>NC_136415.1:114137678-119217678 GCF_051521515.1 Lactuca serriola | reverse complement strand
ACTAATAAACTTTGTATTACACTATTTATATTACACCAAAACATCCAAGGTTTCATATATAAACTTTCAAATACTAAACATTGAAATTAAGAATGAAGTCGCGCAAAATATATCAATATACATAAATGTCATCAAGAGTTTTAATATAAGTCGATTAGTAAATATGATATTTAATTTTATTCACATATTTTGCAAGACGTACGTTTGACTTTATGTTGGTGCGCCGAGAATTCTCTTCCTTAATTTGTACCTACAAAATTAAGGTGAATAGGAATACAAAATAGATATTACTAAGCATTAATATAAATAATTAAAAAGGGTGTGTGGATCTCCTACCACCGGTTAAAGACAACATACATCTCTAGTGGTATCGATTTCTATGTGAAATTGAAGTAGTCATTCTATATACACCTTGTTTTCTATTTACACAAACAAATATGAGTAACCAAACATAAAAATGTTACCTTTATGTAGGAAAATTATTTTAGTTAACTAACAAATTAAATAATATAAGTTTAAGAGTTAGGAATTTCGAAACATTAATATTTTTATTAATCAATCAATTAAGTAACACATGTTGAAATTTTTACAATCATTATTAAAAAGCATTTGAAATATTAGATTTTAAATGAATTTTGGTTGAAGCGTTTTGACCTCTATTATAATATATATATATATATATATATATATATATATATATATATATGGAGAGAGAGAGAGAGAGAAAGAGAAAGAGAGAGATGGAAAGTATAACATATGTATGAGTTTTAATTAATTATTTTTTTGAAACGGTACAATTACAAAACAAAAAAACATATTTAAAATATTTAATTAAATATTTTCGACATCACCTTATATAACATATGATCAATATATTAACGATTAAACCACAATATACAATGACTGTATTACAATAATCCAAAAACAAATTAGTATAACAAACTTACAAATTAAAATCTCTAATATAATAGCATATCTCCAAAAGTGGTCATAAGACCTCAACCCAACACAAAACCTTTAAGTTTGTTTTCTTTTTGAAATTTGTATATGATTTGTATGCATGTCTTCCTAAAAGATTGGCCTTTTTACCATAAAATTTTCACTAAATGCTAATTAAAAATAATATAAGTTATAAAACTTTTGAGTGTTAAATCATAATTAAGAAAACTTTTGAGGTTCATTAGTTAAAAAAGAGGTTTCAAATGCATGAGATTCAAGAAAAAAATGCTAGTTTTATAAGTATGTATGATGATGTATGATATAGATAATGTACGTAATATGTGATTTATTACTTGAAGTATGTGCTACTATGTGTATTGCATATCATCTGTATAATAGGTTAGTGTTATGTTATTATGTGTATTACATGCCATTTGTATAATAGGTTAGTGTTATGATTACTCACTAAGTTTTACGCTTATAATTGTTACTTTATGTTTTTAGTTACAGGTCCTTCAGGCTGAAGGGCAAGGAGCTGGCATGATTGGGATATATGGACATTCTCAGAGGGGCATGTCATCTAGTTATATGTTCTTTGTTATGTTATGGTTTTCAAAACATGATTTACCTTTCGTAATTTTTTTTATGTTTATGTTGATATGACGTGAGAAGATAACTTTATGATTTGCAAATGATTATGAATAAACCCTTTTAGAAACATTTATACTCTTATTTAACAAAATTATGGTTGTATTTTGGGTTGTTACAAGTTGGTAGCAGAGCAATGGTTTGAGAGAATTAAACATACTCATAGTGTGTTTAGACTCAAACAACTGCAAAAATTTTGAAAATAATCTTTTATAAGTAAAAATAAGTAAAAGGGACAAGTTTTGAAAATATAAGTGAAAAAAACATTTCGTACACCTCAGAGGAGAGAATGTAGATCGTCCAATTATCCGAGTTCCACGGTTAGTTAACATGTCTAAGTGATATGATGTATATGATTTAAGTGATGAAATTGACTTACTCGCTTTACATGATGATTATATGTAATCAATATTTTATTATGTGACAGTGCCTGATTAGTTCCGTCTAGAAGTGTGCAATTGTCTGTGATGATTATGCAAGCTAGTAGATAGACTAAGGAACTTATCAGGATAATGTGCTAGAATTGCATGTTAGTTTAGTTGTTTAACTGTTGGTTTGCTTGAAAGCTATATCGATATTAATTAATTGTTAAATGAATGTGTTAGGATTACATGTCCCTAGAATTGGATAGTTTTAGATTGCTTGGTTTTGCCTTATTGTGTAGCTCTTATTTGAGTCCAACCATTATAGTGTAGGATTCACAGTTGAAGGATTGCATAATTCTTGAAGCATGTGTTTAGTATTCGTAATATAATTAATTCATATTGATAGATGTTTCTTCCCAATATGGTAGCAAAATAAAGTGGGATATATGGTTAGAAGAATCCTAGAAGGGGAGTCTGGGAAGATTAGTGGTGTGTGCTCGTCTATGTGTCACACCCCAAAACCGATAACGGCGGAATACATTTCGGGGTGGAGGACGTCATGTACAGTATCATCACAATTGCATAATAGTAACAACAAGAAACATACAACCATTGCATTTACATAGTGAGCTTAATTACAAGTGTGTTTTGTGATATGCAACAAACACCGAAAGTAATATAAAAATAAGAGATGGATCTTGTATGCTCCATCTTCTCCAAAATGTTGCACCTGTACCTGTCTATCTTTGACCTGAGGATACAAGTTATTTTGAAAACGAGTATCAGCATAAATCTGGTGAGTCCATAAGAATTTAGTGTGAATTTTGTATAAAATGTATTAGAATATATAGTGTGAAAAACTGCAATCTACATTTATAAGTAGTAGAAAACTCTAGAAAATCCTATATTTTCCAGAAAATACAGCGTAAGTGAAAACTCTAAGTTAAATGTAAGTTTTATCATTGAAAATAGTTTGTTGTAAAAGTGAGGTACTAAATCTTCCAGTATATGGTGTAGGTAAAAGGAAAGTTATGCCTGTTGACAGTAATAGTGGTGCGAACTTCCATTAGTAATAAATACTTATTTTACTTCGGGATATTAACTGAGACTTTAGTCTTAGTATTTTAGTGTGGATGTAGTGTATTCCTTTTCATGTGACCAATAGTGTGGGTAATAGAGGAATCCCATGACCTTCCCGGTCATGCACAGTGTAGTGAAGTAGTGCCATCCCTGGGCCTGCTCGGCTCGGACTGAAGTTAACAGTCGGGATCTAATAGTGTCTGCTCCGTATAGATCTATACATGTAGCGTCGCCTTCCTTTTGGAAAGCTCTGGTCACAATATGTAGCGCATAGAGTATCTTGTAGAGAGTTAGTGTATTATCTTCTGGATTAGTGTTTTCTCTTGTAATATAGTGTAGTAGTTCTTTATGTAATTCATAGTGTGTTCTCTTATTAGTGTATCGTTTTGTAATAGTATGAACTATAGTATGTACAGTAGTAGCGGTATCAAGTAGTATACCTATTATAGTTAACTTAGTGTGTATGGTTCTTGTCAATTTAGTGGTTTAGGAATCAAATGGAATGCAAATATACTCGTATCCAACACTAATATACATGATATATAACTAAGAAATAAATGACAGTCGGACGGATAACAACTACCCTAAGCCCACAATCAAACAAGAACAGGAAATAAGGCGAGCCATCGGTCCTAAGTCCTTCAAGTCTTACTTATATAAATATATTAGTGTGGTTACATTTTATAAGAAAATCTATTTAATAAAAATCTTGTCCAAAGGGAACATTTAGAAAATTGTTTATTTAACCAAAATAGTTTTGAAAACACAAAATTCCTTTATAAGGCATAGTGGTAAATCACATGTGATTTGAACTACGGATAGTAAATCACATGTGATTAATTTTTATAAACATGTATATTTGACTTGTATCCCCCCCCCCCTAAAACATATAAAAACATTTGAAAGGTTCATTGAAGGGGTATGAACTCACCTGAAACCCAAAAAATGAATTTTCCAGTTATACAATGCATCAATACAAATGAAACCAAGCTAGGCTCTGATACCACTGATGGGTTTTGGTCATATGACATCCTATGTGCTCATACAAACCCTAATGCTTGGATCTAGGTTTCTCTATTGTACATGCTTTGAATCCAAGACTATAAACCCTAATTCTAGCATATGGAAATCAATATTAACATATAATTAGGTTTAAGAAATTACCTTGATTGTTATGTAGTAATAACAATCCCAAATCTCCTTTGAATTGACTTTGGAAGGCTTAGAGTCACAAGTGTCACTCCTCTAATGGTTCACAAACACCATAAGCAAGAGGATGAAGAGGAGAGAGGATGGAGGCTGCCCTAAAATGTGTGAAACCCTAGAAAGAAGCTTAGCCACGTTTTTGGATCATAAGGGATCCATATATATAGGAGGCAATTAGGGTTATCTAACAAGGAAACCCTAATTTGGATGCTTAAGCCCTAAGCAACCCATAGAGCCCTTTCCATAAGGCCTTGGACGATTCATATGGGCTTCCCCCATAGAATTCGTCCACCTTATGATATAAGGCAATCCATGGCCCAAATTGCAATTATCTTATAATTACAATTCCAGTCCCTTAAGTTTAATTAATCTCTTTTAGTCACAAAACTAATTACCAATTAATTATTGACTAATATTAATTAAATAATATGATTTCTCCTTTAATATATATTATTCTCAAAATATATTAATAAATCATATTTAATCCTTTCTCTCCATAATTCATCCTATCAAGTTGCTTCGGTGAAGGCAACCCAAAAGGACCATGCACCATCGGGTCAAGTACATACCAAAATAGTTATGGATTTAGACACTAATCCAATAGTCTCCCACTTGGATAAGTCTAATAACTATTCTGCGTATGACTTTGGATCCCGATCTACAATCATAGCTTTCCAAAGCCGTTGTCAACTCTGATCATATCAAATACGCGTGTCCTTAGATAAGGGATCATATATTCCTCCATTCTAGATATCATATGAGATATGATTTCAAATCATTCTCTTTGTACTACTTCTCTATTTCTAATTTATGACGACAGACTAATTGAACAAATCAAATTAGCCCTAGCCCGGCCGAGCATTTACGTTTGTCATCACTGAACCATCGAGGGGCCCAAAGATATCGCTTTTATCCTACTTTGAATAAAAGGAATGGATAAACTTTGATACAATGATCGCTTGCACTCACGCACCGAATCACACACAACAATATGTTTTATAACACCAAGTTACTAGTGCGTTTACATATTATCAATGTGCAACCGATTCGCAAGATACAACTCACACATCTCGGTTTCAAGAATATAAGATGTTATCGTCTCACCAATCACTCGTGATACAATTCATGGAGTGATCCAAGTGAGCGTGGGTTTAATCCAATGCTCAAATCATATTCATAAGCACTCATGAACGTTGCAGCAAACATTTGCTTATGTCTAATGCTCTTTAGACAATCCACACACCAATTCATGACAGTCTTCATTCATATCAACTTCCAACATATGAACGACTGTGGACCGTTTGAATAATTCGATTATTCTTAATAAACTCAATTATTCTGGAAGTCAAAACATGCAAATGTGAAACACAAGAATAATACTAATCCCATATGGCCTCAAACCTTTGAGTATAAATAAAACGCCTTTTATTTATCACCATATTGATTACTCATTATTTGTCGTTTCGGGTAATCAACTTCTTACTTGAATTCCAACACTTGTCCCATGCTCCTAGCATGCACACAATGTTTACCTATGGTTCTTACTTTGTGAAATAGATCACATTGAACACATTTCCAATCATTCTCATTTCACAACTCCAAATCCTTTTTCCATAAGTGAAAGAATATCAAATTCTTGCTACTTATAGAATATGCTAGATTCTAATGTTCTATGCAACTTATCCTTTCGTAATGTCACTGCACCAAAGTCACAAAGACTATTGTCAATGATATTACAAAGTCCTCTAACGGAGATTGTTACAAGATAATTCCTTAGATATGATGTCTCTCTCTCAAAGTACATTCCTTTGAACATCCTTTTGCATAAAAGTTTCTAATCTAGACATAGATTTTCAATATTTACTTCCTAATATGGACACGCTTCCATATTTTCCTCATGAAAACTCATTCTCAATAGAATCTTTTCTATTTGTAATGATGTCGATATGATCCATCCAATATGGAAACATTTCCATAATTTCCAATACTATACTTCCAACTACTCACAAGCGACCAATTCTCGTCGAACTTTGAATTTTCCTTTGATAGTTGTTTAATTATTTTAGTCAAAACCGATTCTAGTCCCTTTTCCCTCTAAATGCGCTAGACATTTGGAAAATTTTAGAATGGTCAAACATTAAAGCATTTGCTATCGATCCTATACCCGAAGCGTATGGGACACGACGCATAATGTTTTATTTACTATGTTCTCAAAATTCGAATTGTGAAGAGGAATGCCGTAATCATAATCGAAATTTTAAGAACACACTATGTACCTTTTGACTAAATTTATTAACATTCCACAACCTAATCCTTTAGATTTGAAATGAAGCATAATATTCTCTCCCTTAATTATAGCAAAACAACTTTATAACCCTTATGACTTTGCAAGGTATAACTCTTGTTTTCTATAATTAATATTGCCAACTTGCAATACGTGCCTTAATGATCATACAATCATAACATTTATGCTCCCACTATCATGATGATTATTATAAAACATAACACTTATGCTCCCACTAGCTTTGACATGTATTCATAAACATCTTAACTTTCAGAAAAACAATGCTTATTGAATTTCTTAAGTTCATGTTTCTAATACTTAGTGCTTTGATAATCTTTTATCAAGGATTCTTGAACTTATACACCTTTGCCTTCGATAGTTCATATGTGTGTGTAAACAATTGCCAAACCTCACAATTCAAATTATTGAAAGGGATACCGTAACCATGATTGAATTCGAGAATGCAATTTTACTATCTCCTTAAAATCTTTCTTAGTGAAAGCATTTCCTCACAATCATTTTCATGAAGGAGGAAATCTTATGACACTTAGATTTAAATGGTGTATGTGTTCCTATCCATGTGAATTTGTTAAAACAAAGGTTTACGACAAATTCAAACTCATATGGACCGAACTTTCTTAATCTTGATTTCTTGCCTTATGGTAGCACAGCTGCCCACCACGTCTTCCAAGTAGTTAAGCAGCTCACCCTTTCCTATCAATGTACCTTTCATTGATTAAGGTGCTTTGCCTTTTATGCGTTCAAAATGAGAACTCATAGAACTCACATGCATAATTAACTCGATTGGATTGGCACAGAAACCAAACAATGTCATCACGATAGGTTGTAAACCTCAACTCGTGTGCTAGTGATGATCGATAAGGTTTATTTGATTTGTTCTTAAACTTTTCAAGACTATAAAGACTCCCACTGACTCCTTGACATATACGATTCTCTTGTCAAAACATTTCTTGACAAACAAATATTCAAGAGTTAGTGTAGCTTTTATCAAAACACTTCATAATTTTGGTCTTAGTTGGTCTTTGTCTTATCCAAGACATCACAACTTTCCACAATTGATGAATGTTATAAACCTTCATAATACTTTTCACTCAATGTCATAAACTTAACTCTAAGACTTGATTTGGACCGAAGTATGATTGACTTTTTGATTTTAACCATTTCTTCAATTCTTGATTCCTCTTCCTAAACATAAAATTGTACTTAGAGGATCAATTGAAATATGGTTCTTAATCATTAAGACTTATCATAAAGCATAAAAGGTACTCTTCCTTCTTCTTAGAATGGAGAAACTTTTATCTTTCTGCCTACTTGATTCTTGTTATTCGTTCTACTATTGATTTAAACCTTTTTCAATCAATTCAGAATTACACTTAATCTTATAAGTATAATCATATTTACTAAACCGTTAATAAATCATGACGAATATCTCGTTACTCTTGTGGTGGACTTTGATCAACACACAACTTTGTGTACTCGATCTCCTAGTCCTTCACTTGACACTTTGTCAATGAATTAGTCTAATTTCCAAATAAGAAATTTCTCATTCATCGTGCAACCAAGTTGCATGATTCCAAATTTCTGTCCAATTGAAACTTGGGCGATGAGAAACTCTCCCTATTTGGTAAATTCTCGACTTTCCATAAATAACATAATAAGAACCAAATCCACTATTGCTAATAATAGAAACATTTTAACATCAATTTTTCATACACGCCATTGTAAGGATAAATAAATAAAATTTAAAATCAAAATTTATTTTATTGCGGAAAAATTTGTCCTTACAACGCAACTCATTGAAAAACTTATGCTAATACATCTTTCTTAGCAATCTAATTCTAACTCTAAGTAGTAGCTCAAGAATCTAATCTTCGAGAAACGCGATCGAAATCCATTCTTTCACGGTTAGATTCTGCTCACTTCTTCCCTTAAGCTTCCTTTCTTTTCTTCGATCCTACAAAACATCAATTGTAATCTCATCACATTATGTATTAAGAATCTAGAATAGAAGCTTAGAAGAGTTAGTCAATGGATTTTACCTAAATTAGAGCCATACGTTTCGACTCTCCCATCTCTTAGATCTCTTAGGTAAATAGGGCAGCTTCGTCTCCAATGCCCCTTCTCTTGGCAATAAAAGCAAATCGACTCTTTTGGAACAGCACGTGGAACTACTTCAGATATTGCCTTTCTCTTATGATCAAACTCTTCGATCATGGCATGTCTTTCTTTGCCATTGTCTATATCCATAGAGGTCTTGAAGGCAGATTCACCAATCAACTTTGCTTTTCTATTGCGCCAAACCATTGCTGATTCAACAGCAATAAGCATATAGGTGAGATCTATAAGGGTCACGTCGTGGTTCATCATATAATACTCTCTTACGAACTCACTATACAAGTTAGGAAGTTACTGAAGAACCCAATCAACAACCATCTTCTCACCGACAACAGATCCCATCATTCTTAGTCTATCAATGTGCGACTTCATCCCTAGGACGTGTGCACACAACGACTTTCCTTCTTTATGTTTACTTGACAAAAGGGCTTGAGTGATATTGAACCTTTCAATTTTACAATCTTGTGGGTTAGGGAGAATAATTAGAGGAGGAGGAGGAAGTGAAGCATGATTTCTTGTTCCTCGATCGAATCGTGGAATACCATCTTCATGTGGAATGCTTGTTCCACGGGATTTGGGAAGACCATAGTTGTCGAACTTTGACATCTACAAAACGGGAGAAAAACGAATTCAAGTTAGTTGATAGATTGAGTCCTTAGTAAATCACCCAAATGAAATACTAAGGCTAGGACCCAACACAATATTCCACAACTCGGGAGAGGGATGCCGTAACCCTAATTGCAGAATATTTGAAGGTAAGTGAATGACGATTCACTAATTTCCACCACGAAAAACGAAAAAGAAATTTAAGTTTTAAATCTATGAAAACTCCTAGATACTTTGAGATTCATTGAACATTTCAATGGCATGTTTAAATCTCGATATGCCCCTCTAGTTTGTGACTGGGATGCTGAGTATCACAAAGCGGGTGTGAATAACCATGCAAACTTACATGGTGCCCTCACATGTTACAGTCACCTATTCCATGTGTCGGTAAACCACACACACTCCACCGAACTATGACAAACATTGAGTCACCCTTTGCTACCTTTGCTTAGAACCATTTAGTGTGCCGATAAACCACACACGCTCCACTAACGTCTTCGCAAGGGCACAAAGTGTAACTTCATGGAATTGCATCAATTCACTTTTGCCTAAGTAACTAAGATTGGGAATTTGAAAACCATTTAGTTACTTTTATACTTCATTATACTTATAATGGAAGGTTTTGTCCTATCCTACCCGTTCGGCTAACGACCCTCCACTAGTCAAGAGTGCGGTGGGTAAGAGTGGATACCCATTCAATCGCCATTTTATAGGCAATTTCCTTAAACACCCCTTATAGACTAGCTTCGTGAATGAGGCCTACTAATGGTAAGACTGACTTTTACTCATACATATATATAATGTTAGACTTTTAATGTTATATATAGTATAGGGTGTATTTTATACTTTTAAAATACTAGGTGGTCTAATTTAACAATTATACTTTTAATTTAATTAAATTGTAAACCTAACCTTTTATGGATTTATTAAACTTCATTTAATTATACACCTTAATTAATTAATAAAACCATAAGGGTGTGATTTGAACTTTTTTAAAACTATACTAGAGTTTTAGAATTTAACATTCCTGATTAAACTTTTAATCAACTTTTAAATTCCAAAACTTGAGGGTAACTTTTGAAACATTTCAACACATTAGGGTTTAGAATTTAAATATACATCAAAATTAAACCATTTAATCAAAATTTAAATTCCAAAACTTGAGGGCAAGTTTTGAAACCTTTTTCAAAACATTAGGTTTTTAACTATATAAATTTCAAAACAACAAAACTTTTGGGGTTCAAATTTAAACTATAAAACCTAAAGGGCAAAATATGAAACTTTTCATAACAACAAGTATCAAATAACAAATAATTCAAATTAACATTTAATCACATAATTATCCATATTTGATTTATTTAATGATTTCTTGCAAAACAATTTATCAATTTACTCAAAATAATTAATCAATTATCTTATAAGGAAACAATTATCTTATTAATTGATAAATATCTTCAATTAGATCAAAAATATAGTCAAATATGTCATATAATCGGATTAATATTGATCTAACATGATAAGGTAACTATCCCAATGCATAAACAGCAAGAAATCCTGAGATAAGCTCTATCTGATGAGTTGACTCGGCGAGTCTGCATGGACTCGGCGAGTTCAGCCATGGACTCGGCGAGTTCAGCCATGGACTCGGCGAGTCCAGCCTCCAGAAACCCAAAAAATGAATTTTCCAGTTATACAATGCATCAATACAAATGAAACCAAGCTAGGCTCTGATACCACTGATGGGTTTTGGTCATATGACATCCTATGTGCTCATACAAACCCTAATGCTTGGATCTAGGTTTCTCTATTGTACATGCTTTGAATCCAAGACTATAAACCCTAATTCTAGCATATGGAAATCAATATTAATATATAATTAGGTTTAAGAAATTACCTTGATTGTTATGTAGTAATAACAATCCCAAATCTCCTTTGAATTGACTTTGGAAGGCTTAGAGTCACAAGTGTCACTCCTCTAATGGTTCACAAACACCATAAGCAAGAGGATGAAGAGGAGAGAGGATGGAGGCTGCCCTAAAACGTGTGAAACCCTAGCAAGAAGCTTAGCCACGTTTTTGGGTCATAAGGGATCCATATATATAGGAGGCAATTAGGGTTATCTAACAAGGAAACCCTAATTTGGATGCTTAAGCCCTAAGCAACCCATAGAGCCCTTTCCATAAGGCCTTGGACGATTCATATGGGCTTCCCCCATAGGATTCGTCCACCTTATGATATAAGGCAATCCATGGCCCAAATTGCAATTATCGTATAATTACAATTCCAGTCCCTTAAGTTTAATTAATCTCTTTTAGTCACAAAACTAATTACCAATTAATTATTGACTAATATTAATTAAATAATATGATTTCTCCTTTAATATATTATTCTCATAATATATTAATAAATCATATTTAATCCTTTCTCTCCATAATTCATCCTATCAAGTTGCTTCGGTGAAGGCAACCCAAAAGGACCGTGCACCATCGGGTCAAGTACATACCAAAATAGTTATGGACTTAGACACTAATCCAACAATAGAGCGGTTAACTGCCAATTTACTGGTATTGATGATGTAATACAAGTTCGTAAAAAGTGACCTAACAATAGGTCTTACATCAAACCATAAGGAAAATGTTGGCAGTCTAGAGGCCTACTTAGGGTATTTTTAAGCTAGGAATGTTTACAGACAAGTGATCTATGAAACATAGAGAGGGAAGGCTAGTCCTTTAAACAAAAGAGTGAGGTAACTAGAAGTCTTCTACTGGCGACGGTTACTTGTTGGGCGAATCCTCAGATCCGCTAGCTGACGCATAACTTCTTGAAGGTGTCGTTCATGAGTCCTTTGGCGTGCTCAGAGTTCCCTAACTTCGGCTCGGGATGCAGCTAGTTGATGCGGCAGAGCCTCGTTGGTCCTCCTTGTCCTATCCATGGCTTCTTCAAGTTGGCGGATGCGAACAGTGTTGAGATTCGAGTTGGCATCCACTTCTACAACTCGACCAATGGCTGCTTGACCCTGCTCGACATTCCTGGCAATCCTTCAGATCATGATGGGCATAACTCGATCTGCTGATCCTCCTTCGCTTATGTTGTAGAAGCTTCGGTCTCCATTGTAAGGTAAGGGCTGGCCCTGCTCCTCGCTCCATCGGTGCAAGGATATGGCCCACATAGGAGTGAGTCCCTGAAATGTCGGACGGGGGTTGGGGTCCGGAGCTTCAGGAGGTTGGTTGTTAACTTCTGGTTCGGAGTTCGAGCTATCCGAGAAGCCTTCAGCATGATGATCATCCAAAGGGATCGGGTGATCATCGTCTGACTCCTCATCGAGCCATCCTCCATTGCCCTGGTTTGGATAGTATGGATCACCGGGATGGTGGAAGCCAGCCATGCTATCTACGCGAGAAAGGGGAATGAAAAGGTTAATAGACGTACTACTCTAAGATACTTATAAGATGAATCGTTATTAGTCGATCCAATACTTGCGTAGTGCATACCGATTACATGTAACCGAAGTAAGATAGTCCTTCGAATAAGCAACCCTAACTTCAGACCCCCAATCAAACAAGAACAGGGAATGAAGCAAAGGCCACGGATTCTGAGTCTATAACGCCCCAGTCGCATGTAACCGTGGTGTATCCACTTAGCAACTATTGTCCTACCAGTAACGATCCTTTTAGTTATCACATATGTAGTTAGTGGTATACAGAATACTCCTATAGTATTCTTGTTCTAACATTATTGTGGTAGTGTTGGTAAGTTTTAGACTTGTTGCAACACCACAACCAAACTTAGGCACATGCTAGTCACTTCCAGAAAAATGTAGTTGATCATGCTACATCCCCCCAGATGTGACTATACGTCTCTAAGCCCAATTGTGCTGTCCAACAATCTTAATACTTTTGTTATGTTCTAGTGTGATACTGACTTCTGTGTTTTATAGAGGTGTGCATATATATACTTAGTTAAATCTTTTAAATACTTAACAGTATATATTCTTGGTCAGAGTGTTTTAGTCCCGAAGTGTTTATAGTTCGTATATCTTTTATAGGTTGATATACTTGATTCACTATAAACAATGCTCTGATACCAATCTGTCACACCCCAAAACCGATAACGGCGGAATACATTTCGAGGTGGAGGACGTCATGTACAGTATCATCACAATTGCATAATAGTAAAAACAAGAAACATACAATCATTGCATTTACATAGTGAGTTTAATTACAAGTGTGTTTTGTGATATGCAACAAACACCAAAAGTAATACAAAAATAAGAGATGGATCTTGTATGCTCCATCTTCTCCAAAATGTTGCACCTGTACCTGTCTATCTTTGACCTGAGGATACAAGTTATTTTGAAAACGAGTATCAGCATAAATCTGGTGAGTCCATAAGAATTTAGTGTGAATTTTGTATAAAATGTATTAGAACATATAGTGTGAAAAACTGCAATCTACATTTATAAGTAGTAGAAAACTCTAGAAAATCCTATATTTTCCTGAAAATACAGCGTAAGTGAAAACTCTAAGTTAAATGTAAGTTTTATCATTGAAAATAGTTTGTTGTAAAAGTGAGGTACTAAATCTTCCAGTATATGGTGTAGGTAAAAGGAAAGTTATGCCTGTTGACAGTAATAGTGGTGCGAACTTCCATTAGTAATAAATACTTATTTTACTTCGGGATATTAACTGAGACTTTAGTCTTAGTATTTTAGTGTGGATGTAGTGTATTCCTTTTCATGTGACCAATAGTGTGGGTAATAGAGGAATCCCATGACCTTCCCGGTCATGCACAGTGTAGTGAAGTAGTGTCATCCCTGGGCCTGCTCGGCTCGGACTGAAGTTAACAGTCGGGATCTAATAGTGTCTGCTCCGTATAGATCTATACATGTAGCGTCGCCTTCCTTTCGGAAAGCTCTGGTCACAATATGTAGCGCATAGAGTATCTTGTAGAGAGTTAGTGTATTATCTTCTGGATTAGTGTTTTCTCTTGTAATATAGTGTAGTAGTTCTTTATGTAATTCATAGTGTGTTCTCTTATTAGTGTATCGTTTTGTAATAGTATGAACTATAGTATGTACAGTAGTAGCGGTATCAAGTAGTAGCGACCTTAACTATACCTATTATAGTTAACTTAGTGTGTATGGTTCTTGTCAATTTAGTGGTTTAGGCATCAAATGGAATGCAAATATACTCGTATCCAACACTAATATACATGATATATAACTATGAAATCAACGACAGTCGGACGGATAACAACTACCCTAAGCCCACAATCAAACAAGAACAGGAAATAAGGCGAGCCATCGGTCCTAAGTCCTTCAAGTCTTACTTATATAAATATATTAGTGTGGTTACATTTTATAAGAAAATCTATTTAATAAAAATCTTGTCCAAAGGGAACATTTAGAAAATTGTTTATTTAACCAAAATAGTTTTGAAAACGCAAAATTCCTTTATAAGGCATAGTGGTAAATCACATGTGATTTGAACTACGGATAGTAAATCACATGTGATTAATTTTTATAAACATGTATATTTGACTTGTATCCCCCCCCCTAAAACATATAAAAACATTTGAAAGGTTCATTGAAGGGGTATGAACTCACCTGAAACCGAGTAAATCGGGTAAATCGGGTGAAAGTGTCGGTTGAGCGTTTGGTGCCAAATAAGGACTCGTACACCTTTTAAGACCCTATTAACATGTGGAATGTGTGTTTTACAAGAAATTAATTCATTTTATGCTTTTTATTAAAACATTTAGATATTCTAGCATCGTTTCGGGGTCTTAGGGCTTAGAAGTGGTTCTCGGGGATCGTACAAGGCCAAATAGGGGTTGCGGGGGAGTCCAAGAGTTTACTCCCTTGGAGTTTACGGCCCAAAGGCCACTCCTTGGGAGTTTACGTCCGTAAGCCCCTAGGCTTGGCCGTGAACTCTTGTTCTCTCAAAAATGAATGTTAAGGCCCTAAATCAATCCCCTAAATTTCTAGTGAATGTCTAGGACCAATTTTGGGGTTTAAAACCTTCATTTTGTTGTGTTTGAGGGAGTTTACGGTCCTAGCTTGTGCTTGGGCCGTAAACTCCATTTTGTCCCTCAAAATGTGTTGCTTTATGGCCCTAAGCATTTCCTATGTTCATAACTAAATTCTAGCATGCCTTAGATAAGTTTTTGGGGCATTTAACATGGAAATTTGGGAGTTTACGGCCTAAGCATGTGCTTGGGCCGTAAACTCTCTTTTAGGTCCTAAAAACTTGTGTTTTGGTGTCCAAACTCATCTAGGTATATCCCTTAATTAGCATGCAAGCCTAAAGGAAGGAAAAATTGGGGTTTGGCCAAGTTTTGGGGTGTTTACGGCCTAAGGAGCTTCTTAGGCCGTAAACTCCTTGTTTGCCCCTCATTCTTATGATTTCCTAGATATAAACACTTTGATGTATGATTAGAACAAGTTAGGAAATAAAATCTTACGTTTTGAAGCCGAAATTCGCGGTTTTGGAGTCAGATTCGGGTCTAGAGAGAGAAAGTAGTGAGAGAGAGTGAATGAGTGGTAAAAAGTGTTCAAAGTGGTGTCCATTTCCTTTATATATGCCTCGGGTATTGCACCCGGTACACGGCTACCCGATGCTAAAGTTTAACGGGGTTAAAACTTTTTACCCGGGTGAAGTGGTTGAAAAGTAATATAACTTTATTTGGTTAAACGGGGTTAACACTTACAAGTTATATTTACTTATACTAAAATGATAATGTCAAGAAAATATAAATAAATAGATATTTATTTATTGACGACTCCAAATATTACAGAAATTTATATATAACGACGAATTCCGTTAGTGAAAACGGGATTATGTAACGGAAATAAATTTGGGTTGTCACACTATGCATGTGTATATGTGATTAAAACGTTAAGTACTGGTAGTAAGTAGTGACTTTGGAACCTTGATACAATTCTTGAGACAAGTATGGATAGGTGTGGAAAGTATAGAAATAGATGCCTAATCCAGAGGGATGAATCTGAGCGTACATTTGATTTTGGGTTAAAACAAAAATAAAAGTATTGGCGAGATAAGGGGGAAGCCAAAGATTTCGAAAGAGGGATAACATGAGGGAACTCGGGTGTATTTAAACAATTCAAATTTTCTAAGAGCATCTCTAATGGTAAAGCTATATTATCACTTAGGACGTGTTTAACACTGAGCGTTAGTGGGATTCTAGCTTTTAGCGTTTAACAAAACGCTTCATTTTGAATTAAAAAACCCTCGTTTGGCACTACATGCTTTTAACATCTAATTTAAACAAAACACTCCTAATCCAATAATTTCGACATCTAATTAAAGGATCCATCCAATGGTTAAACTTTTTTAATAGCTCCTTTCATGAATTCAACTTAATGATCCTTATCTATCTAAAATGTTCCATAAAACTTCATCATTTAGTTAGTTATTTTTTAAACATATTATACTTTAATATGAAATATTTTAAATTAATATTACCATTAAAAATTAGTATATAAAGATTTCATAAATGAAAAAACTATGATATAAATAATTAGTAGTTAAAAATGGAAAACATTTAAAACTAGAATATAAATTAATGGTGTAAAAATAAAATATGATAAAAAAGGAAAATGTTAGTTGTCCAAAGTTTTATAGTATGTTGATCACTAAATATATATTGAATGGTTAATAAAAATACACAAAAAGCTAGACACTCTAATGATATTAAATAAAACAAGTGATGAATCAATAATAAAAGAAAGTTATAAATAAGTCCCCAATGAAGATGCTCTAAATAACTGAATTAATTTTATTGCTATTTATCCTGTAATAAACTATTCATGACGCCTTCAACGGTTCCAAGTCCAAGGGTGTAAGTGCGTCTACTAACCAAGATGATTAAGCAAACTATTATTATTCCCAAAAAGAAGAAATAAAATGTATGCAATCATCTTAAAAATACACAATCTAATAAACTCATATACACACCAAAAACTATATCAGACTATAAGATTCAGATGATATTTGTATCAGATTATGACCAACAAACTTCGCTTCTTTGCCTAAAACCCTAGGAGAACATGACATAAAAACAAAATCATAACCTAATATGCATTAAAAACAACCCAATCTTAGATCTGAAGATTTTAAGTAACAAAAACATAAGCTTTGAGTTGGGATCGAGTTTGAGCTGCTATCCACTACAACCAACACTGAAAAAAACAACCATCAACATCAATCGTCTATGGAGGGATGATTCAACTAAATAGGACTAAAAAGGAGTATCATATAAGCACGGACATTGGGGTTCGACAAATGTCATGTTAATCATAATAAAAGTTGTGATTTGTTGTAAAAAAATCTAAGAGGATGAGAAAGTTAAAATGTCAAAAGTAATGAACAACCAAGAAAGTTATACTTAATGAGAAATTGATAGAGAAGTTATATTCCATGGTAAAGATGGAGGATGAGGTTGATGGCGGATGGGGCGAACATTGATATGAAACACTACAGAAAATTTAACTTCTTATTTGATTTATATAATTGTTTATTACATATCTCATAATTTTCTAAATGGAATATATTGAACAACATCATTCAAAAAGTAATATATTTCCTTATATTACATATGAGATAATTAAAAACTATTAACCGAAACAATTTGTTTATTTTGATATTCTTATTCAGCAAACAATAGTATCTAACAATTTTTTCGTACATATCATCTACCAAACATACATTCATTACTCATATCAAAATTGTTAGTCGACATCATGAGACATAATTAAAAACAAAAAATATGCGATTCTATGATTATATAACAAAACGTTATACGTGGGGTGTGAGTTTTTCTTTCACCATACAATGACAAACCATTCTTTTTATTATATTTAATGCCACAAACAAACATCAAAAAAAAAAATTAAAAAAATTAAAAGTATATAAAATACGATAGGGACTGAAGTTTTATAATGATAACAATTGGAGGGTGTCATATGCAACTCACGGAAAGAAACGGAACCCCGGCGACAAACAAAATCCAATTCGAAAATTCTTTCATGTCCGCTATACATTTCCGTAGTCAGCAATATCCAATCGCTTCCGTCCCTCTATATAAACCCCATTATTTTTCCAATTATTCCCCATTGTCAAAGCAAAATCTGTCTCACTCATCCCATTTTTCTGCAAAATTCATGCAGAATGCTAGGCTAGTTCTTCACATTACGTGATTCTCATTGAAGTACTATTATATTCGTACCAATTGGATTCACTTCGACCGGGAAGCAATTTTTGGCATCAATTTCTCTGGCTTCTAGGGTTCTTTTGCCATCTCGAAGAAGATCTGGTCTTTGCGATTTGATTTCTGCAGCGGTGAGTTGTTCGTAATCACCCAATTTGATGCAAATTTATTATGTTCTGCAGATTGTTTAGGGTTTCAATGTTACATATAGTATGCCAATTTGGTTATGTTTACCCTTTCGTTTAATTGTTTTCAAGCTTCGAGCTATAGTTTATCTGAAATTAAAGGTTGAAATTGGGGATATTACAGCTAAATCATGTGTAAATGCACCACGATAACAAAATTGGGCTGGGGTGAGCTTATTTTCGGTGGTTTCTTGCCTTCCATTTGTATGTTTTTGGCTTGTTATTAGGGTTTCGAGATAGAAAACGCCCATTCTTCTCCAATTAATAGCCGGAAAAAATCATTTATAAGCTGCAATTATAACACAACGAAATTGCAAGTAAGATGTATTGGCATTGCATACATACACATCTTCATCTGCTCCGCTAAATTTACCTTCTACTTAGTTTCCTTGCCTCTTTCTTCTTCTCCGCTGGCTGTGTTCTTGTCTCTCTCCCTCTCCGCCAGGTACGGATTGGAAGTCTGGCTATTTGCTTCCGCTGCCAAGTTTCTCACACATACACTGATAAACACACATCAACGAGCACATTGCAAATCTTCTTTTGGTTTTGTAAAATAATTGGGTGCTTTTCCAGATAACTTATTTTTATTAGTACGTCATTAGAAACTACGTGTAATTCTTCATTGTTCATGCTTGAAAGGTCCGATTTCCAGGTTATGCTTGTTGTGGGAAGTTTTTTTTAATCTTTTTATTCACAATTGTGGTCGTTTAGTTTGCTCCGATCATTTAGAAAATGGATGTTGATGGTTACGGTATCTTTATCTATAGAAATATTAATGTTACTATGTGATATAGTAACTCAATGCTCGACTTAAAAGAATTAATATATGATTATGTTACTTTTATGGAGTGCATTTTCATTAGTTTAATATTATCAGTGGGATGATGCGTAGATTGGGATTAGTTTTGGTACTAACCGTTGGATGTTGCATAGATTTGGATTAATTTTGGTTGTGAATTTCAACAGTTGTTAAAGTCTTCCATGATTTCTTGTTGTTTGAACTGATAAAAGTTTTGAATTTCAAGTCCAAGTATATCTGTATTGAGGTCTTCAATGGGATTTGGTGCTTACTATTGTTGGGTTTATTTTGGTTTTAGACATTTAAGAGTTGCATGTAGCCTGCAGATTTTAAAAAAACAAACACAGACTTGTGGTCCACATCTTCTTCTACAGTTGCTTAGATAATGTGTCCTTATAATTTTAGCCATGTTTCCCTTTTTCCTACATGCGATAAGGGGCATGTGATTTTTCGTGTGGTGATGACTGATGACAATTTTTGTCGGCTTGACTTATTAAAGGACAAACAAAACAGAATAATAATATGATGATTTGTTTGCATACCTGGAATAGTACTTTCCTCTAAACATTTATTTTTTAATAAAGAGTTAATTTTCCTTCCCTTTATCTTTCTTATCGAAACCACACGTTCCTTTTTCTTGTGTGGATCTTTAATAAATACGGATCCATTTCCAACCTTCTAAATGTAACACGTTGGTTAATCAATCGGAACATGCAATTACTTACCAACAAAACAAATGGAATGATGGTTGCATATGTATTTATTAGGTAAGTAGGGTCCACATCAAACTACTAGAGATTTCTGGTATCTTGGATGACTAAAATCCGTCGGTTTTGATTATTAAATATATAGCTGAAAGGAAATCCTAATAGGGTTAAAAAGAGGAAAGAACAATCTAATGTAATAATAGGATACCATAATATTTCTATATGGTTTCTTTATTCGTTTGTTAATTTTGTAGATTTTACAGGGTCAGTTTTACAATGATGCAACACGAGATGGAGTCACAAATTCATTACCTTGAGCAAGTAGCATACAGTTCAGTGCTACGAGCTTTCAAAGCACAATCTGATGCGCTTTCATGGGTATGATTTAAACCTTTATATCCCAGACTTGATTTGTGATGGATCTGATGAATTTACTTAAATGCCCTCTCAGGAGAAGGAAGGATTGATAACTGAACTTCGGAAAGAGCTGCGAGTTTCTGATGATGAACATAGAGAACTACTCTCAAAGGTAAATACAGATGACATCATTATAAGGATCAGGGAGTGGAGGACATCAGGAGGGACACGTACCACAATGCTCAACATTCCCCAATCTATCCACGACCCTATTTCACTCAGTCCAACAATTTCAGCATCTCGGAAAAGGCAAAAGACAACTATGCCCCTGTCTTTACCCACACAATCGTTTCCTGGCTTAGGAGCTGGAATCCAAACCCCTAAACCTGTGAGTACATTTTGAATTTGATTTTAAAGGGGCTGTTTCTTTTCTTTTTTCTCCCTCCATTTATAGGTGAAGTGGCTTAATGGGTAATGATGTTTGTCTGGATAGATTTTTGTATGCATAAGGTCTGTTTCTTGTCTAGAATGAATAAAGCAGCTGAATGAGACTAAATGACCGTTTTACCCTTATATTCCAAAAAAAAAAAAACAAATTTCACAGTATTCATCAAGTTTAACAATACTTGATACTATTAGTGTGAGAGGAGTTGGGAGGTAAAAAGAAGGGCAATTAGGTAAAAGGGTAGTGTCTTAATACATTAAGCCAAGTGTTTTTAGTCAGAAAAAGAAACAGCCCCTAAGTAATGTTTATTTTTTTTTATAAGTTTTAATTAAGATTTAAAATATTGAATCTTGAATGTGATTTGTGAATGAAGTCCCCAAGATACCCTTTAATGGGGAGAACTCCAAGGGGAATGCTTTCAAATCATGGATCTTCTACTATTGCTATACCAAATGAAGCAAGTGATGTGGTTGTGGGTACTGCAAGGGATCAATTAATTGGAAGGAAATTAAGAACTAGATGGCCTGATGACAATAACTTCTATGAGGCTGTCATAGTTGACTACAACCCTGTACAGGTATTCACTTTGTTACTGTAAAATATATATATATATATATATATATATATATATATATATATATATATATATATTTACCAATGTTAATATATTTAAACTTGGCAGGGACGACATGCACTCCTTTATAACAAGAATACACCACAGGAAAGCTTTGAATGGGTTAACCTGAAGGAGGTAGATTTTCAGCATCATTTATAAAGTACATAACATGTTGTGGTTGTAATTTGTAAAGTAAAGTATTAAACCTTAAAATCCCAGATTCCACCAGAGGATATTCAATGGATAGGTGAGGAGCAGGGTTCTCATGGTGGGCCAGGACATGGATTTGGAAGGGGTAGAGGGAACTCAAAGGAACAATCTAGAAAAGGCTACCCAAACCCAAACCCAAACCCACCCTTGCAAAATGGTGACACCAAAGCTTCAGATGAAATAGAAATACTTCACACAGATACTCTTTTAAAAGAGGTGATTTGCTTCTAATAATAATCTTTTTCTGTAATCAGGCTATAATTTTTCTTTTTCTTTTTATTCTTCTCTAAATCTTTATTAAATCTTGGCAGGTGGAAAAGGTGTTTGATGCTAGTCATCCGGATCTGCTTGAGATAGAAAAAGCAAAGAAAATGCTCAAGGTATGACATGAAAACCTTCCCATCAAAAAAAAAAATAAACATAATAAAAGCTCATTAATTCAACAAATAATGCACAATATAAGTTAAAATGCATTTTTTTCCTTCTATTTCATGTGGAATGGAGAAAAAAACACTCCATGAACAAAATATTAGGAAGGAATGATCCTTGATTGTAGCAAAGCAGACAATAGGTTGATATATTTTGATTTGTGTAGGAACATGAACGAGCATTGATTGATGTGATTGCAAAGCTTGCAGATGCATCCGACAGTGATAGTGGTAATAAATACTAAATCATATTATAATTATATTGTCTTTGATAATTAATATTAAAATTAAAATCAAAATCAGGTGGGGATGAGCGATTCATGTATGGAAGATCTGATGGTCCAGGAATGCCTAGAGGACCAGGTGATAACCAGGCGGAGGAGTATGTGGATATCATTTAGTTTCTCTTTCAACGTGTAGTGTAAATCTCTCTCTTAACTTAACAAAAAAAAACAAAAAAAAACAAGAATACTAGAGTTTTTGTATTTGTTGAATTGTTGGCGCGAGATTTTGGTTTGTATAGACGAAGGGAAGGGTAGTACTATTACTATAGAAGAAGAAGTAGAGTGCACATACTACTAACACATCCAAACTCTGGCCTTCCTTGGGGTTCGTGTTCATCATTCATGATTAGCTTTCTATGTCAACGGAAGCCACAATAAAATAATTTCAAATTTCCATTTCAGCATTTACACGAAATACCAATCAACTCCCACTTATGTGCATAATCTTTTAAATGTATCAACTATATTTTCTTTTTTTGTAATTTAATCAAATCAATTTCATCCCATATATATAGGATAAGGGCATGGTAGATATATGCACATTGTTTGTCTCATAAAAGGTTAACTTAGTTGGTGCTAGTGCTACTAACCCCATGAAGCAAAAAAAGAGGTCAAATTCTTGATAATGTGTCTGGTTTTTCATAATACACTAGAAAGAAAAAGGAAAAACCAAGAAGAAAAAGTTAAATACATACAAGAAACATGAGGGTCAAAATTGAGCAACTTGTGTACGATCAAAATAGCAACCGGTGGGACCACCTTGGGGTAAAAGAGCCAACATAACCGAGCCTTGTGCTCCCTCTTCCAATGTCATTGTACCTGTGTGCCAGTTCAAGTCAGTGTCAACATATCCCGGATGCACACAATTAATGCACATATTCGGGTATGTCTTTGCAACAACTCGTGTGTACGCATTAAGCATGGCTTTTGACACACTGTAAGCTGGTAACATCTTTGACCATCCTTTGACTTCAAGCTCATCGTTCCTCAAATCATCTAAAAACTTCTCCACCAATCCATCGATCTTCTCTTCACTCAAATTCTCTACATCCGTGAGTTCCTTTCTTATTTCTTCATTCGGAATCCTCTACATATATAATAATTACACACATGACACAACATACCATAACACCAAATGCTCAAAACTATAAGTGTCTGTGTTTTACATTTCCAGCTGACTGAATGCATAAAATAATAAAATGCCTGAATGGGTAATGATGTTTCTCTGGATAAAGTTCGTTTGTTTCTTTTCTATACCGAATAAACCAAACCGCTTGAATTAAACATAATGGCCATTTTACCCTTATATTTCAAAAAAAAAAACAATATTCATCAACGTCAACTTGGCAGGAGTTTAAAGGGCTGGTTTCTTAATGCATTAAACAAGTTTTTTTTTTTTTTTTTTTTTTTTTTTTGGGATACTAAGTCAAAAAGGAACAACCATATATAGATGTCCAGGTTAAGTGATTAACAGAAGCCAATTAATAACTCAAAAAGAAACAATCTCTTACCCATAATTCACCTCGTATGGAAGAGACATTTACGATTCTACCCCCAGATGTGGAACGTTGTAGGAGTGGAAGGAGTGCCCGTGTAAGATTCTTGACACCATAATAGTTTGTGTCAAGACACTCTTTCGCCTTTTCGTAGGTTGTTTTAATCACCCCTTGAACCGTGTTCGTGGCCTTGCCAGATAGCTACAACCAAGTTGGATTTTATTAGATCATAAAACTAAGAGGAAAGGACAATTATGTAATTTTCTTACCCAAGATGCTGGATCTATATTCAGAGCCCTTAGACCTTCTTCATCCACCACAACTCCAGAAGCTCCAGCATTATTCACCTTTTTAGTTATAAATAAAACAAAATTTAGGAAAATTCTGGTCTTAAAAGGGTGGCTTTAAGTTTCTACAAAGTCTTGTAATTACCAAGATATCGAGTTTTCCAAATCGGGTTTGTATGAAATTGGCCAAACCTTCTATGCTTTGAAGGTCTTGTACATCGAGCTGATGGAATAGTACGTTTGGAAAACCAAGACCATGGAGCAATGACATGGCCTCTGTACCCCTCTTCTCATTCCTAGCTGTTAACAAGACTGTCACGCCAGCAGCTGCCAGCTGTCTAACCGTCTCAAACCCAATACCCTTGTTTGCTCCAGTCACAACCGCATACCTTAAACTAATCAAAAAACACAAGAAGATAAAAAAAAAAAAAAAAAGGTTCTTGAAAGATCTGATGAAGTTATTCAAAAATCATTCTAACCTCTCTGTGGATTGGGATTGCATGTTGTTCATCATTGTTGTTGCTGTTTGTTGACTTTTCTTGGATAAGCCACACCTAATGAGATGGAAAATGTGAGGCACACAAGTTGGCTATATATACATAGTATCATGAGTTGTTTGGAAGTTTCTGTTTTTTTTTTTTTTTTCTGGTAGATTTTGCCATTTTTAGAAATTTTGGAAGCATTGTCTTTGTATGCCTAAGAATCTGACACCCATACGCATCAGTACAAAATATTTTGGTGATATTGATTAAAATTGAAAGATGCTTGGAATGATACTGATATGCAGCATAAGAAACAGCTTCAAGTTACCAATTGTTGGAAACCTAACCAAGAGAAGTAAAGACAACAAGAAAGAACAAAAGGGGAAAATTTTCAAAATTGTTTATTACTTTCAAGCTATGAAAGGGAAGTTTATGGAAAGAAAAAGACAGCTACAATCCATTCAAGTAGATCCAGTTGGTGTCAGCAATCATGGATAACATAAGCCACATAAAGAAGAAAATGCTAAACAGACAACTTGTTCCCCCCAAAATTGGTGTACAATGACTAAATGTGTTCATATCAATTCCTTATACTTGCATTTATCCTTAAACTTCGTAAATTGTGCTTAACAAATTCATCGAAGACAAAGTCAAAGCCTCGAACTCACTTAACTAATAACTATGCTATTCTGATTTGGTTGTTTTTCAACTTAATTGGTTCTAATAACTCCGGATAACAGTTGCGATTCTTTGTCGCGCATCCGGTTTCAATTTGAAATCAATGAACAGAAATCGAGTTGCATAAATCAACAGTTACTGTAATAAAACTAGGTGAGAGAGTGACCTAAAGAATTGCTTTTCAGATAAGCTTAAACTCGATCGAACTCCAACAAGGGGATGAAAGACCACTTCGTCTGTGCAGCGTATTGCTTTCAAAGTGTTTGTGAAAATGGCAAGCTGTAAATGTCCAAAAGCGACGGGGTCCGAAACGAGGGGAAAATGACTCTTGAGAGATTTTGAGTTTGTAGTCATTTGTTCCTTTTCTTTTTTTTATTCAATATACCATCGAACTTGTTGTTGGTGTTTATCATAGCCCTTTTGACCGGCTTTTGATCTGTGATAGCCGGTTAAAGGGTTATGGTGAACACAGACAACAAGTTCGATGATATATTGAATACAAAAAAAAGAAAAGGGACCAAATGACTACAAACGCAAAAATTAATTACCCTCAAGAGTCATTTTCCCTCGAAACGAGAAACATGTTTTAATCCTAAACGGCTAAATTCCTGATCATGGTTACGTTTCATAAAAACTTTTGGAGATGATAAAACGGGGCAAAATGAACCGACCCATGGACTGGTATGAAAGACCTAGCCTGCCTAGGCCCAAGCTCGTTTCAATATTTTTTTTTTGGTTTGCCAACAAATAAAAAAATTTAAATTGGATATAAACGTATAGCAAAGCTATCTTTTGGCTTATTGGTTTAGGTGTGTTTTTTGTGTTGGAAAAAAGGATATGGAAAAAGTATAAAATTGAAATTGAACTATAAGTTGATGTGGTTTGATCATTCGATTGATTAAACACAATAACTTTTTTTTTTTTTTAAATCTTTTTGTTGTATAGGTGCATGAAGTTTTTAACCCTCCCACTTTTTTTTTCTCACACATAGAGTGTTTTCCTCTTGATTTCTATTGTTTAATTCTACGAAAAAGGAACGATGCATAACAGCAAGGAAGATTTAAGCAATACCCAAACAGTTGACATTGTTGGTGCATGGAGATATGTATGTATGTATATTGTTGCCCCACTTTGTGGCCATAGCCCATTAAACCTTATTGTAATTTGTATATAATTACCATAAATATATATAGTTTATGGGAAAAGTATTGTTCCATACGGTATTAGAACAAAATACATAACTAGTACTCTCCCACTCTCTCTTCCCTCTCTTCTCTGTGTCACGATCTGCACGTCCTTCCTATATTCTTTCTAATTATCAATGATCACCATGGGCAACGAAGAGGTCTCTTCAACCCATCCACCCTCTAAAAAACCATACGAAATAAACCAAAATCAAAGTTTTCATTCCCTTTATCTTTGATCTTGACCGACTAAATTATGACGTCTGATGAGAACTGTTCGAGACACATTGCATGGAATTTGACACAATAGATAATGTTGATGCCTCCATGGATGCTTAAGCAGCAAGACCAACTCACTTAAAATCGATAAAAATCAATTTTATCGTAAACACATGATCTAAAGTACATCCTAATCTCTACTTCATATGAAATTAAATAGTAATGTCACTTCCCGAACAATCTAGATAAACCTCAACAATCTGTTTCGAGACAACAAAGATGTGAAATCAATTCAACTTGAAAACAAATTAAGAACATTAGCCCTAAAGACTCAAGTAACACAATCTGTGATGAGAAGGATTGCACGGACAATGTTTGAAAACTCAAACATTGAATTAAACACGACAATAGTTGCTAATAAATATTTCAGTCAAGTATTGATGAACCAGACAAGCCTTAAAGATGATAACTCAACAAAGTGCTCAAGATATTAAACTAAAGTATGAACAATGAACAAAGACCCAAAAGAGTGTTAGAGAAAATGATTGACTGAATGATTCTTTAGTTGATATTCTAAAGGTAAAAGTGATAAAGAATTACATGAGGAAGGGTCCTATATATACTATCTTAGGACCAATCATGTAAGAAGACATTTATACTAAAAACTACTAATAGATTAACCACTTGACACATTGGTGTGGCTGAATCTTGTCTCCTACATGCGCTACTGAACTAAAGACAAATTACATAGAAACAAAACAGTACAATCATAGAATCATCAGTCTCTAAACATAACTACGGATTACAGACAATTTTAGACATTCATCAATCTCAGAATAAATTTCATCATACAAAACAACAGTAATCTTGGATTAGAGAATTTTGGATTGCTAAGGGGGCACTTGTTTTGAACTAACAATCTCCCTTAAGTAATTTTGGCAATCAGAGAGCCTTTATACTTGATCTACAAAAATAAACAGATAAGCAGTCTACAACCAGTTCCTAACTTCAATCCACCAACTAAGTTGTTTGATCAATTGCTCATTGACTTGTTCGGAAGCATCAAACTTGGCAATTTTGGAAATAGTCTTCTGAAGCACACTGGTGTGAACCAAGCGCTTTGTCCAGCTTTAAAGAATTCCTTCTTCTCTGAATTCTTCCTCTTATAGATATATCTAAGTTTTGGTTCTGAAACTGGACCTTCATTCAACAAGTCAATTTCTTCCAGCTCAGTGTCAACTGGAGCAAGGAGCTTCTCGGTCTTGAATAATGGATCAAATTCAACATTTGATCGATTGAATTCAGCAATATAATATTTCAGAAAGTTCACTGTTGCACTATACGATCCAATGCTTATTTCATTGTCTTGTTTGTGTAACATCCCCAAAATTTCAACAATTTTAAACTTTTCAAAACGATCATTTTGCTAATAAAAAGTTTATAAAAATAGTGTTCTCAAAACATTATTTGAAAATCAGTGTGTAACACCCTAAATTCAGAAGACTTAGAGAGGTCAGAAAAACCTCAAATCAGGAAGCGACTCGTCGAGTTGATGGGATGACTCAACGAGTAGGAACGCGATTTGGTCCGCGGGTTAAGTGTTTTACTCGACAAGTAGGGGGACCGACTCGGCGAGTTAGTCTGGGTTTGGAAAACCCTATATTCGAGATTTGGTACCTATTTAAGGATCTTATTCCCTTTCTCTTGGTCTCATCTCCAGCCTCCAAGACCAGAACCCTAGATCTCGAAACCCTAATGCTTGTGAGTCATTTTGGAGAGTATTGTGTGTTCTTGAAGTTAATAAGAAGAAGAGGAAACTTAAAGGCTCAAGGGAAGGCTTGTGGATCCAAAAGTAGCTTCTCAATCTCATCATTTTCTAGTAAACAAGTCTCTAGTTTGATCATTAGTTCATTAGATCTATTATTTTCCCCTTTTATGAAGATCTTGGTCCAAGAGTGGTTGCTTTTGGGATTTGGATGTCCCCAAGCAAGATCCCTTCAAATCTGGAAGTATTTAGGGTGGTTAAGGCATAAAGGTACACGCTTTATGTCATTAGAACTCCCCATGCAAGGTTTAAGAGGTTTTTATGGCTTTTTGAGCAAAAAGGGCCATGCATGCATGTAAAGGCAGAGGCTTTGCGTGTTATTTCGACCCTAGAAGGTTAGATCTGGGTCCTGGATGCTTTGTGCTCGACTGAAATCGTATGAATAGAATTGGACTTAGGAAGACTCGACGAGTTGTTCTTAGGACTCGATGAGTCAGACTGTTTTCTACGCAAAACCCTTTTGATAGTGGGTGTGTGTTGAGTTAGTAAAAGACTCAGCCAGTTGGGTTCATTATGGACTTGAAGATCATCGTACTCAACGAGTTCAAGGATGAACTCGACGAGTCCAAGGCAATATCCCTAACTTATGAAGATGGACTCGACGAGTTCAAAGGTGAACTCGGCGATTCAGTTGTAAAAGGGTCTCGACATGTTTAAAGGTGAACTCGATGAGCTCAAGGACGACTCGATGAGTAGGATCGAAGTCCAGAGTTGCGTGTGGATTATGGGACTTGACGAGTTGGTGGGTCAACCCGACGAGTCGAGTCAACTCGGAGAGTTGACTTTGACCAAGTTTGACTTGGTTTCACTTTTGAGGGTATTGTGGTCTAAGTGTTATTTTGGGTATTGTTAGTTCGGGGAGCCGAAGGATCAGCAGTTCAGGAGTTGCCGGTTAGCAGTCTGAAGTGTTCAGCTAGTCTTCAACAGTGCAAGGTGAGTCTTTTCACTATGTGCATGGGTTTAAGGCCACAATGACGGCCCATTATGCTTATGTATCATAGGAAGACCCGGGGGTTAGCCCTAGGCACTTATTGTATATGTTCCGGGTTACAATCTGATGACAGGCGAGGCCGGAGGAATGTTGTATGCTAGAGTTCTTTGTGATTCTTGCATGTGTCAGTACGATAGGATCTGAACCAAGGTCCGATGTCGGGGTAAACCCGAAGTACGTTCATATGGTAGTATGTTCCGGACTAGGGTCCGATGTCGGGCGAGGCTCGAGGAAGATTTATATGTACATGTTAGATTATTGTAAGTTCCCAATCTGCTTGTGTATCAATCAGATCCATTTGATGGAGCGGAATCCCAATCAAACAGATGATGTCAGATCAAATAGAAGAGAAGGGGTAGAAGAAAATGATGAATCTTGTATGTATTGATATGAATGAAGATCCGGATACAAGATTCACACACACTTACACACACTTAAGCTCCTTATTCTCTTCTGTTCTTCAATCCCTACTCCTCACCCCTAACACCTATATATATACAAGGGGAACATGGGCCGGAGAACATGGGCCATAAATGGATTTACGGCCGTAAACACAACCGTAAACACGTATACGGCCGTAAACACTAAGCAGTTTACGGTCCAAGACACAAAAATACATTTTTCTAGAAAAGTAAAGTATAAATCATATTTTTGACCCAACAATCTCCCCCTTGGTTTATAACTTTCTTTTCTAAATGACCCAACAAGCTCTCCCTAAAAAGTAGTTGGCTTTTCTTGTCAATATTCAGTTGGAGATTGGCTTTAGCGTTTATCTTCGATGACTTCACAGCTTCAAGATGAACTTGATGAATCTTCAATAAATGACTTCATCTTGAGCAGTTGGGCATTTCTTCAGAATTTGACATTTAACGCACATTGGGTGAGGAGGCTTCTTGTAGAGATTCTTGAAAATTGGTGCTTTTAGCTTGAGAATCTTCAGAGAGAACTTCAGAGAGAGATAATCTTCTGGATCACTTCAGCAGGTTCATAGATAGCAGCAGATTGATTGAGGAAGCTTCAATGCAATCCGTCACATAATCTTCAAGTGCAGCTTCGCCTTGCTTCTGGGGTTGAAAGATTGAATTTGAAAGAATAATCTTCATTTCTTTCTCCTTCGAATGAAAATTCTTCGATGATCACGGATGAAGCTTTTGCTCATAAATCTTTGATTCAGTCTCCATGAGTCTTATCTATACCTGAAATCACTTTTCAAGACAAAACAAAACTAAATGAAAACTTAGCACATAAAAAATATTTTTTGGAATTTTCATATTTTCTGATTTTTGTTTGATTTTTGATTTTTGATTTATTTATTTAATTCTCCCCCTAAATTTGTGCATAGAGGAAAACTATGAACAAATTTAACAAAAAGAAAAATATTTGGGATCAAAGTTGTGAGACAGTCTGAACTTGTTTATCAGTACCTTAACTTTCATGAATAAATTTGGTCAATTGTCGGTATTGTGGTCCACTTAAGCACAAACGATATCGACAAACTTTAATAAATAAACCATTTAGCTGACGACGACCACGGGTATTGTTGTCCACTTAAATTAAATTGCGAGATCTACAAACAACCTCTAAATGGTTCAATTTTAGTTGCACTAGAACGTGTTCCCCACTTCCCGATATACCCTGGTTATCAAGAAGTTCCAAATAACTCCTTACTTTAGGTGAGTAAACAATTATTAAGGAGGAAGACAGATTTAGCGATAGATGCATATGTTGTGTCCCAGGTCAGATCTATTTCAATCACCCAGAGGGGACAACATATGACTAACAGAGATAGAGGGTTATAGAGATAGTAGGGTTAATATGTTGTGTCCCAGGTCGGATCTTCCGATTACGCACAGGGGACAACATATGGCTAACAGATAGAAATAGTTTCATAGACAAGAAGGTGTGTAGAAATAGAGTTTCATATGTTACAATCCAGGTCGGATCTTCCGATCACGTAGAGGATGCAACATATGATTGACAGATAGAAAGCAAAAAAATAATTTCTATAGACCTACTTTATCAGAACCCCTCAGTCGCCCTATCAGAACCAGAATTAAGGACATAAGTCCGTACATCAAAGAAAAGTTGAACTACTGTTCTAGATGCGTATTAATTTAGTGTATCCCATGGGTTCTCGTGTTTATCCCACTGCTCAATCTACCCGAGCGTCGTATGGTCAGTCCAAACAATCCTAACTAAATCCACACTATCAAATCCTTCGTGCCTACCAGCACATTGAACACAGAGTCTAGACAATTTAGATTGAGTCCTTTACACATGTTTTAGATTGCCCGTTATCACATTCTTGATATCACTTCCCAAACCATACTTACAAACAAAAACTGTTAAGAAAATGAAAAATTGTCTTTAAAACGAATCAGAGTAAGATAAACTCAGGAGTATAGAGAAGAAAACGCAAACCGTAATTCACCGATTGAATTTGCATCCAGAAGGTCTGAGAACAGCACACATAATCTCAGAATAGATCCGAAAATTCTTCATATTGTTAAGCACAAACCCCATGAGTGACTCCTTCCTTTCTTCCCTTCCCGCAAAGGACACATACTCTCAAACAAAATTCCGAGTGTTGTATAGTTGAGAGATGCCTCCTATCATGTGCCTGGAACAACCACTACCAACAAACTGAAATCTGATGATATGCCTCCATAGCTGCTCCGACACAGAGCTGGATCAGTTGTTCTTTGGAACCGAGTCCATTTTGAAACTGGGTCGACCTTTTTCATCCTTGCACGATACTCTCTCCCACGACATATCCTGCTTATCACAAACAAAAGATGCAGATATATTAGAAGCATTAGGAGATTTGGGAGAGTGAGCATTTGGAATCCATTTGTAGTTGGGTGTAACCCATTTTTATTTTTGATCTGATGGGTGGCTCAGCACTTGCTTTTGATCTTGATGTCGGCCGTTGAGATGACTTTGACCTAACCGGTCTTTGTTTCACTGGAGCATCTCTTGGATTGGGCTTCTTGGCCAACATTTCCTTCTTGCCCTTGGGATTCAGAATATTGGCTTTCTGCGCGTTCCAGTCACCATGGTTTGAACGTGACCTTGAGGGGTTTCTTTTGAAGTATCTCCCTCTTGGTGCGTTCTGCCAGCCTTGTACGTAGTAGGGAACGTATGCGCGATTTGGACAGTTTTGGGCAATATGTCCAGGTGTTCCACAGTGAAAACATGTATTTTTCTTCACTGTGAAGTTGTTTCTTCCTGTCTCGGTGGCGTATCCTTTCCTTGTCTCTTATTGTTCCCACATGCACACTTGCAACAAGCACTCTGTTGCGCTAGAGTTGGTGGCCTGTATTTCTCAACGGCAGGTTTGTTAGGAGTAACAGAATTCGAAGCAACAAATTCTGAGTTCAAGGAGTCATTGGTTTGTTCAGTAGTGTTCTCCTTGTTCTCATCTTCTGCTACTTTACCTGCACATGAAGTAGAAACATTAGAATCTTCAACCTGAATACCTCCCAACACAAATCCAGATGGTTTGCTATAATGAAGATGTGCCTCCTTTTCAATTTCTTCCTGTGTCATGGGGATGGATGTGTAGTTATGATTGAAAGGTGGAGGAACACTATCATACCCTAGACCCTTGTTTTGATTATCTTTGAATTTTAATTGGGTTTCAAATAAGGACTCAACCGTCTGACTTGATGCAGTATGATTTTTGAAACTAACATCTGTTTTTCCACACTTAATTTTCAAAGTGTCAAGTTCTTCAGTTATAGTAGCAAGTTGTCTCTTAATATAGTCATAATTTTCACACTTGTTGCTATACTCTTCTTGAAGCTTCCTAAAGTCTTTGGTTTTTGCTTCTAATTCAGCCTTCAGGGGTTTCTGTCCTTTCCTAAGTTGATATCCTTCTTATTTTAGGTCCTCGACTTCCCTTTTTAGCAAATCATTATGTTCACGAAGAATTTTAATCGTATCTTCACAAGATGGAGTACATGAACTTCATTGGCCGGGATGTTTGTGGAACTCATTGTTTTTCCACATTTCAAAGCATCAAACTCTTCAATTACATCAACAATACTAAGATGATTGAGATCTTTTGTCTTCTTGATGACAGCTACGTTCATATCCCATGATTTCGGAAGTGAATTCAGTAGCTTTTTGTTTATCTCAGATTTAGTCAAGAAGATCCTAGTTGTATTCATCTCAGTAGTAAGTGTAGTAAAACCCTGCAACTGAGCTTTCAGGGTTTCTCGAGGGATATAATTGAACATGTTGAAGTTTTGTCTTAACATCTCCTGACGATTGTCTTTCATGTCTTCAATTTCCTTGTTGACCTCAAAAACCATTAAAAGCACAACTTGAAGCTAAAATAAAACTTAAACGTCAAACTAAAATTTAAAAATGCCCATTGACTATAAACCTCAAAAGTCAACCTTAAAAGTCAATTTTAAAAAGTCAAACTTAAAAGTCAAATCGAAAAGCTAAATTTGAAAATTTAAAAGTCAAACGAGAAAGTCAAAGTTTAAAGTCAAAGGTCAAACTTGAAAGTCAAAGTCAATTTTTGAAGACAAAAGTCAAAAATTAAAAACTATATTTTTTTAGTATTATTATTATTATTAATATTATTTATTTATTTATTTATTATTATTAATATATATATATATATATATATATATTTATTTATTTATTTTAGATGAAAAAGGAATTTAAAAATAAAAGAAATTTAATTTTTTGGGCTAAAAATGACAAATTTGCGAAACTTGGAACCGAAAAGGGGTGTTTTTGAATAAAGAATGCGAAGGAAAGGAACAAAGGTGATGCTAGAGGAGTTGGTTAAGGCGCTGGTCGATGAATCAGAGGTCCCGAGTTCGATCCAAAAATGCAAACTAAGGACCGCAAACCGAGGCCGTAAACTCCGAGCCGTAATCTCGGACCGTGAACCTCGGGCCGTGAACTCCGAAAACCCTAGCTGCTGGCCGCAAACTCTGCCACCCCCTCGCAGGTTACGACCAAAAACAGTGATTTTTGCCCTTTTTTACTCCAAAACTCGATCAAAAACTCGTTTTTATGAAAAACGCGAAGAACAAACCCCCCTTAATTTTCAGAGATCTATCCAAAAACGCAGGAATTTTTCAAAAATAAGATCAAATATGATCCAGATTGGACAAAAATGACTGATACAATTCAAGCTCTGATACCAATTGTAAGTCCCAATCTGCTTGTGTATCAATCAGATCCATTTGATGGTGCGGAATCCCAATCAAACGGATGATGTCAAATCAAATAGAAGAGAAGGAGAAGAAGAAAATGATGAATCTTGTATGTATTGATATGAATGAAGATCCGGATACAAGATTCACACACACTTACACACACTTAAGCTCCTTATTCTCTTCTGTTCATCAACCCCTACTCCTCACCCCTAACACTTATATATATATATATATATATATATATATATATATATATATATATATATACAAGAGGAACATGGTCCGTAAATGGGTTTACGGCCATAAACCTGTTTATGGCCATAAACACCAAGCAGTTTATGACCCAACAATTATACTTGTTGTCTTTGTGATACTTGTATGTGCCTTGGTAGGGAGGTGGGTGTGGGCGAGGTCCTGTATCTAATCACTAGCTGAGTATGGATGGGGTTCCATATCTCAATATTAGTAGAGTAGGGGCAAGGCTCGTGATAGGAGATAAGTTAGTGTGGGCGGGGGACTGTATCTCACTAGCAGCAGGAGTGTGGACGGGGTTTCATAACTCATCAGTAGCAGACCATGGGTGGGGCCCAAGATAGGCGAGGCCTTAGTACAGGAGTACAATAGAGTATGTTTTCTTTATGCGCTAGTATGATATTTGATTGTATGTATGTGTTTAGCTGGCGAGGTCTAGAGACAGGCGGGGCCTAAGAGAGACAGATCTGTATACCGAGTGGGGCTCAATGCCAAATAGGGCCTGTGACATCCCCAAAATCACGACCAAAAAAGACCAGTTTCATTTATGATTTTAAAATAATTTCAGAGTAAATCCATTGATTTAAAAGAGTTGCAGAATTTGTCCCCAAAACAATACATGATAAAATAAAGTTTATCAAAGCATTTCTTAAAGAAATGTATTTTCATTTATATCAAAACTCGGGATGTCATGTTCCGATACAGACACAAAAGCATAAACAATAAAACATAGACCTTACACAGTTATATATAACTACTGGTCTATAAACAAAAACATCTTCAAAAGTTCTCCAACTTATGCTCTCGCACCACTACCTGTAATACAAAGAAACTAAGTGGATCAAGCTTGGGAGTCTGGTGAGCATATAGGGTTTTCAACCCATAATAAATAATTATATTTAATTTCACCAACCAATAATAACCCGATTACCCATTCCCGTTATCCTCACTTTACGTCCCTAAAACAACAACTATTACAAGGGACCTAATCTAGGATTTTCATCGGGACGGACAATACTGCAAAGGGGTTTCCTTAGCAATAAATATCCTAAGGCAACCATGAGGGGATAGAATACAACAAATGAGCACCCAAGTTCACCAACACCTACATGTTATGAGCCTGCCAACATTCCACAGGACAGTCTAGAAAGAGTCTGTGGTCGTCACCCATATTCCGCTGAATGACTAGATCACAATCACATCGAAGCCTCTCATCAGTTTATCACACATCAACTATCTACCCAAGTTCTACCCAACATTTTATAGATAACAACATACGTTTTCATTCATATGCAACTTAAAAATTGATAAGGTACTCATTCCAAATAAACAGATAACATATGTATACATGTACATTTATACACACGTAATACGTATTCTAAAGCAAATACTTCATATCTATGTGTTAGAAGAAAGGGAATATACACTCACTTGATCAGAAGATGATCGGGCAGCACTACAGCTTTAAGAGTAGTATTTCTCCCGTGAAACCAGGAGATCTTCACAAAATCGACTTCTCGTGGGCAGAGCTTCGGCTCGGGAAACTTCATTTTTCGGGATCTTCAGGACTTTGGGACTTGCTTTGGGTCTTGGGATGATACTGGGGCTTCGGGGATATAAATTGCATGCAAAACGATGAAATAAGGGTGAGAGAGAAGAGATTTTCGCAACCACAAATGGCTGCCCTCTATGATCTATTTATAGGGTGAAGTTGTTGGATAAGGTGTCTAAGTCCATAACTATTTCGGGCTTGTACTTGACCCGACCCGGCATGGTCCATTTGGGTTGCATGGCACCATGCAATTGGATAGACTAAATGAGAGAAATAACACTTGGAGATTATTAATATATTATAAGTTCTAATATATTAATAATATTATTTAATTAGTTGATCAAAGAATTAATTTGGAATTAATTAAGTGATCAAAGGATAACTAATTAAATATATGGGTTGGTTATGTAAATCATCCATATCTTGTATAGTGGGCTAAGAGGCTCCATGGATTATCAAGTTGGGTTCTACCCATAGGATGCTCCATGGATGCTCCATGGGAGTTACAAACCCATGGGTCATGGAAATGAAGAGTCATGACACATTAGGGTTTACATGGTGTAACCCTAGATGTGCCAACACTATATAAGAGTCCCATTCTCCACAAAATTGGCGACACAAGTTGAACACTAAGAAACTAGAGGGCTTGGCCGATTTTGAGAAGTGTGTGTTATCTCAAGAGTCTTTCCAAGAGCATTTGGTGTTGTGTGAAGCATTTGAGGCATCACACTTGGGGTGCTAGGCTCACAAGGTTTCAAGGAACACAAGCAACAACAAGGTAAGTTATTCTATCTATGATTCAAGTTAAAATTGTTCCCCATGTATGCTAGATAGGAATATAACCTTGGAATTCAACTTTGCATGATAATTAGACAAACATAGATCCAAGGTTATTAGGGTTGCATGTACACTTAGGAAGTGTTAGAATGCTCAAAACCCATCAGAAGTTTGCCGCGAACGTAATGCGTTCCCCGAACACAATGCGTTCCCTTTGAACGCAATGCGTAGGAGCGGGGTTCCGATCCTATCCCTTATCCGTTGAGTCAGCATCGACGTGGCCAATCCGCAGTCAAGCACTGAACGCAGGGCGTTCCCACTTTGGGATGCGTTCCTCGAACTTCAGAAATTCATAACTTTCGCATACGATCTCCGTTTTTGACGTTATTTATATCCACGTGTAGGTGAGATTATGCTCTACAACTTTCGTTTAGACTTCATCAGCTAAGTTTGATTTTATTTTTATTGTATTATTTTTAGTAGGCCGGGACAGGAAAACTCAATTAGAAATTCATATCTTCTTCATCGGACATCCGTTTTCGTCTGTCTTTTTACCGTTGAACTACTATCGACGAGATCTTCGATTCTCGTTTAGATTGTTTCGGCTAGAAATCCCTCGATCTCAAATCTGAACATCGGGTTGCATACCGCTAAGTCGAAACTTAGAAAAATCATAACTTCCTCATACGAAGTCAGATTTAGACGTTCTTCTTATGCACGCTCTCAGTTTAATGTACTCTATGACTTTCATTTAGATCACTAAGGCTAGATATCGCTCTATCTTAAATTCATATTTTACGCCATACAGCGTCGTGCCGGTTCTGTCGCGAAACTTCGACAACTCAGAACTTCTTCGTTATAACTCGGATTTCGGTATTCTTTATATATCCGGAACCCTTGTCACGACCGCTACAACTTCCTTCATAGATATTGGGCTTATCTAATATTTTATTTTTATGCTTATTTTTATTCTTAATTAATTTAAGCCACACTTAAGCATAAAACACATAATACTAAAATAATACATTCTTATTATTTCAAAATGAGTTACAAAAGGTTAACCTAGACTATTACACCATTATTAATTCTTAGTCTAGAAACACGGGCGTTAAAATTCTCTCCACCTTAGGATGATTCCGTCTCCGGAATCATACATCAACAAACAAATGCGGATAGCGACTCATCATGTCACTCTCCGTCTCCCAAGTGAGATTTGGCCCATTCGTATGCTTCCAATGGACAAGCACTAACTCGACCATCTTGCGTCATAACTTCTTAGTCTTTCAGTCAACGATTGCCTCTGGTTCTTCAATCAACCTCTTTTTCTCATCAATTCTCAACTCCGAAAGTGGAATCATGTCGGGAACTTCCCCGTAAACTTCCTCAGATAACACACATGAAAAGTGTTATGAATTCCACTCAGTTCTTCTGGTAGTTCAAGCTTGTAAGCTTGATTCCCAATCATCTGAAGAACTTTAAACGGTCCAATAAACCTTGGACTCAACTTTCCCCTTTTACCAAATCTTATAAGTCCTTTCCACGGTGAGACTTTAAGCAAAACCGAATCTCCAACTTCAAAATTCATCGGTCTTCGCTTGTTGTTAACATATCTCTTTTGACGATCCTAAGCTGCTAACATTCTCTCCCTAATTATTTTCAACTTTTCAGCAGTTTGATGGACTATCTCCGGTCCCATAAACTGCTTTTCCCATCCTCAAGCCAACAAGATGGCGTACGACACTTCTTTCCATACAAAGCTTGATAAGGTGCCATCTTAATGCTCGAGTGGAAACTATTATTGTAGTAAAATTCTACCAAAGGCAAATGTTCATCCCAGTTGCCTTGGAATTCCAGGGTACATGCTCTCAGCATATCTTCAAGCGTTTGTATCGTTCGTTCGCTCTGACCATCAGTTTGTGGATGGTAAGTTGTACTCAAACACAACTTGGTACCTAATTCCTCTTGTAGACTTTTCCAAAATCGCGAGGTGAAACGACTGTCACGATCTGACACAATCGTTAATGGAACACCGTGAAGCCTCACAATTTCTTTCACATAAGAATTTGCAAACTTATCCATAGACCATTTCTCATTGGCTGCTATGAAATGCGCACTCTTAGTGAAGCGATCTACGACCACCCAAATCATGTCGTGACCACTCTTTGTTTTGGGCAGTTTAGTGACAAAATCCATAACAATGTCTTCCCATTTACCCATAGGCACAGGTAAAGGTTCTAAACTCCCATATGGTTTCTGATGGTGTGCCTTGACTCTGGCACATGTCACACACTTGGCCACATACTTTGCAATGTCAAGCTTCATCGTCGACCACCAATAATAGGGTTTCAGGTCCCTATACATTTTAGTGCTGCCATGATGAATTGACTCCCATATGGTTTTGTGAGCTTCTTCCATCAGAAGATCTCTTAGTCCTCCTAACTTAGATACCCAAATATGATCTTGGAATATCTTTAGTCCATGACCGTTTGTACCGAACACCAACATTTTACCCAAACGTTCCTCCTTCCTGTCATTCTTTTCAGAAGCTTCCTCTTGAACTTTCTTTATACTCTCCACAATTGTCGAGACAACTTCTATCCTCAATACTCTTGGCCTTTTTTTCTCAAGATTGACTTTCTGACTGAGAGCATCTGCGACAACATTTGCTTTACCGGGGTGGTAAAGTATCTCACGGTTGTAGTCCTTAAGTAGTTCTAGCCAGCGTCGCTGCCTCATGTTCAGTTCTTTCTAACTAAAGAGATATTGAAGACTCTTATGATCAGTGAACAGTTTATACTTCGTGCCATAGAGGTAATGCCTCCATATCTTCAGAGCGTAAACTATTGCTGCCAGCTCCAAATCATGAGTGGGGTAGTTCTTTCCATGCTCCTTCAGCTGTCGAGACGCATATGTTATCACCTTTTCTCTTTGGGTCAAAACACAACCCAATCTAAGCCTAGATGCATCTCTATAGACATCAAAGTCTTCAACTCCATCGGGTAGAGAAAGAATCAGTGCCTCACATAGCTTCTTCTTTAGCAATTCAAATGCTTCTTTGTGCTTATCACTCCAATCAAAAGTAGCTCCTTTGTGGGTCAAAGCTGTTAGTGGAGTAGCGATCGAAGAAAAGCCTTGGATAAACCTTCGGTAATATCCGGCTAATCCTAAAAAGCTTTAGATCTCCGTGGGACTTTTTGGTTGTTCTCACTTCGTCACAACTTCAATCTTTGCCGGATCAACCATTATTCCTTCTTAGTTGACCCCGTAACCCAAGAATTAGACTTCTCGAATCCAAAAATCACATTTGGAGAACTTGGCATACAATTTCTCCTTCTTCAAGACTTCTAACACTTATCGCAAGTTTTTGCCATGCTCCTCTTGGCTTTTCGAGTAAATCAGAATGTCATATATGAACACTATCACAAATTTATCAAGGAATGGATTACAAACCCTGTTCATTAAATCCATGAATGTTGCTGGAACATTGGTTAGTCCAAACGACATAACCAAGAACTCGTAGTGTCCATATCGTGTTCTGAATGCAGTCTTCTCTATATCCTGCTCTCTTACTTCCAGCTGATGATATCCTGAACTCAGGTCGATCTTTGAAAAATAACTTGAACCTTGTAGTTGATCGAACAGGTCATCAATCCTCGACAACGGATATCTATTCTTAATTGTTGCCTTGTTCAGCTCTCTATAATCGATGCACATTCTCATACTTCCATCTTTCTTCTTCACGAATAACACCGAAGCTCCCCAAGGTGATGAACTAGGTCTAATGAAACCGTTGTCCAACAACTCCTGAAGTTACATCATCAGTTCCTTCATTTCTGTTGGTGCTAATCGATAAGGTGCTTTTGCTATTGGTGTGGTTCCTGGTAACAAGTCAATACAAAATTCTACTTGTCGACCAGACGGTAATCTAGGAAGATCTTCGGGAAATACTTCCAGATAATCACACACCACAAGAATGCTCTGCATCTCCTTTTTCTCCTTCTTTGCATCAATCACAAATGCCAAATATGATGTACATCCTTTGGCCAAACACTTTCTGGCTTTCATTAGAGAAATGATCCCAGAACTTACTCTGCGTTTGTCTCCATACACCATAAATGACTCTTTCCCTGGCGGGTTTACTTTGACTATCTTCTTTCTGCACAGTATCTCGGCGTCATTGGCGCTAAGCCAATCCATTCCCAACACAATGTCGAAACCGTTAAGTTTGATAGGCAATAATCCCTCGTGAAACTTATTCCCATTCAGGTCGATTAAGATGTTTTTCATACGATGACTAACAAGTACAAACTTGCCACTAGCAACTTCGACTAATAAAGCATTATCTAGTCTATCAACAGGAAAAGCTAGTTTTCTACCAAATTGATGCGATATAAAAGAGTATTTGGCTCCAGAATCAAATAAAATTTGGGCAGGCAATTCGTTTATGAGAAAAGTACCTGAAGTGACATCAGCTTCATCTTTAGCAGCTTCCAGTGTCATCTGAAAGGCTCTTGCTTTCGGCTTTGGGGAATATTGGGTTTTGCTACCTCCTTCTTTCTCGGACAGTCTTTCAAAATGTGCCCCTCTTCATTACACCCAAAGCACACTCTTTTTTTGGACGGACACTCATTTGCATAATGCCCCGTCTTTCCACACTTGTAGCAGGTCACATCCTCGCTACATTTCCCAGAGTGCTTTTTCTTGCACTTCTCACACCATTTCGATTCGCTCCCTTTTCCTCCTCCAAACTTTTTTGAATCGGACTTTGAAAATTTGTTTTTCTTGATGGAACCTGAAGTTCCTTCAAACTTTCTCTTCTCGCCAACTTTAACCTTGATGGGGGTTCTTCCCTTGATCGTGTCCTCAACAGACTTGGCAGCCCAAATAGTTGCCTCTAGAGCAGGTGCCTGACGTACTAGCACAACGTACTCCCATGGGAGTCCCTTTGCGTATCGGTCTACCTTTTTCAGCACATCTGGGACGATGCATAAAGCAAACTCCATTTTTTCGGTGAAGGCGTTTGTATAATCATCAACTGACATGTTGCCTTTCGTCAAAGTCAGAAACTTGTTCTCCAGCTCTAGTAGATTTTGGGCCGAGCAGAACTTGCACTTGAACTGCACCAAGAACTTTACCCATGTCAGTTGCAGTGGTTCATTAGGGCTTAGGGTCTTCCCCAGAGTGTTCCACCAGCGAACGGCTCCGCCCTTGAACTGACGCACTGCGAACATGGTCTGCAACTTGTCTTTGCAACCACACGTCATGAAGGCTAGCTCCATTTCCGATATCCAATCCATGACTCCGATTGGATCCTCCTTTCCAGTGAAGGTCGATGGTTTGCAAGTCAAAAAGTCCTTGTACTTGCATCCCAATCCATTATTCCCTCCATCCTGGTTGTTTTGTCGAACTATCGGTGGGTTGTCTTGACCAATTATCTCACTAAAGTTCTCACCTTCAGACTGCCCTCCATTAACTTCGGGCTCTTCCACGTGAATTGACAGTTCTTCATGATTCTGTCGAAGCAGACGCCTCGTTTCTTCCATTTGACGATCCAACATAGTTTGAATCATCACTTGCACTCCAGCCATAGTCATTGGCTCGGGTGCTGCTGCTGCAACCACTTGCTCGATCACAGGTATTTGATTCCTGTTTTCGTCAACATTTCCAACTCCACTTCTTTTCCTCACCAGTGTTGATCTATACACCGAATAAGGTGAAATTAGATCCTCATTCACGATAGATATTCAGATCATCCTTATTACTCCAAACGATTACATGCTCGTTCTAATACCGTAGTCATAGGCTTAGCATTCTAAACACATAAACCTTCAGATCCGGTTGGCAACAAACCATAGATCTGAACAAATAATATCATATATGGAAAACATATTACATTTAGCACATAAAAGCATTTTAGGCAACTTTCCTAAAATAAACAAGTGTTTGTGTCTAAAATATAATAGACACTATCTAAAAATCTTCACTTAGCATTCTAAGTTTAAGTCTAGAAATCCTACAAATTCCTAATTTGCTTAAACTAATGCTCTGATACCAACTGTGACATCCCCAAAATCACGACCAGAAAAGACCAGTTTCATTTATGCTTTTAAAATAATTTCAGAGTAAATCCATTGATTTAAAAGAGTTGCGGAATTTGTCACCAAAACAATACATGATAAAATAAAGTTTATCAAAGCATTTCTTAAATAAATGTATTTTCATTTATATTAAAAATCGGGATGTCATGTTACGATACAGACACAAAAGCATAAGCAATAAAAACATAGACCTTACACAGTTATATAAAACTACTGGTCTATAAACAAAAACATCTTCACAAGTTCTCCAATTTATGCTCTCGCGTCACTACCTGTAATACAAAGAAACTGAGTGGGTAAGGCTTGGGATCCTGGTGAGCATATAGGGTTTTTAACCCACAATAAATAATTATATTTAATTTCACCAACCAACAATAACCCGATTACCCATTCCCGTTATCCTCACTTTACGTCCCTAAAACAACAACTATCACAAGGGACCTAATTTAGGATTTTCATTGGGACGGACAATACTGCAAAGGGGTTTCTTCAACAAGAAATGTCCTAAGGCAACCATGAGGGGGATAGAATACAACAAATGAGCACCCAAGTTCACCAACACCTACATGTTATGAGCCTGCCAGCATTCCACATGACAGTCTAGAAAGAGTCTGTGGTCGTCACTCATATTCTGCTGAATGAGTAGATCACAATCACATCGAGTCCTGTCATCAGTTTATCACACATCAACTATCTACCCAAGTTATACCCAACATTTTGTAGATAACAACATACGTATGCATTCATATGAAACTTAAAAACTGATAAGATACTCATTCCAAATAAACAGATAACATATATATATATATATATACGTATATTTATACACACGTAACACGTATTCTGAAGTAGATACTCCATATCTATGTGTTAGAAGAAAGGTAATATACACTCATTTGATCAGAAGATGATCAGGCAGCACTACGGCTTTAAGAGTAGTATTTCTTCGATGAAACTGGGCGATCTTCACAAAAATCGACTTCTCGCGAGTAGAGCTTCGACTTCACTTTTTGGGATCTTTGGGACTCACTTCAGGTCTTAGGATGATACCGGGGCTTCGGGGGTATAAATTGCACGAAAAACGATGAAATGAGGGTGAGAGAGAAGAGATTTTGGCAACCACAAACGGCTGCCCTTTATGATCTATTTATAGGGTGAAGTCTGCCGCGAACGCGGTGCGTAGGAGCGGGGTTCCGATCCGATCCCTTATCCGCTGAGTCAGCATCGACGTGGCGAATCCGGAGCCAAGCACTGAACGCAGAGCGTTCCCACTTTGGGATGCGTGCGTTGAACTTCAGAAATTCATAACTTTCGCATACAATCTCCGTTTTTGACGTTCTTTATATCCACGTGTAGGTGAGATTATGCTCTACAACTTTCGTTTAGACTACATCAACTAATTTTGATTTTATTTTTATTATATTATTTTTAGTAGGCCGGGATAGAAAAACTAAGTTAGAAATTCATATCTTCTTCATCGGACATTCGTTTTCGTCTGTCTTTTTACCATTGGACTACTATCGACAAGATCTTCGATTCTCGTTTAGATTATTTCAGCTAGAAATCCCTCGATCTCAAATCTAAACTTCGGGCTATATATCGCTAAGTCGGAACTTAGAAAAATCATAACTTCCTCATACGAAGTCAGATTTAGACGTTCTTTTTATGCACGCTCTCGGTTTAACGTATTCTATGACTTTTGTTTAGATCACTAAGGCTAAATATCACTCTATATTAAATTCATATTTTACGTCATACAACGTCGTGCCGGTTCTGTCGCGAAACTTCGACATGTTATAACTCGGATTTCGACATTCTTTATATATATCCAAAACCCTTGTCATGACCACCACAACTTCTTGTTGGATAAGGTGTCTAAGTCCATAACTATTTTCGGGTGTGTACTTGACCCGACCCGGCATGGTCCATTTGGGTTGCATGGCACCATGCAGTTGGATAGACTAAATGAGAGAAATAACACTTGGAGATTATTAATATATTATAAGTTCTAATATATTAATAATATTATTTGATTAGTTTGATCAAGAATTAATTTAGAATTAATTAAGTGATCAAAGGATAACTAATTAAATATATGGGTTGATTATGTAAATCATTCATATCTTGTATAGTGGGCTAAGAGGCTTCATGGATTATCAAGTTGGGTTCTACCCATAGGATGCTCCATGGATGCTCCATGGGAGTTACAAACCCATGGGTCATGAAAATGAAGAGTCATGACACATTAGGGTTTACATGGTGTAACCCTAGATGTGTCAACACTATATAAGAGTCCCATTCTCCACCAAAATTGGCTACACATAAGAAACTAGAGGGCTAGGCCAATTTCAAGAAGTGTGTATTCTCTCAAAAGTCTTTCCAAGAGCATTTGGTGTTGTGTGAAGCATTTGAGGCATCACACTTGGGGTGCTAGGCTCACAAGGTTTCAAGGAACATAAGCAACAACAAGGTAAATTATTCTATCTTTCATTCAAGTTAAAATTGTTCCCCATGTATGCTAGATAGGAATATAACCTTGGAAATTCAACTTTGCATGATAATTAGACAAACATAGATCCAAGGTTATTAGGGTTGCATGTACACTTAGGAAGTGTTAGAATGCTCAAAATCCATCAGTGGTATCAGAGCCTAGGCTTGTTTGTTTGTTATTTGTGCTAAAAAGTTGAAGAAAGTTGAAAAACTTGTTGTCTGACTGCTGGACTCGTCGAGTCCATGGGGGGACTCGTCGAGTTCACTTGTATCTTCAACCTACCCGTCGAGTAGGTTAATGCACTCGGCGAGTAGGGTCGACAGAGTGCAGATTTTCGACTTTAGTTGCTGGAAATGGATTAGAAACATTACCCTAAACTGTTTTGGTACTTGAAAACTTGTTTTAGATGGTGTAATGTCTTGCTAATTCATTTACAACAACTAGTTATCAAAATTAAAAAGTTTTAAGTGTAGTTTTGATTCATGAAAGTGCTTATGTTCTTGTTCTTGTTCTTATGATGTTTAGATGATCATAGGAATTATTTGTAACCTATGTGGTAGTTTAATTCTTGATCATAATGTGTTTTAATGGTATCCATAACTGGTCCTCAAGTTATGGAAAACCAAAAGTCACTTGGATTAAAAACCATTAAAAGAACACAAGAGTTAGAAAAATGAAGAGTCTTCATTTTATTACTGTATTAAACTCATAAGTTACAAGAAGTGAAAAGTTTTGAAAGTTTACAAAACTTACCCTCAAGTTTTGGAACAAGTAAAGTCAAGCTAAAAAACTTTAGTTCCAACCCTTAGAATTTTAAAAGTTAAAATTCAACCCTTATATTTATATTATTATGATTTAATAATTTTATATATATATATATATATATGTGTGTGTGTGTGTGTGTGTGTGTGTGTGTCTGTGTATTAGAACAAAGTCGTCTTACCGCTAGTACGCCTCATTCACGAAACCGGTCTATAAGGTGGGTATAAGGTTGTTGCCTATAAAATGGCAACTTAATGGGTGTCCACTCTCACCCACCGCTTGCTTGACCGGTGGAGGGTCGTTAGTCGAACGGGTAAGACAAGGACTTATAAATTCTCATTAAAAGTATGATGACTATTATAAAGTAACTAAATGTTTTATTAAATTCCCAATCTTAGTTACTTTAGGAAAAATGTGAATAAGGTGCTAATCCATGAAATTACACTTTACACTTTGTTTAAGTCGTTGGTGGAGCGTGTGTGGCTAACCGGCACACTAACTTGGACTTAACAAGGTAGGTAAAGGGTGACTTAAGGTTTATTATAGTATCGATGGAGCGTGTGTGGTTAACCGGCACATCGATTGAGTGATAAACTTTAAGGGTACCAAGTGATTTGCATGGTTACTTCACACCTCGTTTTGTGATCCTCGGTATCCCAGTCACAAAACTTGGAGGGCACACTCGAGATTGAAACATGCCTTTGAAAAGTTCATTGAATCTCAAAGAATCTAGGAATTTCTAAGAACCAATCAAAAACCTAATATCTAATATTTCGGTTTTCGTGGTGGAAATTGGTGAATCGTCATTCACCTACCTTTCAAATATATTATAACTTGGATTACGGCATACCTCTTCCAAGTTATAATATATTGTGATTGGATCCTAGCCTTAATATTACATTTGGGTGTTTTATTAAGGATTCTCTTAATATCTAAACTAATCTTGTCCTTTTCTTTCAGATGTCTTCAAACAATGCTGCTTCTGGCTCTAACCCTAATAGCTCCTTTACCCTTATGAACTTGTGTGGGAAAGTCACTTTTGATGGATCCAACTTCAATGAGTGGATCAGAAACATCAAGATGATTACCTGCTACGAGGACAAGGAGCTTAAGGAGATTGATGAGACCACTGCAACTCCCCAGGAGACCGCTGACTTTCAGGCACATGAAAGGGATGCTATGAAATTGGCTTGCATCATGATGGCCACGATGACAGCGGAACTCCAAAAGTCTTATGAGGATTTCTACCCTTATGAAATGCACCAAGATTTGATGGAAAGATACCATCAAAGTGCACGACAAGAGAGGTATGAAATCATCTGCTCCATGATAACAACCATGATGAAGGACGGGGAATCCGTCACGAGCCACATGCAGAAAATGCAAAGGTATGTGGATCGTTTGCTAAAGCTTAATGTGAACTTCCCTGAGGAGCTTGCAATAGATATCATTTTGCACTCCTTACCATCGTGCTATGATCAATTCCGCATGACATATCACATGAATAAATAAGAGATCACACTCAGCAAACTTCAGGGACTTCTCAAGACCGCAGAAACAGGTCTTAAGGGGAAGTCGGTTGTTAGCACTCCTACTCCAAACTCTACTCCGGTTTTGGCAATCGGGAAAAGTCGAGGGAAGAAGAGAAAGAGCTCTTAGAAGGGTACCAAGGCTCGGACCCTTGATGGCTCTTCTTCAAGTGGAACCAAGAAAGGTTTCATCACTCCTTCTTCTGACCCAAAAGAGGCTGAATGCTTCTATTGCCATGAAAAATCACATTAGAAGCGGAACTGCCCAAAATACCAACAAGATGTGAAGGAGGGGAAAGTTAAACCCAACCATGCAGGTATTTACACTATCATTTCTAATAACTCACCCCATTCAAAATCTTGGGTCCTTGATACCGGTTGTGGTATTCATATTTGTTGTGACTTGCAGGGACTAAGAAGAAGTGAGAATATGGAGCAAGGAAGAATAAACTTAATCATGGGGAATAGGAAAGCTTTACCTGTTACCAAGATTGGAGTTTATACTTTATCGCTAAGTAGTGGGTTTAATTTAGATTTGAATAAATGTTGTTATTCGCCAGGAATGGCAAGAAATATTATTTCCTTTCATGCTTTGTACAAACAAGGGTTTACCTTTTCGTTTAATAATGAAGTTGGTTGTATTGATGCTTTCTTTAATAATGTTCTTTATTTTAAAGCATTACCTTGTGATGGTGTGTATGAAGCTGTATCTGTTGTAGATAACTTAGGAAATAATGTTTTGTGTATTGATTCTATTAATAATAATAACTTGGATAAAGCATCATTATGGCATTGTCGTCTTGGACATATAAGCAAGAAACGCATAGGCCAACTCCAAAAGGATGGAGTCTTGGAGTCATTTGACCTAAAGTCAGATGATAGTTGCGAATCATGCTTACTTGGAAAAATGATAAAGTCACCCTTCACAGGTTCTTGTGAGAGGGGTGAAGGTTTGTTGGACCTTGTACACACGGATGTGTGTGGACCATTCAAACATGCCACAAGGGATGCTAATCGTTATTATTTGACTTTTACTGATGATTACAGTAGATATGGATATGTCTACTTGATCAAGCATAAGTCAGAGACTTTCGAAAGGTTTAAGGAATTTAAACAGGAAGCCGAGAATCAATTGGGCAGGAACATTAAGATGCTTCGATCCGATCGTGGTGGTGAGTATCTTAGTTCAGAGTTCCTTGACTATCTAAGGGAATGTGGGATAGTCTCACAATTGACACCTCCCAGGACACCACAGTTGAATGGTGTGGCTGGGAGGCGTAATCGAACCTTGTTGGATATGGTTCGTTCCATGATGAGTCGAGCTTCGCTACCAATCTCATTCTGGGGGTATGCCTTAGAGACTGCCGCCCATATCCTTAATCTATTCCCTACAAATAAAGTTGCCAAAACTCCTCACGAGATGTGGACTGGTAAAGTACCCAAACTAGACCACATCAAGATTTGGGGTTGAGAGGCTTTCGTGAGACGCGAGACTCATGATAAGCTCGAACCCCGAAGCGAGAGGTGTATTTTCATCGGCTACCAACAGCAATCCTTTGGTTACCTCTTCTACAGACCTAGTGAAAATGTGGTCTTTGTAGCTAGGAGGGCTTTCTTCAGAGAGAGAGAGAGAGAGTTCATAAGCCAAGGAAACAGTGGGAGGCAAGTTGATCTTGAAGAAATTCAAGAGTCAAGCGATGAAGAAACTTCAAACCCTAGCACTCAACTTGAGGAGGAAACTCCTGTTGAGCCAATTGACAAGTCTATACCTCTGAGGCGTTCCATAAGGATTAGGAATGCTCCTGAGCATTACTATGGATTCCATATTACTGCAGAAGGAGATACACTTATCAGTGATGAGACACTGATAGGTCTGGATGAACCTTACAGTTATGCGGAAGCCATGGCAGGCCCTGAGTCAGCCAAGTGGAAAGAGACAATGGACAGCGAAATATTGTCCATGTATGACAATCAAGTTTGGAACTTGGTTGAGAATGTACCAGGTCGTAAGACAGTAGGGTGCAAATGAGTCTTCAAGAAGAAGACCGACATGGATGGTAAAGTACACACTTATAAGGCTAGACTGGTTGCAAAGGGCTTCTCTCAAATTCCTGGAGTGGACTATGATGAGACCTTTTCTCCAGTAGTCAAGATTAAGTCTATTCGGGTTCTGTTAGCCATAGCTGCATTTCATGACTATGAAATATGGCAAATGGATGTCAAAACCGCTTTCCTTAATGGAAAGTTGGCTGAAGATGTTTACATGAGTCAGCCAGAGGGTTTTGTCAGCAACGAGTACCCTAATAGAGTGTGTAAGCTTGAGAAATCCATTTATGGATTGAAGCAAGCACCTCGCAGATGGAATCTTTGCTTTGATGAAGAGGTCAAGGAATTTGGCTTTTCTAGGAGTGAAGATGAGTCTTGCGTGTATGTCAAGGCTAGTGGGAGTATAGTTAGCTTTTTAGTGTTATATGTGGATGACATACTACTCATAGGAAATGACATCCCAACTCTGCAGGAAGTTAAGTCCTGGCTTGGGAAGTGTTTCTCTATGAAGGACCTAGGAGAAGCTACCTATATTCTAGGGATAAGGATCTTGAGAGATCGGAGTAAAAGACTAATTGGACTTAGTCAGAGTACCTACTTGGATAAGGTGCTAAAGAGATTCAGCATGCAGGACTCCATGAAAGGAGAGTTACCCATCCAGAGCAACACCAGATTGAGTAAGACACAAAGCCCTAGCACTGAGGCTGTGATAGCAGAAATGAGTCGAATACCTTATGCTTCGGCTGTAGGATCGATCATGTATGCTATGACGTGTACTCGACCTGATGTAGCCTTTGCCCTGAGCATGCTTAGCAGGTATCAGGCAAACCCTGGCAAGACACACTGGACTGCGGTAAAGAATATCCTCAAGTACCTACGGAGGACTAAGGACTGGGTCCTTACTCTCGGTGGGAGTGATGACTTGAGAGTTGTAGGGTATAGTGATGCTAGCTTCCAGACTGATAGGGATAATTTCCGCTCTCAGTCGGGCTGGGTCTTTACCCTAAATGGAGAAGCAATTTCTTGGAAGAGTTCCAAGCAAGAGACAGTGGCTGATTCAACTTGTGAATCAGAGTATATTGCAGCTAGCGAGGCAGCAAAGGAGGCGATATGGCTGAAGAACTTCATTGGAGACCTTGGAGTTGTACCAGCTATTAAAGAGCCAATGGAGATTTTCTGTGATAGTGAAAGTGTTGTTGCCTTAGCCAAGGAACCAAGGGATCACAGGAGATCCAGACACATCGACAGAAAATACCAGTTTATCAGACATCGAATAGAAGAAGGACTCCTCGTGGCAAAGAGGGTATCATCGGATGAGAACCCAGCAGATCCCCTCACGAAGGGACTGACTCGGGTTAAGCATCTCCAGCATGCTCGGAGCATAGGGCTGAAGGATGATATTAGATTTAGTAGTCAGATAACCTCGAAATTTGTAAAGTGTAATTGACTTAGATGATGAATAAAAGGTGTTTTATTTATGAGTAAAGTGTTGCTATCTCTTGTCGATCGTTTACTATATTTCTTTTGCATGTTTTGACTTCCAGAATACTTTTGTTTGGTATAACATATTATTAAAACCTCCACAGTCAGTCATATGTCGGAAGTGTTGGATTAGTGTCTAAGTCCATAACTATTTTGGTATGTACTTGACCCGATGGTGCATGGTCCTTTTGGGTTGCCTTCACCGAAGCAACTTGATAGGATGAATTATGGAGAGAAAGGATTAAATATGATTTATTAATATATTATGAGAATAATATATTAAAGGAGAAATCATATTGTTTAATTAATATTAGTCAATAATTAATTGGTAATTAGTTTTGTGACTAAAAGAGATTAATTAAACTTAAGGGACTGGAATTGTAATTATAAGATAATTGCAATTTGGGCCATGGATTGCCTTTTATTATAAGGTGGACGAATTCTATGGGGAAAGCCCATATGAAGTCGTCCAAGGCTTTAAGAAAGGGCTCCATGGGTTGTTAGGGCTTAAGCATCCAAATTAGGGTTTCCTTGTTAGATAACCCTAATTGTCTCACTATATATAGAACCCTTAAGGCTCAAAAACGTGGACAAGCAACCTTCTAGGGTTTTCACACGTTTTGGGCAGCCTCCATCCTCTCTCCTCTTCATCCTCTTGCTTATGGTGTTTGTGAACCATTAGAGGAGTGACACTTGTGACTCTAAGCCTTCCAAAGTCAATTCAAGGAGGAATTGGGATTGTTATTACTACATAACAATCAAGGTAATATCTTAAACCTAATTATATGTTAATATTGATTTCCATATGCTAGAATTAGGGTTTATAGTCTTGGATTCAAAGCATGTACAATAGAGAAATCTAGATCCGAGCATTAGGGTTTGTATGAGCACATAGGATGTATTATGACCAAAACCCATCAGTGGTATCAGAGCCTAGCTTGGTTTCAATTGTATTGATGCATTAGATATCTGGAAAATTCGTTTTTTGGGTTTCTGGAGGCTGGACTCGCCGAGTCCATAGCTGAACTCGCCGAGTCCAAGGTGACTCGACGAGTCCAAGCCTGACTCGACGGGTCAACTCGTCAGATGGAGGTTATCTCGGGATTTCTTGCTGTTTTTGCATTGGGATAGTTACCTTATCATGTTAGATCAATATTAATCCGATTATATGATATATTTGTCCATAATTTTGATCTAATTGAAGATATTTATCAATTAATAAGATAATTATTTCCTTATAAGATAATTGATTAATTATTTTGACTAAATTGATAAATTGTTTTGCAAGAAATCATTAAACAAATCAAATATGGATATTTATGTGATTAAATGTTAATTTGAATTATTTGTTATTTGATGCTTGTTGTTATGAAAAGTTTCATATTTTTCCCTTTAGGTTTTATAGTTTAAATTTGAACCCAAAAGTTTTGTTGTTTTTGAAATTTAAATAGTTAAAACCCCAATGTTTTGAAAAAGGTTTCAAAACATGCCCTCAAGTTTTGGAATTTAAATTTTGATTAATTGTTTAATTTTGATATATATTTAAATTCTAAACCCTAATGTGTTGAAATGTTTCAAAACTTGCTCTCAAGTTTTGGAATTTAAAAGTTGATTAAAAGCTTAATTAGGAATGTTAAATTCTAAAACTCTAGTATGGTTTTGAAAAAGTTCAAATCACACCCTTATGGTTTTATTAATTAATTAAGGTGTATAATTAAAAGAGATTTAATAAATCCATAAAATTTTAGGTTTACAATTTAATTGAATTAAAGGTATAATTGTTAAATTTAACCACATAGTATTTTAAAAGTATTAAAATACACCCTATACTATATATAACATTAAAAGTCTAACATTATATATATATATATATATATATATATATATATATATATATATATATATGTATGAGTAAAAGTCAGTCTTACAGTTAGTAGGCCTCATTCACAAAGCTGGTCTATAAGGGGTGTTTAAGGAAATTGCCTATAAAATGGCGATTGAATGGGTATCCACTCTTACCCACCGCACTCTTGACTAGTGGAGAGTCGTTAGCCGAACGGGTAGGATAGGACGAAACCTTCCATTATAAGTATAATGAAGTATAAAAGTAACTAAATGTTTTCATAAATTCCCAATCTTAGTTACTTAGGCAAAAGTGAATTGATGCAATTCCATGAAATTACACTTTGTGCCCTTGCGAAGACGTTAGTGGAGCGTGTGTGGTTAACCGGCACACTAAATGGTTCTAAGCAAAGGTAGCAACGGGTGACTCAATGTTTGTCATAGTTCGGTGGAGCGTGTGTTGTTTACCGGCACATCGAATAGGTGACTGTAACATGTGAGGGCACCATGTAAGTTTGCATGGTTATTCACACCCGCTTTGTGATCCTCGGCATCCCAGTCACAAACAAGAGGGGCATATCGAGATTTAAACATGCCATTGAAAAGTTCAATGAATCTCAAAAGATCTAGGAATTTTCAATAGATTTAAAACTGAAATTTCTTTTTCGTTTTTCATGGTGGAAATTAGTGAATCGTCATTCACTTACCTTCAAATATTCTGCAATTAGGGTTACAGCATCCCTCTCCCGAGTTGTAGAATATTGTGTTGGGTCCTAGCCTTAGTATTTCATTTGGGTGATTTACTGAGGACTCAATAAATCAACTAACTTGAATTCGTTTTCTCCCGTATTGTAGATGTCAAAGTTTGACAACTATGGTCTTCCCAAATCCCGTGGAACAAGCATTCCACATGAAGATGATATTCCACGATTCGATCGAGGAACAAGAGATCATGCTTCACTTCCTCCTCCTCCTCCGATTATTCTCCCTAACCCACAAGTTCAAAGGCTTGAAAAGTTCAAGATCACTCAAACCCGTTTGGCAAGTAAACATAAAGAAGGAAAGTCGGTGTGTGCACACGTCCTAGGGATGAAGTCACACATTGATAGGTTAAGAATGTTGGGATCCGTTGTCTGTAAGGAAATGGCTGTTGATTGGGTTCTTCAGTCACTTCCTAACTCATATAGTGAGTTCGTAAGAGAGTACTATATGATGAAATACGACGTGACCCTTATAGATCTCACCTACATGCTTATTGCTGCTGAATCAGCAATGATTTGGCGCAATAGAAAAAGCAAAGTTGATTGGTGAATCTGCCTTCGAGACCTCTATGGATATAGACAATGGCAACAAAAGACATGCTATGATCGAAAAGTTTGATCATAAGAAAGGCAATATCTGAAGTGGTTCCATGTCCTGTTCCAAAAGAGTCAATTTGCTTTTATTGCCAAGAGAAAGGGCATTGGAGACGAAGCAGCCCCATTTACCTAAGAGATCTAAGAGATGGGAGAGACGAAACGTATGGCTCTAATATAGGTAAAATCCATTGACTAACTCTTTTAAGCTTCATTCTAGATTCTTAATACATAATGTGATAAGATTACAATTGATGTTTTGTAGAATCGAAGAAAAGAAAGGGAGCTTAAAGGAAGAAGTGAGCAGAATCTAACCATGAAGGAATGGATTTCAATCGTATTTCTCAAAGATTAGATTCTTAAGCTACTACTTAGAGTTAGAATTAGATTGCTAAGAAAGATGTATTAGCATAAGTTTTTCAATGAAATGCATTGTAAGGACAAATTTTTCCGCAATAAAATAAGTTTTGATTTTAAATTTTATTTATTTATCCTTGCAATGGCATGTATGAAAAATTGATGTTAAAATGTTTCTATTATTAGCAATAATGGATTTAGTTCTTATTATGTTATTTATGGAAAGTTGAGAATTTACCAAATAGGGAGAGTTTCTCATCGCCCAAAGTTTCAATTGGACAGAAATTTAGAATCACGCAACTTGGTTGCACGATGAATGAGAAATTTCATATTTGGAAATTAGACAAATTCATTGACAAAGTGTCAAGTGAAGGACTAAGAGATCGAGCACACAATGTTGCGTGTTGATCAAGTCCACCATAAGAGTAACAATGATATTCGTCATGATTTACTAAAGGTTTAGTAAATATGATTATACTTACAAGATTAAGTGTAATTCTGCATTGATTAAAGGGTTTAGATCAATAGCAGAACAAATAAGAAGAATCAAGTAGGCAGAAAGATAAAAGTTTCTCCATTCTAAGAAGAAGGAAGAGTACCTTTTATGCTTTATGATAGGTCTTAATGATTAAGAACCATATTTCAATTGATCCTCTAAGTACAATTGTATGTTTAAGAAGAGGAATCAAGAATTGAAGAAATGGTTAAATCAAAAAGTCAATCATACTTCGTTCCAAAACAAGTCTTAAAGTTAAGATTGTGACATTGAGTGAATAGTATTAAGAAGGTTTATAACATTCATCAATTGTGGAAAGTTGTGATGTCTTGGATAAGACAAAGACCAACTAAGACCAAAATTATGAAGTGTTTTGTTTTGATAAAAGCTACACTAACTCTTGAATATTTGTTTGTCAAGAAATGTTTTGACAAGAGAATCGTATATGTCAAGGAGTCAGTGGGAGTCTTTATAGTCTTGAAAAGTTCCAAGAACAAATTAGATAAACCTTATCGATCATCACTAGCACACGAGTTGAGGTTTACAACCTATCATGATGACATTATTTGGTTTCTGTGCCAATCCAATCGAGTTAATTATGCATGTGAGTTCTATGAGTTCTCATTTTGAACGCATAAAAGGCAAAGCACCTTAATCAATGAAAGGTACATTGATAGGAAAGGGTGAGATGCTTAACTACTTGGAAGACGTGGTGGGCAGCTGTGCTACCATAAGGCAAGAAATCAAGATTAAGAAAGTTCGGTCCATATGAGTTTGAATTTGTCGTAAACTTTGGTTTTAACAAATTCACATGGATAGGAACAAATACACCGTTTAAATCTAAGTGTCATAAGATTTCCTCCTTCATGAAAATGATTGTGAGGAAATGCTTTCACTAAGAGAGATTTCAAGAAGATAGTGATTGTAAAATTGCATTCTCGAATTCAATTATGGTTACGGTATCCCTTTCCATAATTTGAATTGTGGGTTTGACAATTAGTCTTAATTGTTTAGACACACATATGATCTATCGATGGCAAAGGTGTATAAGTTCAAAAAGCTTTGATAAAAGATTATCAAAGCATTAAGTATTAGAAACATGAACTTAAAAAATTCAATAAGTATTGATTTTTGAAAGTTAAGATGTTTATGAATACATGTCGAAGCTAGTGGGAGCATAAGTATTATGTTTTATAATAATCATCATGATAGTGGGAGCATAAATGTTATGATTGTATGATTATTAAGGCACGTATTGCAAGATAGCAATATTAATTATAGAAAACAAGAGTCATACTTTGCAAAGTCGCAATAGTTGAAGAGTTGTTTTGCTATAATTAAGGGAGAGAATATTATGCTTCATTTCAAATCTAAAGGTTTAGGTTGAGAAATGTTAATAAAATTTAGTCAAAGGTACAAAGTGTGTTCTTAAAATTTCGATTATGATTAAGGCATCCCTCTTCACAATTCGAATTTTGAGAACATAGCAAATAAAACATTATGCGTCATGTCCCATACGCTTCGGGTATAGGATCGATTGCAAATGCTTTAATGTTTGACCATTCTAAAATTTTCCAAATGTCGAGCACATTTAGAGGGAAAAAGGACTAGAATCGGTTTAGACTAAAATAATTAAACAACTATCAAAGGACAATCCAAGTTCGACGAGGATTGGTCGCTTGTGAGTAGTTGGAAGCATGGTATTGGATGGACCATATCGACATTACTATGAATAAAAAAGATTCTATTAAGAATGAGTTGTCATATGGAAATTATGGAAATGTTTCCATACCGGATGGACCATGTTGACATCATTACGAATAGATAAGATTCTATTAAGAATGAGTTGTCATATGGAAAATATTGAAGCGTGTCCATATTGGGAATTGAATATTGAAAATCTATGTCTAGATTAGAAACTTTTATGCAAAAAGATGTTCAAAGGAATGTACTTTGAGTGAGAGACATCATATCTAAGGAATTGTCTTGTAACAATCTCCAATAGAAGACTTTGTAATATCATTGACAATAGTCTTTGTGACTTTGGTGCAGTGACATTACGAAAGGATAAATTGCATAGAATGTTAGAATCTAGCATATTCTATAAGTAACAAGAATTTGATATTCTTTCACTTATGGAAAAAGGATTTGGAGTTGTGAAATGAGAATGATTGGAAATGTGTTCAATGTGATCTATTTCACAAAGTAAGAACCATAGGTAAACATTGTGTGCATGCTAGGAGCATGGGACAAGTGTTGTGATTCAAGTAAGAGTTGATTACCCGAAACGACAAATAATGAGTAATCAATATGGTGATAAATAAAAGGTGTTTTATTTATGCTCAAAGGTTTGAGGCCATATGGGATTAGTATTATTCTTGTGTTTCACTTTTCATGTTTTGACTTCCTGAATAATTTAATTGGTTAAGAACAATCAAATTATTCGAACGGGCCACAGTCATTCATATGTTGGAAGTAGGTATGAATGAAGATTGTCATGAATTGGTGTATGGATTGTCTAAAGAGCATTAGACATAAGCAAATGTTTGCTGCAACGTTCATGAGTGCTTATGAATATGATTTGAGCATTGGATTAAACCCACGCTCACTTGGATCGCTCCATGAAATTGTATCACGAGTGATTGGTGAGACGATAACATCTTATATTCTTGAAACTGAGATGTGTGAGTTGTATCTTGCGAATCGGTTGCACATTGATAATATGTAAACGCACTAGTAACTTGGTGTTATAGAACATATTGTTGTGTGTGATTCGGTGCGTGAGTGTAAGCGAGCATTGTATCAAAGTTTATCCATTCCTTTTATTCAAAGTAGGATAAAGGTGATATCTTTGGGCCCCTCGATGGTTTAGTGATGACAAACGTAAATGCTCGGCCGGGCTAGGGCTAATTTGATTTGTTCAATTAGTCAGTCGTCATAAATCAGAAATTGAGAAGTAGTACAAAGAGAATGATTTGAAATCATATCTCATATGATATCTAGAATGGAGGAATATATGATCCCTTATCTAAGGACACGCGTATCTGATAGGATCAGAGTTGACAGCGGCTTTGGAAAGCTACGATTGCAGATCAGGATCTGAAGTCATACGCATAATAGTTGTTAGACTTATCCAAGTGGGAGACTGTTCGATTAGTGTCTAAGTCCATAACTATTTTGGTATGTACTTGACCCGATGGTGCATGGTCCTTTTGGGTTGCCTTCACCGAAGCAACTTGATAGGATGAATTATGGAGAGAAAGGATTAAATATGATTTATTAATATATTATGAGAATAATATATTAAAGGAGAAATCATATTGTTTAATTAATATTAGTCAATAATTAATTGGTAATTAGTTTTGTGACTAAAAGAGATTAATTAAACTTAAGGGACTGGAATTGTAATTATAAGATAATTGCAATTTGGGCCATGGATTGCCTTTTATTATAAGGTGGACGAATTCTATGGGGAAAGCCCATATGAAGTCGTCCAAGGCTTTAAGAAAGGGCTCCATGGGTTGCTTAGGGCTTAAGCATCCAAATTAGGGTTTCCTTGTTAGATAACCCTAATTGCCTCACTATATATAGAACCCTTAAGGCTCAAAAACGTGGACAAGCAACCTTCTAGGGTTTTCACATGTTTTGGGCAGCCTCCGTCCTCTCTCCTCTTCATCCTCTTGCTTATGGTGTTTGTGAACCATTAGAGGAGTGACACTTGTGACTCTAAGCCTTCCAAAGTCAATTCAAGGAGGAATTGGGATTGTTATTACTACATAACAATCAAGATAATATCTTAAACCTAATTATATGTTAATATTGATTTCCATATGCTAGAATTAGGGTTTATAGTCTTGGATTCAAAGCATGTACAATAGAGAAACCTAGATCTGAGCATTAGGGTTTGTATGAGCACATAGGATGTATTATGACCAAAACCCATTAGGAAGTAGGTATGAATCAAGACTGTCATGATTGGTTGTAGAGGTCTAAGGTGTTGGACAAGGCTACAACAATCATGAGTGCTCATAAGTTCTGAGCATTGGAGTCAACCCACGCTCACTGGAATCACTTCATGGAATTCTATCTCGAGTGATCGTGAGACGGTAATATCATATAAGTCTTCAAACCTAGAGATATGATTTGTTACTTACAAGTTGGTTATGCATTGATTGTACGAAAACGCATTGGTAACTCGATGTTATAAAACGTGCTTTTGTGTGTAATTCAATGAGTGGTAGAACAAACATATGAGTCGAAGTTTATCTGTTCCTTCTTGGATTAGAAGCTGATATCTGGGCCCCTCGATGATTTTGTTTTGACCTATGTACCGGGCCCGGTCAGAACTAAGTTGATGTGTTCAATTAAGTTCTTTGTCAAACAAATCGGAAATCGAGAAACAAACTGCTGGACAATAAGTAAGACATTGTTCCATGTATTTGTCCGGCTGATATCTAGAACAGAGGATTATATGATCCCTTATCTTAAATGGCGTACCATCATCTTCTCAGTTCCGAGAGACCTTGAAAGAGCTACGATTGCCGGTCGATTCCTGAAGTACTAGAGTTATAGTTATTAGACTTATCCAAGTGGGAGACTGTTGGATAAGGTGTCTAAGTCCATAACTATTTCGGGTGTACTTGACCCGACCCGGCATGGTCCATTTGGGTTGCATGGCACCATGCAATTGGATAGACTAAATGAGAGAAATAACACTTGGAGATTATTAATATATTATAAGTTCTAATATATTAATAATATTATTTGATTAGTTTGATCAAGAATTAATTTAGAATTAATTAAGTGATCAAAGGATAACTAATTAAATATATGGGTTGATTATGTAAATCATTCATATCTTGTATAGTGGGCTAAGAGGCTCCATGGATTATCAAGTTGGGTTCTACCCATAGGATGCTCCATGGGAGTTACAAACCCATGGGTCATGGAAATGAAGAGTCATGACACATTAGGGTTTACATGGTGTAACCCTAGATGTGTCAACACTATATAAGAGTCCCATTCTCGACTAAAATCGGCTACACATAAGAAACTAGAGGGCTAGGCCGATTTCAAGAAGTGTGTATTCTCTCAAAAGTCTTTCCAAGAGCATTTGGTGTTGTGTGAAGCATTTGAGGCATCACACTTGGGGTGCTAGGCTTACAAGGTTTCAAGGAACATAAGCAACAACAAGGTAAGTTATTCTATCTTTCATTCAAGTTAAAATTGTTCCCCATGTATGCTAGATAGGAATATAACCTTGGAAATTCAACTTTGCATGATAATTAGACAAACATAGATCCAAGGTTATTAGGGTTGCATGTACACTTAGGAAGTGTTAGAATGCTCAAAATCCATCACTTCTTTCATAGATATTAGACTAATCTAATATTTTATTTTTACACTTATTTTTATTCTTAATTCATCTAAGCCACACAATTAAGCATAAAACACATAATACTCAAATAATACATTCTTATTATTTCAAAATGAGTTACAAAGGTTAACCTAGACTGTTACACCATTATTAATGCCTAGTCTAGAAACTCGGGCGTTACAGGGCCCGATGCAGCAGGCGGGGGCCCAATATGTGGTTATGTGTATGTGATTATGCGTATGTGGTAGTTTGGGAAACTCACTAAGCTTCGTGCTTACGGTTTTCAGTTTTGGTTTCAGGTACCTCCGGTAGTAGAGATAAGAGCTCGGGATGATCGCATGACACACACCAAGAAGTTTTAGCCTGGGATGTTACTCTGATAAAAAGAATATGTTTTGAGATGATACCTTAACTTGATATAAACCTTTGTTTATGAATGAAATGACTTGATACTCATGACTTATTTAATGTTTTTAAGAGAAATTTTTGGTCATGATTTTTGGAATATTACACAGTACCTCCCAAGATCAATGACATAAAATCAGGATGTGTACGGTCATGCCTTCTCTTTGCCATGAATCTTTGAAACACCTAAAACCATAAACCCAAAACTGTAAACACAAAGCTTAGTGAGTTTCCCCTAAAGTACCAACACACAACATATAACATATACAATAAACAACATAGTATGGGTCCAATTAACCATCGGGTTGGAATACCCCCAGGCCCTTTAACCATCGGGTTGGATTGCCACATACTAAGGGTCCAATCAACCATCAGGTTGGAATACCCCAGGCCCCTCAACCATCGGGTTAGAATGCCAACATACTATGGGTCTAGTCAACCATCAGGTTGGAATGCCAACATACTATGAGTCCAATCATCATCGGGATGGAATACCCTCAGGCCCAATTAACCATCGGGTTGGAATTCCCCGACTTGTTGGCTTATGCACAAAGCAGAGAATCCTCAGCCACCAATCAAACATGTGCACATATAACAAATAATCATATAACAGTCTACACCTAGTCAAACAGAATTATAGATCACTAAGCATAACAACATCCTATCTACCAGGATACCGATCTAACATATCAGAACAACATAGCAACATCCTATCTACCAGGACACCGATCTAACAGATCATAACAACATAACAACATCCTATCTACCAGGACACTGATCTAACAGATCATAACTGTACGGTAGCATGCAAAACATGATATCAATCCAATGGGTCGACATTAGTGCCTTCGACCCGCAAGTACAGTGAGGACAACTCACTTGCACTGCTGAAACACACAGACGATCCCTGGCTGCTGGCTGACAGATTCCAAGAACTGTCAAAATCAAAACAACACCCAATTATCAATTGGGTTTCAAACCATAACCATAAATCCATACTCAGGGTAAAAAGACCATTTTACCCCAAACCTAGCTTGGTCCAAGACCAAGGTCCAACTCACAACCTGAAAAGGCCCAAAAGCCAAATAACCAACCAAGGCCCAATTATGGCCTAATTTTCCAAATTGGGCCTAAAACCCTTATATGGGCCTTACTCTAAATCCCAAACAAAATTCATAGTCCAAGACACTTATACTCAGATGGCCCATTAAGAACTTAAACACCCAAGACAAAAAGGAAGCCCAACATGAAGCCCAAAAGCCCAAACCCTCCTGACTGAGTATGTGGGGTGTACTCAGCTATACGCTAAGCGTACATGTAATTTGGCTTATACGTTGTGCGTATTGACTTGTATGCCCATGTAATCATCCATTAAGCTAAAACTCCATTAAGCACTTAATGCTCAAGACCAGAAGTCCATACCACAGATCTACTTCTTAAAGAACGTCTAGAACCATAAAGTCATTGTCTTGATGACTTTGCATGCCCCAAAAGAACCCAACATCAAAATAAAACACTATATTTTCACCAAATGGACACCATGTCATGCATAGGGGATTCCAAACCCTAAAAGAGACAACTTTAAGCATATAGAACCTCAGAAACACCAAGAGTGGCAACTCATAGCTCCTGTAGTGGTACCAAACCACTATATCTCATTCTTGGGACCAAAAACTCATACAAACTAGATCTAAGCCAACAATGAACAAGATCAAAACTTTTTAACTCAAACAAGCTAGAAATGAATCACATAATCCAAATCCATAAGCTCATCCTTGATTCACAACCTTGCATCAAGCTTCATCTTCTTGGAAATGACCCAAAAACACCAAAATACACATCATGAGCTCAAAAGTACAACCATGTAGGCTTAGAGATGATTTATAGGGTTTTGGGAACTTGGAGGCTGGTGTAGGGACCAACCCAAAAAGACTTAATGAGATTATATAGGGTACAACTCCTAGAATTAGGGTTTTTCACCTTTCCTTCGTATGGTCCGCGTACTCCTCATACGCCCAACATATGAGATCTCGCAAACCCGATCTGACCCTCGCAGTACGCTAAGCGTACTCAACATTACGCACAACATAATGCCCTTGATATGCGCACACTCCGCGTACTCCCTAGGTACGCCCTACGTATTAGGGTTTTTCCACAAACCCTAACATAGTCCAAATACCATAACTTCTTCGTTATAAATTCGATTCCGTCGATCCTTATATCCATGAAAAGGTAACGAGAATCTCTACACTTCCATCAACTCGTACCTGCCTTACCAAATCCTGAACAAACATCCATTTCCATAGAAGCCCGAGCTGAAACATTACTGAAATACCCTTTGACTCCAAAACACAAACCAAATACCTGAATCATCCAAATTACATTTTCCAACCCCAGATAATTCCAAATCTCAATTCTTTAAGGCTCCCAAGCCCGCTAATACCTAATCCCTTATCACTACTCCAAAATAGGAACCAATTCGAAACAGGGTGTTACAGTTTGTCTTTAAGATCTGTTGCAATCATGAGTACATCGTTTAGATTGATTGTTAGGAAATCAAGATCCAAGATTGTGAGTTGCTTCCAGGTATTTCGAGTGATGTGGTAGTTGCGTAGAAGGTAATCTTGTCTAAACTTACTCAATACCTTCACTCCAAATCCACTGACTTGAGTGATTCGTCATTTCGACCACACTTGTTTTTCTAGAAGAGCGTTTGTGGTGTAGAAAGTACTTAGTCGTTCTCTTTATTCGGATGAGAATTTCCTGATCATTGTCCGGATGCAGTAGAGGGAACTTGACATAAAATCTTGCATAGGGAGATCTTGGCAAGTCAAGTTGGTTAGACTCCGAGACAGGAATATCATAACTCATACATGGAACCATGTGATGTTCGTGCAAGATTCTTTATGTAAGAGTCCTTCTGGACAGAGTGTTGAGATTCTGAGAAAAGGGCTTGGAGAACCCTTTTGAGCTTGAATTCGAAGATTTCTTCAATAGCTATGTTGATTTAATTCAGTGGCCAACCCTCAAACTTTCGCGACGACTTCATTGGGTTAATCGGACCAAAGGAGATTCCCTTGCCCTTTTCTTTGACTGGACCTCTAGGAGAGATTTGAATGAACTATTGAGCAACTGGAGTCACGCTCACTTCGGAAATTGGTAGGATTCACTGTTGAATCGATTGCTAGTTATGGTCAAGATAATCAAATGGATAAAGCCCTTTCTTTCTTCAAGAAAAAAGAACATTAGCACATAATCACTCAAAATTACTTAATTTTGAGTGTTACCCATAACGAGTTTTACATTGATGCATTCAAGCATTTCAAATTAATGCTACGAAATGGTTATACATCATATAAATCTACATTCACTTCAAATTTTATTGGTGTGTGGCCGTGGTGGTTTGGTTGATGAAGTGTTTAGTGTTAAAAATAGGAGAGACAAGAGATATGGGGCTATCGGGTTAGGATTATTTTATTTATTTATTTATTTTAATTAAAATGAATTTAGTTAAATAAAAAAGATAAAAGAAATTAAAATGACAAATAAATCATTTCATGTGGTTCAAGGACCAACCATGTAACTTTTAGAAACCAATGAGACTATTTCTGTTAAAAAACTTTAGAGTGATTGAAGTTGTAATTTTTGGTAAATCATAGAGATCATTTTTGTAGTTTTGTCTTGAAATTGGAAAAATGTTGGGTTGGATGATGATTAAAATCAAAATATGTATTGTGAGCTCAAACCTTTGATACCATTAGAACTTGTAGATTTGTCATTGCCTTGGTTTCAATTTCTCGGTGATGACTCCATGGTAATAAAGAAGAAAAATCTAGATTAAGATATCGAAAAAAGTTGGAAGAGAAGTGTGTAAAATATGAAGATAAAAAGAATATTTATATAATTAAAAAAAAATCGAGGACGAGTGTAAAGAAGGCATGAGATGGGTTTAAAATTAATTTTGACCCATCTTAAATTTTATGATGAATGACTCTATCTTAGTTTTGTTTCACAACAAAAATTAAATATAAATCAAGACATCTAAGGTTCATCTTTTATACTTCACTGGCCGAAATATTTAGTTCTCTTGACATTTATACTCATAAAGATATAACCCTATAAGATTAAATTAAATACTTGATAAAGAAACACAAATCATGAATAATTCATATGTATTTGTTCTCATCGTTAGTTACGCACGCAAACATATCATGCAAGGTAGGGATGAGATTTAGAACCGGAAAACCGGACCGGAACCGGAACCGAATCGGAACCGGACCCGTTAGAACCGGAATATATAGAACCGGGTCCGGTTCCGGGTTTAAAAATTGGCTTTATCCGGGTTCCGGGTAATCCGGGTTTGGGTCCATTGGGTCCGGGTAAACCGGGTCTAAAATCCGGAACCGGTTTTTGGAACCAGAACCACTTTTAGGGCCGGAACCACTTTTTGTGAAACGTTTACAAGATGCATATCTTATTCGTTTCAACTCCAATTGACATACGGTTTTTTCCAACATGTAGTTTAGAGTTTGTACATGATTCTAGACTATAAATTTTTCATTTTTAGTTTTATATTCATTGACTTACAGTCCTCAAAAGTTGAGATACCAAAGCTGAAAGTTTTTAGTTTTTTAGTTTTTTTGTATTCGGTGAAAGTTTTAAAGCATGCATATCTAATTCGTTTGAAGTCGGATTGACATGTGATTTTTTTCAACTTCTAGTTTACAGTTTGTACATGAGTTTAGACTATAATTTTGTCATTTTTGGTTTAACATTCAATGATTTACAGTCCTCCGAAATCGGGATATCAAAACTGAAAATTTTCAACTTTTTAGTTATTTGTTTTTGTACTTTGTATTATGTGAAAATATTAACACAAGTATATCTCATTCGTTTAAATTCGGATTGACATGCGGGTTTTTCCAGAGTGTATTTTAGAGTTTGTACATGATTTTAGACTCTAATTTGGTTAATTGTGGTTTCGTATTCAATAAGTTACAGCCCCCCAAAGTGGGGATATCAATATGAAAATTTTCAAAGTTCAACCCACTAAGTTGTAAGTAATTACCAAAAAATTCCGGTTTTTTCGGGTCTAAACCCACTTTATCCGGTTCCAACCTACCCACTTTGATATTTCCGGGTTTTCCGGTTCTAGACCCACTTTACCCGGAACCGAACCGGAACCGGTTCCTATATACCGGTCCGGTTTCCGGTTCTATAAAATCTCGTTAACCGGTTTCGGGTTTTCCGGGTCCGGGTCCATCGGGTCCGGATTTGGACCCACTTTCATCCCTAATGCAAGGGGTATATCTTTTTTACAATTTTTTTAATATGACCTGATTTGTTTATTAGTAACTAGGTGTAAAATCCGTGTAATACACGATTAAAAAAAAGATTAAATATCAAAATATAAACAATACATATTTTTTAAAATAAAATTTTAAAATAAGGAATGAAAAACATATTAATCGCAATTTATTATCACATCTATTACATTTAATACTTCACACATATACACATAAGTATTATATGACTTTAATTTCAATAATTGAAAATTCTAGAAATTGACTTGTGAATTTTATTTTATTTTAAAAATATCACAAAATGACAAATATCAAAATTTATGAGATTGACATGTGATAAAATTGATCTAGTAGATTTTTTGATTATTTTATTTCTATTCGTTTTGTTTAAATACTAATAATGTTGATTTCTGTTTTCTAGACTCACACTGAAGAATAAAAAAAAAACTAAACTTAGCCATCGTTAGGGAGAACGGAATGGTAGCGGTTTAGTTGAGCGGCTTTGACCAGAAAAGAGAAGAGGGAGCACTGGGAGGAGAGCAAGAGAGAAAAAGAGGGTGTTGAACGGGTTCAAGAAACTGCTGGAGGGTTGAATCACAGTGAAAAATTCGGAAGATGGATTGGGAGGGATGCAGTTTAGGCGGGTTCGACTCCCTCCACAAAAGGTTTGGCAGGTAACAGGAAGGACATAGACGATTCCGTCCTCCCTTAAATGTTAGGGTAAAAACGGACATAAAATTCAACTTTGGACAAAACTGACAAAACCCTAAAACCTTGAGGGTTTTTATGACATTAGCCCTTACAAAAAGGTTGTCATCTTCTTCTCCTTTATTATATATAGAAAACAAGTATAGGATTTAATACAACATCTATTTTTTTTTTTTTTCACTTTGACTTTTATTTTTTTGAAAAATATCAATTGATCTAAGTTTTTAGCGGTATAATATCTCTTTTTGATGTAAGTATATTATTTGAAAATCTGTATGGCAACAAAAAATTTAACAAAATATATTATTATGTTGAAAATTAATTATAATTTTTGTAAAATATAAGAATAATGCCACATAGGGATGTTTAGATCTGACAAAACATAACCCAATACGAAATTAGCAGGTTAGGATCAGAGATTTCAACACGTTTATGTAAACGGGTTGACACGACACGATACGATAATTAATCAGGTAGGGTTAGCGTCAAGACTTTCAACTCGAAGATGACTCGAATATGACCCGTTTAATTATATATTATTTATTATAAATTTCATATTTTTATTATATATATTATATGTTATAGACTTACACTACAAGAAAAATCATAAATAGCTATGGAAAATTACTATGGAATCAAATCCGTTGCTATTTTACTACCTAATATGCTACGGAATGACTTGTCGTAGCTATTTTGCTACATAAATGGTTACGAAATTGTATTATGTAGCTAAATCTTAAGTAGCTACGTAAAATTGTTACATAATCCAAATTTATAGTTATTTACTACGGAATATGTTACAAAATGGTTGATTGTAACTAATTTGCTACGAAAGTGGCTACAAAATTATATTCCATAGCTAAATCTTGAAAGTTGCTACGGAATTAAAATCCGTAGCTAGTTTACTACAAATAATGCTACAAATTTTTTGGTTGTACCTAGTTCTCTATGAAACTTGTTACAAAATACATGTATGTAGCTAGTTTACTACATAATTGGCTACGAAATAAAAATGTGTAGCTAGTTAGCTATGAAATTGGGATCCGTAGCTATTTTGCTAGGAAAATTTGCTACAAAATAAAATTTTGTAGCTAATCTATTATGGAACTTGTTACAAAAAGGTGAATTTGCAAAATAGCTACGAAATCAAAATCCATAGGTAAATACGGAATATTCCGTAGTCAAGTAGTTACGAAATATGTTTCCGTACCAAAATATATAAAATTATTGAAAAAAATATATTAAAAATACACAATTATCTTTGAAAACTCAACAACAAAAACAAAATATTATTTTTAATTGTTTTGAAAATTTAATTATAATATAATGTCTATATTATAAATATTTTAGGCGATTTTTAGATTTTGATGACTAATTAAAAATAATGCATATATTTTTCTAAATATTACCATACACGTATTAGCATATTTCTAATAAACTAGGATAATATAGAAATTTTTTAAAAGTCGATAAAGTATAAGGTGAAATATGAACATTGTGTATTAATAAAGGGATTAATGAGAATTTATATAATAACATTTTTACGAGAGATTGTCATGTTTTCAAACTTTAACGCACAAATACTAAAACAATTACACGACTCTTTTCGTGCAAATAGGAGGACCCATAATATAAATTTTTTGACCAGTCTTATTAAGGGAAAATGGGTAAAATAAGCCTTTTTCCCCAAATCAGAGGTATTCGGATCAAAATTGTCAATCACATGACATGTTGCCGATCGTATTCCTCATTCCTCAGATCACTTACGCCATTATCAATCGCAGCTCCTCTCACTCTCATTTGCTTTGTTGTTCGCCGCCTGCTCCATCAACCGGTAGATTTTTCTCGATCGACTTCATCCCTACCAGGTAACATTCTTCTCTCTTCTTTTTGCTCCATTTTCTCTTTCTATCATCCAATGACTTGAAGGATATTGATCTCTCCATTGAATCTTTCTTCTTCACACATCGTTGCTATCTGGTCGTCGCCGTCGACTGCTGCTTCTTCCGGTCATCTTTCTCATTGACCATGTGCAGGTACTATCCTCGATCCTCCCTAAACCCCTTCCCCAGTTCCTCCTTCTTCACTCTTCTGTGAACTTAGCCGATCATGATTTTGTTTCAGAACTTCTAAATCTTCCAGTGAATTTTGTTTCAGAACAAAAATTATTGTTCGTTACGCATTACATAACATCCCTATATCACACTCTCATATACATTTAACACAGATACACATCTACTGCTCTTTTAAAATGATTTTGTCAACCAAATGGTTAAATGTCATATGACTTTATGTAGAAAATAAGCATACATTGTATGATGAGTTTATTGATCAAAACTAGAAACGAAAACTACATTCTGTTGTGGTCTACTGGTGATAGAATTATGATAACTTGGTGATGAAAACTACAAATGGCTTTATTTCCGTTTTTGTTTCGAAACCAAGTATGTTGATTATTTGACAATGGCTTTTCTGTTTTTGTTTGAATTTTATGTTTCTGGTGCTAATTTAGTTTCATTTGGAGTTCGTGCTAAAGTTATTGTAATATTGTGATGGACATAGTACCATTATTTATGCTAAAGTAAAAACCTGTAGCTAATTTATATCATTATATGTATGTGTGCCTTACCCAAATGTATGATTTATATAAAATGTGAATATCTTCATTATGATCGGTCCTATATCTTGTTTGTGTATTAACACTCTTGTTTAAAATGACTTGAGTGATGGCCTCATTTCTCTTGTATAGACTAATTCATTTAGAAATTGATCATGTTCTTCATTCTATACAGAGATAATCTTACGATCTTTTGGATTTTTGGTTTTATTTACTTGTAATTGTTTTTTATAGTTGATTGGTCATGATCTTTATTGAAGTATCTTCCTCATGTCTGAAAGGTGTTACATATTCTAACAAAAGTAACAACTGTGAACTTTTTGAAAATCTTATATGTTTGTCTTGTTTTCATTCTATCTCTCTCAATCTCTTTCAAATCTCTCCCTCTATCTCTATCTCTTTCCTTATCTTTGCTGCCTTCTCTAATTCTCTCTCCAAGATCCCCTAATATATCTATAGATTGATGTGTATTCCTAGCTAATAAAGTAGACAGCCCCCAATATACTTAGATCTAATTCTCACACCAATGTTTAGCTAGAAACAAAAGTACACATCTTAATAATTCAGATTTTATTAAGATGTTATTGTATTAGGTTTTGTTTAATTGGTTGGATTCAATAGAACAAAAATAGTTTTCTTTTGATAAATTATATGTTTTTTACTGTTTTATGTATTATTTAATTTTCAATGACTCTTCTATATAAAAAGATAAAAATAAGTTTACAATAAATTATATGCTTCACAACTTGTTCTAGTTATTTCATTTAACCCCTTTTTCCCTTCCTAACATTTATTTGAACTATGTTATTATGTGCTAAATTGGTGAAGGGTAAAATGGTCATTTATCATATTCAAATAGTCTTTATGTATGCAATATATATATATATATATATATATATATATATATATATATATATATATATATATTTGGAAAGAGACTATGTATGCACTTTTAATTAAAGGCATGAACTGTTTCAACTTTTTCTTTGTTCTAGGTTCCAATCCAATCCAATCCAATCCAGGTGATAATAAAACTATCATGTTTAAGCTTTGTGCTTTATATTTTATACTTACTATGACATTGTAAGTTGTTATTTTTTTCATTTTTAAATGCAAAAAATAGCAATCTACTTTCATTAAAGTATTTGCATTATACCTTTAGTTTTTGTATTTTTCAAAGTAAAAAGTAGGATGCTAAAATAAATAAGAAAACAAAAGTACATTGGTATATTAAAGTAAAAAGTAGTATGCTTAAATTTTTAGTAAGACATTTCTATAACATTTGTGATCTAACTTATTTATAACTTCCTAGGTTTTTAAAATTTAAGGAAAGATGTCACAATTCTTATTAAGAGACACATTGAAACGAAAGCAACATACAAATGTAAGTTTCATAAAAAAAGAATGTGAAGTTTTAGCAGAAACATGTAGATGTCCAAGCAAAGTTTGAACAGCAACTTGCGCAAGCAATGAATGTCATTAACACATTGAGTGAACATGTCAAAACTTTTATTAATCAATGATAGAATATTATGTATCGAATAATGTTTTACGTTAAATTTGTAGCCACTTTTGATTTTGAAATATGTATTTTTTTTTGATGTATTGGATATTTCTTTTAGTTTCTATAGAAATGTTTTGTTATTTTTAGTTTTATATTAATTGTATTTTTGTAAATTGATATAATAAGTCAAAATAAATAACCAAATTTTATAGAATAAATGGTATGAAACGATTGTTATGGAATTGACTACAAAAAAGTTGTTGCGAAATTTGCTACGGAACAAATGGCTACGGAACAATTAGCTACGGAATTTGCTATAGACCAAATGACTACAGAATTTGTTATGGAACGAATAGCTATGGAATTTGCTACAAAATAATTAGCTACGAAATTTGTTATGGACCAAATGCCTATGGAATTTGTTACGGAACAATTAGCTATGGACCAAATGGCTACGAAATTTGCTATGGAACAAAATAGATACGAAATTTGCTACAGAATTCATTGTTACAGAATTGTGATGGAAGTGTGTTGTAGTTGAAATGATACGGATAGACGTTATAACAACAATCATAGCAAAATTGCTATGGAACTATAATTTCGTAGATAAACATTTTGCTACAAGAAATCTTACTATGGAATTTCATTGGCAAATTCCGTAGCAACTTCCGTAGTTATTTAGGTTTACCTACGAAATTACATCTTTTTGGTACGAAATTTTTCCGTAGTTATATCGAAATTTTCTTGTAGTGTTATAGTGGGCAGAACTTAAGAATTAGATTTAATATTCAAATTTTCAAAGTTACTTAATTTTAGTCATCCTCACCACCTATCCTTTTTCTCCCAAACTTTAACTCTTTTTATTTTTCCTTCTTAACTTACTATAAATTTTTTCATTCTATCTCACAACTCCAGTGTTTCACTTTTTCCTTTTTGACTCCACAACTCCTACTTTCCAACCTTTAAAATATTTCAACCTAACATGACACAATATATTTATAAGGTCTAAACCTTAACCCGAAACCCGACACGAAATCGACATGAAAATAAACGGGCTGACATGACATGACACGATAATTAAACGGATCGGGTTAGGGTCAAACCATTTCAACCTGTTTAATGTCTTGACACGACATGAACTCGACACGGCACGCCATGTTTTCCAGGTCTAGGGATTTTGTGTTAGTTTAAGGACTTCGTTTTCTTCTTGAAATATTCCTGTAAGAAAAAGATTAGTAGTAAATGTGGTGGTTAAGGCTTAGGATAATTTGTGCGTTTATTCCTTAACTTATTTTTTTAACTCGAAAGGTCCCTACTGTTTGTTTTTGTTATGCGCTTGGTCCCTGTCTTACCCATAAAGACTATTTTGCTATTGATTTTTTTTAATTTATTTAGATAAAAACACCCCAACCCCACCTCCCTCATCTTACTTTACCTACCCCACATTTTTCTTTATTTAAATAATAGTCTTTTTAGGTAAGACAGAGACCAAACGCGTAACAAAAATAAACAGTAAGGACCAAGCGTGTAACAAAAAGAAATAATGAAAACCTTACAAGTTAAAAAAATAAGTTAAGGACCAAACACGTAAATTACCCTAAACCAAAAGGATCATCCGGTGTAATTTATTGTAAAGAAATTCCATAGGTAGGAAAATTTTCTTAATTTTAAATTACTTTAAAAAAAGTTACTTAATCTTCAAGGTTATTTTTGTCCTTTTATACGGGTGTGTTCCGGATCCTGGAGGATGCGACCGTTCGCGGACTCCAAACCAAAATAAAAGCAGAAAGAATTCATTAATTTACGTCCGCGATATAATTCCCTCTTTTGCCCGGAGATTCCTTTCACCACGCCGTTCTTCCTTGTCGCAAAAACCCTTCCCTTGGGGTTTTCGGAACCGATTGATTCGCAGTCTTTTTAGGTTTCATTTAACACATCAATTTGTTCTATTTGTTAGTCGAGCTATGGATGCTCGTAAGAGAGGGAGGCCTGAAGCTAAAGCCAATGGCGGTGCAAAGAAATTCAAGCCAGGTTGGTTTTTTTCTTTTCAATTGCACTCGATTTGTTAATTGATCTATTCGTATATCTAAGTTTGTATCTGAGGTCTTAAATTTGCTACGAGTATCTCTCTTCCTTTAGTTTATGCTTTTGCGATCACGTTTTTGTGTTTTTATCTCTTCGTTTGAGATTGAATGTTATTGGATTTTTCGTTTTCTTTTTTGCCTTTAATTGTTAAGAAACAGTCTGATCTTGAGAATTTTTTGATCCTGGTGAAAGATGAGCTCAGTCACATGCGATGCGGCAAGATAACAGGGTGTTATTGATTTATAACCGGCCATATCACTTATGTCCTATCTAAACACTAATTATTCATTTCTTGACGCACAATTTTGTACTTATACTAGGTACTTTGGATTTTTAGCGTCATATATTCATTGTTCTTCATGTAAATACGGAAAATATTATACACTTTGAGATCCAGTGTTATGGAAACTAATATACAATTCATTAAAACTTCAAGTGTTCAACAATCAGAAAGTTATTTGTGAAAACAAAAATAGAAACAGATATATCATTAATGGCTTGGAAAGTTATCACAAAAGATTCAAGAGTGCACCCCACTTCTCTTTTCCCCCTTTATCTAGTATGTAAACAAAAGATTGCAAGTGTAATCTAACAAAAAGAAAACACCTAATGTATTGTAACAGAATCGAAGTTGGTGGGAAGCAAATCAAAGCCTTGTCGTATAAATTTTATAATATCGTCCGGATTTTATATGAATATCGAAATTTATAATAATAATAATAATAAAATAAAAAACAACATAAAAACAAAAAGGGAAAAAACAAAAAAAGAAAAAGAAAAAAATGATGTCAAATTAAAAGGTTAATTAGATTAATGTTAGTGGGTAAAATTAGTTAAGGGGCTAAAATTAAGTCTAATTAGGTAATTAGGTCAACATTAGAATGGAGTGGAGTTATAAAAAGCCAAGAAGTAAACTTTCTCTAACGCTCCAGAATTACCAAGTTGAATCTGTCGGTGTCATTTGAATTTTTTGTTTGCAGGGTTGGATTTTTCGGCTCTTACACAATTACCAAATGGAATTTGCCATTTTTGCCAGCGTTAGGCTGGACAGAGTGGAAGCTGGAAAGGGGGTGAGGGAAGCTTCCCTCACTCTTGAACACCATTCCTTGGGTGACGGAAACATGGCGCGGGAAAGAGGTGGGGGAGGGAGTGACGTACTCTCTCTTTTTATGCTATTGGACAGGGTTTTTTTTTTTTTTTTTTTTTTTTTCTTTTTATTCTTTTTAATAGAAAAGTGAAGGAAGGCTTTCTATTAATTCCTTGGCTTTTAGGTGAAAGAAAGGAAAGTGAGGAGAAAGAGGATATAGCACCAAAAGTGAGGAGGGAAGAGTCCCTCCCACACCCTCCCTCGGGTAGTTTATACTTGCACATTTCTTTAACTCTATTGCTTACTTTATCGTCGATCGATCATTTTGGTGAGATTTTCTTTCTACTGATATTGAAAGTCTCTGATCATCTAACCCGCTATGAAAGTATGTTAATTTGTTTAGATGTTCGCCAGCAGTAGTTTGTTGTTTGATGAGTAAATATCTATCGTTTTTTCCCCGATTTGATGAGTTGCATTAAAAATTGGTGCATTGTTTTACGAATCTTATGTGTAGGTTTCTTTTCCAATTCGATCAAATCGTTACAAATTTGATTTAGGTTCTGAAGGAAAGTTCAATTCTAGTGAAAATTGGAAATCTATCCTTCCAAGACGACAATGATGTTAGGGTTCACCTTCACTTAATCTGCTAGTAGAACTGTTGAACCATGAAATATATTGCAAAATAACATGCAGATCAGGAGATTATTACCCTTCGTTTACTAATTCCATTGCTCCATTTCCCCCAAATCAATAACATCTTTAGATTACAGACAGTTCAGGGGGTCAATTGGACTTTCAGAGACCCAATTGTTGAAATGTATCTCTATTTTGAATACTATTTCTTCAATTAATCTTTCTGCCTTTCAGGGATGGCTGTGGTACTAATGGGTGTAAGCGGTGTGGGGAAATCGTGAGTTTCAAACTTTCAATCTTTCTTAAGTCTTTACAATGATCTTTTTCAACATTCTTTGTAAAAACTCTAAAGTTTTCATTATTTATGTAGAACAATAGGAGAATTGCTTGCGAAAACTCTAAACTGTAGCTTCATCGATGCCGATGATTTTCATCCACAATCAAACAAAGGTACAAAAAAGCTCTAAAAATCTTCAATTCCATCATGTTCTTTTAGTACCAAATTCAATAACACTTTTACCAAAAACTAACGGTTACCCAAATGGTGTCTTAAGAAAGAGAAGATGAAGAACAGGATCCCTTTATCAGATGAAGATCGTATCCCATGGCTTGAAGTGCTTCGGGATTTATTGAATGCAAGCTTGGTGAGTGGCAAGATTGTAATTCTTGGGTGTTCTGCCCTTCAGAAAAAATATAGGGACATTCTTAGATATGCTGACCCGAATTTTAAGAGTGATTATTCGTGTGAAAAATGTGTTGTGAAGTTTGTTTTGTTGGATGTTGGGGTGGAGTTGCTTTTGAATCGAGTGGCGAAAAGAGTGGCAGAAGGGAACCATTTTATGCCTGCTGAATTGCTTCAGTCGCAAATTGATTTACTTGAGGTTGATGTGTCTGAAGGGATACATAAAGTTGATGCTTCAAAGAGTCCTCAAGATATTGTTGATGAGATTAAAGCGTTGATATTGTGATCTAAAGTATATTGATGTTGCTGTTGGTTGTATTGTTATTATTCTACAACACCAATTATTTAACTCTAATACATGTATATTCCATTTATGTTTCACTAATCAAAAAGTAACTTTAAATAATGGGGAAAATATTGTATATTTGGAGGCAAAAACATAATACTGAATTGTAGCGTAAATCGATCTTAGGATTGTATCTTTATAGATAGATTGAATGGAAAAAAGTAGACCAGTTTGGTGCTATGTTTCTTTTGTCATAATATGAGCGAAATTAGACCATTGTAATCCTATTTTTCATCATACACCCAAAAATCTAAATACTTATTTACAAAATGCATTATTTATTTATTTATTTATTTTTTATTTTAAACAAAAATGTGATTGGTTTTGTGTTTATAAACACATGATGAATTCAGTAAAACTATCCAAATAAAATACAATCCCACAATTTTGTCTTTATTTTATAAATGAAGTGCAAACTGGGAACATTCTTTCTAATAAATGAAAGTTTTTTTTTGCCACTTGTCACTCTTACATTAATTTGGACATATGTTATTTTTTTTTTTTATATTTTTGAATAATTTTTTTTCCATTTGTCATTTTCTCATTTTTTATCTTTTCTTAATTTACAAATCAAATCTATATATGAATTAATAATTGCCTTAATTAAAAATAATCAATAAATTATAATATTAGTACTTATATATTGTATTTAACTAGGTGTGAGCCCTGTGTATTACACGGGTTTATTAAAAAAAGTTGAATATAAAATAATAAGGATCAAGTTTTTTAATATATCTACCCTAATAAATAAAAATTAATTTCTTTGTTTATAATTGGATTCCATAACATTTTTTGTTTTGAAAAAGTTATTGTATAAGTGAAAATTATGATGTGTAAACATTTAATTATGGAAGAATTGATTATTGCCAAATTTGTAGTTGTACGTTTTTTTGGTATGATTATTGAAATTTAATTTAATGATTCTACATAACATAAATAAACTCGTATAAAATATGGAATTTACTTTTAAATTTAAGAAAATTGAAAGCAAGAAAATACATAACATAAATAAACTCGCATAAAATATGAAATTTATTTTTAAATTTAAAAAAATTGAAAGCAAGAAAATGCCAAGTGGAAAAAAAAAATAAAAAAAAAATCCTACAAAATGACATGTGTCAAACTAAATGAGAACATGACATTTAGCAAAAACATTTTAAACTAAATGAGAACATGACATTTTGGTAGGGATAGATACTCAAATTTCATGTCTTATTTTTTTCAAACACCAAACAAACGAAGATCATAGTGAATGAAAAGAGGACGATCTTTAGTAGACCACTTATATAGGGTAAAGGATGACATATAAATTTATGTGAATGAAATCCAAATCCAAATCCAAATCCAACTCTGGGTTTATCTCATCAATTTGCCATTTGGTTGCCACCGGGCCCTAATTTCTAGACTTGACATGATAAATAATAACATGAAAACAGAAATACATAATCCATATAGATGAAAAAACACAAATTTACATCAAATCCAACTTTGATACCGCAATCTCTTCTCTAGAAGAAGAGTATGCAACTAATATTAAAAAGCAAATCAAAAGCCCACGCTGAGTCTATCAACGGTATGCTCCTCCGGTGCCATATCCACCAGCGCCTCCACCAGTTCTTGGGTTATTCCCGGCAACAGTCTGATCGGTGCCGGTATTCCTACCAATCGGGTGAGACCCAACCACCCCTTCCACCACATCTCCAGCCGGTTGTCCAGTTCCATGTCCAGGCAACGCTGACATCTAGTGGCTTCCCATGGGATGATCGGTGGCTCCGGTGGCGGAATATGAGTGAGTTCCGGTAGCCTCCACCGCTTGTCTCTACACCGCGTTTTGGTCACGCTCTACTTGCTTCTCATACTCGGCTTGATCCATCCTCGCCTCCTTCTTCTCTGTTGCCATTTCCTTTTGCGTTGGATCATGTGCAGTCATTCTCTCACCCTATACAAAACTGCAGAGTTTAGTAATTATAGAAACAATAGAACTAAAAAGCAACGCAAAAATGTTATGAAGGGAACCTTTTCTTGCAGGGTGGCTTTGGTCTTTTCCATGCCGGACTTGGCGGAGGCAGCCACGTTCGCCGCCGTCTCCTTGACGGATGCTGCTGCATTCTTCGCTGTCTGCATATTAGTTGTTGTTTTTATGAATGATTGGATAGATATTGTTATGTGAGGAGGTTGAAACAAGGCTTTAAATAGATATTGTGAAGTTGTGGGCTTGCTGCCACGTAGCACAACAAGAATACGTGGCTTACAAAGACTTGTCGACGCCTCTCGTTCTGACATGTTGCACACACGTGTTTTTGATATTTTTCTTGTAATATTAAATCACTGGTTGTGAAGAAAAAAAAATATTAAACAAAAGTTTATTTGAATTTGAAATTTTAATCATAATAAGATTAAAATTAAAAATTAAAAAATAATAAAAAAACAAAATAAGGAAAAAAAAGTTACATAAGAGGGTGGAATTGGAAAAGAAGGAAGAATACTTATAACATTAGCCTTTTATTGGTATATTTTTAGATTTTATAGCTATTTCCAAGTCAGACTTTAAGTTTTGTTCTATTTCCAAAGTTATGATGTTTTAGTTTTGTTCTATTTCCAAAGTTATGATGAAAAAAATGGATTTTATTATTTTTCCGACGTAATATTGAAAAATGTGTTTGGAAAAAAGATGTTGTAACCATTGAATAAAAATCAAAATGTGGCTCCTAACCACCACCATCGAAGCCATCACCAGCACCATCACTGTTTATTCCGCCGACCACCATCTTGAACAAAATGAGATTGAGAGATAGAGAGACAGACAGAGAAACTCGCTAACAACAAGATCAAGATGGAGCAAGAAAGAAAGATCGAGACTAAATGATGGCGACTTACCTACGACGGCTCGCCTGAAAAGAATCAGATCGAAAAAGAAACAAACAGAGATAGTCGCTTGGTTTAGTAAGGTCAAGGTGTGGTTCGACGAGGCGGTGGTTGACGTGGTATGGCGGCGACGATCGTTCGATTTCGACTATTGATAGAAATAAAAGCTGAAAATTTTGTGAAATTAAACTAGGGTTTTCAGTTAAAAGGAGTAATCAGTTAGGTTTGGGCTCACAACTTTTTTAAGTTTTTCTTGATAAAATTTAAATTTTAATCATTTTATTTAAACAAAACGTTTTCTCAAATTTCGTTTTTAATAATAACAAACTAATCTAAAAGAAATACATACATATATATATATATATATATATATATATATATATATATTAATTTAAGTCTTTTTAATAATACAATAATTAAATAATAAAGGTAATGTAATAATTATGTTAAATTATTGACAAAAACAAATCAAATGATTAGGCTAAAAAAATAGACTATTAGAATAGAGTGTCTATAACAACACCCTTACTTCTTTACTGCTCCATGTGTTTTGGTCAAATTAGCAAGTTTCGTCTATTTTTCAAAATATCGACAAATTGCATCCCCGTGGTTTCCCGATCTTGCACAAATGGTTCTTGGGACTTTAAATCTAACATATTAGCTATTAATTTTATAAACAGAACCATTTTTCCCCATTCCAAAATAATTAAAAGACTGAAATATAAGGACCAACTCACTGAAAACTCTAACTAAAGAGACCAAATAAATAAAATGTCTAACCTAATATCTATCTCTTTTACCAACACTTACCTACGACACAATCATTGTCTCTAATCTCCATCGCTACAACACCCTTAACTCCACATCCATCCATGCAAATCCATTCTCCATTTCTCCCCACCTCCATCACTGTCATCAGTTACCACCAATTATCCACAACCACCTCCCTGACTCTTCCACCACTACTCCTACCTTACACTCACCATTAGAGGTGTTAGTTATTGTATATAAAGATGACAGAATGGCGTTTCATCTCCATCAACCATCACAACCACCTTATTGCCCTTCAACCAATGTTCATAACCCATAAGCATTATCGCCTCAAGCACCATTCTACGACAATTGTCATTGGCTATAAAGATGGCGAAGTACCCTAATTCACTCATTGTCTTTATACCACCACATCATGTTGGTGATTTTAGTGTTATCAACTTATTTTGATGTAATTATTATTAATAATGAGATAGGCCGAACTCTATTTACTAACCGAGTTTGGAGGTGTGAGGTGCACACTCAGTGTGATAAATCTGAACTCGGGAATACAGGGGTCCAGGGGCAGCGCTTTTGGGTGTAGGGTTCCAAAGGACTGCTGTGACATCCCTAATTTCACGGCCATAAAAGACCGATTTGTTTATGCTTTGTTTTTTAAAATCAGAGTAATCGTTTAAAGAAAATTGTTGCGGAATTTGTCCCCAAAACAAAATATGATAAGAATTTATCAAAACATTTCTTAAAGAAAAGTATTTTCATTATATAACAAAATCTCGGGATGTCATGTTCCGAAACAGACACATAAGCATAAACAAAACTTACATTTATTTACACTAATGATTTACATCTCTTTTAATCTCTTAGTGAAATATGTCTTCGTATTGATACCTGTGATACAAAGAAAATTGAGTGGATCAGGCTTGGGAGCCTGGTGAGCATATAGGGTTTTCAACCCACAATAATATAATTATTATATTTAATCATCAAACAATCAACCCAATTACCCATCCCCATTATCTTCTTTTAGTCTTCCCTAAAGATATTATCTCAAGGGTCATCTCCTATATCATATTTACTTCTCATCTCCTTACATCGTATTTGCTTATATGTTTGTTCCTACAAACTTTTCCTAAGGATCATCGCCTACATTGCATAGACAATACTAATTCGGGGATTACTCAATGTTTTAAAAACCGGTTTTTTAGTTGAACCAGTATAGTGACCGGTTCACGGTTCAACCGGTTTAACCGGTTCGACCGCCAGGCGAACCGGTTTTTCTATTTTTCATGTCATTTTCTATTTTCCTACACATACATACTTATATAAATTATGAATTTGATGTTTAAAAGTTCAAACATTTAAAATACACATAAAAATAATTTGTAAATGAATCCAAATACATTAAAATAACCATAACCATAAGTTTTAGTGTTTACATAAATCCATATACGTCAAAAAGAAAATAAAATATAATACTGAAACGAAATATAGTTTTAGACAAATACAACCACATCAAAAAACTTTATAACGTTAATTATATGTTTTTATTTAGAGAAAACTCAATAGATTTGGAAAAAAAATCACCTAAGTTTAGTATGTAAATGGTTCTTTTTCATGTGTTTTTATTCGGTTTAACCGGTTTATTGTGATCGGTTCAACCGAGTTTTTCTAAAAACCGGCCGGTTCAATCTGGTTCAGAAATCAATGTAAAACCGGTGATAATTGAACCGTTCCCTCCCCCGGTTTCCGGTCCAACCGGTTCGACCGGCCGGTTCAAACCGGTTTTTAAAACATTGGAATTACTCCCTCAATATGTGTCTAGCAAGGGTTAGTCTATCATCGCATGAATACGTAGCCACAACATCGTCTGGACTCGTAATTCATAATAAGGGTTAGACTATCATCGCATGAATACGTAGCCACAACATCGCCTGGACTCGTAATTCATAATAAGGGTTAGTCTATCATCGCATGAATATGTAGCCACAACATCGCCTGGACTCGTAATTCATAATAAGGGTTAGTCTATCATCGCATGAATACGTAGCCACAACATCGCCTGGACTCGTAATTCATAATAAGGGTTAGACTATCATCGCATGAATACGTAGCCACAACATCGCCTGGACTCGTAATTCATAATAAGGGTTAGACTATCATCGCATGAATACGTAGCCACAACATCGCCTAGACTCGTAATTCATAAGGGTTAGACTATCATCGCATGAATACGTAGCCACAACATCGCCTGGACTCATAATTCATCACCTATATATCATATCATCACCATTATATCCTCACCTATCTCTCATCATATTTTTTTTATCATACACCAACTATTTCATCTACCCATGTTCTACCCAACATATTTGTAGATATAAATTACATATACATCTTAATTAAAAACTCCTATAAAACATTAATTCAACATCCATCTCAAGTAAACAAACAATGTATAAACACATAGCATGTATTTCATAGCAAATACTTCATATCTATGTGTAAGATGAAAGTGACTATACACTCACACATATAAACAACAATATATATACACACAGCATGTATTTTATAAAATACTTCATATTTATGTGTAAGATGAAAGTGACTATACACTCACTTGATTAGAAGTTGATGACAGCACTACGCCTTGTAGAAGTAGTATTCTAGGGTTGATCTGGAAGATCTTCACAAAAACCGGGCTCCTCGCGGGCAGGGCTTCGGCTCGGGAATCTCACTTCTCGGGATCCTTGGGGCTTCGAAACTTGCTTCGGGGCTTGGGAATGATACCGGGGCTTCGGGATATAATTGGCACGCAAAACGATGCAAAACTTAGAGAGAAAAGAAGAAAATTAGCAAAGGAAATGGCTGATCTCGGGTTCTATTTATAGGCTGCTGGGTCTGGGATTACGCTGGGCGTAATTTTGGAGTACGCTGGGCGTAATCTTCGGATAAGCTTTGGTATGCGTGCCACGATCTTCAAAAATTCATAACTTTCGCATACAAGCTCCGTTTTCGACGTTCTTTATATCCACGCGTAGGTGAGATTATGCTCTACAACTTTCATTTAGACTTTGTTGGCTAATTTTGAGTTTATTTTTATTATATTATTTTTAGTAGGTCGGGACAGAAAAACTCCGTTATAAATTCATAACTTCTTCATCCGACGTCCGTTTTCGCCTATCTTTTTATCGTTTCACTACAGTTGACGAGATCTTCGATTCTCGTTTAGATTGTTTCGGCTAAAAACTGCTCGATCTCAAATCGAGTATTCGAGCTGCATACCGCTAAGTTGAAACTTAGAAAAATCATAATTTCCTCATACGAAGTCAGATTCGGACGTTCTTTTTATGCACGCTCATGGTTTAATGAAATCTACGAATTTTGTTTAGGTCGCTAAGGCTAAATATCAATCTAACGTAAATTCACTTTTTACGTCATTCAGCGTCGTGCCGGTTCTGTCGCGAAACTTCGACAGGTCATAACTTCTTCGTTATAACTCGGATTTCGGCGTTCTTTATATGCACGGAAACCTTGTGACATATACTACAACTTGGTTAAGTTTATTCATTCTAAATAATCTTCTATCAAAATTCATTTTTGACGCTTATCGTCTCCTAATTGATTAGCTCTGATCTACGGGCGTTACAACTGCAGCTCCTTGGTGGGGTTTAGGGGCAACGCCCCTAGCAGGGTCCAAATCTATTCATAACTAGTCTGAAAGTTTCACTTTAACCCCCGATTTCCAAAATTTATAACATTTAACTCCTTGCGCTAATACTCTGTGTAACACCCGAAATCAGAAAGGTCAAGAAAGGAAAGGAAAACCATAAGTTAAAGAGAGTCAACTCGTCGAGTCCAGGGAGGAACTCGACGAGTCGGAGCGGGATCCGGGTCATTGAGTAAGTGACCGACTCGGCGAGTCAGCGAGTGGACTCGCCGAGTCTGGTCTGGGCGAGAAAAACCCTAATCCCAGAGGTTGTGCCCTATATAAAGCACATTATAACCCACCCTCAGCCTCTTTGCTCCCCTTTTTAGTTCCAGAAACCCTAGAATTGAGTGAGCCTTCATTATTTGAGAGATTAGAGCCTTGGAGGAGAGAATCTTGTAGAGGGGCTTGAAGATCAAGAGCTTTGCTGTAAAGGAGTGGTGTAGATCTGGGATTTACTTCAGTTGGAGCTTTCATTTGAGGTAATAGTCTGTTGTTTGGGCTTATGTGCATCTAGATCTATCTTATGTCTGAGTTTTGGGCATTTTGAGTATGGAGATCTATTTCGAGCTTGGAGTAGATCTGAGGTTGCTACCTCAGATCTAGGTTGGTATTAACCCAGAAAGTCATAAAGTTTAGGCCAATAAGTTGTTGGTGAAGCCCCTTTGTTGCAAACCCTAGCCCTAGAGTGTTCTAAGCCTATAACTCCTTGGTTACACGTAAAGTTTGCCACTTTACGTGGGGGTTAGGCTCTAGAGGAATGGATCTATGGATTTGAGCCCCTGCATGGCTCGAAAAGCCACTATATGGATTAAGAACTGAAGAGACTCGGCGAGTCACATGGGTGTACTCGGCGAGTTGTATGAACATGAGCATGAACTCGGCGAGTTGGAAGAACAACTCGTCGAGTCTGTTGAAGATTGCCTTGGAATCGGCGAGTCTGTTCTTGGACTCGGCGAGTCTGGTCGCAGAACCTCAAACCTTTTCTGGTTAAGCCTCGAATCAGTAAGTCGGGAGGTGACTCGGTGAGTTGAGCAGGATGGGACTCAGAGATCGTTGAACTCGACGAGTCTTGGGGTGACTCGGCGAGTTGAGTCGCATTATGAGAGTTTCAGAATATAAGGACTCGACGAGTTAACGGGCTGACTCGGCGAGCAGAGTCAGTTTGGAGGGTTGACTTTGACCAGGACTTTGACTTTGACAAAGTTGACTTAGTTGACTTTTGGAGGACAGTTAGACTAAGTGTTATATTTGGTATTAGTAGATCGGGGAGTTTTTGGAGCAGTAGTTCGAGAGTGTCTGATAGTAGTCCGAAGGGTATCAGCAAAAACTCTAGCAGTGCAGGTGAGTTTCCTTCCAGTAGGAATGGGTATAAGGCCACAATGCCGGCCCGTTTAGTTAGTAGTAGTTTCCGGACTTCGGTCCGATGCAATAGTTAGTATGTTTGATGCCTTCGTGGCTCAGACAGGATTCATGTGTTATGTGTTCCGGGCTACGGCCCGATGCAGTATGTAGTATATGTGTTCATACTAATTGATATGTTTATGCTATGCTATGTTGAGTTAGTTCAGGACTGCGGTCCTATGCAGTTAGTCCGGACTTCGGTCCGATGCAGGGGACAAGGTCCCAGTCAGTTTCTGGACTTCGGTCCGATGCAGGGGGCAAGGCCCCAGTTAGTCCAGACTTCGGTCCGATGCAGGGGACAAGGTCCCAGTCAGTTTCTGGACTTCGGTCCGATGCAGGGGGCAAGGCCCCAGTTAGTCCGGACTTCGGTCCGATGCAGGGGACAAGGTCCTAGTCAGTTTCCGGACGTCGGTCTGATGCAGGGGGCAAGGCCCCAGTTAGTCCGGACTTCGGTCCGATGCAGGGGACAAGGTCCCAGTCAATTCCGAACTTCGGTCCGATGCAGGGGGCAAGGCCCCATTTAGTCCAGAATTGGTCCGATGCAGGGGGCAAGGCCAGAGTTAGTCCGGACCTCGGTTTGATGCAGTGGGCAAGGCCCAGTATGTGCTTTGTATGTTTGTATGGTATGTGGTAGTTTGGGGGAGCTCACTAAGATTCGTGCTTATGGTTTTCAGTTTTTGGTTTCAGGTACTCAGTTTTCAAAAGAGGAGCTCGGAGAGATTGCAGTGCACACACCATAGTCAGTTAGCCTGGGAATGTTTTACTTTGAAACTATTTACATTTTACTTTTATAACTTGCAACAACCAGTCACAAGGGTAAAATATGAACAATTCAACAACTTCGACCATATATAGTGCACAAAAAAATTAAATGTGAACAAAACTAATAGTTCGTTACTATCGTGAGACAAAAAGGAGATTATAGTGCGACTTTGGAGAATGAAGAGGGGGATGAAAGGGGGAGAAGTTTCAACCCTCAATGACTATGAGAGGGCTATACATCGAGAAAAAACGCAAATATCATGAAAAACTAATATAATGTTTCTAGACATATTAGACGATTGTAAATATGCAAAAGGGTAGTTTAGTAATTTTGTAGATATAAAGCTGTAACCACTTGTTCTAGGAGTTTTCTTGTACATATAGAATAACAATTATCATTTTTCAATTGATGAGAAATTTTTGTTTATATCTCTTCTCTCTATCTCTAAATACAAAATGGTATCAGAGCAAAAATGCTTCTAATTCAAGCTTCACACCTCTGATTTTCTAAGTTTTCCAATTCAGGCATATTTATCTTCTAAATTAGATCTGATTTGAAGATTCTCATTTTCCTTTCACAACAGATTCATTGATTTCTTCAAAAATCAAGCATGTCGACTTCAAATGCAAGCAATTCAACTTCTTCTGAAGTAGTTATGTCTCCAATTGACGATCGATTGCATCCATATTACCTTCATCATTCATATAATCCAAGTTATGTTCTTGTATCTTAGCCTCTTACCGGAGATAATTACTCTTCATGGTGTCAAGCAATGTGGATTGCTTTGTCTATTAAGAACAAAACTGGTTTTATCAATGGATCTTTGCCTAAACCTTCTACATCAAATTCTGTCATGTATAACAATATAAGTCATGGATACAAAACAATAATTTGGTGATATCATGGATTTTAAATTATGTATCCAAAGAAATCTCTACAAGTAACATGTTTGCAAAGATGACTCGTGAAATATGGAATGATTTAAAAGAGCGTTTTGAACAATCCAATGGACCTCGTATATTTCAAATTCGTAAGGAATTAGTCAATCTAATTCATAATCAAGACTTAGTTGGAGTGTATTTCACGAAATTGAAGTCCTTATGGGAAGAATTGTCAAATTTCCGACCACATTGTTCATGTGGTAAGTGTGAATGCAATGGTGTCAAGGAAATTGAAAAGTTTTTCAAAATGAGCAAATTATGAATTTCTTAATGGGATTAAATGATTCCTATTCACAAACAAGAGGTCAAATCTTTCTCATGGACCTGTTACCTCCTCTTAATCGTGTTTTCTCTCTTGCCACTCAAGAATAAAAACAAAAGTCCTTGTTTACTAATAATCACAACTCCATGGCCTTTTTTTTGGCTAAAATTAATGTTTGAAAGCCTCACGTTGGTAATCAACGCAAAGAACGCCCCTATTGCACTCACTGCAAATTTGCAGGACATATTGTTGATAAGTGCTACAAACTACATGGCTACCCTCCTGGATATAAATCAAAGTGAAAAACTGCTTGTGTTGCTGTATTCACTGGAAAAGATACTTCCACCCATGATAGGCTTGAATTGGACAATGTTGTTCGAGGTTTCGTACAAGCTAAGTGTCAACAACTCATGTCTGCCCTTACTAATCACATGATTTCAATTAATCCAAACGAAGAAATTCCTTCAGGTAAATATGTTTCTTTGGCAATTCACAATGGTTTTCATTCACAAATTTGGATTATCGATTCAGGGGAAACACATCACATATGTTACGACATCAATTTGTTTATCAATAAACAAAAAATCAATCATTATATTGTTACATTGCCAAATAAGATGGTAATTCCTATTCATATTATTGGTGAAGTTCGAATTGATCATCTTTTCATCCTTAAAGATGTCCTCTATGTAACAGAGTTTGATCTTAACTTGATTTCAGTTAGTTCACTAACAAAGATACAAAATTATATGATCAAATTTACATGTGATCATGCCTATATTCAGAATGTGAAGCATCATAAGATGATTGGCAGGGCTAACCGTATTGAAGACTTGTATGTTTTGAAGAGTACTAAAGCAAACGTGAGTGCCATTTCTCTTGATACTTGGCATCGGCGTTTGGGACATGTATCCAATAAATGTATTATTTCTATTAGAAATCAATTAGAAAATGTAACTGGTACTTCAAACTTTCATGAACATTGTTCTGTATGTCAACTGGAAAACTAGAAAAGATTAGCATTTCTCCCTTTAAACAATGTGTGTGATGAAAATTTTGCTTTAATTCACTGTGATATATGAGGACCTTCTAAAGTTCCTAGTTCACAAGGGCATAAATATTTTGTCACGATTGTTGATGATCACAGTTGGTATACTTGGATATACTTGCTTAAGTAGAAATCTGAAGTCCAACAAGTTATTCCCAGGTTTTATCAACTGGTCTTTACTCAGTTCAATAAGAAAATAAAATTTTTTCGTTAGATAATGCCCAAGAACTTGATTTCTTACAATTCTTCACCGAAAAGGGCATATTACACCAGGAGTCTTGTGTGGAAAGGCTACAACAAAATGTTGTCATTGAAAGGAAGCATCAACATCTTCTTAATGTTGCTCATTCACTTCTTTTTCAATCGAATGTACCAATCTCATTTTGGACAGAATGTATACTTACAACCGCATATCTGATAAATAGAATACCGTCTGAATTCTTAGGTGACAAAACCCCTTTAAAAGACTTCACAGTAACAAGCCATCTTACTCACACTTACAAACTTTTGGATGTATCGCTTATGTATCAACATTGGTTTCACAAAGAAACAAAAATTTTCAATTCTACGAGCGAAACCTTGTGTATTCTTGGGTTATCCACCTCTCATGAAAGCTTACAAGTTTCTTGACATCACTTCACATTAGATCATATATTCACGGGATGTTATCTTCCATGAAACGATCTTTCCTTTCAAAAATACCAATTTGGTTCCATCAAATGATTAATTATCTAATGTTGTCTTACCACTTCCAAATGATGACTTTATAACCATGTTGTTTTCACCAAATTCACATGTCAATCCTAATAATTCCAAAACTGATCCTATTCCGGTCGATGTTCCAGTCGAATATGTTGAACCTTCTTTAATACGTTCTTCACGTAATCATCAACCTCCATCATATTTGCGAGATTTCCCTTGTAACATGGTCCAAGTTGCTGCTTGTAAATATCCTTTACAAGACACCTTATCATATGATCATATTTCATCAAAACACAAGGCTTTAGTTATGGCTATTTTTGCTAATTTTGAGCCTAAGTGTTACATGTAGGCTACCAAATTTAAAGAATGGTGTGATGCTATGCAATCTGAGTTGTAGGCTATGCATGACAATCACACCTGGTCCATTGTTCCATTGCCTCTTGGTAAAAATTTTGAGGGATGTCGATGGGTTTATAAATTAAAATACGGTGCAAATGGACAAATTGAATGTCACAAGGCCCGATTGGTTGCAAAAGGGTTTACCCCACAAGAAGGCATTGACTATTTCAACACTTACTCACCGATAGCTAAAATGGTCACAATGAAGATGTTACTTGCCATTGCTGCAACAAATTCATGGAATTTAGTACAAATGGACGTCAATTATGCGTTTCTAAATGGAGATCTTGACGAGGAAGTGTATATGGATTTGCCTTTGGGTGTTTTAACTCAGAGGGAACATCATAGTTCCAATACCCCATTGGTCTGTAAATTACACAAGTCCATATATGGACTAAAACAAGCCTCACGACAGTGGTTTGCTAAATTCTCACAATTCATGCTCAAAATTGGTTTTACTCGATTAAAATCTTACTACTCCTTGTTTTTCAATGGTTCGGGTAATTCTCTTGTGGTATTATTAGTTTATGTGGATGATATAATAATTACAGGCCAATCTTCTCAAGGGATTCAGTTGTTAAAACAAAGGCTACATCAAGAATTCAAACTAAAAGATTTGGGCAGTCTTGGTTATTTTTTGGGACTTGAGGTAGCAAAGTCACAACATGGTATTTTTTTCACAAAAGAATTATACTCTAAAGCTACTTGAAGATGTGGGTCTTTTAACAGCCAAACCCCGACACACTCCCATGGATCCTAGACAAATCCTCCATAAAGATGTTGGTTAGGTGCTTGATGATCCAACAAAATATAGACGATTGGTTGAGAGGCTTTTATACCTCAACATCACAAGACCTAATATCACATACGCTGTACAACAATTATCTCAGTTCATGTCTAAATCGAGAGATACTCATCTTGATGCGGCTAATCATCTTTTACGTTACTTAAAATCTACTCGGGGTCAAGGAGTATTCTTTTCAAAAACATCTTCTTTTCAGCTAAAAGCGTTTTGTGATTCTGACTGGGCCTAGATACCAAAAGATCTACAACTGGTTTTTGTATTTTTCTGGGTAATTCACTCATCTCATGGCGATCTAAAAGGCAACCAACAATGTCCAGATCATCTGCAGAAGCAGAGTACAGGGCAATGACTTCAACTTGTTGTGAATTAGTCTGGTTAAAACAACTTCTTATGGACTTTGGTATTTCCCATTCTATGACGACATTACTTTTTTTTGTGATAACGAGTCAGGTGTCAAAATTGCATCTAATCCAACTTTTCACGAACATACAAAACACATTGACATAGACTGTCATTTCATACGAGAAAAAGTCGAGGACAACACAGTCAAACTCATGCCTGTTCGCTCTGAATTACAGATTGCAGACATGTTTACTAAACAATTACCAACTTCAAAGTTAATTCCTTTCATGTCCAAGGTTTCTCTCAAGAGCATATATTCTTCAGATAAAGATAAAGCTTGAGGGGGAATATTAGACGATTATAAATATGTAGAAGAGTAGTTTTGTAATTTTGTAGATATAAAGCTATAACCACTTGTTCTAGTAGTTTTCTTGTACATATACAATAGCAATTATCATTTTTCAATTGATGAGAAATTTTTGTTTCTATCTCTAAATACAAAAGACATGATCTAAGAAACATCCAAATCCATGAAAAAAAATTAATTTAGTCTAACGTTTAAAAAGATATATTCACCATTAAAATTAAACAAAAAACATGCATTAATGTCATGTTCTGTGTTTCATAAATTATCGGTCATTTTACACAAATAAACCAATGAGGATATGTTGACAATCATCTAAATAAAAAAGTTGAGATTTGAGTAATCATGCCATTATTGCACAAAGTGAAAGCTTCCATATAGATTCATTTTTGAACATTTGGAAACTACTGATGATGATGTCATTGGAAAATTTTGAAAATAAAGATACTAAAGGTGTTTCTTTCATGTTTTTTTGCAACTAACATGCCTAATTAAGACTACATAAATGGCATGGACTCCATACTTATATTTTTACACTGTGTTTAGCATAATATACAAGATATTTTCTTCAAAAAAAATCACTGGTTAATTTCTAGATGATTAATGATTGTTATTTGAAGTTAATTTTTTTAATCAATGGTTTTTGTTCATGTGCATTTATACCTAAACATTATAAAATCACTAATATTTTAAAGTGAGGTTTCTTAGAAAAAGGAAATTTGTTATATTATATAAATATTTGATTCCCGGATTTATTGTTTAATTCCAGCTTCGTCACGATGCACAGTAGACAAGTCTTCTTTCCCAAATCCCCCCTTTCCCTTCTTTTTGAACATGATACATGCCCATCGGCAATACATATACATCATTCACAAATCACAGACTTACGTTTCAAGTGATCAAAACCCATGGCCGATACAAGTCAAACGGAAAGGGTGTCTTCCGAATGGGACGATCTAACGGGGAAGGTAGTGTTGGTGACCGGAGCGTCATCTGGAATCGGCCGGAGCTTCTGTGTAGATCTGGCGAACGCCGGTTGCAAAGTGATCGCGGCAGCACGCCGTGTAGATCGGCTGATATCTCTCTGCGATGAGATCAACGGAAAAGACCTCATCGATGACGTTCGGGCAGTGGCCGTGGAACTTGACGTCGCTGCTGAAGGTCCCGTGATAGAAGCCTCCGTCAAAAAAGCATGGGACGCATTTGGGCGCATTGATTGTTTGATTAACAACGCTGGGGTTAGAGGTGCGTAATAACAAAGATTTAATCGATTCAAGAGGCCATGATTGAATAAACTAGTTTGGTTTCTAATCTTGATAAGTTTATCCTATATATATTGACTGAACATGTTACTTCAAATAGAGGTTTCATGATTATGATTATTTTCAGGAAACGTGCTGTCTCCATTGGAGTTGTCTGAAGAAGAATGGAACAGCACCATGAGAACAAACTTAACAGGAACATGGTTGGTAGCTAAGTACGTGGGTAGATATATGTGTGATGCTAAACATAAACATAAACATAAACATGGAGGATCAATCATCAATATCTCATCTATTTCTGGTCTTCCTCGTGGAGAATTACCTGGAGGTCTGGCTTATGTGTCTTCGAAGGCAGGTGTTGTCACATTGACCAAGGTAATTAATTAACCTTTAATTCAACTTTTATAGATATATTATATATATATATATATATATTTGTGGTGATATTAATTAAACAGGTAATGGCTATGGAAATGGGTATGTACAACATCAGGGTGAACTCGATTAATCCGGGGATTTTTAGGTCTGAAATCACAGAAAGTTTACTGAGCAAGAAGTGGCTGAATCAAGTGGTTGAAAAGATTGTCCCCTTAGGAACATTTGGGACTACTGATCCAGGGTTGACAAGTCTAGTAAGGTATTTGATCCATGATTCATCCAAGTACGTCACTGGAAATACGTTCATTGTGGATGCTGGTACTACCTTACCAGGTGTCCCGCTTTTTTCTTCACTTTAGAATCTAGATAAACCCACCACATTATTGTACATCAAGTTTCAACTTTCAGGTCGGATACATTTTTAATTTGCATGCACGGCGGAACACGCGCGACCAATAAAATTAATTAGGGATGACAAAATGAAAACTCCAAAAATAAGAAGCATATATATTTATAATTTAATTACATTGTCGATGTCAATCATAATATAAGTTGATTTTTTAATTAGTCCATTTATCATTTAACTTTTTGATAAAAACTGTATATTTCGTTTTAGAAAATATATGGATATTATGTTTATGGAATATGAATAAACGCATATATCATTATTATGCATAACAAATATTTCATTGTTTTAGATTCATGTTCATAGATAAAAGAATAATAAACTGAAATGATTAAACATAAGTATATTATATTGATTATATAATTCCATAAAGAACTGTACATACTTGACACAATAATAATAAAAATAAATTATCATAAAATTCTCAATATTTTCAGAAAAGTTTCAATTTAGTCAAAATTTATTTTTTGTACAGAAAAATCTTAATTATTTTATTTTGGCTCAAATTAACAAAAAAAATCATTTCTTTTTTCTTTTAATAGGAAATGACATATTATCGTGTAAAATCAAATAATCGAGACTTTCTGTTCAAAAAATAAAATTTGGGACTTTTCTGACAATTTCCCAAATAAAAAAACAAAAGGTTCTATACTTATAGGCTTCAACATTGATAGCACATCGAATAGGAAAAACAACCAATAGTCTTTCATAGAGCATATCGGTTCACAATATCACAAATTATAAAAACTTAGTCAAAGAGAACAACGAGAGATTGAAGCTGTTAAAGAAAGTAATGAACATACAATAAGACCCCAGAAACAAGATGGGCAACGAAGAGCAAGAATATTCCAGTAGTGACTTTCGTCGATTCTAAATCAACGACCATCGACTGGAGAGGCGCGGTTAGGGTTTTATAAATTTTACTGTTTAGGTTTCTTTGATCTATCTCTCTGCTTTATAAAAGAATAAATTGAGTTGGATGTGTGGGCTTTTGTTTATTAGAAGAGTTTAATTTTTTATATTTATTTTGATATTTTGATTGTATGTCAATTTTGATATCAAGTATTTTAGTATGCCACAACTAGCAATTTAGGGCTTAGATTGTGATTCTTGTACAAAACCATTTCCACTATGTAACCTTATTGCATCAAAATAGTGAAATTCAAACTACAATGTGTAGTGACATAAGAACATGGTTTGGCATGCGGAATTAAAGATTGCACAATGAACATGGTGATTTCGGTGTTTAAGAGATGTATTGAATATGTATGGTATTACAAAAAGGGACATAGATCTACATCTACATAAATAACACACACTTACACACTCACTTTTTACACCTCTAAAGCACACCTCTACAAGTGGACTAAACCCAGCTTATATAGAGGTGTTTACATGTCTCTCTCTCACTCTGTATCTTATGAGTCAAAAGGCTAATGCACTACATGCAAGTGGGTTTTACAAAAGTCAACACATTACAAAGTCAAACATGAATAACTTTGTACCCTAACATTCTCCTCCTCAAAGTTAGGAATGGATGACCCACTTCAAATCTCCCAAAATCGAGCAACTACGCGATCCGAGCCTCAAGGGTGACACATGTCGAAACAAACTTCAAACCTTCAATTCTTCCATGATTCTTCAATTTGGTCTCTAGGATGTGAGACCATACAAACCGAGCATCAACGAATGATCACGAGTTTCTCACACTCCAAATTGATCACCAAAAGTTGAGCATAAAAACACACCCCAAAAATCTTCAATAAAACCAAACCCATTTCGAAAATAAATCACTTCCAAACTTCCAATTGCATCATTTCGTAAGCTTCAAAAATTCAAGGTCACTTCGGTCTTCAAATCCGCTTAATATGAACAATTCAAGTTCGAATTTCCATATAAATTCCCCCTTTTTATAATCGAAATTTGATTATAAAACCTTCAAGGAAAGAGAACGTGCTCTATTCGGAATTTTTCGTGTCAAAACTCCCCCTTAACATGTGGCATAAACTATGTGCTTTAATCCGGAAAACCCAAAAAATCTTGAATTTTTAGCTTCGTTCACAGACCGCCTTTGACAAAATTTCTCAAAAATGGGTAGAAATTGTCAATTTCAAAATTCTGCAATGATCTGGTGCGCCTGGACTTGATCGATGAAAATTATTGGATCACAACAAATGGGTTTTTCAAGAAAAATTTGATCCAACGAGACAAATGATCACAAATAAAAAACATAACGCACAAATTCCATGAAATTAAGAGAGATCATAGAGAGAGACTCACCAAAAATGCTTCAATTGTGACAAATTTTGCCAAACCGAGAATCGTTCTTCAGCAAATCACTTTGATCATTGAAGACCCGCTCTGATACCAATTGTAGTGACATAAGAAAATGGTTTGACATGCAGAATTAAAGATTGCACAATGAACATGGTGATTTCGGTGTTTAAGAGATGTATTGAATATGTATGGTGTTATAAAAAGGGACATAAATCTACATCTACATAAATAACATACACTTACACACTCACTTTTTACACCTCTCAAGAACACCTCTACAAGTGGACTAAACCCACCTTATATAGAGGTGTTTACATGTCTCTCTCTTACTCTCTATCTCATGAGTCAAAAGGCTAATGCACCACATGCAAGTGGGTTTTACAAAAGTCAACACATTACAAATTCAAACATGAATAACTTTGCACCCTAACATAATGTTATATAAATTCATACATGCATACAGTGAGAATCAAGTTGAAATAGCCTTTTGCAAGCTCAAAACTTGATCCAATAACTAAGCGCAATCAATTTTGGGCCTTGGCCAAGAATTCTCGGCCAAAAACCCTCTAGGTCGAAAACACATTTCATTTGGGCCTTATAGGAACGAAAACTCTCTTATTGGGCCCAAAATAAACCCAAAGGCCATACACACCTTAATGGGCCAAAACCCCTTTCTTTTGGGCCTTCCCTTGGCTGAAAACTCCTTATTGGATCCAATTAAACCCAAAAATCCCATGTTCACTTCAAACCTAAAAACCCTTTAAGCACATAGGGTGTTTTCGGCCACCCTAAAACCGATAACCATTATATTAAGTTGATGAATCAGTTAAGAAATAAAAAAAAAATGGGAAAAAGCTTGCGGCCTCATTTTTATCCCACAAACAACTAAGCTATGGACATCATACTTCCAAGCAAGCTTCACATCAAACATCAACAAAGTAAACCCATCCTTTTTCCCCCTTATTACTTGCGTCTGATCACCACAACACACACACACACACACACACCAAACTCTTTTTTCCAACTCATTCTCAAGAACTTCCTCCCATTCCTCTCTAAAAAAAATCATGTGTGGGTGCCAACTTCAAGGATTCTTATTCAAAAACTCATAAACTTGGTAAGTTCCTTGTAAAACTCTAAGAGCTTATATACATGTTAGTGTTAAGATCATTCCATTTAGATGCCATTTTCGTGTGTAGCTTCTTAGGACATCACTCATTTTCGAGATTCCCTCCAAGATCAAGGCTAGGATCGAAATTTCTTCTCTCTTCTACTTCCTACCGCACGAAAAATACCAAGGTGACCTTCATACCCCCATCTTTTAGTGTTTTTCTTACTTTTCGGAAGTCAAGTCTCATTTACCCTTTGGATAATTACATGCATCTTAGTTATGGGTTGAGAATGGAACAAGTTCTTAATATAAAGGTTCATAACATGTGTTAAAATCATAAAGTAAATGTTGACAACATCTTGGTGTTATAAAAGTGTTGTGGTCATGATTGTACACTCAAAAATGGCGAACATATGAGTGTTGTGCTCAAACATGTTTAACACTTGGACATATGCATTTTTCAACTCTTATACTCTACACAAATATTTGAATATAATAAATTTCAAGGTCCTTATACGTGTTTCATAATAACCATGACTTATTGGAGTCACAACCAAATGGAATATTTTGTATTACAAAACTTTCAAACTTATTATGGTGTGTTAAACAAACCACAAAGCTTGATTATTTTGCTAAAAATAATTTTTATTAGTAAAATAGTCGTCACTATGTTCTCACTATTTTGATGGTTTAAAACCTAAGGTATTATGTTATTTCCACAACATATATTACAATTAGATATGTCCATTAATGATTATTTATAAAAAGTGTTAAAAATAATTTAACCAAAATGGTATACAGAAACAAAATCTATGACAGAAAAATTTGCATGCCATAATCTACATATCATAGGAATTTTAAAGCATGAGTAATAAGTTGTATGTCATAAAGTTTCAAAACGTGTGTCATAAAAATTCAGTCATAAATTCACACTAGTAGTGTCATTTTCATCACTCAACAAGGGGAGTCAAAGTTCGTGTAAATCAGTTAATGCTCGTGTGAGACATTCTCTTCACCGTACCTACCTAGCATACACCTTAAGTCCTGCATTATAACCAGAGTCTCCTGGAGGGAGAGCGAGACCTTTGTGTATAAATCTATACGGGAATGACAACCCCACACCTCAGCTATTCGTTACTGTTAGACGGGCCAATCTAGGGTGACAAAAGTCTACCAGCTCCGATGCTTGAAGAACTTCGTTCAGGCCTATCAGTCAGATTAGCATGGTTATAAGAACTCACAAAGGGATTAACATACTATATCGGTTTATGAGAAGCTTACATTTCATTAGTTTTTCTAAAAAGATATAACTACAAACTATTGCTCAGTACAACAATTCTCACACACTTTTGGTCTTAGGGTTTAAGACTACAGTTTGTCATACATTAGAAAATATTGGATTTTCTGGGAACATACCCTTTAAATTTACGAACAAAAGAAAACAAAGGACATGCATGCATATATTCATAGTTTTGGAAGGAGACTTACAAACCATTTTCATAGAAAGTATCGGATTTTCTGAAAGTACTACGAGAACTATTCTAAACAAGTATAAAACAATTTTTATACAAAAATGCTTATGAACTCACTAACTTTTTAGTTGATGCTTTTCAAAATGACTTGTATTCTCAGGGAACTAGTAACAAGTAATTAGCCCTGATATGAGATCAAGTGGTGCAACCTTATGAAAATTTACTTTTTTTATCACTTTTGTGTAACTGATGAACAAGTACAATATTTAAACTATGTAAGTATGTATTTTCAATGAATGTCTCTTGGAACGCTAAGTTTCATTCATATTCAGCAGTTGTGATACTATACATTGATGTCATCCGCCACCGGACGTTTCCGCCGTCGTGGTTCGGAGGTGTGACAGATGGTATCAGAGCATTGTTTATAGTGAACTAGTATATCTCACCATACAAGATATACAACTATAAATACAATGGGACTAAAACACTTTGACTAAAAAATATAATTTTCTAAATATAAGTATTTTTATAAAAGTATACATACATGCATACATACTACGAACAATGTTTAACTAAGTACATTATAAAAGTAGTATGATGAGTTGAACACTACGGGTAGGCCTCGTGATATTTAGTTAGACCTTGAATAAATATAGCTTGATCAACTATATTTATTCGAGGTGTAAATAGCATATGTTGTGAAATAGTCGTAGTAAACGACGCGTCTACACTTACCAACTGTACATGCAATGGAACATTAGAATCAAATGTAAAGTTTAAAAATACTATAGGAGTATTTTAGGATACCATATAACCCCTGCACTTAAATCTTCTACATGTTTCTTTTACCTCTATTCTCGCACAGGCAACATGGCTGAATTTCACCACGAAGACCCCTACTACCCTGCCGTAGTAGCCAACGAATGGATCGAGGAGGAGCCAGAAGAGGTTCATGAGGAAAACCCAGAAGTGGGCCCTGAAGAATACCAAGAGATGGATTATAAGGGGAGGATTCTGATGAGGAGTCAGACAAGGATGAAGGCACCAGAGAGACCCTTAGCGAGCCTTATCCTTCAGGAGCAATACCGAACCAGCACGTAGAGCACGAGGACCTTACCGACCGTCTACGCTCCTTAAAGGAGGAAGTGGCCACCATAAGACAACTCATTGCAACTGAGGCTAGGGCAGCCTTAGTAGAATAGAGAGCAGAAGAGGTCACTCGTGAGATGATTGAAATGGCTGGGCACCTTGTGCGCTATTTCGGCATATGAGAGTCACTACACTACTCGCACTATTTCTTAGGTTTATTATGTCTTTCATTACCATTAGTAGTAGTAAACAAAGAGAGGTACGCCCTACAAGAACCCATGTAATCCGAATCAACTAATTGTATTGATACCTATATTCTCTTTTGATAAACCTAACGATCGTCTAATACCTACTACTACTTATTACCATAAATACATCAAAGGAATGTAGATCGAAACATTTAGAATCATACAACAAAACACGTGACTTATATATGTGTATACATAAATGTATGTCAATAAATATAGACGAGATACAACTAGAAATGACCATAGTTGCTTACGAGCTCGATTCTCATCATGCAAAAAAATCATGTCTTCCCATGGAAATAACCAGCACACCAGCGAAACAACGATTCTATGGATAGACTCTGCTACATTTCAAGCCGTTGTAACAACTGATCGATTTATGTTTATAGCACAATAAATTGTACTAAATATGTTGAATTGATGTATAATTGTCGAAGAATGGCACTATTTTGATGAAATGTTGAACATTATGTGTAGGAAACTACTTAGTGCTAAAGTGGGTAGAACCTGCAAGAAAAACGAGTAAAAGGAAGCTAACAAGCGTGGGAGACGAATTGCTAAAGGAATGAAGAAAAATGATGTTGAGAAATTTGACCACTCTTCAATGTTTTGATCATATCTCAATATCCAGATCTCCGATCGACATGAATGAAGAAGTTCTGAAAACTAGAAAAAATTTCCTACAACTTTCATGTTTTTTGTTTTTACTGATTCTACCGTTTTCATAACCAAAAATGGGAAACAAAGATGTGGGACGTCTTAGAATGTGTCTAAGATGCCCCTAGGATGACTAGCCATTTCAGACCATTTTCAAGTGCAAATCAAGGACGACAGAAAGCCTATAAAACGCCACGAAGGACGCCCATACGTCCTATATGACGTGTAAGATGCCCACTATGACGCCGATGCGGAAAACAACTCCGAAAATCAGTTTTTCAGTACCTATTCAAAGGAGATTTAACCCTAATCGAAATTGGACTTCTCCCTTGCATTTTTGCACAGTTTTGGAAGGTTCCAAACACATTCAAACCTTCTCCAAATGCGTTTTTGATCATCAATTTCTGAATTCAAGGCTACAAATCATCAAATTCATTATCATTCAACGTTTGATGATCGTTTAACCGGAGAATCTACATCAATTCCATCAAGCTCTAGATTTGATTACTTCATCCCCAAGGTTTCATTGTTCCATAGCTGATGGATCATTAGACTTCGTTGGTTTTATGATTTCAAGTTGGTTTGTGAATTTTATTATAAGTTCCATTGTTTATATTGAAGTTGTGTGTTTTGTTAATCATATGGAAGGCTAAACCACCTAGGTTACTTCCGGGAATGTTGTAGGATGTTAGGATGAACACGTTTTGATTATTACTTTTTTTTGAGTCAATTTCAGTTATTGTTTCATTCTTAAAGTTATGATTTTTTACTTATGGTAATTACAGTTGGGTTTTCTTATTGTGTGATATTGCAACTAAGATAGTGTATTGTTAATTCACTAATCATTCTGAATTCAAGTAGTTTAGGAACTAAGATGATTAGTTGAACCCACATATATTATTTCGAATTTGTAGTATTATATACTCAACATTGTAATAGGTAATCGTAAGACACATTATCGCTAAACCAGTAGTTGTTCCTAATCCAATTAGACATAGGGAGTAAGACAACTAGTTAGGATAACATATTGTGTGCTAAAAGTTATTTGTTGCAAGTTAATCAACCTTAATTATGTCTAGGTAATTAAATTGGAATTTAAGGGAAGAAAAACGTGTAAGTCCAACCATCTGTACAACTGAACTGGAAGTATCATTTTTTTTTCTCATTGATAGTAGTATGTTTTAGTAGTTCTTGCATTACCAAGTTTTTAGCTTTTTCATCAACTTTTAGTTTAAATAATTTCATGACAATTTCTAGTAGTTATTCATTAACTATTCTAACACAAAGTTTGACCAAAACCTCATCGTGGATTCAACCCTTTCTTACCCTAGCTATCTAGTATGTGTGAGGTTTATTTTTTACCGAGACAACAACATCGATCAAAATTTGGCGCCATTGCCAGGGAGATTGTGCACTTAAACAATTGTGTTGAAGTAGTCATTACTTTTTTTTTTTAAAATTTCTAGTTCCGAATCTTCACTATTTTACTGTTTTTGTGTAGGGACTGTTGTGAATAAAGGAATACATTTACATTAACCAAGATATGTGGTGGGGGAGCGGAAATCCGGGTCAAGATCAATACAATAATGATCCATACAATGAGTCATATAATGATGATCCATACGATGATCAATATGATGATGATTGTTGGTGGATTGGAAATTCATCTCAAAGCCATCACCATGAATCATCTTGTTTTCCAGACAACCAAGAATCAAACAACTCTTCATTCAACAAAAATTTGGATCAAATGTTGGACATGTTGAATGAAACCTTCAACAAAGAGGAAGACAACTCCAAGTCAATTTCAGTTATTGAAAAACAATTAGAACATATAGCCGAGCAACTAAATCAACAACCTTCAAACAATCTTTCAGACACTAAGTTAGTGAATGAGGTAACTTTTCTATGTAGTGATAAATTATGTGATAACAAAGTGCATAAACTTACACCACCTAAACTTGAGGTTGTGGTGGAGGGTTATCTCACTTTAGATGATAATGATACTGAAAGGATGTTTGACATCAAAGAAGCTGTAATTGAATTGGAAAAGTCTAATGAATATTTCTTGAGTCGGAAACATCCAAAGTTGGGTAGGGGCCCATGGAGGATAATACCACCCCTTACCCAACAACTTTGAAAAAACTCAAACCACAACTTCTTAATGTAATGGATTCTAAAAGATTGTACAAATACAAACAAACAAATATAATCATTAATCGTCGCTTTTTGGAAACCATCTATTCTCAGATTAGTTGTTGGGAAGGTGCGATTGATATGATATTTGGAAACCATAAGGTGAGATTTCTTTAGTTTGGACCTACTAATGATTCTCTAATCAGTGGCGACTTGTGTGTAATCAATACTATTCATGATAATATACATGAGCATACCGTAAATATGCTCTCCGACACCACCCTCGATTTGGAGAAAATTTGCTCATGTAATAGGTCAAAACCATTGGATAATAGCACAAGTAAACACTTGAAAAGAAGGTTACAGAACAAGAAGCATGATAACACATGCTCCCAAAAATCAAACATGAAAGTTTTACATGATATCAAGCATCGATTAAAGAAGTTTACTAGAAGGAAATATGCATTGGACTTCAAAACAAGGTCAAATCATTCTCATGGGAAACTTAAAGTTACTAAAAGTAAGATAAATGACTTCATATTTGGATTTCAAGGAAGCCAACTAACATATGATCCTCTTTAGACATCGTTCCAGGTAACCCGTTTGGCTGAAGACGTTAAACTTAGCTGTTTCTGAGAGGCAACCAATGAACTTTGTGGGTAAGTTCACTGAAAACCCTCACGACACTTCACTCGTCCACTAGGGGTAACCTAGGGGTTTAAAAGGCTTGGTACGTTTCCAGACGAAAAAAATTAAGCATCGAATTTTCACCAAACGTTTTGCAAATTAAAAACCATAATCATAAATTGCTCCCTCTTCCGAATAAATCATATCATTCATAGAGAAACTAAAAATCCTTGCAGGGAGCTATGATGGCTTAGTGTAAACACATGGTCATATATAATTAAGATTCTACAGACTTAGAGTGCGCGATTCCGCCTTAATTCTTGTTCCTTGTCCGGTTGTGGATTTAGGGTAGGGCCACTCAGTCGACTGTCATTTCAATCCTAATTGTATACGAATAGGTTACACTAAACTATTATATAGAAACCTAGTAGGAAACATACTATGACATTTCATTATCATTTATCAAGATACTCGTACTGCTAGTACACCCTAATTCCAGAAAAAAATATTCGTAGTAGTAATAACAAGGATGAAATTGGTAGCGTCAAAAGCGTGTACATAGAACACACTATCATTATAAACAATCATCCCTTCCAAATCAATCTAACATCTGTTACAATAAGAATTCCAACGTCGTCATTTCAGGCACAACAAAGAGACCATTCGCCTTACCCGACCGATTAACGAAACTCTCTCAATCTATAACGACAAACCTTTGAATCATCTCTTGCATCTATACTCATAAGTACCTATGTAAAAGGTACCACGCTCTTCCCTAGCCACAGTAGAATTTGGAAACAAGAAGCAAAAAGACCTCAAAGAAATCTCAGAGATTTATAATCTCCCCAAGATGTTCCCGAAGTCCTATCGGAAATACCATCCATGTGCCAGGTTGAGTTCGGAAATCGACACGATTCTTGGAACCATTCCTCTAGCCAAGTTCCCAATGCCACTTAGCACCATCATGAACACAAAAAGTGTCCAGTCGATGGAAGGACCTAATAAGTAAGGAAATTATCAGACCAAGCCTAAAACCTTAGAGAGCAAGGGCAACTTGCCGATACGACCATTGACTATCAAGAGTCAAACAAACCCATCATCAAGGATCAACATACCCTATTCTGAATAAAGGCCCTATTCAACCAACTTCAAGGAACAAATGGAAGTCAACATACTACTAGCTCAGAATTTTCGTAGGAAGAAATTCCTGAGGCAACCTAAAATTTTTAAGGCCAATACACTACACACAACCTTAACTTTGGGGACAATATTATTCGCCTTAAGGTTTAGAGACACTACTTTTGGGGCGTTAAGTATACAAATCCTGAATAGCCATGACCATCCATTCACCTCACCATATAGGACGCAAATGCAGACCACCCTGTGTTGGGCTGAGAGGACCAACACACAGCTAGCCGAAGGGCAAGTACCCGGCGACACTGTCATCGGCCCCGAAATCACCAGAGAGTCGATCTAAGAGATCGTCCAAATTCGAGTATGAGTAGAGGCATCTAGAAACTGACAAAAGAGCTATGCAAGTAAGCGACAGAAGCCCTTGGAATTTCAAGTCGGTTATTGCGTACAATTAAAGGTCTCTCATTAGAAAGGGATGATACGCCTTGGAAGCATGTTAAATTGAACCCAAGATACATCGGACCATAGAAATCCTTACTAGGATTGGTCTGATGGCTTATAAACTCTAGCTACCGCCTAAACTCAACAATGTACACCCTGTCATTCATGTGTCGAACTGTAACATCCTAAAAGTTTAAGACCGTGTTCTTAAATTAATAAAGTTAATAAATTAAAAATGATTTATATGGTTAAATCATCAAGAGATAATCATATCATTAGTTGATATGTAGTTTGGAAGTTTAGAAGTGAAAATAATAACATTTTAAAAGTTAAAGGACCGAAAGTGCCTAGTTAGGAAAGTAAATTGACCTAAGGGGTAACTAAAGTAATGAGATGGACTAAAAAGGTTACATAATGCATGGATGTGGGATTATTATGTAAAAACCTAAGTTAAAATCACAAATATTGAGGTTTAGTGAGATTTGGACAAAAGGAGCGAATTAGAGGGACCAAATGTGAAAATTATTAAATAAATGTGCACTCTTTTCATTTCCAACCAAGGGAGAACGTAGAGAGAATAAATGAGCCTATGAAATGGCGATTCAAACATAAGAAAAACCCTAGGATTCAATCTCAAGCTTTCTTGGTTCATTTGGTGCAAGTTGTGAAGAAATCAAGTGAGTTAAGGTATATTTTCTTCCTCCCTTAGTATAAAATTTGAGTTTCATCTATGGATTGGGTGTTATATACGATTTTTATCTCATTTGATGGTTAGGGTTTGGTTTTAGATCCCCCCTTGAGTTGTTTTGATAATCCCAATCTGAATCTAATCATCCCATTGATGGATTTGAGGATTTAGGTGAAAACCCTCTTGAACCCTAGAAATTGAAATTGGGGATTTCATGTTTATATGTTAGATTGGAATGGATTTAATGACCTAGATGATGTTTAGAAGCAATAAATCCAATTGGAATGCTCAAACACATCTATGATGGGAGAATGTTGCATAAACAAGGAATTTAGATGATTTTCGGGAAATTATGATGAAACAATGGAATCCTTTGAATATGAGCATTTGATGAGTATATGATACTCATAATCAAGAGTTGGTACTAACAACATGATTTGAATGCAATAACATGAAGGATTGAGTGATCTATAGTTGAATTTATGGAATAATTGGCCACAAGGGTATTTTGGGAAATCTAGGGATAACTATATGTTGATTGACATATAAGAAGTGGATGACATTCATGAACATGAATTGACACTCTAGATAAGTTATTGGAACATTAACATGAAGGGTGGGTAGTGAAGTTCTATCTCCAACGATTGTTATGACCCAAGGGCAATTTTGGAACATGGAATGGAATTGAGAATTCCATAGTTAGATTGGACATTTTCAATGAGATTAATGGGTTTTTTATGTGCTTGAGAACATCTATTTGAGTGTTCAATAAGTTGTGAACAAGACTTGTGAGCTTTGGAATGTTCAACTGAAAAATGGACTAGTTTACCCTTATTTTAAACACTTTAGGATCATCATGATCTAAAGGTTTCAATGAAAACTTAATGGATTAAGCGGAGTGTTTTAAGATGATAAAACACCTCCTAAACATGTATGAGAACCTAAATAAATGGTACAAAGTGAATGGGAAAAGGGTCTTCAAGAACTATGTAAAGTAGGGTGTTATTATGAGAAAAATAGAGCTTTGGGTGTGTCCAGACATGAAAAAACGGCCTGTGTAAATGCAAGGTTTAATTTACATGGCCCGTGTAAATCCCTAATTTGGAGATTTTCTTGTTTCCTTCATACCTTTTGCACTCGGATTTATGCGTGGTTTTCGCCTACGTTCATAGTTTTTTCATGAGAAATAGTATGAAGCAATAAAATTTAGTATTTGAGCCTTTGAGGGATATTTTGGTCATTTTAATGACTTATGTCTATATATGGTGTAGGTAGTATTCGAAGAGGGTTGCTATAGGGAAAAGAACTAGAAGAGCACTAGCTAACCTATGTGTAATTGAGGTGAGTACGTGTTGGCATTTTACCCACTTTGGGGTACATGGAAAAATGATTTTATGATAATGAAATTCAATGCTTTGATATTTGAAATGTTTTGAAACGAAAGCGTCAAAAGTTTTTGGAAAGGGTATTTTGAAAGAGTGCCTTAAAGTAAAGAATGTTTTTGTAAGAAAAAAACTTTTTGGAAGATTTAATGTTTTGAAAATATGTTTTAAATGTTTTTGAAATATAGATGCTTTACTTTTGAAATGATTTTATGATACTTATGTATGAAATGTTTAAAGCATGGAAAGTAATGAAAAGAAATGTGAACTAATGAAAAGGAATGGAAAGTAATGAAAAGAACTGGAAAGTAATGAAATGAAAACTGCTCGGGCCATGATACCTCGTAAGAGGCACTAGAGGAATCTATCGAGGTGGCGCCTCCCCTTTGCGATATAGATGTCCTAATGGAAATGATGCCTTAGTGGATTGATTTGTTCTTTCCACCTTGGTCTAGACTTGGGAGTGGTTCCTTTATTGGACATAGACCCTAAGTATACAAATGGCAATGGTTTAATACCGAAATTAGCCCTTAATGATAAAAGAAAATGAAATATGGAAATATGGATTTTAAAATGAAATGAAATGATATTTATGACATGTTTGAAATGAAATGCATGAAAATGTTTTGTGGTCTAAAACTATGTTTTGCAAAGATGAAAAGTTTTTGATAAAAGAAAATGATAAATGTTTTGGGTCTCAAACCCATGTAGCTCACGAGACATTATTGTCTTACGTATCTCTTTTTAATGCCATGTATCTCAGGTTATACTTAAGGAGAGAGAATGATATATGGAATTTAGAGGTCAAGTGATAGAGAATGGAGTGGAATTTGTTAAGTTCCTTATTAATTATATTGACTTAATTCTTATTTGCTTTCTATGGTTGTATTAATGCTTAATGGTAACACCCACTATTTTAAATTTGTAAATGTTTTTGTGGGACCAGTTTTTGTTAAATGTGGGTTAACACCCGAATGTTTTTAAAACCATAACATATTAAAGTTTTAAAAAAAATTTGGGGTGTTACACGAACCTTAAGAAATCCTTATCTGACGAGACTCTCGTTGTCCCACTTGATGAAATTGAGGTGAATGAAAACCTCCATTTCGTTGAGGAACCAGTGGAAATTATTGATAGAGAAGTGAAACGAAGAAAACAAAGTCGCATTACCATTGTGAAGGTCCGATGGAGTGCCAAGTGGGGACCAGAGTTCACCGGGGAATGCGATGACCAAATGATGCAGAAGTACCCTCGTCTTTTCCCTAGTTCTTGAAGGCTACTTTAGAACGAATTTTGGGATGAAATTCCCTCTAATGGGGGAGATGATGTCATAACTAGCAATTTAGGGCTAAGAATGTGATTCTTGTTCAAAATAGTGAAATTCAAACTATAATGTTATATAAATTCATACGTGCATACATTGAGAATCAAGTTGAAATAGCCTTTTGCAAGCTCAAAACTTGATCCAATAACTAAGCCCAATCGATTTTGGGCCTTGGCCAAGAATTCTCGGCCCAAAACCCTGTAGGCCTTTCCTTTGGGACTTATAGGATCGAAAACTCTCTTATTAGGCCCAAAATAAGCCCAAAGCCATACACACCTTAATGGTCCAAACCCCCCCCCCCCCATTTCTTTTGGGCCTTCCATTGGCTAAAAACTCCTTATTGGATTCAATTAAACCCAAAAATCTCATGCTCACTTCAAACCCGAAAACCCATTAAGCACATAGGGTGTTTTCGGCCACCCTAAAACCGAAAACCCATCTATTAAGTTGATGAAATTAGTTGAGCAATAAACAAACAAAAAAAAAAGAAATGGGAAAAAGCTTGCCACCTCATTTTTATCCCAAAAACAACTAAGCAATGGACCATCATACTTCCAACCAAGCTTCAGATCAAACATCAACAAAGTCGACCCATCCTCCCCCCCCTTATTACCTGCGGCCAATCACTACAACACACACACACACACCAAACTCTTTATTCCAACTCATTCTCAAGAAGTTCCTCCCATTCCTCTAAAAAAAATCGTGTGTGGGTGCCATCTTCAATGATTCTTCTTCAAAAACTCATAAAATTGGTAAGTTACTTGTACAACTCTATGAGCTTATATACATGTTAGTGTAAAGATCATTCCATTTATACACCATTTTCATGTCTAGCTTCTTAGGACATCACTCATTTTCAAGATTCCCTCCAAGCTCAAGGCTAGGCTCGACATTTATTCTCTCTTCTTCTTCCTACCACACGTAAAATACCAAGGTGAGCTTCATACCCCCATCTTTTCATGTTTTCTTACTTTTCGGGGAGGGGGGGGGGAGGATACAAGTCAAGTCTCGTTTACCCTTTGGATAATTACATACATCTTAGTTATGGGTTGAGAATGGAACAAGTTCTTAATATAAAGGTTCTTAACATGAGTTAAAATCATAAAGTAAATGTTGACAACATCTTGGTGTTATAAAAGTTTTGTGGTCATGATTGTACACTCAAAAAATGGCGAACATATGAGTGTTGTGCTCAAACATGTTTAACTCTTAGACATATGCATTTTTCAACTCGTATATTTTACACAAATATTTGAATATAATAAATTTCAAGGTCCTTATATGTGTTTCATAATAACCGTGACTTATTGGAGACACAACCAAATGGAATATTTTGTATTACAAAACTTTCAAACTTATTATGGTGTGTTAAACAGACCACAAAGCTTGATTATTTTGCTAAAAATAATTTTTATTAGTAAAATAGTCGTAACTATGTTCTCACTATTTTGATGGTCTAAAACCTAAGGTATTATGCTATTTCCACAACATATATTACAATTAGATATGTCCATTAATGATTATTTATAAAAAGTGTTAAAAAATAATTTAACCAAAATGGTATACAAAACAAAATCTATGACAGAAAAATTTGCATGTCATAATCTGCCTATCAAAGGAATTTTAAAGCATGAGTAATAAGTTGTATGTCATAAAGCTGTAAAACGTGTGTCATAAAACTTCAGTCATAAATTCACACTAGTAGTGTCGTTTTCATCACTCAACAAGGGGAGTCAAAGTTCGTGTAAATCAGTTAATGCTCGTGTGAGACATTCTCTTCACCGTACCTACCTAGCGTACACCTTAAGTCCTGCATTATAACTAGAGTCTCCTGGAGGGAGAGCGAGACCGTTGTGTATAGATCTATACATGATTGACAACCCCACACCTTAGTTGTTCACTACAGTTAGACGGCCCAGTCTAGGGTGACAAAAGTCTACCAGCTCCGACGCTTGAAGAACTTCGTTCAGGCCTATCAGTCATATTAGCATGGTTATAAGAACTCACGTAGGGATTAACATACTATATCGGTTACGGGAAGCTTACATTTCATTAGTTTTTCTAAAAAGATATAACTACAAACTATTGCTTAGTACAACAATTCTCACACACTTTTGGTCTTAGGGTTTAAGACTACCGTTTTTCATACATAAGAAAATATTGGATTTTCTTGGAACATACGCTTTACATTTACAAACAAAAGAAAACAAATGACATGCATGCATATAAACATAGTTTTGGAACTACACTTAAAAACCATTTTCATAGAAAATATCTGATTTTCTAAAAGTACTACGATAACTATTTTAAACAAGTACAAAAACCATTTTTATGCAAAAATGCTTATGAACTCACTAACTTTTTAGTTGATGCTTTTCAAAATGACTTGTATTCTTAAGGAACCAGTAACAGGTAATCAGCCCTGCTATGAGATCAAGTGGTGCAACCTTATGAAATTTTACTTTTTGTCACTTTTGTGTAACTAATGAAAAAGTAAAATATGTAAACTATGTAAGTATGTATTTTCAATGTATGTTGCTTGGAATGCTAAGTATATCTCACCATACAAGATATAAAACTAAAAATACAATGGTACTAAAACACTCTGACTAAAAAATATACTTTTCTAAATATAAGTATTTTTATAAAAGTATACATACATGCATACATATTAGGAACAATGTTTAACTAAGTACATTATAAAGGTAGTATGATGAGTTGAACACTACGGGTAGGCCTCGGGATATTTAATTAGACCTTGAATAAATATAGCCTGATCAACTATATTTATTCGAGGTGTAAATAGCATATGCTGTGAAATAATCATAGTAATGACGCGTCTACACTTACCAACTGTAAATGCAATGGAACATTAGAATCAAATGTAAAGTTTAAAATACTATATGAGTATTTTAGGATACCATATAACCCCCACACTTAAATCTTCTACATGTTTCTTATACCTCTATTCTCGCACAGGCAACATGACTGAATTTCACCACGAAGACCCCTACTACCCTGCCGTAGTAGCCAACGAATGGATCGAGGTAGAGCCAGAAGAGGTTCATGAGGAAAAACTAAAAGTGGGCCCTAAAGAATACCAAGAGATGGATTATGATGGGGAGGATTCCGATGAGGATTCAAATGTGGATGAAGGCGCTGGAGAGACCCTTAGCGAGCCTTACCCTTCAGGAGCAATACCGAACCAGCATGTAGAGCTGGAGGACCTTACTGACCGTCTATGCTCCTAAGAGGAGGAAGTGGCCACATAAGACAACAACTCATTGCAGCTAAGGCTAGGGCAACCTTAATAGAACAGAGAGCGAAAGAGGCCACTCAAGAGATGATTGAAATGGTTGGGCACCTTGTGCGCTATTTCGGCATATGAGAGTCACTACACTACTCGCACTATGTCGTAGGTTTATTTTGTCTTTCATCACAATTAGTAGTAGTAAATCAAGAGAGGTACGCCCTCCAAGAACCCATGTAATCCAAATCAACTAATTGTATTGATACCTATATTCTCTTTTGATAAACCTAACGATCGTCCAATACCTACTACTACTTATTAACATAAATACATCAAAGGAATGTAGATTGAAACATTTAGAATCATACAACAAAACACTTGACTTATATGCGTGCATACATAAATGTATGTCTATAAATATAGATGAGATACAACTAGAAATGACCATAGTTACTTACGAGCTCGCTTCTCATCGTGCAACATAATCATGTCTTCCCATGGAAATAACCAAAACACCAGCGAAATAATGATTCTACAGATAGACTCTGCTACATTTCAAGTTGCTTTAATAGCTGTCGTGACAGCTGTCATGGCATAACTCAATGCTAACAAGACAAATGAAAATGGAATCGTTGTCGACAATTCCAATCGTAGTAATAACCAAGGGCACCAATGAGTAGCTGCCTACAAAGACACCCCAGACCATTAATCCAAGAGCATGAAATGAAAGCCCTGGAACGGAAAAGGGGGCAGTTCGACTCAAGGACCTACCAAAAGGCAATGAGCTATAGCAACCCATACACCCACTGACCCTACTACCTCAACACCGAGAAAACCATATGTTGGTAGCCTTCCAAAATGCAACAATTTCGACTTCCATCATAATGGAGTCTGTGACAACCGTCAATTTCAGTCAAGTCAAAGTCAACTAAAGTCAACAAGTCAAACCGGTCAACTCAATTTGCCGTGAGTACTAGAGTTTACGTTATGTAATTTCTAAACAACTCTCTATCCTAATGAGAGATCATAAATCGAAAAGTGCGTACATCTAGATCTCCTTAACCTAAAATGGTGGTACGTGGAGAGCCAAACCGATAAAACAATGTTACATACTAATCGGGAGTATGCAAGATCCTTAAACAAGGCTTAACGGGGTTTACGGACCTTGCAGTGCGTAGCCGGACACTCAAAAAGGTCACCAATGAAACCTCTCTCAATCGTTTTCACTCCATCTCTTCGTATCAGAAATCTCTCCCAAATCTCTCTAAGTATGTGAAATCTCTCCCAAATCTCTCTTTGTATGAGAAATCTCTCCAAGAATGTCAAATCTCTCCCAAATCTCTCTAAGTATGTGAAATCTCTCCCAAATCTCTCTTTGTATGAGAAATCTCTCCAAGAATGTCAAATCTCTCCCAAAACTCTCTAAGAATGTGAAATCTCTCCCAAATCTCTCTTTGTATGAGAAATCTCTCTAAGTATGTCAAATCTCTCCCAAATCTCTCTAAGTATGTGAAATCTCTCCCAAATCTCTCTCTGAATAAGAAATCTCTCCAAGAATGTCAAATCTCTCCCAAATCTCTCTAAGTATGTGAAATCTCTCCCAAATATCTCTTTGTATGTGAAATCTCTCCAAGAATGTCAAATCTCTCCCAAATCTCTCTGAGTATGTGGAATCTCTCTCAAATCTCTCTCGAAATCTCTCCCAACTTTCTTTAATCACTCGGGGCATCCCGACCCTCGAATTTGGCGAAAATAGCCCAAAAACGGAAGTCTACGCGAAAAACGGACCTTAGGAACCGAAACCCCTCTTAGGAATCGAACCCTCCTGATGAAGAAGGCTGCTGATCCGAACCGAAGGTACTGTTCATTAACCGAACCGAAGGTACTGTTCACTACTGTTCACTACAGTCCGTTCGGTTCTGCCATTCTAGCCTCTCATCTCCGAACCGAAGCTCACTTTCGCTTCTGACTTCGGACCGAGCCTTCTGACCGAACCCTCGCCTTCGCCCTTTGCCTCTCGCTTCCGGCTCGTGCCTTTCGTTCCGACTCAGCATCAGCATGGACCGAGCCTCGGCCTAGGGACCGAACCTCGGCCTAGGACCGAGAGGTCTCGCTGGGAAGCACTTTTCTCCCGGTTTTCAACCAAATTTGCGTTTTAAGCCCGTTTTTAATTATTTTAACGCGGGGTTTTCGCCCAAAATCATATTTTAACATAATAAACCTTAAATATTCACAATTTAATCATATTTTCATAAAAATCTTTATTTAAATAATAAAAGCAAGTGGGTAAAGTACAAAGAGGTGGAGTGTTGACTTTGCCTTATTTTATGACACAAGCAACCCCATACCCACTCCATGATTGACCCACACTCCTCCCCACCATACCTTGTCACTTCCTTGTACTTTTTACCCCTCTCACAAGCCATCCCCACGTTCTAGGGCTGGTCACTCAACCTCTCTCCTCATTTTCTTCAATCACTCTCATTCCACCAAAGATTCAACTCCAACTTTTTCTCTCCAACTTTTCTCTCTAATTCAAGATCTCAAGGCTGATCATCAAGTGTTCTTCCACTCTTGGTAAGTGTAATCCATCCTCCTTGTGATTTTTACACTTCATTCTACTCAAATCATTGATAGCTTATACAAACTCCATAACTATGATGCTAGATTCTCAAAAATCTTCAAGGCATCTCCAAGTGTTCTTGAGTTAAACATCTCCATTCTTCAACAATCATCTACTGAAAACACTTAAGGTGAGTTCATACCCCCATATTTTAATGTTTTCTCAAGTTTTTAGGGGGGGGGGGGGGGGGGGGGAATACAAGTTAAAACACCAAGAACATAACTACACTTTTCTAACAGCCTTCATCAGAAAAGTTCAACCCCATTCACGGACTGTTTTGGACCACTTAGACATTTTAGTTTTCAAAACTGTTTTAGGTGTAAATAGTTCCAGTTCTTAGCTTTAAAATGACTACTTGCACATCTCCATACGATTTTTCTACAATTTATGGCGATTTTTACAAATCTGCCTATCATTTCAAACACCAATCCGGACCAGTCTGTGATTATGGACTTTTTCACCCAAGTTGGATGTCATTAAAAATCATGATAAAAATTATGAGTAAACTAGACACTTTTTGGGAACCCTCAGAATTTACGGATTTAGTTTTCAGCTTCGTATGACTTTTCTATGAATTTTCAAAAACAGTGTAGACAGGTTGAAAATTTGTTAACAGCTTATAACTTTCATAACACTTTGTATTATGTTGAGCAAAGTGTATAACGATAAGTTCCAAATATTGAATGTGTTTCCATGTTAGTTTATCATCATAAACTGAAATATAGTCATTCATGATAAGATTATTCATTCATTTAGAACACGTATATTAAGCTATAATGAGCATAGTTTATGGATTCATAGCATTAAAGCATTCATAAAAGAATTCTTATACATTACAAACGTTTTGGATAAACTATAATAGGTATAGTTTATGTATCATTTACTTCTCAAACTTATTTACCAAAGGTTTTCCGTTTAGTTCACGTAAATCTGTTAATGAATAAATTTGTGAGTCATTCCCTTTGGGTTACTTCCAAAGTAACAAAGTCAAAAAGTCCTGTAAATTGTAACCAGAGTCTCTTGTAGGGAGAACGTGATAGTTGTGTATAGATCTATATTGGGTTTGACAAACCCACACCAGAGCTGCTCGCTACAGCTAGACCGGTAGGTCTGTGGTGACAAGTGTCATTTAACGGCGACGCCTGAAGAACGTCGCATTACGAGGCCGTCAATGTCAAGTATGGTTACGATAGCTCACATGTGGTATTAACAATCATAAGATTTACGGGTTCTAACTTTAAATTAGCGAGTTATGTCTATTTAGCTCACTGAAATTACTTTAAGTATGGAAAAATACTTATACGCCTTCATATCAAAAAGGGTTTTATGTCGATTTAAAATCACTTTTTACATCAACAATTACATAATTTATTGTATACTTTCGGTCTTGGTATTTAAGACTACCCATCATTCATTACGGGATTTTTCTCACATCAGAAAGGGTTTTATGCCGATTTAAAACCACTTTTATATCTTTAAGTATGACAAATAGTTGTTCATTTTCGGTCCTGGTATTTAGGACTACATAACTTTTGTAAGGAAAATATTGGATTTTTCTTGGTATCATACATCTCTTTACAAAGATCGATTTTCAAACTCTTATTGTCAAAAGCTTATGAACTCACCAACCTTTGTGTTGACACTTTTCAAAACTACTTGTATTCTCAGGAATTCAGTGAAACAGGAAATCAACCACGTTTTGAGGATGGGACGATAAATCGTCGAACAGTTCATTTTGTATCATAATGTAATTTATTTGAATCATGTAAACATATACTTTGGTGTAACCTTTTCAATTATATTTATGATGGTTGTATTTACTTTGAGCACTATTATACTCGTTGTTGTGATACTCTACATGAAGTCCTCCACCCCCGGACGTTTCCGCCATCCTTGGTTTGGGGGTGTGACAGATTGGTATTAGAGCACTGTTTATAGTGAACTCAATATATCGAACCACATAAGATATACAAACTATAAATGCATTGGGACTAGAGTCTCTAATTTTATGTTTTCAAAACAACTATACTTTTAGAAATAAGTAGTTTCTTATTAAAAGTATACATGCATGCATACATACTAGGGTCAACATCGTTCTAGAACAAAACAAAAGTAATGATAGTTGGATATCACAGGTAAGCTCGGGGATGTATGGTCAGTCTTGGGAGTGGCATAGCCTGATCAACTATGCTCGTCCGAGGAGTGATTAGCACATGCCCAAGAATGGTTGTGATATGGCAACAAGTCTAAAAACTTACCAACACTACCACAATGAAATACCATAGGGGTATTTGGTGTTATTATAATTACTTATCTGAGAACTAAATAGATTTTTATCAATAGGTCAATAATTGCTTAGTGGATACATTAAAATTATATGTATCCAGGACATCATAGACTTAGAATCTGTGGATCTTTGGTTTACTTCCTGTTCTCGTTGGATTGGGGATTTAGAGTTAGGGTCGCTTATTCGAAGGTCTATCCTGTCCCAAATACATATGACTAGTATGCACTAAACAATGTATTGGAGTACCTGATAAAGATCATCTTATAATTATCTAAGTAGTACATCTACTTAGTTATTTCTTATATCCCCATTTCTCGCGAAGATATCATGGCTGGATTTCATCCCCACGACGACCCGTACTACCCTAACCACAACAATACTGAATGGCTCGGAGAGGAGCCAGAGAACGATCACCCAATCCCTGTGGATGGTCACCAAGCTGAAGGCCTTGCTGACGGTTCTAACTCCGAACCTGAAATGGTGAACCTATCCTCGATGACCCGTGTTCCCAATCCCAATCCTCGACCGGCTTTTCAAGGCCCGATGCCTCCTTGGGTAGAGTGCTTGGAAATCTGGAGCGAAGAGCAAGACCAACCTATGTCGTTCAATGGAGATCGAAGCTTCTACAACATAAACGAAGGAACCCCAGCAGATAGAATTTTTCCAATCCTGGTCCGTAGAGTTGCCCGAGACGAGATTCAGGGCAGAACAACCCTCCATAGTATCGCAGAGGTTGATGCAAATGCAAGAATACATACAATCCGCACCAATCGCCTTGAGCACACTCGTGAAAAGTTTGAGGAAGACTATGAAACCCTGCTGCAAGCACTGGCTGAAACACGAACCGATGTCATAAAACTCCGAGTACGCCAGAGGGTGTACGAAAGGCACATGCTTGATATGGAGCGGCAGCTAGCTGAACTGAGAGATCACAAGAAAAATGACCGCCGCCAGTAGTAGATGCCTTACTTCATTTCATGTTAAAAAGGAATCGTTTTCCCTATCTATGCCCTATGTGGCATTCCCTATGAAACTATCTTGTACTGTAGGTACCTTTAGTGAGGCCTTTAGGCGGCCAAGATACTCCTGCTTTGATATGATGTAAGACCCTCTACAAGGTCAATTTTCCCTAATTTGTTACATCTTAAACATCAATGACGTATCAATCAGCTGAATTCTGTGTCACCTTTTTGTTCAAACACTCCCATCATGCTGCCATAGGAGCCTGCCTAAAACCCACTCTATTCAAGTTGTAAGACTAGAGTAATCTAGCTCCGGAATCGTCCCTGATCTTCTCTCCAAGGTTGGATCATGTTATTCACCAACCAATGGAACCCGGTTTCAAACAACCAACATCAAAAGATCACTACCTGAACTTACTTCTACTATGTATTAGGACTGCGTCATAAGGATGCAGGTCAAATCTTCGAGAACATGCTCCAATTGGTCATAATAAGGACCTAGCCTGGGTCAACTATAAGGCTCCACTTGGATGCAGAACTACTAAAAATTCATGGGTTACCATATAAAGACTCCCGTTATGAATTGTTTTCAGAACGCCCTTAACGACCAAATTACGTTACAAATCGATATAAGATAAAACTTGGTTAGAAACTCACGACGTATAGCCATTCTAAAAACTCATTATCATCTCACCCTTAAACATTTTGTTGAGAAGTTCCTTCATCATAGACTTAGGGGTGCGAGCATACCAACACTAATGCACCGGGTCGCATCAAAACTCCTCAGCCAAGCGTGTTTGGACACACATGATCCTAAGGTGGGTAAAGCATGACGCCCGTATGAAACCTACCCCTACCCACTGCTGTAACTCCATTTCAAGAATGTTAGCGGAAACACTAGGAATAGTACAGTAACGTGCAAAAATTTATATGCGTAAATATAAATCGTTCGGATGCACTTAAGATAATCATTTCCACTAACGAAGATGTTTTTCCATCGTGAAACAGAGCTATGTCTTCACCAAGAGGCAACCAACCAACTAGCAAGGCGCCAACTCTACAGATAGACGCTGCCACTTTTCAGGCTGCAGTCACGGCAGCCGTGGCAGCCGTCATGGCACAGTTCAATTCTAACAACGCCAACAGAAATGGTAGCGGTACTGACAATACAGATTGTGGTAACAATCAGGAGCACCAACGGGTGTCCGCCAGCGAAAATACCTCAGGCCACAAACCTACGAACAAGAAGCGAAAGTTCTGGGACAAAAAGAAGTGTAATCTAACTCAAAAACTTGCTGGAAGAAAACAATCCGTAGCTGCACCTGCTACTACAACAACAGTCATGATGAACGCCGCGACACTAGCCACGAGGTCTACCACCCAGACACCGGCCAGACCATATAAGGGTTCACTCCTAAAGTGTAACCAATGTGGCTTCCGTCACACAGGAGCTTGCCGAGAGATACACTGTAAAAACTGCAACAGGAAAGGGCACACCGCCCGTTTCTGTAGGACCCCGACTCAGTACATCACTTCAACACCCAGTACCAAGGTAATTCCAGTGTGCTTCCTATGTGGCGAAGCGGGACACTTCAAGAGAAACTGTCCAACTGGGAGGAATGACGGGGAAAGCGGAGGAGCATAACAAACGAACCAGCAAGGGTAATAGGGAACCATATTAGGACTTTTGTAATGTTTCCCAACGACAAAAACGTTTAAGTATCATATGTTTGTAATGAATTTTTTTTTATGCTTACTAAAATCCATGACTTTCTAAAAGTAGTTAAAATACTCTCTCGTTTAAATCGAACCAAATACATTCATATATGATCTTAGGATCATTACCTGTAAGATGTGATGACTTTGTACATACATCGGGGTTAATTATAATCAAAATACTGAAGTCTTGAAACAAATAATTTCATCCCGACTCCTAATCCGTGTCTAGTAGTAAGAACTGAGTGGGGCCACCCACTCGACGATTTCACCAACATCAGATCACATACGACGTTCATATACCATTTGATCATAGGGAGACCTGTCAGGGATCACAGTGTCAAGTATCATCACTGATTATCGAAACACACCCACTGCCAGTGCTAGACACTGTGGTATAAATCATCTACAATAATGATAACATCAAACAAAATGAATCACCCTGAAAAGAAACACAAGATACTCTATCACTCTAGTGATCTCTTCTTGCGAATACAGCTTAGCTAGTTTTATCTAAAAAGATATTGCTATCGTCATCCAATTTTCATTGATATAGTCCTCATCTTCCCAATTTAACATCTACAAAAGGACCTTTCACCTAACCCCTCCAAGCATCGAAACCTTCGTCTCTCATAAACATCCAACACGAACCTACGGATCGTCTTTTGCTATGGAACCCCAAAACACGCATCAAAGGAGTATTATACTTCCCAAAACCTTATCACAAGTACTTACAGGAGACCTTTGAGAATGTCACGCATGTAGCAGACAAGGTCCAAGCACAGAAGCTTGGGAAAGATATGGTACGAGTTCTGCCATGAACTTCGGGCCAAGGTTGCCCAGGAGGGCGAATAAATGTCCTACCATCTAAGAAGGCCTAATCGTGTAAACAAAACCCACATGCTTCCTACCGAGCTACAAGAACTCTTAGGTCAAACCTGTCGAACTACTCAACAATAAAATTGAAGAACCAAGCTTCTCACCCTGGAAAGCTCTGTTCTTATTCTTCAAATAGAAAGGCAAATTGCTCATAGTTCCATTAACTTCAGAGGCCCTGACAATATCTCCAGTAGAAACCTTTACTATATGCCTCACATAAACGAATAGGCCAACCAACCACAAGGAACGAGGTACCCTCTAGGAATCGGACCTGAGATCTGAATATCCCCAGTCGCGAGTATCGGATAAGGATGTCCGAGGACAACCCTCCAAATTCGATGCGGACGCTGCAAGCCCGTAGTGATACCCCTCGGATAGGGCCAACCCGTTCGCAGTATTCATAGGATGTGTCATTCTTACTAGGATCAGTTCATCGTTATCGTTGTAAGTGACTTGCTTATCTACCCTCGTAGTAAGAAGGATTACTAAGTTAATTGTTATGATTTCCTCACTTATACATTCCCCAGTTATATATAACGAATACCTGGTAGATAATAGAATGTGAGAATTCTGACTTAGTTTCTTTTCCTCGTTGGGATGTGAAACTGAAGTAGAATCACACATTTTACTATCCGCCTAGTATTGGTTATATCATAATGTGTATAAGCTAAGTTTTCATGTATGGTAACTCATCTCTTAGTCAGAATCAAAATAATGTAGAGCCGACCTTAGTCATTTACAAACTCCTTGCCTAAATTCAAATTTCGGGATGAAATTCCCTCTAACGGGGGGATGATGTGACAACCGTCAATTTCAGTCAAGTCAAAGTCAACTAAAGTCAACAAGTCAAACCGGTCAACTCAATTTGCCGTGAGTACTAGAGTTTACGTTATGTAATTTCTAAACAACTCTCTATCCTAATGAGAGATCATAAATCGAAAAGTGCGTACATCTAGATCTCTTTAACCTAAAACGGTGGTACGTGGAGAGCCAAACCGATAAAACAATGTTACATACTCATCGGGAGTATGCAAGATCCTTAAACAAGGCTTAACGGGGTTTACGGACCTTGCAGTGCGTAGCCGGACACTCAAAAAGGTCACCAATGAAACCTCTCTCAATCGTTTTCACTCCATCTCTTCGTATCAGAAATCTCTCCCAAATCTCTCTAAGTATGTGAAATCTCTCCCAAATCTCTCTTTGTATGAGAAATCTCTCCAAGAATGTCAAATCTCTCCCAAATCTCTCTAAGTATGTGAAATCTCTCCCAAATCTCTCTTTGTATGAGAAATCTCTCCAAGAATGTCAAATCTCTCCCAAAACTCTCTAAGAATGTGAAATCTCTCCCAAATCTCTCTTTGTATGAGAAATCTCTCTAAGTATGTCAAATCTCTCCCAAATCTCTCTAAGTATGTGAAATCTCTCCCAAATCTCTCTCTGAATAAGAAATCTCTCCAAGAATGTCAAATCTCTCCCAAATCTCTCTAAGTATGTGAAATCTCTCCCAAATATCTCTTTGTATGTGAAATCTCTCCAAGAATGTCAAATCTCTCCCAAATCTCTCTGAGTATGTGGAATCTCTCTCAAATCTCTCTCGAAATCTCTCCCAACTTTCTTTAATCACTCGGGGCATCCCGACCCTCGAATTTGGCGAAAATAGCCCAAAAACGGAAGTCTACGCGAAAAACGGACCTTAGGAACCGAAACCCCTCTTAGGAATCGAACCCTCCTGATGAAGAAGGCTGCTGATCCGAACCGAAGGTACTGTTCATTAACCGAACCGAAGGTACTGTTCACTACTGTTCACTACAGTCCGTTCGGTTCTGCCATTCTAGCCTCTCATCTCCGAACCGAAGCTCACTTTCGCTTCTAACTTCGGACCGAGCCTTCTGACCGAACCCTCGCCTTCGCCCTTTGCCTCTCGCTTCCGGCTCGTGCCTTTCGTTCCGACTCAGCATCAGCATGGACCGAGCCTCGGCCTAGGGACCGAACCTCGGCCTAGGACCGAGAGGTCTCGCTGGGAAGCACTTTTCTCCCGGTTTTCAACCAAATTTGCGTTTTAAGCCCGTTTTTAATTATTTTAACGCGGGGTTTTCGCCCAAAATCATATTTTAACATAATAAACCTTAAATATTCACAATTTAATCATATTTTCATAAAAATCTTTATTTAAATAATAAAAGCAAGTGGGTAAAGTACAAAGAGGTGGAGTGTTGACTTTGCCTTATTTTATGACACAAGCAACCCCATACCCACTCCATGATTGACCCACACTCCTCCCCACCATACCTTGTCACTTCCTTGTACTTTTTACCCCTCTCACAAGCCATCCCCACGTTCTAGGGCTGGTCACTCAACCTCTCTCCTCATTTTCTTCAATCACTCTCATTCCACCAAAGATTCAACTCCAACTTTTTCTCTCCAACTTTTCTCTCTAATTCAAGATCTCAAGGCTGATCATCAAGTGTTCTTCCACTCTTGGTAAGTGTAATCCATCCTCCTTGTGATTTTTACACTTCATTCTACTCAAATCATTGATAGCTTATACAAACTCCATAACTATGATGCTAGATTCTCAAAAATCTTCAAGGCATCTCCAAGTGTTCTTGAGTTAAACATCTCCATTCTTCAACAATCATCTACTGAAAACACTTAAGGTGAGTTCATACCCCCATATTTTAATGTTTTCTCAAGTTTTTAGGGGGGGGGGGGGGGAATACAAGTTAAAACACCAAGAACATAACTACACTTTTCTAACAGCCTTCATCAGAAAAGTTCAACCCCATTCACGGACTGTTTTGGACCACTTAGACATTTTAGTTTTCAAAACTGTTTTAGGTGTAAATAGTTCCAGTTCTTAGCTTTAAAATGACTACTTGCACATCTCCATACGATTTTTCTACAATTTATGGCGATTTTTACAAATCTGCCTATCATTTCAAACACCAATCCGGACCAGTCTGTGATTATGGACTTTTTCACCCAAGTTGGATGTCATTAAAAATCATGATAAAAATTATGAGTAAACTAGACACTTTTTGGGAACCCTCAGAATTTACGGATTTAGTTTTCAGCTTCGTATGACTTTTCTATGAATTTTCAAAAACAGTGTAGACAGGTTGAAAATTTGTTAACAGCTTATAACTTTCATAACACTTTGTATTATGTTGAGCAAAGTGTATAACGATAAGTTCCAAATATTGAATGTGTTTCCATGTTAGTTTATCATCATAAACTGAAATATAGTCATTCATGATAAGATTATTCATTCATTTAGAACACGTATATTAAGCTATAATGAGCATAGTTTATGGATTCATAGCATTAAAGCATTCATAAAAGAATTCTTATACATTACAAACGTTTTGGATAAACTATAATAGGTATAGTTTATGTATCATTTACTTCTCAAACTTATTTACCAAAGGTTTTCCGTTTAGTTCACGTAAATCTGTTAATGAATAAATTTGTGAGTCATTCCCTTCGGGTTACTTCCAAAGTAACAAAGTCAAAAAGTCCTGTAAATTGTAACCAGAGTCTCTTGTAGGGAGAACGTGATAGTTGTGTATAGATCTATATTGGGTTTGACAAACCCACACCAGAGCTGCTCGCTACAGCTAGACCGGTAGGTCTGTGGTGACAAGTGTCATTTAACGGCGACGCCTGAAGAACGTCGCATTACGAGGCCGTCAATGTCAAGTATGGTTACGATAGCTCACATGTGGTATTAACAATCATAAGATTTACGGGTTCTAACTTTAAATTAGCGAGTTATGTCTATTTAGCTCACTGAAATTACTTTAAGTATGGAAAAATACTTATACGCCTTCATATCAAAAAGGGTTTTATGTCGATTTAAAATCACTTTTTACATCAACAATTACATAATTTATTGTATACTTTCGGTCTTGGTATTTAAGACTACCCATCATTCATTACGGGATTTTTCTCACATCAGAAAGGGTTTTATGCCGATTTAAAACCACTTTTATATCTTTAAGTATGACAAATAGTTGTTCATTTTCGGTCCTGGTATTTAGGACTACATAACTTTTGTAAGGAAAATATTGGATTTTTCTTGGTATCATACATCTCTTTACAAAGATCGATTTTCAAACTCTTATTGTCAAAAGCTTATGAACTCACCAACCTTTGTGTTGACACTTTTCAAAACTACTTGTATTCTCAGGAATTCAGTGAAACAGGAAATCAACCACGTTTTGAGGATGGGACGATAAATCGTCGAACAGTTCATTTTGTATCATAATGTAATTGATTTGAATCATGTAAACATATACTTTGGTGTAACTTTTTCAATTATATTTATGATGGTTGTATTTACTTTGAGCACTATTATACTCGTTGTTGTGATACTCTACATGAAGTCCTCCACCCCCGGACGTTTCCGCCATCCTTGGTTTGGGGGTGTGACAGAGTCTATCGGAAGTTGAATTGAAATAGGTGCAACAAGAAGGGGCAAACCGCCTGCCACTGTAAGACCCCTGCCCAATGCATTGCCCCAACCCCAATGCTGGAGTAATTCCAATATGCCGCACATGTGGTGAACCGGGACATTTCAAGAGAGATTGTCTAAGAAAGAGGAATAACGGAGGAGCGTAAGGAGTTAAACAACAGTATAGGATGAAGCAACAAGGAACCTTACTTGGATTTGCGGTACGTTTCCAGACGACAAAAATTAAGCATCGAATTTTCACCTAAAGTTTTTCTAATTAAAAACCATAATCAGAAATTGCTCCGTCATCCAAATAAATCATATCGTTCATAGGGAAACTAAACATCCATGCAGGGAGCTATGATGGCTTAGTGTAAACACACGGTCATATAGAATTAAGATTCTACAGACTTAGACTTTGTGATTCTACCTTAATTCTTGTTCCTTGTTTGGTTGTGGATTTAGGGTAGGGCCACTCAGTCGATTGTCTTTTAAATCCTAATTATATACAACTAGGTCACACCAAACTATTATAGAGAAACCTAGTAGGAAACATAATACGACACATGTAAGAATAAGTGATGAGACTCACTTGATACTGATGACAGATAAATCTTATACCTGAACTGCCAGAATTAGACTCCGCCTAATAACATAATAATTAACCTTAATTAATAATCAAGGTCCTCAACTCAACTCACAAGTCCAAATCCCACACTAAGTTCCTTAATGGTAAGAAGACCATTTTGTCCCTCACATGCTCCAAAACCCTAATTTTTGACCAGAGGTCAAAAGTGAGCAAAAGTTAACTGCCCAGAGCGAACGTTAGGCGTACTCCTTCTTACGTGGGGCGTAAAACTCAATCACTACCCATTCGGGAACGGGCCTGGCTACGTGGGGAGTAGACAGGAGTATGCCTGACGTACTCTGCCTTATCCACATTTATCAACTTTTATGTCTTAATCCGTTAAGATACATATCCTAACTTCAGATCTGACCATAATAGCATGTCTTAACCCATAAAGTCACCGACCTTAAGCTTTTGCATGGCTAGAAAGGACCCAATACACAAAAATCTAACTTCCATCACACTCTAAGCCACTTAACTCTTGCATGCGCCAAGGGAAATGATCACACAACAATTTTTATGAATCTAGAAGACCTAGAACACATGAAAGGAAAACTACAATGCTCTAGAGTCCTCCATACGTATAGTGGTCCAAGATTTGGGACAAAAAGATCATAAAAACTCATCTATGGAGATCTAAAAGGAAGCACATCAAGGTATAAACTTTATACCTTCAGAAAATGCACAAGGTGAAGTAGTTTCTGGATCTACAAGTTGTAAGAAACACCTCCTTCTTCACTAGCCTCCTTCTTCAACAAATGAACACCAAAATCACTAATAAGCTCCAAAATCTCAAAAACAAAGCTTAAACTCGAGATTAGGGTTTATGAGGAAAGGGTGGCTGATAAGAAATGTCCAAGGGAGGCATTAGGTGGATTAAATAGGGAGCAAACCCTTAGAATTAGGGTTTAGAGGCTGAGCTAGTATGCCCGACGTACCATAGGTTCGCCCAACATACTAGCATGGCTTCCGCGATCCGGGTTCTCACAAGTACACTACACGTACCTCACATACGTCCACGGTACGAGCTGAATAGTGATTATTTACACAACAAGGGACCAAATGTGCAAACTTTAAATAGGCTAAGTGCTAAAATGAAAATACCTACAAATTGGATGTTACAATTCTCCCCCACTAGAATCAGACTTTGCTTTCGAAGTCATCCTTAGGAAATAGATCATGATAGTGGTCACGCATCTTAAACTCGGGCTCCTACATCAACTCAGAGCTTTTCCGGTGTTGCTACTGAACTTTGACCAAGTTTACTACCTTGTTCCCCAAGGTCTTCACTCTTCGATGAAGAATTTTCATAGGATTCTCGATGTAATTCAGTTGATCATCGACCTGAATATCATCTAAAGGAACCGCAACTATCTCATTAGCTATACACTTCCTTAACTAGGAAACATGGAAAGTATCAAAAATCTGTATCAACTCCTTCATTGGCTCCAACCAATAAACCACCTTGCCCACACGGGCCAACACTCTAAATGGTCCGATAAACCTGGGGCCCAGCTTTCCTCCCTTCCTGAAGTGGATAACACCCTTCCAGGGTGACACCTTCAAAAGCACTAAGTCCCCCACCTGGAATTCTAGCTCAGAGTGTCGTTGATATGCATAACTCTTCTGGTAGCTCTAGACCATCAGCAATTTATGTCTGACTTGATCTATAATCTTGACTATCTTTAGCACTATCTCCGTGCCCCCATGACTCTCTAGCCGACCTCGCCTCATCAGATAGGAGTCCAAAATCTCCTCATATGTAGAAGATCAAAGGGAGTCATGCCAACACTAGCATAATGGTTGTTGTTATAAGAAAACTCAGCCAACGAGAGATAAGAGTCCCAGCTCCCACCAAAGTCAATGATAGAAGCACGTAGCATATCCTCGAGCGTCTGAATACTCCACTTACTCTGTCCGTCTTTCTGTGGATGATATGCAGTACTAAAATGTAACCAGGTACCCAACTCCCCGTGAAACCTCATCCAAAACCTGGAAGTGAAATGGACATCCTGGTGTGATACAATCGAATTTGGCACCCCATGCCAAGCCACCACCTCTCGGACATAAATCTCAGCCAACTTCTCTGTAGAAGAGCCCTCGCTAATGGCTAGAAAGTGAGAATTCTTCATCAAATGATCCACTATCACCCAGATAGCATCAAAACCCCTTGCAGTCCTTGGCAATTTAGTAATAACATCCTTGGTGATCTACTCCCAATTCCATGGTGAATATCTAAGGGGTGCAACTTGCCATGAGGGCGCTGATGCTCAGTCTTGACCTTCTGACAGGTCAAACATCGCTCCACAAACCAGACCATATCTTTTTTCATACATGGCCACCGGTAATTGTGTTTCGGGTCGAGATACATCTTAGTAGCTCGAGGATTAATGTAAAATATTGACTTGTGGGCCTCCTCCATTAATTTCTGTCAAGCCCCACCCGCATAAGGTACCCAAACCCGCCCATGAAGAGTTAAAATTCATTGGATTTCGATATCAAAAGCTGAAATCTGACCGATCACCCGCTCACTTTTCCGATTTTCTTCCTTTATGGGCTCCGATTGCGCTTCTTTGATAATCTCCAAAATGGGGTCATCACGGTTATCCTCATACACACATCCTGAATCGAGGCACTAACCACTCTCTAGCTTAAGGCATCAGCCACCATATTGGCCTTTCCAGGATGGTACAAAATCTTACAGTTGTAATCTTTCACTACATCTAACCACCTCCTATGCAACATGTTTAGGTTAGGCTGATCCATAACATATCTCAGGCTCTTATGGTCCGTGTAAATGGTGCATCGAACACCATAAAGATAGTGCCACCAAATCTTGAGAGCGAAAACCACCGCCCCCAACTCCAAATCATGAGTAGGATACCTTGATTCATGAGGCTTCATCTGCCTCGAAGCGTATGCAATCACATGCCCACCTTGCATCAACACAACACCCAAACCTGCAATGGATGCATCACAGTAGACCACAAAATTGTTAACCCCCTCTGGGAGGGCAAGTACCAGTACCTCACACAGTTTTTGGCGAATGTCACACCCCCAAATCTGAACGGCGGAAACGTTCGGGGTCGGAGGACGTCATGTGCAGAATCATAAGAATTGAATAGTAAAGAAAGCAAACACAACCAACATATACGTAATTGAAAAGGTTACATCATTGTAAGCGTTACATGTTTCCAAAGTTCAATTACAATATGATGTCAAAAGATTTATTATACGCCTTAGCGTCAAATCTTTAAAAGCTGTTGATAACCTGTTTTACTGGTTTCCTGAAATTACAAGTTATTTGAGAAAAAGTGTCAACATTTAAGTTGGTGATTTCATAAGCATTTATATAAATAAATGTATGCCATTCATTGAGATGAAATCACATTTGTTTCCAGAAAATCTGATATTTTCTATAAAATGAGTTGCAAGTTGTTTTCTTATAAAATAAGATTGTTAATCCCGGAAAATCCTATATTTTACATATAACTAAATTGTAAAGTGTTTGTTCGTAAAGTAATTGTGTTTATCCTAGAAAATCCTATATTTTCCATAAAACTAAACTGTAGTCTTTTACATTTCCAAGACCAAAAAGTACAAGTATATATTGCATACTTAGTTTAGTAATATGTAGTTTTATTCGTAAATAAAATCGTTTGAAGAGATGTGTATTTACGTAAAATAAGTGTAATATCGATTTCACATAAAAATAACGTAATGCCATTTATCATTTGAGTGTTCATAACCGTGTTGGAAATGAATTGCCTGCCTCGACGTTCTTCAGGCATCAAAATGATATGACATTTGTCGCCCATAACCTACCGGTATGACTGTAGCTAGTAGTCAGGGTGTGGGATCATCAGTCCCGTATTGATCTATACACAAGTATCATGCTCTTCGGGAGGCGACTCTAGTTATAAAACATGAGTTCCATGTATACCTTTGGTAGGTACGATGAAGACGAATGACTCACAAATTTCCAACGAGATACGTGTTTTAAAATGAAAATGTTCATACATGAAACTGTTACTCTTTTCGTTATGTTTATAATATATATAAAAATAATCGTATTTTTATATAATCGTTTCCTTGCCCCGAAAGGGTTAAATAATATGAATGCTTCCCAAACTATACCTATTATATTTTAAAATGTATGTTTCGTCGAAAATGATAACCGTTTCATTTTAACGTGTTTTGCATGTAACCGTTTGCAAATTGGTAATAACGTTATTTCACATATTTGATATTCTTACGTAAAAGATACTTAAACGTAATAAAACATAAAACAATGGTTTGTATATTAACACAAGTTTCTTGTGTTTTACTTGTATTCCCCCCTAAAACATAGAAAAAGTTATGAAAATGTAGGGGTATGAACTCACCTTAGGTGTGATAACGGTTTTATTAACGGGATAGAAATGGTGACTTTCAGTTTAGAACACGTAACGATAGTCGTATCGTACTGTATTAAACACGTATGAATGTGTGAATAAATGATGAGACTATAACTTATAGATTGTATAAACACTAAATTTGAGAGATGCTTACCCGGCTTATTACTTGTTATTAAGAAGGCTGATCTACTAGAGTAGTTTGATGTATCTTATACATGAACGAAACTTATGAGGCGGTCACATTGGTAAATGAATCATCTCACCTTGGTATGCTAAATTAGGATAAGATATGAAGCTTTTTAAGGGTTACTATCAAATTGCAAGTGTTTACTCCCAAAAGAAAGGGTTTACTCCCAACTACAAAAGGGTTTATGGCCAAAAGGGTAGTGTTTACTACCAATATGACCGAAATCACTCAAATCCCTCACTAAAGAGAGATTTCGGTCGTAATTGACCAAATAAATGATTTTTCGGCCCAATTGGCTTGGGTTTTCGGCCATGATGGGCTTTAGGCCATGTGTTTTCTGTCTTATATGAGCCCATGAAGGATTTTTCGGCCGTATGTGACTTCAAACTCATGAATGGAATGTCTAAAATCGAGATTACTAAAATCAAGTAATTCATTTGACTTTTGTTGACCTATTTTACTCTTAATGTTTTGGTTAACTTGTATTAGCGTATTATAACTTAAACTAACATGGGTTATCACCTACATAATTAAATAAAACCCATACAAGTATGGTTCATGAAAGTCATATTTCTATTGTAACAAATTACATTGAATCTACTGGTACATGGTTGAAGTTTTAGACCTAGTTTGTTCTAGGAAATTTCCAGTTCTGACATCATCCCCCCGTTAGAGGGAATTTCGTCCCAAAATTTAAACATTGAGTGAGACTTCAAGTATTGGGGAACATATGTGGATACTTCTGTTTCATCTTATCTTCTTATTCCGATGTGAACTCAGGTACTCATTTGGCATTCCAGCGGACCTTTACTATCAGTACGCGACTCTATTTCGTCCTCTTGACTTCTCTATCCAAGACTCCTACGGGTTCTTCCATAAAGTGTAAACTCTCGTCAATCTCGATTTCATCGAGTGGAATAACCAGAGTTTCATCTGACAAACAGTTCTTGAGATTGGACATGTGGAAGGTAGGGTGTATGTTACGAAGTTGTCGGGGCAGTTGGAGTTTATAAGCTACTGGACCAATGCTTGCGAGGATCTCAAATGGTCCGATGTACCTTAGATTTAGTTTTCCATGCTTTTCGAAGCGTATCATGCCATTCCAGGGTGATACCTTTAACAAAACTCGGTCATCAACCTAAAATTCCAAGGGTTTTTGTCTCTTGTCTGCGTATCTCTTTTGTTTGTCTCGAGAGGCTTTTAGTTGTTCACATATTTGAACGATCTTCTCGATCATTTCCCTGATGATTTCCGGACTAGTGAGAGTGCTTTCAGGAACTTGTCCTTTAGCTAACTATGTATCACCCACTTCCGCCCAACACATAGGTGATCTGCACTTGCGGCCATAGAGGGCTTCAAATGGAGCAGCCTTGATACTAGAGTGTGATAACTGTTGTTATATGAGAACTCGACAAGTGGTAAATGGGTATCCCATGCTTTACCAAAGTCGATCACACAGGCTCTCAGCATGTCTTCTAGTGTCTGGATAGTTCTCTCACTCTGCCCGTCTGTTTGTGGGTGGTAGGTTGTACTCATATCCAACCTAGTTTCCAGAGATTTTTGAAGTGGCTGCTAGAACCAAGAGGTGTATTGACTATCTCGGTAAGAGATAATGGATACTGGTATGCCATGCAGTCATAGTATCTCTCTGATGTATGTTCAGGTCAATTTTTCCATCTTGTCTATTTCTTTGATTGGTAGGAAGTGTACGGACTTGGTTAACCTGTCTACGATCACCCAGATTGTATCGAGACCACCCGTTTGTCTTGGGTAACTTGGTTATGAAATCCATTGTAATCTGTTCCCACTTCCACTCAGGCATTTCTAATTGTTGTAGTAAACCTGAGGGCTTTTGGTATTCTACCTTGACTTTGGCACAAGTCAGAAACTTGCCCACCTAGGTAGCAATTTCTAATTTCATGTTCGGCCACCAATACAATTTCTTAAGATCTAGATACATCTTGTCTGACCCTGGATGAACAGATTATTGAGTCTTGTGTGCTTTGTTCATGACAATTTCTCTGAATCCACCAAACTTTGGTGTCCAGATCCGATTCATGAGATAACAAACTTTGTCACCCTTGATTTCTAAGTTTTTATCCATTCCCCTTAGGGATTCACCCACATTCTTGGGTTTCATGGCCTCCTACTGAGCCTCTTTGATTTGTGTTGATAGGTGGGAATGGATAGTCATGGTTAGTGCTTTTACTTTGCAACCTAAGTACTCTTTACGAATGAGGGCATCTGTTACTATATTGGCTTTACCAGGATGATAACGAATTTCACATTTGTAATCATTGAGTAGTTCTACCCATCGCCATTGCCTCATATTCAGCTCCTTCTGATCGAATATGTGCTGAAGACTTTTGTGGTCTCTAAAGATGGTGCAATTGTACTATAGAGGTAGTGTCTCCAGATCTTTAGAGCAAATACTATCGCACCCAGCTCTAGGTCATGAGTAGTGTAATTAATCTTTTATGTTTTTAGTTGTCATGAGGCATAGGCGATAACCTTTCCTCGCTGCATAACTACACAACCCAGCCCTTGATTGGATGCATCACAATATACTACGAAATCTTCTGTCCCTTCTGGAAGAGACAAAATAGGTGCGCTGCACAGGGCTTGCTTCAGAGTTTGGAATGCAGTGTCTTATTTCTCTCCACAGCTGAAAGTTACACCATTCTGAGTCAGGGTAGTAAGTGGCTTAGCGATACTGGAGAAGTTTTGTATAAACCTGCGGTAATAGCCAACAAGGACAAAGAATTGGCGGATTCACATTGGGCTTCTTGGTGCTGACCAGTTCTTGATTGCTTTAATTTTGGAGGGGTCCACATGTATTCCTTCTTCACTGACCACGTGATCGAGGAAATCTACTTTCCAAATCCAAAATTTGCACTTTGAGAACTTTGCATAAATTTTTTCCGCTCGTAATGTTTCCAAAACCTGACGAAGGTGCTGACTATGTTCCTCCTTACTTCGTAAGTATATGAGTATATCATCTATGAATACGATCACAAATTTGTCTTGGAAAGAACGGCATACCCGGTTCATTAAGCCAATGAACACTGCGGGTGCATTGGTTAGTCCGAAGGGCATCACTCGAAATTTGTAGTGACCATAACGCGTTCGGAATGTCGTTTTGGGAACATCGCTTTCCTGGACTCATAATTGGTGACATCCGGATCTCAGTTCGATCTTTGAAAAGTAGTTTGCTCCTTGAAGGTGATCGAACAAGTCATCTGTTCTTGGTAGAGGATATCTATTTTTAATGGTAAGTTTGTTCAGTTCGCGATAGTCGATGCACATTCGAAACGATCCATCCTTCTTCTTTATGAATAGTACTGGTGCTCCTCAGGGTGAGAAGCTCGGTCTGATGAATCCTTTGTTGACTAGTTCGTTTAGTTGGTTGGATAATTCCTGCATCTTTGCTGGGGCTAGACGATATGGTGATTTGGCTACTGGGGTAGTTCCGAGAATAAGGTCGATTCGAAATTCGACCTGTCGTGTAGGTGGTACCCTTGGAAGATCTTTAGGAAATACATTAGGAAATTACAGACTTCAGGAATGCTCTTGAGGTCTTTCACTTCTTGCTTCTCATTCACAACATGTGCCAAGAATACATGGTATTCCTTGCGTAGATATTTCCGAGCTTTGACGCAAGAAATGATGCGAAGGTTCGTACTGGGCTTATCGCCGTAAATGACGAGGGTTTCACCATTTGGCAGATTAAGGCGAACGACCTTTTTGTAGCATAGAATATCAGCACGATGGGTACATAGCCAATCCATGCCGATGATAACATCAAAATTTTTATTGAGACTGATGTAAGGTTGATTTGAAAAGAATGATTGTTTAGTGTGAGGGTACAGTCTGTGAATATGTCGTTAGCGTTTTCTGTTTTTCCAATTCCCATTTCGACGGTGAATGTTTCGTTTAATGATTTTGGTGTTTGTTTGAGTAAATGTTTAAACTTGTGGCTCACGAAACTCCTCTACGCTCCACTATCTAACAATATGCATGCATAAGAGTCATTGAGGAGAAACGTACATGTGACCACGGTTGGATATGCTATTGCCTCTTCTTGTCCCATTGCTAGTACTCTTCCTACTCCCCCAATATTCCTTGTTTTCGGACAATCCCTATTGATGTGCCCTATTTCTCCGCATCCGTAATAAGTGCGACTCACTCCTATATTTGCAGTTGGGGCACCTTGTTGAGCTGGCTGTTTGCAGAAACAGATTGTGTGTACTTTCTTGTTGCACTTCATGCAATACATTTCCCGACATGCACCGACATGGTGGTAGTTACACTTATTGTATTTCGGTAGATTCCCAACATATTGTTTTGCTGGTGTTGGGGCCGCTGGGATAGTGACAACGTGAGCTGCCACTACTTGTTGTCATTTGGAGGTTTTCTCTGTTGTTTTGCTCTTTCTCTTGTTCCAAGGTCTTTTTCTGTTATCACTTTCCTTCAGTTGTTCAGGAGCGGCTGTTATTATGCCATGACAGACTCCATGATCAATGAGTTGTTGTACCAAGCGTTTTGCACTGTTGAAGGTAGTAGGATTGGGAGTTATTACATGCCCTTGGATCTGGCGTGACAATCCCCATGTGTATCTTACCACCTTCTTCGCTTCCGGGGTGACCATCCCGAGACACAATACAGACAAATCACTGAATCTAGCCGTGTAGGCAGTGAGGTCAGATCCAGTAATTTTAAGGTTCCACAACTTATGATCCAATTTTTCTGCTTTTCCCCTTGGGCAATACTCCTCTAACATTAAGATCTTCAAGTGTTCCCAGCTCATGGAATTTTCCACTGGTAGGGTTAATGCTTTGACATGGCCCTTCCACCAAGTGAGAGCTCTACCAGAGAAGGTGCAAGCTGCATATTTGACTTTACTTGTTTTTGGACACAAACATATTTCGAAGACTGATTCAGTCTTTTTTGAAAAATTGTATTAGTGCGATTACGCCTACACTTCCGTTGAAGGTTTTAGGTTTTCCGTTGGTGAAGTCTTTATATGAACACTCCCTAGGGTTTCCGTGACTGTCTCCATAGTTTGATTGGTTGGTACCATTTCTAGCTCCACTGGCACCGTTTTCATTTATTTTTGTTATGGCGGCTGCTACGACAGCAGTTACCGCAAAAGTGAAAAGACGGTAGTGGTGTGTTGTTCTGGTTTCTGTTTGACTTCTTTGGCGGCATCTTTCTGATGGGTTTTATGCACAAGAACAATCCTATGTGCTCATACAAACCCTAATGCTTGGATCTAGGTTTCTCTATTGTACATGCTTTGAACCCAAGACTTGCAACCCTAGATCTATCATATATAATTCGAAATTAACATTACGAAAACCGATCTAAGTGTTTTACCTCTTTCAAGTAGCTTGAAATCCTCGTAGTCTTCTTGATGTTGAGCTTGGAGTCACAATTGTAACTCCTCTAATGGTTCACAAACCCCACAAGCAAGAAGGCAATATGAGAGAGGGTGAGAGATGCTAAAATCAGCCCTAGGGTTCTCTTGGAATCAAGTGTAGCCGTTTTCCATACCCAAGGGTCTTATTTATACTGCAGGCTGCTAGGGTTTAAGTCTAAACCCTAATGGATAGCTTAATCACCAAGCAGCCCAAGGAACCTTCTAGATTAGGGCCTTGGACGAAAATATGATGGTTCCCCCATCATAATTTCGTTCACCCTTAGTCCATTAGGTTTCCCAGCCCAAAACTCAACTATCATACATTTGACAGCTTATGCCCCTTCATTCAATTAATCTCTTTTAGTCACCAAATTAATTCCCAATTAATTATGACTAATACTAATTAAATAAATATGATTTCTCCTTTAATATATTATTCTTATAATATATTAATAAACCATAATATTCTCTCTCTCTCTCTCTCTCTCTCTCTCTCTCTCTCTCTCTTTCTCTCCTTAAATTACCTTGTTAAGTTGCTTTGGAGAAGGCAACCCAAAAGGACCATGCACAACCGGGTCAAGTACATACCCAATATAGTTACGGGCTTAGACACTAATCCAACAGTCTCCCACTTGGATAAGTCTAGTAACTATATCTCACATATGACTTCAGAATCCGATTAGCAATCGTAGCTCTTATACTTCGCTGTCAACTATGATCAGCAACTTGTCCTTCAGATAAGAGATCGTATAATCCTCTGTTCTAGATATCATGCTGAAAATGCTTATTGTCCAGCATTTGTTCCTCGATATCTGATTTGTTTGACATAGTATTTAGTTGAACACATCAACTTCATTCTGACCGGGCCCGACACATAAGTCAAACCAAATCATCAAGTGGCCAAGATATCACTTTTATTCTCATAGAATAAAAGGAACAGATCAACTTTGAATCATATGCATCTATAATTTACTAATTGAATCATTCACAACAATCTGTTTTATAACATCAAGTTACTAATGCGTTTACACATCATCAATGCATAACCAACCAGCAAACATGTAACGCCCGTAGACCCGGGCTAGTCAAATTAGAGGCAATAAGTGTCGAAAATGACTTTTCGACAAAAGATTATTTTGAATAAATAGTCTTAACCAAGTTGTAGAATATTTCACAAGGTTTCCGTACATATAAAGAACATCGAAATCCGAGTTATAACGAAGAAGTTATGACCCGTCGAAGTTTCGCAACAGAACCGACACGACACCGGGAAGCGTAAAAACTGAATTTACGATAGAGTGAGATTTAGCCTTAGCGATCTAAACGAGAGTTGTAGAAAATGTTAAACCGAGAGCGTCCATAAAAATAATGCCCAAATCTGACTTCATATGAGGAAGTTATGATTTTTTGAAGTTTCGGATTAGTAGTGTACAACCCGAGATTTGAATAATAGACCGAGCGGTTTTATCCGACACGACCTAAACGAGAATCGAAGATCTCATTAAGAGTAGTGTAACAAGAAAAAGATGGGCAAAAACGGACGTCGGATGAAGAAGTTATGAGAATTTAACGGACCAATCCTGTCCCGGCCTGTTAAAAATATAACTTTTAAAATAGATTCAAAATTAGCCGACAGAGTCAAAACGAAAGTTATAGAGTACGTTCCCGCCTTCGCGTGGATATAAATAACATCAAAAACAGAGCTCGTATGAGAAAGATACAAATTTTTAAAGTTGGAAGGTGAATTTGCGAGACCTGTTGCAAATCCGATGATGTGGCGCGATCTTGTCCGTCCATCGCTGATCTAGCCTCGCATCCGATGGTCACCACGTCGCCCTCGCATACGCCCCGTGTCCGATCTCAGTACGCCCCACGTACCCTCGCCCTTATCTGTCCGACGTACGAAGACAGCTGGATCCGAGCTAGTGGCCTTATCCGAGGCGTACACCCATCGTAAATCCGAGATCAGGCGCCTATAAAAGGGCAGCGAAGCCTTCCGAATTCTCACAGCAATTTTCTTTCTCTCTCTAAATTACTTTCTCTCTCTAACCTATTTTAACCCCCTAAACCCTAGGAAAAATCCCCTAGCACCTGAAGGAAGCCACGAGGCTCCCGGAGTCCCGAGAAAAAGTGTCTTTCGGTTTCGAAATGCTACTCCAAATAAAGTTCCGGTTTTCTTTTAAATCCGCTATAAGTGAGCTACGCTTACGCAACTTTTAATATAGCTTTCAAATAATTATAGTAATGTTATTAGGTCTTTAAAATAATTATTTGGGCTATTATTATGAGTTATATTGAGTGTTATTTAACGCTTATATAATAATAGTAATAGTCAGATTATTAATTTGTCGCGGTTATCGTTAGACTAAACCCTAGTGGTATTGGTACTAGGTTTTATCGAAGGAAAATTGTTTTGAGAGTATCGAAGCGTTGTCCGAGTGCTGAGTCACCACCTTTCAGGTGAGTGCATAGTTACTTTCATCTTACACACAAATATGAAGTATTTTATATAAATTACATGCTATGTGTGCATATTATCTGAGTACTTGTTGTCTATGCTGGATGAACGTTTTTATATATGTTTTAAATGATTTAAACTGTATACATATTTTATATATACAAATATGTTAGGGATGACATGGGTAGATGAATGATGAGAGATAAAAAGATGATGTGAGTAAACATAAGTAGCTATAGACTTAGTGCCTAATAAATAACACCGGCAGCTATGGACTTAGTGCCTATTGGACAAACACTGGTAGTTATGGACTTAGTACCTATTAGATAAACGCTGGTAGCTATGGATTTAGTACCTGTTAGGAATTGGTAGCTATGGACTTAGTACCTATTAGATAAACACTGGTAGCTATGGATTTAGTACCCGATGAATAAACTATAGCAGCTATGGAATTAGTGCTTTACGAACGAGCATTGGCAGCTATGGATTTAGTGCCAGTCCTATAACCTTGGAAGTAAGGGACTTCGGGATAAACGAATGCAGGATAGATGACTCTTAGGATAAATCCTTAAGAGTAAAGAAGATAATGGGGATGGGTAATTGGGTTGATTGTTTGATTGTTTAAACATAATAATTATATTATTGTGGGTTGAAAACCCTATGTACTCACCAGGTTTCCCAACCTGACCCACTCAGTTTATTTATATCACAGGTGTCGATATTTAGTGACATTACACTGAGAGATTAAAGAGATGTAGATTACTAGTGTAAATAAATGTAAGTTCCGTTTATGCTTATGTTCTTGTATCGACAATGACATCCCAAACGTTTTAAAATAAATAAAATACGTTTCTTCGAAAATGTTTTGATAACGTATTTATCGTATTTTTCTGGGAACAAATTTCGCAACATTTTTATGAAAAGAAGCACTCTGATTTTTATAAAGCATAAACAAAATCGGTCTTTTCTGGCCGTCTTCATTCACATCTACTTCCAAAATATGAACGACTGTGGATTGTTCGAATAATCCTATCATTCAGAAAGTCAAAACATGCAAAATTGAAGATAAATAACCAACACAAGATAGTAGCTTTACTCATAAATAACACAACTTTATTTATTCATCAAATGTCAAGTACAAACTATCTATTACACATTTCCTGTCTAATCCAAACTTATATCATCCTTCAGCCCAATGCTCCTAGCGTGCTGTAAGTGTTTGACCCTACTTAGTCCCTTCGTAAAGGGATCTGCTGGGTTATCTTTTGATGATACCCTCTTCACAACGAGGAGTCCCTCTTCTACCCGATGTCTGATAAAATGGTATTTTCTGTCGATATGTCGAGATCTACCATGATCTCTTGGTTCCTTGGTTAAGGCAACCGCTCCTTCATTATCACAGAAGATTTCCATCGGCTCCTTTATGGATGGCATAACTCCAAGGTCTCCATTGAAGTTCTTCAACCATATAGCCTCCTTTGATGCTTCGCTCGCCACAATGTACTCTGATTCGCAAGTTGAATCAGCTACGGTCTCCTGCTTGGAACTTTTCCAAGTCATTGCTCCTCCATTTAGGGTAAAGCCCCAGCCCGACTGCGATCGGTAATTATCCCGATCCGTCTGAAAACTAGTGTCACTGTACCCTCGTACCCTTAAGTCATCACTCCCACCGAGGACTAGAAACCATTCGTTGGTCCTTCGTAGGTACTTAAGAATATCCTTTACTGCAATCCAATTAGCTCTACCAGGGTTCCCTTGATATCTGCTGACCATGCTCAGAGAGAAAGCCACATCAGGGCGAGTACAAGTCATAGCGTACATGATAGAGCCTACTACAGAAGCGTAAGGTACTCAGCTCATATCAGCTATCTCTTCCTCTGTACTTGGGCTCTGAGTCTTAATCAGCTTGGTATTGCTTTGGATTGGCAACTCCCCTTTCTTGGAATTTTCCATACTAAAACGCTTCAGTACCTTATCCAAGTATGTATCCTGAATGAGTCCTATCAGTCTCTTTTCCCTATTTCTTACTATCCTTATTTCCAGAATATAAGCAGCCTCTCCGAGGTCCTTCATAGCGAAACACTTCCCAAGCCAGGACTTAACCTCCTGCAAGGTTGGGATGTCTTTTCCTATGAGTAGTATGTTGTCGACATACATTACGAGGAAGCTCACTATACTCCCACTGGCTTTGACATATACACAAGATTCATCTTTGCTTCGCAGAAAACCAAACTCTTTAACTTTCTCGTCAAAACAAAGATTCCATCCGCGAGACGCTTGTTTCAATCCATAAATGGATTTCTCAAGCTTGCACACTCTATTCGGATGCTTTGCATCAACAAAACCCTCTGGCTGATTCATGTAAAAATCCTCAGCCAATTTTCCATTAAGGAAAGCGGTTTTCACGTCCATCTGCCATATTTCATAATCATGAAACACAGCTATTGTGAGCATTACCCTAATAGACTTTATCTTCGCAACTGGTGAGAAGGTCTCATCATAGTCAACTCCGGGAGTTTGAGTAAAGCCCTTCGCAACCAATCGTGCTTTATAAGTATCCACTTTCCCATCCATGTTCGTCTTCTTCTTGAAGATCCACTTGCACCCAACTTTCTTACGACCTGACACATTATCAACCAAATTCCAAACGTGGTTGTCGTACATGGGCTGAATCTCGCTGTCCATCGCCTCTTTCCATTTAGCAGACTCAGGGCCTGCCATGGCTTCCTTGTAGCTGCTAGGTTCGTCCAAATTCATTAGTGTTTCAACACTAATAAATGTATCCCCTTCACTAGTAATATGAAAACCATAAAACTGGGGTTGAACACTAACCCTACTCGTATGTCTAAGAGGTAAGGACTCGTCAACGGGCTCAACAGGAGTTTCCTTCTCGGGTTGAGTGCCAGTGTCAGAGGTTCCTTCATCTCTTTGCTCTTGAATCTCTTCAAGATCAATTTGCCTCCCACTGTGTTCTTGTCTTATCAATTCCCTTTCTCAGAAAACTCCTATTCTAGCAATGAAGACAACAATGTCATTCGGTCTATTGAAAAGATAGCCTAAATACTTCTGCGGATAGCCGATGAAATAACACTTCTCACTACGAGGTTCAAGCTTGTCGTGAGTCTCTCGTCTTACGAAAGCCTTGCAACCCCAAACCTTAATATGTGCCCATGAGGGAGCTTTCCCTGTCCACATCTCGTGAGGAGTTTGGTAACCTTCTTGGTAGGAACTAAGTTAAGTATATGGGTGGTAGTCTCTAAGGCATACCCCCAGAAAGCTATTGGTAAGGAAGTCCGACTCATCATAGAACGAACCATGTCCAAAAAGGTCCGATTACATCTCTCAGCCACACCATTCAATTGTGGCGTTCTCATAGGCGTCAATTGCAAAACAATTCTGCATCCTTTTAGATAGTCGTGAAACTCAATACTTAGGTACTCTCCTCCTCGGTCTGACCGAAGCATCTTGATTTTCCTGCCCAGCTGATTCTCCACTTCATTCTTAAACTCTTTGAACTTTTCAAAGGTTTCCGACTTTTGCTTTATTAAGTAGATATATTCATATCTGCTATAATCATCCGTAAAAGTCACGTAGAAGCGACAAACATCCCTTATGGTGTATCTAAAAGGCCCGCACACATTGATGTGTATGAGATCCAATAGACCCTCACCCCTTTCACAAGTGCCAGTGAAGGGTGACTTGGTCATCTTCCCAAGTAAACAAGATTCACACGTGTCATTGTCCCTAAGGTCAAATGATTCCAACACTCCATCCTTTTGGAGTTGGGCTATGTGTTTCTTGTTGACATGGCCAAGGCGACAATGCCACAAGCATGCTTTGTCTAGACTAGTAGACGAATCAATATTCAAAACATCATTTCCTAGATTATCAACAACCATCACAGATTCATAAATCCCATTACAAGGTAATGCATTGAAGTAAAAGACACCATTCAAATAAACATTAATAAAACCATTGCTATTATCAAAAGAATATCTGAAACCTTGTCTAAACAACCCATGAAATGAAATAATGTTTCTTGCCAAATCTGGCGAATAAGAGCAACTATTTAAATCTACCCCTAACCCATTGCTCAACACTAAAGAATAAACTCCGACTTTGGTCACAGGCGACGATCTTTTGTTTCCCATAATCAGGTTCATTTCTCCATGTTCCACTTCCCTACTTCTTTTTAGGCCCTGCAAATCAGAACAAATGTGGTAACCGCACCCTGTATCAAGAACCCATGAAGTAGCAAATGATGAGTTATTAGATTTAATAGAATACATACCTACAAAGTTGGGTTTAATCTTCCCATCCTTTATGTCTTGCAGATACTGAGGGCAACTTCGTTTCTAGTGGCCCTTCTGGTGGCAGTAATAGCACTCTGCTTCTTTGGGGTCGGAAGAGGATTTGACCGAACCAGCTTTGGTTCCACTAGAAGAGGAACCATTTTGGGTCTTACCCTTATGGTGGCTCTTACATGGAGCCTTCCTCTTCTTACCCTTTCCTTGGCCAATTTCCAACATGGGAGCAACCACAGTAGGGGAAGATGCAACATATTTTTCTTTGAGGTTTCTCTCAGCAGTCCTCAACAGTCCTTGGAGCTTGCTCAAGGATACCTCCTCCTTGTTCATGTGGTAGGTCATTCTGAACTGGTTGTAACAGGAGGGAAAGGAGTGGAGGATTATGTCGATAGCCAAATCCTCATCAAACTTAACATTAAGTTTTAGAAGACGATCAACATACCTTTTCCTTTTCTGCAAATGAGAGGTTAGCGATTCTCCACTCCCCATCTTAGCGGTGATCATGTTAGTAATGATCTCATAGCGCTCTTGCCTCGCGCTCTGGTGATACCTGTCCAGCAAATCCTGACGCATTTCATACGGATACATGTCCTCATAGGACTTTTGGAGTTCGAGGTTCATGGTGGCCAGCATGATGCAGTGAACTTTCGTGGCATCACGCTCGTGGGCCTCAAAGGCGGCCAACTTTTCAGGAGTAGCAACATCTGGGATGATCTTTTCAAGCTTTTCATCGAGGACATATTCTTTTTACTTGTAGTATGTGATCATGCGAATATAACTCATACACTCGTTGAAGTTTGACCCATCAAATGTCACCTTTTGACATAGGTTCATCAACGAGAATGACCCAGAAGCGTTGTTGTTGTTGTTGTTGTTTGTAAATATCTGAAAAAGAAAGGAACAAAGTTTGATTAGAAATGAGTCCCTAATTAAACTCCCAAATGAGAAATTAGGGCTAGGACCCAACAACATTATTTACAACTTAGAAAGGGATGTCGTACTCTAAAAGTAAATAATTTGAAGGTAAGTGAATGACGATTCACTAATTCTCACCATGAAAAACGAAAAGAGAGTTTTAAGTTTTAAATGTATTGAGAACTCCTAGATCTTTGAGATTCATTGAACCTTTCAATGGCATGTTTAAATCTCGATATGCACTTCAAATTTGCGACTGGGATACCGAGGATCACAAACAAGTTGTGAATAACCATGCGAATCAACATGGTGCACTCAATGTCTCTATCACCTAATCAATGTGCCGGTAAACCACACACGCTCCATTGATCTATGAAAAACATCGAGTCACCCTTTGCTACCAATGTCATCCCCAAATTAGTGTGCCGGTTAACCACACGCGCTCCACCAACGATTGACAAGGGTACAAAGTGTAATTCCATGGATTAGCATCATTTTCACATTTTACCCTAAAGTAACTAAGATTGGGAATTTGTAAAACATGTAGTTACTTTGTATCTTACATTATACTTTTAATGAGGAGAGGATTGCCCTATCCTACTCGTTCGGCTAACGACCCTCCACCAATCAAGCAATCGGTGGGTGTGAGTGTACACCCATTAAACACCATTTTATAGGCAGCAACCTTATACCCACCATATAGACCGACTTCGTGAATGATGCCTAGTAACGGTAAGACTAGCATTTTAAGTTATACATATATATATATATATATATATATATATATATATATATATATTAATTAAGCTTGTAATAATATAATAGTATAGGGTTGAATTTTAAACTTGTAAAATTCTAAGGGTTTGAAATTTAAATTATTCAAAATTAAACTTTTGATCACAAAATTTAAATTTCAAAACTTGATGACAAGTTTTTGAACTTTTCAAAACACAAGGGATCAAATAACAAATAATTTAAATTAAACAATTAATTTCATAATTATCTATATTTGACCTAATCCTATTTTAGTCATAAGATAATTACCAAATGATTTTAAATAATCCATATTTATCATATAAATAACTAATATTCAAAAGATTTGAAATTATCTATTGTTTTGGTAGGGATAATCATGCAAATAATATAAAATTCGGATTGTATCTTTCAAAAACGATTTAGGCATTAATCCCATGACAAAACAGCAACAAAATCCCAAAAATGTTTATGTCTGACGTCAGAACTCGTCGAGTCCACTTTGGAACTCGTCGAGTTCATCAAACATTTAGCACAAAAATTCGATTTTCAGCAAGCAAACAGTTAAAGCATCACATACAATTGAAACCAATCATGGCTCTGATCCCACTGATGGGTTTTATGCATAAGAACAATCCTACGTGCTCATACAAACCCTAATGCTTGGATCTAGGTTTCTCTATTGTACATGCTTTGAATCCAAGACTTTCAACCCCAGATCTATCATATACAATTCGAAATTAACATTATGAAAACAGATCTAAGTGTTTTACCTCTTTCAAGTAGCTTGAAATCCTTGTAGTCTTCTTGATCTTGAGCTTAGAGTCACAATTGTAACTCCTCTAATGGTTCACAAACCCCAAAAGCAAGAAGGCAATATGAGAGAGGGTGTGAGATGCTAAAATCGGCCCTAGGGTTCTCTTGGAATCAAGTGTAGCTGATTTCCATAGCCCAGGGGTCTTATTTATAATGCAGACTACTAGGGTTTCAGTCTAAACCCTAATGGACACTTTCTGCCAGGGAGTCAAAAGTGAAAAGACGGTAAGTCTTCGATGCATCATGTTTCGACTTGAAATATGTTTTGTATTCAATTCATAATAAAAATTTATGTAAATTTTTTTTATGAATTTCGATAGTAATACTCTTAATGAAGTAAAATGCTTGTCAATTTCTTTGATATATTGATACATAATATTTTGGAAAATTTTACCTTGATACCGGTCTATAATACATCAAAGTTTAAAGGAAAATCTTGGCAGCATTACGATTCCCTGAATAGTGTAAACACCTAGTCACAGGGTTGAGTTTATATATGGACAAGAGTAATATTTAACACATATCCACAGTCCTAATCTATAAAAAAAAAGTGAGTAGTGTAAACACTACTCGTGGCGGGCATTACCCTGAGTACGAGACTCTACCACATGGCGCCCTATTTCCATCAAGTGCATCTCTAATGTAGCCTGATGCTCTCGAAGTGCTGTTATTTCGGCTCGGGCAACAATCATTTCTTCTTAAAGAGCCTCAGTGTGGTTCTTGGTATGATCAGGGTCTTCATCTAGGCGACGGAGTTTAACTGCGGTGACCTGGGCGGTAGCGTTAACTTCCATGATTTGGTTGATCGATGCTCGTGCTTATTCCCCGTTATGAGTGATGCGGCGTACTATGAAGGGAAGAGCCTTATCTACTAAACCTCCTTTGGAGAGGTTATAGAAGCCTCTTTCCATCCTGTAAGGGGGACGTTGGCCTTGTTCTTGGCTCCACCTTTGTAAGTCTACGACCCATCTTGGTATCAGTCCTTGAACATTCTGTCTGGCTATGGGGTATCGAACTGCCTGCGGTGGATTGTAGACCTCAGGATCCGAGTCGGTGCTTTCCGAATCCTCTTCATCTTCGACTTCCATTGGTTCTTCCTCTTCTTATTCATCTTCGAAATTTTCTTCTGGTTCCTCTTCCATTATTCCTTCAGGATCCTCTTCTGGATCCTCTTCAATCCAACCACCGTTGCCTTGATTTGGGAAATAGGGGTCTCCATGTGGGTGGAATCATGCTATTGTGTTTGTGCGAGAATAGGGATATGAGGAATACATGAAAAACTTAAGTGTGTGAAAATAACTACTGAAACCTAAATATAGTAGTTACGGTTATTATGGTATCTTAAAATACTCCTATAGTATTTTAAATTTTATGTTTGGTTCTAGAATTTATGGGGTTGGTAAGTTTTTAGATTTATTGCCCACTATGACTATTCCCAAGCGTATACTAGTCATCTCTTGAATAAATATAGTTGATCAGGCTACATTCATTCCATACCTGATTACATACTCTCAGGCGTACTCGTAATGCTCAACGCATCTTTAATACTTTTGTTTTGTTTTTATTACGACACTATTCTAGTACGTATGTATGTATGTATACTTTTTATGAACATATTATTACATTTTAAAAAGTATAACTCTTGGTCAGAGTTTTTTAGTCCCATTGTATTTGTAGTTGTATATCATATGGTTCGATATACTTAGTTCACTATAAACAATGCTCTAATACCAATCTGTCACACCCCCAAACCTGAACGGCGGAAACATTCGGGGCGGAGGACGTCATGTGCAGTATCATAACCACTGAACAGTAAAGAAAGAAAACACAACCATTATATATGTAATTGAAAAAGTTACATCATTGTAAGTGTTACATGTTTCCAAAAGTCAATTACAATATGATGTCAAGAGATTTATTTAACGCGTTTGCGTCAAATCTTCAAAAACTGTTGATAACCTATTTTACTGGTTTCTTGAGAATACAAGTTATTTGAGAAAAAGTGTCAACATTTAAGTTGGTGAGTTCATAAGCATTTGTATGAATAAATGTATGCCATTCATTGAGATGAAATCACATTTGTTTCTAGAAAATCTGATATTTTCTATAAAATGAGTTGTAAGTTGTTTGCTTATAAAATAAGAGTGTTTAATCCCAAAAAATCCTATATTTAACATAAAGTTGAATTGTAAACTTTTTGTTCGTAAAGTAATTGTGTTTATCCCGGAAAATCCTATATTTTCCATAAAACTGAACTGTAGCCTTTTACATTTCCAAGATAGAAAATTACAAGTATATATGCCATACTTAGTTTAGTAATATGTAGTTTTATTCGTAAATAAAACCATTTGAAGAGATGTGTATTTACGTAAAATAAGCGTACTATCGATTTCACATAAAAATAATGTATTGTCATTTATCATGTGAGTTTTCATAATCGTGCTGAAAATGAATTACCTGCCTCGACGTTCTTCAGGCATCGAAATGATATGACATTTGTCATCCATAACCTACCGGTACGACTGTAGCTAGTAGTCAGTGTGTGGGATCATCAGTCTCATATAGATCTATACACAAGTATCACGCTCTCCGGGAGGAGATTCTGATTATAAAACACGACTTCCATGTATGCCTTTGGTAGGTACGATGAAGACGAATGACTCACAAATTTCCAACAAGATACGTGTTTTGTAATGAAAATGTCCGTACATGAAATTTTTACTATTTTTGTTATGTTTATAATATATATATATATATATATATATATATATATATATATATATATATATATATAATCTTATTTTTGTATAATCGTTTCCTTGTCCTGGAAGCGTAAAATAATGTGAATGTTTCCTAAACTATACCTATTATAGTTTAAAATATGTCTTTCGTCGAAAATGATAATCGTTTCATTTTTACGTGTTTTGCATGTAACTGTGTAACAACCCGTTATTTCCGGGCATTATAAATCGAGTCTTGTAACCCCTTTGGAATGTAATAGGAATATCATCGATAAATGAATTATTCAAAAGCTCTGATTGGAGTACACTATGTAATAGATATCGTCTTAAAGGTTTCCAAATATATAAAGAACACTAAAATCCGAGTTATGACGAAGAAGTTATGACCATTCTAAGATTTTCGACAAAACCGACAACACCGATTAAACGGAAAACGCAAAGTTTCAATACGATAGCATTTAGCCTTAGGTATCTAAATGAAAGTTATAGATAACATTAAACCGTGAGCGTACACAAAAAGAACGTCCAAATCTGACTTCGTATGAGGAAGTTATGATTTTTCCAAGATCCGAATATAGCAGTAGACAGCTAAAAACTCGAATCGAAGATCGAGCGACTTTTGGCCGGAATGACCTAAACGAGAACCGAAGGTCTCGACAATGGTATTTCAACGGTAAAAAAGTCTGGCAAAAACCGACATCAGATAAAGAAGTTATGAATTTTCAAAGAAATTCCTTAAACACGATGAGTTATAAAATAAATAATAAAAATAATTTCGGAATTTGCCAACGGAGTCTAAACGAAAGTTGTAGAGCGTAGTCTCACCTACGCGTGGATATAAAGACCATCGAAAACGGAGTTCGTATGAAGAAGATATGAATTTTTGAAGTTTATTAAATAAATTATATATTTATTTAAATCAAAATTTCGGACCTTATCCGAAGAGGAGTCAGCGTCCTCATCCGGGTACGCGCTGCGTACCCCTGTACGCCCTGCGTACCCGAGAGACTTGGCCTCTGATCGTCCACGTCGCCCTATCCGAGCCATCCGACCCGTCCGACCCGTCCGAAGTACCCGACCCGTCCGACCCGCTGTCCCGTCCGACCCGCCGTCCCATCCGACCCGCGTACCCAGCAACCCGTCCCATCTGAAGCCGAGGCAGTCGAGGCTTCGGTCATGCATGACGTACGCGTACGCGCTGCGTACGGGCGTACGCCCCGCGTACCGAGGCGGTTCAGCCTTCCTATAAATAGGATGCGAGGCTTTCCGAAAAAAGGGCTCAATTCTCTCCTTTCTCTCACGATCTTGCCTCGTTTTCCATGCCTGTTCAAACCCGAAGCTCTGGTCTTTTTACTCAAGTCCCGAGGGTCGATTTTACTCCCGAGATTCCCGAGAATCCCGAGAAAAATCAGTTTCCCGAGACGAAACTCTGTCCGGTTCTCCATCTCGCTATCTTCAAACTATCAAGTGAGTTCATACCCCCTTCGAACACTCTTTAAATACATTTTAAATGCTTTTATACTCTTTTAGGGGAGGAATACAAGTAAACACACGACTAAAATCGTGTGAAACATCGATCTTTTTATATACTTTTCATACTGTTGCTTTAACTGTCTTATGAAGTCATTATCATGCAAAACGCCTCACAACACAACTTTACCCTCTTGGGATACAATATGTTTATAAATAGAAATATGTTTTATTTATACGTTTGCATACAAATACATCATATCAAGGGTAACATTCTTTACTAAATCATTTTATGCATTCAAAGAACTTATGATTTATGCTTTGTCAAACATTGTGAAAAAAGGATAAATTTTGCATACAAACTACTACTTTAATACAGACTTAGTTGAGAATCCATGAGACGTGTACATCTTCAAACACTGCCTTTTTGATAAAAGGTATCGCTACAAGTCCTGTCTATAACCAGAGTCTCCCGTTCGGAGAACGTGTCAAATGTGTATAGATCTATACGGGAAGTCATGATCCCGCGCCCTGACTGTTAGCTTCAGTCCGTCTTTTGGGGTGACAGTTGTCATAACGCTACGACGCCTGAAGAACGTCTCTACAGGCATATTATGTTTAGTATGGTTATAAAACTCATCGGATATACAGTTATTATGGTATTATGCTTTTATGAACGAGTAGCTATTAAAACTATTCTTCATCTAACAAGTGCGATCTTCGTATAGCTTTACTATGTAAAACTATGACACAACTTACAAGCACGTCGTTTGCTTGCGATTTTCGTTCTTAGAGACTGCCAGTTATGTCAGGAAAATAAGGGTTTTTCTTGGAAAACACAACAAATCATATCTCAACTATTAGGGAAAATATGGGATTTTCTGGATCTAATACATTCATTTTCAACACACGAATCATAACTCGTTTTCAATTGAAATACTACATTTTCTGAAAAACATACAAACACTTTCGAATGGCATACATCTTCTCAAAACACCACTTATGAACTCACCAACTTAAATGTTGACACTTTTTCTTTGAAATAACTTGTATTCTCAGGAAACCGCTAGACCAGGTAGCAACTACTTCCGAAGACTAACGCGCTGGCGTTAGTAACATATTTTGGATCACCATTTTGTATTTGATTTCTTTTGCAAACATGTAACATCTACAATCATGTAAACTTTTCAAATATATTTATATTATGGTGGTGTGTACTTTCCTTTCTATGAACTGTTATGATACTGAATATGACGTCCTCCGCCCTCGAACGTTTCCGCCGTTCTGGTTTGGGGGTGTGACAGATTGGTATCAGAGCACCGTTTATAGTGAATTAAGTATATCAAAACCATTTTTAGTATACAACTATAAACTCATCTGGGCAAAAACACTCTGAGAAGAGTCATACTTTTGAAATTAAATTTATTTAGTTTTTGTAAAGTAAGCATGCATTCATTTCGCACTAATAACAGTTTCACATCGTACCATTCTAGAAGTATTATAAATAAGTTGTGCAGTACAAGTACGCCGTGGGACATGTAATCGGAACTGGGAAGGATATAGCCTGATCAACTATATTTGTCCGTGAGCCGACTAACGTGTGCCGAGGGGTGTCTGCAGTGGACAATAAATTTTAAAACTTACCAAACCGTTACTAGAATCAAATACAAGAATTTAAATACTATAGGAGTATTTGCTATCTAAACTAATTTAACTTACATGTTTTGCATGTTTCGACTTTATTCAATTCTTATGACCCTATTTCTCGTACAGTCAAATGGCTGGATTTCACCACCCCAATGACCCCTACTTTCCCAACCAAGGCAACGGAGGATGGATTGAAGATGATCCCGAAGAGGATGAGGAACCCATAGAATTGGGTGATGACTCCGGTACTGACTCAGAGCCGGAAGTGATTGACCCACCACCCATTCAACCTCCTGTCCATGTGAGGAACTTCCAAGGACCCACTCCCGTCTGGGGGAGTCACCTCCATCATTGGAGCCAACAACAAGGCATACGCCCTCCCTACAGCATGTGTCGGGATTTCTATGATGTCCGCGGTGGAAGCTCGGCTGATCGAGCACTCCCAGTAATGGTGGGTAAGTTAGCCAATCAGTCCTATCAATCCGGAGTTCAAGCAAGCCGACTCCGGGATGTCAACGTGGAAGTGCAGGTTCACACTTCTGACATCCGTAGGCTGGACAAGATACAAGATTATGCTCAACTCCAGTATGAGGCATTTCAGGCACAGATGATTGCAGCCCTAGCCGAATTAAGGGAGCAGCAAGCCGCTTTTGATCGGCGCCTAATGGAATCAAAGCAATCAGATGCGGAGTCAAGCTCCAAGCGCAACCTACGTCGCAAATAGTGCCTGCCAGGATTTCAAATTTTGTTATAAATTAGGACTTCGGATAAGAGTATTCTTTTCTTTAAAACTTTCTGTAATCGGAGACCTTTAGAAAGGTCAAAAAGTTTTGTCTAAACTCGGATGTAACACAACTATATGTTTAATATATATAGGGCATATCTCTTTCTTGTATTAATTATGTGTAGTCCGTACAATTCATAAGTGCATCCATTCAAACGTTATTAATAAATCAAGCTCAAAACCCAGTGTTGGTCAAACCAAATTATTAATCTATTTTAGGTAGTTAACTCAATAACATTCAACTCACAACCACCGAAACTTATAATATCTCATTTTTTTTCTCTTTTGGCAGCGCAATGCCTCCTCGTAGATCAGCACGTACCAACGCAACCCCACCACCACCTCCACCACTAACTTATGATCCGGCAATGGTCCAGGCCGCTATCACAGTAGCAGTAGCAGCAACTCTCTCTCAAATAAACTCCAATACAAATGGAGGTACAGGAAGCAACACGAATCATCCCGATCGTGGCCCCGACCAGGGTCATGTAAGGGAGTGTACTTACAAGGAGTTCTCCAACTCGAAGCCAAAGACTTTTAATGGCAGTGGCGGAGTCATTGCACTAATGCAATGGTTCGAAAAGAGCGAAACGGTCTTTGAGATCTGCTCGTGCCAAGAAACAAGCAAGGTTAAGTTCGCTGCTTGCACCTTCATAGATCGAGCCCTCACTTGGTGGAAAAGCCATGTGAACTCAGTGACGCTCACTGTCGCTAACGCCATGAGTAGGGAAGAACTGAAGGTACTACTACTGGAAGAATACTGCCCGAGGGGTGAAGTGCAAAAGCTTGAGCAGGAACTCTGGAATTTGAAAATGACTGGGTCTGACCTAGTCGCCTACACAGCTAGGTTCAACGATCTCGCCGCTTTGTGCCCTACCATGGTCAACCCAGAATCAAAGAAGTTCGAAAGGTACATTTGGGGGTTGTCACCCCAGATTCAAGGGCATGTCCTAGCTTCCAACCCTATCACCTACAACAGGGCTAAACGCCTGGCGCAACGACTCATCGACCACGGAGCGAAACAGAGTACCATCACAGCAGCCGCAAATCCACCTAGGGAGGCTCAGGGCCAGAGTAGGCCTTGGAACAAGAGGAGGGGACAAACCCTCCAGGAGAACCCTAAGAAACAACAAGTGATAGCGACCCACTCTATTACTGTACCTACCAATTCTGCCCCCACAAGCTCATACAATGGAAAGCTACCGAAATGTAACCAGTGCAACTTCCACCACCACGGTCTCTGCCGTGACCTTCAATGCACCAGGTGCAATAAGAAGGGTCATACAGCCCACTATTTCAAGGAGCAAACCCAACAATTCACCCCCACTGCTAATACCGGAGTAAGCCGCTCTTGCTTTGAGTGCGGGAGCACAGGGCACTACCGCAAGGACTGCCCGAAGACAAACAACAGGAATACCGGCGGAAGAGGCCAAGTTTTCGCAATGGGACAAGATGAAGCCATTGCGGACCCTACTGTTGTTACGGGTACGTTTCTTCTCGATAACTCGTATGCATGCATTTTGTTTGATAGTGGAGCGGAAAGGAGTTTTGTGAGTCACGACTTTAAAAGCATGCTAAAACCAATACCACAATCATTAAGTGAACCGTTCATAGTAGAAATGGCCAACGGGAAAACCGAAGGCACTAAGGAGATATACTTAAACTGCACCCTAACTCTAAACGATAATCTCTTTTAATCAACCTCATGCCAGTCTCGATTAAGAGTTTCGATGTCATCATTGGCATGGATTGGCTGAGTTCACATCGTGCGGACATTCTATGTTACGATAAGGCCGTTCGCCTTAATCTGCCAACCGGCGAAACCTTCCTTGTCTTGGGTGAAAAACCTAGTACCACACTTAGTATCATCTCAAGTATCCAAGCTCAGAAGTACCTACGCAAGGAGTGTCATGAATTTTTAGCGCATGTTGTAGACGTGAAACGCGAAGTCCGGGACATCAAGGATGTGCCCGACGTATGCGATTTTCCCGATGTGTTTCCCGAGGACCTTCCAGGGATACCACCCGTAAGACAAGTCGAATTCAGAATCGATCTAATTCCCGGAGCTACCCCAGTAGCCAAAGCGCCCTATCGATTAGCCCCGGCAGAGATGTAGGAGCTGTCCAACCAACTGAATGAACTACTTGAAAAAGGATTCATCAGGCCGAGTTTCTCACCTTGGGGAGCACCCGTGTTGTTTGTGAAAAAGAAAGATGGATCGTTCAGGATGTGCATCGACTACCGAGAACTCAACAAACTTACCATCAAGAACCGATACCCCTACCCCGAATCGACGACTTATTCGATCAACTCCAAGGAGCCAACTACTTTTCCAAGATCGATCTAAGGTCGGGATATCACCAGCTGCGAGTCCTAGAGAGTGATGTTCCCAAGACGGCCTTCCGGACGAGGTATGGACATTACGAGTTCGTAGTGATGCCGTTCGGACTAACCAATGCCCCGGCCGTATTCATGGATCTAATGAATCGGGTATGTCGTCCATTCTTGGATAAATTTGTGATAGTATTCATAGACGACATACTCATTTATTCAAGGAATAAAGAAGAACATAGTCAACACCTGAGACAAGTCTTAAAGACGTTACGGACTGAGAGACTTTATGCAAAATTCTCAAAATGTGAGTTTTGGATTAGAAAGGTGGACTTCCTCGGTCACGTGGTCAGCAAGGAAGGAATCCACGTGGACCTCTCGAAAATCAAGGCTATCGAAAACTGGTCTGCACCAACTACACCAACAGAAATTCGCCAATTTCTAGGTCTTGCTGGTTATTACCGAAGGTTCATCCAAAACTTCTCTAGCATCGCCAAGCCTCTTACCGCTTTAACCCCGAAAGGTGTGACCTACAACTGGGGAGAAAAGCAAGATGTCGCATTTCAAACCTTGAAACAAGCCCTTTGCAGTGCACCTATCCTTTCTCTTCCAGAAGGGACCGAAGATTTTGTGGTGTATTGCGACACTTCAAAGCAAGGGCTGGGTTGTGTACTAATGCAGAGGGGAAAGGTGATTGCATATGCCTCACGACAACTGAAAACGCATGAGGTCAATTACACCACTCATGACTTAGAACTTGGAGCAGTGGTCTGCGCTCTTAAAATCTGGAGGCACTACCTTTACGGTACCAAGTGCACAGTCTTTACGGACCACAAGAGCCTCCAACACATCTTCGACCAGAAGGAATTAAACATGAGACAACGACGTTGGGTCGAATTGCTCAACGACTACGAATGTGAGATTCGCTATCATCCGGGAAAGGCAAACGTCGTAGCCGATGCCCTTAGTCGAAAGGAGTACTCAGGCCGGAGAGTGAAGTTATTAGCTATGTCGATCCATTCGCACCTGTCAACGCAAGTCAAGGAAGCTCAAATAGAGGCCTTGAAACCCGAAAACGTGGCAGGTGAGGCCCTTAGGGGAATGGACAAGAACTTAGAAATCAAGAGTGATGGAGCACGCTACCTCATGAACTGGATCTGGACACCCAAGTTTGGTGGATTGAGAGAGGTAGTTATGAGTGAGGCACACAGGACCCCATACTCCGTACACCCAGGGTCAGACAAGATGTATCTAGATCTCAAGCAACTCTACTGGTGGCCAAACATGAAAGCGGAGATCGCTACTTATGTGAGCAAGTGTTTAACTTGCGCCAAAATAAAAATAGAACACCAAAAACCCTCAGGTCTACTCCAACAACCTGAAATACCTGAGTGGAAATGGGAGCAGATTTCCATGGACTTCATAACCAAACTGCCCAAAACTCAGAGTGGCCAAGATACTATTTGGGTAATCGTCGACAGATTAACCAAGTCAGCCCATTTCTTACCGATCAAGGAAACCGATAGGATGGAAAAACTATCAAGAACCTACATCCGGGAGATCGTACGACTTCATGGAGTACCGATGTCCATCATCTCAGATAGAGACAGCAGGTTCACTTCCAGATTTTGGCAATCATTGCAAAAATCCATGGGAACAAGGTTGGACATGAGTACAACATACCACCCTCAAACTGACGGACAGAGTGAGAGGACGATCCAAACCTTGGAAGACATGTTGCGAGCATGTGTAATCGACTTTGGCAAGACATGGGATATTCACTTGCCTTTGGTCGAGTTCTCTTATAACAATAGTTACCATACTAGTATCAAGACCGCTCCATTCGAAGCCCTTTATGGCCGTAAGTGCAGATCACCCCTGTGCTGGACGGAAGTGGGCGACACACAATTGGCAAAAGGTCTAGTCCCTAATAGCACCCTCACTGGTCCGGAGATCATCAGAGAAACTACCGAAAAGATCGTGCAAATACGAGAACGACTGAAGTCCTCAAGGGATAGGCAAAAGAGCTATGCCAACAGGAGACGTAAACCCTTGGAATTCCAGATTGGCGACCGTGTGCTACTGAAGGTCTCACCCTGGAAGGGCGTGATACGCTTTGGGAAGCGTGGAAAGCTAAATCCCAGGTACATTGGACCCTTCGAAATCATTTCGAGAGTTGGTCCAGTGGCTTACAAACTCCAACTTCCAATCGAGCTTAACAAAGTGCATCCAGTATTCCACGTATCGAACCTGAAAAAGTGTTTGTCCGACGAAACACTTGTAATTCCACTCGATGAAATCGAGTTAAACGAAAATCTTAACTTTGTGGAAGAACCCGTCGAGATCATGGATAGGGAAGTTAAACGGACTAAGCAGAGTCGCATTCCAGTAGTAAAAGTTCGATGGAATGCTAAAAGAGGACCTGAATTCACATGGGAACGGGAAGACCAAATGCTACAGAAGTATCCGCATCTCTTCCTCAGCCCCTAAAACTTTTATCTTGTATTAAATTTCGGGACGAAATTCCCTCTAACGGGGGGATCATGTAACAACCCGTTATTTCCGGGCATTATAAATCGAGTCTTGTAACCCCTTTGGAATGTAATAGGAATATCATCGATAAATGAATTATTCAAAAGCTCTGATTGGAGTACACTATGTAGTAGATATCGTCTTAAAGGTTTCCAAATATATAAAGAACACTAAAATCCGAGTTATGACGAAGAAGTTATGACCATTCTAAGATTTCCGACAAAACCGACAACACCGATTAAACGGAAAACGCAAAGTTTCAATACGATAGCATTTAGCCTTAGGTATCTAAATGAAAGTTATAGATAACATTAAACCGTGAGCGTACACAAAAAGAACGTCCAAATCTGACTTCGTATGAGGAAGTTATGATTTTTCCAAGATCCGAATATAGCAGTAGACAGCTAAAAACTCGAATCGAAGATCGAGCGACTTTTGGCCGGAATGACCTAAACGAGAACCGAAGGTCTCGACAATGGTATTTCAACGGTAAAAAAGTCTGGCAAAAACCGACATCAGATAAAGAAGTTATGAATTTTCAAAGAAATTCCTTAAACACGATGAGTTATAAAATAAATAATAAAAATAATTTCGGAATTTGCCAACGGAGTCTAAACGAAAGTTGTAGAGCGTAGTCTCACCTACGCGTGGATATAAAGACCATCGAAAACGGAGTTCGTATGAAGAAGATATGAATTTTTGAAGTTTATTAAATAAATTATATATTTATTTAAATCAAAATTTCGGACCTTATCCGAAGAGGAGTCAGCGTCCTCATCCGGGTACGCGCTGCGTACCCCTGTACGCCCTGCGTACCCGAGAGACTTGGCCTCTGATCGTCCACGTCGCCCTATCCGAGCCATCCGACCCGTCCGACCCGTCCGAAGTACCCGACCCGTCCGACCCGCTGTCCCGTCCGACCCGCCGTCCCATCCGACCCGCGTACCCAGCAACCCGTCCCATCTGAAGCCGAGGCAGTCGAGGCTTCGGTCATGCATGACGTACGCGTACGCGCTGCGTACGGGCGTACGCCCCGCGTACCGAGGCGGTTCAGCCTTCCTATAAATAGGATGCGAGGCTTTCCGAAAAAAGGGCTCAATTCTCTCCTTTCTCTCACGATCTTGCCTCATTTTCCGTGCCCGTTCAAACCCGAAGCTCTGGTCTTTTTACTCAAGTCCCGAGAGTCGATTTTACTCCCGAGATTCCCGAGAATCCCGAGAAAAATCAGTTTCCCGAGACGAAACTCTGTCCGGTTCTCCATCTCGCTATCTTCAAACTATCAAGTGAGTTCATACCCCCTTCGAACACTCTTTAAATACATTTTAAATGCTTTTATACTCTTTTAGGGGAGGAATACAAGTAAACACACGACTAAAATCGTGTGAAACATCGATCTTTTTATATACTTTTCATACTGTTGCTTTAACTGTCTTATGAAGTCATTATCATGCAAAACGCCTCACAACACAACTTTACCCTCTTGGGATACAATATGTTTATAAATAGAAATATGTTTTATTTATACGTTTGCATACAAATACATCATATCAAGGGTAACATTCTTTACTAAATCATTTTATGCATTCAAAGAACTTATTATTTATGCTTTGTCAAACATTGTGAAAAAGGATAAACTTTGCATACAAACTACTACTTTAATACAGACTTAGTTGAGAATCCATGAGACGTGTACATCTTCAAACACTGCCTTTTTGATAAAAGGTATCGCTACAAGTCCTGTCTATAACCAGAGTCTCCTGTTCGGAGAACGTGTCAAATGTGTATAGATCTATACGGGAAGTCATGATCCCGCGCCCTGACTGTTAGCTACAATCCGTCTTTTGGGGTGACAGTTGTCATAACGCTACGACGCCTGAAGAACGTCGCTACAGGCATATTATGTTTAGTATGGTTATAAAACTCATCGGATATACAATTATTATGGTATTATGCTTTTATGAACGAGTAGCTATTAAAACTATTCTTCATCTAACAAGTGCGATCTTCGTATAGCTTTACTATGTAAAACTATGACACAACTTACAAGCACGTCGTTTGCTTGCGATTTTCGGTCTTAGAGACTGCTAGTTATGTCAGGAAAATAAGGGTTTTTCTTGGAAAACACAACAAACCATATGTCAACCATTAGGGAAAATATGGGATTTTCTGGATCTAATACATTCATTTTCAACACACGAATCATAACTCGTTTTCAATTGAAATACTACATTTTCTGGAAAACATACAAACACTTTCGAATGGCATACATCTTCTCAAAACACCACTTATGAACTCACCAACTTAAATGTTGACACTTTTTCTTTGAAATAACTTGTATTCTCAGGAAACCGCTAGACCAGGTAGCAACTACTTCTAAAGACTAACGCGTTGGCGTTAGTAACATATTTTGGATCACCATTTTGTATTTGATTTCTTTTGCAAACATGTAACTTCTACAATCATGTAAACTTTTCAAATATATTTATATTATGGTGGTGTGTACTTTCCTTTCTATGAACTGTTATGATACTGAATATGACATCCTCCGCCCTCGAACGTTTCCGCCGTTCTGGTTTGGGGGTGTGACAAACTGTTTGCAAATGGGTAATAACATTATTTTGCATGTTTGATATTCTTACGTATAAGATACTTAAATGTAATAAAACATAAAACAATGGTTTGTATATTAACACAAGTTTCTTGTGTTTTACTTGTATCTCCCCCCCCCCTAAAGCATAGAAAAAGTTATGAAAATGTAGGGGTATGAATAGGAATGGCAATGGGGCGGGTTCGGGGCGGGGCATGGGTTCCCAAACCCGCCCCGATAACTTTCAGGTTTCTTATCGGGGCGCCCCATTGGGTTTCGGGTTTCCCCGTCGGGTTTCGGGTATCTTATCGGGTTTACAACAATTGATAACGAAATCTTTATTCTCTTTTAGGGTACCCCAATGTCTTATAAAATATACATGTTCTAGCAACTCTTTTAAATTAAAAACATGATGCATCACTTTAATAAAATAAACTGGACATTATATTAAAAATTATTTGATTTAAGTTTTGTTTAATACGTCAAAACACATAAAAATGATCATTAACACCAGATTGTTAATAACTAAAAAAATTGTCCACAATAACTATTTTATATTTGAATGCGTACAATTAACAGCAAAACTTTTTGAACATTATATATACATATATATATATATATATATATATATATATATATATATATATATATATATATATATATATATAATCGGGGCGGGGCGGGTCGGGGCGAGGATAACCCACTCCCTGCCCCGAACCCGATAAAAAACCCGATAACGACCCGTTACCCGACCCGAAATGATCGGGTTTCCCCATCGGGTTCGGGCTTTTTTGCCATCCCTAGGTATGAACTCACCTTGAGTGTGATAACGGTTTTATTAACGGGATAGAAATGGTGATTTTCGGTTTAGAACACGTAACGATAGTCGTATCCTACCGTATTAAACACATATAAATGTGTGAATAAATGATGAGACTATAACTTATAGATTGTATAAACATTAAATTTGAGAGATACTTACTTGGCTTATTACTTGTTATTAAGAAGGATGATCTACTGGAGTAGTTTGAATCTTGTAAGTGAAAGGAATGAGTTTGATACTTGGGAGGGAATTGAGAGTGTTTTCAATACTGAATATGTGAAAAGTGAATGTTGATTTCTATTGATGTATCTTATACATGAAGGAAACTTATGAGGCGGTTATATTGGTAAATGAATCATATCACCTTGGTATGCTAAATTAGGATAAGATATGAAGCTTTTTAAGGGTTTACTGTCAAATTGCAAGTGTGTTTACTCCCAAAAGAAAGGATTTACTCCTAACTATGAAAGGGTTTACGGCCAAAAATGGTAGTTTTTACTACCGATATGACATAAATAACTCAAATCCCTCACAAAAGAGAGATTTCGGTCCTAATGGACCAAAGAAATGAGTTTTTGGCCCAATTGGCTTGGGTTTTCGGCCACGATGGGCTTTAGGCCATGTGTTTGCGGTCCTATATGAGATCACGAAGGAGTTTTTGGACATATGTGACTTCAAACTCAAGAATGGAATGTCTAAAATCGAGTTTACTAAAATCATGTAATTAATTTGACTTTTGTTGGCCCATTTTACTCCTTAATGTTTTGGTTAACTTGTATTAGCTTATTATAAGTTAAACTAACATGGGTTATCACCTCATATAATTAAATAAAACCCATACAAGTATGGTTCATGAAAGTCATATTTCTATTGTATCAAATTACATTGAATCTACTGGGAGATGGTTGAAGTTTTAGACTTAGTTTGTTCTAGGAAATTTTATGTTGTGACAACGAAGAGTCTTGAATGATGCCTTCTGCTTAGGCCCCTAACTGAATACAACATCCTTCCTCATCAACTTATGATAGGAACAACATCTTGGAGAAGTCTTAAATGAATCTCCAGTAATATCCCGCTAAACTGAGGAAGCTTTGATTCTCAAATGGAGATCTCTGCACTTCCCACTACATCGTCGCCTCTATCTTGGCTGGATTGACCTAGATATCGTTTTGGTTGAAGAGGTGTCCCAGAAACTGCACCTCGCGCAACCAGAAGTTGCACTTGGAGAACTTGGAATAGAGTCTCTCCATCCTTAGAACTCCAAGAATCTCGCACAAATGCTCCTTGTGCTGCTCTCTGGTGTTCGAATAGACCAAAATGTCATCAATGAAGATGATCACCGATCGACCCAACATGGGGCTTCACACCCAGTTCATGAGATCCATGAACATCGGTGGTGTGTTGGTGAGCCTAAAAGGCATTACCACGAACTTATAATGCCTGTAGCGAGTTCGGAAGGCCGTCTTCAGAATATCCTCTTCTCGTACCCTAATCCGATGATAGCCATACCTCAAATCGATATTGGAAAACCAAGATGCCTCATGCAACTGATCAAAGAAATCATCAATCCTCGAAAATGAATTATGGTTCTTCACCGTCAACTTTTTCAACTACCTGTAATCAATACATATCCGGTGTGAACATTCCTTCTTTCTGACAAAAAGGATCGGTGCTCCCTAAGGAGAAATGGTTGGCCGAATAAACCCTTTTCCTAATAGCTCTAAAAGATGAGAGGATAACTCCTGCATCTCAGGAGGTGCAAGAAGGTACGACGCCTTGATAATCGGTGCCACACCCATGATTAGATTGATTCGAAACTCTTCTTGCCTCGCAAGAGGAACACCCGGCCTCAGGAAAAACATCAGGAAAATCACATACAACAGGAACATCAGAAATAGAAATTGATCCTTTCTCCTTAATCCAAGTATCCATTACATATGTCAGATAACCCATATACCCATGGTGCAAACTCTGCCTCTCCCTAGCGGTAGAACAGAAGGCTGATCCTAGACTAGTACCTTCACCATATATGGTCAACACTCCCCCACTAGGGTCTCAAACCGTCACCATCTGATGTTCACAATCAATTAGATCCCCAAACCGGCTCAACCAATCCATACCCAAGATCACACTGACATTTCCCATCTTAATAGGGATAAGATCTATCGGATAACCAACACCAAAAATCTCTAACACACACCCCCGTAGATGTCAATAGTGGAGACTGGGTGCTCATCGGGTATAGAGACTCTCAAGGGGTCCCGTGTAATACTAAAACCATGACAAAAAGATGATGTCACAAAAGACCGACTCATATCTGAGTCAAACAACACAAGCACAGGTACAAAATTCACAAGAAAAGTACCTACATAAATAATAACATAAACAACAAAATAGATCATCAAAATAACAAATAATGCATACCATCCATGATGTCTAGAGCTTTTCGGGCCTCCTCTGCTGTCAAATGAAATGATCTCCCTCGAGCCCTCAGTGTCTCAACCTTCTCCTGCCAGCCTTCATTAATATTTAGGGTCGATGGGGTCGAAGTCTGAACCGTCCTATTTGCAAGTTGAGGACACTCGGTCTTCAAATTTCATTTCTGGATGCAATTGAAGCAAATTTGAAATCCATTGGGGCAATCCCTGGCCAAATTCCCCTCTTTGCCATACAGGTAGCAAGCCGTCCCTAACCAACAGGGTCCTTCATGCCCCTTACCGCAAGTGTGGTCCTTCTAGCCTCTAGCTCTTGAGTCAGCGGGCTTGAGCTGCTTAGTCGCCGGCTGCAACTGTATTGGCCTCCTATCTCTCACTCGTGTCTCCCTCTCTTATCTAACCTAGGCCACCAGCTCAATCTCTCTCCTCCTGACATTGGTCTGCAACTCAGTCAATGTCCGATATAAAGTGTTCACCATAAACTCATGGATACCCCTCCTCAGAATGCTTAGATACCGACTCACATGTGCATGCTCAGTAGACACATTCTTAGGACAAAACAAGGCCCTCCCATGAAACATCCTGGTGATCTCAGTCACCGTCTCTGTCTTTTGCTTGAGAGACATGAACTCCTGGGCCAACCTCTCTCTCTCTCTCTCTCTCAACCACTAGAACAAACTTATCTCTAAACATTTCAGCAAATCTCTCCCAGGTCACCGCAGAACACTCTACGAGGGTATAATCAGCTGTCACAAACTTCCATCAGTCCTTCGATTCCAAGCGAAGCAGGCTCAACGCAAAATGAACCCTCAGATTCTTCGGATAAAAGAAAGTGTAAAAACATCCCTCCACATCAAAAATCCATCTCATAGAAACAATTGGATCCTGGGTCCCATCAAACTCAGGTGTCTTCATATTGTTGAACTCCCGGTAAACTAACAAATCACCCCCTGCGCTCTCGTAGTAGCAATAACTTTAGTGGCTACGGCAACAACAACCTTAGTTATGCAGCCAGCTCATCAAAAGTCTTAATCATTATGGTCTTGATAGACGTAAACATCTCTCAGATAGCCCCTATGATTGTTGTGGCCAGCTCGGTGTCAACAATCCTATGGATCTCATCATCACTGGCACTCGACCTCTTGAGGTCGCTGGAGTCTAAACCTCAGGTAATCACCTTACTGAAACACACAAGAAAACCATCAGGATGAGGATAAAGCGCATACACAAACACCCACACACTCATACGAGTTCCTTAGTTCCTTAAGATTCCTTCTTCAGCCCCGTACAGATCTACAGATTTCAGTAGTATGGTCCCAATACTACATTCCATACCGACCTGTATTTTTCTCAAGTCGTCCTCTCAAGAACCTAAGTCACAAGGACTCTATTGCCCTAGATCAGCTATACACTCACCTTGCTAGTTCCTTAGAAGCATGACTGAGCATCTAGACACTAACTCTAGACTGCTCCCTAGCACTGCTCCACCTTACAAGATCTCCACTGTCCTCGCCATTTGCTACATGCATGCCAATTGTACCCAATACGAGACTCGATAGACATTCGAATAAATGATTCTACCTTAAATCAACAACCAAAAGAGAAACAGGAAGAAAGGCTGCCAATTGTACCCAATACGAGACTCGATAGACATTCAAATAAATGATTCTACCTTAAATCAACAACCAAAAGAGGAACAGGAAGAAAGGCTAAATCAAACATTCTAAGTCTATAAAATCCTAACTATGTACAATTATATAACAAACACCATGAAAATAGTAATGACAGATTCAATCTCATAGGAACGAATTCTTAGGTTAAAGGCATCACAAATTAGGTAACACTATCACACCATTCCTGCAGGATCCTTAACCTACCACTAACTAGCATGCAATTCTATCAACTCATTAAATATCAGCTCTACACTACTCATAATATAAATTGAGGTATTTTGGGAAACTACCACTCGAGCTCTAGTTGATTGTACATACTCCTTTACTAGGTTTTTCTTCTATAAAAATCTTCAGATCCTTAGCTTGAATTTGGAATTACGCTAGGGTTCATCAAAATCCCTCAAACTAGGGATCTAATATGAAATTGTAACACCTAAAATTTTAAACCAAAATTTTTATTTTTAAATTACCAAAATATTGTTCATGAACCCAGTCGTCCAAAAACATAAGTGTCAAATACAAATTATCATCATAAAATATCAGAGTATCACAGACTGCCCCAATAACAAATCACCCAGCAAGTGTGTACAATTAAACCTTCGCCTTCCCGCGATCCTCAAAAGTACTTGAAACACATAAATCAACAATTATAAGCATGAAGCTTAGTGAGTTCCCCAAGATACCACATACAACACAACATAAATAAACATCTATGGGTTATCAACAATCCTGGGGAGTATCAGTGGTCCCAGTGGGCAATAGCATGCCCTATGGGTTATCAGCAACCCTGAAGACTATCCGCAACCTTAGTCACACATAAGAGACATCATACAAAATAATAGTTAGACCCAAATGGTCATCACTAATACAACTATTCTACCACATAGGTAAGAATAAGTGAGGAGACTCAATTGATATTGATGACAGATAAATCTTACACCCGACTGTCGGAACTAGACTCCGCCTAATAACACAGAAATTAGCAATAATTAATAATCAAGGTCCTCAACTTAACTCACAAGCCCAAATCCCACACTAATCCCTTTATGAGAAAAAGACCACTTTTCCGCTCCCATGGTCCAAAACCCTAATTCTTGACGAGAGGTCAATAGTTAGTAAAAGTCAACTACCCAACGTGTACGCTGGGCGTACGCCTTCTTACTTGGGACGTACAACTCAATCAGTAACCTATTGGGCACTGGCATGGCTATGTGTGTCACGTCCCAAAAATATAGACCAAAAACTTCGATTTTTAATTTAAAATTGTTATCCAAAGATCATCAACAAACCATGGAAAATCAAATCTATCATCTATGTCATCCAAATATCAAAGTAATCATGAAAATGCGGAAGAATATGGTGTGTGCATTACAATCACCCCAAGCTCTTCCCCTTAGCACCAAAACTACCTGAAACGTAAACTGAAAGCATAAGCATGAAGCTTAATGAGTTCTACAAAATATCAAAAACCATACATATCAAAACATACTGGGCCCCGCCCAGCATCGGGCCTTGCCCGACATACAGATCTGTCAGTCAACAGGCCCCGCCTGGCATCCCCCCCCCCCCCGATTTACATATAAACATATAAACATATAAACACACAAAACATGCCATAATCATAAAGATAAGTAACATACATATTAGTCATCGGGCCCTGCATGGCATCAGGTCATACTCGGTAATCATAAAAACACATACTGATAACTAACATACGGTATAGTCATCAGGCCCAGCTTGGCATCGGGCCCCGGTCGGTATTAGATATCATACATGTAGACAGCTAGCATTCTAACCATAATAAACCATGGGCCGACATTGGTGCCTTTGACCCATCAACACAGTGAGGAAACTCACCTCTAACTACTGAATCGCACAGATAAATCTCTATCTGCTGGTCCGACAAATCCCCGCGTTGTCATCATAAAACACATCCAATTAATAATTAGATTTTGACCCATATCTAAAAGTCTAAGCTAGGTTAAAAGACCATTTTTCCCTTTATCTAACTTAGCCCAAGGCCAAGGCCCAATCCAACTACTCGAAAGGCCTAAAACCAAAATTAACACCCAAATCCCAATTAAACTAAGCCCAAAACCCCTAATGGCCTGATGCCCAAAATTGATCCATTGGGCTTTTGATGAGAACGCCTGGCTTCCTCCCTATGACACCTAGCGTCCGAATGTTGGGCCTTTCCATGCAAACAACTGGCGTTGGATCACTGATTACAAACTTGCAAGCTGGCGTTGGATCACTGATTCCTTCTCTTATTAAGAACACTAAATGATACCAAAAAGATGAACCAAGGCTTCAGACTCTCATACACACTTAGGGTTTTCAAAATGAGGATGGAGGTTGGAGTGGTGAAGGATTTTAAGGCCATAATGTTCCTTAAATAGTGTGCAGACCCTAAAAATTAGGGTTTGATCTCTGCATGCAAACGTCTGGCGTCCATCATAGAACGCTTAGCGTTCTTTGCCAAACGCCTGGCGTTTGGACGAAAGTGCTAAAAATTAACACAACAAGGGTCTAAACTGAAAAGTACTTTGAATTGGGTGTTACAATGCGTGTCGTAGCCAAGAGTACACCCGACGTAATATGTCTGATCCACATTTATCAACATTTATGTCTTAATCTGTTAAGACACCTAATACACAAAACTCTAACTTTCATCATACTCTAAGTCACTTAACTCATGCATAGGCCAATAGGAAACGATCAAGCAACCATTTTTATGAAACTACAAGACCTAGAACACATGAAAGGATAGTTACAATACTTTGGAGTGCTCCATACTCACAAAGGTCCAAGATTTGGTACAAAGATGTACCACCCATAAAATTTCGGTAAAATTTAAACTTTCCAAAACAATCCTTTTTATATAGAAATGTTTACAAAACCGTTATTTCCAAAACGTTTATTTAAAACCGGAATCATTTACACATAGTTTTCAAAACATTCACATTATCAGTGTGTGACATCCCCAAAATCTCGTCCAGAAAAGACCGATTTCATTTTTGCTTATTAAACATTTTCAGAGTAAATCCGTTTGATTTTAAAAGAGATGCGGAATTTGTTCCCAAAAACAAAACATGATAAAATAGATATTTATCAAAACATTTCATATAGAAATATGATTTCATTTCATAATCAAAAGTCAGGATGTCATGTTCTGATATAGATCATAAAGCATAAACGATAACATCACAAGTCGTTCAACAAATATATACATATACAGACTTGTAAACAAAACAACTTGATGATTCGCCCATCTTAAGCTCTTGCGCCACTTCCTGTAATACAAATCAACTGAGTGGGTCAGGCTTGGGAGCCTGGTGAGCATATAGGGTTTTCAAACCCACAATAATTATATTAAATTACAACATTCAACAATAAACCCGATTACCCATTCCCGTTATCCTCACCTTACGTTCCTAAAAATAACGTCTATTATAAGGAACTTATTTCAGGATTTTCATCGGGACGGACATTACTGTAGAGGGGCTTCCTCAACAATAAGTGTCCTAAAGGCAACCATGTGGGGGATAGAGTACATTGGTGAACACGTCGTTCACAACACCTACAGGTAATGAGCCTGCTAGTGTTCCACAGGACAGTCTAGAATAGTCCGTGGTCGTCATCCATACTCTGTTGAATGACTAGAATAACACCAATAACACCGAGGCCTCTCATCTGTTTATTACACACCAATTATCTACCCATGTTCTACCCAACATATTAGTAGATAAAAATATACATTTTTATACATTGTTTAAAAACCTGTATAGCATGCTTTAATCAAAACATATTCCACACAACAGATGAGGCACACACACATAACACGTATTTCATAGAGAATATACATTCGCACATATAACTACAAAATATATACACGTAGCACATATTTTATATTAAATACTTCATAATATTGCGTTGGAGAGAAAATAACTACACACTCACATCCCGTATTCTTAAATACGTTTAAAAATTACTTGTATAATATCACGTATTGAAAAGGGACTATACACTCACTTGATCAGAAGATGATCCGACAGCACTACGGCTTATAGAAGTAGTATACTTCGATAGATCTGGAAGATCTTCACCAAAATCAAACTCCTCGCAGGCAGAGCTTCGGCTCGGGAATAACGCTCTTCGGGATCCTCGGGGCTTCGGATCTTGCTTCGGGGCTCGGGAATGATACCGGTGCTTCGGGATTTGATTGGCACGCAAATCGAGGCAAAACTTAGAGAGAGGGAAGAGTTTGAACAAGAGAAAATGGCTGATTTCGAGTTCTATTTATAGGTTGAGGGTCTGGGATTACGCGGGGCGTAATCTCAAATTACGCAGGGCGTACTCGGTTACGCGGGGCGTACTTTGACGTCACTGCGTGCGTCGACTGGTGGCACTCGAGTATTGGTCAGACAAGTTGCATCCGACTGAGTACGCAGGGCGTACTCAATTACGCGGGGCGTAATTGACTCGTCGAACTTCTAAATTGCGTAACTTTCGCATATGAGCTCCGTTTTCGACGTTCTTTATATCCACGCGAAGGTCAGACCATACTCTACAACTTTCATTTAGACTCTGTCGGCTAATTTTGACTTTTATTTTTATTATTTATTTTTAGAAGGCCGGGACAGAAAAACTTCGTTATAAATTCATAACTTCTTCGTTTGACGTCCGTTCTCGCCTAACTTTTCATCGTTTCGCTACTAACAACGAGATCTTCGATTCTCATTTAGATTGTTTCGGCTAAAAACCGCTCGATCTCAAATCGAGTATTTAGGCTGCATACCGCTAAGTCGAAACTTAGAAAAATCATAACTTCCTCATACGAAGTCAGATTTGGGCGTTCCTTTTATGCACGCTCTCGGTTTAACGAAATCTACGACTTTCGTTTAGATCACTAAGGCTAAATATCGCTCTATCTTAAATTCATATTTTACGTCACTCGACGTCGTGCCGGTTCTGTCGTGAAACTTCGACAGGTCATAACTTCTTTGTTATAACTTGGATTTCGGCATTCCTTATATCTCTGGAATCCTTGTTTCAACCACTACAACTTTATGCAAAGATATCGGGCTTATCTCACACTTTAATTTTGACGCTTATTTTATTCTTAATTCATTAAATTATAATAATTAAGAAAATAAACACATAAATCACATAATTCACATAATTCACAAATAATACATTTTTATTATTTCAAATTGGGGTTACAAAGGTTAACCTAGACTATTACATTGCTAAAAATGGCAATCCCAGAAACACGGGCGTTACAATTCTCTCCACCTTAGAATGATTCCGTCCCCGGAATCACACACCACAAACAAATGCGGATAGCGACTCATCATGTCACTCTCCGTCTCCCAAGTGAGATTCGGCCCATTCGTGTGTTTCCATTGGACAAGCACTAACTCAACCATCTTACGTCGCAATTTCTTAGTCTTTCGGTCAACGATTGCCTCCGGTTCCTCAATCAACCTTTTGTTCTCATCGATCCTCAACTCCGAAAGTGGAATTATGTCGGGAACTTCTCCCATGAACTTCCTCAAATAACACACATGGAAAATGTTATGAATTCCATTCAGTTCTTCTGGTAGTTCGCGCTTGTAAGCTTGGTTCCCAATCCTCTGAAGAACTTTAAACGGTCCAATAAACCTTGGACTTAACTTTCCCCTTTTACCAAATCTTATAAGTCCCTTCCACGGCGAGACTTTAAGCAAAACCGAATCTCCAACTTCAAAAGTCATCGGTCTTCGCTTTTTGTCAGCATAGCTCTTTTGACGGTCCTGAGCTGCTAACATTCTTTCCCTAATTATTTTCAACTTTTCAGCCGTTTGATGGACTATCTCCGGTCCCATAAACTGCTTTTCCCCAGCCTCAAGCCAACAAGACGGCGTACGACACTTCTGTCCATACAATGCTTGATAAGGTGCCATCTTTATGCTCGAGTGAAAACTATTATTATAGGAAAATTCTACCAAAGGTAAATGTTCATCCCAATTACCTAGGAATTCCAAGGTACACGCTCTCAGCATATCTTCAAGTGTTTGTATCGTTCTTTCACTCTGACCATCAGTCTGCGGATGGTAAGCTGTACTTAAACACAACTTGGTACCCAATTCCTCTTGTAGACTATTCCAAAATCGTGAGGTGAAACGACTATCACGATCCGACACAATTGTTAACGGAACACCGTGAAGCCTCACAATTTCCTTCACGTAAGAATTCGCAAGCTTTTCCATAGTCCATTTCTCCTTTGCTGCTATGAAATGCGCACTCTTAGTGAATCGATCGACGACCACCCAAATCATGTCGTGACCACTTTTTGTTCTGGGCAGTTTAGTGACAAAATCCATAGCAATGTCTTCCCACTTACCCATAGGCACAGGTAATGGTTCTAAACTCCCGTATGGTTTCTGATGTTGTGCCTTGACTCTTGCACAAGTCACACACTCGGCCACATACTTCGCGATGTCGAGCTTCATCGTCGGCCACTAATAATAGGGTTTCAGGTCCCTATACATTTTTGTGCTACCGGGATGAATCGAGTACATGGTTTTGTGAGCTTCTTCCATCAGAAGATCTCTGACTCCTCCTGTCTTAGGTATCCAAATCTGATCTTGGAACACCTTCAGTCCGTGACTGTTTACACCGAACAACAACGTTTTGCCCAAATGTTCCTCCTTTCGGTCATTTTTCTCAGAAGCTTCGCTTTGAGCTTTCTTTATACTTTCCAAAATAGTCGAGACAACTTCAATTCTCAACGCTCTTGGCCTTTTCTTTTCAAGATTGACCTTCCGACTGAGAGCATCAGCAACAATATTGGCCTTACCAGGGTGGTAAAGTATCTCACAGTCGTAGTCCTTAAGTAATTCCAGCCAGCGTCGTTGCCTCATATTCAATTCTTTCTGACTAAAGAGATATTGGAGACTCTTATGATCAGTGAAAAGTTTGCACTTCGTGCCATAGAGGTAATGCCTCCATATTTTCAGTGAAAAAACTACCGCTGCCAACTCCAAATCATGAGTCCGATAGTTCTTTTCGTGCTCTTTCAGCTGTCGAGACGCATATGCGATCACCTTATCCCTTTGGGTCAAAACGCAACCCAATCCAACCCCAGACGCATCACTATAAACAGCGAAGTCTTCAACCCCATCGGGTAGAGAAAGTATTGGTGCCTCGCATAGTTTCTTCTTTAGCCTCTCGAATGCTTCTTTATGCTTATCACTCCAAGCATAAGTAGCTCCTTTGTGGGTCAAAGCTGTTAATGGACTAGCGATCGAAGAAAAGCCTTGGATAAACCTTCGGTAATATCCGGCTAATCCCAAAAAGCTTCGGATCTCCGTGGGACTTTTCGGTTATTCCCACTTCATCACAGCTTCGATCTTCGCTGGATCAACCATTATCCCTTCTTGGTTGACCACGTGACCCAAAAATTGGACTTCACGAATCCAGAAATCACATTTGGAGAATTTCGCATACAACTTCTCCTTCTTCAAGACTTCTAACACTTCTCGTAAGTGTCTGCCATGCTCCTCTTGGCTTTTTGAATAAATCAGAATGTCATCTATGAACACTATCACAGATTTATCAAGGAACGGATTACAAAATCTGTTCATTAAATCCATGAATGCTGTTGGAGCATTGGTTAGTCCAAACGACATAACCAAGAACTCATAGTGTCCATATCGCGTTCTGAATGCGGTCTTCTCTATATCCTGCTCCCTTACTTTCAGCTAATGATATCCTGACCTCAGGTCGAACTTTGAAAAATAACTGGAACCTTGTAGTTGATCAAATAGGTCATCAATCCTTGGCAATGGATATCTATTCTTTATTGTTGCCTTATTCAGCTCTCGGTAATCAATGCACATCCTCATGCTTCCATCTTTCTTCTTTACGAATAACACCGGAGCTCCCCAGGGTGATGAACTAGGTCTAATGAAACCTTTATCCAATAACTCCTGAAGTTGCATCATTAGCTCCTTCATCTCCGTCGGTGCTAATCGATAAGGTGCTTTTGCAATTGGCGTTGTTCCGGGCAACAAGTCGATACGAAATTCTACTTGTCGATCGGGCGGTAATCCAGGAAGATCTTCGGGAAATACTTCCGGATAATCACACACAACAAGAATATTTTGCATCACCTTCTTTTCCTTCTTAGCGTCGATCACGAATGCTAAGTATGATGTACACCCCTTGGTCAAACATTTTTTGGCTTTCATTAGAGAAATGATCCCAGAATTTACTCTGCGTTTATCTCCGTACACCATAAATGATTCCTTCTCAGGCAGGTTCACTTTCACTATTTTCTTCTTGCATAAAATTTCGGCATCATTGGCGCTAAGCCAATCCATTCCCAAAACGATGTCGAAACCGTTAAGTTCGATAGGCAATAATTCCTCGTGGAACTTATTTCCATTCAGATCAATTAAGATGTTTTTCATACGATGGCTAACAGGTACAAACTTGCCACTAGCAACTTCGACTAATAAAGCATTATCTAGTCTATCAACAGGCAAAGCTAGTTTTCTACCAAATTCATGCGATATAAAGGAGTAGTTGGCTCCAGAATCAAATAAAATTTGGGCAGGCAATTTGTTAACGAGAAAGGTACCTGAAGCGACATCAGCTTCATCTTTAGCAGCTTCCAGTGTCATCTGGAATGCTCTCGCCTTTGGCTTTGGCGGAATGTTGGGTCTTGCTGCTTCCTTCTTTTTTTGGACAATCCCTTGAGATGTGCCCCTCCTCACCACAACCATAACAAACATTCTTGGTGAAGGTGCAGTCATTGGCATAATGCGCTAGCTTTCCACATTTGAAGCATGTGGTTTCCCCGCCACACTTCCCATGATGTTTTTTCTTACACTTGTCACACCATTTCGCCTCTACCTTTCCTCCACTTCCTCTCGAACTAGACTTCGAGAATTTACTTTTCTTGCTGGACCCTGAAAATCCATCGATTTTCCTCTTCTCACCAACCTCTGACCTTTCCAGACCTTTTTCCCTGATCTGGGTCTCAACATTTCTAGCAGCCCAGATGGCGGCTTTCAATGTGGTTGCTTGCTTAACCATTGGACCATAGTCCGCTGGTAGTCCAAGGGCAAACTTGTTGACCTTAGAGAGTTCTGTAGGCACCAAATATGGGATAAACTTCATCTTTTCTGTGAAACTTGCAGCGTATTCAGTAACGCTCAATTTCCCTTTCTTCAAATTCTGAAACTCATTACTGATTTCCAGAAGGTCCTGCTCGGAGCAGTATTGCAGTTTTAGTTGTTCCACAAAGTCTTCCCAAGACATTTTGCTTGCTTCTCCCTTGGGCATAAAGTCAGCTAACAGCTTCCACCAACTCAACACGCCAGATTTTAGCAGAGGGATCGCAAGAGCGGTCTTCTGCCTATTGCTGCATTCGCAACTTTCAAACATAGTCTCCATTTCGGAGACCCAGTCCATAACTTGCACCGACGTCGGGCTTCCGGATAGACATGGTGGTTTGGATGCCATGAAATCGTTATACTTGCACCCACGACCATCATTTCCTCCATACTGGTTATTGCGTCTAACCACTGGTTGTTCGTCTTGACCAATGATCCCACTAAAGTTTTCTCCTTCAGACTGCACTCCATTCTCCTCGGGCTCTTCCGCTTGAATTGACGGTTCTTCACGATTCTGCCTAAGCAGGCGTCTTGTTTCTTCCATCTGACGATCCAACATCATTTGAATCATCATTTGTACACCAGCCATTGTTATCGGCTCAGGTGCATCAGCTACAACATGTACTTGTTGAATTACAGGCGGTTGATTCCTGTTTTCATCAGCATTTCCAACTCCGCTTCTTGTTCTCACCATTTTTGATCTACACACTGAATAATTTCACCTTATTACTCCAAACGATTACATGCTAGTTCTAATATCGTATACATACGCTTAGAATCCTAAACACATAAACCTTCAGATCCGGTTGGCAACAAACCGTAGATCCGAACAAACAATATCATATATGGCAACATATAACATTTAGCACATAAAAGCATTTTAGGCAACTTTCCTAAAATAAACTAGTGCTCGTGTCTAAAATTTATCAGACACACATCTCACAATCTCCACTTAGCATACTAAGTTTAAGTCTAGAAATCCAAAAAATTCCTAGTTCGCTTAAACTAATGCTCTGATACCAACTGTGACATCCCCAAAATCTCGGCCAGAAAAGACCGATTTCATTTATGCTTTTTAAACATTTTCAGAGTAAATCCGTTTGATTTTAAAAGAGATGCGGAATTTGTTCCCAAAAACAAAACATGATAAAATAGATATTTATCAAAACATTTCATATAGAAATATGATTTCATTTCATAATCAAAAGTCGGGATGTCATGTTCCGATATAGATCATAAAGCATAAACGATAACATCACAAGTCGTTCAACAAATATATACATATACAGACTTCTAAACAAAACAACTTGATGATTCGCCCATCTTAAGCTCTTGCGCCACTTCCTGTAATACAAATCAACTGAGTGGGTCAGGCTTGGGAGCCTGGTGAGCATATAGGGTTTTCAAACCCACAATAATTATATTTAATTACAACATTCAACAATAAACCCGATTACCCATTCCCGTTATCCTCACCTTACGTTCCTAAAAATAACTTCTACTATAAGGAACTTTTTTCAGGATTTTCATCGGGACGGATATTACTGTAGAGGGGCTTCCTCAACAATAAGTGTCCTAAAGGCAACCATGTGGGGGATAGAGTACACCGGTGAACACGTCGTTCACAACACCTACAGGTAATGAGCCTGCTAGTGTTCCACAGGACAGTCTAGAATAGTCCGTGGTCGTCATCTATACTCTGCTGAATGACTAGAATAACACCAATAACACCGAGGCCTCTCATCTGTTTATTACACACCAATTATCTACCCATGTTCTACCCAACATATTAGTAGATAAAAATATACATTTTTATACATTGTTTAAAAACCTGTATAGCATGCTTTAATCAAAACATATTCCACACAACAGATGAGGCACACACACATAACATGTATTTCATAGAGAATATACATTCGCACATATAACCACAAAATACATACACGTAGCACATATTTTATATTAAATACTTCATAATATTGCGTTGGAGAGAAAATAACTACACACTCACATCCCGTATTCTTAAATACGTTTAAAAATTACTTGTATAATATCGCGTATTGAAAAGGGACTATACACTCACTTGATCAGAAGATGATCCGACAGCACTACGGCTTATAGAAGTAGTATACTTCGATAGATCTGGAAGATCTTCACCAAAACCGAACTCCTCGCGGGCAGAGCTTCGGCTCGGGAATAACGCTCTTCGGGATCCTCGGGGCTTCGGATCTTGCTTCGGGGCTCGGGAATGATACCGGGGCTTCGGGATATGATTGGAATGCAAATCGAGGCAAAACTTAGAGAGAGGGAAGAGTTTGAACTAGAGAAAATGGCTGATTTCGAGTTCTATTTATAGGTTGAGGGTCTGGGATTACGCGGGGCGTAATCTCAAATTACACAGTGCGTACTCAGTACGCGGGGCGTACTTTGACGTCACTGCGTGCATCGACTGGTGGCACTCGAGTATTGGTCAGACAAGTTGCATCCGACTGAGTACGCGAGGCGTACTCAATTACGCGGGGCGTAATTGACTCGTCGAACTTCTAAATTGCGTAACTTTCGCATACGAGCTCCGTTTTCGACGTTCTTTATATCCACGCGAAGGTCAGACCATACTCTACAACTTTCATTTAGACTCCGTCAGCTAATTTTGACTTTTATTTTTATTATTTATTTTTAGAAGCCCGGGACAGAAAAACTTCGTTATAAATTCATAACTTCTTCGTTTGACGTCCGTTCTTGCCTAACTTTTCATCGTTTCGCTACTAACAACGAGATCTTCGATTCTCATTTAGATTGTTTCGGCTAAAAACCGCTCGATCTCAAATCGAGTATTCGGGTTGCATACCGCTAAGTCGAAACTTAGAAAAATCATAACTTCCTCATACGAAGTCAGATTTGGGCGTTCCTTTTATGCACGCTCTCGGTTTAACGAAATCTACGACTTTCGTTTAGATCACTAAGGCTAAATATCACTCTATCTTAAATTCATATTTTACGTCACTCGACGTCGTGCCGGTTCTGTCGCGAAACTTCGACATGTCATAACTTCTTTGTTATAACTTGGATTTTGGCATTCCTTATATCTCCGGAATCCTTGTTTCAACCACTACAACTTTATGCAAAGATATCGGACTTATCTCACACTTTAATTTTGACGCTTATTTTATTCTTAATTCATTAAATTATAATAATTAAGAAAATAAACACATAAATCACATAATTCACATAATTCACAAATAATACATTTTTATTATTTCAAATTGGGGTTACAAAGGTTAACCTAGACTATTACATTGCTAAAAATGGCAATCCCAGAAACACGGGCGTTACACAGTGTATCCCAGAAACCATAGGTCTAAAACGTGAGGATTAGGGATGAGCAAAAGAACCGAACCGGTCGGAACCGGCCAGAACCGAACCGGACCGGGGAACCGGCTTAGGCCAAAATGAAGAACCGAACCGGCTCGGCGGTTCTACCGGTTCCGATTTCGGGTCCGGTTTTTGCCGGTTTTTCGAGTTTGGAACCGGCTAAATTTTGATGTATCCAACGAATAAATTTTGATGTATCCAACGACTAAATTACTTTGTGTTTTATTGGTTTGGTGAAGTTATATATAGATAAACAAAATGAGAAATATAAGTTATATAAGTACCTGTGGAGCACATAGCTATGAGTAAGCCCTCTACATGTGGTTGTGGTTTAATTAGTTTTGTTGCAATCCACCCCAATATTCCTCCACAAAGAAATGTTATTCCAATATTTATTGGCATAAACCACCTACAAGATTAATTCACAGCAACATGATATATTATTGATATATACATAATCATCATTCTCATCATGCACAATGACATAATCTCTTAATTACGTTACCATGAGATAATGTCTTCGAGGGTGACTGTCTTGGCAAGACTAGAAAAAATAAGTGAGGGAGTAAACGCCACAAAAACAATCTGCAAAAAGTTACATTTTCTTATAGACAATATCATGGGGTTGAAACATAAAAACAGTTTACCATACGTGCTTTATTTTATAGCAAGTATGTGCGTACCCTATTTAGTGATTTTCGAGTATCGCTAGAGAACATTGAAGTAATCAGTAGCCATAATTGCTCCTATTGAACTAAGTAACAACACCTCCAATATTGGCATTGATGCAACTTCAAACAACGACAATAAACCCATTTTCTGTAAATTGTGAACACTTTTCTGAGGTTCGATCCTATGTTTGTGTCTACTTTTTTCTCTTTATATATTTATACAAAGGCATTGATAATGGATGAAAGATCCTAAATTAAAGTCAATTAGGATCTGATGTCATAGATTTTTTAGACGAATTAATAGAAGAGTGACTTAAAATTTCATGAAAGCGGTAGCACTGAATTAGTATCTTCGTGACTTGGGGAGTTGGGATCGGCGATTGTTTTTTTTGATCGATCGTGTTTTTTTTGTTACGTCCGAAGTGTAAGGCAGAAGTTCAAGCGACAAAGCCAAATGCATGGGGTTTTTGTATCCGGTCTGGTTCCCGGTTTTGGGCCGATTCCAACAGCCGGTTCTTACCGGGTCCTGGTTCCAAAAAATCACGAAATTATAGTATAGGTCCTGGCCTGACCGGTTCCATCGGGTGCCGGTTCCGGTACCGGTTCCGGCCGGTTCCCTGGTCCTTTTGCTCATCCCTAGCAAGGATGTGTATGATTACATAACAACATGCATACTGAGCCATCAGCCTGACTGGACTGCCTCGCAGAGCCTACAGTCTATCTGGATCGCTCCTGAGCCTTCGGCACGTCTAGACCGCCTTACAGGGCCTTTAGCCTATCCGGACCGCTCCCGAGCCTTCGACACGTTTGGACCGTCTCGGAGGGCCTACAACCTATCTGGACTGCTCGTCGGGCCTTCAGCCCGACTGGACCACCTTGCAAGGCCTCCAGTTAATCTGGGTCGCCCTGGGTCTGTTGGTCTTCAACACAAATTAGGACCGCCTCAACCCAACCATACATACACATATGTCGACATACTCAAAACACATAAACAATCAACAGACAAGCACTGATCATACAGATCACTAAGAATATCATCATCCTATCTACCAGGATACCGATCAAACAGATCATAACATCGTAACAACATCCTATCTACCAGGATACATATCTAACATATCATAACAACATAACAACATCCTATCTACGAGGATACCAATATAACATATCATACTACAAACAAGCATACTATAACCAGGATAACAATCTAAAGGGTCGGCCTTGGTGCCTTAGAACCTTCGGTACAGTGAGGAAAACTCACCTCACAAACTAAACAGAAGCTGATGAGGTCCCGACTCCGAATCTCAGCTCCAACCGACACCTATTCCTCCAAGCGACCAATCAAAATCAAAATCCCAAAATACCCTCAAGGTCAAACTTGGCAAATTCAACTGGTCAAACAAACAAGGTCATCTGAGTCAACCCAACCGAGTCAACTCAGGGTTCGTATGTGGGGCGTACCCTCGCAAGTCCCAAAATCCATTAAGAGCTTATTCCATTAAGTTCTTACATCCAAAACTCAGATCCAAGCCCAAAATGATGTTCTAAGACATAAAGTTTCCAATTTTATGACTTTACATGGTTATCAAGTGCTTAATGTCCAAAACCTAAAGTTCTTAACCCAATAAGACATCATAACTCTTGCATGGAATGGATAGAAAGGCCAAGATCACATTTTTATAGTCCATAATAGCTTTATAATGGATAAAATTTCCAACTTTATCCACTAGAATGGTCCCAATAAACAAGATCTAGTCTTTAAGTCTCAAAAGGACTCAAAAGATCATCTTTTTCAACATAATCCATTAAGTACAAGTCTCCGACTTTCTGATCTGAATCAAAATGATGTTTAGATGGATAAAGTTTCCAACGTTATCCATGACATCATCAAGATTCAAACTTTATACCTCTAGAACATAGATCAAGGTGAACAGAGTTCAGATCTATAAGCTCCAATGAAAACAACACTTTTCCAAGAAGTTGCTTCTTCTCCAAGGTGCACCATGCATACTCCCAAGCTCACAAAAACACGTTCTTTTAGCATAAAAGGCTCAACTATGGTTAGGGTTTCATGGAAGGGGTGTTGGAGGGGTGGAAGCTGAGAATGGAGTGGGTTTGGGGGAGTTAAGGAGATTAAATAGGGCTCAAACCACGAATATAGGGTTTGGGCATTGATCGCATACGCCCAACGTACTTCTGGTATGCGCAACGTACTCAAGGATGCTTCAATACGCCTGACGTACTCCCATCTGTATGCCCAACATACTCAGCATAGCCCAGAACCGTCCAAACTTCAAAAGGGCTTAACTTTTTCGTTCTAACTCCGATTTTTACATTCTTTATATCCATGGAAAAGTAACGAGAAGGTCTACATATCTATCAAATTATCCTTACATCAATACTTTCCGAACAAAAATCCAAAATTCATAAAATATTGAGATATCAAATTATGATTATACCCTTGGCCTCGAAAGACACAATCGGACACTTGGATTACTTATACCATGACAACCACATCCGAAATAGGCCAAATCCTTCACTTCCCAAGGCCCTAAGCCTCATGACCACTAGATATTGGGCCACAGTCCTGAACAAAGAAGCAATTCCGAAACCGAGTGTTACAACTCTTCCTCACTTAAATTCGATTTCATCCTCTAAATCATTCCTTACTAACCCTGGCAACCTGACATCCTGAGGGGCACATTCACAACCATGATGTATGACGATCTTCTAAGGAGGCTAACTCCACATAAAATTCCAACTCGAAGAAAATAAATTCATAATCCTATGTAGCCAATCAACCCTACTTCACCTGAAAATCTACAATTCGGAAACTTGAATTCGGTCTTACTCCCCTACAGACTGCCCTTACTAACCAACGCTAAATCCTTTCCCCTGATTTCCTAAACGGACTACTCAACCCTGGAAACCTAAGGTTCCTACCAGAAAACAGAACCACAGATCATACTCTGCTACCGACAACTCTTTACTGGACCAAAAGAGATTCGATAATCCTTCCAGCGAAAGCTAATTCTAATGGAAAATTTTCCTAGGATATGATGGAAAATGGGAGACAACTGGGAGATGAACCTCCTTTTGCCGACCGTTAATGCTTCCTTTAACTCACGAACCAATATACACATCACTGCTAGCCCATAACCACAAACACCTATGACTGGCCCAATCAACCTCAGACTGGAATACCAGTATGTCAAACTTAATCAACCATCAGGCTGAAATTCTCAGGGTTTGTTGGCCTACCGCCTCAACCCTACCGCTCCTCCTGAGCCTCCATGCCTATGACTTACAGTCGGCCCGCACCGGGTATCTTGGACTACTACATAGAGTAGGACCGCCATAACCCACCCACATACCATGTGTTGTCATAGAAAATCAGGAGAAGGATCTAACCCGGTCCCCAGAACCTGAAAGATAGGGACGCCCTAACCTATCAATCATCGATTTCACCGTCAATGCCATCACAACTTCGCCTGAAACTTGTGACTCACACCACAAACCAAAAGATTCTCCCACTTACCTCACTGACCTCCAGAATGTATGCCTCACATGGATACACTTGCGATTTCAAACGCAAGTTTCCACTATAAGCCATCCCAAAATGGCCATCCATGAATCCACCCCAAGTTTCTGAGTAAAGATACCACAGATCATGCTGAGAAGATCCTCAAACCGGTCGATAGTGATCCTTTCCCAATCCGAATCTACATGATACACCAAAACCTTAGTATAAACTTTAACCCTCAGCCATGCTATCACCAACCTCCAAACCGACGAAGAAGATGATCAAACCAAGAACTTCCGCATTTCATCTGACCCTTAACAACAACTTGCGAACGAGCGGAAATACGGAGCAAACATTCCACGTATTCATTCTGATACCTAACTAGCACTCCTAACAGCCCTTGACCCTTTCCTATCCAAACCAACTGATTTAGGGGTTCTCCGATCCCCATCAATGTGTCACTACCGAGAGTATCACAAATATATTAAATGAATAATCTTGACCATTTGGCCCACAACCCATGACTGGAATGCTCCTGATCTCATACCGACCTTGTCGGTATTACATTGCTTGCCCAACCTTATGGGACTTAAAGATACTCTCCTTCTTTCCATGCCTTGAGGGGTTCTAATCATCGTACCACACAACACTGAACACGCACCACTATGCTGCAACAATACCATGTACTATTCACTTATAGAACAAGCTGCTACCCAAGCAAAACCTTACAAACCCATGGTCGCACCCAACCCGAGGATAGGATAATGATCGAACTCTTGACCCAATTCAAAGGCTATAACCTAATAGAACCATGTATATTCTTAGGGAAACCCAAACATCATCCAAAAGGAAAGATTTCCCGAGTGGCAACCACACACCACCTCCATCAATAATAGAAGACGTTCACATCACCAATTGAAACAAGATCCCATACTTGATCAAGACTGCACAGATCCTAACCACACGAAACTAGCCGAAGAAGACCTCCAAGGCGATCTCAAAGGTTGCCAAACCCAAGTTTGCTATGAATAAGAAATTACACTCTACCACCGAGGGCAAACTTACCCAAGGACCAAGGGAAACATAAACACATTGCACTGGAGGGTAAATGACGCATTCCTTGCTCTTAACTATCGCCTCTTCAATGCTTCGGGGAATTCTGATGAAAGACGAAATCAATGACCAATGGTCGAGGACATCTTGACACCTAAACCAGAGAATCACAAACCCACCTAGAGCTGAACATACCCGCTTCTGGAGACGTTCACCGATCAATATCTGCTTAACAAATCTAAAAATATTAGTCCGAACAGCAACTGGAAAAACCTTCAATGCCTGAGACTCAACCTAAGAATTCCCAATTCTCCCCCACTTAGGGTTCTAACTACCACCCAATGGTTAGAAATCAACTCACAACTCAAACCGGCTCAACCCCGAAGAATACAGGGGATGACACACCCTCAAAGCATCCAAAGAAATCTTGACCTCCTGCTCCTGATTTACCCTGACCAACCTAAGAGTACGCCGGAAGACTCCCCTTTGATCCCAAGTGACATGATCTAATCAACATGATTCCCTTCCTTGCTTGCAATCCCAACGACAACCCAAACCCAAACTTCCCGTCTCCCGAGATTAAGGGCTCTTACTTTGCCTCACAATATACTCATGTCACATCAATCCACCCGCGCTCACCAGCGCTGAAATATTGCCGCCAACTACTAAGATTAACTGACCCCGAGCTGGAGATACAATCTAACCCTAGGGTCACAAGCCCGCTCACTCCTTCAAACTCGGAAAATTGAAAGGGTACAACCCTTTCCATAGATAAAAAAATTCAAGTCCATCAATCAACCATTCTACGAAAACTCGAGCCGATCAAAATCATCGCTCCCTTCCTGAGTCCCGCGACTCGCATTCCTGGCCTCGAGCAAAACCCCTGAGGCCTCAAACCAAAACTCACTGGGTCTGCACCACACAACCCAGAATCCAAGATGCCACTGAGCTCAAAACACAAACCAGGTCCATCCTTATGCCTAAGCAGCCACAACTAAAAGATTAACAGGAACAGAACACAGTTGCGAACCATGGTGTCCAACCATGCTACCTTCCCTGACCAGCCCTTAGAATTCTCGAGATCTTCCTTGATTCGAGTATGGATACTGTGCTTTCAGTGGTATGGGCCCAATAATATCTTCCACACCTATCCATCCTTTCCTCCAGAATTATATCGGGTCCTCTAAGTCATAGTCATAAAATATTCCCGAAACCTGCTTAATTGCGAAACAACCGCACTAACATACTTCTTAGGCTATCCTAGGACTCACCAAACCTCCTCTACCATCAACTGCTGAAGAACCCATACCAATGCTAGCTAACCACTTCACGAATACAATTACATGCAACCAGGCTTAAATAATGCTTCGGCTAAAGAACCCATCCCTAAACGGTTAGAATCAAACGAGAGTTGCATAGTAGATCTAAGTCTTTTACCCTAAGATTATTTAACCCTCATAGAATGTAATTTATGTTGGATTAGGTGTCTAATCCTATAACTATAATAAATATGTACTTAACCTGATAGTAGCATGGTCCTTTTGGGTTGCCTTCATTAGAACAATCTGATAGGATGGGTATTTGAGAAAGAGGTTATTAGTGATTTATTAATATATTATAAGTATAATATATTAATGGAGAAATCATATTATTTAATTAGTATTCATCAAGAATTAATTTAGTGATCAAAAGAGACTAAATAAATTCACAGGGACTAATTATATAAATTAGTGATACATATTGTTTGGGTTATTGATCCATGGTGGACTAAGTTTATGTGAGAGTCCATGAAGATTTAGTCCATATGAGTTATGGATCATAAGCCTAAGTGTAAGAGTTAGGGTTACAAATAACTCTTGGTGTCTAGAAGCTCTCTCTCATTGTCCTCCAATTGTTGGTGGTGTTTGTGACTTATTAGATGCATCACACTTGAGGTGCTAAGCTCTTAAAAGGTCAAATTCAACAAGCTACAACAAGTGGTAATATTCTAACTAGTTTTATGATTCATATATCTAGTTGTATGCTACATAGGCGACATGCTTTGGAAAAATGTAATTTGCATGTATAACTAGAGAAAAATTAGATCCAAAGAATTAGAGTTGTATATGCAACATAGGGATGTTATAGTGCTAAAACTTATCAATTTAATGTATTCATTTGATGGTTAGCTCTCCTCAACACGGGTCCCGCAAAGCATAAAGCAAGCATCATTCGAGCAGAGAAGCCAATTAGCACTAAGATGCAATAAAATCAGACATATCCTCTTAGGAAATCCTCGATCTCAGACTCCTAGCATCTTGCGTGCATCTTAGCCCTGCCCTCACTCTCTCGAGAGTGGCTAATCCTTCCTCATGCTGACCCACTACGAACCATGCCCAAATCATGGAAAACACCGCTACCTCATCCAATACGCAACTGGCCGGCTGACCCCATACCACTTTTGCCACACGACTCACCATTGGTGCCAGACGAATATCACATGAATACAATTATATGCCCCACAATTTAAAATATCTTAGGCTAAAATTTTCAACCCCACAATGGTTGGACTCAGACAAGAGCTATGAAGCATGACCAAACCCCACAACCTTAGATCTTTCAAACCATGCAACATGTGACTTAGCATATCCACTCAATAGCTCGTTCACACGCAAAAGAGTCACACAACATCCAAACAAGGGAACTCTATAGGAACTGAGGCATCATATAATCAGGCAATTCTATCAAGCAATTCTTGAAGATCCCTAGCCTATTGCTAGCATGATGTTCTAACATATCATAACATAGCATAAGCTCAAATAAATGTGTGCTAATTTGGGGTCTACTTACTGGCTCCGACTGATCGTATACATCGTATCCTCCTTTGTATTTGAAAACCATTTGAAAATCATTTTGAAAATCTTTTCCTTAGTTTGAGACTGGATTCACACGAGTGTTCCTCCAATTCACTCAAACGAAGGCTCCGATACCAACTTGTAACATCCATAAAATTTCGGTAAATTTTAAACTTTCCAAAACAATTCTTTTTCTATATAAGTGTTTACAAAATCATTGTTTCCAAAACGTTTATTTAAAACCGGAATCATTTACACATAGTTATCAAAATATTCACCTTATAAGAGTTTCCCAGAAATCATAAGTCCAAAACGCGAGGATGTGTATAGTCACGCTTTCGCCTTTTCAAAACATTTGAAGCACCTGAAACAATAAACTAAAACTGTAAGCACAAAGCTTAGTGAGTTCCCCCAAAGTACCAACACCCAAACAGATAACATAACAGCATGCATACTAAGCCATCAGCCTGACTGGACCGCCTTGCAGGGGCTACAACCAATCTGGACCGCTCATGAGCCTTCGGCGCGTCTAGACTGTCTCGTAGGGCCTTTAGCGTATCCGGACCGCTCCCGAGCCTTTGACGCATTTGGACCGCCTTGCAGGGCCTACAGTGTATCCGGACCGCGAGTTGGGCCTTCGGCCTGACTGGACCGCCTAACAGGGCCTTCGGTCTATTCGGGCCACCCTAGGTCTGTTGGCCTTCAGCACAAAGCAGGACCACCTCAACACAACCATACACACACATATGTCGACATACTTATAACACATAAACAATAAACAAACAAGCACCGATCATACAAATCACTAAGCATAACATCATCCTATCTACCAGGATACCGATCTAATAGATCATAACAACATAACAACATCCTATCTACCAAGATACGATCTAAGAGGTCATAACAGCATAACAACATCCTATCTACCAGCATACCGATCTAACAGATCATACTGCAAACAAGCATACTATAACCAGCATAACAATCCAAAGAGTCGGCATTGGTGCCTTCGACCCTTTAGTACAGTGAGGAAAACTCACCTCACAAACTGAACGTAAGTTGATGTGGTCCCGACTCCGAATCTCAACTCCAACCGACACCTATTCCTCCAAGTGACCAATCAAAATCAAAATCCTGAAATACCCAAAATACCCTCAAGTTCAAACTTGGTCAAACTTGGTAAAGTTAACCGGTCAAACCAACTAGGTCATCTGATTCAACCTGTAACGACCGAAAAATACAACCAATTTTAAATTTTTCAAAAACAACTCGATTCCATTAAATCTTTACAAAAAGGTTTTCAATACAAAACATTTAACGTATTCCTAGAATCACATTAATACAAATCATGAGGAGCGGTACGATCACGCCTTCGCCTTGCTACGGTCTCCTGAAGAACCTGAAAAACATAAAACCACAACTGTAAGCCCGAAAGCTTAGTGAGATATCCCCAAAATACCAACCACATATACCATACACACATAACATGCCATAACATATCCAATCACAGAACATCCATGCACTTCGGGTCTACTGTGTGACTGGTCCGCCGCACCGGCCTACAGTCCACCTGGTCCACTCTCTGAATCTAACCATATACATCGAGTCTGCAGTGTGATTGGTCCGCCCACACCGGGCCTTCAATCCACCTGGTCCACTCTCTGAGTCTACAGTATGACTGGTCCGCCCGCACCGGGCCTTCAGTCGGCCTGGTCCACTCTCCGAGCCTCGGCACGTCTGGTCCGCCCTCTTGGGGCCTACAGCCTATCCGGACCGCTCGCTGGGCCTTCGGAACAACCGGTCCGCCCTGGGTATCTTGGCCTACAGCACAAAGCAGGACCCGCCTTAACCCAACTCCAGTCCAAACAACCATGTGCACATATACATACAATCATATAGAAATTCACAGTCAACAAGCAGATCAAACAGATCACATAACATATTATCATCCTAACCAGGATACCGACCTATCAGGTCTCTAGCATAGCATCTCCCTATCTCTCAAGATACCGATCTCAATCAGGTCTCTAACATATACCATCCTAGCTCTCAGGATGCAAACATATCAAAGCAATAACATAACAACAACTACCCGGATCTCAATCCGATAAGGGCCGGCCTTGGTGCCTTAGACCCTGTTGATATAGTGAGGATAACTCACCTTGATACTGCCGACTGAACAGATAACCCAAGCTGCTCCGACCCCTGATACGATCTCCACCACTGGACAACCACCACGACACTGAACTCAAAGCAATAACCAACAATTACCAAAATGCCCCTGGAAACCACTGGTCAACCTTTGGTCAAAGACAAGGTCAAAGTCAACCCCTGACTGACTCTACTCGCCGAGTCAACCCGATGACTCGCCGAGTCCCCATACTCAGAACTTCCCTCAATCCGCGACCTAACTCGCCGAGTCACCCCAAGACTCGTCGAGTCCAACAACTCTGAGTCCACTCGCCCACAACTCACCGAGTCATCCCTTGACTTGCCGAATCTCGACTCAACCGGAAAAATATTGGGACTCTTCGACAAGACTCGCCGAGTCCAAGAACAGACTTGCCGAGCCTAAGGCTATCTTCAACCTACTCGCCGAGTTGTTCATACAACTCGCCGAGTTCTAGACCATCTTCATCCAACTCGTCGAGTTCCAGCTCATCTTCAAGCAACTCGTCGAGTCTACCCATGTGACTCGCTGAGTACCACCGGTCTGAATCCATATAGAAGCACTCCAGGCCATGCAATTGATCCAAAACATAGATCTAGCCTCCTACAACCCATCCATCACGTAAAGTGGCAAACTTTACGTGAATCCAAAGAGATCTAGGCCTTTAACACTTTAGGGCTAGGGTTTGGGACATGACAGCTTTACTATACACTCAAACATAGGGACTTTCAGGTGTTCCCACCCTTCTCCATTCTAGATCTGAGGTAGCAACCTCAGATCTAACCTCTAAACTCCAAAACACCAAAAGATAAGCTCCCCACAAACCCCATAATGATGAATCCAAAGAGTAACAGCCCAAGGACGAGATATTACCTCAAAAGAACGCCTCAACTACAATGGAACTCGAATCCAAGCAAATCCCCTTGCTCCAAGCCTCCTACCCTTCAAGATTTCCTCAACAATTGCTTCTCCAAGCTCCCAAATGCAACTTGATCCACTCACATACGAAGGTTAGGGTTTCTGGACTTGAGGATGAGTAAAGAGGCAGGGGGAATGGATGTTATGTTCTTTATATAGGGCTCAACCCCGAGAATTAGGGTTTTCTCCACTCAGCGCCTACTCGCCGAGTCCATCTCGCTGACTCGCCGAGTCGGCTACTTAACACGCGACCAAGTCGCGACTCTACTCGCCGAGTCCAGCCATGGACTCGCCGAGTCGCTCTTTCCCAATTTACTCTTTTAGCCCTTCAACTCTACTCTTGGTATTTCGGGATGTTACACAACCCAGCCGAGTCAACCCAACCGAGTCAACTCACGGTGCGTATGTAGGGCATACCCTTGCAAGTTCCAAAATCCATTAAGAGCTTATTCCATTAAGTTCTTACATCCAAAACTCAGATCCAAGCCTACAATGATGTTCTAAGTCATAAAGTTTCGAAGTTTACGACTTTGCATGGTTATAAAGTGCTTAATGTCCAAAACCCAAAGTTCTTAACCCAATAAGACATAACAACTCTTGCATGGAATGGATAGAAGGGCCAAAATCACATTTTTATAGTCCATAATAGATTTATAATGGATAATGTTTCCAACTTTATCCACTAGAATGGTCCCAATAAACAAGATCAAGTCTTTAAGTCTTACAGGGACCCAAAAGATCATCTTTTTCAACTTAATCCATTAAGTACAAGTCTCCAACTTTCAGATCTGAATCAAAATGATGTTTAGATGGATAAAGTTTCCAACTTTATGCATAACAAGGTCACAAACTTCCAAGATCTAAACTTTATGCACTAAAATAACTAGTGTACTCAAGGATTCTTCAGTACGCCCAGCATACTTTCATCTGTACGCCCAGTGTACTCAACATAACCCATAATCGTCCAAACTTCAAACGGGCATAACTTTTTCGCTCTAACTCCGATTTTGACGTTCTTTATATCCAAGGAAAGGTGAAAAGAAGCTCTACACATCTATCAACTTATCCTAACCTCAAAATTTTCCGAAAAAAAATCCAACATTCATAAAAGATCAAGATATCAAATTATGAGTATACCATTGGACTCTGAAGACACAATCGAACACTTGGATCACTTATACCATGACAGCCACATCTGAAATGGGCCAAATCCTTCCATTCCCAAGGCCCTAAGCGTCATGACAATTGAATATCAGGCCACAGTTGTGACATCCCCATTTTCACGGCCTCTACTACCGATTTTGTTTATGCTTTATTTAAAAATCAGAGTAACATTTTAAATAAAAGTGTTGCGGAATTTGTTCCCAGAAAAACATGATAATTACATTATCAAAGCATTTCCAAAGAAATGTATGTTTATTCATTTTAAAACCTTTGAGATGTCATCGCCAATACAGAAACATAAGCATAAACAGAACTTACATTCATTATCACTAGTGATTTATATCTCCTTATTCTCTTAGTGTAATGTAACTTCATATCGACACCTGTGATTCAAATAAACTGAGTGGGTCGGGTTGTGAAACCTGGTGAGTACATAGGGTTTTCAACCCACAATAATATAATTATTATGTCTAATCATCAAAAAATTAACCCAATTACCCATCCCCATTCTATTCTTTAATCTTAAGGATCTACCCTAAGACTCTGCTATTCTTCATTCATTCATTCCTAAGGATTTTCCTAAGGAATAGGCATGAAGTACATCGTTTCCTATGACAAAGCTGTCAAGCACATCTGCTAGTTCTATCACTTAGGCGCAGCTGCCAGAATTATGACATTCTTATAAGGCGCATCTGCCTGTATAGTCCTTTAGGCGCATCTGTCGGGGGTTATGAGGTTCTCTATTGGGCGCTTCTGCCGGTAGAGTCCTTTAGGCGCATCTGGGTAAAAGACCATTGACAGTATTGTTTTCGAGGGTCCACTCGCAATACAGGTCAATGGATTTTTATAGTACACCATGATGGGTTTGAGCCATAAGAACATTCCTATGTGCACATACAAACCCTAATGCTTGGATCTAGGTTTCTCTAATTGAACATGCATTGTATCCAAGACATCTAATGATAATTCTAGTATAATAACATAAGAAATCAGATTTGGAAGATTACCTTGAATCACTTGCTTGAATCTTCTTGTCCTTGGAGCTTTAGAGTCACAAGTGTCACTCCTCTAATGGCTTACAAACACCAACTTAGCAAAAGGATGATTAGAGAGAAAGGGGAGAGGAGCAAGAAGTCGGCCAGGGTTTCTTCAAAGACAAGAGTACCGATTTCCTTGACCTCTTGGGTCTATTTATACTAGTGAGGCTCCTAGGGTTTCACCCTTAAACCCTAATTGGATAACTTAGGCCCTAAGCAATCCAATCCCCTCTGGATAAGCCTTTGGACGAATTCTAGGCTCTTCCAAACCCTAAATCCGTCCACCCCTTATCCTTAAGGGATTATAACCCAAAGTACAACTATCATACAATTGATAGTTTATGCCCCTTTATTTAATTAATCTCTTTAAGTCAGCAAATTAATTCCGGATCGAAACCACCTCCTTCCTCAAAAGCTGCTCACACAACCGAACCTCCTCCTACAAGTCAAACTTTGGGTTCGGGTGTGAAGGATAAAGGAAAGAAGATAGCTGAGGAAGAAGAGGATGATGATCAAGAAACCATTGCTGACTTGCTGAAACGTAAAAATAGTCGCAATGTTGATAATGACAATGTTCGTGTGGCGCGAGAAGCTGAAGAAGCTGAACGCAAGAAGAAAGAAGCCCACGATCTCCTCGAGAGCAGGAAGACTCTTTTCCCTGCTTGGACTCAAGAGAGAATGATTAAGGAGGCAATCGATACTCCGAGCATCCTATGGCTCGAACCGGTGATCTCCTTCGACTGCTACAACTCTGTCGACTCGCAGTTCGACATGCCCTTAACCCGAAAGGCGTTTATCTTTCACGCTTTTGCCAACGTTGCCGAAGTCCCTCATCCTCATCCGGAGGTTGATCGGGAATTAATCGAGTTCTATCTGAAGGCCGCTCAACGCCAGTACCAAACCTGGAGCGCTCAGAAGATCGTTAACGTTCGGGTGCTAAAGCCTTACTCTGAAGGGAGATTCATCAACGTTCGGTTCAGGGTAATCCGAGGGTCTGCAAAAACCGAACATCTCATCTCTTTAGCAGATCTACCGAACCTCAACCCCCATGACTGGATCGTTCTGCACAACATCCTCTTGACGAATGAAGCTGAATATGGTCCGATCATAGACCATCTCAAAAGGATGTTGGTATGTTATATCATGGAGGTAGCCCTGATGGATCAGGAGATTACCAATGTCTTCAAGAAGAAACCGAAGATCTCTCCTGTTGGCTTGGCCAGTGATCTGAACCAGATGAAGATGGGAAAGATTGACCCAAGGAGAAATTCGGTCATGTTCACTAGGGATGAAGGACAGAAATGTCTCTTTGCCTTAGCGGATAAACATCTTTATACCACTGCTTGTCTTGAGCATGTGCTGGGGATCATCCATCGGTGTAAAGAGAATACAGCGGATGATATCAAATACTTCGACGATATGATTCAGTGGTACATCCGATTCAGACAGACGATACTTGCTCTTATTTCGCGTCTGTTTCAGACTGTAAAGAAGAAGGTTCCTGTTGCTGCTGGCCCAAGCAAGAAGTAATGATCTCGCTCCAATTGACGCAAAGGGGGAGATTGTTGGGTAGCGTAGCCTTATTTTTGTATTGCGTCATTGGGCTCGGTTTATAGTCCAATGTTTTACACTCCGGTTTGGGCCTGTCCAACCGTGAGCTATAGGGTTTAGTATATATTATTGTGCTTGCATGCATGTTAGGTTAACGATCTAGAATACGATTCACAGTATTACGATAGCTATGCAGATTTCTTTATCGTTCCTGTAAACCCTTTAATCCTCTATAGTTGTAGTTCTTTATCGAGCTCTTCTGAGGATTGATTATTAATCATTCGACATCGTTTGATCCATTATTGTGTTCTTGCTGTTTACTTGTTTGTTTCTTTACCTGTTTCTTAGATCTAATCGATCTTCAAGTTAGTTTTTAACTTATCAATTCCTAATTAATTTATGACTTATATTAATCAAATAACAATATTATTATTCCTTATATTATTCTCATAATATATTAATAATATTTCTTCTCTCATTATAAATCATCCTGTCAAGTTGCTATGGTGAAGGCAACCCAAAAGGACCATGCATAACCGGGTCAAATACTTGCCAAATATAGTTGTAGCCTTAGACACTATTCCAACACACCAGTGAACACATCGTTCATAACACCTATAGGTTGCGAGCCTGCTAGTGTTCCACTGGACTGTCTAGAACAGTCCGTGGTTGTCATCCATACTCTGCAGATGACGGGGCCAGCATTTGGGTAAAAGGCTTCTCACATCATCCACCTCTCACCCTTACCTCATGGTATATTTCACCTCTCACCTCATCATTCGACTCATATTTCATCTACCCATGTTTACCCAACATATTTTGTACATATAAAATATATATATACAATTTAAATCATTTAAAACATGTATAAAAATCTTTCACCCAGCATAGACGGAAAATATACAGACAATATGCACACATAGCATGTAATTTATATTAAATACTTCATATCTATGTGTAAGATGAAAGTAACTATGCACTCACTTGAAAAGGTGGTGATTTGGTACTCAGACAACACTTCGTTATCTCAAAACAATTTTCCCTTGACAAAACCTTGTATCAATACCACTAGGGTTTAGTCTAACGTTAACCGCGACTAATTAATAGTCTACCTATTATTACTATTATATAAGCTTTAAGCAACACTCTTATAAAACTCATAATAATAGCCCAAATAATTATTTTAAGGTTCTAATAATGTTACTATATCAAAACATAAGCTATACTAAGGATAGGATATGCGTAGCTCACTTACAGCGGGTTTTTCTCAAAACCAAGCTCCACCGAAGCAGATTTTCTGAGCCAAAGGCTCTTCTTTTCGGAGCCTTCCGGAGCTCCGGGGCTTCCGCCTCGTGCTAAGGGGTTCCCTAGGCTTTTTTTTTTTTGGGGGGGGGGGGGGGTTAGAGAGAGGTTCTAGAGAGAGAAAGAAGGGATTGAAGGTGTGAGGAATGAGCTTCACCCGACACCTCTATTTATAGGCTGCCTGGGGCGTCAACACATCGTGGTTCCTCTCACCACGTCGTGGTGTTGCGTAGGCTCCAAGGTTTCGTCTGGTGCTGACACGTAGCATCGCACACAGGGTGGAAATCAGCCGATTTTCAAAAATTCATAACTATCGCATAGGAGCTCCGTTTTCGACGTTCTTTATATCCACACGTAGGTAAAAATAAGATCTACAAATTTCATTTTGACTCAATTGGCTAATTCTAGACCGATTTTAAATATAACAGTACGAGGAGATTATACTGTTAAATGACTATGAAAAATTTGTAACTCCTTTATACGGACTCCGTTTTCGTCTGTCTTTTTACCGTTGAGCTCCTATTAATGAGATCTTCAACTCTCATTTAGGTCGTGTAGTCTAAAAACCGCTCAAACTAAAATTCGAGTTTCGGGCCGTGCACTGTTATGCCAAATCTTAGAAAATTCATAACTTCTTCATACGAAGTCAGATTTCGGCGTTCTTTTTTTTTGTATGTTCTCGGTTTAATGTATACTACAAATTTCGTTTAGATTTATAAGGCTAAAAATTCCTTTATCAAAAATTCACTATTTATGTCTCCCGGTGTCGTGCCGGTTTTACCGTAAAACTTCGACGAGCCATAACTTCTTTGTTATAACTCGGATTTCGGCGTTCTTTATATATACGGAACCCTTGAGACATATTCTACAACTTGGTTAAGATTATTTATTCTAAATAATCTTTTGTCGAAAATTCTTTTTCGACCACTATTATCTCTAACTTGACTAGCCCGAATCTACGGGCGTTACAACAGTCCTAAACAAAGAAACAATTTCGAAATTAAGTGTTACAACTGAGCTCATAAAAATTCATCTATGTATATCTAAAAGGGAACACATCAAGGTATAAACTTTATACCTTCAGAAGATGCACAAGCTGTAGTAGTTTCTGGATGTACAAGTTGCAAGCAACACCTCCTTCTTCACTAGCCTTCTTCTTCTTCAACAAATGAGCACCAAAATCACTAATAACCTCCAAACTCTTACACATAAAGCTTAGACTCGAGATTAAGGTTTATAAGGGAAGGGTGGTTGATAATAAATGCCCAATGGAGGTATAGGGTTGATTAAATAGGGGAAAACACTTAAAAATTAGGGTTTAGAGGCTGAGCTAGTACGCCCGATGTACCACAGGTACGCCCGGCGTACTAGCATGGCTTCCACTATCCGGGTTCTCACAAGTACGTTGCGCGTACCTCATGTACGCCCAACGTACGGGCTGAATTACGATTCTTGAAGCAAATGGAGACCAAATGTGCAAACTTTAAATAGGCTAAGGGTTAAAATGAAAATACCTGCAAATTGGATGTTACAATCCGCCCTATTTGCATGCTTCATGAAATGTCATATCTTTATGTAACCTAAGAAGGAACAACTATATATAATTTGTTTTGTTTTACACACTTATGATTATAGTGTATTTTGTTTTACAACTTATAAGGAGGCCATGAATTTAAATGTAGGAACGATGACCGATGACTAAATTGGTTGTTATATTAGGTACTGGTTCCGGATTGTGGAATCGGTTTGGCAAATTCTTTTTTGCAAATACCTAATGTGATCACCTAAGGTGTTGTTTGTTTTTTTTGTAAACGAAAATTCATGAAGTCTGTTGACCATCTTTGCAACCCTCTGCAGCAGAAGAGGTGGATCAAACAGCTGCAATCTGTAATAAGTAGTCTGTTTGTTTTTTAATATCTGAAGACTGTTGCAATAAAATGAAATTTAAATAAACTGATTTTACAAACTGAAAATAGTTCTCAACGCCAAAATTTTAATAATTCTAATCTTAAAACATTGAATAAATATTAAAAAGAACATGTAAAAAAAACAAAAATAAAAAATTTCTTAAAAAAACTAAAAAAATGTAAAAGAAGCTATTTGTTTTTTTTTTTTTTCTAAAAAACATTAATTTTAAAGAACATAAAAAGACTATAAAAAAATTAAGAAAATATTGCAGACAATATCTAGAATATTCATAAAAAAATCACACATGTTAAAAAAATACAACCGAAATTAAAAATATTATTAAAAGAAACAGTAAAAAAATAAAAAATGAAAGTTTTTTAAAAAAACCAAGTTATTAAAAAATGTGGAAACAATAAAAAGAAATTATATTAAATCGGTAAATCAAAGTTTAAAAAAAATCAAATTATTCCAAATTTCTTTAAAATCACTTGAAAAAAATGAAAGCCAAAGATGTTTCAAAAGGCAAGTCAAGTACTGGGCCGCACAGAACATGCGCAAAGGTTTTGCAGTCAGAAATTTTTCAAAAAACAAACTGCTGCGAGATACCAAATGTTTCGCTTATACTATTATGCGCAGCAAAAAAGAATTATCCGAAAAAGTTTTTCTAAAAAAAAAACAAACAGCCTCTTACTCAAACCTTACAGCTTTTAGCCGATCAGGTTTAGAGGTTCACCATTGACCCTTGATTCCTACATTAACCAAAGTGCATATGTGGAATAAAATAGAGATTTCAACTTTTTTCAATATATATATATATATATATATATATATATATATATATATATATATATATATATATATATATATATATATATATATACACACACACACATAGAGGGAGAAAGCTTGATTCGGAAAATCCTTACTGTTTGTTTTTGTCCCTAACTTATTTTTTTAACTCGGAAAATTCCTACTGTTTTTTTTGTTACGCGTTTGGTCCCTATTGTTTGTTTTTGTTATGCGGTTGGTCTCTGTTTTACCTAAAAATACTATTATTTAAATATGAAAAAAATTGTGGAATACTTAAGGTAAGGTGAGGAAGGTGGGGTTGGGGTTGTGTTTATTTAAATAAATTAAAAAATCAAGGGTAAAATAGTTTTTTAGGTAAGAAAGCGACTAAGCGCATAACAAAAACAAACAGTAGGGACCTTCCGAGTTAAAAAAATAATTTATCGACCAAACGTGCAAATTACCTTAAACCATACGGACCATTCGTGTAGTTTATATATATATATATATATATATATATATATATATATATATATATATATATATATATAATCAAGAGTTTTGAACCATAGAGAGCTTATATATATATATATATATATATATATATATATATATATATATATATATATATATATATATATATATATATATATATATATAGGGAATGGTTATTTGGAAAACAAAAAAATCCTAAAAAACCCTAAAAATGCATAAAAAAATACCTAGAGAACACAAAACTTTTTTTTTGAATTTTTTTATGTAAAAATCGCAGCTTTTTAAAGAAATTCGCTGAAAAAAAATTTGAAAAAAAAAAATTATTAAAGAAAAATTGATTTTTTATTTTTTTCAGCGAATTTTAATAAAAAGCTGCGATTTTTTATTAAAAAATTCAAAAAAAAAATTTGTAATCTGTAAGTATTTTTTTTATGCATTTTTTGTGATTTTCAGGGTTTTTTGTTTTTCATAGAACCTAAACCTATATATATATATATATATATATATATATATATATATATATATATATATATATATATATATATATATATATAATCTAATCAAGAGTTTTGATCCATAGAGAGCTTGGCTTCTAAACTTAAGAAAGATAGGTCTAATGACAAAGAACCTTAACGAAAGAAAGGGAAAAAAAATTGGAAATTGCTCCTAATAACCATGTCTCATGCTTCAAGCCTTCAACACAGTCACACAGACATGTATCCTCCTGTTAAAAACTTAAAATTGTGAAGTGCGAACATGACAAAAAATTACCAACTTACATTTGTGGCTAATGAGGTACACCAAAAACAAGACAAATTGAATAAAAGCCCAAAATTGGTGGTTTTTTCTTACTGGTTTAGCAACTGGATTTGACTGCTGACTTTAACCGAACTGGTTTGGCAAAAAAAAACCAGTTTGTGCACCTCTAATTGTAGAAGCCGGAAAAAGTCCACCGGCATACGACATACATTTGGCCCAGTAGAGTAAAATTGGTTCATTTATTTGGCCCAATAGCATCAAAACTTGCTAGCCCGGTTTATTCTTATAAAATGCTTTTGTTTAAAGCTAACTTTGTAGATATGTATTTTACTCACTTTAATAAAGATGGTGGTCACCAATGAGACGTAGGAATTAATTGAGAGATGGCAAATGAGAAATTTCTTAGATTAAGTATTTAATACTAGTTATTACAATCCCAATTCATACATTAATTAAGTATAAAACAAACCCACCATCTAATGAAGGTGGTTAAAAATTATAGATGATCTAAACAATTGACATAATTGGTAAAACTTTAAAATTTGTGAACTCTTAACAAACCATGTCCAAACGTAAAAGTATTTTTGAACTCAAATCTTGCATCACTATTAAAATTGTATAGTTATGGGTGTTCAAAATATCCAAAACCAAAAATTCGTAAAAAAAAAAACCGAAAATCCGTGTCGTTAGGCTGTGGTTTGCCTGCTCCCCTCCTCCGATCTCTAAAACCACTTATCATCTAATATATAGTTAATAACAACATTCCCTCCTTGACCATTTTGCCTTTGTTTCCTTTCTGTCGACAACAACCATCTTCTTCGGTTACCTCACTTCTCCCTTCCCTTTCTTTCCACATCCGTTACAACGACACATAATTGTTCATTTACGCTCCATTATCATCTCATTTCTATTGGATTTAAAAGATCCTCTTATCGGTTCTAGATATAGATCAATAATATCCTTTTTTTATGTTCACTTATTTCTTGCTTTGATTTGTTATCCCTTGTATAAAAGGCTTTGCCTCTTTGGAATTCAATATATGAGATATTATGTATCATGAAATTTGTAACGTTCTAAAAATCAGAGTAAAATTTTTCATTTAAAAAGAAACACTATCCACGAGCCTAAAAGTTACCAAACATTGTTTACAAGTCATAATAAGTTAAAACATCAAATCAAAGTATCAATCATCATAAATTGTGGGATGATGTGTACAATCACATATTTGCCTATCCCCACTTATCAGAAGTACCTGAAATATTGAAATCCAAACTGTGATACAAAGTTAGGGAGCTTCTCAAAATACCCCGTAATGCAAACAATTACAGATATAACACAAGCATGCATACAAGGTTTGTTAGTCCTTGACCTTAACCCAACCATATTGGGTTGTTGGTTTACAGCACAAAGCAGTAAAACCTCAACCCAACCATCCTAGTTTTGTTGGCACGTGGCCTCAACTCAACCACCTAGGTTGGTTGGCATATGATCTCAATCTCACCATACCGGGTATGTTAGCTTTCAATCTCAATCTAATCATGTCGGGTTTGTTGGTGCGTGACCTCAACCCAACCATCCATTTGTCGACATATACACAACAAATCATACATATAACTATCATAGCAATCCTACATCCTAGGATACATAAACACAATAAATGGGCCAGCCTTGGTACCTCAGACCCATTGGCATAGTAAGAAAACTTACCTCTTAGTCCGAACAAATCTAAAATAAGTCTCGACTCTGAATACCGACTCTACCTGTCACCTATTATGAAAAATCATTGCCTAATCTTAATAAATACCAAATCACCTAAAAATCTCCTTAGGTCCAAATTGATCAAACTCAACAAATCAGCTGAGTCGACTCAGCCCCATACGTGGGGGGGGGGGGGGGTACTCGAACGTACGTGGAGCGTACTCGAGCACGACCAAACGGATGGGAACCTTACCGCGTACATACGGTTTACGACCCAGTATGCCCAGCGTACGCAACTGAAACTTCTCAACCCATTATGAGCTTAATACTTAAGCTTTTTCATCCAAGATGAAGATCCAAGTCCTAAGTGTTGTCCTTTACCATAATGTTTCCAACTTTATGGTCTTGCATGGCTCTAATGTGCTTAACAATAGAGACCCCCCAACATCTTAAGCCATTAAGACAACTAAATTCATGCACGGGGAAGAACTAGTGGTCAAGAACACATTTTATCTTGTGTATATCATCATATACACAAGATCTAACAAGCTAATCACCAAGGTATGAACTTTATACCTTCTGGAGATTAAGGATGATGCAAGATTTCCGATCCAAGCTTACTTCTAGCTTCCAAGCTTCACCAACACCTTCTTCTTCCTTTGAAACACACAAAAACACACTCTCAAGCTTCAAGATGCAACAATGGGGCTAGGGTTTGCAAGGGGCAACGTTTCAAGTGATGGAGGCTGGAAATGGGATGAGGAAATGGGAATTAAGGTTTAATATATAGGGTTCAAACCCTAAATATTAAGGTTTAAGTCCAGGCAAAGTATACCCTACGTACTCAGAGTACCCCCAACGTACTCTCCGAAATGGTGTTGCTCTACTTAAACCCTTTTACGCCGAACATACCATCTAGGTACGCCCCACATAAGGGCCAAAGTTGCCAAAATCACAAATTAAAGGATTGGAAGGAAACTTACCAGGATTCGAGTGTAACAAAATTTACGATGGTATCAGAGTAGGTTTAACCTAAAAGCGCCAATCCTAAATTGCCATCCCTCTCCATGGTCGGCGATGAAGCAGGATCCGGCCAAGCATCGAAGAAAGATAATGGGCCAGATGCAAAATCACCATTCTACATACATCCCTCACATTACCCGAAGAAAATGCAAGTCAACGATTCCCTAACCGACAACTATTACACCGACTAGTCATAGGAGATGATGAACTTCATGTTTTACAACAAAGTTGGTTTTGTTGATGGATCTATAAAACGATTGGAAAAGGATGATTCATATTAGATGGCATGGATGCATTGTGATGCTATGGTGAAAGGATGGCTTACAAAAGCCATGGAAAAGAATATCGGAAGCAGTGTGAGATATGCAAGCTTTGCCAGTGATATCTAAAATTATCTTTTGGAAATTTTCGGTGCCCCTAGGGCATATGAACTAAAAGAAATTCTCACAGGAACACGACAAGAAGGGGTCACAGTTTCCGCCTACTACACTAAGCTGTGAGGCATTTGGGACGAGATACAAGCGGTACTCGCAATTCTATGTTGTGCATGTAATGGTTGTATATGAAACATTGGAAGAAAAATTGTGGAGCACAGGGAGAATGAAAGACTATACAAGTTCCTCATGGGACTCGATAGCGAATTCTCAGTCATACGAACATAGATCCTTGCCATGAACCTGATTCCAATTTTGGGGAATGCTAACCATCTGGTTATAGAAGATGAGCGACAAAGAACCTTTAAACTTTTCAAAACCACCTAACCCATTAATACCTTAAAACATATGCATGGTGTAACGCCCCTATTTCCCGAGTATAAATTATGGTTATAAATTCTCATGATTTCAAGGCCTACTCGACGAGTAGCAGCGGGTTGGTCCACGTGTTTAAGTGACCTACTCGTTGAGTCCATAAAGGGACTCGACGAGTAAGAGATGGAGGAGGAAAACCCTAATTTCGGGGTTTTGCACCATATTTAAAGGATCATTGGCCTTAGGGGTGTTCGCGGGGCGGTTCGGCTCGGGTATCAATAAAATTGTGAACCGTGACTACGGGGCAGGTACCTCATGTCCACTACCCGAAACTGAACCGAATTGGCAAAAAACCCGAACCGAACCGAACCGTATGAAGACGGGTAACCACGGTTCGGTTCATGGATACCCGCTAAATATACACGTCAAATTTAATCCTAATTACAAACTTTATTTCGATAATTTCTTTATGAAAATAAGTAAGCAAGTGATTCAAAAATGATGATGACGTTCAAATAACATTAATTATAATCTATATAATAACTATAATAATGAAAATAATAAGAAACATGATGAATATATAGAAGTGCAAACTGGAAATTTCCCATGGTCGGCCGTACCTTGATAAAAAAAAGTGTCAACTAATCTAGCCATGCAAAAAGATTACGTACGGTGAACTGCAAACTGGATACAGGAAATATTTTTATTATGTTTTATTTCTATATTAATTATATTTACCTTTGTTATTTATTTATTTATTGCTTGGGGATAGTTCACTCTCTGTATTGAAAATAATGTTTCATGATCAACGGAAATAATGCTTAATATATATATATATATATATATATATATATATATATATATATATATATATATATATATATATAAACGGTTCGGTTCGGGTATCCGCGGATATCTAAATGTTTAAACCGAAACTGACCCGTAGATAGACGGTTTTTTCGGTTTCAGTTTTTTTCTATTTCGGTTTAATTCGGTTTCGGTTTTTTCGGTTTCGGATTGACCGAATCGGATCGGTTTTTCGGTTTTGCAGGTTTTTTTGCACACCCTTAATTGGCCTCCCCAGCCTCCCCTTTTCAGCCTCTTGATGTTCCAAAACCCTAATTCGTGTGTGTATGCTACATTGGTGTGTGTTTAAGCTGTGAAGAAGGATTTTGGTGAGAAAATATTGGGGAACAAGTGATTAGAATCAAGGAACTCGTGGGAATCAGAGATCTACTTCAGTGGGCACCCTTTTGAAGGTATTAAGCTGTTATCTTGGCCTCATTTCATCTTAGATCTCATTTGGGTGGATTTTAGGAAGCTTTTCTTATGTTTGAGCTAAGATATAAAGTTGCAACTTCAGATCTGAGCTCTCTTTGGTCTCTAGATCCATCAAGTTGTTAGCTTTGGCAAGCATGAACCTTCCCTCAAGCGTGAGACTTCTTTACAAGCTTGGTTTTGTCATTTTAAGACTTTAGAGCTTTGCATGCATGTAAAGTTTACGACTTTACGTGATAAACATGCCTTGCGAAGCTAGATCTACAGTTTGGAGCCTTAGCATGGCTTAAAAAGCCTCTGTATGGATGAAGGACTGAAGGGACTCGGCGAGTTGCATGGTCAACTCAACGAGTCCGATGAAGATTGTCGTGGGCTCAGCGAGTCAAATGAGTGACTCGGCGAATCGGCTAAGGTTTTCCTAACCCTTGGACATATATGAACTAGGAGAGTTGCAAGGGAGACTCGATGAGATGGGCAAAGAGTTTTCAACCGCAAACCTTAGGAACTCAACGAGTCACTCTAGTGACTCGTCGATTTGACGAGTTATGCAAAGAACTCGGCGAGTAGCTGAGGGTACTCGACGAGTTAAGGTCAACATGGAATGTTGACCTTGACCATTGCCTTTGACTTTAACCAAGGGTTGACCAGTTTGACTCCTGAGGGTATTTTAGTAATTCGGGAACTTATGGACTTGGTCCTATGGTGGTTATAGGTGGTGGAGTTTGGGGCTTTGACTTGGGGGTTTGATCTTATCTCTACGGTTCGGCATTGCGAGGTGAGTTATCCTCATTATATCAATAGGGTCTAAGGCACCTAGGCTGGCCATTTATCGAATTTGTATCCGGGTATATGCTTGATATGTTTATTGATCTGCTAGATCTGCATCCTGGTAGTTAGGATGATATTATATGTAACACTCGTTTATTTATTAGTTAAATAAATAAATTAATGAACGAATGGTAGCCTAAAATAAATAATTATATATGCAGGGTGTTGGGTTCGAGGAGTTAATTGCCACATTTCTATAAGTCGGGGGTTAATAGTGTGTGTTTTGGAACCATTTTATAAATATTTATGAAGACAGGGGCTCCGTGATAATTACATGGAATTAATTTAAAAGGAAATGAGGTGGAGGGGTTGATTATGTCATAATTAAGATATTGGGGGTTGTTTGGTAACTTTTCTACCTAAGTTGTAAGGATTTTAAGGCTGAGGGTCTAAACAGTAAATTTCGGATCTTGGTTGAAAAGTTTCTCATGGGGAGGGACTAAACTCGTCAATTGTGTAAAGGTTTATGTTTGATGGGAGTGGGACTTTAACCCGACATATTTCTTCCCTCCTGTTGTATTGCTGAAGAGTAACCCTAGATTGTCACTTCCCGAGCCACCGCAACCATTGGAACGAGTTCAATCGCTGCTGCCTAGCTAAGGATCGCCACCGTCGCAGCCCCGCTACCGGAAGCGACGTGTTCATCGAGATGGCTGCCAAGACCGATGATCGAGTGGGGTTTTGCTGCTGTGAGGGTCGTGAGTGACCGTAAAATCGATGGTAAGCCCATTTGCCACCTCTCCCTCTCTTCTCCTTCGCTATTCTCGGTGATTCGGCACCGTATACGTTGGTTGCTGCCGCCAGTAGCCCTTTAGTCGCCGTTGTGGGCCTCTGCCATCATTGGTTGTCGTTTCTATGACATTCCGGCGATGTGTTGCCGCCTTATAGGTGGTTGAATGCATGAGTGTTCGCTTTAGGGGTCATTTTAGAAGCTAATAATGAAGCAAACCACCGGTGTTTGCTGCTGCTATACGCCATTTCATGTTATCACCACTGTCGGACGCCACCAGGTGGGTGGCTGGATCTATTTCACAAGCTGCTATTAGTAGTGTGTGTATGCGTGTTTTGTTTGGCTGGAAAATCAAGAATGGCCACCACCGCCACCGTGAGATGGTGGTTGCCACCATGTGTCACCGGTGTGTGTGTGTGTGTGTGTGTTTATTTTAGTATAATGTGTGTGTAATATTTCGTGAGTTCATTGTAAATTGTAAAAATGGAATAATGGAAAGAAGTTGAAAACCACCACCTTAGGGTGGTGGCTGCCGCCTCCTACCGCAACCGGCCACCGTGTCGGATAGCGGTGTGCCTCGTTGTTTGGTGACTCGTTTGTGGTGTTTGGACAAGGGACATAAACCCTAATGGGCCTAATAGACCTTAATGGGCCCAAAGAAGCTTAATGGACATAAAAGCCCAAACATTTGATTAATGGGCTTAAGGAAACCCTAATGGGTCTAATGGACCCTAGTTAACCCAAAGAGACTATCACACCCCAAAACCAAGAACGGCGGAAACGTTCTGGGGCGGAGGACGTCATGTACAATATCACAACAATGTAAAGTAGTAAACAAGCAACAACATCATCCATTGCATTAATAATAAAATTATTATACAAGTGTGTTCTGTCAAATTTTGATAAACACTAAAGCATAAATCAAAATGAAAGATGAGTCTTGAACAAGTTCCATCTTCCTTTCTCCTTGCATCGGTACCTGTCTATGATGACCTGAGGATACAAGTAATTTTGAAAGCGAGTATCAGCTTTAAAGCTGGTGAGATCATAAGTATTTTAGTGTCTTAATTTGTATGTCAGAATTTGTAAGTAAATGAATTGTAAGTATTGTAAATGTATATGAACTGTAAGTATGAAAATGTTTGTAAAACAACTGTAAGCGTTTGAAAAACTCTAGAAATCCCTATGATTCCTACTATTATATAAGGGTGTCTTCTACCAAGACCTAACTGTTCTCAATGTAGTCTTCTACCAAGACTTAACTGTTCTAAATGTCCGTGTCATGTAAAAGTGTGTAATTTTCCCAAGTGTAACTATTATTAACAAAATATAGTTTCTACATTTATAGTTTCAGTGAAAAGATCACTAAATATGTGTACAGGGAAAATTAATGTAGTACTAAAACGTAGCGCTATAAGAACTACTGCTGTACTAATTACCTTAAACCGGATTTATATTAAGGCATCATGTGATTAATTGTACCATACTATTGACTGGTAACAACGGCATAAGAATGGTTGTAATAACGGAATGACGTTTGGCACCCGCAGACCTGCAAGTCCGGCTGTAGCTAGCAGCAAGGTGTAGGATAGTCAATCCAGTATAGATCTATACACAAACTCACGCTCTCCCTCCAAGAGAATTCTGGCTACAACTTGGGCCATGACATTTAAGGCATGCTCCGATACAGTGGATCACAATTTTATTAACGTATTAATGTAAGTGTAATGTACGGAAATGTTCTACGTGTGCTAGTTGTAATGTGTGTTCTTCCTCTATCTAGCAAGTATAGTAATGTAATCGTTCTAGTATCGTTGTATGTGTTCTCTTTCTAGTATAGTTGTATATGTTCTTCTAGTAGTAAGTATTGACTCATGAATGAACTGACTCATAGTATGATATCGCGTTCTAGTAATAGTTCTAGTATCTTCCTAAACTACCCATATGGTAGTTTACTAGCAATCTAACTAGTGCGTATGGACATGGATGTATACCCTTGCTACCCAAGGGCATGGGATGAACTGGAAGGACCTTTTATGACTATATATGTACACATGATATATAACTAATATTTAAACGACCTTCGGACGAGTACCCGATATCCCACCAGACCACATCTCAAGCGCGAAAAGGAAATAGGGTGGATAGCCTTCCTAAGTCTTTTAAACATTTCTTATATAACTATACATATAGAGGCATGCAATTTATAATATAAAAGCATAAAATAAGATTTGTAAAACCTTTGAACATAAATATTTTGTAAGAAAAGATTGACTTGATGTCGATCTATAAAATGGTTTCGAAGGCATGGGTTTGATAAAACAGTTTAGTATAAAGAACATTTGTTTGAAACACAATTGTAAATAAGTTTGAAATGTAATATACATAATAAAATGTACAGTGTAATAAGGAGCTTTTAAACACATAAAGTGTTTATGAAAAACATTTGAAGGAAACTGTTTGGTAAAACGGCTAATGAGTAGCCAATCATTTGAATGCTGCTTATTAATCACATGTGATTGATATAATAATTAGCATAATTCTACTTGTATCCCCCCCCATAAAACATTTAAAAACAGTTTAAAACATTGATTAAGGGGTATGAACTCACCTGCAGTAAGTGACTGGAATTGAAGGGACTGTTATCGTAAGGAAGGATCGGGCAAGTGCTTGGTGTCAAGTGAAGACTTTAGACACACACAATGATCCTAATTACATATGAAGACATATGTATATAAATAATTAGTGATTAAAACACTAATTATACAAGTATAAACATTTTAACGCGAGGAAAACACTTTTGGTCAAGTGCTAGGAGGCTAATGGGTTGCAACAAAGGAGTGCAAGGCCTCTAATGGGAGTTTAAGGTCTAATGACCATATGTTTTGGAGTTTATGGCCCAGGGGAGTAAACTCCTAGCCGTAAACTCTCCTTAGGGTCACTAAATGAAGCTTAGAATTACTACAACTCTAGTGGTGAATTGTTTCAAGGCTAAATCAAGTGTTTGTGCTTCCTTTTAACTCCTTTAAGGAGTTTACGGCCCTAGGACCATATTCCCTTGGAGTTTACGGCCGTAAACTCCCTTGGGAGGGTGTTTATGGTGTTTTCAAGTCTCTAACATTTCAAGGTTATGATCTATGTTGGGTTCTAGGCATAAGGAAGGAGTTAGGGTGTCATTTGACCCCTTTATAGGGGTTTACGACCCAAGAACTTGTCTTGGCCGTAAACTCATTAATACTTGTGATTCCTTATGTTTTCTAGGCTTTAAACACTTTAGGGTACATGTCTAAAATCAAGTTTAAGCCTTAGGTGCCTTAAAAGCACCATTTTGAGCATGCTTTTTGGAGTTTACGGCCTAAGATACTCTTGGGCCGTGAACTCCCAAACTTGGGTGATTCTTGGTTGATTTCATATCCCTAATACACTCCTATACAAGTCCAAGGCAGTAGTATATCATGGGGGACAATCTAGGCTTGTTTTCGGGAGTTTACCGCCCAAGAACACCTTGGGGAGTAAACTCCTAAATCGAATGCTTTAGCTATGTAATCTATGTTATGAACACATTTAAAGCTTTCTAACACTACTAGAAAGAGTTACTCACAATTTGGGATAAAAACCCAAAGATCTGTGAGAGAGAATATTGACTTTTCTTTAAATGGAATTCAACTAATGAACCAATTTGGTTCAGACTTCTATTTATAGTCCTGAGATATTATTGGCAGAAAATATTTTTATTCCTGAAACGAATTCTAATGTCGTAGAGTATTGGAATAACAGTGTTGCACAAAACCCTAGTGCATCCACTCTCCTAATATCTCCTTAAGTGTAAAATCCTGAAAACTGTCAAACTTATACTCGAAATCTGAGTTTTCACTGTAACTGTTCTACTTCTATTGGCTTCAAATGGTTTGTTCAGAATGGAAATTTCGGGTTTCACAGAGACCCTAATGGGCCCAATAAGGCCCATATTGACCTAAAAGCCCCACCAATGGGCTAATGGGCTAGTGTTGGGTTTGAAAAACCTTAAGGGCATAAAACCCTAATTCTGAGAACTAATCGGGACACACACGAGAATTATTTAATAGTTTGAAATATTAAATAATAGTCATTAGCAAAGACTAATATAAGCAATATAAGACTTAATGGATTAAGTCCTTAGTGTATTAAGTTCTTAATGGGTTAAGTAGGACACTTAACCCTAATCATCATGTTATGCGAAAACCTAATCCCACTTGGGTTTATAGTTGGGCCTTTTATCGGGCTTTGATGATTGAGATAATAATGGGCCATCCAAAAACAAACAATTAGGCTTGGATAATTTAATGGGCCTAGGGTAAGGCCCATGTAAGGGGTTTAGGCCCAATTTGGAAAATTGGGCCATATATGGGCCATAGTTGGGCCTTAATGATTATATAATGTTGGGCCTTAGAATAAGACCATGTATAGGCTTGGGCCCAATTTGGAAAATTGGGCCATATGATGGGCTTTGACTCATAGTTGACTTTTAGGTCTATGGATTAGGCGTTGGGCTTGAATGAGCCAAGCTTGGGGTAATGTAGTAATTATCCAAAGAATATACTATTGGTTATGTGTTGGGACCCAATTATTAATTGGGTGGTGTTTTGATATTGACAGATCGGAAATCTGTCATCCAGCAGCTTGGTCGAGTCTGCGAGACTTCAGTAGTGTGAGGTTGAGTCTACGGGAGTTCAGCAGTGTGAGGTGAGTTACCTTCCGGTAGCGGTGGGTCTACGACCACAATGCCGGCCCATCGGTGGGAGTTGTATGATTAGATGATTGTCTATGTGATATTCATCTAGGTTGGCTGCTACCGGATATGTTGATGTCCTAGTATGATATAATGCTATGTGCTAGTGATAGTAGGGGAGATAGTCCCCAGAGTACCGGTCGATAGGGCCGAAGGGGTAGTCATGCCCCGCCATGCTAGATAGATTATGTGATCAGTGTTATGTGGTAGTAGTATGTGATGGGTTTAAACCATAAGAACATCCTATGTGCTCATGCAAACCCTAATGCTTGGATCTAGGTTTCTCTATTGTACATGCATTCATCCAACACATTAAACCCTAGATCTAGCATGTGATAATCAATATTAACGCAAGAATGGGATTTAGATCTTACCTTCATTGTTATGTAGCAATAACAATCTCAAATCCTCCCTTTAATGGCTTTAGAAAGTTTAGATTCACAAGTGTCACTCCTCTAATGGCTCACTAACACCAAGAGCAAGAGGATGAAGAATAAGAAAAGAAGAAGCACCGAAAAACATGTAGAAACCCTAAGGAGACTCTTAGCCACGTTTTTGGTGCCCTAGGGATCCTTAAATAGTGATGCTATTAGGGTTATATAACAAGGAAACCCTAATTTGAATGCTTAGGCCCTAAGCAACCCATGGACTCCCTCCTTAGAGGCCATAGAATTCGTCTACCCCTCTAATACCGAGTCCATTAGCCCAATATTCAACTATCATACAATTGAAAGTTCTAGTCCCTTAAGTTTAATTAATGTCTTTTAGCCACAAAATTAATTCTTAATTAATTATTGACTAATATTAATTAAACAATATGATTTCTCCTTTAATATATTATTCACATAATATATTAATAAATCATAATTAATCCTCTCTCTCTCTCTCTCCATAATTCATCCTATCAAGTTGCTTTGGTGAAGGCAACCCAAAAGGAACATGCACCATCGGGTCAAGTACATACCAAAATAGTTATGGACTTAGATACTAATCCAACAGTCTCCCACTTGGATAAGTCTAATAACTATTATGCATATGAAGCATGATCTCGTGTTCCTTGATCGAATCGTGGAATATCATCTTCATGTGGAAAGCTTGTTCCACGGGATTTGGGAAGACCATAGTTGTCATACTTTGACATCTACAAAATGGGAGAAAATTCAAGTTAGTTGATTGATTGAGTCCTTAATAAATCACCCAAATGAGATATTAAGGCTAGGACCCAACACAATATTCCACAACTTGGGAGAGGGGTGTCGTAACCTAAATTGTAGAATATTTGAAGGTAAGTGAATGACGATTCACTAATTTTCCACCATGAAAAACGAAAAAGAGATTAGGTTTTAAATGTATTGAAAAACTCCTAGATCCTTTGAGATTCATTGAACTTTTCAATGGCATGTTTAAATCTCGATATGTCCCTCGATTTGTGATTGGGATGCCAAGGATCACAAAACAGGGTGTGAATAACCATGCAAACTTACATGGTGCCCCCAATGTTACAGTCACCTATTCGATGTGTCGGTTAACCACACACGCTCCACTGAACTATAACAAACATTAAGTCACCCTTTGCTACCTTTGCTTAGAACCATTTAGTGTGCCGGTTAACCACACACACTCCGCTAACGTCTTCGCAAGGGTACAAAGTGTAATTTCATGGAATTGCATCCAATTCACTTTTGCCTAAAGTAACTAAGATTGAGAATTTTGTATAAAACATTTGGTTACTTTATACTTCATTATACTTTTAAAGGAAAGGGTTTGCCCTATCCTACCCGTTCGGCTAACGACCCTCCACCAATCAAGGAAGCGGTGGGTGAGAGTGGACACCCATTAAACGGCCATTTTATAGACCATAACCTTATACCCCCCCCCCCCTTATAGATTGGCTTCGTGAATGAGGCCTACTAACGGTAACACTAGCAGTTTAAGTTATACATCTATAATATTAAACTTTTAATGTTATATATAGTATAAGGGTGTATTTTACACTTTTAAGATACTAGGTGGTCTAATTTAATAAATTATACTTTTAATTTAATTAAATGTACACCATATCACTATGGATTTATTAACACTCTTTTAATTATACACTTAATTAATTTAATAAAACCTTAAGGGTGCAATTTGAACTTTTTCAAAACTTAGGGTTTTAGAATTTAACATTTTTAAAATTAAACTTTTTGATTAAAATTTAAATTCCAAAAATTGAGGGCAAGTTTTGAAACATTTCAAATCATTAGGGTTTAGAATTTAAATATTTCAAAATCAAACCTTTTAATCAAAATTTAAATTCCAAAACTTGAGGGCAAGTTTTGAAACTTTTCAAAACACAAAGGATCAAATAGCAAATAATTTAAATTAAACAATTAATTTAATGATTATCTAAATTTGACCTAGTCAATATTACTTGCAAGACAATTTTCCAATTTAATTCAAATAATCAATTATTATCATATAAGGAAATTATCATTCAATCAAATGGTAATTATCTTTTGTTTGGTCAATGATATACTCAAATATAAGATAAAATTTGGATATTAATGACCTAAAGCAATTAAGGCAAATATCCTCAAGCAAAACAGCAAGAAATCCCGAAATCTGCTCTAACTGACGCTCGAACTCGCGCGAGTTCCACTATGAACTCGCCGAGTCCACTATGGAACTCGCCGAGTTCATCAGTCAGGGGCACAAAAAAAACATTTTTCAAAGCTAAATAAACAAGGCATCAATACAATAGAAACCAATCAAGGCTCTGATACCACTGATGGGTTTTAACCATAAGAACATCCTATGTGCTCATGCAAACCCTAATGCTTGGATCTAGGTTTCTCTATTGTACATGCATTCATCCAAGAATTTAAACGCTAGATCTATCATGTGATAATAAATATTAACACAAGAATGGGATTTAGATCTTACCTTGATTGTTATGTAGCAATAACAATCTCAAATCCTCCTTGTAATGGCTTTAGAAAGCTTAGAGTCACAAGTGTCACTCCTCTAATGGCTCACAAACACCAAGAGCAAGAGGATGAAGAATGAAAAGAGAAGAAGCATCCAAAAACGTGTAGAAACCCTAAAGAGACTCTTAGCCACGTTTTTGGTGCCCTAGGGACCCTTAAATAGTGAGGCTATTAGGGTTATCTAACAAGGAAACCCTAATTTGAATGCTTAGGCCCTAAGCAACCCATGGACTCCCTCCTTAGAGGCCTATGACGATTTCTAATGGGTTTCCCCATGGAATTCGTCCACCCCTCTAATATGGAGTCCATTAACCCAATATTCAACTATCATACAATTGAAAGTTCTAGTCCCTTGAGTTTAATTAATGTCTTTTAGCCACAAAATTAAGTCTTAATTAATTATTGACTAATATTAATTAAACAATATGATTTCTCCTTTAATATATTATTCTCATAATATATTAATAAATCATAATTAATCCTCTCTCTCTCTCTCTCCATAATTCATCCTATCAAGTTGCTTTGGTGAAGGCAACCCAAAAGGACCATGCACCATCGGGTCAAGTACATACCAAAATAGTTATGGACTTAGACACTAATCCAACAGTATGGGGGTGAAATAGTCCCCAGTATCCGGTCGAGAGGACTGAAGGGGAGACCAGCACCCAGATATACTAGTCAGTATCTGGTCGAGAGGACCGAAGGGGAGGCCAGCACCCAGATATGTTAGCCAGTATCCGGTCGAGAGGACCGAAGGGGTAGGTTGGGCACCCAGATATGCTTGACAATATATGTATGTTATGTGATTGTATGGTACGTGGTACGATGAGGGAACTCACTAAGCTTCGTGCTTACAGTTTTCAGTTTTGGTTTCAGGTACTCGTTTTCAAAGGAAAGGAGTCGGCCTGATCGCAGCACATCACACTATGTTTTCCGCACATGGGATCCTTGAGATTACACTCTGATATGGTTTTATGATAATATGTTTTGATTATTGACACTTGGATTTTGACATGAGATATTAATATGAATGTTTTTATACTGATGGTTTTATATAATAACTTAATTGTAACGCCTGTGTTTCCGGGCTTGCCATTTTTAGCAATGTAATAGTCTAGGTTAACCTTTGCAACCCAATTTGAAATAATAATAATGTATTATTTGAGTATTATGTGTTTTGTGCTTAATTGCTTAATTATGTGGTTTGATTAATTAAGAATAAAAATAAGCGTCGAAATTTAAGTTTAAAATAAACTTGATATCGTTGGATAAAGTTGTAGTGGTCGAAACAAGGATTCCGAAGATATAAAGAATACCGAAATCCGAGTCTTAACGAAGAAGTTATGACATGTCGAAGTTTTACGGCGAAACCGGCACGGCACCGGGAAGCGTAAATAGTGAATTTACGATAGAGCGAGATTTAGCCTTATCAATCTAAACAAAAGTTGTAGAATATGTTAAGATAAGAGCGTCAATAAAAAGAACGCCCAAATCTGACTTCGTATGAGGGAGTTATGATTTTTCTAAGATTCGGCTTAGTAGTGCACGACCCGAAACTCGAATTTTAGTTCGAGCGGTTTTTGGCTTACGCGACCTAAATGAGAGTTGAAGGTCTCATTAATAGGAACTCAACGGTAAAAATATGGACGAAAACGGAGTTCGTATGAAGGAGTTACGAATTCTTCGCGGTCGTTTAACAGTCTAAACGCCTCCTACTGTTAAATTTGAGACCGTTCAAGATTTAGCCGACGGAGTCTAAACGAAAGTTGTAGATCTTGATTTTACCTACGCGTGGATATAAAGAACATCAAAAACGGAGCTCGTATGCGAGAGTTATGATTTTTCTAAGTTCGAAGGCTAATACGCGATAGGGGTGACGTGGCACCACCCAAAAGTTGACACGTGGCACCACCAGAAAGCCACCACATGGACCGACTCGGCGAGTAGGTGTCCCCTACTCGGCGAGTCCACCAGATATTTTCACTATAAATAGGATGCGAGGGTTCAGGGTTTATTTGCTCATTTCTTCTCATCTTTGTGCCGAAGCTCTGCGTTTTTACCCCCGAAGCTACCCCGAAGCCCCGGTATCATACTCTAGCCCCGAGGCAAGTCCCGAGATCCCGAAGATCCAGAGAAGTGCGGTTCCCAAGTCGAAGCTCTGCCCGCGAGAAGTTTGATTTTCGAGGAGATCTCCCAGATCTGCTGAGGAATACTACTTCTATAAGCCATATTGCTGTCCGATCATCTTCTGATCAAGTGAGTGTGTAGTTATTTTCTTTCTAATACAATAATACGAAGTATTTTATATAAAAATACGTGCTATGTGTATATATTTGGTTGTGTTATGTGTGAATGTGTATTCACTCTCTTCTATCTTATAGATCTGCTTATTTCTTTATGAGATATGTGTTATGTGTGTGTGTGCCTCATCTGTTATGTGATATATGTGTTGATTAAAGCATGCTATACAGGTTTTCTTTAAACTACGTATACAAATGTATATTTTTATCTACTAATATGTTGGGTAGAACATGGGTAGATAGTTGGTGTGTGATAAACAGATGAGAGGCCTCGTTGTTGTTTGATTGAGTCATCTAGCGGAGTTTAGATGACGACCACTGGCTATTCTAGACAGTCTTGTGGAAACATTAGCAGGTTCGCCACTTGTAGGTGTTAATGAACTTGGGTGTTCATTCGCTGTACTCCATCCCCCTCATGGTTGCCTTATTTGACTTATATTGCTGAGGTACCCCCGAAGCATGTGTTGTCGTCCCGATGAAATATTCTTAAACTAGGTCCCTTATGTTAGTTGTTTTAGGGACATTAAAGTGAGAATAACGGGAATGGGTAATTGGGTTATTGTTGGTTGGTGAAAATTAAATATGATATTTATTGTGGGTTGAAAACCCTATATGTTCACCAGGCTCCCAAGCCTGACCCACTCAGTTTTAAATTGTATTACAGGAAGTGGCGGAAGGGCATGAGATGGATGATCCATCAAGTTGTTTTGTTTACAAGTCTGTATATGTTTATATTTGTTATATGACTTGTAATGTATTTGTTTATGCTTATTGGTCTGTATCGGAACATGACACCCCGAGTTTTGATTATAATGAAAATACATTTCTTTTATGAAATGCTTCGGTAAACATTGTTTTATCATGTTTTGTTTTTGGGAACAAATTCCGCAACTCTTTCAAATCAAAAGGATTTACTCTGAAAATATTTTAAAAGCATAAATGAAAATCGGTCTTTTCTGGCCGAGATTTTGGGGATGTCACAGTTGGTATCAGAGCATTAGTTTAAGCGAACTAGGAATATTGTAGGATTTCTAGACTTAAACTTAGAATGCTAAGTGAAGTTTTGAGATGTGTGTCTGTTGTGATTTAGACACGAGTACTAGATTATTTTAGGAAAGTTGCCTAAAATGCTTTTATGTGCTAAATGTTATATGTTGCTATATATGATATTATTTGTTTGGATCTATGGTCTGTTGCCGACCGGATCTAGAAACCTTATGTGTGTAGGATTCTAAGCGTACGTCTACGATATTAGAACTAGCATGTAAACGTTTCGGAGTGATAAGGATGATTTGAATATCTATCATGATTGAGGATCTAATTTCACCTTATTCGGTGTGTAGATCAAAATGGTGAGAACAAGAAGTGGAGTTGGAAATGCTGACGAAAACAGGAATCAACCACCAGTGATTGAGCCAATACCTGTCGTAGCAGCAACACCTGAGCCAATAACCATGGCTGGTGTGCAATTGATGATTCAGACGATGTTGGATCGTCATATGGATGAAACTAGACGGTTGCTTCAACAAAATCGTGAAGAACTGTTGATTCGTGTGGAAGAGCCTGAATTAAATGAAGGGCACTCAGAAGGTCGAAACTTCAGTGGGTCTGTTGGTCCAGCCAACCCACCGATAGTTAGGCAAGATAACCATGATGGAAGGAATGATGGAATGGGATGCAAGTACAAGGACTTTTTGACTTGCAAACCATCGACCTTCAATGGAAAGGAGGATCCGATTGGGGTTATGGATTGGATCTCCGAAATGGAACTAGCCTTTATGACGTGTGGCTGCAGAGGTAAGTTACAAACTATCTATGCCGTGCGTCAATTCCGAGGTGGAGCCGTTCGTTGGTGGAACACTCTAGGGAAGACCTTAAGCCCTAATGAGCCACTGCAATTGTCATGGGCAGAGTTCTTGGTGCAGTTTAAGCGCAAGTTCTGCTCGGCTCAAAATCTGTTGGAGTTGGAGAATAAGTTTTTGACATTGACGAAAGGTAGCATGTCAGTTGATTAGTACACCAATAACTTCACCGATAAGATGGAGTTTGCCTTGCGTATCGTTCCAGACGAGCTGACAAAGGTGGATCGGTATGCGAAGGGACTTCCATGGGAGTACGAGGTGCCAGTACGTCAGGCACTTACTCTAGAGGCAGCTATCTGGGCTGCCAAGTCTGTGGAGAACATGATCAAGGGGAGAACCACCATCAAGTTTGAGGTTGGTGAGAAAAGGAAGTTTGAGGGAACATCTGGTTCCAGTAAGAAGAGCAAATTTTCGAAATCTGATTCGAAAAAGTTTGGAGGAAAAGGAGGCGAGGCGAAGTGGTGTGATAAGTGTAAGAAAAAGCACTTTGGGAAATGTAGCGAGGATGTGACCTGCTACAAGTGTGGAAAGGTCGGACATTTTGCCAATGAATGTCCGAACAACAAAAGGATGTGTTTTGGGTGTAATGAAGAGGGGCATATTTTGAAAGACTGTCCGAAGAAGAAGGAGACAGCGAAGCCCAACATTCCACCAAAGCCGAAGGCGAGAGCCTTCCAGATGACACTTGAGGCTGCGAAAGATGAAGCTAATGTCGCTTCAGGTACCTTTCTCGTAAACGAATTACCTGCTCACATATTGTTTGATTCTGGAGCCAACTACTCCTTTATTTCGCATGAGTTTGGTAGAAAGCTAGCTTTGCCTGTTGATAGACTAGATGATGCTTTATTAGTTGAAGTAGCTAGTGGCAAGTTTGTACCTGTTAGCCATCGTATGAAAAGCATCTTAATTGATCTGAATGGGAATTAGTTTCACAAGGAATTATTGCCTATCGAACTAAATGGTTTCGACATCGTGTTGGGAATGGATTGGCTTAGCGCCAATGATGCCGAAATTTTATGCAAGAAAAAGATAGTTAAAGTAAACCCGCCTGGAAAAGATTCGTTTATGGTGTATGGGGACAAACGGCGAGTGAATTCTGGGATCATTTCTCTAATGAAAGCCAGAAAGTGTTTGACCAAGGGATGTACATCATATTTAGCGTTTGTGATTGATGCTAAGAAACAAAAGAAGGTGATGCAGAGCATTCCAGTGGTGTGTGATTATCCGGAAGTATTTCCCGAGGATCTTCCTGGATTACCACCTGATAGACAAGTGGAGTTCAGAATAGACTTGTTACCAGGAACCACGCCAATAGCAAAAGCACCTTATCGATTAGCACCGACGGAGATGAAGGAGCTGATGATGCAACTTCAGGAGTTATTGGACAAAGGTTTCATTAGACCTAGTTCATCGCCCTGGGGAGCTTCGGTGTTATTTGTGAAGAAGAAAGATGGAAGTATGAGAATGTGCATCGATTATAGAGAGCTGAACAAGGCAACAATAAAGAATAGATATCCATTGCCGAGGATTGATGACCTGTTTGATCAATTGCAAGGTTCGAGCTATTTCTCGAAGATCGATCTTAGGTCAGGATATCATCAGCTGAAGGTAAGAGAGCAAGATATCGAGAAGACTACATTCAGAACTAGATATGGACACTACGAGTTCTTGGTTATGTCGTTTGGACTAACCAATGCTCCAGCAGCGTTCATGGATTTGATGAATAGGGTTTGTAATCCTTTCCTTGATAAATCTGTGATAGTGTTCATAGACGACATTCTGATCTACTCGAAAAGCCAGGAGGAGCATGGCAGGCACTTGCGAGAAGTGTTAGAAGTTTTGAAGAAGGAGAAGCTTTATGCGAAGTTCTCCAAATGTGATTTTTGGATTCGTGAAGTCCAATTCTTGGGTTACGTGGTCAACCAAGAAGGGATAATTGTTGATCCAGTGAAGATCGAAGCTGTGACGAAGTGGGAACAACCGAAAAGTCCCACAGAGATTCGAAGCTTTTTGGGATTAGCCGGATATTACCGCAGGTTTATCCAAGGCTTTTCTTCGATTGCTACTCCATTGACAGCTTTGACCCACAAAGGAGCTACTTATGCTTGGAGTGAGAAGCATAAAGAAGCATTCGAGAAGTTAAAGAAGAAGCTATGCGAGGCACCGATACTTTCTCTACCCGATGGAGTTGAAGACTTCGCTGTTTATAGCGATGCGTCTGGTGTTGGATTGGGTTGTGTTTTGACCCAAAGAGAAAAGGTGATAGCATATGCGTCTCGACAGCTGAAAGAGCATGAAAAGAATTACCCGACTCATGATTTGGAGTTGGCAGCGGTAGTTTTCGCTCTAAAAATATGGAGGCATTACCTCTATGGCACGAAGTGCAAACTTTTTACTGATCATAAGAGTCTCCAATATCTCTTTAATCAGAAAGAATTGAATATGAGGCAACGACGCTGGCTAGAATTACTTAAAGACTACGACTGCGAGATACTTTACCACCCCGGTAAAGCTAATGTTGTTGCTGATGCTCTCAGTCGGAAGGTCAATCTTGAAAGGAAGAGGCCAAGAGCATTGAGAATTGAAGTTGTCTCGACCATTGTGGAAAGTATAAAGAAAGCTCAAGAGGAAGCTTCTGAGAAAAATGACCGAAAGGAGGAACATTTGGGTAAAACGTTGGTGTTTGGTACTAACGGTCATGGGCTGAAAGTATTCCAAGATCGTATTTGGGTACCTAAGTCAGGAGGAATTAGGGATCTTCTGATGGAAGAAGCTCACAAAACCATGTACTCGATTCATCCGGGTAGCACTAAAATGTATAGGGACCTGAAACCCTACTACTGGTGGCCGATGATGAAGCTTGATGTTGCAAAGTATGTGGCCGAGTGTGTGACTTGTGCGAGAGTCAAGACACAACATCAGAAACCTTACGGGAGTTTAGAACCATTGCCTGTGCCTATGGGTAAGTGGGAAGACATTGCTATGGATTTTGTCACTAAACTGCCCAGAACAAAGAGTGGTCACGACATGATTTGGGTGGTCGTTGATCGATTCACTAAGAGTGCGCATTTCATAGCGGCCAGGGAGAAATGGTCTATGGAAAAGCTTGCGAATTCTTACGTGAAGGAAATTGTGAGGCTTCACGGTGTTCCGTTAACGATGGTATCGGATCATGATAGCCGTTTCACCTCAAGGTTTTGGAAAAGTCTACAAGAGGAAATGGGTACCAAGTTATGTTTAAGCACAACTTACCATCCGCAGACTGATGGTCAGAGTGAAAGAACAATACAAACACTTGAAGATATGCTGAGAGCATGTACCTTGGAATTCCTAGGTAATTGGGATGAACATTTACCGTTGGTAGAATTTTCCTATAATAATAGTTTTCACTCGAGCATTAAGATGGCACCTTATCAAGCTTTGTATGGACAGAAGTGTCGTACGCCGTCTTGTTGGCTTGAGGCTGGGGAAAAGCAGTTTATGGGACCGGAGATGGTTCATCAAACTGCTGAAAAGTTGAAAATAATTAGGGAAAAAATGTTAGCAGCTCAAGATCGTCAAAAGAGCTATTCTGACAAGAAGCGAAGACCGATGACTTTTGAGGTTAGAGATTCGGTTTTGCTTAAAGTCTCGTCGTGGAAGGGACTTATAAGATTCGGAAAAAGGGGAAAGTTGAGTCCAAGGTTTATTGGACCGTTTAAAGTCCTTCAGAGGATTGGGAATCAAGCTTACAAGATCGAATTACCCGAAGAGCTGAATGGAATTCACAACACTTTTCATGTGTGTTATTTGAGGAAGTTCACGGGAGAAGTTCCCGATATAATTCCAATTTCTGAATTGAGAATTGATGAGAACAAAAGGTTGATTGAAGAACCAGAGGCAATTGTTGATCGAAAGACTAAGAAGTTGCGACGCAAAATGGTTGGGTTTGTGCTTGTTCGATGGAAACACACGAATGGGCCGAATCTCACCTGGGAGACGGAGAGTGACATGTTGAGTCGCTATCCGCATTTGTTTGTTGATGTGTGATTCCGGGGACGGAATCATTCTAAGGTGGAGAGAATTGTAACGCCTGTGTTTCCGGGCTTGCCATTTTTAGCAATGTAATAGTCTAGGTTAACCTTTGCAACCCAATTTGAAATAATAATAATGTATTATTTGAGTATTATGTGTTTTGTGCTTAATTGCTTAATTATGTGGTTTGATTAATTAAGAATAAAAATAAGCGTCGAAATGTAAGTTTAAAATAAACTTGATATCGTTGGATAAAGTTGTAGTGGTCGAAACAAGGATTCCGAAGATATAAAGAATGCCGAAATCCGAGTCTTAACGAAGAAGTTATGACCTGTCGAAGTTTTACGGCGAAACCGGCACGGCACCGGGAAGCGTAAATAGTGAATTTACGATAGAGCGAGATTTAGCCTTATCAATCTAAACAAAAGTTGTAGAATATGTTAAGATAAGAGCGTCAATAAAAAGAACGCCCAAATCTGACTTCGTATGAGGGAGTTATGATTTTTCTAAGATTCGGCTTAGTAGTGCACGACCCGAAACTCGAATTTTAGTTCGAGCGGTTTTTGGCTTACGCGACCTAAATGAGAGTTGAAGGTCTCATTAATAGGAACTCAACGGTAAAAATATGGACGAAAACGGAGTTCGTATGAAGGAGTTACGAATTCTTCGCGGTCGTTTAACAGTCTAAACGCCTCCTACTGTTAAATTTGAGACCGGTCAAGATTTAGCCGACGGAGTCTAAACAAAAGTTGTAGATCTTGATTTTACCTACGCGTGGATATAAAGAACATCAAAAACGGAGCTCGTATGCGAGAGTTATGATTTTTCTAAGTTCGAAGGCTAATACGCGATAGGGGTGACGTGGCACCACCCAAAAGTTGACACGTGGCACCACCAGAAAGCCACCACATGGACCGACTCGGCGAGTAGGTGTCCCTTACTCGGCGAGCCCACCAGATATTTTCACTATAAATAGGATGCGAGGGTTCAGGGTTTATTTGCTCATTTCTTCTCATCTTTGTGCCGAAGCTCTGCGTTTTTACCCCCGAAGCTACCCCGAAGCCCCGGTATCATACTCTAGCCCCGAGGCAAGTCCCGAGATCCCGAAGATCCAGAGAAGTGCGGTTCCCGAGTCGAAGCTCTGCCCGCGAGAAGTTCGATTTTCGAGGAGATCTTCCAGATCTGCTGAGGAATACTACTTCTATAAGCCATATTGCTGTCCGATCATCTTCTGATCAAGTGAGTGTGTAGTTATTTTCTTTCTAATACAATAATACGAAGTATTTTATATAAAAATACGTGCTATGTGTATATATTTGGTTGTGTTATGTGTGAATGTGTATTCACTCTCTTCTATCTTATAGATCTGCTTATTTCTTTATGAGATATGTGTTATGTGTGTGTGTGCCTCATCTGTTATGTGATATATGTGTTGATTAAAGCATGCTATACAGGTTTTCTTTAAACTACGTATACAAATGTATATTTTTATCTACTAATATGTTGGGTAGAACATGGGTAGATAGTTGGTGTGTGATAAACAGATGAGAGGCCTCGTTGTTGTTTGATTGAGTCATCTAGCGGAGTTTAGATGACGACCACTGGCTATTCTAGACAGTCTTGTGGAAACATTAGCAGGTTCGCCACCTGTAGGTGTTAATGAACTTGGTTGTTCATTCGCTGTACTCCATCCCCCTCATGGTTGCCTTATTTGACTTATATTGCTGAGGTACCCCCGAAGCATGTGTTGTCGTCCCGATGAAATATTCTTAAACTAGGTCCCTTATGTTAGTTGTTTTAGGGACATTAAAGTGAGAATAACGGGAATGGGTAATTGGGTTATTGTTGGTTGGTGAAAATTAAATATGATATTTATTGTGGGTTGAAAACCCTATATGCTCACCAGGCTCCCAAGCCTGACCCACTCAGTTTTAAATTGTATTACAGGAAGTGGCGGAAGGGCATGAGATGGATGATCCATCAAGTTGTTTTGTTTACAAGTCTGTATATGTTTATATTTGTTATATGACTTGTAATGTATTTGTTTATGCTTATTGGTCTGTATCGGAACATGACACCCCGAGTTTTGATTATAATGAAAATACATTTCTTTTATGAAATGCTTCGGTAAACATTGTTTTATCATGTTTTGTTTTTGGGAACAAATTCCGCAACTCTTTCAAATCAAAAGGATTTACTCTGAAAATATTTTAAAAGCATAAATGAAAATCGGTCTTTTCTGGCCGAGATTTTGGGGATGTCACATTAATTAAAACGAAATTTTTGGCCTTGAATTTTGGGATGTTACAAGTTGGTATCAGAGCTTTGGTTTAAGGGATTCAGACACACTCTCGGGTGAGTCTGAACTCAAACTAGGGACTTGGTATGAAAATTTTCAAAAGTAAAAATCATTTTATGAAAAGAAGTTTGAAAATAGTTTGAAAGAGAAAAGAACTTTGAAAAGAACAAAGTGTGTGATGCGTGCAATCATCCAAACTCAAGTAAGTTTTCCCCAAGATACCAATACATGTTATGTTATGATATGGTTATGAGAATTGCATGCTAGATTAGGGCTAAGGATCTAGGAGGATGCCTTATATGCCTATTGTATGTGCTTGTAAACTTGCATGCTAGTATTGATCAGCCAGTAATAGGATAGCCTATTTAGGTTATGCCTGATTGTATGAGCCTTTGAATTGCATGTACAGATTCCTGATTAGATGATAGAATGATCTGATTGGAATATGATGGTTAGATTTTCCGTTGTCTGAATGTTGCTTGCTCTGTGCTTTGTGGGACTCTTAGTAATGTGAGCTAGCTATTAAGTGAATATGCTAGGTCACATGGGACACATGCCGGATAATCTCAGAGTGAGAGACTTGACCCTATTGCGCAGCTCTTGTCCGAGTCCAACCATTCTAGGGATGGGTCTTTTACTCGAAGGATTATCTGATCTCTGTTGCATGTGGCTATATTCATGAGGTATCTAGTTGGCATTACTAGAAATCTTTCAGCAGCTGAGGACTGGGTGGGTACGGGAACCTAGGGAAGCCTAGGATATATTTCAGTGAGTTAGTAGTGAGGCTCAGTGAGACTTGGGTGTACCAGTTTGAGGAAGTGATTTAGAGGATCCAGGAGGATTGCCAAGGAAAGTATGGATAGGTGTGGAAGGTAGTATTGGCCCCGTACTACTGCAAGCACAGGATCCATACTCGAATAAGTGAGAGTCTTGGAGAATCTAAGAAGCTTCAGGGAAGAGTTCGTGACCCAGTTTGGGGACAGAGGATGTTCCAGTTTTGCAGCTTAGCCATTGGCAAGCGAGATAGTGTGCGTGACAGGGTGTCAGACCCTGAAGGATATGATTTCCAAGAAGTTGCAGATGCGAGATCGATTTGGAGCACCCTAGAAGAGAGGGTTGTGCTAGGTCGGTGTCGTAGAGGATCCCGGGAAGAGACCCATGACTTCTGATCATCGGGTGAAGGGCCAGAAGGGCCCGAGTCAGCGTGCATGGCAGTGCAGAATGGAGTTTGTCGCTCCAAGGGTTTGGGATGCTATAGGGTAGCGGGGTTGGTCATGTCAGCAGAAAGGGGATCAGTATTCCTCCAGATGTTGCGGGTATGTCATTTTCCATTGCTATTAGGTGGACATTTGAAATACATATCACTTTGGAATTGTGAGTAAGATTGAATAAGTCAGATCTCGGGTCGGTTTTCCATTAGTGTTTGGGTTATCAAGGATCATATATGCCATCCTGCATGCTGAAAGGTCCTTGATGAACCCACAGAGGGACGCTTCTTGCGGAGTGGGTTCCTTGCGTACCGTTATCATTCAGGATTTTTGTTGGGATCTATGCAGGAGTGTTATTTAGAGGATACTCGGTCAAGGTTGGAGTGATAGTTCTCCAATGAAGTCAACGTTCAGGGGTTCTATCCTGGTTCAGGTATGGTCGGTAATTATCTATGGATGAACTTTGGAGTTCAAGGCACTACTGTTGCTAGGACAGGACTGGTAACATGAAGAGGGTAGTGTCAGTTGCGGGTGCTAGGCGCATAAGTGGTTGGTCATTGGATGTTCAAGAGAATTGTATATTCGCATGGGCTGTGTTCGGTTAGAGTTCAGTGGTATTGCATGATTGGGAGTGGGAACGAGGATTCGTCAGCTAGAGTGAAGATTAAGGTCTTCAATTGACAGCATGTTAGATGGATTGAGGTGTCAGACTGGATCAGATTTCAAGAGTACTCATCGAGATTTCCGAGGATGGGAGAACTCAAGGTTTAATCGGCGATTAAGCGCTAGCATTGGCAGGCACAGGATGTCATCAGTGGGATATAAGAAAGCGAGAAGGATTGGAAATCCTTCAATTCTCATGTAATATGAAGACATAGTCGAATCTAAGTGGAGGAGAGACTTTTATAAAGTTCTCCAATTAGGAGTTCTGGTTGCACGGGGTGCAATCTCCTGGGTACCCTGTCAACCAGAAGGGTATTCTAGTTGATCCGGCCAATATAGAGGTCGTGATGCAGTGGAAGATTCCGAGGTCTCCATCTGAGATTCGGAGTTTCCTGGGTTTAGCGGGTTATTACCAGATATTTGTACGGGACTTCTCTGAGATTACGGTTCCTTTGACCCGACTGACTAAGAAGTCGATAGCCTTTCACTGGGGGCCTGAGCAGCAGGCAGCCTTCAAAACTCTCAGACAGCGGTTCTGCGAGGCACCGATTGTAACAGCCCGGAATTTCAGATATTGATATAATTATGTTTTTGGGGGTGATTTAAGAGGGGACTCGGCGAGTTGGAGTCTAGACTCGCCGAGTAGGATCGCAGACTTGGTCGCGGGTTCGCGACTGGACTCGACGAGTCCAGATATGGACTCGGCGAGTCGACGCTGTTCAGCAGAAACCCTAACCGTTCGGTTTTGGATCGTATATAACGCCCCTTAGGCCGTCATTGTCCGTCTTTTGGTCGATTGAGAAGAACCCTAATCGTTGTGGACGTCTAGAGCAAGGGAGAAAGCTATTGGAACTTGGAAGAACTTGTTAGGCAAGAAGAAGAAGAATTTGGCCAAAGGAATATCAAGGAGGATCGAGTCCTGAGGTTTGGGGGACACAGAGAGTGCGTTTTCAGGTAACACTCGGACCATTTCTGTTATTTTGATGTGTATACGAATCTAGGGTTTATGAAACCCACTTAGTGATTAGATGGGTTATTATGTTATTACCCAGACGTTTATACCCCAATAATAAGATGTTTAGAGGTCCAGAAGGTCCCATGCTTGTGTATTTCGGAACCATACCTATATCAGGAAGCAGTTTGATCGACTGCATGGCATGGACTCGCCGAGTCCGATGAACAGACTCGGCGAGTAGCTTGAGGATTTACTGGGACTCGTCGAGTTGTTCTTCAGACTCGGCGAGTTGAGTCGGGGTGGCCCCACGATTCTTCCAGGAGGAACTCGTCGAGTAAAAAGGGGATACTCGACGTGTAGAAAGGGAATCTTAAGGAATCGGTGAGTCAAGGGCGAGTGGACTCAGAGTCGTTGAACTCGGCGAGTCTTGGGGTGACTCGGCGAGTTAGGTCGCGGGTTAAGCGAAGTTCTGAGTATGGGGACTCGGCGAGTCATAGGGTTGACTCGGCGAGTAGGGTCAGTCAGGGGTTGACTTTGACCTTGTCTTTGACCTTGTCTTTGACCAAGGATTTGACCAGTGGTTCCAGGGGTATTTTGGTAATTGTTGTTTATTGTTTGAGTTCAGTGCATTGGTGGCTGTCCAGAGGTGGAGATCGTATCAGTGATCGGAGCAGCTTGAGCTATCTGTTCAGTCGACAGTTTCGAGGTGAGTTATCCTCACTATATCGCTAGGGTTTATGGCACCAATGCCAACCCTTTTATCGGATGGAAATCCGGGTAGTTGCCAGTTGTTATGTGTTATGGGCCGGAAGGCAATACATGTTATGGGCCGGAAGGCGTTACTATGTTGACCGGAAGGTCATGGCCTGGAAAGGCGTATGTATGCATTTAGTATGTTGACTGATTCATAGGGTAATGTTATGCTAGTGACCGGCCAGACCGGTATCTTGTTTAGAGTAATGCTATGGTATGTGATCTGTTGATCGATTGTTGTCTATGAACTGCTATATGATTATTTGTTATGTTATGTATGCATTGTATGCTTATGGGCCGGAAGGCAATATGTTATGGGCCGGAAGGCAATATATTACGGGCCGGAAGGCGATTATGTTGTGTTGAGGACCGGAAGGTCAGGGCCTGGAAAGGCGTATATGTGGTTGGTATTCTGGGGGTACCTCACTAAGCTTTCGGGCTTACAGTCGTGGTTTTATGTTTCAGGTTCTCAGGAGTCTGTGGCAAGGCAAAGGCGTGATCGTACCGTTCCTCGCGTTGGTGTTTTATGATATGAACCTGGGAAATTACTCTGTTAAATAATGTATTGAAAACCTTTTTGTAATAATGTTAATAAAATGGATGATTTTGAAAAGTTTTAATTGTTTTGAAATTTTGGATGTTACAAGTTGGTATCAGAGCCTTGGTTTGAGTGAATTGGGGAAACATTCGTGTGACTCCAGTCTCAAATCGAGGAGGATTTTAAAAAGAGAAATTAAAATGAGAAATTAAAATGGTTTTCAAATTAAGTAAAAGAAGGACGCGGAGGTACGATCAGCCGGAGCCAGTAAGTAACCCCAAGATACCATACATGATATTTGTTTATTTGAGCTTGATAGCACAGCATGCTAGAGTTAGGCTAGGGATCTTCAGGAATTCATGATAATGTTGCCTGATTTGTGATGCCTGTAGCCTAGGGTCCCTTATGGGATATTCTCAGTGTTCCTCTAGTGGTGAGGGTTGATAGTTGTTATGCATGTTCTCTAGGGTATTGCGGTAGTACTTCATACAAATATGGGTAGGTGTGGAAGGTAGTATGGGCCCGTACTACTAAAAGCACAGGACCCATACGCGTATCAGGGAAACCATGGTCTCTAGGGTAAGGTTGCAAGAGTTGGATCCCAGGATTTTGGGAAGTGTCGGAGATTGGTATGGTGTTTTCGGTATGGAGATTTCGAGGCATGATGATAGTGGATCCGGATCAGGATCGGGAGCTGGAGAGCAAGTTCCGGGTGGATTGGTGCCGTCGAAGGTTATCGATCGGACGAGCACGAGCGAGCGGGATGCGAGGATTCGCGAGATCCTGCGTGATGAGGTCGCTGCATTGTTACAGGCTGAGTCGCCAGAATTGTTTGGGTCGATCAGGACCGCCATGGTTGAGTAGTTTGATGAGCGATATGCGGCTCTCGCAAAGATGGCTGCCGCGGCAGTTACAGCGGCTGTAGCAACGATAAAGAGAGGAGCTAGTCGGGGTTTTCAGTATCGGGACTTCTATTGTACGAAGCCTCCCACATTCGATAGAGTTCAGGACCCGATTGTTGCTATGAGATGGTTATCAGACGTGGAGGGGTATTTCTCCACGAGTTTATGCCCTGCTGATCAGAGGGTGAGGTGTGCTCTGAACCTATTGAGGCGAGGAGCGAAGGATTGGTGGAGATTGACCACGAGGTCATTTTCCCGATGCGCAGAGGGCTGCGGTTTTATGGGATCAATTCATAAAGATGTTCAGTACTCGCTATGTTCCGCGAGATGAAAAGGAGAGATTGGCTCGGGAATTCCTTGAGCTGAAGCAGGATTTGGAGTCGGTGACTGAGATCACCAGGATGTTTATTGGGAGGGCGATGTTTTGCCCTGAGTTCGCTTCGGAGCAGGCTCAGATGCCCCGATATCTGAGTATGCTCAAGGGGGTATCAGACAGTTCGTGTTTGCGCAGAGGTGTGAGACCCTGTTAGGAGTTGCAGGAGGCCGCCATGTGGCGTGAGTTAGAGGTTGAGTTGCAGTTGCGTGAGCTGAGGCAGGCCCCGATGCAGTCGCAGTCGGCGCCGAAACGGTTCAGGACCGTAGACGTTGGAATGGGGGATCGGAGTGGCCACACTTGTGGGAAGTGTGGGAGGGGCCACACCGGAGTTGCTGGTCCGGTGGTGCATGCCGCAAGTGCGGAAAAGAGGGGCACTATGCGCGGGATTGTCGGCAGTCAGTGCCGATTCGGGATTTGAGGATTTGTCATCATTGTCGGCAGGTTGGACATTTGAGGGTCAACTGTCCACAGCTTTCTGCAGGACCGGTGCAGGCTCTAGCACCGGCCACCTTGAGGAGTTCAGGAGGAGGACAGGATGGAGCAGAGCCCAAGGGCTCAGGGTTGTGCTTATCGGCTTGCGGCAGAGGGAGACGAAGCAGTACCGGAGGCAGCTGCGGGTATGATGCTGTCTTGATGTCTTGATTAGCTTGCATTGATTGTGGCGTATTGTTTGTGCTGGTAGTGTGGATTTCGATGCGGTATTCGTTGTTTCGCGGAATTGGCATGGTTATGGATTGGTGCTTCAGGTTTCGCTTTGGCATTCGTTGTTCCCTGATGGTTTGGTATGGTTATAGTTTGGTGTTTTAGTGCCGGTAGCCTTGTGCGGTTTTCGATGTGGTATTCATCCTTTGGCAGATTGTGGGTTTGGTTACGGGTTATTGTTGAGAATTCCGTTGGTTATCGTTCGTGAGGGTTGTTAGTGGAGATGCGGCACTGGGTTGAATGTCGGGTAGCATCTGCAGTCGTAGAGTGGATAATTGAAAGACCGGATTCTTTTGAGTGGATTGATCAGGGAGGAGATGTGTTTTGCTGAGGGTTGCTTATGCTTGTGGGAAGCAGTCAGTGGGTAAATGTTCTCTTTGTGCAGGATTGTTCTGAAAGGTCGTTAATGACGATCGGTGGCAGTTAGCCCGTGCTTTAGTGGGGGAGAATTGGAGAATTCTCTGGGAGATCGATGAGTATGTGAGGGTGCTTAGCTGTTGGGATTCAGCAGTGTTTGTCAACGCAGAGTATAGGCCGACGAGAGCGAGTGTCGGGTATGCGGGGCGGGATACAGACCTAGGGCATTTGATTGTGGAGGCCTGAGAGAAGGCCGGGATCAAGCTTGATTAAGTAACCGGGGTTATGCGATCAGAGTATTGGTATGTTTGAGGTACGTGATGGGTTGTACTGCATTAGTCCCACGGGATTATGTTGTACATGTTTCTTGAGCTGGAACCGGAAGGTTCCCAGAATTAGAACCTGAGGGTTCGCAGAGTTTGGGTGTACGGACCCACAGAGATATAGCCTCGAGTGGCTAGTAGGTGTTATGAGAGTCTGTCCATTCATGCTGGAGACTCTGTTGGTATTGCTGGATCAGTTTGAGATTGCAGATCGTGTATGTTGCAGTGTGATCGCATTGGAAGGTCTGGCCCGGGTTAGTGATCTTGTTTAGCTGAGGCAGTGATTTTGATGAGTGGAGAGAGTGCATGGGATTGAGAGCCCCTGCAATGGGAACCAGAGTATGTGAATAGCGGTTACGCAAAAAGGGTGGTGTCGCCTGGGGCGAGCACCGTGGCACCGGTTGGAGTGGCATTATGGCCAAGAGGGTTCCTTGGAAAAAGGAAAAGAGGAAGGTGTGTAACTCCGAAGGGGTGCAAGTTCACGAAAGTGAAAGCTGCAGAGCAGAGTTATGGTTAGAGTATTTCAAGTATGGTTTCGAGCATCGTGTTCGCGGCAGTGAAATAGGAACCCATCCGGGTTGGGATGACTGTCGAGACTCGGAAGGGATGCAGGGGGAGAGAGAATCTTGAATTCCCAGTGTGATTCTGATCAGGGTATAGGACGGATATTAGTGGTTCGTCTTGGGAGATGTTCGAGGATATCATCAGTGTATCGGGTTTTTCAACCTGCGAGTGTTGGGACTAGTTCAGTATGTGTATGTGATGGCAAGAGGGAACTTGTGAGAGTTGCTCTGAGAGGGAGAATGGATCTCTCAGTCGGTCCGGAATGGACAAAGTGGGCTTTGGATCGGGGATCCGGTGGTTCAGGGTTTCCTAACCCTTATGGGTCGAGTGATCGTTGAGATTTAGAGCAGAGTTGCATCTTGGGTAATTTTCAGTTGCAGGGAGTGATGGGCAGTTCAGGGATCGTGCTTCAGTCGACAGAGCAGATTCAGCAGATTAGACAGAGGTTATTGACCGCTCAGAGCCGACAGGAAAGTTATGCAGTCAGACGCCGGTCCAAGCTTGAGTTTCAGGTCGGTGACTTCGTATTCCTGCAGGTCTCTCCTTGGAGAGAAGTGATTCGATTCAGGAAGAAGGGCAAGTTGGGGCCCCGGTATATTGAACCTTTTCATGTGATTGCGGGGGTAGACCGGGTGGCCTATCGGTTGGAGTTGCCCACGGATTTGAGACAAATCCACGACATTTTTCATGTGTCGCAATTGAGAAAGTGTATAGCCGATGAGTCGGCAGTGGTTCCATTAGAAGACATTCAGGGGGATGCGAGCCGGAATTATGCCGAGAAGCCAGTGGCAGCACCGGAGGGGATCGGAAATGAACTGTGATCTGGAACGTGAGAGATGGGAGCAGCATCCGGGGCTATTTTCAGAGTGAGACTTCAAGGGCGAAGTCTAGTTCTAGTGGGGGAGAGTTGTAACAGCCCGGAATTTCAGATATTGATATAATTATGTTTTTGGGGGTGATTTAAGAGGGGACTCGGCGAGTTGGAGCCTAGACTCGCCGAGTAGGATCGCAGACTTGGTCGCGGGTTCGCGACTGGACTCGACGAGTCCAGATATGGACTCGGCAAGTCGACGCTGTTCAGCAAAAACCCTAACCGTTCGGTTTTGGATCGTATATAACGCCCCTTAGGCCGTCATTGTCCGTCTTTTGGTCGATTGAGAAGAACCCTAATCGTTGTGGACGTCTAGAGCAAGGGAGAAAGCTATTGGAACTTGGAAGAACTTGTTAGGCAAGAAGAAGAAGAATTTGGCCAAAGGAATATCAAGGAGGATCGAGTCCTGAGGTTTGGGGGACACAGAGAGTGCGTTTTCAGGTAACACTCGGACCATTTCTGTTATTTTGATGTGTATACGAATCTAGGGTTTATGAAACCCACTTAGTGATTAGATGGGTTATTATGTTATTACCCAGACGTTTATACCCCAGTAATAAGATGTTTAGAGGTCCAGAAGGTCCCATGCTTGTGTATTTCGGAACCATACCTATATCAGGAAGCAGTTTGATCGACTGCATGGCATGGACTCGCCGAGTCCGATGAACAGACTCGGCGAGTAGCTTGAGGATTTACTGGGACTCGTCGAGTTGTTCTTCAGACTCGGCGAGTTGAGTCGGGGTGGCCCCACGATTCTTCCAGGAGGAACTCGTCGAGTAAAAAGGGGATACTCGACGTGTAGAAAGGGAATCTTAAGGAATCGGTGAGTCAAGGGCGAGTGGACTCAGAGTCGTTGAACTCGGCGAGTCTTGGGGTGACTCGGCGAGTTAGGTCGCGGGTTAAGCGAAGTTCTGAGTATGGGGACTCGGCGAGTCATAGGGTTGACTCGGCGAGTAGGGTCAGTCAGGGGTTGACTTTGACCTTGTCTTTGACCAAGGATTTGACCAGTGGTTCCAGGGGTATTTTGGTAATTGTTGTTTATTGTTTGAGTTCAGTGCATTGGTGGCTGTCCAGAGGTGGAGATCGTATCAGTGATCGGAGCAGCTTGAGCTATCTGTTCAGTCGACAGTTTCGAGGTGAGTTATCCTCACTATATCGCTAGGGTTTATGGCACCAATGCCAACCCTTTTATCGGATGGAAATCCGGGTAGTTGCCAGTTGTTATGTGTTATGGGCCGGAAGGCAATACATGTTATGGGTCGGAAGGCGTTACTATGTTGACCGGAAGGTCATGGCCTGGAAAGGCGTATGTATGCATTTAGTATGCTGACTGATTCATAGGGTAATGTTATGCTAGTGACCGGCCAGACCGGTATCTTGTTTAGATTAATGCTATGGTATGTGATCTGTTGATCGATTGTTGTCTATGAACTGCTATATGATTATTTGTTATGTTATGTATGCATTGTATGCTTATGGGCCGGAAGGCAATATATTACGGGCCAGAAGGCGATTATGTTGTGTTGAGGACCGGAAGGTCAGGGCCTGGAAAGGCGTATATGTGGTTGGTATTCTGGGGGTACCTCACTAAGCTTTCGGGCTTACAGTCGTGGTTTTATGTTTCAGGTTCTCAGGAGTCTGTGGCAAGGCAAAGGCGTGATCGTACCATTCCTCGCGTTGGTGTTTTATGATATGAACCTGGGAAATTACTCTGTTAAATAATGTATTGAAAAACTTTTTGTAATAATGTTAATAAAATGGATGATTTTGAAAAGTTTTAATTGTTTTGAAATTTTGGATGTTACACCGATTCTCACCCTGCCAGAGGGTGTAGATGATTTCATGATTTATTGTGACGCTTGATCACGGGCATGAGTGCGGTACTGATACAATGGGGTCACGTGATAGCAGGTTTCGGGAACCAGGTTAGAGTTCCGGTTAGTACTCAAGTTCAGTTGTGTGTTAGGTCGAGTGCATGTTCGACCCAGTATGGAAAGTGTTGTAAGACTACGGGGGTAGCCGTAGCATTCACTAGCAGTCAGATAGTTTGGAAAGTGTTGTAAGACTACGGGGGTAGCCGTAGCATTCACTAGTAGTCAGATAGTATGGAAAGTGTTGTAAGACTACGGGGGTCGCCGTAGCATTCACTAGTGATCAGGTAGTATGGAAAGTGTTGTAAGTCTGCGGGTGTAGACGTAGCATTCACAAGTAGCCAGATAGCGATAAAGTGTTGTAAGTCTGTGGATGTAGCCGTAGCATTCACTAGGTTGGTAGATAGCATAATTGCGTTGATAGGACGCGAAAGGAACAGTAGTACCCAACAGTTCAGGTGCAGCAGTGAGGATATGGAAATCCACGGAATGGATTTTGGGATTACCCAATGGATTAGATCTGGTTGAGCCAACGATACGACAGTTGGAACACCACTGCAGTTATGGGATCAGGAAAGCAATGAACTATATAAGATTGCTTGTGGTATAAGGCTACCATCGGTTAGACGGCGATCACTTTTTGCCTTGGATTTGATGATGACAAGATTCGACGCATGGACCCAATCGGTTGGGTAAGGAGGTTGTTAGAACCACAGTTTCATGATAACTAGTGGCAACTAGTTCCCGAGAAGGATTTCGTTTAGAAGTCCTGTGAGACGACCAAGTGGGAGCCCTTTTAGCTCGGCGACCGGGCTGGGACCCAGTAAATTCAGATGACGGACGGATGAATTGAGACCAGGCAGGTCTCGTTAGATTTTGGAAAGCAGCCATGTGGTAACATACTGCTTCAGGCAGTTCAGTGTCGGGACAATTTTAGCATTTGGGCAGTGTTAGTATTTGCATTTCAGGTTGCAAATACGAACGGAATAGCTGGTTGATTGGGAAGTGGTAAGTCACTTGCAACGAGATTATCTGAGTTTTGGCCAAGTATAAGTGAATCACAAGGATAAGTGGATCTGTGAATCTGTTTTTCTAGTGGGAGCCCTAAGTTATCAGGAAATGAGTAGGCAGCAAAGACACAAGTGGACTGGATTCAGCAATAATGATTCAGTAAGAGTGGTCTGTCAGGGATCCAGGCCATCTCGAGACAGCAGAATCCAGATGAGTAGATGTGATCTTGTTGCGAGGAATTAGTTCGCCTGTGGATTGTAGGGCTTTACGAGGATTGGTCATGGATACCCTGGGAAGGCTAGGGTGTGCCCAGAATGGTGACCATGATACTAGAGTGGTTCGGTGTGTAAGGAAGGATAAAGAATGATTTCGAGGACAAAATCTAATTTAAGTGGGGGAGAGTTGTAACACCCATTTATTTAGTAGTTAAATAAATAAATTAATGAACGAATGGTAGCCTAAAATAAATAATTATATATGAAGGGTGTTGGGTTCGAGGAGTAAATTGCCACATTTCTATAAGTTGGGGGTTAATAGTGTGTGTTTGGGAACCATTTTATAAATATTTATGAAGACAAGGGCTCCGTGGTAATTACTTGGAATCAATTTAAAATGAAATGAGGTGGAGGGGTTTATTATATCATAATTAAGATATTGAGGGCTGTTTGGTAACTTTTGTACCTAAGTTGTAAGGATTTTAAGGCTGAGGGTCAAAACAGTAAATTTCGGATCTTGGTTGAAAAGTTTCTCATGGGGAGGGACTAAACTCGTCAATTGTGTAAGGTTTATGTTTGATGGGAGCGGGACTTTAACCCGACATATTTCTTCCCTTCTGCTGTATTGCTGAAGAGTAACCCTAGATCGTCACTTCCCCAGCCGCCGCAACCATTGGAACGAGTTCAACCGTTGCTGCTGATGGGTTTTGAGCATTCTAACACTTCCTAAGTGTACATGAAACCCTAATAACCTTGGATCTATGTTTGTCTAATTATCATGCAAAGTTGAATTCCAAGGTTATATTCCTATCTAGCATACATGGGGAACAATTTTAAGTTGAATAATAGATAGAATAACTTACCTTGTTGTTGCTTGTGTTCCTTGAAACCTTGTGAGCCTAGCACCCCAAATGTGATGCCTCAAATGCTTCACACAACACCAAATGCTCTTGGAAAAACTTATGAGAGAATACACACTTCTTGAAATCGGCCAAGCCCTTTTGTTTCTATAGTGTAGCCGATTTTGGTGGAGAATGGGATCCTTATATAGTGTTGACACATCTAGGGTTACACCATGTAAACCCTAATGTGTCATGACTCTTCATTTCCATGACCCATGGGTTTGTAACTCCCATGGAGCATCCATGGAGCATTCTATGGGTAGAACCCAACTTGATAATCCATGGAGCCTCTTAGCTCACTATACAAGATATGGATGATTTACATAATCAACCCATATATTTAATTAGTTCTCTTTTGACCACTTAATTAATTCTAAATTAATTATTGATCAAACTAATCAAATAATATTATTAATATATTAGAACTTATAATATATTAATAATCTCCAAATGTTATTTCTCTCATTTAGTCTATCCAATTGCATGGTGCCATGCAACCCAAATGGACCATGCCGGGTCGGGTCAAGTACATACCAGAAATAGTTATGGACTTAGACACCTTATCCAACAGTCTCCCACTTGGATAAGTCTAATAACTATTACTGCAAGTATGACTTCAGGAACCGATCGGCAATCGTAGCTCTTTTTAAGGTTTCTCGGAACTGAGAAGATGATGGTACGCCATTTAAGATAAGTGATCATATAATCCTCTGTTCTAGATATCAGCCGGACAAATACATGGAACAATGTCATTCTTATTGTCCAGCAGTTTGTTTCTCGATCTCCGATTTGTTTGACAAAGAACTTAATTGAACACATCAAGTTAGTTCTGACCGGGCCCGATACATGGGTCAAAACAAAATCATCGAGGGGCCGAGATATCAGCTTCTAATCCAAGAAGGAACAGATAAACTTCGACTCATATGTTTGTTCTACCAGTCATTGAATTACACACAAGAGTATGATTTATAACATCGAGTTACCAATGCGTTTTCGTACAATCAATGCATAACCAACTTGTAAGTAACAAATCATATCTCTAGGTTTGAAGACTTATACGATATTACCGTCTCACGATCACTCGAGATAGAATTCCATGAAGTGATTCCAGTGAGCGTGGGTTGAGTCCAATGCTCAGGACTTATGAGCACTCATGATTGTTGTAGCCTTGTCCAAGACCTCTACAACCAAACATGACAGTCTTGATTCATACCTACTTCCGACATATGACTGACTGTGGAGGTTTGAATAATATGTTATACCAAACAAAATTATTCTGGAAGTCAAAACATGCAAAAGAAATATAGTAAACGATCGACAAGAGATAGCAACACCTTACTCATAAATAAAACATTTTTATTCATCATCAAATGTCAATTACACTTTACAAATTTCGAGGTTATCTAACTACTAAAACTAATATCATCCTTCAGCCCTATGCTCCGAGCATGCTGAAGATGCTTAACCCGAGTCAGTCCCTTTGTGAGGGGATCTGCCGGATTCTCGTCTGATGATACCCTCTTTGCCACGAGGAGTCCTTCTTCGATCCGATGTCTGATGAAATGGTATTTTCTGTCGATGTGTCTGGATCTCCCGTGATCCCTTGGTTCCTTGGCTAAGGCAACAGCACTTTCACTATCACAGAAAATTTCCATTGGCTCTTTAATAGCTGGTACAACTCCAAGGTCTCCAATGAAGTTCTTCAGCCATATCGCCTCCTTTGCTGCCTCGCTAGTTGCAATATACTCTGATTCACAAGTAGAATCTGCCACTGTCTCTTGCTTGGAACTCTTCCATGAAATTGCTCCTCCGTTTAGGGTAAAGACCCAGCCTGACTGAGAGCGGAAGTTATCCCTATCAGTCTGGAAGCTAGCATCACTATACCCTACTACTCTCAAGTCATCACTCCCACCGAGGGTAAGGACCCAGTCCTTAGTCCTCCATAGGTACTTGAGGATATTCTTTACCGCAGTCCAGTGTGCCTTGCCAGGGTTCGCTTGATATCTGCTAACCATGCTCAGGGCAAAGGCTACATCGGGTCGAGTACACGTCATAGCATACATGATCGATCCTACAGCCGAAGCATAAGGTGTTCGACTCATTTCTGCTATCTCAGCCTCAGTGCTAGGGCTTTGTGTCTTACTCAATCTGGTGTTACTCTGGATGGGTAACTCTCCTTTCTTGGAATCCTGCATGCTGAATCTCTTCAGCACCTTATCCAAGTAGGTACTCTGACTAAGTCCAATTAGTCTTTTAATCCGATCTCTCAAGATCCTTATCCCTAAAATATAGGCAGCTTCACCAAGGTCCTTCATAGCGAAACACTTCCCAAGCCAGGACTTTACTTCCTGCAGGGTTGGAATGTCGTTTCCTATGAGTAGTATGTCATCCACATACAATACCAAAAAGCTAACTATACTCCCACTAGCCTTGACATACACACAAGATTCATCTTCACTCCTAGTAAAGCCAAATTCCTTGACCTTCTCATCAAAGCAAAGATTCCATCTGCGAGGTTCCTGTTTCAATCCATAGATGGATTTCTCAAGCTTACACACTCTATTAGGGTACTTGCTGCTGACAAAACCTTCTGGCTGACTCATGTAAACATCTTCAGCCAACTTTCCATTAAGGAAAGCGGTTTTGACATCCATTTGCCATATTTCATAGTCATGAAATGCAGCTATGGCTAACAGAACCCGAATAGACTTAATCTTGGCTACCGGAGAAAAGGTCTCATCATAATCCACTCCAGGAATTTGAGAGAAGCCCTTTGCAACCAGTCTAGCCTTATAAGTGTGTACTTTACCATCCATGTCGGTCTTCTTCTTGAAGACCCATTTGCACCCTACTGTCTTACGACCTGGTACATTTTCAACCAAGTTCCAAACTTGATTGTCATACATGGATTGTATCTCGCTATCCATAGCCTCTTTCCATTTAGCAGACTCGGGGCCTGCCATGGCTTCCTCGTAGCTGTTAGGGTCATCTTGACTTACTAGTGTCCCATCACTAATAAGTGTCTCACCTTCTACAGTAATATGGAATCCATAGTAATGCTCAGGTGCACTCCTAACTCTCGTGGAACGCCTCAGAGATACAGATTTGTCAATTGGCTCAACAGGAGTTTCCTCCTCAAGTTGAGGGCTAGAGTTTGAAGTTCCTTCACCACTTGATTCTTGAATTTCTTCAAGATCAATTTGCCTCCCACTGTCTCCTTGGCTTATAAACTCTCTTTCTCGAAAGACTCCTCTTCTTGCTACAAAGACCACATTGTCACTAGGTCTGTAGAAGAGGTAACCAAAGGATTGCTGTGGGTAACCGATGAAAATACACCTCTCGCTTCGAGGTTCGAGCTTATCATGAGTCTCGCGTCTCACGAAAGCCTCGCAACCCCAAATCTTGATGTGGTCTAGTTTAGGTACTTTACCAGTCCACATCTCGTGAGGAGTTTTGGCAACTTTCTTTGTAAGGACTAGATTAAGGATATGGGCGGCAGTCTCTAAGGCATACCCCCAGAATGAGATTGGTAGCGTTAGCTCGACTCATCATGGAACAAACCACATCTAACAAGGTTCGATTACGCCTCTCAGCCACACCATTCAACTGTGGTGTCCTGGGAGGTGTCAATTGTGAGACAATCCCACATTCCCTAAGATAGTCGAGGAACTCTGAACTAAGATACTCACCTCCTCGATCGGATCGAAGCATCTTAATGTTCCTGCCCAATTGATTCTCGACTTCCTGTTTAAATTCCTTAAACCTTTCGAAAGTCTCTGACTTATGCTTGATCAAGTAGACATATCCATATCTACTGTAATCATCAGTAAAAGTCAAATAATAACGATTAGCATCCCTTGTGGCATGTTTGAATGGTCCACACACATCCGTGTGTATAAGGTCCAACAAACCTTCACCCCTTTCACACGAGCCTGTGAAGGGTGACTTTGTCATTTTTCCAAGTAAGCATGATTCGCAACTATCATCTGACTTAAGGTCAAACGACTCCAAGACTCCATCCTTTGGAGTTGGCCTATGCGTTTCTTGCTTATATGTCCAAGGCGACAATGCCATAATGATGCTTTATCCAAGTTATTATTAGTAGTAGAATCAATACACAAAACATTATTTCCTAAGTTATCTACAACAGACACAGCTTCATACACACCATCACAAGGTAATGCTTTAAAATAAAGAACATTATTAAAGAAAGCATCAATAGAACCAACTTCATTATTAAACGAAAAGGTAAACCCTTGTTTGTACAAAGCATGAAAGGAAATAATATTTCTTGCCATTCCTGGCGAGTAACAACATTTATTCAAATCTAAACTAAACCCACTACTTAGCGATAAAGTATAAACTCCAATCTTGGTGACAGGTGAAGCTTTCCTATTCCCCATGATCAAGTTTATTCTTCCTTGCTCCACATCCTCACTTCTTCTTAGTCCCTGCAAGTCACAACAAATATGAATACCACAACCGGTATCAAGGACCCAAGAATTAGAATGGGGTGAGTTATTAGAAATGATAGTGTAAATTCCTGCATGGTTGGGTTTGACTTTCCCATCCTTCACATCCTGCTGGTACTTTGGGCAGTTCCGCTTCCAATGAGCCTTTTCATGGCAATAGAAGCATTCAGCCTCTTTTGGGTCAGAAGAAGGAGTAATGAAACCTTTCTTGGTTCCACTTGAAGAAGAGCCATCAAGGGTCCGAGCCTTGGTACCCTTCGAAGATCTCTTTCTCTTCCTCCCTCGACTTTTCCCGATTGCCAAAACCGGAGTTGAGTTTGGAGTAGGAGTGATAGCAACCGACTTCCCCTTAAGACCTGTTTCTGCGGTCTTGAGAAGTCCCTGAAGTTTGCTGAGGGTGACTTCTTCCTTGTTCATGTGATATGTCATGCGGAATTGATCATAGCACGATGGTAAGGAGTGCAAAATGATATCTATTGCAAGATCCTCCGGGAAGTTCACATTAAGCTTCAGCAAACGATCCACATACCTTTGCATTTTCTGCATGTGGCTCGTGACGGATTCCCCGTCCTTCATCATGGTTGTTATCATGGAGCAGATGATTTCATACCTCTCTTGTCTTGCACTTTGATGGTATCTTTCCATCAAATCTTGGTGCATTTCATAAGGGTAGAAATCCTCATAAGACTTTTGGAGTTCCGCTGTCATCGTGGCCATCATGATGCAAGCCACTTTCGTAGCATCCCTTTCATGTGCCCGAAAGTCAGCGATCTCCTGAGGAGTTGCAGTGGTCTCATCAATCTCCTTAAGCTCCTTGTCAAGTACATATTCTTTTTCCTCGTAGCGGGTAATCATTCTGATGTTTCTGATCCACTCATTGAAGTTGGATCCATCAAAGGTGACTTTCCCACACAAGTTCATAAGGGTAAAGGAGCCATTAGGATTAGAGCCAGAAGCATTGTTGAAAGACATCTGAAGAAAAAGAACAAGATTAGTTTAGATATAAGAGAGTCCTTAAGAAAACACCCAAATGTAATATTAAGGCTAGGATCCAATCACAATATAATATAACTTAGAAGAGGTATGCCGTAATCTAAGCTATATCATATTTGAAAGGTAGGTGAATGACGATTCACCAATTTCCACCACGAAAACCGCAATATTTTAGTATTAGGTTTTTGAATGGTTCTTAGAAATTCCTAGATTCTTTGAGATTCAATGAACTTTTCAAAGGCATGTTTCAATCTCGAGTGTGCCCTCCAAGTTTTGTGACTGGGATACCGAGGATCACAAAACGAGGTGTGAAGTAACAATGCAAATCACTTGGTACCCATAAAGTTTATCACTCAATCGATGTGCCGGTAAGCCACACACGCTCCACCGATACTATAATAAACCCTAAGTCACCCTTTACCTACCGTGTTAAGTCCAAGTTAGTGTGCCGGTTAACCACACACGCTCCACCAACGACTTAATCAAAGTGTAAAGTGTAATTTCATGGAATAGCACCTTATTCACATTTTTCCTAAAGTAACTAAGATTGGGAATTTAATAAAACATTTAGTTACTTTATAATATTCATCATACCTTGAATGAGAATTTGTAAGTCCTTGTCTTACCCGTTCGGCTAACGACCCTCCACCGGTCAAGCAAGCGGTGGGTGAGAGTGGACACCCATTAAGTCACCATTTTATAGGCAACAACCTTATACCCACCTTATAGACCGGCTTCGTGAATGAGGCGTACTAGCGGTAAGACGACTTTGTTCTTATACATATATATATATATATATATATATATATAATTATTAAATCATAATAATATAAGTATAAGGGTTGAATTTTAACTTTTAAAATTCTAGGGGTTGGAACTAAAGTTTTAACTTAACTTTACTTGTTCCAAAACTTGAGGGCAAGTTTTGTAAACTTCCAAAACATTTTTATTTCTTGTAACTTATGAGTTTAATAGAGTAATAAAATGAAGACTCTTCATTTTTCTAACTCTTGTGTTCTTTTAATGTTTTTTAATCCAAGAGACTTTTGGTTTTCCATAACTTGAGGACAAGTTATGGATTCCATTAAAACACATTATGATCAAGAATTAAACTACCACATAGGTTACAAATAATTCCTATGATCATCTAAACATCATAAGAACAAGAATATGAATATGAACATGAACACCTTCAAGAATCAAAATCACATTTAATCTTTGTAATTTTGATAACTACTTGTTGTAAATGAGTTAGAAAAGACATTACACCTTCTAAAACAAGTTTTCAAGTACCAAAACAATTTAGGGTAATGTTTCTAATCCATTTCCAGCAACTGAAGTCGAAATTCTGCACTCTGTCGACCCTACTCGCCGAGTGCATAAACCTACTCGCCGAGTAGGTTGAAGATACAAGTGGACTCGGCGAGTCCTCCCCATGGACTCGGCGAGTCCATCAGTCAGACAGCAAGATTTCGACTTTTTTTCAACTTTTAAGCACAAATAACAAACAAACAAGCCTAGGCTCTGATACCACTGATGGGTTTTGAGCATTCTAACACTTCCTAAGTGTACATGCAACCCTAATAACCTTGGATCTATGTTTGTCTAATTATCATGCAAAGTTGAATTCCAAGGTTATATTCCTATCTAGCATACATGGGGAACAATTTTAACTTGAATAATAGATAGAATAACTTACCTTGTTGTTGCTTGTGTTCCTTGAAACCTTGTGAGCCTAGCACCCCAAATGTGATGCCTCAAATGCTTCACACAACACCAAATGCTCTTGGAAAAACTTATGAGAGAACACACACTTCTTGAAATCGGCCAAGCCCTCTTGTTTCTATAGTGTAGCCGATTTTGGTGGAGAATGGGATCCTTATATAGTGTTGACACATCTAGGGTTACACCATGTAAACCCTAATGTGTCATGACTCTTCATTTCCATGACCCATGGGTTTGTAACTCCCATGGAGCATCCATGGAGCATTCTATGGGTAGAACCCAACTTGATAATCCATGGAGCCTCTTAGCTCACTATACAAGATATGGATGATTTACATAATCAACCCATATATTTAATTAGTTCTCTTTTGACTACTTAATTAATTCTAAATTAATTATTGTTCAAACTAATCAAATAATATTATTAATATATTAGAACTTATAATATATTAATAATCTCCAAATGTTATTTCTCTCATTTAGTCTATCCAATTGCATGGTGCCATGCAACCCAAATGGACCATGCCGGGTCGGGTCAAGTACATACCAGAAATAGTTATGGACTTAGACACCTTATCCAACAGCTGCCTCGCTAAGGATCGCCGCCGTCGCAACCCCGCTACCGGAAACGACGTGTTCATCGAGATGGTCGTCAAGACCGACGATCGAGTGGGTTTTTGCTGCTGCGAGGGTCGTGAGTGACCGTAAAATCGATGGTAAGCCCATCTGCCACCTCTCCCTCTCTTCTCCTTCGACGTATTCGGTGATTCGGCACCGTATACATCGGTTGCTGCCGCCAGTAGCCCTTTAGTCGCCGTTGTGGGCCGCTACCACCATTGGTCGCCATTTCTATGACATTCCGGCGATGTGTTTCCGCCTTATAGGTTGTCGAATGCATGAGTGTTCGCTTTATGGGTCATTTTAGAAGCTAATAATGAAGCAGCATACGTTTTGTGGGCAGGAATCAAGAGACCACCGCCACCATCATGAGGTGGTGGCTGTCATCGCAAACCACCGGTGTTTGCTGCTGTTGTGCGCCATTTCATGTTATCACCACCGTCGGACGCCACCAGGTGGGTGGCTGGATCTATTTCACAAGCTGCTATCACTAGTGTGTGTATGCGTCTTATGTTTGGCCTGAAAATCGAGAATGGCCACCACCGCCACAATGAGATGGTGGCTGCCACCATGTGCCGCCGGTGTGTGTGTGTGTATTTATTTTAGTATAATGTGTGTGTTATTTCGTGAGTTCATTGTAAATTGTAAAAATGGAATAATGGAAAGAAGTGGAAAACCACCACCTTAGGGTGGTGGCTGCCGCCACCGGCCGCCGTGTCGGGTGGCGGTGTGCCTCGTTATTTGGTGACTCGTTTGTGGTGTTTGGACAAGGGACATAAACCCTAATGGGCCTAATAGACCTTAATGGGCCCAAAGAAGCTGAATGGACATAAAAGCCCAAACATTTGATTAATGGGCTTAAGGAAACCCTAATGGGTCTAATGGACCCTAGTTAACCCAAAGAGACCCTAATGGGCCCAATAAGGCCCATAGTGACCTAAAAGCCCAACCAATGGGCTAATGGGCTAGTGTTGGATTTGGAAAACCTTAAGGGCATAAAACCCTAATTTTGAGAACTAATCGGGACACACACACGAGAATTATTTAATAGTTTGAAATATTAAATAATAATCATTGGAAAAGACCAATCTAAGCAATATAATACTTAATGGATTAAGTCCTTAATGAGTTAAGTAGGACACTTAACCCTAATCATCATGTTATGCGAAAACCTAATCCCACTTGGGCTTATAGTTGGGCCTTTTATCGGGCTTTGATGATTGAGATAATAATAGGCCATCCAAAAACAAACAATTAGGCTTGGATAATTTAATGGGCCTAGGGTAAGGCCCATGTAAGGGGTTTAGGCCCAATTTGGAAAATTGGGCCATATATGGGCCATAGTTGGGCCTTAATGATTAAATAATGTTGGGTCTTAGAATAAGACCATGTATAGGCTTGGGCCCAATTTGGAAAATCGGGCCATATGATGGGCTTTGACTCATAGTTGACTTTTAGGTCTATGGATTAGGCGTTGGGCTTGAATGAGCCAAGCTTGGGGTAATGTAGTAATTATCCAAAGAATATACTATTGGTTATGTGTTGGGACCCAATTATTAATTGGGTGGTGTTTTGATATTGACAGATCGGAAATCTGTCATCCAGCAGCTTGGTCGAGTCTGCGAGACTTCAGTAGTATGAGGTTGAGTCTACGGGAGTTCAGCAGTGTGAGGTGAGTTACCTTCCGGTAGCGGTGGGTCTACGACCACAATGTCGGCCCATCGGTGGGAGTTGTATGATTAGATGATTGTCTATGTGATATTCATCTAGGTTGGCTGCTACCGGATATGTTGATGTCCTAGTATGATATAATGTTATGTGCTAGTGATAGTAGGGGAGATAGTCCCCAGAGTACCGGTCGATAGGGCCGAAGGGGTAGTCATGCCCCGCCATGCTAGATAGATTATGTGATCAGTGTTATTTGGTAGTAGTATGGAGGGTGAAATAGTCCCCAATATCCGGTCGAGAGGACCGAAAGGGAGACCAGCACCCAGATATGCTAGTCAGTATCCGGTCGAGAGAACCGAAGGGGAGGCCAGCACCAAGATATGTTAGCCAATATCTGGTCGAGAGGACCGAAGGGGTAGGTCGGGCACCCAGATATGCCTGACAATATATGTATGTTATGTGATTGTATGGTATGTGGTACGATGGGGGAACTCACTAAGCTTCGTGCTTACAGTTTTCAGTTTTGTTTCAGGTACTCATTTTCAAAGGAAAGGAGTCGGCCTGATCGCAGCGCATCACACTATGTTTTCTGTACATGGGATCCTTGGGATTACACTCTAATATGGTTTTATGATAATATGTTTTGATTATTGACACTTGGATTTTGACATGAGATATTAATATGAATGTTTTTATACTGATGGTTTTATGTAATAACTTAATTAAAACAAAATTTTTGGCCTTGAATTTTGGGATGCTACATTATGTTAGTGACCTGGTTTAGGTCGGTATCCTAGTATATAGCGTGATGTTATGTTAGTGGTTGGTTAGGTCGGTATCCTGGTTATAGGATGGTTGTTGTGTTAGTGATCTGTTAGATCGATATGATTATCTGTTATATATGTTGGATTAATGTCTAAGTCCATAACTATAATTGGTAAGACTTGACCCGACCCGGCATGGTCCATTTGGGTTGCATGGCATCATGCATTTGGATAGACTATAATGAGAGAAATAACACTTAAAGTTTGTTAATATATTATAAGTTCTAATATAATAATAAGATTATTTAATTAGTATTGATCAAGAATTAATCTAGGATTAATTAAGTGATCAAAAGAAGACTAATTAAATATATGGGTTGATTGTTTAAATCATCCATACTTGTATAGTGGGCTAATGCTCCATGGATTATCAAGTTGGGCTAAAACCCATAGGATGCTCCATGGTGTATTTGAACCCATGGATCCAAGGAAATGGAAAGCCATGACAATTAGGGTTTACCCTAATTGTGACACTGTATATAAAGATCTTATTGGTGACAAAATCGGCACTAGAGTATATGTGAAAGGGCTAGCCGATTTTATGAAGTGTGGATATCTCTCTAATCTATTCCAAGTGTATTTGGTGTTGTGTGAACCATTTGAGGTGTCACACTTGGGGCACTAGGCACTCAAGCTTCATGAACACATTCTACATCAAAGAGGTATGTAATTCTAACTTGATATATTCATATGAATCAATGTTATTATGCTAGTTAGGATGAATACCTTGGAAAGTTCATATTTGCATGTATAATAGAGAAAACATAGATCCAGGTTATTTAGGGTTGCATGTACACTTAGGAGTGTTAGAATGCTCAAAACCCAACAGTGGTATTAGAGACTGGTTTTCTTTCTCTTATACTTGATGCAAATGTGTTTTTTCAAAGTTGAATCTGTCCAGACCATAAAACTCGACGAGTTCTGGTAGAAAACTCGACGAGTTCATGTATTAGTGCATGAACTTGACGAGTTCCATGAAGAGCTCAACGAGTTTGGCCTCCAAACAACATATCTTCATGTTTCTTGGCTGGAATTGGACTAGGAACATTACCCTAAGCTGTTTTTGAACTTGAAAACTTGTTTTTGATGTGGAAATGTTCATGCTAATCCAATTTCAAAGATAATTGTCAATAGATTCATGTTTTGTATTAGTTTAAAAGTTATGCTAATTACATGAAAAAGTTTGATGTGAATTATCTTTGTTCATATGAGTTGCTTAGATTAATAGATAAGTTAATTGATTATGTGTTTTCAATCCATTTTAATCTAAGAGATGATTCTAAAATGTGTTTGTGTAACTTGTCCTCAAGTTGCATGAAAGGTCACATTTAAGTTTCATAAAACTCATAAAAGTTGGCAATGGTTACAAAAATGAAGAGTCTTGTCCTCAAGTTATGGAGGTTCAAGAGTCACTTCATTAAGTTATAAAATGTGTAACCTTAATTAATTCCACAAGTTACAAAATAAAGAAAAGTTACATTCTTTTATTAATTTAAAGTCTTCCATAACTTGTCCTCAATTTATGGAACTTGAAGAGTTTTTAATTAAAACTACTTTAAACACATAAGTTATGGAATTAATTAGTTTTGAATAGTTTCAAAACTTGCCCTCAAGTTTTGGAATTTGAAAAGTTTTCACTTATGAATACTTTAATTCCAAGTTAGCCCTTAGAATTTTAAAAGTTAAAATTCAACCCTTATACTTTATAATATTATAAGTTAATAATATTTATATATATATATATGTATAAGAGTAAAGTCAGTCTTAGCGTTAGTAGGCCTCATTCACGAAGTCGGTCTATAAGGGGGGGGGGGGGGGGGTATAAGGTTAGTGCCTATAAAATGGCAGTTTAATGGGTGTCCACTCTCACCCACCGCTTCCTTGACCGGTAGAGGGTCATTAGCCGAACGGGTAGGACAAGGACTAGAATTCTCCCTTCATTAAAAGTATTAATGATAAATACTAAGCAACTAAACCTTTTATAAATACCCAATCTTAGTTACTTAGGAAAGTGTGAATAAGGTGCTAATCCATGAAATTACACTTTGCACATTGCTTAAGTCGTTAGTGGAGCGTGTGTGGTTAATCAGCACACTAACCTGGATTTAACAAGGTAGGCAAAGGGTAACTTAATGTTTATCATACTATCGGTGGAGCGCGTGTGGTTAACCGACACATCGATTAAGGGGTAAACACTTAAGGGTACCAAGTATATTTGCATGGTTATTCACACCTTGTTTTGTGATCCTCGACATCCCAGTCACAAAACCTGAAGGCACACTCGAGATTGAAACATGCCATTGAACAGTTCAATGAATCTCAAAGATCTAGGATTTTCAAAAACCAATTAAAAGCTAATAATTATTTCGTTTTCATGGTGGAAATTGGTGAATCGTCATTCACCTACCTTCAAATATTTTGTAGCTTGGATTATGACATCCCTCTTCCAAGTTATAAAAGTATTGTGTTGGGTCCTAGCCTTAATATTTCATATTGGGTGTTATATTAAGGACTTTAAACCAACTATCTTGAATATCTCCCAAAAGATGTCTGGTTTAGACATTTATGATCTTCCCAAATCTCTTGAAACAAGCTTTCCTAAATGAAGATGATGTCCCATGGAAATCATACTTCTTTCACCTCCTCCAATTATTCTCCCTAACCCACAAGTTCTTGAAAAGTTTAAGGTGACTCAAGCCCTATTGGCAAGCAAAGGTCTATGTGTGATCACATCTTGGAGATGTAGTCACATATTGACAAGCCGGGAGAGTTGGGTGTCAAAGTCTTGAGAAAGTTGGTGGCTCAACTACTTTCTAAGTCACATAGTGAGTTCCTTTGGGACTCCTATGAAACAGACTATGACAAGACCCTTAATGATCCTATCTAATTGCTAAGATCAACTTCCTAAAACTTTATGGACATTGACAATGAAGACACTAGAAATCCAGAAAAAGCATTCTCTTCCCAATGGAAAGGGATCGGTCATAGTCAACTCGGTTGACCAAATGGTAAAGAGAAAAAGCTAAGTGTGTGATAGTCCTGCATACCATTACCAAAGGGTCCATATGTTTATATTGCCAAAGGAAGGGGCATTAGTTGCGAAGCTGCTAAGTTTACCTAAGGATGTTAAAGTCAATATGTTTGACTCTACTTCAGGTAAAGTCCACTATCTAACTCTGCTAAGTTTCTATTCTGAGATTCTTGATACATGATGTGACTAGGTCACATGTTGATGTTTTAAGAATCAAAGAAAATTGAAGGAACTTAAAGAAAGAATATGTTGAATCTGATCGCGTAGATGGATTTCTATCGCGTAGTTTGAAGATCGAATTCTGGACGTACTTCTTAGGAGTTATGAAATATTGCTTAGGAATAGATAACAACAATTTTTCATATGGATTGTTAGGATAAGTTTTTCCGCAAAGTTTTAAAATAAAAGGAAATTTTTGATTTTATTTATCTTATGTATCCTTACAATGGCATTTGTGGAAAATTGTTGCTTATAAGATTCCACTGATAGCAATATTGGAAAGTGAATTTGATTCTTTCATTTGTGGTAATGTCTAAATTTACCAAATAAGGAAAGATCCTCATCACCTTAGTTTCAATTGGACTGAAACTTGGAATCATGCAAGTTGTATAGCATGATAGATGAGAACTTTCAAGCATTGGAAAAAAATTAAGACTAACTACTTATTCGCATGGATGTGTGAGTCAAGTAAAGGACTAAGGGATCGAGTACACATTCTTGTGCACTGGCTAAGTCCACCACAAAAGATCGATAAGACTATTCATCATAATTTACTATAGCTCAGTAAATATGGTTATACTTACACGTTTAAGTATAATTCTGAAACATTGGAAAAGTTTCAATGTAAGGCAGAACGAATAAGAAGAGTCAAATTAGGCAGAAAGATAAAATTTTCTCAAATATGAAAAGATGGGAGAGTACTTTAGTATCATGTTTTGTGATCATCTTAATGATTAAGAAACCATATCACAATTAGTTCTCTAAGGAATCTTAGTGCATTCTTATGGCTAAGAAGAGGAGTCATGAATCGTTGAAGTGGTTAAATCAAGAAGATGATTCATACTTCGTTCCAAGAACAATTCTTAGAGTTATACTCTATGATTGTAACTTGAGTGACATGTCTTAAAGAAGGTTTAAAACACTTGTCAAATGTAAGAGTAAAAGTTTTCTACTCTTGTACATTTGAAATTGGTAAATTGTGATGTTTTGGATAAAACAAAGACCAACTAAGGCCAATTGTGTGAAGTGTTTGTCTTGATTAGAATCCACACTATCTCTTGAATATCTGACAAGAAAGTCTTATACGTCAAGAGGACAGTGGGAGTCTTAAAGGTCTTGAAAGTCTCAAGAACTAATCAAGAATAAAACCTGAAGTTCTTCACTAGCACACGACTTGAGGTTTATAACCCATCGTGTTGACATATTTTATGCCCATTCCAATTAAATTTGGCTATGCATATGAGTTCTTAGAGTTCTCAATTGGTTGGACAACAACTTAAAAGCAATGGCAGGCCCTTGAACTGCTAGGTGGCAAGAAATTAAGATTGAGTTCAGTCCATATGAGTTTGGATTTGTCATTATCCTTGTCTTGTGACTATGGTTTTGACAAGTCATATGGATAAGAACACATACACCATTAAATCTAAGTGTCATAAGGTTTCTCTCTGATTCATGAAAAATGATGGTGAGGAAACACTTTCACTAAGTAGATTTTAGCTAGATAGCAATTGTGATATTTGCATTCTTAAAGTCGTTAGTGGAGCGTGTGTGGTTAACCGGCACATTAACATGGACTTGTGAGAAGTGACAAAGGTCTAAAAAATCGAGATTATGATTACGGAATCCCTTTTCATAGTTCTTAAAATTTTTTAGACACACTTGTGATCTATCTAAGATAAGGTGTATGATATTGATAAAGTTTTATCAAAGCAATCTAGTATCAGAAATCTGAACTTTGGTAAGAAAGTCAATAGAAGTTCAGCTGATTTCTGAGTACATGTCAAAGCTAGTGGGAGCATAAGTGTTATGCTAATAATCATCATGTTAGTGGGAGTATGATAATTATGATAAAGGTTGCAAGTTAGCAATGTTAATTATAGAAAACAAAAGGTTTCAATTGGGAAAGAGTTGTTTTGCTATAATTAAGGGAGAGGAAATTATACTTCATCTCAAATCTAAAAGCTTAGATTGAGGTTTTAATCGTATTTAGTCAAGGATATATATATATATATATATATATATATATATATATATATATATATATATATATATATGAATGTTATGTTGGAATGGCTCAACATAAGAAAATTCTATATATGGGTCTATTATTTGCGTTCTCAAATTCGATTATGGTTACGACATCCCTTTTCATAATTTGAATTATGAGAACTTGGCAAATTGAAATGGAAATATTATAGAAAAAGACTGGTTTAGTCTTTATGTGAGACATCATGAATCGTGTCCCATATGCTTCGGATATAGGATCGATTACATGCGCTGTATTCATCCTTTCTAAAATTTTCCAAATGCCTAGGGCATTAAGAAGGGAAAAGGTATAGAACTGGATATGACTAAAAGGATTAAGCAGTTGTCGAGGACAATCTAAGGTTTACCAAAGATTGGTTGCTCAAGGACAGTTGGAAGTATAATGTTAATTCTGGAAGGACCATATTGACATAATTTGTAACGAGGCAACTCTTGTTCTGAAGTGATAGTCAAAATGAAATATGGAAATGTTTCAAAGTTAGAAATTATTCAATCTGTGTAAGATTAGGAAACTTAATGCAAGAAGGATGTTTCCAAGAATTTGATCTCCTTTGGAATGCTCTGTAATGGTTGTTGTCAAGTCTTTCTGACTTTGTGCATCATCATTACAAGAGGATCAATGCATATAAGTTTAGAATCTAACATATTTCAGTAAATGGCATGAATTTGGAATTCTTGCATTTGTAGTATGGATTTGGGACTGTGAAATGCGAATCATTGAAGTTATGTTCAATTGATCTATTTCACAAAATAAAGATCATAGACAAACATAGTATGCATACTTGGTGTGTGGCATGACTAGTGTTTAGAAAACATAGTGTACATGCTTGGAGCATGGGACAACTATTGTTTTAAATTCAAGAACAAAGTTGATAGCTGAAACAGTATACAATGAATAATGTGTAATCATATGGTGATAAGTAAAATGTGTTTTATTTATGTTCATAGGTTTTGATACCATATTGGGTTCAATTATTATTGTGTTTCACTTTGCATGTTTTAACTTCCAGAATAACTAGGTCATTGTTATGGATGAATAAGTTATTCAAACCATCCACAGTCTGTCATATGTTGGAAGTAGATATGAATTAAGACTGTCATGGGCTGGCTTGTAGAGGTCTAAGATGTTGGACAAAGGGCTACAACACTCATGAGTGCTCATAAGTTTTGAGTATTGCATTCAACCCACGCTTATTGGAATCACTTCACGGATTTTATCACGAGTGATCATGAGACGATAATATCTTATATTCTTCAAACCTAGAGATATGAGTTGTTACTATGAGTTGGTTGTACATTGATTGCATGAAAACGCATTTAGTAACTCGATGTTATAAAATGTGTCTTTGTGTATGATTCAACAAGTAGTAAAACAAGCCATATGAGTCGAAGTTTATCCATTCCTTTTACCTTCGGGATAAAAGCGATATCTGTGGGCCCCTCAATGATTTGGTGATGACAAATGTAAGTGCTCGGTCGGGCCTGGACTGATTTGATTTGTTCAATTAGTCAGTCTTCATAAATCGGAAATCGGGAAGCAAAAAATGGACATAGAGAATGATTATAATCCATGTCTCAGTCCATATGATATCTAGAATGGAGGAATATATGATCCCTTATCTAATGGACAAGTCATTGACAAAGGTCAGAGTTCATCTACAAGGTTAGAGTTCGACAAAAGCTTTTGAGAGCTACGATTGCTGATCGGTTCCTGAAGTCATACACAATAATTGTTTTAGACTTATCCAAGTGGGAGACTGTTGGATTAATGTCTAAGTCCATAACTATAATTGGTAAGACTTGACCCGACCCGGCATGGTCCATTTGGGTTGCATGGCATCATGCATTTGGATAGACTATAATGAGTGAAATAACACTTAAAGTTTGTTAATATATTATAAGTTCTAATATATTAATAAGATTATTTAATTAGTATTGATCAAGAATTAATCTAGGATTAATTAAGTGATCAAAAGAAGACTAATTAAATATATGGGTTGATTGTGTAAATCATCCATACTTGTATAGTGGGCTAATGCTCCATGGATTATCAAGTTGGGCTAAAACCCATAGGATGCTCCATGGTGTATTTGAACCCATGGATCCAAGGAAATGGAAATCCATGACAGTTAGGGTTTACCCTAATTGTAACACTGTATATAAAGATCTTATTGGTGACAAAATCGGCACTAGAGTATATGTGAAAGGGCTAGCCGATTTTATGAAGTGTGGATATCTCTCTATTCTATTCCAAGTGTATTTGGTGTTGTGTGAACCATTTGAGGTGTCACACTTGGGGCACTAGGCACTCAAGCTTCATGAACACATTCTATATTAAAGAGGTATGTAATTTTGACTTGATATATTCATATGAATCAATGTTATTATGCTAGTTAGGATGAATACCTAGGAAAGTTCATATTTGCATGTATAATAGAGAAAACATAGATCCAAGGTATTTAGGGTTGCATGTACACTTAGGAGTGTTAGAATGCTCAAAACCCAACAATATACATGCTAGCGTATGATATTTATGTGCATATGATTGTTTGATTGGTATAGGGGTTGGGTTGAGGCGGGTCCTGCTTCGTGCTATAGGCCAACATACCCAGGACGGAACGGATAGACTGTAGGCCCATGAGGGCACTTAGTCAGGCCAAAGGCCCGACGAGCAGTCCGGATAGGCTGAAGGCCCTGAGAGAGCAGTCCAGACGTGCCAAGGCTCAGAGAGTGGGCCAGATAGATTGAAGGCCCGGTGTGGGCGGTCTAGTTTTATTGTAGACTCAGAGAGTGAACCAGGTGAACTGAAGGCCCGGTGCAGGCGGACCAGTCACACTGTAGACTCGAGATGCATGGTTGTTCTGTTGCTTATATGTTTATATGATATGGTTATCTATGTGTGTCACACCCCCGAACCAGACGGCGGAAACGTCTGAGGGCTCACGTGACTTTAATTGAATATCATCACAATGAATGTACATGAATCATAACATAAACATCACCATGCATCAATATATTACAACTGGAATTGTTCACATCAAGTACATTGTTTTAACATTTCAAATCCATACATACATTGTTTGATAGATTTCAAAAGCAAAAACACCCTAACACACTTGGTACTTATTCCTCGGCTTACCTGTTACCTGAGAATACAAGTTATTTTGGAAAAATGTCAACATATGAAATGTTGGTGAGTTCATAAACAAAGTTGTGAATAAAATGATTTGTATAGTTTGTAAAACCCAGAAAATCCGATATTTTCTGAAAAGACATTAGTTTATCAAAGTGTGAAGATCCATAAGTTGATGCATGAATGATTTCAAAACATATATGTAAAAAGGGTGTTTTGTATTATAGTTATAGAATTTTCGAACGAATAGTATTGATTTCCCCGGAAAACCCGATGTTTTCCGATGTCGAAAGATATACGTGATTACAAATTTTGTACCGTCACATCGAATGAATATTGATTTCACCACCTTGATTACTGTTGAATAACGTCCTAATTTCCGTCTAGTTTGATTACTCGTAAGCCTTAGCGAACGAAGAGAAGAGGAGCATTATGTCCTGCTACTATCGTAAGTACCTTAAGCTGTTGGGGATGTGAAATACACGATGGTCCAACTCGCATTTAATTAATTTGACCTTACTAGCAATACTAATGGGCCACTAGGGCCCAATAGCACATAAAAGCTATTGAAAATCCTTTTATATGGAATTGGGTCTTAGGAGGCCCAGTAACATATAAGCGTTATCCCTTTGGGCCCAAAGATCATGTTAATGGACTTCCAAGGTCCAACAAGCATGATTTGAAACTTCTAAGCCCAAAGTTTGAATAATTACTCATCTTAGGTTTCGCATATCTATTGGAGGGTTCGATTTTACGGTTGTTGTAATGGTATCGATTCGAGATCGATCGATTCGTTTGTAACGATATTTGGAGTTAAACGTGTATTTGTCTTTTGATTTTTCGGCAGTCTTGGTTTTTGTACTTAACTCAATGAAATAATTTGTTTAAAAATAGAAGTTTGACCCTTTTCACACCTTTCTTTTTTTATAAAAATAACAAGTTTAGTCCTTTATATAAAAGAAAAGACATTTTTTTGCCCTTAAAACATTTTCTTGACACCTTTGTATTATAAATTTGTTGAAATGATGGTTTTAACTCAAAATTTATTTTGTTAACTGTTTTAGTCCTTTTAGAATAGTAATTTTCAGTTAAAACCCAAATTTTCACAATTTTTACAGTTTTAGCCCGAAATCCAAAAACTTTAAATTTTTTATCATTTTTGGAAATAAAAAGCATTTTTGACCCTTGAAATAGTTTTATTACACTTTTTATCTCCTGTTTTGAAGAAAGTTTCATTTCAGCCCCTTTAGTTGTCATTTTTCGCAATTTTGGGCTTATTGGGCCAAAAGGCCCAAAATTAGCCCATTAAGCTAAAAATTTACATTTCAAGTCCTTTGAAAAATTTTAATATTCAGAAAAACAATTATGGAAACTGTTTTGACTCTTTTGGCCCTTAAGAAACCGTGACTTGGCAATTTTTAACCCAAGTTTTGTATTTTTGACAATTTAAGCCCAAAAATGGGTTTTATGTTGGAAATATGTTCATCATAATCTTATAAGTTATTATTCTTGACTTGTTTAGTGTAAAATAACTTAGATCATGTTTTTTTTCCTTTCTCATGTCATAGATCTCGAGTATCCCCCTTTTTGGTTACATGTTCATCATAAAAACACATAAAAACACACATACATGCATAAAATCACACGTATCATACACATACACATAGATCTACACATTTTCTTGTATTACCCCCCATAAAACACATAAAAACCGAAAAGAGAGGGGTATGAAGCTCACCTTGAGTTGTGGGTTCAGTTTTTGAAGAAGAATGGAAGTAAGTGATGTGATTTTCGGCTTTAGCAACCTTTCTTGGAAGATCTCGAACTTAAAGAGTTTTCTAGGAGTGTGATCACCAAAAACTTGTTTAGAAGGAATGATCTTACAAGAGAGAAGAGTTGTATAACTTATACATGTAAAAACTTACCAAAGAATGATGATTATCTTGAGAAAATCTCTTGAACATAAGCAAAAGTCTTGAGAATTTTTGGATGAAGAAATGGATGAGTTTAGAGAGAATTAGAGAGAGTTGTTGTGATGTGTGTGTGTTTTGGAAGGCTCTCGGCTGAGAGAAGAAGAGAGAGGGGAAGAGAGAGAGTTAGGTGACTTGTCTAGATACATGTTAGTCCATGCATGGGTGCATGGTGTGCAAAAAGGAGGTGGCACCTCCTAAAGTCAACCCTTCCTCCTATGTTTTGTGGTTTAGGCCGAGAGAGAGGAGAAAGGAGAAAGAAAAATTGGGTCTTGAATGCTTAAGCCCATATTATGACTTAAGTTGATCATCTTTGGCCCAAAATAAATCAAGGAATATTTTTATGATCCATTAGGGCTAATTAGATTTGTTATGGTCCAATAAGGCCCATTAAAGATAACCTAGTTCATTTTAGGCTTATAAGGCCCAAAATATTAAGTTTCATGTATATGGGTCCAATTAGGTCCCATTTGAGAGTTTTAGGTTCAAGATAGTTAAATTGGAAACTTATTGGTCCATTAGGCCCAATAAGGAAATCCTAGTCCAAAATGGGCTTAAACCGGGATTTCAAGGGTTTTCCAATTCTTTGTTGGCTATTTGTAGTGCTTGAATGAAGTATTTGATGAAGTTTTGTTGTTATTGAATAAGCATCATACATGCTTTCACATTGTTGGTTCATAGTTGACATAATTGTTGTAGTTACAAGACATTAAAATTCCTAGTTGTGACAATGTGGCATTGGTATTTTGGGGTAACTCAGTAAGCTTTCGGGCTTACAGTTTCAGTTTATTGTTTCAGGTTCAGCGGATGGCCGTGGGAAGGCGAAGGCGTGACCGTACACTTCCTCCACATACGCCATGTGTATGTGGTGTACACCCAGCGTATTAGGGTCCGCCCCAATACGCCTAGCGTACACAACGTACACACAGCATACTAACTTCTTTGTCGAACTTACCATAATGCTACTATGGGCCATTTTAGCAACCTTCTTCAACCCAAGGGTTAAATGCAACATTCTTTCAAACTTACGGCTGAAATTGAAAATACCTCATCATCGGGATGTTACATCTGCGGACTACATCTGCAACTCTCTGCAGTAGAAGAGTTGTACCAAACGGCTGTAGCATATAATAGAAAGTCTATTTGTTTTTTAACATCTGCAGACTGCTGCAGTAAACTGAAATTAACTATACAATAGTTAAAAATAAATCTAAATAAAAAATTTATTTAGTTTAATCATATGCAAATCAAATATAAAGATCATTGTGATGATATGATTTTTTAAAGAAGTTTATATAAAAGAATTAAACATAATATTTGTTAAACAATAAATAAAATTGTTAATTTAGCAAAAAACATGTTCATTTTTGTTAAAATTTTGATGACGATGATTTTTTTCCGGTAAATTTGATAATTTTAATGATTATTTTTATAATTTATGAATATTTGGTTATAAACAATATAATACAAAAAATATTTATATGAAATTTACCAAACGATTTTGAAATTATTTAAAATTATATAAAATATACTCCAATTGTTTACACGTTCTTTAAATATTATTCAAATAATAAACACATTGTTGAAAAAAAATTAAAACAAATCTAATTTGAATAATATAACTTAAAGTAACTAGAATGGTTTGAAGATATTGGTTTAGCGTTGTGCCACGCAACATACGCGCAACAATTTTTGAGTTAGAAATTTTAAAAAAAACAAACAGCTATGAAAGGCAAAGTGTTGTACATATGTTGCGCGACATAGCAAAAACTGGTGAAAAATATTTTTTTTTTTGAAAAAACAAACAACATATAACATATAACACAATGGCTAGAGACGACGAAGGCCTTTCCGGATCTATTACAAGTGGTTTCTTCGAGACGACGAAGGCATTTCCCGATCTATTACAAGTGTTCTCTTTGAGACACGGCACTCGTTCCCATTCACTGCTTATTACCACTTTTTTTATATGAATTGCAATTAAGGCATTGAGTATACAAATTCCTTATTTCTTTTTCACCAAAGAAGACCATAGAGAGTAAGACCAAAAGGTAAAACGGTTTATACAAAAACAGATTCCGTAGGGACCCAAACAAAAACTATAATAATATGGTAGGACCATTTATGCAGTTTACTAATTTCTTATAAATCCTTGGCTGCCAATTTGGACCAGAACCCACAATGAATATTTTTTTTATGAAATATCTTTGACCCATTTAAATATTGTAGATACAAAAGCATCAACGTGGCTGTTGCTAGTCTTCTTCTCCGGCCATTACACCGGAGTCTGCATTAACTCCGGCAATCATCCCATTATCTGATTTTAATTTTTTTAACGCATTCCTCCAACACCTGAACATCCATTAATACTTTTTTCTGTAAATAGTAAAACTAACAAAATGTTCGTCACCAATAATATTAACCAAAAAAATATAATTCGTGGGTGGGTATATTGTTTTCGTCCATTGCTAAACATGCTGATACTTTTCTTTATTATAGTAATGTTTGGAGGAATTACATCATTACTTAAAAGTAGGAAAAACAAGATACAAATAGTAGATCATTCAAATTACACAGGATAACAACTTAATTCCCATTTCACTTGTTTGCTTTCCTGATCAGTACTGACTTCTGAACCAGTAGATACCTTTGTTCTTCTCATCACTCTCATCAGGCTCGATAAACAGACAGTTCTTGGATTCTCTCCATAACGCCAAGTAAAATGGAGTGCTATCTTTTTGATAAAACTCTCCCACAATTGGCCTGATCGCTTTGGTGGCTTCCATGGCATGATAATGAGGAATGTAAGAGAACAAATGGTGAAGCACATGAGTGTCGGTAATGTTATGGAACACCTTGTTTAGAACTCCGTAATCCCTATCTACTGTTGCGAAAGCACCTTTCATCCAGTTCCATTCAGAGTCGTCGTAGTGGGGCAAAGAAGCGTGAGTGTGATGAAGGTATGTGATGATCACAAGAAACGCGTTCATGACCATTAAGGCACCTCCGTAGGCACAAAAAACAGTAGCGAACCCGTGGATTGTCGCCAATTTGTACAACAAGGTAGAAAAGCCGATAAGTCCGATATCGGACATGAGGATCAGGATTCGCTCGTTATCTGAGAAAATAGGGCTTCTGGGATCATAGTGGCTTGCGAACTTGTCATAAGGTCTTCCCGCAGCATTGATTGATAAGTAGATATACCATCCGAGACTGAGTTTAACTATAAGGGTTAATGTTCGACCGATTGGATTGTCGAGGTAAAACGCGGAAGAACCCAGTTTTGATCTTGTCTTTGGAACATATACTTCGTCGTGGTCGAGAGAACCGGTGTTAGCATGGTGCCTGCGGTGGCTTATTTTCCAGGAAAAGTAAGGGGTTAAAAGGCATGAGTGTAAAACAAACCCAATACAATCCTCGAGCCATACATGGTCACTGAAGGCATGATGACCACATTCATGACCGATAAGCCAAATCCCCATGAACACACAACCTTGAACGTACCAGTAAACCGGCCAGGCAAGGTAAGGAAGAGGGTGAGGGAGCTGTGGAATATAAGTTGTGGCGAGGTAGTAGAAGATCGAAACTGCGGTGAGGTCAGCAACGAGATATGAAAAGGATCGAATCAAGGATCTTTCGAAACAGTGAGGTGGTATGGCTTTCTTGATATCTGCTAAGGTAAATGGAGGTTTTGAGGTTGGGGCTCGTTTGATACGATCGATATCGGATTTCTTAACATCTAGATCACTAGGATTTGAACGGCCACCGGCACCCATGTTTCTTAAGAGATAGATTCACAAGTACCAATTTCACCTTTTCGAAACTAAGAAAAATGGTATTATGTAAGCTTTGGATGTTAAGGTGTGCAATGGTGGGATGGGGGCTTTTCTTTCCGTTATATATATATAGATACGCATACAGACATATATATAAATATAATATAGAAATATAAATATATAATAATGATCGAGATTAAAAAGACACTTAAACAGATGGATACAAAATAATTGACCCTCTATCAATTACAATCTTAGAATAATTTTATCCATTATTTTCTACATACCTCACATGTATAGAAGTAGGATCAAACGTAACTTACAATGTTTAAACTCTTTCTAAGAATTTCTTCATTTGTGTATAAAAAAATTATAGTCCTATTATATAAAATGTTATGGTCACATTTCATTTATTTAAAAAAAAAATAGATGTATAAAAAATGAAAAAATGAACCTAAATTCTACAAGATATTTGATCAGGTTTTAAATTAAACCGATTGTAAATTCTATAAGAATATTTGATTTGATTTTAAGTTAAACCTATTTTTAACATGAATTCTATAAGAATATGATTCCTTTTTTAAGTTAAACTTATTGTTAACATTAATCTTTAAAAATCAAGGTAATGTTTAAAATAGAACATGATATTCTTCAAGAATTTGTGGTTATTATTTTTTCATAAATGTGTAATTTTTTTTTTTTGAAAACATATTATTCTTATAGTCATATTATATTTTGATTTGTATTAATTTTTATTTGGTTTTATTTTAATTAATTATTTTGATATAGTTGCATTAAATGTAGGTAATTAATATTTATTTCTCTTTGTTAATAAAATGTTTTATTTCCCGTCTAATCAATTAAATTTATTTATATAATAAACTCTACTCCACATAATACCATGTATCCCAAGATTATAACCATTCATTTATATAATGGTTAGAATTTGATCATACATTCACATAATACTTGTGATTCATATTTAATTATAACTATATATATATATATATATATATATATATATATATATATATATATATATATATATATCAAGAAGAGATATTTGGTAGGAAGATAAGAAATGCATTATTTCTATATCTTTTTTGTGAACCAACCAAATGAATCATTAAATCATTAAAAAAAATAACAAGATTTGCAAAAAAAAAAAATGCAGATAAAAAAATCGTTGATTCACTTTCTTTACTAAATCAAGTTTTGATTCACTTTTCGGACAACATTATTGCATCATTGCCAAAATGAATCATTGATGCGTTTTTTTTTTCAGATTTTTTGCAAATCATATTATTTTTTATTATCTAATGAACCATTCTATTGGTTCGCCAAAAATCATACAACATATGCATTTCTCACTTCTTATCCTTTCTATTAAATATTTCATTTTTAGTATATATATATATATATATATATATATATATATATATATATATATATATATATATATATATATATATATATATAGAGAGAGAGAGAGAGAGAGAGAGAGAAAGAAGGGGAGTGGGGAAGATTGAAAAAAAGAAAAAAATGAGAAAATGACTTATTGGGTTATCGTTTTTGTCGCTTTGTTTATATTTAGGTAAGTTTTTTTTTTTTATTTTGTATACATTTGACCATTTAACTTGTTATATGTGTTCACATATTATCGTTGTCACCGACTATAGCAGATGATAATGATAATATATGAATAAATTAACAACTTAAATGGTTAATGTTACAAAAAAAATTATGTAAATGTGAAAAAAAACGAAAAGTTAATTATCATAATAATTCGGTTTCCCCACTTTTAATAGCGATATTATTTTTCATATTTGTTTATATTATTTTTTTTTCAAACATTATTTTTAAAATATCCACAATTTCTTAAATATTAATTAATTATTTATCAATTTGGAACTTTATTTTTTAGTTAATAAATATGTTTTTGTTTTGTGAAATATTTTTATAGCCTCTTGTAATTTTTTTCTTTTGTTTTTAAGCATATACAATATTTTTAAAGTAAATAGTATCTAACATAAAATTAAATAAATTAAATATGTAACAATGAGTATGGAGGGTATTTTAAATAAATAAAAAGAAAATATTACATAACAAATAAAAAACCTATATAATATTCCAACTCTTTAATACCTTTTAATTAGAAGTTTATAAAATTTTAATTTTTTAATACAACGTTTTAAACTAGTATTTAACGAAGGTATTTTAAAATGTTATAAAAAAATATTGAATTGTCATACAAAATCTGTGAAACACTTTAAAAATGTTGTAAAAGAAGTTTAGAAATAAATATATGAAAATTATAAAAAAAAAATGTATGAAAATATATAAAAAAAAACAAGTTAAAAACTTGTAAGAACAAATTAAAACATTTATAAAATATTTGGTTTAAAAGCACTTGTATTAAAATTATATGAAAGTATAGAAATAGTTTAAAAAAAATTATAAACAAAGTTTAAAACATTATATTAGAAAAACGTATAAGAAAAAAATATCATAAAAATATTGTAATAAATTATAAAAAATCTTAAGATATTTGTAAAAAAAATTATTCATATTTAGACAATTTTCATTTTTGTACACATTTGACCATTTGACTTGTTAATATGTGAACACATTTAACAAATTAAATGATCAAATATATATATATATAAAAAAAAATAAAACTACCTAAATACGAACAAGACGAAAAAATAATTAGTTTTACAAGTTATTTTCCATGAAAAAAATCTTTTGATAACCAATATTTACGTGAAATCTAGGCTAAAAAGTACTAAAAAGTACTAAAAGAAACTTTTTCTTTGTATACATATTTTGCTATGCCTCAAAGTAATGTGCCCATTTATAAGTTTCATTTTTTTTTCTTTTTAATGCTTTCAAGTTTCAATCCTTTTAAATGTTTGTCTTTAGAGTCTTTTCGTTATGTTAGGTTGTGAGAAATTAAAAAAAAAATCAAATATTATATATATATATATATATATATATATATATATATATATATATATGCATATATATATATATATATATATATATATATATATATATATATATATATATGCATATTTAAAAAAAAAAAAAAAAAAAAAAAAAAAAAAAAAAAAAACGTTTATATTTTCTATAGTTTAGTAATAACTTAGACGCAACATCTAAAGAGTTTAGATGATCTTTGTTTCGAAAAATATTGGCTTGATAAAAAAAATATTGATTTCTTGCTTATCTCAACATCTTGACACTAACTTAAGATCTTGTTTATTATCTAACATCTTTAATTTTTTTATTTAGCATTTTATATATTTTAGATTAATTTTAGTAATTAAAATAAAACTAAAATCCAAAACTAATAATAGTTATGTTTTCAATCAATTCATAAATCAAAATATTCAAAAGTAAACAATTCAATGCAAATTTACTATTAAACAATTCAATGCTAAAAAGTGAACAACACTACCAGTCTACCAAGAACCTTCATGTTTTGTAGTCTAAATTAAGATACTACAAGTCAAATCCTCGTTCGTTGCACGTATTAAAAGAAACCAAAAAAAGCACATGTGAGTTAGATACTTACATTAGATTAGGTGTTGTAAATTGTGCGCAAGGTGGGTGATTGAATTGTGGAGGGATAAACGTATTTTAACTTCTAATTTTATGTTAACAAGATTTTAAATTTCTACTTCTTATTGTAATATTCACAAAAATGAACATTACAAACAACTAATTCTATAAAATAATGAAATGACCAAAAGTTTATTCATTTTGATATGTCCATTACGAAAGTATATATATATATATATATATATATATATATATATATATATATATATATATATATATATATATAGGTTATTTTGTTTTCACTATCTATTGTGTGTATGTATGATTGATTCTAAACCAATCATTTTAGTTATTTTAAAAAGTAATTAATGCATATTACATGTTGAAGATATAATGGATATATTAATTACATCTTCAACATTTAATATGCATTAATTATTTCTTAAAATAACTAAAATGATTGATCCAGAATTAATCATACATGCATATAATAGATAGTAACATTTGAACCTAACTCTCTCTCTCTCTCTCTCTCTCTCTCTTTCTATATATATATATATATATATATATATATATATATATATATATATATATATATAATTAGGTTCATTTGAAACCAATGATATTTTGTAAGACATGAGGACAACATCTTAACCTTTGATCAAAACTAATCTGGTGGATTATAAAGAACGTGATTAACAATAATTTATGTAATTGATTAGTTAATTAGGGACATATTAGTCACTAGGTTAAATATATCATTTTCACTAGATCTGATAGATTTTTAGCGTCATATTCACGTGATCAAGAACATCCTCATCTACTTCAATTCTTCTACTAAAAGCATCGCTCCTATGCAATTGATATTCTTTAATATCCATATTCGCGTAATCAATCTTCATCTCCTAAAATCTTCACTTCTTTCTATTGGATCGTCCTGGTATTTTATATTGTCATTCCCCGATCGATCAATAATCCTAACCTGTCAAAATCACAAGCATTAAATTTGCGATTTTTGTGATTTTGGAGTTCATCTTCTTCATTCTTCTACATTTGCATGTGATAATCTAGTTGATTGATGTTGAATTTCATATATCGGCATCAACAATTCATCATAAGATTATGATTGACTTATAGTTCTGTGATCATCAATTTTCATCTAAGGTAGAGGTTCAAGTGTTTAGTGATTTATGTTAATCTTCATCTTCAACAAATGTTTACGCTTTTTCAAGATGTGATTTATTATTCTGTATCGTGATTTCATCAATTGTTCAAGGTTTAAATTTTCATACCTTTGAGTTCCTAGTTGACCTTGTTGTCTTGGAGCTTCTAGAGTCACAAATGTCACTCCTGTAATGGCTTACAAACACCAAAGCAAGAAGGATGATTTGGGAGAGAGGAGAGGGGATGGAATTCGACCAGAGGTTCTTTACTTTAGGTTAAGTTCCGAATTCCATCAGCCATAGGGTCTATTTATACTTGTAGACTCCTTAAGGGTTACAGATTAATCCCTATTAGATAATCTTCTCTTAAGGCTATCCAAATCATTTCCATAGATAAGCCTTTGGAAGATTTTAGCTATCCTATATCTCATAGAATTCGTCCATAGCATATCCAAATGGATTTACAGTGTAAAGTTTAACTATCAAACAATTGACAGTTTATACCCTTTTATTTAATTAATCTCTTTAAGTCATCAAATTAATTCCAATTAATTCTATGACTTATATTAATCAAATAACAATATATTATTCTTTATATTATATTAATAATATTTACTCTCTCTTAATAAATCATCCTATCAAGTTGCTATGGTGAAGGCAACCCAAAAGGACCATGCACAACCGGGTCAAATACTTGCCTATTATAGTTGCAGCCTTAGACACTATTCCAACAGTCTCCCACTTGGATAAGTCTAGTAACTATACAAGTACAGTTCGGTTTGCAATCGTAGCTCTCAAAGACGCTGTCAAACTCTGATCTAATCAATCTTGTCCTTTAGATAAGGGATCGTACAGTCCTCTGTTAGATATCATGCTGACAATCCTATGGAATGGTTAGTCAAGCATTTAGGTTTCTCGATCTCTGATTTATTTGACATAGAACTTAATCGAACACATCAATTCAGTTCTGACCGGGCCCGGCACATAAGTCAAATCAAATCATCGAGCGGCCGAGATATCGCTTTTACCTTCTTTGATAAAAGTTACAGATAAACTTCGAGTTATATGCATTTACTTATTCATTAACTAACTATACACAACAATGCGTTTTATAACACCGAGTTACTGATGCGTTTTCGCATTATCAATGTACAATCAATTAATAAATAACAAACCATATATCTAGGTTTTAAGACTATATGATATTATCGTCTTGCAATCACCTTTTATATCGTATTCCATAAGGTGATTCCAGCAAGCACGGGTTTGTTCCAATGCTCAAAACTAGTTCATAAGCACTCATGAACGTTGCAGCAACCCTTTGCTATGTCTAACACCATTTAGACAATCTACACACCAATTCATGACAATCTTCATTCATATCTACTTCCAACATATGAACGATTGTGGACAATTTGAACAATTCGATTATTCCTAATAAACTCAATCATTCTGGAAGTCAAAACATGCAAAGTGAAACAATAGTTAAACAATTAACACAAGATAGTAACATTACTCATAAATAAAACTCCTTTATTTAATCATCAAATGTTAATTACATTTATCTATTACACGTTTCTAATACTATCTAATCTATGCTAATATCATCCTTCATCCCAATACTCCTAGCATGCTGCAAGTGCTTAACCCTACTCAGTCCCTTCGTAAGCGGATCTGCTGGGTTATCTTCTGATGATATCCTCTTAACTATGAGTTGTCCTTCTTCTACACGATGTCTAATGAAGTGGTATTTTCTGTCAATATGTCTTGATCTACCATGATCCCTCAGTTCCTTGGTCAAGGCAACCGCACCTTCATTATCACAGAAAATCTCCATGGGCTCCTTTATGGCAGGTACAACTCCAAGATCACCGATGAAGTTCTTCAGCCATATTGCCTCCTTCGACGCTTCGCTCGCTACAATGTACTCTGATTCGCACGTTGAATCAGCTACGGTTTCCTGCTTGGAACTCTTCCATGTCACTGCTCCTCCATTTAGGGTAAAGACCCAGCCCGACTGCGAACGGTAGTTGTCCCTGTCGGTCTGAAAACTGGCGTCACTATACCCTCACACTTTCAAGTCATCACTCCCTCCGAGGACTAAGAACCATTCCTTCGTCCTCCGAAGGTACTTGAGGATGTTCTTCACCGCAATCCAATGTGCTCTGCCAAGATTCCCTTGATATCTACTAACCATGCTCAAAGCGAAGGCTACATCAGGGCGAGTACAAGTCATAGCGTACATGATTGAGCCAACTGCGGAAGCGTATGGTACTCGGCTCATTTCTACTATCTCAGCTTCGGTACTCGGACTTTGAGTCTTACTCAACTTGGCATTACTTTGTATTGGTAATTCTCCCTTCTTCGAGTTTTCCATACTAAAACGTTTTAGTACCTTCTCTAAGTAAGTATTCTGACTAAGTCCAATTAGTCTCTTACTTCTTTCTCTTACTATCCTTATTCCCAAAATATAAGAAGCCTCTCCGAGGTCCTTCATAGCGAAGCACTTCCTGAGCCAGGACTTAACCTCCTGCAGAGTCGGGATGTCGTTTCCTATGAGTAATATGTCATCGACATATAGAACGAGAAAGCTTACTATACTCCCACTGGCTTTGACATATACACAAGATTCGTCTTCGCTTCGTACAAATCCAAACTCTTTGACTTTCTCATCGAAGCAAAGATTCCATCTGCGAGATGCTTGCTTAAGTCCATAAATGGACTTCTCAAGCTTACACACTCTATTCGGATGCTTCGGATCCACAAACCCTTTTGGATGAGCCATGTAAACATCCTCAGCCAACTTTCCGTTAAGGAAAGGGGTCTTGACATCCATTTGCCAAATCTCATAATCATGAAATGCGGCAATTGCTAGCATCACTCTAATAGATTTAATCTTCACAACTGGTGAGAAGGTCTCATCATAGTCAACTCCGGGAGTTTGAGTAAAGCCCTTCGCAACCAATCGCGCTTTATATGTGTGTACGTTTCCATCCACGTCGGTCTTCTTCTTGAAGATCCATTTACACCCAACGGTCTTACGTTCGGGCACATAGTCAACCAAATTCCAAACTTGGTTATCATACATGGATTGGATCTCGCTATCCATTGCCTCTTTCCACTTTGCAGACTCCGGGCCTGCCATGGCTTCCTTATAGCTATTAGGTTCATCAAGATTTACTAGTGTACCATCACTAATATACGTGTCCCCTTCGGTAGTAATATGAAAACCATAAAACTGGGGATGAACTCTAACCCTATCGGAACGTCTAAGAGGTAAGGAGTCGTCAATCGGTTCAACCGGAGTTTCCTCCTCGGGTTGAGCGCCAACGGTAAAGGTTCCTTCATCTATCGATTCTTGAATTTCTTCAAGTTCGATTTGCCTCCCACTGTCTCCTTGGCTTATGAGTTCTCGCTCTCGGAAAACTCCTCTCCTCGCAACAAAGACAACGTTGTCCTTCGGTCTATAGAAGAGATATCCAAAGGATGTCTGCGGGTAGCCGATGAAAATACATCGATCACTTCGAGGTTCAAGCTTGTCATGAGTGTCTCGTCTTACGAAAGCATCACAACCCCAAACCTTGATATGTGCCAACGAGGGAGCTTTCCCTGTCCACATCTCGTGAGGTGTTTTGGCAACCTTCTTAGTAGGGACTTGGTTAAGGATATGGGCGGCAGTCTCTAAGGCATACCCCCAAAAAGAGATAGGTAGTGAAGCACAACTCATCATAGATCGAACCATATCCAATAAGGTTCGATTACGCCTTTCTGCCACACCATTCAACTGCGGTGTCCTAGGACGCGTCAATTGCGAAACTATTCCACACTCCTTGAGATAATCGTGGAATTCAAGACTTAGGTACTCTCCTCCTCGATCGGATCGAAGCATCTTGATTTTCCTGCCCAATTGATTCTCCACTTCATTCTTGAACTCTTTGAACTTTTCAAAGGTTTCTGACTTTTGCTTGATTAAGTAGATATACCCATATCTACTATAATCATCGGTAAAAGTCACGTAGAAGCGGTTCCCATCGTTCGTGGTTGATCTAAATGGTCCACATACATTGGTATGTATTAGGTCCAATAAACCCTCACCCCTTTTACAAGTACTTGTGAAGGGTGATTTAGTCATCTTTCCAAGTAAACAAGACTCGCATGTGTCATCTTCTCTAAGGTCAAATGACTCCAACACTCCATTCTTTTGGAGTTGGGCTATGCGTTTCTTGTTGACATGTCCAAGACGACAATGCCACAAGGATGCTTTATCCATACTAGTGGAAGAATCAATATTCAAAACATCATTTCCTAAGTTATCAACAATCATAACGGTTTCATATATTCCATTACATGGTATAGCTTCAAAGTAAAAGACACCATTTAGATAAGCCAAAATAGAACCATTCTCATTATTAAAAGAAAATCTAAATCCTTGTCTATATAAACCATGAAATGAAATGATGTTTCTAGCCATTTCTGGCGAATAGCAACAATTGTTCAAATCTAAAACTAAATTATTCTTAAGCACTAAAGAATACACTCCAATCTTGGTCACAGGCGACGATCTTCTGTTCCCCATGATTAGATTGATCCTTCGTTGCTCCACATCCCTACTTCTTCTTAGTCCCTGCACATTTGAACAAATGTGATGACCACAACCGGTATCAAGAACCCAAGAAATAGCATGATTAGAATCGTTAGATTTGATTGTGTATATACCTGCGAAAGATGGCTTAATCTTTCCTTCTTTGATTGCTTGCAGGTAATCTGGGCAGCTTCTCTTCCAATATCCTATCTTGTGGCAGTGGTGGCACTCTGCCTCCTTCGGGTTAGGGCAGGGCTTAGCGGGATCTACTTTGGTTCCACTAGAAGAGGCACCATCTCGGGCTTTAACCTTGCGATGGTTCTTTGATGAAGCCTTCCTCTTCTTTCCCTTTCCTTGACCAATAGCCAAGACAGGAGCAGCAGGCGGATTGGGAGTTTGTGCAACAGACTTGTCTTTGAAGTTGCTCTCGGCGACCCTCAAAAGACCTTGGAGTTTGCTTAGGGTGACCTCCTCTTTGTTCATGTGGTAGGTCATCCTAAATTGGTTGTACATCGGAGGAAATGAGTGAAGCGCCATGTCGATCGCCAAGTCTTCACCGAAGTCAACGTTTAACTTGCGAAGGCGGTCAACATACCTTTGCATCTTTTGCAGGTGCACGGTAAGAGATTCTCCATGACCTATCTTAGCGGAAATCATGTTGGTGAAAATCTCATAACGCTCTTGTCTCGCGTTTTGGTGGTATCTCTCCAATAAGTCTTGGTGCATCTCGTACGGGTACATGTCCTCGTAGGACTTTTGGAATTTGGAGTTCACGGTAGCGATCATGATGCAATGTACCTTCGTTGCATCTCGCTCATGAGTCTCAAAAGTGGTGATTTCGGCTGGAGTAGCGATTTCGGGGTTGATTTTCTCGAGCTTCTCATCGAGAACATACTCTTTATCCTCATAGCGAGCAATGGTGCGAATGTATCTTATCCATTCGCTAAAGTTCGTTCCATCGAAGGTGACCTTTTGGCAAAGGCTCATCAACGTGAAAGAACTAGCAGCAACGTTGTTTGCGTTCGACATCTAGAAAGGACAAAGATAGATTAGAATAAGAATCCCTAATTATCACCCATTAAGAAAAATTAGGGCTAGGATCCAACAATAACATTTACATACTAGAAAAGGGATGCCGTAATCTAACATGCAAATAAATTGAAGGTAAGTGAATGACGATTCACTAATTCTCCATCACAAAACCTAAACTATTAGTCCTAAGTGTATTGAGAATTCCTAGGTTCGGATGAGATTCATTGAAGCTATTCAATGGCATGTTTAAATCTCGATATGCCCCTCTTGTTTATGACTGGGATACCGAGGATCACAAATCGGGTGTGAATTACCATGCAAATTCACATGGTGCCTTCATTGTAACGATCATCTATTCGATGTGCCGGTAAACCACACACGCTCCATCGAACTATGATAAACAATGAATCACCCTTTGCCACCTTCGCTTAGAACCAATTAGTGTGCCGGTAAACCACACACGCTCCACTAACTTCTTAGCAAGGTGCGAAGTGTAATTTCATGGGATTGCATCAATTCACTTTTCCTAAAGTAACTAAGATTGGGAAATTTTAAAATATGTGTAGTTACTTTATATTTCTTATTATACTTTTAATGAGAGGATGAGGTTGCCCTATCCTACCCGTTCGGCTAACGACCCTCCACCAATCAAGCAAGCGGTGGGTGTGAGTGTACACCCATTAAGCGCCATTTTATAGGCCGTAACCTTATACCCACCTTATAGATCGGCTTCGTGAATGAGGCCTACTAATGGTAAGACTAGCATTTAGTTATATATATATATATATATATATATATATATATATATATATATATATATACATATATATATATATATATTATTCTAGTAATATCATATTAGTATAGGGTTGTATTTTAAACCTTTTAAAATCTAGGATTTGAAATTTAAGTTGTCTAAATTAAAACTTTTAATCACAAATATAAATTTCAAAACTTGAGGACAAGTTTTAAACATTTAAAACATGGAGGATCAAATAACAAATAATTCCAATTAACAATTAATATCCTAATTATCTATATTTGATTTATTCAAGATTTCTTTTAAGATAATTACCAAAATAATCAAAATAATTAATTAATTATCATATAAGGAAATTAAATATTTTATTATATGATAAATATCTTTAATTAGATCAAGATTGCAGTTATATTTATCAGAAAAACGAATTAACATTGATCTAATTAGTTTATGGAAAGTTTAGATAAGATAATTACAAAGAAATCCCGAATCTGGCCATTCCTGACGCCTGGACTCGCCGAGTGCACAAAGGGACTTGCCGAGTCAGGCCAACTCGCCGAGTCCACTTTGGAACTCGCCGAGTCCATGACTCAGAAACCAAAAAATCGAATTTTGCAGATTTGTTTCAGTTAATCAAGCAACAATTTAAAGAAAACCTAGCTAGGCTCTGATATCACTGATGGGTTTTAGCCATAAGAACTTTCCTATGTGCGCATGCAAAACCCTAATGCTTGGATCTATGCTTTCTAATTAAACATGCTTTGAATCCAAGACTTCTAATAACTATTTAGGCTAAATAACAACATTGAAATAGATCTAGAACCATACCTTTGAGTTCCTAGTTGACCTTGTTGTCTTGGAGCTTCTAGAGTCACAAATGTCACTCCTCTAATGGCTTACAAACACCAAAGCAAGAAGGTTGATTTGGGAGAGAGGAGAGGGGATGGAATTCGAGCAGAGGTTCTTTACTTTAGGTTAAGTTCCAAATTTCATCAGCCATAGGGTCTATTTATACTTGTAGACTCCTTAAGGGTTACAGATTAATCCCTATTAGATAATCTTCTCTTAAGGCTATCCAAATCCTTTCCATAGATAAGCCTTTGGACGATTTTAGCTATCCTATATCTCATAGAATTCGTCCATAGCATATCCAAATGGATTTACAGTCTAAAGTTTAACTATCAAACAATTGATAGTTTATACCCTTTTATTTAATTAATCTCTTTAAGTCATCAAATTAATTCCAATTAATTCTATGACTTATATTAATCAAATAACAATATATTATTCTTTATATTATATTAATAATATTTACTCTCTCTTAATAAATCATCCTATCAAGTTGCTATGGTGAAGGCAACCCAAAAGGACCATGCACAACCGGGTCAAATACTTGCCTATTATAGTTGCAGCCTTAGACACTATTCCAACAAAAACCATTGAATCTTCAAGTGATTAGCAATTCCCCAATTCATCTAGGTCTGATTCGTGATTTCAACAATCAATCATCATATTGATTGATTGAATCTGTTTAACCTAGAACACAAGTTAACCTAGAATATGTTATTTAACAATACATCATCTGTTTCAAGGTTTAATTTTGTAATTTTATTCAATAAATATGTTTTTCAGCAATTTTTTGTATGTTTCAATGTTTGTTTTTCATTAACATCATCTTGTTGATAAATTCATGTTACCGTATATTATTCTCATAGAATATTAAACATACATTTATTAATATCAATTATGATAACATGTATATGCTAAATTATGGTGTTTTATGTTTAAATTCATATGAATGCACATTATTTTGATTATATGTGAAGATGGTGGTATATTCTTTATTGTAGTTCAATGTTATAATGTTGCAGCATAATCCTGCTCTTACAAACAATTCATGGGATCTTATGTAGAATCTAGTTTGCTACCTGTTATAAATAAAACTTTTAAAGAAATCAGTGATGTTATTAAGTGGTATATAGAGTATGCATCAAGATGTGATTTATCATCAGAAAGTCAATAAAGAGGAAATCCATTAGTAGAATTAAGACTATAAAAATATTTTGTTTTGCATAGGGCGGGATTGTCATCACACTTTCATTTATTAACCAATATAATATATGTACAAAACATTTTGTAATTTATTCGTAAAACTGATAAGGTATTTACAAAGCAATTATTATTCTTGAGAACATTCTCTTTAAAGTATACATGCATTCCTCCTTGATAAAAATCCTAAATGAAAAAAGAGTATGATGTATCATTCCTCCTCCCCACAACAATAGACTTTTTTTTTAAGAATATAAGTATATTTCCAAAATATGAGTCACAGTTGGTCAAAAATAATGTTATGTTGACCACTCTTACTAATTTACCATATTTTTGTTAAATATATGTTTTTTTCTTCAAACACAGAATGTTGGTGATGTCTTTTTAGCAAAGTGTTGTTTGGATATGCGCTTGTTAATTTGCAAGAATGGGTTGTGCTAAAGAAAATATTGGATCCTCTTAAATATGTTTCTAGAATATGATCCTTATTATAGTTTTTTTAAATTTTTTTTCCTTAAAACAAAAAAGTTTAGATATGTCTCTTTTAACAATGTTGATTATTCTTGTGCAGTAAAGGGTTATATGGAAAAAGATTAGTAGATTTAGATTTTTTTTTTATCCAATGTTTACATATTTTGTGTTGTATGATCAATTAACCTAATACATTATTATGATGTATTAGAAATTACATTTGCTATGACACATTGACTTCATTTTATCTTTATTTATGTAATCCATACTAGATTCTAACAATTCCTTAATTTTTGGTTGTAGAGAGTTTTAGCAGATAAAACATTACTTGAAAGGAACTTAAATATTCCAAGCTAGAAATTTTCAACTACACGTGTCGATATTATTAAATATGTAATAGATTTTATAAGTTACCAACATATGATAGAGTTTTATGGTACAAACTTAAAATGTGGTTTTTAAATTATCAGTGTTTTTCTACTCATCAGGATCCTTTGATTTAGTTTCATGGACTCTTTTGACTTTTGATTATGCCATTTTATTTAATTTATCTACATAAACAAAATTAATGTTGATATTCATAATTCACTAACAATATTATGAAATTTATACCCTAATAAACAACACATTAATAATTAAATTAACTACATTCTTCTTGCATTAAATTTCAATTTTAGAATATTCCATATTCTAAAATCAGAATGACACCTACTTTTAGAATATTTTACATTACTTCATTGTTAATCAAGTAATATTACAATACTTCACAAAAATATTTAAAAAACAAGTTGTTTCCAACAAAAAGTAGAATGTCTAAAATCATATATTACATATTATTTAACAAAAATATTTGAAGCAAGTTGCCCCCAAACATTATCAGAACATGAACATATGTAATATGTAATATATGAACATTACAGATTACTTTAGCAAAAAGATTAAAGCAAGTAATTTCTAACAAAATAATTCGTACAATCAGAATATTTATAATATCAAGTTATCAAACACAGATTTATTATATTAGAATCTTACATTATATAGGTTCATTTTACACATTACAATAAATTTAATAATATTACATTTTACTATTAGAATATTACATATTATTTCGGATTATTACATCTTAACAACAAAATATTAAACACTAAACATTTAGAATAACTAGAATATAGCATGCTAATGAGTGTTAAAAAATCTAAATTTAATTAGACATTGTTCTATTAGACTAAACGGAGTGGTAACACTTCTAACACGTCGTCACGTCAGATTTTTGAGTACCACATCATTTTTAACCATTTAGCACATAATCTTAGCATTTGGTAGGGAGTGATAACACTCCTGACACTCTATTTTATATTATTTTTGATTTTTTTCTAATTTAATTAAATCATTTTATTTTAATATACAAACATTTTTTGTTCAAAAATATTAAAAAAAATATTTTTTAAAACCACAAACAATAAGTATTTAAGTGCAGGGTCCTTTTGGTAATTTTTAGAAACTTGGCTTGTGATAGAGATTAAGATGGGGGTGTGGTGTGTAAGTATGAGATTTTTTGAGGTCTTATTATGTCCAATTCAGATTTTTGTTTCTTCTTCCTCCAGCAAAATTGATTGCAACGAGACTCCCATTTTCCATTTTAGATCTTCACATCGCGATTCAACAATTAAACTGAGTCAAGAAGGAAGCACTTCGGCCAAACACACTCCACCTAATCAAAATCGTCCAAGGCCTTCTCTCTTTTCTCGTTACTCCACTGGCGAAGCTAGGTTGGCACTCCCATTGGCGCATAGCAGGGGGCGGTGTTTGGCGAGGGTGGCGACCGGTGGTGAGTCTCTTAGCGATTTCCACTCCTTTTAGCCTTAGTATATTCTACATAGAAGTCAAAAAAATCTTGAAACATTATAATATTAGAATATTCTATATGTAACTTATGAAAACAAGCAACATATTATTATGTATATACAAATTAATTTAAAACTTTGTGTAATATGTGAAAGGTCTTATTAACATTACACATTATCCATACAATATGTTAAGGTCTCATAAAATTACTTTATTAGAATATCATACATATGTATATTAATTTTAAAATACTTACTATTCTAAAATATAATTACCTATATACGTATGAAAATAGACAATATATAAATGTATTCTACTAGAATATTCTACATATATATAAACTTATAATATTATTCTATCATAATATTCTATTGATAACCATGATGTCGTAACAATAACAAATTAAATATAAGTTCATTTTACACGTTACAATATAATTTTAGAATATTATATTTTAATATTAGAATACTACACATAATTTCATAATATTACATATTAATAACATAATATTACTCTATTAGAATATTCTATATATACAGACACCTATAATGTTATTCTAAAAGAATATTTTATTGACAATTGCCAGTTGGAAATAGAACAATTGGTATCTCTTAGTATAGGGGAATGGGGATGCCAGAGTTCGATCCTTGGTACTAACATGAATTGGAATACTAAAACTAACATGTAACAAGTCAAGTTGTCGTTCAAAAAAAAATATTCTATGGACAACCATGATATCCTAATAAAAAAAATTATATCATTCAAAGTAAATATGATTTTATTTTATCATTGTTAACATATAAATCTTATTCTAAATTTTTACAAATCATATTTCCAACCATATATAGTGTTCAACTAAATATTGACTAGTCTTTTAAACCATTCAAAAAATAACTATTGTCAATACACATTTTGTTTAAAATACAAAAACTATAAGAAAGAAAATGTATGAATATCATTCACAACCACATATTTCCAAGCTTCCAACAAATCTACTTTTATATCCATTTCAATGTGTTCTTTGCATAGATCCCTTCCAACGTCGTCTTACTTAGAGTTTCTTTATCAAGATTAATATAATTCCTTAGCTTCTTTTTCTTATTTGATCTGCATCAAAACATATACCAAAATTTGTTAAAACAAAAAATAAAATAAATACATTGTTTTCACAACCTAATATAAAATAAAATATCAAAATCTTATTCATTTTCAAAATGATCAAAATCATGAAAAGTAGAATATAACACTTGATAATAAGTTAACTTAGAATATTACAAGTCATATATATATATATATATATATATATATATATATATATATATATATATATATATATATAATGAGGTTCAGTAGAGAGCCATAATTAACAAAGAACCAAAAAACCAATCGTGAACGTCGGAAATCATAATGATCAACGGCCAAGGAAAAAGATGTACACTTGTACATTGAACGCACACACACTGGATTATACCAAAAACCCACTTCTTTTTTTCGTTTAAAATTTTTGTAGACCGCATTTTCTATAAAAAAAACGAATATACCGTTGTTCTCGATTTTTCGTCCTCTTTACATAGATATCCATGTTGATACATAAAAAACGAACTTTTTTTTGAAAAAAAAAAACTCACTTCATTTTATTAGTTTTTCAATATTTAAGTTTATTTTTATCAAACAAAAAACTAATTATACCAAAAAAATTAATTTTTTGTACTCTATTAATAAACATCAACACCAACTAAAAAAATCTCGATCAGTGTAGATTCACAGTGTGAATCTAAACTGTAAATATTTCAATTTTTAACATAAACAATGTGAAAAAGCTCGATCAGTTCAGATTCACATTGTGAATTTGACTTACTATTATGCACACTATGAATCTGAGAAGGTTCATAATGTGAATCTGAATGGGCTCACAACATGAATCTAAACAGGTTCGCAATGTGAATCTGAACTGAAATATCGTTTTTTTAATATGAATATAAATCTATGTTTAAAAAGTACCAAAAGTATGAATTTTGATATATTTATTATTTTTTTTTCTATAAAAATATAGGCCTTAACTTTTCAACAAAAAAATGAATTGAGTTTTTTTCGAAAAAAAAGTTCATTTTTTTATATATCATCATAGATCTCTATGGAAAGAGAACGAAACATCATGAACAACGGTATATTCGGTTTTTTTTTTGATAAAAAACATGACCTAGAAAATTTTAAATGAAAAAAAGGAAGTGAATTTTGTTATTATCCGGTGCATATGCGTCCATTGTAAAAGTCTACAACCCATCATTTTGCCGTTGATCGCTTTAAATTTCGACGCTTTGGATTGGTTCCTTGATTAATAATCGTTCTCTATTGAACTTTTCCATATATATATATATATATATATATATATATATATAGGGTTAAGTTCAAATGAGAACACTATTTAATGTGAGAACGTGAGAACACTGCTTTATGTTACCATTCTACTAGGAATTTAATATGTATAGTATTATAGTAGTTATAATATGAATATATTCAATTTTATATTGCTATTCTACTATAAATATATATATATATATATATATATATATATATATATATATATATATATATATGTAGTAATTTAGTAAATTCTAATGTGAATGTTAAATATATGATTGTTCATATTTTCGGTGATGAATAATGTCATAAAGTTGTAAATACAAAATTTTAATGTGAATATTAATGTGTGATTGTTCGTATATTTGTTGATGAATGATGTCATATCGTTGTATATACAAAATTCCTAGTAGAATAGTAACATAAAGCAGTGTTCTCACGTTCTCACATTAAATAGTGTTCTCATTTGAACTTAACCATATATATATATATATATATATATATATATATATATATATATATATATATATATATATATATATATTATTGCACTTAATGTTTCACATTTTTCATTTCTTTCACATTCTGACAATGTGCTATGTATCATTAAGTTTCTTAATTTTAGTATCAACAACACGATTTTATATTGAGTAAGTCATTCTTGTCATTTGATCTACATCAAAACATATACCATACTTTTATTAGAAAAAAACTAGAAAATTCACATTAAGTACAATAAACTAAAATTATTCAACATGTTTTGCTCTTGACTTGGTCATTCTTGTTAACTTATATGCATCAAAATATATACAATTATTGTATGAGAAACATTCACATTACATACCATAAATTAGAATAATTCGTGAACTTGATATATATACAAGTACTTAACAAACTAGAATATTGATATCATAAAGCCTAAACTACAAAATGTTAATATTAATCAGCATCATTTCACTTTACTAATAGAGTATGACATTAATATTTTCCTTGGATTATACATAAGTTATGATAAAAGAAAACTTAAAATGTTAGAATATTATACATATAAATATTAATTTTACACCATAAAATAAGACCAACATATGAGTACATGAATTAGCTTTGACTTATCAAATTAGGATGTAAAGTCTGATTAATCAGTAAAACAACATCTTAAACGAAATTATGAACTAACATATGACTTATCAAATTAGAGTACCAAGAATATCAACTCATCAAAAACAATTTTACTAAATTATTTTTGCAAGATCATCTAATTACTCAAACAAAATAACACCTGAAATCAAATTAGGAAGTAACATTGTACTTACAAAGTTGGAATACCTAGAATATCAAGTTATCAAAAACTATTTAACTAAATTTTTACTATATCATATAATTAATCAAACAAAATAACTTTTGGAACTAAATTAAGAAGCAACATTTTATTTATAAACTCAAAATACCTAGAATATCAAATTATCAAACACTATTTTTACTTAATTTTTACTAGATCATCTAAAAAGTTAAAAAAAAAAAACTAACTTCTAAAATCAAATCATATTCTAAATACCTAAAATATTATTTAGAGTCAAAGTAGAATCAGATCACATTAGTCTAATTTAATGATATCTACGATATAAAATCAAAATTAGAATCATGAGATTCAAAATCAGATGTTTATCAATTTTCTAGGGTTTTAGCTGTAGAATCTAAATTTGAATGTGTTAAAGAAGTCATTCCTGGTGATATATGTTGGGTAAGAAAGCTAGAAAACAAAGTATTTGAGTCAGATTTAAGGTAGATCAATACGATTTAGATTTAGGGTTTTTGCTGCAATTTCTAGATAAATATATAGATTTATAGGGTTTTATAATATAAAATTGAGAAGATTTGTTGATGATTTGGATCGATATCAGGTTTGTGTGGAATAAGATGAGAGAAATTTGGATTTAGAAACGTTTTTAGGAGGAAGATGAAAGAAAACGTAATGGAGAAGGAGAATACAATATCTATTCATTTTGAGTGAAAATTTACACTTCTACCCCCTGTGTTTATGAGTTTATCAGGAAGTTTATAAACATTTCAAAAAGGCCACCGTCTTCTTTGAGGTATAATGAGTTAATCTCAGCCATTAATCAAACTAAATGAATGAGTCATATCTTGTCCCTACGTCTCATAAAATCCATTTGTCTCATGTGAACCTAACCACACACACATACACACACACACACACACACACACACATATATATATATATATATATATATATATATATATATATATATATATATACTAATAATAGAGTAACTTTTTTGCCATGTGTTACCATATTAGACATTTTAATTAATGTGTTGCCATTTGTCAATCTATTACTTTTCCATTTTAAATTTATTAGAACTCCTTATTAATGTGATTCTATTTTAAATTTTAAATTATTGTTTTCATTAATTCATAAATAAAAAATATCTGATATATATTAAAAATTAATTTTATATATTTATTTGAATTAATTATTATAATTTCACATAACTAATAAAAAATATCTCTTAAATTAATAATATATTTAAAATAACTTATTAATAATTTTGAGTTTTTTTACTATAAAAGTTTGATTAATTTTATAACCGTGGTTCCCACGGGTTATAAACTAATATATATATATATATATATATATATATATATATATATATATATATATATATATATATATATATATATATATATTAGGGATGAGCATAGGCGGGTACCCGCCTCATTTGGCAAGAACCGGAACCGGAACCGGAACCGGCGGTTCCTAGAAAGTTAGAACCAGAACCGGAACCGCTCTAGGCAGTTCTTAAATGTTTGGAACCAGTCCCGGAACCGGGTAACCCGGTTACATTAATTTTGTTAGCTTTTGTCGATAAAACCCCAATTTAGTTCGATTCAAATCAAGTCAATTTGGACCAAAGACGGACAAAACCGGACCAATATATATTCTAAACCGGTCTAAGTAACACACATATTTATATGAAATTATATATATATATATATATATATATATATATATATATATATATATATATATTAACTGGTTCCGGCGGGTACCCAGCGGGTAGCAGTTCCGAAAAAACGAGAACCGGAACCGGAACCGCTTAAGGCGGTTCCATAACTTTAGGAACCGGAACCGAAACCGCATATGGCAGTTCCAGTTCCAAAACCGGCAGTTCCGAGGCGGTTCCGGTTCCAAAAGCGGGTACCCGTTTTCGATGCTCATCCCTAATATATATATATATATATATATATATATATATATATATATATATATATATATATATATATATATATATATATATATATATATATATATAAGCAATTTATAATTCTCGTAAATAAATTACAATAATATAATAATTTTTTTTTTAAATATATAAGAATCACCACTAGAACAATAAATAACAAACAATTCATATGATAATATTTAAATATTAATTAGATATATTTTTAAATAGTTATAGATTTTTTGAATAACTTAATTATTTGAGTTAACCAATATAATAGAAATTGAATACTTGTGCTAATTAGTTTATAATAAAATAAACAACAGATAAATAAAAATAAAATGACTATATGTGATATGAAATTAAATGACTTAAAGGTTTGTATTACTAGAAAATTAGTAATTAGATAGTTAGAAATATAAACAATACTATCTAAACAGTAGCATCTTTAAAAATTTCTTAAAAAATATAAAGAATTATGAAACTCCTTTTATTTATTGTCATAAGTTCTAAGGGTGGGTGTTCCTTTGAATAGGTTGCTTGAACCGATAATCAAATGAATAAAATTGATTTCGGTTTTTGAAATATCCTAATTTTTAAAAATTAAATTAAAAACAAATTCCAATTGCAATTTGGTTCGATTAATTTTCACAATTCAGTTGTTTAAAACATTGTAATATTATATTAATATCTTAACTTTAAAAATAAAAAATTCCGGCCGTCTATTTTCAACCCACAAATTATTGAAATAATAAATCTAATAACTTAATATACTCTTTCTATCCCAAAATTATAGTCTATTTTTTCTTTTGGTTTGTCTAAAAATAACAGTCAATTTCTAAAAATAAATAATATTTTTACCAAAATATTCTCATTATTACTTAATCAACTAAAAATTTAATTAAACATTAAATGCAAAGTAAGAATAAAACTATCATTTTATTATATAAAGTTAGTAATAATTAATATTTTTTTAATCTGTATGTTTTTTTTGTCTATGAATAATATTGGGACGGAGGAAATAATATTTTTTTCTTAGGGATAGAAATTCTAAGTTATGTTAAGAACAACTTGTAACAAATCAATAGGTAATTAAGTAAATATAAAATAAATATATTTATATATAAACTTTTGTAGTCTATACAAGATATTTGAAGCCAAATCCACGGTAGTTGCACATATATTAAAAATCCCGAAAAAGCCAAATCCTCGTTTGTTGCACATATTTAAAAAAATGCGAAAAAAAATATTTCGAATTATTATTAAAAGAGGTGGCTGATGATTGAAAATTAGAGGGACAAGGACCCCGCCATACTTTATGTCATGGTTTTAAGTTTTAAGCTCGCCAATTGAGACTTTTCTGATATAGTGTTAAGTCAAATAGGTTACATACCTAAAAGATTTTTGTCATTTTATAGTAAACACAAAAGATGTGATAATTTCAAATGACTACCTAAACTGGACTCTACCTATATTTGGTCATTTTTGTGATTGTCAATGTTTCATAACTTTCTATAAAACTTTTTATGAAGTACAGGATATGCCGTTAAAAGTTTTAAAATTGACAAGTAAACTATATATCATTTATGAGTCTATCCCTAATTTATAAAATTTTTTCATGTATCTTTTTATTATTATTATTATTATTTTATTATCTTGAAACTCATTTTGATTTGATATATTTTATATTTTTGTTGTTTTTTTTTGTTGTTTTTTTATTAATTATTATTATTATTATTATTATTATTTAATGAGTACGAATCATTTAATGTTTTATAATTGATAATTGATTATTGGTTATTGTTAGAAAAACTTACAAATTTTACACTCTTTAACAAGATATAAAGAAAATGACGAAGTTAACAAGAAAAATCAGAGGTTGCACTATTAGAAAAAAATTCATTTCCAACATCAGTTTTCGTCACAACATCATCACTAAACTGACAAACTTACACTAAATTCACACTACTCCGACTTTGTGATGGATTCATAGCAGATTTTTGACCACTTTACGAAGAATTTGTGTCAGATTTTGATGAATTTTCACTGAATTTACATTTGATTGAAAAATTTTAAGGGTAGCTCATGCTACATACTAAAACTGCCTTTAAATAAAGAAACAATTTTTTTTAAGGATTTAACATTTCATCATTACACTTTAGCTGACATAAAAATACAAACACAGTTTATGAGTTGTTATTGTGGTTGCTATTGCTAAATGAACGAATGAAATTTTTTAAAACGATAACAACTACAAAGACAAAATTTCAGTCGTTTAGTGGTTTACATATAGAAATACATATTCATATATATAATATATATGTATATCGGAGGAGAACTTTAGGACTGATCTTGCCGTGCCTTATTGCTTTCGTCTTTTTGTTGTTGATATATAATCAAAATATATAGGGTCCCAAACATAAAGTTCTAAACTTTATATACTTTTACTTACTGTTCGTATAGCTTTTATGCATTTAAAATGGGTTCCAGCAATTTATTTATATTTCGAGTTATATGTTTTTATACTAAATAATAATAATAAAGATATATTAGTAATGATATTTCGAGTTATATGCATTTAAAAGATATATTAGCATGATATAAAAGTAAATATCAAGAAGAATAATTTAATTAAAAAGAGCCGTTCATCATGGGCTATATGTATTTGGTGTTCCAACTTTTAAAATTAACTAAAAAAATGAAAGATGTTTCATTTAATTGTTGAAATTAAATATAGGATATGGTGTATTTAATCTTTTTTTTTTTACCATGAATTTTTTGATAAATTAAGCAAACATAAGAAAACGGTATAAAATAAAAATTAAAAATTAAAAGGGTGAAATATAAATAAAAACAGTGTTATTCTTGAAAGTTTGAATTTAATTTAAATGCATTATCTAACCACTTGTTTTAGATATTATCGTCGCCCATCTTTTAGGACCGAGTCCATTCCAGATCAGATTTTTTTTTTTTTTTTTTTTTTTTTCGATGGATATTTATTAAAACGTGGCTGATTGGGACTTCCATTTGGACCGGGGAGGGGAAAGCAGTTCGGGAAGTGAACATGAGTCCACAACTCCACGTTATAATAAATTTCAAGTTAATAGTATCATTATATATAATATTAATTTGAATGTAATACATTTTTTTACTGTTCATTTTACTTTTCTATGTACAGACCTCAAAACACAAAATTCATTTCTATCCTCGTATTGAGCTTCACATCCATTTTCACTTAATCCGTATATATTTAAAGCATTCATAATTTTTGTATATTGCTGTTTTTAATTTCTCGTTTTTTTTCTCACTCCTTTGTATAAACTGTACATTTTTTGCTTCAAGAATTTTTATTGTTTGTCTCAAAATATTGTTTTCAATCTGGCTTTGTATATGCTGTGTATCTTTTCCAGATTAGATAAGTTGTTGTTGTAATTTTGCAATAATTTCCTCCTGAGCTTTGATCATTTGCTCTGGACTAGTTTTTGCTATTTTTGAAAATGTTTTCATCTGTTCGGGTTCTATGAAAAAACTGTTTAACCTAAAATGTTCTCGAGCAATACTCATAGCTTCTTGGAAGCTATAACATCCCTTGTAAAGGGGATTTTGACACTGTATATATTTTATGGCTGTTGCCCAATTATTAAAAATCCCAACTTTAGTGCCCCTGATGACAACATAATGTGTAAATTTCTTTATTTGTTTTTCAGGAGTCAATGGTGATTGTTTATGAAAATAAAAACTTAAAGCATTGAGAATTTGAACTTTAAATGATGAAGCCTGTGGAACTGTCTGAATATGCCATAAGTTGTCTAGCAAACATTGTTGGTCTTCTGTCAAGTTTACCCCGATCATGGGCCTAAACTTTTTACGTTCATCGAAGCAAATTGGTAAAGTGCAGTTACCAAATGCAATAACGGCTTCTCTGTTCTGTGTATATTGTGGATTTTTTGAAGGTCCTGTCCAATAATGTGAATGTTGAATGTTTTGAGATTGTGGTCTATAACCTTGCAAAAGGTTATTATTATGTGTAATACTCGCTATTTCCATATAAGGAATCGAGTTCTGTTGTGTGGGTTTATGCAGATATTCTGTTTTTATTGCTGAATCCAATAATTTTTCTGTTGATGTTGTGTTTCTATCTTCTTCTCGAGGAAATGCTCATAGAAGAGGAACTCCTTTTTTTGCTGTGTAGGCTGTATTAATTTGCTCTTTCCTTTGTTTTGACTATCCATCTGCAGAAAATAATTTGTTAATATTTCGGGATAGCATATCAGCTATTCCATTATTTTCTCTTTTATGTGCTCAAAATTTATCTTATATCCACTTCCTTGTATTGTAATTTGTAAATTAATCCATCGTGTCCTATTTATTTTCTTACTTTGATCATTTTTAATAAAACGAACTATAGCTTCACAATCTGTTCTAACTGTAAATTTTTTATGTAAAAATATTTTAAATTTTTCTAAAGCATTTATTAAAGCTTGTATTTCGTAGTCTATAGAAGTCCAATTCATTCCTGTCTTATTAAAGCTTCCACTAGCATATAAGCATATTTTTTCTGTATCTTTTGGGCTATATTTATCGGATTTGCAAAGGAGAACGGCTCCCCATCCTTCTTTGCATCCATCAACTTCTATTATTATGTAATCAGACTAATGGTAATTCTAATGATTTAATATTTTTAACTGCTTCTTTAATTACTTTAACTAATTTATTGTCTTCTTGGTTAAAATGTCTTTGTCCATTTTTTGTTGTTTTACTATATAATGGTCCTACTAACTTTGAAAGATTAGGAATAAACTTTCGCGCATAATTAACCAATCCTAAAAAAGCTTGTATCTGTTTTAGATTTTCAAACTTCTCTGGGAATTCTAAAATTTTTGTCGATATATGACTTTGTAATTCAATTTTTCCATTTCCTATTTCTAAACCAAGAAACGGTATTTTTCTTTTAAACAATTCCATTTTTCTTTTAGAAATAACAATAACATTCCTTTTTATTTCTTCAAATATTTTCTGTAAATGCTTCTCATGTTCCTGTACTGTTTCACTAGCAACCAAAATATCATCAATATATACTAAACAAAAATCATATTTCAGAAAGATACTGTCCATAAACCTTTGAAATATAGATGGGGCATTTTTAAGCCCAAAACTTAAAACATTCCATTCATATTGTCCTTTAGAACATGTAAATGCTGTCCATGATTTAAAGTTTTCATCAAGTTGTAATTGATTGTATCCATATTTTAAATTAAACTTGCTAAAAACTTTTTTCTTTTGTATCAAGTTTATTAAAGAGTCTTTATTAGGTATATTGTAACCATCATCTTCTGTATTATCATTTAGTCTTTTATAATTATAAACTATTCGAGCTTTTCCTCTTTTTATTTCAGAATGATTTCTTACTATAAAAGCTGCTGATCTATGTGGACTTTCCGATTTTCTAATTAATCCCTGTTCTATCATTTCTGGTATTTGTTTTTTAAATTCTTCTTTATCTAAAGGACTATATTCTATGTTTGCTATTCTTATTGTAATATCAGGATTTTTTAATTTAAATTTATAAATATAATTAACTTTTGATTTTGTAATATCTTCTCATATAAGTCCAATTTTCTCCAAGTGTAAAATTATAGGATGATTCATACTTTTTGTTATATCTTTTCCTTTTTCTAACTCACGTGTTAAAAATTCTATTAATAACTTAATTGTTTCATTTTCAATGTTTGTCTTAATTTGATTATGTTTTAAAAAGTCTAGTTTACCTTGTCAATAAGGGGGTATGACGGTTTTTTCCGGGTTTACCGTTAAACCATAAAAACAATATGAACAAAAATTAAAATCAAGAAGAGTAAACTTACAAGGAAGGCTATGAGAAGGGAAGCAACCAGAGTCGTATGTGCAGCAATAGCTTCTTTATTTATTTATTTATTTATTTATGTATAAGGGATATATAATATGAAGTGCTTGAAAGAACTATGAACTTAAGAGATAGGCTAAGAGAATCGGAAAGAGAGTGTTTAGAGAGACATAAGGGAAATAACAACAAAATTTTTTATTCGTATGAAAATTCGATGATTTTTACAATCGTTTACAATCCTTTATATAGGAAAGGGTAGCGTAATATTTACACTTAAATTATCGACAAACAAAACATGACATTACATAAAGTAGGAAAAGACCACACACCGAATAAAGTAAAGGCACATCTCTAGAAGTCGGAAATAATAATTCTATACGACAATTATAATTTCATAAATGGCCCTTGAACTTGTTATGTCTTGTCATTTTTCTCAAATGGCCCCTAAATTTGTTCAAACTTATCACTTTGTATCCTTTGTTGAAAAAACATCATTTGCTAAAAATCCCGATGAGTATTATCAATAGAAACCGGTGATCCTGGTTCTGTGTCAACCTGTTCTTCACTGTTTATGATATCTTCTAGTCTCAATAGTGTATCTCCTTCGCCGCTGAATGGCAAGAGCATATGCCAGTTTTGATGAGACCAAGTTTGTAAGTAGTGTCCTTTTGCTAGGAGTTTATAATTTTCCCAACGAAAACTTGCAGGTAGTAAAGGTGTTTTTTGAGCTGTGCATATATCTTCGTTCGAAAGATTCTGTAGAGTCCCAAAATTTATTTCTTGTTTGCATGATAACTTTTTAAGATAGCTATGTTGTACTGTTCTTTGGGTGATGAAGATCCTTTTTCTAGCAGGTCTGTATGTATGTTCATCTGCTGCTGGAAAAGAAGAAAAAATTTTGCACCCAATAATTGGACTAACGCTGTGAGATGCGATGTTTCCGGCTGTTAAAATAAAATTTTCTCCTAATTTATTAAGAAGACTTTCTGTGCTGCTATTGAGGCAGAATTCTAAGTAATCTATCATTCCATTGTGATAAAAATTAATTATCTGTTCTTCTGGCATATCTGTAGTCTTTAGGTTTATCTGTAACAGGAGTATGGGAGTATCTTCTCCTTCATCATTCAATCTCTGGATTACTGTAACTCCTTTATAATTAATTTCTTGAAAAGCAATCTGTACAATCTTCTGCTGTAATTTATATAGAATTGCTGGAAATTCTATACAAATTTTTTGAGACACCATTTGCTCAAATTCTTTGAACTGATCAAGTATTGGTCTCAACGTTTGTCTCCAAGGGAGATCTAACATGCGAGCTTTAAAGCATTCATAAAATCTGTATATTGCTGTTTTTAATTTCTCGTTTTTTTTTTCTCATTCCTTTGTATAAAGTGTACATTTTTTGCTTCAAGAATTTTTATTGTTTGTCTCAAAATATTGTTTTCAATCTGGCTTTGTATATGCTGTGTATCTTTTCCAGATTAGATAAGTTGTTGTTGTAATTTTGCAATAATTTCCTCCTGAGCTTTGATCATTTGCTCTGGACTAGTTTTTGCTATTTCTGAAAATGTTTTCACCTGTTCGGGTTCTATGAAAAAACTGTTTAACCTAAAATGTTCTCGAACAATACTCATAGCTTCTTGGAAGCTATAACATCCCTTGTAAAGGGGATTTTGACACTGTATATATTTTATGGTTGTTGCCCAATTATTAAAAATCCCAACTTTAGTTCCCCTGATGACAACATAATGTGTAAATTTCTTTATTTGTTTTTCAGGAGTCAATGGTGATTGTTTATGAAAGTAAAAACTTAAAGCATTGAGAATTTGAACTTTAAATGATGAAGCCTGTGGAACTGTCTGAATATGCCATAAGTTGTCTAGCAAACATTGTTGGTCTTCTGTCAAGTTTACCCCGATCATGGGCCTAAACTTTTTACGTTCATCGAAGCAAATTGGTAAAGTGCAGTTACCAAATGCAATAACGGCTTCTCTGTTCTGTGTATATTGTGTATTTTTTGAAGGTCCTGTCCAATAATGTGAATGTTGAATGTTTTGAGATTGTGGTCTATAACCTTGCAAAAGGTTATTATTATGTGTAATACTCGCTATTTCCATATAAGGAATCGAGTTCTGTTGTGTGGGTTTATGCAGATATTCTGTTTTTATTGCTGAATCCAATAATTTTTCTGTTGATGTTGTGTTTCTATCTTCTTCTGAGGAAATGCTCATAGAAGAGGAACTCCTTTTTTTGCTGTGTAGGCTGTATTAATTTGCTCTTTCCTTTGTTTCGACTATCCATCCGCAGAAAATAATTTGTTAATATTTCGGGATAGCATATCAGCTATTCCATTATTTTCTCTTTTATGTGCTCAAAATTTATCTTATATCCACTTCCTTGTATTGTATTTTGTAAATTAATCCATCGTGTCCTATTTATTTTCTTACTTTGATCATTTTTAATAAAACGAACTATAGCTTCACAATCTGTTCTAACTGTAAATTTTTTATGTAAAAATATTTTAAATTTTTCTAAAGCATTTATTAAAGCTTGTATTTCGTAGTCTATAGAAGTCCAATTCATTCCTGTCTTATTAAAGCTTCCACTAGCATATGAGCATATTTTTTCTGTATCTTTTGGGCTATATTTATCGGATTTGCAAAGGAGAACGGCTCCCCATCCTTCTTTGCATCCATCAACTTCTATTATTATGTAATCAGACTAATGGTAATTCTAATGATTTAATATTTTTAACTGCTTCTTTAATTACTTTAACTAATTTAATGTCTTCTTGGTTAAAATGTCTTTGTCCATTTTTTGTTGTTTTACTATATAATGGTCCTACTAACTTTAAAAGATTAGGAATAAACTTTCGCGCATAATTAACCAATCCTAAAAAAGCTTGTATCTGTTTTAGATTTTCAAACTTCTCTGGGAATTCTAAAATTTTTGTCGATATATGACTTTGTAATTCAATTTTTCCATTTCCTATTTCTAAACCAAGAAACGATATTTTTCTTTTAAACAATTCCATTTTTCTTTTAGAAATAACAATAACATTCCTTTTTATTTCTTCAAATATTTTCTGTAAATGCTTCTCATGTTCCTGTACTGTTTCACTAGCAACCAAAATATCATCAATATATACTAAACAAAAATCATATTTCAGAAAGATACTGTCCATAAACCTTTGAAATATAGATGGGGCATTTTTAAGCCCAAAACTTAAAACATTCCATTCATATTGTCCTTTAGAACATGTAAATGCTGTCCATGATTTAAAGTTTTCATCAAGCTATAATTGATTGTATCCATATTTTAAATCAAACTTGCTAAAAACTTTTTTCTTTTGTATCAAGTTTATTAAAGAGTCTTTATTAGGTATATTGTAACCATCATCTTCTGTATTATCATTTAGTCTTTTATAATTATAAACTATTCGAGCTTTTCCTCTTTTTATTTCAGAATGATTTCTTACTATAAAAGCTGCTGATCTATGTGGACTTTCCGATTTTCTAATTAATCCCTGTTCTATCATTTCTGGTATTTGTTTTTTAAATTCTTCTTTATCTAAAGGACTATATTCTATGTTTGCAATTCTTATTGTAATATCAGGATTTTTTAATTTAAATTTATAAATATAATTAACTTTTGATTTTGTAATATCTTCTCCTATAAGTCCAATTTTCTCCAAGTGTAAAATTATAGGATGATTCATACTTTTTGTTATATCTTTTCCTTTTTCTAACTCATGTGTTAAAAATTCTATTAATAACTTAATTGTTTCATTTTCAATGTTTGTCTTAATTTGATTATGTTTTAAAAAGTCTAGTTTATCTTGTCCACCACGCTTTTGCGCAAACTCCGATGTATTGGTATATTTAAGTGTTGGAAAACTATATATATGTTTACTAAGTGTGATTAAATTACGCGTTAATGTGATAGCGCCATTTAAGGAAAAAATAAAATTTAATCCGAGAATAAAATCATTAGATTTTACATATTCTGGATTGATATTAACCTGTGGGATATCATATTTCATACTATAGTTACCTGCAAAGTCTAGAAATTGAATACCTGTTGGTTCTAAGTAATGTGTGATAGTTATTAGTCTGTGTTCGATTGTTCTTGTCATTAATTTATATGATAACTGTTTATGATATGATTTTGGTGCTAGATGATAAGATATAACACTTTTAGTTGCTCTTGTATCTACTAATTATTCTATTTACAAATGTGTCTGCTGTAATTATATCTTGTATATTACTAGTTGAATTTCTAGCATCTTGTAATGTTCTGCTACGTCCTAAGAAACTTCTATTATTATTTATTTTCTTGGTGGCCAATGTTTATAAGGTTTAGGTTTTCTTATTATTTTACTGTCTTCAATATTTAATTGGTTAATTCCGTTTATAATTTTGTCTAAATCACTTTCTATACTAGGTATGATGGGAGGATTCCTAACTTCTATTAATGTATTTAGTTTTTCAATAATTTGTAATAATAAACTAATTATAAAATTAAATAATATAGGATATGTTTTATCACTTTTTCCTGTGCCTGAATATCTAGTAAATCCTGTAACTTCTTCTTTATTATCTTCTGGTTTATATTCTTTAACTTCTTCTAAAGCTCTAGTATATTTTTTAGAATTTTCCAGTTTTAACTTTCAACAATAGTTTTAACGACCTGTAAGATTTCTCCTAACATATTTATTTTAGGTTTAAATTGTAATAATTGATTTTCTATTTTATTTATAAGTTGTTTTGTCTCTATTTCTATTCTTTTAGGTTTATTAATTTCTAATTGATAGCTTAATTGCTGAATTTCTTCTTTGCTTGGAATTAATCGTTTTATATCTTTTAGTTCTTTAATAATTTGATTATTCTGTTCTTTAATATTGTTGTTTCCATGTTTCAAGTATATATCTTCCTAGATCTCCTAGAAGTTTTATAAACTATTTATCACATAAATTATCATCCATTGCTTGCCCAGTTTGTGATAATAATCTAATAAAATCTAATACTACAATATTAAACTATCAATATTAGAAAAATTCTAATAGAATATTAGAATATTCTAACAAATCTAAAAATTCAAATATAATATTAAAATATTTTAGAATACCCATCAATTTTAGTAGAATATTAGAATATTCTAAATTTCTAAAATTTGATTTGATTATTTATAGTGTAATATTCTATTAGAATATTTCACTCATATTTCTAAAAAACAGTTATTTTTTTTAATTTTTTTAATTTCTTTATATTTTTTTGGATAAATTAAATAACGAAAATAATATTTAAAAAAGAATTTTTGGATTTTTCCTTTTATTTTGCATTTTTTTTAATATTTTGATCTCCAAGATAATTGACTAAGATCGCGTCTCCATGTCTCATGAAATTAGCATGGTCTAAAATTAACTAATATATATATATATATATATATATATATATATATATATATATATATAGAGAGAGAGAGAGAGAGAGAGATTCCTTTAAGATTCAAAGTAAAATGGAGATTTTGAAATTCAACATCAGTCACATAAACCAAATCTGTCACTCTAACCCAACGTCGTACCGATACGAGAAAGTGACATGAGAAGTTGTTACCCACATCTGTTTGCTGATGTATGATTCTAGAATGAAATTATTCTAAGGGGAAGATAATTGTAACATTCTGAAATTTACAACTGTTTTTTTGATAATAATTGATCAGATATTTTTTACGACGTTAGTTACCGATTATTAAATTTAATAGGTCATAGTATTATTCATTATATATTTGATGATACTTTAGATTCATATATTATACTGATTTGAAATTTTATTGACATATTTTATATGTTATAAATTTCAATATTCCTAATCCGTATAAAAGGTGACTAATCTTTTAAAATGTATGTATCAATACTAATTATACATGTTGATTTTTAAAGACAATCAAGTACATTCCCATTAGACTATAAATAGGTGAATACCCATAAACATATAATATCTAAAAATTGAAAGTAACAAAGGAAGATAATTTATACCCTATCATGAAATATAAATTTTCTTATTCTAATAAATAAATATATTTATTCTCCTATTGAGAAATGTCAAACTATTAGAGTTTCTCATTAATATTATATGTTACATAGTTAGCCTATTAATTATCAATTTTAAATTTCTCATTCTAATTACATTAAATTAATAGATGATTCTTTATTTTAAATTTTAAATTTTAAAATTTTTCACTCTAATTATATTAAATTAATAACATTAGATTAAAAAACAAAATAAAATTAATACAAATTATAAGGTGATATAGTTTCACGTATTTATTTATATAAACCATTATAATTTTATATACCTAAAAATGATTAAACTTTTAAATAAATGTATTTATTTAAATTTTTTAAATAATTGATTAATAATTTTGATTTTTTTAATATAAAAGTTTAATTAATTTTATAACCATAGTTCTCATGGGTTATAAACTAGTAAGAGATAAAGAAGGTTAAGATTATAGAAGGTAAACTTTTTTATTTATATTTATAATTTATTGTTTTACAATTGTTGTTGTAAATTTGAAACATTGGGCTATTTTTCTTTCTTTCTTTATTTATTTTTTAATAGCTTCATATTATATTTTGGTCATATTATTTTTATTCGATTTAAAATTATTTTATTAAATATTAAACCAACGACAATGATATAACTATAATTAAAATTTCATTCTTTAAAAAAAAAAGTTTAGACCAACAAGGTTTATATAAAATAATCAACGAAACGTTATTATATAACTAAAATATTATTATTAGTTATATTATAGCTTATGCTTATTAGGTCGGTAACATTAGATATAATTTTTAACCATTTAGATTCAGGTGAGTGTATAGTTATTTTTCAACTTATACATAGATACAATTATTTAATTGCTTAAATGTTATATGTGCTTATTAATTGTATTTACAATACTTGTTTTCTACTTGACTTACTTGGCTTTCTTGGCTGAATCCGATTTTTGATAAAATATTAAATTACTTATTTTATCGTATCTTAAACATATTGGGTAGTGATGGGTTATAAAAGGTGAAATAATAAAAGGGTGAGGGCGTTCAGGGGGGGGGGGCTGTAGCATTCCCTAGTTGGCAGAGCAAGTATAGAAAGACTATGGGGTGGCCCGTAGCATTCGTCGGTCCCTAGTCGCTAGTGCGAATGTATCAGACGTGTGATTCACTGGTTGGGTTTTTCAGATAGTTAAGTTTAAGATGGGGCGGCCGCTCGGATATGAGTGGGTCACATTGTGATTGGGACCGGAAGGCGGTAGGTCATTGGAGACCTGGAGTGGCGTAAGACTACGGGTAAGCTATGGAATTCATTAGTAGTTTGGTTCGCGGAGTGTGGGCGGAGGGGCCCGTACCTCCGAGGTAGCATGGGGGAAACCGGTATTCTGGGAAATGGTAGATCAGTTGGGACCAGGACGGTCTTGGTTCATCTGGTAGGCGAATGGGAGTCATCAGGACTTCAGGAAGGAATGATGGTAAGGGATTCGTAGCGAAAAGCCATGAACTGATCGAATGATGCTAAGTTGCTCATCGCCGGATCAAATAATCTGAGGGTAAAGGATTTAGCTCGGTAGCGCCATTCTCTTCTGAGCCCTGAACGTAGCAGAGAGGGATCTGCTACCCGAAGGATTGTCGGAATTCTCATGATTGGGTGGAGCCTTAAGTATTGGGGCATTGCATGGGGGGTTATTTTGTGAGTATTGGTATGATGGCCGACACTGGGAATGGTCGGGATTGCGGTTTCAGCAGAAGATCGATCCTCGGAGGAAATTGGGAAGGTTGTTGCTTGTGGAAAGTACCTTAGAAAGGCCAGTGACAGTGTAGGGTAAAAGGGTAAACCCCTTGCGAATCAAGGGTAAGTGTAATAGGAGTACCAGTATCATTACCGGTTGGATAAAAGTGTTGTACTCAAGGGTAGTAAGGAAACGAGTTATTCTGAAGGTGACATTTTCAAGTTTTGGATCGGATGGGCGGACGGTGTACCTAGTGGTAAAATGGTGACCAGATGGTAAGGTAGTTGGCCGTGGCAGACTTCGAGGACGAAGTTTAGTTTATGTGGGGGAGAGTTGTAACACCCATAATCAGAAAGACCAAGAAAGGAAAGGAAAGACCCTAAGTCAAGGGGGTTAACTCGTCGAGTCCAGGGTGGAACTCGACGAGTCTGAGCGAGATCTGGGTCGAGAAGTAAGTGACCAACTCGGCGAGTCGGCTAGTGGACTCGGCGAGTCTGGTCTGGTTGAGGAAAACCCTAATCCTGGGGGTTGTGCCCTATTTATAATAATATGATTTGATTACTGACACCTTGGTTTGTTATGAGATATTATAATGAATGTTTTTGGTACTGACGGTATTATGTAATATCTTATTTAAAAATGAAATTTTTAGCCTTAAATTTTAGGATGTTACACATGTTATCCACCAACCAGTGATAGCCTAGTTCAAAATAGCAATCGTCTAGTGACCATTCTACGAACTTACTTCAACTCTTTACCAGTACTGCATCATAGGGATGTAGGTCAAACCACCGAGAACAGTTTAACAAAACGAAAAATATACATTTACATGCATGAGTAGAATACATCTAGGACCAACCATAATCACTCATGAACTCCTTTTATTGTCGTATAATAGAATCATGTCGTCATCCAGAAATAGTCAGGCGAACGAAGAAACCCTGATCCTTTGTATAGACGCCGCCACCTTCCAAGTTGCGGTAATAGTTGTCATGGCAGTTGTCTTTGCACACTTCAACGCTGGTAACGCAATCGAGGTTGTAAAAGGTGTTGACAGTTCAAATTGTTGTAACAATCCGGGAAATCAACAAATGATAACTGTTACAAACTCCCAAAGCCACAAAACTGAGTATAAGAAACAAAAGCGTCAAGCCTAAAAGGAGCGCAAGCGATCTCAAAGACTTGCCATGCAACAGCAACAAGTGGCGACCCCTGCCACTTCAGCATCGATCAAACCATATGAGGGAACACTCCCGAAGTGTGAAAAGTGTAATTTTCATCATAACGGAGTTTGTCGTGATTTACAATGCAATAATTGCAATCGAATGGGGCACACTACTTGTGTCTATAGAGTGCCGGCACGAACCATCTTCCAGGCCATTAGCATCGGGGTCAGCACGACTTGCTATGGTTGTGGTGAAACCAGACACTATAAAATGAATTGTCCAAAAGGGAGGAACAACGAAAGCGCTCGTGTCCACATCACTCCGACCCGACACATCACTTCCACCACCGATGATGGTGCAAGTCAAATATGTCATTTATGCGGTAAGGTGGGACATTTCAAGAAGGATTTTCCAATAACAAAGAACTCTGGCGCAGATGGGAAGATACTAAGGATCACTGCTGCAGGAGAGACTACTCTGGAACCACGTTGAAATACTAGGGCATTTCATTATAGTAGACTTATAAACTGTCAAAAACTAGTGCAACTCGAGTCATATCTTTTTGCGAGATCCCGTCAGTCAAAGGACTCTCGTGCTGCGTGTACTTGCTTTTTGTAGTATACCTTGTTCGCTCAGTAGACTTGTAGATAAAACTAAACTACTGAAACTCTATCAAAATTTCACCGTTATGTTTTTGTAACACCTTTCTAAACTAGTCTAACGCCTTTTATTCCGAGTAGTCTGACATTATCATTTAACTAGAGTCAATTCGATCCTCACAATGCCAGTTTCGTGTGCAAATTTCTTTTCCCCGTAATCGCCTTACTAGCAAAGCCGTCATTCTGGAACTCCGAGGTACTCATGCGGAGAGTATCTTATGTTTCGTATCTTTCCCGAAGAAACCTCAGCAAACCTCCGCGGAATACACTCGTACAGTACATCAAGTTCAATCCGAAGACCCATACAGTTAAATCTATCGCTGAGGAATGTATACGCAAGGGTGGTATATAATCAAGGTTCTACAGGCATAGAATTGATAATTCTGCTTTAACTTCTTTTCCTTGTATGGATGTGAGATTAGAGAAGAATCATTTATTTGACGGACTTTTCAATCTTAATTATATACGACTCGTATACACGAAGCTGTGATTGATGAACCAAATATGACTTCTAATATGTACTTTAGGACGGAGATTCCTCAAGACTACGAGTGATCGCGCTGCCATGCGAATAAACTCAAGGTTCTACAGGCATAGAATTGATGATTCCGCTTTAACTTTTTTCCTTGTATGGATGTGAGCTTAGAGAAGAATCATTTATTTGACGGCCTTTTCAATCTTAATTATATACGACTCGTATACACGAAGCTGTGATTAATGAACCAAATATGACTTCTAATATGAACTTCAGGATGGAGACTCCTCAAGACTACGAGTGATCACGCTGCCACGCGAATAAACTTAAGAGCCAAACAAATGCCTTTCCCGCCGACCGGGACAAGAGATACAGATAGAACAGAGGTACCTATCCTTTTTCCTTACTTCATGAGTAATCGTACTTTCTTTTGGATTTTTCCGACATCTTTCCAGGAGAACTCCCAGGATTTACCTCCGCGATGTCAAGTCGAGTTCAGAATCGACTTAATTCCAGGGGCTACCCCAATAGCCAAATCGCCCTACCATCTAGCACCTACAGAGATGCAAGAACTGTCCGGTCAACTTAATGAACTGCTCAGCAAGGGCTTTGTAAGACCAAATGTCTCACCATGGGGAGCACCAACCCTGTTCATCAAGAAGAAAGACAGATCGTTTCGTATGTGCATAGACTACGGGGAGCTCAAAAAGTTTACTGTTAAGAATCGTTACACTCTACCTCGCATAGATGATTTGTTAGACCAACTTTAAGGGGTGAGTTACTTTTCAAAGACAGAACTGAGATCCGGGTATCACCAGTTGCGAGTGCTAGAGGAGGATGTCCCGAAGACAGCCTTCCTGGGTCACATTGTTAGTGAAGAGGGAATTCATGTGGACACTTGTCACACCCCAACACCGGAACGGCGGAAACGTTCTGGGGTGGATGACGTCATGTCAAGTATCACAACACATGCATTATAGTAATCAAAGTACAACAAATCATTGCATTAATAGTAATAGTTTTACATGATTTACATTACAACGTATCAAAGTATACAAGCAAAATATAATAAGTACAGCAAGGTACTAAGCTATCTTCATCAGCAGCTCCGGGGATGTACCTGTCTAATGCTAACCTGAGAATACAAGTTATTTGAAAAGCGAGTATCAGCATTTTTACAAATGCTGGTGAGTTCATAAGCATTAAGTGACATTTTAATCAAATAACTTTATATAAGTGGCAATTTTCAAGTATACAGTGATGTAACGCCTGTGTTTCCGGGCTTGCCATTTTTAGCAATGTAATAGTCTAGGTTAACTTTTGTAACCCGTTTTGAAATAATAGAAGTATATTATTTGAGTATTATGTGTTTTGTGCCTAATTGCTTAATTATGTGGTTTGATTAATTAAGAATAAAAATAAGCGTCAAAAGTAAAGTATGAGATAAGTCCGATATCTTTACATAAAGTTGTAGTGGTCGAAATGAGGTTTCCGAATATATAAGGAATGCCAAAATCCGAGTTATAACGAAGAAGTTATGACCTGTCGAAGTTTCGCGACAGAACCGGCACGACCCAACGCGACGTAAATAGTGAATTTAAGATAGATAGATAACTATCCTTAGTGATCTAAATGATAATTGAAGATCTCATCGATAGTAGTGCAACGACGGAAAGACGGACGGAATCGGAGTTCAGATGAAGGAGTTATGAATTTCGAACGGAGTTTTCCTGTCCCGGCCTACTAAAGATAATATATAAGTAATATACTTATAATATATTAAAAATAAAGTCACAATTAGCCAATGGAGTCTAAACGAGAGTTGTAGAGCATAATCTCACCTTCGCGGCGATATAAAGAACGTCGAAAACGGAGTTCGTATGCGAAAGTTATGAATTTCTGAAGTTCGGGGCGCAAAACCCCAAAACTGTCAGATGCCACGACGTGGCAAGCAGTGCCACGACGTGGCAAGCAGTGCCACGACGTGGCAAGTGTCCTGTCACCTCCGGAAGGCCCCCGGATACAACTTGGGATGACGCATGCAGTGACGACCAAGCCGACGACGTGGAACAAGGTTGCCACGACGTGGCAAGGGCCAAATTTGCCCTATAATAGATTTGAAGGGCCAGCCGTTTATGGTTGCTATTTTCTCTCTTCTCTCTCCCGTTTTACATCGTTTTGCATGACAGAAGTACCCCGAAGCCCCGGTAATATCCCCGAGACCCGAAGCAAGTCCCGAGATCCCAAAGATCCCGAGAAGTGCGATTCCCGAGTCGAAGCTCTGCCCGCGAGAAGTTCGATTTTTGTAGAGATCTTCCAGATCTGCGGAGGATTACTACTTCTGCAAGTCGTAGTGCTGTCCGATCATCTTCTGATCAAGTGAGTGTATACTACCTTTCATAAACACGATAATAATACAAGTGCGGTTTGAGTGTATTAAGTAAATTGTGGTTTATATGTGTGTGGGTGCAGTTACTTTCTTCTAACAAGTAACTATGAAGTATTTTATGCGATATACTTGCTATGTGTATATTTTGTGATTGTATGCGTGAATAGATATTCACTTTATTCCATCTCATAGATCTGAATTGCTTTCTATGAAATACGTGTTATGTGGTATGCCTCATCTATTATATGGAATATATATATTGAATGAAAATGATATATAGGTTTTAAACTATGTATGAAAATATATTCTTATCTACTATTATGTTGGGTAGAACATGGGTAGATAGTTGGTGTGTAATAAACAGATGAGAGGCCTCGATGTTGTTGTTGTTGTTGTTGTTGATCTAGTTATTCAGCGGAGTATGGATAACGACCACGGACTCTTTCTAGACAGTCCAGTGGAACGCTAGCAGGTTCATAACCTGTAGGTGTTGTGAACGATGTGTTCACCGGTGTACTCTATCCCCCTCATGGTTGCCTTTAGGATATCTATTGTTGAGGAAACCCCTTAGCAGTGATGTCCGTCCCGATGAAAATTCTAGATTAGGTCCCTTGAGATAGTTGTTGTTTTAGGGACGTAAAGTGAGGATAACGGGAATGGGTAATCGGGATAGTGATTGGTTGGTGAAATTAAATATAACTTATTTATTGTGGGTTGAAAACCCTATATGCTCACCAGGCTCCCAAGCCTGACCCACTTAGTTTTATTTGTATTACAGGAAGTGGCACAAGGGCGTAAGATGGATGGATCATCTTGTTGTTTTGTTTACAAGTCTGTATATGTATATATTTGTTGAATGACTTGTAATGTTTATCGTTTATGCTTTATGGTCTGTATCGGAACATGACATCCCGAGTTTTGATTATATAATGAAATGCATCTCTTGATGAAATGCTTTGATAAATATTATTTTATCATGTTTTCTTTTGGGAACAAATTCCGCAACTCTTTCAAATCAAAAGGATTTACTCTGAAATTATTTAAAAGCATAAATGAAAATCGGTCTTTTCTGGCCGAGATTTTGGGGATGTCACAGTTGGTATCAGAGCATTAGTTTAAGCGAACTAGGAATTTGTAGGATTTCTAGACTTAAACTTAGAATGCTAAGTGGAATTTTGAGATGTGTGTCTGTTGGATTTTGGACACAAGCACTAGCTTATTTTTAGGAAAGTTGCCTAAAATGCTTTTATGTGCTAAATGTTATATGTTGCCATATATGATATTATTTGTTCGGATCTACGGTCTGTTGCCGACCGGATCTGGAAACCTTATGTGTGTAGGATTCTAAGCGTATGCCTACGTTATTAGAACTAGCATGTAAACGTTTCGGAGTGATAAGGATGATTTGAATACCTATCGTGAATAAGGATCTAATTTCACCTTATTCGGTGTGTAGATCAAAATGGTGAGAACAAGGAGTGGCGTTGGAAACGCGGATGAAAACAAGAATCAACCGTCAGTGATTGAGCAGATACCTGTTGTAGCAGCAACACCAGAACCAATAACAATGGCTGCGGTGCAAGCCATGATTCGGGCTATGCTAGCCGAACAAAGGGAGGAGATGCGACAAATGTTGCATAATAATAGGGATGAACCTATCATACCTATTGAGGAACCCGAATTAATTCCCGAGCAATTGGAGGAAGGGAACAATAGTCGCATGATGAGTCAAGTTGGGACTCAAGGGGAACGAAGGAACGATCCGGAAAGGAGAAACAACAAGGATGGACGAATGTACAAGAACTTCTTGGGCGCCAAGCCGCCAAGTCTATCTGGGAGCCCAAAGCCTGTTGAGATAATGGATTGGATCTCCGAAATGGAGATGGTATTGGAAAGTTGCGACTGTAGCAACAAGCAGAAGACCGTCTTTGCAGTTAGACAACTGAAGACTGGAGTCTTGAGTTGGTGGAAGTTGTTGGCATATACTATGCCACGAGGAGAAGCCCTAAAAATGTCATGGGAGGAGTTCTTGGAACAGCTGAGGGTGCAGTATTGTTCAGAGATAGATCTAATTGATCTGAACAATGAGTTCCAAAACTTAAAGAAGGGGAAGATGAGCATAGATGAGTATGCTACTGCATTTACTGAGAAGATGAAGTTGTTTCCGTACCTAGTGCCAACGGAACTCTCCAAGATTGAGAGGTTTGCTAATGGACTGCCTGCCGACTTTGGTCCGACAGTCAAAATGGCAACCACTCTGAAAACGGCTGTTCGTGCAGCTAAGAATGTGGAGGCCCAACAGAAGGAAAAGGGTCTGGAAAGAATAGATGTTGGTGAAAAGAGGAAGTTCGATGGAACTTCAGGGTCCAACAAGAAAAACAAGTTCTCGAAGTCTGGTTCGAGGGGAGGTGGAGGTGAAGCGAAATGGTGTGACAAATGTAAGAAGAAGCATCATGGAAAATGTGAGGTGGCGAACACATGCTACAAGTGTGGAAAGCCAGGGCACTATGCCAATGAGTGTACCCTCACAAAGAAAGTTTGCTATGGTTGTGGTGAGGAGGGTCATATGTCGAGAGACTGCCCGAAGAAGAAGGAGGCAGCTAGACCCAACATTCCACCAAAGCCAAAGGCGAGAGCATTCCAGATGACACTGGAAGCTGCTAAAGATGAAGCTGATGTCACTTCAGGTACCTTTCTCGTTAACGAATTGCCTGCCCAAATTTTATTTGATTATGGAGCCAACTACTCCTTTATATCGCACGAATTTGGTAGAAAGCTAGCTTTGCCTGTTGTTAGACTAGATAATGCCTTATTAGTCGAAGTTGCTAGTGGCAAGTTTGTACCTGTTAGCTATCGCATGAAAAACATCTTAATTGATCTGAATGGGAATAAGTTCCACGAGGAATTATTGCCTATCGAACTTAATGGTTTCGACATCGTATTGGGAATGGATTGGCTTAGCGCCAACGACGCCGAAATTTTATGCAAGAAGAAAATAGTCAAAGTAAACCCGCCTGGGAAAGATTCGTTTATGGTGTATGGAGATAAACGCAGAGTGAATTACGGAATCATTTCATTGATGAAAGCCAGAAAATGTTTGACCAAGGGGTGTACATCATATTTAGCATTCGTGATTGATGCTAAGAAGGAAAAGAAGGTGATGCAAAATATTCCAGTGGTGTGTGATTATCCGGAAGTATTTCCCGAAGATCTTCCTGGATTACCGCCTGATCGACAAGTGGAATTCCGTATTGACTTGTTGCCAGGAACGACGCCAATTGCAAAAGCACCTTATCGATTAGCACCGACAGAGATGAAGGAGCTAATGATGCAACTTCAGGAGTTATTGGACAACGGTTTCATTAGACCTAGTTCATCACCCTGGGGAGCTCCGGTGTTATTCGTGAAGAAGAAAGATGGAAGTATGAGAATGTGCATTGATTACCGAGAGCTGAACAAGGCAACAATAAAGAATAGATATCCGTTGCCGAGGATTGATGACCTGTTTGATCAATTGCAAGGTTCGAGCTATTTCTCGAAGATCGATCTAAGTTCAGGATATCATCAGCTAAAAGTAAGAGAGCAAGATATCGAGAAGACTGCATTCAGAACTAGATATGGACACTATGAGTTTTTGGTTATGTCGTTTGGACTAACCAATGCTCCAGCAACATTCATGGATTTAATGAATAGGGTTTGTAATCCTTTTCTTGATAAATCCGTGATAGTGTTCATAGATGACATTCTGATTTACTCGAAAAGCCAGGAGGAGCATGGCAGACACTTGCGAGAAGTGTTGGAAGTTTTGAAGAAGGAGAAGTTGTATGCAAAGTTCTCCAAATGTGATTTTTGGATTCGTGAAGTCCAATTCTTGGGTCACGTGGTCAACCAAGAAGGAATAATGGTTGATCCAGCAAAGATTGAAGCTGTAACGAAGTGGGAACAACCGAAAAGTCCCACGGAGATCCGAAGCTTTTTAGGATTAGCCGGATATTACCGAAGGTTTATCCAAGGCTTTTCTTCGATTGCTACTCCGTTGACAGCTTTGACCCACAAATGAGCTACTTATGCTTGGAGTGATAAGCATAAAGAAGCATTCGAGAAGCTAAAGAAGAAGCTATGCGAGGCACCGATACTTTCTCTACCCGATGGAGTTGAAGACTTCGCTGTTTATAGCGATGCGTCTGGGGTTGGATTGGGTTGTGTTTTGACCCAAAGAGAAAAGGTGATAGCATATGCGTCTCGACAGCTGAAAGAGCATGAAAAGAACTACCCGACTCATGATTCGGAGTTGGCGGCGGTAGTTTTCGCTCTGAAAATATGGAGGCATTACCTCTATAGCACGAAGTGCAAACTTTTCACTGATCATAAGAGTCTCCAATATCTCTTTAATCAGAAGGAATTGAATATGAGGCAACGACGCTGGCTGGAATTACTTAAAGACTACGACTGTGAGATACTTTACCACCCCGGTAAAGCTAATGTTGTTGTTGATGCTCTCAGTCGGAAAGTCAATCTTGAAAGGAAAAGGCCAAGAGCGTTGAGAATTGAAGTTGTCTCGACTATTTTGGAAAGTATAAAGAAAGCTCAGAGCGAAGCTTCTGAGAAGAATGACAGAAAGGAGGAACGTTTGGGCAAAACGTTGGTGTTCGGTGTAAACAGTCATGGATTGAAGGTGTTCCAAGATCGGATTTGGATACCTAAGACAGGAGGAGTCAGAGATCTTCTGATGGAAGAAGCTCACAAAACCATGTACTCGATTCATCCCGGTAGCACTAAAATGTATAGGGACCTGAAACCCTACTACTGGTGGCCGACGATGAAGCTTGATGTTGCAAAGTATGTGGCCGAGTGTGTGACTTGTGCGAGATTCAAGACACTGTTGGGTTTTGAGCATTCTAACACTCCTAAGTGTACATGCAACCCTAAATACCTTGGATCTATGTTTTCTCTATTATACATGCAAATAAGAACTTCCAAGGTATTATCCTAATCTAGCATACAAAAACAATGAGTTTAACAAGATAGAATACATACCTCTTTGGAGAAGAAAGTCTTCATGAAGCTAGAGTGCCTAGTGCCCCAAGTGTGACACCTCAAATGGAATCACAATCATCAAAACACTTAGAATGACTTGAGAGAATTCTACACTCATCAAAATCGGCTAGCCCTTTCTTCACACACTCTAGTGACCGATTTTGGTCAAGAATAAGATGCTTATATAGTTAGGGTTACACCATGTAAACCCTAATTGACATGGCCTTTCATTTCCATGATCCATGGGTACAAATACACCATGGAGCATCCATGGACCATCCTATGGGTTTTAGCCCAACTTGATTATCCATGGAGCATTAGCCCACTATACAAGTATGGATGATTTACACAATCAACCCATATATTTAATTAGTCTTCTTTTGATCACTTAATTAATCCTAGATTAATTCTTGATCAATACTAATTAAATAATCTTATTATTCTTATTATTAATATACTAGAACTTATAATATATTAATAACCATAAGTGTCTTATTTCTCTCATTATAGTCTATCCAAGTGCATGATGGTATGCAACCCAAATGGACCATGCCGGGTCGGGTCAAGTCTTACCAATTATAGTTATGGACTTAGACATTAATCCAACAGTCTCCCACTTGGATAAGTCTAAAACTATAATTGCGTATGACTTCAGGAACCAACTGGCAATCGTAGCTCTCAAAAGCTTCTGTCGAACTCTGACCTTGTAGATGAACTCTGACCTTTGTCAGTGACTTGTCCATTAGATAAGGGATCATATATTCCTCCATTCTAGATATAATATGGACTGAGACATGGATTATAATCATTCTCTCTGTCCATTTGTTGTTTCCCGATTTTCGATTTATGACGATTGACTAATTGAACAAATCAAATCAGTCCTGGCCCGGCCGAGCACTTCCATTTGTCATCATCAAATCATCGAGGGGCCCACAGATATCGCTTTTATCCCGAAGGTAAAAGGAACGGATAAACTTCGACTCATATGGCTTGTTCTACTACTTGTTGAATCATACACAAAAACACGTTTTATAGCACAGAGTTACCAAATGCGGTTTCGTGCAATCAATGTACTATCAACTCATAGTAACAACTCATATCTCTAGGTTTGAAGAATATAAGATATTATCGTCTCATGATCACTCGTGATAAAATCCATGAAGTGATTCCAATGAGCGCGGGTTGAATCCAATACTCAGAACTTATGAGCACTCATGAGTGTTGTAGCCTTGTCCAACACCTTAGACCTCTACAAGCCAACCCATGACAGTCTTAATTCATATCTACTTCCAACATATGACCGACTGTGGATGGTTTGAATAACTTAGTCATTCCGGAAGAATAACCCAGTTTATTCGGGAAGTCAAAACATGCAAAATGAAACACAATAATAATTGAATCCAATATGGTCTAAGAACTTATGAATATAAATAAAACACCTTTTATTTATCACCATATGATTACTCATTATTCATTGTATACTGTTTCAGCTATCAACTTTATTCTTGAAATTAAAACAATAGTTGTCCCATGCTCCAAGCATGTACACTATGTTTTCTAAACACTAGTCATGCCACACACCAAGTATGCATACTATGTTTGTCTATGATCTTTACTTTGTGAACTAGATCCATTGAACATAACTTCAATGATTCTCTTTTCACACCCCCAAATCCTTACTGCAAATGCAAGAATTCCAAATTCATGCCATTTACTGGAATTTGTTAGATTCTAAACTTATATGCATTGATACTCTTGTAACGATTATGCACACACTCACAAAGACTTGGCAACAATCATTACAGAGTATTCCAAAGGAGATCAACTCCTTGGAAACATCCTTCTTGCATTAAGTTTCCTTAATCTTACACAGATTGAAAAAACCTTAACTTTGAAACATTTCCCGATTCCAATCTGACTTATCACTTCTGAACAAGAGTTGCCTCCTTACAGATTATGTCAATATGGTCCTTCCAGAATTATCACTATACTTCCAATTGTCCTTGAGCAAGCAATCTTTGGTAAACCTTAGATTGTCCTCGACAATTGTTTAATCCTTTTAGTCATATCCAGTTCTAAACCTTTTCCCTTCTTAATGCCCCAGGCATTTGGAAAATTTTAGAAAGAATGATTATAGCACATGTAATCGATCCTATATCCGAAGCGTATGGGACATGATTCATGATGTCTCACATAAAGACTAAACCGGTCTTTTGCTATAATATGTCCATTTCTATTTGCCAAGTTCTCATAATTCAGATTATGAAAAGGGATGCCGTAATCATAATCGAATTTTAGAACGCAAATAATGGACCCATATACAGAATTTCCTTATGTTGAGCCATTCCAACATGAAATTCATATATATATCCTTGACTAAATGATTAAAACCTCACGATCTAAGCTTATAGATTTGAGATGAAGTATAATTTCCTCTCCCTTAATTATAGCAAAACAACTCTTTCCCAATTGAAACTTTTGTTTTCTATAATTAACATTGCTATTATTAGCATATCACTTATGCTCCCACTAGCTTTGCCATGTACTCAGAAATCAGCTGGACTTCTAGAAATCAATACTTCATTGACTTTCTTACCAAAGTTCAGATTTCTAATGCTAGATTGTTTTGATAAAGCTGTAGCAAAATCATACACCTTCCCTTAGATAGCACACTTGTGAGTCTAAACAATTATGAAGAGGTATGCCGTAATCATAATGGTTAGACCTTTTTGCCACTTCTCACAAGTCCATATTAGTGTGCCGGTTAACCACACGCGCTCCACTAACGACTTTGAGAATGAAAATATCACAATTGCTATCTAGCTAAAATCTACTTAGTGAAAGTGTTTCCTCACCATCATTTTCATGAATCGGAGAGAAACCTTATGACACTTAGATTTACTGGTGTATGTGTTCTTATCCATGTGAATTGTCAAAATCATAGTCACAAGACAAGGATAATGACAAATCCAAACTCATATGGACTGAACTCAATCTTAATTTCTTGCCACCTGGCAGCTCAAGGGCCTACCATTGCTTCCAAGTTGTTGTGCAACCAATTGAGAACTCTAAGAACTCATATGCAAAGCCAACTTTAACTGGAATGGGCACAGAATAAGTCAACACGATAGGTTATAAACCTCAAGTCGTGTGCTAGTGAAGAACTTCAGGTTTTATTCTTGATTAGTTCTTGAGACTTTCAAGACCTTTAAGACTCCCACTGTCCTCTTGACCTATAAGATTCCCTTGTCAAATATCCAAGAGATAGTGTGGATTCTAATCAAGACAAACACTTCACACAATTGGCCTTAGTTGGTCTTTGTTTTATCCAAAACATCACAACTTACCAATTTCAAATGTACAAGAGTAGAAAACTTTTACTCTTACATTTGACAAGTGTTTTAAACCTTCTTTTGAGACATGTCACTCAAGTTACAATCTTGGAGTATGACTCTAAGACTTGTATTGGAACGAAGTATGACTCATCTTCTTGATTTAACCATTTCAACAATTCAAGATCCCTCTTCTTAGTCATAAGAATGCACTAAGATTTCCTTAGAGAACTAATTGTGCTATGGTTTCTTAATCATTAAGATGATCATAAAAGCTGATACTAAAGTACTCTCCCATCTTTTCAGATTTGAGAAACTTTTATCCTTCTGCCTAAGTTGATTCTTCTTATTCGCTCTGCCTTACATTGGAACCTTTTCCAATGTCTCAGAGTTACACTTAAGCATGTAAGTATAATCATATTTACTGAGCTTTAGTAAACTATGACGAATAATCTTATCGATCTTTTGTGGTGGACTTAATCAGTGCACAAGACTGTGTACTCGATCCTTTAGTCCTTTACTTGACTCACACATCCATGTGAACAAGTAATTAGTCTTAATTTTCCAAAACTTGAAAGTTCTCATTCATCATGCTATACAACTTGCATGATTCCAAGTTCCGGTCCAATTGAAACTTGGGTGATGAGAATCTTTCCTTATTTGGTAAATCTAGACATTACCACAAATGAAAGAATCAATTTCATATTTCCACTCTTGCTCTTAATGGATTCATATAAGCAACAATTTTTCCTCAAATGTCATTGTAAGGATATTTTAAAATAAATAAAATCAAAAATTTTCTTTTATTTTAAAACTTTGTGGAAAAAAAAACTTATCCTTACAATCCATATGAAAACTTGTTGTTATCTATTCCTAAGCAATATCTCATAACTCCTAAGAAGTAGCTCAAGAATCCGATCTTCAAACTATGCGATAGAAATCCATCTACGCCATCAGATTCAGCATATTCTTTCTTTAAGTTTCTTCACTTTTCTTTCATTCTTAAAACATCACCATGTGACCCAGTCACATCATGTATCAAGAATCTCAGAATAGAAACTTAACAGAGTTAGATAGTGGAATTTACCTGAAGTAGAGTCAAACTTATTGACTTTAACATCCTTAGGTAAATTTTGGCAGCTTTGCAACCAATTCCCCTTTCTTTGGCAATATAAACATATGGACCCTTTGATAATGGGACTATCACAGACTTAGCTTTTCTCTTTACCATTTGGTCAACCGAGTTGACTATGGCCGATCCCTTTCCTTTGGGAAGAGAATGCTTTTCTGGATTTCCTGTGTCACTATTGTCAATGTCCATCAAGTTTTAAGGAAGTTGATCTTAACAAATAGATAAGATCATTAAGGGTCTTGTCATAGTCTGTTTCATAGGTGTCCCAAAAGAACTCACTATGTGACTTAGAAAGTGATTGAACCACCAACTTTCTCAAGACTTTGACGCCCAACTCTCCCGACTTGTCAATATGTGACTACATCTCCAAGATGTGTTCACACCTAGACCTTGCCTTGCCAATAGGGCTTGAGTGACCTTAAACTTTTCAAGAACTTATGGGTTAGGGAGAATAATTGGAGGAGGAGAAAGAAGTATGATATCCCTGGGACATCATCTTCATTAGGAAACCTTGTTTCAAGAGATTCGGAAGATCATAGGTGTCTAAACCAGACATCTTTTGGGAGATATTCAAGATAGTTGATTTTTAAGTCCTTAATATGACACCCAGTATGAAATATTAAGGCTAGGACCCAACAAACTATTTTATAACTTAGAAGAGGTATGCCGTAATCCAAGCTATAAAATATTTGAAGGTAGGTGAATGACGATTCACCAATTTCCACCAAGATAAACGAAATGCATTATTAGGTTTTAATTGGTTTTGAAACTCCTAGATCTTTGAGATTCATTGAACTTTTCAAAGGCATGTTTCAATCTCGAGTGTGCCCTCCAAGTTTTGTGACTGGGATGCCGAGGATCACAAAACGAGGTGTGAAGTAACCATGCAAATCACTTGGTACCCTTAATAAATTACCCCTCAATCGATGTGCCGGTTAACCATACACGCTCCATCGATACTATGATAAATATTAAGTCACCCTTTACCTACCTTGTTAAGTCCAAGTTAGTGTGCCGGTTAACCACAGACGCTCCACTAACGACTTAAACAAAGTGCAAAGTGTAATTTCATGGATTAGCACCTTATTCACATTTTTCCTAAGTAACTAAGATTGAGTATTATTAAGAGTTTAGTTACTTAGTATTATCATGAATACTTTTAATGAAGGGAGAATTCTAGTCCTGTCAAACCCGTTCGGCTAACGACCCTCCACCAGTCAAGCAAGCGGTGGGTGAGAGTGGACACCCATTAAGTTGCCATTTTATAGGCAACAACCTTATACCCACCTTATAGACCGGCTTCGTGAATGAGGCATACTGGCGGTAAGACTGACTTTACTCTTATATATATATATATATATATATATTATTAACTTATAATATTATAAAGTATAAGGGTTGAATTTTAACTTTTAAAATTCTAAGGGCTAACTTGGAATTAAAGTATTCATACTTGAACACTTTTCAAATTCCAAAACTTGAGGGCAAGTTTTGAAACTATTCAAAACTAATTAATTCCATAACTTATGTGTTTAAAGTAGTTTTAATCCAAAAACTCTTCAAGTTCCATAACTTGAGGACAAGTTATGGAAGACTTTAAACTAATAAAAGAACTAACTTTTTCTTTATTTTATAACTTATGGATTTAATTATGGTTACATATTTTTCTTTAATGAAGTGACTCTTGAACTTCCATAACTTGAGGACAAGTTATGGAGTCATAAAAAGTTATTCAATGACACAATACTCTTCATTTTGTAACCATTGCCAACCTTTATGAGTTTTATGAGTCTTTAATGTGACTCTTCATGTAACTTGAGGACAAGTTACACAAACACATTTTATACTCAACTCTTAGATTAAAATGGATTGAAAACAACTAACATTTCTATTAATCTAAACAACTCATAAGAACAAGATAATTCAAATCAAACTTTTTCATGTAATTAGTCTAAACCTTAAACTAATACAAAACATGAATCTATTGACAATTATCTTTGAAAATGGATTAGCATGAACATTACCACATCAAAAAAAAGTTTATAAGTTCAAAAACAACTTAGGGTAATGTTCCTAGTCCATTTCTAGCCAAAAAACTCGAAAATATGTTGTCTGGGGGTCCAACTCGTCGAGTGCATGAACCAACTCGGCGAGTTGGATCGAATTCATCACTTTTTAGGCATGGACTCATCGAGTCTTCTGATGGACTCGCCGAGTCTGATGGCCAGACAGCACCAAATTCGTTTTTTCAGCTTCTATTGCAGGTATAACAAGAAAACAAGCCTAGGCTCTGATACCACTGTTGGGTTTTGAGCATTCTAACACTCCTAAGTGTACATGCAACCCTAAATACCTTGGATCTATGTTTTCTCTATTATACATGCAAATAAGAACTTCCAAGGTATTATCCTAATCTAGCATACAAAAACAATGAGTTTAACAAGATAGAATACATACCTCTTTGGAGAAGAAAGTCTTCATGAAGCTAGAGTGCCTAGTACCCCAAGTGTGACACCTCAAATGGAATCATAATCATAAAAAACACTTAGAATGACTTGAGAGAATTCTACACTCATCAAAATCGGCTAGCCCTTTCTTCACACACTCTAGTGACCGAGTTTGGTCAAGAATAAGATGCTTATATAGTTAGGGTTACACCATGTAAACCCTAATTGACATGGCCTTTCATTTCCATGATCCATGGGTACAAATACACCATGGAGCATCCATGGACCATCCTATGGGTTTTAGCCCAACTTGATTATCCATGGAGCATTAGCCCACTATACAAGTATGGATGATTTACACAATCAACCCATATATTTAATTAGTCTTCTTTTGATCACTTAATTAATCCTAGATTAATTCTTGATCAATACTAATTAAATAATCTTATTATTCTTATTATTAATATACTAGAACTTATAATATATTAATAACCATAAGTGTCTTATTTCTCTCATTATAGTCTATCCAAGTGCATGATGGTATGCAACCCAAATGGACCATGCCGGGTCGGGTCAAGTCTTACCAATTATAGTTATGGACTTAGACATTAATCTAACAGACACAACATCAGAAACGGTACGGGAGTTTAGAACCTTTTCCTGTGCCTATGGGTAAGTGGGAAGACATTGCTATGGATTTTGTCACTAAACTGCCCAGAACAAAGAATGGTCACGACATGATTTGGGTGGTTGTTGATCGATTCACTAAGAGTGCGCATTTCATAGCGGCCAAGGAGAAATGGTCTATGGAGAAGCTTGCGAATTCTTACATGAAGGAAATTGTGAGGCTTCACGGTGTTCCGTTAACGATTGTGTCGGATCGTGATAGCCGTTTCACCTCACGATTTTGGAAAAGTCTACAAGAGGAATTGGGTACCAAGTTGTGTTTAAGTACAACTTACCATCCGCAGACTGATGGTCAGAGCGAACGAACGATAAAAACGCTTGAAGATATGCTGAGAGCATGTACTATGGAATTCCTAGGTAATTGGGATGAACATTTATCATTGGTAGAATTTTCCTATAATAATAGTTTCCACTCGAGCATTAAGATGGCACCGTACCAAGCTTTGTATGGATAGAAGTGTCGTACGCCGTCTTGTTGGCTTGAGGCTGGGGAAAAGCAGTTTATTGGACCGGAGATGGTTCATCAAACTGCTGAAAAGTTGAAAATAATTAGGGAAAGAATGTTAGCAGCTCAGGATCGTCAAAAGAGCTATGCTGACAAGAAGCAAAGACCGACGACTTTTGAGGTTGGGGATTCGGTTTTGCTTAAGGTCTCGCCGTGGAAGGGACTTATAAGATTTGGTAAAAGGGGAAAGTTAAGTCCAAGGTTTATTGGACCGTTTAAAGTTCTTCAGAGGATTGGGAACCAAGCTTACAAGCTCGAACTACCAAAAGAACTGAATGGAATTCATAACACTTTTCATGTGTGTTATTTGAGGAAGTTCACAGGAGAAGTTCCCGACATAATTCCAATCTCTGAATTGAGAATTGATGAGAACAAAAGGTTGATTGAAGAACCAGAGGAAATTGTTGACCGAAAGACTAAGAAATTGCGACGCAAGATGGTTGGGTTAGTGCTTGTCCGATGGAAACACACGAATGGGCCGAATCTCACCTGGGAGACGGAGAGTGACATGATGGGTCGCTATCCGCATTTGTTTGTTGATGTGTGATTCCGGGGACGGAATCATTCTAAGTTGGAGAGAATAGTAACGCCTGTGTTTCCGGGCTTGCCATTTTTAGCAATGTAATAGTCTAGGTTAACTTTTGTAACCCGTTTTGAAATAATAGAAGTATATTATTTGAGTATTATGTGTTTTGTGCCTAATTGCTTAATTATGTGGTTTGATTAATTAAGAATAAAAATAAGCGTCAAAAGTAAAGTATGAGATAAGTCCGATATCTTTACATAAAGTTGTAGTGGTCGAAATGAGGTTTCCGAATATATAAGGAATGCCGAAATCCGAGTTATAACGAAGAAGTTATGACCTGTCGAAGTTTCGCGACAGAACCGGCACGACCCAGCGCGACGTAAATAGTGAATTTAAGGTAGATAGATAACTATCCTTAGTGATCTAAATGAGAATTGAAGATCTCATCGATAGTAGTGCAACGACGGAAAGACGGACGGAATCGGAGTTCATATGAAGGAGTTATGAATTTCGAACGGAGTTTTCCTGTCCCGGCCTACTAAAGATAATATATAAGTAATATACTTATAATATATTAAAAATAATGTCACAATTAGCCAATGGAGTCTAAACGAGAGTTGTAGAGCATAATCTCACCTTCGCGGCGATATAAAGAACGTCGAAAACGGAGTTCGTATGCGAAAGTTATGAATTTCTGAAGTTCGGGGCGCGAAACCCCAAAACTGTCAGATGCCACGACGTGGCAAGCAGTGCCACGACGTGGCAAGCAGTGCCACGACGTGGCAAGTGTCCTGTCACCTCCGGAAGGCCCCCGGATGCAACTTGGGATGACGCATGCAGTGACAACCAAGCCGACGACGTGGAACAAGGTTGCCATGACGTGGCAAGGGCCAAATTTGCCCTATAAATAGATTTGAAGGGCCAGCCGTTTATGGTTGCTATTTTCTCTCTTCTCTCTCCCGTTTTACATCGTTTTGCATGCCAGAAGTACCCCGAAGCCCCGGTAATATCCCCGAGACCCGAAGAAAGTCCCGAGATCCCGAAGATCCCGAGAAGTGCGATTCCCGAGTCGAAGCTCTGCCCGCGAGAAGTTCGATTTTTGTAGAGATCTTCCAGATCTGCTGAGGATTACTACTTCTGCAAGTCGTAGTGCTGTCCGATCATCTTCTGATCAAGTGAGTGTATACTACCTTTCATAAACACGATAATAATACAAGTGCGGTTTGAGTGTATTAAGTAAATTGTGGTTTATATGTGTGTGGGTGCAGTTACTTTCTTCTAACAAGTAACTATGAAGTATTTTATGCGATATACTTGCTATGTGTATATTTTGTGATTGTATGCGTGAATGGAAATTCACTTTATTCCATCTCATAGATCTGAATTGCTTTCTATGAAATACGTGTTATGTGGTATGCCTCATCTGTTATATGGAATATATATATTGAATGAAAATGATATATAGGTTTTAAACTATGTATGAAAATATATTCTTATCTACTATTATGTTGGGTAGAACATGGGTAGATAGTTGGTGTGTAATAAACAGATGAGAGGCCTCGATGTTGTCGTTGTTGTTGTTGTTGATCTAGTTATTCAGCGGAGTATGGATAACGACCACGGACTCTTTCTAGACAGTCCAGTGGAACGCTAGCAGGTTCATAACCTGTAGGTGTTGTGAACGATGTGTTCACCGGTGTACTCTATCCCCCTCATGGTTTCCTTTAGGATATCTATTGTTGAGGAAACCCCTTAGCAGTGATGTCCGTCCCGATGAAAATTCTAGATTAGGTCCCTTGAGATAGTTGTTGTTTTAGGGACGTAAAGTGAGGATAACGGGAATGGGTAATCGGGATAGTGATTGGTTGGTGAAATTAAATATAACTTATTTATTGTGGGTTGAAAACCCTATATGCTCACCAGGCTCCCAAGCCTGACCCAATTAGTTTTATTTGTATTACAGGAAGTGGCACAAGGGCGTAAGATGGATGGATCATCTTGTTGTTTTGTTTACAAGTCTGTATATGTATATATTTGTTGAATGACTTGTAATGTTTATCGTTTATGCTTTATGGTCTGTATCGGAACATGACATCCCGAGTTTTGATTATATAATGAAATGCATCTCTTGATGAAATGCTTTGATAAATATTATTTTATCATGTTTTGTTTTGGGAACAAATTCCGCAACTCTTTCAAATCAAAAGGATTTACTCTGAAATTATTTAAAAGCATAAATGAAAATCGGTCTTTTCTGGCCGAGATTTTGGGGATGTCACAAGTGAAATAGTGTCCTTTCCAGAAAATCCTATATTTTCTATTTTAAATGCAGTCTTCTACCAAGACTGGTCAGAGTTATGTGGTAAAAAGTAGTTTTCCCTTAATCGCTATCATTATCAAAATACAGAATTTGATTATTAAGGAAGCAGAAGAATTCAGGGAAATAACATCTACCTCAGCAGTGAGGACTGCTGACTAAGGCAAAGGAATCATAGACTCCAGGAGAGTATCGAATGAACGACACGCCTGGCTCAGTCTAACAGAAAGAGACATAGACCCCAGACGGTACCAAATGAAAGGTACACCTAGTAAGGTCTAATACAGTGAACATAGACCACAAACAATATCAACAGAATGATACGTCTAGCAAGGTCAAAACAGAGAATACAAACCGCAGACAGTATCAAATGAAAGATACATCTTGCAAGGTCAAAACAGTGTGACTCTGAAAATGAGTTACCAGCATACAGTGTAAATTGCCTGTGAAATACCGTTACCTTAAGGCCATGAATTATAAGGTAACCCGGGATACTCGTAACCATACTAACCGACACTAGAGTACCAGACGCCCTACAAGCGTCTATAAAATATGACATTTGTCACCCCTTGGCTTGGTGGGCCGTGGACTGTAGCTAGCAGTCAGGGTGCGGGGGTGTCAATCCCGTATAGATCTATACACACAATGTCCGCTCTCCCTACAGGAGTCTCTGGTTACCAACTAGACAACGGAGAAGGCCGTGTCCTGCAGATGCATCCCAAATAGTGGGTAGATACTTCCAATTAGTGGGTATTGTGTTTCTAATGTAAGTGCTGAACTAGAGGTAGAGACTCTTAACTGAACTGACTAGATCATACCTGTACGTCCATACTCATATACATAATATATAACTAATGAATCAAAAGACCTTTGGACAGCCATCCGATCCCACCAGACCACATCTCAACGAAGAAAAGGAAATAGGGTGGACGAGCCTTCCTAAGTCTTTCAATCATTATTTATATGTACCTATACAAGCACAGACATACATCTAACTACGACTGAGTGTGTAACAAGTAGGAGTGATTCTTGTGAAGTAGGAGTGTCTAACGAGTGAAGTAAGAGCGGTCAACAAGTGAAGTAGGAGTGTCTAACAAGTGAAGTAAGAGCGTTCAACAAGTGTAGTATGAGTGTCTAACAAGTGAAGTAAGAGCGTTCAACAAGTGAAGTAGGAGTGTCTAACAGGTATAAGCGTATCACGAAGTAGAAGCGACGACAAGTGAAGTAAGAGCGTCTATCAGGTATAAGCGACTACAAGTATAAGCGAAATAGAGACAATAACAGGTATAAACGCATCACGAAGTGACATCGTTATGAAGTAGGAATTTTTAAACTAAGTGAAAGCAAAGCAGCAGTATCTAACAAGTAAAAGTACATAACGTGAAAGAGAACTTTGATGAAAATCTTGGAAAACCTTTATACTTAGGAAAATCACATTTGGTATTCTTTGGTAAAATAAGTTTGAAAACCTTTAGAAATCTTTGGAACCTTTATAAACCAGTTTAAAATGAATTTAGATAAAAGAGTATAAGTAAGAGTTTTGAAACAATTGAAAACCTTTTTGAGAACCATTATAGTATCCTACTCGGTAAAACAGTGTACAGTGTGGTAAAATCTTGTGCATGCGGGTTATCAATCACATATGATTGATATGATAACTGACATGTTTACTTGTATTCCCGCCCTTATAAAACATGTAAAAACATTTAAAAGGTTCATTCAGGGGTATGAACTCACCTGGTGTAAGTGGATCCGACGAAGGTGCCAGTTGGGTGCTCGGTGTCAAGTAAGGACTTGGACACACTTAGAGACCTATTTAACATATGATAACATATGTTCACATACAATTAGTATATTATATACCAATTAAACAAGTATACGCACTCTAAGGAGCGGAAAACACTTTGGTTAAGTGTTTGGGGTGTCCCGTGTAACATCTGAGGGTGTGAATGACTTAGGAATGGAGTTTACTCTTCAAGAGTAAACTCTTTACACTTAGTTTACGACCCTGGGACAACTCCCCATGAGTTTACGGCCATAAACTCATGGTGAGGGGTTCTAGGATGTTTAAAGGCTCAATCTTGTTCATGGGATTTTTCTAGGTCCAAAACTAAAAGGCATGAATGAGTTTAAGGCTTCTAAGGGCTTCATTAGGGAGTTTACGGCCCATGAACCATCTCTAAGGGAGTTCACGGCCGTGAACTCCTATTCCATGAGTTAAGTGAAGTTTTAAGCCCTTAATAACTTCCTAGCATTTTATAGTAATAGTCTAAGGCCATTTGGGGAATAAAAAACCAATATTTTGGCATGTTTGAAGGTGTTTACGGCCTTGACACATGTATGGGCCATAAACTCCTTTTACCCCTTCATTTCATTGTGTTTAATTGATCTAAACCCGAAATAGCAAGCCCCTAATTCATGTATTAAGCCTAAGGGTGGTTTAGGAGTGTGTTTGGGGCATTTTGACAAGGTTTAGAGGTGTTTACGGACTAAGCATGTGCTTGGGCCGTAAACTCTCTTTTATGCCTCAATTTGATTGTTTTAAATGAGCAAACACTCCTAGGCTAAATCCTCAATTTATTTCCAAGCTTTTAGGGACAAGTTTGGGTCTTTTTGGCCTCAATTAAGGTGTTTACGGCCTAAGGAGGATCTTAGGCCGTGAACTCCTTTTCAACAGCTTAAATGGTCAAATTCTAAGCTATAATCACGAGTCATAATGTTTAGAATAAGCTAGGGTAAGTGGACTTACAATTTGGAAGCGTTTGGTTGCGGATTCGGGTCGAAAACGAGTCTAGAGAGAGAGAGTAGAGAGAGAGAGAGAGAGGGTGGAAAAGGCTCAAATGGAGTTTACTCCCCCTTATATATGGGTGGGAGTTGGAGCTCAGTGATATTCTACCCGATACTGTCGTTTAACGGGGCTTTTGGTCGCACCCGATTTAGTGGTCGTAATAACAAAAACTAACTTTTCCAATTAAATGGAAATGTGTATTATGAGTTTTTATTTCTCATATCACGACTTAACGACATAAATAAATGAAATATTTATTTACTTGACGACCTCTAATTAACGGAACTTTTACAAAATTGAATATTCCGTTAACGGTAACGGGGAAATGTAACGGAACAAACTTGGGTTGTCACATCATCCCCCTGTTAGAGGGAATTTCATCCCGAAATTCAGGTCTAGGCAAGGAAGTAGGTATGAATGGCCAAGTAGAGTAAGAGAGTACTTCCTATTCTGTTTGTCCTCGCATTCCCAAGTGAACTCTAGTCTGTGGTTGTCATTTCAACAGACCTTCACGTACGGGATGCGGATTTCGTCTCGTGTAGCTTAGTGGGTTCCAACTGGTGTATCTACGAGGTTAGGGTTCTCAATGGATTCTATCGGGGTGAGTGGGTTATGAAGAGTGATGTCGGGTAAACACACATCAAGTCTAAGAAGTTGATCGATTGGGTGTGAATCTTGTGGAATATCCGAAAGTAGTAGTGGTCTGACGAGGGTTGGACCAAATCTCCATGAGGATTCTCAGATGGTCCTAAGCTCTCGGGAGGGTAGAGCTTTTCAGTACTTAGAACATAGTATACTTTTATGGAAAGATCACTACTGGCGTGATCGCCATTCCGAAGTTCCTAACGTTCTCACTCGTACTGTGTGTGTAGTCCTTCAGGTTGGTTCTTAGAAAGCTCGGGTGGTTTTTGGTTTCACGTTTCCTGTCAACTGGCTGATAGAGACTTTCTAGGTCATCGAGTGGGTTGCGTGACTATGGTTATCTGTTTGCTGTAGAGTGTCTATCTCAAGCTCGTGCAAAATGAACCTGCACTAACGATTCTTGAGATACGGAAAACCTTGGGGTCGGGGAGATAGCGTTTCACCAGACGAGTGTTGGACTATCTTGGGAGGTGGTTCTACTATTTCTGAGTGAGATAGTATTCATGGAACACCTAATAGTCCAATGAATCTCCAAGACTTTGGTTTATTCTAGTGTGGAAAGTGCATGCTCCTACATAACCCCTCGACTAACACTAAGGCTAGTGTCAAGTCTATAATCTCTTCGGGATCTGGGTCATGAGGCTTAAGGCAATTACTTTCGCACTTGATCAAGTATTCTCGGCTGAGAAGGTTATCCTGTGGTTCTCGGTATCCTAGTGTTCACTTCGGAGAATGTATTTTATCGTCTACAGGGTGACGACGATTTCCTCCATGCAAGAGGGTGGAGGATGATAGGCACTGCTTGTCTATAACAAGGTGGACGAAGTGCCTGAGTAGTGTGAGCATCTACTGCCACTACTCTTCCGAAGGTTCTGAGTTTTCTCGGTTTAGGTTAAATCTAGTGAGTATAGGTTCCATCACTCGGAACTTTAATCTTTTCATCCACTCTTTGTAGAGTTTAACTCATCGCAGCTTTCGGATTTCTGGGACATCCGCTGCGCTACTCAAATCGAGGATTTGAGTGTGAATGGATGGTCGCAGTCAATGGTCTTGACTCTTACGACTCAGGTTTCTTTATCAACCGAGGGTGTTAGTTACTAGGTTGGCCCAAGCGGAATGACAACAACTTCGGATTTGTGGTCATTATAGTAGCTCAATCCATAGGGTTCTCATGACTCTAGCTCCCGTTCCATGGGATAGGATGAAGGGTCTTTCTAGGGAATCTACTAGGTATGCTTCGGACGGTTGTCGTCCTCTGGAGTATCTGCAGGGCCTTTCGCTTCGGTTCTTATCTGTCTAAGGAGGGTTGGTTAACAGCACGCGATACCCCTCTCCTGGGTACTTCGAAAGGTTTGAAATAAAAGCGACGACTGACGGCTCGTATTAGGTTTGATCATTTGCGTTATGTTTAGGTTCTGATGAACCTTTATTTGCCGTCATGGCTACGGAGAAAGTTCTTTTTACACAACACTAGGGATGAACACATGGTTGCACGAAGTCAAACCATGATCGATAGAGTCATCGAAGTTGGCACACTCCTACATGATATAAAGTGAGGGTCGATAGAGTCATGCACCGAATAGGCGCACCAGTTCTAGGCATCTCAGGTTTCGTCCTGTGTATCACTGTCGCGGATACTTGGACCGATAGAGTCGACGCGGAACTATAGAGTGTTCTAAGTGTTTTCTGAGTGGAGTACCTTTTCATGAATGGATTCTCACGAGGCATTTCTATAATCGCTTAACATATACTAGTCATGTATAATTAAGGTGGGGAGGACTGTTGACTGAGCGACTCCGCCCTAAATCCACAACCAAACGAGGAACAGGAAATGAGGCGGCATTCACTCACTCTAGGTCTATCTATCTTAACTATACATGGCCGTAACGTATATGTTTTGCCATTTTAGTTTTACCTGATGAATTTTAAATTTTTATAATAGTGCTGCGACTTTCGCCTTAATGGGGAAGAAAATTACATTTGAATTAGCCTTTTATTGTTCTCAGTTTAGTTATCCGAGATTGAGAGACGTACCAAAATCTACTAGGTTCCTTGATGCTTCTCCTTAAGCATTAGAGTTAGACTCCTCTTGTTTCTTTGTCTTTCCCTTCGGTTGGGCAGTCCTTCTTGAAGTGTCCCATTTCACCACATAGGTGGAAAACTGTACGGGTCGCCACATTGGTGGTTGATGTAATGAACTCAACCGGGATTCTGCAGACGCGAGCAGTATGCCCCAACATGTGGCACCTAGCGCAATAGAGCTCCCGGCAGACACCATGATGATGGTAGCCGCACTTGCTGCAATGGGGAAGGTTTCCTAAGTATGGTATCCTAGGTGTAGGGATGGAAGGGTTGGCAGGGAATTTAACCATCTCAGCTCGTTGCCCTTCAGAAGGTCCTTGAGCTGAGGTACTTCCCTCTTCGATCTTGATCTTTCTCTTCAGTGGGTTCGGTTGAGGTTCTTGGGTGGCTGGGTATGAAGGTGTTGGTTGCTGCTGTCCATTGTTAGGATCGGAAATCCCGATAAGGCCCTTGCTAACATTGGCGTTGTTACCATTCAGGTGAGCCATGACAGCTGCTACGGCTGTCGAGACTGCAGCTTGGAACGTAGCTTCGTCGAATAAGAGAGTAGGTTTCTTGCTTGCGGACTGGTTGCGCTTCTTCGGTGGCATGGTTTTTCCTACACGGAAAGGAATACAAGATGATGGCTAGCCCTGGACATATCTGTCTTGACTATATTAGGTGTAAATTTTCCCGTGCCTCGGATACTGGTTGTCTGAGTGTCGACCTACATCCCTATGATGTAGTCCTGGTATGCAAGGTAGGAGTATGAGTATCGGAAAGAGGCCATAAGACGCGAGTCGTTCCTACTAAGTTACCTTTTATACTGGGAAAGGTTTCACTCTCCGGCCTGGAAAGATTTGAGAACAGTTCGGAACGAAACCGTAGAAAGAGAGGCTCATGAAGGCTTATGGCTAAATACTCTCAATAGAGGTGCGGGGATCCGCTGTAATCGTGTGACTGGCAACGGGAAACGACGATTTACCTAACACATAGCGTGAGTAGTGTAACCACTAACTCACTAAATTGTATTATTTTAAGGGTGTATTAGCGTGACGAACACGAGGAAAAGACAATTCTCGGGTTCCATGTACTGGATCCCTCTGTCTTCCTCGTATCTTTGGCTGGAATCGGCGTTGGTTTCCTTTGGGTAGTTACCTAGGGTTCTCTCCCCGTATGGACATATTGAATTTCTACTCCGCCTTCCTTCTGATTCCGACTCTGGGTGTCACCACTTCATGATGGATGACTGGGAATCTCGGAAGTTTAGGCGAATCTCTCATCACTGTCCCTAAAAGATATAGGCACTTGGTGAATTCAATAGTCTCGACCTAGTTCATTCGTTTCCTAGCTGGAAATCTTCTCAATGAACTTCTTCGGGGTCGGACTCAACTCTTCCGTCGAGCACTGAAGTGGGTGGGGTTTTCTATAGGGTTCGTGCGAGAATGGAAATGTCTAAAGAATCCTAAGAGATTATTAACATTTCACTGGATGATCCATATCGAGTCCTGCTACGATTACACAGGGTATACAAATCATATATAGCTTAGATCCGATAGGCCTTCGAATATGTGATACTACTCTAGATCCAAATCCAAACAAGGAAAAGGAAGTAGGGCGAAACCACACATTCTTAGCCTATGGGATCCTTATTATATATAACCTTGGGAGTATACTCTCTGTAGTTGTAGGTATATCAATAAGGATCTTTTTAGTTCTTCACACAAGGCTATCTAGGTATCTTAAAATACCCCTATGGTATTTTAATTCTTGTTTGATTCTTATCTTCTGAATGTGATTCTGGGATTTGTGTGAGTCTTTTAGTGTTCCAAAATACTCCTATAGTATTTTGACTTTATGTTTGGCTCTAGCATTCCTAGTTGGTAAGTTTCAGACCTATTGCAACACCACTATCACTCCCAAGCACACGTTCATCGCATCTCGAATAAATGTAGTTGATCAGGTTACATTTATTCCAGCTTACGATTACATAACTGCCCAGGTTTGACGGCAATACTCAACATCCGAAGACTTTTAGTATTTTTCTCCTTGTGATACTTTTGTTCGAATGTTTAGATTCTGGATGTTCTTATACTTTGGTAAAATATGGTTATATTTTAAAGTATAATTCTTGGTCTGAGTGTTTTATCACTTTGTGTTTATAGGTTGTATATCTTTTATGAATTGATATACTTAGCTCACTATAAACAATGCTCTGATACCAATTTGTCACACCCCAAAACCGGAACGGCGGAAACGTTCTGGGGTGGATGACGTCATGTCAAGTATCAACACACATGCATTATAGTAATCAAAGTACAACAAATCATTGCATTAATAGTAATAGTTTTACATGATTTACATTACAATGTATCAAAGTATACAAGCAAAATATAATAAGTACAACAAGGTACTAAGCTGTCTTCATCAACAGCTCCGGGGATGTACCTGTCTAATGCTAACCCAAGAATACATGTTATTTGAAAAGCGAGTATCAGCATTTTTACAAATGCTGGTGAGTTCATAAGCATTAAGTGACATTTTAATCAAATAACTTTATATAAGTGGTAATTTTCAAGTATACAGTGAAATAGTGTCGTTTCCAGAAAATCCCATATTTTCTATTTTAAATGCAGTCTTCTACCAAGACTGGTCAGAGTTATGTGGTAAAAAGTAGTTTTCCCTTAATCGCTATCATTATCAAAATACAGAATTTGATTATTAAGGAAGCAGAAGAATTCAGGGAAATAACATATGCCTCAGCAGTGAGGACTGCTGACAAAGGCAAAGGAATCATAGACTCCAGGAGAGTATCGAGTGAACGACACGCCTGGCTCAGTCTAACAGAAAGAGACACAGACCCCAGACGGTACCAAATGAAAGGTACAGCTAGTATGGTCTAATACAGTGAACACAGACCACAAACGGTATCAACTGAATGATACGTCTAGCAAGGTCAAAACAGAGAATACAAACCGCAGACAGTATCAAATGAAAGATACATCTTGCAAGGTCAAAACAGTGTGACTCTGAAAATGAGTTACCAGCATACAGTGTAAATTGCCTGTGAAATACCGTTACCTTAAGGCCATGAATTATAAGGTAACCCGGGATACTCGTAACCATACTAACCGACACTAGAGTACCAGACGCCCTACAAGCGTCTATAAAATATGACATTTGTCACCCCTTGGCTTGGTGGGCCGTGGACTGTAGCTAGCAGTCAGGGTGCGGGGGTGTCAATCCCGTATAGATCTATACACACAATGTCCGCTCTCCCTACAGGAGTCTCTGGTTACCAACTAGACAACGGAGAAGGCCGTGTCCTGCAGATGCATCCCAAATAGTGGGTAGATACTTCCAATTAGTGGGTATTGTGTTTCTAATGTAAGTGCTGAACTAGAGGTAGAGACTCTTAACTGAACTGACTAGATCATACCTGTACGTCCATACTCATATACATAATATATAACTAATGAATCAAAAGACCTTTGGACAGCCATCCGATCCCACCAGACCACATCTCAACGAAGAAAAGGAAATAGGGTGGACGAGCCTTCCTAAGTCTTTCAATCATTATTTATATGTACCTATACAAGCACAGACATACATCTAACTACGACTGAGTGTGTAACAAGTAGGAGTGATTCTTGTGAAGTAGGAGTGTCTAACGAGTGAAGTAAGAGCGGTCAACAAGTGAAGTAGGAGTGTCTAACAAGTGAAGTAAGAGCGTTCAACAAGTGTAGTATGAGTGTCTAACAAGTGAAGTAAGAGCGTTCAACAAGTGAAGTAGGAGTGTCTAACAGGTATAAGCGTATCACGAAGTAGAAGCGACGACAAGTGAAGTAAGAGCGTCTATCAGGTATAAGCGACTACAAGTATAAGCGAAATAGAGACAATAACAGGTATAAACGCATCACGAAGTGACATCGTTATGAAGTAGGAATTTTTAAACTAAGTGAAAGCAAAGCAGCAGTATCTAACAAGTAAAAGTACATAACGTGAAAGAGAACTTTGATGAAAATCTTGGAAAACCTTTATACTTAGGAAAATCACATTTGGTATTCTTTGGTAAAATAAGTTTGAAAACCTTTAGAAATCTTTGGAACCTTTATAAACCAGTTTAAAATGAATTTAGATAAAAGAGTATAAGTAAGAGTTTTGAAACAATTGAAAACCTTTTTGAGAACCATTATAGTATCCTACTCGGTAAAACAGTGTACAGTGTGGTAAAATCTTGTGCATGCGGGTTATCAATCACATATGATTGATATGATAACTGACATGTTTACTTGTATTCCCGCCCTTATAAAACATGTAAAAACATTTAAAAGGTTCATTCAGGGGTATGAACTCACCTGGTGTAAGTGGATCCGACGAAGGTGCCGGCTGGGTGCTCGGTGTCAAGTAAGGACTTAGACACACTTAAAGACCTATTTAACATATGATAACATATGTTCACATACAATTAGTATATTATATACCAATTAAACAAGTATACGCACTCTAAGGAGCGGAAAACACTTTGGTTAACTGTTTGGGGTGTCCCGGGTAACATCTGAGGGTGTGAATGACTTAGGAATAGAGTTTACTCTTCAAGAGTAAACTCTTTACACTTAGTTTACGGCCCTGGGACAACTCCCCATGAGTTTACGCCATAAACTCATGGTGAGGGGTTCTAGGATGTTTAAAGGCTCAATCTTGTTCATGGGATTTTTCTAGGTCCAAAACTAAAAGGCATGAATGAGTTTAAGGCTTCTAAGGGCTTCATTAGGGAGATTACGGCCCATGAACCATCCCTAAGGGAGTTCACGGCTGTGAAATCCTATTCCATGAGTTAAGTGAAGTTTTAAGCCCTTAATAACTTCCTAGCATTTTATAGTAATAGTCTAAGGCCATTTGGGGAATAAAAAACCAATATTTTGGCATGTTTGAAGGTGTTTACGGCCTTGACACATGTATGGGCCATAAACTCCTTTTACCCCTTCATTTCTTTGTGTTTAATTGATCTAAACCCGAAATAGCAAGCCCCTAATTCATGTATTAAGCCTAAGGGTGGTTTGGGAGTGTGTTTGGGGCATTTTGACAAGGTTTAGAGGTGTTTACGGACTAAGCATGTGCTTGGGCCGTAAACTCTCTTTTATGCCTCAATTTGATTGTTTTAAATGAGCAAACACTCCTAGGCTAAATCCTCAATTTATTTCCAAGCTTTTAGGGACAAGTTTGGGTCTTTTTGGCCTCAATTAAGGTGTTTACGGCCTAAGGAGGATCTTAGTCCGTGAACTCCTTTTCAACAGCTTAAATGGTCAAATTCTAAGCTATAATCACGAGTCATAGTGTTTAGAATAAGCTAGGGTAAGTGGACTTACAATTTGGAAGCGTTTGGTTGTGGATTCGGGTCGAAAACGAGTCTAGAGAGAGAGAGTAGAGAGAGAGAGAGGGTGGAAAAGGCTCAAATGGAGTTTACTCCCCCTTATATATGGGTGGGAGTTGGAGCTCAGTGATATTCTACCCGATACTGTCGTTTAACGGGGCTTTTGGTCGCACCTGATTTAGTGGTCGTAATAATAAAAACTAACTTTTCCAATTAAATGGAAATGTGTATTATGAGTTTTTCTTTCTCATATCACGACTTAACGACATAAATAAATGAAATATTTATTTACTTGACGACCTCTAATTAACGGAACTTTTACAAAATTGAATATTCCGTTAACGGTAACGGAGAAATGTAACGGAACAAACTTGGGTTGTCACAACACTTCCAAAATGAAGGCCATTGAGGACTAGTCAGCTCCGAAGACGCCTACAAAAATTTGCCAATTTCTAGGCCTTGCTGGCTACTATCGTAGGTTCATTCAGAACTGTCTCACAAATTGTGAAACCTCTTACGACTTTGGCCCAGAAGGGTGTGGCCTTTGACTGGGAAGAGAAGCAAGAAAAAGCGTTCCAAACTCTGAAGCGAGCCTTATGCACCGCACCGATACTATTCCTCCCAGAAGGAATAGAAGACTTCATGGTCTTCTGCGATGCATCCATCAAGGGATCGGTTGTATTCTGATGCAACGAGGTAAGGTCATTACCTATGCCTCCCGTCAACTTAAGATACTTGAAGCCAACTATACAACACACGATCTGGATTTAAGGGCAGTGGTAATTGCTCCGAAGGTCCGGAGATCATTCGGGAAACGACAGAGAAGAGCGTTCAGATTCGTGAACGATTCAAAGCCTCTAAAGACCGACAGAAAAGCTACACAGACAAGAGAAGGAAGCCTTTGGAATTCCAGGTGAGCGACCATGTTCTATTGAACGTCTCACTGTGGAAGGGATTGATACGCTTTAGAAAGCGTGGAAAGCTAAATCTAAGATATGTAGGGCCTTTCGACATTCTCGCTAGAATCGGCCCCGAAGCTTACAAACTCAATGTACCTCGTGAACTTAGTAACGTACATCCTACTTTCCACGTGTCGAACTTGAAAAGGTGTCTGTCCAATGAGACTCTTGAAATCCCACTCGACGAGATCAAGATCAATGAGAGCCTCAACTTCGTGGAAGAACCTGTAGAGATCATGGACCGATAGGTCAAACAAACGAAGAAAAGTCGTATCTCGATAATGAAGGTTCGCTGGAACGCCAAGCGATGACGTGAATTCACTTGGGAGTGTGAGGATCAAATAAAACTGAAATATCCTCAAATTTTTGCTTATTTATCTCTAACTTATTTGCTTAAATTCTAATTTCGGGATGAAATTCTCTCTAACAGGGGGATGATGTGACAACCTGAAATTTCTATCTTGTACAACCATTCACTTCAATCAAAGTCAGACTTATTTTTGCTAACTTTTAGCACTGTTTAGAGTCTGTTTGAGTATTCTAAGACTAGTGCATTAATGGAATTAGTATTTGGAAGTGTCAGTTTAAGTTCTAAAATAGCTAGCAAACCGTAAACCTCCTCAAAAGGAGTTTACGGTCAAGACTTTAGACCTTATGGTCATGGTGACCGTAAACTCCTCCCTACACATATAATGGTTGATCATTTCAACCATTCTTTTCACTTTTCAAGCCTTAGAACTCATTTTCTCTCAAGTATCATCCGACTTTTCTCATAGATCATCAAGATTGTAAGTATTTCTTCCCTTGATTAGTGGATATCCTTCTATATCTAGTGATTATACATGATTGCATCCATGAAATCTCTTTATTTTGATAGATCTTCAAGTGTTCTTCGTTTCACCAAGAACACACACTAGTGTTCTTGGATCCTAATCACCCTTACATGCTTCTAATAAGTAAGTACACTACCCTTAGCTTGATATATGCTTGAATCACTAGTTAATCACCTTGAAAACATCATTTTTAGCTTAGAACAAGTTGTTTACGGTCTAAGAGTATCTCCTTAGACCGTAAACTCTAATGAAAGGTGCATTAGAGACCCTAAACCCTTCCTAAGGGTAAGCATGGTCCCTAGAATCCGATGCCTTTGAATGAAGCCCTGGAAAGCCATCATTTGTGCAAAACTTGATGAGTTTACGGTTGGATCTCCTTAGACCATGAACTCCATGACCATAAGGTCATTAGACCGTGAACACATGGACCGTGAACACATAGGACCGTGAACCATTTTGTCCGTGAACTCCCTAGGTCATGCCATTTAGACCGTAAACTCAATAGGGTGGCCATATACCCTAGTTATGGAATCATATGTGATTGTATCCCTTCAAATCTAAGAGTTTCCTGGTCTAATAAGGTGTTATCCCTTATAATTAGTTGTTTATACACTAATCAAATACACACACATGTCATTATATGTTTATTAGGATCTTTGTATGCTCAAGGTTTCACCTGACACTCTACATCCTATTTCTAAACATACTTTCGTATCACTCACTACAGGTGAGTTCATACCCCTTAATCTACCTTTTAAATGATTTTAAATGCTTTTATGGGGGGGGGGGAATACAAGTTGAAACATTATAGTTATTATATCAATCACATGTGATTCATAACTATCAAACAAATGGATTTACTATACTGTTAACTACTTTATCAAACAAACTGCTTCAAACTGTTTACCAAACAGGTTTTACGCGTTAAACTCTTTATCAAACTAGTTTCTATATGCCAAACTGCTTTTAAATCATTTTATAAAATGACATCAAGTCATCAATATTTATTTAAAACTTTTCAAAAGGTTTTACAAAACTTCTTTCTAAACTTATATATATATATATATATATATATATATATATATATATATATATATATATATATATATATATATATATATATATATATATATATATTGTCGAAATCATGTCCAATGCATATATAGTCATATAAGTAAGCTTTAAAGGACTTAGAACTGATAACTCACTTTATTTCCTGTTCCTCGTTTGGTTGGGGACTTAGAGTACCCGATTGTTTGTCTGAGTGTCGTTTGATCCTTAGTTATATATTATGTATATATGTATAAGACATAAAAGCTTTTATCTCAGTTTAATACATTCAGTTATACAAACAATTCTACTAGTAAACTATAATAGGTATAGTTTAGGAAGGTACTAATCATTACTTCTAGTATAATGAATCATACAAAGTGTCAGTTCATACATGAGTCAATACATACTATTATGAGAAAGTAAGAGAACATACTATTATGAGAAACTAAGAGAACATACTATTATGAGAAACTAGGAGAACATACTATTGTGAGAGTGTAACATCCCGAGTTCAGAAGTGCAAGTTCAGGGTTCAAAGTGTAAATGTGAAAGGGCAACTCGACGAGTCCATGGGTGAACTCGGTGAGTAAGGTCGCGATTCTGGTCGCGTGTTAAGTGGCCAACTCGGCGAGTCGGCGGCTGGACTCGGCGAGTTGGTGCTGTGTGGAGAAAACCCTAATTTCGGAGGATGAGCCCTATATAAAGGACATTATACCCTCTCCCCAGCCTCTTTACCCTCTCTTGAAGTCCAGAAAACCCTAGAATCGTGTATATCCTCCATTGATGAAGAATTAGAGCTTGGGAAGAGAACTTGAGAAGAGGAAGGTTGAAGATTAAGAGGCTAGCATCTGGATATTATTGTAGATCAGGAATCTACTCCTCATTTGGATCATTTCTGAGGTAACAATCTGTTACCTTGAGTTTCCTTCTTCTTGATTTGTTCTTAGTTGCTATTTTTGGGGATTATGCCTTGAGTGGATTCAATTGCAAGTTTAGAAGCTAGATCTGAAGTTGAAACTTCAGATCCAAGCTTGTAATGATCCTATTTGTTGTAAAGGTGCCACCCAAGAATTGTTGATGAAGCCTTTTTGTCCCAAACCCAAACCCTAGAGTGTAAAATGCCTAGATCTACTTGGATTCACGTAAAGTTTGCCACTTTACGTGATGGATGGCTTGTATAAGAGTAGATCTATGGATTTGAGACCCTGCATGGCTTGGAAAGCCTCTGTATGGGTTAAGAGCTAGTGGCACTCGGCAAGTAACATGGGTGTACTCAGCGAGTTGCTTGAAGGTGGGCAGAAACTCGTCGAGTTCGAAGAACAACTCGACGAGTTGGTTGAAGATAGCCTTGGACTCGGCGAGTCTGTTCTTGGACTCGGCGAGTCTGGTCGTGAGGTCCTAACCTTCTTCTGGTTGAGCCGTGAATCGGCGAGTCAAGGGAGGACTCGATGGGTTGAGTGCGAGGGGACTCAGAGTTGTTGGACTCGGTGAGTCTCGGGGTGACTCGGCGAGTTGAGTCGCGGATTGGGGAAGCTCTGAGCATGGGGACTCGACGAGTCATCGAGTTGACTCAGTGAGTAGAGTCATTCAGGAGGTTGACTTTGAGCTTGACTTTGACCAAGGGTTGACCAGTTGACTTCCAGGGGCATTTTGGTAATTGTTGGCTTTTGTTTTGATTTCAGTGTTGGTATTGGCTAGTGGTGGAGATCGTGTCGGTCGTCGTAGCATCTTGGTCTTATCTTTTCAGTCGGCAGTTGCGAGGTGAGTTATCCTCACTATATCGAAAGGGTCTAGGGCACCAAGGCCGACCCTTTATCGGATTGTGATCCGGGTATCATTGTTATGTTTTGCTTTGCTATGTTTGCATCTGGTAGTTATGATGGTATATGTTAGAGACCTGATTAAGGTCGGTATCCTGGTATATTCGATGATGCTATGCTAGTGACTGGTTAGGTCGGTATCTTGGTTAGGATGATGTTATGCGATGTGATCTGTTAGATCGGTTTGTTTGGATGTGATTCGTTATATGATTGAATGTTTATGTGCACATGGTTGTTAGACTAGGGTTGGGTTGAGGCGGGTCCTGCTTTGTGCTATAGGCCGACATACCCAGGGCGGATCGGTTATCCCGAAGGCCCAGCGAGTGGTCCGGATAGGCTGTAGGCCCCAAGAGGGCGGACCAGACGTGCCGAGGCTCGGAGAGTGGACCAGGCCGACTGAAGGCCCAGTGCAGGCGGACCAATCACACTGTAGTCTTGATGTATGTGGCTAGACTCGGAGGGTGGACGAGGTGGACTGAAGGCCGGTGCGGCGAACCAGTCACACAGTAGACCCGAAGTGCATGGTTGTTCTGTGTTCTGTCATGATATGGCATGTTGTGTGTGTATGGCATATGTGGTTGGTATTTTGGGGGTATCTCAGTAAGCTTTCGGGCTTACAGTTGTGGTTTAATGTTTTTCAGGTTCTTCAGGAGACCGTGGCAAGGCAAAGGCGTGATCATACCGCTCCTCATGATTATGTTTTTGATATGTTTCTAGGGAGACTCTAATAATAATTGTATTGAAAACCTTTTTGTAATAATTTAATGAAACTGGGTTGTTTTCGAAAAGTTTAAATTGGTTGAAATTTTTAGAGCGTTATAGAGAGACTAATAGAACATACTATTACGAGAAACTAAGAGAACATAATATATGAGAAACAAAGAGAACATACTAAATACTAGACTGAGAGAGCATACAATACTCTAGTACATATATTACATATACAAGTATACAATATCATAAATGTGAACCATTGTTCGGAGAATGGTATCACTGCCATGGTCCGATTTGTATCTAGAGTCTCCTGGAGGGTGAACATGAGTTTGTGTATAGATCTATATTGAATTGACTATCCTACACCTTGTTGTTCGCTATAGTGGGACTTGCAAGTCTATGGGTGCCAAATGTCATTTCTTCCGACGTCTTTCATCGTCGTGTTATTAGTCGATAGTATGGTGCAACCATTTCACACTACACCTTAATTAGCGGCCGGATTAAGGTAGATAGTACAACAGTAGTGACTATAATACAACACTACAGTACTATTATTTTTTCCCCATTACATTCAAATTGTGATCTTCTCACATAAAGAGTAATGTAAAAACTATATTTTTGGTTAATGATAGCCACACTTGGGAAAACACACACTCATACAAGAAACAAACATCCATAACATTTGATGCCTTGGTAGAAGGCTACGTTTAGTAGAAAATATAGGATTTTCTAGGAGATACAAACATTTACAAACTTATACATCAAACACTTACAAACATTTTCATACAAACAATGACACTAAAATGCTTATGAACTCACCAAATTTAAAGTTGATAAACTCTTTCAAAATAACTTGTATTCTCAGGTCATCAGTAGACAGGTACCGATGTCAGGTTTTGAGAAGATGGAGCTCGTTCACGGCTCATCTCTTATTTTCATTTTTGGGTGTATTTTAAACTTCACATAACACACTTGTATAAAATTATATTATTAATTCAATGGATGATGTTGTTGCTTTTTTACTACTATGCTTTGTTGTGATACTGTACATGACGTCCTCCACCCCAAACGTTTCCGCTGTTTCGGTTTTGGGGTGTGACATGGATCTCCTCCTTCTTCTCACTATCTCCTTTTCTTAATCTCTACAAGTCACTTTAGCTCACAAAAATGGAAGAGAATGGGGATTAGGGTTTAGCACAGATGTTCTTATGGTTTGGAGGCTAATGGAAGGCCAACCTCAATGTTCTTAAGGAGATTATATAGGGTGAAAACCCTAAAAATTAGGGTTTCTCTTTACAGCTCCTACTCGTCGAGTCGGGCCTTCCGACTTGTCGAGTAGGACCCAACTCCCACATCCTTATAATAGTCTCTACTTGACGAGTCGGAGCTCCCAACTTTTCGAGTCCCAACACCAAAACCCTAAAAATTAGAAATTAAATTAATACCTGGAACATGTGTTACATGGATCATGGTTTGAGAGCCAATTGCTAATTAGGTGATATTTCGGTATTGGTAACTCAGAGAGTTGTCAGGGCAGCACCTAAGGATTCTTGAAGTGAGCTTTAACATTCAAGTTGAGTCACCTCACTGTTTGTATGGGTCGAAGGCACCAATGTTGACCCATTTGGTTTATGTATTATAGGAAGACTAGGGGTTAGCCCTAGGGAATATATACGAAAGACCAGGAGGTGGCTCCTAGCATATTGTATGCTAATTAGCTAAGTAGAGTAGTATGTATGGTAGTTGTATTTGTGATGCTTGTATGGAAGAACAGGAGGTGGCTCTTGGAACTTGTCTATAAGACCCAGGGGTGGCCCTCAGCTTGACAAGAAAGACCACGAGGCAGCCCGTGGCATAATGGCAAGACTATGTAAGGCACATAGCACCCTTATTGATTATGATATATGAATGATATGTCTGGCTTACAATTATGTATGACAGTATGTGATTTATGTGCTTATATGCTAGAATATTATGTGGTAGTTGTAGGGGTGAAATAGACCTCGTATCTGGTTGAAAGAGACCGAAGGGGTAGGCCAGCACCCAGATATGCTAGGTAGTATGTGTATTGTATGGTATGTGGTATTTAGGAAAGTCACTAAGCTTCATGCTTACGGTTTTTAGTTTTGGTTTCAGGTACCACCAATTTTCAGATAAAGAAGCTCGGGACGATCACAAGGCATACACCTGTGTTTTCCATAATACGTGATTTCTGGGAATAAACTCTTATAAATGTTTTATATGAAATGATTTTCGATGTATGAACAAAGTTACAAATGTGTTTTAGTTATATAAAAATGAAATTTTTGGTTCTGAATTTTGGGATGTTACATTGTAACACCTGATTCCCGGTACACATTTAATTTAAAGCATTTATGTATTATCTCTGGGACTCGACGAGTTGGAAGCCCAACTCGTCGAGTAGGGTCGTGATCCGTGGGCATTTTATGTGACCTACTCGACGAGTTGAGAGACTAACTCGATGAGTAGGTGCTGTTTGAGGGAAACCCTAAATCCGAGGGTTTACACCCTATTTAAACGCATTATTGCAGCCTCCATTATCCCTTATGCTCCCAGAACACCTCTTATCGAAATCCTAGCCGTTTTGAGTGATCTAAGGCCATTTTTGGTGCTTTTGGGTGGTTGTAAATCTTGGAAGGAAGGGGGAAGCTTGGGAATTCGAGTTGGGGCTTGTAGATCCAGAGATCTTATTCCATCTTCAGCTCAATCAAGGTAAATGCCCCCTGTTTCGGTCTTTCTTTTGGTTGGTCATCTTTAGGGCTGAGATTTTGGGTGCATTTAGGGCTTTCTAAGTCATTTCCAGATTTCTGAAGTGATTCATGGAGTTCTACTTTCAGATATGAGTTATTAGAGGGGTCTCATGGCATAAAGGTGCCAACTCTATGGCCATGAGAGCCCCATGCACATTGTAGAGCACCTTTTAGCGATTTTTGAGCTAAAAACCCCATGCATGTGCACCAAGTTTGGAACTTTACGTATAAGATGGACATTATGAGGCCATATCTATGGTTTTGATGTGTTAAGACCCATTTAAATCGACTATATATTAATTGTAAAGGATGGAATCGACGATTTATTCTTGGGACTCGACGAGTCAAGGCGTAATGATCACCAAATCCATTCTGCGAATGGACCATTTGTTAGGGAGGGAAGTCCCATAGATGTTTAGACGCGAAAAAGGACCTTAGAACCATGGGAATCGATGAGTGTATGAATAGACTCAGCGATTCCAAGGCAATCTCCCAACCCTTGAAGATGGACTTGACGAGTTGTTCTATAGATCGGAGAATCATAGACTGGACATGTTCTTATGAGGGAGATGAACTTGCCGAGTTCAAGGTAGAACTCAGCGAGTCGGATGAAGATGGTCCCGATAGTTTGAATAAAGAAGAACCTGTCGAGTTATTGCTAGACTCAACGAGCGGAGTCAGGGTTGTATCGAATTAGTGGAGTATGGACTCGGTGAGTTGGCGGGCCAAATCGGCGAGTTAGGTGAACTGGATGTTGACTTTGACCAAGGTTGACTTTGTTTGGTTATGGTATTGACCCTGGTTCGGGTCATATGTCCTGTTTGATGACTAGAGGATTGACGTGTAGGGATTAAGGAGTCGAGGGGAGTCAACCTTCACGTCGGGGGCAGTTCAGACGCTACACGACATCGAGGTGAGTTACCTTCTAGTAGGGTGGGTCTAAGGCCATAATGCCGACCCACCAACAGGGATATTTAATAGGTAATTTTCTTTGTGATAATTATCTTGGTTTGGTTATGTAACTTGGTCATGAGATTTGCTTGCGTAATATGAGCGTTGTGTTAGTGGTAATGACAGGGAATAGTCTTTCCCTGGCATAGGTCGTTAGGACCAATGGGTAGGTCAGTACCCCGATATGCCTGATTGTATGTTTATACCTTGCTATTGTATGTTAGTGGTAGGGGTGAAATGGTCCCCAGTTACCGGCTAAAAGATACCGATGGTAGTTACCGGTTGAAAGATACCAATGACAGTTGTCGGTTGAAAGATACCGATGGCGGATACCTGTTGAAAGATACCGATGGTAGTTACCGGTTGAAAGATACCGACGATATTATATGGTATGCGATATGATGGGGGAACTCACTATGATTTGTGCTTACAATATTTAGTTGTGGTTTCAGGTACCTCTTCGTCAAAGGGGAAGGAGCCGACGGTGTAGCAACGCATCACACACATGATTTCCGCATGGAGTTTTCTGGGATTGTACTCTGATTTTTATTACTTTCGATGATATGGTTTTCGACACGCTGTTATGGTTTTTATAAATTGATATGACATTGGCAATGTTTGGTAAATTATATTATGAATTACTTAATTTAAAAATGAAATTTTAGGCCTCGATTTTTGGGATTTTACATACACACCGTATCTGTCTTTAGTTTGAGTGAGAGAAACTCCTAGGCTAACTGCTCCCTCTCCACCTGGTGGACGTACTCATCTCAAAATAGATGGGTAAACCTCTCCCAAGTCACCGCAACATGCTCTGTAGGAGAGAAATCCGTCGTCACAAACTTCCACCAGTCCTTCGCTCCCAAGCGAAGCTGGTTCATGTTGGATTAGTGTTTAAGTCCATAACTATTTTGGTATGTACTTGACCCGATGGTGCATGGTCCTTTTGGGTTGCCTTCACCAAAGCAACATGATAGGATGAATTATGGAGAGAAAGGATTAAATATGATTTATTAATATATTATGAGAATAATATATTAAAGGAGAAATCATATTGTTTAATTAATATTAGTCAAGCATTAATTGGTAATTAGTTTTGTGACTAAAAGAGATTAATTAAACTTAAGGGACTGGAATTATAATTATAAGATAATTTCAATTTGGGCTATGGATTTCCTTATATTAAGGAGTGGACGAATTCTATTGGGAAAACCCATTAGAAATCGTCCAAGGCCTTTAAGGAAAGGAGTCCATGGGTTGCTTAGGGCTTAAGCATCCAAATTAGGGTTTCCTTGTTAGATAACCCTAATAGCCTCACTATATATAGAACCCTTATGCTCCAAAAACGTGGTGAACTAATGGTCTAGGGTTTCCACACGTTTTTGAGAGCCTCCTTCTCCTATCCTCTTCATCCTCTTGCTCTTGGTGTTTGTGAACCATTAGAGGAGTGACATTTGTGACTCTAAGCTTTCTAAAGTCAATACAAGAAGGATTTGAGATTGTTATTGCTACATAATAATCAAGGTATGATCTAAACCCTAATTATATGTTATATTGATTATCATATGCTAGATTTAGGGTTTATAGTCTTGGATGAATTGCATGTACAATAGAGAAACCTAGATCCAAGCATTAGGGTTTGTATGAGCACATAGGATGTTCTTATGACCAAAACCCATCAGTGGTATCAGAGACTTGATTGGTTTCTATTGTATTGATGCCTTGTATGTTTATTCAAGTTAAAAAATTCGATTTTTGTGAATCTGTCTGATGGACTCGGCGAGTCCCATAGTGGACTCGGCGAGTAGTCTCGACTCGGCGAATCCAAGCGTCAGAAAGAGCAGATATCGGGATTTCTTGCTGTTTATCTTTTAGATACTTGCCTTTATCATATTAGATCAATGTAAATCCGATTTTATGATATATATGAGTATATTCTTGATCTAATTGAAGATATTTATCAATTAATAAAATATTTATTTCCTTATGTGATAATTGATTAATTATTTTGATTAAATTGGTAAATTGTTTTGCAAGAAATTATTAAATAAATCAAATATGGATAATTATGTGATTAAATGTTAATTTAGATTATTTGTTATTTGATCCCTAATGTTCTGAAAAGGTTTCAAAACTTGCCCTCAAGTTTTGGAATTTAAATTTTGATTAAAAGTTTAATTTTGATGTATATTTAAATTCTAAACCCTAATGTTTTAAAATGTTTCAAAACTTGCCCTCAAGTTTTGGAATTTAAAAGTTGATTAAAGGTTTAATTTAGGAATGTTAAATTCTAAAACTCTAGTATTGTTTTGAAAAGTTTATGGTTTTATTAATTAGTTAAGGTGTATAATTAAAAGAGGTTTAATAAATCCATAAAAGTTTAGGTTTACAATTTAATTGAATTAAAAGTATAATTGTTAAATTTTACCTCCTAGTATTTTAAAAGTGTAAAATACACCCTATACTATATATAACATTAAAAGTCTAACATTATATATATGTATGAGTAAAAGTCAGTCTTACCGTTAGTAGGCCTCATTCACGAAGCTGGTCTATAAGGGGTGTTTAAGGAAATTGCCTATAAAATGGCGATTGAATGGGTATCCACTCTTACCCACCGCACTCTTGACTAGTGGAGGGTCGTTAGCCGAATGGGTAGGATAGGACAAAACCTTCCATTATAAGTATAATGAAGTACAAAAGTAACTAAATGTTCTACAAATTCCCAATCTTAGTTACTTAGGCAAAAGTGAATTGATGCAATTCCATGAAATTATACTTTGTGCCCTTGCGAAGATGTTAGTGGAGCGTGTGTGGTTAACCGACACACTAAATGGTTCTAAGCAAAGGTAGAAAAGGGTGACACAATGTTTGTCATAGTTCGGTGGAGCGTGTGTGGTTTACCGGCACATCGAATGGGTGACTGTAACATGTGAGGGCACCATGTAAGTTTGCATGGTTATTCACACCCACTTTGTGATCCTCGGCATCCCAGTCACAAACTAGAGGGGCATATCGAGATTTAAACATGCCATTGAAATGTTCAATGAATCTCAAAGGATCTAGGAGTTTTCATAAATTTAAAACTTATTTTTTTTTTGTTTTGCATGGTGAAAATTAGTGAATCGTCATTCACTTACCTTCAAATATTCTGCAACTAGATTACGGTATCCCTTTTCTAGGTTGTAGCATATTGTGTTGGGTCCTAGCCTTAGTATCTCATTTGGGTGATTTACTATGGACTCAATCAATCAACTAACTTGAATTTGTTTTCTCCCGTTTTGTAGATGTCAAAGTACGACAACTATGGTCTTCCCAAATCTCGTGGAACAAGCTTTCCACATGAAGATGATATTCCACGATTCGATCGAGGAACAAGAAATCATGCTTCACTTCCTCCACCTCCTCCAATTATTCTCCCTAACCGACAAGTTCGAAGACTTGAAAAGTTCAAACTCACTCAAGCCCTTTTGGCAAGTAAACATAAAGAAGGAAAGTCGGTGTGTGCACACGTCCTAGGGATGAAGTCACACATTGATAGGTTAAGAATGTTGGGATCCGTTGTCTGTGAGGAGATGGCTGTTGATTGGGCTCTTCAGTCACTTCCTAACTCATATAGTGAGTTCGTAAGAGAGTACTATATGATGAACTGCGACGTGACCCTTATAGATCTCACCTATATGCTTATTGCTGCTGAATTAGCAATGGTTTGGTGCAATAGAAAAGCAAAGTTGATTGGTGAATCTGCCTTCCAGACCTCTATGGATATAGGCAATGGCAATGAAAGACATGCTATGATCGAAAAGTTTGATCATAAGGTTAAGGCAATGTCTAAAGTAGTTCCATGTCCTGTTCTATGTCCTGTTCCAAAAGAGTCAATTTGATCATAAGGTTAAGGCAATGGCCACCTCATCAGCAATGATCCTACGGATCTCATCGTCACTAGTACTCGCCCTCTCAGTGAAGTTGGAGCTTGAACCTCAGGTAACCACCATATTTTCTGACACACAAACATGAAAATAATCAAGGACCGGATAAAACATACACACACGTATACATCCTTACATGCTTCTTAGTATCCTAAGATTCCTCCTTGAGTCGCGTACGGATCCGGTGCTTCCAATAGTAAGGGCCTAGTACTACCTTCCACACCAACCCATATTCGTCCCAAGTCATCCTCTTAATACCCTAATTCACAAGTACTCTTTCCCCCATAGATATCTAACTATTTTCCCAGCAAACTTTTCAAATCTAGGAACTCACCCTAGTCTACGCTTCCACTCCGATCTGACTCGCAAAGATCTCTGTCATTCTCGCCGTCTGCTCCACGTACACCAATCGTACATGGTATAAGGATCGACAAACAATAGAATAAATGATTCTTCCTTAAATCCACAACAAAACAAGGAACGGGAAGAAAGGTTAAATCATGCATTCTAAGGCTATAAAGTCTTAACCATGTAAAACTAAGTGGCACATGTAGAGCAAATAGTAAGATTAGCATCAATCAAAGGAACGACCTCCTAGGCTAAAGCATCATGAATCAGGCAACTCTAGCTCAAATTCCTGAAGATACCTAGCCTACCATCTAGCATGCAGTTCTAACAGCTCAAGAATAACTCATCTCATATTATAATCAACTTAGGGTATTTTGGGAAATCACCGCTCGGGCTCTGGCTGATTGTACACACTGCTTCATCCTGCTTTCCTCTTAAAAGTCCTTTTCTCTTTTTAGAAAATCATTTCTCTTTGGAAAAATTTTGTCAATTCCTTGGTTTGAGTCCTGACATACCCGAGGGTGTGCCCGAATATCTCAAACCAAGGCTCTGATACCAACATCTAACAGTAAAAAATTTTCAAACAAAAATTTCATTTTTAAACTTTCACAAAACATAGTTTAAACATCACTAATCCTAATTTGAAAATTTTCTAAACACAAAACATCGAGAAATTTTGTCAAATATCCTAGAATCCACATAAACTCAAATCATCAATTTGGTGTGTACAATCATGTCGGCGACTTCCCACGATCATGAGATGTACCTGAAACACATTTAATCAACATTGTAATCACAAAACTTACTGAGTTCCCTAAAATACCACATACAACAATAATAAGCCTCTCATGCTATATCTTGATAAGGATCCTCTGGTCATGTATCTCAGTGAAGACCCTTCGGTCCTACGTCTCGGTATAGACCCTTCCGGTCATAGTTCTCTCTCTCTCTCTCTCTCTCTCTCTCTCTCTCTATATATATATATATATATATATATATATATATATATATATATATATATATATATATATATATATATAGGGTTAAGTTCATGTGAGACGGCCTAATTTTGTGTGACCGTTAGACGCAATCCTAGCAACTCATTTAGTAGATAAAACAAAAACATTTTTAAAATGAAAAATAATAGAAAATTTTCAAATTTTTTTTTCCAATATTGTTTTCGGAATATATATTTTCCAAAAAAATAAATTTAAAAATAATACCAAAAAAATTTAAAAATAAATACAAAAAAAAATACATTTTTTACATATTTTAGTAGAATATTTAGAATATTCTACATATCTGACAAATATAGTAGAATCTTCTAAACATTCTAAAAATCATATTAGAAATGTACAGTGTAACATTCTATTAGAATATTTCACGTATTTTAGAATCTCTCTCTCTCTCTCTCTCTCTCTCTCTCTCTATATATATATATATATATATATATATATATATATATATATTTATATATATAACATGTAAAGCAGATAAGACCCTTCGATCAGTAAAGCAAATAAGACCCTTTGGTCACGCATGCATTAACACACATGTAAGTATAGTGATAAGACTCACCTCTCAAAGAACAACAAGTAAATTTCGCACCCGGACTACCGGTCTAGACTCCGCCTAATACGGCTAAACATGCATGCATCAGGGACTCAAGGCGCTACGCCACGCGTAGCTGGGAGTACGCACGACGTACTCCCTAGACTTCCTCTTTTCGATCCATTTGGTGTTAACTCGTTAAGACAATTGCTACAATTTCAGATCTAGGCTAACTAGAGCCTATACTTCACAAAGTTGATGACTTTAAGCCTTAGTATGGTTGGACAAGTCTCAAGCTCACAAAATCTAACCTTCTAAACATAAAGGTTCACATATCTCGAGCATGGAGAGGTTTTGACGACCAAGATCTCATTTTTATGAATCTAAGCATCCATATACACCTAAAAGGAGAAGATTTATGCTCTGAAGTTCATCAAACTCACAAATCTTCAAACTTGGGACTTAAAACCCTAGAAATAAACCCAAAACATAAACTAATCAAAACAATGAACAAGATTCGAGCTTGATACCTCTGGATGATGCATTAACACTAAAGAACTTAGATCTAAGAGCTTGAACACCAAATATCATTTCTTCAAAGCTCCTCTTTCACAAAAGAACTCCATATGAACACTCAGTAAGCTACAAGCACTCATACAAGCTATGAAAACGAGATTTAGGGTTTGAGGGGAGTTGGAGGCTGGAAACGGTGGTTGGAAATGAGGCCATTATGTTCCTTAACCAGGGGAACACAAGGCATTAGGGTTTTCATTCTGATCCTAGTACGCTTAGTGTCACACCCCAAAACCAAGAACGACGGAAATGCTCTGGGGCGGAGGATGTCATGTATAATATCAACAACAATGTAAAGTAGTAAACAAGCAACAACATCATCAATTGCATTAATAAAATAATTATTATACAATTGTGTTGTGTCAAATTTTGATAAACACTAAGCATAAATCAAAATGAAAGATAAGTCTTGAATAAGCTCCATCTTCCTTTCTCCTTGCATCGGTACCTGTCTATGATGACCTGAGGATACAAGTAATTTTGAAGGCGAGTATCAGCTTAAAAGCTGGTGAGATCATAAGTATTAATGTGTCTTAACTTGTAAAACTTATAATTTTTAAGACTTGACATTGTTTTGAAAGAAAGCTCATATAAGTATGAAAATGTTTGTAGATCAACTGTAAATGTTTGAAAATCCCTAGAAATCCCTATGATTCCTATTAGTAACAAAAGGAGTCTTCTACCAAGACTTAACTGTTCTCATTGTAATCTTCTACCAAGATCTAATTGTGTTACTATTATTATCATTATAAGAAATTGTATCCTTTGGTACTAGGATACCTAAATATAATTTACCTCATTGGTTATGTGAATGAGTCACAAAATATGGGTGATAATATAACTAACCTGAATAATACCCTTTGGTACTAGGGTAACTATCATCGTTAACTTTAAGCCATCCGTAGATGTACTCTTACCTCTGTTGCTAACAGCTAGGTATAGGAATAGTTAATCCCTTAATCGTATACCTGTAATGGTACCAACCGTTTGACATCTGTGGATGTGCTTTTACCTCTGTAGCTAACAGAGATTCTAGGAATGGTCAATCCCTCAATCGTATCCTCTGGCACTAGGATAATAAATCCATTCTATCTCGTCGAATATGTGATTGCATCACAAGTTAAAGGTAAGAATGAGGATTTGATAACAGAGTCGATACATATAAAATGTAATCGGACTCCTACTGATATGTATCTATGCACAAGTACTCCTATAAGTATAATAATGTAAATATTATAGTAGAGTACGGTAAGGTTCTACGTGTGCTAGCTGTAATGTGTGTTCTCCCTATCTAGCAAGTATAGTAATGTAAACGTTCTAGTATAGATGTGTGTGTTCTCGTCCTAGTATAGCTGTATATGTAATGTACAGTAGTGTTCTAGAAAGTATTTACTCATGAATGAACTGACTCATTGTATGATATCGCGTTCTAGTAATGGTTTTAGTATCTTCCTGAACTACCCATATGGTAGCTTACTAGTAATCTAAGTGATACGTATGGACGTGGATGTATGCCCTTGCTACTCAAGGGCATAGGATGAACTGGAAGGACCTTTTATGACTTTATATGTACACATGATATATAACTAATCTTTAAATGACTTTCGGACGAATACCCAATGTCCCACCAGACCATATCTCAAGGCGCGAAAAAGAAATAGGGTGGATAGTCTTCCTAAGTCTTTTAAACATTTCTTATATAACTATACATATAGAGGCATGCAATTTATAATATCAAAGCATAAATAAGTTTAGTAAAACATTTGAAATATAAATATTAGTCTAAGGAAAGATCGAATTGGTGTCAATCTATAAAACAATTTGAAGGCATAAGTTTGATAAAACAATATAAGTACAAGGAACATTTGTTTGATAAAACAATATAAGTACAAGGAACATTTGTTTGAAAACACAGTTGTAAATAAGTTTGAAATATGATAAACAGAGTAAGAAATACAGTGTAATAAGTGGTTTAAAAACATATAAAATGTTTATAAAATCATTTGAAGGAAACTGTTTGGTAAAACGGCTAATGAGTAGCCCAATCCTTTGGATGCTGTATATTAATCACATGTGATTGATGTAATAAGTAATATAATCCTACTTACTAATCTCATGTGATTGACATAATAAGTAGCATGATTCTACTTGTATCCCCCCCATAAAACATTTAAAATAGTTTAAAACATTAGTTAAGGGGTATGAACTCACCTGCAGCAAGTGACTGGAATTGAACGGGCTGTTATCGTACGGAAGGATCGGACAAGTGCTTGGTGTCAAGTCGAGACTTAGACACACACAATGATCCTAATTACATATGAAGACATATGTATGTAAATAATTAGAGATTTAATCACTAATCATACAAGTATAAACATTTAAGCGCGAGGACAACACTTTTGGTCAAGTGCTAGGAGGCTAATGGGTTGCAACAAAGGAGTGCAATGCCCCTAATGGAAGTTTAAGGTCAAAAGACCATATTCATTAGAGTTTACGGCCCAGGGGAGTAAGCTCCTGGCCGTAAACTCTCAAACAAGTCATGAAATGGAGTTTAGAAGTACTACAACCTTAGAGGGGAATTGTTTCAAGGCTTTACAAGTGTTTGGGCACCATATTGACTCCTTTGGGGAGTTTACGGCCCAAAGACCCTTTTCCCTTGGAGTTTACGGCCGTAAAATCCCTTGGGAGGGTTCTTATTGTCCTTTCAAGTCTCTAACATTTCTAGGAACAAGTATAGGCTTCAACCATTGGCTTAAGGAAGGTTTATGGCACTAAATGGGACCATTTGATGGAGTTTACGACCATAGAACTCTTTGGTCCGTAAAATCCCTCACACATGAGGTTCTAAGAATTTTAACTAGTCCAAAACTCATCTAGGTACTTGCCCTAAAAGTCTCTTGGCCTAAGGAAGTGTCTAGGGTGTCCTTTGACCCCTTAATAGGAGTTTACGGCCCAAGAAATACTCTTGGCCGTAAACTCTTCCACACTTGAGTTTCCATGAGTTTTCTAGGTTCTAATCTTTTAGGGGTACATGCCAAAATAAAGTCTAAGCCTTAGGACAAGTTTGAAGGCACTTAGGAACACAAAACTTGGAGTTTACGGCCCAAGGAGCTTCTTGGCCGTAAACTCCCTTATAGAAATGATTTCTATGGGTTTTGATGGCATAAATCATGAGTTTAAAGCTTCTAGGTTTTTGTTCTATGGCTAGGGATCACAAGGTACTCATTTGTGCCCTTTACTTGGAGTTTACGGCCCAAGAGATGTTCCTTGGCCGTAAACTCCTCAAACTACATGGTTTTGATTTGTTTCTAGCCTCTAATGATCATACACTAAGTCCTTAGTTAGATGCCTAACATGGAAATGGGATTAGGTGGCCTTTAGGCTTGATTTTGGAGTTTACTCCCCAAGAACGTTCTTGGGCGGTAAACTCCCGGATCTTGTACTTTGGACATGTAAATAATGTTATTAAGCATATAACAAGTATTAAAACAGATCTATGAAAGTAGACTCACAATCTGGGATGAAAACCCGAAGATCCGTGAGAGAGAAATTGACTTTTCTCTATTTGGAATTCAACTAATGAACCAATTTGGTTTACTCTTGATTAGTTCTTCAACCTCTTCAAGATCTTTAAGACTCCCCCTGATCTGTTGACATATAAGATTTCCTTTTTCATTAAACATTCTTGACAAACAAATATTCAATAGTTAGTTGGGTTTCTTATCAAGACAAAGACTTCACACAATTGGTCTTAGTTGGTCTTTGTCCTTACCAAGACATCACAACTTACCAATTTCAAATGTACAAGAGTAAGAAACATTTTACTCTACATTTGACAAGTGTTATAAACCTTTCTTAAGATTATGTCACTCAAGTTACAATCTTAGAGTATGACTCTAAGACTTGTTTTTGGAACGAAGTATGACTCATCTTCTAGATTTAACAATTTCAACAATTCACGATTCCTCTTCTTAGCCATACAAATGCACTAAGATGTTCTTAGAGAATCAATTGTGATATGACTTCATAATGACTAAGATAATCATAAAACACGATACTCAAGTACTCTCCCAGCTTTACAGAATGGAGAAACTTTTATCTTTCTGTGTAATTTGATTCTTCTCATTCGTTTTGCCATACATTGAAACATTTCCAATGTTTAGAAATATACTTAAACTTGTAATAATAACCATATTTACTAAAATTTAGTAAATCATGAAGAATAGTCTTATCGTTCTTTGTGGTGGACTTGACTAGCGCACTCCCAGTGTACCCGATCCCTTACTGCTTCACTTCACTCACATATATATATGAACAAGGAAATAGTCTTAATTTCCCAAAGATGAAGGCTCTCATTTATCATAGAATACAAGTTGCATGATTCCAAGTTTCTATCCAACTGAAACTTGGTTGATGAGAATCTTTCCTTATTTGGCAAACTCTCGACACTACCACAAACAAAAGAATCAAATTCATATTGCTAACATAGAAACATACAAACATCAATTTTCACAAATGCCATTGCAAGGAGATATAATAAAATAAAAACAAAATTTTATTTATTTATAAAATGCGTAAAAACATTTCCTTACGATGAAATTATAAATGAAAACTATATTATTGCAAATTTCTAAGCAATCTATCATAACTCTTAAGCAGCAGCTCAAAAATCCGATCATCGAACCATGCGATTGAAATCAACTTCGTGACTAGATTCAACATACTCTTCATTTAAGCTTCCTTCCTTTTGCATGATCCTACAAAACATAAAAATGCAACCTTTTCACATCATGTATTAAGAATCAAAAATTAGGAACTTAAAAGTGTCTGACAGTAGACTTACCTGAAGCAGAGTCAAACTTTTTGATTCTACCTTCTCTCAGATCTTTCAGGTAGTCAGGGCATCTTCGCTTCCAATGTCCCTTCAAATGGTAGTAGAAACAAATGGCTTCTTTCGCATTAGCACATGAGACAATCTTAGACTTAGCCTTTCTCTTTACCATTTGGTCAACCAGGTTGACTATGGCGGATCCCTTTCCATTGGGAAGAGAAATCTTTTCCAGACTTCCAATGTTAACATTTTCAATGTCCATGGAAGTTTGAGAAGTAGATCTTCTAATCAGATTTGCTTTTCCAGTGTGCCAAATCATTGCTGATTCAGCAGCAACAAGCAAATAGGTATGATCGATAAGGGTTATGTCGTGGTCTGTCACATACTAGTCCTTAATGAACTCACTGTATGACTCGGGAAGTGATTGAAGAACCCAGTCAACAGCAAGCTTCCTCAAGACAACAACACCCAATACTCCTAGCCCGTCAATATGTGACTTCATCTCCAAGACACAGGTCTTCCATCTTGATGTTTCATTATAAGTAGGGCTTAAGTGACCTTGAACTTTTCAAGTCTTTCAACTTGTTGGTTAGGGAGAATAACTGGAGGAAGTGAAGGAAGTGAAGTTCCATTACAGCATGACGAAAGGATTAATCTTTCACCTTGATCGCCTTGTGGAAAATCATCTTTATAAAGAAAGCTTTTTCCAAAAGATTTGGGAAGACCATAGTTGTCTTAACTAGACATATAAAATGGGAGAAATTCAAGTTAGTTGATTTAAGTCCATAATATAACACCCAAATGAAATATTAAGGCTAGGGCCCAACACAATATTTTACAATTCAGAAGAGGGATGCTGTAATCCAACTGCAAAATATTTGAAGGTAGGTAAATGACAATTTACCAATTTCCACCATGAAAAACGAAATTGGTTATTGAGTTTTAAATGGATTGAAATTCCTAGATCCTTCGAGATTCATTGAATTTTTCAATGACATGTTTAAATCTCGATTGTGCCCTTCAAGTTCGTGACTGGGATGTCGAGGATCACAAATAAGGTGTGAATAAACATGCAAATTAGCTTGGTACACCAAATGTTACAAACCACCTAATCAATGTGCCGCTTAACCACACGCGTTCCATTGATCAATGATTAACATCAAGCTACCCTTTGCCACACACTTTCAATCCCAGATTAGTGTGTCGGTTAACCACATACGCTCCACTAATGACTTAACAAGGTGCAAAGTGCAATTTCATGGAATAGCACTATTTTCACATTTTATTAAAGTAACTAAGATTAGGAATTTGATAAAATTTTAGTTACTGTATTATTATCATTATACTTATAATGAGAATTAATGTCCTATCCTACCCGTTCAGCTAATGACCCTCCACCAGTTAAGGAAACGGTGGTTGAGAGCGGACACCCATTAAACTGCCATTTTATAGGCAGTAACCTTATACCCCATTATAGACCGGCTTCGTGAATGAGGCCTACTAACGGTAAGACTGACTTGTCTTATACATATATATATATAAATATTAAATCTATAATATTATAATCGTATAAGGGTTGAATTTTAAACTTTTTAAAATTCTTGGGTTTGGAATTAAATGTTTCAAAAGTCAGACTTTGCATTTACAAATTCCAAAACTTGAGGGCAAGTTTTGAAACTTTTCAAATCTCTTGGTTTCCATAACTTATGAGTTAATGTGGTTTTTATGAAATGACTCTAAATTAACACATAATTTTTATGGAAGACTTTAAAAACATTTAAGATCAATTTTTCCAAACAAAATTAATACATAATTTTTATGATCTAAATTAACACATAAGCCAAGATAATTTATATCAACAATTTACAAGAAAATTAGTATATCATTTAAACTCTCAATTCTCTTAAAATTTTGATAATTATCTTTTCATTGGATGAGAATCATCATTACCATATCAACAAAATCAAATTCTATGAACTAAAACATTTTGTGGTAATGCTTCTAATCTAAAACAGGCCAAAAAAACTCGAAAATTTGCTACCTGGACATGCAACTCGTCAAGCCCAATACTAGACTTGTTGAGTCCATGCCTAAAATCATCCTACTCGTTGAGTAAGGCTGTCAGACAACTTTTCAGTTTTGGAAAAATAATACATTTGCATCTAATATAATAAAAAACAACCCATGGTTCTGATACCACTGAAAGGTTTTAGTATACTACACCATCCTATGGTGCACATACAAACCTAAATGATTTGGATCTATGTTTTCTCTAATTATACATGCAATATTGTTTCCAAAGAATTGAGCCTACAACTAGCTTGTAATAGACATAAAAAACATAAAATACTAGTTAGTAGTTTACCTCTTTATGTAGCTTGTAGAACTTATTGTATTTGGCCTTTAAGAACTTATTGCCCCCTCAAATGGTTCACAACACACCTTAGACAAAGGAAGACTTTTGAGAGAGTTTATACACACTAAAAATCGGTTATAGTCTTCCAAAGATCACTAGGTCCCGATTTTAGTAGCCTATGGTCTTCTTATATAGTATGGCTAGGATTAGGGTTACAACCATGTAAACCCAAATGTGAATGACTTTTCATCTTACTTAGGATCCATGGGTTAAAACTTCCATGGACTACCGTATTTGCTTAGCCCATCCTAAATAACCATAATCCCACACCTTAAGAATGATTGATTTACCAAAACAATCCCCTTACATTTAATTAGTCTCTTTTGATCACCAAACTATTTCCAAATTAATTCTTGTTCAATAGTAATTAAATAATATGATTTCATATAAATATATTAGAACTTCTAATATATTAATAAATCATAAATAACCACTTCTCAAAAGTCCATCCTATCAAATTATAGTAGTGATATGCAACCCAAATGGACCATGCTACTCTCGGGTCAAGTACATACCAATTATAGTTATGGGCATAGACACCTAATCCAACAATACACTATATTGGGGAACTTTGCATCAAAAAACCCTCTAGCTGACTCATATAAATCTCTTCAACGATTTTCCAATTAAGGAAAGTAGTTTTGACTTCCATCTGCCAAATTCGTAATCATGAAAAGCAGCAATGGCAAGAATTATCCTAATAGATTTGATTTTAGCCATTGGTGAGAAGGTCTTATCTTAGTCAACCCCTTGGTTTTGAGTAAATCCCTTCTCAACCAATCATGCATTGAAAGTGTGCACATTTCAATCCATGTCGGTCTTTTTTTTTGAAGATCCATTTGCAACCAACTGTCTTTTGACCAAGATGTTGATCAACCAATTTTCAAACTTGGTTGCAATACATCGACTTGATCTTGTTGTCTATTGCCTCTTTCCATTTAGCAGCCTCAGGGCCTACCATTGCTTCCTTGTAGTTAGCTACCTTATCGAAATTTACCAGTGTTTGATTAGTGATAAACGTATCACCTTCTGGAGTTAGATGGAAACCATAAAGCGTAAGTGGCATGTTAATTCTACTTGAACGACGAAGAGGTAATGAAGTATCAATAGGTTCAACAGGAGTTTCATTCTCTGGTTGACTACCATTATCATCTAAGGTTCGTTCATTGGTTGGCTCTTGAATCTCTTCAAGGTCAATTATACTCCCATTGTCCTCTTTGCATATGAGTTCTCTCTCGCTAAAGACTCGCCTTCATGCTACAAAGACCATGTTTTCACTAGGCTTGTAGAAAAAGTATCCAAAGGACTTTTATGGGTAGCCAATGAAAATTCATCTCGCACTTCTAGCTGCTAGCTTGTTGTGAGTCTCTCGTCTAACAAAAGCTTCACAACCCTAAACTTTGATATGTGCTAATGAGGGAACTTTCCCTATGAACATCTCGTTAGTAGTTTTGGCAACCTTTTTGGTAGGGATAAGATTGAGGATATGGGCGACTGTCTCTAAAGAATACCCTCAAAAGGAAATGGGAAGAGTGACTTGACTCATCACAAAACAAACCATGTATAACAAGGTTCAATTGCGCCTCTCATCCACACCATTAAGTTGTGGTGTCATAGGATGAGTCATTTGTGAAACTATTCCACATTCCTTGAGGTAGTCGTGGAATTCGATACTAAGATACTCTCCTCCTGTAACAGATTGGAGCATCTTTATCTTTCTACCTAATTGATTGTCGATTTCATGTTTAAACTCTTTTAACTTTTCAAATGTTTCTGATTTATGTTTGATCAAGTAATATAACCATATATACTATAATCATCTGTAAATGTTACATACAATCGATTAGCATCTCTTGTGGTCGATCTAAAGGGCCCACACACAGTTATGTGTATGAGGTCCAACAAACCTTTACCTCTTTCACAATATCTAGTGAAAGGTAACTTTGTCATCTTGCCTAAAAGACAAGAGTCACATTCATCATTTAGCCTTAGGTCAAATGATTCCAAGACTCCATCCTTATGGAGTTACGCAATGCATTTCTTGTTAATGTGCCCAAGCCAACAATGCCACAAGCATGCCTTGTCAAAACCATTAGACAAATCAATATGAAATACACTATTGCCTATGCTATCAACATAAGTCATAGTTTCATACACATTGTTACAAGGTAAAGCTTCAGGTATAAAAACACCATTTTATAAAATAAAACTGAACCATTCAAATCATTAAATGATTAGCGAAAACCTTTTCTAAACACTGCATGAAATGAAATAATGTTTTTGTGTTATTTCTGATGAATAATAACAATCTATCAAATCTAAACTAACTTCACTACTAATCATATGATGATAAGTCTCAATCTTGGTAACATGAGAAGATCGCCTATTCACTTTCTTTTAGCCCTTGCAAATCAGAACAAATGTTAAAACCACATCCTATATCAATGGCTGAAGAACAATTAGATTGTGAGTTATTAGTTTGAATAGTGTATATACCTGCTGACGATGGCTTCACCTTGCCATCCTTGATGTCTTGCAAGTATTTGGAAAAATTCATCTTCCAATGACTCTTGTCATCGCAGTAATATCAAGTGGCCTCTTTGGGGTTACTAACAGCTGGAATGTCTGAGTTGGGCCTCGCCTTTGGCCCATTGCTTGAAGACCCAACATGGGCCTTGTTCTTCTAGTTACCTTTGGGAACAACCTTCCTTTTCTTCCCATTTCCTTTTCCAATGGAGAGAACGAGAGCATTTTATTAGAAGGGCCCAAATTCTTTCCCTTCATTCTCTACTCCGCAGTCTATAGCAAGTTGTAGAGTTAGGTCAATATGATTTCCATGTTGTTCAGATGATAAGCCAATATGAACTGATCATCACAACTTGGCAAGGAGTTTAACACCATGTCAATGGCCAACTCCTCATCAAAGTGCTCATTGAGCCTAACAAGGCGTTCCACATATCTTTGCATTCTCTGTACATTGTTGAAGATAGACTCTCCTTCTTTCATCTTGCAATCCATGAGGGACATGACCACTTCATATTTCTCTTGACGACATGTCCTATGTTACTTTTCCACAAGTTCATAGTTCGTCTCAAATGGCTAGTAGTCCTCATAGAACCTCTGCAATTTAGGAGTCACTGTAGCGACCATGATGCAAACAACTTTTGTGTAACAACGTAAATTTTCAAACGAAATTTTCATTTCAAAATAAAGTGTTTTCATTCAAAACAAGGCATAACATTGCAAGTGTCATGTCAGAATACAAATCATATGAATCCCAAGATCACAAAACATCTATCAGTGTGTACAGATCACGCCGGCGCCTTCCCACGGTCCTCGCTAGTACCTGAAACACACACACAACAACTGTAAGCATAAATGCTTAGTGAGTTCCCCAAAATACAACTTACGCACATATGCCTTTCCAGGCCCTGACCTTCCGGTCCATGTGTCTCAGGGGATTTCCGTCCCTGCTGGGTAAACCTTCCGGTCCTACCCACGCCAACCTTACGGTCCACATTACACGCCTTCCGGCCCATAACATAATGCCTTCCGGCCCACATGACATACATAGCACATATAACAATTAACTTATCACATATAGCACATATATCACATATCATATCCGACCTTCCGGTCACACAGTCAAACCCTTCCAGGTATAGTATAGTGAGAAGACTCACCTCGTAAATATCGAAAGCTAGCAAATCCCGAAGTCACTCGTGCTCGATCCGCCGAGCTACAATCTCCCTATAACATCATACATCTCTTATTAACACTTTTATCTTCTAAGTTTGACTATCCCTAAGAAGTCAAACATAGGTCAACTCTGGTCAACGGTCAACGGTCAACTTGACCGGACTCGGCGAGTGCACAAGGGCAACTCGGCGAGTCTAGACGTATCCGCCAACTCCATAGGATTCCCTTCTCACTCGTCAAGTACTTCCCCTGACTCGACGAGTTCCACCTGGGAGAGTCGCGGGGCCACCCCGACTCAACTCGCCGAGTCTCAAGAACAACTCGGCGAGTCCCAACTCGACTCAGACCACCTGTCGACCCTCTCTAACTCGTCCTGACTCACTGAGTCAACCCGTGACTCGACGGGATCACTCACTGGCCGATCCAAGGCAATCTTCAAGCTACTCGCCGAGTCTGCTCATCGGACTCGGTGAGTCCATGCCATGCAATTACTCAAACTCGCTTCTAAGGTCAGATCTGTTCCATCAATTCATAGATCTAGCCTTTCAAGACTGATTCACCACGTAAAGTCCCTATCTTGGTGTCCATAACACACCCCATGGCTTATAATGAACATTTTGATCTAAAGCATAAAGGTTCCAACCCAAAACTTCCATTGATTCCCAAAAAGCTTGGGCAAAGGGACACTCTGGACCTTTAGGGGTCCAGATCTATGGTCTAAATCTCTTAGGGGTCCAAGGGAGCACAAGATCTAGCCACAAAAGGGTTCAATAAACCCTAAATCAATGTAAACACCAACATAAAAGAGAATAGCTCGAAAGATTACCCCAATAGAGATGCTCTGGACTCCAAATCCTCAGAAGATGGCTCCTCTTGCTTTCCCCTTAGCTGATTTCCTCTTTCCTTGCAAAATGACACCTCCAAGATCAATAATAGCCTCCTTCTATGCTCCAAATGCTCACACTCGATTAGGGTTTCACTCAAGGGACTGGTGAGCACAAATGACAGCCATAAGGCCCTTTAAATAGGTCTCAAACCTGAGAAATTAGGGTTTCATTAAACAGCGCAGACTCGCCGAGTCCATATCCTGGACTCGCCGAGTCCAGACGAATCCCGCGTCCAGAATCACGACCCTACTCGGCGAGTCTGAGCTCCAACTCGCCGAGTCCCCTCTCAAAACACAAAATAATCAAAACAATAAAGATACCTGGAATTCCGGGCTGTTACAATTCTCCCCCACTAGTACTAGACTTCGCCCTCGAAGTCTGGCTCTGAAAATAGCTTCGGATGCTGCTCCCGCATCTCGCGCTCTGGCTCCCAGGTCATCTCCGATCCCTTCCGGTGTTGCCACTGAACCAACACCAGAGGTACCTCCTTGTTCCTCAGAACCTTGATCTTCCGATCCCTGATGGCCACAGGCCTCTCAGCATAATTCAGACTCGCATCCACATGAATATCCTCTAATGGAACCACTGCCGACTCATCGGCTATACACTTCCTCAACTGCAACACGTGAAAAGTGTCGTGGATCTGCCCCAACTCGGCTGGCAACTCCAAACGATAGGCTACCCGGCCTACCCTTGCAATCACACGAAATGGCCCAATATACCGGGGCCCCAACTTGCCCCTCTTCCTGAATCGAATCACTCCTTTCTAAGGAGAAACTTTCAGGAGAACGAAGTCGCCGACCTGAAACTCAAGCTCGGACCGGCGTCTGTCTGCATAACTCTTCTGTCGGCTCTAGGCGGTCAATAACCTCTGTCTGACCTGCTGAATCTGCTCGGTCATCTGAAACACGATCTCTGTACTGCCCATCACTCTCTGCCCAACCTCTCCCCAGCAAATGGGGGTTTGACACCTCCTACCATACAACAGCTCAAAGGGTGGCATACCAATGCTCGAATGATGGCTGTTGTTGTAGGAAAACTCTGCCAAGGGTAAATACGCATCCTAGCTACCCCCGAAATCTAACACACACGCTCGAAGCATGTCCTCCAGCGTCTGAATCGTCCGCTCGCTATGGCCGTCTGTCTGGGGATGATATGCGGTACTAAAATGCAATTTAGTACCCAGCTCCTCATGAAATTTCTTCCAGAATCTGGAAGTGAAGCGCACATCACGGTCTGAAACAATCGAGATCTGCACCCCATGCCGAGATACCACTTCTCTCACATATAACTACGCCAACTTCTCCGCTGAAGAACTCTCACTGATGGCAAGGAAGTGAGCGCTCTTCGTCAACCTATCCACAATCACCCAAATTGCATCAACTCCTCTGGCAGTCCTCGGCAATTTGGTGATGAAATCCATAGTGATCTGTTCCCACTTCCATTCGGGAACCTCCAATGGCTGCAACTTGCCATGCGGTCTCTGGTGCTCGGCCTTAACCCTGTGGCAGGTCAAGCACCTCTCAACGAACCATGCGACGTCCCTTTTCATACAGGGCCACCAATACTCTTTCCTCAAATCCAAATACATCTTCGTAGCCCCCGGATGGATCAAAAATTTTGACCGATGAGCCTCTTCCATCAAAGTAATATGCGTACCACCCACAAACGGTACCCAAATCCGACACTGAAACGTCATAAGCCCTCGTCCATCCGTAACGAACTCTGAAACCAAACCAACAACCCGCTCTCTCTTCTGCATCTCCGGTCGCACAGCCTCGGCCTGTGCCCCACGAATAGCATCCAATACTGGAGCTATCACGGTCAATCTCAAACATACATCTCGCAGTGGAGTGCCCTCCGCCCTGCGGCTCAACGCATCGGCTACCACATTAGCCTTGCCTGGGTGGTACAGGATCTCACAATCATAATCCTTGACCACATCCAACCACCTCCTCTGACGCATATTTAGGTTAGGCTGATCCATCAAATACTTCAAGCTCTTATGGTCCGTGTATATCGTACATCGAACCCCATACAAGTAGTGACGCCAAATCTTGAGAGCGAACACTACTGCCCCCAACTCTAAATCATGCGTGGGATATCTCGTCTCATGAGGCTTCAGCTGCCTCGACACATAAGCTATCACATGACCCCTCTGCATCAACATCGCACCCAGCCCCAAAATCGATGCATCACAATATACTACAAAATCCTCCATCCCTTCCGGGAGAGCTAATACCGGGGCTTCGCACAACCTTTGGCGAAGTGTCTCAAAGGAGGTCTGCTGCTCGGGACCCCATGAGAATGCAACACCCTTCCGGGTCAAACTGGTGAGCGGTACTGCGATGTTGGAGAAATCCGTGATAAATCTCCGATAATACCCTGCCAACCCGAGGAAGCTCCTGATCTCAGATGGTGACTTCGGCACTTCCCAACTCATCACCGCCTCAACCTTGGCCGGATCGACCAGAATCCCTTCCAGGTTAACGAGGTGTCCTAGGAACTGGACCTCCCGCAACCAGAAATCACACTTGGAGAACTTTGCATAAAGCTTCTCCGATCTCAACACCCCAAGGACCTCCCTCAAATGCTCCTCATGCTGCTCTCTAGATCTCGAATACACCAGAATATCATCGATGAATACAATCACCGACCGATCCAGCATCGGCCTGCATACCCTATTCATGAGATCCATGAACACAGCCGGGGCATTGGTGAGCCCAAAAGGCATCACCACAAACTCATAATGCCCATATTGCGTCCTAAACACTGTCTTCTGGACGTCCTCATCCCGTACCCTCACCTGATGATACCCCGACCTCAGATCGATCTTGGAAAACCAAGATGCTCCCTGCAACTGATCGAATAAATCGTCGATCCTCGGTAATGGGTAACGGTTCTTGACCGTCAACTTGTTCAACTCCCGGTACTCAATGCACATCCGGTGTGAACCATCCTTCTTCTTGACGAACAGAATAGGTGCTCCCCACGGCGAGCTGCTCGGCCGAATGAATCCCTTCCCCAGCAACTCCTGAAGCTGCGAGGATAACTCTTGCATCTCTGGAGGTGCAAGACGATAAGGCACCTTAGCAATAGGTGCGGCTCCCGGAACCAAATCAATACCAAACTCCACTTGCCTCACAGGAGGTACTCCCGACAGCTCCTCGGGAAAAACATCTGGGAACTCACGCACCACTGGGACCTCCTCAACTGATCTCGGTCTCTCGGAAACCTCCCGCGTATCCATCACATACGCCACAAAACCCTTACAGCCCTGCTGTAAACACTGCCTCGCCCTAGCGGCCGAACAAAAAGCTGATCCTGAACTGGTACCCTCGCCGTACACCGAAAGAACTCCCCCACTAGGGTCTCGTATAGTCACCAGCTGACGCTCACAGTCGATGACAGCGCCGAATCGGCTCAACCAGTCCATGCCTACAATGACACAGACATCACCCATCGCAATAGGAATCAGATCAATCGGAAACTCGACCCCGAAAATCTATAACACACATCCCCGGAGAACCTCCGTGGCACAAATCACCCTCTCGTGAGCTATAGAAACTCTCAGAGGCCGACTCAACGGCTCACGACCAACGCTGATATGCTGACTAAAGGCCAAAGATACAAAAGACCAACTCGCACCCGATTCAAATAGCACTAAAGCAGGCACAGAGTTCACAAGGAAAGTACCTACGCATATCATAACATAAGCATAACATCTCGACATCAAAATAAATACATGAAATAAAGCATACCTGCCACAACATCGGGCGCAGCGCGGACCTCCTCCGCAGTCAGCTGAAAGGCTCTCCCACGAGCCCTCGGGGCCTCGACCTTCACTGGTCGAGTCTCAGTAGCCCTGGCAATAGGTGCAGATCCCTGAAGAAGCTGAGGGCACTCGGCCTTCCGATGGCCGGTCTGGTTGCAATGAAAGCAAACCGTAAACCCCTTGGGGCAATCCCTAGCGATGTGCCCCTCCTTGCCACACTTGTAGCAAGCACCAGATCGACATGTCCCCTCGTGACCCTTGCCGCACTTTCCGCAAGTGCGGCCCTTCGGACCTCCCGTCCTCGAATCGGCGGACTTAGTCCGCTTGGCTGCCGGCTGAGACTGAGCCGGCCGCCGGTCCACCCGCTGAGACTCGGCCTCCTCCCTGGCCTGGGTCTCCAACTCGATCTCGTGCTTCCTGGCATTCGCCTGAAGCTCAGCAAAGTTATGATAGGTGGAGTTTGACACAAACTCCCGGATATCCCTCCTCAAAACACCCAAGTACCGGCTCATCCGAGCCTGCTCTGTGGACACCTGCTCGGGGCAGAACATCGCCCTCTCATGAAACTTCCGCGTGATCACTGTAACCGAATCAGTACCCTGCTTGAGGGTCAAGAACTCCTGAACCAATCGTTCCCTCTCCACCGGGGGAACGTACTTGTCTCTGAACATAGAGGTAAACCTCTCCCATGTCACCGTTGAAATCTCTGCCAAAGTGAAGTTCGCCGTCACGAACTTCCACCAATCCTTCGCTCCCAGACGGAGCTGGTCCAAAGCGAACCGTACCCTCAGATGCTCCGGACATGAACAAGTGTAGAAGCACCCCTCAATATCAGTGATCCTCCTCATCGTAGCAATCGGATCCTGCGTCCCATCAAACTCAGGTGGCTTCATGTTGCTGAACTCCCGAAACAGCAACGAGTCACCCCTCTGCGGCCTGGCAGCGGCCACAGCTGCGGTAGCTGCAGCGGCTGCAGCCTCAGTCAATGCGGCGTACCGCTCATCAAAAGTCTCCATCAAGGTGGTCTTAATAGACCCAAACATCTCTGGAATCTCAGCCCGGATCGCTGCAGCCACCTCCTCATGAATCATCTGACGAATCTCCTCGTCACTCACACCGCTCGTACTCGGTCTGTGGCGTGGTCCAACCATGATGTCTCTGAAATACAACATAAAACTATCAGAGACTCCATCGAGTATAATCGCACTCGATAACGCAACCCTACTCAGTCTCCGATATCTAGGGATTCTTACTTGGGTTTCCCCCTGACCCGGTGTCTTCGGTAGTACGGGCCCAATACTACCGACCACACCGCATCAACATTCATCCCAAGTCTTCCTCCCCAAACCCCGGATAGTGAGTACTCTACTATTGTTATGCACTAACTACCCGCACGCTATCAAAGCATCTCATATCGGCAAACTTCCCTAGACTAAGGCATCACAAATCAGGCCACTCTAGTCCTATCATGAATACCTAGTCTTCTAGCATGCATAACAGTTCACATCATATCTTATCTCTTAACATAACATTGTAAGGTATTCTGGGGATCTTTACCGTTCGGGCGTTGACTGATCGTACACACTGCTTCTTTCTTGTTTACCACAAAATCATTTATAAAAGTTTATGCCTTTATTTTAAAAGTTTTCCTCAAATCCTCAGTTTGAGTTCAGTTACGCCCCAAGGTGCACCCGAATCCCTCAAACCAAGGCTCTGATACCAATTTGTAACAACGTAAATTTTCAAACAAATTTTTCATTTCAAAATAAAGTGTTTTCATTCAAAACAAGGCATAACATTCCAAGTGTCATGTCAGAATACAAATCATATGAATCCCAAGATCACAAAACATCTATCAGTGTGTACAGATCACGCCGGCGCCTTCCCACGGTCCTCGCTAGTACCTGAAACACACACACAACAACTGTAAGCATAAATGCTTAGTGAGTTCCCCAAAATACAACTTACGCACATATGCCTTTCCAGGCCCTGACCTTCCGGTCCATGTGTCTCAGGGGATTTCCGTCCCTGCTGGGTAAACCTTCCGGTCCTACCCACGCCAACCTTACGGTCCACATTACACGCCTTCCGGCCCATAACATAATGCCTTCCGGCCCACATGACATACATAGCACATATAACAATTAACTTATCACATATAGCACATATATCACATATCATATCCGACCTTCCGGTCACACAGTCAAACCCTTCCAGGTATAGTATAGTGAGAAGACTCACCTCGTAAATATCGAAAGCTAGCAAATCCCGAAGTCACTCGTGCTCGATCCGCCGAGCTACAATCTCCCTATAACATCATACATCTCTTATTAACACTTTTATCTTCTAAGTTTGACTATCCCTAAGAAGTCAAACATAGGTCAACTCTGGTCAACGGTCAACGGTCAACTTGACCGGACTCGGCGAGTGCACAAGGGCAACTCGGCGAGTCTAGACGTATCCGCCAACTCCATAGGATTCCCTTCTCACTCGTCAAGTACTTCCCCTGACTCGACGAGTTCCACCTGGGAGAGTCGCGGGGCCACCCCGACTCAACTCGCCGAGTCTCAAGAACAACTCGGCGAGTCCCAACTCGACTCAGACCACCTGTCGACCCTCTCTAACTCGTCCTGACTCACTGAGTCAACCCGTGACTCGACGGGATCACTCACTGGCCGATCCAAGGCAATCTTCAAGCTACTCGCCGAGTCTGCTCATCGGACTCGGTGAGTCCATGCCATGCAATTACTCAAACTCGCTTCTAAGGTCAGATCTGTTCCATCAATTCATAGATCTAGCCTTTCAAGACTGATTCACCACGTAAAGTCCCTATCTTGGTGTCCATAACACACCCCATGGCTTATAATGAACATTTTGATCTAAAGCATAAAGGTTCCAACCCAAAACTTCCATTGATTCCCAAAAAGCTTGGGCAAAGGGACACTCTGGACCTTTAGGGGTCCAGATCTATGGTCTAAATCTCTTAGGGGTCCAAGGGAGCACAAGATCTAGCCACAAAAGGGTTCAATAAACCCTAAATCAATGTAAACACCAACATAGAAGAGAATAGCTCGAAAGATTACCCCAATAGAGATGCTCTGGACTCCAAATCCTCAGAAGATGGCTCCTCTTGCTTTTCCCTTAGCTGATTTCCTCTTTCCTTGTAAAATGACACCTCCAAGATCAATAATAGCCTCCTTCTATGCTCCAAATGCTCACACTCGATTAGGGTTTCACTCAAGGGACTGGTGAGCACAAATGACGGCCATAAGGCCCTTTAAATAGGTCCCAAACCTGAGAAATTAGGGTTTCATTAAACAGCGTAGACTCGCCGAGTCCATATCCTGGACTCGCCGAGTCCAGACGAATCCCGCGTCCAGAATCGCGACCCTACTCGGCGAGTTTGAGCTCCAACTCGCCGAGTCCCCTCTCAAAACACAAAATAATCAAAACAATAAAGATACCTGGAATTCCGGGCTGTTACATTTTGTTGCGTCATCATAGTGTTTCCTGTATCAGGCTACCTGTTCAGGAGTAGTAGTATATTTATCGATTTTAACAAGTTTTTCATCAAGTACATATTCTTTGTCCTCGAATCGAAGAGCCATCTTGATATTGCGCATTCAATCATTGTAGTTGGTTCCATCAAAGGTCACTTTGCACATGATGGAGAGTATGGAGAAACCTAAGTAGTGGGTAGACGACGATGGAATAGAAGTATCACTAGGAGTAGACATCTATAAAGAAAAAGAATACTTTTAGTTAGATGTGAAAAATCCTAAATATTGTAACCGATAATACACGATTAAGTCTAGGATCCAAAATAACAATTTACAACTAAGAAGAGGGATGTCGTAATCTTATTGCGAATTTATGAAGGTAGGTAAAAGCAATTTACTAATTTTGAACTACGAAATTCCTAGAACTTTTTGAGATTCAGTGAATCTATCAATGGCATGTTTAATCTCATATAATGCTCTTATGTTTGTGACTGGGATACCGAGGATCACAAACATGACATGAATAACCATACAACTATGCTCGACACTTTTGATGTCATTTATCATCTCATATTAATGTGCCAGTTAACCACATATGCTCTATTAATCAATGATAATTTTCGAGATGCCCATTATTACTCTTTAAAGTCACTATTAGGATCTCGGTTAACCACACGCGTTCCACTAACTACTATAAAGTATGATGTGTAATTTTATGGATTAGCATACTTTTCATATTTTCCTAAAGTAACTAAGAGTGAGATATTACAAAAGGTTTAGTTACTTATATATATTAATGAGATTTTGTCCTATCAAATCTTTTAAGCTAACGACTAACCACCAAAAAAGGAAGAGGTGGGTGAGACCGAACACCAATTCAACTACTATTTTATAGGCAGTTTAGTTATACCCTCCTTATAGTTCAACTTCGTGAATGAGGCATAATAGTGATTTGATAGACTTTGTCTTATACAATTTAAATATTGAGAACGTACTGTAACCATAGTATTTTTGAAAATTATAAAAGGGTATAGAAAAGATACCTTTTGATTATGCTAGTAGATAATCAAAACAAAACCCTTCTTGAAATTGCTTGGAAGCTAGCACCATAAATCTCATGCCTTTGATGGTTCACACCCAACCCAAGTAACAAGGTGGTTTAAAGAGAAAGGAGAGGGGACCTTTAAAATTGCGGCCTTGGCTTCTTGGAAAGGAGTGGACAAAATATGAAGTCAGGGAGGTGTTTATATAGCTGAAGGAAACTTGGGGCCAAAGCTAGGGTTTTCGGGATAAGGTTTAGATTAATTAATATAATAATCAAGTTGCCTTATCTTTTTATCCTTACCTTATTAGACGGAAATTCAAGGCTATTCCTAGCCAATTTTCGTACACCCCATCCCATGGGGTTCTAGAGCCTTTCTGTTTCAACTTTCATAAAATAATCAAACAGTCCCTATACTTTTAATTAATCCAATTAATCCCAAAATTAATTCTAATTAATTTTTGATTAATTACTAATTAAATAATACAATTTCTAATTAATATATAATTTCATAAAATATTAATAAATCTTTTTTATTTCAAATTAATTTATTAATCACATAATTAATTAATAAATCAATCTCTCTCTCTCTCTCTCTCTCTCTCTCTCTCTTTTTCTCTCTCTCTAAAAGTCATCTTTTTCAAATACTAGGTTTGAGGGCAACCCAATAGGACTTTGCTAATAATTCAAGATTATACTAATTTAGTTATTCGCATAGACACCTAATCCAGCAATAACTCACCTTTTACACTTAGCTTCTACATTTAAGTCTAGAAATCTAGCAAAATTCATAGTTCGCTTAAACAAATTCTGTGATACCAACTGTGACATCCCCATATTTTCAAAACCAATTAAAACTTTTTTCTTTATGCTTTAAGTCATTGAGTTACGGAAAATCCAAGTTTAATTAAAATAATTAAGATGACATAAGTTATTTTATTTTATGAAAATACCAATCGATGTCACCATTAATATCATAACATAGGTTACAACATAAACATAAAAAAGTACTGAAATACTTATACAAGCTAGTCTTTTATTTAACTCATCGTCCTAACTAGATTCCAGCAGCCTTAGTTCCGCTACTTGTGATTCATATAAATTGAGTGGGTCAGACATGAAAAACCTAGTAAGATACATTGGGTTTTCAAGCCCATTATATATTATTGATAATAAATCTTAATAACATTCTTGCAACAAACATTATAAGTGTATATAATCTGATGTAAAACCATCTACCCTTCCTAACTGATTCTCAAAAATCCTAATTGGATGATCATCTGGAAGAATCACCTTACCTAATGAATTTTCTGAGTAACTGTTTGACTGCACAACTAGGGAGTCCGTGGCGAGTGCAAGTCATATTAAGGTAACCGATGTAAATAGTATTTGATAAATATGGTATCATATTTTATCTATGTATGTGGGTTATATGTAACACCGTAAAAATTTGAACAATTTTTCACTTTTGGAAAACCATAAAATATCATTTGTAATCATAAGTAAAAACATTGTGTCAACATTGTATCAGTACATAACCCATGATCAAAATACATAAACTCCGGTGTGCGTGTGTACGAATCATGTCGGCACTTTCCCGCGATCGTCACTGGTACCTGAAACACATAACACATAACACTGTAAGCACAAATGCTTAGTGAGTTCCCCAAAATACCATTCTAACACATAATAGCCACTCGAGACTGTAACTCTGTTGACCCTCAGGTCAATGTGTCTCAGTGGGGCCCTCCAGCCCCAACTCTCTGTGGGCCCTCTAGCCCTAACTCTATGGACCCGAAGGTCCTAACTCTGTAACTCTGAATCATGCATATCACATATCACAATAAATCACAACACATAAATAACATGCAATTACACTGGCATAGAACTCTAAAATACTCTATCATATAACTCTGTTACCACACTAGGTAAAGTATAGTGAGAAAACTCACCTCGGGTATCTCGGTAAATCTCTGACTCGGTAAACGCTGGTCTAGCCTCCGCCTAATCATATAAAATAAATACCCTAATTATTATAACTCTCAAGGATAGACTATGTCCTCTTATGATGCTCTCAGAAGGGTAAAAGACCATTTTACCCCTCTCATAACTCAAAAGGCCCCACAATATACCATACCCTAAAAGTCAACCCAAAGTCAACTTTCCGGGTTACGCTGCGCGTACCCGGCTGCATCTCAGAAACGGGGAACGCCACCCAGTACGCGGCGCGTACTGGGATTACGCCCGACGTACTCCCCAGCTTCAGCCCTGTAGCTCTTAGGTCTTAAACAGTTAAGACTCACATCCAATTTCTAGATCTGACCACATCTAAGCCTCTTAATCCATAAAGTTGATGACTTTATGCCTTTGTATGGCTGAACAAGCCACCAACTCTCATAATATTCCATCCTCTAACCCTAAAAGGCTTATTACTCAATCATGACCTCAAACCAACACTAAATATGGAAACTTTATGGCTCTAAATCACTAATAGCACTGAAAGGGTACAGATCTCGGACCATGGAGCACTTTACACTCATAAAGTCTCCACCTTTGGAGTTTTTATCCCTAGAAATGGCACATGCAACAACAAATCAAAAGAAGAGGAAAGTTTTGAACTTTATACCTCTAAGTGTAGCCCCTTGCTTTGGAGATCTCGGATCCAAAATGACACCTCAAGCTTTAGCTTCCAAGAACTCCTTTCCTTCTTCTTCACTAAGTCACCAAAGCACAATTAGCTCCAATAACACTCACACATACTAAGGACAGGGGAAAGCTCTCTTTTAGGGTTTCACTCACTGATATGGAGGCTGAGAAATGAGCCTTAGCACCCTTTAAATAGTGCACAAGACGGATTAGGGTTTTGCACCTGGGCCGGGTACGCTCGGCGTAATTCTGGGTATGCCCAGCGTACCTTGGTGACTCCGCGTCCAAACTAAGCACACGAGTATGCGCAGCGTACCCCTTTGGTACGCCCAGCGTACTCACTTGCTAAGTCTTCTCCACACAAGGGCTAATCATGACTAATTGACAAATAATGAGGGTAAAAGAAACGCACCTAAATCTTGGGGTGTTATAATTCACCCCCACTAGAACCAGACTTCGCCCCCGAAGTCTCATTCCTCGAACAACTTTGGACACTGCCCTCACATCTCCGACTCTGACTCCCAAGTCATCTCGGACCCCTTCCGATGTTGCCACTGAACCAAAACCAGAGGCACTTCCTTGTTCCTCAAAGCGTTGATCTTCCGATCCCTGATCGCTACCAGTCTCTCAGCATAATTCAGGCTCGCATCCACCTGAATATCCTCCAATGACACCATTGCCGACTCATCGACTATACACTTTCGCAACTGTGACACGTGAAAGGTGTCATGAATCTGACCCAACTTTGCACGTAGCTCCAAGCGATACGCTACCCTGCCCACCCTTGCGATCACTCTAAACGGCCCAATATACCGGGGTCCCAGCTTGCCCGTCTTCCTGAATCGGATCACTCCTTTCCAAGGAGATGCCTTCAGGAGCACCAAATCACCGACCTGAAATTCGAGCTCAGATCGTCGCCTATCAGCATAACTCTTCTGGCGACTCTGAGCGGTCAACAACCTCTGCCTGACCTGCTGTATCTGTTCTGATGTCTGAAGCACTATCTCCGTACTACCCATCACACGCTGCCCCACTTCTTCCCAACAAATGGGGGTCCGACACCTCCTCCCATACAACAGCTCAAAGAGTGGCATTCCAATTCTCAAATGATGGATGTTGTTGTAGGAAAACTCCACCAAGGGTAAGTACGTTTCCCAACTCCCGCCGATGTCCAACACACATGCCCGAAGCATATCCTCGAGCATCTGAATCGTCCGCTCGCTCTATCCGTCAGTTTGGGGGTGGTACGCGGTACTGAAATGCAGTCTAGTACCCAATTCATCATGGAATTTCTTCCAGAATATAGAGGTGAAACGCACATCTTGGTCTGAGACAATCGAGATCGGCACTCCATGTCGTGATACCACTTCCCTCACATACATCTCTGCCAACCTATCTGTGGAAGAGCTCTCGCTAATAGCGAGGAAATGAGCGCTCTTCGTCAACCGGTCTATCATCACCCAAATTGCATCGACGCCCCTCGCGGTCCTCGACAATTTAGTGATAAAGTCCATGGCAATCTGTTCCCACTTCCACTCGGGAATCTCTAATGGCTGCAACTTGTCGTGCGGTCTCTGGTGCTTGGCCTTAAACCTGCGACAGGTTAGGCACCTCTCCACGAACCATGCAACATCCCTCTTCATACAGGGCCACCAATACTCCCTTTTCATGTCCAAATACATCTTAGTGGCCCCGGGATTGATTGAGAACTTCGATCGATGAGCCTCTTCCATCAAAATGGTACGTGTTCCGCCCACATGCGACACCCAAATCCGGCCCTGAAACATCATAAGCCCCCGACCATCGGTAATGAACTCCGATACTTTCCCGATAACCCGCTCTCTCTTCTGGTTTTCTGGTCTCATGGCTTCGGTCTGAGCTCCTCGAATGGTGTCCAACACCGGAGTCATCCCTGTCAATCTCATACAAATGTCACGCATCGGAACACTCTCTGCCCTACGACTCAAGGCATCGGGCACCACGTTGGCTTTCCCCGGGTGATACAGGGTCTCGCAATCGTAATCCTTCACCACATCCAACCATCTCCTCTGTCGCATATTCAGGTTGGGCTGATCCATCAAGTACTTCAGGCTCTTGTGATCCGTGTATATGGTACACCGGACCCCATATAGATAGTGACGCCAGATCTTGAGGGCGAACACTACTGCCCCCAACTCTAAATCATGGGTAGGATACCTCGCCTCATGAGGCTTCAGCTGCCTCGATGCATACGCTATCACATGGCCTCTCTGCATAAGCACTGCTCCCAACCCGGATATTGACGCGTCACAATATACCACAAAATCCTCAATTCCCTTCGGAAGGGCTAACACCGGGGCTTCGCATAATCTTTGGCGAAGTGTCTCGAAGGAGGCCTGCTGCTCTAGACCCCAAGCAAAAACTACACCCTTCCGGGTCAACTTAGTGAGTGGCACGACGATCTTGGAGAAATCCTTGATGAATCTCCGATAATAGCCTGCCAGTCCTAGAAAACTCCTGATCTCCGTGGGTGACCTCGGCACCTCCCAACTCATCACCACCTCAATTTTGGTCGGGTCGACCAATATCCCTTTCTGGTTAACGAGATGTCCTAGGAACTGGACCTCCCGTAACCAGAAATCACACTTGGAGAACTTGGCATAAAGCCTCTTCGATCTCAAGACCCCTAGGATCTCCCTCAGATGCTCCTCATGCTGCTCTCTAGATCTCGAATACACCAAAATGTCGTCGATGAATACGATCACCGAGCGATCCAACATCGGTCTACACACCTTGTTCATGAGATCCATGAACACCGTTGGTGAGCCCGAAAGGCATCACCACGAACTCGTAATGCCCGTAACGAGTCCTAAACGCTGTCTTCTGGATATCCTCATCTCGCACCCTCACCTGATGATATCCAGACCTCAAGTCGATCTTGGAAAACCAAGATGCTCCCTACAACTGATCGAACAAATCGTCAATCCTCAGCAACGGCTAACGGTTCTTGACCGTCAATTTGTTTAACTCCCAGTAATCAATGCACATCCGGTGTGAACCATCCCTTTTCTTGACAAAAAGGATAGGAGCTCCCCACGGCGAACTACTCGGCCGAATAAACCCCTTTCCCAGCAGCTCCTGAAGCTGTGAGGATAGCTCCTGCATCTCTGGAGGCGTAAGGCGATAGGGCGCCTTGGCGATAGGCACGGCCCCTGGAACCAAATCGATATTGAACTCCACCTGCCTCTCAGGAGGTACGCCTAGCAACTCCTCCGGAAATACATTCGGGAACTCATGCACTATCGGAACCTCTCCCATAGACCTCGGTGGCATACACCGCTCTCTCATTCACTATGGAAACTCTCAGAGGTCGACTCAGCACCTCTTGAGTAATACTGATGTGTCGGCTAAAGGCCAACGATACAAAAGATCGACTCGCACCCGAGTCAAATAACACTAGAGCAGGTACAAAATTTACAAAGAAAGTACCTACGCATAACATAATATAAGCACAATATCACAAAATACAAAAGAATACATGAAAGAGTATATACCGGCCACGACATCGGGCGCTGTGCGGACCTCCTCTGCAGTCAACTGGAAGGCTCTCCCGCATGCCTTCGGTGCCTCGACCTTCGCAGGCTGAACATCCGCAACTCTCATCGTAGCAGGGGTTGATTCCGGAGATGCTCCCTGCGTTGACCCCCGTAACTGTGGACGATCTGCCTTCCGGTGTCCAGTCTGGTTGCAATGAAAACAGACTGAAAAACCCTTGGGGCAATCCTTGGCCATGTGCCCCTCCTTGCCACACTTGTAGCAAGACCCTGCTCTGCATATCCCATCGTGGCTCTTGCTGCACTTTCCACAAGTGCGGCCCTTCTGGTTCCCAGATTTCGAATCAGCGGGTTTGGCCCGCTTGGCTGCCGGCTGAGACTGAGCCGGTCGCCGATCCTTTCCCTAAGACTCAGCCTCCTCCCTGGCTTGGGTCTCCAACTCTATTTCCCTCTTCTGGGTATTTGCCTGAAGCTCAGCAAATTTCCGGTACGATGAGTTCGCCACGAACTCTCGTATATCCCTCATCAATACACTCAAATACCAGCTCATACGCGCCTACTCGGAGGACACGTGCTCTGGGCAGAATATCGCCCTCTCATGGAACTTCTGAGTAATCGATGTAACCGACTCAGTACCCTGCTTGAGGGTCAGAAACTCCTGTGCCAATTGCTCCCACTCCACCTGGGGAACGTACTCATCTCAGAACATAGGAGTGAACCTCTCCCAGGTTACTGCCGCAAGCTCAACAGGCGTGTAGTGCGCTGTCACAAACTTCCACCAGTCCTTCGCTCCCAAGCGAAGCTGGTTCAGCACAAACCAAACTCTCAAATGCTTAGGGGATGAGCAGGTAAAGAAACACCCCTCAACGTCTGATATCCATCTCATCACTGCAATCGGGTCCTGGGTCCCATCGAACTCTGGTGGTTTCGTGTTGCTGAATTCCCGGAACAGTAACGCATCACCACCCTGCGGTCTCGTCGCAACTATAGCTGCAGTGGCCGCAACAACAACAGCCTCAGAAAGAGCAGTGTATCTCTCATCAAATGTCTCAATCAGAGTGGTCTTGATAGACCCGAACATCTCTGGTATCTCCGCCCTGATGGCCGCAACCACCTCCTCCTGAATGATCCTACGGATCTTAGCCTCGCTCGTGCTACTGCTCTTTGGTGTGTGGCATGTCCCAACCATGGCCTCCTTCTGAAATACAACATAAGAACATTAGATACCCCTTCGAGTATAATCACACTCGATAACTCCACCTTACTTTTTCCTTAGTGCCCTAAGGATTCTTACTTGGACTACGCACCAACCCGGTATCTTCAGTAGTACGGGCCCAATACTACCGTCCATACCGCATCCGCATTCATCCCAAGTCCTCATCCTTGAGCCCCAAATCCCAAGTACTCTACTCTCTCTATCATGTGCTACTCACTAGCAAATCTCTCATAAGCACCTCGCTGCTATCTAAGTCACTCTTAAGCATCTCTAGCAGCAAAACCCCTAGACTAAGGCATCATACATCAGGCCACTTTAGTCCTAATAAGAATACCTAGTCTACTCTAGCATGCATATCGTAACTCATCATATAGCATAGCATAACATAACATATCTGATAATCACTTATTATGAGGGTATTTTGGGAAATCACCGTTCGGGCGCTGGCTGATCGTACACACGGCTCTCCTCTGTTTGTCTCAAGACTCTTTTTACTCTTTTTCAAAAATATTATTTTTATTATTAAAATTTCCTAAAATCCCCAGTTTAAGTTTAGATACGCCCAAAGATGTATCTGAATCCCTCAAACTAAGGCTCTGATACCAACTTGTAACATCGTAAAAATTTGAACAAATTTTCACTTTTGGAAAACCATAAAATATCATTTGTAATCATAAGTAAAAAAATTGTGTCAACATTGTATCAGTACATAACCCAAGATCAAAATACATAAACTCCGGTGTGCGTGTGTACGAATCATGCCGGCGCCTTCCCGCGATCGTCATTGGTACCTGAAACACATAACACATAACACTGTAAGCACAAATGCTTAGTGAGTTCCCCAAAATACCATTCTAACACATAATAGCCACTCGAGACTGTAACTCTGTTGACCCTCAGGTCAATGTATCTCAGTGGGGCCCTCCAGCCCCAACTCTCTGTGGGCCCTCTAGCCCTAACTCTATGGACCCGAAGGTCCTAACTCTGTAACTCTGAATCATGCATATCACATATCACAATAAATCACAACACATAAATAACATGCAATTACACTGGCATAGAACTCTAAAATACTCTATCACATAACTCTGTTACCACACTAGGTAAAGTATAGTGAGAAGACTCACCTCGGGTATCTCTGTAAATCTCTGACTCGGTAAACGCTGGTCTAGCCTCCGCCTAATCATATAAAATAAATACCCTAATTATTATAACTCTCAAGGATAGACTATGTCCTCTTATGACGCTCTCAGAAGGGTAAAAGACCATTTTACCCCTCTCATAACTCAAAAGGCCCCACAATATACAATACCCTAAAAGTCAACCCAAAGTCAACCTTCCGGGTTACGCTGTGCGTACCAGATTTTTACGATGAGCGTACCCGGCTACATCTTAGAAACGGGGAACGCCACCCAGTATACGGCGCGTACTGGGATTACGCCCGTCGTACTCCCCAGCTTCAGCCCTTTAGCTCTTGAGGTCTTAAACAGTTAAGACTCACATCCAATTTCTAGATCTGCCCACATCTGTCACACCCCCAAACCTGAACGGCGGAAATGTTCGGGGGCGGATGACTTCATGTGGTAACGTAACAAATGAATACATAGTAAAGAAAGCAATACAACCATCATATATATAATTGAAAGTTTACATTTGTCAAAAGTTACATGTTCAAAACCAATTACAATATGATGTCAAAATACAAGATTAAACTGGCGCCGCAGCATCCCTTCATCAAAAGCAAAATGAATACCTGAAATTTACTGATTTCCTGGGACATACAAGTAATTTTGAAAGAGTAGATCATCATTTAAGCTGGTGAGTTTCATAAGTATTTAAATGACAATGTTTGAATGAAATGAAATGTTTTGTCTTTGTTTGTTTGTGTTTAGAAAATCCTATATTTTCTACTAGTATAATAGTAGCCTTCACTCAAGACCAATGTTTGTTTCTAAAATGTATGTAAGTGTAAAATAACCAATGAATTTGAAAACCTTGTGAATCAATGCATTTTTAATACCCCTTGTGAGTTTTATAACCATACTATTGACTCGGAATGCCTATACACAACGTTCTTCAGGCGTTGGAATGTTATGACGTTTGTCACCTCAAACGGTGGACTGCAGCTAACAGTCAGGGCGCGGGTTGTCAAGCCCGTATGGATCTATACACAAACACCACGCTCCCCCTCCAAGGGATTCTGGTATATAATACAGGACTTGAAATGTGTACTCGAACGTACATGAAGTTAGTGTCTCACAAAACCGTGGTATAAAAACAGATCTACTTGTTAAAATGTTACGTTTGTTCTTGTATACGAAAGTAAACTTCTTGAAATTCATGTTTCTAGTACATAAGAGTTAGAAATTTGTTCGCAAAACTATACCTATTATAGTTTTCTAAAAGTGTGTCTTGTTTGTTTAGAAATACCTAGAAAAGGAATCACTTGTTTATGAAAGCATAGATTTTTGGTGTAGAGTCTAAGATAGACAAGAATAATCTAAGAAAAGTTTAGTTTATACATGCATTTCAACAAATTTATATTTCAAAAGATAGAATGCTATTTTAACATATGTTATATATATGAAAGTTCCTTTAAAGGTTTATAAATCGCATGTGATTTGGATATATAACAGCATATAAAAGAGTTTCTTTATGTAACACACGATAATACTCGTGTGTTTTACTTGTAAACCCCCCCCTTGAAAGCATATAAAAGAATTTATAGAATGTTTAAAAGGTAAATTAAGGGGTATGAACTCACTTGAAAGTTTGAAGATAGCGAGATGGAAAACCGGGTAGAGTTTCGTCTCGGGAAACGGATTTTCCTCGGGATTCTCGGGAATCTCGGGAGTAAAATCGACCCTCGGGACTTGAGCAAAAAGACCAGAGCTTCGGGTTTGAACGGGCACGGAAAACGAGGCAAGATTGTGAGAGAGAGGATAGAAATGAGCCCTTTTCTCGGAAGCCCTCGCATCCTATTTATAAGAAGGCTGAACTGCCTCGGTAGGTACGCTCGTACGCAGCGCGTACGCGTACGTCATGCATGACCGAAGCCTCGACTGCCTCGGCTTCGGATGGGACGGGTTGCTGGGGAGGCGAGTCGGATGGGACGGCGGGTCGGACGGGTCGGACGCCTCGGATAGGGCGACGTGGACGATCAGAGGCCAAGTCTCTCGGTTACGCAGGGCGTACAGGGGTACGCAGCGCGTACTTCGGATGAGGACGCTGACTCCTCTTCGGATAAGGTCCGATTTTTGAATTAAATAAATATATAATTCATTTAATAAAATTCAAAAATTCATATCTTCTTCATACGAACTCCGTTTTCGATGGTCTTTATATCCACGCGTAGGTGAGACTACGCTCTACAACTTTCGTTTAGACTCCGTCGGCAAATTCCGACATTATTTTTTTATTATTTATATTAAACTCATCGTGTTTAAGGAATTTCTTTGAAAATTCATAACTTCTTTATCTGATGTCGGGTTTTGCCAGATTTTTTACCGCTGGAATACCATTGTCGAGACCTTTGATTATCGTTTAGGTCATTCTGGCCAAAAGTCGCTCGATCTCCGATTCGAGTTTTTAGCTGTCTGTTGCTAAGCCGAACTTGGAAAAATCATAACTTCGCTATATGAAGTCGGATTTGGGCGTTCTTTTCACGTACGATCATGGTTCAAAGACATTTAAACATAGAAGGAAATTAAATAGAACTATTTGTACATTTTATTATGAAAGTAATTTTATTACTCAAAAGTGGTTACAATACTTGACCCTTTTTGGTCATTACAAAGAGTTGAAATATCGGGTTGTCACATCATCCCCCCGTTAGAGAGAATTTCGTCCCGAAATTTAAAGTAGTAAAGATACTAGTGAACATGAAAGAGATGAGGGTACTTTTGTTTCATCTGATCTTCGCGTTCCCATGTGAATTCAGGTCCCCGCTTGGCGTTCCAGCGAACTTTCACGATGGGTATGCGACTTTGTTTTGTTTGTTTGACCTCTCGGTCCATGATTTCTATTGGTTCTTCCACAAAGTTGAGGCTCTCGTTGATCTCGATCTCGTCGAGTGGAATAACAAGAGTCTCGTCGGACAGACACTTTTTCAAGTTTGAGACGTGGAAGGTTGGATGGATGTTACTAAGTTCGTGCGGTAGGTTAAGCTTGTAAGCCACAGGGCCGATTCTGGCAAGGATCTCGAAAGGCCCTATGTATCTTGGATTTAGTTTCCCACGCTTTCCAAATCGTATTAAACCCTTCCACGGTGAGACCTTTAATAAGACGTGGTCTCCTACCTGGAATTCCAAAGGTTTCCTCCTTTGGTCAGCGTAGCTTTTCTGTCGGTCTCTAGAGGCTTTCAATCGTTCACGAATCTGAACGATCTTCTCTGTCGTTTCTCGTATGATTTCCGGACCGGTGAGAGTGCTTTCAGGAATTCTTCCTCTAGCTAACTGGGTATCGCCAACTTCAGTCCAGCACAGAGGGGATCTGCACTTTTGACCATAGAGGGCTTCAAACGGAGCAGCCTTTATGCTTGTATGATAACTATTGTTGTATGAAAATTCGACAAGGGGTAAATGAATATCCCATGCCTTTCCAAAGTCAATCACACAGGCTCTCAACATATCTTCTAAAGTTTGTATTGTTCTCTCACTTTGTCCGTCTGTTTGTGGGTGGTAGGCTGTACTCATGTCTAGCCTAGTTCCCAGGGAACTTTGTAGTGACTGCCAGAATCTTGAAGTGAATATACTATCTCGATCGGAGATAATGGATATCGGAACACCATGCAGTCGCACTACTTCCCTTAAGTAAGTTCTTGTAAGCTTCTCCATTTTGTCAGTCTCCTTGATGGGTAGGAAATGTGCGGATTTGGTCAATCTGTTGACAATGACCCATATGGTATCGAGTCCACTTGTCGTCTTGGGTAACTTGGTTATGAAGTCCAAAGTAATCCGCTCCCATTTCCATTCTGGTATCTCTGGTTGTTGTAGTAATCCTGACGGTTTCTAATACTCGACCTTAACCTTAGCGCAAGTAAGACATTTACTTACGAAGGTAGCAATTTCTGCTTTCATGTTAGGCCACCAGTACAGTTTCTTAAGATCCAGATACATTTTATATGAACCCGGGTGAACGAAATATCTTGAGTTGTGAGCTTCGGTCATGACTACGTTTCTGAAACCACCATGTTTCGGGGTCCAGATTCGGTCCATGAGATAGTAGGCTCCGTCACCCTTGACTCCTAGATTCTTTTCCATTCCTCGCAGGGATTCACCTGCCACATTTTCAGGTTGCAAAGCTTCCATTTGTGCCTCCTTAATTTGTGTGGATAAGTGGGAATGGATAGTCATGGTCAGAGATTTGACCCTCCGACCAGTGTATTCCTTTCGACTGAGGGCGTCAGCTACTACGTTGGCCTTGCCAGGATGATAACGAATTTCTCATTCGTAGTCATTCAGTAACTCAACCCATCGTCGTTGTCGCATGTTGAGTTCCTTTTGATCGAAAATGTGTTGAAGGCTCTTGTGATCGGTGAAAATAGTACTCTTTGTTCCGTATAAGTAGTGCCTCCAGATCTTCAGAGCAAATACCACTGCTCCTAACTCGAGATCGTGTGTCGTATAGTTCACTTCGTGTGTCTTAAGCTGTCGGGAGGCATAAGCGATAACCTTCCCTCTCTGCATAAGAACACAACCAGGTCCTTGATTTGACGCATCGCAATACACTACGAAGTCTTCTATCCCTTCGGGGAGGGATAGTATCGGTGCGGTGCACAAGGCCTGCTTTAGTGTCTGGAGTGCCTTCTCTTGTTTCGCTTCCCAGTCAAAGGCCACACCTTTCTGGGTTAATGTAGTAAGAGGTTTCGCAATGCTCGAAAAGTTCTTTATGAATCTGCGATAGTAGCCAGCTAGACCTAGAAATTGACGAATTTCTGTAGGTGTCTTTGGTGCCGACGAGTTCTCAATAGCCTTAATTTTGAAGGGGTCCACGTGTATACCTTTCTCGCTAACAACGTGGCCTAAAAATTCGACTCTTCGAATCCAAAATTCGCATTTAGAGAACTTCGCATAGAGTTTCTGCTTTCGCAGTGTTTCTAGGACTTTTCGTAGGTGCTGACTATGCTCTTCCTCACTTCGCGAGTAGATAAGTATATCATCAATAAAGACGATGACGAATTGATCCAAGTAAGGGCGGCATACCCTATTCATTAGGTCCATAAATACTGCTGGTGCATTGGTTAATCCGAACGGCATCACTACGAATTCGTAGTGTCCATAACGAGTTCAGAAAGCTGTCTTTGGAATGTCCCCCTCTAGAACTCGTAATTGGTGATATCCGGATCGTAGGTCTATTTTTGAGAAGTAGTTCGCCCCTTGAAGTTGATCGAATAGGTCGTCGATACGGGGTAGAGGATAGCGGTTCTTGACAGTAAGTTTTTTCAGTTCTCTGTAGTCGATGCACATACGGAACGATCCGTCTTTCTTCTTTACAAACAAGACCGGTGCTCCCCAAGGTGAGAAACTTGGTCTTATGAATCCTTTTTGAAGGAGTTCATTAAGTTGACTGGAAAGTTCCTGCATCTCTGCTGGTGCGAGACGGTAAGGCGACTTCGCTACTGGGGTAGCTCCTGGAACTAAGTCGATTCTGAACTCGACTTGGCGTTGCGGTGGTAATCCTGGTAGTTCTTCTGGAAAGATATCGGGAAAGTCGCGTACTACCGAGATGCTCTTGATGTCCTTCAGTTCTTGACTTGTATCAACGATGTGTGCTAGGAATGCTCGACAATCCTTCCGCAAGCACTTTCGAGCTTGGATGCACGAAATGATGCGAAGGTTTGTACTAGATTTGTCGCCGTAGATAACTAATGTTTCGTTGTTAGGGAGATTAAGACGGACTGCTTTCTCAAAGCACATGATGTCGGCGCGAAGAAGACTCAACCAATCCATGCCGACTATGACGTCAAAACTTTTAATTTGGACTGGCATGAGATTGATTGGGAAAGAATGGCCGTCTAAAGTTAACGTACAACCCATGTATATGCAATTAGTGTTTTCGGTTTTTCCATTAGCCATCTCTACAGTGAATGATTTTTCTAACTTGCTAGGTTTAGGTTTAAGTAAATGAATAAAGTTTTGACTCACGAAGCTTCTCTCCGCTCCACTATCGAATAATATGCATGCATATGAATTATCGAGAAGGAACGTACCAGCAACTATAGTTGGGTCAGCTACAGCTTCGTCGTGGCCTATTGTTAAAACTCGTTCCACACCTCCGATGCCTGCTGCCTTAGGACAGTTCCTCTTGTAGTGGCCCACCTCGCCACAACCGTAACAAGTCTGCCCTACACCCGCACCGGGAACTTGAGTGATAGGTTTTGCAGGGTCCTTGCAGAAACGGGTTGTGTGTCCCTTCCTGTTGCAGTTGGCGCACTGCATTTCCCGACAAGGTCCATGGTGGTGGAAATTGCATTTGGTGCACTTTGGGAGGTTACCTATATAAGGCTTTGTTGGGTAGGCATTTGTAGGAGCTGTAGTAGGTACAGTGGTAGCATTCACTGAAACCAGTTGTTTCTTTGCGGATTCTTGGGAAGACCCACCCTTCCCTTTATTCCACACTCTCTTTCTGCCATTGTTGTTGTTGTTGTTGTTGTTGTTATTGTTGTTGTTGTTGTAGTTGTTGTTGTTGTTGTTGTTGTTTCCTTTCTGTGGTGCTGGTGCAGAAGTGGTTGAGTTCTGATGACCTCCATAGTCAATCAGAGATTGTGCCAGTTCCTTAGCACTTTCAAAGGTGCCAGGTTTAGAAGCTAACACGCTTGATCGCATTTGGGGCGTCAGTCCCCAGATGTACCTTTCTATTTTCTTGCTCTCGGGAGCAATCATATCTGGACAAAGGATTGCCAGCTCGCAGAATTTGTTGGTATAAGTAGCGATGTCGGTACCAACCATTCCGAGAGTCCATAGCTCGTGTTCAAGCTTTTGAATCTCTCCCCGTGGGCAGTATTCTCTCATCATCATGGCTTTCAGGCTCTCCCAGCTTATGGAGTTTGCCACGATTAGGGTAAGTACTTTAACGTGGCCATTCCACCAAGTTAAAGCTTTATTAAGAAGGGTGAAAGTTGCAAATTTGACTTTGCTGTGCTCGGGACAGGAGCAGATTTCAAAGACTGCCTTCGTCCTTTCAATCCACTGCCTCAGGGCCATCACACCACCAATTCCATAAAACATCCGGGGCTTGGCATTAGTGAAGTCCTTATAGGTGCATTCTCGAGGTGGTCCATGACTGTCGCCATGGTTGGATAGGTGTGTGCCAGATCCCGAGCCATTAGTACTCGAGTTATTGATTTGTGACATGGCAGCTGCCACCGCTGCGGTGACTGCTGCTTGAAACATAACAACATCAAATTGAGGTGGTGGAGGTGGTGGTGGTACAGGTGCTTCCTCACCGTTGTTTCGCCTTGGATTCCTACACGGAGGCATCCTTCAACTATAGGTCAAAAAGACAAGGATAAGAATTTCATAGAATAGAAAATGTATGTGTCTCATGAACTAAATCGCTATAGTTCAACAACAGATGATAGTATGAGTCTTAAAATAGAAGAATGAAAGTTATTTGTAAGACTGAAGGTATGAAACAAGTATTTGGTTTCCCAAAGACCATTCAAGGTTTGAACGAAATACTTAACATAGTAGTAATAGTGTCACTTATATTAATATAAAAGTTGTTACAATGATCATGAAAATTTGACCCCTATAAGGGTCTCCGATTACAAAGTTCGAGAAATTTAAAGACTTTTAGCCGAGGTCCTAAGCTATAACAAAATTTGAGTCCTTGACAAGCACTACTTGCGTCGAAGCTTGCGCTTCAAGCTTGACTCCGCATCTGATTGCTTTGACTCCATTAGACGCCTATCAAAAGCGGCTTGTTGTTCCCTCAGTTCAGCGAGGGCTGCAATCATTTGCGCTTGAAATGCTTTGGTTTGAAGTTGAGCATTGTCTTGTATCTTGTCCAGCCTACAGATGTCAGAAGTGTGAACCTGCACTTCCACGTTGATATCCCGGAGTCAACTAGCTTGAACTCCAGACTGATAGGACTGATTGGCTAACTTACCCACCATTACCGGGAGTGCTCGATCAGCCGAACCTCCGCCGTGGACATCATAGAAGTCCCGGCACATGTCGTAAGGAGGGCGTAGGTTTTGCTGTTGGCTCCAATGGTGGAGGTGACTTCCCCAGACGGGAGTCGGTCCTTGAAAGTTCCTTACGAAGACGGGAGGTTGAATGGGTGGTGGATCGATAACTTCCGGCTCTGAGTCGGTACCGGAGTCATCACCCACTTCTATGGGTTCCTCGTCCTCTTTTGGATCATCTTCGATCCATCCTCCGTTGCCTTGGTTGGGAAAGTAGGGGTCGCCAGGGTGGTGAAATCCAGCCATTTGACTGTACGAGAAATAGGGTTATAAGAATGGAATAAAGTTGAAACATGCAAAACATGTAAGTTAAACTAGTTTAGATCGCAAATACTCCTATAGTATTTTAATTCTTGTGTTTGATTCTTGTAATGGTTTGGTAAGGTTTGACTTGTTGCTTACTACGATCATTCCTTGATATACGTTGGTCCAATCTCGGGCAAATATAGTTGATCACGCTATATTTGTCCAAAATCTGATTACATATATCGAGTCTCAACCGTAGTGTCAACTTGTCTAAATACTTGTATAGTTGTATAACATGAAAATAATTTGTGGTATGCATGCAATTGTACTTAAATGAACTATCAATTTAAGTTGAACGCAAAGCTGCTTAAGCGTAAAAAGAAAATTTGTTTTGTCAGAGAGTATTAGTCTCTTAAGCATTTATAGTTTGTATATCTTATGTGGTTCGATATACTTAGTTCACTATAAACATTGCTCTGATACCAATCTGTCACACCCCCAAACCTGAACGGCGGAAACGTTCGGGGGCGGATGACTTCATGTGGTAACGTAACAAATGAATACATATTAAAGAAAGCAATACAACCATCATATATATAATTGAAAGTTTACATTTGTCAAAAGTTACATGTTCAAAACCAATTACAATATGATGTTAAAATACAAGATTAAACTGGCGCCGCAGCATCCCTTCATCAAAAGCAAAATGAATACCTGAAATTTACTGATTTCCTGGGACATACAAGTAATTTTGAAAGAGTAGATCATCATTTAAGCTGGTGAGTTTCATAAGTATTTAAATGACAATGTTTGAATGAAATGAAATGTTTTGTCTTTGTTTGTTTGTGTTTAGAAAATCCTATATTTTCTACTAGTATAATAGTAGCCTTCACTCAAGACCAATGTTTGTTTCTAAAATGTATGTAAGTGTAAAATAACCAATGAATTTGAAAACCTTGTGAATCAATGCGTTTTTAATACCCCTTGTGAGTTTTATAACCATACTATTGACTCGGAATGCCTATACACAACGTTCTTCAGGCGTTGGAATGTTATGACGTTTGTCACCCCAAACGGTGGACTGCAGCTAACAGTCAGGGCGCGGGTTGTCAAGCCCGTATAGATCTATACACAAACACCACGCTGCCCCTCCAAGGGATTCTGGTATATAATACAGGACTTGAAATGTGTACTCGAACGTACATGAAGTTAGTGTCTCACAAAACCGTGGTATAAAAACAGATCTACTTGTTAAAATGTTACGTTTGTTCTTGTATACGAAAGTAAACTTCTTGAAATTCATGTTTCTAGTACATAAGAGTTAGAAATTTGTTCGCAAAACTATACCTATTATAGTTTTCTAAAAGTGTGTCTTGTTTGTTTAGAAATACCTAGAAAAGGAATCACTTGTTTATGAAAGCATAGATTTTTGGTGTAGAGTCTAAGATAGACAAGAATAATCTAAGAAAAGTTTAGTTTATACATGCATTTCAACAAATTTATATTTCAAAAGATAGAATGCTATTTTAACATATGTTATATATATGAAAGTTCCTTTAAAGGTTTACAAATCGCATGTGATTTGGATATATAACAGCATATAAAAGAGTTTCTTTATGTAACACACGATAATACTCGTGTGTTTTACTTGTAACCCCCCCCCCCCCCTTGAAAGCATATAAAAGAATTTATAGAATGTTTAAAAGGTAAATTAAGGGGTATGAACTCACTTGAAAGTTTGAAGATAGCGAGATGGAAAACCGGGCAAAGTTTCGTCTCGGGAAACGGATTTTCCTCGGGATTCTCGGGAATCTCGGGAGTAAAATCGACCCTCGGGACTTGAGCAAAAAGACCAGAGCTTCGGGCTTGAACGGGCACGGAAAACGAGGCAAGATTGTGAGAGAGAGGAGAGAAATGAGCCTTTTTCTCGGAAGCCCTCGCATCCTATTTATAGGAAGGCTGAACTGCCTCGGTACGCGGGGTGTACGCTCGTACGCAGCGCGTACGCGTACGTCTTGCATGACCGAAGCCTCGACTGCCTCGGCTTCGGATGGGACGGGTTGCTGGGGAGGCGGGTCGGATGGGACGGCGGGTCGGACGGGACAGCGGGTCGGACGGGTCGGACGCTTCGGACGGGTCGGACGCCTCGGATAGGGCGACGTGGATGATCAGAGGCCAAGTCTGTCGGTTACGCAGGGCATACAGGGGTACGCAGCGCGTACTTCGGATGAGGACGCTGACTCCTCTTCGGATAAGGTCCGATTTTTCAATTAAATAAATATATAATTCATTTAAAAAACTTCAAAAATTCATATCTTCTTCATACGAACTCCGTTTTAGATGGTCTTTATATCCACGCGTAGGTGAGACTACGCTCTACAACTTTCGTTTAGACTCCGTCGGCAAATTCCGACATTATTTTTTTATTATTTATATTAAACTCATCGTGTTTAAGGAATTTCTTTGAAAATTCATAACTTCTTTATCTGATGTCGGTTTTTGCCAGACTTTTTACCGCTGGAATATCATTGTCGAGACCTTCGATTCTCGTTTAGGTCATTCCGGCCAAAAGTCGCTCGATCTCCGATTCGAGTTTTTAGCTGTCTGTTGCTAAGCCGAACTTGGAAAAATCATAACTTCGCTATATGAAGTCGGATTTGGGCGTTCTTTTCACGTACGATCATGGTTCAAAGACATTTAAACATAGAAGGAAATTAAATAGAACTATTTGTACATTTTATTATGAAAGTAAATTTTATTACTCAAAAGTGGTTACAATACTTGACCCTTTTTGGTCATTACAAAGAGTTGAAATATCGGGTTGTCACAACATCTAAGCCTCTTAATCCATAAAGTTGATGACTTTATGCCTTTGCATGGCAGAACAAGCCACCAACTCTCATAATATTCCCTCCTCTAACCCTAGAAGGCTTATTACTCAATGATGACCTCAAACTAGCATTAAAGATGGAAACTTTATGGCTCTAAATCACTAATAGCACTGAGGGGACAGATCTCGGACCATGGAGCACTTTACACTTATAAAGTCTCCACCTTTGGGGTTTTTAGCCCTAGAAATGGCACATGCAACAACAAATCAAAAGAAGACGAAAGTTTTGAACTTTATACCTCTAAGTGTAGCCCCTTGCTTTGTAGATCTCAGATCCAAAATGGCACCTCAAGCTTTAGCTTCCAAGAACTCATTTCCTTCTTCTTCACTAAGTCACCAAAGCACAATTAGCTCCAATAACACTCACACACACTAAGGACGGGGAAAGCTCTCTTTTAGGGTTTCACTCACTGATATGGAGGCTGAGAAATGAGCCTTATCACCCTTTAAATAGTGCACAAGATGGATTAGGGTTTTGCACCTGGGCCGGGTACGCCCGATGTAACTCTGGGTACGCCCAACGTACCTTGGCGACTCCGCGTCCAAACTAAGCACACGAGTACGCGCAGCGTACCCCTTTGGTACGCCCAGCGTACTCACTTGTTAAGTCTTCTCCACACAAGGGCTAATCATGACTAATTGACAAAGAATGGGGGTAAAAGAAACGCACCTGAGTCTCGGGGTGTTACATTATAAGTCCACACTTGTAACGTAATTCACTAGACCGACTTGAATAGTCATGTGTTGTCATCTACTATGGTCGATGACCCATACATACTTTCTAGTTGTCTGATCTGGACCCAACATTTATGGTTATCCAAAAAGAGGAACACTACTACATTATGTTCTGATCTCACACACTACCCTACAATGAGACATATCCGATATTCAACTTATTTGGAAGTAAGCACCTTTTATAAGTCTATAAGTAACCCAAACTATAACTAAAGGAAAATCTGGTTACGATGCAGTTCTTAATAAGCATATTATTATATTATACAAATAACAAAAAAAATATAACTAATACAATTAGCATTTATAACATACATTTATTAAATTATGCTCTTGTGAGTAAGTATGCACTCACCTGACAAAACTGAGTGATTCGTGGTTAGGCAGCGCTTCCCCTTAACACCTTATCCTTTTTAAAAGACCTAGATTTAAATGGCACTAAGTCTTAGTCTATTTTAAAATTCCTAGTGACTATAATAATGATTATCTAGATTCCTTAATGATCCCAATGTCTACATCAAGATCTATGAAATAAGGAACAACCATGTATGATCATATCGGGGGTAGGATCTGTTTGGTATACAAAGTATATTGTTTGGAAATCCCACATTAAACACCTCATTAAATCCATCGTAGACATCACTCCCGTAAGTAGACCAACTAGTATAATAACTTGGAATCACTGATAAATCTTATTGTAACAGACCGGAATCTCAGGTATTGTTAAATTATGTTTTTGGGGTGATTTAAGAGGGGACTCGGCGAGTTGGAGCCTAGACTCGCCGAGTAGGATCGCAGACTTGGTCGCGGGTTCGCGACTGGACTCAACGAGTCCAGATATGGACTCGGCGAGTCTACGCTGTTTAGCGAAAACCCTAACCGTTCAGGTTTGGGTCGTATATAATGCACTTATAGGCCGTCATTGTCCGTCTTTAGTCGACTGAGAAGAACCCTAAACGGCTGTGGGCATCTAGAGCAAGATTGAAGGATATTAGGGCTTTGAAGAAATTGTTGTGCAAGGAGGAGAAGAGCTTTGGCTAAAGGAACAACAAGGGATTCGAGTTCTGCGGTTTGGGGACACAGAGAGTGCATATTTCAGGTAATATTTCAGATTCCTTTCTGTTATGTTGATGTGTGCATGGATTTAGGGTTTATGGAACCCATTTGGTGATTAGATGAATTAGTACCTTGTTACCCAACGACTATAATCCTGTATTAGGACCTTTAGAGGTCCAGAAGGTCCCATGCTTGTGTATTTCGGGACGAAACTTATCTCAGGAAGCAGTTTGATCGACTGCATGGCATGGACTCGCCGAGTCCGATGAACAGACTCGGCGAGTAGCTTGGAGATTGACTGGAACTCGTCGAGCTGTTCTTCAGACTCGGTGAGTGGAGTCGGGGTGGCCCCGCGATTCTTCCAGGAGTAACTCGTCGGGTCAAGGAGGACACTCGACGAGTAGATAGGGACTCTCAGAGAGTTGGAGAACGTCTAGACTCGCCGAGTCGCCATGGCACTCGCCGAGTCCGGTCGAGTTGACCGTTGACCGTTGACCAGAGTTGACCTAAGTCTGACTTCTTAGGGATAGTCACACTTAGAAGATATAAGTGTTAATGAGAGATATGTGATGTTATAGGGAGGTTGTAGCTCGTCGGATTGTGCACGAGTGATTTCAGGATTTGCTAACTTTCAACATTTACGAGGTGAGTCTTCTCACTATACTGTACCCGGAAGGGTTTGCCTGTATGACCGGAAGGTCAGATATGATATGTGATATGTATACTATATTTGGTAAGCTGTTTGTCATGTATGTTATGGGCCGGAAGGCGATTATGTTATGGGCCGGAAGGCAATATGTTATGGGCCGGAAGGCAATATGTTGTGTGATGGACCGGAAGGTCGGCGTGGGTAGGACCGGAAGGTTTACCCAGCAGGGACGGAAGTCCCCTGAGACACATGGACCGGAAGGTCAGGGCCTGGAAAGGCGTATGTGCGTAAGTTGTATATTGGGGAACTCACTAAGCATTTATGCTTACAGTTGTTATGTATGTGTTTCAGGTACTAGTGAGGACCGTGGGAAGGCGCCGGCGTGATCGATACACACTGAAGAATGCTTTTATGATCTTGGGATTTTGACTATTTGTATTTGACAGAATACTTAAACTATTTATGCCTTGTTTTGAATGGAAATACTTTATTTTTTAAAAGGAAAAATTTGTTTGAAAATTTGAGTTGTTACACTTATTTATAAGTTCATAACAATGAATATGACTATAAATATAAGTTACACTTAAAACATAATAAGTGCAATTTAGCTTACAGAGTTTTCTAACGGGACCTAGTAATTGTGCGGGGAGAACTTTGACTCGAGAACTTTTATTTCTCTGGATCTCTAATGTTGTAGGGCCATGATAAAGTAGTCAAGAACTAGGGAGTAAAGGGGCTAAGGGTGGAAGAGGTTCCAAAGAGATTGGATGAAATGGTGTGAGAAATGGCTGCAATTGTTGTCCAATTTATAGTTGAAAAACTTAAGGGCGTGTCGTGCCTCTTATCGGGGGGGGGGGGGGGGGATGGGAGGGGGGATTGGCATGGCTCTAGCAGAGGTGTGATATGTGGCAAAATTCTAGTGGAATGTCAAATGCACTTCGTACGCCTTGTTGGTAGACGCATGAGCGCGTGCGTTTTTATCAGAATTACAAAAGATCACAACTTCTTCATACAACCTCCATTTTTTACATTCTTTATATCCACATGTAGTTATCGATGAGATCTACAACTTTCGTTTAGATTATATTGGCAAATTTTAACTTTATTTTTAAAGCTATATTTTTACAGGTTTAGACTATTAAAATTTATCTAAAAATCATAACTTTCACATACGATATATGTTCTCCATAGTCTTTATATCGAAAAAATCACGTTGACAAGATCTTCAACTCTAGTTTAGATTTGTTTTTTCCTAACAATCGACCGATTTTAATTCCAGTTCTGAGTTGTATACTGCTACGTTGAAACTTCGAAAAATCATAAATTCCTCTCACGAAGTCAGATTTAGGCGTTTTTTTATGTACACGAGTTCACTTTTTAGTTTACTACGAATTTTATTCATATTTATTATGTTTCGACGTAAGATTTTACATAGATATGATATACACTTAATATCTATAAAATTCACACACACGTATATATATATATATATATATATATATATATATATATATATATATATATATATATAATTTACTTTTATTTATTAAAAAGAAGATTTCAATCGTCGAACGACATATATACAAATTCATAACTATGCCTAGTGATAAACGCAAGCGTAACATTACAATAGGGTTAACATGGTAATTTGGTTTAAGTAAGTCATAAGCTATTTTAGATAAGTTTGGGGCTGCTTGATTTGGTTTTGACCGAGTCCGGCTAGATGTTTTGGTCCGACTATGTTCGGTTTGGGTGTTTGATATGCATCTAACCTAGCATACACCTCTGACTCGGCCCACATAAATTACTTACTAGGTCCTTTAAAAAACCAACGCTGACTGAGAAATTATACATAATTGCCCTTTGTTTGCTCCTTCTTCATTCTTCACTTGCCAAATGCCAAAGCTTTCCTCCTCTGATGCTCTGTCCTATTTCTAAACCACTATATCTCGTCTTCCTGTCCCTCAACATGTTTTCCTTTTCTTCATGTAATTCATGTTCTGCTAAACCTTCAGTTTTTAACTTTGATTCAACATCATGATTCAAGCAACTCCTACCACCTTATTTATTCTATCTTCGCCCACGTTACGCCCTGTCCCTCATCGTCCCCTCCCATTGGTAAGTTTTATTTCCCAGGTTTCTGAAATTCGAATGCTTTAAATCATTTTTCTTTATGCTTGAAATTGTTTTAATTTAAGGTTGATTCAATGATTCATCATCAGGTTGAAAGGAGTTATTGTCAAATGCATATGATTTTGTCCATGTTTTGCTGCTCATGTGCATTCAATGAACATTTCCTGCATTATTGTTTGTTTATGGTTATTTAAAGCCCAAAATAATATTTATTTATTTTCTTTTATGTAAAATATTAAATGCATAAGGGCAATTTTTAGTGATGTTTTCAACTCTTAGGTTGTATATAGGGAAAATGACTCTTGAGGGTAATTAACTTTTGCGTTTGTACTCAGTTGGTCCTTTTTTTGTATTCAATATACCATCAAACTTGTTGTTGGTGTTTACCATAGCCCTTCTGACTAACTTTTGACCTGTGATAGCCGGTCAAAGGGTTATGGTGAACACAAACAACAAGTTCGATGGTATATTGAGTACAAAAAAAAGGAAAGGGACCAAATGAGAACAACTGCAACAGTTGGTTACCCTCCTGATTCATTTTCTCTTTACGCATTTACAGCAAATCCCACGTCATCTCCTAATGAAATTAATGACTATGAGATTCATTATTGATTCTCTTCAAAACATAACTCATGAAAGGACATTATTCATGCATGTACAACATTGTAATGCACTTGAATATTTATTAGGGGAATCTTGACTAAGCAGGCGCATTTCATGACTACATTTACATTTGCAATCAAATGCTTTATCATATCATGGATTCTAGACAAGTCTACAAACGAGTGGAATCACAAGTGCTGTGATTTTTGAGTTTACTTAGCTTTAAGATCGAACTCATGGGATAAGATACAACATCAATATGTACAATATCATGCTGCTTTTGTAGACACATCACCATAATATTGTACATATTGATGTTGTATCTTATCCCATTAGTTCGATCTTAAAGCTAAGTAAACTTATAAATCACACTCGTTTGTAGACTTGTCTAGAATCCATGATACGATAAATCATTTGACTGGAAATGTAAATGTAGTCATGAAATACGCCTGCTTAGTCAAGATTCCCCTAATAAATATTTAAGTGCATTACAAAGTTGTACATGTATGAATAATGTCCTTTCGTAGGTTATGTTTTGAAGATAAGAAATAATGAATCTCATAAAGTCATTAATATCAGTAGGAGATGATGTGGGATTTGTTGTAAATGAGTAAAGGGAAAATGAATTAGGAGGGTAACCAACTGTTGCGTTTGTTCTCATTTGGTCCCTTTCCTTTTTTTTTGTACTCAATATACCATCGAACTTGTTGTTTATGTTCACCATAACCCTTTGATCGGCTATCACAGGTCAAAAGGGCTATGGTAAACGCCAACAACAAGTTCGATGGTATATTGAATACAAAAAAAAGAAAAAGAACCAAATGAGTACAAACGCAAAAGTTAATTACCCTCAAGAGTCATTTTCCCTTGTATATATGTATGAATATGAATTCCTTAAAAGAGAAAAGGGTTTTTGTTATATATTGGCTCAAAAATGTAGTTTTAAATATGCCACGTAGTATGCATATATTTTTTTTTTTTTTAATTTTTTTTTTAATTTTGATGTTCATAGTTTCTGATAACATCCATTGCTTTTTATGAGTTCATTATTCGGTCTATACAATTATTTTAAATCAAATGGTAAAAGGTTATTTTCATCATAATTTTCACCTTAGAACTTAATAACTTATCAAAAACTCTATTTAAATAAAATGGTAAATGGTTATATTCATCATAATTTTCATCAAATGGTAAATGGTTATTTTCATCATAATTTTCGTGCTACCTTTTGATCCTACCAATCCTCCTACCCATTTAAATGATGACATGTGTCATATTAGTATCCTAAAATATCATAAAATCTCATTAAATAAGCATTAAATGTTACAAATGTCACTATTTCATTGGATATAAGGATATGTAGGAACAAAAAGTAGGAAGATATTTAATTTTTCTTAAATAAATAAATACTTTTAATTTTAATATATCCAAACACTAAACATTTTTATTTATTAAGAGTGTCAAACTGTAATATATTAATAAACAACTTAAATAAGCAATCTCAAACGCCCTGAATTCATTCAAACAATATCCATAATAATTTAATTTAGCCATTACTAAAATTAAAGCATCCATAATAATGTAATTTAGCCATTACTAAAATTAAAGCTTAGTACATACGCAATCTAGTGAAATCAAGACGTTTACATGGGCGGAATAAATGATTTTAACATTTTATTGTTGAACCATAATCAAGACGTTTATAGGGGGAATTACATAATTTTCACATTTTATTGTTGAACCAGTAGACGCCTTTGGTGGTGGTGTCGTCACCTTTGTCAGCCTCAACAAAGAAACACTCTGTAGCTTCTCTCCACATTGCTTTGATAATAGGTGTGTCGTCAAACTGATAGTATTCTTTTAAGATGGGTTTGATTGCTTTTGTGGCCTCCATTGCGTTATAATGAGGAATGGTGAAGAACAAATGGTGGGCAACATGTGTGTCCGTGATGTGATGAAGTATTGTGTTGAACAAACCGTAATCCCTATCAATGGTCGACAAAGCCCCCCTCAACCAGTTCCATTCGGTCGAGTCGTAATGGGGCAACGATGGGTGAGTGTGGTGCAACCAAGTGATTACCACCAGAAACCCATAAACGATCACCAAAGGAGCAAAGTAGACCATCAACAACCATATGACCCCTTGTGCCAAGGCCACTTTGTAGAGGCCATAGCTTGCTACAACGAGTCCAACATCGGTAAGGAATATTTGGAATCGCTCACGATCACTGTAAATAGGGCTCTTTGGGTCAAAATGGTTAGCAAATTTCTCATACTTCCGGCCAGAAACATTAAAACAAACGTACAAAAGCCAGCCTACGGTGCATAAAACGACGAGCCTAAAGAGACGACCAGGTGGAGTGTTGAGTAGTCTCGCAGAAGAATTTAGGGCGGACTTCTTTTTTGGGACAAAAGATTCATCATTCTCGAGTGAAGAAGTGTTGGAATGGTGACGACGGTGACTGTATTTCCAAGAAAAATAAGGAGCAAGCATACCCGTGTGTAGAAAGTATCCGATGGTGTCATTTAGCCATGTGTAGTCACTAAAAGCTTGGTGCCCGCATTCATGGCCGATGACCCACAAACCCATCTGGACACTACCTTGGAGCACCCAATAGACCGGCCACGCCACATAAGAAAGAGGGGATGAAAGGGGGACGATGAACTTGGCGGCAACGTAGTAAAAGAAGAAGGAAAAAAAGAGATCAACGAAAAGGTAGGATGAAGATCGGAGGAGGGATCGATTGAAACAGTGTGGTGGTATGGCTTTTTTTATATCCCCAAGAGTGAAAGGTGGTTTGGAAGATGGGGCTCGCTTAATAACTTCATTCCCGGAGTTATCTCTCTCCGTTGCATGGCCACCGGAACCCATCTTTTTTGATTATTTTCCGTCTAATAGCTGAAAGCTTTTTCAGTTTGATTGCATAAGCAACAAACTATATAAATTTTTTTGCTCAGAGAATATTGGAGGACTCTGATGATCTACAATTGTGATTTGCTATCGGTATTTACATTGATGGATTTCGAAAAAAAAATACTATTCTAATTCAATAAAATAATATAATTAATGAGTCAAGAATGACGGCCATTTGAAATTACGAGTTGTCCCTCTATTATTAAGAAAATAATTCTGCCTCTCGTTAACCTTCTAAAAGGATTTATAAATAATACGTATGTATCACGATAAAATTTGTGTATTATACTATTTTAAAATAAAATAGATAATCGCAAACATACAAATAAACATATAACACACATACGTACACATATACAAACACATCAAAACCCACACACAAAACCCAGACAAATGACACAAATGACAGTTTTGCCTGTTGATTAAATGAAATATCATGATAAATTAATGTGAACCTACTTTTTGAAATTAATCTATAACAGAAACCAACTTTGTTGAAATAAGTTGTTATACGAATTCTATTAAACTATGTTTTTATTAGATAGTGTAGATTTTTGGTAGTCTGTACATTAAAAAAAATATACTCCTTAATGAAAATCTTATATTATATTATAAAATGTATTAATCATATTTTGAATTTTAAGAGATATAAATTATAAAACTTTATTTATAAAGCAGTTATATATAAATAAATTATTAATACTTGCCAAAAGTTTCAATATTAGAATTAAAGAAACTTATTAAAAAATTCAATTTAGATTAAAATGATAAATTTAAAAATAATAAACTCATGTATATAAATTAATTTATACATATAAGTATTTAATTTTAAAGTTGTAACTTTTTTTATTACATAATAATTAATAGTAAAATCAAATAATTATTTTCTTATAAGAAAATTATTCGTCAAAAGTGTTGTTTACGACGCTCCTTTGTGTAAAAATACATCTACTTTATTTGGAAAACATATTTTCTAAATCAATATCTCTTAACTTATAATAAAAGTTTATATTCAAATAATAAACTTAGTTCCTTAAACTAAATAGTGATTTTTTTGTCATTGTTCGCTTATTTAGTAACCAAAGTTTTATTCAATTGAACTTATCTTAGGACGAACGCATAGTTTATCTCAAACCTTATGTAATTTACTCTTATATTAATATAAATCTCAAACCTGTTGTTTGATTACATTACCTAATTAACATTGTTTAAAAATTATTTATTAAAAGATTTTATCAAGCACTCCAGTCAAAAACAGGTTAGCCTAAATTCATCATGGATTATTTTTTAGTTTTGGAAACCCACTTAACATACAATGATGGTATTAGGAGAAAAAAAAAGTTGGATATTAGGTGCACCACCACTCACCTTCATTAGGGGAGTTTGGCTAAGCTTATGACTTTTCATAAGCACTTCTCAATTTATAGTTTATAACTTATAAGTTAATAAGTTAAGGGAAGTTACTTATAGATTTTTGACTTATTTCCAGTATGATACATTGATAAGTTATTTCTATCCAAAAACTCTATTAGATATGCACTGATCGGGTATCTCACACCTCATATTTCCATTTATTTAGGGAATATATTAAAGGATTGTTGTTTTCTTTATTTGTAACTTAAAAATCTCTGTATCCATGTATAAATTGATCTCGTTTGAGGCATAATAACACAGAGAAACACAATCATAATCCTCTGTTTCATGGTATCAGAGCAACACCTCGATCAAATTATGATTGTGTTTTCTCTGAGTTATTATGCCTCAAACAAGATCAATTTATACATGGATACAGAGATTTTTAAGTTACAAATAAAGATAACAATAATCCTTAAATAAATTTACTAAGTAAATAGAAATATGAGCTGTGAGATATCCAATCAGTATTTATCTAATACACTCATTTGAACTTATACTTGTGTGGAATTGATAATAAGTGAAAAAAGAAGGTTAAATAAGCTTAGACAAACAATGACCAATTTACATATACATATTGACTTGACCAAATTGCATTATTATTTTATCATTTCATAATAGAAATATCGATATCAACATATGTATTCTCAACTATACCTTTCCCCTTCGCATCGCCCTTATGCACACCGCCAACACCAATGATATCATTGTTTCCAATGAACCAATGTTATCCAAACTATGATTGTATCGGCTCATATGGAAAGTTATAGTTGAATCAAATAATTCAAGTGTGGGTACACATAATAATATAAAGTTTTGAAAACGTCACTGTTATATGACCAAAAAACAAAAATGGGATCAATTCCTTTCTGATAAATAACAACCAAGTTAAACGGACTCGTTCTGATTGTATATCGATCAGCTCGTCAAGCCTTAAATCAGCTGCTTCTCATTCGCTTCTCCCTTGATTTCATATTCTTTGCTTTACTTTAGTTCTATGTATGCATCCCTAAAAAACCTCACAGTGAACAAATTTCATCGCTTTTTATAAACTTCATCTCTTTAACCCGTCATCCACCTCTGGTAGCTATATTGTCTGCCAAACATTACCTAGACAATTTTCATAGCATCGGACATCACCTATTTAAGAATTCCCGTTAAATTTCAACATTAAAGCATCAAGTCCTCAAGAAGTTTCAACTTCAGTCATAATCTACTTTAGTTTAGACTGAAATGGAAAAACCTCAAATAAACCTTGATTTAATTAAAAATTACCCAATTTAATTCAAAAATACGAAGTAGAAATGGGTTCATTTTTTAAATGATTTTCTCAAACAAAATAAGCAACGAGCCTTATAACGGAAACCAATGAATATAAATAGTGGGGCCCAAAAAGCCTAAGGTTTCAAAATCATTCTTTTAGGTGGTCGAAGGTGTCGAACGGGTAAAATTTTCAGGTTTTGGATAGAACGAGTATTTTCTTAAGAAAATAATACCCGATACCCGACCTATATTGTAATTCGGGTTTTCGGGTTTCGGGTATTCGGGTTTAAGGTCGGGTCGGGTAATTATCGGATATACCCGAAAATTTCTTAAACGACACTTATTAATAATTTTTTTTTCTTTATTTTTTTATGTTTACATGTTGGTTGGTTTAATAAAGAATCGGGTAACAAAATACTTCATACAGTTAACAAATATATATATATATATATATATATATATATATATATATATATAATAATAATAATAATAACAATACAAATCATTATAATATGTTATGTTTTTTTTAATTCCATTACGTGCGATAGTGGGAAACTGAGAATTGTGATGACAGTTCAGGACTTCAGCTTCAGCGTCGTATTCTCTTTGCAAGTTTGTGTCGACTGTCGAGCTCTCGTTCATAAGAAGGAAACAAAGAGTTTTGTTTTATTTGAAGTGTGCGTACGTGACTGCATTGTATATTTGGTATTATTTAAAAAACGAATTCAGGTATACCTGAAAATAAATATTCATACCTAAAACCCGACCTATATTATAATCGGCTTAATCTATTACCCGAATGTTCATACCCGTTACCCGTTTTACCCGACTCATTCTACCCAAATTCGGAACGGGTCGGATGGGTAGAACGGGTTTCATGTTTTTTCGACAGGCCTAGTCGATATGTAGGGTGAATGTTAGTTATCGAGATATAGGGTTACCTATTCATAACTTGATTCATTAACGAAATAATAAGCGATATGTTAAAAGAATGTTTATTTAAAAAAAATTCAGGTCTAAACAAAAAAAGCAAAATATAAGACCTTTTATTGAAAAAAAAATCTTAATTTAATTACCGTTAACCTAATGGAATTTAAAATAACAAATAATAAGTAAAAATTGGGATTTAAAATAATGTTTTAGGTCTAATAAAAAATCAAATGTATGATTTTCGAAGGAAAACCGAAAGATACAGGCAATATAACATCATAATATATCAATGAGATGTTTTTTTTTAACTAATCTAAATAATTAAACAATGTAATACGTTTAATGAAAACTTGAGTGAAGACTACCGCAAATTAATAAATAATATTAATCAACAGAAAATGGAAATCCACATAAACTTTTATGTTAAAGATCGAGATTTTAAATGTCGGAAAAAATAGTATTTGCAGTGGAAAGTTGGATACCATTTGGATCGTGAGAACATTTTCCAAATTGATATTTGTACCTTATGTCTGGGTTGCAAGAAACTCAGCCTATGATAATCCAATAGCACACTTACGATTTTAGGCACAAAAATCTTAAGCCAAATTACTAGAAGGATTTTATGTTTGTTTGATGAAAACGAGAGCTTATGAATTTTATGTGTATCTTCTCAAAGTGAATAGCCGTTTATATAATAAACGAGGTTAGAGTTTCTATTAGGGTTGACCGTCATGGATTGCTTCAGAAGTAAGTCAAGGAAATCCGGATTTTAATGAGGATTTAGGGTTTCCAAAACTGACGAATTTCATCGGTTTTACCATAATCACCGTCAAAAGTAAGCCAGGGGCTTTGCGCCTTGGACCCCGCTAGGGGCACTTCCCCTACACCTCACCAAAAGGGCGTCACCCCTTTGAAAACCCTGGACCCAGGGGCGCTGCTCCCGGACCACCGACCTGTCGTCAAACCGGCTTCTAATTCGATCTTATACATGTGTGCACTCCGCACAAACCTGTGCATATATTAGAGTATAAATTATGAAGCCCATTACCTCACATGTTAGTTCTATTTACATAAAATGACATGGTGACACTAAAATCGCATTTTAGTGTAACCCTTGAACAAACATAAGATTATCAAAACAAACCAAACTAGTATCATACACTTAGTATCAAAACAAACCAAACTAGTACATAATGAAAATATCGAAACAACTGAATTTCCACTAAGTATCATACACTTACAAATACTCAAGAATCGGGGTGTTCTAAGAATTAAACCCATCAACCCATTTGAATACTAGAAAGTAAAATACATACTAGTTTATTGGATTTTCTAGCAAAATATAACTTGACGCTATTATAAAGCCACGTGTCCCAATCCTCTCATGATCATATCAAGGTCAAACCCACAACCTTTTAAAATGCAGCTACACTTCACAATCACGTAGGGAACTCCTTTCCATGTATTGCCCAAACATTTATCAAAGGAATTATTAAGAAGTTAAACTTCAACTTGACTAACTTGCAAAACCGAACACATACCTAGGATGAATACTTCATGTGTTCCAATCTATAAGTATGAGCTTTCCACATTGAATTCAACTCCTAACATTATATTAGGATGGAATTAGGTGTCTCATCATTATAGAATTCAATTGAATTTAGTCCCATCCCTATTACAGACATGTGCACTAAGTCTCTTGTCAGAACTTTAGTCAAGTGATCTACCAAATTTTGTTGCAAATTCACAAACTCAACCGAAATCACACCATTCATGATTAGTACTCTAATCATACTATGTCTAACACCTAGGTGTCTAGACTTGTCATTTAAACCGGGCTATATGCCTTCGCCAAAGCGGCTACACTATCACAAAGAACATAAATAAGTACTATCAGTTTAGACCACAAAGGAATCTCATAGAATAAATTTCATAACCACTCTACTTCTTTACCAATAACTGCTAACGCAACAGACTCGGATTCCATTGTTGAGTTTGTAATGCAAGATTGCTTCTTGGATGGCCAAGAAATGGCACCTCCCCCAAGCAAGAATACCCAACCAGAAAATAAGAAATGGTCCTCGATGTTGGTTATCTAACATGCATCCGAGTGACCTTCTAAAACTGAAGGAGTCCCCAAGTAAATCAAACCATAATATGTGGTTCCTTTGAGATACATAAACACTTTATTCACTGCTTGCCGCTGTTGAGCACTAGGATTATTAGTGTACCTGCTCAATTTACCTACATCAAAAGCAATATCAAGTCTGGTACTTATCTTGGCATACATTAGGCTACCAATAACCTTAGAGTATTCCAATTGTGAAATGGGAACGCCATTATTTGGCATTAATTTCACACTTGGATCCATAGGAGTACTTATAGGAGAACAATCGGTAAAATTAAACCGCTTGAGAATTTTCTCAATATAATGACTTTGAGTCATCACCAAACCTTTGTTCATCCTTTTAATTCTTATTCCAAGAATTACATCAGCCTCTACTAAATCTTTCCTAGAAAAATTAGACGATAACAATTTCTTTGTTTCATCTACGTGATTTTGGTCGGTACCAAAGATCAACATGTCATCTACATATAAGCAAATGATCACTCCAGCTCTAGTAGCATCATCAAAACTATTAAAAACACATTTATCACATTGTTTTGTCTTAAAACTAGAAGACAAAATAACATCATCAAATTTTTTATGACATTATTTAGGCGCTTGTTTTAGCTCATACAAAGATTTTGTAACGCCCGATGATAAGTTGTTAATTAACTTGATGATCGATTAGATCTATGTAACAGGTAAGCGATGAATATATAAACAGTAAATAACCCAAGTATGAATCAAGATGTGTCGAATGACTAGATTACTTAATCCTCAGCAGAGCTCGACTAAGAACTTGCGCTGTAGAGGATTCTAGGGTTACAAAAGATAAGAACTTGTACGCTATCTAATCTCTATCTTATTTTTTAAGAATGCATGCAAGCATCTATATATAATAAACCCTAAACAAAAACTCACGGATGGACAGGCCCATACCGAGATACATATTAGACTAACTAACGAGCCCAATAGACGCAACACAAAATGCGACCCAACAATCTCCCCCTTTGCGTCAAATTGGAGCGAGACTACTTCTTCTTCTTGCTTGGGCCAGCAGCAAGAGCCTTCTTGACAGTATCAAACAGACGTGTGATAAGAGCAAGGATAGTCTGTCTGAACCGAATGTACCATTGAGTCATATCATCAAAGTACTTGATGTCATCCGCTGTGTTTTGCTTGCATCGATGGATGATCCCTAAAACATGTTCCAAACATGCAGTGGTATAGAGATGTTTGTCTGCCAAGGCAAAAAGACATTTCTGTCCTTCGTTCTTGGTAAACATGACAGAGTTTCTCTTTGGGTCAATCTTCCCCATCTGCATCATGTTGAGATCACTGGCAGAGCCAACAGGAGATATGGTAGGCTTCTTCTTAAACACGCTCGCAATCTCCTGATCCATCAAAGCAACTTCCATGATGTAGAAAACAAGCATCCTTTTAAAATGGTCGATGATCGGACCATATTCAGCTTCGTTTGTCAGAAGGATGTTGTGCAAGATAATCCAATCATGGGGATTAAGGTTGGGAAGATCTGCAAGTGAGATGGCATGTTCGTCTTTGGCAGATCCCCTAAGTACCTTGAAGCAAACATTGGTGAAGTTACCTTCCCTGTACGGCTTCAGGACCCAAACATTGACGATTTTCTGAGTGCTCCAAGTCTGGTATTGTGGTTAAGCAGCCTTCAGATAAAAATCGATTAAGTCCCGATCAACCTGTGGATGAGGATGAGGGAACTCTGCAATGTTGTCAAAGGCATGAAAAACAAACGCCTTTCGAGTCAGTGGCATGTCGAACTGTGAGTCAACAGTGTTGGAACGATCTAAAGAGATCACAGGTTCCAGCCACAAGATACTTGGTGTGTCAATGGCTTCCTTAATCAGCCTCTCAAGATTCTAGGAAGGAAAAAGAGTTCTCTTGCTCTCAAGAAGGTCGTGGGCTTCTTTTTGTTTCCTTTCAGCTTCTTCAGCCTCTCTAGCCACACGAGCACTGATGTCAGCCTCTTTGTCTCGACCTTGACGCTTCAGAAGGTCGGCGATTGTCTCTTTATCATCATCATCACTCTCCTCAGCAATGTTTTTGCCTTTGTCTTTCACACCAGAACCGGAGGCTTAGCCTACTGGAGGAGGTTCGGTTGTGTGAGTTGCTGAAGTAGGAGGTGGTTGAGACACTTGTTCTTTTTCTCCCCTTGTTTCGGAATGGACACGAAATCAAGGAGCCCTTCTCTGCAAGGGTACGACGTACTGAATAATTGATGATGGGGTCATGTGCTTCAAGGATGTTGGAGATAGCAGAGTGGACATCCGAAACACACGATTTAACCACCTCTCTTTCAGATCGAAGAGAGTCAATCTCCTGTTGACAGTTGGAGAGTTGAGTACTCTTGACCTTCAGAGCGGTAGTCTTCCTTGCAAGAGCATCCATGAGAGAGTTATCGGTAGCTAAGTCTTCTTGAAGCTTGAAGAGACGCTCCTCAATGGTGGTTCTGAAAGCTAAGTTGTTGTCTGAAATAGACTGTCGGAGAGAGGCGAACGAAATCTGTCGGAGAATCTCCGCATAGGTTGATTTGACTTTTGAGTAAGCTCTGCTGTGGGCGAATGGCCAGGATGTGAGACGTTGCGTGAACTGAGGAAGAATCTGCCATTGTTAAGATGAAAGTGGGAGAGATGATGAACAGTAGAGGTTTAGAGTAATTTCTTGCTTTCTGAGAATTTAGGGCAGTAAAGAGGTAAATGGTGGATCACGTTGCCTTTTATACTGTGGGTAAAATAGAGAGAAAAATCTTCCCAAATCTTCAATTGAAAAACGAAGGGTTTTTTTGGAGGTGACTGACGCGTGACAGTTGGCGTTGCCGATGATCACGCATGAGAGAGAATGTCAGGCCCTAATAACACGCCTTCCCATCAGGCGCTGTTTGGATATGAAACGGTTCCAATTCGCACGCGGTTCCCTGTTGCACCGTTTGAAATCAAATCAATTGGATTCCCGCCGTTTGAAATCATTTCTTCATCTTATCCCTTTAGAATGAAATGGCATCTTTAAAATAAAATCGCCACGTGGATCAATATTAACCACAACTTTTGATAACAGCCAACCCAAGTAAAATGCCTTAGAATTAATGAAACCAGAATTTTGGAAAATCAAAAGGATTTTCGTGCTGAGTGTGTAAAAGAAAAATAAATAAAGCAACACTTTTGAGGGATTATGTGATGTCAATAAAGACACGAAACAATGGATCCCGGGCACGAATCTCTTCCTTTAAAGTCAAGAGAGACTTTAAAGTGTTTGTGTGGTTTCCCGTTGAATAACGACCAGACACTTATTAAGAAGTGTTGAAAGGCTTCTTTTAATTAGGCTTATGAAGGTGGCTTTCACTTCGATTCAGAATTCCTAATCTTGATATAAGATAGAAATCGAACGAAGTACTTGTGAGACCAATGTAGTCTGTTGAACAAGTAGGTTGGAGATAATTTAATTGGCAAGATAAACTAATATATGTGTGAAATCTAAAAAAAAAATAAAACTGGATCGCAAGGGAAGAAATGTTATTGGACTTAACAATTTCATAGAAATCACTTAGAAAAAAATAGAGATTTCATGTTGTACCACCATGGAAAAGTTCGTCAATTCATTAGTGAAAGCTAGAGCAAATTAATTGTTCACCGTCAATGCATAGTAGGTATTGAATTGTGGGTTTCACTTAGCACGTAGTGAGACGAAGCTAAGATCATAAACACATAAATTGTGCAACCATAAACCTCAGTGGTAAAGTCTGAGAGTCTCAAGGGTTACGTTTGTGAAACGAATGAGATGGAGAATAATGATGTAGAAGGAGTAAAGAAATCCAAAGTACCTCTGCTATGAAAAATAGGACTAAGCAGAAAACTCTTATCTCATGTGAGAAGAGAGTTAGGTAGCTCAAGATTAGAATAAATATGAGAGCCTAATTGGGAAGACAAGGTTTGTTTGTACCAAGTCAGTAAGGCTTTTATTCAGAATCAGATGAGGCTTTGGTCACATACAACAACATGCTTCTAGGGACACTTAGCTAGTGAAATAACCAAAAATGAAAAAATAAAATAAAATAAAAGCCAAAAATAAATAAAAATAAAAAATAAAAAATAAAACAATTTTTGGTGTTGTTGAATGAAATAAATAAGACAAAAAAATTTATACAAACAAAAAAAAATTGTTGGAACCGAACCCGAGCGTTCGGTTTATTTCGGTTGAGAAAACTTTGGAACCGAACCCGAGCGTTCGGTCTATTTCGGTTGCCAAAAAAAATTAGATTGAAAAGGAGAAGAAGTTTGACAATAAGATAAATGAATTAAGAAAAATGATACAAAAGATTTACAACCATAGAAAATACCTTTGAGTGATAGGCGAAAATCAGATGATACAACCGAACCCGAACGTTCGGTCTATTTCGGCACACCAGATCAAGACCCGAACCCGAACGTTCGGTCTATTTCACTTCTTACTTTTGATCTTGAGAGGTAATTTTTGGTACTGACTCCGATTCCATCATTCCAAGCCCTTGTAGGATTTTGTTAAAAGATGCTTCAGGAAGAGCTTTGGTGAAGATGTCAGCCAGTTGATCAGTGGTTCGAACAAAATGAATTTCGACGTTCCCATCTTCCACATGATCGTTAATGAAGTGATACCTAAGTGCGATGTGCTTAGTCTTGGAATGTTGCACTGGGTTATGACAAATCATAATTGCACTTTCAGAGTCGCAATATAGTAGGATCTTTTTCATATTGAGTCCATAGTCCCGGAGTTGGCTTTGGATCCAAATCACTTGAGATGTACGGGAGGCAGCTGCGATGTATTCTGCTTCAGCTGTAGACAGAGATACACAAGTCTGTTTCTTTGATTGCCAGCTAACCAACTTCCCGTCAAGGAATTGGCAGCCTCCAGTGGTGCTTTTCCTGTCTAGTCCACAACCTCCAAGGTCTGCATCTGAATAGGATTAAACGAAAAAGCCTGAGTTTGATGGATATCATAAGCTAAGAGAGGTAGTTCGTTTCAGATACCGGAGAATGTTCTTCACTGCAAGTATATGAGGTTCACGAGGATTCACCTGAAATCTAGCACAGTAGCAAACAGAAAACATTATATCAGGCCTGCTAGCAGTAAGGTACATTAGAGAACTGATCATCTGGCGATATAGCGTAATATCGACTGCTGGCTTGTCCAAGGATGGAGTGAGCTTGGTGCCGAACGCCATTGGTACTTTAACCTTTGAGTCTCCCATCATGCCGAATTTAGCAAGGAGAGTCTTGGTGTAGGCTTCCTGGTTAATAAAGATGCCATCGGGTCCCTGTCTAATATTTAAGCCAAGGAAAAAGTTAATAGGACTCATTGAGCTCATTTCAAATTTAGTCTCCATCAGCTTTCTGAATTCAGCCGTTAAGCTAGGATTCGTTGCGCCGAAGATGATATCATCGACATAAATTTGAACAATCATAAGGTTGTTACCTTCCTTCTTACGAAAGAAGGTTGGGTCAACCGAACCTTGTTTGAATTTAGACATCTTCAAAAACTTAGTTAGCGTTTCATACTAGGCTCTAGGTGCTTGTTTCAGTCCATATACTGCTTTGTCCAGAATATAGCAGTAATTGGGGTACTTTTCATTCACGAATCCCGGAGGTTGCTCCACGTACACTGTTTCTTCAAGTTCTCCATTTAGAAATGCGCACTTTACGTCCATTTGGTAGACTTCAAAGATCTTGTGTGCAGCATAGGCAAGAAATATTCGAACAGATTCCAGCCTAGCTACAGGAGCGAATGTTTCTTCATAATCGATTCCTTCCTCCTGGCAGTATCCTTTCACCACTAGTCGAGCTTTGTTTCTTATCACATTGCCTTCCTTGTCCATTTTGTTCCTAAAGACCCATTTGAGACCAACAACCGATGCATCTTGAGGAGTTGGAATGAGGCGCCAAACTTTATTTCTTTCGAACTCATTAAGTTCGTCTTGCATAGCTTGAACCCAATCGGAGTGATCAAGAGCAGTATTAACTGTCTTCGGTTCCACTTTTGAGACGAATGAGTTAAACATGCAGAACTCTACTTTTGAGAACAGAGATGCTTGCTTTGCCTTCAGTTGAGATCGGGTCAGGACCTTTTCAGAGACATTATCCACAACCTGTGAAACAGGATGATCTCTGGTCCATTTGACAAGAGGAGGGTAATTTGGATCATAGGATGGATCTAATTCAGCATTTACCATCTCTTCTAGTTCGGATTGACTGTCATTAATATAAAACATGTCGGCATTCTCCCCCTCGATTGATGAGCTTTCAGGTAAATCTTGACTTTTCGGAGCTACATGAGTTTCGGGTGGTGTTGAGCTTTCAGGTGTTGTAGTACCTTCGGGTGTAGTAGAGCTTTCGGGTGCAGCTACAGTACCTTCGGGTGCAGTAGAGCTTTCGGGTGTAGCTGGAGAAGAGTTCTCCCCCTCAACTTGTGAACTTGGTTGTTTTGAAGAAGATGGATTCTCCCCCTCAACTGAAGCACCGTGCTGAGAAGGTTCAGTTGGAACTGATTCTCCTTCACCCAGTCGTTTGGCAGCGTCACCGACGATTTGCTTCAAATGATCAACTTTGTTGTCCGTTGCATTAGCTTCTGAGAGAGTAGCCTTCTTCGGTTCATCGAACAACTCCATAAACTGCTCAAACAAATTTGCAATCGAGGCTGCGACTTGGCCTGTTTGAGAGAAGATTTCTCCAACTATTTCTTCCATGGCCTTCAGCTTCTTGAAATAGCTTTCATCGAAAGTCACATAATACGTTTCTTCAATCTTCCTCGAACGCTTGTTTAAAACCCTGTATGCTTTCGAAGTGAGAGAATATCCTAGAAAAATCCCTTCATCGGATTTTATGTCGAACTTGTTACGATGTTCTTTAGAATTGAAGATGAAACATCGTGAGCCGAATACGTGGAAGAATTTGACGTTTGGCCTCCTGTTGTTGATGATCTCATAAGGAGTAAGAGTGAAACGCTTATTGAGATAGGACATGTTCTACGTAAAACATGCTACAACAATAGCATCAGCCCAGAAATATAGAGGTAGAGAAGCGAAACTTAACATAGTTCGTGCTGCCTCACACAAAGAACAGTTTCATCTTTCGACAATCCCGTTTTGTTGAGGGGTGTAAGGAGCTGAGAAGTTGTGGCTGGTCCCTTTTTCTGCTAAAAAGTCTTCAAATTCTTTATTCTTGAACTCCAGCCCATTGTCGCTTCTGATGTTGCGAACGACTTTCCTCAGCTGCACTTCAACCTGCTTAATGAACATCTTTAGCTTGAGAGTTGCTTCAGATTTGTGCTTCAGAAAGAACACCCATGTAAAATGTGAAAAGTCATCAATAATAACAAGAATATACTTGCTACCACCAATGCTTTCGATAGACGATGGACCACACAAATCAATGTGAATTAACTCAAGTGGTTCAATGACTTTAGTGTTGATTATGGATGGGTGACTTTGATGACTCTGCTTCCCCATTTCACATGCAGCACACAAATGTTCTCGATCGAACTTGAGCAATGGAAGACCCCGAACATGATCTCCGGTGACAAGTTTGTTGATATCCTTAAAGTTGAGATGGGAGAGCCTTCGGTGCCACAACCAGCTTTCGTCAGAGTGTGCTTTGGATAACAGACAGATAGCTGGATTTCCTTTGATAGGTTTGAGATTAAGAGGAAGCATTTCGCCTTTGCGCTCCGATTTGAGAATCACTCTTTTTGTTTTCTTCTCTATTATTTCTGAACCCTCATCATCAAATGAAACTTTAAGACCGGTACCTCCAACAAGCTGAGATACGCTGATGAGGTTATGCTGTAGTCCTTCAACGTAAGCAACTTTTCTAATCATGAAGTCTCCATTTGTTATTATCCCATATCCTTTTATCGTGCCGTATGAGTTGTTCCCGAACTTGACATTCCCGCCGTTTGGAAGAGATCGAAATTCCCTCAGTTCTTCCTTCCTCCCTGTCATGTGACGTGAGCAGCCACTGTCAATATACCATTCTTCGTCGAACTGCTCGTCACTGATAACCTGCAAAAATCAAGCAGATTTAGGAACCCAAAGTTTCTTGGGTCCTCGTGAGCCTTTCACAAGAACAAGAATAGCAAGAGAGATGTCAACAAGATATGTTCTTTTAATTAAAGTTGTTTCATCTTTCTTCTTAATGGTGAAAACTTTAAGTTTGTTGGGATTTGTTACAGTCGATTTGGATTTAGGATTTGACGTTTGGGCCTTGACATGCTTTTGAGCATTCTTGACTGAGGAAACCTTCGATTTTCCTTTCAAGTCTGCTAAATGTTTTGGATTTTGAGTTTGAGCAGAATTGGATTTAGAATGGGGTTGAGAAGGATTAGAACGAGAGAAGTTAGACTGAGAAGTTTTCTTGACTTGAGGTTCTAGGTACCCCCTTTGTTTTTGGTTATTAGTGGGACCGAACCTTGAATCTTGATTGCTTTTGCTCTCGGAACAGAACCTTTGCTTTCGATTGTTATTCCTTTCAGAACCGAACCTGTCCTTTCGGTTGTAACTACTTTCTTGCGTCCTCATAGTACTTTTCTCTGACTTGGAATTTTTGTCATGATAAGAGAAATGGGCATTTTGAGATCGCCAAAACTGTTTGCGTTTTGAGAGATTCTTCTTGTATCTCAGATTCCTTTGCTGCTTTTGATCCTTTACCTGCTTCGGCTGTCTGTGGATGTTGGCCTTTTGCCTTTGCTTTTCGTCAGCCGGTTCACTTTGAACTGATGATGTTTCGCTTGAAGAAGTGACTTTTTCTACAGGAACATCTTTTGTACCATTGGTACTTGGCACGTCGAAGTTATCAGGCTTGTTTAGTGGCTCCGGCACATATCTGCCTTTGGTTTTCCAGGAAGTCCGTTCTGACAGACCAACAGTTTCGTCTGCATTATCTATAGGAGCAGACCAGAAGAACTCATCACAACCATCTACATTATCTTCGTTTACAATGGCTGTGAGTTCGGCTGTCTGATGTTCGGTAACTCCTGTGACCTTATATACCTGATTTGGTGTTGTTCTCACCTTTTGGTACAGAACAGCCTTTTCTTCTAGAATCGGGGACTTATTTTGGGACAAACGAGCAAACTCCACAGAATTTTCAGAAATAAGATTTTTGTGGTTTTCGGGTTCGCTCTTGACAAACTCAGAACAATCGACTTCATCCTCTACAGAAATTTCACTCATATCATCATCCTCATTGAGCTCAGATGCATTTTCGACATCTATTTTATTTTTTGAGTTCAAGTTAGCATTCAATGAGTCAAATTTTTGTATGGTTTCGGTCCTTAGTTTCAGTTTATCATTTTCATCCAAAAGGTTTTTTAGCATGTCCTTATGGTCCTTGGATTTTATGAAAGATTCAATTTTGTCCAGACCATACATGTAGGTTGGATTCACATCATCAGACGAAACTACACTTTCGCAATTATATGCTTCAGCGTCGATTTCGTCCTCCTTGAATTCAAGGAAGGGCAAAATCATGCGATGAATTTTCTGTCCTATTTCACAGTTCAAATGAAGTTGAGTGATGTTAGAATAAAGACGCTTAGCAATTAAACAAAACACATTTCTTTGTTTCAAAAGTTTCAAATTGTCTCTTTGTAAATAAATGTTTTCGTCTTTGGATTTAATCAACTCTGACTCCTTCAGCTCTATCCACATTCTCCGCTCCTCACTCTTTGATGATACCCTGCTTATTTGGTCAGTTAGGTTAGAATTGGTGACCCGTGTTTGAGTTAAACTGCTATCTAAATTTGAGATTCTTGAGTTTAAGCTTTTCAATTCTTTTTCATATGAGTTTTGTGGGACTTTATATGAAATAAAAACGGATTGTACCTTCTTGATTAATTCATCAAGCTCATTAGATTGCACGCTGAGAGGTTTTGCTGTGAAGCATAGGTCCTCTCGCTCCTTCGTTTCTTCATTCCCACCGTCTGTATTGTATCCCCTCATTTGAGATACACCCGTCACCATCAAGCACTTCCCACTGCTTTCTTCACCTCTAGCAACATACGCCTTTCCATGAGATGGCTTCCTGACTTCATCATCCTCTGAGTCGGTTGACCAGACCTGCACACCACCGAACTCATCATCTGCTACCGAACCCTGCACAATTAAAGCATTCATTGAAGGGTTAGTAGTAGCTTTCTTTCTCTTGATATCTTCCAACTTTTTCATCAACACAGCCTCTTCATCATTTTCCTCATCCTTCTCTGCCATTTTCTTCAAGACACAGTCTTTGGCATAGTGGTTCTTTCCTCCATAGTAGTAGCAGTTCACACCAAAATCTCCTTCAGCTTTCGGCTCTTTCTTTGGTTCTTCTGCCTTCGGTTCCTCCCTCACCTTTTCAGAACTATAGCTTCCCTGCCAATTTCGATTTTTATTTGTAGGGAATCTTTTCTTAATGAACCTCTTTGGATTTGACACCATCATTGCATAATCTTCAGATGTAAGATCATAATCTTCTAAGTTGAGATCTTCATCCTCTACTACACTTTTGCTTTTGGACAGAAGAGCCAAGGATCCCAAGCTTGAAACCACACTTTTCTCTTGTAAGACTATCTTTTCTTGGGATTTCAGAATCCCTACTAGCTTTGCCAAAGAATAAGATTTGAATTGCTCATGAGCTTTAATAGTGGACACAACTGCTCTCCACTCAGATCTAAGACCATTCAAAAAGGTAACCTTTTGTTCAATCAGCTTCCTTTCTATATCGTGTTTGATCATCTTACTGAGAAGATGATTGAAGCGATCGAATGTCTGAGTAACAGTTTCATCGGGATTCTGCTTAAATTCGCCAAACTCTGATAAGAGTAAAGTCTGAATGGAATGCTCCAGATCTTCATCTGTGGAATATAACTCTCACAGCCTATCCCAGATCGCTTTAGCAGTGCTGCATGAACTCACTAGCCAGAACGTATCAGATTGAAGAGCGAATCGAATCAGTCTCAATGCTTTAATGTTACACTGAAACTTTTCCTTTTCGTCTTGAGCGACATCCTTTACATCTTTTAACAGATCATTGTACTCTTTCTGAGTTTTAATGATTTTTGACGTTGCAGAATAAGCAAATGGTCCTGAAACTATTGCTTCCCAAATAAGGTATCCATTGTCTTCCGATCCAATGACATAATCTTCAAAGTGATGTGCCCAGACTTCATAATCCTGGGTGTAAAGAATAGGAATCTTCGTCGTTGATCCGATGCTGTTTGAGATATTGATGGGATTTGATTGTGACTCGTCCATGCTTGATCGTTTAACCTGTTTGAAAGATCAGACTTGTAATGAATAATATTAGGGCAAAACAAATAAATGCTGAGTTACGTCAATTATGGAATGACGACTCAATAAATATTAGTTAATGCGGAATAACCCTAATCGCAAACTCTTTCACAGAAAAGATGTGTATGAATTACACAGCCTCCTGCTCTGATACCAATTGATAAGTTGTTAATTAACTTGATGATCGATTAGATCTATGTAACAGGTAAGCGATGAATATATAAACAGTAAATAACCCAAGTATGAATCAAGATGTGTCGAATGATTAGATTACTTAATCCTCAGCAGAGCTCGACTAAGAACTTCCGCTGTAGAGGATTCTAGGGTTACAAAAGATAAGAACTTGTACGCTATCTAATCTCTATCTTATTTTTTAAGAATGCATGCAAGCATCTATATATAATAAACCCTAAACAAAAACTCACGGATGGACAGGCCCATACTGAGATACATATTAGACTAACTAACGAGCCCAATAGACGCAACACAAAATGCGACCCAACACCCGGGTTTCGGGGCTAAGCATTTTAGACGATGTAATGGTCTAGGGAAACTATTGTAACTCTTTTTTGAAGTAATAAAGATGAAATATTTGAGTATTATGTGAATTATGTGTATTTGTGTGCTTATTACTTATTTATAAATGTATAATTAATAAAAGATAAAAATAAGTGTCAAACATAAAGTGTGAGATAAACCAGATAGCTTTACATAAAGCTGTAGTGGTCGAAACAAGGATTCTGGGGATATAAAGAACGCCGAAATCCGAGTTATAACGAAGAAGTTATGACCCGTCGAAGTTTCGCGACGGAAGCGGCACGATACCAGGAAGCGTAAATAGTGAATTTATGATAGAGCGAGATTTAGCCTTAGCAATCTAAACGAAAGTCGTAGAATACGTTAAGCCGAGAGCGCCCATAAAAAGAATGCCCAAATCTGACTTCGTATGAAGAAGTTATGATTTTTTGAAGTTTCGGCTTAGCAGTGTATAGTCCGAAATTCGAATATTAGATCGAGTGGTTTTTAGCCGGCACAACCTAAACGAGAATCGAAGATCTCGTTAATAGTAGCATAACGATAAAAAGACAGACAAAAACAAACGTCAGATGAAGAAGTTATGAATTTTTAACGGACCATTCGTGTCCCGGTCTGTTAATTATATAACTTTTAAAATAAAGTCAGAATTATCCGACGGAGTCTAAACAAAAGCTTTAGAGTACGTTTCCACCGTTGCGTGGATATAAAGAACGTCAAAAACGGAGTTCGTACGCAAAAGTTACGAATTTTTAAAGTTGAAGCATGAAATTGCGAGACCTGATGAAGAATCGATGACGTGGCAGTGATCTAGACCGTCCATCGTAGATCAGAGGTCGCCTCGGATTTGGACACGTCGCTCCTCGCCTAAGCCCCACGTCCGAAGTCGGTACACCCCGCGTACCCTCGCTCTTATCCGTTCCGAGTGCAAGACAGCTGGAGGCTCGCTGGTAGCCTCATCCGAAGATACGCGCCGCGTAGCCATGGATTACGCCCAGCGTAGTCCGAAGCCTCGCAGGCTATAAAAGGAGGCAAGGGTCTCCGAATTTTTCACACCTTTCTTCACTCTCTCTCTTTAATATTTTTCTCTCTCTAAGGCTCCAAACCACTCCTAAACCCTAGATGAAACCCCTTGCACCCTAAGGAAGCCCCGAGGCTCCCGGAGTCCCGAGAAAAAGTGTCTTTCGGTTTCGGAAACGCTGCTCCAAGCAAAGCACGATTTTGTTTAAAATCCGCTGTAAGTGAGCTACGCTTACGCAATTTTTAATATAGCTTTTAAATAATTATAGTAATGTTATTAGGTCCTTAAAATAATTATTTGAGCTATTATTATGAGTTATATTGAGTGTTATTTAACGCTTATATAATAGCAATAATAGTCAGACTATTAATTTGTCGTGGTTATCGTTAGACTAAACCTTAGTGGTATTGATACTAGGTTTTATCGAAGGAAAATTGTTTTGAGAGTATTGAAGCGCTGTCCGAGTGCTGAGTCACCACCTTTCAGGTGAGTGCATAGTTAGTTTCATCTTACACATAGATATGAAGTATTTTATATAAATTACGTGCTATGTGTGCATATTATCTGAATACTTGTTGTCTATGCTGAATGAACGTTTTTATACATGTTTTCAATGATTTAAATTGTATATGTATTTTATATCTACGAAAATGTTGGGGTAAAACATGGGTAGATGTAATAGGTGATGTGTGATAAAATGATGAGAGGCCTCGATGTTGATGTTGTTGATTCTGTTATCTAGCGGAGTATGGATGACGACCACAGACTCTTCTAGATAGTCCAATGGAACACTAGCAGGCTCGTAACCTGTAGGTGTTTGTGAATGATGTGTTCACCGGTGTACTCCATCCCCTACATGGTTGCCTTTAGGACATTTATTGCTGAGGAACCCCGTTAGCAGTAGTGTCCATCCCGATGATGATCCTTAGGATAGGTCCTTTATGATAGGCGTTTAGGGACGTAAAGTGAGGATAACAGGAATGGGTAATCGGGTTATTGTTGATTGATGAAATTAAATAACTTATTTATTGTGGGTTGAAAACCCTATGTGCTCACCAGGCTCCCAAGCCTGACCCACTCAGTTTCTTGTATTACAGGTAGTGGCGCATGAGCATAGATGTAATATTTTGGATGAGAGATTACGGATATAGGCCTGTAGATATGAAATAATGTAGTAAGGCTTATATTGTACTGTTTATGTTTTTGATCTGTAACGAACATGACATCCCAATTCTTTTAATGAAATACATTTCTTTGGAAATGCTTTTGATAAATCTTTGTCATATTTTGTTTTGGGACAAATTCTGCAACACTTTTATTTAAAATGTTACTCTGATTTTTAAATAAAGCATAAACAAAATCGGTCTTTTCTGGCCGTGAAAATGGGGATGTCACAGATTTGACAAGTTTACAAACCATATGCTCTTTACCGGGCATAATGAAGCCTTCTAGCTGTTTCATTTAAACTTCCTCGTCAAGATCACCATTTAAAAAGGTTTTTTTTCACATCCATTTTGTGAATAACCAGGTTGAGGATACTTGCTAGGGAAATAAACAATCTAATAGTAAAAATACATGCAACCGAAGCATACATATCAAAATAGTCAACACCGGGTTTTTATCTACAACCTTGAATGACTAACCGGGATTTGAACCTGTCAATAGTCCCATTAACATTCAATTTCTTTTCGAAAATCCATTTTCAACCAAGTGGTTTAGAACCTGGAGGCAAATCAGATTACACCCATGTGTTGTTCATAAGAATTGATGACATTTCAACATCAATTGCTTCCTTCCAAAAGGCACTATCACGAGACTCCATGGCCTCTTGATATGTCTTAGGATCATCTTCAATACTATAAAAATACGAGTATTCAAGATTAATTTCATCCCTTGATCCTTCCACCAAATACGGTTCGAAGTCGGATCCGAAATTTTTTGCAATTTGACCTCTTTTGTTTCTACAAAGCTCTTGTGGTTCTTGTACATTACCACCATCTTGAATTTCTGAATTTTTCACTTTATTAGTACTAAAAGTCAGATCCTTAGGCCTTTAAATTGATGAAAAACGCATCTCATCAAAAATTGCATCCCGTGATTCGATAACGGTGTTAATCGAAATCAAATCATTAAGTTTTGTTACATAAAACCTATATGCCTTGGAACGTTCAGCATATCCAATGAATATACAATCAATTCCACATTCTCTTAAATCTTTCTATTTGGGCTCTCTCACACCCCGAACCAGACGGCGGAAACGTCCGGGGGCTTCTGCGTGACTTCATCTTGAAATATCATTAAAGTGAATATAAATGAAACATAACATCATCATCATCACACATATAATATAACAACATTCATTGTTTACATCGAGAATTGTATTTGAATATCACATGCCAAAATAGTAAGAGTATGATGAAACAAAATATAACACAATATCCACTAGTTTGTTTCGTTTATCCTGCTTTAATGGTTTCCTGAGAATACAAGTTATTTTGAAACAGGTCAACATAAAAATGTTGCTCAGTTCATAAGCATGTTTTTGAAAATGATTTGTATAACTTTGAAAACCACCAGAAAAATCCTATATTTTTCTGCAAACTGTTTAGTGTGTTTGTGTCAGATCTTGTATTAATGCATGTATGTTATTCTTTATTTGACTAAAAGGGTAAAGAGAATGTAGAGAGAATGTAAAGAGCATGTAAAGAGAATGTTCCCAGACAACCCAATGTTGTTTGTAAAAGAGAAAGCTGTCATACCAACCCCCGAGGTTGAGTACCAGTACGAGAATGTTTCCGAGTAATCCAAGACAAAAGAGAATGGTCTTCCGTAAACTTGATAACGTTAATTCCTCTAAGTGACTTGTCATAACCATACTAAATAATGACAATTTCGCCTGTCTTGGCGTTGTTGGACGCCGATTTTGATTTTTGATTATAAGGTTTTCGTCACCCTAGATTGAGTTAGTCTAACTGTAGCAAACAGCTCAGGTGTGGGGTGTCATCCCCGTAGAGATTTATACACAAATCTCCGCTCTCCCTCCAAGAGACTCTGGTTATAACTATAGGCTACGATCGTACACTTAATAGGTGTCAACCGACAAAACTCACTAGATCCTTAATCGAATTTACGCGAAGAAAGGTATAATCTCATTCCAGGCCCAATGAACCATGTAAGTGAACCACTAAGGCATCGCTAAACATGAAAATAATTTAAATGCCCAAATTGGAATGAAATTATATAATATGGGCCCGAAATATATATATGAAAGGACAACTAAGGCCCATTTCACATGTAAGGTATTTACAGGCCCAAATAGCACACAAATAGTATCAAAGGTCCGTCGCACATGTTAATGGGTCAATGAGGCCCAATAAACATATAAATAGTATACAGGACCTATCACACATAAAATGGGTCACTAAGGCCCAATAACTTAGAAAATGATCAAATTACTTCGTTTGTTAGTTTATTGTTGGTTTTGGTTCAAGTATTCACTAAAATCGCATAAAAGCCCACTTTTTGTAAAAATGATGTTCTTGGCCCAATAAGCCAAAATTTTACAATTAAGGCCCAATTTTTGTAAGAATAACAATTTAGTCTCCATTTTGTTAAAACTTGTGTTGATGACTAGTTTCTGGTAAAAATAACATTTTAAACCCATTTTTGTCAAAATTATCATTTTTGGCTTGAATTTTGTGGAAACACATATTTTTCTGGTTTTGGGCTTTTTTGACCTAGTTGTTGGAAAATTCGTAGAAATATCATCGTAAGTCAAAATCTGGATACGTAAATTCTGGAAGTTTGGAAATTTTGTCTACTTTGTTCACAATTTTTCTCATAATTTTTGATAGCCTCAAACTAGTGTGAAATTACTCACCTTCACAGGTTGGTCCGAAATTATTTCAAATATGATAGGCAGTTTTGTAAAATTCGTCAAAAATTATAGAAAAATCGTATGAAAACGTGAGAGTAGTCATTGTAAAGGTATAAACCTGAGCTTTGAGCATGTAAAACAGTTTTGAAAAATATTACAATTAAGGGGATCAAAACAGATCGATATTGGGCTAAAACTTTTCTGTCAAAAGCTGATTTTTATGTATAAGTTATTCATGTTTGTTCACAACACTTGTTTTTGCTATTTTAAGTGTATACATCCCAGATCTACTAGTTTACATGTATTATATGTGATAACACATATTTTTCTCAAGGTTTTTATGAAGATCCAAGGGACAAACTTCATTTTCTTAGCATATTTTTAGTTTTATGAAGTAAACAACACAAAATCACCAAATGGTTCAAGCAAACACACATAATCATGCATATACACATAAGACTTGTATTCTCACCCAAAAATCCAAGTAAAAATCAAAAATAGGGAGTATGAACTCACCTTGGGATGATGGATCGGTTTTGATGAAGAAGTGGAAGAAGATTTCTTATCCTAGCAAGCTTTCTTGAGTAGATCTTGAACTTAGATGGTTCACTATGTGAAACTTGAAATGATTTTCTTGATGATTTCCCTTGCATCCATGGTTTTTCTTGAGAGAAAATGGGTGGAGAAGTGTCGTGTGCTTGAGAGAATAATGGTTAAGCTTGAAAAGAGAGAGAGATTAGAGTGTGAGAGGGATGGCCGAGAGTTAGAGAAGAGAGATGGAAAGGTATGGGTTGACTTATAGGAGTAATGGGAAAAGTTTGGATATATGGGAGGTAATTTCCTTGGATGTATGTTGTACAAAAGTGAGGTGTCACTCTTTGTTTCCCATGGTATTTTTTTAATGTTGGGCCGAGAATGGGCTAGGAGCAAGGATGAAGTAACTTGGGCCATTTTTGGTCTTGTTCGAAATTATGAAGCCCAAAAATTATTTTTCGGCCCATTGGCTTTTAAGGAGGCTCACGGCCCAAAATGGTAAAAGAAATGGGTTTAGGGTCCATTAGGGGTAATTAAATCCTTTATGGCCCATCATGGCCCAAAATGTTATAGATTTATGAATTGGATCCAATAAGAGAATCCTAGTCCATAATGAACTTGAACCGGGATTTCTAGGGTTTTCAATCCTTATTTGAATGCATGAAATGTATTTGAATGAGCATTGAGCATGATATTCTCTTAGAATACATGTCTTTCTATAGTTGAATGATTACATGAGAATAGAATTTCCTAGCAAAAAATGCTAGGTGTGACATCATCCCCCTGTTAGAGGGAATTTCGTCCCGAAATTCTTTCGAAAGGGAGGTTCATTAACGAGAGAATAAGTGAGGGTAATTCTTCTTTATCTGGTCTTCGAGTTCCCATGTGAACTCCGGTCTATGCTTAGCGTTCCATCGAACCTTCACAATTGGAATGCGGCTCTGCTTTTTACGCTTTATTCTTTATCCATTATCTCGACTAGTTCTTTAACGAATAGGAGATTCTTGTTTACTTCAATTTTCTTCTAGAATAATGTTAAGAGTTTCCTCCAATAAGCACTTTTTCAACATCTAGACGTGGAACACGGGGTGTATATTGCTGAGCTGCGAAGGTAGCTGCAACTTATAGGCTACCAGACCAATTCGCACAAGAATCTTGAACGGTCCGATGTATCGCGGGTTCAGTCTTCCCATTTCCTAAGGCGAATCATTCCTTTCTAAGGAAAGACTTTCAATAGTACCCGGCCTCCGACTTGGAATTCCATAGGTTTTTGTTATTTGTCCGCATAGCTCTTCTGTTAGTCTCGTGATGCTTGAAGTAGAGCTCGGATTTGGATTATCTTCTATGTCATTTGGTGAATGATTATTGGTCCTGTAAGTGTGCTGCTTGGTGATTGCCCTTTTGCCAGCTGGATGTCACCTACCTCATCCCAACATAGAGGCGATCTGCATTTGCGACCATATAAGGCCTCAAATGGAGCAACCTTGATACTTTTGTGATAGCTGTTATTGTATGAGAATTCAATCAAGGGCATTTGGGTGTACCATGACTTGCCAAAATCAATCAAACAAGTCCGGAGCATGTCTTCGAGCGTTTGGATGGTTCGTTCGCTTTGGCCATCGGTTTGAAGGTGGTAAGCAGTGCTCATGTCTAATTGTGTTCCCATTGCCTTATGAAGCGATTGCCAAAATCGTGAAGCAAATCTACTATCCCGATCCGAGATTATAGACACTGGCACTCCATGGAGTCTCACGATCTCTTTGATATAGATCCGTGTTAATCTTTCCATCTTGTACGATTCTTTTATTGGTAGGAAATTAATGAGCATATTTGGTTAACATATCGACGATCACCCAAGTAGTGCCCAATCCAACTCTTGTAATAATAATCTTTGTCTTGCTGACTTTGAGAGTTTTATCCGATCCACACAATGGTTCCTTCGCGATATTCTCCGGCTTCGGTGCCTCCCAAGCTGGTCGTAAGTGTTGACCGTGTTTGTTCTTGTTTCATGAGCAGACAACTATGTGATCGATGAAAATAATGAAAGGTTTGACTAGGAATGGTTGGGAAAACTAGGTTTATGGGGTCCTTGAATACTGCTGAGGCTTTCGTTAGATTGAAGGGCATCACGACAAATTCGAAATGACCGTATCGAGTTCGGAAAGCAATATTTGGAATGTCCCCTTCTTGGAATCGGAGCCGGTGATAACCGGATCTTTGATCTATTTTGGAGAAGTAACTAGCTCTGTGGAGCTAGTCAAATAGGTCGTTAATCCGAGGGAATGGGTATCGGTTTTTGATAGTGAGCTTATTCAATTCCCTAAAATCGCTACACCTTTTGAAGGATCCGTCTTCCTAAAGAACAAGACCGGAGCTCCCCAGGGTGAGAAGCTTGGTCTAATGAATCCTTTTCTCAACAATTCTCTTAAATGACTAGATAAATCCTGATTTTCAGTGGGAGCTAACCTGTAGGGTGAATTGGCAATTGATGTGGCCCCTGGTATTAGGTCAATTCAAAATTTGACCTGTCTTTCTGGAGGTTTTCTGGGAAGTTCTTCTGGAAATATAACCGGAAAATCACATGCTACTGGGATACCTTCTATGCTTACTTTTTCCTTGGTCTTGTCCCCAACATGAGCGAGGAAACGTAGTTCTTCTGGTGCAGGCACTTATGTGCCTTGATGCACGAGATAGGACGAGGATTGGCATCAGGTTTATCACCATGGATTATTAGAGTTTTGTGATTGGGAAGGTGAAGGGAAACGGCCTTCTCGCGACACATGGCATCAGCATGGTGGGGGTTAAACCCATCCATGCCGATTATCACATCAAAACTCCTAATATTTACTGACATTAAATCTATTTGAAATGAATGGTTGTTTAGTGTTATGGTGTACCCTACACAAATATCTTTGGTTGATTCGGTTTTTTCCATTATCCATGTCCACCGTAAAGGCTTCGTTGAGCTTCTACGGGTTTTGTTTTAGTAAGTGCTCGAATTTGTTACTAACGAAGCTTCGCTCAGCTTCACTATTGAATAAGAGGTAAGCGAAAGAGTTATTAAGTGGGAACATACCAGTAACAACTGTCGGGTCTTGGTCTGCTTTGCCTTGATCCAAGGTCAGGACCATTTCTGATCCTTCTGCTCCTTGATTGTTAGCCTTGGGGAAATTGCGCCTGAAGTTACCAGTTCCTCCACACCCATAGAAGGTGTGAATGGTCTCATCATTGGTGTTGTTGCTAAGGTTGTTGCAATTGTTGTTGTTTTCGTTTGGCTGATGATTTTGTCATGGATAAGTTCTACAGTATTTGGTGGTGTGATTCTTTCGGTTTCATTTCTTGCAATGTAGCTCCCAGCAGGCTCCCTTATGATGGAAATTGCACTGGTTTCATTTTGGAAGGCTTCCAACATATGGTCTCACTGATGTTGGTGTAATAGGGGTCATGGTTGCATGAACACCAACAACATGTTGCTTCTTTGAGATCCTTTGATTTGGTTGTCCCTTTGCTTACTGCTCTTAAGCTTAGGGTTTAGTGTGCCTTGATAAGCTGTCACTCATTGGTCCCCATGCTCGTTCCTTCGGTTGGAGTTGTCAATGCTATTTCCGCCTCCATTGGTGTTGTTTGCATTGATTTATGCCATAGTAGTAGTCACTACTACTGTTATAGCAGTTTGGAATGTAGCAGAGTCCATCCGCAAGAGCTGTGTCTCGCGGGTGCGCTTGTTATTCCTATGGGATGACATTTTCCTGTTGCACGTTGATAATCCAGATCGTAAGTAATGATCTTCATTCCTGGTTGTACTCTATAAATTTCGCGTCTCGTCGTATGATTCTCATTGTTTTCATCTACATCCCTATGATGTATTTACGGTAGTAGGTAATCACAGATTTGGCACAATCGTTACGTCTATCCTTAGAGTATATAGGTTGTTTTGGTTTCGAGTTCCTTAAGTATCTAGCGGTTTCGAGGGTTCGGTTGTGCATATAATTGAATTTATGCAATAACATGAAATAAAGATAGCACATAATTATTTCATTAGTACATGTAAGAGGGTCATTTCGGATAGTAGGGGAAAGAAAAGGTTGATCCTAATTGTGGTGGAAAGTGTCTGGTGGGGGTGCTGATGAAGTGGATGCACCTCGGAGACGATCTACTTGTCGCTCGGTATCTCGTAGTCGTACCTCCCAACTAACTGTCTTGCTCGGGAGTCTTCGTTCACTTCTTGTGTTTGTCTCTCATCTCTCTCAATAGCAAACCGCATTTGTTCCGTTCGATTTTGGGTGTTTTGAGATTGGTTATCAATACCTCGGGTGCACCGGACCATGACTGGGAGGGACCAGTCAGCTGGTCCTCTATGACTAAGATCGAAGAGACCTTGGTTCCTACTGTAGTGTGGTCATATTCCCTGCTGGTGACCCCATCTTCAAATATCGTGTGCCCATGGGGCGTGGGGCCATCGAGCCCATACGATGAGCCGGTACTCGGGCTCTGTATGGTGGATTGATGACATCGGATTCTGCATCCGAGTCATCATCATCATCATCATTTCCCTAGGGCTCTTCCTCTTCGAGGTCCACTATTGACTCAGCGGGTCCATCTGCAAGTTCTACTTCGTGTTCCTCGTCTGGTTCTTCCTCTAAGTCGAGCCACCCTGCTATTCCCTGACTAGGGAGATAAGGGTTTCCTGGCTAATTATACTCGTCTATAGTGTATTGCACGAAGGGGTATAAATACTAGAAACAAATAGCATACCTATTACTCCTATAGTAATTTAATTTTGTTTAGGTTTGGTTCTATAAGCTCTTTGGATAATTAAATGATAAGTTTTTGATTCATTGTCCATCAATTACTCCCGAACACATGTTGGTCGTATTTGGAATGAATGTAGTTGATCAGGCTACATTCACCCCCAATACGACTACATAACTGCCCGACTTTAATAGCGATGTTCAAATCCTCCAAATACTTTTACTGTTCTTGCTGTGTTATTACTCTAGAATGCACACATAGGTATGTATTTTAATTATTATGTTCAGAGCTATTTAGTCCCATTGTATTTATAGTTGCATATCCTGTATGATTAGATATGCTAGTTCACTATAAACAATGCTCTGATACCAATCTGTCAAACCCCCAAACCAGACAGCGGAAATGTCCGGGGCCTTGTGCGTGACTTCATCTTGAAATATCATTACAGTGAATATAAATGAAACAAAACATCATCATCATTACACATGTAATATAACAACATTCATTGTTTACATCGAGTATTGTATTTGAATATTACATGCCAAAATAGTAAGAGTATGATGAAACAAAATATAACACAATATCCACTAGTTTGTTTCGTTCATCCTGCTTTAATGGTTTCCTGAGAATACAAGTTATTTTGAAACAGGTCAACATAAAAATGTTGCTCAGTTCATAAGCATGTTTGTGAAAATGATATGTATAACTTTGAAAACCACCAAAAAAATCCTATATTTTCTGCAAACTGTTTAGTGTGTTTGTGTCAGATCTTGTATTAATGCATGTATGTTATTGTTTATTTGAATAAAAGGGTAAAGAGAATGTAGAGAGAATGTAAAGAGCATGTAAAGAGAATGTTCCCAGACAACCCAATGTTGTTTGTAAAAGAGAAAGCTGTCATACCAACCCCCGAGGTTGCGTACCAGTACGAGAATGTTTCCGAGTAATCCAAGAGAAAAGAGAATGGTCTTCCGTAAACTTCATAACGTTAATTCCTCTAAGTGAGTCGTCATAACCATACTGAATAATGACAATTTCGCCTGTCTTGGCGTTGTTGGACGCCGATTTTGATTTTTGATTATAAGGTTTTCGTCACCCTAGATTGAGTTAGTCTAACTGTAGCAAACAGCTCAGGTGTGGGGTGTCATCCCCGTAGAGATCTATACACAAATCTCCGCTCTCCCTCCAAGAGACTCTGGTTATAACTATAGGCTACGATCGTACACTTAATAGGTGTCAACCGACAAAACTCACTAGATCCTTAATCGAATTTACGCGAAGAAAGGTATAATCTCATTCCAGGCCCAATGAACCATGTAAGTGAACCACTAAGGCATCGCTAAACATGAAATTAATTTAAATGCCCAAATTGGAATGAAATTATATAATATGGGCCCAAAATATATATATGAAAGGACAACTAAGGCCCATTTCACATGTAAGGTATTTACAGGCCCAAATAGCACACAAATAGTATCAAAGGTCCGTCGCACATGTTAATGGGTCAATGAGGCCCAATAAACATATAAATAGTATACAGGACCTATCACACATAAAATGGGTCACTAAGGCCCAATAACTTAGAAAATGATCAAATTAATTCGTTTGTTAGTTTATCGTTGGTTTTGGTTCAAGTATTCACTAAAATCGCATAAAAGCCCACTTTTTGTAAAAATGATGTTCTTGGCCCAATAAGCCAAAATTTTACAATTAAGGCCCAATTTTTGTAAGAATAACAATTTAGTCTCCATTTTGTTAAAACTTGTGTTGATGACTAGTTTCTGGTAAAAATAACATTTTAAACCCATTTTTGTCAAAATTATCATTTTTGGCTTGAATTTTGTGGAAACACATATTTTTCTGGTTTTGGGCTTTTTTGACCTAGTTGTTGGAAAATTCGTAGAAATATCATCGTAAGTCAAAATCTGGATACGTAAATTCTGGAAGTTTGGAAATTTTGTCTACTTTGTTCACAATTTTTCTCATAATTTTTGATAGCCTCAAACTAGTGTGAAATTACTCACCTTCACAGGTTGGTCCGAAATTATTTCAAATATGATATACAGTTTTGTAAAATTCGCCAAAAATTATAGAAAAATCGTATGAAAACGTGAGCATAGTCATTTTAAAGGTATAAACCTGATATTTGAGAATGTAAAACAGTTTTGAAAAATATTACAATTAAGGGGATCAAAACAGTTCGATATTGGGCTAAAACGTTTCTGTCAAAAGCTGATTTTTGAGTATAAGTTATTCATGTTTGTTCACAACACTTGTTTTTGCAATTTTAAGTGTATAAATCCCAGATCTACTAGTTTACATGTATTATATGTGATAACACATATTTTTCTCAAGGTTTTTATGAAGATCCAAGGAACAAACTTCATGTTCTTAGCATATTTTTAGTTTTATGAAGTAAACAACACAAAATCACCAAATGGTTCAAGAAAACACACATAATCATGCATATACACATAGATCTACACATAAGACTTGTATTCTCCCCCAAAAACCAAGTAAAAATCGCAAATAGGGAGTAGGAACTCACCTTGGGATGATGGATCGGTTTTGATAAAGAAGTGGAAGAAGATTTTTTATCCTAGCAAGCTTTCTTGAGTAGTTCTTGAACTTAGATGGTTCACTATGTGAAACTTGAAATGATTTTCTTGATGATTTCCCTTGCATCCATGGTTTTTCTTGAGAGAAAATGGGTGCAGAAGTGTCGTGTGCTTGAGAGAATAATGGTTAAGCCTGAAAAGAGAGAGAGAGATTAGAGTGAGAGAGGGATGGCCGAGAGTTAGAGAAGAGAGATGGAAAGGTATGGGTTGACTTATAGGAGTAATGGGAAAAGTTTGGATATATGGGAGGTAATTTCCTTGGATGTATGTTGTACAAAAGTGAGGTGCCACTCCATATTTCCCATGGTATTTTTTTTAATGTTGGGCCGAGAATGGGCTAGGAGCAAGGATGAAGTAACTTGGCCCATTTTTTATCTTGTTCGAAATTATGAAGCCCAAAAATTATTTTTCGGCCCATTGGGCTCTTAAGGAGGCTCACGGCCCAAAATGGTAAAAGAAATGGGTTTAGGGTCCATTAGGGGTAATTAAATCCTTTATGGCCCATCATGGCCCAAAATGTTATAGATTTATGAATTGATCCAATAAGAGAATCCTAGTCCATAATGAACTTGAACCGGGATTTCTAGGGTTTCCAATCCTTATTTGAACACATGAGATGTATTTGAATGAGCATAGAGCATGATATTCACTTAGAATACATGTCTTTCAATAGTTGAATGATTACATGAGAATATAATTTCCTAGAAAAAAATGCTAGGTGTGACAGGCTCAGTGAGTTTTACAACTGCCCGACATCCCTAAACCCGAAAATAACTTAGATTCGGATTTTTATTGAACCAAAGTTCATATGGGACTATTTTGTTCCTTTTATTTGGAACCCTATTTAAATAATAGTAGTTCGATAACATGGCCACTCCCCAGAATCCTTCACTCAATCTCGAGTATGACAACATCGAGTTTACCATTTCCTTTAAAAGTCGATTTTTAAGTTCAACAATACCATTATGTTGGGGTGTGTAAGGTGTCGTGGTCTCATGAATGATACCCACTGATTGGAAGTATATGAGATCCATATATTCACCTCCGCTATTAGTCTTTATACATTTAACCAGAATGCCCAATTCCAATTCCACCTCGGTTTTGTATTTTTTGAATTTATCTAAGGCTTCATCCTTAGAATGTAACAAATACACATAGCAAAACCGAGTGTAGTCATCAATAAAAGTGACTACATACTTTTTATTTCCCAATGAAGGATTGGAGTGAAATCACACAGGTCATTTTATACAAGTTCCAAAACAGTTGAATTTCTAGTGACACTTGGAAAGGGTTGTTTTGTCACTTTTGTAAGCATGCATGTTTTACAATTATCAGACATCATAGCATAATTTATCAACATTAGAAGCAAAAGTTACAAATGCAGAATTTTGAACAGGTAATAATTTGTCAACAATATTCAAACAAAACATTCTATTACTTAAATATCCAAAGCCAACAAACATTCCACCCTTAGAAAAAATAAATTTATCCGACTCAATAACTTATTTAAAACCATCAGAATTCAAACAACTAGAACTAACAAGATTTTTGAGAATCTTGGGAACAAACAAAACATAAAAAAGCCTAATTCTCTTTCCATAAGTAAATTCAAGACACACAACACCAACACCACAAATATGAATAAATGAATTGTCTCCCATTTTCAGCACCAACCCTTCTTGAAGTGGAGTTAATGTTTCAAACATTCGTTTATCCTTGCATATACGGTTTGTTGCCCCAGAGTCGATCCACTAAGAAACATCATCATCCTATACATAAATGATTCGGGAATGAATGAAACATAGAAAACATAATTATGATTAGAATTATCAAAGCTAGTAAAAAACTGACCTCCTTTAACTTAGGCCGAAGACCTGTTCACCTTCCCATTGGGTCCACTATTTCCAGCACCATTGTTGCCTAAATTCACACAATAATCACGCTTTCAATGACCAACTTGATTGTACTTCCCACAAACTAGATCCTTTTTCTTTTTGTTGGAGTTTCTTGGGACATGATCTTGCTTATGTTTGCCATGTCCTTTGTGGTTCTGATTTATTGGTTTGTTTTCAACCACATGAACCAAGGTCTGTCCAAATTCAACTTTTCCTTTGGGCTTATCATATTTTTCACTTTCCTTCGTACGAAGAGATTCTTCAATACGAATGTGGCTAGCTAGTTGAACCAAAGACAATTCCTCATTTTGATGTTTTAATTTATGTTTGAAATCTTTGCAGGATGGAGGTAGTTTGCCAATAATGATTGACATAACAATGGATTCATCCATATTCATATGGTGCAGTTTAAACTTACCATATATGTCAAGGAGTTCATTATATTGTTCAGTGATAGACCTTGAATCATCTATCTTATAATTATTAAAATCACTGACCAGAAACTTCTTGCTTGAAGCGTCCTCAGTAATGTATTTCAATTCAAGGGTGTCCCACAACTCCTTGAAACACAAGGCTTCAATATGGATATCAAATAAAGCCCCACCTTTACAGGTGTAGTTATTGTTGTCCCACTTCTATCTCCTACTTATCTCTTCAATTGTTTCAACATCACCTTCCTCAGCCTCTGTTGGTCTTAGAGTAGTCAGCACGTATTGTAACACCGTATATTTTCAAACCATTTTTTTCATTTAAAAATCACATTAATCTCATTACCATAAATCACAAAATCTCCAAAATCTCAAATTATCAAAACACATGTCTTTAATAACAAAATCCAAGATCCACAAAATATAACTTAGTCTCATGTGTACAATCAAGCTGACGCCTTCCCGTGATCATGAGAAGTACCTGAACACATAACACATAACATGGTAAGCACGAACCTTAGTGAGTTCCCCAAAATACCAAACATATCACATTAGCCTCTCATGGCTATGCTAAAATAAAACCCTCCGGTCAATGTGTCTCAGTGGGACCCTCTGATCCCACAGCTCGGGTGGACCCTCTGGCCCGAGCTCAGTATAATACACAACATTAATCACAAAGACATAATGCAGGACATCACAATACTTAATATAATCACATAAGACCCTCTGGACACACATAGATTACCACTCAAGGTAAGTAGAGTGAGAAGACTCACCTCGGATGACGAACAGCTCCTATAGATGCTGCTACTGCACACCGGCCTCTAACACCGAACCAAAACCCAAAATTACCGAATTAAGATCTAAGACGAAACCTCACTCATTAGGTCTAAAGATAGCTCACTACCCGACCCATAATTTACTCAAGCTCATTAGGCCCACCAAGGCCCAATACGAAATGGTATCTCCTAAGGCCCAACTCCTAAACTTAAGTCCCAATGGCAAGACCAACACAGGGCCCAAAACATACACAATATTTCTATGATAAAAATCTTTAATACAACAAGCCCAAAATCCAGGCCCAACACTCAAGGCCTAGTATGAGATTTAGCCCAAAAACCCCACAGCGCAATTATGTGGGGCGTACCTCCCTTGGTACGCTCAGCGTACACAAACGTCCACATAAAACCTGATCGGGGACATTAGATCAGTACGTGGGGAATTCTAGGATTTCGTGGGGCGTACGTCCCAGACATGCTCTTCCCACTCTCTTGGTCTTAATCCGTTAAGATGATAGTTCTACTGTCATATATGGACCTCCTAAATGCTCATACTCCATAAAGTTCGTGACTTTAAGCCTTTGCGAGGCTAAGGAAGTCCCAAACACAAAAACTCTCATTCTTTACTCCCAAAAATGCTCATATCTCATGCATGGGGTGTTTTTAACAACCATGGCCTCATTTTTATGAATCCAATCCGTTAATAACACTCAATGGGACATATATTAGGCTATGGAGTTCAACAAATTATAAAGCTTCAAGCTTTGGGACCAAAATCCTAAAATGGACCATAATATGCTCAATAAAAAAGGATGAGAAAGCTTTGAGCTTTATACCATCAAATGATACTCCAACCACAGAAAAGCTCAGATCCATGGCTTGGACTCCAACTCCATCCTCCTCAATGCTCCTTCTTCACTTCAAGGATACTACAAGAACACTTAGAAGCTCACAAATGGACATTCAATCTAGAGAAACGGATATTAGGGTTTTGAGAGGGTTGAAGGCTAGAAACGATGGCCAGAAATAAGGCCATTATGTTCTTTAAATAGGGTTACACCCCTCATTTAGGGTTTTCTCTCTGAGCCTAGTATGCCCAACGTACTAAGTGGCTCCGCGTCCAAATTAAGCACATGAGTACGTTGAGCACACACACATGTACACACTACGCAGTCAGCTGCCACCTTTTCTCAAATTAGGGACCAAACCTGCCAATGCTTTGAACTATCATAGCTTCCTCACTATAAGCCCGTTTCCAACAATCCCCACATCCATAGAAAAATGGCGAGAAGCCCAACGCTTCTAGTAACTCGTTGCAGTCTCTATGCTTTTTCATGCCTGGGTTGCAGCCCACGAACCCTAAATCACAGACGATCCGAAACAGGATGTTACAGTTCTCCCCTACTTAATTTGATTTCGCCCTCGAAATCGCTCCTCAACAACACATAGATTGAACCCAATAACCCGTGAAGCACAACCGAAAGGATCTTATATCATACAACAATCCCCTTCTAAAAACACCTGAACCCAAATAGGAAATGCCAATCCCAAAAAAGATGGACCCCTCTGCCGCTACGGTCCCCGTTCTGACTCTCCAGAACTTGAAAACTCTAGTGGTCTGTCTCCCTGCCAGACCGCCCTTTCAAGATATCATCATGTTAATCGCTCTTCGAATAACAGACCCTAATAACACACTACAAATTTTGATTTTCTTTTTGCAACTGATGGAAACAAGTCGTTGCCAACAATTGGCTACTGATCACTCATACCAGATATACCAATCGATCCAGATCGTAGCTCAAAAGGAACGAAAGCGTAACATCCCACCAAGGACCCACCGCCTGAACAGCTATGAGAACTCATCTAAAAGAATGAACCTCAAAACTCTATCCTCAGACACAATGCCTGCTCCGAACGATCCTCTGACATATGTAATCATAAGCCCAACTTCCTCTCAAATGTTCCCTCCGACACCGAGCACCAGGTCAACTCCCGACCCAACAGTTGAACTTCCAAAAGGCTACTCATTGCATCCAACTAATTCAGCCTCATAAATTAGTTCTCACAATAGCTATATTATCCCATCATGTGACACACAAGTCACAAAGTTCACCTTACCTTAAGCGAACACTACAACCCCTTCCGAAGTCGTCTCACCCCCAACCTCTGTATGTCCTGTGGTCGTTCCCAAACCAACGAACTGACCCACTTAGGTCTAAGACATTAGAAAAAAAATCGTTACCTCTCAAAATGAAATCCATCTGAAGCTCTAGAATCTCATCCTGTCTACCCAATACATTACTAGATCCAAACTCAAACTCAAGAGTCTGGTTCGACAGCAGAAATGGGACCACAGAGACCCAATGCCTTCCGATTGTGATAACCCCACCCCAACTAGGAATATTACGGTTCCCAACCATCATGGATTCCCCAGTCTCTCCCCTAGTTCGGCGAGCCGGTTCCCAAAGACTCGATGGGTAAGGCTACCCAAGCCTAAGAATTCCTCTACGTCATGCTCTGACTAGTGATCATTATGGCTCCTCATAGATTCACAATAATCTCTTGTTGGCTAGTGAAAGCTACAGCTCCCCGCAGATTCTCTACGGTCTCTCTCACTCATTGGATAATGGAAGCTACGGATCCCCGTAGTTCCACAATACTCTCTCGCTGGCCAGTGAAAGCTACGGCTCTCTGCAGTTTCACAATACTCTCTTGCTGGCCAGTGAAAGTTATGGCTCCCCGCAGTTTCTCAATACTCTCTCATTTTCAAGTGAAAGCTATGGCTCCCCGCAGTTTCTCAATACTCTCTCATTCGCTAGTGAAAGCTACGGCTCCCCGCAGTTTCACAATACTCTCTCGCTCGCTTGGGGCTCACACCATGGTTTTCCCTGATAGTCTCAAGTGATTACTCCCACTTGGATCCACTCACTCTCTTATCACTCCATAATCTTATCCTCGAGTTATCACCCCAATGAGTTCACTATTGAATACTCCATGGTCCAACATAGATAGGTACACACACCCACCAAGGTTAAGCATCACTACTCCTGACGACAACCGTCGTGACAAAACACTTTCTCTCGCTACAATTCACATTCTTGGATAATCTCGTTTGATGAAAAATAACTGACGGGCTCCCACTGGAACCATAATCACTTGGTACCCCACTTTCCATCTCACAACTCAAATCTCAAAATAATCCAAAATTTTAGGGCATCATGCTCGAATACCTCGGTACACTATCACAGAACCTCATGATGTCTTGCCTCAACCACTGATCTCCCACTCACGACATCATATTCTGATATCACAATGCACCCTCTCAGAATTTTACAATGTCTTGCCTCGGCCACTAATCTTCCTCCCGCACAACTCGTAACTTCGAAATACTCCAACTCTCAATTCGTAACACGGAGGAATCGTCAATGAATCAAAACACATTGACGACTATCCAAAACCCCATCCTCTATTGCTCTAAAACCCATGCAAGAATACTCGCACTGACTCTGAAGTTGGTTGTCAATCAACTTCTGCCCTTCCCAAAGTGCACATAACAACCCATACATCGAACTAAAAATTCCCAACCGTCAAAACTATCCTTAACGAGCCAACCGCCTCGAACTAAACCATTACAACCTCGAAGTGTTCGTAACCACTATAAGGTCCCTGACCAATGGCTACTCTTCGTGGATACATCCATCCTTTCATGAACATGCACAACATGCATTATCTCGCTCCGCACTTGCCTCATCCACCAATAACCCAAGTCTCATGAATCCATACCGCAGATCTCCATAACCAGTTTTCTAACCACACTTGAACAAATCCATATCCTCTCTATAAAATACCCCGTTCTCCCCCATTCAGGGTTCAAACCATCACCAATTGGCATGCCAACAGTCTACTCCACAGACTGTTTCACTAGGTCCATCGCACTTGACTCTTGGAACGTACTACGTAACACTTGATGATCTTTCCGATAGAGACCAAGCAACTCCAAATATCCCGAATCTCAGATGAAATCCTTCGAAACTTCCCAATGTGATTGCCTCTAGTCATCCAAAATCTCATACCGACACATTACCAGACATTTCAACTATCCCGTAATAGCCATGACTCTCAGTCTGAAAATAATGAACTATCACACTCCTCATCTTCGACTCCTCAAACATCGTTCCATCATGAGAGTTATCATGGAAGCAAGAGACCTCACTCCCACACTTGATGTCCGATATAACCCACGAGGACCACCGCCCCGATACTTTCCCCTTGAACCTTGAACTGCTACTGATTATACCTTACTATACTCGACCAAGATATACCCTTGTACTCATCCATTTCAGTCACTACTGATGACTCTCTCACGGTATAAGAAACATCCCACAGCAGACATACTGCCCAAATACTCTAGTGAAAAGGTCGCAACCATATGCTACCCCATGGGGTTTACCTCCAAACACGGAAACTGGAAGCTCAATATCTCTTCTGCTTCTCACAGGAAATGGAAATAGCTCAACTCTGGTCATAGAAAGTGACATATCAACTATCGGTCAATTGCTCAACTCAGACCGCAATCCTCCATAAAGCACCATCTGTACTCATCCTTGAGTCTTGCCACTCCAACCGGCATCTCACCAGTAAAATCTCTTAGAAACTAACTGAATTTCCCTCTCAAGGTACGCTCTAATTGAAGCTAGCTCTATATGGAGCTCTGGCCCCATACTCTATCATACCAGTTCTCAGTCTAAACAATCACAATGGGGCAACTGGTAAAGTCAGAAGCAATATCTGCTACGAATCATGGTACTCGAACCATGTTATCTTCCCTCAATCTGCTACTTAGAACCCTTGGAATTCTCCCTATTTCGAGTATGGGTCCTCTTATTTTAAGTAGTACGGGGCCATACTACATGCCACGTCTACCCATACTTTCCACACGGATCATCCCAGATTTCCTAAGTAGCTGCTCATCCTTCTCGATCACCAATCTCGTTAAACCTGGTTGCTCTCCAGCGAATACTCTCCTCTATCAGTGTACTCATCTTACTAAGGTCACTTCCTAGGCTCTTCCTTGGTTCTCACACATCTCTGGCATCAGATGCTGAAGAACTCCTTATGATGCCAGCCATCTACCTCCTAAATATTGTCATATTCACTTAGTAGTTGATTCCCATCATCAAGAGTTCCACAAAGCACGAAGCAAGCAGCATTCGGGCTTTGAATAACCTCAACCAGCACAAAACACTACTCTAGCAGACAACTCCACTTGCTCTATTCACAACACAAAAGGCATCACCGAACTCAGGTTATCTTACCTCCTTGGTGTCTAATCATTCTTCTCAGTAGAATCCTTAAATGCTCATCTAGGTATCTCTCCTAGATTACCCTACTACTCAAATCTCTCCCTCTAAAAGATTCCTGCTAGGTACTCCTACTCAGTACATTCACAGAGCCAATAACACATAGCAACATCTCCTCAACTAAAGCATCACAAATCAGGACACTCTATCCCTAAAATCTGAAATACCTAGCCTATCCTCTAGCATGTAATTGTAATATCCGATAAACATCTCACAAATATGTTATAAAGTAAACAATTAAGGTATTTTGGGAAATCACCGTTCGGGCTCTGGCTGATTGTACACACCGGTCCTTCTCGTTTTTCTCTTAGAAACTCTTAATGGTTTTATAAAAACCATTTCTTTTGAAAACTTTTCTCAAATCTTCAGTTTGAGTCCAGACATACCCAAAGGTGTATCTGAATCCCCCAAACCAAGGCTCTGATACCAACTTGTAGCACCGTAAATTTTCAAACAAAATATTCATTTAAAAATCACATTAATCTCATTAACATAAATCGGAAAATCTCAAAATCTCAATTTTTCAAAACACATGTCTATAATAACAAAATCCAGGATCCAAAAAATATAAGTCAGTCTCGTGTGTACAATTAAGTCGGCACCTTCCTGTGATCCTGAGAAGTACCTGAAATAGATAACACATAACACGGTAAGCACAAAGCTTAGTGAGTTCCCCAAAATACCACACATATCTCATTAGCCTCTCATGGTTATGCTCAAATAAGACCCTTCGGTAAATGTGTCTTAATGGGACCCTCCGGTCCCACAGCTCGGGTGGACCCTCCGGTCCTAGCTCAGTAAAGTCAATATAATACACAAAATAATCCAAAGACATAATGCAGAATATCACAATACTCAATATAAGCACATAAGACCCTCTAGTCACAAATGGATTACCACTCAAGGTAAGTAGAGTGAGAAGTCTCACCTCAGATGATGAACAACTCCTATAGATGTTGTTGCTACACACCGGCCTCCAACACGTAACCAAAACCCACAATTACCCAATTAAGATCTAACACCAAACCTCACTAATTAGGTATAAAAGTAGCTCACTACTCGTCCCACAGTTTACTCAAGCTCATTGGGCCCACCAAGGTCCAATACGAAATGGTATCTCCCAATGCCTAACTCCTAAACTTAAGTCCCAATGGAAATACCAACATAGGGCCCAAAACATACACAATATTTCTCTAATCAAAATCTCCAGTACAACAAGCCCAAATCCAGGCCCAACACTCAAGGCCCAGTATGAGATTTAACCCAAAAATCCCACAGCATGATTACGCAGGGCGTACCTCCCTTGTTATGCTCAACGTACACAAACGTCCACATAAATCCTGATCGGGGACATTGGATCAGTACGCGGGGCATACTAGGATTACGCGGGGCGTACGTCCGAGACATGCTCTTCCCACTCTCTTGATCTTAATCCGTTAAGACAATAGTTCTACTCTCAAATATGGACCTCGTAAAGGCTCATACTCCATAGAGTTCGTGACTTTAAGCCTTTGCATGGCTGAGGAAGTCCCAAACACAAAAACTCTCACTCTTTACTCCCAAAAATGCTCATATTTCATGCATGGGGTGTTTTTAACAACCATGACCTCATTTTTTTGAATCTAATCCGTTAATAACACTCAATGGGACATATAATAAGCTCTGGAGTTCAACAACTCACAAAGCTTCAAGCTTTGGGACCAAAACCCTAAAATGGAACATCATATGCTCAAATCAAAAAGGATGAGAAAGCTTTGAGCTTTATACCATCAAATGATACTCCAACCACATAAAAGATCATATCTAAGGCTTGGAATCCAACTCCATCCTCCTCAATGCTCCTTCTTCACTTCAAGGATACCAAAAGAACACTTAGAAGCTCTCAAATGGACACTTAAGCTAGAGAAATGGATATTAGAGTTTTGAGATGGTTGAAGGTTGGAAATGGTTGCTAGAAATGAGGCCATCATGTTCTTTAAGTAGGGTTACACCCCTCATTTAGGTTTTTCTCTCTGAGCCTAGTACGCCCAACGTACCCACTGGTATGCCCAACGTACTAGGTGGCTCCGCGTCCAAATTAAGCATATGAGTATGCAAAGCGTACACACATGCATGCCCCGCGTACTCAGCTACCACCTTAACTCAAATAAGGGACCAAACCTGCTAACACTTCAAACTATCATAACTTCCTCACTATAACCTCATTTCCAACAATCCCTACATCCACGGAAAAATGGCGACAAGCCCAATGCTTCTAGTAACTCGTCGCAGTGTAAAGGTTTCTCATCCCTGGGTTGCAGACTACAAACCCCAAATCACAGACGATTTGAATCATGATGTTACACGTATGCTGCTTTCAGAGCAGTCAGCATGCACTGCATCATCTTCTTCTTCCAGCGCCTGAAGTCGACGCCTTTGAACTTCTCTAACTTTGCAAACTTCATGGTCATCTCGCGGATTTAGTCTCCCATGTGCAGAAATAAATAATATCAGTTCGGTTGTTGGAAAAAATAGGGTTTGTAGTGGAGATCTGGATACCACTTGGATTGTGAGAACACTTTCCAAACAGATATTTCTACCCTATGCTTGGGTTGCAAGCAATTCAGCCTAGGATAATCCAAGAGGACACATATGATTCTAGGCACAGATATTGTAAGCCAAATTACTAGAAGGATTCTATATTTGTTTGATGAAAACGAGAGCTTAAGAATTTCATGTGTATATTCTCAAAGAGAAGATTCGTCATGGGTTGGCCGTCATGGGTTGCTTCAGAAGTAAGTCAAAGAAATCCGAATTTTTATGATGATTTAGGGTTTCCAAAAAATGACGAATTTCATTAGTTTTAACATAATCACCATCAGAAGTAAGCTTGGGGCTCTGCTCCTTGGACCTCGCTAGGGGCACCACCACTTTGGAAACCCCAGAACCCCGACATGTCGTCGAAGCGGCTTCTAATTCGATCTTATACATGTGTGCACTTCGCAAAAACCCGTATATATATATATATATATATATATATATATATATATATATATATATATATATATATTAGAGTACAAATTATGGAGCCCCTTAGCTCACATGTTAGTTCCAGTTATAGAAAATGACATGATAACACCCAACATTAAATATATTGACACAATACATATTTGTTGTATAAATTTACATTATTAGCAACAAATGGGACATAAACCTTTAAAAGGTTTGATGAGGCTATCTTTCTACTAATATATATATATATATATATATATATACACACACACACACATATATATATAAAGAGAGAGAGAGAGAGAGAGTTAGAAAGAAAGGTTCTGTTGATATTCAAAATAAAATAGAGATCTTGAGACTCAACCTCAGCGAGATAAATCACATTTGTTGTTCTAATCTTCCGGCATACCGGTGCGGCGGGTCAATAATTGTAACACCTGTGTTTTGAGGCTAAGCATTGATACGATGATGTAATAGTTAGGGTCAACAAATGTAACTTATTTTGAAGTAATAAAGATGAATTGCTTGAATATTATGTGGATTATGTGATTTTATGTACGCCCATCATACACCAAAGTAAGCCTTGCGGTCTCCCATTTCACGGTTCTGAAGCGAGCCACAATGCACCACCTAAAATCCGTCATGTGCCCCCTATGCGCAACGTACCGCTGAGGCCAACCCTAAATCTCAAACATTAAAGCCTTTCTTCCTCTCTCTACTCTCTCTCTAAACCTCCCAAACATCCCCAAAGCCTAGCAAACTTCCCAAGCACTAGAAGAAAGCCCCGGAGCGCCCGAAGGCTCCGAGAAAAAGAGCTTTTCGGCTAAGAATGTTCTGCTCCCGTAGAGCCTGTTTTCGTCAAAGGAAATTATATTTTTATGAAGTGAAGCATTGTCCTAGTTGGAATCACCACTTTATCAGGTGAGTGCATGGTCACTTCCATCTTACACATAGATATGAAGTATTTTATATAAATTACTTGCTATGCGTGCATATTATCTGTTTACCGTAGATCTTTGTTGAATGAAAGATTTAAACCTTTTTTTTATGATTTAAACTGTATATGTATTTTATATCTACAAATAAGTTGGGTAAAACATTGGTAGATGAAATAGTTGATGTGTGATAAAATAAAATGACGAGAGGCCTCGATGTTTACGATGATCCAATCATCTAGCGGAGTATGGATGACAACCACAGACTAATCGAAACAATCCAGTGGAACTCTAGCAGGCTCGCAACTTGTAGGTGTTTATTTGAACTAAGTGTTCACCAGGTGTACTCCATCCCCCATGGTTTCCTTATTTGACATGTAATTCTAATGAATCTCCAAAGCAATGTTGTCCACCCTGAGGAATAATCATTAAGCTAGGTCCATTATAATAGATGCTTTAAGGACATAAAGTGAGGATAACAGGAATGCGTAATCAGGTTGAATGATTTGATGTAAATAATTAAATTTATTTACTGTGGGTTGAAAATCCTATGCGCTCACCAGACTCCTAAGCTTGACCCACTCAGTTTCTTTATTACAGGTAGTGACACGAGAGCATAGATGCGATGATCTGATGAGAGATTATGGATTATAGGCCAATAGAAATAAATAGAATGTTGTAAGGCCTATGTTGTTTTGTTTATGCTTTTGATCTGTGTTGACAATGACATCCTGAGGTTTGTAATGTAATGAAAATACATTTATTTGGAAATGCTTTAATAAATTCCACAACATTTTTCTTTAAAAATATACTTTGATTTTCAATTAAAGCATAAAGAAATCAGTCTTTTCTGGCCGCGAAATTGGGGATGTCACAGTTGGTATCAGAGCATTAGTTTAAGTGAACTAGGAATTTGTAGGATTTCTAGATTGAAATTTAGAATGCTAAGCAATGATTGTGAGATGAGTGTCTGCTACATTTTAGACATGAGGACTAGTTTATTTTAGTAAAGATGCCTAAAATGCTTTTATCTGCTAAATGCTTTATGTTTTCATTATATGCTATTATTTTTTCAAATCTACGGTCTATTGCCGACCGGATCTAGAAACCTTACGTGTTCAGGATTCTAAGTGTTCTACTATGATATTAGAACTACCATGTAACGTTTGGGAGTGATAAGGAAGATTTAAACGTCTATCGTAAATAAAGATCTAAGTTTACCTACTTTGGTGTATTGATCAACATGGTGAGAACCTGAAGTGGACTCAAAAATGTAAATGGGCATAGGAATCAGCAACCCAAGGGATGGACCAACTGCCGATAGTAGAAGCTGCTCCTGACCCAGTCACGATGGCTGGAGTACTATCCATTATTCGAGCTATGATGGCCGAACAGATGGAAGAAATGAGGCAAATGTTGCTGAGTAGCATAGGTGATCCTTCGATGCCTGTTGAACAACCAGAATTGAATGACGGACAGTCGGAAGAAGGGAGCTACAGTAGGACCGTTGGTCAAGCTGAACTGCTAATTGTTAGGAGGAACAACCAAGCTGAAGGAGTCGACAGGAACAAATACAAATATAACGACTTCACAACTTGTAAGCCATCGAATTTCACTAGGAAAGAAGATCCAGTTGGAGTTATGGACTGGATCTCGGAGATGGAGTTGGCCTTGATAACATGTTGTTGCAAGGGCACGGTACAAACCACGTATGCCGTACGTCAGTTCAGAGGTGGCGTTGTTCGCTGGTGGAACACAGTGGGGAAGACCATAAGCCCCAATGAGCTACTACAACTGACATGGGTAGAGTTTTTCATGCAATATAAGCGCGAGTACTGATCGGCTCAAAATCTGCTTGAGCTAGAGAACCAATTCCTGACATTGAAGAAGGGAAGCATGTCTATTGATGAATACAACAATGCCTTCACTCACAAAATGGTGTTTACTTTGTTCATCGTCCCAGACGAGTTGACGAAAATCGACAAGTACGCAAAGGGACTTCCATGGGAGTATGTCGTGCTAGTACGTTAGGAACCTAATCTTGAGGCGGCTATTTGGGTTGCCATGTTTGTTGAATACATGATCGAGGGAAGAACTGCCAACAAGGTTGAGGGTGGAAAAAAGAGGTAGTTTGAGCGGTCTGAAAGGTCCAACAAGAAGAGCAAGTCTGGTTCAAGGAATTATGGAAGAGGAGGAAACGAAGTGAAGTCCTGCAAGAAGTGTAAAAAGAAACAGTTTGCGAAATGTAGCAAGGAGGTGACTTCCTACAAGTATAGAAAGACAGGGCATTACGCCAACGAGTGCACATCCAACAAGAAGGTGTGCTATGGATGTAACGAAGAAGGGCACATTTCGAAAGAATGCCCAAAGAATAAGGAGGCAGCAAGGCTAGTGTCCCACCGAAGCCGAAGTCATGGAATTTCTAGATGACCCTAAAAGTTGTAATAGATGTAGTAGATGTCACTTTAGGTACCTTTCTTGTAAATGGATTGCCTGCCAATATATTATTTGATTCCAGAGAAAATCACTCCTTTATATCACACAAATTTGGTAGAAGACTAGCGTTGCCTGTAGATAAACTTGTTAATGCTCTAGTTGTAGAAGTTGCCAGTGGCAAATTCATACCTGTTAGCGATTGCATTAAAAACATTATCATCCACTTGACGGAAAATAATTCTATGAGGAATTGTTACCCATTGAGTTGAATGGTTTCGAAATCGTACTAGGAATGGATGGGCTTAGCGCCAATGATGTCGAGATATTGTGCAAGAAGAAGATAGTAAGAGTGAACCCACCTGGGAAAGAGTCGTTTATGGTGTATGGGGACAGACGCAGAGTAAAATTTAGATTCATTTCCCTAATGAAAGAAAAAAATGTTTATCTAAATGATGCACCTCATACTTGGCATTTCAAATCGATGCAAAGAAGAAGATACAAAGAATACTAGTAGTGTTTGACTATCCGGAAGTATTTCCCGAAGATCTTCCTGGATTGCTCCCTGATAGACAAGTAGAGTTTCGAATAGACATGTTGCCAGGAGCAACACCAATAGCAGAAGCACCCTACCGATTAGCACCTACAGAGATGAAGGAGCTTATGACACAACTTCAAGAGTTGTTAGACAATAGTTTCATTAGACCTAGTTCATCACCCTGGGGAGCTCCGGTGTTATTCATAAAGAAGAAGGATGGAAACATGTGGATGTGTATAGACTATAGAGAGCTAAACAAGGTAACGATAAAGAATAAGTACCCATTGCCAAGTATTGATGACCTATTCAATCAACTTCCAGGTTCAAGCTATTTCTCAAAGTTCGATCCTAGGTCAGGATATCATCACCTGAAGGTGAGAGAGCAGGATATTGAGAAAACCGCATTCAGAATGAGATACAGACACTATGAGTTGTTAGTTATGTCATTTTGACTAACCAATGCTCCAGCAGCATCATGGATTTGATGAACAGGGTTTGTAAACCATTCCTCGATAAATCCATGATAGTTTTCATAGATGACCTTCTAGTTTACTCAAAGAGCCAGCATGAGCATGGCAAGCAACTTCGAGACGTGTTAGAAGTTTTGCAGAAGGAGAAGCGGTTTGAAAATTTGTCAAAATGTGATTTTTAGATTAGAGAAGTCCAATTCTTAGGTCATGTGTCAACCAAGAAGGAATAATGGTTGATCCAGCAAAGATTGAGCTGTGATGAAGTGGGAATGACCAAAAAGTCCCACGGAGATTCAAAACTTTTTGGGTTTAGTTGGATATTACCAAAGATTTATCCAAGCTTTTCTTCGATAGCTGCTCCATTAATAAATTTTACCCACAAAAGCTCTACACATACATGGAGTGAAAAACACGAAGAGGAATTCAAGAAGGTAAAGAAGAAGTTGTGTGAAGCACCAATTATTTCTTTACCTGATGGAGTTGAAGACTTCTCAGTCTATAGTGATGTATCTGGAGTTAGGTTAGGTTGTGTTATGACCCAAAGAGATAATGTGATAGCATATGCATCTTAAAAATTGAAAGAGCACAAGAAGAATTACCCCACTCATTGTGTGGAGTTGGCAGAGGTAGTATTCACATTAAAGATATGGAGGCATTATCTTTACAGCATGAAGTGCAGACTCTTCACTGATCATAAAAGTCTCCAGTATTTCTTTGATAAAAAATAATTTTATATGAGGCAATGATGCTCGCTTGAGTTGTTTAAGGATTAAGACCGTGAGATAATTTACCATCCTAGTAAAACAAATGTCATAGCTGATGCTCTGAATCGAAAAGTAAATTTGGAAAGAAAAAGGCCAAGAGCATTAAGAATTGAAGTCGTTTCAAAAATTGTGGAAAGCATCAAGAAAGCTGAGGAAGAAGCTTCAGAGAAAAATGACGGAAAGGAAGAATGCTTGGGCAAAACCGTTGGATTAGGTGTCTAAGCCTATAACTATAATTGGTATGTACTTAACCCGAGAGTAGCATGGTCTATTTGGGTTGCATATAATCACGACAATTTGATAGGATGGAGTTTTCAAAAGAGGTTATTTATGATTTATTAATATATTATAACTTTTGAAGCAACCCGTGGCGAGAAGCCCAACACTTTTAGTATCTTGTCGCAGTCTCAAGGCTTTCTCATGTCCGAGTTGCAGCCCACGAACCCTGAATCACAGACAATCATATACAGGATGTTACACGTAGGCTGCATTTAGAGTAGTCAGCATGAAGTGGGTCTTCTTATTCCAGCGCCTAAAGTCGACGCCTTCGAACTTCTTGAACTTTGCAAAATTCGTGGTCATCTCGCGGATTGAGTTTCTCATCTCCAGAAATAAAGAATATCAATTTGATTGTTGAAAAAATAGTGTTTGTAGTGGAGATCTGGATACCATTTGGATCGTGAGAACAATTTCCAGACAAATATTTATATCCTATGTCTGGGTTGCAAGTAATTCAGCCTAGGATAATCCAAGAGGATACTTACGATTCTAGGCACAAAAGTCGTAAGCCGAATTACTAGAAGGATTCTATATTTTTTTGATGAAAAAGAGAGCTTAAGAATTTCATGTGTATCTTCTCAAAGAGAGGAGTCGTTTACATAATAAACGAGATTACGGTTTCTATTAGGGTTGGCCATCATGGGTTGCTTCAGAAGTAAGTCAAAGAAATCCGGATTTTAATGAGGATTTAGGGTTTCCAAAAAATGATGAATTTCATCAGTTTAACCATAATCACCCTCAAAAGTAAGCTAGGGGCTCTGCCCCTTGGACCCCGGTTGGGGCGTTGCACCTTTGGAAACCCCAGAACCCCGACTTGTTGTCGAACCAGCTTCTAATTCGATCTTATACATGTGTGCACTCCGCAAAAACCCTTAAATATATTAGAGTCCAAATGATGGAGCCCCTTAGCTCACATGTTAGTTCCAGTTACAAAAAATGACATGATAACATTAAAAGCACCAACATTAAATATATTGATACAATACTTATTTGTTGTATAAATTTACATTATTAGCGACAAACGGGACATAAACCTTTAAAAGGTTTGATGAGGCTATCATTCTAATAATATATATATATATATATATATATATATATATATATACACACACACATAGAGAGAGAGAGAGAGCTAGAAAGAAAGGTTCTGTTGATATTCAAAATAAAATAAAGATCTTGAGATTCAACCTCAGCCACATAAATCACATCTGTCATTCTAATCTTCCGGCATACCGACGTGGCGGGTCAATAATTGTAATGCCCGTGTTTTGAGGCTAAGGATTGATACGATGATTAGGGTCAACAAATGTAACTTATTTTGAAGTAATAAAGAGGAATTGCTTCAATATTATGAGGATTATGTGATTTTATGTGCATTATACTTATTTATAAGATATAATAAATTACAAATGAAAATTGGCGCCAAAAATAAAAATATAGATAAAACCTATATCTATGAAGAAAGTTGTAGTGGTCATGACAAGGATTCCGGAGATATAAAGAACGCCAAAATCCGAGTTATAACGAAGAAGATATGACCCGTCGAAGTTTCGCGACGTTGTGTGACATAAAATGTGAGTTTACGATAAAGTGCTTTTTAGCCTTAGCGATCTAAATGAAAGTCATAGTACGAACCTCAGACACCTGATGAGTGACACATAGTGTACAAACCTAGGACACCCGCCCCGCTCATATACCCAACATAAAGCTCCGAACGCCCTGCGTACCGAGTATGCCAAGCATACACCGAAGTCACCTTGTGGTCTCCCATTGCATGGTTCCGAAGCGAGCCATGATGCACCACCCAAAATCCTGCACGTGCCCCTTATGCGTAACGTACCACTGAGGGTACGCCCAATGTACTGCGAGGCTTCGGCCCTATAAATAGCGGTGCGAGGCCAGCCCTAAATCTCACACCTTAAAGCCTTTCTTTCTCTATCTACTCTCTCTCTCTCTAAACCTCCCAAACATCCCCAAAACCTAGGAAATTTCCCAAGAACTAGAAGAAAGCCCCGGAGCGCCCGAAGGCTCCGAGAAAACGAGCTTTTTGGCTCAGATATTTCTGCTCCCGCATAGCCCGGTTTCGTCAAAGGAAATCATATTTTTAAGAAGTGAAGCGTTGTCCAAGTTGGAATCACCACTTTATCAGGTGATTGCATGGTCCCTTTCATTTTACACATAAATATGAAGTATTTTATATAAATTACGTGCTATGTGTACAAATTATCTGTTTACCTGGTATCTTTGTTGAATGAAACATTTAAACTTTTTTTTTTTTTTTTTATGATTTAAGCTGTATATGTATTTTATATCTACAAATAAATTGGCTAAAACATTGGTAGATAAAATAGTTGATGTTTGATGAAATAAAATTATTAGAGGCCTCGATGTTTACAATGATCCAGTCATTTAGTGGAGTATGGATGACGACCACAGACTATTCTAGACAGTCCAATGGAACGCTAGCAGGCTCGCAACCTGTAGGTGTTAATTTCAACTACGTGTTCACCAGGTGTACTCCATCCCTCATGGTTTCCTTATTTGACATGTATTTCTAAGGAATCCCTAAAGCATTGTTGTCCACCCCGATGAATAATCATTAAGCTATTTCCATTATAATAGATGCTTTAGGGACGTAAAGTGAGGAATGGGAACGGGTAATTGGGTTGAATGATTTGATGAAAATAATTAAATATATTTATTGGGGGTTGAAAACCCTATGTGCTCACCAGGATTCTAAGCCTGACCCACTCAGTTTATGTATTACAGGTAGTGACATGAGAGCATAGATGCGATGATCTGATGAGAGATTATGGGTTATAGGACCATAGAAATAAATAGAATGTCGTATGGCCTATGTTGTTTTTTTTATGCTTTTGATCTGTGTTGACAATGACATCCCGAGTTTTCTAATGTAATGAAAATACATTTCTTTGGAAATGCTTTAATAAATTCTTTATCATGTTTTTGGGAACAAATACGCATCATTTTTCTTTAAAAGTATACTCTGATTTTCGATTAAAGCGTAAACAAATCGGTCTTTTTTGGCCGTGAAATTGGGGATGTCACAGTTGGTATCAGAGCATTAGTTTAAGCGAACTATAAATTTGTAGAATTTCTAGGCTTAAACTTATAATGCTAAGCGATGATTGTGAGATTAGTATCTGCTAAATTTTTGACAAGAGGTCTACTTTATTTTACGAAAGATGCCTAAAATGCTTTTATGCGCTAAATTTTTTATGTTTTCATTATATGTTATTATTTGTTCGGATATATGGTCTATTTCCGACCGGATGAAGAAACCTTACGTGTTCAGGATTCTAAGCATTCTACTACAATATTGGAACTAACATGTAATGTGTGGGAGTGATAAGGATGATTTAAAAGTATATCGTAAATAAAGATCTAAGTTCACCTACTTTGGTGTATTGATCAACATGGTGAGAACCTGAAGTGGACTAAAAAATGTAAATGGGAACAGGAATCAGCAACTTAAGGGATTGAGCAGGTGCCGATTGTAGAAGTTGCACCTGAGCCAGTCACGATGGATGGAGTACTATCCATGATTCGTGCTATGATAGCTGAATAGAGGGAAGAAATGAGGCAAATGTTGCTAAGTAATAGGGATGAACCTTCGATGCCTGTTGAACAACCAAAATTGAATGACGGACAGTCGGAAGAAGGGAGCTACAGTATGACCGTTGGTCAAGCTGAACCGCCAGTTGGTAGGAGGAACAACCTAGATGAAGGAGTCGACAGGAACGGATGAAAGTATAAGGACTTCACAAATTGTAAGCCATCGAATTTCACTAGGAAAGAAGATCCAATTGGAGTTATGGATAGGATTTAAGAGATGGAGTTAGCCTTGATAACATGTGGTTACAAGGGCAAGCTACAAACCACATATGTAGTACGCTGTTCAGAGGTGGCGTTGTTCGCTGGTGGAACACGCTGGGGAAGACCATAATCCCCAATGAGCTACTATAGATGACATGGGCAGAGTTTTTCGTGCACTATAAGTGCAAGTACTGCTCGGCTCAAAATCTACTTGAGCTAGAGAACCAATTCCTGACATTGAAGAAGGGAAGCTTGTCTATTGATGAATACACCAATGCCTTTACTGAAAAAATGGAGTTTGCTTTGCGCATCGTCTAAGACGAGCTAACGAAAATCGTCATTAGCAAAGGGACTTCCATGGGAGTATGCCGTGCCAGTACGTCAGGAACCTAATCTTGAGGCAGCTATATGGGTTGCCAAGTTTGATCAATAAATAATCGAGGGAAGAGCCGCAAACAAGGTTGAGGTTAGGAAAAAGAGGGAGTTTGAGGGATCTGCAAGGTCCAAAAAGAAGAGAAAGTCTGGTTCAAGGAAGTCTGGAAGAGGAGGAAATGAAGCGAAGCGGTGCGAGAAGTGTAGAAAGAAACACTTTGGGAAATGTAGCTAGGAGGTGAATTGCTACAAATATGGAAAGATAGTGCATAACGCCAACGAGTGCACATACAACAAGAAGGTGTGTTATGGATGTAACGAAGAAGGGAACATTTCAAAAGACTACCCAAAGAAGAAGGAGGCAGCAAGGCCTAATGTCCTACCGAAGTCGAAGGCAAGGGCTTTCCAGATGACCCTGAATGTTGTAATGGATGCAGTAGACGTCTCTTTATGTACCTTTCTTGTAAATGGATTGCTTGCCAATATATTATTTGATTCCGGAGCAAATCACTCCTTTATATCACACAAATTTGGTGGAAGACTAGCGTTGCCTGTAGATAAACTTGTTAATGCTGTAGTTGTACAAGTTGCCAGTGCCAAATTCATACATGTTAGCGATTGCATTAAAAACATCATCATCGAATTAAAAGAAACGAATTCTACGAATAGTTGTTACCCATTGAGTTGAATGGTTTCGAAATCATACTAGGAATGGATTGGCTTAGCGCCAATGATGCCGAGATACTGTGCAAGAAGAAGATAGTAAGAGTGAACCCACCTAGGAAAGAGTCGTTTATGGTGATATGGATAGACGCAGAGTAAAATATTTATCTAAAGGATGCACATCATACTTGGCATTTCTAATTGATGCAAAGTTGGAGATACAAAGAATACCAGTAGTGTTTGACTATCCGGAAGTCTTTCCCGAAGATCTTCCTGGACTTACCCCTGGTAGACAAGTGGAGTTTCGAATTGTCTTGTTGCCAATATCAACACCAATAGCAAAAGCACCCTACCGATTAGCAATGACAGTGATGATGGAGCTTATGACGCAACTTCAAGAGTTGTTGGACAACAGTTTCATTAGACCTAGTTCATCACCCTGGGGAGCTCCGGTGTTATTCGTAAAGAAGGAGGATGGAAGCATGAGGATGTGCATAGACTATAGAGAGCTAAACAAGGTAACGGTAAAGAAGAAATGCCCATTGCCAAGTATTGATGACCTATTCAATCAATTTCCAAGTTCAAGCTATTTCTCAAAGATCGATCATAGGTCAGGATATCATCACTTGAAGGTGAGACAGCAGGATATTGAGAAAATCGCATTTAGAACGAGATACGGACACTATGAGCTATTGGTTATGTTATTTGGACTAACCAATGCTCTAGCAGCATTCATGGATTTGATGAACAAGGTTTGTAAACCATTCCTCAATAAATCTGTGATAGTGTTCATAGATGAGCTTCTAGTTTACTCAAAGAGCTAGCAGGAGCATGGCAAGCAACTGCGAGAAGTGTTAGAAGTTTTGAAGAAGAATTTGTATGAAAAGTTCTCCAAATGTGATTTTTGGATTAGAGAAGTCTAATTCTTAGGTCTTGTGTCAACCAAGAAGGAATAATTTTTGATCCCACAAAGATTGAGCTGTGATAAAGTGGGAATGACCAAAAAGTCCCACGGAGATTCGAAAATTTATGGGTTTAGCTGGATATTACCGTAGATTTATCTAAGGCTTTTCTTCGATAGCTGCTCCATTAATAACTTTGACCCACAAAAGAGCTACATATACATGGAGTGAAATACACAAAGAGGAATTCGAGAAGGTAAAGAAGAAGTTGTGTGAAGAACCAATCATTTCTTTACCTGACGGAGTTGAATACTTCGTCGTCTATAGTAATGTATCTGGAGTTGGGTTAGGTTGTGTTCTGACCCAAAGAGATAATGTGATAGTATATGCATCTCAACCATTGAAAGAGCACAAGAAGAATTACCCCACTCATTATATGGAGTTGGCCGAGGTAGTATTCGCATTAAAGATATAGAGGCATTATCTTTACGACACGAAGTTCAAACTCTTCACTGATCATAAAAGTCTCACGTATCTCTTTGATAAAAAAGAATTTAATATGAGGCAACAACGGTGGCTAGAGTTATTTAAGAATTACGACTGTGATATAATTTACCATCCTGGTAAAGCAAATGTCGTAGCTGATGCTTTGAGTCGAAAAGTAAATTTAGAAAGAAAAAGGCCAAGAGCGTTAAGAATTGAAGTCATCTCAACAATTATGGAAAGCATCAAGAAAGCTCAGGAAGAAGCTTCAGAGAAAAATGACCGAAAGGAAGAACGCTTGGGCAAAACTGTTGGATAAGGTGTCTAAGCCCATAATTGTAATTGGTATGTACTTGACCCGAGAGTAGCATGGTCCATTTGGGTTGCAGATCACCACGACAATTTGATAGGATGGACTTTTGAGAAGAGGTTATTTATGATTTATTAACATATTATAATTTCAAATATATTAATATGAAATCATAATATTTAAATTGTATTGATCTTAAATTAATTCGGAATTAATTTAGTGATCAAAAGAGACTAATTAAATGTAAGGGGATTGATTTCGTAAATCAATGATTCTTATGGTGTAGGCTTATGGTTATTTAGGATGGGCTAAACCAATATGGTATATCATGGATAGTATATGGAGGTTTTAAGCCATGGATCCTAGGTAATATGGAGAGTCATGGGCATTAGGGTTTACATGGTGCTAACCCTAATCTTGCCACACTATATAAGAACCCCTTAGCTTCCAAAATCGTGACTAGATGTTCTAAGAGTTCATGAGCCGTTTTGAGTGTAAGAATATTCTCTCAAAAGTCATCCTTTGTCTAAGGTGTGTTGTGAACCATTTGAGGTGTCACACTTAGGGCACTAAGTTCTTAAAGGCCAAACACAACAGGTTCTACAAGCTACATAAAGAGGTAAACTCGTAACTAGTAATTTATGTTGCTTATGTCAATTACATGCTAGTTGTTGGCTTAATGCTTTGGAAACAATATTGCATGTATAGTTAGAGAAAACATAGATCCAAAGCATTTAGGGTTGTATGTGCATCATAGGATGTTGTAGTATACAAAACCCAACAGTGGTATCTGAGCCATGGGTTGTTTTCTATTATATTTGATGCAAATGTGTTATTTATCCAAAACTGAAAAGCTGTCTGACAGCCCTACTTGACGAGTCCAAGCTTGAACTCGACGAGTAGGATGATTTTTGGCATGGAATCGAAGGCATTTCTTTAATGATCGTATCAGATCGTGATAGCCATTTCATGTCAAGTTTTTGGAGAAGCCTACAAGAGGAAATGAGTACGAACTTATGTTTAAGTACAACCTACCATCCACAGACTCATGGTCAAAGTGAAATAATAATTCAAACATTGGAAGATATGCTAAGGGCATGTACCCTGGAATTTCAAGGTAACTGGGATGAGCACTTACCTTTGGTAGAGTTTTCCTACAGCAATAGTTACCATTCAAGCATCAAGATGGCACCTTATCAAGATTTTTTTGGACAGAAGTGTCGTACACTGTCTTGTTGGCTTGAGGTTGGAGAAAAGCAGTTTATGGCTCCCGAGATAGTCCATTAGACTACTGAAAAGCTGAAAGTGATTAGGGAAAGGATGTTAGCAGCTCAGGATCATCAAAAGAGTTATGCTGACAAGAAGAAACGGCCGATGACATTCGAAGTTGGAGATTTAGTTTTGCTTAAAGTCTCACCTTATAAGGGACTTATAAGATTTGGGAAAAGAGGAAAGTTGAGTCTAAGGTTTATTGGACTGTTAAAAGTTTTTCAGAGGATTCAGAACCAAGCTTACAAGCTAAAACTACCAGAAGAACTAGATGGTATTCATAAAACTTTCCACGCATGTTATTTGAGGAAGTTCATGGGAGAAATTCCCGACATAATTCCACTTTCTGAGTTAAGGATGGATGAAAATAAGTGTCTAATTGAAGACTCGGAGGTGATTGTTGACCGCGAGACAAAGAACTTGCAACGCAAGATGGCCGTCTTAGAGCTTGTGCGATGGAAACATACGAATGAGCCAAACCTCATCTGGGAAACGGAGAGTGACATGATGGGTCGCTATCTACATCTGTTCGTTGTTGTATGATTCCGAGACGGAATCATCCTAAGGCGGAGACAATTGTAACGCCCGTGTTTTGACGCTAAGCATTGATACGATGATGTAATAGTTAAGGTCAACAAATATAACTTATTTTGAAGTAATAAAGAGGAATTGCTTAAATATTATGTGGATTGTGTGATTTTATGTGCATTATACTTATTTAAAAGATATAGTAAATTAAGAATGGAAATAAGTGCCAAAAATAAAAATATAGATAGACTCGATATCAATGAAGAAACATATAGTGCTCATGACAAGGATTTCAGATATAAAAAGAACGCCGAAATTCGAGTGATAACGAAGAAGTTGTGACCAGTCAAAATTTTGCGATAAAATCGACACGACGTTGTGTAACATAAAATGTGAGCTTACGATATAGTGCTTTTTATCCTTAGCGATCTAAACAAAAGTCGTAGTATATGTTAAAACAAGAGCGTCGATAAAAATAACGTCCAAATCTGACTCCGTATGAGGAAGTTATGAATTTTTTAAGATTTGGCATAATAGTGTGCAGCACGAAGTACGAATTTAGATCGAGCGACTTTTAGCTGACACAACCTAAAAAAGAATCAAAGATCTCTTCAATAGGAGCTCAATGATAAAAAGACAGACGAAAACGGACGTCGGATGACAAAGTTATGAATTTTTAACAGGCTTTTCCTGTCCCGGTCAGTTAAAAATAAAACTTTAAAAATAAAATCGAAACTAGCCGGCGGAGTCTAAACAAAAGTTTTAGAGTACGTTCCCGCCTACGCGTGGATATAAAGAACATCGAAAACAGAGCTCGTATGCTAAAGTTACGAATTTTAGAAGTCAAGTGTGTAGAGTACGAATGTTATCTGAGGGGAACGCACTGCGTAAAAGGAAGGAATGCCCCGCGTTCAGATACTAGGTCCGGAGTTGGACACGTCTCTCCATCCGATGAGTGACACGTACTTTACGAATATCAGACACCCTCCCTGCTCATACGCCTAGCGTAATGCTCCGGACGCCCTACGTATCGATTATGCCCCGCGTACACCGAAGTACGCTTTGCGGTCTCCCATTGTGCGGTTCTGAAGCAGGCTACGATGCACCACCTGAAATCCGACATGTGCCCCTTACGCATAGCATACCACTGAGGGTACACCCAACGTACCGTGAGGCTTCGGCCCTATATATACAAGTGTGATTCCAGCCTTAAATCTCGCACCTTAAAGCCTTTCGTTCTCTCTCTACTCTCTTTCTCTCTCTCTCTCTCTCTCTCTCTCTCTCTCTAAACCTCCCAAACCTAGGAAAATTCCTTAGCACTAAAAAAAGCCCTGGAGCACCCGAAGGCTCCAAGAAAAAGAGTTTTTCGGCTCGGAAAGTTCTGCCCCCGCAGAGCCTAGTTTCGAGCAAACCTCCTGGTTTCGTCAAAGGAAATGATATTGTTAAGAAGCGAAACGTTGTCCAAGTTGGAATGACCACTTTATCAGGTGAGTGCATAGTCACTTTCATCATACACATAGATATGAAGTATTTTATATAAATTATTGTTGGAAAATTGGTGTTAACCAACTTATAAAAAAAAGGTTTTCCCCATTTTTTAACACGTCCAAAATGGATTTAATATGAATGATAAATTAATCCTTTAAGTAAGGGTGTTGGAAGACAAAAATAAGAGTTTAATGGATGGGAGAAAGAAAAGAAAAGTTCAAGGACCTTTCTTGCAAATATTTCTTTCTTTCGTAATTGAAATTGTAATTAATATTGAAATTAATCTTTGTGATTACTAGAGATTGAAATTGTAATTAATATAGAAATTAATCTTTGTGATTACTAGAGGTGTTTAAATGGGAGGTTATAGAATATGTAGTATAAATACCACTACTCTACAACCATTTGAGGATACCAAAAAGAATGAAAGAAAACTCTTTTCTTCCCCAATTCGTCATCTTCTTTTTCTAGCTATATTGAGGATATGATCCAGGCCTATTGAGGGTTCGGGTGGTCTAGAAGAACCACTTCAAACTGTTGTATCCTGGGAAATAAACACCCGGTAGCAGGCGAATTTGTTTTAAGGACAATGTGTTAAACACATGCCTTAGTTTTTTTCTATTTTGTTATTTGTTTTCGTACATTACCATAATATTATTTCTACAATCTTAAAAAAAATTCATTTGTACGAAATGAACTACAAATTGGAAACAATTTTACTTAAATTTTTTTGATATTGTACGCTTTTCATAACGAAAAAAATGATTGTTTTGTAATTTTTAAGAACCTTTCGTCGTTAAGACATTAAGAAATTTATTTGTAATTAAGTATCTAATTTTCCAGCTTTGGTACTGATTCTATTAAGTTCCTAATGAGTTAAGAAGCTTGCTTAACTCAAAAACACAATTTAGGTGTTGCTGTGAAATGCTCTAATTTGTTCCAATCTTTGAAAAATCATAAGTTTGTCATGCATGCTCATTTTTTGTTGAAACCAATTCTCAAAGTTTTGTATATGAGTCTGCTTCATTTCATTACTTTTCGCTGAAATCTGTAAACAACTCTAACTATGGTGAAAAATACAATTTGCACTGACTGGTTAGTTTTTTAGCAGCTATGATACATATTTTTGTAAAATTCATAAAAACATGTAGAAAAATCATATGAACTTGTGAAAGTAGTCCCTGGAAAACTAAGAGACAGGGATATTGGATTATAAACTTAGATTTTACTTTTCAGAAGTTTAAGTGGGGCCAAAGTAGTCTTGAACATACTGTATTGTTTTGTTAAAAACAAAAAGGCTTTGTTTAGTCAAAAACGACTTCAATTTTATGTAAAACAGCTTTGGATATTAGAAAACAACTTGGTTTTACTTAAAAACATCACATTTTAAATAGTTATGTTGAAAGAAAACATTAGATTTCCTAATATCATAATTTATGCATCAGTTTTCTGCATGAGAAATCAGATTTTAGAATTTCTGCATCAGAAATCAAGTTTCATATTTGTTCAAATATAGATTTTTAATTATCTTGAGTTTCGTCCACGCAAGAGGCAAACGTATTTTCTTGAAATTAGAATTCTAAACATTTATATTTAGAGTATAAATGATTTCATAAAATGTCACCATCCAAAGTGGAACGATTTCCGAAGTAAACTCTACGGATGCTAACTCAAATGAGTGATGGATTGATATGGGTGCTACACACCATGTGTGCTCAAAGTGGGAGTGACTCATGAATTATAAGTTTGTCCAAGTTGAGGCAAAAATTTATTCTTGAAATTATGATTCTAAACAATTAAATTTGGTGTTTAAAATATACTAGAAATGGTATAACGTAACACTTAATGATGTGTTCATGTGTTGTATATTCCGTAGAAGAACTTAATGTTTGGATGGTTTTTGAACAAACATGGATTTTGTTTGGTGTTTGAGTTTAATAAGTATGTACTAACCTAAAAAAAGTATGTTTGTAGGTAAGATCTATGAGGACGGTGGAATGTTTAAATTCCATATATTGGCTAATGATAGGCCTGACAATTGGGTTGGGTTCGGGTTGGCGGGTCACGGGTTGACGGATTTTCGGGTCAGAAAACATAAACTCAACCCAACCCATATAATATATGGGTTGACGGGTTGGAGGGTCATGGGTTGGTGGGTTGGAAAACTCAAGCCAACCCAACCCATATAACCCGTTTAAGTATACGGGTTCGTGGGTTCACAAGTTAATGGGTTAAACCCAACCTATATAACCCGTTTAATTAATAAACAAAACAATTTAAAATTGAGTTTTTTTCAACATAAATTCATAAAATGATTAAAGTAATTAACATAAAAAAAAATGTTTTCAACATAAATTCATAAAGTCAATAACATCCAAATAAAAATGAAAAATGAAAACATTCATAGAAAGTGGATGCGTTCTTCGTTTGTGACTTGTGAAATAACGACATGTATTTTTTTCTGATTAATGAACCGCAAATGCAGATTAGTCACATACGAATACGGAAGGAATACAATGATACGGAATATTACGAATACGGATGGAAATCAAATTTAATTAATAATTAAAGATATCATTATATATATATATATATATATATATATATATATATATATATATATATATATATATATATATATATATATATACATATGGGTTGGTGGGTTGGCGGGTTGGTGGGTTGACGGTTGGAGGGTCAAAATTCTCAACCCAAACCCGTCTATTTTCAGGTTGGGTCAGTATCGGGTTATGGGTTGGTTCAAGAGTTGCCACCCCTAGCTAATGAGCCTAACATCAATAAGTTGGATAACTCTTCTGCTTACTTGCTTAAATTTCTAATCTGTGACATGCTAGATTTGGACATGTTAATATTGACACGTTAAGAAGGTTAATCAAACTTGAACACACACCTCATTTCATATAAGTCAAAATATGGATGCAACACTGGTGTTGAGTCAGAATTAAGACGTGATATGAAGTTGAATTAATGTAAAGGTGGAAACAAGTACTTTATCACTTTTATTGATGATTGCACTACACTTTGTTACATTAATTTACTTAAAAGTAAACACCAAACGATAAACAAGTTTAAAGTGTATAAAAGTGAAGTGAGAATCAATTCAACGAAAAGATTAAACTACTAAGAAGTGCTTATGGAGGTGAATATATCACCATTTGAAGAATTGTTTTGCAAATCTTGGTATAAGACATCAGATTATTGCCTTTTAGTCACCACAATAAAAATGGTGTCACAGAAAGGAAAAATCGTATCTTATAAGATATGTCATGTTGATAAGTTATGGTTTTCCCCGGTAAATGTAGGGGTAGCTATCTTGTAAGCTAACTACCTTTTGAACAAGGTACTCCAAAAGAAAAAGAATAAAACACCATACAAGTTATCGTCAGATATAAAACAATCTTACGAATACATTCAAATGTGGGGGTGTCTCAAAAAGGTTTTATACCTAACCCCAATGGTTTTAAGGATTGGACACTCGATTGTTGGTTGCATCTTTAACTGTTATACACAAAAAAAATAGTGTTTATTGTTTTTTTGTATAATAATGGAATCAAAAAATGCATCATACTTTGAATAATGTTTCCATGTCTTGATAAATAAAAGACAACTGATCCAAAAAAATTAGGCATAAAGAATCCTCTCATGAAGAAGAAATGGAGGAATAAGTAGATCATGATGGAGTAAAAGGGGACAAGTGAGAAATCATTTGGAGATGATTTATACATGTATATTGTTGAAAGAGAGCCTCAAACTTTCAAAAAGGAATTCACTTCCTTTGACATATCTCAATGAAAAGAGGTAAATAAAAGTGAAATGGATTCTATCTTGCCAAATCACACATGAGAGCTAGTGGATATACCTCTTGTAACATCCCAAAATTCAAGGCCAAAATTTCATTTTTAAATGAGTTATTACATAAAACCATCAGTATAAAAACTTTCATAATAGTTTCTCGTGTCAATAATCAAAACATATTATCATAAAACCATATCGGAGTGTAATCCCAAAGATCTCATGTGCGGAAAACATAGTGTGATACGTTGCGATCAAGCCGACTCCTTTCCTTCAAAACGAAGTTCCTGAAACCAAAACTGAAAACTGTAAGCACAAAGCTTAGTGAGTTCCCCCCATTATACCACATACCATACAAACACATAGCATACATACTGCCGGGCAATTCTAGGGTGCCCAACCTACCCGATTCAACCATTCTGGGGTGCCGACCTACCCAATACGGCCATTTTGGGGTGCCGACTTACCCGTGACAAGCCATTATGGGGTGCTGACCTACCCGTGTCCAACCATTCTGGGGTGCTGACCTACCCGTCAGTCCTAACAACCGACCCTCGGGGACTATTCCACCCCTACTGCTAGTATCACATATATCATAACATAAACATACTATCAGACATATTTGGGGTGTCCAAACTACCCTTCGGTCCTAACAACCAAACTTGGGGACTATTCCCCTCCTACTACCACTATGACATATAACATATCATGCCAGCATATAAACATATCATCACATACTGTCAGACATATCTGGGGTGTCTGACCTACCCTTCGGTCCTAACAACCGAACTCTACTACTATCACATATAACATATAATGCCAGCATATAACATATTAGGTAGTAGCAAACCTAGATGATACCAATAAGACAATCATCTAACATACAACTCCTACTGGTGGGCCGACATTGTGGCCGTAGACCCACCGCTACTGGAAGGTAACTCACCTCACACTACTGAAGTCCCGTAGACACAATCCCACTCTACTTAAGTCCCGCAGACTCAACCCCAACTACTGGATGACAGATTCCCGAACTGTCAACACCAAAATAACACCCAATTAATAATTGGGTCCCACTACATAACCATAAGTACATTCTTTGGGTAATTACCACATTACCCATAGCTTGGATTATTCAAGCCCAATGCCCAATCCATAAGCCCAAAAGTCCAACTACGGCTCAAAGCCCAACATATGGCCCAATTTTCCTAATTGGGCCCAAGCCTAAACATGGTCTCATTCTAAGGCCCAACATCATATAATCATTAAGGCCCAAACTATGGCCCCTCTATGGCCCAATTTTCTAAATTGGTCCCAAACCTCTTACATGGGCCTTACCCTAGGCCCATTAAATATTCTAGTCCATTTGCTTGACTTTGGATGGCCCATTAATAACGCAATCATCAAGGCCCAATGGAAGGCCCAACAATACACCCATGTGAAATTAGGGGTTCACATAAATGACGATTAGGGTTAAGTGTTTCTCACTTAACCCATTAAGGACTTAATCCATTAAGCAGTTAATCCATTAAGTCCATCATTCTTCTAAATAAGTCATATGGTGTGATTGGGCTTAATCAAACAATTGCATTATTCCAATGGCCCACAAGTGGGTCTCAATAAGTCCAAACCCATAAATCTAATATTCGGTTTTCTAAACCCTAATTAGGGTTTCCAACCCATCTTAGCCCAATAGGCCCATTAGTTAAGTCCTTCGATCCATTAGGGTCCATTAAGCCCATTAGACACATATTTGGGCTTTTATGCCCATTTAGCCTCATTGGGCCCATTAAGGTTTTAGTCCCTTGACCAAACATCCCCAAACTAGCAATACCAACACGACTAAGCACACCGCCACCCGACACGGCGGCCGGTGGCGGCAGGAGGCGACATTCACCACCCTAAGGTGGTGGTTTTCAATTTCTTTTATTATTCCAAGTTGTGATTTACATTATACAATGTTGAATATCAAAATAAACACACACTAAACAAATACACACAGACACACACGTAACCACCTTGTGGTGGCCGGCGGCGGCAGATGGTGGCAGCCACCACCCTATGGTGGTGGTGATGCCCTTTTCGAGCAATCCAGTCAAAACCCACACGTATCATCACGCCTTCAGCTTGGTGAGGGAAACCAACCATCCATTTGGTGGCGTATGGCAGCGACAAGTGATTTTACATCGACAGCCATCGCCTCGCGGTGGTAACGGTGGTTCCTTTGGGTTCCCAGTCGAGCAGCCTCCTCCCACACCCAAATCTTGAAGCAGAATCACACCCATATGAACTCATGAAGAGCTGTAGCAACGATTCACGGTGGTGGCTCGACTGGTCTCGGTGGTTTTCGCTAGAACAAGTCGTCGGCGAAGGGAAAATAACGAAGAAGGGTGGTGGCGATTTCCCGGAAGCTTGGCGGTACCGGTGATGTGGCTGACGAAGGAACCGAAGAGAATAAGTGACCAAAGTTGCCATGTTCTTGATGGAACAGCCCAACAGCGCCAACAACCGAGCGATGATCGATCGTCGGCGGCTCCATTTCCATCGGAAAGGCGCGACGGCAGATGTAAGATCGTGACTGGATGGTCGAATGTTCCCGTTGATGGCAGCGGCATAGACCAGACTCAACTGTCGCTTGGCGGCCATGGATGGTCGGAAGTAGAAGGGTAGGGGGCATAAGGTGGTGATGGCGGCTGCAAGAGGGAGACATAAGGGGGTGACAGCTGATGTTTCTTTAGGGTTAGGGTTTAGTGAGGGCAATGCAACAGTTATATATCTGACTCCTCAAACTATATTCCATGTTGACACTATCGGCCCCTCTTATCAAGATTCATTTTCAAAAGAAGTCTACAAATTACCAATTAAACCCCGCCCCTTGAATTCCTTTACAAAATAAGTCCGAATTTTACTAAACGGCCCCCATCTTCTAAAATCTTTACAAAACTAATCCAAAATTTACCTTTTTAACCCCTAACTATCAATTATGACATATTTAGCCTTCACCTCTCATTTCCTTTTAAATTAAATCGAAATAATTACCACGGAGCCCCTTCCTTCATAAAATTCTAACATTTAGCTCCCAAAACCAACATCTCACTAAATATCATAGATTTTAGGGCTACTACTCTTTGATAAATTTTATCTATTTATTTATTAAATAAATATGGTGTTACACCTCTCCCCCACTTCAATTAGATTTCGTCCTCGAAAGCACTCATTATCCTTCCTTACACACCCAACCAGTCTAGTAACATGGTCACCATCCTGGGCACACCCTAGCCTTCCCAGGGTAGCCATGACCAAACCTCATAAGGCCCTACAATCCGTAGATGAACGAATTTCTCGAAACAAGGTAACATTTACTCGATCTGAATCTGCTGTCTCGAGATGGTCTGCATCCCTGGCAGACCAGTCATACTGAATCATTATGGTTGAACCCAATCCGTTTATCCCACAACTGACTACTTAACTTCTGATTACTCGCGGTTCCCACTATAAAACAGGGCCACAGACCTAAATATCCTTGCATATTACTCATACTTGGTCAAGGCTCAGCTTATCCCGCTGTGAGTGACTTGGCACTTCCCAATCAACCAGCTATTACGTCTGTATTCGCAACCTAAAACACAAATACTAACACTGTCCAAGTGATGAAACTGCCCTAACACTGAACTACCTGAAGCAGTATTTTGCCGCATAGCCTCTTACCAAAACCTATCGAGACCTCCCTGGTATCAAGTCGTTCACCAATCATCTGAAATTCCGGTAACTGGACCGGCTGCGGAGCCAAAAGGCTCCCACCTAGTCGTCTCACACAACTTCCGAACGATATCCTTCTCTGGAACTAGTTGCCACTAGTTATCATGCCAATGCAAACTCTACTACTTTCTGACATAACCGATCGGGTCCATGCGTCACATCCTTTCATCATCCAATCCAAGACTAAAAGTGATTGCTACCTAACCAACGGTAGCATTACATCACAAAGGTCATTAAGCAGTCCATTACTTCCCTGATCTCATAACTGTAGTGGTGTTTCTACAATCTTATCAATTGCTCAACTAGATCTAATCCATCTGGGTAATACCGAAATCCAATTTGTGGATTTCCATATCCTCACTACTGCACCCGAACTGGTGGATACTGTTGTTCCTTCCGCGTTCTAACAACACGCTCATGCCATCTACCAACCTAGTGAATGCTACGGCTACAACCGCAGACTTACAACACTCTATCACTATCTAGCTTCTAGTGAATGCTACAGCTACACCCACAAACTTACAACACTCTAACACTATCTGGCAACCTGGTGAATGCTACGGCTACACCCGTAGACTTACAACACCCTAACACTAGCTGCCAACCTGGTGAATGTTATGGCTAGACCTGCAGACTTACAACACCTTAACACTATCTGCCAACCTGGTGAATGCTACGGCTAGACCCGTAGACTTACAACACCCTAACACTATCTGCCAACCTGGTGAATGCTACGGCTACACCAGCAGACTTACAACACCCCTCACACTATCTGCTGCTAGTGACTGCTATGGCTACACCTGTAGTCTTACGACACCCCTCACACTATATGCTGCTAGTGAATGCTACGGCTACACCCGTAGCCTTACAACACTTTCCATACTATCTGACTGCTAGTGAATGCTACGGATACCTCCCGTAGTCTTAAAACACTTTCCATACTATCTGACTGCTAGTGAATGCTACGGCTACTTCCGTAGTCTTACAACACTTTCCAAACTGGGTCTAACACGCACTCGACCTAACCCTCAACTGAACTTGAGTCCTAACCGGAACTCTAACCTGGTTCCCGAAACCTACTATCACGTGACCCCATTGTATCAGTACCATACCCATACCCGTGATCAAAGCGTCACGATAAACCATGAAATCATCTACACCCTCTGGCAGTGTGAGAATTGGTGCCTTACACCACCGATGTCTCAGACTCTCGAAGGCTGCCTGCTCCTCAGGCCCCCAACGAAAGGCCACTGACTTCTAGGTCAGTCAGGTTAAAGGAACCTTAATCTCGGAGCATTCCCGTATAAATCTTCGGTAATAACCCGCTATACCCAAGGAATTCTGAATCTCAGATGGAGACCTCGGAATCTTCAACTGCATCACGGCCTCTATCTTGGCCGAATCAACTAGAATACCCATTTGGTTGACAAGGTGGCCAAGAGATTGCACCTTGCGCAACCAGAACTCACATTTGGAGAACTTTATAAAAAGTCTCTCCCCCACTTAGATTCGACTAAGTCTTCATAGTACATGAGAATTGAAGGATTCCCAATCCTTCTCGCTTTCTAATATCCCACTGATGACAACTTGTGCCTGCCAATGCTAGCGTTTAATCGCCGAGTAAACCTTGAGATCTCTTATCCTCGGAAATCTCGATGAGTACTCTTGAAATCTGATCCAGTCTGACACCTCAGTCCATCTAACATGCTGTCAATTGAAGACGTTAATCTTTACTCTAGCTGACGAATCCTCGTCCCCACTCCCAATTTTGCAGTACCACTGAACTCCAACCGAACACAGCCCATGCGAAAACACAATTCTCTTGAACATCCAATGACCAACCAGTTATGCATCTAACACTCGCGACTGACACTACCCTTTTCCTGTCACCAGTTCTATCCTAGCAACAGTAGTGCCTTGAACTCCAAAGTTCATCCATAAACAATTACCGACCATACCTGAACAATGATAGAACCCCCGAACGCTGACTTCACTGGAGAACTATAGCTCTACTCCTGACCGAGTATCCTCTAACTAATTCTTCTGAACAGATCCCGACAAAGATTCGGAATAATAACGGTACACGCAAAATGCATTCCACAAGATGCGTCCGTCTGTGGTTTAATCAAGGACCTTTCGACATGCAGGATGGCATATATGATCCTTGATAACCCAAACACTAGCAGAAAACCGACCTGAGATCTGACTTATCCAAAGTCACTCGCAATCCCAAAGAGATACGTATTCCAAACATCCATCTAATAGTAGTAGAGGATGGCATACTCGCAACATCTGGAGGAATCCTAATCACCTCCAGTTGACATGATCAACCCTGCCACATCTGTAGAAACCTAAACCCTTGGAGTGACAAACTCCCTCGTGTACTCTCTCGTACACATTGCACTGACTCCGACCCTACTGGCCTTTCACCCGATGATCGGAGGTGACGGGTCTCTTCCCGCGACCCTCAACTATATGCACCTGGTACGAACCTCTCTTCTCAAAGCGCTCCAAATTGATCTTGCATCTGTAACTTCTTGGAAATCATATCCTTCAGGGCCTGACACCCTGTCACGCTCACTATCTCGCTTGCCAATGGCTAAGCTGCAACAACTGGAACATCCTCTATCCCCAAACTGGGTCATAAACTCTTTCCATGAAGCTTCTTAGATTCTCCAAGACTCTCACTGCTTCGAGTATGGATCCTGTGCTTTTAGTAGTACGGGCCCAATACTACCGTCCACACCTATCCATACTTTCCTCAGCAATCCACCCGAATCCTCCAAGTCACTTCCTCAAACTAGTACTCCTAAGTCTCAATCATCCTCACTACTAACCTAGTGAAACATATCCTAGGCTTCCTTAGGTTTCCGTACGCACCCAGTCCTCAGCTGCTGAAAGATTCCCAGTAATGTCAACTAGCTACCTCATGAATATAGCCACACGCAACAGAGATCAGATAATCCTTTGAGTAAAAGACTCATCCTTAGAACAGTTAGACTCAAATGACAGCTATGCAATAGGGTCATATTTATCACTCTGAGATTATCCAGCATGTGCCACATGTGACTTAGCATGTTCACTTAATAGCTAGCTCACATTACTAAGAGTCCTACAAAGCACAAAGCAAGCAACATTCGGACAATGTGAAATCTAACCATCATACTCCAATAAAAATCATTCTATGCTCTAAACAGGAATTTGTACATGCAATTCAAAGGCTCATACAATCAGGCATAACCTAAACAGGCTATCCTATCACAGATTGATCAGTACTAGCATGCAAGTCTACAAGCACATACAATAGGCATATAAGGCATCCTCCTAGATCCTTAGCCCTAATCTAGCATTCAGTTCTCATAATCATATCATAACTGATGGGTTTTATACAAACAATCCTAAGTGTGCATGCAACCCTAGTTTGGATCTATGTTTTCACTATTAGATACACAACATTATGAACACAAGAATAAAACCCTAATTTGCATTGCTATTTTCGAAATTAACATATAAGGTTGGATTACATACCTCTTGTTGTTATATTGCAATAACAACTTAAATCTTCAAATCCTAAGTCTTGAAAGCAAGCACCATAAGTGTAGTGCCTCTAATGGCTCACAAACACCACAAGCAATTGGAGAGGCTTAAGATAGAGGAGGGAGGAGATGGAATTCGTCCTTGGGACCTTTTAGGAGCATTTACACGAATTCTAAAGGCCTAGGGGTCTTTATATAGGGTTTAGATTAGGGTTTCAGTCCTTATCCTTATCCAGTTGCTTGCCCACCAAGCAACCACAAGATAAGCCTTGAAAAACCCTTATCTACTTATCCTTGGACGATTTTAAGGATATCATTATCCTTGAATTCGTCCATCCTTTAACAAGGATAAATATTGCCCTATCTTGCAACTATCTTATAATTACAATTCAGCCCCTCTAGTTTAATTAATTACACTTGATCACAAAATTAATTCCTAATTAATTATTGACCAATATTAATTAAACAAATATGATGTTTCCTTTAATATATTATTCTTATAACATATTAATAAATCACAATAACCTCTCTCTCTATTTAATTTCTCCAGTCAAGTTGCTTTGGTGAAGGCAACCCAAAAGGACCATGCACAACCGGGTCAAGTACTTACCAAATATGGTTACGGGCTTAGACACTAATCCAACAGTCTCCCACTTGGATAAGTCTAGTAACCAAAAATGTAACATGCAACCCGATTAGCAATCGTAGCTCTCAAAGACATTATCAAACTCTGATCTTATCAGTAACCTGTCCTCTAGATAAGGGATCGTACAGTCCTCTGTTAGATATCATGCTGACAATTCTATGGAATGATTAGTCAAGCATTTAGGTTTCTCGATCTCCGAATTATTTGACATAGAACTTAATCGAACACATCAATTTAGTTCTGACCAGGCCCGGCACATAAGTCAAATCAAATCATCGAGCGGCCGAGATATCTCTTCTACCCTCTTAGGATAAAATTTACAGATAAACTTCGACTTATATGCATTTACTTATTCAATAATCAACTATACACAACAATGTGTTTTATAACATTGAGTTACCAATGCGTTTTCGCATTATCAATGTACAATCAATTAGCAAATAATAAACCATATATCTAGGTTTTAAGACTATATGATATTATCGTCTTGCGATCACCTTTTATATATCATATTCCATACGGTGATTCCAGCAAGCGCGGGTTTATTCCAATGCTCAAAACCAGTTCATAAGCACTCATGAACATCGTAGCAACCCTTTGCTATGTCTAATACCATTTAGACAATCTACGCACCAATTCATGACAATCTTCATTCATATCTACTTCCAACACATGAATGATTGTGGACAATTTGAATAATTCAATTATTCCTAATAGACTCAATTATTCTGGAAGTCAAAACATGCAAAAATTGAAACAATAGTTAAACAATTAACATATGACAGTCGCTTTACTTGTAAATAAAACTCCTTTATTTAATCATCAAATGTCAATTACATTTATCTATTACACGTTTCTAAAACTATCTAATCTATGCTAATACCATCCTTCAGCCCAATACTCCTAGCATGCTGCAAGTGCTTAACCCTACTCAGTCCCTTCGTAAGCGGATCTGCTGGGTTATCTTCTGATGATATACTCTTCACTACGAGTTGTCCTTCTTCTACACGATATCTGATGAAGTGATATTTTCTGTCGATATGTCGAGATCTACCATGATCCCTCGGTTCCTTGGTCAAGGCAACCGCTCCTTCATTATCACAGAAAATCTCCATGGGCTCCTTTATGGCGGATACAACTCCAAGGTCACCAATGAAGTTCTTCAGCCATATTGCCTCCTTCGACGCTTCGATTACTGCTATGTACTCTGATTCGCACGTTGAATCAGCTACTGTTTCCTGTTTGGAACTCTTCCAAGTCACTGCTCCTCCATTTAGGGTAAAGACCCAGCCCGACTGCGAACGGTAGTTGTCCCTATCGGTTTGGAAGCTGGCGTCACTATACCCTCGCACCTTCAAGTCATCACTCCCTCCGAGGACTAAAAACCATTCCTTTGTCCTCCGAAGGTACTTAAGGATATTCTTCACAGCAATCCAATGTGCTCTGCCAGGGTTCCCTTGATATCTACTAACCATGCTTAAGGCAAAGGCTACATCAGGGCGAGTACAAGTCATAGCGTACATGATTGAGCCAACTGCGGAAGCGTATGGTACTCGGCTCATTTATGCTATTTTAGCTTCGGTACTCGGACTTTGAGTCTTACTCAACTTGGCATTACTTTGTATTGGTAATTCTCCCTTCTTTGAGTTTTCCATACTAAAACGTTTTAGTACCTTCTCTAAGTAAGTGTTCTGAATAAGTCCAATTAGTCTCTTACTTCTTTCTCTTATTATCCTTATTCCCAAAATGTAAGAAGCCTCTCCGAGGTCCTTCATAGCGAAGCACTTCCCGAGCCACGACTTAACTTCCTGCAGTGTTGAAATGTCGTTTCCTATGAGTAATATGTCATCGACATATAGAACGAGGAAGCTTACTATACTTCCACTGGCTTTGACATATACACACGACTCATCTTCGCTTCGTACAAATCCAAACTCTTTGACTTTCTCATCGAAGCAGAGATTCCATCTGCAAGATGCTTGCTTAAGTCCATAAATGGACTTCTCAAGCTTACACACTCCATTTCACAGACTTCGGGCCTGCCATGGCTTCCTTATAGCTATTAGGTTCATCAAGATTTATTAGTGTACCATCACTAATATACGTGTCCCCTTCGGTAGTAATATGAAAACCATAAAACTGGGGTTGAACTCTAACTCTATCGGAACGTCTAAGAGGTAAGGACTCGTCAATTGGTTCAACCGGAGTTTCCTCCTCGGGTTGAGTGCCAGCGGTAGAGGTTCCTTCATCTATCGACTCTTGAATCTCTTCAAGCTCGATTTGCCTCCCACTGTCCTCTTGGCCTATGAGTTCTCGCTCTCGGAAAACTCCTCTCCTCGCAACAAAGACAACATTGTCCTTCGGTCTATAGAAGAGATATCCAAAGGATTTCTGCGGGTAGCCGATGAAAATACATCGCTCGCTTCGAGGTTCAAGTTTGTCGTGAGTATCTTGTCTTACGAAAGCCTCACAGCCCCAAACCTTGATATGTGCCAACGAAGGAGCTTTCCCCGTCCACATCTCGTGTGGTGTTTTGGCAACCTTTTTAGTAGGGACTCGGTTAAGGATATGGGCGGCAGTCTCTAAGGCATACCCCCAAAAAGATATTGGTAGTGAAGCACGACTCATCATAGAGCAAACCATATCCCATAAGGTTCGATTACACCTTTCTGCCACACCATTCAACTGCGGTGTCCTAGGAGGCGTCAATTGTGAAACTATTCCACACTCCTTGAGATAATCGTGGAATTCAAGACTTAGGTACTCTCCTCCTCGATCGGATCGAAGCATCTTGATCTTCCTGCCCAATTGATTCTCCACTTCATTCTTAAACTCTTTGAACTTTTCAAAAGTTTCTGACTTTTGCTTGATTAAATAGATATACCCATATCTACTGTAGTCATCGGTAAAAGTCACGTAGAAGCGGTTCCCATCCTTCGTGGTTGATCTAAATGGTCCACATACATCGGTATGTATTAGGTCCAATAAACCTTCTCCCCTTTCGCACGTACCAACGAAGGGTGACTTAGTCATCTTCCCAAGCAAACAAGACTCGCACGTGTCATCTTCCCTAAGGTCAAATGACTCCAACACTCCATCCTTTTGGAGTTGGGCTATGCGTTTCTTGTTAACATGTCCAAGACGACAATGCCACAAGGATGCTTTATCCATACTAGTGGAAGAATCTATGTTCAAAACATCATTTCCTAAGTTATCACCAATCATAACAGTTTCATAAATTCCATTACATGGTATAGCTTCAAAGTAAAAGACACCATTCAGATAAGCCAAAATAGAACCATTCTCATTATTAAAAGAAAATCTAAAACCTTGTCTAAACAAACCATGAAATGAAATGATGTTTCTAGCCATTTCTGGCGAATAGCAACAATTGTTCAAATCTAAACTTAAACCATTCCTAAGCACTAAAGAATACACTCCAATCTTGGTCACAGGCGACGATCTTCTGTTCCCCATGATTAGATTGATCCTTCCTTGCTCCACATCCCTACTTCTTCTTAGTCCCTGCACATTAGAACAAATGTGATAACTACAACCGGTATCAAGAACCCAAGAAATAGCATGACTAGAATCGTTAGATTTAATTGTGTATATACCTGCAAAAGATGGCTTGATCTTTCCTTCTTTGATGCCTTGCAGGTACTCTGGGCAGCTTCTCTTCCAATGTCTTATCTTGTGGCAGTGGTGGCACTCTGCCTCCTTAGGGTTAGGGCAGGGCTTAGCGGGATCAACTTTGGTCCCACTAGAAGAGGCACCATCTCGGGCTTTAACCTTGCGATAGTTCTTAGACGAAGCCTTCCTCTTCTTTCCCTTTCCTTGACCAATAGCCAAGACAGGAGCAGCGGGTGGATTGGGAGTTGGTGCAACAGACTTGTCCTTGAAGTTGCTCTCAGCAACCCTCAAGAGACCTTGGAGTTTGCTTAGGGTGACCTCTTCTTTGTTCATGTGGTAGGTCATCCTAACTTGATTGTACATCGGAGGCAAAGAGTGAAGCACCTTGTCGATCGCCAAGTCTTCCCCAAAGTCAACATTCAACTTGTGAAGACGATCGACATACCTTTGCATCTTTTGCAGGTGCACGGTAAGAGACTCTCCATGACCCATTTAGCGGAAATCATGTTAGTGAAAATCTCATAACGCTCTTGTCTCGCGTTTTGGTGGTATCTCTCCAATATGTCTTGGTGCATCTCGTATGGATACATGTCCTCATAGGACTTTTGGAATTCGGAGTTCATTGTGGCTATCATGATGTAGTGAACCTTCGTTGCATCACGCTCATGAGTCTCAAAAGCACTCATTTCAGCCGGAGTAGCGATTTCTGGATTAATCTTCTCGAGCTTTTCATCAAGGACATACTCCTTGTCCTCGTAGCGAGCAATTGTGCGAATGTATCTTATCCATTCACTAAAGTTCATTCCATCGAAAGTAACCTTTTGGCAAAGGCTCATCAATGTGAAGGAACTATCGGCAGTGTTGTTTGATTTCGACATCTACAAAAGAAAAGGAGAAAGATAGATTAGAATATGAACCCTTAATTATCACCCAATAAGAAAAATTAGGGCTAGGATCCAACGACAATATTTACATCTTAGAAAAGGGATGCCGTAATCTAAATGCAAATAATTTGAAGGTAAGTGAATGACGATTCACTAATTCTCCATCATGAAAAACCTAACTCTAAGTTCTAAATGTATTGAGAATTCCTAGGTTCGGATGAGATTCATTGAAACTTTTCAATGGCATGTTTAAATCTCGATATGCCCCTCTCGTTTGTGACTGGGATATCGAGGATCACAAAGCGGGTGTGAATTACCATGCAAATTCACATGGTGCCTTCATTGTATCGATCTCCTATTCGATGTGCCAGTAAACCACACACGCTCCATCGAACTATGATAAACAATGAATCACCCTTTGCCCTTTTCGCTTAGAACCAATTAGTGTTCCGGTAAACCACGCATGCTCCACTAACTTCTTAGCAAGGTGCAAAGTGTAATTTCATGGGATTGCATCAAATTCACTTTTCCTAAAGTAACTAAGATTGGGAAATTTTAGAAAACATGTAGCTACTTTGTATTTCTTATTATACTTTTAATGAGAGAATGAGGTTGCCATATCCTACCCGTTCGGCTAACGACCCTCCACCGATCAAGCAAGCGGTGGGTGTGAGTGTACATCCATTAAGCGCCATTTTATAGGCCGCAACCGTATACCCACCTTATAGATCAGCTTCATGAATGAGGCCTACTAATGGTAACTAGCATTTTAATTATACATATATATATATTTATTAAGCTTGTAATAATATAATAGTATAGGGTGTATTTTAAACATTTTAAAAATACTAGGGTTTTAATCTTCAATTAAAATTTTCGAAATTTAATGTCACTTAAATTAAAATTTTAATTATTAAAACTCTTAATTTAATAATTATCTTAAATTAAGCTATTAATTTAAATTATCAAATCATAAGGGATTATCTAAATCTAAAAGATAATTAACATTTAAACATTTAAGTTATCCTAATCCCTTAAATCCCTCTATAAATAGGGATGGGATAATTCATGATCTTTAATTACCATATTTAACTATTAAAGGATAATTACAAGATATGGGATTATCCAAATCTCTAAAATTTAGGATCTTATCTTGGGGAAGGAGGCAAATCTCGGAATCTAAGGGTTTGCAAACCCTAGATTTCGAAATCTTGGATTGAAAGGAAAGGATTCAAAAACCCTTTCAAGATTTTCACAAATTAGGGTTAGAAAACCCTAATCTCGAAATCTATGGCCTCCTAGGGTTTATTGGCTATAAACCCTAATTTGTCAAGTTCGTACAATTGAATAAAACTAATTGAAAACAAGTTAACCAAAGGTTGGATTACATACCTCTTGTTGTTATATTGCAATAACAACTTAAATCTTCAAATCCTAAGTCTTGAAAGCAAGCACCACAAGTGTAGTGCCTCTAATGGCTCACAAACACCACAAGCAATTGGAGAGGCTTAAGATAGAGGAGGGAAGAGATGGAATTCGTCCTTGGGACCTTTTAGGAGCATGTAAACGAATTCTAAAGGCCTAGGGGTCTTTATATAGGGTTTAGATTAGGGTTTCAGTCCTTATCCTTATCCAGTTGCTTGCCCACCAAGCAACCACAAGATAAGCCTTGAAAAACCCTTATCTACTTATCCTTGGACGATTTTAAGGATATCCTTATCCTTGAATTCGTCCATCCTTTAACAAGGATAAATATTGCCCTATCTTGCAACTATCATATAATTACAATTCAGCCCCTCTAGTTTAATTAATTACACTTGATCACAAAATTAATTCCTAATTAATTATTGACCAATATTAATTAAACAAATATGATTTTTCCTTTAATATATTATTCTTATAACATATTAATAAATCACAATAACCTCTCTCTCTATTTAATTTCTCCAGTCAAGTTGCTTTGGTGAAGGCAACCCAAAAGGACCATGCACAATCGGGTCAAGTACTTACCAAATATGGTTACGGGCTTAGACACTAATCCAACAACATGTATGGGTATGTTGGGGAAAACTTACTTGATCTCGGCCAATTGCACGCATCACACACTTTGTTCTTTTCAAAGTTCTTTTCTCTTTCAACTTCTTTTCAAACTCCTTTTTATGAAATGATTGTAATTTTGAAAATCTTTATACCAAGTCCTTAGTTTGAGTTCAGACTCACCCGAGAGTGCGTCTGAATCTCTCAAACCAAGGCTCTGATACCAACTTGTAACATCCAAAAATTCAAGGCCAAAAATTTCATTTTTAAATGAGTTATTACATAAAACCATCAGTATAAAAACATTCATAATAGTTTCTCGTGTCAATACTAAAGTGTCAATAAGCAAAACATATTATCATAAAACCTTATCAGAGTGTAATCCTGAAGATCTCATGTGCGGAAAACATAGTGTGATACGCTGCGATCAAGCCGACTCCTTTCCTTCAAAACAAAGTTCCTGAAACTAAAACTGAAAACTGTAAGCACAAAGCTTAGTGAGTTCCCCCATCATACCACATACCATACAATCACATATCATACATACTGCCGGACAATTCTGGGGTGGCCAACCTACCCGATATGACCATTCTGGGATGCTGACCTACCCGGTACGACCATTCTGGGGTGCCGACCTAAGCTTTCTAAAGTCAATATAAGGAGATTTGGGATTGTTATTGCTACATAACAATCAAGGTAATATCTTAAACCCATTCTTATGTTAATATGATTACTTGAATGCTAGAATTAGGTTTTATAGTCTTGGATAACTTGCATGTACAATAGGGAAACCTAGATCCAAGCATTAGGGTTTGTATGAGCACATAGGATGTTCTTAGGACCAAAACCCATCAGTGGTATCAGAGCCTAGACTGGTTTCTATTGTATTGATACATTATATGATTGAAAAATTCGATTTTTGTGGTTCTGGAGGCTGGACTCGCCGAGTCCATAGATGAACTCGCCGAGTCCATGCTGACTCGACGAGTCCATGCTTGACTCGGCGAGTCGGCTGGTCAGATGGAGGGTAAACCGGGATTTCTTGCTGTTTTTGCTTAAGGATAGTTGCCTTATCATATTAGATCAATATAAATCCGATTTTATAATATATTTGACTATATTCTTGATCTAATTGAAGATATTTATCAATTAATAAGATAATTGTTTCCTTATATGATAATTGGTTAATTATTTTGATTAAATTGGTAAATTGTTTTGCAAGAAATCATTTAATAAATCAAATATGGATAATTATGTGATTAAATGTTAATTTAGATTATTTGTTATTTGATCCTTATTGTTATGAAAAGTTTCATGTTTTCCACTTTAGGTTTTATAGTTTAAATTTGAACCCAAAAGTTTTGTTGTTTTGAAATTTAAATAGTTAAAACCCTAATGTTTTGAAATGTTTCAAAACTTGCCCTCATGTTTTGGAATTTAAAAGTTGATTAAAGGTTTAATTAGGAATGTTAAATTCTAAAACCCTAGTATTGTTTTGAAAAGTTCAAATCACACCCTTATGGTTTTATTAATTAATTAAGGTGTATAATTAAAAGAGGTCTGATAAATCCATAAAAGTTTAGGTTTACAATTTAACTGAATTAAAAGTATAATTGTTAAATTTGACCACCTAATATTTTAAAAGTGTAAAATACACCCTATACTATATATAACATAAAAAGTCTAACATTATATATATATATATATATATATATATATATATATATATATATATGAGTAAAAGTCAGTCTTACCGTTAGTAGGCCTCATTCACGAAGCTGGTCTATAAGGGGTGTTTAAGCAAGTTGCCTATAAAATGGCGATTGAATGGGTATCCACTCTTACCCACCGCACTCTTGACTAGTGGAGGGTCGTTAGTCGAACGGGTAGGATAGGACGAAACCTTCCATTATAAGTAAAATGAATTACTAAAGTAACTAAATGTTTTTCAAATTCCTAATCTTAGTTACTTAGGCAAAAGTGAATTGATGCAATTCCATGAAATTACACTTTATGCCCTTGCGAAGACGTTAGTGGAGCGTGTGTGGTTTACCGGCACACTAAATGGTTCTAAGCAAGGGTAGCAAAGGGTGACTCAATGTTTCTCATAGTTCGGTGGAGCGTGTGTGGATTACCGGCACATCGAATAAGTGACTGTAACATGTGAGGGCACCATGTAAGTTTGCATGGTTATTCACACCCGCTTTGTGATCCTCGGCATCCCAGTCACAAACAAGAGGGGCATATCGAGATTTAAACATGCCATTGAAATGTTCAATGAATCTCAAAGGATCTAGGAGTTTTCATAGATTTAGAACTTAAATTTCTTTTTCGTTTTTCATGGTGGAAATTAGTGAATCGTCATTCACTTACCTTCAAATGTTCTGCAATTTGGGTTACGGCATCCCTCTCCCGAGTTGTAGAATATTGTGTTGGGTCCTAGCCTTAGTATCTCATTTGGGTGATTTACTAAGGACTCAATCAATTAACTAACTTGAATTTGTTTTCTCCCGTTTTGTAGATGTCAAAGTTCGACAACTATGGTCTTCCCAAATCCCGTGAAACAAGCTTTCTACATGAAGATGATATTCCACGATTCGATGGAGGAACAAGAAATCATGCTTCATTTCCTCCACCTCTTCCAATTATTCTCCCCAACCCACAAGTTCAAAGGCTTGAAAAGTTCAAGATCACTCAAGCCCTTTTGGCAAGTAAACATAAAGGAGGAAAGCCGGTGTGTGCACACGTCCTAGGGATGAAGTCACACATTGATAGGTTAAGAATGTCGGGATCCGTTGTTTGTGAGGAAATGGTTGTTGATTGGGTTCTTCAGTAACTTCCTAACTCGTATAGTGAGTTCGTAAGAGAGTACTATATGATGAACCACGACGTGACCCTTATAGATCTCACCTATATGCTTATTGCTACTGAATCAGAAATGGTTTGGCGCAATGGAAAAGCAAAGTTGATTGGTGAATCTGCCTTCAAGACCTCTATGGATGTAGACAATGGCAACGAAAGACATGTTATGATTGAAAAGTTTGATCATAAGACAAAGGAAATGTCTAAAGTAGTTCCATGTCATGTTCCAAAAGAGTCAATTTGCTTTTATTGCCAAGAGAAAGGGCATTGGAGACGAAGCTGCCCCATTTACCTAAGAGATCTAAGAGATGGGAGAGTCGAAACGTATGGCTCTAATATAGGTAAAATCCATTAACTAACTCTTTTAAGCTTCTATTCTAGATCCTTAATACATAATGTGATAAGATTACAATTGATGTTTTGTAGGATCGAAGAAAAGAAAGGAAGCTTAAGGGAAGAAGTGAGCAGAATCTAACCGTGAAGGAATGGATTTCGATCGCATTTCTCGAAGATTAGATTCTTGAGCTACTACTTAGAGTTAGAATCAGATTGCTAAGAAAGATGTATTAGCATAGTTTTTCAATGTTTTGCATTGTAAGGACAAATATTTTCCGCTGCTTTTATAAATAAAATAAATTTTGGTTTGACTTATTTATTTATTTGTTTATTTCCTTGCAATGAAATTGTTATGAAAACTGATGTTTGCATATTTCTACAACGAATGGATATGATTCTTAGTTATGTTATTTATGGAAATATCAAGAATTTACCAAATAGGGAGAGTTTCTCATCGCCCAAGTTTCAATTGGACAGAAATTTGGAATCACGCAACTTGGTTGCATGATGAATGAGAAATTTAATATTTGGAAATTAGACTAATTCGTTGACAAAGTGTCAAGTGAAGGACTAGGAAATCTAGTACACAAAGTTGTGTATTGATCAAAGTCCACCATAAGAGTAACAAAGATATTAGTCATGATTTACTAAAGGCTTAGTAAATATGATTATACTTATAGGATTAAGTGTTATTCGGAATTGATTAAAAATGTTTAAATCAATAGCAGAACGAATAAGAAGAATCAAGTAGGTAGAAAGATAAAAGTTTCTCCATTCCAAGAAGAAGGGAGAGTAGCTTTTATGCTTTATGATAGGTCTTAATGATTAAGAACCATATCTCAATTGATCCTCTAAGTGAGTCTTCGTACAATTTTATGTTTAAGAAGAGGAATCAAGGATTGAAGAAATGGTTAAATCAAGAAGTCAATCATAGTTCGTTCCAAAACAAGTCTTAAAGTTAAGATTCTGACATTGAGTGAAAAGTATTAAGAAGGTTTATAACATTCGTCAAATGTGGAAAGTTGTGATGTCTTGAATAAGACAAAGACCAACTAGGACCAATTTTTGAAGTGTTTTGATAAAAGCTACACTAACTCTTGAATATTTATTTGTCAAGAAATGATTATTGACAAGAGAATCTTATATGTCAAGGAGTCAGTGGGAGTCTTAATGGTCTTGAAAGGTTTCAAGAACAAATCAAATAAACCTTATCAATCATCACTAGCACACGAGTTGAGGTTTAAAACCTATCGTGTTGACATTATTTTGTTTCTGTGCTGTTCCAATTAAGCTAATTATGCATGTGAGTTCTATGAGTTCTCATTTTGAACGCATAAAAGGCAAGGCACCTTGATCAATGGAAAGTACATTGATAGGAAAGGGTGAGCTGCTTAACTACTTGGAAGACATGGTGGGCAGCTGTGTTACCATAAGGCAAGAAGTCAAGATTAAGAAAGTTCGGTCCATATAAGTTTTAATTTGTCGTAAACTTTTTTTTAACAAATTCACATGGATAGGAACACATACACCGTTTAAATCTCAGTTACATAAGATTTCCTCCTTCATGAAAATGATTGTGAGGAAATGCTTTCACTATGAAAGATTTTAAGAAGATAGTGATTGTAAAATTGCATTCTCGAATTCGATTATGGTTATGGTATCCCTTTCCATGATTTGAATTGTGAGGTTTGGAAATTAGTCTTAATTGTTTAGACACACATATGAACTATCTAAGGCAAAGGTGTATAAGTTTAAGAGGCCTTGATAAAAGATTATCAAAGCATTAAGTATTAGAAACATGGACTTAAGAAATTCAATAAGTATTGTTTTTCTGAAAGTTAAGTTGTTTCTGAATACATGTAAAAGCTAGTGGGAGCAAAAGTGTTATGTTTATAATAATCATCATGGTAGTGGGAGCATAAATGTTATGATTGCATTATTATTAAGGCAAGTATTGCAAGTTAGCAATATTAATTATAGAAAACAAGAGTTGTACTTTGCAAAGTCGCAATGGTTGTAAAGTTGTTTTGCTATAATTAAGGGAGAGAATATTATGCTTCATTTCAAATCTAAAGGCTTAGGTTGTGGAATGTTAATAACTTAGTCAAAGGTACATATTGTGTTCTTAAAATTTCGATTATGATTACAGCATTCCTCTTCACAATTCGAATTTTGATAACATAGCGAATAAAACATTACGCATCGTGTCCCATACGCTTCGAGCATAGGATCGATTGCAAATGCTTTAACGTTTGACCATTCTAAAATTTTCCAAATGTCTAGCACATTTAGAGGGAAAGGTGACTAGAATCGGTTTTGACTAAAATAATTAAACAACTATCAAAGGGCTATCCAAAGTTCAACGAGGATTGGTTACTTGTGAGTAGTTGGAAGCATGGTATTGAATGAACCATATCGACATTATTATGAATAGAAAAGATTCTATTAAGAATGAGTTGTCATATGAAAAATATGGAAATGTTTCCATATTGGATGGACCATATCAACATCATTACGAATAGATAAGATTCTATTAAGAATGAGTTGTCATATGGAAAATATGGAAGTGTGTCCATATTGGGAATTGAATATTGAAAATCTATGTCTAGATTAGGAACTTTTTATGCAAAAGGATGTTCAAAGAATGTACTTTGAGTGAGAGACATCATCTCTAAGGAATTGTCTTGTAACAATCTCTGTTAGAGGACTTTGTAATATCATTGGCAATAGTCTTTGTGACTTTTGTGCAGTGACATTACGAAAGGATCATTTCATAGGATGTTAGAATCTAGCATATTTTATAAGTAACAAGAATTTGATATTCTTACACTTATGAAAAAGGATTTGGAGTTGTGAAATGAGAATGATTGGAAATGTGTTCAATTTGATCTATTTCACAAAGTAAGAACCATAGATAAACATTGTGTGCATGCTAAGAGCATGGGACAAGTGTAATAATTCAAGTAAGAAGTTAATTACCCGAAACGACAAATAATGAGTAATCGATATGGTGATAAATAAAAGGAGTTTTATTTATACTCAAAGGTTTGAGGCCATATGGGATTAGTATTATTCTTGTGTTTCACTTTGCATGTTTTGACTTCCTGAATAATTTAATTGGTTAAGAACAGTCAAATTATTCAAACGGGCCACAGTCGTTCATATGTTGGAAGTAGATATGAATGAAGACTGTCGTGAATTGGTGTGTGGATTGTCTAAAAGAGTATTAGACATAAGCAAATGTTTGTTGCAACGTTCATGAGTGCTTATGAATATGATTTGAGCATTGGATTAAACCCACACTCACTTAGATCACTCCATGGATTGTATCACGAGTGATTTGTGAGACGATAACATCTTATATTCTTGAAACCGAGATGTGTGAGTTGTATCTTGCAAATCGTTTGCACATTGATAATATGTAAACGCACTAGTAACTTGGTGTTATAAAACATATTGTTGTGTGTGATTCGGTGAGTGAGTGCAAGCGAGCATTGAATCAAAGTTTATCCGTTCCTTTTATTCAAAGTAGGATAAAAGCGATATCTTTGGGCCCCTCGATGGTTTAGTGATGACAATCGTAAATGCTCGGCCGGGCTAGGGCTAATTTGATTTGTTCAATTAGTCAGTCGTCATAAATCGGAAATCGAGAAATAGAACAAAGAGAATGATTTGGAATCATATCTCATATGATATCTAGAATGGAGGAATATATGATCCCTTATCTAAGGACACGCGTATCTAATAGGATCAGAGTTGACAGCGGCTTTGGAAAGCTACGATTGCAGATCAGGATCTGAAGTCATACGCATAATAGTTATTAGACGTATCCAAGTGGGAGACTATTGGATTAGTGTCTAAGTCCATAACTATTTTGGTATGTACTTGACCCGATGGTGCATGGTCCTTTTGTGTTGCCTTCACCAAAGCAACTTGATAGGATGAATTATGGAGAGAAAGGATTAAATATGATTTATTAATATATTATGAGAATAATATATTAAAGGAGAAATCATATTGATTAATTAATATTAGTCAATAATTAATTGGTAATTAGCTTTGTGACTAAAAGAGATTAATTAAACTTAAGGGACTGGAATTGTAATTATAAGATAACTGCAATTTAGGCCATGGATTGCCTTTTATTATAGGGTGGACGAATTCTATGGGGGAAGCCCATATGAAATCGTCCAAGGCCTTAAGGAAAGGGCGCCATGGGTTGCTTAGGGCTTAAGCATCCAAATTAGGGTTTCCATGTTAGATAACCCTAATTGCCTCACTATATATAGATCCCTTAAGGACCAAAAACGTGGCTAAGCATCTTGCTAGGGTTTTCACACGGTTTTGGAAGCCTCCATCCTATCTCCTCTTCATCCTCTTGCTTATGGTGTTTGTGAACCATTAGAGGAGTGACATTTGTGACTCTAAGCTTTCTAAAGTCAATACAAGGAGATTTGGGATTGTTATTGCTACATAACAATCAAGGTAATATCTTAAACCCATTCTTATGTTAATATGATTACTTGAATGGTAGAATTAGGGTTTATAGTCTTGGATAACTTGGATCTACAATAGAGAAACCTAGATCCAAGCAATAGGGTTTGTATGAGCACATAGGATGTTCTTAGGACCAAAACCCATCACATCATATAATCATTAAGGCCCAAACCATGGCCCCTTTATGGCCTAATTTTCCAAATTGGTCCCAAACCTCTTACATGGGCCTTACCCTAGGCCCATTAAATATTCTAGTCCATTTGCTTGACTTTTGGATGGCCCATTAATAACGCAATCATCAAGGCCCAATAGAAGGCCCAACAATACACCCATGTGAAATTAGGGGTTCACATAAAATGACGATTAGGGTTATGTGTTTCTCACTTAACCCATTAAGGACTTAATCCATTAAGGACTTAATCCATTAAGTTCGTCATTCTTGTAAATTAGTCGTATGGTGTGATTGGGCTTAATCACACAATTCCATTATTCCAATGGCCCACAAGTGGGTCTCAATAAGTCCAAGCCCATAAATCCAATATTAGGGTTTTCTAAACCCTAATTAGGGTTTCCAACCCATCTTAGCCCAATAGGCCCATTAGTTAAGTCCTTGGATCCATTAGGGTCCATTAAGCCCATTAGACACATGTTTGGGCTTTTATGCCCATTACGCCTCATTGGGCCCATTAGGGTTTCAAGGCCCATTAGGGTTTTAGTCCCTTGACCAAACGTCCCCAAACTAGCAATCCTAACACGACTAAGCACACCGCCACCCGATACAATGGCTGGAGGCGGTAGCCACCACCCTAAGGTGGTGGTTTTCAATTTCTTTTATTATTCCAAGCTGTGATTTACATTATCCGATGATGAATATCAAAATAAACACACACTAAAAAAATACATACACACACGCAACCACCTTGTGGTGGCCGGTGGCGGTAGATGGTGGCAGCCACCACCCTAGGGTGGTGGTGATGCCCTTTTCGAACAATCCAGTCAACACCCACACGTATCTGTTGGATTAGTGTCTAAGTCCATAACTATTTTGGTATGTACTTGACCCGATGGTGCATGGTCCTTTTGGGTTGCCTTCACCAAAGCAACTTGATTGGAGAAATAAATAGAGAGAGAGGATAATATGATTTATTAATATGTTATAAGGATAATATATTAAAGGAGAAATCATATTTGTTTAATTAATATTGGTCAATAATTAATTGAGAATTAATTTTGTGATCAAGTGTAATTAATTAAACTAGAGGGGCTGATTTGTAATTATGTGATAGTTACAAAATAAGGTAAGAATTATCTTATAAGTATGGTGGACGAATTTAAGGTTGGAAAGCCTTAGAATTCGAGTAAGATAAGGATTCAAGGATTATCTTATTGGTTGCTTAATGGATAATCAACTAGATAAGGATAATGACTGAAACCCTATCTCTACACCTATATAAACAACCCCAAGGTCATGAATTCGTGTATCCCTTCCCAAGAAGTCCTAGATACGAATTCTAACCTCCCTCCTCTCTCTTTATACCTTCTCCGCTTGCTTATGGTGTTTGTAAGCCATTAGAGGAGTGACACTTGTGACTCTTTGCTTTCCAAGGTCAAATCAAGGAGGAATTAGATTGTTATTGCTATATAACAATCAAGGTATGTTCTTAAACCTGTTTACATGTGAATTCTGATTTCCATATGCTAGAATTAGGGTTTATAGTCTTGGATTCAAAGCATGTACAATAGAGAAACCTAGATCCAAGCTTTAGGGTTTGTATGAGCACATAGGATGTCTTATGACCAAAACCCATCAGTGGTATCAGAGCCTTGACTGGTTTCTATTGTATTGATGCTTGATATGTTTAAAAAAATTCGATTTTTGGTGTTCTGCTTGATGGACTCGGCGAGTCCCACTGTGGACTCGGCGAGTTGCCCCTACTCGGCGAGTCCCAGAGGGTGACTCGGCGAGTCGGTGCGTCAGACAGTGCTTATCTCGGGATTTCTTGCTGTTTTTGTATTGGGATAATTACCTTATCATCTTAGATTAATATTAATCCGATTATATGATATATTTGACTATAATTTTAATCTAATTGAAGATATTTATCAATTAATAAGATAATTGTTTCCTTATAAGATAATTGATTAATTATTTTAAGTAAATTGATAAATTGTTTTGCAAGAAATCATCAAATATGGATAATTATGTGATTAAATGTTAATTTGAATTATTTGTTATTTGATCCTTGTTGTTGTGAAAAGTTTCATATTTGGCCCTTTAGGTTTTATAGTTTAAATTTGAACCCCAAAAGTTTTGTTGTTTTGAAATTTAAATAGTTGAAACCCTAATGTTTTGAAAAAGGTTTCAAAACTTGCCCTCAAGTTTTGGAATTTAAATTTTGATTAAATAGTTTAATTTTGATGCATATTTAAATTCTAAACCCTTATGGTTTGAAATGTTTCAAAACTTGCCCTCAAGTTTTGGAATTTAAAAGTTGATTAGGAATGTTAAATTCTAAAAACTTAGTATAGTTTTGAAAAAGTTCAAATCACACCCTTATTGTTTTTATTAACTAATTAAGGTGTTTAATTAAAGAGGTTTAATAAATCCATAAAAGTTTAGGTTTACGATTTAAGTGAATTAAAAGTATAATTGTTAAATTGAACCACCTAGTATTTTAAAAGTGTTAAATTACACCCTATACTATATATATAACATTAAAAGTCTAACATTATATATATGTATGAGTAAAGGTCAGTCTTACCGTTAGTAGGCCTCATTCACGAAGCTGGTCTATAAGGGGTGTTTAAGGAAATTGGCTATAAAATGGCGATTGAATGGGTATCCACTCTTACCCACCGCACTCTTGACTAGTGGAGGGTCGTTAGCCGAACGGGTAGGATAGGACGAAACCTTCCATTACAAGTATAATGAATTATCAAAGTAACTAAATGTTTTCATAAAATTCCCAATCTTAGTTACTTAGGCAAAAGTGAATTGATGCAATTCCATGAAATTACACTTTGTGCCCTTGCGAAGACGTTAGTGGAGCGTGTGTGGTTAACCGGCACACTAAATGGGTCTAAGCAAAGGTAGCAAAGGGTGACTCAATGTTTGTCATAGTTCGGTGGAGCGTGTGTGGTTTACCGGCACATCGAATGGGCGACCGTAACATGTGAGGGCACCATGTAAGTTTGCATGGTTATTCACACCCGCTTTGTGATCCTCGACATCCCAGTCACAAACAAGAGGGGCATATCGAGATTTAAACATGCCATTGAAAGTTCAATGAATCTCAAAGGATCTAGGAGTTTTCATAGATTTAAAACTTAAATTCTTTTTCGTTTTTCATGGTGGAAATTAGTGAATCGTCATTCACTTACCTTCAAATATTCTGCAATTAGGGTTACGGCACCCCTCTCCCGAGTTGTAGAATATTGTGTTGGGTCCTAGCCTTGGAATTTCATTTGGGTGATTTACCAAGGACTCAATCAATCAACTAACTTGAATTCGTTTTCTCCCGTTTTGTAGATGTCAAAGTTCGACAACTATGGTATTCCCAAATCCCGTGGAACAAGCATTCCACATGAAGATGATATTCCACGATTCGATCGAGGATCAAGAAATCATGTTTCACTTCCTCCTCCAATTATTCTCCCTAACCCACAAGATTGTAAAATTGAAAGGTTCAATATCACTCAAGCCCTTTTGGCAAGTAAACATAAAGAAGGAAAGTCGGTGTGTGCACACGTCCTAGGGATGAAGTCGCGCATTGATAGACTAAGAATGATGGAATCCGTTGTTAGTGAAGAGATGGTTGTTGATTGGGTTCTTCAGTCACTTCCCAACTCATATAGTGAGTTCGTAAGAGAGTAATATATGACGAACCACAACGTGACCCTTATAGATCTCACCTATATGCTTATTGCTGCCGAATCAGCAATGGTTTGGCACAATAGAAAAGCAAAGTTGATTGGTGAATCTGCCTTCAAGACCTCTATGGATATAGAAAATGGCAATGAAAGACATGCAATGATCGAAAAGTTTGATCATAAGAGAAAGGCGATGTCTGAAGTAGTTCCATGTGTTGTTCCGAAAGAGTCAATTTGCTTTTATTGCCAAGAGAAGGGGCATTGGAGACGAAGTTGCCCTAATTACCTAAGAGATCTAAGAGATGGGAGAGTCAAAGGTATGACTGCGCTTTAGGTAAAAAATCCACTATCTAACTCCATTAAGTTCCTACTCATTTATTCTTGATACATGATGTAATAAGATTACATTTGAGTGTTTTGTAGGGTCGGTGAAAAGAAAGGAAGCTTGATAAGAGAGCAAGATGAATCTAATCACAAGAGATGGATCTCGATCGCATGGACTTGAAGATTAGATTTTGAGCTTAAAAAGTTATGATAGAGTTGTTAGAAATTTTCTTTTGTACATAGTTTTCAATGGATTTTGCATTGTAAGGACAAATTTTTCCGCTGCTTTTATAAATAAAATAAATTTTCATTTGACTTATTGATTTATTTATTTCCTTGCAATGAAATCGTTATGAAAATTGGTGTTTGCATATTTCTACAACAAATGGATATGATTCTTATTTATGGTGTTTATGGAAAAGTCGAGAATTTACCAAATAGGGAGAGTTTCTCATCGCCCAAAGTTTCAATCGGACAGAAATTTGGAATCATGCAACTTGGTTGCATGATGAATGAGAAATTCATATTTGGAAATTAGACCAATTCGTTGACAAAGTGTCAAGTGAAGGACTAGGAGATCAAGTACACAAAGTACCGTGTTGATCAAGACCACCATAAGAGTAACAATGATATTCGTCATGATTTACTAAAGGTTTAGTAAATATGATTATACTTATAAGATTAAGTGTAATTCTGAATTGATTAAAGGGTTTAGATCAATAGCAGAACGAATAAGAAGAATCAAGTAGGCAGAAAGATAAAAGTTTCTCCATTCTAAGAAGAAGGGAGAGTAGCTTTTATGCTTTATGATATGTCTTAATGATTAAGAACCATATCTCAATTGATCCTCTAAGTGAGTCTTAGTACAATTGTATGTCTAAGAAGAGGAATCAAGAATTGAAGAAATGGTTAAATCAATAAGTCAATCATACTTCGTTCCAAAACAAGTCTTAAAGTTAAGATTGTGACAATGAGTGAAAAGTATTAAGAAGGTTTAAAACATTCATTAAATGTGGTAAGTTGTGATGTCTTAGATAAGACAAAGACCAACTAGGACCAATTTATGAAGAGTTTTGATAAAAGCTACACTAACTCTTGAATATTTGTTTGTCAAGAAATGTTTTGACAAGAGAATCTTATATGTCAAGGAGTCAGTGGGAGTCTTAATGGTCTTGAAAGGTTTCAAGAACAAAACAAATAAACCTTATCGATCATCACTAGCACACGAGTTGAGGTTTACAACCTGTCGTGTTGACATTATCTTGATTATGTGCCAATCCAATCGAGTTAATTATGCATGTGAGTTCTATGAGTTCTCATTTTGAACGCATAAAAGGCAAAGCACCTTAATCAAGGAAAGGTACATTGATAAGAAAAGGTGAGCTACTTAACTACTTGGAAGACATGGCGGGCAGTTGTGCTACCATAAGGCAAGAAATCAAGATTAAGAAAGCTCGGTCCATATGAGTTTGAATTTGTCATAAACTTTGGTTTTAACAAATTCACATGGATAGGAACAAATACACTGTTTAAAATCTAAGTGTCATAAGATTTCCTCCTTCATGAAAATGATTGTGAGGAAATGCTTTCACTAAGAAAGATTTTAAGAAGATAGTGATTGTAAAATTGCATTCTCGAATTCAATCATGGTTACGGCATCCCTTTCCATAATTTGAATTGTGAGGTTTGGCAATTAGTCTTAATTGTTTAGACACACATATGAACTATCGAAGGCAAAGGTGTATAAGTTCAAGAAGCATTGATAAAGGATTATCAAAGAACTAAGTATTAGAAACATGAACTTAAGAAATTCAATAAGTATTGTCCTTCTGGAAGTTGAGATGTTTATGAATACATGTCGAAGCTAGTGGGAGCATAAGTGTTATGTTTTATAATAATCATCATGATAGTGGGAGCAGAAAAGTTATGATTGTATGATTATTAAGAAAAGTATTGCAAGGTTAGCAATATTAATTATAGAAAACAAGACTCATACTTTGCAAAGTTGTAAGAGTTGAAAGGTTGTTTTGCTATAATTAAGGGAGAGAATATTATGCTTCATTTCAAATCTAAAGGATTAGGTTGAGAAATGTTAATAAAATTTAGTCAAAGGTACAAAGTGTGTTCTTAAAATTTCGATTATGATTACGGCATCCCTCTTCACAATTCGAATTTTGAGAACATAGCAAATTAAACATTATGCGTTGTGTCCCATACGCTTCGGGTATAGGATCGATTACAAATGCTTTAATGTTTGACCATTCTAAAATTTTCCGAATGTCTAGCACATTTAGAGGGAAAAAGGACTAGAATTGGTTTAGACTAAAATAATTAAACAACTATCAAAGGACAATCCAAGTTCGACGAGGATTGGTCGCTTGTGAGTAGTTGGAAGTATAGTATTGGAAAATATGGAAATGTTTCCATATTGGATGGACCATATCGACATCATTATGAATAGATAAGATTCTATTAAGAATGAGTTGTCATATGGAACATATGGAAGTGTGTCCATATTGGGAATTGAATATTGAGAAATCTATGACTAGATTAGAAACTTCTATGTAGAAGGATGTTCAAAGAAAGTACTTTGAGTGAGAGACATCACATCTATGGAATTGTCTTGTAACAATCTCCGATAGAAGACTTTGTAATATCATTGGCAATAGTCTTTGTGACTTTGGTGCAATGACATTACGAAAGGATAGTTGCATAAAATGTTAGAATCTAGCATATTTTATAAGTAGCAAGAATTTGATATTCTTTAACTTATGAAAAACGGATTTGGAGTTCTGAAATGAGAAAGATTGGAAATGTGTTCAATGAGATCTATTTCACAAAGTAAGAACCATAGGTAAACATTGTGTGCATGCTAGGAGCATGAGACAAGTGTTGGAATTCAAGTAAGAAGTTGATTACCCGAAACGACAAATAATGAGTAATCGATATGGTGATAAATAAAAGGAGTTTTATTTATACTCAAAGGTTTGAGGCCATATGGGATTAGTATTATTCTTGTGTTTCACATTTGCATGTTTTGACTTCCAGAATAATTGAGTTTATTAAGAATAATCGAATTATTCAAACGGGCCACAGTCGTTCATATGTTGGAAGTAGGTATGAATGAAGACTGTCGTGAATTGGTGTGTGGAATGTCTAGAAAAGTATTAGACATAAGCAAATGTTTGCTGCAACGTTCATGAGTGCTTATAAATGTGATTTGAGCATTGGATTAGACCCACGCTCACTTGGATCACTCCATGGATTGTATCACGAGTGATTGGTGAGACGATAACATCTTATATTCTTGAAACCGAGATGTGTGAGTTGTATCTTGCAAATCGGTTGCACATTGATAATATGTAAACGCACTAGTAACTTGGTGTTATAAAACATATTATTGTGTGTGATTCGGTGAGTGAGTGCAAGCAAGCATTGTATCAAAGTTTATCCGTTCCTTTTATCCAAGGTAGGATAAAAGCGATATCTTTGGGCCCTTCGATGGTTTAGTGATGACAAACGTAAATGCTCGGCCGGGCTAGGGCTAATTTGATTTGTTCAATTAGTCAGTCGTCATAAATCAGAAATCGAGAAGTAGTACAAAGAGAATGATTAGAAATCATATCTCATATGATATCTAGAATGGAGGAATATATGATCCCTTATCTAAGGACACGCGTATTTGATACGATCAGAGTTGACAGCGGCTTTGGAAAGCTACGATTGCAGATCGGGATCCGAAGTCATACGCAGAATAGTTGTTAGACTTATCCAAGTGGGAGACTGTTGGATTAGTGTCTAAGTCCATAACTATTTTGGTATGTACTTGACCCGATGGTGCATGGTCCTTTTGGGTTGCCTTCACCAAAGCAACTTGATTGGAGAAATAAATAGAGAGAGAGGATAATATGATTTATTAATATGTTATAAGGATAATATATTAAAGGAGAAATCATATTTGTTTAATTAATATTGGTCAATAATTAATTGAGAATTAATTTTGTGATCAAGTGTCATTAATTAAACTAGAGGGGCTGATTTGTAATTATGTGATAGTTACAAAATAAGGTAAGAATTATCTTATAAGTATGGTGGACGAATTTAAGGTTGGAAAGCCTTAGAATTCGAGTAAGATAAGGATTCAAGGATTATCTTATTGGTTGCTTAATGGATAATCAACTAGATAAGGATAATGACTGAAACCCTATCTCTACACCTATATAAACAACCCCAAGGTCATGAATTTATGTATCCCTACCCAAGAAGTCCTAGATACGAATTCTAACCTCCCTCCTCTCTCTTTATACCTTCTCCACTTGCTTATGGTGTTTGTAAGCCATTAGAGGAGTGACACTTGTGACTCTTTGCTTTCCAAGGTCAAATCAAGGAGGAATTAGATTGTTATTGCTATATAACAATCAAGGTATGTTCTTAAACCTATTTACATGTGAATTCTGATTTCCATATGCTAGAATTAGGGTTTATAGTCTTGGATTCAAAGCATGTACAATAGAGAAACCTAGATCCAAGCTTTAGGGTTTGTATGAGCACATAGGATGTCTTATGACCAAAACCCATCAGTATCATCACGCCGTCAGCTTGGAGAGGGAAACCAACAATCCATTTGGTGGCGTATGGCAGCGACAGGTGATTTTACATCAACAGCCACCGACTCGCGGTGGTAGCGGTGGTTCCTTTGGGTTCCCAGTCGAACAGCCTCCCCCACACCCGAATCTTGAAGCAGAATCACACCCATATGAACTCACGAAGAGCTGTAGCAACGATTCATGATGGTGGCTTAACTGGTCTCGATGGTTTTGGCTAGAACAAGTCGCCGGCGAAGGGAAAACAACGAAGAAGGGTGGTGGCAATTTCCCGGAAGCTTGGCAGTACCGATGATGTGGCTGACGAAGGAACCGAAGAGAATAAGCGATCGAAGCTGCCATGTTCCCGATGGAATAGCCCAACAGCGCCCGCAACCGAGCGGCGATCGATCGTCGGCGACTCCATTTCCATCGGAAACCCGCGACGGTAGATGTAACATCGGGATTGGATGGTCGAATGCTCCCGTTGATGGCAACGCCATAGACCGGACTCAACTGTCGCTTGGCGGCCATGGATGGTCGAAAGTGGAAAGGAAGGGGGCATAAGTTAGTGATGGCGGCTGCAAGAAGGAGACATAAGGGTGGACAACTGATGTTTCTTTAGGGTTAGGGTTTAGTGAGGGCAATGCAATAGTTATATATCCGACTCCTCAAACTATATTCCATGTTGACACTATCGGCCCCTCTTATCAAGATTCATTTTCAAAAAAAGTCTAGAAATTACCAATTAAACCCTGCCCCTTAATTTCCTTTACAAAATAAGTCTGTATTTTACTAAACGACCCCCATCTTCTAAAATCTTTACAAAACTAATCCATAATTTACTTTTTTAACCCCCAACTGTCAATTATGACATATTCAGCCTTCACCTGTCATTTCCTATTAAATTAAATCCAAATAATTACCACGGAGCCCCTGCCTTCATAAAATTCTAACATTTAGCTCCCAAAAACAAAATCTCATTGAATATCATAGATTTTGGGGCTACTACTCTTTAATAAATTTTATCTATTTATTTATTAAATAAATAGGGTGTTACACCTCTATTATGTAAAGTTGTAAACCACTAGGAGGAAAAATGAATGCAAATAGATCCATAGAATATGAGAATTAGTTAGAACATAATGGTTTATGATTTCAATAGAAATATGCACCGATTTCTTGTTTGAAAATTTAGAATCAAATGATACTTCTATACTCCAAGAAGCTATTTCCATTAAATCCAATTATATTGGTTAGAATTCATCAGAACAAGATAAAGGTTTTGGTGAATATTATGATATTCAATATGAAGTTGAAAGGAGTATGAGTGGAAATATGAGTATTCTAAAGTTGGAATCATATGATCGTTTCTTAGAAGATCATATTGGATTTATTTGTAAAAACTAATAATGGTTCTCTCGGTTGAACTACTAATCTTGAGAACTTACCTCCGTTTAGTGGATTTCCAAATGAGAAGTAAGAGTTGATGACATATTTGAAATACATGTTTGGATTACAAACATATGCTCTTATGATTATATGTGTTTTAACTTCTCAAAATATGGAAGCATATCATGATTATATGAAACTAAAACTTCTAAACATAAAACTAGAAGTATAAATCTACATGGAACTGCCAAGTAGTTATCTTATCCGATGGAAAATAATAAAATGTGTGATTAGTAAAGTCATTATATGATTAAAGCAATCTTTGGAACAACAGGTATCAAAAGTTTGAATATGTCACTCAACATCAATGGATGTGATTAAATAGATCCATACAAATGGCACTTTAAAATGCTATTTTATTTTATGACATAGTAGGATCCTTTAGAGAGGATGCCTAAAGAATTTTACATGTAGATGGTTAAAGCAAAAAACTGCATGGATAAATGCGATATTTGCAAGGAAACTCATGTGTGGAATATTCATAATTACATCTGGCAAATGTTATTGTGAGTTCACAAATACATGTAATACATATGTTGATCGTATTATGTTGACACAATTATGCGTATTCAATAGTGGTAACTATGGTGTAAGAGTAACCATATTGATAATGGTCAAAATTTGTTGGAAAATGTTGGAGAAAAAATTTGCAAGTTTATCCAATGATAGGTAATGAAACTAAAGGGCTTTGTAAGTTCTTGGGAGACGTCCCATGATAAGTCAATATCTCCAATATGTGTACATGGTGAGTCTAGACATATTTTACAAAGACATAACACCATTCAACAATGACTCTCAATATGAATTATCTTTAATGGCTATATAAAGTCAAAATAAGATTGCGGATTCGTTAATGAAATGCATGGAATGAGAGGTCGTGATGAGGAATGAGACTAAAACACATAGATTAATAAGTTATTTCGAAGGAAAACCTAACCTAAATGATTCTAGATCCCAGGATCTAGGTTCAATGGGACAACCTACTTGCATATAACATTTGTGAATCACTGTGGGGGTTAACCCCAACCCATTCCTAAAACAAATAGTGATGCAATTTAAGCTTATAGACGAAAATGATAAGTCGGAAATCATCATGCATTAGTTTTTAATGATTATGATGGAATCACTTATGTGAAAGAGAAGCATGGTCGCTTCTAATGGAATTGTATGGGCACATTCCTAAGAGCTCTTACAGAGCCAGACAAGTGTCCATGACCATAACGGACACATCAATGAGAACCTAACTAGGTCAGGGAGAATCATGTGAGACACATATTGATTATTCACACAAACAACAGAACAGTTCAAGGATAGTAGACTTCTACTGGTCTGCTACTAAAATAAATATGTATCTTATGGGAATGTTCAAAGTGTGACAACCCGATATTTCAAGACGATATGTTGGGACGCAAGTCAAATTAAGGTCAAAATTTAACTTTCCTAAAATCTTAGTTGGGTTAAATAATGTAGAAGGAATCGTATCAAGGTTTCCAAGCATATAAAGAACGCTAAAATCCGAGTTATAACGAAGAAGTTATAACCACTCTAGGTTTTCCAACAGAAAAACGGCAATATGAAGTTACGTAAAAACTCGAATCGGAGATCGAGCGACTTTTGGCCGGAATGACCTAAACGGGAATTAAAGGTCTCGTCAATGGTATTTCAGCGGTAAAAAGTCTGGCAAAAACCGACGTCAGATAAAGATGTTATGAATTTTTAAAGAAATTCCTTAATCACGTCATTTTAATAAATAAATAATAAAAATTATTTCATAATTTGCCAACGGAATCTAAACGAAAGTTGTAGATCATAGTCTCACCTTCGCGTGGATATAAAAAACGTCGAAAACGGAGTTCGTATGAAGGAGATATGAATTTTTGAAGTTTATTCAATATAATTATAAATTTAAATAACAACTCCCGGTATTATCCGAAGGGGAGTCATCGGATAGGGCCGGAGTACGCCCTGCGTACCCTCGTACGCCCCGCGTACTCAGATCGAGGGCCTCGGATCGTCCACGTCGCCCTATGCGAAGCTACCGACCCGCCATCTGACCCGCCGTCCGACCCGCCCGTCCGACCCGCTCCATCCGAAATACGTAAGCAGTGACGTTTTGTACGCGCTGCGTACCCTCGTACGCCCAGCGTACCGAGGCGGTTCAGCACCCCTATAAAAGGCATGCGAGGGCTTCCGAGAAATTTGCTAAATTCTTCTCTTTTCTCTTGCGTCTTGCCTCGTTTTCCGTGCCCGTTCAAACCCGAAGCTCTGGCCTTTTTGCTCAAGTCCCGAGGGTCGATTTTACTCCCGAGATTCCCGAGAATCCTGAGAAAAAAATCCGTTTCCCGAGATGAAACTTTGCCCGGTTTTCCATCTCGCTATCTTCAAACTTTCAGGTGAGTTCATACCCCTTTAATCCACATTTTTAAATGTTTTATAAATATTTTTATATGCTTTTAAGGGGGGGAATACAAGTAAAACACACGATGATTATCGTATGTTATATAAAGTTTCGTTTTATACTTTTTATCAACGGAATCGCATGTGATTTATAATCATTATAAAGAAACTTTTGTATGCAAAATGTATCACGATAACATCATATCTTTTGAAATGAAAAGTGTTGTTATGTATATATAAATCAAACACTCCGCTTATACTGTATGTATATGTGTCCACCATTGATACTACAAACATACGATTATTTTGGTACGAAAAACATCAATATTTTGGGATACTTCTCGTTAATAAATCAATCATATATGATTTATAACTAGTATACAAATGGATTTACTACAAGTTTAACTGTTTTACTAAACCTATTATTTCAAATGACTTTCTTAAACGTTTTTACATGATTAAAGCTCGTTTTCAAACTGTCTTACTTACTGTAAGCTTCCTTTCAAAATCGGTTACAAAGGTGTTTTCAAACAATGGTTTTACGTGTACTTAAACTGTCTTATCAAACAAAATACTTTCAATCATTTTATAAACTGACATCAAGTCACAAATTCTTTATTAGACTTTTCAACGGTTTTACAAAACTTCTTTATGCTTTTATATTATAAATTGCATGCCTCTATATGTATAGTTATATAAGAAATGTTTAAAAGACTTAGAAAGGCTATCCACCCTGTTTCCTTTTCCTCGATTTGGATGTGGTCTGGTGGGATATCGGGTACTCCTCCGAAGGTCGTTTAAATATTAGTTACATATCATGTATACATATATAGTCATAAATGTTCCACCAGTTAATTTAGTTTCGATACTCCTGGGTAGCAAAGGTGTATAGACCTACTTGGACACTCATCAATTACATTTTAGTAAACTATTATAGGAATAGTTTAGAGTAAACAAGACATTATCACTACTACATGAAATTACACCGGAGTCAGTTCATTCATGAGTCTAGACTACATGTTATATGAAAGAATATTCTTACATGAATATTTATACATGAATACTTTTACATAGACATTTTATGGCAAATTACTACTACATGTTATATGAAAGAATACTCTTACATGAATATTTATACATGAATACTTTTACATAGACATTTTATGGCAAATTACTACTACATGTTATATGAAAGAATACTTATACATGAATACTTTTACATAGACATTATATGGCAAATTACTATTACATGTTATATGTCTAGATACGGTTATATCGTTCGCCTTTCTATCTTTACCTTGTGATTCAATCACATCATCGACGAGATAGACTGGGACTTTATCTCCTAGTACCACATCATACTTTGAGGGACTAACCATTCCGACAACCACTATTAGCTACAGAGGTAAATGAACAATCTACGGATGTTCTAGGTTGATACCATCGTGGGTATACATAAGGGACTAACTATTCCTAAACCCGGCTGTTAGCAACAGAGGTAAATGAACAGTCTACGGATGTTCTAGGTTGATACCATTTCAGGTATACTTAAGAGACTACTAATAAGAGTTAAACAAGGAAAAACCATCACATTTTCAAGAGATGCGTACTTTCAAAACAGTCAGGTCTAGGTAAAAGACTACTTTCAAAACATTCGAGTCTTGGTAGAAGACTACTTTTATACTAGTAGGAAATATGGGATTTTCTAGAGCTTTTTATACTTATACTAAATGTTTCATCATTCATTTACCAGTCTTTCATATCAACTAATCAAAGCAATGACATTAAATACTTATGAACTCACCAGCTTAAATGTTGATCTACTCTTTCAAAATAACTTGTATTCTCAGGTTACAAATAGACAGGTGTCGATACAAGGTTCAGAGAAGACAGAGCAGTCGAGACTCGTCTTTTATTTTGATAAGTTATCATCATGTCTCGTACTATGAAAGAAAACACTTGTAACTAAAATTATACTATTAATGCAATGGATGATGTTGTTGCTTGTTTACTACTTTACATTTGTTGTGATGCATACATGACATCCTCCGCCCCAGATGGTTTCCGCCGTTCTCGGTTTTGGGGTGTGACAGATTGGTATCAGAGCATTGTTTATAGTGAATTGAGTATATCAACCCATAAAAGATATACTAACTATAAATACAATGGGATTAAAAATACTCTGATTTAGAGTTTATACTTTAAATAATAAAATATTTAAGTAAGTATACGTGCTGCATTCATACTAAAATCAGTGTCACTAGGACAATACAAAAGAATTACGATTGTTGGGCAACACAAGTGGGCTTAGAGACATATGGTCAAAACTGGGAAGATATAGCCTGATCGCCTATATTATCCGAGGGTTGACTAGCGTGTGCCTAAGTTTAAGTGTGTGGTTGCAACAATGCTAAAATCTTACCAACCCTACCAAAATGAGAACAATAGAACATAACATTAAAATTAAAATACTATAGGAGTATTTAATCTTACTATAAGTACTTTATACTTGAGAATTAAAACGGGATCCTCATTACTAAGTTGATAGTTGCTAAGTGGATACACTAAGGCTACATGTAATTAGGATGTTATAGACTTAGAATCAGTGGTAATTTTGCCTTAGCCCTATTCTGTGTGAATTTGGAAATAAGGTCACTTATTCGAAGGTCTATCCTGTTTAGATTACACATAGCTGGTATGCACTTCACAAATAATGATGTAACTAATGAGGGTTTTCTAAATAATTATCTAGATAGTTCGTCTAATAATTATCCACTTACTCTAAATTCTCGCATAGAAATCATAGTTGGACTCCATCCCCTTGACAACCAGTATCTTCCGAATGAAGTCATAGCTGGTTGGTTTGGAGAAGAACCAGAGAATGATCATCCTATCCCTTTGGATGATCACCATGATGAAAACCTTTCAGCCGATGCCAATTCCGAACTAGAGGTTGAGAACCTACCCCAAGCAACTCCCTTTCCAATTCCTAACCCTCGTCCGGCTCTTCATGGCCTGACGCATGATTCGGTGGAATGCTTGGAAACATGGAGCCAAGAACAAGATCAGCCCATGCCATTTATTGGCGACCGAAACTTTTACGACCTGAGCAATGGGGGCTTAGCAGGTAGAATCTTGCCAATCATGGTCCGCAGAGTGGCCCAAAATGAGATTCAAGGCAGGACAGCCCAACATCAGACTGTCGAAGTTGTCACCGATGCAAGAATGAATACCCTCCACACCACTCATCTAGAAGATTCTCACAAGAGATCAGAAAGAAACCATGAGAACCTGTTGCAAACACTAGCTGAAAACCCGAGCCAAAGTCATAGAGCTCCAAGTACGCCAGAGGGTGTACTAGAGACACCTACTTGACATGGAACGTCAATTGGTTGAACTAAGATTTCACCAGAGGAATGACCGTCGCCAGTAGTAGACGCTTTACTTTATTTCCCTTATAAAAAGTGGAATCGTATTTTTTCTGTCTATGCCTGATGTGGCATTTTCTATGAAATTATCTTGTACCGTAAGTACTTTAGTTAGGTCTTTATGCTGTCAGAAACTATCTCCTGTGGATATGATGTAAGACCTTTACAAGGTCATTTTCCTGAACCTTTACGCCGTAAATATCCAAGATATTGACAGCCGGCTAACTTTTGTGTCATTTCCTTCATTCAAGTACTCTTATCATACTCTCATTAGAGTCTATATGAAACCTGCTTTAGTTAAGTCATTGGACCATAGCAAGTTAAATACGGAGACATTTCCAAGTCTCTTTCAGTGGTTGGATTTTGTTTTTCACCAATCCACGATACCTCAACTTGTACAACAAACGTCTTGAGACCATTCTACGAACTTACCTCTACTCATTACTAGGACTGCATCATAGGGATGTAGGTCAAACCTTCAAGAACATCGTCGTACTCTTTACATGAACAATCTAAGTACATCAGGGTCAACCCTTTATACACACACTTCCATCCAGCACTAGGACTGCATCATAGGGATGTAGGTCAATCCTTCAAGAACATACTTCTATTATTTACATGAACGATCGAAGTACGTCTAGGTTCAACCATACTCGCTCATAAATTCATTTTTCTTTTCATATAACAGAATCATGTCGCCGAAGAAAAGCGATCAACCCATCTACCAAACACCAACTCTTCAGATTGATGCAGCTACCTTTCAAGCTGCTGTCTCGGCTGCCGTGTCAGCTGTTCTGACCCTCCTTAACGCTAACAACGCGAATGTTAGCGGGATCGTTAACAATAATTCCAATCCAAGTAACAGTCAAGTACCTCAACGAGAAACAAATTACCACGACACCCCGAATCCCAAGCCCAAGAATAACAAACGAAAGTTATGGGCTAAGACTAAAGGCAAATCACCCCAAGGGGCGAGCAAAAGACAACAACATGTGGAAACCTTCGCAGCCACGACTTCTGTACCTCATACTACCATCCCTAACCCGGCCATACAGTATGCTGGCAATCTCCCAAAGTGTAACAAATGCAAATATCACCATCATGGATTTTGTTGGAAAATGCAGTGCTTAAACTGCAATAAAAAGGGACACACCGTCCGTTACTGCAAGAGTCGGATCCAACACATTACTTCAACCACCAATGTCGAAATCTCTCGAATATGCCATCTATGTGGCGTCATGGGACACTTCAAGAGGGACTGTCCAACAGAGGAGAATGATGGTGAATCCGGAGGAGTTTGACCTCATTATGGAAAGAGACAACGAAGGACCCTACTATAGTATAGGTTCACTTCCAACCGTCAGTAATATGTATGTTTTTATAAACCATCTAGAACTAGTGCAACTAGAGTCTTACCTTTTGCGAGATCCTGTTTGTATAGGAATTCTCGACCTGCGTATACTTGTCTTTTGTAGTGTATCATATTCGCAGCAATAGTCTTGTGGTAAGTCTAAAGTACCGAAACTCTGTTGATGGTTGCACGGTTGTTTTGTCTGTAAACATCTTTTGTTCAAATCTAATGTCTTTAAGTTTCCTTATGATTACGACATTATCATATTACTTGATTCAATTCTATCCTCGCAAAAGCAGCTTCATACGTACATCTATTCCTCCAAAATCGTCTTTCTAGCAAAACCTTCATTCAGAACAACAAGTACTCGTTCATAGAGCACCTCATGTTTCTCATCCCTCTCCAGAGAGAAACTTAGCAAATCGCCCGAAGTACCACTCGTTCAATACGTCAAGTTCAATCCAAAGACCCACAGTTTCAAGCTTATTTATATAGGACTCGTATACCCGAGACTACGATTGGTGAGCTTGGTATAGGTTCTACTATGAACTTCAGGACGGAGACTGCCCAAGATTTACAAGTGATTAGGCTACCATGCGAATAAACTTAGAAGCCAACACGTTCCCTTTCTGTCGTTTGGGACAAGAAAGTCAGATAGAACAAAAGTACCTATCCTTTTTCCTTAGTTCATGAGTAATCATACTTTATTTTAGATCTTCACGTCACCTAATCAACCACAAGGTTCTGACTTCATAATCAGTATGAATTGGTTTTGTTCTTATACAAGAGGAAAGGTCACTGCCTATACCTCGAGTCAGCTTAAGACGCAGGAAGTTAACTATACAACACATAATCTTGAGTCAGGGACAACAGTAATTGTATGGAAGATCTGGAGGCACTACTTGTAGGATACAAGATGTACTACCCTCACAGTCCACAAAAACATTCAACATACGTTCGAACAAGAAGAGTTCTCACACCAGTAAGGCCAACAAAAGAAACAAAGTCGTTCCCCTATAGTGAAAGGTTCGCTGGAAGGCCATGCGAGGATCTAAATTCACTTAGGAATGCAAAGATCAAATAAAACTTCTATCTGTAGCGTAGTATCATTTCTGCTTAAACTCTAATTTCGGGACGAAATTCCCTCTAACGGGGGGATGATGTGACAACCCGATATTTCAAGACGATATGTTGGGACGCAAGTCAAATTAAGGTCAAAATTTAACTTTCCTAAAATCTTAGTTGGGTTAAATAATGTAGAAGGAATCGTATCAAGGTTTCCAAGCATATAAAGAACGCTAAAATCCGAGTTATAATGAAGAAGTTATGACCATTCTAAGTTTTCCAACAGAAAAACGGCAATACGAAGTTACGTAAAAACTCGAATCGGAGATCGAGCGACTTTTGGCCGGAATGACCTAAACGGGAATTGAAGGTCTCGTCAATGGTATTTCAGCGGTAAAAAGTCTGGCAAAAACCGACGTCAGATAAAGATGTTATGAATTTTTAAAGAAATTCCTTAATCATGTCATTTTAATAAAAAAATAATAAAAATTATTTCATAATTTGCCAACGGAATCTAAACGAAAGTTGTAGATCATAGTCTCACCTTCGCGAGGATATAAAGAACGTCGAAAACGGAGTTCGTATGAAGGAGATATGAATTTTTGAAGTTTATTCAATATAATTATAAATTTAAATAACAACTCCCGGTATTATCCGAAGGGGAGTCATCGGATAGGGCCGGAGTACGCCCTGCGTACCCTCGTACGCCCCGCGTACTCAGATCGAGGGCCTCGGATCGTCCACGTCGTCCTATGCGAAGCTACCGACCCGCCATCCGACCCGCCCGTCCGACCCGCTCCATCCGAAATACGTAAGTAGTGACGTTTTGTACGCGCTGCGTACCCTCGTACGCCCAGCGTACCGAGGCGGTTCAGCACCCCTATGAAAGGCATGCGAGGGCTTCCGAGAAATTTGCTAAATTATTCTCTTTTCTCTTGCGTCTTGCCTCGTTTTCCGTGCCCGTTCAAACCCGAAGCTCTGGCCTTTTTGCTCAAGTCCCGAGGGTCGATTTTACTCCCGAGATTCCCGAGAATCCCGAGAAAAAAATCCGTTTCCCGAGACGAAACTCTGCCCGGTTTTCCATCTCGCTATCTTCAAACTTTCAGGTGAGTTCATACCCCTTTAATCCACATTTTTAAATGTTTTATAAATATTTTTATATGCATTTAAGGGGGGGAATAAAAGTAAAACACACGATGATTATCGTATGTTATATAAAGTTTCGTTTTATACTTTTTATCAACGGAATCGCATGTGATTTATAATCATTATAAAGAAACTTTCGTATGCAAAATGTATCACGATAACATCATATCTTTTGAAATGAAAAGTGTTGTTATCTATATATAAATCAAACACTCCGCTTATACTGTATGTATATGTGTCCACCGTTGATACTACAAACATACGGTTATTTTGGTACGAAAAACATCAATATTTTGGGATACTTCTCGTTAATAAATCAATCATATATGATTTATAACCAGTATACAAATGGATTTACTACAAGTTTAACAGTTTTACTAAACCTATTATTTCAAATGACTTTCTTAAACGTTTTTACATGATTAAAGCTCGTTTTCAAACTGTCTTACTTACTGTAAGCTTCCTTTCAAAATCGGTTACAAAGGTGTTTTCAAACAATGGTTTTACGTGTACTTAAACTGTCTTATCAAACAAAATACTTTCAATCATTTTATAAACTGACATCAAGTCACAAATTCTTTATTAGACTTTTCAACGGTTTTACAATACTTCTTTATGCTTTTATATTATAAATTGCATGCCTCTATGTGTATAGTTATATAAGAAATGTTTAAAAGACTTAGAAAGGCTATCCACCCTGTTTCCTTTTCCTCGATTTGGATGTGGTCTGGTGGGATATTGGGTACTCCTCCGAAGGTCGTTTAAATATTAGTTATATATCATGTATACATATATGGTCATAAATGTTCCACCAGTTAATTTAGTTTCGATACTCCTGGGTAGCAAAGGTGTATAAACCTACTTGGACACTCATCAATTACATTTTAGTAAACAATTATAGGAATAGTTTAGAGTAAACAAAACATTATCACTACTACAAGAAATTACACCGGAGTCAGTTCATTCATGAGTCTAGACTACATGTTATATGAAAGAATACTCTTACATGAATATTTATACATGAATACTTTTACATAGACATTTTATGGCAAATTACTACTACATGTTATATGAAAGAATACTCTTACATGAATATTTATACATGAATACTTTTACATAGACATTTTATGGCAAATTACTACTACATGTTATATGAAAGAATACTTGTACATGAATACTTTTACATAGACATTATATGGCAAATTACTATTACATGTTATATGTCTAGATACGGTTATATCGTTCGCCTTTCTATCTTTACCTTGTGATTCAATCACATCATCGACGAGATAGACTGGGACTTTATCTCCTAGTACCACATCATACTTTCAGGGACTAACCATTCCGACAACCACTATTAGCTACAGAGGTAAATGAACAATCTACGGATGTTCTAGGTTGATACCATCGTGGGTATACATAAGGGACTAACTATTCCTAAACCCGGCTGTTAGCAATAGAGGTAAATGAACAGTCTACGGATGTTCTAGGTTGATACCATTTCAGGTATACTTAAGAGACTACTAATAAGAGTTAAACAAGGAAAAACCATCACATTTTCAAGAGATGCGTACTTTCAAAACAGTCAGGTCTAGGTAAAAGACTACTTTCAAAACATTCGAGTCTTGGTAGAAGACTACTTTTATACTAGTAGGAAATATGGGATTTTCTAGAGCTTTTTATACTTATACTAAATGTTTCATCATTCATTTACCAGTCTTTCATATCAACTAATCAAAGCAATGACATTAAATACTTATGAACTCACCAGCTTAAATGTTGATCTACTCTTTCAAAATAACTTGTATTCTCAGGTTACAAATAGACAGGTGTCGATACAAGGTTCAGAGAAGACAGAGCAGTCGAGACTCGTCTTTTATTTTGATAAGTTATCATCATGTCTCGTACTATGAAAGAAAACACTTGTAACTAAAATTATACTATTAATGCAATGGATGATGTTGTTGCTTGTTTACTACTTTACATTTGTTGTGATGCATACATGACGTCCTCCGCCCCAGATGGTTTCCGCCGTTCTCGGTTTTGGGGTGTGACAGATTGGTATCAGAGCATTGTTTATAGTGAATTGAGTATATCAACCCATAAAAGATATACTAACTATAAATACAATGGGATTAAAAATACTCTGATTTAGAGTTTATACTTTAAATAATAAAATATTTAAGTAAGTATACGTGCTGCATTCATACTAAAATCAGTGTCACTAGGACAATACAAAAGAATTACGATTGTTGGGCAACACAAGTGGGCTTAGAGACATATGGTCAAAACTGGGAAGATATAGCCTGATCGCCTATATTATCCGAGGGTTGACTAGCGTGTGCCTAAGTTTAAGTGTGTGGTTGCAACAATGCTAAAATCTTACCAACCCTACCACAATGAGAACAATAGAACATAACATTAAAATTAAAATACTATAGGAGTATTTAATCTTACTATAAGTACTTTATACTTGAGAATTAAAACAGGATCCTCATTACTAAGTTGATAGTTACTAAGTGGATACACTAAGGCTACATGTAATTAGGATGTTATAGACTTAGAATCAGTGGTAATTTTGCCTTAGCCCTATTCTGTGTGAATTTGGAAATAAGGTCACTTATTCGAAGGTCTATCCTGTTTAGATTACACATAGCTGGTATGCACTTCACAAATAATGATGTAACTAATGAGGGTTTTCTAAATAATTATCTAGATAGTTCGTCTAATAATTATCCACTTACTCTAAATTATCGCATAGAAATCATAGTTGGACTCCATCCCTTTGACAACCAGTATCTTCCGAATGAAGTCATAGCTGGTTGGTTTGGAAAAGAACCAGAGAACGATCATCCTATCCCTTTGGATGATCACTATGATGAAAACCTTTCAGCCGATGCTAATTCCGAACTAGAGTTTGAGAACCTACCCCGAGCAACTCCCTTTCCAATTCCTAACCCTCGTCCGACTCTTCATGGCCCGACGCCTGATTCGGTGGAATGCTTGGAAACATGGAGCTAAGAACAAGATCAGCCCATGCCATTTATTGGCGACCGAAACTTTTACGACCTGAGCAATGGGGGCTCAGCAGGTAGAATCTTGCCAATCATGGTCCGCAGAGTGGCCCAAAATGGGATTCAAGGCAGGACAGCCCAACATCAGGCTGCCGAAGTTGTCACCGATGCAAGAATGAATACCCTCCACACCACTCATCTAGAAGATTCTCACAAGAGATCAGAAAAGAAACCATGAGAACCTGTTGAAAACACTAGCTGAAAACCCAAGCCAAAGTCATAGAGCTCCAAGTACGCCAGAGGGTGTACTAGAGACACCTACTTGACATGGAACGTCAATTGGTTGAACTAAGAGTTCACCAGAGGAATGACCGTCGCCAGTAGTAGACGCTTTACTTTATTTCCCTTATAAAAAGTGGAATCGTATTTTTTCTGTCTATGCCTGATGTGGCATTTTCTATGAAATTATCTTGTACCGTAAGTACTTTAGTTAGGTCTTTATGCTGTCAGAAACTATCTCCTGTGGATATGATGTAAGACCTTTACAAGGTCATTTTCCTGAACCTTTACGCCGTAAATATCCAAGATATTGACAGCCGGCTAACTTTTGTGTCATTTCCTTCATTCAAGTACTCTTATCATACTCTTATTGGAGTCTATATGAAACCTGCTTTAGTTAAGTCATTGGACCATAGCAAGTTAAATACGGAGACATTTCCAAGTCTCTTTCAGTGGTTGGATTTTGTTTTTCACCAATCCACGATACCTCAACTTGTACAACAAACGTCTTGAGACCATTCTACGAACTTACCTTTATTCATTACTAGGACTGCATCATAGGGATGTAGGTCAAACCTTCGAGAACATCGTCGTACTCTTTACATGAACAATCTAAGTACATCAGGGTCAACCCTTTATACACACACTTCCATCCAGCACTAGGACTGCATCATAGGGATGTAGGTCAATCCTTCAAGAACATACTTCTATTATTTACATGAACGATCGAAGTACGTCTAGGTTCAACCATACTCGCTCATAAATTCATTTTTCTTTTCATATAACAGAATCATGTCGCCGAAGAAAAGCGATCAACCCATCTACCAAACACCAACTCTTCAGATTGATGCAGCTACCTTTCAAGCTGCAGTCTCGGCTGCCGTGTCAGCTGTTCTGACCCTCCTTAACGCTAACAACGCGAATGTTAGCGGGATCGTTAACAATAATTCCAATCCAAGTAATAGTCAAGTACCTCAACGAGAAACAAACTACCACGACACCCCGAATCCCAAGCCCAAGAATAACAAACGAAAGTTATGGGCTAAGACTAAAGGCAAATCACCCCAAGGGGCGAGCAAAAGACAACAACATGTGGAAACCTTCGCAGCCACGACTTTTGTACCTCATACTACCATCCCTAACCCGGCCATACAGTATGCTGGTAATCTCCCAAAGTGTAACAAATGCAAATATCACCATCATGGATTTTGTCGGAAAATGCAGTGCTTAAACTACAATAAAAAGGGACACACCGTCCGTTACTGCAAGACTCGGATCCAACACATTACTTCAACCACCAATGTCGAAATCTCTCGAATATGCCATCTATGTGGCGTCATGGGACACTTCAAGAGGGACTGTCCAACAGAGGAGAATGATGGTGAATCCGGAGGAGTTTGACCTCATTATGGACAGAGACAACGAAGGACCCTACTATAGTATAGGTTCACTTCCAACCGTCAGTAATATGTATGTTTTTATAAACCATCTAGAACTAGTGCAACTAGAGTCTTACCTTTTGTGAGATCCTGTCTGTATAGGAATTCTCGTCCTGCGTATACTTGTCTTTTGTAGTATATCATATTCGCAGCAATAGTCTTGTGGTAAGTCTAAAGTACCGAAACTCTGTTGATGGTTGCACGGTTGTTTTGTCTGTAAACATCTTTTGTTCAAATCTAATGTCTTTAAGTTTCCTTATGATTACGACATTATCATATTACTTGATTCAATTCTATCCTCGCAAAAGCAGCTTCATACGTACATCTATTCCTCCGAAATCGTCTTTCTAGCAAAACCTTCATTCAGAACAACAAGTACTCGTTCATAGAGCACCTCATGTTTCTCATCCCTCTCCAGAGAGAAACTTAGCAAATCGCCCGAAGTACCACTCGTTCAATACGTCAAGTTCAATCCAAAGACCCACAGTTTCAAGCTTATTTATATAGGACTCGTATACCCGAGACTACGATTGGTGAGCCTGGTATAGGTTCTACTATGAACTTCAGGACGAAGACTGCCCAAGATTTACAAGTGATTAGGCTACCATGCGAATAAACTTAGAAGCCAACACGTGCCCTTTCTGTCGTTTGGGATAAGAAAGTCAGATAGAACAAAAGTACCTATCCTTTTTCCTTAGTTCATGAGTAATCATACTGTATTTTAGATCTTCACGTCACCTAATCAACCACAAGGTTCTGACTTCATAATCAGTATGAATTGGTTTTGTTCTTATACAAGAGGAAAGGTCACTGCCTATACCTCGAGTCAGCTTAAGACGCAGGAAGTTAACTATACAACACATAATCTTGAGTCAGGGACAGCAGTAATTGTATGGAAGATCTGGAGGCACTACTTGTAGGATACAAGATGTACTACCCTCACAGTCCACAAAAACATTCAACATACGTTCGACCAAGAAGAGTTATCACACCAGTAAGGCCAACAAAAGAAACAAAGCCGTTCCCCTATAGTGAAAGGTTCGCTGGAAGGCCATGCGAGGATCTAAATTCACTTAGGAATGCAAAGATCAAATAAAACTTCTATCTGTAGCGTAGTATCATTTCTGCTTAAACTTTAATTTCGGGATGAAATTCCCTCTAACGGGGGGATGATGTGACAACCCGATATTTCAAGATGATATGTTGGGACGCAAGTCAAATTAAGGTCAAAATTTAACTTTCCTAAAATCTTAGTTGGGTTAAATAATGAAGAAGGAATCGTATCAAGGTTTCCAAGCATATAAAGAATGCTAAAATCCGAGTTATAACGAAGAAGTTATGACCATTCTAAGTTTTCCAACAGAAAAACGGCAATACGAAGTTACGTAAAAACTCGAATCGGAGATCGAGCGACTTTTGGCCGGAATGACCTAAACGGGAATTGAAGGTCTCGTCAATGGTATTTCAGCGGTAAAAAGTCTGGCAAAAACCGACGTCAGATAAAGATGTTATGAATTTTTAAAGAAATTCCTTAATCACGTCATTTTAATAAATAAATAATAAAAATTATTTCATAATTTGCCAACGAAATCTAAACGAAAGTTGTAGATCATAGTCTCACCTTCACGTGGATGTAAAGAATGTCGAAAACGGAGTTCGTATGAAGGAGATATGAATTTTTGAAGTTTATTCAATATAATTATAAATTTAAATAACAACTCCCGGTATTATCCGAAGGGGATCATCGGATAGGGCCGGAGTACGCCCTGCGTACCCTCGTACGCCCCGCGTACTCAGATCGAGGGCCTCGGATCGTCCACGTCGCCCTATGCGAAGCTACCGACCCGCCATCCGACCCGCCCGTCCGACCCGCTCCATCCGAAATACGTAAGCAGTGACGTTTTGTACGCGCTGCGTACCCTCGTACGCCCAGCGTACCGAGGCGGTTCAGCACCCCTATGAAAGGCATGCGAGGGCTTCCGAGAAATTTGCTAAATTCTTCTCTTTTCTCTTGCGTCTTGCCTCGTTTTCCGTGCCCGTTCAAACCCGACGCTCTGGCCTTTTTGCTCAAGTCCCGAGGGTCGATTTTACTCCCGAGATTCCCGAGAATCCCGAGAAAAAAATCCGTTTCCCGAGACGAAACTCTGTCCGGTTTTCCATCTCGCTATCTTCAAACTTTCAGGTGAGTTCATACCCCTTTAATCCACATTTTTAAATGTTTTATAAATATTTTTATATGCTTTTAAGGGGGGGAATACAAGTAAAACACACGATGATTATCGTATGTTATATAAAGTTTCGTTTTATATCAACGGAATCGCATGTGATTTATAATCATTATAAAGAAACTTTCGTATGCAAAATGTATCACGATAACATCATATCTTTTGAAATGAAAAGTGTTGTTATCTATATATAAATCAAACACTCCGCTTATACTGTATGTATATGTGTCCACCGTTGATACTACAAACATACGATTATTTTGGTACGAAAAACATCAATATTTTGGGATACTTCTCGTTAATAAATCAATCATATATGATTTATAACCAGTATACAAATGGATTTACTACAAGTTTAACAGTTTTACTAAACCTATTATTTCAAATGACTTTCTTAAACGTTTTTACATGATTAAAGCTCGTTTTCAAACTGTCTTACTTACTGTAAGCTTCCTTTCAAAATCGGTTACAAAGGTGTTTTCAAACAATGGTTTTACGTGTACTTAAACTGTCTTATCAAACAAAATACTTTCAATCATTTTATAAACTGACATCAAGTCACACATTCTTTATTAGACTTTTCAACGGTTTTACAAAACTTCTTTATGCTTTTATATTATAAATTGCATGCCTCTATGTGTATAGTTATATAAGAAATGTTTAAAAGACTTAGAAAGGCTATCCACCCTGTTTCCTTTTCCTCGATTTGGATGTGGTCTGGTGGGATATCGGGTACTCCTCCGAAGGTCATTTAAATATTAGTTATATATCATGTATACATATATGGTCATAAATGTTCCACCAGTTAATTTAGTTTCGATACTCCTGGGTAGCAAAGGTGTATAAACCTACTTGGACACTCATCAATTACATTTTAGTAAACTATTATAGGAATAGTTTAGAGTAAACAAAACATTATCACTACTACAAGAAATTACACCGGAGTCAGTTCATTCATGAGTCTAGACTACATGTTATATGAAAGAATACTCTTACATGAATATTTATACATGAATACTTTTACATAGACATTTTATGGCAAATTACTACTACATGTTATATGAAAGAATACTCTTACATGAATATTTATACATGAATACTTTTACATAGACATTTTATGGCAAATTACTACTACATGTTATATGAAAGAATACTTATACATGAATACTTTTACATAGACATTATATGGCAAATTACTATTACATGTTATATGTCTAGATACGGTTATATCGTTCGCCTTTCTATCTTTACCTTGTGATTCAATCACATCATCGACGAGATAGACTGGGACTTTATCTCCTAGTACCACATCATACTTTCAGGGACTAACCATTCCGACAACCACTATTAGCTACAGAGGTAAATGAACAATCTACGGATGTTCTAGGTTGATACCATCGTGGGTATACATAAGGGACTAACTATTCCTAAACCCGGCTGTTAGCAACAGAGGTAAATGAACAGTCTACGGATGTTCTAGGTTGATACCATTTCAGGTATACTTAAGAGACTACTAATAAGAGTTAAACAAGGAAAAACCATCACATTTTCAAGAGATGCGTACTTTCAAAACAGTCAGGTCTAGGTAAAAGACTACTTTCAAAACATTCGAGTCTTGGTAGAAGACTACTTTTATACTAGTAGGAAATATGGGATTTTCTAGAGCTTTTTATACTTATACTAAATGTTTCATCATTCATTTACCAGTCTTTCATATCAACTAATCAAAGCAATGACATTAAATACTTATGAACTCACCAGCTTAAATGATGATCTACTCTTTCAAAATAACTTGTATTCTCAGGTTACAAATAGACAGGTGTCGATACAAGGTTCAGAGAAGACAGAGCAGTCAAGACTCGTCTTTTATTTTGATAAGTTATCATCATGTCTCGTACTATGAAAGAAAACACTTGTAACTAAAATTATACTATTAATGCAATGGATGATGTTGTTGCTTGTTTACTACTTTACATTTGTTGTGATGCATACATGACGTCCTCCGCCCCAGAACGTTTCCGCCGTTCTCGGTTTTGGGGTGTGACACAAAGGGTAACACCTACCTATCCTATGCATGATTGAACTGTTGGATTTTATCTAGGTAGCTTGAAAATGATTGATCAATTTTCATTTATGTGAGGGATTGTTGGAAAATTGGTGTTAACCAATTTATACAAATAGGTTTTCCCCATTTTTTAACACATCCAAAATGGGTTTAATATGAATGATAAATTAATCCTTAAAGTAAGGGTGTTGGAAGACATAAAAAAAGAGTTTAATGGGTGGGAGAAAGAAAAGAAAAGTCCAGGTACCTTTCTTGCAAATATTTCTTCTTTTGTAACTAAAATTGTAATTAATATACACATTAATCTTTGTGATTAATAGAGGTGTTTAAATAGGAGGTTATAGAATGTATAGTATAAATATCATTACTCTATAACCATTTGAGGACACCAAAAAGAATGAAAGAAAACTCTTTTCTTCCCCACTTCATCTTCTTCTTTTTCTAGCTATATTGAGGATATGATCCAAGCCTATTGAGGGTTAGGGTGGTCTTGAAGAACCGCTTCAAACTGTTGTATCCTGGGAAACAAACACCCAGTAGCGGGAAAATTTGTTTTATGGACAATGTGTTAAACACATGCCTTAGTTTTTTCTATTTTCTTGTTTGTTTTCGTACATTATCGGAATATTATTTTTATAATTATGTGCTATGTGTGCATATTATCTATTTACCTGAGATCTTTGTTGAATGAAAGATTTAAACCTTTTTTTTATGATTTAAACTGTATGTGTATTTTATATCTTCAAATATGTTGGGTAAAACATGGGTAGATTAAATAGCTGATTTGTGATGAAATAAAATGATGAGAGGCCTTGATGTTTATAATGATCTAGTCATCTAGCGGAGTATGGTTGACGACCACAGACTATTCTAGACCATCCAGTGGAACACTAGCAGGCTCGCAACCTGTAGGTGTTTATTTGAACTACGTGTTCACTAGGTGTACTCCATCCCTCCCATCATGGTCGCCTTATTTGACATTTATTGTTGAGGAACCCCCAAAGCAATGTTGTCCACCCCGATGAAAAATCCTTAGACTAGGTCCCTTATAATAAATGCTTTAGGGATGTAAAGTGAGGAAAATGGGAACGGCTTATCGGGTTGAATGATTTGATGAAATTAATATTTATTTATTGTCGGTTGAAAACCTTATGTGCTCACTAGGCCCCCAAGCCTGACCCACTCAGTTTCTGTATTACAGGTAGTGACACGAGATCATAAATGTGATGATCTGATGAGTGATTATGGATTATAGGCAAGTAGAAATAAATAGAATGTTGTAAGGCATATGTTGTTTTGTGGCCTATGTTGCTTTGTTTATGCTTTTGATCTGTATTGATAATAACATCCCGAGGTTTGTAATGTAATGAAAATACATTTCTTCGGAGATGCTTTGATAAATTCTTTATCATGTTTTTGGGAACAAATTCCGCAACATTAAATTTTTCTTTAAAACTATACTCTGATTTTCAATTAAAGCATAAATAAATCGGTCTTTTATGGCCGTGAAATTGGGGATGTCACAATAATAATCATAAATGATTATGTAACGTCGTCCGATACATTCACATCCACCACCTTCCCTGCCACCACAACCGCTACCACCATCACCACCACCACCTTTGCCACCAGCCGACCCCACCACTACCATCACCGTCACATATACCACTACCACCTTTGCCACTATCACATATTCTACAACCAACTATTATAATCATAAATGATTACTCAATATGTGAACAAACCTATATGTATTATCATTTATCATTATGTATATACATATAAACATGTATAAGCATATATGATTACACCTCTCTTGCATATAATCGTTTATGATTACACACACCCCGTTATTGTTGGTACGTTGATGCATTAGAGCGAAAAATGATAAATATATGGCTAGGGTTGAATCTCAAGATCTTTATTTTCTTAATCTAAAGCAAATCATCCTATATCTATATATATATATATATATATATATATAGAGAGAGAGAGAGAGAGAGAGAGTTAGGTTCACATGTTTCTAACAACTATTGTGTTCTTGTATGAACCAATTAGAATTCAGAAAATAATAAAATAAATAAATACAGATGATTTAGTAATTTGATAAATAACTTTAATAAATGTTTCCTATAATCATGGTAGTTACATTTATTTTTAACCTAATTTCTCTCATTTTAATCTACAGTCATTCTTTTTCCCTCACCCCATTTGTGTTTGTATGTGTGTGCGAGAGCACGTTCTTCATCATCGACAAACGATTATGCATCCCTCATTATCATCATCATCCTGTGTTGCGTTCTCCATATTCAATGCCGCCTTCCCGACCACCATTGCCACACAATACCATTGCCAACCACTAGTTTCTTCCACGATAATCTGGTTTGGTTTTCGAAGTCGTCTTCAAGCTATCAGGTACGATTCTCCCTTGGTGTGATTTCTCTTTTGTCTTTTATTGAAATTAATTGGATTTCAGCTTCATATGAATTGGATTTTAACAATGTTATAAGTTTGGTTGCGACTGTTTTCTTCACTAATTGCCAAAAATGGGTAAATATCTACCAATTCATTTTTTCTTCCGATACTAAAAAAATCCAAATATAGCTGAATATGGTGTAATATAATGCTTGTTAGGGTATTTTATTTTTTGATTTCCAACCGTATTAAAGTTTTCATAAAATACGATTGTTTGTAATTGTAATAGTTAAACTTTTAAAGAATCAATGTTAACCATGTGCGACCGGTTCACATAAGCTAAGTCAAAGTGATATAATTATTTTTAATCATATAAATTATTAGTTGTATATACATCTTTAAGAGGTTTAAGTCGAATCCAGTTAGATATTCTGAGAAAACCACATGTGTCTATAATTCGAAGGCTATTACTTAGTATCTTTGTATCTTGAATGTTTTTTTCACTCTTGGAAAATTATATATAATATATTGATTTTAGTTTTTTAGAAATGACAAAATAACAAATTAATTCAATATCATGTGCTTCTTTTATAGCATCGCACTTTTGTAAGCCTTTATATGCATATTTATTATTGTTTTGCTACTTTATACAAAATGCTGTCATTTTTTAATAACCATTGTTTTTCTGTCATAGTGTTAGGAAAAGTTTTGTTACAAAAATCTTGATGTTATCTCAAGTACTCTCAATGAGAAAAATGACTATTTTTGTTCTACCTTATGTCAATTTGTGCAGAGAATAGCCGATATTTCTACGTCTTATTCGTTGAGAGTTGTATGTATTTACATTCTTGAACTTCATTATTTGTATGTGTTTTGTTTTAGGACCACTCAATGTAGCAAGGTTATTTGAAAAAAAATTGTGGATAGAAATTAATTAAGAGTAAATAAACCAAAAAGGAGATAAGCATTCTTTCAAGAGCATTCTCATAGAATGTCATTGTTGTAAGAATGGTTTGTTAAATTTTACTATTTTTTCTATTGTACAAAATTTCAAGATTGTTAAATTACAAATTGTTGGTTTATTAAGTTTCATCATCTAGTAATACGATTACAAGTTGCAAGTAACATACTTTTCATTCTTTGTAATGGAAATTTAAGCTATAACTAGCATAATGTATTTTATGTATTTTGTCAGAATTTATTTTATATATTTTGTCAGAATATATTATATTTATTATATCATATTCTATGTATTTTAGCAGAATATACAAAGTCATAGGAATTGCAAGTAACATGATTGTAAGCAGTCTTAGTTTCTGTTGTATTTATGATAGAAATGGTTGAGAATGGGTTGAAGACGTGATAGACATGACTTGAAGAATAAATAAAAGTATGATCACACTCACAGTTTAAGAATGTTGTTATTTTTAAAGAATTTTATTCATTTTTGTTGATATTCTTTTAGAATATGTATAATTATAGTAAAATGTATAAGACTATTAGTTTGTAAGAATATGTATAAATTTGTATTTAAGTTTGGATGTACCATAATATATTAGAATGTTGTTATTCTTCAGCTAGAAATTCAAAATTTCTGTTATTCAACAATAATATTGTAATAGAATAAAATTATGAAAGAACATTATTCTAATAAAAAAACATTTTAAAGGAATAAAATTGGTTATGTTTATAAATTATATTAGAACTAAAATTGAATTAGTTAATAATTATCCCTAAAAAGTCCGAAAATTTTATTTTTTAAATATTGTTAATTCTTCAAAATACTCTTATATTAAATTTTTTGTGATTATATGGTACATGCTATCTCATTGTAATATCATAGACCCTCAGATCACAACTATTGATTATATTTCTTCCGTTGGTCCAAATTTATACTTATGGACACACAATAGATGTTGGAAACATATGAATCTCTCTCTCTCTCTCTCTCTCTCTATATATATATATATATATACCATGCTAATTTTGTGAGACCGTAAGACCAAATCTAAAAACAATTTTAAAATGCAAAATAAAAGGAAAAATCCAAAAATTCTTTTTTTAATTATTATTTAAGGAACTTTATTTACCTAAAAAAATAAAATAAATAAATAAAAATTACCATTTTTTTTTTGAAAAATACGTGAAATATTCTTATAGAATATTACACTGTACATTTCTAATATGATTTTTAAACTGTTTAGAATATTCTACTAAATTTGTCAGATATGTAGAATATATTCTAAATATTCTACTAAAATATGTAAAAAAATGTATTTTTTTGTAATTTTTTGTAATTTTTTATTTTTTTTTTGGAAAATATTTATTCCGAAAATAATATTGGAATAAAAAAATTTCGAAAATTTTCAATTATTTTGCATTTTAAAAATGTTTTTGTTTTATCTACTAAATGAGTGGCTAGGATTGCGTCTCACGGTTTCATAAAATTAGGTTGTCTCACATGAACCTAACCATATATATATATATATATATATATATATATATATATATATATATATATATATATATATATATATATATATATATATATATATATATATATATATACACACACAAAGTATTAATATTATCCACACTTCAAGAAACTTTTATATAAAAGCGATATATCAATCAGCATTAAAAGACAACGTTACATGACCTAAAAACAAAATTTATATTTAATATAAATATTTATTTTCATATCAATTATGAATATAAAGTAATAGGAGGTAGACATGGCAAATATACGGGGTGTACTAAAAAACAATAGCAATAGTAGTTAGTAAGATAACAATATAAATAATAATAATATATTTAATATAATAACAATAAAAATATAATAAGTAATATTATAATAAAAATAACATGTCTTTATTAAATATATTAGTAAAGATTGAAATCACTTTTGTATAATATAATATTAACTAAAATAATGTGATATATGGTGTGTACTAAAAAACAATAGCATTAGTAGTTAGTAAGATAACAATATAAATAAAAATATATTTAATATAATAACAATACAAATATAATAAGTAATACTGTAATAAAAATAACATATCGTTAATAAATATATCAATAAAGATTGAAAATCACTTATGTATAATATAATATTAACTAAAATAATATATGATACAAGGGGTTAAAACTATGGCAGTTGGAAGGATATGACAAATAACACGCCCATTTAAAAATTGGATTCCGTCAAACAGGCCAGTTTATTTTGATTCCAATCACAAAACTTTTTGTTAAATTTTGCCTAAGGTATCCAAATTTATATCATATGTAATTTAAGTACATTATTGCTTTGTCTCGATTAGGGTGTTTGTTGGGAACACATCATTTCTTATTCAGCTCAATTTGGAAATAATACAGCATTTTTATTCACTTCAATTTGGAAATAATAATTTTGGAAAGTCTTGTTTTATGATGTAATATTTAATTGTGAAAGAATTTGAAGTCGGTTCTAATGAGTTTTAAGAAGGTTAAAATGATATTTTTTATAAAATAATTATTTGGTAAATAACAAAATTAACACTAAGTTTACATTAAAATTTTAATTTCATATTATGTTTTTTTATTTATTTTCAAATTTAACACTGTATTTTTAATTTTTTGAAATTCTGACTATTTGAACGGTCAACCAGGTTATCTGCTAACTTGACACATTATAATGTTGGGTTTTATTTAAAACATAGTTTCAAAAACAACAAATAATGGCAAACGGAAGACTTGAGTTTTATAAATAACATAAACATTTTATCACTCACCAAAAATCATCTTGCAAGTAATAGAAAGATTTATAACACAACCATAGAATGAAGAAGTGGTAACAACCTTTGAAGCATTTTGAGTCCTCTAGGGGAGACTTGAAAGTTGATGGAGTAAGGATGAACCCTTGAGACACCAATAATTTACCAACTTGATGTAATGCTAGTTACAACTCTTAAGGTTTAAGTTAAAACAAGATTATGACATAAAGAGAGAATGCAAGCAACAAATATCTTCAAAATGCAAGACTTTAGAGAGAAGATGGAGAAGGGAGAAGAGCTCACGACTTTTCTTTTTTGTGCAAGAAGAAGATTGCAAGAGGCAATCTTTATATAGCCATAAAGTGAAGTTAACACTCCTAGGATGTACATTCAACCCTAGAAACCTTGGATCTATGTTTTACTATGATACATGCAAAATTTGTTTTTCCAAGGTTCTTAACCTATCTAGCATACATGGGGAACTTTTAAACATAAAAGATAATAAGAAATGCATACCTTTAGTTGCTTGGATTCCTTGAGAATCTTGTGAGCCTAGCACCTCAAGTGTGATGCCTCAAATGTCTCACACAATGCCAAATACACTTGGAATAACCTTGAGAGAAATACAACACTTCTAAAATCAGCTATGCCCTCTTGTTCTCACACTAGTGTCGATTTTGGTCTACAACATGTTGCTTATATAGTGTGTCATAATTAGGGTTACACCAAGTAAACCCTAATTGACATGACTTTTCATTTCTTGGATCCATGGGTACAAGAACACCATGGAGCCTCCATGGAGCATCCTATGGGTTTTAGCCCAACTTGACAATCCATGAAACATTAGCCCACTGTATAAGTATTGATGATTTATATAATCAACCCATATATTTAATTAGTCTCCTTTTGATCACTTAATTAATACCAAATTAATTCTTGATCAATACTAATTAAATAATATTATTAATATATTAGAACTTATAATATATTAATAAACCTTAAGTGTTATTTCTCTCATTTTGGTGTATCCAAATGCATGATGCCATGCAACCCAAATGGACCATGCTAATCGGGTCAAGTACATCCTAGAAATAGTTATGAACTTAGACACCTAATCCAACAGTCTCCCACTTGGATTAGTCTAATAACTATATCTGCAAGAATAACTTCAGAAACTGATCAACAATCGTGGCTCTTTCAAGGCTCGCGGAACTGAGGTGACGATAATATTCCATTTAAGATAAGTGATCATATAATCCTCTATTCTAGATATTAGTCGGAAAAATACATGGAACAATGTCTTACTTATTGTCCATCAGTTTGTTTCCTGATTTCCGATTTGTTTGACATATAACTTATTTGAACACATCAACTTAGTTCTCACCTGGCCCAGTACATGGATCAACACAAAATCATTGAGGGGCCCATATATCGCTTCTAATCCAAGAAGGAACAGATAAACTTCGACTCATATGCTTGTTCTACTACTTGTTGAATCATACACAAAGGCACGTTTTATAACATCGAGTTACCAATGCGTTTACGTACAATCAATGTAGAACCAACTCATAGGCAACAAGTCATATCTCTAGGTTTGAAGACTTATATGACATTACCGTCTCACGATCACTCGAGATAAAATCCATGATGTGATACCAGTGAGCGTGGGTTGAATCCAATACTCAGAACTTATGAGCACTCATGAGTGTTGTAGCACCACTTTGTCTAACATCTTAGACCTCTACAAGCCAACCCATGGCAGTCTTGATTCATATCTACTTCCAACATATGACCGACTATGGATGGTTTGAATAACTTAGTCATTTAGGAAGAGCGACTTAGTTATTCTGGAAGTCAAAACATGCAAAGTGAAACACAAGAATAATCGAATCCAATATGGTCTCTGAACTTATGAATATAAATAAAACATCTTTTATTTATCACCATATTGATTACCCATCGTTCATTGCATACTGTTTCAAACTATCAACTTTATAGTTGAATTAAAACAATAGTTGTCCCATGCTCCAAGCATGTACACTATGGTTTTTTCTAAACACTAGTCATGCCATACACCAAGTATGCACCCTATGTTTTTCCAAAAATTAGTTATGTCATACACCAAGTATGCACACTAAGTTTTTATATAATCTTTATTCTGTGAAATAGATCGATTGAACATAATTCCAATGATACTCATTTCACAATCCCAAATCCTTACCGCAAATGCAAGAATTCCAAATTCCTGCCATTTACCTAAATCTGTTAGATTCTAAACTTATATCCATTGGTCCTCTTGTAATGATTATACATAAAGTCACAAAGACTTGTCAACAAACATTACAGAGTATTCCAATGGAGATCAACTCCATGGAACCGAAGTCTCATATTCAAAGTTCATTTCCTTTAAACATTCTTCATTGAGAAACACTTTCCAAGCCAAGTCTTTACACCTTGTAAAGGTTGAATGTGATTTCCCATGATTAATCTGTCATCCACATATAGGACCAAGAATGTCACTGAGCTCCCACTAGTTTTCATGTAAACACAAGATTCGTCTTCATTTCTAATAAAACCATACTTTGTGATTTCATCATCGTAACGATGATTCCAGTTACGAGATGCTTTCTTTAACCCATAAATGCATCTCTTGAAATTACACATTTTATTAGGATGCTTTTCGTCTACAAAACTTTCGATTTGATCCATGTAGACATCTTCTTCTAAGTGTCCAATTAGAATAGCGGTTTTGAAATCCATTTTCCATATCTCATAGTCATAACATGCAACTATGGAATGTTGTATCCTAATTAATTTAATCATAGCAACCAGTGAAAAGGTTTCATCATAGTCAACCCCATGAGTTTGAGTGAATCCTTTAGCAACCAATCTTGCTTTGAATGTGTGTAAGTTACCATCCATGTCAATCTTCTTCTTGAAGACACACTTACTTCCAACAGTCTTGCTATTGGGAGGAAGATCAACCAAGTCTTAGACTTGATTTTCTCTCATGGATTATATCTCAGCGTTCATGGCATCAAGCTATTTGGCAGATTTGGGATCTGTCATTGCATATTGGTAGTTGACCGGCTCATTAGCATTTGTCATTATGAATCACTCATAAATAAGAAATCCATATCTCTCAGGTTCATGAAGAATTCTACTAGATCTGCGAATGACTTGTGTTTTAGTAGGTTGAAGGACAATGATCTCTTCATCTTTAAGAACCTCTTGTTTAGTACTAGTGTCTACGAAAGATGCATCAGGCTGAGGTTCTTGATCTTCTTAATGTTCCACACACCTCCCAGTAGTCTCACCCATTAAAAACTTGCTTTCTAATAATTCAAATTTTTGTGAAATAAAGATCTTATTCTCACTAGGGATGTAGAAGTAATATCCTAAACAATCATTATGATATCCTAGAAAACTGCATTTGGTAGATCTAGGCTCAAGTTTGTTGGAAGTCTCTATTGGATTAGTGTCTAAGTCTATAACTATTTTGGTATGTACTTGACCCGATGGTGCATGGTCCTTTTGGGTTGCCTTCACCAAAGCAACTTGATAGGATGAATAATGGAGAGAAAGGATTAAATATGATTTATTAATATATTATGAGAATAATATATTAAAGGAGAAATCATATTGTTTAAATAATATTCGTCAAGAATTAATAAGAATTAAGTTTGTGACTAAAAGACATTAATTAAACTTAAGGGACTTGAACTGTTAATTGTATGATAGTTGAATATTGAGCTAATGGACTCCTTATTAAAGGAGTGGACGAATTCTATGGGAAACCCATTAGAAATCATTCCAAGGCCTTTAAGGAAGGAGCCCATGGGTTGCATAGGGCTTAAGCATCCAAATTAGGGTTTCCTTGTTAGATAACCCTAATAGCCTCACTATTTAAGGAACCCTTATGCCCCAAAAACATGGACAAGCTTCCTTCTAGGGTTTCCACAAGTTTTGGGTAGCCTCCTTCTATCCTCTTCTTCATCCTCTTGCTCTTGGTGTTTTTGAACTATTAGAGGAGTGACATTTGTGACTCTAAGCTTTCTAAAGTCAATACAAGAAGGATTTGAGATTGTTATTGCTACATAACAATCAAGGTATGATCTAAACTCTAATTTATATGTTATATTGATTATCATATTCTAGATCTAAGGTTTATAGTCTTGGATAAATTGCATGTAGAATAGAGAAACCTAGATCCAAGCATTAGGGTTTGTATGAGCACATAGGATGTTCTTATAGCTAAAACCCATCAGTGGTATCAGAGCCTTGATTGGTTTCGATTGTATTGATGCATTATGTACCTGAAAATCGAAATCTGGTTGACTGTTCGACTTGACTCGGCGAGTCACTACTTGGACTCGGCGAGTCAGCCCTACTCGGCGACTTCCAAAGTGTAACTTGGCGAGTCGGAGCGTCAGACAGAGGAAACTTCGGATTTTCTTGCTGTTTTGCTTAATGATTATTACCATATTCGTTTTAGACCTATAAAATACAAATTTTATTGTTTCTCAATGAATATCCTTGCCAAAAAATAAGATAATTACCAATTGATTAGATAATAACTTCCTTATATGATAAAGATTGGATTATTTGTATTAATTGGGTAACTTATTTTGCAAGAAATTGAAATTAGGTCAAATATAGATAATGACAAAATTAATGGTTTAATGTATATTATTTGTTATTTGATCCTTATGTTATGAGAAGTTTCATTTTCCCCCTTTAGGTTTTATAGTTTAAATTTGAACTCAAAAGTTTAGTTTTGAAATTTAAATAGTTGAAACCCTAATGTTTTGAAAAGGTTTCAAAACTTGCCCTCAAGTTTTGGAATTTAAAAGTTGATTAAAAGGTTTAATTTAGGAATGTTAAATTCTAAAACCCTAGTATTGTTTTGAAAAGTTCAAATCACACCCTTATGGTTTTATTAATTAATTAAGGTGTATAATTAAAAGAGGTTTAATAAATCCATAAAGTTTTGGCTTTCAATTTAATTGAATTAATAGTATAATTGTTAAATTTGACCACCTAGTATTTTAAAAGTGTAAAATACACCCTATACTATATATAACATTAAAAGTCTAACATTATATATATATGAGTAAAAGTCAGTCTTACCGTTAGTAGGCCTCATTCACGAAGCTGGTCTATAAGGGGTGTTTAAGGAAATTGCCTATAAAATGGCGATTGAATGGGTATCCACTCTTACCCATCGCACTCTTGACTAGTGGAGGGTCGTTAGCCGAACAGGTAGGATAGGAAAAAAACCTTCCATTATAAGTATAATGAAGTACAAAGGTAACTAAATGTTTTACAAATTCCCAATCTTAGTTACTTAGGAAAAAGTGAATTGATGTAATCCTATGAAATTACACTTTGTGCCCTTGCGAAAACGTTAGTGGAGCGTGTGTGGTTTACCGGCACACTAAATGGTTCTAAGCAAAGGTAGCAAAGGGTGAATGAATGTTTGTCATAATTCAGTGGAGCGTGCGTGGTTTACCGGCACATCGAATAGGTGACTATAACATGTGAGGGAACCATGTAAGTTTGTATGGTTATTCACACCCGCTTTGTGATCCTCGGCATCCCAGTCACAAACTAGAGGGGCATATCGAGATTTAAACATGCCATTGAAATGTTCAATGAATCTCAAAGGATCTAGGAGTTTTCATAGATTTAAAACTTAAATTTCTTTTTCGTTTTTCATGGTGGAAATTAGTGAATCGTCATTCGCTTACCTTCAAATATTCTGCAACTAGATTATGGCATCCCTTTTCTAGGTTGTAGCATATTGTGTTGGGTCCTAGCCTTAGTATCTCATTTGGGTGATTTACTAAGGAATCAATCAATCAACTAACTTGAATTCGTTTTCTCCCATTTTGTAGATGTCAAAGTACGACAACTATGGTCTTCCCAAATCCAGTGGAACAAGCATTCCACATGAAGATGATATTCCACGATTCGATCGAGGAACAAGAGATCATGCTTCACTTCCTCCACCTCCTCCAATTATTCTCCCTAACCCACAAGTTCGAAGGCTTGAAAAGTTCAAGCTCACTCAAGCCCTTTTGGCAAGTAAACATAAAGAAGGAAAGTCGGTGTGTGCACACGTCCTAGGGATGAAGTCACACATTGATAGGTTAAGAATGTTGGGATCCGTTGTCTGTGAGGAGATGCCTGTTGACTGGGTTCTTCAGTCACTTCCTAACTCGTATAGTGAGTTTGTAAGAGAGTGCTATATGATGAACTGCGACGTGACCCTTATAGATCTCACCTATATGCTTATTGCTGCTAAATCAGCAATGGTTTGGCACAATAGAAAAGTAAAGTTGATTGGTGAATCTGCCTTCAAGACCTCTATGGATATAGACAATGGCAACAAAAGACATGCTATGATCGAAAAGTTTGATAATAAGAGAAAGACAATGTCTGAACTAGTTCCATGTCCTGTTCCAAAAGAGTCAATTTGCTTTTATTGCCAAGAGAAAGGGCATTGGAGACGAAGCTGCCCCATTTACCTAAGAGATCTAAGAGATGGGAGAGTCGAAACGTATGGCTCTAATATAGGTAAAATCCATTAACTAACTCTTTTAAGCTTCTATTCTAGATCCTTAATACATAATGTGATAAGATTACAATTGATGTTTTGTAGGATCGAAGAAAAGAAAGGAAGCTTAAGGGAAGAAGTGAGCAGAATCTGACCGTGAAGGAATGGATTTCGATCACATTACTTGAAGAATAGATTCTTGAGCTACTACTTAGAGTTAGAATTAGATTGCTAAGAAATATGTATTAGCATAGTTTTTCAATGAATTGCATTGTAAGGACAAATTTTTTCCGCAATAAAATAAATTTTGATTTTATATTATTTATTTATCCTTGCAATGGCATGCATCAAAATTGATGTTTGAGAGTTTCTAATATTAGCAATAATGGATTTGATTCCTAATTATGTTGTTTGTGGAAATGTCGAGAATTTACCAAATAGGGAGAGTTTCTCATCGCCCAAGTTTCAATTGGACAGAAACTTGGAATCATACAACTTGGTTGCATGATGAATGAGAAATTTCATATTTGGAAATGAGACTAATTCATTGACAAAGTGTCAAGTGAAGGACTAGATATCGAGCACACAAAGTTGCGTGTTGATCAAGTCCACCATAAGAGTAACAAAATATTCGTCATGATTTACTAAAGGTTTAATAAATATGATTATACTTATAAGATTAAGTGTAATTCTGAATTGATTGAAAAAGTTTAAATCAATAGCAGAACGAATAAGAAGAATCAAGTAGGCAGAAGGATAAAAGTTTCTCCATTCTAAGAAGAAGGGAGAGTACCTTTTATGCTTTATGATAGGTCTTAATGATTAAGAACCATATCTCAATTGATCCTCTAAGTGAGTCTTAGTACAATTGTATGTCTAAGAGGAGGAATCAAGAATTGAAGAAATGGTTAAATCAAGAAGTCAATCATACTTCGTTCCAAAACAAGTCTTAAAGTTAAGATTGTGAAATTGAGTGAAAAGTATTAAGAAGGTTTACAACCTTCATCAAATGTGGAAAGTTGTGATGTCTTGGATAAGACAAAGACCAAGTAGGACCAATTTATGAAGTGTTTTGATAAAAAAAACTACACTAACTCTTGAATATTTGTTTGTCAAGAAATGTTTATTGACAAGAGAATCTTATATGTCGAGGAGTCAGTGGGAGTCTTAATAGTCTTGAAAGGTTTCAAGAACAAATCAAAATAGACCTTATCGATCATCACTAGCACACGAGTTGAGGTTTACAACCTATCGTGTCGACATTATCTTGTTTCTGTGCCGTTCCAATCGAGTTAATTATGCATATGAGTTCTCATTTGAATGCGTAAAAGGCAAGCACCTTGATCAATGAAAAGTACATTGATAGGAAAGGGTGAGCTGCTTAACTACTTGGAAGACATGGTGGGCAGTTGTGTTACCATAAGGAAAGAAATCAAGAACAAGAAGGTTCGGTCCATATGAGTTTGAATTTGTCGTAAAATTTGGTTTTGACAAATTCACATGGATAGGAACACATACACCATTAAAATCTAAGTGTCATAAGATTCCCTCCGTCATGGAAATGACTGTGAGGAAATGCTTTCACTAAAAGAGATTTTAAGAAGATAGTGATTGTGAAAATTGGAATCTCGAATTCGATTATGGTTACGGTATCCCTTTCCATAATTTGAATTGTGAGATTTGGCAATTAGTCTAAATTGTTTAGACACACATATGATCTATCTAAGGGAAAGGTGTATAAGCTTAGATAAAGGATTATCAAAGCATTAGGTATTAGAAACATGAACTTAAGAAATTCAATAAGTATTGTTTTTCTAGAAGATAAGCTGGTTTCTGAATACATGTCAAAGCTAGTGGGAGCATAAGTGTTATGTTTATAATAATCATGGTGATAGTGGGAGCATAAATGTTATGCTTGTATGATTAATAAGGCAAGTATTGCATGTTAGCAATATTAATTATAGAAAACAAGAGTCATACTTTGCAAAGTTGTAAGGGTTGAATAGTTGTTTTGCTATAGTTAAGGGAGAGAATATTATGCTTCATTTCAAATTTAAAGGCTTAGGTCGTGGAATATTAATAATTTAGTCAAGGAAACATAGTGCGTTCTTAAAAAAATTCGATTATGATTACGGCATTCCTCTTCATAGTTCGAATTTTGAGAACGTAGCACATAAAATATTATGGCAGAAGATTGATAAAGTATCAAATCTTTATGTAAGACATTATGCATCGTGTCCCATACGCTTCGGGTATAGGATCGATTGCAAATGCTATAATATTTGACCATTCTAAAATTTTCCAAATCACTAGCGCATTTAGAGGGAAAAAGGACTAGAATCGCTTTTGACTAAGATAATTAAACAACTATCAAAGGACAATCCAAAGTTCGCCGAGGATTGGTCGCTTTTGAGTAGTTGGAAGTATAGTATTGGATGGACCATATCGACATTATTATGAATAGATAAGATTCTATTGAGAATGAGTTGTCATATGGTAAGTATGGAAAGTTTTCCATATTGGGAGTTGGATATTGAGAATCAATGTCTAGATTAGAAACCTTTATGCAAAAGGATGTTCAAAGGAATGTACTTTGAGTGAGAAACATCACATCTATGAAATTGTCTTGTAACAATCTCCGATAGAGGACTTTGTAATTTCATTGGCAATAGTCATTGTGACTTTAGTGCAGTGATATTACAAAAGGATCGTTGCATAAAATGTTAGAATCTAGCATATTCTATAAATGGCAAGAATTTGATATTCTTTCATTTATGAAAAAGGATTGGGATTTGTGAAATGATTATGATTGGAAATGTGTTCATTTGATCTATTTCACAAAGTAAGAACCATAGGTAAACATTGTGTGCATGCTAGGAGCATGGGACAAGTGTAGTAATAATTCAAGTAAGAAGTTGATTACCCGAAACAACAAATAATGAGTAATCGATATGGTGATAAATAAAAGGTGTTTTATTTATGCTCAAAAGTTTGAGTCCATATGCGATTAGTATTATTCTTGTGTTTAACTTTACATGTTTTGACTTCCTGAATAATTTAATTGGTTGAGAACAGTCAAATTATTTGAACGGGCCACAGTCGTTCATATGTTGGAAGTAGGTATGAATGAAGACTGTCATGAATTGGTGTGTGGAATGTCTAAAGAGTATTAGACATAAGCAAATGTTTGTTGCAACGTTCATGACTACTTATGAATATGATTTGAGCATTAGATTAAACCCACGCTCACTTGGATCACTCGATGAATTGTATCACGAGTGATTGGTGAGACGATAACATCTTATATTCTTGAAACCGAGATGTGTGAGTTGTATCTTGCAAATCGGTTGCACATTGATAATATGTAAACGCACCAGTAACTTGGTGTCATAAAACATATTGTTGTGTGTGATTCGGTGAGTGAGTGCAAGCGAGCATTGAATCAAAGTTTATCCGTTTCTTTTATCCAAAGTAGGATAAAAGCGATATCTTTGGGCCCCTCGATGATTTAGTGATGACAAACGTAAATGCTTGGCCGGGCTAGGGCTAATTTGATTTGTTCAATTAGTCAATCGTCATAAATCGGAAGTCGAGAAATAGTATAGAAAGAATGATTAGAAATCATGTCTTATACGATATCTAGAATGGAGGAATATATGATCTCTTATCTAAAGGACACGCGTATCTGATAAGATCAGAGTTGACAATGACTTTGGAAAGCTACGATTGCAGATCAGGATCTGAAGTCATACGCATAATAGTTATTAGACTTATCCAAGTCGGAGACTGCTGGATTAGTGTCTAAGTCCATAACTATTTTGGTATGTACTTGACCCGATGGTGCATGGTCCTTTTGGGTTGCCTTCACCAAAGCAACTTGATAAGATGAATAATGGAGAGAAAGGATTAAATATGATTTATTAATATATTATGAGAATAATATATTAAAGGAGAAATCATTTTGTTTAATTAATATTCGTCAAGAATTAATAAGAATTAAGTTTGTGACTAAAAGACATTAATTAAACTTAAGGGACTTGAACTGTTAATTGTATGATAGTTGAATATTGAGCTAATGGACTCCTTATTAAAGGAGTGGACGAATTCTATGGGAAACCCATTAGAAATCGTTCCAAGGCCTTTAAGGAAGGAGCCCATGGGTTTCATAGGGCTTAAGCATCCAAATTAGGGTTTCCTTGTTAGATAACCCTAATAGCCTCACTATTTAAGGAACCCTTATGCCCCAAAAACGCACCATTAGAGGAGTGACATTTGTGACTCTAAGCTTTCTAAAGTCAATACAAGAAGGATTTGAGATTGTTATTGCTCCATAACAATCAAGGTATGATCTAAACCCTAATTTATATGTTATATTGATTATCATATTCTAGATCTAGGGTTTATAGTCTTGGATAAATTGCATGTACAATAGAGAAACCTAGATCCAAGCATTAGGGTTTGTATGAGCACATAGGATGTTCTTTTAGCTAAAACCCATCAGTCTCTTGTCTAACATAAGATTCACATCCCCAAACATTCATATAAGATAAGGATGAAGATTTTCCATGCCACATCTCATAAGGTTTTTTCTCTACCTTCTTAGTTGGTGCCATATTCAAGATACAAGCTGCGGTGAGTAAAGCATAACTCCAAAATGATAAAGGAAGGGTATTTCGACTCATCATAGATCGAAGCATATCAAGTATGGTCCGATTTCTCCTTTCAGAAACACGATTAAGCTGTGGTGTTCTAGGTGGAGTGAGTTATGAGATAATCCCACGACTCCTTAGATGGTTTTGGAACTCTTGGCTCAAGTACTCGCCACCTTTATCCGAACGAAGGATTTTGATTGTTTTGTCGAGTTGATTTTCAACTTCACTTTGAAACAATTTAAACTTTTTAAATTCTTCATGTTTATGTTTCATCAAATACACATAACAAAAATGACTGAAGTCGTCAGTGAAGTTGATATAATATCTCTCACCATATCTAGACATTGTTTTGAAAGGTCCACATAAATCGGTGTGTATGATGCCTAATAAAATGCTTGCCCTTTCATTTGTTCCAAAGAAAGTGGATTTTTTCATCTTTCCACATAAACAAGATTCACATATGTCAAATGAATCAGTGTCATTTGCCCCAAAAAGTCCATGCTTTTTGAGTTGAGATATGCGTTTCTTAGTTATATGTCCAAGGCGACAATGTCATAGACATGTTTGGTTCAAATATGGTTTGAACCTTTTGGTGTGAGCATAATAAAGGGACTTATTATTTGAGGTGACATCTAGGTTTAGTTCATAAATTCCATTTATTGGTCCAGCCTTAAAATAGAAGATTCCTTTCACGAAGGAGTGAATGTTATCATCAACAAATTTTAAATCACAACCATATTTTCTAAAACGTGAAACTGAAATGATATTTCTAGTAATAGAAGTATTTAAACGCACATTGTCTAATGTTAAGTACAAACTAGATGGTAAACATAAATCAAAATGTCCTAAATCTTGGACTGCAACACGTGCTCCATTGCCGACATGTAATACCAACTTGTCTACTTTCAGTTCCTTACTCTTTCCGAACCGTTGCAATGAATTACAAATATGAGCTCCACAACTAGTATCTAATACCCAAGTGTTTGATGAAAAAGTAAATAATCCCATTTCAATCATGAAAGTGGATATACCTGAAGGGCCTTCCCCAACCTTCTTGTTCTTCAACTCTGTGAGGTACTTAGGACAATTCCTTTTCCCATGCCCGATAACTCCACACTCGAAGCATGTGTCATCTTTTGTAACTTTTCCTTCTTTTTGGGCGGTGGGTTTTGGGAATCTTTATTTCCTTTGACCTTGGCAACTTGTTGCTTTCCCTTGAAGTTATTGGCTTTGTTCTTTTTGACTTTTCCCTCCCTAATCATGAGTACTTGGGGTGTTTTACTTGGGATATTCTTTTCTGCATTTTTCAGCATCCCGTGCAACTCATAGATAAGTTTCTCCCACCTATTGATGTTGTAGTTCATGTAGAAAGCATTGTAAGGCTTTGGCAAAGAATTCAGAATGATATATGTAGCCAAGTCTTGTGGATATGAAGAGCGCAATCTCTCCAATTGATCCATTAAGCTTTTCATCTTGAGAACATGTGTGCTCACATTCCCATTCTCCTCCATTTTCATGGCATAAAGTGCTATCACAGTGTCAAACCTTTCGGTTGTAGCTTGTTTACCAAACATCTCCTTGAGATGTTCAATCATGTCAAAGGAAGTGTAGTGTTCTAGATCCCGCTAAAGATCGGGAACCATAGAGGCAAGCACAGGACATGAAACATCAAGTGAATAATCTATATTCTTTATCCATGCATCATGTGCAACCTTTGGGAGAGCAGGTGGTTCATCAAGAGTTTGGTATTCAAGGACATAGTCTTTCTTTTCTTGTTTCAAAACAATTCTTAAATTACTATGCCAATCCAAAAAGTTGGAGTGGTTGAGTTTTTTTGTCAAGAATTGACTGAATGTTCATTAGGTGAGGTGTTACAGTAATTGCTGGAGCCATCTACAAAAGTTTGACAAAGTTTTCATGTAGTATTTAATTCTTTAAATAATAATACCCTTTTGTTTTGAAAAAACATTATTTATTTAAAGTCTAGGATCCAAGTTACAAATCAAATAAATGGTTGGGGATCCTTATCCCATTTACCCAATTTTAATAGGGTAAATAACTTGTATTAATTACACCATTTGTAGTTCCTAGACTTATTACACCCTTAACAATCCATTTGTTAATTTGATATGTTTGGTCTCATCTATGCCTTGGAATACTCTTGCTTAGGTGACCTTTGTCACAAGAGGTTTCTAATGAAGTCATCTAATTAGAGAAACTTGTATAATTGGCCTATAACTTGGTTATAGAAATCACAAAAATACTTTGGCCACCAAAAGATGATACTAATCGTTGTGTATCCTTTATCCCACTAGCATCATACATGTAATGTACAAATTGTTTCTAAAGTTGGATGGCATAGACTTGCATTTTGAAAAATGGATTTGAATGTTTTATTACTCTATTTAAAACAAGTGATATCATGACAATTGGATGCATGCAATATGTCATGGTATTAATTTTTCTAAAAAAAAAATTCTCTTTTAAGGTTCCTATAAAAACCCGGTTTTTATATTTCGACTTGGTTCAATTTTAAAATTAATACCTAGTATTAAGTTTGTGTTTGAGCGATGTAGAACGTTTTAACATTGTTTAATAAAGCTTCATTTTATTAAATATACTTTGGAGTTTGAATAAGTTATAAAAAAACATGATTTTTACACTTATAATTCAGTAGTTCAAAATTTGCCATACTTAACAATTTTATAAAACCGGTTTTTCTTTTATGGCTAAAATATGTTTCATCCAATGTCGATATTTTATATTTTGAAATCGAAACTCCATGTGATGTTTATTTTTGTCTACCAATAGTTTGGGTTTATGAAAAACTAAATTATCAACCGCACAAAATATTTACTTGAAAAATAAACAGCACAAGCATACATTTGTCATAAACAAGCCTTAAACTATATAACACATTTGTGAGCAACCACAAAAGTGTTAAGTCCTCCCTAAGGGTCAAAGGGACCAAATATTACAACTTGTGCTTCATGAGATCTTTAAGCTCCCACTTGCATTGACAACCAACTTTGTTGCAATTTTATAAAACTTTATAAAAGCTATGAACCTTTATAAAATCATTATAAAACTGTGGGTCTCCATGGTTCTTCAAGAAATGGCCTCCATCTTCATCTTGTTACATTTTTCTTAAAATAAATCTAGTCTAGAACTAATCTATTACATAAAGAAAATAACAAGAATAAAAACTAGCTACTTTTATTACATACTTTATGAATAAAAGAATATTACAAACCATTTTCAACCAAATCACACAAACAACAACACAAATGTTCCAAGGCTTGTTTTTGCACTTTAAAATACATATAAACATAAAAAAACCTTTGTTTTTCTAAGAAAAGTTTAAGAAAAATGCATGTAAGTTTTGTTCACATAAAATAAAAATTATAAAGTTGTGAAAAAAAATTTGTATGAACTTGTTTTCATACAAAAACAAGTTATCCATATTCTCCAAACACTAGGATTTCCATAAATCAAAAATCTAACCAAACTTGCAACGTGGCTCTGATACCAATTGTTGGGTTTTATTTAAAACTTAGTTTCAAAGAACTACAAATAATGGCAAACGGAAGACTTGAGTTTTATAAATAACATAAACATTTTATCACTCAACAAGGATCATCTTGCAAGTAATAGAAAGATTTATAACACAACCATATAAGGAAAAAGTGGTAACAACCTTTGAAGCACTTTGAGTCCTCTAGGGGAGGCTTGGAAGTTGATGAAGTGAAGATGAACCCTTGAGACACTAACAATGTACCAACTTGATGTAATGCTAGTTACAACTCTAAAGCTTTAAATCAAAACAAGATTATGACTTAGAGAGAATGCAAGCAACAAAGATCTTCAAAGTGCAAGATGTTTTGAGAGAAGATGGAGAAGGGAGAAGAGCTCATGACTTTTTTTTGTGCAAGAAGAAGATTGCGAGAGGCAATCTTTATATAACCATAAAGTGAAGTCAATACCCACTAGATCTTAATACTTTTTGCAAGCATGTCCCTATGTCATGATAGTGTTTCTTTTAGCTTGTTTTCTTTTCATTAAACAAATACAAAACCCATTCTTATTGTCCTTCTCATATATCTACAATTTCAAAATGAAAAGACAAGTCAAGAATTTATATCTTATAAACTCAAAGTTTATAAGATATAAACTTTTTATTTTGCTAAAAGACAAAAGGCTTATTAGGTCCAAAAAGATATAGATGACATTATTATATTCATACCATATGATATAATGTGTTACTTGTATTGTAAAATAATTATTTCGTTGAAATAAATATTTTCCCAATTATTATTAGAGTTTATGAGTATTTATTAAAATCAATTTCAAATAAATAATCATTTGTATCAAGTTGTTGTTAGTGTGACCCTTAGAATCATATGTTATGTAGCAATATCATTTTAATATGATTCTTGGACATACTAGATCTTTCATATAATTTGGAATGTTGACATGTCAAAATTGAATTTTTTTCCACAACAAATGTTAATTTTTCATTTTTTCGTTTTTAACACTAAGTTTGTTTTTTTTTTTTATCGATTTTTACACTCTATTTTTCATTTCAAATCGAACATCATTTTTCCAATTTTGTTCAATGTTGACCATTTTCCATTTGAAACCGTGTGTGTGTGTGTATATATATATATATATATATATATATATGTATATATTACTTTTTAAACCATATAAATACATTTTTTTTTCGTTTAAAACCACATTTTTATATAAATACAAGAGTTTTTAGACATTCAAAGCATAATGTTATGCATAAATATGCATTAGTTATATTATAAGCACCAAACTAACCATAAGCTTCAAATAAGATGTAAAAATTCCACGGGTTGCAAACCTGACCTTTGTGTTCTGATAGACTACACGCCTCCAAACTTCCAAACTCATTTTAAAGTTACTTATTTAATATTGAATACGGTTTTTATATAACTAATACATATTTATACATAAAATTATGGTTTAAATGTAAAAAAAAACTTTGTATTTATAGAAAAATATAGTTTTTAATTGAAAACAAATGTATCTACGGTTTAAAAAGTATTACAAAAATATCTACACGGTTTTAAATGGAAAATGGTCAACATTTAACGAAATTGGAAAAACTGATGTTCGATTTATAACAAAAAACAGAGTGCACAAATTGAAAGAAAAAAATTAAAATTAGTGTCAAAATTGAAAAAACTAAAAACTTAGTGTCTTTTGTTGGAAAAATTTCAGTTTTGACACGTTAGCATATCATGTCAGCATGCCACATCATCAAAAACTGACACATCATCATGCCACGTTAGCAGGTAACAAGGTTGACATGTCAAGTGGTCAGAATTATAAAAAAAAAATGGAAAAAACAGTGTTAAATTTGAAATGAAACAAAACACAGTATCAAATTAGAATTTTGGTGTAAACTTATTGTAACATCCCAAAAAATCGTAAGTAAAAGTTTCACTTTTAACCTAAACCATTAAATATTCATGTCAAATCATCGTAAGTATGCCAATGTGAAAATAGTTATCAGAGTATAATCTCAAAATCATAAAATACTTGACATGGGTGGATGCGTTACGATCAGGCTAAACTCTTCCCATTCGAACCAGAATTACCTGAAACATAAACTTAAACGATAAACATAAAGCTTAGTGAGTTCTCCAACATACCACATACTATACATACAATGGGCCTTGCCCGACATCCATTGGGCCCTGCTAGTATACTTACACCACAAATAATAAATGCAAGAGTGACACAGACAACTAGCATCCTATAAATATAATCAATGGGCCGAAATTGGTGACTTCGACGCACCAAACACTGTGAGAAGACTCACCTTAGTCTGATAATAGACAATCACACACTAGTTGTTGCTATAATGGCTCCTCACACTGAACACATTCAAAACAAAGCAATCAACATTTAGGGTAATAACCTACAAATAAAATCCCAAATCATAAACCCTCTTACAAATGGTAAAAGATCCTTTTACCCTTCTTACTCTAGACCCAACTAACCATGGCCCTAGGCCCAAAAACGTCCCATGAAAACCGTGAAGGCCATAAAAGACCCTTTTACCCTTCATTTTTGGCTCAAATTTTTCTAAAATGATAATTTAAATCATAAAAGCCAAAAATTTACAATTTTAGCCCATGAAAACCGTGAAGGCCCAATTGGAGGCCCATTTCGTGAGAGTTTACACTTTTATCCCTTTTGAAATCATAAAAACCATAAAGGTCCATATCTATTCAAATAAATCCATTTTGGTCCCTTCAAAACCGTGAGTTATATAATAACTTCACTTTATGATTATTTTGTCATTTGTCCTGTTATGTAATTTTTTTAGTTTTAAACAACCTTGAAATGTTTTAAACCTTTTCTTTTCATAATAAGTTGTATCAAGTGTTATGTTCTACAAGAATCATCATATTTTAGCATATATATTTTCTAGTTTGTGAAGTTTACATCACATAAACACAACATTTAACATAGTAAAACACACATAATCATGCTTAAACACATAGATCTACACAAAGCAACTTGTGTTCTCCCTCAAAACAAAGTCAAATCGTAAATAGGGGTATAAACTCACTTTGAGTGTTGGATTCGGTTTTGGTGAAGAGTTTGAAGGAGATTTCAGCCAAACAAGCTCATTTGGAGAGATCTCGAACTTATAAGGTTTCTAAGGGACATGGATCATGAAATGGAGTGTTAAGAGAAGTGAGTTTAACATGAACATGGAGTTAAACATCTTGATGAAAAGTAGCTTACCAAGATGATGGTCTTTGATGGAGTATTGTTGGACACACACCCAAGCACACACGATTTTTCTTGGAGGAGACAAAAGATGCGCATGGAAGTATGGGATTTCTTGATGTATGGGAGGTTTATTACATGGATATCCTCTATGCAATAAGGAGGTGTCACTCTTTTAGGGTAATACAATTATATATATATATATATATATATAATGGGCCAAGGATGAGAAAGAAAGAAATAAAAGAAAAGAAGTGTTTGGGCTAGTTTTGATAATACCCGAAACTATAAGGCCCATTATGAAAGTTTTCGGCCCACTGGTCCCTCCTATGGGTTTACGGCCCATTTAAGTTCAAGAAGGTTGTTCACGGCCCAAATAAGGCTTATGAAAACAAAGTGAGTCATTTTAGGCCCAACATGGCGCAAAATGCTATGGTCTAATGAATGTAGGTCCAATTAGAGCCCGAATGGGTTTTCCTTTCCCAAAGAAATCAATTTGAGGGTTTATTGGCCCATTAGGCCCATTAAAAGGATCCTGGTCCAATAAGGGGGTTGAACCAAGAAAAATTAGGGTTACAAGATACAACAAGAGTTGATCATATATAGATAGAATTTCCTAGCCAAAAATACTAGTTGTGACAAAATGCCCCCATAACCAATCAAACATATGCACCTATATCAGATAATCATATAACAGTCTATAAAAATAACATACTAGGTCCTATCATCCTCGGGATGAAATACCCTCAACTACCAATCAATCATGTGCATAAATAATAGATAATCTCTTACCAGCATATAGACAGTCAGACCAAACTATAGGTCACTAAGAATAACCATCCTATTTACCAGGATATTGATCTAACATAACATAACAACAACTAATCCGAATAATAATTCAAAGAGTAGGCCTTGGTGCCTTAGACCCTTGAGCATAGTGAGTATAACTCACCTCGCAATGTCGACCTGAAGTGAAGAATCAAATTCCCAAATCATTGTCTCACCAAAATCCCGAACTATCCAAAATAACGAATAATGAGTCAATACACGGGATATCAACCTTGACTAAGGTCCATGTAATTCATTTTGTACTTTCTCTGTATTTGGCCAAGGCTCAAATGCCCAACCCATGTTCTTAAAAGTCCATATATCCAAATCCCATTAACGACACAATTTTCCCAATTGGGCCCAACTTCCTAATTGGACCTTATTATAGGATTCCTTATCAAAAATGGCCCAACCTCAATTATTCAGAGAGCCCAACAAGGCCCGAGTCCAATTAGTCCAAAAAGGTGGCCAAATCCGAAGCCTAATTTGTCAAAAGCCCTGTAGAGGACGTACGCGGGGCGTATTCCTTTGGTACGGTGGGCGTACTCTTCCTCACGTTGACCACTATCGGGTTGGTTAACCCAGTACGCTAGGCGTACAGGATTTACATGGGACGTACGCAGGGTTTTTCCAAAAACCTAATAAGTGCTTAATGGATTAAGCACATAAGCCCAAATTTCAGATCCATTGACCAAATATGCTTAAGAATCAAAAAGTCTCGAACTTTAACACTTTGGATGTCCAGAAAGTTCTTAACACGTGGTATTAATCCATTAATACCTTCCTACTCCATGCATGACACACATTTAGCTATTGGGACATCCCTTTTATCACTTAGGACCTCATCAAAGGCCTGAATGGACAACTCATCTCGTCCAAATCATATCATGCACCAACTTGGGACTTTTGGGACAAGAAATGGTTCCATAAAGCTAGAATGGAAAGATCTTTATCATACAAGCATAAAGTTTGAAGCTTTTTACCTTCTGGAGCTTCCATAGCACAAGGAAACTTTAGATCTACAAGGTTTCCTTCCTCCTCCAACTAGTTGATGTAATGCCTTCACCATAAAGAGCTTAAAACACACACGAACTCACACTCACACACAAAACTAGGGTTTGGGACGTTTCTGGGATATGGAGGCTAAGAATGATGCGAGAAAATGAGCCATAAGTATGTTTATATAGCCCCAATCCTAAATATTAGGGTTTCCTTCTGACATGAGTACGCCCAGCATACACAAGTATATGCCCAACAAACTAGGGCACTCCTAGTACGCTCAACGTACTCCTTTTGGTCCCAAAATTGCAATTTAGCCCTTAGGCTTTTCATGGCTTTACCCTCCCATCCCCAGAGACTATAAATCACAAATATTGGGATGTTTCAACTCTCCCCCACTTAAACTAGGCTTTGTCCTCGAAGCCTGTTGCGGTGAACAATTCATGATAATGCTCCCACATCTTGGACTCCGACTCCCAAGTCTACTCGAATCCTTTCCGGTGCTAGCACTGGTTTCCCTATATAGTTCACATGCTCTCTGACCTGGATATCACCCAGCGATATAACCGCCTACTCATCCAATATGTGCCTTTGCAGCTGCCAGATGTGAAGAATGTTGCGAATCTAGCTGAGCTTCTTTGGAAGGTCTAACCTATACGTTACCTTGCCAAACCTGATAATAACTCGGATGATCCAAAGTATCGGAAACCCAAGTTTTCCTCTTCCTGAAGCGAACCCTTTTTGTGCTGAGAGGATAATGTGTCCTTCAGCTCCTAAAATATCATACATAATCAACCCACTAATAAACATTAACACTCATGCCTTGCCCAATCAGCCTCGGCCTAGAATACTAGGCATGCCTATGACGGGTCCAGTTATCCTTAGGATGGAATACCCTCGTATCATGTACATGTTTGGCCCAATCAACCCTCGGGTTGGAATACCAAACATGTCAGGTCCAATCAATCATAGGGTCCGGTCATCGTCATGATGGGATACCCAAGATTGGAATACCTCTATATACCTAACTCCGGCCTACAAATAACTTGAGATCCAAGGATTTATCCTTGTGTCTCATCCAAAATCCTCTGATTCATCACAACCGTGTACAACTCACCCGAACCTCAACAATACATCCATTCCAAATACGCTCCAACAAGGGACATCGCAATCTCTATGCCCACATCTTATGACTGGAATACCCTTACATGGTCCTCAGCGTAGGTCTAGATTGCTTCTGAGCCCACAACATGAGTCTGGTATGCACCCTCTGGCTCTCATCTCATTATTGGGATGCTCCTGATAACCAATCGACACTACTGTCGTCACTTCAGTAGCCTAACACTCCGACCTGAAGGTACTCACCTCCTCCATTGCCCAAGAAGGCCTAATAATTGTCCTTCACAACATCGAACAAGCGCCACAGTTGTGACAACTCAAAATTTCTATCTTATAACAAACCCCGCATTCAATCAAAGTCAAACCTACTGCTGCTAATTTTTAGCTGTATTGGGGTCAGTTTGGGTGTTTTGATATTAAATACATCAGAGGTAATTATAGGAAGTATACTCTATAGTTAATTACACTACACTTAAGTCTCAAAACTCCAAGAGTTTGGAGTTTACGGCCATAACATGGAGTTTACGGCCATAAACTCTAAGGTATAAATATGACACTTAGTCATTTTATGTCATTTTACCATTTTCAATCCTAGAACTCATTTTCTCTCAAGTATCATCCGAATTCTTCACTAGATCTTCAACTTTGTAAGTGTTTCCTTCCTTGATTAGTGGATATACTTCAATATCTAGTGTTTATACATGATTTCATCCATGAAATCTATTCATTTGATAAATCTTCAAGTGTTCTTTATTTCACCAAGAACACCAAGAACACACACTAATGTTCTTGAGTCTTAAGCACCCTTACAAGTTTCTACATTGTAAGTAGTCTTGTCTTTGCTTCTTCTATACATAAATTAACTAGCTTACACCTAGAAAACATCAAGAAAACAAGATCAAAAGGGAGATTATGGCCAAGGAACCTCCTTGGGCCGTAAACTGTATTTTAAGAGTGCATTTAAGCCCTAATCCCTTCCAAAGTTTTGGGATCAAGTCTAGAACACTTCCATCATAAGCTAGGGACCTTAAACTTTGAAATGGTACATAATACCATGAGTTTACGGCCGTAAACTCTTGGAGAAATGGTCCTTAGGCCGTAAACACTAGTTAATGGTGCAATGGTGCCACCATTCCTTCCTAAGGCTTAGACTTGATCATAGAAGACTTCATATTGACTTATAAGACCTTATAACACAACTTGGTACTTAATACCATGAGTTTACGGCTGTAAACTCATGGGGAAATTACTCCTTGGCCGTAAACTCATGTGGTTATAACCATATGGGCCATAAACTCCAATGAGAGGCCTTACACCCCTAATGTGAAACCCTATGTGGTTTAACACTTCAGTACAAGTATTTCCTAGCCCCTAAGGTTGTTCCATTACATAATTAGTTGTTATAAACACTAATTGTAAGCATATATGTGTGATTATAAATGTTAAATAGGATCCGTGTGTGCTCAAGTCCTCACTTGACATTTAGCATCCTTTACTGATCTTACATTCGCATCACTCACTTCAGGTGAGTTTATACCCCTTAACTTATCTTTTAAATGATTGTAAATGCTTTTATGGGGAGGGGGGGGGGAATACAAGTAGAGAACATGCTAGTTATAAGAACAACCACATGTTATTTATAACTGTGTTTTAAAAAAGGATTCCATACGCTTCAAACTGTGTTTCAAAGCAAACCACTTTTAAATCGTTATATAAACTGACATCAAGTACTTATTTATTTATTGTTCAAAATTCTTTAAATGTATTACAAAACCTCTTTTTAACTTATATATACTGTCAAAAGCATGTATATATATGTATAGTTATATACATAATGTTTAAAGGACTTAGGACTGCTAGCTCGCATTATTTCCATTTCCTTGTTTGGATGTGGATTTAGGGTACCAACCAGTTGTCCAAAGGTCATCTAAATATTAGATATATATTATGTATACATATGTAGACATAAAAGTTCTATTCAATCAGTTCAGTACCCTTGAGAAGCAAAGGTATACATTCATCTATTCCTATACATAACATACTAGTAAACTATAATAGGTATAGTTTAGGAGAATACTATCATATACAAATGATATAACAGAGAATACTGTATCAGAGAATACTATCACAGAGAATACTATAACAGAGAATACTAGACGAAGAATACTATACAAATGATCCTATATAGAGAATACTATACATAGAATACTATTACTATAACAAGTATACTATAACAAGATTCAGAGATAACATAATGTGAGATACTACTTCATGAAACATCGACCATTTCATTATGTCAAGTTTTGTAACCAGAATCTCCTGTAGGGAGATCGTGAGTTTGCGTATAAATCTAAACTGGATTCACAATCCTACACCTTTGATGTTCGCTACAATGGGAGTTGCAAGTCTACACATGCCAAATGTCATTTCTTTCGACGTCTTTCATCGTCGTGTTATAGTCAGATTAGTATGGTAACAATCAAATCACATTTTTCCTTAATTAAATCTTTGGTTTTAAGGTAGTTATTAGTTCATTGTTTAATACGAATAATACTGTAGTACACGTATACATTTTCCCATTATATTCAAATTGTGATCTTCTCACATAAAGGGTAATATAAAACCATATTTTGGTAGTGATAGTCATACTTGGGAAAAGCATTCACTTTTACAAAGGAACAAACATACAATGCAGTTGAGTCTTGGTAGTAGACTACCTTTTATACTAGTAGGAAATATAGGATTTTCAAGGAGTTTTCAAACATATACAAACATTTACATTGTTCAATTACAAACATTTTCATCGAACTTATACAAAGATTGAGGCTAAATACTTATGAACTCACCAACTTAAATGCTGATCTACGCTTTCAAAATAACTTGTATTCTCAGGTCACCAGTAGACAGGTACCGATGATAAGGTTTTGAGAAGACGGAGCATCTTCAAGACTCGTCTTTTATTTTGATTATTCATTTTTGGTGTCTTATTACTATTAAAGAATACACTTGTATGAAATTATACTATTAATGTAATGGATGATGTTGTTGGTTATTTACTACTTTGCATTGTTATGATACTGTACATGACGTCCTCCGCCCCAGAACGTTTCTGTCGTTCTTGGTTTTAGGGTGTGACAGATTGGTATCAGAGCATTGTTTATAGTGAATCGAGTGTATCAAGCCTTAAAAGATATACAAACTATAAATACAACGGAATTAAAATACTCTGACCAAGAGTTTATACTTTTAAGTACTAAAATACTTAACAAGAAGTATACATAATTACATACCTACATACTTACTATAGATCAGTGTCATACTAGAAAGTAACAAAAGTATTACGATTGTTGAACATCACAAGTGAGCTCAGGGATGTATGGTCAGTCCTGGGAATGACATAGCCTGATCAACTATGTTGGTCCGAGAAGTGATTAGCATATGCCAAGAATGGTTGTGATGTATCAACAAGTCTAAGAACTTACCAACACTACTACAATAAGAACATAGAACATAAGATAAACTTAAAATACTATAGTAGTATTTCATGTTACTAGAATTACTTATTTGAAAACTAAACAGGTCTTTATTGGTATGTCAATATTTGCTGAGTGGATACACTACGCTTATATGTAACTATGGTGGCATAGACTTAGAATTTGTGATCCTTGCTTTACTTCCTTTTCCTTGTTTGGTTGTGGACTTAGGATTAAGATCACTTATTCGAAGGTCTATCCTATTTTGATTACATATGACTGGTATGCACTATGAAAATGTTGGAGTAACTAATAAGGATCATCTTATAATTATTTGAGTTGGTATGTCTATTAATTATTTCTGATACCCCTTTTCTCGTGTAGATATCATGGTTGGATTCCATATCCCCGAGACCCATACTTCCCAAATCAGGGCAATGCTGGATGGCTAGATTGTGACATCCCCAATTTCACGGCCAGAAAAGACCGATTTGTTTATGCTTGTTTTTAAAATCAGAGTAATCTTTTAAAGAAAATAGTTGTGGAATTTGTTCCCAAAATATGATAAAGATTTATCAAAGCATTTCTTTAAAGAAATGTATTTTTATTATATAACAAAATCTCGGGATGTCATGTTCCGATACAGACACATAAGCATAAACAGAACTTACATTATTTACACTAAAGATTTACATCTCCTTTAATCTCTCAGTGCAAAGCAGCTTCGTATCGATACCTGTGATACAATTAAACTGAGTGGGTCAGGCTTGGGAGCCTGGTGAGCATATAGGGTTTTCGACCCACAATAATATAATTATTATATTCAACCATTAAACAATCAAACCAATTACCCATCGCCATTATCTTCTTTATTTCTTAAGGTTTTACCCTATTAATCAACTATCCTTCCTTCATTCATTCCTAAGGATTAACCTAAGGAATTATCACAAACTTCCATTTCTACATAAGGCGTATCTGCCAACATTATCCTTTAAGCGCCTCTGCCAGGATTACGTCATACACTATGAGGCGCGACTGCCAGGTTTATGAAATTCTCTTTTAGGCGCATCTGCCGACATTATCTTATAAGCGCATCTGCCAAGATTATCCTATAAGCGCATCTGCCAAGATTACCCTATAAGCGCATCTACTATTGTTACGACAATCTCTATTTGGCGCGTCTGCCAAGATCACGACATTTACTAGTTGGTGCATCTACCGATATTATTCTCAAGCGCATCTGCTAGTTTTATGACATTCCTTAATTGGTGCATCTACCAATATCATTCTTAATCATCTTTCATACCTCATCATTTTATCACATACCAACTATCTCATCTACCCATGTTCTACCTAACATATTTGTAGATATAAAATACATATACAGTTTAAATCATTTAAAAACTATATAAAACATTCATTCCATACTCATCTCAAATAAACAACAATATATAAACACATAGCACGTATTTTATAACAAATACTTCATATTTATGTGTTAGAAGAAAGTAACCACACACTCTCCCAAACATATACTTAATACATTCAAACAATACTTGTATTATACCCGTGTTTATGAAAGGGACTATACACCTACACGTATAAACAACTTTATATTATACACATAGCACGTATTTTATAGAAAATACTTAATATTTATGTGTTAAAAGAAAGTAACTACACACTCACACATATAAACAACAATATATATACACATAGCACATATTTTATAAAATACTTCATATCTATGTGTAAGATGAAAGTGACTATACACTCACACATATAAACAACAATATATATACACATAGCACGTATTTTATAAAATACTTCATATCTATGTGTAAGATGAAAGTGACTATACACTCACTTGATCAGAAGATGATCGGACAGCACTACGGCTTGAAGAAGAAGTATCTCTCCGCAGATCTGGAAGATCTTCACAAAAATCGAACTTCTCACGGGCAGCGCTTCGGCTCGGGAATCACGCTCTTCGGGATTCTCGGGGCTTCGGATCTTGCTTCGGGACTCGGGAATGATACCGGGGCTTCAGGGTACTTCTGGCACGCAAATCAAGGTAAAACGGGAGAGAGAAGAGAGAAAATAGCAACCCTAAATGTCTGGCCCTTCAAATCTATTTATAGGGCAAATTTGGCCCTTGCCACGTCGTGGCAAACTTTTTCCACGTCGTGGGCTTGGTCGTCACTGCACGCGTCATCCCAAGTTGCATCTGGGGGCCTCCCGGAGGTGTCAGGAGACTTGCCACATCGTGGCACTGCTTGCCACGTCGTGGTCTCTGACAGTTTTGGGGTTTCGCGCCCCGAACTTCAGAAATTCATAACTTTCGCATACAAACTTCGTTTTTGACGTTCTTTATATCGACGCGAAGGTGAGATTATGCTCTACAACTCTCGTTTAGACTCCATTGGCGAATTTTGACTTTATTTTTAATATATTATAAGTATATTACTTATATATTATCTTTAGTAGGCCGGGACAGGAAAACTCCCTAATAAACTCATAACTCCTTCATCTGAACTCCGTTTTCGTCTGTCTTTTTATCGTTGGACTACTATCGAAGAAATCTTCGACTCTCATTTAGATCACTAAGGATAGATATCTATCTAACTTACATTCACTATTTACGTCGCGCTGGGTCACGCTAGGTCGTGCCGGTTCTGTCGCGAAACTTCGACAGGTCATACCTTCTTCGTTATAACTCGGATTTTGGCGTTCTTTATATGCACTGAAACCTTGTGACATATACTACAACTTGGTTAAGATTAATCCTTATAAATAATCTTCCATAAAAAAGTCATTTATGATGTTTATTGTTTGTAAATTGACTAGCCCTAATCTACGGGCGTTACATAGATGAAGAGCCAAAAGATGACAATCGAATCCCTTTGGATGATCACTTCGTAGAAGGCTTTTCGGATAGTTCTGACTCCGAACCAGAAGTCAACAACCTACCACAAGTAGTTCAGAACCCAAATCTCAACCCCCGACCTGCATTTCAAGGTCCCACACCCTTGTGGGCGACAAACTTGAATCGTTGGAGTGATGAGCAGGGTCAACCATTTCCCTTCAATGGAGACCAAAGCTTTTACAATCTCAGTGAAGGAGAATCTACTGACCGAGTCCTGCCTATTATGGTCCGCAGGATTGCTCGAAATATTGAGCAAGGTAGAGCAGCTATCGATCGAGTCATGGAAATGGACGCTAACTCTAGCGTTAACATGGTCCGCATTCGCCAACTCGAAGAAGCCATGGAAAGGACTAGAAGAACCAATGAGGCTCTGCAGCAACAACTAGTTGCATCCCACGCTGAGGTTATAGAACTTCGAGTGCGACAAAGAGCTCACGAGCAACATATTCAGGATGTAGTACGTCAATTGGCAGATCTGAGGTTCTCCCGAGGCTCAACATGAGACAACGACGGTGGGTTGAGCTACTCAATGACTATGAATGCGAAATTCATTATCATCTTGACAAGGCCAACGTAGTGGCTGACGCCCTAAGTCGGAAAGAATACTTTGGTCGTAGAGTCAAATCATTGACTATGACTATCCATTTACACTTGTCCACACAAATTAAGGACGCTCAGCTCGACGCTTTGAAACCTGGAAATGTGGCGGGTGAATCCCTGAGAGGGATGGATAAGAACTTGGAAGTCAAAGGTGGCAGAGCCTTATATCTTATGGATCGAATCTGGAAACCGAAACACGATGGCTTCAGATACGTGGTCAGGACCGAGGCACACAACACTCATTATTCCGTGCATCCAGGTTTGGATAAGATGTATCTGGATCTTAAAAAGTTATACTGGTGGCCTAACATGAAAGCACATATTGCTACCTTCGTGAGTAAATATCTTACTTGCGCAAAGGTTAAGGTCGAATACCAGAAACCATCAGGTTTACTTCAGTAACCGGAGATACCAGAATGTAAATGGGAGCGGATTACTATGGACTTCAGAACCAAGTTTCCTAAGACATTGGGTGGACTTGATACTATTTGGGTCATCATCGACAGATTGACCAAATCCTTGCATTTCCTACCAATTAAAGAGACTGACAAGATGGAGAAACTAACTTGAACACACGTTAGGGAGATTGTACGACTGCATGGTGTTCCCATATAAATTATCTCCGATAGAGATAGTAGATTCACTTCGAGGTTCTGGCAGTCACTACAAAGTTCCCTTGCAACGAGGCTGGACATGAGTACAGCCTACCATCCACAGACCGATGGACAAAGTGATAGAACTATCCAAACCTTAGAAGATATGTTGAGAGCCTGTGTGATCGACTTTGGGAAGGCATGGAATACTCATTTACCCCTTGTCGAATTTTCCTAAAACAACAGTTACCACACAAGCATAAAGGCTGCTCCATTCGAATCCCTCTATGGCCGGAAGTGCAGATCCCCTCTGTGGTGGGCTAAGGTGGGTGACACCCAGTTAGCTAAAGGACGAGTTCCTGACAACACTCTCACAGGTCCGGAAATCATACGGCAAACGACAGAGAAGATATGTAGAGCCTTTCGAGATTCTTGCAAGAATCGACCCTGTATCATACAAACTCAATCTACCGCGTGAACTCGGTAACATACATTCTACTTTCCATGTCTCAAACTTGAAAGAGCGTCTGTCCGACGAGACTCTAGTAATCCCACTCGACAAGATCAAGATCAACGAGAGCCTCAAATTTGTGGAAGAACCTGTAGAGATCATGGACCGAGAGGTCAAGCAAACAAAACAAAGTCATATCCCGATAGTGAAGGTTCGCTGGAACGCCAAGCGAGGACCTGAATTCACTTGGGAGCACGAGGATCAAATTAAATTGAAATATTATCATCTTTTTACTTAGTTATTTGTAACTACTTATTTGCTTAAACTCTAATTTCAAGGCGAAATTCCCTCTAACGGGGGGATGTTGTGACAACTTGAAATTTCTATCTTATAACAAACCCTGCATTCAATCAAAGTCAAACCTACTGCTGCTAATTTTTAGTAGTTTTGGAGTTAGTTTGGGTGTTTTGATCTTAAATACATCAGAGGTAATTATAGGAAGTATACAATAGAGTTAATTGCACAACACTTAAGTCTCAAAACTCCAAGAGTTTGGAGTTTACAGCCATAACTTGGAGTTTACGGCCGTAAACTCTAAGGTATAAATATGACACTTAGTCATTTTATGTCATTTTTACCATTTTCAAGCCTAGAACTCATTTTCTCTCAAGTATCATCCAAATTCTTCCCTAGATCTTCAACTTGGGAAATGTTTCCTTCCTTGATTAGTTGATGTACTTCAATATCTAGTGTTTATACTTGATTTCATCCATGAAATCTCTTCTTTTGATAGATCTTCAAATGTTCTTCATTTCACCAAGAACACCAAGAACACACACTAGTGTTCTTGAGCCTTAAGCACCCTTACAAGCTTCTACATTGTAAGAACTCTTGTCTTTGCTTGTTCTATAGATAAATAACCTAGTTTACACCTAGAAAACATTAAGAAAACAAGATCAAAAGGGAGTTTACGGCCAAGGAACCTCATTGGGCCATAAACTCTATTTAAGAGTGCATTTGAGCCCTAATCCCTTCCAAAGCTTTGGGATCAAGTCTAGAACACTTCCATCATAAGCTAGGGACCTGAAACTTTGAAATGGTACATAATACCATGAGTTTACGGCCGTAAACTCATGGAGAAATGGTCCTTAGGCCGTAAAAACTAGTTAGTGGTGCAATGGTGCCACCATTCCTTCCTAAGGCTTAGACTTGATCATAGAAGACTTCATATTGACTTATAAGACCTTATAACACAACTTGGTACTTAATACCATGAGTTTACGGCTATAAAATCATGGGGAAATTACCCCTTGGCCGTAAACTCATGTGGTTATAACCATATGGTCCATAAACTCCAATGAGAGGCCTTACACCCCTAATGTGCAACCCTATGTGGTTTAACACTTCAGTAGAAGTGTTTCCTAGCCCCTAAGGTTGTTCCATTAGATAATTAGTTGTTATAAACACTAATTGTAAGCGTATATGTGTCATTATATGTTAAATGGGATCCATGTGTGCTCGAGTCGTCACTTGGCACTTAACATTCTTTACCGATCTTACATTCGCATCACTCACTTCAGGTGAGTTTATACCCCTTAACTTACCTTTTAAATGATTTTAAATCCTTTTATGGGGGGGGGGGGGGGAATAAAAGTAGAAAACTTGCTAGTTATAAGATCAATAACATGTGATTATAACTGTGTTTCAAACAAGGATTTCATACGCTTCAAACTGTGTTTCAAAGGAAACTACTTTTAAATCGTTTTATAAATGTATAAAACCTCTTTTTAACTTATATATACTGTCAAAATCATGTATATATATGTATAGTTATATACATAATGTTTAAAGGACTTAGGACTGCTAGCTCGCTTTATTTCCATTTCCTTGTTTGGATGTGGACTTAGTGAACCGACCAGTTGTCCAAAGGTCGTCTAAATATTAGATATGTATTATGTATACATATGTAGACATAAAAGTTCTATTCAATCAGTTCAGTACCCTTGGGAAGCAAAGGTATACATTCATCTATTCCTATACATAACTTACTAGTAAATTATAATAGGTATAGTTTAGGAGAATACTATCATATACAAATGATATAACAGAGAATACTATAACAAAGAATACTATCACAGAGAATACTATAACAGAGAATACTAGACAAAGAATACTATATAAATGATACTATATAGAGAATACTATACATAGAATACTATTACTATAACAAGTATACTATAACAAGATTCAGAGATAACATAATGTGAGATACTACTTCATGAAACATCGACCATTTCGTTATGTCATGTTTTGTAACCAGAATCTCCTGTAGGGAGAGCATGAGTTTGCGTATAGATCTATACTGGATTGACTATCCTACACCTTTGTTGTTTGCTACAATGGGAGTTGCAAGTCTACACATGCCAAATGTCATTTCTTTTGATGTCTTTCATCGCTGTGTTATAGTTAGATTAGTATGGTAACAATCATATCACATTTTGCCTTAATTAAATCTTTGGTTTTAAGTTAGTTATTAGTTCAGTGATTAATAAGAATAATATTGTAGTACACGTATACATTTTCCCATTATATTCAAATTGTGATCTTCTCACATAAAGGGTAATATAAAACTATATTTTGGTAATGATAGTCATTCTTGGGAAAAGCATTCAATTTTACAAAGGAACAAACATACAATGCAGTTCAGTCTTGGTAGAAGACTACTTTTTATACTAGTAGGAAATATAGGATTTTCTAGGAGTTTTCAAACATATACAAACATTTACATTGTTCAATTACAAACATTTTCATCAAACTTATACAAAGATTGACACTAAATACTTACGAACTCACCAGCTTAAATGTTGATATATGCTTTCAAAATAACTTGTATTCTCAGGTCACCAGTAGACAGGTACCGATGATCAGGTTTTGAGAAGACGAAGCATCTTCAAGACTCGTCTTTTATTTTGATTATTAATTTTTGGTGTCTTATTACTATTAAAGAACACACTTGTATGAAATTATACTATTAATGCAATGGATGATGTTGTTGGTTATTTACTACTTTGCATTGTTATGATACTTATAACGCCTGTGTTTCTGGGCCTGTCATTAATGTTGATATAATAGTCTAGGTTAAACTTTGTAACCCGTTTTGAAATAATAGAAGTATATTATTTGAGTATTATGTGTTTTGTGCTTAATTGCTTAATTATGTGGTTGGATTAATTAAGAATAAAAATAAGCATCAAAATTTAAGTGTAAAATAAACTTGATATCTTTGGATAATGTTGTAGTAGTTGAAACGAGGTTTCCGAATATACAACGAACGCCCAAATCTGACTTCGTATGAGGAAGTTATGATTTATTGAAGTTTCGACTTAGCGGTGTGCAGCCTGAAATACTCGATTTGAGATCGAGCGGTTTTTAGCCAAAACAATCTAAACGAGAATCGAAGATCTCGTTGTTGGTATCGAAGCGATAAAAAGCTAGGCGAGAACGGACGTCAAACGAAGAAGTTATGAATTTATAACGAAGTTTTTCTGTCCCGGCCTATAAAAAATAAATAATAAAAATAAAGTCAAAATTAGCCGACGGAGTCTAAACGAAAGTTGTAGATCGTAGTCTCACCTACGCGTGGATATAAAGAACGTCACAAACGGAGTTCGTATGAAGAAGATATGAAATTTCGAAGTTTATTAAATAATTAATAATTAAATTTAATTATTAAATCCGGCATTATCCGAAGGGGAGTCACCGGGCTTATCCGAAGTACGCCCAGCGTACTGCTGTACGCCCTGTGTACAGCGAAGCATGACGACCTTCGCACTCGAGTTCTTCAGATGACGAACGCCATGACGATTTCGGACGAGTACGCCCCGCATACAGGCGTACGCCCCGCGTACTCCGAGGCTCCAACCTCCTATAAATAGGATGCGAGGGTTCCGGGCTTATTTGCTCATTTCTCCTCGTTTTTGTGCCGAAGCTCTGCGCGTAAACCCCCGAAGCCATCCCGACACCCCGGATCTCATATCCAAGTTAAGAAGGAAGTTTAAGATCCCGAGATCCCGAAAAGTGCGATTCCCGAGCCGAAGCTCTGCCCGCGAGAAGTTCGATTTTTTTGAAGATCTTCCAGATCTGCTGAGGATTACTACTTCTGCAAGCCGTAGTGCTGTCTGATCGTCTTCTGATCAAGTGAGTGTATACTACCTTTCATAAACACGATAATAATACAAGTATGGTTTGAGTGTATTAAGTATATTGTTGTTTATGTGTATAATTTTGTTGTTATACGTGTGAAGGTATATTCATTCTCTTCTATCTCATAGATCTGATTTACTTTCTATAAAATACGTGTTATGTGGGTGTGCCTCATCTGTTATGTGGAATATGTATTGAATGAAGATGATATACAGGTTTTAAACTATGTATGAAAATATATATTTTTATCTACTAATATGTTAGGTAGAACATGGGTAGATAGTTGGTGTGTAATAAACAGATGAGAGGCCTCGATGCTGTTGTTGTTGTTGTTGAACTAGTTATTCAGCGGAGTATGGATAACGACCACGGACTCTTTCTAGACAGTCCAGTGGAACGCTAGTAGGTTCATAACCTGTAGGTGTTGTGAATGATGTGTTCACTGGTGTACTCTATCCCCCTCATGGTTGCCTTTAGGATATCTATTGTTGAGGAAACCCCTTAGCAGTAATGTCCATCCCGATGAAAATCCTAGATTAGGTCCCTTGAGATAGATGTTGTTTTAGGGACGTAAAGTGAGGATAACGGGAATGGGTAATCGGGATAGTGATTGGTTGGTGAAATTAAATATAATTAATTTATTGTGGGTTGAAAACCCTATATGCTCACCAGGCTCCCAAGCCTGACCCACTCAGTTTTATTTGTATTACAGGAAGTGGCGCAAGGGCGTAAGATGGATGAATCATCAAGTTGTTTTGTTTACAAGTCTGTATATGTATATATTTGTTGAATGACTTGTAATGTTATCGTTTAGGCTTTATGGTCTGTATCGGAACATGACATCCCGAGTTTTGACTATATAATGAAAATGCATCTCTTGATGAAATGCTTTGATAAATATTATTTTATCATGTTTTGTTTTGGGAACAAATTCCGCAACACTTTTAAATCAAAAGGATTTACTCTGAAATTATTTTAAAAAGCATAATTGAAATCGGTCTTTTCTGGCCGTGATTTTGGGGATGTCACAATACTGCACATGACGTCCTCCGCCCAGAACGTTTCTGCCATTCTTGGTTTTGGGGTGTGACATATTGGTATTAGAGCATTGTTTATAGTGAATCGAGTATATCAAGCCATAAAAGATATACAAACTATAAATACAATGAGATTAAAATACTCTGACCAAGAGTTTATACTTTTAAGTACTAAAATACTTAACAAGAAGTATACATAATTACATACCTACATACTTACTATATCTCATTGTCATACTAGAACGTAACAAAAGTATTACGATTGTTGAACATCACAAGTGAGCCCAGGGATGTATGGTCAGTCCTGGGAATGACATAGTCTGATCAACTATGTTGGTCCGAGAAGTGATTAGCATATGCCAAGAATGGTTGTGATGTATCAACAAGTCTAAGAACTTACCAACACTACTACAATGAGAACATAGAACATAACATAAACTTAAAATACTATAGGAGTATTTTGTGTTAATAAAATTCCTTTTTTGAGAACTAAACAAGTCTTTATTAGTATGTCAATAGTTGCTGAGTGGATACACTACGGTTATATGTAACTATGGTGGAATAGACTTAGAATTTGTGATCCTTGCTTTACTTCTTTTTCCTTGTTTGGTTGTGGACTTAGGATTAGGATCACTTATTCGAAGGTCTATCATGTTTTGATTACATGACTGGTATGCACTATGCAAATGTTGGAGTAACTAATAAGGATCATCTTATAATTATTTTAGTTGGTACGTCTATTAATTATTTTTTATACCCCTATTCTCGCGTAGATATCATGGCTGGATTCCACATCCCCGGAGACCCGTACTTCCCAAATTAGGGTAATGCTGGATGGCTAGATGAAGAGCCAGAAGATGACCATCCAATCCAATTCGATGATCACCTCGCAGAAGGATTTTTGGATGGTTTTGACTCTGAACCAGAAGTCAACAACCTACATTAAGTAGTTCAGAAGCCAAATCTCAACCCCCGACCTGCATTTCAAGGTCCCACACCCTTGTGGGCGACAAACTTGAATCGCTGGAGTGATGAGCAGGGTCAACCATTTCCCTTCAATGGAGACCGAAGCTTTTACAATCTCAGCGAAGGAGGCTCTACTGACCGAATCTTGCCCATTATGGTCCGCATGATTGCTCCGAATATTGAGCAAGGTAGAGCAGCTATCGATCGAGTCATGGAAATTGACGCTAACCCTGGCGTTAACACGGTCCGCATTCGCCATCTCGAAGAAGCCATGGAAAGGACTAGAAGAACCAATGAGGCTCTGCAGCAACAGCTAGCTGCATCTCGCGGCAAGGTTATAGAACATCGAGTGCGGCAAAGAGCTCATGAGCGACATCTTCAGGACGTAGTACGTCAATTGGCATATCTGAGGGTTCACCCGAGGAATAACCGTCGCCAGTAGAAGATGTCTGACTCATCTTTTCTTTTGGTTTAACGAATAGCCTTTCGTATCGGTGCTCTATGAAGCACTTTTCTGTAAAATATTCTTGTTATTCAAGTACTTTAACTTGACTTCTAAGCTGTCAAAGATTTGCTACTTCAGATATGATGTAAGACCTACTCTTAGGTCAACTTTTCCCCAAACTTATTACATCCTTAATATCAATGGTATTGGCAGTCAGCTAATCTTTTGTAGAAATCTTTGTTCAAATACTTTCATTCTTGTGATTCTAGAACTCTATGAAACTCATACTTTTATCTAGTTGTTGAACTATGGTGATTTAGTTCATGGGACTCATTCATTAAGTTCACTATTGAATTCTTATCATTGTACTCATCTTTTAAACGTATAGTTGAGAGATGCCTCCTAGCAAGACAGCAAGGCGTAATCCTCTGATTATTCCAACTCAAACACCACCTCCTCCACAATTTGATTTGGCAGCTCTCAATGTTGCGGTAGCTGCGGCTGTTGCTACAGCCATGGCACAATATCACAACAACCAGGGAACTAATGGAGGTGGAGCAGTCGTTCATTCCACACAAGGGGACGTCGGTGTGCGCTCGCGAGAGTGAACTTATAAAAACTTCACCAACTGTAAGCCCCGAACCTTCAATGGAATCGGTGGAGTCATTGCGCTGTCGCAATGGTTCGAAAAGACGGAATCGATCTTCGAGATCTATTCCTGTACTAAAGGAAGCAAAGTAAAATTTGCTGCATGCACCTTCAGTGATAGAACCATGACGTGGTGGAATGGCCATGTCAAGTCACTAACTTTAATAGTGGCAAATGATATGGGCTGGGAAGCTCTTAAAGGGCTGATGATTAAAGAATACTGCCCGAGGGGCGAGGTTCAGAAAATTGAACAGGAACTCTAGAGTCTGACCATGTAAGGCTCCAACATAGTGGCTTACACTTCCAGGTTCAGCGATCTGGTGGCGTTATGTCCCAATATGGTTCCCACTGAGTGGAAGAAGATTGAGAGGTACATTTGGGGGCTAGTGCCTCCATTTCAGGGGAATGTCTTAGCTTCAAACCCCACTACTTTCGATAGTGCCAAGCGATTGGAACAACGACTCATTGATCATGGAGTCTCTACCTCGACAACGACAACAACCCTGGCTATCCCAGAACCCTCCAAAGCCGCTGACAACAAGCGGTAGTTCTGGGATAACAAGAAAGGCAAACCGGCGCAGAACTCAGCCATGAAGCAGCAAGTTGTGGCTGTTCATGCCGCGATTGTACCTGTTTCTACAATGCCAAGGAAGTCGTATACCGGGAATTTGCCTAAGTGCAAAAAATGCACTTTCCATCATAATGGTGCATGCCAGGAAATGCAGTACGCTAACTGCAACAGGAAAGGGCACACTGCCCGATTCTGCAAGGCTCCGACGAGGCCAATTAACCAAGTCCTCGACATTGCTGTAGGCCAGGCTTGCTACAGTTGTGGCGAGGTTGGTCATTTCAAGAGAGACTGCCCGAAGGCAGGAAATGCTGGCGGAGTGGGAAGAATTCTGGCGATAGGCCATGAGGAGGCCGTAGCTGATCCTACGATAGTTACTGGTACGTTTCTCCTCGATAATTCATATGCATGTACACTATTTGATAACGGAGCAGAGAGAAGCTTCATAAGCCAGAAGTTTGTTCACTTACTTAAACAAAAACCACGTGCACTAGAGGAATCATTCACTGTAGAAATGGAAAACGGGAAAACGAAAATTACTAACAACATATACATAGGTTGTACTCTAACTCTAGATGGTCATTCTTTCCAAATAGACCTCATGCCGGTCTCAATTAAAAGTGTTGACTTCATAATCGGCATGGATTGGGTAATTCATATTCGCGCCGACATCATGTGCTTTGAGAAAGCAGTTCGTCGTAACTTCCTTAACAACGAAACTATAGTTATCTACGATGAAAAATCTAGTACGAACCTTCGCATCATTTCGTTTATTCAAGGTCAAAAATTGCTTACGAAAGAAATATCATGCATTCCTTGCACACATCGTCGTTACGAGTCAAGAGGTGAAGGACATTAAAAACATTCTAGAAGTACGCGACTTTCCCGACATCTTTCCAGAAGAACTACCGGGATTACCACTGCAACGCGAAGTCGAGTTCATAATCGACTTAGTACCAGGGGCTACCCCAGTAGCCAAATCTCCATATCTTTTGGCACCAGTAGAGATGCAGGAACTTTCCAGTCAGCTTAACGAACTCCTCAAGAAGGGATTTATTAGGCCAAGCTTCTCAATATGGGGAGCACCGATCTTGTTCATCAAGAAGAAAGACGTATCGTTTCGTATGTGCATTGACTACAGGGAACTAAACAAGCTTACCATTATAAATCGTTATCCTTGTAACAACGGAAATTTTTAAACAAACTTTTCATTTCAAAATAAAGTGTTTTCATCCAAAACAAGGCATAAACATTCAACGTGTCATATCATAATACAAATCATATGAATCCCAAGATCATAAATCATCTATCAGTGTGTACAGATCACGCCGGCGCCTTCCCACGGTCCTCGCTAGTACCTGAAACACATACACAACAACTGTAAGCATAAATGCTTAGTGAGTTCCCCAAAATACAACTTCTGCACATACGCCTTTCCAGGCCCTGACCTTCCGGTCCATGTGTCTCAGGGGACTTCCGTCCCTGCTGGGTAAACCTTCCGGTCCTACCCAGCCGACCCTTCGGTCCACATTACAACGCCTTCCGGCCCATAATTTAATCGCCTTCCGGCCCATAACATAATGCCTTCCGGCCCACATTAAGCATATCATACATAGCACGTATAACAATTAACATATCACATTTAGCACATATGTCTCATATCATATCCGACCTTCCGGTCACACAATCAAACCCTTCCGGGTACAGTATAGTGAGAAGACTCACCTCACGAATATCGATAGCTATCAAATCCCGGAATCACTCGTGCTCGATCCTCCAAGCTACAATCTCCCTATAATATGATACATCTCTTATTAACACTTTTATCTTCTAAGTTTGACTATCCCTAAGAAGTCAAACACAGGTCAACTCTGGTCAACGGTTAACTTTCACCGGACTCGGTGAGTGCGCAAGGGCAACTCGGCGAGTCTAGACGTTTTCACCAACTCTCTAGGATTCCCTTCTTACACGTCGAGTACTTCCCCTGACTCGACGAGTTCCACCTGGGAGAATCGCGGGGCCACCCCGACTCAACTCGCCGAGTCTCAAGAACAACTCGGCGAGTCCCAGCTCGACTCAGTCCACCTGTCAACCCTCTCTAACTCGCCCTGACTCACTGAGTCAACCCATGACTCGACTGGATCACTCACTGGCCGGTCCAAGGCAATCTTCAAGCTACTCGCCGAGTCTGCTCATCGGACTCGGCGAGTCCATGCCATGCAATCACTCAAACTCGCTTCTAAGGTCAGATCTGTTCCAACAATTCATAGATCTGGCCTTCCTAGACTGATTCACCACGTAAAGCCCCAAACTTGGTGCACATACAACCTCTATATGACCATATATGAAGGATTATCAACAAATATCACTACTCAAGGTCATAACCTCCATTGCTCTCCATAAAGCTTGATGAATGAGGCTCTCTGGACCTCTATGGATCCAGATCCAAAGCCTCATCACTAGCAAGGGACTATTTGGCCATCCAATCAACCCAACAAAGGCAACCTCCTTTGCCTCCTCTTGGCTAGAACCTCCCTCTTCTTTGCTAAACAACACACAAAGGTCAAGAAATGCTTCCTTTCTCTCTCAAATCGCTAAAGCACTCTAGGGTTTCTCTCTTTGGACTGTTGGGTACAAATGACGGCCATAAGGCCGTTTAAATAGGTCCCAAACCCGAGAAATTAGGGTTTCATTAAACAGCACGGACTCGCCGAGTCCATATCCTGGACTCGCCGAGTCCAGACGAATCCCGCGTCCAGAATCGCGACCCTACTCGGCGAGTCTGAGCTCCAACTCGCCGAGTCCCCTCTCAAAACACCAAAAATCAAAACAATAAAGATACCTGGAATTCCGGGCTGTTACAATTCTCCCCCACTAGAACTAGACTTCGCCCTCGAAGTCTCGCTCTGAAAATAGCTCCGGATGCTGCTCCCGCATATCGCGCTCCGGCTCCCAGGTTATCTCCGATCCCCTCCAGTGTTGCCACTGAACCAACACCAGAGGTACCTCCTTGTTCCTGAGAACCTTGATCTTCCGATCCTAGATGGCCACTGGCCTCTCGGCATAATTCAGGCTCGCATCCACCTGAATATCCTCGAATGGAACCACTGCCGACTCATCGGCTATACACTTCCTCAATTGCGACACATGAAAAGTGTCATGGATCTGCCCCAACTCTGCTGGCAACTCCAAACGATAGGCTACCCGGCCTACCCTTGCAATCACACGAAATGGCCCAATATACTGGGATCCCAACTTGTACCTCTTCCTGAATCGAATCACTCCTTTCCAAGGAGAGACCTTCAGGAGAACGAAGTCGCCGACCTGAAACTCAAGCTCGGACCGACGTCTGTCTGCATAACTCTTCTGTCGGCTCTGGGCGGTCAATAACCTCTGTCTGACCTGCTGAATCTGCTTTGTCGTCTGAAGCACGATCTCTGTATTGCCCATCACTCTCTGCCCAACCTCTCCCCAACAAATGGGGGTCCGACACCTCCTACCATACAACAGCTCAAAGGGTGGCATACCAATGCTCGAATGATGACTGTTGTTGTAGGAAAATTCTGCCAAGGGTAAATACGCATCCCAGCTACCCCCGAAATCTAACACACATGCTCGAGGCATGTCCTCAAGCGTCTGAATCGTCCGCTCGCTCTGGCCGTCTGTTTGGGGATGATATGCGGTACTAAAATGCAATCTAGTACCCAACTCCTCATGAAATTTCTTCCAGAATCTGGAAGTGAAACGCACATCACAGTCCGAAACAATCGAGATCGGCACCCCATGCCGAGATACCACTTCCCTCACATATATCTACGCCAACTTCTCCGCTGAAGAACTCTCACTGATGGCAAGGAAGTGAGCGCTCTTCGTCAACCTGTCCACAATCACCCAAATTGCATCAACTCCTCTGGCAGTCCTCGGCAATTTGGTGATGAAATCCAAAGTGATCTGTTCCCACTTCCATTCGGGAACCTCCAATGGCTGCAACTTGCCATGCGGTCTCTGGTGCTTGGCCTTAACCCTGCGGCAGGTCAAACACCTCTCAACAAACCAGGCTACGTCCCTCTTTATACAGGGCCACCAATACTCTCTCCTCAAATCCAAATACATCTTCGTGGCCTCCGGATGGATCGAAAATTTCGACCGATGAGCCTCCTCCATCAAAGTAGTACGCGTACTGCCCACAAACGGTACCTAAATCCGACCCTGAAAATTCATAAGCCCTCGACCATCCGTAACGAACTCTGAAAGCAAACCAACGACCCGTTCCCTCTTCTGCATCTCCGGTCGCACAGCCTCGGCCTGTGCCCCACGAATGGCATCCAATACCGGAGCTATCACGGTCAATCTCAAACATACATCTCGCAGTAGAGTGCTCTCCGCCCTGCGGCTCAACGCTTCGGCTACCACATTAGCCTTGCCTGGGTGGTACAGGATCTCACAATCATAATCCTTGACCACATCCAACCACCTCCTCTGACGCATATTTAGGTTGGGCTGATGCATCAAGTACTTCAAACTCTTATGGTCCGTGTATATCGTACATCGAACCCCATACAAGTAGTGACGCCAAATCTTGAGAGCGAACACTACTGCCCCCAACTCTAGATCATGCGTGGGATATCTCGTCTCATGAGGCTTCAGCTACCTCGATGCATATGCTATCACATGACCCCTCTGCATCAACACCGCACCTAGCCCCAAAATCGATGCATCACAATATACCACAATATCCTCCATCGCTTCCGGGAGGGCTAATACCGGGGCTTCGCACAACCTTTGGCGAAGTGTCTCAAAGGAGATCTGCTGCTCGAGAACCCATGAGAATGCGACACCCTTCCGGGTCAATCTGGTGAGCGGCACTGCGATCTTGGAGAAATCCTTGATAAATCTCCGATAATACCCTGCCAACCGAAGGAAGCTCCTGATCTCAGATGGTGACTTCGGCACCTCCCAACTCATCACCGCCTCAACCTTGGCCGGATCGACCAGAATCCTTTCCTGATTAACGAGATGTCCTAGGAACTGGACCTCCCACAACCAGAAGTCACACTTGGAGAACTTTGCATAAAGCTTCTCCGATCTCAAAACCCCAAGGACCTCCCTCAAATGGTCCTCATGCTGCTCTCTAGATCTCGAATACACCAGAATATCATAGATAAATACAATCACCGACCGATCCAACATCGGCCTGTATACCCTGTTCATGAGATCCATGAACACAACCGGGGCATTGGTGAGCCCAAAAGGCATCACCACAAACTCATAATGCCCATATCGCGTCCTGAACGCTGTCTTCTGGACGTCCTCGTCCCGCACTCTCACCTGATGATATCCAGACCTCAAATCGATCTTGGAAAACCAAGATGCTCCCTGCAACTGATCGAATAAATCGTCGATCCTCGGTAACGGGTAACGGTTCTTGACCATCAGTTTGTTCAACTCCCGGTAATCAGTGCACATCCGGTGTGAACCATCCTTCTTCTTGACGAACAGAATAGGTGCTCCCCACGGCGAGCTGCTCCGCCGAATGAATCCCTTCCCCAGCAACTCCTGAAGCTGCGAGGATAACTCTTGCATCTATGGAGGTGCAAGACGATAAGGCACCTTAGCGATAGGCACGGCCCCCGGAACCAAATCAATACCAAAATCCACTTGCCTCACAGGAGGTATACCCGGCAGCTCCTCGGGAAAAACATCTGGAAACTCACGCACCACTGGAACCTCCTCAACTGAACTCGGTCTCTCGGAAGCCACCCGCGTATCCATCACATATGCCACAAAACCCTTACAGCCCTGCTGTAGACACTGTCTCGCCCTAGCGGCCGAACAAAAAGCTGATCCTGAACGGGTGCCCTCACCGTACACTGAAAGAATTCCCCCACTAGGGTCTCGTATAGTCACCAGCTGACGCTCACAGTCGATAACCGCGCCAAAACGGCTCAACCAGTCCATGCCCACAATGACACAGACATCACCCATCGCAATAGGAAACAAATCAATCGGAAACTCGACCCCGAAAATCTCTAACACACATCCCCGGAGAACCTCCGTGGCACAAATCACTCTCTCATCAGCTATAGACACTCTCAGAGGCTGACTCAACGGCTCATGACTAACACTGATCTGCTGACTAAAGGCCAAAGATACAAAAGACCGACTCGCACCCGAGTCAAATAACACTAAAGCAGGTACAAAGTTCACAAGGAAAGTACCTACGCATATCATATCGTAAGCATACCATCTCAACATCAAAATAAATACATGAAATAAAGCATACCTACCACAACATCGGGCGCAGCGCGGACCTCCTCCTAAGTCAGCTGAAAGGCTCTCCCACGAGCCCTCGGGGCCTCGGCCTTCGCTGGTCGAGTCTCAGTAGCCCTGGCAGCAGGTGCAGATCCCTGAAGAAGCTGAGGGCACTCGACCTTACGATGGCCCGTCTGGTTGCAATGAAAGCAAACCATAAACCCCTTGGGGCAATCCCTAGCGATGTGCCCCTCCTTGCCACACTTGTAGCAAGCACCAGATCGACATGTCCCCTCGTGACCCTTGCCGCACTTTCCGCAAGTGCGGCCCTTCGGACCTCCCGTCCTCGAATCGGCAGACTTAGTCCGCTTGGCTGCCGGCTGAGACTGAGCCGGCCGCCGATCCACCCGTTGAGACTCAGCCTCCTCCCTGGCCTGGGTCTCCAACTCGATCTCACGCTTCCTGGCATTCACCTGAAGCTCAGCAAAGGTATGATATGTGGAGTTCGACACGAACTCCCGCATATCCCTCCTCAACACACCCAAATACCGGCTCATCCGAGCCTACTCTGTGGACACCTGCTCGGGGCAGAACATCGCCCTCTCATGAAACTTTCGCGTGATCACCGTAACCGAATCAGTACCCTGCTTGAGGGTCAAGAACTCCTGAACCAACCGTTCCCTCTCCACCGGGGGAACGTACTCGTCTCTAAACATAGAGGTAAACCTCTCCCACGTCACTGCTGAAATCTCTGCCAAAGTGAAGTTCGCCGTCACGAACTTCCACCAATCCTTCGCTCCCAGACGGAGCTGGTTCAAAGCGAACCGTACTCTCAGATGCTCCGGACATGAACAAGTGTAGAAGCACCCCTCGATATCAGCGATCCACCTCATTGCAGCAATCGGATCCTGCGTCCCGTCAAACTCAGGTGGCATTGTGTTGCTGAACTCCCGAAACAACAACGAGTCACCTCCCTGTGGCCTGGCAGCGGCCACAGCTGCGGTAGCTGCAGCGGCTGCAGCCTCAGTCAACACGGCCTTCCGCTCATCAAAAGTCTCCATCAAAGTGGTCTTAATAGACCCAAACATCTCCGGAATCTCGGCCCGGATCGCCACAGCCACCTCCTCATGAATCATCTTACGAATCTCCTCGTCACTCACACTGCTCGTACTCAGTCTGTGGCCTGGTCCAACCATGATGCCTCTGAAATACAACATAGAACTATCAGAGACTCTATCGAGTATAATCGTACTCGATAACGCAACCCCACTCAGTCTCCGATATCTAGGGATTCTTCTTGGGTTGCCCACTGACCCGGTGTCTTCGGTAGTACGGGCCCAATACTACCGACCACACCGCATCAGCATTCATCCCAAGTCTTCCTCCCCAAACCCCGGATCGTGAGTACTCTATTCTTGTTATGCACTAACTACCCGCTCGCTATCAAAGCATCTCATAACAACATACTTCTCTAGACTAAGGCATCACAAATCAGGCCACTCTAGTCCTATCATGAATACCTAGTCTCCTAGCATGCATAACAATTCATATCATATTATATCTCTTAACATAACATTGTAAGGTATTTTGGGGATCTTCACCATTCGGGCGCTGGCTGATCGTACACACTGCTTCGTTCTTGTTTACCACAAAATCATTATAAAATTTTATGCCTTTATTTTAAAAGTTCTCCTCAAATCCTCGGTTTGAGTTCAGTCACGCCCGAAGGTGCACCCGAATCCCTCAAACCAAGGCTCTGATACCAATTTGTAACAACAGAAATTTTTAAACAAATTTTTCATTTCAAAATAAAGTGTTTTCATCCAAAACAAGGCATAAACATTCAATGTGTCATATCATAATACAAATAATATGAATCCCAAGATCATAAATCATCTATCAGTGTGTACAGATCACGTCGGCGCCTTCCCACAGTCCTCGCTAGTACCTGAAATACATACACAACAACTGTAAGCATAAATGCTTAGTGAGTTCCCCAAAATACAACTTCCGCACATACGCCTTTCCAGGCCCTGACCTTCCGGTCCATGTGTCTCAGGGGACTTCCGTCCCTACTAGGTAAACCTTCCGGTCCTACCCAGCCGACCCTTCGGTCCACATTACAACGCCTTCCGGCCCATAATATAATCGCCTTCCGGCCCATAACATAATGCCTTCCGGCCCACATTAAGCATATCATACATAGCACGTATAACAATTAACATATCACATTTAGCACATATGTCTCATATCATATCCGACCTTCCGGTCACACAATCAAACCCTTCCGGGTACAGTATAGTGAGAAGACTCACCTCACGAATATCGATAGCTATCAAATCCCGGAATCACTCGTGCTCGATCCTCCAAGCTACAATCTCCCTATAATATCATACATCTCTTATTAACACTTTTATCTTCTAAGTTTGACTATCCCTAAGAAGTCAAACACAGGTCAACTCGGGTCAACGGTTAACTTTGACCGGACTCGGCGAGTGCACAAGGGCGACTCGGCGAGTCTAGACGTTTTCACCAACTCTCTAGGATTCCCTTCTTACACGTCGAGTACTTCCCATGACTCGACGAGTTCCACCTAGGAGAATCGTGGGTTCACCCTGACTCAACTCGCCGAGTCTCAAGAACAACTCGGTGAGTCCCAGCTCGACTCAGTCAACCTGTCAACCCTCTTTAACTCGCCCTGACTCACTAAGTCAACCCATGACCCGACTGGATCACTCACTGGCCGGTCCAAGGAAACCTTCAAGCTACTCGCTGAGTCTGCTCATCGGACTCGGCAAGTCCATGCCATGCAATCACTCAAACTCGCTTCTAAGGTCAGATCTGTTCCAACAATTCATAGATCTGGCCTTCCTAGACTGATTCACCACGTAAAGCCCCAAACTTGGTGCACATACAACCTCTATATGACCATATATGAAGGATTATCAACAAATATCACTACTCAAGGTCATAACCTCCATTGCTCTCCATAAAGCTTGATGAATGAGGCTCTCTGGACCTCTATGGATCCAGATCCAAAGCCTCATCACTAGCAAGGGACTATTTGGCCATCCAATCAACCCAACAAAGGTCACAAGAAACCCTAAAACCAAATATACTTCACAAAACAGAAGATGAGCCGAAATCATACATTTAGATCAAAGATCTAAGCTTCAAATCCACAGAATAGCAACCTCCTTTGCCTCCTCTTGGCTAGAACCTCCCTCTTCTTTGCTAAACAACACACAAAGGTCAAGAAATGCTTCCTTTCTCTCTCAAATCGCTAAAGCACTCTAGGGTTTCTCTCTATGGACTGTTGGGTACAAATGACGGCCATAAGGCCCTTTAAATAGGTCCCAAACCCGAGAAATTAGGGTTTCATTAAACAGCGCGGACTCGCCGAGTCCATATCCTGGACTCGCCGAGTCCAGACGAATCCCGCGTCCAGAATCGCGACCCTACTCGGCGAGTCTGAGCTCCAACTCGCCGAGTCCCCTCTCAAAACACCAAAAATCAAAACAATAAAGATACCTGGAATTCCGGGCTGTTACAATTCTCCCCCACTAGAACTAGACTTCGCCCTCGAAGTCTCGCTCTGAAAATAACTCCGGATGCTGCTCCCGCATCTCGCGCTCCGGCTCCCAGGTTATCTCTGATCCCTTCCGGTGTTGCCACTGAACCAACACCAGAGGTACCTCCTTGTTCCTGAGAACCTTGATCTTCCGATCCCAGATGGCCACTGGCCTCTCGGCATAATTCAGGCTCGCATCCACCTGAATATCCTCGAATGGAACCACTGCCGACTCATCGGCTATACACTTCCTCAATTGCGACACATGAAAAGTGTCGTGGATCTGCCCCAACTCTGCTGGCAACTCCAAACGATAGGCTACCCGGCCTACCCTTGCAATCACACGAAATGGCCCAATATACTGGGATCCCAACTTGCACCTCTTCCTAAATCGAATCACTCCTTTCCAAGGAGAGACCTTCAGGAGAACGAAGTCGCCGACCTGAAACTCATGCTCGGACCGACGTCTGTCTGCATAACTCTTCTGTCGGCTCTGGGCGGTCAATAACCTCTGTCTGACCTGCTGAATCTGCTTTGTCGTCTGAAGCATGATCTCTGTACTGCCCATCACTCTCTGCCCAACCTCTCCCCAACAAATGGGGGTCCGACACCTCCTACCATACAACAGCTCAAAGGGTGGCATACCAATGCTCGAATGATGACTGTTGTTGTAGGAAAATTCTGCCAAGGGTAAATACGCATCCCAGCTACCCCCGAAATCTAACACACATGCTCGAAGCATGTCCTCAAGCGTCTGAATCGTCCGCTCGCTCTGGCCGTCTGTCTGGGGATGATATGCGGTACTAAAATGCAATCTAGTACCCAACTCCTCATGAAATTTCTTCCAGAATCTGGAAGTGAAACGCACATCACAGTCCGAAACAATCGAGATCGGCACCCCATGCCGAGATACCACTTCCCTCACATATATCTACGCCAACTTCTCCGCTGAAGAACTCTCACTGATGGCAAGGAAGTGAGCGCTCTTCGTCAACCTGTCCACAATCACCCAAATTGCATCAACTCCTCTGGCAGTCCTCGGCAATTTGGTGATGAAATCCAAAGTGATCTGTTCCCACTTCCATTCGGGAACCTCCAATGGCTGCAACTTGCCATGCGGTCTCTGGTGCTTGGCCTTAACCCTGCGGCAGGTCAAACACCTCTCAACAAACCAGGCTACGTCCCTCTTCATACAGGGCCACCAATACTCTCTCCTCAAATCCAAATACATCTTCGTGGCCTCCGGATGGATCGAAAATTTCGACCGATGAGCCTCCTCCATCAAAGTAGTACGCGTACCGCCCACAAACGGTACCTAAATCCGACCCTGAAAAGTCATAAGCCCTCGACCATCCGTAACGAACTCTGAAAGCAAACCAACGACCCGTTCCCTCTTCTGCATCTCCGGTCGCACAGCCTCGGCCTGTGCCCCACGAATGGCATCCAATACCGGAGCTATCACGGTCAATCTCAAACATACATCTCGCAGTAGAGTGCTCTCCGCCCTGCGGCTCAACGCTTCGGCTACCACATTAGCCTTGCCTGGGTGGTACAGGATCTCACAATCATAATCCTTGACCACATCCAACCACCTCCTCTGACGCATATTTAGGTTGGGCTGATGCATCAAGTACTTCAAACTCTTATGGTCCGTGTATATCGTACATCGAACCCCATACAAGTAGTGACGCCAAATCTTGAGAGCGAACACTACTGCCCCCAACTCTAGATCATGCGTGGGATATCTCGTCTCATGAGGCTTCAGCTACCTCGATGCATATGCTATCACATGACCCCTCTGCATCAACACCGCACCTAGCCCCAAAATCGATGCATCACAATATACCACAATATCCTCCATCGCTTCCGGGAGGGCTAATACCGGGGCTTCGCACAACCTTTGGCGAAGTGTCTCAAAGGAGATCTGCTGCTCGGGAACCCATGAGAATGCGACACCCTTCCGGGTCAATCTGGTGAGCGGCACTGCGATCTTGGAGAAATCCTTGATAAATCTCCGATAATACCCTGCCAACCGAAGGAAGCTCCTGATCTCAGATGGTGACTTCGGCACCTCCCAACTCATCACCGCCTCAACCTTGGCCGGATCGACCAGAATCCCTTCCTGATTAACGAGATGTCCTAGGAACTGGACCTCCCGCAACCAGAAGTCACACTTGGAGAACTTTGCATAAAGCTTCTCCGATCTCAAAACCCCAAGGACCTCCCTCAAATGGTCCTCATGCTGCTCTCTAGATCTCGAATACACCAGAATATCATAGATAAATACAATCACCGACCGATCCAACATCGGCCTGTATACCCTGTTCATGAGATCCATGAACACAGCCGGGGCATTGGTGAGCCCAAAAGGCATCACCACAAACTCATAATGCCCATATCGCGTCCTGAACGCTGTCTTCTGGACGTCCTCGTCCCGCACTCTCACCTGATGATATCCAGACCTCAAATCGATCTTGGAAAACCAAGATGCTCCCTGCAACTGATCGAATAAATCGTCGATCCTCGGTAACGGGTAACGGTTCTTGACCATCAGTTTGTTCAACTCCCAGTAATCAATGCACATCCGGTGTGAACCATCCTTCTTCTTGACGAACAGAATAGGTGCTCCCCACGGCGAGCTGCTCCGCCGAATGAATCCCTTCCCCAGCAACTCCTGAAGCTGCGAGGATAACTCTTGCATCTATGGAGATGCAAGACGATAAGGCACCTTAGCGATAGGCACGGCCCCCGGAACCAAATCAATACCAAAATCCACTTGCCTCACAGGAGGTATACCCGACAGCTCCTCGGGAAAAACATCTGGAAACTCACGCACCACTGGAACCTCCTCAACTGAACTCGGTCTCTCGGAAGCCACCCGCGTATCCATCACATATGCCACAAAACCCTTACAGCCCTGCTGTAGACACTGTCTCGCCCTAGCGGCCGAACAAAAAGCTGATCCTGAACGGGTACCCTCGCCGTACACTGAAAGAATTCCCCCACTAGGGTCTCGTATAGTCACCAGCTGACGCTCACAGTCGATAACCGCGCCAAAACGGCTCAACCAGTCCATGCCCACAATGACACAGACATCACCCATCGTAATAGGAAACAAATCAATCGGAAACTCGACCCCGAAAATCTCTAACACACATCCCCGGAGAACCTCCGTGGCACAAATCACTCTCTCATCAGCTATAGAAACTCTCAGAAGCCGACTCAACGACTCATGACTAACACTGATCTGCTGACTAAAGGCCAAAGATACAAAATACCGACTCGCACCCGAGTCAAATAACACTAAAGCAGGTACAGAGTTCACAAGGAAAGTACCTACGCATATCATATCGTAAGCATAACATCTCAACATCAAAATAAATACATGAAATAAAGCATACCTACCACAACATCGGGCGCAGCGCGGACCTCCTCCTCAGTTAGCTGAAAGGCTCTCCCACGAGCCCTCGGGGCCTCGGCCTTCGCTGGTCGAGTCTCAGTAGCCCTGGCAGCAGGTGCAGATCCCTGAAGAAGCTGAGGGCACTCAACCTTACGATGGTCGTTCTGGTTGCAATGAAAGCAAACCATAAACCCCTTGGGGCAATCCCTAGCGATGTGCCCCTCCTTGCCACACTTGTAGCAAGCACCAGATCGACATGTCCCCTCGTGACCCTTGCCGCACTTTCCGCAAGTGCGGCCCTTCGGACCTCCCGTCCTCGAATCGGCAGACTTAATCCGCTTGGCTGCCGGCTGAGACTGAGCCGGCCGCCGATCCACCCGTTGAGACTCAGCCTCCTCCCTGGCCTGGGTCTCCAACTCGATCTCACGCTTCCTGGCATTTGCCTGAAGCTCAGCAAAGGTATGATATGTGGAGTTCGACACGAACTCCCGGATATCCCTCCTCAACACACCCAAATACCGGGTCATCCGAGCCTACTCTGTGGACACCTGCTCGGGGCAGAACATCGCCCTCTCATGAAACTTTCGCGTGATCAACGTAACCGAATCAGTACCCTGCTTTAGGGTCAAGAACTCCTGAACCAACCGTTCCCTCTCCACCGGGGGAACGTATTCGTCTCTAAACATAGAGGTAAACCTCTCCCACGTCACAGCTGAAATCTCTGCCAAAGTGAAGTTCGCCGTCACGAACTTCCACCAATCCTTCGCTCCCAGACGGAGCTGGTTCAAAGCGAACCGTACTCTCAGATGCTCCGGACATGAACAAGTGTAGAAGCACCCCTCGATATCAGCGATCCACCTCATTGCAGCAATCGGATCCTGCGTCCCGTCAAACTCAGGTGGCATTGTGTTGCTGAACTCCCGAAACAACAACGAGTCACCTCCCTGTGGCCTGGCAGCGGCCACAGCTGCGGTAGCTGCAGCGGCTGCAGCCTCAGTCAACACGGCCTTCCGCTCATCAAAAGTCTCCATCAAAGTGGTCTTAATAGACCCAAACATCTCCGGAATCTCGGCCCGGATCGCCACAGCCACCTCCTCATGAATCATCTTACGATTCTCCTCGTCACTCACACTGCTCGTACTCAGTCTGTGGCCTGGTCCAACCATGATGCCTCTGAAATACAACATAGAATTATCAGAGACTCTATCGAGTATAATCGTACTCGATAACGCAACCCCACTCAGTCTCCGATATCTAGGGATTCTTCTTGGGTTGCCCACTGACCCGGTGTCTTCGGTAGTACGGGCCCAATACTACCGACCACACCGCATCAGCATTCATCCCAAGTCTTCCTCCCCAAACCCCGGATCGTGAGTACTCTATTCTTGTTATGCACTAACTACCCGCTCGCTATCAAAGCATATCATAACATCATACTTCTCTAGACTAAGGCATCACAAATCAGGCCACTCTAGTCCTATCATGAATACCTAGTCTCCTAGCATGCATAACAATTCATATCATATTATATCTCTTAACATAACATTGTAAGGTATTTTGGGGATCTTCACCGTTCGGGCGCTGGCTGATCATACACACTGCTTCGTTCTTGTTTACCACAAAATCATTATAAAATTTTATGCCTTTATTTTAAAAGTTCTCCTCAAATCCTCGGTTTGAGTTCAGTCACGCCCGAAGGTGCACCCGAATCCCTCAAACCAAGGCTCTGATACCAATTTGTGACAACAGAAATTTTTAAACAAATTTTTCATTTCAAAATAAAGTGTTTTCATCCAAAACAAGGCATAAACATTCAATGTGTCATATCATAATACAAATCATATGAATCCCAAGATCATAAATCATCTATCAGTGTGTACAGATCACGTCGGCGCCTTCCCACAGTCCTCGCTAGTACCTGAAATACATACACAACAACTGTAAGCATAAATGCTTAGTGAGTTCCCCAAAATACAACTTCCGCACATACGCCTTTCCAGGCCCTGACCTTCCGGTCCATGTGTCTCAGGGGACTTCCGTCCCTACTAGGTAAACCTTCCGGTCCTACCCAGCCGACCCTTCGGTCCACATTACAACGCCTTCCCGCCCATAATATAATCACCTTCCGGCCCATAACATAATGCCTTCCGGCCCACATTAAGCATATCATACATAGCACGTATAACAATTAACATATCACATTTAGCACATATGTCTCATATCATATCCGACCTTCCGGTCACACAATCAAACCCTTCCGGGTACAGTATAGTGAGAAGACTCACCTCACGAATATCGATAGCTATCAAATCCCGGAATCACTCGTGTTCGATCCTCCAAGCTACAATCTCCCTATAATATCATACATCTCTTATTAACACTTTTATCTTCTAAGTTTGACTATCCCTAAGAAATCAAACACAGGTCAACTCGGGTCAACGGTTAACTTTGACCGGACTCGGCGAGTGCACAAGGGCGACTCGGCGAGTCTAGACGTTTTCACCAACTCTCTAGGATTCCCTTCTTACACGTCGAGTACTTCCCCTGACTCGACGAGTTCCACCTAGGAGAATCGCGGGGCCACCCCGACTCAACTCGCCGAGTCTCAAGAACAACTCGGCGAGTCCCAGCTCGACTCATTCAACCTGTCAACCCTCTCTAACTCGCCTTGACTCACTAAGTCAACCCATGACCCAACTGGATCACTCACTGGCCGGTCCAAGGCAATCTTCAAGCTACTCGCCGAGTCTGCTCATCGGACTCGGCGAGTCCATGCCATGCAATCACTCAAACTCGCTTCTAAGGTCAGATATGTTCCAACAATTCATAGATCTGGCCTTCCTAGACTGATTCACCACGTAAAGCCCCAAACTTGGTGCACATACAACCTCTATATGACCATATATGAAGGATTATCAACAAATATCACTACTCAAGGTCATAACCTCCATTGCTCTCCATAAAGCTTGATGAATGAGGCTCTCTGGACCTCTATGGATCCAGATCCAAAGCCTCATCACTAGCAAGGGACTATTTGGCCATCCAATCAACCCAACAAAGGCAACCTCCTTTGCCTCCTCTTGGCTAGAACCTCCCTCTTCTTTGCTAAACAACACACAAAGGTCAAGAAATGCTTCCTTTCTCTCTCAAATCGCTAAAGCACTCTAGGGTTTCTCTCTATGGACTGTTGGGTACAAATGACGGCCATAAGGCCCTTTAAATAGGTCCCAAACCCAAGAAATTAGGGTTTCATTAAACAGCACGGACTCGCCGAGTCCATATCCTGGACTCGCCGAGTCCAGACGAATCCCGCGTCCAGAATCGCGACCCTACTCGGCGAGTCTGAGCTCCAACTCGCCGAGTCCCCTCTCAAAACACCAAAAATCAAAACAATAAAGATACCTGGAATTCCGGGCTGTTACAATTCTCCCCCACTAGAACTAGACTTCGCCCTCGAAGTCTCGCTCTGAAAATAGCTCCGGATGCTGCTCCCGCATATCGCGCTCCGACTCCCAGGTTATCTCCGATCCCTTCCAGTGTTGCCACTGAACCAACACCAGAGGTACCTCCTTGTTCCTGAGAACCTTGATCTTCCGATCCTAGATGGCCACTGGCCTCTCGGCATAATTCAGGCTCGCATCCACCTGAATATCCTCGAATGGAACCACTGCCGACTCATCGGCTATACACTTCCTCAATTGCGACACATGAAAAGTGTCATGGATCTGCCCCAACTCTGCTGGCAACTCCAAACGATAGGCTACCCGGCCTACCCTTGCAATCACACGAAATGGCCCAATATACCGGGATCCCAACTTGCACCTCTTCCTGAATCGAATCACTCCTTTCCCAGGAGAGACCTTCAGGAGAACGAAGTCGCCGACCTGAAACTCAAGCTCGGACCGACGTCTGTCTGCATAACTCTTCTGTCGGCTCTGGGCGGTCAATAACCTCTGTCTGACCTGCTGAATCTGCTTTGTCGTCTGAAGCATGATCTCTGTACTGCCCATCACTCTCTGCCCAACCTCTCCCCAACAAATGGGGGTCCGACACCTCCTACCATACAATAGCTCAAAGGGTGGCATACCAATGATCGAATGATGACTGTTGTTGTAGGAAAATTCTGCCAAGGGTAAATACGCATCCCAGCTACCCCCGAAATCTAACACACATGCTCGAAGCATGTCCTCAAGCGTCTGAATCGTCCGCTCGCTCTGGCCGTCTGTCTGGGGATGATATGCGGTACTAAAATGCAATCTATTACCCAACTCCTCATGAAATTTCTTCCAGAATCTGGAAGTGAAACGCACATCACAGTCCGAAACAATCGAGATCGGCACCCCATGCCGAGATACCACTTCCCTCACATATATCTACGCCAACTTCTCCGCTGAAGAACTCTCACTGATGGCAAGGAAGTGAGCGCTCTTCGTCAACCTGTCCACAATCACCCAAATTGCATCAACTCCTCTGGCAGTCCTCGGCAATTTGGTGATGAAATCCAAAGTGATCTGTTCCCACTTCCATTCGGGAACCTCCAATGGCTGCAACTTGCCATGCGGTCTCTGGTGCTTGGCCTTAACCCTGCGGCAGGTCAAACACCTCTCAACAAACCAGGCTACGTCCCTCTTCATACAGGGCCACCAATACTCTCTCCTCAAATCCAAATACATCTTCGTGGCCTCCGGATGGATCGAAAATTTCGACCGATGAGCCTCCTCCATCAAAGTAGTACGCGTACCGCCCACAAACGGTACCTAAATCCGACCCTGAAAAGTCATAAGCCCTCGACCATCCGTAACGAACTCTGAAAGCAAACCAACGACCCGTTCCCTCTTCTGCATCTCCGGTCGCACAGCCTCGGCCTGTGCCCCACGAATGGCATCCAATACCGGAGCTATCACGGTCAATCTCAAACATACCTCTCGCAGTAGAGTGCTCTCCGCCCTGCGGCTCAACGCTTCGGCTACCACATTAGCCTTGCCTGGGTGGTACAGGATCTCACAATCATAATCCTTGACCACATCCAACCACCTCCTCTGACGCATATTTAGGTTGGGCTGATGCATCAAGTACTTCAAACTCTTATGGTCTGTGTATATCGTACATCGAACCCCATACAAGTAGTGACGCCAAATCTTGAGAGCGAACACTACTGCCCCCAACTCTAGATCATGCGTGGGATATCTCGTCTCATGAGGCTTCAGCTACCTCGATGCATATGCTATCACATGACCCCTCTGCATCAACACCGCACCTAGCCCCAAAATCGATGCATCACAATATACCACAATATCCTCCATCGCTTCCGGGAGGGCTAATATCGGGGCTTCGCACAACCTTTGGCGAAGTGTCTCAAAGGAGATCTGCTGCTCGGGAACCCATGAGAATGCGACACCCTTCCGGGTCAATCTGGTGAGCGGCACTGCGATCTTGGAGAAATCCTTGATAAATCTCCGATAATACCCTGCCAACCGAAGGAAGCTCCTGATCTCAGATGGTGACTTCGGCACCTCCCAACTCATCACCGCCTCAACCTTGGCCGGATCGACCAGAATCCCTTCCTGATTAACGAGATGTCCTAGGAACTGGACTTCCCGCAACCAGAAGTCCCACTTGGAGAACTTTGCATAAAGCTTCTCCGATCTCAAAACCCCAAGGACCTCCCTCAAATGGTCCTCATGCTGCTCTCTAGATCTCGAATACACCAGAATATCATAGATAAATACAATCACCGACTGATCCAACATCGGCCTGTATACCCTGTTCATGAGATCCATGAACACAGCCGGGGCATTGGTGAGCCCAAAAGGCATCACCACAAACTCATAATGCCCATATCGCGTCCTGAACGCTGTCTTCTGGACGTCCTCGTCCCGCACTCTCACCTGATGATATCCAGACCTCAAATCGATCTTGGAAAACCAAGATGCTCCCTGCAACTGATCGAATAAATCGTCGATCCTCGGTAACGGGTAACGGTTCTTCACCATCAGTTTGTTCAACTCCCGGTAATCAATGCACATCCGGTGTGAACCATCCTTCTTCTTGACGAACAGAATAGGTGCTCCCCACGGCGAGCTGCTCCGCCAAATGAATCCCTTCCCCAGCAACTCCTGAAGCTGCGAGGATAACTCTTGCATCTATGGAGGTGCAAGACGATAAGGCACCTTAGCGATAGGCACGGCCCCCGGAACCAAATCAATACCAAAATCCACTTGCCTCACAGGAGGTATACCCGGCAGCTCCTCGGGAAAAACATCTGGAAACTCACGCACCACTGGAACCTCCTCAACTGAACTCGGTCTCTCGGAAGCCACCCGCGTATCCATCACATATGCCACAAAACCCTTACAGCCCTGCTGTAGACACTGTCTCGCCCTAGCGGCCGAACAAAAAGCTGATCCTGAACGGGTACCCTCGCCGTACACTGAAAGAATTCCCCCACTAGGGTCTCGTATAGTCACCAGCTGACGTTCACAGTCGATAACCGCGCCAAAACGGCTCAACCAGTCCATGCCCACAATGACACAGACATCACCCATCGCAATAGGAAACAAATCAATCGGAAACTCGACCCCGAAAATCTCTAACACACATCCCCGGAGAACCTCCGTGGCACAAATCACTCTCTCATCAGCTATAGAAACTCTCAGAAGCCGACTCAACGACTCATGACTAACACTGATCTGCTGACTAAAGGCCAAAGATACAAAATACCGACTCGCACCCGAGTCAAATAACACTAAAGCAGGTACAGAGTTCACAAGGAAAGTACCTACGCATATCATATCGTAAGCATAACATCTCAACATCAAAATAAATACATGAAATAAAGCATACCTACCACAACATCGGGCGCAGCGCGGACCTCCTCCTCAGTTAGCTGAAAGGCTCTCCCACGAGCCCTCGGGGCCTCGGCCTTCGCTGGTCGAGTCTCAGTAGCCCTGGCAGCAGGTGCAGATCCCTGAAGAAGCTGAGGGCACTCAACCTTACGATGGTCGTTCTGGTTGCAATGAAAGCAAACCATAAACCCCTTGGGGCAATCCCTAGCGATGTGACCCTCCTTGCCACACTTGTAGCAAGCACCAGATCGACATGTCCCCACGTGACCCTTGCCGCACTTTCCGCAAGTGCGGCCCTTCGGACCTCCCGTCCTCGAATCGGCAGACTTAGTCCGCTTGGCTGCCGGCTGAGACTGAGCCGGCCGCCGATCCACCCGTTGAGACTCAGCCTCCTCCCTGGCCTGGGTCTCCAACTCGATCTCACGCTTCCTGGCATTTGCCTGAAGCTCAGCAAAGGTATGATATGTGGAGTTCGACACAAACTTCCGGATATCCCTCCTCAACACACCCAAATACCGGCTCATCCGAGCCTACTGTGTGGACACCTGCTCGGGGCAGAACATCGCCCTCTCATGAAACTTTCGCATGATCACCGTAACCGAATCAGTACCCTGCTTTAGGGTCAAGAACTCCTGAACCAACCGTTCCCTCTCCACCGGGGGAACGTATTCGTCTCTAAACATAGAGGTAAACCTCTCCCACGTCACAGCTGAAATCTCTGCCAAAGTGAAGTTCGCCGTCACGAACTTCCACCAATCCTTCGCTCCCAGACGGAGCTGGTTCAAAGCGAACCGTACTCTCAGATGCTCCGGACATGAACAAGTGTAGAAGCACCCCTCGATATCAGCGATCCACCTCATTGCAGCAATCGGATCCTGCGTCCCGTCAAACTCAGGTGGGATTGTGTTGCTGAACTCCCGAAACAACAACGAGTCACCTCCCTGTGGCCTGGCAGCGGCCACAGCTGCGGTAGCTGCAGCGGCTGCAGCCTCAGTCAACACGGCCTTCCGCTCATCAAAAGTCTCCATCAAAGTGGTCTTAATAGACCCAAACATCTCCGGAATCTCGGCCCGGATCGCCACAGCCACCTCCTCATGAATCATCTTACGATTCTCCTCGTCTCTCACACTGCTCGTACTCAGTCTGTGGCCTGGTCCAACCATGATGCCTCTGAAATACAACATAGAATTATCAGAGACTCTATCGAGTATAATCGTACTCGATAACGCAACCCCACTCAGTCTCCGATATCTAGGGATTCTTCTTGGGTTGCCCACTGACCCGGTGTCTTCGGTAGTACGGGCCCAATACTACCGACCACACCGCATCAGCATTCATCCCAAGTCTTCCTCCCCAAACCCCGGATCGTGAGTACTCTATTCTTGTTATGCACTAACTACCCGCTCGCTATCAAAGCATATCATAACATCATACTTCTCTAGACTAAGGCATCACAAATCAGGCCACTCTAGTCCTATCATGAATACCTAGTCTCCTAGCATGCATAACAATTCATATCATATTATATCTCTTAACATAACATTGTAAGGTATTTTGGGGATCTTCACCGTTCGGGCGCTGGCTGATCGTACACACTGCTTCGTTCTTGTTTACCACAAAATCATTATAAAATTTTATGCCTATATTTTAAAAGTTCTCCTCAAATCCTCGGTTTGAGTTCAGTCACGCCCGAAGGTGCACCCGAATCCCTCAAACCAAGGCTCTGATACCAATTTGTGACAACAGAAATTTTTAAACAAATTTTTCATTTCAAAATAAAGTGTTTTCATCCAAAACAAGGCATAAACATTCAATGTGTCATATCATAATACAAATCATATGAATCCCAAGATCATAAATCATCTATCAGTGTGTACAGATCACGTCGGCGCCTTCCCACAGTCCTCGCTAGTACCTGAAATACATACACAACAACTGTAAGCATAAATGCTTAGTGAGTTCCCCAAAATACAACTTCCGCACATACGCCTTTCCAGGCCCTGACCTTCCGGTCCATGTGTCTCAGGGGACTTCCGTCCCTACTAGGTAAACCTTCCGGTCCTACCCAGCCGACCCTTCGGTCCACATTACAACGCCTTCCCGCCCATAATATAATCACCTTCCGGCCCATAACATAATGCCTTCCGGCCCACATTAAGCATATCATACATAGCACGTATAACAATTAACATATCACATTTAGCACATATGTCTCATATCATATCCGACCTTCCGGTCACACAATCAAACCCTTCCGGGTACAGTATAGTGAGAAGACTCACCTCACGAATATCGATAGCTATCAAATCCCGGAATCACTCGTGCTCGATCCTCCAAGCTACAATCTCCCTATAATATCATACATCTCTTATTAACACTTTTATCTTCTAAGTTTGACTATCCCTAAGAAGTCAAACACAGGTCAACTTGGGTCAACGGTTAACTTTGACCGGACTCGGCGAGTGCACAAGGGCGACTCGGCGAGTCTAGACGTTTTCACCAACTCTCTAGGATTCCCTTCTTACACGTCGAGTACTTCCCCTGACTTGACGAGTTCCACCTAGGAGAATCGCGGGGCCACCCCGACTCAACTCGCCGAGTCTCAAGAACAACTCGGCGAGTCCCAGCTCGACTCATTCAACCTGTCAACCCTCTCTAACTCGCCTTGACTCACTAAGTCAACCCATGACCCAACTGGATCACTCACTGGCCGGTCCAAGGCAATCTTCAAGCTACTCGCCGAGTCTGCTCATCGGACTCGGCGAGTCCATGCCATGCAATCACTCAAACTCACTTGTAAGGTCAGATATGTTCCAACAATTCATAGATCTGGCCTTCCTAGACTGATTCACCACGTAAAGCCCCAAACTTGGTGGACATACAACCTCTATATGACCATATATGAAGGATTATCAACAAATATCACTACTCAAGGTCATAACCTCCATTGCTCTCCATAAAGCTTGATGAATGAGGCTCTCTGGACCTCTATGGATCCAGATCCAAAGCCTCATCACTAGCAAGGGACTATTTGGCCATCCAATCAACCCAACAAAGGCAACCTCCTTTGCCTCCTCTTGGCTAGAACCTCCCTCTTCTTTGCTAAACAACACACAAAGGTCAAGAAATGCTTCCTTTCTCTCTCAAATCGCTAAAGCACTCTAGGGTTTCTCTCTATGGACTGTTGGGTACAAATGACGGCCATAAGGCCCTTTAAATAGGTCCCAAACCCAAGAAATTAGGGTTTCATTAAACAGCACGGACTCGCCGAGTCCATATCCTGGACTCGCCGAGTCCAGACGAATCCCGCGTCCAGAATCGCGACCCTACTCGGCGAGTCTGAGCTCCAACTCACCGAGTCCCCTCTCAAAACACCAAAAATCAAAACAATAAAGATACCTGGAATTCCGGGCTGTTACAATTCTCCCCCACTAGAACTAGACTTCGCCCTCGAAGTCTCGCTCTGAAAATAGCTCCGGATGCTGCTCCCGCATATCGCGCTCCGGCTCCCAGGTTATCTCCGATCCCTTCCAGTGTTGCCACTGAACCAACACCAGAGGTACCTCCTTGTTCCTGAGAACCTTGATCTTCCGATCCTAGATGGCCACTGGCCTCTCGGCATAATTCAGGCTCGCATCCACCTGAATATCCTCGAATGGAACCACTGCCGACTCATCGGCTATACACTTCCTCAATTGCGACACATGAAAAGTGTCATGGATCTGCCCCAACTCTGCTGGCAACTCCAAACGATAGGCTACCCGGCCTACCCTTGCAATCACACGAAATGGCCCAATATACCGGGATCCCAACTTGCACCTCTTCCTGAATCGAATCACTCCTTTCCCAGGAGAGACCTTCAGGAGAACGAAGTCGCCGACCTGAAACTCAAGCTCGGACCGACGTCTGTCTGCATAACTCTTCTGTCGGCTCTGGGCGGTCAATAACCTCTGTCTGACCTGCTGAATCTGCTTTGTCGTCTGAAGCATGATCTCTGTACTGCCCATCACTCTCTGCCCAACCTCTCCCCAACAAATGGGGGTCCGACACCTCCTACCATACAACAGCTCAAAGGGTGGCATACCAATGCTCGAATGATGACTGTTGTTGTAGGAAAATTCTGCCAAGGGTAAATACGCATCCCAGCTACCCCCGAAATCTAACACACATGCTCGAAGCATGTCCTCAAGCGTCTGAATCGTCCGCTCGCTCTGGCCGTCTGTCTGGGGATGATATGCGGTACTAAAATGCAATCTAGTACCCAAATCCTCATGAAATTTCTTCCAGAATCTGGAAGTGAAACGCACATCACAGTCCGAAACAATCGAGATCGGCACCCCATGCCGAGATACCACTTCCCTCACATATATCTACGCCAACTTCTCCGCTGAAGAACTCTCACTGATGGCAAGGAAGTGAGCGCTCTTCGTCAACCTGTCCACAATCACCCAAATTGCATCAACTCCTCTGGCAGTCCTCGGCAATTTGGTGATGAAATCCAAAGTGATCTGTTCCCACTTCCATTCGGGAACCTCCAATGGCTGCAACTTGCCATGCGGTCTCTGGTGCTTGGCCTTAACCCTACGGCAGGTCAAACACCTCTCAACAAACCAGGCTACGTCCCTCTTCATACAGGGCCACCAATACTCTCTCCTCAAATCCAAATACATCTTCGTGGCCTCCGGATGGATCGAAAATTTCGACCGATGAGCCTCCTCCATCAAAGTAGTACGCGTACCGCCCACAAACGGTACCTAAATCCGACCCTGAAAAGTCATAAGCCCTCGACCATCCGTAACGAACTCTGAAAGCAAACCAACGACCCGTTCCCTCTTCTGCATCTCCGGTCGCACAGCCTCGGCCTGTGCCCCACGAATGGCATCCAATACCGGAGCTATCACGGTCAATCTCAAACATACATCTCGCAGTAGAGTGCTCTCCGCCCTGCGGCTCAACGCTTCGGCTACCACATTAGCCTTGCCTGGGTGGTACAGGATCTCACAATCATAATCCTTGACCACATCCAACCACCTCCTCTGACGCATATTTAGGTTGGGCTGATGCATCAAGTACTTCAAACTCTTATGGTCCGTGTATATCGTACATCGAACCCCATACAAGTAGTGACGCCAAATCTTGAGAGCGAACACTACTGCCCCCAACTCTAGATCATGCGTGGGATATCTCGTCTCATGAGGCTTCAGCTACCTCGATGCATATGCTATCACATGACCCCTCTGCATCAACACCGCACCTAGCCCCAAAATCGATGCATCACAATATACCACAATATCCTCCATCGCTTCCGGGAGGGCTAATACCGGGGCTTCGCACAACCTTTGGCGAAGTGTCTCAAAGGAGATCTGCTGCTCGGGAACCCATGAGAATGCGACACCCTTCCGGGTCAATTTGGTGAGCGACACTGCGATCTTGGAGAAATCCTTGATAAATCTCCGATAATACCCTGCCAACCGAAGGAAGCTCCTGATCTCAGATGGTGACTTCGGCACCTCCCAACTCATCACCGCCTCAACCTTGGCCGGATCGACCAGAATCCCTTCCTGATTAACGAGATGTCCTAGGAACTGGACCTCCCGCAACCAGAAGTCACACTTGGAGAACTTTGCATAAAGCTTCTCCGATCTCAAAACCCCAAGGACCTCCCTCAAATGGTCCTCATGCTGCTCTCTAGATCTCGAATACACCAGAATATCATAGATAAATACAATCACCGACCGATCCAACATCGGCCTGTATACCCTGTTCATGAGATCCATGAACACAGCCGGGGCATTGGTGAGCCCAAAAGGCATCACCACAAACTCATAATGCCCATATCGCGTCCTGAACGCTGTCTTCTGGACGTCCTCGTCCCGCACTCTCACCTGATGATATCCAGACCTCAAATCGATCTTGGAAAACCAAGATGCTCCCTGCAACTGATCGAATAAATCGTCGATCCTCGGTAACGGGTAACGGTTCTTGACCATCAGTTTGTTCAACTCCCGGTAATCAATGCACATCCGGTGTGAACCATCCTTCTTCTTGACGAACAGAATAGGTGCTCCCCACGGCGAGCTGCTCCGCCGAATGAATCCCTTCCCCAGCAACTCCTGAAGCTGCGAGGATAACTCTTGCATCTATGGAGGTGCAAGACGATAAGGCACCTTAGCGATAGGCACGGCTCCCGGAACCAAATCAATACCAAAATCCACTTGCCTCACAGGAGGTATACCCAGCAGCTCCTCGGGAAAAACATCTGGAAACTCACGCACCACTGGAACCTCCTCAACTGAACTCGGTCTCTCGGAAGCCACCCGCGTATCCATCACATATGCCACAAAACCCTTACAGCCCTGCTGTAGACACTGTCTCGCCCTAGCGGCTGAACAAAAAGCTGATCCTGAACGGGTACCCTCGCCGTACACTGAAAGAATTCCCCCACTAGGGTCTCGTATAGTCACCTGCTGACGCTCACAGTCGATAACCGCGCCAAAACGGCTCAACCAGTCCATGCCCACAATGACACAGACATCACCCATCGCAATAGGAAACAAATCAATCGGAAACTCGACCCCGAAAATCTCTAACACACATCCCCGGAGAACCTCCGTGGCACAAATCACTCTCTCATCAGCTATAGAAACTCTCAGAGGCCGACTCAACGGCTCATGACTAACACTGATCTGCTGACTAAAGGCCAAAGATACAAAAGACCGACTCGCACCCGAGTCAAATAACACTAAAGCAGGTACAGAGTTCACAAGGAAAGTACCTACGCATATCATATCGTAAGCATAACATCTCAACATCAAAATAAATACATGAAATAAAGCATACCTACCACAACATCGGGCGCAGCGCGGACCTCCTCCTCAGTCAGCTGAAAGGCTCTCCCACGAGCCCTCGGGGCCTCGGCCTTCGCTGGTCGAGTCTCAGTAGCCCTGGTAGCAGGTGCAGATCCCTGAAGAAGCTGAGGGCACTCGACCTTACGATGGCCGGTCTGGTTGCAATGAAAGCAAACCATAAACCCCTTGGGGCAATCCCTAGCGATGTGCCCCTCCTTGCCACACTTGTAGCAAGCACCAGATCGAAATGTCCCCTCGTGAGCCTTGCCGCATTTTCCGCAAGTGCGGCCCTTCGGACCTCCCGTCCTCGAATCGGTGGACTTAGTCTGCTTGGCTGCCGGCTGAGACTGAGTCGGCCGCCGATCCACCCGTTGAGACTCAGCCTCCTCCCTGGCATGGGTCTCCAACTCGATGTCACGCTTCCTGGCATTCGCCTGAAGCTCAGCAAAGGTATGATATGTGGAGTTCGACACGAACTCCTGGATATCCCTCCTCAACACACCCAAATACCGGCTCATCCGAGCCTACTCTGTGGACACCTGCTCGGGGCAGAAAATCGCCCTCTCATGAAACTTTCGCGTGATCACCGTAACCGAATCAGTACCCTGCTTGAGGGTCAAGAACTCCTGAACCAACCGTTCCCTCTCCACCGGGGGAACGTACTCGTCTCTAAACATAGAGGTAAACCTCTCCCACGTCACAGCAATCTCTGCCAAAGTGAAGTTCGCCGTCACGAACTTCCACCAATCCTTCGCTCCCAGACGGAGCTGGTTCAAAGCGAACCGTACTCTCAGATGCTCCGGACATGAACAAGTGTAGAAGCACCCCTCGATATCAGTGATCCACCTCATTGCAGCAATCGGATCCTGCGTCCCGTCAAACTCAGGTGGCATTGTGTTGCTGAACTCCCGAAACAACAACGAGTCACCTCCCTGTGGCCTGGCAGCGGCCACAGCTGCGGTAGCTGCAGCGGCTGCAGCCTCAGTCAACACGGCCTTCCGCTCATCAAAAGTCTCCATCAAAGTGGTCTTAATAGACCCAAACATCTCCGGAATCTCGGCCCGGATCGCCACAGCCACCTCCTCATGAATCATCTTACGAATCTCCTCGTCACTCACACTGCTCGTACTCAGTCTGTGGCCTGGTCCAACCATGATGCCTCTGAAATACAACATAGAACTATCAGAGACTCTATCGAGTATAATCGTACTCGATAACGCAACCCCACTCAGTCTCCGATATCTAGGGATTCTTCTTGGGTTGCCCACTGACCCGGTGTCTTCGGTAGTACGGGCCCAATACTACCGACCACACCGCATCAGCATTCATCCCAAGTCTTCCTCCCCAAACCCCGGATCGTGAGTACTCTATTCTTGTTATGCACTAACTACCCGCTCGCTATCAAAGCATCTCATAAAAACATACTTCTCTAGACTAAGGCATCACAAATCAGGCCACTCTAGTCCTATCATGAATACCTAGTCTCCTAGCATGCATAACAATTCATATCATATTATATCTCTTAACATAACATTGTAAGGTATTTTGGGGATCTTCACCGTTCGGACGCTGGCTGATCGTACACACTGCTTCGTTCTTGTTTACCACAAAATCATTATAAAATTTTATGCCTTTATTTTAAAAGTTCTCCTCAAATCCTCGGTTTGAGTTCAGTCACGCCCGAAGGTGCACCCGAATCCCTCAAACCAAGGCTCTGATACCAATTTGTGACAACAGAAATTTTTAAACAAATTTTTCATTTCAAAATAAAGTGCTTTCATCCAAAACAAGGCATAAACATTCAATGTGTCATATCATAATACAAATCATATGAATCCCAAGATCATAAATCATCTATCAGTGTGTACAGATCACGTCGGCGCCTTCCCACAGTCCTCGCTAGTACCTGAAATACATACACAACAACTGTAAGCATAAATGCTTAGTGAGTTCCCCAAAATACAACTTCCGCACATACGCCTTTCCAGGCCCTGACCTTCCGGTCCATGTGTCTCAGGGGACTTCCGTCCCTACTAGGTAAACCTTCCGGTCCTACCCAGCCGACCCTTCGGTCCACATTACAACGCCTTCCGGCCCATAATATAATCGCCTTCCGGCCCATAACATAATGCCTTCCGGCCCACATTAAGCATATCATACATAGCACGTATAACAATTAACATATCACATTTAGCACATATGTCTCATATCATATCCGACCTTCCGGTCACACAATCAAACCCTTCCGGGTACAGTATAGTGAGAAGACTCACCTCACGAATATCGATAGCTATCAAATCCCGGAATCACTCGTGCTCGATCCTCCAAGCTACAATCTCCCTATAATATCATACATCTCTTATTAACACTTTTATCTTCTAAGTTTGACTATCCCTAAGAAGTCAAACACAGGTCAACTCGGGTCAACGGTTAACTTTGACCGGACTTGGCGAGTGCACAAGGGCGACTCGGCGAGTCTAGACGTTTTCACCAACTCTCTAGGATTCCCTTCTTACACGTCGAGTACTTCCCCTGACTCGACGAGTTCCACCTAGGAGAATCGCGGGGCCACCCCGACTCAACTCGCCGAGTCTCAAGAACAACTCGGCGAGTCCCAGCTCGACTCAGTCAACCTGTCAACCCTCTCTAACTCGTCCTGACTCACTAAGTCAACCCATGACCCGACTGGATCACTCACTGGCCGGTCCAAGGCAATCTTCAAGCTACTCGCCGAGTCTGCTCATCGGACTCGGCGAGTCCATGCCATGCAATCACTCAAACTCGCTTCTAAGGTCAGATCTGTTCCAACAATTCATAGATCTGGCCTTCCTAGACTGATTCACCACGTAAAACCCCAAACTTGGTGCACATACAACCTCTATATGACCATATATGAAGGATTATCAACAAATATCACTACTCAAGGTCATAACCTCCATTGCTCTCCATAAAGCTTGATGAATGAGGCTCTCTGGACCTCTATGGATCCAGATCCAAAGCCTCATCACTAGCAAGGGACTATTTGGCCATCCAATCAACCCAACAAAGGTCACAAGAAACCCTAAAACCAAATATACTTCACAAAACAGAAGATGAGCCGAAATCATACCTTTAGATCGAAGATCTAAGCTTCAAATCCACAGAATAGCAACCTCCTTTGCCTCCTCTTGGCTAGAACCTCCCTCTTCTTTGCTAAACAACACACAAAGGTCAAGAAATGCTTCCTTTCTCTCTCAAATCGCTAAAGCACTCTAGGGTTTCTCTCTATGGATTGTTGGGTACAAATGACGGCCATAAGGCCCTTTAAATAGGTCCCAAACCTGAGAAATTAGGGTTTCATTAAACAGCGCGGACTCGCCGAGTCCATATCATGGACTCGCCGAGTCCAGACGAATCCCGCGTCCAGAATCGCGACCCTACTCGGCGAGTCTGAGCTCCAACTCGCCGAGTCCCCTCTCAAAACACCAAAAATCAAAACAATAAAGATACCTGGAATTCCGGGCTGTTACAATCCTCTACCCCGAATTGACGATTTATTTGATCAACTTCAAGGAGCAAACTACTTCTCAAAGATAGTTCTATGATCGGGTATCACCAATTACGAGTGTTAGAGGAGGATGTTCCCAAGACAACCTTTCGAACTTGATATGGACATTTCGAGTTTGTAATGATGCCGTTCGGATTAACCAACACACCAGCTGTATTCATGGATCTAATGAATAGGGTGTGCCATCCTTATTTGGATCAGTTTGTCATTGTCTTCATCGATGACATACTTATCTACTCTCGAAGTAAGGAGGATCATACTCAACATCTACGGAGAGTCTTAGAAACATTACGATCGGAGAAGCTCTATGAGAAGTTCTCTAAGTGCGAGTTTTGGATTCGAAGAGTCAAATTCTTGGGCCACTTTGTTAGTGAAGAGGGAATTCACGTGGACCCTTCCAAAATTAAGGCCATTGAGAACTGGTCAGCACCGAAGACACCTGTAGAAATTCTTCAATTTCTAGGTCTCGCTGGCTACTATCGCAGGTTCATACAGAACTTCTCTAGCATCACTAAGCCGCTTACTACACTGACCCAGAAAGGCGTGACCTTTGGATGGGAAGAGAAACAAGAGAAGGCGTTCCAAACGCTGAAACGAGCCTTATGCACCGCACCAATACTATCCCTCCCAAAAGGAATAGAAGAGTTCATAGTATATTGCGATGCATCCAACCAAGGGCTCAGATGTGTTATGATGCAACGAGGTAAGTCATCGCCTATGCCTCAAGACAGCTGAAGACACACGAGGTCAACTACACCACGCATGATCTTGAGTTAGGAGCAGTTATGTTTGCTCTAAATATCTGGAGACATTATTTGTACGGTACGAAAAGCACTATCTTTACAGACCATAAAAGCCTTCAACACATCTTTGATCAGAAGGAGCTCAACATGAGACAACAACGGTGGGTCGAGCTACTCAATGACTACGAATGCAAAATTCGTTATTATCCCGGCAAGGCCAACGTAGTGGCTGATGCCCTAAGTCGGAAAGAATACTCTGGTCGTAGAGTCAAATCATTGACTATGAATATACATTCACACTTTTCTACAAATTAAGGAGGCTCAACTCATCACTTTGAAACCTGAAAATGTGGCAGGTGAATCCCTGAGAGGGACGGATAAGAACTTGGAAGTCAAGGGTGGCGGAGCCTTATATCTCATGGATCGAATCTGGAAACCGAAACACGATGGCTTCAGATACATGTTCAGGACCGAAGCACACAACACTCGTTATTCCGTTCATCTAGGTTCGGATAAGATGTATATGGATCTTAAAAAGTTATACTGGTGGCCTAACATGAAAGCAGATATTGCTACCTTCGTGAGTAAATATCTTACTTGCGCAAAGGTTAAGGTCGAATACCAGAAACCATCAGATTTACTTCAGTAACCGGAGATACCAGAATGTAAATGGGAGCGGATTACTATGGACTTCATAACCAAGTTGCCCAAGACATCGGGTGGACTTGATACTATTTGGGTCATCATCGAAAGACTGACCAAATCCTCGCATTTCCTACCAATCAAAGAGACCGACAAGATGGAGAAACTAACTTGAACACACATTAGGGAGATCGTACGACTGCATGGTGTTCCCATATCAATTATATCCGATAAAGATAGTAGATTCACTTCGAAGTTCTAGCAGTCGCTACAAAGTTCCCTTGCAACGAGGCTGGACAAGAGTACAGCCTACCATCCACAGACCGATGGACAAAGTGATAGAACTATCCAAACCTTAGAAGATATGTTGAGAGCCTGTGTGATCGACTTTCGGAAGGCATGGGATACTCATTTACCCCTTGTTGAATTTTCCTACAATAGCAGTTACCACATGAGCATAAAGGTTGCTCCTTTCGAAGCCCTCTATGGCCGGAAGTATAGATCCCCTCTATGCTGGGCTGAGGTCGGTGACACCCAGTTAGCTAAAGGACGAGTTCCTAACAGCACTCTCACAGGTCCGGAAATCATACGGGAAACGACAGAGAAGATGGTTCAGATCCATGAACAATTGAAAGCCTTTAGAGACCATCAGAAGAGCTACGCAGACAAGCGAAGGAAACCTTTGGAATTCCAGGTAGGAGACCACATTCTTTTGAAAGTCTCACCCTGAAAGGGATTGATACTCTTCAGAAAGCATGGAAAGCTAAGTCCAAGATACGTAGGGCCTTTCAAGATTCTTGCAAGAATCGACCCTGTAGCTTACAAACTCAATCTACCGCGTGAACTCAGTAACGTACATTCTACTTTCCACGTCTGAAACTTGAAAAAGTGTCTGTCCGACGAGACTGTTGTAATCCCACTTGACGAGATCGAGATCAATGAGAGCCTCAACTTCGTGGAAGAACCTATAGAGATCATGGACCGAGAGGTCAAGCAAACGAAACAAAGTCGTATCCCGATAGTGAAGGTTCGCTGGAACGCCAAGCGAGGACCTGAATTCACTTGGGAGCATGAGGATCAAATGAAATTGAAATATCATCATCTTTTTACCTAGTTATTTGTAACTACTTATTTGCTTAAATTCTAATTTCGGGACGAAAGTCCCTCAAACGGGGGGATGATGTGAGAACTCGAAATTTCTATATTATAACAAACCCTGCATTCAATCAAAGTCAAACCTACTGCTTCTAATTGTACAACACTTAATTCTCAAAACTCCAAGAGTTTGGAGTTTACGGCCATAACATGGAGTTTACGGCCGTAAACTCTAAGGTATAAATATGATACTTAGTCATTTTATGTCATCTTTACCATTTTCAAGCCTAGAACTCATTTTCTCTCAAGTATCATCTGCATTCTTCAGTAGATCTTCAACTTGGTAAGTGTTTCCTTCCTTGATTAGTTGATATCCTTTAATATTGTCACACCCCAAAATCGGAACGACGGAAACGTTCGGGTTGGAGGACGTCATGTCAAGTATCACGAAATATGTATATGGTAAGCAAGTAATGAACAACCATTTCATTTAGAAAGAAAGTGTTTACAATGTGTGTGTTCACAAAACATAGAAGTCATAAACAAATAACATAACAAGACTTGAAGCTGTAATGCTCCATCTTCTAAATTCCCAGAACGAGTACCTGTCTAATAGTCTCCTGAGAATACAAGTTATTGGAAAGAGTTGATATGCAATTAAGCAGGTGAGTTCATAAGATTCTAGTGATGTGAGTAAGCTGTAAAATGTGGCTGAAAATGTATATGCACAAGTGATGTAAGCTGTAAGTTCTGTTTTGAAATGTTCGCCTGTTCCTCTAGAAAATCCTATATTTCCTACTGTAATGGAAGTTAAGTAAAATGACACTACAAGCCTTTCTATGCGTACTAAGTGGGTACAAGTTGATATATACTTGGAGTAAATAAACAATCGATTGTGCACATCTGCCCTAAACTCACAACCCAATGGGGAACAGCAAGTAAGGCGGATAACACACATTCCGTTGGTTCTTAGATCGTTGTCATATATAACCTTGGTGTATTCACTTGTTACTCATGGAGTTATTCGTAATGGTTCCTTTATATCTAATGGAGAGTTGTTTTTAAAAAAACCTATATTTCTTATAGTAAAATAATGACTACGGTGATTACTTTTATAATAGCTTTGTTTATTGTCACACCCCCAAACCGGAACGGCGGAAACGTTCGGGGGCGGATGACTTCATGTGGTAGCATAACAAATGAATACATAGTAAAGAAAGCAGTACAACCATCATATATATAATTGAAAGTTTACATTGTTAAAGTACATGTTCAAAACCAATTACAATATGATGCCAAAATATGAATTTAAACTGACGTCGCAGTGTCCCTTCTTCAAAAGCTATTTAATACCTGTAATTACTGAATCCCTGGGACATACAAGTATTTTGAAAGAGTAGATCAACATTTAAGCTGGTGAGTTTCATAAGTATTAAATGACAATGTGTGTATGAAATGAAATGTTTTGTTTTTGGTTTGTTTGTTCCTAGAAAATCCCATATTTTCTACTAGCATAAATGTAGCCTTCTATAACCAATGTATTGACTCGGATTGCCTATACACAACGTTCTTCAGGCGTTGGAATGTTCTGACATTTGTCACCCCAAATGGAGGACTGTAGCTAACAGTCAGGGCGCAGGTTGTCAAGCCTGTATAGATCTATACACAAACACCATGCTCCCCATCCAAGAGATTCTGGTATATAATACAGGACTTGAAATATGTACTCGAACGTACGTGAAGTTAATGTCTCACAAAACTTAGTATAAAAACAGAGTTACGTGTTAAAACGTCCGTTTGTTCTTGTATGTGAAAGTGAATTCTTGAAAATCGTGTTTCTAGTATGTAAAAGTTAGTAATGTTCTCGTAAAACTATACCTATTATAGCTTTCTAAAAATGTGTCTCGTTTGTTTAGAAATCCCTAGGAAATGAATCACTTGTTATGAAAGTATAAATTTTTTTAGTGTCTAAGTTGGACACATATACATGCAATCTAAGGAGAGTGTTTAATTTATACATATATAACAACATTTTTCATTTCAAAAGATATAATGTTATTGTGATATATTTTACATACGAAAGTTCCCTATAAAGTTTATAAATCACATATGATTCTGTTGAATAAAAGTGTATAATAAAACTTTATATAACACACGATAATAATCCTGTGTTTTACTTGTATTCCCCCCCTTGAAAGCATAAAAAGCATTTATAGAATATATTTAAAAGGGTTAATTAAGGGGTATGAACTCACTTGAAAGATCGAAGAAAGGCGAGATTAAAACCGGGCAGAATTTCTTCTCGGGAAAACGGATTTTCTCGGGATTCTCGGGAATCTCGAGAGTATAAACGACCTTCAGGACTTGAGAAAAGTGACTGGGGCTTTGGGTTAGCACGGGCACGGAAAACGAGGCAAAAACGCAAGAGAAATGAGAGAGAATGGCGCTTTTCTTCGGAACCCTCACATCCCTTTTATATGGGGTGGGAACCGCCTCGGTACGCTGGGTGTTCGCGTGCGTCACACATGACCGTATCCTCGACTGCCTCGGAGTTCGGATGGGATGGGCGTAGCTTCTCATAGGACGAGACATGGACGATCCGAGGCCTAGGCCTTTAGTACGCTGAGCATACGAGCTTACGCTGGGCGTAACTCGGCCCTATCTGATGACTCGCCTTCGGATAATACCAAGATTAAATAATAAAATTTATATTTTATTTATTTAATAAACTTCTAAAATTCATATCTTCTTCATACGAACTCCGTTTTCGATGTTCTTTATATCCACGCGTAGGTGCGACTACGCTCTACAACTTTCGTTTAGATTCTGTCGGCAAATTTTGAAACTATTTTTATTATTTATTTTTAAAAGGTTGCGTTAAGAAAATTTCGTTAGAAATTCATAACTTCTTTATCTGACGTCTTTTTTTGCCAGACTTTTTACTGCTGAAATACCATTGTCGAGACCTTCGATTCTCGTTTAGGTCATTCTGGTCAAAAGTCGCTCGATCTCCGATTTGAGTTTTTAGTTGTCTGTCGCTAAGCCGAACTTGGAAGAATCATAACTTCATCACGAAGTCAGATTTGGGCGTTGTTTTTACGTATGATCACTGTTTAATAACATTAAACATAGTAGGTAATTATTTAGAGACTTTTTGGACTTTTTATTTTCGAAATTAATTTCATTATATCAAAAGTGGTTACAAAACTCGACTTTTTAGGTCATTACATAGAGTTGAAATATTGGGTTGTCACATCATCCCCCCGTTAGAGGGAATTTCATCCCGAAATTTAAATTAGTAAAGATACTAGTGAATCAGAGAAAAAGATGAGGGTACTTTTACTTCATCTGATCTTCGCGTTCCCATGTGAATTCAGGTCGTCTCTTGGCGTTCCAGCGAACCTTCACGATTGGTATGCGACTTTGTTTCATTTGTTTGACCTCTTGGTCCTTGATTTCTACCAGTTCTTCCACAAAGTTGAGGCTCTCGTTGATCTCGATCTCGTCGAGTGGAATAACAAGAGTCTCATCGGACAGACACTTTTTCAAGTTCGAGACATGGAAGGTTGGATGTATGTTACTAAGTTCACGCGGTAGATTAAGCTTGTAAGCCACAGGGCCGATTCTGGCAAGGATCTCGAAAGGCCCTACGTATCTTGGATTTAGTTTCCCACGCTTTCCAAATCGTATTAAGCCCTTCCACGGTGAGACCTTCAATAAAACGTGGTCTCCTACCTGGAATTCCAAAGGTTTCCTCCTTTGGTCAGCGTAGCTTTTCTGTCGGTCTCTAGAGGCTTTCAACCATTCACGAATTTGAACGATCTTCTCTGTCGTTTCTCGTATGATTTCCGGACCGGTGAGAGTGCTTTCAGGAACTCGTCCTTTAGCTAACTGGGTGTCGCCAACTTCAGTCTAACATAGAGGGGACCTGCACTTTCGACCATAGAGGGCTTCAAACGAAGCAGCCTTTATGCTTATATGATAACTATTGTTGTACGAGAATTTGACAAGGGGTAAATGGATATCCCATGCCTTTCCGAAGTCAATTACACAGGCTCTCAGCATATATTCCAAAGTTTGTATTGTTCTCTCACTTTGCCCGTCTGTTTGTGGGTGGTAGGCTGTACTCATGTCTAGCCTAGTCCCCAGGGAACTTTGTAGTGACTGCCAGAATCTTGAAGTGAATCTACTATCTCTATCAGAGATAATTGATATCGGAACACCATGCAGTTGCACTATTTACCTTAAATAAGTTCTTGTAAGCTTTTCCATCTTGTCAGTCTCCTTTATTGGTAGGAAATGCGCGGATTTGGTCAATCTGTCGACAATAACCAATATGGTATCGAGTCCACTCGTCGTCTTGGGCAACTTGGTTACGAAGTCCATAGTAATCCGTTCACATTTACATCCCGGTATCTTCGGCTATTGCAGTAATCCTGACGGTTTCTGATACTCGACCTTAACCGTAGCACAAGTAAGGCATTTACTTACGAAGGTAGCAATTTCTGCTTTCATGTTAGGCCACCAGTACAGTTTCTTAAGATCCAGATACATTTTATTTGAACATGGGTGAACGGAATATCTCGTGTTGTGTGCTTCGGTCATGACTACGTCTTTGAAACCACCATGTTTCGATGTCCAGATTCGATCCATGAGATAATACGCTCCGCCACCCTTGATTTCTAGATTCTTTTCCATTCCTCTCAGGGATTCACCCGCCACACTTTTAGGTTGTAACGCTTCCAGTTGAGCCTCCTTAATTTGTGTGGATAAGTGGGAATGGATAGTCATAGTCAAAGATTTGACTCTCCGCCCAGTGTATTCTTTTCGACTGAGGGCGTCAGCTACCACGTTGGCCTTGCCAGGATGATAACAAATTTCACATTCGTAGTCATTGAGTAATTCGACCCATCGTCGTTGTCGCATGTTAAGCTCCTTCTGATCAAAGATGTGTTGAAGGCTCTTGTGATCGGTGAAAATAGTACTCTTTGTTCCGTACAAGTAGTGTCTCCAAATCTTCAGAGCAAATACCACTGCTCCTAACTCAAGATCGTGTGTCGTATAGTTCACTTCGTGTGTCTTAAGCTGTCGGGAGGCATAAGCAATAACATTCCCTCTCTGCATAAGAACACAAATAAGTCCTTGGTTTGATGCATCGCAATACACTACAAAATCTTCTATCCCTTCGGGAAGGGATTGATGGGTTTTAGCCATAAGAACTTTCCTATGTGCGCATGCAAAACCCTAATGCTCGGATCTAGGCTTTCTAATAAACATGCTTTGAATCCAAGACTTCTAATTACTAATTAGGTTAAACAAGAACAATGAAACAGATCTAGAATCATACCTTTGAGTTCCTTGTTGATCTTGAGGTCTTGGAGCTTCTAGAGTCACAAATGTCACTCCTCTAATGGCTTACAAACACCAAAGCAAGGAGGATGATTTGGGAGAGAGGAGAGGGGAGGAATTCGACCAGAGTTCTCTTGCTTTTTCAGAAGTATCGAATTCCCTATGCCATGGGGTCTATTTATACTTGCAGATTCCTTAATGATTACAGATAAGTCCCTATCAGATAATCTTCTCTTAAGGCTATCCAAATCCATTCCATAGATAAGTATATGGACGATTTTAGCTTTCCTAAAGCTCTTAGAATCCGTCCAAAGTATATCCAAATGGATTTACAGTTTAAAGCTTAACTATCAAACAATTGACAGTTTATACCCCTTTATTTAATTAATCTCTTTAAGTCACCAAATTAATTCTAATTAATTCTATGACTTATATTAATCAATACATATTATTCATTATATTATTCCCATAATATATTAATAATATTTATTCTCTCTTAATAAATCATCCTATCAAGTTGCTATGGTGAAGGCAACCCAAAAGGACCATGCACAACCGGATATAGTTACAGCCTTAGACACTATTCCAACAGTCTCCCACTTGGATAAGTCTAGTAACTATACAAGTAAAATTCGGTTTGCAATCGTAGCTCTCTAAGACGCTGTCAACTCTGATCTAATCAATCTTGTCCTTTAGATAAGGGAACGTACAGTCCTCTGTTAGATATCATGCTGACAATCCTATGGAATGGTTAGTCAAGCATTTAGGTTTCTCGATCTCTGATTTATTTGACATAGAACTTAATCGAACACATCAATTTAGTTCTGACCGGGCCCGGCACATAAGTCAAATCAAATCATCGAGCGGCCGAGATATCGCTTTTACCTTCTTAGATAAAAGTTACAGATAAACTTTGACTTATATGCATTTACTTATTCATTTACCAACTATACACAACAATACGTTTTATAACACCAAGTTACTGATGCGTTTTCGTATTATCAATGTACAATCAATTAACAAATAATAAACCATATATCTAGGTTTTAAGACTATATGATATTATCGTCTTGCGATCACCTTTTATATCTTATTCCATAAGGTGATTCCAGCAAGCGCGGGTTTATTCCAATGCTCAAAACTAGTTCATAAGCACTCATGAACGTTGCAGCAATCCTTTGCTATGTCTAACATCATTTAGACATTCTACACACCAATTCACGACAATCTTCTTTCATATCTACTTCCAACATATGAACGATTGTGGACCATTTGAATAATTCGATTATTCCTAATAACCTCAATTATTCTGGAAGTCAAAACATGCAAAGTGAAACAATAGCTAAACAATTAACATAAGATAGTAACATTACTCATAAATAAAACTCCTTTATTTAATCATCAAATGTCAATTACATTTATCTATTACACGTTTCTAATACTATCTAATCTATGCTAATATCATCCTTCAGCCCAATACTCCTAGCATGCTGCAAGTGCTTAACCTTACTCAGTCCCTTCGTAAGCGGATCTGCTGGGTTATCTTCTGATGATATCCTCTTAACTACGAGTTGTCCTTCTTCTACACGATGTCTAATGAAGTGATACTTTCTGTCGATATGTCTTGATCTACCATGATCCCTCGGTTCCTTGGTTAAGGCAACCGCACCTTCGTTATCACAGAAAATCTCCATTGGCTCCTTTATGGCAGGTACGACTCCAAGATCACTGATGAAGTTCTTTAGCCATATTGCCTCCTTCGACGCTTCGCTCGCTGCAATGTACTCTGATTCGCACGTTGAATCAGCTACAGTTTCTTGCTTGGAACTTTTCCATGTCACTGCTCCTCCATTTAGGGTAAAGACCCAGCCCGACTGCGAACGGTAGTTGTCCCTGTCGGTTTGAAAACTGGCGTCACTATACCCTCGCACCTTCAAGTCATCACTTCCTCCGAGGACTAAGAACCATTCCTTCGTCCTCCGAAGGTACTTAAGGATATTCTTCACCGCTATCCAATGGGCTTTGCCAGGATTCCCTTGATATCTGCTAACCATGCTCAAAGCGAAGGCTACATCAGGGCGAGTACAAGTCATAGCGTACATGATTGAGCCAACTGCGGAGGCGTATGGTACTCGGCTCATTTCTGCTATCTCAGCTTCGGTACTCGGACTTTGAGTCTTACTCAACTTGGCATTACTTTGTATCGGTAGTTCTCCCTTCTTTGAGTTTTCCATACTAAAACGTTTTAGTACCTTCTCTAAGTAAGTATTCTGACTAAGTCCAATTAGTCTCTTACTTCTTTCTCTTATTATCCTTATTCCCAAAATGTAAGAAGCCTCTCCGAGGTCCTTCATAGCGAAACACTTCCCGAGCCAGGATTTTACCTCCTGCAGAGTCGGAATGTCGTTTCCTATGAGTAATATGTCATCGACATATAGAACGAGGAAGCTTACTATACTCCCACTGGCTTTGACATATACACAAGATTCGTCTTCGCTTCGTACAAATCCAAACTCTTTGACTTTCTCATCGAAACAAAGATTCCATCTGCGAGATGCTTGCTTAAGTCCATAAATGGACTTCTCAAGCTTACACACTCTATCCGGATGCTTCGGATCCACAAACCCCTCTGGCTGAGCCATGTAAACATTCTCAGCCAACTTTCCGTTAAGGAAAGCGGTCTTGACATCCATTTGCCAAATCTCATAATCATGAAATGCGGCAATTGCTAACATCACTCTAATAGATTTAATCTTCGCAACTGGTGAGAAGGTCTCATCATAGTCAACTCCGGGAGTTTGAGTAAAGCCCTTCGCGACCAATCGCGCTTTATATGTGTGTACGTTCCCATCCACGTCGGTCTTCTTCTTGAAGATCCATTTGCACCCAACGGTCTTACGTCCGGGCACGTAATCAACCAAATTCCAAACTTGGTTATCATTCATGGATTGGATCTCGCTATCCATTGCCTCTTTCCACTTTACAGACTCCGGGCCTGCCATGGCTTCCTTGTAGCTATTAGGTTCATCAAGATTTACTAGTGTACCATCACTAATATACGTGTCCCCTTCGGTAGTAATATGAAAGCCATAGAACTGGGGATGAACTTTAACTCTATCGGAACGTCTAAGAGGTAAGGATTCGTCAATTGGTTCAACCGGAGTTTCCTCCTCGGGTTGAGTGCCAGCGGTAGAGGTTCCTTCATCCATCGACTCTTGAATCTCTTCAAGTTCGATTTGCCTCCCACTGTCTCCTTGGTTTATGAGTTCTCGCTCTCGGAAAACTCCTCTCCTCGCAACGAAGACAACATTGTCCTTCGGTTTATAGAAGAGATATCCAAAGGATGTCTGCGGGTAGCCGATGAAAATACATCGCTCACTTCGAGGTTCAAGCTTGTCGTGAGTATCTCGTCTTACGAAAGCCTCGCAACCCCAAACCTTGATATGTGCCAACGAGGGAGCTTTCCCTGTCCACATCTCGTGAGGTGTTTTGGTAACCTTCTTAGTAGGGACTCGGTTAAGGATATGGGCGGCAGTCTCTAAGGCATACCCCCAGAAAGAGATTGGTAGCGAAGCACGACTCATCATAGAGCGAACCATATCCAATAGGGTTCGATTACGCCTTTCTGCCACACCATTCAACTGCGGTGTCCTAGGAGGCGTCAATTGCGAAACTATTCCACACTCCTTGAGATAATCGTGGAATTCAAGACTTAGGTACTCTCCTCCTCGATCGGATCGAAGCATCTTGATTTTCCTGCCCAATTGATTCTCCACTTCATTCTTGAATTCTTTGAACTTTTCAAAGGTGTCCGACTTTTGCTTGATTAAGTAGATATACCCATATCTACTATAGTCATCGGTAAAAGTCACATAGAAGCGGTTCCCATCCTTCGTGGTTGATCTAAATGGTCCACATACATCGGTATGTATTAAGTCCAATAGACCATCGCCCCTTTCACAAGTACTTGTGAAGGGCGACTTAGTCATCTTTCCAAGCAAACAAGACTCGCATGTGTCATCTTCCCTAAGGTCGAATGACTCCAACACTCCATCCTTTTGGAGTTTGGCTATGCGTTTCTTGTTGACATGTCCAAGACGACAATGCCACAAGGATGCTTTATCCATACTAGTGGAAGAATCAATATTCAAAACATCATTTCCAAAGTCATCAACAATCATAACAGTTTCATATATTCCATTACATGGTATAGCTTCAAAGTAAAAGACACCATTTAGATAAGCCAAAATAGAACCATTCTCATTATTAAAAGAAAATCTAAATCCTTGTCTAAATAAACCATGAAATGAAATGATGTTTCTTGCCATTTCTGGCGAATAGCAACAATTGTTCAAATCTAAAACTAAACTATTCCTAAGCACTAAGGAATACACTCCAATCTTGGTTACAGGCGACGATCTTCTGTTCCCCATGATTAGATTGATCCTTCCTTGCTCCACATCCCTACTTCTTCTTAGTCCCTGCACATTAGAACAAATGTGATAACCACAACCGGTATCAAGAACCCAAGAAATAGCATGATTAGAATCGTTAGATTTGATTGTATATATACCTGCGAAAGATGGCTTGATCTTTCCTTCTTTGATTGCTTGCAGGTAATCCGGGCAGCTTCTCTTCCAATGTCCTATCTTGTGGCAGTGGTGGCACTCTGCCTCCTTCGGGTTAGAGCAGGGCTTGGCGGGATCAACTTTGGTCCCACTAGAAGAGGCACCATCTCGGGCTTTCACCTTGCGATAGTTCTTCGATGAAGCTTTCCTCTTCTTTCCCTTCCCTTGTCCAATAGCCAAGACAGGAGCAGCGGGCGGATTGGGAGTAGGTGCAACAGACTTGTCTTTGAAGTTGCTCTCAGCAACCCTCAAGAGACCTTGGAGCTTGCTTAGGGTGACCTCTTCTTTGTTCATGTGGTAGGTCATCCTAAATTGATTGTACATCGGAGGCAAAGAGTGAAGCACCATGTCGATTGCCAAGTCCTCACCGAAGTCAACATTTAACTTGCGAAGGCGGTCGACATACCTTTGCATCTTTTGCAAGTGCACGGTAAGAGATTCTCCATGACCCATCTTTGCGGAAATCATGTTAGTGAAAATCTCGTACCTCTCTTGTCTCGCGTTTTGGTGGTACCTCTCCAATAAGTCTTGATGCATCTCGTACGGGTACATGTCCTCGTAGGACTTTTGGAATTCGGAGTTCATGGTGGCGATCATGATGCAATGTACCTTCGTCGCATCTCGCTCATGAGTTTCAAAGGCGGTGATTTCGGCTGGAGTAGCGATTTCGGTGTTGATTTTCTCGAGCTTCTCATCAAGGACATACTCTTTGTCCTCATAGCGAGCAATGGTGCGAATGTATCTTATCCATTCGCTAAAGTTCGTTCCATCGAAGGTGACCTTTTGGCAAAGGCTCATCAATGTGAAAGAACTAGCAGCAGCGTTGTTTGCGTTCGACATCTATAATTAGAAAAAGACAAAGATAGATTAGAATAAGAATCCCTAATTATCACCCAATAGGAAAATTAGGGCTAGGATCCAACAATAACATTTACATATTAGAAAAGGGATGCCGTAATCTAACATGCAAATAAATTGAAGGTAAGTGAATGACGATTCACTAATTCTCCATCACAAAAACCTAAACTATTAGTCCTGAGTGTTTTTTTTTGAGAATTCCTAGGTTCGGATGAGATTCATTGAAACTATTCAATGGCATGTTTAAATCTCGATATGCCCCTCTTGTTTGTGACTGGGATACCGAGGATCACAAAGCGGGTGTGAATAACCATGCAAATTTACATAGTGCCTTCATTGTAACGATCACCTATTCGATGTGCCGGTAAACCACACACGCTCCATCGAACTATGATATACAATGAATCACCCTTTGCCACCTTCGCTTAGAACCAATTAGTGTGCCGGTAAACCACACACGCTCCACCAACATCTTAGCAAGGTGCAAAGTGTAATTTCATGGGATTGCATCAATTCACTTTTCCTAAAGTAACTAGGATTGGGAAATTTTAAAATATGTGTAGTTACTTTGTATTTCTTATTATACTTTTAATGAGAGGATGAGGTTGCCCTATCCTACCCGTTCGGCTAACGACCCTCCACCAATCAAGCAAGCGGTGGGTGTGAGTGTACACCCATTAAGCGCCATTTTATAGGCCGCAACCTTATACCCACCTTATAGATCGGCTTCGTGAATGAGGCCTACTAACGGTAAGACTAGCATTTAGTTATACATATATATATTATTCTAGTAATATCATATTAGTATAGGGTTGTATTTTAAAACTTTTAAAATCTAGGGTTTGAAATTTAAGTTGTCTAAAATTAAAGCTTTTAATCACAAAAGTAAATTTCAAAACATGAGGGTAGGTTTTAAACATTTAAAACATGGAGGATCAAATAACAAATAATTCCAATTAACAATTAATATCCTAATTATCTATATTTGATTTATTCAAGATTTCTTTTTAAGATAATTACCAAAATAATCAAAATAATTAATTAATTATCATATAAGGAAATTAAATATTTAATTAGTTGATAATTACCTTTAACTAGATCAAGATAATAGTTATATTTATCAGAAAAACGAATTAATATTGATCTAATTAGTTTATGGTAAGTTAAGATAAGATAAACACAAAGAAATCCCGAATCTGGCCATTCCTGACGCCTGGACTCGCCGAGTGCACAAAGGGACTCGCCGAGTCAGGCCTACTCGCCGAGTCCACTTTGAGACTCGCCGAGTCCATGACTCAGAAACCAAAAAATCGAATTTTGCAGGTTTGTTTCAGTTAATCAAGCAACAATTTACAGAAAACCAAGCTAGGCTCTGATACCACTGATGGGTTTTAGCCATAAGAACTTTCCTATGTGCGCATGCAAAACCCTAATGCTCGGATCTAGGCTTTCTAATAAACATGCTTTGAATCCAAGACTTCTAATTACTAATTAGGTTAAACAAGAACAATGAAACAGATCTAGAATCATACCTTTGAGTTCCTTGTTGATCTTGAGGTCTTGGAGCTTCTAGAGTCACAAATGTCACTCCTCTAATGGCTTACAAACACCAAAGCAAGGAGGATGATTTGGGAGAGAGGAGAGGGGAGGAATTCGACCAGAGTTCTCTTGCTTTTTCAGAAGTATCGAATTCCCTATGCCATGGGGTCTATTTATACTTGCAGATTCCTTAACGATTACAGATAAGTCCCTATCAGATTATCTTCTCTTAAGGCTATCCAAATCCATTCCATAGATAAGTATATGGACGATTTTAGCTTTCCTAAAGCTCTTAGAATCCGTCCAAAGTATATCCAAATGGATTTACAGTTTAAAGCTTAACTATCAAACAATTGACAGTTTATACCCCTTTATTTAATTAATCTCTTTAAGTCACCAAATTAATTCTAATTAATTCTATGACTTATATTAATCAATACATATTATTCATTATATTATTCCCATAATATATTAATAATATTTATTCTCTCTTAATAAATCATCCTATCAAGTTGCTATGGTGAAGGCAACCCAAAAGGACCATGCACAACCGGATATAGTTACAGCCTTAGACACTATTCCAACAGGGATAGTATCGGTGTGGTGCACAAGGCCTGTTTCAGTGTTTGGAACGCCTTCTCTTGTTTCGCTTCCCCGTCAAAGGCCACGCCTTTCTGGGTTAATGTAGTAAGAGGTTTCGCAATGCTAGAGAAGTTCTTTATGAATCTACGATAGTAGCCAACGAGACCTAGAAATTGACGAATCTCTGTAGGTGTCTTTGGTGCCGACCAGTTCTTAATGGCCTTAATTTTGGAGGGGTCCACGTGTATCCCCTTCTCGCTAACAACATGGCCCAAAAATTTGACTCTTCGAATCCAAAATTCGCATTTAGAGAACTTCGCATAGAGCTTCTCCAATCGCAATGTTTCTAAGACTTTTCGTAGGTGCTGACTATGATCTTCCTTACTTCGGGAGTAGATAAGTATATCATCGATGAAGAAGATGACGAACTGATCTAAGTAAGGATGACACACCCTATTCATTAGGTCCATAAATATTGCTGGTGCGTTGGTTAATCCGAACGGCATCACTACAAATTCATAGTGTCCATAACGAGTTCAGAAGGCTGTATTGGGAATATCCTCCTCTAGTACTCATAATTGATGATATCTGAATCGTAGATCTATTTTTGAGAAGTAGTTTGCTCCTTGAAGTTGATCAAACAGGTCGTCAATGCGGGGTAGAGGATCACGATTTTCGACAGTAAGTTTGTTCAGTTCTTTGTAGTCGATGCACATGCGGAACGATCCGTATTTCTTCTTTACAAAAAGGACCGGTGCTCCCCAAGGTGAGAAACTTGGTCTAATGAATCCTTTTTGATGGAGTTCGTTAAGCTGACTGGAAAGTTCTTGCATCTCTGCTGGTGCCAGGCGATAAGGCGATTTCGCTACTGGGGTAGCCCTTGGAACTAAGTCGATTCTAAACTCGACTTGGCGTTGTGGTGGTAATCCCGATAGTTCTTCTGGGAAGATATCGGGAGAGTCACGTACTACTGGAATGCTCTTAATATCCTTTACTTCCTGACTCGTATTGACGATGTGTGCAAGAAATGCATGATAATCCTTTCGCAAACACTTTCGAGCTTGGATGCACGAAATGATGCGAAGGTTTGTACTTGATTTGTCGCCGTAAATCACTAATGTTTCATCGTTAGGAAGACTAAGACGAACTGCTTTCTCAAAGCACAGGATGTTGGCACGAAGAAGACTTAGCCAATCCATGCCGACTATGACGTCGAAACTTTTAATTTGGATCGACATGAGGTTGATTGGAAAAGAATGACCGTCTAAAGTTAACGTACAGTCCATGTATGTGCAATTAGTGTTTTCTGTTTTTCCATTTTCCATCTCTATAGTGAATGATTTTTCTAACTTGCTTGGTTTATGTTTAAGTAAGTGAATAAAGTTTTGACTCACGAAGCTTCTCTCCGCTCCACTATCGAATAATATGCATGCATATGAATTATCGAGAAGGAATGTACCAGCAACTACAGTCGGATCAGCTACGGCTTCATCGTGGCCTATAGCCAAAACTTGTCCCACCCCGCCAGTATTTCCTACCTTTGGGCACTTTCTCTTGTAGTGACCCACCTCGCCACAACCGTAGCAAGTTTGGCCTACACCCGCGCTGGGAACTTGAGTGATCGGCTTTGCGGGATCCTTGCAAAAACGGACAGTGTGTCCCTTTCTGTTGTAGTTGGAGCACTGTATTTCTCGACAAGGTCCATGATGGTGATAAGTGCATTTGGTGCACTTTGGAAGGCTACCCCCATAAGGCTTTGTTGGGTAGGGATTTGTAGGAACGGTAGCAGGTACAGTAGCAGCATTCACTGAAACTAGTTGTTGTTTCTTTGTGGATTCTTGGGAAGACCCACCCTTCCCTTTATTCCATACTCTCTTCCTGTTATTGTTGTGGTTGTTTCCCTTTTGAGGTTCTGGTGTAGAAACCGTTGAGTTCTGATGACTTCCGTAATCAACAAGAGATTGTGCCAGTTCCTTGGCACTTTCAAAAGTGTCAGGTTTTGAAGCTAACACGCTTGATCGAATTTGGGGCGACAGTCCCCAAATGTATCTCTCTATTTTCTTGCTCTCAGGAGCAATCATATCTGGGCAAAGGATTGCCAGATCGCAGAATCTGTTGGTATAAGTTGCTATGTCGGTACCAATGATTCCAAGAGTCCAGAGTTCATGCTCGAGTTTTTGAATCTCTCCGCGTGGACATTATTCTCTCATCAGCATGATTTTTAAGCTCTCCCAGCTTATGGAGTTTGCCACTATCAGGGTAAGTACCTTAACGTGGCCATTCCATCAAGTTAAAGCCCTATCAGTAAGTGTGAAGGTTGCAAACTTGACTTTGCTGTGCTTGGGACAGGAGCAGATTTCAAAGACTTATTCTGTCCTTTCGATCCACTGCCTCAGAATCATCACACCACCGGTCCCATTAAACATCCGGGGTTTGGCATTAGTAAAGTCCTTATAGGTGCATTCTCGGGATTGCCCATGAATCTCGCCATGGTTGGATGGGTGTGTGCCAGTTCCCGAGCCAGTAGTACTCGGGTTATTGATCTGTGACATGGCAGCTGCTATAGCTGCGGTGACTGCTGCTTGGAACATGACAAAATCAAATTGAGGAGTGGAGGTGGTGGTGGTATAGGTGCTTCCCCACCGTTGTTTCGCCTTCGGTTCCTATGCGGAGGCATCCTTCAACTATAGGTTGAAAAGATAAAGAGAAGAATTCCATAGCATAGAAACTGTATGTGTCTCATGAACTAAATTGCTATAGCCCAACGACAGATGATAGTATGAGTCCCAAAATAGAAGAATGAAAGTTATTTGTAAGACTGAAAATATGAAACAAGCATTTGGTTTTTCCATAACTTTTTAAGGATTGAATGAAATACTCCACGTAGTAATAATAGTGCCACTTATATTAATATAATAGTTGATACAATGATCACGAAAATTTGACCCCTATAAGGGTCTCCGGCTACAAAGTTTAAGAGATTTAAAAACTTTTGGAAGGCAACCCCCATAAGGCTTTGTTGGGTAGGGATTTGTAGGAACGGTAGCAGGTACAGTAGCAGCATTCACTGAAACTAGTTGTTGTTTCTTTGTGGATTCTTGGGAAGACCCACCCTTCCTTTTATTCCATACTCTCTTCCTGTTATTGTTGTTGTTGTTTCCCTTTTGAGGTTCTGGTGTAGAAACCGTTGAGTTCTGATGACTTCCGTAATCAACAAGAGATTGTGCCAGTTCCTTGGCACTTTCAAAAGTGTCAGGTTTTGAAGCTAACACGCTTGATCGAATTTGGGGCGACAGTCCCCAAATGTATCTCTCTATTTTCTTGCTCTCAGGAGCAATCATATCTGGGCAAAGGATTGCCAGATCGCAGAATCTGTTGGTATAAGTTGCTATGTCGGTACCAATGATTCCAAGAGTCCAGAGTTCATGCTCGAGTTTTTGAATCTCTCCGCGTGGACATTATTCTCTCATCAGCATGATTTTTAAGCTCTCCCAGCTTATGGAGTTTGCCACTATCAGGGTAAGTACCTTAACGTGGCCATTCCATCAAGTTAAAGCCCTATCAGTAAGTGTGAAGGTTGCAAACTTGACTTTGCTGTGCTTGGGACAGGAGCAGATTTCAAAGACTTATTCTGTCCTTTCGATCCACTGCCTCAGAGTCATCACACCACCGGTCCCATTAAACATCCGGGGTTTGGCATTAGTAAAGTCCTTATAGGTGCATTCTCGGGATTGCCCATGAATCTCGCCATGGTTGGATGGGTGTGTGCCAGTTCCCGAGCCAGTAGTACTCGGGTTATTGATCTGTGACATGGCAGCTGCTACAGCTGCGGTGACTGTTGCTTGGAACATGACAACATCAAATTGAGGAGTGGAGGTGGTGGTGGTATAGGTGATTCCCCACCGTTGTTTCGCCTTCGGTTCCTATGCGGAGGCATCCTTCAACTATAGGTTGAAAAGATAAAGAGAAGAATTCCATAGCATAGAAACTGTATGTGTCTCATGAACTAAATTGCTATAGCCCAACGACAGATGATAGTATGAGTCCCAAAATAGAAGAATGAAAGTTATTTGTAAGACTGAAAATATGAAACAAGCATTTGGTTTTTCCATAACTTTTTAAGGATTGAATGAAATACTCCACGTAGTAATAATAGTGCCACTTATATTAATATAATAGTTGATACAATGATCACGAAAATTTGACCCCTATAAGGGTCTCCGGTTACAAAGTTTAAGAGATTTAAAAACTTTTAGTCGAGGTCCTAACTTATAACAAAATTTGAGATTTTCGCAAGCACTACTTGCGACGTAGGTTGTGCTTGGAGCTTGACTCCGCATCCGATTGCTTCGATTCCATTAGACGCCTATCAAAGGCGGCTTGTTGTTCCCTCAATTCGGCGAGCGCTGCAATCATTTGTGCTTGGAATGCCTCGGTCTGGAGTTGGGCATTGTCCTGAATTCTGTCCAGGCTACGGATGTCAGAAGTGTGAACCTGTACTTCCACGTTGACGTCCCGAATCCGGCTAGCTTGAACTCTGGATTGGTAGGACTGATTTGCTACTTTGCCCACCATTACTGGGAGTGCCCGATCAGCCGAACCTCCACCGCGGACATCATAGTAGGCAGGGCGTAGGTTTTGTTGTTGGCTCCAATGGTGGAGGTGACTTCCCCAGACGGGATTCGGTCCTTGAAAGTTCCTTACGAAGACGGGAGGTTGTGTGGGTGGTGGGTTGATCACTTCCGGCTCTGAGTCGGTACCGGAGTCATCATCCAATTCTATGGGTTCTTCGTCCTCCTCGGGGTCCTCTTCGATCCATCCCCCGTTGCCTTGGTTGGGATAGTAGGGGTCACTGGGGTGGTGAAATCCAGCCATTTGACTGTACAAGAATAGGGTTCATAAGAATCGAATAATGTTTGGAACATGTAAGACTAAATGGGTATGTTAAGCTATTCTAAGTAATAAATACTCCTATAGTATTTAATTTCGTGTGTTTGATTTTCGTGATGTTTTGGTAAGTTTTGACTTGTTGCTCACTACGAGCAATCCTGGATATATATTGGTCCGATCTTGGACAAATATCTTTGATCATGTTATATTTGTCCCAAATCCGATTACATATATCGAGTCTTAATCGTAGTGTCCAACTTGTCTAAATACTTCTTGTATAGTTATAATCATGAAAATAAGTTTGTTGTATGCATGTATTTGTACTTGAATGAACTAACATTATAAGTTAAACGAAACGCGACTTAGGCGCAAAACAAAAAAAATGTTTTATCAGAGAGTATGAGTCCCTTAAGCATTTATAGTTTGTATATCTTTATGTGGTTCGATATACTTCGTTCACTATAAACATTGCTCTGATACCAATCTGTCACACCCCCAAACCGGAACAGTGGAAACGTTCGGGGGCAGATGACTTGATGTGGTAGCATAACAAATGAATATGTAGTAAAGAAAGCAGTACAACCATCATATATATAATTAAAAGTTTACATTGTTAAAAGTACATGTTCAAAACCAATTACAATATGATGCCAAAATATGAATTTAAAGTGACGTCGCAGCGTCCCTTCTTCAAAAGCTATTTAATACCTGTAATTACTGAATCCCTGGGACATACAAGTATTTTGAAAGAGTAGATCAACATTTAAGCTGGTGAGTTTCATAAGTATTAAATGACAAAGTTTGTATGAAATGAAATGTTTTGTTTTTGGTTTGTTTGTTACTAGAAAATCCCTTATTTTCTACTAGCATAAATGTAGCCTTCTATCAAGACCAATGTTTGTTTCTAGAAAATGTATGTACATATAAAATATCCAATATGTTTGAAAAACCTCGTAAATCAATGTATTTTTAATAACCCATGTGAGTTTTATAACCATGCTCTTGACTCGGATTGCCTATACACAACGTTCTTCAGGCATTGGAATGTTCTAACGTTTGTCACCCCAAATGGTGGACTGTAGCTAACAGTCAGGGCGCGGGTTGTCAAGCCCGTATAGATCTATATACAAACACTATGCTCCCCCTCCAAGAGATTCTGGTATATAATATAGGACTTGAAATGTGTACTCGAACGTACGTGAAGTTAATGTCTCACAAAACTTAGTATAAAAACAGATTTACGTGTTAAAATGTCCATTTGTTCTTGTATGTGAAAGTGACTTCTTGAAAATCGTGTTTCTAGTATGTAAAAGTTAGTAATGTTCTCATAAAACTATACCTATTATAGCTTTCTAAAAATGTGTCTCGTTTGTTTAGAAATCCCTAGGAAATGAATCACTTGTTATGAAAGTATAAATTTTCTTAGTGTCTAAGTTGGACACATATGCATGCAATCTAAGGAGAGTGTTTAATTTATACATATATAACAACATTTTTCATTTCAAAAGATATAATGTTATCGTGATATATTTTACATACGAAAGTTCCCTATAAAGTTTATAAATCACATATGATTCTGTTGAATAAAAGTGTATAATAAAACTTTATATAACACACGATAATAATCCTGTGTTTTACTTGTATTCCCCCCCTTGAAAGCATAAAAAGCATTTATAGAATATTTAAAAGGGTTAATTAAGGGGTATGAACTCACTTGAAAGATTGAAGAAAGGCGAGATGAAAACCGGGCAAAATTTCTTCTCAGGAAAATGGATTTTCTCGAGATTCTCAGGAATCTCGAGAGTATAAACGACCTTCGGGACTTGAGCAAAGTGACCGGGGCTTCAGGTTAGCATGGGCACGGAAAACGAGGCAACAACGCAAGAGAAATGAGAGAGAATGGCCCTTTTCTTCGGAACCCTCGCATCCCTTTTATAGGGGTGGGAACCGCCTCGGTACGCTGGGCGTTCGCGTGCGTCACGCATGACCGGATCCTCGACTGCCTCGAAGTTCGGATGGGACGGGTGTAGCTTCGCATAGGGCGAGACGTGGACGATCTGAGGCATAGGCCTTGAGTACGCTGGGCGTAACTCGGCCCTATCTGATGACTCGCCTTCGGATAATACCAAGATTAAATAATAAAATTTATATTTTATTTATTTAATAAACTTCTAAAATTCATATCTTCTTCATACGAACTCCGTTTTCGATGTTCTTTATATCCACGCGTAGGTGAGACTACGCTCTACAACTTTCGTTTAGATTCCGTCGGCAAATTTTGAAATTATTTTTATTATTTATTTTTAAAAGGTCGCGTTAAGAAAATTTCGTTAGAAATTCATAACTTCTTTATCTGACGTCTATTTTTGCCAGACTTTTTACCGCTGAAATACCATTGTCGAGACCTTCGATTTTCGTTTAGGTCATTCTGGTCAAAAGTCGCTCGATCTCCGATTCGAGTTTTTAGCTGTCTGTCGCTAAGCCGAACTTAGAAAAATCATAACTTCATCACGAAGTCAGATTTGGGCGTTGTTTTTATGTATGATCACGGTTTAATGACATTAAACATAGTAGGTAATTATTTAGAGACTTTTTGGACTTTTTATTTTCGATGTTAATTTCATTATATCAAAAGTGGTTACAAAACTCGACTTTTTAGGTCATTACATAGAGTTGAAATATCGGGTTGTCACATTTATACTGCTATATATAATCTGATATCGGGTAGATAGTTAATTGGCGGAATCTGCCCTAAGCCTACATCCAACGGGAACAAGACATCGGGGGAAAACACACATTTAGCTATCTATTGGATATTAGTTTTATACATAAATAGGGTGTATAAACTAAGGTGTTATAGAGTTAACTCACTTAAAGACTCTAAAACTGTACTGGATTAATAAAACGGATTAAGCCCTTTTCTGGGAAATCTCTAGTTTTGTCTACCAAAAATACTGTCTTTGATAAGTAAGTTTTGTACTAGAATAACTGTGCGTTGATTCTGTGTCCTATGACCTGATCCATACTTGGTACCCTTATGATGACTTAATGTATACTAAGCATATATATATATATATATATATATATATATATATATATATATATATATATATATATATATATAGATTCAGGTAGATAATAGATTGGGTGACCTCGGTGCAAGCCCACATCCAACGGGAACAGGAATTACAGCGAAGAGCACACATCCTATTATCTATCGGAATTTACTAGCATATATGTATCCTATAGCGTATACATTAAGGAATCATAAAGTTAGCATCATGATCCTAACCTTTAATCGTAGCCTTCTACCAAGGCATCTTCTGTTCTGAGTTAAACCCGACAGTTCCTTTGTCAAATGTAGAAGTATATTCTCCCTAGTTTATAACTATCTAGACTAGAAAATAGATCAACTTTCAAGTGTTACCGACACTTTATGAAAGTAATGGGAGAAATGAGTACACGGATGTTGTTTATAATGACATGCGGAGGCACTAATAACCTAAAAACATATATGTTTTATTATGGTTACAATGTGAAAGCTAGCTAAAACCCCTACTAAATGCTCTCAATGTAAAGAGATTAAGGGAACCAAAGCGACCCCATCAATTCCTTGTAAGCCGTGTAATTCACATTAAAGTTATATCATCATGTATACCCAATATAACTATCACTAATGCGTTAGTGATTCATTGGTATAATTAGATCCTGTCTGTGTGTTATAATGCTATAGCAACCTAACTTGTTTGTTATGTTCTGTTCTGGTATTGTTTGATTCTCTTCACTATTTGTTATGTTCTTGTATTGTTTGATTCTCTTCACTGTTTGTTCTGTTCTGGTATTGATTCCTTGTGTGCTTCATTGTACTAGAAGTAATGAATAGCATTCTCCTAAACTATACCTATAATAGTTTACTAATGCTCTACTTGGACTATTACTGAAAAGACTCATTTCTCTACTAAGTTATTCTTTTAATCTACAAACGGAGTTTTGTATAACTATCAAGTAACACAACTTTAAACGAGTTATTGAAATGTTTTAACAACTTCTAATTAACATAAGTAACATTTTGAAAGATGTTTAACAATAAACATTTACACAATTAACATTGTGTTCAACCTGTATTCCCCCCTTAAAACAGTTAAAATAGTTAAAAGATTCATTACGGGGTAGGAACTCACCTGATGTGGGTGATTCAAACGGGTATGCGTGGAAGGATGATAAGGTCCACGACTAAAGTCCCGAGACACAATAAGTCCTAAATGATATATAAGGACACATATTGACATGAATATAGTGTGTATAAACAACTATATGAAAGGAAACACCTTCCTGGACTAGGAAAGACCTTGACTAAGTGTTGGAATCACATCTGATTCAACAAAGGAAGGTAGAATGGCACTCAAATGAGTTTACTACCATGGGTTTACGGCCCAAGGTAGTTTACGGCCGTAAACTCATGGCTACTCATGTGTAAGTGCAAGTTTGAAGACTAGGGAAAGATTTAGGGACCTTAGCTGTACCCTAGGATGAGGAAAAACCACATTCTTTAGAGTTTTTGAGGATTTCACCGCCCAAATGAGTTTACAACTGTAAACGCATGGCCATTTATGTTTATGAGGATCCTAAAGGTCAAAATGAAGCATCCTAAATTCAAGTCTAAGCCTTAGGAAGTGTTTGTGGCATCAAAACACCCCTAACTTGAGTTTACGGCCCATGGACCACTTTGACAAGTGTTCGCGGCCGTAAAAACCTATGGGTGTTGGTATGTTGGTTGCTTTGAGTCCTAAACACATCAAGGTAAAGTGCTAGGCTAGTCTCTTGGCTTAAGGAAGGCATTTAGGGCATTTTGGCACCATAAAATGGAGTTCACGGCCCAAGAACATCCTTGGCCGTGAACTCATTTCTAGCCCTTGTTTCTTAATGATTTTGAGGTTTAAACAAGTCATGGGTAGTCTCTAGGTTGAGTTCCAAGGTTTGGAGGGTCATTAGGCACACTTTGGCCCTCAAATTTAGTGTTCACGGTCCAAGAAGATCTTGGTCCGTGAACACCATTTCCTTGGTGTTCTTGGCTGATTTTTCTTGTTATCTAGTCATATATTACACTTTAATACACTCTAGGGTTGATGTGCTTACAATTGGGGGTGATTGGGTGAAGATCCTTGAGAGAGAAATCGTCTTTTCTCTAGTTGGAAATGTAACAAATGAATAAATATGGTTAAGAACCATATATATACCCCTGGGGTTTTTGGCAGAAAATATTTTATTCAGGCATTGAACTCTAATGTCAACGATATTTGGAAAAACAGAATTGCACAATACCCTAGTGCAACCTCTCTCCTGATATCTCTTTAAGTGTAAATCCTGAAATACTCAAACTTGTCCCAAAAGTTTGAAAGTTAGCAGAATGGATTTGACTTTGATTGCTGTGGATGGTTTTTACAGAATGGAAACTTTTGGGTTGTCACATCATCCCCCCGTTAGAATGAATTTCGTCCTGAAATTAGCTCTCTTAACATTACTACTGGGGTTGAGCTCTTCTGCTTTGTAGAATACTCACTCGTAGAGCTGGCAACTTTGCCCTGGTGTTCATGATAGGATTCTTACTTGGTCCATCTATTATTACCTCGCGTATACAAGCCATATATGATTAAGATTAGTAGGACTGTTGGATGTGCGACTCTGCCCCAGGTCCACAACCTAATGGGAAACAGGAGATAGGGCGGAAACACACATACTAGATCTGCTTAATCACACTCATATACCACCCTTGCGTATACATTCAAAAATAATAGGCGGACTGTATTCGTCCATAGCCTCTTTGCTCGAACTTGGTCTGTTGGACGAGTGGTATTTCGTGACGGTCTGCGGACATCTGACGATAAGGCTTTGGAGGACAAAGTACTCTTTGCACGAGTACTTCGTGGGTTTAGAATACGAAAGATAAATTTTTTGATTCAGGTCGGACTTTCGATACAAATGATGAAAGTTTCGACAACTTGCCAATCGAGGCAATAGAAACATATGAACTCAATATGGTGGGGACCACACCAATTCATGACGATAGAAAACAACGAACTCTTTACCGAACAAAGTTTTGGTCAAATGAAAGAAACGTCTGATAAACGATGATGTATCCCTGGTATCCTTGGTACTGTACTCCTAGTATGTTCAACAATGTACTCCTTGTAACTGTTCTCGAGTTTCCTATTTTCTATTTTTAAATTAACACTCCTATGTATCGTACCGCTATGTGCGCATACATACAAATAAAAGTCTTTACTTACTAAAGGGATACTTTTATACCATGATCCCCCATGGTACCACTACCATCGCCCGTCATATACAAGTTGTGAATATGTAAGTTGAGCCAGGCAGTCGACTGAGCATCTCTGCCTAAAATCCTCAACCAATTAAGGAAAGGGGACCTAAGCGGAGTCACTCACTCTAAGTCTGCAACATCTTAGTTGCGCACAACCCTGATGTATATGGTGAGCCATAATAGCTTCTCTAAGGAATCCTTTTAGTTCACTTGAATATTACGACCTATTTCAACATGTGAGTTGTTATAGTTACTTTTAAGTGTCATCCCCAAATTTTAATCTTATATGAATATAAATTAATTTTAAAAGTAAATACTATTTTAAAAACGTACCACTACTCGTCGACGACTCCGGGGTAGATTCTCCTGCGGTGATCATCAGAATACGTCCATCCACGCCTGAGTTCCTGACTATCGGGCAATCCTTCTAATTGTGTCCATTCTCACCACAGCCGTAGGAGGCTTGGTTTTCTTTGTTGGATTGATGTCTAAGTCCATAACTATATTTGGTAAGACTTGACCCGACCCGGCATGGTCCATTTGGGTTGCATACCATCATGCACTTGAATGAGAGAAATAAGACACTTATGGTTATTAATATATTATAAGTTCTAGTATATTAATAATAAGAATAATAAGATTATTTAATTAGTATTGATCAAGAATTAATCTAGGATTAATTAAGTGATCAAAAGAAGACTAATTAAATATATGGGTTGATAGTGTAAATCATCCATACTTGTATAGTGGGCTAATGCTCCATGGATAATCAAGTTGGGCTAAAACCCATAGGATGGTCCATGGATGCTCCATGGTGTATTTGTACCCATGGATCCAAGGAAATGGAAAGCCATGACAATTAAGAGTTTACCCTAATTGTGTAACTATATAAGCATCTTATTATTGAGGAAAAATTGGCCACTAGTAGTATTCAAGAAAGGGCTAGCCGATTTTGGTGAGTGTAGAATTCTCTCAAGTCATTCTAAGTGTTTTGATGATTGTGATTCCATTTGAGGTGTCACACTTGGGGCACTAGGCACTCAAACTTCATGAAGACATTCTACACCAAAGAGGTATGTATTCTATCTTGCTATAGTCATTGTTATGTATGCTAGATTAGGATAATACCTTGGAAGTTCTTATTTGCATGTATAATAGAGAAAACATAGATCCAAGGTATTTAGGGTTGCATGTACACTTAGGAAGTGTTAGAATGCTCAAAACCCAACAGTGGTATCAGAGCCACGGGTTGTTTTCTGTTATATTGATGCAAATATTTTATTTTCAAAGTTGAAAAAAAAAATGAAAAAAAAACATGAAGTTTGTCAAATTTTAAGATAATTACTTGTTCTTGTGAAAAACTAATTATTTGTAAAATTTGAATAATGTGATTTATGAGTTGAATTAGGTCAAATTTAATAAAAGATAAAATAATATGATTATTTTATTAGTTTTAAAAGTTTGATCTAAAGAGTTTTATTTTTTTTGAAACCTCCATAAGTTATGGATATGAAAAGGTTTTTAAAAAAAATTGATTCAAAGTTTTATGGAGTTACAAAAAATTTGGTGTTAATGTTTTAAAGGATTCCATAACTTAAGAATAAGTTATGGATCACCAAAAGTTTTTTGTGTTACCTTATTTTATGAGTGAATTTAGATTAATGAATAAAATTATGTGATAGTTGGTTTTAATCCAAATTAATCTAAAAGAAGTTCATAAAATGTGTTTATGTAACTTATAAGTCACATTTATGAATCTTAAAACTCATAAAAGTTGGCAAATGTTACAAAAATGAAGAGTCTAGTTCTAATTAAATGGCTTTATGACTCCATAACTTGTCCTCAAGTTATGGAGGACCAAGAGTCTCTTCATTTAATAAAATAAAATAAAAAAAAAGTGTAACCTTAATTAATTCCATAAGTTATAAAATAAAGAAAAGTTAATTCTTTTATTAGTTTAAAGTCTTCCATAACTTGTCCTCAAGTTATGGAACTTGAAGAGTTTTTGGATTAAAACTACTTTAAACACATAAGTTATGGAATTAATTAGTTTTGAATAGTTTCAAAACTTGCCCTCAAGTTTTGGAATTTGTAAAGTTTTCACTTATGAATACTTTAATTCCAAGTTAGCCCTTAGAATTTTAAAAGTTAAAATTCAACCCTTATACTTTATAATATTATAAGTTAATAATATATATATGTATAAGAGTAAAGTCAGTCTTACCGCTAGTACGCCTCATTCACGAAGCCGGTCTATAAGGTGGGTATAAGGTTGTTGCCTATAAAATGGCAACTTAATGGGTGTCCACTCTCACCCACCGCTTGCTTGACTGGTGGAGGGTCGTTAGCCGAACGGGTTTGACAGGACTAGAATTCTCCCTTCATTAAAAGTATTAATGATAATACTAAGTAACTAAACTCTTAATAATACCCAATCTTAGTTACTTAGGAAAAATGTGAATAAGGTGCTAATCCATGAAATTACACTTTACACTTTGTCTAAGTCGTTAGTGGAGCGTGTGTGGTTAACCGGCACACTAACTTGGACTTAACAAGGTAGGTAAAGGGTGACTTAATATTTATCATAGTATCGATGGAGCGTGTGTGGTTAACCGGCACATCGATTGAGGGGTAATTTATTAAGGGTACCAAGTGATTTGCATGGTTACTTCACACCTTGTTTTGTGATCCTCGGCATCCCAGTCACAAAACCTGAAGGGCACACTCGAGATTGAAACATGCCTTTGAAAAGTTCAATGAATCTCAAAGATCTAGGAGTTTCAAAACCAATTAAAACCTAATAATACATTTCGTTTATCTTGGTGGAAATTGGTGAATCGTCATTCACCTACCTTCAAATATTTTATAGCTTGGATTACGGCATACCTCTTCTAAGTTATAAAATAGTTTGTTGGGTCCTAGCCTTAATATTTCATATTGGGTGTCATATTAAGGACTTTAAATCAACTATCTTGAATATCTCCCAAAAGATGTCTGGTTTAGACACCTATGATCTTCCCAAATCTCTTGAAATAAGGTTTCCTAATGAAGATGATGTCCCATGGATATCATACTTCTTCACCTCTTCAAATTATTCTCCCTAACCCACAAGTTCTTGAAAAGTTTAAGGTCACTCAGGCCCTATTAGGCAAGGCAAGGTCTAGGTGTGGTCACATCTTGGAGATGTAGTCACATATTGACAAGCCGGGAGAGTTGGGTGTCAAAGTCTTGAGAAAGTTGGTGGTTCAACTACTTTCTAAGTCACATAGTGAGTTCTTTTGGAACACCTATGAAAAAGACTATGACAAGACCCTTAATGATCTTATCTATTTGTTAAGATCAACTTCCTAAAACTTTATGGACATTGACAATGATGACATTGGATATCCAGTAAAGCATTCTCTACCCAATGGAAAGGGATCGGCTATAGTCAACTCGGTTGACCAAATGGTAAAGAGAAAAGCTAAGTCTGTGATAGTCCTGTGTACCATTATCAAAGGGTCCATATGTTTGTATTGCCAAAGAAAGGGCATTGGTTGCGAAGCTGCCAAATTTACCTAAGGATGTTAAAGTCAATAAGTTTGACTCTACTTCAGGTAAATTCCACTATCTAACTATGTTAAGTTTCTATTATGAGATTCTTGATACATGATGTGACTGGGTCACATGGAGATGTTTTAAGAATCAAAGGAAAAAAAGTGAAGAAACTTAAAAAAAGAATATGCTGAATCTGATCGCGTAGATGGATTTCTATCGCATAGTTTGAAAAATCTGATTCTTGAGCTACTTCTTAGGAGTTATGAGATATTGCCTAGGAATAGATAACAACAAGTTCTCATATGGATTGTAAGGATAAGTTTTTTCCGCAAAGTTTTAAAATAAAAGAGAATTTTTTGATTTTATTTATTTTAAAATATCCTTACGATGGCATTTGAGGAAAAATTGTTGCTTATATAATTCCGTTAAGAGCAAGAGTGGAAATATGAAATTGATTCTTTCATTTGTGGTAATGTCTAAATTTACCAAATAAGGAAAGATTCTCATCATCCAAGGTTCAATTGGACCGGAACTTGGAATCATGCAAGTTGTATAGCATGATGAATGAGAACTTTCAAGTTTTGGAAAATTAAGACTAATTACTTGTTCACATGGATGTGTGAATCAAGTAAAGGACTAAGGGATCGAGTACACATTCTTGTGCACTGGTCAAGTCCACCACAAAAAGTTTGATAAGACTATTCGTCATGATTTACTTAAGTTCAGTAAATATATGATTATACTTACAAGCTTAAGTGTAACTCTGAGACATTGGAAAAGGTTCCAATGTAAGGCAGAGCGAATAAGAAGAATCAATTTAGGCAGAAGGATAAAAGTTTCTCAAATCTGAAAAGATGGGAGAGTACTTTAGTATCAGTTTTTGTGATCATCTTAATGATTAAGAAACCATAGCACAATTAGTTCTCTAAGGAAATCTTAGTGCATTCTTATGACTAAGAAGAGGGATCTTGAATTGTTGAAGTGGTTAAATCAAGAAGATGAGTCATACTTCGTTCCAATACAAGTCTTAGAGTCATACTCCAAGATTGTAATTTGAGTGACATGTCTCAAAAGAAGGTTAAAACACTTGTCAAATGTAAGTGTAAAAGTTTTTCTACTCTTGTACATTTGAAATTGGTAAGTTGTGATGTTTTGGATAAAACAAAGACCAACTTAGGCCAATTGGGTAAAGTGTTTTTCTTGATTAGAATCCGCACTATCTCTTGGATGTTTGACAAGGGAGTCTTATATGTCAAGAGGACAGTGGGAGTCTTAAAGGTCTTGAAAGTCTCAAGAAATAATCAAGAATAAAACCTGAAGTTCTTCGCTAGCACACGACTTGAGGTTTATAACCTATCGTGTTGACATATCTGTGCCCATTCCAGTTAAAGTTGGCTTTGCATATGAGTTCTTAGAGTTCTCAGTTTGTTGCATAACAACTTGGAAGCAATGGCAGGCCCTTGAGCTGCCAGGTGGCAAGAAGTTAAGATTGAGTTCAATCCATATGGTTTTGGATTTGTCATTATCTTTGTCTTGTGATTATGGTTTGACAAATTCATATGGGTAGGAACTCATACACCATATAAATCTAAGTGTCATAAGGTTTCTCTCCGATTCATGAAAATGATGGTGAGGAAACACTTTCACTAAGTAGATTTTATCTAGATAGCAATTGTGATATTTGCATTCTCAAAGTCGTTAGTGGAGCGCGTGTGGTTAACCGGCACACTAACCTGGACTTGTGAGAAGTGGCAAAAAGGTCTAAACATTATGATTACGGCATCCCTCTTCATAATTGTTTAGATACACAAGTGTGCTATCTAAGGGAAGGTGTATGATTTTGATAAAGACTTATCAAAACAATCTAGTATCAGAAATCTGAACTTTGGTAAGAAAGTCAGCTGATTTCTGAGTACATGTCAAAGCTAGTGGGAGCATAAGTGTTATGCTAATAATCATCATGTTAGTGGGAGCATGATAATTATGATAAGTATTGCAAGTTAGCAATGTTAATTATAGAAAACAAAAATTTTAATTGGGAAAAAGTTGTTTTGCTATAATTAAGGGAGAGGAAATTATACTTCATATCAAATCTATAAGGTTTAGATCTGAGGTTTTAATCATTTAGTCAAGGATATATATGAATTTCATGTTGGAATGGCTCAACATAAGGAAATTCTGTATATGGGTCCATTATTTGCGTTCTAAAATTCGATTATGATTACGGCATCCCTTTTCATAATCTGAATTATGAGAACTTGGAAAATTGAAATGGAAATATTATAGCAAAAGACTGGTTTAGTCTTTATGTAAGACATCATGAATCGTGTCCCATATGCTTCGGATATAGGATCGATTACATGTGCTATAATCATCCGTTCTAAAATTTTCCAAATGCCTGGGGCATTAAGAAGGGAAAAGGTTTAGAACTGGATATGACTAAAAGGATTAAACAATTGTCGAGGACAATCTAAGGTTTACCAAAGATTGGTTGCTCAAGGACAGTTGGAAGTATAGTGATAATTCTGGAAGGACCATATTGACATAATCTGTAAGGAGACAACTCTTGTTCAGAAGTGATAGTCAAAATGGAATCTGGAAATGTTTCAAAGTTAGAATTTTCACTCTTTGTAAGATTAAGGAAACTTAATGCAAGAAGGATGGTTCCAAGGAGTTGATCTCCTTTGGAATGATCTGTAATGTTTGTTGTCAAGTCTTTATGACTTTGTGCATAATCATTACAAGAGGATCAATGCATATAAGTTTAGAATCTGACAGATTCCAGTAAATGGCATGAATTTGGAATTCTTGCATTTGCAGTAAGGATTTGGGAATGTGAAAAGAGAATCATTGAAGTTATGTTCAATGGATCTAGTTCACAAAGTAAAGATCATAGACAAACATAGTATGCATACTTAGTGTGTGGCATGACTAGTGTTTTGAAAAAAACATAGTGTACATGCTTGGAGCATGGGACAACTATTGTTTTAAATTCAAGAATAAAGTTGATAGCTGAAACAGTATACAATGAATAGTGTGTAATCATATGGTGATAAATAAAAGGTGTTTATTTATGTTCAAAGAGTTGATACCATATTGGATTCAATTATTATTGTGTTTCACTTTGCATGTTTTGACTTCCCGAATAAACTGGGTTATTCTTTCGGAATGACTAAGTTATTCAAACTATCCACAGTCGGTCATATGTTGGAAGTAGATATGAATTAAGACTGTCATGATGGGTTGTAGAGGTCTAAGGTGTTGGACAAGGCTACAACAATCATGAGTGCTCATAAGTTCTGAGTATTGGATTCAACCCGCGCTCATTGGAATCACTTCATGGATTTTATCACGAGTGATCATGAGACGATAATATCTTATATTCTTCAAACCTAGAGATATGAGTTGTTACTATGAGTTGATAGTACATTGATAGCACGAAAACGCATTTGGTAACTCGGTGCTATAAAACGTGCCTTTGCGTATGATTCAACAAGTAGTCGAACAAGCCATATGAGTCGAAGTTTATCCGTTCCTTTTACCTTCGGGATAAAAGCGATATCTGTGGGCCCCTCGATGATTTGATGATGACAAATGGAAGTGCTCGGCCGGGCCAGGACTGATTTGATTTGTTCAATTAGTCAGTTGTCATAAATCGGAAATCGGGAAACAACAAATGGACAGAGAGAATGATTATAATCCATGTCTCAGTCCATATGATATCTAGAATGGAGGAATATATGATCCCTTATCTAATGGACAAGTCACTGACAAAGGTCAGAGTTCATCTACAAGGTCAGAGTTCGACAGAAGCTTTTGAGAGCTACGATTGTCGGTTGGTTCCTGAAGTCATACGCAATAATAGTTTTAGACTTATCCAAGTGGGAGACTGTTCGATTAATGTCTAAGTCCATAACTATATTTGGTAAGACTTGACCCGACCCGGCATGGTCCATTTGGGTTGCATACCATCATGCACTTGAATGAGAGAAATAAGACACTTATGGTTATTAATATATTATAAGTTCTAGTATATTAATAATAAGAATAATAAGATTATTTAATTAGTATTGATCAAGAATTAATCTAGGATTAATTAAGTGATCAAAAGAAGACTAATTAAATATATGGGTTGATAGTGTAAATCATCCATACTTGTATAGTGGGCTAATGCTCCATGGATAATCAAGTTGGGCTAAAACCCATAGGATGGTCCATGGATGCTCCATGGTGTATTTGTACCCATGGATCCAAGGAAATGGAAAGCCATGACAATTAAGAGTTTACCCTAATTGTGTAACTATATAAGCATCTTATTATTGAGGAAAAATTGGCCACTAGTAGTATTCAAGAAAGGGCTAGTCGATTTTGGTGAGTGTAGAATTCTCTCAAGTCATTCTAAGTGTTTTGATGATTGTGATTCCATTTGAGGTGTCACACTTGGGGCACTAGGCACTCAAACTTCATGAAGACATTCTACACCAAAGAGGTATGTATTCTATCTTGCTATAGTCATTGTTATGTATGCTAGATTAGGATAATACCTTGGAAGTTCTTATTTGCATGTATAATAGAGAAAACATAGATCCAAGGTATTTAGGGTTGCATGTACACTTAGGAAGTGTTAGAATGCTCAAAACCCAACATTCTTCAGCTCCAAGGACTTGGGAGATCGGTTGAGCCGGTGCCCTGCAGTAACGAGGTGTGTGTCCTTTTCTGTGGCAGTTCAGACACTGCATTTCCCGACACACTCCAGTATGGTGAAAGTTGCACTTTCTACACTTCAGAAGGTTTCCAGCATAACGAATGGCAGGTGCTGAAGCAGTAGGCGTCGTTGCGGCGTACATAGTACTCGCTCGTTGCTATTGCGGGGTGTCTTTTGTTGTTTGTTTCTTCTTCCTCTTGTTCCCCGACTTCTGATTATAGACCTGTTCCCTAGATGACTCGGGAATAGGGACTTTTACGCTATGGCGGACTCCATGATCGATGAGTCACTGAGCCAAGCGTTTAGCACTATCGAACGTGGCTGGGCTAGAAGACAGCACATTTCCTTGGGTCGGAGCAGTCAGACCCCAAATGTATCTTTCTATCTTCTTTCTCTCCGAGGTAATCATCTCGGGGCATAGAGATGCTAGTTCGCTGAACTGGTCCATGTAGGTCACTATGTCTGAGCCGACCATAATGAGATCCCACAGATCTTGTTCTAGGTTTTGAATCTCGCCTAAGGGGCAATATTCTTCCCGCATTAACTCTTTTAGTTTTTCCCAACCTATTGAGTTTGCCACTGATAGGGTCAGTGACTTAACATGGCTGTTCCACCATGTTAGGGCCTTTCCATCGAAGGTGCAGGCAGCAAACTTCACTTTGCTTCTTTCTGGGCATAAACATATTTTGAAAACCGACTCTGTTTTCTCGAACCATTACAGGAGAGCAATGACTCCTTCAGTCCCTTTAAAGATCAATGGTTGGCATCTGGTGAAGTCCTTGTAGGAGAACTCTCCCTGGCGCATAGGGACCTCACCTTGAGTAGAATCAGTAGGCGTTTCACCTCCCCCTGTACTGATGGGTGATATTATGCCATGGCTGTTGCCACAGCCGCAACCACTACAGCGTTCATAGTTGCTACATCGAGTTGTGGAGAAGGTATGGGAGTTATCGGAGTAGTGTGTCTGGGGGATCTACGAGGAGGCATCTTTGCTAAAAGAAAACAAAGATGAGACGGAATAAGTCTATACCAACGGACACCAGCCGAAAGTTGAAAAGACCAGGTTATCCTAGTTCTGGATGTATCGGGTCATGACTTCCACAGGGTTCTAGGAACAATTCATAAATGAGTCTATACCAACTAAACTCTATGAATTTGAAATAACTATCCTCGAATGAATATCTGTTTCCTGAATAACTGTTACCAACTTCATGTAAGAAAATAATTCTAGTTAATATTTATTAGAGTGACGCGTAAGACGTTTTGGTTACTTTGGCTGATCTTTCCTGGGAATCTTCTCATGAATTTGTCCTTGTTCATCCTGAACTCTTCTGTTGTCTACTATGAGGAAGTGGTTACGTTTATCTGGGCTTGTCGTGCGATAATGAAAATAACTAAAGAACCTATGAACTTTAAGGTAACTTTATGGGGTGATCCTTACGGAATCCTCCTATAATTGTACAAGGTACACCAATTTGTATTGTATCTAATTGAAGATCAAATAGACCTTCGAATAATTGATCCCACCTCAACACTACTTCCTTAAAAGGAATGGATAGCGAAGCGTCGGTCACAGATTCTATGTCTATAAGACCTTGATTATATATAAAACTTTATGAATATACCCTGTAAGATTATAGACCTATCCGCAAGGGTCTTTTAAGTTATCACATAAGTTATTTATTTGGACTAAAATACTCCTATAGTATTCTAACATAATGTACTTGGTATGTTCTAAACTTGTTATCGTGCTATCGTATCATAGAATACTCCCATAGTACTCTAACTCTAACTGTAATTGTTCTGGCGTTCTCTTGGCTGGTGTTTCGGTAAGTTTTAACTCTGTTGCAACACCACATCATTCCTAAACACATGTCAGTCACATCTCAAATGAATATAGTTGATCAGGCTATATTGATCCTAGCTATGATTACATAACTGTTCAGGTTGACGACAGTGTCCAACCTTTAAATACTTTTAGTTATGTTCTCCTCGTGACCCTAGTTCTATTATGTACATGTATGAGCAAGTAGGTATATTTTTATAACTTATAGCTATACTCTAAAATATATCATTATCCAGAGCACTTAAGCCCCATTGTATTTATAGACGTCTATCTTTTATCGGTTGATATACTTAGTTCACTATAAACAATGCTCTGATACCAATATGTCACACCCCAAAACCGGAAAGGCGAAAACGTTCGGGGGTGGAGGACGTCATGTAAAGTATCACGAGATATGTATATGGTAAGCAAGTAATGACCAACCATTTCATTTAGAAAGAAAGTGTTTACAATGTGTGTGTTCACAAAACATAGAAGTCATAAACAAATAACATAACAAGACTTGAAGCTGTAATGCTCCATCTTCTAAATTCCTAGCACGAGCACCTGTCTAATAGTGTCCTGAGAATACAAGTTATTTGAAAGAGTTGATCAGCAATCCAGCTGGTGAGTTCATAAGATTTTAGTGATGTGAGTAAGCTGTAAAATGTGGTTGAAAATGTATATGCACAAGTGATGTAAGTTGTAAGTTCTGTTTTGAAATGTTCGCCTGTTCCTCTAGAAAATCCTATATTTCCTACTTTAATGGAAGTTAAGTAAAATGACACTACAAGCCTTTCTATGCGTATTAAGTGGGTACAAATTATATATATACTTGGAGTAAATAAACAATCGATTGTGTGCATCTGCCATAAACTCACAAACCAACGAGGAACAGCAAGTAAGGCGGATAGCACACATTCCATTGGTTGTTAGATCGTTGTCATATATAACCTTGGTGTATTCACTTGTTACTCATGGAGTTATTTGTAATTGTTCCTTTATATCTAATGGAGAGTTCTTTTAAGAACACCTATATTTCTTATAGTAAAATAATGACTACGGTGATTACTTTTATAATAGCTTTGTTTATACTGCTATATATAATCTGATATCGGGTAGATAGTTAATTGGGGAAATCTGCCCTAAGCCCACATCCAACGGGAATAGGACGTCGGGGGAAAACACACATTTAGCTATCTATTGCATATTAGTTTTATATATAAACAGGGTGTATAAACTAAGGTGTTATAGAGTTAACTCACTTAAAGTCTCTAAAACTGTATTGGCTTAATAAAATGGATTAAGCCCTTTTCTGGGAAATCTCTAGTTTCCTCTACCAAAAATATTGTCTTTGATAAGTAAGTTTTGTACTAGAATAATTGTGCGTTGATTCTGTGTCCTATGACCTGATCCACACTTGGTACCCTTATGATGACTTAATGTATACTAAGCATATATATATATATATATATATATATATATATATATATATATATATATATAGATTCGGGTAGATAGTAGATTGGGTGACCTCGGTGCAAGGCACATCCAACGAGAACATGAATTACAGCGAAGAGCACACATCCTATTAGCTGTCAGAATTTACTAGCATATATGTATCCTATAGCGTATACATTAAGGAATCATAAACTTAGCATCATGATCCTAACCTTTAATCGTAGCCTTCTACCAAGGCATCTTCTGTTCTGAGTTAAACCCGACTGTTCCTTTGTCAAGTGTAGAAGTATATTCTCCCTAGTTTATAACTATCTCGACTAGAAAATAGATCAACTTTCAAGTGTTACCGACACTTTATGAAAGTAATGGGAGAAGTAAGTACACTGATGTCGTTTATAATGACATGCGGAGGTACTAATAACCTAAAAACATATTTGTTTTATTACAGTCATAATGTGAAAGCTAGAACCCCTACTAAATGCTCTCAATGTAAAGAGATTGAGGGAACCAAACTCGACCCCAGCAATTCCTTGTAAGCCGTGTAATTCACATTAAAGTTATATGATCATGTATACCCAATATAACTATCACTAATGTGTTAGTGATTCATTGGTATAATTAGATCATGTCTGTGTGTGATCATGCTATAGCAACGTAACTTGTTTGTTATGTTCTGTTCTGGTATTGTTTGATTCTCTTCACTATTTGTTATGTTCTTGTATTGTTTGATTCTCTTCACTGGTTGTTCTGTTCTGGTATTGATTCCTTGTGTGCTTCATTGTACTAGAAGTAATGAATAACATTCTCCTAAACTATACCTATAATAGTTTACTAATGCTCTACTTGGACTGTTACTGAAAAGACTCATTTCTCTACTAAGTTATGCTTTTAATCTACAAACGGAGTTTTATATAACTATCAAGTAACATAACTTTAAACGAGTTATTAAAATGTTTTAACAACTTTTAATTAACATAAGTAACATTTTGAAAGATGTTTAACAATAAACATTTACACAATTAACATTGTGTTCAACCTGTATTCCCCCCCTTAAAACAGTTAAAATAGTTAAAAGATTCATTACGGGGTATGAACTCACCTAATGTGGGTGATTCAAACGGATATGCGTGTAAGGATGAGAAGTTCCACGAATGAAGTCCTGAGACACAATAAGTCCTAAATGATATAAAAGGACACATATTGACATGAATATAGTGTGTATAAAAAACTATATGAAAGGAAACACCTTCCGGGACTAGGAAAGACCTTGACCAAGTGTTGGAATCACATGTGATTCAACAAAGGAAGGTACAATGGCACTCACATGAGTTTACTACCATGGATTTATGGCCCAAGGGAGTTTACGGCCGTAAACTCATGGCTACTCATGTGTAAGTGCAAGTTTGAAGGCTAGGGAAAGATTTAGGGACCTTAGCTCTACCATAGGATGAGGAAAAACCACATTCTTTGGAGTTTTTGAGGAGTTCACGGCCCAAATGAGTTTACAACCGTAAACTCATGGCTATTTATGTTTATGAGGGTACTAAAGGTCAAAATGAAGCATCCTATATTCAAGTCTAAGCCTTAGGAAGTGTTTGTGGCAACAAAACACCCCAAACTTGAGTTTACGGCCCATGGACCACTTTGACAAGTGTTTGCGGCCATAAACACCTATGGGTGTTGGTATTTTATTTGCTTTGAGTCCTAAACACATCAAGGTAAAGTGCTAGGCTTGTCTCTTGGCTTAAGGAAGGCATTTAGGGCATTTTGGCACCATAAAATGGAGTTCACGGCCCAAGAACATCCTTGGCCGTGAACTCATTTCTAGCCCTTGTTTCTTAATGATTTTGAGGTTTAAATAAGTCATGGGTAGTCTCTAGGTTCAGTTCCAAGGTTTGGAGGTTCATTGGGCACACTTTGGCCCTCAAATTTAGTGTTCACGGTCCAAGAAGATCTTGGTCCGTGAACACCATTTCCTTGGTGTTTTTGGCTGATTTTCATGTTATCTAGGCATATATTACACTTTAATACACTCTAGGTTCGATGTACTTACAATTGGGGGTGATCGGGTGAAGATCCTTGTGAGAGAAATCGGCTTTTCTCTAGTTGGAAATGTAACAAATGAATAAATATGGTTAAGAACCATATATATACCCCTGGAGTTTTTGGCAGAAAATATTTTATTCAGGCATTGAACTCTAATGTCAATGAGATTTGGAAAAACAGATTTGCACAATACCCTAGTGCAACCTTTCTCCTGATATCTCTTTAAGTGTAACTCATGTAATACTCAAACTTATCCCAAAAGTTTGAAAGTTAGCAGAATGGATTTGACTTTGATTGATGTGGATGGTTTTTACAGAATGGAAACTTTTGGGTTGTCACAAATATCTGGTGTTTATACATGATTTCATCCATGAAATCTCTTCATTTGATAGATTTTCAAGTGTTCTTCATTTCACCAAGAACACACACTAGTGTTCTTGAGCCTTAAGAACCCTTACAAGCTTCTACTTTGTAAGTACTCTTGTCTGAGCTTGTTCTATACATAAATCAACTAGTTTAGACCTAGAAAACATCAAGAAAACAACATCAAAAGGGATTTTACAGTCTAGGAACCTCCTTGGGCCGTAAACTCTATTTAAGAGTGCATTAGAGCCCTAATCCCTTCCAAAGCTTTGGGATCAAGTCTAGAACACTTCCATCATAAGCTAGGGACCTTAAACTTTGAAATGGTACATAATACCATGAGTTTACGGCCATAAACTCATGGAGAAACGGTCCTTAGGCCGTAAACACTAGTTAGTGGTGGAATGGTGCCACCATTCCCTCCTAAGGCTTAGACTTGATTATAGAAGACTTCATATTGACTTATAAGACCTTATAACACAACTTGGTACTTAATAGCATGATTTTACAGCCGTAAACTCATGGGGAAATTACCCCATGGCCGTTAACTCATGTGGTTATAACCATATGGGCCATAAACTCCAATGAGAGGCCCTACACCCTTTATGTCCAACCGTATGTTGTTTAACACTTCAGTACAAGTGTTTCCTAGCCGCTAAGGTTGTTCCATTACATAATTAGTTGTTATAAACACTAATTGTAAGCATATATATGTCATTATATGTTAAATAGGATCCATGTGTGCTCAAGTCCTCACTTGGCACTTAGCATCCTTTACCGATCTATATTCACATCACTCACTTCAGGTGAGTTTATACCCCTTAACTTATATTTTAAATGATTTTAAATGCTTTTATGGGGGGAATACAAGTAGAAAACATGCTAGTTATAAGATCAATCACATGTGATTTATAACTGTGTTTCAAACATGGATCTCATACGCTTCAAACTGTGTTCCAAAGCAAACTACTTTTAAATCGTTTTATAAACTGAAATCAAGTCATTATTTATTTATTGTTCAAAACTCTTTAAATGTATTTCAAAACCTCTTTTTAACTTATATATATTGTCAAAAGCATCTATATATATATATATATATATGTATAGTTATATACATAATGTTTAAAGGACTTAGGACTGCTAGCTCACTTTATTTCCTTTTCCTTGTTTGGATGTGGACTTAGGGTACCGGCCAGTTGTCCGAAGGTCGTCTAAATATTAGATATATATTATATATACATATGTAGACATAAAAGTTCTATTCAATCAGTTTAGTACCCTTGGGTAGCAAAGGTATACATTCATTTATTCATATACATAACTTACTAGTAAACTATAATAGGTATAGTTTAGGAGAATACTATCATATACAAATACTATAACAGAGAATACTATAACAGAGTATACTATAACAGAGAATACTATACATAGAATACTATTACTATAACAACTATACTATAACAAGATTCGGAGATAACATAATGTGAGATACTACTTCATGACACATCGACCATTTCGTTATGTCTCGTTTTGTAACCAGAATCTCCTGGAGGGAGAGCGTGAGTTTGTGTATAGATCTATACTGGATTGACTATCCTACACCTTTGTTGTTCACTACAGTGGGACTTGCAACTCTACGGGTGCCAAATGTCATTTCTTCTGACGTCTTTCATCGTCGTGTTATAGTCAGATTAGTATGGTAACAATCATATCACATTTTGCCTTAATTAAACCATTGGTTTTAAAGTAGTTATTACTTCAGTGATTAATACAAATAATACTATAGTACACGTATACATTTTCCCATTATATTCAAATTGTGATCTTCTCACATAAAGGGTAATATAAAACTATATTTTGGTAATGATAGTCATACTTGGGAAAAGCATTCTCTTTTATAAAGGAACAAACATACAATGCTGTTGAGTCTTGGTAGAAGACTACTTTTTATACTAGTAGGAAATATAGGATTTTCTAGGAGTTTTCAAACATATACAAACATTTACATTGTTCAATTACAAACATTTTCATCAAACTTATATAGAGATTGACACTAAATACTTATGAACTCACCAGCTTAAATGTTGATCTATGCTTACAAAATAACTTGTATTCTCAGGTCACCAGTAGACAGGTACCGGTGATCAGGTTTTGAGAAGACGGAGCATCTTCAAGACTCGTCTTTTATTTTTATTATTCATTTTTGGTGTCTTATTACTATTAAAGTACACACTTGTATGAAATTATACTACTAATGCAATGGATGATGTTGTTGCTTATTTACTAGTTTGCATTGTTATGATACTGTAGATGACGTCCTCTGCCCCAAAATGTTTCCGCCGTTCTTGGTTTTCGGGTGTGACAACAGTACTGAAATCTCACCGTACACTATCCACTTATAGAACAAGCTGCTGCCCCATAACATATACTCAGTACCCGATCATATAACTAACAATACCCATTCAAAGTCTTCAGCATGTCTGGACCGCCTCAACCCAACCACTCTAGAAACCATTATCCAAACCACAACAGACAATATCTCCGATAGCTAACGTCCCATCCGAGAATTCCTGATTCTCCTATGTCCTAATAACTCATGCAGAAAGAAAACGAAAGCTCATAATACAATCATAAACAAATAGATAGGAGAAAAGACATACCAGTCGCCACATCTGGTACTGTCCTGGCCTCCTCGACTGTAAGCTGGAAGGCGCGTCCCTGAGCCTTCGGAGGCTCTACTCTACCCTGACCCCTCCAGTAATCCTCATGGTTGTCGGCGCTTGATCCTACGTCGGCCTGGCAGCTAGTAGAGGACATTGGGCCTTCATATGGCTCACCAGCTCATAATGGTAAGAAAGCCTGATGCCAACACCTAGATTATGCTGCCTACAATCCTTCGCGATGTGACCCTCCTTGCCACACTTGTGGCACCTGAAGAAGATCGGAAAACCCCATCATGTACCTTGCCGCACTTTTCACAAGTACGACCCTCTGACTCTCATGTTTGTAATCAGTAGACCTAGATCGTTTCAGCGCAGGTTGTGACTGCATTGGGGCCTATCTCTGCTCTCTCAATAGAAGCTTAATCTCCATCTCATGCCGCCTGGTGGCCTACTGTAACTTTAACATGGTATCACATCTGTGCATGGACACGAACTATCTGATGTCTGTCTTGATCATGCTCAGATATCGGGTCATTTGAGCCTGCTCCGAAGCAAACTCAGGGCAAAACATCGCCCTCTCAGTAAACATGCCAGTGATCTCCATCACCGACTCTAAATTCTGTCGCAAATCCAAGAACTCCTTTGCTAGTCATTACCGCTGAACCCGCGGGACGTAACAGGTACAAAACATATCCCAAAATCGATCCCAGGTGACCGCAGCGTGCTGCTCATCCGAATATGGTCCAGTAATCAACCTCTACCTATCCTTTTCCTCGGACCTCAGCAGGTTCAGAGCAGACCTGACCTTCTGGTCAGCAGGACATGAACATGTGAAGAAACATCCCTCCACGTCGGATAGCCACCTCATGGCTACGATCGGATCCTGAGTACCATAAAATGTTAGGGGCTTCGTGTTATCGAACTCTCGGTACTGAAAAGCTCTCCCGACTCCCAACCCTACCGCCGATACAACTTTTGTGACTGCAGCAGCAACCGCCTCAGTGATGGCTGTATAGTGATCATCGAAATACTCCACCATAGTGGTCTTGATAGACCCAAACATCTTTAGCAACTGATCCCGGAACATAGCATCAACCTCATCCTGCAGGATCTCCCGGATCCTGTCATCCATCTCGTCTGGCCTCATCTGCCCGATAGTCTCGGGCGCTGCCGGTGCCTCCTATCCACCCTCTCCTGATCCTGGCCCAGATCTAGTCATGAATCGTCATGTAACCACCATGCTGAAAACATACCGAAAAGATATCAGATACTCCTCATAACAATCTGGGAACCAACTCCCAACTTAACCCCAGGGGTTGTGACTTCCTTGATACACATTTGGGTCTTGTGCTTTCAGTAGTACGAGCCCATACTACATTGCACACCTACCCATATTTGTCTCAAGTATGACCACAATTCCCTAAATTTATACATAACATAGCGAGCGCTCAATCCTTACTCGTAGATGAGTGCTAAATATCTCATAACTGGCCTCCCGACCTCTCACTAACCACCCATGAAACTTCCACCAACCCTGCAACACTCGTGTATGCTATGTGACAACTGTCAAATTCTGGTCAAGTCAAAGTCAAATAAAGTCAAAAAGTCAAACCGGTCAACTCAATTAACCCTTGTGTACTAAGGCCTACGTTAGCTAATTACTATACAACTCGCTACTCTAATGAGAAATCATCAATTTAAAAGTTCGTATATCTAGAATTCATTAACTTAAAACTATGGTAAGTAACGAACCAAACCGATAAAACATTGTTTCATACTCATCGGGAGTGTGTTAGATCCTTAAACATAACTTAACGGGGTTTACGAACCTTGCGTTGCGAAACCAAACTCTCAAAAAAGGTCACAAAAGGAGCCTCTCCCAGTCTCTTTCACTCTATCTCTCTCTATTTAGAATCTCTCTCAAATTTCTCCCAAATCTCTCTAAGTATGTGAAATCTCTCCCAAATCTCTGCAAGTATGTGAAATCTCTCCCAAGTCTCTCTAAGTATGTGAAATCTCTCCCAAATTTCTCTAAGTATGAGAAATCTCTACAAGTATGTGAAATCTCTCCCAAATCTTTCTCAAAAGTTCCTTTAACTTTTTATAGTCTTACGGGCCATCCCGACCCTTAACCGGGTCAAAAACCGCTTAAAACGGGGTAAAAACGAGTAAAATAGGCTTAAGGACCCGACACCAATCCTTTTGCGCCGAAGCCTCTTAGAGCCGAAAGTTCCCTATACGGACCGAACCCTGCTGACCCGAAGCCCCTGCGAACCAAGGAACTGAACCCGAACCTTCTCTCTCGGACTGAACCTCGCATGCCAGACGAACCCTTCGCTCCATTTCGCTTCTGATCCCTTCGGTCCATTTCACTTCCTAGTCCTCCTTCGCCTTCTGTTCCAGCCTCTAAGGACCGAACCTGGTCACTTTCGGTCCCTCATGCGAGAGGCCTCGCAGAAAAGCCTTTTCTTCCGGGTTTTCGACTAGTTTTGCATTTTAGGCCCGTTTTTAATTGTTTTAACGCGGGATTTTCACCCAAAACTTTATTTTAACATATAAGGCCCCATATTTATTAATTAATCATGTTTTTTGGGTTAAATCTTATCCAAGAAGAGTGGTTGGAGTACAAGACGTGGAGTGTTGACTTATCTTTAGTTTATGACAAAAGCAACCGCCCACACCCACTCCATGATCAGCCACACTCCCTGCACCGTACCTAGGTCATGTCAATGTACTTTATCATCATTTTCAGCCATTTCCCGCATTCTTAGAGCTGGAACATCCACACTCTCTCCTCACACACTACAAGAAAAATGGCCTTTTACGACGCTCATTGCGCGTCGTAAATGGCTCAGACGACACGCAAATGCGTGTCAAGGAAGGCCATGTCATAAAGATAGACGACGCGCATTTACGACGTGCATTTACGACACGCATTTACGACGCGCGGTTACGACACGCAATGCGTATCAAGGAAGGCCCTGTCATAAAGGAAGACGACACGCATTCGCGTGTCGTAACCTTACGACGCGCGTGTTAATGACACGCAATGCGTATCAAGAAAGCCCCTGTCAAGAAAGGCCATGTCATAAATGAAGATGACACACATTTTTGCGTATCGTAATTTTAAATTAAAAAAAAATTATTTATGGATTTACTTATTTTCATATTAAATTTGCATTTTATGTCACATAATGGAAAATAAAATACCATATACAAATAATACAATGCATTGCACAAAAGTTAATGTTATACAAATAATCATTCGAATAGTAGACAAATGTAATACTACAAATAATCATTCCAATAGTAGACAAATGTAAGATTTCAACATTTTTTATATAATTAACTAAATTATTAGCCAAATTTCCTAAAATACCAACATACTTTTCTATGAAGAGCATTAACACTATTCTTTTCCATCAGAAACTTCAAAACCTGCATAATTAATTTAATGTTTAATCAGCTACAGGTCAATAAGGTAGGTTTAAGCAAAAGAGGTTCATAGTAGTAAGATTTTACTTACCACTGTTGTTAATGACATTGAAAGAAGCAGCCCAACAAACACTCCCTCAGAAGGATTATTACTAAATGAAACCACAAACAAAGTTAAAAAGTCAAGTATTTTGTGACAACCCCGGAACCAGGGGCAAGGCTGTTTTTACCCATGGTATGACCTAATACATGATAATAAAGACTTGTTTAACAAAAAGAAAAATGATTTCTCACGTGACATCACTATTAAGAATTGATGAAAGAGGGTACTCCACACTGTATTGCCAACAAGCTTGACACCAACACCTAAAAGCTGGAAAAAACAATAACAGAAATAAAAATAAATGTAAGATTTGAGATAACAGATGCATAATTCACATGTTTACTTTTACCAATTTATTTTATGCAACATATATGCAGCTGACATGAATGAATTATACAACAAGTTAGGAGTAAAATAAGGGATGGTTGCATATTTAGTATGATAAATAAAGAGATTTGTGGCATAAGGGTGCATAAATAATAAAAAGCAAAAAGGAAGAGGAAAGCTGACTTACATAATCAACAAATTTCTAAATTGGTGCTTTTAACATAATACATAAGAGTGGTCCCGAAGGGATAGCTGGCAGCAAAAAATCTCAGGCAAAAAAAATTCCAGGAGAAAACAGTTAGTACCTCAAAAGCAAAGGTTTTATAGGGTTAGGCATGCACCAGCAAGACAGGGACTAAGATTATAAGTGATGTGAATGGGACATAGTAATTAAAGGAATTTTTGTTACCATTGTTCCATGCATAGTGGTTGGGGTAGAGTGTTTTTCCATCACTGTTAACACGGAAGGGTCCAAGTTCTTCCATGGCTCCATATCCAAACAACAAGCATCCTAGCCCAGTAGAATACCTTCATTAATAGTGGTTCGATCTTACTCTAAATTTTGGTGCATTTGGATGATGATCTTTAGAATCTCCATTCTGATTCATGAATATTCTAATTAATTTGGTATTGTAGAATGTAGATTGGTATCTGCATTATTAAAGTTCATAGGACTTACTACTGACTCACTTTTCTTTTTTTAATCATTAGCCTTATGCAGCTCTCAAAGCTAGAGAATATCTTGATAAGCCTGCAATACATGAGACAATGGTGAAGGTATGTAGATTATATCTTATATTTCCTACACAAATATAGACAACTGTATGCTGATGTCATTATGCAGGTTAGCACTTATCTGCTTGGAGAATACAACTATCTTTTGGCCAGACGACCTGGGTGTAGCCCAAAGAACATTTTTGTCATTATACATGAGAAGCTTCCTACTGTATCGTGAGTATTTCTATTTCTATACATCTATTTTTTCTTTTGTGATCATCATCTATTTTTTTTTTGTTTCTACAGGACTCCAACAATATCCATTCTTCTCTCAACATACGCAAAGATTTTGATGCACTCTCAACCACCAGATCCCGAATTACAAAACCAGATCTAGGCAATATTCAGCAAGTGAGTTTATAATAAATAGGAGCTACATTGACAAATATGAAACATGCATTGATACTGAGATACAACAAAGAGCTGTACAGCTATTCATTTTCAATAGCACACTTGCAAAAATTTTAAACTTTTAAAACCCATCTTAGAAGGACTAAAGGTTAGAAAGGAGAAGTAATGAAGCTATGAGTTGAGAAAAGAGTAATCACAGCAAGGTCTCTAAAACAGACCTGCTGTTCAAAACGGATTTACTTTAAAATCTAAAACATAAACATAGCTTTAACTAAATTTTATAGAAAACTATGATTGTTCAGGATTCCAGAACTATAAAGAACTCCTTCTAACTCCAAAGGATGAATTAAATATGAATTTTACAAAAAGGTGTATCACTTCTATCTCCAACAAGACAGTCAAGTGAGGTTGGCCAATTCTACCCAACTTGTGAGTAGAATTCGTCCATACCAAAATTCAGAGAAGTAAAGGACATACAAATGAAAGTCTCAGAGTTGGAATTGAATGAAAAGCATTTCCCAAGCTCCGGATATAAAATTCACATTGTGGACAATCACAACACTAGTAAAAGCTGGTGACTGCCCACTGATCTGGAGTCTGGATCAATTCTAACCAATTTATAATTGGAAATAACACCCCATCTGCTCCAGATCTTAAATTCATAATATCAGGAACATATAGAAACTTGGAATCACTCTGGATCCTTTTCCAAGCCTTATAAATGATGAAAACAAAATGACATATCAGAACAGACCCGGATCAGACCTAACAGCAAACATTCCATTCTTGCACATAGATAACGTCCTTACCAGTGAAGTTGGGCTGCTTAAGAAAGTTAGCCAACTCAATTTGTGAACTTTGGGAACTGGTTTGGGGTCCGTTTAAGTTCTATAGCTCAAGGTATGATTTTTACAATATGACTATAGATCTGATGGAAAACAGAATCATAGCCACCCGTGATTCCTTTTTGGCTTATCCATCCTTCTCCATTGTTAAAAAAAAGTTCTACTAAGAACTGATACAGATACAAGACATGAAATCTAAGTAAACCATTGAGATGAACATGTAGTCAACATTTCATAGATGTAAAGATGATATCCCATGCCTCTAACATGGAACATGATATACACATATCAAAACTTTTAATTGAATTTACAAATACATACACTAGCCAAAATCAAGGGATATCAAGTACCTTAGTTGATGAGTTGAGTAGTGAACTACAGTCATTTTCTGTGCAATCCATCATGTAGATCATTGGAACTGGGTAAAAGAAGAATAAAAACCAATGAGTGGACAGAAAAAAAAGTAAACATGTAAAAGGAGCTAAACAGAAAGTTATACGAAATGAAAATACAAATGCCATCTACGCCTTACCATTCCTTGAATGTCTGATATCAATATCATCAGAGAGTAGCTGGAAGCCTAAATCTTTAGCAAGTGAAAGTGGACATTTTGGGACCAAACTAAAAAAAAAAACTAGCTGCACTCAGGGCCAGAAGTGTAGTTTACTATATCTTCTTTATAAACCATCATCTGGAATTAATTTTCACAAAATAAAAAAAAACATATAAGGTTTTCTCAAGTATCAACTATAAAAAATAAAAACCAATTTCCACTAATCTCGATTGATGTTACTGCTATTCAGATGAAAGAAGAAGAGGAGAGAAGTAAAACAGAGAAAGGAAAAGAAGGAGCTACTGTGGATCTTATGCAAGTGCTTCTTGCCAGCACTAAAGAAGTTAAGGAACAAAATGATGGGTTTGTTGATGTGGTGAAGAAAACCAAAGGAAATAATGGAAATTTGTTTTCAAAAGAAGCTACAGGGGGGGAAAAATAGTTTTCGAGTCAGGGGCATCAAGGGAATTTCTCGAAAAATGAAGGTTCAGGGGTTTTTGCTGGAACGGTTGACCTGTTCTTTCAAGCTCCCCATCATCCCTCTCATGCAAATCATTCTTCTGTAAAACTACATGAACAGGTGTGATTCCAAATAGAAAACAAATTGACCACAAGATTAGGAAAAAACTCATTTAAGAAACGAGTTGGGTGAAATTAAATGGAAAATAGAAAACAACTTCTGGTACATGTACATATGAGAAATATATAATGTAAAATTTCAAAGAACATTGAGGAAGAGTAAAGATTAGTGAGAAAAACCTACCTCCAACGATGGATTTTCATGTGCATTCATCTTTTAGGTCACCTATTTCAATGCACTCTCATTTTAATTTTTAAAACCTGTAAGCACATACAAATTAGGGTTTTTTCGTATGGAGAAAGAGGAACGGTAGTGGTGGTGCGGTGTGCATTGCTAATGGTGATGGTGTAGTGGCTGGTGTGATGGTGGTCATAAATGAGCATTTTAGAAAGAGAGAGAGAAGGGTGGTTGCAGTGGTTTAAGAGAGGAGCAACAATGACGATTTGGAGTGGTAAGTGGGTATAATGGTGGCGGTGCGGTCTTCTGACGTGTGAGGACCGACAATGGTGAGGGAGAGAGAGAGAGAGAGAGAGAGAGAGAGAAGAACGATTGAAAGAAGGTAGAGGAGAGCATGGTGGGGTTTTTAATTTTTTCAGAATTTCATTTCCCCCATTCCCCCACTTTTAAAGGATGGAACGCGCGTTCCATTAAAAAATATAAAGCGACATCCGTAGACGACACGCATTTTATTATAGGTGCCCTCCGTGTTTTTTTTAGACACTAATTTAAGGACGCGCAATAATGCATGTCTTCTATCCATAAATTTTTTGAAGAGATGACATTTTTCTAATGTCACTCTCATTTGCGTAACATAGATCAATGAGCATCGTATTTTGCGCGTCGTAAAAGGCCTTTTTTCTTGTAGTGACACTTCATTCATTCTCTCATTTTCCTCCAAGAATCACACTCCAAACTCTCTCATCTTTCTCTCCCAATTTCGAGAACTTCAAGGCATACTCCAAGGCTTATCTCCTTCATTTGGTAAGTATCATCATCTTTCTTATAATTATCACACATCCTCCTACTCAAAATAATGGATTGCTTACACAAATTCCATCACATTAGTGTTAGATTCGCGAATCTTCAAGCAATCCTCCATGTGTTATTGAGTTGAACACTTCTCTTCTTCAACATTCACCCACTGAAATCATATAAGGTGAGTTCATACCCCTATCTTTTCATGTTTTCTTAAGTTTTAAGGGGGGGGGGGGGGGAATACAAGTTAAAACACCAAGAACACATCTAAACTTTTCCAACAGCTTTCATCAAGAAAGTTTAACTCCATGCACGGAAGGTTTTGGTCAACTTAAACATTTTAGTTTTCAAAATTGTATTATATGCAAATAGTTTAGGTTTATACCTTTAAAATGACTACTTGCACATCTCCATACGATTTTTCTACGATTTATGGTGATTTTTACAAAACAGTCTATCATTTCAAGAACAAATCCGGACCATTCTATGAATATGGACATTTTAACACAAGTTAAAGACTTCCAAAAATCATAATAAAACTTATGGATAAACTAGACACATTTGAAGGACTCTCAGAATTTACGGATTCAGTTTTCGACTTGGTATAATTTTTCTATTATTTTTCTAAAACAGTGCAGAAAGGTTAAAAACTAGTAAATAGCTTATAACTTTCATAACACTTTGTATTATGTTTAGCAAAGTGTATAACAATAAGTACTAAATATTGAATGTGTTTTCTTCTTATTTTATCATCATAAACTGAAATTTAGTCATTCATGATAAGATTCTTCATTCATTTAGAACACATATAATAAGCTATAATAAGCATATTTTATGGCTTCATAGCACTAATGTATTTTCATAAAAGAGTTCTTTTACATTACAAACGTTTTGGATAAACTATAATAGGTATAGTTTATATATCATTTACATTTCAAACTTATTTACCAAAGGGTTTCAGTTCAGTTCACGTAAATCTTTTAATGAATAAATTTGTTAGTCATTCCCTTCGTGTTACTTTCATGGTAACAAAGTCAAAAGTCCTGTAAATTGTAACCAGAGTCTCTTGTAGGGAGAGCGTGATAGTTGTGTATAGATCTATATTGGGTCTGACAAGCCCGCACCTAAGCTGCTTGCAACAGCTAGACCGGCAGGTCTGAGGTGACAAGTGTCATTTAACGTGCGACGCCTGAAGAACGTATTACGAGGCCGTCTGAGTTTTAACATGGTTATAATAGTTCACATGTGGTATTAACAAATCATAAGATTTACGGGTTCTACTTTTATATTAGCGAGTTATGTCGATTTAACTCACAGGAATTACTTTAAGTATGGAAAAATACTTGTACACTTTTATATCAAAAAGGGTTTTATGCCGATTTAAAATCACTTTTATATCTTTGAGTATGGAGAATACTTGTTTACTTTCGGTCCTGGGATTTAGGACTACCTAACTCTTATAAGGAAAATATTGGTTTTTCTTTGGAAACATATTTCTGTTAAAACTACATTCATCTAGAAAATATTGGGTTTTCTGGAAACATACTTTGTTGCTTTTACAAAGAAATCGGTTTCTTTCTCAAAAAAAACTCTTATGAAATCACCAACTTAATTGTTAACACTTTTTCAAAACTACTTGTATTCTCAGGAAATCAGTGAAACAGGAAAACCAACCGCATTTTGAGGATTGGACGTTAAACCATCAAACAGTTCATTTTGTCATCATAATGTAATTGATTTGAAACATGTAAACATATACTTTGGTGTAACTTTTTCAATTATATTTATGATGGTTGTATTTACTTTGAGCACTATTATACTCGTTGATGTGATACTATACATGAAGTCCTCCACCCCCGGACGTTTCCGCCATCCTTGGTTTGGGGGTGTGATAGATTGGTATCAGAGCATTGTTTATAGTGAACTAAGTATATCGAACCACATAAGATATACAAACTATAAATGAACTGGGACTAAGGTCTCTGATTTAACAATTTCAAATAACTATACTTTTAGAAATAAATAGTTTCTTGTTAAAAGTATACATGCATGCATACATACTAAGGTCAGCATAATTCTAGAACAAAACAAAAGTAATGATTGTTGAATGACACAAGTAGGCATGGGGATGTATTGTCAGGTCTGGGAATGACATAGCCTGATCAACTATGTCTGACCCAGAAGTGATTAGCATATGCCCAGGAATGGTTGTGGCGTTGCATCAAGTCAAAAAACTTACCAATTCTCGCTACAAAGAAACACTGAAAACATAAGCCAAACATTAAAATACTATAGGAGTATTTTGTAGTACTATAACCAACTTATGTGAAAACTAAAGACCCCTATTTGTAGGGCTATAACGACTAAGTGCATACGCTAAGGTTATACATAATTAAAGATATTATGGACTCAGAATCTTTGACTATTGCTCTACTTCATGTTCCTTGTTTGGTTGTGGACTTAGAGTAGAGTCATTTATTCGAAGGTCTATTCTATCTCAAATTATGTATAACTGGCATGCACTATGTGATTATAGATGTGACTGATAAGGATCACCCCTAGAAGTAATTAATTATAGGATTAAACGCCTATTAATTACCTCTCCCACCCCTGTTCTCACACGGACATCACGACAAGATCTTACATACCAGGAAACCCCTACTTTCCGAACCCGGAGAGTTAGTGAGTGATGAGGATAAGAGTCGGAGGTAGAGCCAGAGGTCGATAACTCTCCTCACATAGCCTGGGCAGCATTGATCGAGGGATGGAGTCGCCATCAGCAACAACAATTCGCCATTTGGGGACGTATTATCGTAAGCAAAGTTCATTTTACTCACAAGAACTTGTAGGTTAGGTGTATGAGTATGCGTTGGTGTTACTCCCCTCCATGTGCAGGCCCGACCCCACGAGTTAGTGATTACACTAGTCGAGAGATGTATTTGCGGTCGAAACATTTCTGGCAATGATGTGGTATGGACCTGCATCAAGCTCAAAACCTCCCTTTAAGAACTACATATGCTAAAATCTTACAAATAAAGGGAGCATGCGTATTATTTCTTTGGGAGCAATACTACTAAAATCCATAAGTTCATCATATATAGACTTTCGATATGAACTGTTTTCAAAACACAATAAACAACCGGAACACGATACACTAAGAACTAAGATAAATAACTCCCGACGTATAAACCCTTATTCAAGACTCACTATCGTCTCACCCTTTTTAAGCATCATACTTAAAAGGTGCCCTTTTCGTAGAACTATGGGGGTGCGATCATACCAGCACTAATGCATCGGGTCCCATCAAAAACTCCTCAGCCAGGTGTGTTTGGGACAAACATGATCCCAAGATGAGTAAACCTTAAGGCCCGTATGAAACCTACTTCTTCCCACTACCATAACTCCGTCTTAGGGACGTTAGCAGAAACACCGAGAATAGTTTAGTAAAGTGAGAAATTTATATATGTGTATATAAATGGTAAGGCTATAACTAAAGATAATCATCCCTACTCACATTATCGTTTCTCCACATGCAACAGGATTATGTCTTCACAAGAAGGTAACCAGCCAACAAGCAAGGCAACAATCCTGCTACTTTTCAAGCTGCAGTCACAGCAGCCGTGACAGCCGTCATGGCGCAACTCAATGCTAACAACGCCAACAAAGATGGAAGCGGGACCAACAATATAGATTTTTGTAACAATCAGGAACATCAGCGGTTGTCTGCCAACGAAGCCGCCTCAGGCCACAAACCTACAGACAAGAAGTGAAAGTTTTAGGATGCAAAGAAGTGTAACCTACCTCAAAAATTCGTTGGCAGAAAGCAATCCGTGGCTGCACCTGCCATTACAACAACAGTCACGACACATGCCTCGACACTAGCCATAAGGTCTGTCACCCAAGCGCCGGCCAGACGATATAAGGGATCACTCCCAAAGTGTAACAAGTGTGGCTTCCATCACAATGGGGCTTGCCGGGTGATGCAGTGTAAAAACTGCAACAAGAACGGACATACTGCTCGCTTCTGCAGATACCAAACCCAACACCTCCCTTCAATCACCAGCACCAAGGTAGGCTCAGTATGCTAACTATGCGGTGAAACAGGACACTTCAAGAGAGAATGTCCAACCGAGAAGAATGACAGGGGAGCAGGAGGAGTGTGATGAACACAGCAGTAGGAGCAGCAAGGGAACCATATTAGTGATGGGTTTTAGCCATAAGAACATCCTATGTGCTCATGCGAACCCTAATGCTTGGATCTAGGTTTCTCTATTGTACATGCAATTCATCCAAGACTTTAACCCTAGTTCTAGCATACAATTAATCATATTAACATGTGAAAGGGTTTTTAGATCTTAACTTGATTGTTATGTAGTAATAACAATCTTAAATCCTCCTTGTAATGACTTTAGAAAGCTTAGAGTTAGAAGTGTCACTCCTCTAATGGTTCAAAAACACCAAGAGCAAGAGGATAAAGAACGAGGAGAGAGGAGGCTGACCAAAAACGTCCAAAACCCTAGAGGAGCTCTTAGCCACGTTTTTAGGGCTTCAGGTTACTATATATACATGTAGGCTATTAGGGATTTTCAGCTAGGAAACCCTAATTTGACTGCTTAAGCCCTAAGCAGGCCATGGACCCTTTTAGAATATCCCTTGGATGACTTCTAATGGGTTTCCCCATAGAATTTGTCTGACTTATTATTCCAAGGTGATCCATAGCCCAAATGCAATTATCTTATAATTACAGTTCCAGTCCCTTAAGTTTAATTAATCTCTTTTAGTCAAAATTAATTATCAATTAATTCTTGACTAATAGTAATTATACAATATAATTTCTCCTTTAATATATTATTCTCATAATATATTAATAAATCATAATTAATCCTTTCTCTTCATAATTCATCCTATCAAGTTGCTTTGGTGAAGGCAACCCAAAAGGACCATGCACCATCGGGTCAAGTACATACCAAAATAGTTATGGACTTAGACACTAATCCAACAGTTTCCCACTTGGATAAGTCTAATAACTTTTCTGCGTATGACTTCAGATCCTGATCTGCAATCGTAGCTTTCAAAAGCCTTTGTCAACTCTGATCTTATCAGATACTCGTCCTTTAGATAAAAGATCATATATTCCTCCATTCTAGATATCGTATAGACTGAGACATGGATTTAAATCATTCTCTCTGTCTATGTGTTGTTTCTCGATTTCCAATTTACGACGACTAACAACAGACTACAATTGAACACATCAAATTAGTCCCGGCTTGGCCAAGCACTTAGTGTCATCACTAAAATCATCGAGGGGCCCATAGATATCACTTTCATCCTACTTTGGATAAAAGGAACGGATAAACATTGATTCAATGCTTGCTTGCACTCACTCACCAAATCACACACAACAATATGTTTTATGACACCAAGTTACTGGTGCGTTTACATATTATCAATGTGTAACGACTCGCAAGATACAACTCGCACATCTCGGTTTCAAGAATACAAGATGTTATCGTCTCACGAATCACTTGTGATAAAATCCGTGAATTGATCCAAGTTAGCGTGGGTTTAATCCAATGCTCAATTCATATTCATAAGCACTCATGAACGTTGCAGCAAACATTTGCTTATGTCTAACACACTTTAGACAATCCACACACCAATTCACGACAGTCTTCATTCATACCTACTTCCAACATATGAACGACTGTGGTCCGTTTGAATAATTTGATTGCTCTGAACCAATTTAATTATTCAGGAAGTCAAAACATGCAAAGTGAAACACAAGAATAATATTAATCCCATATGGCTCGAAACTCTAGGTATAAATAAAACATTTTATTTAATCACCATATTGATTACTCATTATTTGTTGTTTCGGATAATCAACTTCTTACTTGAATTACAACAACAATTGTCCCATGCTTTTAGCATGCACACAATGTTTACCTATGGTCCTTACTTTGTGAAATAGATCAAATGAACACATTTCCAATCATACTCATTTCATAACTCCCAATCCTTATGATAAGTATAAGAATATCAAATTCTTGTTACTTATGCTAGATTCTAACATTTTATGCAATGATTCTTTCGTAAAGTGATAGCTCAAAATTATCAAGACTTGGCTAATTTCTATCAGAAACAATTCTATAGATATGATGTCTCTCACTCAAAGTACATTCCTTTGAACATCCTTCTTGTATAATAGTTTCTAATCTAGATATAGATTCTCAATATCAAACTCCCAATATGGAAACATTTCCATATTTGCCATATGACAATTCATTCTTAATAGAATCTTATCTATTCATAATAATGTCGATATGGTCCATCCAATACCATACTTCCAACTACTCACAAGCGACTAATCCTCAGCGAGTTTTGGATCGTCCTTTGATAGTTGTTTAATTATCTTAGTCAAAACCAATTCTTTTCCTTTTTCCCTCTTAATGTGCTAGACATTTGGAAAATTTTAGAATGTTCAAATATTATAGCATTTGCAACCGATCCTATACCCGAAGCGTATGGGACACGATGCATAATGTCTTACATAAAGATTTTATACTTTATCAATCTTTTGCCATAATATTTTATGTGTCACGTTCTCACAATTCGAACTATGCCATAATCATAATCGAAATTTCAGAACACACTATGTATCCTTAACTGAATTTATTAACATTCCACAACCTAAACCTTTAGATTTGAAATGAAGGATAATATTCTCTCCCTTAATTATAGCAAAACAACTATTCAACCCTTACGACTTTGCAAAGGATAACTCTTGTTTTCTATAATTAATATTTTATAACTTGCAATACTTGTTTTAATAATCATACAAGCACAACATTTATGCTCCCATTGTCATGATGATTATTATCAAATAAGCATACCACTTATGCTCCCACTAGCTTTGACATGATAATCCTTTATCTAAGCTTCTTAAACTTATACACCTTTGCCTTAGATAGCTCATATGTGTGTCTAAACAATTCCGACTAATTGCCAAATCTCACAATTCGAATTATGGAAAGGGATACCGTAACCATAATCGAATTCGAGAATACAATTTCACAATCACTATCTTCTTAAAATCTCTCGTAGTGAAAGCATTTCGTCAAAGTCATCTTCATGAAGGAGGAAATCTTATGACACTTAGATTTTAATGGTGTATGTGTTCCTATCCATGTGAATTGTCAAAACCAAAGTTGCGACAAATCCAAATTCATATGGACCGAACCTTCTCAATCTTGATCTCTTGCCTTATGGTAACACGACTGCCCACCATGTCTTCCAAGTAGTTAAGCAGCTCACCCTTTCTTATCAATGTACTTTTAATTGATCAAGGTGCTTGCCTTTTATGCCTTCAAATGAGAACTCATAGAACTTACATGCATAATTAACTCAATTGGAAAGACACAAAAACAAGATAATATCAACACGATAGGTTGTAAACCTCAAGTTGTTAACTAGTGATGATCGATAAGGTTTATTCTTGATTAGTTCTTGAGACTTTTCAAGACCATCAAAACTCCCACAGACTCCTTGACATATAAGATTCTCTTGTCAATCAACATTTCTCGACAAACTAATATTCAAGAGTTAGTGTAGCTTTTATCAAGACTAAACATTTCACAAAATTGGTCCTAGTTGGTCTTTGTCTTACCTAAGACATCACAACTTTCCAATTTCAAATGTGAAGTAATAAGAAAACCTTTTTTCAAATTCCACATTTGATGAATGTTATAAACCTTCTTAAGACTTGTCACTCATTGTCACAATCTTAACTCTAAGACTTGGTTTTGGAAAGAAGTATGATTGACTTCTTGATTTAACCATTTCTTCAATTCTTCATTCCTCTTCTCAGACATACAATTGCACTAAGACTCACTTAGAGGATCAATTGAGATATGGTTCTTAATCATTAATACCTATGATAAAACATAATAAAGGTACTCTCCCTTCTTCTCATAATAGAGAAACTTTTATCTTTCTGCCTACTTGATTCTTCTTATTCGTTCTGCTATTGATTTAAACTCTTTCAAATCAACTCGGAATTACACTTAATCTTATAAGTATAATCACATCCACTAAACCTTTGGTAAATCATGACGAATATCTTTGTCACTCTTGTGGTGGACTTGATCAACACACAACCTTGTGTACTTGATCTCCTAGTCCTTCACTTGACACTTTGTCAACAAATTAGTCTAATTTCCAATTATGAAACATCTCATTCATCATGCAATACTTGTTGTATGATTCCAAGTTTCTATCCAATTGAAACTTGGGCGATGAGAAACTTTCCCTAATTGGTAAATTCTTGACCTTTCCACAAATAACATAATTAAGAATCAAATCCATTATTGCTAATAATAGAAACTTTCAAACATCAATTTTTCATACACGCCATTGCAAGGATAAATAAATAATACAAAAAATCAAAATTTCTTTTATTGCGGAAAAAAAATTGTCCTTTCAATGCAATTCAATTGAAAAACTATGATAATACATATTTCTTAGCAATCTTATTCTAACTCCATGTAGTAGCTCAAGATTCTAATCTTCAAGTAATGCGATCGAAATCCATTTCTTCACGATTAGATTCTGCTCACTTCTTCCCTTAAGCTTCCTCTCTTTTCTTCGATCCTACAAGACATCAAAATGTAATCTTATCACATCATGTATTAAGAATCTAGAATAGGAACTTAAAAGAGTTAGTTAATGGATTTTACCTAAAGAAGAGCCATACGTTTTGACTCTCCCATCTCTTAGATCTCTTAGGTAAATAGGGCAGCTTCCTCTCCAATGCCCCTTCTCTTGGCAATAAAAGCAAATTGACTCTTTTGGAACAACACACGAAACTACTTCTGACTTTGCCTTTCTCTTATGATCAAAGTTTTCGATCATGGCATGCCTTTCGTTGCCATTGCCTATATCCATAGAGGTCTGGAAGGCCAATCCACCAATCAACTTTGCTTTTCCAGTGTGCCAAATCATTGCTGATTCAGCAGCAATAAGCATATAGGTGAGATCAATGAGGGTTACATCATGGTTCATCATATAATACTCTCTTACGAACTCACTATATGAGTTAGGAAGTGACTGAAGAACCCATTCAATAGCCAGCTCCTCACAGACAACAGATCCCAACATTCTTAATCTATCAATGTGTGACTTCATTTCTAGGATGTGTGCACACATTGACCTTCCTTCTTCATGTTTACTTGCCAAAAGGTTTTGAGTGAGTTTGAACTTTTCAATGTTTTGAACTTGTGGGTTAGAGAGAATAATAGGAGGAGGTGGAGGAAGTGAAGCATGATCTCGTGTTCCTCGATCGAATCGTGGAATATCATCTTCATGTGAAAAGCTTGTTCCACGGGATTTGGAAAGACCATAGTTGTCATACTTTGACATCCACAAAACGGGAGAAAAATTAAATTCAAGTTAACTGATTGATTGAGTCCTTAATAAATCACCCAAATAAGATATTAAGGCTAGGACCCAACACAATACTCTACAACCTAGAAAATGGATGCCGTAATCTAGTTGTAAAATATTTGAAGGTAAGTGAATGACGATTCACTAATTTCCACCATGAAAAACGAAAAAGACATTTCAGTTTTAAATCTATTGAAAATTCCTAGATCTTATGAGATTCATTGAACTTTTCAATGGCATGTTTAAATCTCGATATGCCCCTCTAGTTTGTGACTGGGATACCGAGGATCACAAAGCGGGTGTGAATAACCATGCAAACATACATGGTTCCCCCACATGTTACAATCATCTATTCGATGTGCTGGTTAACCACACACACTGCACCGAACTATGATAAACATTGAGTCACCCTTTGCTACCTTTTCTTAGAACCATTTAGTGTGTTGGTTAACCACACACGCTCCACTAACGTCTTCGCAAGGGCACAAAGTGTAATTTCATGGAATTGCATCAATTCACTTTATCCTAAAGTAACTAAGATTGGGAATTTGTAAAAACATTTTGTTACTTTTGTACTTCATTATACTTATAATGGAAGGTTTATGTCCTATCCTACCCGTTCGGCTAACGACCCTCCACTAGTCAAGAGTGCGGTGGGTAAGAGTGGATACCCATTCAATCGCCATTTTATAGGTAATTTCCTTAAAAACCACTTATAGACCAGCTTCGTGAATGAGGCCTACTAACGGTAAGACTGACTGTTTACTCATACATATATAATACTAGACTTTTAATGTTATATATAGTATAGGGTGTATTTTACACTTTTAAAATACTAGGTGTTCTAATTTAATAAATTATACTTTTAATTCAATTAAATGTAAACCAAAAATTTTATGGGTTTATTAAATTTCTTTTAATTATACACCTTAATTAATTAATAAAACCATAAGGGTGTGATTTGAACCTTTTCAAAACAATACTAGGGTTTTAGAATTTAACATTTCTAAATTAAACTTTTAATCAACTTTTAAATTCCAAAACTTGAGGGAAAGTTTTGAAACATTTCAAAATATTAGGGTTTAACTTATTTAAATTTCAAAACCAAAACTTTTAAGTTCTAATTTAAACTATAAAACCTAAAGGGATTAATTTGAAACTTTTCTAAACTTTGTCAAGAATATTCTAGATCACATAATTCAAATAAGGTAATTAACAATTAACTGGTGGTTATCTAATTAGATCTAGTTCAAATTCTTGCAAGATAATGATCAAATAATTCATATAATTTAACATTTATCAAATAAGGTAACAATTATCTGCAAGTATGTGAAATCTCTCATAAATCTCTCTAAGTATGTGAAATCTCTCCCAAATTTCTCTAAGTATGAGAAATCTCTACAAGTATGTGAAATCTCTCCCAAATCTTTCTCAAAAGTTCATTTAACTTTTTATAGTCTTTCGGGCCATCCCGACCCTTAACCGGGTCAAAACCGTTTAAAACGGGGTAAAAACGAGTAAACTAGGCTTAAGGACCCGACACCAATCCTTTTGGGCCGAAGCCTCTTAGAGCCGAAAGTTCCCTATACGGACCGAACCCTGCTGACCCGAAGCCCCTGCGAACCAAGGAACCGAACCCGAACCTTCTCTCTCGGACTGAACCTCGCATGCCAGACGAACCCTTTGCTCCATTTCGCTTCTGATCCCTTCAGTCCATTTCGCTTCCTAGTCCTCCTTCGCCTTCTGTTCCAGCCTCTAAGGACCGAACCTGGTCACTTTCGGTCCCTCATGCGAGAGGCCTCGCAGAAAAGCCTTTTCTTCCGGGTTTTCGACTAGTTTTGCATTTTAGGCCCGTTTTTAATTGTTTTAACGCGGGATTTTCACCCAAAACTTTATTTTAACATATAAGGCCCCATATTTATTAATTAATCACGTTTTTTGGGTTAAATCTTATCCAAGAAGAGTGGTTGGAGTACAAGACGTGGAGTGTTGACTTATCTTTAGTTTATGACAAAAGCAACCACCCACACCCACTCCATGACCAGCCACACTCCCTGCACCATACCTAGGTCATGTCAATGTACTTTATCATCATTTTCAGCCATTTCCCATGTTCTTAGAGCTGGAACATCCACACTCTCTCCTCACACTTCATTCATTCTCTCATTTTCCTCCAAGAATCACACTCCAAACTCTCTCATCTTTCTCTCTCAATTTCGAGAACTTCAAGGCATACTCCAAGGCTTATCTCCTTCATTTGGTAAGTATCATCATCTTTCTTATGATTATTACACATCCTCCTACTCAAAATAATGGATTGCTTACACAAATTCCATCACATTAGTGTTAGATTCTCGAATCTTCAAGCAATCCTCCATGTGTTATTGAGTTGAACACTTCTCTTCTTCAACATTCACCCACTGAAATCATATAAGGTGAGTTCAAACCCCTATCTTTTCATGTTTTCTTAAGTTTTAAGGGGGGGGGGGGGAATACAAGTTAAAACACCAAGAACACATCTAAACTTTTCCAACAGCTTTCATCAAGAAAGTTTAACTCCATGCACGGAAGGTTTTGGTCAACTTAAACATTTTAGTTTTCAAAATTGTATTAGATGCAAATGGATCAGGTTTATACCTTTAAAATGACTACTTGCACATCTCCATACGATTTTTCTACGATTTATGGTGATTTTTACAAAACAGTCTATCATTTCAAGAACAAATCCGGACCAGCCTGTGAATATGGACATTTTAACACAAGTTAAAGACTTCCAAAAATCATAATAAAACTTATGGATAAACTAGACACATTTGAAGGACTCTCAGAATTTACGGATTCAGTTTTCGACTTGGTATGATTTTTCTATTATTTTTCTAAAACAGTGCAGAAAGGTTAAAAACTAGTAAATAGCTTATAACTTTCATAACACTTTGTATTATGTTTATCAAAGTGTATAACAATAAGTACTAAATATTGAATGTGTTTTCTTCTTAGTTTATCATCATAAACTGAAATTTAGTCATTCATGATAAGATTCTTCATTCATTTAGAACACATATAATAAGCTATAATAAGCATATTTTGTGGCTTCATAGCACTAATGTATTTTCATAAAAGAGTTCTTTTACATTACAAACGTTTTGGATAAACTATAATAGGTATAGTTTATATATCATTTACATTTCAAACTTATTTACCAAAGGTTTTCAGCTCAGTTCACGTAAATCTTTTCATGAATACATTTGTGAGTCATTCCCTTCGTGTTACTTTCACGGTAACAAAGTCAAAAGTCCTGTAAATTGTAACCAGAGTCTCTTGTAGGGAGAGTATGATAGTTGTGTATAGATCTATATTGGGTCTGACAAGCCCGCACCTGAGCTACTTGCAACAGCTAGACCGGCAGGTCTGAGGTGACAAGTGTCATTTAACGTGCGACGCCTGAAGAACGTATTAGGAGGCCGTCTGAGTTTTAGCATGGTTATAATAGTTCACATGTGGTATTAACAAATCATAAGATTTACGGGTTCTACTTTTATATTAGCGAGTTATGTCGATTTAACTCACATGAATTACTTTATGTATGGAAAAATACTTGTACACTTTTATATCAAAAAGGGTTTTATGCCGATTTAAAATCACTTTTATATCTTTGAGTATGGAGAATACTTGTTTACTTTCGGTCCTGGGATTGAGGACTACCTAACTCTTATAAGGAAAATATTGGTTTTTCTTTGGAAACATATTTCTGTTAAAACTACAATCATCTAGAAAATATTGGGTTTTCTGGAAACATACTTTGTTGCTTTTACAAAGAAATCGGTTTCTTTCTCAAACAAAACTCTTATGAAATCACCAACTTAATTGTTAACACTTTTTCAAAACTACTTGTATTCTCAGGAAATCAGTGAAACAGGAAAACCAACCGCATTTTGAGGATTGGACGTTAAACCATCAAACAGTTCATTTTGTCATCATAATGTAATTGATTTGAAACATGTAAACATATACTTTGGTGTAACTTTTTCAATTATATTTATGATGGTTGTATTTACTTTGAGCACTATTATACTCGTTGTTGTGATACTATACATGAAGTCCTCCACCCCCGGACGTTTCCGCCATCCTTGGTTTGGGGGTGTGATAGATTGGTATCAGAGCATTGTTTATAGTGAACTAAGTATATCGAACCACATAAGATATACAAACTATAAATGAACTGGGACTAAGGTCTCTGATTTAACAATTTCAAATAACTATACTTTTAGAAATAAATAGTTTCTTGTTAAAAGTATACATGCATGCATACATACTAAGGTCATCATAATTCTAGAACAAAACAAAAGTAATGATTGTTGAATGACACAAGTAGGCATGGGGATGTATTGACAGGTCTGGGAATGACATAGCCTGATCAACTATGTCTGACCCAGAAGTGATTAGCATATGCCCAGGAATGGTTGTGGCGTTGCATCAAGTCTAAAAACTTACAAATTCTCTCTACAAAGAAACATTGAAAACATAAGCCAAACATTAAAATAAGATATTAAGGCTAGGACCCAACACAATACTCTACAACCTCGAAAATGGATGTCGTAATCTAGTTGTAGAATATTTGAAGGTAAGTGAATGACGATTCACTAATTTCCACCATGAAAAACGAAAAAGAAATTTCAGTTTTAAATCTATTGAAAATTCCTAGATCTTATGAGATTCATTGAACTTTTCAATGGCATGTTTAAATCTCGATATGCCCCTCTAATTTTGTGACTGGGATACCGAGGATCACAAAGCGGGTGTGAATAACCATGCAAATATATATGGTGCCCCCACATGTTACAATCATCTATTCGATGTGCTAGTTAACCACACACACTGCACCGAACTATGACAAACATTGAGTCACCCTTTGCTACCTTTTCTTAGAACCATTTAGTGTGCTGGTTAACCACACACGCTCCACTAACATCTTCGCAAGGGCACAAAGTGTAATTTCATGGAATTGCATCAATTCACTTTATCCTAAAGTAACTAAGATTGCGAATTTGTAAAAACATTTTGTTACTTTTGTACTTCATTATACTTATAATGGAAGGTTTCTGTCCTATCCTACCCGTTCGGCTAACGACCCTCCACTAGTCAAGAGTGCGGTGGGTAAGAGTGGATACCCATTCAATCACCATTTTATAGGCAATTTCCTTAAACACCCCTTATAGACCAGCTTCGTGAATGAGGCCTACTAACGGTAAGACTGACTGTTTACTCATACATATATAATACTAGACTTTTAATGTTATATATAGTATAGGGTGTATTTTACACTTTTAAAATACTAGGTGTTCTAATTTAATAAATTATACTTTTAATTTAATTAAATGTAAACCAAAAATTTTATGGGTTTATTAAATCTCTTTTAATTATACACCTTAATTAATTAATAAAACCATAAGGGTGTGATTTGAACCTTTTCAAAACAATACTAGGGTTTTAGAATTTAACATTTCTAAATTAAACTTTTAATCAACTTTTAAATTCCAAAACTTGAGGGCAAGTTTTGAAACATTTCAAAATATTAGGGTTTAACTTATTTAAATTTCAAAACCAAAACTTTTAAGTTCTAATTTAAACTATAAAACCTAAAGGGATTAATTTGAAACTTTTCCAAACTTTGTCAAGAATATTCTAGATCACATAATTCAAATAAGGCAATTAACAATTAACTGGTGGTTATCTAATTAGATCTAGTTCAAATTCTTGCAAGATAATGATCAAATAATTCATATAATTTAACATTTATCAAATAAGGTAACAATTATCTAATTAGATGACCAAAATCTTTTATTTTGACAAAGATAATCATAAGGAATCAATAACATTTGAATTTTATTAATTTTACACAATTATGGCAATTATCCTAAGTCAAAATAGGTAAAAATCCAGAAAATCTGCCTGTCTGACAGCTAAACTTGCCGAGTCCCCTTATGGACTCGCCGAGTTCACCCTACTCGACGAGTCCACATTGGAACTCGACGATTTTGTCAGGCAGATCGCCAAAAACTCGATCTTGCAACATGAATGAATGTACTAGGCATCAATACAATAGAAACCAATCAAGGCTCTGATGCCACTGATGGGTTTTAGCCATAAGAACATCCTATGTGCTCATGCAAACCCTAATGCTTGGATCTAGGTTTCTCTATTGTACATGCAATTCATCCAAGACTTTAACCCTAGTTCTAGCATACAATTAATCATATTAACATGTTAAAGGGTTTTTAGATCTTACCTTGATTGTTATGTAGTAATAACAATCTCAAATCCTCCTTGTAATGACTTTAGAAAGCTTAGAGTCACAAGTGTCACTCCTCTAATGGTTCACAAACACCAAGAGCAAGAGGATGAAGAATGAGGAGAGCGGAGGCTGCCCAAAAACGTCCAAAACCCTAGAGCAACTCTTAGCCACGTTTTTAGGGCTTAAGGGTACTATATATACATGTAGGCTATTAGGGTTTTTCAACTAGGAAACCCTAATTTGACTGCTTAAGCCCTAAGCAGCCCATGGACCTTTTTAGAATATCCCATGGACGATTTCTAATGGGTTTCCACATAGAATTCGTGCAATTTATTATTCCAAGGTGATCCATAGCCCAAATACAATTATCTTATAATTACAGTTCCAGTCTCTTAAGTTTAATTAATCGCTTTTAGTCAAAATTAATTATCAATTAATTCTTGACTAATATTAATTAAACAATATGATTTCTGCTTTAATATATTATTCTCATAATATATTAATAAATCATAATTAATCCTTTCTCTTCATAATTCATCCTATCAAGTTGCTTTGGAGAAGGCAACCCAAAAGGACCATGCACCATCGGGTCAAGTATATACCAAAATAGTTATAGACTTAGACACTAATCCAACAATTAGGACTTTTGTAATGTTTCCAATGAAAAAACTGTTTAAGTACCATATGTTTGTAATGAATTTGGTATGCTTGCTAAAATCACCGTCTTTCTAAAAGTAGTTAAAATACTCCCTCGTTCAAATCAAACCAAAGACACTCATAATATGACCTTAGGATCATTACCTGTAAGCTATGATGACTTTGTACATACATTTGGGTTAATTATAATCAAAATACTAAAGAATTGAAACAAATAATTCCATCTTGACTCATGTTCCATGTGTAGTAGTAGGATTAGGGTGGAGCCACCCACTCGACGATTTCACCAATATCAAATTTCATACGACATGCATATATATCGCTCGATCATAGAGTGACCTGTCATAAATCATGATATAAAGTATCATTACTAGTTATCAAAACCCACTCATTTCCAGTGCTACTTGTTGTAGTACGAATCATTTGCGGTAATAATAACATCGAACAAAACGGAACACACTGAAAAGAAACACAAGATATTCTATCACTCTAATGAGCACTTCTTACAAATACAGCTTAACACATGTTTTATCTAAAAAGATATTGTTATCACCATTCAATTTCGATTGGTATAGTCCTCATCTTCCCGATTTTACGGCTACGAAAGGACCCTTCACCTAACCCACCAAACATCGAAACCTTCGTCTCCTATAAACACATCGAGCACGGACCTCCGGGTCATCTCTCATTATGAAACCCTAAAACACTCATTATAGGAGTATTATAACTTCTGAAACCTTACCACAAGTAATTCCAAAAGACCCTTCGGGAATGTCATGCATGCAGCAGATAAGATCCAAGCATAGAGGCTTGGGACGAATATGGTTAGTCTACCACTATTACGTGTATACACGAGGATAATGTATAATTAAGATTCTATGAGCATTGGATGTGTGATTCCACCCTATTTCATGCTCCTTGTCTGGTTGTGGACTTGGGGCAGAGTCACCCATCCAACTTTCTTGCCAACCTTAAGTACATACGACCTATATGCGCAAGTTAATGATAGATGGACCAGGTATGAGTCCTACCATAAACTACGGGTCAAGGCTACCCAGGAGAGCGAGTGAATGTTCCATCATCCGAGTAAGTTTAGCCATGTAAACCGAACCCATATGTTCCCTACCAATCTAATCAAACGAAAAACATTAAAGCAGACCATATGCAACGCTCCGAGGAGAAGTTATCACTTATGACTTAGTACAAGTTCGAGAAAGGCTGGAAGCATCTCGAGAACACAGCAAAACTCGAATAAGTCTTAACATCTATATAAAAACACAGGGTTTTTACTAGTTATTATGGCTAGTGTAAATATTATGGTCATATATTATTAAGATTCTATGGACTTAAAATGTGTGATTCCGCCTCATTTCTTGTTCCTTGTTTGGTTGTGGGCTTAAGGCGGAGTCACTCATTCGACTGCCCTTGCAACCTTAATGATATACGACTAGTTTACACCAAGCGATTATAAAATAACTGGTAGGGCTTATATTACCAAATTTGTCATTAATTGTCGAAAACCTTTTCGTGCTAATACTCACTAACTACAACCTGAAATATTCATAGTTGTAATAACGAGAATAAAACGGAGAGTATAAAGGCATGCATAGAATACATTATCATTCCAAAACAATAACTCCATTAAATCGACTTAACTCAAGTTAAAATTAGAAATTCCAACGTCGTCATTTAACACCAGGCGGACTGGTCCCTGCCATACCAACTTCTTGTACTCCGAAAAGTACCCCCATCCTTCCCCAACTCTCGAAGTCCCAGTCAAAGTGCTAATTTCGGGACGAAATTCCCTCTAACGGGGGGATGATGTGACAACCGTCAAATTCTAGTTAAGTCAAAGTCAAATAAAGTCAACAAGTCAAACCGGTCAACTCAATTAACCCTTGTTTACTAGGGCCTACGTTAGGTAATTACTATACAACTCGCTACTCTAATGAGAAATCATCAATTTAAAAGTTTGTATATCTAGAATTCATTAACCTAAAACTATGGTAAGTAACAAACCAAACCGATAAAACATTGTTGCATACTCATCGAGAGTGTGTAAGATCCTTAAACATAACTTAACGGGGTTTACGAACCTTACGTTGCAAAGCCAAACTCTCAAAAAGGTCACAAAAGGAGCCTCTCCCAGTCTCTTTCACTCTATCTCTCTCTATTTAGAATCTCTCTCAAATCTCTCCCAAATCTCTCTAAGTATGTGAAATCTCTCCCAAATCTCTCTCAGTATGAGGAATCTCTCCAAGTATGTGAAATCTCTCCCAAATCTCTCCAAGTATGTGAAATCTCTCCCAAATCTCTCTAAGTATGTGAAATCTCTCCCAAATTTCTCTAAGTATGAGAAATCTCTACAAGTAGGTGAAATCTCTCCCAAATCTCTTTCAAAAGTTCCTTTAACTTTTTATAGTCTTTCGGCCCATCCCGACCCTTAACCGGGTCAAAAACTGCTTAAAACGGGGTAAAAACGAGTAAAATAGGCTTAAGGACCCAAAACCCATCCTTTTGGGCCGAAGCCTCTTAGAGCCGAAAGTCCCCTATAGGGACCGAACCTTGCTGACCCGAAGCCATTGCGAACCAAGGAACCGAACCCGAACCTTCTCTCTCAGACCGAAGCTCGCATGCCAGACGAACCCTTCGCTCCATTTCGCTTCTGATCCCTTCGGTCCGTTTCGCTTCCTAGTCCACCTTTGCCTTCGGTTCCAGCCTCTAAGGACCGAACCTAGTCACTTTCGGTCCCTCATGCGAGAGGCCTCGCAGAAAAGCCTTTTCTTCCAGGTTTTCAACTAGTTTTGCATTTTAGGCCCGTTTTTAATTATTTTAACGCGGGATTTTCACCCAAAACATTATTTTAACATATAAGGCCCCATATTTATTAATTGATAACGTTCTTGGGGATAAATCTTATCCAAGAAGAGTGGGTGAAGTACAAGTGGTAGAATGTTGACTTTTCTTTAGTTTATAACACAAGCAACCACCCACACCCACTCCATGACGAGCCACACTCCTTCCACCATACCTAGGTCATGTCCATGTATTTTATCATCATTTTCAGCGATTTCCCACGTTCTTAAAGCTGGAACATCCACCCTCTCTCCTCACACTTCATTCATTCTCTCATTTTCCTCCAAGAATCACACTCCAAACTCTCTCATCTTTCTCTCTCAACTTCGAGAACTTCAAGGCATACTCCAAGGCTTATCTCCTTCATTTGGTAAGTATCATCGTCTTTCTTATTATTATTACACATCCTCCTACTCAAAATCATAGATTGCTTACACAAATTCGATCACATTAGTGTTAGATTCTCGAATCTTCAAGCAATCCTCCATGTGTTCTGGAGTTGAACACTTCTCTTCTTGAACATTCACCCACTGAAATCATATAAGGTGAGTTCATAACCCTTTCTTTTCATTTTTTTTCTTAAGTTTTAAGGGTGGGGGGGGGGGGAATACAAGTTAAAACACCAAGAACACAACTAAACTTTTCCAACAGCTTTCATCAAGAAAGTTTAGGTATTAGATTCAAATTGTTCAGCTTTATACCTTTAAAATGACTACATGCAAATCTCCATGCGATTTTTCTACGATTTATGTTGATTTTTACAAAACAGCCTATCATTTCAAGAACAAATCCGGACCAGTCTGTGAATATGGACATTTTAACCCAAGTTAAAGACTTCCAAAAATTATAATAACAATTATGGATAAACTAGACACATTTTATGAACTCTCAGAATTTACGGATTCAGTTTTTGACTTCGTATGATTTTTCTAAAACAGTGTAGAAAGGTTAAAAAACTACTTAACAGCTTATAACTTTCATAACACTTTGTATTGTGTTGAGCAAAGTGTATGTCACACCCCGAAAACCAAAGGCGGAAACGTTCCCGGGGTTGACTCCATGTTGTGTATCAAATCCAATGTACATAGTAATCACAGTAAACAACCATTACATTACATATATATATGAAAGTTTACATTTGTTTCAAATGTAAATTGTACAAAAGTTATACATATATCATATGAACAAAAGAGACGAGTCTTCGCAGCACTCCATCTTCACCAAAAGGTATCGTCGGGTACCTGTCTAACTTGGACCTGAGAATACAAGCGGTTTGAAAATCAGCATAAAGCTGGTGAGTTCATAAGCGGTTTTGTTTTGTGAAAATGTATCGATTTCCTTTAGTTTTCTGAAAAGATTTGATATCCAAAAAAATCCCATATTTTCTTATGTAAAGTAGTTAAGTTATCTTTCGTTACAGTTCTGTTATAGATATAAGTTAACCCCAGGAAAATCCCATATTTTCCTAATTGTAAGATTGATTTGATAATACATAGTATGGTTTAATACACAAAACTATAATTTAGATGAACTGTAAATAGAAAGTATTTTGAAAACCTTGGGACTACATCCCGAACCAATTAGTATTTGAAAACCTTGGGACTACATCCCAAACCAGTTATAAGATAATTCGATAAAGATCATGGGATCACTATCCCGAAAGTAGATATAAGATAGCTTGATAAACCATGGGATCACTATCCCGAAACTAGATAATAGTTTGATAAAATCATGGGATTATCATCCCGTATAAGATTTAGTTTTAAATCCATGGGATTTCCATCCCGAACGAAATATAGACACAAGATCATGGGATTATCATCCCGAACAAGATATAGATTCTAAACAGATTCTAGTTGTGAATAAGTTTATATTAATACGTATTGTGAGTCGGGTAACCATGCTGATATGACAACGAGACCTCCTTGACGTTAGTCAGACGTCGAATGATATCCAGAATTTGTCACCCCAGGCGTGCCCGCCTAACTGTAGCTAGCAGTTAAGGTGTGGGATTGTCAATCCCGAATAGATCTATTCACAAACTCTTCGCTCTCCCTCCAGGAGACTCTGGTTACACTTCCGGAGAGGATTTACTTGATCATCCATAAAGGGTAGTGACTTTCTCACAAGCTAGTATTAAACTATTCACAGGATTCTCATACGATACTAACATACAAAGATTTCAAGACTTGATACAGTTGAAAAATAGATACATACAATGAAACTATCTGGCAAAACATTTGAATGATATAGAGATAAACTGAATCAGACATAGTTTATCTAATAACCTAATACAGATATCAGTACATGGTATAAAGAGAAACATAGAACCCCAAACTATTCTCATAATAATTTGATTAGTTTGGTTATTTTCTTAACTAAAATCCATTTAGTTGTAATTGATAAATCATTCCTTATGCTCAACATAATACATAAGGAGTAAAAGAGTTTATAAGATTGCCAGATATTATCTGAAACACATAAATGTTATGATTTGAAAACAGTTTTGGTTTGCTTGTATTCCCCCCCTGAAAACAGTTAAAAACAGTGAAAAAGGCGTAGGGGTATGAACTCACCGGACGAGAAGTAGGACGATTTGGATGCTAAGAGTTGATCCGGGGCTTGCAAATACACGAGATTCCTAATTAATATGTAAAGATACACATTTGTATCTAATTAGGACTTAGATTAATTGTTGGATAGGGACAATTGCTTCAGGTCGCGAAAACACTCTGATACAAGTGTTTGGAGGGGCCCGGGTGGCGTTTAGGGATGGGAAATGACACTAGGAACTTGGGACTTGAGTTTACTCCCCATGAGTAAACTTTTAAATGAGTTTACAACCACAAAACACACACATACATGAGTTTACGGCCGTAAACTCATGTGGGTGTGGTTTTGGGTGTTTAAATGGCTTAAATGGCTTATATGGACATGGGAAATGATTCTAGGCTTTGTTCTAAATGCATGGAATGGATTAAAATCACCAAAATGATTAATTTATGGGAGTTTACGGCCTAGCATAGGCTCCTGGCCGTAAACTCCTTAATCCTTATGAAAATGATGCTAAATGGTGCTAGAACAAATCACATGTGATTGGTAAAATTAATCCAAGGCCTAACATGAGTTTGCATGGGATTTTTGGGGGATTTGTGGAGTTTACGGCCCATGAAACCCCCTTCATGGCCGTAAACTCTTGTGGGTGGTGTTCCAAGGTGTTTCAAGGTCTAGAACATGCATGAAAGGACTTCTAAAATTCATCTAAGGGCCTTAAGGGTGTGTAGTTTGCATTCTAACACCAAAAATTTTGGAGTTTACGGCCCAAGAACATGTCTTGGCCGTAAACCCTTAGAAACCCCATAAATGTTGTGTTTTAGGCCCTCAAAGTATTTTTGGTTGGTCCCTTGATTTATTCCAAGGCTTTTGGTGGTGTTGGATGGCTTTCTAACACCTTAGAATGAGATTTATGCCAAGTTTTGTGGAGTTTACGGCCCAAGAACTCTCCTTGGCCGTAAACTCATCTAAGTCCCTCAAAATTAATGTTTCAAGTGTCCAAATGCAAGAATCAAAGTCCTATAATTCATATCTAAGCCATAGAGGTGTTTTGGAAGGGTTTAAAGGCATGAAAAACACCATTTTCATGAGTTTACGGCCCAAGCTTATGCCTTGGCCGTAAACTCCTTCAAAGTCCACAAAATTATAGTTTTAGGTGTTCTAAGTCCATATCTTGAAGTCCCTTAGCCATATCTAAAGTCCATTTGAGTCTAGGAAGGAGTTTAAGGGCTAAAAACCCTTCAAAATGGTGTTTACGGCCTAGGCTGCCTCCTGGGCCGTAAACTCACATACAATGTCCAATTTTATGATTAAGTGTCTAATTTGGAAGCTAAACATGCTATAGATTAAGGCTAGGAAGGTACCTTAAGAATTTGAAGCCTTAAATTTGAGTTTTGGACACTTAATCTTTGGATTTAGGAGAGAGGTTAGAGAGAGAGTAGAGAGAGAAGGAAAAAGCTTCAAATTAGTGCTTAAACATGTTTATATAGTCCCCAAAACTTGGACACGGTGGAATTCTACCCAATACCGGCCTTAAACGATGCTTTGGGTTGCACCCGATTGAGTTTTCGTCACCCGACGAGGATATTTCTAAAACTTAAGAAATAAATGTTTTGGGCTAAATTCATGAGTTCCTAAATGATTTGGACCCTCATTGAATGAAAATAAATATATAATTTTAGATAACTAAGCCCAAAAATGATAACGGGACATTTCGATTTCCGACGAGTTATACGGGTAGAGCGGGTTTTTCGGTGATGAACAACTTCGGGTTGTTACAGTGTATAACAATAAGTACTAAATATTGAATGTGTTTTATTGTTATTTTATCATCATAAACTGAAATGTAGTGATTCATGATAAGATTCTTCATTCATTTAGAACACATATAATAAGCTATAATAAGCATAGTTTATGGATTCATAGCACTAATGTATTTTCATAAAAGAGTTCTTTTACATTACAAACGTTTTGGATAAACTATAATAGGTATAGTTTATGTATCATTTACATTTCAAACTTATTTACCAAATGTTTTCAGTTCAGTTCACGTAAATCTGTTAATGAATAAATTTGTGAGTCATTCCTTTCGTGTTACCTTCATGGTAACAAAGTCAAAAGTCCTGTAAATTGTAACCAAAGTTTCTTGTAGGGAGAGCGTGATAGTTGTGTATAGATCTATATTGGGTCTGACAAGCCCACACCTGAGCTGCTTGCAACAGCTAGACTGGCAGGTCTAAGGTGACAAGTGTCGTTTAAGGTGCGACGCCTGAAGAACGTCGGATTACGTGGCCGTCTGAGTCTTAGCATGGTTATAATAGCTCACATGTGGTATTAAAAAATCATAAGATTTACGGGTTCTACTTCTATATTAGCGAGTTATGTCGATTTAACTCACAGGAATTACTTTAAGTATGGAAAAATACTTGTACACTTTTATATCAAAAAGGGTTTTATGCCGATTTAAAATCACTTTTATATCTTTAAGTATGGAAAATACTTGTTCACTTTCGGTCCTGGGATTTAGAACTACCTGACTCTTATAAGGAAAATATTGGGTTTTCTTTGGAAACATATTTCTATTAAAACTACATTCATCTAGAATTGATAGGCTTCGGCTATAATTGCTAAGTGTATATGTTAGAGTTATATAAGAATCTATTCATAGTCGACTTAGAATTGGTGAGCCCGCCTTTCTTCCTGTTCCTTGTTTGGTTGTGGACCTAGAGCAGACCCATCATATTCGACGACTTATTTAATTTAAATTTTATATAACTTATATACACTGGGTGATTATAGAAGGAATTTACGAGTCTTTCTGGAAACATACTTTGTCGCTTTTACAAAGAAATCAGTTTCTTTCTCAAACAAAACTCCGATTAACTCACTAACTTAATTGTTGACACTTTTTCAAAAATACTTGTATTATCAGGAAATCAGTGAAACACGAAAACCAACCGCATTTTGAGGATGGGACGTTAAATCGTCAAACAGTTCATTTTGTCATCATAATGTAATAGATTTGAAACATGTCAACATATACTTTGGTGTAACTTTTTCAATTATATTTATGATGGTTGTATTTACTTTGAGCACTATTATACTCGTTGTTGTGATACTATACACAAAGTCCTCCACCCCTGGACGTTTCCTCCATCCTTGGTTCGGGGGTGTGACAGATTGGTATCAGAGCATTGTTTATAGTGAACAAATATATCGAACCACATAAGATATACAAACTATAAATGAACTGGGACTAAGGTCTCCGATTTAACAATTTCAAATAACTATACTTTTAGAAATAAATAGTTTCTTGTTAAAAGTATACATGCATGCATACATACTAAGGTCAGCATAGTTATAGAACAAAACAAAAGTGATGATTGTTGAATGACACAAGTAGGCTTGGGGATGTATTGTCAGGTCTGGGAATGACATAGCCTAATCAACTATGTCTGACCCAGAAGTGATTAGCATATGCCCGGGAATGGTTGTGGCGTTGCAACAAGTCTAAAAACTTACCAATTCTCTTTACAAAAGTAATGATTGTTGAATGACACAAGTAGGCTTGGGGATGTATTTTCAGGTCTGGGAATGACATAGCCTGATCAACTATGTCTGACGCAGAAGTGATTAGCATATGCCCGGGAATGGTTGTGGCGTTGCAACAAGTCTAAAAACTTACCAATTCTCTCTACAAAGAAAAATTGAAAACATAAGACAAACATTAAAATACTATAGGAGTATTTTGTAGTACTATAACCAACTTATGTGAAAACTAAAGACCCCTATTAGTAGGACTATAATGATTAAGTGCATACGCTAAGGTTATACATAATTAAAGATATTATAGACTCAGAATCTATGACTATTGCTCTACTTCCTGTTCCTTGTTTGGTTGTGGACTTAGAGTATAGTCATTTATTCGAATGTCTATTCTATCTCAGATTATGTATAACTGGCATGCACTATGTGGTATAGATGTGACTGATAAGGATCACCCCTAGAAGTAATTAATTATAGGATTAGACGCCTATTAATTACCTCTCCCACCCCTGTTCTCACACGGACATCACGACAAGATCTTACATACCAGGAAACCCCTACATTCCGAACCCGGAGAGTTAGTGAGTGATGAGGATAAGAGTCGGAGGTAGAGCTAGAGGTCGGCAACTCTCCTCACATAGACTGGGCAGCATTGATCGAGGGATGGAGTCGCCATCAGCAACAACAATTCGCCATTTGGGGACGTATTATCGTAAGCAGAGTTCATTTTACTCACAAGAACTTGTAGGTTAGGTCTATGAGTATGCGTTGGTGTTACTCCCCTCCATGTGTAGGCCTGACCCCACGAGTTAGTGATTACACTAGTCGAGAGTTGTATTTGCGGTCGAAACTTTTCTTGCAATGATGTGGTATGGACCTGCATCAGGCTCAAAACCTTCCTCTAAAAACTAAATATTTTAAAATGATACAAATAAAGGGAGCATGCGTGTTATTTCTTTCAGAGAAATACTATTAAAATCCATAAGTTCATCATATATAGTCTCTCGTTATGAACTATTTTCAAAACACCATAAACAACCGGAACACGATACACTCAGAACTAAGATAAATAACTCCCGACGTATAAACCCTTATTCAAGACTCACCATCATCTCACCCTTTTTAAGCCTCATAGTTAAAAGGTGCCCTTTTCGTAGACCAATGGGGGTGCGATCATACTAGCACTAATGCATCGGGTCCGATCAAAAACTCCTCAGCCATGTGTGTTTGGGACAAACATGATCCCAAGATAAGTAAAGCTTAACACCCATATGAAACCTACTTCTACCCACTACCATAACTCCGTCTTAGGGACGTTAGTAGAAACACCGAGAATAGTTCAGTAAAGTGAGAAATTTATATATGTGTATATAAATGCTAAGGATATAACTAAAGATAATCATCCCTACTCACAACATCATTTCTCCTCATGCAACAGGATTATGTCTTCACAAGAAGGTAACCAGCCGACAAGCAAGGCAGCAATCCTGTTGATAGATCCTGCTACTTTTCAAGCTATAGTCACGGCAGCCATGACAGCCGTCATGGCTCAACTCAATGCTAACAACGCCAATAGAGATGGAAGCGGGACTGACAATACGGCTTGTTGTAACAATTAGGAACATCGGCGATCGTCTGCCAACGAAGGCGCCTCAGGCCACAAACCTAGAAACAAGAAGAGAAAGTTTTGGGACAAAAAGAAGTGTAACCTACCTCAAAAATTCGCTGGCAGAAAGCAATCCGTGGCTGCACCTGCCATTACAACAACAGTCACGACACATGCCTCGACACTAGCCACAAGGTCTGTCACCCAAGCGCCGGCCATACCATATAAGGGATCACTCCCAAAGTGTAACAAGTGTGGCTTCCATCACAATGGGGTTTGCCGGGTGATGCAGTGTAAAACTGCAACAAGAACGGACATACTGCTTGCTTCTGCAGAAACCAAACCCATCACCTCCCTTCAATTACCAGCACCCAGGTTGGCCCAGTATGCTACCTATGCGGTGAAACAGGACACTTCAAGAGAGAATGTCCAACCGAGAAGAATGACGGGGGAGCAGGAGGAGTGTGACGAACAAAACAGAAGGAGTAGCAAGGGAACCATATTAGGACTTTTGTAATATTTCCAACAACAAAAACGTTTAAGTACCATATGTTTGTAATGAATTTGGTATGCTTGCTAAAATCACCGTCTTTCTAAAAGTAGTTAAAATACTCTCTCGTTCAAATCAAACCAAAGACACTCATATATGACCTTAGGATCATTACATGTAAGCTGTGATGACTTTGTACATACATCGTGGTTAATTATAATCAAAATAATAAAGACTTGAAACAAATAATTCCATCCTAACTGCTGTTCCATGTCTAGTAGTAGGATTAGGGTGGAGCCACCCACTCGACGATTTCACCAATATCAAATTCCATACGACATGCATATATACCGCTCGATCATAGAGTGACCTGTCATAAATCATGATATAAAGTATCATTACTAGCTATCAGAACCCACTCACTACCAGTGCTAGTTGCTGTAGTACGAATCATTTGCGGTAATTATAACATCGAACAAAACGGAACACACTGAAAAGAAACACAAGATACTCTATCACTCTAATGAGCACTTCTTACGAATACATCTTAACACATGTTTTATCTAAAAAGATATTGTTGTCACCATTCAATTTCGATTGGTATAGTCCTCATCTTCCAGATTTTACGGCTACGAAAGGACCCTTCACCTAACCTACCAAACATCAAAACCTTCGTCTCCAATAAACACATCCAGCACGGACCTCCGGGTCATCTCTCGCTGTGAAACCCTAAAACACTCACCATAAGAGTATTATACCTTCTGAAACCTTACCACAAGTAATTCCAAAAGACCCTTCGGGAATGTCACGCATGCAGCAGATAAGGTTCAAGCACAGAAGCTTGGGACGAATAGGGTTAGTCTACCACTACTACATGTATACGCGAGGATAATGTATAATTAAGATTCTACAAACAATGGACGTGTGATTCCGCCCTATTTCTTGTCCCTTGTATGGTTGTGGACTTGGGGCAGAGTCACCCATCCAACTGTCTTGGCAACCTTAAGTACATACGACTTATATGCGCAAGTTAATGATAGATGGACCATGTACAACTCCTACCAAAAACTACGGGTCAGGGCTACTCAGGAGAGCGAGTAAACGTTCCATCATCCGAGTAAGTTTAACCGTGTAAACCGAACCCATATGTTCCCAACCGATCTAATCAAACGAGAAACATTAAAGCTGACCCTATGCAGCGCTCCGAGGAGAAGTTATCACTTATGACTTAGTACAAGTTCGAGAAAGGTTGGAAGCATCTCGAGAACACAGCAAAACCTGAATAAGTCTTAACATCTTTATAAAAACACAGGGTTTTTACTAGTGAATCTTTGATGGCTAGTGTAAACATTATGGTCATATATTATTAAGATTCTATGGACATAGAATGTGTGATTCCGCCTCATTTCTTGTTCCTTTTTTGGTTGTGGGCTTAAGGCGGAGTCACTCATTCGACTGCCGTTACAACCTTAATGATATCCGACTAGTTTACACCAAACGATTATAAAAGAACTGGTAGGGCTTATACTACCAAATTTGTCATTAATTGTCGAAAACCTTTTCGTGCTAATACTCACTAACTACAACCTGAAATATTTGTAGTTGTAATAACGAGAATAAAACGAAGAGTATAAAGGCATGCATAGAATACATTATCACTCCAAAATATTAACTCCTTTAAATCAACTTAACTCAAGTTACAATAAGAAATTCCAAGGTCGTTATTTAACATCAGACGGATTGGTCCCCGCCATACCAACTTCTTGTACTCCGAAAAGTACCCCCATCCTTCCCCAACTCTCGAAGTCCCAGTCAAAGTGCTAATTTCGGGACGAAATTCCCTCTAACGGGGGGACGATGTGACAACCGTCAAATTCTGGTCAAGTCAAAGTCAAATAAAGTCAGCAAGTCAAACCGATCAACTCAATTAACCCTTGTGTACTAGGGCCTACGTTAGGTAATTACTATACAACTCACTACTCTAATGAGAAATCATCAATTTAAAAGTTCGTATATCTAGAATTCATTAACCTAAAACTAGGGTAAGTAAAGAAGCAATCCGAGAAAACAATGTTGCATACTCATCGGAAGTGTGTAAGATCCTTAAACATAGCTTAACGGGGTTTACGAACCTTGCATTGCGAAGCCAAACTCTCAAAAAGGTCACAAAAGGAGCCTCTCCCAGTCTCTTTCACTCTATCTCTCTCTATTTAGAATCTCTCCCAAATCTCTCTAAGTATGTGAAATCTCTCCCAAATCTCTCTCAGTATGAGGAATCTCTCCAAGTATGTGAAATCTCTCCCATATCTCTCCATGTATGTGAAATCTCTCCCAAATCTCTCTAAGTATGTGAAATCTCTCCCAAATCTCTCTAAGTATGAGAAATCTCTCCAAGTATGTGAAATCTCTCCCAAATCTCTCTCAAAAGTTCCTTTAACTTTTTATAGTGTTTCGGGCCATCTCGACGCTTAACCGGGTCAAAAACCGCTAAAAACGGGGTAAAAACGAGTAAAATAGGCTTAAGGACCCAAAACCCATCCTTTTGGGCCGAAGCCTCTTAGAGCCGAAAGTCCCCTATAGGGACCGAACCCTGCTGACCCGAAGCCCCTGCGAACCAAGGAACCGAACCCGAACCATCTCTCTCGGACCGAACCTCGCATGCTAGACGAACCCTTTAGTCCATTTCGCTTATGATCCCTTTGGTCCATTTCGCTTCCTAGTCCACCTTCACCTTTGGTTCCAGCCTCTAAGGACCGAACCTAGTCACTTTCGGTCCCTCATGCGAGAGGCCTCACAGAAAAACCTTTCCTTCCTGGTTTTCGACTAGTTTTGCATTTTAGGCCCGTTTTTAATTATTTTAACGCGGGATTTTCACCCAAAACTTTATTTTAACATATAAGGCCCCATATTTATTAACTGATCACGTTTTTGGGGATAAATCTTATCCAAGAAGAGTGGGTGAAGTACAAGAGTTAGAATGTTGACTTTTCTTTAGTTTATAACACAAGCAACCACCCACACCCACTCCATGACGAGCCATACTCCTTCCACCATACCTAGGTCATGTCAATGTACTTTATCATCATTTTCAGCCATTTCCCACATTCTTAGAGCTGGAACGTCCACCCTTTCTCCTCACACTTCATTCATTCTCTCATTTTCCTCCAAGAATCACACTCCAAACTCTCTCATCTTTCTCTCTCAATTTCGAGAACTTCAAGGCATACTCCAAGGCTTATCTCCTTCATTTGGTAAGTATCATCATCTTTCTTATGATTATTACACATCCTCCTACTCAAAATCATAGATTGCTTACACAAATTCCATCACGTTAGTGTTAGATTCTCGAATCTTCAAGCAATGCTCCAGTTGTTCTTGAGTTGAACACTTCTCTTCTTCAACATTCACCCAATGAAATCATATAAGGTGAGTTCATACCCCTATCTTTTCATGTTTTCTTAAGTTTTAAGGGGGGAATACAAGTTAAAACACCAAGAACTCAAGAATTCAAGATTATTTTTCCTGATATAGATTTGTGACGACTGCATCTGAATACTAAATTGAACACATCAATTCCAGTTAGGGCTCGGCCAAGCACTTTAGATGTCAGCACGAAATCATCGAGGGACCCATAGATATTGCTTCTCCTATTAAGGCAAAAGGAACGAATAAACTTTGACTAGATAGTTTTTGTCTATTTCATCCTGTCAAACATGGCACTACCCTTTATAACTACAAGTTACGATTAGCGTTGGAGTAGTCCAATGCATAACAAAATCATAGAGGAAAACCCCACATCTATCTAGGTTTGAAGAACAGAAGATATTATCGTCATAGAATTACTCATGACTGAATCCATGAAGTAATCTCTAAGCGTGGGTTGGTCCAATACTTAAATCTCTATTAAGCACTCATGAGTGTTAGCGCAATCACTAATACTCATGACAGTCTTGAATCACTACTTACTTCCAAGAGTATGACCGACTGTGGAAGTTTGAGTAAATTAATACTCAAGAAGTGGGTTCCAAGCATGCAAAAGTGAGAACGCAGTGATAGGCAAATTGAGATGACTGAAATCCATAATATATTAAGATCACCACTTAATAATCGCCGAATCAAATAAAACTTATACCACTTAGAGTTCTTGGGTTTTAAAACAAACCAAACTAAGAGTGTTTAAGCCAATTCATTTGCAAATCTAATGTCTTTCGACAATGTCTGACTGTCAATGACATAGGCTTATAGAATGGATCGACAAGATTATCTTTCGGCACGACATATTGACTATGATGTCTTTACATTTGACTCACTATCAAATGTGTTGGTACTTACTAAGTATGTGTAATATGATCTTGTGTGACTTGGGATCCGTACTCAAGGTAAGTTCACCCTTAAAGTCACAAACAGACTTCATAAGGACCATCAATGATTGAATTTCAACAAAGATGTCACTAATGAATCTCTTTCAGCCACATTGTCTTCTTTGCAATTTAAGCAACCACAACATACTCTTATTTTTCTTAAATCTACCATGGTGTATTATCTGGTACTCTTCTAAGCTAATATATCAGCATTCAGTAACAGCATGAATTCCGACTGCAAACAGAATTGCCTTTATCTGTATGGAACTTAGCATCAATATAACTCTTACACTGATCTCTTCCATATTATCAATATCATTTCTTCTGTCCTCCAAGGAAACTTAAGAATGTTCTTGATCTTGATTCGTTGATTCTCACCAAATTGATCTAATCCAACGTGTCGTGCACAAGGCATACGAGTCATCAGATTTGGTACATGTTATGGCATATATGATCGATCCCATAGCAGAAGCATGTGGGACACAAATCATTTGCTTTAGCTTAATAGTAGAACTAGGACATTAGCATTGCTCAATGTCATGCCATATTGTAATAATCCTAAACTCCTTTTCGAGTTTCCTCAACATTCCATCTACTTTGGCTTAATCCAATGAATCACTTTGATTTATCTCCATAGATCCTTATTATGCACGTGTCTTGTATCTCCCATGTATATCATAGCGAAACAGTTCTCATACCAAGCCAAGCTTTTACACCTACCAAGTTAGAATACAGTTTCCTATAAATCGTACATTTTCTATATGGCTTATCTATGTTTCTCGAAATTCAAACTCCTTGAACTTTTCTCATTGAAACAAAGATTCTGATTACTCCCACCGGCTTTTACATATATGTAACATCCTGTTTGCAATAGAGTAGTTGAATAATACACCCGGAACCCTAAGATGTAAATTTATAATTTATATTAAGTTATAATGGCCCTAAAACTAATAATATTTGGCAGAGAGTGGTTTCGGGGAGCCAGATAATATAATTTTGGACTTTCAGGGGTTAAAAGTGTGAGTTTTGGATTGGTTTCATAAATATTTTTGAAGTTAGGGGCTCCGTGGTAATTATTGGAACTTAAGTTGAAAATAATGTGAGGGGGAGGGACGAATAATGTCAACATGGCAGAAGTTTTATCATTCAGACCTAATTTGTAATGGATTTTAGATGGTGGGGTTCAAATGGTAAAGTTTGGGTTAGTTTGAAAATAATTTTGGAAGGGAGGGACCAATTCTGCCATTATGGCATTAATATTTCTAGGTCACGGGTATATAACCCATACTAACCCTAACCCTAGCAAAGCCTTCTAGCCGTCACCCCTTATCCACCCACCGTCCACCCTTGTTCCTCCGACCTCCAAGTCGCCGTTATGCTGCTGACCCCACTCCCGTCGCTAACTGCCACCTCCTTCGCTTCCGATATCAACACCTGCCGCCACCGTCCCTTCGTGACTTCTTCTTCTTCTTATGTTGCCCTCTAGTCGCCACCTCTGTGATGCCATGATGGACCGTCGATTGTGTGAATCCGGCGACAAGAGTGAAAACCGAGACAACGGTTGTTGCGGCCCTAGATCGCTGCGATATCACCACCACACCCATAGTAGTTCCATCGCCACCTTTTTCCACCGCCACCAGTTTAATTCCTTGTTGTTCCGGTTATTGTTTACCACCCAAAGGGTTGTTGCGTTCGTATGTGCGAGCTTCTGTTGAGTAAGAGTCATGAAGACCCGCCATGGTAGCCGGCCATGGTGGTTGTCACCGCAATACACCGCTAAGTCGCCATGGTTGTCGTTTGTGTTGTCGTTGTTGTTGCTGTGAGCCACCAGATGGGTGGCAAGGTCTACTTCGCAATCTATAGTGTAGGTGTGTTCTGTTTGTTCGGAAAACCAAGTAAGGGCCACCAACACCACTGTGAGGTGGTGGCTGCCGCCACGTTCCACCATCGGCCACCACAAGGGTGGTTGCGGGTGTGTGTTTATGTTGTTAGTGTCTGTGTTTATTCTTGGTTAAGGTATTGTAAATTGTAATTAGCTAAATTATAATAAAAGAAATTGAAAACCACCACCTTAGGGTGGTGGCTGCCGCCTCCTGCCGCCGTGTCGGGTGGCGGTGTCCTTACCTCGTTGAGTTTGATTCGTTTGGGGTGCTTGAAACCCTAATGGGCCTTGTAAGCCCTAATTGACCCAATAAAACCCTAATGGGCTTAATGATATTCTAGTGGGTCTAATAGGCCCAATAAAACCCTAATTGACCTAAAAGCCCAACAAATTTATAAATGGGCTAGTATTTGGGTTGGAAACCCTAATTAGGGTTTGGAAAACCCTAATGCCAATAAAACCCTAATTTTGAGAATAATCGGGAAACACACACACGAATTATTTAATAGTTTGAAATATTAAATAATAATCATTGGTAAAGATTAATCTAAGCAATATTGAACTTAATGGATTAAGTCGTTAGTGGATTAAGTCCTTAATGGGTTAAATTGGAAACTTAACCCTAATCATCATTTTATATGAAACCCTAATTTCACTTGGGCCTTAAGTGGGGCATTTCTATTTGATCCTTGATGATTGGGTTGTTAAAGGGCCATCGAAGATCAAGCAAATCGACTAGAATAATTAATGGGCTTTCAGGTAAGGCCTGTATGGGAGTTGGGCCCAATTTGGAAAATTGGGCCACATATGGGACGTAGTTTGGGCCCTAATAGGTATATGATTTTCGGCCTTAGAATAAGATCATGTATAGGCTTGGGCCCAATTTGGAAGATTGGGCCATGTGTCGGGATTTGATTCCTAGTTGACCTAGGGCTTAAGGATGGGGCCTCGGGCTTGAATAAGCCAAGCTTAGGGTAATGCAGTAATTATCCAAAGTATGTACTTATGGTTATGTAGTTGAACCCAATTATTTATCGGGTGTTATTTGATGTTGACAGCTCGGGAATCTGTCATCCAACAGCTGGGGTTGAGTCTGTGGGACTTTAGCAGTGCCAGGTGAGTTCTCCTCACTATATCAACATGGTCTACGACACCAAGGCCGACCCTTTATGATTGCATTTTAGGATGTTGCTATGCTATGTGATCTGTTAGATACGTATGATTATCTGTATATATGTTAGTGACCTGGTTAGGTCGGTATCCTGGTTTTAGGATGTTGCTATGCTATGTGATTTGTTAGATCCGTATGATTATCTGTATATATGTTTGTGACCTGGTTAGGTCGGTATCCTGGTTTTAGGATGTTGCTATGCTATGTGATCTATTAGATCCGTATGATTATTTGTACGTATGTTAGATTTCGGTTAAATCAGTATCCTAGTTATAGGATGTTATGCTATTTGATCTGTTAGATCGGTTTGACTATTATGAATGTTGGCGTATGATATTTATGTGCACATGTTTATTTGATTGGGGGTTGGGTTGTGGCGGTTCTGCTGTGTGATGTAAGGTAACATACCCAGGGTGGTCCGGATAGACTACAGACCCAGGAGGGTATGCCAGTCAGACCGAAGGCCCAGCGAGCGGTCCGGACTGGCTGTAGGCCCTGCGAGGCGGTCTAGACATTCCGAAGGCTCGGGGGAGTGGTCCATGTAGGTTGTAGGCCCTGCTGAGGGCGGTCCAGTGAGGCTGAAGGTTCAATATGCATGCTGTTTCGTTATATGATATGACGAGCAGTCCGGATATGCTGAAGGCCTTGAGGAGGGCAGTCCAGACGTGCTAAGGGCTCGGAGAGCGGTCCAGATAGACTGAGGACCGGGATTCGGTCCAGTCAGACTGATGGCTCATTATGCATGTTGTTTGCTTATATTTTTATATGATATGGTTATATCTTTATGGCATTGGTATTTTGGGGTAAGTCAATAAGCCTTCGAGTTTACATTTATTGATTATTGTTTCAGGTATTCTGATGATCGTTGGAAGTCGAACGTGTGATCGTGCACCTCCTTACATTTTCATGATGGATTCTGGGGATACTCTGATGTTTAAATTATTTTGAAAGTAAACTTTAATAACTTAACGGGTTTAAATGTTTTAAAAAGTTTTAAATTGGCTTGAATTTTATGGTTGTTACAATATATATAGCTTATCTTTATTTCTCGAAATTCAAACTCCTAGAACTTTCTCATTGAAATAATGATCTCACTTGCGAGATGGTTATTTCGGTCCATAAGTGAACTTGTTAAGCTTATACATCCTTCAAAACCTATCTTGGTTTAATTATGTGTTTGTTTCTATCCATGATTGTCTCTACTTGAAGATCCACTTGCACCTAAGGGTTAAGGTCAAGTGCTAGGTCTACCAAATTTCAACATACTGAATCTCGCTTTCCATGTTGTAGCGTTTAGGGCCTACCATAGCTTCCGATAGCTGGTATACTCTGATTTCAATCTACCAGTGACTCATATACCTTAGTAATATAAACTCTTATATAACAAGGTCCATGACGTCTTCTATCAGATCTATAAGCAAAAATGGAAACATGTCAGTTTCCTTAATAACTCATTCAATTCCAAATTGAAAGTTATGTCCAACTTTAGGCTCTTAGTTGGTTGACTCTTGAATCTTATCAAGATCAATGTGGCTCCCAATAGCCCTTTTGGAAATAAGCTCCCTCTCTTGGAAGACTACCGTTTGAGCAACATACACTTTGTTCTCAGAAGGTTGTTAAACAATTATCCAAATGCTTGATGGGCTCTCCAACAAGATAACACATCTTTAATCAATGTCCTAGATTGTCGAGCGCTGCACGACAAGCTTAAGCCTCATAATCGTAGACTTACATATACGGCAGTGAGGATAGAATCCCACTTCACATATCATAGAGTGTTTCAGGAACCTACTTAGTTGGCACTAGACCAAAGGACTTCTTGTAACATTATTCACGGTAAAATCCAAGAATTGTTAGCAAACACAGTGCGAATCATCTACTACAAAATCAATGAACGATTTGTTTCTCTATCCAAATAACACTTCCTAGTGGTAGTGTTTTGGGCGGAGATAGATCATGAAACTTTTTCACGATTACTTAGATGATGGATAAACTTTGGACTGAGATTCTCACTATGAGTGTCTCATCCTATTGCCCAATTGATTCTTAACTTCACTATATGAGAGTTCTGAACACCTGAGAGGTTCCAGACTCACATTCATACGAAGTTGGTCTCACTATGTAATGTGGTTAATATGAACAGTCCATTAGTGTGAACTAATTCCAACAGATGCTCTCATCACCCAGTGACGGATTCATCATCTATCTTGATAAACAAGATCTGCATGTATCATAAGACTCGAGGTCAAATGATATCCAAAATCTGATTCACCTAGATACTTAGTAATGCATTTCTCATTTATGTATCCAATACTATAATTCCATAAATGCATTTCACCCAAACATTGGGATGTATTTGAATAAGTACTTATTATGGTCAATCTGAACGATCCATTAGTTGAACTAACATCAATAGATATTCACAATAATACACCTTATTCAAATGTTCGAATCAATTTTTGAACTATTGCTACTATACTAGCTTGATAGATTTCATGACTTTCTTTTAACATGTTAGAATGCTCCACATTTAAATAAGTCAGAACTATCTCATTAATCATAGTATAAACAATTTCAATTATAATACCATAAACTAAACATTTTGAAAAGAGTTGTATTTTGAGCCCATGAATGTAGCAAGGGCTTGGCATTCATGATCAAATTATCTTCTCCATGCTTTAGTCTTCTTACTTCATTTTAGTGACTGTACATTCTTGCAAATGTCAGAACTAATCCTTAGTAACACACTCAAGGTTTAAAAGTAATGTTTTTATGGCATTATAAATCCATATATTTGTTTGAATAACAAACATGGATGAACTAGTTATCTTTTGATCCAATGGAAAGTAGCACGGGCTTGTGATCCATGATTAAATTTAACTTCTTCATGTTCCAGTCCTATCACCTCAAATATACATTTGGGAAAGTTTGATTTCTTAGTCCTTTTCTTGTTATAGAAACAAGCAGCTATCAGAACATGTCTTAGAATAATCCTTCCTTTGTCCTAGGTATTAGGGCCTCGATTAGGTATACCCACACTAATCGCCTTTTAAACCATGGGCAATTGGATTTCTTCTTGACAAATCTATTCATGATAGTAAAATATGGGAGTGTTTTGAAGTATGAGTTTCTATGATTGGCCATGCTAGTTCCAAAAGGAAACCTCAACATGTTAGACAACTCCTTAATGGATATTCTGAGTTGTTCATATCAAAATCAGAATGAACTGATGATATGTACATGTTAGTTAGTCATAGTCAACTCCTAACTCAAGGAAATTCCATTTTACTTCAATATGTCAATTTACAATGTACATTTGATAATTGCTCTTTCTAACAATTTAGAATGCAACGTTTGAAGTAACCTAGGAAGAGCTTTAACAAAGGCGTGATCTTTCCTTTCGTTATGAGAACTATTCCCAAACTACGAAATTGACAAGATTGATCATCCTCATAGCTAATCCTTTCAAAGGTTTTATAGCAGTAGATTTTAGTGGATAAGGTTTTCGACATCATTCAATAAAATTCCAATATAGTTTGTTTTACTTATCCTTAGAAAATAATTACCCTAAATTTTAGAAGGCTAGGATCCATATTTGGCTACATGATGTGTAAAGGGATGCCGTAAACACACCATAAAGTTATTTAGGTAGGCAAAGTCCTTTGCCAATTTCGATCACTATGAAACTCCTAGATCTTTGGGATTCATTGACTATTAATGGCATATTAATCTCAGATTATGTTCATCTCAAATTCAATGACGGGGTCGCCGCGGATCACTGAACATATGGTGAATCGACCATACAAAATTGTGTGGTCCCCGGCTCAAGTTACGCTTGAGATTCGCGAGTTCCACATCATTTCTACCTATACTCTCAAATTGACGTGCCAGTTAACCACGCAAGCTCCATCAACAAGTTATAAAGATAATGTGCAACTTTTATGTATAACATAAGATTCACATTAAATAGATTGAGAATTAACTTTGCAAAACCGCATGGTCCTCGGCTCAAGTTATGCTTGAGATTCGCGAGTTCCATATCATTCTCAACTATATTCTAGATTGATGTGTCAGTTAACCACACGAGATACACCAACAGAATATAAAGAGAATGTGCAATTTTCATGGATAATATAAACAAACATTATATTAATATAAAGGGATTTTGTTTTATACTTGTATTTAGAATACTTTTAGATTGACCATTATCACTATCAAACCCTTTCGGTAACTCCATTCTCAAAATGCAATAGGGCGGTGAGGGTGGTAAGACCGACCTCATTAGGAATCATAGAGACCTCCTTAAACCCTTACATTAGAACAGGTGAGCCTCGTCACGGTAAGACTGACCATTTCAATATTTAAAAACATGAGGGCGCATGTTGTAACTTTCTTATACATATAGTAGAAACAATTCTAATAAATATAAATATAAGGGGTAAATTTAAAACTCTTTAAATTTAGTTGTCTATTACTCTATTATTAGTTCTAATTAATTGCGGTGATGCAATGTAACAATTAATAAATCATGAGGGATTAGTATTCAAATTTATAAACCTCTATTACAAATAATATTAAATATATAAATTCACTATTTAAATAATAGATAAATATCCAAATTCAAATAAACACATTTAAATAATATATATCAATTATCAAATAAATATTCAAATTGAAATAAACATTTTAAATAATATTTATCCATTTTTCAGATACAAAAACAATTTAAATTAGGTATTTATCCATGTTTGATAAAGCTTCATATTCGAAAAATGGCAAAAAAATCTGAAACCCTAATTCTGCAGAGCTCACGTTGTGAGTTGCGACTAAGGTATTATCAATTACGAATTTTTCAATAATCCTTCTACCATTCAATTTGAAACAAGTATTTTCAGAAAACATGGATCTAGGGTGAAGGTAACCATGAACCAATGGCTCTGATACCACTGTTGGATTTTCTACGCATCAAATACACTCTAAAACTAGGCAGCGGAAAAATCGAAACAATGATATACCTAAGTGTACATGCATCCTATGGATCTATGGCTTCGTGCTAATTACATCAACCTTAGAAAACTAAATATAAGTAAAAATACATACCTCTTATGTAGCCCTTGATCTTCATGCTTGAGATCTTGAACCTCCATGAAGTTGTTTGGATGAAAGGATCCAAACCAGAATCCCTCTAATGGTATCACACCCAATGACACCAAAGAGTGGAATAAAGATAACTAGGAGATGGGTCAATTTCACAAACCCAATGGGGTTAGAAATCGTCCCTAAGAGGGGGAGGAAGAAAGGTTGGTGAATACTTCAAGCCAAGGTGCAAGGAGGAATGAAATCCCTAAGGCCCTATTTATAGCCTTGGATGCCTCCTAGGGTTTAGTACTCCTTCCCATGTGGGATGGAGGCATAACCACGAAATGTAACTTCTTTCCCATGTAAGATGGAGTGATTTTCATCGAACCCTAATTCCATAATGATTCTGGAACATTCCTGATTAACCAACTATCGATTAATGAACATTCAACCATTTAATTAATTAAACTGTTAATTAATTCCCAAAATATATTTCCAATTAGTTTCTAATTAATTATTAAACATAATAATTAATAAACTAATTTCTCCTTTATTTATTCTACTCAATTTGGGTCTTGCGGGCAACCCAAAGGACCCTGCTATTATTAAAAATATTATCAATAGTTAATGACCTTGAACACTATTCCAACAAAAGTACCATTTCATTTTTAGCACATGGGTACTCACATAGCCATTCTCATGTTGCTTGCAACCTAGAAGAGCTTGCATGACCTTAAATCTCTCAATCCGATCCTGCTCCTCAAACATGTCATTAAGCTTCTTGTTCATGTCGTATGCCCCAAGGTTCTCGAAAATCTTTTGGAGTTTAGGAGACATGTCGTCAACATCAAACACAAGAACTCGATTTCATATGCAATAGCCTCATCTTCAGTTGCTTCTTCAAAGAGCTCCTCAGCCATATACTCATCCAAAACATACTCATTTTTCTCATATCTCAGAATGATCCTCAGGTTACGAATCCAATCAAGACAATTTTGACCATTGATCTTATCTCACAAAAGGAGTTGAAGTAGAGAAAATTTTGATGAAGTGGTTTGTGTGGGAGGGAGTCGAGCACTCATCTATAAGAAACAGAAACAAATTAGTTTGACCAAATGAGAACTTTTATGACAATTACCCGTAATCAAATTATTGATTAAAAGTCTAGGATGGATATTTGGCTTCACGGTCTAAAGTGATTAGCCGAAAATTATACAATGAAGTTATTTTGGTGGGAGAACAATTGTCCATCTCAATCTATATGGGATTCCTAGATAGACAAGATTTATCAACATATGTCAATAGTATGTTAATCTATTTTAATGCTGATTTAGCATTCACTACTACTAGGGATGAGATTTAGAACCGGAATCGGACCGGAACCAGAACCGTTAGAACCGGAATATATAGAACCGGTTCCGGTTCCGGGTTTAAAAATTGGCTTTATCCGGGTTCCGGGTAATCCGGGTTTGCGTCCATCGGGTCCGGGTAAACCGGGTCTAAAAGCCGGAACCGATGTTTGGAACCGGAGCCACTTTTAGGGCCGGAACCGGTTTTTGTGAAACGTTTAAAAGATGCATATCTCATCCATTTCAACTCCGATTGACATGCGGTTTTTTCCAACATGTATTTTAGAGTTTGTACATGATTTTAGACTATAAATTTGCCATTTTTAGTATTATATTCATTGACTTACAGTCCTCCAAAGTCTAGATATCAAAGCTGGAAGTTTTTAGTTTTTCAGTTTTTTTTTGTATTCGGTGAAAGTTTTAAAACATGCATATCTAATTTGTTTGAAGTTGGATTGACATGTGGTTTTTTCCAACTTGTAGTTTACAGTTTGTACATGATTTTAGACTATAATTTTGTCATTTTTGGTTTAACATTCAATGATTTACAGCCCTCCCAAGTCGGGATATCAAAAATAAAAAATTTTAACTTTTCAACCTTTTGTTTTTGTACTTTGTATTATGTGAAAATGTTAACACATGAAAATCTCATTCGTTTAAAGTCGGATTGACATGCGGCTATTTCCAGAGTGTATTTTAGAGTTTGTACATGATTTTAGACTATAATTTTGTTAATTTTGGTTTCATATTCAATGAGTTACAATCACCCAAAGTCGGGATATAAACATGAAAATTTTCAGAGTTCAACCCACTAAGTAGTAAGTAATTACCAAAAAATTCCGATTTTTCCGGGTTTTCCGGTTCTAAACCCACTTTATCCGGTTCCAACCTACCCACTTTGATGTTTCCGGGTTTTCCGGTTCTAGACCCACTTTACCCGGAACCGTACCCGGAACCGGTTCCTATATACCGGTCCGGTTTCCGGTTCTACAAAATCCCGTTAACCGGTTCCGGGTTTTTTTGGTTCGGGTCCATCCGGTCCGGGTTTGGACCCACTTTCATCCCTAACTACTGCATTAGCCAATGATCATGAATATAAACAGCGAATCGACCATGCAAAAATACAATGATATATGGCTCAAGTAAAGCTTGAGAATCAAGATTACCATACACCTTATTTCTACTATATTCTTATTTGATGTGCCGATAAACCACACATGCATGTGCCAAAAGAATATACGACAAGGCGTAGTTTTCGTGGGAAGCATAAGATTCACATTATAATAAAATCAGATTTTGTTTTATTACGTATAAAGTAGACACTTTTAACATCACACAAACTTGTCCTATCAAACCCTTTTGGTAACTATGCTTAAAAACGTATGATGTTGGTGAGGGACACGAGCACTAAATGCTATTTAAAAGCCGACCTCATTAGAAATCAAAGAAACCGTCTACACTACAAGAAATATTAGCATTAACGGCGACGCCTTTAGCGGCGACACCAGGCAATAGCGGCGACATGTAATCGACGCATTATTTGATGTGCCGATAAACCACACATGCATGTGCCAAAAGAATATACGACAAGGCGTAGTTTTCGTGGGAAGCATAAGATTCACATTATAATAAAATCAGATTTTGTTTTATTACGTATAAAGTAGACACTTTTAACATCACACAAACTTGTCCTATCAAACCCTTTTGGTAACTATGCTTAAAAACGTATGATGTTGGTGAGGGACACGAGCACTAAATGCTATTTAAAAGCCGACCTCATTAGAAATCAAAGAAACCGTCTACACTACAAGAAATATTAGCATTAACGGCGACGCCTTTAGCGGCGACACCAGGCAATAGCGGCGACATGTAATCGACGCATTACATGTCGCCGCTATTTCCTGGTGTTGCCACTAAATGAGTCACTGATAATGCTTTGTTACAGCGATCCGCGTCAAACTAACCCCATCCATCCGATTTCTTTTCAATCTAACGGCTGTAGAGGAAAGCGAAAAGACACGCTGACTTTTCCCTCCACTGGTCGCCGCTATTGCCCTAGTGTCACCACTATTGCGCATCCTTCGCCGCTATTTCCTGTCGCTGCTAATACGCGTGCAGATATCCCATTCCAGTTTACCCTTTTTCCGATTTGTTTTCTGCACTTTTCTTTCTTTCTTCTCTAGTTTTTTCTCTCCTTTCTTTCTTCAATCTCGCTTATTTCTTCCAAATTGGTGGACTAGGAAGTGCTTGTTGGGACCGGTGCTAGCTCCTCCTTCCCCCAAGACCGCCACAAGACCGCCACAGCCCCAAAACCGGCGACCTTGAGCTACATTCCGAAATTGCCCCCAATCAAGGTCGAATTCCTCCTCTTTTTTATGATTTTTCTGTTTTGGTATTAATTTAGATGATAAATTGTGAGTAATTATCAATTTTGTTGAGTGATGATGTTTGTATTTTGAGAGATGAAATGGTTTTGCATTTTGTTGGATTATTTTGTTGGATTGTATGCATTTTGTTAGATTGTGTGTTTTTTCAAATTTGTGGGAATTTTATTATGCATTTTGTGTATGTTTTGTAATTTATGTTTAGATTACATTGGCTTAAAAATGAAATTTGGCATGAATATTTGTTGGATTGTAATTTATGTTTAGATTACATTGCCTTAAAATGAAATTTAGATGTATAAATTTGTATAAAATTGGAATATGCAAATTGGATGTATACATTTGGCTTAATTGTATGAAATTTGATGAAATTGGAATATGCAAATTCGATGTATACATTTGGCTTAATTTAAAAAAAAACATTAAAAAATAATAAATTAATTGTAAAATCAACTTAAAGTAGTTTTAAAATCAAGTTAATGTTAATATTAAAATAAAATAAAATTAGTTTAATAAATTAAACTAATAACAAAAAAGAAAATTTTTATATTTTTTTTATAATATTGATTTATTTTAGATTAAGTAAGCCTTAGATTAATTAATTTTTTAGAAATTAATAATTTCTTACCATTTTGTTAGTGACTTAAAGGATATTTTTTATAAATGTTATATTTGTATAATGAATTAATGCATGGGGTTTAGTTGGGCGATACTCTTCTACGTGATGGCAGATGTTATGGGCTTAGGACATGGAGGTGATGGAGCCAGGGATCCACCACCTCCCGGAGGCTTTGGTCGTGGTCAACACGAACAGGATGGTAAGGGGTCGTTTGATTTGCACTTACCCAGTCTGGTCAGAGCTGACTGCTGACCCGGTCAGCAGTCAGACTGTTTGATGGGCCTCCATTGTGGCTAACTCGGTAAGCAATCAATGACCAAGGGGCTGACTCGGTCCAAAAAAAAAGAGGCTAACCAATACAACAAGCAATTTCTTCTCCTGCGCACTAACAAAAATCGCCGATCGTTCTTCCCTTCCTTCAATATTCAGCGAACAACAAGCAACAAGATTTGTCCTCCAACTTTCGGCTACTTCACCTCCTGCGCCGCCGACGACAAAACTCCGGTGACGATGACACAGCCCCGGTGAGGAGCTCGACTACAGGTAATGTTTCTTCGTTTTTTTTTTTTTTGAAATCACAAAACCCTTCATGTTTGCTGTCAAATTGATGATTTCATTCTGAAATCAAAGTTTGAAATTACTTCTTTCATTATTCTTGGATTCAATTAGAACAAAGGGTTAGCATGAAATCAATTCATAATGTGTTTTTGTTTATGAAATCTGATTTTATCTGTATGAAGGAATGAATATTTGTGTATGAAATCTGTATGAGCTAATGTGTGAAATCATAGCCCCTTATATAGTTGTTAAATCGAACGAATTGTGTATTGTGTGTATATGATATGTTTATGTGCATATGTGTGTAAGATCAAAATGCTCAAGACAATGATCAGAATTTGTTACATAGGTATATGTGTATTACCAAACTGATATATGAGATATTGTCTTCAAGTTATGTACTGTGTGTATATGATATCTCCCAAGTCTTGTCTTCAAGTTGTTTTATCTTTAGGCTAAACAAAAAAATAAATGTTTTATCTTATTGACATCAAGCAAATAGTGTTAGCTATTTGTAAATGTGTGTTATGTGGATGATTAGCTTTTTTTTTCTTTTTACAATAGACATGACAGATAAAAGAATTAGGGTTAGTTGGAAGTCAGAATTGGTGGACAAAACTTTTTTGGAAGCATGTATACAAGAATTAACAAGCAATGGCCGGGAGGGTAGTGGACTAAAAGCAAGCTCATGGGTTGTGGTCGCGGAGAAACTGAAAACCGATCATAATTTTATTGTCGACAAAAAACAAATGAAAAACCGATACGACTATTTAAAATCAAAGTATGCAGTGTGGTTAAAACTTAAAAATAAAACAAGAAATATTTATAATCCCGTGACGAATTCTTTTAACATGACTAATGAAGAATGGGAAGCGGAAGCAAAGGTACATATATACATATTTTTTAAAGTAGATTTTTTTTTACTACTTTAATAATATTTATTAAATTTGTTAAACAGTTGAACAAGTATGTAGATAAGCTGAGAAATGCACCCCTCCCTTGCCCTGAACTTTGTACCCAAGTATTTGATGGGGCGAACTCGACCGGTGTTCACAGTTGGGGGCCATCTTCGACATTACCTCATCCCAATGAAACCTTCAGTACACATGATTTTGAGGATACAGAGATGGATGAGCCAGCACCTCATGCAGATACCCCAAGCTCAACAGTACCTCAACCTACTAGTGAGGAATTATCTGGGCGGACAAAAAACAAGGGGGGGGGGGGAAACGAAATGGTCCTAAAGAAACCACACTTGATGATGAGTTGAAAGAAGTTGGAAAAGAGATTATCAAGGTTGCACAAGCATTCACCGAAGCAAATAATATTGACAAGGAGATGGATGCTTGTATGGCGAAGTTGACAAGCTTGGAGTGGGGAGAATATGATCTGAAATACACCACTGCTCTTATGTTATTTGCTGAAAGTGCTGGTAATAGGAAAATTTGGTTGCGCCTTAACTTGTCAACTTGTGAGTCGTGGGTAACAAATGCGGGAAGAAAGTTTGGATTAGTTGGTCGACTTTAGTATTTACATGTTACGTTTGACTTTAGTATGTTATGGTTCATTGTTTGACTTTAGTATGTTATGGTTCATTGTTAGACATTAGTATTATATGGTTTACTTATGTTATGGATTGTTTTTCTTAGGTGCGGTTATGTTATATGAATTTATATGTTATGGAATGTTATGCTTTTCGTATTTACATGTTACGGTTTGTTATGTTATGGATTGTTATGTTATTGATTGTTATGTTATTGATTAAAATGTAATTTGTATTTGACATCTAACAGGACACATGGATAAAGAAGGTGAATTTTTATATTTTCTTATATTCTCGTGGTATTGGTTGATGTTGGTCCAACAAAGGCAAAGAATAATTAAAAGAATAAGAGCTAGCGAACAGGTAGCAAAGGGATATGTGTATACGCAAGATTTGATACACGGATGTCCTATACAATGTTACGATATGATACGTCTTTCACAAGATGCATTTGTACTATTATGCAATCACTTTACACAAAGAAATTGGTTGCAATCTAGTAGGCCGATACGCGTTGAAGAGAAGATGGCTATGTTTTAACATGTTATACGACATAATGAACATTTTCGAGCCGTTAAAGAAAGATTTCATCACTCCACACAAACGATTCATCAATGTTTTCATGAGGTCTTACGTGAAATGATGTGTTTTGCATGAGAAATTATAGTACCAACCTCGTCTAATTCAACAAGAAATACCTCATAACGACATAGACGGCTAATGCAGATATTTCCCGGAGCAATAGGTGCACTAGATGGAACACTTGTACATGCAGTTGTGCCTGTTGATCAACAAACTCGTTATAGGGGAAGAGGAAAAGGTGATTGTTATCAAAATGTAATTGGAATTTGTAATTTTGATATGATATTCACCTTTGTATGGGCTGGATGGGAGGGCATAGCACATGATTCTAAAGTTTTGAAAGAAGTTGCATTTAACCCAACTTCCGGATTTCTATTCCCTCCACCAGGTTTGTAACTTTACTATACGTCTTATTATCTATATTATTTATATGATAAATTTGTCATACATCTACAGATAAATATTACCTTTGTGATGCCGCATACACCAACACCCGTGGATTTATGGCTCCCTACCGCAATACTAGGTATTGGTTAGCCAATTTTCGAAGAAACGGAGCTTTGACTAAGGAAGAAATGTTCAATCATGCTCATGCACAACTTAGAAATTACATTAAACGTGCTTATGGTGTATTGAAGACGAGATTTTTAATTTTAAAACAAATGGCTCCTTATCCTTTTCCAGTGCGAAGAGACATAGTCATTGCTTGTGTTGCGGTCCATAATTTTATAAGAAAATACGATATTGAAGACGAATTATTTACGAACTTTGAACAAAACACTATGGTTATTCATAATGTGGGTGGTGGAGGAAATGAGGGTTAAAACATAGAAGGCATAGAATGAGGTTCAGAAGCCGTTAACTATATGACTATATTGCGTGACCAGATTGCTAATAAGTTACTTTCAAATGGTTCACGTTAAATGGTGTACTTTTTTTATTATGCATGACAATTTGTATTTGGATTTTGTTTTACACTTTGTATTTGGATTTTAATTGATGTATGTTTAATTTGGATTTTATATGATAATTTGTGTTTTTATAATTTTTTTATCCAGCACAAGAGACAAAACAAGGGTAATATGGTCATTTTTTCATTCAGCACAACCATTCAGATAAATAATCAAACAGCATAAACTCAGTCAAATATGGACTCAGTCAGCATTTCTAACCCAGTCAGCTTCTAACCAAGTCATCTCTAACCCAGTCAGCAACTATCAAACGACGCCTAAGTCTTATTATGATATATTTGTTAGATATTTTTATCCATTTATTATAAGCTATCGTGACTAATATTTTTAATTATATTTTTCAGCTGAGCTTCCTAAGAAAAGAAGAGGCCTAGCAAAAAAATTCAACTATCAAAGATAATACAGGAAAACAAGGGAAAGCCTGTAGATTTGGATTTCGATAGGGAGCTGACATATTCCCCTGTCGGGAACTATGGTAATTGGTTTACCCGTGAAATTGGGAAGTATATATGGACGAACATCCCTTTGAACGTATCTGGTTAGGATAATGTTTCCCCCGCTTTAAGGAATGCCACAGTGGTTCATTTAAAGGTAACTTTGACAATATTTTAAATTTAGTTCTAATTGGTATTTAACTAACTTTTTTGTATTTGTAGAATAAGTTTGATTTAGATAAGGTTAACTTGGATCCCGAGCGTGCTCAGTTGTTGCAGAGCATTGAGGCGACCTTGCAAAGAATTTATAGAGGCCGGAAAAATAAAGCGCATACTTATTTTGAGAATGTCGGGGGGCTTATAGATATCCCAAGGGCATTAGCCAACCCCCCCTGATGGTATGTCACGTGAAAATTGGGCGCAAGCAGTCGAGCATTTTCAAACTCCTGAATTTCTAAAGCGTTCGGCGTCAAACAAAGGAGTCTGTGCACAACAACAAGTTGTAAACAGAGGGGGATCGTGCTCGTATAGCAATGCATGTTTCAAAGAAATAAGCTATGATATATTTAACTATTTATTTAAATTATAATTAATCTAATTTTTAATGTTAAATAGGACATCGCTCGAATCGAAGCATTTCGTAAGGCCAACACTGATCGCCAAGGGGTGTTTAGTAGTCCTGAAGTCGAGCAACAATACGTAAGTGGTTAATTTGTATTTTCATATAAGTGCTTATATCGTCAAGGGGTAGTTAGTAATCTAATTTTTATTACATTTATTATTTTTTGAAAATACAAAATGCTTACTCTTTGAGATCAGTCAACAAACTCAAGCTTCTTCTGAAGCCAACGGTCTAACACCAAAGGATACACAAAATTCTTTTGAAAAAATATTGGGTGTTCGACGTGGCCATATCAGAGGCATCGGACGTAAACCTTCTACGGTTGTGTCGATGTACGATCAGGAACAACTACTAACACAATCGCAGGTGACAAAACTATTTAATTTTGGTAATTGTTTAAAATGTTGATAATTGTTGGTTTAGTAATAGTTTCAAAATTTGGTAATTGTTAGTTTGATAATAGTTTATATATTGGTAATTGTTAGTTTGATATATTGGTATTTTATAAGACTATGTTGTTTTATTTGTAGTTGGAAATGCTTCAAACAATGTTAAAAGATCTGACATGTAGTGATGCACTTGAAGGTTGGTTTCGTTCGTTGCCACAACGAAATGAAATTGGAGGAAACGCGGAGAGCGATGATGACGAGTAAATAGTTGTACGATTTTTTTATGTTTTATCTGTGCAAGTATTTTAGACTAATATTTTCGATATTTTGTTATATGTTAAATCGGACGAGTATTTTAAACGGATATTTGTATTAATATTTTGGAATGGAATGATGTAAGATTAGATTAATTAATATTATACAAGGTTTTTTTTTCAATTTTAATGTGAAGTATATGTATATATATATATATATATATATATATATATATATATATATATATATATATATATATATATATATATATATAAAAGAAAACACCAATACCGGCGACGCCTTTAATGGTGACAATAGGTTATTACCGCGACTGGTCTTTAGCGGTGACATTTGCTTATCAGCGGCGACATGTCTTTAGTGACGACAAACTAACATTAGCAGCGACAATTTGATTAATACCGACGCAACATCAGCGTCGACGTTTTAGCGACGACACGTAGCCGCTAATAGTATTAGCGGCGACAAGCCCCACTTTTAGCGACGACGACTGTCGCCTATAGTACTTTAATTTCTTGTAGTGCTAGAACCTTCCTTAAGTAAGAATGCTTAGTCATGGTAATAGAGATAGTGTGTTAAAACATTCAAGCACACGATATTTGTACTTTTATTGTAAAAACATATATATATATATATATATATATATATATATATATATATATATATATATATATATATATATATATATATATATATATATATATATGAAATTTCTTAAAAAATTTATAATCAAGACAATGGATAAACATTTTTTTGTTAGTTAAATGTCGTTAGGCCATAGTCTTTCTCTATAAGTAGGTTTGATTACATCCCATTTGATGAATTTAAAATGTTTAATACATTTACGTCGTATTTGTAAACTGATTAAAATATATATATATATATATATATATATATATATATATATATATATATATATATATATATATATATACTAGGTGTGTAACCCGTGTATTACACGTGTTTATTAAAAGGTCCAAAAGTAAAAGGTGTAAGAAAAAAAAAGACCATTAATGCAAGTTTTGGTAACCACAAGGACCATGTTCATAATAAATAAGTAACAACTGAGTTCGTGACCTTTGGTAAATCACATGGACCCTTTATGTAATTTAATCTTAATTAATCTATACTAATAAAATTAATTAATATTAATTCACAAATGGAAGATATTATCTACATTAATATAAATATACATTAATTAATATATTAATAGAAAGAGGAATTCATAAATAAAAAGTTATGATGTACATTAATTAATATATTAATAAAATTAATTAAGATGAGATGGTATTTAATAGGTGGAATTTGACTAAAAATGAAAAATTCTATAAAAATGACAAGTGGATATTAAATAATTCAAAAAATCTAGAAAATGACAAGTGTAAAAATAAATAAGAAAGGACATGTGACAAAATCATTTTTATTTATTAGGATATATATATATATATATATATATATATATATATATATATATATATATATATATATATATTAATTTATAACCCGTGAGAACCACGGTTAAAAAATTAATTTAACTTTCATATCAAAAAATCAAAATTATTAATTAATTATTTTAAATAAACTATTACCTAAGAGATATTTTCTTAGTTATATTAAATTATAATCATGGATTTAAATAAATACGTAAAATTATATCATCATATAATATGTATTGATTTTATTTTATTTTTCAATCTAATGTTATTAATTTAATATAATTAGAGGGAGAAAATTTAAAATTTGAAATTTAAAATGAAACATCAATTATTAATTTAATGCAATTAGAGTGGGAAAATTTAAAAATTGAAATTTGAAATGGATAATCAATTATTAATTTAATGTAATTAGAGTGGAAATTTAGAATTTGAAATTTGAAATTGATAATTAATAGGTTGACAAGTGGCATGATAAATCTCCTATTATAATAAATAAGTACAACTTAGACACGTGTCAATCATATAGCCTTCCCCCCTTTGAATTTTCCCACTTTTTTCACTAAGTGAATTTCCGGTTCTACCCTTCATTCACCACGTCAATTTTGCTGCATTTCAAACAAAAAAAGGAAGGTAATTAATAAAAAATTGCTAAAATACGATAATTGAATCTGTCAAAAGGTAAATTCTTATCAATTCCTTAAATATCGCAACATACCTAATCTTTGTTTTTAAAATACAAATATCACAGTTTCTTCATTCACAGCGATTACAATTTCCACAGGAAGACATATATCAATTACAGTAGACCATCTAAAATCGTGTTCTGTTTTTCTTTAAGGTAACACTTTCATTCATCTTATCATTCCTTCTACTGTTTTTTTTATCACTTTCTTTGTGTATATATCTGTTTTTTTTAATCAGTTTGAAGGCTTCATAATCGTAATATGAACCAAAGTATGAAACTGTTACGGTATATAAGTATTCAGTTAAGTAAACATCAATCGTTTTTTTAAATGTATATGTTTCATTCGTAACTCTTTCATTCAACCGTGGTTTTTCTTTTAGGTAACTCTTTCATTCATCTGATCATTCCTTCTACTGTTGTTTTTATCACTTTCTTTGTGTATATATCTGTTTTTTTAATAAGTTTGAAGGCTTCATAATCGTAATATGAACCAAAGTATGTAACTGTTACGGTATATAACTATTCAGCTCACTAAACATCAATCGTTTTTTCAAATGTATATGTTTCATTCGTAATATCTTCACTGCTCTTTTTAATCAATTTAATTTAATATCAAACTTTGTATGCATCTGTTACCGTATGTATATAAAATCATATATGAATAAATAGTTGATTTTTCAGGTGCAATAAATGGTTTGCTGCATATTCAAATGTTTCTTAGAAACCAGACTTATCATGTTTAAAAGGGAAAGGGTTCGACATGTTTCATACAAAATTAAAAACAAAAACCCAATGTAGCATTAGTCAATGCATTAAGTCATTGAAAACATGACATATAAATGATCAAAATATCAGCTTGTCGATTGGTATTGAATATACAATGAACAATGTACTACAAACAGTGTTTTATTTTTTTAATATGTTGCTATTTTCTTTTTTTTTCTTATGCTATCAATTCTTTGTAGGAAATGAATATTGGTAACAAAGTATACCTAAAAGACATTGAAAGCTTGGCTGATGATTCACATCTCAAACTACGGGTTTTAAAGATATGGAATTTTATAAGGAATAATATCGTTTTATCCATTGAAATGATCGTCATGGACGAAGAGGTTTGTTTAATTTTTATAAAACTACTAATTCTTACATGTTTCAATCAATATGAAATTTTATTTATTATTTTGGTGAACAGGGAACAAAATACCAGTCTCGTGTATTTAACCAAAAATTTTCCAGATTTGGTCATCTGTTAAAGGAAGATCAAAGTTACGTCATTTTAAAACCCAGTATGGCTGCTGTGAAGAATGGGTTCAGTGTTACCGGTCAAAGACAAACCATTACTTTGGATTGGAGAACTATTATAAAAAGATGTGACGATTTTTCAGGTCCAATTAATGGTTTTCTGTTTGTTGAATTTAATTCTATCGTGGAACAAACTTGCCCAAGACAATCATTTTTTGGTAAGTTGTTTAATTTTATTCCATTCAGTTTTATAATTTATGTATTTTCTTATCAATGTTATTATCAATTTTATTCCATTCAGTTTTAACTAAATAATTTCTACTTCTATTTTATTAAATTGTGTAGATGTTATTGGACAAATTGTGTCATTTCGTCCCCTTGAAGCATCCGATCCTAACACACAAAGGCATTACATGAAGATTACACTAACTAATTTAGAGTGAGATTATGCAAATAAAAAATTATTATTTTTATTTTATTCTTATTTTTACTAATATAAGTATCAATTAAAAATACTAATTAAATTAAAAAAAAAATAGGAGTGTACACTTGCAGGTCACTATATTTGGAAGTCAAGCACACCAATTGTCACAGTACTTGAAAAGTAACCCCACGGTTACTTGTGTTGTTATAGTGATGCAGTTTGTTAAACTGAACATTTGGGATGGTTTGTATTTAAACTATATATATTTACATATTTTTCATTAATCTACTTTTATTTAATAATTTTTTTTACAGGAATAGGTCAGGCAAAAAGTCATTATGATGTAACAAAAATGTTCATTAATTCTGAAATTGATGAGATTAATGACTTCAAAAAAGAGTTAGTCTATTTTAATATATATTTAAACTGTTTAAAAAATTATATGTTGTGTTTAAAATTATAACTATTCAGTCTATTGTAATTAATAATATAACTTAAAACAATCCAGATTGAAAGTTAATGTTAATGGAGGTACGCCGGAAAAAAGCATAACTACGCTGCCAAGTTACGCTTCGTCATACATAGATGATTTTAAAGGGGATTTCCCTTTAAAAACCATTTCGGAGATCACAGAACCACTCAAAGTATGTTTCTTTATTTTAGGTCCTTTGATTTTATATACATTTTTTGTGTTTTTTTTGTTAATTTTACATTTTATTTTATACAACCAATGAAATTTGTATTAGTTGGTAAGATTGTCAATATAAGACAGAATCTACGTTGGTGTTATGAAGCGTGCTACAAATGTGGGAAAAAGATAAACAGTTTAATGAATTATTGCTATGTTGATTAAATGCCAGACTCAATGTCTTTCTATATAAACAGTTTAATGAATTATTGCTTGTCCTTTTTTTGCTAATCGTTTCACTGCCTTATTTTTTAAAGTTATAATCTCCTATTATAATTTATACTTACTGTTTTACTTTTAATGTGAAAGTCAAGTAATCAGATTATCTAACAAAAGATAATAATGTTATTACGATATTATTAGCATTTCAAAATTAACATATTGTTTCTACATTTCTAGATTATCTAACAATTGATAATTTTTATTAATGTTAATATATTAATATTTCGAGAAAAAATGACCATCCCATGTATTATTAAATTTATAATAATTCTAAAATCTAAATATATATATATATATATATATATATATATATATATATATATATATATGCAAACCAGATGGCATTACCTCCATATTATTATCGCAGCTGAAGAAAATAAGTACCAGACTTCCACGTGTCAATCTGCCAGACCTCCAAATTTGTTTTTTCCCGCTTCTTTTCTTCATCTCCAACTTCAAGTCCTTTCATGTAATTGATACATACAATCCCGACAAGTATGTAACATAAAGAATAAAGATAAAGATTCATTAATAAAATTAGAATGAATATTATGATTTTCAGAAAATATGCAAAAATCTTTTAATAAGATAAACTATACACCGCATGTTCAAGTCAAATATATCAATACCATAAATAATTTTTTAATTTGGTCCATATAACATATTTCATTGTCATTTTATGTAATCCCTTCTTAACTGCAAATCGTATATTTATTAAGAATTGATCCAAAGTCTATTAAATCCCATAAGATCAGGTACAAAAAAATATCCAATCCAATTTTAATAACAATATATGCATAAAATCCGGAGTTATAATCTCATAATATTAAAATAATAACATTTATATGTATAACTATATATAAATATACCTCTATACGTAATATACATCTTCTTTAATTTACAAATCCTGTCTTCTTTGTCTTTCAAAAGCATCTGCAGTTAATAAATCGCTTTTCTTACTTCAATCTACTTCGTAAACTTTTTATTCATCTATTTCGTTCACACATCAACTACCATTGAATTCTTCCTCCTGTTAATCCTGCAAAACATCCAGAATCACATATCAGGTAAGTTTTTTCAGAGTATTTGGTACTATTCTTTTCATCGGTTGATGTATATTCTTTTAGTATATCAGTTTTTGTATTACATTGTTCATTCAACATTCAATAACAATATACAAGTTGCCATTATATAGTTCATCACTTTCATGTTTAATTTATAATATATTAATGCCACTTTCATGATTTATTGTATTCTTTTCATTATACTCTAATGTATATTGCATCATACAAGGTCATGATTACAAATAATTGAATTTAGAAAACATAAATTATTTTCTCATAACGATTTATATATTTATTTAAACCAAAATTACAAATTTACTAATATAACTTATATTAGTTTAAATTAAAACTTTTTTTCCAAATTTTTGATTAGTTATTACGATTTCAAATTATTAATAATGTTTTTCTTAAGCATGAGGATCTTTAATTTTGAAAATATTTGTAGATTAAAACTTGGACAATAACATTTTCATTAATTTTATTTATTAAACATAAAATTTAATTAACTACTAAAGCCGACATTAGGCAAAAAGGATGTCATTACCTCCATTAAATGCTCAACCGAGCAAAATCATGAACGTGATATGTTTTCCAATTTAAACTCATTCTCTGCATTTAAAAACCAAAAAATCAGGAAGTTCAAAATCTTAATTTGTAAGTCAAAGATATCAATATAATAGCTACTCAATTAATTTCATCAATTTAACTAATTTTTTCCTAATTTTCTGCAATCTCTTATTAAATGCAAATCATATCTTTAATTTAAATTGATATATAATCTACTAAATCCCATAAAATCATGAACACAAAAATATCATATACAATTTCAATAACAATAAATTCATAAAATCAGTGATTATATTGCGAAGATATTCAAAGATTAATTTTATATCTATAAATATACCTTACTACGTGAAATCCAACGTTTTGAAATTACTCATTCGTCTTCTTCCTGTTTCAATTGCATCTGTGAAAGCCTCTTTCAACTTTCTTACCTCAATCTGCTTCATACAAGTTCTATTCATCTATTCATTTGAAATGCCAACTGCTTTTCAATCCTATGCCCTCTTAAGTCCTGCAACAATTACATATTCACATATCAGGTTAATGTTTTGAAACTAATTTTTAGTTTTTTTATTCGACCAATAATAAAGTTTTTTTAATATACCCATAATATCCTCCTACTTAAGAAAATGTACTTTTCATATCAATAAACTTTAGAAATAAATTACACTTCCGTTTATAATAAAGTTTTTTTTTACTAAACTACAAAATTTATTAACAACAAGGACCACTCATGTCATTTTTTTCTACCACAGGGACTGGTATTGTAACTTTTAAAGCCACAAGGACCATTTTTCTAATAAAATATGATAACAATGTCCATTTATGTAACATTTTATTAAAGGATCATTTTTTTTCATGATTTTCCTGACAAATACCATAATTTTTTTGTATTACTTATGTTTCAAACTATTGTACTTTCAATATCTATCCATATTATCATCCTACTTTTGAAAATTTTCCTTCAATGGCTCTAACTTAAGATTTTTAACCGTTCATCCTATTTCCACTTGATTCATCAAACAGAAAAAAGAACCATTTTACCCATTATCCAAAATTATGACGAAAATACCCTTGTGATATTATGTATTTTACTTAGAAATGCAAGCAGAAATTTTACAACACTTTTATAAATTTAAAAAAAAATCTATATATAAGCCACCTACTCTATATTTTAATGAGATAGCGATGAACAAAAATATCATCAAAAGTATAGCATTATGTTTTTTCCATTTCCTATGAAATAAATAGTGAAAAAATTAAGTTATACCGCTACTTTGAGTGGTTTCTGTGACATCCATGCTCAACACCAGGTATCTTAAAGAGCTCACTATCAACTATTTTAGTTTTGCCACGTGTTGGAACTACCCTCAACAAACACACCAGAAGTGAATTGAAGTTGATTAAGCTCCTAATTTCTTCATAAATATCAAATGATTTACCTGTTAAAACAATCACTTTTACATTATCTCTCTCGTAGCATTTCAATCAAGATTTGGTTAATAAAAGTTAAAGCAATGGTACGATCATAATGAAATTGATGATGTAGGTTATAGAAATAATTAAAAAACAAACAAACAAACAAATTATGGCAGCAAATACCAAATATACAAAATAATGCAAAATAAATTACATTTTACTGCTAGGTAGTGGCTATTGAATGCCTTCGTATCCAAGTTCAAATTGGGTTTCCAATTAATCACCAATAAGCTCAACATCCTATTCTTTTTCTACCTGAAAACAACACAACAGACATCTGTCAAACATAATACATAAAATCAGAATCATATCAGTAGAAAAAATAAAAATAAAAATCAACATGATGGGAGAAAGAGGAAGAGAGGCGTATGAGTACGGATATCGGTTTGGTGTAGTTTAGGGTTTACGTTAGTGCTTAGAATCGAGCAAAAATGAGAAAAGTAGTAATGTTATAACCGCTTAATCGTAAAATTATTATGTACCTAATAAAGAAATTGGATGTCGAGAATTGTAATATGATTCAATAAACACCAGGTAATGGAAACATGGAGAGAGATAAATGGAAACAGTAAGCGAGAAAGGGAGTCCGACCTAGGGTTACAAGGAGAGTTGGGTAGAGATTGGGAACTGAGAAAAACAGATGGTAACACACTGTGACCGAAGAGAGATACATAACACTACCCCTTTTTTTATCTCTGGTTGATCGATACATAACTCCAATTCAACTTCAAACATGTAAGGATTCCTAGCTTTGAAACACCCATGAAATATCTTCTGATTAATCTCTGAAATGTGATTCCTTCCTCTTCGATTTTTGTGTTTGTGCTGAAATCATGTTTAGGGTTAGGGTTCATTCTCCTCTTCTTATCTCTTCGATTTCTCCTGAGGTTGTAAGGCCAAAATACGATTCACATTTCATAAAGTGTATTTATCATTAAAAGTAATAAATTATTAAGTTTAATATTTTTAATTATACTCACAATTACACAGTATAAACAAATATCAAATATTGGTTTTATATTATTTTTAAATGTAAAAAATTTGAAAAAAAATACTGACACATACTTGGAATTCACAACATTTTAGACAGTGTCCTTAATTCTTATACATACTTATATACTAATTTTATTTATTTGATAAATGTTATGTCAATAGTTAATTCTTATCTCTTAAGCATATTAAGGACTATACTAATTTTATTTATTTTTTAATTGTTGCAGCCATCTGATGCATTCGTTTTCTTCTAAAAAGACTAGAAAACTAAATAGTTTTTATTTAGATAATACAAAAAATATCAATTTGGGTACTAACTCAGCACATGTATTTTCAACAACTACAAATGTTAATACTTCGATTTATAAAGGTAAGTTTTTCATATATATTTTTTATTATAATTCTTAATTTTTAAATGACATAATTTTTTTAATAATATAAATATTTATTAACCTAAAAAAATAGATACATTCTCTAATTCTTCAGCCGATGCAAGTCAATTTTCTTCGAAATTTGTAACCGATGCTTACAAAGGTACGTTTATTACTTTAATATTATTATACAATATTATTATTTACCTAATTATACATTTGATTTCCTATCTTATTATTTATTATGCAGAAAACAACAATAACATGGACCAGTTGCAAGCCAGAGAGAAAAGAAGACAAAGAAAAATATATTTGGAAAATAAAAGATCTAACAAAATGAATACAAGAACCAAAATTACAAGTATATCAATAGCGCATCTTTTAACTAATATAATTACTTTTTACGCTAATAATATTTTTAATTCTATGTTTTAAGTTTATTTTACATTTATATACAATAAATGATCTCTAATAATTTTTTTTTTCAAAACCTGTAATATTAGATGATTTCATGTCATTACTTTGTTTTATACATATGTCTTAATTTTTTAAAAGTTTTTTTTATTTGCAGATCAATCAAGCTACATTGTTGGTCAAATTGAAAATGTCAGTTCATTTGCTTCACCTGCAATCCAAAATAGAAACGTACAATACTCTCCTTCCTTTACAGATGTTAGAACTCCGTTATCTAACATTACAAATGTTAGAACTACATTATCTAACACTACAAATGGTAATAATTTTTCTTTTATAATGTACTATTATCCATATTCTATATAATCTGCATATATATACTTTTTTTTTTGGTCAGATAACATCAGTTTCGATAAATATTCCACTTCGAATGTAGCAAACAAAAGACAGTACAACGTACTTTCAAATGATATGACATCCAAAAATGCATCTACATTAACTGGTTCTTCATCACCAATCAAGTTAAATCCAGGATGTCATAAATCAAAAAGGAAGACGACAAATTTATCCCCTATCCCATTGATTGATTTGAGAGACGATGTAGAAAATATACATCAACTCATAAATGAAAACCTTATGGTTGGTATCTCAAATGGTAATAAAAAAATTAATATCCATTTTCATTTTTTTTACATTTTAAATAGTGTGTTGTATATACTTATAAAATTTCGAAATATTTTTTTTTTTGCCTTTTCTTTTACAGAATATTTGGATCATAGTGATCAAAATGTTGTATGTCAAACATGTCATGCAAAGTTATGGAGAAATGAATCCATTAGAGGTAAAGAAAAAGGGAACACAAATTATTCATTATGTTGTGGTTACGGAAAAGTTCAACTTCCAGAATTAAAGAGAGCACCCTTGAGTTATGAAACAATGTTTCGAAATATGGATTCTAAAAGCAAACACTTTATGAAAAACATTCGACGTTACAACTCAATGTTTTCTTTTACGTCGATGGGTGGTAAAATTGATACTTCAATCAATAGAGGAAACGCTCCATACATTTTTAGATTGGGTGGTCAAAATTATCATAGTATTGGAAGCCTTTTACCATCCAAAGAGTCTAACCCTAAATTCTCTCAGTTATACATTTATGATACTGAGAACGAATATTCAAATAGACAGAAATGCTTTGGGTATTTTTTCTAACTCCTTATTCATAATTAATTATTATTATTATTTTATAGTTATATATATATATATATATATATATATATATATATATATATATATATATATATATATATAGTAAGTACTAATATTATATAAAAATTTATTTTTTTTAGTGGGGAAAAAGATCAATCAACATCAATTGACACCGATATTATTGAAGATATTAAGGTGATGCTGGATTCAAATAATGTGTTGGTTAAATCTTATAGAATGGTAAGAGATAATTTTCAGAAAAATCCTCAAGTCGACATGAAATTACGACTTATCGGGAGAAGACAGCGAGATGGAAGAACATATAACCTACCGACTGCTTCTGAGGTTGCCGCCTTAATTATCGGTGACAGTTGTGAATCAATTGAAAATAGGGATATTGTTGTTCAAACAAAATCTGGATTTTTACAGCGTATCAGTGAATTGCATCCTTCATACCTTCCTCTACAATATCCACTGCTATTTCCATATGGGGATGATGGTTACAGTGTTGACATTCTTCATAGAGGTGTGGCATTTACAACCAACAGCAAGCGGGCGAAATGTACAATGAGAGAATATTTTGCTTTTAGAATTCAAGATAGAGATCATTCGTTCTCGCTCATTCTTAATTCAAAAAGGTTGTTTCAACAGTTTCTGGTAGATGCCTATACTATGATGGAAACAGAGAGATTGCATTACATACGTAAGCAACAACATGTTCTTAGATGCGAGTCTTACGAGAATTTACATAACCAGAAAGCTAGAGGAACCACTAATATCTCCAATGTCGGTCAGCGTGTGATTTTACCTTCGTCATTTACTGGTGGTGCATGATATATGTTGCAAAACTATTTGGATGCCATGTCACTTTGTAAATGGTTTGGATATCCAGATTTTTTCATAACCTTCACGTGTAATCCCAAATGGCCAGAGATTAAAAGGTTTCTTAAGGATACTTCACTTCAACCAGAAGACAGGCCTGATATATTATGTAGGTTGTTCAAGATAAAGCTCGATGCATTTATTAAAGAGTTAAGAGAGAAGAGAATTTTCGGCACAGTTCAAGCATGTAATTAAGATTATATTTTTTCATTATTGTATTTAATATTACTCTTATTATAGTATATGTTATTTAAGTTTTTATTGTCTAATCATATTTTGTTTTTTTTTGCAAATATTTTGCAGATGTTTATACGATTGAATTTCAAAAGAGAGGTTTGCCGCATAGTCATATTTGTTTGTTTATGCATTCTGACAACAAGTTACCCACTGTTGAATTTATCGATCCGATAATTTCCGCCGAGATACCAGACAAAGTTCAAGAGCCTGAATTATATTCACTTGTCAATGAGTTCATGATTCATGGTCCATGTGGAGCTCAAAATATGAATTGTCCATGCATGGTGGATAATAAGTGCTCTAAAAACTTTCCAAAACAATTCTGTAATCATTCGTCTGTTGATCAGAATGGTTTTCCTTTATATAGGAGAAGAGACGATGGTCATTTTGTAGAAAAGTCGGGTGTCAAGTTGGATAATAGAAATGTTGTTCCATACAACAAATATCTATTAAAAAGATATCAGGCACATATTAATGTTGAATGGTGCAATCAGGGATCTTCTATAAAGTATCTGTTTAAATACGTAAACAAGGGTCCAGATAGAGCTACAGTTGCTGTTCTACCAACAAGCAATGAATGTGAAAATAATGATGCGGTCGATGAAATAACGGAATATTACGATTGTAGATATTTATCTGCATGTGAAGCATCATGGAGAATATTTACATATGATGTTCATTGCAGGTATCATTTTGTGTTTAGACTACCTTTTTCATATTCATTATTTAAATATGATGTTCACTGCAGGTATCCTTCTGTGGTTAGACTACCTTTTCATCTTCCAAATCAACAACAGATCGTGTATGGCGAAGACGATGATATCGACGATGTTCTGGACAAAGCTTTTGTTGCTGCTTCAAAGTTCACATCATGGATGGAGTGTAATGCAATTAATAGTGAAGCACGAGATCTTACATATGTTGAATTTCCTACAAAGTTTGTTTGGAAGTTAAATGGTAGATTTTGGAGCAGAAGGAAAGTGGGAAAAGCCATTGGTAGAATTCATTCGGTTTCACCTAAACTTGGCGAAGCTTATTTTTTAAGGATTCTTTTAAATAAAGTTAAAGGACCGACGTCATTTGATGATATTCGCACAGTAAACGGTCAAACATATGCTTCTTTTAGAGATGCTTGTTTTGCACTTGGTCTATTAGATGATGACAAAGAATACATCGATGCCATTAAAGAAGCAAGTCATTATGGATTTGGTTTTTATCTACGCTTCTTATTTGCAACTTTGTTGATGTGTAATAGTATGTCTAAACCAGAGGCCGTTTGGGAAAATACATGGGAATATTTGGCAGATGAAATTCTATATAACCAACGACAAAGGTTAAAGTCTCCAGGTATTTCAATTATTATCTTCATTTCTATTTAAAATATTATTTTTAAAATATCAACACCAATTAAATAATTATTATACATATTATTAAATATTGTATTTTATTTTTTTAAGTTAATTTTAAATTTGTGGTGCATACTTATCACTCAGTGAAGATGAAGTTAAGAATTTAACTTTGTTCGAAATAGAACAAATCTTACTTCGAAATAACTCCACTCTCAAAAATTTCACAAACATGCCTTACCCAAATGTTGAATCAGTTTCTTCTTCGAATAATCGACTTATCATTGAGGAACTAGATTTCGACATTCCCGTTATAAAGAATGACTTTGATCGTATGTTTCTTGCATTAACAAATGAGCAACGTAACATTTTCGTTGACATCATGAGTGCTGTTAAAGAAAATAAAGGAGGTGTTTTCTTCGTTTATGGTTATGGTGGAACGGGTAAAAATTTTTTGCGGAAGACAATATCTGCAGCCATTAGATCTGACAGTAACATTGTTTTAAATGTTGCTTCAAGCGGTATTGCATCATTATTATTGCCCGGTGGTAGAACAGCACACTCTCGATTTATACTTCCATTTGAACTTACAGAAGATTCTTTTTGTAAAATAAATCCAGATGGTGACTTGGCTAGCTTAATAAGAAAAACCTCTTTGATAATTTGGGATGAAGCACCTATGATCCATAAGCATGCATTTGAAGCTTTAGATCGAACATTGAAAGATGTGTTAAGGTGTGAAAATTCTAGCATCTCAGATATTCCTTTTGGAGGGAAAGTTATTGTCTTTGGAGGAGATTTCAGACAGATTCTACCTGTAGTTCCGGGTGGCAGCAGACAAAACATTGTTAACGCTTCTTTGAGTTCCTCATATTTATGGCAACATTGCAAAGTGTATAGATTAACAAAAAATATGAGACTCAGTGTTGGAAAGGATCAAGCTAATATAGAAAAAATAAAAGATTTTGCAAGTTGGTTATTGGATATAGGAGAAGGCAAACTCGGTGGTCCGAACGACGGCGAAACAATTATTGATGTTCCGGATGATATTCTCATTAAGGATGCAGATGATCCTATAGGTTCATTAATTGAGTTTGTATATCCTTCAATTTTGGAGAAGTATAGCACTACAAATTATTTCCAAGAAAGAGCGATACTTGCTCCAAAGAATGAAGTTGTTCAAGAAATAAACGACCGTTTGCTTAATAAGTTTCCAGGAGATGAGGTTGAATATTTAAGTTCAGATAGCATATGTGAGTCCGAATTTGTCCATAATCAGTTTGATGCAAATTTATACTCTCCTGATGTATTAAATGGTCTGAAAGTATCCGGTCTACCAAATCATAAGTTAGTTTTAAAAATTGGTGTTCCAGTAATGTTACTGAGAAATATTGATCAGAAAAACGGCTTATGTAATGGCACAAGACTACAGGTGATATCATTGGGCAAACGTGTTATCGAGGCGCGTATAATAACTGGAACTAATATTGGAAACCGAACTTTTATTCCAAGAATGTCTTTAACTCCATCAGAAAAAAAAATTTCATTCAAATTCACAAGAAGACAGTTTCCTTTGGCGGTATGTTTTGCAATGACTATTAATAAGAGTCAAGGACAATCATTATCGAACGTTGGTTTGTTTCTCAAAGATCCGGTTTTTTCACATGGACAATTGTATGTTGCGTTATCTAGAGTTCAAAGCCGAGAGGGATTGAAATTATTAATTTTAGATAAAGATGGTAGACTAACAAACAAAACTTCCAATGTTGTTTATAAGGAAGTTTTTCGCAATCTATAACCAACTTTTTTGTAACATATTTTAGTTATTTATAGCATAGCACATTTCATCCATCGTAATAAGTAAATACTTTATAATTACGTATTGTTTTTTTTATGTTAATTTCATGACTGACATCGTTATTTTGTTTTGAATGAAATCAATTGTGATGTTTTTTTTGTCATTACTTAAACGTATCTTGCATTATATAAAGTATTTAATTTTATAAAAGAGGTGGATTTACATTTATAATTAAATACTTAAACTTTACAAATTTATTCTAAATAGAAAACATATCGTAAGAAAAAACATACGAAAACAGTAAAAATTCTATTAACCTAACGTACAATCCACATGAAAGATAAGGAAAAAAAGTAAAAAATAAAGGTTTTAAAATTCTCCATTTGTAGTTAAATACTTAACAATTCTTGTGTAACTAAATACCTACAAATAAAATCCGTATAAAAAAATACAATATTAGTCTTCTAATTTAATGATATTTTATTTATTAGATAATTAAATTTACAATTTTATTTAACATTAACACCCGTGGGTTCCACGGGTTTTCACCTAGTGATATATATAACATTAATGAGGGAGTTTTAATTATATGACATTTGTTAATAGAAGATTAAACCTATTATTTTATTAAAATAGGAATATATATATATATATATATATATATATATATATATATATATATATATATATATATATATATTGTTAATAAGTTTACAAATACATACGACGTAAATGTGTTAAACATTTCTGAATATATATATATATATATATATATATATATATATATATATATATATATATATATATATATATATAGAGAGAGAGAGAGAGAGAGAGAGAGAGAGAGAGAGAGAGAGAGAGAGAGAGAGAGAGAGAGAGAGAGAGAGAGAGAGAGAGAGAGAGAGAGAGAGAGAGAGAGAGAGAGAGAGAGAGAGAGAGAGAGAGAGAGAGAGAGAGGCCCATTATTTTGGCAACTCTTGACTATAAATAATATATGAAGCATGGTGAACCCAATCAGAATTACAGGTGAAGAGAAACTAAACGTAATTTTTCCCTGATATCTCTCTTTCTTCCACGGGCTTTGAGTTCTTGTAATTCTCTCTAATTTACTTTGCAAAAATCTCATATTACTCTTTCATTTGCAGATAAATCATCTAAAAGCAACATGGGTGCAGGTGGTAATATGTTGGATCCAAGTAAGGCCAACGATATACTAAAACGTGTCCCAGTTGAGCCACCATTCTCATTAAGTGATCTAAAGAAAGCAATCCCTGCTCATTGCTTCGAGCGATCTCTCATCCGTTCATCTTACTATGTTGTTCATGATCTCGTTGTTGCTTACGTCTTCTACTTCCTTGCCGATAAATATATTCCTATTCTTCCTTATCCTCTAGCTTACTTAGCATGGCCAGTTTACTGGTTCTGCCAAGCAAGCATTCTTACTGGCTTATGGGTCATCGGTCATGAATGTGGTCACCATGCCTTTAGTGACTACCAGTGGATTGATGACACAGTCGGCTTCATCGTCCACTCTGCTCTCCTCACCCCTTATTTCTCTTGGAAATACAGCCACCGAAATCACCATGCCAACACAAATTCACTTGATAACGATGAAGTTTACATTCCTAAACGCAAGTCCAAAGTCACGCTTTACTCTAAAATTCTTAACAACCCACCTGGTCGAGTGTTCACCTTGGTGTTTAGGTTGACCCTTGGGTTTCCTTTATACCTCTTAACTAATATTTCTGGCAAGAAATACGGAAGGTTTGCCAACCACTTTGATCCGATGAGTCCAATTTTCACCCAGCGTGAACGGATTCAAGTTCTGCTATCGGATTTTGGTCTTCTTGCTGCATTTTATGCAATTAAACTTCTAGTAGATAACAACGGAGCTGCTTGGGTAACCTGCATATATGGAGTTCCAGTGCTAGGTGTATTTGTCTTTTTCGTTTTGATCACGTATTTGCACCACACCCATCTGTCATTACCTCATTATGATTCAACTGAATGGAACTGGATCAGAGGGGCTTTGTCAACAATCGATAGGGACTTTGGCTTCCTGAATAGGGTTTTACATGACGTTACACACACTCACGTCTTGCATCATTTGATTTCATACATTCCACACTATCATGCAAAGGAGGCAAGGGATGCAATTAAACCAGTCTTGGGCGAGTTTTATAAGATCGACAGGACTCCGATTTTCAAAGCAATGTATAGAGAGGCCAAGGAATGCATCTACATCGAGCCTGATGAAGATAGCGAGCAAAAAGGTGTATATTGGTACCATAAAATGTGAACAATTGGAAAAATGTATCTGCGCATTTAATGTCTTTTACCTTTATTCTATGTATAATAAGCTATCTTGAATAAAATTGTGCTGAAATTGTTGGTTTTTTAAATATGCTTCTGGGTTGTGATATTATATCTACTTGCAATTAAAACCTCCACCAAATTGGTTAGGCTTTTTTTTAACCGCAAATGTGTTTCACTCCTAAACTATTCTTAAATCTATTTTTCTAAGGCCATTAGGTATGGATCCGTTGTGGTGGTGTTATAACAAGAAGACAGAGTGGTGTTCATGGTGTTATAACACTATGTTAAGAGGAGAGAGATAGAGAAGATAATTTGGCAGCCAATAGAAAAACTCGTTTCTTCTTGTCATGGAGACAACAAGAAGCACCACAACAAGATGCAACAAGAGGGGGGGGGGGGGGGGGGGGGTGTTCTCTCCCGTCACAACGCCGTTGAGGGTGTCACCTCAGCATAACGAGCACGCCACAATGCCCATACCGTCTACTCTAAAGGGATCAATGAGAGACGAAACCGTTGGAAGGATCAGTTATTTTGAGTTTAATATTAGTGGAATGATAAGTTGACATTTATTTTATGTCACAACATAGTGTAAAAATTAAAAATATATTGAGCACTTTATATATTGAGTGGTCAAAATAAAAAAAAAATAATAAAATAAGCTTTGTAGTCGGATGATACAAAGTGTTCGGTAAATAAAAATAAATAAATATAAGTTATAAACAAAATTTCTAACGAAAATTATTTGAGAAATAACATTTTATTTAACATTAATACGTGATCTTATTATTTTTATAAATACGAATATATAATCTATATAAAATATAATATGTAAAATAAAGATCAATGCAAATGGTTATGTATGTATGAAAATGATGGAATGGCTACTTAATATCGACAGAAATAAATTCGTATGTATTTTGTATATAATTAGCTATGAAATAGCGGCGTAAATATATCTGTAGGTATTCCGTCGGTAATTAGCTACGAAATACCTATGACATCGCAACGGAAGATATTAGCTACAAAATAGCTACGAAATACCAACGGATTTGTAATTGCTATTATTATTATTATTATTATTATTATTATTATTATTATTATTATTATTATTATTCGAGTCTTAAAAAAAATTTCGTTCGTTTTTTTTACATATTTAAGACATAAACAATTAAAAATCATACTTATAGTACTAATAATAATAATAGTTATAAACATAATGATATTACTAATAATGATAATAATTTATAATAATAGTAATGAATGTGTTTTAACACACAAACAAACGAAAAAAACTACTTTTAACATATCAATAAGGGGAAATAAACTATTTTTAATGCATAAATAATAAAAAAAATGATGATAATAAGGGGAAACATGTATGTATGTATGTATGTATGTATGTACGTGTATGTGTGTATATGTATGTGTATCTATATGTATGTGTGTATGTATATATACGTCTATATATGTGTATGTATATTTATGTGTATGTGTGACAACCTATTATTTTCAAATCTGTAAAAGTCAGCCAAAGTCAACAAAAGTCAAAATTTGTCAAATAAAAGTCAAACTCGTTGATTTATTTATTTATTAGAAGCTTATCTAAAGTTTTGATATAGCTAAGCCTTTTAATTAGTGTTGCAATATAATGATCTAAATTCGAGGATCGAAAACCCTCGCATAAAGGTAAACGCTCGGATCGAAAATGGGTTCTCGATCGTAAACCCTTCGGACATCAAACCTTCGCATGATGCTCTTTCTCGGCTGAAAACTACTTCTCTGGTAGAGTTCCTGACCGAGATCCCCTAAATGTTATCCATTGGCACGTGATTCTAAGTGTTTTTCTAGTCCCAATGAAGGTGTCCCATCATGATTTCGTCCATATACATATGTGGACCAAAATCAATACCTCATTCTTACACTTGTTGGCCCAAAACTCCCTTTTTCCCTCTCAAAAACACTATCGAGAACCCTACATTCTCTCTCAAGTATCATACGAAGACCACTTGAATCTTTATAGGATCATATTGAATTCATCAAGTGTTCTTCATAGCTTTCGAAATCATCATCCAATCACCTTTGTTCCAACCAAAAACACCCATATCTACTTGGGTTCACCAAGAACACCACTTGAATCACCAAGTGACCGAAAACACATAGGTGGCCGAAAACACCTATCTCCCTTTCGGTTCACTTCTAATACTCCTATTTGTAAGTGATTCTTACATCTTAGGCTATTCCATAACATGTTTACCACTATATTCACTAATTATATACATATATTGCATGAAATGCGATTAGGATTCGGTTTTGTTACGGGTTCTAACTTGTGGAATTAACTCTACTACACTATATCTTCACTCGGACACTCACATAAGGCGAATTCATACCCCTATGTTTTACCATTTTTAAATGCTTTTAGGGGAGAATACAAGTAAAACACAAAGTATTTGTGTTAACACTTACATATGATTACAAATCATTTTTAGATACTTAATGCCTTTATCAACTTATCAAACCATTTTAAACTATTTTTCATCCTCTTAAATTACTATTTTTATCAAACTATATTCATATATATATATATATATATATATATATATATATATATATATATATATATGTATGTATAATTAGGATTTAACATACTTAGGACTATTGCTCTTGTCTTAACTCATGTTCCTTGTTTGGTTGTGGGCTTAGGATAGGATCACCAGTCCGACTATCAGTTAAACCTTAATTATACATGCCAAATATACATATGAGTATTAAACTTATTTCAATAACATTGTTAGTCATTTTCAGTACAAACATAACACTTGTAAACTATAATAGGTATAGTTTTGAGATCCATTTCACATTATTTTCTAGTTCAATAATACATTACATGAATCAATACATAAGTAGAAATTACTTTTCATTACAAGTACATTATTCATTTACAAGAACAAGAAAACATATACGCTCTATACGTAAACGAATTAATACTAGAATGTGAGACACTACTTCATGGTACCTCCTAAGGTATGTGTTATGTCCTATTTTATAACAAGAGTCTCCTAGAGGGAGAGCATGAATTTGTGTATAGATCTATACGGGACTAACAATCCCTACCTCGACTATTAGCTACATTTGGACCGGCAGGTCTAGGGGTGACAAATGTCATAACATTCTGACGCCTGAAGAATGTCGTGTAGGCCGCTAGTCAGTTCAGTATGATTATAATCTCACTCATAGTAAGCTTTAACTAAACATTCGGTTTACAAAACAAACACTACTTCAGTAGTTTTATTCTAAGTAATAAGACTACTTATCAGTATTTTCCAGCAGTAATACACTATAGGGTTCATAAAAGTGCGGTATACTATTTTCTACCAAAGAAAACATACATTTATGGAAAACATACACTCACACTATTTCAGAATACAATAACATACAAACATTTTGGTCTTAATGCTTAAGATTGCTTTTCGTTTAAATAGAGAAAATATGGGATTTTCTGGGGAACATACTAACATTTTCATGGAACAAATACAAACTTCATATACTAAATGCTTATGAACTCACCAACTTAAATGTTGATACTCTCTTTTCAAAATAACATGTATTCTCAGGGAACCAGTAGACAGGTACACTTACCCAGGTTTTTGAGATGACGGAGCATGTTCAAGACTCTTCTTTTGATTTTGCTATACATTTTTGGTGTCATACAATTAACTCTAAGAACACACATGTATTAACTATATTTTAAATACACTGGATGTTGTTTCTTGTTTTACTATTATGCAATTGTTGTGATACTGTACATGATGTCCTCCACCCCTGAACGTTTCCGTCGTTCTGGTTTGGGGATGTGACAGATTGGTATCAAAGCTTTTTTTTTTTATAATGAACTAAGAATATCAAACCATAAAAAGATATACTACTATAAATGCTATGGGGCTGAAGCGCTCTGACTAAAAGTATAGTTTTAAAATCTAAGTATTTTTAAAAAAAAGTATAATATTGTACTTACATGCTTACTAGATCGGTATTATAGCTGAAACAAAGAAAAAGTATTATGATTGTTGAACAGTACGAGTAGACTTTGGAATATATATAATCAGGTATGGGACTGATATAGCCTGATCAACTATATCTATTCGAGAGGTTATTAGCATATGCCTAGGAATGGTCGTGGTGTTGTAACAAGTCTAAAAACTTACCAAACCCTACTACAAAGGAGTACTAGAACTTAACATACTAAATACTATAGGAATATTTGTAGCATGATAAAACCATCTATAGATTTTTTAATATCTATTACACCCCTATTCTCGCGTAGATATAATGGTTGAATTTCATCTGCTGGGAGACCTGTACTTTCCCAATCAAGGGAACGGGGATGGCTCGAAGAGGTACCAAAAGACGACCCTGTGGCTCCAATAGAAGAAGACTTCGAGGAATAGGATGATGAGGATATTCAAGAAGACTATTACTCGGAACCAGAAGTCTATGATCCAAATCAAGTTGCCTAAAATCCCAATCCCCGACAGAACTTCCAAGCTCCGACAGTTCAGTGTGCAGTAAACTTAGAAGGGTGGAGTCGTGAACAAGGTCAGCAACTTCCCTATAATGGGGACCGAAGCGTCTACAACCTTCATGAAGGAGGCTTAGCAGACAGAGCCCTCCCTGTGTTAGTACGTCGATTTGCTCGTAACGATGAGCAAGTAAGAGCAGCTATCCATCGACTCGTGGAGGTTGGTGCTACCATGGTAGTCAACACAGTTCGCCTCTGCCACCTGAATGAAGACCAAGAGTTAACCAGGAATCACACTGATGCACTGCATAGGGAACTGGCTACCAACCGAGCCGAGGTTAGAGAACTTTGGGGGCGCCAAGCAGCATTAGAAAGGCGTGTGTTTGAAACAGAACACCAGTTAGCTAAATTTAGGGCTGAAACTAGTACGAAGCAGAACAACACTCCTCACAAGTAGCGCATACCCTACTCACTTTTTTGGATATAGATTAAGACTTCGTATATGCACTAGTGTTATTGTTCATGTTTATAGTTCGACATCAAAAGTTCATTTTTTGATAGGTCAGTATGATGTCAAAGTTTTCTCGTTAAGTTGGTATGTTGTAGACCTACTTCAAGGTCAAAATTTCTGAACTCTATACATCTAATATACCAATGATTTTGACATGCATCCTCTTTTCTTTGGAAAATTTTCTATCAAATTCTTGATGCTACTTTACAGGTTATTACTTGTGTTAGACTCTATTTCCAACTCTTTGTAGAATACGTATTGAATCAGTGTAAATTGGTTTAAAGTCTCCTGATTTATAATCGCTATTGAATTCTTACTATCAGTTCATCTTTAAAAACTCTATAGTTGAAAGATGCCGCCTCGTAGATCTAGAAGACACGCCAACCCTACGCCGATAACTTCAAAACGATCGCCGCTGCCACAATTCGATCCTGTAGTTTTCCAAGATGCATTGACAGTGGATGTGACGACAGCCCTGACCCAATTCAATACTAGTGGCTCTAGTGGGTCTGGAACAGGTACCAACTCGAATCACGGAGAAAGCCACAAACACCATAGGGAGTGTTCCTACAAGGACTTCACCAACTGCAAACCCAGGGCCTTTAATGGGAGTGGAGGAATCATTCCTCTGTTGCAATGGATCGAGAAAACGGAGTCAATCTTCGAGATCTGCTCCTACCCTGAAGGAAGAAAAGTGACATTTGATGCCTCTACTTTCTCTGATAGGGCCCTCACATGGTGGAATGGCCATGTCAAGTCACTTACTCTCATTGTGGCTAACTCATTGGGATGGGAAAGCATAAAAACCATAATGATAGGGGAGTACTGCCCGAGGGGTGAGGTACAGAAACTGGAGGAAGAACTTTGGAGCCTTACCATGACAAGCTCTGACATAGTAGCCTATACTACTAGATTTAGTGACCTGGTAGCTCTATGTCCCGGGATGGTTCCCACAGAAAGTAAGAAGATTGAGAGGGATATCTGGGGACTATTACCTCCATTCCAAGGGAATGTATTGTGTTCAAACCCTACCAAATTCGATAGTGCCAAACGCTTGGCTCAAAGACTTATTAACATGGAGTCCACCAACGTGCAGCAATCCTTGTCCCCGAATAAGCTAAAGTGATTGACAACAAAAGGAAGTTTTGGGACAGAAAGAAGAAACAACCGGCACAGGACTCCACCAAGAAACAACAGATTGTGGTTGTTCATGCTGCAACAACCCCTGTTGCCCCTACACTAGCAAAGCAGTACGCACCCTCACTCTATAGCTATTCTTTCTAAATCGACCTTATGTCGGTCTCTATAAAAAGTTTCGACGTTATCATCGGCATGGATTGGTTGAGTCCCCATCATGCAGACATCCTATGTTATGAGAAAGTCGTTTGCCTTAGCCTACCGAGTGGTGAAACAGTAGTCGTCTTATGGTGACAAAACAGTCATGAACCTTCGAATCATCTTGTGCATCCAAGCCCAGAAGTACTTATGAAAGGAATACCATGTGTTCTTAGCTCACGTGGTTGACAGGACCCAGGAAGTGAAAGACATAAAGCGCATTCCTGAGGTATGTGATTTTCCCGACATCTTTCCTAAAGATCTCCCTGGAGTACCACCAAAACGTCAAGTTGAGTTCGGAATCGACTTAATTCCTGGAGCTAACCCTGTAGCCAAATCGCCCTATCGTCTAGCACCAGCAGAGATGCAGGAACTATCCAGTCAACTAAATGAACTGCTCAGCAAGGGATTCATCAAACCGAGCTTCTCACCCTAGGGAGCACCGATTTTGTTAGTGAAGAAGAAGGATGGATTGTTCCATATGTGCATCGACTACCGCGAGCTAAACAAACTAACCATTAAGAACCGATACCCTCTATCGCGGATAGACGACTTGTTCGACCAACTTAAAGGAGCAAGCTACTTTTCAGAGATTTATTTAAGATCCGAGTATCACCAGTTACGAGTTCTAGATGAAGATGTTCCCATAACAGCCTGCCGAACTCGTTATGGTCACTATGAGTTTGTAGTGATGCCTTTCGGATTAACCCATGCACCTGCAGTGTTTATGGATTTAATGAACAGGTTGTGTCGTCCTTACTTAGATAAATTTGTGATAGTATTCATAGATGATATACTTATCTACTCACGCAGTAAGGAGGAACGTAGTCAACACTTACGACAAATCTTGGACACATTACGAGCAGAAAAGCTTTATGCGAAGTTTTCAAAGTGCGAATATTGGATTCAGAGAGTTGATTTCCTAGGTCACGTGGTCAGCGAAGAGGGAATTCACGTGGACCCTTCCAAAATTAGAGCAATTGAGAACTGGTCAGCACCAAGAACACCTACGGAGATCCGTCAATTCTTAGCCTTGTTGGCTACTATCGTAGGTTCATACATAAATTCTCAAAGATCGCGAAGCCATTTACCACACTGACTCATAAGGGTGTGACTTTCAGCTGGGAAGAAAAACAAGAAAAGGCGTTCCAAGCGCTTAAGCAAGCCCTATGCAGCGCACCGATATTGTCCCTTCTAGAAGGGATAGAAGATTTCGTAGTATGCTGAGATGCATCCAATCAAGGGCTAGGTTGTGTTCTTATGCAACGGGGAAAGGTCGTCGCCTATGCCTCAAGACAACTTAAGACACACGAAGTCAACTACACTACTCAAGATCTTCATCTTGGAGCGGTATTTTTTGCCCTAAAGATCTAGAGACACCACCTATATGGTACAAAGAGCACCATTTTCACAGACCACAAAAGCCTTCAACACATATTCGACCAGAAGGAGCTGAACATGAGACAACAACGATGGGTAGAACTACTTAATGACTACGAATGTGAAATTCGTTATCATCCCGGCAAAGACAATGTAGTAGCTGATGCCCTTAGTCGAAAGGAGTACTCGGGACGTAGAGTCAAAGCACTGACCATGACCATCCATTCACATCTGTCTACACAAATTAAAGAGGCTCATCAGGAAGCCTGGAAACCCAAAAATGTGGCAGTTGAAGCTTTAAAAGGAATGGACAAGAACTTAGAAGTCAAGGATGACGGATTTCGATATCTCATGTAAAGCCCGAAAAATAGATCTACCAATGATCAAAGACGAATAACAGAAGCAAAGATGAAACAATAAGCAATATACCAAAACAAACCAAGCTTGCATACGCCTTAAAGCAATAAAACGTCAGATACAACTTGGAGAAAACACGAAGGCATCAACAACATTAAACGTCTGACACAACACCCTATTTATAGCCAAGACTTACAACCGTAAGGAGTTTACGGCCGTAAACACACACCAACCGTAAACTAGACAAAATTGACTTTCTACACAATCACTACCACTGATCAGTATACCTAGACCAAAACATTAGACAGGGTCTTTCAATCTCCCCCTTGGTTTGGACTAGCTCGAGCCCATTCCTTTGTTGACAATCATCACGTCCTTCTGGCCCATCGCTCCATTCCACATTCTCTTGCTCAGAATCTCTGCGATCATCTTTGTGTACACCTTAGCTCCTTCCTCGTAAATATCTTCAACAAATTTAATTTGAAAGTTGCTAAGATAGTGAATATCCTATTTCCTGAACTGCAGCAAGTCTCTGCGATCATACAAACGAATACACCCATTCTTAAGCTTGATAACAGCTCCCGATGTATTTTCATCATAGACCCAACATTCCAAAGAACTGAGAGATCCATCTTGAAAGCCTTGAAGTACAGGAAACTGCTTGTCTTGTTTAGTTGCTGGCCACATCACTACCTGCAACGGCTTGTCAGTAGACGGTTCCAAGACATCTGGGTGTTCAATTACAACTGACTCTGCTGTCGGCATCGATGGAAATCCTTGCTTCACTTGATCATCCAGAAAGTGTTTAAACTGAGTAACCTGAGGAGTGTTAAAAAGATTGATAAACGGAGCTTGAGATAATTCCGTTAGATCAATTCTCGTGAACGACCTAAATGCATGAATATCCTTATACAATTCTAAATTACCACTCTTACGAATGACAATCCACATTCTGAGAGCATCATGAAATCCCCAGGCAGCCACTCCTGATCTATCTCCAAATGTATCTCGAAACCTAACAACCTCAAGATCAGTAACAGTTATTAAGGGTTCGCTCCGAAATGCATTCTGATTAACATTCCGTTTAAACAACAGTTGTCCTTTCTGAACATCATCTTCTTGATTACGACTAATAAGTTCTTGAATGTGTGGAGCCAATGGAGGTTCAACAACAACACGCTCAGCAGTACCAAAAGACTGACCGACTAGTAGGTCAACCGAAAAATCTTGTACGTGAAGATTAATCCTTTGTTCTTCAACGGATGTCTGATATTTCTCACCAAAATCAGCTTCAAGTTTCTTCTTTAACTCCAAATAACTCGAAGTCAGTAGATTAAAATGATCTTGTAAATCGGAGATCTGTTTGCTTTTCACCTTTTTATCCTTCTTAAGTCCAGCCAGTTGTCCGCGAAGATCGATATTCTCGGCACGAAGCTCTGCCACCTGAATATCAAGCTCAATATTTTTCTGGCTGAGAATTGAAATTTCTTTCTGCAGACCAGCAAGAGTAAGATTGTCATCCCTTGCACCACCTTCTTCAATGGAAACTCCCTTTCCTCGAGGATCTGGCGATGCAATTTGTTCTTCAGCCATGTGCAACGCCAGCCTTTCAGAAGCAACATCTCAACGATATCTAGGAACTGAGAAACCAGGCGGTGCAGAAGAACCACCAACATCAAATGTTGAACTCGGACCAGTTGGAAACATCTTTGTAGTGGTTAGCCTTGTAGTAGTAGTAGTGAAAGGTGGGGTAGGAAGACCACTCACCAAACTTGTGATTAGTTTAGATTGTCTTGCCTCAAGCCTTCTTCTTTTAGATTTTTGTTGGTCAGCTTCAGGAGAAAACACACTCACAAACGGTTCGCGAGTAGGAGAAATAGACACAGGAGGGGAATATCCCATAACCATCTCCATAGGAATAGAAGTTGACACCATTTGCTTTGAAGTAGGAGTTCGTGCATCAAACGTCTCGCTCGATTTCCGTGTCTCAGTTGTGTGAAGACCAACATCATCGACATTATAGAAAATTGTGTCAAGATTTTCATGAGACACAACATTAGCACTGCTTGCCAACGAAGCTGCAATATCATCACGATCAAAACCAGTCAAATCTAGATCATCAAACGAATCATTTCTCTCTTCACCAGTACTCATTTCTCCACCAACTTGATCATCACTTAACTCCTTTTCATGTTCTGAGACAGTTTGAACTTTTGGAGTTGGAGAATCTTCCTTTTCAGTTTCCTCATCTTCGGACACATCTATAAAATAAATTCTTAACAGATAATTGGCCGTAATCATTGGCCGTAAACTCGGAGATCTTTAAAAAATTATTGGCCGTAAATTGATTATCAGATAATCGATTTTAAAAATTGCATCATCAATTTCTTTGTTCAAGAATTCAAAATTTTCACGGGCCGTAAACAAGGAGTTTACGGCCGTAAACAGTTCTCGACAGTAAACCTTTTTTGGGCCGTAAACTCGTTTTTTTAAACATCTTAATTAATTAATTTTCGGAGTTCATAACAATAAATTAATTAATTAAATTTTTGTCTTATTAAATAAATAATTAACTTTAAATATGGAATCACAAAGTCCTAATCAATATAAAGAACTCGATGCTGTGATGGGAACAACCATGCGCATTCCAAGACTCATGTCCGCTGATGGTTTCCCCGAGTGGAAATATAGAATTGAGAAATATATAAAGATGAAGGACTTCAAGATTTGGAAATGTGTTATAAAGGATCCAATCAGAATCACCACTATAGTTGGGGGGCAGGTGGTTGACAAGAAAATTGAAAACTACACTGATGAAGACTTTGAGAGTGTAGAAGATCAAGAAAAGGCATTGGCCATTTTGACTATGGCCTTATCTCCAGACATTGCTCAAGGATTCAGAGAGTATACTTCTACTAAAGCACTGTGGGAAGCCCTTATTGAAGTATATGAGGGAAATGAAGACATGCTAGAAAGCCGCCAAGATATGCTGAGGCAACGCTTCAACATGTTTAATTATGTTCCCTGAGAGACTCTCGAAGCTCAACTGCAGCGATTCACAACTCTTAACACATAGATGACTGTGGCAGGGATCTTCTATACAAAGTCAGAAATTAATAAGAAGCTACTAAATGTTCTCCCAAAATCTTGGGACATGAATGTAGCTGTGATTAAGAAGACTAAGGATCTCAGTCGCCTTTCTCTAGCTGAAGTGATGGCTGTCATCAAAGCGTGTGATATTGATGACAAGCAGCGAGAGATCAATCATGTGAACTCCTACTCAGCTGCCAATCTTGGCATTTCAACTAATAGTGCTTTTTCTTCTTTCTCTTATACCCCTGCAGGTTCATCTTCTTCTGCACCGGTCATTCCCTACCCACAAAGTCAACCTCTCGTGTCTACCCAAACTGCTCCTTCCTCAAATGCGGCTTCCTCTTCAAAAGGAAAGGAGGGTGATGAAAACCTTGTCTTTGCAGCAGGGCTTGTGAATTGCTACAATGCTCTTGTAGCTGGGGAACTTCCGCCTCAATTGTCATTCGCAGATCTTGATCAAATCCATCGGGAGGACGTTGAGGAAATGGACATCACATGGCAAATTGCCATGGCTGTATTTAGGGCAAAACAGTTTGCCAAAAAGACAGGGAAGAACAATTGGGGAATGAGCGCTGACAAGAAGGTTGGATTCAACAAAGGAAAGCTTCGGTGTTTCAATTGCCACGAGCCAGGGCATTTTGCTCGATAGGGACTTTGGCTTCCTGAATAGGGTTTTACATGACGTTACACACACTCACGTCTTGCATCATTTAATTTCATACATTCCACACTATCATGCAAAGGAGGCAAGGGATGCAATTAAACCAGTCTTGGGCGAGTTTTATAAGATCGACAGGACTCCGATTTTCAAAGCAATGTATAGAGAGGCCAAGGAATGCATCTACATCGAACCTGATGAAGATAGCGAGCAAAAAGGTGTATATTGGTACCATAAAATGTAAACACTTGGAAAAATGTATCTGCATATTTAATGTCTTTTACCTTTATTCCATGTATAATAAAAGATCTTGAACAAAAATTTTCTGATTCCTTTTGCCAGCAAATTAGAAATTGTCAGTTTTCTGTTTGCTTCTTGGTTGTGATATTATATATATGACATTAAAACCTGCACCAAATTGCCTAGTAAGTAGTCAATTTATCATGTTTAAATCGAACCTACAATATTAGTATATATAGCTTGCAAATTCTTATGCCTCAACTCTTATATGGCAGTGGTATTGGTGAACAGGTATGAGTGATGTGTGGAATATATATAATTCTACGGGCCACTTATGCTTAATGTCACATATACTCGATTAAAGAAATGTCAAAAAGCACGTAGTTTAATTCTCCAGATTAGTGAGACAAAAGTGTTGCATAGTCTGTATAACACAAATGCAGGACATGTCCTGGTGAAAGATGAAATAGGGAAGAAATATTAATTGATCAATGGAAAGAAGATTGAAAAGAGAATCTCACCTTTTATATATATATATATATATATATATATATATATATATATATATATATATATATATATATATATATATATATATATATTCTAGGTGTGAATCCCACGTATTAAATGGGTGTATTTAAAACAATTAAATATATATAAACATTTGAGAAATTTGAATTTATAAGAAAAATAAGAAACATATTGAATTACTAAAATTAAAGTGTTTTTTACTCTTTTAAATTTAAACAAATCATTTAGATAAAATAATCAAAGCAAATTAATAAGATTTTATTTTAAAATTTTGAAATTATAAGGAAAGTCAATTAATGAAATTAATATGCATTTATTATTAAATTTAAATATCATATAGAATTTAATAAAATAGGAAAACCACAAAATTACATATGGAATAAAAATTAAATCAAAATAACCACAAAATGATATGTGACAAAATGAATGAGAGTGTGACAAGTGGCAAAAAAAACTTTCATTTATTAGAGAAGATAATGAGAATATATATATATATATATATATATATATATATATATATATATATATATATATATATATATATATATATATATATATATATATATATATAGAGAGAGAGAGAGAGAGAGACAGATCGGGTGAGGACTCATTTTAAAATAAGGCCTCGTGAGGACACCTTAAATAAATTGAATTTAAAAAAAATAAAAATCTTATAATCGATCATAGATCTATGTCCGGGAGAAAAAAATTAAAAATAAAATTTTAATTATTAAAATTGAAATATTGATCATAATGATGCAAAATAAAATTTTAAAATTGAATCTTATATCAATTTTAATGATGCAAAAATTATTTTCTTATTTTTTTCTCCCGGACATAGAGTTATGCTCCATTTTATGATTTATATTTTTTTTAGATTTTTTTTTTCAATTTTTTTAAGTGTTATCACTTTAAAATGAATTATCATAGGAACCGGACGATATATATATATATATATATATATATATATATATATATATATATATATATATAATTTCCTTATAAAGCATTTTTGGTCAAATGTTAAATTTTAAGTCGTACAAACATACAATGCATTTGTACAATCAATTTATGCATTACAAAAAGAGTAGAGTACATATGCTCAACAGTTGAAAAGGTCAAATCTTTTATCCCCTATTCTTAGGCTATTTTGACCCGGTTCATTTCTTATCTCCGTATTTCCCTAAATCTCGCAATTTCTGTTCACAAATCTTGGATATATATCGATGACGTTTCTATTTCTAGGGTTTAATTCATATTTCAGCATTCAACCACTATTGTTACACCCGTCGTTTGGCGCGGGTAAACGGCTAGTATGTGTGTCACACCCCCAAACCGGAACGGCGGAAACGTTCGGGGGCAGATGACTTCATGTGGTAGCATAACAAATGAATACATAGTAAAGAAAGCAGTACAACCATCATATATATAATTGAAAGTTTACATTGTTAAAAGTACATGTTCAAAACCAATTACAATATGATGCCAAAATATGAATTTAAACTGACGCCGCAGCGTCCCTTCTTCAAAAGCTGTTTAATACCTGTAATTACTGAATCCCTGGGACATACAAGTATTTTTTAAAGAGTAGATCAGCATTTAAGCTGGTGAGTTTCGTAAGTATTAAATGACAATGTTTGTATGAAATGAAATGTTTTGTTTTTGGTTTGTTTGTTCCTAGAAAAACCCATATTTTCTACTAGCATAAATGTAGCCTTCTATCAAGACCAATGTTTGCTTCTAGAAAATGTATGTACGTATAAAATATCCAATATGTTTGAAAAACCTCGTAAATCAATCTATTTTTAATAGCCCATGTGAGTTTTATAACCATGCTATTGACTCCGATTGCCTATACACAACGTTCTTCAGGCGTTGGAATGTTCTGACGTTTGTCACCCCAAATGGTGGACTGTAGCTAACAGTCAGGGCGTGGGTTGTTAAGCTCGTATAGATCTATACACAAACACCATGCTCCCCCTCCAAGGGATTCTGGTATATAATACAGGACTTGAAATGTGTACTCAAACGTACGTGAAGTTAATGTCTCACAAAACTTAGTATAAAAACAGATTTACGTGTTAAAATGTCCGTTTGTTCTTGTATGTGAAAGTGACTTCTTGAAAATCGTGTTTCTAGTATGTAAAAGTTAGTAATGTTCTCGTAAAACTATACCTATTATAGCTTTCTAAAAATGTGTCTCGTTTGTTTAGAAATCCCTAGGAAATGAATCACTTGTTATGAAAGTATAAATTTTCTTGGTGTCTAAGTTGGACACATATACATGTAATCTAAGCAGAGTGTTTAATTTATACATATATAACAACATTTTTCATTTCAAAAGATATAATGTTATCGTGATATATTTTACATACGAAAGTTCCGTATAAAGCTTATAAATCACATATGATTCTGTTGAATAAAAGTGTATAATAAAACTTTATATAAAACACTATAATAATCGTGTGTTTTACTTGTATTCCCTCCTTGAAAGCATAAAAAGTATTTATAGAATATTTAAAAGGGTTAATTAAGGGGTATGAACTCACTTGAAAGATCGAAGAAAGGCGAGATGAAAACCGGGCAGAATTTCTTCTCGGGAAAACGGATTTTCTCAGGATTCTCGGGAATCTTGAGAGTATAAACGACCTTCTGGTTAGCATGGGCACGGAAAACGAGGCAACAATGCAAGAGAAATGAGAGAGAATGGCCCTTTTCTTTGGAACCCTCGCATCCCTTTTATAGGGGGTGGGAACCGCCTCGGTACGTTGGGCGTACGCGTGCGTCATGCATGACCGGATCCTCGACTGCCTCAGAGTTCGGATGGGACGGGCGTAGCTTCGCATAGGGCGAGACGTGGACGATCCGAGGCCTAGGCCTTAAGTACGCTGGGCGTAACTTGACCCTATCTGATTACTCGCCTTCAGATAATACCAAGGTTAAATAATAAAATTTATATTTTATTTATTTAATAAACTTCTAAAATTCATATCTTCTTCATACGAATTCCGTTTTCGATGTTCTTTATATCCACGCGTAGGTGAGACTACGCTCTACAACTTTCGTTTAGATTCACTCGGCAAAATTTGAAATTATTTTTATTATTTATTTTTAAAAGGTCGCGTTAAGAAAATTTCGTTAGAAATTCATAACTTCTTTATCCGACGTCTGTTTTTGCCAGACTTTTTACCGCTGAAATACCATTGTCGAGACCTTCGATTCTTGTTTAGGTCATTCTGGTCAAAAGTCGCTCGGTCTTCGATTCTAGTTTTTAGCTGTCTGTCGCTAAGCCGAACTTGGAAAAATCATAACTTCATCACGAAGTCAGATTTGGGTGTTGTTTTTACGTATGATCACGGTTTAATGACATTAAACATCGTAGTTAATTATTTAGAGACTTTTTGGACTTTTTATTTTCGAAGTTAATTTCATTATATCAAAAGTGGTTACAAAACTCGACTTTTTAGGTCATTACATAGAGTTGAAATATCGGGTTGTCACATCATCCCCCCATTAGAGGGAATTTCGTCCCGGAATTTAAAGTAGTAAAGATACTAGCGAATCAGAGAAAAATATGAGGGTACTTTTGCTTCATCTGATCTTCGCGTTCCCATGTGAATTCAGGTCCTCGCTTGGCGTTCCACCGAACCTTCAGGATGGGTATGCGACTTTGTTTCGTTTGTTTGACCTCTCGGTCCATGATTTCTACCGGTTCTTCCACAAAGTTGAGGCTCTCGTTGATCTCGATCTCGTCGAGTGGAATAACAAGAGTCTCATCGGACAGACACTTTTTCAAGTTCGAGACATGGAAGGTTGGATGTATGTTACTAAGTTCACGCGGTAGATGAAGCTTGTAAGCCACATGGCCGATTCTGGCAAGGATCTCGAAAGGCCCTACGTATCTTGGATTTAGTTTCCCACGCTTTCCAAATCGTATTAAGCCCTTCCACGGTGAAACCTTCAATAAAACGTGGTCTCCTACCTGGAATTCCAAAGGTTTCCTCCTTTGGTCAGCGTAGCTTTTCTGTCGGTCTTTAGAGGCTTTCAACCGTTCACGAATTTGAACGATCTTCTCTGTCGTTTCTCGTATGATTTCCGGATCGGTGAGAGCGCTTTCAGGAACTCGTCCTTTAGCTAACTGGGTGTCGCCAACTTCAGTCCACCACAGAGGGGACCCGCACTTTCGACCATAGAGAGCTTCAAACGGAGCAGCCTTTATGCTTGTATGATAACTATTGTTGTATGAAAATTCGACAAGGGGTAAATGGATATCCCATGCCTTTCCGAAGTCAATTACACAGGCTCTCAGCATATCTTCCAAAGTTTGTATTGTTCTCTCACTTTGCCCGTATGTTTGTGGGTGGTAGGCTGTACTCATGTCTAACCTAGTCCCCAGGGAACTTTGTAGTGACTGCCAGAATCTTGAAGTGAATCTACTATCTCTATCAGAGATAATGGATATCGGAACACCATGCAGTCGCACTATTTCCCTTAAATAAGTTCTTGTAAGCTTTTCCATCTTGTCAGTCTCCTTTATTGGTAGACCCATATGGTATCGAGTCCACCCGTCGTCTTGGGCAACTTGGTTACGAAGTCCATAGTAATCTGTTCCCATTTCCATTCTGGTATCTCCGGCTGTTGCAGTAATCCTGACGGTTTCTGATACTCGACCTTAACCTTAGCGCAAGTAAGGCATTTACTTACGAAGGTAGCAATTTCTGCTTTCATGTTAGGCCACCAGTACAGTTTCTTAAGATCCAGATACATTTTATCTGAACCTGGGTGAACGGAATATCTCGTGTTGTGTGCTTCGGTCATGACTACGTCTCTGAAACCACCATGTTTCAGTGTCCATATTCGATCCCATGAGATAATACGCTCCGCCACCCTTGATTTCTAGATTCTTTTCCATTCCTCTCACGGATTCACCCGCCACACTTTCAGGTTGTAACGCTTCCAGTTGAGCCTCCTTAATTTGTGTGGATAAGTGGGAATGGATAGTCATAGTCAGAGATTTGACTCTCCGCCCAGTGTATTCTTTTCGACTGAGGGCGTCAGCTACCACGTTGGTCTTGCCAGGATGATAACAAATTTCACATTCGTAGTCATTGAGTAACTCGACCCATCGTCGTTGTCGCATGTTGAGCTCCTTCTGATCAAAGATGTGTTGAAGACTCTTGTGATCGGTGAAAATAGTACTCTTTGTTCCGTACAAGTAGTGTCTCCAGATCTTCAGAGCAAATACCACTGCTCCTAACTCAAGATCATGTGTCGTATAGTTCACTTCGTGTGTCTTAAGCTGTCGGGAGGCATAAGCAATAACCTTCCCTCTCTGCATAAGAACACAACCAAGTCCTTGGTTTGATGCATCGCAATACACTACAAAATCTTCTATCCCTTCGGGAAGGGATAGTATCGGTGCGTTGCACAAGGCCTATTTCAGTGTTTGGAACTCCTTCTCTTGTTTCGCTTCCCAGTCAAAGGCCACACCTTTCTGGGTTAATGTAGTAAGAGGTTTCGCAATGCTAGAGAAGTTCTTTATGAATCTGTGATAGTACCCAGCGAGACCTAGAAATTGACGAATCTCTGTAGGTGTCTTTGGTGCCGACCAATTCTTAATGGCCTTAATTTTGGAGGGGTCCACGTGTATCCCCTTCTCGCTAACAATGTGGCCCAAAAATTCGACTCTTCGAATCCAAAATTCGCATTTAGAGAACTTCGCATAGAGCTTCTCCGATCGCAATGTTTTTAAGACTTTTCGTAGGTGCTGACTATGCTCTTCCTTACTTCGGGAGTAGATAAGTATATCATCGATGAAGACGATGACGAACTGATCTAAGTAAGGACGACACACCCTATTCATTAGGTCCATAAATACTGCTAGTGCGTTGGTTAATCCGAACGGCATCACTACAAATTCATAGTGTCCATAACGAGTTCGGAAGGCTGTCTTGGGAATATCCTCCTCTAGTACTCGTAATTGATGATATCCGGATCCTAGATCTATTTTTTAGAAGTAGTTTGCTCCATGAAGTTGATCAAACAGGTCGTCAATGCGGGGTAGAGGATAACAATTTTTGACAGTAAGTTTGTTCAGTTCTCTGTAGTCGATGCACATGCGGAACGATCCGTCTTTCTTCTTTACAAAAAGGACTGGTGCTCCCCAAGGTGAGAAACTTGGTCTAATGAATCCTTTTTGATGGACTTCGTTAAGCTGACTGGAAAGTTCTTGCATCTCTGCTGGTGCCAAGCGATAAGGCGATTTCGCTACTGGGGTAGCCCCTGGAACTAAGTCGATTCTAAACTCGACTTGGCGTTGTGGTGGTAATCCCGGTAGTTCTTCTGGGAAGATATCGGGAAAGTCGCATACTACTGAAATGCTATTAATAGCCTTTACTTCCTGACTAGTATCGACGATGTGTGCAAGAAATGCATGATAATCCTTTCGTAAACACTTTCGAGCTTGGATGCACGAAATGATGCGAAGGTTTGTACTTGATTTGTCGCCGTAAATCACTAATGTTTCGTCGTTAGGAAGACTAAGACGAACTACTTTCTCAAAGCACAGGATGTTGGCGCGAAGAAGACTTAGCCAATCCATGCCGACTATGACGTCGAAACTTTTAATTTGGACCGGCATGAGGTTGATTGGAAAAGAATGACCGTCTAAAGTTAACGTACAGTCCATGTATATGCAATTAGTGTTTTCTGTTTTTTTCCATTTGCCATCTCTACAGTGAATGATTTTTCTAACTTGCCAGGTTTATGTTTAAGTAAGTGAATAAAGTTTTGACTCACAAAGCCTCTCTCCGCTCCACTATCGAATAATATGCATGCATATGAATTATCGAGAAGGAACGTACCAGCAACTACAGTCGGATCAGCTACGACTTCATCGTGGCCTATAGCCAAAACTCGTCCCACCCCGCCGGTATTTGCTGCCTTTGGGCAGTTTCTCTTGTAGTGGCCCACCTCGCCACAACCGTAGCAAGTTTGGCCTACACCCATGCTAGGAACTTGAGTGATCGGCTTTGTGGGATCCTTGCAGAAACGGACAGTGTGTCCCTTTCTGTTGCAGTTGGAGCACTGCATTTCTCGACAAGGTCCATGATGGTGATAAGTGCATTTGGTGCACTTTGGAAGGTTACCCCCATAAGGCTTTGTTGGGTAGGGATTTGTAGGAACGGTAGTAGGTACAGTAGCAGCATTCACTGAAACCAGTTGTTGTTTCTTTGCGGATTCTTGGGAAGACCCACCCTTCCCTTTATTCCATACACTCTTCCTTTAATTGTTGTTGTTGTTTCCCTTTTGTGGTTCTGGTGTAGAAACCGTTGAGTTCTGATGACTTCCATAATCAACAAGAGATTGTGCCAGTTCCTTGGCACTTTCAAAAGTGTCAGGTTTTGAAGCTAACACGCTTGATCGAATTTGGGGCGACAGTCCCTAAATGTATCTCTCTATTTTCTTGCTCTCAGGAACAATCATATCTGGGCAAAGGATTTCCAGATCGCAGAATCTGTTGGTATAAGTTGCTATGTCGGTACCAATCATTCCAAGAGTCTAGAGTTCGTGCTCGAGTTTTTAAATCTCTCCTCATGGACAGTATTCTCTCATCAGCATGATTTTTATGCTCTCCCAGCTTATGGAGTTTGCCACTATCAGGGTAAGTACCTTAACGTGGCCATTCCACCAAGTTAAATCCCTATCAGTAAGTATGAAGGTTGCAAACTTGACTTTGCTGTGCTCGGGACAGGAGCACATTTCAAAGACTGATTATGTCCTTTCGATCCACTGCCTCAGAGTCATCACACCACCAGTCCCATTAAACATCTGGGGTTTGGCATTAGTAAAGTCCTTATAGGTGCATTCTCGAGATAGCCCATAACTCTCACCATGGTTAGATGGGTGTGTGCCAATTCCCGAGCAGTAGTACTCGGGTTATTGATATGTGACATGGCAGCTGCTACAGCTGCAGTGACTGCTGCTTGGAACATGACAGCAACGAATTGAGGAGGTGGAGGTGGTGGTGGTATAGGTGCTTCCCCACCGTTGTTTCGCCTTGGGTTCCTATGTAGAGGCATCCTTCAACTATAGGTTGAAAAGATAAAGATAAGAATTCCATAGCATAGAAATTGTATGTGTCTCATGAACTAAATTGCTATAGCCCAACGACAGATAATAGTATGAGTCCCAAAATAGAAGAATGAAAGTTATTTGTAAGACTGAAAATATGAAACAAGCATTTGGTTTTTCCATAACTTTTTAAGGATTGAATGAAATACTCCACGTAGTAATAATAGTGCCACTTATATTAATATAATAGTTGATACAATGATCACGAAAATTTGACCCCTATAAGGGTCTCCGGTTACAAAGTTTAAGAAATTTAAAATCTTTTAGCCGAGGTCCTAACTTATAACAAAATTTGAGATTTTGGCAAGCACTACTTGCGACGTAGGTTGCGCTTGGAGCTTAACTCCGCATCCGATTGCTTCGATTCCATTAGACGCCTATCAAAGACGACTTGTTGTTCCCTCAATTCGGCGAGGGCTGCAATCATTTGTGCTTGGAATGCCTCGGTCTAGAGTTGGGCATTGTTCTGAATTCTGTCCAGCCTACGGATGTCAGAAGTATGAACCTGTACTTCCACGTTGACGTCCCGAATCCGGCTAGCTTGAACTCCGGATTGATAGGACTGATTGGCTAGTTTGCCCACCATTACTGGGAGTGCCCGATCAGCCGAACCTCCTCCGCGGACATCGTAGAAGTCTCGGCACATGCCGTAGGGAGGGCGTAGGTTTTGTTGTTGGCTCCAATGGTGGAGGTGACTTCCCCAGACGGGAGTCGGTCCTTGAAAGTTCCTTACGAAGACGGGAGGTTGTGCGGGTGGTGGGTTGATCACTTCCGGCTCTGAGTCGGTACCGGAGTCATCATCCAATTCTATGGGTTCTTCGTCCTCCTCGGGATCCTCTTCGATCCATCCCCCGTTTCCTTGGTTGGGATAGTAGGGGTCGCCGGGGTGGTGAAATCCAGCCATTTGACGGTACGAGAATAGGGTTCATAAAAATCGAATAATGTTTGGAACATGTAAGACTAAATGGGTATGCTAAGCTATTCTAAGTAATAAATACTCCTATAGTATTTAATTTCGTGTGTTTGATTTTCATGATGTTTTGGTAAGTTTTGACTTGTTGCTCACTACGAGCAATCCTCGATATATATTGGTCCGATCTTGGACAAATATAGTTGATCATGTTATATTTGTCCCAAATCCGATTACATATATCGAGTCTTAATCGTAGTGTCCAACTTGTCTAAATACTTCTTGTATAGTTATAATCATGAAAATAAGTTTTTGTATGCATGTATTTGTACTTGAATGAACTAACATTATAAGTTAAACGAAACGTGACTTAGGCGCAAAAAAAAAAAAAATGTTTTATCAGAGAGTATTAGTCCCTTAAGAATTTATAGTTTGTATATCTTTATGTGGTTCGATATACTTAGTTCACTATAAACATTGCTCTGATACCAATCTATCACACCCCCAAACCGGAACGGCGGAAACGTTCGGGGGTGGATGACTTCATGTGGGAGCATAACAAATGAATACATAGTAAAGAAAGCAGTACAACCATCATATATATAACTGAAAGTTTACATTGTTAAAAGTACATGTTCAAAACCAATTACAATATGATGCCAAAATATGAATTTAAACTGACGCCGCAGCGTCCCTTCTTCAAAAGCTGTTTCATACCTGTAATTACTGAATCCCTGGGACATACAAGTATTTTTGAAAGAGTAGATCAGCATTTAATCTGGTGAGTTTCGTAAGTATTAAATGACAATGTTTGTATGAAATGAAATGTTTTGTTTTTGGTTTGTTTGTTCCTAGAAAATCCCATATTTTCTACTAGCATAAATGTAGTCTTCTATCAAGACCAATGTTTGCTTCTAGAAAATGTATGTACGTATAAAATATCCAATATGTTTGAAAAACCTCGTAAATCAATGTATTTTTAATACCCCATGTGAGTTTTATAACCATGCTATTGACTCCGATTGCCTATACACAACGTTCTTCAGGCGTTGGAATGTTCTGACGTTTGTCACCCCAAATGGTGGACTGTAGCTAACAGTCAGGGCACGGGTTGTCAAGCCCGTATAGATCTATACACAAACACCATGCTCCCCCTCCAAGGGATTCTGGTATATAATACAGGACTTGAAATGTGTACTCGAACGTACGTGAAGTTAATGTCTCACAAAACTTAGTATAAAAACATATTTACGTGTTAAAATCTCCGTTTGTTCTTGTATGTGAAAGTGACTTCTTGAAAATCATGTTTCTAATATGTAAAAGTTAGTAATGTTCTCGTAAAACTATACCTATTATAGATTTCTAAAAATGTGTCTTGTTTGTTTAGAAATCCCTAGGAAATGAATCACTTGTTAGGAAAGTATAAATTTTCTTAGTGTCTAAGTTGGACACATATACATGCAATCTAAGCATAGTGTTTAATTTATACATATATACCAACATTTTTCATTTCAAAAGATATAATGTTATCGTGATATATTTTACATACGAAAGTTCCGTATAAAACTTATAAATCACATATGATTCTGTTGAATAAAAGTGTATAATAAAACTTTATATAACACACGATAATAATCGTGTGTTTTACTTGTATTCCCCCCCCCCCCCCCCCCTTGAAAGCATAAAAAGCATTCATAGAATATTTAAAAGGGTTAATTAAGGGGTATGAACTCACTTTAAAGATCGAAGAAAGGCGAGATGAAAACCGGGCAAAATTTCTTCTTGGGAAAATGGATTTTCTCGGGATTCTCGGGAATCTCGAGAGTATAAACGACCTTCGGGACTTGAGCAAAGTGACCGGGGCTTCGGGTTAGCACGGGCACGAAAAACGAGGCAACAACGAAAGAGAAATGAGAGAGAATGGCCCTTTTCTTCGGAACCCTCGCATCCCTTTTATAGGGGGTGGGAACCGCCTCGGTACGCTGGGCGTACGCGGGTACGTTGGGCGTACACGTGCGTCACGCATGACCGGATCCTCGACTGCCTCGGAGTTCGGATGGGACGGGCGTAGCTTCGCATAGGGCGAGACGTGGACGATCCGAGGCCTAGGCCTTGAGTATGCTGGGCATACGAGCTTACGCTGGGCGTAACTCGGCCCTATCTGATGACTCGCCTTCGGATAATACCAAGGTTAAATAATAAAATTTATATTTTATTTATTTAATAAACTTCTAAAATTCATATCTTCTTCATATGAATTCCGTTTTCGATGTTCTTTATATCCACGCGTAGGTGAGACTACGCTCTACAACTTTCGTTTAGATTCCGTCGGCAAATTGTGAAATTATTTTTATTATTTATTTTTAAAAGGTCGCGTTAAGAAAATTTCTTTAAAAATTCATAACTTCTTTATCTGACGTCTGTTTTTGCCAGACTTTTTACCGCTGAAATGCCATTGTCGAGACTTTCGATTCTCGTTTAGGTCATTCTGGTCAAAAGTTGCTCGATCTCCGATTCGTGTTTTTAGCTGTATGTCGCTAAGCCAAACTTGGAAAAATCATAACTTCATCACGAAGTCAGATTTGGGCGTTGTTTTTACGTATGATCACAGTTTAATGACATTAAACATAGTAGGTAATTATTTAGAGACTTTTTGGACTTTTTATTTTCGAAGTTAATTTCATTATATCAAAAGTGGTTACAAAACTCGACTTTTTAGGTCATTACATAGAGTTGAAATATCGGGTTGTCACAATGTGTGTGCGTGTATATATATATATATATATATATATATATATATATATATATATATATATATATATCAAGGTTCTAAATTTTTGTGTCATTGGAAATATTAATAATAAGGTCTAAATATTTACATAATAAATCTAATTTTTGAATTTTCTATGAAAATAATAATTTTTCATTTTTAAAAAAATGTAGATTTATGAAACATTTTAGAAAATATGATTTTTTTTAATAAGTATACTATTTTTGAAAAAAAAAATTAATAGCAAGAATTTTTTTAAAGAAGAAGTAATATTTTAATGAAATGGGATAAGTTTTTTTTTTTAGAAAAAAAACCTATAATTTAAAAAAAAAATCAACGCATCTATGCATATTATTTCAAGTACATATACATGTATTTCTTATACTATAATATACGTAAATAAATCATAAAAAATATGTTTATTTAATAATCTATAAACACAATAATATATGTATTTTGTTCGATACAAGATATAATATAAAAGAATGTTATAAAATTTCAATGTTTTCATTACTTGGTGTTAAGATTTGCCATATTTTTATTCAATTTATCATTTTCACCTCTTTAATATTTTCCAAATATTCTTCAAAATCAATAAGAAAGTTCAAAAAAAAATTGATTAATGTTAAAATACTCACAAAAATGAATGAGTATATATTATATAAGATTCATATGTAATTATATAATGTGAGATTCGCATATGATTTTATTATGAAATATTCAAATATAAAATTCACATGTATTATATCTTTTAAAATTCACATTTGATTATATAATAAAAGAATCGCATGAGAATATAATACATGTTAATACAACACACAATATCTACATGTTAATACATAATTACTTTTTACGAACTAATATTATATGCAATGTTCATATATGAATATATCATTCAATATTCAAATATAATTATATCATATAAGATTAACATGTAATTATATCATATGTAATTTTGTGAATGAAATCGGTTTTGATTATACTACTCACATTTAATTAACATGTGAATATGTAAATGTGTTTATGAAATTTTTGTTCTTTTCGTTTTGTTTGTATGTAAATCACATATTCATATGAATATGTCATTTAATATTATATGAAAATATATCATTTAATATTTACATATAAGTATACAATGTAGTATTTATAAGCAAATATGTCATATATCATGTAAAATTCACATGTAAATATATCATGTAATATTCATATATGAATAGTGCACTTCGTAATCAAATGTGAATATACAGTATACATGTATATACAATACGAATATTGCATGTCATATTCGTACGTAAATATTGTTATTCACATATGAATAGAGCATGTAATATTTACAAGTGAATATACCATGTAATATTCGTATGTGAATATATATCAGATAATACTCACATATGAATATTGTGTGGCGTATTCACATGTGAATATATGATATGAATATTGAATGACATTTTCATATGTGAATATTGTTGTTCATATGTGAGCGTTCATATATGAATAAAACATGTAATATGCAAAAGTAAATATACCATGTAATATTCATAAGTGAATGTATCATGTGATATTCACACACACACACACACACACACACACACATATATATATATATATATATATATATATCGCTTGGCATATTCATATGTGAATATAGAATATAAACATTGCATGACATATTCATATGTGTATTGTTATTCATATTTAAATATTCATTTGTGAATAGAACAAGTAATTTTCACAGATGAATATATCATGTAATATTCATATATGTATATATAATATCATATTTACATGTGGAATTCACATATATGTATTATTATACACGATAATAATTCAAACATTAGAATAACATGAACGGATGTAGAAACGTAAAATAGTAAAATACCATTAAATCCCTTGGGCTTTTGGTTGTCTTGTTGGGAGATGAATTTTGCTGCCATTGATTCTCGAGAATACTAGTGACCCATGATTCCTTTAATAATATTAAAGGGTTAACATCAAACAAATGAAAAGTGGATATCCAATGTTTTTTTAACATTTTAAAAATTGTTACCAGAAATAAAACTGTTGCACAATGTTTGAGAACTTCAAAATTCATTCAAGCGTCATCAAGACTCCTGTTTATTCAAATAAGCAATTTTCTATTCCTTAAACCTTTTTTCTTCATTTAATTCTTTCGTGAATTTAAACATGATATATGGGATCTTTGTACTTGTGTTTTGTTCACCACTTCAAAAATAAGAAACCAATGAAGCAATCTCCGTATCACTATCCATATTGTTTACATATATGTAACAAATTAATAACATGTTGAAGTGAAGTTACCAAATATAATCCTTCCATTGGAGCATGGGCAACTCCTTTGAATAATGTCATTACTAGCTAAAGATTCGTCTTCTTCACTCATGTAAAGTAGGAAAATACCAGCTAAATATCCTATTCACTTAATGAAAAACTAAAACCATTTTGTTATATGTAAGTCTTGTGTAAAATGGCTAGAGATGATCTTTTACTGTTTTTTTTAAGTATATGATAATCATTTTTCTATTGTGAAAACATTAATTAAATAAATAAAACCTAACTGGACCATATTGCCCTTACCTTCTCAATCTCATGAACTAAACTGAACTTATACCCTTACATGCTAGTATGAACTCTTAACATGATCATCTTCTTAACCTCTCAACGGCTTCTTTTTGCATGCTCGCCATCTTCCTTGTTGCAATTGGTTATAAGAATCAAGTAGTTTTATGGATTTCTTTGTTAATTAAACATTTAGTGCTTGTTACAAGTTGATAAATAGCTTTAAAAATTTAGAGATTGTGTGATTATAGCTAAGTTTTAGATTAAGTATCTAAGATCTTAACTAAATTGGTATAATGTTGATGAATAAAAGTAAAACTCTTTTTGGGTTACCCTCTTAGCCAGGAAATGGATTGGATTGATCAAAGAAGAGAGATAAAACTATTTGTTAACATATTATATAATTAATATATTAATTACAATTTCTTAATTAATGATTTTTTTATTTTATATATGAATAATAATCTAATTAGAAATAGTTAATAACTAATATGAATTAATTCAAGATAGTCAGAACTAACTAATTATTATTAGAATTAATATGGACTTAATTCATGGTTAATTGAAAACAATTAAAGGTACAAGGGGTGAATTCTAATTGTTCAATAGTTTAACAAAAGTGGTAATTTTAGAACCATCCATGGCATGGATGGGTTTTGGAGACTCTTTAGGATTTTCAGAAGCATCCTGAATGTTGATAAAGAAACGATTTGAATTGAGATTAAATATATTATTTTAATCATTCAAATCTAGTTTTTTCTGCTAGTTAACTAGACTTAAAATAGGACCCTTGGTGTACCTAATTTTGTGGCTCTCTCATACCTAATGACACAGGATAAAAGTCATATCCTCTCTCTCCTCTCTCCTTCAGTCATAGTGTTTCTTGTGTTTTGGGTGTGAACCATTAGACGCTTGCACACTATTAGAACTAAAGTCTTCCAAAATTTTGTCTAGATTTCAAATCATTTTGAATCTCATCAATCGGAGTTACGGTTCATGAGATATGGTCAAAACACTGAAAAGAGGTCAAGCTGTCCAGCAACATCCTTCTTTCTTCAAAATCAAAGATCCCAGATTCCAATTGCTAAATTCGCTTCCTTTTCCATCCGAGCATGTCATTGTTGCTGAAAAATGAAATTCTAAACTAATTAATCACCTTTTGTTCATTAAATGAGATAAAATCAACATAAAGTATTAAGATAATATATAATTTATATGACTAAATATGTCCATATCAGCACCATCAATGATTGAATTTGAACAATGATTTCATTAAGGAATCTCTTTCAGTAACATTGTCCACATTGCAATTTAAACAAATGCAATATAGTCCAAGTATGTTAAATTCACTATGGTGTATTATCTGGTACTCTTCCTAGCTAATATATCACCATTCAGTAAAAGCACGAATTCCGATTGCGAACGAAATTGCCTTTATCAATATGGAACTAAGCATCAATGTAACTTTTACAAGACCATCTCTTCTATCCTCCTAGGACACTTAAGAACGTTCTTGATCTTGATTCGTTGATTCTCACCAAATTGATCTAATCGAACTTGTCATACACAAGGCATACGAGTCATCGGATCTGGTACATGTCATGGCATATATGATCGATCCCAAAGCAGAAGTATGTGGGACACGAATCATAACCTCTAGTAGAAATAGGACATTAGCATCGCTCAATGTCATGCCATATTAAGCATGAACCATTCCAAGTTCAACATGTCAACTTTCGTGAACATATCATGTACTTTGTCTCAATCCAATGAATCACTTAGATACTGTTGGATATAGTGTCTAAGTCTATAACTATATTTAGTATGTACTTGACGCGACCCGACATGGTCCATTTGGGTTGCACTTCACCCGAACAATTTATGGATGATATTTTAGAATAGTACAAGTTATGATTTATTAATATATTATAAGTTTTAATATATTAATATAAGATCATATTATTTAATTAGTATTGATCTATAATTAATCTAGGATTAATTTAGAGATCAAAGATATTACTAATTAAATATGGGCTTCTATATTTATATAGTGTGGGCTAATGCTTATTTGGAATGGGCTAGGCTTGTGTGGGAAAGTCCATGGATACTCCATGGAGCTTTAACCCATGGATCTCATGGAAATGAAGAGACATGGGTATTAGGGTTTACATGGATGTAACCCTAATCCATCACACTATATAAAGGAGGCTTTGGTTCTTGAAATCAAACTAGTTGACACTTGTTGAGGTGAGGGCCGATTTCAAGATAGTAGTGACTATTCTCTCAAAGTTCCAAGTTTGTGGTGATTTGTGATTTCCATTTGAGGCATCCACACTATTGGTGCTAGGCTCTAAAACTCCAAGGAATCAACTACAACTACAAGGTAAGTGTTTCTACTAGCTTTATTTGATTCAAGTTCCACATGCCATGCTAGTTAGGATATGAACCTTGGAAAAATAATTATTTGCATGTATCTTAGACAAACATAGATCCAAGGTTTTTTAGGGTTGCATGTACACTTAGGAAGTGCTAGAATGCTCAAAACCCATTAGTGGTATCAGAGCCAGGTTTGTTTGTTTGATACTTGTTGCAATATTATGGAAAAAGTCGAAAAACTTGTTGTCTGACTGCTGGACTCGGCGAGTCCATGGGGGGACTCGTCGAGTTCACTTGTATCTTGAACCTACTCGTCGAGTAGGTTCATGCACTCGGCGAGTAGGGTCGACAGAGTGCAGATTTTCGACTTTAGTTGCTGGAAATGGATTAGAAACATTACCCTAAACTGTTTTGGTACTTGAAAACTTGTTTTAGATGGTGTAATGTCTTGCTAATTCATTTACAACAACTAGTTATCAAAATTACAAAGTTTAAATGTGATTTTGATTCATGAAGGTGTTCATATTCATGTTCTTGTTCTTATGATGTTTAGATGATCATAGGAATTATTTGTAACCTATGTGGTAGTTTAATTCTTGATCATAATGTGTTTTAATGGTATCCATAACTTGTCCTCAAGTTATGGAAAACCAAAAGTCACTTGAGTTAAAAACCATTAAAAGAACACAAGAGTTAGGAAAAATGAAGAGTCTTCATTTTATTACTCTAATAAACTCATAAGTTACAAGAAATGAAAAGTTTTGAAAGTTTACAAAAACTTGCCCTCAAGTTTTGGAACAAGTAAAGTCAAGTTAAAACTTTAGTTCCAACCCTTAGAATTTTAAAAGTTAAAATTCAACCCTTATACTTATATTATTATGATTTAATAATTATGTATATATATGTATAAGAACAAAGTCGTCTTACCGCTAGTACGCCTCATTCACGAGACCGGTCTATAAGGTTGTTGCCTATAAAATGGCAACTTAATGGGTGTCCACTCTCACCCACCCCTTGCTTGATCGGTGGAGGGTCGTTAGCCGACCAGGTAAGACAAGGACTTGTAAATTCTCATTAAAAGTATGATGAATATTATAAAGTAACTAAATGTTTTATTAAATTCCCAATCTTAGTTACTTTAAGAAAAATGTGAATAAGGTGCTAATCCATGAAATTACACTTTACACTTTGTTTAAGTCGTTGGTGGAGCATGTGTGGTTAACCGGCACACCAACTTGGACTTAACAAGGTAGGTAAAGGGTGACTTAAGGTTTATTATAGTATCGATGGAGCGTGTGTGGTTTACCGGCACGTCGATTGAGTGATAAACTTTAAGGGTACCAAGTGATTTGCATGGTTACTTCACACCTCGTTTTGTGATCCTCGGCATCCCAGTCAAAACTTGGAGGGCACACTCGAGATTGAAACATGCCTTTGAAAAGTTCATTGAATCTCAAAGAATCTAGGAATTTCTAAGAACCAATCAAAAACCTAATATTTCGTTTTTCGTGGTGGAAATTGGTGAATCGTCATTCACCTACCTTTCAAATATGTTATAGCTTGGATTACGGCATACCTCTTCCAAGTTATAATATATTGTGAGTGGATCCTAGCCTTAATATTACATTTGGGTGTTTTATTTAAGACTCTCCTAATATCTAAACTAATCTTGTTCTCTTCTTTCAGATGTCTTCAAACAATGCTGCTTCTGGCTCTAATCCTAATAGCTCTTTTACCCTTATGAACTTGTGTGGGAAAGTCACCTTTGATGGATCAAACTTCAATGAGTGGATCAGAAACATCAGGATGATTACCCGCTACGAGGAGAAAGAATATGTCCTTGACAAAGAGCTTAAGGAGATTGATGAGACCACTGCAACTCCTTAGGAGATAGCTGACTTTCGGGAACATGAAAGGGATGCTACGAAAGTGGCTTGCATCATGATGGCCACGATGACAGTGGAACTCCAAAAGTCTTATGAGGATTTCTACCCTTATGAAATGCACCAAGATTTGATGGAAAGATACCATCAAAGTGCACGACAAGAGAGGTATGAAATCATCTGCTCCATGATAACAACCATGATGAAGGACGGGGAATCCGTCACGAGCCACATGCAGAAAATGCAAAGGTATGTGGATCGCTTGCTGATGCTTAATGTGAACTTCCCAGAGGATCTTGCAATAGATATCATTTTGCACTCCTTACCATCGTGCTATGATCAATTCCGCATGACATATCACATGAATAAGGAAGAGGTCACACTCAGCAAACTTCAGGGACTTCTCTAGACCGCAGAAACAGGTCTTAAGGGGAAGACGGTTGTTAACACTCCTACTCCAAACTCTACTCCGGTTTTGGCAATCGGGAAAAGTCAAGGGAAGAAAAGGAAGAGCTCTTCGAATGGTACCAAGGCTCGAACCATTGATGGCTCTTCTTCAAGTGGAACCAAGAAAGGTTTCATCACTCCTTCTTCTGACCCAAAAGAGGCTGAATGCTTCTATTGCCATGGAAAGGCTCATTGGAAGCAGAACTGCCCAAAGTACCAGCAGGATGTGAAGGATGGGAAAGTTAAACCCAACCATGCAGGTATTTACACTATCTTATCTAATAACTCACCCCATTCTAAATCTTGGGTCCTTGATACCAGTTGTGGTATTCATATTTTTTGTGATTTGCAGGGACTAAGAAGAAGTGAGAATGTGGAGCAAGGAAGAATAAACTTGATCATGGGGAATAGGAAAGCTTCACCTGTCACCAAGATTGGAGTTTATACTTTATCTCTAAGTAGTGGGTTTAATTTAGATTTGAATAAATGTTGTTATACGCCAGGAATGGCAAGAAATATTATTTCCTTTCATGCTTTGTACAAACAAGGGTTTACCTTTTCGTTTAATAATGAAGTTGGTTCTATTGATGCTTTCTTTAATAATGTTCTTTATTTTAAAGCATTACCTTGTGATGGTGTGTATGAAGCTGTATCTGTTGTAGATAAATTAGGAAATAATGTTTTGTGTATTGATTCTATTAATAATAATAACTTGGATAAAGCATCATTATGGCATTGTCGCCTTGGACATATAAGCAAGAAACGCATAGGTTAACTCCAAAAGGAAGGAGTCTTGGAGTCATTTGACCTAAAGTCAGATGATAGTTGCGAATCATGCTTACTTGGAAAGATGACAAAGTCACTCTTCACAGGCTCCTGTGAGAGGGGTGAAGGTTTTTTGGATCTTGTACACACGGATGTGTGTGGACCATTCAAACATGCCACAAGGGATGCTAATCGTTATTATCTGACTTTTACTGATGATTACAGTAGATATGGATATGTCTACCTAATCAAGCATAAGTCAGAGACTTTCGAGAAGTTTAAGGAATTTAAACAGGAAGTCGAGAATCAATTGGGCAGGAACATTAAGATGCTTCGATCCGATCGTGGTGGTGAGTATCTTAGTTCAGAGTTCCTCGACTATCTTAGGGAATGTGGGATTGTCTCACAATTGACACCTCCCAGGACACCACAGTTGAATGGTGTAGCTGAGAGGCGTAATCGAACCTTGTTAGATATGGTTCATTCCATGATGAGTCGAGCTACGCTACCAATCTCATTCTGGGGGTATGCTTTAGAGACTGCCGCCCATATTCTCAATCTGGTCCCTACAAAGAAAGTTGCCAAAACTCCTCACGAGATGTGGACTGGTAAGGTACCTAAACTAGACCACATCCAGATTTGGGGTTGCGAGGCTTTCATGAGACGCGAGACTCATGATAAGCTCGAACCTCGAAGCGATATGTGTATTTTCATCAGCTACCCACAACAATCCTTTGGTTACCTCTTCTACAGACCTAGTGATAATGTGGTCTTTGTAGCAAGAAGAGGAGTTTTTCGAGAGAGAGAATTTATAAGCCAAGGAAACAGTGGGAGGCAAATTGATCTTGAAGAAATTCAAGAGTCAAGTGGTGAAGGAACTTTAAACCCTAGCCCTCAACGTGAGAAGGAAACTCCTGTTGAGCCAGTTGATGTGCCTGTACCTCTGAGGCGTTCCACGAGAGTTAGGAATGCACCTGAGCATTATTATGGTTTCCATATTACTACGGAAGGTGAGACACTTATTAGTGATGAGACACTAGTAGGTCTAGATGAACCTAACAGCTACACGGAAGCCATGGCAGGCCCTGAGGCTGCTAAATGGAAAGAGGCTATGGACAGCGAGATAAAATCCATGTATGACAATCAAGTTTGGAACTTGGTTGAGAATGTACCCGGTCGTAAGACTGTAGGGTGCAAATGGATCTTCAAGAAGAAGACCGAAATGGATGGTAATGTACACACTTATAAGGCACGACTGGTTGCAAAAGGTTATTCTCAAACTCCGGGAGTTGATTATGATGAAACCTTTTCACCAGTGGCCAAGATAAAGTCTATTAGGGTTCTGTTAGCCATTGCTGCATTTCATGATTATGAAATATGGCAAATGGATGTCAATACCTCCTTACTTAATGGAAAGTTGGCTGAGGATGTTTACATGGTTCAGCCTGAGGGTTTTGTCAGTACCGAGTACCCCAATAGAGTGTGTAAACTCGAGAAATCCATTTATGGATTGAAACAGGCACCTCGCAGGTGGAATCTTTGCTTTGATGAGAAAGTCAAGGAATTTGGCTTTTCAAGGAGTGAAGATGAATCTTGCGTCTATATCAAGGCTAGTGGGAGCATAGTCAGTTTTTTGGTACTGTATGTGGATGACATACTACTCATAGGAAATGACATCCCAACCCTACAGGAAGTAAAGTCCTGGCTTGGGAAGTGTTTCGCTATGAAGGACCTTGGTGAAGCTGCCTATATCCTAGGGATAAAGATCTTGAGAAACAGGAGTAAAAGACTAATTGGACTTAGTCAAAGTACCTACTTGGACAAAGTGTTGAAAAGATTCAACATGCATAACTCCAAGAAAGGTGAGTTACCCATTCAGAGTAACGCCAGATTGAGTAAGACACAAAGCCCTAGTACTGAGGCTGAGATAGCAGAAATGAGTCGACTTCCTTATGCTTCAGCTGTAGGATCGATCATGTATGCTATGACTGTTGGGTTTTGAGCAATCTAACACTTCCTAAGTGTGCATGCAACCCTAATAAACCTTGGATCTATGTTTGTCTAATACATGCAAAATAATAATTTTTCCAAGGTTCATAACCTATCTAACATGGCATGGGGTACTTTTAAACATAAAAGAATTAGATGAGATTACATACCTTTTGATGATGAGTTTGATTCCTACGGAGTTTGAGGGCCAAGCACAAATAGTGTGAATGCCTCAAATGGAATCACAAATCACCACAAACTCTTGAAAAACTTTAGAGAGAGTGTATACACACATAGAAAATCGGCCACACACACAAAACCACACTAGTGGCTATTTCATGCAACATAAGCATGCTTATATAGTGTGCATGGTTAGGGTGAAACTCTAATAACCCATGACCTTTCCTTTTCCAAGGATCCATGGGTTAAAAGCTCCATGGATCATCCATGGACTTCCATATAAGCCTAGCCCATTAACAAATGAGTGTTAGCCCACACCATATAAAACAATAGCCCACAATTTAATTAGTCTTCCTTTTAATCTCTAAATTAATTCATAATTAATTTAAGACTAAAACTAATTAAATAACATGACTTCATATTAATATATTATAACTTATAATATATTAATAAATCGTAAGTATACAATTCTCATAAAATTATCCATAAATCGTTTGGGTGAAGTGCAACCCAAATGGACCATGCCGGGTCGGGTCAAGTATATACCAAATAAGTTATGGACTTAGACACCTTATCCAACAGAGTCCCACTTGGATAAGTCTAATAACTGTATTTGCCTATATAACTTTAGGAACCAACCAGCAATCGTAGCTCTTGAAAACTCTGTTGAACTATGAAGCGCCATTTTAGATAAGTGATCATATAATCCTCCGTTCTCATGATATCAGCCGGACAAATACATGGAACAACGTCGTACTTATTGTCCAGCAGTTTGTTTCCCGATTTTCGATTTGTTTGACGAAGAACTTAATCGAACACATCAATTTAGTTCTGACCGGCCGGTACATAGGTCACAACAAAATCATCGAGGGGCCCAAATATCGCTTCTATTTTGAGAAGGAACAGATAAACTTCGACTCATATGCTTGTTCTACTACTTGTTGAATTGTACACAAAGGCATGTTTTATAACATCAAGTTACTGATGCGTTTACGTGCAATCAATGCACAACCAACTCATTGGTAACAACTCATATCTCTAGGTTTGAAGATTTATATGATATTACCGTCTCACGATCACTCGAGATAAATTCCATGAAGTGATACAAGTGAGCGTGGGTTTATTCCAATACTCATAACTTATGAGCACTCATGAATGTTGTAGCAACCATTGCTATGATTAAACCCATTTAGCCATCTACAAACTCGATTCATGACAGTCTTGATTCATACCTACTTCCAACATATGAACGAATGTGGAGTGTTTAAATAACTTAGTCATTCGGAAAGAACAACCTAGCTATTTTGGAAGTCAAAACATGCAAAGTGAAACACAATAATAATCGAATCCAATATGGTCTCAGAACCCTTTTGAATATAAATAGAACCACCGTTTATTTATCACCATATTGATTACACATTATTCATTGTATAATGTTTCAAACAATCAACTTAAGACTTGAATAAAAAAACAACAGTCGTCCCATGCTCCTAGCATGAACACTTTGTTTTTCTAAACAATAGTTATGCCATACTCCAAGTATGCACACTATGTTTGTCTATGATCCTTACATTGTGATGTAGATCAATTAAACATGATTCCAATGATACTCATTTCACAATTCCAAATCCTTATTGTAAATGTGAGAATCCCCGATTCCTATCATTTACCAACATTTTAAACTTTTATGCAATGTTCCTCTTGTAATGATTATGCAAAAAGTCACCAAAACCTTGTCACCAGTCATTACAGAGTATTCCAAAGAAGGTCAACTTCTATGGAACGGAAGTCTCATATTCAAAGTACATTGCTTTGAACATCCTTCTTGCATTAAGGTTTTCTAATCTTACATAGATTGAATAACTTCCACCTATGGAGACATTTCCATAGTCCCATTTTGACTATCACTTCCGAACAAGAATTACTTCTTTTCAGAATATGTCAATATGGTCCTTTCCGACAACTTACATCATACTTCCAACTTTCCCTGAGCAACCAATCTTTGGCGAACCTCAGATTGTCCTCGGCAATTGCTTAATCACTTTAGTCATATCCAGTTCTAGACTTTTCCCTTCTCAATGCCTTAAGCATTTGGAAAATTTTGAAAAGATGAATATTATAGCACATGAAATCGATCCTATATCCGAAGCATATGGGACACAATTCATGATGTCTCACATAAAGACATGATACTAGACCAGTCTTTTGCTACAATATTTTTTATTTGCCATGTTTTCAAAATTTAACTATGAAGAGGGATGCCGTAGTCATAATTGAATTTTGAGAACGCAATATATATAGAATTTCTTCAAGTTGAACCATTCCAACATGAAATTCATATATATATTCTTGACTAAAGATGATTAAAATCTCAATCTAAGCTTTAGAATTGAAATGAAGTATGATTTCCTCTCCCTTAATTATAGCAAAACGACTTTTTCAATCCCTGCAACTTCACGAATTGAAACTTTTGTTTTTCTATAATTAACATTGCTAACTTGCAACACTAAACGTAATAATCATGCTCCCACTAACATGATGATTATCAGCATAACACTTATGCTCCCACTAGCTCTGACATATTTCCAGAAATCTGCTGGACTTCTGAAATTTAGATTCATACACCCTTTCTTAGATAGCTCACATGTGTGTCTAAACAATTTTCAGGACTATGAAAATGGATGCCGTAATCATAGTCTCAATTGCTTAGGCATTTGCCATTTCTCACAAGTCCATGTTAGTGTGCCGGTTAACCACACATGCTCCACTAACGACTTTTGAAAATGCAAATAACACAATTGATATCTACATAAAATCTACTTAGTGAAAGCGTTTCCTCACCATCATTTTCATGAATCGGAGAGAAACCTTATGACACTTAGATTTTATAGTGTATGAGTTCCTATCCATGTGAATTTGTCAAAACCATAATCACAAGATCAGGTTAGTGACAAATTCAGCCTTACATCGATTAAACTTGTTCAATCTTAGTTTCTTGTCACCTTGGTAGCACAAGGCCCACTAATGCTTCCAAGTTGAACTCTGATAACTTACATGCAAATTCAACTTATTTGAAGTAGGTACAGAAATAAGAATTATGTCAACACGATAGGTTGCAAACCTTAAGTCGTGTGCTAGTGATAAATTACAGGTTTTACTCTTGATTAAATCTTGAAACTCTTTCAGGATCGTTAAGGCTCCCACTGTCCCCTTGATATATAAGTTTCCCCAATCAAGAACCATTCCTTGACAAAACAAATATTCAAGGGATAGTGCGGATTCTTATCAAGACTAACATTTCACACAATTGGTCTTAGTTGGTCTTTGTCTCGTCCAAGACATCATAACTTACCAATCTCAAATGTACAAGAGTAGAAAACATTTTACTCTTACATTTGACTAGTGTTAATAAATCTTCCTTTATGTCACTCAAAGTTACAAACTTGGGGTATGACTCTAAGAATTGTTTTGGAACGAAGTATGACTCATCTTCTTGATTTTAACCAATCCAACAATTCATGACCTCTCTTCTTAGCCATAACAATGCACTAAGACGTCCTTAGAGAATGAATTTGTGATATGGTTTCATAATCATTAAGATGATCATGAAATATGATACTAAAGTACTTTCCCATCCTTTCAGATTTGAGAAACCTTTATCTTTCTGCCTAATTTGATTCTTCTCATTTGTTCTGTCATACATTGTAACCTTTCCAATGTTACAGAATTATACTTAACCTCATAAGTATAATCATATTTACTAATCTTTAGTAAATCATGACAAATCAACCTTTGTGGTGGACCTTGACCAGCGCACACCCAGTGTACCTAATTCCTTAGTCCTTCAATTGACTCACATATACATGTGATCAAAGAATTAGTCTTAATTTTCAAAGATGAAAATTCTCATTCATCATACAATAAAACTTGTATGATTCCAAGTTTCTGTCCAATTGAAACTTGGGTGATGAAAACTTTCTTCATTTGGTAAATTCAGACACTACCACAAATGAAAGAATCAAATCCACTTTCCAATATTTCTATTACTGGAAACATATAAGCAACAATTTTCCATAGATGCCATTGTAAGGATATTTTTAAAATAAATAAAATTAAAACCCTTTTTTTCTTTTATTTTAAAACTTTGCGGAAAAACTTATCCTTACAATCCACATGAAAACCTTGTTGTTATATATTCATGAGCAATATATTATAACTCTTAAGCAACAGCTCAAAATTGTGATTACCGAACCATGCGATCGAAACCCACCTTCGCAATCAGAATCAACATATACTTACTTTAAGCTTCCTATTTGATTCTTAAAACATCACTATGTGACCCATTCACATTATGTAATAAGAATCTCCAAATAGGAACTTAATAGAGTTAGACAGTGGACTTTACCCGAAGTAGCCTTTGCTTTGAGCATGGTTAGCAGATATCAGGGGAACCCTGGCAAGGAACACTGGACTGCGGTAAAGAATATCCTCAAGTACCTGCGAAGGACTAAGGACTGGGTCCTTACCTTCGGTGGGAGTGATGACTTGAGAGTTGTAGGGTATAGTGATGCTAGCTTCCAGACTAATAGGGATAATTTCCGCTCTCAGTCGGGCTAGGTCTTTACCTTAAACGGAGGAGCAATCACTTGGAAAAGTTCCAAGCAGGAGACAGTGGCTGATTCCACTTGTGAATCAGAGTATATAGCAGCAAGCGAGGCAGCAAAGGAGGCTATATGGCTAAAGAACTTCATCGGAGACCTTGGAGTTGTACCAGCTATGAAAGAGCCAATGGAGATTTTCTGTGACAGCAATAGCGCGGTTGCCTTAGCCAAGGAACCAAGAGATCATGGGAGATCTAGACACATTGATAGAAAATATCACTTCATCAGACATCGAATAGAAGAAGGGATCCTCGTGGCGAAGAGGGTATCATCAGATGAGAACCCAGCAGATCCCCTCACGAAGGGACTGAGTAGGGTTAAGCATCTCCAGCATGCTCGGAGCATAGGGCTGAAGGATGATATAAGTTTTAGTAGTTAGATAAATTATGAAATTTGTAAAGTGTAATTGACATTTGATGATGAATAAAAGGTGTTTTATTTATGAGTAAAGTGTTGCTATCTCTTGTCGATCGTTTACTATATTTCTTTTGCATGTTTTGACTTCCAGAATAATTATGTTTGGTATATCATATTATTCAAACCTCCACAGTCGGTCATATGTTGGAAGTAGGTATGAATCAAGACTGTCATGATTGGTTGCAGAGGTCTAAGGTGTTGGACATGGCTACAACAATCATGAGTGCTCATAAGTTCTGAGCATTGGACTCAACCCACGCTCACTGGAATCACTTCATGGAATTTTATCTCGAGTGATCGTGAGACGGTAATATCATATAAGTCTTCAAACCTAGAGATATGATTTGTTACTTACGAGTTGGTTATGCATTGATTGTACGAAAACGCATTGGTAACTCTATGTTATAAAACGTGCTTTTGTGTGTAATTCAATGAGTGGTAGAACAAACATATGAGTCGAAGTTTATCTGTTCCTTCTTGGATTAGAAGCTGATATCTGAGCCCCTCGATGATTTTGTTTTGACCTATGTACCGGGCCCGGTTATAAATAAATTGATGTGTTCAGTTGAGTTCTATGTCAAACAAATCGGAAATCGGGAAACAAATGCTGGACAATAAGCAAGACCATGTTCCATGTATTTGTCCGGCTGATATCTAGAACAGAGGATTATATGATCACTTATCTAAATGGCGCGTTCTTGTTCAACAGAGTTTAAAGAGCTACGATTGTTGATCGGTTTCTGAAGTCATACTTGCAACTATAGTTATTAGACTTATCCAAGTGGGAGACTGTTGGATATAGTGTCTAAGTCCATAACTATATTTAGTATGTACTTGACCCGACCCGGCATGGTCCATTTGGGTTGCACTTCACCCAAACAATTTATGGATGATATTTGAGAATAGTACAGGTTATGATTTATTAATATATTATAAGTTCTAATATATTAATATAAGATCATATTATTTAATTAGTATTGATCTATAATTAATCTAGGATTAATTTAGAGATCAAAGATATTACTAATTAAATATGGGCTTCTATATTTATATAGTGTGGGCTAATGCTTATTTGGAATGGGCTAGGCTTGTGTGGGAAAGTCCATGGATACTCCATGGAGCTTTAACCCATGGATCTCATGGAAATGAAGACACATGGGTATTAGGGTTTACATGGATGTAACCCTAATCCATCACACTATATAAAGGAGGCTTTGGTTCTTGAAATCAGACTAGTTAACACTTGTTGAGGTGAGGGCCGATTTCAAGATAGTAGTGACTATTCTCTCAAAGTTCCAAGTTTGTGGTGATTTGTGATTTCCATTTGAGGCATCCACACTATTGGTGCTAGGCTCTAACACTCCAAGGAATCAACTACAACTACAAGGTAAGTGTTTCTACTAGCTTTATTTGATTCAAGTTCCCCATGCCATGCTAGTTAGGATATGAACCTTGGAAAAATAATTATTTGCATGTATCTTAGACAAACATAGATCCAAGGTTTTTTAGGGTTGCATGTACACTTAGGAAGTGGTAGAATGCTCAAAACCCATCAGATATATCTCCATAGATCCTCATTGTGTACGTGTGTTGTATCTCCCATGTATATCATAGCGAAGCAATTCCCATACCAAGCCAAGCTTTTACACTTGCCAAGTTAGAATATAGTTTCCTATGAATCGTACATTATCTATGTATAATACAAGGGTCACTATAGTGCTTCCACTAGCACTGACATATATATGGCTTATCTATGTTTCTAGAAATTCAAGCTCCTTTAACTTTCTCATTGAAACAAAGATTCCAATTACTCCCATTATCTTTGACATATATATATGGCTTATCTCAAAATTCAAACTCTTTGAACTTTCTCATTGAAATAATGATCCATCTTGCGAGATGCTTATTTCGGTCCATAAATGAACTTTTTAAGCTTACATATCCTTCACAAACTATCTTGGTTTGATTATGTATTTGTTCCTATCCATGATTGTATCTACTTGAAGATCCACTTGAACCTAAGGGTTAAGGTCAGGTGCTTAATCTACCAAGTTTTCACATACATAAACTGAATCTCGCTCTCCATGTCCTCCTTCCAAGTTGTAGACTTTAGGGCATACCATAGCTTCCGATATCTGGTACACTCTGATTGCTATCTACCAGTGGCTTACATACCTTAGTAATATAAACTCTTATATAAATAGTATATGATATCATCTATCAGATCTATAAGGAAAAAATGGAAATATCTCAGTTTCCTTAACAGCTCTTTCAATTCCAAATTGAATGCTATGGCCAACTTTAGGCCCTTCGTTGGTTGACTCTCGAATCTTATCAAGAGTAATGTGGCTCCCACTAGCCCTTTTTGAAATCAGCTACCTCTCTTGGAAGACCGCCCTTCGAGCAACATACACTTTGTTCTCAGAAGGATTGTTAAACAATTATCCAAAATTATTGATGGGGTCTCTAACGATTTAACACACTCTAATCAAAGTCCTAAATTTTCAAGTGCTTAACGACGAGCGTAAGCCTCATAATCGTAGACTTACATATGTGGTAATGAGGACTAAATCCCACTTCGCATACCATAAAGTGTTTCATGAACCTACTTAGTTGGTACATGACCAAATGACTTCTCGTAACACTATTCATGGTCTAATCCATGATTTGTTAGTATGCATAATGTGACTCATCTGGTATAAAATCAATCAACAATTTGTTCCTCTATCCAACAAACACTTCCTAGTGCCAATGTCTTGGGTGGAGATAGACCATGAAACTCTTTCACAATTACTTCGATGATAGATAAAGTTTGGACTTAGATTATCACTATGAGTGTCTCATCCTATTGCCCAACTGATTCTTAACTTAGCTTTATGAGAGCTCTAAAAACCTGAAAGGTTCGAGACTCACATTCATACGAAGTTGGTCTCACCATGTATCGTGGTTTATCTGAATGGTCCATTAGTGTGAACTAATTCCAACTAATACTCACATCACCCAGTGATGCATTCATCATCTATCTTGATAAACAAGACTATGATTCCACAAATACATTTCACCCAAAACTTTGGATGTATTTGAATAAAAACTTATTATGGCCAATCTGAACAATCTATTAGTTGAACTAACATCAACATATATTCACAATAACACACCTTATTCAAATATTTGAATCAATTTTGAACTATTGCTGCTATACTAGCTTCATATATTTCATGACTTTCTTTTAACATGTTAGAAAGCTCAACATTTAAATAAGTCAGAACTATCTCATAAATCATAGTATAATCAATTTCAATTATAATACCATAGACTAACCATTTGAAGAGAATTGCCCTTTGATCATATGAATATAGGAGGGCTTGGCATTCATGATCAAATTATCTTCTCCATGTTTCAGTCTTCTTACTTCATTTTAGCAACTGCACATCCTTGCGAATGTAAGTTCTTAATCCTTAGTAAAATACTCAAAGTTTAGAAGTAATGTTCTGATGGCATTATAAATCCATATATTTGATTGAATACTAAACACGGGGGAACTAGTTATCTTTTGATCTAATGGAAAGTAGCATGGGCTCGTGATCCATGATCAAATTTAACTTCTTCATGTTCCAATCCTTTCACCTCAAATATACATTTGGGTAACTTTGATATCTCTGTCCTTTTCTTACTACGGAAAAAAGCAGTTATCAGAACTTGTCTTAGAATAAGCCTTCCTTTGTCCTAGGTATTAGGGCCTAGATTAGGCATACCAACACTAATCGCCTTTTAAACCATGGGCAAATGGATTTCTTCTTCTTGACACTTCTAGTCATGATAGTAAAATATGGGAGTGTTTTGAAGTATGAGTTTCTATGATTGGACATTTTAGTTCCAAAAGGAAACCTCAACATGCCACACAACTCCTTCATGGTCATTCCAAGTTATTCATATCAAAATCAAAATGAATTGATTATATGTTCATGTCAGCTAGTTGACTAACCCTAGTCAAGTTCTAACTCAACGAAATTCCATTTTACTTCAATATGTCAACGTAAATTTGATAATTTCTCTTTCTAATAATTTAGAATGTTTAAAGTAACCTAAGAAGAGCTTTAACAAAGGCATGATCTTTCCTTTCGTTCATGAGAACTATTCCCAAACTACGAAATTGACAAGATTGATCATCCTCATAGCTAATCCTTTCAAAGGTTTTGAAGCAGTAGACTTTAGTGGATAATGTTATAGACATCATTCAATATAAAATTCCATTATAGTTTGTTTTACTTATCCTTAGAAAATAATCACTCTAAATAAAATTATTTTAGAAGCCTAGGATCCATATTTGGCTCCATGATGCGTAAAGGATGCCGTAAACACACCACAGAGTTATTTAGGCAGACAAAACCCTTTGCCAATTTCGATCACTATGAAATTCCTAGATCTTTGAGATTCATTGACTATCAATGGCATGTTAATCTCGAATTATGTTCATCTCAAATTCAATGACAGGGTCGCTGTGGATCACTAAACAGATGGTGAATTGACCATACAAAATCGTGTGGTCCTCGGCTCAAATTACGCTTGAGATTCTCGATTTCCACATCATTCTCTACATATACTCTCAAATTGTCGTGTCGGTTAACCACGCGAGCTCCATCAACAAGTTATAAAGAAAATGTGTAACTTGTATGGATAACATAAGATTCACATTAAATAGATTGACAATTAACCTTGCAAAATTGCATGGTCCCCGGCTCAAGTTACACATAAGATTCGCGAGTTCCATATCATTCTCAACTATACCTTAGATTGATATATCCCTTAACCACACGAGCTCCACCAACAGAATATAAAAAGAATGTGCAATTTTCATCAATAATATAAACTCACATTCTCTTAATAAAATGGGTTTTTATTTTATACTTGTATTTAGAATACTTTTAGATTGACCATTATCACTATCAAACCCTTTCGGCAACTCTATTATAAAAATGCAATAGGCTGGTGTGGGTGGTAAGCGCGAAGCATATTAAAAATTGACCTCGTTAGGAATGATAGAGACCTCCTTAAACCCCCGACATTAGAATGAGTGAGCCTAGTCATGGTAAAACTGACAATGTCAATATTTAAAACATACGAGGGCGCATGTTATAGCTTTCTTATACATGTAATAGATACCATTCTAATATATATATATATATATATATATATATATATATATATATATATATATATATATATATATATATATATATATAACAAGGGTTAAATTTAAAATATTTTAATTTTAGTTGTCTATTATTAATTATAATTAATTACGAGGGCCCAATGTAACAATTAATAAATCACGAGGGTTTAATATTCAAATTCAATATTTAAAACAAACGAGGACGCATAATATAACTTTCTTATACATATAATAGATACAATTCTAATATATATATATATATATATATATATATATATATATATATATATATATATATATATATATATACACATATAATAAAGTACGAGGGCGCAATGTAACGATTAATTAATCATGAGGGTTTAATATTCAAATTTATAAATCCCTATTATAAATAATATTAAATATTTAAATTCACTATTCAAATAAATAAATAATTATTCAAATTCAAATAAACTCATTTAAATAATATTTATCAATTTTCTAAATTTAAAACATTTTAAATATGGTATTTATCTGTTGGGGCATGTAAATGCTCCACAAATAATGAGCGATAGTTAGGTTATATTTTCCCTTTATTGTATTTATGGTGTAAATACTCTCCCTCCTATATAAAGGGAGAGTTAGTCATTTATTTCCTTAAGTTAGCTAGCTCATTTCACTTTTCTTAGTTAGAGTTACACTTCTTAAAATGTAATTCTAGAGAGAGAAAGTGGTGGGTTCCCCCCACCTAGGGAGAGTTTCTCTCCCACCATGTTCTTCATGAAATATGTTATTATTCTCTCTTGTTCTTATTTTTTTCTTATGAACTCATATTATGTTCTTCGTGTTCATACTTCCAAAAACACGACTAATCTCAAGATATCTTTCTTCCGCATCCACCGTTCGTTAGAAAAATGGGTCTCTACAATTGGTATCAGAGCCGTACCTTGAAGATCTCATGATTAGTTCAAGGGAACGACTCTCGTTCGGTGATTATCTTGTGATTTTTCCGTGTTTCTGCAAGAAAAATTTTCGGGTTTCAAACCAGAATTTTTTTTATGAAGTTCTTTCTTAATTCTATCTTATGGGTGATTTTATCTCAATAAAATAAATTGTTGTTGCTGTTGCTCGTTCTATTTATTGCTGGAAGAAGATGTTCTTGAAGTTCTTACAATTTTTGCTGTTGAAGAAATGAAGAAATTTGGTGAAGAAATTATTTTTGTGGTCTCCAAAGTGTTGAAGAGATTCTCCACGAACTTCTTTTTTTTTTTGGATGAGAAGACACATATTTAATGGGCTTATTTTCAAGAGAAGTGGATTTTATTTTCTCTCCCAACAACTTTTTCTTCACAAGAGGTATCAAGTTTCTATTCTTCAAACTTTTCCTATTGTGAATATAATGTTGAAGACCACTTCGAAGTAAATTGTGTTTGTAAAAAGCACTTTGTCCTTTTTGCTCTTTTGGGTAAAAAGTAATTCACTCATATTTTGCCTTCCCAAGCAAAAACCATGTGGCTATGACAAATCCCATCACCTTTTGTCCCCAAAAAACCCCCTATATACTATTCTTTTTGCCTTCCTAAGACCCACTTGTTGAGATAAATGCTTTATAAAAAGATTCTCTTATTAAAATATGAATAAATGGCCTTTGCGGTACCATTTTTAATGAAAAAATAGCATTTTTCGTCACCTGTTCAGCCATTTCCGGACCCCCGAACCGCAACCAAAAACTGCCTACCGGAGTCCCCTGAGAAGCCTCTTAGCAACCCTTCTTAGCCTTTGATCCGAGGTTATAATGTTCCATCCGCAGCCTCTTGGTCCGCAGCCAAGAGACCGCAGCCCTTCCCTTGCCTTCCCTGCTGACCAAAGTCGCTATCTTCTTCTTGCTCGGACCGCAGCCTCGGACCGAAGCCTAGGTTCGCAAGCACTCGCACACTCCACTTCGGACAGCCTACTCGCACCTACCACAACTACCCTTGCTTACCTCGCACCGCAGTTCCACCGTCCGCACCCAAGACTCCCATCCGCACCTAGCCTTAACCCGCAGCCACCTTATCACTCCGCCTCACCCCCACCCTCTCATCCGAACCCACTCCTCCACCTTCCCTTTAGACCCGCAATCAACCCTCAGACTTCAGATTCTCCATCTCCACATCCTCTCTCCAGCGCCCCTCCTTCTTCCTTCTCCTTCTCCCCTCCTCCCCTCCTTTTTTTTCCTCCCTTCTCATCACCCCCCTTCTTTTTAGCCTTCTTATTTTTTAAGCCTCTTTTTTATATTTATTCAATTTATTTTATTTTATTTTTTTTAGTTATTTTTTTATTCAGTTATGTTTTTTTAACGCCAATTTTTTTATTTAGCCAATTATTTTTTTTAACACCATTTTTTTATTTAACCATTTTTTTTATTAAAACCAATTATTTTTGTAACACCAATTTTTTCCACCACCTACCCATGGATTGTCACATTGGTTATTCATTTCATGCCGGTTATTATTATTGGAAGAATACTCTTACCACAGTCGGACTTCATATTATCTTTTGTGATGCTTGCACCAGAACGGCGATTGATCAACAAAGTTGTTTCGCATTCTTCACTTTATGGGATATTATGACTTGGAGCTCTTGATTTTTGGTTGACGAATCATGTATCTTGAGCATGTGGACTTTATGTTGGGTTTTGAGCATTCTAACACTTCCTAAGTGTACATGAAACCCTAAATACCTTGGATCTATGTTTTCTCTATTATACATGCAAATAAGAACATCCAAGGTATTATCCTAATCTAGCATACAAAAACTATGAATGTAACAAGATAGAATACATACCTTTTGATGTAGCTTGATGTCTTCAAACTTTAAGAGCTTAGCCCCAATAGTGTGGAAGCCTCAAGTGGAATCACAAATCACCAAGACACCTTGGAATACTTTAGAGAATATGATTACTTGGTTCTCTCTAGTGAAATTGGCTAGCCCTTCTTTAGTGTATCCACACTAGTGCCAATTTCACCAACCAAAGACATCTTTATATAGTATGGAGGATTAGGGTTAAACCCTAATACCCATGACCTTTCATTTCCTAGGATCCATGGATTAAACACTCCATGGACTATCCATGAAAGCTTAGCCCAACCTAAATGAACTTGGCCCATTCCATACATATAAGAGTCCATATTTAATTAGTTCCTTTTGATCACTTAATTAATTATAAATTAATTCTTGATCAATACTAATTAAATAATATGATTCCATATTAATATATTAGAACTTATAACATATTAATATTAATCATAAACATACTATTCTCAAAAGTTTATCCATATAAATTGTGTCGGTGAAGTGCAACCCAAATGGACCATGCCGGGTCGGGTCAAGTACATACCAAATATAGTTATGGACTTAGACATTAATCCAACAGTCTCCCACTTGGATAAGTCTAAAACTATTATTGCGTATGAGTTCAAACCTAACTGGCAATCGTAGCTCTCAAAAGCTTCTGTCGTACTCTGACCTTGTAGATGAACTCTGACCTTTTTCAGTGACTTGTCCATTAGATAAGGGATCATATATTCCTCCATTCTAGATATCATATGGACTGAGACATGGATTATAATCATTCTCTCTGTCCATTTGTTGTTTCCCGATTTGCGATTTTTGACGACTGACTAATTGAACGAATCAAATCAGTCCTGGCCCGGCCGAGCACTTCCATTTGTCATCATCAAATCATCGAGGGGCCCACAGATATCGCTTTTATCCCGAAGGTAAAAGGAACGGATAAACTTCGACTCATATGGCTTGTTCTACTACTTGTTGAATCATACACAAAGGCACGTTTTATAGCATCGAGTTACCAAATGTGTTTTCGTGCAATCAATGTACTATCAACTCATAGTAACAACTCATATCTCTAGGTTTGAAGAATATAAGATATTATCGTCTCATGATCACTCGTGATAAAATCCATGAAGTGATTCCAATGAGCGCGGGTTGAATCCAATACTCAGAACTTATGAGCACTCATGAGTGTTGTAGCCCTTTGTCCAACACCTTAGACCTCTACATGCCAACCCATGACAGTCTTAATTCATATCTACTTCCAACATATGACCGACTGTGGATGGTTTGAATAACTTAGTCATTCTGGAAGAATAACCTAGTTTATTCGGGAAGTCAAAACATGCAAAGTAAAACACAATAATAATTGAATCCAATATGGTATCAACCCTTTGAACATAAATAAAACACCTTTTATTTATCACCATATGATTACACATTATTCATTGTATACTGTTTCAGCTATCAACTTTATTCTTGAATTTAAAACAATAGTTGTCCCATGCTCCAAGCATGTACACTATGTTTTCTTAAACACTAGTCATGCCACACACCAAGTATGCATACTATGTTTGTCTATGATCTTTACTTTGTGAACTAGATCAATTGAACATAACTTCAATGATTCTCTTTTCACACTCCCAAATCCTTACTGCAAATGCAAGAATTCCAAATTCATGCCATTTATAGAAATCTGTTAGATTCTAAACTTATATGCATTGATCCTCTTGTAACGATTATGCACAAAGTCACAAAGACTTGGCAACAATCATTACAGAGTATTCCAAAGGAGATCAACTCCTTGGAAATATCCTTCTTGCATTAAGTTTCCTTAATCTTACATAGATTGAAAATTCTAACTTTGAAACATTTCCAGATTCCATTTTGACTATCACTTCTGAACAAGAGTTGCCTCCTTACAGATTATGTCAATATGCTCCTTCCAGAATTATCACTATACTTCTAATTGTCCTTGAGTAACCAATCTTTGGTAAACCTTAGATTGTCCTCGACAATTGTTTAATCCTTTTAGTCATATCCAGTTCTAAACCTTTTCCCTTCTTAATACCCCAGGCATTTGGAAAATTTTAGAACGGATGAATATAGCACATGTAATCGATCCTATATCCGAAGCGTATGGGACACGATTCATGATGTCTTACATAAAGACTAAACCAGTCTTTTGCTATAATATTTCCATTTCAATTTGCCAAGTTCTCATAATTCAGATTATGAAAAGGGATGCCGTAATCATAATCGAATTTTAGAACGCAAATAATGGACCCATATACAGAATTTCCTTATGTTGAGCCATTCCAACATGAAATTCATATATATCCTTGACTAAATGATTAAAACCTCACGATCTAAGCTTATAGATTTGAGATGAAGCATAATTTCCTCTCCCTTAATTATAGCAAAACAACTTTTTCCCAATTGAAACTTTTGTTTTCTATAATTAACATTGCTAACTTGCAATACTTATCATAATTATCATGCTCCCACTAACATGATGATTATTAGCATAACACTTATGCTCCCACTAGCTTTGACATGTACTCAGAAATCAGCTGGACAGTCTGAAATTTAGATTCATACACCCTTTCCGTAGATAGCTCACCTGTGTGTCTAAGCAATTTCAAGAACCATGAAAAGGGATACCATAATCATGGTCTCAATTGCTTAGGCATTTGCCATTTCTCACAAGTCCATGTTAGTGTGCCGGTTAACCACACGCGCTCCACTAACGACTTTTGAAAATGCAAATAACACAATTGATATCTTCGTAAAATCTACTTAATGAAAGCGTTTCCTCACCATCATTTTCATGAATCGGAGAGAAACCTTATGACACTTAGATTTATATGGTGTATGAGTTCCTACCCATATGAATTTGTCAAACCATAATCACAAGACAAAGATAATGACAAATCCAAAACCATATGGATTGAACTCAATCTTAACTTCTTGCCACCTGGCAGCTCAAGGGCCTGCCATTGCTTCCATGTTGTTATGCAACAAACTGAGAACTCTAAGAACTCATATGCAAAGCCAACTTTAACTGGAATGGGCACAGATATGTCAACACGATAGGTTATAAACCTCAAGTTGTGTGCTAGTGAAGAACTTCAGGTTTTATTCTTGATTATTTCTTGAGACTTTCAAGACCTTTAAGACTCCCACTGTCCTCTTGACATATAAGACTCCCTTGTCAAACATCCAAGAGATAGTGCGGATTCTAATCAAGAAAAACACTTTACCCAATTGGCCTAAGTTGGTCTTTGTTTTATCCAAAACAACACAACTTATCAATTTCAAATGTACAAGAGTAGAAAACTTTTACTCTTACATTTGACAAGTGTTTTAAACCTTCTTTAAGACATGTCACTCAAATGACAATCTTGGAGTATGACTCTAAGACTTGTATTGGAACGAAGTATGACTCATCTTCTTGATTTAACCATTTCAACAATTCAAGTTCCTCTTCTTAGTCATAAGAATGCACTAAGATTTCCTTAGAGAACTAATTTTGATATGTTTTCTTAATCATTAAGATGATCACAAAACTAATACTAAAGTACTCTCCCATCTTTTCAGATATGAGAAACTTTTATCCTTCTGCCTAATTTGATTCTTCTTATTCGCCCTGCCATACATTGGAACCTTTTCCAATGTCTCAGAGTTACACTTAAGCTTGTAAGTATAATCATATTTACTTAGCTTTAGTAAACTATGACGAATAGTCTTATCAATCTTTTGTGGTGGACTTAGTCAATGCTCAAGAATGTGTACTCGATCCCTTAGTCCTTTACTTGACTCACACATCCATGTGAACAAGTAGTTAGTCTTAATTTTCTAATACTTGAAAGTTCTCATTCATCATGCTATACAACTTGCATGATTCCAAGTTCCGGTCCAATTGAAACTTGGGTGATGAGAATTTTTCCTTATTTGGTAAATTTAGACATTACCACAGATGAAAGAATCAATTTCATACTTCCACTCTTGCTATTAATGGAATCTTATAAGCAACAAAAATTTCCACAGATGCCATTGTAAGGATATTTTAAAATAAATAAAATCAAAAATTTTCTTTTATTTTAGAACTTTGTGGAAAAACTTATCCTTACAATCCATATGAAAACTTGTTGTTATCTATTCCTAGGCAATATCTCATAACTCCTAAGAAGTAGCTCAAGAATCCGATCTTCAAACTACGCGATAGAAATCCATCTACGCCATCAGATTCAACATATTCTTTCTTTAAGTTTCTTCACTTTTCTTTGATTCTTAAAACATCACCATGTGACCCAGTCACATCATGTATCAGGAATCTCAGAATAGAAACTTAGCAGAGTCAGATAGTGGAATTTACCTGAAGTAGAGTCAAACTTATTGACTTTAACATCCTTAGGTAAATTTGGCAGCTTCGCAACCAATGCCCCTTCCCTTGGCAATATAAACATATGGACCCTTTGATAATGGTACACGGGACTATCACAGACTTAGCTTTTCTCTTTACCATTTGGTCAACCGAGTTGACTATGGCTGGTCCCTTTCCATTGGGAAGAGAATGCTTTACTGGATATCCAATGTCATCATTGTCAATGTCCATAAAGTTTTAGGAAGTTGATCTTAGCAAATAGATAAGATCATTAAGGGTCTTGTCATAGTCTGTTTCATAGGTGTCCCAAAGGAACTCACTATGTGACTTAGAAAGTGATTGAACCACCAACTTTCTCAAGACTTTGACACCCAACTCTCCCGGCTTGTCAATATGTGACTACATCTCCAAGATGTGTTCACACCTAGACCTTGCCTTGCCAATAGGGCTTGAGTGACCTTAAACTTTTCAAGAACTTGTGGGTTGGGGAGAATAATTGGAGGAGGTGAAAGAAGTATGATTTCCAAAGGACATCATCTTCATTTAGGAAACCTTGTTTCACTAGATTTGGGAAGATCATAGGTGTCTATTACAGACATCTTTTGGGAGATATTCAAGATAGTTGATTTAAAGTCCTTAATATGACACCCAATATGAAATATTAAGGCTAGGACCCAACAAACTATTTTATAACTTAGAAGAGGTATGCCGTAATCCAAGCTATAAAATATTTGAAGGTAGGTGAATGACGATTCACCAATTTCCACCAAGATAAACGAAATGAATCATTAGGTTTTAATTGGTTTTGAAACTCCTAGATCTTTGAGATTCATTGAACTTTTCAAAGGCATGTTTCAATCTCGAGTGTGCCCTTCAGGTTTTGTGACTGGGATGCCGAGGATCACAAAACAAGGTGTGAAGTAACCATGCAAATCACTTGGTACTCTTAATAAATTACCCCTCAATTGATGTGCCGGTTAACCACACACGCTCGATCGATACTATGATAAATATTAAGTCACCCTTTACCTACCTTGTTAAGTCCAAGTTAGTGTGCCGGTTAACCACACACGCTCCATTAACGACTTAGACAAAGTGTAAAGTGTAATTTCATGGGTTAGCACCTTATTCACATTTTTCCTAAGTAACTAAGATTGGGTATTATTAAGAGTTCAGTTACTTAGTATTATCATTAATACTTTTAATGAAGGGAGAATTCTAGTCCTGTCAAACCCGTTTGGCTAACGACCCTCCACCAGTCAAGCAAGCGGTGGGTGAGAGTGGACACCCATTAAGTTGCCATTTTATAGGCAACAACCTTATACCCACCTTATAGACCGGCTTCGTGAATGAGGCGTACTAGCGGTAAGACTGACTTTACTCTTATACATATATAAATTATTAACTTATAATATTATAAAGTATAAGGGTTGAATTTTAACTTTTAAAATTCTAAGGGCTAACTTGGAATTAAAGTATTCATACTTGAAAACTTTTCAAATTCCAAAACTTGAGGGCAAGTTTTGAAACTATTCAAAACTAATTAATTCCATAACTTATGTGTTTAAAGTAGTTTTAATCCAAAAACTCTTCAAGTTCCATAACTTGAGGACAAGTTATGGAAGACTTTAAACTAATAAAAGAATTAACTTTTCTTTATTTTATAACTTATGGAATTAATTAAGGTTACACCTTTATTTTATTTTATTTTATTTTATTAAATGAAGAGACTCTTGGTCCTCCATAACTTGAGGACAAGTTATGGAGTCATAAAACCATTTAATTAGAACTAGACTCTTCATTTTTGTAACCTTTGCCAATTTTTATGAGTTTTATGATTCTTAAATGTGACTTTTCATATAACTTGAGGACAAGTTACAAAAACACATTTTAGAATCAATTCTTAGATTAATTTGGATTAAAACCAACTATCACATAATTTTATTCATTAATCTAAATTTACTCATAAAACAAGGTAACACAAAAAACTTTTGGTGATCCATAACTTATTCTTAAGTTATGGAATCCTTTAAAACATTAACACCAAATTTTGTAACTCCAAAAAAACTTTGAATCAATTTTTTTTTAAAACCTTTTCATATCCATAACTTATGGAGGTTTCAAAAAATAAAACTCTTTAGATCAAACTTTTAAAACTAATAAAATAATCATATTATTTTATCTTTTATTAAATTTGACCTAATTCAACTCATAAAGCAAATTATTCAAATTTTACAAATAATTAGTTTTTCACAAGAACAAGTAATTATCTTAAAATTTGACAAACTTCATGTTTTTTTTTTTCAACTTTGAAAATAAAATATTTGCATCAATATAACAGAAAACAACCCGTGGCTCTGATACCACTGTTGGGTTTTGAGCATTCTAACACTTCCTAAGTGTACATGCAACCCTAAATACCTTGGATCTATGTTTTCTCTATTATACATGCAAATAAGAACATCCAAGGTATTATCCTAATCTAGCATACAAAAACTATGAATGTAACAAGATAGAATACATACCTTTTGATGTAGCTTGATGTCTTCAAGCTTTAAGAGCTTAGCCCCAATAGTGTGGAAGCCTCAAGTGGAATCACAAATCACCAAGACACCTTGGAATACTTTAGAGAATATGATTACTTGGTTCTCTATAGTGAAATTGGCTAGCCCTTCTTTAGTGTATCCACACTAGTGCCAATTTCACCAACCAAAGACATCTTTATATAGTATGGAGGATTAGGGTTAAACCCTAATACCCATGACCTTTCATTTCCTAGGATCCATGGGTTAAACACTCCATGGACTATCCATGAAAGCTTAGCCCAACCTAAATGAACTTGGCCCATTCCATATATATAAGAGTCCATATTTAATTAGTTCCTTTTGATCACTTAATTAATTATAAATTAATTCTTGATCAATACTAATTAAATAATATGATTCCATATTAATATATTAGAACTTATAACATATTAATATTAATCATAAACATACTATTCTCAAAAGATTATCCATATAAATTGTGTCGGTGAAGTGCAACCCAAATGGACCATGCCGGGTCGGGTCAAGTACATACCAAATATAGTTATGGACTTAGACATTAATCCAACACTTTATTCTATATTGAAGACCACTTTAAGTGTTCCGACACCGCAGTTTGGATATTATTTTTGGCACAACAGATTTTCTCAGCACAACTTCAACAACTATATCACCTGCCTTCTCATGACCGCAAGAGTATTTATTTTATTCTTTCTCATCGAGACCCTTCATACATCTAGGGAGAGCTTCTCTTAGCTTTTGGTATCCGACACTCTCCATCCGATGATTTGTTGATTTCTGATATCCGGTCATTGGTTATCAAAAATAAGGAGAGAATATCATCCGAATTTGGTTATTATTGTTTGAGTTTGGATTTTGAAGACTTCTGAAGACAATTATTTATTTAATGATGTGATGTGGAACTTATTTTGGTCTTCACGGATCGAATTTTTGGCATTACTCGATGTTTTATGATTCAGATTATTTATTATTCGGACTCTACCACAGGATGATTTTGTGTTTGCATGTGGTTCAGTTCTTATGGTTTCACGAGTTTGGATTTGTGATATGTTGAAGACAAAGATTATTTTGGCGATGTGACGTGGCACTTATTTTTGATCCTTGGATCAAATTTTTGGCATCGCTGGACCATGTGTTTGGACTCACATTATCTTTATCCGGACTACATTTTTTGGATGCTTCACATTTTTAGCAGGTTATTCTTTGAAGAATTTCGGTGTATTATGATTCCAGAACTCGAGATGTTTTTTAGACTTTTGAAGACGAAGTGTTTCTTTTATTGGATCTTCTACATGCTCATGGTGACCTCCTTCTTCGGGTGATTATGACTTGTTTGAAGATTTAGATCTTATCTTTTCTGCTTCATTGGTTGTGCTTTGAAGCCGAAGACCTTCATTTCAGAGATTCATGGCCAATGTCAAACTTCACAAACACTTCAGAGTTTCAAAGACATTTCAGCACTTGATTTCATTTTATTACCACACTTGCTAGTTGGATTACTTTATTATAGCCTTGTATCACTTATTATATCTCTGTAACACCCAAAGTTTTGGAGGCCAAGAAAGGAAAGAAAACCCTAATTTTTAGGGGCGACTCGGCGAGTCCAAGGAGGAACTCAGCGAGTTCGAGCGGGATCCGGGTTGAGGAGTAAGTGACCGACTCAGCGAGTCGGCCAAGGTGACTCGGCGAGTCTGGTCTGTGCGTGGAAAACCCTAAATTCGGGACTTGGAGCCTATATAAACGTCTTAATCTTCTTCCTAGGGTTCCTTACTGCCTCTTTAGCCCTGGATACCAAACCCTAGCCGTCATATCCTTTAATTGAGCCATTTATTTCCTTGGAAGGTGCATTAAAGCTTGGAGAAGGAAGAAGGAACTTGGAGGAGCAAGAAGGGACTATAGATATGGGATTGTGAGTTCATTCTGAGCATTTGGAGGTAATAAACTAGTTCCTGGACCCTTTTTGCACCTAGATCTATGTGTGGTTGTCGGGGCTTTTTAGCCATAATGTTATTATTTTGATTTAGAAGCCAGATCTGATGTCGCTACTTCAGATCTAAGCATATTATGGTCTTGAGAAGCATAAAGTAGGAGCCCTTGAGTTGATTATGGAGCCTCCTTGCCTTAAACCCTATTTTATGGTGTATTTTTCTTAGACCTCCTTCTCTACATGTAAAGTTTGCAACTTTACGTGAGGAATAGGCTTAGGAAGGGTAGATCTAAAGATTTGAGTCCCTGCATGAATCAAAAGTCCTCTGCATGTATGAAGGACCGGATGGACTCGGCGAGTCCTTTGAGTGGACTCGGCGAGTAGCTTGAAGATGAGGAGGAACTCGACGAGTGGGATGAACAACTTGTCGAGTCGGATGAAGTTGGGCATGAACTCGGCGAGTTGGAAGAACAACTCGCCAAGTTGGATGAAGATTGTCTTGGACTCGGCGAGTTTGTTCTTGGACTCGGCGAGTCAGGTCGCGAAACCCCAAACCCTTCGAGTTGAGACTCGAAACAGTGAGTCGAATGGAGACTCGGTGAGTTGGACAGGTCAGGACTCGGTAATCGGTAGACTCGGCGAGTCATGGACTGACTCGGCGAGTCGAGTCGCTAACAGGAGGACTCTGAACACATGAACTCAGCGAGTCAATAGGGTGACTCGGCGAGTAGGGTTGACCTGGAAGGTTGACTTTGACCAGGACTTTGACCTTGACCAGAGTTGAATTAGTTGACTTTCTGGGGATAGTTAGACTAAGTGTTGCATTGATATTGGTAGCTCGGGGAGCTAGTGGAGCAGTAGTTCAGAGAGCTGTCGGTTAGCAGCCAGAGGATTATCAGCAGAGTTCAGCAGTGCGAGGTGAGTCTCCTCACTGTTTGTATGAGTCTAAGGCACCAATGCCGACCCATTTAGAATATGCATGAAAGACCAGGGGCGGCTTCTGGCACACAGTATGTTATTATGTATGGTAGGAAGACCCAGGGGTTAGCCCTAGGCAATATGCATGAAAGACCAGGGGGCGGCTCCTGGCACACAATATGTTATTATGTATGGTAGGAAGACCCGGGGGTTAGCCCTAAGCAATATGCATGAAAGACCAGGGGGCGGCTCCTGGCATACAGTATGTTATTATGGATGATAGGAAGACCCGGGGGTTAGCCCTAGGCAATATGTATGAAAGACCAGGAGGTGGCTCCTGGCGCATTGTATGCTATTATATATGAAAGACCAGGAGGTGGCTTCTGGCACACTGTATGTTGTTTAGCTAAGTAGAGTAGTATGTATGGTTGTCTTTGTGATACTTGCATAGAAGACCAGGGGTAGCCCTTGGCACATGTATGTAAGACCAGGGGGTGGCCCTTGGCACTTGTCTGTAAGACCTAGGGAGCGGCCTAGGCTTGACCAGGAAGACCACGCGTAGCCCGTGGCATAATGGCAAGACTATATTTGGCACATAGCACCTTACTTGATTATGGATAAGTCGGTTATGTATGGTTCTTGGCTATGAATGGTTTGTATGGTATGTGGTATCTGGGGAACTCACTAAGCTTCGTGCTTACGGTTTTCAGTTTTGGTTTCAGGTGCTTCCGGTAGCGGATGATGGAGCTCGGGATGATCGCATGGCACACACCATAGATTAGTCAGCCTGGGAATGTTTTACTCTGATAATGAACATGTGTTTTGAAAACTAATACTCTGTTTATGTTTTGAAACGATGATTTTACTTTAAGTAATATTTTATTAAAAGAAATTTTAAGTCTTGAATTTTGGGACGTTACAATCTCTCATCATTTGTAAGCATTTAGGGTGAGAATGTTGGGGCATGTAAATGCTCCACAAATAATGAGTGATAGTTAGGTTATATTTTCCCTTTATTCACTACAAGAAAAAAGGCCTTTTACGACGCGCAAAATACGACGCTCATTGATCTATGTTACGCAAAGGAGAGTGACATTAGAAAAATGTCATCTCTTCAAAAAATTTAAGGATAGAAGACACGCATTATTGCGCGCCCTTAAATTAGTGTCTAAAAATAACACGGAGGGCACCTATAATAAAATGCGCGTCGTCTAAGGGTGTCGCTTTATATTTTTTAATGGAACGCGCGTTCCATCCTTTAATAGTGGGGGAAAGGGGGAAATTAAATTCTGAAAAAATTAAAAACCCCGCCATGCTCTCCTCTACCTTCTTTCAATCGTTCTTCTCTCTCTCTCTCTCTCTCTCTCTCTCTCTCTCTCAATCAAATACCAAAAATTGACTATTGTTGGAACTAGGGTTCCGGTTCTTAGTGAAATCGAAGGTTTTTTGGTCACCAGGCCATGAAATTGATCAAAGGGGTACAGTTTAGAGTGATTTCCATATCAAGTAGAACAGTAGCTCCATTAAAGTCAAGGTCTCGAAACTCCATGGTCAATCATCATCAACATTCTACTTCTTTATTTGTTCCAGAGGTTTGTCTTCCTTTATTACGAGTTTTATAACCTTTTTAATCAAACTCAATTATCCCTCGATACCTAATGTTATCTTTTGCGTTGTTGCTTCTGCTCTGTTCTTCTTGAAACCTCCCCACACTCTCATGTCGAAACATAATTTATGATATCAAGTTGGAAATCAATAGAAATGGCTATGAAGGTCGGTTGGGTTGGACGATTCTCTGGAGGATGAGAGAGATTTGGACATGGCAGATCGTAGGGCTACAGAGATTGAGCTTGATACCATGGAGGGTTTTGCGTTAAGGGAAAAGCTCCACCATCATCTCAACGACCAAGGTTGGTTAGGGTTTCTGTTTTTTTTTTCTGTTTTTTCTTTTTCTCCTTCCCCAGTTGAAAATTCTCTTTGGTATGTGCTAGTTCTCTCTCCAGCTTCTCATTTTTTAAGATTAATTGTTAGTGGAAATAGGTTTTAGATTCATTGAAATGTTCTCTTTTGCTTCCTTTTCTCTAATGAGCATTATCTGTTCTATTTCATATCTAATTTATATGGTCTGATTCTCTTTTTGTTTATTGGGTTTTATGTGTTAATCTGTGATAAAAATAAGTTCACTTTTTTGTGCAGGTTTCTTGACTTGAAGTTTAGTTTGTCTATCATATTTAGAGATAATAAACGAGTCTCTGGGAGGTATGCAATGAGCTTTAAGTAGGTCAATTAATAGATCCCATGAATCCAAGTGCACCACTTGCATGAGTTGGATGAAGTTGTGGGTTACATGAGTCTGTGTTACCCTTTTGGGCTAACTGCCTCGGTTCTGTTTGGAAGACATCATAAGGCCATATTACAATCTCCAAAAAAAACTTTCTTTGTTCTTCTTTGCTTTAACTTCATCAGCCTCCAGATCTAATATTAATTTTTCTCTTAGATTCAGAAATTGATAAATCTCTTAAACAAGGTTTATCCCATTTTTTTCTTCAGTAGTGTAGAAAGACATGTTGCCAATGTATACGGTTGTTGAATTTGGAGTGCGTGTTCATATTCTTATTGTGTTCCTGGAAACCTTTTGTCACGATACGTTGAAATCTTTGTTGGATCCTGTAACATTAACATAGGTAATGAATAGAATGCACACTGATAAGTGATATTGGTAATTTAGTAATTTTAAAAATAGGAAAAATATTGGATATTACCTTGAACAGCAACGCCATTGCACCTTATCTGAAAATGAAGACAAGTAGTATATTGTGTTGTTACTCTCGAGTTAATAGTTACACATGCTTATAGAAACAAATCTGATGATGTTTAAATTAGTATGACTATCACATTTGTTGCATGAAATTATTCTTACAGAACCAACTCTGATGATGTTTAAATTAGATGAGAAGCTGAAGTTGATAGAATCTCGTCTGGAAAGCAAAGTATTTACTAAACCACCTCAATACTCAACCCCTTTTACATTGTTTTCATCATATTGTTACATATAACAAGATACACTTTTTGTTATTGTAGAATTGAGGGCCCACTTCAGGCTTACATCCTCGTTGACGTACATCACGTGATATTCCTCCGGTGTGGAGTTAAGAATTTGGGGGTTTCTTTCAAGAAGCAAGTAAAATGTACAGCAACTAAAGTTTACTTGGTCTCAAATTCTTCTTGCCCAGGTTGTTTTTCGTCCCTCATTGTACTTTTAGTTTTCCCGCATCTTCTTATAGTTCCGAGATGCTTTCCATGTGCTTATAAGCTTGCTGGTGTTTACAAACTTATTGGCACGCATAAACTCATTTATATCTTGTAATCATCTTCATGTTTAATAAGAATATATATTGCGCATTTTGATTGTAGTCTGAGGCTTGTAAGGTTTTCAGGTCATATTGAATTAAAACTGCATAGGCTAAGTTGATGAACTGTTGTGAAGTGTATGTTGCTTTACGCTAATATATGTTTATGTTTTCAGGTTCCAATGGCTCCAAAACAGCCAAACACAGGACTCTTTGTGGGTCTAAATAAAGGGCATGTTGTCACCAAGAAGGAATTAGCACCTCGTCCTTCCGACAGAAAAGGGGTAAGTAACAAATCATGATATCTAAATTGTGTTGAGTTTCTTTTGGTTAAATTAATGGCTGTGTTTCTTTGGATTATATATAGAAAACAAGCATAAGATCACACTTCGTGAGAAACCTTATCATGTATATTTGAGATCTTTTGTCTTTAAAATAAAGGGCTTTGAATCATACCTTGAGCTATAGAACTCAAACGGAATCACGGGTGCCTATGATTCTGTTTTCCATCAGATCTATAGTCATATTGTAAAAATCATACCTTGAGCTATAGAACTCAAACGGACCCCAAACCAGTTCCCAAAGTTCACAAATTGAGTTGGCTAACTTTCTTAAGCAGGCCAACCTCACTGGTAAGGACTTTATCTATGTGCAAGAATGGAATCTTTGCTGTTAGGTCTGATTCGGGTCTGTTCTGATATGTCATTTTGTTTTCATCATTTATAAGGCTTGGAAAAGGATCCAGAGTGATTCCAAGTTTCTATATGTTCCTGATATTATGAATTTAAGATCTGGAGCAGATGGGGTGTTATTTCCAATTATAAATTGGTTAGAATTGATCCAGACTCCAGATCAGTGGGCAGTCACCAGCTTTTACTAGTGTTGTGATTGTCCACAATGTGAATTTTATATCCGGAGCTTGGGAAATGCTTTTCATTCAATTCCAACTCTGAGACTTTCATTTGTATGTCCTTTACTTCTCTGAATTTTGGTATGGACGAATTCTACTTACAAGTTGGGTAGAATTGGCCAACCTCACTTGACTGTCTTGTTGGAGACAGAAGTGATACACCTTTTTGTAAAATTCATATTTAATTCATCCTTTGGAGTTAGAAGGAGTTCTTTATAGTTCTGGAATCCTGAATAATCATAGTTTCCTATAAAATTTAGTTAAAGCTATGTTTCTGTTTTAGATTTTGGAGTAAATCCATTTTGAACAGCAGGTCTGTTTTAGAGACCTTGCTGTGATTACTCTTTTCTCAACTCATAGCTTCATTACTTCTCCTTTCTAACCTTTAGTCCTTCTAAGATGGGTTTTAAAAGTTTAAAATTTTTGCAAGTGTGCTATTGAAAATGAATAGCTGTACATCTCTTTGTTGTATCTCAGTATCAATGCATGTTTCATATCTGTCAATGTGTGTGAAATTAAATATTATCAAATTTTGCATATACAAAAAAAAAGTGTAGCTCCTATTTATTATAAACTCACTTGCTGAATATTGCCTAGATCTGGTTTTGTAATTCGGGATCTGGTGGTTGAGAGTGCATCAAAATCTTTGCGTATGTTGAGAGAAGAATGGATATTGTTGGAGTCCTGTAGAAACAAAAAAAAATAGATGATGATCACAAAAGAAAACATAGATGTATAGAAATAGAAATACTCACGATACAGTAGGAAGCTTCTCATGTATAATGACAAAAATGTCCTTTGGGCTACACCCAGGTCGTCTGGCCAAAAGATGGCTGTATTCTCCAAGCAGATAAGCGCTAACCTGCATAATGACATCAGCATACAGTTGTCTATATTTGTGTAGGAAATATAAGATATAATCTACATACCTTCACCATTGTCTCATGTATTGCAGGCTTATCAAGATATTCTCTAGCTTTGAGAGCTGCATAAGGCTAATGATTAAAAAAAGAAAAGTGTGTCAGTAGTAAGTCCTATGAACTTTAATAATGCAGATACCAATCTACATTCTACAATACCAAATTAATTAGAATATTCATGAATCAGAATGGAGATTCTAAAGATCATCATCCAAATGCACCAAAATTTAGAGTAAGATCGAACCACTATTAATGAAGGTATTCTACTGGGCTAGGATGCTTGTTGTTTGGATATGGAGCCATGGAAGAACTTGGACCCTTCCGTGTTAACAATGATGGAAAAACACTCTACCCCAACCACTATGCATGGAACAATGGTAACAAAAATTCCTTTAATTACTATGTCCCATTCACATCACTTATAATCTTAGTCCCTGTCTTGCAGGTGCATGCCTAACCCTATAAAACCTTTGCTTTTGAGGTACTAACTGTTTTCTCCTGGAATTTTTTTTGCCTGAGATTTTTTGCTGCCAGCTATCCCTTCGGGACCACTCTTATGTATTATGTTAAAAGCACCAATTCAGAAATTTGCTGATTATGTAAGTCAGCTTTCCTCTTCCTTTTTGCTTTTTATTATTTATGCACCCTTATGCCACAAATCTCTTTATTTATCATACTAAATATGCAACCATCCCTTATTTTACTCCTAACTTGTTGTATAATTCATTCATGTCAGCTGCATATATGTTGCATAAAATAAATTGGTAAAAGTAGACATGTGAATTATGCATCTGTTATCTCAAATCTTACATTTATTTTTATTTCTGTTATTGTTTTTTCCAGCTTTTAGGTGTTGGTGTCAAGCTTGTTGGCAATACAGTGTGGAGTACCCTCTTTCATCAATTCTTAATAGTGATGTCACGTGAGAAATCATTTTTCTTTTTGTTAAACAAGTCTTTATTATCATGTATTAGGTCATACCATGGGTAAAAACAGCCTTGCCCCTGGTTCCGGGGTTGTCACAAAATACTTGACTTTTTAACTTTGTTTGTGGTTTCATTTAGTAATAATCCTTCTGAGGGGGTGTTTGTTGGGCTGCTTCTTTCAATGTCATTAACAACAGTGGTAAGTAAAATCTTACTACTATGAACCTCTTTTGCTTAAACCTACCTTATTGACCTGTAGCTGATTAAACATTAAATTAATTATGCAGGTTTTGAAGTTTTTGATGGAAAAGAATAGTGTTAATGCTCTTCATAGAAAAGTATGTTGGTATTTTAAGAAATTTGGCTAATAATTTAGTTAATTATATAAAAAATATTGAAATCTTACATTTGTCTACTATTGGAATGATTATTTGTAGTATTACATTTGTGTACTATTCGAATGATTATTTGTATAACATTAACTTTTGTGCAATGCATTGTATTATTTGTATATGGTATTTTATTTTCCATTATGTGACATAAAATGCAAATTTAATATGAAAATAAGTAAATCCATAAATAATTTTTTTTTTAATTTAAAATTACGATACGCAAAAATGTGTGTCATCTTCATTTATGACATGGCCTTTCTTGACAGGGGCTTTCTTGATACGCATTGCGTGTCATTAACATGCGCGTCGTAAGGTTACGACACGCGAATGCGTGTCGTCTTCCTTTATGACAGGGCCTTCCTTGATACGCATTGCGTGTCGTAACTGCGCGTCGTAAATGCGTGTCGTAAATGCACGTCGTAAATGCGCGTCGTCTCTAGACGACGCGCAAGTGCGCGTTGTCTATCTTTATGACATGGCCTTCCTTGACACGCATTTGCGCGTCGTCTGAGCCATTTACGACGCGCAATGAGCGTCGTAAAAGGCCTTTTTTCTTGTAGTGATTGTATTTATCGTGTAAATACTCTCCCTCCTATATAAAGGGAGAGTTGGTCATTTATTTCCTTAAGTTAGCTAGCTTATTTCACTTTTCTTAGTTAGAGTTACACTTCTTAAAATGTAATTCTAGAGAGAGAAAGTGGTGGGTTCTCCCCACTTAGGGAAAGTTTCTCTCCCACCATGTTCTTCATGAAATATATTATTATTCTCTCTTGTTCTTACTTTTTTCTTATGAACTCATATTATGTTCTTCGTGTTCATAATTCCAAAAACACGACTAATCTCAAGATATCTTTCTTCCGCATTCACCGTTCGTTAGAAAGATATCAATTGTAGAGACCCATTTTTGTGCTCTGATACCAATTGTAGAGACCCATTTTCTAATGAACGGTGAATGCGGAAGAAAGATATCTTGAGATTAGTCGTGTTTTTGGAAGTATGAACACGAAGAACATAATATGAGTTCATAAGAAAAAAGTAAGAACGAGAGAGAATAATAATATATTTCATGAAGAACATGTTGGGAGAGAAATTTCCATGCCCCAACATTATCCATATTTAATAAACCTTCATATATGAAAAATGGAAGAAAATCCGAAACCGTAATTCTTCTAAGCTCAAGTCGTGAGTTCCTAGCTGTCACGTCGTAAGCTACGACTAGGGTTTTAATAATTACGAATTTTTAAATTATTCTTCTACCATTCAATTTCAAACAAGGTTTTGTAGAAAATATGGACCTAGGATGAATTTAACCATGAACCAATGGCTCTGATACCACTGTTGAGTTTTCTATGCATCAAACACATTCTAAACTAGGCAGCGGAAAAATCGAAACTACGATATACGTCAGTGTACATGCATCCTATGGATTTATGGCTTCATTCTAATTACATCAACCCTAGAAAACATAAAAACAAAGAAGAAAACATACCTCTTATGTATCCCTTGATATTTTTACTTGAGATCTTGATCCTTCATGAAGCTGCTTGGACGAGAGGACCCAAACCCGAATCCCTCTAATGGTATCACACCCAATGATACCAAAGAGTGGAATAAAATAACTAGGAGAAGAGTAAACTTCCCAACCCCAAAGGGGTTAGAAATCGTCTCTAAGAGGGGGAAGAAGAAGGGTTGGGGAAACTTCAAGCCAAGGTGTAAGGAGGAATGAAATCTCTAAGGCCCTATTTATAGCTTTGGATCCCTTCCAGGGTTTAGTACTCCTTCACTTGTGGGATGGAGGCATAACAACGAAATTTCACTCCTTTCCCATGTAGGATGGAGTGAATTTCATTCAACCCTAATCCCATAAGGGTTCTGGACATTCATGATTAACCAACTATCGATTAATGAACAATCAACCCTTTATTTAATTAAACTGTTAATTAATTCCCAAAATATATTTCTAAAATATATTTCCAATTATTTTCTAATTAATTATTAACCATAATAATTAATAAACCAATTTCTCCTTTATTTATTCTACTTAATTTGGGTCTTAAGGGCAACCCAAAAGGACCTTGTTATTATTAGAAATATTACCAATAGTTAATGACCTTAGACACTATTTCAACAAGGATTTATCAGGACTGTGTCCTGAACGTGCTTAGGGAGAGGTTCCGTGTCGACCTGGTTATGATACCGTTGCGAGGGTTGAAACTGATTGTCAGTATGGACTGGTTGGGGGCCAATGGCGCCATGATAGATTGTGAGCGTCAGCTGGTGCGAGTTCGAACCCCAAGTGGGGGAGAACTGGTTATTCATGGGGAGAGGGCCTCGCAGGGGCCAACCCTCTATTTAGCTGCGAGGGCTAGGAGACTTCTTCAGCAAGGTTGTTTAGGATTTTTAGCATATATCATGGATACAAGGGTTGAGGCTACGACATATTTTGGTAGTGTGTCGGTCGTACGAGATTATTGGGATGTCTTTCCCGGAGGATTTACCTTGAGTGGCTCCAGAGAGCCAAGTAGTGTTCTGCATTGATTTTGGTGCTGGGTGCCGCTCTGATAGCTAAGGCACCATACTGGCTAGCTCCGCCCGAGATGTAGAAGCCGTCTACATAGCTTCAGGAGCTACTAGACCGAAGGTTTATACGTCCGAGCAGTTCCCCATGGGGAGCAACGATCTTTTTCGTGAAAAACAAAGACAGGTCACACATGATGTGTATTGATTATCGGTAGCTGAACAAGTTAATGGTGAAAAACCATTATCCACTCCTGAGGATCAATGATTTGTTCGTAACCGTAGGGTGAGTCTTGGTTTTCCAAGATTGATCTTTGGTTGGGGTATCATCAGATGCGGATTAGGGAGGAGGACATACCTAATACGGCTTTCAGGACTAGGTACAGGCACTAGGAGTTTTCGGTGATGTCATTCGGGCCCACCAGTGGCCCAACATCGTTCATGGATCTTAAGAACAAAGTGTGTAGACCGATGTTGGATTGGTCGACGATCATTTTTGTTGATGATATCCTGATTTATTCTAAGACCAAGGAGTAGCATGAACAACATCTAAGGGAGGTATTGGAGACATTGAGGACGGAAAGGCTTTATGCCAAGTTGTCAAAGTGTGATTTATGGTTGCGGGAGGTGCAGTTTTTGGGGCACATCATCAACCAAGATGGTATTTCGGTTGATCCAACTAAGGTTGAGGTCGTAATGCGGTGGGAATTGTCAAAGAATGCATTTGAGATTCATAGTTTCTTGGGTCTAGTGGCATACCATCGGAGATTCATTCAAGATTTCTCCAAGGTTGCAGTGCCTTTGACCTGCTTGACCAAGAAGAATGTGACATTTCGGTGGGGCCCAGATTAGCACTTGGCATTCGAGACCTTGAGGAAAAGGTTATGTGAGGCCCCAATTCTAGTACTACACGAGGGGTTGGATGATTTGGTAGTGTATTGTGATGCATCGATCTTAGGGTTAGGGGCGGTTTTGATGTAGAGGGGGCATGTGATCGCATATGCCTTGAGGCAGTTGAAGCGTCATAAGGCGAATTACCCCACACACGACCTAGAAATGGGGGACAGTGGTGTTTTCCCTTAAAATTTGAAGGTATTATTTATACGGAGTGCGGTGCACTATCTATATTGACCACAAGAGTTTAAAGTATTTGATGGATCAGTAGAACCTCATCATGCGACATAGGAGGTCGTTGGATGTACTGAAAGATTATGACTGCGAGATCTTGTAACATCTAGGGAAGACCAACGTGGTGGCCGATGGTTTAAGTTGAAAGGTGGCAGGTTCTCCATTTGGGAACACTTGTTTGAGGATAACGGTGGTCTCTCCAATGTTAGATATGATTAATAAGGCTCAAGTAGAGGGTTTGAAGAAAGTGAACCATAAGATATAGCGGATTCGGGGCCAGTTTCCCTTGTTTGTACGGGATGGTCGGGGACTCTTGACACAGTGTGGTCGGGTGTGGGTACCGGTGACTGGGGGAGTGAGACAAAAGATATTGGAGGAGGCACATAAGTCCAAGTTATCTATACATCTGAGAGCCACAAAAATGTATAGAGATATGAGGTTGTGCTACTGGTGGCCTTACGTGAAGTGGGAGATCGTCTAGTTTGTGGAGCGATGCTTGACCTAGAGGAAGGTCAAGGCTAAGCATCAGCGATCTCAAGGCAAGGTTCAACCACTACCCATTCTTACGTGGCAGTGGGAACATATCACCATAGACTTCATCATGAATTTACCGAGGACGGCGAGTGTCGGGATGCCATATGGTTTATCATGGATAGATTAACGAAGAGTGCCCATTTTATGCCAATCTCCAAGAGTATTTATACGAAGAAATTAGCAGAAATCTATGTGCGGTAGGTGGTGGTCAGGCACGGAGTGCTAGTATCGGTGGTCTCAGACCGTGATGTTCGGTTTACATCCATGTTTTGGCAGAAGTTCCACGAAGAGTTGGGAACTCAGTTACACTTCTGCACTTCATACCACCCCCAGACAGACGGCCAGAGCGAGCAGATGATCCAGGCGCTCGAGGATATGCTTCGAGCATGTGTATTGGACTTCGGAGGGATTTGGGATACACACCTCCCACTAGCAGAGTTTTCATATAACAATAGTTGTCATGCTAACATCGACCGACCCCCATTTGAGATGTTGTGCGGTTGGAGGTATAGGACCCTGATTTGTTGGGGTGAAGTTGGGTACAGAATCATGGGAAACATCGAGTTGGTTCTTAAGACTACCGAGTTGATCCAGCAGGTGTGCGACAGGCTTTGGGTCGTGCAAAGCCATCAGAAGAGCTATGCTGACCGGTGTCGCTCGGATCTTAAGTTCCAGGTGGGAGACTTCGTATTGATCAAAGTGTCACCGTGGAAGGGTGTCATTCGGTTCTGGAATATGGGAAAGTTAGGGCCTTGGTATATTGGTCCGTTTAGGATTACCGTCTAGGTGGACAAGGTGTCTTACCTTTTGGATCTGCCAGATGAGCTTAGTCAGATTCACAACACCTTCCAAGTGTCTCAGCTCTGGAAGTGTATCACTGATGAGGCCGTAGTTATTTCGTTGGACGACATTCAGGTTAATGAGTGCCTGAACTCACTACTAGAAAAACAGCCTTTTACGACGCGCAATGCGTGTCGTAAAACTCTTAGACGACGCGCAAATGCATGTCAAAGAAGGCCCTGTCATAACGAGAGACGACACTCTTTTGTGAGCCGTCTATTTACGACGCGCAATTACGACATGCATTTACGACGCGCGTTTACGACACGCATGGCGTATCAAGGAAGGCCCTGTCATAAAGGAAGATGACATACATTTGCGTGTCGTAACCTTACGACGTGCATTGCGTATCATTAAAGCCCCTGTCAAGAAAGACCATGTCATAAATGAATATGACACACATTTTTGCGTATCATAATTTTAAATGTTTAAAAAAAATTATTTATAGATTTACTACTTTTCAAATTAAATTTGTATTTAATATCTCATACTACAAAATTAAATATCATATACAAAAAATACAATCCATTGCATAAAATTTAATGTCATACAGATAATCGTTCCATGAAAAGATACAACAAATCAATAGAAGTTGTAACAAAAATTTACAAACTAATTAGATACAAGAAATATAAAAAAAATATACCCTCAATTGCTTCTCAAATTCTAATCTCCATGTCAGCTCTTCAACTCACTTCTCCAGTTTGTCCTTAGCTTCACCAAGGGCTCCAGCATCTCTTGCAGCTTGTGACAACATATTATAATTTTTTAATTACTGTTTATTCTTATAATTCAATGCACTTAGTAAGAATGGAATCAAATTCCTTCCCTTTGGAATGGTGTGAAATCCATCAAACATGGAATTTGAAATTCCATCCATTTAGCAATCAGTCATGCCATGGAATGGAATCTTGAATTCTACCAAAAAATTACAATTTTGCCCGAAATCAAACGCTAAAAAAGAATGGTGGGCCTTTGAGGGTGTAGAATATTGATGGTTTTTACCTTTTTCCCACATAAAATGTTACAAGCAAGCCAAAAAGAGCGGGTAGTCCAGGAAAAAGAAAACAACATTTGATTTTATCAACTCCAAAGTAGATATGTGCAATAATTTGGCGAAAACAGAAATAGAAATAGAAACCTTCTGTCTGAAGAAATACAAATTTTAGCCAACTTATGCCCGATGGTCCGATGACAAAGCCCACAAGGTTAGCAACATGCCAAATAGATATAAGGGCAAAATGGTCATTTTTAAATTCTTTTAAACTAAACCAACATATCTGTGGAAATTGGTCCGATGACAAAGCCCACAATTTTAATTATTTAAATTAATTAACTTTGGAATTGGAAATTGGTTCCTTTGGAAGTGTTGTTATTTCAGGAACATAGATTAGGGTAGTTGTATGCAACACAAACAATGAGACACGCGATTATGAGAGCACCGACAACTGCACTAATTAAGCTCACGCAAAATAAACTCCTTAAATACGTTATCAGCCTGCAAAACCACAACTCAAATTTCAGGGAATTCCAAGTATTTTGGTGTTTGAACAAAAAAACAAAAAAATAAATTCCTTCTAGGAATTGTGGTATCTATCCAACCAAAAAACATAGAAGTTGAAGGAATCAGACAAAATTGAATTTCGTCCATCATTTGGCAAGCAAACACACACGCCGTGGAATGGAATCTCGAATTATAAGAGATTACATGGTGAAAATATTGATACAAACTACTTAAATTAAATGCTTTACAAATTATATTTGATCATTGAAATTTGCTCTATAAAAACTTATTACATCACCTGAAAAGAAGTTGCTGTTGATTTCAAAAGCGTTTCAGGAATAAAGAATATGCATGTTAACCATGCCCATGAGAGAAGTTTCCTATGCATAGCATAAACTCACTTAGATGTGGATAATTTCCACCAAAATTAAATACCATTCAAGATCATGCCATATGGCAACAAATGTGAAGACAACCCACACATTTAAAAGCTTCCTTCCAGATCCCCCAAGAGGGATGTACATGTACCTATAAATATAAATCATTTCATAAAATAAATTAAGTGTGTTGTAGTCAATGTCATTCTTGATTTTAAAAGACAAGACAACATACACACACACACACACACACACATATATATATATATATATATATATATATATATATATATATATTGGTAGCTCTAGGTTATATAATAACTAAAATAACATACATAATAAGCTTTACCTGACAAGACCATTTGTTAAAGGAAGCATGCCAATTTTTCCAAAAGCTTTCCCAGTTATAGCAGTTTTTTATACATCGTGGCATATACTCAGGGGAATCAATCCCACTTACCTTCCCATATAACCAAACACTAAGGTAATAAGCCATGTGTAATATAATTACTTTACAATATTTTATTAAAAAAATAAAAATGGGGATTTACATTTACTTACCAGTGCCCAGAATTGGATGTAACGCCATATGAGGAAAATTTTGAGCCACATGAAGTTTAGGACTTGTACGTGGTAAATGATGCACGAAGCATAAGACAATTAATGTACGTATTAATAAGCGAGGTTGTGAAATTAAGTCTCACCCCATATCCAGTAATGAAGACTTCCATAAGTGATAACTGTTTCCAGATTCCACTACGTAATATTAAAAGACACGAAGTTAGATGATAATACAATATGAATATGGGATATATGTTGTTATTTATCACTCACCTAATCACAAAGGCATTGTAATAGAAAAAGTGTGCCATGATCTCCATAAGTAAGAGGCTAAGGACCCAACAAAAACCATACCAAGCCACTTGCTTAAGTGTATAACTCTTCTGAGGTCTATCCAGTTGCCACAAAAGGAATCATATTCTTGTCAGTTCATTTCCCAAAGCAACAAATAGAATTTGTCAATTGCATCCATTTGGCAACCATGGAATTGAATGGAAACATGAATCGGAATGTAAATTGTGAAGTTGAAGAAGAGTAATAGGAAGTAAGAGAACCTGGGAAGCAAATGCGTTCAAACTTATAATAGGGCCAACAATATAGAGAGGTGCATATAGAAAATAACATAAGTATATAGTATGTGAGAACTTGTCAATCCCCACACTTCTCTCCTGCTAAAAGAAATATATTAATACTATTTTTAGAATAACACTCATACTGATATACAAATACTATTATTACTAATGCCATAACAATAAATATTTGCCTGTAACATTATGTAACATGTTTTTCCTGAACAACAGGTGTTGCAATGACGGATGTGCAATTGCAATCACTAGACACAAATTAAAATCCCAGACAAGGCAACATAATTAAGAAAAAGAACCTATCTCCCAGACAACGCAACATAAATCAAAGATGTGAAGGCACACAATTTTAAAGTTTCCTAAAACATGGAAATATAAAATGGGCCTCTAGTCATCCCACACATAACACCCATACCACTTCCAGCTGGCAACATGTGTACACCTCGATCGGTTACCGAGTGGGACCCCGCTCTAGGGATCCCCTATCTTCCCTCCCTTTACATACATTAAAATAAATAAATCAGAATTTGAAACAACAAACAAGTCATTGAAAGAAAGTTATTTATAGAATTACCTGGCAGCTGGAAGAAGCAAAGGGAAGATTAGTTCCATGAACGGAATTGGAAGAACCAGGAGCTGAAGGAGCGGGACCGAGACTAGATCCAGGAAGCATAGGTGGTCTAGTACTGGAAATAATTCTATTGATGGATTCAATTGTATGTTTTATAATAGGTGTTCAAATTCAAACAATCTCTTTCAAATTAAGGTATTTTTTCTTCTTCCAATGTTGTCAAGGTTTTTGATATGTTGAAGGAACTTTTTATATGGATTAGGATTTGATCATTCTTGGGTGTTATTTCAAGAAAATAAGTTGAATATGTTGTTTCCTACTTTGAGAATTACATGTCTGATTTAAGGTTGTCTTATGAATTGATTGTAAGGTTGAAAATAAGGTTGATTTCTATTAGTAAAGATACTCACATGACGTTATACGATAAAAGAATATGGAGTCTGGTTTAGTTATTTCATGTAATCTTGCTATAGGCTTGTAACTTGTTAGCTTCTTTTGCATTTGCCATGTAAGCATATATGGATTTTTTTTTATTTTAAAAAAGTTATTAATATTATATCTATTATGGTAAAAGTTAATGCAAAAGTTGGTTGGTATATTTTGAAATTTACCCTTTTCTTGTAAAGTTTAAGTTCTTCAGTTCTTTGCAGCCCATGGTTACAAATTTGTAGGTTTCTGCTTTCGTTTGGCCTCATTCAGAACTGGTAACCCACTCGGACCTTGAAAACCAACCAGTACTGTGATTCAGAACTTTAACTCATTCAGAACTGGTAACCCACTCAGACTTGAGAAAGAGCAAATGCATGAGAAGTATGAGGCTGCTGCAATTGTTTTGGATCCTGATTATCATTCTTTGCAAAAAAAAATGATTATATGAGTATAGTAGAATCATTCATAATAATAATAATTGCATAGCATAAAATAAGTTAGAAAGGTTTTGAGAGAATACATGTGTCCTTCTGTAATGTTGTTTATGTCCAATCATAATAATTTTCTCAAAATAAGATTTCAGTGTATCCTCTTCCATTGGTCCCTGCAAAAGTTGAAATAATTGTCTTGCACTGCCCTGTATAAAAATACATACATACAATCATACTCACACATATATATACTATATCAACATGTATATTTCATATATTAAAAAAAATTGAATATTACCTCTGGAGATGAAAAGTCAACGATTTGTACCTGTGAAATCCTGAATCTAGGTTTCATCATGTTGACCAACATTTTCTTTAGAGGAGGAGGATATACCTTGTTCAATATGATGGATAAACATAACGTGACAAAATATTTAAGAATTAATGGATAAGAAACATGAATGGAAACTGATGTTTACCTGAAGAAGATGATTATGCAGCCAGTCAAGTGTTTCGGGGAAAGTTGTTGTGGATATGTTGGCTACTTCTGAGCCCTGTTAACTTGAATAAGAAAAATATGAGAAGTTGACCAAAAATGGATGTCGTTAGTTTAAGAGAAAAACAAGTGATTCTAGTGTACTTGTGATGTGAAAGAGCACAGATAATCTTCAATGGTATTTATGTGGCTAATCAGTTTGACTTTATCCTGAAGATGTCCACAAAAAAATAAACTTTCAACTATACAAGTTAATATACAACTCAAGAAATGTGGTCATTTTGCATTGAAATGTCAAGTACTTTTAAAGCCATTCACTTCAAAAGAAATCCAAACGAAAAAATACTAAACAGTGTGTAACAGCCTGGATTCCCAGGTATTATTCATTCTTATATTTTTGGTGATTTGTGAGGAGACTCGACGAGTTGGAGCCCAAACTCGCCGAGTATGATCGCGGCTATGGGCACGGGTTCGCGTCTGGACTCGACGAGTACAAAGAGTGGACTCGGCGAGTCCACGCTGTTTAATGAAACCCTAATTCCCCGGGGTTGGAGCACTATTTAAGGGCACTTATAGCCTCCCATTGCGGCTACCAGTCCCTTGAGAGAACCCTAAGAGAGCTAATTCATTTTCGGAGAGAGGAAGTCACTTTTGGGCCTTTGTATTCCTTGTTTAGCAAGAAGAAGGTGGCAAGAGCAAGGAGGAGGTGAGATTCCAGCAGATCCAGAGTCCAAAGGCTTCATTTTGAGGTAATAGTTCGAACCTCCTTTAGTTTTAGGGTTGATCTTTAGAGTTAGGGTTTTCTAACCTCTTTGGAGAGTGATTATGTGAAGCAAATGGTCCCTCTTCGAGTTTGTGCCTTGGATCCGGACTCAAAGAGGTCCAGAGACCTTAACCCTTGGAGATTTTTGGGTTATTATGGAGTTATTGGACCTAGGTTGTCATTTTTGGGATCAAATATCCTTTTGATGCCTTGTGTGGGTTATACAAGCATCAAGTTTCGAACTTTACGTGACAATCATGCTTGGGAAGGCCATATCTATGGTTTGGGAATACAGATCTGACCCCAGAAGGTCAATAGAGTTGGTGCATGGCATGAATTCGCCGAGTTGTTCTTGAGACTCAGCGAGTAGGGTTGGGGTTTCACGTAAATTGTTCAGCGAGTAGACTCGCTGGGTTGGGGAATGACCCAGTGAGTCAGGGAGAGTCAATAGGGAGCTGAGTCAAGCCGGAACTCGCCGAGTTGTTCTTGAGACTCGGCGAGTTGAGTCGTGGTGGCCCCGTGATTCATGCCAGGTGGAACTCGTCGAGTTAGGGAAGTACTCGACGTCTCAAGAGAGGATCCTAGGGAGTCAGTGAACACGTATAGACTCGCCGAGTCGCTCTAGTGCACTCGTCGAGTCCGGTCAAAGTTGACCGTTGATCATTGACCAAAGTTGACCAGTGTTGACTTGATAAGGTTATTCAACCTTAGTTGTGAAAGTGTTAATTAGGGATATATTGTGTTATAGGAGGATTATAGCTCGGGGGATCGAGCGCGAGTGATTACCGAGATTTACGATTTATCGAGATACGCGAGGTGAGTCTTCTCACTATACTTTACCTTGAGTAGGTAATCAGAGTTATGTGGCAGAGTAATTGTATGCTATATGTATGTTATATGTTGTACTGCATTATTTCTATGTGATTTATGCTGTGCATGTTTATAGAGTTGGAACCGGAAGGTTTACAGAGTTAGAACCAGAGGGTTCACAGAGTAGGGTCCACGGACCCACAAGGTTATAGCCTCGAGTGTCTAATATGTGTTATGTGTGGTATTTTGGGGAACTCACTAATCTTTGTGCTTGCAGTGTTGGTGTTATTTGTTTCAAGTACTAGTGATGACCCTGGGAAGGCGCCGACTTGATCAGTACACACACACGGGATTTTTATGTTACGAGATCTTGGGATTTTTGTATGGCATGGATTGAGTTTCAAACATTGATGTTTTTATGAATGATTAAATGAATTGTGTTTTTATAAAATGCGAAAAATTGTTTTGAAATTTACGGTGTTACAAGTTGGTATCAGAGCCTTGGTTTGAGGTATTCGAGTACACTTTCGGGCGTATTTGAACTCAAACTGAGGATTTGAGAAGTATTTTTAAAAAGAGTAAGAGATTTTTGGAAAAATGCAGATCAGAGTTGTGTGTACAATCAGTCCGCGCCCGAATGGTGATTTCCCAAAATACCCTCGTGTTATGTGATATTAATATCGATATGATGTATTCTCATGCTAGAGTAGGCTAGGTACTCCTATTAGGACTAGAGTGGCCTGATTTGTGATGCCTTAGCCTAGGGAGAGGTGAGCTGCTATGAGATGCTTGAGAGTGAGTAGGTAGCAGCGAGGGGCTTATGAGAGATCGGTTAGAGAGTGGAATATGCATAATAGAGTACTTGGAGCTTGGGATCCGAAGAGGAGGACTTGGGGTGTATTTTGATACGGTGCGGACAGTAGTATTGGGCCCGTACTACTGAAAGCACCGGGGCGGTGTACAGCCAAAGTAAGAATCGTTGGAATGCCCAGGGATCAAGGAGGAATGAGTTGTCGAGTGTGAGTATGCTCGAACGGATTCTAATTTATCGTATGTTGTATTTCAGAGGTAGATCATGGTGAGGACGCGTCTTATGCCTGAGAGCAGTGGGGCCAGGGATGAGGAGATCCGCCGGATCATCCATGAGGAGGTGGCTGCGACCATTAGGGCAGAGATACCAGAGATGTTCGGGTCTATTAAGACCACGTTGATTGAGACTTTCGACAAGCGTTATGCCGCTCTTTCTGAGGCTGTTGTTGCAGCGGCCACCACAGCTATTGCTGCCGCGAGGCTGCAGGGTGGTGATGCGTTGCTGTTCCGAGAGTTCAGCAACACAAAACCGCCGGAGTTTGATGGGACCTAGGACCCGGTGGCGGCTATGAGATGGATTTCTGACATAGATGGGTGTTTATTCACTTGCTCATCTCCTAAGCATATGAGAGTTCGGTTCGCGCTGAACCAGCTTCGCTTGGGAGCGAAGGACTGGTGGAAGTTTGTGAAGGCGCACTTTACGCCTGCTGAGCTTACGGCAGTGACCTGGGAGAGGTTCACTGCGATGTTCCGAGATGAGTACGTTCCCCAGGTGGAGAGGGAGCGTTTGGCTCAAGAGTTTCTGACCCTCAACTAGGGTACTGAGTCTGTTACGGTGATTACCAGGATGTTCCACGAGAGGGAGATGTTCTGCTCTGAGCACGTGTCCACTGAGCAGGCACATATGAGCCGATATTTTAGTATTTTAAGGCGAGACATTCGGGAGTTCGTGGCGAACTCCATGTACCAGACATTTCCCGAGCTTCAGGCAAATGCCCGGAAGAGGGAGATTGAGCTAGAGACTCAGGCCAGGGAGGAGGTGGAGTCTCAGGGGAGGGATCGACGACCGGCACAGTCCCAGCCGGCAGCCAAGCGGGCCAAGCCCGTTGATCCCAAATCGGGGAGCCAGAAGGGCTGCACTTGTCGAAAGTGCGACAAGGGTCATGATGGAGTATGTAGAGCTGGATCTTGCTACAAATGTGGCAAGGAGGGGCATATGGCCAAGGACTGCCCCAAGGGGTTTACAGTGTGTTTCCACTGCAACCAGACCGGACACTGGAAGGCGGAGTGTCCGCAGTTGCGGGGATCAGCTCAGGGAGCACCTCAGGGATCTGCCCTTGTCGCCATCAGAGCTACCGAGAGTCGGCCAGTGAAGGCCGAGGCGCCAAGGGCACGAGGGAGAGCCTTTCAGTTGACCATGGAGGAGGTCCGCGCAGCGCCCGATGTCGTGGCTGGTATGTATTCTTTCGTGTATATATTTTTGATGTTGAGATATTATGCTTATATTATGTTATGCGTAGGTACTTTTCTTGTGAATTATGTACCTCCCTTGGTGTTATTTGACTCGGGTGTGAGTCGGTCTTTTGTATCTTTGGCTTTTAGTCAGCATATCAGTGTTAGTCGTGAGACATTGAGTCGTCCTCTGAGGGTTTCCGTAGCTGACGAGAGGGTGATATATGCCACGGAGGTTCTCCGGGGATGCGTGTTTGAGATTTTCGGTGTTGAGTTCCCAGATGTATTTCCAGAGGAGTTGCCGGGTGTGCCTCCTGTGAGGCAAGTGGAGTTCAGTATCGATTTGGTTCCGGGGGCCGCGCCTATCGCTAAGGTGCCTTATTGCCTTGCACCTCCAGAGATGCATGAGTTATCCTCACAGCTGCAGGAGCTGCTGGGGAAGGGGTTTATTCGGCCGAGCAGCTCACCGTGGGGAGCGCCTATCCTGTTTGTCAAGAAGAAGGATGGTTCACACCGGATGTGCATTGATTACCGGGAGTTGAACAAGCTGACGGTCAAGAACCGTTACCTGTTACCGAGGATCGACGATTTGTTCGATCAGTTACAAGGAGCATCTTGGTTCTCCAAGATCGATTTGAGGTCTGGATATCATCAAGTGAGGGTGCGAAATGAGGACATCTATAAGACAGTGTTCAGGATGCGTTATGGGCATTACGAGTTTATGGTGATGCCTTTCGGGCTCACCAATGCCCCGGCAGTGTTCATGGATCTCATGAACCGAGTGTGCAAGCCGATGCTGGATCGGTCAGTGATTGTATTCATCTATGACATTTTGGTATATTCGAGATCTAGAGAGCAGCATGAGGAGCATTTGAGGGAGATCCTCGGAGTTCTGAGATCGGAGAGGCTTTATGCCAAATTCTCCAAGTGTGATTTCTGGTTGCGAGAGGTCCAGTTCCTGGGTCATCTCGTTAACCAGAAAGGGATATTGGTCGACCCTGCCAAAGTTGAGGTGGTGATGAGTTGGGAGGTGCCGAGGTCACCCTACGAGATCAGGAGTTTCCTAGGGTAGGCTGGTTATTATCATAGATTTATCAATGATTTCTCTAAGATCACAGTGCCACTCACCAGGTTGACCCGGAAGGGTGTCGCGTTTTCATGGGGCCCCGAGCAGCAGGCCTTCTTTGAGACGCTTCGCTAAAGGTTATGCGAAGCCCCGGTGTTAGCCCTCCCAGAGGGGATGGAGGACTTTGTGGTATGCTGTGATGCATCGATCTTAGGGTTGGGAGCGGTGCTGATCAGAGAGGGCATATGATAGCATACACATCGACGCAACTGAAACCTCATGAGACGAGGTATCCCACCCATGATCTAGAGTTAGGGGCAGTGGTGTTCACCCTTAAGATTTGGCGTCACTATCTGTATGTGGTTCGGTGTACGATATACACAGACCATAAGAGCCTGAAGTATTTGATGGATCAGCCCAACCTAAATATGAGGCAGAGGAGGTGGTTGGATGTGGTCAAGGATTATGATTGTGAGATTCTGTACCATCCGGGCAAGGCTAATATGGTAGCCGACGCCCTGAGTCGCAGGGCGGAGAGCGCACCATTGCGAGATGTATGTTTGCGATTGACCGTGATGGCTCCGGTGTTGGACACCATTCGTGGAGCACAGGCTAAGGTCGTGAGATCGGAGAACCAGAAGAGGGAGAGAGTTGTTGGGTTGGTATCGGAGTTCGTTACCGATGGTCGGGGGCTTATGACTTTTCAGGGGCGTATATGGGTACCATTTGTGGGTGGGGCGTGTACCATTTTGATGGAAGAGGATCATCGGTCGAAATTCTCGATCCATCCTGGGGCCACTAAGATGTATTTGGACCTGAGGAGGGAGTATTGGTGGCCCTGTATGAAGAGGGATGTTGCGTGGTTTGTTGAGAGGTGCTTAACCTGCCGTAGGTTTAAGGCCGAACACCAGAGACCGCATGGTAAGTTGCAGCCGTTGGAGGTTCCCGAATGGAAGTGGGAACAGATCACCATGGATTTTATCACCAATTTGCCAAGGACTTCTAGGGGAGTCGATGCAATTTGGGTAATTGTGGATAGGTTGACAAAGAGCGCCTACTTCCTTGCTATTAGTGAGAGCTCCTCCGCAGAGAAGTTAGCAGAGATGTACGTGAGGGAAGTGGTATCTCGGCATGGAGTGCCAATCTCAATTGTCTCAGACCGGGATGTACGTTTCACTTCCAGATTCTGGAAGAAGTTTCATGAGGAGTTGGGTACTAGGCTGCATTTTAGTACCGCATATCACCCCCAGACATATGGACAGAGTAAGCGGACGATTCAGACGCTCGAGGACATGCTCTGGGCATGTGTGTTGGATTTCGGGGGGAGTTGGGATACGTACTTGCCCTTGGCGGAGTTTTCCTACAACAACAGCCATCATTCGAGCATTGGTATGCCGCCCTTTGAGCTGTTGTATGGGAGGAGGTGTCGGACCCCCATTTGCTGGGGAGAGGTCGGACAGCATGTGATGGGCAGTACAGAGATCGTGCTTCAGACGACAGAGCAGATCCAGCAGGTCAGATAGAGGTTGTTGACCGCTCAGAGTCGTCAGAAGAGTTATGCGGACAGACGCCGGTCCGAGCTTGAGTTTCAGGTCGGCGAATTTGTGCTCCTGAAGGTCTCTCCTTGGAAAGGAGTGATTCGATTCAGGAAGAGGGGAAAGTTGGGGCCCTGATATATTGGTCCATTTCGGGTGGTCGCGAGGGTAGGCATGGTAGCTTATCGTTTGGATTTTCCAGCAGAGTTGGGGCAGATTCACAACACTTTCCATGTGTCGCAACTGCGAAAGTGTATAGCTGATGAGTCGGTAGTGGTTCCATTAGAGGATATTCAGGTGGATGCGAGCCTGAATTACGCTAAGAGACCAGTGGCTATCAGAGATTGGAAAATCAAGGTTTTGAGGAACAAGGAGGTACCCTTGGTTTTGGTTCAGTGGCATCATCGTAAAGGGTCCGGGATGACTTGGGAGCCGAAGCATGAGATGAGTGAGCAGCATAATTCCCCTTACGATGATGTCTAGTTCACGCGGCGAAGTCAACGCTGTTTAATGAAACCCTAATTCCGCAGGTTTGGAGCACTACTTAAAGGCACTTATAGCCTCCCATTGCGGCTACCAGTCCCTTGAGAGAACCCTAAGAGAGCTAATTCGTTTTGGGATAGAGGAAGCCACTTTTGGGCCTTTGTATTCCTTGGTTAGCAAGAAGAAGGTGGCAAGAGCAAGGAGGAGGTGAGATTCCAGCAGATCCAGAGTCCAGAGGCTTCATTTTGAGGTAATAGTTCGAACCTCCTTCAGTTTTAGGGTTGATCTTTAGAGTTAGGGTTTTCTAACCCCTTTGGAGAGTGATTATGTGAAGCAAATGGTCCCTCTTCGAGTTTGTGCCTTGGATCTGGACTCAAAGAGGTCCAGAGACCTTAACCCTTGGAGCTTTTTGGGTTATTATGGAGTTATTGGACCTAGGTTGTCATTTTTGGGACCAAATCTCCTTTTGATGCCTTGTGGGGGTTATACAAGCATCAAGTTTCGAACTTTACGTGCCATTCATGCTTGGGAAGGCCATATCTATGGTTTGGGAAAACAGATCTGACCCCAGAAGGTCAATAGAGTTGGTGCATGGCATGAACTCTCCGAGTTGTTCTTGAGACTCGGCGAGTAGGGTTGGGGTTTCACATAAATTGTTCAGCGAGTAGACTCGCCTGGTTGGGGAATGACCTAGTGAGTCAGGGAGAGTCAATAGGGGGCTGAGTCAAGCCGGAACTCGCCGAGTTGTTCTTGAGACTCGGCGAGTTGAGTCGTGGTGGCCCCGCGATTCATGCCAGGTGGAACTCGTCGAGTTAGGGAAGTACTCGACGTCTCAAGAGAGGATCCTAGGGAGTCAGTGAACACGTATAGACTCGCCGAGTCGCTCTAGTGCACTGGCCGAGTCCGGTCAAAGTTGATCGTTGAACATTGACCAGAGTTAACCAGTGTTGACTTGATAAGGTTAGTCAACCTTAGTTTTGAAAGTGTTAATTAGGGATATATTGTGTTATAGGAGGATTATAGCTCGGGGGATCGAGCGCGAGTGATTACCGAGATTTACGAGTTATCGAGATACGCGGGGTGAGTCTTCTCACTATACTTTACCTTGAGTAGGTAATCAAAGTTATGTGACATAGTAATTGCATGATATATGTATGTTATATGTTGTACTGCATTATTTCTATGTGATTTATGTTGTGCATGTTTATAGAGTTGGAACCGGAAGGTTCACAGAGTTAGAACCAGAGGGTTCACAGAGTAGAGTCCACGGACCCACAGGGTTATAGCCTCGAGTGTCTAATATGTGTTATGTGTGGTATTTTGGGGAACTCACTAAGCTTTGTGCTTACAGTGTTGGTTTTATTTGTTTCAGGTACTAGTGATGACCGTGGGAAGGCGCCGGCTTGATCTGTACACACACACATAGGATTTTTATGTTATGAGATCTTGGGATTTTTGTATGGCATGGATTGAGTTTCAAACATTGATGTTTTTATGAACGATTAAACAAATTGTGTTTTTATAAAATGCGAAAAATTGTTTTGGAATTCACGGTGTTATACAGTGTGTGCATGTTTTATATCCACATGAGAGTTTTAAGTACCTGGTGTCTATGCTTTTCATTGATGTCTCCCACATTTCCCTATTTTAGTAAAGTATGTCATGAGAAAATGTGAAGCCGAAATAATTTCAATTACCCAAAATTACTAAAAGAATTCTCACCTATAATGCTTCACCTCTGCTGTTTTGTTTCCTTGTGTCCAAAAATTTCATCCAATTTGTGACCTTCAAACCCTCCAGGCAGATAATATGTGTTCGTTTCTCCTTCGTACTCTTTGAAAGTATTTTCTTGAAATTCAAAGACTTAATGATTACAACTTTAACTGATATATTAACAAGTTCTGAATAACTAATACTAAATCATATAATACCTGCAACAGCATCATAGCCAGATGTATCCACTTCCTCTTTCCTTCTTTGTTGTCATAGTGGACTCGCTGTGTGAGATTTGTAAGAGCATGACTAGAGGAGGGTGGAGTCTCATCGCTTCCTTTATGTATTTGTATAACACATTCATCTCCGACAAGATATCATGGTCAACCTTGTCGTCGTGTTTTTTCACAGATCCTTCTGTTCTTCAACCACCGCCGCAAATGTGTTTCTGGTTGCAGAGGAGGTAAGCTCCGATCCATGTTGAGGTGACAGAACTCGTGTACTACCCTGCAAAAAGAGCAGCGATGAGAAGTCCGGTGACCTCCGATTCAGATGTAGGGTGGCCGATGGGCTGGGTTGGGGAGATACGGGAATATGACACTGACGGGAAAAATGTCGTTATCAAGATCATGGAAAAAAGTAGACACATCATCGAAGGTCTTGTTACAAACTTCTTTACCCAATAGACATCTATTGGCTGTAAGAATGATTAGGTGTTCTAGTTCGAGTTTCAGATCCACTTCACCACTATCGCCCCATTTGGAAAAAGAATTCCTACAATTTTTTAAAACCAAATAATTATTATAAATTTGGTTTGATGCAGCTTTGCGGAAGAAGAAAGTAGGAAATTAAAGAACCTCAGCTTCGAAGATCATGTGATCTACATACCCTTTAAGTTTAATAACTCTAAGAGATTAAATGAGATGAGTAGAGGTACTGAGATCGACCATTGTTGCAGAGGCTAATGAGAAGTGAGAGTGTTTTCAAAAGTTTAGGGTTTCGTTTTCCCCCATTATCTACTCAAGGCGCGTTTCACTAAAATTATAAAGCGACACCTATAGAGGACGCACGTTTAAGATAAAGCGCCCTCTGTAATTTTTTTTCTTAAGACACTAATTTAAGGGCATGCGAAAATACGTGTCTTCTATCCTTCAAATTTTGGAAGGCTGACATTATTTTTAAGGACACACAAAAATATGTATCATAAATTAGCGAGTGTCATTGTTTGCGCGTCATTAAAGGGTATTTTTGCTGTAGTGACTACATTGTGAGACCCATTGCGGTTCTAGCTAGATAGGGAGACTAAGGTTCTTTGTAACAAGGAGGTGAAGTTGGTGAAGGTGCAATGGCAGCACCGAAGAGACTCCAAATGGACATAGGAGTAAGAGGATGAAATACGGGAGCATTACCCTGATTTGTTTGCATCTGAGGACTTCGGGGACGAAGTCTAGTTCAAGTGGGAGAGATTTGTAATGCTCATTTTATGTATCAGTTATCTTTTTTTCAAAATTTTAAGGTTTTGGATTGGAAATCGACGAGTTGGGGGTAGAGATCGTTTCGGACGCGGGACTCAATTTTCAGGGATTTGTACCACTATTTAAGGAACATATGGCCCCAACTCGACGAGTAGACACTGTAAAGGAAACCCTAATTTTTAGGGATTTGTACCACTATTTAAGGAACTTACGGCTCATTTGCAGCCTCTTTCATTATCTTTACAGCCTAGAGAAACCCTAATCAAGCTAACCTACTCTTGAGTGTGTGTGTGTATGTGTGTGTCTGGCTACAAGTGTGCATTTGGTGCATCTCTTGACGTGTCACACCCCAAAACCGATAACGGCGGAATACGTTCCGGGGTGGAGGACGTCATGTACAGTATCATCACAATTGCATAATAGTAAAAACAAGAAACAACAACCATTTCATTTACTTAGTAAGTTTAACTACAACCATGTTCTGTAAAAATTTCAATAGACACCAAAAGTATAACAAAAATAAGAGATGAATCTTGTAAGCTCCATTTTCTCCAAAATGTTGTACCTGCACCTGTAACTGTCTATCTTTGACCTGAGGATACAAGTTATTTTGAAAACCAGTATCAGCATAAAGCTGGTGAGTTCATAAGAATTTAGTGTGGTTAATGTATAAAATGTGTTAAAACTTATAGTGTGAAAAGCTGCAATTTACATTTATATGTAGTAGAAAACCCTATAAAATCCTATATTTTCCAGAAAGTACATCGTAAGTGAAACCCTTTAAGTTACGTGTAAGTTTTATCATTTAAAATTGTGAGTTGTAAAAGTATGGTAGTAAATCTACAGTATGTAGTGTAAATAAGGAATGCCTGTTGTCAGTAGTAGTGGTGCAAAACTTCCATTAGTAATAGATACTTACTTACTTCAGGATGTTAGCTTAGACTTTAGTCTTAGTGTATTAATGTGGAATTAAATGTATTCCTTTTTGGTGAACAATAGTCTGAGAAATAGAGAGTCTGATGACCTTCCCGGTCATACATAGTGTAGTGAAGTAGTGCCACCCCTGAGCCTGGTCGGCTCGGACTGTAGTTAACAGTCGGGATATAATAGTGTCTGTCCTGTATAGATCTATACATGTAGTGTCGCCCTCCTTCCGGAAAGCCCTGGTCACAGGATGTAAGCGCGGTAGAGTGTCTTATAGAGGTATATGTCACACCCCAAAACCAAGAACGGCGGAAACGTTCTGGGGCGGAGGACGTCATGTAAGGTAATCACAACACAGTAAATGTAAATAGGCAAACAACATCATCCATTGCATTAAATATATAAATTTAATACATGCGTGTTCTGTACAGTTTTAGACACCAAAAATATAACGTAAATCAAAATAATAAAATGATGAGTCTTGAGTACGCTCCATCATCTCAAAAAGCTGGCATCGGTACCTGTCTACTGATGACCTGAGAATACAAGTTATTTTGAAAGAGTTTATCAGCATTAAGCTGGTGAGTTCATAAGTATTTTAGTGTCAATGTTCATTGTCAAAAACGTTTGAACTTGTCCCAATGTATAAGTTTGTAAAAATGTAAATAAATGTTTAAAAGTATTTGCAAAAGTTTGAATCTCTCAGAAAATCCTATATTTTCTATAATAGTAACCTTCTACCAAGGCTTAACTGTTTTGTAAACTCGTCTGTTGTAAAAGTGTGTGATTACCCAAGTATAACTATTATTTGATAAAATATAGTTTGTACATTAATGCTTAAGTGAGATTATCACCAAAATATGTAATGGGTAAATCATTGTAGTACTGTAGTTTTGTATAATAAGAACTACTGTTGTACTGATTACTACTACCTTAAACCGGATTTATATTAAGGTATAATGTGATAATTGCACCATACTATCGACTGATAACAACGACATAAAGAACGGTCGTAATAACGGAATGACGTTTGGCACCCGCAGACCTGCAGGTCCGGCTGTAGCTAGCAGCAAGGTGTAGGATAGTCAATCCAGTATAGATCTATACGCAAACTCAACGCTCTCCCTCCAAGAGAATTCTGGCTACAACTCGGGCCATGACATTTAAGGCATGCTCCGATACAGTGGATCACATTTGTTATCGTATTCTTGCATGTGTGATGAAATGTTTCTTGTTCTAGTATTGTTGTATATGTTCTCGTAGTATAGTTGTATATATTCTCTTCCTAGTATAGACTCATGAATGAACTGACTCATTGATCTAGCAGTTGTAATAGTTTGATTCTGTGTTACCCCGATGGTAACTTGTTAACAGTGCGTTTAGTACATATGATTATGGAAGTACTTTCATGTCTATATATGTATATTTGATATATAATTAATATGGAAACGACCTTCGGATGGTCACCCAAAATCCTATCAGACCACATCCAAATCGAGGAAAAGGAAACAAGGTGGATAGCCTTCCTAAGTCCTTTAAACATTATTTATACGTCTATACATATATGGGCATGCAATTTGTAATATAAAAGCATAAATAAGTATTTATAAGGCATTTGAAACATAAGTATTATTTTTAAAGAAAGATTGACTTGATGTCAATCTATAAAACCATTTGAAGGTGTAGATTTGATTAAAACAGTTTAAGTATAAGGAACATTTGCTTAAATCACAGTTGCAGTGTAAATTCGAAAAGTAAATGGGTTTGGAAAACATTTAGAAGTAAAACAGTTTGATAGATAGTTTGAATAGTGATAAAACCACTGATTTCCCTAGTTATTAATCACATGTGATTAGTACAATCACAGGTGATTGAAACAATAACTATAAGTATTTAACTTGCATTCCCCCCCCTTTTGAAAGCATATAAAAGCATTTAGAATATTTAACAGGTTGATTAAGGGGTATGAAACTCACTTGATTGATTGAGGAAAGCGAGATGGAAAACCGGGCAGAGTTTCGTCTCGGAAAACGGATTTTTCTCGGGATTCTCGGGAATCTCGGGAGTAAAATCGACCCTCGGGACTTGAGCAAAAAGACCAGAGCTTCGGGTTATAACGGGCACGGAAAACGAGACAAAGTTGTGAGAGAGAGGAGAGAAATGAGCAACATTTTCGGAAAGCCTCGCATCCTATTTATAGGAAGGCTGAACCGCCTCCGAACGCGGGGCGTACGCTCGTACGCAGCGCGTACGCGTACGTCATGCATGACCGAAGCCTCGACTGCCTCGGTTCGGATGGGACGGGTTGCTGGGTACGCGGGTCGGATGGGACGGCGGGTCGGACGGGACAGCGGGTCGGACGGGTCGGAGCTTCGGACGGGTCGGACGGTTTAGAACTCTTCGGATAGTGCGACGTGGACGATCCGAGACCCTCGATCTCAGTACGCGGGGCGTACGAAGGTACGCAGGGCGTACTTCGGTCCAATCCGATGACTCCTCTTCGGATATTACCGGGAATTTATAATTAAATTCTTATTTATTTTAAATAAACTTCAAAAATTCATATCTCTCTCATACGAACTCCGTTTTTGACGTTCTTTATATCCACGCGAAGGTGAGACCATGATCTACGACTTTCGTTTAGATTCCGTTGGCTAATTCCGAAATTATTTTTATTATTTATTTATTAAAATGACGTGATTAAGGAATTTCTTCAAAATTTCATAACTTCCTCATCCGGAGTTAGATTTGGACGTTCTTTTTATGTACGCAAACCTTGATATGATTCCTATTACTTTATTTAATCCGAATAAGATTTTAGGAAGGTTACATTTTGACCTAAATTTGATCGGTTTTACATTACATTGACTCGAAATATCGGGTTGTCACATCATCCCCCCGTTAGAAGGAATTTCGTCCCGAAATTAGACTTTTAAGCAAGCTAGAATTTACAAATAACTAAGCAAAAAGGTGAGGGTATTTCAGTTTCATCTGATCCTCACGTTCCCAAGTGAATTCCGGTCCTCGCTTGGCATTCCAGCGAACCTTCACGATAGGGATACGGCTTTGCTTTGTCTGCTTGACCTCACGGTCCATGATCTCTATAGGTTCTTCCACGAAGTTGAGGCTCTCGTTGATTTCGATCTCGTCGAGTGGGATTACAAGAGTCTCGTCGGATAGACACTTTTTCAAGTTAGATACGTGGAATGTAGAATGTACGTTACGAAGTGCGTCTGGTAGTTCGAGTTTGTAAGCTACGGGGCCGACTCTTGCAAGAATCTCGAAAGGCCCTATGTACCTCGGATTAAGCTTTCCACGCTTGCCGAAGCGTATCAAGCCCTTCCAGGGTGAGACTTTGAGGAGGACTCGGTCTCCCACCTGAAATTCCAAAGGTTTCCTTCGTTTATCAGCGTAGCTCTTCTGTCGGTCTCTAGAGGCTTTCAATCGTTCACGGATCTGAACGATTTTCTCTGTTGTTTCCCGAATGATCTCCGGACCGGTGAGAGTACTGCCAGAAGTTTGCCCCCTGGCTAATTGGGTATCACCCACCTCAGCCCAGCACAGAGGGGATCTGCACTTACGGCCGTAGAGAGCTTCAAATGGAGCAGCCTTGATGCTCGTGTGATAACTGTTATTATAGGAAAACTCGACAAGGGGTAAATGAGTATCCCATGCCTTCCCAAAGTCAATCACGCAGGCTCGCAACATATCTTCTAGAGTTTGGATGGTCCTCTCACTCTGTCCGTCGGTCTGAGGATGGTAGGCTGTGCTCATGTCCAGCCTCGTTCCTAGGGAATGTTGTAGTGATTGCCAAAATCTTGAGGTGAACCTACTATCTCTATCGGAGATAATGGACATAGGTACACCATGTAGCCGTACGATTTCCCTAATGTATGATCTCGTAAGCTTCTCCATCTTGTCGGTTTCTTTGATAGGCAGGAAGTGTGCAGACTTGGTCAATCTATCAACGATGACCCATATGGTGTCAAGTCCACCCGTTGTCTTGGGCAACTTGGTTATGAAATCCATAGTGATCCGCTCCCACTTCCATTCCGGGATCTCTGGTTGCTGCAATAAACCAGAGGGCTTCTGGTACTCGACCTTAACCTTTGCGCAAGTAAGGCATTTACTTACGAAGGTAGCAATCTCTGCTTTCATATTAGGCCACCAGTATAGCTTCTTAAGATCCAGATACATCTTATCTGAACCTGGGTGGACGGAATACCGAGTGTTGTGCGCCTCGGTCATGACCAAGTCTCGGAAGCCACCATGCTTCGGTGTCCAGATCCGGTTCATGAAATATAAAGCTCCGTCACCCTTGGCTTCTAAATTCTTGTCCATTCCTCTAAGGGATTCACTTGACACATTTTCAGATTTCATGGCCTCAAGTTGAGCCGCCTGAATTTGCTTAGTCAGGTGTGAATGGATGGTTATCGATAATGACTTGACTTTGCGACCAGAATATTCCTTCCGACTTAGGGCGTCTGCTACTACGTTGGCTTTACCCGGATGATAACGAATATCGCATTCGTAATCACTGAGTAGCTCGACCCATCGTCGTTGTCTCATGTTGAGCTCCTTCTGATCGAAAATGTGTTGTAAACTCTTGTGGTCGGTAAAGATAGTGCTCTTCGTTCCATACAAGTAATGTCTCCAGATCTTCAGAGCAAACACTACTGCTCCTAGTTCAAGATCGTGGGTTGTGTAGTTAACCTCGTGTGTCTTCAATTGTCTTGAGGCGTAGGCGATGACCTTACCTCGCTGCATCAGAACACATCCGAGTCCTTGGTTTGATGCATCGCAATAAACTACGAAGTCTTCTATTCCTTCGGGAAGGGATAGTATTGGTGCGGTGCACAAGGCTCGTTTGAGCGTTTGGAACGCTCTTTCTTGTTTCTCTTCCCAGTCAAAGGCCACGCCTTTCTGGGTTAGTGTTGTAAGAGGCTTCGCTATTCGTGAGAAGTTCTGAATGAACCTGCGGTAGTAGCCAGCGAGACCTAGAAATTGACGAATTTCTGTAGGAGTCTTCGGTGCTGACCAGTTCTCAATGGCCTTAATTTTGGATGGGTCCACGTGGATTCCCTCTTCGCTTACCACGTGTCCTAAGAATTCGACTCTTCGGATCCAAAATTCACATTTCGAGAACTTCGCATAAAGTTTCTCTTTTCGTAATGTCCCTAGAACTTGTCGCAGATGATCGCCATGTTCTTTCTTACTTCGGGAGTAGATTAGGATGTCGTCAATGAAAACGATGACGAACTGATCCAAGTAGGGTCGGCATACTCTATTCATCAGATCCATGAAGACTGCGGGCGCATTGGTCAATCCGAATGGCATCACCACGAACTCGTAATGTCCGTAACGAGTTCGGAAGGCGGTCTTCGGCACATCCTCCTCTAGCACTCGTAACTGGTGATATCCGGATCTCAGATCAATCTTAGAAAAATAGTTCGCCCCTTGCAGTTGGTCGAATAGATCATCTATGCGTGGTAGAGGATAACGATTCTTGACCGTCAGTTTGTTGAGTTCTCTGTAGTCAATACACATACGGAAGGATCCGTCCTTCTTCTTAACAAACAAGACCGGTGCTCCCCAAGGTGAGAAACTTGGCCTTATAAAGCCCTTGCTGAGCAGTTCGTTAAGTTGACCAGAGAGTTCTTGCATCTCGGCTGGTGCTAAACGGTAGGGCGACTTGGCTACTGGGGTAGCTCCTGGGACTAAGTCGATTCTGAACTCGACCTGTCGTTGCGGAGGTAATCCGGGTAGTTCTTCTGGGAAAATGTCGGGGAAGTCGCTCACTACTGGGAGGTTCTTTAGTTCTTTCGTTTCTAGGTTCGTGTCGACGACGTGAGCAAGGAATGCGTGGTATTCCTTACGCAGGTATTTCTGTGCTTGAATACTTGATATGATGCGAAGACTTGCACCGGGTTTGTCGCCATAGACTATAAGAGTTTCGTTAGACGGAAGGTTTAGACGGACTGCTTTCTCGAAGCACATGATGTCGGCACGATGAAGGCTTAACCAGTCCATGCCAATGATGACGTCGAAACTTTTTATTGAGACTGGCATGAGGTCGATTGGAAATGAATGGTTGTCTAGGGTTAGGGTACAACCTAAGTATATGCTACTCGTATTTTCAGTTTTTCCATTAGCCATTTCTACTGTAAATAGTTCTTTGAGTGCGTGCGGTGGTTGATTAAGCATGCGAGCAAATTTATGGTTTACGAAGCTTCGCTCCGCTCCACTATCGAACAGAATGCATGCATAGGAGTTATCGAGGAGGAACGTACCGGTTACTACTGTCGGGTCAGCAACTGCTTCCCCGTGGCCTATAGCCAGTACCCTCCCTGCTCCTCCAGCATTCCTCGCTTTGGGGCAGTCCCTCTTAAAGTGGCCTGCTTCGCCACATCCATAGCAGGTTGGGCTCGCGCCAGAGCCAGGGACTTGGTTGATAGGTTGTGCCGGGAACTTACAGAATCGGACGGTGTGTCCTTTCCTGTTGCAGTTAGAGCACTGCAATTCACGGCAGGGGCCGTTGTGGTGGTAGCTGCATTTGTTGCACTTGGGCGAACTTCCAGCATACCGACTAACCGGGGCAGTAGTAGCAGCAGTAGGGGTCACTGCGGCATGAATTGCCACCAGTTGCTGCTTTTTGGCAGCCTGCTGCTTCTTCCTTTCATCCCAGAATTTCCGCTTAGTATCGGCGGGTTTGGAGGGTTCCGGGATGGCTAGGGTGGTTGTGGTTGTAGAGGTTTTGACTCCATGGTCAATGAGTCGTTGTGCCAATCGTTTGGCACTGTCGAAGGTAGCGGGGTTTGACGCTAGCACATTCCCCTGATACGGAGGCACTAGTCCCCATATGTACCTCTCGATCTTCTTCCCCTCGGTGGGAACCATATTGGGGCAGAGGGCCACCAGCTCGCTGAATCGGGCAGTATAAGCGACCACATTGGTGCCCTTCATCGACAGGTTCCAGAGTTCCTGCTCCAGTTTCTGGATCTCGCCCCTCGGGCAGTATTCCTCAGTCATGAGGTCTTTCATTGTTTCCCAGCCCAGGTCGTTGGCTACGACGAGAGTTAGGGCTTTGACGTGGCCGTTCCACCACGTTAGGGCTTTACCCTCAAAGGTGCAGGCGGCATATTTCACCTTGCACGCAGCAGGGCATGAACAGATTTCGAAGACTGATTCAGTCTTCTCGAACCACTGCGAGAGAGCAATGACTCCGCCGGTGCCATAGAAAGGCTTCGGCTTGCAGTTTGTAAAATCCTTGTAAGAGCACTCCCTTGAGCGCACAGGGATTTCGATCGGAATAGATTCCACAGGGGTTCCACCTCTGCTGGCATCAGAAGAGTGATACTGAGCCATGGCAGTTGCCACTGCTGCAGCTACAACAGCATTCAGGGCTACAGTATCGATGACCGGAGGCGGAGGAGGTGGTGGAGGTGCAGGATTATTCCTATTCCTGGGAGACTTGCGAGGAGGCATCCTTCAGCTGAAAGTTTAAAAAGATAAGAAAGATGGTAAGAATCAATTTGTAAGCAACGCGAGAGTGACACATGGACTAACTAAACATAGTCCAACAGTTGAAAGGGTGCTTGAAACCACAACAAGCATTATTAGCGGGAAAGCACAAGTGTATAGATTTTTCCCCAGATAGATAGATCTCAAAAATTTACTGGTATTACTGATGTAATAAGTTCAGGGAAAATCGACCTAACAGTAGGTCATACATCATACCATATAGAAAAGTTTGACAGTTCTTAGATTTCAAATTTGAGTATGGAAGTTAGAAACATTTTACACACAGGCGCTACTTGGAGCACAGATGTTAAAGGCTATCCTTTAATTAAAAGACGGAGCTGTACTAGACATCAACCAACGGCGATGGGAAAATCCCGGGCGAGTACTGCGGTCGGATACTTGACGAAACACCTCTTGAATGGGTCGATCCTGAGTCCTCTGACGAGCTCGAAGTTCCAATATTTCAGCTCGTGAGGCAGCCAACTGCTACAGCAGGGTTTTATTTGTCCTCCGGGTCCGTTCCATGTCTTCTTCAAGACAGCGGATGCTGACTGTGTTGACACCTGAGTCGGCATCAATCTCTATGACTCGGTCGACGGCTGCTCCACCTTGCTCGACAATACGAGCTATTCTGCGGATAATGACAGGCAGAGCTCGGTCAGTAGAGCCACCATCACTGACGTTGTAAAAGGTTCGGTCTCCAAAGTATGGTAAGGGTTGTCCCTGATCATTACTCCAGCGGTTCAGGTTGCTTGCCCATATGGGTGTAGGACCTGGAAACGCTGGTCGAGGGTTGTTGTTCGGGGCTTGACCTACAATCGGTAGGTTGTTGACTTCAGGCTCGGAGTCGGACCCATCTGAAAAGCCTTCTGCGAGGTGATCATCCAAAGGGATTGGATGATCAACTTCGGGCTCTTCATCGATCCACCCGGCATTGCCTTCATTGGGAAAGTACGGGTCGCCATGATGGATATCTAGCCATCAAGATCTATGCGAGAATAGAGGTATAAGAATATAGTATACGTGTAACTAGTAGCGCAAAATACTCCTATAGTATTTTAAGTTTAAATTCTATTGATCTTCTTGTGGTATGGTTGGTAAGTTTTTAGACTTGTTAACCTATCACAACCATTCTAAGGCATGTGCTAATCACTCCTAGGATCAGCATAGTTGATCAGGCTATGCCATTCCCAGGACTGACCATACATCCCCGAGCTCACTTGTGATATTTAACAATCGTAATACTTTTGTTCTTGTCATTGTGACACTTATTTTAGTATGAATGCAGACTAGTATACTTAGTTAAATATTTTATTATTTTAAGTATAGACTCTTGGTCAGAGTTTAATCCCCAATGGGTTTATAGTTTAGTATATCTTTTATGGGTTGATATACTCAATTCACTATAAACAATGCTCTGATACCAATCTGTCACACCCCAAAACCAAGAACGGCGGAAACGTTCTGGGGCGGAGGACGTCATGTAAGGTAATCACAACACAGTAAATGTAAATAGGCAAACAACATCATCCATTGCATTAAATATATAAATTTAATACATGCGTGTTCTGTACAGTTTTAGACACCAAAAATATAACGTAAATCAAAATAATAAAATGATGAGTCTTGAGTACGCTCCATCATCTCAAAAAGCTGGCATCGGTACCTGTCTACTGATGACCTGAGAATACAAGTTATTTTGAAAGAGTTTATCAGCATTAAGCTGGTGAGTTCATAAGTATTTTAGTGTCAATGTTCATTGTCAAAAACGTTTGAACTTGTCCCAATGTATAAGTTTGTAAAAATGTAAATAAATGTTTAAAAGTATTTGCAAAAGTTTGAATCTCTCAGAAAATCCTATATTTTCTATAATAGTAACCTTCTACCAAGGCTTAACTGTTTTGTAAACTCGTCTGTTGTAAAAGTGTGTGATTACCCAAGTATAACTATTATTTGATAAAATATAGTTTGTACATTAATGCTTAAGTGAGATTATCACCAAAATATGTAATGGGTAAATCATTGTAGTACTGTAGTTTTGTATAATAAGAACTACTGTTGTACTGATTACTACTACCTTAAACCGGATTTATATTAAGGTATAATGTGATAATTGCACCATACTATCGACTGATAACAACGACATAAAGAACGGTCGTAATAACGGAATGACGTTTGGCACCCGCAGACCTGCAGGTCCGGCTGTAGCTAGCAGCAAGGTGTAGGATAGTCAATCCAGTATAGATCTATACGCAAACTCAACGCTCTCCCTCCAAGAGAATTCTGGCTACAACTCGGGCCATGACATTTAAGGCATGCTCCGATACAGTGGATCACATTTGTTATCGTATTCTTGCATGTGTGATGAAATGTTTCTTGTTCTAGTATTGTTGTATATGTTCTCGTAGTATAGTTGTATATATTCTCTTCCTAGTATAGACTCATGAATGAACTGACTCATTGATCTAGCAGTTGTAATAGTTTGATTCTGTGTTACCCCGATGGTAACTTGTTAACAGTGCGTTTAGTACATATGATTATGGAAGTACTTTCATGTCTATATATGTATATTTGATATATAATTAATATGGAAACGACCTTCGGATGGTCACCCAAAATCCTATCAGACCACATCCAAATCGAGGAAAAGGAAACAAGGTGGATAGCCTTCCTAAGTCCTTTAAACATTATTTATACGTCTATACATATATGGGCATGCAATTTGTAATATAAAAGCATAAATAAGTATTTATAAGGCATTTGAAACATAAGTATTATTTTTAAAGAAAGATTGACTTGATGTCAATCTATAAAACCATTTGAAGGTGTAGATTTGATTAAAATAGTTTAAGTATAAGGAACATTTGCTTAAATCACAGTTGCAGTGTAAATTCGAAAAGTAAATGGGTTTGGAAAACATTTAGAAGTAAAACAGTTTGATAGATAGTTTGAATAGTGATAAAACCACTGATTTCCCTAGTTATTAATCACATGTGATTAGTACAATCACAGGTGATTGAAACAATAACTATAAGTATTTAACTTGCATTCCCCCCCCTTTTGAAAGCATATAAAAGCATTTAGAATATTTAACAGGTTGATTAAGGGGTATGAAACTCACTTGATTGATTGAGGAAAGCGAGATGGAAAACCGGGCAGAGTTTCGTCTCGGAAAACGGATTTTTCTCGGGATTCTCGGGAATCTCGGGAGTAAAATCGACCCTCGGGACTTGAGCAAAAAGACCAGAGCTTCGGGTTATAACGGGCACGGAAAACGAGACAAAGTTGTGAGAGAGAGGAGAGAAATGAGCAACATTTTCGGAAAGCCTCGCATCCTATTTATAGGAAGGCTGAACCGCCTCCGAACGCGGGGCGTACGCTCGTACGCAGCGCGTACGCGTACGTCATGCATGACCGAAGCCTCGACTGCCTCGGTTCGGATGGGACGGGTTGCTGGGTACGCGGGTCGGATGGGACGGCGGGTCGGACGGGACAGCGGGTCGGACGGGTCGGAGCTTCGGACGGGTCGGACGGTTTAGAACTCTTCGGATAGTGCGACGTGGACGATCCGAGACCCTCGATCTCAGTACGCGGGGCGTACGAAGGTACGCAGGGCGTACTTCGGTCCAATCCGATGACTCCTCTTCGGATATTACCGGGAATTTATAATTAAATTCTTATTTATTTTAAATAAACTTCAAAAATTCATATCTCTCTCATACGAACTCCGTTTTTGACGTTCTTTATATCCACGCGAAGGTGAGACCATGATCTACGACTTTCGTTTAGATTCCGTTGGCTAATTCCGAAATTATTTTTATTATTTATTTATTAAAATGACGTGATTAAGGAATTTCTTCAAAATTTCATAACTTCCTCATCCGGAGTTAGATTTGGACGTTCTTTTTATGTACGCAAACCTTGATATGATTCCTATTACTTTATTTAATCCGAATAAGATTTTAGGAAGGTTACATTTTGACCTAAATTTGATCGGTTTTACATTACATTGACTCGAAATATCGGGTTGTCACAGTATAGTGTGTTATACTCCGAATTAGTGTTTTCTCTTGTATTATAGAGTAATAGTCTTTTGTATAGTTCATAGAGTGTTCTCTTATACATGTATCATCTTGTAATAGTAGTAGTTATAGTGTGTATAGTAGTAGCAGTATCGAGTAGTAGTAGCCTTAACTATACCTATTATAGTTAACTTAGTGTGTATGGTTCTCGGCATTTGTATAACAAAGGTATCGAATATGATGAAGAATTTTATATCTAACACTAATATACATGATATATAACTAAGAAATCAACGACTGTCGGACGGATAACCGATACCCTAAGACCACATCAAACGAGAACAGGAAATGAGGCTAGCTATCGGTCCTAAGTCCTTCAAGTCTTACTTATATAAATATACTAATGTAGATACATTTTTATAAGAAAAGTAATTTAAACATAGTTTGGAAATAGTTTAATAACAATTTAACAAAAAGAATACATTTAGATATTTTCTGAAAATAGTTTTGTTCCCAAGGCAGTTTTAAAAAAAATGTAGAGATCTTTTAATAAAGCATAGTGATAAATCACATGTGATTTGTACTATGAATTGTAAATCACATGTGATTGATTTCAATAAATTGTACATTTGACTTGTATCCCGCCCCCCCCCCCCCCTAAAACATGTAAAAACAGTTGAAAAGGTTCATTAAGGGGTATGAACTCACCTGAAATGAGTAAATCGGGTGAATGTGTCGGATGAGCGTTTCGTGTCAAGTAAGGACTTGTACACCCTTTATGACCCTAATAACATATGCGATATATGTTTTACAAGTAATTAGTGACTTATACACTTATTAAAACATTTAGCCACTCAAATGTGATTAAAGGTCTTATGGTTGAGTACTAGAAGGTTAATGAGTTGTATGGAAGGAGTGTATGACCTCACCTTGGAGTTTACTCTCCTAAAACCCACCCTAAGTGAGTTTACGGTTGGGATGCCACATCCCCCCATGAGTTTACGGCTGTAAACTCATGGGAGGAGTGCTTTTGAATGATTTCAAGTCTCAAGTGGTTCTAGAAATGGTTCTAAGGGATTTTACAAGGCTATAGGGTGTTTAGGGGTCCAAGAGTATACTCCCTTGGAGTTTACGGCCCAGAGGCCACTCCTTGGGAGTTTACGGCCGTAAACCCTATGGTTTATGGTAGTAAACTCTCATACACCCCATTCCTTGATTTCTAGGCCTTTGGTTTGATTTCTAACAATTTCTAGTAAAGGTTATAAGGCCTTTTAGGGGTTTAAACTCCCATTTTTCATGATTTAGGGGAGTTTACGGCCTAATCACATGTTTGGGCCGTGAGCTCTATTTTACCCTTCAAATGTATGTGTTTGAGTGCTCCAAGTCCAAAATGGCAAGTCCCTAATTCATATCTTATGTCTAAGGGTGGTTTGGAAGTGTTTTTGGACATTTTTGCATGGTTAGAGGGTGTTTACGGCCTAAGCATGTGCTTGGGCCATAAACCCTCTTTTATACCCTAAGAATTATAGTTTTGAGGTTTAAACACTCCTAGTTAAATTCCCCAACTAGTATCTAAGCTTAAAAAGAAGGAAAATCGGGACACTTTGCACCATTTTAGGTGTTTACGGCCTAAGGAGGTTCTTAGGCCGTAAACTCCTTTTTTGATGGCCATTTTGTGTGATTTTTGAGCTATTGCAACATTAGTTGATGTTTAGAACAAGTTAGGGTAGGAGATCTTACGTTTTGGAGGCGGAATTTACGGTTTTGGAGTTGAAAACGAGCTATAGAGAGAGAGAGAGAGAGTACAGAGAGAGAGAGAGAATGAAGCTTGAGTGGTAAAAAAAAGTTCTATGAAGTGTTTCACCTTCTTTATATAGGTCTCGGGTGTTGCACCCGGTATACGACTGCCCGATGCTAAAGCTTAACGAGGTTTAAGCTTTTTACCCGGGTTAAATGGTCGGAATAATATAACTTTATCCCATTAAATGGAAATAAAATTTACAAGTTATATTTATTTTGTTATGACAATAATCACATGAAATACAAATAAATAAATAACTATTTATTTATTTGACGACCCCAGATTACGGAACTTTTTATAAAATGACATATTCCATTAGCGGATACGGATTAATATAACGGAATACACTTTGGGTTGTCACATCATCCCCCCGTTAGGGGAATTTCGTCCCGAAATTTAGAATTCAAACAGTTAAGATTTTACAGTACTACTAAGCGAAGAGATGGGGATATTTGAGTTTCATTTGATCCTCGCGCTCCCAAGTGAATTCCGGTCCTCGCTTGGCGTTCCACCGAACCTTCACAATTGGGATGCGGCTTTGTTTCGTTCGTTTTACTTCTTGATCCATAATCTCCGCAGGCTCTTCTACGAAGTTGAGGCTCTCGTTGACTTCGATCTCGTCAAGTGGAATCACGAGAGTCTCGTTGGACAGGCATTTCTTCAAGTTTGAGACATGGAAGGTAGGGTGTATGTTACTTAGCTTGTGGGGTAGGTTGAGTTTGTAAGATACGGGGCCGATTCTAGAGAGAATCTCAAAAGGCCCTATATACCTTGGGTTCAGCTTTCCACGCTTTCCGAAGCGTACCGTGCCCTTCCAGGGTGAGACCTTCAGAACGACTCGGTCTCCCACCTGGACATCCAAGGGTTTTCTTTGTTTGTCTGCGTAGCTTTTCTGTCGGTCCCTGGCGGCTTTTAATCGTTCGCGTATCTGTACGATCTGCTCGGTCGTTTCTCGAATGATCTTCGGACCCGTGAGAGCGCTATCAGGAACCCATCCTTTAGCTAACTGAGTGTCACGCACCTCAGCCCAGCACAGAGGGGATCTGCACTTCCGGCCGTCAAGGGCTTCGAATGGTGCTGCCTTGATGCTCGTATGATAACTATTGTTGTAGGAAAACTCCACAAGTGGCAGGTGTGTATACCACAATTTAACAAAGCCAATCACACAGGCTCGCAGCATATCTTCCAAGGTTTGGATCGTCCTCTCACTTTGTCTGTCAGTCTGCGGATGGTAGGCTGTATTCATGTCCAGCCTCGTCCCTAATGCCTTTTGTAGTGATTGCCAAAATCTCGAAGTAAACCTACTATCTCTATCCGAGATAATACATATGGGGACGCCATGCAGCCGTACTATTTCCTTAATGTATGTTCTTGTGAGTTTCTCCATCTTGTCTGTTTCCTTGATGGGTAGGAAGTGCATGGAGTTGGTCAATCTGTCGACGATGACCCAAATGGTATCCAATCCACTCGTTGTCTTAGGCAGCTTGGTTATGAAATCCATGGTGATCCGCTCCCACTTCCACTCCGGTATCCCCGGTTGTTGGAGAAGTCTCGATGGCTTCTGGTATTCGACCTTAACCTTTGCGCAAGTAAGGCACTTACTCATGAAGGTAGCAATCTATGCTTTCATGTTAGGCCACCAGTAAAGCTTTTTGAGATCCAGATACATTTTATCTGAACCAGGGTGAACGGAGTATCGAGTGTTGTGCGCTTCCTTCATGACCAAATCTCTGAAACCTCCATGGCGCGGAGTACAGATTTTGTCCATGAGATAGTAGGCTCCGTCACCCTTGACCTCCAAAATCTTATCCATTCCACGTAAGGATTCTCCCGTCACATTCTCAGGCTTTAAAGCTTCGAGCTGAGCCTCCCTAATCTGTGCGGATAGATGCGAATGGATAGTCATTGTTAACGACTTGGTTCTTCGACCAAAATACTCTTTTCTACTTAGGGCGTCTGCTACCACGTTGGCTTTCCCCGGGTGATAACGAATTTCGCAGTCGTAATCATTAAGTAGTTCGAACCATCGATGTTGTCTCATGTTGAGTTCTTTCTGGTTCAGTATGTTCTGGAGGCTTTTATGATCAGTGTATACTATGCTCTTCGTCCCATATAAGCAATGTCTCCATATTTTTAGAGCGAAGACGACCGCCCCTAACTCGAGGTCGTGAGTAGTGTAGTTTACCTCATGTGTCTTCAGCTATCTTGAGGCATAGGCGATGACCTTACCTCGTTGCATCAAGACACATCCGAGTCCTTGGTTCGATGCATCACAGTATACCACAAAGTCTTCTGTTCCTTCGGGAAGGGATAACACTGGTGCGGTGCATAGGGCTCGCTTTAGGGTCTGGAATGCCTTCTCCTGTTTCTCTTCCCAGACGAATGCTACGCCCTTCTGTGTCAACATGGTGAGAGGTTTCGCAATCCGAGAGAAGTTTTGAATGAATCTGCGGTAGTAGCCAGCGAGGCTTAGAAATTGACGAATTTCTGTACGCGTCTTCGGTGCTGACCAGTTCTCGATAGCTTTAGTCTTGGATGGGTCCACGTGGATTCCTTCTTCACTAACCACGTGTCCCAAGAATTCAACTCTTCGGATCCAAAATTCGCACTTAGAGAACTTCACATATAACTTCTCTGATCGTAGGGTTTCTAGGACTCGTTGTAGATGATTCTTGTGTTCTTCCTCGCTCCGAGAGTAGACGAGTATATCATCAATAAAGATGATGACGAACTGATCTAAGTACAGACGACACACCCTATTCATCAAGTCCATGAACACTACAGGTGCGTTAGTCAGTCCAAAGGGCATCACTACGAACTCGTAGTGCCCGTTACGGGTTCAGAAGGCTGTCTTCGGGACATCCTCCTCTCGCACCCGTAGCTGGTGGTACCCGGACCTAAGATCAATCTTGGAAAAGTAATTCGCTCCTTGTAGTTGGTCAAATAGGTCGTCGATACGGGGAATAGGGTAGCGATTTTTGACTGTGAGTTTGTTGAGTTCCCTATAGTCGATGCACATACGGAACAATCCGTCCTTCTTCTTCACGAACAAGACCGGGGCTCCCCAGGGTGAGAAGCTTGGTCTTAAAAAGCCCTTGCTGAGCAGCTCGTTAAGTTGACCGGATAGTTCTTGCATCTTTGCAGGCGCTAAACGATAGGGCAACTTAGCTACGGAGGTAGCTCCTGGGACTAGGTCGATTCTGAACTCCACCTGACGTTTGGGAGGTAGACATGGAAGGTCCTCTGGGAAGACGTCAGGGAAATCGCATACAATGGGGATGTCTTTTGGATCTCTCGCTTTCTGGCTTGTTTCGATGACGTGTGCAATGAAGGTGCGATATTTTTTATGCAAGTATTTCTGAGCCTGAATACTGGAGATGATATGAAGGCTCGTATCGGGTTTGTCTCCATAGACCAATAGAGTTTCGTGATTTGGTGGATTAAGGCGAATGGCTTTGTCGAAGCATAGGATATCGGCGCGATGAAGACTCAACCAGTCCATGCCAACGATGACCTCGCAATTCCTGATTGAGACTGGTATGAGGTCGATTGGAAATGACTAGTCGTCTAACGTGAGGGTACAACCTATGTAGATTTCGTTAGAGCTTTCGGTCTTCCCGTTAGCCATTTCTACGACGAATTTTTCTTTTAGTGGTTGCGGGGATTGTTTAAGTAAGTGTTTAAAGTTTTGGTTTATGAAGCTTTTCTGCACCACTATCGAATAAGACACATGCATAAGAGTTGTTGAGAAGAAACGTACCCGTGACTAATGTGGGATCTGCCACTGCTTCGTTGTGACCAATAGCAAGTAGTCTTCCGGTTCCTCCTGCATTCCCAGCCTTTGGACAGTTTTTCTTAAAATGGCCAGCTTCACCGCAGCCCTAACAAGTCTGGGTCACTCCCGAACCGGGAACTTGCGAGATAGGTTTGGGTGGGGCTCTGCAAAACTGGGCAGTATGGCCCTTCCGGCCACAGTTGGAGCATTGCAATTCACGGCAAGGGCCGTTGTGGTGGAAGGGGCACTTGGGGCACTTGGGCAGATTCCCAATATAAGCTTTTGCTGGTGCAGGAGTGGTGGCAGCATGAACAGCCACAATTTGTTGATCCTTGGAGAAGGTTTGAGTCTTCTTGCCTTTCTTCTTATCCCAATGCTTCCTCTTTTTGTCAGATGAGTTGGGTGGTGCAGTGGCAGTTGTGGTTGTTGTTGCTGGAGTGGAAGAGACCTCGTGATTGATTAAAGTCTAGGCCAATTCCTTGGCGCTGTCAAAGGTTGTAGGGCGTGAGGCTAGAACATTTCCTCGATACGGGGGAATTAAACCCCAAATGTATCATTCAATCTTCTTGCTTTCAGAAGGGATCATGTTGGGACACATAGCCACCAGGTCGCAGAACCTGGCCGTGTAAGTTGTTATGTCAGTCCCTTTCATCTTGAGGGTCCAGAGTTCCTCCTCAAGTTTCTGAATTTCGCCCCTAGGGCAGTACTCCCCTCTCATGAGGTCTTTCACTGTGTCCTAGCCCATGGCATTGGCTGTTACCAAAGAGAGTGCACTGACATGGCCGTTCCACCATGTCAGGGCCCTGTTAGTGAGGGTGGCAGTAGCGTATTTAATTTTGCTCTCCTCCGGGCATGAGCACATTTCAAAGACTGCCTCAGTTCTTTTGAACCATTGAGACAAAGGTAGGATTCCTCCGGTCCCATCGAAAAAAGTAGGTTTGCAGTTCATGAAGTCCTTGTAAGTGCATCCCTGCACTCTTTGATAGACTTCACCAAATCTAGAGTTGCCACCGCTCGCATCTCCAGAGTTCATTTGAGCCATGGCTGTCGTTACAGCTGCAGTCACAACTGTTTGAAACAGCACCGGATCGAATTACAGAGGGGGAGGTGGTGGAGGAGGGGTTTGAGTTGTTGGTCTGCCTCTGTTTAGACGCTTGCGAGGAGGCATCTTTTACTGAAAGTTCATAGAAATAACAGCAAAAGTAAGAGTCTATTGATAATATGATAAGAGTTTTTCATGGGCTAAATCAACATAGTCCAAAGACCAGGAAAAGAGTCATAGCAATAGAGTAGTTAACTGCCAATTTACTGGTATTAATGATGTAATACAAGTTCATGAAAAGTGACCTAACAGTAGGTCTTACGTCAAACCATAAGGAAAATGTTGGCAGTCTAGAGGCCTAATTAGAGTACTTCCAAAGCTAGGAATGTTTACAGACAAGTGCTCTACTGAGCATAGAAAGGAAAGGCTAGTCCTCAAACAAAAGAGTGAGATGATTAGACATCTTCTACGGGCAACGGGTACTTGTTGGGCGGACCCTCAGATCAGCTAATTGACGCATAACTTCCTGGAGATGTCGTTCATGAGTCCTTTGACGTGCTCCGAGTTCCCTAACTTTGGCTCGGGATGCAGCTAGCTGTTGCTGCAGAGCCTCGTTGGTCCTCCTTGTCCTATCCATAACTTCTTCAAGTTGGCGGATGCGAACAGTGTTGAGATTCGAATTGGCATCCACTTCTACAACTCGACCAATGGCTGCTTGACCCTGCTCGATGTTCCTGGCAATCCTTCGGACCATGATGGGCAGAACTCGGTCCGCTGAATCCTCCCTCGCTTATGTTGTAGAAACTTCGATTTCCATCGTAAGGTAAAGGCTGAACCTACTCTTCGCTCCATCGGTTCAAGGTTATTGCCCACAAGGTTATTGCCCATGTGGGTTGGGATTTGGAGCTTCAGGGGGTAGGTTGTTAACTTCTGGTTCGGAGCTGGAGCTATCCGAGAAGCCTTCAACATGATGATCATCCAAAGGGATAGGATGATCATCGTCTGACTCCTCATCGAGCCATCCTCTATTGCCCTGGTTTGGATAGTACAGATCGCCGAGATGGTGGAAGCCAGCCATACTATCTATGCGAGAAAGTGGGAAAGAAAGGTTAATAGACGTACTACTGTAAGATACTTATAAAATGAATCGTTATTAGTCGACCCAATACTTGCGTAGTGCATATCAATTACATGCAACCGAAGCAAGATAGTCCTTCGAATAAGCAACCCTAACTTCAGATCACCAATCAAACAAGAACAGGAAATGAAGCAAAGGCCACAGATTCTAAGTCTATAGCGCCCTAGTCACATGTAACTGTGGTGTATCCACTTAGAAACTATTGTCCTACCAGTAACGACCCTTTTAGTTATCACATATGTAGTTAGTGGTATACAGAATACTCCTATAGTATTCTTGTTCTAACGTTATTGTGGTAGTGCTGGTAAGTTTTAGACTTGTTGCAGCACCACAATCACTCTTAGGCACATGCTAGTCACTCCTGGATAAATGTAGTTGATCAGGCTACATTCCCCCAGATGTGACTATATATCTCTAAGCTTAATTATGTTGTTCAACAATCTTAATACTTTTGTTTTGTTCTAGTAAGATACTGACCCTTTTGTAGTAGTGAGTGTATATATATACTTAATTAAATCTTTCAGTATTTAGAAGTATATATTCTTGGTCAGAGTGTTTTAGTCCCGAAGTGTTTATAGTTCGTATATCTTTTATAGGTTGATATACTTGATTCACTATAAACAATGTTCTGATACCAATCTGTCACACCCCAAAACCGATAACGGTGGAATACGTTCCGGGGTGTAGGACGTCATGTACAGTATCATCACAATTGCATAATAGTAAAAACAAGAAACAACAACTATTTCATTTACATAGTAAGTTTAACTACAACCGTGTTCTGTAAAGATTTCAATAGACACCAAAAGTATAACAAAAATAAGAGATGAATCTTGTAAGCTCCATTTTCTCCAAAATGTTGTACCTACACCTGTAACTGTCTATCTTTGACTTGAGGATACAAGTTATTTTGAAAACGAGTATCAGCATAAAGCTGGTGAGTTCATAAGAATTTAGTGTGGTTGATGTATAAAATGTGTTAAAACTTATAGTGTGAAAAGCTGCAATTTACATTTATATGTAGTAGAAAACCCTATAAAATCCTATATTTTCTAGAAAGTACATCGTAAGTGAAACCCTTTAAGTTACGTGTAAGTTTTATCATTTAAAACTGTGAGTTGTAAAAGTATGGTAGTAAATCTACACTATGTAGTGTAAATAAGGAAAAGTTATGTCTGTTGTCAGTAGTAGTGGTGCAAAACTTCCATTAGTAATAGATACTTACTTACTTCGGGATGTTAGCTTAGACTTTAGTCTTAGTGTATTAATGTGGAATTAAATGTATTCCTTTTTGGTGAACAATAGTCTGAGAAATAGAGAGTCTGATGATCTTCCAGGTCATACATAGTGTAGTGAGGTAGTGCCACCCCTGAGCCTGGTCTGCTCGGACTGTAGTTAACAGTCGGGATATAATAGTGTCTGTCCTGTATAGATCTATACATGTAGTGTCGCCCTCCTTCCGGAAAGCCCTGGTCACAGGATGTAAGCGTGGTAGAGTGTCTTATAGAGGTATAGTGTGTTATACTCTGAATTAGTGTTTTCTCTTGTATTATAGAGTAATAGTCTTTTGTATAGTTCATAGAGTGTTCTCTTATACATGTATCATCTTGTAATAGTAGTAGTTATAGTGTGTATAGTAGTAGCAGTATCGAGTAGTAATAGCCTTAACTATACCTATTATAGTTAACTTAGTGTGTATGGTTCTCGGCATTTGTATAACAAAGGTATCGAATATGATGAAGAATTTTATATCTAACACTAATATACATGATATATAACTAAGAAATCAACGACTGTCGGACGGATAACCGATACCCTAAGACCACATCAAACGAGAACAGGAAATGAGGCTAGCTATCGGTCCTAAGTCCTTCAAGTCTTACTTATATAAATATACTAATGTAGATACATTTTTATAAGAAAAGTAATTTAAACATAGTTTGGAAATAGTTTAATAACAATTTAACAAAAAGAATACATTTAGATATTTTCTGAAAATAGTTTTGTTCCCAAGGCAGTTTAAAAAAAAATGTAGAGATCTTTTAATAAAGCATAGTGATAAATCACATGTGATTTGTACTATGAATTGTAAATCACATGTGATTGATTTCAATAAATTGTACATTTGACTTGTATCCCGCCCCCCCCCCCTAAAACATGTAAAAACAGTTGAAAAGGTTCATTAAGGGGTATGAACTCACCTGAAATGAGTAAATCGGGTGAATGTGTCGGATGAGCGTTTCGTGTCAAGTAAGGACTTTTACACCCTTTATGACCCTAATAACATATGAGATATATGTTTTACAAGTAATTAGTGACTTATACACTTATTAAAACATTTAGCCACTCAAATGTGATTAAAGGTCTTATGGTTGAGTACTAGAAGGTTAATGAGTTGTATGGAAGGAGTGTATGACCTCACCTTGGAGTTTACTCTCCTAAAACCCACCCTAAGTGAGTTTACGGTTGGGATGCCACATCCCCCATGAGTTTACGGCTGTAAACTCATGGGAGGAGTGCTTTTGAATGATTTCAAGTCTCAAGTGCTTCTAGAAATGGTTCTAAGGGATTTTACAAGGCTATAGGGTGTTTAGGGGTCCAAGAGTATACTCCCTTGGAGTTTACGGCCCAGAGGCCACTCCTTGGGAGTTTACGGCCGTAAACCCTATGGTTTATGGTAGTAAACTCTCATACACCCCATTCCTTGATTTCTAGGCCTTTGGTTTGATTTCTAACAATTTCTAGTAAAGATTATAAGGCCTTTTAGGGGTTTAAACTCCCATTTTTCATGATTTAGGGGAGTTTACGGCCTAATCACATGCTTGGGCCGTGAACTCTATTTTAGCCTTCAAATGTATGTGTTTGAGTGCTCCAAGTCCAAAATGGCAAGTCCCTAATTCATATCTTATGTCTAAGGGTGGTTTGGAAGTGTTTTTGGACATTTTTGCATGGTTAGAGGGTGTTTACGGACTAAGCATGTGCTTGGGCCATAAACCCTCTTTTATACCCTAAAAATTATAGTTTTGAGGTTTAAACACTCCTAGTTAAATTCCCCAACTAGTATCTAAGCTTAAAAAGAAGGAAAATCGGGACACTTGGCACCATTTTAGGTGTTTACGGCCTAAGGAGGTTCTTAGGCCGTAAACTCCTTTTTTCATGGCCATTTTGTGTGATTTTTGAGCTATTGCAACATTAATTGATGTTTAGAACAGGTTAGGGTAGGAGATCTTACGTTTTGGAGGCGGAATTTGCGGTTTTGGAGTTGAAAACGAGCTAGAGAGAGAGTGAGTGAAGCTTGAGTGGTCAACCTTGTCGTCGTTTTTTTTTCACAGATCCTTCTGTTCTTCAACCACCGCCGCAAATGTGTTTCTGGTTGGAGAGGAGGTAAGCTCCGGTCCATGTTGAGGTGACAGAACTCGTGTACTACCCTGCAAAAAGAGCAGCGATGAGAAGTCTGGTGACCTCCGATTCAGATGTAGGGTGGCCGATGGGCAGGGTTGGGGAGATACGGGAATATGACACTGATGGGAAACATGCCGTTATCAAGATCATGGAAAAAAGTAGACACATCATCGAAGGGCTTGTTACAAACTTCTTCACCCAATAGACATCTACTGGCTGTAAGAATGATTAGGTGTTCTAGTTCGAGTTTCAGATCCACTTCACCACTATCGCCCCATTTGGAAAAAGAATTCCTACAATTTTTTAAAACCAAATAATTATTATAAACTTTGTTTGATGCAGCTTTGCGGAAGAAGAAAGTAGGAAATTAAAGAACCTCAGCTTCGAAGATCATGTGATCTACATACCCTTTAAGTTTAATAACTCTAAGAGATTAAATGAGATGAGGAGAGGTACTGAGATCGACATTTGTTGCAGAGGCTAATGTGAAGTGAGAGTGTTTTCAAAAGTTTAGGGTTTCGTTTTCCCCCATTATCTACTCAAGGCGCGTTTCACTAAAATTATAAAGCGACACCTATAGAGGACGCACGTTTAAGATAAAGCGCCCTCTGTGATTTTTTTTCTTAAGACACTAATTTAAGGGCACGCGAAAATACGTGTCTTCTATCCTTCAAATTTTGGAAGGCTGACATTATTTTTAAGGACACACAAAAATATGTATCATAAATTAGCGAGTGTCATTGTTTGCGCGTCATTAAAGGGTATTTTTGCTGTGGTGACTACATTGTGAGACCCATTGCGGTTCTAGCTAGATAGGAAGACTAAGGTTCTTTGTAACAAGGAGGTGAAGTTGGTGAAGGTGCAATGGCAGCACCGAAGAGACTCCAAATGGACATAGGAGTAAGAGGATGAAATACGGGAGCATTACCCTGATTTGTTTGCATCCGAGGACTTCGGGGACGAAGTCTAGTTCAAGTGGGAGAGATTTGTTATGCTCATTTTAGCTATCAGTTATCTTTTTTTTTAAGATTTTAAGGTTTTGGATTGGAAATTGACGAGTTGGGGAGCTCCAACTCGTCGGGTAGAGATCGCTTCGGACGCGGGACTCAATTTTCAGGGATTTGTACCACTATTTAAGGAACATATGGCCCCAACTCGACGAGTAGACACTGTAAAGGAAACCCTAATTTTTAGGGATTTGTACCACTATTTAAGGAACTTACGGCTCATTTGTAGCCTCTTTCATTATCTTTACAGCCTAGAGAAACCCTAATCAAGCTAACCTACTCTTGAGTGTGTGTGTGTGTGTGTCTGGCTACAAGTGTGCATTTGGTGCATCTCTTGACGTGTCACACCCCAAAACCGATAACGGCGGAATACGTTCCGGGGTGGAGGACGTCATGTACAGTATCATCACAATTGCATAATAGTAAAAAAAAAAGAAACAATAACCATTTCATTTACATAGTAAGTTTAACTACAACCGTGTTCTGTAAAAATTTCAATAGACACCAAAAGTATAACAAAAATAAGAGATGAATCTTGTAAACTCCATTTTCTCCAAAATGTTGTACCTGCACCTGTAACTGTCTATCTTTGACCTGAGGATACAAGTTATTTTGAAAACGAGTATCAGCATAAAGCTGGTGAGTTCATAAGAATTTAGTGTGGTTGATGTATAAAATGTGTTAAAACTTATAGTGTGAAAAGCTGCAATTTACATTTACATGTAGTAGAAAACCCTATAAAATCCTATATTTTCCAGAAAGTACATCGTAAGTGAAACCCTTTAAGTTACGTGTAAGTTTTATCATTTAAAACTGTGAGTTGTAAAAGTATGGTAGCAAATCTACAGTATGTAGTGTAAATAAGGAAAAGTTATGCCTGTTGTCAGTAGTAGTGGTGCAAAACTTCAATTAGTAATAGATACTTACTTACTTCGGGATGTTAGCTTAGACTTTAGTCTTAGTGTATTAATGTGGAATTAAATGTATTCCTTTTTGGTGAACAATAGTCTGAGAAATAGAGAGTCTGATGACCTTCCCGGTCATACATAGTGTAGTGAAGTAGTGCCACCCCTGAGCCTGGTCGGCTCGGACTGTAGTTAACAGTCGGGATATAATAGTGTCTGCCCTGTATAGATCTATACATGTAGTGTCGCCCTCCTTCCGGAAAGCCCTAGTCACAGGATGTAAGCGCGGTAGAGTGTCTTATAGAGGTATAGTGTGTTATACTCTGAATTAGTGTTTTCTCCTGTATTATAGAGTAATAGTCTTTTGTATAGTTCATAGAGTGTTCTCTTATACATGTATCATCTTGTAATAGTAGTAGTTATAGTGTGTATAGTAGTAGCAGTATCGAGTAGTAGTAGCCTTAACTATACCTATTATAGTTAACTTAGTGTGTATGGTTCTCGGCATTTGTATAACAAAGGTATTGAATATGATGAATACTTTTATATCTAACACTAATATACATGATATATAACTAAGAAATCAACGACAGTCGGACAAATAACCGATACCCTAAGACCACATCAAACGAGAACATGAAATGAAGCTAGCTATCGGTCCTAAGTCCTTCAAGTCTTACTTATATAAATATACTAACGTAGATACATTTTTATAAGAAAAGTAATTTAAACATAGTTTGAAAATAGTTTAATAACAATTAAACAAAAAGAATACATTTAGATATTTTCTGAAAATAGTTTTGTTCCCAAGGCAGTTTTTAAAAAAATGTAGATATCTTTTAATAAAGCATAGTGATAAATCACATGTGATTTGTACTATGAATTGTAAATCGCATGTGATTGATTTCCATAAATTATACATTTGACTTGTATCCCCCGCCCTAAAACATGTAAAAACAGTTGAAAAGGTTCATTAAGGGGTATGAACTCACCTGAAATGAGTAAATCGGGTGAATGTGTCGGATGAGCGTTTCGTGTCAAGTAAGGACTTTTACACCCTTTATGACCCTAATAACATATGAGATATATGTTTTACAAGTAATTAGTGACTTATACACTTATTAAAACATTTAGCCACTCAGATGTGATTAAAGGTCTTATGGTTGAGTGCTAGAAGGTTAATGAGTTGTATGGAAGGAGTGTATGACCTCACCTTGGAGTTTACTCTCCTAAAACCCACCCTAAGTGAGCTTACGGTTGGGAGGCCACATCCCCCATGAGTTTACGGCCCTAAACTCATGGGAGGAGTGCTTTTGAATGATTTCAAGTCTCAAGTGGTTCTAGAAATGGTTCTAAGGGATTTTACAAGGCTATAGGGTGTTTAGGGGTCCAAGAGTATACTCCCTTGGAGTTTACGGCCCAAAGGCCACTCCTTGGGAGTTTACGACCATAAAACCTATGGTTTATGGTAGTAAATTCTCATACACCCCATTCCTTGATTTCTATGCCTTTGGTTTGATTTCTAAAAATTTCTAGTAAAGGTTATAAGCCCTTTTAGGGGTTTAAACTCCCATTTTTCATGATTTAGGGGAGTTTACGGCCTAAGCACATGCTTGGGCCGTGAAATCTATTTTACCCTTCAAATGTATGTGTTTGAGTGTTCCAAGTCCAAAATGGCAAGTCCCTAATTCATATCTTAAGTCTAAGGGTGGTTTGGAAGTGTTTTTGGACATTTTGCATGGTTAGAGGGTGTTTACGGCCTAAGAATGTGCTTGGGCGGTAAACCTTCTTTTATACCCTAAAAATTATAGTTTTGAGGTTTAAACACTCCTAGGTAAATTCCCCAACTAGTATCTAAGCTTAAAAAGAAGGAAAATCGGGACACTTGGCACCATTTTAGGTGTTTACGGCCTAAGGAGGTTCTTAGTCCGTAAACTCCTTTTTTGATGGCCATTTTTTGTGATTTTTGAGCTATTGCAACATTAATTGATGTTTAGAACAAGTTAGGGTAGGAGATCTTACGTTTTGGAGGCGGAATTTGCGGTTTTGGAGTCGAAAACGAGCTATAGAGAGAGTAGAGAGAGAGAGAGTGAAGCTTGAGTGGTAAAAAAGTTCTAGGAAGTGTTTTACCTTCTTTATATAGGTCTAGGGTGTTGCACCCGGTATATGACTGCCCGATGCTAAAGCTTAACGAGGTTTAAACTTTTTACCCGGGTTAAATGGTCAGAATAATATAACTTTATCCCATTAAATGGAAATAAAATTTACAAGTTATATTTATTTTGTTATGACAATGATCACATGAAATACAAATAAATAAATAACTATTTATTTATTTGACGACCCCAGATTACGGAACTTTTTATAAAATGACATATTCCGTTAGCGGATACGGATTAATATAACGGAATAAACTTTGGGTTGTCACATGACGAGACTTGAAGGTTTAGGAGCCTGGATCAAGAAGAAGTTTGTAGATCCGTTATCTACTTTGTATTGGCAACCAATCTGAGGTATAAAGCTAATAGCTTGACTTCCCATTTCTTAGATCTTTCTTTGAGAAAGAAAATGGTCATTTCTGGTGCAAAATGGAGTCACTTTCGGTTTTGAGCTTCTCTTAAGGACATGGTTTCAGATCTGGACTCCTCTAGCCCCCTATAGTCATAAAGTCATGGACTTTATCAAGCTTTGGCCCTTCTCCATGCCGTAAATTTCTTCTTAAACTTAGTTTTAGTATTTTAGCCTTTTAAGGCCTTGTATGCATGTAAAGTTTGTAACTTTACGTGGTAAGTAGACCATATGGGGCTGGATCTATAGTTTGGAGCGTTGGATTCAACTGGAAAGGACTGAACATGAAAAGGGTTGAAGGAACACGACGAGTTGCTTAGCCAACTCAACGAGTTGGGCAGGGTTTACCCGTTTTCGGGATTCTAAGTGATCTCGGTGAGATGATTAGAGTTTTCGGTCTCTTGTCTCGAGTTTTTGGTTTAGGGTTTTTGGTCTCTTAGGCACTAAAGGACTCAACGAGTTACTCAGGTAACTTGGCGAGTTGACTGGAGTTTTCAGTTTTATGGACTCTGAAGGAACTCGACGAGTTACTAGATGCACTCAACGAGTTGGGGTCAACATGGACTGTTGACCTTGACTGTTGACTTTGACTTTGACCAGGGTTGACCAAGTTTGACTTTAAGGGTATTTTGGTATTTCGGGATTTTGACAAGTTAATCACATGGTGATTATAGACAGTTGAGTTGGAGCTACAAGTTGGGACTTATCTTATCAGTTCAACATTTTTTTAGAGGTGAGTCTTGTCACCATACCAATGGGTCCATGGCACCAATGTCGGCCCATTATATGATATATGAATTGTTAGTTGATTATGTTATATGATGGTATGAAATTCGTATGGACGTCCACGAGGGGGGGTTCTGTGGCAGTAGATTAAGACCATGACGAGGTTCCTATGACATTTGGTATACGCCCTTGGTGGGTTTCCACAACTTCCTAGGTTTACATGTTTAGCTTGTATGCTATTTCATTGGTTGGTGAAGACTGTGTAGAGGTTCCCATGTCAGGTAGCCAAGACCACATGGGGGTTCTAGTAGCAGCTGTAACAACCCGATATTTCAACTCTTTGTAATGACCTAAAAAATCAAGTATTGTAACCACCTTGGAGTTAATAAAATTAACTTTGATAATAAAATGCCCAAAAAGTATATATTTAAATTCCTACTATGTTTAATATCATTAAACCGGGATCGTACGTAAAAAGAATGCCCAAATCCGGCTTCGTATATTGAAGTTAAGATTTTTCCAAGTTCTGCTTAGCAGCAGACAGCTAAAAACTCGAATCGGAGATCGAGCGACTTTTGGCCGGAATGACCTAAACGAGAATCGAAGGTCTCGGCAATGGTATTTCAGCGGTAAAAACTCTGGCAAAAACCGACGTCAGATAAAGAAGTTATGAATTTTTAAAGAAATTCCTTAATCACGACATTTTATAAATAAATAATAAAAATAATTTCATAATTTGCCAACGGAATCTAAACGAAAGTTGTAGAGCGTAGTCTCACCTACGCGTGGATATAAAGACCATCGAAAACGGAGTTCGTATGAAGAAGATATGATTTTTTGAAGTTTATTAAATAAATTATATATAAATTTAAATCAAAAATCTGGTAATATCCGAAAGAGGAGTCAGCGTCCTCATCCGAGTTACGCGCTACGTAGCCTCGTACGCCCCGCGTACGCAAAGGCCTTGGTCTCGGTCCGTCCACGTCGCCCCTATGCGAGCCTATGCGATCCGTCCCATCCGAACTCCGGGGCAGTCGAGGACTCGCTCATGCATGACGCACGGGTACGCCCCGCGTACCGAGGCCTCTCAGCCCCTATAAATAGAGATGCGAGGGTTCTGGAAAATTCACCTCATTTCTCTCATTTCTCTCACGATATTGCCTCGATTTCCGTGCCCTCACTACCCCGAAGCCCTGATCATTTTGCTCAAGTCCCGAAGGTCGATTTTTCTCCTGAGAATCCCGAGAAAAATCCGTTTCTCGAGACGAAACTCTGCCCGGTTTTCCATCTCGCTATCTTCAAACTTTCAAGTGAGTTCATACCCCCTTCAAACACACTTTAAATACATTTTAAATGCTTTTATACTCTTTTAGGGGAGGAATACAAGTAAACATACGGTTATTATCGTGTATTTCATAAAATTTCACCTTACTCGTTATTACTTGTGATTTAGTACTACTATGTGAGAACTCTTGTCATACTTTGCATGCACTAGATTTATACAAAGTATTTAGTAATTCGAAAGTATCATTCGTTGCTAAACCGTTTTATACATTCTAAAAACTTATGATTTATGCTTTGTCAAACATTGTGAAAAAGGATAAACTTTGCACACAAAACTATTACTTTAATACAGACTTAGTTGAGAATCCATGAGACATGTACATCTTCAAATACTGCTTTTTTATTAGAAGGTATCGCTACAAGTCCTGTCTATTACCAGAGTCTCCCGTTCGGAGAACGTGTCAAATGTGTATAGATCTATACGTGAAGTCATGATCCCGCGCCCTGACTGTTAGCTACAGTCCTTCCTTTGGGGTGACAGTTTGTCATAACGCTACGACGCCTGAAGAACGTCGCTACAGGCATATTATTTTTAGTATGGTTATAAAACTCATCGGATATACAATTATTATAGTACTTCTAATTTATGAACGAGTAGTTATTAAAACTATTATTCATCTAATAAATTGAAATCTTCTAATAGGTTTTATTAGATAAATCTATGCTTCAACTTTCTAAAGCATGTCTTTTGCTTTCGGTTTTTAGTCTGGGACATTAGGCTAACTATTACCTTAGGAAAATATGGGATTTTCCTTATATGCAAAACAAACGACTAATAGGAAAATAAGGGATTTTCTTGATTCAGCAAGCTATATTATTCAATACATATATTCTCATGCATTTCACACTTTTATAAGAAAATAAGGGATTTTCTTGGAAAATATACACTCATTTTGGAATGGCATTCAATGTTTCTAAATCACTTATGAACTCACCAACTTAATTGTTGACACTTTCTCTTTGAAATAACTTGTATTCTCAGGGAACCGTTAAGCAGGTTTGGAAATCAACTTTTGGGGATTAACGCGCTGGCATTAATTATTTCTTTTGAAAGATGTTTATGCATTTATCTTTTGAGCATGTAATAAATACAATGATGTAAACATTTTTAAAACCTTTATATATGTATGGTGGTGTGTACTTTCCTTTCTATGAACTGTTATGATACTGAATATGACGTCCTCCGCCCCCGAACGTTTCCGCCGTTCTGGTTTGGGGGTGTGACAGCAGCTAGCAAAGATCATGAGGGGGTTTCATGGCAGATAGATAAGACCACGTGGGGTTTCCAGTGACACTTGGTATAAGACCTTGGAAGGTTCCATAGCATCCTTATATGTTTGTATTTATGGCTTATGTATTATGTGTAGCTTATAGAGCTAATTATGGATTATGTGATTATGTTGTTTGTGTAGGGTATGCTCTGGGGAACTCACTAAGGATTAGCTTACAGTTTGTTGATTGTTTCAGGTACTTCTGAGCCTAAAGGCAAGGGCATGGTTTAATGGCGTGACACGCACTCTCTCACATATTTTTATGGGGACACTCTAATAGTTGAAATAAATGTTGATGTTATGGATTTTGAAAACAATTGTCATTGATATTTCATATTATATAGGAACGTTTGATAAATTAAAAATGAAAATTTTATTTGGAAATTTGGGTCGTTACAAAATAATTTCATAACCGTATGGTAAATTTCATATAATTATTTTTTTGTGTTAGATTGTCTATAAATATTAATAAATTATAAAGTTAACCACTAAAATTACAAAATTTATTGAAGTTAACGGGAAAAATAATTATCAACTTCCAAAATCTAACAAAAATGGACATATTTTTCGCGAAATTAACAATTTTATTTGTTGTTATTTTGTGAATACTATTTTTAATTATTTTATATAAACATTTTTAAAAATCATATCATCACAAATTACAATGATCCTTATATTTGATTTGCATATGATTAAATTAAATAAAATTTTTATTTAGAATTATTTCTAATTGTTATATGGTTAATTTCAATTTATTGCAGCAGTCTACATACATTAAAAAGCAAGCAGGTTTCTTATTACAAGTTGCAATTGTTTGGTCCATTTCTTCTTCTGCAGAGGGTTGCAGATATGGTCCATAGAGATTAGATGTCAACATTTGGCATTTCGCAATGGTTTTTTTTAGAAGACTTCTAAGTTAAAAACTGATGCATGTATGCTGCGTGGCGCAACACTGGGCCATTATCTTCACACTATTTTTCACTTACTTTAAGTTATATTATTCAATATAAATTAGTTTTTTTTTTCAAAAACAAGTTTATTATTTTAATATTACTATGAAGGGTATTACAAATAATTCAAGTATATTTTATATAATTTCAAAACCCTTTAGTAAATTTCATATAATTATTTTTCTATGTTACATTGTCTATAAATATTAATAAATTATAAACTTAACCATTAAAATTACCCAATTTATTGAAGTTAACCGGAAAAATAATTATCGTCTTACAAACTCTAACAAAATTGGACTTATTTTTCACTAAATTAACAATTTTATTTGTTTTATTTAGCAAATACTATCTTTAATTATTTTAAATATACATTTTTAAAAATCATATCATCACAAATCACAATGATCTTTATATTTAATTTGTATATGATTAAACTAAATAAATTTTTTATTTAGAATTATTTTTCACTATTATATAGTTAATTTCAGTTTAGTATAGCAGTCTACAGACGTTACAAAACAAACAAATTTTTACTACAACTTCCAGCTGTTTGATCCACCTCTTCTTCTGCAGAGGGTTGCAGATATGGTCCATAGAGATGAGACGTTTTCGCTTAAAAAAACAAAGAACATCTAAGTTGTTATTTAGATGATTGAGCTTTAGTTCGAACTTGGTGGAACAAAATTACACAAAAAGTACCGGGTTAGCGCTGACGCTTCTGTCACTAACACCCGTCGTTAAATCTAAAATATTAGCCCTAATAGAATGGTTATAGTTGTTTTTTTATATGCAATACGCGTTGAAACTTGAAAGACCACTTTGCAAGATCCATTAATATAAAAATTTGCATGCTTGCATCACATGGAATTGCATGCCATTCTTATTCTCTGCAGAGCAATATTCGTTAAATTGTCTAAACTTGATACAGTTCATGCTTTAAACTTCTGTATTGATAAGTTAAGGAAAAGTAAGCTAATGGAATGATCATTCCGCTGACGTGAATGAGCATATCATCAAAGTTGATCATGGACAATTGGATACCATTATTCAAAATAATGAACATATATTAATTATTCAACTTTAGTGTATCAAATTTGACTCAAAAACACCCATTACGAGACAAGGAATCAAAAGCATATTATATATTATATAATAGGTAATAATTTAATGCACGCATTACATGTCTACTAAATAATTTGAATAATATAATAATATCAAAATATATAGGAACGAATCTGATCGTTTCTCGGTCTGCTGCCATGATCTCAGTGAGGCAATATACTTTAATTTTTGTACTTAATGAAAATATTAATAAATTTTAGCCGAATTTTAATAAATTGTTGCCTCCAAAAAGTAATTAACTAATTAAAGCCAAACTGTAAATTTTACTCATCTTCATATCCGGCTCATTTGTTGATCAAAGCGACATCACATGAAAGATACGGATCCAAACTCTGGGTTCCCAAGAAATTTGCTGCACATGTTATTAGTGATCAAGACAAAATAAATCGCCGGTCCAGTAATACAAAATTATTAAACCATATTTTACGATCAAACAAGATCTAGATATAATGAAATAGTTAATCAGATTTTCTGCAAGAGGGGACGTACCCACCCTATTAACAAATGAACTGATAATCAACCAAAGAGCTGAACTACTTCGATTTGGGAGAGAATCACAAGATATGATACCAATTACAAGTTGATATTACTAATGACCAAAAAACAATAAACATTTTGGCAATATCAAACTTTTCAAAAGATAGGCAAAATTATGTCACAATGATATTATCCCAATCGATCCAAATTTATTAAAAGGACTTGATAATGCGGAATAACATCTCTAATCAAAGGAGGCCACTAATATATAACAAGATCCAACAATAATAAGTAACGCAATAAGGATAAAGACAAACACGCCAATATTTACGTGGAAAACCTAAATCCGAAAAAACGATGAACGGAGGAGACCACGGTGAGTTTCACTTCTAATAATAATGTTAACAACGCAAATAAATAGGGAAAATACAAGTGTTTAGGCCGTAGGGATAAATGTGAAATACATATAAGAGGAAATGGAAGGGGTGATTTCTAGGGTTTTAGAAATAAGCTAAGTCTCGGATGACTCAAAAGAACCAAAAATGGTATTTTAACCCGTTAGGTGTCAAAGTTGTTTCGTCAATAGCTCATGATACTTTGTGGAACTCGTGTGGAATAACATTGCCGTATGTGTAAGGTCATGGGCTAGTTCTTATGTCAGATTCACCTTCAATTTCGTCATAGTCCAATTTTTGTCAAATTTTTTAGGTTTGACTTTATCAGCAGTATTAGGTTAAACAACTAACATTCATATCCATTGAATTTGTGTAAGGGTTTATTTGATAGTTGTTGATTCAGTCAGATCTGACTGGGACAGAGGCTGACTGAGTCAGAATTCTAATTAAGTCTAGCTCTGACTGAAACTTGGATATTTGATTATACATCTGAGTGACCATGATGAATGATAAAAATGATCATAGTACCCTTTTGTTCTATTATATGCCCTTTACTGAGCAAAAGTTTTTAAACAAATATTCAAACCAAATATCCCTAAACAAACATAAATTACACCTATAACTATAAAACAATAATAAGTTATAAGCATATATCATTTCATTTCATTACTCCTCAAAAGCTCCCACCCCCCCCCCCCCCCCTCCAAACATTCAAACGAACGACACTCTAACACATTTATAAAAAACAATATATATGCATTCCATGAAAAGTATTGTGTTGCCACACCTTCGATTCATTAATAACAACTTTGATCTTCTCACGCTCTTCAGTGGATACAAGTTCAATAAACATGCAATTCTAATTTCACATAAAACACACCAACAAATACCGACATACAATTACGAATGTATGTATGAAATTTAACAACAAAATATACACCTCTAACGCATGATAACTATGAACAATGTTTACCAGCCAAAGTCATTGCAACAACCTCTTGTGTTTAGTGATAATTCTATGATTCGTTTGCAACTTAATAAAAGGCAAACAAAGGATGAAATAGTAGATATAGGAAAACCACATGAGCACTAAATCACACCATTTAATCAGCCAATAAAAGCACATAAACTCAATGTAATCTGACCAATTAAACTCAATAAATAATAGAAATATTGAAACCTTTTATGACCAAGTGCTTGTACATCTATTCAAGTTGATTTTGAATTGATTCCAGTCACTTTCGCCAATTTGAATCAATAATCAGGTTGCCAAAAAATTCCATCAAACCAATGAATTCACCAATTCCATCCATAAACAAGAAATCAAAAATCAATCAATGATGCTTTAGATCAAATTTTAAACCAGTTAAGGAAAAACACCATGTTCGATTACATACCTTACCTGTGGATATGGATAACAAGGGCGGTTGATGATCTACGATGGAGTATGTTCAGTCGTCTAAGTTGCTTTGATGGGTGGAGGAGGAGGGTTGCACCGATGCTGACAAAAGGGCGATCAAACTCCAATGAAGACTTCGGGAAAAGGAGAAATGGTTGGGTCGTTCACGATGGAGTGTTGAAAGCATCCGGGCAATGTGGGAAATGTTCCAGCCAATGCCTTTTTGACCTAGGACCGAATCATACATTTTCTCATAACCAAACCAGCTCATTAGATGGGGTTCGACAAGATTAGCCCTTTATCAAACAAGCTTACTAGACCGAGTTAGCCAAAAGAGCTTACCAGGCCTCATCAGCAACATATCAAACATGCCCTAACTTAATCTATCATCAAAAAACCATTCAATAGAAATAAAAAAATCATTGTCTTTCTCTCTCTCTCTTTCTCTCTCTCTCTCTCTCTCCCTCTCTTTCCCTATCGTGTAATTAGTAAATTTAGTTGTTCATCATGATCGTGTGAACCACATAAATATATTGTGTCTTTGTTTTTCGTTTAGCGTTATTATTGCAAATCATTTATCGATTGTTAAAGTGATTAAACCTTAACACTGCAGACCTCTCTCTCTCCGTTGTAATTCGTAAATTTAGTCATTCATCATGATCGTGTGAACCACGTAAATATATTGTGTCTTTGTTTTTCGTTTTGTGTTATTATTGTAAATCATCTATCGATTATTGAAGTGATTAAACCTGGACACCATAAACCTCGAAGTTGTTTTGGCTAGACTTTCGAGAATTAGTTCAAGTCATCCCATCCCATCAGCTTAAAAAAGGTTGCTCTTTGGTACCTCTAAGATGTTTCATCTAGATCTTACGAGAATTTGATGAAACCACTTTTACCATCAAGTCTAAGTTTGAAGGTTACATATAAACAAAACATTTTTCTTAAACGATGTTGAAGGTGGTTTTTTTCATTTTTATAAACAATCTTTTGTCTCAGTTAAGGTAATTTTAAATGGTATAGGCATGGGCACGTTCAGGGAGGAAAAAGTGGGCAACTGCACATGACCATTTTTGGGGGCCTGATAGATGCCAATTTATACATCTATTATGTTAGTTTTTATTATCATTTTGCATCTTTTTTTATGCTTTTTCATGTGCATTAGTTTAAATAATGTCGAGCTCACGTATTTCGTAAGAATTCCCGTAATGCTCATGTTTTGGTGTCTATTCCAGGTGATTTGTAGTGGAGCAGTAGTTTGATATTCTTTCGAGCTTATCTGGAGCCAAGACACTAAAAAGCGACCAGATACAGGCTATTTCTCACCAAAAATGGGTCGTTCTTCACTTACGAAACATGACCGGAGGATTTCTGATTTTTTTGAGACATTTGAAAATTTTGGCCCTGAAGCACGAGTTGTGCCTCCCAAGCACGGGCCATGCTTACCTTATGCTTCCCAAGGAAAAGTTGTGCTTCCCAAGCACGGTACGTGCTGCCCAAGATTTTGATTTTTTCTGATTTATTTTCGATTTTAAAGTTGCTATGACCTGGCATGGGCCGTGCTTACTACCAGAATCATTAAATACCATATACCCTCTAAGTTGATTCCATTGACGATTCAAGCCGACAAAAAACACTTCTCGAGGCGATTTCTGACACCTTTCAACAATATATAGAAACCTGAAGGCTGTGAATCATCTCCCACATTTAGTTTAGTAAGATTTACTAGTTTAATATTTCTTTTTATTGTTTTAGATCAGATTTTTTCCATGTCTGGCTAAACCCTTGCTTTTCGTTCTCCATTAGATTAGTACATTTCATTTGATTACTTTTTAGATTTGGTTTTTGATTTGTGTTTCTATCTAGATGTTTGTAACACCGTAAATTTCCAAAACAATTTTTCGCATTTTATAAAAAACATAATTCATTCATTATTCATAAAAACATCATTGTTAAAAACTCAATTCATAACATATGTCAATCCCAAGATCTCATAACATAAAAATCCCGTGTGTGTACTGATCAAGCCGACGCCTTTCCGCGATCCTCACTAGTACCTTGAACACATAACAGAAAACACTATAAGCACAAAGCTTAGTGAGTTCCCCAAAATACCACATATAACACATATTAGCCACTCGAGGCTATAACTCTGTGGGTCCATGCACCCAAACTCTATGAACCCTCAGGTTCTAACTCTGTAAACATGCACAGCATAAATCACATAGAATAGTGTAGTGCAACATATAACACATATATAGCATACAAACAATGTATCACATAACTCTAGTTATCTACTCAAGGTAAAGTATAGTGAGAAGACTCACCTCGGATATCTCGGTAAATCTCTGACTCGATAAATTCTGGTCTAGCCCCTGCCTAAACACATGAAATAAATACTCTAATTAATACAACCCTCAGGGCTAGGCTAATGTCTTTCTCTCTATACATCCTCTAAGAAGGGTAAAAGACTATCCTACCCTTCCGATGACTCTAAGGTCCAAACATTGACTAACCCTAAAAGTCAATGAAGTCAACGGTCAACCTTGACTAAACTCGCCGAGTGCACAACTGTGACTCACCGAGTCCACACGTGTTCTTCACTCTCCTAATACTCATTCGATTCATTGAGTCAACCTCAAATCTGCAAATCATCACTGATCACAATCTATGAAATGTCCCGACCCAACTCGCCGAGTCCGGCTCCTGACTCGGCGAGTACCATCGTGCACTCTGTCCTCTAGATTCCCTCTGACTCACCGATTCGCTTCCCCAACTCAGTGAGTCACCAACTGTGTGATTATCGGGAAAACCCTAGTCCTACTCGTCGAGTCGGCTATTGGACTCGGCGAGTTCATGCCATGCTCAAGTTGAACTGACCTCTTGAGGTCAGATCCGCTCCTCTAAACCATAGATCTAGCTTCCCAAAGAATTATAATCAATTAAAGCTAACATCTTGGTGCTCATGCAAAGGCTCAAAGGCCTTATTTGAAGATATGGCCTCTAAAATGACATCCTAAGCTCATAACCTCCATTAACACCCATATAGCTCAAGGGAAAAGGGTCTCTGGACCTCTTTGGGTCCAGATCTACAGCGCCAACACGAGAAGGGACCAATTACTCCATATAACCAACCTCTAAAGGGCTAAAAAGCCCTAACTCTAAGAATTACACCATAAACTGAAGAAGGGTCGAATGAATACCTCAAAATGAAGTCTCTAAGCCCTGGAATCACTAGATTAGCACCCTCTTCAGCCTCCTATTGTCTTGGTCCTCTTCTATTTGCAAAAACACTAACAATGATCAAGAAATGACTCCTTCCCTCTCACAAACGCTCTAGCTCAGTTAGGGTTTCTCTCTGGGGTCTGGTTGCCACAAGTGACGGCCATAAGGCCCTTTAAATAGGCCCCAAACCCGAGGAATTAGGGTTTCATTAAACAGCGTGGACTCGCCAAGTCCTTGGGGCGACTCGTCGAGTCCAACCATCCACCCGGATAATGATTCGCATCTCTACTTGGCGAGTCTACGTATCAACTCGCCGATTTCTTCCACAAAACTTGAAATTCAACGAATAAATGTAATACCTGAACTTCCAGATGTTACAATTCCCCCCCCCCCCCCACTTGAATCAAACTTCGCCCTCGAAGTCTTATCCCTAAAATAGCTCCGAATGCTGCTCATGCATCTCCCGCTCTGGCTCCCAAGTCAACTCGGATCCTCTCCGATGTTGTTACTGAACCTGTACCAGAGGCTCGCATCCACCTGAATGTCCTCTAACGGCACTACCGCCGACTCGTCGGCTATACACTTCCTCAACTGAGACACGTGGAAGGTATTATGAATCCGCTCCAACTCCACAGGTAGCTCCAAGCTATACACTACCCTGCCCACCCTCGCGATCAATCTGAACAGCCCAATATACCGGGGCCCTAGCTTGCCCCTCTTCCTAAATCGAATCACTCCTTTCCAAGGAGATACCTTCAGGAGAACATAATCACCGACCTGGAACTCAAGCTCGGATCGTCGCCTATCCGCACAACTCTTCTGGTGACTCTGAGCAGTCAACAATCTATGCCTGACCAACTATATCTACTTTGTTGTCTGAAGCACAATCTCCATGCTACCCATCACTCGTTGCCCTACCTCTCCCCAAGAAATGAGAGTCCGAAACCTCCTCCCATACAACAGCTCAAAGGGCGGCATACCAATGCTCGAATGATGGCTGTTGTTGTAGGAGAACTCCGCTAAGGGCAAATATGTGTCCCAACTTCCGCCAAAATCCAACACACATGCTCGGAGCATGTACTCGAGCGTCTGAATCGTCCGCTCGCTCTGACCGTCAGTTTGTGGTTGGTATGCGGTACTAAAATGCAGCCTCGTACCCAACTCCTCATGGAATTTCTTCCAAAATCTGGAAGTGAACTGCACATCTCGATCTGACACAATTGAGATCGGCACCCCATGTCGCGATACCACCTCTCTCACATATATATCTCTGCTAACTTCTCCGCAGAAGAACTCTCACTAATGGCAAGAAAGTGAGCGCTCTTCGTCAAGCGGTCTACTATCACCCAAATTGCATTGACACCCCTCGCCGTTCTCGACAATTTGGTAATAAAATCCATGGATAACTATTCCCATTTCCACTCTGGGACTTCCAGTGGCTGCAACTTACCATGCGGTCTCTGATGTTCGGCCTTAACCCTACGACAAGTTAGGCACCTCTCATCAAACCACGCTACATCTCTCTTCATACAGGGCCACCAATACTCCCTTTTAAGATCCAAAAACATCTTAGTGGCCCCGGGATGGATTGAGAATCTCGATCTATGCGCCTCCTCCATCAAGATGGTATGCATTCCTCCAACAAACGGTACCCAAATCCGACCCTGGAAGGTCATAAGCCCCCTGCTATCGGTCACGAACTCCGACACCTGTCCGATAACTCACTCTCTCTTACGGTTCTCCGGTCTCACTGCCTCAGCCTGAGCCCTTCTGATGGTGTCCAACACCAGAGTCATCACTGTCAATCTCATACAAATATCCCGAATCGGGGCGCTCTCTGCCCTACGACTCAGGGCGTCAGCTACCACATTAGCCTTGCCCCGGTGGCACAGGATCTCGCAAACATAATCCTTTACCACATCCAACCATCTCCTTTAACGCATGTTCAGGTTTGGCTGATCCATCAAATACTTCAAACTCTTGTGGTCCGTGTATATCGTACACCGAACCCCATACAGATAATGGCGCCAAATCTTGAGGGCGAACACCACATCCCCTACCTCTAGATCATGGGTGGGGTACCTTGCCTCATGGGGCTTCAGCTGCCTCGATGCGTACGCGATCACATGCCCCCTCTGCATCAACACCACACCCAACCCAGATATCAATGCGTCACAATACACCACGAAGTCCTCCATCCCCTCTGGAAGAGCCAACACCGGGGCTTCGCACAATCTCTGGCGAAGAGTCTCAAATGAGGCCTGCTGCTCTGGGCCCCAGCTGAACACCACACCCTTCCGGGTCAACCTGGTGAGAGGAACATCAATCTTGGAGAAATCCCTAATGAACCTCCGATGATAGCCGGCCAACCCTAGAAGACTCCTGATCTCAGAAGGAGATTTCGGCATTTCCCAACTCATCACCGCCTCGATCTTGGGCGGATCGACCAAAATCCCCTTTTGGTTAACGAGGTGACCAAGAAACTGCACCCCTCGTAACCAAAAATCACACTTGGAGAATTTGGCGTAAAGCCTCTCCGATCTCAGCATGCTGAGGATTTCTCGCAAATGCTCCTCATGCTACTCCCTAGATCTCGAATACACCAAAATGTCGTCAATGAACACAATCACTAATCGATCCAACATCAATCTGCAAACCCTGTTCATGAGATCCATGAACGTTGCAGGCGCATTGGTGAGCCCGAATGGCATCACCACGAACTCGTAATGCCCATAACGAGTCCTGAATGCGGTCTTCTGGATATCCTCCTCGCGCACCCTCATCTGATGATATCCAGATCTCAGATCAATCTTGGAAAACCAAGATGCTCCCTGCAGCTGATCGAACAAATCGTCGATCCTCAACAAAGGATAACGGTTCTTGACTGTTAACTTATTCAACTCTCGATAATCTATGCACATTCGGTGCGAACCATCCTTTTTCTTCACAAAAAGGATCTGTGCTCCCCACGGCGAGCTGCTCGGCCGTATAAACCCCTTCCCCAATAGCTCCTGAAGCTGCGAGGATAACTCCTGCATCTCTGGAGGTGCAAGGCGATAGGGCGCCTTGGCAATAGGTGCTGCCCCTGGAATCAAATCAATGCGGAACTCGACCTGCCTCTTGGGAGGCACACCCGGTAACTCCTCGGGAAAGACATCCGGGAATTCACGCACTATCAGGACCTCCTCAACCATAGTCGGTCTCTTTGCACCAACTCTCGTATCCATCACATACGCTACAAAACCACTACAGCCCTGCTGTAGACTTTGCCTCGCTCTAGCAGCCGAACAAAACGTTGAATCGGGACGGGTACCCTCGCCGTACACCGTAAGAACTCCTACACTTGGGTCTCGTATAGTCACCAGCTTCCGCTCGCAGTCAATAACTGCTCCAAATCTACCCAACCAATCCATGCATAGGATGACACAGACGTCCCCCATCGCAATCGGGACCAAATCAATAGGAAACTCTACACCAAAAATATCGAGTACACATCCTCAAATCACCTCCATGGCATACACTTCTCTCTCGTCGGCGATGGAGACTCTCAAAGGTCGACTCAACGCCTCTAGACTAATACTGATGTGCTGACTAAAAGCCAATGATATAAAAGATCGACTCGCACCCGAGTCAAATAACACCAAAGCAGGTACAGAACTCACAAGAAAAGTACCTACGCATATCATAATATAAGCACAAAATCTCAAACATTAAAATAAATAAATTAAAGAATACGTACCAGCCACGACATCGGGCGCTGCGCGGACCTCTTCCGCAGTCTACTGGAAGGCTCTTCCCTGAGCCTTCGGCGTCTCGGTCTTCACCCGCCGACTATCAGAAGCTCTAACAGCAGCAGGGGCAGACCCCTGAGAAACTCCCTGTGCTGACCCTCACAGTAACGGACACTCGGCCTTCCAGTGTTCGGTCTGGTTGCAGTGAAAACACACTGCAAACCCCTTGGGGCAGTCCTTCGCCATATGCCCCTCCTTGCCACACTTGTAGCATGATCCAGCTCTACAAACTCCATCATGACTCTTGCCGCACTTTCCACAAGTGCGGCCCTTCTGGCTCCCTACTCTGGAATCAGCGCGCTTGGCCCGCTTGGCTGCCGGCTGGGACTGTGCCGGTCGCCGATCCCTCTCCTGAGACTCCGCCTCCTCCCTAGCCTGAGTCTCTAGCTCGATCTCCCTCTTCTGGGCATTTGCCTGAAGCTCGGCAAATGTCCAGTACGAGGAGTTCGCCACAAACTCCCGAATATCTCTCCTCAAAATACTCAAATAACGGCTCATACGTGTCTACTCAGTAGACACGTGCTCAGGGCAGAACATCGCCCTCTCATGAAACATCCGGGTAATAACGGTAACAGACTCCGTACCCTTCTTGAGGGTCAAAAACTCCTGTGCCAACCGATCCCGTTCCACCGAGGGAACGTACTCATCACGAAACATGGTGGTGAACCTCTCCCATGTCACCGCAGCAAGCTCTGCTGGAGAATAGTGTGCTGTCGCGAACTTCCACCAGTTCTTCACCCCCAGGCGAAGCTGGTTCAACGCAAACCGAGCCCTCAAGTGCTCTGGGCACGAGCATGTATAGAAACACCCCTCAATGTCGGATACCCATCTCATCGCTGCAATCGGATCCTGCGTCCCATAAAACTCTGGTGGCTTCAGGTTGTTGAACTCCCTGAATAACAACGAGTCACCCCCTACGGCCTAGTAGCAGCGACGGCTGTGGTGGCCGCTGCAACAGCAGCCTTAGAAAGAGCGGCATAACGCTCGTCAAAAGTCTCAATCAGCATGGTCTTAATAGACCCGAACATCTATGGTATCTCTGCCCTGATGGCCGCAGCCACCTCCTGATGGATGATCCAGCGGATCTCCTCATCACTAGTCCCACTGCTCTCTGGTGCATGACGTGTCCTCACCATGATTTACCTCTGAAATACAACATACGATAAATTAGAAACTCACTCGATCATACTCGCACTCGATAACTCATTCCTCCTTGATCCCTGGCATCCCGAAGATTCTTACTTGAACTGTACACCGCCCCGGTGTTTTCAGTAGTACAGCCCCAATACTACTGTCCACACCGTATCAGTATACACCCCAAGTCCTCCTCCTAGGATCCCAAGTCCCAAGTACTCTATTATGCATAATCCACTCTCTAATAGATCTCTCATAAGCTCCTCACTGCTACCTACTCACTCTCAAGCATCTCATAGCAGCTCACCTCCCCCTACGCTAAGGCATCACAAATCAGGCCACTCTAGTCCTAATAGGAACACCTAGCCCACTCTAGCACGAGAATACATCATATCAATCTCATAAACATATAACATAATGGTATTTTGGGAAATCACCGTTTGGGCGCTGAATGATCGTACACACGACTCTGATCTGCTTCCAAAAACCTTTTACTCTTTTTAGAAAACTTGGTTCTCTTTTGAAAATATTTCTCAAATCCTCAGTTTGAGTTCAAATATGCCCGAAGGTGTACTCAAATGTCTCAAACCAAGGCTCTGATACCAACTTGTAACACCGTAAATTTCCAAAACAATTTTTCGTATTTTATAAAAAACATAATTCATTCATTATTAATAAAAACATCATTGTTTAAAACTCAATTCATAACATATGTCAATCCCAAGATCTCATAACATAAAAATCCCATGTGTGTACTGATCAAGCCGGCGCCTTTCCGTGATCCTCACTAGTCCCTGAAATACATAACATAAAACACTGTAAGCACAAAGCTTAGTGAGTTCCCCAAAATACCACATATAACACATATTAGCCACTCGAGGCTATAACTTTGTGGGTCCGTGCACCCAAACTTTGTGAACCCTCAGGTTCTAACTCTGAAAACTTGCACAACATAAATCACATAGAATAATGCAGTGCAACATATAACACATATCTAGCATACGAACAATGTATCACATAACTCTAGTTATCTACTCAAGATAAAGTATAGTGAGAAGACTCACCTCTGATATCTCAGTAAATATCTGACTCGGTAAACTCTGGTCTAGCCCCTGCCTAAACGCATGAAATAAATACTCTAAATAATACAACCCTCAGGGCTAGGCTAATCTCTTTCTCTCTATACATCCTCTAACAAGGGTAAAAGACTATCATTCCCTTCCGATGACTCTAAGGTCCAAACATTGACTAACCCTAAAAGTCAACGAAGTAAACGGTCAACCTTAACCAATCTTGCCGAGTGCACAACTCTGACTCGGCGAGTCCACACGTGTTCTTCACTCTCATAGTCCTCATTCGACTCACTGAGTCAACCCCAACTCTGCAAATCATCACTGATCACAATATGTGAAATGTCCCGACCCAACTCGCCGAGTCCGGCTCCTGACTCGGCGAGTACCATCGTGCACTCTGTCCTCTAGATTCCCTCTGACTCACCGAGTCGCTTCCCTAACTCAGTGAGTCACCAACTGTGTGATTATCGGGAAAACCCTCGTCCTACTCGTCGAGTCGGCTATTGGACTCGGCGAGTTCATGCCATGCTCAAGTTGAACTGACCTCTTGAGGTCAGATCCGCTCCTCTAAACCATAGATCTATCCTCCCAAAGCATTATAGTCACTTAAAGCTAACATCTTGGTGCTCATGCAAAGGCTCAAAGGCCTTATTTGAAGATATGGCCTCTAAAATGACATCCTAAGCTCATAACCTCCATTAACACCCATAAAGCTCAAGGGAAAAGGGTCTCTGGACCTCTTTGGGTCCAGATCTACAACACCAACACGAGAAGGGACCAATTACTCCATATAACCAACCTCTAAAGGGCTAAAAAGCCCTAACTCTAAGAATTACACCATAAACTGAAGAAGGGTCGAATGAATACCTCAAAATGAAGTCTCTGAGCCCTGGAATCACTGCATTAGCACCCTCTTCAGCCTCCACTTGTCTTGGTCCTCTTCTATTTGCAAAAACACTAACAATGATCAAGAAATGACTCCTTCCCTCTCATAAACGCTCTAGCTCACTTAGGGTTTCTCTCTGGGGTCTGGTAGCCGCAAATGATGGCCTTAAGGCCCTTTAAATAGGCCCCAAACCCGAGGAATTAGGATTTCATTAAAAAGCATGGACTCGTCGAGTCCTTGGGGCGACTCATCGAGTCCATCCATCCACCCGGATAATGATTCGCGTGTCTACTCAGCGAGTCTACGCATCAACTCGCCGAGTTCTTCCACAAAACTTGAAATTCAACAAATAAATATAATACCTGAAATTCCGGATGTTACAATGTTTCAGTTTTGAGATTAATGAATATTTGATTTTAATTATTGTTAGTCAAATCATGTATCTAGGGTTTTTGTTGGATTAGTTTCTAATGTTGTAACTATATTTGGTAAGTATTTGACCCGGTTATGCATGGTCCTTTTGGGTTGCCTTCACCATAGCAACTTGACAGGATGATTTGTTAAGAGAGAAGAGATATTATTGTTTATATATTATGAGAATAATATATTAAAGGAATAATATTGTTATTTGATTAATATAAGTCATATATTAATTGAGAATTAATTTGGTGACTTAAAGAGGTTAATTGAATAAAGGGGCATAAACTGTCAAATGTGTGATTGTAGTGTTTTGGGCTATGTATCCTTATGGATAAGAGGGTGGATGAAATTTAGGGTTTGGGAACCTTAAAATTGTCCTAGCCTAGTATCTAGGAGGATCTTGGATTGCTTAGGGTCTAAGTTATTGAATTAGGGTTAAAGGTGAAACCCTAGTAGCTCATAGTATAAATAGGACCCTAGGGTGAGGGAAATCGGCACTCATGCAAGACAAGAAACCCTAGGGCCGATTTCTCACCCTCCTCTCTCTCTCTCTCAAGATCATCTTCTTGCTAGTTGGTGTTTGTAAGCCATTAGAGGAGTGACAATTGTGACTCTAAGCTCCAAGAAGAAGAAGTATCAAGCAAGTAATCCAAGGTATTGTTCTAGATCCAATTTCATATGATTAGAATCACTTGTTTACATTAGATCTAGTATTGTAAGTCTTGGATTCAATGCATGTTCAATTAGAGAAACCTAGATCCAAGCAATTAGGGTTTGCATGTGCACAGAGGAAAGTTCTTGTTGCTCAAACCCATCAGTGGTATCAGAGCTTTGATTGATTTCTATTGAATTGATGCATTGATTGATTGCTTGTTACTTGAAAAATTCGATTTTTGGTCCTCTGCCTGATGAACTCGGCGAGTCCATAGTGGGAACTCGTCGAGTTCAAGCGTCAGAAAGAGGGAGTTTCGAGATTTCTTGCTGTTTTACTTGAGGAAACTTTCCTTAACTGTTTTGGGTCGTTAAAATCCGATTTTAACCATATATATGAGTATATTCTTGACCAAACAAAAGATAATTACCAAGTAGTTGAATAATAATTTCCTTATGTGATAATAATTGATTATTTGAATTGAATTGGTGAATTGTTTTGCAAGTAATATTGAATAAGATCAAATTGAGATAATCTAATTGTTGATTTACATTATTTGCTATTTGATCCTTATGTTTTGAAAAGCTTAAAACTTGTCCTCAAGTTTTGAAATTTATATTTGTGATTAAAGGTTTAAATAATTTAGATTTCAAACCCTAGAATTTTACAAGTTTAAAATTCAACCTATACTAATATATTATTACAAGATTAATATATATATATATATATATATATATATATATATATATATATATATATATATATATATATGAGTTAAAATATGCTAGTCTAACTGTTAGTAGGCCTCATTCACGAAGCCGGTCTATAAGGTGGGTATAAGGTTGCTGCCTATAAAATGACGCTTAATGGGTGTACACTCACACCCACCGCTTGCTTGACTGGTGGAGGTCGTTAGCCGAACGGGTAGGATAGGGCAAACCTCTTCTCATTAATAAGTATAATGAATCTATTTAAAGTAACTAAACTATTTTATAAAATTCCCAATCTTAGTTACTTTAGGAAAAGTGAATTGATGCAATCCCAGGAAATTACACTTTGCACCCTTGTTTAGATATTAGTGGAGCGTGTGTGGTTAACCGACACACTAATTGGTTCTAAGCAAAGGTGGCAAAGGATGATTCATTGTTTGTCATAGTTCGATGGAGCATGTGTGGTTTACCGACACATCGAATAGGTGGTTGTAACAATGAAGGCACAATGTAGATTTGCATGGTTATTCACACCCGCTTTGTGATCCTCGGTATCCCAGTCACAAACTAGAGGGGCATATCGAGATTTAAACATGCCGTTGAAAAGTTCAATGAATCTCAAAATCTAGGAATTCTCAATACATTTAAAACTTAAAGATTACGTTTTTCGTGATGAAGAATTAGTGAATCGTCATTCACTTACCTCCAAGTTATTTGCATGTTGGATTACGATATCCCTTTTCTAATGTGTAAATAATGTTGTTGGGTCCCAACCCTAAATTTCCATTTTGGGTGGTAATTAGGGACTTAACTCTAATCAACTTGGTTCCTTTCTATTTGTAGATGTGTAATGCAAACAACGCTGCTGCGAGCTCATTCACGCTAATGAGCCTTTGTCAAAAAGTGACATTCGATGGATCGAACTTTAGCGAATGGATAAGATACATTCGCACGATCGCTCGTTACGAGGACAAGGAGTATGTTCTCGATGAGAAGCTCGAAAAGATTAATCCAGAAACTGCTACTCCCAAAGAAATGGTTGTGTTTGAGACACATGAGCGTGATGCAACGAAAGTCCATTGCATCATGAAAGACACTATGAACTCCGAATTCCAAAAGTCCTATGAGGACATGTATCCTTTTGAGATGCATCTAGACTTGATGGAGTGATACCACCAAAGCGTGAGGAAAGAGCGCTATGAGATCATAACGAATATGATCACTTCTAAAATGGGAAGTGGAGAATCTTTAACGTGCACTTGCAAAAGATGCAAAGGTATGTCAATCGTCTTCGCAAGTTGAATGTCAACTTTGGGGAAGATTTGGCTATCGACATTGTTCTTCACTCCTTGCCGTCATGCTACAATCAATTTAGGATAACCTACCACATGAACAAGGAAGAGGTCACCCTAAGCAAACTCCAAGGTCTCCTAAGGACTGCTGAGAGCAACCTTAAGGACAAGTCTGTTGCACCATCTCCCAATCCGTCTACTGCTCCTGTTTTGGCTATTGGGCAGGAAGGGGCAAGAAGAGGAAGGCTTCTTCCAAGAACCACCGCAAGGGAAAGTCCCAAGATGGTTCCTCTTCTAGTGGGACCAAGGTTGATTCTGCTAAGCCCAACCCTAACCCAAAAGAGGCAGAGTGCCATCATTGCCACAAAATAGGGCATTGGAAGAGAAGCTGCCCGGAATATCTGCAAGCCATCAAGGATGGAAAGATCAAGCCATCTTTTGCAGGTATATACACAATTAAATCTAATGATTCATCCCATGTTATTTCTTGGGTTCTTGATACAGGGTGTGGTTACCACATTTGTTCTGATTTGCAGGGACTAGGAAGAAATAGGGATGTGGAGCTTGGAAGAATAAATCTAATCATGGGGAACAGAAGATCGTCGCCAGTTACCAAGATTGGAATGTATTATTTAGTGCTTAGTAATGGATTGAATTTAGATTTAAATAATTGTTGCTACTCGCCAGATATGGCAAGAAACATCATTTCTTTTCATGGTTTGTTTAAACACGGATTTAGATATTCGTTTAATAATGAGAATGGTTCGATTTATGCTTATCTAAATGGTGTTTTATATTTTGAAGCAATGCCTTGTAATGGAATTTATGAAACTGTTATGGTTGTAGATAACCTAGGAAATGATGTATTGTGTATGGATTCTTCCAATAGTATGGATAAAGCATCCTTATGGCATTTTCGTCTTGGACATGTCAACAAGAAGCACATAACCAAACTCCAAAAGGATGGAGTGTTGGAGTCATTCGACCTTAGGGAAGATGACACGTGCGAATCTTGTTTACTTGGAAAGATGCCCAAGTCACCCTTCTCTGGCACTTGTGAGAGGGGTGAGGTTTTATTGGATCTCATACATAACGATGTATGCGGGCCCTTTAGATCCACCACGAAGGATGGGAACCGTTTCTATGTGACTTTCACCGATGATTATAGTAGATATGGGTATATCTACTTAATCAAACACAAGTCGGAAACGTTTGAAAAATTCAAAGAATTCAAACATGAAGTGGAGAATCAATTGGGCAGGAAAATCAAGATGCTTCGACCCGATCGAGGAGGAGAGTACCTAAGTCTTGAATTCCACCACTATCTCAAGGAATGCAGAATAGTTTCGCAATTGACACCACCTAGGACACCGCAGTTGAATGGTGTGCAGAAAGGCGAAATCGAACCCTGTTAGACATGGTTCGTTCTATGATGAGTCGTGCTTCACTACCTATATCATTTTGGGGGTATGCCTTAGAGACTGTCGCCCATATCCTTAACTAAGTCCCTACAAAGAAGGTTGCAGAAACACCTCACGAGATGTGGACAGGGAAAGCTCCCTCGTTAGCACATATAAAGGTTTGGGGCTGTGAGGTTTTCGTAAGACGAGAGACTCACGACACGCTCGAACCTCGTAGTGAGCGATGTAGTTTCATCGACTACCCATAGGAATCCTTTGAATATCTAATCTATAGACCGAGTGACAATGTTGTCTTCGTTGCGAGGAGAAGGGTTTTCCGAGAGCGAGAACTCATAAGCCAAGGAGACAGTGGGAGGCAAATCGATCTTGAATAGATTCAAGAATCGAGTGATGAAGGAACCTCTAACGCTGGCGCTCAACCCGAGGGGGAAACTCCGGTTGAACCAATTGACGAGTCCTTACCTCATAGACGTTCTGAAAGAGTTAGAGTTCAACCCCAGTTTTATGGTTTTCATATTACTACCGAAGGGGATACGTATATTAGTGATGGTACACTAATAAATCTAGATGAACCTAATAGCTATAAGGAAGCCATGGTAGGCCCAGAGTCTGTAAAATGGAAAGAGGCAATGGACAGCGAGATTCAGTCCATGTAGGACAACTAAGTTTGGAATTTGGTTGACAATGTGCCCGGACGTAAGACGGTTGGGTGCAAATGGATCTTCAAGAAGAAGACGACGTGGATGGGAATGTGTACACGTATAAAGCACGACTAGTGGCGAAGGGATTTACTCAAACTCCCGGAGTTGACTATGATGAGACCTTCTCACCAGTTGCTAAGATAAAATCTATTAGAGTGATGCTAGCCATTGCTGCATCTCATGATTATGAGATATGGAAGATGGATGTCAAGACCGCTTTCCTTAATGGGAAGTTGGCTGAGGATTTTTACATGGCTCAGCCAAAGGGTTTTGTTGATCCGAAGCATCCTAATAAAGTGTGCAAGCTTGAGAAGTCCATTTATGGACTTAAGCAAGCGTCTCGTAGATGGAATCTTTGCTTCGATGAGAAAGTCAAAGAGTTTGGATTTGTACGAAGTGAAGATGAATCATGTGTATATTTCAAGGCCAGTGGGAGTATAGTTAGCTTCCTCGTTTTGTATGTCGATGACATACTGCTCATAGGAAACGACATCCCGACTTTGCAGGAGGTTAAGTCCTGGCTCGGGAAGTGCTTCGCTATGAAGGACCTCAGAGAGGCTTCCTATATCTTGGGAATAAGGATAGTGAGAGAAAGAAGTAAGAGACTAATAGGACTTAGTCAGAATACTTATTTAGATAAGGTACTAAAACGTTTTAGTATGGAAAGCTCGAAGAAGGGAGAACTACCGATATAAAGTAATGCCAAGTTGAGTAAGACTCAAAGTCCGAGTACCGAAGCCGAGATAGCTGAGATGAGCCGAGTACCCTACGCTTCCGCAGTTGGCTCAATCATGTACTCTATGACTTGTACTCGCCTTTGCTTTGAGCATGGTCAGTAGATATCAAGGGAACCCGGGCAAAGCTCATTGGATTGCGGTCAAGAATATACTTAAGTACCTTCGGAGGACCAAAGAATGGTTCTTAGTCCTCGGAGGGAGTGATGACTTAAAAGTGCGAGGGTATAGTGACGCCAGCTTCCAGACCGACAGGGACAACTATCGTTAGCAGTCGGGCTGGGTCTTTACCCTTAATGGAGGAGCAGTGACTTGGAAAAGTTCCAAACAAGAAATCGTAGCTGATTCAACGTGTGAATCAGAGTACATTGCAGCGAGCGAAGCGTCAAAGGAGGTGATGTGGTTGAAGAACTTCATTGGTGATCTTGGAGTTGTACCTGCCATAAAGGAGCCAATGGAAATTTTCTGTGATAATGAGGGAGCAGTTACCTTGACCAAGGAACCGAGGGATCATGGTTGATCTCGACATATCGACATCAAATATCACTTTATTAGACATCGAGTATAAGAAGGACACCTCTTAGTGAAGAGGGTATCGTCAGAGGATAACCCAGCAGATCCGCTTACGAAGGGACTGAGTAGGGTTAAGCATTTGCAGCACGTTAGGAGCATTGGGCTGAAAGACAATATTAGTTTAGATTAGATACTTTTGAAACGTGTAATAGATAAATGTAATTGACATTTGATGATTAAATAAAGGAGTATTATTTATGATTAAAGATAATGTTTTATGGTAATTGTTTAACTATTGTTTCACTTTGCATGTTTTGACTTCCTGAATAATTAAGTTATTAAGAATAATCAAATTATTCGAATGGTCCATAATCGTTCATATGTTGGAAGTAGGTATGAATGAAGATTGTCATGAATTGGTGTGTAGATTGTCAAAAAGGTTATTAGACATAGCAAAGGTTTGCTACATCGTTCGTGAGTGCTTATGAACAAGTTTTAAGCATTGGAATATACCCGCGCTTGCTGGAATCACTTTTTGGAATGTGACACAAGTGATCGCAAGACGATAATATCATATGGTCTTAAAACCAAGATATATGGTTTATTGTTTGTTAATTGATTGTGCACTGATAATGCGAAACCGCATCAATAAATTGATGTCACAAAACACATTGTTGTGTATAGTTGATTAGTAAATAAGAAATGCATATAAGTCAAAGTTTATCTGTTACTTTTATCCTAATAGAATAAAAGCGATATCACAGCCGCTCGATGATTTGATTTAACTTATGTGCCGGGCCCAGTCAGGACTGAATTGATGTGTTCAATTCAGTTCTATGTCAAATGAATCTGAGATCGAGAAACCAAAATACTAGACAATAAGTTCCATAAGATTGTCCGCATAATATCTAAACAGAGGACTGTACGATCCCTTATCTAAAGGACAGGAGATTGATAAGATAAGAGTTGACAGCATCTTTGAGAGCTACGATTGCTAATCGGTTTGTGTTTGCATATATAGTTACTAGACTTATCCAAGTGAGAGACTGTTGGATTAGTGTCTAAGGCTGTAACTATATTTGGTAAGTACTTGACCTGGTTATGCATGGTCCTTTTGGGTTGCCTTCACCATAGCAACTTGACAGGATGATTTGTTAAGAGAGAAGAGATTTTATTGTTTATATATTATGAGAATAATATATTAAAGAAATAATATTGTTATTTGATTAATATAAGTCATATATTAATTGAGAATTAATTGTGTGACTTAAAGAGGTTAATTGAATAAATGGGCATAAACTGTCAAATGTGTGATAGTTGTGTTTTGGGCTATGTATCCTTATGGATAAGAGGGTTGACGAAATTTAGGGTTTGGGAACCATAAAATCATCCAAGCCTAGTATCTAGGAGGATCTTGGATTGCTTAGGGCGTAAGTTATTCAATTAGGGTTAAAGGTGAAACCCTAGTAGCTCATAGTATAAATAGGACCCTAGGGTGAGGGAAATCGACACTCATGCAAGGCAAGAAACCCTAGGGCCAATTTCTCACCTTCCTCTCTCTCTCTCTCTCTCAAGATCATCTTCTTGCTAGTTGGTGTTTTTAAGCCATTAGAGGAGTGCCAATTGTGACTCTAAGCTCCAAGAAGAAGAAGTATCAAGCAAGTAATCCAAGGTATTGTTCTAGATCCAATTTCATATGATTAGAATCACTTGTTTACATTAGATCTAGTATTGTAAGTCTTGTATTCAATGCATGTTCAATTAGAGAAACTTATATCCAAGCAATTAGGGTTTTCATGTGCACATAGGAAAGTTCTTGTTGCTCAAACCCATCAGTTTTATCATTCCAGTTAATCAGTTAATAGAATTCGTAATAGTTCTTATCAACTGGTAATAAGTTACAAGTATTAGATTGGTTCCATGTTATGGATTTAAGTCTAATATAAACAAAAATTTCAAACTTTTACACTTCTAAGCTTATGAGAAGTATTTGATAGTGCTAGGAATTTTACACATAACTTAATGCAATTTTTTTGATCTTAACTAAAATCTTGTTTAATTAGACAGTAAAAAGATAAGGTTAACTGAAAAGCTTGTTTTTGTTAATTTAACTAGGTAAAAGAGAATATACTAGACCTTGTTAGATTTTTTCTAGCTTAGATAGAATGTATTCTGAATAATCAGATCTAGACTGATTGCATGATTAGGAAAGTCGCAACAGAGTTGAATTTTTTTTTATTATTAAACTTGATTAGTTTATTTTCACTGCTATTTAGTTTAGTTATTCATTAAAAAAACCCTTTTATAATGTTTGTTTCATTCACTAGAATATGTCTAATCCAAAAAGGCATTGACTGTTAGGCTGTAACCCTATGGATTCGACCCTGCTTCCCTGTGCTATGTTATTAGTGCAACCCACAGTACAATTTTATTTGCTTAATACATCCGCGACGACATGTTAACATGACCCATTTTTTATTTTTCACACACACACACACACACAAACACACACACACACACATATATATATATATACATATATATATATATATATATATATATATATATATATATATATATATATATATATATGATAAGGTAGGAACTCAAAAAATGGTAGGAATCACTGGGTAATTTTTTCCTTATGATTGAAAAAATAAATGGCCCAGATTTGATTTTCTTTATCATCAAAATCTCGCAGCGATATGACACTTTGGTAATGAATTGTGAGTTTTTTTATAATTTCAAGTAAATGTTAATTAATTGGAAGGTACAAGTGACAAGAGCAAAAAGATTAAAAGAAAAAAACAGGAAAAAAATTGACCGTATGGCATCTCCAGACGCTGACATGTAACAATTGGTAAAAATAGGAACGATCGTACGATGATATGTTTTGATTATTAAGCAATATGAGTATTTTATTAAGAATGGTTGAAGGAATTTAACCTCTTTTATTTAAATAAGTTATTGTGAAATATAAAACAAGTAACTATTGATAAATTTCGTTATGATGTATGACTACGAACCATCACCGGTTTGTGAAATTAGCATATAACATCATTTAAACACAACAAACTTAATTTTTGTATCAACATGTCTCTAGTTGATAAGTAAGTTAGGTTCTATGTAGAACGTTTGCTTAATAGATGTGAAGGATCTAAATTTGACAAATATACGAACCAAAGTGACAAAACGTGTTTAACGATATGGTTAACCAGTTAAATGTTACGAAATTATACATTGCTCAATAAATTTTATATTTAAATAAATTAAAATATAAAATGAATTATTATAAGGTATAATTAAAACGTATTTAAGTGTTTTTGAATAAAAAGAATAAAACATAAACATTAAAGTTCAAATACACAAAAACAACATTGTTATTTTATACTAAGTATACATGTATGTATTTGTATATATGTATTATTATCTAGTGAATGACTAGTAATGGGTCATGAATTAAAGTGATTTCATGTAAGGAATATGATTTCTAAATCAATTAAGATAAGAGAATTGGTGGAGATATGTGCCAACTTAACTAATAAGTGCTTAATCACTTAAGACATTTTACTAAGAATGCTTCTTAATCCCTCTTCTAATTTTCAAGATTAAGACCTTCCCTCTCCTTAACTAGAACTCCTAACTAACTAAATAACTAGTAATTAGTTAGTTAACTAACTCTATCTCTAAACAACCACCCAAGCAAGTGGCTAGACAAGATCACATCACTTAAACTCACATCCCATCACAAGCTAGTCTAGGTTTTGTCCCCTTATCCTCTTCCACTCTTTCCTCCTTCATAATCACGAAATTTCATCTTGAAGTTTCATCTTCATTTTACCCTCATTTGACCAGCTAATACTCCAGGGAATTACTCTCAACCTTCATCTTATTTTCAAGCATAAGAACTTCCTTCCAAAGCCATCAAAACCATGAACTAAAGGGCTGCTATCCCTTTTGTGTTTCAGCCACCATTTCACCCATCTACACCTTCCTTTTGCTTGATATTTTTACCACCAAATATCCCTGGAAGTTACTTGTTATGATACTCAAAAGTATTGATTCAAAACAGTGAGTAAACTACCTTTTTTCTTGCTCTTTTGCTGTGAAATTTCGTGACAGCAACATAGCCAAAAGAGTGGCTGTTTTGGAGCATCAAACCAACAACCAAAAGTTCATCTTCAACCTTCCATTCTTCAAGTATTCACATAAGGTGAGTTCATACCCCTACATTTTCATGTTTTATTTAAGTTTTAAGGGGGGAATACAAGTTAGAACACTAAACATAACTTAAATTTAAATGACAGCTTTCTACAGAAAAGTTGAGTCCCGTTCACGGACTGTTTTGACCATCTTAAACTTAATATACTTCAAAACTGTACAATATGCAAATAGTTCAAGCTTATACCTTTCTAATGACTACTCGCACGCATTCATACGATTTTTCTACAATTTATGGCGATTTTTATAAAACTGCCTGTCATTTCAGAAGTGATTTCGGACCAGTCTGTGAAGATGTTCATTTTCACACGAGTTTGAGATCACTAAAAATCATAATAAAAATTAGGAACAAAGTAGACTCATTTTATAAACTCTCAGAGGTGACGGATTCAGTTTTTGACTTACGAGGATTTTTCTATGAGTTTTCTAAAAATAGGGACAGTAAAGGGTAAAACTGTCAAAAGTGGTTTATAGATTTATTAACACCTTCTAACATTTTTGAGCAATGTTTATACATTAAGGAAGTTAAAACACAATCATTTAAATATGTTTAATTACCATTTTTACAAAAGTGATAAGTACAAAAAGGTCTTTAGTATCAAACTTAAGGATTATTTCATGCAAAGTTTCTAATAAAAACGTAAGAATATGAACAACAATTACGAAACATACCAAATCATCTTTTAAAATTTATACATATATATAACCATATACATATATATGTTTTGTTTACAAACTTGTCTTCTACATCAAAAATATACATATATATGTTTTGTTTACAAACTTGTCTTCTACATCAAAAATATACATATATAGTTTACGAAACTCTACTCCATTTGTATCCTGTTGAGCAAAGGGTAAAATAATGTCAAATGCATATCTAAAGATTTCACGTCGTTTTTCATAGCTATCCCAGTCTTAGGGGATGATCATTTATACAAACATTTTCACACGTAAATCTGTTTGTTTTATACTAAGTTTTGTGAGACATCAACTTCACGTACGTTCGAGTACGCATTTCAAGTCCTATATTATATACCAGAATCCCTTGGAGGGGGAGCATGGTGTTTGTGTATAGATCTATACGGGCTTGACAACCCGCGCCCTGACTATTAGCTACAGTCCACCATTTGGGGTGACAAACGTCAGAACATTCCAACGCCTGAAGAACGTTGTGTATAAGCATTTCTAGTCAATAGCATGGTTATAAAACTCACATGGAGTATTGAAAACACATTGATTTACGGGGTTTTTCAGACGTATTGGAAATTTTATACTTACATACATTTTCTAGAAACAAACATTGGTCTTGAGAGAAGGCTACATTTATACTAGTAGAAAATATAGGATTTTCTAGAAGCAAACAAACAAGAACAAAACATTTCATTTCATACAAATATTGTCATTTAATACTTATGAAACTCACCAGCTTAAATGCTGATCTACTCTTTCAAAATTACTTGTATGTCCCAGGGATTCAGTAATTTCAGGTACTAATATGCTTTTGAAGAAGGGATGCTGCGGCGCCAGTTTAATCTCATATTTTGACATCATATTGTAATTGGTTTTGAACATGTAACTTTTGACAAATGTAAACTTTCTATTATATATATGATGGTTGTATTGCTTTCTTTACTATGTATTCATTTGTTACGTTACCACATGAAGTCATCCGCCCCCGAACGTTTCCGCTGTTCAGGTTTGGGGGTGTGAAAGATTGGTATCAGAGCAATGTTTATAGTGAACTAAGTATATCGAACCACATAAGATATACAAACTATAAATGCTTAAGGGACTAATACTCTCTGACAAAACATTTTTCTTTTTACGCTTAAACAGCGTTACGCTTAACTTAAATTGATAGTTCATTTAAGTACAACTACATGCATACAACAAATTATTTTCATGATATCTAACTATACAACAAGTATTTAGACAAGTTGACACTACGATTAAGAATCTATATATGTAATCAGATTTTGGACAAATATAGCGTGATCAACTATATTTGCCCGAGATTGGACCGACGTATATCGAGGAATGATCGTAGTAAGCAACAAGTCAAAACTTACCAAACCGTTACTAGAATCAAACACAAGAATTTAAAATACTATAGGAGTATTTTGCGTTACAATAGAACCACACAGTTAGATTCTTCATATGCTTCTTACCCCTATTCTCGCATAGGCATATCAGCTAAACTTCATCTCCACACAGACCCCTACTATCCTGCCACCGAAGCCAATAGATGGATCAAGAAGGATCCAGAAGAAGATTTCCTAGAAGGGACCAGATGGTGAAAGAAGTCCGGGAGATACCATCAATAAACCTTACCCTATCAAGAGGGGTGTGAGAACCTCCACCTCACATTTTAGGAAGCAACCCGCAATTAACTACCTAGCCACACATATAGACTGGAGAGGACAACCGATGATCCACAACCGACATAAACTCACTGCACCATACTTAGGGCCATAGCACCCATAGACCGACAAGCACATCAAGAGAACAATACAGATCACCTACACTCCTTAGAAAAAGAGATAGTCGTTATAGGACAAAGAACCCTTACAGCTACAACCTGGATAATCATCACAGAACTGAGAACAGAGGAGGCCACTCGTGAAATAGAATCATGCTGACACATGAAGGTAATCAGCATACTGGTGCAACACTAGTTCTATAAATAGACCCTACAACGTTTCAAATTGCGGTAACAGCCGTCGTGACAACAGTCATGGCACAACTCGGCGCTAACAACAAAAACAAAAGCGGGAACGGCGCCGAAAGTTCCAATTGTAATAACAACCAGGGACACCCCGAGTATGTTCCTGCAACGACGCCCCAAATCAAGGACCTACCAAAAAGACAACAAACAGTGACATTCCATACCACCACCATCCCTACTACCTCAGTGCCGACAAGACCATATGTTGGAAACCTACCAAAATGCACCAAGTGTAGCTTTCATCACAAAGGAAAGTGCAGGGAAATGCACTGCAAGGACTGTAATGAAAAGGGCATACCACAGATTTCTGTAGGGTGCCGGCTCAACAGACCGCCCAGAACACAAAAGCTGGGATGAGTCGGACTTGCTACAGATGTGGAGAAGTAGGGCATTTCATAAAGGAGTTCTCGGAGACTAAAAACAAAGATGTCAGGAGCATCGGAAGTGTTTTAGCAACAGAGCGTGGGAAAGCAGTAATAGACCCCGCTGAGATTCCGGTACGTTCATTCCCGATAGCACATATTCATGGATACTATATAATAGCAACGCGGATAGGAGTATTGTGAGTTGTATATTTAATCAATTTCTCAACCAAAAACCTCAAAAACTTAAACGAAATATTTATAATAGAATTGGAATAATCAAAAGTACTAGAGACGTGTACATAGGGTGCACTCTAACACTAAATCAACCAATTCATTCAAATCATCCTAAAACCGGTCACAATAAAAATTTACGACATTTTCATTATAACAACGTATTAGTTAGTTTCCTCACCATACCGATATCATATATTACGAAAAGTCCATTCGCCAAAACCCATCGAGTAATAGAACCCTCGTTGTCTATGGCGACAAACCGGACACAATCCCCCGACTCACCTTTTACAACAAGACTCAGAAGTACCTACACATGAGGTACCATGTCGTCCTAGCCCGTGCTGTGGATAAGAAACAAGAAGAGAAAAACATCATGGATGTTGAAAAAGCCCATAACCTTCTCGATATATTCCCAGAAAATCTCCTGGGAATACCATCCGTACAGCAACCCGAGTTCAAAAATCAACCTAAGTGCAGTAGTTGCGGAAAAGGGTTGTTGTAAATGCCATCTCACCCAAGTTAATCACCCCACTCAAGTAGAGACTATGGACCCATACTAGTGAATCTATGCTTACTAAGTGTATATATTGGAGCCCTATATAATTAAGATTCTACAGACTTAGGGTTGGTAATTCCGCTTTAAATCCATTTCCTTGTTTGGATGTGGGCTTAGAATAGAATCACCGATTCGACTGTCTTTTCAATCTTAATTATATACGACTTATAAACACAAAGAGATGATAGATGAATCAGTTATGAGTCATACCATGAACTCCATGAAAAGTTACCCAGGATAGTGGATGGACATGCTACCACTTGAGCGATCGTAGACAAATCAACCAAACCCACACACTTTCTACCGACCAAGGATACAAAGAAAAATAGAAAAGCTGACAGGAGCATATCACAAGAAAATTGCGAGACTGCATAGTATACCACTATCTATCATTTTGGATAAGGGACAGGCGATTCGCCTCGTGTTTTTAATAGTCGTTAAAGAAATCCTTTTTATCACCCTCAAACTGAAAGACAAAGAGGAAGAACCATTCATCGAATCCTTATACAACATAAACTATTACATTAACATCAAGGTCACGTCATTCGAAGCTCTCTGCAGAAGCAAGTGTAGATCACCTCTTTGATGGGATGAGGTAGGTGACACACAAATAGCTAATAGGCAAGTTCCTAACAACACTCTCACCAGCCCCCAGATCTTACGAGAAACTACAGAGAAGATTGTTCAAACCCGTGAATGATTGAAGGCATCCCAGGATCGGAAGAAGAGCTTGTCTGATGAGACTCTTGTTATTCCACTGGATGAAATTGAAATCAACGGGAGTCTAAACTTCATCGAAGAACCGGTGGAAATCATGGATCAGGAGGTCAAAAGGACGAAACAAAGCCGCATACCCATAGTGAAGGCCCGTTGGAACGCCAAGCGAGGACCTGAATTCACTAGGGAACACGAGAATCAAATGAAAAGAAAAAGAAACACCCCCAATTGTTTAGTGATATCCCGTATACAAGTTGAATTTCGGGGCGAAATTCTTTTAACGAGGGGAGAATGTAACAATTGGTAAAAATAGGAACGATCGTACGATGCTATGTTTTGCTTATTAAGCAATATGAGTATTTTATTAAGAATGGTTGAAGGAATTTAACCTCTTTTATTTAAATAAGTTATTGTGAAATATAAAACAAGTAACTATTGATAAATTTCGTTATGATGTATGACTACGAACCATCACCGGTTTGTGAAATTAGCATATAACATCATTTAAACACAACAAACTTAATTTTTGTATCAACATGTCTCTAGTTGATAAGTAAGTTAGGTTCTATGTAGAACGTTTGCTTAATAGATGTGAAGGATCTAAATTTGACAAATATACGAACCAAAGTGACAAAACGTGTTTAACGATATGGTTAACCAGTTAAATGTTACGAAATTATACATTGCTCAATAAATTTTATATTTAAATAAATTAAAATATAAAATGAATTATTATAAGGTATAATTAAAACGTATTTAAGTGTTTTTGAATAAAAAGAATAAAACATAAACATTAAAGTTCAAATACACAAAAACAACATTGTTATTTTATACTAAGTATACATGTATGTATTTGTATATATGTATTATTATCTAGTGAATGACTAGTAATGGGTCATGAATTAAAGTGATTTCATGTAAGGAATATGATTTCTAAATCAATTAAGATAAGAGAATTGGTGGAGATATGTGCCAACTTAACTAATAAGTGCTTAATCACTTAAGACATTTTACTAAGAATGCTTCTTAATCCCTCTTCTAATTTTCAAGATTAAGACCTTCCCTCTCCTTAACTAGAACTCCTAACTAACTAAATAACTAGTAGTTAGTTAGTTAACTAACTCTATCTCTAAACAACCACCCAAGCAAGTGGCTAGACAAGATCACATCACTTAAACTCACATCCCATCACAAGCTAGTCTAGGTTTTGTCCCCTTATCCTCTTCCACTCTTTCCTCCTTCATAATCACGAAATTTCATCTTCATTTTACCCTCATTTGACCAGCCAATACTCCAGGGAATTACTCTCAACCTTCATCTTATTTTCAAGCATAAGAACTTCCTTCCAAAGCCATCAAAACCATGAACAAAAGGGCTGCTGTCCCTTTTGTGTTTCAGCCACCATTTCACCCATCTACACCTTCCTTTTGCTTGATATTTTTACCACCAAATATCCCTGGAAGTTACTTGTTATGATACTCAAAAGTATTGATTCAAAACAGTGAGTAAACTACCCTTTTTCTTACTCTTTTGCTGTGAAATTTCGTGACAGCAACATAGCCAAAAGAGTGGCTGTTTTGGAGCATCAAACCAACAACCAAAAGTTCATCTTCAACCTTCCATTCTTCAAGTATTCACATAAGGTGAGTTCATACCCCTACATTTTCATGTTTTATTTAAGTTTTAAGGGGGGGAATACAAGTTAGAACACTAAACATAACTTAAATTTAAATGACAGCTTTCTACAGAAAAGTTGAGTCCTGTTCACGGACTGTTTTGACCATCTTAAACTTAATATATTTCAAAACTGTACAATATGAAAATAGTTCAAGCTTATACCTTTCTAATGACTACTCGCACGCATTCATAAGATTTTTCTACAATTTATGGCGATTTTTATAAAACTACCTGTCATTTCAGAGGTGATTTCGGACCAGTCTGTGAAGATGTTCATTTTCACACTAGTTTGAGATCACTAAAAATCATAATAAAAATTAGGAACAAAGTAGACTCATTTTATAAACTCTCAGAGGTGACGGATTCAGTTTTTGACTTACGAGGATTTTTCTATGAGTTTTCTAAAAATAGGGACAGTAAAGGGTAAAACTGTCAAAAGTGATTTATAGATTTATTAACACCTTCTAACATTTTTGAGCAATGTTTATACATTAAGGAAGTTAAAACACAATCATTTAAATATGTTTAATTACCATTTTTACAAAAGTGATAAGTACAAAAAGGTCTTTAGTATCAAACTTAAGGATTATTTCATGCAAAGTTTCTAATAAAAACGTAAGAATATGAACAACAATTACGAAACATACCAAATCATCTTTTAAAATTTATACATATATATAACCATATACATATATATGTTTTGTTTACAAACTTGTCTTCTACATCAAAAATATACATATATATGTTTTGTTTACAAACTTGTCTTCTACATCAAAAATATACATATATAGTTTACGAAACTCTACTCCATTTGTATCCTGTTGAGCAAAGGGTAAAATAATGTCAAATGCATATCTAAAGATTTCACGTCGTTTTTCATAGCTATCCCAGTCTTAGGGGATGATCATTTATACAAACATTTTCACACGTAAATCTGTTTGTTTTATACTAAGTTTTGTGAGACATCAACTTCACGTACGTTCGAGTACGCATTTCAAGTCCTATATTATATACCAGAATCCCTTGGAGGGGGAGCATGGTGTTTGTGTATAGATCTATACGGGCTTGACAACCCGCGCCCTGACTATTAGCTACAGTCCACCATTTGGGGTGACAAACGTCAGAACATTCCAACGCCTGAAGAACGTTGTGTATAAGCATTTCTAGTCAATAGCATGGTTATAAAACTCACATGGAGTATTGAAAACACATTGATTTACGGGGTTTTTCAGACGTATTGGAAATTTTATACTTACATACATTTTCTAGAAACAAACATTGGTCTTGAGAGAAGGCTACATTTATACTAGTAGAAAATATAGGATTTTCTAGAAGCAAACAAACAAGAACAAAACATTTCATTTCATACAAATATTGTCATTTAATACTTATGAAACTCACCAGCTTAAATGCTGATCTACTCTTTCAAAATTACTTGTATGTCCCAGGGATTCAGTAATTTCAAGTACTAATATGCTTTTGAAGAAGGGATGCTGCGGCGCCAGTTTAATCTCATATTTTGACATCATATTGTAATTGGTTTTGAACATGTAACTTTTGACAAATGTAAACTTTCTATTATATATATGATGGTTGTATTGCTTTCTTTACTATGTATTCATTTGTTACGTTACCACATGAAGTCATCCGCCCCCGAACGTTTCCGCCGTTCAGGTTTGGGGGTGTGAAATGACACGTGTCCCCCCCAACATGACAAGTGTTCATGCCCTTATTGGCTGATGGATTTTTTTCCATCTGTTTAATTTTTCGGCCATAACTTTTTTTATCTGAAAAAAAAATTCTAAAAAAACCAAAGTTCTTAAAATTTAATTCGCTACAAAATGAGCACCATCATGAAAATTTGAAAAAAAAATAATTTTTATATATTTATATAAAAACCTAGGAAAAAATTCTCCAAAAATTATAAAAAAAAATTTAAGGAATACTTCTACTTACTATGTAAAAAGATTTTTTTAAAATAAGGTGTTTTAGACACAAAACTTTATTTTAAAATATTAAAAAGTTTTTAAAAAAAATATTAAACATAATATGATATAAATAAGGCTGATTTAAAATATTTGTGATTCAAAAATATTATTATTCAATATGTTTATGATCTAAAAATATTTTAACTTAATGAATATACTGATTTTTTGATTAAATTAATTATTATCGTACAACGAGTTAGGGGATATAACAAAAAAACATATTCAAAACAAAATTTTGAGAAAAAAGTTATAAAAAAAACTAAAGTTAGGATAAATTTATAACAAAATTCTAAAATTTGGTCCAAAAGGGTATATTTTGGACCAGAGTTGTAACAAAATTTAAAATTTGTGTCAAAAGTGTAAATTTTGGACCAATTTTGTAATAAATTTTGAAATTTGGGCCAAAAGTGTAATTTTGACCTTGTAAAAGGTTTAAAATAAATACGATTACTGGTGTTTGGTACTTAATTAAATAAAAAAAAAAAAGATGTAATGACTAAATCGATTATGAGGCCAATATGTAAGGACTTTGTTGTAGTTTTCTCTAATTTTTATGGAAAAAAAACAATAGAGAAAATACATAATACATGTTTTGTTCTATGTTTCGGGACAACAATCCACAGAGAAAATGTTAGAGAAATAGTAGTCTCCCATCCAATAGAAAAGCTATACCACTATAAGAAATGAGAGTATTACCGGCGGTAGCCGTCGCCGCGAAACGTCACATTTGTCGCCGCTAATACTTTTAGCAGCGATGCGTCATCGCTAAAAGGTCACCGTTGATGCTTTGTCGCTAATACTGCAAATGCAGCCGCTAACGCAATATGCCGTCGTAATAACCAAGTGTCGCCACTAAACGCATCGCTAGTTTTGGTATTTTCCATTTTTTTGTATTTCACATTAAAATTGAAATAAAATTGTATAAAATGTATTATACCTGTTATGATATTAATTAATCTAATCCAACATCCTTCGATTCTAAAATATTAATGCAACATCTATTAAAAATACTCATCCATTTTAACATAATGTAAAATATCTAAAAAACTAGTGTAACATTCCAAAAATCACGATAAAAGTTTTCATTTTTAATTTAAAAGAAACCAATGTTTTCAACCAAAACCATATCAAATCAGGTGCAAATACAAATACTACCAAGTTCAACTGATCAAAAAAATCTCCCAAAATATATCATTGAAGGATGTGTACGATCATGTCTTCGCCTTGCCCCAATCATCCGAAGTGCCTGAAACATAAAATTGAAATTCTAAGCTAAAACTCAATGAGTTCCCCCAAAGTAACACCATACAACCTATAACAACATGCATATTGCGTACACAACTAACATACTAGATTACCCCTGAGTCCACATCATGATTATGGCTTGCCTTCTGGCCCACAACTCATGTCTGGCTTACTCCGGAGCCCACAACATAAGTTTGGCTTGCCCCTTGGGCCCACAACTTATGTTTGGCTTGCTCCCAGGTTTATTGGTTTCCATACACAACAAGAACGCCTCAACCCAACCATACTCCTCAACCCAACCATACTATGTCGACATGTGCATAAAAAATAACATATAACAACAACAGATAAACATATAAGTAGTCACCAGACTAATAAGCAGATCTACAGATCACTATCGCATAACATCATTCTATATACCAAAACTCAGTACTAAGAAATCAACTCATCGTAGCAACATCCTCTAAACCAGGATATAAAACTCAATAGGCCGACTTTGATGCCTTCGACACATAAGTACAATGAGGAAAACTCGCCTCTCAGACTAGACAAATAGCCAAATAGGTCTCTGCTCCGAGTATCAGCTCTACCCATCACCTATTCACCAAATAGTGACCAATATGAAATACAACTCAAAAATATCAAAAATATCCTCAGTTTAGACTCGGTCAAAGTCAACAAGTCAAAGTTCAAACGTGGTCAACATAGCTAAGAATACAGGGCATACTCAGGTGGTATGCAGGGCGTTCTCTTGCCTTGACAAAAAAGATAGGTGGTTGACCGTGTATGCGCAACGTACCACTTGGTACGCCCAATGTACGTGCTTGTCCTTTTCCCTCCTCATTAAGAGCTTAATGCTTAAGTCCTTATGTCTAAATTACAGATCTAGACCTCAAATGTTGTCCTTAACCATAAAGTTTCCAACTGTATGGTGTTGTATGGCCATTAAGTGCTAAATACGGAAAATCCTAACCACTTAACCCATTAAGACATCCAAACTCATGCATGGAAGGAAAAATAACAACCAAGACCAAATTTTTATGCATCTAAAAGGAAAAATTAAATGGATTAGAGTAGCTCATACTCATAATACCAATCTAATGGGACCAAAAGAACACAAACTTCATGGCCAAACTAGATCTAAGCATAATTTCTTCATGTTAAGAGCTTTTTACCTTCAAAGGTTGTCCAAAGATGATGTGATTCTGGATCCATGATGCTCCAAAATTCTAGGATGATATCCTCTTCTTTCTTCCTCCTTCATGTTCACCAAAACACACACAAACACACACACCAATCTTAAAATGGCCTCAAAAGGATTAGGGTATGCAAAGGGGGTCGAAATGGGGTTGGAGGTTGATGGAAGGGACTATACTAGGGATTTAAGGATTTTAAATAGCCAAAACTAAAAAATTAGGGTGTGGGATCGTGCCACATACGCCCAACATACCTAGGATTATGCACGTGGGAATGTCCCATAATTACAATAATGTCATTTGGCCCAATTTGCCACAATTCTCATATCAAGGGCTAAAATGGAAATACCTCAACATCAAGATGTTACAATTCTCCCCCACTTGAACTAGACTTCATCCTTAAAGTCTGCTACTATGAACAACTCAAGGTAATCCTCCCACATCTCTAATTTAGGTTCCCACGTCCATTCTGACCCTTTCTGATGCTACCACTGAACCTTGACCAAAGACACCACATTGTAGCGCAAGGCCTTCATCTTCCGATCCAAAATCACCACTGGTCTCTCAATATATTTCAGATGATCATCAACCTGAACATCATCCAATGGACTAATCGATGAATCATCAACCACACACTTCCGAAGCTACGATACATGGAAGGTGTTATGGATTTAACTGAGCTCCTCGAGAAAATCCAACCTATAAGCTACCTTGCAAATCCTAACAATCATTCGAAATGGCACAATATACTGGGGCCCAAGTTGTCCCTATTCATGAAGCGTATTAAACCTTTCTAGGGTGATACTTTTATCAAACCCATGTCACCAACCTAGAACTCCAACTCAGATCGGAGCGTTTTTACATACTCTTTTGCCGACTATGAGTTGTCTATAGTCTATGCCTAATCTATTGAATAAGCCCTATCGTCTGAAGGACTACCTCAGTCTTCCCATGAATTTATGACCAAACTCTTCCCATCAAAATGGGGCACGACACTTCCTCCCATAAAGGAGCTCAAATAACGGTGCACTGATATTGGAGTGGTGGCTGTTGTTGTACGAAAACTCAGCTAGGTGAAGGTAGGAGTGCCAAATCCCACCGAAATCAATCACACATGCTCGGAACATATCCTCGAGCGTCTAAATGGTCCGCGCGCTTAGACCATTCGTCTGTGGATGATAAGAAGTGCTAAAATTCAACCTCGTACCTAGTTCATCGTGGAACCTCTGCCAAAACCGCAAAGTAAACCAACATCCTGGTCTGATACAATGGAGACTAGAATACATGTTGAGCAACAAAAATTTGCACATTTAAATCGGCCAATTCCTCAGCCGAAGATCTCTCTTGAATGGCTATAAAGTGGGCGCACTTGGTCAGATAATCCACTATTACCAAAATCACATCGAATCCCTTAGCCGACCGAGGTAATTTAGTGAAGAAATCCATGATGATTTATTCTAATTTCCGTATAAGAACCTCCAATGGTTGCATTTTTCCATGCAACCTCTGGTGCTCGACCTTGACCATCCGACATGTCAAGCACCTCTCGACATACCAGGATATCTCTCTCTCTTCATGCACGACCATAAATAAATAAATCTCAAATCCGGATACATCTTTGTGGCTCCAGGATGTATTGACCCCACCAAAAATGTGCTACCCGTACACGATAATACGGGGTAAAAAATCCACGGTTGTTGGTAGAAAACCTGTCAATATCGCCTGTGAGTCGCTCCTATTTCCAGTTCTCTTTCTTGACTCCCTCAACCCGAGCCTCCCTATTAATACCTAACAATTTTGAATCAATTCAAATCCTCATGCATAGGCTCCGACCATCAGAACTATTGGATAAGGTGTCTAAGTCCGTAACTATATTTGGTATGAACATGACCCGACCCGACATGGTCCATTTGGGTTGCACTTCACCTAAAAGTTTGTAAGGATATATTTTTAAGAATAAGATGTTTATGATCTATTAATATATTATAAGTTATAATATATTAATATGAAATCATATTATTTAATTAGTATTGATCAAGAATTGATTTTTGGAATTAATTTAATGATCAAAAGAAGCTAATTAAATATGGACACTTACATATATATATATATATATATATATATATATATATATATATATATATATATATATATATATATATATATATATATATATATATATATATATATATATGGAATTGGCTAAGATGTATTTAGGATGGGCTAGGAGTATAAGGAAGTCCATGGATAATACATGGAGCTTTTAACCCGTGGATCCTAGGTAAATGAAGAGTCACGGGTATTAGGGTGTAACCCTAATCCTCCATAGTATATAAAGAGGTCCTTGGTTCTAGAATTTGCACTAGTGTGTATGAGAAACAAGGGTGGGCCGATTTTAGTAGGCATCATATTCTCTCAAGTGTTTCCAAGTTTTTTTGGGTGATTTGTGACACCACTTAAGGCATACACACTATTGGTTCTAGGCTCTAAAACTCCAAGCAATCAACTACAAAAGAAAGGCATGTTATTCTACTTAAAGTTTTATGTTACAAGTACCCCGTAGATCCAATGTTTCTAGGCTTGCATGTACACCATAGGAGTGTTAGAATGCTCAAAACCCAACAGTGGTATCAGAGCCTAGGCTTGTTTTTTTGATACTTGATGCAAACTTGTTGAAAAATCTCAATAATCTGCTATCTGCTGCATGAACTTGCCGAGTGCATGGGGGGACTCGATGAGTCCATGTGATAATTCGTCCTACTCGTCGAGTAGGTTCTTGCACTCGATGAGTAGGAGACCCTGATTGCAGTTTTTCGAGTTTTGTTGCTGGAAATGGACTAGAAACATGAACCTAAATTGTTTTAGTGTTTTAAAACTTGTTTTAGATGGTGTAATGGTTATGCTAATCCATTTACAATGGCTAATATCAAAATTCCATGTTTTATATGTTTTAATATGATTCTTGAAATTTTGATATGAATGTTCATGTCCTTCTAAGATATTGTTAGATCATAGGAATTATTTGCTGAATTGTTTGATGATTAATTCTTGATTAATTACGTGTTTTAATGGAATCCATAATTTGTCCTCAAGTTATGGATTACCTTCTCTCTGTTAAAGTCCATATTAAAAACACATAGGTTACATAAAAGGAAAAGTCACTCTTTTTAATAAACCATTAACTCATAAGTTATGAAGTTGAAAAGTCTTGAATAGTTTCAAAACTTGCCCTCAAGTTTGGAATTTGTAAAGTCTCACACATTAATACTTTAATTCAAAATTGAAGCTTAGAATTTTAAAACTTTAAAATTCAACCCTTATACTTCTATAATATTAAAACTTTAATTATTACATATATGTATAAGAATAAGTCAGTCTTGCCATTAGTAGGCCTCATTTACGAAGTCGGTCTATAAGGGGGGTATAAGATTACTGCTTATAAAATGGTGGTTTAATGGGTGTCCACTCTCACCCACCGCTTCCTTGACTAGTGGAGGGTCGTTAGCCGAATAGGTAGGATATGACCTTAATCCTCATTAAAAGTATAATGAAATTATAAAGTAACTAAACCTTTATTAATTTCCAATCTTAGTTACTTTAGGAAAATGTGAAATATGTGCTAACCCATGAAATTACAATTTGTAACTTACCAAGTCATTAGTCGAGCGTGTGTCGTTAACCGTCACACTAACAAGCACTAGTAAGAGTGGAAAAGGGTGACTTAAGTTTTATCATATATCGGTGGAGCGCGTGTGATTAACCGACACGTCGATTGGGTGATAAAATTAAGGGTACCAAGTCTATTTGCATGGTTATTCACACCTTGTTTGTGATCCTCGGCATCCCATTCACAAACTTCTGAGGGCACAATTGAGATTTAAACATGCCACTGAAAGTTCATTGTATCTCAAAAGATCTAGGAGTTTCAAATCCAATTAAAACTTAATAATTTATTTTGTTTATAATGGTGGAAATTGGTAAATCATCATTTACCTTCCTACAAATATTTTATAGCTTTGATTATGACATCCCTCTTCCAAATTAAGAAATAATTTTTAGGATCCTAGCCTTAATATTTCATTTGGACGAATTATTAAGGACTTCTTATGTAATTAAAACATGTCTTTCTTATCTTTCAGATGTCATCCAACACTACTGCTCGCTCAAACCATACAAGCTCTTTTTCCCCCACGAATTTATGTAGGAAAGTCACTTTTGATGGTTCTAATTTCCATGAATGGATTAGGAACATCATAATGATTACCCGCTATGAGGAGAAGGAATATGTCCTTGACAAGGAGCTTAAGGTTATCAATGAGTCCACATGAGAGGGATGCTACTAAAGTGTCCTGCATTATGTTGGCTACTATGACTCCCAAACTCCAGAAATCCTATGAAGATTTTGTTGGATTAATGTCTAAGTCCATAACTATATTTGGTATGTACTTGACCTGACCTGGCATGGTCCATTTGGGTTGCACTTCACCGACACAATTTATATGGATAATCTTTTGAGAATAGTATGTTTATGATTAATATTAATATATTATAAGTTCTAATATATTAATATGGAATCATATTATTTAATTAGTATTTATCAAGAATTAATTTATAATTAATTAAGTGATCAAAAGGAACTAATTAAATATGGACTGTTATATATATGGAATGGGCCAAGTTCATTTAGGTTGGGCTAAGCTTTCATGGATAGTCCATGGAGTGTTTAACCCATGGATCCTAGGAAATGAAAGGTCATGGGTATTAGGGTTTAACCCTAATCCTCCACACTATATAAAGATGTCCTTGGTTGGTGAAATTGGCACTAGTGTGGTACACTAAGAATGGATAGCCAATTTCACTAGAGAGAACCAAGTATCCATATTCTCTAAAGTCTTCCAAGGTGTTTTGGTGATTTGTGATTCCATTTGAGGCTTCCACACTATTGGGGATAAGCTCTTAAAGCTTCATGAAGACTTTCTACATTAAAGAGGTATGTATTCTATCTTGTTACACTCATTGTTTTGTATGCTAGATTAGGATAATACCTTAGAAGTTCTTATTTGCATGTATAATAGAGAAAACATAGATCCAAGGTATTTAGGGTTGCATGTACACTTAGGAGTGTTAGAATGCTCAAAAACCCAACAGATTTCTACCCCTATGAGATGCACCTGGATCTAATGGAAAGGTAGCATCAGAGCGCATGTCAAGAGAGGTATGAAATCATCTCCTTCATGATAACAACCAGGATGAAGGATGGAGAGCCGATCACCGGTCATTTGCAGAAAATGAAAAGGTTCATGGACCGGTTGCTAAAGCTTAATGTGGACTTCCCTAAGGACATAGCGATTGATATCATTCTCCATTCCTTACCTCCAAGTTATGATCAGTTCCATATGACTTATCATATAAATAAGGAGGAAGATACACTTAGCAAACTTCAAGGACTTTTAAGGACCGCTGAAAGTGGCCTTAAAGGTAAATCAGTTGTTACTCCTACTCCTACAATAGCCCTTGTTCTGGAAATTGGGCACGGAAAGGGGAAGAAGAAGAAGACCCCTTCGAAGGGTACCAAGGGAAAGTCTCTTGATGGCTCCACTTCAAGTGGGACCAAGAAAGGTCCCACCTCCTTCTTCAAACCCAAAGGAAGCACAATGCTTCTACTGCTACGAAAAGGGGCATTGGAAGCGAAGCTGCCCTAAGTACTTGCAAAATGTAAAGGATGGGAAAGTTAAACCCACCCATGCAGGTATTTACACCGTATTGTCTAATAACTCATTGCATACTAACTCTTGGGTGCTTGATACAAGATGTGGTATTCATATTTGTACTGATTTGTAGGGACTAAGAAGTAGTGAAGAAGTGGAGCACGGGAAGATAAACTTAATCATGGGCAATAGAAAAGCATCACTTGGGACTAAGATTGGAGTTTATTCTTTATTGCTTAATAATGGGTTAACTTTAGATTTGAATAAATGTTACTCGTCAAAAATGGCGAGAAATATTATTTCCCTTCATAGTTTGTACAAGCAAAGATTCACATTTTCATTTGATAATAAAATTGGTGCTATTGATGCTTTTTATAATGATGTGCTTTATTTTAAAGCAATAACTTGGTGTATATGAAAATGTGTCAATTGTAGACAACTTAGGAAATGATGTATTTCATATTGATTCTTCGATTACCTTGGATAAAGCTTCCTTGTGGCATTGTTGTCTTGGACATGTCAACAAGAAGTGCATAGGCCAACTCCAAAAGGCTGGAGTTTTGGAATCATTTGGCCTAAAATCAGATGATAGTTGCAAGTCTTGTTTACTTGGAAAAATGAAAAAAGTCACCCTTCACTGGTTCTTGTGAGAGGGGTGAAGGTTTGTTGGACCTGATACACAAGGATATGTGTGGACGCTTCAAAACCGCCACAAGGGATGCTAATCGCTATTTTGTGATTTTTACTGATGATTATAGTAGATATGGATATATCTACTTAATAAAGCATAAGTCAGAAACCTTTAAGAAATTCAAAGAGTTTAAGTAGGAAGTCGAGAATCAACTGGGCAGGGACATCAAGATGCTCCGATCCGATCGAGGAGGAGACTATCTTAGTATTGAGTTCCTTGACTATCTTAAGGAATGTGGGATCGTCTCGGAATTGACACCTTATAGGACATCACAGCTGAATGGTGTAGCTGGGAGGCGCAATCGAACCTGGTTGGACATGGTTCGTTCCATGATGAGTCTAGCTTCGTTACCAATCTTATTCTGGAGGTATGCCTTAGAGACTGCCGCCCATATCCTTAATCTAGTCCCTACCAAAAAGGTTGCCAAAACATCTCACGAGATGCGGACTGGGAAAGTTCCAAATATAGACCACATCAAGATTTGGGGTAGTAAGGATTTCTTGAGGCGCGAGTCTCACGACAAGCTCGAACATCGAAGTGTGAGGTGTATTTTCATCGGCTACCCTCATAAATCCTTTGGTTACCTCTTCTACAGACCTAGTGAGAATATGGTATTTGTGGCAAGGAGACGAGTATTTTGTGACAACCCGATATTTCGAGTCAATGTAATGTAAAACCGATCAAATTTAGGTCAAAATGTAACCTTCCTAAAATCTTATTCGGATTAAATAAAGTAATAGGAATCATATCAAGGTTTGCGTACATAAAAAGAACGTCCAAATCTAACTCCGGATGAGGAAGTTATGAAATTTTGAAGAAATTCCTTAATCACGTCATTTTAATAAATAAATAATAAAAATAATTTCGGAATTAGCCAACGGAATCTAAACGAAAGTCGTAGATCATGGTCTCACCTTCGCGTGGATATAAAGAACGTCAAAAACGGAGTTCGTATGAGAGAGATATGAATTTTTGAAGTTTATTTAAAATAAATAAGAATTTAATTATAAATTCCCGGTAATATCCGAAGAGGAGTCATCGGATTGGACCGAAGTACGCCCTGCGTACCTTCGTACGCCCCGCGTACTGAGATCGAGGGTCTCGGATCGTCCACGTCGCACTATCCGAAGAGTTCTAAACCGTCCGACCCGTCCGAAGCTCCGACCCGTCCGACCCGCTGTCCCGTCCGACCCGCCGTCCCATCCGACCCGCGTACCCAGCAACCCGTCCCATCCGAACCGAGGCAGTCGAGGCTTCGGTCATGCATGACGTACGCGTACGCGCTGCGTACGAGCGTACGCCCCGCGTTCGGAGGCGGTTCAGCCTTCCTATAAATAGGATGCGAGGCTTTCCGAAAATGTTGCTCATTTCTCTCCTCTCTCTCACAACTTTGTCTCGTTTTCCGTGCCCGTTATAACCCGAAGCTCTGGTCTTTTTGCTCAAGTCCCGAGGGTCGATTTTACTCCCGAGATTCCCGAGAATCCCGAGAAAAATCCGTTTTCCGAGACGAAACTCTGCCCGGTTTTCCATCTCGCTTTCCTCAATCAATCAAGTGAGTTTCATACCCCTTAATCAACCTGTTAAATATTCTAAATGCTTTTATATGCTTTCAAAAGGGGGGGAATGCAAGTTAAATACTTATAGTTATTGTTTCAATCACCTGTGATTGTACTAATCACATGTGATTAATAACTAGGGAAATCAGTGGTTTTATCACTATTCAAACTATCTATCAAACTGTTTTACTTCTAAATGTTTTCCAAACCCATTTACTTTTCGAATTTACACTGCAACTGTGATTTAGGCAAATGTTCCTTATACTTAAACTGTTTTAATCAAATCTACACCTTCAAATGGTTTTATAGATTGACATCAAGTCAATCTTTCTTTAAAAATAATACTTATGTTTCAAATGCCTTATAAATACTTATTTATGCTTTTATATTACAAATTGCATGCCCATATATGTATAGACGTATAAATAATGTTTAAAGGACTTAGGAAGGCTATCCACCTTGTTTCCTTTTCCTCGATTTGGATGTGGTCTGATAGGATTTTGGGTGACCATCCGAAGGTCGTTTCCATATTAATTATATATCAAATATACATATATAGACATGAAAGTACTTCCATAATCATATGTACTAAACGCACTGTTAACAAGTTACCATCGGGGTAACACAGAATCAAACTATTACAACTGCTAGATCAATGAGTCAGTTCATTCATGAGTCTATACTAGGAAGAGAATATATACAACTATACTACGAGAACATATACAACAATACTAGAACAAGAAACATTTCATCACACATGCAAGAATACGATAACAAATGTGATCCACTGTATCGGAGCATGCCTTAAATGTCATGGCCCGAGTTGTAGCCAGAATTCTCTTGGAGGGAGAGCGTTGAGTTTGCGTATAGATCTATACTGGATTGACTATCCTACACCTTGCTGCTAGCTACAGCCGGACCTGCAGGTCTGCGGGTGCCAAACGTCATTCCGTTATTACGACCGTTCTTTATGTCGTTGTTATCAGTCGATAGTATGGTGCAATTATCACATTATACCTTAATATAAATCCGGTTTAAGGTAGTAGTAATCAGTACAACAGTAGTTCTTATTATACAAAACTACAGTACTACAATGATTTACCCATTACATATTTTGGTGATAATCTCACTTAAGCATTAATGTACAAACTATATTTTATCAAATAATAGTTATACTTGGGTAATCACACACTTTTACAACAGACGAGTTTACAAAACAGTTAAGCCTTGGTAGAAGGTTACTATTATAGAAAATATAGGATTTTCTGAGAGATTCAAACTTTTGCAAATACTTTTAAACATTTATTTACATTTTTACAAACTTATACATTGGGACAAGTTCAAACGTTTTTGACAATGAACATTGACACTAAAATACTTATGAACTCACCAGCTTAATGCTGATAAACTCTTTCAAAATAACTTGTATTCTCAGGTCATCAGTAGACAGGTACCGATGCCAGCTTTTTGAGATGATGGAGCGTACTCAAGACTCATCATTTTATTATTTTGATTTACGTTATATTTTTGGTGTCTAAAACTGTACAGAACACGCATGTATTAAATTTATATATTTAATGCAATGGATGATGTTGTTTGCCTATTTACATTTACTGTGTTGTGATTACCTTACATGACGTCCTCCGCCCCAGAACGTTTCCGCCGTTCTTGGTTTTGGGGTGTGACAGATTGGTATCAGAGCATTGTTTATAGTGAATTGAGTATATCAACCCATAAAAGATATACTAAACTATAAACCCATTGGGGATTAAACTCTGACCAAGAGTCTATACTTAAAATAATAAAATATTTAACTAAGTATACTAGTCTGCATTCATACTAAAATAAGTGTCACAATGACAAGAACAAAAGTATTACGATTGTTAAATATCACAAGTGAGCTCGGGGATGTATGGTCAGTCCTGGGAATGGCATAGCCTGATCAACTATGCTGATCCTAGGAGTGATTAGCACATGCCTTAGAATGGTTGTGATAGGTTAACAAGTCTAAAAACTTACCAACCATACCACAAGAAGATCAATAGAATTTAAACTTAAAATACTATAGGAGTATTTTGCGCTACTAGTTACACGTATACTATATTCTTATACCTCTATTCTCGCATAGATCTTGATGGCTAGATATCCATCATGGCGACCCGTACTTTCCCAATGAAGGCAATGCCGGGTGGATCGATGAAGAGCCCGAAGTTGATCATCCAATCCCTTTGGATGATCACCTCGCAGAAGGCTTTTCAGATGGGTCCGACTCCGAGCCTGAAGTCAACAACCTACCGATTGTAGGTCAAGCCCCGAACAACAACCCTCGACCAGCGTTTCCAGGTCCTACACCCATATGGGCAAGCAACCTGAACCGCTGGAGTAATGATCAGGGACAACCCTTACCATACTTTGGAGACCGAACCTTTTACAACGTCAGTGATGGTGGCTCTACTGACCGAGCTCTGCCTGTCATTATCCACAGAATAGCTCGTATTGTCGAGCAAGGTGGAGCAGCCGTCGACCGAGTCATAGAGATTGATGCCGACTCAGGTGTCAACACAGTCAGCATCCGCTGTCTTGAAGAAGACATGGAACGGACCCGGAGGACAAATAAAACCCTGCTGTAGCAGTTGGCTGCCTCACGAGCTGAAATATTGGAACTTCGAGCTCGTCAGAGGACTCAGGATCGACCCATTCAAGAGGTGTTTCGTCAAGTATCCGACCGCAGTACTCGCCCGGGATTTTCCCATCGCCGTTGGTTGATGTCTAGTACAGCTCCGTCTTTTAATTAAAGGATAGCCTTTAACATCTGTGCTCCAAGTAGCGCCTGTGTGTAAAATGTTTCTAACTTCCATACTCAAATTTGAAATCTAAGAACTGTCAAACTTTTCTATATGGTATGATGTATGACCTACTGTTAGGTCGATTTTCCCTGAACTTATTACATCAGTAATACCAGTAAATTTTTGAGATCTATCTATCTGGGGAAAAATCTATACACTTGTGCTTTCCCGCTAATAATGCTTGTTGTGGTTTCAAGCACCCTTTCAACTGTTGGACTATGTTTAGTTAGTCCATGTGTCACTCTCGCGTTGCTTACAAATTGATTCTTACCATCTTTCTTATCTTTTTAAACTTTCAGCTGAAGGATGCCTCCTCGCAAGTCTCCCAGGAATAGGAATAATCCTGCACCTCCACCACCTCCTCCGCCTCCGGTCATCGATACTGTAGCCCTGAATGCTGTTGTAGCTGCAGCAGTGGCAACTGCCATGGCTCAGTATCACTCTTCTGATGCCAGCAGAGGTGGAACCCCTGTGGAATCTATTCCGATCGAAATCCCTGTGCGCTCAAGGGAGTGCTCTTACAAGGATTTTACAAACTGCAAGCCGAAGCCTTTCTATGGCACCGGCGGAGTCATTGCTCTCTCGCAGTGGTTCGAGAAGACTGAATCAGTCTTCGAAATCTGTTCATGCCCTGCTGCGTGCAAGGTGAAATATGCCGCCTGCACCTTTGAGGGTAAAGCCCTAACGTGGTGGAACGGCCACGTCAAAGCCCTAACTCTCGTCGTAGCCAACGACCTGGGCTGGGAAACAATGAAAGACCTCATGACTGAGGAATACTGCCCGAGGGGCGAGATCCAGAAACTGGAGCAGGAACTCTGGAACCTGTCGATGAAGGGCACCAATGTGGTCGCTTATACTGCCCGATTCAGCGAGCTGGTGGCCCTCTGCCCCAATATGGTTCCCACCGAGGGGAAGAAGATCGAGAGGTACATATGGGGACTAGTGCCTCCGTATCAGGGGAATGTGCTAGCGTCAAACCCCGCTACCTTCGACAGTGCCAAACGATTGGCACAACGACTCATTGACCATGGAGTCAAAACCTCTACAACCACAACCACCCTAGCCATCCCGGAACCCTCCAAACCCGCCGATACTAAGCGGAAATTCTGGGATGAAAGGAAGAAGCAGCAGGCTGCCAAAAAGCAGCAACTGGTGGCAATTCATGCCGCAGTGACCCCTACTGCTGCTACTACTGCCCCGGTTAGTCGGTATGCTGGAAGTTCGCCCAAGTGCAACAAATGCAGCTACCACCACAACGGCCCCTGCCGTGAATTGCAGTGCTCTAACTGCAACAGGAAAGGACACACCGTCCGATTCTGTAAGTTCCCGGCACAACCTATCAACCAAGTCCCTGGCTCTGGCGCGAGCCCAACCTGCTATGGATGTGGCGAAGCAGGCCACTTTAAGAGGGACTGCCCCAAAGCGAGGAATGCTGGAGGAGCAGGGAGGGTACTGGCTATAGGCCACGGGGAAGCAGTTGCTGACCCGACAGTAGTAACCGGTACGTTCCTCCTCGATAACTCCTATGCATGCATTCTGTTCGATAGTGGAGCGGAGCGAAGCTTCGTAAACCATAAATTTGCTCGCATGCTTAATCAACCACCGCACGCACTCAAAGAACTATTTACAGTAGAAATGGCTAATGGAAAAACTGAAAATACGAGTAGCATATACTTAGGTTGTACCCTAACCCTAGACAACCATTCATTTCCAATCGACCTCATGCCAGTCTCAATAAAAAGTTTCGACGTCATCATTGGCATGGACTGGTTAAGCCTTCATCGTGCCGACATCATGTGCTTCGAGAAAGCAGTCCGTCTAAACCTTCCGTCTAACGAAACTCTTATAGTCTATGGCGACAAACCCGGTGCAAGTCTTCGCATCATATCAAGTATTCAAGCACAGAAATACCTGCGTAAGGAATACCACGCATTCCTTGCTCACGTCGTCGACACGAACCTAGAAACGAAAGAACTAAAGAACCTCCCAGTAGTGAGCGACTTCCCCGACATTTTCCCAGAAGAACTACCCGGATTACCTCCGCAACGACAGGTCGAGTTCAGAATCGACTTAGTCCCAGGAGCTACCCCAGTAGCCAAGTCGCCCTACCGTTTAGCACCAGCCGAGATGCAAGAACTCTCTGGTCAACTTAACGAACTGCTCAGCAAGGGCTTTATAAGGCCAAGTTTCTCACCTTGGGGAGCACCGGTCTTGTTTGTTAAGAAGAAGGACGGATCCTTCCGTATGTGTATTGACTACAGAGAACTCAACAAACTGACGGTCAAGAATCGTTATCCTCTACCACGCATAGATGATCTATTCGACCAACTGCAAGGGGCGAACTATTTTTCTAAGATTGATCTGAGATCCGGATATCACCAGTTACGAGTGCTAGAGGAGGATGTGCCGAAGACCGCCTTCCGAACTCGTTACGGACATTACGAGTTCGTGGTGATGCCATTCGGATTGACCAATGCGCCCGCAGTCTTCATGGATCTGATGAATAGAGTATGCCGACCCTACTTGGATCAGTTCGTCATCGTTTTCATTGACGACATCCTAATCTACTCCCGAAGTAAGAAAGAACATGGCGATCATCTGCGACAAGTTCTAGGGACATTACGAAAAGAGAAACTTTATGCGAAGTTCTCGAAATGTGAATTTTGGATCCGAAGAGTCGAATTCTTAGGACACGTGGTAAGCGAAGAGGGAATCCACGTGGACCCATCCAAAATTAAGGCCATTGAGAACTGGTCAGCACCGAAGACTCCTACAGAAATTCGTCAATTTCTAGGTCTCGCTGGCTACTACCGCAGGTTCATTCAGAACTTCTCACGAATAGCGAAGCCTCTTACAACACTAACCCAGAAAGGCGTGGCCTTTGACTGGGAAGAGAAACAAGAAAGAGCGTTCCAAACGCTCAAACGAGCCTTGTGCACCGCACCAATACTATCCCTTCCCGAAGGAATAGAAGACTTCGTAGTTTATTGCGATGCATCAAACCAAGGACTCGGATGTGTTCTGATGCAGCGAGGTAAGGTCATCGCCTACGCCTCAAGACAATTGAAGACACACGAGGTTAACTACACAACCCACGATCTTGAACTAGGAGCAGTAGTGTTTGCTCTGAAGATCTGGAGACATTACTTGTATGGAACGAAGAGCACTATCTTTACCGACCACAAGAGTTTACAACACATTTTCGATCAGAAGGAGCTCAACATGAGACAACGACGATGGGTCGAGCTACTCAGTGATTACGAATGCGATATTCGTTATCATCCGGGTAAAGCCAACGTAGTAGCAGACGCCCTAAGTCGGAAGGAATATTCTGGTCGCAAAGTCAAGTCATTATCGATAACCATCCATTCACACCTGACTAAGCAAATTCAGGCGGCTCAACTTGAGGCCATGAAATCTGAAAATGTGTCAAGTGAATCCCTTAGAGGAATGGACAAGAATTTAGAAGCCAAGGGTGACGGAGCTTTATATTTCATGAACCGGATCTGGACACCGAAGCATGGTGGCTTCCGAGACTTGGTCATGACCGAGGCGCACAACACTCGGTATTCCGTCCACCCAGGTTCAGATAAGATGTATCTGGATCTTAAGAAGCTATACTGGTGGCCTAATATGAAAGCAGAGATTGCTACCTTCGTAAGTAAATGCCTTACTTGCGCAAAGGTTAAGGTCGAGTACCAGAAGCCCTCTGGTTTATTGCAGCAACCAGAGATCCCGGAATGGAAGTGGGAGCGGATCACTATGGATTTCATAACCAAGTTGCCCAAGACAACGGGTGGACTTGACACCATATGGGTCATCGTTGATAGATTGACCAAGTCTGCACACTTCCTGCCTATCAAAGAAACCGACAAGATGGAGAAGCTTACGAGATCATACATTAGGGAAATCGTACGGCTACATGGTGTACCTATGTCCATTATCTCCGATAGAGATAGTAGGTTCACCTCAAGATTTTGGCAATCACTACAACATTCCCTAGGAACGAGGCTGGACATGAGCACAGCCTACCATCCTCAGACCGACGGACAGAGTGAGAGGACCATCCAAACTCTAGAAGATATGTTGCGAGCCTGCGTGATTGACTTTGGGAAGGCATGGGATACTCATTTACCCCTTGTCGAGTTTTCCTATAATAACAGTTATCACACGAGCATCAAGGCTGCTCCATTTGAAGCTCTCTACGGCCGTAAGTGCAGATCCCCTCTGTGCTGGGCTGAGGTGGGTGATACCCAATTAGCCAGGGGGCAAACTTCTGGCAGTACTCTCACCGGTCCGGAGATCATTCGGGAAACAACAGAGAAAATCGTTCAGATCCGTGAACGATTGAAAGCCTCTAGAGACCGACAGAAGAGCTACGCTGATAAACGAAGGAAACCTTTGGAATTTCAGGTGGGAGACCGAGTCCTCCTCAAAGTCTCACCCTGGAAGGGCTTGATACGCTTCGGCAAGCGTGGAAAGCTTAATCCGAGGTACATAGGGCCTTTCGAGATTCTTGCAAGAGTCGGCCCCGTAGCTTACAAACTCGAACTACCAGACGCACTTCGTAACGTACATTCTACATTCCACGTATCTAACTTGAAAAAGTGTCTATCCGACGAGACTCTTGTAATCCCACTCGACGAGATCGAAATCAACGAGAGCCTCAACTTCGTGGAAGAACCTATAGAGATCATGGACCGTGAGGTCAAGCAGACAAAGCAAAGCCGTATCCCTATCGTGAAGGTTCGCTGGAATGCCAAGCGAGGACCGGAATTCACTTGGGAACGTGAGGATCAGATGAAACTGAAATACCCTCACCTTTTTGCTTAGTTATTTGTAAATTCTAGCTTGCTTAAAAGTCTAATTTCGGGACGAAATTCCTTCTAACGGGGGGATGATGTGACAACCCGATATTTCGAGTCAATGTAATGTAAAACCGATCAAATTTAGGTCAAAATGTAACCTTCCTAAAATCTTATTCGGATTAAATAAAGTAATAGGAATCATATCAAGGTTTGCGTACATAAAAAGAACGTCCAAATCTAACTCCGGATGAGGAAGTTATGAAATTTTGAAGAAATTCCTTAATCACGTCATTTTAATAAATAAATAATAAAAATAATTTCGGAATTAGCCAACGGAATCTAAACGAAAGTCGTAGATCATGGTCTCACCTTCGCGTGGATATAAAGAACGTCAAAAACGGAGTTCGTATGAGAGAGATATGAATTTTTGAAGTTTATTTAAAATAAATAAGAATTTAATTATAAATTCCCGGTAATATCCGAAGAGGAGTCATCGGATTGGACCGAAGTACGCCCTGCGTACCTTCGTACGCCCCGCGTACTGAGATCGAGGGTCTCGGATCGTCCACGTCGCACTATCCGAAGAGTTCTAAACCGTCCGACCCGTCCGAAGCTCCGACCCGTCCGACCCGCTGTCCCGTCCGACCCGCCGTCCCATCCGACCCGCGTACCCAGCAACCCGTCCCATCCGAACCGAGGCAGTCGAGGCTTCGGTCATGCATGACGTACGCGTACGCGCTGCGTACGAGCGTACGCCCCGCGTTCGGAGGCGGTTCAGCCTTCCTATAAATAGGATGCGAGGCTTTCCGAAAATGTTGCTCATTTCTCTCCTCTCTCTCACAACTTTGTCTCGTTTTCCGTGCCCGTTATAACCCGAAGCTCTGGTCTTTTTGCTCAAGTCCCGAGGGTCGATTTTACTCCCGAGATTCCCGAGAATCCCGAGAAAAATCCGTTTTCCGAGACGAAACTCTGCCCGGTTTTCCATCTCGCTTTCCTCAATCAATCAAGTGAGTTTCATACCCCTTAATCAACCTGTTAAATATTCTAAATGCTTTTATATGCTTTCAAAAGGGGGGGAATGCAAGTTAAATACTTATAGTTATTGTTTCAATCACCTGTGATTGTACTAATCACATGTGATTAATAACTAGGGAAATCAGTGGTTTTATCACTATTCAAACTATCTATCAAACTGTTTTACTTCTAAATGTTTTCCAAACCCATTTACTTTTCGAATTTACACTGCAACTGTGATTTAGGCAAATGTTCCTTATACTTAAACTGTTTTAATCAAATCTACACCTTCAAATGGTTTTATAGATTGACATCAAGTCAATCTTTCTTTAAAAATAATACTTATGTTTCAAATGCCTTATAAATACTTATTTATGCTTTTATATTACAAATTGCATGCCCATATATGTATAGACGTATAAATAATGTTTAAAGGACTTAGGAAGGCTATCCACCTTGTTTCCTTTTCCTCGATTTGGATGTGGTCTGATAGGATTTTGGGTGACCATCCGAAGGTCGTTTCCATATTAATTATATATCAAATATACATATATAGACATGAAAGTACTTCCATAATCATATGTACTAAACGCACTGTTAACAAGTTACCATCGGGGTAACACAGAATCAAACTATTACAACTGCTAGATCAATGAGTCAGTTCATTCATGAGTCTATACTAGGAAGAGAATATATACAACTATACTACGAGAACATATACAACAATACTAGAACAAGAAACATTTCATCACACATGCAAGAATACGATAACAAATGTGATCCACTGTATCGGAGCATGCCTTAAATGTCATGGCCCGAGTTGTAGCCAGAATTCTCTTGGAGGGAGAGCGTTGAGTTTGCGTATAGATCTATACTGGATTGACTATCCTACACCTTGCTGCTAGCTACAGCCGGACCTGCAGGTCTGCGGGTGCCAAACGTCATTCCGTTATTACGACCGTTCTTTATGTCGTTGTTATCAGTCGATAGTATGGTGCAATTATCACATTATACCTTAATATAAATCCGGTTTAAGGTAGTAGTAATCAGTACAACAGTAGTTCTTATTATACAAAACTACAGTACTACAATGATTTACCCATTACATATTTTGGTGATAATCTCACTTAAGCATTAATGTACAAACTATATTTTATCAAATAATAGTTATACTTGGGTAATCACACACTTTTACAACAGACGAGTTTACAAAACAGTTAAGCCTTGGTAGAAGGTTACTATTATAGAAAATATAGGATTTTCTGAGAGATTCAAACTTTTGCAAATACTTTTAAACATTTATTTACATTTTTACAAACTTATACATTGGGACAAGTTCAAACGTTTTTGACAATGAACATTGACACTAAAATACTTATGAACTCACCAGCTTAATGCTGATAAACTCTTTCAAAATAACTTGTATTCTCAGGTCATCAGTAGACAGGTACCGATGCCAGCTTTTTGAGATGATGGAGCGTACTCAAGACTCATCATTTTATTATTTTGATTTACGTTATATTTTTGGTGTCTAAAACTGTACAGAACACGCATGTATTAAATTTATATATTTAATGCAATGGATGATGTTGTTTGCCTATTTACATTTACTGTGTTGTGATTACCTTACATGACGTCCTCCGCCCCAGAACGTTTCCGCCGTTCTTGGTTTTGGGGTGTGACATATTTAGAGAGAGAGAATATATAAGCCAAGGAGACAGTGGGAGGAAAATTGACCTTGAAGAGCTTCAAGAGTCAAGTGATGAAGGAACCTCAAACACTAGCGACCAACTTGAGGAGGAAACTCATGTTGAGCCGATAGATGAGTCAGTACCTCTGAGGCGTTCCGCTAGAGTTAGGAACACACCTAATTTTTATTATGGTTATCACATCACTACAGAAGGTGATACATTTATCAGTGACAGTAAACTAATAGATTTGGATGAACCTAATAATTACAAGGAAGACATGGTAGTCCCCGAGTCTGCTAAATGGAAGGAGGCAATGGACAACGAGATTCAGTCCATGTTTGACAATCAAGTTTGGAACTTGGTTGACAATGTACCAGGTCATAAGACAGTTGTGTGAAAATGGATCTTCAAGAAGAAGACCGACATGGATGGGAAAGTGCACACTTACAAAGTGCAACTGGTGGTGAATCGCTTTTCTCAAACTCCGGGAGTTGACAATGATGAGACCTTCTCACCAGTAGTGAAGATTAAGTCTATTAGGGTTCTGCTAGCCATAGTTGCATTTCATGATTATGAAATATGGAAAATGGATGTCAAAACCGCTTTACTTAATGGAAAGTTGGCTGAGGATGTTTACATGAATCAGCCAGAGGGTTTTGTCGATGCAAAGTACCCCAATAGAGTGTGTAAGCTTGATAAATCCATTTATGGATTGAAACAAGCGTCTCGCAGATGGAATCTTTGCTTCGATGAGAAAGTCAATAAGGTTGGCTATTCGAGGAGCGAGGATGAGTCCTGTGTATATGTTAGGGCTAGCGGGAGTATTGTTAACTTTTTGGTACTGTATGTGGATGACATACTACTCATAGGAAATGACATCCCAAATTTGCAGGAGGTTAATTCCTGGATTAGGAAGTGTTTCTCTATGAAGGACCTTGGAGATGCTGCCTATATCCTTGGGATAAGGATACTAAGAGACAGGAGTAAAAGACTAATTGGACTTAGTCAAAGTACCTACTTGGAAAAGTGTTGAAGAGGTTTAATATTGAGAATTCCAAGAAAGGGGAGTTACCGATCCAGCACAATGCTAGACTGAGTAAAACTCAGAGTCCAAGTATAGAGGCTGAGATAGCTGAGATGAGTCGATTACCATATGCTTCCGCTGTTGGCTTGATCATGTATGATATGACGTATACTTGCCTTGATGTGGCATTTGCTTTGATCATGGTCAACAAATATTAGGGAAACTCTAGCAAGGCTCACTGGACTACGGTAAAGAATATTCTCAAGTACCTATGGAGGACTAAGGACTGGGTTCTTACCCTTGGTAGGAGTGATGACTTGAGAGTAACAGGGTATAGCGATGCTAGTTTTCAGACTGATAGGGATAATTTCTGCTCTCAGTCAGGCTGGGTCTTTACCCTGAATGGAGGAGAAATTAGTTGGAAAAGTTCCAAGCAGGAGACAGTAGCTGATTCTACTTGTGAATCAGAGTACATAGCAGCAAGTGAAGCGACAAAGGAGGCGTTATGGCTAAAGAAATTCATTGGAGACCTTGGAGTTGTACCAACAATACAAGAGTCTATGGAGATTTTCTAAGACAGCCATAGTGCGGTTGCCTTAGCCAAGGAGCCAAGAGATCATGGTAGATCCAAACACGTTGATAGAAAATATCACTTCATAAGACATAAGATAGATGAAGGACTCCTTTTGGAAAAGAGGGTATCATCAAAAGAGAACCCTGTAGATCCCCTCACCAAGGGACTGACTAGGGTTAGACATTTGCAGCATGTGAGGAGCATCGGGCTGAGAGATGATATTAGTTTTAATAATTAGATAGATATTTCTACAACTTGTAAAATGTAATTGACATTTGATGATTAAATAAAAGTTTTCATTTATTTATAAGGAATTTGTTACTATCTTATGTTAATCGTTTACTTTTGTTTCAATTTTGCATGTTTTGACTTCCACAAAAATTATTTTATTCAAAACTCTCCACAGTCGGTCATACGTTGGAAGTAGGTACTGAATTAAGAATGTCATGAATTTTGCTTGTAAGTTTTGTATAAGGTGTGTTAGACATTGCAATGATTGTTACAACATTCATGAGTGGTCATAAGGTCTGAGTATTGGATTAAACCCATGCTCATTTGTATCACTTCATGAAATTTATCTCGAGTGATCGTGAGACGGTAATATCATATATATATATATATATATATATATATATATATATATATATATATATTCAACCCTAGAGATGTGAGTTGTTGACTATGAGTTGGTTATCTTTTGATTGTAAGAAAACGCATCAGTAACTTGATGTCATAAAACATGCTTTTGTGCATAATTCAACTAGTAGTTAGTACAAGCATATAAGTCAAAGTTTATCTATTCCTTCTAGCAATAGAAGCAATATCAGGGCCCCTCGATGATTTGGTTTTGACTTATGTTTCGGGCCTGGTCAGAAACTAATTGATGTGTTCAATTTAGTTCTATGTCAAACAAATCAGAGATCGAGAAACAACTGCGGGATAATAAGTACAACATTGTTCCATGTATTTGTCCAATTGATATCTTGAGAACAGAGGATTATATGATCACTTATCTAAAATGGTGCTTCATTGTTCAACAAAGTTTTAAAGAGCTACGATTGTTGGTTGGTTCCTGAAGTTATACTTGCAACTATAGTTATCATACTTATCCAAGTGGGAGACTGTTGGACAAGGTGTCTAAGTCCGTAACTATATTTGGTATAAACTTGACCCTAACGGGCATGGTCCATTTGGGATGCACTTCACCTAACAATTTGTATGGATATATTTTTGAGAATAAGATGTTTATGATCTATTAATATATTATATGTTATAATATATTAATATGAAATCATATTATTTAATTAGTATTGATCATGAATTAATTTAATGATCAAAAGAAGCTAATTAAATATGGACTCTTACATATATATGGAATTCACTAAGATTTATTTAGGATGGGCTAGGAGTATATGGAAGTCCATGGATAGTCCATGGAGCTTTTAACCCATGGATCCTAGGTAAATGAAGAGTCATGGGTATTAGGGTGTAACCCTAGTCCTCCATAGTATATAAAGAGGTCCTTGGTTCTAGAATTACCACTAGTGTGTGTGAGAAACAATGGTGGGCCGATTTTAGTAAGCATCATATTCTCTCAAGTATTTCCAAGTTGTTTTCGGTAATTTCTGACACCACTTGAGGAATCCACACTATCGGTGCTGACTCTAAAACTCCAAGCAATCAACCACAAAAGAAAGGTATGTTATTCTACTTAAAGTTTTATATTACAAGTACCCCATAACACGCTAGTTAGGTTATAAACCTTGGAAATCAAATTTGCATGTATTTTTAGAGAAAACATAGATCGAAGTTTTCTAGGGTTGCATGTACACCATAGGTGTGTTAGAATGCTCAAAACCCAAGAATAACTAACTGTCTTCCGGCTTAAAGCATCCGCAACCACATTTTCTTTTCTTGGGTGGTGCAGAATCTCTTGGTCATAACCCTTGACCATGTCAATGCACCTACGCTGCCTCATGTTCAGATTCGGTTGATCCATGAGATACTTCAAACTCTTGTCATCAGTGTAGATGGTACACCGGACCCTATAAAAATACTGCCACCAAACCCTGAGAGTAAACACCACTACTCCCAAGTCCAAATGGCATGTCAGATAACAAACCTCATGCAGCTTCAACTACCGCGAAGCATAAGTAATAACCATCCATTGTTTCATAAGAACATCCCCTAGACCGGTGATGGATGTGTCACAAAATACCACAAAATCCTTACCACCCTCAGGGAGGGTCAACATTAGAGCCTCACATAACATCCTCCTAAAGGTCTCGAATGCAACCCACAGATCAAGTCCCCAGTGGAAATCCACACCCTTCCTCGTTAGACGAGTGAGTGGTACCACAATCTTGGAGAAGTCTAGATAAATCTCCGATAATACCCTGCCAATCCTAAGAAGCTCCAGATCTCATATGAGTACTTTGGAACCTCCCATTACATAACAACCTCAATCTTGGTCTAGTAAACCAAGATCCCGTTTAGGTTAACACGGTTCCCCAAGAACTGGACCTCTCGTAACTAAAACCCACACTTTAAGAACTTGGCATAAAGTTGTTCCTACCTCAAAACTCAAAGAAGCTCTCAAAGGAGATCCTCATGTTTATCCATGGTCTTTGAATATACGAAGATATCATCAATAAAAACATTGATTGAATGATCTAGCATCAGCCTGCATACCCGATTCATTAAATCCATAAAATGCAGTAGGCATATTGGTGAGCCCAAACGACCTCACCACGAACTCATAATGACCATAACAAGTCTGAAACGTGGTATTCTCTATGTCCTCCTCCAAACCCTCTTCTAATAATACCCCGACCTCAAATCGATATCGGAGAACCAAGATGCACCCTGCAACTTATCAAAGAGGTCATCAATCCGTGGAAGTGGGTATCTGTTCTTCAACGTCAACTTGTTCAACTCCCGATAAACAATGCACGTCCAGTGTGAACCTTCCTTCTTCTTGACAAAAAAAAGTCGGTGCTCCGCATGGCGAACTGCTTGCCCAACGGTTCCTGAAGTTGAGAGGGCAAATCATGCATATCAGGTGGTGCCAATTGGTATGTTGCCTTAGCAATCGGAGCTGCACCCAGAACCAAATCGATACTGAACTTAAACTTCCTCTCAGGAGGAACACTGGGTACCTCCTTTAGGAACACATCTGCGAACTCTCTCACCGTAGGCACATTTGAAACCGAAAATTGCTTCCCAAATTGTGTATCAACTATATATGAAAGATAACCGATACAACCATGCTGAATATATAGATGAGCCCTGGCAGAAGAACAAAAGGCTGACCCAATCCTGGTACCCTCTCCTTAAATAACCAATTCTCCCCCACTTGGGGTTCGAACTACTACCTGCTGACCCTCGCAGTCAATCATAACCCCAAATCTACTCAGGCAACCCATTCCTACAACCGCGCGTACATATCCCATTGGAATATGGATCAGATTACTTGGATAAGGCACCCCAAAAATCTCCAAGACACATCCCTAGTAAACACTCCATGAAGAAATCCTGTGTTTGTTGGCGATAGAAAGAAACAACGAAAACTCTAACTCTCTAACAACCATATAAAGGACTGACTCGCACCTAATTCAAAAAACACAAGAGTAGACAAAGAGTTCACTGAGAATGTACTAGAAGAATCATAAACATAAGCATACCATAAAATAATTAACAAAAATAATAAATGAAACATACCAGTAACGACGTTCGGTGCCACCCTGACCTCCTCTGCAGTGATCTGGAAATCGCGACCACTAGCCCTTGGGAGCTCTGCTCTAACCTGGCGTCCATCTATAATACTCATGGTGGCCGGTGTTTGATCACGCGTCGTCGGCGTAGCAAGTTGGGGACAGTTAGCATTCACATAGCTAGTCTGATCATAGTGATAGCATATCCTATGCTCGGTGCTAGGGCCTGCTGACGACAATCCTTCGCATAATTCCCAGCTTGGCATAATTGTGGCACCTACAAGAAGTAGACCAAAAAACACCCTCATGGACCTTGCCGTACTTCCCACAATTGCAGCCCCTCTGTCCCCCCAAACTCAAATCAGCGGGCATAAACCGCTTTGCTGCAGGCTATGACCGCATGAGAGCCTACCAATGCTCTCTCGTTTGAAGCTCTTGTAGGGTTTTAAGTAATTTAACACTCCTTTGGTGCACATACTACCCTAGACTCTTTGCATCTAAGTTTTCTCTAATTATACATGCAATTTCAATTTTTCCAAAGCATACTCCCTATCTAGCATGCAATTAGAGATATACAACATAAAACAAGGTTAGATGAATACCTCTTAGTGTAGCTTGTAGTTCTTGGGCTTTAAAAGCTTTAGCACCTCAAATGTGATGCCTCTAATGTGTTACAAATACCAAATGCAAGAGGAGGCTTATGAGAGAGAGGCTAAGAAGCACAAAATCGGTTATGGATCTCCTTTAGGATGTACCAGCCGATTTTCGGGGGGTTAAGGGGTTACTTTTATAGTGTGGAAATCCTAGGGTTTCTTCCATGCAAACCTTAATTCACCATGACCCTTTGTATTTCTTAGGCCCTTTGGGTTAAACCTTCATGGGCTATCATATAGGTTGAGCCCATCCTAATCAAAATGGATCATTAGCCCAAACTATAAGTACTACTGATTTACTTAATCAGTCCCCGTAAATTTAATGAGTCTCTTTTGATCACTAAATTAAATCCAAATTAATTCTTGATCACTACTAATTAAATAATATGATTTCTCAATTAATATATTATTCATATAATATATTAATAAACCACAAACCATATCTTTCTCAAAAGTCCATCCTATCATATTGCTCTGGTGAAGGCAACCCAAAAGGACCATGCTACTATCGGGTCAAGTACATATCAATTATAGTTATGGTCTTAGGACAAAAGGAACAGATAAACTTTGACTTATATGCTTGTACAATAACTGCCAATGTAACTTCAAAAAACAATTAACATTAATAGCTCTCAAAAGCCATTGTCAAACTCTGACCTAGTCAGTGACATGTACTTTAGATAAGGGATCATATAGTCCTTTGTTCTGCAAGATATCGTGTGGAAAAATACATGGAACATAGTCATACTTATTGTCCAATATTTTGTTTCCTGACTTTTGATTTTTTTAACACAGAACATAATTAAACACATCAATTGTGTCCTGACCGGGCCCAACACATAAGTCAACACAAAATCATCGAGGGGCCTAAGATATCGCTTTTAATCCTCCTAGGACAAAAGGAACAGATAAACTTTGACTTATATGCTTGTACTAATTACTCGTTAAATCATACACAACAGCACACTTTATAACATCATGTTACTGATGCGTTTTCGCACTATCAATGCACAACCAACTTGTAATCAACAACTCATATATCTTGGTTTGAAGACTATACGATATTATCGTCTCACAATCACCCGTGATAAATTCCATGAAGTGATTCATGTGAGCGTGGGTTTAATCCAATACTCAAATGTTATTTCAAGAGCACTCATGAATGTTGTAGCAAACTTTTGCTATGTCTAGACACGTTAGTCAATCTACAAGCCAATCCATGACAGTCTAGCCTAATAACCTACTTCCAAAGTATGATCGATTGTGGATAGTTTGAATAATCTTATTATTCTGGAAGTCAAAACATGCAAATGTGAAACAATAGTAAACAATTGACACAAGATAGTAACATTACTTATAAATAAAACTCCTTTTATTCAATCATCAAATGTAAATTACATTTTTTATCTATTAAAGATTCTAAACAACTATCTAATCACTAAAACTAATATCGTCCTTCAACCCGATACTCATAGCATGCTGCAAATGCTTAATCCTGCTCAATCCCTTCGTAAGGGGATCCGCTGGGTTATCCTTTGACGATGCCCTCTTCACTACAAGGAGTCCTTTTTTCCGATGTCTTATGAAGTAATATTTTCTGTCTATATGCCTGGATCTTCCATGATCCCTTAGTTCCTTGGTTAAGGCGACTGCTCCTTCGTTATTGCAGAAAATCTGCATAGGCTCCTTTATGTATGATACAACTCCAAGGTCTCCGATGAAGTTTTTCAACCATAGCTCCTCTTTTGATGCTTCGCTCGCTGCTATGTACTCTAATTCTCATGTTGAATCAACTACAATCCCCTTCTTGGAACTTTTCCAAGTTATTGATCCTCCATTTAGGGTAAATACCCAGCCCGACGGAGAGTAGAAATTATCTTCGTCGGTTTGAAAATTGGCGTCACTATATTATGCCACTCTCAAGTCATCACTCCCACCGAGGGTAAGGACCCAATCCTTAGTCTTCCGCAGGTACTTAAGAATGTTCTTTACTGTAGTCCAGTGAGCTCTACTAGGGTTCCCTTGATATCGACTAACCATGCTCAAAGTAAAAGCCACATCAGGGCGAGTACATGCCATAGCATACATGATCGAGCCAACTGTGGACGCATATGATATTTGACACATTTATGCTACGTTAGCATTGGTACTCGGGCTCTGAGTCTTAATAAGTTTGGTATTGCTCTGGATAGGCAATTCTCCTTTCTTGGAATTCTCCATGCTAAAATGTTTCAACACTTTATCCAAGTAGGTACTTTGACTAAGTCCTGTTATCCTTTTACTCCTATTTCTCAATATCCTTATCCCTATAATGTAAGCAGCTTCCCCAAGGTCCTTCATAGCGAAACACTTCCCAATCCAGCACTTAACCTCCTGCAAGGTTGGGATGTCTTTTCATATGAGAAGTATGTCATCCACATACAATACCAGAAAGCTAACTATACTCCTACTAGATTTGACATATACGCATGACTCATCTTCGCTTCTCAAAAATCCTAAATCTTTGACTTTCTCATCAAAACAAAGATTCCATCTGCGAGATGCTTATTTCAATCTATAGATGGATTTCTCAAGCTTACACACTCTACTAGGGTATTTGTCATAGAAAGAACCCTCTGGCTGATTCGTGCAAACATCTTCATCCAACCTCCCATTAAGAAAAAGAGTTTTGACATCCATTTTCCATATTTCATAATCATGAAATGCAGTTGTGGCTAGCATAATCCTTATAGATTTAATCTTCGCTACTAGTGAGATGTCTCTTCATAGTCAATTCCATGAGTTTGAGTAAAGCCCTTCACAACCAACCACACCTTATAATTGTGTACTTTCCCATCCATGTCAGTCTTCTTCTTGAAGATCCATTTTCAACCGATTGTCTTACGACCTGGTACATTGTCAACCAAGTTCCAAACATGATTGTCATACATCGACTGAATCTCACTGTCCATCGCCTCTTTCCATTTTGCAGACTCAGGGCCTGCCATGACGTCCTTGTAGTTAGATGGCTCATCCAAATTTACCAGTATACTATCGCTGATAAACGTATCACCTTCCGTGGTAATATGAAAACCATAAGACTCCAGTGCCATCCTAACTCTACCGGAACGTCTCAGAGGTAAGGACTCGTCAACGAGTTCAACATGAGTTTCCTGCTCAGGTTGAGCGCTAGTGTTTGAGGTTCCTTCTGTTGGGTTTTGAGCATTCTAACACTCCTATGGTGTACATGCAACCCTATAAACCTTGGATCTATGTTTTCTCTATAATACATGCAAATAAGAACTTTCCAAGGTTTTAATCCTAACTAGCATATTATGATGTTCTTAATCTACAAAGTACTAGTTAGATGACATACCTTTTGATGTAGCTTGATGTCTTCAAGCTTTAAGAGCTTAGCCCCAATAGTGTGGAAGCCTCAAGTGGAATCACAAATCACCAAGACACCTTGGAAGACTTTAGAGAATATGAATACTTGGTTCTATCTAGTGAAATCCGCTAGCCCTCTTATTGTATCCACACTAGTGCCAATTTCACCAACCAAGGACATCTTTATATAGTGTGGAGGATTAGGGTTAAACCCTAATACCCATGACCTTTCATTTCCTAGGATCCATGGTTAAACACTCCATGGACTATCCATGAAAGCTTAGCCCAACCTAAATGAACTTGGCCCATTCCATATATATAAGAGTCCATATTTAATTAATTCCTTTTGATCACTTAATTAATTATAAATTAATTCTTGATCAATACTAATTAAATAATATGATTCCATAATAATATATTAGAACTAATTAAATAACATACTATTCTCAAAAGATTATCCATATAAATTGTGTCGGTGAAGTATAACCCAAATGGACCATGCCGGGTCGGGTCAAGTACATACCAAATATAGTTATGGACTTAGACATTAATCCAAAAGTCTCCCACTTGGATAAGTCTAAAACTATTATTACGCATGACTTCAAACCTAACTGGCAATCGTAGCTCTTAAAGCCGCTGTCGAACTCTGATCTTGTCAACGAACTTGTCCATTAGATAAGGGATCATATGTTTCTCCATTCTAGATATCATATGGACTAAGACATGGATTATAATCATTCTCTCTGTCCATTTGTTGTTTCCCAATTTCCGATTTATGACGACTGACTAATTGAACAAATCAAATCAGTCCTGGCCCGGCCGAGCACTTCCATTTATCATCATCAAATCATTAAGGGGCCCACAGATATCGCTTTTTTCCCGAAGGTAAAAGGAATGGATAAACTTCGACCCATATGGCTTGTTCTACTACTTGTTGAATCATACACAAAGGCACGTTTTATAGCACCGAGTTACCAAATGCGTTTTCATGCAATCAATGTACAACCAACTCATAGTAACAACTCATATCTCTAGGTTTTAAGAATATAAGATATTATCATCTCATGATCACTTGTGATAAAATCCATGAAGTGATTCCAATGAGCGCGGGTTGAATCCAATACTTGGAACTTATGAGCACTCATGAGTGTTGTAGCCCTTTGTCCAACACCTTAGACCTCTACAAGCCAACCCATGACAGTCTTAATTCATATCTACTTCCAACATATGACCGACTGTGGATGGTTTGAATAACTTAGTCATTCCGAAAGAATAACCTAGTTTATTCGGGAAGTTAAAACATGCAAAATGAAACACAAGAATAATCGAATCCAATATGGTATCAAAACCTATGAACATCAATAAAACACCTTTTATTTATCACCATATGATTACACATTATTCATTGTATACTGTTTCAGCTATCAAATTTATTCTTGAATTTAAAACAATAGTTGTCCCATGCTCCAAGCATGTACACTATGTTTTCTAAACACTAGTCATGCCACACACCAAGTATGCATACTATGTTTGTCTATGATCTTTACTTTGTGAACTAGATCAATTGAACATAACTTCAATGATTCTCTTTTCACACTCCCAAATCCTTACTGCAAATGCAAGAATTCCAAATTCATGCCATTTATTGAAATCTGTCAGATTCTAAACTTATATGCATTGAACCTCTTGTAATAATTATGCACAAAGTCAGAAGGACTTGACAACAACCATTATAGACCATTCCAAAGAAGATCAGCTCCTTGGGAACATCCTTCTTGCATTTAGTTTCCTAATCTCAAACAGATTGAAAATTCTAACTTTGAAACATTTCCAGATTCCATTTTGACTTATCCCTTCTAAACAAGAGTTGCCTCCTTACAGACTATGTCAATATGGTCCTTCTAAAATTATCACTATACTTCCAACTGTCCTTGAGCAACCAATCTTTGGTAAACCTTAGATTGTCCTCGACAATTGTTTAATCCTTTTAGTCATATCCAGTTCTAAACCTTTTCCCTTCTTAATGCCCCAGGCATTTTGAAAATTTTAGAAAGGATGAATATAGCACATGTAATCGATCCTATATTCGAAGCATTTGGGACACGATTCATGATGTCTCACATAAAGACTAAACCAGTCTTTTGCTATAATATGTCCATTTCAATTTGCCAAGTTCTCATAATTCAGATTATGAAAAGGGATGCCGTAATCATAATCGAATTTTAGAACGCAAATAATGGACTCATATACAAAATTTCCTTATGTTGAGCCATTCCAACATGAAATTCATATATATTTCCTTGACTAAATGATTAAAACCTCACGATCTAAGCTTATAGATTTGAGATGAAGTATATATTTCCTCTCCTTAATTATAGCAAAACAACTCTTTCCCAATTGAAACTTTTGTTTTCTATAATTAACATTGCTAACTTGCAATACATATCATAATTATCATGCTCCCACTAACATGATGATTATTAGCATAACACTTATGCTCCTACTAGCTTTGATATGTACTCAGAAATCAGCTGACTTTCTTACCAAAGTTTAGATTTTTGATAGTAGATTGTTTTGATAAAACTTTATCAAAAACATACACCTTCCCTTAGATAGCACACTTGTGTGTCTAAACAATTATGAAGAGGGATGCCGTAATCATAATGGTTAGACCTTTTTGCCACTTTTCACAAGTCCAAGTTAGTGTGCCGGTAAACCACACACGCTCCACTAACGACTTTAAGAATGCAAATATCACAATTGCTATCTAAGCTAAAATCTACTTAGTGAATGTGTTTCCTCACCATCATTTTCATGAATCGGAGAGAAACCTTATGACACTTAGATTTTTATGGTGTATGTGTTCTTATCCATGTGAATTGTCAAAACCATAGTCACAAGACAAGGATAATGACAAATCCAAACTCATATGGATTGAACTCAATCTTAACTTCTTGCCACCTGGTAGCTCAAGGGCCTGCCATTGCTTCCAAGTTTTTGTGCAAAAAATTGAGAACTCTAAGAGCTCATATGCAAAGCCAACTTTAACTGGAATGGGAACAGAATATGTCAACACGATAGGTTATAAACCTCAAGTCGTGTGCTAGAGAAGAACTTCAGGTTTTATTCTTGATTAGTTCCTGAGACTTTCAAGACCTTTAAGACTCCCACTGTCCTCTTGACATATAAGACTTTCTTGTCAGTTATTCAAGAGATAGTATGGATTCTAATCAAGACAAACACTTCACAAAATTGGCCTAAGTTGGTCTTTGTTTTATCCAAAACATCACAACTTACCAATTTCAAATGTACAAGAGTAAGAAACTTTTACTCTGACATTGGACAAGTGTTTTAAACCTTCTTTAAGACATGTCACTCAAGTTACAATCTTGGAGTATGAATCTAAGACTTGTATTGGAACGAAGTATGACTCATCTTCTTGATTTAACCACTTCAACAATTCAAGTTCCTCTTCTTAGTCATAAGAATGCACTAAGATTTTCCTTAGAGAACTAATTGTGCTATGGTTTCTTAATCATTAAGATGATCACAAAACTGATACTAAACTACTCTCCCATCTTTTCAGATTTGAGAAACTTTTATCCTTCTGAATGATTTGATTCTTCTTATTCGCTCTGCCATACATTGGAACCTTTTCCAATGTCTTAGAGTTATACTTAAGCTTGTGAGTATAATCATATTTACTAAGCTTTAGTAAACTATGACGAATAGTCTTATCAATCTTTTGTGGTGGACTTAATCATTGCACAAGAATGTGTACTCGATCCTTTAGTCCTTCACTTGAATCACACATCCATGTGAACAAGTAATTAGTATTAATTTTCCAATACTTGAAAGTTCTCATTCATCATGCTATACAACTTGCATGATTCCAAGTTTCGGTCCAATTGAAACTTGGGTGATGAGAATCTTTCCTTATTTGGTACATTTAGACATTACCACAAATGAAAGAATCAATTTCATATTTCCACTCTTGCTATTAATGGAATCATATAAGCAACAATTTTTTTCCTCAGATGCCATTGTAAGGATATTTTAAAATAAATAAAATCAAAAATTTTCTTTTATTTTAAAACTATGTGGAAAAACTTATCCTTACAATCCATATGAAAACTTGTTGTTATCTATTCCTAAGCAATATCTCATAACTCCTAAGAAGTAGCTCAAGAATCCGATCTTCAAGCTACACGATAGAAATCCATCTATGCGATCAGATTCTGCATATTCTTTCTTTAAGTTTCTTCACTTTTCTTTGATTCTTAAAACATCAACATGTGACCCAGTCACATCATGTATCAAGAATCTCATATTAGAAACTTAGCAGAGTTAGACAGTTGACTTTACCTGAAGTAGAGTCAAACTTATTGACTTTAACATCCTTAGGTAAATTTGGCAGCTTCACAACCAATGCCCCTTTCTTTGACAATATAAACATATGGACCCTTTGATAATGGAACACGGTACTATCACAGACTTAGTTTTTCTCTTTACCATTTGGTCAACCGAGTTGACTATGGCCGATCCCTTTCCATTGGGAAGAGAGAGCTTTACTAGATATCCAATGTCATCATTGTCAATGTCCATAAAGTTTTAAGGAAGTTGATCTTAACAAAATAGATAAGATCATTAAGGGTCTTGTCATAGTCTGTTTCATAGGTGTCCCAAAGGAACTCACTATGTGACTTAGAAAGTGATTGAACCACCAACTTTCTCAAGACTTTGACACCCAACTCTCCCGGCTTGTCAATGTGTGACTACATCTACAAGATGTGATCACACTTAGACCTTGCCTTGCCGAGGCTGTGCAACCTGAGTTGCAGAAGAGGGAACAGGTTGTTGGTTTGGTTTCAGAGTTCGTTACCGATGGTCGGGGGCTTATGACATTTCAGGGGCGTATCTAGGTACCGTTTGTGGGAGGAACGCGTACCATTTTGATGGAGGAGGCGCATCGGTCGAAATTTTCGATCCATCCGGGGGCCACTAAGATGTATTTGGATCTGAGAAAGGAGTATTGGTGGCCCTGTATGAAGAGGGATGTCGCGTGGTTTGATGAGAGGTCTTTGACATGCCGTAGGGTTAAGGCCGAGCACAAGAGGCCGCATGGTAAGTTGCAGCCATTGGAGGTTCCCGAATGGAAGTGGGAACAGATCACTATGGATTTCATCACCAAATTGCCAAGGACTGCCAGAGGAGTTGATGCAATTTGGGTGATTGTGGACAGATTAACGAAGAGCGCTCACTTCCTTGCTATCAGCGAGATTTCTTCAGCAGAGAAATTGGCGGAGGTGTATGTGAGGGAAGTGGTATCTCGACATGGGGTGCCGATCCCGATTGTTTCAGACCGTGATGTGCGCTTCACTTCCAGATTCTGGAAGAAGTTTCATGAGGAGTTAGGTACTAGAATGCATTTTAGTACCGCAAATCATCCCCAGACAGACGGTCAGAGTGAGCAGACGATTCAGACACCCGAGGACATGTTCCGCGCATGTGTGTTGGATTTCGGGGGTAGCTAGGATGCATATTTGCCCTTGGCAGAGTTTTACTACAACAACAACCATCATTCGAGCATTGGGGAGAGGTTGGACTCCCATTTGTTGGGGAGAGGTTGGACAGCGGGTAATGGGCAGTACAGAGATCGTCCTTCAAACGTTAGAGCAGATCCAGCAGGTCAGACAGAGGTTGTTGACCGCTCAGTGCCGACAGAAGAGTAACGCAGACAGGCGCCGGTCTGAGTTTGAGTTCCACGTCGGCGACCTTGTACTCCTGAAGGTCTCTCCTTGGAAAGGAGTGATTCGATTCAGGAAGAGGGGCAAGTTGGGGCCCCGATATGTTGGTCCTTTCCTTGTGATCGCGAGGGTAGGTCGGGTAGCCTATCGTTTGGATTTGCCAGCAAAGTTGGGGCAGATTCACGACACTTTTCATGTGTCGCAGCTGAGGAAGTGTATAGCCGACGAGTCGGTGGTGGTTCCATTAGAGGATATTCAGGTGGATGCGAGCCTGAATTCTACTGAGAGACCAGTGGCCATCAGAGATCAGAAAATCAAGGTTCTGAGGAACAAGGAGGTACCCCTGGTGTTGGTTCAGTGGCAGCATCGGAAGGGGTCAGAGATGACCTGGGAGCCGGAGCGTGAGATGCATGAGCAGCATCTGGAGCTATTTGCAAGGCGAGATTTCGAGGGTGAAGTCTAGTTCTAGTGGGGGAGAATTGTAACAGCCCGGATTTCCAGGTATCTTTTATTCATATATTTTGGTGTTTTGTGAGGGGACTCGGCGAGTTGGATCTCAAACTCGCCGACTAGGATCGCGGTTCTGGACGCGGGTTCGCGCCTGGACTCGGCGAGTCCGCGCTGTTTAATGAAACCCTAATTTCCTGGTCCTAAGCCCTATTTAAAGGACCTTATGGCCCTTCATTGCGGCTACCTTGACCTTCAGAGCACATAAACAGCTGAGAGTTCTTGTGAGTGAGATAAGAGGCCATTATTCACCAATTTTGTGTGTATTTGCAAGAAAGGAAGCGAAAAATCAAGCTAGGAGAGTTGGGGAGCTTGGATCTACTTCCATTTTGTCAGAGGAAGCTTCTTGAGGTATCATTCAGAGCTTATTCTCGTGTTTTTGTTGATATGGTCAAATCTAGGGTTTCTTCATGCCTTGTTTGCCTTGTATTTGGAGTGTGAGAGGTCCCATGGGGATATGGTACCTAGATCTGGACATTAGTAGGTCCAGAGAGTTCCAAATGCCATGCTTTATGTCCTTCCTTTTGGGTTGGAGACTTAGGTTGCCATCTTAGAGGCCATTTCTTCAAAAGGAGCCTTGTAGGTGTTACATGGTAGCCAAGATTGTGACTTTACGTGATGAATGAGCTTGGGAGGGCTAGATCTATGAGTTGATGGAGCGGATCTGACCTCAGAAGCAAGATTGAGTTGATGCATGGCATGGACTCCCCGAGTCCGAAGAACAGACTCGGTGAGTAGCATGAAGATTGTCCTTGACCACTCAGCGAGTGGTCTTGCCGAGTTAAGGGTTGACTCAGTGAGTCAGGGAGAGTTAGAGAGGCTTGACAGGTGGACTGAGTCGAGCTGGAACTCGCCGAGTTGTTCTTGAGACTCGGCGAGTTGAGTCGTGGTGGCCCCGCGATTCATGCCAGGTGGGACTCGTCGAGTTGGGGGTGTACTCGACGTGTCAGGAGAGGATCCTAGGGAGTGAGTGAACACGTATAGACTCGCCGAGTCGCCCTAGTGCACTCGCCGAGTCCGGTCAAAGTTGACCGTTGACTGTTAACCAGAGTTGACCAGTGTTGACTTGATAGGGGTAGTCAACGTTAGTGGTAAAAGTGTTAATTAGAGATATATGATGTTATAGGAGGATTATAGCTCGGAGGATCGAGCACGAGTGATTTTCCAGGGTTTGCGACATTACCGAGATATACGAGGTGAGTCTTCTCACTATACTTTACCTTGACTAGGTAATCAGAGTTATGTGATAGAGTATTTGTATGCTATATGTCTGTTATGTGTTGTACTGCATTATTTCTATGTGATTTATGTTGTGCATGTTTATAGAGTTGGAATCGGAAGGTTCCCAGAGTTAGAACCTGTGGGTTCACAGAGCAGGGTCTACGGACCCATAGAGTTATAGCCTCGAGTGGCTAATATGTGTTATGTGTGGTATTTTGGGGAACTCACTAAGCTTTGTGCTTACAGTGTTAGTGTTGTTTGTTTCAGGTACTAGTGATGACCGTGGGAAGGCGCCGTCTTGATCTATACACACGCATGGGATTTTTATTATATGTGATCTTGGGTTTTTGTATGATATGGATTGGAGTTTTAAACTTGATGTTTTATGAAAATTAATGAAAATGTTTTTATATTATGCGAAAAAATTATTTTGAAATTCACGGTGTTACAATTTGGTATCAGAGCCTTGGTTTGAGGGATTCGAGTACACCTTCGGGCGTATTTGAACTCAAACTGAGGATTTGAGAAGTATTTTCAAAAAGAGTAAAAGATTTTGGAAAAACGCAGAGCAGAGTGTGTGTACAATCGGTCCGCGCCCGAACGGTGATTTCCCAAAATACCCTCATGTTATGTGATATTGATATTGATATGATGTATTCGCATGCTAGAGTAGGCTAGGTATTCCTATTAGGACTAGAGTGGCCTGATTTGTGATGCCTTAGCCTAGGAAGAGGTGAGCTGCTATGAGATGCTTGAGAGTGAGTAGGTAGCAGCGAGGGGTTTATGAGAGATCTATTAGAGAGTAGCATATGCATGATAGAGTACTTGGAATTTAGGATCCGAAGAGGAGGACTTGGGGTGTATTATGATACGGTGGGGACAGTAGTATTGGGCCAGTACTACTGAAAGCACCGGAGCGGTGTACAGCCCAAGTAAGAATCTTTGGAATACCAAGGATCAAGGAGGGATGGGTTGTCGAGTGTGAGTATGCTCGAATGGAATCTAATTTATTGTATGTTGTATTTTAGAGGTAGATCATGGTGAGGACACGTTTGATGCCTGAGAGCAGTGATACTAGTGATGAGGAGATCCGCCGGATCATCCACGAGGAGGTGGCTGCGGCCATCAGGGCAGAGATACCAGAGATGTTCGGGTCTATTAAGACCACGTTCATTGAGACCTTTGACGAGCGTTATGCTGCTCTTTCTGAGGCTGTTGTTGCAGCGGCCACCGCAGCTATCGCTGCCGCGAGGGCGCAAGGTGGTGATGCGTTGCTATTCCGGGAGTTCAGCAACACAAAACCACCAAAGTTTGATGGGACCCAGGACCCGGTGGCAGCTATGAGGTGGATTTCTGACATAGAGGGGTGTTTCTTCACTTGCTCATCTCCTGAGCATTTGAAGGTTCGGTTCCCGCTGAACCAGCTTCGCTTGGGAGCGAAGGACTGGTGGAAGTTTGTGACGGCGCACTTTACGCCTGCTGAGCTTGCGGCAGTGATCTGGGAGAGGTTCACTGCCATGTTCCGAGATGAGTACGTTCCCCAGGTAGAGAGGGAGCGTTTGGCCCAGGAGTTTCTGACCCTCAAGCAGGGTACTGAGTCGGTTATAGCGATTACCAGGATGTTCCATGAGAGGGCGATGTTCTGCCCTGAGCACGTGTCCTCCGAGCAGGCATGTATGAGTCGATATCTGAGTATCTTGAGGCGAGAGATTCGGGAGTTCGCGGCGAACTCCTCGTACCGGACATTTGCTGAGCTTCAGGCAAATGCCCGGAAGAGGGAGATTGAGCTAGAGACTCAGGCCAGGGAGGAGGTGGAGTCTCAGGGGAGGGATCGGCGACTGGCACAGTCTCAGCCGGCAGCCAAGCGGGCCAAGCCCGCTGATCCCAAACCAGGGAGCCAGAAGGGCCGCACTTGTGGGAAGTGTGGCAAGGGTCATGATGGAGTCTGTAGAGCGGGATCTTGCTACAAGTGTGGCAAGGAGGGGCACATGGCCAAGGACTGCCCCAAGGGGTTTGCGGTGTGTTTTCACTGCAATCAGACCGAACACTGGAAGGTAGAGTGTCCGCAGTTGCGAGGATCATCTCAGGGAGCACCTCAGGGATATGCCCCTGCCGCCATCAGAGCTACAAAGAGTCGGCCAGTGAAGGCCGAGGCGCCGAGGGCACGAGGGAGAGCTTTTCAGCTGACCGCGGAGGAGGTCCATGCAGCGCCCGATGTCGTGGCTGGTATGTATTCTTTCGTATATTTATTTTGATGTTGAGATATTATGCTTATATTATGTTGTGCGTAGGTACTTTTCTTATGAATTCTGTACCTGCCTTGGTGTTATTTGACTCGGGTGCGAGTCGGTCTTTTGTATCTTTGGCCTTTAGTTAGCATATCAGTGTTAGTCGTGAGGCGTTGAGTCGGCCTCTGACAGTGTCCATAGCTGATGAGAGGGTGATATATGCCACGGGGGTTCTCCGAGGGTGCGTAGTCGAGATTTTTTGTGTTGAGTTCCCGATTGATCTGGTTCCTATTGCGATGGGTGATGTCTGTGTCATTGTGGGCATGGACTGGTTGAGCCGATTCGGTGCGGTTATCGACTGCGAGCGACAGCTGGTGACCATACGAGACCCTAGTGGGGGAGTTCTTTCGGTGTACGGCGAGGGTACACGTTCAGGATCAGCGTTTTGTTCGGCCGCTAGGGCGAGGCAGTGTCTATAGCAGGGCTGTAAGGGTTTTATGGCGTATGTGATGGATATGCGGGTGGATTCCGAGAGGCCGAGTTCAGTTGAGGAGGTTCCGGTGGTGCGTGAGTTCCCGGATATATTTCCCGAGGAGTTGTCGGGTGTGCCTCCTGTGAGGCAAGTGGAGTTCAGTATCGATTTGGTTCCGGGGGCCGCGCCTATCGCTAAGGTGCCTTATCGTCTTGCACCTCCAGAGATGCAAGAGTTATCCTTGCAGCTTCAGGAGCTACTGGGAAAGGGGTTTATTCGGCCGAGCAGCTCGTCGTGGGGGGCGCCTATCCTGTCCGTCAAGAAGAAGGATGGTGCACACCGGATGTGCATTGATTACCGGGAGTTGAACGAGCTGACGGTCAAGAACCGTTACCCGTTACCTAGGATCGACGATTTGTTCGATCAGTTGCAGGGAGCATCTTGGTTCTCCAAGGTCGACTTGAGGTCTGGATATCATCAGGTGAGCGTGTGGGATGAGGAAGTCCAGAAGACAGCGTTCAGGACGCGTTATGGGCATTATGAGTTTGTGGTGATGCCTTTCGGGCTCACCAATGCCCCGACAGTGTTCATGGATCTCATGAACCGAGTGTGTAGGCCGATGCTGGATCGGTCGGTGATTGTATTTATCGACGACATTCTGGTATATTCGAGATCTAGAGAGCAGCATGAGGAGCATTTGAGAGAGGTTCTCAGAGTTCTGAGATCGGAGAGGCTTTATGCCAAATTCTCCAAGTGTGATTTCTGGTTGCAGGAGGTCCAGTTCTTAGGACATCTCGTTAACCAGGAAGGGATATTGGTCGATCCGGACAAGGTTGAGGTAGTGATGAGTTGGGAGGTACCGAAGTCACCCTCCGAGATCAGGAGTTTCCTAGGGTTGGCAGGGTATTATCAGAGGTTTATCAAGGATTTCTCTAAGATCGCAGTGCCACTCACCAGATTGACCCGGAAGGGTGTTGCTTTTTCATGGGGCCCCGAGCAGCAGGCCTCCTTTGAAACACTTCGCCAAACGTTGTGCGAAGCCCCGATGTTAGCCCTTCCGGAAGGAATGGAGGACTTTGTGGTATACTGTGATGCATCGATTTTGGGGTTGGGAGCAGTGCTGATGCAGAGAGGGCATGTGATAGCATATGCATCAAGGCAGTTGAAGCCTCATGAGACGAGATATCCCACCCATGATCTAGAGTTGGGGGCAGTGGTGTTCGCCCTCAAGATTTGGCGTCACTACTTGTACGGGGTTCGGTGTACGATATACACGGACCATAAGAGCTTGAAGTATTTGATGGATCAGCCCAACCTGAACATGCATCAGAGAAGGTGGTTGGATGTGGTCAAGGATTATGATTGTGAGATCTTATACCACCCAGGCAAGGCTAATGTGGTAGCCGATGCATTTAGCCACAGGGCGGAGAGCACCCCGCTGCGGGATGAATGTTTGAGATTGACCGTGATAGCTCCAGTGTTGGACGCCATTCGTGGGGCACAGGCCGAGGCTGTGCAACCGGAGATGTAGAAGAGGGAACGGGTTGTTGGTTTGGTTTTAGATTTCGTTACCGATGGTCGGTGGCTTATGACATTTCAGGGGCGTATCTGGGTACCGTTTGTGGGAGGAACGCGTACCATTTTGATGGAGGAGGCGCATCGGTCGAAATTTTCGATCCATCCGGGGGACACTAAGATGTATTTGGATATGAGAAAGGAGTATCGGTGGCCCTGTATGAAGAGGGATGTCGCGTTGTTTGTTGAGAGGTGCTTGACCTGCCGTAGGGTTAAGGCCGAGCACAAGAGGCCGCATGGTAAGTTGCAGCCATTGGAGGTTCCTGAATGGAAGTGGGAACAAATCACTATGGATTTCATCACCAAATTGCCAAGGACTGCCAGAGGAGTTGATGCAATTTGGGTGATTGTGGACAGATTGACGAAGAGCGCTCCCTTCCTTGCTATCAACGAGAGTTCTTCAACAGAGAAATTAGTGGAGGTGCATGTGAGGGAAGTGGTATCTCGGCATGGGGTGTCGATCTCGATTGTTTCAGACCGTGATGTGCGCTTCACTTCCAGATTCTGGAAGAAGTTTCATGAGGAGTTGGGTACTAGACTGCATTTTAGTACCGCATATCATCCCCAGACAGACGGTCAGAGTGAGCGGATGATTCAGACACTCGAGGACATGCTCCGGGCATGTGTGTTAGATTTCAGGGGTAGCTGGGATGCATATTTTCCCTTGGCAGAGTTTTCCTCCAACAACAGCCATCATTCGAGCATTGGTATGCCACCCTTTGAGCTGTTGTATGGGAGGAGGTGTCGGACCCCCATTTGTTGGGGAGAGGTTGGACAGCGGGTAATGGGCAGTACAGAGATCGTGCTTCAGACGTCAGAGCAGATCCAGCAGGTCAGACAGAGGTTGTTGACCGCTCAGAGCCGACAGAAGAGTTACGCAGACAGGCGCCGGTCCGAGCTTGAGTTCCAGGTCGGCGACCTTGTACTCCTGAAGGTCTCTCCTTGGAAAGGAGTGATTCGATTCAGGAAGAGGGGCAAGTTGGGGCCCCGATATATTGGTCCTTTCCGTGTGATCGCGAGGGTAGGCCGGGTAGCCTATCGTTTGGATTTGCCAGCAAAGTTGGGGCAGATTTACGACACTTTTCATGTGTCGCAGTTGAGTAAGTGTATAGCCGACGAGTCGGCGGTGGTTCCATTAGAGGATATTCAAGTGGATGCGAGCCTGAATTCTGCTGAGAGACCAGTGGCCATCAAAGATCAGAAAATCAAGGTTCTGAGGAACAAGGAGGTACCCCTGGTGTTGGTTCAGTGGCAGCATCGGAAGGGGTCAGAGATGACCTGGGAGCCAGAGCATGAGATGCATGAGCAGCATCCGGAGCTATTTGCAGGGCGAGACTTCGAGAGCGAAGTCTAGTTCTAGTGGGGGAGAATTGTAACAGCCCGGATTTCCAGGTATCTTTTATTCATATATTTTGGTGTTTTGTGAGGGGACTCGGCGACTTGGAGCTCAAACTCGCCGAGTAGGATTGCGGTTCCGGACGCGGGTTCGCGCCTGGACTCGGCGAGTCCAAGGAATGGACTCGGTGAGTCCGCGCTGTTTAATGAAACCCTAATTTCCTGGTCCTAAGCCCTATTTAAAGGACCTTATGGCCCTTCATTGCGGCTACCTTGACCTTGAGAGCACCAAAACAGCTGAGAGTTCTTGTGAGTGAGATAAGAGGCCATTATTCACCAATTTTGTGTGTATTTGCAAGAAAGAAAGGGGAAAATCAAGCTAGGAGAGTTGGGGAGCTTGGATCTACTTCCATTTCGTCATAGGAAGCTTCTTGAGGTATCATTTAGAGCTTATTCTCGTGTTTTTGTTGATATGGTCAAATCTAGGGTTTCTTCATGCCTTGTTTGGCTTGTATTTGGAGTGTGAGAGGTCCCATGGGGATATGGTACCTAGATCTGGACCTTAGTAGGTCCAGAGAGTCCTAAATGCCATGCTTTATGTCCTTCCTTTTGGGTTGGAGACTTAGGTTGCCATCTTAGAGGCCATTTCTTCAAAAGGATCCTTGTAGGTGTTGCATGGTATCCAAGACTGTGACTTTACGTGATGAATGAGCTTGGGAGGGCCAGATCTATGAGTTGATGGAGCGGATCTGACCTCAGAAGCGAGATTGAGTTGATGCATGGCATGGACTCCCCGAGTCCGAAGAACAGACTCGGCGAGTAGCATGAACATTGTCCTTGACCACTCAGCGAGTGGTCTTGCCGAGTTAAGGGTTGACTCAGTGAGTCAGGGAGAGTTAGAGAGGCTTGACAGGTGGACTGAGTCGAGCTGGAACTCGCCGAGTTGTTCTTGAGACTCGGCGAGTTGAGTCGTGGTGACCCCGCGATTCATGCCAGGTGGGACTCGTCGAGTTGGGGGTGTAATCGACGTGTCAGGAGAGGATCCTAGGGAGTCAGTGAACACATATAGACTCGCCGAGTCGCCCTAGTGCACTCGCCAAGTCCGGTCAAAGTTAACCGTTGACTGTTGACCAGAGTTGACTAGTGTTGACTTGATAGGGGTAGTCAACCTTAGTGGTAATAGTGTTAATTAGAGATATATGATGTTATAGGAGGATTATAGCTCGGAGGATCGAGCACGAGTGATTTTCCAGGATTCGCGAGATTACCGACATATACGAGGTGAGTCTTCTCACTATAGTTTACCTTGACTAGGTAATCAGAGTTATGTGATAGAGTATTTGTATGCTATATGTCTGTTATGTGTTGTACTGCATTATTTCTATGTGATTTATGTTGTGCATGTTTATAGAGTTGGAACCGGAAGGTTCCCAGAGTTAGAACCTGTGGGTTCACAGAGCAGGGTCTACGGACCCATAAAGTTATAGCCTCGAGTGGCTAATATGTGTTATGTGTGGTATTTTGGGGAACTCACTCAGCTTTGTGCTTACAGTGTTAGTGTTGTTTGTTTCAGGTACTAGTGATGACCGTGGGAAGGCGCCGGCTTGATCTGTACACACGCATGGGATTTTTATGATATGTGATCTTGGATTTTTGTATGATATGGATTGGAGTTTTAAACTTGATGTTTTATGAAAATTAATGAAAATGTTTTTATATTATGCGAAAAAATTATTTTGAAATTCACGGTGTTACACTCCCCGACTTAAATTAGGCTTCGTCCTCGAAGCCTGCAGTGACACATTTCTAGATAATACTCCCACAATGCACCTCCTGGCATCAAACGACCAAGGTTCCTCCGAACACTGCTATCAAACCTCTATAAAGTCCAACTCTTCCCTCGCAGAGTTACGATAACTGATTCAAGCTGGCCACCGACTACTTTCTCTGATCACAACCCTTAATAACCAATGATCACCCGATGATACTTTCATCACTCTAAATCACAACAATCACTTGACTCTTGCAAAGCTAGATGTCACCTTGAACCACCGGGTCCTGACCTGGCACCAACTGCTATCCCTTTCCTCGCTTCTCACAACTTTATCGAATTTACTGCTGGGACTTATCCTGCTTGCTTTCCGAATCCAACTCTTTTCTTTATGTGCTGACAGGATGACACATCCCTCAGCTCCTGAGCAACTCCCATGAGCTCTCTTTTGCAATCACATACACATGTTGAACCTGCTCTAACATCCTCAGGTTGGAAAAACCCGACACACGGACGATATCTCCAAACTTCTCCAGGATGAATTACCGCTACATACATTACCTCCTGATCACAACCATACTGGAAATCCAAGGTTCCATCCTTGCATCCCTTCCAAACTCCTCTGGTTCTATACCGCTAGAAATTCATCCGCAACTTCAACAGACACCCAAACCGGATGTGCTTCCATACCACTGGTACAATCACAGTGCTCAACAACCATAATTGAAATACTCGTAATCATCCATTTGATGGGTTTTGAGCATTCTAACACTTCCTAAGTGTACATGCAACCCTAATAACCTTGGATCTATGTTTGTCTAATTATCATGCATAGTTGAATTCCAAGGTTATATTCATATCTAGCATACACGGGGAACAATTTTAACTTGAATCATAGATAGAATAACTTACCTTGTTGTTGCTTGTGTTCCTTGAAACCTTGTGAGCCTAGCACCCCAAGTGTGATGCCTCAAATGCTTCACACAACACCAAATGCTCTTGGAAAGACTCTTGAGATAACACACACTTCTCAAAATCGGCCAAGCCCTCTAGTTTCTTAGTGTGTCTAACCGATTTTGGTGGAGAATATGATTCTTATATAGTGTTGACACATCTAGGGTTACACCATGTAAACCCTAATGTGTCATGACTCTTCATTTCCATGACCCATGGGTTTGTAACTCCCATGGAGCATCCATGGAGCATCCTATGGGTAGAACCCAACTTGATAATCCATGGAGCCTCTTAGCCCACTATACAAGATGTGGATGATTTACATAATCAACCCATATATTTAATTAGTTATCCTTTGATCACTTAATTAATTCCAAATTAATTCTTTGATCAACTAATCAAATAATATTATTAATATATTAGAACATATAATATATTAATAATCTCCAAGTGTTATTTCTCTCATTTAGTCTATCCAATTGCATGGTGCCATGCAACCCAAATGGACCATGCCGGGTCGGGTCAAGTAAAAGCCCGAAATAGTTATGGACTTAGACACCTTATCCAACAGTCTCCCACTTGGATAAGTCTAATAACTATATCTTCTAGTACTTCAGGAACCGACCGGCAATTGTAGCTCTTTCAAGGTCTCTCGGAACTGAGAAGATGATGATACGCCATTTAAGATAAGTGATCATATAATCCTCTGTTCAAGATATCAGCTGGACAAATACATGGAACATTGTCTTGCTTATTGTCCAGCATTTGTTTCCCGATTTCCGATTTGTTTGACATAGAACTTAATTGAACACATCAACTTAGTTCTGACCGGGCCCGGTACATGGGTCAAAACAAAATCATCGAGGAGCCCAGATATCAGCTTCTAATCCAAGAAGGAACAGATAAACTTGGACTCATATGTTTGTTCTAACACTCATTGAATTACACACAAAAGTACGTTTTATAACATCGAGTTACCAATGCGGTTTTGTACAGTCAATGCATAACCAACTTGTAAGTAACAAATCATATCTCTAGGTTTGAAGACTTATATGATATTACCGTCTCACGATCACTCGAGATAGAATTCCATGAAGTGATTCCAGTGAGCGTGGGTTGAGTCCAATGCTCAGAACTTATGAGCACTCATGATTGTTGTAGCCTTGTCCAAGACCTCTACAACCAAACATGACAGTCTTGATTCATATCTACTTCCAACATATGACCGACTGTGGAGGTTTGAATAATATGTTATACCAAACAAAAATTATTCTGGAAGTCAAAACATGCAAAAGAAATATAGTAAACGATCGACAAGAGATAGCAACACTTTACTCATAAATAAAACACTTTTATTCATCATCAAATGTCAATTACACTTTACAAATTTCGAGATTATCTAACTACTAAATCTAATATCATCCTTCAGCCCTATGCTCCGAGCATGCTGAAGATGCTTAATCCGAGTCAATCCCTTTGTGAGGGGATCTGCCGGATTCTCATCTGATGATACCCTCTTTGCCATGAGGTGTCCTTCTTCGATCCGATGTCTAATGAAATGGTATTTTCTGTCGATGTGTCTGGATCTCCCATGATCCCTTGGTTCCTTGGCTAAGGCAACAGCACTTTCACTATCACAGAAAATTTCCATTGGCTCTTTAATAGCTGATACAACTCCAAGGTCTCCAATGAAGTTCTTCAGCCATATCGCCTCCTTTGCTGCCTCGCTAGCTGCAATATACTTTGATTCACAAGTAGAATCTGCCACTGTCTCTTGCTTGGAACTCTTCCAAGAAATTGCTCCTCCGTTTAGGGTAAAGACCCAGCCCGACTGAGAGCGGAAATTATCCCTATCAGTCTGGAAGCTAGCATCACTATACCCTACAACTCTCAAGTCATCACTCCCACCGAGGGTAAGAACCCAGTCCTTAGTCCTCCGTAGGTACTTGAGGATATTCTTTACCGCAGTCCAGTGTGCCTTGCCAGGGTTCGCCTGATACCTGCTAACCATGCTCAAGGCAAAAGCTACATCGGGTCGAGTACACGTCATAGCATACATGATCGATCCTACAGCCGAAGCATAAGGTGTTCGACTCATTTCTGCTATCTCAGCCTCAGTGCTAGGGCTTTGTGTCTTACTCAATCTGGTGTTACTCTAGATGGGTAACTCTCCTTTCTTGGAATCCTGCATGCTGAATCTCTTCAGCACCTTATCCAAGTAGGTACTCTGACTAAGTCCAATTAGTCTTTTACTCCGATCTCTCAAGATCCTTATCCTTAAAATATAGGCAGCTTCACCAAGGTCCTTCATAGCGAAACACTTCCCAAGCCAGGACTTTACTTCCTGCAGGGTTGGAATGTCGTTTCCTATGAGTAGTATGTCATCCACATACAATACCAAAAAGCTAACTATACTCCCACTAGCCTTGACATACACACAAGATTCATCTTCACTCCTAGAAAATCCAAATTCCTTGACCTTTTCATCAAAGCAAAGATTCCATCTGCAAGGTGCTTGCTTCAATCCATAAATGGATTTCTCAAGCTTACACACTCTATTAGGGTACTCGTTGCTGAGAAAACCCTCTGGCTGACTCATGTAAACATCTTCAGCCAACTTTCCATTAAGGAAAGCGGTTTTGACATCCATCTGCCATATTTCATAATCATGAAATGCAGCTATGGCTAACAGAACCCGAATAGACTTAATCTTGGCTACTGGAGAAAAGGTCTCATCATAATCCACTCCAGGAATTTGAGAGAAGCCCTTTGCAACCAGTCTAGCCTTATAAGTGTGTACTTTACCATCCATGTTGGTCTTCTTCTTGAAGACCCATTTGCACCCTACTGTCTTACGACCTGGTACATTTTCAACCCAGTTCCAAACTTTATTGTCATACATGGATTATATCTCGCTATCCATAGCCTCTTTCCATTTAGCAGACTCGGGCCCTACCATGGCTTCCTCGTAGCTGTTAGGGTCATCTTGACTTACTAGTGTCCCATCACTAATAAGTGTCTCACCTTCTGCAGTAATATGGAATCCATAGTAATGCTCAGGTGCACTCCTAACTCTCGTGGAACGTCTCAGAGGTACAGATTTGTCAATTCGCTCAACAGGAGTTTCCTCCTCAAGTTGAGGGCTAGAGTTTGAAGTTCCTTCACCGCTTGATTCTTGAATTTCTTCAAGATCAATTTGCCTCCCACTGTCTCCTTGGCTTATAAACTCTCTTTCTCGAAAGACTCCTCTTCTTGCTACAAAGACCACATTGTCACTAGGTCTGTAGAAGAGGTAACCAAAGGATCGCTGTGGGTAACCGATGAAAATACACCTCTCGCTTCGAGGTTCGAGCTTATCATGAGTCTCGCGTCTCACGAAAGCCTCGCAACCCCAAATCTTGATGTGGTCTAGTTTAGGTACTTTACCAGTCCACATCTCGTGAGGAGTTTTGGCAACTTTCTTTGTAGGGACTAGATTAAGAATATGGGCGGCAGTCTCTAAGGCATACCCCCAGAATGAGATTGGTAGCGAAGCTCGACTCATCATGGAACGAACCATATCTAACAAGGTTCGATTACGCCTCTCAGCCACACCATTCAACTGTGGTATCCTGGGAGGTGTCAATTGTGAGACTATCCCACATTCCCTTAGATAGTCGAGGAACTCTGAACTAAGATACTCACCACCACGATCGGATCGAAGCATCTTAATGTTCCTGCCCAATTGATTCTCGACTTCCTGTTTAAATTCCTTAAACCTTTCGAAAGTCTCTGAATTATGCTTGATTAAGTAGACATATCCATATCTACTGTAATCATCAGTAAAAGTCAAATAATAACGATTAGCATACCCTGTGGCATGTTTGAATGGTCCACACACATCCGTGTGTACAAGGTCCAACAAACCTTCACCCCTCTCACACGAACCTGTGAAGGGTGACTTTGTCATTTTTTCCAAGTAAGCATGATTCGCAACTATCATCTGACTTTAGGTCAAACAACTCCAAGACTCCATCCTTTTGGAGTTGGCCTATGCGTTTCTTGCTTATATGTCCAAGACGACAATGCCATAAAGATGCTTTATCCAAGTTATTATTAGTAGAATCAATACACAAAACATTATTTCCTAAGTTATCTACAACATATACAGCTTCATACACACCATCACAAGGTAATGCTTTAAAATAAAGAACATTATTAAAGAAAGCATCAATAGAACCAACTTCATTATTAAATGAAAAGGTAAACCCTTGTTTGTACAAAGCATGAAAGGAAATAATATTTCTTGCATTCCTGGCGAGTAACAACATTTATTCAAATCTAAACTAAACCCACTACTTAGCGATAAAGTATAAACTCCAATCTTGGTAACAGGTATAGCTTTCCTATTCCCCATGATCAAGTTTCTCCTTCCTTGCTCCACATCCTCACTTCTTCTTAGTCCCTGCAAGTCACAACAAATATGAATACCACACCCGGTATCAAGGACCCAAGAATTAAAATGGGGTGAGTTATTAGAAATGATAGTGTAGATACCTGCATGGTTGGGTTTAACTTTCACATCCTTCACATCTTGCTGGTATTTTGGGCAGTTCTGCTTCCAATGAGATTTTTCATGGCAATAGAAGCATTCAGTCTCCTTTGGGTCAGAAGAAGGAGTAATGAAACCTTTCCTGGTTCCACTTGAAGAAGAGCCATCAAGGGTCCGAACCTTGGTACCCTTAGAAGAGCTCTTTCTCTTCCTCCCTCGACTTTTCCCGATTGCCAAAATCGGAGTAGAGTTTTGAGTAGGAGTGATAGCAACCGACTTCCCCTTAAGACCTGATTCTGCGGTCTTGAGAAGTCCCTGAAGTTTGCTGAGGGTGACTTCTTCCTTGTTCATGTGATATGTCATGCGAAATTGATCATTGCACGATGGTAAGGAATGCAAAATAATATCTATTGCAAGATCCTCCGGGAAGTTCACATTAAGCTTCAGCAAACGATCCACATACCTTTGCATTTTCTGCATGTGGCTCGTGACGGATTCCCCGTCCTTCATCATGGTTGTTATCATGGAGCAGATGATTTCGTACCTCTCTTGTCGTGCACTTTGATGGTATCTTTCCATCAAATCTTGGTGCGTTTCATAAGGGTAGAAATCCTCATAAGACTTTTGGAGTTCCGCTGTCATCGTGGCCATCATGATGCAAGCCACTTTCGTAGCATCCCTTTCATGTGCCCGAAATTCAGCGATCTCCTGAGGAGTTGCAGTGGACTCATCAATCTCCTTAAGCTCCTTGTCAAGGACATATTCTTTGTCCTCGTAGCGGGTAATCATCCTGATGTTTCTGATCCACTCATTGAAGTTGGATCCATCAAATGTGACTTTCCCACACAAATTCATAAGGGTAAAGGAGCCATTAGGATTAGAGCCAGAAGCATTGTTGAAAGACATATGAAGAAAAGAGAACAAGATTAGTTTAGATATAAGAGAGTCCTTAATAAAACACCCAAATGTAATATTAAGGCTAGGATCCAATCACAATATAATGTAACTTAGAAGAGGTATGCCGTAATCTAAGCTATATCATATTTGAAAGGTAGGTGAATGACGATTCACCAATTTCCGCCACGAAAACCGCAATATTTTAGTATTAGGTTTTTGAATGGTTCTTAGAAATTCCTAGATTCTTTGAGATTCAATGAACTTTTCAAAGGCATGTTTCAATCTCGAGTGTGCCCTCCAAGTTTTGTGACTGGGATACCGAGGATCACAAAACAAGGTGTGAAGTAACCATGCAAATCACTTGGTACCCTTAAAGTTTATCACTCAATCAATGTGCCGGTTAACCACACACGCTCCATCGATACTATAATAAACCCTAAGTCACCCTTTACCTACCTTGTTAAGTCCAAGTTAGTGTGCTGGTTAACCACACACGCTCCACCAACGACTTAATCAAAGTGTAAAGTGTAATTTCATGGAATAGCACCTTATTCACATTTTTCCTAAAGTAACTAAGATTGGGAATTTAATAAAACATTTAGTTACTTTATAATATTCATCATACTTTGAATGAGAATTAATAAGTCCTTGTCTTACCCGTTCGGCTAACGACCCTCCATCGATCAAGCAAGCGGTGGGTGAGAGTGGACACCCATTAAGTCACCATTTTATAGGCAACAACCTTATACCCACCTTATAGACCGGCTTCGTGAATGAGGCGTACTAGCGGTAAGACGACTTTGTTCTTATACATATATATATAATTATTAAATCATAATAATATAAGTATAAGGGTTGAATTTTAACTTTTAAAATTCTAGGGGTTGGAACTAAAGTTTTAACTTAACTTTACTTGTTCCAAAACTTGAGGGCAAGTTTTGTAAACTTTCAAAACTTTTCATTTCTTGTAACTTATGAGTTTAATAGAGTAATAAAATGAGGACTTTTCATTTTTCCTAACTCTTGTGTTCTTTTAATGGTTTTTAATCCAAGAGACTTTTGGTTTTGCATAACTTGAGGACAAGTTATGGACTCCATTAAAACACATTATGATCATGAATTAATCTACCACATAGGTTACAAATAATTCCTATGAGCATCTAAACATCATAAGAACAAGAATATGAATTTGAACACTTTCAAGAATCAAAATCACATTTAATCTTTGTAATTTTGATAACTAGTTGTTGTAAATGAGTTAGAAAAGACATTACACCTTCTAAAACAAGTTTTCAAGTACCAAAACATTTTAGGGTAATGATTCTAATCCATTTCCAGCAACTCAAGTCGAAATTCTGCACTCTGTCGACCCTACTCGCAGAGTGCATAAACCTACTCGCCGAGTAGGTTGAAGATACACATGAACTCGACGAGTCCTCCCCATGGACTCGCCGAGTCCATCAGTCAGACAGCAGAATTTTCGACTTTCTTCAACTTTTAAGCACAAATAACAAACAAACAAGCCTAGGCTTTGATACCACTAATGGGTTTTAAGCATTCTAACACTTCCTAAGTGTACATGCAACCCTAATAACCTTGGATCTATGTTTGTCTAATTATCATGCAAAGTTGAATTCCAAGGTTATATTCCTATCTAGCATACATGGGGAACAATTTTAACTTGAATCATAGATAGAATAACTTACCTTGTTGTTGCTTGTGTTCCTTGAAACCTTGTGAGCCTAGCACCCCAAGTGTGATGCCTCAAATGCTTCACACAACACCAAATGCTCTTGGAAAGACTCTTGAGATAACACACACTTCTCAAAATCGGCCAAGCCCTCTAGTTTCTTAGTGTGTCTAACCGATTTTGGTGGAGAATATGATTCTTATATAGTGTTGACACATCTAGGGTTACACCATGTAAACCCTAATGTGTCATGACTCTTCATTTCCATGACCCATGGGTTTGTAACTCCCATGGAGCATCCATGGAGCATCCTATGGGTAGAACCCAACTTGATAATCCATGGAGCCTCTTAGCCCACTATACAAGATATGGATGATTTACATAATCAACCCATATATTTAATTAGTTATCCTTTGATCACTTAATTAATTCCAAATTAATTCTTTGATCAACTAATCAAATAATATTATTAATATATTAGAACTTATAATATATTAATAATCTCCAAGTGTTATTTCTCTCATTTAGTCTATCTAATTGCATGGTGCCATGCAACCCAAATGGACCATGCCGGGTCGGGTCAAGTACAAGCCCGAAATAGTTATGGACTTAGACACCTTATCCAACACCATTCTCACTATTGGCTTCACTTCTGTGTACCAACACTCCCTCCCGGAGTTACATACCTTTCCCTTTCCTTTTCCAAGGAAATCTACTTGCCAACCTTGCCACTTCAGACAAGTGCCATGGTGCTCACACCCCACTCTACATTACCCCATGTAGAGTAACCACTATGCCATGCATCGTACATGCTCTAAATCCGCTCGCAAGGACTCTCGGGTCCATGCTCTTCCTTCCACTAACATGGTCAATACCCGGGGCCAAACCCACTGCTTGCTACAGCGTAGTAGCATACTTAACTCACTTTCTGCATACATATCTACCAACACTTGTAGAGTCTTCAGCATGACTGGACCGCCTTACCATGCCTTCAGCCAATTTGTACCACTCTTAGAACCTTCAGCATGTCTGGACTGCCCTCCAGGGCCTTCAGCCTGTCTGGACCGTTTTCCGAGCCTTCGGCCTAACTGGTACGCCCACCGGCCTTCAGTCTCCCCGGACCGCTCAAACTATAATACATCATTCCGAACTATTCCTCCTGGGAATCTATCCCATACATACTGTTCTAGCCCTCTAGGGGTTCCGAACTCTAACTCCATTCCATTTACTCAGATCTCGGTCTAATCCTAGGCCTCAGAACAACCAATCACCTTTTTCCAAAACCTTGGTCTGGACCCGCCCCATTTTCCTGTCACTTACTCTTACCAGTCCACACTCTTGGCTGACTGAAACACTGCTGAATCCCAAACAGCTAATCAACCTCTAATGCTTGTCGATCCTCCTGAGAATTTTCCAATTCTCCCCACTTAGAGCACTGACTACCAACCACCGGTCACTCAACCTGCATAAATCAGTCATCCCTACTCAACATACTCCTCTTATCGATGAACTAATTCCCTATGAAACGAGCAACCTCCACAAAATTGATGGGTTTTGAGCATTCTAACACTTCCTAAGTGTACATGCAACCCTAATAACCTTGGATCTATGTTTGTCTAATTATCATGCAAAGTTGAATTCCAAGGTTATATTCCTATCTAGCATACATGGGGAACAATTTTAACTTCAATCATAGATAGAATAACTTACCTTGTTGTAGCTTGTGTTCCTTGAAACCTTGTGAGCCTAGCACCCCAAGTGTGATGCCTCAAATGCTTCACACAACACCAAATGCTCTTGGAAAGACTCTTGAGATAAGACACACTTCTCAAAATCGGCCAAGCCCTCTAGTTTCTTAGTGTGTCTAACCGATTTTGGTGGAGAAGATGATTCTTATATAGTGTTGACACATCTAGGGTTACACCATGTAAACCCTAATGTGTCATGACTCTTCATTTCCATGACCCATGGGTTTGTAACTCCCATGGAGCATCCATGGAGCATCCTATGGGTAGAACCCAACTTGATAATCCATGGAGCCTCTTAGCCCACTATACAAGATATGGATGATTACATAATCAACCCATATATTTAATTAGTTATCCTTTGATCACTTAATTAATTCCAAATTAATTCTTTGATCAACTAATCAAATATTATTATTAATATATTAGAACTTATAATATATTAATAATCTCCAAGTGTTATTTCTCTCATTTAGTCTATCCAATTGCATGGTGCCATGCAACCCAAATGGACCATGCCGGGTCGGGTCAAGTATAGACCTGAAATAGTTAAGGACTTAGACACCTTATCCAACAGTCTCCCACTTGGATGAGTCTAATAACTATATCTCTAGTACTTCAGGAACCGACCGGAAATCGTAGCTCTTTCAAGGTCTCTCGGAACTGAGAAGATGATGATACGCCATTTAAGATAAGTGATCATATAATCCTCCGTTCTAGATATCAGCCAGACAAATACATGGAAATTGTCTTGCTTATTGTCCAGCATTTGTTTCCCGATTTCCGATTTGTTTGACATAGAACTTAATTGAACACATCAACTTAGTTCTGACCGGGCCCGGTACATGGGTCAAAACAAAATCATCGAGGGGCCCAGATATCAGCTTCTAATCCAAGAAGGAACAGATAAACTTCGACTCATATGTTTGTTCTACCACTCATTGAATTACACACAAAAGTACGTTTTATAACATCGAGTTACCAATGCAGTTTCGTACAGTCAATGCATAACCAACTTGTAAGTAACAAATCATATCTCTAGGTTTGAAGACTTATATGATATTACCGTCTCACGATCACTCGAGATAGAATTCCATGAAGTGATTCCAGTGAGCGTGGGTTGAGTCCAATGCTCAGAACTTATGAGCACTCATGATTGTTGTAGCCTTGTCCAAGACCTCTACAACCAAACATGATAGTCTTGATTCATATCTACTTCCAACATATGACCGACTGTGGAGGTTTGAATAATATGTTATACCAAACAAAAATTATTCTGGAAGTCAAAACATGCAAAAGAAATATAGTAAACGATCGACAAGAGATAGCAACACTTTACTCATAAATAAAACACTTTTATTCATCATCAAATGTCAATTACACTTTACAAATTTCGAGATTATCTAACTACTAAATCTAATATCATCCTTCAGCCATATGCTCCGAGCATGCTGAAGATGCTTAACCCAAGTCAATCCCTTTGTGAGGGGATCTGCCGGATTCTCATCTGATGATACCCTCTTTGCCACGAGGTGTCCTTCTTCGATCCGATGTCTAATGAAATGGTATTTTCTATCGATGTGTCTGGATCTCCCATGATCCCTTGGTTCCTTGGCTAAGGCAACAACACTTTCACTATCACAGAAAATTTCCATTGGCTCTTTAATAGCTGATACAACTCCAAGGTCTCCAATGAAGTTCTTCAGCCATATCGCCTCCTTTGCTGCCTCGCTAGCTGCAATATACTTTGATTCACAAGTAGAATCTGCCACTGTCTCTTGCTTGGAACTCTTCCAAGAAATTGCTCCTCCGTTTAGGGTAAAGACCCAGCCCGACTGAGAGCGGAAATTATCCCTATCAGTCTGGAAGCTAGCATCACTATACCCTACAACTCTCAAGTCATCACTCCCACCGAGGGTAAGAACCCAGTCCTTAGTCCTCCGTAGGTACTTGAGGATATTCTTTACCGCAGTCCAGTGTGCCTTGCCAGGGTTCGCCTGATACCTGCTAACCATGCTCAAGGCAAAAGCTACATCGGGTCGAGTACACGTCATAGCATACATGATCGATCCTACAGCCGAAGCATAAGTTGTTCGACTCATTTCTGCTATCTCAGCCTCAGTGCTAGGGCTTTGTGTCTTACTCAATCTGGTGTTACTCTAGATAGGTAACTCTCCTTTCTTGGAATCCTGCATGCTGAATCTCTTCAGCACCTTATCCAAGTAGGTACTCTGACTAAGTCCAATTAGTCTTTTACTCCGATCTCTCAAGATCCTTATCCCTAAAATATAGGCAGCTTCACCAAGGTCCTTCATAGCGAAACACTTCCCAAGCCAGGACTTTACTTCCTGCAGGGTTGGAATGTCGTTTCCTATGAGTAGTATGTCATCCACATACAATACCAAAAAGCTAAATATACTCCCACTAGCCTTGACATACACACAAGATTCATCTTCACTCCTAGAAAAGCCAAATTCCTTGACCTTTTCATCAAAGCAAAGATTCCATCTACGAGGTGCTTGCTTCAATCCATAAATGGATTTCTCAAGCTTACACACTCTATTAGGGTACTCGTTGCTGACAAAACCCTCTGGCTGACTCACGTAAACATCTTCAGCCAACTTTCCATTAAGGAAAGCGGTTTTGACATCCATCTGCCATATTTCATAATCATGAAATGCAGCTATGTCTAACAGAACCCGAATAGACTTAATCTTGGCTACTGGAGAAAAGGTCTCATCATAATCCACTCCAGGAATTTGAGAGAAGCCCTTTGCAACCAGTCTAGCCTTATAAGTGTGTACTTTACCATCCATGTCGGTCTTCTTCTTGAAGACCCATTTGCACCCTACTGTCTTACGACCTGGTACATTTTCAACCCAGTTCCAAACTTTATTGTCATACATGGATTATATCTCGCTATCCATAGCCTCTTTCCATTTAGCAGACTCGGGCCCTACCATGGCTTCCTCGTAGCTGTTAGGGTCATCTTGACTTACTAGTGTCCCATCACTAATAAGTGTCTCACCTTCTGCAGTAATATGGAATCCATAGTAATGCTCAGGTGCACTCCTAACTCTCGTGGAACGTCTCAGAGGTACAGATTTGTCAATTCGCTCAACAGGAGTTTCCTCCTCAAGTTGAGGGCTAGAGTTTGAAGTTCCTTCACCGCTTGATTCTTGAATTTCTTCAAGATCAATTTGCCTCCCACTGTCTCCTTGGCTTATAAACTCTCTTTCTCGAAAGACTCATCTTCTTGCTACAAAGACCACATTGTCACTAGGTCTGTAGAAGAGGTAACCAAAGGATCGCTGTGGGTAGCCGATGAAAATACACCTCTCGCTTCGAGGTTCAAGCTTATCATGAGTCTCGCGTCTCACGAAAGCCTCGCAACCCCAAATCTTGATGTGGTCTAGTTTAGGTACTTTACCAGTCCACATCTCGTGAGGAATTTTGGCAACTTTCTTTGTAGGGACTAGATTAAGAATATGGGCGGCAGTCTCTAAGGCATACCCCCAGAATGAGATTGGTAGCGAAGCTCGACTCATCATGGAACGAACCATATCTAACAAGGTTCGATTACGCCTCTCAGCCACACCATTCAACTGTGGTATCCTGGGAGGTGTCAATTGTGAGACTATCCCACATTCCCTTAGATAGTTGAGGAACTCTGAACTAAGATACTCACCACCACGATCGGATCGAAGCATCTTAATGTTCCTACCCAATTGATTCTCGACTTCCTGTTTAAATTCCTTAAACCTTTCGAAAGTCTCTGACTTATGCTTGATTAAGTAGACATATCCATATCTACTGTAATCATCAGTAAAAGTCAAATAATAACGATTAGCATCCCTTGTGGCATGTTTGAATGGTCCACACACATCCGTGTGTACAAGGTCCAACAAACCTTCACCCCTCTCACACGAACCTATGAAGGGTGACTTTGTCATTTTTCCAAGTAAGCATGATTCGCAACTATCATCTGACTTTAGGTCAAACGACTCCAAGACTCCATCCTTTTGGAGTTGGCCTATGCGTTTCTTGCTTATATGTCCAAGACGACAATGCCATAAAGATGCTTTATCCAAGTTATTATTAGTAGAATCAATACACAAAACATTATTTCCTAAGTTATCTACAACAGATACAGCTTCATACACACCATCACAAGGTAATGCTTTAAAATAAAGAACATTATTAAAGAAAGCATCAATAGAACCAACTTCATTATTAAATGAAAAGGTAAACCATTGTTTGTACAAAGCATGAAAGGAAATAATATTTCTTGCCATTCCTGGTGAGTAACAACATTTATTCAAATCTAAACTAAACCCACTACTTAGTGATAAAGTATAAACTCAAATCTTGGTAAGAGGTATAGCTTTCCTATTCCCCATGATCAAGTTTATCCTTCCTTGCTCCACATCCTCACTTCTTCTTAGTCCCTGCAAGTCACAACAAATATGAATACCACACCCGGTATCAAGGACCCAAGAATTAAAATGGGGTGAGTTATTAGAAATGATAGTGTAAATACCTGCATGGTTGGGTTTAACTTTCCCATCCTTCACATCTTGCTGGTATTTTGGGCAGTTCCGCTTCCAATGAGATTTTTCATGGCAATAGAAGCATTCAGCCTCCTTTGGGTCAGAAGAAGGAGTAATGAAACATTTCTTGGTTCCACTTGAAGAAGAGCCATCAAGGGTCCGAACCTTGGTACCCTTAGAAGAGCTCTTTCTCTTCCTCCCTCGACTTTTCCCGATTGCCAAAACTGGAGTAGAGTTTTGAGTAGGAGTGATAGCGACTGACTTCCCCTTAAGACCTGATTCTGCGGTCTTGAGAAGTCCCTGAAGTTTGCTGAGGGTGACTTCTTCCTTGTTCATGTGATATGTCATGCGGAATTGATCATAGCACGATGGTAAGGAATGCAAAATAATATCTATTGCAAGATCCTCCGGGAAGTTCACATTAAGTTTCAACAAACGATCTACATACCTTTGCATTTTCTGTATGTGGCTCGTGACGGATTCCCCGTCCTTCATCATGGTTGTTATCATGGAGCAGATGATTTCATACCTCTCTTGTCGTGCACTTTGATGGTATTATCTTGGTGCATTTCATAAGGGTAGAAATCCCCATAAGACTTTTGGAGTTCCGTTGTCATCGTGGCCATCATGATGCAAGCCACTTTCGTAGCATCCCTTTCATGTGCCCGAAATTCAGCGATCTCCTGAGGAGTTGCAGTGGACTCATCAATCTCCTTAAGCTCCTTGTCAAGGACATATTCTTTGTCCTCGTAGCGGGTAATCATCCTGATGTTTCAGATCCACTCATTGAAGTTGGATCCATCAAATGTGACTTTCCCACACAAATTCATAAGGGTAAAGGAGCCATTAGGATTAGAGCCAGAAGCATCGTTGAAAGACATCTGAAGAAAAGAGAACAAGATTAGTTTAGATATAAGAGAGTCCTTAATAAAACACCCAAATGTAATATTAAGGCTAGGATCCAATCACAATATAATATAACTTAGAAGAGGTATGCCGTAATCTAAGCTATATCATATTTGAAAGGTAGGTGAATGACGATTCACCAATTTCCGCCACGAAAACCGCAATATTTTAGTATTAGGTTTTTGAATGGTTCTTAGAAATTCCTAGATTCTTTGAGATTCAATGAACTTTTCAAAGGCATGTTTCAATCTCAAGTGTGCCCTCCAAGTTTTGTGACTGGGATACCGAGGATCACAAAACGAGGTGTGAAGTAACCATGCAAATCACTTGGTACCCTTAAAGTTTATCACTCAATCGATGTGCCGGTTAACCACACACGCTTCATCGATACTATAATAAACCCTAAGTCACCCTTTACCTACCTTGTTAAGTCCAAGTTAGTGTGCCGGTTAACCACACACGCTCCACCAACGACTTAATCAAAGTGTAAAGTGTAATTTCATGGAATAGCACCTTATTCACATTTTTCCTAAAGTAACTAAGATTGGGAATTTAATAAAACATTTAGTTACTTTATAATATTCATCATACTTTGAATGAGAATTAATAAGTCCTTGTCTTACCCGTTCGGCTAACGACCCTCCACCGATCAAGCAAGCGGTGGGTGAGAGTGGACACCCATTAAGTCACCATTTTATAGGCAACAACCTTATACCCACCTTATAGACCGGCTTCGTGAATGAGGCGTACTAGCGGTAAGACGACTTTGTTCTTATACATATATATATATATATATATATATATATATATATATATATATATATATATATATATAATTATTAAATCATAATAATATAAGTATAAGGGTTGAATTTTAACTTTTAAAATTCTAGGGGTTGGAACTAAAGTTTTAACTTAACTTTACTTGTTCCAAAACTTGAGGGCAAGTTTTGTAAACTTTCAAAACTCTTCATTTCTTGTAACTTATGAGTTTAATAGAGTAATAAAACGAGGACTTTTCATTTTTCCTAACTCTTGTGTTCTTTTAATGGTTTTTAATCGAAGAGACTTTTGGTTTTCCATAACTTGAGGACAAGTTATGGACTCCATTAAAACACATTATGATCATGAATTAATCTACCACATAGGTTACAAATAATTCCTACGATCATCTAAACATCATAAGAGCAAGAATATGAATATGAACACTTTCAAGAATCAAAATCACATTTAATCTTTGTAATTTTGATAACTAGTTGTTGTAAATGAGTTAGAAAAGACATTACACCTTCCTACTCGCCGAGTGCATAAACCTACTCGCCGAGTAGGTTGAAGATACACATGAACACGACGAGTCCTCCCCATGGACTCGCCGAGTCCATCAGTCAGACAGCAGAATTTTCGACTTTCTTCAACTTTTAAGCACAAATAACAAACAAACAAGTCTAGGCTCTGATACCACTGATAGGTTTTGAGCATTCTAACACCTCCTAAGTGTACATGCAACCCTAATAACCTTGGATCTATGTTTGTCTAATTATCATGCAAAGTTGAATTCCAAGGTTATATTCCTATCTAGCATACACGGGGAACAATGTTAACTTGAATCATAGATAGAATAACTTACCTTGTTGTTGCTTGTGTTCCTTGAAACCTTGTGAGCCTAGCACCCCAAGTGTGATGCCTCAAATGCTTCACACAACACCAAATGCTCTTGGAAAGACTCTTGAGATAACACACACTTCTTAAAATCGGCCAAGCCCTCTAGTTTCTTAGTGTGTACCCCAATTTTGTGGAGAATGGGAATCTTATATAGTGTTGACACATCTAGGGTTACACCATGTAAACCCTAATGTGTCATGAATCTTCATTTCCATGACCCATGGGTTTGTAACTCCCATGGAGCATCCTATGGGTAGAACCCAACTTGATAATCCATGGAGCCTCTTAGCCCACTATACAAGATATGGATGATTTACATAATCAACCCATATATTTAATTAGTTATCCTTTGATCACTTAATTAATTCCAAATTAATTATTTGATCCACTAATCAAATATTATTATTAATATATTAGAACTTATAATATATTAATAATCTCCAAGTGTTATTTCTGTCATTTAGTCTATCCAATTGCATGGTGCCATGCAACCCAAATGGACCATGCCGGGTCGGGTCAAGTACACACCTGAAATAGTTATGGACTTAGACACCTTATCCAACAAAAATCACTTCCCGACATCACACATTACGAACTCTAAGGGAGTTTGTTCTCTGCTGAACACTTCTCAAATCTCAATTGCTATATCCAGCTACGAGACCAAAAAGCCTAATTCTCCACCAACAATCCTGCTGGATGATGACCAACTACAACTCCCAATACCAAAACCCCCAATCATACGATAACCAGGTGAAAGGACGAACAATTACAATACCATGATTCATGTGAACAAGACTAGCAGATATACAATACTCTATAATAACCACCAGATAACAAGATAACAAAATGGAAACATACCCGCAGCTGCATCTGGGTCTGCCCTGACCTCCTCTGCTGTGAGCTGAAAAGCGCGCCCCTGAGCCCTCGGAGGCTCTGCTCCACTCTGACCCCTGCCAGTGATCCTCAAAGTGGCCGGTGCTGGAGCCTGCACCGGTCTGGCAATCATCTGTGCACAGTTGGCCCTCAAGTGACCAACCTGATGACAATGATAATAAATCCTCATATCCTGAGCCGGGGCTGACTGTTGACAATCCCTCGCATAATGCCCCTCTCTCCCGCACTTGCGCCACGCACCACCAGACCTACAAACTCCGGTATGACCCTTCCCGCACTTCTCGCAAGTGCGACTGCTCTGACTTCCCAACCTGGAATCAACGGTCTTGGACCATTTCGACGCCGGCTGCGGTTCCGCCGGGGCCTGCCTCTGCTCTCTCATTTGCAAATCAATCTCCAACTCCGGGGACGCCGCCGGGGACGCCGCCGAGCGGCCTCCTGCAACTCCGGTAAAGTCTCGCACCTCTGCGTGGACACAAACTGTCTGATCTCCCTCTTGAGCATACTTAGATATCGGGACATCTGAGCCTACTCTGAAGCAAACTTAGGGCAAAACATTGCCCTCTCAGTGAACATCCTAGTGATCTCCATCACCGACTCCGAATCCTGCTTCAGTTCCAATAACTCTTGAGCCAATCTCTCCCTAGCAACCCGTGGAACATAACGGGTACTGAACATCTCCTGGAACTGATCCCATGTAACCGCAGCCCCCTGCGCATCCAAATAAGATCTCGTAGTTAACCTCCACCAATGCTTCACCTCGAGCCTCAAAAGGTTCAGAGCACACCACACCCTCTGATCTGTAGGGCATGAACATGTGAAGAAACAACCCTCCACGTCTGACAACCACCTCATAGCAACGATCGGATCCTGAACTCCATCGAAAGTAGGGGGCTTCGTATTATCGAAGTCCTGATACTGAAAACCTCGAATGGCTCCTCCCCCTGCCGCTGATATAGCCAATGTAGCTTCCACGGAAGCTGCCTCTGTGAGAGCTGCATAACACTCATCAAAGTACTCGACCATGGCAGTCTTGATCGACCCAAACATCTCCGGCAACTCAGCCCGAAACATAGCAGCAACCTCATCATGCAAGATCTCACGAATCCTGGCATCTAACTCGTCCATACTCATCTGACCAGTGACCTCAGGTGGTACCGATCCACCCTGATCACCCTCTCCTGATCCTGATCCCGAATCGGATCCTGCCCCGAGACGTCTCGTAATCCCCATACTAAAAATACGCCACACGAATATTAGGCATTCTTCATAATAATCCCGCGAACTCGCTCCCAACAAAACCCTAGGGGTTATGACTTCCCTGATATGCGTATGGGTCTTGTGCTTTCAGTAGTACGGGCCCATACTACCTTCCACACCTACCCATATTTGTATCAAGTATCACCACAACACCCTAACAATAACATATACATAATGAACACTCGGTCCTCACTCCTAGAGGAGCACCACTATCCCATAACCGACATACCGGCCTCACGCAACCCACCTATCCATGAAACTTCCACCAACCCTGCAACACTAGTGTATGCTAGCCACACATAACGCTGGACCCAATAGACTTTCGAATATCCAATCCTACCCTAAGCTCCCAATCAAACAAGAACAGAACATAAGGCCAAATCAAACATTCTCAGGCTATAAGATCTTAGTTATATATGGTCGTGATGTATACACTAAATAACTACAATAATGATGTCAATTTCATACAAGGAAACCCTAGGATAGCAGGCATTATATAATCAGGCAATTCTATCATGCAAATTCCTGAAGATCCCTAGCCAAGTACTAGCATGTTTTTCTAACATATCACATAATCAAATAACTTGTATGGTATCTTGGGGTCTACTTACTGGCTCTGGCTGATCGTACCTCCGCATCCTCCTATACTGTTTTTTTTAAAACCATTTTAATTTCACTTTGAAAACTCTCCTTGATTTGAGACTGGATGCACACAAATGTTCCTCCAATTCACTTAAACCAAGGCTCTGATACCAACTTGTACCAGCGTGAAAATTTACAACCAATTTAAGCTTTTCAAAAACAACCCAATTTCATTAAGTTATTACAAAAATGTTTTCAATACATTTATTATCAGAGTATTCCCAGAACCATATCATCAGACATAAACATGAGGAGCGGTACGATCACGCCTTTGCCTTGCCACGGTCTCCTGAAGTAACTGAAACATTAAACCACAATTGTAAGCACGAAAGCTTAGTGAGATACCCCCAAAATACCAACCACAATATCATACACATATCATATCACAACCAGAATAGAATAGCCATGCACTTCGGGTCTACTGTGTGACCGGTCCGCCGCACCGGGCCTACAGTCCACCTGGTCCACCCTCCGAGTCTACAGTGTGACTGGTCTGCCCACACCGTGCCTTCAGTCCACCTGGTCCACTCTCCGAGTCTATAGTTTGACTGGTCCGCCCACACCGGGCCTTCAGTCGATGTAGTCCACTCTCCGAGCCTCGGGACATATGGCCCGCCCTTTTGGGGCCGACAGTCTATCCGTAACGCTCGCTGGGCCTTCGGGATAACCGGTCCGTCCTGGGTATGTTGGCCTATAGTACAAAGCAGGACCCGCCTCAACCCAACTCCATTCCAACAACCATGCACACATAAACATATAATCATATAACAATTTACATCTAATCAAACTGATCTAGCAAATCACATATCATAACAACATCCTAGCCAGGATACTGACCTAACTAGTCACTAACATAGCACCATCCTATATACCAAGATACCGACCTTAACCAGGTCTCTAACATACATCATCCTAATAACCAGGATACAGACATAGCAAGCAATAACATATCAAACAGATACCCGGATTTCAATCCGATAAAGGGCCGACCTTGGTGCCTTAGACCCTGTCGATATAGTGAGGATAACTCACCTCCAACTTCCGAATTGAAGAAATAAGATCACGCTGCTCCGACCACCAGCACGAACTCCACCACTGAACATTACCAATTAACCAAATCCAATAAACACCAATAATTACAAAAATACCCTTAGGGTTCTACGACCAGACTCGCCGAGTCCAAGAACAAACTCGCCGAGTCCAAGGAAACCTTCAACAGACTCGCCGAGTTGTTCTTCCAACTCGTCGAGTTCCCGCCCATCATCATACAGCTCACCGAGTTTACCCATGTGACTCGCCGAGTTACTATGCGACTCAAGTCTGATATCTACCCCGATTGACCGGGTCATCTCCTAGACTTGCCGAGTTCATACATAATATCTTTATTCCGGCGATCACAAGACATTCCATTGCTTCCGATACATAGATCTGGACTCCAAGGGCCAGATCCACATGTAAAGTTTCCAACTTTACGTGCATGCAAGGTTCAACAAGCTCTAATCAAGCTAAAATGAAGGTTTAAGGCAAGGACACTCTCAATCAAGCCCCAAAACTATCACTTTCCAGATTCATGAGTCAAGACCAATCTAGATCTGTAGTAGCAACCACAGATCTGAACCCAATACTCGAAAAGAGACTCATATATGACACTTTGGCCCTAAAACTTCATCCATGAACAATCTAAGCACAACAAAGTCAAGGAAAAACCTTTTTACCTTTAATCTGATGCCAACAAGCAAGGAAATCAGATCCATTTCGCTCGTCTATGATCCCAGCAACTCTTACTTCAAGTATCCTTCTTCTCCAAGCTCCACAATACACTTAAATCCCTCTCACTCTCAAATTAGGGTTTGGAATCAATGAGGAAAGCTTTTGGACATCAAAGGAGGTGCTAAAGAGGCTGGGGTGGGACTTAAGGTTCCATATATAGGGTGCAAACCCCAGGAATTAGGGTTTCTTATTCCAGCACGGACTCGTCGAGTCCAGCCTCCGACTCAGCGAGTCCGATCACTGAACATGTGCCTGACACACGCTTAGACTCGACAAGTTGCGGCTCCTACTCGCCGAGTTTCTCTCTTCCAAACTTACACTTTTACCCCCCGAACTCTTGATTCTGACTTTGGGATGTTACACACCGTGACATGGCAACGCTTAAAAATAAAAGATACAATTATAAAAAGTATTAATAAAACCAATTTCATTGTTAAATGAAAATCTAAAACCTTGTTTATACAAACCATGAAAATAAATAATGTTTCTCGCTCTATCAGACGAGTAGCAACAATTATTCGACTCTAAATTTAACCCACTACTAAGCAATAAAGAATAAAGTCCAATCTTGGTGACATGCAATGATTTCCAATTCCCCATGATTAAGTTCATCTTCTCATGCTCCACATCCGTACTTCTTTTTAGACCCTGCAAATTAGAACAAATGTGAAAACTACTTCCTATGTCAAGGACCCAAGAATTAGCATGTGATGAGTTATTAGATATACTAGTGACATGTGATGATCCAACTAGAAGTGGATCCATCGTGGGTCTTTCCTTTGTGGATCTTAGAATGAGCTTTCCTCTTCTTTCCATTCCCATGTCCAATTGCCAGAATAAGGGCAACAGCCGTAGGAGCGGGTACAACAGACTTGCCTTTCAAATTACTCTCAATAGTTCTTAGTAGGCCTTTAAGCTTGCTTAGAGTGACTTCCTCTTTACTCATATGATAAGTCATTCTGAACTAATCATAACAAGGTGGCAAAGAGTGTAGGATAATGTCAATAGCCAACTCTTTATCGAAGTTGACATTCAACTTCAGCAAGCAGTCCACAAACCTTTGCATCTTTTGCAGGTGGGTCGTGATGGACTCTCCATCTTCATTTTTTTTGTAATCATGGAGGCAATGATTTCATACCTTTCCCGTCGAGCACTTTAATGGTACCTTTCCATCAAGTCTTGGTGCATCTCGTAAGGCCAAAAGTGCTCATAGGACTTTTGAAGCTCAACAGTCATGGTAACAATCATGATGCACGACACCTTTGTCGTGTCCCTCTCATGAACCCTGTATTCCTCAATTTTCTTGGGAGTAGAAGTTTGTTCATCAATCTCCTTTATCTCTTTATAGAGGATATATTCTTTGTCCACGTAGCGAAGGTCCATACGAATGTTTCAGATCCAATCGTTCAAGTTTGTGCCATCGAAGATAATTCTCCCAACCAAGTTCGTGAGGGAGAACGAACCAGAAGGGTTGGAGCAAGAAGCGGTGTTGGAAGAAATCTGAAAAGAAAGAAAAAGTTTAGATTAGATAAGAATCCTTAACATAACACCCAAATGAAATATTAAGGCTAGGACCCAATACAATATTTCACAATTCGGAAAAGGGATTCCATAATCCAATTGCAAAATATTTGAAGGTAGGTAAATGACGATTTACAGATTTCCACCATGAAAATCGAAAAAGACATTAAGTTTCTAATGAACTGAAATCTCGATTATGGCCTTGAAGTTTGTGACTGGGATAACGAGGATCACAAACAAGGTGTGAATAACCATGCAAATTAGCTTGGTACTCTCGATGTAATTTATCACCTAATCAATGTGTCGGTTAACTACACACGCTCCATTGATCTATGAAAAACATAAAGATACCCTTTTCCACCCTTTTTAGTCCAAGTTAGTGTGTCGGTTAACCAGACACGCTCCACTAACGAATTTCCAAGGTGAAAAATGCAATTTCATGGAATAGCATTATTTTCACATTTTTTTCTAAAGTAACTAAGATTGGGAATTTTAAAAAACATTTGTTTACTTTATAATTCATCATACTTTTAATGAGGGTTTAGTGTCCTATCCTACCCGTTCGGCTAACGACCCTCTAATAGTCAAGCGAGCGGTGGGTGAGAGTGGACACCCATTTAATGGCCATTTTATAGGCAATTTCCTTATACCTTCTTTATAGACCAGCTTCGTGAGTGAGGTCTACTAATGGTAAGACAGACTTGTTATATATATATATATATATATATATATATATATATATATATATATATAAGTATTAATCTTTTAATATTATAATACTATAAGGGTTGAATTTTAAACTTTTAAAATTTGGAGTTTAGAATTAAAGTTTCATGAATGAGAATTTTCAAGTTCCAATACTTGAGGGCAAGTTTTGTAACTCTTCAAAACCTTTTGAGTTCCATAACTTATGCAATTAATGTTTCATGAATGAGAATGTTCATATCCATAACTTGAGGGCAAGTTATGAAACTCTTCAAGAAACATTTAGATCAAAATTTTAAACTAATACAATTATCATTTAACTTATCATTTACCAATTTGACCTAATTTAACTTATAAGCCCAGATGATTCAAATTCTACAAATAATTAGTTTTTCAAAATATCAAGTAATTATGTTAAAATTTAAGAAGATAATCACAATTCAAAATTTACAAATAATTAGTTTATCGTATAATCTAGTAATTATCTTAAATTTTTACTATTATCTTTTAATTAAGACGTGGATAATTATTTTGATAACATAAAATCAAATTTCTTATCAATATAATAGAAAACACCGTAGTCTCTGATACCACTATAGGGTTTTAAGTGCTATAACACTCCTATGGTGCACATACAACCCTAGATGTTTTGGATCTAAGTTTTCTCTATTTATATATGCAATTTCAATTTTTCCAAAGCATACTCCCTAACTAGCATGCAAATGGAGATATACAGCATAAAACAAGGTTAGATGAATGTCTCATAGTGTAACTTGTAGTTCTTGGCCTTTAAAAGCTTTAGCACCTCAAATGTGATGCCTCTAATGTGTTACCAACACAAAATGACAAGGGAGGCTTATGAGAGAGGCTAGGAAGCAAAAAATCGATTATGTTTCTCCTTTAGGATGTACTAGCTGATTTTTCGGGTTATAGGGTTACTTTTATAGTGTGGAAATTCTAGGATTTCTTCCATGCAAACCCTAATTCACCATGACCCTTCATATTTCTTAGGCCCTTTGGGTTAAAACTGTGTGGACTATCATATAGGTTTAGCCCATCCCTAATCAACATGGATCATTAGTGTGACATCCCCAAAATTTCGGCCAGAAAAGACCGATTTTCGTTTATGCTTTTAAAATAATTTCAGAGTAAATCCTTTTGATTTGAAAGAGTTGCGGAATTTGTTCCCAAAAACAAAACATTATAAAACAATGTTTACCAAAGCATTTCATAAAAGAAATGTATTTTCATTATATAATCAAAACTCGGGGTGTCATGCTCCGATACAGACCAATAAGCATAAACGATAACATTACAAGTCATTCAACAAATATATATATATATACAGACTTGTAAACAAAACAACTTGCTGGTTCATCCATCTTATGCCCTCGCATCACTTCCTGTAATACAAATAAAACTGAGTGGGTCAGGCTTGGGAGCCTGGTGATCATATTGGGTTTTCAACCCACAATAAATAATTATATTTAATTCCACCAACCAACAATAACCCAATTACCCATTCCCGTTATTCTCACTTTATGTCCCTAAAATAACTAACACAAGGGACCTAGCTAAGAATATTTCATCGGGGCGACAACACATTCTTCGGGGGTTCCTCAGCAATATAAGTCAAATAAGGCAACCATGAGGGGGATGGAGTACAGCGAATGAACACCCAAGTTCATTAACACCTACAGGTGGCGAACCTGCTAATGCTTCCACAAGACTGTCTAGAAAAGTTTGTGGTCGTTATCTAAACTCCGCTAGATGACTAAATCAAACAACAACGAGACCTCTCATCTGTTTATTACACACCAACTATCTACACATGTTCTACCCAACATATTAGTAGATAAAATATACATTTTTATACATGGATACAAACTTGTATAGCATGCTTTGATCAAAACATATTCCACATAACAGACGAGGCACACACACATAACACGTATTTCATAGAAAACAAATCAGATCCATGAGATAGAAGAGAGTGAATATACAATCACACATATAACACAAAATATACACATAACACGTATTTCGTATAAAATACTTCATAATTATGCGTTAAAAGAAAGTAACCACACACTCACACCTATAAACAACAATACACTTAATACACTCGAACCATACTTGTATTATTATCGTGTCATGAAAGGTAGTATACACTCACTTGATCAGAAGATGATCGGACAGCACTACGTCTTGCAGAAGTAGTAATCCTCAGCAGATCTGGAAGATCTTCACAAAAATCGAACTTCTTGCGGGCAGAGCTTTGGCTCGGGAACCGCACTTCTCGGGATCTTCGGGATCTCGTGACTTGCTTCGGGGCTCGAGAATAATACCGGGGCTTCGGGGTATTTTTGGCATGCAAATCGATGCAAAACGGGAGAGAGAAGAGAGAAAAATAGCAATTGAGTCGGCTGCCCTCGCTTCCTATTTATAGGAGGCTGGAGCCTCGGAGTACGCGGGGCGTACTGCAGTACGCAGGGCGTACTGCTCTGAAATCGTCACTGCTTACGTATCCGAAGTGCTCGAGTGCGAGTGTCGACATTCCTTGGTGTACACGGGGCGTACTTCGGATGAGTCCGATGACTCCTCTTCGGATAATGTCGGATTTTCGAATTAAATTTAAATACAAATTATTTAATAAACTTCGGAAATTGATATCTTCTTCATACGAACTCCGTTTTTTACGTTCTTTATATCCATGCGAAAGTGAGACTACGCTCTACAACTTTCGTTTAGACTCCGCCGGCTAATTTTAACTTTATTTTTATTATTTATTTTTAGTAGGCCGGGATAGAAAAACTTCGTTATAAATTCATAACTTCTTCGTTTGACGTTCGTTCTCGCCTAACTTTTTATCGCTTCGATACCAACAACTAGATCTTCAATTCTCGCTTAGATTGCTTCGGCTAAAAACCGTTCGATCTCAAATCGAGTATTTCAGGCTGCATACCGCTAAGCCGAAACTTCAATAAATCATAACTTCCTCATACGAAGTCAGATTTGGGCGTTCTATATATATTCGGAAACCTCGTTTCAACTACTACAATATTAACCAAAGATATCAAGTTTATTTTACACTTAAATTTCGACGCTTATTTTTATTCTTAATTAATCCAACCACATAATTAAGCAATTAAGCACAAAACACATAATACTCAAATAATACAATCTTATTATTTCAAAATGGGTTACAAAGGTTAACCTAGACTATTACATTGCTAAAAATGGCAAGCCCGGAAACACAAGCGTTACAATTAGCCCAAACTATAAGTATTACTGATTTACTTAATCAGTCCCTGTAAATTTAATCAGTCTCTTTTGATCACTAAATTAATTCCAAATTAATTCTTGATCACAACTAATTAAATAATATGATTTCTTAGATAATATATTATTCATCAAATAAATTAATTCCAAATTAAATCTGGTGAAGGTAACACAAAAGGACCATGATACTATCGGGTCAAGTACATACCAATTATAGTTTAGGACTTAGACACCTAATCCAACAACTCCATCTTGATTTGTCACCTCCTCATGACATCCCGAAGATCGCTGAGGGTACTATAGCGCTAGGTGGATACAAACTATCGGGTGTCAGTCTTGAGCATACTCAAATACCACATCATATGAGCCTGCTCTGAAGTAGTGAAATCATGACATAACAAGGCCATCTCATTAAATATCTTGGTGATCTTCCTCAGCGTCTCAGTCGTCTGTCTTAGATCTAGATACTACTTAGTCAATCTCTCTCTCTCTCTCTCTCTCTCTCTCTCTCTCTCTCTCTCTCTCTCTTTCTCCCTCCACCAAGGGAATGTTGGGTTTTGAGCAATCTAACACTCCTAAGTGTACATGCAACCCTAAATACCTTGGATCTATGTTTTCTCTATTATACATGCAAATATTAACTTTCCAAGGTATTGTTCTATTCTACCATACAAAACTTGGAACAACACAAGTTAGAATAACATACCTTTTGTTGGTGCTTGTCTTCATGAAGCTTGAGTGCCTAGTGCCCCAAGTGTGACACCTCAAATGGTTCACACAACACCATAAGCACGTGGAATAACTTAGAGAGAAATTAGAACACTTCAAGAATCGGCTTGCCCTCCATGCATATCTTAGTGGCCGATTTCTCACATCAATAAGATGCTTATATAGTTGTTACAATTAGGATAAACCCTAATTTTCATGGCTTTTGCATTTCCTTGGATCCATGGGTTCAAATACACCACGGAGCATCCATGGAGCATCCAATGGGTTTGAGCCCAACTTGATAATCCATGGAGCATTAGCCCACTATATAAGTATGGATGATTTGTTGGATTAATGTCTAAGTCCATAACTATAATTGGTAAGACTTGACCCGACCCGGCATGGTCCATTTGGGTTGCATACCATCATGCACTTGGATAGACTATAATGAGAGAAATAAGACACTTATGGTTATTAATATATTATAAGTTCTAGTATATTAATAATAAGAATAATAAGATTATTTAATTAGTATTGATCAAGAATTAATCTAGGATTAATTAAGTGATCAAAAGAAGACTAATTAAATATATGGGTTGATTGTGTAAATCATCCATACTTGTATAGTGGGCTAATGCTCCATGGATAATCAAGTTGGGCTAAAACCCATAGGATGGTCCATGGATGATCCATGGTGTATTTGAACCCATGGATCCAAGGAAATGGAAAGTCATGACAATTAGGGTTTGCCCTAATTGTAACACTATATAAAGATATTATTCTTGGCAAAATCGCTACTAGTATTATTTCTAGAAAGGGCTAGCCGATTTCATGAGTTGTAGAATTCTCTCAAGTCATTCCAGGTGTTTTGATGATTGTGATTCCATTTGAGGTGTCACACTTGGGACACTAGGCACTCAAGCTTCATGAAGACTTTCTACATCAAAGGTATGTATTCTATCTTGTTACACTCATTGTTTTTGTATGCTAGATTAGGATAATACCTTGGAAGTTCTTATTTGCATGTATAATAGAGAAAACATAGATCCAAGGTATTTAGGGTTGCATGTACACTTAGGAGTGTTAGAATGCTCAAAACCCAACAGTGGTATCAGAGCCTAGGCTTGTTTTCTTGTTATACCTGCAATGGAAGCTGAAAAAACGAATATGGTGCTGTCTGGCCATCAGACTCGGCGAGTCCATCAGGAGACTCGGCGAGTCCATGCCTAAAAAGTGATGAATTCGATCCAACTCGCCGAGTTGGTTCATGCACTCGACGAGTTGGACCCCCAGACAGCATATTTTTGAGTTTTTTGGCTAGAAATGGACTAGGAACATTACCCTAAGTTGTTTTGATCTTATAAACTTGTTTTTGATGTGGTAATGTTCATGCTAATCCATTTTCAAAGATAATTGTCAATAGATTCATGTTTTGTATTAGTTTAAGGTTTAGACTAATTACATGAAAAAGTTTGATTTGAATTATCTTGTTCTTATGAGTTGCTTAGATTAATAGAAATGTTGAGTGAAATAGTTGTTTTCAATCCATTTTAATCTAAGAGTTGAGTATAAAATGTGTTTGTGTAACTTGTCCTCAAGTTACATGAAGAGTCACATTAAAGACTCATAAAACTCATAATAGTTGGCAATGGTTACAAAATGAAGAGTCTTGTGTCATTGAATAACTTTTTATGACTCCATAACTTGTCCTCAAGTTATGGAAGTTCAAGAGTCACTTCATTAAAGAAAAATATGTAACCATAATTAAATCCATAAGTTATAAAATAAAGAAAAAGTTAGTTCTTTTATTAGTTTAAAGTCTTCCATAACTTGTCCTCAAGTTATGGAACTTGAAGAGTTTTTGGATTAAAACTACTTTAAACACATAAGTTATGGAATTAATTAGTTTTGAATAGTTTCAAAACTTGCCCTCAAGTTTTGGAATTTGAAAAGTTTTCAAGTATGAATACTTTAATTCCAAGTTAGCCCTTAGAATTTTAAAAGTTAAAATTCAACCCTTATACTTTATAATATTATAAGTTAATAATTTATATATGTATAAGAGTAAAGTCAGTCTTACCGCTAGTACGCCTCATTCACGAAGCCGGTCTATAAGGTGGGTATAAGGTTGTTGCCTATAAAATGGCAACTTAATGGGTGTCCACTCTCACCCACCGCTTGCTTGACTGGTGGAGGGTCGTTAGCCGAACGGGTTTGACAGGACTAGAATTCTCCCTTCATTAAAAGTATTAATGATAATACTAAGTAACTAAACTCTTAATAATACCCAATCTTAGTTACTTAGGAAAAATGTGAATAAGGTGCTAATCCATGAAATTACACTTTGCACTTTGTTTAAGTCGTTAGTGGAGCGTGTGTGGTTAACCGGCACACTAACTTGGACTTAACAAGGTAGGTAAAGGGTGACTTAATATTTATCATAGTATCGATGGAGCGTGTGTGGTTAACCGGCACATCGATTGAGGGGTAATTTATTAAGGGTACCAAGTGATTTGCATGGTTACTTCACACCTCGTTTTGTGATCCTCGGCATCCCAGTCACAAAACTTGGAGGGCACACTCGAGATTGAAACATGCCATTGAACAGTTCAATGAATCTCAAAGATCTAGGAGTTTCAAATCCAATTAAAACCTAATTATACATTTCGTTTATCTTGGTGGAAATTGGTGAATCGTCATTCACCTACCTTCAAATATTTTATAGCTTGGATTACGGCATACCTCTTCTAAGTTATAAAATAGTTTGTTGGGTCCTAGCCTTAATATTTCATATTGGGTGTCATATTAAGGACTTTAAATCAACTATCTTGAATATCTCCCAAAAGATGTCTGGTTTAGACACCTATGATCTTCCCAAATCTCTTGAAACAAGGGTTCCTAATGAGGTTGATGTCCCATGGATATCATACTTCTTTCTCCTCCTCCAATCATTCTCCCTAACCCACAAGTTCTTGAAAAGTTTAAGGTCACTCAAAGCCCTATTGGCATGGAAAGGTCTAGGTGTGGTCACATCTTGGAGATGTAGTCACATATTGACAAGCCGGGAGAGTTGGGTGTCAAAGTCTTGAGAAAGTTGGTGGTTCAATCACTTTCTAAGTCACATAGTGAGTTCCTTTAGAACACCTATGAAACAGACTATGACAAGACCCTTAATGATCTTAAGATCAACTTCCTTAAAACTTGATGGACATTGACAACAATGACACAGGAAATCCCGGAAAGCATTCTCTTCCCAATGGAAAGGGATCGACCATAGTCAACTCGGTTGACCAAATGGTAAAGAGAAAAGCTAAGTCTGTGATAGTCCTGTGTACCATTATCAAAGGGTCCATATGTTTGTATTGCCAAAGAAAGGGGCATTGGTTGCGAAGCTGCCAAAATTTACCTAAGGATGTTAAAGTCAATAAGTTTGACTCTACTTCAGGTAAATTCCACTATCTAACTCTGTTAAGTTTCTATTCTGAGATTCTTGATACATGATGTGACTGGGTCACATGGTGATGTTTTAAGAATGAAAGAAAAGTGAAGAAACTTAAAGAAAGAATATGCTGAATCTGATGGCGTAGATGGATTTCTATCGCATAGTTTGAAGATCGGATTCTTGAGCTACCTCTCAGGAGTTATGAGATATTGCTTAGGAATAGATAACAACAAGTTTTCATATGGATTGTAAGGATAAGTTTTTTTTCCGCAAAGTTTTAAAATAAAAGAAAATTTTTGATTTTAATTATTTTAAAATATCCTTACAATGGCATTTGAGGAAAAATTGTTGCTTATATGATTCCATTAAGAGCAAGAGTGGAAATATGAAATTGATTCTTTTATTTGTGGTAATGTCTAGATTTACCAAATAAGGAAAGATTCTCATCACCCAAGTTTCAATTGGACCGGAACTTGGAATCATGCAAGTTGTATAGCATGATGAATGAGAACTTTCAAGTTTTGGAAAATTAAGACTAATTACTTGTTCACATGGATGTGTGAGTCAAGTAAAGGACTAAGGGATCGAGTACACATTCTTGTGCACTGGTCAAGTCCACCACAAAAAGATTGATAAAACTATTCGTCATAGTTTACTAAAGCACAGTAAATATGATTATACTTACAAGCTTAAGTGTAACTCTGAGACATTGGAAAAAGGTTCCAATATATGACAGAGCGAATAAGAAGTATCAAATTAGGCAGAAAGATAAAAGTTTCTCAAATCTGAAAAGATGGGAGAGTACTTTAGTATCAGTTTTGTGATCATCTTAATGATTAAGAAACCATAGCACAATTAGTTCTCTAAGAAAATCTTAGTGCATTCTTATGACTAAGAAGAGGAACTTGAATTTTTGAAGTGGTTAAATCAAGAAGATGAGTCATACTTTGTTCCAATACAAGTCTTAGAGTCATACTCCAAGATTGTAACTTGAGTGACATGTCTTAAAGAAGGTTTAAAACACTTGTCAAATGTAAGAGTAAAAGTTTTCTACTCTTGTACATTTGAAATTGGTAAGTTGTGATGTTTTGGATAAAACAAAGATCAACTTAGGCCAAATGTGTGAAGTGTTTGTCTTGATTAGAATCCACACTATCTCTTGGATATTTGACAAGGGAGTCTTATAGGTCAAGAGGACAGTGGGAGTCTTAAAGGTCTTGAAAGTCTCAAGAACTAATCAAGAATAGAACCTGAAGTTCTTCACTAGCACACGACTTGAGGTTTATAACCTATCGTGTTGACATATCTGTGCCCATTCCAGTTAAAGTTGGCTTTGCATATGAGTTCTTAGAGTTCTCAATTGGTTGCACAACTACATGGAAGCAATGGCAGGCCCTTGAGCTACCAGGTGGCAAGAAATTAAGATTGAGTTCAATCCATATGGGTTTGGATTTGTCATTATCTTTGTCTTATGATTATGGTTTTGACAAATTCATATGGGTAGGAACTCATACACCATTAAATCTAAGTGTCATAAGGTTTCTCTCCGATTCATGAAAATGATGGTGAGGAAACACTTTCACTAAGTAGATTTTATCTAGATAGCAATTGTGATATTTGCATTCTCAAAGTCGTTAGTGGAGCGTGTGTGGTTAACCGGCACACTAATATGGACTTGTGAGAAGTGGCAAAAATGTCTAACCATTATGATTACGGCATACCTCTTCATAACTGTTTAGACACACAAGTGTGTTATCTAAGGGAAAGGTGTATGTTTTTTGATAAAGTTTTATCAAAACAATCTAGTATCAGAAATCTGAACTTTGGTAAGAAAGTCAATGAAGTATTGATTTCTAGAAGTCCAGCTGATTTCTGAGTACATGCCAAAGCTAGTGGGAGCATAAGTGTTATGCTAATAATCATCATGTTAGTGGGGGCATGATAATTATGATAAGTATTGCAAGTTAGCAATGTTAATTATAGAAAACAAAAGTTTCAATTTGGAAAAGTTGTTTTGCTATAATTAAGGGATAGGAAATTATACTTCATCTCAAATCTACAAGCTTAGATCGTGAGGTTTTAATCATTTAGTCAAGGATATATATGAATTTCATGTTGGAATGGCTCAACATAAGGAAATTCTGTATATGGGTCCATTATTTGCGTTCTAAAACTCGATTATGATTACGGCACCCCCTTTCATAATCTGAATTATGAGAACTTGGCAAATTGAAATGGAAATATTATAGCAAAAGACTGGTTTAGTCTTTATGTGAGACATCATGATTCGTGTCCCATATGCTTCGGATATAGGATCGATTACATGTGCTATATTCATCCGTTCTAAAATTTTCCAAATGCCTGGGGCATTAAGAAGGGAAAGGTTTAGAACTGGATATGACTAAAATGATTAAACAATTGTCGAGGACAATCTAAGGTTTACCAAAGATTGGTTGCTCAAGGACAGTTGGAAGTATAGTGATAATTCTGGAAGGACCATTTTGACATAGTCTGTAAGGAGGCAACTCTTGTTCAGAAGTGATAGTCAAAATGGAATCTGGAAATGTTTCAAAGTTAGAATTTCAATCTGTGTAAGATTAAGGAAACTTAATGCAAGAAGGATATTTCCAAGGAGTTGATCTCCTTTGGAATACTCTGTAATGTTTTTTGCCAAGTCTTTGTGAGTTTGTGCATAATCGTTACAAGAGTATCAATGCATATAAGTTTAAAATCTAATAGATTTCAGTAAATGACATGAATTTGGAATTCTTGTATTTGCAGTAAGGATTTGGGAGTGTGAAAAGAGAATCATTGAAGTTATGTTCAATGGATCTAGTTCACAAAGTAAAGATCATAGACAAACATAGTATGCATACTTGGTGTGTGGCATGACTAATGTTTAGAAAACATAGTGTACATGCTTGGAGCATGGGACAACTATTGTGTTAAATTCAAGAATAAAGTTGATAGCTAAAACAATATACAATGAATAATGTGAATCATATGGTGATAAATAAAAGGTGTTTTATTTATATTCATAAGTTTTGAGACCATATTGGATTCAATTATTATTGTGTTTCATTTTGCATGTTTTGACTTCCCGAATAAACTAGGTTATTCTTTCGGAATGACTAAGTTATTCAAACCATCCACAGTCGGTCATATGTTGGAAGTAGATATGAATTAAGACTGTCATGGGTTGGCTTGTAGAGGTCTAAGGTGTTGGACAAAGGGCTACAACACTCATGAGTGCTCATAAGTTCTGAGTATTGGATTCAACCCGCGCTCATTGGAATCACTTCATGGATTTTATCACGAGTGATCATGAGACGATAATATCTTATATTCTTCAAACCTAGAGATATGAGTTGTTACTATGAGTTGATAGTACATTGATTGCATGAAAATGCATTTGGTAACTCGGTGCTATAAAATGTGCTTTTGTGTATGATTCAACAAGTAGTAGAACAAGCCATATGAGTCGAAGTTTATCCGTTCCTTTTACCTTCGGGATAAAAGCGATATCTGTGGGCCCCTCGATGATTTGATGATGACAAATGGAAGTGCTCGGCCGGGCCAGGACTGATTTGATTTGTTCAATTAGTCAGTCGTCATAAATCGAAAATCGGGAAACAACAAATGGACAGAGAGAATGATTATAATCCATGTCTCAGTCCATATGATATCTAGAATGGAGGAATATATGATCCCTTATCTAATGGACAAGTCACTGACAAAGGTCAGAGTTCATCTACAAGGTCATAGTTCGACAGAAGCTTTTGAGAGCTACGATTGCCAGTTGGTTCCTGAAGTCATACGCAATAATAGTTTTAGACTTATCCAAGTGGGAGACTGTTGGATTAATGTCTAAGTCCATAACTATAATTGGTAAGACTTGACCCGACCCGACATGGTCCATTTGGGTTGCATACCATCATCCACTTGGATAGACTATAATGAGAGAAATAAGACACTTATGGTTATTAATATATTATAAGTTCTAGTATATTAATAATAAGAATAATAAGATTATTTAATTAGTATTGATCAAGAATTAATCTAGGATTAATTAAGTGATCAAAAGAAGACTAATTAAATATATGGGTTGATTGTGTAAATCATCCATACTTGTATAGTGGGCTAATGCTCCATGGATAATCAAGTTGGGCTAAAACCCATAGGATGGTCCATGGATGCTCCATGGTGTATTTGAACCCATGGATCCAAGGAAATGGAAAGTCATGACAATTAGGGTTTGCCCTAATTGTAACACTATATAAAGATATTATTCTTGGCAAAATCGCTACTAGTATTATTTCTAGAAAGGGCTAGACGATTTCATGAGTTGTAGAATTCTCTCAAGTCATTCCAGGTGTTTTGACGATTGTGATTCCATTTGAGGTGTCACACTTGGGGCACTAGGCACTCAAGCTTCATGAAGACTTTCTACATCAAAGGTATGTATTCTATCTTGTTACACTCATTGTTTTTGTATGCTAGATTAGGATAATACCTTGGAAGTTATTATTTGCATGTATAATAGAGAAAACATAGATCCAAGGTATTTAGGGTTGCATGTACACTTAGGAGTGTTAGAATGCTCAAAACCCAACATGATTTACACAATCAACCCATATATCTAATTAGTCTTCTTTTGATCACATAATTAATTCTAAATCAATTATTGATCAATACTAATTAAATAATCTTATTAATATATTAGAACTTATAATATATTAATAAACCTTAAGTGTTATTTCTCTCATTTTAGTCTATCCAAGTGCATGATGCCAGGCAACCCAAATGGACCATGCCGGGTCGGGTCAAGTCTTACCAATTATAGTTATGGACTTAGACATTAATCCAACAGTCTCCCACTTCGATAAGTCTAAAACTATTATTGCAAGTATGACTTCTTAACTCGACTAGCAATCGTAGCTCTCAAAAGCTTCTGTCGAACTCTGACATTGTAGATGAACTCTGACCTTTGTCAATGACTTGTCCATTAGATAAGTGATCATATATTCCTCCATGCTAGATATCATATGGACTGAGACATGGATTATAATCATTCTCTTTGTCCATTTGTTGTTTCCCGATTTCTGATTTATGACGACTAACTAATTGAACAAATCAAATCAGTCCAGGCCCGGCCAAGCACTTACTTTTGTCATCACTAAATCATCGAGGGGCCCACAGATATCTCTTTTATCTTGAAGGTAAAAGGAATGGATAAACTTCGACCCATATGCTTGTACTAACTATTTGTTGAATCATACACAAAGGCACGTTTTATAACATCGAGTTACCAATGCGTTTACGTGCAATCAATGTATAACCAACTCATAGTCAACAATTCATATCTCTAGGTTTGAAGAACATAAGATATTATCGTCTCATGATTCACTCGTGATAAAATCCATGAAGTGAATCCAAATGAGCGTGGGTTGAATCCAATACTCAGCCCTTATGAATACTCATGAATGTTTTAGCAACTATTGCATTGTCTAAAGCACTTTAGACAAATCATACAAGCCAAATTCATGACAGTCTTGATTCATATCTACTTCCAACATATGATCGACTGTGGATGGTTTGAATAACTTAGTCATTTAGGAGAATGACCTAGTTATTCTGGAAGTCAAAACATGCAAAGTGAAACACAAAATAATACTAGTCCTATACGGCCTCAACACTTTGATCATAAATAAAACACCTTTTATCTAAGCAACATATTGATCATTCATTATTCATGTTTCAATTAATCAACTTAATACTTGAATTGAAACAGTAGTGATGCCCTGCTCCAAGCATGCATAGTATGTTTCTCTAAACAATAGCTATGCCATACTCCAAGTATGCACACTATGTTTACATATGGTCATCTGTCACACCCCCAAACCTGAACGGCGGAAACGTTCGGGGGCGGATGACTTCATGTGGTAACGTAACAAATGAATACATAGTAAAGAAAGCAATACAACCATCACATATATAATTGAAAGTTTACATTTGTCAAAAGTTACATGTTCAAAACCAATTACAATATGATGTCAAAATATGAGATTAAACTGGCGTCGCAGCATTCCTTCATCAAAAGCATAATGATACCTGAAATTACTGATTTCCTGGGACATACAAGTAATTTTGAAAGAGTAGATCAGCATTTAAGCTGGTGAGTTTCATAAGTATTTAAATGACAATGTTTGTATAAAGTGAAATGTTTTGGTCCTTGGTTGTGTTGTGTTTAGAAAATCCTATATTTTCTACTAGTATAAAAGTAGCCTTCTCTCAAGACCAATGTTTGTTTCTGAAAATGTATGTAAGTGTGAAATAACCAATGTGTTTGAAAACCGTGTCAATCAATGCATTTTTAATACCCCATGTGAGTTTTATAACCATACTATTGACTCGGAATGCCTATACACAACGTTCTTCAGGCGTTGGAATGTTATGACGTTTCTTACCCGAAATGGTGGACTGTAGCTAACAGTCAGGGCACGGGTTGTCAAGCCCGTATAGATCTATACACAAACACCATGCTCCCCCTCCAAGGGATTTTGGTATATAATACAGGACTTGAAATGTGTACTCGAACGTACGTGAAGCTTATGTCTCACAAAACCGTGGTATAAAAACATATTTACATGTTAAAATGTTCGTTTGTTCTTGCATATGAAAGTAACTTCTTGAAAATCATGTTTCTAGTATGTAAAAGTTAGCAATATCCTCGTAAAACTATACCTATTATAGTTTTCTAAAAGTGTGTGTCGTTTGTTTAGAAATACCTAGAAAAGGAATCACTTGTTATGAAAGTATAGATTTTAGTAGAGCCTAAGATAGACAAGTATACATAAAATCTAAGAAAATGTTTAGTTTATACATGCATTACAACAATTTATATTTCAAAAGATAGAATTCTATTGTAACATATTTTATATACGAAAGTTTCCTATAAAGTTTATAAATCACATGTGATTTGGATATATAAAAGCATATAAAATAATTCTTTATGTAACACACGATAATACTCGTGTGTTTTACTTGTATTCCCCCCCCTTGAAAGCATATAAAAGCATTTAGAATATCTTAAAAAGGTTAATTAAGGGGTATGAACTCACTTGAAAGTTTGAAGATAGCGAGATGGAAAACCGGGCAGAGTTTCGTCTTGGGAAACGGATTTTACTCGGGATTCTCGGGAATCTCTGGAGTAAAATCGACCCTTGGGACTTGAGCAAAAAGACCAGAGCTTCGGGGTAGTGTGGGCACGGAAAACGAGGCAAGATCGTGAGAGAAATGAGAGAAATGGGGTGATTTTTCCGGAACCCTCGCATTTCTATTTATAGGGGGTCTGAGAAGCCTCAGTACGCGGGGCGTACGCTCGTACGCAGCGCGTACGCGTACGTGATGCATGACCGAGTCCTCGACTGCCTCGGCTTCGGACGGGACGGGTCGGATGGGACAGGTCGGTAGCTTCGCATAGGGGCGACGTGGATGGACCGAGACCAAGGCCCTCGGGTACGCGGGGCGTACGGGGTTACGCAGCGTGTAACTCGGATGAGGACGCTGACTCCTTCTTCGGATATTACCGGATTTTGGAATTAAATTTATATATAATTTATTTAATAAACTTCAAAAAATAATATCTTCTTCATACGAACTCCGTTTTCGATGGTCTTTATATCCACGCGTAGGTGGGACTACGCTCTATAACTTTCGTTTAGACTCCGTTGGCAAATTCCGAAATTATTTTTATTATTTATTTATAAAATGACGTGATTAAGGAATTTCTTTAAAAATTCATAACTTCTTTATCTGGCGTCGGTTTTTGCCAGACTTTTCACCGTTGAAATACCATTGTCGAGACCTTCGATTCTCGTTTAGGTCATTCCGGCCAAAACTCGCTCGATCTCCGATTCGAGTTTTTAGTTGTCTGTTGCTAAGCCGAACTTGGAAAAATCTTAACTTCAATATACGAAGCCGAATTTGGGCATTCTTTTTATGTACGATCCCGGTTTAATGACATTTAAACATAGAGGGAATTTAAATAGAACTTTTTGGACATTTTATTATCAAAGTTAATTTTATTAACTCAAAAGTGGTTACAATACTTGACTTTTTAGGTCATTACAAAGAGTTGAAATATCGGGTTGTCACATCATCCCTCCGTTAGAGGGAATTTCGTCCCAAAATTTAAAGTAGTAAAGATACTAGTGAACATGAAAGAGATGAGGGTACTTTTGTTTGATCTGTTCTTCGCGTTCCCATGTGAATTCAAGTCCCCGCTTGGCGTTCCAGCGAACCTTCACGATGGGTATGCGACTTTGTTTTGTTTGTTTGACCTCTCGGTCCATGATTTCTACTGGTTCTTCCACAAAGTTGAGGCTCTCGTTGATCTCGATCTCGTCGAGTGGAATAATAAGAGTCTCATCGGACAGACACTTTTTCAAGTTTGAGGCGTGGAATGTTGGATGTATGTTACTAAGTTCACGCGGTAGGTTAAGCTTGTAAGCCACAGGGCCGATTCTGGCAATAATCTCGAAAGGCCCTATGTATCTTGGATTTAGTTTCCCACGCTTTCCAAAGCGTATTAAATCCTTCCACGGTGAGACCTTTAATAAAACGTGGTCTCCTACCTGGAATTCCAAAGGTTTCCTCCTTTGGTGAGCGTAGCTTTTCTATCGGTCTCTAGAGGCTTTCAATCGTTCACGAATCTGAACGATCTTCTCTGTTGTTTCTCGTATGATTTCCGGACCGGTGAGAGTGCTTTCAGGAACTCTTCCTCTAGCTAACTGGGTATCGCCAACTTCAGTCCAGCACAGAGGGGATCTGCACTTTCGACCATAGAGGGCTTCAAACGGAGCAGCCTTTATGCTTGTATGATAACTATTGTTGTATGAAAATTCTACAAGGGGTAAATGGATATCCCATGCCTTTCCAAAGTCAATCACACAGGCTCTTAGCATATCTTCTAAAGTTTGTATCGTTCTCTCACTTTGCCCGTCTGTTTGTGGGTGGTAGGCTGTACTCATGTCTAGCCTAGTCCCCAGGGAACTTTGTAGTGACTGCCAGAATCTTGAAGTGAATCTACTATTTCTATCGGAGATAATGGATATCGGAACACCATGCAGTCACACTACTTCCCTTAAGTAAGTTCTTGTAAGCTTTTCCATTTTGTCAGTCTCCTTGATGGGTAGGAAATGTGCGGATTTAGTCAATCTGTCGACGATGACCCATATGGTATCGAGTCCACTCATCGTCTTGGGTAACTTGGTTATGAAGTCCATAGTAATCCGCTCCCATTTCCATTCTGGTATCTCCGGTTGTTGTAGTAATTATGACGGTTTCTGATACTCGACCTTAACCTTAGCGCAAGTAAGGCATTTACTTACGAAGGTAGCAATTTCTGCTTTCATGTTAGGTCACCAGTACAGTTTCTTAAGATCCCGATACATTTTATCTGAACCTGGGTGAACGGAATATCTTGAGTTGTGTGCTTCGGTCATGACTACGTTTCTGAAACCACCATGATTTGGGGTCCAGATTCGGTCCATGAGATAGTAGGCTTTGCCACCCTTGACTTCTAGATTCTTTTTCATTCATCGCAGGGATTCACCCGCCACATTTTTAGGTTGCAAAGCTTCCATTCGTGCCGCCTTAATTTGTGTAGATAAGTGGGAATAGATAGTCATAGTCAGAGCTTTGACCCTCCGACCAGTGTATTCCTTTCGACTGAGGGCGTCAGCTACCACGTTGGCCTTGCCAGGATGATAACGAATTTCACATTCGTAGTCATTTAGTAACTCAACCCATCGTCGTTGTCGCATGTTGAGTTCCTTCTGATCGAAAATGTGTTGAAGGCTCTTGTGATCGGTGAAAATAATACTCTTTGTTCCGTATAAGTAGTGTCTCCAGATCTTCAGAGCAAATACCACTGCTCCTAACTCAAGATCGTGTGTCGTATAGTTCACTTCGTGTGTCTTAAGCTGTCGGGAGGCATAAGCAATAACCTTCCCTCTCTGCATAAGAACACAACCAAGTCCTTGATTTGACGCATCGCAATACACTACGAAGTCTTCTATCCCTTCGGGGAGGGATAGTATCGGTGCGGTGCACAATGCCTGTTTTAGCGTCTGGAATGCCTTATCTTGTTTTGCTTCCCAGCCAAAGGCCACGCCTTTCTGGGTTAATGTAGTAGGAGGTTTCGCAATGCTAGAGAAGTTCTTTATAAATCTGCGATAGTAGCCAGCGAGACCTAGAAATTGACGAATTTCTGTAGGTGTCTTTGGTGCCGACCAGTTCTCAATGGCCTTAATTTTGGAGGGGTCCACGTGTATCCCTTTCTCGCTAACAACGTGGCCTAAAAATTCGACTCTTCAAATCCAAAATTCGCATTTAGAGAACTTTGCATAGAGTTTCTCCGTTCGCAGTGTTTCTAGTACTTTTCGTAGGTGTTGACTATGCTCTTCCTCACTTCGGGAGTAGACAAGTATATCATCGATAAAGACGATGACGAACTGATCCAAGTAAGGACGACATACCCTATTCATTAGGTCCATAAATACTACTGGTGCATTGGTTAATCCGAACGGCATCACTACAAATTCATAGTGTCCATAATGAGTTTGGAAAGCTGTCTTTGGAATATCCCCCTCTAGAACTCGTAATTGGTGATATCCGGATCGTAGATCTATCTTTGAGAAGTAGATTGCTCCTTGAAGTTGATCGAATAGGTCGTCAATACGGGGTAGAGGATAACGGTTCTTGACAGTAAGTTTGTTCAGCTCTCTGTAGTCGATGAACATACGGAACGATCCGTCCTTCTTCTTTACAAACAGGATAGGTGCTCCCCAAGGTGAGAAACTTGGTCTTATGAATCCTTTTTGAAGGAGTTCATTAAGTTGACTGAAAAGTTCCTGCATCTCTGCTGGTGCGAGACGATAAGGTGACTTCGCTACTGGGGTAGCCCCTGGAACTAAGTCGATTCTGAATTCAACTTGGCATTGTGGTGGTAATCCTGGTACTTCTTCTGGAAAGATATCGGGAAAGTCACGTACTACTGAAATGTTCTTGATGTCCTTCAGTTCTTGACTTGTATCAACGATGTGTGCTAGGAATGCTCGATAATCCTTCCGCAAGCACTTTCGAGCTTGGATGCACGAAATGATGCGAAGGTTTGTACTTGATTTGTCGCCGTAGATAACTAATGTTTCGTTGTTAGGGAGATTAAGACGGACTGCTTTCTCAAAGCACATGATGTCGGCGCGAAGAAGACTCAACCAATCCATGCCGACTATGACGTCGAAACTTTTAATTTGGACCGGCATGAGATTGATTGGAAAAGAATGGTCGTCTAAAGTTAACGTACAACCCATGTATATGCAGTTAGTGTTTTTGGTTTTTCCATTGGCCATCTCTACAGTGAATGATTTTTCTAACTTGCTAGGTTTAGGTTTAAGTAAATGAATAAAGATTTCACTCACGAAGCTTCTCTCCGCTCCACTATCGAATAATATGCATGCATATGAATTATCGAGAAGGAACGTACCAACAACTACAGTTGGGTCAGCTACAGCTTCGTCGTGGCCTATCGCCAAAACTCGTCCCACACCACCGATGTCTGCTGCCTTAGGGCAGTTCCTCTTGTAGTGGCCCACCTCGCCACAACCGTAGCAAGTCTGACCTACACCCGCACTGGGAACTTGAGTGATCGGTTTAGCGGGGTCCTTGCAAAAACGGGCTGTGTGTCCCTTCCGGTTGCAGTTGGCACACTGCATTTCCCGACAAGGTCCATGGTGGTGGTAAGTGCATTTGGTGCACTTTGGAAGGTTACGTACATAAGGCTTTGTGGGGTAGGGATTTGTAGGGACTGTAGTAGGTACAGTTGCAGCATTCACTGAAACCAGTTGTTTCTTCGCGGATTCTTGGGAAGACCCACCCTGTTGTTGTTGTGGATGTTGTTGTTGTTGTTGTTGTTGTTGTTTCCTTTCTATGGTTCTGGTGCAGAAACGGTTGAGTTCTGATGACCTCCATAGTCAATCAGAGATTGTGCCAGTTCCTTAGCACTTTCAAAGGTGTCAGGTTTGGAAGCTAACACTCTTGATCATATTTGGGGCATCAGTCCCTAGATGTACCTTTCTATTTGATGGGTTTTAGGTAAAACAAATAAACTAGAATACAATTCCTAAGTTCAGATGCAACCTACTTTGGATCTATGTTTTAGCTATTGAACATACAACTTTGAATTGCAAAACAAGAACCCTAGAGGAGAGAGGCTATTTTCGAAATTCACAAACTAGGGTTTAGAAATTACATACCTTTCAATTGTTATAGTAAACAATTAATAATTCCCTTGATCTTGATCTTGATCTTCTTGGAAGCTTAACACCACAAGTGTAATGCCTCTAATGGAATCACACCCAAACTAGCAAAAAATAAAGTAGAAGAAGAGAGAGGGAGTATGCAATTTTCGGCCCTAAGGGTTTCTTCCAAAGAAAGAGTCACCAAAATGTGAACCAGGAGGCTCCTTATATAGTTGAGGGATCTAGGGTTTAGGAAAAACCCTAATGCTCCTTGCTTAGGGCCTAAGCAAAGCCAAAGGCCTTATCCAAGCCCCCTTGGACGAAATCCTTAGGGTTTCCCCTATAGATTTCGTCCACCTCCTTCCAAGGAGGTTCTGGAGCCTTCCACTCAACTATTAGATAATTGCAAACTAATCCCTACACTTTATAATTAATTCTTTTAGCCCCAAAATTAATTCTGATTAATTTTTGGCTAACAATTAATTAAATAAAATGATTTCTTATTAATATATTAATCTTTTAACATATTAATAAATTCATTTATATTAATTTATTAATCTTATAATAAATTAATATCTCTCCTTTCATAATTTCCTTGTCCGGTTGCTAGGTTTGAGGGCAACCCAAAAGGACTGTGCTGCTATCAATTTAAGTACATACCAATTATAGTTATGGGCTTAGACACCTAATCCAACAGTCTCCCACTTGGATAAGTCTGTAACTATAATTGCTAGTATGCCTTCTAAATTTGACCAGCAAATTGTAGCTTCCAAAAAACTGCTGCCGAACTCTGACCCAGTCAGTTACGAGTCCTAAGATAAGTGATCATATAATCCTTCGTTCTGCAAGATATCCCCAGACATAAGACATGGAATACAATCAATCTCTTAGTCCAGAATCTATGTTTCCCGATTTCTGATTTGTGATGATATAGGACTTCTAATCGAACACATCAATTAGTCCTGGCTGGGCCCAGCACATAAGTCAACACCAAATCATCGAGGGGCCCACATATATCGCTTTTCCGGTTAAGGCAAAAGGAACGAATAAACATTGACTCATATGCTTGTATCTTTTACACATCAAACCATACATGACAATACGTTTTATAACACCAAGTTACTGATGCGTTTTCGTATCACCAATGTATAGCCGACTTGCAAATTACAACTCATATATCTCTATTTCAAGATCATAGATATTATCGTCTCAGTATTACTCGTGATGAATTCCATGAAGTAATACTCTGAGCATGGGTTTATCCAATACTCAAATCTCAATTTCTGAGTACTCATGAACGTTGCAGCAAATCTATTGCCATGTCTATCCTTAGACAATTCTACAATCCAGTTCATGACAGTCTTGATTCACTACTTACTTGTAAAAGTACGAGTGACTGTGGAGTTTGAATAATCTTATTATTCGGGAAGTCAAAACATGCAAAGTGAAACGCAATAATAATATTAATCCTATATGGCCCCAAAGCTTTTGAGCGTAAATAAAAACACTTTTATTTAAACACCATATTGATTACTCATTATTCATTGCTTACAGTTTCAGAAAATCAACTTATTACTTGAATTATAACCACAATTGTCCCATGCTCCAAGCATGCACACTTAGGTTTCCTATGGTCCATACTTTGTGAAATAAATCAATTGAAAAACCTTTCCAATGATGCTCATTTCATAATTCCCAATCCCTATTATTAGTGTTAGAACACAAGGTTCTTGCAACTACGAGAATATGCTAGATTCTAACATTTTATGCAACGATCCTTTCGCAAAGTCATAGCACAAAAGTCACCAAGACTTTGGACAATGAAATTACAAAGTACTCTATCGGAAATTGTTACATGATAATTCCACAGACGTGAAGTTTCACATTCAAAGTACATTCCTTTGAATATCCTTCTTGCATAAAAGTTTCTAATCTAGACACAGACTCTCAACATCCAACTCCTAATATGGAGACATTTCCATATTTGCCATATGATAGCTTATTCTTAATAGAATCTTATCTATTCATAATAATGTCAATATAGCCCATTCAGTACTATACTTCTAACTACTCACAAACGACAAATCCTCAGTGAACCTCAGATTTTCTTTTGATAGTTGTTTAATTATTTTAGTCAAAACCGATTCTAGTTCCTTTTTCCCTCTTAATGCCCTAGGCATTTGGAAAATTTTAGAATGGTAAAATACTACAGCATATGCAATGGATCCTATACCCGAAGCGTATTGGACATGATGCATAATGTCTCACATAAAGAAGTGATACTTTATAATCCTTCTGCCATAATATTTTATGTGTTCTGTTCCCACAATTCGATCTATGAAGAGGGATGCCGTGATCATAATCGAATTTGAGAATGCACTATATATCCTTGACTAAATTTATTAACTTTTTCTCGATCTAAGCTTTAGAATTTTGAAATGAAGTATAATATTCTCTCCCTTAATTATAGCAAAACAACTTTTCAAACATTACAACTTTGCAAAGTGAATCTTTGTTTTCTATAATTAATATTGCTAACTCGCAATACTTTCCCATAATAATCATGCTCCCACTAACATGATGATTATTTTCTTACCAGCATAACACTTATGCTCCCACTAGCTTTGTCATGTATTTAGAAAACAATTAAACCTCCAGAGAACAATGCTTATTGAATTCCTTAAGTTCATATTTCTAATACCTAATGCTTTGATAAGCCTTTATCAAAGCTTCTTAAAATCATACACCTTTGCCTTAGAAAGCTCATATGTGTGTCTAGACAAATTCAGAACTTATGTCACTAAGTCCCAAATGTTCAGACTAATTGTCAAATCTCATAATTCGAACTATGGAAAGGGATGTCGTAACCATAATCGAATTTGAGAATACAATTTCCACAATTGCTATCTTCTTAAAATCTCTCTTATTGAAAGCATTTCCTCACAGTCATTTTCATGAAGGAGGTAATCTTATGACACTTAGATTTTGTGGTGTATAAGTTCCTATCCATGTGAATTTGTCAAAACCAAAGTTTGTGACAAATCCAAACTTATATGGACTGAACTTTCTCAATCTCGATTTCTAGCCTCATGGTAACACGAGTGCCCACCATGTCTTCCAAGTGGTTTATCAACTCATCCTTACTTATCGATGTACTTTCCATTGATCAAGGTGTTATGTCTTTATGCATTCACATGAGAACTCATAGAACTCACTTTCATAATTAATTCAATTGGAATGGCATAGAAAAGGAGTATGTCATCCACGATAGGCTATAAACCTTAAGTCGTGTGCTAGTGATGATCGATAAGGTTTATTCTTGATTAGTTCTTGAAACCTTTTTCAAGATCATTAAAACTGTCACTGACCTCTTGACATATACGATTCTCTTGTCAGGAAACTTTCCTTGACAAAACAAATATTCAAGAGTTAGTGTGGTTCTTATCAAGACAAAACACATCACAATATTTGTCCTAGTTGGTCTTTGTCTTATCCAAGACATCACAACTTACAAATTTTAAATGTGCAAGAATAAGAAAACTTTTCCAAATTCCACATTTGATGAGTGTTATAAACCTTCTTGAGACTTGTCACTCAATTCACAATCTTGGAGTATAACTCTAAGACTTGATGTTGGAACGAAGTATGATTGACTTCTTGATTTTAACCATTTCCACAATTCTCGATTCCTCTTCTTAGACATGCAAATGTACTAAGACTTACTTAGAGGATCAATTGAGATATGGTTCCCAATCATTAAGACTTATCATAAAACACAATAAAAGTTACTCTCCCTTCTTCTTAGAATAGAGATACTTTTATCTTTTTGCCTACTTAATTCTTCTTATTCGTTCTGCCATTGATTGATTTTTTTTTTGTTTTTTTTTAATCAACTCAGAATTATATTTAATCTTATAAGCATAACCATATTCACTAAACTTTAGTAAATCATGACGAATATCTTTATCACTCTCGTGGTGAACTTGATCAATGTACAACCTAGTGTACTTGATCTCCTAGTCCTTCTCTTGACACTTTGTCAAAGAATTAGTCTAATTTCCAAATATGAAGTTTCTCATTCATCACGCAATCAAGTTGCATGACTCCAAGTTTCTGTCCAATTGAAGCTTGGGCGATGAGAATCTTTCCTCATTTGGAAAATTCTCGACATTTCCACAAATGACATAATTAAGAATCAAATCCATTATTGATAACAATACATCAATTTTTCATAACAACTTCATTGCAAGGATATATAAAAATTATTCAAACCAAAAAAATTTATTTTATTCATAAAAGCAGCGGAAAACATGTCCTTACAATGCAAAATTCAAATGAAAAACTATGCAATCATATGCTCCTAACAAATCTATCATAACTTTCTAAGCTCAAAATCTGATCTTCGAATCCATGCGACGGTGATCCATTTCTTCGTGATCAGACTCATCTTGCTTTTCCATCAAGCTTCCTCTCTTTTCTCTAATCCTGCAAAACATGCAAATGTAATCTTATCACATTATGAATAAAGAATAGGAATTTAAATGGGGTTAGATAGTGGATTTTATACCTGAAGTAGAGCCATACTTATCGACTCTCCCATCTCTTAGACTCTTCAGGTCCTTCGGGCAGCTTCGTATCCATTTCCCCTTTCCTTGGCAGCAGGAACATGTGGATTCTCCTAGATTGTCCACGGAAGCATGGTTGGTTGAATTATCAGACAAATATGCTCCATTACTTTGCCAAATCATTTCTGATTCAGCAGCAATAAGCATGTAAGTCAAGTCAATGAGGGTTGCGTCATGCTTCATCATATGATACTCTCTTACGAACTCATCATATGATTCAGGGAGTGACTGAAGAATCCAGTCCACTGCCAACTTATTTGAGATAGACGCACCCAACATAATCAACCTATCAATGTGCGATTTCATCCCTAGGATGTGAGCACACACGGGTTTACCATCTTGATGTTCCATTGCCAATAGGGATTCGGCGATCTTGAACTTTTCAAATCTTCGATCATCTGGGTTAGGGAGAACAACGGGAGGAAGAGGAGGAAGTGAAATCAAGCTAGTCCACACTGATCTCTCACTTTGAATCAAGCTTTCACTTTCATTAGGAACACTTTTTCCTTGGGATTCGGGAATACCACGATTAGAGTCAGACATCTACAAAACGGGAGAAATTCAAGTTAAGTTGATTAGAACTCTTGATGCAACACCCAAATGAAACATCAAGCTAGGATCCAACACAATACTGTACAACCTAGAAGAGGGATGCCGTAATCTAGTTGCAGAATATTTGAAGGTAGGTAAATGACGATTTACCAATTTCCATCATGAAAAACAAAAAATAAGATTAAGTTTTAAAGGAATTGAAACTCCTAGATCATTTGAGATTCATTGAACTTTTCAATGGCATGTTTAATCTCGATTATGCCCTACTATTTGTGACTGGGATGCCGAGGATCACAAATAAGGTGTGAATAACCATACGAATCACGTGGTGCACCCAATGCTACAATCACCTAATCAATGTGCCGGTTAGCCACACACGCTTCATTGATCTATGACAAACATTGAGTCACCCTTCGCTACCAATGTCATCCCCAAATTAGTGTGTCGGTTAACCACACACGCTCCACTAACGTTTGACAGGGGTACGAAGTGTAATTCTATGGATTAGCATACAATTTTACATTTTTCCTAAAGTAACTATGATTTGGGAATTTGAAAAAGCATTTAGTTACTTTGTACTTCATTATACTTATAATGGAAGGTTTCTGTCCTATCCTACCCGTTCGGCTAACGACCCTCCACTAGTCAAGAGTGCGGTGGGTAAGAGTGGATACCCATTCAATCGCCATTTTATAGGCAATTTCCTTAAACACCCCTTATAGACCAGCTTCGTGAATGAGGCCTACTAACGGTAAGACTGACCATATTCTTATACATATATAATATTTAACTTTTAATTATAATATACATATAAGGTGTGTTTTAAAACATTTTAAAACTTCAAGGGTTTATATAAATTTTTGAAATTTAAACTATTAAATTTTAAATTTAAATAAACCAATTAATTAGATTTAATATTTATCTATTAATTAACTTTTAATTAATGTATTAAATCTTGTAAGAATTATCTAATTAAATTAAACAATTAATTTAATCCTAATCCATATCCCTTCTAGATTTCGAAAATATGGGGATAGGATAATTTCCTTATTTTTCTTAATTATCCAATAAGGCAACTATTATCCAAAACAAAGAAACCCTAATCTTTATAGCATATTTCGAAATTTTCAAGGGAGGAGCTAGGGTTTTCAAAACCCTAACCCTAATTTCGATTAGGGTTCTTTGGAGGCTAGGGTTTTCAAAAACCCTTTGATCCACAACCCTAAAAATCGAAAAAATGGCCTTTAGGGTTTAATAGCTATAAACCCTAATTTGCAATTCAACAATTATAACAATTCAATTTAAAACAACTAGGCTCTGATACCACTGATGGGTTTTAGGTAAAACAAATAAACTAGAATACAATTCCTAAGTTCACATGCAACCTACTTTGGATCTATGTTTTAGCTATCGAACATACAACTGTGAATTGCAAAACAAGAACCCTAGAGGAGAGAGGCTATTTTCGAAATTCACAAACTAGGGTTTAGAAATTACATACCTTTCAATTGTTATAGTAAACAATTAATAATTCCCTTGATCTTGATCTTGATCTTCTTGGAAGCTTAGCACCACAAGTGTAATGCCTCTAATGGAATCACACCCAAACTAGCAAAAAAGAAGGTAGAAGGAGAGAGAGGGAGTATGCAATTTTCGGCCCTAAGGGTTTCTTCCAAAGAAAGAGTCACCAAAATGTGAACCAGGAGGCTCCTTATATAGTTGAGGGATCTAGGGTTTAGGAAAAACCCTAATGCTCCTTGCTTAGGGCCTAAGCAAAGCCAAAGGCCTTATCCAAGCCCCTTGGACGAAATCCTTAGGGTTTCCCCTATAGATTTCGTCCACCTCCTTCCAAGGAGGTTCTGGAGCCTTCCACTCAACTATTAGATAATTGCAAACTAGTCCCTGCACTTTATAATTAATTCTTTTAGCCCCAAAATTAATTCTGATTAAATTCTGGCTAACAATTAATTAAATAAAATGATTTCTTATTAATATATTAATCTTTTAACATATTAATAAATTCATTTATATTAATTTATTAATCTTATAATAAATTAATATCTCTCCTTTCATAATTTCCTTGTCCGGTTGCTAGGTTTGAGGGCAACCCAAAAGGACTGTGCTGCTATCAATTTAAGTACATACCAATTATAGTTATGGGCTTAGACACCTAATCCAACACTAATTTCTTGCTCTCGGGAGCAATCATATCTGGGCAAAGGATTTCCAGATCACAGAATCTGTTGGTATAAGTTGCAATGTCGGTACCAACCATTCCGAGAGTCCATAGTTCGTGTTCGAGCTTTTGAATCTCTCCTCGTGGGCAGTATTCTCTCATCATCATGGCTTTTAGGCTCTCCCAGCTTATGGAGTTTGCCAATATCCGGGTAAGTACTTTAACGTGGCCATTCCGCCAAGTTAAAGCTCTATCAATAAGGGTGAAAGTTGCAAATTTGACTTTGCTGTGCTCGGGATAGGAGCAGATTTCAAAGACTGACTCTGTCCTTTCAATCCACTGTCTCAGGGCTAACACACCACCAGATCCATAAAACATCCGGGGCATGGCATTAGTAAAGTCCTTATAGGTTCATTCTCGGGGTGGTCCATGACTCTCTCCATGGTTGGATGGGTGTGTGCCAGATCCCGAGCCATTAGTACTCGAGTTATTGATCTGTGACATGGCAGCTGCTACCGCTGCGCTGACTGCTGCTTGGAACATAACAGCATCAAATTGAGGTGGTGGAGGTGGTGGTGGTACAAGTGCTTCCCCACCGTTGTTTCGCCTTGGATTCCTACGCGGAGGCATCCTTCAACTATAGGTTGAAAAGGTAAAGATAAGAATTCCATAGAATAGAGAATTAATGTGTCTCATGAACTAACTGCTATAGTTCAACAACAGATGCTAGTATGAGTCTTAAAATAGAAGAATGAAAGTGATTTGTAAGACTGAAAGTATGAAACAAGTATTTGGTTTCTCAAAGACTTTTCAAGGTTTGAACGAAATACTCAACGTAGTAATAATAGTGTCACTTATATTAATATAAAAGTTGATACAACGATCATGAAAATTTGACCCCTATAAGGGTCTCCGATTACAAAGTTCGAGAAATTTAAAGACTTTTAGCCGAGGTCCTAAGCTATAACAAAATTTGAGTTTTTGACAAGCACTACTTGCGACGTAGGTTGCGCTTGGAGCTTGACTCTGCATCTGATTGCTTCGACTCCATTAGACGCCTATCAAAAGCGGCTTGTTATTCTCTCAGTTCAGCGAGGGCTGCAATCATTTGCGCTTGGAATGCCTCGGTTTGGAGTTGAGCATTGTCTTGTATCTTGTCCAGCCTACGGATGTCAGAAGTGTGAACCTGCACTTCCACGTTGACATCCCGGAGTCGGCTAGCTTGAACTCCGGACTGATAGGACTGATTGGCTAGCTTACCCACCATTACCGGGAGTACCCGATCAGCCGAACCTCCACCGCGGACATCATAGAAGTCCCGACACATGCCGTAGGGAGGGCGTAAGTTCTGTTGTTGGCTCCAATGATGGAGGTGACTTCCCCAGACGGGAGTCGGTCCTTGAAAGTTCCTTACGAAGACGGGAGGTTGAACGGGTGGTGGATCAATCACTTCCAGTTCTGAGTTGGTACCGGAGTCATCATCCACTTCTATGGGTTCCTCGTCCTCTTCGGGATCATCTTCGACACATCCTTCGTTGCCTTGGTTGGGAAAGTAGGGGTCGCCGGGGTGGTGAAATCCAGCCATTTGACTGTACGAGAAATAGGGTTATAGGAGTTGAATAAAGTTGAAACTTGCAAAACATGCAAGTTAAACTAGTTTAGGTAGCAAATACTCCTATAGTATTTAAATTCTTGTGTTTGATTCTAGTAACGATTTGGTAAGTTTTGACTTGTTGCTTACTACGATCATTCCTCGATATACGTTGGTCCAGTCTCAGGCAAATATAGTTGATCACGCTATATTTGTCCAAAATCTGATTACATATATCGAGGCTTAATCGTAGTGTCAACTTGTCTAAATACTTGTTATATAGTTAGATATCATGAAAATAATTTGTTGTATGCATGTAATTGTACTTAAATGAACTATCAATTTAAGTTAAACGTAACGCTGCTTAAGCGTAAAAAGAAAAATGTTTTGTCAGAGAGTGTTAGTCCCTTAAGCATTTATAGTTTGTATATCTTATGTAGTTCGATATACTTAGTTCACTATAAACATTGCTCTAATACCAATCTGTCACACCCCCAAACCTGAACGGCGGAAACGTTCGGGGGCGGATGACTTCATGTGGTAACGTAACAAATGAATACATAGTAAAGAAAGCAATACAACCATCACATATATAATTGAAAGTTTACATTTGTCAAAAGTTACATGTTCAAAACCAATTACAATATGATGTCAAAATATGAGATTAAACTAGCGTCGCAGCATCCCTTCATCAAAAGCATAATGATACCTGAAATTACTAATTTCCTGGGACATACAAGTAATTTTGAAAGAGTAGATCAACATTTAAGCTGGTGAGTTTCATAAGTATTTAAATGACAATGTTTGTATAAAATGAAATGTTTTGGTCCTTGGTTGTGTTGTGTTTAGAAAATCCTATATTTTCTACTAGTATAAAAGTAGCCTTCTCTCAAGACCAATGTTTGTTTCTGAAAATGTATGTAAGTGTGAAATAACCAATGTGTTTGAAAACCTTGTAAATCAATGCATTTTTAATACCCCATGTGAGTTTTATAACCATACTATTGACTCAGAATGCCTATACACAATGTTCTTCAGGCGTTGGAATGTTATGACGTTTCTTACTCCAAATGGTGGACTGTAGCTAACAGTCAGGGCGCGGGTTGTCAAGCCCGTATAGATCTATACACAAACACCATGCTCCCCCTCCAAGGGATTCTGGTATATAATACAGGACTTGAAATGTGTACTCGAACGTACGTGAAGTTTATGTCTCACAAAACCGTTGTATAAAAAACAGATTTACGTGTTAAAATGTTCGTTTGTTCTTGTATATGAAAGTGAGTTCTTGAAAATCATGTTTCTAGTATGTAAAAGTTAGCAATATCCTCGTAAAACTATACCTATTATAGTTTTCTAAAAGTGTGTCTCGTTTGTTTAGAAATACCTAGAAAAGGAATCACTTGTTATGAAAGTATAGATTTTTGTAGAGTCTAAGATAGACAAGTATACATAAAATCTAAGAAAATGTTTAGTTTATACATGCAATACAACAATTTATATTTCAAAAGATAGAATTCTATTGTAACATATTTTATATACGAAAGTTTCCTATAAAGTTTATAAATCACATGTGATTTGGATATATAAAAGCATATAAAATAATTCTTTATGTAACACAGGATAATACTCGTGTGTTTTACTTGTATTCCCCCCTTGAAAGCATATAAAAGCATTTAGAATATCTTAAAAAGGTTAATTAAGGGGTATGAACTCACTTGAAAGTTTGAAGATAGCGAGATGGAAAATCGGGCAGAGTTTCATCTTGGGAAACGGATTTTTCTCTAGATTCTCGGGAATCTCGGGAGTAAAATTGTAACATCCAAAATTTTAAAACAATTAAAACTTTTCAAAATCACCCATTTTATTAACATTATTGCAAAAAGGTTTTCAATACATTATTAAACAGGGTAATTTCCCAGGTTCATATCATAAAACACCAACGCGTGGAACGGTACGATCACGCCCTTGCCTTGCCACAGACTCTTGAGAACCTGAAACATAAAACCACAACTGTAAGCTCGAAAGCTTAGTGAGATACCCCCAGAATACCAACCACATATACGCCTTCCGGCCCATAACATATCGCCTTCCGGCCCATAACATATTGCCTTCCGGCCCATAACCATAAAATGCATATATAACATAACAAATAATCATATAGTAGTTCATAGACAACAATCGATCAACAGATCACATATCATAGCATTACTCTAAACAAGATACCGGTCTAGCCGGTCACTAGCATAACATTACCCTATAAATCAGTCAACATACTAAATGCATACATACGCCTTTCCAGGCCATGACCTTCCGGTCCACATAGCAACGCCTTCCGGCCCATAACATGTAATGCCTTCTGGCCTATATCAAAACAATGACAACTACCCGGATTCCCATCCGATAAAGAGGGTCGGCCTTGGTGCCATAAACCCTAGCGATATAGTGAGGATAACTCACCTCGAAACTGCCGACTGAACAGATAGCTCAAGCTGCTCCGATCACTGATACGATCTCCACCTCTGGACAGTCACCAATGCACTGAACTCAAACAATAACAACAATTACCAAAATACCCCTGGAACCACTGGTAAATCCTTGGTCAAAGACAAGGTCAAAGTCAACCCCTGATTGACCCTACTCGCCGAGTCAACCCTATGACTCGCCGAGTCCCCATACTCAGAACTTCACTTAACCCGCGACTTAACTCGCCGATTCCTTAAGACACCCTTTCTACACGTCGAGTATCCCTGTTTTACTCGACGAGTTCCTCCTGGAAGAATCGCGGGGCCACCCCGACTCAACTCGCCGAGTCTGAAGAACAACTCGACGAGTCCCAGTAAATCTTCAAGCTACTCGCCGAGTCTGTTCATCGGACTCGGCGAGTCCATGCCATGCAACCGCTCAAACTGCTTTCTAATGGCAGAACTGCTCCGACCATTCATAGGCCTGGCCTTCCTAGACTGGTCCATCACGTAAGGTCCTCATTTTGGTGTTCATGATACACCCCATGAGTCATAACATACATATTGACCTAAGGCATAAGGATTCCAATCCAAAACCTTCATCAATTCCCGAAATGTACAGGCATGGGACATTCTGGACCTCCAAAGGTCCCAATACAGAGTCACAATCGTTTGGGGGACTAGAGTAGCATTCAATCTAATCACAAAAGGGTTCCACAAACCCTAATTCCATAAACACATCAACATAGCAGAGTATACTCGAATTCTTACCTGGATGATGTATTCTCTGTGTCCCCAATCCTCAGAATGTGACTCCCTTGCTGCTCCTTTAGCCAATCCCTTCTCTTCCTTGCACAACCACTCTTCTATAATCAACAATGGCCTATAATCCTTGCTCCAGATGCACACAATCGATTTAGGGTTCTTCTCAGAAGGCTAAAATGAACAATGACGGCCAATGAGTCCTTTCTATACGTCCCAAACCTGAACGGTTAGGGTTTTCGCAAAACAGCGTAGACTCGCCGAGTCCATATCTAGACTCGTCGAGTCCACTCGCGAACCCGCGACCAAGTCTGCGATCCTACTCGGCGAGTCTAGGCTCCAACTCGCCGAGTCCCCTCTTAAAACACCCCAGAAACATAATTATTACAATACTTGAAATTCCGGGCTGTTACAATTCTCCCCCACTAGGATTAGACTTCGCCCTCGAAGTCTCACTCTGAAAATAGTTCTAGATGCTGCTCCCGCATCTCACGTTCCGGCTCCTAAGTCATTTCCGAGCCCTTCTGATGTTGCCACTGAACCAATACCAGAGGTACCTCCTTGTTCCTCAGAACCTTGATCTTCTGATCCCTGATGGCCACTGGTCTCTCAGCATAATTCAGGCTCGCATCCACCTGAATATCCTCTAATGGAACCACTGCCGACTCATCGGCTAAGCACTTCCTCAATTGCGACACATGAAAGGTGTCGTGGATTTGTCCCAACTCCGCTGGCAACTCCAATCGATAGGCTACCCGGCCTATCCTTGCAATCACCCGAAATGGCCCAACGTACCGGGGCCCCAACTTGCCTCTCTTCCTGAAGCGAATCACTCCTTTCCAAGGAGAGGCCTTCAGGAGTACGAGGTTGCCGACCTGAAACTCAAGCTCGGGCCGGCGTCTGTCTGCATAACTTTCCCTGTCGGCTCTGTCGAATCTGCTCTGTCGGCTGAAGCACAATCTCTGTACTGCACATCACTCTCTGTAACCGAAAATTACCCAAGATGAAACTCTCACAAGTTCTCCTCTTGCCATCGCATACACATACTGAACTAGTCCCAACACCCGCAGGTTGAAAGACCCGATACACTGATGATATCCTCGAACATCTCCCAAGGTGAACCACTACATCCACCTTACACTCTGATCAGAATCACACTGAGAATTTAAGATTCTCCCTCTCCCTGCATCCCTTCTGAGCCTCAACAGACATCCCAAACCGGATGGGTTCCTACTTCGCTGCCGCGAACACGATGCTCGAAGGCATACTCGAAATACTCTAACCATAACTCTGCTCTGCAGCTTTCATTCTCGTGAACTTGCACTCCCCTTCGGAGTTACACACCTTTCTCTTTTCCTTCCAAGGGACCCTCTTGGCCATAATGCCACTCCAACCGGTGCTACGGTGCTTGCCCCAAGCGACACCACCCTTTTTGCGTAACCGCTATTCACATACTCTGGTTCTCATTGCAGGGGCTCTCAATCCCATGCACTCTCTCCACTCATCAAAATCACTGCCTCAGCTAAACAAGATCACTAACCCGGGGCCAGACCTTCCAATGCAATCACACTGCAACATACACGATCCGCAATCTCAAACTGATCCAGCAATACCAACAGAGTCTCCAGCATGACTGGACCGACTCTCATAACACATACTAGCCACTCGAGGCTATATCTCTGTGGGTCCGTACATCCAACTCTGCGAACCCTCAGGTTCTAACTCTGGGAACCTTCCGGTTCCAGCTCTAGAAACATGCACAACATAATCCCGTGGGATTAATGCAGTACAACCCATCACGTACCTCAAACATACCAATACTCTGATCGCATAACCCCGGTTACTTACTCAAGCTTGATCCCGGCCTTCTCTCAGGCCTCCACAATCAAATGCTCTAGGTCTGTATCCCGCCCCACATACCCGATACTCGCTCTCGTCGGCCTATACTCTGCGCTGACAAACACTGCTGAATCCCAACAGCTAAGCACCCTCACATACTCATCGATCTCCCGGAGAATTCTCCAATTCTCCTCCACTAAAGCACTGACTAACTGCCACCGATCGTCATTAACGACCTTTCAGAACAATCCTGCACAAAGAGAACATTTACCCACTGACTGCTTCCCACAAGCATAAGCAATCCTCAGCAAAACACATCTCCTCCCTGATCAATCCGCTCCAAAAGAATCCGGTCTTTCAATTATCCACTCCACGACTGCAGATGCTACCCGACATTCAACCCAGTGCCGCATCTCCACTATCAACCCTCACGAACGATAACCAACGGAATTCCCAAGCAATAACCCATAACCAAACCCACAACCTGAAAAAAGATGAATACCGCATCGAAAACCGCACAAGGATACCGGCACCAAAACACCAACTATAACCATACCAACCATCAGGGAACAACGAATGCCAAAGCAAAAACCTGAAACACCATTCCTTAACCATGCCAAACCCGCGAAACAACGAATACCGCATCGAAATCCACACAAGATACCAACACAAAAATACGCCACAATCAATGCAAGATAATCAAGACATCAAGAAAGCATTATACCCGCAGCTGCCTCCGGCACTGCTCCGTCTCCCTCTGCCGCAAGCCGATAAGCACGACCCTGAGCCCTTGGGGCTCTGCTCCATCCTGTCCTCCTCCTGAACTCCTCTAGGTGGCCGGTGCTAGAGCCTGCACCGGTCCTGCAGAAAGTTGTGGACAGTTGACCCTCAAATGTCCAACCTGCCGACACTGATAACAAATCCTCAAATCCCGAATTGGCACTGAGTGCCAACAATCCCGTGCACCGTGCCCCTCCTTTCCGCACTTGCGGCATGCACCACCGGACCAACAAGCTCCGGTGTAACCCCTCCCACGCTTCCCACAAGTGTGGCCGCTCTGATCCCCCATTCTAACATCTACGGTCCTGGACCGTTTCGGCGCCGACTGCGACTGCATCGGGGTCTGCCTCAGCTCACGCAACTGCAACTCAACCTCTAACTCACGCCACATGGCGGCCTCCTGCAACTCCAACAAGGTCTCACACCTCTGCGCAGACACGAACTGTCTGATATCCCTCTTGAGCATACTCAGATATCAGGACATCTGAGCCTGCTCCGAAGCGAACTCAGGGCAAAACATCGCCCTCTCAATAAACATCCTGGTGATCTCAGTCACCGACTCCAAATCCTGCTTCAGCTCAAAGAACTCCCGAGCCAATCTCTCCTTTTCATCCCGCGGAACATAGCGAGTACTGAACATCTCTCTGAATTGATCCCATGAAACCGCAGCCCTCTGCGCATCGGAAAATGACCTCGTAGTCAATCTCCGCCAATCCTTCGCTCCTAGCCTCAACAGGTTCAGAGCACACCTCACCCTCTGATTAGCAGGGCATAAATTCGTGGAGAAACACCCCTCCAAGTCTGATACCCATCTCATAGCAACAATCGGGTCCTGAACTCCATCGAATGTGGGAGGCTTCGTATAATAGAAGTCCCGATACTGGAAACCCCGACTAGCTCCTCCCCTTGCCGCTGCTACAGCCGCTGTAGCCACCGCGGCAGCCGTCCCTGCGAGAGCCGCATATCGCTCATCAAAATACTCAATCATGGCGGTCTTGATCGACCCAACAATTCCGGCAACTCAGCCCGGAACAATGCAGCAACCCCATCACGCAGGATCTCGCGAATCCTCGCATCCCGCTCGCTCGTGCTCGTCTGATCGATAATCTACGACAGCACCGACCCACCCAGAACTCGCTCTCCAGCTCCCGATCCTGACCCGGATCCACTATCATCGCGCCTCGAAATCTCCTTACTGAAGGCACCCTACCCATCTCAGACACTTCCCAAAATCCTGGGATCCAACTCTCGCAACCCTACCCTAGAGACCATGGTTTCCCTGATACGCGTATGGGTCCTGTGCTTTCAGTAGTATGGGCCCATACTACCTTCCACACCTACCCATATTTGTATCAAGTACTACCACGGTACCCTAGGGAACATGCATAACAACTATCAACCCTCACCACTAGAGGAACACTGAGAACATCCCATAGGGGACCCTAGGCTACAGGCATCACATATCAGGCAACATTATCATGAATTCCTGAAGATCCCTAGCCTAACTCTAGCATGCTGTGCTATCAAGCTCAAATAAACAAATATCATGTATGGTATCTTGGGGTTACTTACTGGCTCCGGTTGATCGTACCTCCGCGTCCTCCTTTTACCAAATTTGAAAACCATTTTAATTTCTCATTTTAAATTTTCTCTTTTTAAAATCCTCCTCGATTTGAGACTGGAGTCACACGAATGTTTCCCCATTTCACTCAAACCTGGCTCTGATACCAACTTGTAACATCCAAAATTTCAAAACAATTAAAACTTTTCAAAATCACCCATTTTATTAACATTATTGCAAAAAGGTTTTCAATACGTTATTAAACAGGGTAATTTCCCAGGTTCATATCATAAAACACCAACGCGTGGAACGGTACGATCACGCCCTTGCCTTGCCACAGACTCTTGAGAACCTGAAACATAAAACCACAACTGTAAGCTCGAAAGCTTAGTGAGATACCCCCAGAATACCAACCACATATACGCCTTCCGGCCCATAACATATCGCCTTCCGGCCCATAACATATTGCCTTCCGGCCCATAACCATAAAATGCATATATAACATAACAAATAATCATATAGCAGTTCATAGACAACAATCGATCAACAGATCACATATCATAGCAGTACTCTAAACAAGATACCGGTCTAGCCGGTCACTAGCATAACATTACCCTATAAATCAGTCAACATACTAAATGCATACATACGCCTTTCCAGGCCATGACCTTCCGGTCCACATAGCAACGCCTTCCGGCCCATAACATGTAATGCCTTCTGGCCTATATCAAAACAATGACAACTACCCGGATTCCCATCCGATAAAGAGGGTCGGCCTTGGTGCCATAAACCCTAGCGATATAGTGAGGATAACTCACCTCGAAACTGCCGACTGAACAGATAGCTCAAGCTGCTCCGATCACTGATACGATCTCCACCTCTGGACAGTCACGAATGCACTGAACTCAAACAATAACAACAATTACCAAAATACCCCTGGAACCACTGGTAAATCCTTGGTCAAAGACAAGGTCAAAGTCAACCCCTGACTGACCCTACTCGCCGAGTCAACCCTATGACTCGCCGAGTCCCCATACTCAGAACTTCACTTAACCCGCGACTTAACTCGCCGATTCCTTAAGACACCCTTTCTACACGTCGAGTATCCCCGTTTTACTCGATGAGTTCCTCCTGGAAGAATCGCGGGGCCACCCTGACTCAACTCGCCGAGTCTGAAGAACAACTCGACGAGTCCCAGTAAATCTTCAAGCTACTCGCCGAGTCTGTTCATCGGACTCGGCGACTCCATGCCATGCAACCGCTCAAACTGCTTTCTAGTGGCAGAACTGCTCCGACCATTCATAGGCCTGGCCTTCCTAGACTGGTCCATCACGTAAGGTCCTCATTTTGGTGTTCATGATACACCCCATGATTCATAACATACATATTGACCTAAGGCATAAGGATTCCAATCCAAAACCTTCATCAATTCCCGAAATGTACAGGCATGGGACATTCTGGACCTCCAAAGGTCCCAATACAGAGTCACAATCGTTTGGGGGACTAGAGTAGCATTCAATCTAATCACAAAAGGGTTCCACAAACCCTAATTCCATAAACACATCAACATAGCAGAGTATACTCGAATTCTTACCTAGATGATGTATTCTCTGTGTCCCCAATCCTCAGAATGTGACTCCCTTGCTGCTCCTTTAGCCAATCCCTTCTCTTCCTTGCACAACCAGTCTTCTATAATCAACAATGGCTTATAATCCTTGCTCCAGATGCACACAATCGATTTAGGGTTCTTCTCAAAAGGCTAAAATGAACAATGACGGCCAATGAGTCCTTTCTATACGTCCCAAACCTGAACGGTTAGGGTTTTCGCTAAACAGCGTAGACTCGCCGAGTCCATATCTGGACTCGTCGAGTCCACTCGCGAACCCGCTACCAAGTCTGCGATCCTACTCGGCGAGTCTAGGCTCTAACTCGCCGAGTCCCCTCTTAAAACACCCCAGAAACATAATTATTACAATACTTGAAATTCCGGGCTATTACAAAAATCGACCCTCGGGACTTGAGCAAAAAGACCAGAGCTTCGGGGTAGTGCGGGCACGGAAAACGAGGCAAGATCGTGAGAGAAATGAGAGAAATGGGGTGATTTTTCCGGAACCCTCGCATTTCTATTTATAGGGGGTCTGAGAAGCCTCGGTACGCGGGGCGTACGCTCCTACGCAGCACGTACGCGTATGTCATGCATGACCGAGTCCTCGATTGCCTCGGCTTCGGACGGGACGGGTCGGATGGGACGGGTCGGTAGCTTCGCATAGGGGCGACGTGGACGGATCGAGACCAAGGCCCTCGGGTACGCGGGGCGTACGGGGTTACGCAGCGCGTAGCTCGGATGAGGACGCTGACTCCTTCTTCGGATATTACCGGATTTTTGAATTAAATTTATATATAATTTATTTAATAAACTTCAAAAAATCATATCTTCTTCATACGAACTCCGTTTTCGATGGTCTTTATATCCACGCGTAGGTGAGACTACGCTCTACAACTTTCGTTAGACTCCGTTGGCAAATTCCGAAATTATTTTTATTATTTATTTATAAAATGACGTGATTAAGGAATTTCTTTAAAAATTCATAACTTCTTTATCTGACGTCGGTTTTTGCCAGACTTTTCGCCGCTGAAATACCATTGTCGAGACCTTCGATTCTCGTTTAGGTCATTCCGGCCAAAAGTCGCTCGATCTCCGATTCGAGGTTTTAGTTGTCTGTTGCTAAGCCGAACTTGGAAAAATCTTAACTTCAATATACGAAGCCGGATTTGGGCATTCTTTTTACGTATGATCCCGGTTTAATGTCATTTAAACATAGAGGGAATTTAAATAGAACTTTTTGGACATTTTATTATCAAAGTTAATTTTATTAACTCAAAAGTGGTTAGAATACTTGACTTTTTAGGTCATTACAAAGAGTTGAAATATCGGGTTGTCACATAATCTCTTTGTGAAATGTATATCAATTGAACATGACTTCAATGATTCTCATTTGACAATCCCAATCCTTATTGTAAATGTAAGAATACCAAGTTCTTGTCATTTACCGTAATCTATGCAATGATCCTGTTGTAATGATATTGACACAAGTCACAAAGACTTGGCAACAAACATTACAAAGTATTTCAATGGAAAGCAATTACATGGAGATGAAGTCTCAAATTCAAAGTACATTCCTTTGAACATCCTTCTTTGCATTAAGTTCTTTAATCTTACACAGATTCAAAGAATAACTTCCACCTATGGAAACAATTGCATATTCCCATCTTGACCATCACTTTTGAACAAGAGTTGCCTCTTTCCAAAATATGTCAATTTGATCCTTACACTATACTTCCAATTGTCCATGAGTAACCAAACTTTGGAAAACCCCAAATTCTTCTCGACAATTGCTTAATCATCTTAGTCATATCGAGTTCTAATCCCTTTTCCCTTCTTAACGCCCTAAGCGTTAGGAAAAATTAGAATGGATGAATATTATAACACATGCAATCGATCCTTTATCCGAAGCATATGGGATACGATTCATGCTATAAAAATTTTATTTGCCATGTTCTCATGATTCGAACTATGAAGAGGGATGCCGTAATCATAATCGAATTTTAAGAAAGCAACATATATAGAAATTCCTTATGTTGAACCATTCCAACATAACATTCATATATATTCTTGACTAAAGTTGATTAAAATCTCAATCTAAGCTTGTAGAATTGGAATGAAGTATAAATTTCTCTCCCTTAATTATAGTAAAACAACTTTTTAAAAGCGAGTTGAAACTTTTGTTTTCTATAATTAACATTGCTAACTTGCAACATAATCATCATGCTCCCACTTGCATAATGATTATTATCTAACTAGCATAACACTTTATGCTCCCACTAGCTTTGACATGTACCTAGAAATCATTCAGATTTCTGATACTAGATTGCCTTGATAAGACTTTATCAAATCATACACATGGAGTCTAAACCTTTGCTTAGATAGCTCACATGTGAGTCTAAACCTTTGCCATTCTCATTAGTTAGTGTGACGGTTAACCACACATGCTCCACTAACGACATGAGAATGCAAATTTCACACTTGCTATCCACTTAAATCTACTTAGTGAAAGAGTTTCCTTACTATCATTTTCATGAATTGGTGAGAAACCTTATGACACTTAGATTTTGATGGTGTATGTGTTCCTATCCATGTGAATTTGACATAACCATAATCACACGACAAGGTTAATGACAAATCCAAACTCATATGGACTGAACTCAATCTAATTTCTTGCTACCTGGAAGCTCAAGGGCCTGCCATTGCTTCCAAGTTGTTATGCAACCAGTTGAGAACTCTTAGAACTCCAATGCAAAACCAAATTTAACTGGAATGGGCACAGAATATGTCAACACGATAGGTTACAAAGCTTAAGTCGCGGTCTAGTGATTAACAAAACTCTTGATTAGTTCTTGAATTTATCTGAAGATCCTTTTAAGACTCGCACTGACCTCTTGACATATAAGATTATCTTTGTCAAGAACCATTCCTTGACAAAAACGAATATTCAAGAGTTAGTGTAGATTCTTATCAAGTTAAACACTTCTCACAATTGGTCTTAGTTGGTCTTTGTTTTATCCAAAACATCACAACTTACCAATTTCAAATGTACAAGAGTAAGAAAACATTTTACTCTACATTTAACAAGTGTTTTAAACCTTTCTTAAGATTATGTCACTCAAGGCTTAATCTTGGAGTATGACTCTAAGATTTAATTTTGGAACGAAGTATAATTTATCTTTTGATCTAACCATTTCAACAATTCACGATTCCTCTCTTTAGCCAAACAAAATGAACTAAGGTGTCCTTAGAGGATCAATTGTGACATTGTTTCATAATCACTAAGATAATCATAAAACAAGATACTCAAGTACTCTCCCATCTCTTCAGATTATTTTGCTTCCTTATTTGATTCTTCTTACTCATTATGTCTATCATTGAAACTTCTCCAATGATCCAGAACGATACTTAAACTTGTAAGTATAACCATATTTACTAAACTTTAGTAAATCATAATGAATAATCTTATTAACTTTGTGGTGGACTTGATCAGCGCACACCTAAGTGTATCTGATCCCTTTGTCCTTCACTTGATTCACATATACATGTGAACAAGGAATTAGACTTAATTTCCCAAATATATAAAAAAAATTCTCATGATCATACAATACAAGTTGCATGATTCCAAGTTTCTATCCAACTGAAACTTGGGTGATGAGAATCTTTCCTTATTTGGTAAATTATGACACTTCCAATAATGAAAGAATCAAATCCATTTACCCATATTGCTTATCAATGGAAACATATAATCAACAATTTTTCACAAATGCCATTGTAAGGATACTTAAAATAAATAAAATCAAAACCATTTTTTCTTTTTATTTTAAAACTTTGCGGAAAAATTTATCCTTACAATCCATATGGAAAACTTGTTGTTATCTATTCTAAGCAATATATCATAACTCTTAAGTAACTCAAAATTCTGATCACCGAACCATGCGATAGAAATCCATCTTCGCGATCAGAATCAGCATATAGTTCCTTTAAGTTTCTTCACTTTTTCTTTGATTCTTAAAGCATCAACATGTAACCTCATCACATTATGCAATAAGGATCTCAGAATAGAAACTTAATAGAGGTAGACAATGGACTTTACCTGAAGTAGAGTCAAACCTATTGACTTTACCATCCTTAAGATGTTTCAGGTAAATTTAGCAGCTTCGCAACGAATGTCTTTCCTTTGGCAACAAAATCATATGGACTCTTTGGAAACGGTACATGGGACTATCACAGACTTAACCTTTCTCTTTACCATTTGGTCAACCGAGTTGAATATGGCTGATCCCTTTCCATTGGGAAGAGAAGGTTTTTCCTGGACCTCCAATGTCACCATTTTCAATGTCTAAATAGGTTTGGAAAGTAGATCTTCCAATCCAATTTGCTTTACTAATGCTCCAAATCACTGCTGATTTAGCATCATCAAGCAAATGGGTAAGATCATTAAGGGTCTTGTCGCGACCTATCATCAGGGAGTGACTGAAGAACCAAGTCAGTAGCCAGCTACCTCGAGACTTCGACACCCGACTCTCCCGACTTGTCAATATGTGGCTTAATCCCCAAGATCTAAGCACATATAGACTTTGCTTGCAAATAGGGATTGAGTGACTTAGAACTTATCAAGTCTTAAAACTTGTGGGATAAGGAGATTTGTTGGATGAAGTGAAGTATGATTTCTAATCCCACAAATGCCCAACAAAGGGATTGATCTTTCACCTTGATTGCCATTTGGGATATCATCTTCATTAGGAAGCTAGTTCCTAAAGATTTGGGAAGACCATAGCTGTCTAAACTAGACATCTATAATGGGATAAATTCAAGTTAGTTGATTTAAAGTCCTTAATATAACACCCAATATGAAATATTAAGGCTAGGACCCAACAACCTATTTATAACTGGAAGAGGGATGCCGTAATCCAAATTATAAAATAGTTGAAGGTAGGTAAATGATGATTTACCAATTTCCACCATGAAAACGAAATATTTTATTATTTGGTTTTATTGGTTTTGAAACTCCTAGATCTTTTGAGATACATTGAAATTTTCAATGGCATGTTTGAATCTCGATTGTGCCCACTCAAATTTGTGACTGGGATAACGAGGATCACAAACAAGGTGTGAATAACCACACAGATTGACTTGGTACCCTTAACAATATTACCTAATCGATGTGCCGGTTAACCACACACGCTCCACCGATCCATAATAAAGTCAAGTTACCCTTTGCCACTCTTACTAGTCCATGTTAGTGTGCCGGTTAACCACACACGCTCCACTAACGACTTGGTAAGGTACAAAGTGTAATTTTATGGGCTAGCACCTTTTCACATTTTCCTAAGTAACTAAGATTGGGAATTTATAAGTGTTTAGTACTTAGTATTTTTCATTATACTTTTAATGAACGGAGAATTATAGTCCATTCCTACCCGTTCGGCTAACGACCCTCCACTAGTCAAGGAAGCGGTGGATGAGAGTGGACACCCATTAAACTGCCATTTTATACGCAATAACCTTATACCCCCCTTATAGATCGGCTTCGTGAATGAGGCCTACTAACGGTAAAATTGACTTCCTCTTATACATATCTATATAATTAAAATTATAATAATAGTATAAGGGTTGAATTTTAAACTTTCTTAAAATTTCAATGTTCAATTTGGAATTAAAGTATACATGAGGAGTAACTTTTTCAAATTCCAAAACTTGAGGGCAAGTTTTGAAACTATTTCAAGACTCTTTAAATCATAACTTATGAGTTTAATGGTTCATTAAAATGAAGACTCTTCATTTTAATGTAACCCCTTATTCTTTAAAAAACACTTTAAAGAAGTGTCTCTTCAACATCCATAACTTGAGGACAAGTTATGGAGTCATTAAACTATTTAATGGAAAAAATCTTACATTTTATGTAACCTACAAAACTTTTATGAGTTTTTAAGATTCATAAATATGACTTTTCCCATAACTTGAAGACAAGTTACAAAAACATATTTTATGAACTTCTTTTAGACTAATATGGATTGAAAACAACTAAAACATAATTTTTCATTATAAATCTAAACTAACTCATAAATCAAGGAAACATAAAATTCTTGAAAATTCATAACTTGAGGACAAGTTATGAACTCCATACAATTTTCAACAAGATCACGAATTATATCACCAAACAATTTGCACACAATTCCTATGATCTAGTAAAACTCATAAGCATGATTATTCATAATCAACAATTTTCAAGAATAACATGAACACATATAAACTTAAAACTTTTATTATAGCATTGAAATTGGTTTAACATAATCATTACCACATTCAAAACAAGTTTTATAAGCCCAAAACAGTCAAAGGTAATGATTCTAGACCAATTCCAGCACCAAAACTCAAAAATATGTTGTCTGGGGTTCCAACTCGTCGAGTGCATGAACAAACTCGGCGAGTTGGATGCATTTTGCCTTGGACTCGTCGAGTCCCTTCATGCACTCGGCGATTCTGCTGGGCAGACAGCACCAAAAGTCGATTTTTAAGCAGTTTAAGCAAGTACAACAAGAAAACAAGCCTAGGCTCTGATACCACTGTTGGGTTTTGAGCAATCTAACACTCCTAAGTGTACATGCAACCCTAAATACCTTGGATCTATGTTTTCTCTATTATACATGCAAATATCAACTTTCCAAGGTATTGTTCTATTCTAGCATACAAAACTTTGAATAACACAAGTTAGAATAACATACCTTTTGTTGGTGCTTGTCTTCATGAAGCTTGAGTGCCTAGTGCCCCAAGTGTGACACCTAAAATGGTTCACACGACACCATAAGAACTTGGAATAACTTAGAGAGAAATTAGAACACTTCAAGAATCGGCTTGCCCTCCATGCATATCTTAGTGGCTGATTTCTCACATCAATAAGATGCTTATATAGTTGTTACAATTAGGGTAAACCCTGATTGTCATGGCTTTCCATTTCCTTGGATCCATGGGTTCAAATACACCATGGAGCATCCATGGAGCATCCAATGGGTTTGAGCCCAACTTGATAATCCATGGAGCATTAGCCCACTATATAAGTATGGATGATTTACAGAATCAACCCATATATTTAATTAGTTTTCTTTTGATCACATAATTAATTCTAAATCAATTATTGATCAATACTAATTAAATAATCTTGTTAATATATTAGAACTTTTAATATATTAATAAACCTTAAGTGTTATTTCTCTCATTTTAGTCTATCCAAGTGCATGATGCCATGCAACCCAAATGGACCATGCCGGGTGGGGTCAAGTGTTACCAATTATAGTTATGGACTTAGACATTAATCCAACAGGGAACACATCTCAAACGGAACATCTCTGAGAACTGCTCCCATGTAACACCAATCCTCTCCTCAGGAGTGTATGAACTAGTCACTAATGTCCACCAATCTTTCACTCTAACCAGAGAAGGTTCAGGGGGCACTTGAGCTTCTGGTCCTCCGGGAATGAGCATGTAATGAAACAACCCTCTACATTAGACAATCTCCTCATAACCACATTCGGGTCCTTTCCCCCATCAAATTATGGGAGCTTTGTATTGTCGAAGTCCAAGTACTGGAAAGCTCTCTCTCCTTGAACACATGCGGCAACAACATCTACGGTGGCTGCAACAGTAGCAGCCTTAGTCAATTCAGCATAGTGCTCATCGAATATCTCAACAATTGTGGTCTTGATAGACCCAAATAGCTCTGGGATAAAAATCTAGATCGCAGTAGCCACCTTAGCAGCAATCATGTCACGAATCTGATCCTCAGTCAACTATGGCCTATCGTGGGCTCACGCTCCAGATCTCGATCCAAATCCTCTTGTGAACACTACAACGAAAAGAGACCAATAGGTACATAAGAAAATGCGACCATTCATACTATATATTCATCAGAGAGAGGATAACCCTCAGGGTTTGTGACTCCCTAGTTACATGTACGGGTCCTACGCTTCTAATAGTATGGGCCCATACTGCCTTCCACACTTACTCATATTTGTTCCAAGTATCGTCATAAACTACCTGATAGCAAATTCATAACTAGGAAACACATACATATTATCCTTGCTATCTCGAGAGTACCTAATCATTCCTTTACAGGCATGCTACCTACACATACTAACTCATGAAACTTCCACCAACCCTATAGCCACTCGTGCATGGTAATCATACATAACATTGGATCATATATGCAGTCGAATACTTAACCCTACCCTAAGCCCTTCATTAGACAAGAACAAAAAATAAGGCTAAATCAAACAGTCTCAGGCTATTAAATCTTACTTATGTACAACTATGTTGCACACACTAAGCAACTACAGTAATGATGTCAAATTCATCTAACATACAAGATGTCCTCTTAGGCTATCAGACATCATATATTAGGCAATTATATCATGCAACCACTGAAGATCCCTAGCCTATCTCTAGGATGCAGTTCTATCATAATCATTAATAGCAAATAGTAGTATGGTAACTTGGCGTATACGTTTTGCTTCAGCTGATTGTACACATCACATCCTTCGTTGGTTACTTTTGAAAAAAAAACCATTTGAAAAACTTTTTCAGTTCCTTAGTTTGAGTATGGATTCACACGAATGTTCATCCAATTCTCTCAAACCAGTTCTTTGATCCCAACTTGTAGCATTCCTAAAATCATGATAAAAATTTTCATTTTTAATTTAAAAGAAACCGTTGTTTTCAACGAGAACCATATCAAATCGAGTGTCAAATACAAATACTACCAAGATCAATGCATCATAAAAATATCTCAAAACATGTCATCGAATGATGTGTACGATCACGCCTTTGCCTTGCCCCGGTAATCTGAAGTACCTGAAACATAAAACTAAAACCTTAAGCCAAAGCTTAGTGAGTTCCTCCAAAGTACCACCACACAAGATATAACAGCATGCATATTGGGTCCACAACTAATAGACAGGAATACCCCCGAGTCCACAACATGAGTCTGGCTTGCCTTCAGGCCCACAGCTCATGTCTGGCTTACTCATGAGCCCACGACATAAGTCTGGCTTGCCCCTTGGGCCTAAATATTATGTCTTTCTTGCTCCCAGGTGTATTGGTTTCCGCACAAAGCAGTAATGCCTAAACTTAACCATACTATGTTGATATGTACATAACAAATAACATATAATAGTAAAATATAATCATATAGCAAGTCAACAGACTAAAAGGCAAATCTACATATCACTATTGCATAACAACTTCCTATATACCGGAACTCATTACTAGCAGATCAATTCATTAAAGCAACGTCCTCTAAAGTAAGATACATAACTCAGTGGGACGGTATTGATGCCTTCTAATGGGTTTTGATCGGAACAACAACCTATGTATTCATGCAAACCTAATTGATTTGGATCTAAGTTTTTCACTAGTTGAACATGAAAATTGAATACCAAAGCAAAACCCTAGATCTACCATATATAAATTGAAATCTACATATAATTAGGGTTTAGAATTTTACCTCACTTGTTATGTAGCAATAACAAGAACATCTTGAAGATCCTTGAATCTTGAAAGCTTAGTGCCTCAAATGTGACACCTCTAATTGCTTACAAACACCACTAGCAAGAGGATGAGAGGACAGAGGTGGGAATAGCACCAAATTTTTGCTAGGGTTTAAAAAGGCAAGCATTAGCTTAAAATCATAAATGGTGGGGTCTTTATATAGCTATAGGCTGCTAGGGTTTGCTGGATGAAACCCTAATTTCCGGATTAACGCTTAAACAGCCCATGGACTGCTCATTTAGACACCTTTGACAAAATATATAGCCCCTCCCAATAGTTTTCGTCCACTTCCATCTAAGGAGTAAAATATCCCAATTTTACAATTATCAATGATTTGCAAAACAACCCCTATTACTTTAATCGGTTCCTTTAATCCCAAAATTAATTGTAAATTAATTTCTGATTAAATAGTAATTAGAAAACATGATTTCTAATTAATATATTATTTTCATAATAAATTAATAAATCAATTTATTATTCCAAATAACAAATTCAACCCCTCTCTCCAAAACTCGTCCTGTCAAGATGCTAGAGTGAAGGCAACCCAAAACGACCATGCTACTATCAAATCAAATACATACCGATTATAGTTATGGGCTTACACACCTAGTCAAGTAACCTCCCTATTGGATAAGTCAATTAAATATGATTGCAAGTATGACCTCAAAATTTAACCAAATCGTAGCTTTCTAAAGCCGTTGTCGAACTCTGTCTAAGTTAGTTACGTGTCCTTAAGATAAGTGATCAAATATTCCTCCATTCCACAAGATATCATATGGACATGAGACATGGATTATAATTCATCTCTCTGTCAAAATTTTGTTTCCAGATTTCTGATTTATGACGACTAATAATAGACAACTAATCAAACACATGAATTCAGTCCAGGCTTGGCCAAGCGCTTTAGATGTCATCGTCAAATCATCAAGGGGCCCACACCTATCGCTTTTCCCCATTAGGGCAAAAGGAACGTATAAACTTCGACTCATATGCTTGCACTATTCACTCATCAAATCACGCATGACAATACGTTTTATAACATCAAGTTACTGATGCATTTACGTATTATCAATGGACAACTGACTTGTTAACAACAATTCATATGTCTCTGTTTCAAGAATATAAGATATTATCGTTTGAAAATTACTGTGATAAAATCTATGAAGTAATTCTCTGAGCATGGGTTAATCCAATACTCATATCCCCATTTCAAAAGTACTCGTGAATGTTGCAGCAAACCATTGCTATGTCTAAACCGTTAGACAATCTACACTCCAATTCACGGAAATCATAATTCACTACTTACTTCCAAAGTATGATCGACTGTGGATGTTTTGAATAATCCAATTATTCGGGAAGTGAAACATGCAAAGTGAAACACAATAATAACCTAATTAACTATGGTCTCAAAGCTATTGAATATAAATAAAACACTTATTTTTCTAATCACCATATTAATTACACTTTATTAACTGAACAATGTATCGTTAATCAATGAAACACTTGAATTAAACATCAATCATGCCATGTTATAAAGATGCATTCTATGTCTCTGTATGTCCATTCCTTTATGAGTAGATTAATTGGACATAATTCCAATGATGCTCGTATCACAATTCCAAATCCTTATTACTAGTGTATGAATTTCCAAAATTCTTGTCATAACTAAATGTGTCAGAATCTAACATTTCATGCAATGATCCTTTTGTGATGTCGTAACCCAGAAGTCACAAAGACTTTCCCAACATTGTCATAAAATGCTCCATTGAAACTCTGTTTGTTAAAAAACAATTTCATGGTAATGAAGTATCAAATTCAAGGTAATTCCTTGTACACCTTCTATGCATTAAGGTTTCTAGATTACATTCAGATTCTAATCATCAACTCCCATTATGGAAACATTTCCATATTTCCATATGACAATCAATTCCGATTAGGAATTATCCCAATCTAAAACATGTCAGTATGCTCAATCCAAATTCTCTACTTCCAACTATCCTTAAGCAACTAATCTTCTGCGAACTTCAAATTATCCTTTAATAGTTGTTCAATAACTCTAGTCATATCCAGTTCCTGTCCTTTTCCCTTCTTAATGCCACAGAAATTTGGAAAATTAGAACAAGTGAATACTATAGCATATGTGATCCATCCTATATCTAAAGCATATGGGATTCAATACATAATAAAGACATGACACTTGATCAGTCTCTTGCTATAATGTTTCCATGTATAGAATTTCCTATGTTGAATCATTTCAACACAATACTCATATATGTTCATGACTAAGTTCCATTAAAATTCTTCAATCTAAACGTTTAGATTTGAAATGAAGTATAAGTGATCTCTCCCCTATAACCTTCTATAGCGAAACAATTTTCAAATATAGCAACTTGCAAATTGAAAACTTTGTTTCCCATAGTATTGCCAACTTGCAATACATACTATAACCATTATGCTCCCACTAGCATAATAATTATATTCTTGCTACCATAACAATTATGCTCCCACAAGAATGTGTCAACTTCACACGATCGGTAATCAACCTCAGGTCGTGCGCTAGTGTTAACTAACATGTTTATTCTATATTGATTCCTGAAATTATTCAAGATCATTAAGACACCCACTGACTCCTTGACATAAAGGTTTTTATGTTAACGAACATTCCTCAACAAGCAAAAACAAATATTCAAAAGTTAGTGTGGGTTCTTATCAATACAACACTTCATTTAATTGGTATTAGTTTATCTTTGTTTTAACCAAAACATTACAACTACCAATTTCAAATGTGCTAAAGTAAGAAAATGTTTTTACTACACATTTCATGAGGTGTTATAAACCTACTTAGTTTGAGATGGGATTAGAAGTTAGTAGAGTGTGACTCTAAAACTTGATTCGGAAAAGAAGTATGAATTATCTCTTGATTAAACTATTTCAACAATATCTGATTCCTCTTCTTAGTCAAACAAATGCACTAAGATGTCCTTAGAGGATCAATTGTGACATAGTCCCATAATCATTAAGATGATCATAAAACATGATAATAAGGTAATCTCCTTTTTTTTAGGTTGGAGAAACCTTTATCTTTCTGCCTAATAGATTTTTCATATTCGTTCTGCCATTCTTTGAAACCTTTCAAAGAATTAAAATTACACTTAATCTTATAAGTATAACCGTACTTACTGAACCATCAGCAAATCAAGACGAATAGATTTATCATCTTTTGTGGTGAATCCAAATAGTCCACTTCAATGTGTACTAGATCCATTAGTCCTTCACTTTGACTCACATAAACATGTGATCAACGAATTAGTCTTAATCTTACAACAACAAAGGTTCTCATACACCGCACAATTCAAATTGTATGACTCTAAGTTTCTATACAACTGAGACTTGGGCGATGAGAATTCCTTTTCACTTGGTTGAATACGACTTCTCCACAAATGACACAACTAATAATCAAATCCATTTTTAACGTTGCTAGTAATAGAAATATAACCACTAATTTTCATAAATTTCATTGCAAGGAAATGTAAATTAAATAAGATAAAACCAAAAATTCACTTTATTGATAAAATGCAGAAAAAATTAACGTTATAATGCAAACATCTGAAAACTATATTTCTATACATGCATATTTCCTAAGCAATCTATTAAACTATTATAACTCCTAATCAGCAACTCCAAAATCTGATCATCGAACTCTACGACTGAAATCCATATCTCACAATCAAATTTAGCTTGATATTCTTAAGCTTCCTTCTTTCTCTTAGATCCTGCAAAAACATCAAATTATGACTATCACATCATGTATTAAGAATCTATGAGTAGGAAATTAATGGAGTTAGATAATGGATGTACCTGAAGTAGAGTCACACATCTTGAATTTACTATCTCTGTGATCCTTCAGGTAGTCATGGTAGCTTCACATCTAATGTCCCTTTAATTGGCAATAAAAATATATGGACTCTTCAGGACTGGCCCATGGGACTATCTCAGAAATAACCTTTCTCTTTACCATATGGTCAAACAGTTTGACCTTGGTCGGTCCCTTTTCATTAAGAAGAGAAACCTTTTCTAGACTACCAATGTTCCCAGTGTCATTTTCCATGTAAACTTGGGAGATTGATCCTTCAAACACATTTGCTTGACCAATGTACTTTAGCATTTCTGTTTCAGTAGAAATTACAAAATATGTCATATCAATAAGGGTCACGTCGTTGTCAGTCATATAATAGTCTATAACAAACTGACAATATAACTCAAGAACCGAGTGAAGAACCAAGTCAACAGCAAGCTCCTTTAGGAAAATGAAACCCAACATGTTGGGTTTTGAGCATTCTAACACTCCTAAGTATACATGCAACCCTAAATACCTTGGATCTATGTTTTCTCTATTATACATGCAAATATAAACATCCAAGGTATTATCCTAATCTAGCATACAAAAAACAATGAGTGTATCAAGATAGAATACATACCTCTTTGATGTAGAAAGTCTTCATGAAGCTTGAGTGCCTAGTGCCCCAAGTGTGACACCTCAAATGGTTCACACCACACCAAATACACTTGGAATAACTTGAGAGAATTCTACACTTCATGAAATCGGCTAGCCCTTTCTTACTCTCTCTAGTGGCCGATTTTTGTCAAGAATAAGATCTTTATATAGTGTTACAATTAGGGTAAACCCTAATTGTCATGACTTTCCATTTCCTTGGATCCATGGGTTCAAAAACACCATGGAGCCTCCATGGACCATCCTATGGGTTTTAGCCCAACTTGATTATCCATGGAGCATTAGCCCACTATACAAGTATGGATGATTTACACAATCAACCCAAATATTTAATTAGTCTTCTTTTGATCACTTAATTAATCCTAGATTAATTCTTGATAAATACTAATTAAATAATCTTATTATTCTTATTATTAATATACTAGAACTTATAATATATTAATAACCATAAGTGTCTTATTTCTCTCATTATAGTCTATCCAAGTGCATGATGCCATGCAACCCAAATGGACCATGCCGGGTCGGGTCAAGTCTTACCAATTATAGTTATGGACTTAGACATTAACCCAATAGTCTCCCACTTGGATAAGTCTAAAACTATTATTGCGTATGACTTCAGGAACCGACTGGCAATCGTAGCTCTCAAAAGCTTTTGTCGAACTCTAACCTTGTAGATGAACTCTGACCTTTGTCAGTGACTTGTACATTAGATAAGGGAACATATATTCCTCCATTCTAGATATAATATGGACCGAGACATGGATTATAATCATTCTCTCTGTCCATTTGTTGTTTCCCGATTTCTGATTTATGACGACTGACTAATTGAACAAATCAAATCAGTCTTGACCCGACCGAGCACTTCCATTTGTCATCATCAAATCATCGAGGGGCCCACAGATATCGCTTTTATCTCGAAGGTAAAAGGAATGGATAAACTTCGACTCGTATGGCTTGTTCTACTACTTGTTGAATCATACACAAAGGCACGTTTTATAGCACCGAGTTACCAAATGTGTTTTCGTGCAATCAATGTACAACCAACTCATAGTAACAACTCATATCTCTAGGTTTGAAGAATATAAGATATTATCGTCTCATGATCACTCGTGATAAAATCCATGAAGTGATTTTAATGAGCGCGGGTTGAATCCAATACTCAGAACTTATGAGCACTCATGAGTCTTGTAGCCCTTTGTCCAACACCTTAGACCTCTACAAGCCAACCCATGACATTCTTAATTCATATCTACTTCCAACATATGACCGCCTGTAGATGGTTTGAATAACTTAGTCATTCCGGAAGAATAACCTAGTTTATTCTGGAAGTCAAAACATGCAAAATGAAACACAATAATAATTGAATCCAATATGGTATCAAAACCTATGAACATAAATAAAACACGTTTTATTTATCACCATATGATCACACATTATTCATTGTATACTGTTCCAGCTATCAACTTTATTCTTGAATTTAAAACAATAGTTGTCCAATGCTCCAAGCATGAACACTATGTTTTTCTAAACACTAGTCATGCCACACACCAAGTATGCATACTATGTTTTTCTATGATCTTTACTTTGTGAACTAGATCAATTGAACATAACTTCAATGATTCCCTTTTCACACTCCCAAATCCTTACTGCAAATGCAAGAATTCCAAATTCATGTCATTTACTGAAATCTGTTAGATTCTAAACTTATATGCATTGATCCTCTTGTAATGATTATGCACAAAGTCAGAAAGACTTGACAACAATCATTACAGTGTATTCCAAAGGAGATCAACTCCTTGGAAACATCCTTCTTGCATTAAGTTTCCTAATCTTAAACAGATTGAAAATTCTAACTTTGAATCATTTCCAGATTCCATTTTGACTATCACTTCTGAACAAGAGTTGCCTCCTTAAAGATTATGTCAATATGGTCCTTCCAGAATTATCACTATACTTCCAACTGTCCTTGAGCAACCAATCTTTGGTAAGCCTTAGATTGTCCTCGACAATTGTTTAATCCTTTTAGTCATATCCAGTTCTAAACCTTTTCCCTTCTTAATGCCCTAGGCATTTGGAAATTTTTAGAAAGGATGAATATAGCACATGTAATCGATCCTATATTATGGGACACGATTCATGATGTCTCACATAAAGACTAAACCAGTCTTTTGCTATAATATGTCCATTTCAATTTGCCAAGTTGTCATAATTCAGATTATGAAAAGGGATGCCGTAATCATAATCGAATTTTAGAACGCAAATAATGGACCCATATACAGAATTTCCTTATGTTGAGCCATTCCAACATGAAATTCATATGTATTTCCTTGACTAAATGATTAAAACCTCACGATCTAAGCTTATAGATTTGAGATGAAGTATATGTTCCTCTCCCTTAATTATAGCAAAAGAACTCTTTCCCAATTGAAACTTTTTGTTTTCTATAATTAACATTGCTAACTTGCAATACTTATCATAATTATCATGCTCCCACTAACATGATGATTATTAGCATAACACTTATGCTCCCACTAGCTTTGACATGTACTCAGAAATCAGCTGGACTTCTAGAAATCAATACTTCATTGACTTTCTTACCAAAGTTTAGATTTCTGATACTAGATTGTTTTGATAAAACTTTATCAAAATCATACACCTTCCCTTAGATAGCACACTTGTGTGTCTAAACAATTATGAAGAGCGATGTCGTAATCATAATGGTTAGACCTTTTTGCCACTTCTTACAAGTCCAGGTTAGTGTGCCGGTAAACCACACACGCTCCACTAACGACTTTGAGAATGCAAATATCACAATTGCTATCTAGCTAAAATCTACTTAGTGAAAGTGTTTCCTCACCATCATTTTCATGAATCAGAGAGGAACCTTATGACACTTAGATTTGCTGGTGTATGTGTTCTTATCCATGTGAATTGTCAGAACCATAGTCACAAGACAGGGATAATGACAAATCCAAACTCATATGGACTGAACTCAATCTTAATTTCTTGCCGCCTGGCAGCTCAAGGGCCTGCCATTGCTTCCAAGTTATTGTGCAGCAAATTGAGAACTCTAAGAACTCATATGCAAAGCCAACTTTAACTAGAATGGGCACAGAATATGTCAACACGATAGGTTATAAACCTCAAGTCGTGTGCTAGTGAAGAACTTCAGGTTTTATTCTTGATTAGTTCTTGAGACTTTCAAGAGCTTTAAGACTCCCACTGTCCTCTTGACATATAAGACTTTCTTGTCAGATATTCAAGAGATAGTGTGGATTCTAATCAAGACAAACACTTCACACAATTGGCCTTAGTTGGTCTTTGTTTTATCCAAAACATCACAACTTACCAATTTCAAATGTACAAGAGTAGAAAACTTTACTCTTACATTTGACTTGTGTTTTTAAACCTTCTCTAAGACATGTCACTCAAATTACAATCTTGGAGTATGACTCTAAGACTTGTATTGGAACAAAGTATGACTCATCTTCTTGATTTAACCACTTCAACAATTCAAGTTCCTCTTCTTAGTCATAAGAATGCACTAAGATTTCCTTAGAGAACTAATTTTGATATGGTTTCTTAATCATTAAGATGATCACAAAACTGATACTAAAGTACTCTCCCATCTTTTCAGATTTGAGAAACTTTTATCCTTCTGCCTAATTTGATTCTTCTTATTCGCTCTGCCATACATTGGAACCTTTTCCAATGTCTCAGAGTTACACTTAAGCTTGTAAGTATAATCATGTTTACTGAGCTTTAGTAAACTATGACGAATAGTCTTATCAATCTTTTTTGGTGGACTTAATCAGTGCACAAGAATGTGTACTCGATCCCTTAGTCCTTTACTTGACTCACACATCCATGTGACCGAGTAATTAGTCTTAATTTTTCCAATACTTGAAAGTTCTCATTCATCATGCTTTACAACTTGCATGATTTCAAGTTCCGGTCCAATTGAAACTTGGGTGATGAGAATCTTTCCTTATTTGGTAAATTTAGACATTACCACAAATGAAAGAATCAATTTCATATTTCCACTCTTGCTATTAATGGAATCATATAAGCAACAACTTTTCCTCAAATGCCATTGTAAGGATATTTTAAAATAAATAAAATCAAAATTTTTCTTTTATTTTAAAACTTTGCGGAAAAACTTATCCTTACAATCCATATGAAAGCTTGTTATTATCTATTCCTAAGCAATATCTCATAACTCCTAAGAAGTAGTTCAAGAATCCGATCTTCAAGCTACGCAATAGAAATCCATCTACGTGATCAGATTCAGCATATTCTTTCTTTAAGTTCCTTTACTTTTCTTTGATTCTTAAAACATCAACATGTGACCCAGTCACATCATGTATCAAGAATCTCAGATTAGAAACTTAGCAGAGTTAGATAGTGGACTTTACCTGAAGTAGAGTCAAACTTATTGACTTTAACATCTTTAGGTAAATTTGGCAGATTCATGACCAATGTCCATTCCTTTGGCAATATAAACATATGGACCCTTTGATAATGGTACACGGGACTATCACAGACTTAGCTTTTCTCTTTACCATTTGGTCAACACAGTTGACTATGGTCGATCCCTTTCCACTGGGAAGAGAGAGCTTTTCTGGATTTCCTGTGTCACTATTGTCAATGTCCATCAAGTTTTTAGGAATTTGATCTTAGCAAATAGATAAGATCATTAAGGGTCTTGTCATATTCTGTTTCATAGGAGTCCTAAAGGAGCTCACTATGTGACTTAGAAAGTGATTGAACCAACAACTTTCTCAAGACTTTGACACCCAACTTTCCCGGCTTGTCAATATGTGACTACATCTCCAAGATGTGATCACACCTAGACCTTGCCTTGCCAACAAGGCTTGAGTGACCTTGAACTTGTGGGTTAGGGAGAATAATTGGAGGAGGTGAAAGAAGTATGATTTCCATAGGACATCATCTTCATTTAGGAAAGCTTGTTTCAAGAGATTTGGGAGGATCATAAATGTCCAAACCAGACATCTTTTGGGAAATATTCAAGATAGTTGATTTGAAGTCCTTAATATGACACCCAATATAAAATATTAAGGCTAGGACCCAACAAACTATTTTATAACTTGGAAGAGGGATGCCGTAATCGAAGCTATAGATTATTTGAAGGTAGGTGAATGATGATTCACCAATTTCCACCATGAAAAACGAAATAATTTATTAGGTTTTAATTGGATTTGAAACTCCTAGATCTTTGAGATTCATTGAACTGTTCAATGGCATGTTTCAATCTTTAGTGTGCCCTTCAGGTTTTGTGACTAGGATGCCGAGGATCACAAAACAAGGTGTGAAGTAACCATGCAAATTACTTGGTACCCTTAAGTGTTTACCCCTCAATCGATGTGCCGGTTAACCACACACGCTCCATCGATACTATGATAAACATTAAGTAACCCTTTGCCTACCTTGTTAAATACGAGTTAGCGTGCTGGTTAACCACACAAGCTCCACTAACCGACTTAAACAAAGTGCAAAGTGTAATTTCATGGATCAGCACCTTATTCACATTTTCCTAAGTAACTAAGATTGGGTATTTATAAAAGGTTTGGTTACTTAGTATTTATCATTAATACTTTTAATGAAGGGAGAATTATAGTCCTGTCAAACCCGTTCAGCTAACGACCCTCCACCAGTCAAGCAAGCGGTGGGTGAGAGTGGACACCCATTAAGTTGCCATTTTATAGGAAACAACCTTATACCCACCTTATAGACCGGCTTCGTGAATCAGGCGTACTAGCGGTAAGACTGACTTTACTCTTATACATATATATTATTAACTTATAATATTATAAAGTATAAGGGTTGAATTTGAACTCTTTAAAATTCTAAGGGCTAACTTGGAATTAAAGTATTCATAAGTGAAAACTTTTCAAATTCCAAAACTTGAGGGAAAGTTTTGAAACTATTCAAAACTAATTAATTCCATGATTTATGTGTTTAAAGTAGTTTTAATCCAAAAACTCTTCAAGTTCCATAACTTGAGGACAAGTTATGGAAGACTTTAAACTAATAAAAGAATTACTTTTCTTTATTTTATAACTTATGGAATTAATTAAGGTTATACTTTATTTATTTATTTATTAATGAAGTGACTCTTGAACCTCCATAACTTAAGGACAAGACTCTTCATCTCTTGTAACCATTGCCAACTTTTATGAGTTTTATGAAACTTAAATGTGACTTTTCATATAACTTGAGGACAAGTTACAAAAACACATTTTAGAATCAACTCTTAGATTAATTTGGATTGAAAACAACTATTTCACTCAACTTTTCTATTAACCTAAGCAACTCATATGAACAAGATAATTCAAATCAAACTTTTTCATGTAATTAGTCTAACCCTTAAACTAATACAAAACATGAATCTATTGACAATTATCTTTGAAATTGGATTAGCATGAAAATTACCACATCAAAACAAGTTTATAAGTTCAAAAACATCTTAGGGTAATGTTCCTAGTCCAATTCCAGCCAAAACAGTCGAGTTTATGCTGTCTGGGGGTCCAACTCGTCGAGTGCATGAACCAACTCGGCGACTTGGATCGATTTGATCACTTTTTATGGATGGACTCGCCGAGTCTCCTGATGGACTCGCCGAGTCTGATGATCAGACAGCAACAACTTCGATTTTTTAAGCGGTTTTTCAAGTATAAGAAGAAAACAAGCCCAGGCTCTGATACCACTGTTGGGTTTTGAGCATTCTAACACTCCTAAGTGTACATGCAACCCTAAATACCTTGGATATATGTTTTCTCTATTATACATGCAAATATGAACATCCAAGGTATTATCCTAATCTAGCATACAAAAAACAATGAGTGTATCAAGATAGAATACATACCTCTTTGATGTAGAAAGTCTTCATGAAGCTTGAGTGCCTAGTGCCCCAAGTGTGACACCTCAAATGGTTCACACAACACCAAATACACTTGGAATAACTTGAGAGAATTCTACACTTCATGAAATCGGCTAGCCCTTTCTTACTCTCTCTAGTGGCCGATTTTTGTCAAGAATAAGATCTTTATATAGTGTTACAATTAGGGTAAACCCTAATTGTCATGACTTTCCATTTCCTTGGATACATGGGTTCAAATACACCATGGAGCATCCATGGACCATCCTATGGGTTTTAGCCCAACTTGATTATGCATGGAGCATTAGCCCACTATACAAGTATGGATGATTTACACAATCAACCCATATATTTAATTAGTCTTCTTTTGATCACTTAATTAATCCTAGATTAATTATTGATCAATACTAATTAAATAATCTTATAATTCTTATTATTAATATACTAGAACTTATAATATATTAATAACCATAAGTGTCTTATTTCTCTCATTATAGTCTATCCAAGTGCATGATGCCATGCAACCCAAATGGACCATGCCGGGTCAGGTCAAGTCTTACCAATTATAGTTATGGACTTAGACATTAATCTAGCACAACATTCCCAATTTGTCAATTTGCGACTTCATGTTTAGAACATGAGCACACACATAATTTCCATTTAGGTGTTTGCATGCCAACAGGGCATGAGTAACCTTGAACTTTTCAATTTGACGACAATGTTGGTCAGGGAGAATCACTGGAGGTAGTGGAGGAAGAGTTGGAGAAGTATGATTTCAAGTTCCATCAATGCACAAAGAAAGGGAGCGTTCTTTCACATTGATCAACTTGTGGAAGATCATATTCTGATTGAGAAGGCAAAATATTTCTAGAAGGGTTAGGAAGAGCTTAGTAGTCTTGACTCGAAATCTATAAACAAAGAAAATTCAATTTAGTTGATTTATTTAGTCCTTGATTGTTAACCCAAAATTTAAATTATGGCTAGGATCCATATTTTCGATTCGAATTCTAAAGAGGGGTGTCGTAATCAAATTCGAATCTATTTTACGTAGGTAAGCAATTACCAGTTTCAATCAAATGAAACTCCTAGTTCTTTTGAGATTCATTGAACTATTCAACGCCATGTTTAATCTTGATTATGCTCTCACTTTGTGACTGGGATGCCGAGGATCACAAGCGAGATGTGAATAACCATGAAAATTTTATTGGTGCTCTCAATGTCATTTATCACCCAATTAATGAGACAGTTTGATGGGTTTTAGCCATATGAACATTCCTATGTGCACATACAAACCCTAATGCTTGGATCTAGGTTTCTCTAATGGAACATGCATTGAATCCAATACTTCTAATTGATGGGTTTTAGCCATAAGAACTTTCCTATGTGCGCATGCAAAACCCTAATGCTTGGATCTAGGCTTTCTAATTAACATGCTTTGAATCCAAGACTTCTAATGACTAATTAGGTATAAGAACAATACTAAATCAGATCCAGAATCATACCTTTGAATCTCTTGTTTGATCTTGTTTTCTTGGAGCTCTAGAGTCACAATTGTCACTCCTCTAATGGCTTACAAACACCAAATAGCAAGGAGGATGATTTGAGAGAGAGGAAAGGGGAGGAATTCGGCAAGTGGTTCTCTACTTTAGATCAAGTGTCGATTTCCCTTTGACATAGGGTCTATTTATACTTGTAGACTCCTTAAGGGTTACAACTTAAACCTTAATTGGATAATCTTCTCTTAAAGCAATCCAAATCCATTCCTTAGATAGACTTGGACGATTTTAAGCTATCCTTAGCTTCTAGAATTCGTCCAACCCTTATCCAATATGGATTTACAGTCTAAAATTTAACTATCAAACAATTGACAGTTTATACCCTCTTATTTAATTAATCTCTTTAAGTCACAAAATTAATTCTAATTAATTCTATGACTTATATTAATCAAATAACAATATTATTATTCTTTATATTATTCCCATAATATATTAATAATATTTATTCTCTCTTAATAAATCATCCTATCAAGTTGCTATGGTGAAGGCAACCCAAAAGGACTATGCACAACCGGGTCAAATACTTGCCTAATATAGTTGCAGCCTTAGACACTATTCCAACAGTCTCCCACTTGGATAAGTCTAGTAACTATATGCACAAGTACAATTCGATTTGCAATCGTAGCTCTCAAAGACACTATCAAACTCTGATCTAATCAATTTTTTCCTTTAGATAAGGGATCGTACAGTCCTCTGTTAGATATCATGCTGACAATTCTATGGAATGATTAGTCAAGCATTTAGGTTTCTCAATCTCTGATTTATTTGACATAGAACATAATCGAACACATCAATTCAGTTCTGACCGGGCCCGGCACATAAGTCAAATCAAATCATCGAGCGGCCGAGATATCACTTTCACCATCTTGGGATAAAAGTTACAGATAAACTTCGACTTATATGCATTTACTTATTCAGTAATCAACTATACACAACAATGCGTTTTATAACACCGAGTTACTGATGCGTTTTCGCATTATCAATGTAAAATCAATTAACAAATAACAAACCATATATCTAGGTTTTAAGACTATATGATATTATCGTCTTGCGATCACCCTTTTATATCATATTCCATAAGGTGATTCCAGCAAGCGCGGGTTTGTTCCAATGCACAAAACAAGTTCATAAGCACTCATGAACGTCGCAACAATCTTTTGCTATGTCCAATACCATTTAGACAATCTACGCACCGATTCATGACAATCTTCATTCATATCTACTTCCAACATATGAACTATTGTGGACAATTTGAATAATTCGATTATTCTTAATAAACTCAATTATTCTGGAAGTCAAAACATGCAAAATGAAACAATAGTTAAACAATTAACATAAGACAGCAACATTACTTATAAATAAAACTCCTTTATTTAATCATCAAATATTAATTACATTTATCTATTACACGTTTCTAATACTATCTAATCTATGCTAATATCACCCTTCAGTCCAATACTCCAAGCATGCTGCAAGTGCTTAACCCTGCTCAGTCCCTTCGTAAGCGGATCTGCTGGGTTATCTTCTGATGATATCCTCTTCACTATGAGTTGTCCTTCTTCTACACGATGTCTAATAAAGTGATATTTTCTGTCTATATGTCTAGATCTACTATGATCCCTCAGTTCCTTGGTCAAGGCAACCGCTCCTTCATTATAACAGAAAATCTCCATGGGCTCCCTTATGGCGGGTATAACTCCAAGATCACCCATGAATTTCTTCAGCCATATTTCCTCCTTCGACGCTTCGCTCGCTGCAATGTACTCTGATTCGCACGTTGAATCAGCTACGGTTTCTTGCTTGGAACTTTTCCAAGTCAATGCTCCTCCATTCAGGGTAAAGACCCAGCCCGACTGCGAACGGTAGTTGTCCCCGTCGGTCTGAAAGTTGGCGTCACTATATCCTCGCACCTTCAAGTCATCACTCCCTCCGAGGACTAAGAACCATTCCTTTGTCCTCCGAAGGTACTTAAGGATATTCTTCACCACAATCCAATGGGCTCTGCCAGGGTTTCCTTGATATCTACTAACCATGCTCAAAGCAAAGGCTACATCAGGGCGAGTACAAGTCATAGCGTACATGATTGAGCCAACTGTGGAAGCGTATGGTACTCGGCTCATTTCTGCTATTTCAGCTTCGGTACTCGGACTTTGAGTCTTACTCAACTTGGCATTACTTTGTATCGGTAATTCTCCCTTCTTTGAGTTTTCCATACAAAAACGTTTTAGTACCTTCTCTAAGTAAGTGTTCTGACTAAGTCCAATTAGTCTCTTACTTCTTTCTCTTACTATCCTTATTCCCAAAATGTAAGAAGCCTCTCCGAGGTCCTTCATAGCGAAGCACTTCCTGAGTAATGTGTCATCGACATATAGAACAAGGAAGCTTACTATACTCCCACTGGCTTTGACATATACACAAGATTCATCTTTGCTTCTTACAAGTCCAAACTCTTTGACTTTCTCATCGAAGCAAAGATTCCATCTGTGAGACGCTTGCTTAAGTCCATAAATGGACTTCTCAAGCTTACACACTCCATTCGGATGCTTCAGATCCACAAACCCCTCAGGCTGAGCCATGTAAACACCCTCATCCAACTTTCCATTCAGGAAAGCGGTCTTGACATCCATTTGCCAAATCTCATAATCATGAAATGCGGAAATTGCTAGCATCACTCTAATAGATTTTATCTTCGCAACTGGTGAGAAGGTCTCATCATAGTCAACTCCGGGAGTTTGAGTAAAGCCCTTTGCGACCAATCGCGCTTTATATGTGTGTACGTTTCCATCCATGTCGGTCTTCTTCTTGAAGATCCATTTGCACCCAACGGTCTTACGTCCGGGCACATTATCAACCAAATTCCAAACTTGGTTATCATACATGGATTGGATCACGCTATCCATTGCCTCTTTCCATTTTGCAGACTCCGGGCCTGCCATGGCTTCCTTATAGCTATTAGGTTCATCAAGATTTATTAGTGTACCATCACTAATATACGTGTCCCCTTCGGTAGTAATATGAAAACCATAGAACTGGGGTTGAACTTTAACTCTATCGGAACGTCTAAGAGGTAAGGATTCGTCAATCGTTTCAACCGGAGTTTCATCCTCGGGTTGAGTGCCAGCGGTAGAGGTTCCTTCATCTATCGACTCTTGAATCTCTTCAAGTTCGATTTACCTCCCACTGTCTCCTTGGCTTATGAGTACTCACTCTCGGAAAACTCCTCTCCTCGCAACGAAGACAACATTGTCCTTCGGTCTATAGAAGAGATATCCAAAGGATTTATGCGGGTAGCCGATGAAAATACATCGCTCACTTCAAGGTTCGAGCTTGTCGTGAGTATCTCGTCTTACGAAAACCTCGCCACCCCAAATCTTGATATGTGCTAACGAGGGAGCTTTCCCTGTCCACATCTCGTGAGGTGTTTTTGCAACCTTCTTAGTAGGGACTCGGTTAAGGATATGGGCGGCAGTCTCTAAGGCATACCTTCAAAAAGATATTGGTAGTGAAGCACGACTCATCATATAGCGAACCATATCCAATAAGGTTCGATTACGCCTTTCTGCCACACCATTCAACTGCGGTGTCCTAGGAGGCGTCAATTGTGAAACTATTCCGCACTCCTTGAGATAATCGTGGAATTCAAGACTTAGACACTCTTCTCCTCGATCGGATCGAAGCATCTTGATTTTCCTACCCAATTGATTCTCCACTTAATTCTTGAACTCTTTGAACTTTTCAAAGGTTTCTGACTTTTGCTTGATTAAATAAATATACCCATACCTACTATAGTCATCGGTAAAAGTCACATAGAAGCGGATCCCATCCTTCGTGGTTGATCTAAACGGTCCACATACATCGGTATGTATTAGGTCCAATAGACCCTCACCCCTTTCACACGTGCTTGTGAAGCGTGATTTAGTCATCTTTCCAAGCAAACAAGACTCGCACGTGTCATCTTCCCTAAGGTCGAATGACTCCAATACTCCATCCTTTTGGAGTTGGGCTATGCGTTTCTTGTTGACATGTCCAAGACGACAATGCCACAAGGATGCTTTATCCATACTAGTGGAAGAATCTATGTTTAAAACATCATTTCCTAAGTTATCAACAATCATAACAGTTTCATAAATTCCATTACATGGTATAGCTTCAAAGTAAAAGACACCATTTAGATAAGCCAAAGTAGAACCATTCTCATTATTAAAAGAAAATCTAAAACCTTGTCTAAATAAACCATGAAATGAAATGATGTTTCTAGCCATTTCTGGCGAATAGCAACAATTGTTCAAATCTAAACATAAATTATTCCTAAGCACTAAAGAATACACTCCAATCATGGTCACAGGCGACGATCTTCTGTTTCCCATGATTAGATTGATCCTTCCTTGCTCCACATCCCTACTTCTTCTTAGTCCCTGCACATTAGAACAAATGTGATAACCACAACCGGTATCAAGAACCCAAGAAATAGCATGATTAGAATCGTTAGATTTAATTGTGTATATACCTGCGAAAGATGGCTTGATCTTTCCTTCCTTAATGGCTTGCAGGTACTCTGGGCAGCTTGTCTTCCAATGTCCTATCTTATGGCAGTAGTGGCACTCTGCCTCCTTTGGGTTAGGGGATGGCTTAGCAGGATCAACTTTGGTCCCACTAGAAGAGGCACCATCTCGGGCTTTAACCTTACGATAGTTCTTAAACGAAGCCTTCCTCTTCTTTCCCTTTCCTAGACCAATAGCCAAGACAGGAGCAACTGGTGGATAGGGAGTTGGTGCAACAGACTTGTCTTTGAAGTTGCTCTCAGCGACCCTCAAGAGACCTTGGAGTTTGCTTAGGGTGACCTCCTCTTTGTTCATGTGGTAGGTCATCCTAAATTGATTGTACATCGGAGGCAAAGAGCGAAGCACCATGTCGATCGCCAAGTCTTCCCCAAAGTCAACATTTAACTTGCGAAGGCGGTCGACATGCCTTATCATCTTTTGTAGGTGCACGGTAAGAGACTATCCATGACCCATTTTAGCGGAAATCATTTTAGTGAAAATCTCATAATGCTCTTGTCTCGCGTTTTGGTGGTATCTCTCCAATAAGTCTTGATGCATCTCGTACGGGTACACGTACTCGTAGGACTTTTGGAATTCGGAGTTCATGGTGGCTTTCATGATGCAATGTACGGGTACATGTACTCGTAGGACTTTTCTCGAGCTTCTCATCGAGGACATACTCCTTATCCTCATAGCGAGCAATGGTGCGAATGTATCTTATCCATTCGCTAAAGTTCGTTCCATCGAAAGTGACCTTTTGGCAAAGGCTCATCAATGTGAAAGAACTAGCAGCAGCGTTGTTTGCGTATGACATCTACAAATAGAAAAGGACAAAGATAGATTAGAATATGAATCCCTAATTATCACCCAATAAGAAAAATTAGGGCTAGGATCCAACAACAATATTTACATATTAGAAAAGGGATGTCGTAATCTAACATGCAAATAATATGAAGGTAAGTGAATGACGATTCACTAATTCTCCACCATAAAACCTAACTATAAGTCCTAAATGTTTTGAGAATTCCTAGGTTTGGATGAGATTCATTGAAACTATTCAATGGCATGTTTAAATCTCGATATGCCCCTCTTGTTTGTGACTGGGATACCGAGGATCACAAAGCGGGTATGAATTACCATGCAAATTCACATGGTGCCTTCATTGTTACGATAACCTATTCGATGTGCCGGTAAACCACACACGCTCCATCGAACTATGATAAACAATGAATCACCCTTTACCACCTTTGCTTAGAACCAATTAGTGTGCCGGTAAACCACACACGCTCCACTAACTTCTTAGCAAGGGTGCAAAGTGTAATTTCATGGGATTGCATCAATTCACTTTTCCTAAAGTAACTAAGATTGGGAAATTTTAAAAAAAATGTAGTTACTTTGTATTACTTATTATACTTTTAATGAGAGGATGAGGTTGCCCTATCCTACCCGTTCGGCTAACGACCCTCCACCGATCAAGCAAGCGGTGGGTGTGAGTGTACACCCATTAAGCGTCACTTTATGGGCCACAACCTTATACCCACCTTATAGATCGGCTTCGTGAATGAGGCCTACTAACGGTAAGACAAGCATTTTAGTTATACATATATATACGTATTATTCTTGTAATATTATATTAGTATAGGGTTGTATTTTAAACCTTTTAAAATCTAGGGTTTGAAATTTAAATTGTCTAAATTTAAACTTTTAATCACAAAATATAAATTTCAAAACTTGAGGACAAGTTTTAAACATTTAAAACATGGAGGATCAAATAACAAATAATTTTAATTAACAATTAATTTCCTAATTATCTATATTTGATTTATTCAAGATTTCTTGTAAGATAATTACCAAATAAATCAAAATAATTAATCAATTATCATATAAGGAAATTAAATATTTTATTAGTTGATAAATATCTTTAATTAGATCAAGATTATAGTCATATATACCAAAAAAATCGGATTAGGGTTGATCTAATATGATTAAGGTAAGTTTCCATAAGATAATCATGAAGAAATCCCGAATCTGGCCATTCCTGACGCTTGGACTCGCCGAGTGCACCAAGTGACTCGCCGAGTCAGGCCAACTTGCCGAGTCCACTATGAACTCGCCGAGTCCATGACTCAGAAACACAAAAAATCGAATTTTGCAGTTAAGTTTCAAACAAATAAGCAACAATTTAATGAAAATCAAGCTAGGCTCTGATACCACTGATGAGTTTTAGCCATAAGAACTTTCCTATGTGCGCATGCAAAACCCTAATGCTTGGATCTAGGCTTTCTAATTAAACATGCTTTGAATCCAAGACTTCTAATGACTAATTAGGTATAAGAACAATACTAAATCAGATCTAGAATCATACCTTTGAATCTCTTGTTTGATCTTGTTGTCTTGGAGCTCTAGAGTCACAATTGTCACTCCTCTAACGGCTTACAAACAGCAAATAGCAAGGAGGATGATTTGAGAGAGAGAGGAGAGGGGAGGAATTCGGCCAGGGGTTCTCTACTTTAGATCAAGTGTCGATTTCCCTTTGCCATAGGGTCTATTTATAGTTGTAGACTCCTTAAGGGTTACAACTTAAACCCTAATTGGATAATCTTCTCTTAAAGCAATCCAAATCCATTCCTTAGATAGACTTGGACGATTTTAAGCTATCCTTAGCTTCTAGAATTCGTCCAACCCCTATCCAATATGAATTTACAATCTAAAGTTTAACTATCAAACAATTGACAGTTTATACCCTCTTATTTAATTAATCTCTTTAAGTCACCAAATTAATTCTAATTAATTCTATGACTTATATTAATCAAATAACAATATTATTATTATTTATATTATTCCCATAATATATTAATAATATTTTTTCTATCTTAATAAATCATCCTATCAAGTTGCTATGGTGAAGGCAACCCAAAAGGACTATGCACAACCGGGTCAAATACTTGCCTAATATAGTTGCAGCCTTAGACACTATTCCAACACTAATAACAATTGTAGTATAATAACATAAGAAATCAGATTTAGATGATTACCTTGAATCACTTGCTTAAATCTTCTTGTCCTTGGAGCTTTAGAGTCACAAGTGTCACTCCTCTAATGGCTTACAAACACCAACTAGCTAGAGGATGATTATAGAGAGAGGAGAAAGGAGGAAGAAATCGGCCAGGGTTTCTTTTGAGACAAGAGTGCTGATTTCCCTTAACCCCTAGGGTCTATTTATACTTGTGAGGCTCCTAGGGTTTCATCCTTAAACCCTAATTGGATAACTTAATCCCTAAGCAATTCAATACCCTAATGATAAGCCTTGGATGATTTCAAGGTCTATCCTAAACCCCAAAACCGTCCCCTCTTATCCATAAGGGATTATAGCCCAAAGTACAACTATCATACAATTGACAGTTTATGCCCCTTTATTCAATTAATCTCTTTAAGTCACCAAATTAATTCTTAATTAATTTATGACTTATATTAATCAAATAATAATAATATTATTCCTTATATTATTCTCATAATATATTAATAATATTTCTTCTCTCATTATAAATCATCCTGTCAAGTTGCTATGGTGAAGGCAACCCAAAAAGGACCATGCACAACCGGGTCAAATACTTGCCTAATATAGTTGCAGCCTTAGACAATATTCTAACAGTCTCCCACTTGGACAACTCTGGTAACTATATACAAGTATAATGCGATTAGCAATCGTAGCTCCCAAAGACGATGTCAAACTCTGATCTTATCAATCCTGTCCTTTAGATAAGGGATCGTACAGTCCTCTGTTTAGATATCATGCTGACAATTCTATGGAACCAATTTGTCCAGCAATTGGTTTCTTGATCTCAGATTTATTCGACATAGAAATTAATCGAATACATCAATTTAGTTCTGACCGGGCCCGACACATAATGTCACACCCCCAAACCTGAACGGCGGAAACGTTCGGGGGCGGATGACTTCATGTGGTAACGTAACAAATAAATACATAGTAAGAAAGCAATACAACCATCACATATATAATTGAAAGGTTACATTTTGTCAAAAGTTACATGTTCAAAACCAATTACAATATGATGTCAAAATATGAGATTAAACTGGCGCCGCAGCTTCCCTTCATCAAAAGCATAATGATACCTGAAATTACTGATTTCCTGGGACATACAAGTAATTTTGAAAGAGTAGATCAGCATTTAAGCTGGTGAGTTTCATAAGTATTTAAATGACAATGTTTGTATGAAATGAAATGTTTTGTCCTTGGTTGTGTTGTGTTTAGAAAATCCTATATTTTCTAATAGTATAAAAGTAGCCTTCTCTCAAGACCCATGTTTTTTTCTAAAATGTATGTAAGTGTAAAATAACCAATGTGTTTGAAAACCTTGTAAATCAATGCATTTTTAATACCCCATGTGAGTTATATAACCATACTATTCACTTGGAATGCCTATATACAACGTTCTTCAGGCGTTGGAATGTTATGACGTTTGTTACCCCAAATGGTGGACTGTAGCTAATAGTCAGGGTGCGGGTTGTCAAGCCCGTATAGATCTATACACAAACACCATGCTCCCCCTCCAAGGGATTCTGGTATATAATACAGGACTTGAAATGTGTACTCGAACGTACGTGAAGTTTATGTCTCACAAAACCGTGGTATAAAAAACAGATTTACGTGTTAAAATGTTCGTTTGTTCTTGTATATGAAAGTGACTTCTTGAAAATCATGTTTCTAATAGTTAGAAATTTGTTCGTAAAACTATACCTATTATAGTTTTAAAAGTGTGTCTCGTGTGTTTAGAAATACCTAGAAAAGAAATCATTTGTTATGAAAGCATAGATTCTTGTAGAGCCTAAGGTAGACAAATATACATATAATCTAAGAAAATGTTTAGTTTATACATGCATTACAACAATTTATATTTCAAAAGATAGAATTCTATTGTAACATACTTTATATACGAAAGTTTCCTATAAAGTTTATAAATCACATGTGATTTGGATATATAAAAGCATATAAAATAATTCTTTATGTAACACACGATAATACTCGTGTGTTTTACTTGTATTCCCCCCCTTGAAAGCATATAAAAGCATTTAGAATATCTTAAAAAGGTTAATTAAGGGGTATGAACTCACTTGAAAGTTTGAAGATAGCGAGATGAAAAACCGGGCAGAGTTTCGTATTGGGAAACGGATTTTTCTCGGGATTCTCGGGAATCGCGAGAGTAAAATTGAACCTCGGGACTTGAGCAAAAAGACCAGAGCTTCGGGGTAGTGCGGGCACGGAAAACGAGGCAAGATCGTGAGAGAAATGAGAGAAATGGGGTGATTTTTCCGGAACCCTCGCATTTCTATTTATAGGGGGTCTGAGAAGCCTCGGTACGCGGGGCGTACGCTCGTACGCAGCGCGTACGCGTACGTCATGCATGACCGACTCCTCGACTGCCTCGGCTTCGGATGGGACGGATCGGGTAGCTTCGCATAGGGCGACGTGGACGGACCGAGACCAAGGCCCTCGGGTACGCGGGGCGTACGGGGTTACGCAGCGCGTAACTCGAATGAGGATGCTGACTCCTCCTTCGGATATTACCAGATTTTTGAATTAAATTTATATATAATTTATTTAATAAACTTCAAAAAATCATATTTTCTTCATACGAACTCCGTTTTCGATGGCCTTTATATCCACGCGTAGGTGAGACTACGCTCTACAACTTTCGTTTAGACTCCGTTGGCAAATTCCGAAATTAATTTTATTATTTAATTATAAAATAACGTGATTAAGGAATTTCTTTAAAAATTTATAACTTCTTTATCTGACGTCGGTTTTTGCCAAACTTTTCACCGCTGAAATACCATTGTCGAGACCTTCGATTCTCGTTTAGGTCATTCCGGCCAAAAGTCGCTCGATCTCCGATTCGAGTTTTTAGCTGTCTGCTGCTAAGCCGAACTTGGAAAAATCTTAACTTCAATATAGGAAGCCGGATTTGGGCATTCTTTTTACGTACGATCCCGGTTTAATGATATTAAACATAGTAGGCAGTTAAATAGAAACTTTTTGGACATTATATTATCAAAGTTAATTTCTTTAACTCAAAAGTGGTTACAATACTTGACTTATTAGGCCATTACAAAGAGTTGAAATATCGGGTTGTCACACATAAGTCAAATCAAATCATCGAGCAGCCGAGATATTGCTTTTACCCTCTTAGGATAAAAGTAACAGATAAACTTCGACTTATATGCATTTACTTATTCATTAATCAACTATACACAACAATGCGTTTTATAACATCAAGTTACTGATGCGGTTTCGCATTATCAATGTACAACCAATTAACAAATAACAAACCATATATCTAGGTTTCAAGACCATATGATATTATCGTCTTGCCATCACCCTTTTTATCATATTCCATAAGGTGATTCCAACAAGCGCGGGTTTGTTCCAATGCTCAAAACTAGTTCATAAGCACTCATGAACGTTGCAGCAAACTGTTGCTATGTCTAATACCATTTAGACAATCTACACACTAATTCATGACAATCTTCTTTCATACCTACTTCCAACATATGAACGATTGTGGACAATTTGAATAATTCGATTATTCTTAATAAACTCAATTATTCTGGAAGTCAAAACATGCAAAGTGGAACAATAGTTAAACAATTAACATAAGACAGTAACATTACTCATAAATAATACTCCTTTATTTGATCATCAAATGTTAATTACATTTATCTAATACACGTTTCCAAAACTATCTAATCTATACTAATATCATCTTTCAGTCCAATACTCCTAGCATGCTGCAAGTGCTTAACCCTGCTCAGTCCCTTCGTAAGCGGATCTGCTGGGTTATCTTCTGATGATATCCTCTTAACCATGAGTTGTCCTTCTTCTACACGATGTCTAATAAAGTGATATTTTATGTCTATATGTCTAGATCTACCATGATCCCTTGGTTCCTTGGTCAAGGCAACCGCTCCTTCATTATCACAGAAAATCTCCATGGGCTCCTTTATGGCAGGCACAACTCCAAGATCACCAATGAAGTTATTCAACCGGATTGCCTCCTTCGACGCTTCGCTCGCTGCAATGTACTCTAATTCGCACATTGAATCAGCTACGGTTTCCTGCTTGGAACTTTTCCAAGTCACTGCTCCTCCATTCAGGGTAAAGACCCAGCCCGACTGGGAAAGGTAGTTGTCCCTGTCGGTCTGAAAGCTAGCGTCACTATACCGTCGCACCTTCAAGTCATCACTCCCTCCGAGGACTAAAAACCATTCCTTCGTCCTCCGAAGGTACTTAAGGATATTCTTGACCGCAATCTAATGGGCTCTGCAAGGGTTCCCTTGATATCTACTAACCATACGCAAAGCAAAAGCTACATCAGGGCGAGTACAAGTCATAGCGTACATGATTGAGCCAACTGCGGAAGCGTATGGAACTCGGCTCATTTATGCTATTTCAGCTTCGGTAGTCGGACTTTGAGTCTTACTTAACTTGACATTACTTTGTATTGGTAATTCTCCCTTCTTTGAGTTTTCCATACTAAAACGTTTCATTACTTTATCTAAGTAAGTGATCTGACTAAGTCCTATTAGTCTCTTACTTCTTTCTCTCACTATCCTTATTCCTAGAATATAGGAAGCCTCTCCGAGGTCTTTCATAGCGAAGCACTTCCCGAGCCAGGACTTTACCTCCTGTAGAGTCGGGACGTCGTTTCCTATGAGTAGTATGTCGTCAACATACAGAACGAGGAAGCTTACTATACTCCCACTGGCTTTGACATATACACATGATTCATCTTCGCTTCGTACAAATGCAAACTTTTTGAATTTCTCATCGAAGCAAAGATTCCATCTGCGAGAGGCTTGCTTAAGTCCATAAATGGACTTCTCAAGCTTACACACTCTATTCAGATGCTTCGGATCAACAAAACCCTCTGCCTGAGCCATGTAAACATCCTCAGCCAACTTCCCATTAAGGAAAGCGGTCTTGACATCCATTTTCCAAATCCAATAATCATGAAATGCGGCAATAGCAAGCATCACTCTAATAGATTTTATCTTCGCAACTGGTGAGAAGGTCTCATCATAGTCAACTCTGGGAGTTTGAGTAAATCCCTTCACAACCAATCGCGCTTTATATGTGTGTACGTTTCCATCCATGTCGGTCTTCTTCTTGAAGATCCACTTGCACCCAACGATCTTACGTCCGGGCACATTATCAACCAAATTCCAAACTTGGTTGTCATACATGGATTGGATCTCGCTATCCATTTCCTCTTTCCATTTTGCAGACTTTGGGCCTGCCATGGCTTCCTTATAGCTATTAGGTTCATCTAGATTATTAGTGTGCCATCGCTAATATATGTATCCCCTTCGGTAGTAATATGAAAACCCTAAAACTAGGGTTGAACTCTAACTCTTTCGGAATTTCTAAGAGGTAAGGATTCGTCAATCGGTTCAACCGGAGTTTCCTCCTCGAGTTGAGCTCCAGCGGTAGAGGTTCCTTCATCAATCGACTCTTGAATCTCTTCAAGCTCGATTTGCCTCCCACTGTCTCCTTGGCTTATGAGTTCTCGCTCTCGGAAAACTCCTCTCCTTAGAAGAGATATCCAAAGGATTTCTACGGGTAGCCGATGAAAATACATCGCTCACTACGAGGTTCAAGCTTTCCGTGAGTATCTCTTCTTACGAAAGCCACGCAACCCCAAACCTTGATATGCGCCAACGAGGGAGCTTTCCATGTCCACGTCTCGTGAGGTGTTTTGGCAACCTTCTTAGTAGGGAGTCGGTTAAGGATATGGGCGGCAGTCTCTAAGGCATACCCCCAGAATGAGATAGGTAGTGAAGCACGACTCATCATAGAGCGGACCATGTCCAACAAGGTTCGATTACGCCTTTCTGCCACCACCATTCAACTGCGGTGTTCTAGGTGGCGTCAATTGTGAAACTATTCCACACTCCTTGAGATAGTCGTGGAATTCAAAACATAGGTACTCTCCTCCTCGATCGGATCGAAGCATCTTGATTTTCCTGCCCAAATCATTCTCCACTTCATTCTTGAACTCTTTGAACTTTTCAAACGTTTCTGACTTTCGCTTGATTAAATAGATATACCCATATCTACTATATTCATCGGTAAAACTCACATAGAAACGGTTTCCATCCTTTGTGGTTGATCTAAACGGTCCACATACCTCGATATGTATGAGATCCAATAGACCCTCACCCCTTTCACATGTACTAGTGAAGGGTGACTTAGTCATCTTTCCAAGTAAACAAGACTCGGATGTGTCATCTTCCCTAAGGTCGAATGACTCCAACACTCCATCCTTTTGGAGTTGGGCTATGCGCTTCTTGTTGACATGTCCAAGACGACAATGCCACAAGGATGCTCTATCCATACTATTGGAAGAATCGATGCATAAAACATCATTTCCAAGGTTATCTACAATCATAACAGTTTCATAAATTCCATTACATGGTATTGCTTCAAAATATAAGACACCATTTAGATAAGCAAAAATAGAACCATTCTCATTATTAAAAGAAAATCTAAATCCTTGTCTAAACAAACCATGAAATGAAATGATGTTTCTTGCCATTTCTGGCGAATAGCAACAATTATTCAAATCTAAACATAAACCATTCCTAAGCACTAGAGAATACACTCCAATCTCGGTCACAGGCGACGATCTTCTGTTCCCCATGATTAGATTTATTCTTCCATGCTCCACATCCCTATTTCTTTTTAGTCCCTGCAATTCAGAACAAATGTGGTAACCACACCCGGTAACTAGTACCCATGAAATAGCATGAGATGAATCATTAGATTTAATTTTGTGTATACATGCGAAAGACAACTTGATCTTTCCTTCCCTGATGGATTGCATGTATTCTGGGTAGCTTCTCTTCCAATGCCCTATTTTATGGCAGTGGTGGCACTCTGCCTCCTTTGGGTTAGGGTTAGGCTTAGCGGGATCAACTTTGGTCCCACTAAAAGAGGAACCATCTCAGGACTTTCCCTTGCGGTGGCTCTTAGACGGAGCCTTCCTATTCTTGCCTTTTCCTTGCCCAATGGCCAAAACAGGAGTTGCGGGTGGTTTGGGAGTGGGTGCAACAGACTTGCCCTTGAGGTTGCTTTCAACAACCCTAAGGAGACCTTGGAGCTTACTTAGGGTGACCTCTTCCTTGTTCATCTGGTAGGTCATCCTAAATTGATTGTAACACGGAGGCAAGGAGTGAAGCACGATGTCGATAGCCAAGTCTTCCCCAAAGTCAAAATTCAACTTGCGAAGACGATCGACATACCTTTTCATCTTTTGCAGGTGCACGGTTAGCGATTCTCCATGACCCATTTTACCGGAGATCATGTTAGTGAAGATCTCGTAACATTCCTGCCTCGCGTTCTGGTGGTATCTCTCCAACAAGTCTTGGTGCATTTCGTACGGATACATGTCCTCGTAGGACTTTTGGAACTCCGCGTTCATTGTGGCTATCATGATGCAATGAACCTTCGTCGCATCACGTTCATGAGTCTCAAAAGCAGTCATTTTAGCCGGAGTAGTGATTTCTGGGTTGAACTTCTCGAGCTTCTCATTGAGGACATACTCCTTGTCCTCGTAGCGAGCAATCGTGCGAATGTATCTTATCCATTCGCTAAAGTTCGTCCCATCGAAAGTTACCTTTTGGCAAAGGCTCATCAATGTGAACGAGCTAGCAGCAGCGTTGTTCGCATTCGACATCTACAAAAAGAAAGGACAAAGATAGATTAGAATTTGATCCCTAATTATCACCCAATAAGAAAAATTAGGGCTAGGATCCAACAACAATATTTACATATTAGAAAAGGGATTTCGTAATCTAACATGCAAAGAATTTGAAGGTAAGTGAATGACGATTCACTAATTCTCCACCATGAAAACAAAACTTTAAGTTCTAAATGTATTGAGAATTCCTAGGTTTGGATGAGATTCATTGAACTTTTCAACGACATGTTTAAATCTCGATATGCCCCTCTTATTTGTGACTGGGATACCGAGGATCACAAAGTGGGTGTGAATTACCATGCAAATTCAAATGGTGCCTTTATTGTAACAATCAACTATTCGATGTGCCGGTAAACCACACACGCTCCATCGAACTATGATAAACAATGAATCACCTTTTGCCACCTTTGCTTATCACCAATTAGTGTGCCGGTAAACCACATACGCTCCACTAACTTCTTAGCAAGGGTGCAAAGTGTAATTTCATGGGATTGCATCAATTCACTTTTCCTAAAGTAACTAGGATTGGGAATTTTGAAAAACATGTAGTTACTTTGTATTTCATATTATACTTTTAATGAGGAGATGAGGTTGCCCTATCCTACCCGTTCGGCTAACGACCCTCCACCGATCAAGCAAGCGGAGGGTGTGAGTGTACACCCATTAAGCGCCATTTTATAGGCCGCAACCTTATACCCACCTTATAGACCGACTTCGTGAATGAGGCCTACTAAATGTAAGACTAGCATTTTTTTAATTATACATATATATACATATTAATCTTGTAATATTATATTAGTATAGGGTTGAATTTTAAACTTGTAAAATTCTAGGGTTTGAAATTTAAATTGTCTAAATTAAACTTTTAATCACAAAACATAAATTTCAAAACTTGAGGGCAAATTTTAAACTTTTCAAAACATAGGGGATCAAATAACAAATAATCCAAATTAACATTTAATCACATAATTATCCATATTTGATTTATTTAATGATTTCTTGCAAAACAATTTACCAATTTAATTAAACTAATTAATCAATTATCACATAAGGAAATTAATATTCAATTAATTCATAAATATCTTCAATTAGGTCAAGAATATACTCAAATATATCTCAAAATCAGATTTATATTGACTTATTAAGATTAAGGTAAGTTCCCAAAAGATAAACAACAAAAAATCCCGAAATTAGCTCTTTCTGACGCTCGAACTCACCGAGTACCACAATGGACTCGCCGAGTTGAGCCTACTCGCCGAGTCCACTATGGAACTCGCTGAGTTCATCAGGCAGAATGACAAAATTCAAATTGTGTAAGCAACAAACAAGCACCCAATTCATCAATTCAATAGAAACCAATCTGGGCTTTGATACCACTGATGGGTTTTAGCCATATGAACATTCCTATGTGCACATACAAACCATAATGCTTGGATCTAGGTTTCTCTAATTGAACATGCATTGAATCCAAGACTTCTAATAACAATTCTAGTATAATAACATAAGCAATCAGATTTAGATGATTACCTTGAATCACTTGGTTGAATCTTCTTGTCCTTGGAGCTTTAGAGTCACAAGTGTCACTCCTCTAATGGCTTAGAAACACCAACTAGCAAGAGGATGATTATAGAGAGAGGAAAGAGGAGGAAGAAATCGGCCAGGGTTTCTTTTGAGACAAGAGTGCCGATTTCCCTTAACCCCTAGGGTCGATTTATACTAGTGAGGCTCCTAGGGTTTCATCCTTATACCCTAATTGGATAACTTAAGCCCTAAACAATCCAATACCCTAATGATAAGCGTTGGACGATTTCAAGGTCTATCCTAAGCCCCAAAACCGTCCCCCTTTATCCATAAGGGATTATAGCCCAAAGTACAACTATCATACAATTGACAGTTTATGTCCCTTTATTCAATTAATATCTTTAAGTGACCAAATTAATTCCTAATTAATTTATGACTTATATTAATCAAATAATAATATTATTATTCCTTATATTATTCTCATAATATATCAATAATATTTCTTCTCTCATTATAAATCATCCTGTCAATTTGCTATGGTGAAGGCAACCCAAAAAGGGCCATGCACAACCGAGTCCAATACTTGCCTAATATAGTTGTAGCCTTAGACACTATATCAACACAGTTAACTACACACACTCCATTTACCAATGATATTTTACGATACATGCATTGCCAACAACAATGGTCCTATATTACTGTGTCGGTTAACCACACACGCTCTATTAACGACCAATAAGGTGCAATATGCAATTTCATGGGTTAGCATCAAATTCACATTTATTCAAAAGAAACTAAGAATGGGATTTTATAAAAGGTTTAGTTACTTTATGTCATTATACTTTTAATGAGAGTGTAGTGTCGCATCCTACTCGTTCGGCTAACGACCTTCCACTTGTCAAGATTGCGGTGGGTAAGAATGGATACCTAAAGACGGTCATTTTATAGGTTGCTTTCTTAAACACCCCTTATAGACCAACTTCGTGAATGAGGCCTACTAACGGAAGACTAACTTTTCTCTATATATATATATATATATATATATATATATATATATATATATATATATATATATATATATATATATATATATATTAAACTTTTAATTTGATTAAATTAATTTTTTTATGAATTTCTTAATTATCTTTTAATTAAACAATTAATTAAATTATTAATAACATCTATAAGGATGTACTTTAAACCTTTTAAAATACTACGGTTCCTAAATTTAAGATTTCAAAATTAAACTATTTAATTAAATTTTAAACTGTAAAACCATAGGGTGTATTTCTAAAACTATTCAAAAATACTAGATCAAATTTTAAATAATTAAATTAATAAATTAATTTTCTCTTTATCTTAAAATTTGACCAAATCAATTATCTTGATAAAGATATACAATTACCTTTCCCAAAAAAAATCAATTTTAACCAATAAAAACGAATTAAGGAAACTATCCTAATCAAATCAAGATACGAAAATCGACAAATTAGGGACCTGACAAGTCAACTCGTCGAGTCCCATGAGGAACTCGTCGAGTTCATTGAATAGATTGATGAATTTGTTCCCTCCTCCTATGGAAAATTCACATATGCATCAAATTCAACTGAAAAACATCCTAGGCTCTGATACCGCTGATCGGTTTTGAGCATAACAACAACCTATGATTTGTAAACAATCCTCGTTCCTTTAATCAGTTTCTTCAATCCCAAAATTAATTCCAAATTAATATGTGGTTAAATAATAATTAAATAACATGATTTATAATTAATATATTATTTTCATAATACTTTAATAAATTAATTTATTATTCCAAATAAGAAATTCAACATTTCTCTCCAAAAGTCATTCCGTCGAGTTGCTAAAGTGAAGGCAACCCAAAAGAACCATGCTACTATCAGATTCAGTACATACCAATTATAGTTATGTTCTTAGACACCTAATCCAAGACCTTCAACCCCTAAGTACAGTGAGGAAAACTCACATCCCCGACTAAAGAAATAGCCAAATAGGTCTATGTTCTGAATATCAACTCTACCGGTCACCTATTCACCAAATAGCGACCACTCTCAAATAAAACTCAAAATACCTATAATGCCGTCAGCTCAAACTTTGTCAAAGTGAAAAAGTCAAAATTTAAGTCTGGTTAACACAGCCGAGTACATTGGGCGAACTCAGTTGGTACGTTGGGCGTAGTCTTTCCTTGACGAAAAGATCGGTGGTTGAACGCTTAAGCGTTGAGTACCACTTGGTACGCCTAGCGTATGCACCTGGCCCATTTCCCTTCTCATTAAGAGCTTAATGTTTAAGTCCTTACATTCAAATTACAGATCTAGACCACAAATGTTGCCCTTAACCATAAGGTTTGCAACTTTATGGCATTGAATGGCCATTAAGTGCTAAATACGAAAAATCCTAACCCATTAACCCATAAAGATATCCAAAATCATGCATGGAAGGAAAAATAACAACCAAGGGAAATTTTTATGCATCTAAACACTCCAAATCGTATGAAAGGACAACTTAAATGGATCGGAGTAGCTCATACTCATAATGCCAAAATAATGGGAACAAAAGAATACAAACTTCATGGCCAAACTAAATCTAAGCATAGGTTCTTCATCATCGGAGCTTTTTACCTTCAAAGGGTGTCCAAAATTGATGTGATTCTGGATCCAAGATGCTCCATACATCTACGATGATCTCATCTTCTGTGTTCCTCCTTCATGTTCACCAAAACACACACACTAAGCACAAAATGGCCAAAAAAGGATTAGGGTTTACAAAGGGGGTCAAAATGGAGTTGGAGGCTGATGAAGGGACGAGACTTGGGACTTAAGGATGCTTAAATAGGGCCAAAAACCTAAAAATTACGGTTTCAGATCCTGCCACGTATGCCCAATGTACCTGGGATTATGCCCAATGTATGTGGGGATGTACCATAATTACAAGAATGTCATTTGGTCTAATTTGCCACAATTCTCTTATCAATGGCTAAAAATGGAAATACCTCAACATCATGATGATACAACTAGTATAAAATACTTACACAAACAAAACATTTAAAAAATCCTACAAATAGCTACTCGTCATCATCGCTCTCCTCATTTCTGTAACATCCTAAAAATAATGACATAATATTTTTCGTTTTTAGATTAATAAATTGCTAATACATATCATTTACATAAAACCATGGTAATCAATATTTTGCAAAACATCATCGAATCAGAGTAAATCACATAATACGGAAACATATGGTGTGTGCTCTGCAATCATCCCGAGCTCTTCCATTTGAAAACCAAAGTACCTAAAACATAAACTTGAAACCATAAGCACAAAGTTTAGTGAGTTCCCCAAGATACCTCATACTATACATACAAATAAACACGTAATGGGCCCTGCCCGACATCAGACCCCATCGACATTGGGCCCCGCCCGACATTGAGCCCCTCTTTGTAATAGATCGGGCCCCGCCCAACATATACATATATATATATATATATATATATATATATATATATATATATATATATAACATATGTCAAGTAAACATAAACACATTCAATAATCACAAAGATACTTAACATACAAGATGGTCATCGGGCCTTGCCCGACACCGAGCCTCGCCCGATAAGCACATAAACACATAACACATGCAAGAGTCACGCATGCAGCTATCATACTAACATAGCATAAACATGGGTCGATGATGAGATTAAAACTTAATCTTGAAGATCGATTAGATCTCAAACAGGTAATTAATGATTAAACAACAAGAACACGTAAATAAAGAACAAGTTAAGAATGAATCAAACGTGTCAAACGACCTTCTTGAGCTGTACTTCAATCTGCTTGATGAACACTTTCAGCTTATGCGTCGCTTCAGATTTGAGCTTTAGAAAGAACACCCATGTAAATCGTGAAAAGTCATCAACAATAACAAGAATATACTTGCTACCACCGATGCTTTTGATAGATGATGGACCACACAAATCAATATGAAGTAATTCGAGTGGTTCAACAACTTTTGTGTTAATTACAGATGGATGACTTTGACGACTCTGCTTCCCCATTACGCATGCATCACACAAATGATCTTTGTCGAACTTGAGCAATGGAAGGCCCCTAACATGACCTCCAGTGACAAGTTTGTTGATATCTTTAAAGTTGAGATGAGAGAGTCTTCGGTGCCACAACCAGCTTTCGTCAGATTGTGCTTTTGATAACAAGCATATAGCTGGGTTTCCTTTGATGGGTTTAAGGTTTAGAGGAAACATTTCACCCTTACGCTCCGACATGAGAATTACTTTCTTTGTCTTCTTCTCAATAATTTCAGAACCTTCATCGTCGAATGAGACTTTGAGACCTGTACCTCCAACAAGCTGAGATACACTGATGAGGTTGTGTTGTAGTCCTTCCACATATGCCACCTTACTTATAGTAAAGTCACCATTAGTTATCATTCTGTATCCCTTTATGGTGCCAAAAGAGTTGTTTCCAAACTTGACGTTGCCACCATTTGAAAGAGACCTGTATTCCCTGAGCTCTTCTTTCCTCCTTGTCATGTGACGCGAGCAGCCACTGTCAATGTACCATTCTTCGTCGAACTGCTCGTCACTTATAACCTGCAAAAATTAAGCAGATTTAGGAACCCAAAGTTTCTTGGGTCCTCGTGAGCTTTTCATAGGAACAGGAATGGTAAGAGAGATGTCAACAAGATATGTTCATTTTATAAGTGTTGTTTCATTTTTCTTTTTAATGGTAAAGACTTTTATTTTATTAGGATTGGGTGCGTTCGGTTTAGACTCTGGTTTGGATGCATTAACCTTCTGTTTGCCTTTTTGTTCAGCTGACGAATGAGATTTTTGAGAATGAACAGAATGAGCTTTAGAGCAAGATGGAGATGAATTGGAAGAATTAGATGAATGAGAAGGAGTAGGCTTAGATTGAGATGACTTCTTGGCTGGAGACTCTAGGTGACCCTTTTGCTTTTGATCATTGGTGGGACTGACCTTAGAGTTTTGATCTCTTTTGACTTCAGAAACGAACCTTTGTTCTCGGTTGGAATCGTTCTGTGAACCGAACCTTTGCTTTCGGTTGGAGTCATTCTCAGAACCGAACCTATGCTTTCGGTTGGTATTCTCTTATGAATCGAACCTTGGCTTTCGGTTGAAGTGACTCACATGCTTTTTGACAGGATTGTTCTCAAACTTCAGATTCTTGTCTTGATGTGAGAAATATGCATTCTGAGATTGCCAGAATTGTTTCCTTTCAGAGAGATTCTTCCTGTATCTCTGATTCCTTTCACGTCTCTTATTCCTCATCTGCTTCGGTTGATGATGAATATTGGCTTTCATTTTCGGTTTCTCCTTAGCAGGTTCCCTTTGAACTGTGGGAGTTTCACTTTGAACTGAGGAACTAGAAGGAATGTCTTCTTTTGCCGAACTTCCATTCTCTTGAGGAATGTCTTTTGTACCAATTGTACTTGGCTCATCGAAATTATCTGGCTTATTCAAGGGTTCTGGTATATATCTACCTTTACTCATCCATGAGGTTCTTTCTGATAAGCCTACCGTTTCGTTTGCATTATCTATTGGAGCTGACCAGAAGTACTCATCGCAGCCATCAGCATTGTCTTCGTTCATAATAGCTGTGAGTTCAGCAGTCTGATGTTCGGTTACTCCAGTGACCTTGTACACTTGATTTGGAGTGGTCCTGACCTTTTGATATACAACCGCTTTCTCTGCTAAGATCGGGGACTTTTGTTGGGACAATCGAGCGAACTCCACAAAATTTTCAGAAATTAGATTCTTGTGGTTTTCAGGTTTGCTTTTTACAAATTCTGAGCAGTCAACCGTGTCCTCTACAGAAATTTCACTCATGTTGTTGTCCTCATTAAGCTCAGATGCATTTTCAACATCAATTTTGTTTTCTGAGCTCAAGTTGGCATTTAAATAGTCAAATTTTTGTATGGTTTCGGTTCTCAGTTTGAGTCTATCATTTTCATCCAAAAGGTTTTTAAGCATGTCCTTATGGTCCTTGGATTTAATGAAAGATTCTATTTTGTCCAGTCCATACATATAGGTCGGATTGACGTCATCAGATGATATCACACTCTCACAATTCTAAGCTTCGGCATCGATTTCATCCTCCTTAAACTCAAGGAAGGGCAAAATCATGCGATGGATCTTTTGGCATATTTCACAGTCTAAGTGAAGCTGAGTAATATTAGAATAAAGACGTTTTGCAATTAAACAAAAAACATTCTGCTACTTTAACAACTTTAAATTGTCTCTTTGTAAATAAATGTTTTCATCTTTAATTTTAACTAATTCAGACTCCTTCAACTCGATCCACATGCGCCGTTCCTCACTCTTCGAAGACACCCTGCTTAATTGATCAGTTAGGTTAGAATTGGTGACTCGAGTTTGAGTTAAGCTACTATCTAGATGAGAAATTTTTGCATTAACATTTTTTAGTTCTTTCTCATATGAGGATTGTGGTACTTTAAATGAAACGAAAACCGATTGTACCTTCTCGATCAGTTCATCGAGCTCATTGAACTGCTGGCTGAGTGGTTTGGCCGTGAAGCACATATCCTGCTGTTCCTTCGGTTCATTTCTTCCATCATCAGTGTTGTATCCCCTCATCTGAGATACATCGGACACCATGAAGCACCTTCATCCACTGCTCTCCTCCTTTGCCACATAAGCCTTTTCGTGAGTAGGCTTCCTCACTTCATCGTCTTCTGAGTCGGTTGACCAAACTTCCACGCTACCGAACTCGTCATCAGCAACCGAACCCTGCACAATTAGAACATTCATGGAAGGGTTAGCGGTAGATTTCTTCTTTCTCATCTCGTCAAGCCTTTTCTACAACAAGGCTTCCTCATCCTTTTCCTCGTCCTTTTCAGCCATCTTTTTGAGGACACAATCCTTAGCATAGTGGTTTTTCCCACCACAGTAGTAACAGCTTACTCCAGAATCACCATCTGCCTTCGGTTCCTTCTTGGGCTCTTCAACCTTCGGTTCATTGTTAACCTTTTCTGAACTATAACTCCCATGCCAGTTTCGGTTTTTGTTGCTGGGGAATCTCTTCTTAATGAACCTCTTGGGGTTAGACACCATCATAGCATAATCCTCAGATGTGAGGTCATACTCCTCCAAGTTGAGGTCTTCATCCTCCATCACAGCTTTACTTTTTGACAGGAGGGCCAGTGAACCTAGGCTTGAAACAACGTTCTTTTCCTGCAGCACAATCTTCTCCTGGGACTTGAGAATACCCACCAGTTTCGCCAAAGAATATGATTTAAACTGCTCATGGGCTTTAACTGTTGATACCACAGCTCTCCATTCTGACCTTAGACCATTTAAGAACGTAACCTTCTGCTCGATAAGCTTCCTTTCGATGTCATGTTTGATCATCCTGCTGAGAAGATGATTGAAGCGATCGAACGTCTGAGTCACAGTTTCTTCGGCTCCTTGTCTGAATTCTCCAAACTCAGATAAGAGCAAGGTTTGGATAGAATGTTCAAGATCCTCGTCTGTAGAGTACAGTTCGCGAAGTCTATCCCAAACTTCCTTTGCCGTCGTGCATGAGCTGACCAACCTGAAGGTGTCGGACTGAAGGGCGAATCTTATCAATCTTAACGCCTTGATATTGCATTGGAATTTATCCTTTTCATCTTGCGCAATATCTTTAACATCCTTCAGCAGATCATTGTACTCTTTTTGAGTTTTGATAATCCTTGACGTTGCAGAATGAGAAAAAGGTCCATTAATGATTGCTTCCCATATGAGGTATCCATTATCCTCAGATCCTATAACGTAGTCTTCGAAGTGATGCGCCCAGACTTCATAATCATGGGTATATAGGATTGGAATTGTCACACCCCAAAACCGAGAACGGCGGAAACGTTCTGGGGCGGAGGACGTCATGTAATGTATCACAACAATGCTAAGTAGTAAACAAGCAACAACATCATCCATTGCATTAATAGTATAATTGTAATTACATTTGAGTTCTTTCATAGTATAATTCTACAAAAATGAATATTCAGAAATAAAAGACGAGTCTTGATCGCTCCGTCTTCACAGAATCTGGTAGTCGTACCTGTCTATTCGTATCCTGGGAATACAAGTTATTTTGAAAGCGAGTATCAGCAATAATGCTGGTGAGTTCATAAATAGTTATGTGACTTTGATTTGTAAAGCTGTAAAGAAAGACATGTAATTGTTTGAAAGAAAGTTTGTACCAACGAATATGTTTGTAAGTAATTGTAAACGTTTGAAACTTCTAGAAAATCCCATATTTTCTACTAGTATAAAGTGTAGCCTTCTACCAAGGCTCGACTGTTTTAAATGTTTGTTTCAAAAATCCAATATTTGTTCGTAAGTAGATGGTACGTTTAAAAGTCCCAAAATGAAACTACCATGATGTTTTTCATGTCTAAAATAGTAGCTTTGTGTACAGTTATAACTTCTAAGATATATGAAAACTCCGTAAATCAATGTGTTTTTAATACCCCATGTGAGTTTTATAACCATGCTAATGACACTGATGGCCTGTAACAACGTTCTTCAGGCGTTGGAACTGTTATGACATTTGTCACCCCAGGCCTGCCGGCCTAGCTGTAGCTAACAGCTTAGGTGTGGGATTGTCAATCCCGTATAGATCTATACACAAGTATCACGCTCCCCCTACAAGGGATTATGGTATATAATACAGGGCTTAATAATGCATACTCGAACGTACGTGAAGCTGTCTCACACCCCAGTATAAAAACTGATTTACGTATGAAAATGTCCATTTGTTTTTATATGAAAATACCTTCTTGATATGGTACTTGTAGTATATAAAACGTTATGATTATCTAGCATACTATCTCATGTAATTGTATTCCTTGAAATGGTATGTCTCGAAGTTGTATGCTTTTGTAATTGTATGTAATTGTACCTCTTCGCATAGTATGTAATGTATTTGTATTGACTCATGAATAGACTACGTCTTGTATGATTCCTGGTACTTGGAATGGTAAATAGTATGTCTTAACTATACCTATTATAGTTATTGATAATGTGCGTGTATAATTCGAAATATGCTTTTGCCACTCAAAGGTACTGAACGAACTGACGGAAACTTTTATGTCTATATATGTACATATATATATAACTAATATTTAGACGACATTCGGACGAATAACCGATGCCCTAAGGCCACATCCCAACGAGGAAAAGGAAATAAAGCGAGCTAGCCGTCCTAAGTCCTTCAAATATTACTTATATAAGTATACATATATAGGCGAGCACAAAAATATAAAAGAAGTTTTGTAAATCCTTTGAAAAGTTTAATAAATAAGAATTGATGACTTGATGTCAGTTTATAAAATGATTTGAAAACAGTTTGTTTGATAAGAATAGTTTTAAATACAGGAAGGCCTTTATTAGTAACATGATTCTAACAGCGTTTGAAAGGAATCATAAAGTATGTAAGACAGTTTGATAAAGAGTTCTTAACATGTATAAATGTTTGTCGTAAACTATTATAGTTTTTCCAAAAGTTCGTTTCGTTTGTATAGTAACCCTAGTGTAATGCTCACTTGTTATGAAATGTGTAACTTCTTGTGGTGACATAATGAACACTTAAACTCGAGGTATAAATAAACTGTTTGATTTGTATACGTATAACAACATATTTAGTTTCGATATATATATCAGGCGGTATCGTGTTACGTTTTCCGTATGAAAGATTCCACATAATGGTTGTGAATCACATATGGTTTACTAGATAAAAATGAGTATTTAGTGAATCTTTGAGTTACACACGATAATAATCGTGTGTTTACTTGTATTCCCCCCCTCAAAAGTGTATATTAAAACAATATTGATAACACATTTAAAATGTAGATTGTAGGGGTATGAACTCACCGAAGAAAGTGCGTGATTTGAAGAAAACGAGATTTTCCCGGGCGGCACCTCGACCGGAGAGTGGCGAGATTTTCGGGAATCTCGGGGCTTCGGACTTTCGTCGGGGCTTGGATATGAAACCGGGAAGTCGGGATATTGTCGGCACGAAAAACGAGGCGAAAATGAGAGAGAATTGAAGGAATTTAGTGAAATCAGCCGGCACCCTCGCAATCTATTTATAGAGGCTGGAGGTCCTCGGTACGCGGGGCGTACTCCGAGGGTACGCGGGGCGTACGTTTGCGTCACTGCTTACCGCATCCTCGGGCGAAGTTCTAGTCGACGTGGTTGATCCGGAGCCTTGTATCCGAGTACGCGGGGCGTACGAGGGTACGCAGGGCGTACTCCTTCGGATAAGACTTTGAAGTGCGTGCCAAGAACTTCAAAAATGTGTAACTTTCGCATACGAGCTCCGTTTTTGACGTTCTTTATATCCACGCGAAGGTGAGAAAATGCTCTACAACTTTCATTTAGACTCCGTCGGCAAATTTTGAATTTATTTTTAATTATATTTTAATTAATAGGTCGGGACACGATAACTTCGTTAAAAAAATCCGTAACTTCTTTATCCAACGTCCATTTTCGTCAGACTTTTTATTGTTATACTCCTATTGTCGGGCTCTCCAACTTTCGTTTAGGTTGTGTCGGCTAAATATCGCTCGATCTCTGTTTTGAGTTTTTAGCTGTCTACTGCTAGGTTAGAAACTTCGGAAAATCATAACTTCCTCATACGAAGTCAGATTTGGGCGTTCTTTTTATGCATGATCACGGTTTAACGTAATCTACGACTTTCGTTTAGATACCTAAGGCTAAAAACTATTGTATCGAAACTTTGCGTTTTACGTCTACCAACGTTGCCGGTTCTCGCCGTGAATTTTTGATTGGTCATAACTTCTTCGTTATAACTCGGATTTTAGTGTTCTTTATATGTACAAAAACCTTGATACGAGTCCTACCACTTTAATTAATCCAAATATGATTTCAGGAAAGTTAACTTTTGGCTTAAATTTGACTGGCGTTACATTTCATCATCTCAAAATATCGGGTTGTCACATCATCCCCCTGTTAGAGGGAATTTCGTCCCGAAATTCGAGTTTTAAGTAAGGCTTAATTATTATGTTACGGATAGACGTTTCATTTGCTTCTCGTGTTCGTAAGTGAACTCAGGTTCTCACTTGGCATTTCAGCGAATTAGAGCTGTAACTAAAATGTGTTGTGTAGTTTCCATGTTCGGTGAGAGTATTACACCTTGTGCTCTACAAGTAGTGTCTCCAGATCTTCAGAGAAATCAACGCTGCTCCTGAATCAAGGTCATGTGTTTGAACAATCAAATTCTTGGGTCTTAAACTGTCTTAAGGTATAGGTAGTGATCTTTCCTCTTGCATAAGAACACAATCAAGCCCTTGGTTGGATGTATCGCATTACACCATGCAATATTCTATCCTCTTTTTGGTAGGGATAATATTGGTGTGATGCATCAGACTTACTTTAGTGTTTGGAACACTCTTTCTTGTTTATAGACAATTACGATGCCCTTCCACGTGAGAAACTTGTCCTAAGGAATGCCCTTCTGAGGAGTTTGTTAAGTTTGTTAGGAAGTTCTTGCACCTCGGTTGGAGCTAGAGAATAAGGTGATTTGGCTACTGGAGCTAAGTCGACTCTGAATTTGACTTGACGCCGTGTTGGTAGTCTCGGTTGTCCTTTCGGAAAGGTGTTGGGAAAAGTCGCATACTTCTTGGACGTTCTGAATGTCCTTCACTTCTAGGCATGTCTCGGCGACGTGTGTAAGGAATGCATGATATTCCCTTCATAAGTATTTCTTGAGCTTGCATACACGAATTGATGAGAGGGTTCATACTTGGTTTGTCGCGGTAAATAACTAGGGATTTGTTGTTTTAGGGAGGTTAGGGAAAATTGCTTTATCAAGACACCTGATGTCGGCTCGATGTAGACTTAACCAACTCCTACTGTTTATGATGTCAAAACTTTGGGGTGGATTAGCTGTCGTGAATATCTAAAAGAAGTATGACTACTCATGAATAAGGGGAAAAGGGTAGGTATTTCTAAGTTTATTCTTACGGACGCACGATCACTCGCAGTCTTGGGCAGTCTCCGTCCTGAAGTTCATAGTAGAACTCATACCTGGTTCATCCATCACAGTCTCGGGTATACGAGTCGTATATAATTCAGATTGAAAAGGTAGTTGAATAAATGATTCCTCTTTAAGCTCACATCCCAACGAGGAAAAGAAGTTAAAGTGGAATCATCAATTCTAAACCTGTAGAATCTTGATTATATACCACCCTCATGTATACATTCTTCGGAGACAGATCAACCATATGGGCCTTTAGATTGAACTTGACGTACTATACGAGTGATACTTCGGGGAGGTTTGCTGCGGTTTCCCTGGAAAGGATGAGAAACAGGAGGTACTCTATGCATGAGTACCTCGGTGTTCTGGAATGATGGTTTCACTAGGAAGACGTTTTCGGAGAAGGAGAGATACGCACGAACTGATATTGCGAGGATCGAATTGAGTCAAATTGTATGATAATATCGGACTTACTTGGAAATACGGTATCAGGTTTGATCATAAGGGTGTTACAGACAAAACACAACAGTGCAACTTTTAACAGAGTTACAGTACTTTGGTTCTACTACAAGACTATTGTTGCGAACAAGGTATACTACAAAAGGCAAGTATATGTAAGATGAGGGTCCCCTTATACTGACGGGATCTCTCAAAAGGTAAGACTCGAGTTGCACTAGTTTTATGCGAGTTTAACGACATACTTAATGCTGACGATTGGAAGTGAGCCCTTATTATGGTCGGGTCCTTCATTGCCTTTTTCCATTCTGAGTTCAAACTCCTCCTGTTCTACGGTCGTTCTTTTCTGTTGGGCAATCCCTCTTGAAGTGTCCCATTAAACCACATAGATGGCATATCCGAGAAGTTTCGACATTGGTGGTTGAAGTAATGTGTTTGACCCGAGTCCTGTAGAAGCGGGTAATGTGTCCGTTCTGGTTGCAGGTCTTGCAGTGTAACAGACGACAACTACCTAAGTGATGGAAGTTGCACTTATTGCAATTCGGTAGGTTTCCAGCATACTGTCTGGCCGGGTTAGGGATAATTGGGATACTTGTAGTGTTGGTGGTAGTAGTTAAAGATGTCGTGGTAGTTTGTTACTTGTGGGTGTACTTGGTTGTTACTTGGATTGGAATTATTGAAAACCATTCCGCTAACATTTGCATAGTTGGCGTTAAGGTGATTCAGAACAGTTGTCACAGCAGCTGAGACTGCAGCTTAAAATGAAGCGGCGTCGATATAGGGGGATAGGGTTTTTCGTTGTTCAACGGATCGTTTCCGGATGACGACATGATTTTTGTAATACGAAAGATAAAGATTTTTTTTTTTGTGAGTGATTCTGGTTGACTCTAGATGTACTTCGATTGCTTTAAGTAAAGAGTAAAAGTATGTTCTCGCAAGTTTGACCTACATCCCTATGATGCAGTCCTAGTACGGATTGGAAGTATGTTCATGATGGTTTGATCTACATCCCTATGATGCAATCATAGTATAGAGTAGAAGTATGTTTGTAAAATGGTCTTTCAAGACGTTTGTCGTTCAAGCTGTGGTATCGCTGGTTGGTGGATAACATGATCCAACCGCTAGAAGAGACATGGAAATACCTCCGGAGTTAAATTACTATAGTCCAATGACTTGACTAAAGCATATTATCGAAGGTATAATGAGGGTTTTTGAACCAAAGGTGACACGGGAGTTAGCCGACTGTCAATATCCCCGATGCTTTACGATGTAATAAGCTTAGGAAAAATTTGACTTTGAAGAAGGTCTTACATCATATCCAGAGTAGGAAGGTTTTAGCAGCATAAAGGCCTAACTAACAGTACTTACAGTACAAGATAGTTTCATAGAAAATGTTGCATCGGGCATAGACAGAAAAATAGTCCATTTAAACAAGGCAAGGAAACAAAGCCTTTCTTTATGGCGGAGGTCATCCTTCTGGTGAACTCTCAGATCTCTCACGAGTGTTTTTAAGATGATTGGTGTAGATGGTGTGCATTCTCGCATTGGTATTTAACCTCTTTGATATAATGGAGAGTCGTCCTGCCTTGAAGTTCGTTTCGACCAACTCTGCGGATCGGGATTGTTAGAACTTTGTCTGCTGAGCTCCCTTCGCTTAAGTTGTAGTAACTTCGGTCTCCTTTTGACGACATAGGTCGATCTTGTTCTTCGCTCCATGTTTCCAAGTATCCTTCCGAAGGAGGCGTCGGGCCATGAAGAGCTAGACGAGGGTTAGGGTTTGAATTGGGAGCCACCGGGGGTAGGTTCTCATTCTCGAGTTCAGAGTTATCATCGTCCGAAAGGTCTTCAGTATGGTGATCATTCAAAAGGGATTGGATGATCATTCTCTGGTTCTTCTCTGAACCATCTAGCACTGCCTTTGCTCGGGAAGTACGAGTTGTCGTGGGGATGGGGTCCAGCTATGTTATCTATACGGTAATTTGGGGTATAAGAATCTAACACATAAGTAGTTTATAGAATACCCAAAATACTCCTATAGTATTTTAGGTTTACGTTCTATTGTTCCCATTGTGGTGTTGTGGGTAAGTTTTTAGACTTGTTGCAACTCACAACCACACTTAGGCACATGCTAGTCAACCCTTGGAAAATATAGTTGATCAGGCTATATCACCCTAGTTTTGACTATATGTCTCTAAGTCTACTTGTGTTGCCCAACAATCGTAATACTTTTGTTCTGTCCTAGTGATACTAATTTTTGTATGTATGCAGGCACGTATACTTACTTAAATATTTTATTATTTAAAAGTATAATCTCTTAATCAGAGTATTTTAATCCCTATTGTATTTATAGTTCGTATATCTTTTATGGGTTGATATACTTGATTCACTATAAACAATGCTCTGATACCAATCTGTCACACCCCAAAACCGAGAACGGCGGAAACGTTCTGGGGCGGAGGACGTCATGTAATGTATCACAACAATGCTAAGTAGTAAACAAGCAACAACATCATCCATTGCATTAATAGTATAATTGTAATTACATTTGAGTTCTTTCATAGTATAATTCTACAAAAATGAATATTCAGAAATAAAAGACGAGTCTTGATCGCTCCGTCTTCACAGAATCTGGTAGTCGTACCTGTCTATTCGTATCCTGGGAATACAAGTTATTTTGAAAGCGAGTATCAGCAATAATGCTGGTGAGTTCATAAATAGTTATGTGACTTTGATTTGTAAAGCTGTAAAGAAAGACATGTAATTGTTTGAAAGAAAGTTTGTACCAACGAATATGTTTGTAAGTAATTGTAAACGTTTGAAACTTCTAGAAAATCCCATATTTTCTACTAGTATAAAGTGTAGCCTTCTACCAAGGCTCGACTGTTTTAAATGTTTGTTTCAAAAATCCAATATTTGTTCGTAAGTAGATGGTACGTTTAAAAGTCCCAAAATGAAACTACCATGATGTTTTTCATGTCTAAAATAGTAGCTTTGTGTACAGTTATAACTTCTAAGATATATGAAAACTCCGTAAATCAATGTGTTTTTAATACCCCATGTGAGTTTTATAACCATGCTAATGACACTGATGGCCTGTAACAACGTTCTTCAGGCGTTGGAACTGTTATGACATTTGTCACCCCAGGCCTGCCGGCCTAGCTGTAGCTAACAGCTTAGGTGTGGGATTGTCAATCCCGTATAGATCTATACACAAGTATCACGCTCCCCCTACAAGGGATTATGGTATATAATACAGGGCTTAATAATGCATACTCGAACGTACGTGAAGCTGTCTCACACCCCAGTATAAAAACTGATTTACGTATGAAAATGTCCATTTGTTTTTATATGAAAATACCTTCTTGATATGGTACTTGTAGTATATAAAACGTTATGATTATCTAGCATACTATCTCATGTAATTGTATTCCTTGAAATGGTATGTCTCGAAGTTGTATGCTTTTGTAATTGTATGTAATTGTACCTCTTCGCATAGTATGTAATGTATTTGTATTGACTCATGAATAGACTACGTCTTGTATGATTCCTGGTACTTGGAATGGTAAATAGTATGTCTTAACTATACCTATTATAGTTATTGATAATGTGCGTGTATAATTCGAAATATGCTTTTGCCACTCAAAGGTACTGAACGAACTGACGGAAACTTTTATGTCTATATATGTACATATATATATAACTAATATTTAGACGACATTCGGACGAATAACCGATGCCCTAAGGCCACATCCCAACGAGGAAAAGGAAATAAAGCGAGCTAGCCGTCCTAAGTCCTTCAAATATTACTTATATAAGTATACATATATAGGCGAGCACAAAAATATAAAAGAAGTTTTGTAAATCCTTTGAAAAGTTTAATAAATAAGAATTGATGACTTGATGTCAGTTTATAAAATGATTTGAAAACAGTTTGTTTGATAAGAATAGTTTTAAATACAGGAAGGCCTTTATTAGTAACATGATTCTAACAGCGTTTGAAAGGAATCATAAAGTATGTAAGACAGTTTGATAAAGAGTTCTTAACATGTATAAATGTTTGTCGTAAACTATTATAGTTTTTCCAAAAGTTCGTTTCGTTTGTATAGTAACCCTAGTGTAATGCTCACTTGTTATGAAATGTGTAACTTCTTGTGGTGACATAATGAACACTTAAACTCGAGGTATAAATAAACTGTTTGATTTGTATACGTATAACAACATATTTAGTTTCGATATATATATCAGGCGGTATCGTGTTACGTTTTCCGTATGAAAGATTCCACATAATGGTTGTGAATCACATATGGTTTACTAGATAAAAATGAGTATTTAGTGAATCTTTGAGTTACACACGATAATAATCGTGTGTTTACTTGTATTCCCCCCCTCAAAAGTGTATATTAAAACAATATTGATAACACATTTAAAATGTAGATTGTAGGGGTATGAACTCACCGAAGAAAGTGCGTGATTTGAAGAAAACGAGATTTTCCCGGGCGGCACCTCGACCGGAGAGTGGCGAGATTTTCGGGAATCTCGGGGCTTCGGACTTTCGTCGGGGCTTGGATATGAAACCGGGAAGTCGGGATATTGTCGGCACGAAAAACGAGGCGAAAATGAGAGAGAATTGAAGGAATTTAGTGAAATCAGCCGGCACCCTCGCAATCTATTTATAGAGGCTGGAGGTCCTCGGTACGCGGGGCGTACTCCGAGGGTACGCGGGGCGTACGTTTGCGTCACTGCTTACCGCATCCTCGGGCGAAGTTCTAGTCGACGTGGTTGATCCGGAGCCTTGTATCCGAGTACGCGGGGCGTACGAGGGTACGCAGGGCGTACTCCTTCGGATAAGACTTTGAAGTGCGTGCCAAGAACTTCAAAAATGTGTAACTTTCGCATACGAGCTCCGTTTTTGACGTTCTTTATATCCACGCGAAGGTGAGAAAATGCTCTACAACTTTCATTTAGACTCCGTCGGCAAATTTTGAATTTATTTTTAATTATATTTTAATTAATAGGTCGGGACACGATAACTTCGTTAAAAAAATCCGTAACTTCTTTATCCAACGTCCATTTTCGTCAGACTTTTTATTGTTATACTCCTATTGTCGGGCTCTCCAACTTTCGTTTAGGTTGTGTCGGCTAAATATCGCTCGATCTCTGTTTTGAGTTTTTAGCTGTCTACTGCTAGGTTAGAAACTTCGGAAAATCATAACTTCCTCATACGAAGTCAGATTTGGGCGTTCTTTTTATGCATGATCACGGTTTAACGTAATCTACGACTTTCGTTTAGATACCTAAGGCTAAAAACTATTGTATCGAAACTTTGCGTTTTACGTCTACCAACGTTGCCGGTTCTCGCCGTGAATTTTTGATTGGTCATAACTTCTTCGTTATAACTCGGATTTTAGTGTTCTTTATATGTACAAAAACCTTGATACGAGTCCTACCACTTTAATTAATCCAAATATGATTTCAGGAAAGTTAACTTTTGGCTTAAATTTGACTGGCGTTACATTTCATCATCTCAAAATATCGGGTTGTCACAGGAATCTTCGTGGTTGAACCGATGCTGTTGGAATTATTGATGGGGTTTGATTGCGACTCGTCCATTATGATTGAAAAACCTGTTTAAAGATCAGACTTGTAATAAATCAGATTAGGGCAAAACAATAAATATCAAGATACATCAATAATGAGATGACGGCTCAATAAATATCAGTAATTGCGGAAAGACCCTAATTGAAACCTTTTTCACAGAAAAGATGTGTATCGATTACACAGCCTCCTGCTCTAATACCAATTGATGAGATTAAAACTTAATCTTGAAGATCGATTAGATCTCAAATAGGTAATTAATGATTAAACAGCAAGAACACGTAAATAAAGAACAAGTTAAGAATGAATCAAACGTGTCGAATGATTATAAAATAACCCTCAGAAGAGCTCGATTAAGAACATCAACTGTAGAGGATTAGTAGGTTTACAAGAACGATAAAGAATACTGTAAAGCTATCGTAATTCTCTTAAGCGTTCACGTAATATGCATGCAAGCATATACTTATATAATAAACCTAAAAGGCTCTCGGTTAGACAGGCCCAAACCGGAGTATAAAATAAAAGGTTTAATAAACGAGCCCAATGACGCAATCCTTTAGCAAATCTTCAACCCAATAGTCGACATTGGTGTCTTCGACCAGCTAAACTTGGTGAGGAGATTCACCTCGATCTGTTGCTAATCAAATAAGACTTAGGTGTCGAACCGGAAATCCCACACTAACAACAAATAAATCACTATTAATAATTATGCCATAATCCATTATCTATGGTTACAACTCATAAGTCCCGACTCCTTAGGGTAAAAGATCATTTTACCCTTTCCTTAATGGGCCCAACCCAAACTTGGTCCAAGGCCCACTAATGGCCCAATAACACAACTCGACGCTCAAACCAAGCTAAGGCCCACGTAAAGTCCTAAGGCCTAACCAGATCCCAAATAGATACTTCATCGCGTAAAGAAACAGCCCATCCCAACCGAAGCCCATTCCAAAAGACTCCAAGACTAAAAGTCCACAAAAGCCCACTGATGAAACAAACGCTCCGTGTTCCCTGGTGGAGCGTTGGGCGTTCTTCGCCTGACAGAGGATCGGGGCCTTTACCCAAAAATTCACCCCTTCGTCTTAATACCTTAAGCCATGACGTCCAAAATTTAGAATAGCATAAGCTCGGAGACTTAATCCATAAAGTCAAAGACTTTAAGCTGTTGCATGGTTCAAAAAGGTCCAATCATGATTTCAGGCACTTAAACTTCATAAAGTGACCAATAACACAAGCATTGGAGGAATTAATGCATCATGACTCCAAATTTATATAAAATCCAACTCAGAAAAGGCAAGATCTAATCCTAGGCTATTGGAGTGACCTAAACTCAAAAAGATCCTCAAAAGACCATAACATGCATACTTCAAGCCCTAACTTAGATCTTATGATAAAGAAGCATGAAGATGAGAAATTTATACCTTTAGTGGCTTGCAATTGTGATGAAGAATCTAGATCTAGAAGCTCAACTCAAACTAAGGATTGATTACTAGGTTTCTTCTTCTTCTGTAAAAGCCATAAATTTTTACGCCAAATTTAAACTTTTCAAGCATAAATAAAACTAGATAGTAACAGTTTACAAAACATTTTTATCAATATCCATCAGAGTGTCCCAAAACAGATCACAAGGATGAGGAGAGATACGGTCACACCTTTGCCTTGCCATGAACTCCTCCTGAAGTGCCTGAAATAATAAACTGCAAACTGTAAGCTTGAGGGCTTAGTGAATTACCCCCAAAATACCAATACCATGCTGAAATACCAAACCTGTAACCAAAAATCAACGACATGCATACTGGGCCATTGGCCTGATCGGACCGCCCTCCAGGGCCTACATCCTACTAAATCTACATCGAGTCTTAGGCATGACTGGACCGCCACGTGGGCCTACAGTCTCCCCGGACCGCTCATAGGGTATGTTGGCCTTCAGCACAAAGCAGGACCGCCTCAACCCAAATCAACAAGCAAATACATGTGCACATACAAACATTTTCCCGCATATACAAAACATCGAACATATCCATCTCATTGATTACCACACATAACAATCTCTCATAACTAGCGCACTGACCTAGAAAGTCACTAACATACAATCCCTACGAATCATAAGCACATAACATATCCTGATTCTGATCTAACGGATCATATCCACATGTAGCATAACATATGGATAAAACTAAAGGACCGACCTTGGTGCCTTAGACCCTATCAATATAGTGAGGACAACTCACCTCGCAGATGTCGACTCGAAAGGTAAACTCCAACTCTTGGATCACTTGACACAGGCTCAACCACCTATTACCATAGTACAACATACTCATAAGTCCTTAAACTTTTAAGGTACTCCATAACCCACTAGTCAACCCTAGTCAAAGTCAAAGTCCTCAGTCAAGGTCAAAAGTCCATGTTGACCTCAACTCGCCGAGTACCCTCGGCTACTCGCCGAGTTCCTTGAAGCACATTCTAACTCGCCGAGTCATCGGGGTGACTCGTCGAGTTTCTTTGATTCTTGATAAAACTTTAAGGCCACCCATCGAGTTTCCTCCTTGCAACTCGAAAGATACACACGTATACATCTCCTGGAGAAAACTCAGCCGACTCGCCGAGTTGTTCTTCAACTCGTCGAGTCTTATGGCAACCTTCATCGGACTCGCCGAGTTGTTCTTCCAAATCGTCGAGTTCACAGCCATCTTCATGTTGTTGGGTTTTGAGCATTCTAACACTCCTATGTTGTACATGCAACCCTATAAACCTTGGATCTATGTTTTCTCTATTATACATGCAAATAAGAACTTTCCAAGGCTTGAATCCTAACTAGCATATTATGATGTTCTTAATCTACAAAGACACCTTGGAAGACTTTAGAGAATATGAATACTTGGTTCTCTCTTCGTAAAATCGGCTAGCCCTCTTAGTGTATCCACACTAGTCCCTATTTCACCAACCAAGGACATCTTTATATAGTATGGAGGATTAGGGTTAAACCCTAATACTCATGACCTTTCATTTTCTAGGATCCATGGGTTAAACACTCCATGGAATATCCATGAAAGCTTAGCCCAAGCTAAATGAACTTGGCCCGTTCCATATATATAAGAGTCCATATTTAATTAGTTCCTTTTGATCACTTAATTAATTATAAATTAATTCTTGATCAATATTAATTAAATAATATGATTCCATATTAATATATTAGAACTTATAATATATTAATATTAATCATAAACATACTATTCTCAAAAGATTATCCATATAAATTGTGTCGGTGAAGTGCAACCCAAATGGACCATGCCGGGTCGGGTCAAGTACATACCAAATATAGTTATGGACTTAGACATTAATCCAACAGTCTCCCACTTGGATAAGTCTAAAACTATTATTGCGTATGACTTCAAACCTAACTGGCAATCGTAGCTCTTAAAGCTGCTGTCGAACTCTGATCTTGTCAATGAACTTGTCCATTAGATAAGGGATCATATATTCCTCCATTCTAGATATCATATGGACTGAGACATGGATTATAATCATTCTCTCTGTCCATTTGTTGTTTCCCGATTTCCGATTTATGATGACTGACTAATTGAACAAATCAAATCAATCCTGGCCCGGCCGAGCACTTCCATTTGTCATCATCAAATCATCGAGGGGCCCACAGATATCGCTTTTACCCCGAAGGTAAAAGTAATGGATAAACTTCAACTCATATGGCTTGTTCTACTACTTGTTGAATCATACACGAAGGCACGTTTTATAGCACCGAGTTACCAAATGCGTTTTCGTGCAATCAATGTACAACCAACTCATAGTAACAACTCATATCTCTAGGTTTGAAGAATATAAGATATTATCGTCTCATGATCACTCGTGATAAAATCCATGAAGTGATTCCAATGAGCATGGGTTGAATCCAATACTCAGAACTTATGAGCACTCATGAGTGTTGTAGCCCTTTGTCCAACACCTTAGACCTCTACAAGCCAACCCATGACAGTCTTAATTCATAACTACTTCCAACACATGACCGACTGTGGATGGTTTGAATAACTTAGTCATTCTGGAAGAATAACCTAGTTTATTCGGGAAGTCAAAACATGCAAAATGAAACACAAGAATAATTGAATCCAATATGGTATCAAAACCTATGAACATAAATAAAACACCTTTTATTTATCACCATATGATTACACATTATTCATGTATACTGTTTTAGCTATCAACTTTATTCTTGAATTTAAAAAAATATTAATCCCATGCTCCAAGCATGTACACTATGTTTTCTAAACACTAGTCATGCCATACACCAAGTATGCATACTATGTTTGTCTATGATCTTTACTTTGTGAACTAGATCCATTGAACATAACTTCAATAATTCTCTTTTCACACTCCCAAATCCTTATTGCAAATACAAGAATTCCGAATTCATGTCATTTACTGAAATCTGTTAGATTCTAAACTTATATGCATTGATCCTCTTGTAATGATTATGCACAAAGTCAGAAAGACTTGACAACAATCATTACAGAGTATTCCAAAGGAGATCAGCTCCTTGGAAACTTCCTTCTTGCATTAAGTTTCCTAATCTTACACAGATTGAATAATTTCTAACTTTGAAACATTTCCATATTCCATTTTGACTATCACTTCTGAACAGGAGTTGCCTCCTTACAGATTATGTCAATATGGTCCTTTCAAAATTATCACTATACTTCCAACTTTCCTTGAGCACCCAATCTTTGGTAAACCTTAGATTGTCCTCGACAATTGTTTAATCCTTTTTGTCATATCCAGTTCTAAACCTTTTCCCTTCTTAATGCCCCAGGCATTTGGAAAATTTTAGAAAGGATGAATATAGCACATGTAATCGATCCTATATCCGAAGCATATGGGAATCGATTCATGATGTCTCACATAAAGACTAAACCAGTCTTTTACTATAATGTGTCCATTTCAATTTGCCAAGTTCTCATAATTCAGATTATGAAAAGGGATGCCGTAATCATAACAGAATTTTAGAACGCAAATAATCGACTCATATACAAAATTTCCTTATGTTGAGCCATTCCAACATGAAATTCATATATATATCCTTGACTAAATACGATTAAAACCTCAATCTAAGCTTTTAGATTTGAGATGAAGTATAATTTCCTCTCCCTTAATTATAGGAAAACAACTTTTTACCAATTGAAACCTTTTGTTTTCTATAATTAACATTGCTACCTTGCAACCTTTATCATAATTATCATGCTCCCACTAACATGATGATTATTCGCATAACACTTATGCTCCCACTAGCTTTGAAATGTACTCAGAAATCAGCTGACTTTCTTACCAAAGTTAAAATTCTGATACTAGATTGTTTTCATAAAACTTTATCAAAATCATACACCTTCCCTTAGATAGCACACTTGTGTGTCTAAACAATTATGAAGAGGGATGCCGTAATCATAACGGTTAGATCTTTTTGCCACTTCTCACAAGTCCAAGTTAGTGTGCCGGTAAACCACACACGCTCCACTAACTACTTTGAGAATGCAAATATCACAATTGCTATCTAAGCTAAAATCTACTTAGTGAAAGTGTTTCCTCACCATCATTTTCATGAATCGGAGAGAAACCTTATGACACTTAGATTTGCTGGTGTTCTTTATCCATGTGAATTGTCATAACCATAGTCACAAGACAAGGATAATGACAAATCCAAAATAATATGGATTGAACTCAATCTTAATTTCTTGCCACCTAGCAGCTCAAGGGCCTGGCATTGCTTCCAAGTTGTTGTGCAACTAATTGAGAACTCTAAGAACTCATACGCAAAGCCAACTTTAACTGGAATGGGCACAGAATATGTCAACACAATAGGTTATAAACCTCAAGTCGTGTGCTGGTGAAGAACCTCAGGTTCTCTTCTTGATTAGTTCTTGAGACTTTCAAGACCTTTAAGACTCCCACTGTCCTCTTGACCAATAAGACCCCCATGTCAAACATCCAAGAGATAGTGTGGATTCTAACCAAGACAAACACTTCACACAATTGGCCTTAGTTGGTCTTTGTTTTATCCAAAACATCACAACTTACCAATTTCAAATGTACAAGAGTTTTAAACCTTCTTTAAGACATGTCACTCAAGTTACAATCTTAGAGTATAACCCTAAGAATTGTTTTTGGAACGAAGTATGAATCATCTTCTTGATTTAACCACTTCAACAATTCAAGTTCCTGTTCTTAGCTATAAGAAGGCTCTTAGAGAATGAATTATCTCTAAATCATTAAGATGATCACAAAACTGATACGAAAGTACTCTCTCCCATCTTTTCAGATTTGAGAAACTTTTATCCTTCTACCTAATTTGATTCTTCTTATTCGCTCTGCCATACATTGGAACCGTTTCCAATGTCTCAGAATTACACTTAAGCTTGTAAGTATAACCATATTTACTGAGCTATAGTAAATTATGACGAATAATCTTATCGATCTTTTGTGGTGAACTTAATCAGTGCACAAGACTATGTACTCGATCCCTTAATCCTTCACTTGACTCACACATCCATGTGAACAAGTAATTAGTCTTAATTTTCCAATACTTGAAAGTTCTCATTCATCATGCTATACAACTTGCATGATTCCAAGTTCCGGTCCAATTGAAACTTGGGTGATGAGAATCTTTCCTTATTTGGTAAATTTAGACATTACCACAAATGAAAGAATCAATTTCATACTTCCACTCTTGCTATTAATGGAATCTTATAAGCAACAAAAATTTCCACAGATGCCATTGTAAGGATATTTTAAAATAAATAAAATCAAAAATTTTCCTTTTATTTTAAAAACTTTGCAGAAGAACTTGTCCTTACAATCCATATGAAAACTTGTTGTTATCTATTCCTAAGCAATATCTCATAACTCCTAAGAAGTAGCTCAAGAATCCGATCTTCAAACTATGCGATAGAAATCCATCTACGCCATCAGATTCAACATATTCTTTCTTTAAGTTTCTTCAGTTTTCTTTGATTCTTAAAACATCACCATGTGACCCAGTCACATCATGTATCAGGAATCTCAGAATAGAAACTTAGCAGAGTTAGATAGTGGAATTTACCTGAAGTACTGTCAAACTTATTGACTTTAACATCCTTAGGTAAATTTGGCAGCTTCGCAACCAATGCCCCTTCCTTTGGCAATATAAACATATGGACCATTTGATAATGGTACAAGGGACTATCATAGACTTAGCTTTTCTCTTTACCATTTGGTCAACCGAGTTGACTATGGCCGATCCCTTTACAATTAGGAAGAGAATGCTTTTCTGGATTTCCTGTGTCACTATTGTCAATGTCCATCAAGTTTTAAGGAAGTTGATCTTAAAAAATAGATAAGATCATTAAGGGTCTTGTCATAGTCTGTTTCATAAGTGTCCCAAAGGAACTCACTATGTGACTTAGAAAGTGATTGAACCACCAACTTTTTCAAGACTTTGACACCCAACTCTCCCGGCTTGTCAATATGTGACTACATCTCCAAGATGTGATCACACCTAGACCTTGCCTTGCCAATAAGGCTTGAGTGACCTTGAACTTGTGGGTTAGGGAGAATAATTGGAGGAGGTGAAAGAAGTATGATTTCCATGGGACATCATCTTCATTTAGGAAAGCTTGTTTCAAGAGATTTAGGAAGATCATAAATGTCTAAACCAGACATCTTTTGGGAGATATTCAAGATAGTTGATCTTAAGTCCTTAATATAACACCCAATATGAAATATTAAGGCTAGGACCCAACAAACTATTTTATAACTCAGAAGAGGGATGCCGTAATCCAAGCTATAAAATATTTGAAGGTAGGTGAATGACGATTCACCAATTTCCACCAAGATAAACGAAATGTATTATTAGGTTTTAATTGGTTTTGAAACTCCTAGATCTTTGAGATTCATTGAACTGTTCAAAGGCATGTTTCAATCTCGAGTGTGCCCTTCAGGTTTTGTGACTGGGATGCCGAGGATCACAAAACAAGGTGTGAAGTAACCATGCAAATTACTTGGTACCCTTAAGTGTTTACCCCTCAATCGATGTGCCGGTTAACCACACACGCTCCACCGATACTATGATAAACATTAAGTTACCCTTTGCCTACCTTGTTAAATACGAGTTAGTGTGCCGGTTAACCACACACGCTCCACTAACCGACTTAAACAAAGTGCAAAGTGTAATTTCATGGATTAGCACCTTATTCACATTTTTCTAAGTAACTAAGATTGGGTATTATTGAGAGTTTAGTTACTTAGTATTTATCATTAACACTTTTAATGAAGGGTGAATTATAGTCTTGTCAAACTCGTTCGGCTAACGACCCTCCACCGGTCAAGCAAGCGGTGGGTGAGAGTGGACACCCATTATGTTGCCATTTTATAGGCAACAACCTTATACCCACCTTATAGACTGGCTTCGTGAATGAGGCGTACTAGCGGTAAGACTGACTTTACTCTTATACATATATATATTATTAACTTATAATATTATAAAGTATAAGGGTTGAATTTTAACTTTTAAAATTCTAAGGGCTAAGTTGGAATTACAGTATTCATAAGAGAAAACTTTACAAATTCCAAAACTTGAGGGCAAGTTTTGAAACTATTCAAAACTAATTAATTCCATAACTTATGTGTTTAAAGTAGTTTTAATCCAAAAACTCTTCAAGTTCCATAACTTGAGGACAAGTTATGGAAGAATTTAAACTAATAAAAGAATTAACTTTTCTTTATTTTATAACTTATGGAATTAATTAAGGTTACACCTTTTTTTATTTTATTTTATTTTATTAAATGAAGAGACTCTTGGTCCTCCATAACTTGAGGACAAGTTATGGAGTCATAAAACCATTTAATTAGAACTAGACTCTTCATTTTTGTAACCTTTGCCAATTTTTTATGAGTTTTATGATTCTTAAATGTGACTTTTCATATAACTTGAGGACAAGTTACAAAAACACATTTTAGAATCAATTCTTAGATTAATTTGGATTAAAACCAACTATCACATAATTTTATTCATTAATCTAAATTCACTCATAAAACAAGGTAACACAAAAAACTTTTGGTGATCCATAACTTATTCTTAACTTATGGAATCCTTTAAAACATTAACACCAAATTTTGTAACTCCATAAAAACTTTGAATCAATTTTTTTTAAAACCTTTTCATATCCATAACTTATGGAGGTTTCAAAAAATAAAACTCTTTAGATCAAACTTTTAAAACTAATAAAATAATCATATCATTTTATCTTTTATTAAATTTGACCTAATTCAACTCATAAAGCAAATTATTCAAATTCTACAAATAATTAGTTTTTCACAAGAACAAGTAAATATCTTAAAATTTGACAAACTTCATGTTTTTTTTCTTTTTTTTTCATCTTTGAAAATAAAATATTTGCATTAATATAACAGAAAACAACCTGTGGCTCTGATACCACTATTGGGTTTTGAGCATTCTAACACTCCTATGGTGTACATGCAACCCTATAAACCTTGGATCTATGTTTTCTCTATTATACATGAAAATAAGAACTTTCCAAGGCTTTAATCCTAACTAGCATATTATGATGTTCTTAATCTACAAAGTACTAGTTAGAGGACATACCTTTTGATGTAGCTTGATGTCTTCAAGCTTTAAGAGCTTAGCCCCAATAGTGTGGAAGCCTCAAGTGGAATCACAAATCACCAAGACACCTTGGAAGACTTTAGAGAATATGAATACTTGGTTCTCTCTTAGTAAAATCGGCTAGCCCTCTTAGTGTATCCACACTAGTCCCTATTTCACCAACAAAGGACATCCTTATATAGTGTGGAGGATTAGAGTTAAACCCTAATACCCATGACCTTTCATTTTCTAGGATCCATGGGTTAAACACTCCATGGAATATCCATGAAAGCTTAGCCCAACCTAAATGAACTTGGCCCATTCCATATATATAAGAGTCCATATTTAATTAGTTCCTTTTGATCACTTAATTAATTATAAATTAATTCTTGATCAATACTAATTAAATAATATGATTCCATATTAATATATTAGAACTTATAATATATTAATATTAATCATAAACATACTATTCTCATAAGATTATCCATATAAATTGTGTCGGTGAAGTGCAACCCAAATGGACCATGCCGGGTCGGGTCAAGTACATACCAAATATGGTTATGGACTTAGACATTAATCCAACACATGTGACTCGTCAAGTCAACCTTGTGACTCGCTGAGTCTATTTAGCCCTTTTTCCATACAGACTTGATTTGAGCCATGCAGCGTCTCCAAATCACAGATCCAGGCTTCTAGGGCATGCTTATCACGTAAAGTTGCAAACTTTACGTGCATGCATGGCTATAAAGGCTCTAAATGCCTATTTTAAGTTCTTAATGGAGCTTCATGCTCAAGAGGGACCTAAATCATGACCAAAATTGTAACTTCATGCTTCTAGAATCCAAGGAGGGTCCAGATCTGAAGTTACAACCTCAGATCTAGCCCATAGCTCATCTTACCAACTTAATATTCCATAAAACCCTAAAACTCAACCAATAGAAGAGATCTACAAGGAAAAATGGTGATTTGGTTACCTCTAGAAGATGATAACTGAGATAAGTGCTAATTCCCACACTCTACTTGCTCCAATCTCCTTCTCCTCCAAGCCTTGTCCCTCCAAAATCCTCTTTTCAAGCTTCAAACACACAATGAGCACACACACATGTATTAGGGTTCTTAATGACTCTCTAGAACTGTAAAGAGGCCCAAGGGAGGAAAAAGTCCCTTTAAATAGGGTGCAAAACCCTAGGATTTAGGGTTTCATCTGCCAGCTCCTAGTCGCCAAGTCCCAATATGGACTCGTCGAGTAGGTCACTTAACTCGCGATCCCACCTCGCTGCTACTCGACAAGTAAGGCAACCAACTCGTCGAGTAGGGCCTAACCCAAGAAATCTTATTTAAAATAATACCTGAGAATCAGGGCGTTACATCTCTAAGGTACAAAAACATAACAAATCAAGACCCAAGTATGTCCACATGAGAAAATCATCAAGGTTACGACTTTACACCTCCAAATGCTAGATCTATCTTAATAAAGCTTGTTTCCAAAAGCTCCAAGCCAATCAATGACTATTCAAGAAACTCCTTCTTCTTCCATAAGCTCCAAAACACACTTATACCATAATAAAGCTTAAGAACACTCAAATCGAGTCTTGGGTTTCATTCTTAGTGTTAGAGAGGATGGAGGCTGAAAGAAATGAGGGATGAAGGTGAGTTAATATCTTTAAATAAGGTCCAAGACCCAAAAATTAGGGTTTAATATGCCCAAATGAACGCCCCGTGTTCCCCTGGGGAACACCCCACGTTCATAGGTGGTCCCGCATCCATATTACCCAAGGATGCCATGTGTACACATATCGTATGCACCGTGTACCCGATTCGACCCAAACATGTCTAACTTCAAATAGTCATAACTTCTTCGTTATAACTCTGATTTTAACATTTTATATATCCACACAAAGGTAACGAGAAGCCCTAAAATTCTATCGACATTTTTAACCTAAAAACCAACTGAACTAAAATCCAGAATTCATAAAAGGCCTGAACCAATGCCTATGTCGATACCCTTGGGCTCTAAAGTACAAATTGGACCCTTTCATCACATAACCAACATCACCCAGATCCACATGGGTCTAAACCTTTCTTCCCCAAGGTCCTAAGTCTTATGATAACTATTGATCGGGCCACGACCCCAAATAATGAAGTGATTGAAACCGAGAGTTATGGTTTCATTTCGTTGTGGCAACGAGTGGAGCCAATCTTCACGTGCGACACTAGATGCCTGATCTTTAACATTGTTTGAAGCATCTCAAACTACAAAGAAAACAACATAGTCTTATAAGTTGAACCAACATTATAACATTCTATATAAAAAATATATACATTCCACATATAAGCAATGTACAAAATATAACCTTGTACTATAAATATGCTTAGGAAAATAAAAGCAAAATATAAAATGTATTACCAAATAGACTTAAACATACATGTTGCACATATTGCATATAAAGATTTATAGCATTGTAGTTTTTTTTTCCATTATAGAATTGTCCTTTCATAAACTAACAATTATGAAACTACAAAATACCAATATATCAAACTATAACCAAACTAACAAGTACTAACATACAAACTATTAACAAACTAACAATTACCAAAATTTTAAACTATTACGGAACTAACAATTAAAAAAATTTGAAACAATTACAAAAATTAATGTAACAACCCAAAAACCGAATAAAATTTTTCACTTTCAGATACGAGATCACAACATAAACTGTTTCCAAAATCCATTACATAACAAACATGTTTAATTACCAGAGTAACAATGTCAATAAGTGCGGAAAATAGTGGGGAATGAATATTGCATCATCAAGTCGGGCCTTTCCCTTTAGTACTGGAAGTACCTAAAACTACAATCTGTAAACAAAAGCTTAGTGAGTTTCCTAAATACCACATAACATACAGTCACAAAATACCACACAACATGTAATTGCCATGGGATACCCCCATGTTCTTTTCGCTAGAATTCCATGGGCTACCCCTATTGTGTTCCATACAAGTTCCACAGGCTACCCCTGGGGTCTTTCAGTCAAGCAAACACATAGACAACTATCATTCTGCATGTCAAGTAATGGGCCAACACTAGTGCCTTCGACCCATTGATAGAGTGAAAACACGCACCTCGGTTTGCTGATAAATACTAACTGCTCGGCTACTAATATGGGATATCCCACACTGAACATAAAAAATTACCCTAATTAGGAATAGGTTACAATCATGACTATGGGGCCAAAATTCCAATCCAATTCCTAAGGTCAAGGTTCCCATCTTCACCTTACCCTTAATGGGCTTAACCAAACATGGCCCATACACAATAATGGGCACTAAGGCTGAAAGGCCCAACTCATAACACTTAAGGCCCACAAAACAAGTCCAAAAACACCCTTAGCCCAAAGCAATATTTTGGTGGCCCAAAGTACAATCCTAAACTCCTAGGGTCCAAGAAGTAGCCCAATACTAAAGGCCCAAATGTTTGTTGCTCACTGTTGAGTAAGCGGGGGGTACTAAGCTTGTACGTTAAGCGTACACGCTTAAGGGCTAGTGCGCCCTAACTTACTCCTCCTAATTGACCGGAATCAGTTTTTCTTCTCTTAATCGGTTAAGACATTAGTCCAAAACACATATCTGACCTCCTTGAAGTGGTTTATCACGTAAAGTTGCCAGCTTTACATGCATGCGTGGCTTAATGAGGGCCTACAGCTCAAAAAAGCTTAGTAAATGACTAAATACTTGCATGGGATCACAAACACCAAAATTTTTGCACCTTTAAGCTTAAGGAACCCACCAAACATCCAGATCTACAAGATTTAGCATCTCAATAGGTATTAACTCCTCAAGACCAAAAAAGACCATAACAAGCTAAATAAGTAGATCAAAGCAAATGATAGGCAAGGTATGAACTTTGTACCTTCAAAAGGTTCATGAGATGATGTAGGTGTAGGATCTTGAAGCTCAACCACGCCCAAGGCTTTCACACCAAGTTCTTCTTCTTGCAAACACACCAAAAAGAGACACTAAAGTCACTTTCAAGCTTAAAGATCACACTCCAAATAAAACTAGGGTTTTAGGAACGTTTAGAGGTGTGGAGGCTGATAATGGTAAGGGTCTAAAGGTTATAAATGTGCTTCAATAGTGGAGATGCCAGAAAAATTAGGGTTTTTCATTAGGCCACCCATGTACGCTAAACATACATATATGTGTGATAAGCATACATATATGTACGCCCAACATACAAAGGTACCTTTTTGCAATAAAAGCCATAACTCAAGGAGTAAAAGGTAACATACCTGAAACCGAGTGTTACAACTTTCCCCCACTTGAATTAGACCATGTCCTTGAAATCTGTTGCTGTGAAAAAATCTGGGTAGTGCTCTATTATTTCAGTCTCTGGTTCCCACGTCCGCTCGGAACCCCTACGGTGCTGCCACTGCACCTTCACCAAATTCACCACCTTGTTTTGCAGAGTTTTAGTTTTCTTGTCTAGAATCGCAATGGGCTTCTCCACATAATTCAGACACTCATCCACTTAGATATCATCTAAGGAGATCACTATTGAATCATCATCTACACATTTCTATTACTGAGACATGTGGAAAGTGTTATGGATCTAATAGAGCTCGTCGAGAAGATCCAACCAGTATGCAACCCTTCCAACACGGGCATAAAGCTTGAATGGACCAATAAATTGAGGACCTAACTTGCCCTTCTTCCGAAATCGGATGATACCTTTCCAAGGCGACACGTTCAGCAACACAAAGTCTCCCACCTGAAACCCGAGATTTGAACGATGTCGGTCCGCACAACTGTTCTAGTGACGATGTGCAACACACAACCTGTCACGCACCTGCTTAATCAACTTGGTGGTCTTAAGCACTACCTTAGTGCTTCCCATGACCCGATGGCCAACCTCTCCCTAACAAACTAGGTTCCTACACCTCCTTCCGTACAACATCTCAAATGGTAATCGATCAATACTAGCATGATAATTGTTGTTGTAGGAGAACTCTGCTGGTGGAAGGTAAGTATCCTAACTCCTTCCAAAATCCAACATGCAAGCCATAAGCATATCCTCGAGTGTCTACATCGTCCGCTCGCTTTGACCATCGGTCTAAGGGTGGTATGCCATACTGAAATGTAATTGTGTGCCCAACTCCTCACGAAACTTCTTCCAAAATATGGACATGAAACGAACATCGCGGTCTAAGACTACAAATACTGGTACCCTGTTCCTGACTACCACCTCCTGAACGTAAATATCCGTTAATTTATGTGCGAATATACTCTCGGCAATCGAAATAAAATGTTCACTCTTGGTCAATCTGTCTAAAATGACCCAAATAGAGTCAACACCCGGTACTGTCCTGGGCAATTTGGTGAAGTCGATAGTAATTTATTCCGATTTCCACATAGGGATGGGTAACGGCTGCACCTTACCATTGGGTCTCTGGTGTTTGGATTTCACCTCATACAACTCAAACACTACTCAACAAACCAATCAAATTCCATCTATAAACAGGGCCACAAGTAACTCAACCTCAAATGTCAGTACATCTTCGTGGCCCCTTGGTGGATAGAAAACATCGATTTATGCACCTCCTCCAAAATCGTCTGTCTTCCCTACCTGATGTCGAAACCCAGACCCTGCCACAATTGGTCAATAACCCCGACTGTCTCTAACAAACAAAGGAGCCTAGACCTTGGAAAAGGATGGGGAAATGTTAAGCCTTGTCTTCAAAGTAGTGGGTCTCTAAAGAAACTGAAGCTCTATAAGTTGTTTTACAAACTGTAAGGACATGAATCCACTGTGGCTCAAACGTTAAGAGAATGCTCAGGAGTTCCTCTCACATTGTAAGCTCAGTCAATCCACTGATTCTAAACCCGTCTGTTTGGGAAACTTTTAGAGCCATCCCACCAATTCCAACTATTTAACCTACACAACCCACTAAACCTATCGCACATGTTCCTCTGATTCAGTACTACGCGTACAACGTTGACCATGGTTCAAAAGTCGTTGATTCTGAACTTCATTTCCAGCAAGAGTTTTCAGTTTTATATACAAAGTACACACCTCCTTAGAATCTCAATAAAAAAACCATATCAAAACCGATTTCAATCACCTTACGAAAGCAATCCTCAACGTTACCCTAAACCCATTGAAAATCCACCAGCATATCGACCCAAAATTCAAAATCACTCCTCGAAACCTCAAGAAGTTCTGAACCCAACCAAGCCCAAGATTGTATTTCACAAATGTGTTCTCGGAAAACCATTTTGCAAAGGCTTGTTTGGCTGGAACTCCTATAAAACCAAAGGTAAAAGACTGTGCCTACTATGATCATAGAGCACAAGAACTCATTGAAAGTGAAAAGGATTATGTCACCACAGTTTCAAGGAATGTTGACGGGTATTAGTTGTCTAGTGATGAGGGGGAAGAAAAAACTACATGAAACTCCTATAAAACCAATTGAGTGTGATGGATGTTATTGGTCCTCTGGTTCAGAAGTCGATGTTGAGCCAAACTACTGCTACATAGCAACAAATGATCCACTTGGATGAAGCATCATCCATCAAGTAAAATCTATGATCACTGATCATAATTTTAATTTATTTGTTTGTGAACCTTATCTAATTTAAATTCAATCAAATATGATAGTTATTCATAAATCCTATGAGTCTTCCATATAAGTTAGTAAGAAGCTAGATAGTTAATTGACCCATCTTAGATTAAGTTTTGAAGAACACAAACTTAAGATTCAATCATTAGAGAGAGAACTTGTAATTGCTAAGCATGAATGTATCACTTTCAATGTCAAATGTGAAATTACTCTTAGTGAGAGAAAGATCTTAGTTACTGATAATAAACATCTTAATGCGAAAATTGATGCTTTGCATAACTGAATTGACGTTCTTGAAGCTAAGGAAAGATTGACACATAATTTTCATTACCCTTATCCAAAGCACCAAGTCTCAGAAGTGAGTTTCCAAAACCTATTGCTCGTCCTTGAAGGAACTTCAAAACCTAACATTCATGGGAGACATTCTGAACCATACCTATTTGGATGCCCCTATTTCACTATTTCCGTCCCTACATGAGACTTCGGAAAAGTATCAATCATAGATTCCTGAGTTCAAACCTATCACCATTAAATGTCCTGATTCCATGCCTCTTCCGCCTCTAATATCCATGGACCTGAATTAATCTTCGGAATCCTTACCTAACACAGACTTTAATGGAGTTCATTTTCCAAATTCTGGTCCTCCAAAAAGTTGTGTTATTGAGGAAATTATTTCTGAGACAAACGGACATGACTCGGACCAATCCAATTCATTTTAGGTGTCTCTTGATAGTGATGTATAACTTCAGAGTGATGATTACATCTTGTCTGCTTCCTATATCTCCAACTCTAAGGTAGTTTCAAAATCGACTCTAGTGTCAATTATGCCTCATTTCAACAATCCATATATTGGATAGACTTCCAAGTCATCATTTGAATCTCGAAAGAAACCCTGGCTGACAAGAAAGACAATGTTCATCCAAAGACAAAAGCTAGGAAACCTATTCAAAAAGAAACTCGGTGTAGGCAATGTTCCAAGTTTCTTAAGAGGTTTGAGAAGAAAGTGTATCAAATAGTTAATACAACTACTAGGAATCACAATACACTCATGCATGTTAAGATTCTTTAGAGGCCATCTAATCATATTATTTCGGATGTTCAAAATATATCTGTCAATAGTTGTCGGAAAAATATTACTGTTGAGACCTCATCTAAGAAAACTGGCTCACCTCAGACAGTTTCTTATTCTGTGTTGATTAATACCTAGGATGGTACAATTTTTAAACCTAAAAAATTTCCAAAACCAATTGTGCCTTCAAACACGGAAAACAAAGGAAAAGATGCTCGTAACACTGTTGTTCAGAAGTCTACTAATGGTTAAAAAAAATTTGAATGGAAAGTGAAAAAGTCTGAAAACACAACTGAAACATCTGTGAACATGGTTCTTCCAGTAACATCTCGCAAAAATGTTCCTCTGAGGAAAGCAGTTCTTAAACAAAGAATGGTAGAGTATGAATTTTGGATAAATGAAAAGACCCTGACTTTCTGCTTCTTTCTAAAAGAATCTCGGAAAAAGCCTTCCGAGATATGAGCTGCTCAGAAATCACAAACCAAGTCAAATACCCATGCTAAATTTGTATGTCCTAAACAATGAACCAACTAGTGATCAATCGAAATCAAATAGCAAATGATGAATCAAAGATACAAGAAGACGAGGTGAAATCAATCCAATCCAATGCACACGATTGTATTCAATAATCGTCTGGTACAATGGCTTCACAATGCTATGACCGAAAACTACTAACCCTCTAACCGGTGATATGAGTCTCCTTTTATATTGAACACAAATGTACCAGCCAACCCAAAACCGAAAACACCAAGGGACCAAAATCAAGGCTGATTTCGGTCCAACCAACCAAAAACATAAAATAAGCACTAACAAACAATAACAAAGACTACAAAATATATATATGTCTAGCACAAACCAACAAAATAGGTCCTAAAAATCTACCCCCTGGTTTGATGCTAGCTTGATCTCAAGGCTTGTCAACGATCATCACATCCGAGATTCCCATAGCACCTGCCCACATCCTCTTGTTTATGATTTCAACAACCATACTAGTGAATTCTTTGGCAGCAACCTCCAAAATATCAACATTTACCACGATTTGAAGCTCTATTAGAGTACAGATATCACACTTACTAAACTATAAGACATCCTTTGCTTCAAGAAAACAAATAGTACTAGTCGGAAGCTTGATGACGGAAGTGGCTATGGCCTCATCAAAAATCCGATATTCCATATTACACCAGGAACCGTCAGGTGACTCCTGAATAATAGGAATTTGCTTCATCTGCTTGGTTAGACACGACATCATATTCTTCACGATTCGGTTGGTGTTGGGATCAAATACACCTTTGACTTTCTTCATGAAAGAATTTGCATTCTTCAACCCATCGAACTTTCTCTTTACTTGATTCTCTAAGAAGAGCTTGAATTTAGTTCCACAAGGATCATTCGATGGGTTGTGGAAGGGAGCACTAGCTAATTCTATAATATCAACCATAGTCTAATAAATAATGTCATTTTGATGCTCGTAGTACTCCACTTTGCCACTATTTCTTTTGACTGGCCATATATTCTTTTTGTCGTGAAATTCCCACACCTTTATACCCGACCGATCGCCGTACTTAGTTGAGAATCTCCGTTTACCGAGCTCAGTGACACTAACTCATGGCCAATCTCCAAAAAAATTTTGATCGGAGTTTTTCATGAAAAGAAATTGACCTTTTCCTTGAGTTTTGGCATGCCTATGAGCTTGCTTCAAGATTACTCTGGGATCAACACTAGAAGGTTCATTATCAAATCGATCAGCAATACGAGTTGCACAGGCCTGACAAGGAATATCTTGTGGTGCTAGGGCAGTTACACTTGGGGATGCATTAGCTTCATCTAGCTCATTAATAGGTGTATTGAACTTGTCACCAAATTCACTGATTAGCTTATTCTTCAAAGCAAAGTATCCAGCATAAATAACACCAAGATTTAGCTACAGATCAGAAATTTGCTTTGACTTTTGAGCATTTTCTCTTTCAAGCTCGAAAACTCTAACATCTAGAGTTCCAATCAAGACATCTGTCTCAATAAGCTTCTGATTCATGATCCCGATTTCTTCCTTGAGCTTAAAAGTTGTTGAATCTTCATTATTGGAGCTCGTTGCACCAACTGATATGCATTTTCCTTTAGGTGCAGGATTAAAACTTTCTTGAGAAAGGAACCTGGCAAGCCTTTCAGAAGCGGCATCATGCGCAGGTTGAGGGGCTGAAGAACCACTAGGAGCTGAAGAGATACCTAGTTCAAAAGATGACAAACTAGGTCCCTCATCCAAAATTGGGCTCTAAATTTGAACTGGTTGGACTGGTGCAATGGTTGCAGTTGGTTGGTGAGCTGGTAGAGTTTGTTCCCTTATGAGAACTTCTGGCCTAAGATCAACACACTTTCATTTCAGTGATGCATGGGAGGATTGAGACTCTTCACGATCACATTCAGATGGAATAATGTTTAGATTCGCAACTGCTCGGGGAGGAATCCTTGTAGTTGAATCCAATTAAGCTATACTCTCAACCATCTGAGCGGGCGTTTGAATTGGCAGTTTGAGAATGTTAGTATCTCCCTCAGTCTCTGTTGGGGAACTCACAATGTCATTGACTACATCAACATAAAAAAACGAATGAAATTCATCATCACTCAGCTGAAACTCAAATGTGAAATCTTCATCATTAAAACCCGGTACATAACTCTTTTCATCAATCCCTTCTCCTTCATCATCATCATCAACATCATCATTGTAACACCATAAATTTCAAAACAATTTTTCGCATTTTATAAAAACATAATTCATTTAATATTCATAAAAACATCAATGTGTGAAACTCAATCCATGACATATAAGAATCCCAAGATCTCATAACATAAAAATCCCGTGTGTGTACTGATCAAGCCGGTGCCTTCCCACGGTCATCACTAGTACCTGAAACAAATAACACCAAACACTATAAGCACAAAGCTTAGTAAGTTCCCCAAAATACCACACATAGCACATATTAGCCACTCGAGGCTATAACTCTTTGGGTACGTGGACCCTACTCTGTGAACCCTCTGGTTCTAACTCTGTAAACCTTCCGGTTCCAACTCTATAAGCATGCACAACATAAATCACATAGAAATAATGCACTACAACACATAACATACATATAGCATACAAATACTCTGTCACATAACTCTGATTACCTACTCAAGGTAAAGTATAGTGAGAAGACTCACCTCGCGTATCTCGATAACTCGCAAATCCATGAAATCACTAGCGCTCGATCTCCCGAGCTATAGTCCTCGTATAACACAATATATCTCTAATTAACACTTTCACAACTAAGGTTGACAAACCCTATCAAGTCAACACTGGTCAAATCTGTCAATGGTCAACGGTCAACTTTGAGCGGACTCGGCGAGTGACTCGGTGAGTCTATACGTGTTCACTGACTCCCTTGGATCCTCTCTTGACACGTCGAGTACTTCCCTAACTCGACGAGTTCCACCTGGCATGAATCGTGGGGCCACCACGACTCAACTTGTCGAGTCTCAAGAATAACTCGGCGAGTTCCGGCTTGACTCAGCCCCGCTTTGACTCTCCCTGACTCACTGGGTCATCCCCCAACCCGGCGACTCTACTTGCTGAACAATTTACGTGAAACCCAAACCCTACTCGCCGAGTCTCAAGAACAACTGAGTGATTTCATACCATGCACAAACTCTATTGACCTCCTGAGGTCATATCTGTTTCCCCAAACCATAGATCTGGCCTTCCCAAGCATGAATGTCACGTAAAGTTCGAAACTTGATGCTTGTATAACCACCACAAGGCATCAAAAGGAGATTTGGTCCCAAAAATGACAACCCAAGTCCAATAACTCCATACTAACCCAAAAAGATCCAAGGGTTAAGGTCTCTGGACCTCATTGAGTCCAGATCCAAGGCTCAAACTCGAAGAGGGACCATTTGCTTCACATAATCACTCTCCAAAGGGGGTTAGAAAACCCTAACTCTAAAGATCAACCCTAAAACTGAAGGAGGTTCGAACTATTACCTCAAAATGAAGCCTCTGGACTCTAGATCTGCTTGAATATCACCTCCTCTTTTCTCTTGTCACCCTCTTCTTTCTAAACAAAGGATACAAAGATCCAAAAGTGACTTCTTCTCTCTCAAAGCGATTTAGCTCTCTTAGGGTTCTCTCAAGGGATTGGTAGCCGCAATGGGAGGCTATAAGTGCCCTTAAATAGGCTCCAAACCGGGGAAATTAGGGTTTAATTAAATAGTGTGGACTCGCCGAGTCCACTCTTGGACTCGCCGAGTCCAGACGCGAACCCGCACCCATAACCGCGATCATACTCGACGAGTTTGGGCTCCAACTCGCCGAGTCTCCTCACAAATCACCAAAAATACAATAATAAATAATACCTGGGAATTCGGGATGTTACAATTCTCCCCCACTAGAACTAGACTTCGCCCTCGAAGTCTCGCTCCTCAAATAAATCCGGATGCTGCTCATGAATCTCACGCTCCGGTTCCCAAATCATCTCGGACCCCTTCTGATGTTGCCACTGAACCAAAACCAAGGGTACCTCCTAGTTCCTCAAAACCATGATTTTCCGATCTCTGATTGCCACCGGTCTCTCAGCATAATTCAGGCTCGCATCCACCTGAATATCCTCTAATGGAACCACTGCCGACTCATCGGCTATACACTTCCGCAATTGCGACACGTGGAAAGCGTCGTGAATCTGACCCAACTCTGCTGGCAATTCGAAGCGATAGGCTACCCTACCTACCCTCGCGACCACCCGGAATGGACCATTATATCGGGGCCTCATCTTGCCCCTCTTCCTGAATCGAATCACTCCTTTCCAAGGAGAGACCTTCAGGAGCACAAAGTCACCGACCTGAAACTCAAGCTCGGACCGACGTCTGTCCGCATAACTCTTTTGACGACTCTGAGCGGTCAACAACCTCTATCTGACTTGTTGGATCTGCTCTGTCGTCTGAAGCGCGATCTATGTACTGCCCATAACATGCTGTCCGACCTCTCCCCAGCAAATGGGGGTCCGACACCTCCTCCCTTACAACAGCTCAAAGTGTGGCATATCAATGCTCGAATGATGGTTGTTGTTGTAGGAAAACTCTGCCAAGGGCAAATACGTATCCCAACTCCCCCCCCCCCCGAAATCCAACACACATGCCCGGAGCATGTCCTCGAGCGTCTGGATCGTCCGCTCACTCTGTCCGTCTTTCTGGGGGTGATATGCGGTACTAAAATGCAGCCTAGTACCCAACTCCTCGTGAAACGTCTTCCATAATCTGGAAGTGAAACGTAAATCCCGGTCTGAGACAATCGAGATCGGCACCCCATGCCGAGATACCACTTCCCTCACGTACATCTCTGCTAACTTCTCAGCGGAGGAGCTCTCATTGATAGAAAGGAAGTGGGCGCTCTTTGTCAACCTGTCCACAATCACCCAAATTGCATCGACTCCCCTAGCAGTCCTTGGCAATTTGGTGATAAAATCCATGGTAATCTGTTCCCACTTCCATTCGGGAACCTCCAATGGCTGCAACTTACCATGCGGTCTCTGGTGCTCGGCCTTAACCCTACGGCAGGTTAAGCACCTCTCAACACACCACGCAACATCCCTCTTCATATAGGGCCACCAATACTCTCTCCTCAGGTCCAAATACATCTTAGTGGCCCCATGATGGATCGAGAATTTCGACCGATGAGCCTCTTCCATCAAAATGGTACGCGTCCCTCCCACAAATGGTACCCATATACGCCCTTGAAATGTCATAAGCCCCGACCATCGGTAACGAACTCCGATACCAACCCAACAACTCGCTCTCTCTTCTAGTTCTCCGATCTCACGACCTCAACCTGTGCTCCACGAATGGTGTCCAACACTGGAGCCATCACGGTCAATCGCAAACATATATATCACAATGGGGCGCTCTTCACCCTACGACTTAGGGCGTCGGCTACCACATTAGCCTTGCCCGGATGGTAAAAGATCTCACAATCATAATCCTTGACCACATCCAACCACCTCCTCTGCCGCATATTTAGATTGGGCTGATCCATCAAATACTTCAGGCTCTTATGGTCCGTGTATATCGTACACCGAACCCTATACAGATAGTGACGCCAAATTTTGAGGGCGAACGCCACTTCCCCCAACTCTAGATCATGGGTGGCATACCTCGTCTCATGAGGCTTCAGCTGCCTCGATGCGTATGGTATCACATGCTCTCTCTGCATCAGCACCGCTCCCAACCCCAAGATCGACGCATCACAGTATACCATAAAGTCCTCCATCCCCTCCGGGAGGGCTAACACCGGGGCTTCGCATAACCTTTGGCGAAGCGTCTCAAAGGAGGCCTGCCGCTCGGGGCCCCATGAAAAAGCGACACCCTTCCGGGTCAACCTGGTGAGTGGCACTGCGATCTTAGAGAAATCCTTGATAAATCTCCAATAATCACTTACCAACCCTAAGAAACTCCTGATCTCAGAGGGTGACCTCGGAACCTCCCAACTCATCACTGCCTCAACTTTGGCTGGGTCGACCAATATCCCTTTCTGGTTAACGAGATTCCTTAGGAACTAGACCTCTCGCAACCAGAAATCACACATGGAGAATTTGGCATAAAGCCTCTCCGATCTCAGAACTCCGAGGATCTCCCTCAAATGCTCCTCATGCTGCTCTCTAGATCTCGAATATACCAAAATGTCGTCGATGAATACAATCATCGAACGATCCAACAACGGCCTGCACACTCGGTTCATGAGATCCATGAACGCTGCCGGGGCATTAGTGAGCCCGAAAGGCATCACCACAAAATCGTAATGCCCATAACGCGTCCTGAACGATGTCTTTTGGATGTCCTCATCTCGCACCCTCACCTGATGATATCCAGACCTCAAATCGATCTTGGAGAACCAAGATGCTCCCTGTAACGAGTCGAACAAATCGTCGATCCTCGGAAACGGGTAACGGTTCTTGACGGTCAGCTTGTTCAACTCCCGGTAATCAATGCACATCCGGTGTGAACCATCCTTCTTCTTGACAAAAAGGATAGGCGTTCCCCACGACAAGCTGCTCGACCGAATAAACCCCTTTCCCAGCAGCTCCTGAAGCTGCAAGGATAACTCTTGCATCTCTGGAGGTGTAAGACGATAAGGCACCTTGGCGATAGGCGCGGCCCTCGAAACCAAATCGATATTGAACTCCACTTTCCTCACGGGAGGCACACCCTGTTGGGTTTTGAGCATTCTAACACTCCTATGGTGTACATGCAACCCTATAAACCTTGGATCTATGTTTTCTCTATAATACATGCAAATAAGAACTTTCCAAGGCTTTAATCCTAACTAGCATATTATGAAGTTCTTATACTACAAAGTACTAGTTAGATGACATACCTTTTGATGTAACTTGATGTCTTCAAGCTTTAAGAGCTTAGCCCCAATAGTGTGGAAGCCTCAAATGGAATCACAAATCACCAAAACACCTTGGAAGACTTTAGAGAATATGAATACTTGGTTCTCTCTAGTGAAATTGGCTAGCGCTTCTTAGGGTACCACACTAGCGCCAATTTCACCAACCAAGGACATCTTTATATAGTGTGGAGGATTAGGGTTAAACCCTAATACCCATGACCTTTCATTTCCTAGGATCCATGGGTTAAACACTCCATGGACTATCCATGAAAGCTTAGCCCAACCTAAATGAACTTGGCCCATTCCATATATATAAGAGTCCATATTTAATTAGTTCCTTTTGATCACTTAATTAATTATAAATTAATTCTTGATCAATACTAATTAAATAATATGATTCCATATTAATATATTAGAACTTATAATATATTAATATTAATCATAAACATACTATTCTCAAAAGATTAACCATATAAATTGTGTCGGTGAAGTGCAACCCAAATGGACCATGCCAGGTCCGGTCAAGTACATACCAAATATAGTTATGGACTTAGACATTAATCCAACAGTCTCCCACTTGGATAAATCTAAAACTATTATTGCGTATGACTTCAAACCTAACTCGCAATCGTAGCTCTTAAAGCCGCTGTCGAACTCTGATCTTGTCAACGAACTTGTCCATTATATAAGGGATCATATATTCCTCCATTCTAGATATCATATGGACTGAGACATGGATTATAATCATTCTCTCTGTCCATTTGTTGTTTTCCGATTTCCAATTTATGACGACTGACTAATGGAACAAATCAAATCAGTCCTGGCCCGGCCGAGCACTTCCATTTGTCATCATCAAATCTTCGAGGGGCCCACAGATATCGCTTTTATCCCGAAGGTAAAAGGAATGGATAAACTTCGACTCATATGGCTTGTTCTACTACTTGTTGAATCATACACAAAGGCAAGTTTTATAGCACCGAGTTACCAAATGCGTTTTCGTGCAGTCAATGTACTATCAACTCATAGTAACAACTCATATCTCTAGGTTTGAAGAATATAAGATATTATCGTCTCATGATCACTCGTGATAAAATCCATGAAGTGATTCCAATGAGCGCGGGTTGAATCCAATACTCAAAACTTATGAGCACTGATGAGTGTTGTAGCCCTTTGTCCAACACCTTAGACCTCTACAAGCCAACCCATGACAGTCTTAATTCATATCTACTTCCAACATATGACCGACTGTGGATGGTTTGAATAACTTAGTCATTCCGGAAGAATAACCCAGTTTATTCTGGAAGTCAAAACATGCAAAATGAAACACAAGAATAATTGAATCCAATATGGTATCAAAACCTATGAACATAAATAACACACCTTTTATTTATCACCATATAATTACACATTATTCATTGTATACTGTTTCAGCTATCAACTTTATTCTTGAATTTAAAACAATAGTTGTCCCATGCTCCAAGCATGTACACTATGTTTTCTAAACACTAGTCATGCCACACACCAAGTATGCATACTGTGTTTGTCTATGATCTTTACATTGTGAACTAGATCCATTGAACATAACTTCAATGATTCTGTTTTCACACTCCCAAATCCTTATTGCAAACGTAAGAATTCCAAATTCATGCCATTTATTGAAATCTGTTAGATTCTAAACTTATATGCATTGATCCTCTTGTAATGATTATGCACAAAGTCAGAAAGACTTGACAACAATCATTAAAGAGTATTCCAAAGGAGATCAGCTCCTTGGAAACATCCTTCTTGCATTAAGTTTCCTAATCTTAAACAGATTGAAAATTCTAACTTTGAAACATTTCCAGATTCCATTTTGACTATCACTTCTGAACAAGAGTTGCCTCCTTACAGATTATGTCAATATGGTCCTTCCAGAATTATCACTATACTTCCAACTGTCCTTGAGCAACCAATCTTTCGTAAACCATAGATTATCCCCGAGAATTGTTTAATCCTTTTAGTCATATCTAGTTCTAAACCTTTTCCCTTCTTAATGCCCCAGGCATTTGGAAAATTTTAGAAAGGATGAATATAGCACATATAATCGATCCTATATCCGAAGCATATGGGAAACGATTCATGATGTCTCACATAAAGACTAAACCCGTCTTTTGCTATACTATTACCATTTCAATTTGCCAAGTTCTCATAATTCAGATTATGAAAAGGGATGCCGTAATCATCATCGAATTTTAGAACGCAAATAATGGACCCATATACAGAATTTCCTTATGTTGAGCCATTCCAACATGAAATTCATATATATATATATATATATATATATATATATATATATATATATATATATATATCCTTGACTAAATGACTAAAACCTCACGATCTAAGCTTATAGATTTGAGATGAAGTATAATTTCCTCACCCTTAATTATAGCAAAACAACTCTTTCCCAATTGAAACTTTTTGTTTTCTATAATTAACATTGCTAACTTGCAATACTTATCATAATTATCATGCTCCCACTAACATGATGATTATTAGCATAACACTTATGCTCCCACTAGCTTTGACATGTACTCAGAAATCAGCTGACTTTCTTACCAAAGTTCAGATTTCTGATACTAGATTGTTTTGATAAGACTTTATCAAAATCATACACCTTCCCTTAGATAGCACACTTGTGTGTCTAAACAATTATGAAGAGGGATGTCGTAATCATAATGGTTAGACCTTTTTGCCACTTCTCACAAATCCATGTTAGCGTGCCGGTAAATCACACATGCTCCGCTAACGACTTTGAGAATGCAAATATCACAATTGCTATCTAAGCTAAAATCTACTTAGTGAAAGTGTTTCCTCACCATCATTTTCATGAATCGGAGAGAAACCTTATGACACTTAGATTTAATGGTGTATGTGTTCTTATCCATGTGAATTATCAAAACCATAGTCGTAAGACAAGGATAATGACAAATCCAAACTCATATGGACTGAACTCAATCTTAATTTCTTGCCACTTGGCAGCTCAAGGGCCTTCCATTACTTCCAAGTTGTTGTGCAACAAATTGAGAACTCTAAGAACTCGTATGCAAAGCCAACTTTAACCGGAATGGGCACAGAATATGTCAACACGATAGGTTGTAAACCTCAAGTTGTGTGCTAGTGAAGAACTTCAGGTTTTATTCTTGATTAGTTCTTGAAACTTTCAAGACCTTTAAGACTCCCACTATCCTCTTGACATATAAGACTTTCTTGTCAGTTATTCAAGAGATAGTGTGGATTCTAATCAAGACAAACACTTCACAAAATTGGCCTAAGTTGGTCTTTGTTTTATCCAAAACATCACAACTTACCAATTTCAAATGTATAAGAGTAGAAAACTTTTACTCTTACATTTGACGAGTGTTTTAAACCTTCTTTAACACATGTCACTCAAGTTACAATCTTGGAGTATGAATCTAAGACTTGTATTGGAATGAAGTATGACTCAACTTCTTGATTTAACCACTTCAACAATTCAAGTTCCTCTTCTTAGTGATAAGAATGCACTAAGATTTCCTTAGAAAACTAATTGTGCTATAGTTTCTTAATCATTAAGATGATCACAAAACTGATACTAAAGTACTGTCCCATCTTTTCAGATTTGAGAAACTTTTATCCTTCTGCCTAATTTGATTCTTCTTATTCGATCTGCCATAGATTGGAACCTTTTCCAATGTCTCAGAATTACACTTAAGCTTGTAAGTATAACCATATTTACTGAGCTTTAGTAAACTATGACGAATAGTCTTATCAATCTTTTGTGGTGGACTTAATCAGTGCACAAGACTGTGTACTCGATCCCTTAGTCCTTCACTTGACTCACACATCCATGTGAACAAGTAATTAGTCTTAAATTTCCAATACTTGAAAGTTCTCATTCATCATGCTATACAACTTGCATGATTCCAAGTTCCAGTCCAATTGAAACTTGGGTGATGAGAATTTTTCCTTATTTGGTAAATTTAGACATTACCACAAATGAAAGAATAAATTTCATATTTCCACTCTTGCTATTAATGGAATCATATAAGCAACAATTTTTCCTCAAATGCCATTGCAAGGATATTTTAAAATAAATAAAATCAAAAATTTTCTTTTATTTTAAAACTATTCGAAAAAACTTATCCTTACAATCCATATGAAAAATTGTTGTTATCTATTCCTAAGCAATATCTCATAACTCCTAAGAACTAGCGGAAGTATCCGATCTTCAAACTATGCGATAGAAATCCATCTACGCCATCCGATTCAACATATTCTTTCTTTAAGTTTCTTCACTTTTCTTTGATTCTTAAAACATCACCATGTGACCCAGTCACATCATGTATCAAGAATCTCATAATAGAAACTTAACAGAGTTAGATAGTGGACTTTACCTGAAGTAGAGTCAAACTTATTGACTTTAACATCCTTAGGTAAATTTGGCAGCTTCGCAACCAATGCCCCTTCCTTTGGCACTAGAAACATATGGACCCTTAGGTAATAGTACATGGGACTATCTCAGACTTAGCCTTTCTCTTTACCATTTGGTCAATCAAGTTGACTATGGCCAATCCCTTTCCATTGGGAAGAGAATGCATTTCTAGATTTCCTCTGTCACTATTGTCCTTGTCCATAAAGTTTTGGGAAGTTGATCTCCTAATCAAATTTGCTTTACTAGTACACTAAATCATTTCTGATTTAGCAGCACCAAGCAAATAGATAAGATCATTAAGGGTCTTGTCATAGTCTATTTCATAGGAGTCTCAAAGGAACTCACTATGTGACTTAGAAAGTGATTGAACCACTAACTTTCTCAAGACTTTGACACCCTACTCTCCCGGCTTGTCAGTATGTGACTTCATCTCCAAGATGTGATCACACCTAGACCATGCCTTGCCAATAGGGCTTGAGTGACCTTGAACTTGTGGGTTAGGGAGAATAATTGGAGGAGGTGGAGGAAGTGAAGTTCGAAGATATTTGGGAAGATCATAGATGTCTGAACTTGACATCTTTTTGGAGATATTCAAGTTAGATGATTTAAAGTCCTTAATATAACACCCAATATGAAATATTAAGGCTAGGACCCAACAAACTATTTTATAACTTGGAAGAGGGATGCCGTAATCGAAGCTATAGATTATTTGAAGGTAGGTGAATGACGATTCACCAATTTCCACCATGAAAAATGAAATAATTTATTAGGTTTTAATTGGATTTGAAACTCCTAGATCTTTGAGATTCATTGAACTGTCCAATGGCATGTTTCAATCTCGAGTATGCCCTTCAGGTTTTGTGACTGGGATGCCGAGGATCACAAAACAAGGTGTGAAGTAACCATGCAAATTACTTGGTACCCTTAAGTGTTTACCCCTCAATCGATGAGCCGGTTAACCACACACGCTCCATCGATACTATGATAAACATTAAGTTACCCTTTGCCTATCTTGTTAAATACGAGTTAGTGTGCCGATTAACCACATACGCTCCACTAACCGACATAAACAAAGTGCAAAGTGTAATTTCATGGATTAGCACCTTATTCAAATTTTCCTAAGTAACTAAGATTGGGTATTTATAAAAGGTTTAGTTACTTAGTATTTATCATTAATACTTTTAATGAAGGGAGAATTATAGTCCTTGTCCTACCCGTTCAGCTAACGACCCTCCACCATTCAAGGAAGCGGTGGGTGAGAGTGGACACCCATTATACTGCCATTTTATAGGCAGTAACCCTATACCCCCCTTATTGACCGTCTTCGTGAATGAGGCCTACTAACGGTGAGACTGACTTTACTCTTATACGTATACATACATACATATATATATATATATATATATATATATATATATATATTATTAACTTATAATATTATAAAGTATAAGGGTTGAATTTTAACTTTTAAAATTCTAAGGGCAAACTTGGAATTAAAGGATTCATAAGTGAAAACTTTTCAAATTCCAAAACTTGAGGGCAAGTTTTGAAGCTATTCAAAACTAATTAATTCCATAACTTATGTGTTTAAAGTAGTTTTAATCCGAAAACTCTTCAAGTTCCATAACTTGGGGACAAGTTATGGAAGACTTTAAACTCATAAAAGAATTAACTTTTTCTTTATTTTATAACTTATGGAATTAATTAAGGTTACACTTTTTTTTAATTATTATTTAATGAAGAGACTCTTGGTCCTCCATAACTTGAGGATAAGTTATGGAGTCATACAACCATTTAATTAGAACTAGACTCTTCATTTTGTAACCTTTGCCAACTTTTATGAGTTTTGTGAAACTTAAATGTGACTTTTCATATAACTTGAGGACATGTTACAAAAACACATTTTAGAATCAACTCTTAGATTAATTTGGATTGAAAACAACTATTTCACTCAACTGTTCTATTAATCTAAGCAACTCATAAGAACAATATAATTCAAACTTTTTTTCCATGTAATTAGTCTAAACCTTAAACTAATATAAAGCATGAATCTATTGACAATTATCTTTGAAATTGGATTAGCATGAACATTACCACATCAAAGAACAAGTTTATAAGTCCAAAAACATCTTAGGATAATGTTCCTAGTCCAATTCCAGCCAAAAAAGTCGAATTTATGTTGTCTGGGGGTCCAACTCGTCGAGTGCATGAACCAACTCGGCGAGTTGGATGCATTTTGCCTTGGACTTGGCGAGTCTGCTAGCCAGACAACATCAAAACTCAAATTTTTAGCTACTTTTGCAAGTATAACAAGAAAACAAGCCTAGCCTCTGATACCACTGTTGGGTTTTGAGCATTCTAACACTCCTATGGTGTACATGCAACCCTATAAACCTTGGATCTATGTTTTCTCTATTGTACATGCAAATAAGAACTTTCCAAGGCTTTAATCCTAACTAGCATATTATGAAGTTCTTATACTACAAAGTTCTAGTTAGATGACATACCTTTTGATGTAGCTTGATGTCTTCAAGCTTTAAGAGCTTAGCCCCAATAGTGTGGAAGCCTCAAGTGGAATCACAAATCACCAAAACACCTTGGAAGACTTTAGAGAATATGGATACTTGGTTCTCTCTAGTGAAATCGGCTAGCCCTTCTTAGTGTACCACACTAGTGCCAATTTCACCAACCCAGGACATCTTTATATTGTTTGGAGACTAGGGTTAAACCCATGACCTTTCATTTCATATGATCCATGGGTTAAACACTCCATGGACTATCCATGAAAGCTTAGCCCAACCTAAATGAACTTGGCCCATTCTATATATATACGAGTCCATATTTAATTAGTTCATTTTGATCACTTAATTAATTATAAATTAATTCTTGATCAATACTAATTAAATAATATGATTATATATTAATATATTAGAACTTATAATATATTAATATAAATCATAAATATACTATTCTCAAAAGACTATCCATATAAATTTTGTCGGTGAAGTGCAACCCAAATGGAACATGCCGGGTCGGGTCAAGTACATACCAAATATAGTTATGGACTTAGACATTAATCCAACACTAGTATCTACCTAAACTACCCATATGGTAGCTTACTAGTAATTTAACTGGTACGTATGAACATGGATGTATACCCTTGCTACCCAAGGGCATTGGATGAACTGGAAGGACCTTTATGACTATATATGTACATATGATATATAACTAATATTTAAACAACCGTCGGACGGATAGCCGATGTCCCACCAGACCACATCTCAAGCGCGAAAAGGAAATAGGGTGGATAGCCTTCCTAAGTCTTTTAAAGATTTCTTATATAACTATACATACATAGGCATGCAATTGATAATATAAAAGCATAAAATAAGTTTTATTATCAAAGAAAAGATCAACTGGATGTCAATCTATAAAACGATTTGAAAGTATGGGTTTGATAAAACAGCTTAAGTATAAAGAAACATTTGTTTGAAACACAATTGTAAATGAGTTTGAAGTGAAACATACAAAGAAAAATGTACAGTTTAATTAGGAGTTTTAAACATATAAAGTGTTTATGAAAAACATTTGAAGGAAACTGTTTGGTAAAACGGCTAATGAGTAGCCAATCATTTGAATGCTATTTATTAATCACATATAATTGATATAATAACTAGCATAATTCTACTTGTATCCCCCCATAAAGCATTTAAAAAACATTTAAATGTATTTCAAAGGTTAGTTAAAGGGGTATGAACTCACATGTTGCGAGTGGATCGGATGGAAGTGTCGGATAAGTGCTTGGTGTCAAGTAAAGACTTAGACACACACAAAGATCCTAATTACATATGAGGACATATGTATATAAACGATTAGTCTTTAAACAACTAATGAAAATGTCAAGACACTCTAGGACATGACAAACACTTTGTACAAGTGTTATAAGTCCTAATGAGTGCATCTAAGTGTTGTAGGGTAAGGCTAGTGTGTTTGGGGTTCAAGGAACACTCCTAAAATGAGTTTACTCCCTAAAGACCAACACCCTTGAGTTTACGGTCATAAACTCTTGAGTTTACGGTCGTAAAATCCTAACCTTTTGACCATTTGTTGATTTGAAGTCTTCTAAGCTATTCCAAGCATTCCTACTTCATGATTTAGCCTTAGGAAGTGTTGTGTGGCATCAGAACACTCCTAAATGGAGTTTACGGTCTAAGGACCATTTCTCCATGAGTTTACTACCTTAAACTGATGAGTTTACTACCTTAAACTCATGATTTTACTACCTTAAACTCATAAGTTTGGTATTTTGGGGGTTTTCAAGTCCTTAGCTCAATCATGGCACTAGTCTAGGTTGGATTTAGACATAAGGAACTACTATGGGACATTTATGGGACTTTTAAACACTTTTTGGGGTGTTTACGGTTTTGGGACATCCCCAAACCATAAACACATAAAAATAGAAAGTTTTGGTGCTTTTTTGTGTGATAAACTCTTCAAGGATGAATCTAGACAAGTCCCTAAGGCATTGTGAAGCATCTAGGCACCTTAACACACCATTTTTGCCCTATTTTTGGTGTTTATGGTTTTGGGACCTCCCAAAACCGTGAAAACCTTTATCTTGGTGTTCTTGGGACTTTTCCTTGGTATAAACATGCATAGCTAGCTTTAAATGACTCTAGGATAGAAGTACTTACATAAGGAAGCTTGACATGAGCTAAAAGTCCAAGAACACTTAGTGTGTGTTCTTGGTGTTCTTGGTGTTTTTGGAAATCTAATCAAAATACATAAATGAATGGATGAATATATGCACAAGGACTAGATTAAGTATTAAACCAACTTGAAATGGTTAGAACACTTACTAGTTTGAAGATCTAGAACAAAATCTAGGATGATACTTGAAAGGATATTTTGGAGTTTACTCTTTTGGGTATTTGAGGAGTAAACGCATAATGGCTAGACTTGGGGAGTAAACTCATGGATAAGAATGAGTTTACAGATTTTTGGGGTGATGTTTTGACCCAAACAAAATAGTTTGGCCGGGAACTTCTAAGACGCGAGGTGTTTGCGGTTTTTAAAATTCAAAACCCAAGACGGCACTTTCTTTCACCCGTTCGTATAAAAATAATATTAAAATAATCAAACGAACTTTATTTTTCCCAAAAAAAAGTAAAAGTGAACTTGACTTATAATATGAAGTGATTGACTTTTAGGGTTTGACCGAATGAAAATTCCGGATTGTCACATCATCCCCCTGTTAAAGGGAATTTCGTCCCGAAAGTTCAAACCAGAATCCAACAACTGGTGGTGTATCCAGATATTTAGGTGTCAAGAAAGTTCAAACCAGAATCCAACAACTGGTGGTGTATCCAGATAACCTGAGAGTAGCAAGCTGATGCAGCGACATACTCGGCCTTAGCTGTCAAGGTCGACACCGTCTGCTATTTCTTGCATTGTCAAGACACCAATCTCTCCCCCAGAAACTGACATCCGTCGAAACTTGATCTCCTGTCAAAATCACACCCTCCAGAATTGCTGTCAGCGAAAGCATATAGGTCAAATTCAGGATTCTTAGGATACCATAGCCCCAATTTAGGGATACCATTGAGGTATCGAAAGATCCTTTTAACAACAATCATATGAGAGAGTTTAGGATTAGCCTGATATCTGGCACATTGACAGAAAACAAACATAATGTCACATCTAATGGCAATCAAATACATGAGAGATCCGATCATCGATCGATATTTGGTTTGATCTACAGAATCTCCTTCTAGATCTGGTCCCAACAAGGGTCTTTTAGCCATTGGTGTAGAGGCAGGTTTAGCGTCTTTGAACCCTAACTTCTCAAGCATATCCTCTACATATTTTCCCTGATGCAGCAAGATTCCAGATGAATGTTGACAAAGTTGTAATTGATGGGTTTTGAGCATTCTAACACTTCCTAAGTGTACATGCAACCCTAATAACCTTGGATCTATGTTTGTCTAATTATCATGCAAAGTTGAATTCCAAGGTTATATTCCTATCTAGCATACATGGGGAACAATTTTAACTTGAATCATAGATAGAATAACTTACCTTGTTGTTGCTTGTGTTCCTTGAAACCTTGTGAGCCTAGCACCCCAAGTGTGATGCCTCAAATGCTTCACACAACACCAAATGCTCTTGGAAAGACTCTTGAGATAACACACACTTCTCAAAATCGGCCAAGCCCTCTAGTTTCTTTTTGTCTAACTTGTGTAGCCAATTTTGTGGAGAATGGGACTCTTATATAGTGTTGACACATCTAGGGTTACACCATGAAACCCTAATGTGTTATGACTCTTCATTTTCATGACCCATGGGTTTGTAACTCCCATGGAGCATCCATGGAGCATCCTATGGGTAGAACCCAACTTGATAATCCATGGAGCCTCTTAGCCCACTATACCAAATATGGATGATTTACATAATCAACCCATATATTTAATTAGTTATCCTTTGATCACTTAATTAATTCCAAATTAATTCTTTGATCAACTAATCGAATAATATTATTAATATATTAGAACTTATAATATATTAATAATCTCCAAGTGTTATTTCTCTCATTTAGTCTATCCAATTACATGGTGCCATGCAACCCAAATGGACCATGCCGGGTCGGGTCAAGTACAAGCCCGAAATAGTTATGGACTTAGACACCTTATCCAACAGTCTCCCACTTGGATAAGTCTAATAACTATATCTCTAGTACTTCAGGAACTGACCGGCAATCGTAGCTCTTTCAAGGTCTCTCGGAACTGAGAAGATGATGGTACGCCATTTAAGATAAGTGATCATATACTCCTCCGTTCTAGATATCAGCCGGACAAATACATGGAACATTGTCTTGCTTATTGTCCAGCATTTGTTTCCCGATTTCCGATTTGTTTGACATAGAACTTAATTGAACACATCAACTTAGTTCTGACCGGGCCCGATACATGGGTCAAAACAAAATCATCGAGGGGCCCAGATATCAGCTTCTAATCCAAGAAAGAACAGATAAACTTCGACTCATATGTTTGTTCTACCACTGATTGAATTACACACAAAAGTACGTTTTATAACATCGAGTTACCAATGCGGTTTCGTACAGTCAATGCATAACCAACTTGTAAGTAACAAATCATATCTCTAGGTTTGAAGACTTATATGATATTACCGTCTCACGATCACTCGAGATAGAATTCCATGAAGTGATTCCAGTGAGCGTGGGTTGAGTCCAATACTCAGAACTTATGAGCACTCATGATTGTTGTAGCCTTGTCCAAGACCTCTACAACCAAACATGACAGTCTTGATTCATATCTACTTCCAACATATGACCGACTGTGGAGGTTTGAATAATATGTTATACCAAACAAAATTATTCTGGAAGTCAAAACATGCAAAAGAAATATAGTAAACGATCGACAAGAGATAGTAACACTTTACTCATAAATAAAACACTTTTATTCATCATCAAATGTCAATTACACTTTACAAATTTCGAGATTATCTAACTACTAAATCTAATATCATCCTTCAGCCATATGCTCCGAGCATGCTGAAGATGCTTAACCCGAGTCAATCCCTTTGTGAGGGGATCTGCCGGATTCTCATCTGATGATACCCTCTTTGCCACGAGGTGTCGTTCTTCGATCCGATGTCTAATGAAATGGTATTTTCTGTCGATGTGTCTGGATCTCCCATGATCCCTTGGTTCCTTGGCTAAGGCAACAGCACTTTCACTATCACAGAAAATTTCCATTGGCTCTTTAATAGCTGGTACAACTCCAAGGTCTCCAATGAAGTTCTTCAGCCATATCGCCTCCTTTGCTGCCTCGCTAGCTGCAATATACTCTGATTCACAAGTAGAATCTGCCACTGTCTCTTGCTTGGAACTCTTCCAAGAAATTGCTCCTCCGTTTAAGGTAAAGACCCAGCCCGACTGAGAGCGGAAATTATCCCTATCAGTCTGGAAGCTAGCATCACTATACCCTACTACTCTCAAGTCATCACTCCCACCGAGGGTAAGAACCCAGTCCTTAGTCCTCCGTAGGTACTTGAGGATATTCTTTACCGCAGTCCAGTGTGCCTTGCCAGGGTTCGCCTGATACCTGCTAACCATGCTCGAGGCAAAAGCTACATCGGGTCGAGTACACGTCATAGCATACATGATCGATCCTACAGCCGAAGCGTAAGGTGTTCGACTCATTTCTGCTATCTCAGACTTAGTGCTAGGGCTTTGTGTCTTACTCAATCTGGTGTTACTCTGGATGGGTAACTCTCCTTTCTTGGAATCCTGCATGCTGAATCTCTTCAGCACCTTATCCAAGTAGGTACTCTGACTAAGTCCAATTAGTCTTTTACTCCGATCTCTCAAGATCCTTATCCCTAGAATATAGGCAGCTTCACCAAGGTCCTTCATAGCGAAACACTTCCCAAGCCAGGACTTTACTTCCTGCAGGGTTGGAATGTCGTTTCCTATGAGTAGTATGTCATCCACATACAATACCAAAAAGCTAACTATACTCCCACTAGCCTTGACATACACACAAGATTCATCTTCACTCCTAGAAAAGCCAAATTCCTTGACCTTTTCATCAAAGCAAAGATTACACCTGCGAGGTGCTTGCTTCAATCCATAAATGGATTTCTCAAGCTTACACACTCTATTAGGGTACTCGTTGCTGACAAAACCCTCTGGCTGACTCATGTAAACATCTTCAGCCAACTTTCCATTAAGGAAAGCGGTTTTGACATCCATCTGCCATATTTCATAATCATGAAATGCAGCTATGGCTAACAGAACCCGAATAGACTTAATCTTGGCTACCGGAGAAAAGGTCTCATCATAATCCACTCCAGGAATTTGAGAGAAGCCCTTTGCAACCAGTCTAGCCTTATAAGTGTGTACTTTACCATCCATGTCGGTCTTCTTCTTAAAGACCCATTTGCACCCTACTGTCTTACGACCTGGTACATTTTCAACCAAGTTCCAAACTTGATTATCATACATGGATTGTATCTCGCTATCCATAGCCTCTTTCCATTTAGCAGACTCGGGGCCTGCCATGGCTTCCTCGTAGCTGTTAGGGTCATCTTGACTTACTAGTGTCCCATCACTAATAAGTGTCTCACCTTCTGCAGTAATATGGAATCCATAGTAATGCTCAGGTGCACTCCTAACTCTCGTGGAACGTCTCAGAGGTACAGATTTGTCAATTGGCTCAACAGGAGTTTCCTCCTCAAGTTGAGGGCTAGAGTTTGAAGTTCCTTCACCGCTTGATTCTTGAATTTCTTCAAGATCAATTTGCCTCCCACTGTCTCCTTGGCTTATAAACTCTCTTTCTCGAAAGACTCCTCTTCTTGCTACAAAGACCACATTGTCACTAGGTCTGTAGAAGAGGTAACCAAAGGATCGCTGTGGGTAACCGATGAAAATACACCTCTCGCTTCGAGGTTCGAGCTTATCATGAGTCTCGCGTCTCACGAAAGCCTTGCAACCCCAAATCTTGATGTGGTCTAGTTTAGGTACTTTACCAGTCCACATCTCGTGAGGAGTTTTGGCAACTTTCTTTGTAGGGACTAGATTAAGAATATGGGCGACAGTCTCTAAGGCATACCCCCAGAATGAGATTGGTAGCGTAGCTCGACTCATCATGGAACGAACCATATCTAACAAGGTTCGATTACGCCTCTCAGCCACACCATTCAACTGTGGTGTCCTGGGAGGTGTCAATTGTGAAACTATCCCACATTCCCTTAGATAGTCAAGGAACTCTGAACTAAGATACTCACCACCACGATCGGATCGAAGCATCTTAATGTTCCTGCCCAATTGATTCTCGACTTCCTGTTTAAATTCCTTAAACCTCTCGAAAGTCTCTGACTAATGCTTGATCAAGTAGACATATCCATATCTACTATAATCATCAGTAAAAGTCAAATAACAACGATTAGCATCCCTTGTGGCATGTTTGAATGGTCCACACACATCCGTGTGTATAAGGTCCTACAAGCCTTCACCCCTCTCACACGAACCTGTGAAGGGTGACTTTGTCATTTTTCCAAGTAAGCATGATTCGCAACTATCATCTGACTTTAGGTCAAACGACTCCAAGACTCCATCCTTTTGGAATTGGCCTATGCGTTTCTTGCTTATATGTCCAAGACGACAATGCCATAAAGATGCTTTATCCAAGTTATTATTAGTAGAATCAATACACAAAACATTATTTCCTAAGTTATCTACAACAGATACAGCTTCATACACACCATCACAAGGTAATGCTTTAAAATAAAGAACATTATTAAAGAAAGCATCAATAGAACCAACTTCATTATTAAATGAAAAGGTAAACCCTTGTTTGTACAAAGCATGAAAGGAAATAATATGTCTTGCCATTCCTGGCGAATAACAACATTTATTCAAATCTAAACTAAACCCACTACTTAGCGATAAAGTATAAACTCCAATCTTGGTAACAGGTATAACTTTCCTATTCCCCATGATCAAGTTTATCATTCCTTGCTCCACATTCTCACTTCTTCTTAGTCCCTGTAAGTCACAACAAATATGAGTACCACACCCGGTATCAAGGACCCAAGAATTAGAATGGGGTGAGTTATTAGAAATGATAGTGTAAATACCTGCATGGTTGGGTTTAACTTTCCCATCCTTCACATCTTGCTGGTATTTTGGGCAGTTCCGCTTCCAATGAGATTTTTCATGGCAATAGAATCATTCAGCCTCTTTTGGGTCAGAAGAAGGAGTAATGAAACCTTTCTTGGTTCCACTTGAAGAAGAGCCATCAAGGGTCCGAACCTTGATACCCTTAGAAGAGCTCTTTCTCTTCCTCCCTCGACTTTTCCTGATTGCCAAAACCGGAGTAGAGTTTTGAGTAGGAGTGATAGCAACCGACTTCCCCTTAAGACCTGATTCTGCGGTCTTGAGAAGTCCCTGAAGTTTGCTGAGGGTGACTTCTTCCTTGTTCATGTGATATGTCATGCGGAATTGATCATAGCACGATGGTAAGGAATGCAAAATAATATCTATTGCAAGATCCTCCGGGAAGTTCACATTAAGCTTCAGCAAACGATCCACATACCTTTGCATTTTCTGCATGTGGCTCGTGACGGATTCCCCGTCCTTCATCATGGTTGTTATCATGGAGCAGATGATTTCATACCTCTCTTGTCGTGCACTTTGATGGTATCTTTCCATCAAATCTTGGTGCATTTCATCAGGGTAGAAATCCTCATAAGACTTTTGGAGTTCCGCTGTCATCGTGGCCATCATGATGCAAGCCACTTTCGTAGCATCCCTTTCATGTGCCCGAAATTCAGTGATCTCCTGAGGAGTTGCAGTGGACTCATCAATCTCCTTAAGCTCCTTGTCAAGGACAAATTCTTTGTCCTCGTAGCGGGTAATCATCTTGATGTTTCTGATCCACTCATTGAAGTTGGATCCATCAAAGGTGACTTTCCCACACAAGTTCATAAGGGTAAAGGAGCCATTAGGATTAGAGCCAGAAGCATTGTTGAAAGACATCTGAAGAAAGGAGAACAAGATTAGTTTAGATATAAGAGAGTCCTTAATACAACACCCAAATGTAATATTAAGGCTAGGATCCAATCACAATATAATATAACTTAGAAGAGGTATGCCGTAATCTAAGCTATATCATATTTGAAAGGTAGGTGAATGACGATTCACCAATTTCCACCATGAAAACCGCAATATTTTAGTATTAGGTTTTTGAATGGTTCTTAGAAATTCCTAGATTCTTTGAGATTCAATGAACTTTTCAAAGGCATGTTTCAATCTCGAGTGTGCCCTCCGGGTTTTGTGACTGGGATACCGAGGATCACAAAACGAGGTGTGAAGTAACCATGCAAATCACTTGGTACCCTTAAAGTTTATCACTCAATCGATGTGCCGGTTAACCACACATGCTCCATTGATACTATAATAAACCCTAAGTCACCCTTTACCAACCTTGTTAAGTCCAAGTTAGTGTGCCGGTTAACCACACACGCTCCACCAACGACTTAATCAAAGTGTAAAGTGTAATTTCATGGAATAGCACCTTATTCACACTTTTCCTAAAGTAACTAAGATTGGGAATTTAATAAAACATTTAGTTACTTTATAATATTCATCATACTTTGAATGAGAATTAATAAGTCCTTGTCTTACCCGTTCGGCTAACGACCCTCCACCGATCAAGCAAGCGGTGGGTGAGAGTGGACACCCATTAAGTCACCATTTTATAGGCAACAACCTTATACCCACCTTATAGACCGGCTTCGTGAATGAGGCGTACTAGCGGTAAGACGACTTTGTTCTTATACATATATATATATATATATATAATTATTAAATCATAATAATATAAGTATAAGGGTTGAATTTTAACTTTTAAAATTCTAGGGGTTGGAACTAAAGTTTTAACTTAACTTTACTTGTTCCAAAACTTGAGGGCAAGTTTTGTAAACTTTCAAAACTTTTCATTTCTTGTAACTTATGAGTTTAATAGAGTAATAAAATGAGGACTTTTCATTTTTCCTAACTCTTGTGTTCTTTTAATGGTTTTTAATCAAAGAGACTTTTGGTTTTCCATAACTTGAGGACAAGTTATGGACTCCATTAAAACACATTATGATCATGAATTAATCTACCACATAGGTTACAAATAATTCCTATGATCATCTAAACATCATAAGAACAAGAATATGAATATGAACACTTTCAAGAATCAAAATCACATTTAATCTTTGTAATTTTGATAACTAGTTGTTGTAAATGAGTTAGAAAAGACATTACACCTTCTAAAACAAGTTTTCAAGTACCAAAACATTTTAGGGTAATGATTCTAATCCATTTCCAGCAACTCAAGTCGAAATTCTGCACTCTGTCGACCGTACTCGCCGAGTGCATAAACCTACTCGTCGAGTAGGTTGAAGATACACATGAACTCGACGAGTCCTCCCCATGGACTCGCCGAGTCCATCAGTCAGACAGCAGAATTTTCGACTTTCTTCAACTTTTAAGCACAAATAACAAACAAACAAGCCTAGGCTCTGATACCACTGATGGGTTTTGAGCATTCTAACACTTCCTAAGTGTACATGCAACCCTAATAACCTTGGATCTATGTTTGTCTAATTATCATGCAAAGTTGAATTCCAAGGTTATATTCCTATCTAGCATACATGGGGAACAATTTTAACTTGAATCATAGATAGAATAACTTACCTTGTTGTTGCTTGTGTTTCTTGAAACCTTGTGAGCCTAGCACCCCAAGTGTGATGCCTCAAATGCTTCACACAACACCAAATGCTCTTGGAAAGACTCTTGAGATAACACACACTTCTCAAAATCGGCCAAGCCCTCTAGTTTCTTTTTGTCTAACTTGTGTAGCCAATTTTGTGGAGAATGGGACTCTTATATAGTGTTGACACATCTAGGGTTACACCATGAAACCCTAATGTGTCATGACTCTTCATTTTCATGACCCATGGGTTTGTAACTCCCATGGAGCATCCATGGAGCATCCTATGGGTAGAACCCAACTTGATAATCCATGGAGCCTCTTAGCCCACTATACCAAATATGGATGATTTACATAATCAACCCATATATTTAATTAGTTATCCTTTGATCACTTAATTAATTCCAAATTAATTCTTTGATCAACTAATCGAATAATATTATTAATATATTAGAACTTATAATATATTAATAATCTCCAAGTGTTATTTCTCTCATTTAGTCTATCCAATTGCATGGTGCCATGCAACCCAAATGGACCATGCCGGGTCGGGTCAAGTACAAGCCCGAAATAGTTATGGACTTAGACACCTTATCCAACAGTAATCCCAGAAACATCGTCATTTCACCAAGTGAACTCATTTCAAATCTCTTCTTTATGACTTCTTGAAATTCTTTGCACAACACAGGACTCATCAACCCAAAGATGATGTCATCCATGTAGATCTGGACGACAATCAAATCTTTATCCACTTGCTTTATGAATAGAGTTTGATCGATCGTGCCTCTTGTGTATCCATGCGCCAGCAGATGATCTGTCAGGGTAGCATACCAAGCTCTAGGAGCCTAATGTAACCCATAGAAAGCCTTATCTAATTTGTAGACATGATTTGGAAATTTTGGATTGACAAACCCTGGGGGTTGATCAACATATATCTCCTCCTTCACAACTCCATATAAAAAGGCGGTCTGGATGTCCATTTGATAAACAGTAAACCCCATGTAGGAAGCACATGCCAAGAAGATATTGATAGCTTCTAAGTATGCCATAGGAGCATACACCTCAGTGTAGTCAAGACCTTCGATCTGTCAGAGGCTACAAACAACCAGATGCACCTTGTTTCTCCCACTTACCCCACTATCATCTAGCTTACTTCTGAGTACCCATCATGTATCAAACGATTTCTTTCCCTTTGGTAGCTCAACCAGCTTCCACACCTTCAACTTGTCAAATTGGTTCAATTCTTCATGCATAACGTCCACCCAGATTCGTTCATTAAGAGCCATGTCTACATTCTTGGGCTCAGTCTGAGATATGAAGCATGAGTAGAGATATGAGTTGAGATCTCCACTTTCATTTCTTGTTTGAACTCCTTCTGCCAATGGACCGTTGACATTATCGATTTGATAATCACATTGAATTCTTGTGGGGATTTCATGGCTGATGTAATGGATAGAGATTGGAAGGTTAGTGATGTTGATGAATCTGTCTTCTGCCGAATCACTCACCTTGAATAATCTAGGACCATGAGAGGTACTTGCTACATATTCATTTGAGATAGGTTTAGGAAAGAAAAGCTCCATGAACGTTTGTGTAGAAGCAGAGGTATCCCTTGACATGATTTCAGCTTCTTCAAGGGAAAGGGGAGTGGCTTCAGCATCAGAACTAATCTTTTGACTTGATGAAGAAGCGGGTGTGTTTGGAGTAGCTTCAACCACATTAGTAGACTCAAGAGACACCAAGTGTTGTTTGTATGAACCAATTACAACAGTTTCCTCTTCATCTTCAATAACACCACTAGTACCTGAGCTGGAACCTGAAACAGTGAAGCATAATCAAACAATCAATCATGTCCGACTCGAGCATCCGTCTCATTCTCTTCCAACCAGCGTACGTCGTATGACTCTATAGTCTTCTTAGTGTACTTGTTGTAGAGTCGATAAGCAGTTTGTGCATCATATCCCACAAACTAACCATCATCATCTTTTATGTTGAACTTGGGGTTGGACTCCAGGTGAAGGAGGGTGCAAGGACATCATAAAATCCGAAAATGAGCGACCGTTGGCTGTGACCATATAGAATTTCATACGGGGTCTACATATGTGGTTTGTTGATCAGAAATCGATTCTGAACATAACATGCAGTGTTGATAGCTTTAGCCCAGAAGAAGACCGGTAGCTTGGAGTCGCAAATCATTGTCCTTGCTGCGTCGATCAAAGTACGATTTCGCCGTTCTAAAACACCATTTTGCTGAGGTGTCCAAACAACACTATATTGACACAAAATACCCTTCTCAGCACAAAAATGATCCAGAATAGCATTCTTGAACTCCGTATCGTTGTCACTTTCAATTGCTTTCCCCCTTTTGTTGGTCTGATTCTCATTTAACACAATGAATTGCTTGATCATGTCAGAAGTCTCACTCTTGTTGGATAAGAAGAAAACCTAGGTAAATCGTGAGTAATCATTAATGACAACCAAGCAGAAAGAATTCTTATTAATGCTAAGAACAATGACTAGACCGAACAAATCCATATGCAATAACTAAAGAAAAGTGTTGATTGAGTTGACTAGTTTTGGCTTATGTAGCTTGAGATGATGTTTTCCTTGAGCACCTGCCACACACTTCTCAAAAGTAATGAAGTCCTTAATTGGAAAACCACACACAATATCATTTTTTGCAAGACGGTTGAGGTTCTTGGTATTTGCATGACCGAGTCGACGATGCCAAAGCATAGCATTGTGTTTGGAAACCTTGGAGAAAACACATGTAACTTGCTCGGGAATGTTATGGTTCATATCAATGATGTAGGCATTCCTTTCCGTCTTTGACCTCACCAAAATCCACTCTTCAGGATGATGATTCAAGGCTTCAGAATTGGACATTCCTTGTTCGTAAAATGAGTTGAATAGCCTTTTTCATAAATCTGAGATACACTCAGAAAACTGTGTTTCAACTCGGGAGCATAATTCATATTCTCAAAGCTGAGCATGCCATTAGTCATAGTACCCTTTTGTGTGATCTTTCCACATTCTTCTCTCGCAAAGGAAACATAACCCCCATTATAGTTTTGAATGTCTTGCAATTGGGAAATGCCTCCTATCATGTGCCTAGAACATCCACTATTGACATACCAAGGTCTGACGATATTCCTCCATACATGTTCTTGAACAATATGCGAGATTAATTAGATTTTGGAACCCAGACCATAGAAACACTAGGTTTACCTTTTCTATCAACAAAATTAACCTTTTCATATTTTGTAACGCCCGTAGATCCGGGCCAGTCAATTTAGAGATAATAGTGGTCGAAAATGACTTTTCAACAAAAGGTTATTTAGAATAAATAATGTTAACTAAGTTATAGTATATGTTACAAGGATCCCATACATATAAAGAACGCCGAAATCCGAGTTATAACGAATAAGTTATGACATGTCGAAGTTTCGCGACAGAACCGGCACAACGCTGAATGACGTAAAAAGTGAATTTATGTTAGAGCGATATTTAGTCTTATTGATCTAAATGAATGTTGTAGGGTTCTTTAAACCATGAGCGTGCATAAAAAGAACATCCAAATCTGACTTCGTATGAGGAAGTTATGATTTTTCTATGTTTCGACTTAGCGGTATGCAGCCCAAATACTCGATTTGAGATCGAGCGGTTTTTAGTCGAAAAAATCTAAATGAGAATCGAAGATCTCGTCATTAGTAGTGCAACGGTAACAAGACAGACGAAAACGGACGTCGGATGAAGAAGTTATGATTTTATAACGAAGTTTTCCTGTCCCGGCCTACTCAAAATAATATAATAAAAATAAAGTCAAAATTAGCCAACGGAGTCTAAATGAAAGTTGTAGAGCATAATCTCACCTTCGTGCGGATATAAACAACGTCGAAATTGGAGCTCGTATGCGAAAGTTATGAATTTTTAAAGATCGTGGCATGCATACCAAAGCTTATCCGAAGAGTACGCCCAGCGTACTGATTATGCCCAACGTACTCCAAAATTACGCCCGGCGTAATCCCAGTATCAGCTCCCTATAAATAGAAGTCAAGGGCTGCCGAGTTTGTTGCTCAAAATCCTTCTTTCTCTCCCATGTTCTCCTCGTTTTGCGTGTAAGAACTATCCTAAAGCCCCGATATCATTCCCGAGCCCCGAAGCAAGTTCTGAAGTCCTGAGGATCTTGAGGAGCGTTATTCCCGAGCCGAAGCCCTGTCCGCGAGGAGCCCGGTTTTTGTTAATATCTTCCAGATCTACCGAAGAATACTACTTCCAAAAGTCGTAGTGTTGTCCGAGCATTGTCTAATCAAGTGAGTGTATAGTCACTTTCATCTTACACATAGATATGAAGTATTTTATAGAATACGTACTATGTGTATATATATTTTTGTTTATATGTGTGAGTGTATAGTCACTTTCATCTTATACATAGATATGAAGTTTTTTTATAAAATACGTGCTATGTGTATATATATTGTTGTTTATATGTGTGAGTGTGGAGTTACTTTCTTCTAACACATAAATATGAAGTATTTGCTATGTGTTTATATATTATTTGTCTATTTGAGACGGGCATGGAATTGATGTTTTATACAGGTGTTAAATGATTTAAACTGTATAAGTATTATATCTACGAAAATGTTGGGTAGAACATGGGTAGATGGGATAGTTGGTACTATGGAGTTAGCACCTATTGTTTAAACCTTGGTGACTATGGAGTTAGCGCCTATTGTATAAACCTTGGTGACTATAGAGTTAGCGCCTATTGTATAAACCTTGGCGACTATGGAGTTAGCGCACGTTGAGTAAACCTTGGCGACTATGGAGTTAGCGCTTGTCAAGTAAACCATGGCGACTATGGAGTTAGTGCTTGTTAAGTGAACCTTGGTGACTATGGAGTTAGCACCTGATAGCTATGGATTTAGTACCTGATAAATAAACTTTGGCAGCAATGGACTTCATGCCAATTCCTTAGGTAAATCCTTAGGAATAAATGAATGAAGGATAGCTGGTTCTTAGGGTAAAACCTTAAGAAGATAATGGGGATGGGTAATTGGGTTGATTGTTTGCCGATTGAATATAATAATTATATTATTGTGGGTTGAAAACCCTATATGCTCACCAGACTCCCAAGCATGACCCACTCAATTTTCTTTTCATTACAGGTAATGGCACAATGGTATAAGTTGGTGGACTTGACGAGAGATTTTGGATTATAGATAAGTAGTTGTAAATAACTATTGTAAGGTCTATTTTATATATTTTTTATGCCTTTGGTTTGTATCAGAACACGACATCCCGAGGTTTTATTATTTAATGAAAATACATTTTCTTTAATAAATACGCTTGATAAATTCTTATCATATTTTGTTTTGGGAACAAATTCCACAACAGTTTTCTTTAAACGATTACTCCGATTTTAAAAACAAAGCATAAACACATCGGTCTTTTCTGGCCGTGAAATTGGAGATGTCACACATTTCAGGTCAGATAGATTACAAGAAGCATTTAAAGGACTCTGAGGTGATTGGGCAGATGACTTTTTGGGCACCCATTTGTAATTAGCTTTACGAACATTAACATATGATTTTGAAGTATTTTTTTGTTTTTTATCGTTTGGGTATATGTCTATGACTAGATGGAGATCCAGACGATGAATTTGGCGATACCGATATTGGCTTAACCAATTTCGGTTTCGTTAAAGTATCTTTTGAATTTTCGTTCAAAAACTATTTGTTCTTTTAAATTTAGCAGCCCGATTTCTTTCTTTATTAATGTTCTAATTGATGGGTTTTGAGCATTCTAACACTTCCCAAGTGTACATGCAACCCTAATAACCTTGGATCTATGTTTGTCTAATTATCATGCAAAGTTGAATTCCAAGGTTATATTCCTATCTAGCATACATGGGGAACAATTTTTAACTTGAATGAAAGATAGAATAACTTACCTTGTTGTTGCTTATGATCCTTGAAACCTTGTGAGCCTAGCACCCCAAGTGTGATGCCTCAAATGCTTCACACAACACCAAATGCTTTTGGAATGACTTTAGAGAGAATACACACTTCTAAAAATCGGCCTAGCCCTATAGTTTTCTTTTGTGTATCCGATTTTGGTGGAGAATATGTTCTTTATATAGTGTTGACACATCTAGGGTTACACCATGTAAACCCTAATGTGTCATGACTCTTCATTTCTATGACCCATGGGTTTGTAACTCCCATGGAGCATCCATGGAGCATCCTACGGGTGGAACCTAACCTGATAATCCATGGAGCCTCTTAGCCCACTATACAAGTTATGGATGATTTACATAATCAACCCATATATTTAATTAGTTATCTTTTGATCACTTAATTAATTCTAAATTAATTCTTGATCAAACTAATAAAATAATATTATTAATATATTATAACTTTTAATATATTAATAAACCACAAGTGTTATTTCTCTCATTTAGTCTATCCAATTGCATGGTGCCATGCAACCCAAATGGACCATGCCGGGTCGGGTCAAGTACATACCAGAAATAGTTATGGACTTAGACACCTTATTCAACAGTCTCCCACTTGGATAAGCCTAATAACTATAAGTGCAAGTATGACTTTAGGAACCGATCGGCAATCGTAGCTCTTTCAAGGTATCTCGGAACTGAGAAGATGATGATACGCCATTTAAGATAAGTGATCATATAATCCTATGTTCTAGATATCAGCCAGACAAATACATGGAACAATGTCTTTCTTATTGTCCAACAGTTTGTTTCCCGATTTCCGATTTGTTTGACAAAGAACTTAATTGAACACATCAACTTAGTTCTGACCGGGCCCGATACGTAGGTCAAAACATAATCATCGAGGGGCACAGATATCAGCTTCTAATCCAAGAATGAACAGATAAACTTTGACTCATATGTGTTGTTCTACTACTGATTGATTTATACACAAAAGCATGTTTTATAACATCGAGTTACCAATGCGTTTACGTACAATCAATGCATAACCAACTCATAAGTAACAAATCATATCTCTAGGTCTGAAGACTTAGATGATATTACCGTCTCACGATCACTCGAGATAAACTCCATGAAGTGATTCCAGTGTGCGTGGGTTGAGTCCAATGCTCAGAACTTATGAGCACTCATAATTGTTGTAGCCATGTCCAACACCTTAGATCTCTGCAACCAATCATGACAGTCTTGATTCATACCTAGTTCCGACATATGACCGACTGTGGATATTTTAATAATATGATATACCAAACATAATTATTTTGGAAGTCAAAACATGCAAAAGGAATATAGTAAATGATCGACAAGAGATAGCAACACTTTACTCATAAATAAAACACCTTTTATTCATCATCTAATATCAATTACACTTTACAAATTTCAAGGTTATCTAACTACTAAATCTAATATCATCCTTCAGCCCTATGCTCCGAGCATGCTGGAGATGCTTAACCTGAGTCAGTCCCTTCGTGAGGGGATCTGCTGGATTCTCATCCGATGATACCCTCTTCGCCACAAGGAGTCCTTCTTCTATTCGATGTCTGATGAAATGGTATTTTCTGTCGATGTGTCTAGATCTCCCGTAATCCCTTGGTTCCTTGGCTAAAACCGTATAAACCAAAACCGAAAAACCAAAACCGAAATGAAAACCGATGGTGCGGTTTTTAGTTTTGCAAAAACCGAGAATACTCGGTGCGGTGCGGTTTCTAGTCTTGCAAAAACCGCAAAAAACCGAACCGCACCGCATATATACATACATATATATATATATATATATATATATATATATATATATATATATTTGTAAGAACCAAGAACTTATGACAATTAAAATTTCTATAAATGTAAATATGTATCTTATCTATCGGGAGGATGATTGTATATTTTTAAGCATACATTCAGTGGTATTTACAATAACAAATAATGTTTATGACATCTTTTTAACATTCAAATATGAAGAGTATTAGTGATATAGTATCATTTTTATGAATACATTAATTGATATTATCGTATGTACTTGTGAAATAAATCTTATAGTAAATTAGTATTATATTGAAGCATTAGAAACATGTTGGATGAATGGTTATGTAATTTGATTTTAAACCAAGATGTGGTGGTATCGGTTTATCTCCAATTAATGATTAGCACTCCTCATCTGAGTCAAGGTAACTCACTGAGTTACTAGAGTTTGAGTAAAAAGGCAAAACGAAAAAAAACTAACAAATAACCGCAAAACAAACCGAACCGCAAAAAACGAACCGCATAAAACCGAATGGTGCGGTTTCTAAATTTCAAAAAACCGAAGTTGCGGTTTTCGGTTCAGTTTTGGCCAAAAACCGCACCGAACCACACCATGCTCACCCCTAGGCTAAGGCAACAACACTTTCACTATCATAGAAAATTTCCATTGGCTCTTTAATACCTGCTACAACTCGAAGGTCTCCAATGAAGTTCTTCAGCCATATCGCCTACTTTGCTGCCTCGCTAGCTGCAATATACTCTAATTCGCAAGTTGAATCCTCCACTGTCTCTTGCTTGGAACTCTTCCAAGAAATTGCTACTCCATTTAGGGTAAAGACCCAGCCTGACTGAGAGTGGAAATTATCCCTATCAGTCAGAAAGCTAGCATCACTATACCGTACAACTCTCAAGTCATCTCTCCCACCGAGGGTAAGGAACCAGTCCTTCGTCCTTCGTAGGTACTTGAGGATATTCTTTACCGCAGTCCAGTGTGTGTTTTCAGGGTTCTCCTGATACCTGCTAACCATGCTCAAGGCAAAGGCTACATCAAGTCGAGTACACATCATAGCATACATGATCGATCCTACAGCCGAAGCATAAGGTATTCGACTCATTTATGCTATCTTAGCCTTAGTACTGGGGCTTTGTGTCTTACTCAATCTGGTGTTACTCTGGATGGGTAACTCTCCTTTCTTGGAGTCCTGCATGTTGAATCTCTTCAGCACCTTATCCAAGTAGGTACTCTGACTAAGTCCAATTAGTCTTTTACTCCGATCTCTCAAGATCCTTATCCCTAGAATATAGGCAGCTTCTCCTAGGTCCTTCATAGAGAAACACTTCCCAATCCAGGACTTAACTTCCTGTAGAGTTGGGATGTCATTTCCTATGAGTAGTATGTCATCCACATACAATACCAAAAAGCTAACTATACTCCCACTAGCATTCACATAGACACAAGATTCATCTTCACTCCTGGAAAAGTCAAATTCTTTGACTTTCTCATCAAAGCAAAGATTCCATCTATGAGGTGCTTTCTTTAATCCATAAATTGATTTCTCAAGCTTACACACTCTATTAGGGTACTCTATGTTGACAAAACCCTCTGGCTGACTTAGGAAAACATCCTCAGCCAACTTTCCATTAAGGAAAGCGGTTTTGACATCCATTTGCCATATTTCATAGTCATGAAATGCAGCTATGGCTAACAGAACCCTAATAGACTTAATCTTGGCAACTGGAGAAAAGGTCTCATCATAATCAACTCTCGGAGTTTGTGAGAAACCCTTTGCAACCAGTCGTGCCTTATAAGTGTGTACATTACCATCCATGTTGGTCTTCTTCTTGAAGATCCATTTGCACCCTACAGTCTTACGACCTGGTACATTCTCAACCAAGTTCCAAACTTGATTGTCATACATGGACTGTATCTCGTTGTCCATTGCCTCTTTCCACTTGGCTGACTCAGGGCCTGCCATGGCTTCCGCGTAACTGTTAGGTTCATCCAGACCTATCAGTGTCTCATCACTGATAAGTGTATCACCTTCCGTAGTAATATAGAATCCATAGTAATGCTCAGGTGCACTCCTAGCCCATGTGGAACGCCTCAGAGGTACAGACTTGTCAATTGGCTCAACAGGAGTTTCCTCCTAAATATAAGTGCTAGAGTTTGAAGATCCTTCACCACTTGACTCTTGAATTTCTTCAAGGTCAACTTTCCTCCCACTGTTTCCTTAGCTTATGAACTCTCTCTCTCTCGAAAGACAGCCCTCCTAGCTACAAAGACCACAATTTCACTATTTCTATAGAAGAGGTAACCAAAGGATTGTTGTGGGTAGCCGATGAAAATACACCTCTCGCTTCGAGGTTTGAGCTTATCATGAGTCTCGCGTCTCACAAAAGCCTCTCAACCCCAAATCTTGATGTGGTCTAGTTTGGGTACTTTACCATTCCACATCTCATGAGGAGTTTTGGCAACTTGATTTGTATGGACCAGATTAAGGATATGGGCGACAGTATCTAAGGCATACCCCCAAAATGAGACTAGTAGTGAAGCTCAACTCATCATGGAACGAACCAGATCCAACAAGGTTCAATTACGCCTCTCAGCTACACCATTCAACTGCGGTGTCCTGGGAGGTGTCAACTGTGAGACAATCCCACATTCCCTAAGATAGTCGAGGAACTCTGAACTAAGATACTTACCACCTCGATCGGATCGAAGCATCTTAATGTTCCTGCCCAATTGATTCTCGACTTCCTGTTTAAATTCTTTAAACCTTTCGAAAGTCTCTTACTTATGATTGATTAAGTAGACATATCCATATCTACTGTAATAATCAGTAAAAGTCAAATAATAATCATTAGCATCCCTTGTAGCATGCTTGAAGGGTCCATGCACATCCGTGTGTATAAGATCCAACAAACCTTCACCCCCTTCACATGAACTTGTGAAGGGTGACTTTGTCATTTTTCCAAGTAAGCATGATTCGCAAGTACCATCTGACTTTATGTTAAATGACTCCAAGACTCCATCCTTTTAGAGTTTGCCTATTCGTTTCTTGTGTATATGTCCAAGAAGACAATGCCATAATGATGCTTTATCCAAGTGATTTTCATTAACAGAATCAATACACAATACATTATTTCCTAAGTTATCAACCACAGATACTGTTTCATACACACCATCACAAGGTGTCGCACCACCAAACCTGAACGGCGGAAACGTTCGGGGGCGGATGACTTCATGTGGTAACGTAACAAATGAATACATAGTAAAGAAAGCAATACAACCATCATATATATAATTGAAAGTTTACATTTGTCAAAAGTTACATGTTCAAAACTCAATTACAATATGATGTCAAAAATACGAGATTAAACTGGCGCCGCAGCATCTCTTCATCAAAAGCGTAATGAATACCTGAAATTACTGATTTCCTGGGACATACAAGTAATTTTGAAAGAGTAGATCAGCATTTAAGCTGGTGAACTTCATAAGTATTTAAGTGACAATGTTTGAATGAAATGAAATGTTTTATCTTTGTTTGTTTGTGTTTAGAAAATCCTATATTTTCTACTAGTATAAAAGTAGCCTTCACTCAAGACCAATGTTTGTTTCTAAAATGTATGTAGGTGTAAAATAACCAATGAGTTTGAAAACCTTGTAAATCAATGCATTTTTAATACCCCTTGTGAGTTTTATAACCATATTATTGACTCGGAATGCCTATACACAACGTTCTTCAGGCGTTGGAATGTTATGACGTTTGTCACCCCAAACGGTGGACTGCAGCTAACAGTCAGGGCGCGGGTTGTCAAGCCCGTATAGATCTATATACAAACACCACGCTCCCCCTCCAAGGGATTCTGGTATATAATACAGAACTTGAAATGTGTACTCGAACGTACATGAAGTTAGTGTCTCACAAAACCGTGGTATAAAAACAGATCTACTTGTTAAAATGTTACGTTTGTTCTTGTATACGAAAGTAAACTTCTCGAAATTCATGTTTCTAGTACATAAGGGTTAGAAATTTGTTCGTAAAACTATACCTATTATAGTTTTCTAAAAGTGTGTCTTGTTTGTTTAGAAATACCCAGAAAAGAAATCACATGTTTATGAAAGCATCGGTTTTTGGTGTGGAGTCTAAGATAGACAAGAATAATCTAAGAAAAGTTTAGTTTATACATACATTACAACAATGTATATTTCAAAAGATAGAATGCTATTTTAACATATTTTATATATATGAAAGTTCCTTATAAAGTTTGTAAATCGCATGTGATTTGGATATATAAAAGCATATAAAAGAGTTTCTTTATGTAACACACGATAATACTCGTGTGTTTTACTTGTAATCCCCCCTTGAAAGCATATAAAAGAATTTAAAGAATATTTAAAAGGTAGATTAAGGGGTATGAACTCACTTGAAAGTTTGAAGATACAGAGATGGAAAACCGGGCAGAGTTTCGTCTCGGGAAACGGATTTTCCTCGGGATTCTCGGAAATCTCGGGAGCAAAATCGACCCTCGGGACTTGAGCAAAAAGACCAGAGCTTCGGGTTTGAACAGGCACGGAAAACGAGGCAAGGTTGTGAGAGAGAGGAGAGAAATGAGCCCTTTTCACGGAAGCCCTCGCATCCTATTTATAGGAAGGCTGGACTGCCTCGGTACGTGGGGCGTACGCTCGTACGCAGCGCGTACGTATACGTCATGCATGACCGAAGCCTCGACTGCCTCGGCTTCGGATGGGACTGGTTGCTGGGTACGCGGGTCGGATGGGACGGCGAGTCGGACGGGACAGCGGGTCGGACGGGTCGGATACTTCAAACGGGTCGGATAGGGCGACGTGGACGATCAGAGGCCAAGTCTCTCGGGTACGCTAGGCGTACAGGGGTACGCAGCGCGTACCCGGATGAGGACGCTGACTCCTCTTCGGATAAGGTCCGAATTTTGAATTAAATAAATATATAATTTATTTAATAAACTTCAAAAATTCATATCTTCTTCATACGAACTCCGTTTTCGATGGTCTTTATATCCACGCGTAGGTGAGACTACGCTCTACAACTTTCGTTTAGACTCCGTCGGCAAATTCCGAAATTATTTTTTATTATTTAATATAAACTCATCGTGTTTAAGGAATTTCTTTGAAAAATCATAACTTCTTTATCTGATGTCGGTTTTTGCCAGACTTTTTACCGCTGGAATACCATTGTCGAGACCTTCGATTCTCGTTTAGGTCATTCCGGCCAAAAGTCGCTCGATCTCCAATTCGAGCTTTTAGCTGTCTGTTGCTAAGCCGAACTTGGAGAAATCATAACTTCGCTATATGAAGTCGGATTTGGGCGTTCTTTTCACGTACGATCATGGTTCAAAGACATTTAAACATAGAAGGAAATTAAATAGAACTATTTGTACATTTTATTATGAAAGTAAATTTTTTTACTCAAAAGTGGTTACAATACTTGACCCTTTTTGGTCATTACAAAGAGTTGAAATATCGGGTTGTCACACAAGGTAATTCTTTAAAATAAAGAACATTATTAAAGAAAGCAATAATCGAACCAACTTCGTTATCAAATGAAAAAGGTGAAACCTTGTTTATACAATGCATGAAAGGAAATAATGTTTCTTGTCATTTCTGGCGAATTACAACACTTATTCAAATCTAAACTAAACCCACTACTTAGCGATAAAGTATAAACTCCAATCTTTGGTGACAGGTAAAGCTTTCTTATTCCCCATGATTAAGTTTATTCTTCCATGCTCCACATTCTCACTTCTTCTTAGTCCCTACAAATCATAACATATATGAATACAACAACCGGTATCAAGGACCCAAGAGTTAGAATGGGGTGAGTTACTAGATAGGATAGTGTAAATACCTGCATGGTTGGGTTTAACATTACCATCCTTCACATCTTGCTGGTACTTTGGGCAGTTCCGCTTCTAATGTGACTATTCATGGAAATAGAAGCATTCAGCCTCTTTTGGGTCAGAAGAAGGAGTGACGAAACATTTCTTGGTTCCACTTGAAGAAAAGCCATCATGGGTCCTATCCTTGGTACCCTTCGAAGAGCTCTTCCTTTTCTTCCCTCAACTTTTACCGATTGCAAAAACCGGGGTGGAGTTTGGAGTAGGAGTGTTAACAACCAACATCCCCTTAAGACCTGTTTTTGTGGTCGTGAGAAGTCCTTGAAGTTTGCTGAGTGTGACCTCTTCCTTATTCATGTGATATGTCATGCGGAATTGATCATAGCACGATGGTAAGGAGTGCAAAATGATATGTATTTCAAGCTCCTCAGGGAAGTTCACATTAAGCTTCAGCAACCGATCGACATACCTTTGCATTTTCTACATGTGGTTCGTGACGGATACCCCTTCCTTCATCATGGTTGTTATGATGGAGAAGATGATTCCATACCACTCTTGTCTTGTACTTTGATGGTATCTTTCCATCAGATCTTAGTGCATTTCAAAGGGTAGAATTCCTCATAGGACTTTTGGAGTTCCGCTGTCATGGTGGTCAACATGATGCATGCCACTTTCGTAGCATCCCTTTCATGTGCCCGGAAGTCATTGATCTCCTGGGGAGTTGCAGTGGTCTCATCAATCTCCTTAAGCTCCTTGTTAAGGACATATTCTTTGTCCTCGTAGCGGGTAATTATCATGATGTTTTTGATCCATTCATTGAAGTTGAATCCATCAAAAGTGACTTTTCCACACAAGTTCATAAGGGTAAAGGAGCCATTAGGATTAGAACCAGAAGCAACATTGTTTGAAGACATCTAAAAGAAGAGGACAAGATTAGTTTAGATATTAAGAGAGTCCTTAATAGAACACCCAAATGTAATATTAAATCTAGGATCCAATCACAATATATTATAACTTAGAGGAGGTATGCCGTAATCTAAGATATAACATATTTGAAAGATAAGTGAATGACGATTCACCAATTTCCACCATGAAAAACGAAATATTGAATATTAGGTTTTTGATTGGTTCTTAGAAATTCCTAGATTCTTTAGAGATTCAATGAACTTTTCAAAGGCATGTTTCAATCTCGAGTGTGCCCTCCAAGTTTTGTGACTGGGATACCGAGGATCACAAAACCAGGTGTGAAGTTACCATGCAAATCACTTGGTACCCTTAAAGTTTATCACTCAATCGATGTATTGGTAAACCACACACGCTCCACCATTGCTATGGTAAACCTTAAGTCACCCTATACCTACCTTGTTAAGTCCAAGTTAGTGTGCCGGTTAACCACACACACTCCACCAACGACTTAAACAAAGTGTAAAGTGTAATTTCATGGATTAGCACCTTATTCACATTTTTCCTAAAGTAACTAAGATTGGGAATTTAATAAAAGCATTTAGTTACTTTATAATATTCATCATACCTTTAATGAGAATTTATAAGTCCTTGTCTTACCCGTTCGGCTAACGACCCTCCACCGATCAAGGAAGCGGTGGGTGAGAGTGGACACCCATTAAGTTGCCATTTTATAGGCAACAACCTTATACCCCCTTATAGACCGGCTTCGTGAATCAGGCGTACTAGCGGTAAGACGACTTGCTCTTATATATATATATATATATATATATATATATATATATATATATATATATATATATATATATATATATATATTATTAACTTATAATATTATAAAGTATAAGGGTTGAATTTTAACTTTTAAAATTCTAAGGGTTGGAACTAAAGTTTTAATAAAGACTTTACTTGTTCCAAAACTTGAGGGCAAGTTTTGTAAACTTTCAAAACTTTTCATTTCTTATAACTTATGAGTTAATTGAGTAATAAAATGAAGACTCTTCATTTTTATAACTCTTGTGTTCTTTTAATGGCTTTAATAAAAGTGTGACTTTTGGTTTTCCATAATATGAGGACAAGTTATGGACTCCATTAAAACACATTATAATCGTGAATTAAACTACCATGAAGGTTACAAGTAATTCCTATGATCATCTAATCTTCATAAGTTCAAGAACATGAATATGAACACTTTCAAGAATCAAAAATTACACTTAACAACTTTGTAATGTTGATAATTTCCATTGCAAATGGATTAGCATAAAAATTACACCATCTAAAACAAGTTTTCAAGTACCAAAACAATTTAGGGTAATGTTTCTAGTCCATTTACAGCAACAAAAACCGAAAATCTACATTCTGAGGCTCCTTCTCGTCGAGTGCACGAACCTACTCGGCGAGTACCCCCATGGACTCGGCGAGTTCAACATGTAGATTGCACAATATCGACTTTTTTCAACAATTTTGCACAAATAACAAACAAACAAGCCTAGGCATTGATACCACTGATGGGTTTTGAGCATTCTAACACTTCCTAAGTGTACGTGCAACCCTAATAACCTTGGATATATGTTTGTCTAATTATCATGCAAAGTTGAATTCCAAGGTTATATTCCTATCTAGCATACATGTGGAACAATTTTTAACTTGAATGAAAGATAGAATAACTTACCTTGTTGTTGCTTATGATCCTTGAAACCTTGTGAACGTAGCACCCCAAGTGTGATGCCTCAAATGCTTCACAGAACACCAAATGCTTTTGGAATGACTTTAGAGAGAATACACACTTCTAAAATCGACCTAGCCCTATAGTTTTCTTTTGTGTATCCGATTTTGGTGGAGAATCTATTCTTTATATAGTGTTGATACATGTAGGGTTACACCATGTAAACCCTAATGTGTCATGACTCTTCATTTCCATGACCCATGGGTTTGTAACTCCCATGGAGCATCCATGGAGCATCCTATGGGTGGAACCCAACTTGATAATCCATGGAGCCTCTTAGCCCACTATACAAGTTATGGATGATTGACATAATCAACCCATATATTTAATTAGTTATCTTTTAATCACTTAATTAATTCTAAACTAATTCTTGATCTAAATAATTAAATAATATTATTAATATATTAGAACTTATAATATATTAATAAACCACAAGTGTTATTTCTCTCATTTAGTCTATCCAATTGCATGGTGCCATGCAACCCAAATGAACCATGCCGGGTCGGGTCAAGTACATACCAGAAATAGTTATGGACTTAGACACATTATCCAACACTAATCAACATCAATTAAACGAGATCTCATGGACTTTCTCTTAAGAGATCTTCCTTGTGATTCGTTCTGCATGCCTTGTGTATAGTATGGAACATATGCACGGGTTGGACAATTTCTTGCGATATGTCCAGGAGTTCCACAATGGAAACATGTATGTTTCTTCATAAAGAAGTTGGTGCTGCTCATTCCTGTTTTAGTGTCATTATTGATTCCTTAATTGTTTCCACAAGTACACTTGCATAACTCAGTCTGTTCGGCTGGTTCCGGTGGCATGAATTTGCTAGTAACGGGTTCATTTGATTTAGATTTCTGAAACACGTCAGCACATTTATCAGAAACAATAGAATTATCAATTTTCAAACCAGAATTATCAGAAACTAAATCATCAGTTTTCATAGAAGTAGAAGCAGAAACAGAAATAATAGTGTTTAAATCAGAAACATTTTTCACATAATCAGTTTGTAAATAAAAATTATTATTAGAACCACGTCCTCTAACTTTCTGCCTATCTTGTACTAAGGATGAATCTGCATATGAAGTAGAGACATTAGTATCGTTCACCCTAAAGCTATTTTCTGGCACAACCACAACAAGTTTGCCATACTAAAGATGTGTTTCTCTGTCTATTTGTTCTTTAGTCTTAGGGATAGAGGTGTAATTATGTTTAAAAGGAGGAGGAACACTGTCAAACCCTAGACCTACTTTCTTCTAGTCCTATCATTTTAACTATGATTCTATCATGGTCTCAATTGTCTTACTTCTCACATCAAACATTTTGAAGGTAAAATCTGCATTTTCAAATCTAATCTTCAATGTGTCAAGCTCGTCAGTCAAGCTGGCAAGCTGTTTCTTAACATAGTCGTAGTTGTCACATTTGTTACTATAGTCTTCCTAAAGCTTTCTAGAGTTCTTGGTTTTGGCCTCTAGTTGTTCTTTCAGAGGTTTTTGGCCCTTACTAAGGTTATAGTGTAACGCCCGTAGATCAGGGCTAGTCAATTTAGAGACAAGGAACCTCAAAAATGGATTTTTGATAAAAGATTATTTAGGAGGATTAGTCTTAACTAACTTGTAGTATATGTTACAAGGATTCCGTATATCTAAAGAACGTTTAAATCCGAATTATAACGAAGAAGTTATGACCTGTCGAATTTTCACGACAGAACCGGTACAACACAACGCGACGTAAAAACTGAATTTATGTTAGAGCGATATTTAGCCTTAATGATCTAAACAACAGTTGTGGGGCATAGTCTCACCTACGTGTGGATATAAAGAACGTAAAAAACGGAGCTCGTATGAGGAAGATATGAACTTTATAAATTTTTAAATAATTAAAATATATTTATAAAATTATAAATTCAGATAATATCCGAAGCCATGACACATCCGATCCTATCCACCCGGTAAGCCCAACGTACCAGGAGTACGCCCAGCGTACTCCAGTATTTTGCGGTCCGAGAGATGGCCACGTAGCCCCACCGAGACTTTGCCACCTGGCAGCCCCATCCGAACTACGCCCCGCGTAGATCTTTGTACGCCTAGCATACGCATGAAAGAGGCGTTACGCCCCATGTACATGGTGTTGGAATACTGTCTAAGGCTACAACTATATTAGGCAAATATTTGACCCGGTTGTGCATGGTCCTTTTGGGTTGCCTTCACCATAGCAACTTGACAGGATGATTTATAATGAGAGAATAAATATTATTAATATATTATGAGAATAATATAAGAAATAATAATATTATTATTTGATTAATATAAGTCATAAATTAATTAGGAATTAATTTGGTGACTTAAAGATAGTTGTACTTTGGGCTATAATCACTTATGGATAAGGGGGGACGGTTTTGGGGCTTAGGATAGACCTTGAAATCGTCCAAGGCTTATCATTAGGGTATTAGATTGCTTAGGGCTTAAGTTATCCAATTAGGGTTTAAGCATGAAACCCTAGGAGCCTCACTAGTATAAATAGACCCTAGGGGTTAAGGGAAATCAGCACTCTTGTCTCTAAAGAAACCCTGGCCGATTTCTTCCTCCTCTCTCCTCTCTCTATAATTATCCTCTTGCTAGTTGGTGTTTATAATCCATTAGAGGAGTGACACTTGTGACTCTAAAGCTCCAAGGACAACAAGATTCAAGCAAGTGATTCAAGGTAATCATCTAAAACTGATTTCTTATGTTATTATACTAGAATTGTTATTAGAAGTCTTGGATTCAATGCATGTTCAATTAGAGAAACCCTGATCCAAGCATTAGGTTTTGTATGTGCACATAGGAATGTTCATATGGCAAAAACCCATCAGTGGTATCAGAGCCTAGATTGGTTTCTATTGAATTGATGCATTGGTTGCTTGTTTGTTTCTTACAAAATTCGAATTTTGTCATTCTGCCTAATGAACTCGGCGAGTTCCATAGTAGACTCGGCGAGTAGGCTCAACTCGGCGAGTTCGAGCGTTAGAAAGAGCTAATTTCGGGATTTCTTGCTATTTATCTTTTGGGAACTTACCTTAATCTTAATAGGTCAATATAAATCCGATTTTGAGATATATTTGAGTATATTCTTGACCTAATTGAAGATATTTGTCAATTAATTGAATATTAATTTCCTTATGTGATAATTGATTAATTAGTTTAATTAAATTGGTAAATTGTTTTGCAATAAATAATTAAATAAATCAAATATGCATAATTATGTGATTAAATGTTAATTCGGATTATTTGTTATTTGATCCCCTATGTTTTGAAAAGTTTAAAACTTGCCCTCAAGTTTTGAAATTTATGTTTTGTGATTAAAAGTTTAATTTAGACAATTTAAATTTCAAACCCTAGAATTTTAAAAGTTGAAAATTCAACCCTATACTAATATAATATTACAAGATTAATATATATATATATATATATATATATATATATATATATATATATATATATATATATATATGTATAATTAAAAATAATGCTAGTCTTACCGTTAGTAGGCCTCATTCACGAAGCCGGTCTATAAGGTGGGTATAAGGTTGCGGCCTATAAAATGGCGCTTAATGCGTGTACACTCACACCCACCGCTTGCTTGATCGGTGGAGGGTCGTTAGCCAAACGGGTAGGATAGGGCAACCTCATCTCCTCATTAAAAGTATAATATGAAATACAAAGTAACTATTTGTTTTTCAAAATTCCCAATCCTAGTTACTTTAGGAAAAGTGAATTGATGCAATCCCATGAAATTACACTTTGCACCCTTGCTAAGTGGTTAGCGGAGCGTGTATGGTTTACCGGCACACTAATTGGTTCTAAGCAAAGATGGCAAAGGGTCATTCAATGTTTATCATAGTTCGATGGAGCATGTGTGGTTTACCGGCACATCGAATAGGTGATTGTTACAATGAAGGCACCATGTGAATTTGCATGGTAATTCACACCCACTTTGTGATCCTCGGTATCCCAGTCACAAACGAGAGGGGCATATCGAGATTTAAACATGTCGTTGAAAAGTTCAATGAATCTCATCGAAACCTAGGAATTCTCAATACATTTAGAACTTAAGGTTTTGTTTTCATGGTGGAGAATTAGTGAATCGTCATTCACTTACCTTCAAATTGTTTGTATGTTAGATTACGGCATCCCTTTTCTAATATGTAAATATTGTTGTTGGATCCTAGCCCTAATTTTTATTATTGGGTGATAATTAGGGATTCTAATTCTAATCTATCTTTTTCCTTTCTATTTGTAGATGTCGAACGCGAACAACGCTGCTGCTAGCTCGTTCACATTGATGAGCCTTTGCCAAAAGGTAACTTTCGATGGGACGAACTTTAGCGAATGAATAAGATACATTCGCACGATTGCTCGCTACGAGGACAAGGAGTATGTCCTCGATGAGAAGCTCGAGAAGTTCAACCCAGAAATCGCTACTCCGGCTGAAATGACTGCTTTTGAGACTCATGAACGTGATGCGACGAAGGTTCATTGCATCATGATAGCCACAATGAACGCTGAGTTCCAAAAGTCCTACGAGGACATGTATCCGTACGAAATGCACCAAGACTTGTTGGAGAGATACCACCAGAACGCGAGGCAGGAACGTTACGAGATCTTCACTAACATGATCTCCGGTAAAATAGATCATGGAGAATCGCTAACCGTGCACCTGCAAAAGATGAAAAGGTATGTCGATCGTCTTCGCAAGTTGAATTTTGACTTTGGGGAAGACTTGGCTATCGACATCGTGCTTCACTCCTTGCCTCCGTGTTACAATCAATTTAGGATGACCTACCAGATGAACAAGGAAGAGGTCACCCTAAGTAAGCTCCAAGGTCTCCTTAGGGTTGTTGAAACCTACCGCAAGGACAAGTCTGTTGCACCCACTCCCAATCCACCCGCTGCTCCTGTTTTGGCCATTGGGCAAGGAAGAGGCAAGAAGAGGAAGGCTCCGTCTAAGAGCCACCGCAAGGGAAAGTCCCCAGATGGTTCCTCTTCTAGTGGGACCAAAGTTGATCCCGCTAAGCCTAACCCTAACCCAAAGGAGGCAGAGTGCCACCACTGCCATAAAATAGGACATTGGAAGAGAAGCTACCCAGAATACCTGCAAGCCATCAAGGAAGGAAAGACCAAGCTGTCTTTCGCAGGTATATACACAATTAAATCTACTGATTCATCTCATGCTATTTCTTGGGTACTAGATACCGGGTGTGGATACCACATTTGTTCTGAATTACAGGCACTAAGAAGAAATAGGGATGTGGAGCATGGAAGAATAAATCTAATCATGGGGAACAGAAGATTGTCGCCTGTGACCAAGATTGGAGTGTATTCTCTAGTGCTTAGGAATGGTTTATGTTTAGATTTGAATAATTGTTGCTATTTTCCAGAAATGGAAAGAAACATCATTCCATTTCATGGTTTGTTTAGACAAGGATTTAGATTTTCTTTTAATAATGAGAATGGTTCTATTTATGCATATCTAAATGGTGTCTTATATTTTGAAGCAATACCATGTAATGGAATTTATGAAAGTGTTATGATTGTAGATAACCTAGGAAATGATGTTTTATGCATGGATTCTTCCAATAGTATGGATAGATCATCCTTGTGGCATTGTCGTCTTCGACATGTCAACAAGAAGCGCATAGCCCAACTCCAAAAGGATGAAGTGTTGGAGTCATTCGACCTTAGGGAAGATGACACATGCGAGTCTTGTTTACTTGGAAAGATGACTAAGTCACCCTTCACTAGTACATGTGAAAGGGGTGAGGGTCTATTGGATCTCATACATACCAATGTATGTGGACCGTTTAGATCAACCACAAAGGATGGAAACCGCTTCTATGTGACTTTTACCGATGACTATAGTATATATGGGTATATCTATTTAATCAAGCAAAAGCCAGAAACGTTTGAAAAGTTCAAAGAGTTCAAGAATGAAGTGGAGAATCAATTGGGCAGGAAAATCAAGATGCTTCGATCCGATCGAGGAGGAGAGTACCTAAGTCTTGAATTCCACGATTATCTCAAGGAGTGTGGAATAGTTTCACAATTGACGCCACCTAGAACATCGCAGTTGAATGGTGTGGCAGAAAGGCGTAATCGAACCTTGTTGCACCTGGTCCACTCTATTATGAGTCGTGCTTCACTACCTATCTCATTCTGGGGGTATGCCTTAGAGACTGCCGCCCATATCCTTAACCTAGTCCCTACTAAGAAGGTTGCCAAAACACCTCACGAGACGTGGACAGGGAAAGCTCCCTCGTTAGCGCATATCAAGGTTTGGAGTTACGAGGCTTTCGTAAGATGAGATACTCACGAAAAGCTCGAACCTCGTAGTGAGCGATGTATTTTCATCTGCTACCCGCAGAAATCCTTTGGATATCTCTTCTATAGACCGAAGGAAAATGTTGTCTTTGTTGCAAGGAGAAGAGTTTTCTGAGAGCGAGAACTCATAAGCCAAGGAGACAGTCGGAGGCAAATCGAGCTTGAAGAGATTCAAGAGTCGATTGATGAAGGAACCTCTACCGCTGGTGCTCAACCCGAGGAGGAAACTCCGGCTGAACCAATTGACGAATCCTTACCTCTTAGACGTTCCGAAAGAGTTAGAGTTCAACCCCAGTTTTATGGTTTTCATATTACTACCAAAGGGGACACATATATTAGTGATGGTAGACTAATAAATCTAGATGAACCTAATTGCCATAAGGAAGCCATGGCAGGCCCGAAGTCTGCAAAATGGAAAGAGGCAATGGATAGCGAGATCCAATCCATGTATGACAACCAAGTGTGTAATTTGGTTGATAATGTGCCTGGACGTAAGACCGTTGGGTGCAAGTGGATCTTCAAGAAGAAGACCGACGTGGATGGAAACGTACACACATATAAAGCGCGATTGGTTGCGAAGGGATTTACTCAAACTCCTTGAGTTGACTATGATGAGACCTTCTCACTAGTTGCGAAGATAAAATCTATTTGATTGATGCTTGCTATTGCCGCATTTCATGATTATGAGATTTGGCAAATGGATGTCAAGACGGCTTTCCTTAATGGGAAGTTGGCTGAGGATGTTTACATGGCTCAGCCAGAGGGTTTTGTTGATCTGAAGCATCCGAATAGAGTGTGTAAGCTTGAGAAGTCCATTTATGGACTTAAGCAAGCCTCTCGTAGATGGAATCTTTGCTTCGATGAGAAAGTCAAAGAGTTTGGATTTGTACGAAGCGAAGATGAATCATGTGTATATGTCAAAACCAGTGGGAGTATAGTAAGCTTCCTCGTTCTGTATGTCGACGACATACTACTCATAGGAAACGACGTCCCGACTCTCCAGGAGGTAAAGTCCTGGCTCGGGAAGTGCTTCGCTATGAAGGACCTCGGAGAGGCTTCCTATATTCTGGGAATAAGGATAGTGAGAGAAAGAAGTAAGAGACTAATAAGACTTAGTCAGAACACTTACATAGATAAAGTACTGAAACGTTTTAGTATGGAAAACTCAAAGAAGGGAGAATTACCGATACAAAGTTATACCAAGTTGAGTAAGACTCAAAGTCCGAGTACCGAAGCTGAAATAGAAGAAATGAGCTGAGTTCCATACGCTTCCGTAGTTGGCTCAATCATGTACGCTATGAATTGTACTCACCCTGATGTAGCTTTTGCTTTGAGCATGGTTAGTAGATATCAAGGGAACCCTGGCAGAGTGCATTGGATTGCGGTCAAGAATATCCTTAAGTACCTTCGGAGGATGAAGGAATGGTTTTTAGTCCTCGGAGGGAGTGATGACTTGAAGGTGCGAGGGTATAGTGACGCCAGCTTTCAGACCGACGGGGACAACTACCGTTCGCAGTCGGGCTGGGTCTTTACCCTGAATGGAGGAACAGTGACTTGGAAAAGTTCCAAGTAGGAAACTGTAGCTGATTCAACGTGCGAATCAGAGTACATTGCCTCGAGCGAAGCGTCCAAGGAGGCAATATGGTTGAAGAACTTCATTGGTGATCTTGGAGTTGTGCCTGCCATAAAGGAGCCCATGGAGATTTTCTGTGATAATAAAGGAGCGGTTGCCTTGACCAAGGAATTAAGGGATCATGGTAGATCTAGACATATCGACAGAAAATATCACTTTATTAGACATCGTGTAGAAGAAGGAAAACTCGTGGTTAAGAGGATATCATCAGAAGATAACCCAGCAGATCCGCTTACGAAGGGACTGAGCAGGGTTAAGCACTTGCAGCATGCTAGGAGTATTGGACTGAAAGATGATATTAGTATAGATTAGATAGTTTTGGAAACGTGTAATAGATAAATGTAATTAACATTTGATGATTAAATAAAGGAGTATTATTTATGAGTAATGTTACTGTCTTATGTTAATTGTTTAACTATTGTTTCACTTTGCATGTTTTCACTTCCAGAATAATTGAATTTATTAAGAATAATCGAATTATTCAAATTGTCCACTATCGTTCATATGTTGGAAGTAGGTATGAAAGAAGATTGTCATGAATTGGTGTGTAGATTGTCTAAATGGTATTAGACATAGCAAAAGTTTGATGCAACGTTCATGAGTGCTTATGAACTAGTTTTGAGCATTGGAACAAACCCGCGCTTGCTGGAATCACCTTATGGAATATGATAAAAAGGGTGATCGCAAGACGATAATATCATATGGTCTTGAAACCTAGATATATGGTTTGTTATTTGTTAATTGGTTGTACATTGATAATGCGAAACCGCATCAGTAACTTGATGTTATAAAACGCATTATTGTGTATAGTTGATTAATGAATAAGTAAATGCATATAAGTCGAAGTTTATCTATTACTTTTATCCTAAGAGGGTAAAAGTGATATCTTGGTCGCTTGATGATTTGATTTGAATTATGTGTCGGGCCCGGTCAGAACTAAATTGATGTGTTCGATTAAGTTCTATATTGAATAGATATGAGATCGAGAAACCAATTGCTGGACAAATTGGTTCAATAGAATTGTCAGCATGATATCTAAACAGAGGACTGTACGATCCCTTATCTAAAGGACAGGATTGATAAGATCAGAGTTTGACAACGTCTTTGAGAGCTACGATTCCTAATCGGATTATACTAGTATATAGTTACTAGACTTATCCAAGTGGGAGACTGTTGGAATAGTGTCTAAGGCTGCAACTATATTAGGCAAGTATTTGACCCGGTTGCGCATGGTCCTTTTGGGTTGCCTTCACCAAAGCAACTTGACAGGATGATTTATAATGAGAGAAGAAATATTATTAATATATTATGAGAATAATATAAGGAATAATAATATTATTATTTGATTAATATAAGTCATAAATTAATTAGGAATTAATTTGGTGACTTAAAGAGATTAATTGAATAAAAGGGCATAAACTGTCAATTGTATGATAGTTTACTTTGGGCTATAATCCCTTATGGATAAGGGGGGACGGTTTTGGGGCTTAGGATAGACCTTGAAATCGTCCAAGGCTTATCATTAGGGTATTGGATTGCTTAGGGCTTAAGTTATCCAATTAGGGTTTAAGCATGAAACCCTAGGAGCCTCACTAGTATAAATAGACCCTAGGGATTAAGGGAAATCAGCACTCTTGTCTCTAAAGAAACCCTGGCCAATTTCTTCCTCCTCTCTCCTCTCTTTATAATTATCCTCTTGCTAGTTGGTGTTTATAATCCATTAGAGGAGTGACACTTGTGACTCTAAAGGTCCAAGGACAACAAGATTCAAGCAAGTGATTCAAGGTAATCATCTAAATCTGATTTCTTATGTTATTATACTAGAATTGTTATTAGAAGTCTTGGATTCAATGCATGTTCAATTAGAGAAACCTAGATCCAAGCATTAGGGTTTGTATGTGCACATAGGAATGTTCATATGGCTAAAACCTATCACATGGAAGTTACACCCAACGTAACCCGATGACCAGTAGCCTATAAATAGAAGACGAAGGTTGTCGATCGTGTTTGCTAATTTTCACTTCTCTCCCCTTTTTTCTTTCATCTTCTTGGCAATTTATACCCCCGAAGCCCTGATATCAATCCCGACACCCGAATCAAGTCCCGATGCCCCGAAGATCTCGAGAAATATAGTTTTCGAGCCGAAACTCTGCCTGCGTGAAGCCTGGTTTTGGAGAAAACATCCCGGTTTTAGCGAAGAATATTATTTTAAGAGATGAGGTGCTGTCAAATCATCGTCTTATGAAGTGAGTGTATAGTCCCTTTCATTAACATGATTTTAATACAACTATTGTTTGAATGTATTAAAGATATGTTCTGGGTGAGTGTGTAGTCACTATCTTCTAACACATAAGTATGATGTATTTGCTATGAAATACGTGCTATGTGTTTATATGTTGTTGTTTATTTAAGATGAGTGTGGAATGAGTGTTTTATATAGTTTTAAATGAGTTAAACTGTATATGTATTTTATATCTACAAATATGTTGGGTAGAACATGGGCAGATGAGATAGTTGGTGGGTCATAAAAGATGAGTTGGATAATGAGATCAAGAGTTTACTTTTAGATCCAGGAGTATGGATCAAGTAAAGAGATAAACTTGTTATTATTCCAAGAATATGGATTAAGACTGAGTTAATTGTCCCTAGTTCGGGAGTATGGACTAGGCACAATTATTGATCCGGGGGTAAGGATCAGATCAGGAGATTAGTTTTAGATCTGAGAGTATGGATTAGGTGAAGAGATTAGTTTTAGATCCGGGAGTATGGATCAGGTGAAGAGATTAGTTTTAGATTCGTGAGTAGGGATCAGGTAAAGAGGAAGGTATTAGATACGAGAGTTTAGATCGTGTCGTTGTGAGGATCAATGGGGTGAGATAAGAGTTGCTTTTATATGGTGAAATTATATAAGTTTCTGAGTTCTAATATATATATATATATATATATATATATATGTATATATATATATATATATATGAAAAAAATATATGTATATATATATATATATATATATATATATATATATATATATATATATGATATAACATTGTGGGATGAAAACCCTATATGCTTACCAGGCTCCCAAGCCTGACCCACTCAGTTTTCTTTGTATTATAGGTTATGGAACGATAGCATAAGTTGGCTAACATAACGAGAGATTTTGGATTATAGGCTAGTAGTCATGAATAACTGTTCTAAGGTCTATTTTGTTCTTTTTATGCTTTTGGTCTATATTGAACATGACATCCCGAGATTTTGTTATATAATGAAAATACATTTCTTTAAAGAAATGCTTTGATAAATTTTGATCATATTTTATTTTGGGAACAAATTCCGTAACTGTTTTCTGTAAAAAATTACTCTAATTTTAAAAACAAACCATAAACAAATCGTTCTTTTTTGGTTGTGGAATTGGGGATGTCACAGTTGGTATCAAAGCTTTACTTTAAGCGAACTACGAATCTGTAGGATTTCTAGACTTAAACTTAGAATTCTAAGTGATGATCATGAGATGAGTGTCTACCATATTTTAGACACGAGCACTAGTATATTTTAGGAAAGATGCCTAAAATGCTTTTATGTGCTAAATGCTATATGTTTTCCGTATTTGAAATTGTCTGTTTGGATCTTTGGTATGTTGTCGATCGGATCTGGAAACCTTATATGTTTAGGATTCTAAGCATACGACTACGGTATTGGAACTTGCATGTAAATGTTTCGGAGTGATAAGGATGATTTAATTATCTATCGTGATTAAGGATCTGAATTCACCATATTCGGTGTGTAGATCAAAAATGGAAAGAACCAGAAGTGGATTTGGAAACATGAACGAAGACGGTAATCAACCACCTGTGATTGAGAGAGTACCTGTTGTAGCGGCAGCACCTGAGCAAACAACAATGGTTGGTGTACAATTGATGATTCATACGATGTTGGATCGTCAAATGGATGAAAGTAGACGTCTGCTTCAGCAGAATCGTGAAGAACATTCAATGCCGATTGAACAGCCCGAGTTGAATGAAGGGCATTCGGAATGAGGTAATCTCAATGGGATTGTTCGTCAAGCCAACCCACCGTTGGTCAGACAAAACAAACAATAGGGAGGAATTGATGGAATTGGATGCAAGTACAAAGACTTTTTGACTTGCAAACCATCGACCTTCACTGGAAAAAAGAATTCGATCGGAGTGATGGATTGGATCTCATAAATGGAGCTAACTTTCATGACGTGTGGTTGCAAAGGCAAGTTGCAGACCACGTTCGTAGTACGCCGGTTCAGAGGTGGCACTTTTCGTTGGTGGAACACTCTAGGGAAGACCCTAAGCCCTAATGAGCCACCGCAACTGACTTGGGCAGAGTTCTTGGTGCAATTCAATCGCAAGTTCTGCTTGGCCCAAAACCTGCTAGAGTTGGAAAACAAGTTTCTGGCATTGACAAAAGGTAGCATGTCAGTTGATGAATACACTAATGCCTTCACAGACAAGATGGAGTTTGCTTTGCGCATCGTCCCAGACGAGCTGACTAAAGTTGACTGGTATGCAAAGGGACTCCCATGGGAGTATGCGGTGTCAGTGCGTCAGGAACTTACTCTGGAGGTAGCTATCTGGGCTACCAAGTCTGTTGAAGATATGATTAAGGAAAGAACCTCCAGCAAGGTTGAAGTTGGCGAGAAAAGAAATTTTGAAGGATCCTCAAGGTCCGATGAGAAGAGAAAATTTTTGAAATCTGGTTCGAAGAAGTTGGAAGAAGAAGCACAATGGTGTGATAAGTGCAAGAGGAAGCACATTGGGAGATGCTCTAAAGAAATGAGCTGCTTCAAATGCAGGAAGACTGGTCATTATGCCATCGAATGCACAAACAAAAGAGAAACCTACTTTAAGTGTGGTGAAGAAGGACACTTCAAGCAAAACTGCCCAAGAAGGTAAGAGATCACAAAGCCAAATGTGTTGCCAAAGCCAAAGGAAAGAGCATTTCAAATGATCCTTGATGAAGCAGATGACAACGCAAGGAATCAAGGATGAAGATTTCATATCCAAAGATCAAGTTATGAAGTAGCAGTGTGAATAATAACTTATGGTGTAGCCTTTTAGAGGCATAGTATAGGGTGAACTTGAACTTTTGTGTAATAGTTTCAAGGAAATAATATAAACCCTAGTTTTGTTATCTGGTGTGTTAAATGATTGTATGATTTTCTTGTATGGTGACTTGGTCAACTGTGGGACAATACTTGGGACGAGTATGAGTATGTGTGAAAGGTAGTAGATGCATATACTACTGGAAGCACAGGACTTGCACTTGGATCGGGGAAAGTCACAAGGTTACCAAGAAGCTAGTAATTGATTCCGTTTTGTTCAAGTGTGTCAGTACCCTTGTTTCGGTAATGACTAGTAAGATGGTTGTTATTCGACCGTAGAAGTCATATCTAATTGAGTCCAACTACGATGTGTATGTTACATGGTTCATGGTTTGGAGAACCAAGTTCGAGGTAACATCTGACTTAAGTCAGAAGATTGAAATCAATGCAATCAATGGTATCACGCTCGTTGTTAAAGAAGTTAGTAGCTAGAAATGCTACATGCTAAAATGCGATTATATCACATTAGAATATGAAGGAAGGTATATTCCATTCTGAAATTTAACTCTAAGAGACCCGAGTCTTAGCGTTGCATAATGTGATGAGAGATCATTAAAGCACGACCCATCGATCTGTTACAATAGATAAAGGAAAGTATTTATCCTAAGAAGAAGAAGGATTCCAAGTTAAGGACTTATTTTGTAACATGACGGTTATGATTGAAATTCCAACATAGTATGAACAGCAGATGCAAGATTGAGCATCGTCTGCAGTCAAGAAGCTTTAGACTTAAATACTCTTTCGAGGAAACATAGAAGTTACGATTAGTACTTAGGATGAAGAGATAACATATGGAATCATTATCCAATACCTATTTTGTTGATGATTCCGGGACGTAATCATCCTAAGGGGGGAGATAATTGTAACGCCCGTAGATCACGACTAGTTAATTTAGAGACAAGGAACATCAAAAATATCTTTTTGATAGAAGATTATATAGGAGGATTAGTCTTAACTAAGTTTTATTATATGTTACAAGGATTCCGTACATATAAAGAACGTTGAAATCCGAATTATAACGAAGAAGTTATGACCTGTCGAAGTTTCACGACAGAATCGGCACGACACATCGCGACGTAAAAAGTGAATTTACGTTAGAGCGATATTTAGCCTTAGTGATCTAAACGAAAGTTGTAGAGCATAGTCTCATCTATGCGTGGATATAAAGAACGTCAAAAACGTAGCTCGTATGAGTAAGATATGAATTTTTAAAGTTTTTAAATAATTAAAATATATTTATAAAATTATAAATTCGGATACTATCAAAAGCCATGAAACGTCCGATCCTATCCACCCGATATGCCCAACGTACTCCGGTCTTGTGTGGTCCAAGATACGGTCACGTAGCCCCACCGAGACTTCGCCACCTGGCAGCCCCATCCGAACTACGCCCCGCGTAGATCTTCGTATGTACAACATACGCAAGAAAGAGGTGTTACACCCTGCGTACATGGAATTTATGCCCATCATAACCCGATGACCAGCAGCCTATAAATAGAAGACGAGGGCTGCCGATCTTGTTTGCTAATTTTCACTTCTCTCCTCTTTTTCTTTCTTCTTCTTGGCAATTTATACCCCTGAAGCCCCGGGATTAATCCCGACATCGAAAGCAAGTCGCAAAGCCCCGAAGATCCCGATAAATATAGTTTTCGACCCGAAACTCTTTCCGCGTGAAGCCCGGTTTTGGAGAAAACATCCTGGTTTCAACGAAGAATATTATTTTAAGAGTGTTGTCAGATCATCGTTTTATCAAGTGAGTGTATAGTCCCTTTCATAAACATGATTTTAATACAAGTATTGTTTGAATGTATTAAGTATATGTTTTGGGTGAGTGTGTAGTCACTCTCTTCTAACACATAAATATGAATTATTTTCTATGAAATATGTGATATGTGTTTATATATTGTTTATTATTTAAGATGAGTGCAGAATGTATGTTTTATATAGTTTTAAATGAGTTAAACTGTATATGTATTTTATATATACAAATATGTTGGGTAGAACATAGGTAGACGAGACAGTTGGTGGGTGATAAAAGATGAGTTGGATAATGAGATCAAGAGGTTACTTAAAGATCCAGGAGTATGGATCAGGTAAAGAGATAAACTTGTTATTAGTCCGGGAGTATGGATTAAGACTAAGTTAATTGTCCCTAGTTCGGGAGTATGGATTGGGCACAGTTATTGATCCGGGAGTATGGATCAGATCAGGAGATTAGTTTTAGATCTGGGAGTATGGATCAGGTGAAGAGATTAGTTTTAGATCCGGGAGTATGGATCAGGTGAAGAGATTACTTTTAGATCAGTGAGTAGGGATCAGTTAAAGAGGAAGGTTTTAGATACGAGAGTTTAGATCGTGTCGTTGTGAGGATCGAAGGGGTAGGATAAGAGTTGCTTTTATATGGTGAAATTATATAAGTTTGTGAGTTCTAATATATATATATATATATATATATATATATATATATATATATATATATATATATATATATATGATATAACATTGTGGGATGAAAACCCTATATGCTCACCAGTTTTCTTTGTATTACAGGTTATGGCACGAGAGCATAAGTTGGCTGACATTGTTGGATTAATGTCTAAGTCCATAACTATATTTGGTATGTAATTGACCCGACCCGGCATGGTCTATTTGGGTTGCACTTCACCGACACAATTTATATGGATAGTCTTTTGAGAATAGTATATTTATGATTTATATTAATATATTATTAGTTCTAATATATTAATATGGAATCATATTATTTAATTAGTATTGATCAAGACTTAATTTAGAATTAATTAAGTGATCAAAATGAACTAATTAAATATGGGCTCTTATATATATATGGAATGGGCCAAGTTCATTTAGGTTGGGCTAAGCTTTCATGGATAGTCCATGGAGTGTTTAACCCATGGATCATATGAAATGAAAGGTTATGGGTTTAACCCTAGTATCCATACTATATAAAGATGTCCTTGGTTGGTGAAATTGGCACTAGTGTGGTTACACTAAGAGGTGATTCCGCTTGAGGCTTCCACACTATTGGGGCTAAGCTCTTAAAGCTTGAAGACATCAAGCTACATCAAAAGGTATGTCATCTAACTAGTACTTTGTAGTATAAGGGCTTCATAATATGCTAGTTAGGATTAAAGCCTTGGAAAGTTCTTATTTGCAGGTATAATAGAGAAAACATAGATCCAAGGTTTATAGGGTTGCATGTACTCCATAGGAGTGTTAGAATACTCAAAACCCAACAGTGGTATCAGAGACATGGGTTGTTTTCTGTTATATTGATGCAAATTTTTTCTTTGCAAAGTTGAAAAAAAAGGGAAAAAACATGACGTTTGTCAAATTTTAATACAATTACTTGTTTTTGTGAAAAACTAATTGTTTGTAAAATTTGAATCATTTTCTTTATTATTTGAATTAGGTCAAATTTAGTAAAGGATAAAATGATATGATTATTTTATTAGTTTTAAAAGTTTGATCTAAAGAGTTATTTGAAACCTCCATAAGTTATGGATATTGAAAGGTTTAAAAAAAATTGATTCAAAGTTTTTATGGAGTTACAAAATTTGGTGTTAATGTTTTAAAGAATTCCATAACTTGTTCATAAGTTATGGAACATGAAAAGTTTCATCATAAAAGAAACATTAAACTCCATAAGTTATGAAATCCAAAAGTTTTTTTTGTGTTACCTTGTTTTATGAGTTATGTTTTAGATTAATGAAAAATATGTGTTAGTAGTTTTTAATCCAAATTAATCTAAAAGTTGTTCATAAAATGTGTTTTTGTAACTTCTCCTTAAGTTATATGAAAAGTGACATTTATGAATCATAAAAACTCATAAAAATGCCTTAGGTTACAAAAAATAGTTTTTATGGCTCCATAACTTGTCCTCAAGTTATGGTTGTCCAAGAGTCTCTTCATTAAAAGTTTTAAAGCTTTAATTAAAACTCATAAGTTATGAAAATCCAAGAGTTTTGAATAATTTCAAAACTTTCCCTCAAGTTTAGGACTTTGAAAAGTTTTCTTTTATGAATACTTTAATTCCAAGTTAAGCCCTTAGAATTTTAAAGAGTTAAAATTCAACCCTTATACTTTATAATATTATAAGTTAATAATATTTATATATGTATAAGAGCAAGTCAGCCTTACCGTTAGTAGGCCTCATTCACGAAGTCGGTCTATAAGGGGGGTATAAGGTTACTGCCTATAAAATGGCAGTTTATTGGGTGTCCACTCTCACCCACCGCTTCCTTGACCGGTGGAGCGTCGTTAGCCAAATGGGTAGGACAAGGACTATAATTCTCCCTTGATTAAAAGTATTAATGATAAATATACAGTAACTAAATTTTTTTATAATTCCCAATCTTAGTTACTTTAGAAAATGCGAATAAGGTGCTAATCCATGAAATTACACTTTTCACTTTGTTTAAGTCGGTTAGTGGAGCGTGTGTGGTTAACCGGAACACTAACTCGTATTTAACAAGGTAGGAGAAGGGTAACTTAATGTTTATCATAGTATCGATGGAGCGTGTGTGGTTAACCGGCACATCGATTGAGGGGTAAACACTTAAGGGTACCAAGTAATTTGCATCGTTACTTCACACCTTGTGTTGTGATCCTCGGCATCCTAGTCACAAAACCTGAAGGGCACACTCGAGATTGAAACATTCCATTGAAAAAGTTCAATGAATCTAAAGAACTAGGATTTTCAAATCCAATTAAAAAACCTAATAATTTATTTCGTTTTTCATGGTGGAAATTGGTGAATCGTCATTCACCTACCTTCAAATATTCTATAGCTTGGATTACGGCATCCCTCTTCCAAGTTATAAAATATTGTGTTGGGTCCTAGCCTTAATATTTCATATTGGGTGTTATACTAAGTACTTTAAATCAACTATCTTGAATATCTCCCAAAAAGATGTCTGGTTCAGACATCTATGATCTTTCCAAATCTGTTGGAACTTCACTTCCTCCACCTCCTCCAATTATTCTCCCTAACCCACAAGTTCAAGGTCACTCAAGCCCTATTGGCAAGGCAAGGTCTAGGTGTGATCACATCTTGGAGATGAAGTCACATATTGACAAGCCGGGAGAGTTGGGTGTCAAAGTCTTGAGAAAGTTGGTGGTTCAATCACTTTCTAAGTCACATAGTGAGTTCCTTTGGGACTCCTATGAAACAGACTATGACAAGACCCTTAATAATCTTATATATTAGCTTGGTACTGCTGAATCAACAATTATTTGGAAGGCTAGTGAAGCAAATTTGATTAGAAGTTCGACTTCCCAAAAGTTTATGGACATTGAAAATGGTGACAATAGAAATCCAGAAAAAGCATTCTCTTCTCAATGGAAAGGGATCGGCCATAGTCAACTCTATTGACCAAATGGTAAAAAGAAAGGCTAAGTCTGAGATTATCCTATGTACCATTCCCATAGAATCTATATGGTTCTATTGCCAAAAAGTAAAGGGCATTGGTTGCGAAGCTGCCAGCTTTACCTGAAAGATCATAAGGCTGGTAATGTCAATAAGTTTGACTCTACTTCAGGTAAAGTCCAGTATCAAACTCTATTAAGTTTCTATTATGAGATTCTTATTACATGATGTGACTGGGTCACATGTTGATGTTTTAAGAATCAAAGGAAAAGTGAAGGAAACATAAAGAAAGAGTATGTTGAATTTGATCGCGAAGATGGATTTCTTTCGCTTGGTTGAAGATTGAATTTTTGAGCTACTTCTTTGGAGTTATGATAGATTGCTAGGAAACATGTAATAACATAGTTCTCATTTCAAGTTACATTGTAAGGAAAAAAAATTTCCGCATTTTAAAATAAATAAAAGTTTGTTTTACTTTATTTTTATCTCCTTATAATGGCATTCATGAAAACTTGATGTTTGTATGTTTACAATAATATTGGAAATATGAATTTGATTCGTTCATTTGTGGTAGTGTCTACATTTACCAAATAAGGAAAGATTCTCATCACCCAGGTTTCAATTGGACCGAAACTTGGAATCATGCAAGTTGTATAGTATGATGAATGAGAACTTTCGACCATTGGAAAAGTAAGACTAACTACTTGTTCACATGGATGTCTGAGTCAAGAAAAGGACTAAGGGATCAAGTACATTTTCTTATGCACTTGTCAAAGTCCACCACAAAAGATGGATAAGACTATTTGTCATGATTTATTAAGGTTTAGTAAATATGATTATACTTAAAAGCTTAAGTATAATTCGGAAACATTGGAAGATTTTCAATGTATGACAGAACGAATAAGAAGAATCAACTTACGCAGAAGGATAAAAGTTTCTCAAATATGAAAAGATGGGAGAGTACTTTAGTATCATGTTTTAAGATCATCTTAATGATTTTGAGACCTTATCACAATTCATCCTCTAAGTGCATTCTAATAGCTAAAAAGAGGAGCTATGAATTGTTGAAGTGGTCAAATAAAGAAGATGAGTCATACTTCGTTTCAAAACAAGTCTTAGAGTCATACTCCAAGACTGTAAGTTGAGTGACATGTCTTAAAGAAGGTTTAAAACACTTGTCAAATGTAAGAGTAAAAGTTTTCTACTCTTGTACATTTGAAATTGGTAAGTTGAGATGGTTTCAAGAAGTAATCAAGAATAAAACCTATAGTTCATCGCTAGCACACAACTAGAGGTTTATAACCTATCGTGCTGACATTTCTGTGCCCATTCTAGTTAAGTTGGCTATACATTTGAGTTCTACCTATTCTCAATTGTTTGGATAGCTACTTGGAAGCAATGGCAGGCCCTTGAGCTGCCAGGTGGCAAGAAGTTAAGATTGCACAAGTTCAATCCATATGAGTTAGGATTTGTCACTAACCTAGTCTTGTGATTATGGTTTTGAAAATTCACATGGATAGGAACACTTACACCATAAAATCTAAGTGTCATAAGGTTTCTCTTCGATTCATGAAAATGATGGTCAGGAAACTCTTTCACTAAGTAGATTTTGAGTAGAAAGCGATTGTGGGAATGTCAAAAGGTCTAAACATTATGATTACGACATCCCTCTTCATAATTGTTTAGACATACATGTGAGCTATCTAAGAGAGGTGTATGATATTGATAAAGTCTTATCAAGGCAATCTAGTATCAGAAATCTGAACTTTGGTAAGAAAGTCAATAAAGTATTGTTTTTCCTAGAAGTTCAGCTGATTTCTGAGTACATGTCAAAGCTAGTGGGAGTATAAGTGTTATGCTAATAATCATCATGTTAGTGGAAGCATGATAATTAGAAAACAAAAGGTCTCAATTGGGAAAAATTGTTTTGCTATAATTAAGGAAAAGGAAATTGTACTTCATCTCATATCTAAAAGCTTAGATTGAGGTTTTAATCGTATTTAGTCAAGAATATATATGAATTTCATGTTGGAATGGCTCAACATAAGGACATTCTATATATGGGTTCATTATTTGCGTTCTAAAATTCGATTATGATTACGACATCCCTTTTCATAATCTGAATTATGAGAACTTGGCAAATAGAAATGGAAATATTATAGCAAAATACTGGTTTAGTCTTTATGTGAGACATCATTAATCGTGTCCCATATGCTTCAGATATAGGATCGATTACATGTGCTATATCCATCCTTTCTAAAATTTTCCAAATGCCTAGGGCATTAAGAAGGGAAAAGTTCTAGAATTGGATATGACTAAAATGATTAAGCAATTGTTGAGGACAATCTATGGTTTACCAAAGATTGGTTGCTCAAGGACAGTTTGAAGTATAGTGTTAATTCTGGAAGGACCATATTGACATAATCTGTAAGGAGGCAACTCTTGTTTAGAAGTGATAGTCAAAATAGAATATGGAAATGTTTCAATGTTAAGAAAGTATTCAATCTGTAAGATTAGGAAACTTAATGCAAGAAGGATGTTTCCAAGCAGTTGATCTCCTTTGGAATACTCTGTAATGATTATTGCCATGTCTTTGTGAATTTATGCATAATCATTACAAGAGGATCAATGAATATAAGTTTAGAATCTAACAGATTTCAGTAAAAGGCATGAATTTGGAATTCCTGCATTTGCAGTAAGGAATTGGGACTGTGAAATGAGAATCATTGGAGCTATGTTCAACTGGTCTATTTCGCAAAGTAAAGATCATAGACAAACATAAACTGCATACTTGTTGTATGGCAAAGCTACTGTTTAAGAAAAACATAGTGTACATGCCTTGAGCATGGGACAACTAGTGTTTTAATTAAAGTATAAAGTTCATAAAACTGAAACAATGAATAATGAGTAATCAGTATCGTGATAAATAGAAAGTGTTTTATTTATATTCATAGGTTTTGATACCATATTAGATTTATTTATTCTTGTGTTTCATTTTGCATGTTTTGACTTCCATAATAACTAGGTTATTCTTCCGGAATCACTAAGTTATTCAAACCATCCACAGTCGGTCATATGTTGGAAGTAGATATGAATCAAGACTGTCATGGGTTGGCTTGTAGAGGTCCAAGTTGGTGGACAAAGTTGTGCTACAACACTCATGAGTGCTCATAAGTTCTGAGTATTAGATTCAACCCGCGCTCATTTGAATCACTTCATGGATTTTATCACGAGTGATCATGAGACGATAATATCTTATATTTTTCAAACCTAGAGATATGAGTTGTTACTATGAGTTGATAGTACATTGATTGCACGAAAACGCATTGGTAACTCGATGTTATAAAATGTGCCTTTGTGTATGATTCAACAAGTAGCAGAACAAGCCATATGAGTGGAAGTTTATCCATTCCTTTTTTTCTTCGGGATAAAAGTGATATATGTGGGCCCCTCGATGATTTATGATGACACATGTGAGTGCTTGGCCAAGCCAGGACTGATTTGATTTGTTCAATCAGTCAGTCGTCATGAATCGGGAAACAACAAATGGACGGATAGAATGATTATAATCCATGTCTCAGTCCATATGATATCTAGAATGGAGGAATATATGATCCCTTATCTAATGGACAAGTTCGTTGACAAGATCATAGTTCGACAGCGGCTTTAAGAGCTACGATTGCCAGTTAGGTTTTGAAGTCATACTCAATAATAGTTTTAGACTTATCCAAGTGGGAGACTGTTGGATTAATGTCTAAGTCCATAACTATATTTGGTATGTACTTGACCCGATCCGACATGGTCCATTTGGGTTGCACTTCACCGACACAATTTATATGGATAGTCTTTTGAGAGTAGTATATTTATGATTTATATTAATATATTATAAGTTCTAATATATTAATATGGAATCATATTATTTAATTAGTATTGATCAAGACTTAATTTAGAATTAATTAAGTGATGAAATGAACAAATTAAATAAAGACTCTTATATATATGGAATGGGCCAAGTTCATTTAGGTTGGGCTAAGCTTTCATGGATAGTCCATGGAGTGTTTAACCCATGGATCATATGAAATGAAAGGTCATGGGTTTAACCCTAGTATCCATACTATATTGAGATGTCCTTGGTTGGTGAAATTGGCACTAGTGTGGTTACACTAAGGGGGCTAGCAGATTTCACTAGAGAGAACCAAGTATCCATATTCTCTAAACTCTTCCAAGGTGTTTCGGTGATTTGTGATTCCACTTGAGGCTTCCACACTATTGGGGCTAAGCTCTTAAAGCTTGAAGACATGAAGCTACATCAAAAGGTATGTCATCTAACTAGTACTTTGTAGTATAAGAGCTTCATAATATGCTAGTTAGGATTAAAGCCTTGGAAAGTTCTTATTCGCATGCATAATAGAAAAAACATAGATTCAAGGTTTATAGGGTTGCATGTACACCATAGGAGTGTTAGAATGCTCAAAACCCAACAGACCTAACGAGTGATTTTGGATTATAGGCCAGTAGTTATGAATAACTGTTGTAAGGTCTATTTTGTTCTGTTTATGCTTTTCGTCTGTATACCTAAGATCCTCATTGTGTCTACGTAATATATCAATTTGATCACGTAGAAATTTAACAATGTCAATGCGTTTTTTAGAACAAGAAACTTCACTGAGCTCTTTTATCTAAGGAGTGGTGGAGTCCATAACAGCAAACTGCATCTGCATGATCTCCGCTTCTGCATCTTCTTTAGCATCTTTATCTGGAAGCTCACTTATATGCGCCAGATTTGCAATTTCAGGACCTATGATGTTCAACGCCTATATCTAGTTCTCCCCATCAAAAGTCTGAGCCACCACTGCCAGGTTTGCAGTTTCCTTGTTAGTGGCAGCTCCTCTGTTATTCACAACTTGCACCATCGTCCTATCAAGATTCTCTCTTTTGTCTGGCTTTGGGCAATCACGAGCAAAGTGACATGGCTCGTGACAACTAAAACATCTAAGCTTGCCTATGTTGAACCCTACCTTTCTGTCTCCATTCATATCTAATTGTTCTTCCCAATGTTCTTAGCAAACTGGTTAGCCCTAAACACAACAATTGCAATTTTCCAGGTGATATTCATCTCTTCCACATCTTCTAGATGAATTTTATCAAGATCTAAAAACGAGATTTGAGGAGGTAAATTTCTAGCCAAGAAAGCATTGTAACAGTTCACAAGGCTAGAAGCTAGAGCCATGTTTTCTTCAGCTTCCTTGGGAGTTGCGATTATGGTAGGACATTTTGAGGAAGCCGAATGTTCATAAGGCATAGTAGGAGGAATAGCAGCAGGAGCTTTTGAGGAAGTTGTATGTTGATAAGGCATAGTAGGAGGAATAACATGAGTTTGTGAAACAGTGAATGATGAAAAAACATTGTTTGACGAGATTCGCAGATTTGTTGTGGAGTAGGAATTCACATGAATTATCTCACGCTGCTTATCATACAAATCACATGCCTTGATGATAGCCACAACCTCAGCAAGAGTAAGCCTATGAGCATCCTTGGTTTTAATGACAGAAACATTCATGTCCCACGATTTTAGAAGAGGGTTTAACAACTTCTTGTTTATCTTAGAACGGGGTACTGAGATTCCTGCAGAACTCATTTCTCTAGTGATCGTGATGAATCGTTGCAATTGGACTTTAAGAGACTCCCCAAGAACATGGTTGAACATATTGAACTTTTGACGAAGCATGTTATGCATGATCTGTTTCATATCATCGTTTCCCTCATAAACTTCTATCAAGGCTTCCCAAAGAGCTTTTGTAGAATCATATTCCCTGAATCCTTGAGCAATGTCAGGGGACAATGCCATGGTCAGAGTTGCAAGTGCCTTTTCTTGTTCCTCAGTCTTCTCAAAGTCCTCATCAGTGTAGTTCTCTACTTCTTTGTCAACTACTGTACCATTTTCCAATCTTTTGGTAATTCTAACTGGACCTCTAAGGATGTTTCTCCATATCTTAAAGCCTTTCATTTTAATGTACTTTTCAATCCTGTACTTCCATTCTGGAAACCCATCAACTGATAAAAGACGTGGAATTCTCGTAGTGATTCCCATTATTGAATCCAGTTCTTGATGTAATGCACTATGTTGAGGTTCTAGTTTTTAATTTTTTTTTATTTTTTAATTTTTTTTAATTGATTAAAAAATGTCCAAAAAGAAAAGAGTGTCACTGAAAACTTAGAAAGTCAAAATACGAGTTTTGACCGAAAACAATAGATTTCGGCCGAAAACGAGATTTCTGCCCAAAACGAAGATTCTGCCGAAAATAGTAGATTTCGGCCAAAAACGTGATTTCTACCAAAAATGAGAATAAAGAACGCTCCACCGAAAACACCCACCGAAATCTCCTACCGAAAATACCTAAAGTGAACGCATACACGGTTGACACTAGATTGTCTCTGATTCCAATTGTAAGTCCCAAACAATAAACCACTAGAGATCAATCGAAATGAAATAGCAAATGATGAATCAAAGCAAGAAGAAGAAGAAGAAGCGAAATCAATCCACTCTAATGCACATGACTGTATTCAATAATCGTCTGGTACAATGGATTCACAACTCTATGACCAAAAATTGCTAACCCTCTAACCGGTCATATGAGTCTCCTTTTATATGGAACACAAATGTACAAGCCAACCTAAAACCGAAAACACCAAGGGACCGAAATCAAGCCTGATTTCGGTTCAACCAACCGAAAACAGAAAATAAGCCCTAACAAACGATAGCAAAGCCTACAAAATATATATGCCTAGCACAAACCAACAAAATAGGTCCTAACAAAAGTACCTAAATGTAACTCGAAGCCTAAAAACTCCAAAACTCACTGATTTTGTAGGATTTTTGTGCTTCGGAACAAGATACAATATGGTATGTTGATAGTGCTTGGTCCATGCACATGACTAGGCAGAAAGATTTTCTACGTGATCTGAAGCTTGCTCTAAATGTGGGTTATGGCATCTTGACCAATGGAAATTTCTCTATCTCGATTGTGGTGTATGTATCTGATCTCAAGCATAATCTGCTCAGTGTTGCTCAACTTACTGATGCAAATTGGAGAGGTGAATTCTACAAGAAGCATAGCTACATTATGACAGAAGACCGGAAATAATGTCTTATCAAATCAAATCGTATCAAGGATATGTATCCTTTAGACATTAAAATTATCATCATATAGTGTCAACTTTTTCTTCTTTCAAATGTTTTTCTTGATGTGAGTTGGCTATGGCATCAGAGGCTTGCTGATCTCACCTTTCGATAAAATGAATGATTTGGTTTCTGGTGAAATGGTTTGAGGTCTTCCACTCCTCAAATTTGTAACTGGTCATCTTTGCACTTTGTGTGAATTTTAAAAGTAATCAAATAAAGGAGATCATGTTCTAATCGAAAAAGTCCATTTCTAAACCACTAGAACTTCTTCACATTGATCTATGTGGACCATCTGCTTGTGATAGTTTATGACCACATAACATTCATATTAGATTTATTTTTAAGGTTAAAGTCAGAAACTACTTTTGAGTTTATCAACTTCATCAAAGGCATTGAAGTCCTAACTAAACTTCCTGTCAGAAGAGTTTTAAAGTGACAATGAATGAAAGTTCACGAATGCCACCATTGAGAAGCTTCTCACCGACAAAGGTATTGGACACAACTTTTTTGATCCTTACGCTCCTCATCAAAACGGTGTGGTTGAAAGAAGAAATCAAAATCCAATTGAAGCTACTCGGTCGATGTTGAACTTTGCAAACCATCTTCTCTATCTCTGAGCCGAAACCTTCTCCACAGCCTGCTTCACTCAAATCGAAGTATCATCGATGGTCGTCTCAACAAAACACTGTATGAAGCAATGAAGGGTCGAAAATCGAGTATCTTGTTCTTGCAAATTTTTGGGTGTAGATGCTCTATCGAGAAGAATCATGATCAACTCACCAAGTTTCAACCGAAATCTGATGAAGCTATGTTTATGAGATACTCAGCTAAATCTAAAGCTTACAGGGTTCTAAATCGTAGAACTCATGTAATTAAAGAAAGTTTTGATATCACTTTTGATGATAATTTTGTTCGGAACTCAGATCCTACTCATGTTACCACACATGTTAGGGAGTCTGATGCTCATCCACCTCGGTCTCCGGATCCTCAAGTTATCTATCAAGTTGATTTCGAAAGTTTGTTCGGACCAATAGAAATTGATCTTGATTCGGAATCTCAATCAAGACCATTATCATCAGCCACTCCGGTTTCTCAAAATGTATCTAATCCGACCCTAACCTTTCCTTCATTTGATTCTGATCCATTTCAACCTCCATCTTACTTTACGAACGATGACGATACAGACATATCCGATTTAGAAGTTCAGGGGGATCATCATCCTCAAACTCAAATTGTTCATGCGGAGCAACATAACCCCATTGTTGATATCAGATCATCCGCTTCACAAGAACTTCCAAGATTGTATATCTCGACAAAGGATTATCCTCTGAATCAAGTTATTTGAAATCTTAATGCTGGAGTTGAAATCCGCATAGTTGCTAATATTCAAAATGAGTGTCACTTCTCGACATTCATATCAATGGTTGAACCTAAATCCATCAAAAAAGCCTTAGAACATTCTGATTGGATTACAGCCATGCAAGAGGATCTTGCATAACTTAAAAAAAATCAAGTGTGGAATTGTGTCCCTTCTCCTCAAGATCACCCTATTGTTGGAACAAGATGAGTCTTTCGAAACAAACTCGACGATGTCGTAGTCATAATAAAAAAAAAGTGATATTGGTAGCCAAAGGATTTACTGAGATCGGAGGACTCGACAACGATGTGACCTTTACTCATGTTGCTCGTCTCAAAGCTATCCAAATCTTTCTTACTTATGATGCTCACAAAGGCTTTCAATTTTACCGAATGGACATCAAAAGCGATTATCTCAATGTTGAACTTGATATTGAAGTATATCTTCAACAACCTCTTGGGTTTGTAAATCTTTCATATCTAAACTACTGTTACAAACTTCAAAAGTTGGTTATGGCCTCAAGCAAGCTCCACGCACCTGGTATGAGACACTCACTGATGTTATGAAGCGTTTTGGTTTTCAAAGTCGAATTCTTGATCCTACATTATTCTGAAGATCGAATGGAAACCATCTAATGTTAGTTCAAATATATGTCGATGACATCATCTATGGAACAACTAATCCAACGATGGTTGCTGATTTTGCAAAGTTAATGGTTATTCGATTCCAAATGAGTATGGATCGTGAATTGAGCTTCTTCCACAGACTACTAGTCAAATACACCAACAGAGGAAACTTCATTCGTTAAGAGAAATACATTTCCAAACTTCTGAAGAAATATTCAATGTACACATGTACCTCTGCAAAGGTTCCAATGGGTTTCAGACCAAAGATGTACTCGGACCCATCAGGTGTTGCCATTGATCATAAGAAGTATATGGGAATGATAGATCACTACTTTACCTCATTACAATTCATTCGGACATCATGTTCTCTACATGTCTGTATGCTAGATTCCAGGTTAATCTGAAGATGTCTCATCTGTTGGCTGTCAAACAAATCTTCTGACATCTCAAATGAACTAAGCACCTCAGAATTTGGTACCCTGCAAATGAAAGTTTCCTTTTTCAAGCCTATTATGACTCAAACTATGGAGGACTTCACCTTGATAGAGAAAGCACATCTGGTGGTTTTCAATTTTTGGGTGGAAAACTAGTTAGCTGGTCATCCAAGAAACAGAACTATATTGCTCTTTCAACAACCGAGGTAGAATATATTGATGTTGCGAGTTGTACCTCACAAGTTCTATGGATGAAATCTCAACTTTTGGAATATGGTTACCGATTTCAATAGATTCCTATCTACTGTGATTCTCAAAGTCCAATTGTGATCTCTCACAATCCAATTCAACACTCCATTACCAATCACATTGATATCCAGTATCAATTTATTAAAGATCATATTCTAAAAGGTAACATTGAGGTCATTTTGGTTCCATCTGATGATGAAATTGCCGATGTTTTTACTAAGGCATTAGACAAAACCAAATTTATTGGGCTTCTGAACAAAATCGGAACGATGATTCATGATCCTCAATTCTTCCAAAAAGTTTGCACTCTCTAATGGAAACATTAGAAAGTTAAATAATTTCGAATTAAAACTTTTTCTCCTCGGAACTATTTCTTCTCGGAAAATAAAGGATCGTTATATATTTCTTTTTGTCTAACCTTTATTTATAGTTTTAAGTTTTTCAGCATTCCTCATCATTTGAAGTATAGTCCGATATAGTTACATCGGATATTGTAAGAGAATTCTCTTCTCAGAATACTTTATTTTGAAATGATATCTATGAAGTACACCTCGGAATTCAAATCCGAAATGGTAATGTGATGTCATCACTTATCTCCTTCCGAGCTCTACTCCTTTAACTTTCAGAACTTCAAGTCTTTTTTGAAACTTGTCATCTAAGATCATCAAGAATTTTTAACTATGATATGCAGTTAGAGATTGTGCCATCTCCAACTCTGTATCATGTACTAATGATATGTTTGAATTCTTTCCGAAGTATCTTATGACATTCCTGTTGGATTAATGTCTAAGTCCATAACTATATTTGGTATGTACTTGACCCGACCCGGCATGGTCCATTTGGGTTGCACTTCACCGACACAATTTATATGGATAATCTTTTGAGAATAGTATGTTTATGATTAATATTAATATATTATAAGTTCTAATATATTAATATGGAATCGTATTATTTAATTAGTATTGATCAAGAATTAATTTATAATTAATTAAGTGATCAAAAGGAACTAATTAAATATGGACTCTTATATATATGGAATGGGCCAAGTTCATTTAGGTTGGGCTAAGCTTTCATGGATAGTCCATGGAGTGTTTAACCCATAGATCCTAGGAAATGAAAGGTCATGGGTATTAGGGTTTAACCCTAATCCTCCATATTATATAAAGATGTCTTTGGTTGGTGAAATTGGCACTAGTGTGGATACACTAAAGAAGGGTTAGCCAATTTCACTAGAGAGAACCAAGTAATCATATTCTCTAAAGTATTCCAAGGTGTCTTGGTGATTTGTGATTCCACTTGAGGCTTCCACACTATTGGGGCTAAGCTCTTAAAGCTTGAAGACATCAAGCTACATCAAAAGGTATGTATTCTATCTTGTTACATTCATAGTTTTTGTATGCTAGATTCGGATAATACCTTGGATGTTCTTATTTGCATGTATAATAGAGAAAACATAGATCCAAGGTATTTAGGGTTGCATATACACTTAGGAAGTGTTAGAATGCTCAAAACCCAACAGTGGTATCAGAGCCACGGGTTGTTTTCTGTTATATTGATGCAAATATTTTATTTTCAAGGTTGAAAAAAAAAACATGAAGTTTGTCAAATTTTAAGATAATTACTTGTTCTTGTGAAAAACTAATTATTTGTAAAATTTGAATAATTTGCTTTATGAGTTGAATTAGGTCAAATTTAATAAAAGATAAAATAATATGATTATTTTATTAGTTTTAAAAGTTTGATCTAAAGAGTTTTATTTTTTGAAACCTCCATAAGTTATGGATATGAAAAGGTTTTAAAAAAAATTGATTCAAAGTTTTTTTGGAGTTACAAAATTTGGTGTTAATGTTTTAAAGGATTCCATAACTTAAGAATAAGTTATGGATCACCAAAAGTTTTTTGTGTTACCTTGTTTTATGAGTAAATTTAGATTAATGAATAAAATTATGTGATAGTTGGTTTTAATCCAAATTAATCTAAGAATTGATTCTAAAATGTGTTTTTGTAACTTGTCCTCAAGTTATATGAAAAGTCACATTTAAGAATCATAAAACTCATAAAAATTGGCAAAGGTTACAAAAATGAAGAGTCTAGTTCTAATTAAATGGTTTTATGACTCCATAACTTGTCCTCAAGTTATGGAGGACCAAGAGTCTCTTCATTTAATAAAATAAAATAAAATAAAAAAAGGTGTAACCTTAATTAATTCCATAAGTTATAAAATAAAGAAAAGTTAATTCTTTTATTAGTTTAAAGTCTTCCATAACTTGTCCTCAAGTTATGGAACTTGAAGAGTTTTTGGATTAAAACTACTTTAAACACATAAGTTATGGAATTAATTAGTTTTTAATAGTTTCAAAACTTGCCCTCAAGTTTTGGAATTTGTAAAGTTTTCTCTTATGAATACTTTAATTCCAAGTTAGCCCTTAGAATTTTAAAATTTAAAATTCAACCCTTATACTTTATAATATTATAAGTTAATAATATATATATATATATATATATATATATATATATATATATATATATATATATATATATGTATAAGAGTAAAGTCAGTCTTACCGCTAGTACGCCTCATTCACGAAGCCGGTCTATAAGGTGGGTATAAGGTTGTTGCCTATAAAATGGCAACTTAATGGGTGTCCACTCTCACCCACCGCTTGCTTGACCGGTGGAGGGTCGTTAGCCGAACGGGTTTGACAAGACTATAATTCTCATTCATTAAAAGTATTAATGATAATACTAAGTAACTAAACTCTTAATAATACCCAATCTTAGTTACTTAGGAAAAATGTGAATAAGGTGCTAACCCATGAAATTACACTTTACACTTTGTCTAAGTCATTAGTGGAGCGTGTGTGGTTAACTGGCACACTAACTTGGACTTAACAAGGTAGGTAAAGGGTGACTTAATATTTATCATAGTATCGATGGAGCGTGTGTGGTTAACCGGCACATCGATTGAGGGGTAATTTATTAAGGGTACCAAGTGATTTGCATGGTTACTTCACACCTTGTTTTGTGATCCTCGGCATCCCAGCCACAAAACCTGAAGGGCACACTCGAGATTGAAACATGCCTTTGAAAAGTTCAATGAATCTCAAAGATCTAGGAGTTTCAAAACCAATTAAAACCTAATAATTCATTTCGTTTATCTTGGTGGAAATTGGTGAATCGTCATTCACCTACCTTCAAATATTTTATAGCTTGGATTACGGCATACCTCTTCTAAGTTATAAAATAGTTTGTTGGGTCCTAGCCTTAATATTTCATATTGGGTGTCATATTAAGGACTTTAAATCAACTATCTTGAATATCTCCCAAAAGATGTCTGTAATAGACACCTATGATCTTCCCAAATCTAGTGAAACAAGGTTTCCTAAATGAAGATGATGTCCTTTGGAAATCATACTTCTTTCACCTCCTCCAATTATTCTCCCCAACCTACAAGTTCTTGAAAAGTTTAAGGTCACTCAAGCCCTATTGGCAAGGCAAGGTCTAGGTGTGAACACATCTTGGAGATGTAGTCACATATTGACAAGCCGGGAGAGTTGGGTGTCAAAGTCTTAAGAAAGTTGGTGGTTCAATCACTTTCTAAGTCACATAGTGAGTTCCTTTGGGACACCTATGAAACAGACTATGACAAGACCCTTAATGATCTTATCTATTTGCTAAGATCAACTTCCTAAAACTTTATGGACATTGACAATGATGACAATGGATATCCAGTAAAGCATTCTCTTCCCAATGGAAAGGGATCGGCCATAGTCAACTCGGTTGACCAAATGGTAAAGAGAAAAGCTAAGTCTGTGATAGTCTCGTGTACCATTATCAAAGGGTCCATATGTTTATATTGCCAAGGGAAGGGGCATTGGTTGCGAAGCTGCCAAATTTACCTAAGGATGTTAAAGTCAATAAGTTTGACTCTACTTCAGGTAAATTCCACTATCTGACTCTGCTAAGTTTCTATTCTGAGATTCCTGATACATGATGTGACTGGGTCACATGGTGATGTTTTAAGAATCAAAGAAAAGTGAAGAAACTTAAAGAAAGAATATGTTGAATCTGATGGCGTAGATGGATTTCTATCGCGTAGTTTGAAGATCGGATTCTTGAGCTACTTCTTAGGAGTTATGAGATATTGCCTAGGAATAGATAACAACAAGTTTTCATACGGATTGTAAGGATAAGTTTTTCCACAAAGTTCTAAAATAAAAGAAATTTTTTGATTTTATTTATTTTAAAATATCCTTACAATGGCATCTGTGGAAATTTTTGTTGCGTATAAGATTCCATTAATAGCAAGAGTGGAAGTATGAAATTGATTCTTTCATCTGTGGTAATGTCTAAATTTACCAAATAAGGAAAAATTCTCATCACCCAAGTTTCAATTGGACCGGAACTTGGAATCATGCAAGTTGTATAGCATGATGAATGAGAACTTTCAAGTATTAGAAAATTAAGACTAACTACTTGTTCACATGGATGTGTGAGTCAAGTAAAGGACTAAGGGATCGAGTACACATTCTTGTGCACTGATTAAGTCCACCACAAAAGATTGATAAGACTATTCATCATAGTTTACTAAAGCTCAGTAAATATGATTATACTTACAAGCTTAAGTGTAACTCTGAGACATTGGAAAAGGTTCCAATGTATGGCAGGGCGAATAAGAAGAATAAAATTAGGCAGAAGGATAAAAGTTTCTCAGATCTGAAAAGATGGGAGAGTACTTTAGTATCAGTTTTGTGATCATCTTAATGATTAAGAAACCATATCAAAATTAGTTCTCTAAGGAAATCTTAGTGCATTCTTATGACTATGAAGAGGAACTTGAATTGTTGAAATGGTTAAATCAATAAGATGAGTCATACTTCGTTCCAATACAAGTCTTAGAGTCATACTCCAAGATTGTCATTTGAGTGACATGTCTTAAAGAAGGTTTAAAACACTTGTCAAATGTAAGAGTAAAAGTTTTCTACTCTTGTACATTTGAAATTGGTAAGTTGTGATGTTTTGGATAAAACAAAGACCAACTTAGGCCAATTGGGTAAAGTGTTTTTCTTGATTAGAATCCGCACTATCTCTTGGATGTTTGACAAGGGAGTCTTATATGTCAAGAGGACAGTGGGAGTCTTAAAGGTCTTGAAAGTCTCAAGAAATAATCAAGAATAAAACCTGAAGTTCTTCACTAGCACACGACTTGAGGTTTATAACCTATCGTGTTGACATATTTGTGCCCATTCCAGTTAAAGTTGGCTTTGCATATGAGTTCTTAGAGTTCTCAGTTTGTTGCATAACAACTTGGAAGCAATGGCAGGCCCTTGAGCTGCCAGGTGGCAAGAAGTTAATATTGAGTTCAATCCATATGGTTTTGGATTTGTCATTATCTTTGTCTTGTGATTATGGTTTGACAAATTCATATGGGTAGGAACTCATACACCATATAAATCTAAGTGTCATAAGGTTTCTCTCCGATTCATGAAAATGATGGTGAGGAAACGCTTTCACTAAGTAGATTTTACGAAGATATCAATTGTGTTATTTGCATTTTCAAAAGTCGTTAGTGGAGCGCGTGTGGTTAACCGGCACACTAACATGGACTTGTGAGAAATGGAAAATGCCTAAGCAATTGAGACCATGATTACGGTATCCCTTTTCATGGTTCTTGAAGTTGTTTAGACACACAAGTGTGCTATCTAAGGGAAGGTGTATGATTTTGATAAAGTTTTATCAAAACAATCTAGCATCAGAAATCTGAACTTTGGTAAGAAAGTCAATGAAGTATTGATTTCTAGAAGTCCAGGTGATTTCTGAGAACATGTCAAAGCTAGTGGGAGCATAAGTGTTATGCTAATAATCATCATGTTAGTGGGAGCATGATAATTATGATAAGTATTGCAAGTTAGCAATGTTAATTATAGAAAACAAAAGTTTCAATTGGGAAAGAGTTGTTTTGCTATAATTAAGGGAGAGGAAATTATACTTAATCTCAAATATATAAGCTTAGATCGTGAGGTTTTAATCATTTAGTCAAGGATATATATGAATTTCATGTTGGAATGGCTCAACATAAGGAAATTCTGTATATGGGTCCATTATTTGCGTTCTAAAATTCGATTATGATTACGGCATCCCTTTTCATAATCTGAATTATGAGAACTTGGCAAATTGAAATGGAAATATTATAGCAAAAGACTGGTTTAGTCTTTATGTAAGACATCATGAATCGTGTCCCATACGCTTCGGATATAGGATCGATTACATGTGTTATATTCATCCGTTCTAAAATTTTCCAAATGCCTGGGGCATTAAGAATGGAAAAGGTTTAGAACTGGATATGACTAAAAGGATTAAACAATTGTCGAGGACAATCTAAGGTTTACCAAAGATTGGTTACTCAAGGACAATTAGAAGTATAGTGATAATTCTGGAAGGACCATATTGACATAATCTGTAAGGAGGCAACTCTTGTTCAGAAGTGATAGTCAAAATGGAATCTGGAAATGTTTCAAAGTTAGAATTTTCAATCTGTGTAAGATTAAGGAAACTTAATGCAAGAAGGATATTTCCAAGGAGTTGATCTCCTTTGGAATACTCTGTAATGATTGGAAGTAGATATGAATTAAGACTGTCATGGGTTGGCTTGTAGAGGTCTAAGGTGTTGGACAAAGGGCTACAACACTCATGAGTGCTCATAAGTTCTGAGTATTGGATTCAACCCGCGCTCATTGGAATCACTTCATGGATTTTATCACGAGTGATCATGAGACGATAATATCTTATATTCTTCAAACCTAGAGATATGAGTTGTTACTATGAGTTGATAGTACATTGATTGCACGAAAACGCATTTGGTAACTCGGTGCTATAAAACGTGCCTTTGTGTATGATTCAACAAGTAGTAGAACAAGCCATATGAGTCGAAGTTTATCCGTTCCTTTTACCTTCGGGATAAAAGCGATATCTGTGGGCCCCTCGATGATTTGATGATGACAAATGGAAGTGCTCGGCCGGGCCAGGACTGATTTGATTTGTTCAATTAGTCAGTCGTCATAAATCGGAAATCGGGAAAAAACAAATGGACAGAGAGAATGATTATAATCCATGTCTCAGTCCATATGATATCTAGAATGGAGGAATATATGATCCCTTATCTAATGGACAAGTTCGTTGACAAGATCAGAGTTCGACAGCAGCTTTAAGAGCTACGATTGCCAGTTAGGTTTGAAGTCATACGCAATAATAGTTTTAGACTTATCCAAGTGGGAGACTGTTGGATTAATGTCTAAGTCCATAACTATATTTGGTATGTACTTGACCCGACCCGGCATGGTCCATTTGGGTTGCACTTCACCGACACAATTTATATGGATAATCTTTTGAGAAAAGTATGTTTATGATTAATATTAATATATTATAAGTTCTAATATATTAATATGGAATCGTATTATTTAATTAGTATTGATCAAGAATTAATTTATAATTAATTAAGTGATCAAAATGAACTAATTAAATATGGACTCTTATATATATGGAATGGGCCAAGTTCATTTAGGTTGGGCTAAGCTTTCATGGATAGTCCATGGAGTGTTTAACCCATGGATCCTAGGAAATGAAAGGTCATGGGTATTAGGGTTTAACCCTAATCCTCCATACTATATAAAGATGTCTTTGGTTGGTGAAATTGGCACTAGTGTGGATACACTAAAGAAGGGCTAGCCAATTTCACTAGAGAGAACCAAGTAATCATATTCTCTAAAGTATTCCAAGGTGTCTTGGTGATTTGTGATTCCACTTGAGGCTTCCACACTATTGGGGCTAAGCTCTTAAAGCTTGAAGACATCAAGCTACATCAAAAGGTATGTATTCTATCTTGTTACATTCATAGTTTTTGTATGCTAGATTAGGATAATACCTTGGATGTTCTTATTTGCATGTATAATAGAGAAAACATAGATCCAAGGTATTTAGGGTTGCATGTACACTTAGGAAGTGTTAGAATGCTCAAAACCCAACAATTCCATCTTGGAATCTGATTATTCCAAGATTCTCCCCAATAAATGAATTTGAAGGTTATCATTAAAGTTTTATTTCGAAACGTTTTTCATGGAAACCTTATCAGTAATTTTTTTATTATTAACCTCTTAGTTCTTAATAAACACACTTTGGCACACGTTTCGGTAATGTACTAAGTGTTTTCTGAACTGAATTGATAGGTTCCCTTTTTGAACAAACAAACATCCCATCATTTTTTTCTCAACTGTCACATAGGAAGCCTTTTCAGGCTATGCATTAAATGCAACCCGTTTTGGTTTTTCGGGAGTCATCATTCCACTCTTCAACCCGATCCAAAACTTCCAACCTATATAAGGATTTCAAATTCGAATTATTCCCATTATAACATCCATAAAATCACAATATATTTAAACTTTTAAAATCAACCCAATTTCATAAAGTGTTTACAAATTGCAGTTTCCAAAACATTTTCCAAACAATAGAGTCTCCCAAAATCATAAGTCATAAACAAGAGAATGTGTACGGTCATGCCTTCTCCTTTCCGTGGTCCTCCAAAGTACCTGAAACATAACCCAAAACTATAAGCCAATGCTTAGTGAGTTCCCCAAAAGTACCACCACATAAACATAATAAAAACAACATGCATACAGAGACATCAATCCGACTAGAATGTCGCACCAGCCTAAAGACTATTTAGAATGCTTACTCAACTTTTAGCATGACTGGAACGCCTCACTGGGCCTTTAGCCTATCTTGACCGTTCTCTGGGCCTTCGGCCTGACTGGTACGCCTCTATGGCCTACAGTCTATCCGGGATGCCCTGGGTCTCTTGGCCTTCAGACTACACTGGTCCTCCTCAACCCAACCATACACAACATTTCAACATATACATAATGGATAAACATACATATAACCAGTCAACAAATAGTCAGGCAGATCTTACAGATCACTAAGCATAGCATCATCCTATATACCATGATTCCGATCTAACAGACCATTAGAGCATGATAACATACTATCATATAACAAGATATCTAATCCAATGGGCCGGTCTTGGTGCCTTCGACCCATAAGTAGAGTGAGGAAAAACACACCTCACAATCTGAACACTAGCTAATGAGTTCCTGACTCTAAATCTCAACTCAAATTGATACCTAATCATGAAAATGACCAAATCTCAACATAATTTGAATTACCCAAAATAACGCTTTATGTCACACTAGGTCAAATGGTCAAAAGTCAAACGGTCCAGAAAGTCAACCTAGACCGTGTACGCCCAGCATACTCGACTCGTACACTCCGCATACTCACATTCCATATCATGGCTCCCCTTGGTGTACGCCCAACTTAAATCCTAGTATGCCCGTCGTAAATCCTAATACGACTAGAGTACTCGCATTCCAATTTCCACTTAAGGGCTTATTTCATTAAGTCACAATGTCCAAACCTCAATATTAGTCCCAAAAGTCATTCCAAACCATAATGTTTCCAACTTTATGGTTCTACATATCTAAATCACACCCAACAACAAAACCCTAACTTCTTTTAACCATTAAAGCTCTTAATAACATGCATGGGGACAACTATGGGACCAAGATCATATTTTTATGACTTTAGACCTAGAAAAACATCCAAAAGGACAGCCCAAATGTTCTCTAGCATGCCATGCACAAGAAATTCATTATTTTGGGGGAAAAAAGCTCATAATATCAACATGTAAGCTAGATCTATCCACTAAGACATCAAGGTGGGAACTTTTTACCCTATGGAGTGGAGAATGAAGCAAGACTTTAAGATCCAAGCTTGTTCTTAGCCTCTAATCTTTACCACCAAAAAGAAATAGAGGGGACTAGGGTTTCGCAAGAAACGTTCTATATAATGGAGGCTGGAAATGAGGTGAGGGGATGGAACTTAAGGATGATTATATACGGCCAAGACCCTAAAAATTGGGGTTTGAACATTCTATGGATACGCCTTGCGTACGAGATGTAGGCTCGACGTACTAGGGTTTGTCCTAGTATGCTCAACATACACTTCGTACACCCAGCATACCCGCCTTGAGTCCAATATTACCATAATGCCACTAAGGGCTAAACGTGCAATCTTTTCAACTTCAGGGGGTCAAATGCAATCTTACCCAAATATAGGATTGAAATTGAAATTACCTTGACATCAGGGTTCTATTCCTACTTTTCACTTTGGTTATCTTCTTTTTAGAGAGATTTCTTATGTACTCTGTTCCTCAAATATTTTTCAAATCACCTGCAATGGCGTCCGAACCTTCTGACATGACATCTAAAACTTAAAAAACGGAAACAAAGAAGAAATCACCGAAAGGATCTGCTTCATCTTCCTCCATTGAGATCAATCTCAGAGAAACAACCTAATTTTTTCTCTTGACCCCATGGAATATGATGAATCTATGGAGATGATGATCGAGCTTATCTCCCACCATCCCATCGTTGTTCCTGTCACCAAAATTTCAGTTTCCCTATCAGAATTCTGCGCACATCCTTTGAAAGAGTGAAGATCGATAATGGTGTTCTTGAAATAAAGATAAATGACAATAGAATTGTACCAGTTCACAAGGCTATTTTCCTCAAAGAAATTGGAATTTCAGAAAACCCCAAAGGTTTTCAAGTGTAGGAACCATCGTCTGAATTGTTCTTGAACTAAATGGGCTACAATGGCATTGAAGGCAAAGGAGTTCAAGAAATAATTCGTTCCTAGCTTATCGACTATCATGATGTACCTTATTCTCTGAGGTATTTTTTGCAAATATGGTGGTACAGATACCATGAGCAAAGATTGGCTATACGTGGTGTACATCATCTTCATCGGAAAAGCAAACATAGTTGATCTACCAGAGGTGAAGTAGAAAAACTCCAGGAAAGTTGCCATCAAGAGAAAATCAAATGAGGTCCCGAGTCTGAGATTATTGGCTAGAACTCTGTAACAACTCTACTCGAAGAGTCATGAAGCCATTTTAATCAATTCAGACATATGAGAGGCATATTGTACTTTCAATACCATTAAAACTTATAGGTTTCCAAGTTAAATTGCTTTCGGACCTGTTAGACGATTACCTGAACACATGTTCGCCACTGTTCTATCTAACTCACCACTTCTCAAGCATCATCTTGAGATCCCGGTTGTGTTGGAACCAACACAACATGCCCTAATCTCGGAATATACAACCTTCGATGAGAAAAAATCAACCACCTATTAAGGACACATCAAACAGATTGCTAAGCGGAATGCATCCCCTTCAAAAGTCTGAGCCAAAAAGAGAACCAAAGTTGGTGAATCCTATCAAAAGAATTCATATATCGGCATTCGACCTGACTCTGGGTCTCAGCCTACACCGCCTAACCACTCTTCTGCAGCCCCCTTTGGAGTTTCAAAACCACATGCACACACACATGGAGTCTGCTTATGATATATCCCCATCTTCTCAAAACGATGGTGTTGGTATTGAACAAAGTCACTTAGAGCCCCTGGGACACACTCACGAGTCAATTTGAACATCCATTTCTCTTCTACATAGAACAATCAGTGATCCATGTCACTGATTCCAAGCTTTCCAAAGCAGGAACAGTCCCTCCTACTTCGAAAGCCACAATCGGTTTGATACTTCATTCAAGTAAAGGACGATCATGCATTTTTGACCAGGATTGGTGAGATTTTGTTGATAGGGCTTATACAAGGCTTTCGAGGCTCTCTCGAGAAAAAGTTGAGTACACGTTGATTTCCATGCGTCAACGAGCTATCAAGATTCGTGTTACCTTCATCTTCCCATGGAACGAAGACACAGCTCAAGAGATTAAACCTTTATTCGATTCTTTGAAGGCCCTTTGGAAGGTGATCACGATGAGAAAACCCAAGGTGATCTAGTTGAGCGAAATGATGATGAAAATGAGGATGTATATTAAATGAAATCTAAAAGTTCCACCTCGGACATAAGATCCACCATTGAAAATATTGCGGATCCTTTTGCCTTATTGGAACTCTGACTTAATACTGCCTCAGAAAACTCTAAATTTGATAAATTTGATCAGAAAGTAGTGAACCTTGATACCAAACTAGATCATAAATTTGCAGGTGTTGATTCCAAGCACGAACTCATAATCAAGTCTCTTTATGAAATCCAAGATGCTGCTCCTTCAGAACTTGGCTGAGCTAATCAGTTAGACCAACTTATCTCTCTTCGCTTTAGTCGCACTCTTGAAGAAGCCAAGGAACACCAAAAGGCTAATCTGGATCATCATTTGTACACTATCAACACCATGCTCAAGATCCATGATGATATGATCTTTACTACCAACGAACTCATCTAGCAGACTCATGTTCATATTGAGAAGAAGATTCAAAGACTTGAGAAAGAAATTTGTCAGAAAGATACCATGAACATGGTCATGTAACAGGTGCTCATCAAGCTTATTCATTAAACCCGGCATATTATGGATGTTTCGAAACAAAATTTTGATGAAATGTTCATCGTTGTTGAGGAAACTTTTGCTCATATTAAAGCTCAAGCTCGGACAACCGACATAAATGATGCACTCAACAAGCAACTGAGTATGATTTTTGAATGAGTGTTCGAACGATTGGATGAGATCAAGTATGATTTTATGCTTACATCGGAGGTTAGGCCTTCCAATGCAAGAGGGGGAGAGAAAAAGCAAGTGCAATGGAAATCGAACTCGGATTATGCGCTCCGAGATAAATCAACTGATGAAGAAATCATCGAAGTAGAAACTCTTGAAGTAGATGACGATGAAGAGGATTTAGTGGAAGATGTGATTCTGGGACTACGAGCTATCGGGGAACCACCTACCAAATTCCTTTCGAAAGCGAAAAAATAGGAGATGGCCGTCAGTTTTGTGGCTATCATCTTTATACGAAAATTTTCAATGGAGTCGAGACATGGCTAAGGTAAAAACCAAGCTAAAAAATCTATGCCTTCTGATCCACTCAGTCAATGCTTCCTCCAATTCCTACTCTGAGGATTGTTCAAATAGATGAAGGTTCTACTATCAGAAAACCTGATGAGATCCCGGAACAGCCTCTCATTCCTCCTCCATCCAATCTATTCATCACTGAGTCTTGTCAATAAATTATCTCCTAAATTTCTTCCCAAGATGACCAAGCTAAAGACAATGGCAAAAGTATTTATACGACTTCGGAAAGCTCAATGAAGTTGTTTAGAAAGTCTGAGGGTTGTTCCAAGGAACGAATACAACAAGCATTGGAAGAAAACATTCAAATTGAAACTCTTATAGATAATTCAAATCTGATGATGGGCATTTCTCTTCTCTTCCAAGGTGGAATTATCCATGATATAGATTTGTGCCCTTCATGTATTTTGATCTTCGAACTCAAGATGCTGATTAACTGGACTTGCCAATTTGTCCACATGGATGCTACTATATCAAGTTCGCACCTCTACATCCAACCGATGATCCTTAAACCATAATCTGAACTAAGCATGAGAGATTGAGAACCTTCTATTCCACGATCGCGCGACCCCAAAAGGAAGTGTGGTCTCGAAAAAAATTACAAAGATCGTTGGATACGGTAATAAGTTTCAAAGCATTTTTTATCTTAACTATCTTTTGCAGAGATATTTCATATCTCAGAAAGAATCCACTACCACCATCGTAGATGCAGGCTTTCCCTTAATGAATCCAAATGACATTCTCACTATAGTTGCTCATTTCAGATATCGTCAAACAAATGAATCAACCATTGGAGCTTACAATGCTGCAATAAGCTTTCTCAAGGACTACATTGCGGAATTTTGTTGATCTGATGTAGAATTTCCCCATCTCTTCAGTACATAAAATATCTTCGCCAAAATCACCGCTAAGTTTCCTAAAGCCCAGATTTTAACTGAAGGACCAATTGAAGAACAAGAACTTGGTTATGTCTACAACAAAAAGAAGACCAATCAGAAGGAATTTTCTCGAGTACTTGACAAACATCTCATTCCTGCCAACATTCTTTATAAGTTCATTTCAAATGATGCCAAGAGTGACTCCTTCAAACACGTCAAGAAGAAATTTATTTAACATCTCAAATTGTACATCGAAGTCGAAGTTGGCTCCAGAGTGCTTATATGTTTGTGTTTGATGTAGCTAAGTGACGAGTCAAATGATTTCCAAGGTCACTTAGGGGGATATTGTTGATACATGAAGAGTAATCCTTTATCAATCTGATATAAAGTATGTCCGAAGTGAAGTTCAGTCCGAAATGCATCTTTTGTTATTTGTTATTTTGAGTCTGTAATGTGCATTTAACATTCCAAGTACTACTTTTTTATAGTTATTGTTTGAGATTATAGTACATGGGAAACGATCAATAGAAGAGGTTGTGTCAATATTGTTGAGAGAAAAACTTTGAGACACACTTGAACAAATCGTTAGTACAAGTATATAGCGGAATAGTTAATCTCGAAGGATCTGTTAGCTCAACAATAATATTAAGAGTTAGAAGTTAGTGAGTTAGATACGGAAAAGTAAAGAATTTAAATGACAACAATTGTTATATCAAGTATACACATAAACAGATTCATAACAAGGAATGCATTCAAACCAAGTTAGTAAATGAGATCTAGCTTAGTGATTTAGTCACAGGTGACTTGCTCTTGATAAGAGATGGTAATTGCATATGAGAGTAAGAAGGTTTGACAAGTAAGATAGAATAAGAACTGATGTGTATTAGAAATTGATAAGAGATTCACACCGGTGCTGATTACATGAGAAATGAACTCTATTTATATAGACAAGGTTAAAGCTCTAAAAGTATCCATGCAAGGAATATTGGATATTAGAGTGTTTTACAGAAAAGACAAAATAAACTAAGTAAAGATAACGACTGTGGTGCTGAGGACTTAGGATGGCTTTTGTTGATGAGATTGCTTGACTGTGGTTGCTTGGAGGTTGCGGTAGCTGAAGTTCAAGAGGGTCACTTTTTGATTCAACAATTTCCCCTTAAGTGACCTCTTTAACTTTGATCAGTTATCAAGTCTAAGGAACTTGATCAGGATCCACCAAAACTTCTTGACGTTCTCTAACCAGTTGATTCTTCTTAGTATTTCAAACTTGACTTCTGCGGTGGTATGCTTGGCTTTTTCAACGGCATTGCGGCAGATCTCAAGTTGTTTTCTGGTGAGACGGTGCATGATAGTCATAGGAATGAAATATTTGACGTTGTCAGTCATCCTCTTGAAAATGACTCCTAGCTCAAGATAATTGATTGCTCCTAATGATCTTTCCTCATAGCCTTCGGTAGGCATGGGTGCGGGGTCAAGTGGTGGCAAGTCAGCAATCTTGGAAATGATGGGATGAATGTATGCATCTATTTTGCCGAAGTCACAAATTGTTTCCTTAAGAAAGGTACCGGCCCTTTCAAGAGCGATCTTCATCTTCAGATGTTTCTCAGACTTGTGCTGAAAAACCTTGGAAATGAGAAACACTTATTTAGGGTTCATACACGGAAAATCAGCATGGGTGCGGATGTATTCGTGCTCCCTACTGGTCAGGGTGTACTGGATGAACTCAGCCTTCATGAACTTCCGAACTTTGTAATTTTTGACTGCGGATGGTCTATCGTTAGACCAAATGTGTTCAACAGGAGAGGCATGCTTAGCATAGAATTGGCTAAGTCTCTCGAACTCCATTGTAAGTCTTTTCTCATCGGGAAGGCTGCGGTCGAACTTCTCAAATACAATGAAGTATCTGGCATTCGGTGAGATTGGAACATCCCAGTAATCGTCTGAGGGGGGTTCCGCATAGGTAAGATGAGGTACATAGTCATCATCAAGAAGTCTTCTATGGGGATTGACGCAATAGTTTATTAAGGACTCATCCATAACCGTGTCGACTCCGCAAAGATGCCATTGTTCTTCAGCAAGCTTGGCTGCTCTCCAATCACTTTTTCTTTGAGCAGTGGAAGGAGAGTCGTTTGTGTTGGGAGAAGACATATACTTCTCCAAATTCTTGACATATACTTCTCCAGATTCATAATGTGAGGCCTGATCTGCAATGGCTGCTTGAATGTCAGTTTTGATTGCGGTAACCTCAGAGATGAGGCGTTCTGCAGCAGCCATAAACTCCTTGTGATCAGCTTGACGATTATTGTCAAGTGATCTGATTCTCATCTCAACTTTCAGAGAGATGCGCTCCCCAGCCATTCTTTCTCTAGTTTCCAATCTTTCTATTCTTTCCATCAGGGACTGCGGTCCCGGGCTGTCTTCTGGTTGCGGTTGATTTGGCTTGACTGCAGCTAAGATTTGATCAACCTTAGCCTGAAGACTGAGAAATTCCTTTCTTGTCACTGCTTGCTTCTTCTTCTTCTTCTTCTTCTTCTTCTTCTTTTCTTTTGGCTTAGAAGTGGAGTCATGAGAACCACTGGATTCTTCATCTTCATCAAACATCATCAGATCGTCATCAGAATGAGAGGGTTTGTTTACCTCTTGTGGTTCGTCATCATCGAAGCCAAAAACGGGAGTAGAGCTCACTTCGATTTTAGGTTCTTCATCTTGTGAGCATGCAGTAGTGGGAAAATAGGGAGGTTGAGAAACATGTTGATCAGCAGCAGTTTGTTGAGCTTGTTGAACTTTTTCTGCCATTGCGGACATCCATTCTTGAACCTTCAGGATAGTGGCTACGTAATTGGCATTGTTTATGGCATCTGCCCAATACTTGGCCACGACTTAAATTTCTTGTTCTTTGAGTTGTTGTTGCTTGATTTGCTGATCCTTGAAAGCTTGAAATGCCCAACAAAAAGTGGCATATTTCTTGGCTTCAGCCTCGTTAGAGGGTTGATATCTGCTACAAGAATCATTAGAATCTTTTCCGTCAATTCCTATAAATCGCACCAAGGTGTCCCTTGGGTTCACGGATCCTTGCACATTTGTGCTCATCGTACCTAAACCACCTAATTGTAAGGTAGGCAGAGTAGGATTTCTTGAGCTTCCTTGGTCTCCTTGACCCGTGGTCAAGTTTGGCATCGGCTTAGTTCTGACATGGGCGGAAGAAGTGCCCTGCAGATGGGACTGTCTTTGGAGTGTATGGGTGACTTTCAACAGGATGGAGTTCAACTCGTCAGATGAAAAAACATGCAGTCGGGAAGCCCTGGAGACTTTAGGGTGAGAACCAGCATTATCCCTTTGGGAGTGTACTGGTGGGGAGTCTCCTCTTTTTTGTGATTCATACTCACTTTCTGAGTCTGAAAATAAAAAGATGGTGTTTTTTTTAAAATGGATGTGTAGGCATCCCAAGGACTACCGAAGCCTGTGGAGAGGCTAAGGTATCGGTCTGGTCATGCATTTGGCTAGTGGGATTAGGTTTCCTTTTCTTGAGGATAAAGATTGGTTGGTTATCCTCTTCAGAGTCACTACCGGAGTCATGGCGACTCGGTTCAATGGTTGTGATTATGGGTGGTGTTTTTCTCTTCTTTGATGGTTTGGATGGTTTGGGGGCATCCTTTTTAGGAGTGCTAGATTTCTTTGAGGTGCGGGGACCATGGAGAGAAGAAAACTTATGTTTGCATCTTTGAGAGACGTTAGAAAGAGTATGGAAGAAGGAACTGCGGTACCTTCAAGGTTTAAGGTTGCGGATGGGAGAGGCGGGGCAGGAAGGTATGGGTCAATACCTTCTGTAGCCTCTAGGTGATCTGAGACATCAGCAGTCTCGAGACCAAGAGAAGAAAGAATGTGTGTAGGGAGTCTGCGGATGGGACCAAAAATAGTTTAATCTGAGGAAGGGTTGTACCTTTTTAAGTCTTTGGTGACGAAGAAATTGATGTCATCACGCATGTCAATCTTTGCATCCGCATGCAAATCAGATATGCAGAGGGACCAAAATCTGGAAAAAGTGAGCTCGGATGGGGTTTGCCTTGTACTCTCCTTGTGAATGTATTGTAGAAAGTCATCCCAAAGAATCTGACCGTAGTTCACATCGTGGCCAGTGAAGATACTCCAAACCAGTTCTAACAGCTTTAAGCCCATATTGTCTGTGCCTTCGGTTCTACCGGACAGACTGTGGATGACGAAGTGACAGACAAACTGCCAGACCGCAGGCAATTGGGTCTTCTTGAACTCACCAATGCCTTTGATCGACTTCTGATAGCCCATTTGATATAGTGAAGAGGTGATGTCTGCCATTGATGGTGTGAAGAACTTGACGGAGGGATGAATCAGAATATTAATGGCAGAAAGGAACTTTTCTTTGGTCAGGATGCCCAAGGAATCATTGACAAGGTTTAGGTGGACTTCTTGAGGGTTATCGACCGGGCGATATGCAGAGAAAGCACATTTGAAGAGAGTGGAAAGAGGAACAATGTTTGTGAATGCATCAGAAGGTCCAAACAGGGGATGATTCCTCAAGAACTTGATCATCAATTTTGTTGGTGCATTGTACGTGGGTTGATCATCGAACACAGATCTGAAATTTCTAGAGGCAATTGTGGGAGAATCTGAACCAATTGGGTTCACTGATCCACAGGCTTTTGTTTGTGTCTTGGAAGCACCAGATTTCACCATTGTTGATTTGATAAGAGCTTGAAGAATCCAGAGAGGGATCAAGGGTTTTGAGAGCTTAAAGGGTTCTTTGTGGAGAAGAAAGGGTTTTATAGTGGATTATTGGAGCGGGAAACGTTTATTTTTTTGACCTAGATAAAATTGGGTAAAAACGTTTGGGTTTAACTTTGGATGAGTATCTTTTAATCTTAACCACAAATTGACAAAAAAAAGGATAAAGATTGAAATTGGGATTAACCAGAAAAAGGACTTTGCATTTACTAAAATGTCAGATGTTGAATCACGTCGTGAGAACGTGTGGAGGGGGTGAGAAAAATCCGTTGGATAAAGTAGAAGTTGTAACGGATGTGATGGTTTAGGGGTAAGTGGAAAAGACATATTAGAGGATTTGATTTGGAAAATCTTTTATTTTGTCATCATACCTAAAATAGGTGTGACACGAGGTTTTGGGAGAAAAGAATGTGACAGTTTCTCAAAGGAATGTTTTTATTTAATGTTTTATTTAATGAAGGATCATTAAATAGCACACTATTTTTGCGTTTCAAAAAAAATGAACCGTCTGTAAAACAATTATTGTGACTGCGGACGAACACATCATTGCGGATGGTTTCCTTGGCATTGCGGATGACTGCAGTAGGAGAAACTGAGTAGAGAACTTGTACAAAAGTTAGTAACAACAAACAACAAAGACCCATGAAAGATAAATATAATATATGGTTGCGGTACATTGATTGCGATACACAGAATGTACCAAAACCATCTGTTATAAGTGTCTTTCATCTAGAACCGCAATGGAGACCAAGAAGGTCTGCGGTACCTATCAATTCAAGAAGAATTAGGGGTCCGGATTCATCATCCCTAACATTTGTAAGAATGCATTGAGTTTGGTAGAGTCAAGTGCTTTTGTAAAGACATCAGCAATCTCTTCATGAGTAGGGAAAAGATGAGTTCGATGTTACCTTTCAGAATATGGTCTTTGATGAAATGATATCGTAGTTCAATATGTTTTGTCTTGGAGTGCTGAATACGATTATGAGAAATCGCTATGGCACTTTCAGAATCAGAGTAGATTCGTATCCGCAGCATTCTGTAACCGTAGTCTAATAGTTGAGTCTTCATCCATAGAACTTGAGAACAACAACTGGTTGCGGCCACATATTCTGCTTCTATGGTAGACAAAGAAACACAACTTTGTTTTCTTGAGGACCAGCGGACAAGTCTACCTCCCAAAAATTGGCATCCACCAGATGTACTTTTTCAATCAAGTTTACATCCAGCATGATCCGCATCGGTAAACACTTGAATACTGAAGTCATTGCATGCGGGGTACCATAGTACAAGGGATTTGCTTCCTTTCAGGTACCGGAGAATTTGTTTGGCTGCGGTCATGTGTGACACTTTTGGGTCAGCCTGATACCTTGCACATACACCAGTAGCACAGACAATGTCTGGTCGGCTTGCAGTGAGGTACATAAGAGAGCCAATGATACCTCTATAAGTCTTGTGATCCACAAATTTGCCAGAGGGATCAACAGAGATCTTATATCCGAAGGCCATAGGAACCTTAGTCGAGGAGCAGCTGCCCATAGAGTATTTCTTCAAGAGTTCAGTGGTGTATTTTTCTTGATGAATGAATATTCCTTGTTGAATTTGTTTGACTTGAAGACTAGAAAGAAATTAATTTCTCTATTCATGCTCATTTGGAATTTGTTTTTCATGAGCTTAGCAAATTCATCCACCATTCCTTGATCTGATGATCCGAAGATGATATCATTCATGTATATTTGTACAAGCATAAGGTGAGCACCATTTGCTTTTCTAAATAGCGTGGGATCAATCACTCCTTTTTTGTAGCCTGAAGAGACTTAGAATTCAGAAAGAGTCTCATACAAAGCTCTTGGAGCTTGCTTCAGACCGTAGACTGCCTTTTGAAGCTTGTAGCAATGGTCAGGAAATTCAATATTTTCAAAACTGGGAGGTTGTTGCAAATAAACCTCTTCTTTTAATTTCCCATTGATAAAATCACTTTTAACATCCATTTGGTGTACCTTGACGTTCTTGTGGGAAGCATATGCTAAAAAGATTCAAATTGCTTCCATTCTTGCCACCGGAGCATATGTTTCATCATAGTCAACGCCTTTCAGTTGACTATACCCTTTTGCAACTAGTCTTGCCTTGTTTTGGATAACCGCACCAGATTCATCTAGCTTGTTCTTGAACACCCATCTTGTTCCAACAATAGTATGGCCTTGCGGTATGGAAACAAGTTGCCACACTTTGTTTCTTTCAAATTCTTCTAGTTCTTCTTGCATTGCAGAAATCCAATCTGGTTCCAATAATGCTTCATTGATAGATCGAGGCTCGACTGCGAACATAAATGTTGCATAGTGACAATGATCAGATAAATATTTGACAAATCGATTTTGAATACCTGCAGATGGGTTGCCACTAATTTGACCTGGTGGGTGATCCTTCGTCCATACGTGTAGACGAGGCATCAGATGGTCAGTAGCTGCGGTAGAAGGAATGTTTTCAATATCAGAGGTTGCTTCAGATGGAGAAGGAAGTTCCCCCTGGATTTGTGAACAGCCTGCGGAATCATCTTGACTTGTTGGAGCGATCATGACGTTTTCTCGAGAAGTTTGGAGAGGTTCCCCCTGGATTGCTGATGGGAGAGAAATGATCCTTGAGTCAGTTCGAGTGTTAATGGTCTCTATGATTTCATTATCCGAATCCGAGGATACGTTTGATGGTAGTGATCTTTTAGGGAGAGAAGCTTGAGCATCATCAAATATTGGAACCTCGATGGTTGTTGATTGATCCGGAGTAGAGCTTTCCCCCTCAACCGGAGAGGTGAAAGTATTGAGAGACGCTACTTCGGACAGAGATGGTCCAGAAATATCCGCGTGTTGTTGTTGAGCAGTTGGTGACATAAGGACTTCGGATAGTTTAGCAGTTTCAACAGGGTCGAAAAGATCATCATAATTGACTTCAACCAGGTTTAGAGGACCTGAAGAAGCAGGAATATCTCTTTCCATTATGGCAGTGGTTTTAGTAGATGGAGGGGTGTTGAGGATGTAAGCGTCATCGAACTTCACATCGAAGCTTTCAATGATGAACCTCGTACTTCTGATAAGAACTCGATAATCAACCTTATTTGTAGAGTAGCCAAGAGAAATGCCTTCATCGGACTTCGGTTGAAATTTGTTAAGCTGATCTCTGTTATTGATCACAAAACATCTACATCTAAAGATGTGAAAGAAACGAACATTTGGTTTCCGGTTGTTGAGACCCTCATATGGTGTTTTATTGAGGAGTTTGCACACGATGCTTCGGTTTTGAACAAAGCATGCAATTGCTATAGCTTCAGCCCAGAAGTAAAGAGGATGATGCGCGAAGTTGAGCATGGATCTGGCTGCTTCAACTAGAGTACGGTTCCTCCTTTCTACTACACCATTTTGTTGAGGTGTATACGGAGCTAAAAAGTTATGAGAAATACCTTTTGACACCAAGAAGTTGTTGAGAGGATGATTAGTGAATTCAGTGCCATTATCACTGCGGATGCGTCTTACAGGCAGTTCGATCTGAAGTTATATCTCTTTAATGAAGTTGATGAGGATCTGTGGTGTTTCTGATTTGAGTCTGAGGAAGAATATTGTCACACCCCGAAAACCGATGGCTGAAACATTTCCGGGGTTGACTCCACGTTGAGTATCAAATCCAATGCACATAGTAAGTAAAGTAAAACAACCATTACATTACATATAGAAAAGTTTACATTTGTTTCAAAAGTAAAGTTATACATGTGATACATAGTATATATGAACAAAATGAGATGAGTCTTCTGCGCACTCTGTCTTCGCCAAAAGAGATTGTCAGGTACCTGTCTAATGCGGACCTGAGAATACAAGCGGTTTCAAAATCAGCATAAAGCTGGTGAGTTCATAAGCGGTTAGTTTTTCTGAAAATGTACGAGTTCCTTTGGCTTCCTGAAAAAGTAGTTATCCAAGAAAATCCTATATTTTCTTAAAAGTTGGTTACCAAATCCAAAATGCAATGTAAAAGGTGTACAATGAAAACCTGATTGTTCTTGTCAATTGTAAAGTTTGGTTATCTAACTTGTTACACTTTTCTGGTTACGTACCACTGTTACCCAGGAAAATCCTATATTTTCCTACATGTGTGTGTGATGAACTATTACCAATTCTGATTATGTTCAATGTTATCCCCAGGAAAATCCCATATTTTCCTGAATGTGTGTGTGCGTGTGCTATTACCAATTCTGTGTGTGAAGTCTCCTGAAGGTCCGATTATCCTTAAATGTACATTAGTTTAACTACGAACATAAAACTAATAATTAAGTGTAAAATGATAATAATCTTGATTGCGAGTTCCATAACCATACTTCAGACCAGATATGACTCGATTCGTGGCCAGTATCCTTTTTATGACTTTCGTCACCCTTGAACTTTTCGGTTCGGCTGTAGCTAGCAGCCAGGTGCGGGATTGTCAGTCCCGTATAGATCTATACACTCAAGTCACGCTCCCTATCTTAGAGATTCTGGTTACAGGTGCGGTCCTCCACTCCCGTATCTCTGTGGAGTGTTCACCGAGGACGTGTCTCCAATCTTTAAGATTACTCTTTACTCTCGTGTCTAGGGAAGTAGTATCTATGACTAACTAAGTTCTAATGGTGCCTGTCCTTTACACTCGAGCCTATGTGTTTTATTAAGGACATTACAAATGTTTCATTTTTTCTAATGGTGTCTATCCTTTACACTTGAGCCTAGATGTTTCATTATAGACATTACAAAGGTTTTATGATCTCTATCAATATAAGTGTGAACAATCAATTGTGAAACATAACAGTATATAATAAGAATTGAAATCGTTTAAACAAACAACTCTGGAAGTTAAAACAGTTTGTTAGCAGGTTTTCAGTTTTTAAAAGTGTGCGAATTATGAAACCATTTAAGTAAAATAATGAATTTAAGTACAATATATTCTTGTACTTTTGCTTGTATTCCCCCCCGAAAACATTTAAAAAAAACATTGAAAAAGGGTAGGGGTATGAACTCACCGGACGCGGAATGTGACGACTAGGATGTTAAACATCGAATCAAGGCTTGAATACGAGCGAGGTTCCTATGTAATATGAAATGGTATACAAATATATCTAATTAGATTTATAAACTCTAATTAGATATGATATTACACTCCAATGAGCGAAAACACTTCAAAACGAGTGTTTGGAGTGACCTGGGTGACATCTACGGACTTGTATTGATGCGTGGGACTTGGGAATTGAGTTTACTCTTCAAGAATAAACTCCTTATGGAGTTTTCAGCCTCATATACCATACACACATGAGTTCACGGCCGTGAACTCATGTTGACAAGGGTTATGGAGCTTAAATGGCCAATATCACTTGGGAAGAGTTGGAACAATTTTTCCTAAGGCTTGGGATTGATTTAATTCATCAAATAACACCACTTAAGGGAGTTTACGGCCCTAGCATGGAGCTTACGGCCGTAAACTCCTATACCCCCTTGAATTAGTGATTTAATGTCCCAAAATTAATCACATGTGATTCCTAAAATTTATACAAGCCTTGATATGAATTTGGGGCACCATAAGACACACAATTGGGAGTTTACGGCCCTGGAGCACATGCTATGGCCGTAAACTCTCAAATGAAGTGTTTGGTTATGTTTAAGGTCCCCAAACTATTTTTGGTTGGTTCTATGATTTATTCTAAGGCTTTTGGTGAAGTTATATGGCTTTCTAACATGTTGGAAATGAGTTTACTCCCCATGTATGAGGAGTTTACGGCCCAAGCAAGATCTTGGGCAGCAAACTCATTTTTACTCCTCTAATTTAATGTTCAAGGTGTTCCAAGGCCAAACCCAATATTCTACAATTCATATCTAAGCTTTAATGGAGTTTTGGAAGGGTTTAAGGGCATATAAACCCCATTTATATGAGTTTAAAGCCCAAGCATGTTCCTTGGCAGTAAACTCTTATTTGTCCCTCAAAATCCATGTCTAGGGTGTTCTAAGTCCGGTTTTGCAAGCCTTAAGGTCATATCTAAGTCCCAATGATGGTTTGGAAGGGTTAAATTGCTCAAAAACCCATGTTTTATGTGTTTACGGCCCAAGCATGCTCCTTGGCCGTAAACACATGTTCCAGGTCCAAAATGATAAATTAAACATGAATTTGAAGGCCTAAGAGGTTAAACAACAAGTTGGGGATGTTATCTCAAAGATTTGGAGCCTTAATTCAATGTTTTGGACCTTAAATCATTGATTGAGGAGAGAGGTTAGAGAGATGGTTGTGAAATGAAGCAAAAGCTTCAAATGAAAGCTTGGTTCACTTTAAATAGTGTCCAAGTTCGGGACTTGGTGGAATTCTACCCGATACCGGCGTTAGACGGGGCTTTTGGTCGCACCCGATTAAGTTGCCGTAACTCGATATGGTTGATTCTAGAAATGATTCGATCAATAATATGGGGTGTTTGAATGAGTTCTAAAGGTATTAAGACACCCATTAAGTCATAATATAAAATACACGTTAATGACTTAATTAAATGACGGAATCGAAAATGAAATTGGAAACGGCGATCGGATTATCGAAATGAGTTACGAAAAAGGGTATAAGCAATGAAACGAAATTTCAGGTTGTTACATTATCCCCCCGTTAGAGGAAATTTTGTCCCGAAATTCAAAGATTTGAATACAGGTCATGAAATGAAAGGATAGATGGGAATGAGTCTATTGCTTCGGGTCTTCACGCTCCTATGTGGAATCGGGTCTCCGCTTGACATTCCAGCGTACCCTCACTGTCAGGATGTGGCTTTGTTTCGTATGATTAACCTATCAATCCATGATCTCAACTGATTCATCCATGAAGGTTCGGTCTTCCGTTGGTTTCGATCTCATCAAGGGATTTCTAGGGTTTCGTCAGGTCGGCACTCCTTACGAACAAAAATATGGAATACCAGATGGTTGTTGCTGAGTTCTGAAGATAGCTCGGAGAGGGCTACGGAATCGATTCCTAATGAGGATCTCGAAGGGTTTAATGTTCTACGAGTTGAGTTTTCTGCACTTCCAAGGGCGTACAATGTCTTTTCAGAGTAAGACTTCCAACAATAGTCGGCGGTTTTGCAATAATAGTCGGCGGGACCCGAGAGTTGACGGGTTTCTATGGGTATCTCCGGTGCCGACTAATTCTTTATTGTCTTAGCTTTTGGAAAGGTCCATGAGTATGACTGCTTTGCTTTTCTACATGACTAGGAAAATGGCTTGATCGAAGGGCACCACTACTACCTCGTAGTGATCATATCAAGCCCTGGTTGCTGTCTTGGACACATCGTCCTCACTAAGGTTTTGGCTACGAGGTAATTACAGGGATTAGGTCGATACAAGACTTGACTACGCTCAGAAGGAAATTCTCAGGAAATCTTTGGAAAAATGCATCGAGGAAAGAGTTGCAGACTTCTCGTTTCTTGATGATCACACGGACGAAGAATACATGGGAAAGCTTTTTAAGCTTCGATGCACGAAGATCATGAGATTCAGGTCAGAGGAAAGTTAAGACAAATGGCTTTCTCGAAACCAGGAATAACAGCATGAATGAGGCTCGGTCATTACATGCTAAAGATGACATCAAAGCATTTCATGAAAAGTTTGCCATTAGATCGAACGGAAAAGAATAATTGTTCGGATTGAGGATACAATCTACAGATATGACATTAGCGTTCTGATTCTCACTTGATAACCATCTCGACGGTATACGTTTTCGATTACTCATGAACGACAGGGTTTAAAAGATTTTCAAATGGATGGTTAGCAAATTTCTTTCGGTGCTAGAATCAAAAAGAATCACAGACGTAAAATTTAACGAGGGGAAATATACCTGTGGCAACGGTGGGATCGGTGGCTGTCTCCTCTTGTCCTATCGCTAGAACTCTTCCGGTGTTGCCAGGTGTTACTGCCTTGGGGCAGTTTCGCTTGAAATGTCCAACTTCTCCACAACCATAGCAAGCCCGACCAATGCCCGCTCCGGAAATTTGACTCGTTGATTGAGTTGGTGTCTTACAGTTTTTCGTTATGTGACCCTTTATGCCACAACTGTTGTAAAATACCTCTATACATGGACCGGAAGGAAGGTGATGATAATTGCACTTGTCATAACTAGGAAGGCTTCCAGCATACCTACTGGCAGGTTTTCGAGTTGAGGATCCAACAACAGAAACAGCTACAGGGGAAGTGGTAGCGTGCACTGCCTCCGTTTGCTGCCTCTTCGAAGACTCCTGCGATGTCTGACTTTTCTCCTTCTTCCCAATTTTTCTTTTCTCACCACTCCTCTCTGTCGGCTCAGGAGTGGTAGTTGTCTCCTCAGGGTCATCACTATGATCTATTAAAATTTGTGCTAAGCGTTTGGCGATGTCGTATGTATCTGGCCTCGCAGTTATGACGTTTCCTTTCGTTGGCTGGGTCAGCCCCCAGATGAATCTCTCTATCTTCTTACTCTCCGGGGTAACCATTCCCGGGCAGAGTAATGCCAAGTCGTCGAACCTGGAAGTGTAAGCAGCGATATCGGAAACTTTCATCTTCAGGTTCCAGAGTTCGTGTTCTAACTTCTGCATTTCGCCTCGAGGGTAGTACTCAGCCAGCAGAAGTTCCTTCATGGCTTCCCAACCCATGGCGTTGGCTACATGTAAAGTTAGGGATTTGACTCGGCCGTTCCACCAAGTCAGGGCTTTGTCGATAAAGGTGCAGGCGGCAAACTTCACTTTGTCAGATTCTGAGCAGGAGCAAATTTCAAAGATGGATTCGATCTTCTCGAACCATCGGATGAGGGAAATGACACCTCCAGTGCCATTTGATAAGTTATTAATTAACTTAATGTTCGATTAGATCTTCTTAACAGGTAATGCGATGAAGTAAAAATAGTAAATAACACAAGTATATATTAAGATGTGTCGAATGATTAGACCAAACAATCCTCAACAGATCTCGACTAAGAACTTCCGTTGTAGAGGATTCTAGGGTTACAAGAACGATAACAATAAACTTGCTGAATAATAACTCTATGATCGTTCTATTCTATCGTTACTTTCTAGGAGCATGCAAGCACCTATATATAAACTAAACCCTACAAAACTCACGAATGGACAGGCCCATACCGGAGATACATAATGGACTAGCTAACGAGCCCAATAGACGCAATACATAACACAAAACACGACCCAACAATCTCCCCCTTTGCGTCAAATTGGAGCGAGACTACTTCTTCTTCTTGCTTTGGCCAGCAGCGGGGGCCTTCTTTACGGTATCAAACAGACGTGTGATAAGAGCAAGGATAGTCTGTCTGAACCGAATGTACCATTGAATCATATCATCAAAGTACTTGATATCATCCGCTGTGTTCTGCTTGCATCTGTGGATGACCCCTAAAACGTGTTCCAAACATCCAGTGGTATAGAGATGTTTGTCTGCCAAGGCAAAAAGACATTTCTGTCCTTCGTTCATGGTAAACATGACAGAGTTTCTCTTCGGGTCAATCTTCCCCATCTGCATCATGTTGAGATCACTGGCAGAGCCAACAGGAGATATTGTAGGTTTCTTCTTAAATACGCTCGCAATCTCCTGATCCATCAATGCAACTTCCATGATGTAGCACACGAACATTGATGATTTTCTGAGCGCTCCAACTCTGGTATTGGGGTTAAGCAGCCTTCAGATAAAAATCGATTAAGTCCTGATCAACCTGTGGATGAGGATGAGGGAACTCTGCAATGTTGTCAAAGGCATGAAAAACAAACGCCTTTCGGGTCAGTGGCATGTCGAACTGTGAGTCGACAGTATTGGAACGATCTAAAGAGATCACAGGTTCCAGCCACAAGATACTTGGTGTGTCAATGGCTTCCTTAATCATCCTCTCAAGAGTCCAGGAAGGAAACAAAGTTTTCCTGCTCTCAAGAAGGTCGTGGGCTTCCTTCTGTTTACGTTCGGCTTCTTCAGCCTCTCTTGCCACACGAGCACTGATGTTCGCCTCATTGTTTCGACTTTGCCGCTTCAAAATGTCGGCAATTGTTTCTTTATCATCATCTTCACTCTCCTTAGCAATCTTTTTGCCTTTGTCTTTCACACCGGAACCAGAGGCTTGGCCTACTGGAGGAGGTTCGGTTGTGTGTGTTGTTGTGGAAGTAGGAGGTGGTTGAGACATTGTTTCCTTCTCTCCCCCTTGTTTCGAAATGGACACGAAATCAAGGAGACCTTCGATTTTGTTGAGTAGGGCGAGGGCGGGAGCGAGCTTCTCTGCAAGGGTACGTCGTACTGAATAATTGATGATGGGGTCATGTGCTTCAAGCATGTTGGAGAGAGCAGAGTGGACATCCGAAACACACAATTTAACCACCTCTCTTTCAGATCAAAGAGAGTCAATCTCCTGTTGACAGTTGGAGAGTTGAGTACTCTTGACCTTGAGAGCGGTAGTCTTCCTTGCGAGAGAATCCATGAGAGAGTTCTCGGCAGCTAAGTCTTCTTGAAGCTTGGAGAGACGCTCCTCAATGGTGGTTCTGAAAGCTGAGTTGTCGTCAGAAATTGTTTGATGAAGAGAAGCGAAGGACTTCAACTCAGTTGCGACTGATGTTGCCAGCTGGTGGACAATAGGTTCCAGCGTAGTCTTGGCGGCGTTGGCACTCTCCTGTAAAGACTTCAACAGGGAAGAAGCATCAGTAAATAGTTTATCGACTTTTTCGGTTGCAGCCTGACAGGCTTTGGTGGAGGCACCTATGGCGGTGGTGGCTGAATCAAGAGAAGCTTGCTGAGCTTTGGAGAAAGCGTCAACAATTTTCTGAACTGCAGCTTAAGATAGGGATGACTGAGAAGTGGAAGAGGAGGCGATGAGTGAGTCAATTTTGTAATGGAGCTCCTGGAGATGCCTTTTGGTGACAGGAGCGTCATCATCGTCATCACTTTGCACTTGAAACGGGCTATAGTAGACCGAGTCAAAAGTCATATTCTCCCCGCCAAGGATTGGTTCTTCTTCCTCTGATGCGTGACCAGGAGAAGATGGTGGTGGTGAAGTTGGTGGTTCGGTAGTATGGCTAGGTTCGGGTTGGGTTGTTTGTTCGGGTGTAGGTGTGGATTCGGGTACTGGGGTGGTTTCGGGTGCTGGGGTGGTTTCGGGTGTTGGGGTGGATTTTGGTGCGTCAGTATGAACCCCCGTATCAGATACGTTGGTTCTAACATCTGCAGTGGTGGTTGTGGTTGCTTCAGTGAATATTGGTGGAGGTACTGGGATGGAAGTGGGTGGTATTTGAGTAGAAGAAGTTATGGGGGGAATAGAAATAGGAATGGTTTTAGGTGGAGAGGAAATAGGAGAAGTAGAGACATGAACTTCAGGGGTTGGAGATCGTGGTGGAGTGTTACCACGTTGAGAGCCTTCAGAATCAGAACTCTCACCCTCAGACTCGCTGGAGGAGTAAGCGATAATCCGCTTTCGCCTTGGTTGGGTTTTTCTCCTCTTCTGTTGTGGAGACTGAGCAGCCCTGGTGGGTTTCCTCTTCTTTGGAGACGGGCCTTTTGCCCCCTTGGCCACCTGTTTTCCCTTATCAGCCTTCTTGCCTCTTGGAGCAGGCTTGTCGACGTCATGAATTGATTTCATCATCTCCGGAGTAAGATCCCTCGGACCAGAATGTCTGAACTCCTTATACGTTTGAATGATCCGGCTATCAGCAGGAACATCCCCATACATGGTTTACAGATAGACCCGTTGAAGGGAAACTTGGAAGCACCCGACACAATGATCTTCGTGGTATGGAAGGTACCAATCGAAGACATTGGAGCACCAGCGACAATGGGGACGTGGTACTTGTCCATCACCCATTTCGTGACAATAGTCTAGAACCGAGCATACGAGATCTCTGAGTGTCTGGAAGTGGAGGAGAGACTTTGAGTGAGTTGTTGCCACAGAACTGACCCGTAGTCCATGTTGATGCCATTGTAGATCCTATACATGATGGAGAGAAATAAACGACTGGCTCCATCAGACCGGGCACTTCGTTCAGATAAACCCTTGAACAAAACAGTGAACATCCCATTCCACTGTGCAGGTAGGCACAACTTCTTGAATTTCGTCACCGTAGTAAGCACCTCCGTGTATCCCATGTTGTGGAACATGTTGAACAGATGACCCATAGGGATTGATTCCGGATTGACCCTGGAAGAATCCGCGTCAAACCCTAACAACGAGCAAAACTGCTGCTTTGAAATCGATGCCTTGTGTTGAAAGACATCGAAGAAGATTCTGTCGACGACCTTGTCGTAGTGAGCGGTGGAAAAGATTTATGACAGGAATTCCATTGGAACTGTTTCAGCCCTGGTAAGTGCAAGAGTGATTTGAGAAAACTTCAGGCATTCGATGATGGGGACCATGAATGCGTCATACGAATGAGGGGTTAAATTGATGATCAAGCTTTGGTGTGTGCAAATGGGCAAGATGTGGGATGTTGCCTGGACTGAAGAAGAATTTGCCATTGTTTTGAAGAAAGTGGAAGAGATGATGAACAGTGAAGGTTGAAGGATTTCTGGCTCTCTGGAAATATAGGCACGGTAAAGAGGTAAATGGTGGTTTACACTGCCTTTTATAGTGAGGGTAAAGGAGAGAGAAAAATCTTCCCAAATCTTCAATTGAAAAACGAAGGGTTTTTCGTAGGTGACTGACTCTTGACAGTTGGCGTTGCCGATGATCATGCATGAGAGAGAATGTCAGGCCCTAATAACACGCCTTCCCATCAGGTGCCGTTTGGATATGAAACGGTTCCTATTCGCACGCGGTTCCCTATTGCGCTGTTTGAAATCAAATTGATTGGACTCCCGCGGTTTGAAATCATTTCGTCATCTTATCCCTTTAGAACGAAACGACATCTTTAAAATAAAATCGCCACGTGGATCAATATTAACCATAACTTTTGATAACAGCCAACCCAATTAAAATTCCTTAGAATTAATGAAACCAGAATTTTGGAAAATCAAAAAGATTTTCGTGCTGAGTGTGTAAAAGAAAAAGAAATAAAGCAACACTTTTGAGGGATGATGTGATGTCAATAAAGACACGAAGCAGTGGATCCCGTGCACGAATCTCTTTCTTCAAAGTCAAGAGAGACTTTAAAGTGTTTGTGTGGTTTCCCGTTGAATAACAATCAGACACTTATTAAGAAGTGTTTAAAGGCTTCTTTTAATTAGGCTTATGAGGGTGGCTTTCGCTTCGATTCAGAATCCCTAATCTTGATATAAGATAGAAATCGAACTGTAACGCCTGTGTTTCCGGGCTTGCCATATTTAGCAATATAATAGTCTAGGTTAACCTTTGTAACCCGTTTTGAAATAATAAGAATGTATTATTTGAGTATTATGTGTTTTGTGCTTAATTGCTTAATTATGTGGTCTGATTAATTAAGAATAAAAATAAGCGTCAAAATTTAAGTGTAAAATAAACTTAATATCTTTGGTTAATGTTGTAGTAGTCGAAACGAGGTTTCCGAATATATATAGAACGCCCAAATCTGACTTCGTATGAGGAAGTTATGATTTATCAAAGTTCCGGCTTAGCGGTATACAGCCTGTTATACTCGAATTGAGATCGAGCGGTTGTTAGCCGAAGCAATCTAAATGAGAATCGAAGATCTCATTGTTGGTATCGAAGCGATAAAAAGTTAGGCGAGAACGGACGTCAAACGAAGAAGTTATGAATTTATAACGAAAGTTTCTGTCGCGGCCTATTAAAAATAATTAATAAAAATAAAGTCAAAATTAGCCGACGGAGTCTAAACGAAAGTCGTAGAGCGTAGTCTCACCTTCGCGTGGATATAAAGAACGTCGAAAACAGAGTTCGTATGAAGAAGTTATGAATTTCCGAAGTTTATTAATCATTTTATATTTTTATTTAATTCAAAATCGGAGGCATTATCCGAAGCCGTGTCACCGGTGTAATCCGGAGTACGCCCCGTGTACGAGGTTACGCTATCGCGTAACTCCGATAGTGTCGACACTTCGGATGACGCATGCAATGACGATTTCGGACGCGTACGCGCTGCGTACGCCTGTACGCCCCGCGTACTCCGAGGTTCCAGCCTCTATATAAAGGATCCGAAGGCAGCCTCATTTCTTGTTCATTTTCTTCTCTTCTCTCTAGTCTTTTGCATCGTTTTTCGTGCCGAAGCTACCCCGAAGTCCCGGTATCATACTCTAGCCCCGAGGCAAGTCCCGAGACCCCGAAGATCCCGAGAAGCGCGGTTCCCGAGTCGAAGCTCTGCCCGCGAGAAGTTCGATTTTCGAGGAGATCTTCCAGATCTACTGAGGAATACTACTTCTATAAGCCGTAGTGCTGTCAGATCGTCTTCTGATCAAGTGAGTGTGTAGTTATTTCTTCTAATACAATAATACGAAGTATTTTATATAAAAAAATACGTGTTATGTGTATATATTTGGTTGTGTTATGTGTGAATGAGTATTCACTCTCTTCTATCTTATAGATCTGCTTATTTCTTTATGAGATATGTGTTATGTGTGTGTGCCTCGTCTGTTATGTGATATCTGTGTTGATTCAAGCATGCTATACAGGTTTTCTTTAAACTATGTATACAAATGTATATTTTTATCTACTAATATGTTGGGTAGAACATGGGTAGATAGTTGGTGTGTAATAAACAGATGAGAGGCCTCGATGTTGTTGTTGTTGTTGATCTAGTTATTCAGCGGAGTATGGATAACGACCACGGACTCTTTCTAGACAGTCCAGTGGAACGCTAGCAGGTTCATAACCTGTAGGTGTTGTGAACGATGTGTTCACCGGTGTACTCTATCCCCCTCATGGTTGCCTTTAGGATATCTATTGTTGAGGAAACCCCTCGCAGTGATGTCCGTCCCGATGAAAATCCTAGATTAGGTCCCTTGAGATAGTTGTTTTAGGGACGTAAAGTGAGGATAACGGGAATGGGTAATCGGGATAGTGATTGGTTGGTGAAATTAAATATAACTTATTTATTGTGGGTTGAAAACCCTATATGCTCACCAGGCTCCCAAGCCTGACCCACTCAGTTTTATTTGTATTACAGGAAGTGGCACAAGGGCGTAAGATGGATGGATCATCTTGTTGTTTTGTTTACAAGTATGTATATGTATATATTTGTTGAATGACTTGTAATGTTTATCGTTTATGCTTTATGGTCTGTATCGGAACATGACATCCTGAGTTTTGATTATATAATGAAATGCATCTCTTGATGAAATGCTTTGATAAATATTATTTTATCATGTTTTGTTTTTGGGAACAAATTCCGCAACTCTTTCAAATCAAAAGGATTTACTCTGAAATTATTTAAAAGCATAAATGAAAATCGGTCTTTTCTGGCTGAGATTTTGGGGATGTCACACGAACGAAGTACTTGTGAGACCAATATAGTCTGTTGAACAAGTAGGTTGGAGATAATTTAATTGGCAAGATAAACTAATATATGTGTGAAATCTCAAAAAAATAAAACTGGATCCCAAGGGAAGAAATGTTATTGAACTTAACAATTTCATAGGAATCACTCAGAAAAAAATAGAGATTTCATTTTGTACCACCATGGAAAATTTCGTCAATTCATTAGTGAAAGCTAGAGCAAATTAATTGTTCACTGTGACAAACCTATATTTTCCAAAAGCATTGTAATACTCGAAAGCCAAATACGATGAAATTAACCTCGAAAATAAAGTGTTCAAGTATCTAAGTTAGGATGCCTCAAATCTTTGATATCATGCCAAGGTTTCCAAAAACATAAAGAACGCTCAAAACCGAGTTATATTGAAGAAAGTATAACCACTCGTATATTTACGACACGACGTTAAAACATTATTTTGACATAAAAAGAAAAATCTCAATAAAATACATTTTTAGCCTTAAGTATCTAAACAAAAGTCGTAGATCTCGTTGAAAGGTGAGCGTGCATAAAAAGATCGCCCAAATTGGACCTCGTATGAAGAAGTTACGGATTTTCAAAGTTTCGCAACAGTAGTAGAGAGCTAAAAACTCGGAGTTAAGATCGAGTGTTATTTAGCTATCGCCACCTAAACGGAAGTTGAAGATCTCCTCAGTGGTAATAAAACGATAAAAAGACAAACGAAAATCGACGTCGAATAAAGAACCTATGAATTTCTAACGAACTTTAGGAGGCCCGGCCTATTAAAAATATATCGTTAAAATTAAAGTCAAAACTAGCCGACGGAGTCTAAATGAAAGTTGTAGAGCAAAATCTTACCTACGCGTTGATATAAAGAACACGAAAAACGGAGCTCGTACGCGAAAGTTACGGAATTTAGAAGAGGACAGGCCGGATTACGCCCCGCGTTCTCTGGGAGTACGCCCCGCGTACTAGACCCAGAGTCGAGTCCCATCGGCCCGCCCAAGCTACACTTAGCTAGCCAGGAGTCGTAAGCCATGATGCCATATTACGCCCAGCGTAACGACGTACGCGCTGCGTACGTGAGTACGCCCAGCATAGTCCAAAATTACGCCCCGCGTACTCACTCTTCCAGCACTATAAATAGATGGCATTAGCTGCGAGTTTAAGCACACATTCTCAAATCTCCAGATACTCTCACACCCTTCCAAGCACCAGAGACCATTCCCTCACCTCAATTTCCGCACTCGAGCCCCCGACGAAAGATTTACGCTGCAGAGATCCCTGAAGAGCCCGACGACGCAACCATCTGCGGTCGAAGTTCTGCTCAACCCTAGCCTCTCTCTTCAAACTTAACGAGTGAGTTCATACCCCTACTTTTCAATTCTTTTCACGTTTAAGGGGGGGAATACAAGTACATTATAAGTCGAAGTATCGTTTTTATAAACATCTTTATGCTTAGAGGGCTATTATATCACCAAGTTATTCTTACTAAATGAAAACATACTTTTGAGAAGCTATAACGAGCATAGCTAACAAGTTATTCATACATTTTACATATACATCTTGACAAATGAAATACTTTCAAATGAAGTAAAGTCTTTATCATCGTATATTTGTTTATACCAAGTAATGTGAGACATTCAAACGTCAACGTACTCGTATGTATGCATTTCAAGTCCTGTATTATATACCATAATCTCTTGGAGGGAGAGCGTGATACTTGTGTATAGATCTATACGGGATTGACAATCCCACACCTAAGCTGTTAGCTACAGCTAGGCCGGCAGGCCTGGGGTGACAAATGTCATAACAGTTCCAACGCCTGAAGAACGTTGTTACAGGCCATCAGTGTCAATAGCATGGATATAAAACTCACATAAAAGTATAAAAACAAGTTTGATTTACGAGATTCATATATGCATTTCAGTTTTCCATTTTATTGTTAACACAAATTTTATCACTATTATTCAAGTATGGAAAACACAAACGCACTCCAACACGGAAAACTTTTAAAATCATTTATAGAAAATATTGGATTTTCTGAAAACCTCGTTCATTGATTTACTATAAAAAAAAGGACATACTTTTCAATGCAAAACACTTATGAACTCACCAACTTAATTGTTGACACTTTTTCAAAACCACTTGTATTTCTCAGGGAATCAGTAATACAGGTAACCACCAGCTTTTGGAGAAGGAAACACTAAGGATGTTTTATTATTGAACATTTATCATCTCATTGTAATATTCTTTTGCTAATATGTATAACGCAACAACATACGTTTTCATTATATATGTGATGGTTGTGTTACTTTCTTTACAATATTCAATGGTTGTGATACTACGTGAAGTCATCCACCCCCGAATGTTTCCGCCATTCTGGTTTGGGGGTGTGACAGATTGGTATCAGAGCATTGTTTATAGTGAACTAAGTATATCGAACCACATACGATATACAAACTATAAATGCAAAGGGGACCAAAAACCCTTTGATGAAACATTTTCATGAACAAAATACATTCTTTTAAAGATATACATTTTTACAAGCATGCATTAATCTCGTATCATAACAAGTTTTACTAAAAAGTATTAAGGCAAGTTACGACACTACGATTGAGCCCTGAGGTATGTAATCAGGTCGAGAATAAATATAGCCTGATCAACTATATTTATCCTGGATTTGACCAACGTACGTCGAGAAATGGTCATAGTGGACAACAAGCCAAGAACTTACCAAATACGAATTAATTTAGTTTCGCCAAATTGAAATATTATAGGAGTATTATTAAAAATAGTTGTACAAATTATAGTTAAAAATAGTAAGTCGTTAAATAGAATTTTCTTTTCTTATAAAAGTTCTCATACATCTATCCTAGTACAGACAAATGGCCGGATTCCATTTACCAGGAGATCCCTACTACCCAAACCAAGGCAACGGCGGTTGGATAGAAGAAGACCCAGAGGAAATCGAAGAAGAGGTCGAGGAAGAACCCGAAGGGGTTATCGAGGGAGAATTCGAAGTCGAAGTCGGAGAGGAATTCGAAGTCGACGAAGAGATCGAGGAGATTTCTAGCGGGACAGACTCCGAGCCAGAAGTGTACGACCCTCCCATCCCTCATCCTCCCGAAATCAGACCATATCAACCGGGACCCATTCCCATGTGGGGAAGTCACCTCTACTACTAGAGCCGCCAGCAAGGTGTACGCCCTCCTTTCGGCATGTGTCGAGATTTTTACAATGTCAGTGGGGGAAGCTCAGCTGATCGAGCACTTCCTGTTATTGTGAACGCTATAGCTACCCAGAACTACGAGACGGACAGGCAAGCAGCCAGAGTTCGCGAGGTCAATGCTGCTACCCAAGGTAACGCCACTGACATCCGCCGTTTGGAAGGACTACATGAGAATACCCAAATCTACACGGGGACACTTCAGAACCAAATGATAACGGCTCTGGCAGATATAAGAGAGATGAAGGAACAACAAGCAAATCTTGAGAGGCGATTGATGGGAGTCAAACGGTCGGATGCCGAATCTAGCTCCAAACGTCGCAAGTAGAACTTGTTCGAGCCCCAACAATTTTGTTATAGATTAGGATTTCGGATAAATGTTTTCCCCTTATTTCCCTTGTTTTCCCTGTTGTATCCATAATCGGAGATCTCTAGGAGGATCAAATTTTCCCGAACAAGATATGCAATATAACACACCTCAGGTGTGACCTATATGTATAAATATGAAGTATTTCTTATTATATACCTCTCAAAAATTGCGAGTTTTAAATTTCTATGCCTACCTTTAATCCATAAACTAAAGTCAAAACAAATTACAAGATACAACTAACACACGATTGTCAAAACATTAGAAACTTATAGTATTCATTCTTATTTTTCTCTACCAGAACATGCCTCCTCGTAGATCAACATGCAGAAACTCAACTTCAACACCACCTCCACCACCTCCTCCAATTATGGACACCGTTATGTTCCAGACTGCTGTAACCGCTGCTGTAACTGCAGCAATGGCTCAAATGAGCAACAACGAATCGGGGGGAGGAACAAACAGTTTTACAAATGGCCAAGGTCAAAGTTGTTCAGGGGTATGCACTTACAAAGACTTCACCAACGGAAAACCTATTCCCTTTTACGGGACTGGGGGAGTATTGGCTCTATCTCAATGGATAGAGAAAACGGAAGCTGTATTCGAAATCTATGCATGTCCTGAAGAAAGCAAAGTAAAGTTCGCTGCTTTTACTTTCTCTGAACGCGCCCTGACATGGTGGAACGGCCACGTCCAGACACTAACCCTGGTGGTGGCAAACTCCATGGGTTGGGAAAACCTGAAAAGAATGCTCCTTCGAGAATATTGCCCAAGAGGCGAGATTCAGAAGCTTGAACAGGAACTGTGGAACCTCTCGATGGTAGGTTCGGACATAGCAGATTACACCAACAGGTTCAGTGACTTAATAACACTTTGCCCAGGAATGTTAACCCTGGAGAGCCAAAAGGTCGAGAGATACATCTGGGGACTATCACCCCAACTTCGAGGAAGTGTGCTAGCTTCCAGACCCTTGACCTTCGCCAGCGCCAAAGGACTAGCGCAATCTCTTGTTGATCATGGTGTCTGTCAAGGAGTCACGGCTATCATGGCTGAACCAACCAAAGGGAACAGCAACAATGAGATCAATGCGAACAACAACAACAACAAGAAATTTTGGAACAAAAGGAAGGGGCAAACTTCGCAAGAACCTTCAAAGAAGCAAATGGTTGTGGTTCATGCTGCTACTACCTCCACCACAACTCCTGCTACCTCTGCACCAACAAAACCATATGCGGGGAATCTGCCCAAGTGCAGCAAGTGCAACTACCATCACCATGGTATTTGTCGCGAGATGCACTGCAAGAACTGTGACAGGAAGGGGCACACAGCCCGTTTCTGTAAAGCACCGGCACGACCAATCACTCAAGTTTCTGGCACTGGAGTAAGCCGGGCGTGTTATGGGTGCGGAGAGACTGGACACTTCAGGAGGGATTGTCCCAAGGAAAGGAATATTGGCGGTATGGGGAGAGTGCTGGCAGTAGGACAGAGAGAAGCAATAGCGGACCCCACGGTGGTTACGGGTACGTTCCTACTCAACAACACTTATGCATGCATACTTTTTGACTGCGGTGCGGAGAGAAGTTTTGTGAGTCATAAATTCAAACACCTACTTAATCAAAAACCCCAACCACTCAATAAAATATTCACTGTAGAAATGGAAAACGGTAAAACAGAACACGTAAACGATTTGTACGTAGGGTGCACACTAAATTTAAACGAGCATTTGTTTCGAGTCGATCTTATGCCCATTTCCATAAGAAGTTTCGATGTCATCATCGGTATAGACTGGTTGAGCCTTCACCATGCCGATATCCTTTGCCACGAAAGGGTTGTTCGCCTAAATCTGCCAAACGGCGAAACTCTTGTCATTTATGGCGACAAACCTAGTTCAAGTTTACAAATCATTTCCTGTATTAAAGCACAAAAGTACCTTCGTAAGGAATATCATGCCTTTCTAGCCCACGTAGTAGACAAGAAACGAGAATCGAAAAACATTAAAGATATTCCGGAAGTCTGCAACTTCCCGGATATTTTCCCAGAAGATCTTCCAGGAATCCCACCGGAACGTCAAGTCGAGTTCAGAATCGACTTAATCCCCGGAGCTACCCCTATAGCAAAGTCACCTTACCGTTTAGCCCCAGCCGAGATGCAGGAACTATCCAGTCAATTAAACGAGCTGCTGAGCAAGGGATTCATCAGACCGAGCTTCTCACCATGGGGAGCGCCAGTCCTATTCGTGAAAAAGAAGGACGGATCCTTTCGCATGTGCATCGATTATCGGGAACTAAACAAACTCACGATCAAGAACCGATATCCCTTACCACGCATAGACGATCTATTCGACCAACTACAGGGAGCAAGCTACTTCTCAAAGATCGATCTAAGATCTGGTTATCACCAACTGCGAGTACTGGAGGGAGACATCCCCAAAATGGCTTTCCGAACACGTTATGGTCACTACGAATTTGTAGTAATGCCCTTCGGATTGACGAATGCTCCAGCAGTGTTCATGGATTTGATGAACCGAGTATATCGTCCCTTCCTGGATAAATTCGTTATCGTATTCATAGATGATATACTCATTTGTTCAAGAAGCCAGGAAGAACACAGCCAACATCTCCGCCAAGTACTGGAAACATTAAGGGCAGAGAAACTTTACGCAAAATTTTCCAAATGTGAATTTTGGATTCGGGAAGTGGATTTCCTAGGACATGTTGTAAGCAAAGAAGGAATACACGTGGACCCTTCCAAGATAAAGGCAATAGATAATTGGACTACTCCAAGAACCCCTACAGAAATCCGGCAATTTTTGGGACTCGCCGGGTATTACCAAAGATTCATACCGAACTTTTCAAAGATTGCCAAGCCACTTACCACCCTAACCCAGAAGAATGTGACCTTCGAATGGGGAGAAAAACAAGACAGCGCATTTCAGACACTAAAGCGAGCCTTATGTAGTGCGCCCATCCTAACCTTGCTAGAGGGAACGGAGGACTTCGTGGTCTATTGGGATGCATAAAACCAAGGACTTGGGTGTGTCTTAATGCAAAGAGGGAAGGTCATCGCCTACGCCTCAAGGCAACTAAAGACGCACGAAGCGAACTACACAACGCATGATCTTGAGCTAGGAGCAGTCGTCTTCGCTCTGAAGATATGGAGACACTATCTCTACGGCACAAAATGTACCATCTTCACTGATCATAAAAGCCTCCAACATATCCTCAATCAGAAGGAACTCAACATGAGACAGAGACGATGGGTAGAACTACTAAGTGATTACGAGTGCGAAATTCGATATCACCCTGGAAAAGCTAATGTAGTGGTTGATGCACTCAGTCGGAAGGAGTACTCAGGTCGCCGAGTAAAATCCCTAACTATGACGATCAAATCACACCTGTTCACGCAAATCAAGGAAGCCCAAATAGAAGCCTTGAAATCCGAAAATGTGATAGGAGAAGCCCTAAGGGGAATGGACAAAAACCTTGAGACTAAGAGCAATGGGATTCGTTATTTCATGGATCGAATTTGGATACCGAAGTTTGGTGGATTCAGAGAAATCGTTATGGACGAAGCCCATAAAACACGATACTCCATACATCCCGGCTCCGATAAGATGTATCTCGACCTCAAGAAGTTGTACTGGTGGCAAAACATGAAAGCCGAAATTGCTACCTATGTAAGCAAATGCCTGACATGTGCCAAAGTCAAGGAAGAATACCAGAAGCCCTCGGGTTTATTACAACAACCAGAAATACCCGAATGGAAGTGGGAGCGGATAACCATGGATTTCATAACAAAATTACCCAAGACAACAAGCGGACTCGACACCATTTGGGTAATTGTCGACAGGTTAACTAAGTCAGCGCATTTCCTACCAATCAAAGAGACAGATAAATTGGAGAAGTTAACAAGGACATACCTCAGAGAAATTGTACGACTGCATGGTGTGCCCATATCCATTATCTCGGACCGAGATAGTAGATTCACCTCAAGGTTCTGGCAGTCGCTACAAAAAGCTTTGGGGACAAGACTAGACATGAGTACCGCTTATCACCCACAAACCGACGGTCAGAGCGAGAGAACTATACAAACCCTAGAAGACATGCTGAGAGCTTGTGTAATCGATTTTGGCAAAGCATGGGACACACATCTACCATTGGTCGAGTTCTCGTACAACAATAGCTACCACACCAGTATCAAGGCTGCCCCGTTCGAAGCCCTCTATGGCCGCAAATGCAGGTCACCTTTGTGCTGGGCCGAAGTGGGGACACACAACTAGCAAAAGGACAAGCAACTGACAACATGCTCACTGGACCAGAAATCATAAGGGAGACTACGGAGAAGATTGTTCAAATCCGAGAACGTCTAAAAGCGTCAAGGGATAGACAAAAGAGTTACGCAGATAAGAGACGAAAACCCTTGGAATTCCAAGTTGGAGACCATGTCCTACTCAAAGTCTCGCCTTGGAAAGGTTTAATACGCTTCGGAAAACGTGGAAAACTGAACCCTAGATACATCGGACCATTCGAGATCCTTGCCAGAATCGGTCCAGTGGCCTACAAACTTAGACTACCTCAGGAACTCCACAACGTACACCCTACCTTTCACGTATCAAATCTAAAGAAGTGCTTATCCGACGAGACCCTTGTCGTCCCTCTAGACGAAATTGCAATAAATGAAAACCTCCAATTTGTGGAGGAACCAGTAGAGATCATGGATCGGGAAATCAAAAGGACTAAACAAAGTCGCATACCCATTGTGAAGGTCCGCTAGAACGCCAAGCGAGGACCTGAATACACCTAGGAACGCCAAGATCAGATGAAACAAAAGTACCCGCATCTTTTTCCTAAAACTGTAAACTCTATCTTAGATTAAATTTCGAGACGAAATTCCCTTAACAGGGGGATGATGTGACAACCCTATATTTTCCAAAAGCATTGTAATACTCGAAAGCCAAATACGACGAAATTAACCTCGAAAATAAAGTGTTCAAGTATCTAAGTTACGATGCCTCAAATATTTGATATCATGCCAAGGTTTCCAAAAACATAAAGAACGCTCAAAACCGGGTTATATTGAAGAAAGTATAACCACTCGTATATTTACGACACGACGTTAAAACATTATTTTGACATAAAAAGAAAAATCTCAATAAAATAAATTTTTAGCCTTAAGTATCTAAACAAAAGTCGTAGATCTCGTTGAAAGGTGAGCGTGCATAAAAAGATCGCCCAAATTGGACCTCGTATGAAGAAGTTACAGATTTTCAAAGTTTCGCAACAGTAGTAGAGAGCTAAAAACTCGGAGTTAAGATCGAGTGTTATTTAGCTATCGCCACCTAAACGGAAGTTGAAGATCTCCTCAGTGGTAATAAAACAATAAAAAGACAAACAAAAACCGACTTCGAATAAAGAACCTATGAATTTCTAACGAACTTTAGGAGGCCCGACCTATTAAAAATATATCGTTAAAATTAAAGTCAAAACTAGCCAACGGAGTCTAAATGAAAGTTGTAGAGCATAATCTCACCTACGTGTGGATATAAAGAACAACAAAAACAGAGCTCGTACGCGAAAGTTACGGAATTTAGAAGAGGACAGGCCGGATTACGCCCCGCGTTCTCTAGGAGTACGCCCCGCGTACTAGACCCAGAGTCGAGTCCCATCGGCCCGCCCAAGCTACACTTAGCTAGCCAGGAGTCGTAAGCCATGACGCCATATTACGCCCAGCGTAACGACGTACGCGCCGCGTACGTGAGTACGCCCAGCGTACTCCAAAATTACGCCCCGCGTACTCACTCTACCAGCACTATAAATAGATGGCATCAGCTGCGAGTTTAAGCACACATTCTCAAATCTCCAGATACTCTCACACCCTTCCAAGCACCAGAGACCATTCCCTCACCTCGGTTTCCGCACTCGAGCCCCCGACGAAAGATTTACGCTGCAGAGATCCCTGAAGAGCCCGACGACGCAACCATCCGCGGTCGAAGTTCTGCTCAACCCTAGCCTCTCTCTTCAAACTTAACGAGTGAGTTCATACCCCTACTTTTCAATTCTTTTCACGTTTTAGGGGGGGAATACAAGTACATTATAAGTCGAAGTATCGTTTTTATAAACATCTTTATGCTTAGAGGGCTATTATATCACCAAGTTATTCTTACTAAATGAAAACATACTTTTGAGAAGCTATAACGAGCATAGCTAACAAGTTATTCATACATTTTACATATACATCTTGACAAATGAAATACTTTCAAATGAAGTAAAGTCTTTATCATCGTATATCTGTTTATACCAAGTAATGTGAGACATTCAAACTTCAACGTACTCGTATGTATGCATTTCAAGTCCTGTATTATATACCATAATCTCTTGGAGGGAGAGCATGATACTTGTGTATAGATCTATACGGGATTGACAATCCCACACCTAAGCTGTTAGCTACAGCTAGACCGGCAGGCCTGGGGTGACAAATGTCATAACAGTTCCAACGCCTGAAGAACGTTGTTACATGCCATCAGTGTCAATAGCATGGATATAAAACTCACATAAAAGTATAAAAACAAGTTTGATTTACGGATTCATATATGCATTTCAGTTTTCCATTTTATTGTTAACACAAATTTTATCACTATTATTCAAGTATGGAAAACACAAACGCACTCCAACACGGGAAACTTTTCAAATCATTTATAGAAAATATTGGATTTTCTGAAAACCTCGTTCATCGATTTACTATTAAAAAAAGGACATACTTTTCAATGCAAAACACTTATGAACTCACAAACTTAATTGTTGACACTTTTTCGAAACCACTTGTATTTCTCAGGGAATCAGTAATACAGGTAACCACCAGCTTTTGGAGAAGGAAACACTAAGGATGTTTTATTATTGAACATTTATCATCTCATTGTAATATTCTTTTGCTAATATGCATAACGCAACAACATACGTTTTCATTATATATGTGATGGTTGTGTTACTTTCTTTACAATATTCAATGGTTGTGATACTACGTGAAGTCATCCACCCCCGAATGTTTCCGCCATTCTGGTTTGGGGGTGTGACATTCACCGTCAATGCATAATGGGTATTGAATTTTGGGTTTCACTTAGCATGTAGTGACACGAAGCTAAGATCATGAACACAGAAATTGTGCAACCATAAACCTCAGTGGTAATGTCTGAGAGTCTCAAGGGTTACGTTTGTGAAACGAGTGAGATGGAGAAAAAAGATGTAGATGGTATAAAGAAACCAAAGTACCTCTTCTATAAAAATAGGGACCAAGCAGACAACTCTTATCTCATGTGAGAAGAGAGTTAGGTAGCTCATGATTAGAATAATTATGAGAGCCTAATTGGGAAGACAAGGTTTGTTTGTACCAAGTCAGTAAGGCTTTTATTCAGAATCAGATGAGGCTTTGGTCACATACAGCAACATGCTTCTAGGGACATTTAGCTAGTGAAATAACCAAAAATGAAAAAAAAATAAAATAAAATAAAAGCCAAAAATAAATAAAAATAAAAATAAAACAATTTTTTGGTGTTTTTGAATGAAATAAATAAGACAAAAAAATTTTATACAAAAAAAATTGTTGGAACCGAACCCGAGCGTTCGGTTTATTTCGGTTGAGAAAACTTTGGAACCGAACCCGAGCGTTCGGTCTATTTCGGGTGAGAAAAATTTTGGAACCGAACCCGAACGTTCGGTTTATTTCGGTTGCCAAAGAAAATTGGTTTGAAAAAGAAAATAACTTTGACAATAAGATAAATGAATTTGGAAAAATTATAAATAAGATCTACAACCAAAAAAATTACCTTTGAGTGATAAGCGAAGATCAGATGATACAACCGAACCCGAGCGTTCGGTTCATTTCGGTACATGAGCACAAGACCCGAACCCGAACGTTCGGTCTATTTCTCTTCTTACTTTTGATCTTGAGAGGTAATTTTTGGTACTGACTCTGATTCCATCATACCTAGCCCTTGTAGTATTTTGTTAAAAGATGCTTCAGGAAGAGCTTTGGTGAAGATGTGAGCCAGTTGATCAATGGTTCGAACAAAGTGAATTTCGATATTCCCATCTTCCACATGATCCTTAATGAAGTGATACCTCAGTGCTATGTGCTTAGTCTTCGAGTGTTGCACTGGGTTATGACAGATCCTAATTGCACTTTTAGAGTCGCAATATAGTGGGATCTTTTTCATATTGAGTCCATATTCCCGGAGTTGGCTTTAGATCCAAATCACTTGAGATGTACAGGAGGCAGCTGCGATGTATTCTGCTTCAGCGGTAGACAGAGATACACAGGTCTGTTTCTTTGATTGCCAACTAACCAACTTCCCGTCAAGGAATTGGCAGCCTCCAGTGGTGCTTTTCCTGTCTAGTCCACAACCTCCAAGGTCTGCATCTGAATAGGCTTGAACGAAGAAACCTGAGTTGGATGGATACCATAAGCCGAGAGAGGTAGTTCACTTGAGATACCGGAGTATGTTCTTCACTGCAAGCATGTGAGGTTCACGAGGATTTGCCTGAAATCTAGCACAGTAACAAACATAAAACATTACATCAGGCCTGCTAGCAGTAAGGTACATTAAAGAACCGATCATTTGGCGATATAGCGTAATATCGACTGCTGGCTTATCCAAGGATGGAGTGAGCTTTGTGCCAAACGCCATTGGAACTTTAACCTTTGAGTCTCCCATCATGCCGAATTTCGCAAGGAGAGTCTTGGTGTAAGCTTCCTGGTTAATAAAGATGCCTTCGGGTCCCTATCTAATATTTAAACCAAGAAAAAAGTTAATCGGACCCATTGAGCTCATTTCAAATTTAGTCTCCATCAGCTTTCTGAATTCAGCCATTAAGCTAGGATTCGTTGAGCCAAAGATGATATCATCGACATAGATTTGAACAATCATAAGGTGGTTACCTTCCTTCTTATGAAAGAAGGTTGGGTCAACCGAACCTTGTTTGAATTTGGACATCTTTAAGAACTTGGTTAGCGTTTCATACCAGGCCCTCGGTGCTTGTTTTAGTCCATATACCGCTTTGTCCAGAATATAACAGTGATTGGGATATTTTTCATTGACGAATCCAGGAGGTTGCTCCACGTACACCGTTTCTTCGATTTCTCCATTTAGAAATGCACACTTTACGTCCATTTGGTAGACCTCAAAGTTCTTGTGTGCAGCATAGGCAAGAAATATTCGAACAGATTTCAGCCTAGCCATAGGAGCAAAAGTTTCCTCATAGTCGATTCCTTCCTCCTGGCAGTATCCTTTCACCACTAGACGATCTTTGTTTCTTATCACATTGCCTTCCTTGTCCATCTTATTTCTAAAGACCCATTTGAGACCAACAACCGAGGCATCTTGAGGAGTTGGAATGAGGCGCCAAACTTTATTTCTTTCGAATTCATTAAGTTCGTCTTGCATAGCTTGAACCCAATCAGAGTGATCAAGAGCAGTGTTAACTGTCCTTGGTTCAACTTTTGAGACGAAGGAGTTAAACATACAGAACTCTACTTTTGAAAATAAGGAAGTTTGCTTTGGCTTTAGTTGAGATCGGGTAAGGACCTTTTGAAAATAAGGAAGTTTGCTTTGAAAAAGGATGATCTCTGGTCCATTTGACAAGAGGAGGGTAATTTGGATCATAGGATGGATCCAATTCAGTATTTACCATCTCTTCTAGTTCAGATTGGCTATCATCGTCATAAGACATATCGGCATTCTCCCCCTCGACAGATGAGCTTTCAGGTGTATCTTGACTTTCCGGAGCAACAGGAGTTTCGAGTGGTGTTGAGCTTTCGGGTGTTGTAGTACCTTTGGGTGTTTTTGAGCTTTCGGGTACCACAGGACTTTCGGGTGCAGATTGGCTTTCGGGAGCAGCTGAAGAACAGTTCTCCCCCTCAACATGTGAGCCCGACTGTGTTGAAGAAGGTGGATCCTCCCCCTCAACTGAAGCAGTGTGTTGTGGCGGGTTGTCTGGACTTGATCCTCCTTCATTCATTTGCTTGGCAGCATCTTCGACGAGTTGCTTCAGATGATCTACTTTGTTTTCTGCTGCACTAGCTTCCGAGAGAGTAGCCTTCTCTGGTTCATCGAATAACTCAACAAACTTCTCAAACAGATTTGCAATCGAGGATGTGATTTGGCCTGTTTGAGAAAAAATTTCTCCAACTGTGTCTTCACTGGCCTTCAGCTTTTTGACATAGCTATCATCAAAAGTCACATAATAAGTTTCTTCTATCTTCCTCGAACGCTTGTTTAATACTCGATAGGCTTTCGAAGTGAGAGAATATCCCAGGAAAATCCCTTCATCGGCTTTGACGTCGAACTTGTTACGATGTTCTTTAGAGTTCAAGATGAAACACCGTGAGCCGAATACGTGGAAGAATTTAACATTTGGCTTCCTGTTGTTGATGATCTCATAAGGAGTGAGATTAAAGCGTTTATTGAGATAGGACCTGTTCTATGTAAAACATGCTGCAGCAATAGCATCAGCCCAAAAGTATAAAGGTAAAGAAGCAAAACTTAGCATGGTTCGGGCCGCCTCACACAAAGATCGGTTTCGTCTTTCGACAATCCTGTTTTGTTGAGGGGTGTAGGGAGCTGAGAAGTTGTGACTGGTTCCTTTTTCTGCCAAGAAGTCTTCAAATTCTTTATTTTTGAACTCCAGCCCATTGTCGCTCCTGATGTTGCGAACGACTTTCCTCAGCTGCATTTCAACCTGCTTGATAAACATCCTTAGCTTGAGAGTTGCTTCAGATTTGTGCTTCAGAAAGAAAACCCATGTAAAACGTGAAAAGTCATCAACAATGACAAGAATATACTTGTTGCCGCCGATGCTTTCGATAGATGATGGACCACACAAGTCAATGTAAATTAACTCTAGTGGTTCAACAACTTTAGTGTTTACAATCGATGGGTGACTTTGACGACTCTGCTTCCCCATTTCACACGCAACACATAAATGTTCGCGATTGAACTTGAGCAACAGAAGACCTCTAACATGACCTCCTGTGACAAGTTTGTTGATATCCTTGAAGTTGAGATGAGAGAGCCTTCGGTGCCACAGCCAGCTTTCGTCAGATTGTGCTTTGGACAAAATACAGATAGTTGGATTTCCTTTTATAGGTTTGAGATTAAGAGGAAACATTTCGCCTTTGCGCTCTGATTTGAGAATCACTCTTTTTGTTTTCTTCTCTATTATTTCTGAACCCTCATCATCAAACGAAACTTTAAGACCGGTACCTCCAACAAGCTGAGATACACTGATGAGGTTATGTTGTAGTCCTTCAACATATGCAACTTTTCTAATCGTGAAGTCTCCATTTGTAATCATCCCATAACCTTTTATTGTTCCGTATGAGTTGTTCCCGAATTTGACATTCCCGCCGTTTGAAAGAGACCGAAATTCCCTCAGCTCTTCCTTCCTTCCTGTCATGTGACGTGAGCAGCCACTGTCAATATACCATTCTTCGTCAAACAGCTCGTCACTGATAACCTGCAAAAATTAAGCAGATTTAGGAACCCAAAGTTTCTTGGGTCCACGTGAGCCTTTCACAAGAACAGGAATAGTAAGAGAGATGTCAACGAGATATGTTCTTTTTATTAAAGTTGTTTCATCTTTCTTTTTAATGGTGAAAACCTTAATTTTGTTGAGATTTTTTACAGTCAGTTTGGATTCAGGTTTAGGCATTTGGACTTTGGAATGATTTTGATCAGTCTTGACTGAGGAAACCTTCGATTTTCCTTTCAAATCTGTTGAAGATTTTGGAATTTGAGTATGAACAGAATTGGATTTGGAACGAGGTTGAGAGGAATTAGAAGAATTAGAACGAGAGAAGTTAGACTGAGAAGTTTTATTGACTTGAGGTCCTGAGTGACACTTTTGCTTTTGGTCATTTGTAGGACCGAATCTCGAACTTTGGTCGCTTTTGCTCTTGGAACCGAACTTATGCTTTCGGTAGCTGGTGTTCTCTGAACCGAACCTTTCCCTTTGGTTGTTATGATCCTTAGAACCGAACCTTTCCTTTCGGTTATTATTACTTTCTTGCTGCCTAACAGCACTTTTCTCTGACTTTGAATTTCTGTCATGATAAGAGAAATGGGCGTTTTGAGATCGCCAAAAATGTTTTCGTTCAGAGAGATTTTTCTTGTATCTCTGATTCCTTTGTTGTTTTTGATCCTTCACTTGCTTCGGCTGTCGATGGATATTGGCTTTTTGCATTTGCTTCTTGTCAGCCGGTTCACTTTGAACTGATGATGTTTCGCTTGAAGGAGTGACTTCTTCTGCAGGAACTGCTTTTTCTTCATGAACTTCTTTTGTACCACTAGTACTTGGCACGTCGAAGTTGTCAGGTTTGTGTTGGGTTTTGAGCATTCTAACACTCCTATGGTGTACATGCAACCCTATAAACCTTGGATCTATGTTTTCTCTATTATACATGCAAATAAGAACTTTCCAAGGCTTTAATCCTAACTAGCATATTATGATGTTCTTAATCTACAAAGTACTAGTTAGAAGACATACCTTTTGATGTAGCTTGATGTCTTCAAGATTTAAGAGCTTAGCCCTAATAGTGTGGAAGCCTCAAGTGGAATCACAAATCACCAAGACACCTTGGAAGACTTTAGAGAATATGAATACTTGGTTCTCTCTTAGTGAAATCGGCTAGCCCTCTTAGTGTATCACCTAGTGCCCATTTCACCAACCAAGGACATCTTTATATAGTGTGGAGGATTAGGGTTAAACCCTAATACCCATGACCTTTCATTTCCTAGGATCCATGGGTTAAACACTCCATGGACTATCCATGAAAGCTTAGCCCAACCTAAATGAACTTGGCCCATTCCATATATATAAGAGTCCATATTTAATTAGTTCCTTTTGATCACTTAATTAATTATAAATTAATTCTTCATCAATACTAATTAAATAATATGATTCCATATTAATATATTAGAACTTATAATATATTAATATTAATCATAAACATACTATTCTCAAAAGATTATCCATATAAATTGTGTCGGTGAAGTGCAACCCAAATGGACCATGTCGGGTCGGGTCAAGTACATACCAAATATAGTTATGGACTTAGACATTAATCCAACAGTTTGTTTAGTGGCTTTGTCACATATCTGCCTTTGGTTTTCCAGGACGTCCGCTCCGACAGACCAACGGTTTCGTCAGCATTATCGATAGGGGCGGACCAGAAGAACTCATCACAACCATCAGCATTATCTTCATTTACAATGGCTGTGGGTTCGACTGTCTGATGTTCGGTTACTCCTGTGACATTATACACCTGATTTGGAGTCGTCCTTACCTTTTGGTATACAAAAACTTTTTCTTCAAGGATCGGGGACTTTTGTTGGGACAGACGAGCAAACTCCACAGAATTTTCTGAAATAAGATTTTTGTGGTTTTCGGGTTCGCTCTTGACAAACTCAGAACAGTCAACCTCATCCTCTACAGAAATTTCACTCATATCATCATCCTCATTAAGCTCAGATGCATTTTCAACATCAATTTTATTTTCTGAGCTCAAGTTGGCATTCAATGAGTCAAACTTTTGTATGGTTTCGGTCCTTAGTTTCAGTTTATCATTTTCATCCAAAAGATTTTTCAGCATGTCCTTATGGTCCTTGGACTTTATGAAAGATTCGATTTTGTCTAGACCATACATATAAGTCGGATTCACATCCTCAGACGAAACTACACTTTCGCAATTATATGCTTCAGCGTCAATTTCATCTTCCTTAAACTCAAGCAAGGGCAAAATCATGCGATGAATTTTCTGTCCTATTTCACAGTTAAGATGAAGTTGAGTGATGTTAGAATAAAGACGCTTAGCAATCAAACAAAACACATTTCTTTGTTTCAAAAGTTTTAAATTGTCTCTTTGTAAATAAATGTTTTCGTCTTTGGATTTGATCAACTCCGACTCCTTCAGCTCTATCCACATCCTCCGTTCCTCACTCTTTGAAGACACCCTGCCTATTTGGTCAGTTAGGTTAGAATTGGTGACCCGTGTTTGAGTTAAACTACTGTCTAGATGAGAGATTCTTGAATTTACATTTTTTAATTCTTTTTCATATGAATTTTGTGGGACTTTGAATGAAACAAAAATGGATTGTACCTTCTTGATTAATTCATCAAGCTCATTAAACTACACGCTGAGAGGTTTTGCTGTGAAGCACAAGTCCTCTCGCTCCTTCGTGTCTTCATTCCCACCGTCTGTGTTGTATCCCCTCATTTGAGATACATCCGACACCATCAAACACTTTCCACCGCTTCCTTCACCTTTCGCAACGTAAGCCTTTCCATGAGATGGCTTTCTGACTTCATCATCCTCAGAGTCGGTTGACCAGACCTCCACGCCACCGAACTCATCATCTGCTACCGAACCCTGCACAATTAAAGCATTCATAGAAGGGTTAGCAGTAGTTTTCTTTCTCTTGATCTCTTCCAGCTTTTTCATCAACACAGCTTCTTCATCTTTTTCTTCATCCTTTTCTGCCATTCTCTTTAGGACACAGTCTTTGGCATAGTGGTTCTTTCCTCCACAGTAGTAGCAGTTCACACCTGAATCTCCTTCAGCTTTCGGCTCTTTCTTTGGTTCTTCTGCCTTCAATTCCTCCCTCACTTTTTCAGAACTATAGCTTCCCTGCCAATTTTTTTTCTTATTGGTAGGAAACCTTTTCTTAATAAACCTCTTTGGATTTGACACCATCATTGCATAATCTTCAGAGGTAAGGTCATAGTCTTCTAAGTTAAGATCTTCATCTTCTACCACACTTTTGCTTTTAGATAGAGGGGCCAAGGAACCCAAGCTTGAAACCACATTTTTCTCCTGCAAGACAATCTTTTCTTGGGATTTCAAAATCCCTACCAGTTTAGCCAATGAATATGATTTGAATTGCTCATGAGCTTTAACAGTGGACACAACCGCTCTCCACTCAGATCTAAGACCATTCAAAAACGTAACTTTTTGTTCAATCAACTTCCTTTCAATATCGTGTTTAATCATCTTACTGAGAAGATGATGGAAGCGATCGAATGTCTGAGTAATAGTTTCCTCGAGATTCTGCTTAAATTCGCCAAACTTAGATAAAAGTAAGGTCTGAATGGAATGCTCCAGATCTTCATCTGTGGAATATAACTCTCGCAGCCTATCCCATATTTCTTTGGCAGTGCTGCATGAACTTACTAGCCTGAAAGTATCCGATTGAAGAGGGAATCTGATTAGTCTCAATGCTTTAATATTGCACTAAAACTTATCCTTTTCGTCTTGAGCAATACCTTTTACGTCCTTCAACAGATCATTATACTCTTTCTGAGTTTTAATGATTTTAGACGTTGCTGAATGAGCGAATGGTCCAGACACTATTGCTTCCCAAATAAGATATCCATTGTCTTCAGATCCAATGACATAATCTTCAAAGTGATGTGCCCAGACTTTGTAATCCTGGGTGTAAAGGATGGGAATCTTCGTCGTTGATCCAATGCTGTTAGAGATGTTTATGGGATTTGATTGTGACTCGTCCATGCTTGATCGTATAACCTTTTTCACAGAAAAGATGTGTATGAATTACACAGCCTCCTGCTCTGATACCAAATGATAAGTTGTTAATTAACTTGATGATCGATTAGATCTTCTTAACAGGTAATGCGATGAAGTAAAAACAATAAATAACACAAGTATAGATCAAGATGTGTCGAATGATTAGACCAAACAATCCTCAACAGAGCTCGACTAAGAACTTCCGCTGTAGAGGATTCTAGGGTTACAAGAACGATAACAATAAACTTGCTGAATAATAACTCTCTGATCGTTCTATTTTGTCGTTACTTTCTAGGAGCATGCAAGCACCTATATATAAACTAAACCCTACTAAACTCACGGATGGACAGGCCCATACCGGAGATACATAATGGACTAGCTAACGAGCCCAATAGACGCATTACATAACACAAAACACGACCCAACACCATCAAAGGACGTGGGTTTTGCGTTCATGAAATCCTTATAGGAACCCTCTTTTCGGTGTCCCTGACTGCTTTCTTGGTTTTGGGTTTGGGTACCACCTCCCAAACTACCGGAACCTCCAGAGTTCCGTTGAGACATGGCAGCTGCCACCGCTGCTGTAACAGCTTCCTGGAATACAACAGGGTCAATTTGTGGAGGAGGTGGTGGCGGAGGTTTGTTGGTCTTGGATCTGGGTCTCTTTCTTGGAGGCATCTTGATCTAATATGATCAAGGAAGAGAGGATGATAAGTCCTCTGAATTGAATCAAGAGATATGACAGATATATGCTAACAAGCGATAAAGCAGGAAAGAGTTATCAAAGCGGGAAAATTATCGCTAAGGGAATGATCAAAGAATAATGCATGAACGTGGATTTCTACCAAGGATTGTCTCGAGAAATACTCCCATAGTATTTCATGATTCGTTACGACGTTGGTTCGATGTTTGTGGTATTAGGGTAAGTTTTCGGCATGTCGCATACCACAGTCACTCCCAAGCACATGTTGGCCGTGTCTCGAATGAATATAGTTGGCCAGGCTATATTGATCCTAGACACGACTACATAACTGCCCAGGTTTAACCGCAGTACACACCACCCATTTACTTATGTTTTGTTCTACTTGTAGTTACGGATCTCGACGGTTCGGTATACTTATATACTTTTGAAAATACTTATATTTTGAAGATTACTTTTAGTTCAGAGCACTTAGGCCCCTTAATGTTTATAGTTTTATACCATGTAAGGTTTGGTATACTTCATTCACTATAAACAAGGGCTATGATACCAATCTGTCACACCGCGAAAACCGAAGGCGGAAACATTTTCGGGGTTGACTCCACGTTGAGTATCAAATCCAATGCACATAGTAAGTAAAGTAAAACAACCATTACATTACATATAGAAAAGTTTATATTTGTTTCAAAAGTAAAGTTATATATGTGATACATATTATATATATACACAATGAGACGAGTCTTCTGCGCACTCCGTCTGTGCCAAAAGAGATTGTCGGGTACCTGTCTAATGCGGACCTGAGAATACAAGCGGTTTGAAAATCAGCATAAAGTTGGTGAGTTCATAAGCGGTTAGTTTTTCTAAAAATGTACGAGTTCCTTTGGTTTCCTGAAAAAGTAGTTATCCAAGAAAATCCTATATTTTCTTAAAAGTTGGTTACCAAATCCAAAATGTAATGTAAAAGGTGTACAATGAAAACATGATTGTTCTTGTCAATTGTAAAGTTTGGTTATCTAACTTGTTACACTTTTCTGGTTACGTAACACTGTTACCCAGGAAAATCCTATATTTTCCTACATGTGTGTGCGATGAACTGTTACCAATTCTGATTATGTTCAATGTTATCCCCAGGAAAATCCCATATTTTCCTAAATGTGTGTGTGTGTACTATTACCAATTCTGTGTGTGAAGTCTCCTGAAGGTCCGATTATCCTTAAATGTACATTACTTTTATTACGAACATAAAACTAATAATTAAGTGTAAAATGATAATAATCTTGATTGCGAGTTCCATAACCATACTTCAGACCAGATATGACTCGAGTCGTGGCCAGTATCCTTTTTATGACTTTCGTTACCCTTGAACTTTTTGGTTCGGATGTAGCTAGCAGCCAGGTGCGGGATTGTCAGTCCCGTATAGATCTATACACTCAAGTCACGCTCCCTATCTAAGAGATTCTAGTTACAGGTGCGGCCCTCCACTCACGTATCTCTGTGGAGTGTTCACCGAGGACGTGTCTCCAATCATTAAGATTACTTTTTACTCTCGTGTCTAGTGAAGTAGTATCTATGACTAACAAAGTTCTAATGGTGCCTGTCCTTTACACTCGAGCCTAGGTGTTTTATTAAGGACATTACAAATGTTTCATGTTTTCTAATGGTGTCTATCCTTTACACTCGAGCCTAGGTGTTTTATTACAGACATTACAAAGGTTTTATGATCTCTATCAATATAAGTGTGAACAATCAATTGTTAAACATAACAGTATATAATAAGAATTGAAATCGTTTAAACAAACCACTCTGCAAGTTAAAACAGTTTGTTAGCAGGTTTTCAATTCTTAAAAGTGTGCGAATTATCAAACCATTTAAGTAAAATAATGAATTTAAGTACAAGATATTCTGTACTTTTGCTTGTATTCCCCCCTGAAAACATTTAAAAAAACATTGAAAAAGGGTAGGGGTATGAACTTACCGGACGCGGAATGTGACGACTAGGATGTTAAACGTCGAATCGAGGCTTGAACACGAGTGTGGTTCCTATGTAATATGAAATGGTATACAAATATATCTAATTAGATTTATAAACTCTAATTAGATATGATATTACACTCCAATGAGCGAAAACACTTCAAAACGAATGTTTGGAGTGACCCGGGTGACATCTACGGACTTGTATTGATGCGTGGGACTTGGGAATTGAGTTTACTCTTCAAGAATAAACTCCTTATGGAGTTTTCAGCCTCATATACCATACACACATGAGTTCACAGCCGTGAACTCATGTTGACAAGGGTTATGGAGCTTAAATGGCCAATATCACTAGGGAAGAGTTGGAACAATTTTTCCTAAGGCTTGGGATTGATTTAATTCATCAAATAACACCACTTAAGGGAGTTTATGGCCCTAGCATGGAGCTTACAGCCGTAAACTCCTATACCCCCTTGAATAAGTGTTTTAATGTCCCAAAATTAATCACATGTGATTCCTAAAATTTATACAAGCCTTGATATGAATTTGGGGCACCATAAGACACACAATTGGGAGTTTACGGCCCTGGAGCACATGCTATGGCCGTAAACTCTCAAATGAAGAGTTTGGTTATGTTTAAGGTCCCCAAACTATTTTTGGTTGGCTCTATGATTTATTCTAAAGCTTTTGGTGAAGTTATATGGCTTTCTAACATGTTGGAAATGAGTTTACTCCCCATGTATGAGGAGTTTACGGCCCAAGCAAGATCTTGGGCAGTAAACTCATTTTTACTCCTCTAATTTAATGTTCAAGGTGTTCCAAGGCCAAAACCAATATTCTACAATTCATATCTAAGCTTTAATGGAGTTTTGGAAGGGTTTAAGGGCATATAAACCCCATTTATATGATTTTACGGCCCAAGCATGTTCCTTGGGCGTAAACTTTTATTTGTCCCTCAAAATCCAGGTCTAGGGTGTTCTAAGTCCGGTTTTGCAAGCCTTAAGGTCATATCTAAGTCCCAATGATGGTTTGGAAGGGTTAAATTGCTCAAAAACCCATGTTTTTATGTGTTTACGGCCCAAGCATGCTCCTTGGCCGTAAACACATGTTCCAGGTCCAAAATGATAAATTAAACATGAATTTGAAGGCCTAAGAGGTTAAACAACAAGTTGGGGATGTTACCTCAAAGATTTGGAGCCTTAATTCAATGTTTTGGACCTTGAATCATTGATTGACGAGAGAGGTTAGAAAGATGGTTTTGAAATGAAACAAAAGCTTCAAATGAAAGCTTGGTTCACTTTAAATAGTGCCCAAGTTCGGGACACAGTGGAATTCTACCCGATACCGGCGTTAGACGGGGCTTTTGGTCGCACCCGATTAAGTTGTCGTAACTTGATATGGTTGATTCTAGAAATGATTCGATCACTAGTATGGGGTGTTTGAATGAGTTCTAAAGGTATTAAAACACCCATTAATTCATAATATAAAATACACGTTAATGACTTAATTAAATGACGGAATCGAAAACGAAATTGGAAACGGCGATCGGATTATCGAAATGAGTTACGAAAAGGGGTACAAGCAATGAAACGAAATTTCGGGTTATTACAAATACCCAAGTGAAGCGAGTGAAGTCATCAACTATAACCAGTATGTACTTTTTGTGATGAAGATCGCCTACGGTTGATGGACCGCAGAGATCAATGTGTAGAAGTTCAAGTGGTTCAGATATTGATGAATCAATTACCATGTGGTGACTTGCCTTGGACTGCTTACCACATTCACAAGCAGGACAAAGAGTGTCATTGATGAACTTGAGAATGGGCAATCCTCTGACCAGCTCTCCAGTGACCAAGGTGTTGATATACTTGAAGTTTAGATGAGCGAGCTTGCGGTGCCATAACCAGCTAACTTCAGATACAGCTTTGGAGAGAAAACACAACTGCGGTTTTCCAATGATGAGAGAGACATCCAAAGGATACATGGTACCTTCGGATTTTGACTTAATCAAACAGGTATTTCTGTTACTCGTCATAACATAACAGAATTGATCATCAAACTCAACTCGATGTCCTGCCTTACATAGTTGGCCAACACTGATAAGATTGTGTTTAAGGCTTTCTACATAAGCAACCTTCTGAATTGAAAAATTCCCTGTAGTGAGTAAACCGTAACCTCGGATGATTCCATTCGCATTGTTGCCAAATGTAACATTTCCACCATTGCATATAGGCCTAAAATCCTGAAGGTATTCTAACCTTCCGGTCATGTGCAAGGAGCAGGCATTATCGATCAACCATTCTTCTTCTTGATCCTCCTTGCACAAAGCCTACAAAAATTAAGTGGTTAATTTGGGCACCCAAGTGAGTTTGGAGCCCGGAGTCACATATGAGGTATTAATCGATGCATGATGTGAGGTGGCAGGGACAAGTTTTAAGTCAACTTTTAAGCCTAGTCCTGGGTATTTGAGATTTTTTGAAGTTGTGTGAGATTGTGGATAGTTACGAGTCTTTTGAGAACGATGAGATTTGTCATGAGAGAAGATCTTTTGACATTGACATTGACACGTGAACTTTATATCATTTTCTCTGACATTTGGCTTAGTCTGTGGTTTTGAAGAAAAAGTATGCATTTGTCCAGTCCGAGGATTGTAAGATTTGACCCTTTTGTTTGTGTGTTTTGAAAAGGTGTTTTTTGCAGGTCTTGCATGTGTGTAGACACGTGTAGGCCTTTTGTGAGGTGATTTCGTCAACTCTTGAGGTGACCTTTTGAGTGCCGGAGTTGGCAATTTTTTTTTCCATTTTTGAGTTTTTGAAATTGACTTTGGAAGGGTCGGAGTAGGTAGAATACCTTTCCATTTTGGATTGTCTAATGAATAGACCTGAAAACCATTTGATCGAAAAGACTTATCCTTTGAGTCAGGTGATTTTTGAGCAATGTCATAAATAGTAAACTCCTTTCTTTTTGTTTTCTTGGAAACAATTGATTTGAAATGATAATTTGAGAAAACAAGTTTTTTCGGACTCTTTGACTTGGGATATTTCTCAAATTTCTTTCGTTTTGAATGAATTTCCCGTTGCTTCCCACGGGAACGAAATTCTTCTTTAAAAGCTCTTTTTGCTTCGGTCTTAGGAGAACCACAGTCAGTGACATTTAATTGCGGTTTCCTTAAATCTTTGGGAGATTTTAAAAAACAGGAACTTGATTCATCCGAACTGGAGAAGTCAGGACTTTGAGAACATTAACCAAATTCAAAATTTCCGATCGGTAATTCATGATTAATTGGTTTAATAGTCACAGAACTTTTGACTATGGTCTGCGATTTAGTGCTTTGGACAATCGTAGAGTAAGTCTTGGTGGATACTTTAGTGGGACAAATGTTAATGGGTAATAGGACGGTTTGTAGTTCATGACTGCGGTTAGGAACACTGCGGTCAGACTGTAAAGATGGGAAGTCTAATGTGACTTCAGGACTTTCTACAACAATTTCCTCATAGGCTACGGATGATGATTGAGAATCAGAGTGATCTATGTTATCAACATGATTAGAAAATTCAGGGAGAATTTCTTCGATAACACAGTTATTACTCAGATCATGGAGTTTACCAACCCCAATTAAAAGTGTTATCAACATTCCCATTATTAACAAGATTCTCAATGGCCTTAGTTTCATTAAAATGCTTTTCAATTAAAATATTTAAGCGTACACTTTCACTCTGTGCTAAATTTCTCTGATTTAAAGCTATTTCTAATTGTTTTTCGCTTAACATCCTAGCATCCTTTTCTAGCATCAAGTCCTTCTCTAACATTGCCATTTTGAGTCTCTTATTGTCCAAACGTCCTCTAACGTGGAACATCTCCTGAGAAGCGATGTTCTTCTCATCTAGGGCTTTATTGTAGTCTGTAAGGACGGCAACACATGTGTCATTAAGGGTGCCCAAGTAAGGTTGACAGTCATGCATGCTATAATTTAAAGATTGAATCATAAGTTATACCTGTTCCACAATGCTGAGAGTTCCATCTTTCGCCATATAGCAATGGTTCTTCTTTAGCTTGGTTGAACCGTCTTTATCAGTAGTTGCCATCATACAGATCTTGCCTTCTTCTTTACTGCAATCGTCTTCATCTCCGTCTCCGGATGACCACACTTGATGATTTCTTTTCACTTGAGCAACGTAGGCTTTTCCCTTTTCTTTGTCCTCCAGTTCTTGAGGCATTCTGAGATAGAAGGCTCTATCTTTCACTACGTTTTCCTTGCAATCCTGGGAAAAATGGTTTTCTTTGTTGCACTTGTGACATATAACAATGTCACTTTTGTCTTCTAAAGAGGTATCGGAATCAGTTGATTGAGGCTGTGGTGATACGTCTTTAGATTGTGTTTGCTGAGACTGCGGTGGAGGGAGAGGATTCTTGGTGGATTGAAAATGATTGTTTTGAAAGTTGCGATTGAAAAGTGGTCGGTTGTACTGTTGATTTTTACAAAATGAAGGTGGTAAGCGATTGAATTTTATACTGACAAGGGCAATGACATTTTGAAACTCTTCTTCATCGTCATATTCTGACTCTGCTTCATATGACTACGGTGATGAGTCATACGAAGTGGGATAAGTTTGCGTGTTAGGTGATTGTGCTACAAGAGCAAGTGGACCTCCGAAGTCTGAGCAGTCCTTGAGTACAATGAACTCTTGAGCTTGCAACTCTCCATAGAGTTTATAGAGGGACAACGAGTGAATCTTCCTGTCTCCTTGAACAATCATTTTTCAACTTGATTGTCACAAAACTGTCCAATGCGGGCACCGTTCGTAACAATGATTTTGGCTTTTGTCCAATGTCTTCCCAAGCCATTAAAGAACTGTAGGTTTGTTTCATGATTGCTGCGGACGGTGGCCGCATTGGACAGTTTTGTGACAATCAAGTTGAATCTCTTAAAAGAGTCTTCCAAACTTTCACCGGAGTGAGCTTTGAAATTTTTGAAGTCATTGAGGGTCGTAGTGAGCTTCTTGACTTGAACCTGTTCTGAACCTTCGTACAAGTTTTTGAGAACATCCCAAATCTCTTTTGCTGATTTGCAGTTTATGATGATGTCGAAGTTGTCAGGAGCAACTCCACAAGAGATTTCATTAAAGGCAATAGCATCATTTTCCATCTTGTCGAGATCATCTTTGGTGGGACGGTTCAAAGATGGTTGACCTCCTCCTAGCCTTGTTGTAGCTCCATTAGTTTGGACTGGTGTGAGGACTGGAACATGTGTTCCTTCTTCTACAGATCACCAAACATCTCTACCAAGTCTTCTGAGATATATCTTTCCATCCTTTGAGACTAGTGATGGTATTCATTCGCAACTAGTGTTAGGGCTCGATTAGAACCACCAACACTGTTGGAGACATTTAGTGATAATGATTGTGCCATTTTGAAGTTTTTTTTTGTGTTTTAGAAATGAGCTTCAGTGGTATAGAAAACTCTTCGACAAATCAGAGTTCCAATTTTCAAAAAGCAACCAATATGGCTCTGATACCAATTGTTGAGAGAAAAACTTTGAGACACACTTGAACAAATCGTGAGTACAAGTATATAGCGGAATAGTTAATCTTGAAGGATCTGTTAGCTCAACAATAATATTAAGAGTTAGAAGTTAGTGAGTTAGATACAGAAAAGTAAAGGAATGTAAATGACAACAATTGTTATATCAAGTATACACAAAGACAGATTCATAACAAGGAATGCATTCAAACCAAGTTAGTAAATGAGATCTAGCTTAGTGATTTTGTCACAAGTGACTTGCTCTTGAAAAGAGATGGTAATTGATTATGAGAGTAAGAAGGTTTGACAAGTAAGATAGAATAAGAACTGATGTGTATTAGAAATTGAAAAGAGATTCACATCGGTGCTGATTACATGAGAAATGAACTCTATTTATAGAGACAAGTTTACAGCTCTAAAAGTAGTCATGCAAGGCATACTGGATATTAGAGTGTTTTACAGAAAAGAAAAAATAAACTAAGTAAAGATAATGACTGCGGTGCTGAAGACTTCGAATGGCTTTTGTTGATGAGATTGCTTGACTGCGGTTGCTTGGAGGCTATGGTAGCTGAAGTTCAAGAGGGTCAATTTTTGATTCAACAAGTATGTTGATCTTTAGGTGTCTTTTAGTTCATGCACTTTATCATATTTGTCTTATTGTCATTTCTTTTCTATTTAAGGAGTTGTAACCTTGTGTTATGTATGCATTAGTGAAAACATTCACCTTTCTCATCAATACCAAAAATCATTAAGACAATCATTCTCTCTATGATTCTTATTATTCTTGAATCTCTTTACACTGTTCGTATGTATTATTTATGTACTTTGAGCACTTTGATGAAATTCTTAATTCCGTGACAAGACTTGTTTAGCAAACTTGACTGGACCTTTATTAGTGGTAGACATTGAGCTTAAGTTAATTCAAGGTTTGAGTTTTCAAAACTTGTCCGCACAGATCTTTGCTTTCATATTTGGGGAAACGAACCATGTATGTAAGGATAAACGGTTGTTTGAAATATTAACACTGATTGACGATGGATCTGTGCAGAGAATGGGAGATGATTATTTATACCTATTTGTGGTGTCGGTGCCTTGTGTCTTGAATTTACTTCCTGAAAGACTATTAGGTTTTTTGATGTTTTGTTTGTTCCTAAGATTCGAAAGAATCTTATTACCTTTAGTTGTTTGAATTATCATGGTTTCAAACAAGTTATTTAGTTGAATAAGATCAACTTATGTCGAGGTGGAATGTTTATTGGTTTTGGATATTTATATAATATAATGTTTTGTTTGAGTATTGTTGACAAATTATTACTTGTTCAAAATTTTGCATTTTTATCTTCTAGTTCTAATGTTGATAAGTCTATGCTTTGGCATGTAAGATTAGGTCATGTTAACTTTAGAAGGATGCATGAGATGTCAAAAGATGGATTAGTTCCAGCCTTTGACATGACTTCTGATAAATGTAAAACATACATTCTTAAAAAAGTAATAAAACAACCCCTTCCTAGTGTCATTAGAAATTCGGCTATTTTGGAACTTATACACAGTGACATGTGTGATTTTTACTCCACTCCTTCATTGGGAAATAAAAATTATGCAGTCACCTTCATTGATGACTACACTTGGTTTTGCTATGTGTATTTGTTACATTCTAAGGACGAAGCCTTAGATAAACTCAAAATATACAAAACCAAGGTTGAATTGCAACTGGGCAATCTGGTTAAGTTTCTTAGGACTGATAGAGGAGGTGCACATATAAATCTCATATACTTTTAATCAATGGGTATCATTCATGAGACCACAACACCTTACTCTCCTTAACATAATGGAATTAGTGAACGCAAAAATCAAGTTTTAAATAAATTCATAAACTCGATTCTGTTATACTCAGGATTATGTAATGCATTCTGGGGAGAGGCCATGGTAATGGCTTGCTATTTATTAAATAGGGTTCCAAATAAAAGGCACAAATCTGTCCCATATGAACTTTTGTTTAAGAAAAATCTGAATTTAAGCTATTTTCGGATTTGGGGATGTCGGGCAACTGTAAAACTAACCAAGACTAAAAGGACAACTTTTGGAGAATGTGGAATAGATTGTATATATTCACCGGATATGCCGAACATTCCAAGGCATATAGGTTCTACGTAATTCAACCTAATGATTAAGTACCGATTAACACCGTTAATGAGTCACATGATGCAATTTTTGATGAAATGCGCTTTGCAACTATTCAAAGGCCTAAGGATCTGACTTTTGGCAGTAATGAATTGCAAAATCCAGAAAGTTCAAATGGTGTTACTGAACCAAAAACACAAGAGCTACAAAAAAGCAAAATATGCCAAGTTCTGAAATATTTCGGTTCTAACTTCCAAGTATTGATGATGATCCAAATGCATTTCAAGAGGCCATGCGGTCGCGTGATGTAATATTTTGGAAGGAAGCAATTGATGATGAAATGTCATCAATTCTTGAAAATAACACTTGGGTATTGACCGATTTGCCACAAGGTTCTAAAGCACTTGGTTGCAAATGGATTTTCAAAAAGAAAATGAAATTTAATGGGACTATTGACAAGTTCAAAGTCAAGTTAGTCATTCAAGGTTTTAGACAAAAACCTGGTATTGACTATTTTGATAAGTATGCTTTGGTTGCACGTATTTCTACTACTAGATTGTTGATTTCCTTAGCAAGTATCTACAATCTGGTGATTCATCAAATGGATTTGAAAACAGCCTTTTTGAATGCTGAACTTGACGAGGAAGTTTACATGAAACAACCATAAGTTTTCATTATGCCCGGTAAAGAGCATATGGTTTATAAACTTGTCAAATCTTTGTATGGGCTGAAACAAACACCTAAACAATGGCATAAAAAGTTTGATGAGGTTAGTTTGTCCTCTGGTTTCAAGATTAATCAATGTGACAAATGTATTTATAGTAGATTTGATGATGCTACCAGTGTAGGAGTGATCATTTGCTTATATGTAGATGATATGTTGATTTTTGGTAGCGACCAAAATCAAGTGGATGAAACAAAGAAAATGGTATCATCAAAGTTTTCCATGAAAGATTTCGGAGAGGCTGATATAATTCTTGGAATAAGAATTAAAAGGATGAAAAAAGGCTTGGTAATAAATCAAAGTCATTATATTGAGAAAATTCAAAGCGTTTTAATTTTATCGATTGTTCTCATGTGAGCACTCCTATGGATCTAAGTGTGAAATTGATGGACAACACAAGAACTTCTATTTTAAAATTGGAATACTCTAAGGCTATTGGTAGTTTGATGTATGCAATGACAAGTACCATGGCTGGCATTGCTTTTGTTGTAGGAAAATTGAGCACGTACACTAAAAATCCTAATGCTCAACATTGGCAAGGAGTGAATAGAGTGTTTAAGTATCTCAGGGGAACCATGGATTATGGATTGAGTTACCCAAGATATCCTTTGGTTTTGGGAGGACATTCGAATGCAAGTTGGATAACCAAACTAGAGGATCAATCCTCAACGACTGTTTGGGTGTGCTTGCTTGAGGGAGGTGTTATTTCTTGGGCTTCCAAGAAGCAAACTTGAATTACAAACTCAACAATGAAATATGATTTTGATGCGTTACATTCTGTAGGTAAAGAAGTTGAATGTTAAAAGAACATAGTCTATGAGATTCCTTTGTGGTCTAAACTGATATCACCTATTTCTGTCCATTGTGATAACGTTTCCGCTTTGGGTAAGGCTTATACTTAAGTGTGTAATGATAAGTGTCGACACTTAGGTGTCCGAAACAGTATGATTAGAGAAAAAATCATGAATGGTGTAATTTCTATTGATTTTGTGAAATCACAACATAATTTGGCAGATCAATTGACTAGGGGTTTGTCTAGTGACTTAGTGTACAGGTCTGTGATTGGGATGGGATTAAAGTCCATCTAAATTTTGTAATGGTGAGACGTCCAATTCCATTCTAATATGATATTAGGAGCTATATTCAATGTGGAAAGCTCACACTTATAGATTGGAACACATGAAGTATACATCCTAGGTAATGTCTTCGGTTCTACAGTTGACTAGGTTAAGGTTTAACTTGTTAATAATTCCTTTGATTAAATGTATATGTCTATACATGGAAAGGAGTTACCTATGTGATTGTGAAATGTAGCCTCATTTCAAGAGTTTGTAAAGTTGGTCTTGATACGATCATGAGAGGATTAGGACACAGAGATTAATAATAACGTCAGGTTGTATTTTGCTAGAAATTTCAATAAACTAGTATGTATTTTATTTTATGGTATTCAAATGGGTTGATGTTTTCAATTCTTAGAACACCCTAATTCTCAAGTATTTGTAAGATTATGATGCTAAGTGGAAATTCAATCGTTACGAAAATTTCATTTTGTACTAGTTTGGTTTTGTTTTGATAATGTTATATTTGTTCAAGGGTTACACTAAAATGGGGGATGATTGTTTGTGATTTTAGTGTCACCAGGACATTTTTGTGTAACTGGAACTTATATGTGAGCTAAGGGGCTTCATGATTTGCACTCTAATATATGTTTGGGTATGTGCGGATTGCACACATGTATAAGATAGAATTGGAAGTAGGTTTAATGACAAGTCGGGGGTCTAGGAGTAGCGCCTTTGAGTATGGGGTTTCCATATAGGCAGTGCCAATTTGGCGAGGTCTAGGGGTATAGTTGAAAAATTGAATTCTTGAGGGTGATTATGGTAAAATTGACTCTCTTTTGGTGGAGAGGGATCACATTTTGGTTCTCATGTTTCTTCACACGAACTTAGAATCTTCTAGAAATTTTGCTTACGTTTTATGCGCCTAGATTTATGTGTCCCCTTGGGATTATCCTAAGCTGATCAGAGGGTAGAAATATCAGTTCAAAAAGTGTGTACACAATTCAAGGGGTATCCAGATTTCCACCATAAAACCCTACCCAATTTCTAACAAGAATTTCAATTCTTTCACCACCCCTAATTAGGAGTGCCAAAATCAATCAAATATAGATTTTGAAGGAACTCAATTATTCCGTTTGATGGTCCAAAAGACATACTTCCTCCGTCCCAATATTATTGTCCACAGACAAAAAACACACAGATTAAGAAAAACATTAATTACTACTAACTTTATATAATAAAATGACAGTTTTGTCCTTACTTTGCATTTAATATTCCATTAAATGCTTAGTTGGTTAAGTAATAATGAGGGGGTATTTTGGTAAAAATGTTATTTATTTTTAGAAGTGGACTATTATTTTGGGACAAACCAAAAAGGAAAGATGGACAATAATTTTGGGAAGGAGGGAGTATGAAAGAATCTCAAATTCAATTCTTTTGAATTTCACTAGAATCCACAAAGGATTGACTAATAAGTACCATGTGTTCAATTGGTGATAAATAGCAGATGAAATTGGTCGTACGTAATAAGTGTATATTAAACGTGTTTTAGAGTAAACGGTGTGAGCAACGCCCACATCTATTTTTGTGACGTGGAAAGACCAAAACTTCGTGGTCACGGCTAAATACACCCCCCCCCCCTTTTGTTTTCATCTGTTACCAACGATTTTGTTGCCCTTCGATGCCCACATAACGATTCGTAACGCGATGGAACGGTCATTTTTTTTACTATTGGTGAACAGTCATTATGTAAAAAATTAACTTTTTTATTTTACATATAAATACACACACAAACATAATTTTTAAACACCCAATCTTCTCTCATCTTCATACTCCTTTCTACTTTTTCTAAAACAAAAAATCACTTTCCTTTTCAACCAAATACGGAGCAAAACATGAACACCCAGCCTCCACACATAAACACATTCGTCCCAATGGGTTTCGTACAATACGGTAGTTATATGAACCTACTCAACTCAAAATCACCCCCAATGCAATTTCCTAAATTTCCTTACATGCAACGAAACCCAAATCTTCAACAAAACCTTTTCGGTGCTTTCAGTTCCATGCAACAAACAACCACACAACCACCACCAGAAATTATTCCCGAAACACGAGTTGGAGGCAGTCTGAAAAGGAGAGGGAAAGGGAAAGGGAAAAGGAAGGCAGTCACCTATACTGAAGAAGAACCTCCACTATGGTGGACACCAGAGGATCAGTACGCGTTGGCAATGGCATGGTGTGGGACTTCAAAGAGTTTAACCATTGGAAATGATATGCAAGGAATTAGGTTTTAGGAAGTCGTTCTTGGCAATTTCCACGCGCTTATGAAGGAACAAACATATCGCAATTTCGATATGCTTAGTAGCAAGTGGACTCCGATCAGTCGCCGATGCACCAAGTTTAATGCGATTTTCATGAGACTAGAATCGCAAAAGCAAAGTGATGCAAATGATTTTGATGTGTACAAAGCTGCACGAGAACAATATCAAGTTAAAATGGGGCACACTTTCGAATTTGAAAAAATATGGGAGATTGTCAGGTAAGATCCAAAATGGATTAAGGCACCAACATCGTTAGAGGCACAATCAAAGAGGTCTCGTAATTCTAGTTCGTTTGACGTTTTCGATGCACGAATGCACATCTACCTCAATGCCGACACGAATGACATCCCTGACGACATCAAAGAGATCTCCCCCTCCCCCCCCCCCATGTCGACCGATCGGACGCGACAAAGCGAAAGACGCTCAATGTCACACAGACGAAACTGATAAAAGGGCACAAGAGTTGGTAGAAATGAAAGCAAAGTTCGACCAACACAATCTGATCGCCCAACAAAAGCTGATGTGCAACGTGAACACTTGGAGTTTTTGTGTAAGTAGACGGAGAAAAATCAAATGGCGAAGGATTTAACAATTCTCCAGACTACCGAAGAAAATATAAGACCAGGAGAAGTGCAAGTACTCCGAAAGATGAAGGAGAAAATCGAAAAGCAATATTTGGATGACTAGTTGATCATTTTTTAGTTTTTAGAACAATGTTCTTTTTGTGTGTTCAACATTGTTTTTTTTTTTATTTGGTGTGTAATGTTATTTTAAATTTTGAATGATATGGTTATTCTATGATTTAATTAAATTACGTGTTTCGTTTTTTCCTTAAAATAATCCGTGATTAAAAAAATAAACTGAAAAAGAAACAAGCAAAAATAAATAAATTGAAAAAAGAAAAAAAAAACGAAAAATTAAATAAAAAAATAAATGATGACATAGAAAGTTAAAGATGTTATAACTAGTTGACAATTTTCTCCATTTGATGTTATGATACCATTTCGATATGACATGTAAGATGATACATTTTAGATGTGATAACTAATCAAGCAAACATAGTTTATTAAAAGAATGAACATAATATAAAAAAATAAAAAAAATAAAACAGGAAAAAGTGTACTACTTAGGTTTCAAGTGGGGAAATGGTCTCTGCTAAACGTTCCGTCAACATGTTTAGCAAAATTGAATAAATTTCGTTAATTTGAATGGGAAGACTAGACACCAGCGGTCTTTCAACGGTGTTGCAACATTCTTGCTAAGAGGTCAGGTCATTTTCCTACCACATTCTCATAGCTTACAAGTTGGATATGTATGGGCAAATAAGTTAATTAAAGTCAACATATCATTTATTGGTTTGTAGTTATATTTATTTTATAACTTTTTATATTATTGTCATTTATTTAAATATATTTGTATTATTTATGTTTTAGAAAGATGAGTCTCCCCAAACGAGTGCATTTGACCAGCTTATGCGCACCATGACTATGGTCTGAAGTCACCACAAAAGAACTCAAACAAACCACCATTACCACACGAGCAAAAAACAACAATCAAATTAGAATTCGGGTAGACAGGCTATCATATACACATCCCTAGAATATTTCAGTGGTAGGCGACTAATGAAATGGTTGTATTGTTTGTTTATAAACCAAATATGTATTGTGCTAGAAACCATAATTAGTTTATATTTTTTATGATGCTAGCTCATAACTAGCTCTTCTCTGTATATATATGGTTGTTTTTTTTAAAAAACGATTATTATATATCTTTTAAATTATTTGTTTTTTTAACTATTAATAATTATATTCATTTGAATGTATTATTCAGTAACGGTTAGTTATCGATATTTAAGATATTTGTTAAAAAAATAAATAAGTTGATGTTATATATGAAATACTTTTGATATTGTATTGATATAAGAGCAAATACAAAGGCTGAATTAACACAATTGAAAATTTTGTATCATCATATCGGTGTGGATGATGTAAACCGGCCACTTGGGATGTTCGAAAATCCGGAGTTTTGAATATCTGAAATTATGGATTATGGATACGGATTCAGATTGCAATAGGATACCTGAATTTTTCCTCAATTTGTACTTGTACTTATCTTTTACTCCAACTAAATATAAAATTCAATAAACATAAGCCGTACAGAATTTCTGGTTTCTAAATTCCAACAGCAATGTTCGTTCACACAAGTAATTCAATAGTCAATAGTCAATAGTCGATACTCACTTTCCAGTGAGTTCCTTTCTATCACCTATATAGCAGCAAATAAGGAATTGCATAAAAGTCTCTTACGCACAAAATGCAGAATACAATTTGGCCACAATAATAAGTCCACCTGGAGCACTATGAGGATATTTTGATTTATTAACCTATAACTGAAGTATCTTATTAATTTTCTTTAACAATATATACCAAAATTCATAGTTGTTTTGTTATTTTATGAATCTCCATATTGTTTGTTTCACTTAATCTAAGGGGTTATCGTTGACGAGTCCTCCTTAAAGAATAGCAAACAGTCAAACTATCAATCGCAATTAAAGAACACACCACTGACTAACTGTAATCAATATCGCTACCTGCAAGTAGTGTGAAAAGATATTAAAGAGCACACCACTACCCGCCACAATGGACTTTCAACGGTGTTGCAACTTTCTTGCAGAAACACCACGTCAGCATCTTCCTTGCAATTTCTGAAAGACATGCAATTCATTTGCATATGATCTGACTGGTTTTTATCAAACGTTTAGTAAGAGTCCGATAATTCATAATTATTTGTTGGTTGCATAACTCCGATTTTTTTAATCCAGAAAATATTCGAACCAAGTATTTTAAAACTGATTTCGAAAAAACCAGAATAGAATATAAATGATCTGATGGTTACTAACTCGATTTAAAAAAATGGGAATCTGATTTTTCCCCGAGTTTTATCCAATTTTAAAAACTCCAGATTTTAATCCGATTAAAATTGAATTTTTTTCTTGAAAAGTCTTTATCCAAAAAAAACTTACGTACACTTTTACAAGTATTTTATTTGGTTTGAGTAAATTTGAATTAAAAAAATAAATAAATAAAATGGATTTTGTATAGGCATCTCGGAAAACATATTAAAAAGAGATCAGTTAAATTTGTATCGTTATAAATTATACGAGATGTTCATATCTAATGCCAAAATCCAGTAAAAACATATTTGGATTTAAGCAAATCGGATAACCAAAAAATAAAAAAAAAATAAAAGATTTAATATGAACCCGGTTTTAACAAAAATCAAGTTGATACTTCTATTTAGTTGATAATTTTTTTACATCATTGTAATATTATTTAAACGTATTTATATAATTTATATATAAACTAAATATGAAGTCCTATTTGATTATTATATATCTTAAAAACTATTTATTCTTTAAATAATAAATATTTATATTCATATACATATTATTATGATTAAACTATTTGAGCCAATAATGTTGGCAACTCACTATAAATTAAATATGAAGCTCGTCGAAATCCAATAAGAACCCAACAAGTCAAAGAGAACTTCTCTCTCATATCCCCTCACGGGCTTTGAGTTCTTGTAATTCTCCCTACTTTTTTCTATTAATAGCAAGAAAAGAATATTGAAGTTGCATAAATCTCATAGTACTCTTTCATTTGCAGATAAATCATCTAAAAGCAACATGGGTGCAGGTGGTAATATGTTGGATCCAAGTAAGGCCAACGATATACTAAAACGTGTCCCAGTTGAGCCACCATTCTCATTAAGTGATCTAAAGAAAGCAATCCCTGCTCATTGCTTCGAGCGATCTCTCATCCGTTCATCTTACTATGTTGTTCATGATCTCGTTGTTGCTTACGTCTTCTACTTCCTTGCCGATAAATATATTCCTATTCTTCCTTATCCTCTAGCTTACTTAGCATGGCCAGTTTACTGGTTCTGCCAAGCAAGCATTCTTACTGGCTTATGGGTCATCGGTCATGAATGTGGTCACCATGCCTTTAGTGACTACCAGTGGATTGATGACACAGTCGGCTTCATCGTCCACTCTGCTCTCCTCACCCCTTATTTCTCTTGGAAATACAGCCACCGAAATCACCATGCCAACACAAATTCACTTGATAACGATGAAGTTTACATTCCTAAACGCAAGTCCAAAGTCACGCTTTACTCTAAAATTCTTAACAACCCACCTGGTCGAGTGTTCACCTTGGTGTTTAGGTTGACCCTTGGGTTTCCTTTATACCTCTTAACTAATATTTCTGGCAAGAAATACGGAAGGTTTGCCAACCACTTTGATCCGATGAGTCCAATTTTCACCCAGCGTGAACGGATTCAAGTTCTGCTATCGGATTTTGGTCTTCTTGCTGCATTTTATGCAATTAAACTTCTAGTAGATAACAACGGAGCTGCTTGGGTAACCTGCATATATGGAGTTCCAGTGCTAGGTGTATTTGTCTTTTTCGTTTTGATCACGTATTTGCACCACACCCATCTGTCATTACCTCATTATGATTCAACTGAATGGAACTGGATCAGAGGGGCTTTGTCAACAATCGATAGGGACTTTGGCTTCCTGAATAGGGTTTTACATGACGTTACACACACTCACGTCTTGCATCATTTGATTTCATACATTCCACACTATCATGCAAAGGAGGCAAGGGATGCAATTAAACCAGTCTTGGGCGAGTTTTATAAGATCGACAGGACTCCGATTTTCAAAGCAATGTATAGAGAGGCCAAGGAATGCATCTACATCGAGCCTGATGAAGATAGCGAGCAAAAAGGTGTATATTGGTACCATAAAATGTGAACAATTGGAAAAATGTATCTGCGCATTTAATGTCTTTTACCTTTATTCTATGTATAATAAGCTATCTTGAATAAAATTGTGCTGAAATTGTTGGTTTTTTAAATATGCTTCTGGGTTGTGATATTATATCTACTTGCAATTAAAACCTCCACCAAATTGGTTAGGCTTTTTTTTAACCGCAAATGTGTTTCACTCCTAAACTATTCTTAAATCTATTTTTCTAAGGCCATTAGGTATGGATCCGTTGTGGTGGTGTTATAACAAGAAGACAGAGTGGTGTTCATGGTGTTATAACACTATGTTAAGAGGAGAGAGATAGAGAAGATAATTTGGCAGCCAATAGAAAAACTCGTTTCTTCTTGTCATGGAGACAACAAGAAGCACCACAACAAGATGCAACAAGAGGGGGGGGGGGGGGGGGGGGGTGTTCTCTCCCGTCACAACGCCGTTGAGGGTGTCACCTCAGCATAACGAGCACGCCACAATGCCCATACCGTCTACTCTAAAGGGATCAATGAGAGACGAAACCGTTGGAAGGATCAGTTATTTTGAGTTTAATATTAGTGGAATGATAAGTTGACATTTATTTTATGTCACAACATAGTGTAAAAATTAAAAATATATTGAGCACTTTATATATTGAGTGGTCAAAATAAAAAAAAAATAATAAAATAAGCTTTGTAGTCGGATGATACAAAGTGTTCGGTAAATAAAAATAAATAAATATAAGTTATAAACAAAATTTCTAACGAAAATTATTTGAGAAATAACATTTTATTTAACATTAATACGTGATCTTATTATTTTTATAAATACGAATATATAATCTATATAAAATATAATATGTAAAATAAAGATCAATGCAAATGGTTATGTATGTATGAAAATGATGGAATGGCTACTTAATATCGACAGAAATAAATTCGTATGTATTTTGTATATAATTAGCTATGAAATAGCGGCGTAAATATATCTGTAGGTATTCCGTCGGTAATTAGCTACGAAATACCTATGACATCGCAACGGAAGATATTAGCTACAAAATAGCTACGAAATACCAACGGATTTGTAATTGCTATTATTATTATTATTATTATTATTATTATTATTATTATTATTATTATTATTATTCGAGTCTTAAAAAAAATTTCGTTCGTTTTTTTTACATATTTAAGACATAAACAATTAAAAATCATACTTATAGTACTAATAATAATAATAGTTATAAACATAATGATATTACTAATAATGATAATAATTTATAATAATAGTAATGAATGTGTTTTAACACACAAACAAACGAAAAAAACTACTTTTAACATATCAATAAGGGGAAATAAACTATTTTTAATGCATAAATAATAAAAAAAATGATGATAATAAGGGGAAACATGTATGTATGTATGTATGTATGTATGTACGTGTATGTGTGTATATGTATGTGTATCTATATGTATGTGTGTATGTATATATACGTCTATATATGTGTATGTATATTTATGTGTATGTGTGACAACCTATTATTTTCAAATCTGTAAAAGTCAGCCAAAGTCAACAAAAGTCAAAATTTGTCAAATAAAAGTCAAACTCGTTGATTTATTTATTTATTAGAAGCTTATCTAAAGTTTTGATATAGCTAAGCCTTTTAATTAGTGTTGCAATATAATGATCTAAATTCGAGGATCGAAAACCCTCGCATAAAGGTAAACGCTCGGATCGAAAATGGGTTCTCGATCGTAAACCCTTCGGACATCAAACCTTCGCATGATGCTCTTTCTCGGCTGAAAACTACTTCTCTGGTAGAGTTCCTGACCGAGATCCCCTAAATGTTATCCATTGGCACGTGATTCTAAGTGTTTTTCTAGTCCCAATGAAGGTGTCCCATCATGATTTCGTCCATATACATATGTGGACCAAAATCAATACCTCATTCTTACACTTGTTGGCCCAAAACTCCCTTTTTCCCTCTCAAAAACACTATCGAGAACCCTACATTCTCTCTCAAGTATCATACGAAGACCACTTGAATCTTTATAGGATCATATTGAATTCATCAAGTGTTCTTCATAGCTTTCGAAATCATCATCCAATCACCTTTGTTCCAACCAAAAACACCCATATCTACTTGGGTTCACCAAGAACACCACTTGAATCACCAAGTGACCGAAAACACATAGGTGGCCGAAAACACCTATCTCCCTTTCGGTTCACTTCTAATACTCCTATTTGTAAGTGATTCTTACATCTTAGGCTATTCCATAACATGTTTACCACTATATTCACTAATTATATACATATATTGCATGAAATGCGATTAGGATTCGGTTTTGTTACGGGTTCTAACTTGTGGAATTAACTCTACTACACTATATCTTCACTCGGACACTCACATAAGGCGAATTCATACCCCTATGTTTTACCATTTTTAAATGCTTTTAGGGGAGAATACAAGTAAAACACAAAGTATTTGTGTTAACACTTACATATGATTACAAATCATTTTTAGATACTTAATGCCTTTATCAACTTATCAAACCATTTTAAACTATTTTTCATCCTCTTAAATTACTATTTTTATCAAACTATATTCATATATATATATATATATATATATATATATATATATATATATATATATATGTATGTATAATTAGGATTTAACATACTTAGGACTATTGCTCTTGTCTTAACTCATGTTCCTTGTTTGGTTGTGGGCTTAGGATAGGATCACCAGTCCGACTATCAGTTAAACCTTAATTATACATGCCAAATATACATATGAGTATTAAACTTATTTCAATAACATTGTTAGTCATTTTCAGTACAAACATAACACTTGTAAACTATAATAGGTATAGTTTTGAGATCCATTTCACATTATTTTCTAGTTCAATAATACATTACATGAATCAATACATAAGTAGAAATTACTTTTCATTACAAGTACATTATTCATTTACAAGAACAAGAAAACATATACGCTCTATACGTAAACGAATTAATACTAGAATGTGAGACACTACTTCATGGTACCTCCTAAGGTATGTGTTATGTCCTATTTTATAACAAGAGTCTCCTAGAGGGAGAGCATGAATTTGTGTATAGATCTATACGGGACTAACAATCCCTACCTCGACTATTAGCTACATTTGGACCGGCAGGTCTAGGGGTGACAAATGTCATAACATTCTGACGCCTGAAGAATGTCGTGTAGGCCGCTAGTCAGTTCAGTATGATTATAATCTCACTCATAGTAAGCTTTAACTAAACATTCGGTTTACAAAACAAACACTACTTCAGTAGTTTTATTCTAAGTAATAAGACTACTTATCAGTATTTTCCAGCAGTAATACACTATAGGGTTCATAAAAGTGCGGTATACTATTTTCTACCAAAGAAAACATACATTTATGGAAAACATACACTCACACTATTTCAGAATACAATAACATACAAACATTTTGGTCTTAATGCTTAAGATTGCTTTTCGTTTAAATAGAGAAAATATGGGATTTTCTGGGGAACATACTAACATTTTCATGGAACAAATACAAACTTCATATACTAAATGCTTATGAACTCACCAACTTAAATGTTGATACTCTCTTTTCAAAATAACATGTATTCTCAGGGAACCAGTAGACAGGTACACTTACCCAGGTTTTTGAGATGACGGAGCATGTTCAAGACTCTTCTTTTGATTTTGCTATACATTTTTGGTGTCATACAATTAACTCTAAGAACACACATGTATTAACTATATTTTAAATACACTGGATGTTGTTTCTTGTTTTACTATTATGCAATTGTTGTGATACTGTACATGATGTCCTCCACCCCTGAACGTTTCCGTCGTTCTGGTTTGGGGATGTGACAGATTGGTATCAAAGCTTTTTTTTTTTATAATGAACTAAGAATATCAAACCATAAAAAGATATACTACTATAAATGCTATGGGGCTGAAGCGCTCTGACTAAAAGTATAGTTTTAAAATCTAAGTATTTTTAAAAAAAAGTATAATATTGTACTTACATGCTTACTAGATCGGTATTATAGCTGAAACAAAGAAAAAGTATTATGATTGTTGAACAGTACGAGTAGACTTTGGAATATATATAATCAGGTATGGGACTGATATAGCCTGATCAACTATATCTATTCGAGAGGTTATTAGCATATGCCTAGGAATGGTCGTGGTGTTGTAACAAGTCTAAAAACTTACCAAACCCTACTACAAAGGAGTACTAGAACTTAACATACTAAATACTATAGGAATATTTGTAGCATGATAAAACCATCTATAGATTTTTTAATATCTATTACACCCCTATTCTCGCGTAGATATAATGGTTGAATTTCATCTGCTGGGAGACCTGTACTTTCCCAATCAAGGGAACGGGGATGGCTCGAAGAGGTACCAAAAGACGACCCTGTGGCTCCAATAGAAGAAGACTTCGAGGAATAGGATGATGAGGATATTCAAGAAGACTATTACTCGGAACCAGAAGTCTATGATCCAAATCAAGTTGCCTAAAATCCCAATCCCCGACAGAACTTCCAAGCTCCGACAGTTCAGTGTGCAGTAAACTTAGAAGGGTGGAGTCGTGAACAAGGTCAGCAACTTCCCTATAATGGGGACCGAAGCGTCTACAACCTTCATGAAGGAGGCTTAGCAGACAGAGCCCTCCCTGTGTTAGTACGTCGATTTGCTCGTAACGATGAGCAAGTAAGAGCAGCTATCCATCGACTCGTGGAGGTTGGTGCTACCATGGTAGTCAACACAGTTCGCCTCTGCCACCTGAATGAAGACCAAGAGTTAACCAGGAATCACACTGATGCACTGCATAGGGAACTGGCTACCAACCGAGCCGAGGTTAGAGAACTTTGGGGGCGCCAAGCAGCATTAGAAAGGCGTGTGTTTGAAACAGAACACCAGTTAGCTAAATTTAGGGCTGAAACTAGTACGAAGCAGAACAACACTCCTCACAAGTAGCGCATACCCTACTCACTTTTTTGGATATAGATTAAGACTTCGTATATGCACTAGTGTTATTGTTCATGTTTATAGTTCGACATCAAAAGTTCATTTTTTGATAGGTCAGTATGATGTCAAAGTTTTCTCGTTAAGTTGGTATGTTGTAGACCTACTTCAAGGTCAAAATTTCTGAACTCTATACATCTAATATACCAATGATTTTGACATGCATCCTCTTTTCTTTGGAAAATTTTCTATCAAATTCTTGATGCTACTTTACAGGTTATTACTTGTGTTAGACTCTATTTCCAACTCTTTGTAGAATACGTATTGAATCAGTGTAAATTGGTTTAAAGTCTCCTGATTTATAATCGCTATTGAATTCTTACTATCAGTTCATCTTTAAAAACTCTATAGTTGAAAGATGCCGCCTCGTAGATCTAGAAGACACGCCAACCCTACGCCGATAACTTCAAAACGATCGCCGCTGCCACAATTCGATCCTGTAGTTTTCCAAGATGCATTGACAGTGGATGTGACGACAGCCCTGACCCAATTCAATACTAGTGGCTCTAGTGGGTCTGGAACAGGTACCAACTCGAATCACGGAGAAAGCCACAAACACCATAGGGAGTGTTCCTACAAGGACTTCACCAACTGCAAACCCAGGGCCTTTAATGGGAGTGGAGGAATCATTCCTCTGTTGCAATGGATCGAGAAAACGGAGTCAATCTTCGAGATCTGCTCCTACCCTGAAGGAAGAAAAGTGACATTTGATGCCTCTACTTTCTCTGATAGGGCCCTCACATGGTGGAATGGCCATGTCAAGTCACTTACTCTCATTGTGGCTAACTCATTGGGATGGGAAAGCATAAAAACCATAATGATAGGGGAGTACTGCCCGAGGGGTGAGGTACAGAAACTGGAGGAAGAACTTTGGAGCCTTACCATGACAAGCTCTGACATAGTAGCCTATACTACTAGATTTAGTGACCTGGTAGCTCTATGTCCCGGGATGGTTCCCACAGAAAGTAAGAAGATTGAGAGGGATATCTGGGGACTATTACCTCCATTCCAAGGGAATGTATTGTGTTCAAACCCTACCAAATTCGATAGTGCCAAACGCTTGGCTCAAAGACTTATTAACATGGAGTCCACCAACGTGCAGCAATCCTTGTCCCCGAATAAGCTAAAGTGATTGACAACAAAAGGAAGTTTTGGGACAGAAAGAAGAAACAACCGGCACAGGACTCCACCAAGAAACAACAGATTGTGGTTGTTCATGCTGCAACAACCCCTGTTGCCCCTACACTAGCAAAGCAGTACGCACCCTCACTCTATAGCTATTCTTTCTAAATCGACCTTATGTCGGTCTCTATAAAAAGTTTCGACGTTATCATCGGCATGGATTGGTTGAGTCCCCATCATGCAGACATCCTATGTTATGAGAAAGTCGTTTGCCTTAGCCTACCGAGTGGTGAAACAGTAGTCGTCTTATGGTGACAAAACAGTCATGAACCTTCGAATCATCTTGTGCATCCAAGCCCAGAAGTACTTATGAAAGGAATACCATGTGTTCTTAGCTCACGTGGTTGACAGGACCCAGGAAGTGAAAGACATAAAGCGCATTCCTGAGGTATGTGATTTTCCCGACATCTTTCCTAAAGATCTCCCTGGAGTACCACCAAAACGTCAAGTTGAGTTCGGAATCGACTTAATTCCTGGAGCTAACCCTGTAGCCAAATCGCCCTATCGTCTAGCACCAGCAGAGATGCAGGAACTATCCAGTCAACTAAATGAACTGCTCAGCAAGGGATTCATCAAACCGAGCTTCTCACCCTAGGGAGCACCGATTTTGTTAGTGAAGAAGAAGGATGGATTGTTCCATATGTGCATCGACTACCGCGAGCTAAACAAACTAACCATTAAGAACCGATACCCTCTATCGCGGATAGACGACTTGTTCGACCAACTTAAAGGAGCAAGCTACTTTTCAGAGATTTATTTAAGATCCGAGTATCACCAGTTACGAGTTCTAGATGAAGATGTTCCCATAACAGCCTGCCGAACTCGTTATGGTCACTATGAGTTTGTAGTGATGCCTTTCGGATTAACCCATGCACCTGCAGTGTTTATGGATTTAATGAACAGGTTGTGTCGTCCTTACTTAGATAAATTTGTGATAGTATTCATAGATGATATACTTATCTACTCACGCAGTAAGGAGGAACGTAGTCAACACTTACGACAAATCTTGGACACATTACGAGCAGAAAAGCTTTATGCGAAGTTTTCAAAGTGCGAATATTGGATTCAGAGAGTTGATTTCCTAGGTCACGTGGTCAGCGAAGAGGGAATTCACGTGGACCCTTCCAAAATTAGAGCAATTGAGAACTGGTCAGCACCAAGAACACCTACGGAGATCCGTCAATTCTTAGCCTTGTTGGCTACTATCGTAGGTTCATACATAAATTCTCAAAGATCGCGAAGCCATTTACCACACTGACTCATAAGGGTGTGACTTTCAGCTGGGAAGAAAAACAAGAAAAGGCGTTCCAAGCGCTTAAGCAAGCCCTATGCAGCGCACCGATATTGTCCCTTCTAGAAGGGATAGAAGATTTCGTAGTATGCTGAGATGCATCCAATCAAGGGCTAGGTTGTGTTCTTATGCAACGGGGAAAGGTCGTCGCCTATGCCTCAAGACAACTTAAGACACACGAAGTCAACTACACTACTCAAGATCTTCATCTTGGAGCGGTATTTTTTGCCCTAAAGATCTAGAGACACCACCTATATGGTACAAAGAGCACCATTTTCACAGACCACAAAAGCCTTCAACACATATTCGACCAGAAGGAGCTGAACATGAGACAACAACGATGGGTAGAACTACTTAATGACTACGAATGTGAAATTCGTTATCATCCCGGCAAAGACAATGTAGTAGCTGATGCCCTTAGTCGAAAGGAGTACTCGGGACGTAGAGTCAAAGCACTGACCATGACCATCCATTCACATCTGTCTACACAAATTAAAGAGGCTCATCAGGAAGCCTGGAAACCCAAAAATGTGGCAGTTGAAGCTTTAAAAGGAATGGACAAGAACTTAGAAGTCAAGGATGACGGATTTCGATATCTCATGTAAAGCCCGAAAAATAGATCTACCAATGATCAAAGACGAATAACAGAAGCAAAGATGAAACAATAAGCAATATACCAAAACAAACCAAGCTTGCATACGCCTTAAAGCAATAAAACGTCAGATACAACTTGGAGAAAACACGAAGGCATCAACAACATTAAACGTCTGACACAACACCCTATTTATAGCCAAGACTTACAACCGTAAGGAGTTTACGGCCGTAAACACACACCAACCGTAAACTAGACAAAATTGACTTTCTACACAATCACTACCACTGATCAGTATACCTAGACCAAAACATTAGACAGGGTCTTTCAATCTCCCCCTTGGTTTGGACTAGCTCGAGCCCATTCCTTTGTTGACAATCATCACGTCCTTCTGGCCCATCGCTCCATTCCACATTCTCTTGCTCAGAATCTCTGCGATCATCTTTGTGTACACCTTAGCTCCTTCCTCGTAAATATCTTCAACAAATTTAATTTGAAAGTTGCTAAGATAGTGAATATCCTATTTCCTGAACTGCAGCAAGTCTCTGCGATCATACAAACGAATACACCCATTCTTAAGCTTGATAACAGCTCCCGATGTATTTTCATCATAGACCCAACATTCCAAAGAACTGAGAGATCCATCTTGAAAGCCTTGAAGTACAGGAAACTGCTTGTCTTGTTTAGTTGCTGGCCACATCACTACCTGCAACGGCTTGTCAGTAGACGGTTCCAAGACATCTGGGTGTTCAATTACAACTGACTCTGCTGTCGGCATCGATGGAAATCCTTGCTTCACTTGATCATCCAGAAAGTGTTTAAACTGAGTAACCTGAGGAGTGTTAAAAAGATTGATAAACGGAGCTTGAGATAATTCCGTTAGATCAATTCTCGTGAACGACCTAAATGCATGAATATCCTTATACAATTCTAAATTACCACTCTTACGAATGACAATCCACATTCTGAGAGCATCATGAAATCCCCAGGCAGCCACTCCTGATCTATCTCCAAATGTATCTCGAAACCTAACAACCTCAAGATCAGTAACAGTTATTAAGGGTTCGCTCCGAAATGCATTCTGATTAACATTCCGTTTAAACAACAGTTGTCCTTTCTGAACATCATCTTCTTGATTACGACTAATAAGTTCTTGAATGTGTGGAGCCAATGGAGGTTCAACAACAACACGCTCAGCAGTACCAAAAGACTGACCGACTAGTAGGTCAACCGAAAAATCTTGTACGTGAAGATTAATCCTTTGTTCTTCAACGGATGTCTGATATTTCTCACCAAAATCAGCTTCAAGTTTCTTCTTTAACTCCAAATAACTCGAAGTCAGTAGATTAAAATGATCTTGTAAATCGGAGATCTGTTTGCTTTTCACCTTTTTATCCTTCTTAAGTCCAGCCAGTTGTCCGCGAAGATCGATATTCTCGGCACGAAGCTCTGCCACCTGAATATCAAGCTCAATATTTTTCTGGCTGAGAATTGAAATTTCTTTCTGCAGACCAGCAAGAGTAAGATTGTCATCCCTTGCACCACCTTCTTCAATGGAAACTCCCTTTCCTCGAGGATCTGGCGATGCAATTTGTTCTTCAGCCATGTGCAACGCCAGCCTTTCAGAAGCAACATCTCAACGATATCTAGGAACTGAGAAACCAGGCGGTGCAGAAGAACCACCAACATCAAATGTTGAACTCGGACCAGTTGGAAACATCTTTGTAGTGGTTAGCCTTGTAGTAGTAGTAGTGAAAGGTGGGGTAGGAAGACCACTCACCAAACTTGTGATTAGTTTAGATTGTCTTGCCTCAAGCCTTCTTCTTTTAGATTTTTGTTGGTCAGCTTCAGGAGAAAACACACTCACAAACGGTTCGCGAGTAGGAGAAATAGACACAGGAGGGGAACATCCCATAACCATCTCCATAGGAATAGAAGTTGACACCATTTGCTTTGAAGTAGGAGTTCGTGCATCAAACGTCTCGCTCGATTTCCGTGTCTCAGTTGTGTGAAGACCAACATCATCGACATTATAGAAAATTGTGTCAAGATTTTCATGAGACACAACATTAGCACTGCTTGCCAACGAAGCTGCAATATCATCACGATCAAAACCAGTCAAATCTAGATCATCAAACGAATCATTTCTCTCTTCACCAGTACTCATTTCTCCACCAACTTGATCATCACTTAACTCCTTTTCATGTTCTGAGACAGTTTGAACTTTTGGAGTTGGAGAATCTTCCTTTTCAGTTTCCTCATCTTCGGACACATCTATAAAATAAATTCTTAACAGATAATTGGCCGTAATCATTGGCCGTAAACTCGGAGATCTTTAAAAAATTATTGGCCGTAAATTGATTATCAGATAATCGATTTTAAAAATTGCATCATCAATTTCTTTGTTCAAGAATTCAAAATTTTCACGGGCCGTAAACAAGGAGTTTACGGCCGTAAACAGTTCTCGACAGTAAACCTTTTTTGGGCCGTAAACTCGTTTTTTTAAACATCTTAATTAATTAATTTTCGGAGTTCATAACAATAAATTAATTAATTAAATTTTTGTCTTATTAAATAAATAATTAACTTTAAATATGGAATCACAAAGTCCTAATCAATATAAAGAACTCGATGCTGTGATGGGAACAACCATGCGCATTCCAAGACTCATGTCCGCTGATGGTTTCCCCGAGTGGAAATATAGAATTGAGAAATATATAAAGATGAAGGACTTCAAGATTTGGAAATGTGTTATAAAGGATCCAATCAGAATCACCACTATAGTTGGGGGGCAGGTGGTTGACAAGAAAATTGAAAACTACACTGATGAAGACTTTGAGAGTGTAGAAGATCAAGAAAAGGCATTGGCCATTTTGACTATGGCCTTATCTCCAGACATTGCTCAAGGATTCAGAGAGTATACTTCTACTAAAGCACTGTGGGAAGCCCTTATTGAAGTATATGAGGGAAATGAAGACATGCTAGAAAGCCGCCAAGATATGCTGAGGCAACGCTTCAACATGTTTAATTATGTTCCCTGAGAGACTCTCGAAGCTCAACTGCAGCGATTCACAACTCTTAACACATAGATGACTGTGGCAGGGATCTTCTATACAAAGTCAGAAATTAATAAGAAGCTACTAAATGTTCTCCCAAAATCTTGGGACATGAATGTAGCTGTGATTAAGAAGACTAAGGATCTCAGTCGCCTTTCTCTAGCTGAAGTGATGGCTGTCATCAAAGCGTGTGATATTGATGACAAGCAGCGAGAGATCAATCATGTGAACTCCTACTCAGCTGCCAATCTTGGCATTTCAACTAATAGTGCTTTTTCTTCTTTCTCTTATACCCCTGCAGGTTCATCTTCTTCTGCACCGGTCATTCCCTACCCACAAAGTCAACCTCTCGTGTCTACCCAAACTGCTCCTTCCTCAAATGCGGCTTCCTCTTCAAAAGGAAAGGAGGGTGATGAAAACCTTGTCTTTGCAGCAGGGCTTGTGAATTGCTACAATGCTCTTGTAGCTGGGGAACTTCCGCCTCAATTGTCATTCGCAGATCTTGATCAAATCCATCGGGAGGACGTTGAGGAAATGGACATCACATGGCAAATTGCCATGGCTGTATTTAGGGCAAAACAGTTTGCCAAAAAGACAGGGAAGAACAATTGGGGAATGAGCGCTGACAAGAAGGTTGGATTCAACAAAGGAAAGCTTCGGTGTTTCAATTGCCACGAGCCAGGGCATTTTGCTCGTGATTGTCCACACCCCGATAGAAGGGTCAATAATGATAGAACAATGGTTGCAGTTGGGAACAACCGAAGCAGTGGTCAATCAAACAATGAAAAGGCTATGGTTGCACAATCTTTCGACTGGGATGATCAAATACAAGCTCTCAATTTGTCTGGACCAGAAAATGCTCATCTAGCACAAGTAAGGGATGACTCTCAAGCAGGGATTGTAGCAGCTGAAGACAGTGTGATGAAGCTACAATTTGGCTTGATGGTATCCTCTTCCCATGAACCCAATTCGTCCAAGGTAAGTCTCCCATCATGCTCTAAGGCTTGTATAGATTATGTGAAAACTTTACAGGATAAAATTGAGACATTAGGTAATGAAGTATAAAATCTTAGGATTCTTCGTGAACTCAATGACAAATTAATAAGAGAAGGAGAAGAAGAATACGTTGAATCCATGTGTGAATTGATATGAATTATGATCTGGATACAAAAGATTCACACAAAATGCTCTCTGGCCGTAAACTCTCTAGGGTTCATCTAGTTCATCAAATCTCTACTCCTCACCCTAACACCTCTATTTATACTAGGGAACATGGGCCGGAAACAAATGGGCCGTAAATGAGTTTACGGCCGTAAGGTGTTTACGGCCGTAAACTCAGCCGTAAACTAGACCATAAATTCATAAATATTACAGTAAAATACAATTGCCCAGAAAAGTAAAGTATAAACCATATTTTAACCCAACAATCTCCCCCTTGGTTTATAGCTTTCTTTTCTTAATTGACCCAACAAGCTCCCCCTAAAAAGTAGCTAGCTTTTCTTGTTAATCTTCAATGAGAGATTGGCTTCAGCATTAGTCTTCAATGAATGACTTCATCTTGAGCACTTGGGCTTTTCTTCAGAATTTGACAGTGAACACACATTGGGTGAGGATGCTTGATGTACTGATTCTTGAAAGATGATGCTTTCAGCTTGAGAATCTTCAGAGAGAACTTCATAGAAAAATAATCTTCTAGATCACTTCAGCAGGTACAAAGATTGCAGCAGACTGATTGAGGTGGCTTCAATACAATCCGTCACATATTCTTCAGTTTCAGCTTCACCTTGCTTCTGGGGTTGAAAGATTGAATGTCGAAAGAATAATCTTCATTTCTTGCTCCTTTGAATGCGAATTCTTCGATGCTCACGGACGAGGCTTTGGCTCAGAAATCTTCAACACAAACTCCATGAGTCTTATATATACCTGAAATCACTTTTCAAGACAAAAACAAAACTAAAAGAAAACTTAGCACACAAATTAAAATAGAAACAAAAATATTTTTGGATTTTTGATTTTTCTGAACAAGAAAAAAAACAGAAATAACACTATTTTTGGATTTTTAATTTTTTTGATTTTTCTTTGATTTTTGAATTTTTTATTTTTTTTATTTTTTTTTCATTATTTTTAATTTTTAATTCTCCCCTAATATTTAAATTAGAAGAAACTATGACAAATTTAACAAAAATAAAATGATATCTAACTTTAAGAATGATTTGGGATCAAAGTTTTTAGACAACCTTTATCCACTTGTCGGTACCTTCCATATTGACATCTTTGTCTGGTCGATCGTCGGTATTGTTGTCCACTTAAACACGAAAAATTTGTGACAGATTTAGGACATACTATTTATTACAAGACATGATGAACTTAAAAACCTAAAATTTATATCTGATCCTAATTTGTTAGATACTATATCTTAAGGTCCATTCATCTGACGACGACCAGAGATATTGTTGTCCACCTAAATTGAGCAGCGAGATCTATAGACAATCTGTATGAGTTCAATTTTAAGTGTACTGGAATGTGTTTCCCGCTTCCTGATATGCCCCAACCATCAAGAACTTCCAGAGTACTCCTTACACCGGGTGAGCAGACAACCATTCAGAGAGAGAAGAGATTCAGAATTCTATTGCTAACTACTTCAGAGGGGTTGAGAAGAAGAAGGTTGCATATGCTGTGTACCAGGTCGGATTAGAAGTCGCGCAGAGGAGACATCATATGGCTAACAGATAAGAAGTATTTCACACATATATATAGCCTGCAGAGAAATAGAGTTGCATATGTTGTGTACCAGGTCGGATTGGAAGTCACGCAAAGGAGACAACATATGACTAACAGACGGAAAGAAAGAAAATGATATTCTACAGACCTAATTTATTGGAATTTACTAGTCGCCCCATCCAACCGGAATTAAGGACAGAATCCGCACATCGAGGAAAAGTTAAACCACGGTTCCAAGTACGGGTTCAATTAATGTGACGAGTAGATTCCCATATATATCTCGCTGCTCAACCTATCCGAGCGTCGTATTGTCAGGCTGAACGTATCTAACTAGGTCAAGATTTGTCAAGTCTATGAATTTCCTAAGTTCAACTATCCCTAGTCAAGTCCATTTAGAATCTTTTGTGCCTACCGACGCATCAAACCAGAGCATAGACCCTTCAACTTTGGGTACGTTACGCAGACTCAGGTTGCCTGTTATCACTTGATAATATCACTTCCCAAAACATCTCCCTCAAGCACATTTCATAACCAACATTTTTGTTTTTTTTTATTTTTTGATTTTCTAATGTTTTTGAATTTTTTGAAAATTTTGTAATTTTTGTTTTGTTTTTATTTCTCCCCCTAAATTTGTGCATAGGAGAGAAACGAAAGTAAATGCGCAAATTTAAACTATCCTAAAACAAAAATTAGTCTTTAAAGCGAATCAGCTTAAGAAACAAAACTTAGGAGTATAAAGAAGAAAACGCAAACCGTAATTCACCGATTGAATCTACATTCAGAAGGTCTGAGAACAGCATGCGTAAACTCAGAACAGATCCGAAAATTCTTCATGTCATTAAGCATAAACCCCATGTGATCACTTCCTTTCTTCCTTTCCCGCAAGGACACATACTCTCAAACAAAGGTCTGAATGTTGTACAATTGAGAGATGCCTCATATCACGTGCCTGAAATAGCCACTACCAACAAACCGAAGTCTGATGACATGCCTCCATAGCTGCTCCGACACAGAGCGAGATCAGTTGGCCTTTGGAACCCAGTCCATTTTGAAACTGGGTCGACCTTTGTCATCAACGCATGATACTCTCTCCCATGACATATCCTACTTATCACAAATAGAAGATGTAGAAACGTTAGAAGCATTAGGAGATTTGGGAGTTTTCACCTTTGGTACCCATCTATATTCGGGTTTAACCCATTTCTTGTTCGACCCAATGGGTGCCTCGACACTTGCTTTGGAACTTGAAGCCGACTGCCGAGATGACATTGACCTAACCGGTCTTGGCTTCACAGGAGCATCTCTTGAACTGGGCTCGTTGGCTGACATTTCCTTCTTGCCCTTGGGATTCGGATGCTTGTCCTTTGGAGTTTGATTCTTGGCCTTGGGAGTTACATTCTTGGCCTTCTTGGCATTCCAGTCGTCAATATCTGAACGTGACCTTGAGGGGTTTCTTTTGGAGTATCTCCCTCTTGGCACGTTCTGCCAGCCTTGTGCATAGTAAGGAACGTATGCGCGATTTGGACAATTTCGGGCAATGTGACCAGGTGTTCCACAGTGAAAACAAGTCTTGTTCTTCACTGTGAAGTTATTTATTCCTGCCCCTGGTGGCGTATCCTTGCCTTGTCTCTTGTTGTTCCCATATGCACACATACAACAGGCACATTGTTGCGCTGGAATTGGAGGCCTATATTTCTCAACGACAGGTTTGTTAGAAGCAGCCGAGTTCGAAGCAACAGATTTAGAGTGCAAGGAGTCATTGGTTTGTTCAGAAGAACTCTCCTTGTTCTCATCCTCTGCTACTTTACCTGCACATGTAACAGAAACATCAATATTTTCAACATTAATAACTCCTCCTGACACAAATCCAGCTGGTTTTCTGTATTTAAGATGTGCCTCCCTGTCAATTTCTTCTTGTTTCATAGGGATGAATGTGTAGTTATGATTATAAGGAGGAGGTACACTATCATACCCTAGACCCTTGTTTTGATTCCTTTTAAACTGCATGCTTTGGTCTATCATATTTGCAACCACCTCACTTGAGAAATCATATTTTCTAACATCAAGTTTGGCGGTTTCAAACTTTCCTTTCAAAGATTCAACTTCAGCCACTAGCTCAACATTTTGTTTGACTACATAATCATAGTTTTCACATTTGTTACTGTAGTCTTCCTGAAGTTTCCTAAAGTCCTTGGTTTTAGCTTCTAATTCAGCCTTCAGGGGTTTCTATCCTTTCCTGAGTTGATATCCTTCATATCTCAGGTCTTCAACTTCTCTTTTAAATAGATCAATTTGTTCTCGAAGAAAATTAATCGTATCTTCACATGATTGAGAACATGAAACTTCACATGAATGAGAACATGACACTTCATTGACCGGAAGGTTTATAGAACTCATTAAAGCGTCAAGCTCTTCAATTACTTCAGCAATACTAAGACGATTGAGATCTTTTGTCTTCTTGATGACAACTACATTCATATCCCACGATTTTGGAAGTGAATTCAATAGCTTTTTGTTTATCTTAGATTTAGACAAGAAGATCCCAGCTATATTCATCTCGGTAGTGAGTGTAGTAAACCGCTGCAACTGAGTTTCGAGCATTTCTCCAGGGACATAATCGAAAAAGTTGAAATTTTGTCTTAACGTCTCCTGAAAACTCTCTTTCATGTTTTCAAATTCCCTCGTAGACCTTAAAATCGATTAAAAGCACAACTAGAAGCTAAAATAAAATTTAAAAGTCAATTTTTTTTTAAACAAACTCAAAAATCAAACATGAAAAAGTCAACCTTTAAAAAGTCAAATTTAAAAAGTTAAACTCAAAAGTCAAACTTGAAAAGACAAACTTAAAAGTCAAACCAAAAAGTTAAATTTGAAATTTTAAAAGTTAAACGAGAAAGTCAAATTTTAAAAACAAAGGTCAAACTTGAAAGACAAAATCAAAATTTTAAATAAAAAGTCAAAAACAAAAATCAAAAATAAAAACAATTATTATTATTATTATTATTATTATTATTATTATTATTATTTAATTAATTAATTAATTTATTTATTTATTTTATTTTGGATGAAAAAGGAATTTAAAATAAAAAGAAATTGAGTTTTTGGGTTAAAAGTGTGAAATTTTTGAAAGTAGGTGCGAAAAAGACCGGTTATATTTCAATTTTCGAAGGAATGGAACAAGGAATCAGTTAGTTTAGTTGGTTAAGGCGCTGGACTTCTATGGGGAGACCCGAGTTCGAATCCTGGCACCCCCTTAATCCCGTTTCGATTTTTAAGAAGGCGCTGTGCGGCTTGCTTAGCCGGATTCCCTAGCCGAGCCGAAATCCGAGCCGTATACTCCAACCGAGTCGACGCTGTTCTCCAAGCCGAGACCGCAAATATCCGGCGACTGTGAACTGTTTCCGGCCGTAAACTCCGGCCGTGAACTCCGAAACCCTAGCTGCCACCGACGAGAAACCCTAGCCGCAAACACGAACTCCGCCGCTGGCCGTGAACAGTTTCCGGCAGTAAGCTCCGACCGAAAACCCTTCAACAATTACGTGAAAAACAGCGATTTTTCAACTTTGAAGCTCCAAAACTCAATCAAGAACCCCTTTTTATGAAAAACACAAAGAACAAACCCCCCTTATTTTTGCGAGATCTATCCGAAAACGCAAAAATATTTCCAAAATAAGATCAAATATTGCTCCAAATAGAGTTTACGGCCCAAGAACTCGGTGTTTACGGTCGTAAGCTTGGACCGTAAACACAAAATATTCGATATTTGGATGAAACAATAATTCCTTTTGACTGATACAACCTGGCTCTGATACCAATTGTAAAGCCCGAAAAATAGATCTACCAATGATCAAAGACGAATAACAGAAGCAAATATGAAACAATAAGCAATATACCAAAACAAACCAAGCTTGCATACTCCTTAAAGCAATAAAACGTCAGATACAACTTGGAGAAAACATGAAGGCATCAACAACATTAAACGTCTGACACAACACCCTATTTATAGCCAAGACTTATAACCGTAAGGAGTTTACGGGCGTAAGGAGTTTACGACCGTAAACACATACCAACCGTAAACTAGACAAAATTGACTTTCTACACAATCACTACCACTGATCAGTATACCTAGACCAAACCATTAGACAGGGTCTTTCATCTCATGAACCGGATGTGGACACCGAAGTTTGGTGGATTCAGAGACGTTGTCATGAACGAAGCTCACAAGACACGATACTTTGTTCATCTAGGTTCAGATAAGATGTATATGGACCTCAAGAAGTTATATTGGTGGCTAAACATGAAATCAGATATTGCTACCTTCGTGGGCAATTTTCTGACTTGTGACAAGGTTAAGGTAGAATACCAAAAGCCCTCAGGTTTGCTACGACAACCATAAATACTTGAGTGGAAGTGGGAGCGGATTACAACGAATTTCACAACCAAGTTACCCAAGAAAACGGGTGGTCTTGATACCATTTGGGTGATCATCGACAGGTTAACCAAGTCTGCGGACTTCTTGACAATTAAAGAGACTAACAAAATGGAGAAACTGACCAGAACCTACATTAGAGAGATTGTACGACTACATGGTGTGCCCATATCTATTATCTCTGATAGAGATAGTAGGTTCAGCTCGAGGTTCTGGCAGTCACTACAAAAATCCCTAGGAACTAGGCTAGACATGAGTACAGTCTACCATCCACAAACCGATAGGCAAAGTGAGAGAACGATTCAAACAATAGAAGACATGCTGAGAGCTTGTGTGATCGACTTTGGTAAAGCATGGGATATCCATTTTCCACTGGTCGAATTCTCATACAACAACAGCTACCATGCCAACATCAATGTTGCCACTTTCGAAGCCCTTTATGGCCAGAAGTGCGGATCACCTATGTGTTGCGTTGAAGTGGGTGATACGCAACTAGATAAAGGACAAGTTCCTGACAGCACTCTCACTACCCTGGAAATCATCAGAGAAAAGAATGAAAAGATTGTTCAAATTCGTGAACGATTGAAAGCCTCTAGGGATAGAAAGAAGACCTATGCAGACAAAAGATGAAAACCCTTGGAATTCCAAGTTGGTGACCGTGTGCTATTGAATGTTTCACCCTAGAAGGGCTTGATACGCTTCGGAAAGTGTAGAAAACTGAATCCAAGGTACATTGGGACTTTCGAGATTATCGCTAGAATCGGCCTAGTAGCTTACAAACTCAAACTACCCCAAGAACTTAGCAACGTACACCCTACCTGCCACGTGTCTAATCTAAAGAAGTGTCTATCTGGCGAGACTCCTGTGATCCCACTCGATGAAATTGAGATAAATGAGAGCCTCAACTTCGTGGAAGAACCAGTAGAAATTCTAGATATGGAAGTCAAAAGAACCAAACAAAGTTGTATAATCATAATGAAGGTTCGCTGGAATGCCAAGCAGGGACACGAGTGCACTTGGGAGCAGGAAGATCAAATGAAAAAAAAGTACCCACATCTTTTTCCCTAGTCCATGTGTATCACTTTAGACTTAATTTCAGGATGAAATTCCCTTTAACGGGCCGTTGATGTGACAACCTGTTATTTTCAAATTTGTAAAAGTCAGCGAAAGTCAACAAAAGTCAAAACTTGTCAAATAAAAGTCAAACTTATTGATTTATTAATTTATTAGAAGCTTATCCAAAGTTTTTGTAGGGTCCGATGGGTGTTGCGTCTTGGGCTCGTTCTTTAATCCATTTTTGTATCCGGATTGGGCCTATCCATCCGTGAGTTATTTCTAGGGTTTAGTATTTATAGATGCTTGCATGCATCTTTGTACATAAGATGGGAAGTCGATCATTCATAGTAATTTTTACTATTTTATCGTTTGTAACCCTAATAGCCTCTACAACGGAAGTTCTTTGTCGAGCTCTACTGAGGCTTGAATCTATTGAATCATTCGACATATTTTGATTCATTCTTGTGTTTGATTTTTCTGTTTATGCTTTTGTGATTAACTTGTTTAAAGATCTAAACAATCAAAGAGTTTCTTAACTCATCAATTGGCATCAGAGTGGGAGACTGTGTAATTCATACACATCTCTTCTGTGAAAGAAGTGATTAGGGTTTATTCCGCATTCATTGATATTTATTGAGCCGTCACTCCATAATTGACGTATCTCATTATTTATTCATCCTGCCCTAATATTACGTATTACAAAGTCTGATCTTATAACAGGTTAATCGATCAAGCATGGACGATTCTCAATCTAATCCTATTAACATCTCAAACAGTATAGGATCTACAACAAAGATTCCAATTCTCTACACTCAAGATTACGAAGTGTGGACGCACCACTTTGAAGACTATGTCATTGGATCTGAAGATAATGGGTATCTGATATGGGAAGCTATTATATCTGACCCATTTGTTCATTCAGGAACATCTAGAATCATTAAAACTCAAAAGGAATACAATGATTTGTTGAAAGACGTGAAAGATGTTGCTCAGGACGAAAAGGAGAAATTTCAATGCAACATTAAGGCATTGAGACTAATTCGATTCGCTCTTCAATCCAACACATTTAGATTGGTGAGTTCTTGCAGTATAGCAAAGGAAATCTGGGATCGACTGCGAGAGCTGTATTCCACAGATGAAGATCTGGAGCACTCAATTCAGACCTTACTTCTCTCTGAATTTGGAGAGTTCAAGCAGAACCCAGAGGAAGTTGTTACGCAAACATTTGATCGCTTTAATCATCTTCTCAGCAAGATGATCAAACATGATATTGAAAGGAAGCTCATCGAACAGAAGGTCACTTTTCTGAATGGCCTAAGATCCGAATGAAGAGTTGTTGTGTCAACGGTTAAAGCATATGAGCAGTTCAAATCGTACTCGCTGACAAAACTAGTGGGGATTCTGAAATCCCAGGAAAAGACAGTGCTGCAAGAGAAAAGCGTGGTCTCAAATCTGGGTTCCTTGGCGCTTCTGTCCAAAGGTAAGAGTACAGCAGAAGACGAAGAGGATCTAAATCTGGGAGATCACGATTTGACAACTGAAGAGTATGCTATGATGGTGTCAAATCCCAGAAGGTTCATTAAGAAAAAGTTCCCTACCAACAAAAATCGTAATTGGCAGGGAAGCTACAGCTCTGAAAAGGTGAAAGAGGAGCCGAAGTTTGAAGAATCAAAGAAGGAAGCGAAGGGTGAAGCTGACTCTGGTGTCAGTTGCTTTTACTGTGGTGGGAAAAATCACTACGCAAAAGATTGCGTGCTGAAAAAGATGGCAGAGAAAGATGAAGAGAAGGATGAAGAAGCTAGTCTCCTAAAAAGACTGGAGGAGATTAAGAGAAAGAAAGTTGCTGCTAATCCCTCTATGAATGCTCTTATTGTGCAGGGTTCGGTAGATGATGATGAGTTCAGTGGCGTGCAGGTGTGGTCGACTGACTCAGAAGACGATGAAGTAAGAAAGCCTTCTCATTGAAAGGCTTATGTTGCAAAGAATGGTGAAACTGATGGAAGATGTCTGATGGTGACCGATGTATCTCGGATGAGGGGATACAACACTGATGGTGGAAACGAAGAGGATAAGGAGCGAGAGGACTTGTGCTTTACAGTGAAACCTCTCAGTGTGCAGATCAGTGAGCTCGATGAACTGATCAAGAAGGTACAATCTATTTTTGTTTCATTTAAAATCCCTAAAAAATCATATGAAAAGGAATTAAATAATTTGAATTCAAGAATCTCAAATCTAGATAGTTGTTTAACTCAAATACGAGTCATAAATTCTAATATAACTGACCAAATAAGCAGGGTGTCATCTAAGAGTGAAGAGCGGAAGATTTGGATAGAGCAGAAAGAGTTGGAGCTGATTAAGTCTAGGGATGAAAATATTTATTTGCAAAGAGACAATCTCAAATTATTAAAACAGAGGAATGTTTTTTGTTTGATTGCCAAAAGGCTTTATGCTAACATTACTCAACTGCATTTAAATTGTGAAATAGGACAGAAGATACATCACATGATTTTGCCTTTCCTTGAGTTTAAGGAAGATGAAATTGATGCCGAAGGATACAACTGTGAAAGTGTTGTATCTTCTGACGATGTCAATCCTACTTACATGTATGGTCTGGACAAAATTGAATCTTTTATTAAGTCCAAAGACCATAAGGACATGCTCAAAAATCTTTTGGATGAAAATGATAAGTTGAAACTCAGGACCGAAACCATACAAAAATTTGACTCATTGAGTGCCAAATTGAGTTCAGAAAATAAAATTGATGTTGAAAATGCATCTGAACTTAATGCGGACGATGACATGAGTGAAATTTCTATAGAGGATGTTGTTGACTGTTTCGAGTTCGTCAGGAGCGAACCTGAAAACCAGAAAAACCTGATTTCTGAAAATTCTATGGAATTTGCTCGTTTTTCCAAAACTAAGTCCACAATCCTTAAAGAAAAGGCCGTCGTGTTTCAGAAGATTAGAACAACTCCCAATCAGGTGTACAAGGTCACAGGAATAACCGAACATCAGACAGCCGAACTCACTGCCATAGTGAACGAAGATAATGCAGATGGCTGTGATGAGTTTTTCTGGTCTACACCAATAGACAACGCAGACGAAACAGTCGGTCTGTCGGAGGGAACATCATGGAAGACCAAAGGTAGATATGTGCCTGAACCTCTGAATAAGCCTACCAACTTTGACGTTCCAAGTTCAAGTGGCACAAAAGAGATTCCAGTGGAAGAAGTCATGTCAACAAGCGAAACCTCTTCCATGAAGAGTGAAGTTGTTGCTAAGAAGCTGAAACAAAAGGCAAATATTCACAGACAACCGAAACAGGTCAAAAATCAAAAGCAGCAGAGAAACTTGAGATACAAGAAAAATCTCTCTGAGCGAAAGCAGTTTTGGCGCACGCAAAATCCTCACTATACTCACTTTGACAAAAGTTCCAAGATAAAAGGAGAAGAAAACAAGAGTCAAAGGAACTTCGAATCTCCAATTCGAAAGAACCAGAGGAAGAATTTCGGGCCACATGAAGAACAGAACCGAAAGGATAGGTTCGGTCCCAAAAGCAACAACAACAACCGAAAAGCTAGTTTCGGTCCGCCAAACAACAACAGGCAAAGACCTTATTTCAGCCCGTCAAGCTTTTACAATAAAAGACCCAATTTCGGACCACCAACCTACAACACCCGAAAATCAAGCTTCGGTTCATCATCAATCAGCAATCGAACGTCTAGGTTTGGTCCCTCAAATGACCACAACCGAAAGGGTCATTCTGAATCTCAAGTCAGGAAAAATTCTCATTCTAATTTCTTTTCCTCTAATTCTTCTCGTTGTAAATCTTCTTCTAAGCCTAATTCTGATCCTACACCAAATTCAAGATCATCAAAGGACTTGAAAGGAAAAAGGAAAATTTCCTCAGCTGATGAAGACCGAAAGCAGGCTAAAGTCCAAACACCAGAACCTAAATCGAATACACCTGCATCTAATTCTAATAAAATCAAAGTGTTTACTATTAAAAGAAAAGATGAAACAACCTTAATTAAACGAACATATCTCGTTGATGTTTCTCTTACTATTCCTGTTTCTGTAAAAGGCTCACGTGGACGCAAGAAACTTTGGGTTCCTAAATCTGCTTAATTTTTGCAGGTTATAAGTGATGAGCAGTTTGACGAAGAATAGTACATAGACAGTGGCTGCTCGCATCACATGACAGCAAGGAAGGAAGAACTAAGGGAGTTTCGGTCTCTTCAAAATGGTGGCAATGTCAAGTTCGGTAACAACTCTTATGGAACGATAAAGGGTTATGGGATGATAACAAATGGAGATTTTACAATCAGAAAGGTGGCGTATGTAGAGGGGTTGCAGCATAACCTCATCAGTGTGTCTTAACTGGTGGGAGGAACCGGTCTCAAAGTCTCGTTCGATGACGAAGGTTCAGAAATTATAGAGAAGAAATCCAACAAAGTCATTCTCAAATCAGATCGAAAAGGTGAAATGTTTCCTCTGAATCTCAGACCAATCAAAGGGAATCCAGCAATATGTCTTTTATCCAAAGCTCACTGAGACGAAAGTTGGTTGTGGCACCGAAGGCTTTCACATATCAACTTCAAAGACATCAACAAGCTTGTCACCGGGGGTCATGTTCGGGGTCTTCCATTGCTCAAATTTGATCGTGAACACTTGTGCGCTGCATGTGAAATGGGGAAACAAAGTCGCCAAAGTCACCCAACGATCATAAACACGAAAGTTGTTGAACCACTTGAGTTGCTTCACATCGACTTATATGGTCCATCATCAATCGAGAGCATTGGTGGTAACAAGTATATCCTTGTTATTGTTAATGACTTCTCACGTTTTACTTGGGTATTCTTTTTAAAGCACAAATCTGAGGCGACTCCCAAACTGAAAATCTTTATCAAGCAGGTCGAAGTGCAACTGAGAAAAGTCGTTCGAAACATTAGGAGCGACAATGGACTGGAATTCAAGAGCAAAGAATTCGAAGACTTCTTGGCAGAAAAAGGGACCAGTCAAAACCTCTTAGCCCCTTATGCACCTCAATAGAATGGAATTGTCGAAAGGAGAAACTGATCCTTGTGTGAGGCTGCCCAAACCATGATAAGTTTTGCCTCTCTTCCCTTATATTTCTGGGCTGACGCTATTGCTGCAGCATGTTTTACTCAGAATAGGTCTTATCTCAACAAGCGTTTCTCTCTCACTCCTTATGAGATAATCAACAACAGGAAGCCGAATGTCAAATTCTTCCATGTGTTCAGTTCCAGGTGCTTCATCTTCAATTCCAAAGAACATCGCAACAAGTTTGACATCAAAGTTGATGAAGGAATCTTTCTGGGATATTCTATTACTTCAAAGGCATATAGGGTTTCGAATAAACGTTCTAAAAGAATTGAAGAAACCTATTATGTGACGTTCGATGACAATTACATCAAGAAGTTGAAGTCTTCTAAAGAAGCAATAAGAGAGATTTTCTCTCAAACCGGTCAAGTCACAGCCTCTATCGCCAATCTCTTTGATCAGTTCATGGATCTATTTGATGAACCTGAGCAAGCATCTCACTCTGAAGCCACAGCAGCAGACAACAAGATTGATCACCTTAAGAAGATCGTCGAAGATGCATCCAAACGAATGGGAGCGGAAGAACCAGTTCGAAAAGATCCTCCCCAGAGCGGTACTTTGGTTGAGGGGGAGAATCTATCCTCTTCAAATGAGAAGGACTCACATATTCAGGGGGAGAATCCAATTATTGACGCACCCGAAAGCCCCTCTGTACCCGAAAGTCCTATCGCACCCGAAAGCCCCTATGCACCCGAAAGCCCTGTTGAAGAAAGATTTCTTGGCTCATCATCTGTCGAGGGGGAGAATTCCGATATGCTCTATGACGATGACATTCAATCAGAGTTGGAAGAAATGGTAAATGTTGAATTGAATCCTTCCTATGATCCAAATTATCCTCCTCTCATCAAATGGACCAGAGATCATCCTTTATCTCAAGTAGTGGGTGACGCATCAGAGAAGGTTCTAACTCGTTCACAACTGAAGGCGAAACAGGCTGCTTTGTTCTCCAAAGTAGAGTTCTGCATGTTTAATTCTTTCGTGTCTAAAATTGAGCCGAAGACCGTCAATATTTCCCTTGATCATTCTTATTGGGTTCAGGCAATGCAAGATGAACTCAACGAGTTTGAAAGAAATAAAGTCTGGAGACTCATTCCAACACGAAAAGATGCTTCAGTTGTCGGTCTCAAATGGGTTTTTAGGAACAAAATGGACAAGGAGGGGAATGTAATCCAGAATAAGGCTCGGCTAGTGGTGAAAAGTTACTTTCAGGAAGAAGGAATCGATTATGAAGAGACATTTGCTCCAGTAGCAAGGCTGGAATCTGTTCGAATATTTCTTGCCTATGTTGCACACAAGAATTTTGAGGTCTGCCAAATGGATGTGAAGTGCGCTTTTCTGAATGGAGAACTTAAAGAAACGGTATACGTAGAGCAACCTCCTGGTTTCGTGAACGAAAAATATCCAAATCACTGCTACATCTTAGATAAGGCAGTTTACGGTCTGAAACAAGCACCTAGGGCATGGTATGAAACACTAACTAAGTTTTTAAAGATGTCTAAATTCAAACAAGGTTCGGTTGACCCAACCTTCTTTCATAAAAAGGAAGGTAACCACCTTATGATAGTTCAGATCTATGTCAATGATATCATCTTTGGCTCAACGAATCCTAGCTTAACAGCTGAATTTAGAAAGTTGATGGAGACAAAATTTGAAATGAGCTCAATGGGTCCGATTAACTTTTTCCTTGGTTTAAGTATTAGACAGGGACCCGAAGGCATCTTTGTCAACCAGGAAGCATATACCAAGACTCTTTTTGCCAAGTTCGGCATGATGGCAGATTCAAAAGTCAAAGTCCCTATGGCGTTCGGGACCAAGCTCACACCATCATTGGAAAAACCGGCAGTTGACGTAACACTATATCGCCAAATGATTGGTTCCCTGATGTACCTCACAACTAGCAGGCCTGATATAATGTTTTCTGTGTGCTATTGTGCCAAGTTTCAAGCAAATCCTCATGAACCACATATGTTGGCAGTGAAGAATATGTTGGATATAGTGTCTAAGTCCATAACTATATTTGGTATGTACTTGACCCGACCCGGCATGGTCCATTTGGGTTGCACTTCACCTGAAAAATTTATGGATAATATTTGAGAATAGTACAGGTTATAATTTATTAATATATTATAAGTTCTAATATATTAATATAAGATCATATTATTTAATTAGTATTGATCTATAATTAATCTAGGATTAATTTAGAGATCAAAGATATTACTAATTAAATATGGGCTTCTATATTTATATACTGTGGGCTAATGCTTATTTGGAATGGGCTAGGCTTGCATGAAAAAGTCCATGGATACTCCATGGAGCTTTAACCCATGGATCTCATGGAAATGAAGAGACATGGGTATTAGGGTTTACATGGATGTAACCCTAATCCATCACACTATATAAAGGAGGCTTTGGTTCTTGAAATTATACTAGTTGACACTTGTTGAGGTGAGGGCCGATTTCAAGATAGTAGTGACTATTCTCTCAAAGTTCCAAGTTTGTGGTGATTTGTGATTTCCATTTGAGGCATCCACACTATTGGTGCTAGGCTCTAAAACTCCAAGGAATCAACTACAACTACAAGGTAAGTGTTTCTACTAGCTTTATTTGATTCAAGTTCCCCATACCATGCTAGTTAGGATATGAACCTTGGAAAAATAATTATTTGCATGTATCTTAGAAAAACATAGATCCAAGGTTTAATAGGGTTGCATGTACACTTAGGATGTGTTAGAATGCTCAAAACCCATCAGTGATATCAGAGCCTAGGCTTGTTTGTTTGATACTTGATGCAAAATAGTTGAAAAAGTCGAAAAACTTGTTGTCTGCCTGATGAACTCGCCGAGTCCATGGGGGGACTCGCCGAGTTCATGTGAATCTTCAACCTACTCGCCGAGTAGGTTCATGCACTCGTCGAGTAGGAGCCACAAAGTGCAGATTTTCGACTTTAGTTGCTGGAAATGGACTAGGAACATTACCCTAAACTGTTTTGGTACTTGAAAACTTGTTTTAGATGGTGTAATGTTCATGCTAATCCATTTACAACAACAAGATATCAAAATTACAAAGTTTTTAGTGTAGTTTTGATTCATGAAAGTGTTCATGTTCATGTTCTTGATCTTATGATGTTTAGATGATCATAGGAATTATTTGTAACCTATGTGGTAGTTTAATTCTTGATCATAATGTGTTTTAATGGAGTCCATAACTTGTCCTCAAGTTATGGAAAACCAAAAGACACTTGAATTAAAAACCATTAAAAGAACACAAGAGTTAGAAAAATGAAGAGTCTTCATTTTATTACTCTAATAAACTCATATGTTACAAGAAATGAAAAGTTTTGAAATTTTACAAAACCTGTCCTCAAGTTTTGGAACAAGTAAAGTCATGCTAAAAACTTTAGTTCCAACCCTTAGAATTTTAAAAGTTAAAATTCAACCCTTATACTTATATTATTATGATTTAATAATTATATATATATATATATATATATATATATATATATATATATATGTATGTATATGTATAAGAACAAAGTCGTCTTACCGCTAGTACACCTCATTCATGAAGCCGGTCTATAAGGTGGGTATAAGGTTGTTGCCTATAAAATGGCAACTTAATGGGTGTCCACTCTCACCCACCGCTTGCTTGACCGGTGGAGGGTCGTTAGCCGAACGGGTAAGACAAGGACTTATAAATTCTCATTAAAAGTATGATGAATATTATAAAGTAACTAAATGTTTTATTAAATTCCCAATCTTAGTTACTTTAGGAAAAATGTGAATAAGGTGCTAATCCATGAAATTACACTTTACACTTTGTCTAAGTCGTTAGTGGAGCGTGTGTGGTTAACCGGCACACTAACTTGGACTTAACAAGGTAGGTAAAGGGTGACTTAATATTTATCATAGTATCGATGGAGCGTGTGTGGTTAACCGGCACATCGATTGAGGGGTAATTTATTAAGGGTACCAAGTAATTTTCATGGTTACTTCACACCTCATTTTGTGATCCTCGGCATCCCAGTCACAAAACTTGGAGGGCACACTCGAGATTGAAACATGCCTTTGAAAAGTTCATTGAATCCCAAAAGAATCTAGGAATTTCTAAGTACCAAATCAAAAACTTAATATTTAATATTTCGTTTTTTGGTGGAAATTGGTGAATCGTCATTCACCTACCTTTCAAATATGTTATTACTTAGACTACGACATACCTCTTCTAAGTTATAATATATTGTGATTGGATCCTAGCCTTAATACTACATTTGGGTGTTTTATTAAGGACTATCTCTATATCTAAACTAAAACCTTCTTTCTTCTTTTTCAGATGTCTGGAAACACTACTGCTTCTGGCTCTAATCCCAATGGCCCCTTTACCCTTATGAACTTATGTGGGAAAGTCACTTTTGATGGATCCAACTTTAATGAATGGATCAGAAACATCAGAATGATTACTCGCTACGAGGACAAGGAATATGTCCTCGATAAGGAGCTTAAGGAGATTGATGAGTCAGTTTCTACTCCTCAAGAGATCGCTGAGTTTAGGGCACATGAAAGAGATGCCACCAAAGTGGCATGCATCATGATGGCCACAATGACCGTGGATCTCCAAAAATCCTATGAAGATTTATACCCCTATGAGATGCACCAAGACTTGATGGAAAGATACCATCAAAGTGCTCGACAAGAGAGGTATGAAATCATCTCCTCCATGATAACAAGTCGCATGAAGGACGGTGAACCCATCACGGCCCACATGCAGAAAATGCAAAGATTTGTGGACCGTTTGCTGAAGCTTAATGTGAACTTCCCCGAGGAGCTTGTAATAGATATCATTTTGCACTCCTTACCTTCATGTTATGATCAATTCCGCATGACATACCACATGAACAAGGAAGAGGTCACACTCAGCAAACTTCAAGGACTCTTAAAGACCGCGGAAAGTGGTCTTAAGGGTAAGGCGGTTGTTACTACTCCTACTCCTACAAACTCCGCCCCTGTCTTGGCAATCGGGAAAGGACGAGGGAAGAAGAGAAAGAGTTCTTCGAAGGGTACCAAGGTTAGGACCCTTGATGGCTCTTCTTCAAGTGGAACCAAGAAAGGTTTCATCACTCCTTGTTTTGACCCAAAAGAGGTTGAATGCTTCTATTGCCATGAAAAGGCACATTGGAAGCGAAACTGCCCAAAGTACCAGCAAGATGTAAAGGATGGGAAAGTTAAACCCAACCATGCAGGTATTTACACTATCATTTCTAATAACTCACCCCATTCTAAATCTTGGGTCCTTGATACCGGTTGTGGTATTCATATTTGTTGTGACTTGCAGGGACTAAGAAGAAGTGAGAATGTGGAGCAAGGAAGAATAAACTTAATCATGGGGAATAGGAAAGTTACACCTGTCACCAAGATTGGAGTTTATACTTTGTCGCTAAGTAGTGGGTTTAGTTTAGATTTGAATAAATGTTGTTATTCGCCAGAAATGGCAAGAAATATTATTTCCTTTCATGCATTGTATAAACAAGGTTTTACTTTTTCATTTAATAATGAAGTTGGTTCTATTGATGCTTTCTTTAATAATGTTCTTTATTTTAAAGCATTACCTTGTGATGGCGTGTATGAAACAGTATATGTGGTTGATAACTTAGGAAATAATGTGACGTGTATGATTCTATTAATAATAATAACTTGGATAAAGCATCACTATGGCATTGTCGACTTGGACATATAAGCAAGAAGTGCATAGGCCAAATCCAAAAGGATGGAGTCTTGGAATCATTTGACCTAAAGTCAGATGATAGTTGCGAATCGTGCTTACTTGGAAAAATGAGAAAGTCACCCTTCACAGGTTCTTGTGAGAGGGGTGAAGGTTTGTTGGACCTAGTACACATGGATGTGTGTGGACCATTCAAACATGCCACAAGGGATGCTAATCGTTATTATTTGACTTTTACTGATGATTACAGTAGATATGGATATGTCTATTTAATCAGGCATAAGTCAGAGACTTTCGAAAGGTTTAAGGAATTTAAACAGGAAGTCGAGAATCAATTGGGCAGGAACATTAAGATGTTTCGATCCGATCGTGGTGGTGAGTATCTTAGTTCAGAGTTCCTCAACTATATAAGGGAATGTGGGATAGTCTCACAATTGACACCTCCCAGGACACCACAGTTGAATGGTGTAGCTGAGAGGCGTAATCAAACCTTGTTGGATATGGTTCGTTCCATGATGAGTCGAGCTTCGCTACCAATCTCATTTTGGGGGTATGCCGTAGAGACTGCCACCCATATCCTTAATCTAGTCCCTACAAAGAAAGTTGCCAAAACTCCTCACGAGATGTGGACTGGTAAAGTACCCAAACTAGACCACATCAAGATTTGGGGTTGCGAAGCTTTTGTGAGGCGCGAGTCTCATGATAAGCTAGAACCCCGAAGCGAGAGGTGTATTTTCATCGGCTACCCACAAAGATCCTTTTGTTACCTCTTTTACAGACCTAGTGATAATGTGGTCTTTGTAGCAAGAAGAGGAGTCTTTCGTGAGAGAGAATTTATAAGCCAAGGAGACAGTGGGAGGCAAATTGACCTTGAAGAACTTCAAGAGTCAAGTGGTGAAGGAACTTCAAACCCTAGCCCTCAACTTGAGGAGGAAAGTCCTGTTGAGCCAATTGACGATTCTGTACCTCTGAGACGTTCCACGAGAGTTAGGAATGCACCTGAGCACTAATATGGTTTTCATATTACTGCGGAAGGTGAGACACTTATTAGTGATGAGACACTATTAGGTTTGGATGAACCTAACAGTTACGCGGAAGCCATGGCAGGCCCCGAGTCTGCGAAATGGAAAGAGGCTATGGATAGCGAGATACAATCCATGTATGACAATCAAGTTTGGAACTTGGTTGAGAATGTACCAGGTTGTAAGACTGTAGGGTGCAAATGGGTCTTCAAGAAGAAGACCGACATGGATGGTAAAGTACACACTTATAAGGCTAGACTGGTTGCAAAGGGCTTCTCTCAAATTCCTGGAGTGGACTATGATGAGACCTTTTCTCCAGTAGCCAAGATTAAGTCTATTCGGGTTCTGTTAGCCATAGCTGCATTTCATGACTATGAAATATGGCAAATGGATGTCAAAACTGCTTTCCTTAATGGAAAGTTGGCTGAATATGTTTACATGAGTAAGCCAGAGGGTTTTGTCAGCAACGAGTACCCTAATAGAGTGTGTAAGCTTGAGAAATCCATTGATGGATTGAAGCAAACACCTCGCAGATGGAATCTTTGCTTTGATGAAAAGGTCAGGGAATTTGGCTTTTCTAGGAGTGAAGATGAATCTTGTGTTTATGTCAAGGCTAGTGGGAGTATAGTCAGCTTCTTGGTATTGTATGTGGATGACATACTACTCATAGGAAATGACATCCCAACTTTGCAGGAAGTTAAGTCCTGGCTTGGGAAGTTGTAACGCCTGTGTTTCCGGGCTTGCCATTTTTAGCAATGTAATAGTCTAGGTTAACCTCTGTAACCCGTTTTGAAATAATAATGATTGTATTATTTAAGTATTGTGTGTTTTGTGCTTAATTGCTTAATTATGTGGTTTGATTAATTAAGAATAAAAATAAGCGTCAAAATTTAAGTGTAAAATAAACTTAATATCTTTGAATAATGTTGTAGTAGTTAAAACGAGGTTTCCGAATATATATAGAACGCCCAAATCTGACTTCGTATGAGGAAGTTATGATTTATCGAAGTTTCGGCTTAGCGGTGTGCAGCCCGAAATACTCGATTTGAGATCGAGCGGTTTTTAGCCAAAGTAATCTAAACGAGGATCGAAGGTCTCATTGTTGGTATCGAAGCGATAAAAAGTTAGGCGAGAACGGACGTCAAACGAAGAAGTTATGAATTTATAACGAAGTTTTTCTGTCGCGGCCTATTAAAAATAAATAATAAAAATAAAGTCAAAATTAGCCGACGGAGTCTAAATGAAAGTTGTAGAGCGTAGTCTCACCGGTCTGATCCGAGGTACGCCCCGCGTACTCCGAAGGTGTCGACACTCGCAGCAAGTGGCTCGGATGACGCATGCAGTGACGATTTCGGAAGCAGTACGCGCCGCATACTGCAATACGCCCCGCGTAGTCCGAGGCTCCAGCCTCCTATAAATAGGATCCGAAGGCTGCCGAGTCTTTTGTTCATTTTCTCTCTTCTCTCTCCCGTTTTGCATCGTTTTGCGTGCCAAAAATACCCCGAAGCCCCGGTATCATACTCGAGCCCCGAGGCAAGTCCCGAGATCCCGAAGATCCCGAGAAGTGCGGTTCCCGAGCCGAAGCTCTGCCCGCGAGAAGTTTGATTTTTGTGAAGATCTTTCAGATCTGCTGAGGATTTCTACTTCTGCAAGTCGTAGTGTTGTCCGATCATCTTCTGATCAAGTGAGTGTATACTACCTTTCATAAACACGATAATAATACAAGTTTGGTTCGAGTGTATTAAGTATATTGTTGTTTATAGGTGTGAGTGTGTAGTTACCTTCTTCTAACACATAAATATTAAGTATTTTCTATAAAATACGTGCTATGTGTATAGTATATTGTTGTTTATATGTGTGAATGTGTATTCACTCTCTTCTGTCTCATAGATATGATTTATTCTCTATGAGATATGTGTTATGTGTGTGTGTGCCTCATCTGTTATGTGGATTATGTGTTGATTAAAGTATGATATACAGGTTTTCAAAACTATGTATAAAAAATGTATATTTTATCTACTAATATGTTGGGTAGAACATGGGTAGATAGTTGGTGTGTAATAAACAGATGAGAGGCCTCATTGTTGTTTGATATAGTCATCTAGCAGAGTTTAGATGACGACCACGGGCTATTCTAGACAGTCTTGTGGAAACATTAGCAGGTTCGCCACCTGTAGGTGTTAATGAAGTCAAGTGTTCATTCGCTGTACTCCATCCCCCTCATGGTTGCCTTATTTGACTTATATTGCTGAGGTACCCCCGAAGCATGTGTTGTCGCCCCGATGAAATATTCTTAGACTAGGTCCCTTATGTTAGTTGTTTTAGGGACATAAAGTGAGAATAACGGGAATGGGTAATTGGGTTATTGTTGGTTGGTGAAAATTAAATACGATTATTTATTGTGGGTTGAAAACCCTATATGCACACCAGGCTCCCAAGCCTGACCCACTCAGTTTTATTTGTATTACAGGAAGTGGCGCAAGGGCATGAGATGGATGAACCATCATTTTTTTTTATTACAAGTCTGCATATGTTTATATTTGTTGAATGACTTGTAATGTATTCGTTTATGCTTATTGGTCTGTATCGGAACATGACACCCCGAGTTTTGATTATAATGAAAATACATTTCTATTATGACATGCTTTGGTAAACATTGTTTTATCATGTTTTGTTTTTGGGAACACATTCCGCAACTCTTTCAAATCAAAAGGATTTACTCTGAAAAGATTTTAAAAGCATAAATGAAAATCGGTCTTTTCTGACCGAGATTTTGGGGATGTCACAGTTGGTATCAGAGCATTAGTTTAAGCGAACTAGGAATTTGTAGGATTTCTAGACTTAAACTTAGAATGCTTAGTGAAGTTTTGAGATGTGTGTCTGTTATGTTTTAGACACGAGCAATGGTTTATTTTAGGAAAGTTGCCTAAAATGCTTTTATGTGCTAAATGTTATATGTTGCCATATATGATATTATTTGTTTGGATCTATGGTTTGTTGCCGACCGGATCTAGAAACCTTATGTGTGTAGGATTCTAATCGTACGTCTACGATATTAGAACTAGCATGTAAACGTTTCGGAGTGGTAAGGGAGATTTGAATATCTATCGTGATTGAGGATCTAATTTTCACCTTATTCGGTGTGTAGATCAAAATGGTGAGAACAAGGAGTGGAGTTGGAAATGCTGATGAAAACAGGAATCAACCACCAGTGATTGAGCAAGTACCTGTCGTAGCAGTAGCACCTGAGCCAATAACCATGGCTGGTGTGCAAATGATGATTCAGACAATGTTGGATCGTCAGATGGATGAAACTAGACGGTTGCTTCAACAGAATCGTGAAGAACTGTCAATTCGTGTGGAGGAGCCTGAATTAAATGAAGGGCACTCGGAAGGTGGAAACTTTAGTGGGTCTATTGATCAAGCCAACCCACCGATAGTTAGGCCAGATAACCATGATGGAAGGAATGATGGAATGGGATGCAAGTACAAAGACTTTCTAACTTGCAAACCATCGACCTTCAATGGAAAGGAGGATCCGATTGGGGTTATGGATCGGATCTCCGAAATGGAGTTAGCCTTCATGACATGTGGCTGCAGAGGCAAGTTGCAGACTATCTATGCCGTGCATCAGTTCCAAGGTGGAGCCGTTCATTGGTGGAACACTCTAGGGAAGACCTTAAGCCCTAATGAGCCAGTGCAATTGTCATGGGCAGAATTCTTGGTGCAGTTCAAGCGCAAGTTCTGCTCAACTCAAAATCTGTTGGAACTAGAGAACAAGTTTCTGACATTGACGAAAGGCAGCATGTCAGTTGATGAATACACCAATAACTTCACCGATAAGATGGAGTTTTCCTTGCGCATCGTTCCAGATGAGCTGACAAAGGTGGACCGGTATGCGAAGGGACTCCCATGGGAGTACGAGGTGCTAGTAAGTTAGGCACTTACTCTAGAGGCGGCTATTTGGGCTGCCAAGTCTGTTGAGAACATGATTAAGGGAAGAACCACCGACAAGGTTGAGGTTGGTGAGAGAAGGAAGTTTGAGGGAACATCTGGTTCCGGTAAGAAAAGCAAATTTTCGAAATCTGATTCGAAAAAGTTTGGAGGAAAAGGAGGCGAAGCGAAGTGGTGTTATAAGTGTAAGAAGAAGCACTTTGGGAGATGTAGCGAGGATGTAACCTGCTACAAGTGTGGGAAGGTTGGACATTTTGCCAATGAATGTCCGAACAACAAAAGGATGTGTTTTGGTTGCAATGAAGAGGGGCATATTTTGAAAGACTGTCCGAAGAAAAAGGAGGCAGCTAGGCCCAACATTCCACCAAAGCCGAAGGCGAGAGCCTTCCAGATGACACTTGAGGCTGCGAAAGATGAAGCTGATGTCGCTTCAGGTACCTTTCTCGTTAACGAATTACCTGCTCAAATTTTGTTTGATTCTGGAGACAACTACTCCTTTATTTCGCATGAGTTTGGTAGGAAGCTATATTTGCCTGTTGATAGACTAGATAATGCTTTATTAGTCGAAGTTGCTAGTGGAAAGTTTGTACCTGTTAGCCATCGTATGAAAGACATCTTAATCGACCTTAATGGGAATAAGTTTCACGAGGAATTATTGCCTATCGAGCTAAATGGTTTCGACATCATGTTGGGAATGGATTGGCTTAGCACCAATGATGTCGAAATTTTATGCAAGAAGAAGATAGTTAAAGTAAACCCGCCTGGTAAAGATTCGTTTATGGTGTATGGGGACAAACGCAGAGTGAATTCTGGAATCATTTCTCTAATGAAAGCCAGAAAGTGTTTGACCAAGGGATGTACATCATATTTAGCATTCATGATTGATGCTAAGAAGGAAAAGAAGGTGATGCAGAGCATTCCAGTGGTGTGTGATTATCCGGAAGTATTTCCCGAAGATCTTCCTGGATTACCACCTGATAGACAAGTGGAGTTCAGGATAGACTTGCTACCAGCAACCAAGCCAATAGCAAAAGCACCTTATCGATTAGCACCGACGGAGATGAAGGAGCTGATGATGCAACTTCAGGAGTTATTGGACAAAGGTTTCATTAGACCTAGTTCATCGCCCTGGGGAGCTCCGGTGTTATTTGTGAAGAAGAAAGATGGAAGTATGAGAATGTGCATCGATTACAGAGAGATGAACAAGGCAACAATAAAGAATAGATATCCGTTGCCGAGGATTGATGACCTATTTGATCAATTGCAAGGTTCGAGCTATTTCTCGAAGATCGATCTAAGGTCAGGGTATCAACAGCTAAAAGTAAGAGAGCAAGATATCGAGAAGACTTCATTCAGAACTAGATATGGACACTACGAGTTCTTGGTTATGTTGTTTGGACTAACCAATGCTCCGACAGCATTCATGGATTTGATGAATAGGGTTTGTAACCCTTTCCTTGATAAATCTTTAATAGTGTTCATAGACGACATTCTGATTTACTCGAAAAGCCAGGAGGAGCATGGCAGGCACTTGCGAGAAGTGTTAGAAGTTTTGAAGCAGGAGAAGCAGTATGCAAAGTTCTCCAAATGTGATTTTTGGATTCGTGAAGTCCAATTCTTGGGTCACGTGGTCAACCAAGAAGGGATAATGGTTGATCCAGCGAAGATCGAAGCTGTGATGAAGTGGGAACAACCGAAAAGTCCCACGGAGATTCGAAGCTTTTTAGGATTAGCCAGATATTACCGAACGTTTATCCAAGGCTTTTCTTCGATTGCTACTCCATTGACAGCTTTGACCTACAAAGGAGCTACATATGCTTGGAGTGATAAGCATAAAGAAGCATTCGAGAAGTTAAAGAAGAAGCTATGTGAGGCACCGATACTTTCTCTACCCGATGGAGTTGAAGACTTCGCTGTTTATAGCGATGCGTCTGGTGTTGGATTGGGTTGTGTTTTGACCCAAAGAGAAAAGGTGGTAGCATATGCGTCTCGACAACTGAAAGAGCATGAAAAGAATTACCCGACTCATGATTTGGAGTTGGCAGCGGTAGTTTTCGCTCTGAAAATATGGAGGCATTACCTCTATGGCACGAAGTGCAAACTTTTTACTGATCATAAGAGTCTCCAATATCTCTTTAATCAGAAGGAATTGAATATGAGGCAACGATGCTGGCTAAAATTACTTAAAGACTACGACTGTGAGATACTTTACCACCCCGGTAAAGCTAATGTTATTGCTGATGCTCTCATTCGGAAGGTCAATATTGAAAGGAAAAGGCCAAGAGCGTTGAGAATTGAAGTTGTCTCGACCATTGTGGAAAGTATAAAGAAAGCTCAAGAGGAAGCTTCTGAGAAAAATGACCGAAAGGAGGAACGTTTGGGTAAAACGTTGGTGTTTGGTACTAACGGTCATGGACTGAAGGTATTCCAAGATCGTATTTGGGTACCTAAGTCAGGGGGAATTAGGGATCTTCTGATGGGAGAAGCTCACAAGACCATGTACTCGATTCATCCGGGTAGCACTAAAATTTATAGGGACCTGAAACCCTACTACTGGTGGCCGACGATGAATCTTGATGTTGCAAAGTATGTGGCCGAGTGTGTGACTTGTGCGAGAGTCAAGACACAACATCAGAAACCTTACGGGAGTTTAGAACCATTGCCTGTGCCTATGGGTAAGTGGGAAGACATTGCTATGGACTTTGTCACTAAACTGCCCAAAACAAAGAATGGTCACGACATGATTTGGGTGGTCGTTGATCGATTCACTAAGAGTGCTGTAACACCGAAAATTTCAAACAAAATTTTCATTTAAAATAAACGTTTTAATTCTTAGAAACACTTATTTAAAAATCTTATTTACAAAACATAACTCCATTTTCGCTTGTATAGAAAACCAGGATCCTCCAAAACATGACTCTTTCTCTGGTGTGCACAATCAAGCCGGTGCCGTCCCGTGATACTGAAAGAAACCTGCAAAACATCACACAAAACACTGTAAGCACGAAGCTTAGTGAGTTCCCCAAAATACCACACACATAACGCATATTAGCCACTCGAGGCTATAACTCTGTGGGTCCGTGCACCCACACTCTGTGAACCCTCAGGTTCTAACTCTGTGAACCTTCCGGTTCTAACTCTAAGAACCCTTCGGTTCCAACTCTGTAAACATGCACAACATAAATCACATAGAAATAATGCAGTACAACACATAACGTACATAGCATACAAATACTCTGTCACATAACTCTGGTTACCTACTTAAGGTAAGGTATAGTGAGAAGACTCACCTGGCAAGCAGAAAGCAGATATCCCCACACTTAAATCTCGAGCTCACCACCGCCTAACACGTAAGGCAAATACTCTCATGAATATAACTCTTGAGACTAGAATCAATCCTCTCAATGCACCCTCTTAAGGGTAAAAGACTATTTTACCCCTCTCTTGGCCCAAAGGCCACATCGTTGACCAAACCCTAAAAGTCAACGGTCAACCCTTGGTCAAAATCAAAGTCCTCAGTCAAAGTCAACCCCTGACTGACCCTACTCGCCGAGTCAACTCTATGACTCGCCGAGTTTCTATAATCAGAACTTCACTCAATCCGCGACCTAACTCACCGAGTCACTCCGAGACTCGCCGAGTCCAACAACTCTGAGTCCACTCGCACACAACTCACCGAGTCATCCCTTGACTCACTGATTCTCGACTCAACCAGGAAATATCGGGACTCTTCGACAAGACTCGCCGAGTCCAAGAACAGGCTCGCCGAGTCCAAGAATATCATCAACCTACTCGCCGAGTTGTTCATACAACTCGCCGAGTTCCAGGCCATCTTCATCCAACTCGCCGAGTCCCAGCTCATCTTCAAGCAACTCGTCGAGTACACCCATGTGACTCGCCGAGTACCACCGGTCTGAATCCATTCAGAAGCATTCCAGGCCATGTAATTGCTCCAAAACATAGAATCTAGCCTCCTACCACTCATCCATCACGTAAAGTGGCAAACTTTACGTGAATCCAAAGAGATCTAGGCCATTTGCACATTGGGCTAGGGTTTGGGACATGAAAGCTTCACTAAACACTCCAACACAGGGACTTTCATGCTCTCTGATTCTTCTCCCTTCCAGATCTGAGGTAGCAACCTCAGATCTAACCTCTAGACTTCCCATTTCATCCATAGACAAGTTCCCACAAACCCCAAAATGAAGAAACAACATAACAACAGCCCAAGAACGAGATATTACCTCCAAGAGATGCCCCAAATGCAATGTAATTTGGATCCAAGCAATGCCCCTTGCTCCAAGCCTTCAATCTCCCAAAATTCCTTCAACAATTACTTCTCCAAGCTCCAATCCACTCAACAATGGTGCTTCACCGCGATTTAGGGTTTTCTGGGGCTTTAGGGGGTGATAAAGGGGCTGGGAGGAAAACATAATGTTCTTTATATAGGGCTCAACCCCGAGAATTAGGGTTTTCTCCAATCAGCGCCTACTCGCCGAGTCCTCTTTACTGACTCGCCGAGTCGGCTACTTAGCACGCGACCCAGTCGCGACTCTACTCGTTGAGTCCATCCATGGACTCGCCGAGTCATTCTTTCACAACTTACTCTTTTAGCCCTTCAACTCTACTCTTGATATTTTGGGATGTTACAATTCTCCCCCACTTAAATTAGGCTTCGTCCTCGAAGCCTATGGCAACTCAACTCCAAAATACTCCCACGATGTGCCACCTGGCCCTAACTGGACCAGGTTCCTCAAAGCATAACCATCGAACTCGAACTCACTTCCTCTTTCCTTGCGGTGTCCTGACCACCGTCTCAATCCGGGCACCGGTTGTACCCTCTGATAATCATACTCAACAATCGAGAATTACCTGAGATGTATCACTGCTCCAAATCTCAACAATCGCTCGACCCATAAGGGCTAGAAAGCCATGAGCCATCGGATCCCCGATCCGAATCCCACTTTATCCATTCCGTGCTGACAGAAAGACCCACTCTTCAATCTTAGAGCAACTCCCACGAGTTCTCCTCTTGCAATCACATACGCATGCTGAACTTGGCCAGTACCCTCGGGTTGGGAAAAACCCGATGCACTGATGATATCCTCCAACATCCCCCCAGGATGAACCACTAGTACATATCCAATACCCTGATCAGAATCAAGCTGGGAGTCCCCGACTCCCTCCCTGCATTCATCCTGAGACTCTTGGCCTTACTTCCATGGAACCCCTTCCGCGTCCTCAGCAGACATCCCAACATGATGTCATTCCATACCACTGTCACAGACACAATGTTCAACCACCATACTCCAAATCATCCACTCTAACTACTACTTTCACTTCCGTGAACCAACACTCCCCCCGGGGTTACATACCTTTCTCTTCCCTTACCCAGGGAAACCACTAGCCAACCCTGCTACTACTCCATGTATCACACATGCTCTGGATCTGCTCGCAAGGGCCCTCGGGTCCATGCGCTACCTCTCCCCAACAAATGAGGGTCCGACACCTCCTCCCAAACAACAGCTCGAAGGGTGGCATACAAATGCACTAATGATGGCTGTTGATATAGGATAACTCAACCAAAGATAAATACGTGCCGCAACTCCCTCTGAGATCTCATACACATGCCCAAAGCATGTCTTCGAGCGTCTGAATCGCTTGTTCGCTCTGAAGTGTCCTCAGACATCATCATGATCCAAATAACCCACTAACTTCCTCCCCGTGACCACTATCCCGGCCCAGGGACGTGCAAGTCACAAAATTCTCTTTTCCTCATGCGAGAAAATACAATCCAACCAAGGATCGCCTGAACTCTGATCCCTGGTTTCTGATGCGCATATCCCTTGCGCATCCCACCGCATCTCCCGACAGAGACGGTGACCCCAGTCTCGCCCCGGTTCAACACCCAGGCTCCGGAACTCAATACTAGGGATACTCAAGCCCAAAACTCTTCCACATCATACACTGATCGGAGATCATTCCATCATCACATTCTCTTGCCATCTAGTGAGTACTACGGCTCCCCGAAGTATCACAACACCCTCTAACTAGTGAGTACTACGGCTCCCCGCAGTATCACAACACCCTCTAACTAGTGAGTACTATGGCTCCCCGCAGTATCACAACACTCTCTGACTAGTGAGTACTACGGCTCCCCGTAGTATCACAACACCCTCTGACTCCACTAGCTCATGCTCCGCAGACTATCACAGGCAGCTACCCATACTCGACTCGAATACACATTCCAGACTCTGGAAGCAATCGACATATCAAAATGCCCACCCTTGTGAAGTTCCATTCTCATAATAACCTCCCTGGATGCCCATACTCGAAGGGCTCCCACTAGATCCGTAGATACCTAATACACCACAAATCGTTTCAACTCAAGATTTACAAGTAACTCCGAAATAAAGGTATCATACCCGGATACCTCAGAATATCCCAACAGAACATCACAAGATCCTGCCACAACCACTGATTCCCTTACTCCCAATACCATACACTCACGACAATACATTTCCTCTGAATCCCATAATAATTTCTGATATCACACGATGCGCAACTTCAGTGCATCCAAACACTCAATTGGAATACAAGGAAGGCGCTAACCCTTCAGAACACATTGATGATCCTCCGAAACCCTTTCCACTACCGCTCAAAATTCAAGAAAGAATACACATCCTAGCCCGGGAATTTGGCTACTCGATAATCGGCTACCCATATCTCAAACCTAGAAGTTCTCAACTGCCCATACCATCATTACGAGCCTTCCACTCGAGACGACTCTGACCACCATCAGATTCCTGATCATTGACCACCCGTCGTGGAGACACCCATCCTTCTCTTAGACATATATCACATGCATTACCTCGCCCTGCACCTGTCCTTAATCACCAATGACCCTGATCTCATGAAGCCACAGGTTCTGCATCCAACCTTTAACCGCTCTTGCACAAATCTCTGGTCCTCCCAATAAACCACTCGGTTCTCCCCCACTTAGGGTTCGAACCATCACTATCTGACACATCAACAACCTCACGAACTATTTCCACCAGCAATAACGCACCTGCCCCTGGAAAGTGCTACGCAACACCCGATAATCCCCTTTAAGGAAATTAAATGATCTCATAACTCTGATCCTCAGATGAACTCCTCAAGAACTTCTCGCCACGACTGTCTCTAGTCGTTCCAAATCTCGTACCAATCAAGTACCAAACAACTCAACTGCTCAATAACATCCCTGGCTCATAGACCGAACCACAAAATCATTGTACCCCTCACCTCAACTCATCAAACATCGCTCCAACACCGGGATCATCCAAAGAACAGGGACCCACTCCCATATTCAACACCCAACATAGATAGAAAACTCTCTGCACTGCTAAACTCGACTGAACTCCCCACTGATACCACTATAATACATCCTACTATACTCAAATAGGTGTAGTGTGGTCCTCGACTATCTCAGTCCCATCTGACTATCTGCTCATGATAAATCACTGCCTCGCGGCACACATGCTACCTGATACTCTGATGGAAAATCATCATCAATGACAACCTGCAGGGTTTTTACCTCTAAACCCAAAACTAAAACATCAGGCCTCTCATGTTTCGCACACAAACATAAATAGCACCACTCACATAGAAGGTGACCTCTCCTCTATCGACTGATTGCTCAACTCAGACCAAAATTCTCCTCTCCCTCTAACTCCTTACCAAAATACTCTGATAGGCTCTCGACTTCCCTCTCGAGGGACGCCTCTCCAAACTCAATGATGGCCTATAGGCCTAAAACCCATAGCGTCCAATCTCTACCTCATCAATCGTGACCGGATAACCGGAGAACCACAAGCATCATTCACTACGAACCATGGTACTCATCCCATGACATCTCTTCTCAATATGCTCCGGTGTATGGTACCCGAACCATAGCATCACTCCTCCATCTGCTATGATGTATGGTACTCAACCATAACATCACTCCTCAATCCGTTCCAATGTATGGTACTCGAACCATAACATTACCCCTCAATCTGCTCCGATGTATGGTACTCGAACCATAACATCACTCCTCAATCTGCTCCGATGTATGGTACTCGAACCATAACATCACTCCTTAACCTGCTCCAATGTATGGTACTCGAACCATAACATCACTCCTCAACCTGCTCCGATGTATGGTACTCAACCATAACATCACTCCTCAATCCGCTCCAATGTATGGTACTCGAACCGTAACATCACTCCTTAATACGCTCGTTAGAACCTTCAGAATACTCCCTGTATCAAGTATGGGTCCTCTGCTTTCAGTAGTACAGGCCCATACTACCTGCCACATCTACCCATACTTCCCACACGGACTATCCCGGAGCTCCTAAGTAGCTGCTCGACCTTCTCGTTCACCAATTCCGTCGCGCACTCGCTTCCCAGCGAAATTCTCTACCCTGCCAGTGCACTCATCTGGCTAAGGTTACCCCTAGGCTCTTCTCAGATTCCCACACTTCTCTGCCATTAGCTGCTGAAGAGCTCCTAATGATGCCAGCCATCTACCTCCTGAATATCGTCATATTCGCTTGGTAGCTGACTCCCATCATCGAGAGTTCCACAAAGCACGAAGCAAGCAGCATTCAAGCATCGAAGAATATATATGACTCACTCTGGGTGATAACTCCGCTTGCTCTGCTCATCCTCGGAAGTACCACCGAACTCTGCAACTCTTCCCCTCGCGGGCTCTAACTATTCTTTCTCCAAGTACCACAGTACTCATCTAGGTATCTCCCCTAGATCACTCCTCTACTCAAATCCCTTAAAGGATTCCAATCAAATATTCTCACTCATCACATACTCAAAAGCACATCTCATATCACAGAAATTCCTAGGCTAAGGCATCACAAATCAGGCCACTCTAGTCCTAATATATGGAATACCTAGCCTGTCTCTAGCATGCAATAATATCTCATAAAGTGCATCATAAATATCTCATAACACAAAAGTAAGGGTATTTTGGGAAATCACCGTTCGGCTCTGGCTGATTGTACACGCTACTCTTTCTCGTTTTCTCTTTGAACTCTTATTCGCTTTAGAAAATTATTTCTTTGAAAACTTTTCTTACTTCCTCAGTTTGAGTCCAGAATTACCCAAAGGCGCATCCAAATCCCTCAAACCAAGGCTCTGATACCAACTTGTATCACCGAAAATTTCAAACAAATATTTCATTTAAAATAAACGTTTTAATTCTTAGAAACACTTATTTAAAAATCTTATTTACAAAACATAACTCCATTTTCGCTTGTATAGAAAACCAGGATCCTCCAAAACATGACTCTTTCTATGGTGTGTACAATCAAGCCAGTGCCGTCCCGTGATACTGAAAGAAACCTGCAAAACATCACACAAAACACTGTAAGCACGAAGCTTAGTGAGTTCCCCAAAATACCACACACATAACACATATTAGCCACTCGAGGCTAAAACTCTGTGGGTCCGTGCACCCACACTCTGTGAACCCTCAGGTTCTAACTCTGTGAACCTTCCGGTTCAAACTCTAGGAACCCTTCGGTTCCAACTCTGTAAACATGCACAACATAAATCACATAGAAATAATGCAGTACAACACATAACGTACATAGCATACAAATACTCTGTCACATAACTCTGGTTACCTACTCAAGGTAAGGTATATTGAGAAGACTCACCTGGCAAGCAGAAAGCAGATATCCCCACACTTAAATCTCGAGCTCACCACCGCCTAACACGTAAGGCAAATACTCTCATGAATATAACTCTTGAGACTAGAATCAATCCTCTCAATGCACCCTCTTAAGGGTAAAAGACTATTTTACCCCTCTCTTGGCCCAAAGGCCACATCGTTGACCAAACCCTAAAAGTCAACGGTCAACCCTTGGTCAAAATCAAAGTCCTCAGTCAAAGTCAACCCCTGACTGACCCTACTCGCCGAGTCAACTCTATGACTCGCCGAGTTTCTATAATCAGAACTTCACTCAATCCATGACCTAACTCACCGAGTCACTCCGAGTATGGGCCAATCATCGATCACTTCAAAAGGATGCTTGTTTGCTACATCATGGAGGTCGCCAAGATGGATCAGGAAATCACGAGTATCTTCAAGAAAAAGCCTACCATCTCTCCTGTTGGTTCTGCAAGTGATTTAAATTTGATGCAGATGGGAAGAATCGACCCGAAGCGGAACTCCATCATGTTTACAAGGAACGAAGGCCAAAAATGCCTGTTCACCTTGGCAGATAAGCATCTATACACCACTGCATGCCTGGAACATGTTCTGGGGATCATTCATCGATGCAAGCAGAACTCTGCAGATGACAAGAAGTATCTTGACGATATGATCCAGTGGTACATTCGCTTCAGACAGACCATCCTTGCCCTTATTCCACGTTTGTTTGAAACCACAAAGAAAGTTCCTGTAGCTTGACCCAGCAAGCCGAAGTAGAGTCTCGCTCCAATTGACGCAAAGGGGGAGATTGTAGGGTCTGATGGGTGTTGCGTCTTGGGCTCGTTCTTTAGTCCATTTTTGTATCCGGATTGGGCCTGTCCATCCGTGAGTTATTTCTAGGGTTTAGTATTTATAGATGCTTGCATGCATCTTTGTACGTAAGATTGGAAGTCGATCATTCATAGTAATTTTTATGGTTTTATCGTTTGTAACCCTAATAGCCTCTACAACGGAATTTCTTTGTCGAGCTCTGCTGAGGCTTGAATCTATTGAATCATTCGACATATTTTGATTCACTCTTGTGTTTGATTTTCTGTTTATGCCTTTGTGATTAACTTGTTTAAAGATCTAAACGATCAAAGAGTTTCTTAACTCATCAGTTTTGATATAGCTAAGCCTTTTAATTTATAAGTGTTTCAATATAATGATCCAAATGCGAGGACCGATAACATACAAACATTTTGGTCTTAAGGCCTAAGGCTGCTTTTCATTTAAATATAGAAAATATGGGATTTTATGGGGAACATACTAACATTTTCATGGAACAAATACAAACTTCATATACTAAATGTTTATGAACTCGCCAACTTAAATGTTGATACTCTCTTTTCAAAATAACTTGTATTCTCAGGGAACCAGTAGACAGGTACATTTACCCAAGTTTTTGAGAAGACGGAGATTGTTCAAGACTCTTCTTTTATTTTGCTATACATTTTTGGTGTCATACAATCAACTCTAAGAACACACATGTATTAACTATATTTTAAATACAATGGATGTTGTTGCTTGATTTACTATTATGCAACTGTTATGATATTGTACATGACGTCCTCCGCCCCCGAACTTTTCTGCCGTTCTGGTTTGGGGGTGTGACAGTATGTGTATGTCTACGTGGATTTATGTGTGCAAGTGTATGCATGTATGTGTGTATGTATGTGTATCTATATGTATGTGTGTATGTGTATGGATCCTAAAGGTGCACACAACTTTATTTTGTATATATAATATATATACATGAATAAGTGATGATATATGTGTATGTGTATGTACCTTTGAGTATTTGTATGTGAAAGTATAGGCATTATAATGTTAAACCATGAAAAACATAATGGATCCCGAATTTGAACACAACTTTATGAACGATATTAATAGCTATAAGTTGGAAATTAGCTATAGATTAGCTATAGAAAAGGCTTTCCGTCAGAATTCCATCACCAAATGGTAGGTACTTACCTATAGAATTTTGTTATTTCGATTTTTTAGGCAACTGGTGTTGTTTTTTCTTCTTCGTTTTTTTCACACCTCTAATATACATTATTATCTATAATTTCACCAACTTATAATTAATAATATCGTTCGTAAAGTCATGTGCTCCATCAAGATCCATTACTCATTTCATGGTTTAACATTGAAATGCTTATTTTTATGTACAACTACTCACATACACATACATATATACTAGTACTCGTTCATGCATAGAAATATACATATAGAAACATAAAGTTATGTGCACATTCGGGATTCATTACTCATTTCATTGTTTAAAATTATAATGCCTATTAATATTGACATACATACACATATAAATTCACATACACATAATCTTTCTCATATACACATATATTCATACACACATACACACACACACACATATATATATATATATGTATATATATATATATATACATATACACACACACTAAAAATCGTAAGCTAAAGGTTAGTGAGCTCCACAAAGGACCAACACACAAACTAGTAGCATATACAAAAGCATGTCGGGTCCAATCAACCATATGGTTGGAATACCCCAGGCCTAATCAAAATCCAGTTCGATTCATCCTTGGGATGAAATACCCAAAGTTGGAATGACAATATAAAATGGGTCCACTTAGTCGTTGGACTGGAACACCCTCAAGCCCTCAATACGAGTCTGACATGCCAACCGGTACTCACCTCGTGTCTAGAAGGCTCTCAAGCCCTTAGTATGAGTCTGGCATGCAAACCGGCCCTCAACACATATCTGGAATGCTCCCAGGTTTGTTGGCTACAACACAAAACAATATAACCTCAACCTGGCAAAATATGTCAACATATAATAAATAACAAACATAAGCAACATATAGATAATCGTGCAGATAGAATCACAGGTAGTCCTACAACTAGCATATAATCATGCAGATCTATTCCATACTCAGCATATCAAAGTATAGCATGATATCAATCCAATGGGTTGGCCTTGGTACCTTCGACTCGTAAGTACAGTGAGAAAAACTCACCTTACAGTCTAAACAATAGTTGATGAGGTCCTGACTCCGAATCCCAACTCTAACCGACACCTATTTATCACAATGACCAATTCTCAAACACCATTAAAAATACCAAAAATTGTTGGATAAGGTGTCTAAGTCCATAACTATTTCGGGCTTGTACTTGACCCGACCCGGCATGGTCCATTTGGGTTGCATGGCACCATGCAATTGGATAGACTAAATGAGAGAAATAACACTTGGAGATTATTAATATATTATAAGTTCTAATATATTAATAATATTATTTAATTAGTTGATCAAAGAATTAATTTGGAGTTAATTAAGTGATCAAAGGATAACTAATTAAATATATGGGTTGGTTATGTAAATCATCCATATCTTGTATAGTGGGCTAAAAGGCTCCATGGATTATCAAGTTGGGTTCTACCCATAGGATGCTCCATGGATGCTCCATGGGAGTTACAAACCCATGGGTCATGGAAATGAAGAGTCATGACACATTAGGGTTTACATGGTGTAACCCTAGATGTGCCAACACTATATAAGAGTCCCATTCTCCACAAAATTGGCTACATAAGTTGAACACTAAGAAACTAGAGGGCTTGGCCGATTTTGAGAAGTGTGTGTTATCTCAACAGTCTTTCCAAGAGCATTTGGTGTTGTGTGAAGCATTTGAGGCATCACACTTGGGGTGCTAGGCTCACAAGGTTTCAAGGAACACAATCAACAACAAGGTAAGTTATTCTATCTATGATTCAAGTTAAAATTGTTCCCCATGTATGCTAGATAGGAATATAACCTTGGAATTCAACTTTGCATGATAATTAGACAAACATAGATCCAAGGTTATTAGGGTTGCATGTACACTTAGGAAGTGTTAGAATGCTCAAAACCCATCAGTGGTATCAGAGCCTAGGCTTGTTTGTTTGTTATTTGTGCTTAAAAGTTGAAGAAAGTCGAAAATCTTGCTGTCTGACTGATGGACTCGGCGAGTCCATGGGGAGGACTCGTCGAGTTCATGTGTATCTTCAACCTACTCGGCGAGTAGGTTTATGCACTCGGCGAGTAGGGTCGACAGAGTGCAGAATTTCGACTTAAGTTGCTGGAAATGAATTAGAATCATTACCCTAAAATGTTTTGGTACTTGAAAACTTGTTTTAGAAGGTGTAATGTCTTTTCTAACTCATTTACAACAACTAGTTATCAAAATTACAAAGATTAAATGTGATTTTGATTCTTGAAAGTGTTCATATTCATATTCTTGTTCTTATGATGTTTAGATGATCATAGGAATTATTTGTAACCTATGTGGTAGATTAATTCATGATCATAATGTGTTTTAATGGAGTCCATAACTTGTCCTCAAGTTATGGAAAACCAAAAGTCTCTTGGATTAAAAACCATTAAAAGAACACAAGAGTTAGGAAAAATGAAAAGTCCTCATTTTATTACTCTATTAAACTCATAAGTTACAAGAAATGAAAAGTTTTGAAAGCTTACAAAACTTGCCCTCAAGTTTTGGAACAAGTAAAGTTAAGTTAAAACTTTAGTTCCAACCCCTAGAATTTTAAAAGTTAAAATTCAACCCTTATACTTATATTATTATGATTTAATAATTATATATATATATATATATATATATATATATATATATATATATATATATATATGTATAAGAACAAAGTCGTCTTACCGCTAGTACGCCTCATTCACGAAGCCGGTCTATAAGGTGGGTATAAGGTTGTTGCCTATAAAATGGTGACTTAATGGGTGTCCACTCTCACCCACCGCTTGCTTGATCGGTGGAGGGTCGTTAGCCGAACGGGTAAGACAACGACTTATTAATTCTCATTCAAATTATGATGAATATTATAAAGTAACTAAACGTTTTATTAAATTCCCAATCTTAGTTACTTTAGGAAAAATGTGAATAAGGTGCTATTCCATGAAATTACACTTTAGACTTTGATTAAGTCGTTGGTGGAGCGTGTGTGGTTAACCGGCACACTAACTTGGACTTAACAAGGTAGGTAAAGGGTGACTTAGGGTTTATTATAGTATCGATGGAGCGTGTGTGGTTAACCGGCACATCGATTGAGTGATAAACTTTAAGGGTACCAAGTGATTTGCATGGTTACTTCACACCTCGTTTTGTGATCCTCGGTATCCCAGTCACAAAACTTGGAGGGCACACTCGATATTGAAACATGCCTTTGAAAAGTTCATTGAATCTCAAAGAATCTAGGAATTTCTAAGAACCATTCAAAAAACCTAATACTAAAATATTGCGGTTTTCGTGGTGGAAATTGGTGAATCGTCATTCACCTACCTTTCAAATATGATATAGCTTAGATTACGGCATACCTCTTCTAAGTTATATTATATTGTGATTGGATCCTAGCCTTAATATTACATCTGTGTGTTTTATTAAGGACTCTCTTATATCTAAACTAATCTTGTCCTCTTTCCTTCAGATGTCTTTCAACAATGCTTCTGGCTCTAATCCTAATGGCTCCTTTACCCTTATGAACTTGTGTGGGAAAGTCACCTTTGATGGATCCAACTTCAATGAGTGGATCAGAAACATCAGGATGATTACCCGCTACGAGGACAAAGAATATGTCCTTGACAAGGAGCTTAAGGAGATTGATGAGTCCACTGCAACTCCTCAGGAGATCGCTGAATTTCGGGCACATGAAAGGGATGCTACGAAAGTGGCGTGCATCATGACCGCCACGATGACAGCAGAACTCCAAAAGTCTTATGAGGATTTCTACCCTTATGACATGCACCAAGATTTGATGGAAAGATACCATCAAAGTGCAAGACAAGAGAGGTATGAAATCATCTGCTCCATGATAACAACCATGATGAAGGACGGGGAATCCGTCACGAGCCACATGCAGAAAATGCAAAGGTATGTGGATCGTTTGCTGAAGCTTAATGTGAACTTCCCGGAGGATCTTGCAATAGATATTATTTTGCATTCCTTACCATCGTGCTATGATCAATTCCGCATGACATATCACATGAACAAGGAAGAAGTCACCCTCAGCAAACTTCAGGGACTTCTCAAGACCGCAGAATCAGGTCTTAAGGGGAAGTCGGTTGCTATCACTCCTACTCAAAACTCTACTCCGGTTTTGGCAATCGGGAAGAATCGATGGAGGAAGAGAAAGAGATCTTCGAAGGGTACCAAGGCTCGGACCCTTGATGGCTCTTCTTCAAGTGGAACCAAGAAAGGTTTCATTACTCCTTCTTCTGACCCAAAAGAGGCTGAATGCTTCTATTGCCATGAAAAAGCTCATTGGAAGCGGAACTGCCCAAAATACCAGCAAGATGTGAAGGATGGGAAAGTTAAACCCAACCATGCAGGTATTTACACTATCATTTCTAATAACTCACCCCATTCTAATTCTTGGGTCCTTGATACCGGGTGTGGTATTCACATTTGTTGTGACTTGCAGGGACTAAGAAGAAGTGAGGATGTGGAGCAAGGAAGGATAAACTTGATCATGGGGAATAGGAAAGCTATACCTGTTACCAAGATTGGAGTTTATACTTTATCGCTAAGTAGTGGGTTTAGTTTAGATCTGAATAAGTGTTGTTATTCGCCAGGAATGGCAAGAAATATTATTTCCTTCCATGCTTTGTACAAACAAGGGTTTACCTTTTCATTTAATAATGAAGTTGGTTCTATTGATGCTTTCTTTAATAATATTCTTTATTTTAAAGCATTACCTTGTGATGGTGTGTATGAAGCTGTATCTGTTGTTGATAACTTAGGAAATAATGCTTTGTGTATTGATTCTACTAATAATAACTTGGATAAAGCATCATTATGGCATTGTCGTCTTGGACATATAAGCAAGAAGCGCATAGGCCAACTCCAAAAGGATGGAGTCTTGCAGTCGTTTGACCTAAAGTCAGATGATAGTTGCGAATCATGCTTACTTGGAAAAATGACAAAGTCACCCTTCACAGGTTCGTGTGAGAGGGGTGAAGGTTTGTTGGACCTTATACACACGGATGTGTGTGGACCATTCAAACATGCCACAAGGGATGCTAGTCGTTATTATTTGACTTTTACTGATGATTATAGTAGATATGGATATGTCTACTTGATCAAGCATAAGTCAGAGACTTTCGAGAGGTTTAAGGAATTTAAACAGGAAGTCGAGAATCAATTGGGCAGGAACATTAAGATGCTTCGATCCGATCGTGGTGGTGAGTATCTTAGTTCGGAGTTCCTCGACTATCTAAGGGAATGTGGGATAGTCTCACAATTGACACCTCCCAGGACACCACAGTTGAATGGTGTGGCTGAGAGGCGTAATCGAACCTTGCTAGATATGGTTCGTTCCATGATGAGTCGAGCTACGCTACCAATCTCATTCTGGGGGTATGCCTTAGAGACTGCCGCCCATATTCTTAATCTAGTCCCTACAAAGAAATTTGCCAAAACTCCTCACGAGATGTGGACTGGTAAAGTACCTAAACTAGACCACATCACGATTTGGGGTTGCGAAGCTTTCGTGAGACGCGAGACTCATGATAAGCTCGAACCTCGAAGCGAGAGGTGTATTTTCATCGGTTACCCACAGCGATCCTTTGGTTACCTCTTCTACAGACCTAGTGACAGTGTGGTCTTTGTAACAAGAAGAGGCGTCTTTCGAGAAAGAGAGTTTATAAGCCAAGGAGACAGTGGGAGGCAAATTGATCTTGAAGAAATTCAAGAATCAAGCGGTGAAGGAACTTCAAACTCTAGCCCTCAACTTGAGGAGGAAACTCCTGTTAAGCCAATTGACAAATCTGTACCTCTGAGACGTTCCACGAGAGTTAGGAGTGCACCTGAGCATTACTATGGATTCCATATTACTGCAGAAGGTGAGACACTTATTAGTGATGAGACACTAGTAAGTCAAGATGACCCTAACAGCTACGAGGAAGCCATGGCAGGCCCCGAGTCTGCTGAATGGAAAGAGGCTATGGATAGCGAGATACAATCCATGTATGACAATCAAGTTTGGAACTTGGTTGAAAATGTACCAGGTCATAAGACAGTAGGGTGCAAATGGGTCTTCAAGAAGAAGACCGACATGGATGGTAAAGTACACACTTATAAGGCTAGACTGGTTGCAAAGGGCTTCTCTCAAATTCCTGGAGTGGATTATGATGAGACCTTTTCTCCGGTAGCCAAGATTAAGTCTATTCGGGTTCTGTTAGCCATAGCTGCATTTCATGACTATGAAATATGGCAGATGGATGTCAAAACCGCTTTCCTTAATGGAAAGTTGGCTGAAGATGTTTACATGAGTCAGCCAGAGGGTTTTGTCAGCAACGAGTACCCTAATAGAGTGTGTAAGCTTGAGAAATCCATTTATGGATTGAAGCAAGCACCTCGCAGATGGAATCTTTGCTTTGATGAAAAGGTCAAGGAATTCGTCTTTTCTAGGAGTGAAGATGAATCTTGTGTGTATGTCAAGGCTAGTGGGAGTATAGTTAGCTTTTTGGTATTGTATGTGGATGACATACTACTCATAGGAAACGACATTCCAACCCTGCAGGAAGTAAAGTCCTGGCTTGGGAAGTGTTTCGCTATGAAGGACCTTGGTGAAGCTGCCTATATTCTAGGGATAAGAATCTTGAGAGATCGGAGTAAAAGACTAATTGGACTTAGTCAAAGTACCTACTTGGATAAGGTGCTGAAGAGATTCAGCATGCAGGATTCCAAGAAAGGAGAGTTACCCATCCAGAGTAACACCAGATTGAGTAAGACACAAAGCTCTAGCACTGAGGCTGAGATAGCAGAAATGAGTCGAACACCTTACGCTTCGGCTGTAGGATCGATCATGTATGCTATGACGTGTACTCGACCCGATGTAGCTTTTGCCTTGAGCATGGTTAGCAGGTATCAGGCGAACCCTGGCAAGGCACACTGGACTGTGGTAAAGAATATCCTCAAGTACCTACGGAGGACTAAGGACTGGGTCCTTACCCTCGGTGGGAGTGATGACTTGAGAGTTGTTGGGTATAGTGATGCTAGCTTCCAGACTGATAGGGATAATTTCCGCTCTCAGTCGGGCTGGGTCTTTACCCTAAACGGAGGAGCAATTTCTTGGAAGAGTTCCAAGCAAGAGACAGTGGCAGATTCTACTTGTGAATCAGAGTATATTGCAGCTAGTGAAGCAGCAAAGGAGGCGATATGGCTGAAGAACTTCATTGGAGACCTTGGAGTTGTACCAGCTATTAAAGAGCCAATGGAAATTTTCTGTGATAGTGAAAGTGCTGTTGCCTTAGCCAAGGAACCAAGGGATCACGGGAGATCCAGACACATCGACAGAAAATACCATTTCATCAGACATCGGATCGAAGAAGGACTCCTCGTGGCAAAGAGGGTATCATCGGATGAGAACCCAGCAGATCCCCTCACGAAGGGACTGAGTAGGGTTAAGCATCTTCAGCATGCTCGGAGCATAGGGCTGAAGGATGATATAAGTTTTAGTAGTTAGATAACCCGAAAATTTGTAAAGTGTAGTTGACATTTGATGATGAATAAAAGGTGTTTTATTTATGAGTAAAGTGTTGCTATCTCTTGTCAATCGTTTACTATATTTCTTTTGCATGTTTTGACTTCCAGAATAATTTTGTTTGGTATAACATATTATTCAAACCTCCACAGTCGGTCATATGTTGGAAGTAGATATGAATCAAGACTGTCATGTTTGGTTGTAGAGGTCTTGGACAAGGCTACAACAATCATGAGTGCTCATAAGTTTTGAGCATTGGACACAACCCACGCTCACTGGAATCACTTCATGGAATTTTATCTCGAGTGATCGTGAGACGGTAATATCATATAAGTCTTCAAACCTAGAGATATGATTTGTTACTTACAAGTTGGTTATGCATTGACTGTACGAAACCGCATTGGTAACTCGATGTTATAAAACGTACTTTTGTGTGTAATTCAATAAGTGGTAGAACAAACATATGAGTCGAAGTTTATCTGTTCCTTCTTGGATTAGAAGCTGGTATCTGGGCCCCTCGATGATTTTGTTTTGACCCATGTACCGGGCCCGGTCAGAACTAAGTTGATGTGTTCAATTAAGTTCTATGTCAAACAAATCGGAAATCGGGAAACAAATGCTGGACAATAAGCAAGACAATGTTCCATGTATTTGTCCGGCTGATATCTAGAACGGAGGATTATATGATCACTTATCTTAAATGGCGTACCATCATCTTCTCAGTTCCGAGAGACCTTGAAAGAGCTACGATTGACGGTCGGTTCCTGAAGTACTAGAGATATAGTTATTAGACTTATCCAAGTGGGAGACTGTTGGATAAGGTGTCTAAGTCCATAACTATTTCGGGCTTGTACTTGACCCGACCCGGCATGGTCCATTTGGGTTGCATGGCACCATGCAATTGGATAGACTAAATGAGAGAAATAACACTTGGAGATTATTAATATATTATAAGTTCTAATATATTAATAATATTATTTAATTAGTTGATCAAAGAATTAATTTGGAGTTAATTAAGTGATCAAAGGATAACTAATTAAATATATGGGTTGGTTATGTAAATCATCCATATCTTGTATAGTGGGCTAAAAGGCTCCATGGATTATCAAGTTGGGTTCTACCCATAGGATGCTCCATGGATGCTCCATGGGAGTTACAAACCCATGGGTCATGGAAATGAAGAGTCATGACACATTAGGGTTTACATGGTGTAACCCTAGATGTGCCAACACTATATAAGAGTCCCATTCTCCACAAAATTGGCTACACAAGTTGAACACTAAGAAACTAGAGGGCTTGGCCGATTTTGAGAAGTGTGTGTTATCTCAACAGTCTTTCCAAGAGCATTTGGTGTTGTGTGAAGCATTTGAGGCATCACACTTGGGGTGCTAGGCTCACAAGGTTTCAAGGAACACAATCAACAACAAGGTAAGTTATTCTATCTATGATTCAAGTTAAAATTGTTCCCCATGTATGCTAGATAGGAATATAACCTTGGAATTCAACTTTGCATGATAATTAGACAAACATAGATCCAAGGTTATTAGGGTTGCATGTACACTTAGGAAGTGTTAGAATGCTCAAAACCCATCAGTGGTATCAGAGCCTAGGCTTGTTTGTTTGTTATTTGTGCTTAAAAGTTGAAGAAAGTCGAAAATCTTGCTGTCTGACTGATGGACTCGGCGAGTCCATGGGGAGGACTCGTCGAGTTCATGTGTATCTTCAACCTACTCGGCGAGTAGGTTTATGCACTCGGCGAGTAGGGTCGACAGAGTGCAGAATTTCGACTTAAGTTGCTGGAAATGAATTAGAATCATTACCCTAAAATGTTTTGGTACTTGAAAACTTGTTTTAGAAGGTGTAATGTCTTTTCTAACTCATTTACAACAACTAGTTATCAAAATTACAAAGATTAAATGTGATTTTGATTCTTGAAAGTGTTCATATTCATATTCTTGTTCTTATGATGTTTAGATGATCATAGGAATTATTTGTAACCTATGTGGTAGATTAATTCATGATCATAATGTGTTTTAATGGAGTCCATAACTTGTCCTCAAGTTATGGAAAACCAAAAGTCTCTTGGATTAAAAACCATTAAAAGAACACAAGAGTTAGGAAAAATGAAAAGTCCTCATTTTATTACTCTATTAAACTCATAAGTTACAAGAAATGAAAAGTTTTGAAAGCTTACAAAACTTGCCCTCAAGTTTTGGAACAAGTAAAGTTAAGTTAAAACTTTAGTTCCAACCCCTAGAATTTTAAAAGTTAAAATTCAACCCTTATACTTATATTATTATGATTTAATAATTATATATATATATATATATATATATATATATATATATATATATATATATATATATATGTATAAGAACAAAGTCGTCTTACCGCTAGTACGCCTCATTCACGAAGCCGGTCTATAAGGTGGGTATAAGGTTGTTGCCTATAAAATGGTGACTTAATGGGTGTCCACTCTCACCCACCGCTTGCTTGATCGGTGGAGGGTCGTTAGCCGAACGGGTAAGACAAGGACTTATTAATTCTCATTCAAAGTATGATGAATATTATAAAGTAACTAAATGTTTTATTAAATTGCCAATCTTAGTTACTTTAGGAAAAATGTGAATAAGGTGCTATTCCATGAAATTACACTTTAGACTTTGATTAAGTCGTTGGTGGAGCGTGTGTGGTTAACCGGCACACTAACTTGGACTTAACAAGGTAGGTAAAGGGTGACTTAGGGTTTATTATAGTATCGATGGAGCGTGTGTGGTTAACCGGCACATCGATTGAGTGATAAACTTTAAGGGTACCAAGTGATTTGCATGGTTACTTCACACCTCGTTTTGTGATCCTCGGTATCCCAGTCACAAAACTTGGAGGGCACACTCGATATTGAAACATGCCTTTGAAAAGTTCATTGAATCTCAAAGAATCTAGGAATTTCTAAGAACCATTCAAAAAACCTAATACTAAAATATTGCGGTTTTCGTGGTGGAAATTGGTGAATCGTCATTCACCTACCTTTCAAATATGATATAGCTTAGATTACGGCATACCTCTTCTAAGTTATATTATATTGTGATTGGATCCTAGCCTTAATATTACATCTGTGTGTTTTATTAAGGACTCTCTTATATCTAAACTAATCTTGTCCTCTTTCCTTCAGATGTCTTTCAACAATGCTTCTGGCTCTAATCCTAATGGCTCCTTTACCCTTATGAACTTGTGTGGGAAAGTCACCTTTGATGGATCCAACTTCAATGAGTGGATCAGAAACATCAGGATGATTACCCGCTACGAGGACAAAGAATATGTCCTTGACAAGGAGCTTAAGGAGATTGATGAGTCCACTGCAACTCCTCAGGAGATCGCTGAATTTCGGGCACATGAAAGGGATGCTACGAAAGTGGCGTGCATCATGACCGCCACGATGACAGCAGAACTCCAAAAGTCTTATGAGGATTTCTACCCTTATGACATGCACCAAGATTTGATGGAAAGATACCATCAAAGTGCAAGACAAGAGAGGTATGAAATCATCTGCTCCATGATAACAACCATGATGAAGGACGGGGAATCCATCACGAGCCACATGCAGAAAATGCAAAGGTATGTGGATCGTTTGCTGAAGCTTAATGTGAACTTCCCGGAGGATCTTGCAATAGATATTATTTTGCATTCCTTACCATCGTGCTATGATCAATTCCGCATGACATATCACATGAACAAGGAAGAAGTCACCCTCAGCAAACTTCAGGGACTTCTCAAGACCGCAGAATCAGGTCTTAAGGGGAAGTCGGTTGCTATCACTCCTACTCAAAACTCTACTCCGGTTTTGGCAATCGGGAAGAATCGATGGAGGAAGAGAAAGAGATCTTCGAAGGGTACCAAGGCTCGGACCCTTGATGGCTCTTCTTCAAGTGGAACCAAGAAAGGTTTCATTACTCCTTCTTCTGACCCAAAAGAGGCTGAATGCTTCTATTGCCATGAAAAAGCTCATTGGAAGCGGAACTGCCCAAAATACCAGCAAGATGTGAAGGATGGGAAAGTTAAACCCAACCATGCAGGTATTTACACTATCATTTCTAATAACTCACCCCATTCTAATTCTTGGGTCCTTGATACCGGGTGTGGTATTCACATTTGTTGTGACTTGCAGGGACTAAGAAGAAGTGAGGATGTGGAGCAAGGAAGGATAAACTTGATCATGGGGAATAGGAAAGCTATACCTGTTACCAAGATTGGAGTTTATACTTTATCGCTAAGTAGTGGGTTTAGTTTAGATCTGAATAAGTGTTGTTATTCGCCAGGAATGGCAAGAAATATTATTTCCTTCCATGCTTTGTACAAACAAGGGTTTACCTTTTCATTTAATAATGAAGTTGGTTCTATTGATGCTTTCTTTAATAATATTCTTTATTTTAAAGCATTACCTTGTGATGGTGTGTATGAAGTTGTATCTGTTGTTGATAACTTAGGAAATAATGCTTTGTGTATTGATTCTACTAATAATAACTTGGATAAAGCATCATTATGGCATTGTCGTCTTGGACATATAAGCAAGAAGCGCATAGGCCAACTCCAAAAGGATGGAGTCTTGCAGTCGTTTGACCTAAAGTCAGATGATAGTTGCGAATCATGCTTACTTGGAAAAATGACAAAGTCACCCTTCACAGGTTCGTGTGAGAGGGGTGAAGGTTTGTTGGACCTTATACACACGGATGTGTGTGGACCATTCAAACATGCCACAAGGGATGCTAGTCGTTATTATTTGACTTTTACTGATGATTATAGTAGATATGGATATGTCTACTTGATCAAGCATAAGTCAGAGACTTTCGAGAGGTTTAAGGAATTTAAACAGGAAGTCGAGAATCAATTGGGCAGGAACATTAAGATGCTTCGATCCGATCGTGGTGGTGAGTATCTTAGTTCGGAGTTCCTCGACTATCTAAGGGAATGTGGGATAGGCTCACAATTGACACCTCCCAGGACACCACAGTTGAATGGTGTGGCTGAGAGGCGTAATCGAACCTTGCTAGATATGGTTCGTTCCATGATGAGTCGAGCTACGCTACCAATCTCATTCTGGGGGTATGCCTTAGAGACTGCCGCCCATATTCTTAATCTAGTCCCTACAAAGAAATTTGCCAAAACTCCTCACGAGATGTGGACTGGTAAAGTACCTAAACTAGACCACATCACGATTTGGGGTTGCGAAGCTTTCGTGAGACGCGAGACTCATGATAAGCTCGAACCTCGAAGCGAGAGGTGTATTTTCATCGGTTACCCACAGCGATCCTTTGGTTACCTCTTCTACAGACCTAGTGACAGTGTGGTCTTTGTAACAAGAAGAGGCGTCTTTCGAGAAAGAGAGTTTATAAGCCAAGGAGACAGTGGGAGGCAAATTGATCTTGAAGAAATTCAAGATTCAAGCGGTGAAGGAACTTCAAACTCTAGCCCTCAACTTGAGGAGGAAACTCCTGTTAAGCCAATTGACAAATCTGTACCTCTGAGACGTTCCACGAGAGTTAGGAGTGCACCTGAGCATTACTATGGATTCCATATTACTGCAGAAGGTGAGACACTTATTAGTGATGAGACACTAGTAAGTCAAGATGACCCTAACAGCTACGAGGAAGCCATGACAGGCCCCGAGTCTGCTAAATGGAAAGAGGCTATGGATAGCGAGATACAATCCATGTATGACAATCAAGTTTGGAACTTGGTTGAAAATGTACCAGGTCGTAAGACAGTAGGGTGCAAATGGGTCTTCAAGAAGAAGACCGACATGGATGGTAAAGTACACACTTATAAGGCTAGACTGGTTGCAAAGGGCTTCTCTCAAATTCCTGGAGTGGATTATGATGAGACCTTTTCTCCGGTAGCCAAGATTAAGTCTATTCGGGTTCTGTTAGCCATAGCTGCATTTCATGACTATGAAATATGGCAGATGGATGTCAAAACCGCTTTCCTTAATGGAAAGTTGGCTGAAGATGTTTACATGAGTCAGCCAGAGGGTTTTGTCAGCAACGAGTACCCTAATAGAGTGTGTAAGCTTGAGAAATCCATTTATGGATTGAAGCAAGCACCTCGCAGATGGAATCTTTGCTTTGATGAAAAGGTCAAGGAATTCGTCTTTTCTAGGGGTGAAGATGAATCTTGTGTGTATGTCAAGGCTAGTGGGAGTATAGTTAGCTTTTTGGTATTGTATGTGGATGACATACTACTCATAGGAAACGAGATTCCAACCCTGCAGGAAGTAAAGTCCTGGCTTGGGAAGTGTTTCGCTATGAAGGACCTTGGTGAAGCTGCCTATATTCTAGGGATAAGAATCTTGAGAGATCGGAGTAAAAGACTAATTGGACTTAGTCAAAGTACCTACTTGGATAAGGTGCTGAAGAGATTCAGCATGCAGGATTCCAAGAAAGGAGAGTTACCCATCCAGAGTAACACCAGATTGAGTAAGACACAAAGCTCTAGCACTGAGGCTGAGATAGCAGAAATGAGTCGAACACCTTACGCTTCGGCTGTAGGATCGATCATGTATGCTATGACGTGTACTCGACCCGATGTAGCTTTTGCCTTGAGCATGGTTAGCAGGTATCAGGCGAACCCTGGCAAGGCACACTGGACTGTGGTAAAGAATATCCTCAAGTACCTACGGAGGACTAAGGACTGGGTCCTTACCCTCGGTGGGAGTGATGACTTGAGAGTTGTTGGGTATAGTGATGCTAGCTTCCAGACTGATAGGGATAATTTCCGCTCTCAGTCGGGCTGGGTCTTTACCCTAAACGGAGGAGCAATTTCTTGGAAGAGTTCCAAGCAAGAGACAGTGGCAGATTCTACTTGTGAATCAGAGTATATTGCAGCTAGTGAAGCAGCAAAGGAGGCGATATGGCTGAAGAACTTCATTGGAGACCTTGGAGTTGTACCAGCTATTAAAGAGCCAATGGAAATTTTCTGTGATAGTGAAAGTGTTGTTGCCTTAGCCAAGGAACCAAGGGATCACGGGAGATCCAGACACATCGACAGAAAATACCATTTCATCAGACATCGGATCGAAGACGGACTCCTCGTGGCAAAGAGGGTATCATCAGATGAGAACCCAGCAGATCCCCTCACGAAGGGACTGAGTAGGGTTAAGCATCTTCAGCATGCTCGGAGCATAGGGCTGAAGGATGATATAAGTTTTAGTAGTTAGATAACCCGAAAATTTGTATAGTGTAATTGACATTTGATGATGAATAAAAGGTGTTTTATTTATGAGTAAAGTGTTGCTATCTCTTGTCAATCGTTTACTATATTTCTTTTGCATGTTTTGACTTCCAGAATAATTTTGTTTGGTATAACATATTATTCAAACCTCCACAGTCGGTCATATGTTGGAAGTAGATATGAATCAAGACTGTCATGTTTGGTTGTAGAGGTCTTGGACAAGGCTACAACAATCATGAGTGCTCATAAGTTCTGAGCATTGGACACAACCCACGCTCACTGGAATCACTTCATGGAATTTTATCTCGAGTGATCGTGAGACGGTAATATCATATAAGTCTTCAAACCTAGAGATATGATTTGTTACTTACAAGTTGGTTATGCATTGACTGTACGAAACCGCATTGGTAACTCGATGTTATAAAACGTACTTTTGTGTGTAATTCAATAAGTGGTAGAACAAACATATGAGTCGAAGTTTATCTGTTCCTTCTAGGATTAGAAGCTGGTATCTGGGCCCCTCGATGATTTTGTTTTGACCCATGTACCGGGCCCGGTCAGAACTAAGTTGATGTGTTCAATTAAGTTCTATGTCAAACAAATCGGAAATCGGGAAACAAATGCTGGACAATAAGCAAGACAATGTTCCATGTATTTGTCCGGCTGATATCTAGAACGGAGGATTATATGATCACTTATCTTAAATGGCGTACCATCATCTTCTCAGTTCCGAGAGACCTTGCAAGAGCTACGATTGACGGTCGGTTCCTGAAGTACTAGAGATATAGTTATTAGACTTATCCAAGTGGGAGACTGTTGGATAAGGTGTCTAAGTCCATAACTATTTCGGGCTTGTACTTGACCCGACCCGGCATGGTCAATTTGGGTTGCATGGCACCATGCAATTGGATAGACTAAATGAGAGAAATAACACTTGGAGATTATTAATATATTATAAGTTCTAATATATTAATAATATTATTTAATTAGTTGATCAAAGAATTAATTTGGAGTTAATTAAGTGATCAAAGGATAACTAATTAAATATATGGGTTGGTTATGTAAATCATCCATATCTTGTATAGTGGGCTAAAAGGCTCCATGGATTATCAAGTTGGGTTCTACCCATAGGATGCTCCATGGATGCTCCATGGGAGTTACAAACCCATGGGTCATGGAAATGAAGAGTCATGACACATTAGGGTTTACATGGTGTAACCCTAGATGTGCCAACACTATATAAGAGTCCCATTCTCCACAAAATTGGCTACACAAGTTGAACACTAAGAAACTAGAGGGCTTGGCCGATTTTGAGAAGTGTATGTTATCTCAAGAGTCTTTCCAAGAGCATTTGGTGTTGTGTGAAGCATTTGAGGCATCACACTTGGGGTGCTCGGCTCACAAGGTTTCAAGGAACACAATCAACAACAAGGTAAGTTATTCTATCTATGATTCAAGTTAAAATTGTTCTCCATGTATGCTAGATAGGAATATAACCTTGGAATTCAACTTTGCATGATAATTAGATAAACATAGATCCAAGGTTATTAGGGTTGCATGTACACTTAGGAAGTGTTAGAATGCTCAAAACCCATCAAAAATAACCCTTGGTCAAACTTGGTCAAAGTCAATGTCAAACTTGTCAAACTCAATAAGTCAACCCAGCCGAGTCAACCCAGCTGAGTCAACTCAACCGAGTCGACACAGAACACGTACGCGGGGCTTACTCAAAATGTATGCGCGACGTACTCAAGCTCTAGCCACCATCAGATAAGTTGACTACGTATGTGTTGCGTACTCAGATTACGCAGGGCGTACGCCCAATCTTCCCAAACTCTCATTAAGAGCTTAATACCTTAAGCTGTTATGTCCAACTTTCAGATCCAAAGCTAAATCATCCTCAAGAGTCATAAAGTTTCCAACTTTATGACTTTTCATGTCCATTAAGTGCTTAACTCAACATCTTAATACATTAAGACACTCTAAATAATGCATGGAGCAAAATCAACTATTAAGACCCCATTTTTATGATTTAAGACGCTTCCTAAGGTCTGAAAGGACGACTTAATGTTTCAGGAACATGGCATGCTAAAGAATCACCATCTTGGGATGAAAAAGTAACCTAAAAGAGCAAAAGCCTAGATCTACAAGATGGAGTGTTAAAGTTGCAAGCTTTATACCCTCTAGAGGTTGCAATCAAGGTAGAAATCACAGATCGACGGTGTTTCCCAACTCCAACTTCCTCACACTTCACTCTTCACCTTCCAGAACTCCTCTAAAACACTCTAATGGCTCCAACAAGTCACTCTTTCAATTAGGGTTGCTTGACGGTCGTTCTCATAGAGGGTGGCTGAAGAAGGAAGGGACATGAGGTTATAATGATGATTATATAGGGCCAAAACCCTAAAAATTAGGGTTTACATGACCGTCACATACGGCCTGCGTACAATGTGTATGCTTAGCATACACACGTACGCTCAGCGTACTCCCAGAATCTCAAAATTACTAAAATGAGACTATGGGCCCTTTTGTACTCTTTCATTCACTTAGGGACCAATATGAAATAAATCTCAATATAAGTGTCAAAATTTGAAGTACCTCATCATTGGGATTTTACAATTCTCCCCCACTTGAGTTAGACTTTGTCCTCAAAGTCTTCTGCAGTAAATAACTCATGATAATGCTCTCACATCTTAGCCTCCGACTCCCATATCCACTCGGAGCCTCTCCGATGCTGCCACTAAACCTCTACCAAATGTATCTCCTTGTTACATAGGTCCTTCATCTTTCTTTCCAAAATAGCCACTAATCTCTCAATATAATTCAGGCACTCATCGGCCTAAATATCATCCAAAGGCCCACAACATATCCTCAAGGTTCTTGATGGTGCACTCACTCTGACCGTCGGTCTGCGAAAGATAAGCAGTGCTGAAATGTAGGCTTGTGCGTAGTTCCTCACGGAACTTCTGCCAAAACTGAAAAGTGAACTGAGAATCTCGGTCTGAAACAATAGAGACTGGAACCCCATGATGAGCAACAATCTCCCGGACATACACATTGTCCAGCTTTTCGGCCGATGAGCTCTCCCATATGGCCAAAAAGTGGGTACTCTGGGTTAATCAATCCATGACGACCCAAATAGCATTAAAACCCTTGGCCGTCTTCGACAACTTGGTGATAAAATCTATGGTAATTTTTTTCCACTTCTACATGGGAACCTGCAAAGGCTGCAACTTCTGATGCTCGGCCTTGACCATCCTACAAGTCAAGAACCTCTCGAAATACCATACTATCTCCCTCTTCATACACGGCCACCAGTACCTCAATCTCAAATCCCGATAATAGAGGAATCCATGAACTAGTACTGCCAACATAAAAGATCCTTAGAGTAGATCCTTAAGAATAAAGAAGATAATGGGGATGGGTAATCGGGTTTATTGTTTGATAATTAACTATATTATTGTGGGTTTAAAACCCTATGTAGTCACCAGGTTTCCCAACCTGAACCACTCAGTTTCTTTTACCATAGGTATCGATACGAAGGTACTGATAGATAATTATTTGTTGAGAGATTCAAGGAGATGTAGATCGTTAATATATTGAGACATTGTAAGTCTCCGTTTATACTCTTGTTTCTTGTATCAATTATGATATACTAAGTTTTGAAAGGATATCAATGTCAAACGTTTCTTTGGAAATGTTTAATGTTAATATTATCTCACATTGAAATAATATCTTTTGGATGAATTCCGCAACAAAAGAAATACTCTGTTTTAAAATAAGCATAAATGAAAATCTTAAATTGACCATAAATTTGGGGATGTCACGGTTGGTATCAGAGCATTAGTTTAAGAGAACAGGAAATTTGTAGGAGTTCTAGACTTAAACTTAGAATCCTAAGCAATGATCGTGAGGAGTGTGTCTATTATATTTAGATAGTAGACCTGAATTGACACAGGCATTATCTTACTTTAGGATAAAATTCCTAATTAACTTTATTGTGCTAAATGATTTATAGAATAGCATGCCTTAGTTTGCCTATCTAAATTGCTATTGTTAGGTTTAAGGTCTGTTGTGAAGAAACGTAGAATCGAGTATAAAACGAATCAGAGTATGAAATTAATTAAGAATGCGAGATTGAACACCAGATGTAAATATTATCTTGTTTCAGCTCTATTACGCTTTCGAATGTTTACAGAGAACAAAGACAAGTCTGTAAAAACTCTCTTACTCTTACTCTAGTAACTATCCGTATTTATAGGGAACAGAAAGCGTACAAAAAAATATACTAAGGCATAAACACTAACGCTTCAAATAAAAGCACCTTAGTAAAATAGATTACAAAATATTCGAAGAGGCAAAATATAATTCGACTAATTACAACAATTCAACCCTTACAATCTCCCCCTTTGTAATCATAGTCGAACTACTTTATTTGTAAGAAGCTGGATGGAATACAGCATCACTCTTCGAATCTCCATGTACCAGGAGATTATCTTCTTCAACTCTTTCTTATCTCCTTCATTATTATTCTTACAATGATTCATACGAACAATTAAGTTCGTATATTGAGAAGTTGAATATCTCTCCACTTCCCATGCTTGGAATAAGAAACGTTTAGCTTTTCCAGCTTTGTTTTTTCCTGCGAAGACCATTCCAAAAGGCTTCAAATAGATTTCACCATCATCATACTTTTTCAATTCGGCTTGAGTCTTCGTAGGAGCCATTGGTGCTTTTATTTCCATTCGTTTAGTTGTAGCTAACTCCACAGCTGTTAGTGAAAAGCACTCATTATAATTTTCGATGAAAATCTTGATGTGAGCAACCCCAAGCTTGAATAAATCCGGTTCAGTGTTTTGGAGATACGAAAATGATTTATCTTTCAAAATCAATGCAAATTGTATAAGATAATACAAGTTCATTAATGGAAAATCTGCAATTGTAAATTCGCAAATATTTCCATTTGCCCTGGCAACCACATACTTGATGTTCTGGACTGTGTTTTTGAATACCACATCCTTTTTCATACTTATAACTTTCTTGATATTTAACAAAGACCAAACTTCCTCAGGGGCTTTTGCAAGAACAACATGAATCGAATTTTCATGTGTGTACCTTCATTATTTTCTTTAAAATTTCCTTCTGCTTTGAATTGAGGCATGATGAACATCATTTCCTTAATTGGAAAATCTAACTGGCTTGAATCAGTATTCGTGACCATAAAGCTTTGTTTTGGTTTCTTCTCAAACGAATACATATGATTAAACGCTACCTTGGCCTCAATTGTTTCGTAATTGTAATGTTTGGCCAGATCACCCTTGTCCATTCCCTTCTGATCACTTGCACGCTGAGTCATTATGCTTTGAATCAATCTTACCTTTTCAATTTTAGCTTCTGCTTCAGCTTTCCTTTCTTCTTTCGATTTTTCCACCATAATTGTTTTCCCTTTATCTTTCACAACTGAATCATCTTTCACCTCCAATTTTTTGAACTACTACCAATCACAATTCCTTTCAAAATTGGTCTTTTAATTGGCATGTTTGTTACGATTGTTTAAGTAATTGGCCCAACAGAAACTATCACTGGCTTTGTTATTGATATCTCTGAAGAAAATACCTTTCCTACAGCTTTCGCATTATCCCCACTGGCCTTCGAATCAGCAGTTTTTCTTTCTCCCCCTCGCACCCCTGTGAAAATAGATAGGGCATTCGTTGTTGGAAGAAGGCTGGATATGCGAGAGAGAGAGAGGAGCAAGTTGCTTGTTGAGAATTGCTTCAAATTGTAAGAACTTTTGAGATAAAAATTCAAGAGTAATCAGAGAAGAAGAAACCGGCTGGACTGATAGATCTTTTAACTCCTTTAACAAAGTAATCACTTCCAAAAAGTTGGCATTTTTGTTTGTTGAAAGTTGAGTTATTTGAGGACTCAAACTTTCATATAATGTGACAAACTTGGTGACCGCATTACAAATGATATCAACCTTCTGATTCAGAGATGCAAAATCTTGTTGAACACTTGCAACCTCTTTTTTCACCCCTTAGCGAATTTCACAAATTTGCAAATTGACATCCTATCTAAATTTCTTCACTTTTTGAACAAAAATAACATGCCTTTCCTTTGTTACATTCTTCCATTCTTTCACATCTCTGGTAAATGTCGAATTTTGAGAATTGATCCGTAGTTCATTATTTTGATCACTATGATCAACCTTCTCCAAAATTCGTGATTCAGAGTAAGTAAGCATCCCAGATACTTTACTTAAAACTTTGGATTCGAACAATTTCAACATAGACTCAACCTCCAAACTTGAAATAGACGAACCACCCCCCAGATCAGCTTGAGATTGAAGTATAGAGTTCAACTTCTTATTCAGAATTTTAAATTTCTTCATGGTCATTAGTATATGATTTGGAAACGCCTCTTCATCTTCATTAAACTCCAATTCCTCAAACATACCTGTAAACCCCTCAGTATCAGTTTCTGTCTCCACAAGAATGGGTTCTTGAACAATCGAATTAGGTTTGGATGTATCAGTGGATTGAGAAGAAAAGATAGATGTAAATGGTTGATTGATAATATGTGCAAATGTAGGAGAATCAGTGGTGGAAGTAATTGGAATAATTGATGGAGGTAAATAAACAAAACTTTCGAAGGGAGCAGAAGTAGATTGACCTTAAGCTTCATTCTTCGCATCTCCGTCACCCATATTGACATTTGCATCTGTACCAAATACGTTTGCAGGGACTTCTGAAGTTTGTACCTCCTCGGAAACTGATTTGGCAACTGAATCTTCGGGTGGTATGACAATTGTCTTCTCAGGAGTTGAACTTTGTACATGAAGATTGACATCTGGTGTTTTAAGAATTCTTTCATCATCATCTTCTGGACACTCAGGAGAAAGTATAAGCTTTCGTGCATTCGTCTTATTCTTCTTAGATATGTGTTTAGCCATATCTGTAGCCCTTCGCGTCTTTGATGATGGAGAAACAGGCGCTGGCATTTCACGAATCAAAACACCCTGATGAGAAACCTGAGGCTTTCGTATTACATGAGATGTTGGAGACTTAAGTATATGGGAAGACATCTTTGTGATTCTTTGAAACATACTAGTCTTCGAAGGAATAACCACGTTCTCTTGAGACTTAGGAACAATAGGTTTAGTTATTTGAGTCTCTGCAATTGACACTTCTTGAACCATAAAGTCTTCAACTGTAACTGGCTTCTTCTTTGGTTTAGATTTCTTTTCTTCCCTTGGCAATAATCTCCCAGTTGGAACAGTAGAATCAATAGTTTGCAGATATGCCACTAAGACTGAATTCGAAGGATCAACTCTTTTAAGCATAGCATCAGGAACACGAGCAACAGATGGAAAATCCTCAGCACTATCTATGACATCCTTTGGATAGTGATACGATTGAAAATTAGATTTTTCCTCTTCATTGGGTACCAAAATTCCTTCCTTGTTGTAAAAGTATTGCAAAATTAAGCTTTAGTATCTTGCACACGAAATACCATGAATAGCATTCGTATGTTCTACACTCTTTTGGAATTCCTTCCACAACTTTGTAGAATAGTCCACTTGAAGATCATAGTATATACCAGCAACCATTACATAAAATTCCATTCTTCCTTTATCAAGACCAACTATTCTCCCAGTTAAACACCTTAGAAGAATACCAAATAAGAAATTCCATAGTCTTGGAAGACCAGATTTCTTAAAACACTGATCTTTGATAGTGGAGGCTGATATCCCATTTCATTAAATATATGAACAATTTGAAGGAATGTGAAAGCAACATATGGAGGTGAATTCGGAATATCAAGAATTTGACAAAAGAGTTTCTTGGATAGCCTGGCCTTTTTGTCATTCACCAAATGGAAAGTAATTGTATCAGAAGCTTTGTTGTAAGTAGTAGTTGATCCTGCTTGAGAAAGCCATGTCATTGGAACAGAGAATGAATTGAACATTGCCTTAGACAACACAGAGTCCTTCAAGGCAAAGATTAGCATCTGCAATTCTTCCGGGTATTAAGAAACATCACCCTCCAAGTAATAGTTTGTTGCTTGAATCTTCATGATTGGTAATGAGGAGACATCTTCAGTGGTTTGAGAAGGATCAACATCAACATGAATAGAAGCCGCCATTGTTAGGGTTTGAAGACTTTGATGATCAGAGAATTTCGTAAATTTTCTTTTTGATCGGGTAAACTGATAATGAACCCGTGAATCCCCTTTTATATGTATCCCTAGAGTTTGAATTTGAAGCAGGATATGTATTTAATGAGATCCGACGTGGCACCTTGAAAATCGGACCATTACTGCGTAAAAGTAGCCATGCGTCAAAAAGTAGTTGTCACATCTCCTTGAAAACCTAACAGAATACCATACGTCATTTAAAAAAAGACTGTATTGATATCCACAAGAAGATTGTAACTATCAGAACCCTTCGTATGGAAGCAAGGCTCTTTCACTTTTGGGATGAAAAGCGAAGTCATATGCCATAAGTTTGAAATCATCAACCTGAGTTGGTATTACTCAGAGCCGATTTCGTGAGTGCAATGTTCCAAAGAATGTAGGCGAGAAATAAAAATAAGAAAAATTTGGGATATTGTGATGTCAAAAAAACTTTTTGACACAAAATCAGATGAAATCCCAGGCAAAGATTGCTTCATTAATCATTAAGAAAAATGATCAACGGCTTGTGTAGGTTCCCGTGAATTACAATCGAATACTTGTTGATAAATATCGAATGGATTCTTTTATAATGTTTCGTGGGTAGTTAAAAAAAATTTCGTTACATTTCATCCTAAGCATAAGGTGAAAAATTGTAACAGAAATTACTTGCTTAACCAGTGTAGTCAGTGACAAGTTTTCTTTGAAAGAGTTTAGGTGACTTTGAATTTCAAATGAAACTCACACTGAAATTATATTCAAGAAAAAAATTTGTGTTGGATCTTGTTGGGTAACAAACATCATGGGTTTCTAATGTTTGATCAAGACCACTCATTCGAAATGAATATGATTTGGAGTTTCAAATTTTGGTACTGAAGCAAATATTTCATGAAAATCTGGAACATTGTTCCCCATTAATTCCTTAAAAGTGTAGTGAAAATTGGGTTTCACTTTCATCACGGTCTCATGATGTCAGATCATAAACACAAATTTTTGATATGTCTAAGTCTCGATGGGTTTGATCAGAGACCTCTCAGACATATGTCTTCGTGTGTGATCGTAAAAGAACTTTATGGGTGAAAAAGATTGATGTAAGATACGAAAAGTACCTCTTTTATATTTGGACAAAACAGTAAACTCTTAACTCATTTTGAGAAGATTCAGGTAGCTCAGAGACTAATGCGAATATAAGCCTGATTGGGAAGAAATTTTCGTATGAATAATTTCATTAAGGCTTTCGTACACACATATTGAGTCATTTGAGGCTTAGGACAACATGCAGCAGCATGCTTCTAGGGACAACCTAGCTAGTTCAAGTGATGAAAAATGTATTGATTCATACAAAAAATGTACCTGGCCCTAGAACTGCATGCATAATTCACTGTTTATCTTCATGATTATCTGCAACAAAATACTAATAAGAAATAAGAATCAAAATATTATTGTTGCTTTGATTTTTCGAAAGTAGAGACAGAACAAACAAAATTTTTTTTGGATTTTTAAGTTTTCGAAAATTCAATGACAAAACAAAAGAAAATCTTTTTGGATTTTTAATTTTTCGAAAATTGAATGACAAAACAAAAGAAAATCTTTTTATATTTTTAATTTTTCTAAAACTGAATGACAAAACAAAAGAAAATCTTTTTGGATTTTTAATTTTTCGAATATTGAATGACAAAACAAAAGAAAATCTTTTTGGATTTTTAATTTTTCGAAAATTGAATGATAAAACAAAAGAAAATCTTTTTGTTTTTTTTATATTTCGAAAATTGAAAATAAACTGTACTTGTTGCAAAATACAAATGTACGAATTTTATCATCCCCTTATAAGTGACAAATATACGAATTCGAAGGGGTCGAAGCATTGACTATGAATAGTAACCTCTGAATTAACCCTTAAAATAAGTGATAAATTTACGAATTCGAAGGGGTTGAAGCGTTGACTATGAACAATCACCTCTGAATGTTGATAGTTATTGCTTTGTTTTTCATTCAGCACCTATGAATCATTCCTGGTCATTCATCATTCGCCTTTTTCACATGGAACAGAATTTCCATCGATCATTCCAAGTCCTTCTATAATTTTCACAAAGGATTTTCCATCTAAAGATTTCGTGAAAATATTAGCTAACTGATCAGTTGTTTTTACGAAATGTTCTTCAATATTTCCATCCTCCACGTGATCCTTGATGAAATGATAACGAAGTGCTATATGTTTAGTCTTCAAATGTTGCACCGGATTATAACAAATTCTTATAGCACTTTTAAAATCACAATATAATGGAATCTTTTTCATATTGATTGCATAATCATGCAATTGACTTTGAATCCATATAATTTGTGAAGTGCAAGTAGCAACAACCACATATTCTGCTTCAGCTGTGGAAATTGATACACATGTTTGCTTTTTCGACTGTCGGCTCACCAATTTGCCATCAGGAAATTGACATCCAACACTTGTGTTTTTTCTATCAAGATTACACCCACCCAAGTCTGCATCCTAATATGCTTGTATAAAGAACCCAATTTTCGAAGGATACCACAATCCTAAAGAAATTGTTCCTTTAAGATAACGAAATATATTCTTCAGGTCTACTTGCTGTAAGATAAAGTAATGAACCAATCATGCTCCTATAAAGAGTTATGTCAACTGCAGGTTTATCTAACGAAGGTGTCAACTTTATGCCAGTTGCCATTGGAACTCGTAACTTTGTGGTATTCGTCAATCCAAACTTTTCTAGCATATTTTTTGTATATTTTTGTTGAATAATAAAAATTCCTTCTCTTCTTTGATGAATATGAAGTCCAAGAAAATTATTGATTTTTCCCATCATGCTCATTTCGATCTTACTTTTCATCAAATCTTTGAATTCTCTAGATAAAACAGGGTCAGTCGAGCCAAAAATAATATCATCAACATAAATTTGAACAAGCATTAGATGATTCCCAACTTTCTTTCGAAATAATGTGGGATCAACAGATCCTTGTTTAAATTTAGATTGTTTCAAAAATGAAGTAAGAGTTGCATACCATGCTCGTGGTGCTTGTTTCAAACCATAAACTGCCTTATCTAAAATATAAATATGATCTGGATATCCCTCATTAATAAAACCTGGGGGTTGTTCTACGTAAACTGTTTCTTCAAGCTCTCCATTTAAAAATGCACACTTCACGTCCATTTGATAAACATCAAAGTCTTTGTGAGCTGCATAAGCCAGAAATATACGAACCACCTCGAGTTTTGTGACAAGGGAAAAAGTTTCTTCATAGTCGATTCCTTTTTGTTGGGAATATCCTTTAACAACAATCTAGCTTTGTTTCGAACAATATTTCCATCTTTGTCGGTTTTGTTTTTAAAAATCTATTTTAACCGGACAATCAAAATATTTTCAGGTTTAGGAATTAATCTCCAAACCTTGTTTCGTTCAAATTCAGACAATTCAGATTGCATTGCAACAATCCAATCTGAGTGTTCAATTGCAACCTTAACTGTTTTTGGTTCAATTTTAGAGATGAAAACATTGAACATGCAAAATTCTAGATGAGTATTCAATACCTCATTCTTTGCACGAATTTGAGGTCTTGTTAAAACACCCTCTTGTGGATTCCCAATTACTTGATCCTTCGGATGATCTCTTGTCCACTTTTCCATTGGCAGATAAGTTGGATCAAATTCCAAAGGTGCATCTTCGTATATATCATCATTCTCTGAACCTGTAATCAAACAAACATCATCAAAATCATTATTATTCTCAATGTTTTCTAAATGCTCCCCCTCAACAGTATGCTCCCTCTCAACATCAACATTCAATATTTCATTCTCCCCCTCGAAAGAATGCGCTCCATCCTCTATAGTATTCGAATCCGAGTGCTCCCCCTCAAAAGAATGTGCTCCCGCCTCTAGATTATTCAAATCCAAGTGCTCCCCCTCCACTGGATTGTTTTGCATACTTTCGCCTTTCTCTGGAGAAGTTAATGTTGAATCATCAGTAAGTTTTGTTAGTTCAGAGAGATGATTATCATTTGCGTTTATTTCAGCATCAACAACATTATCTGAAATTCCAAAAATTAAATCATGATCAACATCTAAGTTTGTGAGGATTCAGAATCATCTTGTATGTTTTTCAGAATAGGATGATTTTCAAACTGCGATGTAGTTTGTTTAATGTAGTAATCATCAAATGTAAGATTAAAAGTTTCTTCAACTTTTCGTGTTCTTTTGTTTAACACACGATATGCGACTGAATTATGTGAATATCCCAAGAAAATCCCTTCATCTGCTTTAGCCTGAAATTTTGTAAGATTATCCTTGAGATTCATAATGAAACACTTGCATCCGAAAACATGGAAAAATTTGACGTTAGGTTTTCGATTGTTGAGAATTTCATATGGAGTAATGTTAAAACGACGATGAATGAAAGATCTATTTTGAGTAAAACATGCGGTTGATACAGCTTCAGCCCAAAGGTATTGTGGAAGATTCGCATATGCCAGCATAGTCCTTGCTGCTTCACATAGTGACCTATTTCTTCGTTCAACAACACCATTTTGTTGTGGTGTGTATGGAGATGAAAAGTTATGTGAGATCCCTTTGTCCACCAAAAATGAATCAAGAACATTGTTCTTAAACTTAGTTCCATGATCGCTCTTTATTTTTCGAACAATCTTCTTCAATGTTGTTTCCATCTTTTTGATAAAGTCAATCATGATTTGTGCAACTTCGGATTTAAGCCTGAGAAAATAAACCCACGTAAATCTGGAAAAGTCATCAAAAATAACTAAAATGTACCTTTTCTTGTTGAGAGTTGAAACTGTTGAAGGACCACACAAATCAATAGGTAATAGCTCCAAAGGTGCGACAATTTTCAAATCTATCGTAAATGGATGACCTTGTTTATGTTATTTTCCAACTTCACAAGGTGCACATAAAGAGTCATTTTCAAATTTAAGTACAGGTAAACCTCTTACCAGATCTTGTACCACAAGTTTATTGATGTTTCGAAAATTGAGATGAGAAAGTCTTCGATGCCAAATCCAACTTAAGTCTGAGGTTGCTTTCGAAAGAAGACATATAGCAGGTTTCCCTACTATCGGATTGCTGTCCAAAGTGAACATGTCACCTCTCCTTTTGGATTTCAGTAACACTCTTTTAGTGTTCACATTCGAAATAACACTTCTTTCTTCATTAAAAAGAACTTGATTGCCAGTGCCCACAACAAGTTGGGAAACACTTATCAAGTTATGTTGAAGACATTCAACATACGTAACATGATTCACTGTGAAATTTCCGTTCATGATCTTCCCATATCCTTTGACTTGACTTTTTTATTGTTCCCAAACTTAACAACTCCAACATTTTTTAGACTTCGAAAATCACGTAAATTCTCCTTCTTCCCAGTCATGTGATGAGAGCAACCACTATCAATGTACCATTTATTATCATATTGCTCGTCACATAGTACCTACAATCACTGGAAAAATTTAGGTACCCAAGGCTTTTCGGGTCCTTGGAAATTAGATTTCAATTTCGAATGTAATGAAGAAATTTTAACCCAATCACAAACTTTTGTTTTGAGACTATCAATTAAGTACACATCTTCATTTAAAGGAACTGAATCATAAGATTTTGATGGTTTCAAATGTTCACTGACATTACCCTTCGAATTCTGAGTTTGTGAATGAACAATCTTTGCTTTCATTACTAGTTTCCAAGCTTTCACTGATATATTCGAATCATTAGAAGATGAACTGTCGTTTGATGAAGTATTCACATACTTCTCATATGCTTCGTGAATTTGCTCCTTTGAAAATGTATTCGACTGATACATCTTTCCTTTGTCTTCAAGCCAATGATCAATATTCTCCCTTGATGTCATTTCTTTTTCATGTGAAATTTTCATGGTTTCTTTCTTCGTTTGATTAGGAAAATTTGTTTTTTGAGGAACAAAATCAACTTTTGGATTTGTTAGAAAAGAATGAGCATATGAAGTATCAACTCTTGATTTAAAATGTTGATGTTGAAAGAATTTTTGATTTGGATTTGATTTATCTGAAAATTTTCTTGGTATATTTGTTTCTGAAACTTTCAAAAACCTTGGTTGTTTATTCACTTCAGACCTTGAATGATTTGATTGTGATGAATATTGAGTTTTTGTTGAAAAAGAGGAGTTTTTAGCTTTGAAAACACTTTTGGATGATTGTGATTCAGACATCTTTTGAGACTCAATATTCTGCCAAAATATTTTCTTCCTAGCTAGTCTTTTTGAAATATTGTTTTCCTTTGAAAATTTGTCAATTTAATCTTTGAATTCCTTGGATTTTAGTTTGACAAATTTTTCATTTTCCTTTACAACTTGTTTTGAAGTCTCTTTTTCAATTTTAGATTTTTCAACCCATTTTCTTTGTGGTTTTTGATGTTGAAACATGTATGAATTTTTTGTTAAGTTGTTTTCAACTGTGCTTTGATTTGCGAAAAAACAATCATCAGTTGATTTTGAATTATCAACCTCAACTAACTTCTTAAATTCTGGTTTGATATTCTCAACATTTCCAGTAGTTATGTGTTGGGTCTATTAGATTACGTCATGGACTCGGTCCTTAGCCCAGTTTAGATTGCCGGTATTGGGCCTGTCCAACCATGCATATTTTTGTACTAGGGTTTAGTATATAAGCTGCATGCATGCAGACTTAGATGTAATCGCTTTCATTGTTTATTTTCTCTAAAGTTTTGTAAACCCTAGCTCGCCTCTCCAGCGGAAGTTCTTCATCGAGCTCTGCTGAGACGTGACTTTATTTTGAATCATAAGCATACATTTGATTCTATTCTGTGTTCATTCTTTTACTATTCTTGACTTGTTTGATTTCAATATTCATACCTATGAAAGATCTAATCGATCTAGAGTTTTATTCTCAACAATTGGTATTAGAGCAGGAGACTGTGTAATTCGTACACATCTCTTTTGTCGAAGAAGGTATTAGGGTTTTTAATTCCGCATTGATTGATATTAATTGAGCCGTCACTCTATATTGACGTATCTCATTAATTGTCGATCTAACCCAAACGATATATTATAAGTCTGATCTTTTACAGGTTATCGATCAAAAGTGTTTACAATGTCCATGGATGATTCACAAACCAGTCCGATCAATATTTCCAACAGCATAGGGTCTACAACAAGAATACCAATCTTGTATACACAAAACTATGAAGTTTGGACGCATCACTTTGAAGATTACGTGATTGGATCGAAGGATAATGGATACTTAATCTGGGAAGCGATTACTGCAGCCCATTCGCTCACTCAAGCACACCTAAGATTGTTAAAACATAGAAAGAGTACAATCAGCTTGTCAATGATGTCAAAGATATTCCTCAGGATGAGAAGGAAAAGTTTCAATGCAACATCAAGGCCCTAAGAATGATAAGGTTTGCGCTGCAGTCGAATACGTTTCGTTTAGTAAGTTTGTGTGCTACAGCTAAAGAGATCTAGGATAGATTGAAAGAATTGTATTCCACTGACGAAGATTTGGAACATTCAATCCAAACTCTCTTGCTGTCTGAATTTGGTGACTTTAAGCAGAAGCCTGAAGACAAACTTGTTCAAACTTTTGATCGCTTCAATCATCTTTTAAGTAAGATGATAAAGCATGGGATTGAAAGGAAAGTTATCGAACAAAAAGTTACTTTCATGAATGGCCTCAGACCCGAATGGATGGTTGTTGTGTCAACAGTTAAAGCTCATGAACAGTTCACGTCTTATTCTCTGGCAAAATTAGTAGGTATTTTGAAATCCCATGAGAGTGCTCTATCTAAGGAAACGAATGTGGTTTCCAGTCTGGGTTCTTTAGCTCTTGTTTCTAAAGGAAAGAGTTCGGTTGAAGAAGAAGAGGAATTGGATCTTGCCAATTATGATCTAACCGGTGAAGAATACGCCATGATGGTGTCCAATCCCAGAAAATTCATTAAGAAGAAATTCCCAGCCAACAAGAACCGAAACTGGCAGGGTAGTTACAGCGCCGAAAAGATCAAGGAGGAACCGAAGATGGGGTCAAAGTCTGAAGAGTCAAAGAAGGAAGTAAAATTTGGAGGAGACTCAAGATTCGACTGCCATTACTGTGGAGGCAAGAATCATTTTGCTAAAGCTTGTATGCTGAGAAAGAAAGAAGAGAAGACAAATGAAGAAGATGAGGAAGCGAGTCTCCTGAGAAGACTAGAGGAAATCAACAAAAGACAGTCTGCTGCTAACAATACTACCATGAATGTTTTAATTGTGCAGGATACAAACAAGAGTAATGAATTTGGTGGTGCGGAGGTCTGTTCCACAGATTCTGAGGATGATGAAGTCAGGAAGCCAACTCATGGAAAGGCTATGCTGGCAAAAGAAGAACATGCAACAGGAAGATGCTTTGTGGTGACCGAGGGTGTGTCCCAAATGAGAAGATATACAACCGATGGGGGAGTTGAAGACGAAAGGGAGCGAGAGGATGGGTGTTTTGCTGCCAAGCCTGTCAGTGCACATATCAACGAATGTCATGAGTTGATCAAAAAGGTACAAAATATTCTTGCTTCTCTAAAAATACATGTTACTAATTATGAAAAGGAATTAAATAACTTAAAGTCAAAATTCTCGAGCATAAGTAGCAGTCTCACCCAAACCCGTGTCACAAATTCTAACCTAACTGATCAAATCAGCAGGATTTCATCAAAGAGTGAGGAACGAAGGATGTTGATCGAGCAAAAGGAAAAGGAGTTAATTAGATCTAAGGATGATTCTATTTATTTGCAAAGAGACAATCTTAAACTTCTTAAATAGCGAAATGTGTTTTGTTTAATTGGTAAGAGACTCTGTTTTAACATCACTCGGTTGCATCTTGATTGTGAAATAGGAAAGAAGATACATCGCATGATTTTACCCTTCCTTGAGTTAAAGGAGGATGAAATCGATGTTGAAGCCTACAACTATGAAAGCGTTGTATCTTCTGATGAAGTTTCTCCAACATATAAAATAGGTCTGGAGAAAATTGAATCCTACATAAAGTCCAAAGACCACAAGGACATGCTCAAAAATCTGTTAGACGAAAATGATAGATTGAAATTAAGAACCAAAACTGTACAAAAATTTGACTCTTTGAATGCCAAGTTAAGTTCAGAAAATAAAATTGATGTTGAAAACGCATCTGAACTTAATGAGGATGATGATCTGAGTGAAATCTATGTAGAAGATTTGGTGGACAGTTTTGAATTTGTCAAAAGCGAGCCTAAGACACACAAGAACCTGATTTTTAGAAACTCCGTTGAGTTTGCTCCCTCGTCTACCGACAAAACCAAAGTTCTCAAAGCTAAAGCTGTTGTGTACCAAAAGGTACAAAATACTCCAAATCAAGTCTACACAGTACCGGGTGTCACTCCACAACAAACTACAAAATTAACAGCTATGGTAGAAGAAGATAATGCTGGTGGATGTGACGAATTTTTCTGGTCGGCCCCAATAGACAACGTTGATGAGACGAAGGGAGTATCTCAAAAAACTTCATGGAGAGTGAAACGTATATACACACCTGAACCACTAAATGAGCCTACAAAATATGATGTGTCGAGCACAAGTGGCACTAAAACCCCATTGCACGAACCGATGCAAACCACTAGTGACACATCTTCGGTAAAAAGTGAATGTTGTGCTCATACTTCGAAAAGAAAGGTCAACATTCACAGAAATCCAAAACAAGTGGCTGATAGAAAGTATCAAAGAAATCTGAGATACAAGAAGAATCTCTCAGAAAGAAAACGGCTTTGGAATTCCCAAAATCCTGACTTTATAAGGATAGAAAGGAAGCACAAATCACAAGAGGACTCAAGGAACCGAAAGGGAAGTTTCGGTCCCACGTCGGGAATAAACCAAAAGAGTAGTTTCGGTCCTCACCACAATACCAACCGAAAGAATGGTTTCGGTCCCTCTACTGAAAGGAGCCGAAAAGATGGTTTCGGTCCTTCGACCAATAGGAGCCGAAAGGGTGGTTTCGCTCCCTCAACCGAAAGGAGAGTTTCCGTCCTTCACCCAATAACAACCGAAACAACGGTTTTGGTCCTTCATCCAACAACAACCGAAAGAGCAGTTTCGGCCCCCCTGTTGGGTTTTGAGCATTCTAACACTCCTAAGTGTACATGCAACCCTAAATACCTTGGATCTATGTTTTCTCTATTATACATGCAAATAAGAACTTCCAAGGTATTATCCTAATCTAGCATACAAAACAATGACTATAGCAAGATAGAATACATACCTCTTTGGTGTAGAAAGTCTTCATGAAGCTTGAGTGCCTAGTGCCCCAAGTGTGACACCTCAAATGGTTCACACAACACCAAATACACATGGAATGACTTGAGAGAAAACCCACACTTCATGAAATCGGCTAGCCCTTCTAGTACACCCACTAGTGCCGATTTTGGTGAATAATATGATGCTTATATAGTATGTTACAATTAGAGTTACACCATGTAAACCCTAATTGTCATGACCTTTCATTTCCATGACCCATGGGTTATGTAACCTCCATGGAGCATCCATGGACCATCCTATGGGTCTAACCCAACTTGATTATCCATGGAGCTTTGGCCCACTATATAAGTTATGGATGATTTGCACAATCAACCCATATATTTAATTAGTCTTCTTTTGATCACTTAATTAATCCCAGATTAATTCTTGATCAATACTAATTAAATACTATTATTCTTATTATTAATATACTAGAACTTATAATATATTAATAACCATAAGTGTCTTATTTCTCTCATTTAGTCTATCCAAGTGCATGATGCCATGCAACCCAAATGGACCATGCCGGGTCGGGTCAAGTCTTACCAATTATAGTTATGGACTTAGACATTAATCCAACAGTCTCCCACTTGGATAAGTCTAAAACTATTATTGCGTATGACTTCAGGAACCAACTGGCAATCGTAGCTCTCAAAAGCTTCTGTCGAACTTTGACCTTGTAGATAAACTCTGACCTTTGTCAGTGACTTGTCCATTAGATAAGGGATCATATATTCCTCCATTCTAGATATCATATGGACTGAGACATGGATTATTATCATTCTCTCTGTCCATTTGTTGTTTCCCGATTTCCGATTTATGACGACTGACTAATTGAACAAATCAAATCAGTCCTGGCCCGGCCGAGCACTTCCATTTGTCATCATCAAATCATCGAGGGGCCCACAGATATCGCTCTTATCCCGAAGGTAAAAGGAACGGATAAACTTCGACTCATATGGCTTGTTCTACTACTTGTTGAATCATACACAAAGGCACGTTTTATAGCACAAAGTTACCAAATGCGGTTTCGTGCAATCAATGTACTATCAACTCATAGTAACAACTCATATCTCTAGGTTTGAAGAATATAAGATATTATCGTCTCATGATCACTCGTGATAAAATCCATGAAGTGATTCCAATGAGCGCGGGTTGAATCCATTACTCAGAACTTATGAGCACTCATGATTGTTGTAGCCTTGTCCAACACCTTAGACCTCTACAACTCACCATGACAGTCTTAATTCATATCTACTTCCAACATATGACCGACTGTGGATAGTTTGAATAACTTAGTCATTCCAGAAGAATAACCCAGTTTATTCGGGAAGTCAAAACATGCAAAGTGAAACACAACAATAATTGAATCCAATATGGTATCAACTCTTTGAACATAAATAAAACACCTTTTATTTGTCACCATATGATTACACATTATTCATTGTATACTGTTTCAGCTATCAACTTTATTCTTGAATTTAAAACAATAGTTGTCCCATGCTCCAAGCATGTACACTATGTTTTCTAAACACTAGTCATGCCACACACCAAGTATGCATACTATGTTTGCCTATGATCTTTACTTTGTGAACTAGATCAATTGAACATAACTTCATTGATTCTCCTTTCACACTTCCAAATCCTTACCGCAAATGCAAGAATTCCAAATTCATGCCATTTACTGAAATCTGTTAGATTCTAAACTTATATGCATTGATCCTCTTGTAATGATTATGCACAAAGTCAGAAAGACTTGACAACAATCATTACAGAGTATTCCAAAGGAGATCAGCTCCTTGGAAACATCCTTCTTGCATTAAGTTTCCTAATCTTAAACAGACTGAAAATTCTAACTTTGAAACATTTCCAGATTCCATTTTGACTATCACTTCTGAACAAGAGTTGCCTCCTTCCAGATTATGTCAATATGGTCCTTCCAGAATTATCACTATACTTCCAACTGTCCTTGAGCAATCAATCTTTGGTAAACCTTAGATTCTCCTCGACAATTGTTTAATCCTTTTAGTCATATCCAGTTCTAAACCTTTTCCCTTCTTAATGCCCCAGGCATTTGGAAAATTTTAGAACGGATGAATATAGCACATGTAATCGATCCTATATCCGAAGCATATGGGACACGATTCATGATGTCTTACATAAAGACTAAACCAGTCTTTTGCTATAATATTTCCATTTCAATTTGCCAAGTTCTCATAATTCAGATTATGAAAAGGGATGCCGTAATCATAATCGAGTTTTAGAACGCAAATAATGGACCCATATACAGAATTTCCTTATGTTGAGCCATTCCAACATGAAATTCATATATATTTCCTTGACTAAATGATTAAAACCTCACGATCTAAGCTTATAGATTTGAGATGAAGCATAATTTCCTCTCCCTTAATTATAGCAAAACAACTTTTCCCAACTGAGACCTTTTGTTTTCTATAATTAACATTGCTAACTTGCAATACTTATCATAATTATCATGCTCCCACTAACATGATGATTATTAGCATAACACTTATGCTCCCACTAGCTTTGACATGTACTTAGAAACCAGCTGGACTTCTAGAAATCAATACTTCATTGACTTTCTTACCAAAGTTCAGATTTCTGATACTAGATTGTTTTGATAAGACTTTATCAAAATCATACACCTTCCTTTAGATAGCACACTTGTGAGTCTAAACAATTATGAAGAGGTATGCCGTAATCATAATGGTTAGACCTTTTTGCCACTTCTCACAAGTCCATATTAGTGTGCCGGTTAACCACACGTGCTCCACTAACGACTTTGAGAATGCAAATATCACAATTGCTATCTAGCTAAAATCTACTTAGTGAAAGTGTTTCCTCACCATCATTTTCATGAATCGGAGAGAAACCTTATGACACTTAGATTTACTGGTGTATGTGTTCTTATCCATGTGAATTTGTCAAACCATAATCACAAGACAAGGATAATGACAAATCTAAACTCATATGGACTGAACTCAATCTTAATTTCTTGCCACCTGGCAGCTCAAGGGCCTGCCATTGATTCCAAGTTGTTGTGCAACAAATTGAGAACTCTAAGAACTCATATGCAAAGTCAACTTTAACTGGAATGGGCACAGAATAAGTCAACACGATAGGTTATAAACCTCAAGTCGTGTGCTAGTGAAGAACTTCAGGTTTTATTCTTGATTAGTTCTTGAGACTTTCAAGACTTTTAAGACTCCCACTGTCCTCTTGACCTATAAGACTCCCTTGTCAAATATCCAAGAGATAGTGTGGATTCTAATCAAGACAAACACTTCACACAATTGGCCTTAGTTGGTCTTTGTTTTATCCAAAACATCACAACTTACCAATTTCAAATGTACAAGAGTAGAAAACTTTTACTCTTACATTTGACAAGTGTTTTAAACCTCCTTTGAGACATGTCACTCAAGTTACAATCTTGGAGTATGACTCTAAGACTTGTATTGGAACGAAGTATGACTCATCTTCTTGATTTAACCATTTCAACAATTCAAGATCCCTCTTCTTAGTCATAAGAATGCACTAAGATTTCCTTAGAGAACTAATTTTGATATGGTTTCTTAATCATTAAGATGATCACAAAACTGATACTAAAGTACTCTCCCATCTTTTCAGATTTGAGAAACTTTTATCCTTCTGCCTAATTTGATTCTTCTTATTCGCTCTGCCATACATTGAAACCTTTTCCAATGTCTCAGAGTTACACTTAAGCTTGTAAGTATAATCATATTTACTGAACTTAAGTAAATCATGACGAATAGTCTTATCAAACTTTTGTGGTGGACTAAATCAGTGCACAAGACTATGTACTCGATCCCTTAGTCCATTACTTGACTCACACATCCATGTGAACAAGTAATTAGTCTTAATTTTCCAATGCTTGAAAGTTCTCATTCATCATGCTATACAACTTGCATGATTCCAAGTTCCGGTCCAATTGAAACTTGGGTGATGAGAATCTTTCCTTATTTGGTAAATATAGACATTACCACAAATGGAAGAATCAATTTCATATTTCCACTCTTGCTGTTAATGGAATCTTTATAAGCAACAATTTTTTCCTCAAATTCCATTGTAAGGATATTTTTTAAAATAAATAAAATCAAAAGTTTTTCTTTTATTTTAAAACTTTGCGGAAAAAACTTATCCTTACAATCCATAAGCACATGAACACTTGTTGTTATCTATTCCTAAGAAATATATCATAATTCCTAAGAAGTAGCCCAAGAATCCGATTTTTCAAACTATGCGATAGAAATCCATCTATGCGATCAGATTCAGCATATTCTTTCTTTAAGTTTCTTCACTTTTCTTTGATTCTTAAAACATCACCATGTGACCCAGTCACATCATATATCAATAATCTCAGAATAGAAACTTAACAGAGTTAGATAGTGGACTTTACCTGAAGTAGAGTCAAACTTATTGACTCTAACATCCTTAGGTAAATTTGGCAGCTTCGCAACCAATGCCCCTTTCTTTGGCAATATAAACATATGGACCCTTTGATAATGGTACACGAGAATATCACAGACTTAGCTTTTCTCTTTACCATTTGGTCAACCGAGTTGACTATGGCCGATCCCTTTCCACTGGGAAGAGAGAGCTTTACTAGATATCCAATGTCATCATTGTCAATGTCCATAAAGTTTTAGGAAGTTGATCTTAGCAAATAGATAAGATCGTTAAGGGTCTTGTCATAGTCTGTTTCATAGGTGTCCCAAAGGAACTCACTATGTGACTTAGAAAGTAATTGAACCACCAACTTTCTCAAGACTTTGACACCCAACTCTCCCGGCTTGTCAATATGTGACTACATCTCCAAGATGTGATCACACCTAGACCTTGCCTTGCCAATAGGGCTTGAGTGACCTTAAACTTTTCAAGAACTTGTGGGTTTATGATGGGATTAAAACAACTTTTAATCTAAGAAGATCGATTAGATCTTTGAACAAGTATATGAATATTAAAACAGTTAACAACGCAATAATAAGAACAAACAGCTTGAATCAAACGTGTCGAATGATTAAATAAAATCCTTAGAAGAGCTCGATTAAGAACATCAACTGTAAAGGATTAGAAGATTACAAGAACGATTACAGAAAAATATAATACTCTTGATCAATCGCTGTATCGATAATCTCTAGAATCTTAACCTAATATGCATGCAAGCATTTAACTTATATACAATACATAAAAGGCTCTCGGTTGGACAGGCCCAAACCGGAGAATAAAAGGCAAATCTAACGAGCCCAAAAGACGCAACATCAAAACTCTTTTTAGCCCAACAATCTCCCCCTTTGCGTCAATTTGGAGCGAGACTTTCACTTCCTACTTGGGCCGGCGGCTGAAGCTGGTACCTTCTTCTTCACGGTACTAAACAGACACTTGGTTATGGAAAGGATGGTCTGTCTAAACCGGATGTACCAATTCATCATATCATTGAAGTACTTGATATCATCAGCCGAATTGTCCTTACACCGCTTGATAATTGATAAGATGTGCTCCAAGCAAGTTGTGGTGTAAAGATGTTTGTCAGCTAAAGCGAAGAGACATTTCTGTCCTTCGGCTCTAGTGAACATCACAGAGTTTCGCCTCGAATCTATCTTGCCCATTAGCATTTGATTCAGATCACTGGCCGATCCCACAGGCTTGACTTTCGGTTTCTTCTTAAAAACTGTGGCAACCTCCTGATCCATTAGGGCCACCTCCATGATGTAGCAAGCCAGCATCCTTTTGACATGGTCTAAGATGGGACCATATTCGGCTTCGTTTGTCAGCAGGATGTTGTACAAGACTATCCAATCATGAGGGTTCAGATTGGGCAGATCCACCAGAGAGATCATGTGAGCAGTTCTTGCAGATCCTCGGATAAGCTTGAACTTGACGTTTGTGAATCTCCCCACGGCAAAAGGCTTCATCACCCGAACATTGACAATCTTCTGGGCGCTCCATGTAAGGAATTGAGGGCGAGCGGCCTCCAGGTAGAAGTCAATGAGCTCCCTGTCAAGCTCATCGTTCGGATGCGGGACTTCAGAAATGTTGGAGAAGACGTGGAATATGAACGCCTTTCGAGTCAGTGGCATATCGAACTGCGAATCAATGGTGTTGTTGCAGTCGAACGATATCACCGGCTCGAGCCATAGTATGCTTGGAGTCTCTATGGCCTCTTTTATCAACCGATCCCTGGTCCAGGCAGGGAAGAGCAACTTTCGGCTCTCAAGGAGATCGTTGGCTTCTTTTTGTTTACGTTCGGCTTCTTCAGCTTCACGTGCCACACGACTGACATCATCATCAGTATTGCGACTGTTCTTTCTTTTTAACATGTCCGCAATAGTCTCCTTGTCTTCATCTTCATCTTCATCTTCATCCTCTGCTATGTGTTTGCCTTTGTTCTTCACACCCGAACCCGAGGCATGACCAGTTTGGGGTGGTTCGGTTGTGTGAGTAGCGTTGGAGGACGGAGGTGGTTTCGATCCTTTCTTCTCTTCTCCCCCTTGTTTTGGAATGGACACGAAACTCGGAAGGCCTTCAATTTTGCTTAAGAGGGCCATGGCCGGGGAGAGCTTTTCAGCGAGGGTGCGCCTCACCGAATGATTAAGGATTGGGTCGTGTGCTTCCAGGATGTTGGATAGAGCCGCGTGGACATCCGAAACACACGTCTTGATGACTTCCCTCTCGGATCGAAGAGCTTCCAATTGTTGTTCAGAGTTGGAAAGCTGCGTGCTCTTGACCTTTAGGGCAGTTGTTTTACTTGCCAGAACGTACATCAGAGAGTTCTCTACCGCAAGATCCTCTTGTAGTTTTGCCAGACGGGCATCGATGGAGGCACGGAGTGCCGAGTTGTCGTCGCTGAGGTTTTGGCGGAGGGTAGCGAACGAAGTCAACTCCGTCGAGACGAACTTGGCCAATTGTTGAACAATCGGTTCAAGAGTCGTCTTTGTGGCATTGGCGCTTTCCTGCAGAGACTTTAGCAGGTCCGAAGCGTCGGAGAATAGTTTATCGACTTTTTCGGTCGCTGCCTCACAGGCTCGGGTGGAGGCGTCTATCGCAGCAGCTGCTGAGGCTACTGAGTCATGTTGAGCCCTGGAGAAGGCATCAACGATCCTCTGAAGGGCAGCTTCAGATAAGGTGGACTGCTGGTTTGAAGAGGAGGCGAGAAGTTGATCAACCTTCTCGTTAAGATCGCGGAGATGCTTCTTTGTCACTGGAGCATCATCCTCCTCATCACTCTGAACTTGAAACGGACTATAGTAGACCGAATAAAAGTTCATGTGATCACCACCAAGGAATTGATCATCGCCATCTGAGGCGTCTTCTGGAGATTGAGGTGGTGGTGAAGCTGGGGGTGTTATGGGTTTAGTTGGTTCAGGTTGAGTAGGTGGGGGGTTAGTTTCGGGTGGTGGTTGTGTATGGGTTTCGGTTTGTGGAGGTTCGGTTACGGGAGGGGTTTCGGTTACAGGTGGTGTTTCGGTTGAGGTGGTGAATATGGGTGGAGGGATAGGGAATGAGGTTGGTGGTATAGTAGGGGTTATGGTGGGAATGGAAATAGGTATTGTGGGTGGAGGGGAAGGAACTGGGGATTGGTGAAGTTCCATCTCCGGGGTTGGGGACCGAGGGGGTGTGTTGCCTCGTAGAGGAGAGACATCTCCTTGTGATCCCTCAGCGTCCGAACTCTCAACTTCGGATTCACTTGATGAGGAGGAAAGGATTAGCTTTCGCTTTTGTTGGGTCTTCCTCCTTTTCGGTTGTGGGGAAGAGGCAGTCTTCGGTTGTTTGCGTTTCTTGGGAGTAGGTTTTGGGGCTTTGGATGGTTTCTTCCCCTTGTCTGCCTTCTTACCCCTGGCCACCGGTTTGTCGGCATCATGAATCGATCTCAACATGTCCGATGTCAGTTCCCTCGGACCAGATGGCCCTAACTCCTTGATCGCCTTGATCATACTGCTGTCTGATGGCACACAACCATACATCGACTCCGGGATAGAGCCAATGAAGGAGAATTTCGATGCAGCAGATACGATGATCTTCGTGGTGTGGAACGTACCAATCGAAGACATCGGTGCACCGTCAGCAGTTTGGACATCGAACTTGTCCATAGCCCATCTTGTGATCAAGATCCAGAACCGGGCTAGTGACACCTCGGAGTGTCGGGAAGTGGAAGAAAGGCTCTGAATCAGTTGTTGCCAAAGGACAAACCCATAATCGAGGTTGATCCCGTTGTACACCCCGTACATGATTGACAGGAAAAGACGACTGGCTCCGTCCGATCCTGAGCTTCGTTCTGACAGTCCCTTGAAGAGAACTGTAAATAACCCATTCCATTGGGGCGGTAGGCATGACTTCTTGAATCTGGCGACAGAGGTGAGAACTTCCGTGTAGCCCATGTTGTAGAACATGCTGTAGAGCATACCAACCGGAATTGTCTCCGGGTGAACACGCGATGGGTCAGCAACAAACCCAAGCATAGAGCAGAAGCGGGAACGGGAAATCGACGTCTTGTGTTCCGCCACTTCGAAAAAGACTCTGTCAACGGCCTTGTCGTAATAAGCCGTTGCATAGACCTGAGATAGGGCCACCATTGGCACCGTTTCAATCCGTGACAGTGTCGGAGCAAGCTGGGAGTATTTGAGACACTCGATGACCGGCGACATGTAGGGATCATATGCCAGTGGGTTCAGATCAATCACAAGGCATTGTTGAGGACGGATTGGAAGAATCTGAGAAGTAGCATGGACGGAAGAGGATTCAACCATTGTTGCAGGTTGGAGAAGATGATAACCGGGAGAGAGTTTGGAAGTATTTTTGCTCTGGAAATTATGGGGCAGTAAAGAGGTAAAAGGTGGTCTGGATGGGTTTTTATAGTAGGTGATAGGAGAGAGAAAGATCGATTCAAATCTCTTATGGAAATACGGAAGGGTTTTTGAGTGACTGATTGGTGACAGTTGGGACGTGCGATGATCACGTAGGAGAGAGAGTGTCAGATTCCTAGGATCACGCCGCCCAATAAGCGCCGGTTCAGAGAGAGGAACCGTTTCCATTTCCACACGCGCCATTAATGCCAAATGGATGACGCTTCAATACTGCACACGCGTCCAAATGTGTCAGAAAAAGCGCGGCCGCTTCAAATTCACGCGCCCTCCTTTTTACCATCGTTTGAATATCTATCCTTTGAACTTCCGCCGCGTCAGCAACTTTTTGTCTTTTTCCCCTTTTTAATCAGCTGTATTCAATTGAGGACCCACGTGGCTAATTTTTGGCCACAACTTCATTAGTAATCCCTCAGTAATAAACCAGCCTGTAAAATAATTAGTAACGGAATTTTGAAAATCTAGGATTTTCGTGCAAAGAGTGTAAAAGATAAGGAAATAAAGCAACTCTTTTTGGAATAATCTGTGATGTCAATTATGACACGAAACTGATGATCCCGGGCACGAATCTCTTCCTTCAAGATCAAGAAAGACCTCAAAGTGTTAGTGTGGAATCCCGTTGAATTACGATCAAACATTTATTAATAAATGTTGAAAGGCTTCTTTTAATAAGGCTAATTAAGGGTGGTTTCGCTTTGATTCAACAATTCAATTCTTGATATAAGAACGAAAGTGAACAAAGTACTTGTGAGACCGGTGTAGTCTGTTGAACAAGTAGGGTAGAGTTGATTTTTAAGTGACTTGGTTAAGTATAAAATCTCAGAAAAAAAATTATAACAGGATACCATGGGAAGAAACGTTATGGTGTGTAACAATTTCATTGGAATCAGGAAAAAAAATTGAGATTTCATGAAGGTACATTCGTCAATTCATTGGTGAAAACTTGATCAAGTTAATTGGTCACCGTCAATTCATTGGTGTTGAATTTTGGGTTTCACTCAGCTCGTAGTGGCACGAAACTAAGATCATAAACACAGATGTTGTGTAACCATAAACCTCGGTGGTAGTTTCTGAGAGTCTCAAGGGTTACAGTGATGAAACGAATGTTATGGAGAAGTGTAATGGGGATGGTGAAAGAAGACATAGTACCTCTGCTGCGAAAGAAAGGACCAAGCAGGAGACTCTTAACTCATGTGAGAAGAGTGTGAGGTAGCTCACGATTAGAATAAATAAGTTAGCCTTATTGGGAAGACAAGGTTTGTGTATACCAAGTCGTGAAGGCAATTATTCAAAATCTTATGAGGCTTGGGACACATACAGCAGCATGCTTCTAGGGACACTTAAGTAATTCAGCAAATATATCCCCATAAGTAAACGAACATACAAAAAAAATAAAAACATATTTTTGGAGTGTTTGAAATTTATAAAAAAATAAAATAATAAAAAATAAAAATAAAAAAAATAGAAAAGAAAGAAATAAGACAAGGAAAAAAAAACTTTTGATTCAAAAAAAATGGAAAACCGAACCCGAACGTTCGGTTGGTTTCGGTTGGAAAAAGTTGAAAAACCGAACCCGAACCTTCGGTTGGTTTCGGTTCAGGAAAATTTTGAAAAACCGAACCCGAACCTTCTGTTGGTTTCGGTTCAGGAAAATTTTGAAAAACCGAACCCGAACCTTCGGTTGGTTTCGGTTCTGGAAAATTTTGAAAAACCGAACCCGAACCTTCTTGAAGTTCCGGTCTTTGAAAATTTTTAAGAAACCAAGAAGTTTAGAGATAATAAAAAAACTTGTTACGTAAAGAAAAATAAATTTTGCACAAGAAATATACAACACAGAAAAACTACCTTTGAAGTAATGAGCGAGTCAGATGGTTGAACCGAACCCGAACGTTCGGTTGGTTCGCTTCTTACGGTTGAGATTGAGTGGTAGTGTGAGGAACTGATTCTGATTCCATCATACCGAGCCCTTGCAATATTTTATTGAATGATGCTTCAGGAAGAGCTTTGGTAAAGACATCAGCCAGTTGATCAGTGGTTCTTACGAAGTGAACTTCGACATTTCCATCTTCCACATGATCTTTGATGAAGTGATACCTCAGTGCTATGTGTTTGGTTTTAGAGTGTTGCACTGGGTTATGACAGATCCTAATTGCACTTTCAGAGTCACAATATAGTGGTATCTTCTTCATATTGAGTCCATAGTCTCGAAGTTGACTCTGGATCCAAATCACTTGTGATGTGCAGGATGCAGCGGCAATGTATTCCGCTTCAGCAGTAGACAGCGACACACATGTTTGTTTCTTGGATTGCCAGCTAACCAACTTCCCATCAAGAAATTGACAGCCGCCAGTTGTGCTTTTGCGGTCGAGTCCACATCCTCCAAGGTCAGCATCAGAATAGGCTTGAACGAAGAAGCCTGAATTGGATGGATACCATAGACCTAAGGAGGCGGTTCGCTTGAGATAGCGTAGGATGTTCTTCACTGCCAGCATGTGAGGTTCGCGTGGGTTAGCCTGAAATCGAGCACAATAACACACAGAAAACATGATATCAGGCCTGCTAGCAGTTAGATACATCAATGAGCCTATCATTTGACGATAGAGCGTGATGTCAACAGCCGGTTTATCTAGTGAAGGGTTCAGCTTGGTGCCGAATGCCATTGGGACTTTGACTTTTGAGTCTCCCATCATTCCAAACTTCGCTAGGAGAGTCTTAGTGTAAGCTTCCTGATTGATAAAGATGCCTTCAGGTCCTTGTCTAATGTTTAAACCAAGGAAAAAGTTAATAGGACCCATTGAGCTCATTTCAAACTTAGTCTCCATCAACTTTCTGAATTCAGCTGTTAAGCTGGGATTCGTGGAGCCAAAGATGATGTCATCGACATAAATTTGAACTATCATAAGGTGGTTACCTTCCTTTTTACGAAAGAAGGTTGGGTCAACCGAACCTTGTTTAAATTTGGACATCTTCAAAAATTTTGTAAGCGTTTCATACCAGGCTCTCGGAGCTTGTTTGAGGCCGTACACAGCTTTATCCAGAATGTAGCAATGATTTGGATGCTTTTCATTCACGAACCCAGGAGGTTGCTCCACATACACAGTTTCTTCAAGTTCTCCATTGAGAAATGCACACTTGACGTCCATTTGGAAAACCTCAAAGTTTTTGTGAGCAGCATAGGCCAGAAATATTCTAACCGATTCTAGCCTAGCTACTGGAGCGAACGTTTCTTCGTAATCTATCCCTTCCTCCTGACAGTATCCCTTGACAACCAGACGAGCCTTGTTCCTTATGACATTACCTTCCTTGTCCATTTTGTTTCTAAAAACCCATTTAAGACCAACAACCGAAGCATCTGGAGGAGTTGGAATGAGGCGCCAGACCTTGTTCCTTTCAAACTCATTCAGTTCGTCTTGCATCGCTTGAACCCAATCAGAGTGATCGAGGGCAGTGTTCACTGTCTTCGGTTCAACTTTTGATACGAATGAGTTAAACATACAAAACTCAACCTTTGAGAATAAGGATGTCTGTTTTGCCTTCAGTTGAGATCGGGTCAGAACCTTTTCAGATACATCACCAACTACTTGGGAGATAGGATGATCTCTGGTCCATTTTGTGAGAGGAGGGTAATTCGGATCGAAGGTTGGATCTAGTTCAGCATTGATCATCTCTTCGGGCTCAGATTGGCTATCGTCATCATTCGTCATATCATCATGCTCCCCCTCAATTGATGAGTCTTGAGAAACATGAGTTTCAGGGGTTTCTTGTGGTGCTGGAGTTTCAGTCATTGAAGCACCTTCGTTTGGAGGGGCACCTTCGGTTGGAGAAGTACCTTCGGATGAGGTTGTAGAGCTTTGCTCCCCCTCGATATGAGAACTTGGCTCCCCCTCGACTGAAGCATTGTTGGTTGGAGAGTCATCAGTGGGCGATTCTCCTTCATGCATTCTTCTTGCAGCATCTTCGACAATCTTCTTCATATGATCTATCTTGTTGTCAGCTGCACCTGCTTCGGAGAGAGAAGCTTTTTCCGGTTCGTCAAAGAGATCCATAAAGTTCTCGTACATATTGGCGATTGAGACTGTGACTTGACCAGTTTGAGGAAAGATTTCCCTGACAGTGTCATCTATGGCCTGTAGCTTCTTGACATAGCTATCGTCGAAGGTCACATAGTATGTCTCTTCAATCCTTCTTGATCGTTTGTTTAGGACCTTGTACGCCTTTGAAGTGAGTGAGTAACCCAGAAAGATTCCCTCGTCAGCCTTGACATCAAACTTGTTGCGGTGTTCTTTAGAGTTAAAGATGAAACACCTTGAGCCAAACACGTGGAAAAATTTCACGTTGGGTTTTCTGTTATTTATTATCTCATATGGTGTGAGCGTGAATCGCTTGTTGAGATAGGACCTGTTTTGTGTATAACAAGCAGCAGAAATAGCGTCAGCCCAAAAATAAAGAGGTAAGGAAGCGAAACTTAGCATAGTTCGGGCAGCTTCACATAAAGATCGGTTTCGTCTTTCGACTATTCCGTTTTGCTGTGGTGTGTAGGGAGCTGAGAAATTATGACTGATTCCCTTTTCTGCAAGAAACTCTTCAAACTCTTTGTTCTTGAATTCGAGACCATTGTCGCTCCTTATGTTGCGAACGACCTTCTTGAGCTGGACTTCAATTTGTTTGATAAACGCTTTCAGCTTTTGAGTCGCTTCAGATTTGAGCTTTAGAAAGAACACCCATGTAAATCGAGAGAAATCATCAACGATAACAAGAATGTACTTGCTACCACCGATGCTTTCAATAGATGAAGGACCACACAAATCGATATGAAGCAATTCGAGTGGTTCAACAACTTTTGTGTTAATTATGGATGGGTGACTTTGACGACTCTGCTTTCCCATTTCGCATGCAGCACACAAATTCTCTCTGTCAAACTTGAGCAATGGAAGACCCCTAACATGACCTCCAGTGACAAGTCGGTTGATATCCTTGAAATTGAGATGAGAGAGTCTTCGGTGCCACAACCAGCTTTCGTCGGATTGAGCCTTTGATAGCAGACATATGGCTGGGTTTCCTTTGATGGGTTTCATGTTCAGAGTAAACATTTCACCCTTTCGCTCTGACTTCAGAATCACTTTCTTTGTCTTTTTCTCTATGATTTCCGAACCTTCATCATCGAATGAAACTTTGAGAGCAGTACCTCCAACAAGCTGAGATACACTGATGAGGTTGTGTTGAAGTCCTTCCACATAGGCCACCTTTCTTATGGTAAAATCACCATTTGTTATCATCCCATATCCCTTTATGGTCCCGAAAGAGTTATTTCCAAACTTAACGTTGCCACCATTTGCAAGGGATCTGTATTCCCTAAGCTCCTCTTTCCTCCCTGTCATGTTACGCGAGCAGCCACTGTCGATGTACCATTCTTCGTCAAACTGCTCGTCACTTATAACCTGCAAAAAATTAAGCAGATTTAGGAACCCAAAGTTTCTTGGGTCCATGTGAGCTTTTCATGGGAACAGGAATAGTGAGAGAGATGTCAACTAGATATGTTCGTTTTATTAGAGTTGTTTCATCTTTCTTTTTAATGGTAAAGACTTTTATTTTATGAACATTAGAGATGTTCGTTTTGGACTCAGGTTTGGATTCATCGACCTTTTGCTTTCCCTTCTGTTCAGCTGAAGAATGAGGTTTTCGAGGGCAAGCGGGATTAGTTTTGGAATTAGATGGGGATGAATTAGGAAGAGAGGATTTGGATTGGGATGGAGATGTCTTCCTTGCTGATGACTCTAGGTGACCCTTTTGCCTTTTATCGTTGGTGGGGTTAATCTTTGAGTCTTGTTCCTTTTTCATTTTGGAGCCGAACCTCTGCATTCGGTTGGTGTTGTTCTTGGAACTGAACCTTTGGTTTCGGTCGAAGTCCTTTTCAGAACCGAACCTTGGCTTTCGGTTGGTATCTTCTTGCGAACCGAACCTTGGCTTTCGGTTAGTATCTTCTTGCGAACCGAACCTTGGCTTTCGGTTAGTATCTTCTTGCGAACCGAACCTTGGCTTTCGGTTAGTATCTTCTTGCGAACCGAACCTTGGCTTTCGGTTAGTGGAACTTTCAGGCTTTCGTACAGGATTGTTTTCATACTTCAGATTCTTGTCCTTGTGTGTATAGTATGCGTTCTGGGAGTGCCAGAATTGTTTCCTTTCAGAAAGATTTTTCCTGTATCTTTGGTTCCTCTCTATCTTCTTATCCCTCATCTGTTTAGGTTGATGATGAACGTTCGCTTTTGTTTTTGCTGTAACTTTGACTGATTCCTTTTGAACTTTAGGAGTTTTTCTTTGTGCAGAAGGAACAGATGGAATATCTGAAAAAGATTCAGTTTGTACTGAGGAAGCGGAAGGAGTATCTGATGAAGTTTCGCTTCGAGCTGTAGGTGTTGAAGGAATGTCTTCTTTTGCTAAACAATCATCCTCTTGAGGAATTTCTTTGGTACCACTTGTACTTGGTTCACTGAAATTATCAGGCTTGTTCAAGGGTTCAGGTATGTACCTCCCTTTCTTCATCCAGGAGGTTCTTTCAGAAAGACCAACGGTTTCGTTTCCATTATCAATAGGAGCTTCCCAGAAATACTCATCACAACCGTCAGCATTGTCTTCGTTAACAATAGCTGTGAGTTCAGCTGTTTGATGTTCGGTTACTCCAGTCACCTTGTATACTTGATTTGGAGTGGTCCTGACCTTTTGATACACAACAGCTTTTTCTACTAATTTCGGGGACTTTTGTTGGGACAATCTAGCGAATTCCACAGAATTTTCAGAAATAAGGTTTTTGTGGTTTTCAGTTTCGATTTTAACAAATTCTGAGCAGTCAACCGTATCCTCCACAGAAATTTCACTCATGTTTTCGTCCTCGTTAAGCTCAGATGAATTTTCAACATCGATTTTGTTTTCTGAGCTTACGTTGGCGTTAAGAGAGTTAAATTTTTGCATGGTTTCGGTTCTCAGTTTAAGTCGGTCATTTTCGTCCAAAAGGTTTTTGAGCATGTCCTTGTGGTCTTTGGACTTAATGAAGGACTCAATTTTGTCCAGTCCATACATATAGGTTGGATTGACATCATCAGACGATATCACACTTTCACAATTGTAGGCTTCGGCATCGATTTCATCCTCCATAAATTCTAGGAAGGGCAAAATCATGCGATGGATCTTTTGACCTATCTCACAGTCCAAGTGAAGTTGAGGAATATTGGAATACAAACGTTTAGCTATTAAACAAAAAACATTTCGTTGTTTTAACAATTTCAAATTGTCTCTCTGCAAATAAATGTTTTCGTCTTTAACTTTAATTAATTCCGACTCTTTTAACTCAATCCACATTCGCCGCTCCTCACTCTTCGAAGCCGCCCTGCTTAATTGATCAGTCAGGTTAGAATTGGTGACTCGAGTTTGAGTTAGGCTACTATCTAAATGAGAAATTCTTGTATTGATATTTTTTAGATCTTTCTCGTAAGAGGATGGTGGTACTTTAAATGAAATAAAAGCAGATTGTACCTTCTTTATCAGTTCATCGAGTTCATTGAACTGCTGGCTGAGTGGTTTAGCCGTAAAGCACATATCCTCCTGCACTTTCGGTCCATTGCTTCCTCCATCGATGTTGTATCCCCTCATTTGAGACACCTCAGTCACCATGAAACATTTTCCACCACTGCTTTCCTCCTTAGCCACATATGCCTTTCCATGAGTAGGCTTTCTCACTTCTTCGTCTTCTGAGTCAGTAGACCAAACTTCAGTGCTACCGAACTCATCGTCATTGACCGAACCCTGCACAATAAGAGCATTAATAGAAGGGTTAACGGTAGACTTCTTCTTTCTTAACTCATCCAATCTCTTCTGCAGCACAGCTTCCTCATCATTTCCATTGTCCTTTTCAGCCATCTTCTTAAGAACACAGTCCTTAGCGTAGTGGTTCTTGCCACCACAATAGAAACAGCTTACTCCGGAATCGCCATCTGCTTTCGGTTCCTTTTTGGGCTCCTCAGCTTTCGGTTCATTGTTTGCTTTTTCTGAGCTGTAACTCCCCTGCCAGTTTAGGTTTTTGTTGCTGGGGAATCTCTTCTTTATGAACCTCTTAGGATTGGATACCATCATGGCATAATCCTCAGTTGAGAGGTCATATTCATCCAAGTTGAGCTATTCATCCTCCACCACAACTTTACTTTTAGATAGGAGGGCCAACGAACCAAGACTAGAGACAACATTCTTCTCTTGAACCATATTCTTCTCTTGGGACTTTAGAATACCTACCAGTTTTGCCAAAGAATATGATTTAAACTGTTCATGGGCTTTGACTGTGGAAACAACTGCTCTCCATTCAGATCGCAGTCCATTCAAGAAAGTAACCTTTTGTTCGATAAGCTTCCTTTCAATGTCGTGTTTGATCATCTTGCTGAGAAGATGATTGAAGCGATCAAACGTCTGGGTCACAGTTTCTTCGGCCCCTTGCCTGAATTCACCAAATTCAGATAGAAGTAAGGTCTGGATGGAATGTTCAAGATCTTCGTCTGTGGAATACAGTTCGCGAAGTCTATCCCACACTTCCTTTGCCGTAGTGCATGAGCTGACCAGCCTGAATGTGTCGGACTGAAGGGCGAATCTGATCAACCTAAGTGCCTTAATATTGCACTGGAGTTTGTCTTTTTCATCTTGCGCGATATTCGTCACGTCCTTGAGCAGATCATTGTACTCTTTTTGCGTCTTAATGATTCTGGACGTCGTAGAATGAGAAAACGGTCCACTGATGATGGCTTCCCATATGAGATAACCATTATCCTCCGATCCAATCACATAATCTTCGAAATGATGCGCCCATACTTCATAGTCATGGGTGTACAAGATTGGAATCTTTGTCGTCGAACCAATGCTGTTGGAAATATTAATAGGGTTTGATTGCGTTGCGTCCATAATGATCGTAAAAACCTGTTCAAAGATCAGACTTGTAATAAAGCAGATTAGGGCAAAACAATAAATACTAAGATACGTCAATTAAGATGACGGCTCAATAAATATCGATGATTGCGGAAAACCCTAATGGAAACCTTTTTCACAGAAAAGATGTGTATCAATTACACAGCCTCCTGCTCTGATACCAATTGATGGGATTAAAACAACTTTTAATCTAAGAAGATCGATTAGATCTTTGAACAAGTATATGAATATTAAAACAGTTAACAACGCAATAATAAGAACAAACAGCTTGAATCAAACGTGTCGAATGATTAAATAAAATCCTTAGAAGAGCTCGATTAAGAACATCAACTGTAAAGGATTAGAAGATTACAAGAACGATTACAGAAAAATATAATACTCTTGATCAATCGCTGTATCGATAATCTCTAGAATCTTAACCTAATATGCATGCAAGCATTTAACTTATATACAATACATAAAAGGCTCTCGGTTGGACAGGCCCAAACCGGAGAATAAAAGGCTAATCTAACGAGCCCAAAAGACGCAACATCAAAACTCTTTTTAGCCCAACAGTTTAGGAGAATAATTTGAAGAGGTGAAGAAGTATGATATCCATGGGACATCATCTTCATTAGGAAAGCTTGTTTCAAGAGATTTGGGAAGATCATAAATGTCTAAACCAGACACCTTTTGGGAGATATTCAAGATAGTTGATCTTAAGTCCTTAATATGACACCCAATATGAAATATTAAGGCTAGGACCCAACAAACTATTTTATAACTTAGAAGAGGTATGCCGTAATCCAAGCTATAAAATATTTGAAGGTAGGTGAATGACGATTCACCAATTTCCACCAAGATAAACGAAATGTATTATTAGGTTTTAATTGGTTTTGAAACTCCTAGATCTTTGAGATTCATTGAACTGTTCAATGACATGTTTCAATCTCGAGTGTGCCCTTCAGGTTTTGTGACTGGGATGCCGAGGATCACAAAACAAGGTGTGAAGTAACCATGCAAATCACTTGGTACCCTTAATAAATTACCCCTCAATCGATGTGCCGGTTAACCACACACGCTCCATCGATACTATGATAAATATTAAGTCACCCTTTACCTACCTTGTTAAGTCCAAGTTAGTGTGCCGGTTAACCACACACGCTCCACTAACGACTTAGACAAAGTGTAAAGTGTAATTTCATGGATTAGCACCTTATTCACATTTTTCCTAAGTAACTAAGATTGGGTATTATTAAGAGTTTAGTTACTTAGTATTTTTCATTAATACTTTTAATGAAGGGAGAATTCTAGTCCTGTCAAACCCGTTCGGCTAACGACCCTCCACCAGTCAAGCAAGCGGTGGGTGAGAGTGGACACCCATTAAGTTGCCATTTTATAGGCAACAACCTTATACCCACCTTATAGACCGGCTTCGTGAATGAGGCGTACTAGCGGTAAGACTGACTTTACTCTTATACATATATATATATATATATTATTAACTTATAATATTATAAAGTATAAGGGTTGAATTTTAACTTTTAAAATTCTAAGGGCTAACTTGGAATTAAAGTATTCATACTTGAAAACTTTTCAAATTCCAAAACTTGAGGGCAAGTTTTGAAACTATTCAAAACTAATTAATTCCATAACTTATGTGTTTAAAGTAGTTTTAATCCAAAAACTCTTCAAGTTCCATAACTTGAGGACAAGTTATGGAAGACTTTAAACTAATAAAAGAACTAACTTTTCCTTTATTTTATAACTTATGGATTTAATTATGGTTACATATTTTTCTTTTAATGAAGTGACTCTTGAACTTCCATAACTTGAGGACAAGTTATGGAGTCATAAAAAAAACATTCAATGACACAAGACTCTTCATTTTGTAACCATTGCCAACTATTATGAGTTTTATGAGTCTTTAATGTGACTCTTCATGTAACTTGAGGACAAGTTACACAAACACATTTTATACTCAACTCTTAGATTAAAATGGATTGAAAACAACTATTTCACTCAACATTTCTATTAATCTAAGCAACTCATAAGAACAAGATAATTCAAATCAAACTTTTTCATGTAATTAGTCTAAACCTTAAACTAATACAAAACATGAATCTATTGACAATTATCTTTGAAAATGGATTAGCATGAACATTACCACATCAAAAACAAGTTTATAAGTTCAAAAACAACTTAGGGTAATGTTCCTAGTCCATTTCTAGCCAAAAAACTCGAGTTTATGCTGTCTGGGGGTCCAACTCGTCGAGTGCACGAACCAACTCGGCGAGTTGGATGCATTTTGCCTTGGACTCGGCGAGTCCATTTATGGACTCGGCGAGTCTGCTGGGCAGACAGCATCAAAACTCGATTTTCCAGCTTCTTTTGCAAGTATAACAAGAAAACAAGCCTAGGCTCTGATACCACTGTTGGGTTTTGAGCATTCTAACACTCCTAAGTGTACATGCAACCCTAAATACCTTGGATCTATGTTTTCTCTATTATACATGCAAATAAGAACTTCCAAGGTATTATCCTAATCTAGCATACAAAACAATGACTATAGCAAGATAGAATACATACCTCTTTGGTGTAGAAAGTCTTCATGAAGCTTGAGTGCCTAGTGCCCCAAGTGTGACACCTCAAATGGTTCACACAACACCAAATACACATGCAATGACTTGAGAGAAAACCCACACTTCATGAAATCGGCTATCCCTTCTAGTACACCCACTAGTGCCGATTTTGGTGAATAATATGATGCTTATATAGTATGTTACAATTAGAGTTACACCATGTAAACCCTAATTGTCATGACCTTTCATTTCCATGACCCATGGGTTATGTAACCTCCATGGAGCATCCATGGACCATCCTATGGGTTTAACCCAACTTGATTATCCATGGAGCTTTGGCCCACTATATAAGTTATGGATGATTTGCACAATCAACCCATATATTTAATTAGTCTTCTTTTGATCACTTAATTAATCCCAGATTAATTCTTGATCAATACTAATTAAATACTATTATTCTTATTATTAATATACTAGAACTTATAATATATTAATAACCATAAGTGTCTTATTTCTCTCATTTAGTCTATCCAAGTGCATGATGCCATGCAACCCAAATGGACCATGCCGGGTCGGGTCAAGTCTTACCAATTATAGTTATGGACTTAGACATTAATCCAACACCCCCATCCAACAACAACCAAAAGAGCAGTTTCGCTCCCCCATCCAATAACAACCGAAAGAACGGTTTCGGTCCTTCATCCAATAACAACCGAAAGGAGAGCTTTGGTCCTTTACCCCATAGCAACCGAAATAGTGGTTTTGGTCCCCATCCATACAAGTCCAATTAGAAAAACAGGGATTCCAAAGTCACTACTGAATTCAACTCTTCCCAATCAAATTCTTGTCCTTCAATTACTTCAAAGGGAAAAGGAAAACTCTTTCCTGAAGATAACAATCCTACAAAAGAGAATCAAAAGAATACTAATGTCAACACCACAAACTCTAGTCCTAGTAGATCAACTAAAATTAAAGTTTTTACCATTAAAAGAAAATATGAAACAAATTTAGTTAAACGCACATACATGGTTGATATTTCTCTTACTATTCCTTGTCCTGTAAAAGGATCACAAGGACCCAAGAAACTTTAGGTTCCTAAATCTGCTTAATATTTTGCAGGTTATTCGTGACGAGCAGTTTGATGAAGAATGGTACATTGATAGTGGCTGCTCACGTCACATGACAGGAAGGAAGGAGGAACTGAGGGAGTTTCGTTCTCTCAAAGATGGTGGCATTGTAAAGTACGGCAACAACTCATTTGGAACTATCAAAGGCTATGGAATGATCACTAATGGTGAGTTCTCTATAAGGAAAGTAGCTTATGTTGAAGGACTTCAACACAATCTTATCAGTGTATCACAGCTAGTGGTTGGCACTAGATTGAAAGTATCATTCGACGATGAAGGCTCAGAAATTTTCAAAAAGAGATCAAACAACATTCTACTGAAGTCAAAGCGAAAGGGGGAAATGTATCCTTTGAACCTCAACCCAATTCGAGGTAAACCAGCTGTGTGCTTACTCACAAAGGCTCACTGTGATGAAATCTGGTTATCGCATAGAAGACTATCTCATCTGAACTTCAAGGATATCAACAAGTTGGCCTTGGGTGATCGTGTTAGAGGTCTTCCAATTCTAAAATTTGATAAAGAACATATTTGTGCAGCGTGTGAAATGGGAAAGCAAAGTAGGCAGATTCATCCTTCTATTATCAATACTAAGGAGTTATTGCATATCGATCTGTGTGGTCCATCGTCCATCGAAAGTATTGGGAGAAACAAATACGTTTTGGTTATTGTGGACGATATCTCAAGATGTTCATGGGTATTCTTCCTCAAGAAAAAGTCTGAAGCCACTCCAAAGCTTAAGCTCTTTATTAAACAGATAGAAACGCAACTAAGAAAGGTAGTTCGTAATGTGAGGAGCGATAATGGCTTGGAATTCAAGAACAAAGAATTTGAAGATTTTCTTGCTGAAAAGGGGACGACTCACAATTTCTCAGCCCCTTATACTCCACAGAAAAATGGCATTGTTGAAAGGAGAAACTGATCGCTATGTGAAGCAGCTCGAACTATGCTATGCTTCACGTCCTTACCTTTGTATTTCTGGGCTGATGCAATTGTTGTTGCATGTTATACTCAAAATAGATCATATTTGAATAAGTGGTTCTCCATTACCCCTTACGAGATCTTGAATAATCGAAAACCAAATGTGAAATTCTTTCATGTGTTCGGTTCAAGATGTTTCATTTTCAACTCCAGAGAGAATCGAAATAAGTTCGATGCTAAGGCTGATGAAGGAACTTTCTTAGGCTACTCTCTGAACTCCAAGGCATATAGAGTTCTCAATAAACGCTCAAAGAAAATTGAAGAAACATACTATGTCACCTTTGACGACAGTTATGTTAAGAAGATGAAATCAACAAAAGATGCATCGCAAGAGATCTTTCCAAAGAATGGTCAAGTTTCTATCTCTATCTCGAATCTTTTCGACCAATTCATGCTCCTGTTTGATGAGCCTCAAAAGGCGATTGATTCTAAATCAACTGCAAAAGACAAAAAAGTTGATAATCTGAAACAAGTTATCAACGATGCTGCTAAAAAGATGGTTGATGATCAATCCAAAGAAACCGAAAGGGCAGAAGCAAGCGAACCTTCATGTGACCGTCCTAATGTCCAGGGGGAAGGTTCAACTCCTCATCACAATCAAGGATCTTTAATCCAGGGGGAGAACTCATCACCACATACCTCAATCTCTACAAAAATTCCAACCAAAGAAGGGGATACCAATACTGGTCCTGAACAGGAGTAATTCTTCGAGGAGGAGAACACCAATGTCGGTGATCATGACATTCTGTCTGAACTAGAGGAAGAAGTCAATGTCGAATTGGATTCTATCTATGATCCAAATTTTCCTCCACTTATCAAATGGACCAAAGATCACCCTCAATGTCAAATTATCGGGGAATCCTCAGAAAAAGTGTTAACTCGTTCTCAAGTCAAAGCGAAACAGGCTGCACTCTTTTCTAAAGTTGAGTTTTGTATGTTCAACTCCTTTCTTTCCAAAGTTGAACCGAAGACTGTTAACTCAACTATTGATCATTCAGACTGGGTTCAAGCCATGCAAGATGAATTAAATGAGTTTGAAAGAAACAAGGTATGGCGTCTTATTGCAACTCCAAAGGATGCTTCGGTTGTCGGTCTCAAATGGGTATTCAGAAACAAGATGGAAAAGGAAGGGAATGTCATTTGTAACAAAGCGAGGCTGGTGGTCAAAGGATATTGTCAGGAAGAGGGAATCGATTATCAAGAAACCTTTGAAGTCTATCAGATGGACGTATCTTTCTTGCATACGCAGCTCACAAGAACTTTGAAGTCTATCAGATGGACATCAAATGTGCCTTCCTCAATGGTGAACTTGAAGAAACCGTATATGTTGAGAAACCGCCAGGCTTCGTGAACGAGAAGTATCCTGATAATTGTTATATCCTTGACAAAGCTATATATGGCCTCAAACAGGCTTGCAGAGCATGGTATGAAACTCTCACTCGTTTCTTAAAAATGTCTAAATTCAAACAAGGTTCGGTTGATCCAACCTTCTTTCGTAAGCGAGAATGTAACCACCTTATGATAGTCCAAATTTATGTTGATGACATCATCTTTAGCTCCACGAATCCTTGCTTAACAGCTAAATTCAGAAAGTTGATGGAAACTAAATTTGAGATGAGCTCAATGGGTCCAATTAACTTCTTTCTTGGATTGAACAATAGACAGGGACCCGAAGGCATTTTTATTAATCAGGAAGCATATACCAACACTTTATTAGCAAAATTTGGAATGATGGGAGACTCCAAAGTGAAAGTGCCTATGGCCTTTGGAACTAAACTTACACCCTCATTGGAGAAACCAGCAGCTGATATGACACTCTATCGACAAATGATTGGGTCTCTGATGTATCTTACAGCCAGTAGACCTGACATCATGTTCTCAGTCTGTTACTGTGCATGATTTCAAGCCAATCCATGCGAACCTCATCTTCAAGCCTTGAAAAACATCTTTCGCTATCTAAAGCGAACCTCCTCTCTCGGTCTGTGGTATCTAGCCAACTCAGGATTCTTTGTTCAAGCATTTTCAGATGCTGATTTAGGTGGTTGTGGATTAGATCGTAAAGCACCACTAGAGGATGTCAATTTCTAGATGGTAAATTAGTCGGTTGGCAATCGAAGAAACAAACTTGTGTTTCGCTATCCACTGCAGAAGCTGAATATATTGTTGCAGCATCCTGCACATCTCAAGTCATATGGATACAAAGTCAACTCGGGGATTACGAGCTAAACATGTAGAAAATCCCACTATATTGTGACTCTGAAAGCGCAATTAGGATTTATCACAACCCAGTGCAACATTCCAAGACTAAGCATATAGCACTGAGGTACCATTACATTAAGGATCACATCGAAGATAGTAATGTAGAAATTCACTTCGTCAGACTAATCAATTGGCAGACATATTCACGAAGGCCTTACCTGAAGCAAGCTTCAATAAGATTCTACAAGGCCTAGGAATGATGCAAGCCGAATCTGTACCAAAATCGCCTTCACTTCCATAAAGGTAACAAGCGAAATAGAGCGAACTGAAATGAGCCGAAATGAACCGAACGTTCGGTCTATTTCGGGTGAAGTTTGACCATGAACCGAACGTTCGGTCTATTTCGGGTTCGGTCCTTCTGAACTCGTTCGTTTTTTTTAACAAGGCATTTTGACTGTATTCCTCTGTACACTTTTTAAATACTTCTTTTATATTTATAAAATCCAAAAATATGTTTCTCTTTCGTTCAATTGGTCAATTCTCAAAAAATACAAAAATATTTTTTTATTTTTTTTTCTTTTTATCTAATGTTTTTTTTTTGTATAAGTGTGACTCTCGATGGCGAAATTAAGGCAGGTAAATGGTTTTCTTAGTTAGGAGTCCCTAGAAGCATGCTGTTGTATGTTGACTAAAGCCTCGAAAGATTTTGAGTGAATCCTTAATAACATGATATATACCAATCATGTTTTCCCAATCCAGGCTATCAAATTCACTCTAATGATGAGCTACCTTACTCTACTCAAATTGAGTTTAGAGTTTTCTTCATGGCCCTTCTTTTCTTTAAAGCAGAGGTACATTCGCTTCTTATACCATCTCCATCATCTTTCTCCATTATAATTCGTTTCACCAATATAACCCCTGAGACTTTTAGTATTAACCACTGAGGTTTATGGTTATACCAAAACTGTGTTCATGATCTTAGTTTCATGCCGCTATGTACTAAGTGAAACCCAAAGTTCAACACCACTAATGAATTGATGGTGAATTCTAATATTCAAGATCTTACTTGTCACCTAATGAAATCTCTTTTTTTTTCTTTTAAGTGATCTTTATGAGTTTGCCTTTCACCAAGGCTTCTCTTACCCTAAAAGATCTAGTTTATTCTTTTTGAGATTTCCTTACTTCCTTCGTCACTATAAAGTTTATCCTACCTACTTATTCAACAGATCACAATGATCTCACAAGTACTTCATTCAATTTCGGTCTTATGTCAAGTATCGAAATTCTTAATTGAAGAGAAAGCCACCATTTTTAACCTTCAAAAGATGCCTTTCAATACTTCTCAACAAGTTATTGATCATTATTTAATGGGAAACCAAGCAAGCACTTTAATGTCTGTCTTGACTTTGAAGGAAGTGATTTATGCCCAGAATCAATTGTTTTATGTCTACTTAAGACATCACAGATTATCCCTTAAATTTTGCTTTATTTCTTTATCTTTTACACCCTATGCATGAAATTTTTTAATTTTCCAAACTCTAGTTCTTTTATGACTGTTTAATAAAGCGCTATAGGTAACGGGGATTCAAACGTATTATGAAGAGACGCTTGGGATAAAGTGAAAGCTGACTCAGCGGCTATCCAAACGCTTTGGCGATTTGAAAAAGTGCATTTTATGGAATGGCGTGGAAAAAGGAAACGTTCTTTCTCTTTCCAGTGTCATCTTTGGCATGCCAACTGTTCACCCATCAAGTCAAGCGCTATTTTTGGGATAATCCAAGATTTCAGCTGGATTTTTCTCTCTCTTCCTTGTACGTATAAAAGGAATTAGACCGGCACTCTCTCAACCTTTATCACTTACCAATCTCTCTCAAAGAACACCGATGATTTTCTGCAACTGTTCATCATCTTCTCCAAGCTACTACAATGGCAGACTCGCCATCAGTTCACGATACTTCAGTTCGTCAACCACTTCTCACAATCAAACCCCAATAGAACCTGATCATCGCTCTCACCCCGTTTATCTATGAGCCATACATGCTGTATGTGGTTGAGTATCTCAAATATTCACCACTCGTCGACGCGCTGACTAAAGTCGAAGTTGTTCCAATGTCTTGCCTGTCTCTTGTCTACTCTACTGCTTTCTACGACAAGATTAATGAACGCATTCACTTCGAACTCTACGATGAGAAGACCTCCATCTCTAAGCATCGATTATGTGCCCTAATTGGTCTTTCTCAAGACCAATCTCTGGTAAACCCTGACTCCATCACCACTGGTCAATTGTTTACTATATTCTAGCAGATGGGGTATATCAAAACCCTAACCACTATTATAAAGTTCAAGAAGTCCTGCCTTCCTCCTCAATGGAATGGCCTTTTCACATTGCTGTTCAAGGGACTTTTTGAGCGAAGCGCTGGCTCAGATGGTGCAAGCAAGTCTTTCATGACGGTGTTGTATGGGCTGTACCATGGGATTGACCTAGATTATGGGTCTATTATCTGGTAGCAGTTGGTTCAAAGCTTGGTCTCTTCATCCAGGCATTCTGAGATCTCATGTGGGCGTTTCTGGTCTATCATCACCAACTGGGCAATGGACCGCCTTCGTGTTCCAATAATGGTGGATTCTCTGCTCTCATCCATTGCTACCTTTCATACGACAAAAATCATTGTCACTAATCCAACCAAGTTTTTTTTTATTGGATCCATTCCTGAAGCAATGCTCGGTCGTATCTCTACGTCGAGTAACGTTCTCCAACAGTACAGGAAGCGTCCATCGGCTGGTCCAAGGGAGCTTACGCCAGCCATGATTCGCTTTATTGAAGAGGCTGACAAGCCAGCCAAAAGGGGTACGAAGCCTGAAACACAGAAGGAAGGCCCTGTCATTAAACCAACTAAGGGGCAAACCCCCAAGAAGCGAAAGTCTGATAAGGCTGCAACTTCTTAGGCTCAACCGAAGAAGCAGAAGAAGTCTGCTAGGAGGCTTATTCTTCAATCCATAAGTGATTCAGATTCAGAATATGTCCCTCCTAAGCATAAGAACACTCCTCCTTCAGAATCTGAGAGCGAAAGCTCTGATGAAAAAGCTTCGGGCCTAGGTGATACTCCACCTCGCTCCCCTAACCCAGAAATTCCAGTTCGCTCTAATCCTCCTTCACCTCCACCTGTAACCATCCCAGTATCCATCCCTCCTATATCTCCCATTACCACCACTCAACCATTCACTACAATTCCTATCCCTACTACCATTTTCACAAATACCACTACTACCACAAAACCTCACTTTACTGTTCCCAATCCACCAGTAACCAAACCACCTGTCACAACCGAACCTCCACCAACTCCAAAACCATTATCTCTCACACAATCCACTAAAACAACCCCTATTCTAGCGGTGAGGACTTGGAATTTAATTCCACGTATTTCAGTCCTTACCGAGTGTAGAGCGATGATGATGACGATGAGCCTGTTACAAAGCATCATCTCAAGGTGGTAAATGAAAATCTTGATCAACTGCTTTCATCCTCTTCCTCCGGTGCCTATTCTGAAGCTGCATTGAAGGCCTTGTTCTCCTCTGTCATTACAGAACATAGTGCCACTTTATCTGCTGCCGCCAAAGCAATCGAAGCCTCTACTTCCCAATGTCAACAAGCCTCTCTTGCTGTTGATGCCTCTACTAAGGAGTGCAAGGAATCGGCCGCAAAAGTAGATAAACTAGTCTCCGAAGCTCATTTGTTTTTAGATTCCTTGCAGGCTGCTGCTACTAAAAACGCTCAAACTGTCAGCGCTTCAGTAGAGAACCTTCAAAGGTCTCTTCAATTTGAACGCTCAAACCTTGAAGCTGCACACCAAGCCATTGAAGCAGCCAACGTAACTCTACATGCTAACGTCAATGACCGCTTAACTCAACTGGAGGCGGAGTTAGCTATAGAGAATCGCATTATAGATGAGCTGGACAGACGTACTGCACAACTTAAATTTCAAACCTACAAGCTACGTACTACTAATGCTGAGATTAATGACCTCAAGTCAGAAAGGTAGGTCATTAGGAGTTCTGCTGCTGATGTTCACTCCATCCTCCTTCATCTCATTAAGGCTCACGATCCGCTCATGTCACACCCCCAAACCTGAACGGCGGAAACGTTCGGGAGCGGATGACTTCATGTGGTAGCGTAACAAATGAATACATAGTAAAGAAAGCAATACAACCATCATATATATAATTGAAAGTTTACATTTGTCAAAACTTACATGTTCAAAACTCAATTACAATATGATGTCAAAAATACGAGATTAAACTGGCGCCGCAGCATCCCTTCATCAAAAGCGAAATGAATACCTAAAATTACTGATTTCCTGGGACATACAAGTAATTTTGAAAGAGTAGATCAGCATTTATGCTGATGAATTCCATAAGTATTTAAGTGACAATGTTTGAATGAAATGAAATGTTTTATCTTTGTTTGTTTGTGTTTAGAAAATCCTATATTTTCTACTAGTATAAAAGTAGCCTTCACTCAAGACAAATGTTTGTTTTCCAAAATGTATGTAAATGTAAAATAACCAATGAGTTTGAAAACCTTGTAAATCAATGCATTTTTGATACCCCTTGTGAGTTTTATAACCATACTATTGACTCTGAATGCCTATACACAACGTTCTTCAGGCGTTGGAATGTTATGACGTTTGTCACCCCAAACGGTGGACTGCAGCTAACAGTCAGGGCGCGGGTTGTCAAGCCCGTATAGATCTATACACAAACACCATGCTCCCCCTCCAAGGGATTCTGGTATATAATACAGGACTTGAAATGTGTACTCGAACGTACATGAAGTTAGTGTCTCACAAATCCGTGGTATAAAAACAGATCTACTTGTTAAAATGTTACGTTTGTTCTTGTATACGAAAGTAAACTTCTTGAAATATGTGTTTCTAGTACATAAGAGTTAGAAATCTGTTCGTAAAACTATACCTATTATAGTTTCTAAAAAGCGTGTCTTGTTTGTTTAGAAATATTGAGAAAAGGAATCACTTGTTTATGAAAGTATAGATTTTTGGTGTAGAGTCTAGGATAGACAAGAAAAATCTAAGAACAGTTTAGTTTATACATGCATTACAACAACATTATATTTTAAAAGGTAAAATGCTGTTGTGACATATGTTATATATATATATATATATATATATATATATATATATATATATATATATATATATATATATATATATAAAAGTTCCTTTAAATGTTTATAAATCGCATGTGATTTGAATATATAACAGTATATAAAAGAGTTTCTTTATGTAACACACGATAATACTCGTGTGTTTTACTTGTAATCCCCCCCTTGAAAGCATATAAAAGTATTTAGAATAATTAAAAAGGTTGATTAAGGGGTATGAAACTCACTTGAAAGTTTTGGAGATAGCGAGATGGAAAACCGGGCAGAGTTTCGTCTCGGGAAACGGATTTTCCTCGGGATTCTCGGGAATCTCGGGAGTAAAATCGACCTTCGGGACTTGAGCCAAAAAGACCAGAGCTTCAGGTTTGAATGGACACGGAAAACGAGGCAAAGTTGAGAGAGAGAGAAGAGAAATGAACCCTTTCTTTGGAAACCCTCGCATCCTATTTATAGTAAGGCTGGTCTGCCTCGGTACGCGGGGCATACGCTCGTACGCAGCGCGTACGCGTACGTCATGCATGACCGAAGCCTCGACTGCCTCGGTTCGGATGGGACGGGTTGTTGGGTACACGGGTCGGATGGGACACCGGGTCGGATGGGACGTCGGGTCGGACGGGTCGGGGCTTCGGACGGGTCGGATGGGTCGGTTTCTTCGGATAGCGCGACGTGGACGATCAGAGGCCAATCCTCTCGGTTACGCGGGGCGTACAGGGGTACGCAGCGCGTACCTCGGAGGAGGATGCTGACTCCCCTTCGGATAATATCCGAATTTTGAATTAAATAAATAATTAATTTATTTAATAAACTTCAAAAATTCATATCTTCTTCATACGAACTCCGTTTTCGATGGTCTTTATATCCTCGCGTAGGTGAGACTACGCTCTACAACTTTCGTTTAGACTCCGTCGGCAAATTCCAAAATTTTTTTTTTATTATTTATTAAAAATCCATCGTGTTTAAGGAATTTCTTAGAAAATTCATTACTTCTTTATCTGATGTCGGTTTTTGCCAGACTTTTTACCGCTGGAATACCATTGTCGAGACCTTCGATTCTCGTTTAGGTCATTCCGGCCAAAAGTCGCTTGATTTCCGATTCGAGTTTTTAGCTGTCTGTTGCTAAGCCGAACTTGGAAAAATCATAACTTCGCTATATGAATTCGGATTTGGGCGTTCTTTTCACGTACGATCATGGTTCAAAGACATTTAATCATAGAAGGAATTTAAGTAGAACTTATTTATACATTTTATTATGAAAGTAACTTTTTATTATTCAGAAGTGGTTACAATACTTGACCCATTTTGGTCGTTACAAAGAGTTGAAATATCGGGTTGTCACATCATCCCCCCGTTAGAGAGAATTTCGTCCCGAAATTTAAAGTAGTAAAGATACTAGTGAACATGAAAGAGATGAGGGTACTTTTGTTTCATCTGATCTTCGCGTTCCCATGTGAATTCGGGTCCCCGCTTGGCGTTCCAGCGAACCTTCACGATGGGTATGTGACTTTGTTTTGTTTGTTTGACCTCTCGGTCCATGATTTCTACTGGTTCTTCCACAAAGTTGAGGCTCTCGTTGATCTCGATCTCGTCGAGTGGAATAACAAGAGTCTCGTCGGACAGACACTTTTTCAAGTTTGAGACGTGGAAGGTTGGATGGATGTTACTAAGTTCGCGCGGTAGGTTAAGCTTGTAAGCCACAGGGCAGATTCTGGCAAGAATCTCGAAAGGCCCTATGTATCTTGGATTTAGTTTCCCACGCTTTCCAAATCGTATTAAACCCTTCCACGGTGAGACCTTTAATAAGGCGTGGTCTCCTACCTGGAATTCCAAAGGTTTCCTCCTTTGGTCAGCGTAGCTTTTCTGTCGGTCTCTTGAGGCTTTCAATCTTTCACGAATCTGAACGATCTTCTCTGTTGTTTCACGTATGATCTCCGGACCGGTGAGAGTGCTTTCAGGAACTCTTCCTCTAGCTAACTGGGTATCGCCAACTTCAGTCCAGCACAGAGGGGATCTGCACTTTCGACCATAGAGGGCTTCAAACGGAGCAACCTTTATGCTTGTATGATAACTATTGTTGTATGAAAATTCGACAAGGGGTAAATGAATATCCCATGCCTTTCCAAAGTCAATCACGCAGGCTCTCAGCATGTCTTCTAAAGTTTGTATTGTTCTCTCACTTTGTCCGTCTGTCTGTGGGTGGTAGGCTGTACTCATGTCCAGCCTAGTTCCCAGGGAACTTTGTAGTGACTGCCAGAACCTTGAAGTGAATCTACTATCTCGATCGGAGATAATGGATATCGGAACACCATGCAGTCGCACTACTTCTCTTAAGTAAGTTCTTGTAAGCTTCTCCATTTTGTCAGTCTCCTTGATGGGTAGGAAATGTGCGGTTTGGTCAATCTGTCGACAATGACCCATATGGTATCGAGTCCACTTGTCGTCTTGGGTAACCTGGTTATGAAGTCCATAGTAATCCGCTCCCATTACCATTCCGGTATCTCTGGTTGTTGTAGTAGTCCTGACGGTTTCTGATACTCGACCTTAACCTTAGCACAAGTAAGACATTTACTCACGAAGGTAGCAATTTCTGCTTTCATGTTAGGCCACCAGTACAGATTCTTAAGATCCAGATACATTTTATCTGAACCCGGGTGAACGGAATATCTTGAGTTGTGAGCCTCGGTCATGACTACGTTTCTGAAACCACCATGATTTGGGGTCCAGATTCGGTCCATGAGATAGTAGGCTCCGCCACCCTTGACTTCTAAATTCTTCTCCATTCCTCGCAGGGATTCACCCGCCACATTTTCAGGTTGCAAAGCTTCCATTTGTGCTTCCTTAATTTGTGTGGATAAGTGGGAATGGATAGTCATGGTCAGAGATTTGACCCTCCGACCAGTGTATTCCTTTCGACTGAGGGCGTCGGCTACTACGTTGGCCTTGCCAGGATGATAACGAATTTCGCATTCGTAGTCATTTAGTAATTCGACCCATCGTTGTTGGCGCATGTTGAGTTCCTTCTGATCGAAAATGTGTTGAAGGCTCTTATGATCGGTGAAAATAGTACTCTTTGTTCCGTATAAGTAGTGCCTCCAGATCTTCAAAGCAAATACCACTGCTCCTAATTCGAGATCGTGTGTCGTATAGTTCACTTCGTGTGTCTTAAGCTGTCGGGAGGCATAAGCGATAACCTTCCCTCTCTGCATAAGAACACAACCAAGTCCTTGATTTGAAGTATCGCAATACACCACGAAGTCTTCTATCCCTTCGGGGAGGGATAGTATCGGTGCGGTGCACAAGGCCTGCTTTAGTGTCTGGAATGCCTTCTCTTGTTTCGCTTCCCACTCAAAGGCCACACCTTTCTGGGTTAATGAAGTAAGAGGTTTCGCAATGCTCGAAAAGTTCTTTATGAATCTGCGATAGTAGCCAGCTAGACCTAGAAATTGACGAATTTCTGTAGGTGTCTTTGGTGCCGACCAGTTCTCAATAGCCTTAATTTTGGAGGGGTCCACGTGTATACCTTCCTCGCTAACAACGTGACCTAAAAATTCGACTCTTCGAATCCAAAATTCGCATTTAGAGAACTTCGCATAGAGTTTCTCCGTTCGCAGTGTTTCTAGGACTTTTCGTAGGTGTTGACTATGCTCTTCCTCATTTCGAGAGTAGATAAGTATATCATCGATAAAGACGATGACGAACTGATCCAAGTAAGGGCGGCATACCCTATTCATTAGGTCCATAAATACTGCTGGTGCATTGGTTAATCCGAACGGCATCACCACGAATTCATAGTGTCCATAACAAGTTCGGAAGGCTGTCTTTGGAATGTCCCCCTCTGGAACTCGTAATTGGTGATATCCGGATCGCAGGTCTATTTTGGAGAAGTAGTTCGCCCCTTGAAGTTGATCGAATAGGTCGTCGATACGAGGTAGAGTATAGCGGTTCTTGACAGTAAGTTTGTTCAGCTCTCTGTAGTCGATGCACATACGGAACGTTCCGTCCTTCTTCTTTACAAACAAGACCGGTGCTCCCCAAGGTGAGAAACTTGGTCTTATGAATCCTTTGTGAAGGAGTTCATTAAGTTGACTGGAAAGTTCCTGCATCTCTGCTGGTGCAAGACGATAAGGCGACTTCGCTTCTGGGGTAGCTCCTGGAATTAAGTCGATTCTAAACTCGACTTGGCGTTGCAGTGGTAATCCTGGTAGTTCTTCTGGAAAGATATCGGGAAAGTAGCGTACTACCGAGATGCTCTTGATGTCCTTCAGTTCTTGACTTGTATCGACGATGTGCGCTAGGAATGCTCGACAATCCTTCCGCAAGCACTTTCGAGCTTGGATGCACGAAATGATGCGAAGGTTTGCACTAAATTTGTCGCCGTAGATAACTAATGTTTCGTTGTTAGGGAGGTTAAGACGGACTGCTTTCTCAAAGCACATGATGTCGGCGCGAAGAAGACTCAACCAATCCATGCCGACTATGACGTCGAAACTTTTAATTTGAACCGGCATGAGATTGATTGGGAAAGAATGGCCGTCTAATGATAACGTACAGCCCATGTATATGCAATTTGTGTTTTCGGTTTTTCCATTGGCCATCTCTACAGTGAATGATTTTTCTAACTTGCTAGGTTTAGGTTTAAGTAAATGAATAAAGTTTTGACTCACGAAGCTTCTCTCCGCTCCACTATCGAATAATATGCATGCGTATGAATTATCGAGAAGGAACGTACCAGCAACTATAGTTGGGTCAGCTACAGCTTCGTCGTGGCCTATTGCCAAAACTCGTCCTACACCTCCGGTGCCTGCTGCCTTAGGACAGTTTCTCTTGTAGTGGCCCACCTCGCCACAACCGTAGCAAGCCTGCCCTACACCCGCACGGGGAACTTGAGTGATCGGCTTTGCGGGTTCCTTGCAGAAACGGGCTATGTGTCCTTTCCTGCTGCAGTTGGCGCACTGCATATCTCGACAAGGTCCATGGTGGTGGTAATTGCGTTTGGTGAATTTTGGGAGGTTGCCTATATAAGGCTTTGTTGGGTAGGTATTTATAGGGGCTATAGCAGGTACAATGGCAGCATTTACTGACACCAGTTGTTTCTTTGCGGATTCTTGGGAAGACCCACCCTTCCCTTTAATCCACGCTCTCTTCCTGGCATTGTTGTTGTTGTTGCTGTTGTTGTTGTAGTTGTTGTTGTTGTTGTTGTTTCCTTTCTGTGGTGCTGGTGCAGAAGTGGTTGAGTTCTGATGACCTCCGTAGTCGATCAGAGATTGTGCCAGTTCCTTAGCACTTTCAAAGGTGTCAGGTTTAGAAGCTAACACGCTTGATCGCATTTGGGGCGTCAGTCCCCAGATGTACCTTTCTATCTTCTTGCTCTCGGGAGCAATCATATCTGGACAAAGGATTGCCAGTTCGCAGAATCTGTTGGTATAAGTAGCGATGTCGGTACCCACCATTCCGAGAGTCCATAGCTCGTGTTCAAGCTTTTGAAATTCTCCCCGTGGGCAGTATTCTCTCATCATCATGGCCTTCAAGCTCTCCCAGCTTATGGAGTTTGCCACGATTAGGGTAAGTACTTTAACGTGGCCATTCCACCAAGTTAAAGCTTTATCGAGAAGGGTGAAAGTTTCAAATTTGACCTTGCTGTGCTCGGGGCAGGAGCAGATTTCAAAGACTGCCTCCGTCCTTTCAATCCACTGCCTCAGGGCCATCACACCACCAGTACCATAAAACATCCGGGGCATGGCATTAGTGAAGTCCTTATAGGTGCATTCTCGAGGTGGTCCATGACTCTCGCCATGGTTGGATGGGTGTGTGCCAGATCCCGAGCCATTAGCAGTTGAGTTATTGATCTGTGACATGGCAGCTGCCACCGCTGCGGTGACTGCTGCTTGAAACATTACAGCATCAAATTGGGGTGGTGGAGGTGGTGGTGGTATAGGTGCTTCCTCACCGTTGTTTCGCCTCGGATTCCTACGCGGAGGCATCCTTCAACTATAGATTGAAAAGACAAGGATAAGAATTTCATAGAATGGAAAATGTATATGTCTCATGAACTATATCGCTATAGTTCAACAACAGATGATAGTATGAGTCTTAAAATAGAAGAATGAAAGTTATTTGTAAGACTGAAGGTATGAAACAAGTATTTGGGTTCACAAAGACCATTCAAGGTTCGAAATACTCAACATAGTAGTAATAGTGCCACTTATATTAATATAAAAGTTGTTACAATGATCATGAAAATTTGACCCCTATAAGGGTCTCCGATTACAAAGTTCGAGAAATTTAAAGACTTTTAGCCGAGGTCCTAAGCTATAACAAAATTTGAGTCCTAGACAAGCACTACTTGCGTCAAAGGTTGCGCTTGGAGCTTGACTCCGTATCTGATTGCTTTGACTCCATTAGACGCCTATCGAAAGCGGCTTGTTGTTCCCTTAGTTCGGCGAGGGCTGCAATCATTTGCGCTTGAAACGCTTCAGCTTGGAATTGGGCGTTGCCTTGCATCTTGTCCAGCCTACGGATGTCAGAAGTGTGAACTTGCACTTCCACGTTGATATCCCGGAGTCGACTAGCTTGTACTCCAGACTGATAGGACTGATTGGCTAACTTACCCACCATTACCGGGAGTGCTCGATCAGCCGAACCTCCGCCGCGGACATCATAGAAGTCCCGACACATGTCGTAGGGAGGGCGTAGGTTTTGCTGTTGGCTCCAATGGTGGAGGTGACTTCCCCAGACGGGAGTCGGTCCTTGAAAGTTCCTTACGAAGACGGGAGGCTGAATGGGTGGTGGATCGATAACTTCCGGCTCTGAGTCGGTACCGGAGTCATCACCCACTTCTATGGGTTCCTCGTCCTCTTCGGGATCATCTTCGATCCATCCTCCGTTGCCTTGGTTGGGAAAGTAGGGGTCGCCAGGGTGGTGAAATCCAGCCATTTGACTGTACGAGAAATAGGGTTATAAGAATTGAGTAAAGTCGGAACATGTAAAACATGTAAGTTTAACTAGTTTAGATAGCAAATACTCCTATAGTATTTAAGTTCTTGTGTTTGATTCTTGTAATGGTTTGGTAAGTTTTGACTTGTTGCTTACTACGATCATTCCTCGATATACGTTGGTCCAATCTTGGGCAAATATAGTTGATCACGCTATATTTGTCCAAAATCTAATTACATATATCGAGTCTCAATCGTAGTGTCAACTTGTCTAAATATTCGTAAAGTTGTATAACATGAAAATAGTTTGTGGTATGCATGTAATTGTACTTAAATGAATTATCAAATTAAGTTGAACAAAATGCTGCTTAAGTGTAAAAAGAAAATTTGTTTTGTCAAAGAGTATTAGTCCCTTAAGCATTTATAGTTTGTATATCTTATGTGGTTCGATATACTTAGTTCACTATAAACATTGCTCTGATACCAATCTGTCACACCCCCAAACCTGAACGGCGGAAACGTTCGGGAGCGGATGACTTCATGTGATAGCGTAACAAATGAATACATAGTAAAGAAAGCAATACAACCATCATATATATAATTGAAAGTTTACATTTGTCAAAAGTTACATGTTCAAAACTCAATTACAATATGATGTCAAAAATACGAGATTAAACTGGCGCCGCAGCATCCCTTCATCAAAAGCGAAATGAATACCTAAAATTACTGATTTCCTGGGACATACAAGTAATTTTGAAATAGTAGATCAGCATTTATGCTGGTGAATTCCATAAGTATTTAAGTGACAATGTTTGAATGAAATGAAATGTTTTATCTTTGTTTGTTTGTGTTTAGAAAATCCTATATTTTCTACTAGTATAAAAGTAGCCTTCACTCAAGACAAATGTTTGTTTTCCAAAATGTATGTAAATGTAAAATAACCAATGAGTTTGAAAACCTTGTAAATCAATGCATTTTTGATACCCCTTGTGAGTTTTATAACCATACTATTGACTCTGAATGCCTATACACAACGTTCTTCAGGCGTTGGAATGTTATGACGTTTGTCACCCCAAACGGTGGACTGCAGCTAACAGTCAGGGCGCGGGTTGTCAAGCCCGTATAGATCTATACACAAACACCATGCTCCCCCTCCAAGGGATTCTGATATATAATACAGGACTTGAAATGTGTACTCGAACGTACATGAAGTTAGTGTCTCACAAATCCATGGTATAAAAACAGATCTACTTGTTAAAATGTTACGTTTGTTCTTGTATACGAAAGTAAACTTCTTGAAATATGTGTTTCTAGTACATAAGAGTTAGAAATCTATTCGTAAAACTATACCTATTATAGTTTCCAAAAAGCGTGTCTTGTTTGTTTAGAAATATTGAGAAAAGGAATCACTTGTTTATGAAAGTATAGATTTTTGGTGTAGAGTCTAGGATAGACAAGAAAAATCTAAGAACAGTTTAGTTTATACATGCATTACAACAACATTATATTTTAAAAGGTAAAATGCTATTGTGACATATGTTATATATATATAAAAGTTCCTTTAAATGTTTATAAATCGCATGTGATTTGAATATATAACAGTATAAAAAAGAGTTTCTTTATGTAACACACGATAATACTTGTGTGTTTTACTTGTAATCCCCCCCTTGAAAGCATATAAAAGTATTTAGAATAATTAAAAAGGTTGATTAAAGGGGTATGAAACTCACTTGAAAGTTTTGGAGATAGCGAGATGAAAAACCGGGCAGAGTTTCGTCTCGGGAAACGGATTTTCCTCGGGATTCTCGGGAATCTCTGGAGTAAAATCGACCTTCGGGACTTGAGCCAAAAAGACCAGAGCTTCGGGTTTGAACGGACACGGAAAACGAGGCAAAGTTGAGAGAGAGAGAAGAGAAATGAACCCTTTCTTTGGAAACCCTCGCATCCTATTTATAGTAAGGCTGGTCTGCCTCGGTACGCGGGGCGTACGCTCGTACGCAGCGCGTACGCGTAAGTCATGCATGACCGAAGCCTCGACTGCCTCGGTTCGGATGGGACGGGTTGCTGGGTACGCGGGTTGGATGGGACGTCGGGTCGGACGGGTCGGGGCTTCAGACGGGTCGGATGGGTCGGTTTCTTCGGATAGCGCGACGTGGACGATCAGAGGCCAATCCTCTCGGTTACGCGGGGCGTACAGGGGTACGCAGCGCGTACCTCGGAGGAGGATGCTGACTCCCTTCGGATAATATCCGAATTTTGAATTAAATAAATAACTAATTTATTTAATAAACTTCAAAAATTCATATCTTCTTCATACGAACTCCGTTTTCGATGGTCTTTATATCCTCGCGTAGGTGAGACTACGCTCTACAACTTTCGTTTAGACTCCGTCGGCAAATTCCAAATTTTTTTTTTATTATTTATTAAAAATCCATCGTGTTTAAGGAATTTCTTAGAAAATTCATAACTTCTTTATCTGATGTCGGTTTTTGACAGACTTTTTACCGCTGGAATACCATTGTCGAGACCTTCGATTCTCGTTTAGGTCATTCCGGCCAAAAGTCGCTCGATTTCCGATTCGAGTTTTTAGCTGTCTGTTGCTAAGCCGAACTTGGAAAAATCATAACTTCGCTATATGAAGTCGGATTTGGGCGTTCTTTTCACGTACGATCATGGTTCAAAGACATTTAATCATAGAAGGAATTTAAGTAGAACTTATTTATACATTTTATTATGAAAGTAACTTTTTATTATTCAGAAGTGGTTACAATACTTGACCCATTTTGGTCGTTACAAAGAGTTGAAATATCGGGTTGTCACAGCTCATCACTATAACCATCAGGCGTCATTTGGCAGACAAGCTCATACCAGCATTGGACATTCTTAGCCGTATCGAGGGTGTTCCGGTGACCGGGGTCCAACCGAAACAAGGGGGAGAGAAGGTGATAACTCAACCTCCTTCTGGATCAAAACTATCTACTGAACCGAAGGGTAATGAATCTTCGGTCAACAATAAGGAGAAAAAGATGAAGAAAATTGGCGAGGACGACACAGACAATGAAGATGATGTCTATGCCAAGAATCTTACAAAACCCTTCCAGAAGGCTAAGGTCTCTGAAAAAGAAATGGAAGAAAATATCAAGAAACAACGAGTTGAGCTAGAGCAGAAGCGAAAGGAGGCGGAGCTCCTAGAGAAGAAAAAGTCCATGTTTCCTGTGTGGACCATAGACTCGCTTCAAAGATGTGCAATCGATGAACCAAGCATTCTCTGGCTTGAGCCAATAATTTCCTTTGGACTTGACAACTCCAAGGATGCACAGTTCGATATGCCAATCACTTGAAAGGCATTTATCTTCCACTGCTTCAATTCGACTGCTGCTATTCCGTCCCCAGACCCGAAGGTAGACAGGGATCTTTTGGAGTTCTACTTGGAGTTTGCTCAACCCCAATACCTGACTTGGAGCTCAAAGAAAATTACCACTATCAAGGTTATGAAGCCTTATTCAGCGGGGAAGTTTATCAATGTCAAATTCAGGGTGACTCGAGGAACCGAAGGCTCAGTCTACCACTTTACCCTCGCTGATCTACCAAACCTTAATCCCCATGACTGGATACTCCTCAATAACATTCTTCTGTCAAATCCTCTGGAGTATCAGCCAATAATTGATCATGTCAAGCGTATGCTTGTTTGCTACATACATGAGGTAGCGAAGATGGACTAGGAGATTGCCTCTACCAGACACAAGCGAACAACGATCAAGACTATGGGCAGAGCTGGCAATGTCAACACCATGATCAAGGGGAAAATTGATTCAAAGAACCACACCATTATGTTCATCAGAGGCGAAGGTCAAAAATGCCTGTTCGCTCTTGTTGACAAACACCTCTTGTCAACGTCTTGCCTGGAGCACATCTTGGAGATCATTCAGAGGTGCGATCAGAATAGTGTTGCTGATAAGAAATTATTCACTGACAAGCTGAGGTGGAACATGCAGTTGAGACAGACACTTCTCTCTATAATTCCTCGTTTGTTTAAAGTAATAAAGATGGTGAAGCCTACTCAGAGGAAATAATCTCTCGCCTCATTTGACGCAAAGGAGGAGATTGTTGGGTCTATTAGATTGCGTCATGGGCTCGGTCCTTAGCCCAATTTTGATTGTTGGTATTGGGCCTATCCAACCATGCATATTTTTGTATTAGGGTTTAGTATATAAGCTGCATGCATGCATACTTAGAAGTAATCGCTTTCATTGTTTATTTTCTCTAAAGTTTTGTAAACCCTAGCTCGCCTCTACAGCGGAAGTTCTTCATCGAGTTCTGCTGAGGCGTGACTTTATTTTGAATCATAAACATACATTTGATTCTATTCTGTGTTCATTCTTTTACTATTCTTGACTTGTTTGATTTCAAAATTCATACCTGTGAGCAAGGTTGTAAAAATCGCTTGACGGTAGCTCGACGGTCGACTGGTGTTAAGAGATTAAGCGGTCTTGGCAGGGATTAATCGAAGATTAATCGGAGACCATAGATTATTAATAAAATATTAAAATTAATTAAATATTAATATATCTTAAGAAAAACGAGTACTTCAAAATTAGAAAATAAGAAAAATTGTAATTTGGAAATTTGGAAATACGAAAATATGAGCATTTTGGTATAATATTTGAAAATTTGAAATTTTGAAAATTTTGGAGTAAAAAAAGTTGTTTTTTGAATTTTTAAACTTTTTTTTTAATATTTTCAAATTTTTTTGACCTTTTTTTTACTTTTTTTTGACTTTTTTCGACCTTTTTGACTTTCGTTGACCGATTAATCCCGCCAAACCCGATTAATCCTAAATTTCGGATTAATGCCCTAATCCTCGATGGTTGAAGAACGCCAAGCGATTAATCCACGATTAATCGCCGATTAATCCCGATTTCTGCAACCATGTCTGTGAAAGATCTAATCGATCTAGAGTTTTATTCTCAACATTACGAAAACTTGATTTGGAAAAATGACATTATCTGTACACTTGAAATTTGAATAAACCACAGTATTCATTTCAAGGTAATGTTCTCCTTTTTCAGTCATTACTTTTTCAAACTTTTGTGTATTATCATACACTTGATCAACCACTATTCGTGGAGTTTCTTCTTCCTTTGAAGATTTCTTTCCCTTCGAAATTTTTTCTTCATCTTCATCACTGCTATCATCAGTTTGACTGTCTTTCACATCCACGAAGTTCATATCACAAACTTTCAAATTTGAAGGTATATCAGTTTCTTTTTCAATCATCAAATCCTTAATTTTTTCTTTCCCTTTAACTGTTGATACAACATTAACAATAGACAACTAGGAACAATCAACATCCTCAAGTTCACTAATTTCACTAATATTGTAAGAATTATCTTCAATATCAGCAAAATTAGATTGACAATCAGATGTTGAATTCTTAGTCTTTTTCAAAATTTGAATTTGTTCAGATTTAGTCAAAGTATCATTCACTATGTTAACTAATTCATTCGCATCAAGATATCCATCAATTTCGACAATTCCATATTTATATCTATCATCAGGAGCTTTGTCAAAATCAGCTATCATTAGCTCACAATCATACGAAATATTATCTACCTTAGCTCTTTCGTATGCTAGAAAAGGTAGTAATTTTCTATGTTGCTCTTTACTTATTTCACATGAATGATGTAAATCAGTTAATTTTCCATAAAGTCTTTTAGCAGAATTACAATAAATGTTTCTTTGTGCTAGCAAAAGTATGACTTCACTTGATAAAGTATCCATATCACACATAATATTTGTTATTTGTAATTCTAAACAATCTATTTTACTTATTTTCATGTCTAATCGCTTTTTGGTGTCTAACAACTCCATTGACAATTTGTTGGCCTGATTGCTAGCAGATACAACTATTGAATCAAAATAAGTAATCGTCTCATCAAAAGATATTAGTTCATAATCATAAGCATGTATAGGAATATTAAAAGATTCGAGAATTTTACGTACCTTTGTTGTCATTGGAGATTTGTCGGCTATCTTGGATACAAATCATCGTCCTTTCACTTTGAATTCCTCACCATCTGAGTCCTCCTCTATTTTCGCATACATTGCTCCATGTGTTGGATTCCTCATTTCTTCGTCTTCTGATCCAGATGACCAAATTTGATACGTTCCATCTTCATCCTCATGTTCACCTTTTGTAACCAATGACAAGTTTTTGGCTTTCGCATGAACCTCTTCAAGCTTCTCTGCATAATACGCGTCATCTTTAACTTTATTCTTTCTCTCATCCTTCTTCCTAAGCATACAAGCATTCGCAAGATGATTGGCTCCATTGCAATAATGAAAATCAACACCAGCATCACCTTTCAGCTTCTTCTCACTCTTTCCTTCAGAAATTTTCGAATCTTTCTTCTCAACCTTCTTTTTCTCCTCAACAACAGTTTTACTCATAGCACTTCCTTTTACCTCAGCAAGCATAGCCTTCAGATTGAACGACTTTTTGAAAAACTTCTTGACACGATTATTCGAGTAAAATGTTATTGCCTCATCATCAGAATTCATGATGAATCCCTCTTCATCCTCAGAATCACCATTTTCAGCTTCTTTCTTAGATATTTTTGAAATAGTGCCAATGGACCTCCCAAATTCAGCTTCGTTTCCTCAGCAATTTCATTTACCTCAGTTTCGTGTGTCTTCAACTATTTGTACAAATCATTGAGAGTTGATGTATCAAAATTTTGTTGATTCTTCACCATCATACTTACGCTTCTCCGTTCTTTTCGAAGACCCATCACAAAGATGAGATTAAATTCCATTAAAGTCCTGGTAATTCCATAGCAATTACAACGATAAATTAACTCGTTCAGTCGATCATAGTAGACTTCAATTGTTTCACCTTCTTTTTGTCTAAAATCTTTCAGCTCAACCAAACACTGTTTGACTGAATTGATTTTTGTCTTCTCACTTCCTTGAAACTTGTCGTTCAGATTGTTCCAGATCTCCTTTGCAGTTGTACAACTCCTTATATAATTGTACACAACTGGATGTAAAGCTCCTCGCAATTCTCTCATACACCACTTCTCTAGTTTCTTTAGTCGATCAGTTTGATTATCAACACTAGAATTTATAGAAGATGATCCAATTGCTTGAACATTCACTGGAACATTGACATTTCCAGAGATACATGTCCATAATTCTTTATCAAGACCATTAAGATAATCCTGCATACCATATGCCCATTGATCATAATATTCAGGGATTAACATTGGAATTTTGGTTGATGATCCTAACAAATGAGAAAACGAGGTCGTCGAAATGAGATTGAAACTCACCATTGTTCTACGGAAGATGATTTTGAAAAAAATTTAAGAAGATTTTGAAATTTTAAAAACAAACTGGTTAAATCACACAGGAATTGTAAAAGAACACTTGATTTAACAATTCAAATGCAGAATCAAATCACAAACTAAAATCTGGACAAATTCTTCACAATCAAAAAGTGTGGAAACTTTTGAACCAAAAAACTTATTCAAAAACTTATTGAATGAATGAAAATCAGATCGCAGATGTGATTCCTGCTCTGATACCAATTAAAGAAACGTAGAATCGAGTATAAAATGAATCAGAGTATGAAATCAATTAAGAATGAGAGATTGAACATGTAACTCCCCGATTCTCAAGTATTGACTTAGTGTGTGAGTTCTTGATTTCATGGGCTACTCGACGAATTGATTGCCCTACTCGTCAAGTAGCAGCGGGTTGGCCATGTGTTTTAATGAGCTACTTGCCAAGTTCAAGAAGGGACTCGACGAGTAGGAGCTGGCAAAGGAAACCCAAAATCTTAAGGTTTTGCACCCAATTTAAAGGATCAGTGGCCTCCCCCAGCCTCCCCTTTACTGCCCTTTGTCCCTCTCAAGCCCTAAATCGTGTGTGTGTGTGTGTGTTCTTTTGGTGTGTTCAAGCTTGGAGGAGGAGCTTTGAAGAAGGAAACACTTGGGGAAGCAAGCAAATCAAGGCTAGGAACTCGTGGGGAGCTAATAGGTTCATCAGTTGTCACTTCCTGGAAGGTATTAAGCTGTTCCTTTAACTAATCTCTCTTTTGACCTCTTTTGGATGGGTTTTATGAAAGTCTCCCCATGTTTAAGCTAAGATCTGAAGTTGTAACTTCAGATCTGGACTCCCTTTGATCTCTAGATCCATAAGTCATCAGCCTTGCTTGGTAGGAGCCTTCCCTCAAGTGTGAGACTTCATTGTAAGCTTAGTTTTGCCATTTAAGGGTCTTAAAGCCTTGCATGCATGTAAAGTTTGCGACGTTACGTGATGAACATGCCCTGGAAGCTTGGATCTGTAATTTGGAACCTTCCCATGGCTTTAAAAGCATCTGCATGGATGAAGGTCTGCAAGGACTCGACGAGTTGGATGAACAACTCAGCGAGTCTGTTGAAGATTGCCTTGGACTCGGCGAGTCAGCTAGGGTTTCTCCCAATTCTTGGACGTATGAACTCGGCGAGTTAAAAAGGAACTCGACGAGCCAATCAGGGATTTCACGACTTCTCGAGTTCAGGAAGGACTCGACAAGTCGGTGAACTGCACTCGACGAGTCGATTCAGCATGAACTGTTCACTTTGACTTGGACCAAGGGTTGACCAGTTGACTTCTGAGGGTATCCTGGTAATTTGGAGATTTATGAAAAAGGGTTTTATGCTAACTATAGGTGGTGGAGTTCGTGTTGGTGATCCGGGAGTCGAGCTTTCTAGTTTCAAACGACAGTTGCAAGGTGAGTTATCCTTACTATACTAAGGGGTCTAAGGCACCAAGGCCAGCCTATTGGATATGTTATCCTAATAGCGTTAGATGTTGAGTATGAGTTAGTCTTACATGCTAGTGGTTATGCCAGTTAGGTAGACCTGTAGGACTACTTGTGATGTTATATGATTATTACATGCTCAGTGGTTATGTTATGTGTTTGTTATATGGGATGGGTTGAGGTTGTACTACTTCGTGCGGTAGCCAACAAACCCTAGAAGTATAGCAGTTACGAGCTAAGGGAGACTCGTACTGTGGGCTCGGGAGCATTCCAGTTACGGGCTGAGGGAGACTCGTACTGTGGGCTCGTGGGGATTACAGTATGTAGGGCTGTGGACCCGTTACGTGCTTTTATGTTCAGTTTGTTATGATATGTTATTGCTCACATGGTTATGTGGACTGTATGTGTATCGGTATTTTGGGGGTAACTCACTAAGATTTCGGGCTTATAGTTTCAGTTTATTGTTTCAGGTACATCAGGGGATCGCGGCAAGGCGAAGGCTTGATCGCATAGCTCCTCATATTATGTTTATGTTTCTGGGAATACTCTGATAAATAATATTTTGAAAACAAAGTTGTAATATTTTGATGAACTTGACATGTTTTAAAATTTTAAATTGGTTTTGAAATTTTTGGGTATTACAAGTTGGTATCAGAGCCTTGGTTTGAGTGAATTGGAGGAACACTTGTGTAACTCCAGTCTCATATCAAGGAAAGGAGTTTCAAAATGATTTTTTTTCTAAAATGGTTTTCAAAATAAATAAAGGAGGATGTAGGGTGTACGATCAGCCGGAGTCAGTAAGTAGACCCCAAAATACCATACAAGTTATTTGATTATGTGATATGTTAGAACAACATGTTAGTACTAGGCTAGGGATCTTTATAAATTGCACGGTAGAAATGTTTGATATCATGATGTCTGCTAGCCTAGGGCTTCCTTTTTATGAAATTGACATCATTACTATAGTTGCTTAGTGTATGCATCATAGTTATATATAATTAAGATCTTATTGCCTGAGAATGTTTGATTTGGCCTTATGTTCTGTTCTTGTTTTATTAGGAGCTTAGGGTAGGATTGGATATTCGAAAGTCTATAGGGTCCAGCGTTATGTATGGCTAGCATACACTAGTGCTACAGGGTTGGTGGAAGTTTCATGGATAGGTGGGTTGAGTGAGGTCGGGAGGTCAGTTGTGAGATGTTTATCACTCCTCTAGGGTGAGAATTGAGCGCTCGCCATGTTGTATATTCAGTTAGGGCATTGTGATGATGCTTAAGACACATATGGGTAGGTGTGGAAGGTAGTATGGGCCCGTATTACTAAAAGCACAGGACCCATACACGTGTCAAGTAAGTCACAATCCCTAGGGTTAGTAGGGAGTTGGCTCCCAACTATTTATAAGGATTATCTGATATCTTGTAGTATGTTTCAGAATGGTGATGACGAGGCGATTTGTGGTTGGATCCGGTTCGGGATCAGGATCAGGGGACGGAGGCCAGGAGGGGTTGACAGCACCTGAGCTGGTGGTGCAGATGGGTACAGAGGAGCTGGATGCCAGGATTCGAGAGATCCTACATGATGAGGTTGCTGCTGTATTCCGGGCTCAGTTACCGAAGATGTTCGGGTCGATTAAGACCGTCATGGTGGAGTATTTAGATGAGCGCTACGCAGCCCTTGCAGAGACAGTTGTTGCAGCAGCTGCATCAGCTATATCAACGGCAGGGGGACGAGTTGGTAGAGGTTTTCAGTACAGGGACTTCGATAACATGAAGCCCCTTACTTTTGATGGGATGCAGGATCCCATCAAGGCTATGAGATGGATTTCAGATGTGGAGGGGTGTTTCTTCACTTGCTCGTGTCTTGCTGACCAGAAGGTCAGGTGTGCTCTGAACCTGCTTAGGTCTCAGGCCAAGGACTGGTGGAGACTTGCGACTGGGCCGTACGCTAATGTTCAGACAACTGTTGTTACCTGGGAGCAGTTCATAGACATGTTCCGTGCCCGTTACATTCCGCGGGTTGAGCAGGAGCGGTTGGCACAAGAGTTTCTGAGTTTGAGACAGGATGGGGAGTCGGTGACGGAGATCACCCGTATGTTTACTGAGCGGTCAATGTTCTGCCCAGAGTTTACTTCCGAGCTGTCTCAGATCACCCATAATCGGAGTATGCTCAAGACTGATATCCGACAGCTTGTATCTACCCAGCGATGTGATACTCTTCTGGAGTTATAGTAGGCCGCTAGACGGCGGGAGTTAGAGATTGAGCTGCAGCTGAGGGAGCAGCGGCCGGTCCCGGCACAGTCGCAGCTGGCGTTGAAGCGGTCAAAGACTGCTGATTTGAGGTGTGGGAGTCAGCAGAGCCGCTCTTGTGGAATGTGTGGCAGGGTTCATTTCGGGATTTGTCAAGCGAGTAGTAGGTGCCACATGTGTGGCAAGGAGGGGCACTATGCGAAGGATTGTCGCCAGGACGATCCGATACCGAGTATGAAGTTATGTTGCCATTATGATTAGGTTGGCCATTTGAAGGCCAACTGCCCGTTACTCGCCGCCAAACTGGCGCAGGCTCCAGCGCCGGCTACTTTGAGAATCACGGATGGGAGACCAGTCAAGGCAGAGCCTCCGAAGGCTCAGGGTCGTGCTTTCCAGCTTACAGCGGAGGAGGCCAGAGCAGCACCAGATGTGGTTGCTGGTATGTTTCTATCCATTATCTCGTTTTCTATATTTGTTGTATGCTTGTCTGTTGTACCTGTGATTAGGTACGTTTTAGTGAACTCTTTGCCTGCTTTGGTCTTATCTGACTCGGGGTTGAGTCGGTCCTTCGTATCTCAGTCCTTTAGTAAGGAGTTCAGTGCGTCGGCGGGCGAGTTAGAGTGTCCGTTGCGAGTATCTATTTCCAACGAACACGGGGTTTCTGCTTCTTCAGTCTATCGAGGGTGTGACTTGGAGATTTTCAGGGTGTCCTTTCCGATGGATTTGATTCCGATCCCCATGGGGGAGGTGTGCATGATTGTGGGCATGGATTGGCTCGGTCAGTTCGGTGCTATGATTGATTGGGAGGGCCAGCGAGTGGTAGTTCGAACCCCAAGTGGGGCAGAACTGATTGTATATGGAAAAGGCACCAGAGTAGGATCAGGCTTTAGTTTAGTTGCCAGGGCTCGACAATACATTCAGCACGGGTGTGCGGGTTATCTAGCGTATGTGGTAGATACGCGAGTCAGGGATCAGATTTCGGTTTCTGATGTATCGTTGGTCAGGGAGTTTTTGGATGTGTTTCCGGAGGAGTTGCCAGGGATACCTCCGGAGAGGCAGGTCGAGTTCATGATCGACCTGGTTCCAGGTGTGGCCCCTATCGCTAAGGCGTCCTACCGATTGGCACCACCAGAGATGCAGAAGTTGTCGTTGCAGCTACAAGAACTGTTGGGCAAGCAGTTCATTCGACCTAGTAGTTCTCCATGGCGAGCGCGATTCTTTTTGTCCGGAAGAATGACGGTTCGCACCGGATGTGTATTGAATAACGGGAGTTGAATAAGTTAACGGTGAAGAACTGTTACCCACTCCCGAGGATAGACGATCTCTTCGATTAGTTCCAGGGCGCATCTTGGTTTTCCAAGATAGACTTGAGGTATGGGTATCATCAAGTTAGGGTCAGAGAGGAGGACGTGGAAAAGACCGCATTCTGAACTTGTTATGGACATTATGAGTTCCTGGTGATGCCGTTTGGGCTCACCAATGCGCCAGCGGTGTTCATGGACCTGATGAATCGGGTCTGCAGACCGATGCTTGATCGCTCGCTCATAGTGTTTATAGATGATATCTTGGTGTATTCCATGACCCGAGAGCAGCATGAGGAGCATCTGCGAGAGCTGTTGGGAGTTATAAGACGAGAACGGTTGTACGCCAAGTTCTCGAAGTGAAAATTCTGGTTATGAGAGGTCTAGTTCCTCGGGCATCTCATCAACCAGGAGGGGATTTTGGTCGATCCGACCAAAATCGAGGCGGTTATGTAATGGGAGATTCTGAAATCTCCTTCAGATATTAGGAGTTTTCTAGGATTGGCAGGGTACTACCGGAGGTTCATACGGGATTTATCCAAGATTGCAGTACCCCTCACTCATTTGACGAGGAAGGGGGTGGATTTCCAGTGGGGCCCCGAGCAGCAGAGGGCATTTGAGACCCTCCGTCAGCGTTTGTGTGAGGCACCAGTCTTGACACTCCCGGAGGGAGTTGAGAATTTTGTAGTGTTCTATGATGCATCCATCACAGGTTTAGGGGTGGTCCTCATGCAGAGAGGACGAGTGATAGCCTACGCATCGCGGCAGCTGAAGCCGCATGAGATGAGATACCCTACGCATGACTTGGAGCTGGGGGTGGTGGTGTTCACCCTCAAAATATGGAGACATTACCTCTATGGGGTTCGTTGTACCATTTACATGGATCATAAGAGCTTGAGACATATCATGGATCAGCCGAACCTGAACATGAGGTAGCGCAGGTGGCTGGATGTAGTCAAGGACTACGATTGCAAGATCCTTTACCATCCTGGTAAAGCGAATGTGGTTGCGGATGCCTTGAGCCGCAAGTCAGCCGGGTCCTCCACTCCCGTGGTATGTATGAGAATAGCGGTGGATTCTCCTCTTGTGAGTTTGATCATAGATGCCCAGGTAGAGGGCCTGCGACCGGGGAATTGGAATGATGAGATTAATAATCTTTAATCTATGAAAATCGATTAGATCTTGAACAAGTATATAAATATAAAACAGTAAGAACGCAATAATAAGAACAAGACAAGATGGAATCAAACGAGTCGAATGATTAAAAACAAAATCCTCAGAAGAGCTCGATTAAGAACATCAACTATAGAGGATTGGAAGGTTACAAGAACGATTAAAGAAACCTGTTGTGCTCTAGATAAATCGCTATTTTGTTAATCTCTAAATCGTTAACCTAATATGCATGCAAGCATAGACTTATATACAAAACATAAAAGGCTCTCGGTTGGACAGGCCCAAACCGGAGTACAAGATAACTATACTATCGAGCCCAAAAGACGCAATCTTCAAAATAATCTTCAGCCCAACAATCTCCCCCTTTGCGTCAATTTGGAGCGAGACCTTCACTTTTTACTTGGGCCAGCAGCTGAAGCAGGTACCTTCTTCTTCACGGTGCTAAACAGACATTTGGTGATGGAAAGAATGGTCTGTCTAAACCGGATGTACTAATTGATCATGTCATTGAAGTACTTGATGTCATCAGCCGAGTTCTCTTTACACCGTTTTATGATCGATAACACATGCTCCAAACAAGCTGTGGTGTAAAGGTGTTTGTCAGCTAAAGCGAAGAGACATTTCTGTCCTTCAGCTCTAGTGAACATAACCGAGTTGCGTCTCGGGTCGATCTTGCCCATTTGCATTTGGTTGAGATCACTGGCTGATCCCACAGGAGCTATCTTCGGTTTCTTCTTGAAGACTGTGGCGACCTTCTGATCCATTAGGGCAACCTCCATGATGTAGCAGGCTAACATTCTTTTGACATGGTCTATAATGGGACCATATTCGGCTTCATCAGTCAAAAGGATATTATACAGGACAATCCAATCATGAGGATTCAGATTCGGTAGATCCGCCAGGGAGATAAGATGAGCAGTTCTTGCAGATCCTCGAATGAGCTTGAACTTAACGTTTGTGAATCTCCCTACGGCATAAGGCTTCAGCACCCGAACGTTCACAATCTTCTGGGCGCTCCAGGTAAGGTATTGAGGACGAGCAGCTTCCAGATAGAAGTCAATGAGCTCCCTGTCAAGCTCATCGTTCGGATGTGGGACTTCAAAAATGTTAGAGAAGGCGTGAAAGATGAACGTCTTTCGAGTCAGCGGCATATCAAACTGCGAATCGACAGTATTGTTGCAGTTGAACGAGATAACCGGCTCGAGCCATAACATGCTGGGAGTTTCTATGGCCTCTTTAATCATACGCTCCCTGGTCCAAGCAGGGAAGAGAGTCTTTCGGCTCTCAAGGAGATCGTGGGCTTCCTTTTGCTTGCGTTCGGCTTCTTCAGCCTCTCGCGCCACACGACTGGCATCATCGTCAGCATTGCGACTGTTCTTTCGTTTCAACATGTCAGCAATGGTCTCCTTGTCTTCATCTTCATCTTCATCTTCTTCCTCAGCTATGTTTTTGCCCTTGTTCTTCACACCCGAACCCGAAGCATGACCAGTCTGAGGTGGTTTGGTTGTGTGAGTAGCTTTAGAGGAAGGAGGTGGTTTTGATCCGGTTTGCTCATCTCCCTCTTGTTTCGGAATGGACACGAAACTCGGTAGGCCTTCGATTTTGCTGAGAAGGTCCATGGCCGGAGAGAGCTTTTCAGCGACGGTACGCCTCCGAATGGTTAAGAATGGGATCGTGTGCTTCCAGGATGTTGGATAATGCGGCGTGGACATCCGAAACACACGTTTTGATAACCTCCCTTTCGGATCGAAGAGCTTCCAATTGTTGTTGGGAGTTGGAAAGTTGCGTGCTCTTGACTTTTAGGGCGGTTGTTTTACTCTCCAGAACGTCCATCAAAGAGTTATCAGCTGCAAGATCCTCTTGTAGCTTAGCCAGGCGGGCATCGATGGAGGCACGAAGTGCCGAGTTGTCGTCGCTTAGGTGTTGGCGTAGGGTAGCGAACGAAGTCAACTCCGTTGAGACGAACTTGGCCAATTTCTGAACAATCGGTTCCAAAGTTGTCTTGGTGGCGTTGGCGCTTTCCTGCAAGGACTTCAGCAGGACAGAAGCGTCGGAGAATAGTTTATCGACTTTTTCGGTCGCTGCCTCACAGGCTCTGGTGGAGGCATCAATCGCAGCAGTGGCTGAGGCCACCGAATCATGTTGAGCCCTGGAGAAGGCATCAACGATTTTCTGAAGGGCAGCTTCAGAGAGAGAGGACTGCTGGTTGGAAGAGGAGGCGAGAAGTAGATCAACCTTCTCATGAAGCTCTTTGAGATGCTTCTTTGTCACTGGAGCATCATCCTCCTCATCACTCTGAACTTGAAACGGACTATAGTAGACCGAATCAAAGTTCATGTGATCACCACCAAGATAAGGGTTGTCGCCATCGGAGGCATTTTCTGGAGATGGAGGTGGTGGTGAAGCTGGAGGTGTTGTGGTTGGGGTATTTTGAGGTTGATTGTGGGGTGGGGTAGTTTCGGGTGGTGGTTGAGTTTGGGTTTCGGTTTGTGGAGGTTCGGTTACGGGAGGGGTTTCGGTAACTGGTGGTGTTTCGGTTACTGTGGTGAAAATGGGTGGTGGTATAGGGAAGGATGTTGGTGGAATAGTGTGATGGGTTTTGAGCATTCTAACACTTCCTAAGTGTACATGCAACCCTAATAACCTTGGATCTATGTTTGTCTAATTATCATGCAAAGTTGAATTCCAAGGTTATATTCCTATCTAGCATACATGGGGAACAATTTTAACTTGAATCATAGATAGAATAACTTACCTTGTTGTTGCTTGTGTTCCTTGAAACCTTGTGAGCCTAGCACCCCAAGTGTGATGCCTCAAATGCTTCACACAACACCAAATGCTCTTGGAAAGACTCTTGATATAACACACACTTGCTCAAAATCGGCCAAGCCCTCAAGTTTCTTAGTGTTCAACTTTTGTTGCCAATTTTGTGGAGAATGGGACTCTTATATAGTGTTGGCACATCTAGGGTTACACCATGTAAACCCTAATGTGTCATGACTCTTCATTTCCATGACCCATGGGTTTGTAACTCCCATGGAGCATCCATGGAGCATCCTATGGGTAGAACCCAACTTGATAATCCATGGAGCCTCTTAGCCCACTATACAAGATATGGATGATTTACATAATCAACCCATATATTTAATTAGTTATCCTTTGATCACTTAATTAATTCCAAATTAATTCTTTGATCAACTAATTAAATAATATTATTAATATATTAGAACTTATAATATATTAATAATCTCCAAGTGTTATTTCTCTCATTTAGTCTATCCAATTGCATGGTGCCATGGAACCCAAATGGACCATGCCGGGTCGGGTAAAGTACAAGCCCGGAATAGTTATGGACTTAGACACCTTATCCAACAGTCTCCCACTTGGATAAGTCTAATAACTATATCTCTAGTACTTCAGGAACCGACCGGCAATCGTAGCTCTTTCAAGGTCTCTCGGAATTTAGAAGATGATGATACGCCATTTAAGATAAGTGATCATATAATCCTCTGTTCTAGATATCAGTCGGACAAATACATGGAACATGTCTTGCTTATTGTCCAGCATTTGTTTCCCGATTTCCGATTTGTTTGACATAGAACTTAATTGAACACATCAACTTAGTTCTGACCGGGCCCGGTACATGGGTCAAAACAAAATCATCGAGGGGCCCAGATACCAGCTTCTAATCCAAGAAGGAACAGATAAACTTCGACTCATATGTTTGTTCTACCACTTATTGAATTACACACAAAAGTACGTTTTATAACATCGAGTTACCAATGCGGTTTCGTACAGTCAATGCATAACCAACTTGTAAGTAACAAATCATATCTCTAGGTTTGAAGACTTATATGATATTACCGTCTCACGATCACTCGAGATAAAATTCCATGAAGTGATTCCAGTGAGCGTGGGTTGTGTCCAATGCTCAGAACTTATGAGCACTCATGATTGTTGTAGCCTTGTCCAAGACCTCTACAACCAAACATGACAGTCTTAATTCATATCTACTTCCAACATATGACCGACTGTGGAGGTTTGAATAATATGTTATACCAAACAAAATTATTCTGGAAGTCAAAACATGCAAAAGAAATATAGTAAACGATTGACAAGAGATAGCAACACTTTACTCATAAATAAAACACCTCTTATTCATCATCAAATGTCAATTACACTTTACAAATTTCCGGGTTATCTAACTACTAAAACTTATATCATCCTTCAGCCCTATGCTCCGAGCATGCTGAAGATGCTTAACCCTACTCAGTCCCTTCGTGAGGGGATCTGCTGGGTTCTCATCCGATGATACCCTCTTTGCCACGAGGAGTCCTTCTTCGATCCGATGTCTGATGAAATGGTATTTTCTGTCGATGTGTCTGGATCTCCCGTGATCCCTTGGTTCCTTGGCTAAGGCAACAGCACTTTCACTATCACAGAAAATTTCCATTGGCTCTTTAATAGCTGGTACAACTCCAAGGTCTCCAATGAAGTTCTTCAGCCATATCGCCTCCTTTGCTGCTTCACTAGCTGCAATATACTCTGATTCACGAGTAGAATCTGCCACTGTCTCTTGCTTGGAACTCTTCCAAGAAATTGCTCCTCCGTTTAGGGTAAAGACCCAGCCCGACTGAGAGCGGAAATTATCCCTATCAGTCTGGAAGCTAGCATCACTATACCCAACAACTCTCAAGTCATTACTCCCACCGAGGGTAAGGACCCAGTCCTTAGTCCTTCGTAGGTACTTGAGGATATTCTTTACCGCAGTCCAGTGTGCCTTGCCAGGGTTCGCCTGATACCTGCTAACCATGCTCAAGGCAAAAGCTACATCGGGTCGAGTACACGTCATAGCATACATGATCGATCCTACAGCCGAAGCGTAAGGTGTTCGACTCATTTCTGCTATCTCAGCCTCAGTGCTAGGGCTTTGTGTCTTACTCAATCTGGTGTTACTCTGGATGGGTAACTCTCCTTTCTTGGAATCCTGCATGCTGAATCTCTTCAGCACCTTATCCAAGTAGGTACTCTGACTAAGTCCAATTAGTCTTTTACTCCGATCTCTCAAGATTCTTATCCCTAGAATATAGGCAGCTTCACCAAGGTCCTTCATAGCGAAACACTTCCCAAGCCAGGACTTTACTTCCTGCAGGGTTGGAATGTCGTTTCCTATGAGTAGTATGTCATCCACATACAATACCAAAAAGCTAACTATACTCCCACTAGCCTTGACATACACACAAGATTCATCTTCACTCCTAGAAAAGCCAAATTCCTTGACCTTTTCATCAAAGCAAAGATTCCATCTGCGAGGTGCTTGCTTCAATCCATAAATGGATTTCTCAAGCTTACACACTCTATTAGGGTACTTGCTGCTGACAAAACCCTCTGGCTGACTCATGTAAACATCTTCAGCCAACTTTCCATTAAGGAAAGCGGTTTTGACATCCATCTGCCATACTTCATAGTCATGAAATGCAGCTATGGCTAACAGAACCCGAATAGACTTAATCTTGGCTACCGGAGAAAAGGTCTCATCATAATCCACTCCAGGAATTTGAGAGATGCCCTTTGCAACCAGTCTAGCCTTATAAGTGTGTACTTGACCATCCATGTCGGTCTTCTTCTTGAAGACCCATTTGCACCCTACTGTCTTACGACCTGGTACATTTTCAACCAAGTTCCAAACTTGATTGTCATACATGGATTGTATCTCGCTATCCATAGCCTCTTTCCATTTAGCAGACTCGGGGCCTGCCATGGCTTCCTTGTAGCTGTTAGGGTCATCTTGACTTACTAGTGTCTCATCACTAATAAGTGTCTCACCTTCTGCAGTAATATGGAATCCATAGTAATGCTCAGGTGCACTCCTAACTCTCGTGGAACGTCTCAGAGGTACAGATTTGTCAATTGGCTCAACAGGAGTTTCCTCCTCAAGTTGAGGGCTAGAGTTTGAAGTTCCTTCACCGCTTGATTCTTGAATTTCTTCAAGATCAATTTGCCTCCCACTGTCTCTTTGGCTTATAAACTCTCTTTCTCGAAAGACACCTCTTCTTGCTACAAAGACCACATTGTCACTAGGTCTGTAGAAGAGGTAACCAAAGGATCGCTGTGGGTAACCGATGAAAATACACCTCTCGCTTTGAGGTTCGAGCTTATCATGAGTCTCGCGTCTCACGAAAGCCTCGCAACCCCAAATCTTGATGTGGTCTAGTTTAGGTACTTTACCAGTCCACATCTCGTGAGGAGTTTTGGCAACTTTCTTTGTAGGGACTAGATTAAGAATATGGGCGGCAGTCTCCAAGGCATACCCCCAGAATGAGATTGGTAGCGTAGCTCGACCCATCATGGAACGAACCATATCTAGCAAGGTTCGATTACGCCTCTCAGCCACACCATTCAACTGTGGTGTCCTGGGAGGTGTCAATTGTGAGACTATCCCACATTCCCTTAGATAGTCGAGGAACTCCGAACTAAGATACTCACCACCACGATCGGATCGAAGCATCTTAATGTTCCTGCCCAATTGATTCTCGACTTCCTGTTTAAATTCCTTAAACCTCTCGAAAGTCTCTGACTTATGCTTGATCAAGTAGACATATCCATATCTACTATAATCATCAGTAAAAGTCAAATAATAACGATTAGCATCCCTTGTGGCATGTTTGAATGGTCCACACACATCCGTGTGTATAAGGTCCAACAAACCTTCACCCCTCTCACACGAACCTGTGAAGGGTGACTTTGTCATTTTTCCAAGTAAGCATGATTCTCAACTATCATCTGACTTTAGGTCAAACGACTCCAAGACTCCATCCTTTTGGAGTTGGCCTATGCGCTTCTTGCTTATATGTCCAAGACGACAATGCCATAATGATGCTTTATCCAAGTTATTATTAGTAGAATCAATACACAAAACATTATTTCCTAAGTTATCAACAACAGATACAGCTTCATACACACCATCACAAGGTAATGCTTTAAAATAAAGAATATTATTAAAGAAAGCATCAATAGAACCAACTTAATTATTAAATGAAAAGGTAAACCCTTGTTTGTACAAAGCATGGAAGGAAATAATATTTCTTGCCATTCCTGGCGAATAACAACACTTATTCAGATCTAAACTAAACCCACTACTTAGCGATAAAGTATAAACTCCAATCTTGGTAACAGGTATAGCTTTCCTATTCCCCATGATCAAGTTTATCCTTCCTTGCTCCACATCCTCACTTCTTCTTAGTCCCTGCAAGTCACAACAAATGTGAATACCACACCCGGTATCAAGGACCCAAGAATTAGAATGGGGTGAGTTATTAGAAATGATAGTGTAAATACCTGCATGGTTGGGTTTAACTTTCCCATCCTTCACATCTTGCTGGTATTTTGGGCAGTTCCGCTTCCAATGAGCTTTTTCATGGCAATAGAAGCATTCAACCTCTTTTGGGTCAGAAGAAGGAGTAATGAAACCTTTCTTGGTTCCACTTGAAGAAGAGCCATCAAGGGTCCGAGCCTTGGTACCCTTCGAAGATCTCTTTCTCTTCATCCATCGATTCTTCCCAATTGCCAAAACCGGAGTAGAGTTTTGAGTAGGAGTCATAGCAACCGACTTCCCCTTAAGACCTGATTCTGCGGTCTTGAGAAGTCCCTCAAGTTTGCTGAGGGTGACTTCTTCCTTGTTCATGTGATATGTCATGCGGAATTGATCATAGCACGATGGTAAGGAATGCAAAATAATATCTATTGCAAGATCCTCCGGGAAGTTCACATTAAGCTTCAGCAAACGATCCACATACCTTTGCATTTTTTGCATGTGGCTCGTGACGGATTCCCCGTCCTTCATCATGGTTGTTATCATGGAGCAGATGATTTCATACCTCTCTTGTCTTGCACTTTGATGGTATCTTTCCATCAAATCTTGGTGCATGTCATAAGGGTAGAAATCCTCATAAGACTTTTGGAGTTCCGCTGTCATCGTGGCCGTCATGATGCAAGCGACTTTCGTAGCATCCCTTTCATGTGCCCGAAATTCAGCGATCTCCTGAGGAGTTGCAGTGGACTCATCAATCTCCTTAAGCTCCTTGTCAAGGACATATTCTTTGTCCTCGTAGCGGGTAATCATCCTGATGTTTCTGATCCACTCATTGAAGTTGGATCCATCAAAGGTGACTTTCCCACACAAGTTCATAAGGGTAAAGGAGCCATTAGGATTAGAGCCAGAAGCATTGTTGAAAGACATCTGAAGGAAAGAGGACAAGATTAGTTTAGATATAAGAGAGTCCTTAATAAAACACCCAAATGTAATATTAAGGCTAGGATCCAATCACAATATAATATAACTTAGAAGAGGTATGTCGTAATCTAAGCTATATCATATTTGAAAGGTAGGTGAATGACGATTCACCAATTTCCACCACGAAAACCGCAATATTTTTAGTATTAGGTTTTTGAATGGTTCTTAGAAATTCCTAGATTCTTTGAGATTCAATGAACTTTTCAAAGGCATGTTTCAATCTCGAGTGTGCCCTCCAAGTTTTGTGACTGGGATACCGAGGATCACAGAACGAGGTGTGAAGTAACCATGCAAATCACTTGGTACCCTTAAAGTTTATCACTCAATCGATGTGCCGGTTAACCACACACGCTCCATCGATACTATAATAAACCCTAAGTCACCCTTTACCTACCTTGTTAAGTCCAAGTTAGTGTGCCGGTTAACCACACACACTCCACCAACGACTTAATCAAAGTGTAAAGTGTAATTTCATGGAATAGCACCTTATTCACATTTTTCCTAAAGTAACTAAGATTGGGAATTTAATAAAACATTTAGTTACTTTATAATATTCATCATACTTTGAATGAGAATTGATAAGTCCTTGTCTTACCCGTTCGGCTAACGACCCTCCACCGGTCAAGCAAGCGGTGGGTGAGAGTGGATACCCATTAAGTCACCATTTTATAGGCAACAACCTTATACCCACCTTATAGACCGGCTTCGTGAATGAGGCGTACTAGCGGTAAGACGACTTTGTTCTTATACATATATATAATTATTAAATCATAATAATATAAGTATAAGGGTTGAATTTTAACTTTTAAAATTCTAGGGGTTGGAACTAAAGTTTTAACTTAACTTTACTTGTTCCAAAACTTGAGGGCAAGTTTTGTAAACTTTCAAAACTTTTCATTTCTTGTAACTTATGAGTTTAATAGAGTAATAAAATGAGGACTTTTCATTTTTCCTAACTCTTGTGTTCTTTTAATGGTTTTCTAATCCAAGAGACTTTTGGTTTTCCTTAACTTGAGGACAAGTTATGGACTCCATTAAAACACATTATGATCATGAATTAATCTACCACATAGGTTACAAATAATTCCTATGATCATCTAAACATCATAAGAACAAGAATATGAATATGAACACTTTCAAGAATCAAAATCACATTTAATCTTTGTAATTTTGATAACTAGTTGTTGTAAATGAGTTAGAAAAGACATTACACCTTCTAAAACAAGTTTTCAAGTACCAAAACATTTTAGGGTAATGATTCTAATCCATTTCCAGCAACTCAAGTCGAAATTCTGCACTCTGTCGACCCTACTCGCCGAGTGCATAAACCTACTCGCCGAGTAGGTTGAAGATACACATGAACTCGACGAGTCCTCCCCATGGACTCGCCGAGTCCATCAGTCAGACAGCAAGATTTTCGACTTTCTTCAACTTTTAAGCACAAATAACAAACAAACAAGCCTAGTCTCTGATACCACTGATGGGTTTTGAGCATTCTAACACTTCCTAAGTGTACATGCAACCCTAATAACCTTGGATCTATGTTTGTCTAATTATCATGCAAAGTTGAATTCCAAGGTTATATTCCTATCTAGCATACATGGGGAACAATTTTAACTTGAATCATAGATAGAATAACTTACCTTGTTGTTGCTTGTGTTCCTTGAAACCTTGTGAGCCTAGCACCCCAAGTGTGATGCCTCAAATGCTTCACACAACACCAAATGCTCTTGGAAAGACTCTTGATATAACACACACTTGCTCAAAATCGGCCAAGCCCTCTAGTTTCTTAGTGTTCAACTTGTGTTGCAAATTTTGTGGAGAATGGGACTCTTATATAGTGTTGGCACATCTAGGGTTACATCATGTAAACCCTAATGTGTCATGACTCTTCATTTCCATGACCCATGGGTTTGTAACTCCCATGGAGCATCCTATGGGTAGAACCCAACTTGATAATCCATGGAGCCTCTTAGCCTACTATACAAGATATGGATGATTTACATAATCAACCCATATATTTAATTAGTTATCCTTTGATCACTTAATTAATTCCAAATTAATTCTTTGATCAACTAATTAAATAATATTATTAATATATTAGAACTTATAATATATTAATAATCTCCAAGTGTTATTTCTCTCATTTAGTCTATCCAATTGCATGGTGCCATGCAACCCAAATGGACCATGCCGGGTCGGGTCAAGTACAAGCCCGAAATAGTTATGGACTTAGACACCTTATCCAACATAGTGGTAGTGGGGATTATGATCGGAATGGAAGTAGGAAGAGTTGGTGGAGGGGAAGGAACTGGGGATTGATGAAGTTCCATCTCTGGGGTTGGGGACCGAGGTGGTGTGTTGCCTCGTTGAGGAGATTCGTCTCCTTGAGAGCCTTCAGAACCCGAACTCTCACCCTCAGAGTCACTGGAAGAAGAGGGAATTACAAGCTTTCGCTTTTGTTGAGTCTTCCTCCTCTTTGGCTGTGGGGACTGTGTAGCCTTCGGTTGTTTCCTCTTTTTGGGAGAAGGTCCCTTTGGAGCTTTGGACGCTTGCTTCCCTTTTTCTGCCTTTTTGCCCCTGTTGGTCGGTTTGTCTGCATCATGGATAGACCTGAGCATATCCGGTGTCAATTCCCTAGGACCAGTTGGCCTAAACTCCTTGATCGTCCGGATCAGTCTGCTGTCGGACGGCACATCACCATACATTGTCTCCGGGATCGAGCCAATGAAAGAAAATTTCGATGCATCTGAGACGATGATCTTCTTGGTATGGAACGTACCAATAGAAGACATCGATGCACCGTCAGCATTGGGAACATTGAACTTATCCATGGCCCATCGTGTAATCACAATCCAGAACCGTGCCAACGACACCTCAGAGTGTCGAGATGATGAAGAAAGGCTCTGGATGAGCTGTTGCCATAGGACCAACCCATAATCCAGGTTAATCCCGTTGTAGACCCCGTACATTATCGACAGGAACAGACGACTTGCACCGTCGGATCCTGAGCTCCTCTCCGACAAGCCCTTGAAAAGGACTGTAAATAGGCCATTCCACTGTGGCGGCAGGCAAGACTTCTTAAACTTGGCGACAGAGGTGAGGACCTCTGTGTACCCCATGTTGTAAAACATGCTAAACAACATCCCAACCGGAATCGTCTCCGGATGGACTGCAAGCTCAAAAAACCCCAGCGTGGTGCAGAAACGTTGGCGTGAAACGGAGGTTTTGTGTTCTGCAAGCTCAAAAAACACCCGGTCGACGGCCTTGTCGTAGTAAGCAGTCGCGTAGACCTGCGATAGGGCCACCATTGGCACAGATTCGATTCTTGAGAGTGCAGGAGCAAGTTGGGAGTATTTCAAGCATTCTATGACCGGCGACATGTAGGAGTCGTACGCCAGTGGGTTGAGATCAATCACCAGACATTGTTGTGGGCGGATGGGGAGGATCTGTGAAGTAGCATGAACAGAAGAAGATTCAGCCATTTTTGCAGGTATGAAGAAGATGATGAACAGGAAACTGTATGGGAGTATTTGCGCTTCGGAAATTTTGGAGGTAGTAAAGAGGTAAAAGGTGGTGTAGATGGCTTTTTATAGTGGGTGATAGGAGAGAGAAAAATCGTTTCAAATCTCTTATGGAAATACGAAACGGGTTCTTGAGTGACAGATGGATGACAGTTGAGGCGTGCGATGATCACGTAGGAGAGAGAGTGTTAGTTTCCTAGGATCACGCCGCCCAACAAGCGCCGTTTCAGAGAGAAAATCGTTTCCATTTCCACACGCGCCTTTTGTGCCAGAGTGATAACGCTTGGATTTCGCACACGCGTCTACAAGTGTCAGTAAAAGCGCGGCCGTTTCAAATTCACACGCGCCTCCTTTTTATCGTCGTTTGAATTCCAATCCCTTTAACTCCCGCCGAGTCAGCAACCTTTCGTCTTATCCCTTTTAAACGGCATAATTGAATTAATGACCCACGTGGATTGTTTTTTACCACAACTTCATAATTAACCACCGAGTAATAATCCAGCCTGTAAATAATTAGTAACGGAATTTTGGAAAATCAAGGATTTTCGTGCAAAGAGTGTAAAAGAAAAAGAAATAAAGCTACTCTTTTAAGGATATTCTGTGATGTCAATAATGACACGAAACTGATGACCCCGGCACGAATCTCTTCCTTCAAGGTCAAGAGAGACCTCAAAGTGTTAATGTGGATTCCCGTTGAATTACGATCAAACACTTATTAATAAATGTTGAAAGGCTTCCTTTAATTAGGCTTAATAAGGGTGGTTTCGCTTTGATTCATCAATTTTGTTCTTGATATAAGAAAGAAAGTGAACAAAGTACTTGTGAGACCGGTGTAGCCTGTTGAACAAGTAGGTAGGAATTCATTGGAAATTGGCTTGGAAAAATATAAAATCTCAAAAAAAATTAAAACTTGGATCCCAAGGGAAGAAATGTTATGGTTTTTAACAATTTCATAGGAATCACACAAAAAGAATATTTGAGATTTCATGAAGGTACATTCGTCAATTCGTTGGTGAAAACTTGAGCAAATTAACTGTTCACCGTCAATTCCTTAGGTGTTGAATTTGGGTTTTCACTCAGCTCGTAGTGACACGAAACTAAGATCATTAACACAGATGTTGTATAACCATAAACCTCAGTGGTAATTTCTGAGAGTCTCAAGGGTTACATCGATGAAACGAATGTAATGGAGAAGTAAGATGGAGATAGTGTAAGAGAACAAAGTACCTCTGCTGCGAAAATAAGGACCAAGCAGGAAACCCTTAACTCATGTGAGAAAAGGTTGAGGTAGCTCACGATTAGAATAAATGTGTTAGCCTTATTGGGAAGACAAGGTTTGTGTATACTAGGTCATGAAGGCTATTATTCAAAATCTTATGAGGCTTGGGTCACATACAGCAGCATGCTTCTAGGGACACTAAAGTAATTCATCAAATATATCCCCATAAACGAACGAACACACAAGAAAAAAAAAAAAAAATATTTTTGGAGTTTTTGAGATAAAAAAAAATAAAAGAAAAGAAAAGAGTAAAAAAAAATAAGTAAATAAAAAATAAGTAGAGAGAAAAAAAATGAGACAAAAAAAACTTTGGAGAAAAAAAAATAAAAAAACGAACCCGAACGTTCGGTTGGTTTCGGTTGGGAAAAAGTTGAAAAACCGAACCCGAGCGTTCGGTTGGTTTCGGTTAAGGAAATTTTGAAAGACCGAACCCGAACCTTCGGTTGGTTTCGGTTCAACAAAATTTAGAAAAACCGAACCCGAACCTTCGGTAGGTTTCGGTTTTGGAAAATTTTGTGAAACCAAGGAATTTAGACATGCAAATAAAAAAAAACTTTTAACACAAAGAAAAAACAAAATTGTGCAAAAAAAATATACAACTGAGGAAAACTACCTTTGAAGTAATGAGCGAGTCAGATGGTTGAACCGAACCCGAACGTTCGGTTGGTTTCGCTTCTTACGTTTGAGGTTGAGAGGTAGTGTGAGGTACTGACTCTGATTCCATCATACCTAGCCCTTGCAATATTTTATTGAATGATGCTTCAGGAAGAGCTTTGGTAAAGACGTCAGCCAGTTGATCAGTGGTTCTTACGAAGTGAACTTCGACGTTTCCATCTTCCACATGATCTTTGATGAAGTGATACCTCAGTGCTATGTGTTTGGTTTTAGAGTGTTGCACTGGGTTATGACAGATCCTAATTGCACTTTCAGAGTCACAATATAGTGGGATCTTCTTCATATTGAGTCCATAGTCTCGAAGTTGACTCTGGATCCAAATCACTTGTGAAGTGTAGGATGCAGCGGCAATGTATTCCGCTTCGGCAGTAGACAACGACACACACGTTTGTTTCTTGGATTGCCAGCTGACCAACTTCCCGTCAAGGAATTGACAGCCACCAGTTGTGCTTTTACGGTCGAGTCCACATCCTCCAAGGTCGGCATCAGAATAGGCTTGAACGAAGAAGCCTGAGTTGGATGGATACCATAGACCTAAGGAGGTGGTTCGCTTAAGATAGCGTAAGATGTTCTTTACTGCCAACATGTGAGGTTCGCGTGGGTTTGCCTGAAATGGAGCACAATAACACATAGAAAACATGATATCAGGGCTGCTAGCAGTTAGATACATCAGTGAGCCTATCATTTGACGATAGAGCGTGATATCGACTGCCGGTTTGTCTAGAGAAGGGGTAAGCTTGGTGCCGAATGCCATTGGGACTTTGACTTTTGAGTCTCCCATCATTCCAAATTTTGCTAGAAGAGTCTTTGTGTAAGCTTCCTGATTGATAAAGATGCCTTCGGGTCCCTGTCTTATGTTTAAACCAAGGAAAAAGTTAATAGGACCCATTGAGCTCATTTCAAACTTAGTCTCCATCAGCTTTCTGAATTCAGCTGTTAAGCTGGGATTCGTGGAGCCAAAGATGATGTCATCGACATAAATTTGAACTATCATAAGGTGGTTACCTTCCTTTTTGCGAAGGAAGGTTGGGTCAACCGAACCTTGTTTAAATTTAGACATCTTTAAAAATTTTGTAAGCGTTTCATACCAGGCTCTCGGAGCTTGTTTGAGGCCGTACACAGCTTTATCCAGAATATAGCAATGATTTGGATGCTTTTCGTTCACGAACCCAGGAGGTTGCTCCACATACACAGTTTCTTCGAGTTCTCCATTGAGAAATGCACACTTGACGTCCATTTGGAAAACCTCAAAGTTTTTGTGAGCAGCATAAGCCAGGAATATTCTAACAGATTCTAGCCTAGCTACTGGAGCGAAAGTCTCTTCATAGTCTATACCTTCCTCCTGACAGTATCCCTTTACCACCAGACGAGCCTTGTTCCTTATAACATTACCTTCCTTGTCCATTTTGTTCCTAAAAACCCATTTGAGACCAACAATCGAAGCATCTGGAGGAGTTGGAATGAGGCGCCAGACTTTGTTCCTTTCAAATTCGTTCAGTTCGTCTTGCATTGCTTGAACCCAATCAGAGTGATCTAGGGCAGTGTTAACTGTCTTCGGTTCAAATTTTGATACGAATGAGTTAAACATACAAAACTCAACCTTTGAAAATAAGGATGTCTGTTTTGCCTTCAGTTGAGATCGGGTCAGAACCTTTTCAGATACATCACCAACTACTTGAGAGATAGGATGATCTCTGGTCCATTTGGTAAGAGGAGGGTAATTCGGATCAAAGGTTGGGTCTAGTTCAGCATCGATCATTTCTTCTGGCTCAGATTGGCTATCGTAATCAATCGTCATATCATCATGCTCCCGCTCAATTGATGAGCTTTGAGAAACATGAGGTTCAGGGGTTTCTTGTGGTGCTGGATTTTCAGGCGTTGAAGCACCTTCGGTTGGAGAGGTATCTTCGGTTGGAGAAGCACCTTCGGTTGGAGTTGTAGTACTTGGCTCCCCCTGGACTTTTGAGCTTGGCTCCCCCTCGACATGAGAACTTGGCTCCCCCTCGACTGAAGCATTGTTGGATGGAGAGTCATCAGTGGGCGATCCTCCTTCATGCATTCTTCTTGCAGCATCTTCGACAATCCGCTTCATATGATCAACTTTGTTGTCTGCTGCACCTGCTTCTGAGAGAGAAGCTTTCTCCGGTTCGTCAAAGAGTTCCATAAATTTATCATATAAGTTAGCGATCGAGACTGTGACTTGGCCAGTTTGAGGAAAGATTTCCCCAGCGGTGTCTTCTTTGGCCTGTAGCTTCTTGACATAGCTATCGTCAAAGGTCACGTAGTATGTCTCTTCAATCCTTCTCGAACGCTTGTTTAGGACCCTGTACGCCTTGGATGTGAGTGAGTAACCTAGAAAAATTCCCTCGTCGGCTTTGACATCAAACTTGTTGCGGTGTTCTTTAGAGTTAAAGATGAAACACCTTGAGCCAAACACATGGAAAAATTTCACATTGGGCTTTCTGTTGTTTAGAATCTCGTATGGTGTGAGCATGAATCGCTTGTTGAGATAGGACCTGTTCTGTGTAAAACAAGCAGCAGAAATAGCATCAGCCCAAAAATAAAGAGGTAAGGAAGCGAAACTTAGCATAGTTCGGGCAGCTTCACACAAAGATCGGTTTCGTCTTTCAACAATTCCGTTCTATTGTGGTGTGTAGGGAGCTGAGAAATTGTGACTAATTCCCTTTTCTGCAAGAAACTCTTCAAACTCCCTGTTCTTGAATTCAAGACCATTGTCGCTTCTGATGTTGCGAACAACCTTCTTGAGCTGTACTTCAATTTGCTTGATAAACACTTTCAGCTTTTGAGTCGCTTCAGATTTGAGCTTTAGAAAGAACACCCATGTAAATCGTGAAAAGTCATCAACAATAACAAGAATATACTTGCTACCACCGATGCTTTCGATAGATGAAGGACCACACAAATCGATATGAAGTAATTCGAGTGGTTCAACAACTTTTGTGTTGATTACAGATGGGTGAATTTGACGACTCTGCTTCCCCATTTCACATGCAGCACATAGATGCTCTCTGTCAAACTTGAGCAATGGAAGACCCCTAACATGACCTCCAGTGACAAGTCGGTTTATATCTTTAAAGTTGAGATGAGAGAGTCTTCGGTGCCACAACCAGCTTTCGTCGGATTGAGCTTTTGATAACAGGCATATGGTTGGGTTTCCTTTGATGGGTTTCATGTTTAGAGGAAACATTTCACCCTTTCGCTCTGACTTGAGAATCACTTTATTGGTCTTTTTCTCTATGATTTCAGAACCTTCATCATCGAATGAGACTTTGAGACCTGTACCTCCAACAAGTTGAGATACACTGATGAGGTTGTGTTGAAGTCCTTCCACATAAGCCACCTTCCTTATAGTGAAGTCTCCATTGTTATCATTCCGTATCCCTTTATGGTGCCGAAAGAATTATTTCCAAACTTGACGTTGCCACGATTTGCAAGAGATCTGTATTCCCTGAGCTCCTCTTTCCTCCCTGTCATGTGACGCGAGCAGCCACTATCGATGTACCATTCTTCGTCAAACTGCTCGTCACTTATAACCTGCAAAAATTAAGCAGATTTAGGAACCCAAAGTTTCTTGGGTCCACGTGAGCTTTTCATGGGAACGGGAACAGTAAGAGAGATGTCAACTAGATATGTTCGTTTTATGAGAGTTGTTTCATCTTTCTTTTTAATGGTAAAAACTTTTATTTTGTTAGGATTGGGTGTTTTCGGTTTGGACTCTGGTTTGGATTCATTGACCTTCTGCTCTCCCTTTTGTTCAGCTGACGAGTGAGATTTTTGAGAACAAACAGAATTAGCTCTAGAGCAAGATGGAGATGAATTGGTGTAAGTAGAAGAGTTAGAAGAACGAGAGGAGTTAGAATGAGTGGATTTGGATTGAGAAGACTTTCTGGCTGGAGACTCTAGGTGCCCCTTTTGCTTTTGATCATTGGAGGGACTGACCTTAGAGTCTTGTTCTCTTTTGACTTCAGAACCGAACCTTTGCTTTTGGTTGGAATCGTCTTGTGAACCGAACCTTGGCTTTCGGTTGAAGTCTGTCTTGGAACCGAACCTTTGGTTTCGGTTGAAGTCTTTTTCAGAACCGAACCTTTGCCTTCGGTTGGTATTTTCTTGTGAACCGAACCTTGGCTTTCGGTTGTTGTGACTTTCACGTTTTCTTACAGGATTGTTTTCATACTTCAAATTCTTGTCTTGATGTGAGAAGTATGCATTCGGGGATTGCCAGAATTGTTTCCTTTCAGAAAGGTTCTTCCTGTATCTTTGGTTTCTCTCTATCTTCTTATTCCTCATCTGCTTTGGTTGATGATGAACATTCGCCTTCGTTTTTGGTTTCTCCTTGGCTGGTTCCTTTTGAACTGTAGGAGTTTTACTTTGAGCTGAAGAAGCAGAGGGAATGTCTGAAGGAGTTTCACTTTGAGCTGAGGAATCGTCTTCTTTTGCTGATCTTCCATCCTCCTGAGAAATATCTTTCGTACCACTGGTGCTGGACTCATTGAAATTATCCGGCTTATTCAAGGGTTCAGGTATGTATCTTCCTTTACTCATCCAGGAGGTTCTTTCAGATAAGCCAACGGTTTTGTTTGCATTATCTATTGGAGCTTCCCAGAAGTACTCATCACAGCCATCAGCATTGTCTTCGTTTACAATAGTTGTGAGTTCAGCAGTTTGATGTTCGGTTACCCCAGTCACCTTGTATACTTGATTTGGAGTGGTCCTGACCTTTTGATACACAACTGCTTTCTCTGCTAATTTCGGGGACTTTTGTTGGGACAATCGAGCGAACTCCACTGAATTTTCAGAGATAAGATTCTTGTGGTTTTCAGGTTCGCTTTTAACAAATTCTGAGCAGTCAACCGTGTCCTCTATAGAAATTTCACTCATGTTTTCGTCCTCGTTAAGCTCAGATGCATTTTCAACATCAATTTTGTTTTCTGAGCTTACGTTGGCGTTTAAAGTGTCAAATTTTTGCATGGTTTCGGTTCTCAGTTTAAGTCTATCATTTTCATCCAAAAGATTTTTAAGCATGTCCTTATGGTCTTTGGATTTAATGAAGGACTCAATTTTGTCCAGTCCATACATGTAGATCGGATTGACATCATCAGACGATATCCCACTCTCACAATTGTAGGCTTCGGCATCGATTTCATCCTCCTTAAACTCAAGGAAGGGCAAAATCATGCGATGGATCTTTTGGCCTATTTCATAATCCAAGTGAAGCTGAGTAATATTAGAATAAAGACGTTTTGCAATTAAACAAAAAACATTCCGCTGTTTTAATAATTTCAAATTATCTCTTTGCAAGTAAATGTTTTCGTCTTTAACTTTAACTAATTCCGACTCCTTTAACTCGATCCACATTCTCCGCTCCTCACTCTTCAACGCCACCCTGCTTAATTGATCAGTTAGGTTAGAATTGGTGACACGAGTTTGAGTTAGGCTACTATCTAGATGAGAAATTCTTGTATTAATGTTTTTTTGTTCTTTCTCATATGAGGATGCTGGTACTTTAGATGAAATAAAAACCGATTGTACCTTCTTTATCAGTTCATCGAGCTCATTGAACTGCTGGCTGAGTGGTTTGGCCGTAAAGCACATGTCCTCCTGCACCTTCGGTCCATCGCTTCCACCATCGGTGTTGTATCCCCTCATTTGAGATACGTCAGTCACCATGAAGCATCTTCCTCCACTGCTTTCCTCCTTAGCTACATAAGCCTTTCCATGGGTAGGCTTCCTCACTTCATCGTCTTCTGAGTCGGTAGACCAAACTTCCGTGCTACCGAACTCGTCATCATTAACCGAACCCTGCACAATAAGAGCATTAATAGAAGGGTTAGCGGTAGACTTCTTCTTTCTCAACTCATCCAGTCTCTTCTGCAACACAGCTTCCTCATCATTTCCATCATCCTTTTCAGCCATCTTCTTAAGAACACAGTCCTTAGCATAGTGGTTTTTCCCACCACAGTAGAAACAGCTTACTCCGGAATCGCCATCCACCTTCGGTTCCTTCTTGGGCTCCTCAGCCTTCGGTTCATTGTTCACCTTTTCAGAGCTGTAACTCCCCTGCCAGTTTCGGTTTTTGTTGCTGGGGAATCTCTTCTTTATGAACCTCTTGGGATTGGACACCATCATGGCATAATCATCAGACGTGAGGTCATATTCCTCCAAGTTGAGATCTTCATCCTCCATCACAGCTTTACTTTTAGATAGGAGGGCCAACGAACCAAGACTCGAAACGACGTTCTTCTCTTGCAGCACAATCTTCTCTTGGGACTTGAGAATACCCACCAGTTTCGCCAAAGAGTATGATTTAAACTGCTCATGGGCTTTGACTGTGGAAACCACTGCTCTCCATTCAGACCTCAGTCCATTCAAGAAAGTAACCTTCTGTTCGATGAGCTTCCTTTCAATATCGTGTTTGATCATCTTGCTGAGAAGATGATTGAAGCGATCAAACGTCTGGGTCACCATTTCTTCGGCTCCTTGCCTGAATTCTCCAAACTCAGATAAGAGCAAGGTTTGGATAGAATGTTCAAGATCCTCGTCTGTAGAGTACAGTTCACGAAGTCTATCCCAAACTTCCTTTGCCGTCGTGCATGAGCTGACCAATCTGAATGTGTCGGACTGAAGGGCGAATCTGATCAACCTTAACGCCTTAATATTGCACTGGAATTTGTCTTTTTCATCTTGTGCAATATCCTTCACATCCTTTAGCAGATCATTGTACTCCTTTTGTGTCTTAATGATTCTGGATGTTGCAGAATGAGAAAATGGTCCATTAATGATAGCTTCCCATATGAGGTACCCATTATCCTCAGATCCAATCACGTAGTCTTCGAAGTGATGCGCCCATACTTCATAGTCATGGGTGTATAAGATTGGAATCTTTGTCGTCGAACCGATGCTGTTGGAAATATTAATAGGGTTTGATTGCGTCTCGTCCATTATGATCGTAAAAACCTGTTCAAAGATCAGACTTGTAATAAAGCAGATTAGGGCAAAACAATAAATATCAAGATACGTTAATAATGAGATGACGGCTCAATAAATATTATTAATTGCGGAAGAACCCTAACTGTAACCTTCTCACAGAAAAGATGTGTATCGATTACACAGTCTCCTGCTCTGATACCAATTGATGAGATTAATAATCTTTAATCTATGAAGATCGATTAGATCTTGAACAAGTATATAAATATAAAACAGTAAGAACGCAATAATAAGAACAAGACAAGATTGAATCAAACGAGTCGAATGATTAAAAACAAAATCCTCAGAAGAGCTCGATTAAGAACATTAACTGTAGAGGATTGGAAGGTTACAAGAACGATTAAAGAAACCTGTTGTGCTCTAGATAAATCGCTATTTTGTTAATCTCTAAATCGTTAACCTAATATGCATGCAAGCATAGACTTATATACAAAACATAAAAGGCTCTCGGTTGGACAGGCCCAAACCGGAGTACAAGATAACTATACTACCGAGCCCAAAAGACGCAATCTTCAAAATAATCTTCAGCCCAACATGGAAGCTGGAAAGGATAAAGGGTGAGAATACCCGGTTCGTGCGGGATGGTCGGGGACTATTGACCAGATGTGGTCGAGTTTGGGTTTCGATGTCGGGTGGGGTTAGGCAGACGGTTATGGAGGAGATTCATCAGTCTCATTTCTCTATTCACCCAGGGGCCACCAAGATGTACCGGGATTTGAGTTTGAGCTATTGGTGGTCGTGCATGAAGCGAGAGATCGATTGGTACGTCGAGAGGTGCTTGACATGTAGGATGGTCAAGGCCGAGCATCAGAGGCCGCATGGAAAGCTGCAGCCTCTAGAGATTCCCATGTGGAAATGGGAACATATCACGATGAATTTTATTACCAAGTTGTCGAGGATGGCAAAGGGGTTTTGATGCTATATGGGTCATCGTGGATCGATTGACCAAGAGTGTCCATTTCTTGTCTATACGAGAGAGCTCATCGGCCAAGAAATTGGCCAAAGTGTACGTTCGCGAGATCGTGTCTCGCCATGGGGTTCCCGTTTCCATTGTCTCTGATCGGGATGTACGGTTTACCTCCCGCTTCTGGCAAAAGTTTCACGAGGAGCTGGGCACGCGGTTTCACTTCAGCATAGCATTCCACCCGCAGGCAGACGGCCAGAGCGAGCAGACAATTCAGACCCTCGAGGACATGTTGAGGGCGTGTGTCATAGATTTCGGTGGGAGTTGGGATTCTCACCTACCGCTTGCGAAGTTCGCCTACAACAACAACTATCATTCTAGCCTTGGCGCCCCTCCTTTCGAGCTATTGTATGGGAGGAGATGTCGCATCACGGTTTGTTGGGGCGAGGTTGGCCACCGGATGATGGGTAGGACGGAGGTGGTCTTGCAGACTACCGAGAAAATCCAGCAGATTAGGTAGCGACTGCAGACCGCTCAGAGTCGGCAAAAGAGTTACGCCGACCGGCGCCGCTCCGAGTTAGAGTTTCAGGTCGATGACATGGTACTCCAGAAGGCCTCACCCTGGAAAGGCATGATCCGCTTCAGGAACAGGGGAAAATTGGGTCCCTGGTATATTGGGTCATTTAGGATCATTGCCAGGGTTGGCAAGGTAGCTTACAGGCTAGAGCTGTCGGAGGAGCTTAGTCGGATACACAACACTTTCCACGTTTCGCAGCTGTGAAAGTGCATTAGGGATCAAGAGGAGGTGCTGCCGCTAAATGATATTTAGGTTGATGAACGTCTGAATTACGTAGAGAGGCCTGTGGCCATACTGGAGAAGAAGATGAAGATTCTGGGGAATAAGGAGATACCTTTGGTGAAAGTTCAGTGGGAGCATCGGAGGGGGTCCGAGTGGATGTGGGAGACGGAGGCGGAAATGCAGGAACATTACCTGGATTTATTCGCGGCAGCAGACTTCAAGAACGAAGTCTAGTTCAAGTGGGGGAGAATTGTAACGCCCCGATTCTCAGGTATTGACTTAGTGTGTGAGTTCTTGATTTCAAGGGCTATCGATGAGTTGATTGCGCTACTCATCGAGTAGCAGCGGGTTGGCCATGTATTTTAATGAGCTTCTCGCCGAGTTCAACAAGGGACTCGACGAGTAGGAGCTGGCAGATGAAACCTTAAATCTCGGGGTTTTGTACCCTATTTAAAGGATGATTGGCCTCCCCCAGCCTCCCCTTTACTGCCCTTTGTCCCTCTCAAGCCCTAAATCGTGTGTGTGTGTGTGTTTGTGTGTGTTCTTTTGGTGTGTTCAAGCTTAGAGGAGGAGCTTTGAAGAAGGAAAAACTTGGGGAAGCAAGGAAATCAAGGCTAGGAACTCATGGGGAGCTAAGAGGTTCATCAGTTGTCACTTCGTGGAAGGTATTAAGTTGTTCCTTTAGCTCATCTCTCTTTTCACCTCTTTTGGATGGGTTTTATGAAAGGCTCCCCATGTTTAAGCTAAGATCTGAAGTTGTAACTTCATATCTGGACTCCCTTTGACCTCTAGATCCATAACTCATCAGCCTTGCCTGGTAGGAGCCTTCCCTCAAGTGTGAGACTTCATTGTAAGCTTAGTTTTTCCATTTAAGGGTCTTAAAGCCTTGCATGCACGTAAAGTTTGCGACTTTACGTGATAAACATGCCCTAGAAGCTTGGATCTGTAATTTGGAACCTTGCCATGGCTTTAAAAGCGTCTGCATAGATGAAGGTCTGCAAGGAATCGGTGAGTTGGATGAACAGCTCGGTAAGCCCGTTTGAAGATAGCCATGAACTCGACGAGTTGGATGAACAACTCGGCGAGTCCGTTGAAGATTGCCTTGGACTCGGCTAGTCATTCGAAGACTCGGCAAGTCGGCTAGGTTTTCTCCCAATTCTTGGGCGTATGAACTCGGCAAGTTAAAAAGGAACTCGACGAGCCAATCAGGGATTTCACGACTTCTCGAGTTCAGGAAGGACTCAACGAGTCGGTGAACTGCACTCAACGAGTCGAGTCAGCATGGACTGTTGACTTTGACTTGGACCAACGGTTGACCAGTTCACTTCTGAGGGTATCCTGGTAATTTGGAGATTTATGAAAAAGGGTTTTATGGTAACTTTAGGTGTTGGAGTTCGTGGTGGTGATCCGGGAATCGAGCTTTCTAGTTTCAGACGACAGTTGCAAGGTGAGTTATCCTCACTACACTAAGGGGTCTAAGGCACCAAGGCTGGCCCATTGGATATGTTATCATAACAGCGTTAGATGTTGAGTATGAGTTAGTCTTGCATGCTAGTGGTTATGCCAGTTAGGTAGACATGTAGGACTACTTGTGATGTTATATGATTATTACATGCTCAGTGGTTATGCTATGTGTTTCTTATATGGGATAGGTTGAGTTTGTACTGCTTCGTGCGGTAGCCAACAAACCCTAGGAGCATACTAGTTATGAGCTAAGGGAGACTCGTATTGTGGGCTCGGGAGCATTCCAGTTACGGGCTGAGGGAGACTCGTATTATGGGCTAGTGGGGATTACAGTCTGTAAGGCTGTGGACCCGTTACATGTTGTTCTGTTCAGTTTGTTATGATATGTTATTGCTGACATGGTTATGTGGACTGTATGTGTATCGGTATTTTGGGGGTAACTCACTAATCTTTCGGGCTTACAGTTTCAGTTTATTATTTCAGGTACATCAGGGGATTGCGGCAAGGCGAAGGCATGATCATACAGCCCCTCATATTATGTTTATGTTTCTGGGAATACTCTGATAAATAATATTTTGAAAACAAAGTTGTAATACTTTGATGAACTTTACATGTTTTAAAAGTTTAAATTGGTTTGAAATTTTTGGGTGTTACAAAACACCGTATGTAAATATGATCTTGTTTCAACTCTATTACACTTTCGAATGTTTACAGAGAACAAAGACAAGTCTGTAAAAACTCTCTTACTCTTACTCTAGTAACTATCCCTATTTATAGGGAACAAAAAGCATACAAAAAATATACTTAGGCATAAACACTAACGCTTCGAATAAAAGCGCCTTAGTAAAATTGATTACAAAATATTCGAAGAGGCAAAATATAATTCGTTTAATTACAACAATTCGACCCTTCCATGTTGCCAACCTAGAATTAGGAAATTTTATGTGTTCAGGTTTCTAAATGTTTAAATACATTATTAGAACTCGCATATAACTTTTTGGAGTAATAAGGAGGATCATGCATCAAAACCTTCCCTATCTATATTCTCATCTTGGTACACTAAACTTCTGCTTTGGTGTATAGAACGTCATGGTAAAGACTCGTAGCGGACTAAGCGAATGGAGGAAATGAGAAGGCTTACGATAGTGTATGATACCTATCGGAAGATATCGTAAGGATGGTATCTTGCCTTTAGATTGGTGGAAGCATATAACTTTTGCTTTAAGTCATGAAGTCCTCCCATTGTCTGGTGTTTTCACCACCAACTGAGTTGAAGCAGAATTACTTTTAAAGATACGCTTGGAAGTCCTAGTGGAGTCTAGGAAATTTTGTATGATTTCTTGGACACATTCATATGTGTTAAATTGTGTTGTGATTTTGAGGAATAAGAACTTAGGGACTGTGTAAGTCCCCAATCTGCTTGTGTATCAATCAGATCTGTTTGATGGTGCGGAATCCCAATCAAATGGATGACGCCAGATCTAATGAAGAAGAAGGAGAAGAAGACTAATTTGAATCTATGATGTATTCAAAGATATGAGTGATGCTCCATACACATTAGATTCTCTATCACACATACTATTCTTCTCTCTAACTTTCTCTCTCTACAATATGCTCTCCTTTTCTAGCCTTCTTCTCCTCACATGCACTCCTTACCCTATATATATATATATATATATATATATATATATATATATATATATATATATATATATATATATATGGGCATTAATCGGAAATTTAGGATTAATCGGATTTGGCGGGATTAGTCGGTCAACAAAAGTCAAAAAGGTCGAAATAAGTCAAAAAAAGGTCAAAAAAATTAGAAAAAATTCAAAAAAAAAAGTTTAAAAATTCAAAAAAAAAAAGTTTAAAAATTCAAAAAAACAACTTTTTTTACACCAAAATTTTCAAATTTTCAAAATTTCAAATATTATACCAAAATGCTCATATTTTCGTATTTCCAAATTACCATTTTTCTTATTTTCTAATTTTGAAGTACTTGTTTTTCTTAAGATATATTAATATTTAATTAATTTTAATATTTTATTAATAATCTATGGTCTCCGATTAATCCTCGATTAATCCCCGCCAAGACCGCTTAATCTCTTAACACCAGTCGACCGTCGAACTACCGTCAAGCGATTTTTACAACCTTGATATATATATATATATATATATATATATATATATATATATATATATATATATATATATATATATATATGAGACAGATGGTCGTACACTGGTTTACGACCGTAAACCTATGTACGTCCGTAAACACATTTATAGCCGTAAACACTGAGCAGTTTACAGTCCTAGACATAAAATTACATTTTCCTAGAAAATCAAATTATAAACATAATTTTAGACCCAACAAACTCCCCATTGGTTTATTTCTTTATTTTCTAATTGACCCAACAAGCTCCCCCTAAAAAGTAGTTGGCTTTTATTGTTAATCTTCTTTGGGAGCTTGGCTTCAACATTAATCTTCAAATTCTTCACAGCATCCTATTAATTATGTTGATTTATGATGACCGTCTTTAACTGACTAGCCTGCCTAGACCGATGTTGACCGTCTTTGACCGCTTCCTATTAATTACGCTGCCTCCGATTATGCTTATCATGGAAGACATTAACACTAGCGCTTTTAACTGCATTAAGCATAAATCTAATTTAAAAATGTTGCATTTGAATATATAGACTAACTATTGTCACACCCCCAAACCAGAACAGCAGAATCGTTCGAGGGCGGATGACTTCGTGTAGTATCGAAATAGTCGAATACATAGTAAAGAAAGTAAACACAACCAACATATATATAATTGAAAAGTTACATCATTTGTAGGTACTACAGGTTCCAAAATATCAATTACATTATGGTGTCAAAATGAAATTAAACTAACGCCACAGTGTCCCTTCTTCAAAAGCAGTAGTTTACCTGTATTTATTGAATCCCTGAGAAATACAAGTAGTTTTGAAAGAGTAGATTAGCATTTAAGCTGGTGAGTTCATAAGTATTTAGTGACAATGTTTGAATAAAATCAAATGAAATTTGTTTGTAGATGTTCGAAAAACTCCTAGAAAATCCAATATTTTCTACTAGTATAAAAGTAGTCTTCTACAAAGACTCGACTGTTTTGAAGGTTTGCTTTTATAAATCCAATATCCGTTCATAAGTGTATGGTAGTTTAAAAGTTCCAAAATTGAAATGCAATCGTGTTTTTCCTACCTAGAGTAGTAAATTTGTGTAAGTATAAAATAACTAAGGCATTTGACAACCCTGTAAATCAGTAAGTTCTTAATACTCCATGTGAGTTTTATAACCATACTAATGACCTAGACTTCCTGTAACAACGTTCTTTAGGCATTGCAATGTTATGACGTTTGTCACCCCAGGCCTGCCGGCCTAGCTGTAGCTAACAGCTTAGGTGCGGGATTGTCAATCCCGTATAGGTCTATACACAAGTATCATGCTCCCCCTACAAGGGATTATGGTATATAATACATGACTTAAAATGCATACTCGAAAGTACGCGAAATGTCTCACAAAACTTAGTATAAAACAGATTTACGTATGAAAATGTCCATTTGTTCTTGTATATGAAAGTATCTCTTTGATATAGTGTTTCTAGTATGTAAATGTTCATGATTTCCTCGTAAACTATACCTATTATAGTTATTCAAAGTGTGTGTTTCGTTCGTATAGTAAATCCTAATGTAATGCTCACTTGTTATGTAAAGTATAACATCTAAAGTGACATAAATGATCACATATACTTAAAGTATAAATAAAGGGTTTGATTCGCATATATATATATATATATATATATATATATATATATATAAACATGTTTTATTTCCAAATAACAAGATGTTATCGTGAATATATATTGCATAAAAAAGTTCCCGTGTAGTAGTTATGAATCACATATGATTCACTTGATAGAACAGAGTATATAGTGAAACTTTATGTTACACACGATAATAACCGTGTTTTTACTTGTATTTCCCCTCCCCCCCTCCCTTAAAAGTGTATAAAAAGCATTGATAAACATTTGAAAGTGTAGTTTATAGGGGTATGAACTCACTTGATTGATTGGAGAAAACAAGATGAAAATCGAGCAGAACTTCGGCTTGTGAAAGTCGATTTTCTCGGGAATCTCGGGAGTGTAGAACCTTCCTTCGGAACTTGAGTGTGAAAACCGGGGCTTCGGGAGGGCTTCGGGAGCTTAACCGCAGAGTTTCAGCACGAGAGATGGAAGAATGGAGCACCTAAACCCGGCACCCCAAGAGTTCTGTTTTTAAGGGAGATTTTTGAGTGCCACGTCGTGGGGAGCAATTCTATCCTCTTCTATTGATTGGACGCCCTCAGTCACCTGCCGGGTCGCGGCAAAACTGTGCCACGTTGTGGCAAGCCTGACAGCCTCGGATTTTGGACCCCGAACTTGTAAAATCCATAACTTTCGCGTACGAGCTCTGTTTTGACGTTCTTTATATGCACGCGAAGCTCAAAGTATGATCTACAACTCTAGTTTAGACTTCATCAGCAAATTTTTACTTTATTTTTAATTATTTATTTTTAACAGGCCGGGACACGAAAGGTCCGTGTAAAAGCCATAACTTCTTCATTCGATGTCCGTTTTCGTTAGACTTTTTGCCGTTGCGCTACTAATGTTGAGACCTTCGATTCTCATTTAGGTTGTTTTGGTCAAAAGTATCTCGAGCTCTATTTTGAGTTTTTAGCTGTCTACTGTTATATCCGGATCTTGGAAAAATCATAACTTCCTCATACGAAGTCAGATTTGGACGTTCTTTTTGTGTACGCTCATGGTTTAATGTTATATATAGCTTTCATTTAGATACTTAAGGCTAAAAACTATTGTATTGAAACTTCGCGTTTTTCGTTTAATCGGTGCTGCCGGTTTTGTCGGAAATCTTAGAATGGTCATAACTTCTTCATTATAACTCGCATTTTAGTGTTCTTAGTATTTCTATAAACCTTGACACATTACCTAGCATAATAGATATCCCCATAGGGACTTTTGCACATTTTATTTTCGAAGTTAATTTTATTATTTCAAAAGTAGCTACAATACTTGACTTTTTAGGTCATTACATAGAGTCGAAATATCGGGTTATCACAACTAGCCCATGACAATTTTTGCAGGTAATTAGCTTAGGTTTCTTGGGTTCCTGGTGGGGTTTGGCTATTGGTGCATTTGGTGTTATCTTGTTGCAACAAAGTGTATATTTGGCATGTGTTCTGATTCTCAAGTTAGACTTCAAGTAGGGTTCTTCCTGTGGTAAGCTAGTCTTTCAGTCTAGTCTGTGTTTGGTGTGTGTTTTGATTCTCAAGGTAGTCTTCATGTGGCATTGGGGGGAGGAGGAGAGTGTGCTTTGATTTTGTTGGTGCGAGTGAGTTTTTTTTTGGTTTTATCACTTTCCTACACTCTTTTCTGAATTTTGTATTGACCATGTTAAGGATACCTTTTTTGGATGTGTTCCCATTTTGTGGTGGTTACTATGTAACTAAACACATAAGCATATAACATATAACATGTAACTAAACACATAAGCATATAACTGAACACGTACATCTGAACACAAATAGCTAAACACGTATAACTTAATGCATATAATTAAACACATATATTGAACACCTAAAACTATTAGCATGCTAACATAACTGACCATGATCACTAGATTCCATCTGAGCAGTCTATCTATAGTGATCTGGTAATTACCACTTCCCTCTGATCTGTCTATCATGGTCTTGACCACTTCCCTCTTATCGGCCTATCATGATCATGATTCCACTAGATTCCCTCAAAGAGGTCTAGCTCTAGTCCGGTTGGCATAGACGAGGCGAAATCAACTTGTTCTTAATCGGTTCAAACCATTATGGATTGTTCCCAAACCCCAAAGTGTGATCGGTTTTGGGTCTGTAATGGAAAGGGGTCGAAATCCCAAAGTATAATGTATAACGATCGTACGCGACGCATCGACAAGTTTTTGTGTTGACCAAGATTGGGTTGTGTTGACTCCACATGACAGGCATATCCCTAGCTTATGATGCGTAACTTGCATTGCGATGGGTTTTGAAAGCTAAAAATGATATTTATTCTATTAAAGCGGAAACATTACTATAAAAATAACTATAATTTAGAACCAATTTAAAACAAAACCATCTGTAACATCTTGATTTCCAGGTATTTTCCAATTTGACCGTGGGTTAGTGTTTGTTTTGCAAAGTTGGTCCCTATGGGTAATTTCATAATTGTCGCACCCCAAAACCTGAACGGCGGAAACGTTCTAGGGCGGAGGACGTCATGTACAGTATCACAAAAATGCATAATAGTAAACAAGCAACAACATCATCCATTTCATTAATAATATAATTTTAATACAAGTGTGTTCTATGTATAGTTTATAAGACACTAAAAATGAATAATCAAAATAAAGTCGAGTCTTGAAAGCTCCGTCTTCTCAAAAACCTGGTCATCGGTACCTGTTTACTAGTGACCTAAGAATACAAGTTATTTTGAAAGAGTAGATCAGCATTAAAGTTGGTGAGTTCATAAGTATTTTAGTGTCATTGTTTGTATGAAAATGTTTGATGTAAATTTTTGTAAGTGTTTGTAATAAATGTTTGTATCTCCTGGAAAATCCTATATTTTCTACTAAAATTTGCCTTCTACCAAGGCCCAAATGTTCTATGTGTTGTTTGTTTGTAAAAGTGTGTATCTTTACCAAGTATGACTATCATTACCAAAATATAGTTTACATTTTCGTTTATGTGAGAAGATCACAATGTGAAAGAAATGGGAAAATAACGATGTACTGTAGTATTGTATATAAGTAACTACCAATGTACTAACTACCTTAAACCAGTTTGTTAATTAAGGTAAAATGTGATATGATTTTAACCATACTTGATCGACTAGTAAAAAACGATGCTCGAAGACGTCAAAATGGTATGATATTCGTCACCCGTAGACCTGCAGGTCCCACTGTAGCTAGCAGCAAGGTCTAGGAAGGTCAATCCCATATAGATCTATACACAAATTCATGCTCTCCCTCCAGGAGACTCTGGTTACAAAACGTGACACAGCAGTAGGTTGCCATTCCATGAAGTAGTGGCTCACATTAATGTTATAGTATTCTAGTATTTGTATAGTATGTTCTAGTGTATTGTATGTTCTCTCTGTTCTAGTGTATAGTATGTTCTCTTTGTATAGTGTAGTGAATGTTCTCTTAGTTTCTCATCATAGTATGTTCTTTCTATTTCTCATAATAGTAAGTTTGTATTGACTCATGAATGAACCGACTCTTGCATCTTCATTGTACTAGAAGTAGTGAGTAGTAAATCCCTAAACTATACCTATTATAGTTTACTAGAAATGTTCTTTGAATGACTGAGTATGTTTGTACACCTTTGCTACCCAAAGGTACAGAACTGATGTAAGAACTTCTATATCTATACATATATACATAATATATAAGTAAGATTCAAACGACACTCGGACAAATAACCGGATACCCTAAGTCCACAATCAACACAAGGAACAGGAAATAAAGTGAGTTATCAGTCCTAATTCCTTTCAATCTTACTTATATAACTATATATATATATATATACACACATGATTTTGATAATATAAATAAGTTTAAAAGAGTTTAATAAAGAGTTTTAACATATAAAGGAGTTTTAACCATTTGAATGGCAACAGATGACTTGATGTCAATTTATAAAATGTTTTGAAGAGTTTGATTGATAATACAGTATGAAGTATAAGAAAATCCACTTGTTTGATAGTTATTAATCACATGTGATTGATATAATAACTATAATAGTTCTACTTGTATTCTCCCCCATAAAAGCATTTAAAATCATTTAAAAGATAAGTTAAGGGGGTATGAACTCACTTGTAGTGAGTGATGCAAATGAAAGATCGGTTGTAGGATGCTAAGTGTCAAGTGAAACCTTGAGTACAAACGGATCCTAATAAGCATATAAAGATACATATATTGATATAATTAGTGTTTATACAACTAATCATGCAACAAAACCACTCTAGGAACTAGGAAGCACTTAGATTGATGTGTTAGAAGTACCAAGGGTGTGCATCAAAATGGGTTTTAAGGCCACACTAGTGTGTGTACAGCCAAGGGCGTGCGACCATGGAGTGTACGGCCGTACACTCCTTAAATAATATGTCAAAAAGGGTGGTCTAAGGCTCTATCTAGCATCCCCTAAGAGTTCTTGATCTTTTGTTGGGGTATATCATGATTTTGAGGCCAAATATGCACTAAACAAGGGGTGTACGGCCATATGAAGGGTGTACGGCCGTACACTCTTTGTGTTCATGCATAACATGATGATTTAAGGTTATAAAAGGAGTGATTCATAAACCTAACTTGAAGATGGAAGAGATACTTACTAATTAGAAGCCTTTAGGGGTGTTTAAGGTCCAAAAACTAGTATGTGTTCTTGGTGTTCTTGGTGTTCTTGAAGATATTTTGAAGATCTAACGAAAAGAAGTAATTTCATGGATGAAATCATCGATATTCACTAGATAGTGTAAGGAATCAACAAATCAAGGGAAGTAACACTTGCATTTTGAAGATCTAGGTGAAAAATCTGATGATAGTTGAGAGAGAATCGATTTCTTGGCTTGAAGGAGTGAAAAGTGATAGAAAATGGCTAAGTCCCACATATATATATATGTGAGGGTGTACGGCCAGAAGGGGGTGTACAGCCGCACACCCAAGTGTACGACCGTACACTCCTCATGAAGGAGTGTTTTTCCCTTTTAAAAAGTGATGAACTTAAGGAACACAATTCTAAACCCTAACTTTGAAGGTACTAGGCTTAGAACACTCAAACAGACTCTAAACAATGCCAAAAGATAGTAGAAACGAGTCTGAAACGAGTCTGAGTTTGATTGATTTGAACGGTTTCACAAGATAGAAATCTCGGGTTGTCACAGTAATTTTGACCATGACTTGCATACGCTGGGCGTACGTAGTCAGGATGCAAACCCTGATTTTTAGGGTTTAGACCTTATTTAAACATCTTTATGGCCTCATGTACTCTCTTAACTCCATCCTCCTTCCTCATTTCAAAACCCTAAAGTTTGTAAGTGCCTTGTGAAGCTTGAAGAGCCTTCGGTGCCATTTTGGAGCTTTTAGAGAAGAAGGAAGAACCTTGAGGTTATGGTGTTTCCCTCAAGACCTTAGATCAAGCATCTACACTCCTTTGTGAACCTTTTGGAGGTATAAAGCTCCAACCTTGATGAGTATTTCATTTAGATCTAGTTTAGCTTAAAATTGGCACCTTTTGTGCCAATCTTGATCTTTGTAAGTATGGAATACTCCAAGACGTTTGAGTTGTCCTTTCATATGTTTTAGTGTGTGTTAAGTCATAAAAATGTGATCTTGAACATTAGTTTCTTTCCATGCATGATCTAGATTGTCTTAATGGGTAAAGAAGATAGGATTTTTGTTGCTAAGGTCTAAATAGCCATGCAAAACCATAAAGTTGGAAACTTTATGGTTAAGGATGCCTTTTAGGGTCTAGATCTCAATTATGGACATAAGTGCTTAAGGATTAAGCACTTAATGGATGAATTTGAGGTCAGCCGCGTATGTTGGGCATACCAAAGGGTACGATGCACATACGTGGTCAAATCCCCGATTTTGCTCAATCATGTAGTACGCCCCATGACGTATTAAGAAATCCCAGCATACTCACTAAGTCAACTCAGTTGACTCGGTTGACTTTGACTTGGATTTTGACAACGGTTTGACCTATGGGTATTTTAGGTATTTTGATCTGTATATTGAGATTGTGTCGCTAAATTCATTAAGGTGACTTAGGAGGATCCGGTATTCGGTATCAGAGTATTGATTACTTTTCTTTATTAGGCTGTGAGGTGAGTCTTCCTCATTGTACTTACGGGATATTACACCCACCATCTCCCCTCCCTCCCCAACACTGGGTGGCTCCAAATAAGAGCTTTTGGTGCGATTTCAAGAGTTTTTTATTTCCTCTTACAAATGACTTCACACCATCACCAACGACCGCCACTACTTTCTCACATACCAGATATGCTTAGCTTTGGTATAGATATGAGAGTTTGGTACGCTTTTATAAAGGATTTTGGTATCACTAGATCTATATCCACACCATATACACCATCCTCCCCCTCCTCAACTCTTTACTGTAACCATGGTTCTCTCTTCCTGATTAATACACACATACAAATATCAAATGGATGAAGATTTGGAAACCTTTCAAGATGAAGATTTGAACCCAATTCAACATAAACACACACATACAAACCTCAAATTAATTTTCCATAGCCCGTCTTGTGTTCATATCATACATAAAATTAAGAAATCAAGGAAATAAATGTCAGGAATATACAATGGTTGAAGATATGGAAACCTAATGAAGATCTCGATAAACACCACCTTATTCTCCGGTTTAGACGATCTCATTCTCCCTCAATTTTCCAGGGAGGTTTGGGACTTTGGGTTCATCATTTCCAGTTTAGATCACCCCCAAGCGACGTTCAAACGTCTTTAACAGTAACGGTCTTGTCCGGAGTTTAGATTTGTAGTTCGCCGAATCACCGAAAATGAAAGAGACAGATCGACTTTCAGACCACCACCATTTAAGACGTTGCAAATCTACATCGTCCTGTTCTTCGTAAAAATGATTTCTCAGATCTAGCAAATGATTTATGGATTTCTAGCAAACCAGACTCGGTTCGTCCCTTTTCTAATTCTATCCTTTGTCAGTCGCCCCTTTTTCAGATCTACGCCGCTAGAAACCCTAGGATTGTCGAGGTACAAGATCGACATGGTACTTCGCTAGGATCTTTGCCTTGTTCGTGGAGCAGCGGTGGTTTCGATTTGCTAGGGTTTGCAGTGACACCGAATCTGGAATGTTGACGAATCTATGGATCAATCGTCGAAACCCTCTTCGCCGGAAGCCTCCATCATCGGTGGTGAAGGAGGTGCCCAGATGCTGGAAAAGAGGAGGGGGTTGGGCTTTAGGTGGTGTTTATTTATTTTTATTTATTTTAATTTTTGTGTTAAAATAAAATTGAAAAACAAAATAAGAAGGGTAAATTAGTCATTTTAAGTATTTTAAATGCAAATTGAACCAAATTCGCAACAAAAAACTTATTTCGTACTAGTTGTGAGACTCCAAAACCTTTTAGACCAAAGTCCTAATTTTTGACATCCCATAGGGGCTGTGTATGCAATTTTTTTGAATACAAAAGATACAATGAGTCGCCTAATAAAACCAATTAGGCAATATATCGACTTAATTATTATTTTGATTTGGTTTTTACAATAAAATGAATTATTCATTCATTTTTTTTGGTAATGTGAAAAACTAAGTATAAATGTAAATTAATCTATAGATGTTGACAAAAATAGCCTCCTAAGTCCAATATAAATGCGTATGAATATAAAATTTTACAAAAAGAGACAAAACTTTTACTCCACTAAAATATATTGTGCCATATAGTTTTGACAGGAAGGTGGGATTACTTCCACTAATTACTGCCAAAAAATAATCAACATCTACCCTATAACACCATGTCTTTTATACTTCCTCCACTTTCGCATATAACTCCACTACTCTCCTCCCCAAGGGCCAAAACAATCATCTCATTTGGAAATCCTTAACGGAGAGTCAATCCCCTCTTCTAATCTTCCTTATTTGCTCTTTTGTCTCACAAGTTCAACCAGATATCAACTGTTCACACCTTTTCTTATCCACAATGTGACTGATCTTGATCGAACATTCATTATTTTCAATGGGTGAGTCACTCCAGTTCTCCAACTTTCCACTTTGTGACACCAATGGCTCCAAAAATCTCCACCATTTCCTATTTCCCCTGATCCCCTCTTGTCGTGTTCCTCCAAGTGTGTCTTAAAGTAGTCAAGAGAATACCAACACTTGTCTTTTAGCTTAGAGTCTCCTTATTTCTACTGTGCATCTCGATTTTATGCATGACAAATTAACAATAAACTTCTGTTGACAATGTTATCATTAACTGAGCGGAATTGCAGAGGAAGCGTAAAGCCATCAAAAGTAAACACTTAACTAGATAAAATATACATATCAAGTTGTTTTTGGTTTTCTTCTCTTATGTTAATATAGTTATAAATGCCTTCTTCTTCCTCTTATACAATGTGTGCGATAAACTAAATAATACCAGGAAGTAATGACAATTATCCTCCAAAATAGCTTTATCATTGTTTAATAAGATTAAAAGTTTTAATTTTTGTTTCATGATATGTTAAACTTTGAAATTCGTATTTTATTTTGGTGATAATGTTATAAGTTTTTTAGAGTGAGGTTTTTCTTTCATGGTGCTTATGGTAATTGTTAAGTTCTAAAATTGATATTTTTACTAGATTTGGTTTTGAAGATAGGGCATCTAATGAAAAGTTGAGAGGATGTGCAATATATATGTCATATGTGATTTTGTTGCATGATATGTTAAGCTTCAAAAAACCCGGTTATTGGAAGACGAGTTCTATGAGCCTCTTATAATTTGTGTCTAGGGTTTCATAAATCACGGTTTTGTTCGAAAAATCGGGTTATACTAATGTATGCTAAAAGGTCCGGTTATATCATAAGAAACTGTTATTTAGATATAAAATAAGACCCAATTCATTACTAGAAATAGGGTCATATGACCTTTCCCTTCATTAAACCTGGTATTCTGGTTATTTAGATATAAAATAAGACCCGATTTATTAATAGAACCTAGTTTTTTCAACAACCAGGTCTTTTATAGCGAGTCATATGCGCCTCTTTGTAGTAGTGTGTGGTAGTTGGTGGTCGTGGTAGAGTTTGAGTTTGACTTTTCTGAATCTTTGAATTAGTTTAAAATATATTGTATTAAGTTGTGAATTTTGGTTATTAAACTACAATAGAATGTATTAAAGTGCGCATTATCTACATATTTTTTGTTAAAATAGGAAAAAAAATATTAGACTATAAAAATTACAATTTTGTCAATTTCACACCAAAAAACAAACACAAAATTAGGATTTTACATATTTAATAAGTATTCACATGTTAAATAACTATGAAATTCGGGTTCTTAGGGTTCTTAACTTTTTTTGGTTTTCATTTGAACCACTATATATATATATATATATATATATATATATATATATATATATATATAGAGAGAGAGAGAGAGAGGGGGGGGGGGAGAGAGTATATATATATATATAGAGAGAGAGAGAGAGGGGGGGGAGAGAGAGGGGGGAGAGAGAGAGAGAGAGAGAGAGAGCTAGGTTCAAATGTGGATTGACATCTATTGTGCAGACGTGTGGACAGTGTTATTCTGTGAGAATGACAAAGAAAATATGTTGTTTGATAATATTAATACGTTTAATCTTACATAACTATTGTCATTATCACACGTTCTTACTAATTAAATCGTCTATAATGTTATTATAGACTTTTTATTATTATTCTCATTCTATCATAATGTTGTCAGAATGTTTATTGAGTCATATTCTGTAAGAATAAAAATGAGTGAAAAACGTTGTGCGAAACAAAATTGAATAAGAATTGGTGAGAATGCATAAAAATTACGATATTTGTGTGAGGTTAAATGTATTCGCATTACTAAAAACTTATTCTCTTACTAATTCTCATAAACTAGCATTGTGCTCACGTTCGCACAATAGTTGTTCATCCATATTATAATCTAGCCCTATATATATATCTATATATATATATATATATATATATATATATATATATATATATATATATATATATATATATATATATATATATAACTTACCTCTCTCTCTCTCTCTCTCTCTCTCTATATATATATATATATATATATATATATATATATATATATATGGGAGCGTTCAATCGGGAATATTTCTTATCGCGAGAACCTTTGAGAACAAATTTGGACCACACAATTTTTTTTAATTAAAACTATAAAATAATATTTCTATAAATCAAAAAATAGTTACAAAGTGTTAAAAAAACACACTAACGCCACTCACCACCCAACCAACACCACCCACCACCACCACCCATCACTAACCACCACCACCACCACCCACCACCCATCACTACCCACCACCACCACCCATCACCACCACCACCCGTCACCACCATCACCACCCACCACCATCATCACCCAACCACCACCACCTGCCACCACCCACATCCACCACCCATTACCACCTCCTACCATCACCACCCACAACCACTACCTACCATCCCGCACCACCACCCACCATCACCACCCATCACTACCCACCACCACCAACCACTACCCACCACTACCACCCGCCACCACCATCCATCCTTAAACACCACCACCCATCACTACCCACCACTCACCACCACCACCAACAAAAACAACCACCACCCGCCACCATGACCACCACCCACCACCACCACCCAACCACCACCACTCGCCGCCACCACCCACCTCCACCACCCATCACCACCACCAACAACCATTACCACCCGTCACTACCACCCATAACTACCCACCACCACCAACCATTACCCATCACCCATCACTACCCACCACCCACCATCACCCACCACTACCACTGCCCACCACCACCACCAACCACCACCTGCCACCACCACCCACCACCACCAACCACCAATCACCACCCATCACTACCAACCACCCACCACCACCACCACCCACTACCCACCCACCAGAAGCACCACCACCACCCGCGACCACCATCATCACCATCCAACCATCACCACCCGCCACCATCACTCACCACCCACCCACCAAAACCACCACCCATCACTATCACCACCACTTGCAACCACCCACCCATCCACCATCACCACACAATACCACCACTCCGCCTCCACCACCCGCCGCCGCCACCACCCTCCCCCCCCCCACCTACAAAGATTTGTTATTGTGTTTTTGATTCATTAGTTTTTCCACATAAATTCTATGTGATTAGATACATATAATCACATGTGATTATATGCATTTAATCGCATATGATAAGTGTGGACAATATTTATCTTTTTGTTCTCGATTCAATAGTTGTTCTCGTGTATATATTCATATGTGATTATATGTATCTAATCATATGTGATTATATGTATCTAATCATATGTGATTATATTTTCTCCATATAAATCATATGTGATTAGATACATATAATTACATGTTTTAATCACATATGATTACAGTTGACAAAGAACAATTACTAAATCGAGAATGTGACAATGAATCGTATCCACATAAATCATATATGATTGGATACATGTAATCACATGTGATTATATGTATTCAATCATATATGATTTATGTTGACAATATTTATTTATATGTATTTAATCACATATGATTACAGTTGACAAAGAATAATTACTGAATCGAGAATGTGACAATAAATCATATCCATATAAATCATATATGATTGGATAAATATAATCACATGTGATTATATGTATTTAATCAGATATGATTATGTAGACAATATTTTTTTTGTGCGGTTTCGATGAATAATTGCTTTTGTGTATTTAATCACATGTGATTATATATTTATAATCACATATGATTTGAGGTGGACAAGATTCATTTTTGCCTTCTCGATCCAATAGTTATGCTCATGTACTTAATCACATATGATTATACATATAATCACATGTGATAAAATACATGAAAACAACTATTGAATCGACAAAGCGAAAATGAATTGTGTCCACATAAATCATATATGATTAGATTCATATAATCACATGTGATTACATGTATTTAATCACATATGATTAGTTTGGATAAAGATTTATTTTCATGTTCTTGGTTCAATATTTGTTATCATGTATATAATCACATGTGATTGTATGTATCCAATCACATATGATTTATATAGACAGGATTTGTTTTTTCCAAATAAAATCATATGTGATTAGAAAAATATAATCACATCTGATTAAATGTATTTAATCACATATGATTAAAGTGGAAAAAAACAGTTATTGAATCGAAAACACGAAAATGAATCTTAGCCACATAAATCATATGTGATTATGTACACGTAATGAGAGACTTAGTGTAACTCACCTCATTGAACGTGAAAATCCGCTAGCGTAAGCAAGATGGATCCTTTCCTTTTCAAGAACCTACACAACAATTATAACATTATTTAGCTTGTGCTTTGTTGTATTACTCTTATCAAACTTATGTATATATTTTCTTATTTTCACTTTGATTGTAGTGCTCTTTTTGGGATCTATTTTCTTACCTTTCAAGATATTCTTAAATTTTTATAAAATAATATTGGTGAAGTTCCCACTTTTATCCTTTCAGAAATATAAATATCTCATTCTAATGATTTTCGGTTGATTTTATATCAAATCTACAAGTTAGTAACTTTAAGTTGTCACTTTCTAGACCATTCAACACTTTTGGAATAAATTGTACCAATCTACTATGAATTACCTCAGCCCCTTTATATGTAGAAAACTATACATCCATATAGAATTATAGGATTTGGAATTTTGGCATTTGGAGTTCTAATGAATTTATTATGATTTTTTTGAATATAATGCATGAAATCTGTGACAGCATGGACCAACCTAAGAAGATTGCCAATTTTACCCCTTAAGGATTTGGAATTAAAAAAATTTGATTCAAAGTTTGAAGAAACTAGACACACTAAGATTTCCAGAAAAACAAGTCTCATGATTTTTAGGTGTTCTTATTGACTTTCACGAATTTTAGAAGTTGGAGGACAGAATTGGAAAAATTGATCATAATAGCTTTTAAATCACTTTTTGTGTTCTATTAAGGAAGTAACGGTTAAACCTAAAGTTTATCACTTTTTATATGATTTTTGGTTACTTATTAGACTATTGAGATGTGAAATTCAATTTTACCAAATGGCCTTAATGCATGCATATTTATAGACATTTTTTATTTTGTGAATCAGAAGCTATTTAGTAGATTCGTTCCTCCTCCATATCAATTAGAGAAACTTCTATAAGATGGACCAACAAAAAAACTGATATAATTTTATCTTCTAGTATTGATCCATCACCAAATATTTTTTTTAGAGAAAGTAGCATTGGTTCAAGTCTAGTTGATGCAAAACGAATAACAAAAAGAATAAAAGATACCTACATAGATTGGTGATGCCACCGGCCACTCTTTGGCAAGAGAAATGTAATTCATCCAAAATTAAGCACTTTTTTAATAGGTCCCTGCAAATCTTTTTGTCATCATCAAATCATCCCCTACTTACTAAAAATTTCTAACAGGACTTTCATCAGACAGTTGGTGTGCAACACAAAAAATTCTACATCCATGTGAAGTATAAATGTATGATGATCACGTTTTCATTCCAACACACAAATTTAGTGAGCAGTGAAATGAGATCGGAGAGGATAAGAGAGGGGGCGGTTTCCGATGACTTTCTTTTCCGAAGAGTTGATTTTGTGGCCTTCTGTTTCAGATCTGGTGAAATCAAATCTGGTGGCTGATGAAATAAGATGAGAGAGGAAAGGAGAGGGAGGTGGTTGCCCACAAGGTGGTTTCATGACTGATTCAAGGAAGTGGTTCAGGGCGGCGTTTCAGTAAGAGGAAAGTCAGAGAAAGCTTATTTCTGATGAGAATACGAGTGGAGATGGAGGGAACCGCTAGATCGGGAGAAAAGGGAGAGGAAACAGTTGGCTGATTCAGGCGTTGATCCGACGATTCTGACGGCAGACGGTGACTCCGATAATGGTTTGGTGGTCTAAGTGGGTGGTGCAAGTTCAAAAGAGGTTGAGAGACGTCATAGTGGGGTGGGGGCTTTGTATTAGTCTAATTGAAAAATGTTCTCATTTGAGCATAACTATATATATATATATATATATATATATATATATATATATATATATATATATATATATATATATATATATGTGACACAAAGGAGTAGTTGGCTCCGGAATCAAATAGTATATTGGCAAGCAATCCATTTACAAGAAAGGTACCTGAAGTGACGTCTGTTGTCTCCTTTGCAGCCTTGAGCATCATCTGGAAGGCTCTCGCCTTCGGCTTTGGTGGAATGTTGGGCCTTGCCGTGTCTTTCTTCTTTGGGCAATCCTTAGCAATATGCCCTTCTTCACGGCAATCATAGCACACCCTCTTGATGATGGTGCACTCACTGGCATAGTGCCCCGTTTTCCTACACTTGTAGCAGGTCACTTCCTCACTGCATTTTCCCGAGTGCTTCTTCTTGCACTTCTCGCACCATTTTAATTCATTTCCTCCCCTGAACTTCTTTGAACCGAACTTGCTTTTCTTATTGTTGGGTTTAGCAGACCCTTCAAATTTTCTCTTCTCGCCAACCTCAACCTTGCTGGCAGCCCTTCCTTTAATCATATCCTCCACAGATTTGGAAGCCCAGATAGCTGCCTCCAGAGTATGTGTCTGACGCACTGGCACCGCGTACTCCCATGGGAGTCCCTTAGCGTACTTTTTGATATTTGTTAGCTCATCCGGGACAAGACGCAAGGAAAACTCCATCTTATCTGTGAAGTTGTTTGTGTATTCATCAATTGACATGCTTCCCTTCTTCAGGGTCAGAAACATGTTCTCTAGCTCAAGCAAGTTTTGGGCTGAGCAGTACTTTCGTTTGAATTGCACCAGAAAATCTGCTCATGTCAGTTGCAGGGGCTTATTGGGGCTCAGAGTCTTCCTTAAGGTATTCCACGAACGTACAACGCCTCCTCAAAACTGACGCACTACAAACGTGGTCTGTAGTTTTCCTCTGCAACCGCACATCATGAAAGCTAACTTCATCTCCGAGATCCAATCCATGACCCCGATCAGATCTTCCTTTCCAGTGAAATTCGATGGCTTGCAAGTCAAAAAAACTCCTTGTACTTGCACCCATTCCTCTCGACTCCGTCATCTTGGTTGTTTTGTCGAACTATTGGTGGGTTGACTTGACCAACGGTTCCACTGTAGTTTCCCTCCTTAGTCTGCCCTTCGTTCAAATCGGGCTGTTTGATCTGTATGGTCACTTCCTCTCGATTTTCTTGGAGCAAACGTCTGGTTTCCTCCATTTGACAATCCAACATCTCTTGGATCGTCGCTTGCACTCCGGCCATCATTATTGGCTCAGCAGCGGCTACCACAACCGGTATTTGCTCAATCACTGGGGGTTGGTTTCTGTTCCCATTTGCATTCATGTTTCCGCTGCAGTTCCTTACCATCTTGATCTATACACCAAATAAGGTGAATTTAGATATTTATTTAGGACTGAGGTTCCAATCATCCTTATCTCTCTGAAACACACATCCCTGTCCGAAATAACCGATACTGGCACCCCATGCCGCGCCACGATCTCCCTGATATAGATGTCGGCCAATTTCTCGGCCGACATGCTCTCCTGAATCAGGATAAAGTGAGCACTCTTGGTCAATCGATCCACGATGACCCAAATCGAATCCACTCCACGCGCGGTCCTGGGAAGCTTCGTGATAAAATCCATCGTGATATCTTCCCATTTCCACAACGGGATGTCCAACGGCTGCATCTTGCCATGCAATCTCTGATGTTCGGCCTTGACCTTCCTGCAGGTCAAGCACCGCTCAACATACCATGCCACATCCCGCTTCATGCAGGGCCACCAATAATCTGGACGAAGATCCCTATACATCTTCGTCGCCCCGGGATGAATAGAGAATTGGGACTTGTGCGCCTCCTCAATCAAGATCTGGCGCATGCCTCCGTGATACGGCACCCACACCCTACGGTGTAGTGTCAATAGCCCTCAGCTATCATAATCGAAGGAGGAAACTTGACCCACCACACGCTCGCTCTTTCGATGTTCCTCCTTGATAGCCTCCTGTTGAGCCTCCCGAATCTGCTCCAACAGGGGAGTCACTACGGTCATCCTCATGCAAATATCCCTGATCAGTGCCGCCTTGCGGCTAAGTGCATCGGCCACCACGTTGGCCTTCCCCGGGTGGTAAAGGATCTCGCAATCCTAATCCTTCACCACATCCAACCACCGATGCTGCCTCATGTTCAGATTCGGCTGATCCATGAGGTAACTCAAACTCTTGTGGTCCGTGTAGATGGTACATCGAACCCCGTAGAGGTAATGTCGCCAAATCTTGAGGGCAAAAACCACCGCCCCCAACTCCAAATCATGCGTCAGGTAGTTTGCCTCGTGAGGCTTGAGCTGCCTCGAAGCGAAGGCAATGACATGCCCCCTCTACATCAGTACCGCGCCCATCCCTGAAATGGACGCGTCACAGTATACCACAAAATCAACTACGCCCTCTGGCAGGGCTAAGATTGGCGCCTCGTACAATCTTTGTCTCAGCATCTCAAACGCAGCCTGCTGCTCGGGTCCCCACCGAAAGACTACGGCTTTCTTCGTCGGCCGCGTCAGAGGTACGGCTATCTTGGAGAAGTCCTGAATGAATCTCCGATAATAGCCTGCCAATCCTAGGAAACTCGGAATCTCAGATGGAGACTTCGGAACCTCCCATCTCATCACGGCCTTGACCTTGGCCGGATCGACCAGAATCCCGTTCTAGTTGACAAGGTGACCGAGAAATTGCACCTGGCGCAACCAAATCTCACACTTAGAGAACTTGGCATACAAGCTCTCCCTCCTCAGGGTCTCCAATACCTCTCGTAGATGCTCCTCATGCTCTTCCTGTGTCTTGGAATAAACCAAGATGTCATCGATAAAGACTATCACAGACCGATCCAACATCGGTCTACATACGCGGTTCATGAGGTCCATGAACGCGGCAGGAGCACTGGTGAGCCGAAATGGCATCACCACGAACTCATAATGGCCATAGCGCGTCTGAAATGCGATCTTCTGCGTATCCTCCTCCTTGACCCTCATCTGATGATAACCCGAACGCAAATCAATCTTGGAGAATCAAGATGCTCCCTGAAGCTGGTCAAAGAGGTCATCAATCCTCGGGAGTGGGTAACGGTTCTTCACCGTTACCTTGTTCAGCTCCCGGTAATCTATACACATCCGATGCGACCCGACCTTCTTTTTCATGAACAAAATTGGGGCTCCCAAGGTGAACTACTCGGTCGAATGAATCCCTTGTCTAACAGCTCCTGCAGCTGTGTATACAACTCCTGCATCTCAGGAGGAGCCAACCGATACGGTGCCTTGGCTATCGGAGCCGCACCAGGAACGAGGTCAATCCTAAACTCAACCTGTCGCTCCGGAGGTATCCCAAGAAGCTTCTCTGGAAAAACATCTGCAAAATCTCGCACCACCGGAACCTCGCTCACCGTCGCCTTACCCGCCTCCCGGGTATCCATCACGTACGTGACATATCCTGCGCATCCCTGCTAAAGGTATCGTCTAGCCCTCACTGCCGAACAGACTGTAGGTCTACACTGTGGCCTCTCGCCATGAATCACTAACTCTCCCCCACCTGGGGTCCTGACTCGCACTAGCTGCTGCGCGCAATCTATCACCGCCCCATTGGGGCTCAACCAATCCATGCCTATAATCACCTTGTTCCCACGCAACGGAATGGGAACCAAGTCTACCAAATAGCGCTCCTCAAACAAAAGCAATACGCAATCCCGAAACACCATCGATGCTCGCACCGATCGATCATCAGCAATCTCTACCTCCAAAGGGCAATCTAACTCGCCCGAAGACTCAGGAAACATCTTGCTAAGCGCAAGGGAAACAAATGATCAGGATGCACCCGAGTCGAACAACACCTAAACTGGGATGCCGTTCACATGGAACGATCCTAATGCATACATATACACACAGAGCACATATCAATAACATAGCATCATAAAAATAAAATGGAGGGAAAGAATCATACCCGTCACCACATCGGGTGCGGTGCGTGCCTCCTCGGTAGTCAGCTGAAATGCCCGGCTCCTCACCAATGGAGCCTCTGCCTTGCCCTGCCGGCCATCCGTGATCCACAGGGTCGCTGGAGCTGGCGCCTTTACTGACGCTGGGACTGTCAACTGGGGGCAATTGGCCTTCTTGTGGCCCCTCTGGTTGCAGTGGAAACACAGCAACTCAGTCGTCTGAATAATTGCTGCCGGAGCAGTGCAATCCCTGCTATAGTGCCCAGACTTGCCGCACTTGTAGCAGCTTGATGATCCCAACATGCACGCCCCCTTGTGCGTCTTGCCGTATTTCCTGCAGCGTCCCCATCCCTGCTGGCCTTTCGGCCCCACATCTGATCCCTTGGGCGTCTTCCCCGAAGCCCCTCCTGACTGACCCTCTTCTGCCTTCTGTTTCCGGATGTGCTCTAAATCTATCTCCCTCTCCCTAGCCCTGGCAATCATGGAGTCCAAGGTGGGGCAAGCTGAAAAACTAACGTGCTCCTGGATATCAGCCTGGAGCATGTCGTGATAGCGGGTCCTCCTCATGTCCTCATCGCCCGCATATTGGGGCACCAGCAGTGCCCTCTCCCGGAACTTGGCGGTGATCTCCGCCACAGTCTCTGTCGTCTGTCTCATGTCCCAAAACTCCCTGGCCAGTTGCTGAAGCTCGACAGCCGGTGCAAACTCCACCCTGAAACTGGTCATAATGTCCGACCAGGTCATAGCCTCGATAGCTGAGGCTCCCAACGAGTCACCCACTGACTCCCACCAATCTCGAGCTCGGTCCCGTAAACACCCTGCTGCATACCTCACCTTCGACCCCTCGGGGCAGAAGCTAGTCAACTGTGCAGACTCGATGTCTGCAATCCATCGCCTGGCAGCAATGGGGTCTTTCACCCCGTGGAAAGCTGGCGCACCACTGCCCCTGAAGTCCTTAAAGGACAGCGTGCGAGGTCCCGACTGGCCAGATGCCATGTTGCTCCTGAACGCCCTAAGGCGATCCTCCATCAACTCGATGATCCCCTCCTTGATCGACCCAAAGATGATGGGGGTCGACACAAGGATGCCTCTGGTAATCTCTGACGCGATGAACTCGCGTAGTCCCTCATCGACTGGCTCGGAACCTGATCCCGAACCTGACCCCTCTCCTGAACCGCCATCTATCGGCCTCGAACATAGTTGCGGGACGAAATCCGACAGCCAATTGCTGGCTCTGAATAACAATATAGGAATAATAACTGTTAGTGACACTAATACTTCTTGAGGGATCACATCTACCACAAGTTCCCTAGTCTCATCTTGGCCTCCCTTGGCTCGGGTACGGATCGTCTGCTTTCAGTAGTACGAGCCCATACTACCTTCCACATCTATCCGTACCTTCTTCAAGGACTGCCTCGACTCCACCAGATCCCTTCCACTACGGCTGATCACTGCTATACTCATCCTAGGCTTGCCCTAGGGAAATCTCAGGCTCCACCCTACCAGGTCCTCAGCTGCTGAAGGCCTCTTAGTAGTGCCAATTAACCATTACCTGAATACCATCACATGTGGCGAGGCTCGGATAATCCTTCAAGTAACAGGCTCATCCCTACAACGGTTAGACTCAAACGAGAGTTGCGCAATAGGGCCAAATCCAGCACTCTAAGATTATTCAACCCTGATCACATGTGACGTGACGTATTCACCTAATGGCTAACTCCCACCACTTAGAGTCCCACAAAGCACAAATCAAGCAGCATTCGAACTAAGGGAACAATCTCAAGCAAATCCGCTCTCATAGAGAAAAACTGATCTAGCATATAGAGCTAAACTCATACTATCAGGCATAACCTAACAGGCTATCCTACTGTTGTCTACTCGACTCTAGCATGCAATTTTCATACAGCTGAAACACATAAAGCAAGCACATGAGGCATCACTCCTAGATCCTTAGTCCTATTCTAGCATGCTATTCTACAAAATCTGATAAACATAACATAAACTTGTATGGGTACTTTGGGGAATACTTACTTGAGCTCGGCCGGTTATCTTGGGGACTATCTCCCTTACTACCACTAACAGATAGCATCATATCATACTAGCACATAAACATAGCACAGGTAGTAGTAACCCTAGATGAATATCACGGAGACAATCATCCACATACAACTCTTACTGGTGGGCAGGCATTATGGCCGTAGACCCACCGCTACTGGAAGGTAACTCACCTCGAAGTAGCTGCTGATCTGGTCGGGAACTGACTGCCTACTGCTGCTGCTGCTACTCCGGAAATCCTCCGGCTGCAATTTCCACAACATACTGAATCAATCACTGCTAATTGTCCTTTGGGTAAAATGACCATTTTACCCCTGATCATGTCATAAGTCAAAGTCAGAGTCAACTTTCAGTTGACCCGACTCGCCGAGTTGGCTCTCCAACTCGTCGAGTCCCTATCTAATTGATTTCCCTAGATCCTGTCCCTACTCGTCGAGTTAGACGTTGACTCGACGAGTTCTCCTTCTAAACTGAGGTTCAAGTCCTTCATCCTACTCGCCGAGTTCATCTTCATCTGAAGAACACATATGCTGCGACTCGTCGAGTCTGTTCTTGATCTAAGGAGATTGCCTTGAACTCGCCGAGTCAGGGCATTGACTCGCCGAGTTCCTCCATGGATGAGTTTGGCTTCCAACTCACTGAGTCACACCCCGTGACTCACTACTCCCACTCAAACAACGAAAAGAGGACAAACTCGGAGACTCGCAAGTAGACTCGCCGAATCAGATGAACGACTCGCCGAGTCGTTACCATGCAATCACTATATGTTGGATTCTGCTTGAATCCAGCTTATGCTATCCACAGATCTGGGTTCCTAGAGCATGAATAACACGTAAAGTTTCCAACTTTACGTGTAGATATTCACCAATGAGAGTTTTTGGGTTCAAAATGTTGGATTAGTGTCTAAGTCCATAACTATTTTGGTATGTACTTGACCCGATGGTGCATGGTCCTTTTGGGTTGCCTTCACCAAAGCAACTTGACTGGAGAAATAATAGAGAAAGAGGTTATTATGATTTATTAATATGTTATAAGAATAATATATTAAAGGAGAAATCATATTTGTTTAATTAATATTGGTCAATAATTAAGAATTAATTTTGTGATCAAATGTAATTAATTAAACTAGAGGGGCTGAATTGTAATTATATGATAGTTGCAAAATAGGGTAATGGTTATCCTTGTTAAAGGATGAACGAATTCAAGGATAAGGATATCCTTGAAATCGTCCAAGGTCCAAGAGATAAGGGTTTTCAAGGCTTATCTTATGGTTGCTTGGTGGGCAAGTAACTGGATAAGGATAAGGACTGAAACCCTAATCCCAACCCTATATAAAGACCCCTAAGGCTTGAGAATTTCGTGCACTTGATCCCTAGAGCATCTAAGGACGAATTTCTACCTCTCTCCTCTCTCTTTATACCTTCTCCACTTGCTTATGGTGTTTGTAAGCCATTAGAGGCACAACACTTGTGGTGCTTGCTTTCAAGACTTTGGGTTTGAAGATTTAAGTAGTTATTACAATATAACAACAAAAGGTATGTAATCTAACCTTCTTTGTTTTAATCCCTTGATTTTCGAAATTTGGCCTCCTCCCCAAGATAAGATCCTAAATTTTAGGGATTTGGAATATCCCATATCTTGTAATTATTCTCTAATTGTTATATATGGTAATTAAAGATTTTGCATTATCCTATCCTTAATTTCGAGATCTAGGGAGATTTTTAAGGGATTAGGATATCTTAAATGTATAAATGGTAATTATCCTCATAATTTAAATAATCCCTTATGATTTAATAATTAAATTAATAGTCTAATTCAAGATAATTATTAAAATCAAGAGTTTTAATATTTAAAATTTTAATTTATATGTCATAAATTCGAAAATTTTAAGAGACATTAAAACTCAATTGTTTTTTGAAAAGTTTCAAAACTTGCCCTCAAGTTTTGGAATTTAAAAGTTGATTAAAAGTTTAATTAGGAATGTTAAATTCTAAAACTCTAGTATAGTTTTGAAAAAAGTTCAAATCACACCCCTATGGTTTTATTAATTAATTAAGGTGAATAACTAAAGGAGGTTTAATAAATCCATAAAAGTTTAGGTTTACAATTCAATTGAATTAAAAGTATAATTGTTAAATTAGACCACCTAGTATTTTGAAAGTGTAAAATACAACATGTACTATATATAACATTAAAAGTCTAACATTATATATATGTATGAGTAAAACTCAGTCTTACATTTAGTAGGCCTCATTCACGAAGCTGGTCTATAAGGGGTGTTTAAGGAAATTGCCTATAAAATGGCAATTGAATGGGTATCCACTCTTACCCACCGCACTCTTGACTAGTGGAGGGTCGTTAGCCGAACGGGTAGGATAGGACGAAACCTTCCATTATAAGTATAATGAAGTATAAAAGTAACTAAATGTTTTCATCAAATTCCCAATCTTAGTTACTTAGGCAAAAGTGAATTGATGCAATTCCATGAAATTACACTTTGTGCCCTTGCGAAGACGTTAGTGGAGCGTGTGTGGTTTACCAGAACACTAAATGGTTCTAAGCAAAGGTAGCAAAGGGTGTCTCAATGTTTGTCATAGTTCGGTGGAGCGTGTGTGGTTTACCGGCACATCGAATAGGTGACTATAACATGTGAGGGCACCATGTAAGTTTGCATGGTTATTCACACCCGCTTTGTGATTCTCGGCATCCCAGTCACAAACAAGAGGGGCATATCGAGATTTAAACATGCCATTGAAAGTTCAATGAATCTCAAAGGTGATGGGTTTTGGTCATAAGACATCCTATGTGCTTATACAAACCCTAATGCTTGGATCTAGGTTTCTCTATTGTACATGCTTTGAATCCAAGACTATAAACCCTAATTCTAACATATGGAAATCAATATTAACATATAATTAGGTTTATGATATTACCTTGATTATTATGTAGCAATAACAATCCCAATTCCTCCTTTGAATTGACTTTGGAAGGCTTAGAGTCACAAGTGTCACTCCTCTAATGGCTTACAAACACCAAGAGCAAATGGAGAAGGTATAAAGAGAGAGGAGGGAGGTTAGAATTCGTCCTTAGGACCTCTTGGGAAGGGTTGGCCGAATTCCTAAGCCCTAAGGGGTTTATATAGGTGTAAAGATTAAGGTTTTAGTCCTTATCCTTATCTAGTTGCTTGTCCACCAAGCAACCATAAGATAAGTCCTACAAACCCTTATCCTAGTCGAATTCTAAGGGATTTACACCTCAAATTCGTTCACCATATATATAAGATAATCCTTACCTTATTTTGTAACTATCACATAATTACAATTCAGCCTCTCTAGTTTAATTAATTACACTTGATCACAAAATTAATTCTTAATTAATTATTGACCAATATTAATTGAACAAATATGATTTCTCCTTTAATATATTATTCTTATAACATATTAATAAATCATAATAACCTCTCTCTTTATTTATTTCTCCAATCAAGTTGCTTTGGTGAAGGCAACCCAAAAGGACCATGCACCATCGGGTCAAGTACATACCAAAATAGTTATGGACTTAGACACTAATCCAACAGTCTCACACTTGGATAAGTCTAACAACTATTCTGCGTATGACTTCGGATCCCGATCTGCAATTGTAGCTTTCCAAATCCGCTGTCAACTATGATCATATCAAATATGCGTGTCCTTAGATAAGGGATCATATATTCCTCCATTCTAGATATCATATGAGATATGATTTCAAATCATTCTCTTTGTACTATTTCTCGATTTCCGATTTATGACGACTGACTAATTGAACAAATCAAATTAGCCCTAGCCCGGCCGAGCATTTACGTTTGTCATCACAAAATCATCGAGGGGCCCAAAGATATCGCCTTTATCCTACTTTGAATAAAAGGAATGGATAAACTTTGATACAATGCTCGCTTGCACTCACGCACCGAATCACACACAACAATATGTTTTATAACACCAAGTTACTAGTGCGTTTACATATTATCAATGTGCAACTGATTCGCAAGATAAAAATCACACATCTTGGTTTCAAGAATATAAGATGTTATCGTCTCACCAATCACTCGTGATACAATCCATGGAGTGATCCAAGTGAGCGTGGGTCTAATCCAATGCTCAAATCACATTCATAAGCACTCATGAACGTTGCAGCAAACATTTGCTTATGTCTAATACTCTTTTAGACAATCCACACACCAATTCACGACAGATAGCATCATATCATACTAGCACATAAACATAGCACAGGTAGTAGTAACCCTAGATGAATATCACGGAGACAATCATCCACATACAACTCTTACTGGTGGGCAGGCATTATGGCCGTAGACCCACCGCTACTGGAAGGTAACTCACCTCGAAGTAGCTGCTGATCTGTTCGGGAACTGACTGCCTACTGCTGCTGCTGCTACTCCGGAAATCCTCCGGCTGCAATTCCCACAACATACTTAATCAATCACTGCTAACTGTCCTTTGGGTAAAATGACCATTTTACCCCTGATCATGTCATAAGTCAAAGTCAGAGTCAACTTTCAGTTGACCCGAATCGCCGAGTTGGCTCTCCAACTCGTCGAGTCCCTATCTAATCGATTTCCCTAGATCCTGTCCCTACTCGTCGAGTTAGACGTTGACTCGACGAGTTCTCCTTCTAAACTGAGGTTCAAGTCCTTCATCCTACTCGCCGAGTTCATCTTCATCCGAAGAACACATATGCTGCGACTCGTCGAGTCTGTTCTTGATCTAAGGAGATTGCCTTGAACTCGCCGAGTCAGGGCATTGACTCGCCGAGTTCCTCCATGGATGAGTTTGGCTTCCAACTCACTGAGTCACACCCCGTGACTCACTACTCCCACTCAAACAATGAAAAGAGGACAAACTCGGAGACTCGCAAGTAGACTCGCCGAGTCAGATGAACGACTCGCCGAGTCGTTACCATGCAATCACTATATGTTGGATTCTGCTTGAATCCAGCTTATGTTATCCACAGATCTGGGTTCCTAGAGCATGAATAACACGTAAAGTTTCCAACTTTACGTGTAGATATTCACCAATGAGAGTTTTTAGGTTCCAAATGTTGGATTAGTGTCTAAGTCCATAACTATTTTGGTATGTACTTGACCCGATGGTGCATGGTCCTTTTGGGTTGCCTTCACCAAAGCAACTTGACTAGAGAAATAATAGAGAAAGAGGTTATTATGATTTATTAATATGTTATAAGAATAATATATTAAAGGAGAAATCATATTTGTTTAATTAATATTGGTCAATAATTAAGAATTAATTTTGTGATCAAATGTAATTAATTAAACTAGAGGGGCTGAATTGTAATTATATGATAGTTGCAAAATAGGGCAATGGTTATCCTTGTTAAAGGATGAACGAATTCAAGGATAAGGATATCCTTGAAATCGTCCAAGGTCCAAGAGATAAGGGTTTTCAAGGCTTATCTTGTGGTTGCTTGGTGGGCAAGTAACTGGATAAGGATAAGGACTGAAACCCTAATCCCAACCCTATATAAAGACCCCTAAGGCTTGAGAATTTCGTGCACTTGATCCCTAGAGTATCTAAGGACGAATTTCTACCTCTCTCCTCTCTCTTTATACCTTCTCCACTTGCTTATGGTGTTTGTAAGCCATTAGAGGCACTACACTTGTGGTGCTTGCTTTCAAGACTTTGGGTTTGAAGATTTAAGTAGTTATTACAATATAACAACAAAAGGTATGTAATCTAACCTTCTCGGTTAATTTCGAAAATAAAAATCTTGATTAGGGTTTTATTATGTGTTCATAATGTTGTGTATCTAATAGTGAAAACATAGATCCAATGCTAGGGTTGCATGTACACATAGGATTGTTTGTATAAAACCCATCAGTGGTATCAGAGCCTTTGGTTAACTTATTTTCAATTAGTTTATTCAATTGTATGAACTTGAGATATTAGGGTTTATGGCCAATAAAGCCTAGGTGACTAGGATTTTCTAGATTAGGGTTTGCAAACCCTAATTTGCAAGAGTTTGAATAAGATCTTCAAATCCTTTCCTTAAACCCTTAAATTTCGAAATCTAGGGTTTGTTTTAATCCCTTGATTTTCAAAATTTGGCCTCCTCCCCAAGATAAGATCCTAAATTTTAGGGATTTGGAATATCCCATATCTTGTAATTATTCTCTAATTGTTATATATGGTAATTAAAGATTTTGCATTATCCTATCCTTAATTTCGAGATCTAGGGAGATTTTTAAGGGATTAGGATATCTTAAATGTATAAATGGTAATTATCCTCAGAATTTAAATAATCCCTTATGATTTAATAATTAAATTAATAGTCTAATTCAAGATAATTATTAAAATCAAGAGTTTTAATATTTAAAATTTTAATTTATATGTCATAAATTCGAAAATTTTAAGAGACATTAAAACTCAATTGTTTTTTGAAAAGTTTCAAAACTTGCCCTCAAGTTTTGGAATTTAAAAGTTGATTAAAAGTTTAATTAGGAATGTTAAATTCTAAAACTGTAGTATAGTTTTGAAAAAAGTTCAAATCACACCCCTATGGTTTTATTAATTAATTAAGGTGTATAATTAAAGAAGGTTTAATAAATCCATAAAAGTTTAGGTTTACAATTCAATTGAATTAAAAGTATAATTGTTAAATTAGACCACCTAGTATTTTGAAAGTGTAAAATACAACATGTACTATATATAACATTAAAAGTCTCACATTATATATATATATATATATATATATATATATATATATATATATATATATATATGTATGAGTAAAAGTCAGTCTTACATTTAGTAGGCATCATTCACGAAGCTGGTCTATAAGGGGTGTTTAAGGAAATTGCCTATAAAATGACGATTGAATGGGTATCCACTCTTACCCACCGCACTCTTGACTAGTGGAGGGTCGTTAGCCGAACGGGTAGGATAGGACGAAACCTTCCATTATAAGTATAATGAAGTATAAAAGTAACTAAATGTTTTCATCAAATTCCCAATCTTAGTTACTTAGGCAAAAGTGAATTGATGCAATTCCATGAAATTACACTTTGTGCCCTTGCGAAGACGTTAGTGGAGCGTGTGTGGTTTACCGGAACACTAAATGGTTCTAAGCAAAGGTAGAAAAGGGTGTCTCAATGTTTGTCATAGTTCGGTGGAGCATGTGTGGTTTACCGGCACATCGAATAGGTGACTGTAACATGTGAGGGCACCATGTAAGTTTGCATGGTTATTCACACCCGCTTTGTGATCCTCGACATCCCAGTCACAAACAAGAGGGGCATATCGAGATTTAAACATGCCATTGAAAGTTCAATGAATCTCAAAGGTGATGGGTTTTGGTCATAAGACATCCTATGTGCTCATACAAACCCTAATGTTTGGATCTAGGTTTCTCTATTGTACATGCTTTGAATCCAAGACTATAAACCCTAATTTTAACATATGGAAATCAATATTAACATATAATTAGGTTTATGATATTACCTTGATTGTTATGTAGCAATAACAATCCCAATTCCTCCTTTGAATTGACTTTGGAAGGCTTAGAGTCACAAGTGTCACTCCTCTAATGGCTTACAAACACCAAGAGCAAATGGAGAAGGTATAAAGAGTGAGGAGGGAGGTTAGAATTCGTCCTTAGGACCTCTTGGGAAGGGTTGGCAGAATTCCTAAGCCCTAGGGGGTTTATATAGGTGTAAAGATTAAGGTTTTAGTCCTTATCCTTATCTAGTTGCTTGTCCACCAAGCAACCATAAGATAAGTCCTAGAAACCCTTATCCTAGTCGAATTCTAAGGGATTTACACCTCAAATTCGTTCACCATATATATAAGATAATCCTTACCTTATTTTGTAACTATCACATAATTACAATTCAGCCTCTCTAGTTTAATTAATTACACTTGATCACAAAATTAATTCTTAATTAATTATTGACCGATATTAATTAAAAAAATATGATTTCTCCTTTAATATATTATTCTTATAACATATTAATAAATCATAATAACCTCTCTCTTTATTTATTTCTCCAATCAAGTTGCTTTGGTGAAGGCAACCCAAAAGGACCATGCACCATCGGGTCAAGTACATACCAAAATAGTTATGGACTTAGACACTAATCCAACAGTCTCCCACTTGGATAAGTCTAACAACTATTCTGCGTATGACTTCGGATCCCGATCTGCAATTGTAGCTTTCCAAATCCGCTGTCAACTATGATCATATCAAATACGCGTGTCCTTAGATAAGGGATCATATATTCCTCCATTCTAGATATCATATGAGATATGATTTCAAATCATTCTCTTTGTACTATTTCTCGATTTCCGATTTATGACGACTGACTAATTGAACAAATCAAATTAGCCCTAGCCCGGCCGAGCATTTACGTTTGTCATCACAAAATCATCGAGGGGCCCAAAGATATCGCCTTTATCCTACTTTGAATAAAAGGAATGGATAAACTTTGATACAATGCTCGCTTGCACTCACGCACCGAATCACACACAACAATATGTTTTATAACACCAAGTTACTAGTGCGTTTACATATTATCAATGTGCAACTGATTCGCAAGATACAACTCACACATCTTGGTTTTAAGAATATAAGATGTTATCGTCTCACCAATCACTCGTGATACAATCCATGGAGTGATCCAAGTGAGCGTGGGTCTAATCCAATGCTCAAATCACATTCATAAGCACTCATGAACGTTGCAGCAAACATTTGCTTATGTCTAATAATCTTTTAGACAATCCACACACCAATTCACGACAGTCTTCATTCATATCTACTTCCAACATATGAACGACTGTGGCCCGTTTGAATAGTTCGATTATTCTTAATAACCTCAATTATTCTGGAAGTCAAAACATGAAAATGTGAAACACAAGAATAATACTAATCCCATATGGCCTCAACCCTTTGAGCATAAATAAAACACCTTTTATTTATCACCATATTGATTACTCATTATTTGTAGTTTCGGGTAATCAACTTCTTACTTGAATTACAATACTTGTCCCATGCTCCTAGCATGCACACAATGTTTACCTATGGTTCTTACTTTGTGAAATAGATCACATTGAACACATTTCCAATCATTCTCATTTCACAACTCCAAATCCTTTTCATAAGTGAAAGAATATCAAATTCTTGCTACTTATAGAATATGCTAGATTCTAACATTTTATGTAATGATCTCTTTTGTAATGTCACTGCACCAAAGTCACAAAGACTATTGACAATGATATTACAAAGTCTTCTATCAGAGATTGTTACAAGACAATTCCATAGATGTGATGTCTCTCACTCAAAGTACTTTCTTTGAACATCCTTTCGCATAGAAGTTTCTAATCTAGTCATAGATTTCTCAATATTCAATTCCAAATATGGACACACTTCCATATGTTCCATATGACAACTCATTCTTAATAGAATCTTATCTATTCATAATAAAGTCGATATGGTCCATCCAATATGGAAACATTTCCATAATTTCCAATACTATACTTCCAACTACTCACAAGCGACCAATCCTCGTTGAACTTTGGATTGTCCTTTGATAGTTGTTTAATTATTTTAGTCAGAACCGATTCTAGTCCTTTTTCCCTCTAAATGCGCTATACATTTCGAAAACTTTAGAATGGTCAAACATTAAAGCATTTGCAATCGATCCTTTACCCGAAGCGTATGGGACACGACGCATAATGTTTTATTTGCTATGTTCTCGAAATTCGAATTGTGAAGAGGGATGCCGTAATCATAATCGAAATTTTAAGAACACACGTTGTACCTTTGACTAAATTTTATTAACATTTCTCAACCTAAACCTTTAGATTTGAAATGAAGCATTATATTCTCTCCCTTAATTATAGCAAAACAACTCTTCAACTATTGCGACTTTGCAAAGTATGACTCTTGTTTTCTATAATTAATATTGCTAACCTTGCAATACTTTCCTTAATAATCATATAATCATAACTTTTATGCTCCCACTATCTTGATGATTATTATAAAACATAACACTTATGCTCCCACTAGCTTCGACATGTATTCATAAACATCTTAACTTTCAGAAAAACAATGCTTATTGAATTTCTTAAGTTCATGTTTCTAATTCTTAGTGCTTTGATAATCTTTTATCAAGGTTTCTTGAACTTATACACATTTGCCTTCGATAGTTCATATGTGTATCTAAACAATTAAGACTAATTGCCAAACCTCACAATTCAAATTATGGAAAGGGATGCCGTAACCATAATTGAATTCGAGAACGCAATTTTACAATCACTATCTTCTTAAAATCTGTCTTAGTGAAAGCATTTCCTCACAATCATTTTCATGAAGGAGGAAATCTTATGACACTTAGATTTAAACAGTGTATTTGTTCCTATCCATGTGAATTTTTCGAAACCAAAGTTTACGACAAATTCAGACTCTTATGGATCGAACTTTCTTGATCTCGATTTCTTGCCTTTATGGTAGCACAGCTGCCCACCATGTCTTCCAAGTAGTTAAGCAGCTCACCCTTTCCTATCAATGTACCTTTCATTAATTAAGGTGCTTTGCCTTTTATGCGTTCAAAATGAGAACTCATAGAACTCACATGCATAATTAACTCGATTGGATTGGCACAGAATCAAAATAATGTCAACACGATAGGTTGTAAACCTCAACTCGTGTGCTAGTGATGATCGATTAGGTTTATTTGATTTGTTCTTGAAACTTTTCAAGACTATAAAGACTCCCACTGACTCCTTGACATATACGATTCTCTTGTCAAAACATTTCTTGACAAACAAATATTCAAGAGTTAGTGTAGCTTTTATCAAAACAAAACACTTCATAATTTTGGTCTTAGTTGGTCTTTGTCAAAACATTTCCAAGATATCACAACTTTCCACAATTGATGAATGTTATAAACCTTCTTAATACTATTCACTCAATGTCACAATCTTAACTTTAGGACTTGTTTTGGAATGAAGTATGATTCACTTATTGATTTGCCCATTTGTTCAATCTTAGATTCCTCTTCTTGGACATACAATTGTACCAAGACTCACTTAGAGGATCAATTGAGATATGGTTATTAATCATTACGACCTATCATAAAGCATGAAAGGTACTCTCCCTTCTTCTTAGAATGGAGAAACATTTATCTCTCTGCCTACTTGATTCTTGTTATTCGTTCTATTATTGATTTAAACTTTTTCAATCAATTCAGAATTACACTTAATCTTATAAATATAATCATATTTACTAAACCTTTAGTAAATCATGACGAATTTCTTGTTACTCTTATGGTGGACTTTGATCAACACACAACTTTGTGTTCTCGATCTCCTAGTCTTTCACTTGACACTTTGTCAATGAATCAGTCTAATTTCCAAATACGAAATTTCTCATTCATCGTGCATCCACGTTGCATGATTCCAAGTTTCTGTCCAAATGAAACTTGGGCGATGAGAAACTCTCCCTATTTGGTAAATTCTTGACTTTTCCATAAACACCATAAATAAGAATCATATACATTTGTTGTAGAAATATGCAAACACCAATTTTCATAACGATTTCATTGTAAGGAAATAAATAAATAAATAAGTCAAACGAAAATTTATTTTATTTATAAAAGCAGCGGAAAACATTTGTCCTTACAATGCAAAATCCATTGAAAACTATGTATTTCAAAAGAAAATTTCTAACAACTCTATCATAACTATCTAAGCTCAAAATCTAATCTTCAAGTCCATGCGATCAAGATCCATTCCTTGTGATTAGATTCATCTTGTTCTTTCACCAAGCTTCCTTTCTTTTCATCGATCCTGTAAAACATTCAAATGCAATCTTATCACATTATGTATCAATGAATAGGAACTTAATGGAGTTAGATAGTGGATTTTACCTGAAGCGCAGCCATACTCTTTGACTCTCCCATCTTCTGGACTCTTCAGGCTCTTTGGGCAGACTTGTATCCAACGCCCTTTCTTTTGGCAGCAAATGCAGGTCGGTTCTCCTAGAACGTCCTCGGAAGCATGGTCGGTTGACTTTCCCAACAAATACGCTCCATTGCTTCGCCAAATCATTTCTGATTCAGCAGCAATGAGTATGTAAGTTAGGTCAATGAGGTTGTCGTCATGATCCATCATATAATACTTTCTCTTGAACTCATTATATGATTCAGGAAGTGACTGCAAAACCCAATTCACAGCCAACTCATCTGGGAATGACACACCTAACATTATCAACCTATCAATGTGTGATTTCATTCCTAGAACGTGGGCACACACGGGTTTACCATCTTCATGTTTCATTTCCAATAGGGCTTTACTGATATTGAACCTTTCAATTCTTCGATCTTGTGGGTTGGGGAGAATAATAGGAGGAGGAGGAGGAAGTGAAGCATGATTTCTTGTTCCTCGATTGAATCGTGGAATACCATCTTCATGTGGAAAGCTTGTTCCACGGGATTTGGGAAGACCATAGTTGTCGAACTTTGACATCTACAAAACGGGAGAAAAACAAATTCAAGTTAGTTGATAGATTGACTTCTTAGTAAATCACCCAAATGAGATACTAAGGCTAGGACCCAACACAATATTCTACAACTCGGGAGAGGGATGCCGTAACCCTAATTGAAGAATATTTGAAGGTAAGTGAATGACGATTCACTAATTTCCACCACGAAAAATGAAAAAGAAATTTAAGTTTTAAATCTATGAAAACTCCTAGATCCTTTGAGATTCATTGAACTTTCAATGGCATGTTTAAATCTCGATATGCCCCTCTAGTTTGTGACTGGGATGCCGAGGATCACAAAGCGGGTGTGAATAACCATGCAAACTTACATGGTGCCCTCACATGTTACAGTCACCTATTCGATGTGCCGGTAAACCACACACGCTCCATCGAACTATGACAAACATTGAGTCACCCTTTGCTACCTTTGCTTAGACACATTTAGTGTGTCGGTAAACCACACACGCTCCACTAACGTCTTCGCAAGGGCACAAAGTGTAATTTCATGGAATTGCATCAATTCACTTTTGTCTAAGTAACTAAGATTGGGAATTTTATGAGAACATTTAGTTACTTTTATACTTCATTATACTTATAATGGAAGGTTTCGTCCTATCCTACCCATTCCGCTAACGACCCTCCACTAGTCAAGAGTGCGGTGGGTAAGAGTGGATACCCATTCAATCGCCATTTTATAGGCAATTTCCTTAAACACCCCTTATAGACTAGCTTCGTGAATGAGGCCTACTAACGGTAAGACTGACTTTTACTCATACATATATATAATGTTAGACTTTTAATGATATATATAGTATAGGGTGTATTTTATACTTTCAAAATACTAGGTGGTCTAATTTAACAATTATACCTTTAATTCAATTAAATTGTAAACCTAAACTTTTATGGATTTATTAAACTTCTTTTAATTATACACCTTAATTAATTAATAAAACCATAAGGGTGTGATTTGAACTTTTTCAAAACAATACTAGAGTTTTAGAATTTAACATTCCTAATTAAACTTTTAATCAACTTTTAAATTCCAAAACTTGAGGGCAAGTTTTGAAACATTTCAACACATTAGGGTTTCAACTATTTAAATTTCAAAACTACAAAACTATTGGGTTCAAATTTAAACTATAAAACCTAAAGGGCAAAATATGAAACTTTTCATAACAACAAGGATCAAATAACAAATAATCTAAACTAACATTTAATTACATAATTATCCATATTTGATTTGTTTAATGATTTCTTGCAAAACAATTTATCAATTTACTCAAAATAATTAATCAATTATCTTATAAGGAAACAATTATCTTATTAATTGATAAATATCTTCAATTTGATCAAAATTGTAGTCAAATATATCATATAATCGGATTAATATTGATCTAATAACATGATAAGGCAACTATCCATAAGCAAAAACAGCAAGAAATCCCGAAGTACCCTCCATCTGACGAGTTGACTCGTCGAGTCAGGCTTGGACTCGTCGAGTCACCTTGGACTCGGCGAGTTCAGCTATGGACTCGGCGAGTCCAGCCTCCAGTATCCAAAAAATTGAATTTTCCAGTTACAACAAGCATCAATACAATAGAAACCAATCAAGGCTCTAATACCACTAATGGGTTTTGGTCATAAGACATCCTATGTGCTCATATAAACCCTAATGCTTGGATCTAGGTTTCTCTATTGTACATGCTTTGAATCCAAGACTATAAACCCTAATTCTAACATATGGAAATCAATATTAACATATAATTAGGTTTATGATATTACCTTGATTGTTATGTAGCAATAACAATCCCAATTCCTCCTTTGAATTGACTTTGGAAGGCTTAGGGTCACAAGTGTCACTCCTCTAATGGCTTACAAACACCAAGAGCAAATGGAGAAGGTACAAAGAGAGAGGAGGGAGGTTAGAATTCGTCCTTAGGACCTCTTGGGAAAGGTGGGCCGAATTCCTAAGCCCTAGGGGGTTTATATAGGTGTAAAGATTAAGGTTTTAGTCCTTATCCTTATCTAGTTGCTTGTCCACCAAGCAACCATAAGATAAGTCCTAGAAACCCTTATCCTAGTCGAATTCTAAGGGATTTACACCTCAAATTCGTTCACCATATATATATAAGATAATCCTTACCTTATTTTGTAACTATCACATAATTACAATTCAGCCCCTCTAGTTTAATTAATTACACTTGATCACAAAATTAGTTCTTAATTAATTATTGACCAATATTAATTAAACAAATATGATTTCTCCTTTAATATATTATTCTTATAACATATTAATAAATCATAATAACCTCTCTATTTATTTATTTCTCCAATCAAGTTGCTTTGGTGAAGGCAACCCAAAAGGACCATGCACCATCGGGTCAAGTACATACCAAAATAGTTATGGACTTAGACACTAATCCAACAAAAGGATCTAGGAGTTTTCATAGATTTATAACTTAAATTTCTTTTTCGTTTTTCGTGGTGGAAATTAGTGAATCGTCATTCACTTACCTTCAAATATTCTGCAATTAGGGTTACGGCATCCCTCTCCCGAGTTGTAGAATATTGTGTTGGGTCCTAGCCTTAGTATCTCATTTGGGTGATTTACTAAGGACTCAATCAATCAACTAACTTGAATTTGTTTTCTCCCGTTTTGTAGATGTCAAAGATCGACAACTATGGTCTTCCCGAATCCCGTGGAACAAGCATTCCACATGAAGATGATATTCCACGATTCGATCGAGGAACAAGAAATCATGCTTCGCTTCCTCCTCCTCCTCAAATCGTTCTCCCTAACCCACAAGATCGAAATATTGAAAGGTTCAATATCACTCAAGCGCTTTTGGCAAGTAAACATAAAGAAGGAAAGTCAGTGTGTGCACACGTCCTAGGGATGAAGTCACACATTGATAGGTTAAGAATGATGGGATCCGTTGTCGGTGAGGAGATGGCTGTTGATTGGGTTCTTTAGTCACTTCCTAACTCGTATAGTGAGTTTGTAAGAGAGTACTATATGATGAACCACGACGTGACCCTTATAGATCTCACCTATATGCTTATTGCTGTTGAATCAGCAATGGTTTGGCACAATAGAAAAGCAAAGTTGATTGGTGAATCTGCCTTCATGGATATAGACAATGGCAACGAAAGACATGCTATGATCGAAAAGTCCGATCATAAGAGAAAGGCAATGTCTGAAGTAGTTCCATGTCCTATTCCAAGAGAGTCTATTTGCTTTTATTGCCAAGAGAAGGGGCATTGGAGACAAAGTTGTCATATTTAACTAAGAGATCTAAGAGATGGGAGAGTCAGAACGTATGGCTCTACTTTAGGTAAAATCCACTATCTAACTCTGTTAAGTTCCTATTCATTGATTCTTAATACATGCTGTGATAAGATTGCATTTGAATGTTTTGCAGGATCGGTGAAAAGAAAGGAAGCTTGATGAGAGAGCAAGATGAATCTAATCACAAGAAATGGATCTTGATCGCATGGACGTGAAGATTAGATTTTGAGCTTAGGTAGTTATGATAGAGTTGTTAGAAATTTTCTTTATGAGATACATAGTTTTCAATGGATTTTGCATTTTAAGGACAAATGTTTTCCGCTGCTTTTATAAATAAAATAAATGTTGTTTGACTTATTTATTTATTTGTTTATTTCCTGTAACACCCCAACTTTTCTCGGTACGTTTGGTTATTTTAATTTAATTATCCTTGTAACCTTGGGTTAATTTATTTAACCAATGTCTTATTTCTTATGTTATTGGACTCTTTTGATCATCTTGTAAACTCCTTTTATTGAAGTCCATGGGCTATGGGCCTATTTGCAAAGTCCATCTAGTAAATAGTACTTAATGTGTAAATTGAATCATTTGGAACACACACAAGGAAAACACTCTAAACCCTCCCTCTCTCTCAAAAATCGTCCCTCTCTCTCTCTTTGGGATCAAGAGCAGCCAAGGGGCTGTTTGGAGCTTAATTCTTGTTCATTTCCAGCCTTGATTCGTATTGGTATGAACCTCCTTATCCTTTCTTACAACTTGATTCATAACCTTGTTCTAGTTTTATGATTTCATCTTCACTTCTTCTCCTTCTTATTTGATTTGTAATTGTATGTTATACATCATCTCAAGATCCTATCTTCACCCCATATATGGTGGATGATGGATCTAGGGGATTACATGTGGCAAAAGATCATGGAAACCCTAAAAGGGAGAATGATGATTTTATGTGCTTATGTTTATTTTCATGTTGATTATTATTACATACTTGTGGCTAAATGAAATCCTAATGATCCCTAACCCTTTTTTAGTACCACCATTATCATGGGGACTGAATTGGGATGATGAACACATCTTAAAATGTGTTTCAAAAGGAGAAGGATGGATAAGCCAAAAAGGAATCACGGGTGGCTACGATTCTGTTTTCCATCAGATCTGTAGTCATTTTGTAAAAATCATATCTGGAGCTCTAGAACTCAAACGGACCCCAAACCAGTTCCAAAAGCTCACAAATTGAGTTGGCTAACTTTCTTAAGCAGGACAACCTCACTGATAAGGGCTTTATCTATGTGAAAGAATAGCATCTTTTCTGTTAGGTCTGATCCGGGTCTGTTCTGATATGTCATTTTGTTTTCATCATTTATAAGGCTTGGAAAATGATCCAGAGTGATTCCAAGTTTCCATATGTTCCTTATATTATGAATTTAAGATCTGGAGAATATGGGGTGTTATTTCAAATTATAAATTGGTTAGAATGGATCCACACTCCAGGTCAGTCGGCAGCCACCAGCTTTTGCTAGTGCTGTGATTGTCCACAATGTGAATTTTATATCTGGAGTTTGAGAGATGCTTTTCATTCAATTCCAACTCTGAGACTTTCACTTGTATGTCCTTTAATTCTCTTAATTTTTTTTGGACGAATTCTACTCACAAGTTGGGTAGAATTGGCCAACATCACTTGACTGTATTGTTGGAGACAGAAGTGATACACCATTTTGTAAAATTCATATTTAATTCATCTTTTGGAGTTAGAATGAGTTCTTTATAGTTGTGGAATCCTGAGCAATCATAGTTTCCTATAAAATTTAGTTAAATCTATGTTTCTGTTTTAGATTTTGGAGTAAATCCATTTTGAACAGCAGGTCTGTTTTAGAGACCTTGCTGTGATTACTCTTTTCTCAACTCATAGCTTCATTACTTCTCCTTTCTAACCTTTAGTCCTTCTTAGGTGAGGTTTTGAAGTTTCTCAAGCATGGTAGCATTATTTGATTGTTATCCATCCTGAATACTCACTCAAGGTGAGTTCTCTCACACCGTTGTATTGATGATTGTGTTTGCTAGTTAGCTCGTGTGTGATTATTTGAATTTATTATAAAAGCATGCTATATAAGTATTGTTTTAATTCGCACATGTGCACTGTATGTAACTAATTATGGATATGGGGACACCACCAAAGGATACGGATTTACCGGTGCGGTGGGTAGGTAAGATCACCAACGTAATACTCTTCGTGAGGTGCGGTGATTAGGGCCAAATGATACGGGATCTTCCCGGTGCGGTTCAAACCTACAAGTCCTTCTTGTAATATAGACATTGATTCGTTCTTTGCCTTTATCATATAATTATAATTGGAAAATGGATTAGGGCTAGTAAATATAAATGTTAGTACAATGTCTGTGTTTGAATTCACTAAGCTTCGTGCTTATGTTTTTCCCTTATAACTTTTCAGGTGTTAAGATTAAAGAGGCTAAGGCTTGACATGGAGCATCGGGACATCGCTACTAGTTATTTTGTTGGGACCTTATTATTATTATTACTTCTGCACTTATTTTATATGATTATTAAGTTGATGGATTATGTTATGACTATTTCAGTTGTTTTAATTTAATTTAAGATGGCTTTTAAAAGTTAAAAATTTTTGAAAAAAAAATTGGGTGTCAGAAGTTGGTATCAGAGCCCACAGTTTGAGGGAACTAGGCATTCTTGTGGATGTTCTAGACTCAAATTTGAGGCTCTATAATAGTTTATTCTCTTTTTAAAAGATTTTTCAAACTTTCTGAAGACTAGTAGTGAAAGATGTCGCGGTGTGCCAGTCGGCCAGCCAAGTAAGCCTTATTTCTTATGTTAAATGTTTATGTTAAATTGTTGACTATGAATTGGATTCTACAAGCCTTAAAATATTAGATTACACGCTTAGTTAGTATTAACATGTGAGAGAGTTGTAAAATTAACGGCTAGAGTGAACTGGAAATTTTGAAACTAGACGCGAATGCGAAATTGAAACTTGTGTGGAAGGTAGTAGAAGGGCCCCTACTATTTGAAACATCGGTGCCGGTTTCGGGTCGGGGCAAGGTTGAAAAAATTTCAGCAAGCTGAGTGTTTTGTCTTCCTAGAAATATCTAGGCTGAATTGTTTCTAAGATTTTCCTTCTTCTGTGGATACTAATGGCTCCGCTTGCTCGACTTAATCAGCTCCAAATGGAGCAAGTTAGGGATATTGTCGCTGAGGAATTCAATAACACTTTCAATGAACTAATCCCGGGTGTGACCAACGACATAATCAACCAAGTTGGTGCTCTTCTGGATGAGCACCTCGCGGTTATTCTCGGGGGAGCATTACCGGCTTTGCCTGTTCAGGATTCGGCATACTACTTCGAGAAGTTCAGCAAGTGTAGCCCTCCTCTTTGGAACGGTGAACCCGACCCAGTGTCTGCTAAGCACTGGGTGTCAGATGTTGAGGGCGCCTTCATAACTGTTGGGTGTCCGGACCAGTACAAAGTAGTGATCGCCATGAATCAGCTGCGAAAAAGGGGAAAGACATGGTGGAACACCATCACCGCTCTATTGAACGAAGAAGAAGTGAGGGCCATGTCTTGGGCCCAATTTGTGGAGAGGTTCGAGGCACAATATATGCCTAAGGTGGAGCAGCAGTGGATGCAGCAAGAGTTCATGGCCTTACAGCAGACTATGGAGTCCTTTAGTGACCTGAACGCCAAGTTCTTGGAGATGCTATCTTTTTGCCCCTCGTTTGCAGGGAACGAGGCCTGGTTGGTCAGCCGGTACATGGCCATTCTACGTACCGAGATTTGGGAATTTGTTAGCATGCAGGAGTTCCCGACTTGATCTTTTCCCTATTGCGATGCGAGAGCTCTACGTTATCGTAGACATGGATTGGCTTGATGCGTTTGATGCGGAAATCCACTGTCGTAAGAAGCAAGTTCGTGTTCGAAACCCTAGAGGTGGAGAACTTATTATTCAGGGGGACATTCCCCGCCTAGCTATGGCTTCTTGCTCTTCTGCTATAGCACTAGACGACGTTCCTATCGTTTCCGACTTCAGTGATGTCTTTCCGGAGGAACTCCCTGGCTTGCCACCTATTCAGCAAGTGGAGTTTCGCATTGATTTGTTGCCAAGTGCGACTCCGGTAGCGAAATCTCCTTACCGCTTGGCACCACCTGAAATGAAAGATCTCCAAGATCAACTTCAAGAACTAAGTGATAAAGGGTTTATACGGCCAAGCTGCTCGCCTTGGGGTGCTCCTATTCTCTTTGTGAAGAAGAAAGATGGATCCCAGCGAAGGTGTATTGATTATAGGGAGCTAAACAAGCGCACGATAAAGAATAGGTACCCGTTGCCACGTATTGACGATCTTTTCGATCAGCTTCAGGGAGCATCTTGGTTTTCCAAGATTGATTTACGTTCTGGTTACCATCAGATGCGGGTTCGTGAAGAAGACATTGAGAAAACAGCATTCCGTACTCGATACGGGCACTTTGAATTCGTGGTGATGCCTTTTGGGCTCACCAATGCACCCGCAGCATTTATGGATCTCATGAACCGGGTGTGTAGCCTGATGCTTAACCGTTCGGTCATAATGTTCATAGATGATATCTTAGTCTATTCTAAGAGCAAAGAGGAGCATCAGCAACACCTTCGGGAGATTCTGGAAACTCTGGCAAGAGAAAGGCTTTATGCTAAATTCTCAAAATGTGAATTTTGGTTGGAAGAAGTTCAGTTCTTGGGGCATGTGGTAAACAAACACGGTATTAAGGTCGATCAAGCCAAGGTTAATGCGGTTAAACAATGGAAGATTCCAAAAACACCTTCTGAAATTCGCAGTTTCTTGGGTTTAGCCGGTTATTACCGGAGGTTCATTGAAAATTTCTCTAAAATCGCCTTACCACTCACCTGATTGACCAAGAAATCAATGAATTTCGTTTGGGGCCCGGAGCAGCAGCTGGCGTTTGATGAGTTAAGGAAACGATTGTGTGATGCTCCGATTTTGGCCTTACCTGATGGGGTTGAGGATATAGTGGTTTACTGTGATGCATCGCTTCAGGGTCTTGGTGTCGTATTAATGCAACGAGATAGGGTGATAGCCTATGCCTCCCGACAGCTGAAACCCCATGAACGAAGCTACCCCACTCATGATTTGGAGCTTGGGGCTGTTGTTTTTGCTCTTAAGATTTGGAGACACTATCTCTATGGAGTGAAGTTTATCATATACACTGACCATAAGAGTCTGAAATATTTGTTCGAGCAGCGGGATTTGAACATGAGGCAAACCAGATGGTTGGATGTGGTAAAAGATTATGATTGTGAAATTCACTACCACCCCGGTAAAGCTAATGTGGTAGCTGATGCTCTCAGTCGTAAACAATCTGCCGAACCGATTCGAGCTAAGTGTCTCCAGATCACGATGGTGTCGTCTTTGTTAGATCTAATCCGGGACGCCCAAAAGACGGCAATACTGGAGGAAAACATCAGGCGTGAGAAGATTGGGAAAGAGTTGCCTAAGATGGAACGAGACGGGCGGGGTTTGCTGACTCGCTACGGTAGGGTTTGGGTTCCATATACCGAAGGAAATCGGAAAACCCTAATGGATGAGTCTCATAAGTCAAAATTTTCTATCCATCCTGGTGCTACTAAAATGTATCGGGACCTTCGGGAGGCTTACTGGTGGCATGGAATGAAGAATGATGTGGCTCGATTTGTGGAAGAATGTATGACCTGTCGGAAGGTTAAGGTGGAACACCAGAAACCGCATGGGAAGTTGCAACCATTGGAGATTCCTGAATGGAAATGGGAGCATCTAACCATGGACTTCATTACAAAACTTCCTAGAATTGCCCGAGGAGCCGATACGATATGGGTTGGAATGAAGAATGATGTGGCTCGATTTGTGGAAGAATGTATGACCTGTCGGAAGGTTAAGGTGGAACACCAGAAACCGCATGGGAAGTTGCAACCATTGGAGATTCCTGAATGGAAATGGGAGCATCTAACCATGGACTTCATTACAAAACTTCCTAGAATTGCCCGAGGAGCCGATACGATATGGGTGATTGTTGATCGTTTGACTAAGAGTGCTCACTTTCTGGCTATAAAGGAGAGCTCATCGCCGGAGAAATTAGCCGAGATCTTTGTTCGGGAGATTGTCTCATTACACGGGGTGCCCGTTTCTATCGTCTCCGATCGGGACACCCGATTTACTTCTCGGTTCTGGAGGAAGTTTCAAGAGGATTTGGGCACACGATTACATTTTAGCACTGTCTTCCATCTGCAGATAGACGGGCAGAGTGAGCGGACAATTCAGACCTTGGAGGACATGCTTAGGGCATGTGCGATTGATTTTGGGGGTAGTTGGGTGACCATCTACATCTAGCTGAGTTTTCTTATAACAACAGCTATCACTCGAGCATTAAAAGGCCTCCGTATGAAGCCTTGTACGGGAGGAATTGTAGGACGCCCGTTTGTTGGGGCGAGGTTGGGCAGAGGGTACTTGGGAGTACCGATATCGTGCTACGGACTACAGAGAAAATCCAAGTGATTCGGGAACATTTGGTCACAGCAAGCAGTCGTCAGAAAAGTTATGCTGACAAAAGACGCTCCAATCTTGAGTTCCAGGTGGGAGATTATGTATTGCTTAAAGTCTCCCCCTGGAAAGGTGTGATTCGATTTCGGAAGCGGGGAAAGCTCGGACCCCGATTCATTGGACCCTACAAGGTCATAGCCCGTGTGGGAAAGGTGGCTTACCGCTTGGAGCTGCCTGATGAGCTTAGTCTAATTCATAATACGTTCCACGTATCTTAGTTACGAAAATGTGTTGTTGATGAGACTGCTGTGATACCACTGGAGGACATACATATTGACGAGCGTCTCAATTATGTTGAGAAACCAATCGCTATTTTAGAACAAAAGACGAAAGCTCTTCGCAACAAGACTATAAACATGGTTAAGGTGCAGTGGCAACATAGGAAGGGTTCGGAATGGACTTGGGAACCGGAATGCGAGATGCGGGCTCATTATCCGGATTTGTTTCTAGGCATTGACTTCGAGGACGAAGTCCGTTCATAGCGGGGGAGAGTTGTAACACCCCAATTTTTCTCGGTACGTTTGGTTATTTTAATTTAATTATCCTTGTAACCATGGGTTAATTTATTTAACCAATGTCTTATTTCTTATGTTATTGGACTCTTTTGATCATCTTGTAAACTCCTTTTATTGAAGTCCATGGGCTATGGGCCTATTTGCAAAGTCCATCTAGTAAATAGTACTTAATGTGTAAATTGAATCATTTGGAACACACACAAGGAAAACACTCTAAACCCTCCCTCTCTCTCAAAAATCGTCCCTCTCTCTCTCTTTGGGATCAAGAGCAACCAAGGGGCTGTTTGGAGCTTAATTCTTGTTCATTTCCAGCCTTGATTCGTATTGGTATGAACCTCCTTATCCTTTCTTACAACTTGATTCATAACCTTGTTCTAGTTTTATGATTTCATCTTCACTTCTTCTCCTTCTTATTTGATTTGTAATTGTATGTTATACATCATCTCAAGATCCTATCTTCACCCCATATATGGTGGATGATGGATCTAGGGGATTACATGTGGCAAAAGATCATGGAAACCCTAAAACGGAGAATGATGATTTTATGTGCTTATGTTTATTTTCATGTTGATTATTATTACATCCTTGTGGCTAAATGAAATCCTAATGATCCCTAACCCTTTTTTAGTACCACCATTATCATGGGGACTGAATTGGGATGATGAACACATCTTAAAATGTGTTTCAAAAGGAGAAGGATGGATAAGCCAAAAAGGAATCACGGGTGGCTACGATTCTGTTTTCCATCAGATCTGTAGTCATTTTGTAAAACTCATATCTGGAGCTCTAAAACTCAAACGGACCCCAAACCAGTTCCAAAAGTTCATAAATTGAGTTGGATAACTTTCTTAAGCAGGCCAACCTCACTGATAAGGGCTTTATCTATGTGAAAGAATAGCATCTTTTCTGTTAGGTCTGATCCGGGTCTGTTCTGATATGTCATTTTGTTTTCATCATTTATAAGGCTTGGAAAATGATCCAGAGTGATTCCAAGTTTCCATATGTTCCTTATATTATGAATTTAAGATCTGGAGAATATGGGGTGTTATTTCCATTTATAAATTGGTTAGAATGGATCCACACTCCAGGTCAGTGGGCAGTCACCAGCTTTTGCTAGTGCTGTGATTGTCCACAATGTGAATTTTATATCTGGAGTTTGAGAGATGATTTTCATTCAATTCCAACTCTGAGACTTTCACTTGTATGTGATTTACTTCTCTTGATTTTTTTTTGGACGAATTCTACTCACAAGTTGGGTAGAATTGGCCAACATCACTTGACTGTATTGTTGGAGACAAAAGTGATACACCATTTTGTAAAATTCATATTTAATTCATCTTTTGGAGTTAGAATGAGTTCTTTATAGTTGTGGAATCCTGAGCAATCATAGTTTCCTATAAAATTTAGTTAAATCTATGTTTCTGTTTTAGATTTTGGAGTAAATCCATTTTGAACAGCAGGTCTGTTTTAGAGACCTTGCTGTGATTACTCTTTTCTCAACTCATAGCTTCATTACTTCTCCTTTCTAACCTTTAGTCCTTCTTAGGTGAGGTTTTGAAGTTTTCTCAAGCTTGGTAGCATTATTTGATTGTTAGCCATCCTTAATACTCACTCAAGGTGAGTTCTCTCACACCGTTGTATTGATGATTGTGTTTGCTAGTTAGCTCGTGTGTGATTATTTGAATTTATTATAAAAGCATGCTATATAAGTATTGTTTTAATTCGCACATGTGCACTGTATGTAACTAATTATGGATATGGGGACACCACCAAAGGATACGGATTTACCGGTGCGGTGGGTAGGTAAGATCACCAACGTAATACTCTTCGTGAGGTGCGGGGATTAGGGCCAAATGATACAGGATCTTCCCGGTGCGGTTCAAACCTACAAGTCCTTCTTGTAATATAGACATTGATTCGTTCTTTGCCTTTATCATATAATTATAATTTGAAAATGGATTAGGGCTAGTAAATATGAATGTTAGTACAATGTCTGTGTTTGAATTCACTAAGCTTCGTGCTTATGTTTTCCCTTATAACTTTTCAGGTGTTAAGATTAAAGAGGCTAAGGCTTGACATGGAGCATCGGGACATCACTACTAGTTATTTTGTTGGGACCTTATTATTATTATTACTTCCGCACTTATTTTATATGATTATTAAGTTGATGGATTATGTTATGACTATTTCAGTTGTTTTAATTTAATTTAAGATGGCTTTTAAAAGTTAAAAATTTTTGAAAAAAAAAATTGGGTGTCACATTTCCTTGCAATGAAATCGTTATGAAAATTGGTGTTTGCATATTTATACAACAAATGGATATGATTCTTATTTATGGTGTTTATGGAAAAGTCGAGAATTTACCAAATAGGGAGAGTTTCTCATCGCCCCAAGTTTTAATTGGACAGAAATTTGAAATCACGCAACTTGGTTGCATGATGAATGAGAAATTTCATATTTGGAAATTAGACTAATTCGTTGACAAAGTGTCAAGTGAAGGACTAGGAGATCGAGTACACAAAGTTGTGTGTTGATAAATGTCCACCATAAGAGTAACAAGATATTCGTCATGATTTACTAAAGGTTTAGTAAATATGATTATACTTATAAGATCAAGTATAATTAAGAATTGATTAAAAAGGTTTAAATCAATAGCAAAACGAATAAGAAGAATCAAGTAGGCAGAAAGATAAAAGTTTCTCCATTCTCAGAAGAAGGGAGAGTACCTTTTATGCTTTATGATAGGTCTTAATGATTAAGAACCATATCTCAATTGATCCTCCAAGTGAGTCTTAGTACAATTGTATGTTCAAGAAGAGGAATCAAGGATTGAAGAAATGGTTAAATCAAGAAGTCAATCAAACTTCATTCCAATAACAAGTTTTAAAGTTAAGATTGTGACAATGAGTGACAAGTGTTAAGAAGGTTTATAACATTCATCAAATGTGGAAAGTTGTGATGTCTTGGATAAGACAAAGACCAACTAGGTCCAATTTATGAAGTGTTTTGATAAAAGCTACACTAACTCTTGAATATTTGTTTGTCAAGAAATGTTTTGACAAGAGAATCTTATATGTCAAGGAGTCAGTGGGAGTATTAATTGTCTTGAAAGGTTTCAAGAACAAATCAAATAAACCTTATCGATCATCACTAGCACACGAGTTGAGGTTTACAACCTATCGTGTTGACATTATTTTGTTTCTGTGTCAATCCAATCGAGTTAATTATGCATGTGAGTCCTATGAGTTCTCATTTGAATGCATAAAAGGCAAGGACCTTAATCAATGAAAGGTACATTGATAGGAAAGGGTGAGCTGCTTAACTACTTGGAAGACATGGTGGGCAGCTGTGCTACCATAAGGCAAGAAATCGAGATTAAGGAAGTTCGATCCATATGAGTTTCAATTTGTCGTAGACTTTGGTTTTAACAAATTCACATGGATAGGAACACATACACCATCTAAATCTAAGTGTCATAAGATTTCCTCCTTCATGAAAATGACTGTGAGGAAATGCTTTCACTAAGAGAGATCTTAAGAAGATAATGATTGTAAAATTGCATTCTCGAATTCGATTATGGTTACGGTATCCCTTTCCATAATTTGAATTGTGAGGTTTGGCAAATGTTTACACACACATATGAACTATCTAAGGCAAAGGTGTATAAGTTCAAGAAGCCTTGATAAAAGATTATCAAAGCACTAAGTATTAGAAACATAGACTTAAGAAATTCAATAGGTATTGTCTTTCTGGAAGTTAAGATGTTTATGAATACATGTTGAAGCTAGTGGGAGCATAAGTGTTATGGTTTATAATAATCATCATGATGGTGGGAGCATAAATGTTATGATTGTATGATTATTAAGGTACGTATAGCAAGTTGGCAATATTAATTATAGAAAACAAGAGTTATACCTTGCAAAGTCGTAAGGTTTGTAAAGTTGTTTTGCTATAATTAAGGGAGAGAATATTATGCTTCATTTCAAATCTAAAGGCTTAGGTTGAGAAATGTTAATAAATTTAGTAAAGGGTACATAGTGTGTTCTTAAAATTTCGATTATGATTACGACATTCCTCTTCACAATTCGAATTTTGAGAACATAACAAATAAAACATTGTGTGTCGTATCCCATACGCTTCGGGTATAGGATCGATTGCAAATGCTTTAATGTTTGACCATTCTAAAATTTTCCAAATGTCGAGCGCATTTAGAGGGAAAAGGGACTAGAATTGGTTATGACTAAAATAATTAAACAACTATCAAAGGACAATCCAAAGTTTGACGAGGATTGGTCGCTTGTGAGTAGTTGGAAGCATGGTATTGGATGGACCATATCGACATTATTACGAATAGATAAGATTCTATTAAGAATAAGTTGTCATATGGAAAATATGGAAACATATCCATATTGGGAATTGAATATTGAAAATTTATGTCTAGATTAGAAACTTTTATGCAAAAGGATGTTCAAAGGAATGTACTTTGAGTGAGAGACATCACATCTAAGGAATTGTCTTGTAACAATGTCCGATAGAGGACTTTGTAATATCATTGGCAATAGTCTTTGTGACTTTGGTGTAGTGACATTACGAAAGGATCGTTGCATAGAATGTTAGAATCTAGCATATTCTATAAGTAGCAAGAATTTGATATGCTTTCACTTATGAAAAAGGATTTGGAGTTGTGAAATGAGAATGATTGGAAATGTGTTCAATTTGATCTATTTCAAAAAGGTAAGAACCATAGGTAAACATTGTGTGCATGCTAAGAACATGGGACAAGTGTAATAATTCAAGTAAGAAGTTGATTAACCGAAACAACAAGTAATGAGTAATCGATATGGTGATAAATAAAAGGTGTTTTGTTTATACTCAAAGGTTTGAGGCTATATGGGATTAGTATTATTCTTGTGTTTCACATTTGCATGTTTTGACTTCCAGAATAATTGAATTTATTAAGAATAATCGAATTATTCGAATGGACCACAGTCATTCATATGTTGGAAGTAGATATGAATGAAGACTGTCATGAATTGGTGTGTGGATTGTCTGAAAGAGTATTAGACATAAGCAAATGTTTGCTGCAACGTTCATGAGTGCTTATGAATATGATTTGAGCATTGGATTAAACCCACGCTCACTTGGATCACTCCATGAATTGTATCACGAGTGATTGGTGAGACGATAACATCTTATATTCTTGAAACCGAGATGTGTGAGTTGTATCTTGCAAATCGGTTGCACATTGATAATATGTAAACGCACTAGTAACTTGGTGTTATAAAACATATTGTTGTGTGTGATTCGGTGAGTGAGTGCAAGAAAGCATTGTATCAAAGCTTATCCGTTCCTTTTATCCAAAGTAGGATAAAAGCGATATCTTTGGGCCCCTCGATGGTTTAGTGATGACAAACGTAAATGCTCGGCCAGGCTAGGGCTAATTTGATTTGTTCAATTAGTCAGTCATCATAAATCGGGAATCGACATATAGTACAAAGAGAATGATTTGAAATCATATCTCATATGATATCTAGAATTGAGGAATATATGATCCCTTATCTGAAGGACAGGTTACTGATAAGATCAGAGTTTGACAGCGTCTTTGAGAGTTACGATTGCTAATCGAGGTGTACTTACAATATGTAGTTACTAGACTTATCCAAGTGGGAGACTGTTGGATTAGTGTCTAAGTCCATAACTATGTTAGTATGTACTTGACCCGATGGTGCATGGTCCTTTTGGGTTTCCTTCACCAAAGCAACTTGACTGGAGAAATAATAGAGAAAGAGCTTATTATGATTTATTAATATGTTATAAGAATAATATATTAAAGGAGAAATCATATTTGTTTAATTAATATTGGTCAATAATTAAGAATTAATTTTGTGATCAAATGTAATTAATTAAACTAGAGGGGCTGAATTGTAATTATGTGATTGTTGCAAAATAGGGCAATGGTTATCCTTTTTAAAGGATGAACGAATTCAAGGATAAGGGTATCCTTGCAATCGTCCAAGGTCCAAGAGATAAGGGTTTTCAAGGCTTATCTTGTGGTTGCTTGGTGGGCAAGTAACTGGATAAGGATAAGGACTAAAACCCTAATCCCAACCCTATATAAAGACCCCTAAGGCCTTATAATTTCGTGCACTTGATTCCTAGAGCATCTAAGGACGAATTTCTACCTCTTTCCTCTCTCTTTATACCTTCTCCACTTGCTTATGGTGTTTGTAAGCCATTAGAGGCACTACACTTGTGGTGCTTGCTTTCAAGACTTTGGGTTTGAAGATTTAAGTTGTTATTACAATATAACAACAAGAGGTATGTAATATAACCTTCTTGGTTAATTTCGAAAATAGCAATCATGATTAGGGTTTTATTATGTGTTCAAAATGTTGTGTATCTAATAGTGAAAACATAGATCCAATGCTAGGGTTGCATGTACACATAGGATTGTTTGTATAAAACCCATCACAAAATGCACCAAAAGAGTAGATCTAGGGTCTTTATGCAATATGGGTCCATAAAGGTAGTAGATCTGAGCTCCTGGAGCTCAACCATGCCTAGATCTAGAGGCCAATCAGCTTATTACGAATTATATTGCACATGCAAGCTTAGGGAAGGGCTCAAGAAGGACTTTAATGGAGTAACAAGCATACAAACAGAGGGAAAACAAGTTATACCTCCAAGAAATTACTGAGAGAACACAAAGATGCTTGACTTCCTTCCCTTCCTCTTGATCTACTCCTCTTCCTTCTCAAAATCTTCAAGAAAACACACAAAAGGCCTCAAACTCACAAGAACAAGGGGTTAGAACGTATGGAGAGTTCCTGAGGGTGAAGGGGGCTGGCTTGGGGTGGAAATAAGGGCTTAAATAGGGTGCAAACCCATGAAACTTAGGGTTTCATCAAACAGCGGTGACTCGCCGAGTCCAGGATATGGACTCGCCGAGTCGCCAACATAAACATGTCCCGGGTCCCGTCTCTACTCGACAAGTCGGACCTATGACTCGCCGAGTCCAAGGCTAAAAATGGAAATTACTCAAATAAGATTTACGTACCAGAAACCAGGTGCTACAATAACGTCAGTATTAATGCCTAGCCTAGAAACACGGGCGTTACATATATATATATATATATATATATATATATATATATATATATATATATATATTCTTCGTTTAAGTATTCTTTTTAAGACAATTATTGTATGTTGTGGTTGAAATTTTAATGTAAATTAGATTAGATTCATATTAATGATCATATGTTATGGAATGTGCTATAAATAGTATTTAATCAAATATTGTATATATGTTTGTATATTTGTGTTGCTTCAAAGAAACGATTAATTAAAAATCATGGATATGTCATATTATCCATGTAAGTCTCTTTTAAAATGCAAATTGTCTATCTTATCACTCTGTATTTTAGTATATGTTTAACATTTTAATTATAATAGTAAGTGTTTTTTAAAAAAGTTTTCTTTCACTTTTTAATAATCATAAATGTCAAATTAAAAAATCATGGATATTTTATATTATCCATGAAAGTCTCTTTTGAAATGCAAATTGTCAATCTTATCACTTTATTATTTAGTATATATTTCATATTTAAATAATAAGAAAATTGCAATAAAGTCCCTACATATTGGCCTCATAATCGATTTAGTCCCTATATATTTTTTTATTCAATTAAGTCCCAAATACCAGTAATCGTATTCAATTTAACCCCTTGACCCGGTCAACAGGTCATCCAACTTTCAAAAATTACATTTTTGGCCCAGATTTCCAAATTTATTAAAAATTTGGTCCAAAATTTACACTTTTGGTCCAGATTTTAAATTTTGTTACAAATTTGGTCTAAACTTTACCCTTTTTGCCTAAATTTTAGAATTTTATTATGAATTCATCATAACTTTAGTTTTTTTTACCACTTTTTTCTAAAAGAATTGTTTCTAATATGTTTTTTCTTTATAAAATCATATTTATAAAAAAAACGTATTTTCACATAAAAATCTTATATTTTCTATATAAAAACTTTTTTTTTAAAAAGTTTTTTGTATATGAAATATCTAGTTATTAAAATAGGTATTTATTAAGTATATACATATATACAAATCCGTTTTTATAAAAAATATATATACAAAAATGTACTTTACAAAATATATATATATATATATATATATACACACAAACACCTATTTTATCTATATTTTTTTATAAAATCGTGTTTGTTTACATTTTTTTATATAAACGTGTTTGAATACTTTTTTATATAATACGTGCTTGTATACATTTTATAAAATATATACAAACACGATTTTATAAAATATATACAAACACATATTATATAAAAAATTATTCAAACACGTCTTTATAAAATGTATACAAACACGATTTTATAAAATGTAGACAAACACATATTATATAAAAAATTATTCAAACACATTTTTATAAAAAAAAAATATAAACAAACACGAGTTTATAAAAAAAATATAGATACACACCTATTTGTGTTCATATATATATATATATATATATATATATATATATATATATATATATATATATATATAGGTGATAGGTGTTTGTATACTTTTTTTTGAAAAATACGTTTTTGTATACATTTTTTTTATAAAAACGGATTTGTATATATTTATGTACTTGGTAAATACATATTTTTATAACTAGAAATTTCATATACAAAAAACATAAAAAAAAAAAAAAAAGTTTTTATATAGAAAATATAAGATTTTTATGCGAAAATACGTTTTTTGTATAAATATGATTTTATAAAGAAAAAACATATTAGAAACAATTTTTTGAAAAAAAAAGTTGTAAAAAACTAAAGTTATGATGAATTCATAATAAAATTCTAAAATTTGGGCAAGAAGGGTAAAGTTTGGACCAAATTTGCAACAAAATTTAAAATCTGGGCCAAAAGTGTAAATTTTGGACCTAATTTGTAATAAATTTTGAAATTTGGGTAAAAAATGTAATTATTGAAAGTTGGATGACCTGTTGGCCGGGTCAAGGGGTTAAATTGAATACGATTACCGGTATTTGGGACTTAATTGAATAAAAAATATATATAGGGACTAAATCGATTATGAGGCCAATATGTAGGGACTTTGTTGCAGTTTTCCCTTAAATAATTATATCCAGTTTTCTTTAAATTCTTCTTTAAATTATTAAAAATAATAAGTGGTTTCAAATTAATGAACAATAATTTTAAATCTTAATAACATCAAATTAAAAATTATGTAACGTTAGCTAGAAACAAATTGTACTCTAAATGATCATCATTATTGAAATTAGAAAATAATCGTATAAGTAAAAAATTTAAATTAATCAATCATAACATTTGTTATAAATAATATTAAATAGATAATTATATTTAATTCTATTAGTGAAGAAGGCGGGTTGATGTCAATAAATAATAATGTTCAAAATAGTTGATATTATATATATAAATTAGTGTAAAAATATTATATCAAAGTTAATGTCTATAAATAACCATTTTGAACATATATTTTTAAATATTTTAACAATATATTTTTAACCTGTGCCGCGCAACGCGTGTGAATTCGTCTAGTATGCTTATAAAAGAAGCATTTTTCCTTTCATCACATTCATTTGAAACTCTCATGCATTTTTCCTTTCACCACGTTCATTTGAAACTCTCATGACTTTTCAATTTCTATCTAATAGTAATTATATGTTGGTTAATAAGGTTAAATAAATATCAAACCTAAAATGTAATCATATATAAACTAAATTTTAATATTAAAATAATATCCTTACTTCAACTTATGAAGTTATGTTTTTTAACTTTTAACATTTTATACTTAATTTATTAGTTTTAATATATTGTTGGATGTAAACCACTATCATTTTAAAGATACAATTTTGGAACAATTTATATAGAATGCTTAAATTATTAATTTAAATATAACGTTACAAGGTCAACTTAAATATAAATTTTAGTTTAACTTAAACAAACCAAAAAATATTTTGTAAATAGTTAAAAGTGATAAATTGTAGTGTCTTTCTAATAATGATTATAAGTTGGTTAAAAAGTTAAATAAATATCAAACCTAAAGTATAATCATAGTGATAAATGCAAAAACTAAAGTATAACCAAAGAATATTTTGTAAATAGTTAAAATTGATAAATTGTAGTGATAAATGCAAAAACTAAATTTTAATCTCAATTTAACTAAAATATTTCCTAAAGATATTTTTATAATCGTTAAAACTTTTCAAATAAATAGCTTAAAATAACTTACAATAACAATAGTTAAAAATAACTCTATATAAATTATTATATTGTTACGTTTAAAATCAAAAAACAATGTTTGATGTTTTAACTAATTATAATGATAGAAATTAAAACATTAAGCAAATAAATCTTAAACAACTAATTAACAATAACAACAACTATAAATACATTAAACCATATATTATATTTAGTTTTATTCATGTGCAATTTGCGGATAGAAATCATTCAAACGATTGAGATTATGCAGTTATAATAGATGTATATATTTTCATATCATCCAAAATATTCAATATATTATATAAATTTAGTATACGAATTATTATATCAAATTTAACAATAACATTATTGTAACAACCCGTCATTTCAGGTCATTGAAAATCGAGTCTTGTAACCTCTTTGAAAAAGTAATTAGAATATCATCGAAAAATGATGTATTCAAAGGCTCTATTTGGAGTACGCTATGTAGTAGATATCGTCTTAAGGTTTCCAAGCATATAAAGAACACTAAAATCCGAGTTATAACGAAGAAGTTATGATCATTCTAAGTTTTCCGACAAAAACCAGCAATACGAAGTTACGTAAAAACGTAAAGTTTCAATAAAATACTTTTGACCTTAGGTGTCTAAATGACAGTCATAGATATCGTTAAACTGCAAACGCACATAAAAAGAACGCCCAAAACGGACATCGTATGAAAAAGTTATGAATTTTTAACGAATTTTCTTGCCCCGACCTTTTAAAAATAAATAATAAAAAATAATTTCAGAATTTTCCGACGGAATCTAAACGAAAGTTGTAGATCGTAGTCTCACCTTCGCGTGGATATAAAGAACATCGAAAACGGAGTTTGTATGACGAAGATATGAATTTTCGAAGTTTGCTAAATAATAAAAATATAAATTAAATTAAAACTCGGTATTATCCGAAGAGTGAGTCAGCGGTCCGATCCTTCGTACGCCCCGTGTACCCTCGTACGCCCAGCATACTCGGATGCAAGGCTCCGGTTCGTCCACGTCGCTCCGATGCTTCGACCGAGGATGCGGTCATCCGTGACGCCACGTACGCCCCGCGTACCGAGGTCCTCCACCCCCTATATAAAGGGTGCGAGGGTGCCGGCCAAATTTGCTAATTTCCTTCCTTTCTCGCGCCGAAGCTCTGCGTTTCAACCCTCGGAGTCATCCCAAAGGCCCGGTTTTCATATCCAAGGTGGGAAGAAAGTTTTACACTCCCGAGACTCTCAAGATTTTCTGAGAATCTCGAGATATCCGCTTTCTCGAGTAGAAATTCTGCTCGGTTTTCGTCACGCTTTCTTCAATCAATCAAGTGAGTTCATACCCCTACAACCACACTTTAAATGATTTTTAAACACTTTTAGGGGGGGGATACAAGTAAACACACGACTAAAATCATGTGAAACATCGATCTTTTGCTATACTTTTCATACTGTTGTTTTAACTATCTTATGAAGTCATCATCATGCAAAACACCTCACAACACAGCTTTACCCTCTTGGGATACAATATGTTTTGATAAATAGAAATAATGTTTAATTATACGTTTACATACAAATACATCATATAAAGGGTAACATTCTTTACTAAATCATTTTATGCATTCAAAGAACTTATGATTTATGTTTTGTCAAACATTGTGAAAAAGGATAAACTTTGCATACAAAACTACTACTTTAATACAGACTTAGTTGAGAATCCGTGAGACGTGTACATCTTCAAATCATACCTTTTTGCTAAAAGATACCGCTTCAAGTCCTGTCTATAACCAGAGTCTCCCATTCGGAGAACGTGTCAAATGTGTATAGATCTATACGGGAAGTCATGATCCCGCGCCCTGACTGTTAGCTACAGTCCGTCCTTTGGGGTGACAGTTTGTCATAACGCTACGACGCCTGAAGAACGTCGCTACAGGCATATTATGTTCAGTATGGTTATAAAACTCATCGGATATACAATTATTATGGTATTATGCTTTTATGAACAAGTAGTTACTAAAACTATTCTTCATCTAACAAGTGCGATCTTCACATAGCTTTATTATATAAAACTATGCCACACCTTCTAAGCACGTCGGTTGCTTGCAATTTTCGGTCTTAGAGACTGCCAGTTACTTTAGGAAAATAAGGGTTTTTCCCGCATCTAGAACAAACAACTAATAGGAAAATAAGGGATTTTCCTGGTACAATTGTTTACAACTTATAACACGAACATTCATATGTATTTCATACTTTTATAAGAAAATAAGGGTTTTTCTTGGAAAACACAACAAATCATATCTCAACTATTAGGGGAAAATATGGGATTTTCTGGATCTAATACATTCATTTTCAACACAACGAATCATAACTCTTTTCATTTGAAAATGCCGCGTTTTCTGGAAAACATACATGAACTTTCGAATGGCGTACATTTCTCAAAACATTACTTATGAACTCACCAACTTAATTGTTGACACTTTCTCTTTGAAATAACTTGTATTCTCAGGGAACCGCTAAGCAGGTTTGGAATTCAACTTTTAGGGATTAAACGTGCTGACGTTAATTACTTCTTTTGATAGATGTTTATGTATTTATCTTTTGAACATGTAACGAATACAATTATGTAAACATTTTGTAAAACCTTAATATATATGGTGGTGTGTACTTTCCTTTCTATGAACTATTATGATACTGAATATGACGTCCTCCGCCCCCGAACGTTTCCGCCGTTCTGGTTTGGGGGTGTGACAGATTGGTATCAGAGTATCATTTATAGTGAATTAAGTATAACAAAACCATTTTTGGTATACAACTATAAACACAACTGGGCAAAAACACTCTTTTAGTAAGAGTCGTACTTTTAAAAATTAAATTTATTTAGTTTTTTTGTAAAGTAGGCATGCATTCATTTCATATTTATAGCAGGGTCAGTATCATAATTAGAAAAATATAGAAGTATTATTAATAAGTTGTGCAGTGCAGGTATGCCTTGGGACATGTAATCGGAACTGGGAAGAATATAGCTTGATCAACTATATTTGTCCAAGAGCCGACTAACGTATGCCAAGGAGTGTCTGCAATGGACAACAAATTTAAAACTTACCAAAAGCATATCGTTAAAGAATACTAAGGGAGTATTCAAGTGCCTACAACCATTAAACTTAAGGGTAAATTCCATGTGCTTTAGCTTATAGTCAATTCTTAACCCTATTCTCGTATAGACTCAATGGCTGGATTCCATCACCCCGGTGATCCGTACTACCCCAACCAAGGTAATGGAGAAAGGATAGAGAATGATCCTGAAAAAGGAATGCAAGAAGAACCAGACTCAGATCCCGAGGACGATAACCTACCCTTAACGGCTCCAATTCAAAATCCTAATCCTCGACCGGAATTTCATGGCTCGACGCCCCTTTGGGCAACTAACCTGAATAGGTGGAGCCGCGAACAAGATCAACCCCTTCCATTCAACGGAGACCGAAGCTTCTACAATCTAAGCGAAGGAGGCTCAGCAGACAGAGCCCTCCCTATATTGGTTCGTCAGATTTCTCGCATTGGTGAACAAGGACGGACGACCATCCATCGAACTGAGGAGAACGATGTGAACACTGGAGTCAACACAGTTCGCATCCGACAGTTAGAATTAGCTCACGGCAGAATCGTAAATCGAAATGAAAAGTTGCAGAGAGAACTAACGGCAACTCAAACCGAAGTGATAGAACTTCGGGCAAGCCAGGCAAGACATGAACTACATATGCTCGAGATGGAGCGTCAGTTGGCGGAACCTAAGGCCCATGTAGCCAGCTCGCGTAACAAATAATACCTGTCTGACTTCCAAAGCATTGTCATAGCATAAGACCTCGGTTAAAGTCCTTACTTTTCTTAACCTTGTAATCGGAGACCTTTAGATAGGTCAAATTTTACTAACTACAAAATGTAACGCACCATGTTTTATAATAAGTATGATGTATTTCCTTTATTAAACCCTTTGCATACCCCTCAAATTCATGAGTTTATCTACTCTCCTGATGAGTCAAACTAAAAACCCTATTCAAGGATAAACGAAACTTCTAATATAACAAATCACTAATGCGCGACTCTCGAATCATTAAAACTTATAGTTTTTCTTGTTATTTCCTTATCAGAACAATGTCTCCTCGTAGATCAGCACGTAGAAACGCAACCCCACCACCACCTCCTCAATATGACCCCAACATAGTGCAATCTGCTATCGCTGCGGCAGTAATAGCTGCATTGTCTCAAGCAAACTTTAGCGGCGCAGCAAGGGCCGGAAATAATCAACTTACCAACGCAACCCCATTCCTACAATTGGACACCGCCACTTTGCAAGCTACAGTTATAGCCACAGTAGCAGCCATTATAGCATACAATAACTCTGTCAACTCAAGCAGGGAAGGAAACAATATCAAAAATCCTAATCAAAGAAACAATCGAAACCACCTACCAGTAGATACCTATAAGAATACCGCAAGGTGCGAACACAAGAACATGAAACAAAAACCCTGGAGAAAGAAGGGAGGCAAATCAACTCAAAGAAACGCCAAAAAGCAATCAACAAACCATACCCCTACACCCAAAAGGTCGTACAACGGCAACCAGCCTAAGTGCAACCGATGCAACTTTCATCATCACGGACCCTGCCGTGAAATGCATTGTGTTAGGTGCAATAGAAAGGGACACACCATCCGCTACTGTAGAGAACTAGCCCAACCAACTGCTCCAGCCACAAATGTAGGAATAGACCGTGCTTGTTATAAGTGCGGAGTATCAGGACACTTCCGAAGGGACTGCCCGGAGTCAAACGTCATGAATGCTGGTGAAGGAGGCCGAGTATTCGCAATGGGCCAAGGGGAGGCTATTGCAGACTCCACGGTTATTCTGGGTACATTGCTCCTTGATAACTTATTTGCATACATTCCATTTGATAGTAGGGACGCAGAGGAGTTCCGTGAGTCACAAGTTTAAAAATCTACTCGAACAAACACCCCAATCATTCAACAAAACTTTCATAGCAGTAATAATAGAGATAGACTAAAAATCACTAAAAACACATATGTATATTTCACTATCCCACTAACAAGCGTCTTACAATGAGAAGTACCGACATCGACATTCGACGTGGATTGGTATGGCCCTACCCATACCAGTTCAATGTGTTATAAAAGACCCTTTCACTTTAACCATCGACTAATGAAACACGATCGATTCATAATGACAAACCCAACACAAACCCCAATTGGTTTCTAGTTTCAAAACCCCGAAGTACTCATGTGAGGAATCTTTACAACCTTCCCGTAGTATCCCCCAACAGATCATTTAGAAATACCACGCATACAACAAGTCAAATCCAAGCTCAGAAACTAGTAGTGAATTCAACCATGAACTTCAAAACGTAGCTGCCCTAATGCATCAAGTGAATATGCTAACATTTAGAAGAACATAAGTAATTAAACCCAAAACCACACGATCCCGATCAGTCGAAGTGATAGGCGGAGTAATGAAGGTCCGCTAAAACATGCACATTAGGATCTAGATTCATAAAGGAACAAGCGGAACAAATGGACCAGAAGCACTCACTCCGGAAACAATCAGCCAAGCAACGAAACCCCCATCCTCCATATCGACGCCGCTACATTACAAGCTGCAGTAGCAGCTGCTGTGACAACTTTCCTTTCACACATCAACTCAGGCAACACAAGCAAGACCGACAAAGGAGTCGAGAGTTCCGATGGTAGTACCAAACCAGGAAACCAACAAATGGCAACAGTCATAGACTTGCAAAGCCATAAGACCGAAAGGAAGTAACGATATCGTCAAGCCCTAAAGGAGCGCAAGAGATCCCAAAGACTTGCCATGCCACAACAAGTGGCAACTCCTGCAGAACGCTTTAGGAAGCAATTTCCAAGGTGGGGTAATGAGGAAGGCACTCATGCCCACATAACACTGGCTGAACACCTCACTCCCGCCACTAAGGCTAGCACTAGCCAGTCATGCCACCAATGCGAGGAGATAGGGGCACCTCAAAAAGGATTGCCCTATCACAAAGAATTCTGGCATAGACGGTAGGATTCTCAGGACCACAGTTACAGGAGAACCTACTCCGAACCCACATTAATGTAATTTAGGCGTTTCGTTGTAACAAACTTATAAACCATCCAAAACTAGTGCAACCAGAGCCTTGTCTTTTGCGGGATCCCGTCGGTATAGGGATGCTCATGCTGCGTATACTTGCCTTTGTAGTATACCTTATTCACAGCAATAGTCTTGTAGTAGTCTAAAGTACTGTAACTCTGTTGATGGTTTCACGGTTGTGTTTTGTCGGTAAACGTCTTATGTTCAAATCTAATGTCTTTAAGTTTCCTTATGATTTCGAAATTATCATACGAATTGATTCAATTTGATTCTCACAAAAACAGTTTCATACGTACATCTCTTTCTTCGAAATCGCCTTTCCAGTGAAGCCGTCGTATCAAAACACCAATTACTCATGAATGGAGTACCTCATAATTCTTTTCCTTTCCGAAGAAATCCCTGAAGTGCCACTCGTACAGTACGTCAAGTTCAAATCCAAAGATCCATACGGTTGATTTGTCACTGATGAATGTATATGTAGGGGTGATATATAATCAAGGTTCTACAGGTTTAGAATTGACGATTCCACTTTAACTTCTTTTTCCTCGATGGGATGTGAGCTTAAAGAAGAATCAGTTATTCGACTACCTTTTCAATCTTAATTATATACGACTCGTATACACGAGATTATGATCGTTGAACCATGTATGAATTTCTAATATGAACTTCAGGATGGAGACTGCCTAAGACTAGGAGTGATCATGCTGCCATACAAATAAACTTAGAAGCGCAACATATGCCCTTTCTGTCGATTGGTACAAGAGAGACAGATAGAACAAAAATACCCATCCTTTTTCCTTAATTCAGGAGTAATCATACTTTCTTTTAGATCTTCATGACATCTAATCCACTTCCAAGATTTTGACATCATAATCAGTATGAATTGGTTGTGTTCTCATGCAAAAGGAAAGGTCACTGCCTATACCTCAAGACAACTTAAGACACAGGAAGTTAACTATACAACACATGAGCTTGAGTCAGGAGCATCGGTAATTACTTTGAAGATCTGGAGACACTACTTGTAGGGTACAAGATGTACTACTCTCACAGCCCACAAAAACATTCAACATACGTTCGACCAAGAAGAGTTATCATGCCAGTGAAGTCAAACGAAAGAAGCAAAGTCGTATCCCGATAGTGAAAGGTTCGCTGAAATGCCAAGCGAGGAACCGAATTCAATTAAGAACATGAGGAGCAAATAAAACTTCTATCCGTAGCATGAACTCTAATTTCGGGACGAAATTCCCTCTAACGGGGGGATGATGTAACAACCCGTCATTTCAGGTCATTGAAAATCGAGTCTTGTAACCTCTTTGAAAAAGTAATTAGAATATCATCGAAAAATGAAGTATTCAAAGGCTCTGTTTGGAGTACGCTATGTAGTAGATATCGTCTTAAGGTTTCCAAGCATATAAAGAACACTAAAATCCGAGTTATAACGAAGAAGTTATGACCATTCTAAGTTTTCCGACAAAAACCGGCAATACGAAGTTACGTAAAAACATAAAGTTTCAATAAAATACTTTTTGACCTTGGGTGTCTAAATGACAGTCATAGATATCGTTAAACTGCAAACGCACATAAAAAGAACGCCCAAAACGGACATCGTATGAAAAAGTTATGAATTTTTAACGAATTTTCTTACCCCGACCTTTTAAAAATAAATAATAATAAATAAATTCAGAATTTGCCGATGTAATCTAAACGAAAGTTGTAGATTGTAGTCTCACCTTCGCGTGGATATAAAGAACATCGAAAACGGAGTTCGTATGACGAAGATATGAATTTTCGAAATTTGCTAAATAATAAAAATATAAATTAAATAAAACCCGGTATTATCCGAAGAGTGAGTCAGCGGTCCGATCCTTCGTACGCCCCGCGTACCCTCGTACGCCCAGCGTACTCGGATGCAAGGCTCCAGTTCATCCACGTCGCTCCAATGCTTCGACCGAGGATGCGGTCATCCGTGACATCTCATACGCCCCGCGTACCGAGGTCCTCCAGCCCCTATATAAAGGGTGCGAGGGTGCCGGCCAAATTTGCTAATTTCCTTCCTTTCTCACGCCGAAGCTTTGCATTTCAACCCTCGGAGTCATCCCAAAGGCCCGGTTTTCATATCCAAGGTGGGAAGAAAGTTTTACACTCCCGAGACTCCCGAGATTTTCCGAGAATCTTGAGATATCCGCTTTCTCGAGTAGAAATTATGCTCGGTTTTCGTCACGCTTTCTTCAATCAATCAAGTGAGTTCATACCCCTACAACCACACTTTAAATGCTTTTTAAATGCTTTTTAAAAACTTTTAGGGGGTGGGGATACAAGTAAACACACGACTAAAATCGTGTGAAACATCGATCTTTTGCTATACTTTTCATACTGTTGTTTTAACTATCTTATGAAGTCATCATCATGCAAAACACCTCACAACACAGCTTTACCCTCTTGGGATACAATATGTTTTGATAAATAGAAATAATGTTTAATTATACGTTTACATACAAATACATCATATCAAGGGTAACATTCTTTACTAAATCATTTTATGCATTCAAAGAACTTATGATTTATGCTTTGTCAAACATTGTGAAAAAGGATAAACTTTGCATACAAAACTACTACTTTAATACAGACTTAGTTGAGAATCCGTGAGACGTGTACATCTTCAAATCATAACTTTTTGCTAAAAGGTACCGCTTCAAGTCCTGTCTATAACCAGAGTCTCCTATTCGGAGAACGTGTCAAATATGTATAGATCTATACGGGAAGTCATGATCCCGCGCCCTGACTGTTAGCTACAGTCCGTCCTTTGGGGTGACAGTTTGTCATAACGCTACGACGCCTGAAGAACGTCGCTACAGGCATATTATGTTCAGTATGGTTATAAAACTCATCGGATATACAATTATTATGGTATTATGCTTTTATGAACAAGTAGTTACTAAAACTATTCTTCATCTAACAAGTGCGATCTTCGCATAGCTTTATTATATAAAACTATGCCACACCTTTTAAGCACGTCGGTTGCTTGCAATTTTCGGTCTTAGAGACTGCCAGTTACTTTAGGAAAATAAGGGTTTTTCCCGCATCTAGAACAAACAACTAATAGGAAAATAAGGGATTTTCCTGGTACAATTGTTTACAACTTATAACACGAACATTCATATGCATTTCATACTTTTATAAGAAAATAAGGGTTTTTCTTGGAAAACACAACAAATCAAATCTCAACTATTAGGGAAAAATATGGGATTTTCTGGATCTAATACATTCATTTTCAACACAACGAATCATAACTCTTTTCATTTGAAAATGCCGCGTTTTCTGGAAAACATACACGAACTTTCGAATGGCGTACATTTCTCAAAACATTACTTATGAACTCACCAACTTAATTGTTGACACTTTCTCTTTGAAATGACTTGTATTCTCAGTGAACCGCTAAGCAGGTTTGGAATTCAACTTTTGGGGATTAAACGTTCTGACGTTAAGTACTGCTTTTGATAGATGTTTATGTATTTATCTTTTGAACATGTAACGAATACAATTATGTAAACATTTTGTAAAACCTTAATATATATGGTGGTGTGTACTTTCCTTTCTATGAACTGTTATGATACTGAATATGACGTCCTCCGCCCCCGAACGTTTCCGCCGTTCTGGTTTGGGGGTGTGACAATTATTGTTATTTAAAAAAAACATATATTTGTAAAGACTTCAACTATATAGGTGTTTATGCGCAACGCACGGGCATTCGCCTAGTATATATATATATATATATATATATATATATATATATATATATATATATATATATATATATAACAGGCGAGTAGCAAAATCGAGAAGTTTGTACAATGGTGTCGTGTTTGTCAAATGTTAAAGGACATGACAATAAATGTTGGACTATATATGTTGTTAAATGTGCCAATGAAGCCATGGGTTGACATCAATATGAACTTTGTAGTAGGGCAGGTGTATTCTTCTTATGCACGTACATTAATCTTGACAACTAATGTTAATGCTCTTTTGTTAATTAATTTGATATCTATGTTGGTAAGTCATGTATCCCTACATTTCTGGAACTTTTTGTTATTACCGACCTTACTGCAGAGGCCAAGAAAAAATTCAAGGCTAAAGATTATGATATAATTCAAGAGTTGGAGTTTTGTACACCTACTGCTAGAGCAATATGTGTAATTTATCTTTTCCTTTATAGATAATTAGTGCTTCAACTTCAAATAGTACAATAATAACAATCGTTTTGTTTTGATAAATTGTAGGAGAGATACACTAGTGCCATGGTTGAAAAGTACGGGGATGACCTAACTCAACATCCAGAGGGTGATGTTGACTTGTGGGTGCAAGCACAAGAAGGGAGAGGCAAGTGCAGACGTATTTACGGGGTAGGAAGTTCAGATCTACATTTCGTTGTCACGGGGACATCATCCAACGGGAACAAACCGACCTCTTCTGAGTACCAGCAGTTACAACAGTGGGTATTTTTCTTTGAATTAAAAAAATGCAAAGTAGATAAAATATGTTGTTATTATAGATAAAAAAAATCAAGTTTGTTACTATTATGGATAAAATAAAGTTGTTGCTATTATTTAAAAAACATAGAAGTATATGGTCTTTGATAATAAATAACAATTATAGTATGTTGGTACTATGAAAAAAAAAAGGTAAAATGCTATAACTGATAGTGTTGGGTCAAAAATATGGTTTATACTTTGCTTTTCTAAGAAAATATATTTTTCTGTAATATAATATGTAATATTGTGGCTGTGTACAGCTACACATGTGTGTGCGGCCGCACACGCGTGTGCAGTTGTACACTTGTGTGCTGCTGGTGGCCCATGTCTCATATAAATAGAGGAGTGCATGTGGGAGTGTACGGTTAGAAGAGAAAAGGCAAGAAGAGAGAGAAAGTTAGAGAGAAGAAGTGTGTGTGAGAGAGAATCTATTGTAAGGAGCATCAATCATATCATCAATACATTAGATTCAAGTTATTCTTCTTCTCCTTCTCTTCTATTTGATCTGAAATCATCCAATTGATTGGGATTCCACACCATCAATTGGATCTGATTGATACACAAGCAATTTTAGGGACTTACAATTGGTATCAGAGCAAGGTTGTATCTGTCAATTTTGTCAGATCTAGAGCTTATTTGATCTTATTTTGAAAAGATAATTACGTTTTTGGATAGATCTCGGAAAAATAAGGGGGGTTTCTTCTTTGCATTTTTCATAAAAACGAGTTTTTGATCGAGTTTTGTAGCAAAAAAGGGTGAAAAACGTCGTTTTTTCGCGAATCTGTTGAAGGTGTGCGGCCACTTGAAGGTGTGCGGCTCGGAGTGTGCGGCCTCGGTGTATGCGGTCGGCTCGGTGTGCGGCTTCGCACCTCGTTCTCAGTCTTCGCTTCGGTCTCGGTCAATAGTTGTAGTGGTCCTCGCACCTCGCACCTGTTCAACAATCCTCGCACCTTGCACCTGTTCAGCAACCCTCGCCCTCGCATAAGTTTCATATAAAAAAAGGAAATCAGATTTTTAGAGGTGTTGGGGATCGAACCCGGGACCTCTTGGTCACAACTCGTCTAGGAGGCTCCTTGTGTCCTCGCACCTCGGTCAACAGTTGTAGTGGTCCTCGCACCTCGCACCTGTTCAGCAATCCTCGCACCTGTTTAGCAACCCTCGCCCTCGCATAAGTTTCATATAAAAAAAGGAAATCAGATTTTTGGAGGTGCTGGGGATCGAACCCGGGACATCTTGGTCATTACCACAGCGCCTTAACCAACTCGTCTAGGAGGCTCCTTATGTCCTACATCCGAAATTTAGAATATAACTCAACCTTTTCGCATATAATTTCGCAAATTGACATTTTCAACCCCAAAAATTCAAAATTTTGTTTTTAAAATCCTTTTTCAACCCAAAAATTTTAGTTTTTAAATTTTAACTTTTATTTTTAACTTTTTACTTAAAATTTTGACTTTGACTTTTAAAAGTTGACATTTGACTTTCTCGTTTGATTTTTAATTTTTCAAATTTGGCTTTTCGGTTTGACTTTTGAGTTTGACTTTTTAAATTCGACTTTTAAGGTTGACTTTCTCGGTTTTTAAGTCAAAGGGCAATTAATATATATATATATATATATATATATATATATATATATATATATAATAAAAAATAAAAAATAAAAAATAAAGATAAATAAATAAATAAAAATAAAAAAACAAAAGAAAATGAGTTCCACATCAATTCCGGTAAATGAAGTTTCATGTACTCCATCTTGTAAAGTTACAATTAAATTTCTTCGCGAACAAATTGATTTGCTAAAAAGGGAAAATGAGGACCTTAAATATGAAGACTATACTCTAAGGAAAAGTCAGAAACCGTTAAAAGCACAACTAGAAGCAAAAACTAAAGACTTTAGGAAGCTTCAGGAAGAGTACAACAACAAGTGTGAAAATTACGATCACATTAAACGCAAACTTGTTGCTGTAACTGAAGAACTTGACGCTTTTAAAATTAAGTGTGGAAAAACATATATTAGTTTCAAAAATTACACTGCATCAAGTAAGACAGTCGATTCATTATTTGAAAACCAATTAAAATTCAAAGATAATCAAAACAAGGGTCTAGGGTATGATAGTGTTCCTCCACCTTTCAATCACAACTATAACCCACCCCTTGAGACCAATGAGGAAGAAATGCCTGCTCAGTATGGCCAAACCCCTGCTTCAGCTTCAGTTAAGACTGAACAATCAGGGCCAAGTAAGGATGTTGAGATGAACGATACTAATGATTCTACTTCTTGTGCAGGTAAAGTAGTAGAGAATGAGAACAAGGAGAAAACTATTGAACACACCAATGACTCCTTGAACTCTGAATATGTTGCTTCGAACTCAATTGCTTCTGATCAACCTGCTGTTGAGAACTACAGGCCACCAAATCAAGTGAAACAGCCGACTTGCTGCAAGTGTGCTTGTGGGAACAATCAGAAACGAGGCAAGGTTACGCCACCAGGGGTAGGAAGAAATAACTTCATGGTGAAGAAAAAGACTTGCTTTCACTGTGGAACACCTAGACACATTGCCAGAAATTGTCCAAATCGCGCATACGTTCCGTACTACGCACAAGGATGGAAAATGCACCAAGAGGGAGATACTCCAAAAGAAATCCCTCAAGTTCACGTTCAGACAATGGTGACTGGAACGCGCAGAAAGCCAAGAATCAAACCCACAAGGCCAAGAATCTAAATCCCACGGTCAAGAAGGGAATGTCGGCCAAGAAGCCAAATCCAAGAGATGCTCCCTTGAAGCCAAAATCAACGTCATCTCAACGGCCGACATCAAGTTCAAAATCAAGTGCTGAGCCACCCATCAGATCGAAAAAGAAATGGGTTAAACCCAACTACAAATGGGTTCCGAAGGCTCAATCTCCCAAATCATCTAATGCTTCTAATATTTTTACATCTTCTATTTGTGATAAACAGGATACGTCATGGGAGAAAGTACCGTGCAAGGATGACAAAGGTCGACCCAGTTTCAAAATGGACTGGGTTCCAAAGACCGACTGATCCCGCTCTGTGTCGGAGCAGCTATGGAGGCATATCATCAGACTTCGGTTTGTTGGTAGTGGCTGTTCCTGGCCCTTGATGGGGGACATCTCTCAACTGTACAGCATTCAGACATTTGTTTGAGTGTATGTGTCCTTTGCGGGAAGGGAAGAAAGGAAGTGATCACTCACGGGGTCTGTGCTTAACGACATGAAGAATTTTCGGATCTGTTCTGAGATTATGCGTGCTGTTCTCAGACCTTCTATATGCAAATTCAATCGGTGACTTACGGTTTGAGTTTTCTTCTCTATACTCCTGAGTTTTTCTTAAGCTGATTTGCTTTAAAGACAAATTTTTGTTTTAGGATAGTTTAAATTTGCGCATTTACTTTCGTTTCTCTCCTATGCACAAATTTAGGGGGAGAAATAAAAACAAAACAAAAATTTTAAAGTTTTAAAAAAATAAAAAATCAAAAATAATAATAATAATAATAATAATAATAATAATAATAATAATAATAATAATAATAATAATAATAATATGTTGGTTTTGGAATGTGCTTAAAGGGAGATGTTTTGAGAAGTGAGTGATAATAGGCAATATAAGTCTACGTAACGTACCCAAAGTTGAAGGGTCTATGCTTTGGTTTAATGCGTCGGTAGGCACGAAGAATTTAACAGACTTAACTAGGTGCAGATGAACTTAAGGAGTCTATAGACTTGACAAATCTTGACCTAGTTAGATCCGTTTAACCTGATAATACGACGCTTGGATAGGTTAAGCAGGAAGATATATATGGGAATCTACTCGTCACATTAATTGAACCCATATCTGGAACCGTGGTTTAACTTTTCCTTCATGTGCGGATTCTGTCCTTAATTCCGGTATTGATGGGGCGACTGGTAAATTCCGATAAATTAGGTCTGTAGAAAATCATTTTCTTTCTTTCTGTCTGTTAGTCATATGTTACCTCCTCTGTGTGATTGGAAGAGATCCGACCTGGACTGTAACGTATGCAACTATATTTCTCTGCGTATTATATATATATATATATATATATATATATATATATATATATGAAATTCCTCTTATCTGTTAGCCATATGTTGTCTCCTTTGCGTGACTAACAATCCGACCTGGTACACAGCATATGCACTATTAGTGATAATACCTGAATCTATCTTCTCCCCTAATGATGGTCTGCTCATCCGATGTAAGGAGTACTCTGGAAGTCCTTGATTACCGGGGCATATCAGGAAGCGGGAAACATGTTAATGTACAAATAAAATTGAACACTCAAAGATTGTCTATAGATCTCGCTGCTCAATTTAGGTGGACAACAATAGCCCTGGTCGTCGTCAGCTGAATGGTCCTTAAGATATAGTATCTAGAAACTTAGGATCAAATATAATATCTAGGAACTTAGGATCACATTGTCTTGTTACTTATAGTATGTCCTAATTTTGTCACAATTTTTCGTGTTTAAGTGGACAACAATACCGGCGATCAACCAGACAAAGACGTGAAGATGGAAGTGTTGGATTAGTGTCTAAGTCCATAACTATTTTGGTATGTACTTGACCCGATGGTGCATGGTCCTTTTGGGTTGCCTTCACCAAAGCAACTTGATAGGATGAATTATGGAGAGAAAGGATTAAATATGATTTATTAATATGTTATGGGAATAATATATTAAAGGAGAAATCATATTGTTTAATTAATATTAGTCAAGAATTAATAAGAATTAAGTTTGTGACTAAAAGAGATTAATTAAACTTAAGGGACTAGAATTGTAATATAAGGTTGGACGAATTCTATGGGGAAACCCATTAGAAATCGTCCAAGGCTTGTTAAGGAAGGAGTCCATGAGTTACTTAGGGCTTAAGCATCCAAATTAGGGTTTCCTTGTTAGATAACCATAATAGCCTCACTATTTAAGGACCCCTTGGGAACCAAAAACATGGGCAACTGAATCCTTAGGGTTTCTACACGTTTTTGGGTGTTTCTTCTCTTCTCCTATTCATCCTCTTGCTCTTGGTGTTTGTGAACCATTAGAGGAGTGACATTTGTGACTCTAAGCTTTCTAAAGTCATTACAAAGGAGGATTTGAGATTGTTATTGCTACATAACAATCAAGGTATGATCTAAACCCTAATTTATATGTTATATTGATCATCATATACTAGATCTAGGGTTTATAGTCTTGGATAACTTGCATGTACAATAGAGAAACCTAGATCCAAGCATTAGGGTTTGTATGAGCACATAGAGTGTTCTTATAGCTAAAACCCATCAGTGGTATCAGAGACTTGATTGGTTTCTATTGTATTGATGCTTTGTATGTTTGTTCAAGTTGCAAAATCGAGTTTTGAGCTCCCTGCCTGATGAACTCGGCGAGTACCACAGTGTACTCGGCGAGTAGGCCTCAACTCGGCGAGTCCAGTGTGGTACTCGGCGAGTTCGAGCGTCAGATGGAGCTATTTTTGGGATTTCTTGCTGTTTTACTCATGGATACTTGCCTTATCTGTTTTAGGTCATTAAAATCCGATTTTATACATATTTATGAGTATATCCTTGATTAAACAAAAGATAATTACCAATTGATTAGATAATAACTTCCTTATATGATAAAGTTTGATTATTTGTATTAATTGGGTAACTTATTTTGCAAGAAATTGAAATTAGGTCAAATATAGATAATGATGAAATTAATTGTTTAATTTATATTATTTGTTATTTGATCCTTGTGTTATGAAAAGTTTCATTTTTCCCCTTTAGGTTTTATAGTTTAAATTTGAACTCAAAAGTTTTGTTATTGAAATTTAAATAGTTGAAAACCTAATGGTTTTGAAATGTTTCAAAACTTTCCCTCAAGTTTTTGAAGTTAAATTTTTGATTAAAAGATTTGATTTTGAAATATTTAAATTCTAAACCCTAATGTTTTGAAATGTTTCAAAACTTTCCCTCAAGTTTTGGAATTTAAAAGTTGATTAAAAGTTTAATTAAGGAATGTTAAATTCTAAAACCCTAATATTATTTTGAAAAGTTCAAATCATACCCTTATGGTTTTATTAATTAATTAAGGTGTATAATTAAAAGAGATTTAATAAATCCATATAGTTTTAGGTTTACATTTAATTGAGTTAAAGGTATAATCTTTAAATTAAACCACCTAGTATTTTAAAAGTGTAAAATACACCCTATACTATATATATAACATTAAAAGTCTAACATTATATATAAGTATGAGTAAAAGTCAGTCTTACCATTAGTAGGCCTCATTCACGAAGCTGGTCTATAAGAGGTATTTAAGGAAATTGCCTATAATATGGCGATTGAATAAGTATCCACTCTTACCTACCACACTCTTGACTAGTGGAGGGCCGTTAGCCGAACGGGTAGGATAGGACAAAACCTTCCAGTATAAGTATAATGAAGTACAAAAGTAACTAGAATGTTTTACAAAATTCCCAATCTTAGTTACTTTGGGCAAAAGTGAATTTATGCAATTCCATGAAATTACACTTTGTGTCCTTGCGAAGACGTTAGTGGAGCGTGTGTAGTTTACCGGCACACTAAATGGTTCTAAGCAAAGGTAGCAAAGGGTGACTCAATGTTTGTCATAGTTCGGTGGAGCGTGTGTGGTTTACCGGCACATCGAATAGGTGAGTGTAGCATGTGAGGGCACCATGTAGATTTGCATGGTTATTCACACCCGCTTTGTGATCCTCGGCATCCCAGTCACAAAATAGAGGGGCATATCGAGATTTAAACATGTCATTGAAATTTTCAATGAATCTCAAAGGATCTAGGAGTTTTCATAGACTTAAAACTTAAAATTCATTTTTCTGTTTTTTAATGGTGGAAATTATTGAATCGTCATTCACTTACCTTCAAATATTCTGCAACTAGATTACGGCATCCCTTTTCTAGGTTGTAGCGTATTGTGTTGGGTCCTAGCCTTAATATCTCATTTGGGTGATTTATTAAGGACTCAATCAATCAACTAACTTGAATTTATGTTCTCCTGTTTTGTAAATGTCAAAGTACGACAACTATGGTCTTCCCAAAACCCATGGAACCAACATTCCACATGAAGATGATATTCCACGATTCGATCAAGGAACAAGAAATCATGCTTCACTTCCTCCACCTCCTCCAATTATTCTCCCTAACCCACAAGATCGAAGAATTGAAAGGTTCAATGTCACTAAAGCCCTATTGGAAATGAAACATGAAGATGGTAAACCCGTGTGTGCCCACGTTCTAGGAATGAAATCACACATCGATAGGTTGATAATGTTGGGTGCGTCATTCCCTGATAAGTTGGCTATGAACTGGGTTCTGCAGTCACTTCCTGAATGATATAATGAGTTCAAAAGAAAGTATTATATGATGGATCATGACGAAAACCTCATTGACCTAACTTACATGCTCATTGCTGCTGAATCAGAAATGATTTGGCAAAGCGATGGAGCATATTTGTTGGGAAAGTCAACCAACCATGCTTCCGAGGACGTTCTAGGAGAACCGACCTGCATTTGCTGCCAAGAGAAAGGGCGTTGGATACAAGTCTGCCCTAAGAGCCTGAAGAGCCCAGAAGATGGGAGAGTCAAAGAGTATGGCTATGCTTCAGGTAAAATCCACTATCTAACTCCATTAAGTTCCTATTCATTGATTCTTAATACATAATGTGATAAGATTGCATTTAAATTTTTGCAGGAACGGTGAAAAGAGAGGAAGCTTGATGGAAGAGCAAGATGAGTCTAATCATAAAGAAATGGATCTCGATCTCATGGATTTGAAGATTAGACTTTTAGCTTAGAAAGTTATGATAGAGTTGTTAGAAATTTTATTTTTTGACTACATAGTTTTTCAATTGATTTTGCATTGTAAGGACAAATGTTTTCCGCTGCTTTTATGAATAAAATAAATTTTGGTTTGACTCATTTATTTATTTATTTATTTCCTTGCAATGAAATCATTATGAAAAATTGATGTTCGTATATTTCTACAATGAATGGATGTGATTCTTAATTATGTTTGTGGAAATGTCAAGAATTTACCAAATAGGGAGAGTTTCTCATCGCCCAAGTTTCAAGTGGACAGAAACATGGAATCATGCAACTTGGTTGCACGATGAATGAGAAATTTCACATTTGTAAATTAGATTAATTCATTGACCAAGTGTCAAGTGAAGGACTAAGAGATCGATTACACAAAGTTGTGTGTTGATCAAATCCACCACAAGAGTAACAAAGATATTCGTCATGATTTACTAAAGGTTTAGTAAATATGATTATAGTTACAAGATTAAGTGTAATTCTGAATTGATTGAAAGAGTTTAAATCAATAGCAGAACGAATAAGAAGAATCAAGTAGGCAGAAAGATAAAAGTTTCTCTATTCTAAGAAGAAGGGAGAGTACCTTTTATGCTTTATGATATGTCTTAATGATTAAGAACCATATCTCAATTAATACTCTAAGTGAGTCTTAGTACAATTGTATGTCTAAGAAGAGGAATTAACAATTGAAAAAAATGATTAAATCAGAAAGTCAATCACACTTCGTTCCAAAACAAATCTTAAAGTTAAGATTATGACCCTGAGTGACAAGTCTAAATAAGGTTTATAACATTCATCAAATGTAGAATTTAGAAAAGGTTTTCATTATTCTTGCACATTTGAAATTGGTAAGTTGTGATGTCTTGGATAAGACAAAGACCAACTAGGACCAATTTTGTGAAGTGTTTTGTCTTAGTAAAGGCTACACTAACTCTTGAATATTTGTTTGTCAAGAAATGTTTATTGACAAGAGAATCTTATATATAAATGAGTCAGTGGGAGTCTTAATGGTCCTGAAAAGTTTAAGAACTAATCAAGAATAAACCTTATCGATCATAACTAGCACACGAGTTAAGGTTTACAACCTATCGTGTAGACACTATCTTGTTTATGTGCCGTTCCAATCGAGTTAATTATGCATATGAGTTCTATGAGTTCTCATTTGCACGCATAAAAGGCAAGCACCTTGATCAATGAAAAGTACATTGATAAGAAAGGGTGAGCCGCTTAACTACTTGGAAGACATGGTAGGCAGCCGTGTTACCATAAGGCAAGAAATCAAGATTAAGAGTTCGGTCCATATGAGTTTGAATTTGTCATAAACTTTGGTTTTAACAAATTCACATGGATAGGAACACATACACCATTAAAATCTAAGTGTCATAAGATTCCCTCCTTCATGAAAGTGACTGTGAGGAAAATCCAAAAATATTTTCCAAAAAATCAAACAAAAATCAGAAAATTAAAAATCCAAAAAATAGTGTTATTTCTTGTTCAAAAAAATCAGAAAATCCAAAAATATTTTTGTTTATGTTTTTATTTTTCCAAAAAATATCAAAAATCCAAAAATATTCTTTTGTGTGCTAATTTTTTCTTTTATTTTTGTTTTGTCTTGAAAAGTGATTTCAAGCGTAGATGAGACTCGTGGAGACTGTATTGAAGATCTTTTGAGCCAAGGCTTCATCCGTGAGCATCGAAGAATTTTCATTCGAAGGAGCAAGAAATGAAGATTATTCTTTCAACATTCAATCTGTCAACCCCAGAAGCATGGTGAAGCTGTTCTTGAAGATTATGTGACAGATATCATTGAAGCCTCCTCAATCAATTTGCTGCTATCTATGAACCTGCTGAAGTGATCCAGAAGATTATTTCTCTCTGTTGTTCTCTCTGAAGATTCTCAAGCTGAAAGTGCTATCTTTCAAGAATCAATTCATCAAGCCTCCTCACCCAATGTGCGTTAAATGTCAAATTCTGAAGAAAATCTCAACCGCTCGAGATGAAGTCATTCATGAAGATTCATCAAGTTCATCTTGAAGCTGTGAAGAAATCAAAGATTAAAGCTGAAGCCAAAGCTCCCATTGAAGATTGACAAGAAAAGCCAGCTACTTTTTAGGGGGAGCTTGTTGGGTCATTTAGAAAAGAAAGTTATAAACCAAGGGGGAGATTGTTGGGTCAAAAATATGGTTTATACTTTGCTTTTCTAAGAAAATATATTTTTCTGTAATATAATATGTAATATTGTGGTTGTGTTCGGCTACACATGTGTGTGCGGCCGCACACGCGTGTGCAGCTGTACACTCGTGTGCTAGTGGTGGCCCATGTCTCATATAAATAGAGGAGTGCATGTGGGAGTGTACGGTTAGAAGAGAAAAGGCAAGAAGAGAGAGAAAGTTAGAGAGAAGAAGTGTGTGTGAGAGAGAATCTATTGTAAGGAGCATCAATCATATCATCAATACATTAGATTCAAGTTATTCTTCTTCTCCTTCTCTTCTATTTGATCTAACATCATCCAATTGATTGGGATTCCGCACCATCAATTGGATCTGATTGATACACAAGCAATTTTGGGGACTTACAGATAGAAAATAAAAATATGTTGCTATTGTGAATAAGAAAATTTAAGTTCATTCCATTTATAAGTGAAATATATGTTGGTATAATAGATATCAATGTTAATATATACTTTGTTTTTACTATTTTTTATGTTACTAATGTATGTAAGTTTCTTTTAACATTTTTTTAGGTCCAAGAATTGGAAGAAGCTCATGCCGAATTGGCCCGACAAAATGGTGAAATGGCCAAAAGACAAGCACAAACGGAAAAACAAATGGAGGAAATGGTCGAGTTCATGAGACGATATGACACTAATAACCGTCCTGACAATCCACCCAATCCCTCAAATGCTCCTTAGGTTATTTGTTGTAAACGTTTGTACGTTTTTAAGACTTCTATATTATCTTTTTTGTTTACACGATTGTTGAAACTTATGTTTTAAAGTGTAAACATTTGTATGACTTTTAGATATATGGAATGAACTAAGTTTTTTTGTATTAGTTCTTTTTCTGCATTTTAGGATAAATTTTTTGGTTTTTTTTGTTTTTTATTTTTTTATAGCTGCATTGTTCCTAAGAACTTCTGTCACGAACAAGTGTCACAAAAAGCTGTCAAGAAAGTTTCCTAAAAGATTCCACAGAAACAAATTTCCTCGGAGATCCCTCAGAAATAATCCTTGGAAATTCGTCAGAAATAAACCTCCTTGGAAATTCGTCGGAAATAAACTTCCTTGGAAATTCCTCGAAAATAAATTTCCTCGGAAATAAACTTCCTCGGAAATCCATCGGAAATAATTTTCCTTAGAAATTACTCGGAAATGATCTTCCTAGGAAAACCCTCGGTACTTACGACAAAACCATTTCCTAGGTAATGTGTCAGAATGTTCCTCGGAAATCCCTTACAAAACATTTCCTAGGAGGGTTTTACTGACGCACAAGATTTTCTCGGCATTTCCTCGGAAACACTGTTTTCTTAGGAATTTCCGAAGAAAGTGTCCCTCGGAAATAGCGCTTTTTTTTAGTAGTGTTGAACACAAACAACTAAATCTATAAACCAAATAGGAAATCAAAATACTATGATCGAGTGAACATGCGATTAGATTAACTTATTGGAGATTAATGGTTCTTTGCCAGTAGTGAGAGTATTTCACTATTTCCCTTCCGTGAAATAGTTGGAAATACGTTAAATGTTATTACGGTGGTGGTTCTCAAGTTCAAGAGTGTTAATATTCGCATAAAACAAAAAAAAAATGTTAGGATAAGATGGATATATATAGATATTGTGTTCTTATCGTAATACAGATTTTCCAACGGTAAACAATATTAATCTCGTATTTAATGTTAAGATACAATTTTCTATATTACCATGCGAAAATACTATATAGATTGTTTTAAACGATTAGATTTTTTTTTCGAAACTACAAATATAACTTACTTCTAAACTGTTCTTTGAATCCACATATGTCCATCACGGGACTTAAATCATCAACCTTAAGAAGGAAGACAATATTTGATACTGCTTGGACTAGAAGTCATTTGGTATTGAATGAATTTTAAATTTGAGTCTTTTAATATATTAAATGAATTTTAGAAGAAAAATTATTGCATATATTTAATTTCAAAATGATATTTAATTGCAATATATTTTTTGTCACTAAAATTCAATATTACATATACCACAAAAGCTTAAAAAGTTAGGGAATAGGAACTTTTTTTCTCTTTCCTAAATTCACACGGGACTTTTATTTTTCGTTTTTTTGACACCCATGTTTTCATCTTCATTCTTACAAACCTGATATATATTTTCCTTTATTATCTTCCACCGCCTTGCCTTATCTTTACGTTCCACCGGCTTGCCTCACCAATCAGATGCAAGAACCCTTCTCCAACCTTCTTCTACATTCCTTCTAATTTATTTCTCCGTCTTTGTTTTCTCCATTTTGACCTCCCGCTTCCCAATGATACAGTTTTTTTTCGGATTCCTGGTCGACGGTATGCCCAATCTCCTTACTCACACATTCGTGATTTGTTATGGGCTGATCCTGATAGAGATGTGGAAAGCTGAAAAAAAAGGTATACATAACAGGTATGCATGAGATATGAGAATCAATTTTCTTTGAATTTGGTTTAATGTTTATCTTTTTTTATTACATAAAATTAGTTGATGTAACAATATTTTTTACAACTTAAGGATTATTGATTGCTTGTGTTGATACTTTAATGTAGGTAATACAACTACGTGGACCTCTTTTCTGGTACAGACCCATAACTATTGTCTCAATTTATTTATAAATCATAAAAGATGTTCATGAATTTTGAGTGTTTATAATTTTTTTCAGGCAAGTGGAAAAACTGGTAGTCTTAGACTAGCTACTTCAGAGGCTACATACTTCTGGATACGGTGTTCTTCTGTTTGCACAGATGAGACATACATTTCATGTATCGCAGGTTTACTTCCTACTTTCTTCATACAGATTAACTTAAAAACTGCCACCATGTATATCCATTTGTGATTATTTAAACTTTTTTTTTAATATTTTTGAAATACAGGAGTATATGGAGTTGAGAAAATACCCTTATCAGCGCCTCAATGAACCTACTAACTTAATACTCTTTCTTGTGTTTTCTCAGCTAGTATTTTCTAGATATGGATGACACCATTACTCAGAAGGTCAATACTTTGATATATTACATTCAATATTAGCTTCATGAAAGTATTATTATTAATGGTTAACAAAGTTTAGTAGTTTGTTCTTATGTAATCTTTTTTGTCTTTTTAACAGATTGTAGTTCATGTCAATACTCCTCAATCCATTCATTTTTAACGTGCTACACCCCGCCAAAAGATGTATTTTAAATTAGATGATGTTCATGCTTGTATTGTAACATGTGGGGGCTTATGCCCATGTTTGAACACCGTCACTAGAGAAATAGTTTGCAGTTTGCATGTTATGTATGGAATTGCAAGAATTGAAGGGATTGAAGTAAGTAAAAAAAATCTTTAATTTTCATTAGTTTCCTTCATAAAAACAAAATACTATGGGTATGATCTTAATTATATACTACTTGAATTCAGATACAGGGTGGATACGAAGGATTTTATTCCTGAAATACAATACCATTCACACCTAAAGTTGCTAATGGTATTCATAAATGAGGTGGCTATGATAACAAAAATGTATCGCGGAATTAATCAGACTATTATATAAAACACAAAAAACAAGTAATATTACTAATTTTGTGACATGTACAACCTTGACGGTTACGAAGTTTGTTTCTTGAATTTCTTAAAATCTTCAAGATGGATGGAATCCAATTTTCATTCGTATTTTCCCTCCCATGCTTACCTTACATCTACGTTGATAGATAATGATGATGATGGTAATGTTTCTACTAAATATTGAACTTTGGATGTGACATGGTTAGACTTACATTACACTAAATACATTCAATATTGATGTGATGAGTGATGCAGGTTTGCTTCTGCAAGAAACCATGGGTTGGTCGATGCACCGGTTAGAAGTACAATATGTAAGAAGACGGGTGTGATTGTACTTCCATGAGGGATCAACACTCTGGATTGGAGGCTGTGTAGCATCTTCTTTAATTGAGCTCAAACTAAACAAATTCTATTTATATAACTTTTAATGTTATTTTGAAAAAAAATATTCTGAGCTTTCTGCTTCCAAGCATTATTGAAATTAGCGCCAATGGCGCAACCGAATTCCTTCTAGTTATAAATAGTGACATGTTGTAAAAGATAATGAAAGTAATGCATTTATAAAAGAGCGTGTAGCACTTGATAGATGAAAGTGTTGCCATAGATTACGAATAAACTTTTTAAGTGTTTCACTTGATGTAAAACATGTTGTAATTAGTATAAAAGGTATTGCACATTCCAAGTGTTTGCCTCTAGAAAATATATGAAATACTTCAAAAACAATAAACCATGATGCATATAATGATAAAACCCTTACATTAGGCCTAATATGATATTACACAAGAAATGACCAGGTAAAATGCTACATTGTGCCTATTTTTCACTGCCTAATACGACACCTAAAGTAGCTTCATTTTTCTATACTAAACACCCTTATATTTTATTTAACAAATGCAATTACGATTTTACACAACAAACACCACTACGTTTCCATATACTATGGTCGTACGCAATCTGGTCATATGTCATGTTTTATTGAGCATTTGTCATACACAAACTTGCATCTTAACTTTATGGATTGAGTAAATCAAATCTGTTGAAAACACGGATTTTCAATGGACCATCGACGTGAAGATTAATCGAGGTTCTGTATCTTGAAATATTGTTGTCATCACTCAACTTGAATACGAAACAACCTAATAAGATAGATGAGAATATCTTCATTTGCCTATATGCGAAATCTTGACCCAAACATGACCTCAACCCAGCCTATGGATGAACAAGAAAAATACAAGGGTTAGTTTTATTGTAGAAATTTACCCGAATATATTCCGATGATTAATGATAAAAAAAATAGTTTAACTAACTAATAGTGTTTTCTATTTAAACTAATTACACATTTAAGAAAAAAAAAACATGAATACATTACATGAGATGTTCACATCTACAAAATAAATAAATAAATTTATGCATCACATAACATGTTCGTATGTGGGATGATAACTTGGAAATTTAACATGTCTCGATTAATTAACAAATTATGTATGTCAGAAAATCTGGCCCAATAGGGGTCAAGTTGCACCATGGCCTCGGGCCTAATAATGGTTTGGGACCCAAAAATTAATTTCGCTTCATATTGGCACCCAAAAATTAATAAACACTGGTTCGATTCCCCCCAATTAGTATTTTTTTTGTCAAAGTGATAAAAGTTTTAATACATGGAGTCTTTCAAACTTTATTGGGCCTGCCAGTTGGTTTCAAAAAATTATTATTTTTTCTACAGAATTCTAATTAAGATGTATATATCTATTTAAGATACAAAAAGTCGTTTGAATCGGTAGCTATAACTTTCAGTAAATATTTTTATGTTTATGTTTATGTTTAAGTATATATTTTTTTCGTCATAAAATTATAGTCCATATTTTATTTTTTTGTTTGTCCCAAAATAATAATATGCTTCTAAAAATAAATAACATTTTTACCAAAACACCCTTCATTATTATTTAACCAACTAAACATTTAATGAAACATTAAATGCAAAATAAAAGACAAAAATATTATTTTTATTGTATAAAATTAGTAGTAATTAATGTTTCCTTAATCTGTGTGTTTTTTGTTTGTGGAGTATAAACTTTTCAAATTTATATATAAACTTTTCAAATTTATATATACAAGGATATATTTGAATAATCTTAAATGTCCGGTTCTAAGTTTTGGGTTTTATATAAACAAAGAGACATAAAAAATTAGTTTTTAAAACCCAAAAACCAAACCGATGGTTTTTTTTTTTTTTTAAAATGGTTTAGCTGTTTGGATTTGGTTTGTTATTTTATTTTATTTATTTATGTTTTTAGCAGCGTATTGTGGATGTGATATGAAAAGAAAGAAAGATAATCATGGATATGTTTAGCAAAAATAGTTGAAAATTCCAGCACAATGATGTTACATTAGTATACCTTTCATATTCAAAGTTGTAACTTTTTCTTGTGAAATTGAAATACACTAACCTGAAATGCTGTAAATTTGAAGGGGCTCTCTGGATGGAAGCAACCATTTTCATCAAGCCACCTTTCTGGTTTAAACTCAAGTGCATCGTCACCCCATACGAATTTCATCCTCCCCATTGCATATGGCAGATACGATACCATATCCCCTTTCTTCACAATACCACCATCTGGTAGAACATCATCTGCAAAGCATATCTTTGGGTCCTACATAAATAATATGCATCATGTCATCTCTATATATATTGTTAATTAGGATATCATAGGTAAAAATTCAAACTAAGATGCATGTGGTTTTGATAGAGTAATTAAATGTTCCTTATCTACCAATTAAGATGAGATACAGTACTATACATCTAGTAGCTAAAACCTTCAACAAACAACATGAAGGAACATGGATTGATCTTTGGCTCAATGGTACCAAACCTAGCCTTAAATGTGTATTTGTGTGTGTGTGTGTGTTGCTTGTTGTTCGTGTTCCCTAACACAACACCACCATGGATGTTGAAATGCGCTCATCCTTAGGAAATACTAGCGATCAACTTATCAGAAATTAAACAAGTCATGAACAAGATTGCATACCAATGGCAATGCAGGATAGAGTCTGATAGTTTCTGTCAAAGCTGCGTGAAGATATTGCATCTTCCCAAGCGCAAGTTCACTCACATGGGCAGCAAAATCTGCAACATTTCTGACTATATCTTCTTTTACGTTCGTTGCTTCTTTGATTTCTTTTGCAACCCTATCTTGAACATCAGGATGCTTGCAAAGCATGTAAATGAACCAAGACATAGTAAGCCCTATGGGATCTTTACCAGCAAGTACGAAGTTTAGTATTATATCTCGTATGAACTTTGGGTCTTTATCTTTGATCTGCAGAAACCTCGATAGGATGTCTTTTTTTATGAACTGCATGTTAATTAGTAAAACAAGGTGGTCAAAACAGTGAATTAGAAGAGCAAAATATGTTCCTAGCTAGCTACCATAGATATTGTATGATTACGTCGATATCATCATACAGTATATGATATTTTTTTATATGTAAAGAAATGTGATTTAATAGTTGCCGGATAATATTAAATTATCAATTTAAGTTGGTTTGCAGTCTTCTAATTATATAAGCTTACGACTGAATGCTCATTCTTTGTCTTATGCATTTCTTCGGTCTTGATCTGGATCAACTTGTAAACGAACTCATCAATGATTTGTATATTTTTCTTCAACTCCGCTTCGGAGCCAATATTCAGATATTTCTTTATCTTCCAAAATACGTCAACAAATCTTCGATATGTTAAGGTGTTCGCATCGTCAAATGCACGACTGAATCTGACACCTTCTTCACTAGAACCACTCATGTTATCAAGATCAATCCCAAAACCAACATTGAATATTGAATCCATGGTTGTCTTCAAGAATAAATCCTGTATATATACACGTGTATCATGAATATTGTGATATCTATCGAATGGCAATAATCAATGAGTTTCTTTAGGGTTAATCATATCAAATAATAGCGCGCAAAGGAGTAACTTACGTTTATATCGACTATTTGCATGTTGTTTGCTGCTTCTGACAATATGTTCCCCAGTTTTATTGTATTGTTTCTGAAAATTACACTACTAAAATCTCTTAAGACTGTCGTAGAGAACTCATGACTAGAAACCTTCCTTTGTTCTCGCCATTTGTCCCCATCGACTGTGAATATTCCATCACCAAGTAGCTCCTTTAGAATGTCGCGGGTATATGTTCCCTATAGATATATAGCATATATATTTTCAACATTATTTCAGTGTGTAAGCGAAACTAAACAAGTGGAACCTTATATATATATATATATATATATATATATATATATATATATATATATATATATATATATATATATATATATATATATATATATATATATATATATATATATATATATATAGTTCATGGCAATATCTATTTAAACGGTAGATATATAAATAGTATAAAAAAAAAATAAGAAAACTGCATCATTCGCTCATGTGTCATCCCTCCACCCACTTATAAAACTATCACTTACCAAGTACTAAAAAGGAGTACAGTAAGCTTGGCAACAATTAAACACTATGAATCATTAATTAATATTAAAGTGAAACAACATATAATTTCGAATTAGCTAGTGACACATACCTTTCCATAATTTTTGAAATTCGTTTTGAGAATATATTCCACATTTGTGGGATCAATTGTAAAAATTTCACGATGCAAAGGGCTAAGCATTCTGTAAGTTTTGTATTTTTCTGCTCGATGAGCCATGTAATCATGCATCGTGTTGAAGTTAATGAGTATGCCAAACACATTCCCCCCAACCGGATAATACTTCCTCCCATTTGTTTGTTGTTGCTTGTAGACATATAGGAAAACAAGGAGTAAAAATAGAGGTGTCACTGTTGTTATGATGATTGGATCTGAGAGAAGATTCATGTAAGAGGCCATTTGAAAAATGAGAGGGATGATCCATAAGGTGTTTGCGTGTGCTCTATATATAGGCAATAATAAGCACCTACGTATTGCACCCCAGCTCAAATAATTTGTATTAACTCCAAGGCTCGAACTAATGAAGGCTCTTTGACCAAACAAGTGTTTTTTAAAATTTTATTTATTAAATAGGTGTAGTTTTAAAAATATTTACCACATAGGTGTAGTTTTCAAAAATTTATATTTTTTAAAACTTTTTTTTTTTTTTTAACTTTTTGCTGTTAATTTTTATAAATTTACAAACAACATTTTTACCTTTTAATATGTTTTATTTCATCATCACTAACAACTTTTTGAATCCAAATAATTTTTTTTAGCACTAAGAACTTTTATTAAGAGAAAATGACAGAATACAGATTACAACATGAAAATAAGGAAACAACTACACATGAATTGATAATAAAGATAATGCCAACAGGGATGAAACAAGACAGGATAAGAAAGATAGCTATATCCCTTCAGAAGGCCAATAAAACTCATGTCCTTTGAAGGCACCGGTAGAAGAAAGCAAACACATGGGAGACAACATTGAAACCTTAAACCCCTTCAATGCAACTGAATTTTAAATCCAACGAGACTACCTGCAATTGAGATTAGAACATAAGCGCAAACAAGAATAACTCACGTCAATGAAACAAACTATTCAATAGAACATCATATTTTGTCATTACAATACTGAATGCTATGTGTCCAATCAATCGTTGTAATTTTCATGGACTTTGAAAACAATTAGTATAATATTGTCGCGCGTTAACATCAAGAATACGAGGCAAATTTAATAAAATCTAACTATTGATCATATATATGAAACATTTGAGCAAAGAACATAGTTCAACTACAAAATCAATTGCCATAATTCAACTGAAGATCATAAACGTACCTGATCCTCCATCATTTTATCATCTTCCAAACCATCAAAGGGACCCATTTCAAACCCGCAATATATTCCAAACCCTTACCTGTGTGATGGAACATCGAAGGTAGACCGGTGGAGACCAGCGGGATCGCTGGAGGTTAGCGGTCGACGGCATGGAGGAAGCGCCGGAAATGAGCGGTCGATGGAGAGTCTTCCGGTGCAGCCGAATGTGAGAGTTGCGAAGGAATTGTGATGTAGGCGCACTGGTGTGGCCGGAGAGTCCGGCATCTAGCCGGAGATGGAGCCGACTGGAGTAATCGCGATGTTGGTGCTGAGGAGTTAGGGCGTCGACATTGATTTCTTTTTTATTAAATTACACGTTAACCATAATTTGGTAAATATGCTTAAAAATATACATTTTTATAAATATTTTTATAGGATACACCATTTTGGTCAAAAACTCGCGCCATACATGGGTTATCAAATCGTAAGACGAAACACGTTGGCTACTTCACTTAGGATTTGCCAAATCGGGACGAGGTATGTGGTCTTCGACCAACTCCAACCATCAAACACTAAAGGCTTAGACCGGTATTAACTATCGAACATAAAATTATAAATCGTGCATTTTTAACACTAAAATGATGATTGCTTTCCAACTAAACATATGAAATTTTGTTTTTTAACTGGTTGTTGTATCTATATTTGAAATCTAAAGTTATCCAACACACTAAGATCATCTCCAATTTATCTTTATTTTTTTCCTTATAAATGAAGTAAAAATGGATATATAGTGTTTCATTACCAACCTTACTTCATTTTTTTTACTTCATTTTTAGTAGTCCTGTATGAAGCGGGATTTGTATTGCTATGTGGAGCGGTGTTTGACTTGAAGGAAAGTCAAGGCCGAGCACCAACGACCTCACGGCAAGATGCAACCGTTAGAGATTCCCGTTTGAAAATGTGAAAATATTACCAGGGATTTTATTACGAAGCTACCCAGGACTGCACGTAGAGTTGATTCGATTTAGGCATCGTGGATCGTTTGATCAAGAGTGCGCATTTCATCATGATTCTGGAGAGTATTTCTGCAAAGAAGCTGGCCAAGATCACTACAAATAAAATTACATTTAGTGGCACAAAAAAAGTGTCGCTAAAACCAAAAAAAAGTGCCACTAAAGACCCTTTTTGCAATCAGCGGCACAAAAAATAAAATGCCACTAGAAACGCTATCACTAAAAGCCTTTAGTGGCACTTTTCGGATGTGTCGCTGCAGCATTTTGGTTTTTAGTGGCATGTCACTATAGCATTTTTTATTTTTAGTGGCATTTTTTTATGTCACTATATATTGGGCAAATAAAATGGATTTTATGCTTTTAGGTGGGCATTTTTTTCTCATAAAATCTATACTGAAATGTTAGATAAGATTTTTTTTGTTAATTTAAATAAAATATAAAATAATAAAAAGACAATTAAAATAATTAATGAAAAACACAATATCTTCCAAAAAGTTTAATATGTCTAAATATTATGCTAGTAACACTCAAAACATAAAACCATCAAACTAAATACTTTCTAACTAACTAAGCGATGATTAAATATGCATGATACTCATCATCCATGGATGTTGTCTTCAATTGTGTGAATTTTTGTGGTAGACAGTCCAAAGCCCCTTGCAGCGCCTTATATAGTTTCCTACAACCAACCAAATATATTAAGCAACGAACATAGACCAAAATTAATTTAAGTAAAGCACAAGATGAGAAAAACTCACATTATTTGGTATTTTTTTTGGGAGGGGGGGGGGGAGGGATTTGCATAACAGAATAAGAAAAACTCAAATTATCACTTTCAAAACACACATCATCTAAGATTCAAAAATGTTAAAAAGAGCACAATAAATATATAACCTGAACTTTAAATGTCAAAAGTGATGGATGTGAACTTATCATTCAAAAATTACAAAATATTGTCCATATAGAAATCACCTCCTACAAAAGTTGATGTGAATATCATTATGAATGAAATAGAGAGTTAAAATATCATAGAAGTTACCATCATTATTGAATTAAAAAATAAATGTTGTCACTGGTAAAATTTATTAAATGATAAGACATGAGTTATTAGTTTTGTGTTTGAAAATACACTCGTTTCTAGTAATTAAGTACCTTGAATATGTAAAATAAACCAGTTGCAAACATAGAATGTTTCTTGAGGAAACTTTTTGCTTCATCTCTATAATTGTTTATAAATACTTGGTTTATAGACTTTAAAGCTTTATGACCTGCAATTGCAAAAAGAACCAAGAAATATGCATCAATATTTTAATATAATAATATGAATACTAAGAGTGTGAACAAATTAATCAAAATGCTAAAATAGAGAATCCACTCACATAAACTAAGACAACAGACGCCATGTAGTGAAACTTTCATTCTTCATTTTAAAAAACTAACAACATACTTTTAAATATATTCTTCTTCTCCATATGATCATAATAATAAACAATAAAGATCATCACTTCTCTTTTCTGTGAAAATAAGCGTGACCATCATCTTTTATTCCATACTCACAAGCTACTCCATTACGTAGCTGCGCCAACACATTAATGGTTAATAGGGAAAATGCCAAAATCATATTTGATTTAACTAAAGCATAAAGCAACATACCTACTAATAAATGCATATAATAATAAATGGCTTCTGGAAATGTATCATATTGAGGAATTTCATCAAGCACTTGGTGTTCGTCAAAAAAACTAAAGTGATTAAAAGAATACATATAATTGAGAAAACAATAGCATTCCTAATGTTGGTTACTCGTATAGATATTCAAAATTACCGAAATTAATAATTTTATACCACCTTATTCGTCATCCTTGTTGTCACGATCTTCAATATCATCTGTTTCCCCATAAGGATCTTCTCTCTTGTCCTCTCCAAACTATGGCTCAACTCTCATCTATTCGTTTATGTGAAAAATCGTCAACCAAAAATAAACAAAAAATCTACTAAATAAACACATAAATCGAATATGATATTTATTAATTGAAAGATTTAGGTAAATAAGAAAGACTTCTTTGCTTGGCTATACGTTGCTACTAGTAAATCAAAGATAGTGTTTAATGAATGTTTAAGCCAACAAAAGGAATCATATAAGCAAAAAAAAGATATATGGAAAGGAGTAGGATTCGAATATCTTACCGGTGGAACTCTAAGGTCTGAATCTAATTTTCAAAAACCCTAGGTTCGCAAAAGGAACAAAAGGAGAATGGTTAGCGCCGATAGACTTCGATCTCCGATGAGTGAGTTGAGTCGTAATCGGTCTTCAATTAGCAAGGTAAAGTAGTCATCAGTTGCCGGTGAGACTTGAGAGAGATAAAGAGAGGCCATGGAGGTTTAGAGATGACTGTACGATGTTCTAGTGTATTTTGGTAGGGATTGCGAAGCTACAGAGAAATTAAAATCTAAAATTTTGAGGGGCGAAGATCTTTTTTCCCGGCGGGAATTAGGAGCGCAAATGAAAATTAAAGTTTTCACAAGATATAGTGGCACTTTTTTTCGTGTCATTAAAACCATAGTACAGTGGCACAAATTAAAATATGCCACTAAAAACTTATGCCACTAAATGTAAGTTTGTTTGTAATGGATTTATATCAGGGAGGTTGTGGCATGTCAAGGGGTGCCGGTATCAGTGGTTTCTAACAGAGATATTCGGTTTACATCCAAGTTCTGGAAGAGGTTCCATGAAGAGTTGGGCACTCATCTCCATTTCAGCACAACTTCCATCCGCAGTCTGATGGTTAGAGTGAATAGACTATTCAGACCCTTAAGGATATGCTGCGAGCATGTGTTCTGGATTTCTATGGGAGTTAAGATACGTATCTTCCGTTAGCAGAATTTTCGTAGATCACGCCAACATTTATCGACTTCCTTTAGAGATGTTCTATAGGAGGAAGTGTAGGACCCCGATTTGTTGGGGCGAGGTCAGTCAGCGGGTTATGAGGAGTACCGAAGTGGTAATCAAGATCACTGAGTTGATTCAGTAGGTTAGGAGCAGGATCGAGATAGCTCAGAGTTGGAAGAAGAGTTATGACGACAGGCTCCGATCAAATTTAGAGTTCCAGGTGGGAGATATGGTTGTCCTGAAGGTGTCACCTTGGAAAGGTGTCATCTGGTTCAGGAAGCGGGGCAAGTTGGGCCCCATGTAGATTGGTCCGTTCAAGGTTTTGGCTCGGGTGGGTTGGGTTGCTTATCGTTTGGATCTTCCATATAAGCTTAGTCAGATTCATAACACGTTTCTTGTCTCTCAGCTGAGGAAATGCTTAATGGATGATTTCGCAGTGGTACCATTGGAGGATATTCAGGTGGACGGCCGCTTGAATTATATTGAGAGACCAGTGACGATTCTAGATTGGAAGACGAAAACCTTGAGGAACAATGTTGTCGAGTTGGTGAAGGTGCAATTGCAGCGCCAAAATGGTTCGAAGTGGACTTGGGAGCCTGAAGATGAGATGAGAGAGCATTATTCGGAGTTTTTCGGGGCAACGGACTTCGAGGATGAAGTCTAATTCAAGTGGGGAAAATTGTAACTCTTGGATCTTGGTATGTTTTATTATTTCCCTCTATTATTTAAGTGTTACATTTTAGCCCTTAGAGTAGTACGCGGGACATAACACATGGTACGCTTAGCGTACTAAGCAGATGCGGAGGGGATTGCGAGGCCTCGTACACTGGGCATACAAGGGTTACACTTAGCATACGAGGAGGATATGAAACCCTAATTTTAGGATGTTGCACCCTATTAAAAGACCTTAAGTCCCTAAGGTTGGCCTCTTTACTAGCCCACATACCTCCTAAAACCCTAAATTGGTCCTTAAGCCTTCTTTGTGGTGTTCTTGAACTCTTGAGAAGATTTTGGTGGTTATTTTTCCCTTTGTGAAGGAAGTAAAGAAGATTGAAGGTGTTTTACTTGGTGAGGAGTCTATAGATCCAGAACCATCACCCCTTTTGCAAGACTTTGGAGGTATCAGTTTCATACCTTGGCTTGTAAATTCTTAGATCTCTTTATGGCTTGATTTGTTATGCTTTTGGTCCCTTTTTCAGTTGTTGGATGAGTTAAGATGTTTGAAGGACTTATTCTTTTAGATCTGACCTTATAAGGAGTTCCTTGAGCATAAAGGTGCCAACTATATGGGGTATTGGGTCTCATGCATGCAATAAGTCACCCATTAAGTCCTTTTTAAGCTTAAGAGCTTTATTTAGTGATGCATGAATGTAAAGTTAGCAACTTTACATGATAATCCAACTCAAGGAAGTCAGATCTACGTTTTGGAGTAATGTCTTAATGGATTAAGGGTTAAAAGTGAGTTTTGGTTGAATGGGTGAGTACGATGGGCGTGCAAGTCTGTACGTGCCGCGTACAAGCCATTTAGCATGTACGCTTAGCGTACAGCTGAGTACGTCCTGCATATTCAGTCAGATGTGATTCGCATCTTGGGCTTTGAGTTTGGGCCATTTTATTGGGCTTAGATGCTTGGGGCCTTGTTAGGCCATCTGAATGCAAGTGTTTGGACTAGGAAAAATTGGTAGGCGTTGGGGTAAGGCCCATGTAAGGGTTTGGTCCCAATTTGGAAAATTGGGCCATGTTTAGGCCTTGGATGGTTAGTTAGTTTTTGGGCCTTTTAGATTGTAGGTTGGGGCCTTCGTCTTGGACCAAACTAGGTAAGGGGTAAAAGGGTATTTTTACCCTAAGTATGGATTGATAGTTATAGATTGGAATCCAATTGTTAAATAGGAGTTATTTGATATTAATAGCTCGGGGATTTGTCAGACCAGCAGCCAAAGATTTATCAGTATGATTCAACAGTGTGAGGTGAGTTTCCTTACTGTGTTTAACGGGTCAAATACACCAACGTCGGCCCATAGTTTTGCTATGTTAGGGTGCTAGGTGTCTGCATCACTCTTCCATATGTTATGTATTTGTATGCTTACCAGTCGGGGCCCGATGACGACCCGATGACCATTTTGTATGCTATGTATCTTTGTAATTATTGTATGTATATGCGTTTATTTGATATATGTTATATGTATGTTAGCCGGGGCACGATCTATATACCGAGCGGGGTCCGATGACGGACGGGGCCCATTATGTGTTTATCATGTATGGTATGTGGTCTTTTGGGGAACTCAGTAAACTTTGTTCTTACAATTTTTAGTTTATGTTTCAAGTACTTCCAATTCCAAAGGGGATAGCTCGGAATGATTGCTGGTTACACACCACCTCGTTCCATATTTTCTTGTTTACTCTAATATGTCATGATGATTGATACATTTGTTTATCTGGATTTGTATGACAATGTTTTGGAATACTAGTTTTATTATTTTTAAAAATGAATTTTTTGGGTCTTATTTTTGAGACGTTTCAAAATAAGATTATATTTATAAAACATTTATAAATAAATATTATACATGTATCTTTATAAATATTACAAATACAACTTTTAAATAAATATTATCGGCAAACTCTTCCTACATCTTCATCGTATGGAATATATTTTAATAACCTTGGGAGATCGAGATCTTATAATATATATTTTAATTATAAGTTTTTTTAAAATATGTCATCATGTTTTAAAATTTCAATATATAGAAACACAAAAAACAAACTTTATAGTTATAACTAATTAATATAACTTAATATATAACAAAATATTATAAATATTAAATATTACATTTAAATTATAATTAGTAGATAAAAATAAACTAAAAATGTAGAAATAAAAAAGAGAGGGACTAAATATGGTGGAATAAAAAAGAGAGGACAACTGAAACTTCAACTCTATTTTAGGATAAATGAACAGTGTTCCTCCATATTTGGTGGAATAGTATTCATATCTCCCAAAATGTTCTTCCATGTTTGGTGGAATAGTATTCATATCTCTCAAAATAGAGATATAAACAAGGTAGGTTTATGAAGAAAATAGGGGAAGAAATTGAAGAACAAATGAAGTTTGTGAGTGTGTTGGAGATACTCTAAATGACATCAAAATTGTGATTTTTAGATGACTATTGGAGTTAGTCATAGATCATAGTGTTATGTCTCCACATACACATCAATAGTTATTTATATATTTTTATAAATATCTTATAATTACTTCTATCTAACAAAATATTTAATAATATACTAACATAAATATATTAATTTTACCAAAAAAAATAATAATATATTCTTTAACATACAAATTATATATATATATATATATATATATATATATATATATATGTGTGTGTGTGTGTGTGTGTGTGTGTGTATGTGTGTTTACCATTCATTTATTTTTTTGTGTCTACAACATGGTTGTCAAGACCTATAATTTAATCTTACGTTTTTACGATTTTAGGATCTTACAAGAAAAAAATGATCTCAGTCACATTATTAACTATTTGAAGTAAGATATATACTTGGATCTTATGATCAGAAGTTTGATCTTACAAGCTTAACTCGATCCGATCTCGCCTAGTTAGTTTTATTGTATAATCGAGCCTCAAAAATTCGCTGTTCAACTTGAAATCGAGCAACGAAAGTTGCAAGAGATTTCATAAAGCATCATCACTTCATCGATTCATCTCGAAGTAGGCAAAGCACACTCATTATATTTCTTTAGTGTTCTTATGTCATTATTTCTACATAATCATAATGATCTTGTTTCTCTTTCTAATTAAGATGTTTTCTTCTTAATTTTTATGGTTTGCAACAATAATAACTATGGTTGATGTTTAAGTGGTTAAAGTTAATTCCACTATCGACGTCTTAATCAACATTGTAACGTATATTGAACATCAAAGACCTTGCGAGCAAATTTGAATATGTGTTCCATTTGGTAAAATCTTACAATCACGATTTTGCAAAATATAAAACGATGCTAAGTATGATTCCGATTTTAAGAGCCTTACTTCACATTTTCAATTAAATTTATATTCTTATTTTGTTTTATAGTATAAGATTAACTGAATAAATATAAATAAACATAATTAAATAAATATCAATAATTTATCTTATTATGTTATATAACATGCCATTTTTTGGACCAAATGGGTGTTTGGCACAGATAGTTTGTGAGCTTTTAGCTTCTAGTTTTTTGACAAAACACTTTAGTTTAAACAAAATGTTTTGTTTGGTTGTACGAGCATTTAGTTTTTAGTTTAAAAAAATACTCCAAATCTAAAAACTACTTAATGTAGCATTTAAAAAACTGCTACTGAACTTTTATGATCAATTTCTAGAATTGGCCTTAAAATATATTTATATATTTAGTTTTTTAAACAATTGTCATTTATATATAATGTTATATATTTCAAAAGCTTCCACCTACTATTGTCAAACACTTATATAACAAATACTTCCCAGGTCTCATATTAATACTTTATGTTTTCTTTTTGGTTTTTCCCAAAATAATAGTGTACTTCTAAAACTAAATATCATTTTTACCAAAATATCACTCATTATTAGTATGGAATTAAATGCAACAAAATGATGGAATTAAATTCAACAAATGGTATAATTATCATTTCTTCCTCTACTACTAAAACAATAGTTATTAGTGTCACTTGTCATTTTCTCATAATTTAGGTTTTCTTTTCAAATGCTCTATAAAAATGACACTTGTTATTTACTCATTATTTTTATTTTTTAAAAAGTATTGATGATAATAAGTTAGGCCATCATTTATTTGATCACTGATTTTTAGGAAAAATTTAAATTCGTCTTGAATAAGTTTCATATGAGTGCTGATAATTAATTGTATTTCTATATTGAAAACTAGGTATGAGACCCATGTATTAAATATGTTTATTAAAAATAAAAGTTTAATATCAATGTATAAATATTAAATATTTGAAAAAAAAGACTTTTACATAAGTATGAATGATATAATGAATAAGTAAGTAATTCAATCTACATTAATAAAAAAACTATTGACATATTTTAAATAATGATGTTGAAAATTAAGGTATAAACATTAAATATTTTTTAAATTAACTTTCGAAATAAATACAAACGAAATGATAAATAAGTAGTTATTGAATATATACTAATAAAAAAATTATTGACATACTGTAAATAGTTGTTATGAATAAAACTTTTTAAATATTTCTTTGAAGATGATATTGTTTTTCATTTATTAGGGTAGAGATATAGATTTATTATACACATATTTATTTATAAAATTTGAATAAATAATAAATATGTTACAATTGAAATTAAAAGTATAAAAAATTAAAAGTATGTTTTGAATTCAAATATATCATCAAATACATGACATTAATTAATTGTATCGTTAGAGCATCCATTTGAATTCAAATATATTTGTAAATTAATACACATTTAAATACAATGAATACTTTAGATATATAATAGTAGACCTAGTAATTAGTGGAATTGATTATTGATTAATAAAAAAATAAAGATACCACATAATGACATGTGTAATTTAAATAATTATAAAATCCCATATAATAACACGTGACAAAAGCTTTGAGAGAGTGACAAGTGACAAAAAAAAACATTCATTTATTAAAGATGACCCTACAAAATCATATTTAATTAATAATTTATTGAAAATAATTTGATTAGTAATTATGAGTCTTATTATAAAAATTTAATTGTTTTTGTAGTTGTGGTTCCCACGTGTTATAAACTAATCATTTAATAAAGTTAGAGGTAACTAATGTTTCATTAATTTGTGTGTTTTTGTCTGTGGACAATAATTTTGAGACGGAAAGAGTAAAAACTACAGTTTCTAGCTATCAACTACCCGCAACAGGTAGCAACTACAAGCTGACAGCTACTTTTGTCAAACACTCTAAAAAAAGAAATGTCATTTTTTAATTTGATAATATATGATGTTTTTCTTTAAATACATACAAGGCTTTAAATTCTTAATTGTTATTTTTGTAAATTAGTTTATATATAATAAACATATGTATGACAATGGATATAGACGTATGATATGTGGTAGTAAATGAGAATAATTTATTTTTACATGAAGTTTTAGTTAAAAAAGAAAATAGTAAAGTTAAATATTGAAAGACGGTTGAAAGTTTTTATGACATATTAACTTCTCAACTTTTATTCTGAACGATAAAATTATTAGATAAAAAATAAATCAACACGTGCTGCAAATTACAAAGAGTTGAACACCAAAAAGAGAGGACAGAAGCTACATATACCATTGGAAAAACAAGAACAGGCAATTACATTCATGTTAGAAGGCATAACAAAAATTAATTTCTCAACTATCTTCATCTTACTATTTCTTTGATATGTTTTTCTTTCTTCATCTAAACCGCCGAGGAAGAACAAGTGTTCAATACATAATGGGACCCGATATTTAATGAGGCGGCTTGTATCAAATCTTCCAAACGTTTCAAGATAAGTTATGATGTGTCTATTACAAAACTTTAATCCACATTTTTTATTTATCCCTTATGAACTTTAGCTTATTTTTAAGCCGTACCCCAGCCCATGTGCTAACATCTTGAAAATCATTACAAGTTTATTAATCACTTCCTCAAAACCTTCCCTATTAAAATCGTCAGGACAACCTACCAATTAACATTAGAATAAGCATGAATGTCAAAGGATGAAGTATGTTAGATAATAAGAGCATGATATAATGTGCCATGAAGATAACAAATGATCATTTTTACTGCAACCCAAGATTAATCAACAACTATATGAAGAAACTAATACACTTTACTAAACATCTAAGCAATTTATAAACGAGTGGTTACAAGATATTGAAGTGCATTAACGATACTTCGATATACAAGGATATCAGCATAGGAATCCTACTAAAACGGAATATTTTTTTATCCAAAAGAGAGGATATGGGTTTGTAACGATCCATACCTAGGACCGAACCTAAAGAGGTGATGGGTGTGTGGCCACATTAGCCCTGTCGAAAAAACCCAAAATCCGTTCTACCCACCCGACCCGTTCCAAATTCGGGTAGAACGGGTAACGGGTATGAACATTCGGGTAATAGGTTAACCCGATAATAATATAGGTCGGGTTTTAGGTATGAATATTTATTTTCGGGTATACCTGAATACCCGAATTCGTTTTTTAAATAATACCAAATATACAATGTAGTCACGTACGCACACTTCAAATAAAACAAAATCCTTCATTTCCTTCTTATGAACGACACCTCGACAGTTGACACAAACTTGCAAAGGGAATACGACGCTAAAGCTGAAGTCCTGAACCGTCATCACAATTCTCAGTTTCTCACTATCGCACGGAATAGAATTAAAAAAGTACATAACATATTATAATGATTTGTATTGTTATCATATATGTACTTGTTAATTGTATGAAGTATTTTCCTACCTGATTTTTTATTAAACCAACCAACATGTAAAAAATAAAAAAAATAAAGAAAAAAATTATCAATAAGTGTCATTTAAGAAATTTTCGGGTATACCCGATAATTACCCGACCCGACCTCAAACCCGAATACCCGAAACCCGAAAACCCGAATTACAATATAGGTCTGATATCGGGTATTATTTTCTTAAGGAAATACCCGTTCTACCCGAAACCCGAAAATTTTACCCGTTCGACACCCCTAGGCCACATAGGGCCGTATCATGAAGGAGCCTAGAATTTTAATATATTGTTAATTTGTCGCTATCATTTGTTAATCTGAAGTTAATCTGTCTCTAATTAGTTGCTAATATGAATTTAAGGGCTCATTTTTACTCATCTTATGGGATTCAAAATCAATGGACTGACCTTGTCCATACCCATACGATGTAACAAATCTAATAGATATTTATATTAGGTGAAATGTAAGGTAGTATTAGAAAATGAAGCATCAATGCCATGAAACTTGGACGTCAAAGACCATTGATAGCGAAATAGACATTAAGTCACTGAATTAAGGTAGCTACTATGGATGATGAACTCCCAATGCTAATGATGTCATCAACATATACAAGAACATAAGTAATAGAGGTAGGAATGTTGCAAAAAGGTGTCAGATAGATATTATGTATAAACAAAGAGGATTTACAAAGCCTTATTGTTAGGACATGTAAACGGTTTCAATAAGATCCGCGTGCAAGAGTTGTTTGTATCAATTAATGAGGTGTAAAAAAAATTGATGCTTCTTTTGCTTCTAACTTGGAAAAAGAAGAAAGATTTTGGGATATTTAGAGGAGTTATAAGAGATGGAGAGATTAAAAACAATGGGTATTTATCAAAAGGATTATATCCAATGGGATGTAGAAGGAGATTAAAATATGAAGTTTTTTCACGGTTTGCTCAAACAATGACGTAGGGGCTGATGGTACAAGGTGTGATGCATAATGGTACTTGGTGTTCGAATCCAAATCAAGTGAAAAACATGCGTTTGAATTTTAACGAAGATAAGTTTGTTGGATTTAAACTGCAACTATAGATTATACTAAATCCTTGGTTTGTGAAGTTGTCAAAAATCAGGAGACATTGTGTGGAGGGTGATTTGTCACTTGATGAGATACAGAATGTGGTTTGGTCATATGGTAGTGACAAAGCATCGGGGCCGGATGAGTATTCTTTTCAATTTTAAAAAACTTATTGGAATGTTTTTAAAGGTAACATCAAAGAGTTTGTGTTAGAGTTATTTAGGAAAAGGGTTCTAGGTTGTAATTCTATCTTCATTATACACATTCTAAAATTCAAAAACCCACTGTTTGTCAAGGACTTTTGGCCGATTTCTTTAATTAGCCTATAATATAAAATTTTACCCAAATTAATATCAATCTAACTAGTTGGGGTTGTAGGTAAATTAGGTAGCAACGAACAATATGCATTTGTTTCATGAAGACAAATTTTGGATGGTCCTCCGATGTTGTTGGGTGAGGTAACTCATTGGTAGAAATAGAAGAAGCGATTGATTTTCAATTTTGATTTTGAAAAAGTCTATCACTTGGTAAGTCGGGAATATTTGGATTATGTGTTGATTCAATTTGGTTTTGGTGTGAAATGGAGGGATGAAGTCGAGAGTGTTTATAGATGGCCATAGCTTCAAATCTTGTCAATGGTAGCCATATTCTGAGTTATCTTTACATAGGGACCTTCGTCGGGGTGATCATTTATCACTTTTTTTTATTCATATTAGTAATGAAAGGATTGCACATTGATATTAATGAGGTCATGGAAGATAACTTGCTGAGAGATGTGTTAGTCGACGAACCTTACATAAAATTGCCACACTTTATTTTACGCATATGATGTTGACGTGGTGATAAAACGGAGGCAACATAATAAGGATAATATAGTTTGTGTGCTTAATTTCTTTTGTTTGTCTTTAGGGTTAAAGTTGAATATAAACAAATCAATTTTTTATGGGGTTGGGATGGAGGGAGGTAAGATTGATATGATGGCGGGACTGGTTGGATGTGTTGTGGGCATTCTTCTTTTTAAATACCTTGGACTTTGAATTGGGTCTAGTATGTTCTATAAATCAATTGGAATACGGTGGTGGATCAACTTAACAATAAACTTTATATTTGAAAGGCTAGGTTACTTTCAATTATAGGTCGTTTAACTTTTTTAAAATCGGTTTTGGGTTGTCTCGGCATTTACTTCATGCCAAATTTTAAAGTACCTCACTTTTTAAAATTTCTTGAAAGGTGATGAGAAAATTTCTTTTAGGATGGTGATAAAGACACTAAGAAAATGATTTGGATAAAATAGGATCTGGTTATGGTGTAACGTCCCAAAAACCATAGTACAAAATTTTCATTTTCAAAAGATGTTTTGATAGAAACCATCAAGTACCCAAACCATTATTTCAAAAACAATAATAATAAAATAAATAAATACATAACATCTCTCAAATAAAATAATGCAATGATGTGTACGGTCACGCCTTCATTTCCCCCAATCCTCTAGAGTACCTGAAACATTTAAATTTATAACTGTAAGTCAAAGTTTAGTGAGTTCCTCAAAATATCACACACAACAATACACATACAATGCATGCACATAGGAGGCTACAGTCTAACTAGACCTCCTCGCATGAGCTATAGTATAGCTGGACCGCTCCCTTAGGCCTACACTCTGATTGAACCACCTCTCAAGGCCTACAGTATACATGGACCGCCCAAGTATCTTAGCCAACATCACAAAGCAGAACTGCATCAACCTAACCAACCACAATATATCAACATATGCAAACAAGTAAACAATAACCAGTAAACACAGGTAATCATACATATATACCAATCTAACATATCACTACAACATACCAACATCCTACACACAAAGATACATATTGTAGTACAAAGTATAGTGAGAAAACTCACCTCGCAGTCTAGCAGATAAAAAATACAGTGTACACGGATCCAAGAACTAGTACTATGAGTTACCTATACAGTAAACATGGACTAATCCTCAATATATAGTCCAAGAACCCTCAAGTTGACCAAATGTCAACTTAGTCAAAAAACCAACGGTCAAAATTCCAATAGTCAATCTCCACGTCGTGGCGAAGCATTTGCCACATTGTGGTGGCCTCACGACAAAGCAATCATGAAGACCACCTAACGCCACGTCGTGGGAGCTAGAACTCCATGTCGTGGGAACTGATCTGAACAACTTAATGCATTAACCTCTTAATCCTTAAAGCTACATTTCCATACTTTCCAAGAGGTTTTCCCTCACCCAATGAGTCATAAAAATTGATGCTTTATAGACATACATGTGCAATGCATGCCTTGAACTCTAACTAGGTCAAAATGGTGAAAATAAGGTCAAAACCTCATGTAAGGAATCAAAACTCAATCAAACTTCAAATCTAGAATATATGACTTCAAGGATCCATAAAGTAGCCAACTTTATGGAATCCAACCTTACAAACTAACCCAAACATGAAGAAAACGAAATAAAAGCCTAGATCCATAAATGTAGCATATAAAGATTGGAACTTAAAGACTCATAATGGTCCAAAATATGTGTTAGAATGTGGAGGAGGAGATTGCTTGCTGGATCTACACTCAATGGACACCTTCTTCTCTTTCAAGGAACCAAAATCACCACAAAAGCTTCAAAAACTCAACAATAGGGGGCTAGGGTTTGTTTGGGATGAAAGGGGTGGGTGATGGACGTTGAGGGTGTGAAAACCCTAGCCATCAAATCCTTTAAATAGGGCTTAAGGCTTGATAAATTAGGGTTTTGCATGAAGGTGGCTACCACGTTGTAGCACTCTAAATGAATGTGCATTCCATCGGGTGTCGTCACGTCATGGTGCAATCATCGCCACATCGTGGCCACCATAAAACTTTATATTTCAGTTTTAAATGCCCCCAAAACATAAAAGTACTTATACCTAAAACATGATGTTACATATGGCTTCATTAGAGAAGGGCAGATTAGGTGTTGGAATTTTAAAGGTGTCCAACCATGCATGTTTTAAAAATAGAGATGGAGATTGGTGAACAATCAAGATATGTCGTGGGTAAGAATGATTTAGAGTGATATATGGTGAAGATGTTGGTTTCGGTAATAAGGATTGTAAGACACAAGGAGTTCCAACAGAGATCGTGGGATCTGTAAACTATTTACATGATAGAAATATCATCCTAAAATATATATGTTAGAGTATAATATTGGAAAAGGCAATAAAGCAAGGTTTTGGAGTGAAATTTGGTTGGATGATCAACCATTAAAACAAAGATATAATAGATCATTCATGTTAGAATCATAGTAGGATTGCAAGGTGATGTATCAGTTTACGGATAGTGAATAGAGGTGAAATTAGACGAGATATATTATAGGTGGTGCACTTGAAGAGCAACTAAATGGGTTAATCACGGAATTACAACAAATCACTCTTTCTTTGATTTTGGATTTGTGGTGGGGGACTTTAAGAGCTTTAGGTCAATTTTCGGTTGGAGAAACTAGGAAACACTGAAGGTTTGTATCGATCCAATACACTTCAAGTATAAAGAAAGAAAGTAACTTAATCTAAGAAAAACAAAGAACAAAAGGTAAATAACACAAGGAGCTCTCCAAAATGTTCTTTCACCAAAAAACGGTTTTGCCTTCACCAAGAAGACGGTTTGTCACCTATTCGATTACGACACCAAGTCATTTTAACCTTAAGGTTTCACCCTAATGTTCAATATATACTAATATATACAAGTATATCTCTTGGTTGAAGGCACTGTATTTTATCTATTCTAAGAACCAATCCCTATCACATGGATACTGAATCTGCTATATATATATATATATATATATATATATATATATATATATTACCTAATATATAAAAGATTACATAGAATAACTATACTAAGCACTGACATTGATAGGCTTGATATGCTGGTGTTGATGGTATAGACGATGACACTAACAGATAGCGTGTATGAGTGTTTGACTCATCAGATCATAAGGTGTGACCTTATAATTTCCCTTATCTGATGATGTTCAAACTAATCTTCTTCTTCAGAGTCATCAGAAGAACCATTGTAAAACTTGTCAGCTTATGTAACATCTTGATGTTGAGGTAATTCCAAATTTTAACCCTAAGTATGAAGATTATTTCATTTTAGCCCATATGTTAGAGAAATGTTGCAAAATGGCCCATAGTGACATTTTTGTAAATTGTGGGTGGAGCTCATGTATGTTGAGCGTACAGATTGGTACGCTGGACATACATGCCAAATCTCAAACCCTAATTTTTAAGGTTTGGACCCTATATGAGCATCATTCACTCACCAATGCCAATCCCCTAACTAGCCTCCAACCCTCATTTCGTCCATTGCAACCCTAATCTCTCGTGTGTGTTTCTTTGAGCTTACAAGTGTGTGTTTGTGGTGTCTTTGAAGCAAAGAGAAGAGAGAATCGCCAACTTGGAAGATCAAGACCACATAGATCCAGAAACATCTCATCTCCAAGCTTCATTTTGAGGTATAAAGTTATGAACCTTATGTTCATATCTCTAGATCTTGTTTATTTTAGAAGTTTATGCTTATTGGCCCTAGGTATGATCTACCCTAGACCAAATGAGTTGTCCTTTTGGATGTTTTAGGGTAGTTTGAGTGATAAAAAGGTGATCTATGACATTCCTTTCAATCCATGCAAGTGTTGAGGTGTCTTAATGGGTTAAGAAGTTGGAGTTTTGGCTTTTGGGCACTTGCTAGCCACGCAACACCATAAAGTTGGAAACTTTTGTTAAGTTTTAGTATACTACAACATCTTATGGTGCACATACAACCCTAAAAGCTTTGGATCTATGTTTTCTCTAATTATACATGCAATATTGTTTCCAAAGCATTAAGCCTACAACTAGCATACAATTGACATAAACAACATAAAATACTAGTTAGGAGTTTACCTCTTTATGTAGCTTGTAGAACTTGTTGTATTTGGCTTTTAAGAACTTAGCACCCCAAGTGTGATGCCTCAAACGGTTCACAACACACCTAGGACATAGGAGAACTTGAGAGAGATGTTGCTAGCTCCAAAATCGACTCTTATGAACTCCAAGAACTCTATTGGCCGATTTTTGGGTGCTAAGTGAGTCCTTTTATAGTGTGGCAAATTCTAGGGTTACATTCATGCAAACCCTAATGCCCATGAACTTTCATATTACTTAGGCTCTATGGGTTAAACCTCCATGGACTACCATATTGGTTTAGCGCATCCTAAAAAAAACAATTGGTCCTCACTACAAAAATCATTGATTTACCAAATCAATCCCCATATATTTAATTAGTCTCTTTTGATCACATAATTAATTCCAGATTAATTCTTGATCAATACTAATTAAATAATATGATTTCATATTAATATATTATAACTTATAATATATTAATAAATCATAAGTAACCTCTTACTCAATTATCCATCCTATCAAATTGTTCCTGGTGATATGCAACCCAAAATGGACCATGCTACTCTCGGGTCAAGTACATACCAATTATAGTTATGGGCTTAGACACCTAATCCAACAATCTCCCACTTGGATAAGTCTAATAACTATTATTGCAAGTACGACTCCAAAACCCCGACTAGCAATCGTAGCTCCTAAAAGCCGTTGTCGAACTCTAACCCAGTCAAATTACACGTCCATTAGATAAGGGATCATATATTCCTCCATTCTAGATATTGTATGAACTGAGATATGGATTATAATCATTCTCTCTGTTCATGTGTTGTTTCCCGATTTCCAATTTATGATGACCGACTAATTGAACAAATCAAATCAGTACAGGATTGGCCAAGCACTTAGGGTTGTCATCACTAAATCATCGAGGGGCCCACCGATATCGTTTTTATGCCTCTAATGGTAAAAGGAACGGATAAACTTTGACTCATATTCTTTCTTGTACTTACTCATCAAATCACACACAACAGTCTGTTTTATAACACCAAGTTACTAGTGCATTTACATATGTCAATGTGCAACCGACTTGTAAATTACAACTCACATGTCTTGGTTTCAAGAATATAAGATATTATCGTCTCACAATCACTCGTGATAAAATCCATGAAGTGATTCAAATGAGAGTGGGTTGAATCCAATACCCTAATGTCCATGGAAACTAGGTCTCACATTCAAAGTACATTCCTTTGAACATCCTTCTTGCATTAAGTTTTCTAATCTTACACAGATTTAAAGAATTACTTCCACTTATGGAAACCTTTCCATATTCCCATTTTGACTATCAATTCTGAACAAGAGTTACCTTTTCTCAGATTATGTAAAGATTGTCCTTCCAAAATTTAGAATATACTTCCAATTGTCCATAAGCAACCAATCTTTGGTAAACCTCAGATTGTCCTCGACAATTGCTTAACCATTTTAGTCGTATCTCGTTCTAGTCCCTTTTCCCTCTTAATGCCCTAGGCATTTGGAAAATTAGAACAGATTAATATTATAGCTTATGTAATCAATCCTATATCTGAAGCATATGGAATACGATTCATAATGTCTCACATAAAGACATGATACTTTACCAGTCTTTCACTATAATATTTCCACATATAGAATTTCCTTATGTTGAATCATTTCAACATAACATTCACATATGTCCATGACTAAATTTGATTAATACTTCAATCTAAGCTTTTACAGTTGAAATGAAGTATGAATTCGTCTCCCTTAATTATAGCAAAACAACTTTTCAAACCCTGCAACTTTGCGAATTGAAACTTTTGCTTTCTATAATTAACATTGCTAACTTGCAACAGTTACCATAATGATTACGCTCCCACTAGCATAACAATTATTTATTTAATAGCATAACACTTATGCTCCCAGTAGCTTTGACAGGTACCCAGAAATCAAATGGACTTCTAGAAATCAATACTTATTGACTTCCTTACCAAAGTTTAGATTTCTGACATGAGATGCTTCGATAAGACTTTATCTAGGCATCTCAAACTCATACACCTTTCCTTAGATAGCTCACATGTGTGTCTAAACAATTTTAGAACTTACAAAAATAAGTCACAAATGTTTAGACCTTTTCCATTTTTCACAATTTGAATTATGAAGAGGGATGCCATAATCATAATCAAATTTCAGAATGCAAATATCACAATTGCTATCTCCTTAGAATCTACTTAGTGAAAGCATTTCCTCACAATCATTTTCACGAAGCGAAGAGAAACTTTATGACACGAAGATTTTATGGTGTATGTGTTCCTATCCATGTGACTTTTTCATAACCATAATCATAAGACAAGGTTTGTGACATGTCACACCCCAAAACTGAGAACGGTGGAAACGTTCTGGGGCGGAGGACGTCATGTAAAGTATCACAACAATGCAAAGTAGTAAACAAGAAACAACATCATCCATTGCATTAATAGTATAATTTTAATTACAAGTGTGTCTTTCAAAGTATAAAACAACATAATGAATATTCAAAATAAAAGACGATTCTTGACTGCTCCGTCTTCACAAAACCTGGCCGTCGTACCTGTCTATTTGTGACCTGAGAATATAAGTTATTTTGAAAGCGAGTATCAGCAATAAAGCTGGTGAATTCATAAATATTAATGTGTCTTTGATGTGTAAAAATGTAAGGAAAGACTTGTAAAATGCTTGAAGAAAAGTTTGTATAAGTATGAACGCCCTAGAAAATCCCATATTTCGTACTAGTATAAAAAGTAGTCTCCTACCAAGACCCGACTGTTTTGAAAGTAGTATTCTACCAAGACCCGACTGTTTTGTATGTAGCCTTCTACCAAGACCCAACTGTTTTGAAAGTAGTCTTCTACCAAGACCCGACTGTTTTGTAAGTAGCCTTCTACCAAGACCCGACTGTTTTGAAAGTAGTCTTCTACCAAGACCCGACTGTTTTGTAAGTATGCATCATTGTAAAAATGACGGTTTTTCCCCTGTATAACTATTATTATAAAAATATAGTCTACCTCATCGTTTAAGTGAATGTGTCACAAAATAAAGGTAATAAGGAAAATAGTATATTTATATCTAATACAATCTACCTCATCGTTTATGTGAATGCGACACAAAGTAAAGGAAACTAAGAAAAATAATATAATAACTGAAATTGTATCCTTTTGTACTATGATATTCACGGCGTGGAAACTCGCCGAACAATACAACCGTAGACACCCGCCGATGTACATTTTCCCACTGTAGCTAACAGTCGAGTGTGTGGAATGGTAAGTCCCGAAACGAATGTAATAGTATCTTTGAAATAGTATCTATGTAATCGTATCTCTGTAATTGTCTCTCTTGTACTTGTATCTCTTGTAATTGTATGTAATAGTATCTATGTGATAGTATCTATGTAATAGTATTTATGAAATAGTATCTATGTAATCGTATCACTTGTAATAGTATCTATGTAAACGTATCTATGTAATTGTATCTCTTGTAATTATATCTCTTGTAATTGCATGTCTTCATATAGTATGTAATGTATTAGTATAGACTCATGAATGAACTGACTTTTGTGTGATTCTTAGTACTTGGAATAGTAAGTAGTATCTCCTAACTATACCTACTATAGTTACTAGTAATGTACGTGTATAACCGAAGTATGCCTTTGTTACCAAAAGGTACTGAACTAACTGATGGAACTTTTATGTCTATATACGTATACATGATATATAACTAATATTTAGACGACATTTGGACGGATAACTGACGCCCTAAGGCCACATCCCAACGAGGAAAAAGAAATAAAGCGAGCTAGTCGCGCTAAGTCCTTTAAACATTTCTTCTACAACTATACATATGTAGGCATGCATTTGACAATATAAAAGTATAAAAGATGTTTTGTAAAACCTTTAAAAAGCTTAATAACTAAGAAATGATGACTTGATGTCAGTTTGTAAAACGATTTGAAAGCAGTTTGTTTGATAAGAACAGTTTTAAGTATAAGGAAACCTTTGTTTGAAACACAATTGTAACAGAGTTTGAAAGGAAACATACAGTATGTAAGACAGTTTGATAAAGAGTTTCAACATGTAAAAAACGTTTGAGAAAGCCATTTGAAGTAATCTGTTTGGTAAAACAGCTAAAAGTGTAGTAAATCCATTTGTATGCTAGTTATTAATCATGTGTGATTGATATACTAACTAGCATGATTCAACTTGTATCCCCCCCATAAAAGCATTTAAAAACATTTAGAAGCATTTAAAGGTTAATTAAGGGGTATGAACTCACCTGCAGTGAGTGGATCGTATGGAAGTGTCGGACAAGTGTTTGGTGTCGAGTGAAGAGTTAAACACACACAACGATCCTAATAACATATAAAGACATATGTATATATACGATTAGTGATTATAACACTAATTAGATAAGTATAAACATCCTAATGCGGGGAAAACACTTTGGTCAAAGTGTTAGGAGGCCATTGGGTTGCAACAAAGGATTGCAAGGCATTGTATGTGAATTTATGGTCAATGGACCATACTTAATGGAGTTTACGGCCCAGGGGAGTTTACTCCTGATCGTAAACACTCTAATGGGTTTCCATTTGAGGCTTAAACTCAATGTGTCTTAAGTGGTTAAGTGTTCCAAGGCTTAAACAAGAGGCTAGGTGAGTTTAAGGTCCAAAAATGACCTCAACTTGTGTTTACAGCCTGGGGACCACTTCCCCATAAGTTTACGGCCATAAAATTATGGTAGGAAGTAACATTTCATTGCTTGAAGTCCCTATTTCAATGGTGGTTGGTTCTAGGCTAAGTTCTAGTCATTAGGAAGGTCAAGAGGGCATTAATGCACCCTTATATGGAGTTTACGGCCTTGGGAGATCCTTGGCCGTAAACTCTCATTCAACCATTGATTCTTGATGTTTCTAAGCTCTAAACATGTTAATCCTAGTGTACAACGAGTTAGAACAAGAGTACTTACGATCTAGGAGCTTGAATGGTCGGTTTTTCCAAGAACACTAGTGTGTGTTCTTGGTGTTCTTGGTGAAACTTGAAGATCTACACAAATGGAATGATTTTACGGATGAAATCATGTAAGATCACTAGGTCATGTAAGATATCAACTAGTTAGGAAAAGAAATTTGCGAGTTTTGAAGATCGGGGACGAAGGTCGGGATGGTACTTGAGAGGATTTCAGCCAAGGAAGAGAAAGGAATGAACAAATGGCCAAAATATCAACATATAGGGGCGGGAGGGGGGGGGGGTTATGGCCCATATGGAGTTTACGGCCGTAAACTCCCATGTGGAGGTCGTGAACTCCTTGTAAAAGGGTTTTAGACTTGTTCTTTGAGCTATAACTTCAGCAGATAAACCCCAACACTTATCCCTTAAGTGTACAAGGCTCAGAACGCTCAAATAAGCACCAATTTGTGCTAAATGATAGCAGGAATGAGTTTGAATTTCAATGAAGTATTTGACTGTACAGGATAAAAATTTTGGGTTATCATATCATCCCCCCGTTAGAGGGAATTTCGTCCCGAAATTAAAATTTAGGTAAAGGAGTAAGTATGAGTAATCGAGTCAAGAGGTGGGGATACTTCCTAATCGATTGAATCCTCGTGCTCCCAAGTGAATTCAGGTCCTCGGTTCGCATTCTAGTGAACCTTCACTAATGGGATGTGGCGTTGCTTCGTTCACTTGACCTCGCGGTCCATGATCACTACAGTTCTTCCACGAAGGTGAGGCTCTTGTTGATCTCGATCTCGTCGAGTGGGATTACAAGAGTCTCGTCAGACAGACACTTTTTCAAGTTCGAGACGTAAAGGGTAAAATGTACGTTACTGAGTTCACGGGTAGGTTGAATTTGTGAGTTACATGGCCGATTCTGGCAAGAATCTCGGAAGTCCTAACTATCTTGGATTTAGCTTACCATGCTTTCCGAAGCGTATCAAGCCTTTCCAGGGTGAGACTTCCAAAAGAATTTGGTCTCTCACTTGGAATTCCAAAGGTTTCATCTTCCTGCTTCTCTTCTCAGTCAAGGGCCGCTCCCTTCAATTCAACAACTCGTATTCAGAGAACTTCACGTAAAGCTTCTCTGATCGTAATGTTTCCATGGTTTCTTTGTAGATGTTTTTTATGATTTCCTTCTTACTATGAGAGTAGATAAGTAAATCATTTACAAGGACAATGACGAACTGATCCAACTAAGAAAGGCATACCCTATTCATTAAGTTCATGAATACTATGGACGCATTGGTCTTATCCGAGGGGTATCACTACGGACTCATAGCGTCCGTATTGAGTTTGGAAGATTGTCCTCGGGACATCCTTCTCTAATACTCATAACTGGTGATATTCAGATCTCAGGCCCATTTCTGAAAGGCACATCGTTCATTGTGGTTGGTCAACCAATTCTTCTATGTGAGGCAGAGGGTAATGATTTCTAATGGAAATCTCGTTGAGGTCTCTGTTAGTCGATGCACTTACGAAAAAACCCGTCTACCTTCTTGAAGAATAAGACCGGAGCTCTACACGGTGAGGAGCTTGGTCTTCCAATTCCATTGTTGAGTAGTCGTTAAGTTGTCCGGACGGTTCTTGTATCTTCGTGGGTGTTAGACTGTAGGTTGATTTTTGTTACAGGAGTGGTATTGGGTTCTAAATTTGTACGCATGACGATGCGATTACTCGTAGTCTTGGGCAGTCTCCTTCCCGAAGTTCATATTAGAAGCCATACATGGTTCATCAATCACAGTCTCGTGTATACGAGTCATATATAATTAAGACTGAAAAGGTAGTCGAATAAATGATTCTTCTTTAAGCTCACATCCCAACGAGGAAAAGAAGTTAAAGTGGAATCAGCAATTCTAAACCTGTAGAACCTTGATTATATACCACTCTTGTGTATACATTCTTCAGCGATAGATCAAATGTACGAGTCTTTGGATTGAACTTGACGTACTGTACGAGTGATACTTCGGGGAGATTTGCTGAGGTTTCTTCGGAAAGGATAAGAAACATGAGGTGCTCTATGCATGAGTACTTCGGAGTTCTGAAATGACGGCTTCGCTAGAAAGACGATTTCGGAGAAAGAGATTTACGCACGAAACTAGTATTGTGAGGATTGAATTTACTCAAGTTGAATGATAATATCGGAATCACTTGGAAAATAAAGGTAGTAGATTTGATCATAATGGTGTTACAGACAAAACACAATAGTGCAACTTTTAACAGAGTTACAGTACTTTTAGATTTACTACAAGACTACTGCTACGAACAAGGTATACTACAAAAGGCAAGTATACGCAGCATGAGGGTCCCTTTACTGATGGGATCTCGCAAAAGATAAGACTCTAGTTGCACTAGTTTTAAACATGTTTAAATGCATACATAAAAATTGCCGATTGGAAGTGAACCTATATTATAGTAGGGTCCTTAGCTGTCTTTCGTTGTTCTGGGGTCAAACTCCTCCTATTCTCCCGACACCCTTCTCTGTTGGGCAGTCCCTTTTGAAATGTCCCATTACGCCACACATATGGCATATCCGAGAAATTTCAACATTGGTGGTTGATGTAATGTGTTGGATCCGAGTTCTGCAGAAGCGGGTAGTGTGTCCATTCTTGTTGCAGTTCCTTCAGTGCAACATATGACAACTACCTAGATGATGGAAGCTGCACTTATTGCACTTTGGTAGGTTACCAACATACTATCTGGCTGGGTTAGGGATAACTGGGATGCTAGTAGGGATAGTAGTAGGATTTGCAGACGTCGTGGCCGCGAAGGCTTCCACTGGTGATTGTTTCTTGTTCGCCCCTCGGGGTGATTTGCCTTTAAATTTATCCTAGAATTTACGTTTGTTACTCTTGGGTTTGAGATTCAGAGTGTCGTGGTAGTTCGTTACTCGATGATGTACTTGATTGTTACTTGGATCAGAATTATTGATAACCATCCCGCTAACATTTGCATTGTTAGCGTTAAGGTGAGTTAGAACAACTGTCACGTCAGCTGAGACTGCAGCTTGAAAGGTAGCTGCATCAATCTGAAGAGTTGGTGTTTGGTTGATGGGTTGCTTACTTCTCTTCGGCGACATGATACTGTTACACGGGAAGAAAATGAATTCATGAGCGATTATGGTTGAACCTAGATGTACTTCGATCATTCATGTAAAGAGTAGAAGTATGTTCTCGGGGGTTTGACCTACATCCCTATGATGCAGTCCTAGTACAGAGTAGAAGTAAGTTCGTAGAATTGTATCAAGACGTTCGTCGTTCAAACAGGGTACTATTGGTTGGTGAATAACATGATCCAACCTTTGAAAGAGAATTGGGAATGATCCCGGAGCTAAAATACCCCAGTCCAATAACTTGACTAGAGTGGGTTTCAGATAGACTCTAACGATAGTATGATGAAAGTATTTGAACAAAGAATGACACAGAAGTTAACTGACTGTCAATGTCATTGATATTCATGACGTAATAAGTTTGGGAAAAATGACCTTGGAGTTGTTGGGTTTTGAGCAATCTAACACTTCCTAAGTGTGCATGCAACCCTAATAAACCTTGGATCTATGTTTTCTTCTAAAATACATGCAAATAATAACTTCCAATGTTTCTTTCTAACTAGCATAGCATAAGGATTATGAATCATAAAAGTGCTAGTAGAAATACATACCTTTTGATGATGGTTGATTGTTTGGAGTTTGAGAGCCAAGCACCAATAGTGTGAATGCCTCAAATGGAATCACAAATCACCACAAACACTTGGAAAACTTTGAGAGAGTAGTATACTTTCTTGTGGAATCGGCCACCAATAAGTCTCACACTACTAGTGTCACATTTCTTGCATCATATGCTTCTTTATATAGTGTGCATGGTTAGGGTGAAACCCTAATAACCCATGTCTTTTGCTTTCCAAGGATCCATGGGTTAAAAGCTCCATGGATCATCCATGGACTTCCATATTAGCTTAGCCCATTAACAAATGAGTATTAGCCCACACTATATAAAATATAATAGCCCATAATTTAACCAGTCTTCTTTTTAATCTCTAAATTAATTCATAATTAATTTAAGAGTAAAACTAATTAAATAACATGACTTTATATTAATATATTATAACTTATAATATATTAATAAATCGTAACTATACAATTCTCATAAAATTATCCATAAATCGTTTGGGTGAAGTGCAACCCAAATGGACCATGCCGGGTCGGGTCAAGTATGTACCAAATAAGTTATGGACTTAGACACCTTATCCAACAGACTCCCACTTGGATAAGTCTAATAACTATATTTGCGTATGTTACTTCAGGAACCAACCAGCAATCGTAGCTCTCGAAAACTCTGTTGAACTATGAAGCGCCATTTTAGATAAGTGATCATATAATCCTCTGTTCTCATGATATCAGCCGGACAAATACATGGAACAACGTCGTACTTATTGTCCAGCAGTTTGTTTCCTGATTTTCCATTTGTTTGACAAAGAACTTAATCGAACACATCAATTTAGTTCTGGCCGGCCGGTACATAGGTCACAACAAAATCATCGAGGGGCCCAGATATCGCTTCTATTTCTAGAAGGAACAGATAAACTTCGACTCATATGCTTGTTCTACTACTTGTTGAATTGTACACAAAGGCACGTTTTATAACATCAAGTTACTGATGCGTTTACGTGCAATCAATGCACAACCAACTCATAGGTAACAACTCATATCTCTAGGTTTGAAGATTTATATGATATTACTGTCTCACGATCACTCGAGATAAATTCCATGAAGTGATACAAGTGAGTGTGGGTTTATCCCAATACTCATAACTTATGAGCACTCATGAATGTTGTAGCAACCATTGCTATGACTAAACGCATTTAGCCATCTACAAACTCGATTCATGACAGTCTTTATTCATACCTACTTCCAACATATGAACGACTGTGGAGTGTTTAAATAACTTAGTCATTCGGAAAGAATAACCTATCTATTTTGGAAGTCGAAACATGCAAAGTGAAACACAATAATAATCGAATCCAATATGGTCTCAGAACCCTTTTGAATATAAATAGAACCACCTTTTATTTATCACAATATTGATTACACATTATTCATTGTATAATGTTTCAAACAATCAACTTAAGACTTGAATAAAAACAACAGTCGTCCCATGCTCCTAGCATGTACACTTTGTTTTTCTAAACAATAGTTATGCATACTCCAAGTATGCACACTATGTTTGTCTATGATCCTTACATTGTGATGTAGATCAATTGAACATGATTCCATTGATACTCATTTCACAATCCCAAATCCTTATTGTAAATGTGAGAATCCCCGATTCCTATCATTTACCAAAAAATCTGTTAGATTTTAAACTTTTATGCAATGTTCCTCTTGTAATGATTATGCGCAAAGTCACCAAAACCTTGTCACCAGTCATTACAGAGTATTCCAAAGAAGATCAACTCTATGGAAACGAAGTCTCACATTCAAAGTACATTGCTTTGAACATCCTTCTTGCATTAAGGTTTTCTAATCTTACATAGATTGAATAACTTCCACCTATGGAGACATTTCCATAGTCCCATTTTGACTATCACTTCCGAACAAGAGTTACTTCTTTTCAGAATATGTCAATATGGTCCTTTCTGACAACTTACATCATACTTCCAACTGTCCCTGAGCAACCAATCTTTGGCGAACCTCAGATTTGTCCTCGACAATTGCTTAATCACTTTAGTCATATCCAGTTCTAGACTTTTCCCTTCTCAATGCCTTAAGCATTTGGAAAATTTAGAAAAGATGAATATTATAGCACATGCAATCGATCCTATATCCGAAGCATATGGGACACGATTCATGATGTTTGACATAAAGACATGATACTAGACCAGTCTTTTGCTACAATATATTTTTTTATTTGCCATGTTTTCAAAATTTAACTATGAAGAGGGATGCCGTAGTCATAATTGAATTTTGAGAACACAATATATATAGAATTTCCTTAAGTCGAACCATTCAGACATAAAATTCATATATATGTCCTTGACTAAAGATGATTGAAATCTCAATCTAAGCTTCTAGAATTGAAATGAAGTATAATTTCCTCTCCCTTAATTATAGCAAAACAACTTTTCAACCCCTGCAACTTCACGAATTGAAACTTTGTTTTCTATAATTAACATTGCTAACTTGCAACACTAAACGTAATAATCATGCTCCCACTAACATGATGATTATCAGCATAACACTTATGCTCCCACTAGCTCTGACATATTTCTAGAAATCTGCTGGACTTCTGAAATTTAGTTTCCTACACCCTTTCTTAGATAGCTCACATGTGTGTCTAAGCAATTTCAAGAACTATGAAAAGGGATGACGTAATCATAGTCTCAATTTCTTAGACCTTTGCCATTTCTCACAAGTCCATGTTAGTGTGTCGGTTAACCACACACGCTCCACTAACGACTTTTGAAAATGCAAATAACACAATTGATATCTACTTAGTGAAAGCGTTTCCTCACCATCATTTTCATGAATCAGAGAGAAACCTTATGATACTTAGATTTTATAGTGTATGAGTTCCTATCCATGTGAATTTGTCAAAACCATAATCACAAGATAAGGTTAGTGACAAATTCAGCCTTACATGAATTAAACTTGTTCAATCTTAGTTTCTTGTCACCTTGGTAGCATAAGGCCCACCAATGCTTCCAAGTTGAACTCTGATAACTCACATGCAAATTCAACTTATTTGAAGTAGGTACAGAAACAAGAATTATGTCAACACAATAGGTTGCAAACCTTAAGTTGTGTGCTAGTGACAAATTACAGGTTTTACTCTTGATTAAATCTTGAAACTCTTTCGGGATCTTTAAGGCTCCCACTGTCCCCTTGATATATAAGTTTCCCTAGTCAAGAACCATTCCTTGACAAAACAAATATTCAAGGGATAGTGCGGATTCTTATCAAGACTAACACTTCACACAATTGGTCTTAGTTGGTCTTTGTCTCATCCAAGACATCACAACTTACCAATCTCAAATGTACAAGAGTAAAAAATATTTTACTCTTACATTTGACTAGTGTTAATAAATCTTCCTTTATGTCACTCCAGGTTACAATCTTGGAGTATGACTCTAAGAATTGTTTTGGAACAAAGTATGACTCATCTTCTCGATCTTAACCAATCCAACAATTCATGACCTCTCTTCTTAGACATAACAATGCACTAAGACGTCCTTAGAGTATGAATTTGTGATATGGTTTCATAATCATTAAGATGATCATGAAATACGATACTAAAGTACTCTCCCATCCTTTCAGATTTGAGAAACTTTTATCTTTCTGCCTAATTTAATTCTTCTCATTTGTTTTGTCATACATTGTAACCTTTCCAATGTTATAGAATTATACTTAACCTTATAAGTATAATCATATTTACTAATCTTTAGTAAATCATGACAAGTCAATCTTTGTGGTGGACCTTGACCAGCGCACACCCAGTGTACCTAATTCCTTAGTCCTTCAATTGACTGACATATACATGTGATCAAAGAATTAGTCTTAATTTTCAAAGATGAAAATTCTCATTCATCATACAATACAACTTGTATGATTCCAAGTTTCTGTCCAATTGAAACTTGGGTGATGAAAAACTTTCTTCATTTGGTAAATTCAGACACTACCACATAATTGAAAGAATCAAATCCACTTTCCAATATTGCTATTACTGGAAACATATAAGCAACAATTTTCCACAGATGCCATTGTAAGGATATTTTTAAAATAAATAAAATTAAAACCCTTTTTTTTCTTTTATTTTAAAACTTTGCGGAAAAACTTATCCTGACAATCCACATGAAAACCTTGTTGTTATCTATTCATAAGCAATATATTATAACTCTTAAGCAACAACTCAAAATTCTGATTGCCGAACCATGCGATCGAAAACCCACCTTTGCAATCAGAATCAACATATACTTACTTTAAGCTTCCTATCTTTTCTTTGATTCTTAAAAACATCAGCATGTGACCCATTCACATTATGTAATAAGAATCTCCAAATAGGAACTTAATAGAGTTAGACAGTGGACTTTACCCAAAGTAGAGTCAAACCTCTTGACTTGATCAACCTTATGACCTTTCAGGTGAATAGGGCAGCTTCGCAACCAATGCCCCTTCCTTTGGCAACAAAACACATGGACCCTTTGGTAATGGCACATGAGACTATCTCAGAATTTGCCTTTCTCTTTACTATTTGGTCAACCGAATTGACTATAGCCGATCCCTTTCCATTGGGAAGAGAAATCCTTTTCTAGATATCCAATGCTACCATTGTCAATGTCCATGTAGACTTGGGAAATTGTGGTAGTGTTGGTAAGTTTTTAGACTTGTTGCCACATCACAACCATTCTTGGGCATATGCTAATCACTCCTCGGACCAGCATAGTTGATCAGGCTATGCCATTCCCAGGACTGACCATACATCCCCGAGCTTACTTGTGATATTCAACAATCGTAATACTTTTGTTCTTGTCATTGCGACACTGATTTTAGTATGAATGCAGGTATGTATACTTAGTTAAATATTTTATTATTTAAAAGTATATACTCTTGGTCAGAGTATTTTAATCCCATTTTATTTATAGTTAGTATATCTTTTATGGGTTGATATACTTAATTCACTATAAACAATACTCTGATACCAATTTGTCACACCCCAAAATCGAGAACGGCGAAAACGTTTTGGGGCGGAGGACGTCATGTAAAGTATCACAATAATGCAAAGTATTAAACAACTAACAACATCATCCATTGAATTCATAGTATAATTTTAATTACAAGTGTTTCTTTCAAAGTATAAAACAACATAATGAATATTCAAAATAAAAGACGAGTCTTGACTGCTCCGTCTTCACAAAACCTGGCCGTCATAGCTGTCTATTTGTGACATGAGAATAAAAGTTATTTTGAAAGCGAGTATCAAAAATAAATTTGGTGAATTCATAAGTATTAATGTGTCTTAGATGTGTAAAACTGTAAGAAAAGACATGTAAAAACGTTTGAGAAAGCCACTTGAAGTAATCTGTTTGGTAAAACAGCTAAAAGTGTAGTAAATCCATTTGTATGCTAGTTATTAATCACATGTGATTGATATACTAACTAGCATGATTCAACTTGTATTCCCCCCGCCCCATAAAAGCATTTAAAAACATTTAGAAACATTTAAAGGTTAATTAGTGGGTATGAACTCACCTGCAGTGAGTGGATCATATGGAAGTGTCGGACAAGTGCTTGGTGTCAAGTGAAGACTTAAACACACACGATGATCCTAATAACATATAAAGACATATGTATATATACAATTAGTGATTATAACACTAATTATACAAGTATAAACATCCTAATGCGTGGAAAACACTTTGGTCAAAGTGTTAGGAGGCCATTGGGTTGCAACAAAGGATTGCAAGGCATTGTAAGTGAGTTTATGGTCAATGGACCATACTTAATGGAGTTTACGGCCCAGGGGAGTTTACTCCTGGCCGTAAACTATCTAATGGGTCTCCATTTGAGGCTTAAACTCAAGGTGTCTTAAGTGGTTAAGTGTTCCAAGGCTTAAACAATAGGCTAGGTGAGTTTAAGGTCCAAAAATGACCGCAACTTGTGTTTACGGCCTGGGGACCACTTCCCCATGAGTTTATGGCCGTTAAATTATGGTAGGAAGTACCATTTCGTTGCGTGAAGTCCCTATTTCAATGGTGGTTGGTTCTAGGCAAAGTTCTAGTCATTAGGAAGGTCAAGAGGGCATTAATGCACCCTTATAGGGAGTTTACGGCCTTGGGAGATCCTTGGTCGTAAACTCTCATTCAACCATTGATTCTTGATGTTTCTAAGCTCTAAACATGTTAATCCTAGTGTACAACGAGTTAGAACAAGAGTACTTACGATCTAAGAGCTTGAATGGTCGGTTTTTACCAAGAACACTAGTGTGTGTTCTTGGTGTTCATGGTGAAACTTGAAGATTTACACAAATGGAATGATTTCACGGATGAAACCATGTAAGATCACTAATTCATGTAAGATATCAACTAGTTAGGAAAAGAAATTTACGAGTTTTGAAGATCGGGGACGAAGGTCGGGATGGTACTTGAGAGGATTTTAGCCAAGGAAGAGAAAGGAATGAACAAATGGCCAAAATATCAACATATACGGGGAGTTTACGACCCATATGGAGTTTACGGCTGTAAACTCCCATGTGGTGGCTGTGAACTCCTTGTAAATGGGTTTTAGACTTGTTCTTTGAGCTATAACTTCAGCAGATAAACCCCGACACTTATCCTTTAAGTGTATAAGGCTCAGAACGCTCAAATAAGCTCCAATTTGTGCTAAATGATAGCAGGAATGAGTTTGACTTTCAATGAATTATTTGACTCTACAGGATAGAAAATTTCGGGTTGTCACATGACAAATCCAAACTCATATGGACTTAACTTGTTCAATCTTAATTTCCTACCACTTGGTAGCACATGGGCCTACCATGTCTTCTAAGTTGTTAAGCAGCTCACCCATACTGATCAATGAAACTTTCATTGATCCCGGTGCTTTGCCTTATGCAAATAATTGAGAACTCATAGAACTCACATTCATAGTCAACCTTTAATTGGAATGGGCACAAAAACAAGAATATGTCAACATGATAGGTTGCAAACCTCAAGTCGTGTGCTAGTGATAAACAATATGTTTTATTCTTGATTAGTTCTTGAAACTTTTTCAAGATCTTTAAGACTCCCACTGCCCTCTTGACTTATAAGATTCTCTTGTCATGAACCATTTCTTATCAAGATAAACACTTCACACAATTGGTCTTAGTTGGTCTTTGTCCTTACCAAGACATCACAACTTACCAATTTCAAATGTACAAGAGCAAAAACATCTTACTCAACATTTGATGAGTGTTTTAAACTTTCTTAAGATTATGTCACTCAAGGAACAATCTTGGAGTATGAATCTAATTCTTGTTTTGGAACGAAGTATGACTCATCTTCTTGATTTAACCATTTCAACAATTCACGATTCCTCTTCTTAGCCATACAAATGCACAAATATATCCCTAGAGGATCAATTGTGATATGGTTTTCCATAATCATTAAGATGATTATAAAAAACGATACTAAAGTAATCTCCAATCTTTTCAAATTGGAGAAACTTTTATCATTCTACCTAATTTGATTCTTCTCATTCGTTCTGCCATACATTGAACGTTTTCCAATGTTTCAGAATTATACTTAAACTTGTAAGCATAACAATATCCACTAACTTTTAGTAAATCATGACAAATAGTCTTATCGATCTTTGTGGTGGACCTGACCAACACACAACCAAGTGTACCCGATCCCCGAGTCCTTCACTTGAATCACATATACATGTAAACAAGGAATTAGTCTAAATTTCCCAAAGACGAAGGTTCTTATCCATCACACAATACAAGTTGCACGATCCCAAGTTTCTTGACAATTGAAACTTGGGTGATGAGAATATTTTCTTATTTGGTAAATTTTGACACTACCACAAACGAAAGAATCAAATCCATTTTCCAATATTGCTATCAATGGAAACATATAAGCAACAATTTCTCACAAATGCCATTGTAAGGAAATTTAAAATAAGATAAAATTCAAAATTTTTCTTTATTTATAAAAGTGTGGAAAACTTGTCCTTATAATGCAAATGCAAATGAAAACTATTTTGTTATTTATTCCTAAGCAATCTATCATAACTCTTAATCAGTAGCTCAAAATTTTGATCATCGAGCCATGCGATCGAAATTCATCTCTTCGCGGTCAAAATCAACTTACTCTTCCTTTAAGCTTCCTTTCTTTTCTTCGATTCTACAAAACATCAAAATATAATTACATTACATCATGTATTAAGAATCTCCAAATAAGAACTTAATAGAGTTAGATAGTGGACTTACTTAAAGCAGAGTCATACACTCTGACTTTACCATCCTTATGATCCTTCAGGTAGATTTGGCAACTTCGCAACCAATGTCCCTTTTCTTGGCAATAGAAACAAATGGCTTCTTTCGCATCGGCACATGACACAATTCCAGAACCGGCCTTTCTCTTAAGTTCAAACTTTTTGACTTTATCCAATATCTCTCTCCAAGTAGAAGAAATCATTTTTGGATTGTCACTATTGTCCATAGAAACTGGGAAGTAGATCTTCCAATCAAATTTGTTTGACCATTGTGCCAAATCATTGCAGATTCAACAACAATTAGGAAATAGGTAAGAACAATAAGAGTCATGTCCTGATCTGTCATATAGTAGTTTTTAACGAACTCACTATATAACTCGTGAAGTGACTAAAGAACCAAGTCAATAGCTACCTTCCTTGGGAACACGACACCCAACATTCCTAGCCTGTCAATATGCAACTTCATGTCCAAAACATGAGCACATATAGACTTTCCATCTTTGTGTTTACTAGCCATTAGGGATTGGGTGATCTTGAACTTTTCAAGTCTTCGAGCTTGTGGTTCAGGGAGAATAATTGGAGGATGTGGAGGAAGTGAAGTATGATTCCACTTCCACGATCCAATCATGAAACATCATCTTCAAGAGGAAAGCTTTTTCTAAGAGATTCAAGAAGACCATAGTTGTCAAAATTAGACATCCATAAGGAGAAATTCAAGTTTAGTTAATTTAAGTCCTTAATATAACACCCAAAATGAAATATTAAGGCTATGACCCAACACAATATTTTACAATTCGGAGAGGGATGCCGGATTCAATTGCAAAATATTTGAAGGTATGTAAATGACGATTTACGAATTTCCACCATGAAAAACGAAAATGAATTTTAGGTTTTAAATGAATTGAAATTCCTAGATCCTTTGAGATTCATTGAACTTTTCAATGGCATGTTTAAATCTCAATTGTGCCCTTCAGGTTTGTGACTGGGATGTAGGGGATCACAAACAAGGTGTGAATAACCATGCAAACGTGCTTGGTACTCTTAATGTTACATATCACCTAATCAATATGCCGGTTAACTACACATGCTCCATTGATCTATGATTAACATCAAACTCCCCTTTTCCATACACTATTAGTCCCAGATTAGTATGCTGGTTAACCACACACTCCACTAATGACTTAAAAAGATGCAAAGTGTAATTTCATGGGTTAGCATCAAATTCACATTTTTCCTAAGTAACTAAGATTGACAATTTATAAGTGTTTATTTTCATTATACTTTTAATGAGAATTAATGTCCTATCCTACCCGTTCGGCTAACGACGCCCCACCTGTCAAGGAAGCAGTGGGTGAGAGTGGACACCAATTAAACCGTCATTTTATAGGCAGTAACATTATACCCCCCCCCCCCTTATAGACCGACTTCGTGAATGAGGCCTATTAACGGTAAGACCGACTTTTTACTTATACATATAATATATTACTCTTTTAATATTATAATAGTATAAGGGTGTATTTTAAACTTTTAAAATACTAAGTGGTTTAATCTATTAATTAAACTATACTCTTAATTTAATTAAACTTAAACCATGTCATTATGGAATTATTAATTCTCTTTTAATTAAACACTTTAATTAACTATTAATAAAGTCCATAAAGATGTAATATGAATTGTTGAAAACATCAAGATGCTAAAACAAAATTAAAAATAGTCAATTTATTATTAGGTTATGAACCCATGAGTTGCACTTTTGAAAACTTTTCAAATAACTTTAGTTTTAGAATTCAATGTCTCATAAAAACAACTTTTCAAATTCCAAAACTTAAGGGTAAAGTTTTGTAACTTTTGAAAACTTTTAAAATTCCATAAAAGAGACTTTCCAAGTTCCATAACTTGAGGACAAGTTATGAAACTCTTCAAAGCCATTTATAACAAATTTTGTAACCTTTGAAGACTCTTGGAATTCATAACTTAAAGAGTTAATGAATGAGAGTTTTCATATCCATAACTTATGGAAGTTTCAAAACTCTTAAGATCATAACATTTAAAAAAGACTTTTGAGTTCCAAAATTTTATGACAAAATTTGTAACTCTTTAAAAACATTTAGATCAAACTTTTAAAACAAATAAAATAATCATATCATGCTATCTTTTAATAAATTGACCTAATTCAACTCTTGTAGTAAAATGACTCAAATTTTACAAATAATTAGTTTTTCATAAAATCAAGTAATTATCTTAAAATTTGAGAAACTTTATGTTTTTTTTCAACTTTGAAAATCAAACATTTGCATCAATATAACAAAAAACAACCCATGGATCTGATACCACTGTTGGGTTTTAGTATACTACAACATCCTATGGTGCACATACAACCCTAAATGTTTTAGATCTATGTTTTCTCGAATTATACATGTAATATTGTTTCCAAATCATTAATCCTACAACTAGCATACAATTGATATAAACACTATTGAATACTAGTTAGGAGTTTACCTCTTTATGTCGCTTGTAGAACTTGTTGTATTTGGCCTTTAAGAACTTAGCACCCCAAGTGTGATGCCTCAAACGGTTCACAACGCACCTAGGACAAAGGAGAACTTGAGAGAGATGTTGTTATCTCCAAAATCGGCTCTAATGAACTCCAAGAACTTTAGTGTCTGATTTTGGGTGCTAAGGGAGTCCTTTTATAGTGTGGAAAAATCTAGGGTTACATCCATGCAAAACCTAGTGCCCATGACCTTTCATATTACTTAGGCTCCATGGGTTAAACCTCCATGGACTATCCATGGACTACTATATTGGTTTAGCCCATCCTAAATAACAATCGGCCCACACTATAAGAATCATTGATTTACCAAATCAATCCTCATATATTTAATTAGTCTCTTTTTATCACATAATTAATTCCAAATTAATTCTTGATCAATACTAATTAAATAATATGATTTCATATTAATATATTAGAACTTATAATATATTAATAAATCATAAGTAACCTCTTACTCAATTATCTATCCTATCAAATTGTTCTGGTAATATGCAACCCGAAATGGACCATGCTACTTTCGGGTCAAGTACATACAAATTATAGTTATGGGCTTAGACACCTAATCCAACAACTTTAAGGAAAAGGACATTAGTTTAGGGTCATATATGAGAATTGGACGAAAGAGCTTAAAGGAATAAGTTGATAATTAAAGGATTAAGGGAGGCTACGTATGTTGGCACACCGATTGGTACGCTGAGTGTACTAGGTCAGCTTTGCGATTTTTTTCAAGGGTTGTGTACGCCCCGTGTATAGGCTGGGTACACCTAGCGTACTTAGTTGTGTTGACTAATATTGACTTTTTTACTTTGACCACGTTCGACCTAAGGGTATTATGGGTATTTTGAGTGGTAATTGAGATTGGTCATTGTTTGGTGTATAGGTGACCGGTTGAGCGGACATTCAGAGCTGCGTCCTGTTTAGCAATCATTTCAGTCTGAGAGGTGAGTTTTTCTCCCTGTTCTTGTGGGTCGAAGGCACCAATGCATGTCCATTAGTTATGCGTTCTGATAAAGAGAATATTGATATGATGTAGTGATCTATTAGATCTGTGTCCAGGTATATAAGATATAGTATGAAGTAGTGATCTGTAGATCTGCCTGATTGGTTATATGTTTATTTGTTTGATGGATATATTTTATATGTCGATATAGTATGGTTGGGTTGAGGTAGTTTTCTTTTTTGTGGTAGCCAACAAACCTGAGAGCAAGCTAGACATAAGCTGTGGGCTTGAAGGGCAAGCCAGAATTATGTTATGGGCTTGGGAGCAAGCCAGACATGAGATTTGGGACTGAAGGGCAAGCCATACTCATACTGTGGGCTCAAGGATAATCCATTCTATTATCTGTGGATTCAGTATATGATGTTACATGTTCGTGTATTGGTACTTTGGGGGAAATTAATAAGATTTGGCTTACAGTTTCAATTTATTGTTTCAAATACTTCAGATGACCATGGCAAGGTGAAGGCATGATCGTGTACATCCTTTGGTTTTTATGTTGTTTGGATTTTGGGATACTCTGATTATGAAAATACACTTTGGTAACAATGATTTTGTAAACATTTATGGTTATGGTTTGTTTTTTAAAAGTTGAAATTTATTGTGATTTTTGGGATGTTACAAGTTGGTATCAGAGCCTTGGTTTGAGAGAATTGGATGAGCATTCGTGTGAATCCAAACTCCAACTAAGGAACTACAAAAGTTTTAAAAATGGTTTTTTAAAATTGTTTTCAAAAGTAACCAAGGAAGGATGCGATGTGTACGATCATCTGGAGCAAGGAAATATACCCTGAGTTATCACACTATTATTTGATATGATATTTATGATAGAACAGCATGGTAGAGATAGGCTAAGGATCTTCGGGAATTGCATGATAGGATTAACTGATGTATGATACTTGATAGTCTAGGGTTACTTCTTGTATGGAATTGACATCATTACTATAGTTGCTTAGTGTATGCATCATAGTTGTATAGAACTATGATTTTACAGCTTGAGAATGTTTGTTTTAGCCTTATTTTTATGTTCTTGTCTAGTAAAGGGCTTAAGGTAGAATCAAGTATTCGACTATCTATAGTACCCAATGTTATGTATGATTAGGATACGCGAGTATTGAAGGGTTGGTGGACGTTTCATTGATGAGTAGGTGTGTGAGCAGCCAACCAGATGAGGAGTGTTTAGCCACTCGAGAGAGAGTGAGGATAGGATGTATGTCTATCCTAGTTATTGTATCGGTTTAGGGTGGTTGTGACGATCTTTGATACAAATATGATAGGTGAGGATGCTAGTATGGGCCCATACTACTAAAAGAACAAGATCCATACATGTAGCAAGGAAGTCAAAAGCCCCAAGGGTTAAGTCTCGTATCGTGATTATAGTTATGTGTAATGTGGCATTTATGATATATTCAGGTTTATTTTCAGTATGGTGCTTACGAGAGGATCTAGTTCCGGTTCTAGACTGAGTGGCTAGGATAGGCCAGGCTTGACTGATGATCGGATTCGGGAAATCATCGCCACTAAGGTGGTTGCTTCTGTCTGGAGGTTTATGTCAGAGATGTTTGTGTCTATAACGACCGCTATGATTGAGCTATTTAACGATCGATATGCTGCACTTTCTGATGTTGTTGTTGCTGAAGCTATCATGGCTGTTTTTGCTGCAGGGATTTGTGGGGAGAAATTTTTCAATATCAGGAGTTCAAAAATACGAATCCCCAAGTGTTCGATGGAGTTCAAGTCCCGATTGTGGCGATGAGGTTGTTGTTTGATGTGGAGGGGTGTTTCTTCACATGCTCTTTCCCTGCGGACCAGAAGGTCAAGTGCACCCTGAACCTTCTCCGGTCAGGGGATAAGGATTGGTGTAAATTAGTGATTGGCTTATACACTCCTAGGCAGAGGGCTATTGTGACTTGGGAGTAGTTCTCTATGATGTTTTACACGAGGTATGTTTCATTGGTAGAGAGGGAGAGGCTGGCTCAAGAGTATCTGGATTTGAGGCAGGGGACTGAGATAGTGACTGAGATCACCAAGACGTTTACTGAGAGGGCTCTTTCTACCCTAAGTTTGCTTCTTCTGAGCAGGCTCAGATGACTCAGTACTTAAGCATGCTCAAGACGGATATTGGACAGTTCGTGTCCACCCAGTGTTATGATACCCTCACCGAGCTACAGGAGGTCGCGATGAGGTGGGAGATTGAGATAGAGCTCCAGTCTAGGGATATGAGGCAGGCTCATGCGCATTCATAACCTGCAACAAAGTGGTTCCAGCCCATTGATTCGAGATCTGGGGGACAGAGGGGTTTCTGACGGTGCTTTCTGATCTTCATCTGGATGCCACAAATAAGTCAAGGAGAGGCATTATGCTAAGGATTGTTGTCAGCAGGTCCCAATACCGAGTGTCCAGATTTGTTACCACTATGAGTAGGTTGGCCATGTGAAGGCCAATTGTCCCTTGCTCGATGTGAGGACGGTGTAGGCTCTAGCATCGACTACATTGAGGATCACCGAAGGACACCAGGGTAGGGCGAAGCCCTTGAGGGCTCGAGGTCGTGCTTTCCATCTCAATTAAGAGGAAGCAAGGGTAGTGCTAGACATCGTTAGTGATATGTATCTATTTATTATTCTGTCAATTATTTTATGGTGTGCTTATGTTTATGATTTTTCTAGGTAACTTCTTAGCGAAGTCCTTTCCTGCTCTTATGCTTTTCAACTTGGGTGTGAGTCAGTATTTTGTATCTCAGTGTTTTAGTAGGGTTTCAATATGACTCCTAGAGAGTTGGAGTGTCCATTGCGATGTTCAATCGCCAACAAGCATGGGGTTTCTACATCGAGGGTTTATCAAGGTTCTGTCTTGGAGATTTTTTGAGTTCCTTATCCGATTGATTTGATTCATATCCCCATGGGGAATGTACATGTGATAGTAACGATAGATTGGTTGAGTAGATATGAGGCTATGATTGATTGTGAGAGTCAACGGGTGGTAGTTCGAACCCCAAGTGGCGGAAAACTGGTCATTTTGGAGGGGGTGTAAGGACTGGGTCAGCCTTTTGTTCCGCTGCCAGAGATTGGTAGTATATTCAACATCATTGTATGGGCTATCTTGTGTGTGTGGTAGATACCCAAGTTGGAAAGAAGGTTTCGGTTTCAGATGTGCCTGTTGTTAGAGAGTTTGTAGATTTGATCCCGGAGGAGTTACCCGGTGTACCTTCGAAGAGGCAGGTTGAGTTCATGATTTCTTTGGTTCTGGTTGTGGCTCCAATTGCTAAGGCGTCATACCGATTGGCACCATTGGAGATGCAGGATTTTTCCTCTCAGCTTCAGGAGCTGTTTGGAAAGCAGTTTATTAGACTGAGTAGTTCGTCAAGGGGAGCATAGATTTTATTCGTTAAGAAGAAGGATGGTTCATACCAGATGTGAATTGATTAGTAGGAATTGAACAAGTTGGTGGTGAAGAACCGTTACCCACTCCCGTGAATTGATGACCTCTTTGATCAGTTACAGGGTGAATCTTGGTTCTCCAAGATCGATTTGAGGTCGGGTTATCATCATATAAGAATTAGAAAGGAGTACGTGGAGAAGACCACGTTTCAGACTCGTTATGTTCATTACAAGTTCATGGTGATGTCATTTGGGTTCACCAATGCGCCTACGACATTTATGGATTCGATGAATCGGGTATGCAGGCCAATGCTCGATCGATCATTTATTGTGTTCATTGATGATATCTTGGTGTAAACCAAGACTAGGGAGAAGCATAAAGAGCACCTGCAAGAGCTTCTGGGAGTTTTGAGTCAAGAACGGTTGTAGGCCAAGTTCTCAAAGTGTGAGTTTTGGTTACGAGAGGTCCAATTCTTGGTATATCTCGTTAACCAAAATGGGATTTTGGTCGATCCGGCCAAGATTGAGGCTGTGATGCAGTGGGAGGTTCTGAAGTCTCCCTCGGAAATCAGGAGTTTCTGGGATTGGCGAGGTATTATTGAAGATTTATTTAGGAGTTCTCCAAGATTACATTACCCCTCACTCATTTGATGAGGAAGTGCATGGATTTCTGCTGGGGGGCCGATCAATAGGACACATTCGAGACTCTGGGACAGAAATTGTGTGAGGCCCCAGTGTTGACCCTCCTTGAGGGCGTTGAGATTTTGTGGTATTTTGTGATTCATCCTTCACCGGCCTAGGAGCCGTTCTCATGTAGAAATGGAAGGTTATTGCTTATGCTTATCGGAAGATGAAGTTGCACGAGGTTCACTATCTGACTCATGATTTGGAGTTGGGAGCAAGAGTATTATTTATATGGGGTCTATTGTACCATTTACACGGATCATAAGAGTCTGAGATGTCTCATGGATCAGCCGAATCTGAATATGAGGCAGCACAGCTGACTTGTCGTAGTTAAGGATTATGACTACGAGATTGTGTATCATCCCAGGAAATCCAATGTTATGGCTGATAGTTCTACTATTGGGGGCCTTTGTATGAGGATTTCGATTGATTCGACATTGATGGGTTTGATTAGGGAGGCTCAGCCTTAGGGAGTCATGAAGGAAAATTGGAAGCAGGAGAGACTCAGGGGTGAGATTGTTAGGTTTGCTACTGATACTCGTTGATTATTGACCCGGTATGGACAGGTTTGAGTACCAGACTTTGGTAGGATCAGGTAGACTGTGATGGAACAGGCACACAAGTCCAAATTTGTGATACACCCTGGAGCCACCAAGATATATATCAAGACTTAAGACTTAGTTACTAGTTGTTGTGCATGAAGAGAGAGAGAGATAGCCTGGTATGTTAAGAGGTGCTTGACCTGTCGGATTGTCAAGACCGACCACCAGAGGCCGCATAGCAAGTTGCAGCCACTGGAGGTTTCCATGTGGAAATGGGAATATAGACTTCATCGCCAAGTTACCTTGGATGGATAAGGGGCATGATGAGGTTTAGGTGATAATGGAATGGTTAACCAAGAGTACCCATTTCTTAGCTATCCATGAGAGCTCGCCGACCGAGAAATTGGCCGATTTATACGTGTGTGAGATGATTGCTTGACAAGGTATTCTAGTTTCCATTTTAGATGACCGAGATGTTCAGTTCACATTGTCACACCCCAAAACCAAGAACGGAAGAAACGTTCTGGGGCGGAGGACGTCATGTATAGTATCACAACACAGTAAATGTAAATAAGCAAACAACATCATCCATTGCATTAAATATATAATTTTAATACAAGTGTGTTCTGTACAGCTATAGACACCAAAAATAATGAAACACAAAATAATATGAGATGAGTCTTGAATGCACTCCATCTTCTCAAAAGTTGGCCTCGGTACCTGTCTACTGATGACCTGAGAATACAAGTTATTTTGAAAGAGTTTATCAGCATAAAGCTGGTGAGTTCATAAGTATTTTAGTGTCAATGTTTCTTGTAAAAACGTTTGAACCTGTCTCAATGTATAAGTTCGTAAAAATGTAAGCAAATGTTTGAAAGTGTTTGTAAAAGTTTGAATCTCTCAGAAAATCCTATATTTTCTATAAAAGTAACCTTCTACCAAGGCTAAGCTGTTTTGTAAACTTGTCTGTTGTAAAAGTGTGTAATTACCCAAGTATAACTATCATTTGTTAAAAATATAGTTTGTACACTAATGCTTAAGTGAGATTATCACTAAAATATGTAATGGGTAAATCATTGTAGTACTGTAGCTTTGTATAATAAGACTACTGTTGTACTAAATACTACTACCTTAAACCGGATTTATATTAAGGTATATTGTGATAAATTGCACCATGCTATCGACTGATAAACAACGACATAATGAACGGTCGTAAAAAGAAATGACGTTTGGCACCCGCAGACCTGCAGGTCCGGCTGTAGCTAGCAGCAAGGTGTAGGATAGTCAATCCAGTATAGATCTATACGCAAACTCACACTCTCCCTCCAAGAGAATTCTGGCTACAACTCGGGTCATGACATTTAAGGCATGCCCGATACAGTGGATCACAATTATTACGTATTTATGTATATGTATTGTTTCTCGTATAACTGTATATGTATTGTTTCTAGTATATCTGTATATGTATTGTTTCTCGTATATCTGTATATGTATTGTTTCTAGTATATCTGTATATGTATTGTTTCTAGTATATCTGTATATGTATTGTTTCTCGTATATCTGTATATGTATTGTTTCTCGTATATCTGTATATGTATTGTTTCTAGTATATCTGTATATGTATTGTTTCTAGTATATTTGTATATGTATGATCCTGCGTTACCCCAATGGTAACCAGCTAATGATGTACTGATGAGTATGACTATGGAAGTACTTTTATGTCTATACATGTATATATGATATATAAGTAATATGGAAATGACCTTCGGAGGGTCACCCGAATTCCCACCAGACCACATCCAAATCGAGGAAAAGGAAATAGGGCGGATGGCATTCCTAAGCCTTTTGAACATTATTTATATACCTATACATATATGGGCATGCAATTGGATATATAAAAGCATAAATAAGTTTTTATAAAACATTTGAAGCATAAATATGATTTCAAGAGGAGATCGACTTGATGTCGATCTATAAAACAATTTGAAGGCATAAGTTAATAGAACAGTTTAAGTATAAGAAGCATTTGATTGAATCACAGTCTATAAGTAAGTTTGGATAGTAAAACAGTTTATAAAACATTTCAATAGTAAAGCAGTTGAAAAACAGTTTGAACAGTGTGAAAATCGTTGTTTTCCTAGTTATTAATCACATGTGATTAAACACAATCACATGTGATTGAAGTAATAACTTATAAGTGTTTGACTTGTATTCCCCCCCCCCCCCCATAAAGTGTTATAAAACATTTAAAATCATTTCAAAGGTTGATTCAAGGGGTATGAACTCACTTGTGGTGAGTCGTTTGAATTGCAGTGTCGGCTACCGTGCTAGGTGACAAACGGAGACTGGTTTACACGCATGAGCCTAGTTATCATATAATAAACATATATATAACTAATTAGACATATAATAACTTAAATAACTAAGTTAAGACACTTAGAAAACATTTAAACACTTTTGTGAGTGTTTAGGGTCTAAATGGTTGCATCTAAGTTGCTACGGGACAAGGCAAAAGGGTTTGAAACATCAAAGGGCCTTGTATAGGAGTTCACCATCCAACAAACCCCACACCTTGGAGTTTACGGCCGTAAACTCATAGGTTTATGGCCGTGAACTCCTCAAATGGTGTTTTTGGGTGTTTTGTGGTGTTATCTTGACCTTAGAACACTCCTAGCTTTATTGGAATAACACATGAATTAGTTTAAGGCTTTAGAACACTCCACAAGGGAGTTTACGGCCTAAGGTCCTTCACCTTAGAGTTTACGGCCATAAACTCTAGGAAATTAATTGGTTTGAGGCACTTAAACATCAAGAATGGCATCCATGATTTTATCTAAGGCTAATGGGGACAAGAGGCACACTTTGGTGCCTTCACTTGGAGTTTACGGCCCAAGTCATGTTCCTTGGCCGTAAACTCCTTTCAAGGAGTGGCTTCAATGTGTTCTACTCTCCATTCTAGTCCCAAAGGTGCAAGGTAAATTGTCTAAAGGCTTAAGGGTAGCTTGGAATGATTTTTGTCCCACAAAATGGGGTTTACGGCCCAAGAAGGGTTCTTGGCCGTAAAATCCTAAAAACTTATGGTTTTTATGGGCTTTTGGTGTTCTAAACAAGCACAAGCACTAGTAGGTAAAGTCCTTAAGCATTTAGGGGGAGTTTTAGGGCATTTAAGCCCTTGAAAAGGGGTTTACGGCCCAAGGGAGTTCCTTGGCCGTAAACTCCTAGAACTTATGTTTCTTGGTTGCTTTTTGGCCTATAAATGTCATACCCTATCTCCTATACAAGTCTTCTAGCAAGGGATTGGGACAAGGAAGCCATAATGTTCCATTTTGGAGTTTACTCCCCAAGAACGATCTTGGGCGGTAAACTCCCGGATCTTGTAATCTAAACATGTTATTGTTGCTAACATGCCTTAAACAAGTATTGAAACACATATAGAAAAGTAGACTCACAATCTGGGATGAAAACCCGAAGATCCGTCAGAGAGAATATGGCTTTTCTCTATTTGGAATTGTGAATAATGAATTAATTTAATTCAGAAAACTATTTATAGTCCTGGAATATTTTGACAGAAAATGTTTTTATTCCTGATGTTGGACTGTAACAATATGAAACTTGAAATGCCCAAGTTTCACAAAACCAGGAGTATCCACTCTCCTGATATCATCTGAGACATAACCCTAATGTACACAAACTTGTTCGGAAAAGCTTGAAAATCACAGAAACTGAACTAGCTTCTATTGAATAGATGAGGTTCATACAATTGGAAATTTCAGGTTGTCACATCATCCCCCTGTTAGAGGGAATTTCGTCCCGAAATTAGAATTTAAGCAAATAAACGTTACAAATAATCAAACGAAAAGATGAGGGTGTTTCAACTTCATCTGATCCTCGCGTTCTCAAGTGAATTCCGGTCCTCGCTTAGCGTTCCAGCGAACCTTCACGATAGGGATACGGCTTTGTTTCGTCTGCTTGACCTCACGGTCCATGATCTCTACAGGTTCTTCCACGAAGTTGAGGCTCTCGTTGATCTCGATCTCGTCGAGTGGGATTACGAGAGTCTCGTCAGACAGACACTTTTTCAAGTTAGATACGTGGAATGTAGAATGTACGTTTGGAAGTGTGTCGGGTAGATCAAGTTTGTAAGCTACCGGGCCGACTCTAGCAAGAATCTCGAAAGGCCCTATGTACCTCGGGTTAAGCTTCCCACGCTTGCCGAAGCGTATCAAGCCTTTCTAGGGTGAGACTTTGAGAAGGAGTCGGTCTCCCACCTGAAATTCCAAAGGTTTTCTTCGTTTATCGGCGTAGCTCTTCTGTCGGTCTCTAGAGGCTTTCAATCGTTCCCGGATTTGAACGATTTTCTCTGTCGTTTCCCGAATGATTTCCGGACCAGTGAGAGTACTGTCGGAAGCTTGCCCTCTCGTTAATTGGGTATCACCAACCTCAGCCCAGCATAGAGGGGATCTGCACTTGCGGCCGTAGAGAGCTTCGAATGGTGCAGCCTTGATGCTTGTGTGATAACTGTTATTATAGGAAAATTCGACAAGGGGTAAATGAGTATCCCATGCCTTCCCAAAATCAATCACACAGGCTCGCAACATGTCTTCCAATGTTTGAATGGTTCTCTCACTCTGTCCGTCGGTCTGTGGATGGTAGGCTGTGCTCATGTCCAGCCTTGTTCCCAGGGAACGTTGTAGGGATTGCCAAAATCTTGAAGTGAACCTACTATCTCTATCGGAGATAATGGAAATAGGTACACCATGCAACCGTACAATTTCCCTAATGTATGTTCTTGTAAGTTTCTCCATCTTGTCGGTTTCTTTGATAGGCAGGAAGTGTGCAGACTTGGTCAATCTATCAACGATGACCCATATGGTGTCAAGTCCACCCGTCGTCTTGGGCAACTTGGTTATGAAATCCATAATGATCCGCTCCCACTTCCATTCCGGGATCTCTGGTTGTTGCAATAAGCCAGAGGGCTTCTGGTACTCGACCTTAACCTTCGCACAAGTAAGGCATTTACTCACAAAGGTAGCAATCTCTGCTTTCATATTAGGCCACCAGTATAGCTTTTTCAGATCCAGATACATCTTATCTGAACCTGGGTGGACGGAATACCGAGTGTTGTGCGCCTCGGTCATGACCAAGTCTCGGAAACCATCGTGTTTCGGTGTCCAGATCCGGTTCATGAAATATAAAGCTCCGTCACCCTTGGCTTCGAAGTTCTTGTCCATTCCCCTAAGGGATTCACTCGACACATTTTCAGGTTTCATGGCCTCTAGTTGAGCCGCCTGAATTTGCTTAGTCAAGTGTGAATGGATGGTTATGGATAATGACTTGACCTTGCGACCAGAATATTCTTTCCGACTTAGGGCATCTGCTACTACGTTGGCTTTACCCGGATGCTAACGAATATCGCATTCGTAATCACTGAGTAGCTCGACCCACCGTCGTTGTCTCATGTTGAGCTCCTTCTGATCGAAAATGTGTTGTAAACTCTTGTGGTCAGTAAAGATAGTGCTCTTCGTTCCATACAGGTAATGTCTCCAGATCTTCAGAGCAAACACTACTGCTCCTAGCTCAAGATCGTGGGTCGTGTAGTTAACCTCATGTGTCTTCAACTGTCTCGAGGCGTAGGCTATGACCTTACCTTGCTGCATCAGAACACATCCGAGTCCTTGATTGGATGCATCGCAATAGACTACAAAGTCTTCTATTCCTTCTGGAAGGGATAGTATTGGTGCGGTGCACAAGGCTCGTTTGAGCGTTTGGAACGCTCTTTCTTGTTTCTCTTCCCAGTCAAAGGCCACGCCTTTCTGGGTCAGGGTCGTAAGAGGCTTCGCTATTCGGGAGAAGTTCTGAATGAACCTGCGGTAGTAGCCAGCGAGACCTAGAAATTGGCGAATTTCTGTAGGAGTCTTTGGTGTTGACCAGTTCTCAATGGCTTTTATTTTGGATGGGTCCACGTGGATTCCTTCTTCGCTAACCACGTGTCCTAAGAATTCGACTCTTCGGATCCAAAATTCACATTTTGAGAACTTCGCATATAGTTTCTCCCTTCGTAACGTCTCTAGAACTTGTCGCAGATGATCACCATGCTCTTTCTTACTTCGGGAGTAGATCAGTATATCGTCAATGAAAACGATGACGAACTGATCTAAGTAAGGTCGGCATACTCTATTCATCAGATCCATGAAGACTGCGGGCGCATTGGTCAATCCGAATGGCATCACCACGAACTCGTAGTGTCCGTAACGAGTTCGGAAGGCTGTCTTAGGCACATCCTCCTCGAGCACTCGTAACTGGTGATATCCGGATCTCAAATCAATCTTGGAAAAATAGTTCGCCCCTTGCAGTTGGTCGAATAGATCATCTATGCGTGGCAGAGGGTAACGATTCTTGATCGTCAATTTGTTGAGTTCTCTGTAGTCAATACACATACGGAATGATCCGTCTTTCTTCTTAACGAACAAGACCGGTGCTCCCCAAGGTGAGAAACTTGGTCTTATAAAGCCCTTGCTGAGCAGTTCGTTAAGTTGACCAGAGAGTTCTTGCATCTCGGCTGGTGCTAAACGGTAGGGCGACTTGGCTACTGGGGTAGCTCCTGGGACTAAGTCTATTCTGAACTCGACTTGTCGTTGCGGAGGTAACCCGGATAGTTCTTCTGGGAAAATGTCGGGAAAGTCGCTCACTACAGGGAGGTTCTTCAGTTCTTTCATTTCTAGGTTCGTGTCGACGACGTGAGCAAGGAATGCGTGGTATTCTTTGCGCAGATATTTCTGTGCTTGAATACTAGATATTATGCGAAGACTCGCACCAGGTTTGTCGCCGTAGACTATAAGAGTTTCGTTAGACGGGAGGTTTAGTCGGACTGCTTTCTCGTAGCGCATGATGTCGGCGCGATGAAGACTTAACCAATCCATGCCGATAATAACGTCGAAACTTTTTATCGAGACCGGCATAAGGTCAATTGGGAATGAATGGTTATCTAAGGTTAGAAGACAATCTAAGTATATGCTATTAGTACTTTCAGTTTTCCCATTGGCCATTTCTACTGTGAATTGTTCATTAAGTGCGTGTGGTTGTTGCTTAAGCATGCGAGCAAATTTGTGGTTTACGAAGCTTCGCTCCGCTCCACTATCGAACAGAATGCATGCATAGGAGTTATCAAGGAGGAACGTACCAGTCACCACTGTCGGGTCAGCAACCGCTTCCCCGTGGCCTATTGCTAGTACCCTCCCTGCTCCTCCAGTATTCCTCGCCTTAGGGCAGTCCCTTTTAAAGTGGCCTGTTTCGCCACATCCATAGCAAGTTGGGCTCACGCCAGAGCCAGGAACTTGGGAGATCGGTTGCACTGGGAACTTACAGTATCGGACAGTGTGTCCTTTTCTGTGGCAGTTAGCACACTGCATTTCACGGCAGGCGCCGTTGTGGTGGAAGTTGCATTTGTTGCACTTCGGCAAACTTCCAGAATACTGCTTCCCCGGAGCAGTAACAGCAGTAGGGGCTACCGCAGCATGCACTGCTACGATTTGTTGTTTCTTTGAAGCACGCTGCTTCTTCTTCTCATCCCAGAACTTCCGCTTGTTGCCAGCGGGTTTAGAGGGTTCTGGGATGGCTAGAGTGGTTGTAGTTGCAGGGGTCTTGACTCCATGGTCAATAAGTCTTTGTGCCAATCGCTTGGCGCTGTCGAAAGTAGCAGGGTTGGATGCTAAGACATTCCCCTGGTACAGAGGCACTAGCCCCCATACATACCGCTCAATCTTTTTCCCTTCAGTGGGAACCATGTTGGGGCATAGGGCCACCAGTTCGCTAAAGCAGGCAGTGTAAGCGATCACGTTGGTGCCCTTCATTGTCAGATTCCAGAGTTCATGTTCTAACTTCTGGACTTCGCCCCTAGGGCAGTATTCCTCCGTCATGAGGTCCTTCATCGTTGCCCAGCCCATGTCGTTAGCCACGACGAGAGTTAGGGCTTTGACGTGGCCGTTCCACCACGTTAGGGCTTTATCCTCGAAGGTGCATGCGGCATATTTCACTTTGAATGCTGCAGGGCACGAACAGATTTCGAAGACTGATTCCGTCTTCTCGAACCATTGCGAGAGAGCAATGACTCCGCCGGTGCCATAGAAAGGCTTCGGCTTGCAGTTTGTAAAATCCTTGTAAGAGCACTCTCTCGAGCGCACAGGGATTTCAACTGGGATAGATTCCACAGGGGTTCCACCTCTGCTAGCATCAGACGAGTGATACTGAGCCATGGCAGTTGCCACTGCTGCAGCTACGGCAGCATTCAGGGCTGCAGTATCGATGACTGCAGGTGGTGGAGGCGGTGGAGGTACAGGATTATTCCTATTTCTGGGAGACTTGCGAGGAGGCATCCTTCAGCTATAAGTTTATAAAAACAAGAAGGATGATAAGAATCAATTTGTAAGCAAAGTGAGAGTGACCCATGGACTAAATAACCATAGCCCAACCGTTGAATGAGTGTTTGAAATCACAATACGAAATATTAGTAGGAATACACAAGTGTACAAATTTTCCCACATAATAGATTTCAATAGTACGGGTATTACTGATGTAACAAGTTCAAGGAAAAATCGACCTAACGGTAGGTCTTACATCATACCATAAGGACAATACTGACAGTCCTAGATTCCTAATTAGAGTACCGAAAGTTAGGAATATTTTACAGACAAGTGCTACTTAGAGCACATCAGTTCAAGGCTATCCCTAAATCAAAAGACAGAGATGTACTAGACATCATCTAATGGCGATGGGAATTCCTCGGGCGATCCCTGAGGTCAGACATTTGGCGAAACACCTCCTGAAGGTGTCGGTCCTGAGCTCTTTGACGAGCTCGAAGTTCTAAGACTTCAGCACGGGAGGCAGCCAGATGTTGCTGCAGAGTTTCGTTGGTTCTCCGGGTCCGTTCCATGTCTTCTTCAAGACGGCGAATGCGAACGGTGTTGACACCTGAGTTGGCATCAACTTCCATGACCCGGTCGATGGCTGCTCGACCTTGCTCGACATTACGAGCTATCCTGCGGATGATTACCGGCAGAGCTCTGTCAGCAGAGCCACCATTGCTAACATTGTAAAAGGTTCGGTCCCCAAAATATGGTAAGGGCTGACCCTGCTCATCACTCCAGCGATTCAGATTGTTTGCCCACATGGGAGTAGGACCTGGAAACGCTGGTCGAGGGTTGTTGTTCGGGGCTTGACCTACAAGCGGTAGGTTGTTGACTTCAGGCTCGGAGTCAGATCCATCTGAAAAGCCCTCTGCGAGGTGATCATCCAAAGGGATTGGATGCTCATCTTCAGGCTCTTCATCGATCCACCCGACATTGCCTTCATTGGGGAAGTACAAGTCGCCATGATGGAATCCAGCCATTTAGATCTACGCGAGAGGAGAGGTATAAGAATATAGTATACGTGTAACTAATAGCACAAAATACTCCTATAGTATTTTAAGTTTAAGCTCTACTGATCTTCTTGTGGCATTGTTGGTAAGTTTTTAGACTTGTTAACATATCACAACCATTCTAGGGCATATGCTAATCACTCCTAGGACCAGCATAGTTGATCAGGCTATGCCATTCCCAGGACTGACCATACATCCCCGAGCTCACTTGTGATATTCAACAATCGTAATACTTTTGTTCTTGTCATTGTGACACTGATTTTAGTATAATGTAGACTAGTATACTTAATTAAATATTTTATTATTTAAAGTATAGACTCTAGGTCAGAGTGTTTTAGTCCCATTTGGGTTTATAGATTAGTATATCTTTTATGGGTTGATATACTTGATTCACTATAAACAATGCTCTGATACCAATCTGTCACACCCCAAAACCAAGAACGGCGGATGGGGCGGAGGACGTCATGTATAGTATCACAACACAGTAAATGTAAATAAGCAAACAACATCATCCATTGCATTAAATATATAATTTTAATACAAGTGTGTTCTGTACAGCTATAGACACCAAAAATAATGAAACACAAAATAATATGAGATGAGTCTTGAATGCACTCCATCTTCTCAAAAGCTGGCCTCGGTACCTGTCTACTGATGACCTGAGAATACAAGTTATTTTGAAAGAGTTTATCAGCATAAAGCTGGTGAGTTCATAAGTATTTTAGTGTCAATGTTTCTTGTAAAAACGTTTGAACCTGTCTCAATGTATAAGTTCGTAAAAATGTAAGCAAATGTTTGAAAGTGTTTGTAAAAGTTTGAATCTCTCAGAAAATCCTATATTTTCTATAAAAGTAACCTTCTACCAAGGCTAAGCTGTTTTGTAAACTTGTCTGTTGTAAAAGTGTGTAATTACCCAAGTATAACTATCATTTGTTAAAAATATAGTTTGTACACTAATGCTTAAGTGAGATTATCACTAAAATATGTAATGGGTAAATCATTGTAGTACTGTAGCTTTGTATAATAAGACTACTGCTGTACTAAATACTACTACCTTAAACCGGATTTATATTAAGGTATATTGTGATAAATTGCACCATGCTATCGACTGATAAACAACGACATAATGAACGGTCGTAAAAAGAAATGACGTTTGGCACCCGCAGACCTGCAGGTCCGGCTGTAGCTAGCAGCAAGGTGTAGGATAGTCAATCCAGGATAGATCTATACGCAAACTCACGCTCTCCCTCCAAGAGAATTCTGGCTACAACTCGGGTCATGACATTTAAGGCATGCCCGATACAGTGGATCACAATTATTACGTATTTATGTATATGTATTGTTTCTCGTATAACTGTATATGTATTGTTTCTCGTATATCTGTATATGTATTGTTTCTAGTATATCTGTATATGTATTGTTTCTCGTATATCTGTATATGTATTGTTTCTAGTATATCTGTATATGTATTGTTTCTAGTATATCTGTATATGTATTGTTTCTCGTATATCTGTATATGTATTGTTTCTCGTATATCTGTATATGTATTGTTTCTAGTATATCTATATATGTATTGTTTCTAGTATATATGTATATGTATGATCCTGCGTTACCCCGATGGTAACCAGCTAATGATGTACTGATGAGTATGACTATGGAAGTACTTTTATGTCTATACATGTATATATGATATATAAGTAATATGGAAATGACCTTCGGAGGGTCACCCGAATTCCCACCAGACCACATCCAAATCGAGGAAAAGGAAATAGGGCGGATGGCATTCCTAAGCCTTTTGAACATTATTTTATATACCTATACATATATGGGCATGCAATTGGATATATAAAAGCATAAATAAGTTTTTATAAAACATTTGAAGCATAAATATGATTTCAAGAGGAGATCGACTTGATGTCGATCTATAAAACAATTTGAAGGCATAAGTTAATAGAACAGTTTAAGTATAAGAAGCATTTGATTGAATCACAGTCTATAAGTAAGTTTGGATAGTAAAACAGTTTATAAAACATTTCAATAGTAAAGCAGTTGAAAAACAGTTTGAACAGTGTGAAAATCGTTGTTTTCCTAGTTATTAATCACATGTGATTAAACACAATCACATGTGATTGAAGTAATAACTTATAAGTATTTGACTTGTATTCCCCCCCCCCATAAAGTGTTATAAAACATTTAAAATCATTTCAAAGGTTGATTCAAGGGGTATGAACTCACTTGTGGTGAGTCGTTTGAATTGCAGTGTCGGCTACCGTGCTAGGTGACAAACGGAGACTGGTTTACACGCACGAGCCTAGTTATCATATAATAAACATATATATAACTAATTAGACATATAATAACTTAAATAACTAAGTTAAGACACTTAGAAAACATTTAAACACTTTTGTGAGTGTTTAGGGTCTAAATGGTTGCATCTAAGTTGCTACGGGACAAGGCAAAAGGGTTTGAAACATCAAAGGGCCTTGTATAGGAGTTCACCATCCAACAAACCCCACACCTTGGAGTTTACGGCCGTAAACTCATAGGTTTATGGCCGTGAACTCCTCAAATGGTGTTTTTGGGTGTTTTGTGGTGTTATCTTGACCTTAGAACACTCCTAGCTTTATTGGAATAACACATGAATTAGTTTAAGGCTTTAGAACACTCCACAAGGGAGTTTACGGCCTAAGGTCCTTCACCTTAGAGTTTACGGCCGTAAACTCTAGGAAATTAATTGGTTTGAGGCACTTAAACATCAAGAATGGCATCCATGATTTTATCTAAGGCTAATGGGGACAAGAGGCACACTTTGGTGCCTTCACTTGGAGTTTACGGCCCAAGTCATGTTCCTTGGCCGTAAACTCCTTTCAAGGAGTGGCTTCAATGTGTTCTACTCTCCATTCTAGACCCAAAGGTGCAAGGTAAATTGTCTAAAGGCTTAAGGGTAGCTTGGAATGATTTTTGTCCCACAAAATGGGGTTTACGGCCCAAGAAGGGTTCTTGGCCGTAAAATCCTAAAAACTTATGGTTTTTATGGGCTTTTGGTGTTCTAAACAAGCACAAGCACTAGTAGGTAAAGTCCTTAAGCATTTAGGGGGAGTTTTAGGGCATTTAAGCCCTTGAAAAGGGGTTTACGGCCCAAGGGAGTTCCTTGGCCGTAAACTCCTAGAACTTATGTTTCTTGGTTGCTTTTTGGCCTATAAATGTCATACCCTATCTCCTATACAAGTCTTCTAGCAAGGGATTGGGACAAGGAAGCCATAATGTTCCATTTTGGAGTTTACTCCCCAAGAACGATCTTGGGCGGTAAACTCCCGGATCTTGTAATCTAAACATGTTATTGTTGCTAACATGCCTTAAACAAGTATTGAAACACATATAGAAAAGTAGACTCACAATCTGGGATGAAAACCCGAAGATCCGTCAGAGAGAATATGGCTTTTCTCTATTTGGAATTGTGAATAATGAATTAATTTAATTCAGAAAACTATTTATAGTCCTGGAATATTTTGACAGAAAATGTTTTTATTCCTGATGTTGGACTGTAACAATATGAAACTTGAAATGCCCAAGTTTCACAAAACCAGGAGTATCCACTCTCCTGATATCATCTGAGACATAACCCTAATGTACACAAACTTGTTCGGAAAAGCTTGAAAATCACAGAAACTGAACTAGCTTCTATTGAATAGATGAGGTTCATATAATTGGAAATTTCAGGTTGTCACACACATCTCGTTTTTAGCATAAGTTCCATGAGGATATGGATATGAGTTTGCATCTCAACACTGCTTATCATCCATAGACGAACGGTCATAGTGAGCAGACCATTCAGACACTTGAGGACATATTGAGAGTTGGCGTCATAGATTTTGGGGGGAGTTGGGACTCTTACCTTCCCTTAACTGAGTTATCTTACAAAAACAACTATCACTCCAGTATCGGAGCCCCGCCTTTCGAGCTTCTCTATGGGAGGAAATGTCGTACCCCAAGTTGTTGGGGACAGGTTATCATAAAGTCATACTAAGGGCTGAGGTAGTCCTTCAGAAAACAGAGCTCATTCAGCAGGTTAGGTAAAGACTTCAGACGAACTAGATTCAGCAGAAGATTTATGCCGACAAGCACCGATCCGAGTTGGAGTTCTAGGTCGGGGATATGGTTTTGCTGAAGGTATCACCCTGGAAGGGTGTAATACACTTCAGGAAGAGGGGCAAGTTGGGGCCCCGATATATTAGGTCATTTAGGGTGATATACTAGGTTGGCAAGGTAGCGTACATATTGGATTTGCCTGAGGAGATTAGCTAGGTCCACATCACCTTCCATGTTTTGCAACTTCAGAAGTGTGTGGTTGATGATTCAGCGATTGTTGTGGAGAGACCAGTGGTGACATTGGATAGGAAGACGAATGCCATGTATGTGAAAACCCTATATTTTTCCAAAGCAGTGTAACGCTCAAATGTCAAATATAACAAAAACCATTTGGAACCAACTAAATTAACCTCGAAAATAAAGTGTTCAAATATCTAAGTTGGGATGCATCAAATATTAGATAACGTGTCAAGGTTTCCAAAAACATAAAGAACGTTCAAAACCAGGTTATATTGAAGAAATTATAACCACTCGTATATTTACGACACGCCGTTAAAACGCTATGTAACGTAAAAAGTGAAATTTCAATAAAATGCATTTTTGCCTTAACTATCTAAACAAAAGATGTAAAGTCTACTAAACTGTAAACATACATAAAAAGATCGCCCAAATTGGACTTCGTATGAAGAAGTTACGAATTTTCAAATTTTCGTAACAGTAGTAGAGAGCTAAAAACACAAATTGAAGATTGAGTGTTATTTAGCTATCGCCACCTAAACGGAAGTTGAAGATCTCCACAATAGGAATAAAACGATAAAAAGACAAACGAAAACCGACGTCGAATAAAGAAACTATGAATTTTTAACGGACTTTAGGAGTCCCGGCCTATTAAAAATATATCATTAAAAATAAAGTCAAAACTAGCCAACGGAGTCTAAATGAAAGTTGTAGAGCATAATCTCACCTACGCGTGGATATAAAGAACGCGAAAAACGGAGCCCGTACGTGAAAGTTACGGAATTTAGAAGACGGGAGCCGGGATTACGCCTCGCGTAATATGGGAGTATACCCCGCGTACTAGACCCAGAGTCGAGTCCCATCGGCTGCACCTCTACGCTTAGCTAGACTTTAGTCGTAAGCCATGACGCATTGTTACGCCCCACGTAACCGAAGTACGCCCCGCGTACCGAGTACGCCCAGCGTACTCCGGTAGTGTGCCCCGCGTACGAGGAGTTTCCAGCCTATAAATAGAAGGTTTGAGCCTCGGGTTTTTGCACACATTCTCAAATCCTCAGTCACTCTCCCATACTTCTAAGCCTCAGAGATCATCCTGACGCCCTCGGTTTCCGCACTCGAGCCCCCGACGAAAGATCTACGCTGCAGAGATCCCCGAAGAGCCCGAAGACACAACTTTCTGCGGTCGAAGTTCTGCTCAACTCTAGCCTCTCTCTCTCTTCAAACCAAACGAGTGAGTTGATACCCCTACTTTTCAATTCTTTTCATGTTTTAGGGGGAAATACAAGTACATTACAAGTCAAAGTATCGTTTTATACATAATTATAATATCTATCTTATAGGGTATTGATACAAACATCTTCATGTTTAAAGGGCTATTATATCACCAAGTTATTCTTACTAAATGGAAACATTTTTTTTGAGAAACTATAATGAGTATACATAACAAGTTATTCATACATTTTACATATACATCTTGACAAATGAAATACTTTCAAATGAAGTAAAGTCTTTATCATCGTAAATCTGTTATACCAAGTAATGTGAGATATTCAAACTTCAACGTACTCGTATGTATGCATTTCAAGTCATGTATTATATACCATAATCTCTTGGAGAGAGAGCGTGATACTTGTGTATAGATCTATACGGGATTGACAACCCCGCACCTAAACTATTAGCTATAGTTAGACCGGCAGGTCTGGGGTGACAAATGTCATAACACTACAACACCTAAAGAATGTTGTTACAGACCGTCAGTGACAATAGTATGGTTATAAAACTCACATAAAAGTATAAAGACAAGTTTGATTTACGAGATTCATATATACATTCAGTTTTCCACATCATTTTGGCACAAAGTTTATCATTATTATTCAAGTATGGAACACACTAACGCACACCAACTCTGGAAACTTTTCAAACCATTTATAGAAAATATTGGATTTTCTGAAAACCTCGTTCATTGATTTACTACTAAAAGGACATACTTTTCGATGCGAAACACTAATGAACTCACCAACTTAATTGTTGACACTTTTTCAAAACCACTTGTATTTCTCAGGGAATCAGTAACATAGGTAACTACCAACTTTTGGAGAAGGAACACTAAGGATGTTTTATTATTGAACATTTATCATCATATTGTAATATTCTTTTGCTAATATGTATAACGCAACAACATACGTTTTCATTATATATATGATGGTTGTGTTACTTTCTTTACAATATTCAATTGTTGTGATACTACGTGAAGTCATCTACCCCTAAATGTTTCCGCCATTCTGGTTTGGGGGTGTGACAGATTGGTATCAGAGCATTGTTTATAGTGAACTAAGTATATCGAACCACATAAGATATATAAACTATAAATGCAAAGCGGACCAAAAACCCTCTTACAAAACGTTTTCATGAACAAGATACTTCCTTTTAAAAATATACATTTTTACTAGCATGCATAAATCTCGTATCATGACAAGTTTTCTAAAAAGTATTAAGGCAAGTTACGACACTACGATTAGGCCTCGGGGTATGTAATTAGGTCGAGAATAAATATAGCCTGATCAACTATATTTATCCTAGATTTGACCAACGTACGCTGAGGAATGGTCATAGTGGACAACAAGCTAAAACCTTACCAAATACAAATTATTTTAGATTCACCAATTTGAAATACTATAGGAGTACTGTTAAAAATAGTTGTACAATAAAATATTTGTGCTCTGTAATAGTAAGTCGTTAAATAGAAATTTATTTTCTTATAAAATTCTCATACCTCTATCCTAGTACAGACAAATGGCCGGATTCCATTTACCAGGAGATCCCTACTACCCAAACCAAGGCAACAGCGGTTGGATAGAAGAAGACCCGGAGGAAGACCCAGAGGAAATCGAAGAAGAGGCCGAGGAAGAACCCGAAGGGGTTATCGAAGAAGAATTTGAAGTCGAAGTCGGAGAGGAATTCGAAGTCGACGAAGAGGTCGAGGAAATTTCTAGTGGAACAGACTCCGAGCCAGAAGTAATCGACCCTCCCATCCCTCATCCTCCCGAAATCAGACCATATCAACCGGGACCCATTCCCATGTGGGGAAGCCACCTTTACTACTGGAGCCGCCTGTAAGGTGTACGCCCTCCCTTCGACATGTGCCGAGATTTTTACAATGTCAGTGGGGGAGGCTCAGCTGATCGAGCACTTCCTGTTATTGTGAACGCTATAGCTACCCAGAACTACGAGATGGACAGGCAAGCAGCCAGAGTTCGCGAAGTCAATGTTGCTACTCAAGGTAACGCCGCAGACATCCATCGTTTGGAAGGACTACATGAGAATACCCAAATCTACATAGGGAAGCTTCAAAACCAGATGATAACGGCACTAGCAGAAATAAGAGAAATGAAAGAACAACAAGCAGATCTCGAGAGGCGCTTGATGGGAGTCAAGCAGTCGGATGCCGAATCTAGCTCCAAACGTAGAACACGCCGCAAGTAGAGCTTGTTCAAACCCCAATAATTTTGTTATAAAATAGGATTTCGGATAAAAGTTTTTCCCTTATTTCCTTTTGTATCTGTAATAGAAGACCTCTAGGTAGGTCAATTTTCCAAACAAGAAGCGTAATGTAACACACCTCAAGTGTGACCTATATATATGAATATGAAAGTACTTCTTTGTATACCTCTCGGAACTTATGGGTGTTAACAAAAATTACTATGCCTACCTTGAAACCATAAACTAAAGTCAAAACAAATTACAAGATACAACTAACACATGATTATCAAAACATTAGAATCTTATAGTTTTCATTCTTATTTTTCTCTACCAGAACATGCCTCCTCGTAGATCAACACGCAGAAACTCAACTTCAACACCACCTCCACCACCTCCTCCAATTATGGATGCCGTTATGTTCCAGACTGCTGTAACCGCAGCGATGGCTCAAATGAGCAACAACGGATCAGGGGGAGGAACAAACAGCTTTACAAATGGCCAAGGTCAAGGCCGTTCAGGGGTATGCACTTACAAACACTTCACCAACGGAAAACCTATTCCCTTTTATGGGACTGGAGGAGTATTGGCTCTATCTCAATGGATAGAGAAAACGGAAGCTGTATTCGATATCTGCGCATGCCCTGAAGAAAGCAAAGTAAAGTTTGTTGCTTTTACTTTCTTTGAACGCGCCCTGAAATGGTGGAACGGCCACGTCCAGACACTAACCCTAGTGGTGGCGAACTCCATGGGTTGGGAAAACCTGAAATGAATGCTCCTTCGAGAATACTTCCCAAGAGGCGAGATTCAGAAGCTTGAACAAGAACTGTGGAGCCTTTCGATGGTAGGCTCAGACATAGCAGGTTACACCAACAGGTTCAGTGACTTAATAACACTTTGCCCAGGGATGTTAATCCTGGAAAGCCAAAAGGTCGAGAGATACATCTGGGGACTCTCACCCCAACTTCGAGGAAGTGTGTTAGCTTCCAAACCCATGACCTTCGCCAGCGCCAAGGAACTAGCACCATCTCTCGTTGATCATGGTGTCTGTCAAGGAGTCACGGCTATCATGGCTGAACCAACCAAAGGGAACAACAACAACGAGAGCAATGCCAACAACAACAACAACAACAAGAAATTCTGGAACAAGAGAAAGGGTCAAACTTCGCAAGAACCTTCAAAGAAACAAATGGTTACGGTTCATGCTGCTACTACTGTGACAACCCTATATTTTTCCAAAGCAGTGTAACGCTCAAATGTCAAATATAACAAAAACCATTTCGAACCAACTAAATTAACGTCGAAAATAAAGTGTTCAAATATCTAAGTTGGGATGCATCAAATATTAGATAACGTGTCAAGGTTTCCAAAAACATAAAGAACGTTCAAAACCGGGTTATATTGAAGAAATTATAACCACTCGTATATTTACGACACGCCGTTAAAACGCTATTTAACGTAAAAAGTGAAATTTCAATAAAATGCATTTTTGCCTTAAGTATCTAAACAAAAGATGTAGAGTCCGCAAAACTGTAAACATACATAAAAAGATCGCCCAAATTGGACTTCGTATGAAGAAGTTACGAATTTTCAAAGTTTCGTAACAGTAGTAGAGGGCTAAAAACTCAAATTGAAGATTAAGTGTTATTTAGCTATCGCCACCTAAACGGAAGTTGAAGATCTCCACAATAGGAATAAAACGATAAAAAGACAAACGAAAACCGACGCCGAATAAAGAAACTATGAATTTTTAACGGACTTTAGGAGTCCCGGCCTATTAAAAATATATCATTAAAAATAAAGTCAAAACTAGCCGACGGAGTCTAAATAAAAGTTGTAGAGCATAATCTCACCTACGCGTCGATATAAAGAACGCGAAAAACGGAGCCCGTACGTGAAAGTTACGGAATTTAGAAGACGGGAGCCGGGATTACGCCCCGCGTAATATGGGAGTATACCCCGCGTACTAGACCCAGAGTCGAGTCCCATCGGCTGCACCTCTACGCTTAGCTAGACTTTAGTCGTAAGCCATGACGCATTGTTACGCCCCACGTAACCGAAGTACGCCCCGCGTACCGAGTACGCCCAGCGTACTCCGGTACTACGCCCCGCGTACGAGGAGTTTCCAACCTATAAATAGAAGGTTTGAGCCTCGGGTTTTTGCACACATTCTCAAATCCTCAGTCACTCTCCCATACTTCTAAGCCCCAGAGATCATCCTGACGCCCTCGGTTTCCGCACTCGAGCCCCCGACGAAAGATCTACGCTGCAGAGATCCCCGAAGAGCCCGAAGACGCAACTTTCTGCGGTCGAAGTTCTGCTCAACTCTAGCCTCTCTCTCTCTCTTCAAACCAAACGAGTGAGTTGATACCCCTACTTTTCAATTCTTTTCATGTTTTAGGGGAAATACAAGTACATTACAAGTCAAAGTATCGTTTTATAAACATAATTATAATATCTATCTTATAGGGTATTGATACAAACATCTTTATGTTTAAAGGGCTATTATATCACCAAGTTATTCTTACTAAATGGAAACATTTTTTTTTTGAGAAACTATAATGAGTATACTTAACAAGTTATTCATACATTTTACATATACATCTTGACAAATGAAATACTTTCAAATGAAGTAAAGTCTTTATCATCGTAAATCTGTTATACCAAGTAATGTGAGATATTCAAACTTCAACGTACTCGTATGTATGCATTTCAAGTCATGTATTATATACCATAATCTCTTGGAGAGAGAGCGTGATACTTGTGTATAGATCTATACGGGATTGACAACCCCGCACCTAAACTATTAGCTATAGTTAGACCGGCAGGTCTGGGGTGACAAATGTCATAACACTACAACACCTAAAGAATGTTGTTACAGACCGTCAGTGACAATAGTATGGTTATAAAACTCACATAAAAGTATAAAGACAAGTTTGATTTACGAGATTCATATATACATTCAGTTTTCCACATCATTTTGGCACAAAGTTTATCATTATTATTCAAGTATGGAACACACTAACGCACACCAACTCTGGAAACTTTTCAAACCATTTATAGAAAATATTGGATTTTCTGAAAACCTCGTTCATTGATTTACTACTAAAAGGACATACTTTTCGATGCGAAACACTAATGAACTCACCAACTTAATTGTTGACACTTTTTCAAAACCACTTGTATTTCTCAGGGAATCAGTAACATAGGTAACTACCAGCTTTTGGAGAAGGAACACTAAGGATGTTTTATTATTGAACATTTATCATCATATTGTAATATTCTTTTGCTAATATGTATAACGCAACAACATACGTTTTCATTATATATATGATGGTTGTGTTACTTTCTTTACAATATTCAATTGTTGTGATACTACGTGAAGTCATCCACCATCGAATGTTTCCGCCATTCTGGTTTGGGGGTGTGATAGATTGGTATCAGAGCATTGTTTATAGTGAACTAAGTATATCGAACCACATAAGATATACAAACTATAAATGCAAAGGGGACCAAAAACCCTCTTACAAAACGTTTTCATGAACAAGATACTTCCTTTTAAAAATATACATTTTTACTAGCATGCATAAATCTCGTATCATGACAAGTTTTCTAAAAAGTATTAAGGCAAGTTACGACACTACGATTGGGCCTCGGGGTATGTAATCAGGTCGAGAATAAATATAGCTTGATCAACTATATTTATCCTAGATTTGACCAACGTACGCTGAGGAATGGTCATAGTGGACAACAAGCCAAAAACTTACCAAATACAAATTATTTTAGATTCGCCAATTTGAAATACTATAGGAGTATTGTTAAAAATAGTTGTACAATAAAATATTTGTGCTCCGTAATAGTAAGTCGTTAAATAGAAATTTCTTTTCTTATAAAATTCGCATACCTCTATCCTAGTACAGACAAATGGCTGGATTCCATTTACCAGGAGATCCCTACTACCCAAACCAAGGCAACGACGGTTGGATAGAAGAAGACCCGGAGGAAGACCCAGAGGAAATCGAAGAAGAGGCCGAGGAAGAACCCGAAGGGGTTATCGAAGAAGAATTCGAAGTCGAAGTCAGAGAGGAATTCGAAGTCGACGAAGAGGTCGAGGAAATTTCTAGTGGAACATACTCCGACCAGGAAGTAATCGACCCTCCCATCCCTCATCCTCCCAAAATAAGACCATATCAACCGGGACCCATTCCCATGTGGGGAAGCCACCTCTACTACTGGAGCCGCCAGCAAGGTGTACGCCCTCCCTTCGGCATGTGCCGAGATTTTTACAATGTCAGTGGGGGAGGCTCAGCTGATCGAGCACTTCCTATTATTGTGAACGCTATAGCTACCCAGAACTACGAGACGTCCAGACACTAACCCTAGTGGTGGCGAACTCCATGGGTTGGGAAAACCTGAAACGAATGCTCCTTCGAGAATACTGCCTAAGAGGCGAGATTCAGAAGCTTGAACAGGAACTGTGGAGCCTTTGGATGGTAGGCTCGGACATAGCAGGTTACACCAACAGGTTCAGTAACTTAATAACACTTTGCCCAGGGATGTTAATCCTGGAAAGCCAAAAGGTCGAGAGATACATCTGGGGACTATCACCCCAACTTCGAGGAAGTGTGTTAGCTTCCAAACCCATGACCTTCGCCAGCGCCAAGGAACTAGCGCAATCTCTCGTTGATCATGGTGTCTGTCAAGGAGTCACGGCTATCATGGCTGAACCAACCAAAGGGAACAGCAACAACGAGAGCAATGCCAACAACAACAAGAAGAAGAAATTCTGGAACAAGAGAAAGGGGCAAACTTCGCAAGAACCTTTAAAGAAACAAATGGTTGCGGTTCATGCTGCTACTACCCCCACCACAACTCCTGCTACCCCTGCGCCAACAAAACCATATGCGGGGAATCTGCCCAAGTGCAGCAAGTGCAACTACCATCACCACGGTAATTGCCGCGAGATGCACTGTAAGAACTGCGACAAGAAAGGGCACACAACCCGTTTCTGTAAGGCGCCAGCGCGACCAGTCACTCAAGTTCCTGGTACTGGGATAAGCCAGGCATGTTATGGGTGTGGAGAAACTGGGCACTTGAAAAGGGACTGCCCCAAGACAAGGAACGTTGGCGGGGTGGGGAGAGTGTTGGCAATAGGGCAGAATGAAGCGATAGCAGACCCCACGGTGGTTACAGGTACGTTTCTACTCAACAACATTTATGCATGCATACTCTTTGACTGCGGTGCGGAGAGAAGTTTTGTGAGTCATAAATTCAAACACCTACTTAGTCAAAAACCCCAACCAGTCAATAAAATATTCACTGTAGAAATGGCAAACGGTAAAATAGAAAATGCAAACGATTTGTACGTAGGATGCACACTAAATTTAAACGAGCACTTGTTTCGAGTCGATCTTATGCCCATCTCGATAAGAAGTTTCGATGTCATCATCGGTATGGACTGGTTGAGCATTCACCATGCCGATATACTTTGTCACGAAAGGGTTGTTCGCCTCAATCTGCCAAAAGGCGAAACCCTTGTCATTTATGGTGACAAACCTAGTTCAAGTTTACAAATCATCTCCTGTGTTAAGGCACAAAAATACCTTCGTAAGGAATACCATGCCTTTCTAGCCCACGTAGTAGACCAGAAACAAGAACCAAAGAACATTAAAGACATTCCAGAAGTCTGCAACTTCCCATATATTTTCCCAGAAGATCTTCCAGGAATTCCACCAGAGCGCCAAGTTGAGTTCAAAATCGACTTAATCCCCGGAGCTACCCCAGTAGCAAAGTCGCCTTACCGTTTAGCCCCAACCGAGATGCAGGAACTGTCCAGTCAATTAAACGAGCTGCTGAGCAAGGGATTCATCAGACCGAGCTTCTCACCATGGGGAGCACCAGTCCTATTCGTGAAAAAGAAGGACGGATCCTTTCGCATGTGCATCGATTATCAGGAGTTGAACAAACTGACGATCAAGAACCGATATCCCCTGCCGCGCATAGACGATCTATTCGACCAACTGCAGGGAGCAAGCTACTTCTCAAAGATCGATCTAAGATCTGGTTATCACCAACTGCGAGTGCTGGAAGGAGACATCCCTAAAACGGCTTTCCGAACACGTTATGGTCACTACGAGTTCGTAGTAATGCCCTTCGGATTGACAAATGCTCCAGCGGTGTTCATGGACTTGATGAACCGAGTATGTCGTCCCTTCCTGGATAAATTCGTGATCGTGTTCATAGATGATATACTCATCTATTCTAGAAGCCAGGAAGAACACAGCCAACACCTCCGCCAAGTTTTGGAAACGTTGAGGGCAGAGAAGCTTTACGCAAAATTTTCCAAGTGCGAATTTTGGATTCGGAAAGTGGATTTCCTAGGACATGTAGTAAGCAAGGAGGGGATACACGTGGATCCTTCTAAGATCAAGGCAATAGAAAGTTGGACCACACCAAGGACCCCTACAGAAATCCGATAATTTTTGGGACTTGCCGGGTATTACCGAAGATTCATACAGAATTTTTCGAAGATTGCCAAACCACTTACCACCCTAACTCAGAAGAGTGTGACCTTCGACTGGGGAGAAAAACAAGACGCCTCGTTTCAAACGCTAAAGCAAGCCTTATGTAGTGCGCCCATCCTAACCTTGCCCGAAGGAACGGAGGACTTCGTGGTCTATTGCGATGCATCCAACCAAGGACTTGGGTGTGTCCTGATGCAACGAGGGAAGGTCATCGCCTATGCCTCAAGGCAACTAAAGACGCACGAAGTAAACTACACAACGCACGATCTTGAGCTAGGAGCAGTCATCTTCGCTCTGAAGATATGGAGACACTATCTCTACGGCACGAAATGTACGATATTCACTGACCATAAAAGCCTCCAACATATTCTCAACTAGAAAGAACTCAACATGAGACAAAGACGGTGGGTAGAACTACTAAATGATTATGAATGCGAGATTTGATATCATCCCGGAAAGGCTAACGTGGTGGCCGATGCACTCAGCCGGAAGGAATACTCGGGCCGTAGAGTGAAGTCTTTAACCATGACAATCCATTCACACCTGTCCACACAAATCAAGAAAGCCCAGATAGAAGCCTTAACATCGGTAAATGTGGCGGGGGAAGCCTTAAGGGGAATGGATAAGAAGTTTGAGGTCAAGAATGATGGAGTTCATTACTTCATGGATCGGATCTGGACGCCGAAGTTTGGCGGATTCAGAGAAGTCGTCATGAATGAAGCCCATAAAACACGATACTCCATACACCCCGGCTCCGATAAGATGTATCTCGACCTCAAGAAGTTGTACTGGTGGCCGAACATGAAGGCCGAAATTGCTACCTACGTGAGTAAATGTCTGACGTGCGCCAAGGTCAAGGTAGAATACCAAAAGCCCTCAGGATTGTTGCAACAACCAGAAATACCAGAATGGAAGTGGGAACGTATAACCATGGATTTCATAACCAAACTACCCAGAAAGGCAAGCAGACTCGACACTATCTGGGTGATTGTCGACAGGTTAACTAAATCAGCGCACTTCCTACCGATCAAAGAGACGGATAAATTAGAGAAGCTAAATAGGACATACCTCAGAGAAATTATACGACTACATGGTGTGCCCATATCCATTATCTCGGACCGAGATAGTAGGTTCACCTCAAGGTTCTGGCAGTCGCTACAAAAAGCTTTGGGGACGAGGCTAGACATGAGTACCGCTTATCACCCACAAACCGACGGCTAGAGCGAGAGAACCATACAAACCCTAGAAGATATGCTAAGGTCCTGTGTAATCGATTTTGGTAAGGCATGGGACACACATCTACCCTTGGTCAAATTCTCGTACAATAACAGCTACCACACTAGTATCAAGGCTGCCCCGTTCGAAGCCCTCTATGGTCGCAAATGCAGGTCACCTTTGTGCTGGGCCGAAGTGGGGGACACACAGCTAGCAAAAGGAAAAGCAACAGACAACACGCTCACTGGACCAGAAATCATAAGGGAAACTACGGAGAAGATTGTTCAGATTCGGGAACGTCTAAAAGCATCAAGGGACAGACAAAAGAGTTACGCAGATAAAAGACGGAAACCCTTGGAATTCCAGGTTGGAGATCGAGTCCTACTAAAGGTCTCGCCCTGGAAGGGGTTAATACGCTTCGGGAAGCGCGGAAAACTAAACCCAAGATACATCGGACCATTCGAGATCCTTGCCAGGATCGGTCCAGTGGCTTACAAACTTAGAATACCTCAGGAGCTCCACAACGTACACCCTACCTTTCACGTATCAAACCTAAAGAAGTGCTTGTCCGATGAGACCCTTGTCATCCCTCTAGACGAAATCGCATTAAATGAAAATCTCCAATTTGTAGAGGAACCAGTAGAGATCATGGATCGGGAAATAAAAAGGACTAAACAAAGCCGCATACCTATTGTAAAGGTCCGCTGGAACGCCAAGCGAGGACCTGAATACACCTGTGAACGCGAGGATCAGATAAAACAAAAGTACCCGCATCTTTTTCCTAACCTATAAACTCTACCTTAGATTAAATTTCGGGACGAAATTCCCTTAACAGGGGGATAATGTGACAACCCTACATTTTTCCAAAGCAGTGTAACGCTCAAATGTCAAATATAACAAAAACCATTTGGAACCAACTAAATTAACCTCGAAAATGAGGTGTTCAAATATCTAAGTTGGGATGCATCAAATATTAGATAACGTGTCAAGGTTTCCAAAAACATAAAGAACGTTCAAAACCAGGTTATATTGAAGAAATTATAACCACTCGTATATTTACGACACACCGTTAAAACGCTATTTAACGTAAAAAGTGAAATTTCAATAAAATGCATTTTTGCCTTAAGTATCTAAAAAAAAGATGTAGAGTCCGCTAAACTGTAAACATACATAAAAAGATCGCCCAAATTGGACTTCGTATGAAGAAGTTACGAATTTTCAAAGTTTCGTAACAGTAGTAGAGGGCTAAAAACTCAAATTGAAGATTGAGTGTTATTTAGCAATCGCCACCTAAACGGAAGTTGAAGATCTCCATAATAGGAATAAAACGATAAAAAGATAAACGAAAACCGACGTCGAATAAAGAAACTATGAATTTTTAACGGACTTTAGGAGTCCCGGCCTATTAAAAATATATCATTAAAAATAAAGTCAAAACTAGCCGACGGAGTCTAAATGAAAGTTGTAGAGCATAATCTCACCTACGCGTGAATATAAAGAACGCGAATAACGGAGCCCGTACGCGAAAGTTACGGAATTTAGAAGACGGGAGTCGGGATTACGCCCCGCGTAATATGGGAGTACGCCCCGCGTACTAGACTGTCACACCCCCAAACCAAGGATGGCGGAAACGTTCGAGGGTGGAGGACTTCATGTAGAGTATCACAACAATGAGTATAATAGTGCTCAAAGTAAATACAACCATCATAAATATAACTGAAAAAGTTACACCAATGTATATGTTTACATGATTAGAATCAATTACATTATGAAACAAAATGAACTATTTGACGATTTATCGTCCCATCCTCAAAACGTTGTTGGTTTCCTGTTTTCACTGAATTCCTGAGAATACAAGTAGTTTTGAAAAGTGTCAACACAAAGGTTGGTGAGTTCATAAGAGATTTTATTGGAGAAATAGACCGGTTTCCTTGTAAAAATGATATGATATGTATTCAGAAAATCCGATATTTTCTTTATAAAGTTTATGTAATGTAGTCTCATAACCGACGACCAAAATGTATAAGTAACCTTACTTATTAAAGGAAAATAAAATGTGCTTAAATTGACATAAACGCACTTGAATTAAATGATGTTCCCGCAAATTCTTATGTTTGTTAATACTTAATGTATATGTAGTCCTAAGTCTCAGGACCGAGAAAATAACAAGTATCGTCTATACTTAAAGTTATAAATGTGGTTTCAAATGATGTGTAGTCATAAATACCATAAACCGAATGTAGACAGTAATATCGGTACTTATTAAGGTAAAAAGGTGATTTTAAAATCGTCATAAAACCCATTAAAGTTTTATAAAAATCCCGTAAACTTTATGTATTGTTATATCCTTATGTGAGCCGCTATAATCATACTTAAGACGAAATGAACCTGCCACGACGTTTCTCAGGCGTCGAATAACTGAAATGACAATTATCACCCGTAGACCTGCAGGTCCAACTGTAGCTAGCAGCAAGGTGTGGGGTGTCAAGCCCAATATAGATCTATATATAACTATCACGTTCTCCCTCCAGGAGACTCTGATTATAACGTACAGGATTTTATATTCCGTACTCAGACGTACGGAAAGAGAATGTCTCACAATCTAGGTTAACAAGTTTACAAGTTGTATGCGGGAGTGTAAAACCTTTCTGTATGAATGTACCCTTTTCGTACGTGTGTGTTATGTGATGTATTTAAAACTATACCTATTATAGTTTTATCCAAAATGTTTGTAATATATAAGAACTCTTTTATGAAAAAGCGTTAGGATTATAAAATCCATTAAACTATGCTTATTATAGTTTATATATATATATATATATATATATATATATATATATATATATATATATATACGTGTTCTAAATGAATGAATAATCTTATCATGAATGACTTATTTTCAGTTTATGATGATAAAATTTACAACATATCACATTCAATACTTAGAACTTGACATTATCCACTTTGCTCAACATTATACAAAGTGTTGTAAAAATTACAAGCTGTTAACAAATTTTCAGCCTTTCTACACTGTTTTTGAAAATTCATAGAAAAATCATACGAAGTCGAAAACTGAATCCGTAAATTCTGGGAGTTCCCAAAATGTGTCTAGTTTACTCATAATTTTTATCATGATTTTTAATGACCTGTAACTTAGGTGAAAAAGTCCATAATCACAGACTGGTTCGGATTGGTGTTTGAAAGGATAGGCAGTTTTGTAAAAATCACCATAATTTGTAGAAAAATCGTATGGAGGTGTGCAAGTAGTCATTTTAAAGCTAAGAAGTGGAACTACATGCAACTAAAACAGTTTTGAAAACTAAAATGTTTAAGGTGTCCAAAACAGTCCGTGAATGGAGTCCAACTTTTCTGATGAAAGCTGTTAGGAAATTTTAGTTATGTTCTTGGTGTTTTAACTTGTATTCCCCCCCTAAAAACTTAAGAAAACATGAAAATGTAGGGGTATGAACTCACCTTGTGTGATTTCAGTAGATAAGTGTTGAAGAAGAGAAGTGTTCAACCCAAGAACACTTGAAGAATCGCTTGAAGATTCGAAGCTCTAACACAAATTTAATGGAGTTTGTGTAAGATACTCATGATTTGAGTGAAAATAATCGAGATAATCTTAAAGGAAATGGATTATGCTTAGCAAAGGTGGAGGAAACTCTCAAGATCAGCCCTTGAATCTCGGATTTCTAGAGAGAGAAAGTGAGAGAGAAAGGAGTTTGATCTTCTTGTGAAATGAGAACAAATGAGAGAAAATGAGGAGAGAGGATGAATATCCAGCTCTTCAAAAACGTGGGAAGGAGTGATGATTGAGTGGAAAGGACATTAATGTGACCTAGGTAAGGTGGGGAGGTATGGCTGGTCATAGAGTGGGTGTGGGAGTGGTTGCTTGTGTCATAAAGTAAAGCAAAGTCAACACTCCACCTCTTTGTACTTTTACCCACTTGCTTTTATTATTTAAATAGAGATTTTTATGAATTTATGATTAAATTGTGAATATTTAGGGTTTATTATGTTAAAATATGATTTTTGGTGAAAACCCCGCGTTAAAATAATTAAAAACGGGCCTTAAACGCAAAACTACGCGAAAACCGGGAGAAAAATGTGTTCCCAGCGAGACCTCTCGGTCCTAGGCCGAGGTTCGGTCCCTAGGCCGAGGTTCGGTCAGGAGGGTGCATGGTTCGGAAGCGAAGGCGCGAGCCAGAAGAAAGAAGCGAAGCGAGGCTGGTCCGAAGAGAAGCAGTCCGAGGCGAAGGCAAGGGGGTTCGGTCCGAAGTCTGGCTAGAACCGAAGGTACTGTTGTGAACAGTAATGAACAGTACTTTCGGTTCGGATTTTTCCTTCTTGCATGGTTCGGTTCGGACCTCCTTCAATGCCGGGTTCGGTTCGGATGAACAGTGGTTTCGGTTCAGCTCATGAACAGTACTTTCGGTTCAGACCCTCATGAATAGTGCTTTCGGTTCGGTTCATGAATAGTACTTTCGGTTCGGAGGGTTCGTTTCTTAAGTCCGTTTTTCGCGTAGACTTCCATTCTTGGGCTATTTTTCGCCAATTTCGAGGGTCGGGATGCCCCGAGTGATTATAGAAAGTCGGGGAGAGATTTCGAGAGAGATTTGAGAGAGATTCCTCGTTCTCAGAGAGATTTGGGAGAGATTTGACGTACTTGGAGAGATTTCACATACAAAGAGATACGTGAGAGAGATTTCACATACTTAGAGAGATTTGGGAGAGATTTGACATACTTGGAGAGATTTCACATACAGAGAGAGATTTGGGAGAGATTTCACATACTTAGGGAGATTTGGGAGAGATTTGACATACTTGGAGAGGTTTCACATACGGAGAGAGATTTGGGAGAGATTTCACATACTTAGGGAGATTTGGGAGAGATTTGACATACTTGGAGAGATTTCACATAGAGAGAGAGATTTGGGAGAGATTTCACATACTTAGGGAGATTTGGGAGAGATTTGACATACTTGGAGAGATTTCACATACAGAGAGAGATTTGGGAGAGATTTCACATACGGAGAGAGATTTGGGAGAGATTTCACATACTTAGGGAGATTTGGGAGAGATTTGACATACTTGGAGAGATTTCACATACGGAGAGAGATTTGGGAGAGATTTCACATACTTAGGGAGATTTGGGAGAGATTTGATATTCTTGGAGAGATTTCACATACTTAGAGAGATTTGGGAGAGATTTCACATACTTAGGGAGATTTGGGAGAGATTTGACATTCTTGGAGAGATTTCACATACGGAGAGAGATTTGGGAGAGATTTCACATACTTAGGGAGATTTGGGAGAGATTTGACATTCTTGGAGAGATTTGGGAGAGGTTTCACATACTTAGAGATATGTGGGAGAGGTTTCACATACTTAGAGATATGTGGGAGAGATTTCACATACTTAGAGATATGTGGGAGAGGTTTCACATACTTAGAGATATGTGGGAGAGGTTTCACATACTTAGAGATATGTGGGAGAGGTTTCACATACTTAGAGATATGTGGGAGAGGTTTCACATACTTAGAGATATGTGGGAGAGGTTTCACATACTTAGAGATATGTGGGAGAGGTTTCACATACTTAGAGATATGTGGGAGAGATTTCATTGGTGACCTTTTTGAGTGTCCGGCTACGCACTGCAAGGTCCTTAAACCCCGTTAAGCCTTGATTAGGGATCTTGCATACTCCCGGTGAGTATGTAACATTGTTTTATCGGTTTGGCTCTCCACGTACCACCGTTTTAGGTTAAGGAGATCTAGGTGAACACACTTTTCGATTTATGGTCTCTCATTAGAATAGAGAGTTGTTTAGAAATTACATAAAGTAACTCTAGTACTCACGGCAAATTGAGTTGACCGGTTTGACTTGTTGACTTTAGTTGACTTTGACTTGACTGAAAATTGACGATTGTCACATAGACCCAGAGTCGAGTCCCATCGGCTGCACCTCTACACATAGCTAGACCGGAGTCGTAAGCCATGACGCATTGTTACGCCCCGCATAACCGAAGTACGCCCCGCGTACCGAGTACGCCCAGCGTACTCCGGTAGTACACCTTGCGTACGAGGAGTTTCCAGCCTATAAATAGAAGGTTTGAGCCTCGGGTTTTTGCACACATTCTCAAATCCTCAGTCACTCTCCCATACTTCTAAGCCCCAGAGATCATCCAGACGCCCTCGGTTTCCGCACTCGAGCCCCCGACGAAAGATCTACGCTGCAGAGATCCCCGAAGAGCCCGAAGACGCAACTTTCTGCGGTCGAAGTTCTGCTCAACTCTAGCCTCTCTCTCTTCAAACCAAACGAGTGAGTTCATACCCCTACTTTTAAATTCTTTTCAAGTTTTAGGGAGGAAATACAAGTACATTACAAGTCAAAGTATCGTTTTATAAACATAATTATAATATCTATCTTATAGGGTATTGATACAAACATCTTTATGTTTAAAGGGCTATTATATCACCAAGTTATTCTTACTAAATGGAAACATATTTTTTGAGAAACTATAATGAGTATAGTTAACAAGTTATTCATACATTTTACATATACATCTTGACAAATGAAATACTTTCAAATGAAGTAAAGTCTTTATCATCGTAAATCTGTTTATACCAAGTAATGTGAGATATTCAAACTTCAACGTACTCGTATGTATGCATTTCAAGTCCTGTATTATATACCATAATCTCTTGGAGAGAGAGCGTGATACTTGTATATAGATCTATACGGGATTGACAACCCCGCACCTAAACTATTAGCTATAGTTAGACCGGAAGGTCTGGGGTGACAAATGTCATAACACTACAACACCTGAAGAATGTTGTTACAGGCTGTCAGTGTCAATAGTATGGTTATAAAACTCACATAAAGGTATAAAAACAAGTTTGACTTACGAGATTCATATATGCATTCAGTTTTCCACATCATTTTGGCACAAAGTTTATCATTATTATTCAAGTATGGAACACACTAACGCACACCAACTCTGGAAACTTTTCAAACCATTTATAGAAAATATTGGATTTTCTGAAAACCTCGTTCATTGATTTACTACTAAAAGGACATACTTTTCGATGCGAAACACTTATGAACTCACCAACTTAATTGTTGACACTTTTCAAAACCACTTGTATTTCTCAGGGAATCAGTAATACAAGTAACTACCAGCTTTTGGAGAAGGAACACTAAGGATGTTTTATTATTGAACATTTATCATCATATTGTAATATTCTTTTGCTAATATGTATAACGCAACAACATATGTTTTCATTATATATATGATGGTTGTGTTACTTTCTTTACAATATTCAATTGTAATGATACTACGTGAAGTCATCCACCCCCGAATGTTTCCGCCATTCTTGTTTGGGGGTGTGACACTGTACAACATGGTTGTGTCTTTGATCAAGGTGTTGTGGCTGCACCGGAATGGTTCCAAATGGACGTGGGAACCCGAGACAGAGATGCGAGAGCACAACCCGATTTGTTTGCAGCAACTGACTTTGAGGATGAAGTCCAGTTCAAGTTAGGGAGAATTGTAACATCCTGATGTTGAGGTAATTCCAAATTTTCACCCTAAATATGAAGATTATTGCATTTTAGCCCTTGTGTTTGAGAAATGTTGCAAAATGGCCCATAGTGGCATTTTTGTAAATTATGGGCGGAGCTCACATACGCCAGACGTATAGATTGGTACGATGGGCGTATGTTCCAGAACCTCAAGCCCTAATTTTTAGGGCTTAGACCCTATATAAGCATCATTAACTCTAGAATGCTCATTCCCTCACCAACCTCCATCACTCATTTCGTCCATTGTAACCTTAATCTCTTATGTGTGTTCCTTTAAACTTGAAAGTGTGTGTTTATGGTGTCCTTGAAGCAAAGACAATAGTGAATAACCAACTTGGAAGATCAAGACCACATAGATATAGAAACACCTCCCCTCCAGGCTTTATTTTTAGGTATAAAGTTCTGAACTTGATGATCATATCTCTAGATCTTGTTTATATTGGAAGTTTATGCTTATCAGCCCGATATTCTTGGTACTTTTGGGTATGAGCTACCCTAGACTAAATGAGTTATCCTTTTGGACATTTTAGGGTAGTTTGAGTGATAAGAATGTGATCTTGGACCTTCCTTTCAATCCATGCAAGTGTTGAGGTGTCTTAATGGGTTAAGAAGTTGGATTTTTAGCTTTTAGGCACTTGCAAGCCAAGCAACACCATAAAGTTGGAAACTTTATGGTAAGGACCTTAGTTTAGGGTCAGGTCTTACAATTGGACGAAAGAGCTTAAAGGAATTAGCTCTTAATAGAAGGATTAAGGGAGAGCTACATATGTTTGGCATACAGATTGGTACGCTGAGCGTACTAGTTCAGCTTCGCGATTTTGGTTAAGGGTTGTGTATGCCCCGTGTATAGGCTGGGCATACCCAGCATACTCAGTTGTGTTAACCAAGCTTGTCTTTTTGACTTTTTACTTTGACCAAGTTTTACCAAAGGGCATTTTTGGTATTTTTAGTAATAATTGAAATTGGTCATTATTTGGTGCATAGGTGACTAGTTTAGCTGACATTCAGAGCTGCATCTTATTTAGAAATCATTTTAGCATGAGAGGTGATTTTCCTTCTTGTTCTTATGTGGCGAAGGCACCAATGTCGTCCCATTAGTTATGTATTCTGCTATAGAGGATGTTGCTATGATGTAGTGATCTGTTAGATCTGTGTCTTGGTATATAGGATGTAGTATCCGGTAGTGATCTGTAGATATGTTTGATTGATAGTTAACTAGGTTTATGTTGTTGGATATATGTTATATGTCAATATAGTATGGTTAGGTTGAGCTAGTATTGCTTTGTATGGTAGCCAAAAAACCCGGGAGCAAGCCAAATATAAGTTATGGGCCTAAAGAGCAAGCTAGACTTATGTTGTGGGCTCGGGAACTAGCCATACATGAGTTGTGGGCCTGAAGGGCAAGCCAGACTCATACTGTGGGCTCAGGGGTAATCCACTCTATTAGATGTGGACCCGGTATATGTTGTTATATATTCATGTGTTGGTACTTTGGGGGAACTCACTAAGCTTTGGCTTGCAGTTTCAGTTTATTTTTTCATGTACTTCAGATGATAGTGGCAAGGACAAGGGGTGATCATACACATCCTTTGGTTTTTATGTTGTTTGGATTTTGGGATACTCTAGTTACTAAAATACACTTTGGAAAAAATGATTTTGTAAAATTTATGGTTATAGGTTGTTTTTGAAAAGTTGAAATTTATTGTGATTTTCGGGATGTTACAGCTTCTTTCAAGATCTCAGGCTTCACCCATCTGAATTGATCAATTTTAAGTTCATCCAGTCTTCTACTAAGCTCTAGAGATATGAGTATGTGATATCCTCTTTCCAGTTAAAATTGACCAAGTCCTTCCAAAATAAGATGAAACACATGTTCAGTGGGAGCAAAAGGAAAATCATAAGTACGTTGAAAGCATAAGTGATTTTGACTGTCACGATAAAATATCCCAAGCTCCGGTTTTAGAATAAACATGTATTGGTTTGGTTGATGTACCGAGTGCGATAAGAAAGAAGAAATTTGGTATTCTTGGACTGTTTGGGAGCACCTGTTTAGCCTAAAGAGGAGGGTCTAGATTTAACATCTTGTTTCGGATCGTCTGTGATTTAGGGTTCGTGGGCTGCAACCCAGGCATGAGGAAGCCTTGAGGTTGCGACGAGTTACTAGAAGCGTAGGGCTTCTCGCCACCTTTTCGTGGATATGAGGTTCGTTGGAAACGGACATATAACGAAGAAGCTATGATAGTTTGAAGTTTTGGCAAGTTTAGTCCTTATTCAGAAATGGGTGGCAAATAAGTATGCAAGGTGTAAATATGTGTACGCGCAACGTACTTACGTGCGTAGCATGGACGTGGAGACCACCTAGTACGCTGGGCGTACTAGGCAGAGAATGTAAACCCTAATATTTTGAGGTGGGCCTATTTAAGGAACATGACGGCCTCATTTTTAGTCACCATTTCCAACCTCCAACTCCTCTCAAAACCCTAATCTCATTTCCATGGCTTGTGTGAGTGTGGTGGCTCATTTGAGTGTTTTTGGTGAAGAAGTAGTCTTGAAAGAGGATAGCTTGTGGATCTAAGTTCTACCCTTGTGGGTGCATCTTCTAGAGGTATAAAAGTTCGAAACTTTGTCATTGTTGTGCTAGTTCTTGTTTTAGGTCCATTTTTAGGGTTTTATGTCCCAAGATTGGAACTTTGTGAGTTTGGTGAACTCCAAAGCAAATCTCCTGTCCTTTTAAGTGTATTAGGTTTCCTTGATTCATAAAAATGAGAACTTGGTCGTCTAGACTTATTCATGCATGTGTTAAGAGGATTTAAGAGAGTCTTAATGCTTATTTTGGAAGTTAGGTCCCATTAAGACATGCAAACTAATAAAGTCGCCAACTTTATCAGATATGAGCTTGTAACAAAGCTTCCCTGACTTTTGGATGCTTTGGGCTGAAGTGGTTAAGTCGAAAATGGAGTTTCTGGACCTGAGCATTACGCCTCGCAAAGTGCTAGTACGCCCCGCGTACTGGTTTAGTTTCCCCGATCAGGATTCGTATGTACGCTGAGTGTACCAAGGGAGGTGTGCCCCATGTAATCTCGCTGTGAGATTTTTGGGATAAATCACGTATTGGGTGTTAAGTGTTGGGCCTGGATTTTGGGCTTGCTATATTGAAGATTTTGGATCAGAGAAATATATTTATGTCTTGGCCCCTTGTGTTGGGCTTGCCATTTGGACTTATGTTTAAGGGTTGGGCCTTAGGAGAGACCATTTAGTATTCGGCCTTGGTGGGCCTAATGGGCTTAGGTTATTTATAGGTCGGTTAGTGGACTATCTTTAGACCTAATGAGTGAGGGTTTGGTCTTAGATCCTAATTGGGTTAATTGTAGGTTTGGCTCAGTGTTAAAGGCCGGTGTATGGAAACAAGATTTATAGGTGTTGGTCATCATCCGAGGTGACTCTTCTCACTATACTTACCTGAATGGTAATCATTGTGTGACTGGAGGGTCTTATGTGCTTAAACTGAGTTATGTGATATCCTGCATTTTGTCTTTGTGATTTATGTTGTATATTACTCATGTACCTTATTGAGTTATTCTGTTCTTTTGAGGCCGGAGGGTCTTTACTGAGATACTATACTGGAGGGTCCGACCCGAGCTAATAGACCGGAGGGTCTTCACTAAGACACATGACTGGAGGGTCCTTATCGAGATATAGCCATGAGACGCTAATTATTATGTGTGGTATTTTGGGGAACTCACTCAGCTTTGTGCTTACCGTGTTGTGTGATATTCGTTTCTTGTACTTTTCAGGATCGCGGGAAGGCGTTATCTTGATTGTATACACCAGTTAGAGAACATGATTTTTAGGATTCTAGTATTTTATCAAACATTGTTGACTTGTGTTTTGACAACTTATACATTTTGTGATTTTTGAGAAATGTGATATTGAGTTATGTGATTTTAAAAATGTAAAATTTATTTGAAAATTTGCAGTGTTACAAGTTGGTATCAGAGTCTTGGTTTGAGGGATTCAGATGTAGTCTCGGGTATGTCTGGACTCAAAGTGAGGATTTGAGAAAATTTTCTAAAAAGAAATGATTTTTCTAAAACGAGTAAGAGTTTAAAGAGAAAACGAGATGGAGCAATGTCTACAATCAGCCAGAGCCCAAGCGGTGATTTCCCAAAATACCATTACTTGTTTACATTATGAGATATTTATGAGATATTAGAGCTACATGCTAGAGGATAGGCTAGGTATTTCAAAAATTAGGGCTAGATTTGTCTGATGCATGATGCCTTAGCCTAGGGGATGTTGTTGATTGATATTATCTACTATTTGCTCTATGTATGTGTTGAGTAAGAGTGCCTAGCAGGAATATTTTAGAGAGAGCTTTGAGTGGACGAGTAATCTAGGAGAGACACCTAGATTTGTAATTGAGAAATCTACTGAGAGAGTAGTTAGATACCCACAAGAGGTAGGGTTGCCTAAGTTCGGTGATGCCTTTTGAGCTGTGGATAGAGCGGGTGAAATTGTAAGCTAGAGTGGCTTTATGTGTAGGTAGAGTTTATTTGGTGCCCGAATGATGCTTGCTTTGTGCTTTGTAGAACTCTTGATGATGGGAATCAACTACTAAGTGAATATGACGATATTCAGGAGGTAGATGGTTGGCATCATGAAGAGTTCTTCAACAGCTGATGGCATGGAAGTATGAGAAACTTGGAGAGCCTAGAGAGTGATTTTAGTGCGATGAATACGGTGTTTAGAGATGAGTATTCGCTGGAGAGTGAGCACGCGTAAGGGGATGGGTAATCGAGGAGGTCGAGCAGCTACTTACGAAATCTGGGACGATCTGTGTGGAAACTATGGGTAAAAATGGCGGGTAGTATAGGCCCGTACTACTGAAAGCAGAGGACCCATACTCAAAATAGGGAGAATTCTAGAGGTTCTAAGTAGCAGATTGAGGGGAGATAATGTGGTTCGGGTGCCATGATTTGTAGTAGACTATGCTTCCATCTTTACTAGTTATCCCATTGTAGTTGTTCAGACTGAGAGTGGATATGGTAGATTGTGGGGCCAGAGGGCCATGTCGGTCGAGCTTCAACAGAGTGTACCTAACGAGGAAAATAGAGTTTAGATCCCGATGGGTCTAACTGGCGAGCTGCCAGTTGGAGTCGCAAGACTCAAGGAGAAGTGGAGATAATGCCTTGTGGAGGATTGCGGTCTGTGTTGAGTGATCATCCGATGGATGAGATGCCACATTCTGTTACGAGAATTGCACTATTTCCACTTCCCGTGTGGAGCAAAAGAGATAACGAGCTTCCGGTTCATATTTTGGAGGTAAAACCCGTGGGGTAGCATATAGTTGTGATATTTTTACCATATTATTTTGTGGTATGTCTGCTACGAGGTATTTTTATACCACGAGGGAGTCATCAGATGGGACTGAGATGGATGAGGAAAACGATATGCCTTAGTTGAGAATAGTAAGACATATTTTAGAAACAGTTCTAGGTAATCAATAGGAGTATATCGGGGTGGTGGCCCTCGTTGTCTACATTGTATATTGATGGTAAGGGTTGAGAGTTGTAACCAATTCGGGACAATCGAGATGTCCGGTGGTGTGTCAGTATGAAATTTTGGGTGACTAAAGGCAGTCACATTGGGAGGATTCCAAGGTTTTCATCTGAGATTCAGGACACTTGGAATTATTTGGTCATTTTCTAGAAGGTCATCGAGTGCCGCGTGGTATGTTCCATGAGTCAGGAATGGTATATCTTGTGAACCAGTCTGTAGTTTGGTCTGTTTGGTATGTTAATGGACAATGGTTCGCACCCTAAGTAAGGGATAATTGGGTATTATGTGGGGAGGATCCTCAATCTGATGCGGTAGAAAAGTTTGGGTTATGGGGATCTACAGCCCGAGTATATGAGACTCGGGTCATGTGGTAGTCAAAGCAACGTATAGAGCCAGATGATGCATGTTGCACATGCTCAAGAGAGAATGAGTATTTTCACTGTAGGTCTCCATTGGACAGGAATCCGATTAGGGTACGTGTTTCTTCGGGTGTGTTAATTTTGAGTTTCGAGACGGTTGGATTGCGGAGGTCAAGATTAGACTGTTGAGAGATTGATAGTTCGATGTATAGATTGTTACCTGTACTCCGGGAAGGGCAACAGTTGAATTGTCAATCAACTTCAGAGTCGGTACGTGTAGCTTCTTATGGGCGTGATCAATAGAGGATGGGGCTTTGGATTGTCGTCAATGTGTTCTCATTCGTGGACAATTCCTCTTTGCTTCAAATTGTGAGTTAGAGTACTTCAAGGGTTCGATCTGTGTGGGTAGGAGATCAGTGGTCATGGCAAGATATCATGAGATTCTGTGATGGTGTATCGAGGTATCCGAGTATGATGCCTAAATTTTTTGATTAGTATGAGACTTGGGTTTGTCAGACGACAAGTGGAACATCAAGCGACTATATTTCCAAATGTGAGACCATCAATTAACTGTCACCATACAGGGATTATCCAAGGGTGTGACTGTGACAACCCTATATTTTTCCAAAAGCATTGTAACGCTCGAAAGCTAAGTACAACGAAATTAACCTCGAAAATAAAGTGTTCAAGTATCTAAGTTGGGATGCATCGAATATTAGATATCATGCCAAGGTTTCCAAAAACATAAAGAACGCTCAAAACCGGGTTATACTGAAGAAATTATAACCACTCGTATAATTACGACGCGACGTTAAAACATTATTTGACGTAAAAAGTAGAACCTCAATAAAATGCATTTTAAGCCTTAAGTATCTAAACAAAAGTCGTAGATATCGTTGAAAGGTGAACGTACATAAAAAGATCGCCCAAATTGGACCTCGTATGAAGAAGTTACGAATTTTCAAAGTTTCGTAACAGTAGTAGAGGGCTAAAAACTCGGATTGAAGATCGAGTGTTATTTAGCTAACGCAACCTAAACGAAAGTTGAAGATCTCCTCAGTAGTAATAAAACAATAAAAAGACAAACGAAAACCGACGCCGAATAAAGAACCTATGAAATTTTAACGAACTTTAGGAGGCCCGGCCTATTAAAAATATATCATTAAAAATAAAGTCAAAACTAGCCGACGGAGTCTAAAGAAAAGTTGTAGAGCATAATCTCACCTACGCGTGGATATAAAGAACGCGAAAAACGGAGCTCGTACGCAAAAGTTACGGAATTTAGAAGTCGGAAGCAGGGATTACGCCCCGCGTACTCTGGGAGTACGCCCCGCGTACTAGACCCAGAGTCGAGTCCCATCGGCCCGCCCAAGCTACGATTAGCTAGCCAGGAGTCGTAAGCCATGACGCCATATTACGCCCAGCGTAACGACGTACGCGCCGCGTACGTGAGTACGCCCAGCGTACTCCAAAATTACGCCCCGCGTACTCACTCTTCCAGCACTATAAATAGATGGCATGAGCTCGAGTCTTTGCACACCTTTCTCAAATCCCCAGTTACTCTCACACCCTTCCAAGCACCAGAGACCATTCCCTCACCTCGGTTTCCGCACTCGAGCCCCCGACGGAAGATTTACGCTGCAGAGATCCCCGAAGAGCCCGGCGACGCAACCATCCGCGGACGAAGTTCTGCTCAACCCTAGCCTCTCTCTTCGAAACGGGTGAGTTCATACCCCTACTTTTCAATTCTTTTCACATTTTAGGGGGGGAAATACAAGTACATTACAAATCAAAGTATTATTTTTATAATATCGTTCTTATAGAGTGTTGATACAAAAATAACTTTATGTTTTAAAGGGATATTATATCACCAAGTTGTTATTACCAAATGGGAACATACTTTTGACAAACTATAATGAGCATAGTATTCAAGTGATTCATACATTTTACATATACATCTCGACAAATGAAATGCTTTCAAAAGAAGTACAGTCTTTTATCATCGTAAATCTGTTTATACCTAGTAATGTGAGACAGCTTCACGTACGTTCAAGTATGCATTATTAAGTCCTGTATTATATACCATAATCCCTTGTAGGGGGAGCGTGATACTTGTGTATAGATCTATACGGGATTGACAATCCCACACCTAAGCTGTTAGCTACAGCTAGGCCGGCAGGCCTGGGGTGACAAATGTCATAACAGTTCCAACGCCTGAAGAACGTTGTTACAGGCCATCATTGTCAATAGCATGGTTATAAAACTCACATAAAAGTATAAAAACAAGTTAGATTTACGAGATTCATACATGCATTTCAGTTTTCCATTTTATTGTTAATACAAATGTTATCACTATTATTCAAGCATGGAAAACACTAATGCACTCCAACATGGGAAACTTTTCAAATCATCTATAGAAAATATTGGATTTTCTGAAAACCTCGTTCATCGATTTACTATCAAAAAGGACATACTTTTCAATGCAAAACACTTATGAACTCACCAACTTAATTGTTGACACTTTTTCGAAACCACTTGTATTTCTCAGGGAATCAGTAATACAGGTAACTACCAGCTTTTGGAGAAGGAAACACTAAAGATGTTTTATTATTGAACATTTATCATCTCATTGTAATATTCTTTTGCTATTATGTATAACGCAACAACATACGTTTTCATTATATATGTGATGGTTGTGTTACTTTCTTTACAATATTCAATGGTTGTGATACTACGTGAAGTCATCCACCCCCGAATGTTTCCGCCATTCTGGTTTGGGGGTGTGACAGATTGGTATCAGAGCATTGTTTATAGTGAACTAAGTATATCGAACCACATACGATATACAAACTATAAATGCAAAGGGGACCAAAAACCCTCTGGTGAAACATTTTCATGAACAAAATACATTCTTTTAAAGATATACATTTTTACAAGCATGCATAAATCTCGTATCATAACAAGTTTTACTAAAAAGTATTACGGCAAGTTACGACACTACGATTGAGCCTCGGGGTATGTAATCATGTCGAGAATAAATACAGCCTGATCAACTATATTTATCCTGGATTTGACCAACGTACGTCGAGGAATAGTCGTAGTGGACAACAAGCCAAGAACTTACCAAATACAAATTAATTTAGTTTCGCCAAATTGAAATATTATAGGAGTATTATTAAAAATAGTTGTACAATTTATAGTTAAGAATAATAAGTCGTTAAATAAAATTTTCTTTTCTTATAAAGTCCCCATACATCCATCCTAGTACAGACAAATGGCCGGATTCCATTTACCAGGAGATCCCTACTACCCAAACCAAGGCAACGGCGGTTGGATAGAAGAAGACCCGGAGGAAGACCCAGAGGAAATCGAAGAAGAGGTCGAGGAAGAACCCGAAGGGGTTATTGAGGGAGAATTCGAAGTCGAAGTCGGAGAGGAATTCGAAGTTGACGAAGAGATCGAGGAGATTTCTAGCGGGACAGACTCCGAGCCAGAAGTGTACGACCCTCCCATCCCCCATCCTCCCGAAATCAGACCATATCAACCGGGACCCATTCCCATGTGGGGAAGTCACCTCTACTACTGGAGCCGCCAGCAAGGTGTACGCCCTCCTTTCGGCATGTGCCGAGATTTTTACAATGTCAGTGGGGGAAGCTCAGCTGATCGAGCACTTCCTGTTATCGTGAACGCTATAGCTACCCAAAACTACGAGACGGACAGGCAAGCAGCCAGAGTTCGTGAAATCAATGCTGCTACCCAAGGTAACGCCGCTGACATCCGCCGTTTGGAAGGACTACATGAGAATACCCAAATCTACACGGGAACACTTCAGAACCAAATGATAGTGGCTCTGGCAGAAATAAGAGGGATGAAGGAACAACAAGCGGATTTTGAGAGGCGACTAATGGGAGTCAAACGGTCGGATGCCGAGTCTAGCTCCAAACGCCGCAAGTAGAGCTTGTTCGATGCCCAACAATTTTGTTATAGATTAGGATTTCGGATAAAAGTTTTTCCTTTATTTCCCTGTTGTATCCGTAATCGGAGATCTCTAGGAGGATCAAATTTTTCCCAAACAAGATATGTAATGTAACACACCTCAAGTGTGACCTATATGAATGAATATGAAGTATTTCTTATTATATACCTCTCAAAAATTTCGAGTTCTAAATTTCTATGCCTACCTTGAAACCATAAACTAAAGTCAAAACAAATTACAACTAACACACGATTGTCAAAACATTAGAAACTTATAGTATTCATTCTTATTTTTCTCTACCAGAACATGCCTCCTCGTAGATCAACACGCAGAAACTCAACTTCAACACCACCTCCACCACCTCCTCCAATTATGGACACCGTTATGTTCCAGACTGCTGTAACCGCTGCTGTAACTGCAGCAATGGCTCAAATGAGCAACAACGGATCGGGGGGAGGAACAAACAGTTTTACAAATGGCCAAGGTCAAAGCCGTTCAGGGGTATGCACCTACAAAGACTTCACCAACGGAAAACCTATTCCCTTTTACGGGACTGGGGGAGTATTGGCTCTATCTCAATGGATAGAGAAAACAGAAGCTGTATTCGAAATCTGTGCATGTCCTGAAGAAAGCAAAGTAAAGTTCGCTGCTTTTACTTTCTCTGAACGCGCCCTGACATGGTGGAATGGCCACGTCCAGACACTAACCCTGGTGGTGGCAAACTCCATGGGTTGGGAAAACCTGAAAAGAATGCTCCTTCGAGAATACTGCCCAAGAGGCGAGATTCAGAAGCTTGAACAGGAACTGTGGAACCTCTCGATGGTAGGATCGGACATAGCTGGTTACACCAACAGGTTCAGTGACTTAATAACACTTTGCCCAGGAATGTTAACCCTGGAGAGCCAAAAGGTTGAGAGATACATTTGGGGACTATCACCCCAACTTCGAGGAAGTGTACTAGCTTCCAGACCCTTGACTTTCGCCAGCGCCAAGGAACTAGCGCAATCTCTTGTTGATCATGGTGTCTGTCAAGGAGTCGCGGCGATTATGGCTGAACCAACCAAAGGAAACAGCAACAATGAAATCAATGCCAACAACAACAACAAGAAGAAATTTTGGAACAAAAGGAAGGGGCAAACTTCACAAGAACCTTCAAAGAAACAAATGGTTGCAGTTCATGCTGCTACTACCCCCACCACAACTCCTGCTACCTCTGCACCAACAAAACCATATGCAGGGATTCTGCCCAAGTGCGGCAAGTGCAACTACCATCACCATGGTATTTGTCGCGAGATGCACTGCAAGAACTGTGACAGGAAAGGGCACACAGCCCGTTTCTGTAAAGCACCGGCACGACCGATTACTCAGGTTTCTGGCACTGGGGTGAGCCGGGCGTGTTATGGGTGCGGAGAGACTGGACATTTCAGGAGGGATTGTCCCAAGGAAAGGAATATTGGCGGTGTAGGGAGAGTGTTGGCAGTAGGACAGAATGAAGCAATAGCAGACCCGACAGTGGTTACGGGTACGTTCCTACTCAACAACACTTATGCATGCATACTTTTTGACTGCGGTGCGGAGAGAAGTTTTGTGAGTCATAAATTCAAACACCTACTTAATCAAAAACCCCAACCACTCAGTAAAATATTCACTGTAGAAATGGCAAACGGTAAAACAGAACACGCAAACGATTTATACATAGGGTGCACACTAAATTTAAACGAGCGTTTGTTTCAAGTCGATCTTATGCCCATTTCCATAAGAAGTTTCGATGTCATCATCGGTATGGACTGGTTGAGCCTTCACCATGCCGATATCCTTTGCCACGAAAGGGCTGTTCGCTTAAATCTGCTAAACGGCGAAACTCTTGTCATTTATGGCGACAAACCTAGTTCAAGTTTACAAATCATTTCCTGTATTAAAGCACAAAAGTATCTTCGTAAGGAATATCATGCCTTTCTAGCCCACGTAGTAGACAAGGAACGAGAATCGAAAAACATTAAAGATATTCCGGAAGTCTGCAACTTCCCGGATATTTTCCCAGAAGATCTTCCAGGAATCCCACCTGAACGTCAAGTCGAGTTCAGAATCGACTTAATCCCCGGGGCTACCCCTGTAGCAAAGCCGCCGTACCGTTTAGCCCCAGCCGAGATGCAGGAACTATCCAGTCAATTAAACGAGCTGCTGAGCAAGGGATTCATCAGACCAAGTTTCTCACCATGGGGAGCGCCAGTCCTATTTGTGAAGAAGAAGGACGGATCCTTTCGCATGTGCATCGATTATCGGGAGCTAAACAAACTCACGATCAAGAACCGATATCCCTTACCGCGCATAGACGATCTATTCGACCAACTTCAGGGAGCAAGCTACTTCTCAAAGATCGATCTAAGGTCTGGTTATCACCAACTACGAGTACTGGAAGGAGACATCCCCAAAACGGCTTTCCGAACACGTTATGGTCACTACGAATTTGTGGTAATGCCCTTCGGATTGACGAATGCTCCAGCAGTGTTCATGGACTTGATGAACCGAGTATGTCGTCCTTTCCTGGACAAGTTCGTGATCGTGTTCATAGATGATATACTCATCTATTCAAGAAGCCAGGAAGAACACAGCAAACACCTCCGCCAAGTACTGGAAACATTAAGAGCAGAGAAACTTTACGCAAAATTTTCCAAATGTGAATTTTGGATTCGGGAAGTGGATTTCCTAGGACATGTTGTAAGCAAAGAAGGAATACACGTGGATCCTTCCAAGATAAAGGCAATAGATAATTGGACTACTCCAAGAACCCCTACAGAAATCCGGCAATTTTTGGGACTCGCCGGGTATTACCGAAGATTCATACCGAACTTTTCAAAGATTGCCAAGCCACTTACCACCCTAACCCAGAAGAATGTGACCTTCGACTGGGGAGAAAAACAAGACAGCGCATTTCAGACACTAAAGCGAGCCTTATGTAGTGCGCCCATCCTAACCTTGCCAGAGGGAACGGAGGACTTCGTGGTCTATTGTGATGCATCAAACCAAGGACTTGGGTGTGTCTTAATGCAAAGAGGGAAGGTCATCGCCTACGCCTCAAGGCAACTAAAGACGCACGAAGTGAACTACACAACGCATGATCTTGAGCTAGGAGCAGTCGTCTTCGCTCTGAAGATATGGAGACACTATCTCTACGGCACAAAATGTACCATCTTCACTGATCATAAAAGCCTCCAACATATCCTAAATCAGAAAGAACTCAACATGAGACAGAGGCGATGGGTAGAACTACTTAGTGATTATGAATGCGAAATTCGATATCACCCCGGAAAGGCTAATGTAGTGGCTGATGCACTCAGTCGGAAGGAGTACTCAGGTCGCCGAGTGAAAGCCCTAACTATGACAATCCATTCACACCTGTTCACGCAAATCAAGGAAGCCCAAATAGAAGCCTTGAAATCCGAAAATGTGACAGGAGAAGCCCTAAGAGGAATGGATAAGAACCTTGAGACCAAGAACAACGGAATTCGTTATTTCATGGATCGAATTTGGATACCGAAGTTTGGTGGATTCAGAGAAATCGTTATGGACGAAGCCCATAAAACACGATACTCCATACATCCCGGCTCCGATAAGATGTATCTCGATCTCAAGAAGTTGTACTGGTGGCAAAACATGAAAGCCGAAATTGCTACCTACGTGAGCAAATGCCTGACATGTGCCAAGGTCAAGGTGGAATATCAGAAGCCCTCGGGTTTATTACAACAACCAGAAATACCTGAATGGAAGTGGGAGCGGATAACCATGGATTTCATAACAAAATTACCCAAGACAACAAGCGGACTCGACACCATTTGGGTAATTGTCGACAGGTTAACTAAGTCAGCGCATTTCCTACCGATCAAAGAGACGGATAAATTGGAGAAGTTAACAAGGACATACCTCAGAGAAATTGTACGACTGCATGGTGTGCCCATATCCATTATCTCGGACCGAGATAGTAGATTCACCTCAAGGTTCTGGCAGTCGTTACAAAAAGCTTTGGGGACAAGGCTAGACATGAGTACCGCTTATCACCCACAAACCGACGGCCAGAGCGAGAGAACTATACAAACCCTAGAAGACATGCTGAGAGCTTGCGTAATCGATTTTGGCAAAGCATGGGACACACATCTACCCTTGGTCGAGTTCTCGTACAACAATAGCTACCACACCAGTATTAAAGCTGTCCCGTTCGAAGCCCTCTATGGCCGCAAATGCAGGTCACCTTTGTGCTGGGCCGAAGTGGGGGACACACAACTAGCAAAAGGACAAGCAACTGACAACACGCTCACTGGGCCAGAAATCATACGGGAGACTACGGAGAAGATTGTTCAAATCCGAGAACGTCTAAAAGCATCAAGGGATAGACAAAAGAGTTACGCAGATAAGAGACGAAAACCCTTGGAATTCCAAGTTGGAGACCATGTCCTACTCAAAGTCTCACCTTGGAAAGGCTTAATACGCTTCGGAAAACGTGGAAAACTGAACCCTAGATACATCGGACCATTCGAGATCCTTGCCAGGATCGGTCCAGTGGCCTACAAACTTAGACTACCTCAGGAACTCCACAACGTACACCCTACCTTTCACGTATCAAATCTAAAGAAGTGCTTATCCGACGAAACCCTTGTCGTCCCTCTAGATGAAATTGCAATAAATGAAAACCTTCAATTTGTGGAGGAACCAGTAGAGATCATGGATCGGGAAATCAAAAGGACTAAACAAAGCCGCATACCCATTGTAAAGGTCCGCTGGAACGCCAAGCGAGGACCTGAATACACCTGGGAACGCGAAGATCAGATGAAACAAAAGTACCCGCACCTTTTTCCAAAACTGTAAACGCTATCTTAGAGTAAATTTCGGGACGAAATTCCCTTAACAGGGGGATGATGTGACAACCCTATATTTTTCCAAAAGCATTGTAACGCTCGAAAGCTAAGTACAACGAAATTAACCTCGAAAATAAAGTGTTCAAGTATCTAAGTTGGGATGCATCGAATATTAGATATCATGCCAAGGTTTCCAAAAACATAAAGAACGCTCAAAACCGGGTTATACTGAAGAAATTATAACCACTCGTATAATTACGACGCGACGTTAAAACATTATTTGACGTAAAAAGTAGAACCTCAATAAAATGCATTTTAAGCCTTAAGTATCTAAACAAAAGTCGTAGATATCGTTGAAAGGTGAACGTACATAAAAAGATCGCCCAAATTGGACCTCGTATGAAGAAGTTACGAATTTTCAAAGTTTCGTAACAGTAGTAGAGGGCTAAAAACTCGGATTGAAGATCGAGTGTTATTTAGCTAACGCAACCTAAACGAAAGTTGAAGATCTCCTCAGTAGTAATAAAACAATAAAAAGACAAACGAAAACCGACGCCGAATAAAGAACCTATGAAATTTTAACGAACTTTAGGAGGCCCGGCCTATTAAAAATATATCATTAAAAATAAAGTCAAAACTAGCCGACGGAGTCTAAAGAAAAGTTGTAGAGCATAATCTCACCTACGCGTGGATATAAAGAACGCGAAAAACGGAGCTCGTACGCAAAAGTTACGGAATTTAGAAGTCGGAAGCAGGGATTACGCCCCGCGTACTCTGGGAGTACGCCCCGCGTACTAGACCCAGAGTCGAGTCCCATCGGCCCGCCCAAGCTACGATTAGCTAGCCAGGAGTCGTAAGCCATGACGCCATATTACGCCCAGCGTAACGACGTACGCGCCGCGTACTCCAAAATTACGCCCCGCGTACTCACTCTTCCAGCACTATAAATAGATGGCATGAGCTCGAGTCTTTGCACACCTTTCTCAAATCCCCAGTTACTCTCACACCCTTCCAAGCACCAGAGACCATTCCCTCACCTCGGTTTCCGCACTCGAGCCCCCGACGGAAGATTTACGCTGCAGAGATCCCCGAAGAGCCCGGCGACGCAACCATCCGCGGACGAAGTTCTGCTCAACCCTAGCCTCTCTCTTCGAAACGGGTGAGTTCATACCCCTACTTTTCAATTCTTTTCACATTTTAGGGGGGGAAATACAAGTACATTACAAATCAAAGTATTATTTTTATAATATCGTTCTTATAGAGTGTTGATACAAAAATAACTTTATGTTTTAAAGGGATATTATATCACCAAGTTGTTATTACCAAATGGGAACATACTTTTGACAAACTATAATGAGCATAGTATTCAAGTGATTCATACATTTTACATATACATCTCGACAAATGAAATGCTTTCAAAAGAAGTACAGTCTTTTATCATCGTAAATCTGTTTATACCTAGTAATGTGAGACAGCTTCACGTACGTTCAAGTATGCATTATTAAGTCCTGTATTATATACCATAATCCCTTGTAGGGGGAGCGTGATACTTGTGTATAGATCTATACGGGATTGACAATCCCACACCTAAGCTGTTAGCTACAGCTAGGCCGGCAGGCCTGGGGTGACAAATGTCATAACAGTTCCAACGCCTGAAGAACGTTGTTACAGGCCATCATTGTCAATAGCATGGTTATAAAACTCACATAAAAGTATAAAAACAAGTTAGATTTACGAGATTCATACATGCATTTCAGTTTTCCATTTTATTGTTAATACAAATGTTATCACTATTATTCAAGCATGGAAAACACTAATGCACTCCAACATGGGAAACTTTTCAAATCATCTATAGAAAATATTGGATTTTCTGAAAACCTCGTTCATCGATTTACTATCAAAAAGGACATACTTTTCAATGCAAAACACTTATGAACTCACCAACTTAATTGTTGACACTTTTTCGAAACCACTTGTATTTCTCAGGGAATCAGTAATACAGGTAACTACCAGCTTTTGGAGAAGGAAACACTAAAGATGTTTTATTATTGAACATTTATCATCTCATTGTAATATTCTTTTGCTATTATGTATAACGCAACAACATACGTTTTCATTATATATGTGATGGTTGTGTTACTTTCTTTACAATATTCAATGGTTGTGATACTACGTGAAGTCATCCACCCCCGAATGTTTCCGCCATTCTGGTTTGGGGGTGTGACAGTGACTGTACTGAGGAAAATGCCTTGTCTACGAGAACATTCGTCAAGAGTAGTGATGTATAATCTGGGTACGTGTGTGCACCTAACTATGTTGGACCGTGGAGCATGAGATAGTGAACTCATTGTGGAGATGACTTGATGATGAGATTGTAGGGTGATAAGAGATTGAGTGAATCTGGGTGGGAGTAACCACTTAGGACCATCAGGGAAAAACCATGGGGTGAGCCCATGGTGAGTGAGAGAGAGTATCGTATGACTACGGGGAGTCGTAGCTGTTGGGTTTGGTATAATACAACATCCTATGGTTCACATACAGCCCTAAATACCTTGGATCTATGTTTTCACTAATTATACATGCAAATGGTTTCCAAGGCATTAAACCTATAACTAGCATGCATTTGACATAAACCATATAATATACTAGTTAGGGAAACATACCTTTTATGTGGCTTGAAGTCTTGATGTATTTGGCCTTAAGAGTTTAGCACCAATAGTATGAAATGCCTCAAATGGAATCACAACACACCTAGGATAAAGGTGGCTCTTGAGAGAGAATTCCATGCACCAAAACACCTCCATATTTCTCTAAGAAAAGAAGTGGTGATTTTGGCTATGGAGTAACCTATTTATATGTAGGATTCCAAGGGTCATTGGTATAACCCATAATCCATACCCATGGGTTTTATGATCCATGGTTCATGTGGCCCAACTCTTTTTGTATCCATACATAAACTTGGTCCAACATGGGTCATATGCCCAACACATATAAATATAACTAATTATCATAATTAGTCCCCATAAATTTAATTAGTCTCTTTTGATCACTAAATTAATTCTCGATCGATACTAATTAAAACATATGATTTCATATTAATATATTATAACTTATAATATATTAATAAACCATAAATAATCTTCTCTTAAAAGTCCATCCTAACAAATTGTCCTGATGATATGCAACCCAAATGGACCATGCTACTCTCGGGTCAAGTACATACCAATAATAGTTATGGGCTTAGACATCTAATCCAACAGTCTCCCACTTGGAGAAGTCTAAAACTATTATTGCAAGTACGACTTCATAACCCGACTAGCAATCGTAGCTCTTAAAGCCGCTGTCGAACTCTGAACAAATCAATGATGCGTCCATTAGATAAGGGATCATATATTCCTCCATTCTAGATATCATATGGACTGAGACATGGATTATAATCATTCTCTCTGTCCGTTTGTTGTTTCCTGATTACCGATTTATGACGACTGACTATTTGAACAAATCAAATCAGTCTTGGACCGGCCGAGCACTTCCATTTGTCGTCATCAAATTATCGAGGGGCCCAAAGATATCGCTTTTATCCCGAAGGTAAAAGGAATGGATAAACTTCGACTCATATGGCTTGTTCTACTACTTGTTGAATCATACACAAAGGCACGTTTTATAACATCGAGTTACCAATGCATTTTCGTGCAATCAATGTATAACCAACTCATAGTAACAACTCGTATCTCTAGGTTTGAAGAATATAAGATATTATCGTCTCATGATCACTCGTGATAAAATCCATGAAGTGATTCTAATGAGCGCAGGTTGAATCCAATACTCAGAACTTATGAGCACTCATGAGTGTTGTAGCACCACCTTGTCCAACATCTTAGACCTCTACAAACCCAACCCATGACAGTCTTGATTCATATCCACTTCCAACATATGACTGACTGTGGATGGTTTGAATAACTTAATCAATCAGAACAATGACCTAGTTATTCAGGAAGTCAAAACATGCAAAGTGAAACACAATAATAATCGAATCCAATATGGTCTCAGAACTTATGAATATAAATAAAACACCTTTTATTTATCACCATATGATTACACATTATTCATTGTATACTGTTTCAGCTATCAACTTTATTCTTGAATTAAAACAATAGTTGTCCCATGCTCCAAGCATGTACACTATGTTTTTCTAAACACTAGTCATGCCACACACCAAGTATGCATACTATGTTTGTCTATTATCTTTACTTTGTGAAATAGATCAATTGAACATAACTCCAATGATTCTCATTTCACAGTCTCAAATCTTACTGCAAATGCAAGAATTACAAATTCATGCCATTTACTGAAATCTGTTAGATTCTAAACTCATATGCATTGATCCTCTTGTAATGATTATGCACAAATTCACAAAGGCTTGGCAAAAATCATTACAGAGTATTCCAAAGGAGATCAACTCGTTGGAAACATCCTTCTTGCATTAAGTTTCCTAATCATACAAATTGAATACTTTCTAACTTTGAAGCATTTCCATATTCCATTTTAACTATCACTTCTGAACAAGAGTTGCCTCCTTACAGATTATGTCAATATGGTCCTTCCAGAATTAATACTATACTTCCAATTGTCCTTGAGCAAACAATCTTTGGTAAACCTTAGATTGTCCTCAACAATTGCTTAATCATTTTAGTCATATCAATTTATAGACCTTTTTCCCTTCTTCATGCCCCAGGCATTTGGAAAAACTTAGAAAGAGTGAATATAGCACATGTAATCGATCCTATATCCGAAGCATATGGGACACGATTCATGATGTCTCACATAAAGACTAAACCAGTCTTTTGCTATAATATTTCCATTTCTATTTGCCAAGTTCTCATAATTCAGATTATGAAAAGGGATGTCGTAATCATAATCGAATTTTAGAACGCAAATAATGAACCCATATATAGAATTTCCTTATGTTGAGCCATCCCAACATGAAATTCATATATATTCTTGACTAAATACGATTAATACCTCAATCTAAGCTTTTAGATTTGAGATGAACTATAATTTCCTCTCCCTTAATTATAGCAAAACAACTTTTTCAACCCCTGTAACCTCACGAATTGAAACTTCTGTTTTCTATAATTAACATTGCTAACTTGCAATACTTATCATAATTATCATGCTCCCACTAACATGATGATTATTAGCATAACACTTATGCTCCCACTAGCTTTGACATGTACCCAGAAATCAACTGAACTTCTAGAAATCAATACTTTATTGACTTTCTTACCAAAGTTCAGATTTCTGATACTAGATTGCCTTGATAAGACTTTATCAATATCATACACCTCTCTTAGATAGCTCACATGTGTGTCTAAGCAATGATGAAGAGGGATGCCGTAATCATAATGTTTAGACCTTTTGTCATTCCCACAATTGCTATCTACTCAGAAATCAACGGAACTTATGCTCCCACTAGCTTTGATATGTACCCAGAAATCAACTGAACTTCTAGAAATCAATACTTTATTGACTTTCTTACCAAAGTTCGGATTTTCGATACTAGATTGCCTTCATAAGACTTTATCAATATCATACACCTCTCTTAGATAGCTCACATGTGTGTCTAAACAATGATGAAGAGGGATCCCTTTTTCATGATGTCTCACATAAAGACTAAACCAGTCTTTTGCTATAATATTTCCATTTCTATTTGCCAAGTTCTCATAATTCAGATTATGAAAAGGGATGCTGTAATCATAATCGAATTTTAGAACGCAAATAATGAACCCATATATAGAATTTCCTTATGTTGAGCCATCCCAACATGAAATTCATATATATTCTTGACTAAATACGATTAAGACCTCAATCTAAGCTTTTATATTTGAGATGAAGTATAATTTCCTCTCCCTTAATTATAGCAAAACAACTTTTTCAACCCCTGCAACCTCACGAATTGAAACTTTTGTTTTCTATAATTAACATTGCTAACTTGCAATACTTATCATAATTATCATGCTCCCACTAACATGATGATTATTAGCATAACACTTATGCTCCCACTAGCTTTGACATGTACCCAGAAATCAACTGAACTTCTAGAAATCAATACTTTATTGACTTTCTTACCAAAGTTCAGATTTCTGATACTAGATTGCCTTGATAAGACTTTATCAATATCATACACCTCTCTTAGATAGCTCACATGTGTGTCTAAACAATGATGAAGAGGGATGATGTAATCATAATGTTTAGACCTTTTGTCATTCCCACAATTGCTATCTACTCAAAATCTACTTAGTGAAAGAGTTTCCTTACCATCATTTTCATGAATTGAAGAGAAACCTTATGACACTTAGATTTAATGGTGTATGTGTTCTTATCCATGTGAATTGTCAAAACCATATTCACAAGACAAGGACAATGACGAATCCAAACTCATATGGATTGAACTTGTGCAATCTTAACTTCTTGCCACCTGGCAGCTCAAGGGCCTGCCATTGCTTCCAAGTAGTTATGCAAACAATTGAGAACATGTAGAACTCAAATGTATAGCCAACTTAACTAGAATGGGCACAGAAATGTCAGCACAATAGGTTATAAACCTCTACTTGTGTGCTAGCAATGAAATACAGGTTTTATTCTTGATTACTTCTTGAAACCTTTTTTAGAATCTTTTAGACTCCCACTGTTTCCTTGACCTATACGACTTTCTTGCCAAATATTCAAGAGATAGTTTGGATTCTAATCAAGACAGACATTTAACACAATTAGCCTTAGTTGGTCTTTGTTTTATCCAAAACATCACAAATTACCAATTTCAAATGTACAAGAGTAGAAAACTTTTACTCTTACATTTGACAAGTGTTTTAGACCTTCTTTAAGACATGTCACTCAAGTTACAATCTTATAGTATAACTCTATGAATTGTTTTGGAATGAAGTATGAATCATCTTCTTGATTTAACCACTTCAACAATTCATAACTCCTCTTCTTAACTATCAGAATGTACTTAGAGGATGAATTGTGATAAGGTCTCAAAATCATTAAGATGACCTTAAAACATGATACTAAAGTACTCTCCCATCTTTTCAGATTTGAGAAACTTTTATCCTTCTGCCTAATTTGATTCTTCTTATTCGTTCTGTCATACATTGAAAATTTTCCAATTTTTCAGAATTATACTTAAGCTTGTAAGTATAATCATATTTACTAAACCTTAGTAAATCATGACGAATAGTCTTATCCATTTTTTGTGGTGGACTTTGACAAGTGCACAATAAAGTGTACTTGATCCCTTAGTCCTTCTCTTGACTCACACATCCATGTGAACAAGTAGTTAGTCTTTATTTTTCCAATGCTCGAAAGTTCTCATTCATCATACTATACAACTTGCATGATTCCAAGTTTCGGTCCAATTGAAACTTGGGTGATGAGAATCTTTCCTTATTTGGTAAATTTAGACACTGCCACAAATGAACGAATCAAATTGATATTTCCAATATTGCTATAAACATACAAACATCAAATTTTCATGAATGCCATTGTAAGGAGATAAAAATAAAGTAAAACAAACTTTTATTTATTTTAAAATGCGGAAAAAACTTTTTCCTTACAACGTAACTTGAAATGAAAACTATGTTATTACTTGTTTCCTAGCAATCTATCATAACTCCTAAGAGTAGCTCAAGAATCCAATCTTCAATCAAGCGATAGAAATCCATCTTCGCGATCAGATTCAACATACTTTTTCTTTAAGTTTCCTTCACTTTTCCTTTGATTCTTAAACATCAACATGTGACCCAGTCACATCTTGTAATAAGAATCTCATAATAGAAACTTAACCGAGTTAGATAGTGGACCTTACCTGAAATAGAGTCAAACTTATTGACTTTACTAGCCTTATGATCTTTCAGGTAAAATTGACAGCTTCGCAACCAATGCCCTTTCCTTTTGGCAATAGGACCATATGGACCCTTAGGTAATAATACATGGGACTATCTCAGACTTAGCCTTTCTCTTTACCATTTGGTCAACCAAGTTGACTATGGCCGATCCCTTTCCATTGGGAAGAGAATGCTTTTCTGGATTTCCTGTGTCACTATTATCCCTATCCATAAAGTTTTGGGAAGTTGATCTCCTAATCAAATTTGCTTTACTAGTACACTAAATCATTTCTGATTTAGCAGCACCAAGTAAATAGATAAGATCATTAAGGGTCTTGTCATAGTTTGTTTCATAGGAGTCCCAAGGAACTCACTATGTGACTTAGAAAGTGATTGAACCACTAACTTTCTTAAGACTTTGACACCCAACTCTCCCGGCTTGTCAGTATGTGACTTCATCTCCAAGATATGATCACACCTAGACCTTGCCTTGCCAATAGGGCTTGAGTGACCTTGAACTTGTGGGTTAGGGAGAATAATTGGAGGAGGTGGAGGAAGTGAAGTTCCAAGATACTTGGGAAGATCATAGATGTCTGAACTAGACATCTTTTGGGAGATATTCAAGATAATTGATTTAAAGTCCTTAATATAACACCCAATATGAAATATTAAGGCTAGGACCCAACAAACTATTTTATAACTTGGAAGAGGGATGCCGTAATCCGAGCTATAGAATATTTGAAGGTAGGTGAATGACGATTCACCAATTTCCACCATGAAAAATGAAATAATTTATTAGGTTTTAATTGGATTTGAAAATCCTAGATCTTTTGAGATTCATTGAACTTTTCAATGGCATGTTTCAATCTCGAGTGTTCCCTTTCAGGTTTTGTGACTGGGATGCCGAAGATCACAAAACAAGGTGTGAAGTAACCATGCAAATTACTTGGCACCCTTAAGTGTTTACCCCTCAATCGATGTGCCGGTTAACCACACACGCTCCATCGATACTATGATAAACATTAAATTACCCTTTGCCTACCTTGTTAAATACGAGTTAGTGTGCCAGTTAACCACACACGCTCCACTAACCGACTTAAACAAAGTGCAAAGTGTAATTTCATGGATTAGCACCTTATTCACATTTTCCTAAGTAACTAAGATTGGGTATTTATAAAAGGTTTAGTTACTTAGTATTTATCATTAATACTTTTAATGAAGGGAGAGTTATGGTCCTTGTCCTACCCGTTCGGCTAACGACCCTCCACCGGTCAAGGAAGCGGTGGGTGAGAGTGGACACCTATTAAACTGCCATTTTATAGGCAGTAACCTTATACCCCCCCTTATAGACCGGCTTCGTGAATGAGGTCTACTAACGGTAAGACTGACTTTACTCTTATACATATATATATATATATATATATATATATATATATATATATTATTAACTTATAATATTATAAAGTGTAAGGGTTGAGTTTTAACTTTTAAAAAATCTAAGGTCTTGTTTGGAATTAAAGTATACATGGGGGCTAACTTTACAAATTCCAAAACTTGAGGACAAGTTTTGAAACCTTTCAAAACTCTTGGCTTTTTCATAACATTTGAGTTTAATTAAGGTTTAATGAAAAAAAATTCAAGTTCCATAACTTGAGGACAAGTTATGGAAGACATTAAATCATTTAATGATGACATTAAAAATAAAGACTCTTCTATTTTCATAACCTATGAGACTTAATGACACTTTAAAAAGAAAAACTCTTCACTTTCCATAACTTGAGGACAAGTTCTGGAGTTCATAAAAACCATTAAGATCAAATATTCCAATTAACACAATAATCAAATAATTTTTCTATGATCTAGATTAAACTCATAAGTAAAGATAATTCACATCAATAGTTTTCAAGAAATTAGATAATCATATAAACTAATACAAATCTTGAAACTTTGACAATTATCCTTTGAAGACTCTTGGACTTCATAACCTAAAGAGTTAATAAATGAGACATTTCACATCCATAACTTATGGAAGTTTCAAAACTCTTAAGATCATAACTTTAAAAAAAAACTTTTGAGTTCCAAAATTTTATGACAAAATTTGTAACTCCTTAAAACCACTTAGATCAAACTTTTAAAACAAATAAAATAATCATATCATTCTATCTTTTAATAAATTGACCTAATTCAACTCTTGTAGTAAAGTGACTCAAATTTTACAAATAATTAGTTTTTCACAAAATCAAGTAATTATCATAGAATTTGACAAACTTCATGTTTTTTTTTCTTTTTTTTTTCATCAACTTGAAAAAAAATACATTTGCATCAAATATAGTAGAAAACAACCCATGGCTTTGATACCACTGTTGGGTTTTGGTATAATACAACATCCTATGGTGCACATACAACCCTAAATACCTTGGATCTATGTTTTCACTAATTATACATGCAAATGGTTTCCAAGGCATTAAACCTATAACTAGCATGCATTTGACATAAACCATATAATATACTAGTTAGGGAAACATACCTTTTATGTGGCTTGAAGTCTTGATGTATTTGGCCTTAAGAGCTTAGCACCAATAGTATGAAATGCCTCAAATGGAATCACAACACACCTAGGACAAAGGTGGCTCTTGAGAGAGAATTCCATGCACCAAAACACCTCCATATTTCTCTTAGAAAAGAAGTGGTGATTTTGGCTATGGAGTAACCTATTTATATGTAGGATTCCAAGGGTCATGGGTATAACCCATAATCCATACCTACGGGTTTTATGATCCATGGTTCATGTGGCCCAACTCTTTATGTATCCATACATAAACTTAGTCCAACATGGGTCATAAGCCCAACACATATAAATATAACTAATTATCATAATTAGTCCCCATATATTTAATTAGTCTCTTTTGATCACTAAATTAATTCCAAATTAATTCTTGATCGATACTAATTAAAACATATGATTTCATATTAATATATTATAACTTATAATATATTAATAAACCATAAATAACCTTCTCTCAAAAGTACATCCTAACAAATTGTCCTGATGATATGCAACCCAAATGGACCATGCTACTCTCGGGTTAAGTATATATCAATAATAGTTATGGGCTTAGACATCTAATCCAACAGTAGCATACATGAGTTAGAGAGGGAGAATATTGTATGATTGTGGGGAGTTGTAGCATACATGAGTCAAAGAGAGAGAGTATCATATGACTGCGAGGAGTCATAGCATACATGAGTCAGAGAGAGTATTGTATGACTGCGAGGAGTCTTAGCATACATGAGCTAGAGAAAGGGTATCATAGGACTATGGAGAGCTGTAACATTCATGAGTTAGCAAGAGAGAGTATTGTAAGACTACGGAGAGCCATAACATTCACGAGGCAGTGAGAGAATGTCATAAGACTGCGGGGAGCCTTAGCACTTGTTAGTCAGTGAAAGAGTGTTGTAAAACTGCGGGGATCCGTAGCCTTTACTAGCCAGGGTGTGATGCAGAAGGGCTCTTAGGCCTGAGTAGCCTTGCCAAATGAGTTAGAGGAAACCTGGTGGCCGGACCAGGGGGCGAGACTGGGGTCTCTATGACAGTAGGAAACCGTACTATCTCGATTGAGGGAGAAGTTGTCGCAAATCAGAAGGATCAAGGTGTAATGCATGCGTATATTCGTGGAACGTGGGTCATGAGTTGAGTATCAGATTGGATACGAGTGATTCCAATTCTATGTCGGATCAGACTCATGTGTTGCGTTTAGGCTTTATCTGTGTGGAGGACAAGCAGGTTAGGATTTTGGATTCTTCAGATGGATTCATTGTAAGTGGGAATGTTTCTTATCTGATGTTTTAGACTTGGGAGAATCGGTTTGTTGGTTTGAGGAGGACCACGACACGCATGAATTAGCAAGTAGTGGACGACATAGGTCAAAGGTGAGGTGCGACTTTGAATCAGTTGTAGAAGTTGCTTAGGGTAAAGCAAACCTCGTGGTTTTATAGTTCAAGTGATATTGGTTGAGATAGCTCGGTTGGATCAATCAGTTGTGGATTCGTATCGTTGGATGTGCTAGATAAGCCTTGGTGGTCCAACTGTTGGGTTGGGAATCAATCTTGTATTCAGATTTGGTGTTAAGCATTGAGAGACATTTGGGGTGATGTTTCCGGATATCAATGGATAGTTTAGTCAGGCATGGTCTTCGAGTTCAGGGTCGAAGCTGAAGCATCCTAGGGTCGGTAGTGAAATGATTCTGTCTGATGGGAGGTTGGACCTAGTGTAGGGTTTCAGTTTCCATGTGGATCGGCAGGCCTTCATTTAGTGTTGAGAGCATAGTATATGCACTCTTCGGATGGGTTTTGATAGCAGTATTAGTGGTTGGTCCTTGGTGCGAGGTGACCCCCGTTTCTTTGGGTTTCGGTCAGAATCGACTGGTATGTCGGGCATAAGTTTTCGACAGCTAATTATGGTCAGCGACTTGTTCTGTCAGTCGCGACAAAGTAATCAGAGTTGGAGGTGTTTTATCGGGTCTGTTAGTCGATGAGCGAATGACATGGGGATATTCCGCATAAGCGGTCAGTTGGGGGACACATACCACTATAGATTCCAAGTTTTGGAGAGGCAGAGTTGGTTCTGCAACGACAAAGGGTTCATTCTTTTTCGGGGTTGGAGGGTTTTGATTGGTTTCGGTTGTCTTGGGGAGATCATTTATGTTCCGAATATTTGGTTGCGCTTCTTAGGCTAATTGATTGGATCTGATTAATGATAAGGAGCGATTTTGAGGGAGAAATCAAATTTAAGTGGGGGAGAATTGTAACATCCTGTTTCGGATCGTTTGTGATTTAGGGTTCGTGGGCTGCAACCCGGACATGAGGAAGCCTTGAGGCTGCGACGAGTTACCAAAAGCGTAGGGCTTCTCGCCACCTTTCCGTGGATATGAGATTCGTTAGAAACGGACTTATAACGAAGAAGCTATGATAGTTTGAAGTTTTGGCAAGTTTAGTGCTTATTTAGAAATAGGTGGCAAATAAGTACACAGGGCGTAAGTATGTGCACACGCAGCGTACTTACGTTCGTAACATGGACGCGGAGACTACCTAGTACGCTGGGCGCACTAGGTAGAGAATATAAACCCTAATATTTTGAGGTGACCCTATTTAAGGAACATGATGGCCACATTTTCAGCCACCATTTCCAGCCTCCAACTCCTCTCAAAACCCTAATCTCGTTTCCATGACTTGTGTGAGTGTGGTGGCTCATTTGAGTGTTTTTGGTGAAGCTCTTGGTGAATAAGGAGTCTTGAAAGAGGATAGCTTGTGTTTCTAGCTTGTAGATCTAAGTTCTACTCTTGTGCGTGCATCTTCTAGAGGTATAAACTTTGAAACTTTCTCATTGTTGTGCTAGTTCTTGTTTTGGGTCCATTTTTAGGGCTTTATGTCCCAAGATTGGAACTTTGTGAGCTTGTTGAACTCCAGAGCAAATCTCTTGTCCTTTTAAGTATGTTAGGTTGCCTTGATTCATAAAAATGAGAACTTGGTCATCTAGACTTCTTCATGCATGTGTTAAGAGGATTTAAGAGAGTCTTAATGGTTATTTTGGAAGTTGGGTCCCATTAAGACATGAAAACTGATAAAGTCCTAACTTTACCAGATAAGAGCTTGTAACAAAGCTTCCCTGAGGTTTAGATGCTTTGGGCTAAAGTGGTTAAGTCGAAAATGGAGTTTCTGGACCTGATCATTACACCCCGCATAGTCCTAGTACGCCCCACGTACTGGTTTAGTTTCCCCGATTAGGCTTCGTGTGTACGCTAAGTGTACCAAGGGAGGTACACCCTGCGTAATCTCGTTGTGGGATTTTTAGGTTAAATCTCGTATTGGGCCTAAATTTTGGGCTTGCTGTATTAGAGATTTTGGATCAGAGAAATATATTTATGTCTTGGGCCCTTGTGTTGGGCTTGCCATTTGGACTTAAGTTTAAGGGTTGGGCCTTGGGAGAGCCCATTTAGTATTATGCCTTGGTAGGCCCAATGGGCTTGGGTTATTTATAGGTCGGTTAGTGGACTATCTTTAGACCTAATGAGTGAGGGCTTGGTCTTAGATCCTAATTGGGTTAATTGTAGGTTTGGCTCAGTGTTAGAGGCTGGTGTACATCAACAACATTTATAGGAACTGGTCATCATCGAAGGTGAGTCTTCTCACTATACTTACCTGAGTGGTAATCATTGTGTGACAGGAGGGTCGTATGTGCTTATACTGAGTTATGTGATATCCTTCATTTTGTCTTTGTGATTTATGATGTATATTACTCTTGTTCCTTATTGAGTTATTATGTTCTTGTGAGACCAGAGGGTCTTCATTGAGATACCGGACTGGAGGGTCCGACCCGAGCTGTGAGAACGGAGGGTCTTCTCTAAGACACATGACCAGAGGGTCCTTATCAAGATATATCCATGAGAGGTTAATTATTGTGTGTGGTATTTTGGGGAACTCACTAAGCTTCGTGCTTACCGTGTTGTGTGATATATGTTTCAGGTCCTTTTTTTCTTCCCCCGAAGGCGCCGACTTGATTGTACACACCAGTTAGAGAACATGATTTTGAGGATTCTGGGATTTTATCGAACATTTTTTACTTGTGTTTTGACAGCATATACATTTTGTAATTTTTGAGAAATGTGATATTGAGTTATGTGATTTTAAATATGAAAACTTTATTTGAAAATTACAGTGTCACACTAGATGGACTTGCTGATGGAACAAGGTTCAACTTCTTGACTTTGTTGAAAAACTGCTAAATTGCCAACTTAACTTCCCGAGCATGAATACCCTTATGTTTGTCAATGATTTCTTGAATTTTCATCTACTTACTATAGCCAAATTTGACTAGCTCACGAGCAAATATAACTTCAGTGTATTCATATTCATTTTTCTTCCTGACTAGATGAAGCTTTAGCGACTCGTTCCTTGGTTTGGTGCATCTTACTTTGATAATAGGATCAGGCTTTGTTCTGCAAGTAATAACGTCTCCAAACTTCTTCCTGACTATCCAGTCATTAAGGTGTGAAACTCTATGTTGCTTCTCAACATTATTATTGAAGAGATGAATTTTCTTGACTTGATCATCAACAGTTTTATCAGCGGAAGCAAGAGCTTAAACAAGTTTGGCGGACAAATTTTCTTCTTTTCTAGCTTCTTTCTTTTGTTGAATAGTAGAATTATACTCTGACATGATTTATCTAACTTCATCAATTGGTAATCTCCATATTTTAGCTAACTCATTCATATCAAAAATAAGTTTTCTTTTATTGCTTTTCTTGGAAGGAGGGGGTTTGAAGAATCACCAACAGCAGAACTTCCAACTTCAGCATCGTGAGCCCCCTTTGAGAAGGAAGCCTTCCTCCTTCGAGGATCGAGTAGATCATTATTAGAATCAATGTCATTATTAGTTCCTTGAGGAACCTCCCCTCAAAGTAAGAATCAGGATAGACAACATTCAACGGATTAGCAGGGAGATCAGCTTGTGGCATGAAACAAAGATCAAGAAACCCATCATAGTCGTCGGTATCTGATTGATCACCAGTGTCTGGAATGGGCTGATCAGTTGTTGTATCAGCATTTGGAATATCAGCAACAACAATTTCTTTTTGAAGATTAACCCTTCCAGTTTCAGACATCTCAGGTTGAGATGAAGTTGGTGCAATTACCACCATGTGCATTTGTTGATCAGGAAACCCTTGATTATTTCCCCCCTTTTTGGCATCATCAAACTAGGGAAGAGAGTTTGGAGGTGGTGAAGGAGTGAGAAGAGGAGGATGAGATGGTTGAGGAGGTAGTGGAGGAAGATTTTTTGATGGAGGTGGAGGTGGAGGTGGAGGAGGATTATCACCTGGAGAGTTTGGTGGAGTGTCATCGACAACTATATCATCACCATCATCATAATCATCACCCAGGGCCATAAGTTGGTTCATCAGCTACATCCCTTTCAACTTTAGTCAACCTTTTATCCATTGATTAAGTTAACTGCACAATTAGAGAGAGTTGAGAAAGCATGGCAGTTTGAAAGTTGGATATGGATTCTTCCTTATTATCCTGATGAAAAACAGTAGTCTTGATAGGAGTTGGCGAGGGAGGAACATTCTCAACTTGAGGAGAAGGAGATGAAGACTCATCTTGGATCATTGGTTTAACAGTTTCCAAAAAAGGAGGGGTTGATCCATGTTATACAACAACATCTGCAGAGAGAGTGGATGAAGAAGTAGATGAAAATCGAATGAGCTTGCTTGTCCTTGGAGGAAAGTTCATCCCCTGAGAAAAGTCTTCTCCCTTATAAGTGGTTGATTTTTCTTCATCTTTATGAGTGTCCTTTTCTTCATCAGCCCATTCTTTACTACCAGTGTCTTCTTCATAATCATCCCCACTATTCTCTTTATCAACATCTTCATCAGTGTCTTCTTTACCATCATCCTCTTCAGAATCGAAGGATTCAACCACATAGGGTTTCTCAATCCATCTTTGCATCCTCATAGTAATAGACAAATCACCTTCAGATGGGGCGTCATTAATAACCGGTTATTTTGTTGATATTGCAATAAAATTATAAATATAATGATATAACTGAGAGAAAAAAAAATGTGTCAAAATCAAAATTTTATAGTAATATAATGACTTTCTTGCAAGCAGAATTTTTATTTATAAATGGTTAACAAAAATTAAAATTATATGGTTAAACAAAATAATTGATAAAATATAATACTTTTTATGTTATTAATATTTTTAGTGAATAACTCTATTTTTTATGTTTGTGCAGTAAACAGGTATTTACTATTAAATTTTCATTTAATCATTGTATTTTGTATACTGATATCCCATTTAAAGTTGGTTTTGGTTTGCTTGGATTATATCATATTCAATTTGATTATTTTTATTAGAGATTAGCAAAAAACGAACATAAATTAAAAAATAAAAAAGACCGCATAAATTGAAATCTTGTTTTTATTAGGGATCAGTAAAAACGGAACATAAATAAAAAATAATTAAAAGAAAAAAAAAACCCGAATAAATTGAGAAACCAAAACCAAAACTGAAACAAAAAACTGACGGTATGGTTTATAGTTCCGCAAAAACCAAAAGTTTTTGGTGCCGTGCGGTTTTGATATATACACCGACCGAAAAAACCACACTGCACTGCAATATTATGTTATATATTAAATAAATTAGATGTTTATATTATATACAATAATAGTTATTTAATTAATAATTTATTATTGTTTAAAAGAAAAGTTTGAAAAGTTGGAAACACGATTAAAGTAAGTTCAAAGTTCAAACAAATGACTCCTATACTCAAAAAAATGACTCCTATACTCACCAGTATATGTATTCATCCTTTTAAAAAGAGAAAATACAAGTGGAGTGGGTATAACGGTATAACCACTATTAGCCTCGAGTTGTCTTTCGTTTTGCTTGGAAATCGACAATGACAGGGTTCAATGCTACTTGCCCAGGCGGCCTGAGATATCTGGTTAATGGAAATATTAAATACTATATAACATTGTTAATTAAAAAAAGACAAATCGACAGAAAATTAAATAAAAAAAATGATGATTTTTTTTAAAGATACAACTTTTGACTCCAAACAAAATCGGATTCATGTTATACCCGATAAATGAAAAGAATTTAAGAGCAAAACTGCAAGAATGTTCGTTCTCTATGGATAAGATCAATTAAATGTTCTAAGAAGTTGATTCTTTTTTCTTAAGAATCAAGTGGCAATTTCAACTTTAAAGCATGAAACAGTGTTATCTTGAGTTTTCAACATCTCATTTACACATATTGACCTATTTACTATTACAATTTATAGCAATATAGCACATGGATGTGTGTCTCGACTCTTTTATAGCAAATACAGACAAGGATGTACCGATGTAGTGAGAGACAGACTAGAGTAAGGACATGCATCATGAAGAGTAAAGACACATTTAATTGCCATGTGTACCGTCCACGTACGCTGACGTTTTGGCATTTTGACTTTCTAACTATGACCGTGTCTCAAGTATCAACTCTCAACTACCCTTCTCATTTATGATTTATCTCATATTAAAAATTCTCATTCGTTTTATTTATTTCACATATGATAATATCCGTGTCTCGAGTCTCAACTACCCTTGACATTTATGATTTATCTCACATTGTATTAAAAATTCTCATTCGTTTTATTTATTTAACATATGATAATATCAATATTTGTCATAATGAGAAGGCAGTTGAGACCGGAGATCTGGTCAAAATCTAAATATCAACCTACTCAATACTTGGTTCAAAGTATCATGTGCTTAGTGAGTCTACTCAATACTTGGTTCAAAGTATCATGTGCTTGGTGGGTTTATTACTCTATTTGTCTCAAAATTATTGTCAACAGATAAAAAAAAACACACAAATTAAGAAAACATTAAATACCATTAATTTTATATAATAAAATGACAGTTTTATCCTTATTTTGCATTTAGTGCTCCATCAAATGCTTAGTTAGTTAAGTAATAATAAGGAGATATTTTGATAAAAATGTTATTTATTTTTATAAGTGAACTATTATTTTGGAAAAATCAAAAAGAAAAGATAGACTATAATTTTGGGAGGAGGAGTATTTAGTAATTGTAGTAAGTACCTGTGGTTGCTTTTAAGAGTATGATTAAAAATAGTGTTATTATTCATATAAAGTTTTAAATAATTAGAGGTACATGGACACTATTTCATTCACAAACGGGTATAATAACACTATTTCCCTCATAAGGGAGGAAGGAGTCCTAGCGGGTTTAAGGAAGAAAGGGATGGAAGGGATGAAAGCAAGAGAGAAAGTGAGGGGTTTAGCGGTTTGAGAAACCCGCTTGGGAGACAAATCAAAGAGGAAAGTTGAAGAAGATGGGGTCGGCGGTTTTGGGGTTGGACGGGTTCGATACCCTCCGCCTAGGGTTTAGCGGTTTCAGCGGGAGGAGGGAAACGACTCCTTCCTCCCTAAGAGGGTAAACAAATCAATTTGGAGAGTACTCCCTTAACAATTGAGTAAGGGTATTGTTTTGCATATTCTCATGATTTAACATAATTCAAACTCTTCTTGATTTAAGACTAAACGGTATCATATTGTTTTCGCGATAGGCAGCTAGACATTTTGCCAATTTTACAACATTTAAAAATAGGTAGTGTGTGGGTTTTGTGTTTACCGCCGGCAAAACTCACACAATTTTGATTTTTTCCACCGATAAACTTCCATTGTCAGCACATTACCACTTGTAAAACAAAAGGTAGCGGTGGTGTTCACCACTGGTAAAAAAAAATGTATGACACCGTTCACCCTAAATCAACTCTTTTTTATTTAATTTTTTTTTTTTTAATTTTCTTGTTTTTTTGTTGTTCATTTTGTCTTTATTATTATTATTATTATTATTATTATTATTATTATGTCATTTTATTTCTAATTATTTGTGTTTTAGAAACCATTTTTTATATATAGTTTTATCTTTATTTTTCTGAAGTATGGTATCTTAAATATTGTTCAATAAAAAAGTTATGACTATCCTCGTGTATTGTCTTGATTATCTTTGTGTTATTTTTTTCGTTCGAACTATTTATATATTATTTTTTTCGTTTCGACTATCCACGTTTTTTCGTCCAAACTATCCATGTGTTATTTTTCGTTTGTACTATTGTTGGGTTATTTTTTCGTTCGGTCCATCATTGTGTTATTTTTTCGGTTGGATTATCTTTATGTTGTTTTTTTTGTTCGCATTATCCCTACGTTATTTTTATGTTCGGACTCTCAGTGTTATTTTCTCGTCTCATCTATCCCTATATTATTTTTTTCGTTCTGACTTTCCATGTATTATTTTTTTCGTCCGGAATAACCATGTATTATTTTTTTCTCATTCAATTTTATAGAGTTCAATTCATTCTAAAAAATTTTGATGGAGTTGTGTGAAATATAGAATGATGATGTTGCAATCCATTGACTTCTATGGAGTTTATTGCATTGTGGATGTCCTAAGACTATTGAATTTTTTTGATATAGCTGTGTGGAATGTAAAATGATGATGTGACAATCCATTGAACTCTATAGAGTTTAATACATTGTGGATTCCCTAAGAGTGGAGCGAGTGTGGAAGGCAAACCCTCGACAAGCATAAGGTGGAAGGGAGGTGGCTAAGGGAGTTGGTTGAGTTTTCTCTTTCTTCAGTTACCTATTACCAATTCTCTTATTTCGACAAAGGGTTTGAAACGGTCAAGTTGGAATGGAGGGGGAGGTGCCTTCGGCACCCATAAAAACCCCACAGCCTAAGAGATTGTCTTCATATTTTTCAAATCACTAGAATTTTTCAATATAATTAAAGGAGATATGGTTTAGATGGCCAAGTCGAATTTTGCTATTCGGATTCAGTGATATGGACCAAGCCCGACCAGACGGTGGCAATCCGAGCGGTTGCCTAGGCCCATGTCTCTAAAGGGCCTAAAATTCTTAGAGTGTGTGTGTGTGTGTATATATATATATATATATATATGTGTGTGTGTGTGTGTGTGTGTGCGCGTGTGTGTGTGTGGTAAAGATCAAATAAGAACACCTAAAAGATTAAAAGGTTGAGAACACGAGAACAGTTCTGAACCAATCAATATATAAGAGCATATTAGTATTTATATATTTTAATTAAAATAAAATATAATAAAATTCAATAAAATTCCCTTAAATTTAGGATCAATTACCACTTACCATAAAACAAAGAAATATTCTATTTCTTCTTTTTTTATTATTATTAATGGAATATAAAAAATATTTTTGCCAAAATTTATTTTAAAACTAACAAAAAACTCTTAAAAAATCATTTTTTTCCTCCGATTTCACGTAAATTATACGTTAATCGCAAATAAATAAAAAACTAAACTATCAATCATAAATGATTATGTTATGATTTGACTTTATACATTTATATTGACACAATTGTACTTAATGAATACAATCACTTTGAGACCATGTGTTCATATATGAATGCATATTTTCATTTATAAATATAAAATATTATAGTTTTTTAATGAATACAAATATAATCGTAATTGAATATAAAACATTATAAAAAAAATCAATACATTTTTAATTTTAAATGAATAGAACACAAATTAGAGATAAAACATCAACTTTGAAAAAAATAAATAAACAAAACACATTTACAATCATATATGAATCATCATCGTTTCCGTCTGCTTGGCTGCCCTAATTATCTCCTGCCGGAAAGACGGCAAGAAGCTACCACCAAGACCCTCGTTCCTCTCTTCCAACTTCCTACTGTTAACCAATTCCATCAAAGAGCTCGTCCCTATCATCAGAAATCTTAAATTAAAATACGGACCACTGGTCACTCTTTCCATTGGTTTTCGTCAACTCATCTTCATCGGCAGCCAAGATCTCGTCCACCAACTACTCATCCAGAGAGACTCAGGCGTCTCTGACTGCCCTAGCACCTTGGTGTCTCTCAACATCACCTCATCCTCGTACGACCCTACTTGGAGGGTCCTTCATCATAATCTTGTCACTGAGATCCTACAACCCTCCCGCATGAAGTCATATTCCTTGGCTCGCAAGTAGGCCCTTCAAACCTTCATTGGTCACTTGCAGCAGCAGCCGTGGAAAGAGGCTGAATGAATCAAGGCGATTGATCATTTTGAACAAGCATTGTCCTGAAAATCGATTCAACACCTCGAACCTCTTGGTCTTCTCCATTCATCGAGACCTTCATAGTAGCACATTTAATAAAAATCGAGAACAATCCTTTCTAATTAAAATCGATTTGCAAGTTTGGAATCTCAAGATGAAGGTTGTGATAATGGTTTAGGAAGTGTATGGTGGTGACGGCTCAATTAGTGTTTAAATTTTTGAAATTTGTATTTAGAGAGTGAGAGGAAGAAGGATACGTGAGTGAGAGATAGATAGAGAGAGAGAGAGAGGAGGATAGAGAGATTCCAACTTGAAAAAATAGGTTAACATGTAATAACCATATTACCCTTTCGACCGTTAAACTTTTGAATAGTTCAAAGAGTTCAAACATAAAGTCGAGAATCAATTGAGCAAGAAGATCAAGATGCTCAGATCTGATAGGGGTGGTGAGTATCTTAGTATCGAGTTCCATGACTATCTTAAGGAATGTGGAATTGTTTCACAATTGACACCTCCTAGGACAACACAACTTAATGGTGTGGCTGAGAGGCGTAATCGAACGTTGGTGGACATGGTTCATTCCATGATGAGTCGATCTTCGCTTCTGATATCATTCTGGGGGTATGCCTTAGAGACTGTCGCCCATATCCTTAATCTAGTCCCAACAAAGAAGGTTGTCAAAACACCTCACGAGATGTGGACATGGAAGGTTCCCTCGTTGGCACATATCAAGGTTTGGGGTTGTGAAGCTTTACGTTAGACGAGAGACTTGTGACAAGCTTAAACATCAAAGTGAGCGATGTATTTTTATCAGCTACCCACATAAGTCCTTTGGATACTTGTTCTACCGACCTAGTGAGAACATGGTCTTCGTAGCATGAAGGGTAGTTTTCTACGGGAAGGAACTCATATGCAAAGAAGACAATGGGAGTATAATTGATCTTGAAGAAATTAAAGACTCAAGCAATGAAGGAACCTCTAACACTGGCACTCAACCCAAGGAAGAAATTCCTGTTGAACTGATTGACTAATCATTACCTCTTAGGCGCTCTAGTAGGTTTTAGTGTTCTGCATGAGTTGTATGGTTTCTTTATAACAACATAAGATGATACGTTTATCAGTGATAGTAACTGATAAATTTGGATGAACCTGCTAACTACAAGGAAGCCATGGCGGTCCCTGAGTCAGCTAAATGGAAAGAGGCAATGGACAGTGAGATCTAATCCATGTATGCAAACAAGTTTGAAACTTTGTTGACAATATGCCAAGTCGTAAGATAGTTGGGTGCAAATGCATCTTCAAGAAGAAGGCTGACATGGATGGAAAGGTGCATATGTTCAAGGCACAACTGGTTGCGAAGGGCTTTACTCAAACCCTGAGGGTTGACTATGATGAAACCTTCTCACCAGTGGCCAAGATCAAGTTTGTTAGGGTTATGTTAGCCATAGTTGCGTTTCATGATTATGAAATCTGGCAGATGGATGTCAAAACCATTTTCCTTAATGGGAAGCCGGCTGAAGATGTTTACATGTGTCAGCCAGATGGTTTTGTGGATGCTAAATACCCCAATAGGGTGTGTAAGCTTGAGAAATAAATCTATGGATTGAAGCAAGCTTCTCATAGATGGAATCTTTGCTTTGATGAGAAGGTCAAAGATTTGGCTTCTCTAGGAGTGAGGATGAGTCATGCGTATATGTCAAATCCAGTGGGAGTATAGTTAGCTTTCTAGTACTGTATGTTGATGAAATATTGCTCATAGGAAACGACGTTCCAACCTTGCAGGAAGTTAGGTCCTAGCTTGGAAAGTGTTTCGCTATGAAGGATCTAGGAGAGGCTGTCTGTATTCTGGGAATAAGGATTTTGAGAAATAGGAGTAGAAAACTAATTGGACTTAGTCAAAGTACTTACTTGGACAAAGTATTAAAGCGTTTTAGCATGGAGAACTCCAAGAAAAGAGAGTTACCTATCCAGAGCAATACCAAGCTAACATGGTCATCCGATATTAAGGGAACCTAGGTAAAGCTCACTGATGCGGCTTTTGCTTTGAGCATGGTTAACCGATATCAAGGGAACCTGGGTAAAGCTCACTAGATAGCGGTAAAGAATATTCTTAATTATCTGTGACGAACAAAGGACTGGTTCCTAGTTCTTGGTGGCAGTGATGACGTGAGAGTTACTAGTTATAGTGACGCCACTTTTTAGACAGACCGAGACAACTTTTGTTCTTAGTCTGGTTGGGTGTTTACATTCAACGGAGGAGCAGTAACTTGGAAAAGTTCCAAGCAGGAGAGCGTGGCTAATTCAACATGCGAGTCAGAGTATATAGCCGCGGGCAAAGCGTCAAAGGAGTCTATATGGTTGAAGAGTTTCATTGGAGACCATGGAGTTGTGCCAGCCATAAAGGAGCCTATGGAGATTTTATGTGATAATGAAGGAGCGGTTGCCTTAACCAAGGAACCAAGGGATCATGGCAGATCCAGACATATCGAAAGGAAATATCACTTCATCAGATATTGGGTAAAAGAGTGGCTCCTCGTCGTCAAGAGGGTATCGTCATAAGAGAATCCTACAGATCCCCTCACAAAGGGTCTGAGTAGGATTAAGCACGTTCAGCATGCGAAGAGCATTGGTCTGAAGGATGATATTAGTTTTAGTAATTAAATAGATATTTTTAGAAACTTGTAATAGATAAATGTAATTGACATTTGGTGATTATATAATGGAGATTTATATATAAGTATTGTTTACTATCTTTTGTCAATTGTTTATTTTATGTTTCAACTTTTCATGTTTTACTTCTAGAATAATTTGATTATTCAAATTATCCACAGTCGATCATACTTTAGAAGTAAGTAGTGAATCAAGATTGTCATGAATTGGCTTTTAGATTGTCTAAGTGGTTAGACATAGCAATAGTTTGTTGCAACATTCACGAGTACTCCTGAAATGGGGAATTGAGTATTGGATTAAACCCACGATCATATGAATTACTTCATGGAATTTATCACGAGTAATTATGAGACAATAATATAGTCTTTAAACCGAGATATATGATTTGTTGTTTACAAGTTGGTTGTGTATTGATAACACGTAAACGCATCAGTAACTTGATGTTATAAAACGCACTGTAGTGTATGATTTGATGAGTAAATAGTACAAAGATATAAGTCAAAGTTTATATGTTCCTTTTATCCGAAGGGGTATAAGCGATATCTTGGGCCCCTCGATGATTTTGTGTTGACTTATGTGTCGGGCCCGGTCAAGACTAAATTGATGTGTTCAATTAAGTTCCTTGTCATACAAATAAGAAATCAGGAAACAAATGTCTTTGTCCAAATGATATCTTGCAGAATGGAGGATTATATGATCCCTTATATTAAGGACACGACTGATTGGGTCAGAGTTCGACAGCGGCTTTTGAGAGCTACGATTGCTAATCAAATTTTGAAGTCTTACTTGCAGTTATAGTTATTAGACTTATCCAAGTGGGAGACTATTGGATTAGGTGTCTAAGACCATAACTATAATTGGTATGAACTTGATTTGATAGTAGCATGGTCCTTTTGGGTTGCCTTCACTTTAGCAACTTGACATGATGACTTATGGAGAGAGAGGTTAATAAATTATTTATTAATATATTATGAGAATCATATACTAATTAGAAATCATATTATGTTTAGTATTTGATCAGAAATTAATATGGAATTTATTTTGGGATTAAAGGAATTGATTAAAAGAATGGGGACTATTTTGCAAAATCATTTATAGTTGCAAAATTGGGCTGTTGGACTCCTTTGGAATGGAGTGGACGAAATCTATAGGGAGGCTCTATAGAATTTGTCCAAGGCCTTCTAGTGGGAGGTCCATGGGTTGCTTAAGCCCTAAGTAGGAAATTAAGGTTTCCTTCAGAAACCCTAGCAACCCATAAACTATTTAAGGACCCCTACAGATAGGGTTTTCGTCCAATGCTTCCTTGAAGAAACCCTAGCCAAAATTCTTAGAGTATCTCCCTCTCTCCTTCTCATCCTCTTGCTACATGTGTTTGTGAGCCATTATAGGTGCAAAATTTAGGGCGCTAAAGCTTTCAAGAGTCAAGATCAATCAAGGAATTCTTGTTATTGCTATATAACAATCAAGGGAATCTTCTTAACCCTTTTCATATATGAATTTCGAATTATATATGCCAGATCTAGGGTTATTGCTTTGGAAATTCTTTTGCATGTTTAATTTGTGAAAAACTTAGATCCAAGACAATTAGGGTTGCATGATCACATATGATGTTGTTTAGCTCAAAAACCATCATCAATCACACAGAGGCGGGATCAACATGAATCATAAACAATGTAGACTTATCAACGAGAAGTGGTTTATCTTTTGTATCATGAAGTTAAGTTGCAATCAAGAATTTTAAAACTTACCATCATTTCATTTAATATGGTACAAGTTAATAAACAATACATAATATAATGAATAAAGCAATAAGAGAATAAAACAAAATAGTTAGTCAAACAAGGAAATTTTCTAAAAGCGAAATTTATGCAGCCTTTTTAGAAATGAAATAAAGACCTGATTTAGTAAATCTTTTGTATTGAAAGGCCATAAATGAGTTTCCTTTCTCTGAGACATATGCCCCTCAACATTGTCTATAAAGGAATACATAGGCAAGATCAGATGCATCAACATAAAACATAATTCACAACAAACAAAGAGAGAAGATGCCTTTAATCGTTGAAGTATTGTAGATTGATTCCAAGCTTCATGTTCACTAAGACCAAGGGCAGAACAAGAACCATTCTTTGTAACCAACGAGTTAATTTGATCCAATCTTTATAACCTTCGAGTTATGAGAGTCGCCAAGACAAAACTCGAATGCTCCATTCATTGTGATCTGCGATACTAGAAGCAATGAGGAGCATTTCCTTGTTGAAGAGGTCTTTGGATCTCATATGGGAATCGATGTAGTAGTGAGAACGTCTATAAAAATAAGATGTGCCACGTTACCTAGCTTCACTTCAACCCATTGCAACCAAGATAGGCTATAAGAGAAAGAAGAGATATATGTCCAGAAAAACAAGTTCAAACACAGTTCTCTCTTATCTTGACTCATCAGCATGATGCTTCATGTAATTCAACGAGATAGAGAGAGGAGGAAGGGTGTGTGTGTGTGTGTGAGAGAGAGAGAGAGAGATGAGTGCTCCTTTGTTTGGCCTCACACCCCAAACCACATAGGGGGCGGTGTTCAATGTGGTTTCACATGCCACATCAGCTGAAACCAGACTCCACTTTCTCTGGTCTTACAAATCCATCGCTTCGGCTTCTATTAAATTTAGCACAACATGTAACCAACTTTAATGCTATACGTTTGCTTATCTTTTCGGTTACGGCTCGTTAACAGAAATTTATAATTTTCAACAAACATAATTATTTTTTGGTTTTAAAAAATTTTGATGTACATTTTAAATATTTTTAACTGTAATGATATTTATGGATGCATTATGTGAATTTTAATGTACTTTTACATTTTTCCTGAAATAGTCGGCCAAAAGAAAGTTATCTTTGTTGGAAACTAATCAAACAATGTATAAGACACATAATTTAGAAAATTAAATTATGACTTACACATTGTTATCATTTTTATATGATTGCATTATTTTTTCTTACAACTAAATCAAATTCAAAGTATGAATAAATGAGGTGTTTTTTCCAATTTATTTTATCTAGTTTAGAATTTAAATAAGTAATTATTCCATCTCAAAAAACTAATATTAAAAACCTTTTTTGAATGACAAAGTAAAAATAAAAACCTACTCATTTTGCAAACATCAATTAATTAAATATTTTTGGATTTGTGGAACTCTAATAAAGACTAAAGTAAAATACACGAATGATTCTAAAGTCAAATATAAAACTGAATTCCAATCAAACTAACATTTCGAACTTTCAAAAAAATTGAAATTATAATGGTACACGAATTTGTTGAAGTTGAATGAGGTGGTGCACGTTTTCAATGGAATATCCTTAAATTCCAAACACGTATATTTGTAACTTATATATTTTCTGATAAAGATGGTGGATCTATTCGGTTCAGCTAAGGGTGTATAGTTGAGGTTGGATAGGTTTCATATAATATTCGAAAGCGAAACCATATATGTATCCGGTAAAAAAAAAAAAAGTAGAAACTGCACCATTAATTTTAAAGATAATTTGTTTAATTTGGATTTGGCTGGGTTTTTAGGTTATTATACTCTCTATATACTACAAGCTAATTCATGTTTTGCAAAAGGGAACTTATCCTTAAGAATAAACTATTTACCGAAAAGAAATTATCCGCGGAAAGTAACCTAATTATTGAAAAGAAACTATCCCCGAAAAAGCTTACCATATGACAACTAATTTCCGCCTAAAATTGATTCTCGAAAGAAATTGTTGTATAGTTTATACCGATCGTGAGGGTACATTACTACCACACACATATATATATATATATATATATATATATATATATATATATATATATATATATATATATATATATATATATATATATATATATATATATATGGTAGTAATGTACCCTCACGATACAGCGGTATAAACTATAAAACAATTTCTTTCAAGAATCAATTTTAGGCGGTAAAGTGAATATACCTAACAACCTTATATAAGCTTAGGTACCTATATATATATATATATATATATATATATATATATATATATATATATATATATATATATAGAGAGAGAGAGAGAGAGAGAGAGAATAGTTATATGGAAAATGAATGATTAGGGCAACACATATTTGAACCAATGAAAACATGACAACACATCACTTCCAAAATAACTTCCACAATACATTACTTGTGAAGAAAGAAATGGACACGTGTCATTTGATTGTTGGTTCCGGTAGATGTTGCCCTAGTTATTTGTTTTCCATAGAACTCATTCCTATATATATATATATATATATATATATATATATATATATATATATATATATATGTTCATGTGAGACGACCTAATTTTGTGAGACCGTGAGACGTATTTTTTTTTATTTTTTTTAATTTTTTTAGTTAATTCAAGTTCCAAAAATAATATTTAAAAAAAGAATTTTTGGATTTTTCCATTTATTTTGCATTTTAAAATTATTTTTTAGAATATGTACAGTGTAATATTGTATTAGAATATTTTACGTATTTTTCAAAAAAAAATGGAATTTATTTATTTATTTATTTTTTATTTTTTTTAGTTAATTCAATTTCCGAAAATAATATTAATTTTTTTTTTTAGATTTTTCCATTTATTCTGCATTTTAAAATTATTTTTTAGAATATGTCAGTGTAATATTCTATTAGAATATTTCACGTATTTTTCAAAAAAAACGGAATTTTTTTTTTATTTTTTTTAGTTAATTCAAGTTCCGAAAATAATATTTAAAAAAAGAATTTTTGGATTTTTCCATTTATTTTGCATTTTAAAATTATTTTTAGATTTGGTCTCACGGTCTCACAAAATTAGAATGGTCTCAAATGAACCTGAACATATATATATATATATATATATATATATATATATATATATATATATATATATATATATATATATATATATGGTTAGGATTAAATATAAATTACATATATTGTGTGATTGTATGACTAGATTTGGTCCATTGGATTATTATTCTTAATTGCTAAGATTGCTATGGTATACCATAGTTACGGTGTTATGCATTACATGTTAACATTGCTTTATTAAAAAAAAACTTATATCTAAGGGCATTATAGACATTCTTATTTAAACATCAACTAAAGAAACTGCTATTATTTAGATAGTTACACTTTTTTATTTTTCAAATCCATATAAGCTAACAAATTTTTATTTTTATTTTATTTACTTTTTTAAAAGAAAAGTAGTTTCGGATCATATAACATCAAACACGTCCTTTCATTCTTAAGAAATTTGACTATAGCCAAGTGATTGTTTAAGTATTAACATTCTTAAAGAATATACGTATATATTTTTCAATAATAACAATTTTCATCAAAATAAAAATAATTCTTATTGCAAAGTTGACATATTCATGTGTGATGATGAGAATAATTAATATTAACATTCTCATACGACGTTCTTGATAAATTTTTGGGAGGCAGGACCACTTTGTAGGTCTCAAGAATTTAAGCATTCTTAAAGACCTGATGAAAGCAAAAATATTTGTAGCTCTGTAACACTACACATTTTTATACAACTTAATATTCTTGAAGAATAGAATAGTTAATATTAACATTCTTAGTATTCTATGAAAATGAAAGAATAAAACATAAATTACAAGTATATAACTGACATTCTTAAAGAACAATACATGAACTGCAAATGAATTAACATATTGCGTGCATTATACAAATGAAGGATTTTTGAAGAAGTTGAAGTGTTCTAGCTCTGAAACACCACAAATGTTTTATATAACTGAAATTTTTGTGACAGATATCATAGTAAGCATTCTTAAAGGATATTGCAACATGCATTCTTAGAGAATATCACAATATTCATTCTTAAATATTATCGCAATAGGTATTCTTAAAGATTAGCTTTAGCAACTTCCTTTTGATAATCGAACTGCAGGTCCTTCCATTCAACTTTAAACAACTGCAAAATAAATTTGAAGATTTAATTTGATAGCATAAAATTAATAAAAACTAGAATTTTAAACAATTGCTCATAATTATCTCTCACATATAAATTGTTCCATAGTTATTTTATTGTGGAATTTCATCACTCACTTTTTGTTCTTAAAAAAATTAAAGAACTTAGGTTTAATGAAAGCTTGGCCTACAAAGTTACTATGAATTTATCTCATGATTCGTCGCCACTTTATGGGTAGTTTCCCAAGCTCTTTAAAGCACTTCCAGGAAGACACTACTAATTCCAACATAGAAGCTAGAATGCTAGACTTTTTTATTTTATTAATCTTATAGAATTAGAGATCCTCTATGTTAATAAATTACTGTTTGATCGGTGGTATTTCTTCCTAGTGTGTTTAGATTATAAAAAGATGATGTATTTCCTATTTCTACCCTTTAACTAAAAATTGATTGAAACCTGTACACTTTTATTCAAATACAAACATGAAACTACATAGAAGGTTACTAATTGACATTTTTAATTGTATTTTTTTTGAAGAATTATACAATGGTGTGTTTTAGAAGAAAATATTTGCAAATCAAAATACCGATAAGAAATTCCCATATAATTTGTTTTCATCACTTCGTTGAGGCAATTTGACAAACACCTGGTAGGCAATCTATTTGGTTTTTAATAGAACTTGAAAACTGTAGGTTATTTTTCCAGGTAGGAGGACAAAGTAATATGTAAATCAAAGACTCTCTTCGTTTAATTCACTATTCAATTACATAAGTTAAAAACTTACATAATATATCAATAAATCAACAATGGCTTCTCTTCTTCCTAGCCGGGAGGACTTGCAATGAATGAGGAAATGGGAGGAAAGTCCAAAATCATAACTAATACCTGGTGCAAAATCAAAATTTGAGATACATTTTAACAACTTTTGAGAAAGCCACCACGAAGGGCGCTTACAATTTGTAGGGATGGGAGAATTAACATTCAAATGTCAAAGTTTCCCCTGAAAGATTGACTTTGATTTCTAAAATTGAATATATCTGTAAGAGTGAAAGACTCCAAAAAGGGCGGTCCAAAACATCGTCTATAGTAAGGATGAATACGAGAGAGAACAAAGGAAGAAGATGAATCCCATAGGAATGCGATTTCTGCATAATTTTAGGCTTTATTTTTGGTTATCTAGTTAATTATGATTTGTTATTTTGGGATAATAAACTAGTTTAATGGAAAATTCCAAAATTACCCCTATCATGATTGGTCCATAATTGGTTATACGTTCACACAATATATATTGGTTATATATGAACCTAACTATATATATATATATATATATATATATATATATATATATATATATATATATATATATATATATTGGAATGTCGATGAACAACTATTGTGCTGACGTGCAGACAGTACTATTCTATGACATATACTAAAGAATAAGTTGTTTAGTAATGTGAATATGTTCATCCTCACACAAATATATTTATTTTCATGTATTCTCACTAATTTTTATTCATTTTTGTTCTCAAACATCGTTTTTCATTCATTTTTATTCTTATAGAATACGACTCAATAAACATTCTGACAACATTACGACAGAATGAGATGACAACATTACGACAGAATGAGAATAATAATAAAAAGTATATAATAATCTTATAGACGATTTAATTAGTGAGAATGTGTGAAAATGACAATAGTTTTGTATGACTGAACATATTCATATTATCAAACAGCCTATTTTCTTTGTCATTCTCACAGGATATCACTATCCACACGTCTACATAATAGATGTCAATCCACATTTGAACCTAGGAAAATACCAAGTATAGTAACTTTTTTTAGGGGGGGGGGGGTAGGGGGATTTCAAAATTTAGTCATGCAAAAAGACATTTTTGGCTATAGACACGCATTCCGCAGAGGACCCTCTACGGAGCTCCGCGGAACGAAGAATCCTCAGCGGAGAAGGGTTATTTTCGTAATTTCACCCTTCTTTTTGACAAAAATGGTCTCCCTCTTTAGTCCCCCACTGGTCTCCCGATTCCTCTTCCACTTCGACAGTCTCTCTGCATCGATACGTCATTCCGATTTTCTGGCGAGAAGGAGTTTAAAGCCGACGACAACGACATCATTTTTCTGGTGAAATCGATTTGAACCAGCCAAATCCAACACTAATGGAGGGCAATTTCCCTAATATTTTCGCCGATGGATATGGCTCCCAGGTATTTCTCACATTCCCCTCTTTGGATTAATGTCGTATTGTATATATTTAAGATTCAAATGTTACGAAAATCCAACTCATAAGCATCAATATGTACAAATTTAGATTTGGTAGATTTAAGGATTAACAAGCAACCAGATTTGGAAAGATCCATTCCGCGGAGGGTAGGTCACTCTGCAAAGGGACCTCCGCAGATTGATGTATTGCCTCTTCAAAATGAACCAAAAAGCACAAAATGTGTCTCCGCGAAGGTGTAGGTCACTCTGCATAGGGGTCTCCGCGGAATGAAATGAAATTGCTTTCCCCCCTTTTTTTCCTTCCCTTTTCTATCAAGTCTTTATTATATAAAAAGTAGATTTGCTATTTATTTCATAAACCGAATTAGAAAAGTAATTTTTAAACCTTGTTTTCATTTTCAATTACTAACGTTTTAAATTAAATGTATATGTTTTGTAGCACGGTGATCTCAATCAAAAAGCAAATTTAACTTTAAAAGGCATGGTGGGCACGATCATTAAAGACTATATTTTCCGCGCCTAACACAATCACAACGAGTATTATTTGAAGCTTCGTAGTTTGGAAGATTCTTAGGAATGCATGTCCCCCATGGTGACCCCTTATTTGTGCATTTGATGATGTTACATGAAGTAAGGTCTCAACAAGTGTTTGAAATGGGGAGGTTTCTTTTTGAGATACAGGGGATGTAGTTGGATTTTAGTGAAACCGAATATATTTTGATTTGTGGCTTAAGAGTTGGTCCTAGGGATGAGCAAAAGGACCGAACCGGTCGGAACCGGCCAGAACCGGACCGGACCAGGGAACCGGCTTCGGCCAAAATCAAGAACCGAACCGGCCCGGCGGTTCTACCGGTTCCCGGTTCCTACCGGTTCTTGTCGTGTCTTCAAATGTTGGAACCGCTCCTTGAAAAATAGCATCATATGGTTCCGGTTTTAGCCAGTTCTACCGGTTTTTGCCGGTTCTACCAGTTCCGATTAAATCGGTTCCGGTTCCTACCGGTTCCCGGTTCCAAAAATCCACAAAAATAACGTCCCGGTCCCGGCCCGACCGGTTCCATCGGGTTCCGGTTCCGATGCCGGTTCCGGTTCCGGCCGGTTCCCCGGTCCATATGCTCATCCCTAGTTGGTCCTTATGTGTATTTACTCTATGATGAAAGAGGCCGGTCAAATTCAAATTTTCGTGCTCGGTTGTTCCCAGACATTACTGATGCACGTTTGCGGCTGAAAGATTTAGAAGACTACATTATGTCTCTGAATTATTTGTCACTTTAGGATGAAGATGTTGTGATGTTTATCCAACTTGTTTTTATGTTAAAAGGTCTCCAAGGACAGGACGTTAAAACGAGCATTCCCGCGACAGTATACAAGCTTGCTGATAATATAGATGATTAGAACAGTTATTACACTTAAAGATTGTGTATAAATACAATAATAATTGTAATAAATAAACTGAAAATTGTAGGTTTGCATGAGGTATGTATTTCTGGACCTATACTTTGGGGTTGATGCAAGGAATGTTTGAGAAAATAGAAAATTTTAGAATATTCAAACAGACCAATCCCAAATCCAAGAAAGTACACAAGTATACCATTGTCGGTTTTACGCTTCTGTTTAAGGTTAGTTTCTAATGCATTTAAATAGTTATCATACTTTAGGTTTTTTACGATAATAACATTGTACTTCGGTTTGTACTATATAATACCGTTGTAATTTCATTTTTATACTATAATAGCATGATACATACCTTTTTTCCATAGATATGGATTTTGGAGACGTTCCTAGAGGCAACCTAGTATTATATACGAACGCCGACAGAATTCCCACGGATGAGGTCGTGGAGAAGTAAAACACCATTATCTTGGGTTCAATGTCGTTGAATAACCAATGTGTCTGTGGTATGCTTTTTATATTAAGGATTATATATAATTACAAATTCCAATTTTTTTCACGTTAAACTAAGAATCTGATTTTTGCAGCGTAACAACCAACCTATTTCTGTCGTGGCAAACCCGACGGAGCTCATGATGTTGTTTTATCTTCGCTACATCAATTGGACTCTTACCCATGAAGAGTCTCCCCCACGACAACATAATCCACCTATTGTGGCCTCGCCTCCTAGAAGAAAGAAGTACAAGTCAGAAACATCTTCGACTGAATCCGCCACAAATGCTTCTTCCTCGCAACAGTCTGAAGTAAAAAGAACTTATATGTCAAGTGACATATCAACAAGGTCGGTAAAGAAGAAGAAGACGAGCACAAAAGCGTCTACTAGGCATTGTGGCTGACTTAACTTCTAAAGTAGACCATGTATTACAGAAAAAAGATGAACTAGATACACGGTTTGGAGAGGAGGAGAACATGGTAAATAAAGAGGATGAAACATATTACCATGGTACAAAGTTGGACGATGATGATATATCTACTCATGGTTTGGAGGGAAAATTTGGGCGTACACCTACGCATGTTGAGCCGTCACCGTATGTGGGTGAATATCACAAAAAAACAGTGACTCCTATTGTTAGGCTGCAACGAAAGAGGGGTGTTGCATGGTATCAGCGGACGTCATTCACAGTGGTACAAAACTCATATTTTAAAGTTGGTGTATTTATAAAATATTACGTTATTGATAATTATTTAACATGTTAATTTTTTAGATGCAATCCACACCAAAATTGAAGAAAATCACCAAAACAAGGGAAAAAGTAGTGGAGAATCCTGAAAAAGCGAAGGAAGATGTTATGTATGAAGAGAGTAATGATGTTTCAGATCATCTCCTATTGGACAAGCTTCATGCTGCCAGTACGTTGGGTTTTTGGAAAGAATGGAATATGATCTCTTCCAACCTCAAAACTACACATAGTTTGCATATACTCCCACTGGATGTGGAGTTTTGTTCAAGGTTACTTGCAGTTACTGACTTTAGGTGGTTAATTTCTTCGGTAACATTTGTTTAATTTTAACTAATTTTTTAGATGATAATATATGTAAGTAATTGTAACATTTTTATTTTAAAATGTACATCATATTGCGATGTGGATTGGCTTGCTCATGGATGTAACACCATAAAGTTTCAAACAAAATTTTCATTTTAAAACACATAAAAACTCATAATATATATTTCAAAAACATAATTGTTCAAATGTCAACACAACTCTTCGTAAAATTATCACTATCCCAGAATCCACATGATCTCGAAATCAGTGGGTACAATCAAGTCGGCGCCTTCCCTCGGTCCTGAGAAGTACCTGAAACACATGTCACACAACACGGTAAGCACAAAGCTTAGTGAGTTCCCCAAAATACCACATACACAAATAATAAGTCTTTCATGGCTATAACTCGGCATGGACCCTCCGATCTTATGCGTCTCGATGTGGACCCTCCGGTCATGTATCTCAGTGAGGACCCACTGGTCTCACAGCTCAGTTTGGACCCTCCGGTCCTGTCTTAGTGGAAACCCTCTGGTGCCATAACTCGGGTTGGACCCTCCGGTCCTATCTCAATAAAACACAGAATATACCATATATATCACACAGACAAAATGCATAATATCACGTAACTCAAATAAGTACAAAAGACCCTCCGGTCACACATAGATACCACTCATGGTAAGTATAGTGAGAAGATTCACCTTGTAAGTAAGCAAGGAAAACTAGATACCCCTCGAACAGCCTAATCTCCGCCTACACGTAATAAGCATCTCTAATTAACTCATAAAGATCACAACTTCATATAAACTCATGCTAATCTCTATCTAACTCTTGGAATGGGTAAAAGACCATTTTACCCCTCAATGGTCCTCATAATCCCTGCCTTGACCAAACCCTAAAGCCAACAGAAGTCAACATTGGAGTCAGCTGTCCATGTTGACCTGACTCACCGAGTGCACCTATGTGACTCGCCAAGTCCCCATTGTTCCTCAGTACATTGCGAAAACCCAACTTAACTCGTCGAGTTGCCTCATCAACTTGCTGAGTTACCCTTTTCCAGACTCATCGGGGAAAACCCTAGCCGACTCGTCCAGTCCCTTAAGTCAAATTCTCATTCAGAAGTTTTAAGGCAGATCTACCACTCCAAAATCTACATCCAGCCTCCCAAGGTTCGAATGCCACATAAAGCTTCTATCTTTACATTCATGCATGGCATATTTTCTCCATAATGCCAATACAAGTTCTAACTAAGGTGTTTAAGCACAATAACTCTTTTATAGCTAAATAAAGCTAGGACCTTTGTACTCTATGGACTTCACAAGGTCCAGATCTGATGTCTCAATGCTTGGCAAGCACAAGTCATACCAAATCTCTAGTAAATATGGAAAAATCCCCAAAAGTTCCTCATTAGCAAGATCTAAACAACATAATGAGCAAGGTGTTGGGATTTGAGCATTCTAAGACTCTTAAGGTGTACATGCAACCCTAGAAACCTTGGATTTATGTTTTACTATGATACATGCAAAATTGATTTTCCAAGGTTCATAACCTATCTAGCATACATGGGAAACTTTTAAACATAAAAGATAGTAAGAAATACATACCTTCAGTTGCTTGGATTTCTTGAGAACCTTGTGAGCCTAGCACCTCAAGTGTGATGCCTCAAATTTCTCACACAACACCAAATACACTTGGAATAACCTTGAGAGAAATAGAACACTTCTAAAATCGGCTATGACCTCTTGTTCTCACTAGTACTGATTTTGGTTGCTCACATAGTCCTTTTATAGTGTGTAATAAGTAGGGTTACACCATGTAAACCCTAACTTGACATGGCTCTTCATTTCCATGATCCATGGGTTCAAAGACACCATGGAGCATCCATGGAGCATCCTATGGGTTTTAGCCCAGCTTGATAATCCATGGAGCATTAGCCCACTATACAAGTATGGGTGATTTACACAATCAACCCATATATTTAATTAGTCTTCCTTAGATCACTTAATTGATTCCAAATTAATTCTTGATCGATACTAATTAAATAATATTATTAATATATTAGAACTTATAATATATTAATAAACCTTAAGTGTTATTTCTCTCATTTTGGTCTATCCAAATGCATGATTCCATGCAACCCAAATGAACCATGCTAATCGGGTCAAGTACATTCCAGAAATAGTTATGAACTTACACACCTAATCCAACAGTCTCCCACTTGGATAAGTCTAATAACCATATCTGCAAGAATAACTTCAAGAACCGATCAACAATCGTAGCTCTTTCAAGGTCTCGCAGAACTAAGATGATGATGATACACCATTTAAGATAAGTGAACACATAATCCTCTATTCTAGATATCAGCCGGACAAATACATGGAACAACATCTTACTTATTATCCAGCAGTTTGTTTCCCGATTTCCGATTTATTTGACATAGAATTTATTTGAACACATCAACTTAGTTCTGACCGCACCCGGTACATCGGTCAACACAAAATCATCGAGGGGCCCAGATATCGCTTCTAATCCAATAAGGAACAGATAAACTTCGACTCATATGCTTGTTCTACTACTTGTTGAATCATACACAAAGGCATGTTTTATAACATCGGATTACCAATGCGTTTACGTACAATCAATGTATAACCTACTCATAGGCAACAAGTCATATCTCTAGGTTTGAAGACTTATATGATATTACCATCTCATGATCACTCGAGATAAATTCCATGAAGTGATACCAGTGAGTGTGGGTTGAATCCAATACTCAGAACTTATGAGCACTCATGAATGTTGCAGTAATCCTTGCTATGTCCCATACCTTGGACATCTACAATCAAGCTTCATGACCGTCTTGATTCATATCTACGTCCAACATACGACTGACTGTGGATGGTTTGATTAACTTAGTCATCCAGGAAGAGCGACTTAGTTATTCTAGAAGTTAAAACATGCAAAGTGAAACACAAGAATGATCAAATCCAATATGGTCTCAGAACTTATAAATAGAAATAAAACATCTTTTATTTATCACCATATTGATTACCCATCATTCATTGCATACTGTTTCAAACTATCAACTTTATTCTTGAATTAAAAACAATAGTTTTCCCATGCTCCAAGCATGTACACTATGTTTTTTTAAACACTAGTCATGCCATATACCAAGTATGCACACTATGTTTTCCAAACATTAGTTATGACATACACCAAGTATGCACACTAAGTTTGTCTATGATCTTTACTCTGTGAAATAGATCGATTGAACATAATTCTAGTGATACTTATTTCACAATCCCAAATCCTTACCGTAAATGCAAGAATTCCAAATTCCTGCCATTTACCTCAATCTGTTAGATTCTAAACTTAAATACATTGGTCCTCTTGTAATGATTATGCACAAAGTCACAGAGACTTGTCAACAGACATTACCGAGTATTCCAATGGAGATCAACTCCATGGAACCGAAGTCTCATATTCAAAGTTCATTGCCTTTGAACATTCTTCTTGCATTAAGTTTCCTAATCTTACACAGATTTAATGAATAACTTCCACCTATGGGAACATTTTCATATTCTCCTTTTGACTATTACTCCTGAACAAGAGTTACCTCTTTTCAGATTATGTCAATATGGTCCTTCCAAAGTTAACATTATACTTCCAACTGTCCCTGAGCAACCAATCTTTAGTAAACCTTAGATTGTCCTCAACAATTGCTTAATCAAATTATTCATATCTCTAGTTCTAGTACTTTTCATTCTTAATGCTCTGGGCATTTGGAAAAATTTAGAATAAATGAATATTATATCACATGAAATCGATCCTATATCCGAAGCATATGGGACACGATTCATAAAGACATGATACTAGACCAGTCTTTTGCTATAATATTTCTATTTCTATTTGCCAAGTTCTCATAATTCAAATTATAAAAATGGATGTCGTAATCATAATCGAATTTTAGAACGCAAAGAATGGACCCATATATAGAATTTCCTTATGTTGAGCCATTCCAACATAAAATTCAATATATATATATATATATATATATATATATATATATATATATATATATATATTGAATTTTATGTTGGAATGGCTCAACATAAGGAAATTCTATATATGGGTCCATTCTTTGCGTTCTAAAAAATATATATATATATATATATATATATATATATATATCCTTGACTAAATATTATTAAAACCTCAATCGAAGCTTTTAGAATTGAAGTGAAGTATAATTTCCTCTCCCTTAATTATATCAAAACAACTTTTTCCCAATTTAAACCTTTTGTTTTCTATAATTAACATTGCTAACTTGCAACACTTATTATAATTATCATGCTCCCACTTGCATGATGCTTATTATCATGAAGCTTAGGCTCCCACTAGCTTTGGCATGTACTCAGAAATCTGTTGGACTTCTAGAAATCAATACTTTATTGATCTTCTTACCAAAGTTCATATTTCTGATACGAGATGCTTTGATAAAACTTTATCAAAATCATACACCTTTCCTTAGATAGCACACATGTGTGTCTAAACCGTTTCAAAACTATGAAAAGGGATGTCGTAATCATAGTCTCAATTGTTTAGACCTTTGCCATTTCTCACAAGTCCATGTTAGTGTGCCGGTTAACCACACACGCTCCACTAACGACTTTGAGAATGCAAATATGACAATTGCTATCTAGTTAAAATCTACTTAGTGAAAGAGTTTCCTCACCATCATTTTCATGAATCGAAGAGAAACCTTATGACACTTAGATTTTCTGATGTATGTGTTCCTATTCATGTGACTTTGTGTAAACCATAATCACAAGACAAGGTTAGTGACAAATCCAAACTCTTATGGATTGAACTTGTGCAGTCTTAACTTCTTGCCACCTGGCAACTCAAGGGCTTGCCAATGCTTCAAAGTTGTTATGCAACCAACGAAGAACTCTCATAACTCATATGCAAAGCCAACTTTAACTGGAATGGTCACAAAAATAGAAATATGTCAACACGATATGTTATAAACCTCAAGTCGTGTGCTAGTGATAAACTATAGGTTTTTCTTTTGATTAGATCTAGAAGATTTTTCAAGATCTTTAAGACTCCCACTGCTCTCTTGACATATAAGACTCACTTGCCAAATATTCAAGAGATAGTCTGGATTCTCTATCAAGACAAACACTTCACACAATTGGCCTTAAGTTGGTCTCTTGTTTATCCAAAACATCACAACTTACCAATTTCAAATGTACAAGAGTAGGACACATTTTACTCTTACATTTGACAAGTGTTATAAACCTTTCTTTAAGATATGTCACTCAAGTTGCAATCTTGGAGTATGACTCTAAGACTTGTTTTCGAATGAAGTATGACTCATCTTCTTGATTTAACCACTTCAACAATTCATGATTCCTCTTCTTAGCCATAAGAATGAACTAAGATGTCCTTAGAGGACCAATTGTGATATGGTTTTTTAATCATTAAGATGATCACAAAACATGATACTAAAGTACCCTTCCATCTTTTCAGATTTGAGAAACTTTTTTCTTTCTGCCTAATTTGATTCTTCTCATTCGTCCTGTAATACATCGAAACTTTTCCAATGTTTCAGAATTATACTTAAACTGGTAAGTATAACCATATTTACTTAACTTTAGTAAATCATGACGAATATCCTTATCGATCTTTTGTGGTGGACCTTGACTAATGCACAAGAATGTGTATTGGATCCCTTAGTCCTTTACTTGACTCACATATACATGTAAACAAGGAATTAGTCTTAATTTTCCAAAGATGAAAATTCTCATTCATCATACTATACAACTTGCATGATTTCCAAGTTTCTATCCAACTGAAACCTTGGATGATGAGAATCTTTCCTTATTTTAAATTTAGACACTACCACAAATGAAAGAATCAAATTCATATTTCCATTATTGCTAGAAATATACAAACATCAATTTTCCATAAGTGCCATTGCAAGGACATATAAAATAAAACAAAATTTTATTTATTTATCAAATGCAGAAAAACATTCCTTACAATGCAACTTTAAATGGAAACTATGCTATTACATATTTCCTAGCAATTTATCATAACTCTCTAAGTAGTAGCTCAAGAATCCGATCTTCGAACCATGCGATTGAAATCCATCTTCGCGATCAAATTCAACATACTCTTTCTTTAAGTGTCCTTTCCTTTTCTTGATTATGCTAAACACCAAAATGTAACCGAGTCACATTTTGTATTAAGAATCATCAGTAAGGAACTTAACAGAGTTAGATAGTGGACTTACCTGAAGTAGAATCAAACTTTCTGACTAGACCTTCTCTCAGATCTTTCAGGTAGTTAGGGTAGCTTTGAAACCAATGCCCTTCCTTTTTGGCAATAGAACCATATGGACCCTTTGGGAATGGTACACATGACTATTTCAGACTTAGCCTTTCTCTTTACCATCTGGTCAACTGAGTTGACTATGACCGATCCCTTTCCACTGGGAAGAGAAAGCTTTCTGGATTTCCAATGTCACCAATTTGTCAATGTCCATGGTAGTTTGGGAAGTTGATCTACTAATCAAATTTGCTTTACCAGAGCTCCAAATCATTGCTGATTCAGCAGCACCAAGCAAATAGATAAGATCATTAAGGGTCATGTGATAGTCTGTTACATAGTAATCCCAAAGAAACTTACCATCTAAAACAAGTTTTATAATACCAAAACAGTTTAGGGTAATGTTTCTAGTCCATTTCCAGCAGCAGAAGTCGAAAAACTACATTCTGGGGCTCCTACTCGTCGATTGCATGAACCTACTCGACGAGTAGGATGAGTTTACTCATGGACTCGGCGAGTTCATGCTGCAGAGTGCATAAAACTGAATTTTTTCAAAATTTTGCATCAAGTATCAAACAAACAAGCCTAGACTCTGATACCACTGTTGGGATTTGAGCATTATAACACTTCTAAGGTGTACATGCAACCCTTGAAACCTTGGATCTCTGTTTTACTATGATACATGCAAAATTGATTTTCCAAGGTTCATAACCTATTTAGCATACATGGGAAACCTTTAAACATAAAAGATAGTAAGAAATACATACCTTTAGTTGCTTGGATTCCTTGAGAACCTTGTGAGCATAACACCTCAAGTGTGATGCCTCAAATGTCTCACACAATACTAAATACACTTGGAATAACCTTGAGAGAAATAGAACACTTCTAAAATTGGCTATTCCCTCTTGTTCTCACTAGTACTGATTTTGGTTGCTCACATATTCCTTTTATAGTGTGTCATAAGTAGGGTTACACCATGTACCTAACTTGACATGGCTCTTTATTTCCATGATACATGGGTTCAATGACACCATGGAGCATCTTATGGGTTTTAGTCCAACTTGATAATCCATGGAGCATTAGCCCACTATACAAGTATAGGTGATTTACACAATCAACCCATATATTTAATCAGACTTCTTTGAATCACTTAATTAATTCCAAATTAATTCTTGATCAGTACTAATTAAATAATATTATTATATTAGAACTTATAATATATTAATAAACCTTAAGTGTTATTTCTCTCATTTTAGTCTATCCAAATGCATGATGCCATGCAACCCAAATGAACCATGCTAATCGAGTCAAGTACATTCTAGAAATAGTTATAAACTTAGACACCTAATCCAACACAAGGTGATGGTTTTTACCTTTCAACATAAGCTCCAAGTGAAAGAATGTAGGACCCCACAACATTTTCTCGTTCCTTGCTTGTATCTCACTTCTTTCCTTTCAAATGATTCACCAAAACACTCAAATATTAGCTCTATCACTCTCTCTTAGCTCAATGTTCGATTAGGGTTTCATATAGGGGAGTTGGGTAGCTGGCGAGGCGTAAATGAGGACATAAGTTTTCTTAAATAGGCCCTAAACCCGGGGATATAGGGTTTCCTCACACAGCGCCTACTCGGCGAGTCGGCTCTCTGACTCGTCGAGTCGGTCATTAAACCCACGTGACTAATCCAACTCTACTCGACGAGTCGGACACCCAACTCGTCGATTCACTCATTAAATCCCAAGAATAAATAAATAAATAAATAAATAAATCCAATACCTGGTAGTCAGAATGTTACAATGGAAAGACGACCGGCGAAAGCAAGGTGAACGATATACCCTCAAGAACTTAATTTTCAACCCGAAAAATCATTTTTTAGGAATGTAGCAAATGGCGTTGGAGGCTATCCTAAATGGATGGATGTGGCTATCGTTAGTTAAGTTTAATATTTATTTACTTATATATATATATATATATACATATAAATATATATATAATATTACTGAATTTACGACTATTTAATTTTTTTTGTTAGTAGGTTCTATTCCCCATAAATGTTATTGGTGTACATTGGTTTTTGGCAGTGCTACATTTAAATACCTGGAGAGTACACATTTATGATTCAGTACAACCTATGAATTTCTTCTCAAAGTACTTGACTGGTGGAGAATTCAAAAGTTTTGGGGATAATATTATCTTAGAGCTAGATGCCATTGAGTATTGGAACGACTTCCCTGATGGGCACAAAGACAATGCAATTGTGGAGTTGGTTGATACAATAGGTGCGCCATAGCAGGAATATATTCAAGATAGAGAGGATTGTGGAGTATTCATATGCATGTTTGTGGAAATGATTGTTTCAGGGGTACCCATGAAGAGTGATAAGCCACGTAGAGATGCAAGATTTCTCTACAGAAATAAGATGAAAAATATTATTTGGGATACTATATAACTTGATTTTAGGAACTTTGTATATATTAATATGAATTATTTGTTTTTAGTAATTTTGTTTAATATAAATATGTGTTTTATTTATTTTTGTTATTATATTTGTTTCATGGACTGCCAAGTCACTTCCGCGGATTGTCAGTTCACTATAAAATGACTCAAAAATGTATATCGTTTCATCTAACCTATATCACTTCATCTATTTTGTATCTTTTACAATGGGTTCAAAACCATGGACCGCTGAGGAGTATTTGCTTCTAACTCGTGCATATATTAATGTCTACGAGAACATCAGTTTGGATGATAGAATGTTTTGGCTCCTTTTAACCAATACCTTCAACACTGACACTGAAACCACCTTAGAATACCATCATAGCACGCTCGATATAGTTATTCAATGATCTTTATAAGAAGATTGAAGATACACGTGTGAATGATACTGATGAAGACACCTTGGAGGCTACAAATCCATTAGAAACTGAGATAGTTTCGACTATGAAGCCCCTTGGAATATTTTGAAAAATCTCTCGTATTTTTAACAACTGATGCGTTTAGTATTGCGCTTGTATTGCTTTATTTATATGCAATATGGTTGAGTTTTTATTTGCGTTTTTATTATGATATTTATCATTTATTTTTTGAAACATAATGCACCAACAAATATTACAATACATTCAAACAAAAAAAAATTACAAATAACATAAAAACATTACACAAAAAGAAAACAAAACAGAAAAATAAGCATTACGAATAAGATGTATGACTGACAAACATTACATAAAACATTAGAAATAAAAGAGTCGTCTACATGAAAAAAAAATGTTTATTTTTAACAAGATTCTAAGTGTTCGTATACTCGAAATCATTTCCATCAAACTCGCACATGTAATATTCGTTCACGTCTTCAAGAAGTTTTTCATCGTCTGCATGAGAGCGTCGCATTTTCTCATAATTGTAGCATCGATTGAACCATGTGTCTTTATTCTTTAAATCCATCCATTTACTAACAATATCGGGTTTTAGCCGTTCTTGTCATTGTCCCACCTCATGGTTGAACAAAGCTATTAGGCAGGACCATTCATCACCAACAAGGAAATGAGGGGGAGTCGTTACTGGTAGACCCTTGTAAATGGTAATCAAGCATCGTGTTAGGACCAACACATCTGTTGTCGTCTATGGAGATGTACCATTTGTTGGATTTGTTGCATTCGAAGAAGTTGGTACATTGGACGCCATTTTGTTATAGGATCCCTTTTGTGAGTAAAAGATGTGAATTTCATATAGATACAAGCTTTATTATATAACAAGATAGGTTACGCGGACTGACAAGTAAGTTATGTGGACTACCAAGTCAGTTACGCGAACTGATTGCTCAGTTAAGTGGACAGACAAGTCAGTTTTGCGGATTGACAAGTCAGTTACGCGGTCTGACAACTCAGTTACGCGGTCAGACAAGTGAGTTATACGGACAGACAAGTCAGTTACGCGGACTAAAAACTCAGTTACGCGGACACACAAGTCAGTTACGCGGACTGTCAAATGAGTTACGCGGACTGACAATTCAGTTATACGGATTGCCAAATCAGTTACACGGACTGCCAATTCATTTAGTTACGTGTAATGCTAATTCAGTAACTTATGCGGACCGACAAGTCACTTCCACGGATTGCCTAAACATTTTTGCAGAATAATGAATACGAATTCCTTTTAAATTGGACAACCATTTTCATTTTTAGAAGGTGTCGAAAGTTGTGAAAATGAGTTTAGTCAATGAGGTATTCAAAAAAAGTTTCTTTAGCCTACCGATTTTTTTTCATAATCTGCAAAGAACCAATCATAACACCTTCACGTGCATTGAGAAAGATTCATACAATTGTTTCCAATTTTGTTTTGTGGCATTGGGATGCATGGTATGTAATCCTTTATAGTAATTTTTTGTTATTTGAAGTTGTTATATAGCTAATATTCTTATCTTTACTTGTAGATTCGTACGTTTCTCACGTCTATGATACCAATCATATTTTTTGGTCACGTACCTCTAATTGGGATATACATAACATCCATGTACATTGCAGTTGCTTTAGATGGAAATCATGAACCCCTTCTCATAGCGATTGCTTTGGGAATCATTAACTGTGACGAGTCATGGTTATGGTTCATGAGTAGGCTGAAAGAATGTTTAGGTGATAATACGGAAGTTGGTTTCATAAGCCATATTTTTGATTCCATAGACTTTGCAGTTCAACGAGTCTAGCCTGATTCATACCATGGCTATTGTTGTAAAAATATAGCTGAGAAAATACACGCTTCCACCGGAAGCAATACAGTTATGGAGCAGTTGTTCTGGAATACATGTAAAATGTATAATATGTCTGATTTTTATGTGTGTTTGAACAACTTACAAAATGAGGTGAATGAGAATGAACTTGACTGGCTTGACAATATTCTCATTAAAAAATGGATACGGGCTTTTTCCCTAAAGTATGTTTCAATGTTAAATTCATTGACATTCTCAATGTTGTCTATTGGATAAGAACAAATAGGCATGAGTTACCAATAACATCAATCATTCAAATGGTCCATGACTTGATGCAAGGAGTGTATGTTCAATGTGATGCATTTGGAGTTCATTTCATAGGGGATTTTCATGGTCTTCTAACACCTTATGCACTTAAGGTGCTTCAAACCAAACCCGTTTATTTCGTGTCGTGTCACGGGCCGTGTCTAGAATTGTCAGGCCTAGTTGACGCCTCAACAATTCATAGATTTAGCCTCGGTTTTTCAAGCTATGTCGATTCAACCTCCTGCAGGCAACAACTACCACATAGATCCAGGGGCTAGCTCACACATGTCCTTCAACTCAGGCAACATGCTTTCCCTAACTCCATGTAATTCTAGATGTATTATGGTTGGTAATGGTGTTGTACTACTTGTAACTCATATTGGTCATACTTTTTTCCCGCAATCAGACAACCATCCTGCTTTACATAATGTTCTTATCTAAAAAAATGGTTAAAAACCTCGTGTCTATATGAAAATTCACCACTGATAACTTTGTCTCTATCACTTTTGACCCGTTTGGTTTTACTATAAAGGACTTTAAAACACGTGCGTTGATTCAACGATTTGATAGTGTTGGTGATCTCTATCCTGTTTTTCCTTTATCCAGTCGTTCTCCATCTGACAACATCTTTGTTGTGGTCATTCTTCCTACCTGGCATCGTCCACTTCGACATCATGGCTCTTGAATTTTACAGTTTTTACATTCTCGTTATTTTATTTCTAGCTCAACTAATAAACTTTTGACTTGTCATGCATGTCAACTTGGGAAACATTTTCGTTTAACTCTTTCTGCTTCTACTACTACAACTTCTCGCTTGTTTGAATTAGTACATTCTGACTTATGGACTTCTCATGTTACTAGTATGAGTGGTTTCAAGTACTATGCTCTACTATGCTCTCTTCTTGGATGATTTTTCTCATTTTTTTGTGGGTGTTTCCACTTCATGCAAAATCTGATATTTTTTAAATGTAATTTTCAACTTTCATAAATATGTTCAAACTCAATTTCATACAAAAATCCAACTCTTTCAATGTGACAACGTTTATGAATTCAATAATCAACCATTATTTACTTTTCTTCAAGCTCATGGAATTAAAATATGTTTTTCGTGCCCTTACACGTCTCATCAAAATGGCAAAGCCAAATGAGCTATTCGCACAATAAATAAATAACATCATTTCCACCTCTCTTTGAAGCCTCTCTCTCTAGCCCCCCCCCCCCCCCCCCCCCCCCCCCCCCCCCCCCCCAAATTTTGGGCTTTTACCACACTTAGCAATTCTTTTGTAATATATAAAAAAAACTGTTTTTTTGGCTTGGCACATCTTAACTCAATGTCTAATTGATAGGTATTTGTTGTCAAACTCAATAATTCAAAATTGATATATAATTGTAAGTTGCTCAACATATGTCACTTGTGCAAATAAATATACTTTGGCCGTATTAATTAAATTGCGCGAAAACAAAAGAGAGAATGTGGGAACTAAATAATTATATTTAAGTTAATATTAAAAAAATATTTTAATTTTTTTTAAATGACCAACTAGTCCGTAAGACTACCCCATCGGTATTTTTTGGCAACTTGTTGCTCATTAAGAAGCAATAGCGATATCATTAAAATAATAATAATAAACAGACATAACACCGGATCTGTTTGATACAAAAGACCAAATTTATGATGGTCGCTTTTTTCATTGACCACTTGTAAATTGGATGAAAGAGAAATATTTTTTAATTGACAGTTTGGGTTGGACATGGTCATCAAAATTTTCAAAGACCAAATTCTAGTAATCCATTTAAAAAACATAGTTATTTTTCCAAAACATAAAAAATATGATTTTTTTAACTCCTCATAGTCAGGTTAATATCACTTTTTTAAATCATATTTCTTATTTAATATAGAGTTAATACCATCAAATTTCTTAAATTTTCAGAAAATATTCGGATTTACTCTACGGTAAACTTCATGGGTCACTCATACTCGTATCATACATTCATACCATTTGTGCTAGGAAGTAAGTTCAAATGATGTGGGAGAACATGTGGCGCCATATGTTTATAAGAAAAATCAACATGCAGTTGAAGTAATGAACATGGCAAGAACCAAACTCACGACCTGTTAAAGAAGAGGACAAGTCCTTGTCGACCAAGCTAGGAGGAGATTGTTGTTTTTACCTATGATTTCTTAAATATAACAAGAAACAGCGGAATCTTTATTATTATTATTATTATTATTATTATTATTATTATTATTATTAACTACTATTGTTGTTGTTGTTGTTGTTGTTGTCATCGCCGTTGTTGGTATTGTCGTCGCCGCTACTACAAACATACATTTACGTATTTATACATATTTAAAAACATATACATATTTTTATAAAAGCTAAGTATTTTTTTTTGAAACGTATTCATTCATTTTAACATATATATATATATATATATATATATATATATATATATATATATTAAATGTGTAATCACATATAAATACATATAAATATGTTTTTAAAACATATGATTATAAAAATATTTTTTTAATTAATATAAATACATATAAAGATTTTTTAATATGTTTTAAAACGTATAAATATTTTTTATTATATATATATATATATATATATATATATATATATATATATATATAATGTTTTCGTAAGTTTTTTTTATATATCCTTTATGTTACTGTACTAAATATTTTTTTTTATATATCCCTTATACATTTTAAAGAATATTTTTTCATTTAAAAATATATTTATACATCTAAAAGCGTATTTTATATATGGAAAAACGTATTTATAATTATATGTATAACTTCAATAATAATAATAATAATAATAATAATAATAATAATAATAATGACAACAACATTAATTATTATAATTGCTATTGTATTTATACTTTTTCAGTATTATAAATTATATCTTAAATATCCGGCTTAAATCCAACCTAATTGTAAAGGCTTTGCATTGGGAATGTAAGGTTCGATTGTGCGAATCCCAACACCCTCATTTGATGATTCATGCGCCCGATTTTCAAGTATGAGTAGTGATGTGGGCGCAAGATGGCATCGACATGACGCCATATCATACTAATCATGTCCGATCACTGCTTATATATGACGCCCTCACTTAGACATGTGATCGGCTACATCTGTTAAAATGTATAAATGAATAAATTAGACAAAAGCTCAAAAGTTATTGAACCTAAATCTCACAAAATGATAAATATGAACCTTTCTTAAAAACTTAATGGATTTTATTACATTGTCCCGTTAATATATAACTCCTTGTCACCGTACTTTATTCCCATATTCTATTTTCATTTTTCCAATAGTGAGCACGTCAAGTCGTCAATCCCTATTTCTTGATTTAAACATACAAAAATATTTTTGGCTTCGGACATCTCAACTCTGTGTGTAATTGATCGGTATATGATGTCAAACTCGATAATTCAAAATGATATAGTTGTAAGTTTTTCAACATACATCACATATGCAAGTAAGTAGTACTAATGGTAAAATATGCATGCTTGTATTTTTGTTAATAAAAATTAGAGATAGTTTTGTAAGAAGTTCTATTGACAGTAACATTGTCACAAAAAAGATTATAAGACGGGTGGGTGTTAGGGTGTGGTCACTCACTCCACTATGTTTTTGGCCTGCCACATGAGGACCATACTATTTTCCTCTCACCTCGCCTAACTGATAGAAAAGAGTCTTCACTTCTTTCTTTTTTTAATAAAATATGTAAAATATAATTTTGATAATTATATAACTATTTAAAATATTAAAAGAGAAATTTCATTAATCTAATTAAACGATTAGATAGTTAAAAATGACAATTAAATAAAAAAAATACTAAATAGTTCTAATTGAAATATATTTTTTTCATGATATCCTCTATTGTTTTCAAAACCATCATGAGCTTGTTTCCGTAAAGATGGTCGATGTTTCGCGTTAAAAAATGTATATCGTGAGTTTTTTGCTTTTTATTCACGCTCTTTGCTTCTCCCCTCACACCACTTTCTTGTCTAATTTTTCCTTCTCAAATTATATATTTCCAAACTATTTGACACCTTGCACATGTTATCTCCTCTTTAGACTCTTGATGTATTAGACGAAGACTCTTTCTTTTTTGCCTTATCTTGACAGATCCGGCGGACTACCTCTTTGATTTCGCATTCACCCTCTTTGTTAAATTCAAAGCCAAAATGAGCATTTAATGAAATAGTCTCACATGTCTCGAAAATTTTGGTTCTTTCGAACCACATTCTTCGCTACCATATTCTTTTTGTCATTTTGGAGAAGCGACTAAAATTTTCCAAACAATAATAAATTCGAATGGCCTCATATTGTTATCAATTTTAAAAAGCCCTAGTGTTGCCTCGAAAATAGTTTCAATCCACTTTTTTTCGTTGACTTAGCAAGTTATTGTACGTCCTGTGTTTTTAAGATGCTCCAAAAATAAACATTGCATACATGGGTTTTCTAGTTGGCAACACTTTTCGGTAACCATTGGTAAAAGACGTTATATGTGCTGTCAAATTCCTTGTTCCCCAAGGATGCATTTTTTTGGAATATTTATTCCTGAGTTTTAGAGATGCATTACGTGTCTTATCTAATCTCCAATCTATAGGGGTGTTAGATGATATTTTTATTTCATATCTTTTTCCCGTTTTATACATAATCCTAACCATTATAACCCTTTAATTACAAGAGATCATTTTATAGTGTTCTTCAAGTGGTTTTTTTCTCGTATTAGATTTTTCCACTATAAAGTTGGTGTTCAAATCCATTATCATTTATTTTTTTGTTTATAACAAGTGGTATCAGAATGATAAAATCAAAACATACCCGATATATTTCTTTGATTGAAGTTTTTGTGATCGTGTTTATGATCGTGCTCTTCATCACCTTACTGGGTTCTTTTTGTGATCTTGTTCTTCATCACAAAACATCAACAACATTGAGGAATTAAATCCAAAAAGTCTATCCCTCTTAAAACCATTAATTAGTCCGTATAGAATCGATCTTTGTAAAGCTATTAAACCATTAACCAGCCTCCGCTATTTAACCATATCGATCGTGTGATTTTCTGATTATTTTCTAGATCGTTGTGTTGCTACGTAATCATGTTTTTCCTAACGCTAGTGGGTGTGGGCAATATGTTAAGACATGTTATCACACTCAAAAATTGTCTATTCACATGCACTGGCATATATGATGTTATAACACTAAGTGGGAAAATAAACAATATATTATAATATGTTATAACACACTATAATTTCCATGTCATCATTTCTTTTTTTATTTTATTTTTTTGATTTATTTATTTTTTATTTTTTTAATACTTATAAAGAAATATATAATTTAACAAAACATGTTATTTAAATATAAACTAAAAACAAAACTTCACATTTAGGAGGAGTCATTTATGATTTTTATTAGCATGTAATTATAGAAAAGTAATTCTCATGGTACTCTAACTTTTTAAAAAGAATAATGTAAAAGCCCAATATCATTTTAGTTTAAAACATATAAAAAACCCAAGCAATTATATCAGGCCCAAGATCGTTTTAACCTAAATATATTTACTCTTCTAGAATTCTAGTCTCTCCTCTAACATATATGTGTTCCTGTGTCGCTCCTTTATAAAATCATCTTCATCAAACCTCATTCTTACTAATAGGGTCAAAATCGCATAAAACAAATGATGGATAAATGCCGGTTAATATGGTCAAAATCGGAGTCAACATCGAAATTTGATTGGATATTCCTCATGTTACAACTCGTTGTCATCACTATTGAAGACTACATAATGGAAAGGGGGCGGTGTTCCCCTTTGTAACATCATGTTCATTAAATAAATAAATAGATAAAAATTGATGAACGAATAGTCGCCCTAAATCCATATTATTTAGCGGAGTGTTGGTTTTGGGGAGCCGAATGTTATAATTTAAATTATTTGGGGGTTAAAGTGTAAATTCAGGATTATTTTGTAATGATTTTTAGAAGACAGAGGGTGTTTGGTAAGTATTGGACTTATTATGAAAGGATTTTAAACGCTGAGGATTGTTGGGTAAATTTTGGATTGGAGTTGAAAGGAATTTCCGAAGTTAGCGTAGAAATGGTAATTATTGGACTTCATTTGAAAAAGAATTAATGGGGAGAGACCAGAATTGGATTATAGGGCATAAGTTTGATTTGGAGTCATGGGATTAAACCCGATACCTCCCTACTGGTTGAAGATGCGTCTCAAGTGAACCCTAACCCTAATTCTACACTAGCTGCCACCATGAGGAGACCTTCCAGCCGCCGTTGATCTCCTTGTCGACGAAGCCAAGGGGGTTGCGAGCCCGAGCCGACCACCACACACTTCCACTTGCTATGCCGCCACCGAAGCATCACCACCAAACTCGTTGTTCGATGTCATGGGTCGTCGGAAGAGCCACTAAGACTGGTGACAGTAGCCGTGTTCGTCACTGATGCGTGACTTGAGGACTCACGGTAAGATTAACCACCTCCCACTTCTTCTTTCCTCCCAATTACTTGACGTTGGGTACGTCGTGATTGCCACCGGTGGCCTTTGGCCACTGTTCTTGTCGTTTACGGCGACGTCAACCGCCTAGAAGGTGGTCAGACGTTTGTATGCTTGAGTATATATGTTGGTTAATATGACCATGGGGTTGGGCGAACAATATTTGGCCGGAAAGCAACCGCCACCACTATAAGGTGGTGGCTGCCATTTCTTTTGCCGCCACCAACCACCATGGGAGGGTGGCTGTGTGCGTGTTTTGGTGTGTGTGAGCCCAGTTCATGAGTGTAATATTGTATGGATATTCTTGGACAGGAAAAAATGAAGAGAACTCGTCACCACCACCTGTTGCCGCTGTTCCGCCACCTATTGTCGCCGTTCCGCCAATGTTAGCCACCATCTCAGGTGGCTGTGGGCTTTCGGGTGCGTTTGGATTGATATTTGGAGTATATTTGGTGTTGTATTGTCCGAAGATCATAATCACCACCACGTGTCACCGACGGCCACCACTAGGGTGGTTGTGTGTGTGTTTGTATTAGTGTGTGTATGTGTGTGTTGTTTGGGAATGATGTTGTAAAGTGTAATTGTGGCAAAATAATGAAAAGAAAACCCGTAACCACCACCATGAGGTGGTGGCCGCCGTCGTGTGTCGTCGTTAACGACCACTACCCGAGGTGGTAGTGAGTGGTGCCTAACTAGTAAAACCCTACTAGGCCTAAGGACTTAGCTTTTGGGCCTAATTGGATAGTAATGGTTTAGAAACCCTAATTAGGGTTTAGAAAACTGTAATTTTGGTATTATTGGTTTGGACTTATCGGTACCCGCATTTTGGACCATTGGAGTGAAGATATGACTCAAGCCTGATTTCATTGCAATTTTGGACTTAATGGATTAAGTCTTTAATGGGTTAAGTAGGAACACTTAACCCTAATCGTCATTTTATGTGAAATACCCTAATTGGGTTTTGGGTTATTATTGGGCCATTTATTGGACTAAGCTGATGTTGGCCTTTGTAGGCTAATTAGGAACATATTTATGGACTAAGGAAATTATTGAGCTTTAGGATAAGGCCCATTGGAAAGGATTAGGCCCAATTTGGAAAATTGGGCCATAAGTGGGCCATAATTGGGCCTTGAGGATTATTAGCTATTAGGCCATCAGAATGCCAATTTTTTGGGCTAGAATAATTGGTTAGGCCTTAAAATAAGTCCATGTAGAGGTTTGGTCCCAATTTGGAAAATTAGGCCATATGTTTGGCTTTGGCCCATTACTTGTCTATTGGGCCTTTGGAGTGTGATTTGGACCTTGGGCTTGGAACCCAATTATTAATTAGGTATTGTTTGATGTTGGCAGTTTGGGAATCTGTCATCCAGCAACTAGAGTTTGATTCGCGGGACATCAGCAGTGTCAGGTGAGTCTCCTCACCATACCAATGAGTCTAGGGCACCAAGGCCAACCCATTTTACGATATGTGGTACACTAGCTGAAGTTGTATTATGTGGCATGTTAGTTGGTTATGTGCTAGGAAGTATTTTAGTGGTATATGTGGTATGATTGTATGGAAGACCATGGGAGAGCCCATGGCACCTGGATGTAAGACCATGTGGAGAGCCCATGGCTTTCCTACTATGTTGTAGTATTTTTCGTAATTCACTACTGATATGTCTGGTATGCATATATATATATATATATATATATATATATATATATATATATATATATATATATTATGCTAGTGATTGCATGGTATGTTAGTTGTCTTTGTGATATTGGAATAGAAGACCATGGGAGAGCCCATGACACTCGGATGTAAGACCATGTGGAGAGCCCATGGCTTTCCTATCAAAGACCATGGGAAAGCCCATGACACTTAGGTGTAAGACCATGTGGGGAGCCCATGGCATCCTGGAGTAAGACCCTAGAGACGAGCCCACGACATGCGTATATGTGATTGATATGGATACGTGATTGATATGGTTTATGTAGATTTTATATCTAATATGGATTATGTGATTATGTGGACTGTGTGGGGTATGATGTGGGGAACTCACTAAGCTTCGTGCTTACAGCTTGTTTATTGGTTCCAGGTATCATCGATTTGGAGAAGAAGTGGTCGGATTGATCGTGGTGCTAACGTTGTTAAAGGTTGTCCACGTCACCATAACGACACTTGTCGTTGCCCACTCGTCTAAACCCTTAGTTATATCCTTCACTTTTTGCAACCTCAATACATGTAGGGCAAGTAAAAAATTAATAAGCCATTGTAGCAACTACAATGTGTTTTTTATTTATCCTAAAGGAGTCTTTTAAATTGTTTTTTTTTTTTAATTTTTATTCTCTTTGAGACTTCTTATCGTTTTCTTAATCATTTAATCAGCCCTTTTTCTTGATTTTACTGTTGGAGTATTAGATCATTAAACCAAGCCAATATTCACCCTATATAACTAAGCTATTATAATCGGTTATTTCATCAATTTTCTTAGCCTTTATATATCGATTTTCCCCTTAGTTTTCTTTTAAAGGTAAATTGAAAATCTAGTGTCACGATCCAAGAGCAAAATGTCATACTTGATAGTAGCCATGAAAAACCGATTATAATTGCTTAATTTTTGGGGAAAATTGATAGAACCTTTATATATTGATTAGAATGTCATTTGGGGTTCAAGTAGTTCTCAAGTTGAAGGGTTATTTATTACGTGTCGATATAATGAAAGGGATTCTTGGGGTAAAAATATTTGATCCAAATCTCAAGGTAATGACTAGTCTTGTCGGTAAGAAAGATGGCCATGAGATTTTTGAATGTTATAAGTTGTAGAATGAAGAAATAAGGAATGTTTTAAATAAATCAATAACTAACAATGATTATGTAAATTATGCTCGTGATGATGAATATGAGGTAGAAGTCCTTACTGTTGTTTTTGGAAGTGTTGATGATAATTGGGTTTTTGATTCAAATTGCACATATCATATTTGTTCTCATAGAGATTGGTTTACAACTTTTAAATCAATTCGTAATGCCGAGTCAGTTCGAGGTTTTGATTGTTCCCCATGTAAAATTGAAGACGTTGGCATTATCCGTATCAAGATGTTCGATGGCATGATTCAGAATTTAATCAATGTTCAGTATATTCCAACAATGAAGAGAAATCTCATCTTCTTAAGCATGTTCGGCGACAAGGATTATAATTCTTCAGGTGGAGGCAGTGTTTTGAAGATCATAAAAGGGTTGAGTTTTGATTAAAGTCGATTTGAGGAAGACTAATGATCTTTAGTATCTTTGTGGCACTACCATTATAGGTTTTTCTAAACATGTGTTTTATATGTCTCCTATGATGGTTCAAGCTTGCAAACCCAACAGGGTGACATGCAACAATTCGGTTTTCACAAAGCCGGCTCCATCCGTTAAATTTGAACTTTTTTCAGATTTGGTTGATATTTCAAATTAATTCCTTAAAGATTTATGAACACTATATGTTTTTCATTTCTTGTGATAATTAAGGTTTACGTTGTTGTAAGCATTGTTATATGTGCTATCAAATTCCTTGTTCCTTAAGGTTGCCTTTTTTGGAATATTTATTCTTGGATTTTGGAGTTGTACTAGGAGTCTTATCTAGTCTCCTATATATAGGGATGTTAGATGATATTTTCATTTCATATATTTTCCCTGTTTTATACAAAATCGTTATCAATTATAACCCTTCAATTGGAAGAGATCAAATTAGAGTGTTCTTCAAGTGGTTTTTTTTTCCTATATTGGGTTTTTCGATTATAAATTTGTTGTTCAATTCCATTACAGTTTATGTTTTGGTTATAACACCATTGAATTTTGTAACCATTTTGTTCATTTTGCGAAACTTGTTATTACATAGGTCTTGTAACATCCATAAAAAATAAGCCAATTTAAAACTTTTTCAATCATCCAAAGGCCATTAGTTATTAAAAATGTCTTCAAAAAAATTTAATATAAGAGTATCCCAGAAACCATAAGTCACAACACGAGGATGTGTACAGTCATGCCTTCGCCTTGTCGAGTCATCTGAAGCACCTGAAACAATAAACTGAAACCGTAAGCCCAAAGCTTAGCGAGTTCCCCCAAAATACCCATACACAACAATACACATATAATCACAAACAACATACTATGGGTCCAGTCAACCATCAGGTTGGAATACCCCATGCCCTCAACCATCTGGTTGGAATGCCGACATACTACGGATCCAATCATCCTCGGGATGGAATATCCCATACCCACAACCAACATGTTGGAATACCCACATACTATGAGTCCAATCATCCTTGGGATGGAATACTCATAGCCCACAACCAATAGGTTGGAATGCCCAGGTCTATTGGCTTTCGCACAAAGCAGATACTCAACCGCCAAACAAACATGTGCACATATAACAGATCATTAAATAATAGTCTATAGGCAGACAAACCGATCTAACAGATCATAACAGCATAGCAACATCCTATCTACTAGGATACTGATCTAACGGATCATAGCAACATATAACATCCTATCTACCAGGATATGTTGGAACCTAAAAGTAAACCTCTAGCAATCCTAAGTATTCATTCTGAAGTGTGTATGTTCCGAAGTGGAGAGCAGTCTGGAATCTGTCCGGACCAGTAGAGAAGAAGATGCGAAGCTGAAGGCATTCCAGAATGACTCTCATGTCCAGAATGAATGCTGATCTAGAGTCACAACATTTTTTCTTTGTGCATTTATTAAATTTGTCTTTGTATTGATGTTACGTCTCATAGGACTTAGTCTTTTGTTATATTAGACAATCAGAATGTCAGAAACATTTCTATTGTCCAGCCCTATGTAAGTTTTGTAGTTAATTTGATGTAACCTTCACTCCTATTTATAGGAGCTTTCAATGCAAAGTCAATACATATCTTTCACTTAACTTTTGGCATTTACTCCATTATTCAAAACTTCTTTCAAACATTCTTCTTGTTCTTCATTTACTAGCTTTACCTTGATCATTTATTCTCATACTTCATTTATGACTTGATCATTTGTTGAGTAGATTATCTAATACTTTATTGGTCTTTCCAATCTTGACTTGAACATACATTAGTAAGCAGACATTGATCTTAAGCATTCACTCAAGGTTTAAGTTTTCAAACCCTGTCCCTGCGCATTAGATTTGTTTTGTTCTCTTAATTGGTATCAGAGCTTGAGTGGTTATCCTTTGAATTCATAAGATCAGATTATAATTGGTTTGAAATTACCTTGGTATTTCAACCATTTCTGTGTTAAGGATAAAAGTTCTTCTATATACCACTTTAGCTTGAAGATATCTTAACTTCAATGGTTGCTTCTAATCCTCAACAAATGATTTCAATGCAAATTGGAAATAGTGCGGGTGGCCCTACACGTGCCCCATTACTAGTTGTGGAAGAATATGATCATTGGAAAGTTACAATGGAAAGATTTTTACTAGCCAAAGATAAAGGTGAAGAAATCTAGAGATCCATCAAAGAAGGTCCTCATGTTCCTGTGAGAATAATTGTGAGAGATGCTGCTGCTCAGCTTATGGGTCAAGATGAAACTCGTCCTGCTCCTCGAACTGCATATGATATTGAGAAGTTGCATGCTGACCAAGTTGCTTTCTCAGAAATGGTGTTTGTTGTTCCTCCCTCACTCTTTGAGCACATCAAACTGTGTAAATCTGCCAAAGAAATTTGGGACACTCTTTAGGACCTGATTGAAGTTTCGGAAAATATGAAAGACAAGCGCCTCACCTTAGTTGCCAACGACTTCGATACCTTCACTGTCACTCCTGGCGAATCAGTAGCCTCAGCCTCCAACCATTACTGAATTGTGGTCAACAACATGACTGCTCATGGGATTGTTCGAACTCCAATGGAGTACAATCTCAAATTCCTAAATAGTCTCGACGAAGGACGGGGAAATGTAAAATCTTGTCTCCAAAGCAATGGTTCCTTGAAAAAGTTGAAACTCTATAAACTTTTTGATGAGCTTCAAGGACATGAATCTAATGTTGCTCAAACCATAAGAGAACTCTCCGGAGGTCCTCTTGCCCTTGTTAGCTCTTTCGAACCAACCATTCTGAACTTGTCCACTTCGGATCCTTTTAAACCCATTGTTCCATCAGTTCAATCATCCACACCCATCTTACCCACACAAATCTATCCTATAGATGATTCTGAGGCCATGGAATCTGAACTCCGTTTTCAACAGAAGTTTGCTCTTTTCTCAATGAAATACAAACGTCCTTTCAACCCTTCCTTCAAACCATACCAAAATAGATTCCAAGCTCCTCACCATAACAATCCTCAATCATACTCAGCTTCGGAACATAAATCAACTTTGGAAAATCCACCTGCATATAAACTGAACCTCTCTAAGCCAAACTCTGCTCCGAAACCCTCCTAGAGTTCCAAATCAGACAAACCAAAAATTGTGTGTCACAAGTGTGAAAATGCAAACCATTTTGCCAAAGATTGTCTTGCTGATGCTCATCAGAAACCAAAAATCAAGGATTCTGCCTACTACCTCCGAAAAACTCAAGAGATGGCTGAAAGCAAAAAAGCAATTGTAACAACGGTTTCGAGAGATGTTGAAGGATATTAGTCATCCGGGGATGATGATGATATAGTGAGTGGAAGGAATATGTGTCTAACGGCAAGACAAACAGTTGAATGTGATGAAGGTTATTGGTCTTCTGGTTCAAAAGATGAAGATGGTGTTGCTGAACCTCACTATTGCTACATGGCCATCAATGATCCACCTGGGCGAAGCATCGTTCAGCAGGTAAAATCCATGATCTCTGATAATAATTTTGATTTGTCTCTCTATGAACCTTATCTAACCCATATTAAAACAGACATGTGCACCATCTATAAAGCCTATGAAGCAGCCATAGACGTGTGTGAGAGGAAGGAGTGTGAATTAAATTGTCTTAGGCTACGTTTCGAGGATAAAAAGTTGAAAATTGAGTCCTTAGAGCCTGAACTTGTAATGTCAAACGATGAGTGTATCATTTTGAAAGATAAATGTGAAATCACCTATTCCGAACGACATGTTTTGATCTCGGATAACAAACATCTTAATGCTCAGATAGATGCATTGCATAATTTCATAGACATGCTTGAAGCGGACATTCAGATGACTCATAATTTTCGTCATCCATGGTCAAAAGCACCTGGTCTCGGAAGCGAGTTTCCGAAACCCATTGTTAGTCCTTTGAAGGAATTGCAAAATTTGACATTCATGGGAGAGGTTCCTGTAACGCCCGTAGAACAGGGCTAGTCAATTTAGAGACGATAAGCGTCAAAAATGACTTTTTTGGGAAAGATTATTTAGAAGGAGTAATCTTAACTAAGATTTATTTTATGTTACGAGGTTTCCGAATATATAAAGTGATGAGTTTTGGTCATAAGAACATCCTATGTGCTCATACAAACCCTAATGCTTGGATCTAGGTTTCTCTATTGTACATGCAAGTTATCCAAGACTATAAACCCTAATTCTAGCATTCAAGTAATCATATTAACATGAGAATAGGTTTAAGATATTACCTTGATTGTTATATAGCAATAACAATCCCAAATCTCCTTGTATTGACTTTAGAAAGCTTAGAGTCACAAGTGTCACTCCTCTAATGGTTCACAAACACCATAAGCAAGAGGATGAAGAGGAGAGAGGATGGAGGCTGCCCAAAAACGTGTGAAACCCTAGAGAAGTCTTAGCCACATTTTTGGGTCATAAGGGATCCATATATATAGGAGGCAATTAGGGTTATCTAACAAGGAAACCCTAATTTGGATGCTTAAGACCTAAGCAACCCATGGAGCCTTTTCCTTAAGGCCTTGGACGATTTCATATGGGCTTCCCCCATAGAATTCGTCCACCTTATAATATAAGGCAATCCATGGCCCAAATTTCAATTATCTTATAATTACAATTCCAGTCCCTTAAGTTTAATTAATCTCTTTTAGTCACAAAACTAATTACCAATTAATTCTTGACTAATATTAACTAAACAATATGATTTCTCCTTTAATATATTATTCCCATAATATATTAATAAATCATATTTAATCCTTTCTCTCCATAATTTCATCCTATCAAGTTGCTTTGGTGAAGGCAACCCAAAAGGACCATGCACCATCGGGTCAAGTACATACCAAAATAGTTATGGACTTAGACACTAATCCAACAGTCTCCCACTTGGATAAGTCTAATAACTATTATGCGTATGACTTCAGATCCTGATCTGCAATCGTATCTTTCCAAAGCCGTTGTCAACTCTGATCCTATCAGATACGCGTGTCCTTAGATAAGGGATCATATATTCCTCCATTCTAGATATCATATGAGATATGATTTCAAATCATTCTCTTTGTACTATATCTCGATTCCTGATTTATGATGACTGACTAATTGAACAAATCAAATTAGCCCTAGCCCGGCCGAGCATTTACGTTTGTCATCACTAAATCATCGAGGGGCCAAAAGATATCACTTTTATCCTACTTTGGATAAAAGGAACGGATAAACTTTGATACAATGCTTGCTTGCACTCACTCACCGAATCACACACAACAATATGTTTTATAACACCAAGTTACTAGTGCGTTTACATATTATCAATATGCAACCGATTCGCAAGATACAACTCACACATCTCGGTTTCAAGAATATAAGATGTTATCGTCTCACTAATCACTTGTGATACAATTCATGGAGTGATCCAAGTGAGCGTGGGTTTAATCCAATGCTCAAATCATATTCATAAGCACTCATGAACGTTGCAGCAAACATTTGCTTATGTCTAATGCTCTTTAGAGAATCCACACACCAAGTCACGACAATCTTCATTCATACCTACTTCCAACATATGAACGACTGTGGCCCGTTCGAATAATTTAACTGTTCTTAACCAATTAAATTATTCAGAAAGTCAAAACATGCAAATGTGAAACACAAGAATAATACTAATCCCATATGGCCTCAAACCTTTGAGTATAAATAAAACACCTTTTATTTATCACCATATTGATTACTCATTATTTGTCGTTCCGGGTAATCAACTTCTTACTTGAATTATTACACTTGTCCCATGCTCCTAGCATGCACACAATGTTTACCTATGGTTCTTACTTTGTGAAATAGACCAAATTGAGCACATTTCCAATCATTCTCATTTCACAACTCCAAATCCTTTTTCATGAGTGAAAGAATATCAAATTCTTGCTACTTATAGATTATGCTAGATTCTAACATTCTATGCAACGATCCTTTCGTAATGTCACTGCACCAAAGTCTCAAAGACTATTGCCAATGATATTACAAAGTCCTCTATCGGAGATTGTTACAAGACAATTCCTTAGATATGATGTCTCTCACTCGAAGTACATTCCTTTGAACATCCTTTTGCATAAAGGTTTCTAATCTAGTCATAGATTTTTCAATATTCAATTTCCAATATGGATACATTTCCATATTTTCCATATGACAACTTATTCTTAATAGAATCTTATCTTTTCATAATAATGTCGATATGGTCCATCCAATATGGAAACATTTCCATATTTTCCATATGACAACTCATTCTTAATAGAATCCTTTCTATTCATAATGTCGATATGGTCCATCCAATACCGTGCTTCCAACTACTCACAAGCAACCAATCCTCGTCGAACTTTGGATTGTCCTTTGATAGTTGTTTAATTATTTTAGTCAAAACCAATTCTTGTCCTTTTTCCCTCTAAATGCGCTAGACATTTGGAAAATTTTAGAATGGTCAAATATTAAAGCATTTGCAATCGATCCTATACCCGAAGCGTATGGGACACGATGTGTAATGTTTTATTTGCTATGTTCTCAAAATTCGAATTGTGAAGAGGAATGCCGTAATCATAATCGAAATTTTAAGAACACACTATGTACCTTTGACTAAATTTATTAACATTCCACAACCTAAGCCTTTAGATTTGAAATGAAGCATAATATTTTCTCCCTTAATTATAGCAAAACAACTTTACAACCCTTACTACTTTGCAAGATATAACTCTTGTTTTCTATAATTAATATTGCCAACTTGCAATACGTGCCTTAATAATCATACAATCATAACATTTATGCTCCCACTATCATGATGATTATTATAAAACATAACACTTATGCTCCCACTAGCTTCGACATGTATTCATAAACATCTTAACTTTCAGAAAAACAATACTTATTGAATTTCTTAAGTTCATGTTTCTAATACTTAGTGCTTTGATAATCTTTTATCAAGGCTTCTTGAACTTATACACCTTTGCCTTCGATAGTTCATATGTGTGTCTAAACAATTAAGAATAATTGTCAAACCTCACAATTCAAATTATGGAAAGGGATACCGTAATCATAATCAAATTCGAGAATGCAATTTTACAGTCACTATCTTCTTGAAATCTTTCTTAGTGAAAGCATTTCCTCACAATTATTTTCATGAAGGAGGAAATCTGATGACACTTAGATTTAAACGGTGTATGTGTTCCTATCCATGTGAATTTGTTAAAACCAAAGTTACGACAAATTCAAACTCATATGGACCGAACTTTCTTAATCTTGATTTGTTGCCTTATGGTAACACAGCTGCCCACCATGTCTTCCAAGTAGTTAAGCAGCTCATATTTTCTTATCAATGTACTTTACATTGATCAAGGTCCTTGCCTTTTATGCATTCAAATGAGAACTCATAGGACTCATATGCATAATTAACTTGATTGGATTGGCACAGAAACAAAATAACATCAACACGATAGGTTGTAAACCTCAACTCGTGTGCTAGTGATGATAGATAAGGTTTATTTGATTCGTTCTTGAAACCTTTTCAAGACCATTAAGACTCCCACTTACTCCTTGACATATAGGATTCTCTTGTCAATAACCATTTATTGACAAACAAATATTCAAGAGTTAGTGTAGCTTTTATCAAAACACTTCATAAATTGGTCCTAGTTGGTCTTTGTCTTATCCAAGACATCACAACTTTCCAAATTTGATGAATGTTATAAACCTTCTTAATACTTTTTCGCTCAATGTCACAATCTTAACTCTAAGACTTGTTTTGGAACGAAGTATGATTGACTTCTTGATTTAACCATTTCCTCAATTCTTGATTCTTCTACTTAGACATACAATTGCACTAAGATTCTCTTAGAGGATCAATTGAGATATGGTTCTTAATCATTAAGACCTATCATAAAGCATAAAAGGTACTCTCCCTTCTTCTTAGAATGGAGAAACTTTTATCTTTCTGCCTACTTGATTCTTCTTATTCGTTCTGCTATTGATTTAAACTTTTTCAATCAATTCATAATTACACTTAATCTTGTAAGTATAATCATATTTACTAAACCTTTAGTAAAACATGATGAATATCTTTGTTACTCTTATGGTGGACTTTGATCAACACACAACTTTGTGTACTCGATCTCCTAGTCCTTCACTTGACACTTTGTCAATGAATTAGTCTAATTTCCAAAATATGAAATTTCTCATTCATCGTGCAACCAAGTTGCATGATTCCAAGTTTCTGTCCAATTGAAACTTGGGCGATGAGAAACTCTCCTTATTTGGTAAACTCTCGACTTTCCATAAATAACATAATAAGAACCAAATCCATTATTGCTAATAATAGAAACATTCAAACATCAATTTTTCATATACGCCATTGCAAGGATAAATAAATAATATAAAATCAAAATTTATTTTATTGCGGAAAAATTTTGTCCTTACAATGCAATTCATTGAAAAACTATGCTAATACATCTTTCTTAGCAATCTAATTCTAACTCTAAGTAGTAGCTCAAGAATCTAATCTTCGAGAAATGCGATCGAAATCCATTCCTTCACGGTTAGATTTTGCTCACTTCTTCCCTTAAGCTTCCTTTCTTTTCTTCGATCCTACAAAACATCAATTGTAATCTTATCACATTATGTATTAAGAATCTAGAATAGAAGCTTAAAAGAGTTAGTCAATGGATTTTACCTAAAGCAAAGCCATACGTTTTGACTCTCCCATCTCTTAGATCTCTTAGGTAAATAGGGCAACTTCGTCTCTAATGCCCCTTCTCTTGGCAATAAAAGCAAATTGACTCTATTGGAACATGACATGGAACTACTTCAGACATTGCCTTTCTCTTATGATCAAACTTTTCGATCATAGCATGTCTTTCGTTGCCATTGTCTATATCCATAGAGGTCGTGAAGGCAGATTCACCAATCAACTTTGCTTTTCTATTGCGCAAAACCATTGCTGATTCAACAACAATAAGCATATAGGTGAGATCTATAAGGGTCACGTCGCAGTTTATCATATAGTACTCTCTTGCGAACTTACCATACGAGTTAGGAAGTGACTGAAGAACCCAATCAACAGCCATCTCCTCACTGACAACGGATCCCAACATTCTTAACTTATCAATGTGTGACTTCATCCCTAGGACGTGTGCACACACTGACTTTCCTTCTTTATGTTTACTTGCCAAAAGGGCTTGAGTGAGCTTGAACTTTTCAAGCCTTCGAACTTGTGGGTTAGGGAGAATAATTGGAGGAGGTGGAGGAAGTGAAGCATGATTTCTTGTTCCTCGTTCGAATCGTGGAATATCATCTTCATGTGGAAAGCTTGTTCCATGGGATTTGGGAAGACCATAGTTGTCAAACTTTGACATCTACAAAATGGGAGAAAACGAATTCAAGTTAGTTGATTGATTGAGTCCCTAGTAAATCACCCAAATGAAATACTAAGGCTAGGACCCAACACAATATTCCACAACTCGGGAGAGGGATGCCGTAACCCTAATTGCAGAATATTTGAAGGTAAGTGAATGACGATTCACTAATTTCCACCACGAAAAACGAAAAAGAAATTTAAGTTTTAAATCTATGAAAACTCCTAGATCCTTTGACATTCATTGAACTTTCAATGGCATGTTTAAATCTCGATATGCCCCTCTAGTTTGTGACTGGGATGCCGAGGATCACAAAGCGGGTGTGAATAACCATGCAAACTTACATGGTGCCCTCACATGTTACAGTCACCTATTCGATGTGCTGGTGAACCACACACGCTCCACCGAACTATGACAAACATTGAGTCACCCTTTGCTACCTTTGCTTAGAACCATTTAGTGTGCCGGTAAACCACACACGCTCCACTAACGTCTTCGCAAGGGCACAAAGTGTAATTTCATGGAATTGCATCAATTCACTTTTGCCTAAGTAACTAAGATTGAGAATTTTATGAAAACATTTAGTTACTTTTATACTTCATTATACTTATAATGGAAGGTTTTGTCCCATCCTACCCGTTCGGCTAACGACCCTCCACTAGTCAAGAGTGCGGTGGGTAAGAGTGGATACCCATTCAATCGGCATTTTATAGGCAATTTCCTTAAACACCCCTTATAGACCAGCTTCGTGAATGAGGCCTACTAACGGTAAGACTGACTTTTACTCATACATATATATAATGTTAGACTTTTAATGTTATATATATAGTATAGGGTGTATTTTAACACTTTTAAAATACTATGTGGTTAAATTTAACAATTATACCTTTAATTCAATTAAATTGTAAACCTAAACTTTTATGGATTTATTAAACTTCTTTTAATTATACACCTTAATTAATTAATAGAACCATAAGGGTGTGATTTGAACTTTTTCAAAACATTACTAGGGTTTTAGAATTTAACATTTCTAATTAAACTTTTAATCAACTTTTAAATTCCAAAACTTGAGGGCAAGTTTTGAAACATTTCAAAACATTAGGGTTTAGAATTTAAATATACATCAAATTAAACTATTAATCCAAAATTTTAAATTCCAAAACTTGAGGGCAAGTTTTGAAACCTTTTTTCAAAACATTAGGGTTTTAACTATTTAAATTTCAAAACAACAAAACTTTTGGGTTCAAATTTAAACTATAAAACCTAAAGGGGAAAATATGAAACATTTCATAACATAAGGATCAAATAACAAATAATCTAAATTAACAATTAATCACATAATTATCCATATTTGATTTATTTAATGATTTCTTGCAAAACAATTTATCAATTTAGTCAAAATAATTAATCAATTATCACATAAGGAAATAATTATCTTATTAATTAATAAATATCTTCAATTAGATCAAGAATATAGTCAAATATATCATAAAATCGGATTTATATTAATCTAATATGATAAGGTAACTATCCCAAAGCAAAAACAGCAAGAAATCCTGAGATATGCTCCATCTGACGAGTTGACTCGTCGAGTCAAGCTTGGACTCGTCGAGTCTGCATTGACTCGGCGAGTTCAGCTATGGACTCGGCGAGTCCAGCCTTCAGAAACCAAAAAAACGAATTTTTCAAAGATATCAAGCATCAATACAATAGAAACCAACCAGGCTCTGATACCACTGATGGGTTTTGGTCATAAGAACATCCTATGTGCTCATACAAACCCTAATGCTTGGATCTAGGTTTCTCTATTGTACATGCAAGTTATCCAAGACTATAAACCCTAATTCTAGCATTCAAGTAATCATATTAACATGAGAATAGGTTTAAGATATTACCTTGATTGTTATATAGCAATAACAATCCCAAATCTCCTTGTATTGACTTTAGAAAGCTTAGAGTCACAAGTGTCACTCCTCTAATGGTTCACAAACACCATAAGCAAGAGGATGAAGAGGAGAGAGGATGGAGGCTGCCCAAAAACGTGTGAAACCCTAGAGAAGTCTTAGCCATGTTTTTGGGTCATAAGGGATCCATATATATAGGAGGCAATTAGGGTTATCTAACAAGGAAACCCTAATTTGGATGCTTAAGCCCTAAGCAACCCATGGAGACCTTTCCTTAAGGCCTTGGACGATTTCATATGGGCTTCCCCCATAGAATTCGTCCACCTTATAATATAAGGCAATCCATGACCCAAATTTCAATTATCTTATAATTACAATTTCAGTGCCATAAGTTTAATTAATCTCTTTTAGTCACAAAACTAATTACCAATTAATTCTTGACTAATATTAATTAAACAATATGATTTCTCCTTTAATATATTATTCTCATAATATATTAATAAATCATATTTAATCCTTTTTCTCAATAATTTCATCCTATCAAGTTGCTTTGGTGAAGGCAACCCAAAAGGACCATGCACCATCGGGTCAAGTACATACCAAAATAGTTATGGACTTAGACACTAATCCAACATAAAGAACATCGAAATCCGAATTATAACAAAGAAGTTATGACCTGTCGAAGTTTCGCGACAGAACCGGCACGACACAGCGCGACGTAAATAGTGAATTTACATTAGAGCGATATTTATCCAAAACAATCTAAATGAGAATTGAAGATCTCGTCGATAGTAGTGCAACGACGGAAAGACGGACGAAAACGGACGTCAAACGAAGGAGTTATGAGTTTATAACGGAGTTTTCCTGTCTCGGCCTACTAAAAATAATATAAAAGGAATATAATTATAATATATTAAAAATAAAGTCAAAATTAGCCAATGGAATCTAAACGAGAGTTGTAGATCATAATCTCACCTTCGCGTCGATATAAAGAACGTCAAAAACGGAGTTCGTATGCGAAAGTTATGAATTTCTAAAGTTTGGGGCACGAAACCCCAAAACCGTCAGATACCAAGTAGTGGAAAGCAGTGCCACGACGTGGCCAATCTTCTGACACCTCCGGGAGTCCCCCAGATGCAACTTGTGATGACGCATGCAGTGACGACCAAGCCCACGACGTGGAAAAAGGTGCCACGACGTGGCAAGGGTCGATTTTGCCCTATAAATAGATTTGAAGGGCCAGCCGAGTTTGGTTGCTCATTCTCTCATATCTCACCCATATTACCTTGATTTACATGTAAAGAAGTACCCCCGAATCCCCGGTATCATCCCGAGACCTGAAGCGAGTCTCGAAGCCCGAAGATCCCGAGAAGTGCAATTCCCGAGCCGAAGCTCTGCCCGCGAGGAGCCCGGTTTTTGTGAAGATCTTCCAGATCTACCGAAGAATACTACTTCTGCAAGTCGTAGTGCTGTCTAATCATCTTCTGATCATGTGAGTGTATAGTCCCTTCCACAAACACATTTTTAATACAAGTATTGTTTGAATGTATTAAGTATATGTTTTGTGTGAGTGTGTAGTTACTTTCTTCTAACTCATAGATAGGAGTTATTCTCTATGAGATACGTGTTATGTGTATGTGTCTCATCTATTATTTGGAATGTGTATTGGACGAACATGCTATACAGGTTTTAAACTATGTATAAAAGTGTATATTTATATCTACAAAAATGTTGGGTAGAACATGGGTAGATGGGATAGTTGGTGACTATGGAGTTAGCGCCTATTGTATAAACCTTGGTGACTATGGAGTTAGTGCCTACTGTTAAGTAAACCTTGGTGACTATGGATTTAGTGCATATTGTATAAACGTTGGTGACTATGGAGTTAGCGCCTACTATTAAGCAAACCTTGGTGACTATGGAGTTAGCGCCTATTGTATAAACCTTGGTGACTATGGAGTTAGCGCCTATTGTATAAGCCTTGGTGACTATGGAGTTAGCGCCTATTGTATAAGCCTTGGTGACTATGGAGTTAGCGCCTATTGTATAAACCTTGGTGACTATGGAGTTAGCGCCTATTGAGTAAACCCTGGCAACGATGTGACTTCGTGCCTATACCTCAGGTCAATCCTTAAGAATGAAGGATAGATGATTCTTAGGGTAGATCCTTAAGATAAATGGAGATAATGGGGATGGGTAATTGGGTTGATTGTTTGATGATTAAATATAATAAATATATTATTGTGGGTTGAAAACCCTATATGCTCACCAGGATCCCAAGCCTGACCCACACAGTTTTCTTTGCATTACAGGTAATGGCACAAGAGTATAAGTTGGTGGACTTGACAAGAGATTTTGGATTATAGATCAGTAGTTATTAATAACTGTTGTAAGGTCTATTTTATACTGTTTATGCTTTTGGTCTGTATCGGAACATGACATCCCGAGATTTTGTTATTTAATGAAAATACATTTCTTTAAAGAAATGCTTTGATAAATTCTTATCACATTTTGTTTTGGGAACAAATTCTGCAACCGTTTCCTTTAAACGATTACTCTGATTTATAAAACAAAGCATAAACAAATTGGTCTTTTCTGGCCGTGAAATTGGGGATGTTACAGTTGGTATCAGAGCATTAGTTTAAGCGAACTAGGAATTTGTAGGATTTCTAGACTTAAACTTAGAATGCTAAGCGATGATTGTGATATGAGTGTCTACCATATTTTAAGACACAAGCACTAGTATATATTAGGAAAGTTGCCTAAAATTCTTTTATGTGCTAAATGTTATATGTTGCCATATATGATATTATTTGTTCGGATCTATGGTTTGTTGCCGACCGGATCTAGATATTTTATGTGCTCAGGGTTCTAAACGTTTAATTATGATATTAGAACTGGCATGTAATTTTTCGGAGTAATAAGGAGGATTACACGTCTAAAACCTTCCTCTATCTATATTCTCGTCTCGAAGCACTGAACGTCTGCTTTGGTGTATAGAACGTTATGGTGAAGACTCGTAGAGAATTGAGTAAATGGAGGAAATGAAAGGCCTATGATAGTGAATGACACCTATCAGAAGATATTGTAAGAGTGGTATCTTGCCTTTAGAATATGTCTGATAAAATAACGAAACGTTTAGAGGAGTACGGTATGTCTGAAGTACACCTTCGATTGGCAGGATGATGGAACGATTGGTGTAATTCTTGGAGTTGTCCCATAATCTGGAATTTCCATCACCAATCGAGTTGAAGCATGATTGATGATAGAAGATACGCATGGAAGAAGTCCTAGTAGAGTCTAGGAAATTTTTATGATTAATTGGACACATTCGTATGTGTTAAATTGTTTTGTGATTTTAGGACTTGGGGATTGCGAGACAATACTTGGGACGAGTATGAGTAGGTGTGAATAGTAGTAGAGATCTATACTGCTGGAAGCACAGGACTCACGCTTAGATCAGGGAAAGTCACAAGGTTACCAAGAAACTAGTGATTGGTCTCGTTTTATTCAAGTATGTGGTTACCATTGTTTCGGTAGTGACTAAGAAGATGATTGATGTTCTGACCCTAGTGGTCATATCAAATTGAGACCGACTATGATGAGAGGTCATCGGGACACGACCCATCGGTCTGTTACAATAGATAAGGGAATGTACTTATCCTAAGAAGAAGGAGTCCTCAAAAAGGATTTATTTTGTAACTTGAAGGTTACGATTGAAAGTCCAACATAGTACGAAGAGCAGATGCAGGATTGAGCATCAAGGTTATTACTTAGGATGGAGAGATAACTTATGGAGTCAGTATATGAATCCTATTTCGTTGATGATTCCGGGAGGTAATCATCCTAAGGGGGGATAATTGTAACCCCGTAGATCAGGGCTAGTCAATTTAGAGACGATAAGCGTCAAAAACGACTTTTTTGGGAAAGATTATTTAGAAGGAGTAATCTTAACTAAGATTTATTTTATGTTACGAGGTTTCCGAATATATAAATAACTTCGAAATTCGAGTTATAACGAAGAAGTTATTACCTGTCGAAGTTTCGCGACAGAACCGACACGACACAGCGCGACGTAAATAGTGAATTTATGTTAGAGCGATATTTATCCAAAAAAATCTAAATGAGAATTGAAGATCTCATCGATAGTAGTGCAACGACGGAAAGACGGACGAAAACGGACGTCAAACGAAGGAGTTATGAGTTTATAACGGAGTTTTCCTGTCTCGGCCTACTAAAAATAATATATATGTAATATAATTATAATATATTAAAAATAAAGTCAAAATTAGCCAATGGAATCTAAACGAGAGTTTTAGATCATAATCTCACCTTCGCGTCGATATAAAGAACATCAAAAACGGAGTTCGTATGCGAAAGTTATGAATTTCTGAAGTTCGGGGCGCGAAACCCCAAAACCGTCAGATACCTCGTAGTGGCAAGCAGTGCCACGACGTGGCCAATCTTTTGACACCTCCGGGAGTCCCCCAGATGCAACTTGTGATGACGCATGCACTGACGACCAAGCCCACAACATGGAAAAAGGTGCCACGACGAGGCAAGGGCCGATTTTGCCCTATAAATAGATTTGAAGGGCCAGCCGAGTTTGGTTGCTCATTCTCTCATCTCTCACCCATATTACCTTGATTTACATGTAAAGAAGTACGCCCGAAGCCCCGGTATCATCCCGAGACCCAAAGCGAGTCCCGAAGCCCGAAGATCCCGAGAAGTGCAATTCCCAAGCCGAAGCTCTGCCCGCGAGGAGCCTGGTTTTTGTGAAGCTCTTCCAGATCTACCGAACAATACTACTTCTGCAAGTCGTAGTGCTGTCTGATCATCTTCTGATCATGTGAGTGTATAGTCCCTTTCACAAACACGTTTTTAATACAAGTATTGTTTGAATGTATTAAGTATATGTTTTGTGTGAGTGTGTAGTTACTTTCTTCTAACTCATAGAGAGGAGTTATTCTCTATGAGATACGTGTTATGTGTATGTGTTTCATCTATTATTTGGAATGTGTATTGGATGAACATGCTATACAGGTTTTAAACAATGTATAAAAGTGTATATTTATATCTACAAAAATGTTGGGTAGAACATGGGTAGATGGGATAGTTGGTGACTATGGAGTTAGCGCCTATTGTATAAACCTTGGTGACTATGGAGTTAGCGCCTACTGTTAAGTAAACCTTGGTGACTATGGATTTAGTGCATATTGTATAAACGTTGGTGACTACGGAGTTAGCGCCTACTATTAAGTAAACCTTGGTGACTATGGAGTTAGCGCCTATTGTATAAACCTTGGTGACTATGGAGTTAGCGCCTATTGTATAAGCCTTGGTAACTATGGAGTTAGCGCCTATTGTATAAGCCTTGGTGACTATGGAGTTAGCGCCTATTGTATAAACCTTGGTGACTATGGAGTTAGCGCCTATTGAGTAAACCCTGGCAACGATGTGACTTCGTGCCTATACCTCAGGTCAATCCTTAAGAATGAAGGATAGATGATTCTTAGGGTAGATCCTTAAGATAAATGGAGATAATGGGGATGGGTAATTGGGTTGATTGTTTGATGATTAAATATAATAAATATATTATTGTGGGTTGAAAACCCTATATGCTCACCAGGATCCCAAGCCTGACCCACACAGTTTTCTTTGCATTACAGGTAATGGCACAAGAGTATAAGTTGGTGGACTTGACAAGAGATTTTGGATTATAGATCAGTAGTTATTAATAACTGTTGTAAGGTCTATTTTATACTGTTTATGCTTTTGGTCTGTATCGGAACATGACATCCCGAGATTTTGTTATTTAATGAAAATACATTTCTTTAAAGAAATGCTTTGATAAATTCTTATCACATTTTGTTTTGGGAACAAATTCTGCAACCGTTTCCTTTAAACGATTACTCTGATTTATAAAACAAAGCATAAACAAATTGGTCTTTTCTGGCCGTGAAATTGGGGATGTCACAGTTGGTATCAGAGCATTAGTTTAAGCGAACTAGGAATTTGTAGGATTTCTAGACTTAAACTTAGAATGCTAAGCGATGATTGTGATATGAGTGTCTACCATATTTTAAGACACAAGCACTAGTATATATTAGGAAAGTTGCCTAAAATTCTTTTATGTGCTAAATGTTATATGTTGCCATATATGATATTATTTGTTCGGATCTATGGTCTGTTGCCGACCGGATCTAGAAATTTTATGTGCTCAGGGTTCTAAACGTTTAATTATGATATTAGAACTGGCATGTAATTTTTCGGAGTAATAAGGAGGATTACACGTCTAAAACCTTCCACTATCTATATTCTCGTCTCGAAGCACTGAACGTCTGCTTTGGTGTATAGAACGTTATGGTGAAGACTCGTAGAGAATTGAGTAAATGGAGGAAATGAAAGGCCTATCATAGTGAATGACACCTATCAGAAGATATTTTAAGAGTGGTATCTTGCCTTTAGAATATGTCTGATAAAATAACGGAACGTTTAGAGGAGTACGATACGTCTGAAGTACACCTTCGATTGGCAGGATGATGGAACGATTGGTGTAATTCTTGGAGTTGTCCCATAATCTGGAATTTCCATCCCCAATCGAGTTGAAGCATGATTGATGATAGAAGATACGCATGGAAGAAGTCCTAGTAGAGTCTAGGAAATTTTTATGATTAATTGGACACATTCGTATGTGTTAAATTGTTTTGTGATTTTAGGACTTGGGGATTGCGAGACAATACTTGCGACGAGTATGAGTAGGTGTGAATAGTAGTAGAGATCCATACTGCTGGAAGCACATGACTCACGCTTAGATCAGGGAAAGTCACAAGGTTACCAAGAAACTAGTGATTGGTCTCGTTTTATTCAAGTATGTGGTTACCATTGTTTCGGTAGTGACTAAGAAGATGATTGATATTTTGACCCTAGTGGTCATATCAAATTGAGACCGACTACGATGAGAGGTCATCGGGACACGACCCATCGGTCTGTTACAATAGATAAGGGAATGTACTTATCCTAAGAAGAAGGAGTCCTCAAAAAGGATTTATTTTGTAACTCGAAGGTTATGATTGAAAGTCCAACATAGTACGAAGAGCAGATGCAGGATTGAGCATCAAGGTTATTACTTAGGATGGAGAGATAACTTATGGAGTCAGTATACGAATCCTATTTCGTTGATGATTCCGGGAGGTAATCATCCTAAGGGGGGATAATTGTAACCCCGTAGATCAGGGCTAGTCAATTTAGAGACGATAAGCGTCAAAAACGACTTTTTTGGGAAAGATTATTTAGAAGGAGTAATCTTAACTAAGATTTATTTTATGTTACGAGGTTTCCGAATATATAAATAACTTCGAAATTCGAGTTATAACGAAGAAGTTATGACCCGTCGAAGTTTCGCGACAGAACCGACACGACACAGCGCGACGTAAATAGTGAATTTACGTTAGAGCGATATTTATCCAAAACAATCTAAATGAGAATTGAAGATCTCATCGATAGTAGTGCAACGACGGAAAGACGGACGAAAACGGACGTCAAACGAAGGAGTTATGAGTTTATAACGGAGTTTTCCTGTCTCGGCCTACTAAAAATAATATATAAGTAATATAATTATAATATATTAAAAATAAATTCAAAATTAGCCAATGGAATCTAAACGAGAGTTGTAGATCATAGTCTCACCTTCGCATCGATATAAAGAACGTCAAAAACGGAGTTCGTATGCGAAAGTTATGAATTTCTGAAGTTCGGGGCGCGAAACCCCAAAACCGTCAGATACCTCGTAGTGGCAAGCAGTGCCACGACGTGGCCAATCTTCTGACACCTCCGGGAGTCCCCCAGATGCAACTTGTGATGACGCATGCAGTGACGACCAAGCCCACGACGTGGAAAAAGGTGCCATGTCGTCGCAAGGGCCGATTTTGCCCTATAAATAGATTTGAAGGGCCAGCCGAGTTTGGTTGCTCATTCTCTCATCTCTCACCCATATTACCATGATTTACATGTAAAGAAGTATCCCCGAAGCCCCGGTATCATCCCGAGACCCGAAGCGAGTCCCGAAGCCCGAAGATCCCGAGAAGTGCAATTCTCGAGCCGAAGCTCTGCCCGCGAGGAGCCTGGTTTTTGTGAAGATCTTCCAGATCTACCGAACAATACTACTTCTGCAAGTCGTAGTGCTGTCTGATCATCTTCTGATCATGTGAGTGTATAGTCCCTTTCACAAACACGTTTTTAATACAAAGTATTGTTTGAATGTATTAAGTATATGTTTTGTGTGAGTGTGTAGTTACTTTCTTCTAACTCATAGATAGGAGTTATTCTCTATGAGATACGTGTTATGGGTATGTGTCTCATCTATTATTTGGAATGTGTATTGGACGAACATGCTATAGAGGTTTTAAACTATGTATAAAAGTGTATATTTATATCTACAAAAATGTTGGGTAGAACATGGGTAGATGGGATAGTTGGTGACTATGGAGTTAGCGCCTATTGTATAAACCTTGGTGACTATGGAGTTAGCGCCTACTGTTAAGTAAACCTTGGTGACTATGGATTTAGTGCATATTGTATAAACGTTGGTGACTATGGATTTAGCGCCTACTATTAAGTAAACGTTGGTGACTATGGAGTTAGCGCCTATTGTATAAACCTTGGTGACTATGGAGTTTGCGCCTATTGTATAAGCCTTGGTAACTATGGAGTTAGCGCCTATTGTATAAGCCTTGGTGACTATGGAGTTAGCGCCTATTGTATAAACCTTGGTGACTATGGAGTTAGCGCCTACTGTTAAGTAAACCTTGGTGACTATGGATTTAGTGCATATTGTATAAACGTTGGTGACTATGGAGTTAGCGCCTACTATTTAGCAAACCTTGGTGACTATGGAGTTAGCGCCTATTGTATAAACCTTGGTGACTATGGAGTTAGCGCCTATTGTATAAGCCTTGGTAACTATGGAGTTAGCGCCTATTGTATAAGCCTTGGTGACTATGGAGTTAGCGCCTATTGTATAAACCTTGGTGACTATGGAGTTAGCGCCTATTGAGTAAACCCTGGCAACGATGTGACTTCATGCCTATACCTCAGGTCAATCCTTAAGAATGAAGGATAGATGATTCTTAGGGTAGATCCTTAAGATAAATGGAGATAATGGGGATGGGTAATTGGGTTGATTATTTGATGATTAAATATAATAAATATATTATTATGGGTTGAAAACCCTATATGCTCACCAGGATCCTAAGCCTGACCCACTTAGTTTTCTTTGCATTACAGGTAATGGCACAAGAGTATAAGTTGGTGGACTTGATGAGAGATTTTGGATTATAGATCAGTAGTTATAAATAACTGTTGTAAGGTCTATTTTATACTGTTTATGCTTTTGGTCTGTATCGGAACATGACATCCCGAGATTTTGTTATTTAATGAAAATACATTTCTTTAAAGAAATGCTTTGATAAATTCTTATCACATTTTGTTTTGGGAACAAATTCTGCAACCGTTTCCTTTAAACGATTACTCTGATTTATAAAACAAAGCATAAACAAATTGGTCTTTTCTGGTCGTGAAATTGGGGATGTCACAGTTGGTATCAGAGCATTAGTTTAAGCGAACTAGGAATTTGTAGGATTTCTAGACTTAAACTTAGAATGCTAAGCGATGATTGTGATATGAGTGTCTACCATATTTTAAGACACAAGCACTAGTATATATTAGAAAAGTTGCCTAAAATTCTTTTATGTGCTAAATGTTATATGTTGCCATATATGATATTATTTGTTCGGATCTATGGTTTGTTGTCGACCGGATCTAGAAATTTTATGTGCTCAGGGTTCTAAACGTTTAATTATGATATTAGAACTGGCATGTAATTTTTCAGAGTAATAAGGAGGATTACACGTCTAAAACCTTCCTCTATCTATATTCTCGTCTCGAAGCACTGAACGTTTGCTTTGGTGTATAGAACGTTATGGTGAAGACTCGTAGAGAATTGAGTAAATGGAGGAAATGAAAGGCCTATGATAGTGAATGACACCTATCAGAAGATATTGTAAGAGTGGCATCTTGCCTTTAGAATATGTATGATAAAATATCGGAACGTTTAGAGGAGTACGGTATGTCTGAAGTACACCTTCGATTGGCAGGATGATGGAACGATTGGTGTAATTCTTGGAGTTGTCCCATAATCTGGAATTTCCATCACCAATCGAGTTGAAGCATGATTTATGATAGAAGATACGCATGGAAGAAGTCCTAGTAGAGTCTAGGAAATTTTTATGATTAATTGGACACATTCGTATGTGTTAAATTGTTTTGTGATTTTAGGACTTGGGGATTGCGAGACAATACTTGGGACGAGTATGAGTAGGTGTGAATAGTAGTAGAGATCTATACTGCTGGAAGCACAGGACTCACGCTTAGATCAGGGAAAGTCACAAGGTTACCAAGAAACTAGTGATTGGTCTCGTTTTATTCAAGTATGTGGTTACCATTGTTTCGGTAGTGACTAAGAAGATGATTGATATTCTGACCCTAGTGGTCATATCAAATTGAGACCGAATACGATGAGAGGTCATCGGGACACGACCCATTGGTCTGTTACAATAGATAAGGGAATGTACTTATCCTAAGAAGAAGGAGTCCTCAAAAAGGATTTATTTTGTAACTCGAAGGTTATGATTGAAAGTCCAACATAGTACAAAGAGCAGATGCAGGATTGAGCATCAAGGTTATTACTTAGGATGGAGAGATAACTTATGGAGTCAGTATACGAATCCTATTTCGTTGATGATTCCGGGAGGTAATCATCCTAAGGGGGGATAATTGTAACCCCGTAGATCAGGGCTAGTCAATTTAGAGACGATAAGCGTCAAAAACGACTTTTTTGGGAAAGATTATTTAGAAGGAGTAATCTTAACTAAGATTTATTTTATGTTACGAGGTTTCCGAATATATAAATAACTTCAAAATTCGAGTTATAACGAAGAAGTTATGACCCGTCGAAGTTTCGCGACAGAACCGACACAACACAGCGCGACGTAAATAGTGAATTTACGTTAGAGCGATATTTATCCAAAACAATCTAAATGAGAATTGAAGATCTCATCGATAGTAGTGCAACGACGGAAAGACGGACGAAAACGGACGTCAAACGAAGGAGTTATGAGTTTATAACGGAGTTTTCCTGTCTCGGCCTACTAAAAATAATATATAAGTAATATAATTATAATATATTAAAAAAAAAGGCAAAAGTAGCCAATGGAATCTAAACGATAATTGTAGAACATAATCTCACCTACGCGTCGATATAAAGAACGTCAAAAATGGAGTTCGTATGCGAAAGTTATGAATTTCTGAAGTTCGGGGCGCGAAACCCCAAAACCGTCAGATACCTCGTAGTGGCAAGCAGTGCCACGACGTGGCCAATCTTCTGACACCTCCGGGAGTCCCCCAGATGCAACTTGTGATGACGCATGCAGTGACGACCAAGCCCACGACGTGGAAAAAGGTGCCACGACGTGGCAAGGGCCGATTTTGCCATATAAATAGATTTGAAGGGCCATCCGAGTTTGGTTGCTCATTCTCTCATCTCTCACCCATATTACCTTGATTTACATGTAAAGAAGTACCCCCGAAGCCCCGGTATCATCCCGAGACCCGAAGCGAGTCCCGAAGCCCGAAGATCCCGAGAAGTGCAATTCCCGAGCCGAAGCTCTGCCTGCGAGGAGCCTGGTTTTTGTGAAGATCTTCCAGATCTACCGAAGAATACTTACTTCTGCAAGTCGTAGTGCTATCTGATCATCTTCTGATCATGTGAGTGTATAGTCCCTTTCACAAACATGTTTTTAATACAAGTATTGTTTGAATGTATTAAGTATATGTTTTGTGTGAGTGTGTAGTTACTTTCTTCTAACTCATAGATAAGAGTTATTCTCTATGAGATACGTGTTATGTGTATGTGTCTCATCTATTATTTGGAATGTGTATTGGACGAACATGCTATACAAGTTTTAAACTATGTATAAAAGTGTATATTTATATCTACAAAAATGTTGGGTAGAACATGGGTAGATGGGATAGTTGGTGACTATGGAGTTAGCGCCTATTGTATAAACCTTGGTGACTATGGATTTAGCGCCTACTGTTAAGTAAACCTTGGTGACTATGGATTTAGTGCATATTGTATAAACGTTGGTGACTATGGAGTTAGCGCCTACTATTAAGTAAACCTTGGTGACTATGGAGTTAGCGCCTATTGTATAAACCTTGGTGACTATGGAGTTAGCGCCTATTGTATAAGCCTTGGTAACTATAGAGTTAGCGCCTATTGTGTAAGCCTTGGTGACTATGGAGTTAGCGCCTATTGTATAAACCTTGGTGACTATGGAGTTAGCGCCTATTGAGTAAACCCTGGCAACGATGTGATTTCGTGCCTATACCTCAGGTCAATCCTTAAGAATGAAGGATAGATGATTCTTAGGGTAGATCCTTAAGATAAATGGAGATAATGGGGATGGGTAATTGGGTTGATTATTTGATGATTAAATATAATAAATATATTATTATGGGTTGAAAACCCTATATGCTCACCAGGATCCCAAGCCTGACCCACACAGTTTTCTTTGCATTACAGGTAATGGCACAAGAGTATAAGTTGGTGGACTTGACGAGAGATTTTGGATTATAGATCAGTAGTTATAAATAACTGTTGTAAGGTCTATTTTATACTGTTTATGCTTTTGGTCTGTATCGGAACATGACATCCCGAGATTTTGTTATTTAATGAAAATACATTTCTTTAAAGAAATGCTTTGATAAATTCTTATCACATTTTGTTTTGGGAAAAAATTCTGCAACCGTTTCCTTTAAACGATTACTCTGATTTATAAAACAAAGCATAAACAAATTGGTCTTTTCTGGCCGTGAAATTGGGGATGTCACAGTTGGTATCAGAGCATTAGTTTAAGCGAACTAGGAATTTATAGGATTTCTAGACTTAAACTTAGAATGCTAAGCGATGATTGTGATATGAGTGTCTACCATATTTTAAGACACAAGCACTAGTATATATTAGGAAAGTTGCCTAAAATTCTTTTATGTGCTAAATGTTATATGTTGCCATATATGATATTATTTGTTCGGATCTATGGTCTGTTGCCGACCGGATCAAGAAATTTTATGTGCTCAGGGTTCTAAACGTTTAATTATGATATTAGAACTGGCATATAATTTTTTGGAGTAATAAGGAGGATTACACGTCTAAAACCTTCCTCTATCTATATTCTCGTCTCGAAGCACTGAACGTCTGCTTTGGTGTATAGAACGTTATGGTGAAGACTCGTAGAGAATTTAGTAAATGGAGGAAATGAAAGGCCTATGATAGTGAATGACACCTATCAGAAGATATTGTAAGAGTTGTATCTTGCCTTTAGAATATGTCTGATAAAATAACGGAACGTTTAGAGGAGTACGGTACGTCTGAAGTACACCTTCGATTGGCAGGATGATGGAACGATTGGTGTAATTCTTGGAGTTGTCCCATAATCTGGAATTTCCATCACCAATCGAGTTGAAGCATGATTGATGATAGAAGATACGCATGGAAGAAGTCCTAGTAGAGTCTAGGAAATTTTTATGATTAATTGGACACATTCGTATGTGTTAAATTGTTTTGTGATTTTAGGACTTGGGGATTGCGAGACAATACTTGGGATAAGTATGAGTAGGTGTGAATAGTAGTAGAGATCTATACTGCTGGAAGCACAGGACTCACGCTTAGATCAGGGAAAGTCACAAGGTTACCAAGAAACTAGTGATTGGTCTCGTTTTATTCAAGTATGAGGTTACCATTGTTTTTGTAGTGACTAAGAAGCTGATTGATATTCTGACCCTAGTGGTCATATCAAATTGAGACCGACTACGATGAGAGGTCATCGGGACACGACCCATCGGTCTGTTACAATAGATAAGGGAATGTACTTATCCTAAGAATAAGGAGTCCTCAAAAAGGATTTATTTTGTAACTTGAAGGTTATGATTGAAAGTCCAACATAGTACAAAGAGCAGATGCAGGATTAAGCATCAAGGTTATTACTTAGGATGGAGAGATAACTTATGGAGTCAGTATACGAATCCTATTTCGTTGATGATTCCGGGAGGTAATCATCCTAAGGGGGGATAATTGTAACCCCGTAGATCAGGGCTAGTCAATTTAGAGACGATAAGCGTCAAAAACGACTTTTTTGGGAAAGATTATTTAGAAGGAGTAATCTTAACTAAGATTTATTTTATGTTACGAGGTTTCCGAATATATAAATAACTTCGAAATTCGAGTTATAACGAAGAAGTTATGACCTGTCGAAGTTTCGCGACAGAACCGACACGACACAGCGCGACGTAAATAGTGAATTTACGTTAGAGCGATATTTATCCAAAACAATCTAAATGAGAATTGAAGATCTCATCGATAGTAGTGCAACGACGGAAAGACGGACGAAAACGGACGTCAAACGAAGGAGTTATGAGTTTATAACGGAGTTTTCCTGTCTCGGCCTACTAAAAATAATATATAAGTAATATAATTATAATATATTAAAAATAAAGTCAAAATTAGCCAACGGAATCTAAACGAGATTGTAGATCATAATCTCACCTTCGCGTCGATATAAAGAACGTCAAAAACGGAGTTCGTATGCGAAAGTTATGAATTTCTGAAGTTCGGGGCGTGAAACCCCAAAACCGTCAGATACCTCGTAGTGGCAAGCAGTGCCACGACGTGGCCAATCTTCTGACACCTCCGGGAGTCCTCCAGATGCAACTTGTGATGACGCATGCAGTGACGACCAAGCCCACGACGTGGAAAAAGGTGCCACGACGTGGCAAGGGCCGATTTTGCCCTATAAATAGATTTGAAGGGCCAGCCGAGTTTGGTTGCTCATTCTCTCATCTCTCACCCATATTACCTTGATTTACATGTAAAGAAGTACCCCTGAAGCCCCGGTATCATCCCGAGACCCGAAGCGAGTCCCGAAGCCCGAAGATCCCGAGAAGTGCAATTCCCGAGCCGAAGCTCTGCCTGCGAGGAGCCTGGTTTTTGTGAAGATCTTCCAGATCTACCGAAGAATACTTACTTCTGCAAGTCGTAGTGCTATCTGATCATCTTCTGATCATGTGAGTGTATAGTCCCTTTCACAAACATGTTTTTAATACAAGTATTGTTTGAATGTATTAAGTATATGTTTTGTGTGAGTGTGTAGTTACTTTCTTCTAACTCATAGATAGGAGTTATTCTCTATGAGATACGTGTTATGTGTATGTGTCTCATCTATTATTTGGAATGTGTATTGGACGAACATGCTATACAAGTTTTAAACTATGTATAAAAGTGTATATTTATATCTACAAAAATGTTGGGTAGAACATGGGTAGATGGGATAGTTAGTGACTATGGAGTTAGCGCCTATTGTATAAACCTTGGTGACTATGGATTTAGCGCCTACTGTTAAGTAAACCTTGGTGACTATGGATTTAGTGCATATTGTATAAACGTTGGTGACTATGGAGTTAGCGCCTACTATTAAGTAAACCTTGGTGACTATGGAGTTAGCGCCTATTGTATAAACCTTGGTGACTATGGAGTTAGCGCCTATTGTATAAGCCTTGGTAACTATAGAGTTAGCGCCTATTGTATAAGCCTTGGTGACTATGGAGTTAGCGCCTATTGTATAAACCTTGGTGACTATGGAGTTAGCGCCTATTGAGTAAACCCTGGCAACGATGTGACTTCGTGCCTATACCTCAGGTCAATCCTTAAGAATGAAGGATAGATGATTCTTAGGGTAGATCCTTAAGATAAATGGAGATAATGGGGATGGGTAATTGGGTTGATTATTTGATGATTAAATATAATAAATATATTATTATGGGTTGAAAACCCTATATGCTCACCAGGATCCCAAGCCTGACCCACACAGTTTTCTTTGCATTACAGGTAATGGCACAAGAGTATAAGTTGGTGGACTTGACGAGAGATTTTGGATTATAGATCAGTAGTTATAAATAACTGTTGTAAGGTCTATTTTATACTGTTTATGCTTTTGGTCTGTATCAGAACATGACATCCCGAGATTTTGTTATTTAATGAAAATACATTTCTTTAAAGAAATGCTTTGATAAATTCTTATCACATTTTGTTTTGGGAACAAATTCTGCAACCGTTTCCTTTAAACGATTACTCTGATTTATAAAACAAAGCATAAACAAATTGGTCTTTTCTGGCCGTGAAATTGGGGATATCAGAGTTGGTATCAGAGCATTAGTTTAAGCGAACTAGGAATTTGTAGGATTTCTAGACTTAAAATTAGAATGCTAAGCGATGATTGTGATATGAGTGTCTACCATATTTTAAGACACAAGCACTAGTATATATTAGGAAAGTTGCCTAAAATTCTTTTATGTGCTAAATGTTATATGTTGCCATGAATGATATTATTTGTTCGGATCTATGGTCTGTTGCCGACCGGATCTAGAAATTTTATGTGCTCAGGGTTCTAAACGTTTAATTATGATATTAGAACTGGCATGTAATTTTTCTGAGTAATAAGGAGGATTACACGTCTAAAACCTTCCTCTATCTATATTCTCATCTCGAAGCACTGAACGTTTGCTTTGGTGTATAGAACGTTATGGTGAAGACTCGTAGAGAATTGAGTAAATGGAGGAAATGAAAGGCCTATGATAGTGAATGACACCTATCAGAAGATATTGAAAGAGTGGTATCTTGCCTTTAGAATATGTCTGATAAAATAACGGAACGTTTAGAGGAGTACGGTACGTCTGAAGTACACCTTCGATTGGCAGGATGATGGAACGATTGGTGTAATTCTTGGAGTTGTCCCGTAATCTGGAATTTCCATCACCAATCGAGTTGAAGCATGATTGATGATAGAAGATACGCATGGAAGAAGTCCTAGTAGAGTCTAGGAAATTTTTATGATTAATTGGACACATTCGTATGTGTTAAATTGTTTTGTGATTTTAGGACTTGGGGATTGCGAGACAATACTTGGGATAAGTATGAGTAGGTGTGAATAGTAGTAGAGATCTATACTGCTGGAAGCACAGGACTCACGCTTAGATCAGGGAAAGTCACAAGGTTACCAAGAAACTAGTGATTGGTCTCGTTTTATTCAAGTATGTGGTTACCATTGTTTTTGTAGTGACTAAGAAGATGATTGATATTCTGACCCTAGTGGTCATATCAAATTGAGACCGACTACGATGAGAGGTCATCGGGACACGACCCATCGGTCTGTTACAATAGATAAGGGAATGTACTTATCCTAAGAAGAAGGAGTCCTCAAAAAGGATTTATTTTGTAACTTGAAGGTTATGATTGAAAGTCCAACATAGTACAAAGAGCAGATGCAGGATTGAGCATCAAGGTTATTACTTAGGATGGAGAGATAACTTATGGAGTCAGTATACGAATCCTATTTCGTTGATGATTCCGGGAGGTAATCATCCTAAGGGGGGATAATTGTAACCCCGTAGATCAGGGCTAGTCAATTTAGAGACGATAAGCGTCAAAAACGACTTTTTTGGGAAAGATTATTTAGAAGGAGTAATCTTAACTAAGATTTATTTTATGTTACGAGGTTTCCGAATATATAAATAACTTCGAAATTCGAGTTATAACGAAGAAGTTATGACCTGTCGAAGTTTCGCGACAGAACCGACACGACACAGCGCGACGTAAATAGTGAATTTACGTTAGAGCGATATTTATCCAAAACAATCTAAATGAGAATTGAAGATCTCATCGATAGTAGTGCAACGACGGAAAGACGGACGAAAACGGACGTCAAACGAAGGAGTTATGAGTTTATAACGGAGTTTTCCTGTCTCGGCCTACTAAAAATAATATATAAGTAATATAATTATAATATATTAAAAATAAATTCAAAATTAGCCAATGGAATCTAAACGAGAGTTGTAGATCATAGTCTCACCTTCGCATCGATATAAAGAACGTCAAAAACGGAGTTCGTATGCGAAAGTTATGAATTTCTGAAGTTCGGGGCGCGAAACCCCAAAACCGTCAGATACCTCGTAGTGGCAAGCAGTGCCACGACGTGGCCAATCTTCTGACACCTCCGGGAGTCCCCCAGATGCAACTTGTGATGACGCATGCAGTGACGACCAAGCCCACGACGTGGAAAAAGGTGCCATGTCGTCGCAAGGGCCGATTTTGCCCTATAAATAGATTTGAAGGGCCAGCCGAGTTTGGTTGCTCATTCTCTCATCTCTCACCCATATTACCATGATTTACATGTAAAGAAGTATCCCCGAAGCCCCGGTATCATCCCGAGACCCGAAGCGAGTCCCGAAGCCCGAAGATCCCGAGAAGTGCAATTCTCGAGCCGAAGCTCTGCCCGCGAGGAGCCTGGTTTTTGTGAAGATCTTCCAGATCTACCGAACAATACTACTTCTGCAAGTCGTAGTGCTGTCTGATCATCTTCTGATCATGTGAGTGTATAGTCCCTTTCACAAACACGTTTTTAATACAAAGTATTGTTTGAATGTATTAAGTATATGTTTTGTGTGAGTGTGTAGTTACTTTCTTCTAACTCATAGATAGGAGTTATTCTCTATGAGATACGTGTTATGGGTATGTGTCTCATCTATTATTTGGAATGTGTATTGGACGAACATGCTATAGAGGTTTTAAACTATGTATAAAAGTGTATATTTATATCTACAAAAATGTTGGGTAGAACATGGGTAGATGGGATAGTTGGTGACTATGGAGTTAGCGCCTATTGTATAAACCTTGGTGACTATGGAGTTAGCGCCTACTGTTAAGTAAACCTTGGTGACTATGGATTTAGTGCATATTGTATAAACGTTGGTGACTATGGATTTAGCGCCTACTATTAAGTAAACGTTGGTGACTATGGAGTTAGCGCCTATTGTATAAACCTTGGTGACTATGGAGTTTGCGCCTATTGTATAAGCCTTGGTAACTATGGAGTTAGCGCCTATTGTATAAGCCTTGGTGACTATGGAGTTAGCGCCTATTGTATAAACCTTGGTGACTATGGAGTTAGCGCCTACTGTTAAGTAAACCTTGGTGACTATGGATTTAGTGCATATTGTATAAACGTTGGTGACTATGGAGTTAGCGCCTACTATTTAGCAAACCTTGGTGACTATGGAGTTAGCGCCTATTGTATAAACCTTGGTGACTATGGAGTTAGCGCCTATTGTATAAGCCTTGGTAACTATGGAGTTAGCGCCTATTGTATAAGCCTTGGTGACTATGGAGTTAGCGCCTATTGTATAAACCTTGGTGACTATGGAGTTAGCGCCTATTGAGTAAACCCTGGCAACGATGTGACTTCATGCCTATACCTCAGGTCAATCCTTAAGAATGAAGGATAGATGATTCTTAGGGTAGATCCTTAAGATAAATGGAGATAATGGGGATGGGTAATTGGGTTGATTATTTGATGATTAAATATAATAAATATATTATTATGGGTTGAAAACCCTATATGCTCACCAGGATCCTAAGCCTGACCCACTTAGTTTTCTTTTGCATTACAGGTAATGGCACAAGAGTATAAGTTGGTGGACTTGATGAGAGATTTTGGATTATAGATCAGTAGTTATAAATAACTGTTGTAAGGTCTATTTTATACTGTTTATGCTTTTGGTCTGTATCGGAACATGACATCCCGAGATTTTGTTATTTAATGAAAATACATTTCTTTAAAGAAATGCTTTGATAAATTCTTATCACATTTTGTTTTGGGAACAAATTCTGCAACCGTTTCCTTTAAACGATTACTCTGATTTATAAAACAAAGCATAAACAAATTGGTCTTTTCTGGTCGTGAAATTGGGGATGTCACAGTTGGTATCAGAGCATTAGTTTAAGCGAACTAGGAATTTGTAGGATTTCTAGACTTAAACTTAGAATGCTAAGCGATGATTGTGATATGAGTGTCTACCATATTTTAAGACACAAGCACTAGTATATATTAGAAAAGTTGCCTAAAATTCTTTTATGTGCTAAATGTTATATGTTGCCATATATGATATTATTTGTTCGGATCTATGGTTTGTTGTCGACCGGATCTAGAAATTTTATGTGCTCAGGGTTCTAAACGTTTAATTATGATATTAGAACTGGCATGTAATTTTTCAGAGTAATAAGGAGGATTACACGTCTAAAACCTTCCTCTATCTATATTCTCGTCTCGAAGCACTGAACGTTTGCTTTGGTGTATAGAACGTTATGGTGAAGACTCGTAGAGAATTGAGTAAATGGAGGAAATGAAAGGCCTATGATAGTGAATGACACCTATCAGAAGATATTGTAAGAGTGGCATCTTGCCTTTAGAATATGTATGATAAAATATCGGAACGTTTAGAGGAGTACGGTATGTCTGAAGTACACCTTCGATTGGCAGGATGATGGAACGATTGGTGTAATTCTTGGAGTTGTCCCATAATCTGGAATTTCCATCACCAATCGAGTTGAAGCATGATTTATGATAGAAGATACGCATGGAAGAAGTCCTAGTAGAGTCTAGGAAATTTTTATGATTAATTGGACACATTCGTATGTGTTAAATTGTTTTGTGATTTTAGGACTTGGGGATTGCGAGACAATACTTGGGACGAGTATGAGTAGGTGTGAATAGTAGTAGAGATCTATACTGCTGGAAGCACAGGACTCACGCTTAGATCAGGGAAAGTCACAAGGTTACCAAGAAACTAGTGATTGGTCTCGTTTTATTCAAGTATGTGGTTACCATTGTTTCGGTAGTGACTAAGAAGATGATTGATATTCTGACCCTAGTGGTCATATCAAATTGAGACCGAATACGATGAGAGGTCATCGGGACACGACCCATTGGTCTGTTACAATAGATAAGGGAATGTACTTATCCTAAGAAGAAGGAGTCCTCAAAAAGGATTTATTTTGTAACTCGAAGGTTATGATTGAAAGTCCAACATAGTACAAAGAGCAGATGCAGGATTGAGCATCAAGGTTATTACTTAGGATGGAGAGATAACTTATGGAGTCAGTATACGAATCCTATTTCGTTGATGATTCCGGGAGGTAATCATCCTAAGGGGGGATAATTGTAACCCCGTAGATCAGGGCTAGTCAATTTAGAGACGATAAGCGTCAAAAACGACTTTTTTGGGAAAGATTATTTAGAAGGAGTAATCTTAACTAAGATTTATTTTATGTTACGAGGTTTCCGAATATATAAATAACTTCAAAATTCGAGTTATAACGAAGAAGTTATGACCCGTCGAAGTTTCGCGACAGAACCGACACAACACAGCGCGACGTAAATAGTGAATTTACGTTAGAGCGATATTTATCCAAAACAATCTAAATGAGAATTGAAGATCTCATCGATAGTAGTGCAACGACGGAAAGACGGACGAAAACGGACGTCAAACGAAGGAGTTATGAGTTTATAACGGAGTTTTCCTGTCTCGGCCTACTAAAAATAATATATAAGTAATATAATTATAATATATTAAAAATAAAGTCAAAATTAGCCAACGGAATCTAAACGATAATTGTAGAACATAATCTCACCTACGCGTCGATATAAAGAACGTCAAAAATGGAGTTCGTATGCGAAAGTTATGAATTTCTGAAGTTCGGGGCGCGAAACCCCAAAACCGTCAGATACCTCGTAGTGGCAAGCAGTGCCACGACGTGGCCAATCTTCTGACACCTCCGGGAGTCCCCCAGATGCAACTTGTGATGACGCATGCAGTGACGACCAAGCCCACGACGTGGAAAAAGGTGCCACGACGTGGCAAGGGCCGATTTTGCCATATAAATAGATTTGAAGGGCCATCCGAGTTTGGTTGCTCATTCTCTCATCTCTCACCCATATTACCTTGATTTACATGTAAAGAAGTACCCCCGAAGCCCCGGTATCATCCCGAGACCCGAAGCGAGTCCCGAAGCCCGAAGATCCCGAGAAGTGCAATTCCCGAGCCGAAGCTCTGCCTGCGAGGAGCCTGGTTTTTGTGAAGATCTTCCAGATCTACCGAAGAATACTACTTCTGCAAGTCGTAGTGCTGTCTAATCATCTTCTGATCATGTGAGTGTATAGTCCCTTTCAAAAACACGTTTTTAATACAAGTATTGTTTGAATGTATTAAGTATATGTTTTGTGTGAGTGTGTAGTTACTTTCTTCAAACTCATAGATAGGAGTTATTCTCTATGAGATACGTGTTATGTGTATGTGTCTCATCTATTATTTGGAATGTGTATTGGACGAACATGCTATACAGGTTTTAAACTATGTATAAAAGTGTATATTTATATCTACAAAAATGTTGGGTAGAACATGGGTAGATGGGATAGTTGGTGACTATGGAGTTAGTGCCTATTGTATAAACCTTGGTGACTATGGAGTTAGCGCCTACTGTTAAGTAAACCTTGGTGACTATGGATTTAGTGCATATTGTATAAACGTTGGTGACTATGGAGTTAGCGCCTATTATTAAGCAAACCTTGGTGACTATGGAGTTAGCGCCTATTGTATAAACCTTGGTGTCTATGGAGTTAGCGCCTATTGTATAAGCCTTGGTAACTATGGAGTTAGCGCCTATTGTATAAGCCTTGGTGACTATGGAGTTAGCGCCTATTGTATAAACCTTGGTGACTATGGAGTTAGCGCCTATTGAGTAAACCCTGGCAACGATGTGACTTCGTGCCTATACCTCAGGTCAATCCTTAAGAATGAAGGATAGATGATTCTTAGGGTAGATCCTTAAGATAAATGGAGATAATGGGGATGGGTAATTGGGTTGATTATTTGATGATTAAATATAATAAATATATTATTATGGGTTGAAAACCCTATATGCTCACCAGGATCCCAAGCCTGACCCACACAGTTTTCTTTGCATTACAGGTAATGGCACAAGAGTATAAGTTGGTGGACTTGACGAGAGATTTTGGATTATAGATCAGTAGTTATAAATAACTGTTGTAAGGTCTATTTTATACTGTTTATGCTTTTGGTCTGTATCAGAACATGACATCCCGAGATTTTGTTATTTAATGAAAATACATTTCTTTAAAGAAATGCTTTGATAAATTCTTATCACATTTTGTTTTGGGAACAAATTCTGCAACCGTTTCCTTTAAACGATTACTCTGATTTATAAAACAAAGCATAAACAAATTGGTCTTTTCTGTCCGTGAAATTGGGGATGTCACAGTTGGTATCAGAGCATTAGTTTAAGCGAACTAGGAATTTGTAGGATTTCTAGACTTAAACTTAGAATGCTAAGCGATGATTGTGATATGAGTGTCTACCATATTTTAAGACACAAGCACTAGTATATATTAGGAAAGTTGCCTAAAATTCTTTTATGTGCTAAATGTTATATGTTGCCATATATGATATTATTTGTTCGGATCTATGGTATGTTGCCGACCGGATCTAGAAATTTTATGTGCTCAGGGTTCTAAACGTTTAATTATGATATTAGAACTGGCATGTAATTTTTCGGAGTAATAACGAGGATTACACGTCTAAAACCTTCCTCTATCTATATTCTCGTCTCGAAGCACTGAACGTCTGCTTTGGTGTATAGAACGTTATGGTGAAGACTCGTAGAGAATTGAGTAAATAGAGGAAATGAAAGGCCTATAATAGTGAATGACACCTATCAGAAGATATTGTAAGAGTGGTATCTTGCCTTTAGAATATGTCTGATAAAATAACGGAACATTTAGAGGAGTACGGTACGTCTGAAGTACACCTTCGATTGGCAGGATGATGGAACGATTGGTGTAATTCTTGGAGTTGTCCCATAATCTGGAATTTCCATCACCAATCGAGTTGAAGCATGATTGATGATAGAAGATACGCATGGAAGAAGTCCTAGTAGAGTCTATGAAATTTTTATGATAAATTGGACACATTCGAATGTGTTAAATTGTTTTGTGATTTTAGGACTTGGGGATTGCGAGACAATACTTGGGACGAGTATGAGTAGGTGTGAATAGTAGTAGAGATCTATACTGCTGGAAGCACAGGACTCACGCTTAGATCAGGGAAAGTCACAAGGTTACCAAGAAACTAGTGATTGGTCTCGTTTTATTCAAGTATGTGGTTACCATTGTTTCGGTAGTGACTAAGAAGACGACTGATATTCTGACCCTAGTGGTCATATCAAATTGAGACCGACTACGATGAGAGGTCATCGGGACACGACCCATCGGTCTGTTACAATAGATAAGGGAATGTACTTATCCTAAGAAGAAGGAGTCCTCAAAAAGGATTTATTTTGTAACTTGAAGGTTATGATTGAAAGTCCAACATAGTACAAAGAGCAGATGCAGGATTGAGCATCAAGGTTATTACTTAGGATGGAGAGATAACTTATGGAGTCAGTATACGAATCCTATTTCGTTGATGATTCCGGGAGGTAATCATCCTAAGGGGGGATAATTGTAACCCCGTAGATCAGGGCTAGTCAATTTAGAGACGATAAGCGTCAAGAACGAATTTTTTTTGAAAGATTATTTGAAAGGAGAAATCTTAACTAAGATTTATTTTATGTTACGAGGTTTCTGAATATATAAATAACTTCGAAATTCGAGTTATAACGAAGAAGTTATGACCTGTCGAAGTTTCGCGACAGAACCGACACGACACAGCGCGACGTAAATAGTGAATTTACGTTAGAGCGGTATTTATCCAAAACAATCTAAATGAGAATTGAAGATCTCATCGATAGTAGTGCAACGACGGAAAGACAGACGAAAACGGACGTCAAACGAAGGAGTTATGAGTTTATAACGGAGTTTTCCTGTCTCGGCCTACTAAAAATAATATATAAGTAATATAATTATAATATATTAAAAATAAATTCAAAATTAGCCAATGGAATCTAAACGAGAGTTGTAGATCATAATCTCACCTTCGCGTCGATATAAAGAACGTCAAAAACGGAGATCGTATGCGAAAGTTATGAATTTCTGAAGTTCGGGGGGCGAAACCCAAAAACCGTCAGATACCTCGTAGTGGCAAGCAGTGCCACGACGTGGCCAATCTTCAGACACCTCTGGGAGTCCTCCAGATGCAACTTGTGATGACGCATGCAGTGACGACGAAGTCCACGAAGTGGAAAAAGGTGCCACGACGTGGCAAGGGCCGATTTTTCCCTATAAATAGATTTGAAGGGCCAGCCGAGTTTGGTTGCTCATTCTCTCATCTCTCACCCATATTACCTTGATTTACATGTAAAGAAGTACCCCCGAAGCCCTGGTATCATCCCGAGACCCGAAGCGAGTCCCGAAGCCCGAAGATCCCGAGAAGTGCAATTCCCGAGCCGAAGCTCTGCCCACGAGGAGCCTGGTTTTTGTGAAGATCTTCCAGATCTACCGAAGAATACTACTTCTGCAAGTCGTAGTGCTGTCTGATCATCTTCTGATCATGTGAGTGTATAGTCCCTTTCACAAACACGTTTTTAATACAAGTATTGTTTGAATGTATTAAGTATATGTTTTGTGTGAGTGTGTAGTTACTTTCTTCTAACTCATAGATAGGAGTTATTCTCTATGAGATACGTGTTATGTGTATGTGTCTCATCTATTATTTGGAATGTGTATTGGATGAACATGCTATACAGGTTTTAAACAATGTATAAAAGTGTATATTTATATCTACAAAAATGTTGGGTAGAACGTGGGTAGATGGGATAGTTGGTGACTATGGAGTTAGCGCCTATTGTATAAACCTAGGTGACTATGGACTTAGCGCCTATTGTATAAGCCTTGGTAACTATGGAGTTAGCGCCTATTATATAAGCCTTGGTGACTATGGAGTTAGCGCCTATTGTATAAACCTTGGTGACTATGGAGTTAGCGCCTATTGAGTAAACCCTGGCAACGATGTGACTTCGTGCCTATAACTCAGGTCAATCCTTAAGAATGAAGGATAGATGATTCTTAGGGTAGATCCTTAAGATAAATGGAGATAATGGGGATGGGTAATTGGGTTGATTATTTGATGATTAAATATAATAAATATATTATTATGGGTTGAAAACCCTATATGCTCACCAGGATCCCAAGCCTGACCCACACAGTTTTCTTTGCATTACAGGTAATGGCACAAGAGTATAAGTTGGTGGACTTGACGAGAGATTTTGGATTATTGATCAGTAGTTATAATTAACTGTTGTAAATTCTATTTTATACTGTTTATGCTTTTGGTCTGTATCGGAACATGACATCCCGAGATTTTGTTATTTAATGAAAATACATTTCTTTAAAGAAATGCTTTGATAAATTCTTATCACATTTTGTTTTGGGAACAAATTCTGCAACCGTTTCCTTTAAACGATTACTCTGATTTATAAAACAAAGCATAAACAAAGTGGTCTTTTCTGGCCGTGAAATTGGGGATGTCACAGTTGGTATCAGAGCATTAGTTTAAGCGAACTAGGAATTTGTAGGATTTCTAGACTTAAACTTAGAATGCTAAGCGATGATTGTGATATGAGTGTCTACCATATTTTAACACACAAGCACTAGTATATATTAGGAAAGTTGCCTAAAATTCTTTTATGTGCTAAATGTTATATGTTGCCATATATGATATTATTTGTTCGGATCTATGGTCTGTTGCCGACCGGATCTAGAAATTTTATGTGCTCAGGGTTCTAAACGTTTAATTATGATATTAGAACTGGCATGTAATTTTTCGGAGTAATAAGGAGGATTACACGTCTAAAACCTTCCTCTATCTATATTCTCGTCTCGAAGCACTGAACGTCTGCTTTGGTGTATAGAACGTTATGGTGAAGACTCGTAGAGAATTGAGTAAATGGAGGAAATGAAAGGCCTATGATAGTGAATGACACCTATCAGAAGATATTGTAAGAGTGGTATCTTGCCTTTAGAATATGTCTGATAAAATAACGGAACGTTTAGAGGAGTACGGTACGTCTGAAGTACACCTTCGATTGGCAGGATGATGGAACGATTGGTGTAATTCTTGGAGTTGTCCCATAATCTGGAATTTCCATCACCAATCGAGTTGAAGCATGATTGATGATAGAAGATACGCATGGAAGAAGTCCTAGTAGAGTCTAGGAAATTTTTATGATTAATTGGACACATTCGTATGTGTTAAATTTTTTTGTGATTTTAGGACTTGGGGATTGCGAGACAATACTTGGGACGAGTATGAGTAGGTGTGAATAGTAGTAGAGATCTATACTGCTGGAAGCACAGGACTCACGCTTAGATCAGGGAAAGTCACAAGGTTACCAAGAAACTAGTGATTGGTCTCGTTTTATTCAAGTATGTGGTTACCATTGTTTCGGTAGTGACTAAGAAGATGATTGATATTTTGACCCTAGTGGTCATATCAAATTGAGACCGACTACGATGAGAGGTCATCGGGACACGACCCATCGGTCTGTTACAATAGATAAGGGAATGTACTTATCCTAAGAAGAAGGAGTCCTCAAAAAGGATTTATTTTGTAAGTCGAAGGTTATGATTGAAAGTCCAACATAGTACAAAGAGCAGATGCAGGATTGAGCATCAAGGTTATTACTTAGGATGGAGAGATAACTTATGGAGTCAGTATACGAATCCTATTTCGTTGATGATTCCGGGAGGTAATCATCCTAAGGGGGGATAATTGTAACCCCGTAGATCAGGGCTAGTCAATTTAGAGACGATAAGCGTCAAAAACGACTTTTTTGGGAAAGATTATTTAGAAGGAGTAATCTTAACTAAGATTTATTTTATGTTACGAGGTTTCCGAATATATAAATAACTTCGAAATTCGAGTTATAACGAAGAAGTTATGACCTGTCGAAGTTTCGCGACAGAACCGACACGACACAGCGCGACGTAAATAGTGAATTTACGTTAGAGCGATATTTATCCAAAACAATCTAAATGAGAATTGAAGATCTCATCGATAGTAGTGCAACGACGGAAAGACGGACGAAAACGGACGTCAAACGAAGGAGTTATGAGTTTATAACGGAGTTTTCCTGTCTCGGCCTACTAAAAATAATATATAAGTAATATAATTATAATATATTAAAAATAAAGTCAAAATTAGCCAACGGAATCTAAACGAGAGTTGTAGATCATAATCTCACCTTCGCGTCGATATAAAGAACGTCAAAAACGGAGTTCGTATGCGAAAGTTATGAATTTCTGAAGTTCGGGGCGTGAAACCCCAAAACCGTCAGATACCTCGTAGTGGCAAGCAGTGCCACGACGTGGCCAATCTTCTGACACCTCCGGGAGTCCCCCAGATGCAACTTGTGATGACGCATGCAGTGACGACCAAGCCCACGACGTGGAAAAAGGTGCCACGACATGGCATGGGCTGATTTTGCCCTATAAATAGATTTGAAGGGCCAGCCGAGTTTGGTTGCTCATTCTCTCATCTCTCACCCATATTACCTTGATTTACATGTAAAGAAGTACCCCCGAAGCAACGGTATCATCCCGAGACCCGAAGCGAGTCCCGAAGCCCGAAGATCCCGAGAAGTGCAATTCCCGAGCCGAAGCTCTGCCCGCGAGGAGCCTGGTTTTTGTGAAGATCTTCCAGATCTACCGAAGAATTCTACTTCTGCAAGTCGTAGTGCTGTCTGATTATCTTCTGATCATGTGAGTGTATAGTCCCTTTCACAAACACGTTTTTAATACAAGTATTGTTTGAATGTATTAAGTATATGTTTTGTGTGAGTGTGTAGTTACTTTCTTCTAACTCATAGATAGGAGTTATTCTCTATGAGATACGTGTTATGTGTATGTGTCTCATCTATTATTTGGAATATCTATTGGATGAAAATGCTATACAGGTTTTAAACTATGTATAAAAGTGTATATTTATATCTACAAAAATGTTGGGTAGAACATGGGTAGATGGGATAGTTGGTGACTATGGAGTTAGCGCCTATTGTATAAACCTTGGTGACTATGGAGTTAGCGCCTATTGAGTAAACCCTGGCAACGATGTGACTTCGTGCCTATACCTCAGGTCAATACTTAAGAATGAAGGATAGATGATTCTTAGGGTAGATCCTTAAGATAAATGGAGATAATGGGGATGGGTAATTGGGTTGATTATTTGATGATTAAATATAATAAATATATTATTATGGATTGAAAACCCTATATGCTCACCAGGATCCCAAGCCTGACCCACACAGTTTTCTTTGCATTACAGGTAATGGCACAAGAGTATAAGTTGGTGGACTTGACGAGAGATTTTGGATTATAGATCAGTAGTTATAAATAACTGTTGTAAGGTCTATTTTATACTGTTTATGCTTTTGGTCTGTATCGGAACATGACATCCCGAGATTTTGTTATTTAATGAAAATACATTTCTTTAAAGAAATGCTTTGATAAATTCTTATCACATTTTGTTTTGGGAACAAATTCTGCAACCGTTTCCTTTAAACGATTACTCTGATTTATAAAACAAAGCATAAACAAATTGGTCTTTTCTGGCCGTGAAATTAGGGATGTCACAGTTGGTATCAGAGCATTAGTTTAAGCGAACTAGGAATTTGTAGGATGTCTAGACTTAAACTTAGAATGCTAAGCGATGATTGTGATATGAGTGTCTACCATATTTTAAGACACAAGCACTAGTATATATTAGGAAAGTTGCCTAAAATTCTTTTATGTGCTAAATGTTATATGTTGCCATATATGATATTATTTGTTCGGATCTATGGTCTGTTGCCGACCGGATCTAGAAATTTTATGTGCTCAGGGTTCTAAACGTTTAATTATGATATTAGAACTGGCATGTAATTTTTCGGAGTAATAAGGAGGATTACACGTCTAAAACCTTCCTCTATCTATATTCTCGTCTCGAAGCACTGAACGTCTGCTTTGGTGTATAGAACGTTATGGTGAAGACTCGTAGAGAATTGAGTAAATGGAGGAAATGAAAGGCCTATGATAGTGAATGACACCTATCAGAAGATATTGTAAGAGTGGTATCTTGCCTTTAGAATATGTCTGATAAAATAACGGAACGTTTAGAGGAGTACGGTACGTCTGAAGTACACCTTCGATTGGCAGGATGATGGAACGATTGGTGTAATTCTTGGAGTTGTCCCATAATCTGGAATTTCCATCACCAATCGAGTTGAAGCATGATTGATGATAGAAGATACGCATGGAAGAAGTCCTAGTAGAGTCTAGGAAATTTTTATGATTAATTGGACACATTCGTATGTGTTAAATTTTTTTGTGATTTTAGGACTTGGGGATTGCGAGACAATACTTGGGACGAGTATGAGTAGGTGTGAATAGTAGTAGAGATCTATACTGCTGGAAGCACAGGACTCACGCTTAGATCAGGGAAAGTCACAAGGTTACCAAGAAACTAGTGATTGGTCTCGTTTTATTCAAGTATGTGGTTACCATTGTTTCGGTAGTGACTAAGAAGATGATTGATATTTTGACCCTAGTGGTCATATCAAATTGAGACCGACTACGATGAGAGGTCATCGGGACACGACCCATCGGTCTGTTACAATAGATAAGGGAATGTACTTATCCTAAGAAGAAGGAGTCCTCAAAAAGGATTTATTTTGTAAGTCGAAGGTTATGATTGAAAGTCCAACATAGTACAAAGAGCAGATGCAGGATTGAGCATCAAGGTTATTACTTAGGATGGAGAGATAACTTATGGAGTCAGTATACGAATCCTATTTCGTTGATGATTCCGGGAGGTAATCATCCTAAGGGGGGATAATTGTAACCCCGTAGATCAGGGCTAGTCAATTTAGAGACGATAAGCGTCAAAAACGACTTTTTTGGGAAAGATTATTTAGAAGGAGTAATCTTAACTAAGATTTATTTTATGTTACGAGGTTTCCGAATATATAAATAACTTCGAAATTCGAGTTATAACGAAGAAGTTATGACCTGTCGAAGTTTCGCGACAGAACCGACACGACACAGCGCGACGTAAATAGTGAATTTACGTTAGAGCGATATTTATCCAAAACAATCTAAATGAGAATTGAAGATCTCATCGATAGTAGTGCAACGACGGAAAGACGGACGAAAACGGACGTCAAACGAAGGAGTTATGAGTTTATAACGGAGTTTTCCTGTCTCGGCCTACTAAAAATAATATATAAGTAATATAATTATAATATATTAAAAATAAAGTCAAAATTAGCCAACGGAATCTAAACGAGAGTTGTAGATCATAATCTCACCTTCGCGTCGATATAAAGAACGTCAAAAACGGAGTTCGTATGCGAAAGTTATGAATTTCTGAAGTTCGGGGCGTGAAACCCCAAAACCGTCAGATACCTCGTAGTGGCAAGCAGTGCCACGACGTGGCCAATCTTCTGACACCTCCGGGAGTCCCCCAGATGCAACTTGTGATGACGCATGCAGTGACGACCAAGCCCACGACGTGGAAAAAGGTGCCACGACATGGCATGGGCTGATTTTGCCCTATAAATAGATTTGAAGGGCCAGCCGAGTTTGGTTGCTCATTCTCTCATCTCTCACCCATATTACCTTGATTTACATGTAAAGAAGTACCCCCGAAGCAACGGTATCATCCCGAGACCCGAAGCGAGTCCCGAAGCCCGAAGATCCCGAGAAGTGCAATTCCCGAGCCGAAGCTCTGCCCGCGAGGAGCCTGGTTTTTGTGAAGATCTTCCAGATCTACCGAAGAATTCTACTTCTGCAAGTCGTAGTGCTGTCTGATCATCTTCTGATCATGTGAGTGTATAGTCCCTTTCACAAACACGTTTTTAATACAAGTATTGTTTGAATGTATTAAGTATATGTTTTGTGTGAGTGTGTAGTTACTTTCTTCTAACTCATAGATAGGAGTTATTCTCTATGAGATACGTGTTATGTGTATGTGTCTCATCTATTATTTGGAATATCTATTGGATGAAAATGCTATACAGGTTTTAAACTATGTATAAAAGTGTATATTTATATCTACAAAAATGTTGGGTAGAACATGGGTAGATGGGATAGTTGGTGACTATGGAGTTAGCGCCTATTGTATAAACCTTGGTGACTATGGAGTTAGCGCCTATTGAGTAAACCCTGGCAACGATGTGACTTCGTGCCTATACCTCAGGTCAATCCTTAAGAATGAAGGATAGATGATTCTTAGGGTAGATCCTTAAGATAAATGGAGATAATGGGGATGGGTAATTGGGTTGATTATTTGATGATTAAATATAATAAATATATTATTATGGGTTGAAAACCCTATATGCTCACCAGGATCCCAAGCCTGACCCACACAGTTTTCTTTGCATTACAGGTAATGGCACAAGAGTATAAATTGGTGGACTTGACGAGAGATTTTGGATTATAGATCAGTAGTTATAAATAACTGTTGTAAGGTCTATTTTATACTGTTTATGCTTTTGGTCTGTATCGGAACATGACATCTCGAGATTTTGTTATTTAATGAAAATACATTTCTTTAATGAAATGCTTTGATAAATTCTTATCACATTTTGTTTTGGGAACAAATTCTGCAACCGTTTCCTTTAAACGATTACTCTGATTTATAAAACAAAGCATAAACAAATTGGTCTTTTCTGGCCGTGAAATTGGGGATGTCACAGTTGGTATCAGAGCATTAGTTTAAGCGAACTAGGAATTTGTAGGATTTCTAGACTTAAACTTAGAATGCTAAGCGATGATTGTGATATTAGTGTCTACCATATTTTAAGACACAAGCACTAGTATATATTAGGAAAGTTGCCTAAAATTCTTTTATGTGCTAAATGTTATATGTTGCCATATATGATATTATTTGTTCGGATCTATGGTCTGTTGCCGACCGGATCTAGAAATTTTATGTGCTCAGGGTTCTAAACGTTTAATTATGATATTAGAACTGACATGTAATTTTTCGGAGTAATAAGGAGGATTACACGTCTAAAACCTTCCTCTATCTATATTCTCGTCTCGAAGCACTGAACGTCTGCTTTGGTGTATAGAACGTTATGGTGAAGACTCGTAGAGAATTGAGTAAATGGAGGAAATGAAAGGCCTATGATAGTGAATGACACCTATCAGAAGATATTGTAAGAGTGGTATCTTGCCTTTAGAATATGTCTGATAAAATAACGGAACGTTTAGAGGAGTACGGTACGTCTGAAGTACACCTTCGATTGGCAGGATGATGGAACGATTGGTGTAATTCTTGGAGTTGTCCCATAATCTGGAATTTCCATCACCAATCGAGTTGAAGCATGATTGATGATAGAAGATACGCATGGAAGAAGTCCTAGTAGAGTCTAGGAAATTTTTATGATTAATTGGACACATTCGTATGTGTTAAATTTTTTTGTGATTTTAGGACTTGGGGATTGCGAGACAATACTTGGGACGAGTATGAGTAGGTGTGAATAGTAGTAGAGATCTATACTGCTAGAAGCACAGGACTCACGCTTAGATCAGGGAAAGTCACAAGGTTACCAAGAAACTAGTGATTGGTCTCGTTTTATTCAAGTATGTGGTTACCATTGTTTCGGTAGTGACTAAGAAGATGATTGATATTTTGACCCTAGTGGTCATATCAAATTGAGACCGACTACGATGAGAGGTCATCGGGACACGACCCATCGGTCTGTTACAATAGATAAGGGAATGTACTTATCCTAAGAAGAAGGAGTCCTCAAAAAGGATTTATTTTGTAAGTCGAAGGTTATGATTGAAAGTCCAACATAGTACAAAGAGCAGATGCAGGATTGAGCATCAAGGTTATTACTTAGGATGGAGAGATAACTTATGGAGTCAGTATACGAATCCTATTTCGTTGATGATTCCGGGAGGTAATCATCCTAAGGGGGGATAATTGTAACCCTGTAGATCAGGGCTAGTCAATTTAGAGACGATAAGCGTCAAAAACGACTTTTTTGGGAAAGATTATTTAGAAGGAGTAATCTTAACTAAGATTTATTTTATGTTACGAGGTTTCCGAATATATAAATAACTTCGAAATTCGAGTTATAACGAAGAAGTTATGACCTGTCGAAGTTTCGCGACAGAACCGACACGACACAGCGCGACGTAAATAGTGAATTTACGTTAGAGCGATATTTATCCAAAACAATCTAAATGAGAATTGAAGATCTCATCGATAGTAGTGCAACGACGGAAAGACGGACGAAAACGGACGTCAAACGAAGGAGTTATGAGTTTATAACGGAGTTTTCCTGTCTCGGCCTACTAAAAATAATATATAAGTAATATAATTATAATATATTAAAAATAAAGTCAAAATTAGCCAACGGAATCTAAACGAGAGTTGTAGATCATAATCTCACCTTCGCGTCGATATAAAGAACGTCAAAAACGGAGTTCGTATGCGAAAGTTATGAATTTCTGAAGTTCGGGGCGTGAAACCCCAAAACCGTCAGATACCTCGTAGTGGCAAGCAGTGCTACGACGTGGCCAATCTTCTGACACCTCCGGGAGTCCCCCAGATGCAACTTGTGATGACGCATGCAGTGACGACCAAGCCCACGACGTGGAAAAAGGTGCCACGACATGGCATGGGCTGATTTTGCCCTATAAATAGATTTGAAGGGCCAGCCGAGTTTGGTTGCTCATTCTCTCATCTCTCACCCATATTACCTTGATTTACATGTAAAGAAGTACCCCCGAAGCAACGGTATCATCCCGAGACCCGAAGCGAGTCCCAAAGCCCGAAGATCCCGAGAAGTGCAATTCCCGAGCCGAAGCTCTACCCGCGAGGAGCCTGGTTTTTGTGAAGATCTTCCAGATCTACCGAAGAATTCTACTTCTGCAAGTCGTAGTGTTGTCTGATCATCTTCTGATCATGTGAGTGTATAGTCCCTTTCACAAACACGTTTTTAATACAAGTATTGTTTGAATGTATTAAGTATATGTTTTGTGTGAGTGTGTAGTTACTTACTTCTAACTCATAGATAGGAGTTATTCTCTATGAGATACGTGTTATGTGTATGTGTCTCATCTATTATTTGGAATGTCTATTAGATGAACATGCTATACAGGTTTTAAACTATGTATAAAAGTGTATATTTATATCTACAAAAATGTTGGGTAGAACATGGGTAGATGGGATAGTTGGTGACTATGGAGTTAGCGCCTATTGTATAAACCTTGGTGACTATGGAGTTAGCGCCTATTGAGTAAACCCTGGCAACGATGTGACTTCGTGCCTATACCTCAGGTCAATCCTTAAGAATGAAGGATAGATGATTCTTAGGGTAGATCCTTAAGATAAATGGAGATAATGGGGATGGGTAATTGGGTTGATTATTTGATGATTAAATATAATAAATATATTATTATGGGTTGAAAACCCTATATGCTCACCAGGATCCCAAGCCTGACCCACACAGTTTTCTTTGCATTACAGGTAATGGCACAAGAGTATAAGTTGGTGGACTTGACGAGAGATTTTGGATTATAGATTAGTAGTTATAAATAACTGTTGTAAGGTCTATTTTATACTGTTTATGCTTTTGGTCTGTATCGGAACATGACATCCCGAGATTTTGTTATTTAATGAAAATACATTTCTTTAAAGAAATGCTTTGATAAATTCTTATCACATTTTGTTTTGGGAACAAATTCTGCAACCGTTTCCTTTAAACGATTACTCTGATTTATAAAACAAAGCATAAACAAATTGGTCTTTTCTGGCCGTGAAATTGGGGATGTCACAGTTGGTATCAGAGCATTAGTTTAAGCGAACTAGGAATTTGTAGGATTTCTAGACTTAAACTTAGAATGCTAAGCGATGATTGTGATATGAGTGTCTACCATATTTTAAGACACAAGCACTAGTATATATTAGGAAAGTTGCCTAAAATTCTTTTATGTGCTAAATGTTATATGTTGCCATATATGATATTATTTGTTCGGATCTATGGTCTGTTGCCGACCGGATCTAGAAATTTTATGTGCTCAGGGTTCTAAACGTTTAATTATGATATTAGAACTGGCATGTAATTTTTCGGAGTAATAAGGAGGATTACACGTCTAAAACCTTCCTCTATCTATATTCTCGTCTCGAAGCACTGAACGTCTGCTTTGGTGTATAGAACGTTATGGTGAAGACTCGTAGAGAATTGAGTAAATGGAGGAAATGAAAGGCCTATGATAGTGAATGACACCTATCAGAAGATATTGTAAGAGTGGTATCTTGCCTTTAGAATATGTCTGATAAAATAACGGAACGTTTAGAGGAGTACGGTACGTCTGAAGTACACCTTCGATTGGCAGGATGATGGAACGATTGGTGTAATTCTTGGAGTTGTCCCATAATCTGGAATTTCCATCACCAATCGAGTTGAAGCATGATTGATGATAGAAGATACGCATGGAAGAAGTCCTAGTAGAGTCTAGGAAATTTTTATGATTAATTGGACACATTCGTATGTGTTAAATTGTTTTGTGATTTTAGGACTTGGGGATTGCGAGACAATACTTGGGACGAGTATGAGTAGGTGTGAATAGTAGTAGAGATCTATACTGCTGGAAGCACAGGACTCACGCTTAGATCAGGGAAAGTCACAAGGTTACCAAGAAACTAGTGATTGGTCTCGTTTTATTCAAGTATGTGGTTACCATTGTTTCGGTAGTGACTAAGAAGATGATTGATATTTTGACCCTAGTGGTCATATCAAATTGAGACCGACTACGATGAGAGGTCATCGGGACACGACCCATCGGTCTGTTACAATAGATAAGGGAATGTACTTATCCTAAGAAGAAGGAGTCCTCAAAAAGGATTTATTTTGTAAGTCGAAGGTTATGATTGAAAGTCCAACATAGTACAAAGAGCAGATGCAGGATTGAGCATCAAGGTTATTACTTAGGATGGAGAGATAACTTATGGAGTCAGTATACGAATCCTATTTCGTTGATGATTCCGGGAGGTAATCATCCTAAGGGGGGATAATTGTAACCCCGTAGATCAGGGCTAGTCAATTTAGAGACGATAAGCGTCAAAAACGACTTTTTTGGGAAAGATTATTTAGAAGGAGTAATCTTAACTAAGATTTATTTTATGTTACGAGGTTTCCGAATATATAAATAACTTCGAAATTCGAGTTATAACGAAGAAGTTATGACCTGTCGAAGTTTCGCGACAGAACCGACACGACACAGCGCGACGTAAATAGTGAATTTACGTTAGAGCGATATTTATCCAAAACAATCTAAATGAGAATTGAAGATCTCATCGATAGTAGTGCAACGACGGAAAGACGGACGAAAACGGACGTCAAACGAAGGAGTTATGAGTTTATAACGGAGTTTTCCTGTCTCGGCCTACTAAAAATAATATATAAGTAATATAATTATAATATATTAAAAATAAAGTCAAAATTAGCCAACGGAATCTAAACGAGAGTTGTAGATCATAATCTCACCTTCGCGTCGATATAAAGAATGTCAAAAACGGAGTTCGTATGCGAAAGTTATGAATTTCTGAAGTTCGGGGCGTGAAACCCCAAAACCGTCATATACCTCGTAGTGGCAAGCAGTGCCACGACGTGGCCAATCTTCTGACACCTCCGGGAGTCCCCCAGATGCAACTTGTGATGACGCATGCAGTGACGACCAAGCCCACGATGTGGAAAAAGGTGCCACGACATGGCATGGGCTGATTTTGCCCTATAAATAGATTTGAAGGGCCAGCCGAGTTTGGTTGCTCATTCTCTCATCTCTCACCCATATTACCTTGATTTACATGTAAAGAAGTACCCCCGAAGCAACGGTATCATCCCGAGACCCGAAGCGAGTCCCGAAGCCCGAAGATCCCGAGAAGTGCAATTCCCGAGCCGAAGCTCTGCCCGCGAGGAGCCTGGTTTTTGTGAAGATCTTCCAGATCTACCGAAGAATTCTACTTCTGCAAGTCGTAGTGCTGTCTGATCATCTTCTGATCATGTGAGTGTATAGTCCCTTTCACAAACACGTTTTTAATACAAGTATTGTTTGAATGTATTAAGTATATGTTTTGTGTGAGTGTGTAGTTACTTTCTTCTAACTCATAGATAGGAGTTATTCTCTATGAGATACGTGTTATGTGTATGTGTCTCATCTATTATTTGGAATATCTATTGGATGAACATGCTATACAGGTTTTAAACTATGTATAAAAGTGTATATTTATATCTACAAAAATGTTGGGTAGAACATGGGTAGATGGGATAGTTGGTGACTATGGAGTTAGCGCCTGTTGTATAAACCTTGGTGACTATGGAGTTAGCGCCTATTGAGTAAACCCTGGCAACGATGTGACTTCGTGCCTATACCTCAGGTCAATCCTTAAGAATGAAGGATAGATGATTCTTTGGGTAGATCCTTAAGATAAATGGAGATAATGGGGATGGGTAATTGGGTTGATTATTTGATGATTAAATATAATAAATATATTATTATGGGTTGAAAACCCTATATGCTCACCAGGATCCCAAGCCTGACCCACACAGTTTTCTTTGCATTACAGGTAATGGCACAAGAGTATAAATTGGTGGACTTGACGAGAGATTTTGGATTATAGATCAGTAGTTATAAATAACTGTTGTAAGGTCTATTTTATACTGTTTATGTTTTTGGTCTGTATCGGAACATGACATCCCGAGATTTTGTTATTTAATGAAAATACATTTCTTTAAAGAAATGCTTTGATAAATTCTTATCACATTTTGTTTTGGGAACAAATTCTGCAACCGTTTCCTTTAAACGATTACTCTGATTTATAAAACAAAGCATAAACAAATTGGTCTTTTCTGGCCGTGAAATTGGGGATGTCACAGTTGGTATCAGAGCATTAGTTTAAGCGAACTAGGAATTTGTAGGATTTCTAGACTTAAACTTAGAATGCTAAGCGATGATTGTGATATGAGTGTCTACCATATTTTAAGACACAAGCACTAGTATATATTAGGAAAGTTGCCTAAAATTCTTTTATGTGCTAAATGTTATATGTTGCCATATATGATATTATTTGTTCGGATCTATGGTCTGTTGCCGACCGGATCTAGAAATTTTATGTGCTCAGGGTTCTAAACGTTTAATTATGATATTAGAACTGGCATGTAATTTTTCGGAGTAATAAGGAGGATTACACGTCTAAAACCTTCCTCTATCTATATTCTCGTCTCGAAGCACTGAACGTCTGCTTTGGTGTATAGAACGTTATGGTGAAGACTCGTAGAGAATTGAGTAAATGGAGGAAATGAAAGGCCTATGATAGTGAATGACACCTATCAGAAGATATTGTAAGAGTGGTATCTTGCCTTTAGAATATGTCTGATAAAATAACGGAACGTTTAGAGGAGTACGGTACGTCTGAAGTACACCTTCGATTGGCAGGATGATGGAACGATTGGTGTAATTCTTGGAGTTGTCCCATAATCTGGAATTTCCATCACCAATCGAGTTGAAGCATGATTGATGATAGAAGATACGCATGGAAGAAGTCCTAGTAGAGTCTAGGAAATTTTTATGATTAATTGGACACATTCGTATGTGTTAAATTGTTTTGTGATTTTAGGACTTGGGGATTGCGAGACAATACTTGGGACGAGTATGAGTAGGTGTGAATAGTAGTAGAGATCTATACTGCTGGAAGCACAGGACTCACGCTTAGATCAGGGAAAGTCACAAGGTTACCAAGAAACTAGTGATTGGTCTCGTTTTATTCAAGTATGTGGTTACCATTGTTTCGGTAGTGACTAAGAAGATGATTGATATTTTGACCCTAGTGGTCATATCAAATTGAGACCGACTACGATGAGAGGTCATCGGGACACGACCCATCGGTCTGTTACAATAGATAAGGGAATGTACTTATCCTAAGAAGAAGGAGTCCTCAAAAAGGATTTATTTTGTAACTCGAAGGTTATGATTGAAAGTCCAACATAGTACAAAGAGCAGATGCAGGATTGAGCATCAAGGTTATTACTTAGGATGGAGAGATAACTTATGGAGTTAGTATACGAATCCTATTTCGTTGATGATTCCGGGAGGTAATCATCCTAAGGGGGGGATAATTGTAACCCCGTAGATCAGGGCTAGTCAATTTAGAGACGATAAGTGTCAAAAACGACTTTTTTGGGAAAGATTATTTAGAAGGAGTAATCTTAACTAAGATTTATTTTATGTTACGAGGTTTCCGAATATATAAATAACTTCGAAATTCGAGTTATAACGAAGAAGTTATGACCTGTCGAAGTTTCGCGACAGAACCGACACGACACAGCGCGACGTAAATAGTGAATTTACGTTAGAGCGACATTTATCCAAAACAATCTAAATGAGAATTGAAGATCTCATCGATAGTAGTGCAACGACGGAAAGACGGACGAAAACGGACGTCAAACGAAGGAGTTATGAGTTTATAACGGAGTTTTCCTGTCTCGGCCTACTAAAAATAATATATAAGTAATATAATTATAATATATTAAAAATAAAGTCAAAATTAGCCAACGGAATCTAAACGAGAGTTGTAGATCATAATCTCACCTTCGCGTCGATATAAAGAACGTCAAAAACGGAGTTCGTATGCGAAAGTTATGAATTTCTGAAGTTCGGGGCGTGAAACCCCAAAACCGTCAGATACCTCGTAGTGGCAAGCAGTGCCACGACGTGGCCAATCTTCTGACACCTCCGGGAGTCCCCCAGATGCAACTTGTGATGACGCATGCAGTGACGACCAAGCCCACGACGTGGAAAAAGGTGCCACGACATGGCATGGGCTGATTTTGCCCTATAAATAGATTTGAAGGGCCAGCCGAGTTTGGTTGCTCATTCTCTCATCTCTCACCCATATTACCTTGATTTACATGTAAAGAAGTACCCCCGAAGCAACGGTATCATCCCGAGACCCGAAGCGAGTCCCGAAGCCCGAAGATCCCGAGAAGTGCAATTCCCGAGCCGAAGCTCTGCCCGCGAGGAGCCTGGTTTTTGTGAAGATCTTCCAGATCTACCGAAGAATTCTACTTCTGCAAGTCGTAGTGCTGTCTGATCATCTTCTGATCATGTGAGTGTATAGTCCCTCTCACAAACACGTTTTTAATACAAGTATTGTTTGAATGTATTAAGTATATGTTTTGTGTGAGTGTGTAGTTACTTTCTTCTAACTCATCGATAGGAGTTATTCTCTATGAGATACGTGTTATGTGTATGTGTCTCATCTATTATTTGGAATATCTATTGGATGAACATGCTATACAGGTTTTAAACTATGTATAAAAGTGTATATTTATATCTACAAAAATGTTGGGTAGAACATGGGTAGATGGGATAGTTGGTGACTATGGAGTTAGCGCCTATTGTATAAACCTTGGTGACTATGGAGTTAGCGCCTATTGAGTAAACCCTGGCAACGATGTGACTTCGTGCCTATACCTCAGGTCAATCCTTAAGAATGAAGGATAGATGATTCTTAGGGTAGATCCTTAAGATAAATGGAGATAATGGGGATGGGTAATTGGGTTGATTATTTGATGATTAAATATAATAAATATATTATTATGGGTTGAAAACCCTATATGCTCACCAGGATCCCAAGCCTGACCCACACAGTTTTCTTTGCATTACAGGTAATGGCACAAGAGTATAAGTTGGTGGACTTGACGAGAGATTTTGGATTATAGATCATTAGTTATAAATAACTGTTGTAAGGTCTATTTTATACTGTTTATGCTTTTGGTCTGTATCGGAACATGACATCCCGAGATTTTGTTATTTAATGAAAATACATTTCTTTAAAGAAATGCTTTGATAAATTCTTATCACATTTTGTTTTGGGAACAAATTCTGCAACCGTTTCCTTTAAACGATTACTCTGATTTATAAAACAAAGCATAAACAAATTGGTCTTTTCTGGCCGTGAAATTGGGGATGTCACAGTTGGTATCAGAGCATTAGTTTAAGCGAACTAGGAATTTGTAGGATTTCTAGACTTAAACTTAGAATGCTAAGCGATGATTGTGATATGAGTGTCTACCATATTTTAAGACACAAGCACTAGTATATATTAGGAAAGTTGCCTAAAATTCTTTTATGTGCTAAATGTTATATGTTGCCATATATGATATTATTTGTTCGGATCTATGGTCTGTTGCCGACCGGATCTAGAAATTTTATGTGCTCAGGGTTCTAAACGTTTAATTATGATATTAGAACTGGCATGTAATTTTTCGGAGTAATAAGGAGGATTACACGTCTAAAACCTTCCTCTATCTATATTCTCGTCTCGAAGCACTGAACGTCTGCTTTGGTGTATAGAACGTTATGGTGAAGACTCGTAGAGAATTGAGTAAATGGAGGAAATGAAAGGCCTATGATAGTGAATGACACCTATCAGAAGATATTGTAAGAGTGGTATCTTGCCTTTAGAATATGTCTGATAAAATAACGGAACGTTTAGAGGAGTACGATACGTCTGAAGTACACCTTCGATTGGCAGGATGATGGAACGATTGGTGTAATTCTTGGAGTTGTCCCATAATCTGGAATTTCCATCACCAATCGAGTTGAAGCATGATTGATGATAGAAGATACGCATGGAAGAAGTCCTAGTAGTGTCTAGGAAATTTTTATGATTAATTGGACACATTCGTATGTGTTAAATTGTTTTGTGATTTTAGGACTTGGGGATTGCGAGACAATACTTGGGACGAGTATGAGTAGGTGTGAATAGTAGTAGAGATCTATACTGCTGGAAGCACAGGACTCACGCTTAGATCAGGGAAAGTCACAAGGTTACCAAGAAACTAGTGATTGGTCTCGTTTTATTCAAGTATGTGGTTACCATTGTTTCGGTAGTGACTAAGAAGATGATTGATATTTTGACCCTAGTGGTCATATCAAATTGAGACCGACTACGATGAGAGGTCATCGGGACACGACCCATCGGTCTGTTACAATAGATAAGGGAATGTACTTATCCTAAGAAGAAGGAGTCCTCAAAAAGGATTTATTTTGTAAGTCGAAGGTTATGATTGAAAGTCCAACATAGTACAAAGAGCAGATGCAGGATTGAGCATCAAGGTTATTACTTAGGATGGAGAGATAACTTATGGAGTCAGTATACGAATCCTATTTCGTTGATGATTCCGGGAGGTAATCATCCTAAGGGGGGATAATTGTAACCCCGTAGATCAGGGCTAGTCAATTTAGAGACGATAAGCGTCAAAAACGACTTTTTTGGGAAAGATTATTTAGAAGGAGTAATCTTAACTAAGATTTATTTTATGTTACGAGGTTTCCGAATATATAAATAACTTCGAAATTCGAGTTATAACGAAGAAGTTATGACCTGTCGAAGTTTCGCGACAGAACCGACACGACACAGCGCGACGTAAATAGTGAATTTACGTTAGAGCGATATTTATCCAAAACAATCTAAATGAGAATTGAAGATCTCATCGATAGTAGTGCAACGACGGAAAGACGGACGAAAACGGACGTCAAACGAAGGAGTTATGAGTTTATAACGGAGTTTTCCTGTCTCGGCCTACTAAAAATAATATATAAGTAATATAATTATAATATATTAAAAATAAAGTCAAAATTAGCCAACGGAATCTAAACGAGAGTTGTAGATCATAATCTCACCTTCGCGTCGATATAAAGAACGTCAAAAACGGAGTTCGTATGCGAAAGTTATGAATTTCTGAAGTTCGGGGCGTGAAACCCCAAAACCGTCATATACCTCGTAGTGGCAAGCAGTGCCACGACGTGGCCAATCTTCTGACACCTCCGGGAGTCCCCCAGATGCAACTTGTGATGACGCATGCAGTGACGACCAAGCCCACGATGTGGAAAAAGGTGCCACGACATGGCATGGGCTGATTTTGCCCTATAAATAGATTTGAAGGGCCAGCCGAGTTTGGTTGCTCATTCTCTCATCTCTCACCCATATTACCTTGATTTACATGTAAAGAAGTACCCCCGAAGCAACGGTATCATCCCGAGACCCGAAGCGAGTCCCGAAGCCCGAAGATCCCGAGAAGTGCAATTCCCGAGCCGAAGCTCTGCCCGCGAGGAGCCTGGTTTTTGTGAAGATCTTCCAAATCTACCGAAGAATTCTACTTCTGCAAGTCGTAGTGCTGTCTGATCATCTTCTGATCATGTGAGTGTATAGTCCCTTTCACAAACACGTTTTTAATACAAGTATTGTTTGAATGTATTAAGTATATGTTTTGTGTGAGTGTGTAGTTACTTTCTTCTAACTCATAGATAGGAGTTATTCTCTATGAGATACGTGTTATGTGTATGTGTCTCATCTATTATTTGGAATATCTATTGGATGAACATGCTATACAGGTTTTAAACTATGTATAAAAGTGTATATTTATATCTACAAAAATGTTGGGTAGAACATGGGTAGATGGGATAGTTGGTGACTATGGAGTTAGCGCCTATTGTATAAACCTTGGTGACTATGGAGTTAGCGCCTATTGAGTAAACCCTGGCAACGATGTGACTTCGTGCCTATACCTCAGGTCAATCCTTAAGAATGAAGGATAGATGATTCTTAGGGTAGATCCTTAAGATAAATGGAGATAATGGGGATGGGTAATTGGGTTGATTATTTGATGATTAAATATAATAAATATATTATTATGGGTTGAAAACCCTATATGCTCACCAGGATCCCAAGCCTGACCCACACAGTTTTCTTTGCATTACAGGTAATGGCACAAGAGTATAAGTTGGTGGACTTGACGAGAGATTTTGGATTATAGATCAGTAGTTATAAATAACTGTTGTAAGGTCTATTTTATACTGTTTATGCTTTTGGTCTGTATCGGAACATGACATCCCGAGATTTTGTTATTTAATGAAAATACATTTCTTTAAAGAAATGCTTTGATAAATTCTTATCACATTTTGTTTTGGGAACAAATTCTGCAACCGTTTCCTTTAAACGATTACTCTGATTTATAAAACAAAGCATAAACAAATTGGTCTTTTCTGGCCGTGAAATTGGGGATGTCACAGTTGGTATCAGAGCATTAGTTTAAGCGAACTAGGAATTTGTAGGATTTCTAGACTTAAACTTAGAATGCTAAGCGATGATTGTGATATGAGTGTCTACCATATTTTAAGACACAAGCACTAGTATATATTAGGAAAGTTGCCTAAAATTCTTTTATGTGCTAAATGTTATATGTTGCCATATATGATATTATTTGTTCGGATCTATGGTCTGTTGCCGACCGGATCTAGAAATTTTATGTGCTCAGGGTTCTAAACGTTTAATTATGATATTAGAACTGGCATGTAATTTTTCGGAGTAATAAGGAGGATTACACGTCTAAAACCTTCCTCTATCTATATTCTCGTCTCGAAGCACTGAACGTCTGCTTTGGTGTATAGAACGTTATGGTGAAGACTCGTAGAGAATTGAGTAAATGGAGGAAATGAAAGGCCTATGATAGTGAATGACACCTATCAGAAGATATTGTAAGAGTGGTATCTTGCCTTTAGAATATGTCTGATAAAATAACGGAACGTTTAGAGGAGTACGGTACGTCTGAAGTACACCTTCGATTGGCAGGATGATGGAACGATTGGTGTAATTCTTGGAGTTGTCCCATAATCTGGAATTTCCATCACCAATCGAGTTGAAGCATGATTGATGATAGAAGATACGCATGGAAGAAGTCCTAGTAGTGTCTAGGAAATTTTTATGATTAATTGGACACATTCGTATGTGTTAAATTGTTTTGTGATTTTAGGACTTGGGGATTGCGAGACAATACTTGGGACGAGTATGAGTAGGTGTGAATAGTAGTAGAGATCTATACTGCTGGAAGCACAGGACTCACGCTTAGATCAGGGAAAGTCACAAGGTTACCAAGAAACTAGTGATTGGTCTCGTTTTATTCAAGTATGTGGTTACCATTGTTTCGGTAGTGACTAAGAAGATGATTGATATTTTGACCCTAGTGGTCATATCAAATTGAGACCGACTACGATGAGAGGTCATCGGGACACGACCCATCGGTCTGTTACAATAGATAAGGGAATGTACTTATCCTAAGAAGAAGGAGTCCTCAAAAAGGATTTATTTTGTAAGTCGAAGGTTATGATTGAAAGTCCAACATAGTACAAAGAGCAGATGCAGGATTGAGCATCAAGGTTATTACTTAGGATGGAGAGATAACTTATGGAGTCAGTATACGAATCCTATTTCGTTGATGATTCCGGGAGGTAATCATCCTAAGGGGGGATAATTGTAACCCCGTAGATCAGGGCTAGTCAATTTAGAGACGATAAGCGTCAAAAACGACTTTTTTGGGAAAGATTATTTAGAAGGAGTAATCTTAACTAAGATTTATTTTATGTTACGAGGTTTCCGAATATATAAATAACTTCGAAATTCGAGTTATAACGAAGAAGTTATGACCTGTCGAAGTTTCGCGACAGAACCGACACGACACAGCGCGACGTAAATAGTGAATTTATGTTAGAGCGATATTTATCCAAAACAATCTAAATGAGAATTGAAGATCTCATCGATAGTAGTGCAACGACGGAAAGACGGACGAAAACGGACGTCAAACGAAGGAGTTATGAGTTTATAACGGAGTTTTCCTGTCTCGGCCTACTAAAAATAATATATAAGTAATATAATTATAATATATTAAAAATAAAGTCAAAATTAGCCAACGGAATCTAAACGAGAGTTGTAGATCATAATCTCACCTTCGCGTCGATATAAAGAACGTCAAAAACGGAGTTCGTATGCGAAAGTTATGAATTTCTGAAGTTCGGGGCGTGAAACCCCAAAACCGTCATATACCTCGTAGTGGCAAGCAGTGCCACGACGTGGCCAATCTTCTGACACCTCCGGGAGTCCCCCAGATGCAACTTGTGATGACGCATGCAGTGACGACCAAGCCCACGATGTGGAAAAAGGTGCCACGACATGGCATGGGCTGATTTTGCCCTATAAATAGATTTGAAGGGCCAGCCGAGTTTGGTTGCTCATTCTCTCATCTCTCACCCATATTACCTTGATTTACATGTAAAGAAGTACCCCCGAAGCAACGGTATCATCCCGAGACCCGAAGCGAGTCCCGAAGCCCGAAGATCCCGAGAAGTGCAATTCCCGAGCCGAAGCTCTGCCCGCGAGGAGCCTGGTTTTTGTGAAGATCTTCCAAATCTACCGAAGAATTCTACTTCTGCAAGTCGTAGTGCTGTCTGATCATCTTCTGATCATGTGAGTGTATAGTCCCTTTCACAAACACGTTTTTAATACAAGTATTGTTTGAATGTATTAAGTATATGTTTTGTGTGAGTGTGTAGTTACTTTCTTCTAACTCATAGATAGGAGTTATTCTCTATGAGATACGTGTTATGTGTATGTGTCTCATCTATTATTTGGAATATCTATTGGATGAACATGCTATACAGGTTTTAAACTATGTATAAAAGTGTATATTTATATCTACAAAAATGTTGGGTAGAACATGGGTAGATGGGATAGTTGGTGACTATGGAGTTAGCGCCTATTGTATAAACCTTGGTGACTATGGAGTTAGCGCCTATTGAGTACACCCTGGCAACGATGTGACTTCGTGCCTATACCTCAGGTCAATCCTTAAGAATGAAGGATAGATGATTCTTAGGGTAGATCCTTAAGATAAATGGAGATAATGGGGATGGGTAATTGGGTTGATTATTTGATGATTAAATATAATAAATATATTATTATGGGTTGAAAACCCTATATGCTCACCAGGATCCCAAGCCTGACCCACACAGTTTTCTTTGCATTACAGGTAATGGCACAAGAGTATAAGTTGGTGGACTTGACGAGAGATTTTGGATTATAGATCAGTAGTTATAAATAACTGTTGTAAGGTCTATTTTATACTGTTTATGCTTTTGGTCTGTATCGGAACATGACATCCCGAGATTTTGTTATTTAATGAAAATACATTTCTTTAAAGAAATGCTTTGATAAATTCTTATCACATTTTGTTTTGGGAACAAATTCTGCAACCGTTTCCTTTAAACGATTACTCTGATTTATAAAACAAAGCATAAACAAATTGGTCTTTTCTGGCCGTGAAATTGGGGATGTCACAGTTGGTATCAGAGCATTAGTTTAAGCGAACTAGGAATTTGTAGGATTTCTAGACTTAAACTTAGAATGCTAAGCGATGATTGTGATATGAGTGTCTACCATATTTTAAGACACAAGCACTAGTATATATTAGGAAAGTTGCCTAAAATTCTTTTATGTGCTAAATGTTATATGTTGCCATATATGATATTATTTGTTCGGATCTATGGTCTGTTGCCGACCGGATCTAGAAATTTTATGTGCTCAGGGTTCTAAACGTTTAATTATGATATTAGAACTGGCATGTAATTTTTCGGAGTAATAAGGAGGATTACACGTCTAAAACCTTCCTCTATCTATATTCTCGTCTCGAAGCACTGAACGTCTGCTTTGGTGTATAGAACGTTATGGTGAAGACTCGTAGAGAATTGAGTAAATGGAGGAAATGAAAGGCCTATGATAGTGAATGACACCTATCAGAAGATATTGTAAGAGTGGTATCTTGCCTTTAGAATATGTCTGATAAAATAACGGAACGTTTAGAGGAGTACGGTACGTCTGAAGTACACCTTCGATTGGCAGGATGATGGAACGATTGGTGTAATTCTTGGAGTTGTCCCATAATCTGGAATTTCCATCACCAATCGAGTTGAAGCATGATTGATGATAGAAGATACGCATGGAAGAAGTCCTAGTAGTGTCTAGGAAATTTTTATGATTAATTGGACACATTCGTATGTGTTAAATTGTTTTGTGATTTTAGGACTTGGGGATTGCGAGACAATACTTGGGACGAGTATGAGTAGGTGTGAATAGTAGTAGAGATCTATACTGCTGGAAGCACATGACTCACGCTTAGATCAGGGAAAGTCACAAGGTTACCAAGAAACTAGTGATTGGTCTCGTTTTATTCAAGTATGTGGTTACCATTGTTTCGGTAGTGACTAAGAAGATGATTGATATTTTGACCCTAGTGGTCATATCAAATTGAGACCGACTACGATGAGAGGTCATCGGGACACGACCCATCGGTCTGTTACAATAGATAAGGGAATGTACTTATCCTAAGAAGAAGGAGTCCTCAAAAAGGATTTATTTTGTAAGTCGAAGGTTATGATTGAAAGTCCAACATAGTACAAAGAGCAGATGCAGGATTGAGCATCAAGGTTATTACTTAGGATGGAGAGATAACTTATGGAGTCAGTATACGAATCCTATTTCGTTGATGATTCCGGGAGGTAATCATCCTAAGGGGGGATAATTGTAACCCCGTAGATCAGGGCTAGTCAATTTAGAGACGATAAGCGTCAAAAACGACTTTTTTGGGAAAGATTATTTAGAAGGAGTAATCTTAACTAAGATTTATTTTATGTTACGAGGTTTCCGAATATATAAATAACTTCGAAATTCGAGTTATAACGAAGAAGTTATGACCTGTCGAAGTTTCGCGACAGAACCGACACGACACAGCGCGACGTAAATAGTGAATTTACGTTAGAGCGATATTTATCCAAAACAATCTAAATGAGAATTGAAGATCTCATCGATAGTAGTGCAACGACGGAAAGACGGACGAAAACGGACGTCAAACGAAGGAGTTATGAGTTTATAACGGAGTTTTCCTGTCTCGGCCTACTAAAAATAATATATAAGTAATATAATTATAATATATTAAAAATAAAGTCAAAATTAGCCAACGGAATCTAAACGAGAGTTGTAGATCATAATCTCACCTTCGCGTCGATATAAAGAACGTCAAAAACGGAGTTCGTATGCGAAAGTTATGAATTTCTGAAGTTCGGGGCGTGAAACCCCAAAACCGTCATATACCTCGTAGTGGCAAGCAGTGCCACGACGTGGCCAATCTTCTGACACCTCCGGGAGTCCCCCAGATGCAACTTGTGATGACGCATGCAGTGACGACCAAGCCCACGATGTGGAAAAAGGTGCCACGACATGGCATGGGCTGATTTTGCCCTATAAATAGATTTGAAGGGCCAGCCGAGTTTGGTTGCTCATTCTCTCATCTCTCACCCATATTACCTTGATTTACATGTAAAGAAGTACCCCCGAAGCAACGGTATCATCCCGAGACCCGAAGCGAGTCCCGAAGCCCGAAGATCCCGAGAAGTGCAATTCCCGAGCCGAAGCTCTGCCCGCGAGGAGCCTGGTTTTTGTGAAGATCTTCCAAATCTACCGAAGAATTCTACTTCTGCAAGTCGTAGTGCTGTCTGATCATCTTCTGATCATGTGAGTGTATAGTCCCTTTCACAAACACGTTTTTAATACAAGTATTGTTTGAATGTATTAAGTATATGTTTTGTGTGAGTGTGTAGTTACTTTCTTCTAACTCATAGATAGGAGTTATTCTCTATGAGATACGTGTTATGTGTATGTGTCTCATCTATTATTTGGAATATCTATTGGATGAACATGCTATACAGGTTTTAAACTATGTATAAAAGTGTATATTTATATCTACAAAAATGTTGGGTAGAACATGGGTAGATGGGATAGTTGGTGACTATGGAGTTAGCGCCTATTGTATAAACCTTGGTGACTATGGAGTTAGCGCCTATTGAGTAAACCCTGGCAACGATGTGACTTCGTGCCTATACCTCAGGTCAATCCTTAAGAATGAAGGATAGATGATTCTTAGGGTAGATCCTTAAGATAAATGGAGATAATGGGGATGGGTAATTGGGTTGATTATTTGATGATTAAATATAATAAATATATTATTATGGGTTGAAAACCCTATATGCTCACCAGGATCCCAAGCCTGACCCACACAGTTTTCTTTGCATTACAGGTAATGGCACAAGAGTATAAGTTGGTGGACTTGACGAGAGATTTTGGATTATAGATCAGTAGTTATAAATAACTGTTGTAAGGTCTATTTTATACTGTTTATGCTTTTGGTCTGTATCGGAACATGACATCCCGAGATTTTGTTATTTAATGAAAATACATTTCTTTAAAGAAATGCTTTGATAAATTCTTATCACATTTTGTTTTGGGAACAAATTCTGCAACCGTTTCCTTTAAACGATTACTCTGATTTATAAAACAAAGCATAAACAAATTGGTCTTTTCTGGCCGTGAAATTGGGGATGTCACAGTTGGTATCAGAGCATTAGTTTAAGCGAACTAGGAATTTGTAGGATTTCTAGACTTAAACTTAGAATGCTAAGCGATGATTGTGATATGAGTGTCTACCATATTTTAAGACACAAGCACTAGTATATATTAGGAAAGTTGCCTAAAATTCTTTTATGTGCTAAATGTTATATGTTGCCATATATGATATTATTTGTTCGGATCTATGGTCTGTTGCCGACCGGATCTAGAAATTTTATGTGCTCAGGGTTCTAAACGTTTAATTATGATATTAGAACTGGCATGTAATTTTTCGGAGTAATAAGGAGGATTACACGTCTAAAACCTTCCTCTATCTATATTCTCGTCTCGAAGCACTGAACGTCTGCTTTGGTGTATAGAACGTTATGGTGAAGACTCGTAGAGAATTGAGTAAATGGAGGAAATGAAAGGCCTATGATAGTGAATGACACCTATCAGAAGATATTGTAAGAGTGGTATCTTGCCTTTAGAATATGTCTGATAAAATAACGGAACGTTTAGAGGAGTACGGTACGTCTGAAGTACACCTTCGATTGGCAGGATGATGGAACGATTGGTGTAATTCTTGGAGTTGTCCCATAATCTGGAATTTCCATCACCAATCGAGTTGAAGCATGATTGATGATAGAAGATACGCATGGAAGAAGTCCTAGTAGTGTCTAGGAAATTTTTATGATTAATTGGACACATTCGTATGTGTTAAATTGTTTTGTGATTTTAGGACTTGGGGATTGCGAGACAATACTTGGGACGAGTATGAGTAGGTGTGAATAGTAGTAGAGATCTATACTGCTGGAAGCACATGACTCACGCTTAGATCAGGGAAAGTCACAAGGTTACCAAGAAACTAGTGATTGGTCTCGTTTTATTCAAGTATGTGGTTACCATTGTTTCGGTAGTGACTAAGAAGATGATTGATATTTTGACCCTAGTGGTCATATCAAATTGAGACCGACTACGATGAGAGGTCATCGGGACACGACCCATCGGTCTGTTACAATAGATAAGGGAATGTACTTATCCTAAGAAGAAGGAGTCCTCAAAAAGGATTTATTTTGTAAGTCGAAGGTTATGATTGAAAGTCCAACATAGTACAAAGAGCAGATGCAGGATTGAGCATCAAGGTTATTACTTAGGATGGAGAGATAACTTATGGAGTCAGTATACGAATCCTATTTCGTTGATGATTCCGGGAGGTAATCATCCTAAGGGGGGATAATTGTAACCCCGTAGATCAGGGCTAGTCAATTTAGAGACGATAAGCGTCAAAAACGACTTTTTTGGGAAAGATTATTTAGAAGGAGTAATCTTAACTAAGATTTATTTTATGTTACGAGGTTTCCGAATATATAAATAACTTCGAAATTCGAGTTATAACGAAGAAGTTATGACCTGTCGAAGTTTCGCGACAGAACCGACACGACACAGCGCGACGTAAATAGTGAATTTACGTTAGAGCGATATTTATCCAAAACAATCTAAATGAGAATTGAAGATCTCATCGATAGTAGTGCAACGACGGAAAGACGGACGAAAACGGACGTCAAACGAAGGAGTTATGAGTTTATAACGGAGTTTTCCTGTCTCGGCCTACTAAAAATAATATATAAGTAATATAATTATAATATATTAAAAATAAAGTCAAAATTAGCCAACGGAATCTAAACGAGAGTTGTAGATCATAATCTCACCTTCGCGTCGATATAAAGAACGTCAAAAACGGAGTTCGTATGCGAAAGTTATGAATTTCTGAAGTTCGGGGCGTGAAACCCCAAAACCGTCATATACCTCGTAGTGGCAAGCAGTGCCACGACGTGGCCAATCTTCTGACACCTCCGGGAGTCCCCCAGATGCAACTTGTGATGACGCATGCAGTGACGACCAAGCCCACGATGTGGAAAAAGGTGCCACGACATGGCATGGGCTGATTTTGCCCTATAAATAGATTTGAAGGGCCAGCCGAGTTTGGTTGCTCATTCTCTCATCTCTCACCCATATTACCTTGATTTACATGTAAAGAAGTACCCCCGAAGCAACGGTATCATCCCGAGACCCGAAGCGAGTCCCGAAGCCCGAAGATCCCGAGAAGTGCAATTCCCGAGCCGAAGCTCTGCCCGCGAGGAGCCTGGTTTTTGTGAAGATCTTCCAAATCTACCGAAGAATTCTACTTCTGCAAGTCGTAGTGCTGTCTGATCATCTTCTGATCATGTGAGTGTATAGTCCCTTTCACAAACACGTTTTTAATACAAGTATTGTTTGAATGTATTAAGTATATGTTTTGTGTGAGTGTGTAGTTACTTTCTTCTAACTCATAGATAGGAGTTATTCTCTATGAGATACGTGTTATGTGTATGTGTCTCATCTATTATTTGGAATATCTATTGGATGAACATGCTATACAGGTTTTAAACTATGTATAAAAGTGTATATTTATATCTACAAAAATGTTGGGTAGAACATGGGTAGATGGGATAGTTGGTGACTATGGAGTTAGCGCCTATTGTATAAACCTTGGTGACTATGGAGTTAGCGCCTATTGAGTAAACCCTGGCAACGATGTGACTTCGTGCCTATACCTCAGGTCAATCCTTAAGAATGAAGGATAGATGATTCTTAGGGTAGATCCTTAAGATAAATGGAGATAATGGGGATGGGTAATTGGGTTGATTATTTGATGATTAAATATAATAAATATATTATTATGGGTTGAAAACCCTATATGCTCACCAGGATCCCAAGCCTGACCCACACAGTTTTCTTTGCATTACAGGTAATGGCACAAGAGTATAAGTTGGTGGACTTGACGAGAGATTTTGGATTATAGATCAGTAGTTATAAATAACTGTTGTAAGGTCTATTTTATACTGTTTATGCTTTTGGTCTGTATCGGAACATGACATCCCGAGATTTTGTTATTTAATGAAAATACATTTCTTTAAAGAAATGCTTTGATAAATTCTTATCACATTTTGTTTTGGGAACAAATTCTGCAACCGTTTCCTTTAAACGATTACTCTGATTTATAAAACAAAGCATAAACAAATTGGTCTTTTCTGGCCGTGAAATTGGGGATGTCACAGTTGGTATCAGAGCATTAGTTTAAGCGAACTAGGAATTTGTAGGATTTCTAGACTTAAACTTAGAATGCTAAGCGATGATTGTGATATGAGTGTCTACCATATTTTAAGACACAAGCACTAGTATATATTAGGAAAGTTGCCTAAAATTCTTTTATGTGCTAAATGTTATATGTTGCCATATATGATATTATTTGTTCGGATCTATGGTCTGTTGCCGACCGGATCTAGAAATTTTATGTGCTCAGGGTTCTAAACGTTTAATTATGATATTAGAACTGGCATGTAATTTTTCGGAGTAATAAGGAGGATTACACGTCTAAAACCTTCCTCTATCTATATTCTCGTCTCGAAGCACTGAACGTCTGCTTTGGTGTATAGAACGTTATGGTGAAGACTCGTAGAGAATTGAGTAAATGGAGGAAATGAAAGGCCTATGATAGTGAATGACACCTATCAGAAGATATTGTAAGAGTGGTATCTTGCCTTTAGAATATGTCTGATAAAATAACGGAACGTTTAGAGGAGTACGGTACGTCTGAAGTACACCTTCGATTGGCAGGATGATGGAACGATTGGTGTAATTCTTGGAGTTGTCCCATAATCTGGAATTTCCATCACCAATCGAGTTGAAGCATGATTGATGATAGAAGATACGCATGGAAGAAGTCCTAGTAGTGTCTAGGAAATTTTTATGATTAATTGGACACATTCGTATGTGTTAAATTGTTTTGTGATTTTAGGACTTGGGGATTGCGAGACAATACTTGGGACGAGTATGAGTAGGTGTGAATAGTAGTAGAGATCTATACTGCTGGAAGCACATGACTCACGCTTAGATCAGGGAAAGTCACAAGGTTACCAAGAAACTAGTGATTGGTCTCGTTTTATTCAAGTATGTGGTTACCATTGTTTCGGTAGTGACTAAGAAGATGATTGATATTTTGACCCTAGTGGTCATATCAAATTGAGACCGACTACGATGAGAGGTCATCGGGACACGACCCATCGGTCTGTTACAATAGATAAGGGAATGTACTTATCCTAAGAAGAAGGAGTCCTCAAAAAGGATTTATTTTGTAAGTCGAAGGTTATGATTGAAAGTCCAACATAGTACAAAGAGCAGATGCAGGATTGAGCATCAAGGTTATTACTTAGGATGGAGAGATAACTTATGGAGTCAGTATACGAATCCTATTTCGTTGATGATTCCGGGAGGTAATCATCCTAAGGGGGGATAATTGTAACCCCGTAGATCAGGGCTAGTCAATTTAGAGACGATAAGCGTCAAAAACGACTTTTTTGGGAAAGATTATTTAGAAGGAGTAATCTTAACTAAGATTTATTTTATGTTACGAGGTTTCCGAATATATAAATAACTTCGAAATTCGAGTTATAACGAAGAAGTTATGACCTGTCGAAGTTTCGCGACAGAACCGACACGACACAGCGCGACGTAAATAGTGAATTTACGTTAGAGCGATATTTATCCAAAACAATCTAAATGAGAATTGAAGATCTCATCGATAGTAGTGCAACGACGGAAAGACGGACGAAAACGGACGTCAAACGAAGGAGTTATGAGTTTATAACGGAGTTTTCCTGTCTCGGCCTACTAAAAATAATATATAAGTAATATAATTATAATATATTAAAAATAAAGTCAAAATTAGCCAACGGAATCTAAACGAGAGTTGTAGATCATAATCTCACCTTCGCGTCGATATAAAGAACGTCAAAAACGGAGTTCGTATGCGAAAGTTATGAATTTCTGAAGTTCGGGGCGTGAAACCCCAAAACCGTCATATACCTCGTAGTGGCAAGCAGTGCCACGACGTGGCCAATCTTCTGACACCTCCGGGAGTCCCCCAGATGCAACTTGTGATGACGCATGCAGTGACGACCAAGCCCACGATGTGGAAAAAGGTGCCACGACATGGCATGGGCTGATTTTGCCCTATAAATAGATTTGAAGGGCCAGCCGAGTTTGGTTGCTCATTCTCTCATCTCTCACCCATATTACCTTGATTTACATGTAAAGAAGTACCCCCGAAGCAACGGTATCATCCCGAGACCCGAAGCGAGTCCCGAAGCCCGAAGATCCCGAGAAGTGCAATTCCCGAGCCGAAGCTCTGCCCGCGAGGAGCCTGGTTTTTGTGAAGATCTTCCAAATCTACCGAAGAATTCTACTTCTGCAAGTCGTAGTGCTGTCTGATCATCTTCTGATCATGTGAGTGTATAGTCCCTTTCACAAACACGTTTTTAATACAAGTATTGTTTGAATGTATTAAGTATATGTTTTGTGTGAGTGTGTAGTTACTTTCTTCTAACTCATAGATAGGAGTTATTCTCTATGAGATACGTGTTATGTGTATGTGTCTCATCTATTATTTGGAATATCTATTGGATGAACATGCTATACAGGTTTTAAACTATGTATAAAAGTGTATATTTATATCTACAAAAATGTTGGGTAGAACATGGGTAGATGGGATAGTTGGTGACTATGGAGTTAGCGCCTATTGTATAAACCTTGGTGACTATGGAGTTAGCGCCTATTGAGTAAACCCTGGCAACGATGTGACTTCGTGCCTATACCTCAGGTCAATCCTTAAGAATGAAGGATAGATGATTCTTAGGGTAGATCCTTAAGATAAATGGAGATAATGGGGATGGGTAATTGGGTTGATTATTTGATGATTAAATATAATAAATATATTATTATGGGTTGAAAACCCTATATGCTCACCAGGATCCCAAGCCTGACCCACACAGTTTTCTTTGCATTACAGGTAATGGCACAAGAGTATAAGTTGGTGGACTTGACGAGAGATTTTGGATTATAGATCAGTAGTTATAAATAACTGTTGTAAGGTCTATTTTATACTGTTTATGCTTTTGGTCTGCATCGGAACATGACATCCCGAGATTTTGTTATTTAATGAAAATACATTTCTTTAAAGAAATGCTTTGATAAATTCTTATCACATTTTGTTTTGGGAACAAATTCTGCAACCGTTTCCTTTAAACGATTACTCTGATTTATAAAACAAAGCATAAACAAATTGGTCTTTTCTGGCCGTGAAATTGGGGATGTCACAGTTGGTATCAGAGCATTAGTTTAAGCGAACTAGGAATTTGTAGGATTTCTAGACTTAAACTTAGAATGCTAAGCGATGATTGTGATATGAGTGTCTACCATATTTTAAGACACAAGCACTAGTATATATTAGGAAAGTTGCCTAAAATTCTTTTATGTGCTAAATGTTATATGTTGCCATATATGATATTATTTGTTCGGATCTATGGTCTGTTGCCGACCGGATCTAGAAATTTTATGTGCTCAGGGTTCTAAACGTTTAATTATGATATTAGAACTGGCATGTAATTTTTCGGAGTAATAAGGAGGATTACACGTCTAAAACCTTCCTCTATCTATATTCTCGTCTCGAAGCACTGAACGTCTGCTTTGGTGTATAGAACGTTATGGTGAAGACTCGTAGAGAATTGAGTAAATGGAGGAAATGAAAGGCCTATGATAGTGAATGACACCTATCAGAAGATATTGTAAGAGTGGTATCTTGCCTTTAGAATATGTCTGATAAAATAACGGAACGTTTAGAGGAGTACGGTACGTCTGAAGTACACCTTCGATTGGCAGGATGATGGAACGATTGGTGTAATTCTTGGAGTTGTCCCATAATCTGGAATTTCCATCACCAATCGAGTTGAAGCATGATTGATGATAGAAGATACGCATGGAAGAAGTCCTAGTAGTGTCTAGGAAATTTTTATGATTAATTGGACACATTCGTATGTGTTAAATTGTTTTGTGATTTTAGGACTTGGGGATTGCGAGACAATACTTGGGACGAGTATGAGTAGGTGTGAATAGTAGTAGAGATCTATACTGCTGGAAGCACAGGACTCACGCTTAGATCAGGGAAAGTCACAAGGTTACCAAGAAACTAGTGATTGGTCTCGTTTTATTCAAGTATGTGGTTACCATTGTTTCGGTAGTGACTAAGAAGATGATTGATATTTTGACCCTAGTGGTCATATCAAATTGAGACCGACTACGATGAGAGGTCATCGGGACACGACCCATCGGTCTGTTACAATAGATAAGGGAATGTACTTATCCTAAGAAGAAGGAGTCCTCAAAAAGGATTTATTTTGTAAGTCGAAGGTTATGATTGAAAGTCCAACATAGTACAAAGAGCAGATGCAGGATTGAGCATCAAGGTTATTACTTAGGATGGAGAGATAACTTATGGAGTCAGTATACGAATCCTATTTCGTTGATGATTCCGGGAGGTAATCATCCTAAGGGGGGATAATTGTAACCCCGTAGATCAGGGCTAGTCAATTTAGAGACGATAAGCGTCAAAAACGACTTTTTTGGGAAAGATTATTTAGAAGGAGTAATCTTAACTAAGATTTATTTTATGTTACGAGGTTTCCGAATATATAAATAACTTCGAAATTCGAGTTATAACGAAGAAGTTATGACCTGTCGAAGTTTCGCGACAGAACCGACACGACACAGCGCGACGTAAATAGTGAATTTACGTTAGAGCGATATTTATCCAAAACAATCTAAATGAGAATTGAAGATCTCATCGATAGTAGTGCAACGACGGAAAGACGGACGAAAACGGACGTCAAACGAAGGAGTTATGAGTTTATAACGGAGTTTTCCTGTCTCGGCCTACTAAAAATAATATATAAGTAATATAATTATAATATATTAAAAATAAAGTCAAAATTAGCCAACGGAATCTAAACGAGAGTTGTAGATCATAATCTCACCTTCGCGTCGATATAAAGAACGTCAAAAACGGAGTTCGTATGCGAAAGTTATGAATTTCTGAAGTTCGGGGCGTGAAACCCCAAAACCGTCATATACCTCGTAGTGGCAAGCAGTGCCACGACGTGGCCAATCTTCTGACACCTCCGGGAGTCCCCCAGATGCAACTTGTGATGACGCATGCAGTGACGACCAAGCCCACGATGTGGAAAAAGGTGCCACGACATGGCATGGGCTGATTTTGCCCTATAAATAGATTTGAAGGGCCAGCCGAGTTTGGTTGCTCATTCTCTCATCTCTCACCCATATTACCTTGATTTACATGTAAAGAAGTACCCCCGAAGCAACGGTATCATCCCGAGACCCGAAGCGAGTCCCGAAGCCCGAAGATCCCGAGAAGTGCAATTCCCGAGCCGAAGCTCTGCCCGCGAGGAGCCTGGTTTTTGTGAAGATCTTCCAAATCTACCGAAGAATTCTACTTCTGCAAGTCGTAGTGCTGTCTGATCATCTTCTGATCATGTGAGTGTATAGTCCCTTTCACAAACACGTTTTTAATACAAGTATTGTTTGAATGTATTAAGTATATGTTTTGTGTGAGTGTGTAGTTACTTTCTTCTAACTCATAGATAGGAGTTATTCTCTATGAGATACGTGTTATGTGTATGTGTCTCATCTATTATTTGGAATATCTATTGGATGAACATGCTATACAGGTTTTAAACTATGTATAAAAGTGTATATTTATATCTACAAAAATGTTGGGTAGAACATGGGTAGATGGGATAGTTGGTGACTATGGAGTTAGCGCCTATTGTATAAACCTTGGTGACTATGGAGTTAGCGCCTATTGAGTAAACCCTGGCAACGATGTGACTTCGTGCCTATACCTCAGGTCAATCCTTAAGAATGAAGGATAGATGATTCTTAGGGTAGATCCTTAAGATAAATGGAGATAATGGGGATGGGTAATTGGGTTGATTATTTGATGATTAAATATAATAAATATATTATTATGGGTTGAAAACCCTATATGCTCACCAGGATCCCAAGCCTGACCCACACAGTTTTCTTTGCATTACAGGTAATGGCACAAGAGTATAAGTTGGTGGACTTGACGAGAGATTTTGGATTATAGATCAGTAGTTATAAATAACTGTTGTAAGGTCTATTTTATACTGTTTATGCTTTTGGTCTGTATCGGAACATGACATCCCGAGATTTTGTTATTTAATGAAAATACATTTCTTTAAAGAAATGCTTTGATAAATTCTTATCACATTTTGTTTTGGGAACAAATTCTGCAACCGTTTCCTTTAAACGATTACTCTGATTTATAAAACAAAGCATAAACAAATTGGTCTTTTCTGGCCGTGAAATTGGGGATGTCACAGTTGGTATCAGAGCATTAGTTTAAGCGAACTAGGAATTTATAGGATTTCTAGACTTAAACTTAGAATGCTAAGCGATGATTGTGATATGAGTGTCTACCATATTTTAAGACACAAGCACTAGTATATATTAGGAAAGTTGCCTAAAATTCTTTTATGTGCTAAATGTTATATGTTGCCATATATGATATTATTTGTTCGGATCTATGGTCTGTTGCCGACCGGATCAAGAAATTTTATGTGCTCAGGGTTCTAAACGTTTAATTATGATATTAGAACTGGCATATAATTTTTTGGAGTAATAAGGAGGATTACACGTCTAAAACCTTCCTCTATCTATATTCTCGTCTCGAAGCACTGAACGTCTGCTTTGGTGTATAGAACGTTATGGTGAAGACTCGTAGAGAATTTAGTAAATGGAGGAAATGAAAGGCCTATGATAGTGAATGACACCTATCAGAAGATATTGTAAGAGTGGTATCTTGCCTTTAGAATATGTCTGATAAAATAACGGAACGTTTAGAGGACTACGGTACGTCTGAAGTACACCTTCGATTGGCAGGATGATGGAACGATTGGTGTAATTCTTGGAGTTGTACCATAATCTGGAATTTCCATCACCAATCGAGTTGAAGCATGATTGATGATAGAAGATACGCATGGAAGAAGTCCTAGTAGAGTCTAGGAAATTTTTATGATTAATTGGACACATTCGTATGTGTTAAATTGTTTTGTGATTTTAGGACTTGGGGATTGCGAGACAATACTTGGGACGAGTATGAGTAGGTGTGAATAGTAGTAGAGATCTATACTGCTGGAAGCACAGGACTCACGCTTAGATCAGGGAAAGTCACAAGGTTACCAAGAAACTAGTGATTGGTCTCGTTTTATTCAAGTATGTGGTTACCATTGTTTCGTGAGTGACTAAGAAGATGATTGATATTCTGACCCTAGTGGTCATATCAAATTGAGACCGACTACGATGAGAGGTCATCGGGACACGACCCATCGGTCTGTTACAATAGATAAGGGAATGTACTTATCCTAAGAAGAAGGAGTCCTCAAAAAGGATTTATTTTGTAACTCGAAGGTTATGATTGAAAGTCCAACATAGTACAAAGAGCAGATGCAGGATTGAGCATCAAGGTTATTACTTAGGATGGAGAGATAACTTATGGAGTCAGTATACGAATCCTATTTCGTTGATGATTCCGGGAGGTAATCATCCTAAGGGGGGGATAATTGTAACCCCGTAGATCAGGGCTAGTCAATTTAGAGACCATAAGCGTCAAAAACGACTTTTTTGGGAAAGATTATTTAGAAGGAGTAATCTTAACTAAGATTTATTTTATGTTACGAGGTTTCCGAATATATAAATAACTTCGAAATTCGAGTTATAACGAAGAAGTTATGACCTGTCGAAGTTTCGCGACAGAACCGACACGACACAGTGCGACGTAAATAGTGAATTTACGTTAGAGCGATATTTATCCAAAACAATCTAAATGAGAATTGAAGATCTCATCGATAGTAGTGCAACGACGGAAAGACGGACGAAAACGGACGTCAAACGAAGGAGTTATGAGTTTATAACGGAGTTTTCCTGTCTCGGCCTACTAAAAATAATATATAAGTAATATAATCATAATATATTAAAAATAAATCAAAATTAGCCAATGTAATCTAAACGAGAGTTGTAGATCATAATCTCACCTTCGCGTCGATATAAAGAACGTCAAAAACGGAGTTCGTATGCGAAAGTTATGAATTTCTGAAGTTCGGGGCGCGAAACCCCAAAACCGTCAGATACCTCGTAGTGGCAAGCAGTGCCACGACGTGGCCAATCTTCTGACACCTCCGGGAGTCCCCCAGATGCAACTTGTGATGACGCATGCAGTGACGACCAAGCCCACGACGTGGAAAAAGGTGCCACGACGTGGCAAGGGCCGATTTTGCCCTATAAATAGATTTGAAGGGCCAGCCGAGTTTGGTTGCTCATTCTCTCATCTCTCACCCATATTACCTTGATTTACATGTAAAGAAGTACCCCCAAAGCCACGGTATCATCCCGAGACCCGAAGCGAGTCCCGAAGCCCGAAGATCCCGAGAAGTGCAATTCCCGAGCCGAAGCTCTGCCCGCGAGGAGCCTGGTTTTTGTGAAGATCTTCCAGATCTACCGAAGAATACTACTTCTGCAAGTCGTAGTGCTGTCTGATCATCTTCTGATCATGTGAGTGTATAGTCCCTTTCACAAACACGTTTTTAATACAAGTATTGTTTGAATGTATTAAGTATATGTTTTGTGTGAGTGTGTAGTTACTTTCTTCTAACTCATAGATAGGAGTTATTCTCTATGAGATACGTGTTATGTGTATGTGTCTCATCTATTATTTGGAATTTCTATTAGATGAACATGCTATACAGGTTTTAAACTATATATAAAAGTGTATATTTATATCTACAAAAATGTTGGGTAGAACATGGGTAGATGGGATAGTTGGTGACTATGGAGTTAGCGCCTATTGTATAAACCTTGGTGACTATGGAGTTAGCGCCTATTGAGTAAACCCTGGCAACGATGTGACTTCGTGCCTATACCTCAGGTCAATCCTTAAGAATGAAGGATAGATGATTCTTAGGGTAGATCCTTAAGATAAATGGAGATAATGGGGATGGGTAATTGGGTTGATTATTTGATGATTAAATATAATAAATATATTATTATGGGTTGAAAACCCTATATGCTCACCAGGATCCCAAGCCTGACCCACACAGTTTTCTTTGCATTACAGGTAATGGCACAAGAGTATAAGTTGGTGGACTTGACGAGAGATTTTGGATTATAGATCAGTAGTTATAAATAACTGTTGTAAGGTCTATTTTATACTGTTTATGCTTTTGGTCTGTATCGGAACATGACATCCCGAGATTTTGTTATTTAATGAAAATACATTTCTTTAAAGAAATGCTTTGATAAATTCTTATCACATTTTGTTTTGGGAACAAATTCTGCAACCGTTTCCTTTAAACGATTACTCTGATTTATAAAACAAAGCATAAACAAATTGGTCTTTTCTGGCCGTGAAATTGGGGATGTCACAGTTGGTATCAGAGCATTAGTTTAAGCGAACTAGGAATTTATAGGATTTCTAGACTTAAACTTAGAATGCTAAGCGATGATTGTGATATGAGTGTCTACCATATTTTAAGACACAAGCACTAGTATATATTAGGAAAGTTGCCTAAAATTCTTTTATGTGCTAAATGTTATATGTTGCCATATATGATATTATTTGTTCGGATCTATGGTCTGTTGCCGACCGGATCAAGAAATTTTATGTGCTCAGGGTTCTAAACGTTTAATTATGATATTAGAACTGGCATATAATTTTTTGGAGTAATAAGGAGGATTACACGTCTAAAACCTTCCTCTATCTATATTCTCGTCTCGAAGCACTGAACGTCTGCTTTGGTGTATAGAACGTTATGGTGAAGACTCGTAGAGAATTTAGTAAATGGAGGAAATGAAAGGCCTATGATAGTGAATGACACCTATCAGAAGATATTGTAAGAGTGGTATCTTGCCTTTAGAATATGTCTGATAAAATAACGGAACGTTTAGAGGACTACGGTACGTCTGAAGTACACCTTCGATTGGCAGGATGATGGAACGATTGGTGTAATTCTTGGAGTTGTACCATAATCTGGAATTTCCATCACCAATCGAGTTGAAGCATGATTGATGATAGAAGATACGCATGGAAGAAGTCCTAGTAGAGTCTAGGAAATTTTTATGATTAATTGGACACATTCGTATGTGTTAAATTGTTTTGTGATTTTAGGACTTGGGGATTGCGAGACAATACTTGGGACGAGTATGAGTAGGTGTGAATAGTAGTAGAGATCTATACTGCTGGAAGCACAGGACTCACGCTTAGATCAGGGAAAGTCACAAGGTTACCAAGAAACTAGTGATTGGTCTCGTTTTATTCAAGTATGTGGTTACCATTGTTTCGTGAGTGACTAAGAAGATGATTGATATTCTGACCCTAGTGGTCATATCAAATTGAGACCGACTACGATGAGAGGTCATCGGGACACGACCCATCGGTCTGTTACAATAGATAAGGGAATGTACTTATCCTAAGAAGAAGGAGTCCTCAAAAAGGATTTATTTTGTAAGTCGAAGGTTATGATTGAAAGTCCAACATAGTACAAAGAGCAGATGCAGGATTGAGCATCAAGGTTATTACTTAGGATGGAGAGATAACTTATGGAGTCAGTATACGAATCCTATTTCGTTGATGATTCCGGGAGGTAATCATCCTAAGGGGGGGATAATTGTAACCCCGTAGATCAGGGCTAGTCAATTTAGAGACAATAAGCGTCAAAAACGACTTTTTTGGGAAAGATTATTTAGAAGGAGTAATCTTAACTAAGATTTATTTTATGTTACGAGGTTTCCGAATATATAAATAACTTCGAAATTCGAGTTATAACGAAGAAGTTATGACCTGTCGAAGTTTCGCGACAGAACCGACACGACACAGTGCGACGTAAATAGTGAATTTACGTTAGAGCGATATTTATCCAAAACAATCTAAATGAGAATTGAAGATCTCATCGATAGTAGTGCAACGACGGAAAGACGGACGAAAACGGACGTCAAACGAAGGAGTTATGAGTTTATAACGGAGTTTTCCTGTCTCGGCCTACTAAAAATAATATATAAGTAATATAATTATAATATATTAAAAATAAATCAAAATTAGCCAATGTAATCTAAACGAGAGTTGTAGATCATAATCTCACCTTCGCGTCGATATAAAGAACGTCAAAAACGGAGTTCGTATGCGAAAGTTATGAATTTCTGAAGTTCGGGGCGCGAAACCCCAAAACCGTCAGATACCTCGTAGTGGCAAGCAGTGCCACGACGTGGCCAATCTTCTGACACCTCCGGGAGTCCCCCAGATGCAACTTGTGATGACGCATGCAGTGACGACCAAGCCCACGACGTGGAAAAAGGTGCCACGACGTGGCAAGGGCCGATTTTGCCCTATAAATAGATTTGAAGGGCCAGCCGAGTTTGGTTGCTCATTCTCTCATCTCTCACCCATATTACCTTGATTTACATGTAAAGAAGTACCCCCGAAGCCACGGTATCATCCCGAGACCCGAAGCGAGTCCCGAAGCCCGAAGATCCCGAGAAGTGCAATTCCCGAGCCGAAGCTCTGCCCGCGAGGAGCCTGGTTTTTGTGAAGATCTTCCAGATCTACCGAAGAATACTACTTCTGCAAGTCGTAGTGCTGTCTGATCATCTTCTGATCATGTGAGTGTATAGTCCCTTTCACAAACACGTTTTTAATACAAGTATTGTTTGAATGTATTAAGTATATGTTTTGTGTGAGTGTGTAGTTACTTTCTTCTAACTCATAGATAGGAGTTATTCTCTATGAGATACGTGTTATGTGTATGTGTCTCTTCTATTATTTGGAATGTCTATTGGATGAACATGTTATACAGGTTTTAAACTATGTATAAAAGTGTATATTTATATCTACAAAAATGTTGGGTAGAACATGGGTAGATGGGATAGTTGGTGACTATGGAGTTAGCGCCTATTGTATAAACCTTGGTGACTATGGAGTTAGCGCCTACTATTAATTAAACCTTGGTGACTATGGATTTAGTGCATATTGTATAAACGTTGGTGACTATGGAGTTAGCGCCTACTATTAAGCAAACCTTGGTGACTATGGAGTTAGCGTCTATTGTATAAACCTTGGTGACTATGGAGTTAGTGCCTATTGTATAAGCCTTGGTAACTATGGAGTTAGCGCCTATTGTATAAGCCTTGGTGACTATGGAGTTAGCGCCTATTGTATAAACCTTGGTGACTATGGAGTTAGCGCCTGTTGAGTAAACCCTGGCAACGATGTGACTTCGTGCCTATACCTCAGGTCAATCCTTAGGAATGAAGGAGAGATGATTCTTAGGGTAGATCCTTAAGATAAATGGAGATAATGGGGATGGGTAATTGGGTTGATTGTTTGATGATTAAATATAATAAATATATTATTGTGGGTTGAAAACCCTATATGCTCACCAGGATCCCAAGCCTGACCCACTCAGTTTTCTTTGCATTACAGGTAATGGCACAAGAGTATAAGTTGGTGGACTTGACGAGAGATTTTGGATTATAGATCAGTAGTTATAAATAACTATTGTAAGGTCTATTTTATACTGTTTATGCTTTTGGTCTGTATCGGAACATGACATCCCGAGATTTTGTTATTTAATGAAAATGCATTTCTGTTGGGGTTCCAAAGTTATTCATTCATGACTTTGTAAATGTTTGACTTTTGTAAAACCCACTTGCATGTGCTGCTTTAGCCTTTAGACCCATTTACATGTTAGGATGAGAGAGAGACATGTAAACACCTCTATAAATAGTGGGTTCATACCACATGTAGAGGTGTGCTTGAGAGATGTAAGTGTGTGTTAATTATGTAGTCTAGATCTAGATCCTTTTTGTGTAACACCATATACATTCAATATATCGCTTAAACACCCAAATCACCATGTTCAATTGTGCAAGCTTAAATTCCGCATGTCAAACCATGTTCTTTGTCACTACAATTGGTATCAGAGCTTGGTTTTCACGATCAACGTGACTTTTGAAGAACGATTCTCGGTTTGGCAATTTTTGTCGCAACTTGAACAATTTTGGTGAGTCTCTCTCTATGATCTCTCGTAATTTCATTGAAATCGTGCGTAACGTTTTTGATTTTTGATCGTTTTGATTCATTGGATCTAATTCGTTTCAAATCTCATTGTTGATCCAATCAATTTTTGTTTAGATCAAATCCAAACCAAAAATAAAATCAAAATTTTTTTACTATTCATTGTTCAAATGTCCAAGCCCAATCAAAAATCAAATTACTGTTCATGATCTCGATTTGTAGCCCAAATTATCAATCAATTCATCTTGAGCCCAATCTCATTGTTACTGTTCATTAATCAGTTATTTGAAGCCCAATCATTCGTTTAAAGATCCGATATATTTGATTGAGATCCAAAAGACATCGACTAGGTTCCGAGATCTGATTGTACGCTTGCATTACGAGTTGTACAATTGTTCCATGTCAATTTCCATTCTTCATCAGTTGCTTTTTCGCAGATTATTCATTAGTCGATCTTTCATCTCTTCGTTTATATTGATCGTTTGATGTTGATTATGTAATATTGAGATTCGATTTCATATGATTAAATATATGATGAAATCGATTTACTTCATGTCATATAGTAGAAATCGATATTTGGATCTTGATTTTGATGAACACTTAAGAATGATTTTAGTTTGGATGATTTGATTCTGATTGATGAGATTAAAAGATGATGATTGCAAGCTTGATTTCAAGTGAGTAACTTCTTTAATGGACGAACAAATCAAGGCTCAAGATTGAAATGGGTTTGATCGACTTAGAACTGAAATCAGATAACGATTGATAAAAGTGAAGGATGAACGGTTAATCAATGGTCGAGTTTCGTTTGCGATTGATTATTGCCGAGTTTGAATTGATGGTTTGGATGGAAAATTTGTGAAGTCGATTGAAATCAACAATCTGATTCTTAGTGTCGATTGGTGTTTGGTGACGTATTTTGAAGATCGAAATTAACTGTTAGTCGGTATTCAGTTTGTATTTGGGAACAAATTTTTGAGAACGAATTTCTTGAAAATGAACGAAGCCATGACAAATGTTTGCAGATAGTCAACTGGGAAATCGATGTTTGCAAAAGAACGAAAATCTGATTTTGGGGTTAGATTTCTAAGGTCAGTTGATCGAACTGGGTTCTTGAATGAAAAGCGAAGTTGATTTTGGAGTCGATTTTGAGACTTGGGGAGTATTGTTCGCAAATCTGGGGTTGTTCTTGGCTGAAACGCGAAGCGTGTTACTAAGAATCAATAATCAAGATCGGTTTTGTGCGTGTTTATGTTCGCAAGGAGTAAGGAAGCTTGATTCTGGGTTGTTGATTGTAACAATTTTGGATTCGCATACAAAATTTTGTTTCGCATTTTGGAGTCAAATTTGCATTTGTGTAACTGCATATGCAAGGATGGTTTAATTCGCATTTGGAGCAGTTCACTTGTAAAAGAAATGGTATTCGCATTTGAGTGTGTCAAACATGGTTCGCATTTGATGACTGCGAAGTGTCAAAATGCGAAGTCAAAACGTGCGAAGCAATTGAAACATGCGAAGTCTGTGATTTGGAAAAAGCTCTTACAGTAAAATGCGAATTGGGGAAGAAACACACTTATTTCGCATTTTGGTCCCTGCTCTTTTCAAGAAATAACAAAAGCTGACCAACTTCGCAAATTTGAAGAATATGCAGAAATTATCAAAACGAATACCTGTAGTTTCGCATTTTTGACAGTTTGTACCCAACTTTGCAAATGGGGTCATCAAATGCTGAAATTGCAGAATTTTCAAATCTGGTCCCTGCAGTTTGTGCAAATTAACACTTTTTACCCAACTTTGGAAAAGGGGGAGAGTTTTGCATATTTGGTTGTTTTTGGCGCAACGGGTCACTGCAGAATTTTGAAATTGACAATTTCTACACATTTTTGAGAAATTTTGTCAAAGGCGATCCGTGAACGACACTAAAAATTCAATATTTTTTGGATTTTCCGGATTGAAGCACAATGTTTATGCCACATGTTAAGGGGGAGTTTTGATACGAAAAATTCCGAATAAAGCACGTTCTTTTTCCATGGAGTTTTATAATCAAATTTCGATTATAAAAAGGGGGAGAAGTTTTATATGGAAATTCGAACTTGAATTTTTCATATTACGCGGATTTGAAGACCGAAGTGATCTTGAAGTTTTGAAGATTAAGAGATGATGCAATTGGATGTTCGGAAGTGATGTATTCGAAATGGGTTTGGTATTATTGAAGATTTTTGGGGTGTGTGTTTATGCGCAACTTTGGGGTGATTATTTGAAGTTAATCATTCGTTGCTGCTTGGTTTGTATGGTCTCACATCCTAGAGCCCAAATTGAAGAGTCATGGAAGAATTGAAGATTGAAGATCATTTCGACATGTGTCACCTTTGAGGCTCGAACCGCGTAGTGCTTGATTTTGGAAGATTTGAAATGGGTCATTCATTCCTAACTTTGAGGGGGAGAATGTTGGGGTTGCAAAGTTATTCATTCATGACTTTGTAAATGTTTGACTTTTGTAAAACCCACTTGCATGTGGTGCTTTAGCCTTTAGACCCATTTACATGTTAGGATGAGAGAGAGACATGTAAAAACCTCTATAAATAGTGGGTTCATACCACATGTAGAGGTGTGCTTGAGAGATGTAAAAGTGAGTGTGTAAGTGTGTGTTAATTATGTAGTCCAGATCTAGATCCTTTTTGTGTAACACCATATACATTCAATATATCTCTTAAACACCCAAATCACCATGTTCAATTGTGCAATCTTAAATTCTGCATGTCAAACCATGTTCTTTGTCACTACAATTTCTTTAAAGAAATACTTTGATAAATTCTTATCACATTTTGTTTTGGGAACAAATTCTGCAACCGTTTCCTTTAAACGATTACTCTAATTTATAAAACAAAGCATAAACAAATTGGTCTTTTCTGGCCTTGAAATTGGGGATGTCACAGTTCCGAACATCAAACATTCGGACACTCTAGTTTCTCCCTTGTCACCTCTTCATGAAAACGAAGATTCTTTTTCTTCCTTAATTCCTGAGTTTCAACCAATTGTTGTCAAGTGTCCTGATTCCACGCCACTTCCGCCTCTGACAAACCTGGACCTGAATCGGACCAGGGAATATCACCACAATGTTTCAAACTGTGTTGATTATGCTCCAAGACATATTCCTCTTAACAATTGTGTTATTGAGGAAATCATTCCAATGACAACTGAAACTGTTGCCTCTAAGTTTGAATGGGCATCCTTAGATGATAAAACTGAAACCTCAAGCGGTGTCTCCTCTGATTCTTGTGAATTAGAATCCTTAGTTACTTCAAAAACCAAGTTGGTTCCCATTGATCCAAAATTTAGCAATCCTACTGCTGGTAAAACTTCTAAATCCTTGTCTCAATCCAAGAAAAAATCAATGCTCAATATAAAGGATATGGTAGATCCTAAAGTGGAAGCACAAAATGCTCACAAAAAGGAAGTTAAGTCTAGGCAAAATTCTTGATTCCTTGAGAACTCTAAAAATAGTGTATCTTGGAACTCTAGTTCTACCGCACCTAGGCAAAACCCCTTTACTCCCACTAAGATACTCAAAAGACCCTCAAGTTCTCCCAATCTTGCACAACGTAAGACGATTGTCAATCCCACTCTGCCTAAAACTTGTGAAAATACCTCATTTGTCCGAAACACTCCTTCTCGGAATGTTTCCTCCGTTTTCATTGCCAAAACTGATGACACGATTTTCAAATCAAATTCTTCAAAAACCAATGTGCCATCAAACAAACCAAAAGGCGCCACTAAAACAACCTTGTCAAAATCTTCAAAATAGAATTTAGTATGGAAAGTTAAATCTGAATCTGATAAAATTGTGGTTCCAAAAGTATCAGTTGTTTCCACCTCTCCGTAAGCTTATGTTCCGAAGCGCACATCTCTAGAAATCCAAGTCATTAAATATGACTATTGGATTGATGAAAGAACATTAACTTTCTGTTTGTTTCCTAAAAAATTTAGAAACAAACCTTCCAAATCCTCAGTTGCTCATAAATCATGTCCCAAGCCTAAGACTTGTGCCTTAGTCCCAAAATCTAACATGGAGCCAAAAAATTCCACTATTCACTAATTCTGCAGGCACTCTGTGCTTCGGAGCAAGAAACAATATGGTATATTGATAGTGCTTGGTCCATGCACATGACGGGGCAGGAGGACTTTCTACGAGATCTAAAGCTTGAACCAAATGTTTGATATGTAACATATGGCAACAACTCAAACTCTCAAATCCGAGGTTATGGCATCCTTACAAATGGCAATTTCTCAATCTCAAACATGGCATATGTAGCTGACTTAAAGCACAACTTGATAAGTGTGGATTAGCTCATTGATGCAAATCGACGAGTTGAATTCTGCACAAAAAAACACAGTTACATCATGACTGAAGACAACAAAGAATGCTTAATCAATTCCATCCGCAAGAAAAACATGTACCCCTTGATATCAACATGATCATTGGCAAGCCATAACTGTGCTTACTCTCCAAAGTCATTCCTGACATCAGTTGGTTGTGGCATCGAAGACTTGCGCACTTAAATTTTAGATGCATGAATGATCTTGTTTCAGGAGAAATGGTTAAAGGTTTGCCACTACTTAAATTCGAGAATGATCATTTATGTGATGCATGTGAGTGTGGTAAGCAGTCAAAGAAAGGTCATCCCCGTCATCATTGAAAAATCAATCTCGGAACCTCTAGAACCTCTACACATTGATCTGTGTGGCCCATCAACAGTGGAAAGTTTACATCACAAAAAGTATATTCTTGTGATTGTGGATGATTTCACTAGATTCACTTGGGTTTTCTTCCTCAGGCTAAAGTCAGACGTAGCCTCCGAACTCATAAATTTTATCAAAGGAATATAAGTTCTCATCAAAATCCCAGTTAGACGCATCTAAAGTGACAATGGTTCGGAATTCACAAACTCCACCATTAAGAACTTTCTTACCGAGAAGGGAATTGACCACAATTTTTCTGCTCCTTACACTCCTCAACAGAATGGTGTAGTTGAATGAAGGAACATAACTTTAGTTGAAGCTGCTCGATCAATGCTCAATTTTGCAAATCTTCCACTCTATCTTTGGGCTGAAGACGTTTCTACTGCATGCTTCACTCAAAAAAGGAGTATCATCAATCGACGCCTCAACAAAACACCGTATGAAGCCATGAATGGTCGAAAGCCAACAATCTCATTTCTGCATGTATTTGGATGCAGATGCTTCATCAAGAACAACCGTGATCAGCTTACCAAGTTTCAACCCAAAGCTGATGAAGCTATTTTTCTAGGATACTCCTCAAAATCAAAGGCTTATCGAGTTCTCAATCGACGTACTCGAGTTATTGAAGAAAGTTTTGATGTTAACTTTGATGACAACTTCATTCAGAATTTCGATCCCACTCACGTCACCACCCACATCATGGAGTCCGATGCTCCTCCTCCGGAATGTCCAAACATTCAAGTAATTCATGAAGTAGACTTTGAATCTCTCTTTGGTCCTTCCGAAATCGCTCTAGATTCGGAATCTTGAACAAAGCCTACTCCCAATTCAATTTCTCCTTTGAAAGCTCTTGTCTCGCACAACATCTCTAGTCCGATTTTGAGCCTCCCTCCATTTGATTCTGAACCATTTCAACCTTTTCAGGTTGAGGGGGAGAATACTCATCCCTCTCTTGAATCAAATGTGGATGGCTTCCAAGATGCAACTGCTAATTTCGATGACTCCAATCCGATCAACATTGATGACAATGAAAATTTCTTTGAGTTCCCTTCTGATGATGATGTCAACCTCTCTGGTTCAGAAGTTTAGGGGGAGCATCATCCTCAAGTTCAAACCATACAAGGGAATCAACTTAATCCTATTGTTGATATCGGCTCGTCTGCTGCTCAAGAACTTCCAAGATTACATGTCTGGACCAAAGATCATCCTCGGAACCAAGTGATTGGAAACCCGAATGCTGGTTTACAAACTCATTCTGCTGCAAGTATCTAAAATGAATGTCATTTCTCAGCATTCGTATTCATGGTTGAACCCAAATCCATCAAGGAAGCATTAGATCATGCTGACTAGATTATAGCCATGCAAGAAGAACTGGCAGAATTTGAACAAAATGAAGTATGAACTCTCGTACCTCCTCCTCCAAACCATCCCATTGTCGGTACAAGATGGTTATTTCGCAACAAGCTAGATGATGCAAGAATTATTAACCAAAATAAAATAAGATTGGTGGCCAAAGGTTTTACTCAGATTGAAGGGCTCGACTACGATGAGACCTTTGCTCCTGTTGCACGCCTTGAAGCTATCAAAATCTTCCTTGCTAATGTTGCTCATAAAGGCTTCAAAGTTTACCAAATGGACATCAAAAGTGCTTTTCTAAATGGTGAACTTGACAATGAATTATACCTTCAACAGCCCCCTAGTTTTTTTAATCTCTCCTTTTCGAACTACCGTTACAAACTCCGGAAGTCTGTCTACGGACTCAAGCAGGCTCCTCGGGCATGGTACGAGACCCTCACTGATTTTCTCAAGCGCTCCGATTTCCAAAGAGGAATTCTAGATCCTACTATGTTCCGAAGATCAAATGGAAATCATCTCATGCTTGTACAAATTTATGTGGACAACATCATTTTTGGATCTACAGATTCATCTATGGTTGCTGACTTAGCTAAACTGATGATCAATCGATTCCAAATGAGCATGAATCGGGAGTTAACCTTCTTTCTTGGCCTCCAATTCAAATAGATTAATAGAGGCATCTTCATTCATCAAGAGAAGTACATTTCAGAACACCTCAAGAAATACTCAATGGACACATGTGCCTCAGCCAAAGTACCTATGGGCTTCGGTCACAAGATCTTTGTCGATCCTTCAGGTGTTGTAGTCGGTGAAAAGAAGCACAGAGGAATGATTGGATCTTTGCTCTATCTCACAGTTAGTCATCTGGACATCATGTTTTCTACATGCTTGTGTGTCATATTTCAAGTAAACCTGAAGATGTCTCATCTTTTGGCTATCAAGCAAATTTTCCGATATCTTAAAGGTACTAAGAACCTTGGAATCTGGTACCCAACAAATGACAGTTTCCTACTCCAAGCTTACTCAGATTCAAACTATGGTGGACTACAACTAAATAGGAAAAGCACATCAGGTGGATGTCAATTCCTGGGTGGATGATGGTCAGTTGGTCATCCAAGAAATAGAACTGCATTACTCTTTCTACAGCCGAGGCTGAATACATTGCAGCTGTCAGCTGTACCTCCCAAATTCTATGGATGAAATCTCAACTCTTGGATTATGGTTACCGATTTCAACGCACTATCCACTGTGACACTCAAAGTGCTATTTCAATTTCACACAATCCAATTCAACACTCCATGACGAAGCACATTGACATCAGGTACCATTTTATTAAAGATCACGTTTTAAATGGTAACACTGAACTTATTTTTTGTTCCTTCTGACGATGAGATTGCTGACGTCTCTACTAAGGCATTAGAAGAAACCAAATTTAATTGTTTTTTATGAACAAAATGGGTATGATGATGCCAGATCCTCAGTTCTTTCAAGAGACATGTTCTCTTTGATGAAAGTACTTGAAAGAAAATTGGTTCCGATCTTGAATTTTATTTTTGAAACTACTTTCTTTTGAATTACACAGGATCATTTTACTTGTCTTTATTTCTAATTACCTCGTGAGTTTTTAAGCTGTTCATTTCATCCGAAACATTTATTGTGACAAGTCCACATAATCATCCTGATCTACAACTCGGAATTCAATTCATAATGGCATCCCGGAATTCCACTGCGGAAATGTATTACTCTCTGTACTTCGGAATCTCTCAAAATTGACTCCGGAAGTTTGCTTAACTCTTGTTTCAGAATGTTTCACAATTTTTTTCTGAAATCTCTTCAAAACCATTTTTTTAAATCATTATTTTGGAATAATGCTCCGGGATCACAATCAATCCTTTGCTCAAGAACATAAAAAATTTTCACTTCGGAACCTAAAATCTTTTCACTCCGGAATCTTCAGATCTTCAATAAAAATTTCACTCCAGACCTTCTCACTTCGAATTAATTCCTATTCGAATTTCTCTCAAAAGACGGTATTTCAGAACTCACCACTTTACCTTCCGGATCTTCATTTTTCCGGACTCACACATCCTGAATACCAATGGGTTATAAGATGAAACATTGGCAACGGTTACTTTTTAAGGATCCTTATCCTATCTACCTTGACTCTTGTGTCACGATTGCACGTCTCCTAAAAGGAACCATCGAATCGCCGTTTAGGTTTTCCACTTCCAGCTAGAATCCACTCAACCTTTCCCTTCCCAAGTCTCCTCAACCCCCAAAAGTGGTTATTCATTTAATGCAACCCGTGTTGCATTCGGACCCTTATCATTACTTTTTTTTAACCCGAACGATTTCCCTTACCTATAAATATCCATTCAAAACCCATTTTACCTCTTTACGCTCTTAAAATCCCCAAACTCACAAATTCTCTCACTGTTCTTCAAGCCCTTATCTCCTGCAACAATGGCGTCTCCACAAAAACCCACTCAAATTGCCTCAACCCCAAAGAAATCCATTGCAAGAAAGAAATCTACCAACGGTTCCAAGGGTTCATCATCATCTGCCGCTCCAGAACCGCTTCTAAGAGACATCACTCAACTCTTTTCCCTAAATCTCATGGATTACGATGAATCCATCAGGGTAATGATAGAGTTTATCGCAAATCACCCCATCTCCGTTCCCCTCACTAAAACCCCTGAACCTCCACTATCACTTCATCATCTCCATCGTGCCTTTACAAGTATCAAACTCGAAGACGGTAAACTAGAGACTACAATTATCGGTGACAGAACTGTTCCAATCTACAAATCGACCTTTCTTAAGGTGATCGGTGTGAAAGCAAACCCAACGGGTTTCAAGGTCCAAGAACTAACGACCGAAGAGTTTCAGACGTTTTTGACCTACATCGGGTATAATCAAGATTACAAGGCTAACGACTTCAAGAAATCCGCCATCTCCGGACTCTTAACCGTGCTAATGCACTTCATCTTCAGAGGGTTGTCCGGAAACCATGGAGGAACCGATACGCTAAGCAAAGACTGGCTCAACGTCGTCTACAACATCTACTTGGGATGGGACAATGTAGTGGATCTTCCGAAAGTTCTATGGCAAGATTTTGAAAATTTGCCATCAAAAGAAAGGAGAATGAGATTTCGAGCCCTAGGTTCTGGGCACTGACACTCCAACAAATCTTCAAAGAACTTCATGAACCACTTCCAGTTAACACCATTCCTCTGGAGGTCTGTGTCACTTTTAAAGTTGTTAAGTCTTATCACATTTCAGGCCAATCTTCTTTTGGTCCGGTCAGACGAATTTCGGACCACATGTTGGAGGCTGATTGAGAAAACCTAATTTTTAGGGTGTTGCACCCTATTTAAAGGCCTTAAGTCCCTTGGTTGGCCTCCTTACCAGCCTCCTCTGTCAAAAAAAAACCTAATGGCGTGTATCACCTTCTCTTATGAGTGTGTCTGAGCTTGTAGAGGGTCTTGAGTGTTGATCTTTTTGTGCTCTTTTGAAGAATCTTTGAAGTTGGAGGTGTAAAGTGTCACACCCCCAAACCAAGGATGACGGAAACATCCGGGGGTGGCGGACTTCATGTGTAGTATCATAACAACAAGTATAATAGTGTTCAAAGTAAATACAACCATCATAAATATAATTGAAAAGTTACAATGTAGCATGTGTTCACATATTTCAAAATCAATTACATTATGATGACAAAATGAAATGCTTAATGTCTGAGCGTCCCATCCTCAAAAGCTGTTGTTTATCTGGTTCACTGAATTCCTGAGAATACAAGTAGTTTCGAAAAAGTGTCAACAATTAAGTTGGTGAGTTCATAAGCTTTTGAAGGTGATGCTAAAATCATTTTGTTTGTAAAAGTGATGTTTTTTCAAGAAAAATCCAATATTTCCCTTATAAAATGCATTGTAGTCTTAAAAGTCAAGACCGAAATGTACAAGTATTTTTCCATACTTAAAGTAATTTATGCAAGTTTAAATCGACATAAACTGTGACAACCCGATATTTCAACTCTTTGTAATGACCAAAATGGGTCAAGTATTGTAACCACTTTTGAGTAATAAAATTTACTTTCATAATAAAATGTACAAATAGTTCTATTTAATTTCCTTCTTTGTTTAAATGTCTTTGAACCATGATCGTACGTGAAAAGAACACCCAAATCCGATTTCATATAGCGAAGTTATGATTTTTCCAAGTTCGGCTTAGCAACAGACAGCTAAAAACACGAATCGGAGATCGAGCGACTTTTGGCCGGAATGACCTAAACGAGAATCGAAGGTCTCGACAATGGTATTCCAGCGGTAAAAAGGTATTCCAGCGGTAAAAAGTCTGGCAAAAACCGACATCAGATAAAGAAGTTATGAATTTTTCAAAGAAATTCCTTAAACACGATGAGTTTATAATAAATAATAAAAAAAATTTCGGAATTTGCCGACGGAGTCTAAACGAATGTTGTAGAGCGTAGTCTCACCTACGCGTGGATATAAAGACCATCAAAAACGGAGTTCGTATGAAGAAGATATGAATTTTTGAAGTTTATTAAATAAATTATATATTTATTTAATTCAAAATTCGGACCTTATCCGAAGAGGAGTCAGCGTCCTCATCCGGGTACGCGCTGCGTACCCCTGTACGCCCAGCATACCCGAGAGACTTGGCCTCTGATCGTCCACGTCGCCCTATCTGAGGCATCCGACCCGTCCGACCCGTCCGACCCGCTGTCTCGTCCGACCCGCCGTCCCATCCGACCCGTCTCCCCAGCAACCCGTCCCATCCGAGCCGCGTACCCAGCAACCCGTCCCATCCGAAGCCGAGGCAGTCGAGGCTTCGGTCATGCATGACGTACGCGTACGCGCTGCGTACGAGCGTACGCCCCGCGTACCGAGGCGGTTCAGCCTTCCTATAAATAGAATGCGAGGGCTTCCGAGAAAAGGGCTCATTTCTCTCCTCTCTCTCACAATCTTGCCTCGTTTTCCGTGCCCGTTCAAACCCGAAGCTCTGGTCTTTTTGCTCAAGTCCCGAGGGTCGATTTTACTCCCGAGATTCCCGAGAATCCCGAGGAAAATCCATTTCTCGAGACGAAACTCTGCCCGGTTTTCCACCTCGCTATCCCCAAAACTTTCAGGTGAGTTTCATACCCCTTAATCAACCTTTTTAAATATTCTAAATGCTTTTATATGCTTTCAAGGGGGGGGATTACAAGAATAACACACGAGTATTATCGTGTGTTACATAAAGAAACTCTTTTATATGCTGTTATATATCCAAATCACATGCGATTTATAAACCTTTAAGGAACTTTTATATATACATAATATATGTTAAAATAGCATTCTATCTTTTGAAATATAAATTCGTTGTAATGCATGTATAAACTAAACTTTTCTTAGATTATTCTTGTCTATCTTAGACTCTACACCAAAAATCTATGCTTTCATAAACAAGTGATTCCTTTTCCAGGTATTTCTAAACAAACAAGACACACTTTTAGAAAACTATAATAGGTATAGTTTTACGAACAAATTTCTAACTCTTATGTACTAGAAACAAGTAGATCTGTTTTTATACCACGGTTTTGTGAGACACTAACTTCATGTACGTTCGAGTACACATTTCAAGTCCTATATTATATACCAGAATCCCTTGGAGGGGGAGCATGGTGTTTGTGTATAGATCTATACGGGCTTGACAACCCGCGCCCTGACTGTTAGCTGCAGTCCACCGTTTGGGATGACAAACGTCATAACATTCCAACGCCTGAAGAACGTTGTGTATAGGCATTCCGAGTCAATAGTATGGTTATAAAATTCACAAGGGGTATTAAAAATGCATTGATTTACAAGGTTTTCAAACTCATTGATTATTTTACACTTACATACATTTTGGAAACAAACATTGGTCTTGAGTGAAGGCTACTTTTACACTAGTAGAAAATATAGGATTTTCTAAACACAAACAAACAAAGATAAAACATTTCATTTCATTCAAACATTGTCACTTAAATACTTATGAAATTCACCAGCTTAAATGCTGATCTACTCTTTCAAAATTACTTGTATGTCCCAGAAAATCAGTAATTTCAGGTATTCCTTTCGCTTTTGATGAAGGGATGCTGCGGCGCCAGTTTAATCTCGTATTTTTGACATCATATTGTAATTGAGTTTTGAACATGTAACTTTTGACAAATGTAAACTTTCAATTATATATATGATGGTTGTATTTCTTTCTTTACTATGTATTCATTTGTTACGTTACCACATGAAGTCATCCGCCCCCGAACGTTTCCGCCGTTCAGGTTTGGGGGTGTGACAGATTGGTATCAGAGCAATGTTTATAGTGAACTAAGTATATCGAACCACATAAGATATACAAACTATAAATGCTTAAGGGACTAATACTCTCTGACAAAACAAATTTTCTTTTTACGCTTAAGCAGTTTTGCGTTCAACTTAAATTGATAGTTCATTTAAGTACAATTACATGCATACTACAAACTACTTTCATGTTATACAACTATACAAGTATTTAGACAAGTTGACACTACGATTGAGACTCGATATATGTAATCAGATTTTGGACAAATATAGCGTGATCAACTATATTTGCCCGAGATTGGACCAACGTATATCGAGGAATGATCGTAGTAAGCAACAAGTCAAAACTTACCAAACCACTACAAGAATCAAACACAAGAATTTAAATACTATAGGAGTATTTGCTATCTAAACTAGTTTAACTTACATGTTTTGCATGTTCCGACTTTATTCAATTCTTATAACCCTATTTCTTGTACAGTCAAATGGCTGGATTTCACCACCCTGGCGACCCCTACTTTCCCAACCAAGGCAACGGAGGATGGATCGAAGATGATCCCGAAGAGGACGAGGAACCCATAGAAGTGGGTGATGACTCTGGTACCGACTCAGAGCCGGAAGTTATCGATCCACCACCCATTCAACCTCCCGTCTTCATAAGGAACTTTCAAGGACCGACTCCCGTCTGGGGAAGTCACCTCCACCATTGGAGCCAACAGCAAAACCTACGCCCTCCCTACGGCATGTGCCGGGACTTCTATGATGTCCGCGGCGGAGGTTCAGCTGATCGAGCACTCCCAGTAATGGTGGGTAAGTTAGCCAATCATTCCTATCAGTCTGGAGTTCAAGCTAGTCGACTCCGGGATGTCAACGTGGAAGTGCAGGTTCACACTTCTGACATCCGTAGGCTGGACAAGATGCAATACAATGCTCAACTCCAAACCGAAGCATTTCAAGCGCGAATGATTGCAGCCCTCGTTGAACTGAGGGAACAACAAGCCGCTTTTGATAGGCGTCTAATGGAGTCAAAGCAATCAGATACGGAGTCAAGCTCCAAGCGCAACCTTCGACGCAAGTAGTGCTTGTCAAGGACTCAAATTTTGTTATAGCTTAGGACCTCGGCTAAAAGTCTTTAAATTTCTCGAACTTTGTAATCAGGAGACCCTTATAGGGGTCAAATTTTCATGATCATTGTAACAACTTTTATATTAATATAAGTGGCACTATTACTACTATGTTAAGTATTTCGTTCAAACCTTGAATGGTCTTTGTGAAACCAAATACTTGTTTCATACCTTCAGTCTTACAAATAACTTTCATTCTTCTCTTTTAAGGCTCATACTATCATCTGTTGTTGAACTATAGCGATTTAGTTCATGAGACACATACATTTTCTATTCTATGAAATTCTTATCCTTGTCTTTTCAAACTATAGTTGAAGGATGCCTCCGCATAGAAACCCAAGGCGAAACAACGGTGAAGAAGCACCTGTACCACCACCTCCACCACCCCAATTTGATGCTGTAATGTTTCAAGCAGCAGTCACCGTAGCGGTGGCAGCTGCCATGTCACAGATCAATAACTCGAGTACTAATGGCTCGGGATCTGGCACACACCTATCCAACCATGGCGAGAGTCATGGACCACCTCGAGAATGCACCTATAAGGACTTCACTAATGCCAAGCCCCGGATGTTTTATGGAACTGGTGGTGTGATGGCCCTGAGGCAGTGGATTGAAAGGACGGAGGCAGTCTTTGAAATCTGTTCTTGTCCCGAGCACAGCAAGGTCAAATTTGCAACTTTCACCCTTCTTGATAAAGCTTTAACTTGGTGGAATGGCCATGTTAAAGTACTTACCCTAATCGTGGCAAACTCCATAAGCTGGGAGAGCTTGAAGGCCATGATGATGAGAGAATATTGCCCACGGGGAGAGATTCAAAAGCTTGAACACAAGCTATGGACTCTCGGAATGGTTGGCACCGACATCGCTACTTATACCAACAGATTCTGTGAGCTGGCAATCCTTTGTCCAGATATGATTGCTCCCGAGAGCAAGAAAATAGAAAGGTACATCTGGGGACTGACGCCCCAAATGCGATCAAGCGTGTTAGCTTCTAAACCTGACACCTTTGAAAGTGCTAAGGAACTGGCACAATCTCTGATTGACTACAGAGGTCATCAGAACTCAACCACTTCTGCACCAGCACCGCAGAAAGGAAACAACAACAACAACAACTACAACAACAACAACAACAACAACAACAACAACAACAACAACAATGGCAGAAAGAGAGTGTGGAATAAAGGGAAGGGTGGGTCTTCCCAAGAATCCGCAAAGAAACAACTGGTTTCAGTAAACGCTGCCACTGTACCTACTACAGCCCCTACAAATACCTACCCAACAAAGCCTTATATAGGTAACCTCCCAAAATGCACCAAATGCAACTACCACCACCATGGACCTTGTTGAGAAATGTAGTGCGCCAACTGCAGCAGGAAAGGACACACAGCCCGTTTCTGCAAGGAACCCGCAAAGCCGATCACTCAAGTTCCTGGTGCGGGTGTAGGGCAGGCTTGCTACGGTTGTGGCGAGGTGGGCCACTACAAGAGGAACTGTCCTAAGGCAGCAGGCACCGGAGGTGTGGGACGAGTTTTGGCAATAGGCCACGACGAAGCTGTAGCTGACCCAACTATAGTTACTGGTACGTTCCTTCTCGATAATTCATACGCATGCATATTATTCAATAGTGGAGCGGAGAGAAGCTTCGTGAGTCAAAACTTTATTCATTTACTTAAACCTAAACCTAGCAAGTTAGAAAAATCATTCACTGTAGAGATGGCCAATGGAAAAACCGAAAACACAAATTGCATATACATGGGCTGTACGTTAACATTAGACGGCCATTCTTTCCCAATCAATCTCATGCCGGTTCAAATTAAAAGTTTCGACGTCATAGTCGGCATGGATTGGTTGAGTCTTCTTCGCGCCGACATCATGTGCTTTGAGAAAGCAATCCGTCTTAATCTTCCTAACAACGAAACACTAGTTATCTACGGCGACAAATCTAGTACAAACCTTCGCATCATTTCGTGCATCCAAGCTCGAAAGTGCTTGCGGAAGGATTGTCGAGCATTCCTAGCGCACATCGTTGATACAAGCCAAGAACTGAAGGACATCAAGAGCATCTCGGTAGTACGCGACTTTCCCGATATCTTTCCAGAAGAACTACCAGGATTACCACCGCAACGCCAAGTCGAGTTCAGAATCGGCTTAGTTCCAGGAGCTACCCCAGTAGCGAAGTCGCCTTACCGTCTCGCACCAGCAGAGATGCAGGAACTTTCCAGTCAACTTAATGAACTCCTTCACAAAGGATTCATAAGACCAAGTTTCTCACCTTGGGGAGCACCGGTCTTGTTTGTAAAGAAGAAAGACGGATCGTTCCGTATGTGCATCGACTACAGAGAACTGAACAAACTTACTGTCAAGAACCGCTATCCTCTACCCCGTATCGACGACCTATTCGATCAACTTCAAGGAGCGAACTACTTCTCCAAAATAGATCTACGATCCGGATATCACCAATTACGAGTTCTAGAGGGGGACATTCCAAAGACAGCTTTCCGAACTCGTTATGGACACTACGAATTCGTGGTGATGCCGTTCGGATTAACCAATGCACCAGCAGTATTTATGGACCTAATGAATAGGGTATGCCGCCCTTACTTGGATCAGTTTGTCATCGTCTTTATTGATGATATACTTATCTACTCTCGAAGTGAGGAAGAGCATAGTCAGCACCTACGAAAAGTCCTAGAAACACTGTGAACGGAGAAACTCTATGCGAAGTTCTCTAAATGCGAATTTTGGATTCGAAGAGTCGAATTTTTAGGTCACGTAGTTAGCGAGAAAGGTATACACGTGGACCCCTCCAAAATTAAGGCCATCGAGAACTGGTCGGCACCAAAGACACCTACAGAAATTCGTCAATTTCTAGGTCTAGCTGGCTACTATCGCAGATTCATAAAGAACTTTTCGAGCATTGCGAAACCTCTTACTACATTAACCCAGAAAGGTGTGGCCTTTGACTGGGAAGCGAAACAAGAGAAGGCATTCCAAACACTAAAGCAGGCCTTGTGCACCGCACCGATACTATCCCTCCCCGAAGGGATAGAAGACTTCGTAGTGTATTGCGATGCGTCAAATCAAGGACTTGGTTGTGTTCTTATGCAGAGAGGGAAGGTTATCGCTTATGCCTCCCGACAGCTTAAGACACACGAAGTGAACTATACGACACACGATCTCGAGTTAGGAGCAGTGGTATTTGCTCTAAAGATCTGGAGGCACTACTTATACGGAACAAAGAGTACTATTTTCACCGATCACAAGAGCCTTCAACACATTTTCGATCAGAAGGAACTCAACATGCGACAACGACGATGGGTTGAGTTACTAAATGACTACGAATGCGAAATTCATTATCATCCTGGCAAGGCCAACGTAGTAGCTGACGCCCTCAGTCGAAAGGAATCCACTGGTCGGAGGGTCAAATCTCTGACCATGACTATCCATTCCCACTTATCCACACAAATTAAGGAGGCACAAATGGAAGCTTTGCAACCTGAAAATGTGGCGGGTGAATCCCTGCGAGGAATGGAGAAGAATCTAGAAGTCAAGGGTGGCGGAGCCTACTATCTCATGGACCGAATCTGGACCCCGAAACATGGTGTTTTCAGAAACGTAGTCATGACCGAGGCTCACAACTCAAGATATTCCGTTCACCCGGGTTCAGATAAAATGTATCTGGATCTTAAGAAACTGTACTGGTGGCCTAACATGAAAGCAGAAATTGCTACCTTCGTGAGTAAATGTCTTACTTGCGCTAAGGTTAAGGTCGAGTATCAGAAACCGTCAGGATTACTACAACAACCAGAGATACCAGAATGGAAATGGGAGCGGATTACTATGGACTTCATAACCAAGTTACCCAAGACGACAAGTGGACTCGATACTATATGGGTCATTGTCGACAGATTGACCAAATCCGCGCATTTCCTACCCATCAAGGAGACTGACAAAATGGAGAAGCTTACAAGAACTTACTTAAGGGAAGTAGTGCGACTGCATGGTGTTCCGATATCCATTATCTCCGATCGAGATAGTAGATTCACTTCAAGATTCTGGCAGTCACTACAAAATTCCCTGGGAACTAGGCTAGACATGAGTACAGCCTACCACCCACAAACAGACGAACAAAGTGAGAGGACAATACAAACTTTAGAAGATATCCTGAGAGCCTGTGTGATTGACTTTGGAAAGGCATGGGATATTCATTTACCCTTTGTCGAATTTTCATACAACAATAGTTATCATACAAGCATAAAGGCTGCTCCGTTTGAAGCCCTCTATGGTCGAAAGTGCAGATCCCCTCTGTGCTGGACTGAAGTTGGCGATACCTAGTTAGCTAGAGGAAGAGTTCCTGAAAGCACTCTCACCGGTCCGGAAATCATACGGGAAACGACAGAGAAGATCATTCAGATTCGTGAACGATTGAAAGCCTCTAGAGACCGACAGAAAAGCTACGCTGACCAAAGGAGGAAACCTTTGGAATTCCAGGTAGGAGACCACGTCTTATTAAAGGTCTCACCGTGGAAGGGCTTAATACGCTTTGGAAAGCGTGGGAAACTAAATCCAAGATACATAGGGCCTTTCGAGATTCTTGCCAGAATCGGCCCTGTGGCTTACAAGCTTAACCTACCGCGCGAACTTAGTAACATCCATCCAACCTTCCACGTCTCAAACTTGAAAAAGTGTCTGTCCGACGAGACTCTTGTTATTCCACTCGACGAGATCGAGATCAACGAGAGCCTTAACTTTGTGGAAGAACCAGTAGAAATCATGGACCGAGAGGTCAAACAAACAAAACAAAGTCGCATACCCATCGTGAAGGTTCGCTGGAACGCCAAGCGGGGACCCGAATTCACATGGAAACGCGAAGATCAAATGAAACAAAAGTACCCTCATCTCTTTCATGTTCACTAGTATCTTTACTACTTTAAATTTCAGGACGAAATTCTCTCTAACGGGGGGATGATGTGACAACCCGATATTTCAACTCTTTGTAATGACCAAAATGGGTCAAGTATTGTAACCACTTTTGAGTAATAAAATTTACTTTCATAATAAAATGTACAAATAGTTCTATTTAATTTCCTTCTTTGTTTAAATGTCTTTGAACCATGATCGTACGTGAAAAGAACACCCAAATCCGATTTCATATAGCGAAGTTATGATTTTTCCAAGTTCGGCTTAGCAACAGACAGCTAAAAACACGAATCGGAGATCGAGCGACTTTTGGCCGGAATGACCTAAACGAGAATCGAAGGTCTCGACAATGGTATTCCAGCGGTAAAAAGGTATTCCAGCGGTAAAAAGTCTGGCAAAAACCGACATCAGATAAAGAAGTTATGAATTTTTCAAAGAAATTCCTTAAACACGATGAGTTGATAATAAATAATAAAAAAATAATTTCGGAATTTGCCGACGGAGTCTAAACGAAAGTTGTAGAGCGTAGTCTCACCTACGCGTGGATATAAAGACCATCGAAAACGGAGTTCGTATGAAGAAGATATGAATTTTTGAAGTTTATTAAATAAATTATATATTTATTTAATTCAAAATTCGGACCTTATCCGAAGAGGAGTCAACGTCCTCATCCGGGTACGCGCTGCGTACCCGAGAGACTTGGCCTCTGATCGTCCACGTCGCCCTATCCGAGGCATCCGACCCGTCCGACCCGTCCGACCCGCTGTCTCGTCCGACCCGCCGTCCCATCCGACCCGTCTCCCCAGCAACCCGTCCCATCCGAGCCGCGTACCCAGCAACCCGTCTTATCCGAAGCCGAGGCAGTCGAGGCTTCGGTCATGCATGATGTACGTGTACGCGCTGCGTACGAGCGTACGCCCCGCATACCGAGGCGGTTCAGCCTTCCTATAAATAGAATGCGAGGGCTTCCGAGAAAAGGGCTCATTTCTCTCCTCTCTCTCACAATCTTGCCTCGTTTTCCGTGCCCGTTCAAACCCGAAGCTCTGGTCTTTTTGCTCAAGTCCCGAGGGTCGATTTTACTCCCGAGATTCCCGAGAATCCCGAGGAAAATCCATTTCCCGAGACGAAACTCTGCCCAGTTTTCCACCTCGCTATCCCCAAAACTTTCAGGTGAGTTTCATACCCCTTAATCAACCTTTTTAAATATTCTAAATGCTTTTATATGCTTTCAAGGGGGGATTACAAGTAAAACACACGAGTATTATCGTGTGTTACATAAAGAAACTCTTTTATATGTTGTTATATATCCAAATCACATGCGATTTATAAACCTTTAAGGAACTTTTATATATACATAATTTATGTTAAAATAGCATTCTATCTTTTGAAATATAAATTCGTTGTAATGCATGTATAAACTCAACTTTTCTTAGATTATTCTTGTCTATCTTAGACTCTACACCAAAAATCTAGGCTTTCATAAACAAGTGATTCCTTTTCCAGGTATTTCTAAACAAACAAGACACACTTTTAGAAAACTATAATAGGTATAGTTTTACGAACAAATTTCTAACTCTTATGTACTAGAAACATGAATTTCAAGAAGTTTACTTTCGTATACAAGAACAAACGTAACATTTTAACAAGTAGATCTGTTTTTATATCACGGTTTTGTGAGACACTAACTTCATGTACGTTCGAGTACACATTTCAAGTCCTGTATTATATACCAGAATCCCTTGGAGGGGGAGCATGGTGTTTGTGTATAGATCTATACGGGCTTGACAACCCGCGCCCTGACTGTTAGCTGCAGTCCACCGTTTGGGGTGACAAACGTCATAACATTCCAACGCCTGAAGAACGTTGTGTATAGGCATTCCGAGTCAATAGTATGGTTATAAAACTCACAAGGGGTATTAAAAATGCATTGATTTACAAGGTTTTCAAACTCATTGGTTATTTTACACTTACATACATTTTGGAAACAAACATTGGTCTTGAGTGAAGGCTACTTTTACACTAGTAGAAAATATAGGATTTTCTAAACACAAACAAACAAAGATAAAACATTTCATTTCATTCAAACATTGTCACTTAAATACTTATGAAATTCACCAGCTTAAATGCTGATCTACTCTTTCAAAATTACTTGTATGTCCCAGGAAATCAGTAATTTCAGGTATTCCTTTCGCTTTTGATGAAGGGATGCTGCGGCGCCAGTTTAATCTCGTATTTTTGACATCATATTGTAATTGAGTTTTGAACATGTAACTTTTGACAAATGTAAACTTTCAATTATATATATGATGGTTGTATTGCTTTCTTTACTATGTATTCATTTGTTACGTTACCACATGAAGTCATCCGCCCCCGAACGTTTCCGTCGTTCAAGTTTGGGGGTGTGACATAAACTCGTTTAATTTAGAAGTAAAACCCGTAAATCTTATGTTTTGTTAATACCCCATGTGAGTTATTATAACCATACTATGACTCAGACGGCCTCGTAATACGACGTTCTTCAGGCGTCACAAAGTTAAATGACACTTGTCACCCCAGACCTGTCAGTCTAGCTGTTGCATGCAGCTCAGGTGTGGGTTTTTCAGACCCAATATATATCTATACACAACTATCACACTCTCCCTACAAGAGACTCTGGTTACAATTTACAGGACTTTTGATTTCGTTACTTTGGAAGTAACGCAAAGAGAATGTCTCACAAATTTATTCATTAACATATTTAAGTGAACTGAAAACCCCTTTTTGTATAAACCTGGTAGTTTGTATTCGCACCCCGTTTATATGAACTGAAAACCTTTGGTAATGAGTTTGAAATGTAAATGAAACATAAACTATACCTATTATAGTTTAACATAATTGTTTATAATGTATATGAAACATAAACTATACTTACCATAGTTTATCATAAGTGTTTGTAATGTATATAAAACATAAACTATACCTATTATAGTTTATCCAAAACGTTTGTATTGTAAAAGAACCCTTTTTCTATGAAAGTCGAATGTATAGCAAAAATATAACTATGTTTATCATTCCCTGTCTTGTACTATTGGTAATGATGGAGGATTCTTACAAATCAATGAGTATTTTCTATTATATAATTATACCACAATAAGAAACACATGTAAAATATAAAATCCTCATAGATTAACACTTTGCTCAACATGTTACAAAGTGTGATGAAAGTTATAAGCTGTTAACTTGTTTCTAACATTTCTACACTATTTTGGAAAAATTACAGAGAAATCATACGAAGTCAAAAACTAAATCCGTAAACTCTGAGAGTTTTGAAAATGTATCTAGTTTTTTCATAAATTTTATTATGATTTTTAGAAGTCTCTAACTAGTGTGAAAACGTTCATATTCACAGACTGGTCCAAATTCGTAGCTACAGTGATAGGCAGTTTTGTAAAAATCACCATAAATTGTAGCAAAATCTTGGGAATATGTGCAAGTATTCATTTTAAAGGTATAAACCCGAAATATTTACATATAATACAGTTTTGAATACTAAAAATTTTAAGATGTTCAAAACAGTCTGTGAATGAACATTAACTTTTCTGTTGAAAGCTGATGTTTGAGTTTAGTTAAGTTGTTGGTGTTTTAACTTGTATTCTCCCCCCTAAAACTTGAAGAAAACATGAAAATGTGGGGGTATGAACTCACCTTGAGTGATTTCTTAGGATGGATGATGAATAGAAGAAGTTTTCAAGTCAAGAACACTTGGGAGATGCTTGAAGATTCGAAGATCTAGCAACAATTATGATGATAATTTTGTAAGGAACCCATGATTTGAGTGAAGAAGTGTAAGGAAATCAAGTGAGGGATGAAATATCTTACCAAGGTGGATGAGAACTCAATAACTCCTGGAGGAAATCTTGAAAATTTGAAGAGATGTGAGAGAGAAAAAGTGTTTTTGCTTTTTGATGAAGTGTTGGTGATTCTAGGGAATGAGGGTGGTATGGGTTAATTGTGTGTGTGTTGTGGGTAAAGGTAAAAGGTACAAAGAGTGGTTAATGGCTGATGTGAATAGTGACATAAAGCATGAATAGTGGGTTGGTGGTGTCATAGCTTTATGGGAAAGTCAACACTCCACTCTAATATCTTACCCACTAGATTTTATTCTTGAACAAAGACTTCCCCCAAAATGTGCTTAATTTATGAATATATGGGGTCTTATATGTCAAAATATAAATTTGGGTAAAAATCTCACGTTAAAATTGTTGGATTAATGTCTAAGTCCATAACTATATTTGGTATGTACTTGACCCGACCCGGCATGGTCCATTTGGGTTGCACTTCACCGACACAATTTATATGGATAATCTTTTGAGAATAGTATGTTTATGATTAATATTAATATATTATAAGTTCTAATATATTAATATGGAATCATATTATTTAATTAGTATTGATCAAGAATTAATTTATAATTAATTAAGTGATCAAAAGGAACTAATTAAATATGGACTCTTATATATATGGAATGGGCCAAGTTTATTTAGGTTGGGCTAAGCTTTCATGGATAGTCCATGGAGTGTTTAACCCATGGACCCTAGGAAATGAAAGGTCATGGGTATTAGGGTTTAACCCTAATCCTCCATAGTATATAAAGATGTCTTTGGTTGGTGAAATTGGCACTAGTGTGATACACTAAGGGGGCTAGCCGATTTCACTAAGAGAGAACCAAGTATTTATATTCTCTAAAGTATTCCAAGGTGTCTTGGTGATTTGTGATTCCACTTGAGGCTTCCACACTATTGGGGCTAAGCTCTTAAAGCTTGAAGACATCAAGCTACATCAAGAGGTATGTATTCTATCTTGTTACATTCATAGTTTTTGTATGCTAGATTAGGATAATACCTTGGATGTTCTTATTTGCATGTATAATAGAGAAAACATAGATCCAAGGTATTTAGGGTTGCATGTACACTTAGGAAGTGTTAGAATGCTCAAAACCCAACAGTGGTATCAGAGCCACGGGTTGTTTTCTGTTATATTGATGCAAATATTTTATTTTCAAAGTTGGAAAAAAAAAAACATGAAGTTTGTCAAATTTTAAGATAATTACTTGTTCTTGTGAAAAACTAATTATTTGTAAAATTTGAATAATTTGCTTTATGAGTTGAATTAGGTCAAATTTAATAAAAGATAAAATAATATGATTATTTTATTAGTTTTAAAAGTTTGATCTAAAGAGTTTTATTTTTTGAAACCTCCATAAGTTATGGATATGAAAAGGTTTTAAAAAAAAATTGATTCAAAGTTTTTTTTTTGGAGTTACAAAATTTGGTGTTAATGTTTTAAAGGATTCCATAACTTAAGAATAAGTTATGGATCACCAAAAGTTTTTTGTGTTACCTTGTTTTATGAGTGAATTTAGATTAATGAATAAAATTATGTGATAGTTGGTTTTAATCCAAATTAATCTAAGAATTGATTCTAAAATGTGTTTTTGTAACTTGTCCTCAAGTTATATGAAAAGTCACATTTAAGAATCATAAAACTCATAAAAATTGGCAAAGGTTACAAAAATGAAGAGTCTAGTTCTAATTAAATAGTTTTATGACTCCATAACTTGTCCTCAAGTTATGGAGGACCAAGAGTCTCTTCATTTAATAAAATAAAATAAAATAAATAAAAAGAGGTGTAACCTTAATTAATTCCATAAGTTATAAAATAAAGAAAAGTTAATTCTTTTATTAGTTTAAAGTCTTCCATAACTTGTCCTCAAGTTATGGAACTTGAAGAGTTTTTGGATTAAAACTACTTTAAACACATAAGTTATGGAATTAATTAGTTTTGAATAGTTTCAAAACTTGCCCTCAGGTTTTGGAATTTGTAAAGTTTTCACTTATGAATACTTTAATTCCAAGTTAGCCCTTAGAATTTTAAAAGTTAAAATTCAACCCTTATACTTTATAATATTATAAGTTAATAATATATATATGTATAAGAGTAAAGTCAGTCTTACCTCTAGTACGCCTCATTCACGAAGTCGGTCTATAAGGTGGGTATAAGGTTGTTGCCTATAAAATGGCAACTTAATGGGTGTCCACTCTCACCCACCGCTTGCTTGACCGGTGGAGGGTCGTTATCCGAACGGGTTTGACAAGACTATAATTCACCCTTCATTAATAGTATTAATGATAAATACTAAGTAACTAAACTCTCAATAATACCCAATCTTAGTTACTTAGAAAAATGTGAATAAGGTGCTAATCCATGAAATTACACTTTGCACTTTGTTTAAGTCGGTTAGTGGAGCGTGTGTGGTTAACCGGCACACTAACTCGTATTTAACAAGGTAGGCAAAGGGTAACTTAATGTTTATCATAGTATCGGTGGAGCGTGTGTGGTTAACCGGCACATCGATTGAGGGGTAAACACTTAAGGGTACCAAGTAATTTGCATGGTTACTTCACACCTTGTTTTGTGATCCTCGGCATCCCAGTCACAAAACCTGAAGGGCACACTCGAGATTGAAACATGCCTTCGAACAGTTCAATGAATCTCAAAGATCTAGGAGTTTCAAAACCAATTAAAACCTAATAATACATTTCGTTTATCTTGGTGGAAATTGGTGAATCGTCATTCACCTACCTTCAAATATTTTATAGCTTGGATTACGGCATCCCTCTTCTGAGTTATAAAATAGTTTGTTGGGTCCTAGCCTTAATATTTCATATTGGGTGTTATATTAAGGACTTAAGATCAACTATCTTGAATATCTCCCAAAAGATGTCTGTAATAGACACCTATGATCTTCCCAAATCTAGTGAAACAAGGTTTCCTAAATAAAGATGATGTCCTTTGGAAATCATACTTCTTTCACCTCCTCCAATTATTCTCCCCAACCCACAAGTTCTTGAAAAGTTTAAGGTCACTCAAGCCCTATTGGCAAGGCAAGGTCTAGGTGTGAACACATCTTGGAGATGTAGTCACATATTGACAAGCCGGGAGAGTTGGGTGTCAAAGTCTTGAGAAAGTTGGTGGTTCAATCACTTTCTAAGTCACATAGTGAGTTCCTTTGGGACACCTATGAAACAGACTATGACAAGACCCTTAATGATCTTATCTATTTGCTAAGATCAACTTCCTAAAACTTTATGGACATTGACAATGATGACATTGGATATCCAGTAAAGCATTCTCTTCCCAATGGAAATGGATCTCCCATAGTCAACTCGGTTGACCAAATGGTTAAGAGAAAAGCTAAGTCTGTGATAGTCTCGTGTACCATTATCAAAGGGTCCATACGTTTATATTGCCAAGGGAAGGGGCATTGGTTGCGAAGCTGCCAAATTTACCTAAGGATGTTAAAGTCAATAAGTTTGACTCTACTTCAGGTAAAGACCACTATCTAACTCTGTTAAGTTTCTATTCTGAGATTCCTGATACATGATGTGACTGGGTCACATGGTGATGTTTTAAGAATCAAAGAAAAGTGAAGAAACTTAAAGAAAGAATATGCTGAATCTGATGGCGTAGATGGATTTCTATCGCATAGTTTGAAGATCGGATTCTTGAGCAACTTCTTTGGAGTTATGAGATATTGCTTAGGAATAGATAAAAACAAGTTTTCATATGGATTGTAAGGATAAGTTTTTCCGCAAAGTTTTAAAATAAAAGAAAAAAAATTTTGATTTTATTTATTTTAAAATATCCTTACAATGGCTTTTGAGGAAAAATTGTTGCTTATATGATTCCATTAAGAGCAAGAGTGGAAATATGAAATTGATTCTTTCATTTGTGGTAATGTCTAGATTTACCAAATAAGGAAAGATTCTCATCACCCAAGTTTCAATTGGACCGGAACTTGGAATCATGCAAGTTGTATAGCATGATGAATGAGAACTTTCAAGTTTTGGAAAATTAAGACTAATTACTCGGCCACATGGATGTGTGAGTCAAGTAAAGGACTAAGGGATCGAGTACACATTCTTGTGCACTGATTAAGATTATACTTACAAGCTTAAGTGTAACTCTGAGACATTGGAAAAGGTTCCAATGTATGGCAGGGCGAATAAGAAGAATCAAATTAGGCAGAAGGATAAAAGTTTCTCATATCTAAAAAGATGGGAGAGTACTTTAGTATCAGTTTTGTGATCATCTTAATGATTAAGAAACCATATCAAAATTAGTTCTCTAAGGAAATCTTAGTGCATTCTTATGACTAAGAAGAGGAACTTGAATTGTTGAAATGGTTAAATCAAGAAGATGAGTCATACTTCGTTCCAATACAAGTCTTAGAGTCATACTCCAAGATTGTCATTTGAGTGACATGTCTTAAAGAAGGTTTAAAACACTTGTCAAATGTAAGAGTAAAAGTTTTCTACTCTTGTACATTTGAAATTGGTAAGTTGTGATGTTTTGGATAAAACAAAGACCAACTTAGGCCAATTGGGTAAAGTGTTTTTCTTGATTAGAATCCGCACTATCTCTTGGATGTTTGACAAGGGAGTCTTATATGTCAAGAGGACAGTGGGAGTCTTAAAGGTCTTGAAAGTCTCAAGAAATAATCAAGAATAAAACCTGAAGTTCTTCACTAGCACACGACTTGAGGTTTATAACCGAGGTTTATAACCTATCGTGTTGACATATCTGTGCCCATTCCAGTTAAAGTTGGCCTTGCATATGAGTTCTTAGAGTTCTCAGTTTGTTGCATAACAACTTGGAAGCAATGGCAGGCCCTTGAGCTGTCAGGTGGCAAGAAGTTAAGATTGAGTTCAATCCATATGGTTTTGGATTTGTCATTATCTTTGTCTTGTGATTATGGTTTGACAAATTCATATGGGTAGGAACTCATACACCATATAAATCTAAGTGTCATAAGGTTTCTCTCCGATTCATGAAAATGATGGTGAGGAAACGCTTTCACTAAGTAGATTTTACGAAGATATCAATTGTGTTATTTGCATTTTCAAAAGTCGTTAGTGGAGCGCGTGTGGTTAACCGGCACACTAACATGGACTTGTGAGAAATGGAAAATGCCTAAGCAATTGAGACCATGATTACGGTATCCCTTTTCATGGTTCTTGAAATTGCTTAGACACACAGGTGAGCTATCTACGGAAAGGGTGTATGAATCTAAATTTCAGACTGTCCAGCTGATTTCTGAGTACATGTCAAAGCTAGTGGGAGCATAAGTGTTATGCTAATAATCATCATGTTAGTGGGAGCATGATAATTATGATAAGTATTGCAAGTTAGCAATGTTAATTATAGAAAACAAAAGTTTCAATTGGGAAAAAGTTGTTTTGCTATAATTAAGGGAGAGGAAATTATGCTTCATCTCAAATCTATAAGCTTAGATCGTGAGGTTTTAATCATTTAGTCAAGGATATATATGAATTTCATGTTGGAATGGCTCAACATAAGGAAATTCTGTATATGGGTCCATTATTTGCATTCTAAAATTCGATTATGATTACGGCATCCCTTTTCATAATCTGAATTATGAGAACTTGGCAAATTGAAATGGAAATATTATAGCAAAAGACTGGTTTAGTCTTTATGTAAGACATCATGAATCGTGTCCCATATGCTTCGGATATAGGATCGATTACATGTGCTATATTCATCTGTTCTAAAATTTTCCAAAATGCCTGGGGCATTAAGAAGGGAAAAGGTTTAGAACTGGATATGACTAAAAGGATTAAACAATTGTCGAGGACAATCTAAGGTTTACCAAAGATTGGTTACTCAAGGACAATTGGAAGTATAGTGATAATTCTGGAAGGACCATATTGACATAATCTGTAAGGAGGCAACTCTTGTTCAGAAGTGATAGTCAAAATGGAATCTGGAAATGTTTCAAAGTTAGAATTTTCAATCTGTGTAAGATTAAGGAAACTTAATGCAAGAAGGATATTTCCAAGGAGTTGATCTCCTTTGGAATACTCTGTAATGATTGTTGCCAAGTCTTTGTGACTTTGTGCATAATCGTTACAAGAGGATCAATGCATATAAGTTTAGAATCTAACAGATTTCTATAAATGGCATGAATTTGGAATTCTTGCATTTGCAGTAAGGATTTGGGAGTGTGAAAAGAGAATCATTGAAGTTATGTTCAATTGATCTAGTACACAAAATAAAGATCATAGACAAACATAGTATGCATACTTGGTGTGTGGCATGACTAGTGTTTAAGAAAACATAGTGTACATGCTTGGAGCATGGGACAACTATTGTTTTAAATTCAAGAATAAAGTTGATAGCTGAAACAGTATACAATGAATAATGTGTAATCATATGGTGATAAATAAAAGGTGTTTTATTTATGTTCAAAGGGTTGATACCATATTGGATTCAATTATTATTGTGTTTTATTTTGCATGTTTTGACTTCCCGAATAAACTGGGTTATTCTTCCTGAATGACTAAGTTATTCAAACATCCACAGTCGGTCATATGTTGGAAGTAGATATGAATTAAGACTGTCATGGGTTAGCTTGTAGAGGTCTAAGGTGTTGGACAAAGGGCTACAACACTCATGAGTGCTCATAAGTTCTGAGTATTGGATTCAACCCGCGCTCATTGGAATCACTTCATGGATTTTATCACGAGTGATCATGAGACGATAATATCTTATATTCTTCAAACCTAGAGATATGAGTTGTTACTATGAGTTGATAGTACATTGATTGCACGAAAACACATTTGGTACCTCGGTGCTATAAAACGTGCCTTTGTGTATGATTCAACAAGTAGTAGAACAAGCCATATGAGTCGAAGTTTATCCGTTCCTTTTACCTTCGGGATAAAAGCGATATCTGTGGGCCCCTCGATGATTTGATGATGACAAATGGAAGTGCTCGGCCGGGCCAGGACTGATTTGATTCGTTCAATTAGTCAGTCGTCATAAATCGAAAATCGGGAAACAACAAATGGACAGAGAGAATGATTATAATCCATGTCTCAGTCCATACGATATCTAGAATGGAGGAATATATGATCCCTTATCTAATGGACAAGTTCGTTGACAAGATCAGAGTTCGACAGCAGCTTTAAGAGCTACGATTGCCAGTTAGGTTTGAAGTCATACGCAATAATAGTTTTAGACTTATCCAAGTGGGAGACTGTTGGATTAATGTCTAAGTCCATAACTATATTTGGTATGTACTTGACCCGACCCGTCATGGTCCATTTGGGTTGCACTTCACCGACACAATTTATATGGATAATCTTTTGAGAATAGTATGTTTATGATTAATATTAATATATTATAAGTTCTAATATATTAATATGGAATCATATTATTTAATTAGTATTGATCAAGATTTAATTTATAATTAATTAAGTGATAAAAAGGAACTAATTAAATATGGACTCTTATATATATGGAATGGGCCAAGTTCATTTAGGTTGGGCTAAGCTTTCATGGATAGTCCATGGAGTGTTTAACCCATGGATCCTAGGAAATGAAAGGTCATGGCTATTAGGGTTTAACCCTAATCCTCCATACTATATAAAGATGTCTTTGGTTGGTGAAATTGGCACTAGTGTGATACACTAAGGGGGCTAGCCGATTTCACTAAGAGAGAACCAAGTATTCATATTCTCTAAAGTATTCCAAGGTGTCTTGGTGATTTGTGATTCCACTTGAGGCTTCCACACTATTGGGGCTAAGCTCTTAAAGCTTGAAGACATCAAGCTACATCAAGAGGTATGTATTCTATCTTGTTACATTCATAGTTTTTGTATGCTAGATTAGGATAATACCTTGGATGTTCTTATTTGCATGTATAATAGAGAAAACATAGATCCAAGGTATTTAGGGTTGCATGTACACTTAGGAAGTGTTAGAATGCTCAAAACCCAACAAAAATAATGAAAAACGGGCTTAAAACGGAGTCGTGGTCGAAAACCGGGTGAAAAGTGCGTTTCTGCGAAGTTGCTCGGACTAGGCTGAAGTTCGGTCCCCAGTAGCCATGGACCGAAGGTGAAAGGAAACGAAATTATCCGAAGGCGAAATAGCCCGAAAGGAGGTTCGGTCCGAAAGGACCTTCGGTCCTCCGAGGTCTGGTTCAGTCCAATGTAGTTTCGGTCCAGCAAGGTTCGGGTTCGGTCCTAGAGGCTTCAGTTCCTTAAGAGAGGCTTCGGTTCCTTTAGGTTGTTTTACCAATAATTTCTCCGTTTTAAGTGATTTTTGACCCGGTTAAGGGTCGGGATGACCCGAATGACTATAAAAAGTTAAAAGAGATTTTGAGAGACATTTGGGATAGATTTTAGATAGAGAGAGATCCATAAAGAGAGATTGAGAGAGAATTCGTTGGTGACCTTTGTGAGTGTTTAACTTTGTAAGTCAAGGTTTGTAAACCCCGTTGAGCCATGTTTAAGAGTCTTACACACCCCCGAAGGGTATGCATTAGTGTTTTATCGTTTTGTTACTTCACTTACCCCGTTTAGGGTTTAAGAATTTCGATCATATGAACTTTCCAAGTGATAACTTCTTATTAAAATAGTGAATCATACCGTAGCTAACATATTGTAAACCCTAATATATTAGGGTTGACGGAGTTGACCGGTTTGACTTGTTGACTTTAAATGACTTTGACTAGCCTAAAAATTGACGGTTGTCACATAAAGCATGGATGGAAGACTTAGATCCAGAATTTCCCCTCTTATTGAATTCCTTTGGATGTATCAAGTTTAAACCTTGCTTTGTTATTGTTTAAATCTCTTTGTTTTGGGATTTTATATTGATTTTAGGCTCATGGTTGGGTTGTTCAAGAAGTTCAGTGTTCTATGGGTTATCATGTTAGACCTGGCCCTTTTATAGCCTCATTTGGCTTAAAGTTGCAACTTTACTAGGTTTTAGGTTTCATTCATGCAATAAGTCCCTTGTTAAGCCCTTCTCGAGCCTTAGGGCTTCTTTTTAGCATGTATGGACATAAAGTTGGAAACTTTACGTGATTGTCGAGCCTTTGAATGTCAAATCTGCATTTTGGGGTTATGTCCATGAAGATTAAGGGCTTAATGGGTCAAGCCTCACTCTAATGAGTCTATGGTTTGGGTTTGACTCGTTTTGGTGGTTCCTAAGTGTAAAGTTGGAAACTTTACCCTTCTAGACATCATTTTGAAGAAGATTTGAGATTTGGAATTCCGAGATCCGATGGAAACAGCTTAATATATTAAGTTGTTGGATTTTTGGTTAACTCGTTGAGTTCATTAGTGAACTCGGAGAGTTGATTGGATTTTTCCCGATCTGTGTAGTTAATGGAGAAACTCGACAAGTTGAATGACAACTCGGCGAGTTGGGTCAGCTCGGGCCGTTGAGTTTGACTTTTGACTTATGTCTTTGAACAAGTTTTTTCCAAGGGGTACTTGAGGTAATCTGAATTGTAATTAAGGGAATTATGGGCTTAAGATAAGGCCTGTATGGGGTTGGGCCCAATTTTGGAAAATCGGGCCATTTTGTAGGATTTTATGGATCTAGTAGTTTCTGGTATTTTGGGCTTGATTTATTAATGGGCCATCAAGATACAAAGTGCTTGCACTAGAAAGATTGGTTGGGCCTTTAGGGAAGGCCATATAAGGAGTTTGGGGCCAATTTGGAAAATTGGGCCATTGGTTGATTAGTGGGACTTTGGGCCTTTCAGATTGTAGTTTGGGTCATAGATTTGGACAAGGCTATGTTGGGGGTTTAGCATAGGGAATAAGTGGTTCATGCTATTTGAGGGGGATAGATCGAAGATCCATAAGGATTAAGAGGCGAGAAAGCTTCGTCAAGTCCAAGTAGGGGAGAAGTAAGTGGTTGTTCAGATTGAGGTTTGTGTTGTTAGGAGTTCAGGAAACTCCCATCTGCGGGTCGGCATCTCCATTGTTATCATAGTAGGTTGTGCCATTTGAATGTGTAACCGAACTTCTGGTTGGTTACAGGATTCAGCTCAGGATGCATGGCACTTGCATATCAGACCATGTGTTGGAGCCTATGCCATTTCGGGTCAAAATCATGATTGGGTGAAAATGTTGTAAGACTGTGATGATATTGTAACATTCATCAGCTCGAGATAGACTATTATTAGGTATGGTCATGAACATGGAACAGGAATCAGTTCGTGCCTTGGGCACGTCGGCCAGTGTTGTTAAGGAATTATTCTATATTCTAGGTTACGGATCATTGGGGTCCGAGGAAGGGGTCGGATCTGAGTGGCCCTGAATTGTCGGGGAACGTGGGTGGTGCCCATGTGTTTATGGCAATTCAAGTACGTCCTTGTAGAGACCATTGGGTCACGGTTTGAATTTTGAGTGGCATGATCAAGTGGGAGGTTAGTATGTGACGCAGAGGATTTATAGGTTGGGTAACCTTGCTATTTGGTCTTTTGGGAATCTGGTCGTTAGACCAGGTGTGAGACAGGTAGTCTCGGATAGGGTTTGGGAATATTATTTAAATCTCGGTCTAGTGATGGGTTGTCAGGAATCAGAAGGTTTTGAGTATAGTGCAAGTGCAGATTCAAGAATCTTGGGTTATGAGTGAAGTACCGAATTGGGTTTCGGTAAGATCTCGAGTTGGGTATCGCACGTGTTTTGTGTCGGGTTTTTCATTACAATGTAATAAGAATTTGGGACATCTATATGCCAAGGACATCAATTGTAGGTTTCAAAGGTAATGAATAGGTTTAGTTTTGATGGCAAATCGAGCCATTGTGTTGTGCCTTGGGTTGGTACTGCCTGTGGAGGAGCCACAGCATATTCGGAATCAAGAGAAGGTAGGCTATTGGAGACCGGGTATGATATGAGACTGCAGTAGGCCTTGTAGCATTCATTTGTTTATTAGAGGATTTGGTGACGATGTGTTTGTGGGAAAATTTTGTCAGTCAGGATTCTTTTTTGGGAGTCGCATGGGGATGCTATGGATGTCTTTTGACTCCAAAATCGGGTAGGCGTCCGGTGTTTTAGGTAGTTGGCAAACAAGTTGGGACTAGGTAGGTCTCGTTGCTTTTGGAAAGTAGCTAAGTGGCAGCAAGGTGAGACGAAGTGGTTTCAGTGATTTGGGATTTGTGCGTGGTGTCGTTGTATTTCAGTGTATATGATAAGCCGCTTGTAGGGGATTAAATAATCTCAGAGTGGTTGATTTGACTCTGTTGTGCTACTCTCATATGAGTCTAACCATTACAGGGATGAATCCCCTACTCGAAGGATTATTTGGGCCTTCTGTCGAGTATAAGTGTTTTGTAGCTGTATTTGATCAATGATTTTGCCCCTTTAAAAGCATCAAGAAAATATGGGTTGGAAGTATTTTGTCTTGTCTGGCATTGTTATGGAATTGGTTGATAGGGGTTCAGAGGGGGTGAACTGTCAGGAAGTCAGATCAATTTGAGATTGTGGGTATCTGGAAAGGTAAAGGTGGTTTTTCTACAAGAGTTTAAGGTTCGTTCGGCTAGGGTTAACTTTAGTTGACTTGGGAAGGCTGTAGTATTCTCGGGTTGTGAAGATAAGTCCTTATGGGGACAATTTTGTTTGGTGTTATCTGTAATGGAGTCTAGCATTGTGCAGGGTTTTCAGGTCCATGTATAGCGGTTTGGTATCTTCTATTTTGGATTTGGCATCAGTATGGGTGGGAGGTTATCCGAGCGGGGTGACTTCCCTTGTGTTTTTGGGGTTCAGGGAGTTCAGTCAGGATTTTTAGTTCTATAGGCGAGATTGTAGGGAATGATTTCGAGGACGAAATCTACTTTAAGTGGGGGAGAGTTGTAACACCTAGAATCTAGTAGAATAATTATGGAAATAGATTCCCTTTCCTGGGGATCAACACGCCGATTTGATGAAGGGAAGCTCGACATGTTGGAGGCTTTTGGGACGCGCATTTTTATAGACCAACTTGGCGAGTTGGTGACGAGAAATCGATGAGTTGGAGGCTGATTGAGAAACCCTAATTTTTATGGTGTTGCACCCTATTTAAAGGCCTTAAGTCCCTTGGTTGGCCTCCTTACCAGCCTCCTTTGTCAAAAAAACCCTAATGGCGTGTATCACCTTCTCTTATGAGTGTGTGTGAGCTTGTAGAGGGTCTTGAGTGTTGATCTTTTGTGCTCTTTTGAAGAAGCTTTAAAGTTGGAGGTGTAAAGCATGGATGGAAGACTTAGATCCAGAATTTCCCCTCTTATCGAAGTCCTTTGGAGGTAATAAGTTTAAACCTTGCTTTGTTATTGTTTAAATCTCTTTGTTTTGGGATTTTATATTGATTTTGGGCTCATGATTGGGCTGTTCAAGAAGTTGAGTGTTATATGGGTTATCATGTTAGACATGGACATTGTATAGCCTTATTTGGCTTACAGTTGCAACTTTATGAGGTTTTAGGTTTCATTCATGCAATAAGTCAATTATTAAGCCCTTCTCGAGCCTTAGGGCTTCTTTTTAGCTTGTATGGACGTAAAGTTGGAAACTTTACTTGATTATCGAGCCTTTGAATGTTAGATCTACATTTTGGGGTTATGTCCATGAAGATTAAGGGTTTAATGGGTCAAGCCTCACTCTAAAGAGTCTAGGGTTTGGGTTTGACTCGTTTTGGTGGTTCCTAAGTGTAAAGTTGGAAATTTTACCCTTCTAGACATCATTTTGAAGAAGATCTGAGATTTGGAATTCTGAGATCCGATGGAAACAGCTTAATGCATTAAGCTATTGGATTTCTGGTTAACTCGGTGAGTTCATTAGTGAACTCGGAGAGTTGATTGGATTTTTCCCGATCTGTGCATTTAATGGAGAAACTCGACGAGTTGAAGTACAACTCGGCGAGTTGGGTCAGCTCAGGCCGTGGAGTTTGACTTTTGAATTATGTCTTTGAACAAGTTTTTCCCAAGGGGTACTTAAGGTAATTTGAATTGTAATTAAGGGAATTATGGGCTTAGGATAAGGCCCGTATGGGGTTGGGACCAATTTTGGAAAATCGGGCCATTTGTAGGCTTTTATGGATCTAGTAGTTTCTGGTATTTTGGGCTTGAGTTATTACTAGGCCATCGGGATACAAAGTGTTTGGACTAGAAAGATTGGTTGGGCCTTTAGGCAAGGCCATATAAGGAGTTTGGGCCCAATTTGGAAAATTGGGCCATTGGTTGATTGGTGGGCCTTTGGGCCTTTCAGATTGTCGTTTGGGTCATAGATTTGGACAAGGTTATGTTGGGGGTAAAATGTTCCTTTTACCCCAGGTATGGAATTGTGGTTATGGATCGGATCCCAACTGCTAATTGGGTGTATTATTGGTATTGATAGTTCAGGAAGTCGTCAAGGCAGCAGCTAGGGATTCTTTCGGTGAGTTTATGTAGTGCGAGGTGAGTCTTCTCACTATATCCATGAGTCGAAGGCACCAATATCGGCCCATTATGTGTTATGTGGTATGCTAGTTGTCTCTACTTGCCTGAAAGACCTCGGGGGAGCCCAAGGCAAGTGGATATCAGACCATGGGGGAGCCCATGGCATTCCAGGTAAAGACCATGGAGGAGCCCATGACATATCAGATAAAGACCATAGGGGAGCCCATGGCAACTATATATACGTTGCATGATATTTTGTGGTTGTATGTGTGTGGTATTTTAGGGAACTCATTAAGCTTTGAGCTTACGGTTTTCAGTTATGTTTCAGGTACTCTGGTTTTTAAATAAAGGAGCTCGGGGCGATTGCAGTGCACACACCACATGTTTCCGCATTCTGTGAATTACTCTGACTCAATGATGTTTTGCTAAATTTTGGTTACCTTGAGTTTATGGGAATAATATGCATTAGCAATTTATTAATCTAAAAACAAAAAAAAAATTATGTCATGATTTTTGGGGCGTTACCAATTGGTATCAGAGCCTTGGTTTAAGGGATTCAGACATACTCGCGGGTGTGTCTGAAATCAAACTCAGGATTTGGTAAAGTTTTCAAAAGGAAAAGTATTTTAAGAAAAGAGTTTTCTAAGATAAGAAAAGTTGTGGTACATGAAATCAGCCAAGCTCAAGTAAGTTTTCCAAAAATATCCATACGTGTTATTTGATATGAGTGCATTTACGAATCTGTGAATCGCATGCTAGTTAGGGCTAAGGATCTGCTCAGTTTTTTCATGATAAAATGTTAGGAGAGATACCTTTGTATGTCTATTGTATGAGTTGGTTGACTTGCATGCTAGAGCTGATTAGTTTGGGATAGATTGGCCTAATATGCAATGCCTTGTTGCATTAGGCGTATTGGATGTTATGTTGAGATGGGAATATCTATTGGAATCAGTAATTTCTAAGTGTATGCTTTAAAAATTGTATACGGTATAGCCCTAGAATAATTGATTTGACCTAATATCCTGTTCCTTGTCTGGTTGTGGTTCTAGGGTAGAGTATGTTATTCAACAGTCTATTTGATCATGTTCTGTGTATAATTTGCATGCATAAGGCAAGTGGAAATGAGGGTGAAAGTTATAGCATAGGTTGTGGTGTGTGAGTTTTATTGTTCGAGATTATTTTATGGATTGGAGTTTTACTGCATGAATGATGCTTGTTTTGTGCTTTGCGGAACCCTTGGATGATGGGAGTCATCTACTAAGGGAATATGATGGTATTCATGAGGTGGGTGACTAGCATTATGAGGAGTTCTTCAGCAGTTGATGGCAGGGTGAGGACAGGAAACTAGGGGAGCCTAGGAGGTGCTTTGGTGGGTTTTGTGTTGTTGTTTAGTGAATATTTGGTGCATCAGCGAACTAAGTGATTTAGAGGATTCGGCATAATTCCTGAGGAAAGTATGGATAGGTGTGGAAGGTAGTATTTTTTGGGTTTTGAGCATTCTAACACTTCCTAAGTGTACATGCAACCCTAATAAACCTTGGATCTATGTTTGTCTAAGATACATGCAAATAATTATTTTTCCAAGGTTCATATCCTAACTAGCATGGCATGGGGAACATGAATCAAATAAAGCTAGTAGAAATACTTACCTTGAAGTTGTAGTTGATTGCTTGGAGTTTTAGAGCCTAGCACCAATAGTGTGGATGCCTCAAGTGGAAATCATAAATCACCACAAACTTGGAACTTTGAGAGAATAGTCACTACTATCTTGAAATCGGCCCTCACCTCAACAAGTGTCAACTAGTGTGATTTCAAGAACCAAAGCCTCCTTTATATAGTGTGATGGATTAGGGTTACTTCCATGTAAACCCTAATACCCATGTCTCTTCATTTCCATGAGATCCATGGGTTAAAGCTCCATGGAGTATCCATGGACTTCTTCCATGCAAGCCTAGCCCATTCCAAATAAGCATAAGCCCACACTATATAAATATAGAAGCCCATATTTAATTAGTAATATCTTTGATCACTAAATTAATCCTAGATTAATTATAGATCACTACTAATTAAATAATATGATCTTATATTAATATATTAGAACTTATAATATATTAATAAATCATAACTTGTACTATTCTCAAATATTATCCATAAATTGTTCGGGTGAAGTGCAACCCAAATGGACCATGCCGGGTAGGGTCAAGTACATACCAAATATAGTTATGGGCTTAGACACTATATCCAACAGTCTCCCACTTGGATAAGTCTAGTAACTATATTTGCAAGTATAACTTCAGGAACCGATCAGCAATCGTAGCTCTTTAAACTCTGTTGAACTAGAACGTGCCATTTAGATAAGTGATCATATAATCCTCTGTTCTAGATATCAGCCGGACAAATACATGGAACATTGTCTTGCTTATTGTCCAGCATCTGTTTCCCGATTTCCGATTTGTTTGACATAGAACTCAACTGAACACATCAATTTAGTTCTGACCGGGCCCGGTACATAGGTCAAAAGAAAATCATCGAGGGGCCCAGATATCAGCTTCTAATCCAAGAAGGAACAGATAAACTTCGACTCATATGTTTGTTCTACCACTCATTGAATTACACACAAAAGCACGTTTTATAACATCGAGTTACCAATGCATTTTCGTACAATCAATGCATAACCAACTCGTAAGTAACAAATCATATCTCTAGGTTTGAAGACTTATATGATATTACCGTCTCACGATCACTCGAGATAAAATTCCATGAAGTGATTCCAGTGAGCGTGGGTTGAGTCCAATGCTCAGAACTTATGAGCACTCATGAGTGTTGTAGCCATGTCCAACACCTTAGACCTCTGCAACCAATCATGACAGTCTTGATTCATACCTACTTCCGACATATGACCGACTATGGAGGTTTGAATAATATGATATACCAAACATAATTATTCTGGAAGTCAAAACATGCAAACGAAATATAGTAAATGATTGACAAGAGATAGCAACACTTTACTCATAAATAAAACACCTTTTATTCATCATCAAATGTCAATTACACTTTACAAATTTCATAATTTATCTAACTACTAAAACTTATATCATCCTTCAGCCCTATGCTCCGAGCATGCTGGAGATGCTTAACCCTACCCAGTCCCTTCGTGAGGGGATCTGCTGGGTTCTCATCTGATGATACCCTCTTCGCCGCGAGGATCCCTTCTTCTATTCGATATCTGATGAAGTGATATTTTCTGTCAATGTGTCTGGATCTCCCATGATCTCTTGGTTCCTTGGCTAAGGAAACCACACTATTGCTGTCACAGAAAATCTCAATTGGCTCTTTTATAGTTGGTACAACTCCAAGGTCTCCGATGAAGTTCTTTAGCCATATAGCCTCCTTTGCTGCCTCGCTTGCCGCTATATACTCTGATTCACAAGTAGAATTAGCCACTGTCTCCTGCTTGGAACTCTTCCAAGTGATTTCTCCTCCGTTTAAGGTAAAGACCCAGCCCGACTGTGAGCGGAAATTATCCCTATCAGTCTGGAAGCTAGCATCACTATACCCTACAACTCTCAAGTCATCACTCCCACCGAAGGTAAGGACCCAGTCCTTAGTCCTTCGCAGGTACTTGAGGATATTCTTTACCGCAGTCCAGTGTTCCTTGCCATGGTTCCCCTGATACCTGCTAACCATGCTCAAAGCAAAGGCTACATCAGGTCGAGTACACGTCATAGCATACATGATCGATCCTACAGCTGAAGCATAAGGAATTCGACTCATTTCTGCTATCTCAGCCTCAGTACTAGGGCTTTGTGTCTTACTCAATCTGGCGTTACTCTGAATGGGTAACTCACCTTTCTTGGAGTTATGCATGTTGAATCTTTTCAACACTTTGTCCAAGTAGGTACTTTGACTAAGTCCAATTAGCCTTTTACTCCTGTTTCTCAAAATCTTTATCCCTAGGATATAGGCAGCTTCACCAAGGTCCTTCATAGCGAAACACTTCCCAAGCCAGGACTTTACTTCCTGAAGGGTTGGGATGTCATTTCCTATGAGTAGTATGTGATCCACATACAGTACCAAAAAACTGACTATGCTCCCACTAGCCTTGATATAGATGCAAGATTCATCTTCACTCCTTGAAAAGCCAAATTCCTTGACTTTCTCATCAAAGCAAAGATTCCACCTGTGAGGTGCCTGTTTCAATCCATAAATGGATTTCTCGAGTTTACACACTCTATTGGGGTACTCGGTACTGACAAAACCCTCTGACTGAACCATGTAAACATCCTCAGCCAACTTTCCATTAAGGAAAGCGGTTTTGACATCCATTTGCCATATTTCATAGTCATGAAATGCAGCAATGGCTAACAGAACCCTAATAGACTTTATCTTGTCCACTGGTGAAAAGGTTTCATCATAATCAACTCCCGGAGTTTGAGAATAACCTTTTGCAACCAGTCGTGCCATATAAGTGTGTACATTACCATCCATGTCGGTCTTCTTCTTGAAGATCCATTTGCACCCTACCATCTCACGACCAGGTACATTCTTAACCAAGTTCCAAACTTGATTGCCATACATGGATTGTATCTCGCTATCCATAGCCTCTTTCCATTTAGCAGCCTCAGGGCCTGCCATGGCTTCCGTGTAGTTGTTAGGCTCATCCAGACCTACTAGTGTCTCATCACTAATAAGTGTCTCACCTTCCGCAGTAATATGGAAACCATAATAATGCTCAGGTGCATTCCTAACTCTCGTGGAACGCCTCAGAGGTACAGGCACATCAACTGGCTCAACAGGAGTTTCCTCCTCAAGTTGAGGGCTAGGGTTTGAAGTTCCTTCACCACTTGACTCTTGAATTTCTTCAAGATCAATTTGCCTCCCACTGTTTCCTTGGCTTATAAACTCTCTTTCTCGAAAAACTCCTCTTCTTGCTACAAAGACCACATTATCACTAGGTCTGTAGAAGAGGTAACCAAAGGATTGTTGTGGGTAGCCGATGAAAATACACCTCTCGCTTCGAGGTTCGAGCTTATCATGAGTCTCGCGTCTCACGAAAGCCTCGCAACCCCAAATCTTGATGTGGTCTAGTTTGGGTACTTTACCAGTCCACATCTCGTGAGGAGTTTTGGCAACTTTCTTTATAGGGACCAGATTAAGAATATGGGCGGCAGTCTCTAAGGCATACCCCCAGAATGAGATTGGTAGCGTAGCTCGACTCATCATGGAACGAACCATATCTAACAAGGTTCGATTACGCCTCTCAGCTACACCATTCAACTGTGGTGTCCTGGGAGGTGTCAATTGTGAGAAAATCCCACATTCCCTAAGATAGTCAACGAACTCTGAACTAAGATACTCACCACCACGATCGGATCGAAGCATCTTAATGTTCCTACCCAATTGATTCTCGACTTCCTGTTTAAATTCCTTAAACTTCTCGAAAGTCTCTGACTTATGCTTGATTAGGTATACATATCCATATCTACTATAATCATCAGTAAAAGTCAAATAATAACGATTAGCATCCCTTGTGGCATGTTTGAATGGTCCACACACATCCGTGTGTACAAGATCCAACAAACCTTCACCCCTCTCACACGAGCCTGTGAAGGGTGACTTTGTCATTTTTCCAAGTAAGCATGATTCGCAACTATCATCTGACTTTAGGCCAAATGACTCCAAGACTCCATCATTTTGGAGTTGGCCTATACGTTTCGTGCTTATATGAACAAGGCGACAATGCCATAATGATGCTTTATCCAAGTCATTATTATTAATAGAATCAATACACAAAACATTATTTCCTAATTTATCTACAACAGATACAGCTTCATACACACCATCACAAGGTAATGCTTTGAAATAAAGAACATTATTAAAGAAAGCATCAATAGAACCAACTTCATTATTAAACGAAAAGGTAAACCCTTGTTTGTACAAAGCATGAAAGGAAATAATATTTCTTGCCATTCCTGGCGAATAACAACATTTATTCAAATCTAAATTAAACCCACTACTTAGCGATAAAGTATAAACTCCAATCTTGGTGACAGGTGAAGCTTTCCTATTCCCCATGATCAAGTTTATTCTTCCTTGCTCCACATTCTCACTTCTTCTTAGTCCCTGCAACTCACAACAAATATGAATACCACAACCGGTATCAAGGACCCAAGATTTAGAATGGGGTGAGTTATTAGATAAGATAGTGTAAATACCTGCATGGTTGGGTTTAACTTTCCCATCCTTTACATCCTGCTGGTACTTTGGGCAGTTCCGCTTCCAATGAGCTTTTTCATGGCAATAAAAGCATTCAGCCTCTTTTGGATCAGAAGAAGGAGTGATGAAACCTTTCTTGGTTCCACTTGAAGAAGAGCCATCAAGGGTCCGACCCTTGGTACCCTTGGAAGATCTCTTTCTTTTCTTCCCTCGACTTTTCCCGATTGCCAAAACCGGAGTAGAGTTTGGAGTAAGAGTGTTAACAACCGACTTCCCCTTAAGACCTGTTTCTGTGGTCTTGAGAAGTCCCTGAAGTTTGCTGAGTGTGACCTCTTCCTTATTCATGTGATATGTCATGCGGAATTGATCATAGCACGATGGTAAGGAGTGCAAAATGATATCTATCGCAAGCTCCTCAGGGAAGTTCACATTAAGCTTCAGCAATCGATCCACATACCTTTGCATTTTCTGCATGTGGCTCGTGACGGATTCTCCGTCCTTCATCATGGATGTTATCATGGAGCAGATGATTTCATACCTCTCTTGTCGTGCACTTTGATGGTATCTTTCCATCAAATCTTGGTGCATTTCATAAGGGTAGAAATCCTCATAAGACTTTTGGAGTACCGTTGTCATCGTGGCCATCATGATGCAAGCCACTTTCGTAGCATCCCTTTCATGTGCCCGGAAGTCAGCGATCTCCTGAGGAGTTGCAGTGGTCTCATCAATCTCCTTAAGCTCCTTGTCAAGGACATATTCTTTGTCCTCGTAGCGGGTAATCATCATGATGTTTCTGATCCACTCATTGAAGTTGGATCCATCAAAGGTGACTTTCCCACACAAGTTCATAAGGGTAAAGGAGCTATTAGGGTTAGAGCCAGAAGCAACATTGTTTAAAGACATCTGAAAGAAATGGACAAGATTAGTTTAGATATTAGGAGAGTCCTTAATAAAACACCCAAATGTAATATTAAGGCTAGGATCCAATCACAATATATTATAACTTGGAAGAGGTATGCCGTAATCCAAGCTATAACATATTTGAAAGGTAGGTGAATGACGATTCACCAATTTCCACCACGAAAACCGAAATATTAGATATTAGGTTTTTGATTGGTTCTTACAAATTCCTAGATTCTTTAAGATTCAATGAACTTTTCAAAGGCATGTTTCAATCTCGAGTGTGCCCTCCAAGTTTTGTGACTGGGATGCCGAGGATCACAAAACGAGGTGTGAAGTAACCATGCAAATCACTTGGTATCCTTAAAGTTTATCACTCAATCGATGTGCCGGTAAACCACACACGCTCCATCGATACTATAATAAACCTTAAGTCACCCTTTACCTACCTTGTTAAGTCCAAGTTAGTGTGCCGGTTAACCACACACGCTCCACCAACGACTTAAACAAAGTGTAAAGTGTAATTTCATGGATTAGCACCTTATTCACATTTTTCCTAAAGTAACTAAGATTGGGAATTTAATAAAACATTTAGTTACTTTATAATATTCATCATACTTTTAATGAGAATTTGTAAGTCCTTGTCTTACCCGTTCGGCTAACGACCCTCCACCGGTCAAGCAAGCGGTGGGTGAGAGTGGACACCCATTAAGTTGCCATTTTATAGGCAACAACCTTATACCCACCTTATAGACCGGCTTCGTGAATGAGGCGTACTAGTGGTAAAACGACTTTGTTCTTACACACACACACACACACACACACATATATATATATATATATATATATATATATATATATATATATATATATAATTAAATCATAATAATATAAGTATAAGGGTTGAATTTTAACTTTTTAAAATTCTAAGGGTTGGAACTAAAGTTTAACTTGACTTTACTTGTTCCAAAACTTGAGGGCAAGTTTTGTAAGCTTTCAAAACTTTTCATTTCTTGTAACTTATGAGTTTATAAGAGTAATCAAATGAAGACTCTTCATTTTTCTAACTCTTGTGTTCTTTTAATGGTTTTTAACTCAAGTGACTTTTGGTTTTCCATAACTTGAGGACAAGTTATGGATACCATTAAAACACATTATGATCAGGAATTAAACTACCACATAGGATACAAATAATTCCTATGATCATCTAAACATCATAAGAACAAGAACATGAATATGAACACTTTCATGAATTAAAATCACATTTAAAACTTTGTAATTTTGAAAACTAGTTGTTGTAAATGAATTAGCAAGACATTACGCCAACTAAAACAAGTTTTCAAGTACCAAAACAGTTTAGGGTAATGTTTCTAATCCATTTCCAGCAACTTAACTCGAAAATCTGGACTCTGTCGACCCTACTCGTCGAGTGCATGAACCTACTCGCCGAGTAGGTTGAAGATACAAGTGAACTCGACGAGTCCCCCCATGGACTCGCCGAGTCCAGCAGCCGAGTCCAGCAGTCAGACAGCAAGTTTTTCGACTTTCTCCATAATATTGCAACAAGTATCAAACAAACAAGCTTAGGCTCTGATACCACTGTTGGGTTTTGAACATTCTAACACTTCCTAAGTGTACATGCAACCCTAATAAACCTTGGATCTATGTTAGTCTAAGATACATGCAAATAATTATTTTTCCAAGGTTCATATCCTAACTAGCATGGCATGGGGAACATGAATCAAATATAGCTAGTAGAAATACTTACCTTGAAGTTGTAGTTGATTGCTTGGAGTTTTAGAGCCTAGCACCAATAGTGTGGATGCCTCAAGTGGAAATCACAAATCACCACAAACTTGGAACTTTGAGAGAATAGTCACTACTATCTTGAAATCGGCCCTCACCTCAACAAGTGTCAACTAGTGTGATTTCAAGAACCAAAGCCTCCTTTATATAGTGTGATGGATTAGGGTTACATCCATGTAAACCCTAATACCCATGTCCCTTCATTTCCATGAGATCCATGGGTTAAAGCTCCATGGAGTATCCATGGACTTTTCCCATGCAAGCCTAGCCCATTCCAAATAAGCACTAGCCCACACTATATAAATATAGAAGCCCATATTTAATTAGTAATATCTTTGATCTCTAAATTAATCCTAGATTAATTATAGATCACTACTAATTAAATAATATGATCTTATATTAATATATTAGAACTTATAATATATTAATAAATCATAACTTGTACTATTCTCAAATATTATCCATAAATTGTTCGGGTGAAGTGCAACCCAAATGGACCATGCCGGGTCGGGTCAAGTACATACCAAATATAGTTATGGACTTAGACACTATATCCAACAGTATTGGGCTCGTACTGCTGAAAACAAAGGATCCATACTCGACTAGGGGAGAGTCTTGGAGAATCTTAGAAACTTGGAGAAGAGGATTCTTGAGTATGTTATGATCATCTGCATGATTGTATTTAATTTTGGTGATGGGCTTCCAGGATGGAGGTTTAGGTTCCGATTTCGGCTCACATAAGAGTACTGAGCCAATTAGTGAGCAGATGCGGGAATTCATATCGTCGGAGATTACCCGTGGTGTTTTGGAGAAGATTACTGATATCGTTGGTTCAGGTAAGGAAGGGTTTTTGGAGATCTTGGAGGAGCACTTGGGAGCGTTTTGTGCTGAAGATATGGTTATCGTTGGAACTCGCACTCTTTCTTTTCGGGAGTTTCGTACTCGTGGAACTCATGCGTTTCATGGGGAAAGAGGACCCCATTGTCAGTAGGAGGTGGTTAGCAGATATGGCTAACGCATTTAGGACTAGTCTCTATCGTGATCACGCGAAGGCCAGGAATGTTTCCTGCCTATTGAAGAGCAGAGCGCAAGATTGGAGGGAAGAGGTTGGTAATAAGTTGGGCGATGACGTTATTGATGCTATGTCATAGGATGACTTCTCGATCCGGTTAAGAGTTGAGTTTGCACCGGTGATTGAGGTACAGCAGTTGGCGTGAGAGTTCTGGATCTTCGTCGGACTACTGAGACTATGGTAGAGATCACCGCCATGTTCCGGGAGAAGGTTTTATTGGTGCTGCAGTATGCAGCAGATGAGGAAATGAAGAAGATAAGGTATCATGATGTGTTGCGGGATAGTTCCAGGGGTATGGGTTCCTTCAAGTGCAGCAGGATTGATCATGACGATAGGGATTGTCCACGGGGGCAAGGCCGTTATGTTTCCCTACAACCAAGTGAGTTATAATATGGTCGTCTGTCTGATGAGAAGGGGAGGAGTAGTGGGTGCACCAGCTTCGGCTATTTTGCGGGTCTCTGATGGTTGTAAGGATAGGGCAGGAGCCCCAGCAAAAAGGATCAGATCATTTCAGTGTTAGCCATGGTAGGCTCCTACTCCAGTAGGTGATTTTTAAGATATGTTATCTTTTGCGTTTTCTTCATTTTTTATCATTATTTATGTGCTTGGAATTTTTTGGGTAGGCATTGTCTTTGGTTTGGTTCTCTATTATTCAAGGATTATTGAGGGATTGTATCTCATGTAGTGGGTCCGAAGGTGTTCGGTTGTTATTATGGTTTTGATCGAGATCGGTTCAGGGGTATTGTGTGGAAGGTCTTTGGTCAGGATTCTGCGGGTTGGTTTTTCTGTAATCGGCAGGGTTTAGTGGTTTTTGTATTCACTACTAGAAAAATACCCTTTAATGACGCGCAAACCATGACACTCACTGTTTTACGATACGCAAAAGTGTGTACCCTAAAAATAATGTCAGCTCCCCCAAAATGTGAAGGATTTAGGTCGCGCATTTTTGCGTGCCCTAAAATTAGTGTTAGAACAAAAAATAAATAAAAACGCGGAGGGCACTTATCATAGATAGCGTGTCGTGAAATCATGTCGCTTTATATTTTTTTTTAATGAAATGTGCATCTTCATCATTAGTAGCAGCGGGAGAAGGAATTCCCAAAAAATTAGAAAAGTTAAAAACCCCGCCATGGCGATTTAGGGTTGGTTCCGTCTTCATCTCTCGTTTAACTCTATCTCCATTTTCCCTTCCATCTACAATCTCTCTTCCCGACGATGAACGTTTCTCGTGATTTCACAAATCATTAAACACGATCTCCACACAAATGCTTCTCAACGTCGGCGACCTTAGGCTCATACGCGCCTGTTCTTCTCTTCTTCATTGTTCTCTCATATCTCCCGCTTCAAATACATCCTCCCTAATTCTAGGGCTTTTTGTTCAGGACCTCACAAAAGCAAATCAAACAAGAGCATGGGCGGACGATTCACCTTCATTTGTCGGCTTCCCCCACCATCATCGATATACTAGGGTTGGTCGTCCTTGGAGTCATAATCTCCATCTGACACGACCCTAGAAAAAATTGATATCCCAGCTTTCCCAACACTTTCTTCATCAAAATCGATCCCTCCATAAAAACTTTCACCACCAGTCATAACCTCCATCTCCACACCACTAAAAGCGCATCTCATCATCAGTCTCTCTTCCAAGAATTTTCCATGGAATTTTCTGACTTTGAAATCACACTCCAGAGTTTTTTCTACAGGGAGAAAAGAAAAGACTTCTCCAAGGTATGTTCTTCTTTTTTTCTTTGCCTTCTCTGTATTCTCTTTCTTTTTATTACACTTCTTCTTCCTTCTTGTTTGTTGTTTTCAAAAACTAATTATACATACTTCATGTGCAAATTAGAAGATCAACATTTGTAAAGCATATCTATAATGATGAAATGCCCACATCAGAAGAAAAATAAGTCACGGGAAGGAAGAAAATTGATTAGTAACAACTTTTTGATTTTTATGTTGTTGGTATGGATTTAAATCTCAGTATTAAGAACTAAGAACTTATTTGTCGATTTCTGATTTCTCTCTAAATATTAATTTTGTTCTTTTAAAATTTCTTAGTTAATAGTCAAATACATAGATCCCAAAGTGTTTATTAGTCTACTTCTAATTTCAAAATATTATAATTTCAGCAATGTGAAGTTTTGGTTTCTCTAATTATTGACTTCTGGTCCTGTGGACTGTGATTATGTACTGGTTAAGTTACTGTTCTAAAATGTTGTTTTTGTAGTAGTGTCCAACATATTGTTTGTTATGTACTTATAGAAAAGTAATGTTTATGCTTTATAAAAGTAAGTCTATTGTTGATTCTGATAACTTTATAAAACTGTAAATGTAGGCTTTGCCTTGGTCAATGGTCATATCATGGAGAGAGAACTAGTGGCTTTTATGCTTGCAACCGTTATGAATCTCCATCAAGTAGACGACTTTTATGGAGGACGTTAGAAGATGTTTCTGCCCCTGATATGCCAGTTGATGACAACAATGCAGAAAGTCATCAAGTCACAAAAGAAACATTACCACCACTCCCTGATGATTCTGATCACATAAGGGAGAATAAATCTTCACCAGGGGTAGTAATGTCCCTTTTGGGAAACAGAACTAATGGTTTTATAAAGGGTACCTGATATAATCTTTGAACATAAGTCTCAACAACGCATCTTTGAAGGGTGTGATCACTATGGTCAAAAAGACCAACAAGGGCATCTTCAACTGTAAATGGATCACTCACAATATCCTCCATTCTTTCATTTATGGCACTTTTCCTCTGAGGGGTATCAATATTTTCACCTTCTTCTGTAAACATCTCTAATTCAGAAAGACTTCTAGCAATGCTCGAACGAAGTTGTGATCATATCCTGTAAGAATCATTCTTGCAACATTTAAAGTAGTTGCACATTTTTGATGAACTTTATCTGAAATTGCAGTTGGAGGTCCAAGAACAGGAAAGCTTCCATGAAAAGGCTTTGCTTTTCTTACAGCTGAATTATCAAGAGAAATCTAACATTTTTTTTGCTTTCAAATGGTTTAGTTACTTGGATGGTAAGTACATTACATTTTTATATCCTTATTTTCCCATTAACAATCATTATAACTTACAAGAAATTAGTTACATTGACTATCACATCTGTCATATTTTTTTATTTCTTACTCTTTTTCATTAATATAAAGTTGCTTTCTTGATTCCTTGCAGTGGTCCACTCTGGGGATTTGTGGTGGCCTTTATGCTCTTTAACATAAAAGGTATTAATTTTACACTGAACAAGCTTTCTAGGGTAATTTTCAATGGTGAGGGCGTTCACAACTTTTGCACAGATGAACTAAATAATTGTACCTTGCTTGTAGGATCGAATCTTTATTTTTGGATTGCTATCATTCCTATTGCTGTAAGAACTCACTTTTATCATTGTTAGCTATTGGCTTTTTACATATTCTGACTATGTGTGTGTGTGTGTGTTTATGTTCAGCTTGTTTTGCATGTGGGGACAAAACTGCAACATGTTATTGCTACTTTGGCACTTGAAAGTGCTGCAAATACAGGAGGCATCTTTGCTGAAAGAAGGTTAAAGCCTCGAGTTGAAATTGTGCAGAAGCATTTCTTAGGCTGCAGTTGCTGCTCATGCAAATCAGACTCAGGCCCGGCCCAATAGGGTGGGCTTTGTTTGGTATTTTATATATTATAAAAGTGTTAAAGATTTTAGAAAGATGTCTTCAGTTCAGTTGAGTTGGTTGTCCGACTATTGGCTTTTTTCTTAATTACCAACAAACACAGGTTCGATTCCCGTTATATCCTTCTTTTCAGCGTTTTAATATGTATAGTTTTTACACAATCTTTATTTATTCCTTTCAAATTTTTGGGCCTGCCATTTGGTTTCAAAATATCAAAAAAATTATGATTCTAACATATTTTACGAAAATATTTCCTTAATTATAAAAGACTTCTTCCTGCCACTTTACTAAACCCTTAAACCAGGTGATTTGCTTAAATATATAAGATACATAAATTTTCTTTGTTATTTACTTGATAACCTTTATCATATTTAATAATTTTGTTACTTTCAACCCCCATATATTAGTGTTTATATATACAATTTGAATTTCATTACATAGTTCCCATATCTCATGGAACACTTTAAGATATATTACTAATTATAAATTATAATATATTTATCATTTAAATTTATCTACGAAAGGATGTTGCTTGGTTAATATTGTTTGGGTTATATATATATATATATATATATATATATATATATATATATATATTAGTTATTTGATTATAAATTTCTTAATTTTAAATGGCCTCATCTTTTGATTTTGCCCTGGGCCTCAAATCGGCTTGAGCCGGCCTGATCAGACTAGCACTTTTCCAAGTTCCATTGTTAGTAGGCATTGGGGAAGATGATACAGCCCTAACTAAGGCAACTGAAAGTGGCGATACTGATCTTGTTTATCTTGTTCTCTTTCATATATTGCAGAAGGTATTTATTGTTTTCTTATTTGATTAATTATAAAATAATACTAAAATTAAGTTCTCAAATTATTGGCTTGTATAGAGACCAGCATTGGAATTATTTGGAATGATACAAGCTAGACCTATTGTACACGATCTATTCATACGTTATGCAAGGTAAAGGCTATATAAGTTTTTCTATTTAATTTCATAGGAGAATATGAAGATGTGTCTATTATTTCAGGTGCTATAAGCATTAGTTTCTCAAGGATTTCTTTCTTTCTACTGGTCAACTTCATGTAAGTCTGTTTTGATAAACATTGAGATTTGATTTGGTAAAACAAAAGTAGAAGTTTGTATGTAATTAAGTGTTGTTGAATTTAGGATGTTGCCTACTTGTTGTGGAATGAATCATGGGAATTAGCAAAGAATTCAATGGCAACTAGAGGATCTCCACTTCATACACCACTTATAAAACTCATTGAAAAAGGTCAAAATCTTTTTGCTGAGGTTTATCTTACTTCCACCTTCTCATCTTAATTATAAGGTAAGTGTCTTATTTGGTGCTTCACTTGCGTATATTTATCTTATTACCTCATTTTGTTATTTATTTTCTTACTATTAGTTAAAACTTTCATTCTTTAAACATTTTATATATTATATATAGCAAGTTAGCAACTGATTGCACGATAAATAGATAATTTTTCATCTCTTGGTTGATGTGGATGCCAACTTAATATACTGTTTTTTTATACAATTTGTTTTTCTGATATAGGGGAAAGCTTCAGAACTCAAGCATTTATAGTGGTGGAGGTTTCTAAACCATACTCATCCTTATAATTGAAGTCTTGTTTCTTTTTTATTTTACTTAATAGACTAAATGTGGACTAGTCTTAATCTACTAAGCTATATATGAGTGTTTATTATATCATCCTACTTTCATTTCATCTTATTACATATAAGAAGGTTAAATGTAAGAAATAACATAGTATACTTTGATTTCTCAATATGTGAATCTAATGGTTGCATGATTCAAATTTAAAGGTCTTGTTGATGTGTGTAGTTTCAAACTAAGTAGCTCGGAATGTATAACTCATGTTAGCATGTGAGTAATCAAGATTAAGGGAGACTTGTAATCATGTTTGGCATTCCTTTCCAGTAAGAAATAAAGTTGTATGATTATTGGTTTTTTTATAGGAATGTATAACCCATGTTAGCAATGTATTATTTTTGTTTAACATTTGAATGATTCTTTGTATGACATTATAATTTGTGCAACTTATTTTATTTTTTGAGTATGAAATTTTATTTTATATTATGCAATGGATTGTATTTTTTGTATATAGTATTTTATTTCTATTATATTTAAAAATTAATAAATATATATTTTTTTTAAACATTTAAATTTACGATACACAAAATTGTGTGTCATCTTCATTTATGACATGGCCTTTCTTGATACGCATTGCGTGTCATTAACACGGCGTCGTAAGGTTACGACACGCGAATGCGTGTCGTCTTCCTTTATGACAGGGCCTTCCTTGATACACATTGTGTGTCGTAAACGCGCGTCGTAATTGTGCGTCGTAAATGAGCGTCGTCTCTCTTTATGACAGGGCCTTCCTTGACGTGCATTTGGGCGTCGTCTGAGCCTTTTACGACGCTCAATGAGCGTTGTAAAAGTCTATTTTTCTAGTAGTGATTTTGTTCCGTTAGGAGAGGCAGTTGCATATGGAAGAACAGTTGGGTTCAAATGCTACCGCTATTAAGAGAGGTGTGGTAATAGGAAGATTGTGGTGTCAGTTGCATGAGTTGTTTGGTCATCGGAATGGCAGGGGAGTTTCATATTTGCTCAGGTTACAGTCGATTAGGATTCAAGGATTCTTCAAGAATGGGAGTGTAGATGAAGATTCATCGGTTCAGGGCAAGGGTTATGGTTTTAGTCGCAAGCGTTAGAATTCAGGAATTGTTATCACGGTAGGTGATTTGGAATATCACACTGGTTTAGATTCCTAGAAAATTCTTTAGGGTTTCAGGAATCAGGCGACCAATGAGTTTGGCTAGAAATGAAACGCTGGTTTGGTTCAGCATAAGGAATAGGCGGTCCATGTTATTTGAGGGAGATGGATTGGAGATCCATATTGATTAAGAGGTGAGAAAGCTCCGTTGAGTCCAAGTCCGGGAGAAGTAAGTGGTTATTCAGATTGAGGTTTGTGTTGTTAGGATTTCGAGAAACTCCCAGCCACGGGTCGGCATCTCCATTGTTATCATAGTAGGTTGTAGGATCTGAATGTGTAACTGAACTTATGGTTGGTTGTAGGATTTGGCTCAGGATGCATGACACTTGGATATCAGACCATGTGGTGGAGCCCATGGCATTCCAGGTCAAAATCATGGTTGGTTGGAAATGTTGTAAGACTGCGATGAGATGGTAGCATTCATCAAATTGAGGTAGACTGTTATTAGGTTTAGTCGTGAACATGGAAGAGGAATCTATTCGTGCCTTGGGCACGCCGGCGAGGGTTATCAAGGAATTATCCTCTGTTCTAGGTTGAGAATCATTGGGGTCCAAGGAGGGGGTCGGGTCTGAGTGGCCCTTAATGGTCGGGGCCCGTGGGCGATGCCTGTGTGTTTATGGCAATTCAGGTGGAGCCTAGTAGAGACTGTTGGGTCACGGTTTGGATTCTGAGTTGCAAGATCAAGTGGGAGGTCAGTATGTGACGCAGAGGGTTTATAGGTTGGGGAGCCTTGTTATTTGGTCTTTTGGGAACCTAGTGGTTTGACCAAGTGTGAGACAGGTAGTCTCAGAGAGGGTTTGGGAATATTATATATATCTCGGTCTAGAGATGGGATGTTAGGAATCCGAAGGTTTTGAGTATAGTGCAAGTGCAGATTCGTGAATCTCGGGTTATGAGTGAAGTACCGAATTGGTATTGGGTAAGATCTCAAGTCAGGTATCATGCGTGTTTTGTGCTGAGTTTTTCATTACAATGGAGTAAGGATTTGGGGCATCTATATGCCAAGGACATCAATCGCATGGTTCAAAGGTAATGAATGGGTTTAGTTTTGATGGAAAATCAAGCCATTGTGTTGTGCCTTGGGTTGGTAATGTATGTGGAGGAGCCATAGTGTATTCGGAATCAAGAGAAGGTAGGCTATTGGAGACCGGGTAGGATATGAGACTATAGTGGGTCTTGTATAGGCTTTTGGGACATGTATTTTTATAGACCAACTCGGCGAGTTGGTGATGGAGAATCGATGAGTTGGAGGCTTGTTGAGAAACCCTAATTTTTAGGGTGTTGCACCTTATTTAAAGGCCTTAAGTCCCTTGGTTGGCCTCCTTACTATCCTCCTCGATCCAAAAAACCCTAATGATGTGTATCACCTTCTCTTATGAGTGTGTGTGTGAGCTTGTAGAAGGTCTTAAGTGTTGATCTTTTGTGCTGTTTTGAAGAAGCTTTGAAGTTGGAGATGTAAAGCATGGAAGGAAGACTTAGATCCAGAATTTCCCCTCTTATCGAAGTCCTTTGGAGGTATCAAGTTTAAACCTTGCTTTGTTATTGTTTAAATCTCTTTGTTTTGGGATTTTATATTGATTTTGGGCTCATTGTTGGGTTGTTCAAGAAGTTGAGTATCCTATGGGTTATCATGTTAGACCTGGCCCTTGTATAGCCTCATTTAGCTTAAAGTTTCAACTTTACTAGGTTCTAGGTCCCATTCATGCAATAAGTCCCTTGTTAAGCCCTTCTCGAGCCTTAGGGCTTCTTTTTAGCATGTATTGACGTAAAGTTGGAAACTTAACGTGATTGTCCAGCCTTTGAATGCCAGATATGCATTTTGGGGTTATGCCCTTGAGGATTAAGGACTTAATGGGTCAAGCCTCACTCTAATGAGTCTAGGGTTTGGGTTTGACTCATTTTGGTGGTTCCTAAGGGTAAAGTTGGAAACTTTACCCTTCTAGACATCATTTTCAAGAAGATATAAGATTTGGAATTCCTAGATTTGATGGAAACAGCTTAATGCATTACGTTGTTGGATTTCTGGTTAACTCAGTGAGTTCCTTAGTGAACTCTTTGAGTTGATAGGATTTTTCCCGGTCTGTGCAGTTAATGGAGAAACTCAACGAGTTGAAGGACAACTCGGCGAGTTGGGTCAACTAGGGCCGTTGACTTTGACTTTTGACTTATGTCTTTAGACAAGTTTGTCCCAAGGGGTACTTAAGGTAATCTAAATTGTAACTAAGGGAATTATGGGCTAAGGATAAGGCTCGTAAGGGGTTGAGTCCAATTTGGAAAATTAGGCCATTAATGGGCTTTTAAGGATGTATTGGTTTCTGGTATTTTGGGCTTGAGTTATTAATGGTCCATCGGGATACAAAGTGTTTGGACTAGAAAGATTGGTTAAGCCTTTAGGCAAGGTCATGTAAGGAGTTTGGGCCCAATTTGGAAAATTGGGCCATTGGTTGATTAGTGGGCCTTTGGGCCTTTCAGATTGTAGTTTAGGTCATAGATTTAGACAATGCTATGTTGGGGGTAAAATGGTCCTTTTACCCTATGTATGGAGTTGTGGTTATGGATTGGAGCCCAATTGCTAATTGGGAGTATTATTGGTATTTATAGTTCGGGAAGCCATCAGGGCAGCAGCTAGGCATTCTTTCAGTGAGTTTTTGCAGTGCAGAGTCTTCTCACTATATTCATGGGTCGAAGGCACCAATGTCGGCCCATTATGTGTTATGTGGTATGCTTGTTGTCTCCGTGTTACTTGCATGGAAAGCCCCGGGGGGAGCCCGAGGCAAGTGGATATCAGACCATGGTTGGAGCCTATGGCATTCCAGGTAAAGACCATAGGGGAGCCCATGGCATATCAGATAAAGACAATGGGGGGAGCACATGGCAACTATATGTACGTTGCATGATATTATGTGGTTGCATGTTGTGTGGTATTTTGGGTAACTTACTAAGTTTTGTGCTTACGGTTTTCAGTTTATGTACCGACGAAAATTTTCAAATAAAATTTACATCTTTAATTAACCAAAACAATCCCATAAAATTTGAAATATCAATGAAAAATGTTTTCAAATCCATAACATCAACATTTTATTTCAAATATCAGAGTGTCCCATCAAATCAAATGTCGGAGAGTGCATGTCGCACCATCAATCCTTACCCTTGCCCTTACGCTCAAAAGTACTATAAACAAATCAACAAATTGTAAGCTAATGCTTAGTGAGTTCCCCAGAGCATACCCCACACAGTCCACATAATCACATATACCATATTAGCTATAAAAGTTACATAAACCACATAAGTCATGCATACAACATATAGAGATGTCGTGGGCGGCCCCTAGGGTCTTACTCTAGGATGCCATGGGCTCCCTGCAAGGTCTTAAACCTAAGTGCCATGCCCCCCCCCCCCCCCGGTGGTCTTTAATAAGAAAGCCTTGGGCTCCCCATATGGTCTTACATCCAAGTGCTATGGGCTCCCCCCATGGTCTTTAATAGGAAATCCATGGGCTCCCCACATGGTCTTACATCCAAGTGTCATAGGCTCCCCCAGGGTCTTTAATAGAAAATCCATGGGCTCCCCACATGGTCTTACATCCAAGTGCTATGGGCTCCCCCCATGGTCTTTAATAGAAAAGCCACAGGCTCTCCACATGGTATGACATCCAAGTTCCATGGGCTCCTCCATGGTTTTTATACAAGTATACCACATATACAACTAACATACCACATAGCATATAACCAACTAGTGTACCACATATCACAAAATGGGCTGGCCTTGGTGCCTTCGACCCATTGGTTAAGGCTGAACATAATCTAATTAAAGAACCCAAGCCCCAAGTCCTTTCACAATGGCCCAAAAGTCTTCCTTTGCTAATGGGCCAAAAGTCCATGTCCAAAATCGTTAATGTGCCTCATAGCCCAATAAGGCCCAACTTTAGCAACCATGGCCCAAAACAGATAAATTGACCCACCAACTCAAAACATGTCCACGCCTAATGACTGATTAGGCCCAAAGGGCTTTCAAGCCGAAAACAAGTCCAAGTTCATCTCAGTGCGTACGCCATGCATACCACTCATGTATGCTTAGCGTGCTGAGTCCCTGAGTTCTACACGTTGCGTACACTATATTACACCCAGCGTACAAACAGATTAAGCACCTTTTTCCATTAAGTGCTTATTACATGATGTTCCAACGTGCAATCTTTAGATCTAAGTGCATTAAGACGTCCTAAGATATAAAGTTGGCAACTTTATGCCTTTGCATGTTCCATATGCTCCCAACAACCCATTAAGACCTTTCCAAGAGTCTTAATCCATGCATGAGGTCAAAACACCCATCAAGACTCCATTTTTATGCTTTGAATGGACCAAACGACTTCAGATCTATCCTCCCTAAGCTATGTAGTCCCTCAAACTCTCAAGAGGTGGACCAAGAACACAAAAAGGGACTAAAGAGAAAACCCTAGCTCTAGATATGAAAATGATGACCAAGGTGAAAGCTTTTTACCTCCTTAAGCTTCCTAGGTTGTTCAAAATGTAAGATCCAGAAGCTCTTCTTCATTCAAGCTTGTTTCCTCCTCTTCCTTGTAGCTAACACACCAAAAGGATGGTGTTTAAACACTCACAAGCTCAAGAACACACACTCTAATGATTTTAGGGTTTTCAAGGATGTTTAAGGGTGAAGGTGTTGGATTAGGTGTCTAAGTCCATAACTATAATTGGTATGTACTTGACTTGATAGTAGCATGGTCCATTTCAGGTTGCCTTCACCAAAACAATTTGATATGATGGATATTTGAGAAAGAGGTTATTTGTGATTTATTAATATATTATAATTAAGAATAATATATTAATTAATAAATCATATTATTTAATTGGGTGAGGCTCAAATGAGATAAGGATGCTTATATAGCTCTTAAGTTCGGAAATTAGGGTTTGAACATTCATCACGTACGCCCCGTGTACCCTTTGGTACGCCCAGTATACGTGCTGGACCTCCGCGATCATCCATGTATGGTACGCTAAGCGTACTCCTGAAGTACGCCCAGCATACTTAAGGGACCATTATGCAATATTTATAATTTCAAGAGTTCCGAAGGTAATAGTTGATTTGTAGTGTTACAACTCTCCTCCACTTGAACTATACTTTGTCCTTGAAGTCCGCAGACGCAAACAGATCGGGGTAATGCTCCTGCATCTCATCCTCCGGCTCCCATGTCCATTCGGAGCCTCTTCGGTGCTGTCATTGCACCTTCACCAGCTTCACCTCCTTGTTACGAAGAACCTGAGTCTTCCTATCCAAAACCGCAATGGGTCTCTCAATGTATTTCAGGCTCTCATCAGCCTGAATGTCATCCAACGAAATAACTGTGGCCTCGTCAGTGACATACTTACAAAGTTGAGACACATGGAAGGTGTTGTGAATCTGGCTAAGCTCGTCTGGCAGATCCAAACGGTAAGCCACCTTGCCCACCCGGGCAGAAACCCTGAATGGACCAATGTATTGGGGCCCTAACTTTCCCTTCTTCCGAAACTTGATGACCCCCTTCCATGGCCACACTTTCAGCAAAACAAAGTCCCCCACCTGAAACTCAAGATCGGATCGATGCCGGTCAGTGTAGTTTTTCTAACGGCTCTGTACGACTCGTAGCCGGTCGCACACCTGTTGAATCAACTCTGTATTCATGAGCACCACCTCAGTGCTCCCCATGACTCGGTGTCCCGCATCATCCCAAAAAACTGGGGTTCTACACTTGCGACCATAGAACAACTTAAACGGGGGTCGGTCGATACTAGCATGATAACTATTGTTGTATGAAAACTCTGTTAGTGGGAGGTATGTATCCCAACTCCCTCCGAAATCCAATACACATGCCCGAAGCATATCCTCAAGTGTCTTGATCATCCTCTCACTTTGGCCATCTGTCTGGGGGTGGTAAGTTGTGCTGAAAAGTAACTGAGTGCCCAGTTCCTCGTGGAACTTCCTCTAAAATCTAGAAGTAAATCGAACATCCCGATTAAAGACTACTGACACTGGAAATCTGTGCCTAGCTACCACCTCTCGCATGTAGATATCCGTTGATTTCTCAACAGAGATGCTCTCGGAGATCGGAATAAAGTGGGCACTCTTCGTTAGTCTATCCACAATAACCCATATGGCATCCACACCCCTCGTTGTCCTCGGTAACCTCGTGATGAATTCCATGGTGATCTCTTCCCATTTCCACATGGGAATGGGTAGCGGATGAACCTTGCCATGAGGCTGCTGATGTTCGACCTTGACCTTCCTGCAGGTCAAGCACCGCTCCACAAACCAGGTGATCTCCCGCTTCATGCAGGGTCACCAGTAACTCAGTCTCAGGTCTCTATACATTTTTTGTAGCCCCTGGATATATAGAGAACTTGGACTTGTGTGCCTCCTCCAAAATCTTATGCCTCACACCCTCGGTTACCGATACCCACACCCTGCCATACTATGTCAGAAGACCTCGACTATCCAGAACAAACAAGGGATACTGACCCCGAATCTGCTCTAACTTCCAATTTTCTCTCTTCAAACCCTCCACCTGAACCTCCTTGATCATATCCAACAATGGAGAGATCATCGTCATCCTCGAGCAAACGTTCCCAATCGGGGAACCCACCATCTTGTGGCTCAAAGCATCGGCCACCACGTTGGCCTTCCCTGGATGGTACAAGATCTTGCAATCATAATCTTTCAGTACATCCAACCACCTCCTCTGCTGCATGTTCAGGTTTGATGATGCATCAAATACTTCAAACTTTTGTGATCAGTGAAGATGCCAAGATGGTGCACCAAACTCCATACAAATAGTGCCTCCAAATCTAGAAGGCAAACACCACTGCCCCCAATTTCAGTTCATGAGTAGGGTAGTTCACCTCATGAGGATTCAACTGCCTTGACGCGTACATGATCACATGCCCCCTCTGCATCATTACCGCCCCTAACCCTGAGATTGATGCATCATAATACACTACCAAATCATCTAGCCCTTCAGGTAGTACTAGAATTGAAGCCTCACATAACCTCTGCCTCAAGGTATCGAATGCCGACTGCTGGTCCGGGCCCCACCGGAAAGTCACATTCTTCTTGGTCAAATAGGTCAAAAGCACAGCGATCTTGGAGAAATCCTACATGAATCTCCGATAATACCCCGCTAGACCCAAGAAGCTACGGATCTCAGATGCGTTCTTCGGTACTTCCCACCGCATTACTTCTCAACCTTGGCTGAATCAACCGAAATACCCTCCTGGTTGATGATGTGCCCCAAAAACTGCACCTCTCGGAGCTATCCGGTACGGTGCCTTAGCTATCGGAGCGGCACCCGACACCAAATCAATATGAAACTCTACTTGCCTCTTTAGAGGCACTCCAGGCAACTCCTCGGGAAAGACATCCCGATAATCTCGTATGACCAGCACACTGCCCAATTTCGTCGTGGTCTCAACCCTCATATCCGAGATATATGCTAGAAATCTCGAACAACCTTGCTTAAGAAGTCTTTTAGCCCTCGCAGCTGAATAGAGGGTTAGCCCATGTGAGGCCCTCTCTTCATGAATAACCAGTTCTCCCCCACATGGGGTTCGAACCCTCACCAGATGGTGCTCGCAATCGATCATGGCTCCATTAGCCCCCAACTAGTCTATCCTAATGATCACCTTCAGCCCTCGGAATGGTATCGGGACTAGATCAACATGAAACCTCTCCCCAAGCACATTCAGGGCACAGTCCTGATACGCCCTCGCATCACTCACAGTGCGGTCATCCGCAATCTCAACCTCAAGCGGGGAATCCAAAGTCCCCAGTGCATCCCGGAACTTCTTGCTAAGTGCAAGAGATACAAACGATCGAGTAGCACCCAAATCGAATAGAACATGAGCTGACATACCATTGACCAAAAAGTTCCCTATACATGAGTACATATATACACATAAGCAATACAAATCCATATCAAGCAGGAAAGATAAAACACATACCAGCCATGACGTATGGCGCTGCCTGAGCCTCCTCGGTAGTCAACTAAAATGTGCGACTCTTCATCGCTGGAGCATCTGCCTTAGCAGGGCGGCCGTCAGTGATCCTTATTGTGGCAGGCACAAGCGTTGCCACTGCTCCTCCACCTCCCTGTAACCTCAGACAATCGGCCCGTTTGTGATCGGTCTGGTTGCAGTAGAAACAAATCAAGCCCTTCATAGGGCAATCCCTGATCATGTGGCCCAACTGGCCACATGCGTAGCATCCCGAGCATTTCGTTTGACAAGCCCCACTATGCGGTTTACCGCACTTGGCACACCGGCCACGGCCCTGCTGGAAGAATCCGAGGTCTTAGGCTTTTTATCCTGAACTACTGTTGTTTGTGCCTGCTCAGGCTTCTGCTTGGTGCGGAATTCCAACTCCATCTCCCGCTCACGGGCCTTCTCCTCCATCTCATTCAGGTTTTTTCACCTTGTAAAGCTCACAAACTCTCAGATATCATCCCTCAGCATGGAATGATACCTCGTCCTCCTCATATCCTCGTTTGTAGCATACTGTGGGATCAATAGTGCTCGTTCCCCAAACTTGGCGGTGATCTCCGCCACAGTCTTGGTGGTCTGGTGGAGCGCATGAAACTCCCTCACTAGCCGTTTCACCTCAATAGGTGGTGCAAACTCCAAATCGAAACGCTTGACGAACACTGCCCATGTCATCTCAGTCACACCGGCTGCTCCCACCTGGCTAGTCACCTCTCCCCACCAATCTCGGGCTCGATCCCTCAGCATACACGAAGCAAAACCCATATTTTCCACATCAGGGCAACAACTCGTGCGTTGGTCGTTCTCCATGTCCGCCACGCAGCGTTGGCTAACTATGGGGTCCCTGACCCCAAATAACTCTGGCGCCCCGCACGCCTTGAATTCCATGAATGAGGGAGTTTAGGTCCCAATCTGGCCCGCAACAATCTCGGCTCGGAACGACCTTAGCCTCTCTTCCATGATCTCCACCATCCCTTCCTTGATAGACTCAAAAATCATTGGGGTAGCGTCAAGGATGCCCCTCGTAACCTCGGCTGCAATAAGCTCTCACAGCCTCTCATCAATGGGCTCGATACCATCGCCCAACCCAGCTCCAGATCCTAATCCTGATCCCCTAGCTCCATGTCGTGTCACCATCATACTGTACCGCAATACCATAAATCATAACGATCAAGATGTCCAAAAAGGGGGTCCTGACGGGTTTTAGTCATAAGAACATCCTATGTGCTCATACAAACCCTAATGCTTGGATCTAGGTTTCTCTATTGTACATGCAATTTATCCAAGACTATAAACCCTAGATCTAGCATATGATAATCAATATAACATATAATTAGGGTTTAGATCATACCTTGATTGTTATATAGCAATAACAATCTCAAATCCTTCTTGTATTGACTTTAGAAAGCTTAGAGTCACAAATGTCACTCCTCTAATGGCTCACAAACACCAAGAGCAAAAGGATGAAGAAGAGAAGAGAAGGAGGCCGCCCAAAACGTGTGGAAACCCTAGAAGAAAGCTTATCCACGTTTTTGGGGCATAAGGGCTCTATATATAGTGAGGCTATTAGGGTTATCTAACAAGGAAACCCTAATTTGAATGCTTAAGCCCTAAGCAACCCATGGACTCCTTTCCTTAAAGGCCTTGGATGATTTCTAATGGGTTTCCCCATAGAACTCGTCCACTCCTTAATATAAGGCAATCCATAGCCCAAATTGCAATTATCTTATAATTACAATTCCAGTCCCTTAAGTTTAATTAATCTCTTTTAGTCACAAACTTAATTCTTATTAATTCTTGACTAATATTAATTAAACAATATGATTTCTCCTTTATTATATTATTCCCATAATATATTAATAAATCATATTTAATCCTTTCTCTCCATAATTTCATCCTATCAAGTTGCTTTGGTGAAGGCAACCCAAAAGGACCATGCACCATCGGGTCAAGTACATACCAAAATAGTTATGGACTTAGACACTAATCCAACAGTCTCCCACTTGGATAAGTCTAATAACTATTATGCGTATGACTTCAGATCCTGATCTGCAATCGTAGCTTTCCAAAGCCGTTGTCAACTCTGATCCTATCAGATACGCGTGTCCTTAGATAAGGGATCATATATTCCTCCATTCTAGATATCATATGAGATATGATTTCAAATCATTCTCTTTGTACTATATCTCGATTCCCGATTTATGACGACTGACTAATTGAACAAATCAAATTAGCCCTAGCCCGGCCGAGCATTTATGTTTGTCATTACTAAATCATCGAGGGGCCCAAAGATATCGCTTTTATCCTACTTTGGATAAAAGGAACGGATAAACTTTGACTCAATGCTCGCTTGCACTCACTTACCGAATCACACACAACAATATGTTTTATAACACCAAGTTACTGGTGCGTTTACATATTATCAATGTGCAACCGACTCGCAAGATACAACTCACACATCTCGGTTTCAAGAATATAAGATGTTATCGTCTCACCAATCACTCGTGATACAATTCATGGAGTGATCCAAGTGAGCGTGGGTTTAATCCAATGCTCAAATCATATTCATAAGCACTCATGAACGTTGCAGCAAACATTTGCTTATGTCTAATGCTCTTTAGACAATCCACACACCAGTTCATGACAGTCTTCATTCATACCTACTTCCAACATATGAACGACTGTGGCCCGTTCGAATAATTTGACTGTTCTAAACCAATTAAATTATTCAGGAAGTCAAAACATGCAAAGTGAAACACAAGGAAAATACTAATCCCATATGCCCTCAAACCTTTGAGTATAAATAAAACACCTTTTATTTATCACCATATCGATTACTCATTATTTGTTGTTTCGGGTAATCAACTTCTTACTTGAATTATTACACTTGTCTCATGCTCTTATCATGCACACAATGTTTACCTACGGTTCTTACTTTGTGAAATAGATCAAATGAACACATTTCCAATCATACTCACTTCACAACTCCTAATTCTTTTCACAAGTGAAAGAATATCAAATTCTTGCCACTTATGGAATATGCTAGATTCTAACATTTTATGCAATGATCCTTTCGTAATATCACTGCACTAAAGTCACAATGACTATTGCCAATGAAATTACAAAGTCCTCTATCGGAGATTGTTACAAGACAATTCCATAGATGTGATGTCTCTCACTCAAAGTACATTCCTTTAAACATCCTTTTGCATAAAAGTTTCTAATCTAGACATAGATTTTCAATATTCAATTCCCAATATGGACACGTTTCCATATTTTCCATATGACAACTCATTCTTAATAGAATCTTATCTATTTATAATAATTTCGATATGTTCCATCCAATACTATACTTCCAACTACTCACAAGCGACCAATCCGCAGAGAACGTTGGATTGTCCTTTGATAGTTGTTTAATTATCTTAGTCAAAACCGATTCTTGTCCTTTTCCCTTTAAATGCACTAGACATTTGGAGAATTTTAGAATGTTCAAATATTATAGCATTTGCAATCGATCCTATACCCGAATCGTATGGGACACGATGCATAATGTCTTACATAAAGCTTTGATACTTTATCAATCTTCTGCCATAATATTTTATGTGCTACGTTCTCACAATTCGAACTATGAAGAGGAATGCCGTAATCATAATCGAAATTTAAGAACGCACTATGTATCATTGACTAATTTATTAACATCCCACAACCTAAGCCTTTAGATTTGAAATGAAGCATAATATTCTCTCCCTTAATTATAGAAAAACAACTATTCAACCCTTACAACTTTGCAAAGTATGACTCTTGTTTTTCTATAATTAATATTGCTAACTTGCAATACTTGCCTTAATAATCATACAATCATAACATTTATGCTCCCACTATCATGATGATTATTATAAACATAACACTTATGCTCCCACTAGCTTTGACATGTATTCAGAAACCATCTTAACTTCCAGAAAAACAAGACTTATTGAATTTCTTAATTTCATGTTTCTAATACCTAATTCTTTGATAATCCTTTATCTAAGCTTATACACCTTTGCCTTAGATAGCTCATATGTGTGTCTAAACAATTCAGACTAATTGCCAAATCTCACAATTCGAATCATGGAAAGGGATACCGTAACCATAATTGAATTCGAGAATTCAATTTCACAATCACTATCTTCTTAAAATCTTTCTTAGTGAAAGCATTTCTTCACAGTCACTTTCATGAAGGAGGGAATCTTATGACACTTAGATTTTAATGGTGTATGTGTTTCTATCCATGTGAATTTGTCAAAACCAAAGTTTACGACAAATTCAAACTCATATGGACCGAACTTTCTTAATCTTGATTTCTTGCCTTATGGTAGCACGGCTGCCCACCATGTCTTCCAAGTAGTCAAGCAGCTCACCTTTTCCTATCAATGTACTTTTCATTGATCATGGTGTTTGCCTTTTATGCATTCAAATGAGAACTCATAGAACTCATATGCATAATTAAATCAATTGGAACGGCACAGAAACACGATAGGTTGTCAACCTCAACTCGTGTGCTAGTGATGATCGATAAGGTCTATTTTGATTTGTTCTTGAAACCTTTCAAGACCATTAAGACTCCCACTGACTCTTCGACATATAAGATTCTCTTGTGAATAACATTTCTTGACAAATATTCAAGAGTTAGTGTAGCTTTTATCACAACTTTCCACATTTGATGAATGTTATAAACCTTCTTAATACTTATCACTCAATGTCACAATCTTAACTCTAAGACTTGTTTTGGAACGAAGTATGATTGACTTCTTGATTTAACCATTTCTTCAATTCTTGATTCCTCTTCTTAGACATACAATTGTATTAAGACTCACTTAGAGGATCAATTGAGATACGGTTCTTAATCATTAAGACCTATCATAAAGCATAAAATGTACTCTCACTTCTTCTTAGAATGGAGAAACTTTTATATTTCTGCCTACTTGATTCTTCTTATTCGTTCTGCTATTGATTTAAACTTTTTCAATCAATTCAGAATTACACTTAATCTTATAAGTATACTCATATTTTCTAAACTTTTAGTAAATCATGATGAATATCTTTGTTACTCTTATGGTGAACTTGATCAACACGCAACTTTGTGTACTCGATCTCCTAGTCCTTCACTTGACACTTTGTCAATGAATTAGTCTAATTTCCAAATATGAAATTTCTCATTCATCGTGCAACCAAGTTGCATGATTCTAAGTTTCTGTCCAATTGAAACTTGGGCGATGAGAAACTTTCCCTATTCGGTAAATTTTCGACATTTCCACAAATAACATAATTAAGAAACAAATCCATTATTGCTAATAATAGAAACATTCTAACATCAATTTTTTCATACACGCCATTGCAAGGATAAATAAATAATATAAAATCAAAATTTATTTTATTGCGGAAAAATTTTGTCCTTACAATGCAATTCATTGAAAAACTATGCTAATATATCTTTCTTAGCAATCTAATTCTAACTCTAAGTAGTAGCTCAAGAATCTAATCTTCAAGTAATGCGATCGAAATCCATTCCTTCACGGTTAGATTCTGCTCACTTCTTCCCTTAAGCTTCCTTTCTTTTCTTCGATCCTACAAAACATCGATTGTAATCTTATCACATTATGTATTAAGAATCTACAATAGAAGCTTAAAATAGTTAGTCAATGGATTTTACCTAAAGCAGAGCCATACGTTTTGACTCTCCCATCTCTTAGATCTCTTAGGTAAATAGGGCAGCTTCATCCCCAATGCCCTTTCTCTTGGTAATAAAAGCAAATTGACTCTTTTGGAACAGGACATGGAACTACTTCAGACATTGCCTTTCTCTTATAATCAAACTTTTTGATCATGGCATGCCTTTCGTTGCCATTGTCTATATCCATAGAGGTCTTGAAGGCAGATTCACCAATCAACTTTGCTTTTCTATTGTGCCAAATCATTTCTGATTCAGCAGCAATAAGCATATATGTGAGATCTATAAGGGTCACGTCGCAGTTTATCATATAGTACTCTCTTACGAACTCACTATACGAGTTAGGAAGTGACTGAAGAACCCAATCAACAGCCATCTCCTCACAGACAACGGATCCCAACATTCTTAACCTATCAATGTGTGACTTCATCCCTAGGACGTGTGCACACACCGACTTTCCTTCTTTATGTTTACTTGCCAAAAGGGCTTGAGTGAGCTTGAACCTTTCAAGACTTCGAACTTGTGGGTTAGGGAGAATAATGGGAGGAGGTGGAGGAAGTGAAGCATGATCTCTTGTTCCTCGATCGAATCGTGGAATATCATCTTCATGTGGAATGTTTGTGCCACGGGATTTAGGAAGACCATAGTTGTCGAACTTTGACATATACAAAACGGGAGAAAACGAATTCAAGTTAGTTGATTGATTGAGTCCTTAGTAAATCACCCAAATGAGATACTAAGGCTAGGACCCAACACAATATGCTACAACCTAGAAAAGGGATGTCGTAATCTAGTTGCAGAATATTTGAAGGTAAGTGAATGACGATTCACTAATTTCCACCAAGAAAAAAAACGAAAAAGAAATTTAAGTTTTAAATCTATAAAAACTCCTAGATCCTTTGAGATTCATTGAACATTTCAATGGCATGTTTAAATATCGATATGCCCCTCTAGTTTGTGACTGGGATGCCGAGGATCACAAAGCGGGTGTGAATAACCATGCAAACTTACATGGTGCCCTCACATGTTACAGTCACCTATTCGATGTGCCGGTAAATCACACACACTCCACCGAACTATGACAAACATTGAGTCGCCCTTTGCTACCTTTGCTTAAAACCATTTAGTGTGCCGGTAAATCACACACGCTCCACTAACGTCTTCGCAAGGGCACAAAGTGTAATTTCATGGAATTGAATCAATTCACTTTTGCCTAAGTAACTAAGATTGGGAATTTGTAAAACATTTAGTTACTTTTGTACTTCGTTATACTTATAATGGAAGGTTTTGTCCTATCCTACCTGTTCGGCTAACGACCCTCCACAAGTCAAGAGTGCGGTGGGTAAGAATGGATACCCATTCAATCTGTAACGCCCCATTCCTGGTATGTTGCTTCCGTGGCATTTATTTAAAAGTTTTCGAGAGGGACTCGTCGAGTCTATGGCCCGACTCGTCGAGTAGGGACGACATTTCGAGCACGTGTTAGTCGGAGACTCGGCGAGTCCATATTCGGGACTCGGCGAGTCTGCCTGCTAGGTAGAAACCCTAAATCCCCAGGTTTGCACCCTATTTAAACCACCTTATGAGCCCCAAACTCGTTCCCTTCACCCTCAGAGCATCATTTAGCAAACCCTAATCATTCCCTTGAGTAATTGAACATTTCTTGTGTGAATCTTGAAGTTTTGAAGAGAAGAAGGAGGCTAGATCCAAAGGAGAAGAAGAAGATCCAAGGTCTTGCACCCATTTCAAAGTTTATTGAGGTATCAGCCGATTCCCTTCTGTTTCTATGATTTATTTCTCTTTCACAAGCATGTTTAGCCTCTTTTAGCCATTTCTTAGCTTGTTCTTAGTAGAGAGATCACATTAGATTGATTAGCCTTCGGATCTAGCCATGGTTCAGTTCCAAAATCATAGATCTATCACCTTTATAGAGCCATTTTGCATGATAGCCCTAGATCTACTCTTCTAAGTGCCTTTTTAGCCTTTATATCCCTTTTCATGTGTATGTACACGTAAAGTTGGAAACTTTACGTGGTAAATCAGCCTTAGAAACTCAGATCTATAAATTGTATGCGGTGGTTTTGATCAGAATCGATTTTTTAGGATCTGCATGCATGTGACTCGGCGAGTCGTTCTTCGGACTCGGCGAGTCAGGTCGCGAGTCCCCGATCTTTACCCTTTGAGTGATTCCGAGTGGAGGCCAGTGAGCAGTAGGATGGACTCAGTGAGTCGGAGGTTAGACTTAGTAATTGAGGGACTCGACGAGTTGTTCATACAACTCGGCGAGTCCAAGACAATCTTCTTAGATCGAAGAACAACTCGTCGAGTTGTTCATATGACTCGATGAGTCGGATGCAGATTGCCTGAGCTTTTGAATCAAGAGGTTACTCGTCGAGTCGATGCCATGCTCGACGAGTAGCCACGAGTAGGGTTGAGAAGTGAGACTAGGGACTCGGCGAGTTGGCGGCCCAACTCGGCAAGTCAGGTCAACTGTAGGTTGACTTTGACCGGGAGAGTTGACTTTGACCAGGGGTAAAAGAGTCATTTACCCAATGCAGTGATTAGCATCTGATTGAGTGTGTTTATGGATTTGTAGCCGGGGAGATACCGGAGCTGCAGTAGTTAGCTTCCAGAGCCATACACACAGCAGCCAGTTCACGAGGTGAGTTTCCTTCCAGTAGGAACGGGTCTAAGGCCACAACGCCGGCCCGTTCAGTCAGCAGTAGTTTTTGGACTTCGGTCCAATGCAGTAGTTAGTATGTTTGAAGCCTCCGTGGCTCAGACAGGATTTATGTGTTTATGCTAGTTGATATGTTATGCTATGCTGTGCTCAGTTAGTCCGGACTTCGGTCCGATGCAGGGGACGGGGTCCCAGTCAGTTTCGGACTTCGGTCCGATGTAGGGGATGGGGTCCCAGTCAGTTTCGGACTTCGGTCCGATGCAGGGGACGGGGTCCCAGTCAGTTTTGGACTTCGTTCCGATGCAGGGGACGGGGTCCCAGTCAGTTTCGGACTTCGGTCCGATGTAGGGGACGGGGTCCCAGTCAATTTTCGGACTTCGGTCCGATGCAGGGGACGGGGTCCCAGTCAGTGGGCAAGGCCCAGTATGTGCTTTATATGTATTGTATGGTATGTGGTAGTTTGGGGGAGCTCACTAAGCTTCGTGCTTACGGTTTCAGTTTTGGTTTCAGGTACTTCCGCAAGCAAAGGGAAGAGCTCGGGATGATGGCATCGCACACACCACAGCTTCATTTTTTGTCCTGGGAGTTGATTCAGTTTCTTGATATGTTTGGATACAGTTGTGATACAGTTCTTCTCACAGTATTTTATTATGGTTTTCGAAACACGCAATGTATGGTTTTATTATGCGATACTCAGTTTCATGGTTTTTGTTATAATAAAAATTGAAATTTTTGGGTCGTAATTTTTGGGTTGTTACAAGTTGGTATCAGAGCCTTGGTTTGAGGGATTCGGGCGCACTCCCGAGTGTGTCTGAACTCAAACTAAGGAAGTGGTAAAAAGTTTCTAAAAAAGAAAAGGATTTTGAAAAGCACTTAGAAAGAAATGAATTTTTAAACAAGATAAGGGTGTGATGCATGCGATCAGCTGAGCTCAAGTAAGTACTCCCAAATTACCCATACAAGTTTTATTATGATTAATTGTTCCAGTTTCAGTAGAACAGCATGCTAGTATACGACTAAGGATCTAGGAGGATGCCTTATGTGCCTGCTATATGTGTTTCAGCTTTATGAGAATTGCATGCTAGTATTGAGTAGACAGCAGTAAGATAGCATGTTTAGGTTATACCTGGTAGCGCGAGCTTAGCATTGTATGCTAGTACAGTTCCTCGTTATGAGAGTAGATTTGCTTGAGTAGTTTCCGGTGTCCGAATGCTGCTTGCTTCGTGCTTTGTAGAACTCTTGGTGATGAGAGCTAGCCGTTAGGTGAATACGTCACGTCACATGTGATCAGGGTTGAATAATCTCAGAGTGTTGGATTTGGCCCTATTGCGCAGCTCTTGTCTGAGTCCAACCGTTGTAGGGACAAGCCTTTTACTCGAAGGATTATCTGAGCCTCATCACATGTGATGGTATTCAGGTGATGGCTAATTAGCATTACAAGGAGGCCTTCAGCAGCTGAGGATTGGTTTGAGTGGAGTCAGAGATTTCCCTAGGGCAAGCCTAGGATGAGAGTAGCAGAGATCAGTAGTAGTAGAAGTGACTTGGTGGAGTCAAGGCAGTTCTTGAGGAAAGTACGGGTAGATGTGGAAGGTAGTATGGGCCCGTACTACTGAAAGCAGAGGATCCGTACTCGAATCAAGGAAGGCCGAGAAAAGAGCAGGAAGCTAGTAGTAGTATCAAAGATCCCTTGAGATATTTCAGTTTTCTGATGTTGCTATGATGTGATTCAGAATGGTGGTTTTGCGTTCGAGGCCAGCAGCCGGCAGTGGAGGTGCCGGGGAGGGATCAGGATCAGGCTCGGGGGACGAGCGCATGGATGAGCAGACCAGAGAGTTTCTTTCTTCAGAGATTACTCGTGTCATACTGGAGCAGACTCCTGTGATCTTCGGTTCGATCAAGGAGGGTATCCTAGAGCTGATGGATGAGAGGTTGGGCACCTTCCGTGCCGAGGTGGCGGCCATGATGGGGTCGCGCACACTTACGTTCAAGGAGTTCAGGGCATGTGGAGCTCCAGATTATCATGGGGCGCGGGACCCCATAGCGAGTACTATATGGTTGGCGGATGTGGCCAACGTGTTCCGCACGAGCAGGTGTCCCGAGGGGGACAAGGTTAGATTGGCGTCCTGTCTTCTGAAGGACAGGGCATGGGATTGGTGGGAAGAGGTCGGACATACCATTGGAGATGATGCAGCGTTTGATGCCATGACCTGGGCTGATTTCTCTACCAGGTTCAGGGCGGAGTTTGCACTGGTTATTGAGGTGCAGCAGTTAGCCAGAGAGTTTCAGGACCTCACAGATCCAGGATTCAGCCGAGCCACGGTCGATGTGGCAAGTGTGGGAGGATGCACGATGGGTGTGCAAGGTAGGGAGTTCCGGCTGCTTCAAGTGCGGTCGGACTGGGCATTTGAGCAGGGATTGTACGACCCCTGCTACTGCCATCGCAGCATCAGATCTGATTTGCTTTCAGTGCAATCAGAGGGGACATAAAAAGTCCCAGTGCCCGAGTTTAGCCGCAGTAGGGAAGGTGGCTGCACCTGCCCCTGCTACTTTGAGGATTACAGATGGCCGGCAGGGCCGAGCCGAGGCGCCAGTGGCGAAGAGTAGGGCTTTTCAGATGACAGCAGAGGAGGCGCGAGCGACTCCTGATGTGGTGACGGGTATGTATTTTCCCTTCATCTCTTTATTATTGATTGATTATTGCTTATGATTATATGTTTTCATATAGGGTCGTTCTCTGTGAACGGCATTTCTGCTATGGTATTATTTGATTCGGGGGCTACCCGATCGTTTGTATCGCTAGCGCTTAGCAAGAGATTTAGTAAAGCTCTAGGGGAGCTGGATTGTCCACTAGAGGTTGAGATAACAGATGACAGGACCGTGAGGGTCGCCAGAGTGCATAGAGGGTGTTCTCTTCAGTTATTTGACGAGTAGTTTTCGGTGGACCTGGTTCCTATTCCCCTACAAGGGAATAAGGTTATAGTAGGCATGGATTGGCTGAGTCCCAATGGGGCGGTGATTGATTGTGAGCTGCAGCTAGTGAGGGTTCGCACTCCTAGTGGGGGAGAGTTAGTGCTTCAGGGCGAGAGGCCACAGCGCAGACCAACCTTTTGTTCTGCCGCGAGAGCGACACGCTATTTTCAGCAGGGTTGCGCTGGTTATGTAGCTTATGTCTTGGATGCCCGGGAGAAGGGCAAGACGACAGTTGATGATGTTCCGGTTGTGCGAGACTTCCCGGATGTATTTCCCGAGGATTTACCGGGAATACCTCCTGAGAGGCAGGTCGAGTTTAGGATCGACCTGATTCCTGGTGCGGCTCCGATAACCAAGGCACCGTACCGTCTAGCTCCCCCTGAGATGCAGGATTTGTCTACGCAGCTGCAGGAGCTGCTAGACAAGGGTTTCATTCGGCCGAGCAGTTCGCCTTGGGGAGCGCCGATCCTGTTTGTGAGGAAGAAGGATGGGTCACATCGTATGTGTATAGATTACCGGGAGTTGAATAAGGTAACGGTGAAGAACCGTTACCCACTTCCGAGGATAGATGATTTGTTTGACCAACTTCAGGGAGCGTCTTGGTTCTCCAAGATCGATCTACGCTCCGGATATCATCAGGTGCGGGTTAGGGATGAGGATGTGCAGAAGACTGCTTTCAGGACCAGGTATGGTCATTATGAGTTTGTGGTGATGCCATTTGGGCTCACCAATGCTCCAGCCGCATTCATGGATCTCATGAATCGCGTGTGTAGACCGATGCTGGATCGGTCAGTGATAGTATTCATAGATGATATCTTGGTGTATTTCAAGACGCAGGAGCAACACGAGGAGTACCTGAGGGAGGTGCTGGAAGTTTTGAGGAGGGAGAGACTTTTCGCAAAGTTCTCCAAGTGCGAGTTCTGGTTGCGCGAGGTGCAGTTCCTTGGTCACCTCGTCAACCAGAAGGGTATTTTGGTGGATACGGCTAAGATAGAGGCCGTGATGCAGTGGGAGGTCCCGAAGTCTCCATCCAAGATTCGGAGCTTCCTAGGGTTGGCAGGGTATTACCGGAGGTTCATTCAGGATTTCTCCAAGATAGCAGTGCCGCTCACCCGACTGACCAAGAAGTCGGTGGTATTTCGTTGGGGGCCTGAGCAGCAGGCAGCATTCGAGACCCTCAGGCAGAGATTGTGCGAGGCTCCGATCCTTACCTTGCCAGAGGGGGTAGAGGACTTTGTAGTCTACTGTGATGCCTCAATCACAGGTATGGGAGCAGTGTTGATGCAGCGAGGCCATGTGATAGCTTGCGCCTCGAGGCAGTTGAAGCCTCACGAGGCTAACTATCCTACCCATGATTTAGAGTCGGGGGCGGTTGTGTTTGCCCTCAAGATTTAGAGACATTATCTTTATGGGGTCCATTGTATTATCTATAGGGATCACAAGAGTTTGAGGTACCTTATGGATCAGCCGAGTCTGAACATGAGGCAGAGGAGGTGGTTGGATGTGCTGAAAGATTATGATTGTGAGATCCTTTACCATCCAGGGAAGGCCAACGTGGTGGCCGACGCCCTAAGCCGCAAGGTGTCGGCAGCCCCTATCAGAGGTTTGTGTTTGAGGATGACAGTGATTACTCCGTTGTTGGAATGGATTAGGGAGGCTCAGGTCGAGGGCCTCAAGGAGGAGAGGCAAAAGTGTGAGAAGATAGTGGGCTGAGTAGCTTCATTTGATTATGACAGTCGGGGATTGCTGACACTTCATGGGAGAGTGTGGGTACCGTACTGGGGTGGGGTACGGCAAGTGTTGATGGACGAGGCTCATAAGTCACGATTTTCTATCCACCCAGGGGCGACGAAGATGTATAGAGATCTTCGACCCGATTATTGGTGGCCCTGCATGAAGCGGGATGTCGCTTGGTATGTTGAGAGATGCCTGACCTGCAGGAAGGTCAAGGCGGAGCACCAGAGGCCTCACGGCAAGATGCAGCCGTTAGACATTCCCGTGTGGAAATGGGAGGACATTACCATGGATTTTATCACCAAGCTTCCCAGGACCGCACGAGGGGTAGATTCGATATGGGTAGTAGTGGATCGGTTGACGAAGAGTACTCATTTTATCCCGATCCAGGAGAGCACATCGGCAGAAAAGTTAGCCGATATCTATGTGCATGAGGTAGTGGCACATCATGGAGTGCCGGTATCGGTGGTGTCAGACCGAGACGTCCGTTTTACATTCAGATTCTGGAAGCGGTTTCACGACGAGATGGGTACTCGTCTCTATTTCAGCACCGCTTTCCACCCTTAGACGGACGGGCAGAGCGAGAGGACGATTCAGACTCTCGAGGACATGCTCAGGGCATGTGTTCTAGACTTCGGTGGCAGTTGGGATACGTATCTTCCATTAGCGGAATTTTCGTATAACAACAGTTATCATGCGAGCATTAATCGACCTCCCTTTGAGATGCTTTATGGGAGGAAGTGTAGGACCCCGATTTGTTGGGGCGAGGTCGGTCAGCGGGTCGTTGAGAGCACAGAGGTGGTGCTCAAGACGACCGAGTTGATTCAGCAAGTCCGTAGTAGACTGCAGACTGCGCAGAGTCGGCAGAAGAGCTACGCCGACAGGAGTCGTTCAGACTTGGAGTTCCGAGTGGGCGATATGGTCCTTTTGAAGGTCTCACCCTGGAAGGGTGTCATCAGGTTTCGGAAGAGGAGCAAGCTGGGCCCCAGATTCATTGGTCCTTTCAGGGTTTTGGCCCGAGTGGGTCGGGTTGCTTATCGATTGGATCTTCCAGTAGAGCTTAGCCAGATACACAACACTTTCCACGTGTCTCAGTTGAGGAAGTGTTTGGTGGATGAGTCAGCAGTGGTTCCCTTAGAAGATATTCAGGTTGATAGCAGCCTGAATTATATTGAGAGGTCGGTCGCGATTCTGGACCGGAAAACAAAGACCTTGAGGAACAAGGCAATTCAGTTAGTGAAGGTGCAGTGGCAGCACCGGAAGGGGTCTGAGTGGACGTGGGAGGCTGAGGAAAAAATGAGAGAGCACTACCCGGAGTTATCTGCAGATTCAGCCGTAGCAGACTTCGAGGACGAAGTCTGAGACAAGTGGGGGAGAATTGTAACGCCCCATTCCTGCTGTGTTGCTTCCGTGGCATTTATTTAAAAGTTTTCGAGAGGGACTCGGCGAGTCTATGGCCCGACTCGTCGAGTAGGGACGAGATTTCGAGCACGTGTTAGTCGGCGACTCGGCGAGTCTTCCTGCCAGGTAGAAACCCTAAATCCCTGGGTTTGCACCCTATTTAAACCACCTTATGAGCCCCAAACTCGTTCCCTTCACCCTCAGAGCATCATTTAGCAAACCCTAATCATTCCCTTGAGTAATTGAACATTTCTTGTGTGAATCTTGAAGTTTTGAAGAGAAGAAGGAGGCTAGATCCAAAGGAGAAGAAGAAGATCCAAGGTCTTGCACCCATTTCAGAGTTTATTGAGGTATCAGCCGATTCCCTTCTGTTTCTATGATTTATTTCTCTTTCACAAGCATATTTAGCCTCTTTTAGCCATTTCTTAGCTTGTTCTTAGTAGAGAGATCACATTAGATTGATTAGCCTTCGGATCTAGCCATGCTTCAGTTCCAAAATTGTAGAATTATCACCTTTATAGAGCCATTTTGCATGATAGCCCTAGATCTACTCTTCTAAGTGCCTTTTTAGCCTTTATATCCCTTTTCATGCGTATGTACACGTAAAGTTGGAAACTTTACGTGGTAAATCAGCCTTAGAAACTCAGATCTATAAATTGTATGCGGTGGTTTTGATCAGAATCGAGTTTTTAGGATCTGCATGCATGTGACTCGGCGATTCAGGTCGCGAGTCCCTGATCTTTACCCTTTGAGTGATTCCGAGTGGAGGCTAGTGAGCAGTAGGATGGACTCAGTGAGTCGGAGGTTAGACTCAGTAATTGAGGGACTCGACGAGTTGTTCATACAACTCGGCGAGTCCAAGACAATCTTCTTAGATCGAAGAACAACTCGTCGAGTTGTTCATATGACTCGACGAGTCGGATGCAGATTGCCTGAGCTTTTGAATCAAGAGGGTACTCGTTGAGTCAATGCCATGCTCGACGAGTAGCCACGAGTAGGGTTGAGAAGTGAGACTAGGGACTCGGCGAGTTGGCGGCCCAACTCGGCGAGTCAGGTCAACTGTAGGTTGACTTTGACCGGGAGAGTTGACTTTGACCAGGGGTAAAAGAGTCATTTACCCAATGCAGTGATTAGCATCTGATTGAGTGTGTTTATGGATTTGTAGCCGGGGAGATACCGGAGCTGCAGCAGTTAGCTTTCAAAGCCATACACACAGCAGCCAGTTCACGAGGTGAGTTTCCTTCCAGTAGGAACGGGTCTAAGGCCACAACGCCGGCCCGTTCAGTCAGCAGTAGTTTCTGGACTTCGGTCCAATGCAGTAGTTAGTATGTTTGATGCCTCCGTGGCTCAGACAGGATTTATGTGTTTATGCTAGTTGATATGTTATGCTATGTTGTGCTCAGTTAGTCCGGACTTCGGTCCGATGCAGGGGACGGGGTCCCAGTCAGTTTCGGACTTCGGTCCGATGTAGGGGACGGGGTCCCAGTCAGTTTTGGACTTCGTTCCGATGCAGGGGACGGGGTCCCAGTCAGTTTCGGACTTCGGTCCGATGTAGGGGACGGGGTCCCAGTCAATTTTCGGACTTCGGTCCGATGCAGGGGACGGGGTCCCAGTCAGTGGGCAAGGCCCAGTATGTGCTTTATATGTATTGTATGGTATGTGGTAGTTTGGGGGAGCTCACTAAGCTTCGTGCTTACAGTTTCAGTTTTGGTTTCAGGTACTTCCGCAAGCAAAGGGAAGAGCTCGGGATGATGGCATCGCACACACCACAGCTTCAGTTTTTGTCCTGGGAGTTGATTCAGTTTCTTGATATGTTTGGATACAGTTGTGATACAGTTCTTCTCACAGTATTTTATTATGGTTTTCGAAACACGCAACGTATGGTTTTATTATGCAATACTCAGTTTCATGGTTTTTGTTATAATAAAAATTGAAATTTTTGGGTCGTAATTTTTGGGTTGTTACACAATCGCCATTTTATAGGCAATTTCCTTAACCACCCCTTATAGACCAGCTTCGTGAATGAGGCCTACTAACGGTAAGACTGACTTTTACTCATACATATATATAATGTTAGACTTTTAATGTTATATATAGTATAGGGTGTATTTTACACTTTTAAAATACTAGGAGGTCAAATTTAACAATTATACTTTTAATTCAATTACATTGTAAACCTAAACTTTTATGGATTTATTAAACCTCTTTTAATTATACACCTTAATTAATTAATAAAACCATAAGGGTGTGATTTGAACTTTTCAAAACAATATTAGGGTTTTAGAATTTAACATTCCTAAATTAAATCTTTAATCAACTTTTAAATTCCAAAACTTGAGGGCAAGTTTTGAAACATTTCAAAACATTTAGGTTTAGAATTTAAATATACATCAAAATTAAACTTTTAATCAAAATTTAAATTCCAAAACTTGAGGGCAAGTTTTGAAACCTTTTCAAAACATTGGGGATCAAATAACAAATAATCTAAATTAACATTTAATCACATAATTATCCATATTTGATTTATTTAATAATTTCTTGCAAAACAATTTACCAATTTAATCAAAACAATTAATCAATTATCACATAAGGAAATAAATATTTTATTAATTGATAAATATCTTCAATTAGATCAAGAATATACTCATATATATCATAAAATCGGATTTATATTGATCTAATATGATAAAGGCAAGTATCTCAAAGATAAACAGCAAGAAATCCCGATATTTGCTCTATCTGACGTTTGGACTCGCCGAGTACCCTAATGGACTCGCCGAGTCGAGCCTACTCGCCGAGTCCATCAGACAGATACACAAAAATCGAATTATTTAACTTGAACAAACATACAAGTCATCAATGCAATAGAAACCAATCAAGGCTCTGATACCACTAATGGGTTTTTAGTCATAAGAACATCCTATGTGCTCATACAAACCCTAATGCTTGGATCTAGGTTTCTCTATTGTACATGCAATTTATCCAAGACTATAAACCCTAGATCTAGCATATGATAATCAATATAACATATAATTAGGGTTTAGATCATACCTTGATTGTTATATAGCAATAACAATCTCAAATCCTTCTTGTATTGACTTTAGAAAGCTTAGAGTCACAAATGTCACTCCTCTAATGGCTCACAAACACCAAGAGAAAAAGGATGAAGAAGAAAAGAGAAGGAGGCTGCCCAAAACATGTGGAAACCCTAGAAGAAAGCTTGTCCACGTTTTTGGGGTATAAGGGCTCTATATATAGTGAGGCTATTAGGGTTATCTAACAAGGAAACCCTAATTTGGATGCTTAAGCCCTAAGCAACCCATGGACTCCTTTCCTTAAAGGCCTTGGATGATTTCTAATGGGTTTCCCCATAGAATTCGTCCACTCCTTAATATAAGGCAATCCATAGCCCAAATTGTAATTATCTTATAATTACAATTCCAGTCCCTTAAGTTTAATTAATCTCTTTTAGTCACAAACTTAATTCTTATTAATTCTTGACTAATATTAATTAAACAATATGATTTCTCCTTTAATATATTATTCTCATAATATATTAATAAATCATATTTAATCATTTCTCTCCATAATTCATCCTATCAAGTTGCTTTGGTGAAGGCAACCCAAAAGGACCATGCACCATCGGGTCAAGTACATACCAAAATAGTTATGGACTTAGACACTAATCCAACAGGTCCTTCCACACCGGTTCTCCTTAGAGCTTCCAGATCTAACATTGGTTCGGGTACAGGTCCTGTGCTTTCAGTAGTACGGGCCCAATACTACCTTCTACACCTACATGTACCTTCCCTAAGGCTCTACCTGATGACTCTAATTCATCCCAGAATACCGCATAGCTCAAAACCTAGGCTATCCTAAGATTTGCTCCATCTATATCAAACCAGAACTCAATCATAACATGTTTCCTTTATGCATGCAAATTATACACAGAACAGGATCAAATAGACTTTCGAATAATAGATTCTACCCTAGGACCGCAACCAGACAAGGAACGGGAAATAAGGCCAAATCAATCGTTATAAGGCTATAAGTTCCTAACCGTATACAATTTTAAAAGCATACACATAGCAAGATCCATCGGACTATCATAATCCAAATATCAGTATCACATGGCTAACATATTGGGGAACCACTTACTTGAGCTCGGCTGATCACGCGCATTGCACTCTCCTCTTTTTTCATTTTAAGAAGTTTTTAACTTTTGATTTTTTTTTAAAACAATTTGTTTACCATTTCCTTAGTTTGAGTCCTGGCACACCCAAGAGTGTGCCCGAATCCCTCAAATCAAGGCTCTGATACCAACTTGTAACAACCCAAATTATCAAATAAAATTTTCATTTTTAAATAACCAAAACAATCCCATAAAATGTGAAATATCAATGAAAACTATTTTCAAATCCATAACATCAACATTTTATTTCAAATATCAGAGTGTCCCATCAAATTAAATGTCGGAGAGTGCATGTTGTGCCATCAAGCATTGCCCTTTCCCTTAGACTCAGAAGTACCTAAAACAAATCAACAAACTATAAGCTAATGCTTAGTGAGTTCCCCAGAGCATATCCCACAAGTCCACATAATCACATATACCATATTAGCTATAAAAGCTACATAAACCACATAAGCCATGCATACAACATATAGGGATGCCATGGGCTCCCCCTAGGGTCTTACTCTAAGATGTCATGGGATCCCCGCATGGTCTTACACCTAAATGCCATGGGCTCCCTCATGGTCTTCAATAGAAAAGTCATGGGTTCCCCACATGGTCTTTACATCCAAGTGTCATGGGCTCCCCCATGGTCTTTAATAGGAAATCCATGGGCTCCCCACATGGTCTTACATCTAAGTGTCATGGGCTCCCTCCATGGTCTTTAATAGGAAAGCCATGGGCTCTCCACATGGTCTGACATCCAAGTGTCATGGGGTCCCCCATGGTCTTTCATACAAGTATACCATATATACAACTAACATACCACAGAGCATATAACCAACTAGTGTACCACATATCACAAAATGGGCCGGCCTTGGTGCCTTCGACCCATTGGCATGGTGAGGAGACTCACCTCTATCTGTTGAATCCGAAAGTTGCACTCCTAACAATCCATAAACACCCGTGTTGAACAATAATACCATTAACCCAAGGTTAGGGCTGAAAATAATCCAATTAAAGAACCCAAGCCCCAAGTCCTTTCACAATGGCCCAAAAGTCCTCCTTTGCTAATGGGCCCAAAGTCCATATACAACATCATTAATGGGCCTCATTGCCCAATAAGGCCCAACTTTAGCAACCATGGCCCAAAACAGATAAATTGACCCACCAACTCAAAACATGTCCAGGCCCAATAACCGATTAAGGCCCAAAGGGATTTCAATCCGAAAATAAGTCCAAGTCCATCTCAATGCGTACGCCATGCATACCACTCATGTACGCTTAGCGTACTGAATCCCTGAGTTGTGCGCGTTGTGTACACTATACTACGCCCAACGTACAAACAGATTAAGCACCTTTTTCCATTAAGTGCTTATTACTTGATGTTCCAACATCCAATCTTTAGATCTAAGTTCATTAAGATGTCCTAAGGTATAAATTTGGCAACTTTATGCCTTTTCATGTTCCATATGCTCCCAACAACCCATTAAGACCTTTCCAAGAGTCTTAATCCATGCATGAGGTCAAAACACCCATCAAGACTCCATTTTTTATGCTATGAATGGACCATAGGACTTCAGATATCCTTCCTAAGCTCTGTAGTTGCTTAAACTCTCAAGAGGTGGTCCAAGAACACAAAAAGGGACTAAAGAGAAAACCCTAGCTCTAGAAATGAAAATTATGACCAAGGTGAAAGCTTTTTACCTCCTTAAGCTTCCTAGGTTGTTCAAAATGTAAGATCCATAAGCTCTTCTTTGTTCAAGCTTGTTTCCTCCTCTTCCTTGTAGCTAACACACCAAAAGGATGGTGTTTAAACACTCACAAGCTCAAGAACACACACTCTAATGATTTTAGGGTTTTCAGGGACGTTTGAGGGTGAAGGAGGTTAGTTAGGGTTTGGCTCAAATGAGATAAGGATGTTTATATAGGTCTTAAGTCTGGAAATTATGGTTTGAACATTCGTCACGTACGCCCCACGTACCCTCTGGTACGCCCAACATACGTGCTGGCCTTCCGCAATCATCCATGCATGGTATGCTAAGCGTACTCCTGAAGTACGCCCAACGTACTTAAGGGACCATTATGCAATATCTATAACTTCAAGGGTTCCAAAGGTAATACCTGATTTGGAGTGTTAAAGTTTATGTTTTAGGTACTCCGGTTTTCAAATGAAAGAGCTCGGGGAGATTGTAGTGCACACACCACCTGTTTCCGCACTCTATGAATTACTATGATTCGATGATGTTTTGCTAAAATTTGGTTACCTTGAGTTTATGGGAATAATATGTATTAGCAATTTATTAATCTAAAAACAAAAAATTTATGTCATAATTTTTGGGGCGTTACACATACCCAGTACCGTTTGAAAGGGACCAAGGGGGTGAAATAGATTTAGTTATGTTTAAACTGTTATGCATGTACGGTATTGGGTATTTTGGGGGAGTTCACTAAGCTTTGTGTTTCGGTTTTCAGTTTATGTTTCAGATACTTCCAGCTCAAAAGGGAAGTGTCCGGCTTGATCGCACCGCATCAGCCCAAGTTTTCCGCATTATGTGATTTTGGGATTTGTACTCTAATATTATTTCACTATGATACACAATTGTTTGTTTTAACATGATTATTTGATGTTTTGGAATGAGTTAAAAATGAAATTTTTGTATGAAATTTTTGGGATGTTACAAAACGGTTTGTCTTTAAAGAAGGAATCATGACGGGTAGGTCAAAAATTAAGAGTCATGGTGGAGGCGTGAAAATGAAGAGACCCAAAGGGGATATGGCAATATAGAAAAAATAAAGCAAAGGACAGGTGAGGTGTCGTCTGGACGAAAAGTTGTGTAACCTATATCAATTGAGAAATCAACACGTTTTAACTGGTTCCTGAAACCAAGCAAGAGCTGGCAATCAGCTTTGAAGGAATCGTCGGGAATGAAGAAAACCCAATAGTAAGGTATAGGGACGCCACCATAAAAGAATCAAGAGGTCAGTAAAGATGACGGTATATAGACCCCAACATGAGAAAAGTATTGATGAAGATGATGGTGAAGTGGTGTAAATCAGTTGCAAATGGACGTATACGTTAAGAATGCCTCCCACATCATTTTATTGGAGGACGAAAGCATCGATGTGGACATAAACGCAAGTCTTTAACATATATATATATATATATATATATATATATATATATATATATATATGTTATAATGTGGATGGACAACTATTGTGCAGACATGTGGACATCGTTATTCAATTATAATTACTAAGAGAATATGTTGTTTAGTAATGTAAATACGTTCAACCTCACAAAACTATTATCATTTTCATGCATTCTCACTAGTTCTTATTCATTTTTGTTCTCACGCATAGTTTTTCATTCTTTTTCATTTCTACAAAATACGACCCAATAAATATTGTGACAAAATTTAACAGAATGAGAATAATAAAAGAAATCTATAATAACACAATTTAATTAGTAAGAATGCATAATAATGACAATAGTTATATAAGACTGAACATATTCACATTATCAAACAACATATTTTCTTTGTCATTCTCACATAATTACATTGTCCGCACAATAGATCAAACAACATATTTTCTTTGTCATTCTCACATAATTACATTGTACGTACAATATATATATATATATATATATATATATATATATATATATATATATATATATATATATATATATTGCGGTTTGAACCGATTGGAAACCGCAAATCGCACCGCATAATTTAACAAAATTTCAAACAGCAAACCGCACCATATTAGTTCTAACCGTGTTCTGTGATGCGGTGCTAAGTTTATACCTTTTATCCACACCCCTACTTTCCATCCTAAGGCCACATGCGTGCATGTGGCTGTCCTTTTAACTGATAATTAATTAAGCGTGTAACAAACATATCTTGTTTTTCTTTACATATCCATACGTGCATAGAATCCATTCATATATACTAGAATGAAGAATTGGTTTATAAAAATAAAAAACCTTGATTTATAGATCATGCATATCACAATTAAAATGAGGAGAGCAGCTAGTTTTCAGAAACAAAAACAAATTAAAGACCAAAATCACCATTTGAAAAAGTTCCATATCCAACACTCTTGAATCTTGATCCTTGTATCAATGATCGATGGATGTCAGCCAGACTAGATCTAGGTCGACATTGCAGGTTGCACCGCTGGCATTGCTTTTTCTAGGGCACCGTGGCTCTGCTGCACCGCCACCGGTTTATCTGTGTTTTTAACACCACCAGTACTGGGTTTCTGAAAAGGGTTCTTCTCAGTGTTAACGTGACCAGCTGCGGTGAAGGTGGGACTATTAGGACCACCACTAGCGGCGGCGGCGTTTTGGGAAAAAGCCTCTTGTTTCCGGAGCTCAGCCAGCCTGATCCTATCTTCTTTCCTTAACGTAGCCATGTCTTTTTCGATGGGATCACTCGTACTGATCTTCTCAACCTTCTCTTCTAACACCGCCTTCGTCTTCTCCATTCCTGACAGCGCCGACGCGGCGATGTTCGCCGCCGTTTCCTTCATGGCCTGCATCTGTTATATATCTGTTCGTACTTTATGTTATGTTAAATTGTTAATCTTCCTTCAGGTTTATTTGGTTTCTGTGTAAATGGTTGATTGAGGAATGCAGTAAGTACGTGTACAATATATGAGGAGGGTTCGACGATGGAGATGAAGTGACGAACATACGTTTGACACGTGGGAGCTCTAAACTGACACGTACCTGATGACCTGACACGTGGCAATAATCGTGTAATGTTTTCAGGTGATTGGGTTGTTCGTATTAATCGAAACTTATTCCCTTGAAATATGACGACGTTAGTGGTATCAATTTACTCCGTTGATAATCCACGATGGGCCGGCCCAAACATAATAAACACAACTATGGAAAAGGAAAAACAAGAGATTATATGAATACATAGTTGGTTGACTTGGGTCCGAAATATAGTAAAGTAATTTTCATGATAGTATAAACTTTGAATATTATTTTATTTATCGTTTGAACTCATAGTTAAACCATGGAATAACCTTGATGTGTAGACTCTTATTTATCCGATATGGATGATAAATTTAATTTTTAACCAATTATAGCTAGTAATATATGTATAGATGTGTATCTATAATATGAGTGTATTTGTATTTTTTTTTTTTTCTGACTTTTCACTTATTAAAATTTATGTTTTGTAAAAGAAAAAATTATATAAAACATAAAAATTAAAATTTTCACTATATTATCTTTAATTCATCTGGATTATAAGGTTGTCATGAATATTGAGTACAACTAGCAAATTGATTTATGTGTGATCTATGGAATTCAACGGACATTTCTAGTTCCTAATATGTGGTGCTGTTTTTTTTTCACATTCAAGCATATTCTATTGTTTTTTTATTTAATTTAACAAATGCAGTTATTGATCTACATTTTAAATATAGAGTTGGAAAAGTAATTTATATGATAAAATAATCAAATAACGTGTCAAATTATAATGCCTAATCTTAAAAGGGTCATGGTATCTATTTTTCACCATACCACATACTACCTTCATTTTTAGTGATTACTTGTTGCACTTTAAGCTATTTTTACAAGACAAAAAAAAGTAAATTTCAACCAAATTTATATCCATTTTGCACAAATTTCCATCTCAACGACTTGTACGTACATTTTGTTAAACATAAAAAGTTTATGAACTAATAGTTATATTCGGTTTACAGTACCACGTATGTAAAGCATTATCCTTCATCCTTGCATTATTTATGTTGACTCGGTCAACTCTCGTACTCTTGAATAGGATCAATAGGAGATTGATCCACATCCAATCTCGTAAGAACTTCTGGGACCCCACTTGTGTCTCTTAATATCTGAACAAACACAAACTCCGCTATAAAAACCTTTTAAATGTAAAATAACAATAACAATATATAAGTATATATGTGCAAACAACTTACTAGGATCTCTTCATCAAGATAAGAAATCATAAACATCCTCTGAAAAGCCCCATCTGAATCATTCATTCATTCAGAGTTAAGAAAAGAAAAAGAATTAATAGGGAATAAGGATGAAGAAAACTGACTTAGGGGAAGTCTTAATCCACTAGAAACAGCATCCTTAATTGGAGATGGAAGTTGTTGCATGGTGTTAAGTGCTTGAGTTAAAGCCCCTTTTAGTTGTTCTGGAATTGTCCCTTCATCAACTGTTGGAGTTTCAAGGACTCCTTCTGTATATTCTTCTTTTATCCTAAGTGGCCCTTCAACTGTTAACTTTGTGCTTATAATAAACTTGTTTTCTATCTGCAGTGCATATTCATATTCATAAGTCATATATTATATATAAGATAACAATTTACAATAATATATTTTGTTACCGCATTCAGAAATTTCATGTTTGCAGTAATCTTGGCATATCCATCCTTAATCACCACATCCATCTTACTCATATTTGCTATTGAAGTAGGAAATCTCCTACATTACATATATGATGAGAAAAAAAAAAAAAAAAAAAAAAAAATTTAACTTAAAAGAATATAGAAACATAATTAGAGTTAACTAATAATTAATAAACAGTTGGTTACTCGGATAATAATCTGGCAGCAAATAATCCAGGGCTTCCATATCCAATCCACTCAAAGTTCCATCTGCCTTCAAAAAATGGTGACCTGATAATAAAAAAGTAATTTATACAATTTGGAGGATTTTTGAAAGTAATAAATGTTTATTAAAAGTAATTATGATTACGTTGTTGGACGTGGTGTTGGATTAAGGCGCTCAAGACCAACAATTCTCTCATTCACATCGATTTTTTGCATATCTGATGTCTTTCCACCAATTAATGCCTCAAATCCTCCAGCATCTTTGAACTAGAATAGAAAGTTCAAATATTTGTAGAAAGAAAGCTTCAATCCAATTGTTGGCTAGGGTTTTTAACTTTTTATGATATTGTTCTACACTATTGTTATCTACTTTAATCAATCAAGTTCGATTCTAGAGCATAACAATGGGAGCTTTTTCAAGCCAAAAAGCTATTGGAGGAGCTTTTTTCAAGACATTTTGCTAATTAGAGAAACAAAAGATTGGTAATCAAATGGAAAAAGCTCTCTTATTGTGGAGGATACAGAGAGCCTTTTCAGGAAAAAGTTCTTATATAACACAAACAGTGAGGATGAAAAGCATCTATTCTGCAATTGGGAGATAGATGGAAATAAAAGAATTAACTACTTATTATTATGATAGTGTATGATTTTGATGAGAACTAAAGTAGATTTGCTCTTAGTACCAGATAAGTGATCTTCACAATTATGCATAACTCGATTAGATAGTAATTCTACTTATCAAGGCAAAATCAAACCAACTAGCTTTATCTAGAGACTACAACCACCAAAAAATCATGAAAATTGTAAAAATCAAGCATTTGTACCATACATTTATCAGGTCCAATTCTCGAAATTAAATAAACCAATAGAAGAAGGTTGCTGAAAACTGACAGCGAGTAGTAACGATTCTTTGGCAGAAAGTCTCTCCATTTCCTTAGCGTAAGTAGCAGAAGCTCCCTGAACCGTGGTCTGCTGCACCATTGCTCTGCAAACTTCAAATTTCTTACGATTTCTTTTGAGATTTCTATTGGGGAACTTGGCATAGTTTACAGGCAAAACAATTACAGAAGAATAAGACAGGGTGGAAGATGATAAAGCAGAAACCGAAGGAACAATGGATTGAATCGAACAACAAGCCATTGATTTCAAATTAGAATACAGAAATAAACCCTAATTTCGGGGTATTGAACAGATTGACGAAATGGGAGAGGGTTGAATCTAGGATGAGAATGGAGAACAGCATATGCTAACAGAAAGGTTCAATTGAACATCAACGAATAGAGGAAAATGTACCGAGTACTACCGGCTATAAAGTACCAACCAATGTCCTACCATGCTTGCTCAAGAAATGTCCTACCACAAATCGGATGACCCGAAGTTCAACCCAAATAAATAAGTACATGACTTAGTTTTGGTAAGACTTTGATTTAGGTTTATGGTATAACATGTTTAATTGAGATTGAAATGAATATGCAAATATATTATATATAATAGATAAAACTCTAAAATTGGTCCATGTAGTATTCAAAAAATTGTGAATATGATCCAAAAAGTTTCAAACACCTAACAGGCTTCGATAATCACAGAAGTAAAGCCTCACCATGGAAGGATCGAAGATTCAGTACCCTATGCTATCCATAAGCAACTATGCATCCTAGGCTATAAAGATGAAGGTCATTATGTAGGCTCAAGAAGTGGTGGGATGTTGTGGAGCCAAAGAATCCCCAAAACCCAGTTGGCGTGAAGAAAGACAAGATGGCACTCGCCGCCATCTATCATGGAATTCCATAAGACACGTTGTTGTCAATTATGGAGAAGCAAACAACGAAGGATGCATGGGAAACATTGAAGGTTATGTACATGGGTGCAGACAGGGTAAAGACTGCTAAAGTCTAAAATCTAAAGGCAGAATTTGAAATCCTGAACATGAAGGAAACAAAAACTATAGATGATTTTCCATGAAGATGAATGACATAGTGGGGAACATCCAGGCCTTGGGAGAAACCATGGACGAGCCATATGTTGTGAAAAAACTGCTTCGTGCCGTACCAAGTAAGTTTTTGCTAATTGCCTCGACAATTGAGCAGTTTGCGGATCTTGAAACAATGACAGTTGAGGAGGTTATTGGGAGATTGAAAGCTCATGAAGAAAGGGTGCATAGTCAGACCGAAACCGACAATAGAAAGTTATTACTTACTCACCAAGAATGGCTCGACCGATCAAAGAAACAAGTTGAAGAAGGACAAGAGTTATTACTAACCCATCAGGAGTGGCTTGAGCGTAGTCGTGGTAGAGGTCATGGAAGAGGTGGCAACCACAACCGAGGAGGCCGTCGAGGAGGTGGTACTTCCCAAGAACAAGGAGGAGGTCGTGGTTCATTCCATAATCGTGATAAAAGCAAGATCCAATGTTATAACTGCCAAGAATACAGTCGCTATGCTGCCGAGTGCAAAAATCCTCGGCGAGAAAGAAATCAAGAGGCTAACAGAAATCAAGAAGCTAACCTAGCACAAGCAGATGACGATGATGAGCCGGCATTACTACTGGGCACTGGCAGTAAAGAACACAAGCAAATCGTGTGAGGAGGTGTTCTTAAATATGGAAAAAGTAACTCCAAAGTTAACATCTGTTAGTGACGACTTCAATAGGTCCAACGTGTGGTACTTGGACAACAGGGCAAACAACCATATGACGGGCGAGAAAGAGAAGTTTCTTGAGCTTGACACTAGTGTCTGAGGACAAGTAAAGTTTAGGCATAGTTCAAAGGTGTGTATATAAGGTAAAGGTTCGATCTTATTTCAATCCAAAAATAGTGAACAACGATTGCTACAAGCGGTGTACTACATCCCGAGCTTATGTAGCAATATCATAAGCTTGGGACAACTCGTAGAGGATGGAGATGAAGTGTTGATGTGTGTCTTTTTTCTGTGGATTCATGACAGGAATGGGAAATTACTTATGAAGGTAAAACACTCTCAAAATCGCTTGTACAAAATTATCTTGAATGAATCTGGACATGTATGCTTGTTAGCAAATTTAGATGACCCATCACGGCTATGGCATGCACGCCTTGGTCACTTGAATTTTCCTGCTATAAAACTAATGACAAACAAATAAATGGTTCATGGGTTACCTAAAATAGATCATCCACTCAGTTGTGTGAGGGTTGTTTAGTTGGGAAGCAAACTCGAAACCCCTACCCAACACAAACCAACTATAGGGCTGGGAAAAGACTTGAACTTGTGCATGGTGACCTTTGTGGTCCAATATCACCGCCCACGCCTTCTGGCAATCGGCATTTTCTTCTATTAGTCGATGATTATAGTCGTATTATGTGGGTCTTTATGATAAAAACAAAAGATGAAGCATTCGGTGCTTTCAAAAACTTTTGAATACTCGTTCAAAATGAAGCAGGTGAAAAAATCAAGTTCTTTAGAACTGATCACGGTGGGGAATTTCTCTCGAATCAATTCACAACTTACTATGACGAGACGGGTCTAAATTGTTGCTTCACAACACCATACTCCCCACAACAAAACGATGTCATGGAGAGAAGAATTTGTACAGTGATTGAGATGGCGATGAGTATTTTGAAGAGCATGCATGTGCCTGGAAATTTATACGGTATCGTGGAGAGAAGAAATTGTAATGTGATTGAGATGTCTTGTGTTTTGAACAACTTATTAATGTTATTTTGAGAAATGTGAAACTGTGTTTTGTGAGGTTTTAAAAATGAAAATTTTATTTGAAAATTTAGAGTGTTACAAGTTGGTATCAGAGCCTTGGTTTGAGGGATTCGGATGTACCCTCGGGTGTGTATGGACTCAAACTGAGGATTTGAGAAAAAATTTATAAAAAGAAATGATTTTCTAAAACGAGTAAGAGCTTTCAAGGGAAAACGAGATGAAGCAGTGTGTACAGTCAGCCAGAGCCCGAACGGTGATTTCCCAAAATACCATTACTTATTTAAATTATGAGATGAGATACTTATGAGATATTAGAGTTGCATGCTAGATGATAGGCTAGGTATTTCAGGAATTTAGAGCTAGAGTTGCCTGATTCATGATGCCTTGTCCTAGGAAGATGCTATTGTTTGATATTATCTGCTATTTGCTCTATGTATGTGATGAGTAGAGGTACATAGCAGGAATCTTTGAGAGATAGCTTTGAGTCGAGGAGTAATCTAGGAGAGATACCTAGATGTGCATTGAGGAATCTACTGAGAGAGTATTTTGATATCCGTGAGGGATAGAGTACTTGTGAATTAGGATCCTAAGAGGAGGACTTGGGGCGACTACAGGTTGGTGTGGAATGTAGTATTGAGCCCATACTACAGAAAGCATCGGGTCTGTATGCGACCTAAGTAAGAATCTTAGGATACTAAGGAGCATGTAGGGGTGGGTAATGGCATGTGTATTTGAGCCAGTCTCTGATGATTTTTGTGTTTGTGTTTCAGAGACACTATGATGATTACCCGCAACAACCCCGGGGGCAGTGGTACTAGTGACGAGGAGATCCGCATGATCATTGTTGAGGAGGTGGCCATAGCTATAAGGGAGGCCATACCAGAGATGTTTGGGTCTATTAAGACCACACTTATTGAGACTTTTGATGAACGATATGTTGTTGTCACAGAGGCTGCTACTGTCGTAGCCACTGCAGCCCTAGCTGCTGCGAGGCCATAGGGGGTGACTCGTCGTTGTTTTAGGAGTTTAGCAACACGAAGCCACCAGATTTTGACGGGACCCAGGACTCAATTTTTACCATGAGATGGATCTCCGATATTGAGGGGTGTTTCTATATGTGTTCATGCCCAGAGCACTTGAGAGTTCGGTTTGCATTGAACCAGCTTCGCTTGGGAGCGAAGGACTGGTGGAAGTTCGTGACGACTGATTTCACTCTGGAAGATCATGTTGCAGTGACTTGGAAAAGGTTTACCTAGTTGTTCAAAGATGAGGATTGTTAGGTGCATTTCATGCACCCATTTTTTAGCTTTATTTCATAAAAGTGCATTACATATAGGCTTAAACTCATGCATTTTGCATGTTTTTTAGGATTTTTCATGAGGCTATTTCATTCACACACTTTTGTGATATTTTAGGGACTTTTGAGGTATGATCTTGCTTGAGGAGGTAAATAAGAGATGTGGATGAAGTTCCAAGACTTGCAGAGCATCGGGGATGAAGATATTGAAGAATTGAAGATTTTGGCCATTCAAGGATTTACATGGACGTGAAAACATAAGGCATGAGTTTACGCAGGCCGCGAATTTGAATCTACAACGACAATTTCAGTGTTCTACTTTTTGCGGTTACGTAGGCCGTGTAAATGTAAACGTGGGTTTTAAAGCAATTTTGTAACATCCAGATTTCCAGGTACATTATTTATTCATTTATTTTGGAGATTTTAGAGAGTCTCGGCGAGTTGATGCTTAGACTCGCCGAGTATAGTCACGAATTCCATCCGGGTTAATGACCGGACTCAGGGAGTCGATTAGTGGACTCGGCGAGTCCGCGCTGTTTAATGAAACCCTAATCCTCGGGGTTTGAGGCCTATTTAAAGGGGCTTATAGCCACCATTTGCAGCTACCAGACCCCTGAGTGAAACCCTAGCGATCTAGAGCGTTTGTGAGGAAGAAGAGGCCATTTTTGATCCTTGTGTGGGTGTTTTTTCAAGAAGAAAGTGACAAAGGCAAGAGGGAACTGAAGAGGGTGATATTCTATGGATTTCAGATCCTAAGCACTTCATTCTGAGGTACATATTCGATCCTTCTTCAGTTTTGGGTGTTAATCCTTGAGAGTTAGGGTTTCTAGCCCATTTAGAGTATGAATGATGGTGCAATTGGTCCCTTCTTGTGTTGAGGCTTCGGATCTGGATCCAAAGAGGTCCAGAGACCTAAGCCCCTTGATCTTTATGGGGTGACTTTGGGTAATACGAGCTTAGGGTGACATATTGAGACCATTTCTTCAAATAGAGCCATTGGGTCTTTGCATGGGCATCAAGATCCAAAGTTTACGTGTTTATATTGCTTAAGGAGGCTAGATCTATGAGTTAGAGGAACGGATCTGACCTTAGGAGGTCATTTGAGTTCGAGCATGGCATGAACTCGCCGAGTACCAAGAGCAAACTCGACGAGTAGGGTTAGGGTTTCCCCATAGTTCACTCAGTGAGTACTTGCCGAGTTGGGAGAATGACTCAGTGAGTCAGATGGAATTAGAGGACTGGAGTTCAAGGCGGAACTCGCCAAGTTCATAATGGGACTCGGTGAGTTGAGTCGGGGTGGCCCCACGATTCATGCCAGGTGTAACCCGTCGAGCAGGGGGAAAGACTCGACGTGTCATGCGAGTCTAGAGGGTCATTGGACACGCGTATACTCGCCGAGTCGCCCAAGTGCACTCGGCAAGTCGGGTCAAGGTTTGACCCGTTGACTTTGTTGACTTTGAGGGTTTGGTCAACAATGGGGCCTTTGTGTCAAGTGAGGGATAAGATGGTCTTTTACCCTTATGAGGGTGCCAAGAGAGGGTTGAGTCTAGTCTCGAGAGTTATATTTATGAGAGTATTTACTTTATATGATTAGGCGAAGGCTAGGTCATATTTCTACTGAGTCAGAAATTTACCGAGACAGCTGAGGTGAGTCTTCTCACTATACTTTACCTAGAGTGGTAACAGAGTTATGTGTTAGTGTACTGTTGAGTTATGTGCCAGTGTATATGTATCCTATTTATGTGATATGCATGATTTAGAGTTCCAGAGATAGGACCAGTGGGTCCATATAGTTAGGGCTAGAGGGCCCACAGAGAGTGGGGACCGGAGGGTCCCACTGAGACACACTGACCAGAGGGTCAGCAGAGTTATAGCCTTGAGTGGCTAACATGTGATAGAGTGGTATTTTGGGGAACTCACTAAGCTTCGTGCTTACAGTGTTTTGTGTTATGTGTCTCAAATACCAGCGATGATCGCGGGAAGGCGCCGGCATGATTTGTACACACACTCACAGAGTTTATTATGATTTGATCTTGGGATTTGTAATGAGATAATGTTGATAAAATGTTTTCTTAAAAGTAATTACGAATAAATTTGTATGGTTTTAAAAAGCGAAAAATTGTTTTAAATTTTACGGTGTTACAAAATTTTCATCTTTCTTAAAAGGCAAACTAATTTCATACTTTAGGGGTCGAATTTTGGAGAAGAGAAGACGATTTTCTTGAAGATTTTGGATTTGATTAACACTTGGGAACATTTGATTTCATTTTGTAAGAACTTTAATTTCATTTTCTAGATTTGTGATCTTGTTCAAGTCATGAGTGGCTAGAGCCCTAGTTTCTCCAACTTCATGTCTTGACTTTTTAGTTGTGATTTCAATCATGTGATTTGATGTTTGCTTCCAATTCCTACCTAGTGAATTTGATTTTGTTTCAGTTGAATGTTTGATTCTAATTATGATTCTTATTGGCCATTTAAACTAGGGTTAGACTCAAGTTATCTAATTGCAAAATCCGTAATTGTTTTGTGAATTGGACTAAGTAACAAACACTAAGTTGATTTCCATTGAATGAATTTAGTGTAAATCTTATTCATATACTCTTACGCTCCCGATCGTTGAGTACGAGACCTACTTGCTTACATACGAGGTGACTATTCTTACTATACTTACCTGAGTGGTAATATTGTGTGACCGGAGGGTCTGATCTGAGTTATTGACTGGAGGGTCTTATGTGCTTATATTGAGTTATGTGATATCATGCATTTTGTCTTTGTGATTTATGTTGTATATTATCATGTGCATTACTGAGTTAGGACCGAAAGGTACATACCGAGTTGTGAGACCGGAAGGTCCTCACTGAGTACCGGATTAAAGGGTCCAACCCGAGTTGTGAGACCGAAGGGTCTTCACCGAGACACATGACCGAAGGGTCCTTATCGAGATATAGTCATGAGAGGCTAATTATTTGTGTGTGGTATTTTGGGAAACTCACTAAACTTCGTGCTTACAGTGTTGTGTGAAATGTGTTTCAGGTACCTCTCAAGATCGCAAGAAGGCGTCGGCATGATTGTACACACCAGCATGAGATTATGTTTTGAGGATTCTAGGATATTGTCAAACATTTTGTTATCTTGTGTTTTGAACAACTTATAAATGTTATTTTGAGAAATGTGAAACTGTGTTTTGTGAGGTTTTAAAAATGAAAATTTTATTTGAAAATTTAGAGTGTTACAGGGGTATACATTCATTGCCAATAGAGGCAGAAATAGGTGGTTCAGGGTGTTGGTTTTGCTCTCGAATCCTTGTTTGTTGCCACCTTTATTTCTCCTTTCCCTTATCCCCTCTGATCATCTCAATGGTTGTTTGGTCATCTAGGGAATAATTTAAAAACTCATACACACACAAATCGGTACCTGATCTTCATCTGGTGTTTGAGATCAAGTTTAAGTGCATTTTCAGATAAGAAATCGATTCAGGTCAAGTTTAGGTTTGGGTTTCATAGTAGAAATCGATTCAAGTGCTGGTGAAGGGCAGTTCATCAGATCCGAAAAAATGATTTCTAGGTTCATGAATGTGATGTTCTTGTTCTTAAACTTAGAAAAAAACGAGTGTTTTTTAGATTCATATTCATATTTGTGTGTGTGTGTGTGAGAGAGAGAGAGAGAGAGAGAGAGAGAGGGTGGGACCCTTTCCTATATATATATATATATATATATATATATATATATATATATATATATATATATATACATGGGGTAGTGAAATAACGAAAATGTCATTTATTTAACGGTAAAAAGCTGACGGAGTGAGACATAAAGACCAAACATCAAAAGTTTTGAAACCATACAGACCATGAGAGTTTTTAAACTTAATAATTAAATTTTAGATTTTATAAAACCACATATGAGAGTTTTTAAACTTAGTAATTAAATTTCAGATTTTATAAAACCACATTGACCATTTATGAAGTTTTGTTTGTATGTTACAATCTTTTCATCTTTATTCAAATTCTGTTTGTGAGACTTTCTTAAGAGTCAAAGTACTAGTATTTGTTAAATCAAAACCAATAGTTCTCAAATAAACGTAATACCTTATTAAGCATATATAAAGAACATGTATTAATATTGGTCTTCAGTTATAGGGGAAAATATGAATTTTAATATATTTTGTTTTTGTGCTTTAAAAAAATAAAACCTAAGTTATAATTTGTAACATATTGTTAAAAACCAATACCATAATGACACTTTTCTTGATGGTTGGGCTACGTTCATGAGTCATGACTGTGGATCAAAACATTTACTTATTTTTTCTTTTTCTTTTTTCTTAATTTTGTTTAATTATATAAGTGATCCTGTCAACTCAAGAATTGCAAAAGTTTCCCTATAATCAAATACATCTTTAGATTTGACATCGAATTATATCGATCAGCATTTATCAGTAAAATCTTGTATGTTCTTTTAATTAATTTTTAATTAATATATTCGTAACTAATCATCATTACTCGGTTATTTCGCATTTCATTTATTCCGGGTTGGAACTTCTACTGTTTTTATTACCGTGATGAGTTGTTTAAATTTGAATAAGCAGATGCGTGCGTTCTCGTCAGTTCTTGAGTTGTTAGGGTTTTTCCATCATCTCTTCGAGTGATTCCTTTTACTAATCGCCACATTATATTGTACTGATCACCAATTCTCGTTCTGATATACTTCTTCGTAAGTTCATCGATTATACAATAACGATTTGCTATAATCAATGTAATTTGTAGGCAATTAATTGTCACTGTTTTTGTGTTTCAACTAAGATCGATCGCGATTGATCATTCGTTGTTTACATTCTTGTTGTTGCATTAATCTATAATCATTTCAATTCTTTCTTCCGTTGTATACAGTGTGGTGATTGAGAGGAAAGAACGATGTACGACTGGGTAGAAAGGATAGTACAGAGAATCTGGCAACCTCTGTCCAATCGCTATGCCCGTATGCACGGCCGTGGGCGTGCAGATGGAGATGGCTACGAAGGCCAATGGTCTACTGATCTTGAACAACATGCCTTCGGCGAATACTCTTTCGCAGTTATACAGGCCAATCAAGCTATGGAAGATTTCAGTCAAGTGGAAGTCGGCCACAACGCCACCTTTGTAGGTGTTTACGACGGCCATGGCGGCCGTGAGGCTGCATGGTTCGTCCGTGAACATCTCTTCAATAATCTCATCCGTAAGTCCTCCATTCTTTTCTTTTCAAGTAGCTACGAATAATTACTGTTAATGAGTAGATCATAACGATAAATCATATCTAAATCCATTTATCATTGTTGTTTTTGATTTTTGAAGGTTTTGCTCAAGAAAGGGAGGGATTGATATCTGAACAAATACTTAGAAATGCGTTTACTGAAACTGAGCAAGGATTCATCTATTTTGCGCGTGAAGCACTGAAACACATACCTAACATCTATTCAATTGGTTCTTGTTGTCTGGTTGGGATCATATGGAATAGAAGATTGTTCGTCGCTAATCTGGGTGATTCGAGAGCTGTTTTAGGGCGTGCGAATCCGCGAAATCTAAGCAAAGTCATCGCGCAGCCACTTACAAACGATCATAATGCGAGCATGATGGAAGTGAGACGAGACCTGCAACTCGATCATCCAGAGGATCCAAACATTGTTGTAAGAGATGAGCACGGCGTATGGCGAGTTAAAGGCATTATCCAGGTTAATTCCATTAATTCTCTCTTAATCTAAACAGTAATTATAAATATTCCAGAATCAAATCATAATCTCATACTACTTCTACTGTTCTACAACCAGATTTCTCGATCAATCGGAGATTTATACCTAAAGAGTTCTGAATTTGATATTGATGATCCAAATTTCCCACGATTTCGCCTAACCGAACCTATCAACAAACCTGTATTGAGATCCGACCCGACTGTACAGAGTAGAGACATAGAAACAACTGACAGGTTCATCGTTTTCGCATCAGATGGATTATGGGATAATCTTTCGGATCAGAAAGCTATCGACATTGTTCAAAAGAATCCCAGATCTGTGAGTTTTCATTTAATTTCGTTTCGTTTTCCCTCCATTATACGCTTTCTAAAATTCAAATCGATTTCTGTAATTAGGGAATTGCGAAGAGACTGATTAAGAAAGCATTGGAGGTAGCTGCAAAGAAACAAGGGAGAAAGTATAAGGCCATTAGGAAGTTTGAAATGGGGAGGAGACGAACAGTTCATGATGATATTACGGTGGTCGTTCTTTACATCGACCATCATCTGGTGGCGAGAAGCGCGCTTGTGACGGAAGTTTCTATGAAGGCGTTTGAGGACTCGACTGAATCACAGTTCAAGTATATACACGGCGGTGCAAGTACTTCAGGTACCGGCGGTACTTTAGGCTTCGGTGGTGCAAGTACCTTCGGCGCAGGTGGTGCAAGTAGCTCAGGTGCCGGTGGTGCAAGTAGTTCAGGCGCCGGTGGTGCAAGTAGTTCAGGTGCCGGTGGTGCAAGTGGTTCAGGCCCCAGTGGTGCAAGTGGTTCAGGCCCCGGTGGTCCAAGTGGTTCAGGCACCGGTGGAGCAAGTGGTTCGGGCGCCGGTGATGCAAGTGGTTCAGGCGCCGGTGGTCCAAGTGGTTCAGGCGCCGGTGGAGCAAGTGGTTCGGGCGCTAGTGGTCCAAGTGATTCAGGCGCCGGTGGTGCAAGTGGTTTAGGCTCCAGAGGTGCTAGTAGTTCAAGTTCCAGTAGTGCAAGTAGTTCAGGTGTCGTTGGCGGTGGTGCAAGTAATTGAGGTGACGGAGGTGCAACTAGTTCAGGCGATGGAGGTGTAAGTAATTCCGGCGAGTGACAAAGTTTTTGCAACGAATGCGTTGTTTCTGGTAAATGTGGATTCTATAACTCTTGATTCTTTTTTGTACAAACAGGAATCTGTGAATCTGTGCAGTTAATATGATTTTGAACATAGATTTTGGTAAAACACTAAAATGATAGTTTCTTGACTTCTTATGTTCTTGAAATTTAAAAAAAGCTTATGGGTTTTGACTATGAAGCATTGTTAGTAGTTAATTATCAATTTAATCACGTAAAATAGCGATAAGGGTGCATGATCTAATTAAAAAGTTTGATCAATATGAATTTCATTACATACTGAATAACTGATTCAGCTTTTTAGTTTTTAAAAGGTTTCTAACACATCACTTCATCAAGATGATGACAGAAAATCTCTCCAAACCTTAATTAATTACGCTTTTTTTTTCCTGGCTTTTTGAATACAAAGGAAAAAAATGAATTAATTTCTATATTCCTTCATCAATTTTCTTTATTTGGACTTCCAGCTGCTTCTTTTTTCACAACAACCCTTTAGTCCCAGCATATCACCAACTAGCATACTGTAATTGTAATTTAAGTTAGTTAGCTACATTTAAACATAACCATAATTAATAACATATATAATCCACTTTCCAATTCAAGATTCTCCTAACATCATTCTTTTGATACATGTTTTAGTGTTTTACTAACATAAATAAATATGGATGTTTGAAAAATGCTTTTACTCATAAAAATACTAGTATTAATGTTTGAGTAATGATTTATACATAACATTTTACACAACAATTTATGTTTTAGATGGTTGTATTGTACAAATGTGTAAAACACAATTTATTGTCTATAACTAAAAATTGTTGTGTACGAATCATAACCCTTAACGTTTAGGCTAAATGAGATATTTTGAAGTTGAATCAGGTGGATTTACAAAAGTGAAATTAATGCACAAAATACATAATGAATGGAAATAGCCAAAAATGAAAACGACTGTTAAAGAAAACCCAAGAAAATGAACTTCATTCTTTTAATCTGTAATCCTTATAATTTCGATAAAAACACACATATAATCTTTAAAAAAAAATCCTCTAATTAATGACGGTTAATCATATTTATGATGATAAAACCTAATAAGACTTCTAATTGTTTAAGGAAACAACTAAATAAAAGGGAATTAAGTCTTATAATTCATGTAAGTGATATGAGTCATCTCTTTTCTTAGGTTGTAATTTGTAAACTTTTGTTTGTTTGCCTTTCTCATCCGGCTAGTCTCTTGTGAGTCACGTGGTTTTTTTTATAATACCATTCGCCGTTTCCACAAAAAAAAATAACACTAAATTAATCAAATAAGAAAAATAAAATAAAATACCCTTATTTTTATCAAATTCATTTAATATAAACCCTTAAAATACTTTTAAATTTTGGTCCAAAATTACTCATTTAGGATTAGGAAGTGGCATTATGGTTTGCGTAGGTTACAAGTCGAAGCCTGGCAAGTAGTATTTGAGTTGGTTGGTTTAGTGATTTATACATAACAACTTTTAGTTATACATAATAATTTATATTTTAGACGATTATACAGTACAACTATATGAAACATAATTTGTTGTATATGGCTAAAAATTGATGTGATGTGGGTTAAAGAAAATAAATTTGCATGGATTGGTTTCATATATGGGTTTTTTAATTGCAAATTATATTGTACAACTATATGAACATAATTTGTTGTATATGGTTAAAAAATTATGTGATATAGGTTAAAGAAAATAAATTTGCATGGGTTGGTTTCATATATGGTTTCATAATTGCATGGATATTATATTATGTGATAATGCAACGTGAGGCATCGGTTACATAGTTTTTACGGGATTAAAATAATGAACCTATTATTTTAATCATCAAAAGCTATAGCAACATTGAATTGAAAACATGAGGTGTATCATGTATGGGATATATGCTTATTATGGTTCTTCTCTTTGACCATAGGAGGGTGTACACGATTTTTCTTTGCTTTAACTTTGATCCCACAATTCTTCAAACATTTGTTGTATTTCCACAAAAAAAAAAATCATACAATTCCACGCATAAATAGATATTTCAAACAAGTATTAAAGTACAAGTCCCCTTCCCTTTCGGAAAAGCTTTACCTTTGAGTCTTTTGAGTGTTGTCTGGCGGCATTATCAGAACCTTGTTGCCTTGGTAAAATGGAAAATGTGTGATACCTTTTTTTAAATTTTTTATTACCATCGACTAGTTTTGGGATTTTCCCTTGAATGCATACATGAATCAGTTGATTAGAAAAAAAATCATGTCATTGCGTGATTAAACCTCCGGTTCAAAAGTTAGAGAATTTTGAATTTATTTATTTATTTATTTATTCGTGAAACAACATATTTAGTAGAGTGAAAAATAAATTCAACTTTGTTTTAGATTAGCTATTTTTTTTTTATGTATTGTGAGTGCATAAAAAAACTTCTTATAAAATATTATTAAATAAAGTTGTTAGTCTTAAATTCACAATTAAAGTTGCTAACAAACATCTCCTAATTTCATTACCATTATACCATGTATTCACTTATTAGTAATAAATTGAATATGTTACAAGCAAGTTTTAAAGACAAGGTGGTTAATCTCTATTGAGACATTGTCGAGCACAAATAAGATTTTAAAAACTTTAGTTTTAAAAAACTTCTTTGCTCATACAATTGTCTTTAATTACACAAGGTTTTTCATCTACGAGCAAAATGAATACTCTTCCTCATCACTTTAAGTTCTTTGACACGCACATAATTTTACATACTACGTTATTCGCAATATTATACAAAATTTATACTATTATTTCAACACATGATGTTACAAATAAGAAATCAAAAATGTCTTCATATTTTTTGTATTATTTAAACATAAGCTCACTACTCATTACCTCATCCATACTCATAGTCTCAAATTGAAGTTTTTTGTTTAGGTTATTTTCTTTGGCCAATATATGTTATCATATAACTATACTAGTTATAAAGTTAAATCTGTTAAATTCATATTCTACTAGATAAGTAGCTTCATTTTTAATATTTATATTTGTGTTCTCATTAACAAGTTTATATAAAGCTTATCCTCTTTTAGGAGCTTAAATTACTATTGTTTTCATAATTTCAATCATATTTTTTCACATTGTAGTTGACAAATATTATTAAACGAGACTTTGTTTAGATAAAGTGTTTTAAAATTTCCCACTGTTTGTCGAATCAACAAAAATGTATAAATACGTTGAACAACTCCAAAAACTTAACTTTTTTTTTTCACAAGAGTTTATCATATCTAACAATGTCAAGAGTAGATAATGTGAAGCACACATTGTGTAAAATGATCTAGGATTAATATTCAAAAGTTTTCGCAGTATACACTTATGTTTTCCCTTCATGTTTGACTCATTCAACATGGGAGAGAAAGCAACCAAGAACAGTTGGGAAATTAAAAGAAATAAGAGATACTAACATTAACTTATAGTCAGCGAGACATTTAGAGAAGAACGAAACGATCCCACTGACTCAAATATACGTGAAGATTCAACAAAATATTGTAAAAGCTTATGAGATTTAACAATAAATCGCAAAGCAGCCAAAAATTACAGAATCAATTGTAAAAACCCAATATGCTTTTGTTTTTATGTACATAATTCATTTGTAAAAACTAGATCGCCCACTTTCAAAACCTAAATCAATCTTTTGGAATTCTGACTTTATTTAAACAAATTTGCAGTAAATAATAGCATCATATATCTGAAATAACTAAGCATATGAAAGATCAAAGAAACAATCTTCGAGGTTTCCAGGAAAGAAGTTTATTTAGACGAGAAAAATGAGATGCAATAAAAATCAATACCACTTCGCTGGAAATAAGATGAATTGAAATATTGAAATCAACAGATGAACGAAGTTTAAGATCCAGCAATAGAGGCGGGGGATGAGAAATTGAGAATTTGTTTAGATTACGATTTGCATACAGATGAGATGGGAGAGAAGGGTATTTAGGTCCTTGTAACCATTGCGTCTTTTTGTCCATCTCAGTTCCACCTTTTTGGATGGAACTAACTCTACACGTTTTAGTCCCATTTGACCAAGCTGTTGTCCCATTGACTTCCTGTTCCATGTATGCCAAACACCCTATCAAATGATTTTGTACTGTCCAGTTCTGTTCTGTCCCGCATATCAAACGGTACCTTAAGCTCGATCCATTGTCTAGGTCAGCCGATCGTCTCCAAGGCTTCAACAAAAACACGTTTTATTTTGACCAAGTCAAAATTTACACAAACTCAAACTTGCATTTAAATTTATCAAAATCTACCTCATTTGACAAATACCTTAGAGGATCAGTCCCAATCCCCAAATATTGATCCCATTTATTTTAAACAGCCCCTCATTTGGTATTTTTTTTACCAGAACAGTCCTAAACATTTAATTAAATTAACAAAAAGCCCCTATACTTTAGTGAAGTTACAAATCAGTCCCCAATAGTTCAAATTTGTTACAAAATGGTCCCGTGAGTATTTCAAAGTTCAAGAATTGGGGATTTACGGTTTCTCACGTCAAGCTTCCCAAAAATAAACGAACTCCGAACAACTTGAACGCATATTTCAAGAGTGAGTGGTTACGGCCCCTTTTTAATATTTTAATTAGTTTAGGGGGGAATACATGTGCCTATATATTTTGTTTATACAAATATATTTTTATTTATGCGAAAATAAAATAAATCTAGTTTATAAAAATGTTATTTAAAAATTGAACATATTATTACAAATAACTAGTATAAACTTTTCGTAAACATATTATGGAATTTTTATCATGAAATAACTATTTCACACGACAAATGTTACATGATACAAAAATATATTATTTTTATGTGACATTGTTATGACAAGCATGTTACAACAATTTGGAGTATTTCAAGGATTCAAACTATTACTATTCATGTATATTTATATGTTTAAATACATAAAGTTTAGACATGTACATATGTTCATTACTTTGAAACATACATCGTTATAAAAGCAAGTACATTACAGTTTTACATACATGTCAAACATACTCGGCTTTTATAAACCTCATACAACGATATTCATTATGACTAGTGACTTAATCACAATTAAGTTAGGGCTGAGAGTTATTCACAAACTTTTTAGTTAAGGGCTTTTTAGTGAGACATTATTCATTAACTGAGTTTAAACACTTAGCATACCCTCACTACTATAACCGTTAATCTTTGGAGCGAGATACATATGTATAGATCTGTACGGGGTTGAGATCCCCACCTGCAGTTGCTAGCTACAACCCTCGACCGATCAATCGAAGCAGGTGATAGGTGTCTACAGATTTTACTACAACATCCAATGAAGCGTTGTAGGGGGTACACTCAGTCACATAGCTCGGTTATAAGACTCATTATAAACATTAACTAGAATATATATATCTCTCACTACAGCCATGGGCTTGGTTGTTTTCAAAACTATTTTAAGTATGCAATTACTTATTTAACAGTACAGTTTGGTTTTCAACTATCGTTATTCATACAAATATAATATTTTTTAGACTTTTTAAAAGTATTACTATTGTTAGCAGAAAACCTGTAACCCTCACCAAGCTTGTGTTGACCCTCAAAACTACATGTATTCTCAGGAAATCAGTAAATAGACATTCAAGAAGGATTGGATGACAAGTGACCTAGTTTACATGCCATTGTATTATATGCTTATTTCTTAATGCAATTCATGTATTATTATTATTTGTAAAAAAAAAACCTTGTATTCAAATATCAAGACGGAACACAAATGCTATATTGTCTATTGTTGTACTTGTTCTATATATTCAGTTTACCTGTAATCCATGAACTTAATCGCACAGCCCGACGTGTCCCGCCGCCTCAGCCGGGGTGTGACAGATTTGTATCATAGCTAAATTGGCTATAGAGAACTTGTATCCTTGAAAGAAGAATAAAACTATAGAAAGTAGATTCTAATAAAAGTATTATCAATATTAATTACACTACTTATTGGTTGCTTACGATACGGAGAATCTGGTTTAAAATACAGCTTGGGTTGTTGGATTTCAGAACGGATTAATTGTTAAAATGATAGTGCCCTCTGGTGTTTCCTGTCTGGCCCTCGTCTCTACTTGGTATTCTTGGAATACAAAACAAAACTTAATAATGTTGCAAACCCCACCAAGAATAAAATATAAGAGTTATATAAACTCTGACCCGCGATGAGAATACATAATAAAATTCTAACATACCTCCAACTAAAACTACAAACTCAACCCTTTAGGTCAAACGCCTCAATTAAGGTTAGTATCATACATAAGTCATACCATAAATAAACCTGGAATGTATTCCTATGTTATTTATGGTCGAACTGGTGCACAACCAACCTTGATTAAGGAGTTTGACAGACTACAATGGTTGAAAGTTTTAGAGATTGAAGGATGTTCTCAAGATTCGCTATAGAAACCTAGTACGTACCTTAGAAACCTTATATCAACGCCAAAACAACATATACATTTTTAAAAAATACTTAAAAATCTAGGATAACATTTAGATTTTCCTAGTTTACCTAAACCCAAAGACGAACAAAGAACCACCATCTCTGCTACCGTCATAGCAGAGAAACCTATAGTTCCCAATTGCTCGTTCAGTAGTCTCCAAACTCCTCTCTCTCTATCATTTTAAATCGGTAGGATTTCACTTCTGACTATATAATTTAGAAAGCTGTAGGATTTATAGAATTGATTACTCTCTATAATTTGGAACCTTTACATGAAAGGATCGGAGGTGACTGCTTGCACCTCCAGATTTAACGACCTCACAAACCTTTACCCGGTAATAGTGAACCCAAAATACAAAATATCGAAAGGTACATTAGGGGATTAGCTTCACCAGTTCAAGGTCCGATTACTGCATCTAGACCCACTACCTTGGATAATGCTAAGCAATTGACCTATCAATTGACTTAGCAGCATATCCGTCAGGGCTCCATAACCTCACAAACTGAAAAGAACTAGGTTAGGAGTACAAAAAGGAAGTTCCATGGCATGTCAAAAGGGAACTTCAAGCATCACAAACCTAGTCTAGAATTTGTTGTTGTGTAAACCGTAATCACAAACACTCTCACTCAATCAAAGCCCTACTCTAGGACATTACCTCACTACACCAAGTGCAATATCCACCATGTCAGAGATTGCATGGACTGCAACATCTATAACTTGAGAGGTCACACCTCTAAGTACTGCAGAAAGGCCCCAAACAATGCAACCTCAACCACTGATGCAGGAAGAAGCCAAAGTTGCTTCGAATGCAATCAACCAGGGCTTTTTGAGAAGGACTCTCCGAAACTGAAGAATCGGGGTGACCAAGGAAGATCATTTGTGATAGCAACCGGAGATTTTCGCCAGGAATCAACTGTGGTTACTAGTACAATTCCTATCAACAATATTCATGCTTCCATATTATTTGATACTGGTGTCGATAGAAGCTTTATTTTCCCATAAGTTTAGAAGCATGATTAGCCACAAATCATGTAAACTTAATGAAGCTAACACAATAAAAGAAGCAAACAGCTAGTTAGAAATCATCTTAGAAATACTCACTAATTTTCTTCTCATCCTAAATAACCACATCTTTCACGTCAACTTAAGACCTATGACCATTGGAAGTTTCGATATGATTATCAGAATGGATTTGTTATCACTTCATTGAGTAGAGATTTTATGTTACAAAAAAGCCATCCAACTACCATTACTCAACAATGAAACTATCGTGATTTACAGTTATAAATCAAGAAAGAATCTAAGAATCATCTCTTGCATGAAGGCAAGAAGGTGCTTATAGAAGAGATGCTTCACTTTCTTGGCCTACGTGGTGGATAGGAAAGACAATGGTAAGAAAATCAAAGACATATCGCAAGTGTGATTACCTGGATGTATTTCCAAAAAGATCTGCCTGGAGTACCTCCAGTCAAACAGATTAAATTTCGAATCAAACTAATCTCGGGTGCAACACCAGTGGCACGATCTCCTCATCGTCTGGCTCTATCGGAAATGCAAGAACTATCCACTAAACTCCAAGAACTTCTTGACACAAGCTTTATCTGGCCAAGTTTCTCTCCATGAGGAGCTCCGGTATGGTTGCCAAATAGAAGGATGGATTGTTCAGGATGTGCATCGACTATCAAGAGCTGAAGAAACTCGCCGTCAAGAACCGATATCCACTCCCAAGGATCAATGACCTATTCAACCAACTACAAGGATCCCGTTACTACTAAAAGATCTATTTAAGATTCGACTATCATCAACTACGAGTTCAAGAAGCAGACATTCCAAATACTTTTTAGTATTCTTCGATGCCTTTTACCAAGGGTTGGGATGTGTGCTGATGCAAAGGAATAAAGTCATTGCATATGCATCCATACAACTAAAGCCAAACAAGATCAACTATGCTACCCACGACTTAGAGTTGTGGGTTGTACTGTTTTCCTTAAAGATTTGGGGGCACTACGTTTACGGAACGAAGTGTGTCGTGTTCACCAACCACTAAAGCCATCAACAAATCTTCGATCAAAAGCAGCTCAACATGAGACAACGAAGGTGAATCGAATTGCTAAATGAATATGAATGAATGAAAATTCACATAAACATCATATTTATACTTAAATTATGAATCATGATAAGATTAAAAAAAACATCACTCATCCCTTGATTATTGACACGTAATCTTAAAATCAATACGTATTCTTAAAAAAAATTTGACATGAATTTATGGAATGCCACTCTTTTATCAACACATATCATTCTAATATGTACCATATTTCTTATATTTCTTACAGGTATGTTGGTTTGCAATTTACAAATTATAGTTATATTTATGGTCCCTCAGTTATTCTTGTATTAACACAATATATCCTCCAAGTTACACTATAGTCCCTTAACTATTTATTAATAAAATCATTATACTCTTTATAATAAAATCTTATCCAAATTGTAGCACCTGGTTCCTGGTATGTAAATCTTATTGAGTATTTTCATTCTTTTAGCCTTGGACTCGGCGAGTCATAGGTCCGACTCGCCGAGTAAGGACGGGACCCGGGACATGTTTAAGTTGGCGACTCAGCGAGTCCATATTCTGGACTCGGCGAGTCACCGTTGTTGGATGAAACCCTAAGTTTCAGGGGTTGCACCCTATTTAAACGATGTTTTGTGCCTCATATCCGCCCCCATTGCATCCAGAACACTCCCTCTCGAAGCTGTAACTCCTCTTTTGGTAATTTGGGTGATTTTGGTGCATTTCTTTGAAGTTTTGGAGAGAAGAAGAAGGTAGATCAAGAGGAGAGGAAGAAGATCCAGAATCTTTGTGCCATTTCAGAACTTTTAGAGGTATTGAACTCGAAACCCTCTCTGTCCCTTCATTATTATCTCATTGAGAGCTTGTGATAGCCATTTCAAGGCTTCTTCTAGTCTTGACCTTTGTGTAATGAGCTTATAGTGTTGAGGGACTTCGGATCTAGGCATGTTTGGGCTCTAAGGGCTCGAATCTGTAGCCTTTATGGACCCTCATTGCTTAAAAACCTTGGTTCTACCATTTTAAGTACATTTTGAACCCTAAAATCCGTATTGGTGAATATCTACACGTAAAGTTGGAAACTTTACGTGTGATTCGTGTTCTAGGAGTCCAGATATGTGAATGGCATTGACTGGAATCGAGCAAATCTGTGTATTTAGTGGGTGCATGGCAACGACTCGGCGAGTCGTTCATGTGACTCGGCGAGTCTGTTCGCGAGTCTCCGAGTTTGTCCCCTTTTCGTAGTGTCGAGTGAGCAGTGAGTCACGGGGTGTGACTCGGTGAGTCAGAAGCTGAACTCATCTATGGAGGAACTCGGCGAGTCAATGCCCTGACTCGACGAGTTCAAGGCAATCTCCATAGATCAAGAACAGACTCGGCGAGTTGTTCATACAACTCGGCGAGTCTTAGCATAAGTGTTCATCGGATGAAGATGAACTCGACGAGTTGTTCATACAACTCGGCGAGTAGGATGAAGGACTTGAATATCAGTTTAGAAGGAGAACTCGTCGAGTCGTCGCCTAACTCGACGAGTAGAAACGGGATTCAGGACAATCGTTTGGGTAGGGACTCGGCGAGTTGGAAAGCCAACTCGGCGAGTCGGGTCAACTGAAACTTGACTCTGACTTTGACTTAGGGCATGATCAGGGGTAAAATGGTCATTTTACCCAAAGGACAGTTAACAGTGTTTGATTGAGTATGTTGTGGGAATTGCAGCCGAAGGATTTCCGGAGCAGCAGCAGCAGCAGTAGACAGTCAGTTCCCGATCAGATCAGCAACTACTTCGAGGTGAGATACCTTCCAGTAGCGGTGGGTCTACGGCCACAATGTCGGCCCACCAGTAGGAGTCGTATGTTAGATGATTGTCTTTGTGATATCATCTAGGTTTTCTACTACCTGATATGTTATATGCTAGTATGATATGTTAAATGAGATAGAAGTAGAGATCGGTTGATAGGACCGAAGGGTAGTTCAGACACCCCAGAAATGTCTGACAGTACGTGATGATATGTTTGCATGCTGGCTTGTTATGTTATATGCGATGGAGGTAGTGGGAGGGGACTAGTCCCCGAGGATCGGTTGTTAGGACCGACGGGTAGTCAGCACCCCAGAATGGCTTGACACGGGTAGGACGGCACCCCAGAATGGCCGCACGGGTAGTCGGCGCCCCAGAATGGCCGTACCGGGTAGTCAGGCACCCCAGAATAGCCTATCAGTAATTGTGTTATGTGTTTGCATGGTATGTGGTAGGTTGGGGGAACTCACTAAGCTTTGTGCTTACGGTTTTCAGTTTTGGTTTCAGGTACCTCCTCAACTAGGGGAAAGGAGCCGGCGCGGTAGCAACATGTCACACACACAAACTCTCTTGTTTCCGCAGTTACGAGTTTATTCTGGGATTGATACTTTGATATTTGATTGATCGAATGTTGTGGTTTTCAACTTGGTTTTCGATGTGAAATGGTTTAATCAAACAATGTTTTAACTATTGATGCTTTTATGTAATGTTTTATAACGAAATTTTTGGACGTGAAAATTGGGTCGTTACACAAATCATTTATATTATCGAAAGGGTATAACAAAAAAATTATCGTTTCACTACTTGGGTTCACCCTTAAATGTATTTAAACCTAAATACATCTTATAACATATAATTTGAAATTTTAGGTTCGTTACAACTTTCGTTAAGATTATTTATCCTAAATAATCTTTTTATTTTTAACGTTTGTTTTAGCCATATTTATTAAGTTTTTTTTAAATAACTTTTTTAACACAAATATTATGTTCACATAATATATGTCCACGCATATAACATATACTTAAATAATTGTCTTTCACTTATTCTTACAAGGTTACAATCGTCGATCAACATAAATACATATTTTATAATTATGCCAAACATGAAACACGAGCGTTACAAATACGATATTGTCCTCTCTAGATATGGATACATGAAGGAAGTCTATTATGATTCGTTGCATCTAGAGGTAGCAATAACTAACATGACACGAAATAAATGAGTCTGAGTAAGATATTTCAATCCGTTTAATTAAACAGATTTACACGACACGACACAAAAAATAAATGGGTAAGGTTATGGTTGATAATTTCAACTCGAATATGACTCGAAAATAACCTGTTTATATATAAGTTTTCTAAATATTTTAAACAAGCTAGAAAGACCAAAAACAAAACAATACGTAAAAGAAAACAGTTGGGTTGACTCGTTTTGTAATGTGGAATACACTCGGCCGTCTTAGTCAAGACTTTCATTTTTTTTTGTTATCACCCAAATTACATAGTCCCCTCAACCATTCCCTCCTCCTCATGATCCCTCCATTCTCCTTCCAACTCATATTCATTCCATTTAGCTCTCTAAACTTACTATAAATTTAGACATTCAGTCTCCCAACTATTACATTTCCTTTTCACCTATCCAAATCATACTCTTTCAACATGTTTACTGTTTCAACATCACATGTCACAACACATTTTAAGATATACCCCTAACTCGAAACTCAACACGAACTCGACACGAAAATAAACGAACACAACACGTTAATTAAACGGGTCGGGTTAGGGTCAAGCTGTCTCAACCTATTTACTGTTTCGACACGACACGAACCCGACATGACACGACACATTTGCCAGGTCTAGTTGCATCTACTATAACTAAACCAACACTTCAAAGGTATTGTATTCACAAACATCATATAATCGTGATTTAGTTGCTTGTATAGTTCTAGAGTCACCACATGAGTTGGTTTTCTAGTTTCGTTTGTATTGTATTTCGTTTGTACTTGTAGTGTAGTTGTTTTGCATCATACGAAACCGACAATTACGATTCCCTATTTTTAATATTGTTATTAGATTCATTGATGAGTTAATTTATAAACTTTATAAATATAATCTTAAAACAATTGAAATCATAAAGGACCTTATTTTCGATACCAAATGTAGCAATAGTATAGGATTGATGATTTAATTCAAATTCAAGTAATGGTTTAAAGAATGTTTTGAACAATGTAACTATATTATTGAGTTAATATCAAGAGTTGTCTTTTCTTCTCGAGGTAATGGTTCAAGTCTTATCAAAATAAATGGATTTAAAAATAGTTTAGCATTAGATTAGATATGTTGTTAAAAATCTCTCTATTCTAATCTACTATAATAAATGAAAATCAATTTTGCCACATGTCAATCTCTCATAAGTTTTGACACTTGTCATTTTGTGATATCAATTTTGCCACATGTCAATCTCTCATAAGTTTTGACACTTGTCATTTTTAAAATAAAATAAAATCCACATGTCAATTTCTAGATTTTTCAATTTTTAAAATTAAAGTCACATAATATTTACATGTATATATATGTAAAGTATTAAATATAGTAAATATAATAATAAATTGCAATTAATATGTTTTTTATTCCTTATTTCAAAATTTTATTTAAAAAAATATTTATTGTTTACATTTTGATATTTGATCTTTTTTTTAATCAACCCGTGTATTACACGGGTTTTACACCTAGTAAAATAATAGTTTTATTATTCTTTTGACACGTGTCACCATATTAGGCCTCATAATTAATGCATATTTTATTTGTTTTTTTTTACATGTGTCACCATATTATGTTTCATAATTAATGCATGTCAATTGTCAACCTATTGTTTTTCAATTTCAAAATTTTAAAATTTTCATCCTAATTATATCAAATTAATAACATTAGAATAAAAATTAAAATAAAATTAATACAAATTATAAAATGATATAATTTTACATATTTATTTAAATCAATAATTTTATATAGCTAAAAAATCTCTTTATTAATAATTTATTTAAAATAAATGATTAATAATTTTGATGTCTTACTATTAAAGTTTAATCAATTTTATAACCGTAGTTAACACGGTTATTATAAACTAGTAACTAAATAAATAAATAAATAATGGAAATGAATCCTATTGTGTTAATTTTGACTTTTTAGTCAAAGTCTCGTGCCGCCGATTTTCTTAACCTTCCCAGATTTCGATCCAATATTGGTTTCCTAGGGTTTTTGATTGAAAAAATTTCTTGCCGTAATGGAAAGATCGGGGGTTTCTGATCAGCATACCGATTCAAGATACCCTTTCGATTATCAGAAACTAGAAGCCGAGACACCTCGCTCGTGGAACGCCGGTGATTTCGACCGGCGATTCGCGTTTTCCCGGCAAACTTCGTTTCGCCAGTCCGGTGAACAGCCTCCTCACACGCCAGTATCGATAATTACTAACAATCATTCTTCGAAGAAGCCTATACTTTCTCGTACTTCATCTAAGATTGACATATTTCCGACAACGAAGGTTTTTCCGCAGCAACGGGAATATGGAGGTGATAGAATATGGATGGAAGAAGATTTTTCCTCTTTCAGTAAAAGTGAAAAGTTTTCAATTTCAGCCTTTCTTCTTTCTTTCTATAATGCTATTAGATCGGGAAATAGGCCGATGAAGAGACTGGTTTTGTTGATTTCACTTAACGTGGCCTGTTCTACTGCCGAATTGCTTATTGGTCTTCTATCGGGTCGAGCAGGTATGCCTATATATATACATTGCTTCTGGTTTCCTAATTTTCAATGAGTCCTTTTGTTACTTCAATGTGATTGCATTATTTGCTAGATAGTCCATAAAAAAGCTTTGTTGTTTGCTAGCATGTCTTAAGTTATTGTTTTGATCATCAGAAAACATGGCATCCATATGTGCACAGAGTATGTCGCTAGGATTTCCAGTTGGATTTCTGTGATGTTTTGCTTGATTTGCATATATCCATACAAGAAACCAGTAGTTAGTGTCTGTTTCTTATTTTTTCAATTTCAGCGTGAGTGTTTAATTCACTCCATACTGTTTCTGTTTATTTCTATTCAGGTTTGGTATCAGATGCATTTCATTTGACGTTTGGCTGTGGCCTTTTGACATTTTCTTTATTTGCCATGGCTGCTTCTAGGAGAAAGGCTGATCGAATCTACACTTATGGGTGAGCTTTGAACCTGTATTTGTTGACTTAGTCATCTTCATGAGCTCAATACACTGCTTTTGGTATCAGGTACAAAAGGCTAGAAGTTTTATCAGCTTTTACCAATTCTGTAAGTATGCACAATTTCTTCACTATTCTCTAATGGTGTCTCTCTATCTGTCTTATTTTAATAAATAAGGAATCTAAATAATCTCCATTGATATGAAACCTACTGGTTCTATCACCTAACTCGTCTTTTCATGTCATTGTAACATTTTTAATATCACTAATACATTGATTGTGTTTATAGTTCCCCATATGTATTCATGGGGCTAACATGTTGATTTCTAATTTGTGCTTCATGTTTAGACAGCTATTTCTTTTGTTTATGGCGTTTTCCTTGGCTGTTGAAGCACTTCATGCTTTTGTACAAGATGAATCTGAGCACAAGTAAGTCATATTCTTTCCCACTTACTTTCACTAATCATCCTCTGAAATGATTCCATTTGCATAATTCAACTACTCAATATGTATTATGCCACTTGTTTTATAGAAGTAATCTGATACTGTTATTTACATTTTTACCCTTGTCAAATGCAGGCATTACTTGATCATTTCTGCAGTAACTAACCTGTTTGTGAATCTCATTGGCATTTGGTTCTTCAGGAGTTATGCTCGTGTTAGTCTTGGTAAGTTTTCCTTTTACTTTTTAGGATATTTGTGATGATAAGTTATAGAAATATGAAAGCATGATATAATTGATTTTCAGTTTATAGAAATGCTGAGGATATGAACTACCACTCAGTTTGCTTGCATGTTGTTGCTGATTCCATTCGTAGGTATAATTGCATATTTATTTGTTTTCATGTTTTTCACACTATCATGGATTAATTCATTGAGGAAGACAATAAATTCTATTAAAGGTGGTTTTGTCTTTTGTGTTGTTTTTTCAGTGCAGGTTTGATTTTGGCATCTTGGCTATTGAGCCTTGGGTAAGTTTTATCATAATCAATAAACTAGTACTTAAATTTAATTCTCTTTTTTGTGTATGTAATACATTTCTTTCTGTTTTTGTTTTCTCAGAGTTGAAAATGCTGAAGTTTTGTGTTTAGGATTAGTTTCATGTTCTATTTTTATGCTTGCGATGCCACTCTTCAAAACAAGCAGTGGCATCCTTCTTCAAGAGTCACCACCCAGTATTCATTCCTCTGCATTGGCCAAATGCTGGAGACAGGTATTCATTAATAGCATCCTACTTTCATTTCTTTCTATTGACAACATTTGACATGTTTTTTTTTTTTGCCAGGTGGCGTCTCTTGAAGATGTTGTTGAAGTATCTGAAGCACGGTTTTGGGAATTCGTGCCAGGTCATGTGGTTGGATCAGTATCACTGCAGGTAGAATTAAGAGAAAACAGTTTGCAACATTTGACTTTTTTTTTTTTTGGTAAATTTGTGGATTAAAATCATAGTTTGATTGAGTTATATTTGTTGGGAAATGAACAGGTGAAAGAGGGGGTGGATGAAAAAGCGATAGTTGGTTTTGTACGTGATTTGTATCATGATTTAGGAGTACAAGATTTCACACTTCAGTTGGACACGTCAGCATGAGCCAGATTATCATCTCATGAATCATATTATAAGAAAATACTCCTATTAAATAGTAAATTTCATGACATTTTATAGTGCGCACATACATGAGTTCGAATAATTTGATGGGATAGAAATGAATATAAAAAACCTCTAAATTAGGATTTGCAAAGCCAAACAAACTAATGAAGAAATCAACAATAACTGCTTTATTAAGTCACAACTCAAACGTAATGTATATCTATTGTTGGTGATTTTAATTTTTTGGAGTTCTTTAGTAGTTGAAATTTATACCACTATCAAATGAGACTATAAAGTATAAACTATACTCATGGATATTTACATTGCATTGTATACATGTATGGGCCGGTTTGACCATCGACGTGACAAATGAGAGACAATACGATATGCAGTCGAAAATTGAAATATTGCTTCAGAGTGACTTTATATGATCTAATGTCTATATCCAAGTTCTTGAATATCATATATGTCATGTCATATTCATATTCATATCTTTCTAATATTTATAATATTTATTGGTATTTTTCAAATCTTAATTGTGATAAAATCAGAACTTGAAACCAAGTGCTATATTTTTTGGTGTATGTCTCGCCCCAAAAGAAATTGGACTTGCACATGTAGTCTAAATTCGGATATTTTGTGATTTTGACCCCTCCATATAACATGCATTAATTATTCTTATCAACGAGTCACACATGTTTTTATATATATATATATATAGGTTCAGGTTCATTTGAGACCATTCTAATTTTGTAAGACCAAATCTAAGAATAATTATAAAATGCAAAATAAATGGAAAAATCAAAAAATTCTTTTTTTAAATATTATTTTCGAAACTTGAGTTAACTAAAAAGAATAAAAAAAATCCCGTTTTTTTTTTAAAATACGTGAAATATTCTAATAGAATATTACAGTGACATATTCTAAAAAATAATTTTAAAATGCAAAATAAATGGAAAAATCTAAAAAAAAATTTTAAATATTATTTTCGGAACTTGAATTAACTAAAAAAAAATAAAAATAAATAAATAAATAAAAAATAAAAAAAATCCTGTTTTTTTTTTGAAAAATACGTGAAATATTCTAATAGAATATTACATTGTACATATTCGAAAAAAAATTTAAAATGCAAAATAAATGGAAAAATCCAAAAATTCTTTTTTTAAATATTATTTTCGGAACTTGAATTAACTAAAAAAATTAAAAAAATTAAAAAAGTAAAAAAATAAAAAAATGCGTCTCACGGTCTCACAAAATTAGGTCGTCTCACATGAACCTAACCATATATATATATATATATATATATATATATATATATATATATATATATATATATATATATATATATAGGAGTATGATCAATTGAGAACACCAAAAAGGTTGAGAACGCGAGAACACATCTGATCCATATAAATATTCAAATCTAAGGCTATTATCAAACGGGTAATTTATGTTAATTCTAAAACTATTTGTAGTAAAGTGTAACTTTTAAAATGGCATAAGGGTATAACAGTAAATGAAATTTAGGTCAATCCTATAATTTCTCATTGCCACTCTTATTTCCAATTACGTATCCCTCTTCATCTCTCTCTCTCTCTCTCTCTCTCTATCTCTTTCCCTAGGGTTGAATCAGTTCACCGCCTCCATCATCTGCACCTTCGATTCAAAAGAAAAATAACAGTTCACCTGTTCACCAAGCAAACATAATACGATCGTGTACAAATAGATCGCCGAGATAATCAAGTCAACCATGTCTTCTTCGTTTGATGATTCAGTCGCCGATCCAGTTCACCTTTCCGATGATGGTTTCGTAGTTGAAGACTCTCCGGTTTTGGTTACCGAGGAGGAGCAGGTATCTAATTATCCGTCCCCGACGCCGATTTTCGTTTCTGGTGGAGGATTATCGCCCGATCAGCCCGAAATTTCATCGTTTAACGAAAATGGAACGCCCTTCGAAGGTGAGTATATGGCGTCAGATGGATCGGTTCTGCCCCACTGTCGGAGATGCAGCCTGAGGAAGGTTTTGCACTCAGAGAACGGAGGAGGTTAGGGCTTGTTAGGTCCAGTTTAGTGTTGCGTCTTTTGGGCTTGTTAGCTAGTCCAAGTTTTGTCTCCGGTATGGGCCTGTCCATCCGTGAGTTTTGTTTAGGGTTTATTATATATAGATGCTTGCATGCATTCTTAACGTAAGATTGATAGAGATTTAATTGCGTTCAAGTTCGTATCTTTTGTAACCCTAGAATCCTCTACAACGGAAGTTCTTCATCGAGCTCTGCTGAGGATTGAGTTAATCAAATCATTCGACACATTCAGATCCATACTTGTGTTTTTGCATTACTGTTTCTGTTTTATTAATTTACCTGTTACAAAGATCTAATCGATCAAAGAGTTTTCGAACTCATCAATTGGTATCAGAGCAGGAGGCTGTGTAATTCATACACATCTCTTCTGTGAAAGAGTTTTCGATTAGGGTTATTCCGCATTAACTGATATTTATTGAGCCGTCACTCCATAATTGACGTATCTCAGCATTTATTCGTTTTGCCCTAATATTACATATTACAAGTCTGATCTTTCAAACAGTTTAAACGATCAAGCATGAACGATTCTCAATCTAATCCTATCAACATCTCAAACAGCATTGGATCAACGCCAAAGATTCCTATTCTATACACCCAGGATTACGAAGTTTGGGCACATCATTTTGAAGACTATGTCATAGGATCTGAAGATAATGGGTATCTTATTTGGGAAGCCATTGTGTCTGAACCATTTGCTCACTCAGGAACATCTAAAATCATTAAAACTCAGAAAGAGTACAATGATCTGTTAAAAGATGTAAAAGACGTTGCTCAAGACGAAAAGGAAAAATTTTAGTGCAACATTAAAGCATTGAGACTGATCTGATTTGCTCTTCAATCTGATACATTTAGTGAGTTCCTGTAGTACCACTAAAGAAATTTGGGATAGGTTGCGAGAGCTATATTCCACAGATGAAGATTTAGAGCATTCTATTCAGACCTTACTTTTGTCTGAGTTTGGTGAATTTAAGCAGAATTCTGATGAAACTGTCACTCAAACGTTTGATCGCTTCAATCATCTTCTTAGCAAGATGATCAAACATGATATCGAAAGGAAGCTGATTGAACAGAAGGCCACCTTTTTGAATGACCTAAGATCTGAATGGAGAGCTGTCGTGTCTACAGTTAAAGCTCATGAGCAGTTCAAGTCATATTCATTGGCAAAGCTGGTGGGAATTCTGAAATCCCAAGAAAAGATTGTCATGCAAGAAAAGAATGTGGTCTCAAGTTTGGGGTCCTTGGCCCTCCTATCAAAAGGCAAGAATGCAGTGGAAGACGAAGATCTGAATCTAGAGGACTATGATCTTACGTCAGAAGATTATGCTATGATGGTATCTAATCCCAAGAGGTTCATCAAGAAGAGGTTTCCTACCAATAAAAACAGAAATTGGCAGGGGAGCTATAGTTCTGAAAAGGTAAGGGAGGAGCCGAAGACAGAGGAACCAAAGAAAGAGGCGAAAGTTGAAGGAGATTCTGGCGTTAGCTGCTATTACTGTGGAGGAAAGAACCATTATGCTAAAGATTGTGTTCTGAAGAAAATGGCAGAGAAAGATGAGGAAAAAGATGAAGAGGCTGTCTTGATGAAAAAGCTGGAAGAAATCAAGAGGAAGAAAGCTGCTACTAACCCTTCTATGAATGCTCTTATTGAACAGGGTTCGGCAGAGGATGACGAGTTCGGTGGCGTGCAGGTATGGTCAACCGACTTAGAAGATGATGAAGTGAGAAAGCCTTCACATGGAAAGGCGTATGTGGCAAGAGGTGGTGAAAGCGGCGGAAAGTGTTTGATGGTGACTGACGTATCTCACATGAGGGGATACAATACAGATGGTGGAAATGAGGACACCAAGGAGCGAGAGGACTTATGCTTCACAACAAAACCTCTCAGTGTATAGATCAATGAGCTTGATGAATTGATCAAGAAGGTACAATCTCTTTCTATATCATTCAAAGTTCCACAAAAATCATATGAAAAAGAATTAAATAGCTTAAATTCAAGAATCTCAAATCTGGATAGTTGTTTAACTCAAACACGGGTCACCAATTCTAACCTAACTGACCAAATAAGCAGGGTGTCATCCAAGAGTGAGGAGCGAAGGATGTGGATAGAGCAAAAAGAGTCAGAGCTGATAAAATCTAAGGATGAAAACATTTATTTACAAAGAGACAATTTAAAACTTTTAAAATAGAGAAATGTTTTTTGTTTGATTGCTAAACGACTTTATGCTAACATCACTCAACTGCATCTAAATTGTGAAATAGGGCAGAAAATTCATCGCATGATTTTGCCCTTCCTTGAGTTTAAGGAGGATGAAATCGATGCTGAGGCATACAACTGTGAAAGTGTTGGATCGTCTGATGATGTGAATCCCACTTACATGTATGGTCTGGATAAAATAAAATCTTTCATAAAGTCCAAAGACCATAAGGACATGCTGAAAAATCTTTTGGATGAAAACGATAAGCTGAAACTAAGGACCGAAACCATACAAAAATTCGACTCATTGAATGCTAATTTGAGTTCAGAAAATAAAATTGATGTTGAAAACGCATCTGAACTTAATGAGGACGATGATATGAGTGAAATTTCTGTAGAGGATGTAGTCGACTGTTCTGAGTTTGTCAAGAGCGAAACCGAAAACCACAAAAATCTTATTTCAGAAAATCTTGTGGAGTTCACTCGTTTGTCCCAAAATAAGTCCCCGATTCTTGAAGAAAAGGCTGTTGTGTACCAAAAGGTGAGAAAAACACCAAATCAGGTGTATAAGGTCACAGGAGTAACCGAGCATCAAACAGCCGAACTCATCGCCATAGTGAACGAAGATAACGCAGATGGCTGTGATGAATTCTTTTGGTCTGCTCCTATAGATAATGCAGACGAAACAGTTGGTTTGTCAGAGCGAACGTCCTGGAAAACAAAAGGCAGATATGTACCAGAGCCACTGAACAAGCCTGACAACTTCAACGTACCAAGCACTAGTGGTACAAAAGAAGTTCCTGTAGAAGAAGTCACTTCCACAAGCGAAACATCATCTGTGAAAAGTGAACCGGCTGACAAGAAGCAGAAGCAAAAGGCTAACATCCACAGACAGCCGAAACAAGTGAAAGATCAAAAGCAACAAAGAAACCTAAGATACAAAAAGAATCTCTCTGAGCGAAAGCAGTTTTGGCGATCTCAAAACGCCCTTTTCTCCTATCACAATAAGAATTCAAAACAAGAGAAAAAGGATTTCAGGCCGCATGAGGAACGAAACCGAAAGGACAAGTTCGGTTCAGAGAACATAAGCAACCAAAAGGACAGGTTCGGTTCAGAGAACAACGACAACCGAAGATCCAGGTTCGGTCCCTCCAATGACCAAAAACAAAAGGGTCACTTAGAACCTCAAGTTAGGAAAGACTCCAAGACCAAATTCTCTTGTTCAAATTCTTCTCATTCTCAATCCTCTTCTAAACCTAATTCTGTTCATGCACAAAATTCTAAATCGTCAACGAACCTGAAAGGAAAATCGAAGATTTCCTCTGTCCAGGAAGACCGAAAGCAGTCTAAAGCCCAAACACCAAAACCTGAAACCAAACCCACTGTTGATAATCCTAACAAAATCAAAGTGTTTACCATTAAAAGAAAAGATGAAACAACATTAATAAAAAGAACATATCTTATTGATGTTTCTCTTACTATACTTGTTCCTGTGAAAGGCTCACGTGGACCCAAGAAATCTACTTAATTTTTGCAGGTTATAAGTGACGAGCAGTTTGACGAAGAATGGTACATTGACAGTGGCTGCTCACGTCACATGACAGGAAGGAAAAGAGGAGCTAAGGGAGTTTCGATCTCTTCAGAATGGTGGGAATGTCAAGTTCGGCAACAACTCATATGGAACAATAAAGGGGTATGGGATGATCACCAATGGAGACTTCACAATAAGAAATGTGGCGTACGTTGAAGGGCTACAACATAATCTTATCAGTGTATCTCAACTGGTAGGAGGTACCGGTCTCAAAGTTTCATTTGACGATGAAGGTTCAGAAATCATAGAAAAGAAAACAAAAAGGGTGATTCTCAAATCAGAATGTAAAGGCAAAATGTTTCCTCTCAATCTCAAACCAATCAAAGGAAATCCAGCTATATGTCTTTTATCCAAAGCTCATTCTGACGAAAGCTGGTTGTGGCACCGAAGGCTCTCACATCTCACCTTCAAAGACATCAACAAGCTTGTCACAGGAGGTCATGTTCGGGGTCTCCCATTGCTCAAGTTTGATCGAGAACATTTGTGTGCTGCATGTGAAATGGGGAAGCAAAGTCGTCAAAGTCATCCATCCATTATAAACACAAAAGTTGTTGAACCACTTGAGTTGCTTCACATTGACTTATGTGGTCCATCATCTATCGAAAGTATTGGCGGTAGCAAGTATATTCTTGTTATTGTTGATGATTTCTCACGTTTTATTTGGGTGTTCTTTCTGAAGCACAAATCTGAGGCTACTTTTAAGCTAAAGACGTTTATCAAGCAGGTTGAAGTGCAACTGAGAAAAGTCGTTCGCAACATCAGGAGCGACAATGGACTGGAGTTCAAGAACAAAGAATTTGAAGACTTTTTGGTAGAAAAAGGAACCAGTCACAACTTCTCAGCTCCCTACACACCTCAACAGAACGGAATTGTCGAAAGATGAAACCGATCCTTGTGTGAGGCGGCCCGAACGATGCTAAGTTTCGCTTCTCTTTCTTTATATTTCTGGGCTGACGCTATTGCTGCAACATGTTTCACGCAGAATAGGTCTTATCTCAACAAGCGCTTTTCTCTTACTCCCTATGAGATCATAAATAACAGAAAGCCGAACGTAAAATTCTTCCATGTATTCGGCTCACAATGTTTCATCTTCAACTCCAAAGAACATCGTAACAAGTTTGACATTAAAGCTGATGAAGGAATTTTTCTGGGATACTCACTTACTTCAAAAGCATACCGGGTTTTAAATAAGCGTTCGAGGAAGATCAAAGAAACATATTATGTGACTTTTGATGACAAATACGTCAAAAGGCTAAAGGCTACTGAAGAAGCAATTGGAGAGATTTTTACTCAAACTGGTCAAGTCACGGCTTCGATTGCTAATCTGTTCGATCAGTTTGTGGAACTATTTGATGAACCTGAGAAAGCTACTCTCTCAGAGGCCAAGGCAGCAGATAACAAGGTCGACCATCTGAAGCAAATTGTCGAAGATGCCGCCAAACAAATGGGTGAATGAGAACAAGTTCCAAACGAACCTCCTGAGCAAGGTGCTTCAGTTGAAGGGGAGAATCCACCTTCTTCAAAACAACCGAGCTCACAAGTTGAGGGGGAGAATTCTATTCCAGTTCCACCCGAAAGCTCAACCGCACCCGAAAGCCCTTCAGCACCCGAAAGCTCAACCGCACCCGAAAGCCCTTCAGCACCCGAAAGCTCGACAACACCCGAAAGTCCTGTAGCACCAGAAAGTCCAGCTACACCAGAAAGCTCATCAGTCGAGGGGGAGAATGCCGATATGTTCTACGACGACGATAGTCAATCTGAATTGGAAGAAATGGTGAATGCTGAATTGGATTCATCCTATGATCCAAATTACCCTCCTCTTGTTAAGTGGACCAGAGATCATCCTGTATCCCAGGTAGTGGGAAATATCTTTGAAAAGGTCCTGACCCGATATCAACAGAAGGTAACGCAAACATCTCTATTCTCCAAAGTAGATTTTTGCATGAATAATTCTTTCGTCTCAAAAGTTGAACCAAAAACAGTTAATACTGCTCTTGATCACTTTGACTGGGTTCAAGCTATGCAAGATGAACTCAACGAGTTTGAAAGAAATAAGGTTTGACGTCTCATTCCAACTCCTAAAGACGCCTCAGTTGTTGGTCTCAAATGGGTATTCAGAAATAAAATGGACAAGGAAGGCAATGTGATTCGAAACAAAGTTCGTCTCGTGGTGAAAGGATACTGCCAGAAGGAAGGAATTGATTATGAGGAAACTTTTGCTCCGGTAGCGAGGCTGGAATCTGTTCGAATATTTCTGGCCTATGCTGCACACAAGAACTTTGAGGTCTACCAATTGGACGTGAAATGCGCCTTTCTGAATGGAGAACTTGAAGAAACAGTTTACGTGGAGCAACCTCCGGGATTTCTTAATGAAAAGTACCCCAATCACTGTTATATTCTGGACAAGGCGGTTTATGGTCTGAAACAAGCACCTAGGGCATGGTATGAAACGCTAACCAAGTTTTTAAAGATGTCAAAATTCAAACAAGGTTCGGTTGACCCAACCTTCTTTCGTAAGAAGGAAGGTAACCACCTTATGATTGTTCAAATCTATGTCAATGATATCATCTTTGGCTCAACGAATCCTAGCTTAACAGCTGAATTCAGAAAGCTGATGGAGACTAAATTTGAAATGAGCTCAATGGGTCCGATTAACTTTTTCCTTGGTTTAAATATTAGACAGGGACCCGAAGACATCTTTATCAACCAGGAAGCTTACACCAAGACTCTTCTTGCTAAATTTGGCATGATGGGAGATTCAAAGGTTAAAGTTCCAATGGCATTCGGCACCAAGCTCATACCATCCTTGGAAAAACCGGCAGTCGATATTACGTTATATCGCCAGATGATTGGTTCTTTAATGTACCTTACTGCTAGCAAGCCTGATATAATATTTTCTGTCTGTTACTGTGCTAGATTTCAGGCGAATCCTCGTGAACCCCATATGCTTGCAGTGAAAAACATACTCCGGTATCTGAAACGAACCACCTCTCTCGGTTTATGGTATCCATCAAACTCAGGTTTCTTCGTTCAAGCCTACTCAGATGCAGACCTTGGAGGTTGTGGTTTAGACAGGAAAGCACCACTAGAGGCTGCCAATTCCTAGACGGGAAGTTGGTTAGCTGGCAATCAAAGAAACATACATGTGTATCTCTGTCTACAGCCGAAGCAGAGTACATCGCAGCTGCCTCCTGTACATCTCAAGTGATTTGGATCCAAAGCCAGCTCCGGGACTATGGACTCAATATGAAAAAGATCCCACTATATTGCGATTCAGAAAGTGCAATTAGGATCTGTCATAACCCAGTGCAACATTCCAAGACCAATCATATAGCACTGAGGTATGACTTTATTAAGGATCATGTGGAAGATGGGAATGTCGAAATTCACTTTGTTCGAACCACTGATCAACTGGTTGACATCTTCACCAAAGCTCTTCCTGAAGCATCTTTTAACAAAATTCTACAAGGGCTAGGAATGATGGAATCGGAGTCAGTACCAAAGACTACTTCTCAAAATTAAAAGTTAGAAGCAAAATAGACCGAACGTTCGGGTTCGGGTCTCATGTGTGCCGAAATGAACCGAACGCTCAGGTTCGGGTCTTGTTCTGGTATACCGAAATGAACCGAACGCTCGGGTTCGGTCGTATCATCTGATCTTTTCTTATCACGCAAAGGTAGTTTCTTTGGTTGTAATCCTTTTGTATTATTTTCTCAAATTCATTTCTTTTATTTTCAAAGTTTTATTTTCTCTTTTTCAAACTTATTTTTTTGGCAATCGAAATAGACCGAACGCTCGGGTTCGGTTCCAATTTTTTTTTTAACCGAAATAGACCGAACGCTCGGGTTCGGTTCCAATTTTTTTGTGTCTTTATTTATTTATTTATTTATTCTTTAAATCAAAAATTCCAAATTTTTTATCTTATTTTCTTTTCGTGAATTCAAAAACTCCAAAAATATTCTTTATTTAATTTTTTTCTATTATTTTGTTTTGTTTTGTGTCTTATCTTTTTGTGTGTCTATTTGTGGGGAAATCATTTCACTAGTTAAGTGTCCCTAGAAGCATGTTGATGTATGTATCCAAAGCCTCACATGATTCTGAATAATAGCCTTACTGACTTGGTACAAACAAACTTTGTCTTCCCAATTAGGCTTTCATATTTATTCTAATCATGAGCTACCTAACTCTCTTCTCACATGAGATAAGAGTTTTCTGCTTGATCCCTATTTTAACAGCAGAGGTACTTTGGTTTCTTTACACCATCTACACTACTTTTCTCCATCTCATTCGCTTTATAAACGTAACCCTTGAGACTCTCAGAAATTACCACTGAGGTTTATGGTTACAGAATTTCTGTGTTTATGATCACTATGAACTAAGTGAAACCCACAATTCAATACCTACTATGCATTGACGGTGAACAAACAACTTTGTTCTAGCAATAACTAACAAATTACCGGACTTATCCATGGGTATGGAAAGTAAAATCTCTAATTTTCTTTTGAGTGATTCCTATGAAATTGTTAAATCCCATAATATTTCTTCCCTTGGAATCCAGTTTTAATTTTTTTTTGAGATTTTACATAAACTATTTTATCTAGCCACTTAAACTATTTCAAACCTACTTGTTCAACAGACTGCATTGGTTTCACAAGTACTTCGTTCGATTTCTGTCTTATATCAAGATCAGGAATTCTGAATTGACGCGAAAGCCACCCAAATTAGCTTGATTAAAAGAAGCCTTTCAACACTCCTCAATAAGTGTCTGATCGTTATTCAACGGGAAACCACACAAACACTTTAAAGTCTCTCTTGACTTTGAAGGAAGAGATTTGTGCCCGGGATCCTTTGTTTCGTGTCTTTACTGACATCACAAAATCCCTCATAAGTGTTGCTTTATTTCTTTTTCTTTTACACACTAAGCACGAAAATCTTTTTGATTTTCCAAAATTCTGGTTTCATTAGTTACAAGGCATAATTTTTAAATGGGATTTGCAGTTATAAGGGAGTTGTGGTTAATACTGATCCACGTGGTCAATTTTGCTTTAAGATGACGTTTAATCTAAAAGGATAAGATGCTGACTTAGGCGGGAGTCCAATCGATTTGATTTTCAAACGGCACTTGAAAGCCAGGCGTGCGAAGAGGAACCGTTTCGTTTAAAAACGGCGCCTGATGGGAAGGCGTGTGAATCGGGACTGACACTCTCTCTCATGCGTAATCATCGGTGCTACCAACTGTCACGCATCAATCACTTCCGAAAAATTCTTTGTATTTCCCTCGAAGATTTGGGACAGATTCTTCTCTCTCCTCTACCCACAGTATAAAAGGTAACGTAAACCATTGTTTACCTCTTTACTGCACCCATATTTCAGAGAGCAAGAAAACCTTCAAGCATTCTACTGTTCATCATCTCTCCCATCTTCTTCACAACAATGGCAGATTCATCATCAGTTCATGCCACTTCCCACATCCTCCCGATTCGTCCCCAACAGAGTTTGATCATCGATCTTACTCCTCAGGTCTATGATGCTTTCATGTTCCCGATAATCGAATGCCTCAAGTACTCGCCGATTGCTCCTGCTCTCACCAAAGTTGAAGCAGTTCCTATGGAGTTCTTATCTCAGATTTTTGCCACTGCTCATTACGACAAGGCAGTCGACAGGATCTTTTTCGACGTGCTTGATCACAAGGCGTCAATCTCCAAACAACGTTTCTGCTCAATTTTAGGGTTTGAACCTGATTCAACTAGGGTTAACCCTGAATCGATTCCGGTGGGTCACATGTTCTCTATGTTCTACAATATGGGCTATACTGAGGTGCTGACAACGGTCACGAAGTTCAAGAAATCGTGCCTGCCTCCTCAGTGGAATGGGTTATTTACAGTGCTGTTCAAGGGGCTGTCTGAACGCAGTGCTGGATCAGACGGAGCAAGTCGTCTGTTCATCTCGATTCTATACGGGATCTACAACGGTATCAACTTGGATTACGGGTCGGTCCTATGGCAACAGCTCATTCAGAGTCTGTCTTCTACATCTCGGCATTCTGAGATCTCCTATGCTCGTTTCTGGACTCTTGTTACAAAATGGGTGATGGACAAGTACCACGTCCCCATTGTTGCTGGTTCTCCAATGTCTTCGATTGGTACTTTCCATACCACGAAGATCATTGTCTCCGATGCCTCAAAATTACAATTCATTGGTTCTATTCCTGAGACGATGTATGGAGATGTTCCTGCCGACAGTCGGATCATTCGAACCTACAAGGAGTTTTGACGCTCTGGTCCTCGAGAGCTTACTCCAGAGATGCTCAAGTCTATTCACGAAGCTGACAAGCCTGCGCCAAGGGGAAAGAAAACTGACAAAGGCAAAGATAAGCAAGTTGGTAAGGGAGCGAAAGGCCCATCTCTCAAGAAACGAAAAACCACCAAGGCTGTCCAATCCCCTCCGCTGAAGAAGAGAAAAACCCAAACAAAGCGAAAACTGATTATCGCTTCCTCCTCAAGCGAATCTGAGGAAGAGAGTTCTGCCTCTGACGGATCTCCTCGTGGTAACACTCCACCACGATCGCCTACTCCAGAAGTTCATGTTTCCACTTCACCAAACTCTTCTCCACTTGTTACCATTCCTTTTTCCATTCCCCCATAACCTCCACCACTCAAATACCATCCACCTCCATCCCAGTACCCCCTCCCATCTTTACAGAAGCAACCACCACAACTACTGAAGTAAGAACCAACGTATCTGATACGGGGGCTCCTACTATAGCACCCGAACCCACACCAACTACCGAACATACAGCTCAACCAGAACCTACAACAACTACCGAGCTTCCACCCTCACCACCACCCTCATCTCCTGCTCAGGCAGCAGAGGACGAAGAACCATTCCTCGGCGGGGAGGACATGACCTTTGATTCAGTCTATTACAGTCCGTTTTAGGTACAGAGCGATGACGATGATGATGCTCCCGTCACAAAGAGGCATCTCAAGGAGCTTCACGATAAAATAGATTCGCTCATCGCCTCCTCTTCTTCATCCCAGTCTACCATCTCTGAAGCTGCCATTCAGAAGATTGTTGATGCTTTTTCCAAAGCTCATCAAGTCTCTCTAGACTCCGCCACTGCAGCCATTGATGCCTCAACCAAAGCCTGTGAGGCAGCGACCGAAAAAGTCGATAAACTATTCACTGATGCTTCTTCTCTGTTACAATCTTTACAGGAATCTGCTGAAGCCGCCAAAACAAAGCTGGAACCCATTGTCAACCAGCTGGCTACCTCAGTTGCATCAGAACTGAAGTCTTTTGCTTCTCTTTGTCAGACTCTCTCAGACAACAACTCATCATTTAAAGCGACGATTGAGGAACGATTGACTAAGCTCCATGAGGACCTTGCTGCTGAAAACTGACTCATGGACGCTCTTGCCAGAAAGACCACCGCTCTGAAGGTCAAGAGTCTTCAACTCTCCAATTCTCAAAAGGAGGTTGAGTCTCTTCGATCTGAAAGAGAGGTAATTTCATCGTGTGTTTCGGATGTCCATGCATCCATTTCAAACATCCTAGAAGCACATGACCCGATACTCAACTATTCTGTGAGGCGTACTCTTGCAGAAAAACTTGCTCCTGCCCTCTCTCTCCTGAGCAAGATTGAAGGGCTCCTTGATTTCGTGTTCATTCCGAAACAAGGGGGAGAAAAAGAAAATGTGTCTCAACCGCCTCCTACTTTAACAACAACACACACAACCGAACCTCCTCCTACAGGCCAAGCCTCAGGTTCGGGTGTTAAAGACAAGGGCAAGCAAATTGCTGAGGAGAGCGATGATGAAGATAAGGAGACCATTGCCGACCTTCTGAAGAAGCATGGTCGAGATAAAGATGCTGACATCAGCGCTCGTGTAGCTAGAGAGGCTAAAGAAGCCAAAAGAAGACAGAAAGAAGCTCACGACCTTCTCGAGAGCAGGAAAACTCTCTTTCCTCTTTGGACTCTTGAGAAGTTGCTGAAAGAAGCCATAGAAACTCCAAGCATCTTGTGGCTAGAACCGGTGATCTCTCTAGATCGTGATAATATTGTCGATTCTCAGTTCGACATGCCACTGACCCGAAAGGCGTTTGTATTCCATGCCTTTGACAACATTGCTGAGTTCCCTCATCCTCGTCCAAAGGTTGACATGGACTTAGTCGAATTCTATCTGAGGGCCGCTCAACCACAATACCAAACATGGAGTGCTCAGAAGATTATCAATGTTCGGGTCCTAAAGCCGTACAGGGAAGGAAAATTCACCAATGTTCGGTTTAAGGTGCTGAGAGGATCTGCCAAGACCGACATGCCATCTCGCTTGCTGATCTTCCCAACATGAATCCACATGAATGGATTATTTTGCACAACATCCTTCTTACTAATGAAGCAGAATATGGTCCGATCATCGACCACTTCAAGAGGATGCTTGTTTGTTACATCATGGAAGTCGCCAAGATGGATTAGGAGATAGCGAGCGTATTCAAGAAAAAGCCTGCCATATCTCCTGTTGGCTCAGCAAGTGACCTAAACATGATGCAGATGGGAAAGATAGACCCGAAGAGAAACTCTGTTATGTTTACCAGAAACGAAGGCCAAAAATGCCTATTCGCTTTGGCTGACAAACATCTCTATACCACTGCATGTCTGGAACATGTCTTAGGGATCATTCATCGATGCAAGCAGAATTCGGCGGATGACAAGAAGTACTTTGATGATATGATTCAATGGTACATTCGCTTCAGACAGACAATTCTCGCACTCATCTCTTGTCTGTTTGACACAACCAAGAAGGTTCCAGCAGCTGGTCCAAGCAAGAAGAAATGATAGTCTCGCTCCAAATTGATGCAAAGGGGGGAGATTGTTAGGTCCAGTTTAGTGTTGCGTCTTTTGGGCTCGTTAGCTAGTCCAAGTTTTGTCTCCGGTATGGGCCTGTCCATCCGTGAGTTTTGTTTAGGGTTTATTATATATAGATGCTTGCATGCATTCTTAACGTAAGATTGATAGAGATTTAATTGCGTTCAAGTTCGTATCTTTTGTAACCCTAGAATCCTCTACAGCGGAAGTTCTTCATCGAGCTCTGCTGAGGATTGAGTTAATCAAATCATTCGACACATTCAGATCCATACTTGTGTTTTTGCATTACTGTTTCTGTTTTATTAATTTACCTGTTACAAAGATCTAATCGATCAAAGAGTTTTTGAACTCATCAGGGATTTATCATTTTTATTAATTATTTATGTTTTTCTTTAATTACACAAGCTTATGGATTAATTTCGTCTGTTAATTTTCTCATTCTACTATCATTTTATGCTTTGATCGATTATACGCTTTTGAGTTTTAGGCAGGAGAATCAATTAGCTTTTGTAGTATTATTCAGAGAATCAGTTGACATTTAACTTTGATTATATCTGTTACCTATACTGACTGTAATTGATATCAAGTTCATTGAATGATTAGTCTCGATCTGACTCATTGACAGCCCTAATCTAACGGTAATCTGATATGTTGTATGAATTTTGAATCGGAACCCTAACATGTTTCTCATGACAGAGAAAATGCATTGCGTTTAGAAGAGAAGGAGAAGATAGAGAAAGAGTTGCTAAACCAAATCATTGATGAAGCAGATGATTATAAGATCAAATTCCACAGCAAATGATTATAAGAAACTCTTATTTTATTCATGGGCATTAGGCTGGATTGGTTGATAGATCTTTTAATTTTGCAGATAATCAAGTGCATGGTCAAAATGTAAATCAGAAGTCAAGGTTTTGAAGGTAAGTCACATAGATTGTTACAATTGTATATGAATCAGTATTAAGGATTGATTAATTGTTAATGATTAGAACTATTAAATCATAGTAGGTAAACCTTCCTTGTGATTTTTGTCTTATTCATTGATGTATTTTGTGAATCGGTATTAAGGAATGATTAATTGTTAGTGATTAGAACTATGTTTTTTAGATAAAAAATCAGTTGTAATCTTATATGAATACAATGTCAAATGTCTCATTTGTAGTTAAAATCAGTGAATAGAAGTATATTATAAATGCATGATTTCATACCTTAATGATTTATGTTTTGAACAGGTGTAATTTAGAGCTTGATGTTTCTAATAAGGATAACCGTAAAGAATGGAAATTGATAGCAGGATCAAGGGCGTCCCTCTTCGTTTCTATATGTATGATAGCAACAAGAAAATATGAAGAAAAAAAACAATGTTGTAGTAATTCATCTATAATTCACATTATATTCTTATATGAATATAACTACTGAAAATATAGGAATTTAGACGTTTTTTGTATTCTTGTAAATGTATTCATGTATGATTAGAGTTGTATTCATTTATGACTGTAATAAAACGCATATTTATTTGCAACTAAATGGTGAATTCTTAAATATTTTTTGATATCAATTCATGAACAAAAAAAAAAGACAAATCCAGTCATGACATTTTTAGTTATGAATATGACACTATTTGATAAAATTAAATTAAAAAATTAGTTAACTATTATATATTTTTAATCGATTGTATACTCAATAAATTAGTTTGATATTTATTCATTTATGGACAATAATCACGTAAAGCAATATAAATTCATTTTAAATTGATAACTTTTGTTCTCTTTCATTAATGATATAAAGAAAATGGAAAAAAAAATTATTTTTTTGGTAACAATCAATTAGAATCCCAAAAATTTAGGAAAATATCATTTAATTAAAAGACAAGTTTACCTATATGCCCTTATCTATTGATTGGTTCAGAACTGTTCTCGCGTTCTCAACCTTTTAGGTGTTCTCATTTGATCATTTCCCTATATATATATATATATATATATATATATATATATATATATATATATATATATATTGCTGCCAATTCAAAAAATAATTAAGCTTCAATAATCATCCCCTCCATAACTGATAAAATCCTAAATGAATAGCCATCTAGTTCATATGATCTTCATTGCTTTTGCTTTTGCATCCTATGTGATTATCGTGTTGAAAATGTGGCAATTAGGCCACTCTATCAACTTTTGATGCATGGAGCATATATGGCAATATAATTTAATTTTATTGAAAATTTTGAAAACCTAATAAACATCTTTTGTTTGGTGTTGTTTTTTACAAAGGTTAAACCCACCATGTTTAATTGTTTACCATTGAGCTCCATTATGGTGACAAGTGAGAAGTTTTTTGGTGTATGTCTGCCCCAAAAGAAATTGGACTTGCACATGTAGTCCAAATTCAGATATTTTGTGATTTTGGCCTCTCCATGTAACATGCATTAATTATTCTTATCAAGGAGTCACACATGCTTTATATATATATATATATGAGTCACACATGCTTTATATATATATATATATATATATATATATATATATATATATATATATATATATATATATATATATATATATATAGGTTCAGGTTCATTTGAGACCATTCTAATTTTATGAGACCGTGAGACCAAATCTAAAAATAATTATAAACTGCAAAATAAATGGAATAATCCAAAAATTCTTTTTTTAAATATTATTTTCGGAACTTGAGTTAACTAAAAAGAATAAAAAAAATCCTGTTTTTTTTGAAAAATACGTGAAATATTCTAATAGAATATTACACTGACATATTCTGAAAAATAATTTTAAAATGCAAAATAAATGGAAAAATCTAAACATTTTTTTTAAATATTATTTTCGGAACTTGAATTAATTAAAAAAATAAAAATAAATAAAAAAAATAAAAATAAATCCTGTTTTTTTTTTTTGAAAAATACGTGAAATATTCTAATAGAATATTACATTGTACATATTTGATTTTTTTTTTTAAAAATGCAAAATAAATGGAAAAATCCAAAAATTCTTTTTTTTAAATATTATTTTCGGAACTTGAATTAACTAAAAAAAATTAAAAAAAATAAAAAAATGCGTCTCACGGTCTCACAAAATTAGGTTGTCTCACATGAACCTAACCCTATATATATATATATATATATATATATATGTGTGTGTGTGTGTGTGTGTTGCTGCCAATTCAAAAAATAATTAAGCTTCAATAATCATCCCCACCATAACTGATAAAATCCTAAATGAATAGCCATACTAGTTCATATGATCTTCATTGCTTTTGCATACTATGTGATTATCGTGTTGAAAATGTGGCAATTAGGCCAATCTATCAACTTTTGATGCATGGAGCATATATGGCAATATAATTTAATTTTATTGAAAATTTTGAAAACCTAATAAGCATCTTTTGTTTGGTGTTGTTTTTTACAAAGGTTAAACCCACCATGTTTAATTGTTTACCATTGAGCTCCATTATGGTGACAAGTGAGAAGTTTACAAAATTCCCAAGGATAACATATAATCAAGTCACAATAAGGTACGTGGACCTAGTTGATATAGATGGATTCTATCTACATGAGTTGGATGTTATGCTGCTTGAATTGGTTTCTTCGATACCGCCAGTTATACTTTCGCTTGCCAAACTCTGATTTTGATTTTGGACCAAGAGAATTAGAAAATGATGTTGATGTTCTAAACCTTGCATAATAAGTTAAGGAGAATAAGATCTTAAAGGTATACACTGATCACAGTGAAACTAATTTACTTGCATATTTCATGTCTCCAAGAGCTGCACCTAGGGTCATCATTGACGAAATACCATATGGTGGGCATGGGGACATACCTAGACCCACTTCCCCATTTGTTGTTGGTAGTTTGTCCCTTGTATACCAGTCACACGAAGAGGTCCCATAAGCCGATTTGTATATGTATTTGACATCATTTGTCTCACTTAGTACGACAAGTACAACAAGGATAGGAGATGCCAGGCAACTAAAGGAAGCTCATATTGTAGTAAGAGGTCATGCTTGGATTTGGCAGATGATACAACATTCGGTGTAAATGTGTGTAATTGCTAATAAGGTTGAGTCAATGGATTTATATGACACATTGCCTCGGGAAAATAATGATAACAGTGATGTACACATGGATTATGTTCCATTAGCAGATGAAGTGAATGTGCGACATGCTCAAGCTACATACCAATCATGTCATGGGGTAGTTTGTAATAGTTAATTGTAGTATTTTTGGTCACAAACTATCATAACCGTTTTATTGCACAAATGGATAATATACTTGTTTCTATTATCATACCACTTTTTGGTCACAAATTGTCATAACAGTTTTATAATGGTTAATTGCATCATTTTAATATGGACTATGTGAGTCTACATACCGACTGATACACATATACCGTGTAGTGGATTTAAGCAAACACAAATATTAGGAATAACTTCCTCATTATCAATATGATAGGGTTATACCATGTTTGTAAGTGACCAAATACCCAACCTTAGTTCAACCTCCCCAAAACCATCAAAACGCCTAATCCAACACAATGTTCCAACCCTAATACAAAAATTCGAAAAACCTTAACTCAAGACCCCCTTTCAAAAATCAATACAACACCCACAAAAAAACCAAGCATGTAAACAAATAAAACTTCCATTTATTTCTTCTTCATCAAATTTTTAATTAAAACTTTGTGGTTGTTAATGTTTCTCAATAATCCAAGTATAATTATAACGGATCTTGCATACATCAGAGGATCAGTCCATCTTATGAAACCGTATTTGTAAAACTTCAAAGTAAGAAAAAACAAAATTACTTTCAATTTTGATACTCCTAAAATGTTTTTAAAAACATTGAACTCTTTAGGGCAAGCATGAAATTTGCAACCACAACTGGTTGATGTCCAGAACTACACACAATTGCCACTTTGCCACATAAAACATAACACCATTTGGAGTTTTTCAACCGAACGAGAGTTACATGGAAGAAGAAGGAAGAAGATGGGAGCTATAGAACTATGACTTTTAAAACTACTTTTTGTTAATTCTTTGAAAAGGAGATTTTAAGAAGTCAGGATTTCTAACTTCTTAAAACAACTTATAACTTATTAGGATGAAAATGAGATTTTAAGAAGTCAAAGATTCATTTTTGGTCATTTTACATGTATAAGCTAAGTTTTATAAAAATAATTTATTGATTTTTGCCACTATAAAAGTTAATCCAAACACTTTTTTAAAAACTCATTTTTCCACCTTCATAAGTCAATAAACCCTTTTGGCTAAAAATCATTTTGGGGTTCAAAAGGAAATCTCAAACATCCTTCTTTATTTATTCATCCAAGGTAACATATGAGAGACAAGAGAAAGGAAAAATTGTCTTTAGCCTTAGAAACATGTATTATCAGTTAACGTGGATATTTAACGTCTATTGTATTGAGAGACAAAATTCACATAAAATATTCAAATTTGGCTCATTAATGCAAGTCCAAACTTTCTATGACTGAAACTAGACTTATTAAGGTAATTAGCTTTTCGGTTTGTTCACATCTGTGTAACTATCTTTTCTTTTGGTACACATCTAGGTAATGAACTTTTTGAAAGTGTTCACATATGACCATTATGATCGGTTGTAGCCGGTCATAATGGTCATATGTGAACACTTCCAAAAAGTTCATTACCTAGATGTGTACAAAAAAAAAGATAGATACCCAGATGTGAACAAACCGAAAAGGTAAAAATAAATTACACGAATGGTCCCTGTGGTTTGGGTAATTTATGCATTTGTCTCTAACTTATTTTTTAACTCGGATGATCCTACTATTTATTTTTGTTGTGCGTTTGGTCATTGTCTTACCTCAAAAGACTATTGTGCCCTTTTTAATTAATTTTCTTATTTATGTATTTATTGTTAGATACTTATGGGACCACATCATATATATATATATATATATATATATATATATATATATATATATATATATATATAATGTTATCATTAAATCCAGTTATTATGGTAAGCATATAAATTGTTGATGGACCGATTTATAGAATATTTACTTAGAGTTCCCGGTTTGACTCAAGATCCTCAAAATCCCTTCCATCTCTCACATTAGGGTATATCTCCATCTATATATACATGTGATGAGGAGCAATCAAGATACACGAAATACACATGTAAATTCGTTTAGGGTTTGCTGAGGGATTCTAGAGAGAGCTCTTGAGATCAACTGGAAAACCCAACCCTAGTTCTTAAGATCCAGAGATTATAATGAAATCAGGTATGTAATCGTTATTTATTGTTTATGTTTTCTTTTTACCAGATTCGAGATTAAAGATCCAAAGTTATGCTTCCGCATTTATGTTTTAGTTATCAAAATGTCTAACAATTGGTATCAGAGCCAACTCGAATATGTTACTAGAAACTTTTTTTAACGGTTCGTTTAAAATCTCCAAAATTAATGTCTTGAAATATACATACCTCATACCTGTTTGATTCCTTTTGTAACACCGTAAAAATTTAAACAATTTTTCGCATTTCACAAAAACATACTTTCATGAATAATTCATAAAAATGTCATAGTATAATTATCAATTCATAACAAAATCAATCTCAAGATCTCATCATATGAAAACTCTATCTGTGTACTGATCATGTCGACGCCTTCCTGCGATCCTCACTAGTACCTGGAACACATAACACAAAACACTGTAAGCACGAAGCTTAGTGAGTTCCACAAAATACCACATATAACACATATTAGCCACTCGAGGCTATAACTCTGTGGGTCCGTGGACCCTCTGGTCCTAACTCTGTGGACCTTTCGGTCCTAACTCTGATACATACACAACATAAATCACATAGAAATAATGCAGTGCAACACATCAAATAATAGCATACAATAACTCTGTCACATAACTCTAAATACCACTCATGGTAAAGTATTGTGAGAAGACTCACCTCAGATGACTCGGTAAACCTCAATCTCAGAACACTGCACTAGCCTCCGCCTAAACACATAGATAATTACTCTAATTAATACAACTCCAAAGGCTAGGCTAACCTCTCTCTATAAGTCCTCTAAGAAGGGTAAAAGACCATCCTACCCTTCTAATGGCTCTAATGTCCAATCATTTACTAAACCCTCAAAGTCAACGAAGTCAACGGTCAACCTTGACTAGACTCGTCGAGTGCACAAGTGTGACTCGACGAGTCCATGCGTGTCCTTCACACTCCTGGTCCTCACTTGACTCACTGAGTCAACCCTCCACTCTTCAAAACATCACTGATTGCAAATCGCGGGACAAACCGTCCCAACTCGTCGAGTCCGGCTCTTGACTCGGTGAGTTTAGTCGTGACTCTAGTCCTCTATATTCCCTCTGACTCACCGAGTCACTTCCCCAACTCAGCGAGTCACCAACTGTGTGATTCTCGGGAAAACCCTAGTCCTGCTCTTGGACTCAGCGAGTTCATGCCATGCTCAAACTGAAATGACCTCCTGAGGTCAGATCTGCTCCTCTAATCCATAGATCTGACCTTTCCAAGCATGATAATCACGTAAAGCTCAGATCTTGGTGCTCATGCAAAGGCCCAAAGGCTCTATTTGAAGAAATGGCCTCAAAAGTGACATCCTAAGCTCATGACTCCCACAATAACTCATAAAGCTCAAAGGGTTAAGGTCTCTGGACCTCTTTGGATCCAGATCCAAAGCCTTAACACAAGAAGGGACCAAATACTCATCAAATCTAGTCTCTAAAGGGTCTAGAAAACCCTAACTCCAAAAATTAACACCAAAACTGAAGAAGGATCGAATCTATACCTCAAATATGAAGTCTCTGGCTCTGAAATCCACAGAATAACACCCTCTTCAGCTTCCTCTTGCCTTGGTCACATTCTTCTTGCAAGAACACCAACACAAAGATCAAAAATGACCTCTCCTTCCTCACAAATGCTCTCTTGGGGTTTCTCTCTGGGGTTTGGTAGCCGCAAATGACAGCCATAAGGGCCTTTAAATAGGTCCCATACCCGAGAAATTAGGGTTTCATTAAACAGTGCGAACTCGCCGAGTCCACGAGTCGACTCGTCGAGTCCGGTCGTTAACTCGGATAAGAATTCGCGACCCTACTCGGCGAGTCTGTAACGACCCAAAAATCACGACTAAAAATTTCTTTTAAAACATTACTAAAACTAGATTTATAAAAAAACGTATCATAGGTCAAACATAACTTTCGAGTATTAAATTCAAAACATAATATCATTATCAGAGTCAAACATTCCCAGGCTAACTGACTAGGGTGTATGCTCTGCAATCTTCCCGAGCTCCTCTTTTGAAAACCGAGTACCTGAAACCAAAACTGAAAAACCGTAAGCACGAAGCTTAGTGAGCTCCCCCAATCTACCACATACCACACAATAACATATAAAGCACATACTGGGCCTTGCCCACTGCATCGGACCGAAGTCCGGACTAACTGGGGCCTTGCCCCCTACATCGGACCGAAGTCCGAAGCTGACTGGGACCTTGTCCCCTACATCGAACCGAAGTCCGAAGCTGACATCGGACCGAAGTCCGAAGCTAATTGAACATAGCATTAACATATCAACTAGCATAAACACATAAACCCTGTCTGAGCCACGAAGGCATCAAACATACTAACTACAACATCGGACCGAAGTCCGAAGCTGACTGGCACCTTCGTCCCCTACATCGGACCGAAGTCCGAAAACTACTGCTAGCTAAACGGGCCGACATTGTGGCCTTAGACCCATTCCTACTGAAGGGAAACTCACCTGAACTGCTGAGCTCTGATGATAAACCTCTGGCTGCTACTCGACAATCCCCTGAACCGCTGCTCCTCTAGCTCTCCGAGCTATCAATATAAATATAACACTTAGTCTGACAGTCAACTAAGTCAACTCTGCTCAAAGTCAAAATCCTGGTCAAAGTCAACCTTCCAGGTCAACCCTACTCGCCGAGTTCATAAGCTCAGGGTCTTTCTATTCGCGACTCGACTCGCCGAGTCCAACTAGTTCCAAGTCCTGTCCTGTCCAACTCACTGAGTCACCACCCGACTCACTGATTCGAGTCTCAACTCAAAGGGTTTGAGGTTTCGCGACCTGACTCGCCGAGTCCACTAATAGACTCGCCGAGTCCAAGGCAATCTTCAACCAACTCGTCAAGTTGTTCTTCCAACTCGCTGAGTTCATGCTTAACTTCATCCGACTCGACGAGCTGTTCATCTCACTCGTCGAGTTCCTCCTCATCTTTAAGCTACTCGCCGAGTCCACTCGAAGGACTCGCCGAGTCTATTCAGATCTTCATACATGCAGAGGACTTTTGAGTCATGCATGGACTCCATACTGCAGATCTACCCTTCCCAAGCCTATACCCCACGTAAAGTTGCAAACTTTACGTGTAGAGAAGGAGATCTAGGCACCATACACCATAAACTTAGGGTTTGAGACAAAAGGGGCTCAACAATCAACCCATAGACTGATGCTTTATGATTCTCTAGGCCATGATACACATAGATCTGAAGTAGCAACTTCAGATCTGGGCTTCTAACTCGAAATGGCTCAAGAACTTGCCCTAAAAGCCCCAAATCCTATGATAAAGGTTGATCTATATGCAAAAGAGGGAAGGTAACGACTCATTACCTTCAAATGCTCTGGAAGACCTCACAAACTCTGGATCTACTGCCAATTCTCGAATCCCCCATGTGTGCCTTCTTCCTTCTTCCTTCAAATCACCCAAAATGGCAAGAAAGCTTGAATGAGCAACAATGGAGGCTTAGGGTTTCTGGTTTTGGACTATAGAGCCGCAACTGAGCCCTAGGAAAGAGAATGAGATGCTTAAATAGGGTACCAAGCCCCGAAATTAGGGTTTCCAAACCCAGACCTGACTCGCCGAGTCCACTTGCCGACTCGCCGAGTCGGTCAATTGCTTTACATCCGGATCCCGCTCCGACTCGCCGAGTTTCTCCCTGGACTCGACGAGTCAACCCTCTTCAACTTAGGGTTTTTCCTTTCCTTTCTTGACCTTTCTGATTTCGGGTGTTACAGAGTCTAAGCATCAACTCGCCGAGTTCCTCCACAAAACCCAAAATAAATGAATAATATAATATACCTGGGAATTCAGATGTTACACCTTTTGGTGTCAAGATTTTCTTGTTTCATTACAATGCTTGTTTTCTTGATCCACTATGAAAGAACTTGAGTTTTTAAGCTATGGTTTTTGTTGACCATGGTAGATCATATATATATATATATATATATATATATATATATATATATATATATATATATATATATATATGTATTTTAAAAGGAGGCTTTCTTGATTTTTGAATAACAAAAAAGCAAGACATGCGTAAGGTAATGATTGTCCGTGTTTGCTTCTAACTTATGGCCATTTAACAAATATATGTATATATATTTTTTCGGCATTTTTTTGGAAGCGATGAACAAGTATTTTCGTACAGCTATAGGGTGTAGTCTTTTATGTGTTCTCATGACAATTTATGCCTACTTGCTTCCTACTTTGATAAATAACTCACATGCATATACAATATACTTTTGTATTCAACAGAACAAATATAACTTACAAATGAATTATCCTTCGGATTTTTTGGTTACTATGGGAGCACTGGTGTAAATATGTTAATTATCGTTTCTACACATAATTGCTTTTGATTAATTTTAATCCAAATTAACAATTATTTGGAAGGTTTGATATTGATTTAATGTTTAATATTAAAGAATCAAGTATTTATTTTCGAGAAAGTTGGCAAAGTTTCAGTTTTCATAGTAACCGGCTTGTACAATGGTATTAGCAAATTTGGTCTTTATAAAATTCTTAGATGAGGATTCTTAAATTTATTTATGTTGTGTTATATTGTTTATTTTTAGACAAGTATATACTATTTTATAAAACTATTATCGAGCAAAGATTTGAAGACTTTTGGTTGTCTATAAATTCAATTATGATATTATTTTCATAGTAAATTAACTGATACAATATATCACCAAAGTGATCAATTTTGTGCAAATTAATTTACGATAAATTTAAATATGTTTATTTATGTGTTTGTTAATGCGGATATTAATCGACCCAAAGGTAGTTTAATATTTGGCCGAATAAACTCATGTTTGATGACAAATATGCAACAATTTTTAGGTTACATGTAATTAATAAGTCAATCCAAAGAGGGGCTTATTAATTGATATGATATATTGTCAATTCTTATCATCAAAATTTATAGTTTATGTGTTTATTAATGCGGGTATTAGATGATCCAAAGGTAGACTGATATTTGGCCGAATAAACATATATGCGGCGATAAACATGTGACGATTTTTTTTGGTTCCATGTGATTAATAAGTCAATCCAAAGAGTGGGTTATTAATTGACATGATTTGTTGTCAATGTTTATCTCTAAAACAAGGATATATCTTGCAAGTTAGTATTACACTCCAAAGACTTGATATTAATATTGTGTTGATACCTTTTAAAGATGTCATAAATTAAATGTATTGATTACGGTTTATGGATTAATGAGCATAAAAATAGATTTGCTCATGTTTGAATTATGGTATTATATCTTATAACATTGATCACATCTATGATTCATGTAATCAATGAGATTAACTTTAAGGAATGGAATGAGGGCATTATGTTAGATCTCAATTACATGGATAATGACCTTGCATTTTGGATAGAGCAACATTCTTTGAGGATGTTGAGTTTGGGGGAGAAACAAGGTTAAAACATTGTCCTTAAGGAGGAATCAATCTTGATTCCTATTATTGCTTTCGATAGTATGCAAATTATGAATCAGTGATCGAAAATGTTATTCAATCTCCTATTCAGAATACACAAACTTAGCAACCTCAACTTTGGGTATCCTATGCGTGGTATTTCATCAATTCTTTTGGTTTTGAGGTAAATACAGTAGATGATTTTGTGTATCACAGATTAAGTGGAAGTAAATTTATCTTTATGGTTTTAGGTAGATATCTACACAACCCAAGTTTGGATCATAAGAAACAACCAAATGGATTTTGAGATATCTATATATAACAAAAGGCTATATACTCAACTATAGGAAATCAGATGTTTTGGAGATAATTTTTATTAAGAATCTGATTTATTAGATGCCAAAATGGTTACCGATCCATATCGAGATACTTTTACATTTTAGCATGATGAGCCATTTCATGGAATAGACTTTGGTAGTTTCTTCCATAATGACAGCATAATTTGTAGCATGGAATATGGTTGCAAAAATTTGTCACGAAGCTACACATTATTGGTATTGAAAGACCACTAAAGTTATGATAATAAGTAAGCAATGTTATATTCCAACAACATAAGTTCTGTTAAGTCAAATAATATTGACATCAAGTTTTCTTTTGTTAAAACAATAGTGCAAAATGGAAATATATATAGTACATATGAACAAACTCCATGAAAGCGGATCCACTCATAAAGGGATTACATCCCTAGGTCTTTAATGAGCATACTACACACGTTGTGTGATATTTGGTTTTAGTGGGAGGTTTATGGTGCTTTATGTGTTGTTTAACAATAATTATGTTTTTCTGTAATTAAGAATCCGGTTAACTCTATTATTAGTTGCACGTATTTAAAGTTTGATCTCACTTCAATCCAAAGAGGAACTCGTTGGAAATCTATTTATATTTTAAAACCACACATCATATTTAATCTATGTCGTTAGTTATATATGTATATGTGACCATTGATAGGTTTAGTTACGTAAATTGTAACGAAGACCGCTTTGATCCTATACTATTATGATTAGTGGACGAGATTGTTTAAAGGTACCAATATTATGATAAAATTCATTAAAGCGCTTATACAGTTTTACGTACATTTATATATTTGTGGTCTAGTGGAAGATTGTTAGATAATTATGGGACCACATCATATATATATATATATATATATATATATATATATATATATATATATGTAATGTTATCATTAAATCCAGTTATTATGGTAAAAATATAAATTGTTGATGGACCGATTTATAGAATATTTACTTACCCTGTGGGTTGAGTTTCCAGTTTGACTCAATATCCTCAAGATCCATTCTATCTCTCACATTAGGGTATATCTCCATCTATATATACATGTGATGAGGAGCAATCAAGATACACGAAATACACATGTAAATTCGTTTAGGGTTTACTGAGGGATTCTAGAGAGAGGTCTTGAGATCAACTGGAAAACCCAACCCTAGTTCTGCAGATCCGAAGATTATAATGAAATCAGATATGTAATTGTTATTTATTGTTTATGTTTTCTTTTAACCAGATTCGAGATTAAAGATCCAAAGTGATGCTTCCGCGTTTATGTTTTAGTTATCAAAATGTCTAACATTTATTTTTTGTATATTTAAAAAATTAATAGACCCCACATATCTGTATCTCTTCACTCTAAACCTGAAACCACATTTGAGAAATTTTAGTTGGGTCCTACCACTCGCCATCTCATCTCTCATCCTCTTCAACTTCTATTTTTTTTCCATCTTTAGTGACATCGGCGTCTTCACCATCCCTTCTTTTTTTGGTCTTTCAACTACAGCGAACCAACACCACACCACTTCTATTAGGTTGTAATGGTGGAATATTCAATGAAGAGACAGTGACTTGTGGTGTTGGTTCGTTAGAGCTGCAGAACCGAAAAAAGAAGGGATGGTGAAAATTTTGATGTCACTAAAGATAGAAAAGAAATAGAAGTTGAGGAGGATGAGAGACGGGATGGTGACTGGTGGGACCCATCTTAAAATTTTCAAATGTCGTTTCCAGTTTAGGGTGAGGATATATAAATATATGAGGTCTATTAATTTTTTTAAACGTATAAAAAATAAATACATAACTAAGAAAATTATTTTAAAAATAAATTAAAAAGGGCACCATAGTCTTTTGAAGTAAGACATGGACCAAACACACAACACAAATAAACAGTAGGTATAATCCAAGTTAAAAAATAAGTTAGGGACCAAATACACAAATTATCCAAACCACAATGACCATTAATGTCATTTACTCTTACCTTTTCGGTTTGTTCACATCTAGGTGACTATCTTTTTTTGTACTCTTCTAAGCAACGAACTTTTTTCGAAGTGTTCATTGTTGACCATTATGACCGGATGTAACTTGTTACAGCCGGTTATAATGGTCACATGCGAATAATTCCAAAAAATTCGTTACTTAAATTTATACAAAAAAAAAAGTTACCTAAATTTGAAAAAACCAAAAAATTAATTAAGTATGTTTCCCTAAAAAATTATAAACTCCATCGAGACAATTCTTATAATTTTTCTTATATTTTTCATATATGAAAAGTAGCTTTGGATAAGGTTAGTTTGGTAAAAAAAAGTAAAATTCATTACTTTCTTTTCCCTTCGAATCTTCTCAAAATTGGGAAGAAATATTTTGAGGAAAATTTAGCCACAAATTTGGCAACTGTTTTTTTCTATTATTTCCAACTAACTTGAAAACATAAATTTCAAACATCCTTCTATTTCTTTTAGACAATTTTACTTTGTCCAAAGCATTCTTATTTATATAATATTTAAATGTTTGTTTTAACCCTAAATATATTTTGTTCAAAGGTCCTTGTTAAAGTGAGAATCATCTTCTCCGCTAGAATAATAATTCACTTCATCCTTAGTCGGTGAAAATGTGCAAAGATAACTTTTACCATCCATTTATTTCTCTTAAAAAATAGCTTCAAATATCACCTACACAAGCTAAGCTGGATATAATTTGTTCAAAACAATTCCTTTTAAGTTGTCACTTTCTAATAAACAATGCTTATTTTAGATAACAAGATATTGATGATGTATGATTCTATTCGTTTTGATTAAATGGTAGAAAATGTGAAGTAAATAACCAGTTCATATGTGAAAATAAGTTTTCCGAAAAACTTTAATAGTTTTTGTTAATAAAGAAAAAGAGAATGAAAATAAAATATTTATAACCATTTTTTTGTCTGTATTCAAAATCCGTGCTAAGGTCTTTCTTTCTCACTCTTTCGGTCTTTCTCTCTCTGGTGCTGTATTTCAAAAACGAACGATCTCTTTTTGGTTTGGTATTGCGCATTTGATTAAACTTGACATTTTCATTCGAGAGCTTCAGTTTTGCATTCAAAATCGATTCTCAGGTATCTTTCTGTTTGCTGTTCTAAATGTAAAACGACGACTCACGATTCATTACTATCTGCTATTGATTATTTCATTGATTCGGATTTACTTTCTAGGGTTTTAGTTATTTTGCATTCAAAATCTGAGCATTTCATTCATTCGAAGTTATTCTAGGGTTCTTAGTTCTTTTTCATTCTAAATACGCTGTCAGTTCATCTTTCTTGTTTGTTCTTGCTACCTGCTATTGAGCATATCATTGATTCACGTTAAACTTTGTAGGGTTTTTAGTTCCTTTGCATTCAGATTCCATTATATGCAATCATATTTGAAGTGGATTGAAACATACATTTAGTTAATAAATCATTCCAGTGCATCACGAAATTAGGAAAAACTCATCCACCATGGAATGAAAATTAGTCCAAAAGAAAGAATCACATTCAATTCCATACGAAAATAGACATGAATCACATAATTGTTATGGTGTTGTTTCTTTGAGGTCTTTGCGTTCTTTGGTTCCTTTTAACAGATTCTTCAAATACTTGAATCTGTTGCTTAATTGTTCAACTTTCTTCTACCATTTCGTTAAAGTTCAACAGTTAATTTTATCTGTTTTGGTATCTGATCTGATTTATACATGTATTTAGTTTCACATTCAAATTTAAATCGATGATTTTGAAACTATGATATGGTTGTGTTTCTTTTATTTGTATCTAATGCTTTATTGTTTCTTACTGAAGTAGTGAGGATCAAAGATGCAGTGGGTGAAAAAAATTTTGAAGGGCAAAGAGAAATATCGGTTTGATGGGTTATGGTCTGAGGATCTTCGAAAACATACTTTTGGAGATTTATCGTATGCAGTTGCACAGGGGGATATGGATAAACATGATTTTAGCCAAGTGGAGATCGGCGTGAACGCCACCTATGCTGGCATATATGACGGCCATGGCGGCAGTTTGGCTTCAGCTTACGTCTATCACCACCTCTTCTCACGTATAATCCGTAAGTTTCCTTTATTTAATTTACGATTCATTTTTTTTCATATGCACTTATGGAATATTTTAATTGAAACTATGATTTGACTTTCTATACCTTTTATCTAATACAGTTTAATATTTGAGTAATTACATTTTTGGTTTGCTCAAATTCGTACTTTCAGTCCAATTTTTGAAAATTTGACATGATGCATCCCTATGGTTTAAAGAAATTGCACTGTACATCCTTAGTCTATTTAAAGAAAGTATAAAATGGTTTTTTTAAATAGACTAAGGATGTGCAGTGCAGTTTCTTTAAACCACAAAGATGCATCTTATACAATTTTCAAATGATGGAATGAAAGTGTGAATCTAAACAAACCATAACTCTTAATATTTCAATATTTTATTATCAAAGTTTGGTGGAAGAGCCGTGTAAAAAATATATAATAGTAACATTAAATAATAAGATAATGTATTGATTACGTGACATAAATAGTCATATGATATAAACAATAGTTTTATAGAAAAAAGTTACATATAAAAAGTAAATGACAATCAAAGGAAATTTAGTAGTACATAAACAATTACCCTGGACATAACATTAAATTTTCTTTTATCTAAAATTAATTGTCAATGTTTGCGGCCATCATTAAGGTCTTTTGAATCTATATCGTGTTTGTATTTTAAAAAAAAACAACATGAACCATTGATTCCTAAAACTAAAGAATGACAAAACATTAATTTGTTGCATATTTTCTTTTATTCGTTCGTATACTAAAGTTTTAATTACATAATTCAGTTGGCAATTCATTTTAGGAAAGTTCATTCTTTGTTATACACACAAATGGCATGGAAAGGAGTGTTACCTTGGTTGTTCTTGTGAAGAGGGTATGCTCCTTCAATGAAGGTTGAATACGACCAAAAAGTAAATAAACAATGTAAGATCACTTTACTATTTTACCCCTTTTGAGATAAAAAAAAAGTAAGGACATACCATGTATTATGAGATGTGCAACAAAGCTCTCCTACCTTAATTCCTGAAACTAAAGAATGGATAACATTATAATTATTTATATTATTGTTCATATATAACTAAATAACTATATTACAAAATCTGTAATTTTGTTAGAAATAAGAGAGTATGACTCAGTTAAAATGAGTGATTTAGGACAAAATGAAGAGAATTTAAAAGAAAAAAAAATGAATTCTCCATTTTTTTAAGAAAAGTTAAAGACTTGCATGGAAAGTTGAAGAGAAAAGATATGCAAGATTGTATGATTTTGTTAATGAAAAAACTACCCCTAACTTTTTTTATATGTTAAGGGTATCATTGTAAAATTGAAAACTTACTTTCCTTCCCTTCCAACTCAAGGCACCCACAAATGAATAAAGATAGATCAAATAGTCCAACATGATCGATGGCAAAGAAGACAGCAGATGTGACTACATTTACAGCCTGCTTAGGACCCCCTATGCCACTAACTAAAGATTACAGGACTCCAGAACCAAATGTTACAACGATACTGCAATAATTCATTAATAACAAAAAAAGAAAAAGCTAATCAAAACGTTCATCTTCCGTGAACATTAATTAATAAAATGAATAAACATATCATTTGAGCATGAAATCTCAAAAGAAAAAGGCTTATTTAGTTATTCTGGTGAGTATGATAGGAATGAACAAAAGAGACTCAAGGTGCCAAATTAGGGGATAAGAATATGATGTTGAGTGGTGACAGGAACACATACAAAGATAAGAGAGGCGGACCCTAAAATGCATCGATTACTTTAAAATTTTAATTCGAAGCTATTTTACAGATCCAAGACAACAAAAGTAGATAAAGGATTCCATATGAAAAAGAGATAATTATTTTGGAAAATACTCATCTACTAATTCCTTGATTTAAGCAAATCATATAAATTTTTATAATTATAGAGTATTATTTATGTTAATAGAGAACAAAATACGGATATACAAAAGGAATCACCAAAATTTTAGCTGGCATTATCAATTGGATCATTAATTACTTTAATGGTGTCTCTTATTTAATTTAATGATGTGGAAAAAAAAGAAAATGAAATAAATATTGAAATGACATGGGAAAATAAAATAACTCTATAATGCTAAAAAAATTACATGTATGTGTCAAAAGAAGGAGAAAGTGACATGTGACAAAGGATTTTCCAGGGTAAGATTTAATTTATTTATTTACTAGGTTACAACCCATAGAAACCATGGGTAAGAAAGAAAAAGAATATTGATGATTAAAATTGATAATAGAAAATTAAAGAATTATAAAATTTTATTAAATTAGTTTATTAAAAACATGATAGTAAAAAGTTATTTTGTAAATAATAACGTATATACAAATGATTTAGATTCAGATCCAAAAAAAAAAAAAAACCGAATTCAATTGAATATTGAATGAAGGAGGGGTATAATTGAAATTTCACTTTGATGTAAAATGCTTGGTGGAAGTGACATTTGGACAAAAAGTTTCATTTATTAAATAGGAAGAGGAAGATTATTTATAGGGAAATCTATAAAAACTTAGGGAGAGAGTCAGAAAAGTGAAATATAAGATATGTCTTATTGAACGATGGCAAATTGACAATAGCCCGGTACATAATTTTCTTAATTTACAATTATATATATAGGCTAGTAATACACTTAAGTAACGTGAGCTAATTTTATTGATATGTCAAATTACAGAAAAATATCAAGATTAATCGTATATACAACATCATTATATACGTACCTGTACAGAGGGTTGGTTCGAATTTGCCACTTGCATCATTTACAGTTAGTTAAAGTAATGTAATCAATGATATTCAGGAAGTAATACAATTAGTTGTTTGTTGGTTAGCAGGGATATTTTGACAATAAACAATGTTTGACTATTTATGCTATCTACATAAAATTATAATTATTTTTATGTTTTGCTTTCTTGGTGTGACTTGGAATTTGTAAAAACTAAAAAGTGACAAGGTGCATCGCATTTAAAAATAAAAATAAAAAAGTAAAAGTGCAGCTTAGCTTTTGTAGGATTCTAACTTACATTGTGAATTCCCTTTTTATAGTATCGTTAAGAAAATAAAATTAGATTGGTATTGTTGTTAAATTATAATTATAAGCATATATATAATAAAAAGATACGTGATTCGTAATATATTAAATGATAAATCAAATCATGACACGGAATAATGTCGGTTCCCTTTCTTGTTTGTTTGCAGGTCTTTCTTTACGAGGACTTGACATGTTTACTCCACAAACCTTCTTAGACGCTTTCTCTCAAATTGAGGATGCATGAATTCGTCCAGCTTGTGCGGACGACTGACCACTCAATGTTTGAAGTGGGCACGAGTTGTTTGGTTTGTATGCTGTGGGGTGGGGCGATGATTTGTTCGTCTGTAGCCTGGGGGATTCTCGAGCCGCAAGGTTAAGCTTGGCAGATTCAAGAGTAAAGCAATAACCATTCCACTCACTAAGGAAGACAACGTGAATATTGAAAACGTAAGACAAGAAATCCAACATCAGAATCCAAATGAAGAAGATGTTGTAATACCAGATGGAAATGGAGTCTGGAGAATCAGGGGCTTGAGTGAGGTTAAGTTTTTTTTTTTTTTTTTTTTTTTTTAACTTTTAATCTAATTATAATTATTTGTTAATTTGCAAATTTTCTAACACTTTTGCATTTAGGTGTCCGGTTCCATAGGAGATCTGTATCTAAAATTTCCAGAATTTGCAACTGATCGTCCTTTTGAAATCAATACCCACCGTAAAGAGACTACATATAGAAGAGGACGACATGTTTGTGATAATGGGCTCGCGTGGATTCTGGGACCACATAAGCAGCGAGAAGGCTGTAGAGATTGTTCACAATAACTCCCACTCTGTGAGTTGTTTATTTTCTTATTTTCCACTATTTTTTTTTTTAAGTTTTAGATTGGTTTTAACAATGTTATTAATATAGGGAATAGCAAAAATATTAATTGGAGAAGCATTAACAAGATAACATCAACAGCAATGGTGGGTGAAAATGAGGATGTATGACGACATCTCAGTTGTGTTGTGGTCATTTTTATTGACCAACGTTTGTTTCATCGTCGAGGCAATACTAAGGAATTCGTGTCTCTAAAGGCGTATAAAGAAATTCAGGAATCAGAGTACAACAAAACCGTACCTATAGAGTAGAATGGAAGGCGCCTAATCCAGGCATTATAGTAGCAACTAGTCCTCCAAGCACCGGAGTAGCAACTAGTTTTAGGGGTGCAGCAAGTGGTTCAGGCGGTGGAGGTGCATCTAATTGACAGGAACGAAGATGAATCTGGTATACGATTTCACATTTTGAGGATGAAACATATTACTCATAGTACATGTTCAATTTCTCATTTTGATTACCTAAGTCCATAAACAACCAACAATCTTTCAAACAATGACTAGATTTTGATATTGAAATGAAAGTTGGGTTAATAGGATTTGTTGTAATCCAAACTTGGAGCAAAAGATTTGGTCCGGGTTTTGTGGAAAATAAAAAGGATAGTGGCTTCACTTTAGCATGGATTCGTGGGCTAGATGATAGCTATTTATATATTCAGCTCTTTATTTACTATAAATAGATGCACTTTGTGTTTGTTTAATATATAGGAAGATGTAGACAATCGGGTTCCATTTTGCAAATTTACTTTCACATACATATTTACGGGACTAGTGTGTGTGTTTTGTGGAGCCTGAACCAACAATGAACATCAACAAAAATTTGAATTTAAAATTAAAACATAATAAATCAAGTGGCTACAAATTTTCAAGCACCGAAACTCGAGCACATTTTAGGAAAGAATCACAAAACTTAGAAAGTCCAGAAAGTATTGGACAACGTTTCCAACCTCTCCAAGTTATCCAAAGAATTTTGATAAAAATAAAAAACAACTTAATTTTCTATACAAATGTTATGAAACAAACAAATTAAGTATATAGGACATCAGTTTACATCGTTTAATCAATAGATATAGCTCTGGCATGGCAAACGTATCAACGTGTCGTTTTGTTTACATGTTGGAATGTGTCACCATAGGTTAGTTAGACCCTTGGATTTATAATGGGCAGTTTTCAGTTTTCCCAAACAAAACCAAGGCAGAAATTCCAATTTAATGGGCATGGCTTCAACTCATGAAGGACGTCATCCCGGAGTTCAGTCAGTCTGATCCGTTTGTAGCCATGTCCTTTTTGATTGGATCACTCAACGTTCTCTGACACCCCCTTCGCCTTCTCCCGACACGACGCTAGCTATTTGCCGCCGTTTCCTTCCCCGCTAACAAAGTTTTGCTTGGTTACGTCACAATAGCTAGAGGAATGGACATCTGTAATAATAGAAGGTTCAATGAAGTGGCGAACACGCATGTTCAACACGTGTTGGATAAGCTGACACATGTAATGTTGGGGCGGGCTTAGTATGTGGTTCACATGTAAAGTAGAAATAAGTGGAATCAAATTCACTATCCCACGGTGGGCCGGTCCGTAAATACGAATTTCCACTCCAATTCTCTTTTTAAAACTATGAATTATGAAATACTATGCGAATGCCCGTGCGTTGTGCAGAAATACCTATATAGTTGAAGTCTTTACAAATATATGATTTTTTTAAATATAACAATAACGTTGTTGTTAAATTTGATATAATAATTTGTATATACTAAATTGATATAATATATTGATTATTTTGAAGTATATGATTATATATACATTTATTATAACTTCATAATCTCAATCGTTTGAATAACTTTTTCCCGCAAGTTACACATGAGTAAAATTAAATATAATATATGATTTGATGTTATTTATAGTTGTTTTTATTGTTAATTAATTTTTTTTAAATTTATTTGCTTAATGTTTTAATTTCTATCATTATAATTATTTAAAACATCAAACATTGTTTTTTATTTTAAAGCTAACAATATAATTATTTATATAGAGTTGTTTTTAACTATTGTTATTGTAAGTTATTTTAAGCTACTTATTTGGAAACTTTTAACGATTATAAAAATATATTTTAGAAATATTTTAGTTAAATTGAGATTACTATTTAGTTTTTGCTTTTATCACTACAATTTATCAATTTTAACTATTTACAAAATATTCTTTAGTTTTTTTTTTTTTAAATGGAACTGAAATTTATATTTGAGTTAACATTGTAATGCACAAAAACACCTATATAGTTGAAGTCTTTACAAACATATATTTTTTAAAATATAACACTAACGTTGTTGTTAAATTTGATATAATAATTTGTATATTAGTTTGATATAATATATTGATTATTTTGAATTATATGATAATATATAAATCTATTATAACGTCATAATCTCAATCGTTTGAATGACTTCTACTCGCGAGTTACACATCAATAAAATTAAATATTATATATGGTTTAATACTATTTATAGTTGTTATTTTTAACTAATTTTTTAAAATTTATTTGCTTAATGTTTTAATTTCTATCATTATAATTATTTAAAACATCAAACATAACTTTTTGATTTTAAAGGTAACAATATAATCATTTATATAGAGTTATTTTTAACTATTGTTATTATAAGTTATTTTAAGCTACTTATTTGAAATTTTTTAACGATTATATAAATATATTTAGGAAATATTTTAGTTAAACTGATATTACAATTTAGTTTTTGCATTTATCACTTTTAACTATTTACAAAATATTATTTGGTTTTTTTAGTGGAACTAAACTTTATATTTAAGTTAACACTGTAATGTTATATTTAAATTAAGAATTTAAGTATTTTGTCCAAACTGTTCAAAAATTGTAGCTTTAAACTGATAATGGTTTACATGCAACAACATTTTAAATCTAATAAATTAAATATAATATGTTAAAATTTAAAGACATAACTTTATAAATAGAAGTAAAGATATTATTTTAAAATTGAAATTTAGTCTATTTATGATTACACTTTAGGTTTGATATTTATTTAACCTTATTAACCAACTTACAATCATTATTAGAAAGACACTACAATTTATCACTTTTAACTATTTATAAAATAATATTTGGGTTGTTTAAGTTAAATAAAATTTATATTTAAGTTGAGCCTATAATGTTATATTTTAATTAATAATTTAAGTATTTTATACAAATTGCTCAAAAATTATACCTTTAAAATGATAATGGTTTACATCCAACAATATATTAAAACTAATAAATTAAGTATAATATATTAAAAGTTAAAAAACATAATCTTATAAGTAGAATGAAAGATATTATTTTAGTATTGAAATTTAGTTTGTATATGAATACACTTTAGATTTGATATTTATTTAACCTAATTACCAAATTATAATTATTATTATTATAAAGAAATTGAAAAGTCATGGGAGTTTCAAATGAATGTGGTGAAAGGAAAAAAAAATGGGGGTTTCAAATGCATGAGATTTAAGAAAAAAATGCTAGCTTTATAAGTATGTATGATGCAACATTAACAATATATTTATATATAAATGGCTGTTGCTACACCTTATGAACACTTTTATTAAAAATAAACCAATAATAAATATTTATAATTTATTTTTTCAAAAAAAAAAATACAAATTCAACTAATAAAAAAACTTTAAAAATCAAATAGGTTGTCTAAATGGAAAATTGAGATGTATTTTTAGTCAACCTTTTTATAATGGGAGCTATTTTTCCAAAGTTTATTTTGATTCTTACACTGAATAATTAATGGATGAAATTTTCTAATATGTGCCCTAAGGGCACATATAAGAAGTATTAATTAATCATAATTATTATCATAATTAAATGTGAAAAACATTAATTATAAGAAATATTACCATAATTAAATATAAAATTCATTAATAATCTCCATAGTTAATGCATTTCACATTTAATTATGGTAATAATTGTGATTAATTGATACTTCTTATATGTGCCCTTAGGACACATATTAGAAAATCCCTTAATGGATAGACTATTTTACCCCTAAACACATTTAGTTTGATAAGTATATGAAATAATTAATATTATGGAAGTGAATTTCACAATAAATTAAGGCCATAAAACACGCACGCTGCCATGCAACTTGGAACTCCACCAAATTTGAGATTTACTTTACTTTGATAGTCATATATTTTTTTTTCAAATTAATTACATCATGAATGTGGACTGAGTTTGAAAGGGTACAACCGTACAAGTCCTCCAATACTTCGATGACACCCACCCTTTATGTTTTAGAGCCAACGATGATTTGAATTTCCCCGTTTATCATCTTCCTTGAGGAGCCAAGAAACCTATCTTGCCGTGTGATATGTCAAAAACATTTTCGACACCATCCATGGGGGTAACGATTCTTCCAATTTGGTTTGCAATTGTGGCATAGATAACTACATCAAGTGCTTGAAGTGGCAGACCAAAAAAAATTTAACCATACAATTCTTACAAAACGTAACACACATTGGTCACATGGCTTGACCCATTTGATCCATTTTTTCCAAATGTTCTGGTTATGTACATGATATAAACCACCAGGGTAAGATAACTCCACATCTTAAAATCCTTATGACAGTAGGGAAGATGAGGGTGCCCAAATGGTCAATGATGAAGGTGTTGGAATCACGCCCTTTATATTCACTTCACTGCAGCAACAATCGACAAAATATTTGATAATACGTGAGAGAATAAGAAGAACGAGAGTTATTTATTGACTCTAAAACGACTGCTCTTACTATTCAGAAAATTAAAGGCTTTTATAGCCTACATACCCTAACAGAACTAAAACAAATCAAACTCAAACAAAGGGACTACTAAGCCCACATGTTCCCATTTTCTAGCACTAATAATTGGTCCACATGACCCATTCAAGACCCATTCAATTTATTTTACTAAATAACAAAAAACCAAAATACTAAAATAAACCTGTCAAGATTAAAAGAACAACATTCACCCCCTTAATCTCGACTTAGTTTCCATCAAAGCAATGCTGATTCTTCCTCCTGAATCAAGTTTGCTTCTTTGTATTTTTCATCCCACTTAGTGCACTCATAACTAAAATGCCCAAAGTCTCCACAGTTAAAGCACCAAAAGCTGTTTTTGTCACCTCGACCTCTTCCTCTTCCTCAGCCCCTTTCACCTCTTTCAAAGTTCCTTCCACGACCTCTTCCGGGTACACTACTTTCACCATATTTTTGTTCACTTGCCATCATGAGTTGATCTTGCTCTTTAACTTTTTCTTCAAGACTTTGAAGCCTTTCTTCATAAGCTTTAACCTTTCCAACCGCTTCTTCAAATGTCATAGTTTCAAGATCGGAATATTGTTCAATGGGAGCTACAATGGGCAAATACTTCTTTGGAACCGAATTAAGGAATTTTCTTACAATCACCTCCTCTTCAAGAGTTGAACCAAGACTTTTCAATTTGGCAACAATACCACTTATTTTGCTCAAAAAGTCATTGATTGACTCATTGTCCTTCATCTTTAGCATCTCCAATTCGTTTCTCAATGTTTGTAGTCTTGCTTTCTGCACCCGTTCAACTCCTATATACCGGACCTTGATTGATTCCCACACCTCTTTGGCATTTTGGTGTTTAGCAACCTGTAAAAGGACATTCTCTGGTAGAGTTTGAAAAATTATACCTTTAGTGGTATAATTTTTCTTCTCTTCAACCATATCTTTGGTTATAACATCCCAATGTCCATATTCCCATAACGCAGTTTCAATCATAATAGACCAAGTGGTGTAGTTAGTTTTTGTTAATTTAGGGCATTGAAATGGTAAAGCAGTACCTTGAACTGCAATTTCTTTTGAACCCCCTTGGTTTGATCCTCCTGTCATTCTTCTAACTTTTGCAAGGAATTAGGTAAAAGAGTTATACCTTTATGTTTCTTTCTTTCTCAGGTAACAACAACAGGTTGTTATAATCTTCTTTCTTTCTTTTTCTTTCTTTCTTCTTTCTTTCTTTCTTTCCTTCTTTCTTCTTTCTATCTTCTATCTTCTTTCTATCGTCTTTCTTTCTTCTTTCTATTGTCTTTCTTTCTTTCTTCTTCCTGGCGGTCTTTCTGTAGCAGCAATATCTTCAAGTCTTCATGCGATTTGTCATGAAATCGCCACTAGCTTTCTTCCAATGGAGCCTAGGCTCTGATACCAAATGTTGGAATCAGGCCCTTTATATTCACTTCACTACAACAACAATTGACAAAATATTTGATAATACGTGAGAGAATAAGAAGAACGAGAGTTGTTTTTCGACTCTAAAACGGCTGCTCTTACTATTTAGAAAATAAAAGGCTTTTATAGCCTACATACCCTAACAGAACTAAAAAAAATCAAACTCAAACAAAGGGACTACTAAGCCCACGTGTTCCCATTTTCTAGCACTAATAATTGGTCCACATGACCCATTCAATTTATTTTACTAAATAACAAAAAGCCAAAATACTAAAATAAACTTGTCAAGATTAAAATACCAACAGAGGGCTTCACCAATGATAGTTGATGTCTGCAATACTCATGAGACCCTAGCAGGTATGGTCTTGAGACGAATTAATTGGCTCAGAGTTGTATATGGCGGGTTGCTGGTAAAGCCTTTGATGGTGTCAGCATAAGACTTGTGATCCCTGTGACCTGCGACATAGCCAATCCGGAAACCGATGCGAGGAGGTAGGCTTAGGAGGAGCTGGGTTCTTACGCATCAAAGGTTGACGTTGGAATCCGGAAATATTGACTTTCGACGTTGCGTCACAACATTTGATTTATTCTAGCTTTTTCTCCATCTCATTGATGTCTTTAACTCCCTTGAATCTGATAAACTTGAAATTTTAACTCATGGAAGGTGTTTCTCAATTCGGAAAGTGTAATTAGAGTATTTAATGTAATATAAACTAATCGATTTTTTTCATTTGTAATGATCCCAACCCAATACTTTTCATATATATATATATATATATATATATATATATATATATATATATATATATATACATATATATGATTAGATTATTCTATTTAAAGTAATTATTGTGTTATTGTATGCATAAATGCGGGCCAACCAATTTTACTTATTTTAAGAAAGTGATTAATATATATTATTGAATTAAATATAATTGAAAATATCATCTAATTTAATTACAAGAGTATTTTAGTCAATTAATATAGATTTAATAAAGGAAATTTGCATATTTTAAGGGATCATAGATTCTATTGATTTTAAAAATCCGATTTTACGAATTATAATTCTTTTAATTAGGACATTCTGACATAATATGTTTATGAGTATATTCAAAAATAAAAATATTCTTGAACCTATTTCTTGATCATGACTTTAAAAATTTCTTGTAGAATAACAAATTCTTGAACAACCAATTGAAGAATAAAAACAAAAAATACATTATTTCTTATAGAATACGGGTAACAATTGTTAAGAATTACATTTATTGTTAAAGAATAAAACTAAAAAAACTATCAAAACGGGAAAGAAAACATCAAAATCTAACAACGACACTAATACATTCTAAAAGAATAATTTTGCTTAGAATCACTTTCAATTTTGTGGTCTGTTCTTCAAACATCAACTCCTGTGAAAACAAAACTAAATTGTAGTTTTGTAACGCCCGCAGATTCGGGCTAAGTCAATTTAGAGACAATAAGCGTCAAAAAAAATGAGTTTTTGAAGGAAGAATATTTAGAAAGATTAATCTGAACCAAGTTATAGTATATGTTACAAGGGTTTCGTACATATAAAAAACGCCGACATCTGAGTTATAATGAAGAAGTTATGGCCCGTCGAAGTTTTACGACAAAACCGACACGACACTGCGCGGCGTAAATAGTGAATTTACGACAGAGTGATTTTTACCCTTAGCGATCTAAACAAAAGTCGTAGTGTTTTTTAAACCGAGAGTGTGCATAGAAAGAACGTCAAAATCTGACTTCGTATGAGGAAGTTATGATTTTTCTAAGATTTGACATAGCAGTGTACAACCCGAAATTCGAATTGTCGATTTTTGGCCGACGCAACCTTAACGGGAATCGAATATCTCGTTAATAGTAGGGCAACAGTAAAAGACAGACGAAAACGGACGTCGGATGAAGAAGTTATGAATTTTTAACGGACTTTTCTTGTCTCGGCCTGTTAAAAATACAACTTTAAAAATAAAGTCAAAATTAGCCGACAGAGTCTAAACGAAAGTTGTAGGGCACGGTCCCGCCTACGCGTGGATATAAAGAACGTAAAAAACGGAGTTTGTATGAACAAGTTATAAATTATAATATCATATTTACGTATTAAAATAAAGTATAAATCATATATACATATACATATATATATATATATATATATATATATATATATATATATATATATATACAAATGTATATATCATTAGAAAGGTATCGATGATGCGGTCATTATAAGACTATTGTTGAGTACTTTTGACATTAGTTTAGTACAAATATCGTTAAATCTATTTAAAATAGTATTATGAAGGGATGTTTAGTCGTTTATATAACTATAAGGTCATTAAGTAATTATGGAGGGTAGTTTCTGTAAATTCAATTACTATAAATAAGAGCCTTGGGCTCTTTTATTTCTTGCACCATTCTCTTGGTTCAAGAGTCTTTCTCTTCTTATCCCCCGAACATTTCGGTCCCTCGTGATTTGACTTCTCTTTCTGTAGTTTTAGTATAGTAAGATGAGCGCTGAAACGCTGCACGAATCTTTCTTAGAAAGATTCAGCGACGAAGTTCTGCCCCCTGCAGAGCTCGAATCCTAGCTAAAACTCCCTTGTAAGTAAGTTATGCTTACCCTATTTTAAATATAGTTTATATTTAAAATTAGTATTGTTATTATGAACTTATAATAAATATTTGGGCTATTATTATGACTTATATAAGTGTCGTTATAATATCTTTTTAACTACTCGCGGTACGGAGAATCTGGTTTAAAGGGCCGCATAGGATTGTTGGATTTCAATGTGTGCTATATGCCAAAATGGTCCTGCCCTCCAATGTTTTATGTCTGGCCCTTGTCTGTACATAGTGGTTGGAAAAAATTGTTTAAACGCTTATATAATAATAATAATAATAATAATAATAATAATAATAATAATAATAATAATAATAATGCTAAGACTAATAATTAGTCACGGTGAATATTAGACTAAAATCTAGTGGTAATAATACTAGGTTTCGTCGAAGGAAATTATATTGTTAAGAAGCGAAGCGCTATCCGAGTTTGGAAACATCACTTTAACAAGTGAGTGCATAGTTACTTTCATTTTACACATAGATATGAAGTATTTGATATAAATTACGTGCTATGTGTGCATATTATTTGAATACTTGTTGTCTATGCTGGATAAATGATTTTATACATGTTTTAAATGATTTAAACTGTATATTTATTTTATATCTACAAATATGTTGGGATAAAGCATGGGTAGATGAAATAGTTGGTGTGTGATGAAAGAAAATGATGAGAGATAGGTGATGATAGAAAGGTGATGATAATTAGGTAAATAGATGATGATGAATAGGTGATGTAGGATGAAAGGAGATACCATAACTTTAACCGGCAATGTGGCGATGTAGTCATCTACCAGAGTATAGATGACAACCACGGATTATTCTAGACAACCCCGTGGAAACACCAACAGGCTCATAACATGTAGGTGATGAATTACGAGTTTAGGCGATGTTGTAACTACGTATTCATGTGATGATACTCTAACCCTTACTATGAATTACAAGTTCTAGCAATGTTGTAACTACGTATTCATGCGATGATACCCCAACCCTTATTAGGCACGTATGGAGGGAGTAATCCCGGATCATTACTGTTTATGCGATGTAGGCGATGATCCTTAGGAAAAGTCCTTAGGAACGAACATGTAAGGAAATGCGATGTAAAGAGATGAGTGGTAAATACGATTTAGGAGATGACCCTTAAGGTAGTTCTTTAGGGAATATTAAAGGAAGAAAATGGGGATGAGTAATCGGGTTAATTGTTTGACATGTATTATGTGAAGAAACAAATTAACTATATTATTGTGGGTTAAAAACCCTATGTACTCACCAGGTTTCCCAACCTGACCCACTCAGTTTACTTTTATCACAGGTGACGATATGAAGTTACATTACACTGAGAGATTAAGGAGATATAGATCACTAGTGTAAATAAGTGTAAGTTCTGTTGATGCTTATGTTTCTGTATTGACGATGAAATCCCAAATGTTTTAAAATAAATAAAATACGTTTCATCGGAAGTGCTTTGATAACGTATTTATCGTGTTTTTTTTTTTTTTTTTCTGGGAACAAATTCCGCAACATTTTTTTTATTAAAAGAGGTACTCTGATTTTTAGCATAAACAAAATCGGTCTTTTCTGGCCGTGAAAATAGGGATGTCACAGTTGGTATCAGAGCATTAGTTTAAGCGAACTAGAAGTATGGATTTATTTCCAGACTTAAATTTAGAATGCTAAGCGATGATCGTGAGGAGTGAGTCTAGTAAATTTAGGTAATACACCTGAATTGACACAAGCACTAGTTTATTTTAGGAAAGATGCCTAAAATGCTTTTATGTGCTATATGCTATTATTTGTTCAGATCTATGGTCTGTTGCCGACCGGATATGGAAACCTTATGTGTTTAGGATTCTAAACGTACGAATACGATATTAGAACTAGCATATAAACGTTTTGAAGTGATAAAGAATATTTAAACGTCAATCCTAAATAAAGATCCAGATTCACCTTATTCGGTGTATAGATCAAAATGGCAAGAACCCGAAGTGGAGTCGGGAACACAAATGGAAACAAAAATCAACCCCCAATGATTGAGCAAATACCTATTGTAGTAGCCGCTCCTGAGCCAATCACGATGGTTGGAGTACAAGCGATAATCCAGATGATGTTGGATTGTCAAATGGAGGAAACAAGACGTTTACTTCAACAACATCGAGAGGAACTTACGATGCCTATTGAACAACTCGAACTGAATGATGGGCAGTCAGAAGGAGGGAACTACACTGGGACCGTTGGTCAAGCCGATGCACCGGTGATTAGGAGGATTAACCAAGGTGACAGAGTCGAGAGGAATGGATGTAAGTACAAGGATTTTCTAACTTGCAAGTCATCGACTTTCACTGGGAAGGAAGATGCGATCGGAGTTATGGATTGGATCTCGGAGATGGCGTTGGCCTTCATGATGTGTGGTTGCAGAGGCAAGTTACATACCACATTTGCAGTGCGTTAGTTTCGAGGAAGCGTTGTACGATGGTGGAACACCCTGGGGAAGACTCTAAGCCCTAATGAGCCCCTACAACCGACTTGGGAAGATTTTTTGGTGCATTTCAAGCACAAGTATTACTCAATGTTTTGAAAACCGGACTGGACATCGAATCGGATGTTTTACCGGTTCGATGGTTCAACTGGTCCGACCGGTCGGACCAGTCCTGAAAACCGGAAAAATCGGATATATATATATATATATATATATATATATATATATATATATATATATATATAAGAATTTGGAATAATAACTTTTTATTAGAAATTCAGATATTTATTATTGAATCCATATATGAAAATGTGTGTTGTGTTATGTGTAAAAGAATAAATTATATTTGTATATATTAAATATACGCAATGTGTTTGTCTTTTATATATGTAAATTAAGTAGTTGTGTAAAAAAAAATCTAACTAACATAGTAATGTGTGCTGTGTAAATTGCAAAGGAGATTGTAGAGAAAGTAATATAGTGTAAAGGAATATAGAAGAGTTACATTTGAGGAATCCCACATCGATGGGTGAGAAGGAAATACAAAGCAAAGTGAGTAAATAAAAGGAAGCAATATCACAACTTAGTGGAACAAACGAAGTTACATCGGCTTGCTCCTTTTGGGCCGGCTTGCTCCTTTGGGCTGGATGTAAGAAAATCATTTTTCTCAATAAACCGGTTGAACCAAGCCGGTTTCTTACGGTTTTTAACTGAACCGACGGTTTTTTACAGGTTGGCTTACAAGCGGTTTTTTGGGGATGATCCTTAGGAAAAGTCCTTAGGAACGAACATGTAAAGAAATGCGATGTAAAGAGATGAGTGGTAAATACGATATAGGAGATGACCCTTAAGATAGTTCTTTAGGGAATATTAAATGAAGAAAATGGGGATGGGTAATCGGGTTAATTGTTTGACATGTATTATGTGAAGAAACAAATTAACTATATTATTGTGGGTTGAAATCCCTACTCACCAGGTTTCCCAACCTGACCCGCTCAGTTTACTTTTATCACAGGTGACGATATGAAGTTACATTACACTGAGAGATTAAGGAGATATAGATCACTAGTGTAAATAAATGTAAGTTCTGTTTATGCTTATGTTTTTGTATTGTCGATGACATCCCAAATATTTTATAATGAATAAAATACATTTCATCGAAAATGCTTTGGTAACGTATTTATCGTGTTTTTTTTTTTTTTTTTTTTTTTTTTTTCTGTGAACAAATTCCGCAACATTTTTATTAAAAGAGGTACTCTAATTTTTATAAAGCATAAACAAAATCGGTGTTTTCTGGCCGTGAAATTGGGGATGTCACAAGTTTAAATTCCAATAATGCATTAGCAAATGAAAAATAAATCACTGAGAAAACGAAAAATTGTAGAACATGCATAAATCAGTGAGAAAATATCCATACTCCATTCCAACAGAATTAGAATTCATGATTCCATTCCAACAAAATTGGAATTCGTGATTCCATACAATTCATGAACAAATGCCATTGATCTTCTTCAATGGTCCATAATCGATTGATTCCAACCATTCTTACGAGAATGACATTTTGTGAGACTAATACCAAATGAGAATTACGTTCTACAAGAATACCATTTCCAACCTCCAGATCCTTTTCTGATAATCAAAAGGAAATATCAAACTAATAATCCAACTTAAAATTAAAGTTCAGTGAAAATTTCAAGTAGTCTTACTTGATACCAGTAAAAATAGATGACAACTCTTATTCTTCCTTCTCTGCTATTCCCATCGAAACACGTGTTTTTAGACATTTGAGTTGTATGTATCTCATGATCAAGAAAAGATGGTTACTTGAGGCAAAAGTGAACCCATAAGTGTTGAGCATAGAGCAGTACAACTCCAATTGTTATGATATACCTGTGATTTAATTGATTATTAGCATTTTGAATCGTTTTATTTGAAATTATTTTGTGCACAATGATATTTACTTACACTGCCCATCGAACACCATGGCTTGCAAATGAAGAAGAGATAGGGGTGTCAGGATCCATGGCATAATATGGTACTAAACCAACAATCATTGCAGACACCAACATATATAACATGCAGCATATAGATAGTGTAGCTCCAATTCCCAAAGGCATATCCCTTGGAGGGTTCTTCACCTGTACAATTCCCCAAAAGGTTAGTTTAGACATTTGACTAATAGTCATATATGTTGAAATTTTTAAGGGGAGATTGAGGGAGTAGCTATATAGAAGATCATGTACCTCTTATGTTGTGTTGGCAACTGAATCAAACCCTATGTATGAAAAGAAGACAGTAGAAGCTCCAGCAAGCATCCCATCGACTCCAAATGGGATGTACCCAACAGGAAGTCTATACCCAATCCATCCACTTTTGAACTCTAGATATCCACCCGCTAAAATAATAAAAATAATAACACAAATGTTTGCAGTCGTGACCACTGATTGCACGAAAGTGCTCTGTAACATTCAAATTTCATAAAACAAACATGTTTAACAACAGTTCCAACACAACTTGGTGAAGAAAAAAAATGATCTTTGGAAGAAGATGAAGGAATACCTCTTTGATTCCAACACATAATAGCACTGTAACAATAAACACCAAGAAAGCTGCACAAGGGTCGACCACAATACCAAGTGAAGGAATTGAATGGTATGCTAGAAAAAATGGTAGACTATCTGAACCTCCAAAGAGCAATGCCTGGATATATTTGATTTCAGAATACCAATTAAGTCCAGAAAGTAGCATCATTGCCTATTACTTTCATATACGTACCAGATTAGGAGAAATACCACAAAACCCCATCGCACCAACCTCTTCTTCTTCCGTCGAGCTAATGCCACCGAAGCCCCACCTGTCGTCGGACCCTCTTCTGGTCTCACCCCTTACTCTATCTTTTGTTCCTATCGAGTGAAGCCTTCGAAGATTCGATTAACCGCTGCTCCATCTCCCCCTTCGACCTCGTGAGTCCCCAGAGATATCCTCTTTTCCATCGATGGCAATCGATTTTTGTAGAACTCAATATCGATTTTGTAGTCTATTCCAATTTTGCAGATCGGCCAAGATTTGGTTTTTAGATAAAGAGAGGAATGAGATATAAACCGGATAGATTAGGTTAAAAGTCAATACCATGATTATAGGGATTACTTTTGGAGGTTACTAAACAAATTACTAAATTATCCTTATTTATTTATTTAATTATTTAATTTTTTATTTAATTTTGATTTACCCACATTTATGCATACAATAACACAATAATTACTTTAAATACCTGAACCTAGCTCTATCTCTCTCTCTCTCTCTCTCTATATATATATATATATATATATATATATATATATATATACTAGAAAAGTTATAGGCCTGTGCTAAGCACGGTCCACGGAGGATAATAATATTTCTTTTACCATAATCTAAAATATAATGCGCTAATGAAAATGTATGGATTTTCAATGTCAAAGCATGAATAAGAAAAGGAAAATGGAAGTGTATTCTTTTAACAAAGTAAATAAAAGTTCAGTTTCATATTTTTTGCAAGATTGTTGTAACTGTTCATAGTTAAATTTTGCGGCTCGTGGCTAAGCACCACCTGTGAAAGGTAATTTGGGTATTTGAAAACATTATGGTAGAATCTTATGATTTTTATAGTGTTTGTATATTGGAACACATTAAACACTAAAATATAAAAGTTTACATCCACAGTGTATAAACAGGCAATAAGTTGCGCCATTAACCCTCTCTGAAAGTGTGAAGTTTTTACCTTAGTGTGATGTATATGTTTATTGATAAACCGTTCTTTAGTTTCATTGATTTGTTTTTTTCATCAACTTGTTAACTATGATTATATCCGATCTTTCTCTTACTACGATTATAAGCAGAAGTATATTGTCTATATTAAATATTATCATGTTGCAGTGACTTTATATATGTTTCATAATACAACGACAAGGTTCATGTGATTGTTGATCCTAGTTCAAAAGTAAAACAAAGTTGTCCATCATTTTAGAGTGTCATTGGTAGAGGCTTAAATATTTGTTGTCGATGCACTCTTTCAGCTCAAATTATACAACTTAAATGAAGTAGAATGCATATTTATTTGTGTTTGAATTTCACAACATATAAGCAAACAGGAGCCATGAAGATCAGGGCCATACATCACCTCAAGTTGGTCTGTTGGGAACTCTTATCTTGTTATTTATCTATTGATATATTTGCAGATTGATTATCCGATCTTCTTCAGCTATTCTTTTGCGAATCCAGGTGTTGTAGTTAAGACCTCATATCAATAATCATTACGATAAGGTAGTTATAATATTACCACAATAAAAACATAGCTAGGATAGAGTAAGACAAAAAGATGCCAAATATGGCACAAAATGAAGTGGAATAACTATAGGAAAGAAAAGTCAATGAACCTTAGCTTTTGAATTATGGTTCCTAGTGTTAATAAACTGTGTGCTTACATCAATATAAGACAGTACAGTGAAGTGAATTGAGGATAAACAAAGGTTGCACAAAAATAGTAATTTACTCTACAGGATAATTTAACCAATGCTAAAGTCATTGCATAAATGACACAAAAAAAAATGTCGTGTTATCACCTCAAAGAATGAGAGTGATTTTAGTCCTTACCTTGAGAACATAAATAAATGGCATGTGATTGACTATCCAATTAAAAAAAATCCAAATTTGTAAGTAATTTAAAATTTGTGGTTGTTTGCATACCACATCTTTCTCCGGTACATCCTTGCATTCTCTAAACTTTGTGAACCTTTTTGCTTGTTTTGTGCTCTGTGAGAGGAAAGTCGGGACAAATATATACAAGTTAAAGGACAAGATAGTAATATTATCAAGGCAAGAGAAAAAATAGCATGTCATCGATTTTTGATAGTCTAGTACTCAAATTAGACAATACTAGCTAAAGATAATGAAAATATTAATATTGATACTTTCATTAGCCTCAATGCAAGCAACATGTTGATATTTTACAGCTGAATAAAGATAGATTTGTTTAAGATGACATTGAAGGGGATGATACTCACCTCTTAATACTTTCTTGCATGAAGAGCATTAAGATTATAAGACTAAACCATTCAGCAGCCACACATGTAAATTTATTGATAATAGATCACGCACAAAGGATAGATGGCAACATCAACAAAAGGGTCATGCAAGTGCAAACTCTATTCTCATTAAGATTATAGAACTTAATAAATCTTTTAACATGCTAAATGTAAATAAGGTATGCTAGTTTAAGCCACATGAGTAGCTACAAAGTACCATTGGGAGTGATGTATATAGATTTACCTGAATGTAAATGATGTCAGGTTGAATAGTATCTTCAGCAGATAACCAACGAATGGTTGTTTTCTCATTTCCTAGCTCTTTTTTCATCAACCCTTCAAATTTAAGTACAATTCCATGACAACGTTATAGTGGTGAACAACGCACGTGATATTATACACACAAATCAATTGAAATAATGTCAAACAGATAAAAAGCATCTAGGATATTAGTCTTCAATTACAATGGTGTACTTAACAGGAAATTATAATTAAGTCAAGAGGTGGCGAGATGGGGTTTTAACTAAAACTGAAAAGCAGGAGATGAAAGGCATGAGGGAAGCATGCCGTGGGTTTTCAAAGGCTGAAATGTGATTTGGTAGTAATCCACACCCATGTTTGACCACTAAAACAGCCAAATCTGTCAGGAATAAATTTCAATTACCAATAGATATTAGTTCTTAAAAATAAAAAAATAATAGTTTGTCCAAGCATCTTCCCAACACGAACATCAAATTAGCCTATGAATATGAAGTGCTTATTTAGTTTACTAATCTTATAAAAGGTATATAGTTAACAAGTGAGTAGAAAATAATTTCATATATTTTTTTTTCATATTCTTGTTTCATCTTGTTGAATTATGCAAGCATTTAAGATTTTTTCAAACAACAAAGATTCGAGCCAGGGGGCAGGTTTTTCGAACATGATGATTCAACCTACAAATTATGAGTTAAAAAAATCAAAATTTGATGAAATTATCTATAAGAAATTGGAAATTTGAAGTGAACCACTAAATTTCTTCGAAACGGAGGCCAATATTCCCTTGTAAATTAGTGGTTTTGTTTGAGGGTTCTTCAAGTGAAAACCAATTATAGAGAGGCACAAAATCCATAAGCTTTTTCCAAACTTTAGAATACATTCCCGATTATGTTCAAACAAAGAAAGAATGGACGTCTGTCAATCGTTGAAGAAAATGTAAAAAAACAAATAAACCAAAAATTGACATAATCAAACTCACCTTTTTGGACGGCGGTCAATCGTTGAAGATAGAACATTAGGGTACCCACCACTGCCAATTGTTGATGTAGGAAGAGGGAGATGAATAAAACACCAATCAAACAAATTAATCTGGATGAAGAATTGCGATTAGGAAAAGAGAATCGGTAGATGAATGCAGACTGCATATGTGTTTGTTGGTGGATTAAGGGGAGTCCAAGATGAAACGGATGGATCTATATCTACACCAAAGTCGGCCAAATACACTCCTTCAAGGTCTGTGGCGTCGTTTAGAAGGTAGGACACGTGGCGTCAACAAAACCTTGTAGTTATAATTTAGGAGGCACAAGATAAATAGCGTTTTTATATATAACCAAGCGAATGTCCGCGCGTTGCACAAAAACACCTATATAGTTGAAGTCTTTACAAATATATGATTTTTTAAATATAACAATAACGTTGTTGTTAAATTTGATATCATAATTTGTATATACTAAATTGATATAATATATTGTTTATTTTGAATTATATAATAATATATACATTTATTATAACTTCATAATCTCAATTGTTTGAATGACTTCTACCCACGAGTTACACATGAATAAAATTAAATATAATATATGATTTGATGTTATTTATAGTTGTTTTTATCGTTAATTAATTTTTTAAAATTTATTTGCTTAATGGTTTAATTTCTATCATTATAATTATTTAAAACATCAAACATTGTTTTTTTTTTTTTTATTTTTATTTTAAAGCTAACAATATAATCATTTATATAGAGTTGTTTTTAACTATTGTTATTGTAAGTTATTTTAAGCTACTTATTTTGAAACTTTTAACGATTATAAAAATATATTTAAGAAATATTTTAGTTAAACTGAGATTACAATTTAGTTTTTTCTTTTATCACTACAATTTACCACTTTTAACTATTTACAAAATATTCTTTAATTTTTTTTTAAATGGAACTGAAATTTATATTTGAGTTGACATTGCAATGCACAAAAACATCTATATAGTTGAAGTCTTTACAAATATATATTTTTTAAAATATAACATTAACGTTGTTGTTAAATTTGATATAATAATTCGTATATTAATTTGATATAATATATTGATTATTTTGAATTATATGATAATATATAAATCTATTATAACGTCATAATCTCAATCGTTTTAATGACTTTTACTCGCGAGTTACACATCAATAAAATTAAATATTATATATGGTTTAATATTATTTATAGTTGTTATTTTTAACTAATTTTTTAAAATTTATTTGTTTAATGTTGTAATTTCTATCATTATAATTATTTAAAACATCAAACATTATTTTTTGATGTTAAAGGTAACAATATAATCATTTATATAGAGTTATTTTTAACTATTGTTATTATAAGTTATTTTAAGCTCTTATTTGAAAATTTTTAACGATTATATAAATATATTTAGGAAATATTTTAATTAAACTGATATTACAATTTAGTTTTTACATTTATCACTTTTAACTATTTACAAAATATTATTTGGTTTTTTTAGTGGAACTGAAATTTATATTTAAGTTGACACTGTAATGTTATATTTAAATTAACAATTTACGTATTTTGTCCAAACTGTTCAAAAATTACAGCTTTAAACTGATAATGGTTTACATGCAACAACATTTTAAATCTAATAAATTAAGTATAATATGTTAAAATTTAAAGACATAACTTTATAAATAGAAGTAAATATATTATTTTAAAATTGAATTTTAGTCTATTTATTATTACACTTTAGGTTTGATATTTATTTTACCTTATTAACCAACTTACAATCATTATTAGAAAGACACTACAATTTATCACTTTTAACTATTTATAAAATAATCATTGGGTTGTTTAAGTTAAATAAAATTTATATTTAAGTTGAGCCTATAATGTTATATTTTAATTAATAATTTAAGTATTTTATACAAATTGTTCAAAAATTATACCTTTAAAATGATAATGGTTTACATCCAACAATATATTAAAACTAATAAATTAAGTATAATATGTTAAAAGTTAAAAAACATAATTTTATAAGTAGAATTAAACATATTATTTTAATATTGAAATTTAGTTTATATATGAATACACTTTAGATTTGATATTTATTTAACCTAATTACCAAATTATAATTATTATTATAAAGAAATTGAAAAGTCATGGGAGTTTCAAATGAATATGGTGAAAGGAAAAAAAAATGGGGGTTTCAAATGCATGAGATTCAAGAAAAAAAATACTAGCTTTATAAGTATGTATGATATTAACTAGAAGCATTTGGTTGCGCCGTTGACGCCGATTTGAATAATGTTTGGAAAAAGAAAGTTGAAATTAATTTTTCGAAAATGGTATTAAAAGTTTTATAAATAGAATTTGTTTACGTTGCAATTATCCATTACATTCCATGATAGAATTGAAAAGAGAAAGGAAAACATTTACTCATTAAACAATGAAAATTTAACAAAATAAAAAGAAGAGAATGGTCCATTCCATTCCATCTAGCAACGGAATGAACAATTCCATTTCGTCGTTGATTCCATTCTTCTTGCACAAGTACTATTGTAAAAAAAAAACAGAATAAAGCATAGCAAGCATCCGGTGTTGATTTCTTTCTTGAACACGAGACGTCAATTATGGCGACAGTTGAAAGAACATGATTGGGCATAAGCAATGTGTACAATTGAAAGATTTTTTTTTTTTTGTTTTTGTTTTTTTTGTTTTTGGTGTGCTATTAAAGTTGAGTATTAAAACATACAGGATTCCATTTGTTCCCCACATGACTCTTCGGATAGATCATCTCATCTCATTAATGGTTACCGATGACCAAGGCCGACATCCGACGACTCTTCACCAAGTTCTTTCAAAATTGATAACTTATTCCATTTTCTGACCAAAACACCACCTACATCCACAAAATGAAAATCAAATATCAATATCGGGGAACCCATTTTGAATAAATAAAAAAAGATTCATGTACCACAAGTGGAAGGGCTTTGTTATACATACTTTGAACACATGATTAAGGGAGTGCATCTCCACCCATGATTCATATGGTTTAAATAATGACAACATTAACGAAGCATCATAAGTGAGTTCCTTTTTTCATTTGGAGTTTTGGACCATTTTACCCCTGTGCATGTGGGCGACTATATTGTTGTATTTTCTCGGTCTTCTATATGATGGACCATTTTACCCCTGTGCATGTGGGCGACTATATTGTTGTATTTTCCCAGTGGGTGTTATTGTGAAATTTATATTCTTAAAAGTACAACAAAAAACAGTGGCAATTAATTAGCATCATTGTTTTAGATTGAAATATCAGAGAAGAATGAATAATTTTATGCAGATCAGTGGCCATCAAGTCATACACAATATACATGTCATCAAATTCTCTTTCTATGATGTTTTCAATCTTGAGAATCTGCAAAATATTGAGAAATAAGTCATAATCATGTATAAGAAGGTACAAAATACAGAAAAACTATAGAAGAAGAAGATGATGATCGAGAAAAGACTGTGCATACATTCTCATGATCCATATGGCAGAGGAGTTTGATTTCATGTAAATTAGAACTTATATGGGTCACATAATTAGGAAAAGTAGTCCATGATTAGATTAAAACTACCTGAAATACAACAAGATATGTTATAAGGGTTAACTATGGAGAGAATATAGATTATTTACTTCAACTTTTTAGCAAAATATTAAAATATTTATAAAGCTTGTTAATGCATATCTCTATGATTCCGAAATAAAGTAATTAATTAACTATACAATCTATTGATAATATACATCAGTCTTATCCGACATGTATTTGATTGGCTAGAAATGGAAAGGAAGCTGTGAGCAAAAAGGGAGAAAGCAGAGGCATTTCTAAAATATGAAAAGTAAGTGAAGAGAATTGTTACCGAGAATATGAAAGCAATTATGATTGAATGATTGAAAAGTAAGAACACTACAAGTAAATATTAATCAGATCTTATATTGATGAATACTAATTACAAAGCTTAAGCAGAAAGAATACTCGAGAGCAAAAAGTCCTTTCTACTTCTATCCTTAGTCCCTATTTATAGGAAACCTGAGTGTACAAAAAATATACTAAGTCTATTACAATACGCTTCGCATAAAACTGTGACTTAGTAAAATAACTAAAAATGCGAAACAAAGAAACAACCATTTCGACTTTTACAATACTAAGACTCTACAATCTCCCCCTTTGTAAACAGTCGAAACTATTCAGTCCATAAGCCTCTAAATAGCTGAGTGAATTGTCTTTCACACTTCTCCATACCAAGAAATCACCTTCTTAAGCTCTCTCTTGTCTCCTTCGTTATTCTTCTTGCAGTTATTCATACGAACAATAAAATCCGTATATTGTGAAGAAGTATATCTTTCAACCTCCGAGACCTTGAACAAAAATTTCTTGGGCTTCCCCTTCGTATCTTTTCCTGAAAATACCATGCCAAACGATTTCAGGCATATTTCCCCAACAACATACTTAGATAATGCTGCCTGGGTCAAGATATCTTCCCATGGAGCATTCACTTCTCTTCCCAAAGACGTTGCGAGTTCTTCATCAGTTAATGCCAAACAATCGAAGTAATTATCGATAAAAGTCTTGACATGTGCGAACCCGATTCTAAACACTTCAGTTTCAGATCCTTTGAGCTTGTGATCTTCCATATGTTTCAAAATAAGACCCACTTGTATAAGATCATTGCAGTTCATCAGAGGGAAGTCAACTATTGTGAAGTCATACTGCTTGTTATCAGCTCGAATAACAAAATAACGAAAATTCTGAAGCATGTCTTCAAACATCGTATCCTTCTTGATCGTCAACACCTTTTTAATCTTCATTAAAGACCATACTTCATCTGGATTCTTTCCCAACACAACATGAAATCTGATTTTCATGTGTATGTAGTCATCTGCATTATCAAACTTCTCGCTAATCTTGTATTGAGCTGTTATGAAAAGCATTTCATTTATCGGAAAATCCAACTGGCATTTGTCCGAATTCACAATATCATAACTTCTCTTTGGCTTTTTCTCAAATTCATACATCTCCCTTCCCATAACTTTCGACTCTATAGTTTCATAAGAGTATAGCTTCGCAGGATCTCCTTTATTCATTGTGGGAGGATCACTTGCCCTTTGACTCATTATGCTTTGAACTTGCCTCATTCTTTCCAACTCAGCCTCTGCATCAACTTTCTTCTCCTCCTTCGACTTTTCATACAAAATCCCTTTTCCTTTTCCCACATTATCAGTTGGAAGTTTCGCACTAGAACTTCCTTCTTTTGACCCAATTGTTATTCCTTTGGCTATTGGTCTTGTGGTTATTGTTGTTGAGGAAATCGGCATAGTGAATATTGGAAGAGTAGATTTGAGCTGAGTAGATATGACTTTCCCCACGGTCTTCACTGTTGGGTTTTGAGCAATCTAACACTTCCTAAGTGTGCATGCAACCCTAATAAACCTTGGACCTATGTTTGTCTAAATACATGCAAAATAATAATTTTCCAAGGTTTATAACCTATCTAACATGGCATGGGGTACTTTTAAACATAAAAGAATTAGATGAGATTACATACCTTTTGATGATGAGTTCAATTCCTAAGGAGTTTGAGGGCCAAGCACCAATAGTGTGAATGCCTCAAATGGAATCACAAAACACCACAAACTCTTGGAAAACTTTGAGAGAGTGTATACACACATAGAAATCGGCCACACACACAACTCACACAACTAGTGCCACTAGTCACACTAGTTTCCCTTTTAGGCGCCATTTCATGCTCCATAAGCATGCTTATATAGTGTGCATGGTTAGGATGAAACCCTAATAACCCATGTCTTTTCCTTTCCAAGGATCCATGGGTTAAAAGCTCCATGGATCATCCATGGACTTCCATACAAGCCTAGACCATTAACAAATGAGTGTTAGCCCACACCATATAAAACCAATAGCCCATAATCTAATTAGTCTTCCTTTTAATCTCTAAATTAATTCATAATTAATTTAAGACTAATACTAATTAAATATCACAACTTCATATTAATATATTATAACTTATAATATATTAATAAACATATGTGTATAACTCTCATAAAATTATCCATAAATAGTTCGGGTGAGATGCAACCCAAATGGACCATGCCGGGTCGGGTCAAGTATATACCAAATAAGTTACGGACTTAGACACCTTATCCAACAGACTCCCACTTGGATAAGTCTAATAACTATATTTGCGTATGTTACTTCAGGAACCAACCAACAATCGTAGCGCTCGAAAACTCCATTGAACTATGAAGTAAACTCTCTTGAACTATGAAGCGCCATTTTAGATAAGTGATCATAAAATCCTCTGTTCTCATGATATCAGCCGGACAAATACATGGAACAACGTCGTACTTATTGTCCAGCAGTTTGTTTCCCAATTTTCGATTTGTTTGACAAAGAACTTAATCGAACACATCAATTTAGTTCTGACCGGCCGGTACATAGGTCACAACAAAATCATCGAGGGGCCCATATATCGCTTCTATTTCTAGAAGGAATAGATAAACTTCGACTCATATGCTTGTTCTACTACTTGTTGAATTGTACACAAAGGCACGTTTTACAACATCAAGTTACTGATGCGTTTATGTGCAATCAATGCACAACCAACTCATAGGTAACAACTCATATCTCTAGGCTTGAAGATTTATATGATATTACCGTCTCATGATCACTCGAGATAAATTCCATGAAGTGATACAAGTGAGCGTGGGTTTATTCCAATACTCATAACTTATGAGCACTCATGAATGTTGTAGTAACCATTGCTATGACTAAACCCATTTAGCCATCTACAAACCCGATTCATGACAGTCTTGATTCATACCTACTTCCAACATATGAACAACTGTGGAGTGTTTAAATAACTTAGTCATTCGGAAAGAATAACCTAGTTATTTTGGAAGTCAAAACATGCAAAGTGAAACACAACAAGAATCGAATCCAATATGGTCTCAGAACCCTTTTGAATATAAATAGAACCACCTTTTATTTATCACCATATTGATTACACATTATTGTATAATGTTTCAAACAATCAACTTAAGACTTGAATAAAAACAACAGTCGTCCCATGCTCCTAGCATGTACACTTTGTTTTTCTAAACAATAGTTATGCCATACTCCAAGTGTGCACACTATGTTTGTCTATGATCCTTACATTGTGATGTAGATCAATTGAACATGATTCCAATGATACTCATTTCACAATCCCAAATCCTTATTGTAAATGTGAGAATCCCCCATTCCTATCATTTACCAAAAAACTGTTATATTTCAAACTTTTATGCAATGTTCCTCTTGTAATGATTATGCACAAAGTCACCAAAACCTTGTCACCAGTCATTATAGAGTATTTCAAAGAAGATCAACTTCTATGGAGCGGAAGTCTCATATTCAAAGTACATTGCTTTGAACATCCTTCTTGCATTAAGGTTTTCTAATCTTCCATAGATTGAATAACTTCCACCTATGGAGACATTTCCATAGTCCCATTTTGACTATCACTTCCGAACAAGAGTTACTTCTTTTCAGAATATGTCAATATGGTCCTTTCTGACATCATACTTCCAACTGTCCCTGAGCAACCAATCTTTGGCGAACCTCAGATTGTCCTCGACAATTGCTTAATCACTTTAGTCATATCCAGTTCTAGACTTTTCCCTTCTCACTGCCTTAAGCATTTGGAAAATTTAGAAAAGATGAATATTATAGCACATGCAATCGATCCTATATCCGAAGCATATGGGACACAATTCATGATGTTTGATATAAAGACATGATACTAGACAAGTCTTTTGCTACAATATATTTTTTTTATTTGCCATGTTTTCAAAATTTAACTATGAAGAGGGATGCCGTAATCATAATCAAATTTTGAAAACGCAATATATATATATAGAATTTCTTCAACTTGAACCATTCCAACATAAAACTCATATATATGTCCTTGACTAAAGATGATTAAAATCTCAATCTAAGCTTTAGAATTGAAATGAAGTATACTTTCCTCTCCCTTAATTATAGCAAAACAACTTTTCAACCCCTGCAACTTCACGAATTGAAACTTTGTTTTCTATAATTAACATTGCTAACTTGCAACACTAAACGTAATAATCATGCTCCCACTAACATGATGATTATCAGCATAACACTTATGCTCCCACTAGCTCTGACATATTTCCAGAAATCTGCTGAACTTCTGAAATTTAGATTCATACACCCTTTCTTAGATAGCTCACGTGTGTGTCTAAACAATTTTCAGGACTATGAAAAGGGATGCCGTAATCATAGTCTCAATTGCTTAGGCATTTGCCATTTCTCACAAGTCCATGTTAGTGTGCCGGTTAACCACATGCGCTCCACTAACGACTTTTGAAAATGCAAATAACACAATTGATATCTACGTAAAATCTACTTAGTGAAAGCGTTTCCTCACCATCATTTTCATGAATCGGAGAGAAACCTTATGACACTTAGATTTTATAGTGTATGAGTTCCTATCCATGTGAATTTGTCAAAACCATAATCACAAGATAAGGTTAGTGACAAATTCAGCCTTACATGGATTAAACTTGTTCAATCTTAGTTTCTTGTCACCTTGGTAGCATAAGACCCACCAATGCTTCCAAGTTGAACTCTGATAACTAATATGCAAATTCAACTTATTTGAAGTAGGTACAGAAATAAGAATTATGTCAACACGATAGGTTGCAAACCTTAAGTCGTGTGCTAGTGATAAATTACAGGTTTTACTCTTGATTAAATCTTGAAACTCTTTCAGGATATTTAAGGCTCCCACTGTCCCCTTGACATATAAGTTTCCCCAGTCAAGAACCATTCATTGACAAAACAAATATTCAAGGGATAGTGCGGATTCTTATCAAGACTAACACTTCACACAATTGGTATTAGTTGGTCTTTGTCTCATCCAAGACATCACAACTTACCAATCTCAAATGTACAAGGGTAGAAACATTTTACACTACATTTGATTAGTGTTAATAAATCTTCCTTTATGTCACTCAATGTTACAATCTTGGAGTATGACTCTAAGAATTGTTTTGGAACGAAATATGACTCATCTTCTTGATTTTAACCAATCCAACAATTCATGACCTCTCTTCTTAGCCATAACAATGCACTAAGACGTCCTTAGAGTATGAATTTGTGATATGGTTTCATAATCATTAAGATGATCATGAAATATGATACTAAAGTACTCTCCCATCCTTTCAGATTTGAGAAACTTTTATCTTTCTGCCTAATTTGATTCTTCTCATTTGTTTTGTCATACATTGTAACCTTTCCAATGTTACAGAATTATACTTAACCTTATAAGTATAATCATATTTACTAATCTTTAGTAAATCATGACAAATCAATCTTTGTGGTGGACCTTGACCAACGCACACTCAGTGTACCTAATTCCTTAGTCCTTCAATTTACTTACATATACATGTGATCAAAGAATTAGTCTTAATTTTCAAAGATGAAAATTCTCATTCATTATACAATACAACTTGTATGATTCCAAGTTTCTGTCCAATTGAAACTTGGGTGATGAAAAACTTTCTTCATTTGGTAAATTCAGACAATACCACAAATGAAAGAATCAAATCCACTTTCCAATATTGCTATTACTGGAAACATATAAGCAACAATTTTCCACAGATGCCATTGTAAGGATATTTTTAAAATAAATAAAATTAAAACCCTTTTTTTCTTTTATTTTAAAACTTTGCTGAAAAACTTATCCTTACAATCCACATGAAAACCTTGTTGTTATCTATTCATAAGGAATATATTATAACTCTTAAGCAACAGCTCAAAATTCTGATTGCTGAACCATGTGATCGAAAACCCACCTTTGCAATCAGAATCAACATATACTTACTTTAAGCTTCCTATCTTTTCTTTGATTCTTAAAAACATCAGCATGTGACCCATTTACATTATGTAATAAGAATCTCCAAATAGGAACTTAATAGAGTTAGACAGTGGACTTTACCCGAAGTAGAGTCAAACCTCTTGACTTGATCAACCTTATGACCTTTCAGGTGAATAGGGCAGCTTCGCAACCAATGCCCCTTCCTTTGGCAACAAAACACATGGACCCTTTGGTAATGGTACATGAGACTATCTCAGAATTTGCCTTTCTCTTTACTATTTGGTCAACCGAGTTGACTATAGCCGATCCCTTTCCATTGGGAAGAGAAATCCTTTTCTAGATATCCAATGCTACCATTGTCAATGTCCATGTAGACTTGGGAAGTTGTTCTTTTAATCAAATTTGCTTTACTGGTGTTCCAAATCATTGCTGATTCCACAACACCAAGCAAATAGATAACATCATTAAGGGTCATGTCATAGTCTGCCTCATAGTAGTCCCAAAGAGACTCACTATGTTACTAAGAAAGTGATTGAACATCCAACTTTCACGAGACTTTGACACCCAACTCTCCCGGCTTGTCAATATGTGACTTTATCTCCAAGATGTGAGCACACATAGACTATGCTTGCCAATAGGGATTGAGTGACTTTAAACTTTTCAAGAACTTGTGGGTGAGGGAGAATAATTGGAGGAGGTGGAGGAAGTGAAGCATGATGTTGAGGGACACCATCTTCAAGAGATTTGGGAAGATCATAGTTGTCTGAACCAGACATCTATAATGGGAGAAAATCAAGTTAGTTGATTCAAAGTCCTTAATATAACACCCAATATGAAATATTAAGGCTAGGACCCAACACAATATTTTATAATTTGGAAGAGGGATGCCGTAATCCAAGCTATAAAATATTTGAAGGTAGGCGAATGACGATTCACCAATTTCCACCATGAAAAACGAAATAATTTATTAGGTTTTAATTGGATTTGAAATTCCTAGATCTTTTGAGATTCATTGAACTTTTCAATGGCATGTTTCAATCTCGAGTGTGCCCTCTCAAATTTTGTGACTGGGATGCCGAGGATCACAAAACAAGGTGTGAATAACCATACCAATTCACTTGGTACCCTTAATATTATCACCTAATCAATGTGCCGGTTAACCATACACGCTCCATTGATCTATGACAAACATTAAGACACCCTTCGTGATCCTTACTAGTCCAAGTTAGTGTGCCGGTTAACCACACACGCTCCACCAACGACTTGGTAAGGTACAAAGTGTGAATTCCATGGGCTAGCACCAAATTCACATTTTTCCTAAAGTAACTAAGATTGGGAATTAAATAAAAAATATTTAGTTACTTTATAATAATCATTATACTTTTAATGAGAATTTAAAGTCATTGTCCTACCCGTTCGGCTAACGACCCTCCACCGATCAAGCAAGCGGTGGGTGAGAGTGGACACCCATTAAGTCGCCATTTTATAGGCAACAACCTTATACCCACCTTATAGACCGGCTTCGTGAATGATGCCTACTAACGGTAAAACGACTTGTTCTTATACATATATATATATATATATATATATATATATATATATATATATATATATATATATATAATTAACCATTAATATTATAAATAGTATAAGTGTTGAATTTTAACTTTTAAAATTCTAAGTGTTGGAATTAAAGTTTATTAAAGTGTGTGAAACTTTTCCAAATTCCAAAACTTGAGGGCAAGTTTTGAAACTATTCAAAACTAATTAATTCCATGATTTATGTGTTTAAAGTAGTTTTAATCCAAAAACTCTTCAAGTTCCATAACTTGAGGACAAGTTATGGAAGACTTTAAACTAATAAAAGAATTACTTTTCTTTATTTTATAACTTATGGAATTAATTAAGGTTACACTTTATTTATATATTTATTAATGAAGTGACTCTTGAACCTCCATAACTTAAGGACAAGACTCTTCATCTTTTGTAACCATCCAAGACTTTTCATTTCATAACTTATGAATTAAAGGTTCATAAAAATGAAGACTCTTCATTTTCATGTAACTTATGTGTTTTAAGTGTGTGTTAAATAAAAAGTGACCTTTGGATATCCATAACTTGAGGACAAATTATGGACTCCATTAAAACACATAAATGATCAAGAATTAATTCTAAACAATTCAGCAAATAATTCCTATCATCTTCTAAATTCATAAGAACATGAACATGATCATCAAAATTTCAAGAATTATATGAACACATAAAATCATGGAATTTTGATTATAACTTTGAAATTGGTCCACCATCATCATTACCACATCAAAAACAGGTTTTATGAGTCCAAAACAGTTTAAGGTAATGATTCTAGACCAATTCCAGCACCAAAACTCGAAGATATGCTGTCTGGGGGTCCAACTCGTCGAGTGCATGAACCAACTCGCCGAGTTGGATGAGTTTTGCCTTGGACTCGTCGAGTCCCTTCATGGACTCGGCGAGTCAGCTGTGCAGACAGCATAAAATCTTCGATTTTCAGCAATTTGCATCAAGTATTCAAACAAGCAAGCCTAGGATCTGATACCACTGTTGGGTTTTGAGCAATCTAACACTTCCTAAGTGTGCATGCAACCCTAATAAACCTTGGATCTATGTTTGTCTTAATACATGCAAAATAATAATTTTCCAAGGTTTATAACCTATCTAACATGGCATGGGGTACTTTTAAACATAAAAGAATTAGATGAGATTACATACCTTTTGATGATGAGTTCAATTCCTAAGGAGTTTGAGGGCCAAGCACCAATAGTGTGAATGCCTCAAATGGAATCACAAAACACCACAAACTCTTGGAAAACTTTGAGAGAGTGTATACACACATAGAAATCGGCCACACACACAACTCACACAACTAGTGCCACTAGTCACACTAGTTTCCCTTTTAGGTGCCATTTCATGCTCCATAAGCATGCTTATATAGTGTGCATGGTTAGGATGAAACCCTAATAACCCATGTCTTTTCCTTTCCAAGGATCCATAGGTTAAAAGCTCCATGGATCATCCATGGACTTCCATACAAGCCTAGCCCATTAACAAATGAGTGTTAGCCCACACCATATAAAACCAATAGCCCATAATCTAATTAGTCTTCCTTTTAATCTCTAAATTAATTCATAATTAATTTAAGACTAATACTAATTAAATATCACAACTTCATATTAATATATTATAACTTATAATATATTAATAAACATATGTGTATAACTCTCATAAAATTATCCATAAATAGTTCGGGTGAGATGCAACCCAAATGGACCATGCCGGGTCGGGTCAAGTATATACCAAATAAGTTACGGACTTAGACACCTTATCCAACATTCGCATCATCCTCTTTACTTGAGTTTGTCTCTCCCCCTTGCACCCCTGTGAAAGCAGGTGGGGCGCTCTTTGGTAGTAAAGAGGTGAAGTTCGCAATCGGAGCAAGTGCCTTCTGAATTGCTTGTTCCAAAGTATTGACTTTGAGAGTCAAAACTTCAGAAGTGAGAATAGACGGAGATGAAGATTGTGAAATCAAGGCTTTCAACTCAGTCACCATTTTAATCAATTGATCAAACTTCTCCATGTTTTCTTAGTGATTCGCTTCAAAGATAGGAGCAGCAATAGTTTTGTTGATGTCTGAGACAACTACATCAACCCTCTTCTGTACTTCAATCTGTTGAGAATTAATAGCTTGAAGCTCCTTCGCAAGTTCAGTTTTTAATTCTTCAATCTTGAAGTTCACATCCTCCCGAACCTTCTTTACATCCTGCACAAACAGAACATGGCATTCTTTTGCAACAGCTTGTAAATCCTTAACAACTCCATTAAATGAACTTCCTTGAGCTTTAATGCAAAGCTCATTGATCTTGTCTGTCTGATCAACCTTCTCAAGTATTCTTTTCTCAGCATCCTTGAGCATAACATCAACCTCTATTCCTGAGATAAATGACATTCTGCCAGAATCAGCTTGTGACTGAATAATGGCATTCAACTTTTGATTCAGGACTTTGAATTGCTTTCCTGTCATAAGCATATGATCAGGTATATCCTCCTCCTCTGAATCAAAGTGAATATCTTCAAACCCTCCTCCAAAAGCTCCTCCTTCGGTTTCATTATCAGACATGGGTTGCGAAGGTTGAGGAGTTTCAGGTGATTGTGATGGAAATAAGGTTGTAAATGGATTTTGTAGAGGATGGTAAAAAATGGATGAGGTTGTGGAAAGTGTAATAGTTGGAAGTGATACTAGTGGTAATGAAATGGGTAATGTAGCTGGTAGGCTAATGGGTAAAGTGGTTTCAACACTTGTGATAGGCGCCCACGTATCAGATACGTTGACAACCGTATCGAAAATAGGTACCTCCTCAGAAACTGATTTGGTAGTAACTATTTCAAGTGGAATGGGTTGTGTGGAGATTTGCGAAACATTTATAATGGAAACAGGTGGAATAGAAATGGTTACCGATGTAGAAACAGGTGGAGTGTCTGGAACCACCTCTTCATCAGACGACTCATTGCGAATTATCAACTTTTGCTTCTTCAATAGAGTTTGTTGCATCTGTTTCGCAACATCCTGAGCTCGTTGCCTCTTTGATCCTGGAGAAACAGGAACTGGAATACTACGAACTGTCACCCCCTTACTACTTACTTCTGTTTTGCGAATCTTTTTCAATACCCCTGATTTTGAGGGTATTGTTTCCTTCTGCGATTTTGACGAGGTCTCCTCTATCTGAACCTCTTCTTCTTGACCTTGTTTCGAAGATTGAACGGTTTCATCCTTCTTGGTGCCTTTTTTCTTCTTTGGGGTTTTGGTAGTTACTTCTAACAAGATCCCAGTCTGTACAGCTGGATCAAATGTCTTCATGTAGCGTATCAACACTTTGTGAGTGGATGATACTTTGCGAAGCATCACATCTGGAATGCGAGCAACATGAGTAAAAATGTTTTCATCATCCTCCACCTCCTTCGGAAATTGATACAATGAGAATTCCGCTACCTCAACACCCTCTGGAACTTGAATTCCCTCTTTTTCATACACCTTTTCCATAATAAGGCTCCAATACCTTGCACATGAGATACCTTTCTCAGAATTAGTGTTTTCCAAACTTTTTACGAACTCCTTCCACAATTGAGTTCCGTAATCGACACTAATATCATAGTATAAGCCCATCACCATCACGTAGACTTCCATACGTCCCCTGTCCAGACCTACGGTTCTTCCTGTCAAACATCTGAGGAAAATTCCAAATAGAAAATTCCACATACATGGTAATCTAGACTTTCTGAAATCACTAATCTTCTCTAGTGCTGGCTGATGACCCATCCCATTGAACATAAAGATTATTTGAGAATTGAGAGGTTTGAAAAAGGGAGGGTTGTTGGGAATGTTCAAGAACTCGATGAACATTTTCTTGGTGAGTTTAACCCTTTTGTTGTTCATCAGATTGAAGGTAATAACATCCGTTGCATAGTTGTATGAAGCTGATGATGCTGCCAATGACAACCAAGTCATCGGAACTGGGAAAGAATTGAACATTGCAGTAGATAGAGGAGATCTTTTCAAGGCTACGATTAACATCTTCAATCCCTCTGGGTATGAAGAGACATTAGGATCAACCAGATAGTTGGTGCTTTGGATCTTCATGAGTGATTGTGAGAGAACTTCATCAGTGTTTGATTGAGTACCAGCCATTGTAAGGGTTTGAACAAGATGAAGTTGAAATAGTTTGAAGATCTTTAGAATTGTAAGATTTTTGTGTGCGTAACCGTATATAATTATCTTGATCCCCCTTTTATAGGTAACCCAAATCAATTTGAAATTAAAGCGAGATACATTTAATGTAACTGTAAAAGATAGCCATGCTGTAAAAAGTAACTGTCACATCTCCTAGAAAACCGGACAGAATACCAACCATCTTGAGTACACAGCCTGTCAATTTTCCCGTTATAGAATTTGAACCGTTAAAACCCTTCGCATGGAGGCAAGACTCTTTCACTTTTGGGATGTAAAGTGAAGTCATATGCCAGATTTGCGAAATCATCAACTTGAGTTGGTATTACTCAGAACCTCAAGGATTTCGTGAGTGTAGTGTTCCAAAGAAATAAGATGAGAAACAACAAATTTTGTTTTTGGAATTCTGTGATGTCAAAAATTTAATTTGACACGAAGGCAGTTGAACCCCAGGCAAAGGTTGCTTCGTTAATCATCAAGAGAGATGATCAACAGCTTGTGTAGTTTCCTGTGAATTACAATCGAATACTTTTTGGTAGGTATCAAAGGGCTTCTTTTGAAAGATACTTTTGGGTTGGTTTCAAATTTCATTACATATCAACCTTAACATAAGGTGAGAAATTGTAACTGAAATTACTTGTATGACCAGTGTAGTCAGTGACAAGTTGGCTTTTGAAAATATTTATCATGACTAGGATTTGCGAATAAAACTCACACAGAAATCATATTCATAAAAAAATTTGTACTGGATCTTGTTGGGTAACAAACATCGTGGGTTGCGAATGTTTGATCAAGATCACACATGCGAATTGAATATGATTTGGAGTTTCGAAATTTTGGTACTGAAAAAAAAAGTTTCGTTAAAATCTGGAACTATGTTCCCCGTCAATCCCTTCAAGTTTATGATGTTTGGGTTTCACTTTCATCACGGACTCATGATGTCAGATCATAAACACATAATTTTTGTATATCTAAGTCTCGATGGGTTTGATCTGAGACCTCTCGAACATATGTCTTTGTGTGTGATTTGTGTGAAGAATTTTGAGATGAAATAGATTGGTTATAAGATCGAATGTACCTCTGTTATTTGTGGACCAAACAGAAAAATCTTAACTCATATGAGAAGAGTAAGGTAGCTCTTTTGACTTATACGAATACAAGCCTTTTGGGAAGAAATTTTCATGAGATAATTTTATTAAGGCTTTCTTTTCTCACACATAGAGTCATATGAGACTTGAGTCAACATGCTGCAGCATGCTTCTAGGGACATCCTAACTAGTTCAAATAAAAAAAATGATACCTTCCCATAGAAACATATAAGCATGACCTCTTCGCATTAAGCCCTGGACTAAACTCAAAACATACTAAAGAATATTTTTGTGATTTTTAAATTTTTCTAAATTAAAAAACATAACAAAATAAAATCTTTTTGGATTTTTGATTTTTCAAAAACGAAAATGAATAAACATAAAATCTTTTTGGATTTTTCAAGTTTTTTTTTAAATACAAAATGAATCGTAAACCTAACCTTAGTTGACATGAGTGCAAGTGCGAAAAAATGTGGATGCGAAGCCTCTGGATGAACAGTAACATCTGAACAATTCTGACTCATAACTGCTGAATAAACCTTTCATGCTTGATATTTTGAAATTGAATTCGCATCAATCATCCCCAAACCTGCTAAAATTCTTACAAATGATTTTTCATCAAGAGGTTTAGTAAAAATATCAGCAAGTTGTTCAGTTGTTTTAACAAAATGAATTTCAATATTCTCATCTTCCACATGATCTTTGATAAAATGATATCGAAGAGCAATGTGTTTTGTCTTTGAATGTTGTACCGGATTATGACAAATGCGAATTGCACTTTGCGAATCACAATACAAGGGAATCTTTTTCATGTTTATTGCATAGTCACGAAGTTGACTCTGAATCCAAATAATTTGTGAAGTGCAAGCAGCAGCTGCAATGTATTCAGCCTCAACAGTTGATATAGCCACACAAGTTTGTTTCTTCGATTGCCAACTTACCAACTTCCCATCTAATAGTTGACATCCACCATTCGTACTTTTCCTATCCAAAGTACATCCTCCTAGATCAGAATCTGAAAAAGCTTGAATGAAAAATCCCGATTTCGAAGGATACCAAAGTCCTAACAAAACTGTTCCCTTAAGATAGCGAAAAATATTTTTCACTGCAGTCAAATGAGGTTCTCTGGGATTAGCTTGATATCTAGCACAATTACATACCGAAAACATAATATCAGGTCTACTTGCAGTTAAGTACAATAAAGACCTTATCATGCTTCGATAAAGTGTTAAGTCAACAGCAGGAGCATCTAACGAAGGAGTTAATCTTGTTCCCACTGCCATTGGTACTCTCAATTTCATGCTGTTGGTCATTCCAAACTTTTCAAGCAAGTTCTTCGTGTATTTTTCTTGATTGATTAAAATTCCATCCCTGTTCTGTCTTATGTTCAATCCAAGAAAATTATTAATTTTTCCCATCATACTCATTTCAAATTGACTCTTCATTAGATTTTCAAATTCAATTGACAATGTTGGGTCAGTTGAGCCAAAAATAATATCATCAACATAAATTTGAACAAGCCTTAGATGATTCCCAACTTTCTTGCGAAATAATGTAGGGTCACCTGATTCTTGTTTAAATTTAGATTGTTTCAAGAAGTTTGTAAGTGTTGCGTACCAGGCTCTTGGTGCTTGTTTTAATCCACACATTGCCTTGTCTAGAATGTAGACATGATCAGGATGTTCATCATTTATAAATCCTGGTGGTTGTTCAACATAGACTGTTTCTTCAAGTTCTCCATTTAAGAATGCACACTTAACATCCATTTGAAAAACATCAAAGTCTTTGTGAGGTGCATAAGCTAAAAATATGCGAACTGCTTCGAGTCTTGCAACAGGAGCAAATTTTTCTTCATAGTCTATTCCTTCTTGTTGAGAATAACCTTTAACAACTAGTCTAGCTTTATTTCGAATAATATTGCCATCTTTGGCGGTTTTATTTTTAAAAATCCATTGTAGTCCGAAAATTGAAACATCAGAAGGTTTAAGAATTAATCTCCAAACCTTGTTTCGTTCAAATTCAGCTAGTTCAAATTTCATAGCAACAACTCAATCTGAGTGTTCCATAGCATCCTTTACTGTCTTTGGCTCTATTTTTGAAATAAAGACATTAAACATACACAGTTCTTGGTTCGCATTCAGTACCTCATTTTTCACACGAATTTGAGCTCTTGTCAACACACCATCTTGTGGATTGTCAATTACCTGTTCTTTTGGATGATTTCTTGTCCATTTCTCAAGTGGTGGATAATCAGGATTAAATTCCAATAGTGCATCTTCATACATATCTTCATTTTCAGATCCTGCAACAGAAAAATTATCATTTAGTTCATGAAACTCATCATTTTCATCAAGATTAATTGTCTCCATTTCATCATGCTCCCCCTCAACATGATGTTCATCTTGATGCTCCCCCTCAAAATGATGATCCTATTGAATTTGTGAATGCTCCCCCTCAACTTGATGATTCAAATTTTCATTCTCCCCCTCAAAAGTTTGCTTTCTGTGTTCATTGTTAATTGTATGCTCCCCTCCATATGAACTTCAGGCACACTTTCGCAAGATATTGAACTTGTAGTGATTGTTGAATCATCAGTATGTTTTGAGGATTCTGATGTTTGATTATCAGGAGCATTGTTTTCCGCATTAATTGCCCTGTCAGGAATTCCAAAAATTAAGTCATAATCAAAATCATTTATTTCAGAATTATTAATTTGTGTATCTGAATCAACAAGAATTGATTTATTTTCAAATTTACTATCCGTTTGTTTAAGATAGTAATCATCAAAAGTTAAGTTGAAAGTTTCTTCAACTTTTCTTGTTCGCTTGTTTAGCACCCTGTATGCTACTGAATTTTGTGAATATCCTAAGAATATGCTTTCATCAGCTTTAGCTTGGAACTTTGTCAAATTATATTTGAGATTCATTATGAAACACCTACAACCAAAAACATGGAAAAATTTGACATTAGGTTTTCGATTGTTGAGTATTTCATATGGAGTGATATTGAATCTTCGATGAATGAATGATCGATTATGAGTAAAGCACGCAGTTGAAACTGCTCCAGCCCAAAGATATTGAGGTAGATTCGCATATGTTAACATGGTTCTGGCTGTTTCGCATAGAGATCGATTTCTTCTTTCAACAACACCATTTTGTTGTGGAGTATATGGTGATGAGAAATTATGCGAAATTCCTTTGCTTATGAGAAATGAATCAAGAGTTTGGTTTTTAAACTTGGAACCATTATCACTTTTAATTTTGCGAACATTCTTTTTAAGGCTAATCTCAATCATTTTGATAAAATCAATCATCGTCTGAGCAACTTCAGATTTTAACCTGAGAAAAAATACCCATGTGAATCGAGAAAAATCATCAACAATAACTAAAATGTACCGCTTTTTATTGATTGTAGCAACAGTCGACGGTCCACATAAGTCAATGTGAAGAAGTTCCAATGGTTCTACAATTTTTGAATCTATCACAATCGGATGACCGTTTCGATGTTGTTTTCCTTGTTCGCAAGCTGCACACAGATAATCATTGTCAAATTTTAGTACAGGTAAACCTTGAACTAAATATTCAGTGACAAGTTTGTTAATATTGCGAAAATTCAAATGGGACAATCTTCTATGCCAAAGCCAGCTGACATCATTAGATGCCTTTGATAGTGTTGCCCACGATTGGTTTGATGTCCGGTGTAAACATATCACCACATCTTTTAGATTTGAGAAGTAGTTCATTTGTCTTTGCGTTAGAAATGATACTTCCTTCTTCATTAAACACAACCTGATTTCCAGTACCCACAACAAGTTGTGAAACACTAATCAAGTTATGTTGAAGACCTTCAACATAAGCAACCCTGTTAACAGTGAATTGTCCATTTGTGACTTTCCCATAGCCTTTCACTTGACACTTGTGATTATTTCCGAATTTGACTACTCCTGCATTTTCCAAGCTTCGATAATCTCGCAAGTTCTCCTTTCTTCCAGTCATGTGACGAGAGCAACCACTATCAATATACCATTTCGGATCATATTGCTCGTCACACATCACCTGCATTTATTGAAAAAATTTATGAACCCAAGACTTATTGGGTCCTCCATTAGTATTTTTGAACAAATGCTTTGAATTTAAAAACCATGTTTTCACTTTGTCTGTGACACTATCAATTATATCAACATCATCAGATCTAGATATTGAAATATAGTTGTTCAATAGTTTTGGATTTTCGTTGACTTTCATCTCATCATTCATAACATTCGCAATTTTGATAACTGGTTTCCATTTTTGTACTGGAACTTGCGAATCATGAGAGGATGAACTACCAATGGAAGAGTTATTTGCGAACTTGTCAAATACATTCTTTATTTGTTGCTCTGAAAACTTCCCATTTTGATATTGTCTCCCTTTCCCTTCAAGCCAACGATTGATCGTACTTACATCAGATTTTCCTTTTGTATACGAAACTTTGGTCGGTTTTGAGACTTAAGGATTTGGAAAATTTGGTTGTTTAGGAGAAAACTTCATTTTTGTTTGAGTTGTGACATTTAAAGATGATGAATCATTCGTGAATTTGCCAACTTTTTGAAACTTTTGATTTTTCACAAATTTTTGCAAATTCTCAAATTTTCGATTGTTGTCATATTTGCGAACAAGTTTATCATTATTTTTCATTGGAATTTTGTCAATAGAATTTATTGGTTTATGAAAACTTGTATCCTTTTGTTTATTTATGCTTTGAAATTTTGATAATTTTGACTTTGAAATTTGTTCTTTTTCAACTTTTGATTTACCATTGGACACAATTTGCCAAAAGATTGCTTTTCTTACTTTTCTTTTTGAAACATTATTTTCTGTTGAATAATTTCCAACCATCAATTTGAATTCATGAGAATTTAATTTCACTTCAACCTTTGGTTTGTCAACTTTTTCAAAAACTTTGTTTGTTTTTTCACCTTTAACTACCCATTTTTGGAATGATTTTTGTCTTTGAAACACATAAGGATTTTGAGTTAAATTGTTTTCTTCTGTGTTTTGATTTGCGAAAAAACCTTCAGTAGTTGACCTTTGATTATCTTTTTCAACCATTTTGTTGAATTCAGGGTGAATTTTCTCAGCATTCCCAGTAGTGACAAAAACTTGATTTGGAAAAATGGTGTTATCAGTGCATACAAAATTTGGATATACCACAGTGTTGGTTTCCAAATAATGTGCACCTTTGTCATTTAAAATTTTGTCAAATTCTTTTGTATTTTCAAACACTTGATCAACCACAACTCGTGGAGGTATTTCATGTGAATCCTTCACATCTTCTTTTTTTTCATCAGTGTCATTAGATTTCCAGCTTTCAACTTCTACATTATCAAAATTACAATGTTGCGAAGTAGAGGGTTTTTCAATGTCATCTTTGACTATCGAATCAACTATAATTTCTTTACCTTTGATCTTGAATGTGATATTAATGATTGACAATTGAGAAAAATCAACCTCTTCTTCCTCTTCAATCTCACTGATTTCACTCACATTATCTGAATTATCATCAATATCAGCATAATTGAGTTGAGAATCAAGATTTGAGGTTTCAGTTTTCTTTAAGATTTTCACTTGTTCATTCTTTGTCAAACTTTCATTGACAATACTAACCAACTCATCAGCATTCAAAAATTCATCAATTTTGACAATACCATATGCAAATCTATCATCAGGTATTTTGTCAAATTGAGCAATTGTGTTTTCGCAATCATAAGACACAACATCAACTTTTTCACGATCATATTCAAGAAAAGGTAAAAGTTTCCTATGTTGTTCTTTGCTAATGTCAGATGAATGATGTAATGCAGTTAATTTTGCATACAAACGCTTAGCAGAGTTATAGTATATATTTCTTTGTGCTAGAAACAACCTAACTTCATTTCCAAGATTGTCCCTATCACAATTTACATTTTTGATTTGCAATTCAAGTTTGTCTACTCTGCTTCGTTTTATTTCTAACTCTCTTCGTGTCTCAACTAGTTGCATATTTAAATTTTGAGCTTCAGTACTAGCAGACACAATAACAGAATCAAAATAAGCAACAATATCATCAAAAGAAGTAATTTCAGTATCATAAGCAGATAAAGGAATATTGAAAGATTCAAGAATAGCACGTACCTTGGTGGTCATTGGTGATTTTTCTGTGGATTTGGATACGAAGCACCTACCTGAAACATTCTCTTCGCAATTTTCTTCAAAGCTTGCGAACATTGCTCCATGAGTTGGATGCCTCATTTCTTCGTCATCTGATCCTGAAGACCATATCTGATATGTTCCATTTTCTTCCTCATCAGACTCACCCTTCGCAACAAGTGACATTCCTTTTGTCTTTGCACACAACTCTTCAATCTTTTCCGAATAGTAAGCTTGATCTTTCACTTTGTTCTTTTTCTCCTCTTTCTTTCGCAACATACAATCAACTGCGAAGTGATTCGCACCATTGCAGTAGTGACAATAGATTCCAGAACCACCTTTCCGTTTCTTCACATCTTTATCATCTTTTTGCTTTTCATCAACTTTTTCCATTTTCTTCTTCTCCTCTCCTCCAGCTTTTGAGACTCCACTCTTCGCATCATTTGCCTTTCCTTTTGGATTAAACGGCTTTTTGAAAAACTTCTTAACTCTGTTGTTTGAGTAGAATGCTACAACTTCATCATCTGAGTTCATTAAGAAGCCTTCATTGTCTGAACCATCTGTTTCATTAATTTCGACTTCTGATACCTTTGAAACAAGAGCGAAAGGTCCTCCTATACTTTGTTTTGATTCTTCATACATTTCTGAAACTTCACTTTCGTGTGTTTTCAGCTGACTGTAGAGATCATTCAAGCTGGTTGTATCAAAACTTTGTTGATTCTTAATCATCATACTCACACTTCGCCATTCCTTGCGAAGACCCATGATGAAAGTTAAATTGAACTCCATGAGAGACCTAGTGATTCCATACCTATTGCAGCGATACACAAGCTCATTCAAACGATCATAGTAATTTTCAAGAGTTTCAACATCCTTTTGTCTGAATTCCTTTAGTTCAACTAGACATTGCTTCACAGAGTTGATCTTCATCTTTTCGCTACCTTGATACTTCTCTTTTAGAGTGTTCCAGATCTCCTTGGCTGTTTTACAACTACAGATGTAATTGTAAACCACAGGAGGTAGAGCACCTCTTAGTTCCCTCATGCATATCTTTTCATTATTCTTCAAACATTTTTGTTGTTCAGCAACTTCAGCAGAAGTAGTAGATGGTCCAATTGGTTGAACATTAGCATAAGCTTGCACTGTTCCATCGATACAATTCCAAAGTTCTTCATCAATTCCATTTAAGTAATCCTCCATTCTATCAGCCCACTAATCATAGTATTCAGGGATTAACATCAGAATTTTGGTTGAGGAACCAAGCAAGTGAGAGAAAGAAGTCATTGTATTCATGTTGAAGTTCACCATTGATAAACACGGAAATTTTCAGAAAGCTTGAAAAACTTGATGAATTTGAGAATTGATCAACTGAAATGATCACAAATTACTAATCGATCACTCGACTAAACAATTCAAAGACAGAATCAATTCAAATCTGAAGATCAAATGTGATTTTCAAAACCAAAATGCGCGGAAAATTTTGAGTAAAGTTACTACTCAAAAAGCAAATGATTCTAACACGAAAATCAGATCATTGCAGTTTGAATCCTGCTCTGATAGCAATTGAAGAGAATTGTTATCGAGAATATGAAAGCAATTATGATTGAATGATTGAAAAGTAAGAACACAACAAGTAAATATTAATCAGATCTTATATTGATGAAGACTGATTACAAAGCTTAAGAAGAAAGAATAATCGAGAGCAAAAAGTCCTTTCTACTTCTATCCTCAGTCCCTATTTATAGGAAACCTGAGTGTACAAAAAATATACTAAGTCTATTACAATACGCTTCGCATAAAACTGTGACTTAGTAAAATAACTAAAAATGCGAAACAAAGAAACAACCATTTCGACTTTTACAATACTAAGACTCTACAGTAAGTTATTGGAAAACATTACAAACAAATATTTACACATATAATGCAATTTTTGGAGGATGTGAGAAATAATAAAGAAACCTTGTTTGGAATTGACGCTGGTTTTATGTTCCATATACTTGGTAAGCATCAAACAAACAACTGTGACAATGTCTTTCGTCAATTGATCTAATGTCTTTTGTTATAATTTAATTGATTGTTTGCTATACCTGCAGTCAAACTCAAGTTACTATCATAGAGTGATATGGATCAATACATTGTTCAGGTGGTTAGTCAGCCGTAGTGGACCCAAAAGCTTGGTTTACTTGAATTTTGCCACATCCCTTTCCTCCTCTTCTCTAAATCTGTTACTACACTGTAGGTAGCCTCAGGTAGTTGGTAATTTTCATATTCTATGTAATATCAGTTATTGGCAACAAAAATTCATGAAAAAATATATAAAAAATTTAACATGTTACAGAGAACCCCAAAACTTTGGGTAAAGAGTAGATGATGGATGTGACTTTAATCAAAAAATCAGAAAAATGAGTTTAATTCTAAAATTTGGGGACATTAGGGTCAAAATAAATTAATTTAAAGATTCAGGGTGGCTTTTAAGCTGGTCAGCTTTAGTGCACAAGTCCGCAGGTGTCCTTACAACTATCATCAAGACAAATAAAACCAATACATACATGGTTCCATCCATGACTGAATAACAACCTATTCAAAGGAGTGGAGATGGATTTGAGAAACTTAGTCAGAGATGTCGAACATATGATGGTTGAAGGCCGTCGGGTAGGGCGCTTTCACCAGAACCTCAACGCACCAGCAACAGTATCCGGGTGCACTTTGCGTTTGTTTGTAGTATAGCCAAAAAGAGGAAGCAACAGTTGGTGGCGGCTGGTTGTTTGCTGTCGGTGTCGGAGTTTGCTGATGGCGGTGGTGGACAGTCAAATGAAGCCAAACTTGAATATTAGGAAAGATAAAATTTACCGAGACATAAACATACACACCTAACGTGCATAACAAACCTGAGGAACTTAACAGAAGAGAAACCCATGTGGCTATCGAAAACGACAGCAAACCCACTTCCACTCAGTGCCACTTATTGCCGCCATTTGCCTGTTGCTGCTCGCGACTTCCTTCTGTCCCAACGGTCTACCAGACGAAAAGAATACAAGGTAGCTCCGCTGGTTGGTTCTAGGGTTAGAAGAAAGGGAAATTTTTTTAATAAGAACGCAAATGAACAGAAGGGAGGCAACTGGGTTTGATGAGAAAACCTAAGGGGTTTATGCTTTCCCGTGAGAAATAGAAGTTTTAGTGGCAAAATAAGAAAGCCAAGAAACTTCCGTGCCCAAACATGAAAGAGAAAAAAACTTAGTGCTCCCCAACCTTTTAAGCTTTTATGTATATATAAACTAAGTGTGAAACTCATTTATTACATGGGTTTATTTAAAAGAAAAACTAAATACAAAATTATAAACATTTGAAAAGTTTGAATTTATAAAAAAAAGTGAGAAAATATTGAATTATAAAAATTAAAGTGTTTTTTTTCTCTTTTAAATTTAAACAAATAATTTAGATATATAAATAAAGAAAATTAATGAATCTTTAATTTAGTAATTTTGGAATTAAAAGGAAATTCATTAATGAATTTGATATATATTTATTATTACATTTAAATACTAAATGTATCTAATAAAAGGAAAAAAACCATAAAATGACATGTGAAATAAAAATTAATTTAAAATAACCACAAAATTACATGTGACAAAAATAAATGAGAATGTCACATATGACAAAAAGATTTTTATTTATTAGGGAGGATGATATATATATATATATATATATATATATATATATATATATATATATATATATATATATATATATATATATGAGTATGATCAAATGAGAACACCTAAAAGGTTGAGAACGCGAGAACACTTATCAACCAATCATTAAATTAGGGCATATAAGTAATTTTGTATTTAATATAATTAATAATTCATATAATATAATTAATAACCCATATATTATCTAAAATTATGGATCAATAACATCGACAATTAAGGGATATTGCATAATTATCGTTGATTTAAGGATACGGTTTCTATCTAATTTATGATTCTTAGTCAATCGACAATTGCATCAGTAACATCGATTATCGTTGAAGATAACAATCTATACGTTTGGTAAGCCAAATTAACGATGTCAGACTACTTTGATTATAGTAGCGACGATACTGAAGATGATGAACAATATGACCATCAATCAATCGACAATAATCAAAATTATGAAGATGATTACTACCAATCGGATGATCAATCTAGCGGAAGAAATCAATACTCTGATAATGCGAGTGAAGGTAACATTATCAATATCATTTACATACAAATCGTGTGTTACAATCAGCAATGAATTTGGATTTATATGATGAATTCTTTACGTTTATATAACGTTGTTTTTCTGTTATTTTATTATAATGTGTGTACTTGTTTGAGTAAATATGTGTTAATGATTAACTGTGACATCCCCATTTTCACGGCCATAAAATACCGATTTGTTTATGCTTTGTTTTACAATCAGAGTAATCGTTTAAAGAAAACGGTTGCGGAATTTGTTCCCAAAACAAAATATGATAAGAATTTATCAAATCATTTCTTTAAAGAAATGTATTTTCATTATATAACAAAATCTCGGGATGTCATGTTCCGATGCATACACATAAGCATAAACAGAACTTACATTATTTACACTAAATATTTTACATCTCCTTTAATCTCTCCGTGAAATATATCTTCGTATCGATACCTGTGATACAAAGAAAACTGAGTGAGTCAGGCTTGGGAGCCTGGTGAGCATATAGGGTTTTCAACCCCATATATATATATATATATATATATATATATATATATATATATATATATATATATATATATATATATATATATAATCATCAAACAATCAACCCAGTTTGATGAATCAAAGAATCGAGTGTAAAATGAATCAGAGTTTAATATCAAAGTAAGGATGCGAGATTGAACAACGATGTAAATAAGATCTTGTTTCAGCTCAATATTACGCTTTTGTGTTTACAGAGTACAAGTAGACAAGTCTGTAAAAACTCTATCTAACTCTAGTAAAGACTCCTATTTATAGGAGATGAAAAGCGTACAAAAAATATGCTAAGGACTTAAAACTAAAGTTTCGAATACATATGCCTTAGTAAAATAGATTATAGAGAATACGAAGAATACAAAACATACGAAGACCTATTACACTTCGACTAATTACAAACAAAATCAGCCCTTACAATCTCCCCCTTTGTAATCATAGTCGAAGTCTTCAATTTGTAAGAAGCTGGATGGAATACAGCATTACTCTTCGTATCTCAGAGAACCATGAAATAATCTTCTTGAGTTCCTTCTTATCACCTTCATTATTTTTTTTGCAGTGGTTCATACGAACAATGAGGTTCATATATTGAGAAGTTGCATATCTCTCCGCTTCGCAAGCTTGAAATAAAAATCTTTTTTCTCTTCCAGCCTTGTCCTTCCGTCCTAAGACTATTCCAAAAGGCTTCAAGAAAATTTCTCCGTCTGCATAATTTTTTAAATCAACTTGTTTCTTTGTAGGAGCCATTGGAGCAGTTATATCCATTCCTTTTGCTGTAGCTAACTCCACATCGATTTGAGCTAAGCACTCATAATAATTTTCGATGAAAATCTTGATGTGTCTAACTCCAAGTTGGAATTCATCAGGCTCTATATCGTGAAGATAAGAAAATGATTTGTCTTTCAAAATAATTGCAACTTGTAGAAGATCATACAAGTTCATCAATGGAAAATATGCAATTGTAAAATCACAAACTTTTCCATTTGCCCTGACCACAGTATACTTGACATTCTACACAATGCTTTCGAAAATCACATCCTTCTTCATGCTGATGACTTTCTTGATTTTTACTAATGACCAAACATCCTCAGGATCTTTTGCTAGAACTGCATGAAAATGAATTTTCATGCGTTTTCCTTCTTCATTGTCTTTAAAATCTCCTTCGGCTTTAAACTGTGGCATTACAAACATCATTTCATTTACTGGAAAGTCAAGCTGACTTGCATCAGTATTTGTCACCACATAGCTTTGTTTTGGCTTCTTTTCAAAAGAGTACATATGATAAAATAACACATTCGATTTGATTGTTTCATAATTGTATTGTTTTGCAGGATCTCCTTTTTCTAAACCTGGAGGATCACTTGCACGAAGTGTCATTATACTTTGTACTAACCTCATCCTTTCCATTTAAACATCAGCCTCAACCTTCTTTTTTTCCTTTGTTTGTTCAACAATTTTGGCTTTTCCCTTTTCTTTTGAAGCTGATATATCTACTGATTCTTTTGGCTTCGAAGCACTTCCAGCTGTATTACCAATGACAATACCTTTTAGAATTGGTCTTGTCATTGGCATCGTTGTAACAACAGTCGAAGTGACTGGTCCAGCAGACGTGGTGATCGGTTTTATTGATGGGATATTTGAAGAAAATACTTTTCCCACCACCTTCGCATCATCACCACTAGCCTTCATATCTTCTGTTTTCTTTTCTCCCCCTCGCACCCCTATGAAAGCAGGTGGGGCATTCGTTGGTGGAAGAAGGCTTGAAATGCGAGATAGAGGAGCCAATTGTTTCTATAAGATGGCTTCGACTTAAACAAACTTCTGGGACAAGAATTCAGGAGTGATCAATGACGAGTAAATAAGCTTGATTGACAAGTCTTTCAACTCCTTCAACAACGAAAACAATTCTCCAAAATTTTTACTTTCCATTGTAGAAAGCTGAGTAAGTTGAGAACTCAACCTTTCATACAATTTGACAAATTTAGTGACAGCGTCACAAATTATGTCAATCGTCTGATTTAAAGCAACATAATCTTGTTCAACTTTTTTGATCTCCCTTTACATATCTTCACGAAGTTCGCGAATCTACAAGTTAACATCTTCTCTTACTTTCTTCACTTCTTGAACAAACAAAATATGTCTCTCCTTCGTCAGTCTCTTCAAATCCTTTACCTCTCCCACAAAATCTGATTTTTGAGAATTCATACGAAGCTCATTATTTTGATCATTATGATCAACCTTTTCCATCACTCTGGCTTCCGAATCTCTCACCGTCCCAGAAACTTTGCTGATTACCCTGGCTTCGAACATTTTCAGCATAGTATCAACTTCCTAACTAGACACTGATAAACCACCCCCAGATCAGCCTGTGATTGAATAATGGAATTCAACTTCGAATTCAAAATTTTGAACTGCTTCATCGTCATAAGCATATGATCGGGAAAATCTTCTTCTTCATCATCAAATGCTAAATTCTCAAAGGTTCCTCCAAAAACTTCGTTATTTGTTTCAGTTTCCATCACAACGGTTTTTTGAACATGTGAATCAATATTGGGTGGATCAGTAGATTGTGAAGAGAATATGGAAGTAAATGGTTGATTGATAATATTTTGGAATGTTGGTGAATCAGTGGTTGAGGTGTGGAGGTAATGAAACAAAGGTATCTAAAGTTTGAGTATCAGAATTACCTTGAGTATTATTCTTTGGATCTTCATCACCCATGTTGACATTTGTATCTGTATTAGATATGTTTACAGGGATGTCCAAAATTTGTGTCTCCTCAATAGATGACTCGACATTCGAAACTTTAGGTGGTATTACTTCAGTCTGCTCATGAGTTGAAAGTTCTTTGTTGAGATTGGCTTCTTGTGTTTCAGGAATAGTTTCATCTTCTTTAGTTGACTCAGGTGAGAGTATTATCTTCCGAGTCTTCTTCTTCCTCTGTTTCGAAAGTTGCTTTGCCATATCCTCAACCCTTCATTTCTTTGACAACGGAGAAACAGGCGCTGGAACTTCACGAAGTAGAACTTCTTGATGTGTAACTGAGGCTTTCGTACGATATGAGGTGATGAAGACCTTCGTAGATGCTTAGACTTCATCTTGATTCTACGAAAAACTCCAGTCTTCGAAGGAAAAATCTCTTGTTCTTCTGTTTCATCAACAATAGGATCAACTGGTTTAGTCTCAGCAGTAGAGACTTCGTGTACAACAGACTCTTCAACAGTAACAGGCTTCTTCTTTGGAAAATTTTTAGGCTTGGACTCCTTGACAGGTTTTTCAGAAGAACTAGCATCATTCTTCTTCTTACGTTTGGACTTATTCTCCTCCCTTGGTAATAAAACACCAGTTTCCACAGAAGTATCAATTCTTTTTAAATAAGCCACTAACACTGGGTTCGAAGGATCAACCCTTTTAAGCATTGCATCGAGTATACGAGCAACATAAGGAAATTCCTCAGCATCATCTAATGCATCCTTCGGACAATTGTAAACATGGAAAACAACTTTTTCTTCGTCATTCGGCACCAATATCCCCTCTCTATCGTAAAAATACTGCAAGATCAAACTCCAATATCTTGCACACGAAATGCCATGAAGAGCATTCGTGTTCTCAATGCTCTTTAGAAACTCTTTCCATAACTTAGTAGAATAATCTACTTGCAAATCATAGTACAACCCTACTACCATAGCGTATACTTCCATACTTCCTTTGTCAAGTCCAACTGTTCTTCCAGTTAAATACCTCAAGAAAATACCAAATAGAAAATTCCACACCGTGGGAAGACCTGACTTATTGAAGTCAATAATCTTTGATAACTGAGGTTGATATCCCATCTCGTTGAACATATGAGCTATTTGTGGAAAGGTAAAATCAACATATGGTGGAGAATTAGGGATTTCAAGAATTCGACAGAAAAGCTTTTTGGACAGTCTAACCTTTTTATCATTCACCAGGCTGAAAGTAACTGCTTCAAAAGCTTTTGTGTACGTAGCCGTTAAGCTTACTTGAGAAAGCCAAGAAATCGGAACAGAGAAAGAACTAAACATTGCCTTTGAAAGAACAGAACTCTTCAAGGCAACAACGAGCATCTTGAGTTCTTCAGGGTATTGCGAAACATCAGATTCCACTTGATAATTAGTTCCCTGAATCTTCATAACTGGTAGTGAAGTTACATCTTCTGTTGTTGGAAAGAATTACCATCAACATGAACAGTAGTCGCCATTGTTAGGGTTTTGAAGCTTTGAAAATCAGAGAGAATTTGGGAAATTTTCTTTTGAACGCGTAAACAGATAAAATACCCTTGAATCCCTTTTTATATGTAACCCTTGTGTTTGAATTAAAAGCGGGATGTGCATTTCATGATTTCTGACATGGCACCTTGAAAATCGGACCACTACTCAATAAAAATGGCATTTCATCAAAAAGTAACTGTCCCATCTCCTTGAAACCCGGACATAATGCCATACGTAATTGAATGACAGCCTGTAATGTTTGACCCAAGAGAATTGTAACCGTCAGAACCCTTCAGATGGAAGTAAGACTCTTTCACTTTTGGGATGAAAAGCAAAGTCATATGCCAGATTTTTGAAATCATCAGCCTGAGTTGGTATTACTCAGAACCTCAAGGATTTCGTGAGTGCAGTGTTCCAAAGAATTGAGACAAGAAACAATAATAAAAAAATTTGGAATTCTGTGATGTCAAAATATCAATTTGACATGAAGGCAGTTAAACCCCGGGCAAAGATTACTTCGTTAATCATCAAGAGAGATGATCAACTGCTTGTGTATTTTCCCGTGAAATACAATCGAAAACTTATAGAGAAGTTTTGAAGGGCATCTTTTATAAGGCTTCGTAGGTGGCTTATAAAATTTCGTTACAGATCAGCCTTAACATAAGGTGAGTAATTGTAACATAAATTACTTGTTTGACCAGTGTAGTCAGTGACAAGTTTGCTTTGAAAAATACTTAAAGTGACAATGGTTTTCGAAGTAAACTCACACGAAAATCATATTCATGAAAAAAATTTGTGTTGGATCTTGTTGGGTAACAAACACCGCGGGCTTTGAATGTTTGATCAAGACCACTCATACAAATTGAATATGATTTGGAGTTTTGAAAAAGGTACTGAAACAAAAGTTTCGTAAAAATCTGGAACATAGTTCCCCATCAATTCCTTAAATGTTTAGAGATTTTGGGTTTCACTTTCATCACGGTCTCATGATGTTAGATCATAAACACAGATTTTTGACATGTCTAAGTCTCGATTGGTTTGATCAAAGACCTGTAGGACATATGTCTTCGTGTGTGATTGTGAAAGAATTTTAGATGAAAAAGAGTGGTATAAGACACGAAGAGTACCTCTGTTATAATTGACTACATAGTAAACTCTTAACTCATGTGAGAAGAGTTAGGTAGCTCAGGAGACTAATGTGAATACAAGCTTGATTGGGAAGAAATCTTCGTATGAAAAGTTCATTAAGGCTTTCATTTACACACATTGAGTCAATGGAGGCTTCAGACAATATGCTGCAGCATGCTTCTAAGGACATCTTAACTAGTTCAAAATATTTAATATTGAAAGATTCTTATGTAAGATTTACCTGACCCTAGAACTGCAAACATTATATCCTTCGTGTTCTCATGAATATCTGCAACAAAGTACTTAAAAAATGCGAAACAAAATATTTTTGATGTTTTTGATTTTTCGAAAAATAACTGACAAAACAAATGAAAATCTTTTTGAGTTTTTGATTTTTCGAAAAGTAAACGACAAAAAAAAAAAGAAAATATTTTTGAGTTTTTGAACTTTTTTTTTTAAATTAAATGACTCAAATATACGAAGGGTACTTGTTGCAAACACACTAAACTTTATCATCTCCTCCAAAGTGACAAAGATACGAATTCGAAGCGTTCGAAGAGTTGACTATGAACTGTAACCTCTAAACACTGAACAAGTTTGCTTTGTATTTTATTCAGCGCCTCTGAATCATTCCTGGTCAAGCATCATTCTCCTTTTTCGCATGGAATAGAATTTCCATCGATCATTCCTAGTCCTTCCATAATTCGTACAAACGATTTTTCATCAAAAGCTTTCGTGAAAATATCAGCTAACTGATCAGTTATTTTCACGAAATGTACTTCAATATTTCCATCCTCCACATGATCTTTGATGAAATGATAATGAAGAGCTATGCGTTTAGTCTTCGAATGTTGCACAGGATTATGACAAATTCTTATTGCACTTTGTGAATCACAATATAATGGAATCTTTTTCATGTTAATTGCATAATCACGCAATTGACTTTGAATCCATATAATCTGTGAAGTACAAGCAGCATCAGCCATTGAAATTGAGACACAAGTTTGTTTCTTCGACTTCCAGCTCACCAATTTTCCATCGAGCAATTGACATCCACCACTCGTGCTTTTTCTATCAAGATTACAAACTCCCAAGTCTGCATCCGAATATGCTTGAATGAAGAACCCTGTGTTCGAAGGATACCACAATCCTAATGAAGTTGTTCCTTTGAGATAACGAAAGATATTCTTCACAGTAGTGAGATGTGGTTCTCAAGGATTTGACTGATACCTAGCACAATTACACACATAGAACATGATATCAGGTCTACTTGTTGTTAAATAAAGTAAAGATCCAATCATGCTCCTGAAAAGAGTTAGGTCAACTGCTGGTTTATCTAACGAATAGGTCAATTTGATGCCAATTGCCATTGGAACTCGTAACTTTGTGTTATTCGTCATTCCAAACTTCTCCAGCAAATTCTTCATATATTTTTCTTGATTAATGAAGATTCCTTCTCTGCTTTGACAAATATTCAAACCAAGAAAATTGTTTATCTTACCCATCATGCTCATTTCAAACTTACTTTTCATTAAGTCTTCGAATTCTCTAGACAAAGCAGGATCAGTTGAGCCAAAAATAATATCATCAACATAAATTTGAACAAGCATAAGATGATTCCCAACTTTCTTATGAAATAATGTGGGATCAACAGATCCTTGTTTAAATTTAGACTGCTTCAAAAATGAAGTAAGAGTTGCATACCATGCTCTTGGTGCTTGTTTTAACCCATAAACTGCTTTATCTAAAATATAAACATGATTAGGATGATCTTCGTTAATAAAACCTGGGGGTTGTTCCACGTAAACAGTTTCTTCAAGCTCTCCATTTAAAAATGTACACTTCACATCCATTTGATAGACATTAAAGTCTTTGTGAGCTGTATAAGCCAAAAATATACGAACCGCCTCGATTCACGCGATAGGGGCAAAAGTTTCTTCGTAATCAATTCCTTCTAGTTGAGATTATCCTTTAACAACAAGTCTGGCTTTGTTTCGTATAATATTTCCATCTTTGTCGGTTTTGTTTTTGAAAATCCATTTTAACCCGACAATTGAAACATTTCCTGGTTTAGGAATTAATCTCCAAACCTTGTTTCGTTCAAATTCAGACAATTCATATTGCATAGCAACAACCCAATCAGAGTGTTCCATTGCAATCTTAATTGTCTTTGGTTCAATTTTAGAGATGAAAACATTGAACATACAAAATTCTTGATGATCATTTAATACCTCATTCTTTGCACGAATCTGAGCTCTTGTCAAAACTCCTTCTTGTGGATTTCCAATTATTTGTTCCTTCAGATGATCTCTAGTCCATTTTTTCTAATGGTGGATAAGCTGGATCAAAGTCCAAAGGTGCATCTTTGTATAAATCATCATTCTCTGAACCTGCAATTGAACAAACATCATTAACATCATGATAATTTTCATTATTTTGTAAATGCTCCCTGTTGTCATTATGCTTCCCCTCAACATCAACATTTAATCTCTCATTCCCCCTTGAAAGAATGCTCCCCCTCGACCAGAGTATTCGAATCCAAGTGCTCCCCCTCCACTGGATCATGTTGCATACTTTAGCCTATTTATTGAGGAGTTGATGTTGAATCATCAGTTAGCTTCGAAAGTTCAGGGATATTATTATCTTTGGCATGAATTTCAGCATCAACAACATGATTTGAAATACCAAAAATCAAATCATAATCAACATCCAATGATTGTGAAGGTTCAGATTCATCTTGTATATCTTTCAGTATAGGATGATTTGGAAATTGAATTTCAGTTTGTTTAGCATAGTAATCATCAAATGTAAGATTAAAAGTTTCTTCCACTTTTTTTTTTCTTTTGTTCAACACACGATATGCAACAGAATTATGCAAATATCCCAAGAAAATTCCTTCATCATCTTTTTCTTGAAACTTTGAAAGATTATCCTTGAGATTCATTATAAAGAACCTACATCCGAAAACATGGAAGAATTTTACATTAGGTGTAGCAGCTGGTTTCTGGTATGTATAATCTATCTAAGTATTTTGCATTATTAGCCTTGGACTCGGCGAGTTGGTGGCCCGACTCGCCGAGTAGAGACGGGATATTGAGCACGTTTAAGTTGACGATTCGACGAGTCCATATTGAGTCTGCCTGTCTGGAAGAAACCCTAATTTCAAGGGTTTGCACCTTATTTAAACCATCATATGCGCCCCCAATCTTGCCTCCTTCACTCTCAGAGCAACCTTGGCCATACCCTAACCATTCCCTTTGAGATTTGAGTGTTTGTGTGTGATTCTTTGAAGTTTTGAAGAGGAAAAGGAAGAAAGATCAAGGAGAAGGAGGAGGATAGAAGTTGTGAGCTCATTTCAGAGAACCTTTAAGGTAAAACTCGACCCCTTCTTCTGTTTCTATGCTTGAACCTCCATTAGAGCACCTTTAATGCTTTTTGGAACCATTTATGGGCTTGGTGGTGGCTGAGAGGACACCTTGGTTCGATTAGCCTCCAGATCTGACCACATCTGAGCTCTAGAGGCTCAGATCTACAACCTTTATGGACCATTTTCATGAACAAGCTTAGATCTACACTCCTAACCCCATTTAAGTCCTTACATCTCTTGTATGAGTATGCATGCACGTAAAGTTGGAAACTTTACGTGTAAAATCAACCCTAGGAACCCAGATCTATGAATGGTATGCACTAGATTCAAGCAGAATCGCGTATATAGTTTTTGCATGTAAACGACTCGGCGAGTCGGGTCAACTGGAAGTTGACTCTGACTTTGACTTTTGACTTGATCAGGGGTAAAATGGTCATTTTACCCAAAGGACAGTTAGCAGTGTTTGATTGAGTGTTTTTGTGGGAATTATAGCCGGAGGACTTCTAGAGAAGCAGCAGCAGTAGACAGTCAGTTCCCGCCCAGATCAGCAACTACTTCGAGGTGAGTTACCTTCCAGTAGCGGTGGGTCTACGGCCACAATGTCGGCCCACCAGTAGGGATTGTATGATAGATGTTTGTCTTTGTGATATTCATTTGTGCTTGTTACTACCTGATTGTTATATGCTAGCACGATATGATATGTGATTGTGATAGAGTTCGGTTGTTTGGACTGAAGGGTAGGTTAGGCACCCCATATATGCCTAACAGTATGTTATGATGTGTTTAGCTGGTAGCATGATACATTATATGAGATAGAGGTAGTATAAGGGGGAATAGTCCCCGAGATTCGGTCGTTAGGACCGAAGGGTAGTCAGCACCCCAGAATGGCTGGACATGGGTAGTTAGCACCCCAGAATGGCTTGACATGGGTAGGACGGCACCCCAAAATGGCCGCATGGGTAGGACGGCCCCCCAGAATGGCCGCATGGGTAGGTCGGCACCCCAGAATGGCCGTACCGGGTAGTCAGGCACCCAAGAATAGCCTGGCAGTATTTATGTTATGTGATTGTATGGTATGTGGTACGATGGGGGAACTCACTAAGCTTCATGCTTATAGTTTACAGTTTCGGTTTCAGGTACCTCTTCATCGAAGGGGAAGGAGTTGGCGTGGTAGCGGCAGATCATACACACACATTGATTCCGCACTTATGAGATTATTCTGGGATTTATAATCTGACATTTCGATTGTTTGTATGTTTTGGTTTTTAGACATGGTTCACGTTATGATATAGTTTGGTCAAACAATGTTTTAATTACTAATGTTTTCTAAAGTAATGTTTTAAAAACGAAATTTTTGGACGTGAAAATTGGGTCGTTACATTAGGTTTACGATTGTTAAGAATTTGGTATGGAGTGATATTAAAACGCCTATGTATGAAGGATCTGTTTTGAGTAAAACATGCGGTGGAAACGGATTCAACCCAAAGATATTGTGGAAGATTCGCATATGCCAACATCGTTCTAGTTGCTTTGCATAAAGATCTATTTCTTCGTTCAACTACACCATTTTGTTGTGGTGTATATGGAGACGAAAAATTATGCGAAATTCCTTTGTCCACCAAAAATGAATCAAGAACATTGTTCTTAAATTCAGTTCCATGATCACTCTTGATTTTACGAACAGTCTTTTTCAATGTTGTTTCCATCTTTTTGATGAAGTCAATCATGACTTGTGGCACTTCATATTTCAGTCTGAGAAAATAAACCCATGTAAACCTTGAAAAATCATCAACAATAACTAAGATGTACCGTTTCTTGTTGAGTGTAGAGACTGTTGATGGACCACATAAATCAATATGTAAAGGCTCCAGTGGTTAAGCAATCTTCGAATCAATCGTGATCGGATGACCTTGTTTATGTTGTTTTCCAACTTCACAAGCTGCACATAAAGAATCATTATCGAATTTAAGTACAGGTAAACCACTTACTAGATCTTGAACAACAAGCTTGTTGATGTTTTGAAATTTAAGGTGTGAAAGTCTTCTATGCGACAACCAGCTTACATCAGATGTCGCTTTTGAAAGAAGACATACAGCTGGTTTACCTACAATCGGATTGATGTCCAATGTAAACATATCACCTTTTCTCTTTGACTTGAGCATAACTTCTTTTGTGTTAACATTTGAAATAATGTTTCCCTCTTCATTAAAAAGAACTTGATTGATAGTGCCCACAACAATTTTTGAGACACTTATCAAGTTGTGTTGGAGGCCGTTAACATACGCAACATGATTCACAGTGAATTGACCATTCGTGATCTTTCCATATCCTTTGACTTAGCATTTTTGATTGTTTCCAAATTTAACAACTCCAACATTTTTCAGACTTCGAAAATCTCGCAGATTCTCCTTCTTTCCAGTCATGTGACGAGAGCAACCACTATCAATGTACCATTTGTTATCATATTGCTCGTCACATAATACCTGCGATCAATGGAAAAATTTAGGTACCCAAGGCTTTTTGGGTCCTTGCAAATTAGATTTCAACATTGTATGAAAATATGAAATTTTAACTCAATCACAAACTCTTGTTTTGAGACTGTCAATTAAGTCCAAATCTGCATTTAAAGGAACTGAAACATAAGTTTTTGTTGGCTTTGGATGTTCACTAACTTTACCCTTCGCATTCTTAGTCAGTGATTGAACAATCTTCGCTTTTGTAACTGGTTTCCAAGCTTTGACAGAGACGTTCAAATCCTTAGATGATGAACTCCCATTTGGTGAAGTATAAACATACTTCTCATAAGCTTCATTTATCTGCTCCTTTGAATATTTGCTCGATTGATACATTTTTCCTTTGCCTTCGAGCCAATGATCAAAATTTCTCTTTGAAGTTATACCTTTTTCATGCGAAGCTTTCAAAGTTTGTTTCTTCATATGATTAGGAAACTTTGGCTTTTGAGGAATGAAATCAACTTTTGGTTTTGAAATATATGATTTACCATAGGAAGTATTAACAGTTGATTTAAAATGTTGACGTTGGGAATTCAAAGAAATTTGTTTTTCAATATTTCTTTGTGAATTTTTCCTTGGAAGTGTGGTTTTTGAAACATTCAAAAACTTTGATTGTGTATTCACTTCAGACCTTGATTGAGTTGTTTGAAAACCTTTTTGAAAACTTTGTTTGTTATTTGTTGAAAAAGATGAAGTATTATCCTTAAAAACCTTTTTGAGTGACTTTGATTCAGACAATGACTTATTTGTTTTAGCAAGATTTTTCTTTTTGTCTGAAAAAGTTGTTGATTTCACAGTCATAACTGGTTTTGTCGTTTCCTTTAACACTTTTTGTGACTTAATAGTTTGCCAAAATATTTTCTTCCTTGCTTGTCTTTTGGAAATATTGTTTTCTTTTGAAAATATGTCAGTTTGTTCTTTAAATGCTTTTGAATTTAATTTGACCACATTTTCATTCTCTAAGACAACTGGTTTGATAACTTCTTTTTCAATCTTTGATTTTTCAACCCATTTTCGTTGTGGTTTTTGACGTTGAAAAACATATGAATTCTTTGTTACGTTATTTTTAGTAGTGCTCGGATTTGCGAAGAACCCTTCATCTATTTTTTTTCAAATTGTCTTCTTCAACTAACTTCTTTAATTCAGGTTTGACATTCTCAACATTTCCAGTGGTTACGAACACTTGATTTGGAAAGATGACATCATCTGTACACTTGAAATTCGGATAAACCACAGTATTAGTTTCAAGAAAGTGAGCACCTTGTTCTTTCAACAATTTTTCAAACTTTTGTGTATCACTATACACTTGATCAACCAAAATGCGAGGAATGTTTTCTTCCTTTGACAATTTCTTTTCCTTCGAATTTTTCTCTTCTTTTTCATCATCACTATCATCTGTTTGACTATCTCTGATTTCCACGAAGTTCAAATCACAAACTTTCGAAGTTGAGGGTTTATCAATGTCAATCTTAACCATCAAATCCTTAACTTTTTCTTTCCCTTTAGATATAGATGCAACATTAACTATAGATAACTGAGAACAATCAACATCCTCAAGATCACTAATTTCACTAATATTGTCAGAATTATCCTCAGTATCAGCAAAATTAGATTGAGAATCAGATGTTGAATTCTCAGTCTTTTTCAAAATATGAATTTGTTCAGATTTAGACAAAGTATCATTTACGATGTTAACTAATTCATTTGAATCAAGACATTCATCAATTTTGACAATTCCATATTTATATCTATCATCAGGAACTTTGTCAAATTCAACTATTATCTTCTCACAATCATATGAAATGTTATCTACCTTAGCTCTTTCGTATGCTAGAAAAGGCAATAATTTTCTATGTTGTTCTTTACTTATTTCGCATGAATGATGTAAATCAGTTAATTTGCCATATAACCTCTTGGATGAATTACAATAAATATTCCTTTGTGCTAGTAAAATATTGACTTCATTTGCTAAAGTTTCCCTATCACACATAATATTCTTAATCTGTAATTCTAAACAGTCAACTTTACTAGTTTTCACATCTAGTTTCTTTCTTGTCTCTAGTAACTCCATGGACAACTTGTTGGCCTCATTGCTAGCAGATACAACCATCGAATCAAAATATGTAACAGTCTCATCAAAAGATATTAGTTCAGCATCATAAGCATGTTTAGGAATATTAAAAGATTCGAGAATATTACGTACCTTTTTCGTCATCGGAGATTTGTCTGCTGCCTTGGATACGAAGCATCTTCCTTTTACTTCATATTTCTCATCATCTGAATCCTCCTATAACTTTGCAAACATTGCTCCGTGTGTTGGATTTCTCATCTCTTCATCGTCTAATCCAGATGACCAGATCTGATACGTTCCATCTTCTTCTTGTTCACCTATGGCAATCAATGACAAATTTTTAGCCTTAGTACGAGCTTCTTCCAATTTTTCAACATAGTACGCCTCATCTTTTACCTTTTTCTTCCTCTCATCCTTCTTCCTCAACATGCAATCATTGGCTAGATTGTTAGCCCCATTACAATAACGACAGTCCACTCTAGCATCGCCTTTCAACTTTTTCTCCATATTCCCTTCCAACACCTTCAAATCCTTCTTCTCATCTTTCTTCTTATCATAGTAGCAACTTTATTCACAACACTTCCCTTCAACTCAACAGTCTTAGCCTTCGAATTGAATGGCTTTTTGAAGAACTTTTTAACACGATTGTTCGAATAGAATGCTACCGCCTAATCATCAGAATTAATGAGGAATCCCTCTTCTTCGTCTGAATCTCCTTTGTCTGCTTCTTTTTCAGAAATTTTGGACACAAGCGCCAATGGACCTCCCATACTCATCTTCGATTCTTCAGCTACTTCATTGACTTTATTTTCATGAGTTTTTAGTTGATTGTACATATCATTGAGTGATGACGAATCAAAACTTTGTTGATTTTTGACCATCATGCTGACACTCGTCCACTCTTTTCGAAGACCCATCACAAAGATCAGATTGAATTCCATTGAAGTCCTTGTGATTCCATAGCAATTACATCGGTAGATTAATTCGTTCATACGATCATAATACACTTCTATGGTTTCACCTTCTTTCTGTTTGAAGTCTTTCAGCTCCACCAAGCACTGTTTGACTGAATTGATTTTTGTCTTTTCACTCCCCTGGAATTTTTCTTTCAAGTTATTCTAGATCTCCTTAGCAGTTGTAAAAGATCTCACATAATTGTACACCACTGGAGGCAGTTCTCCACGTAATTCCCTCATACACCTACTTTCCAGTTTCTTCAGACGAACAGTTTGATTATCAACACCATAGTTTGTTGAAGACGATCCAATAGATTGAAAATTTGCAGGAGGGTTAACATCTCCAGAAATACAAGTCCATAACTCTTCGTCCAGCCCATTCAGATAGTCCTGAATACGACCAACCCACTGATCGTAGTATTCAGGGATTATCATCAGAATTTTGGTTGATGAACCCAACATATGAGAAAAAGAAGTCATGGAATTAAGATCGAATGATGCCATTGTTGTACGGAAGATGATTTTGAAAAAAATTATTAAAACTTTGAGAATTTGATCACAATCTAGTTGAATCAAATTGAAATAACTAGACGAATACTCTATTCAACAATCCAAGTGCAAAATCGAATCACAAACCTAGATCTAGATGAATTTTTCACTCTCAAAAAGCACGAAACCTTTTGAACCAAAAAGTTGATTCAAAAACTTTTTGAATGAATGAAAATCAGATCACATAAATGATTCCTGCTCTGATACCAAATGATGAATCAATGAATCGAGTGTAAAATGAATTAGAGTTTAAAATCAAAGTAAGGATGCGAGATTGAACAACGATGTAAATAAGATCTTGTTTCAGCTCAATATTACGCTTTTGTGTTTACAGAGTACAAGTAGACAAGTCTGTAAAAACTCTATCTAACTCTAGTAAAGACTCCTATTTATAGGAGATGAAAAGCGTACACAAAATATACTAAGGACTTAACACTAAAGCTTCGAATACATGTGCCTTAGTAAAATAGATTACAGAGAATACGAAGGATACAAAACATATGAAGACCTATTACACTTCGACTAATTACAACAAAATCAACCCTTACACAATTACCCATCCCCATTATCTTCTTTACTCTTAAGGTTTTATCCTAAGAATCAACTATCCTTCATTCATTCATTCCTAAGGATTAACCTAAGGGATTGGCACGAAGTGCATTGCTGCAAAAGTTTATCTATCAGGTACTAAGTCCATAGTTACCAACGTTTATCTCTCAGGTACTAAATCCATAGCTACCAGGCGCTAACTCCATAGTCACCAAGGTTCACTTAACAGGCGCTAACCCCATAGCCACCAAGGTTTACTCAACATGCACTAACTCGATAGTTACCAAGGTTTATACTATAGGCGCTAAATCCATAGTCACCAAGGTTTATACGATAGCCGCTAACTCCATATTCACCAAGGTTTATACAATAGGCGCTAACTCCATAGTCACCGAGGCTTATACAATAGGACCTAACTCCATAGTCACCAAGGTTTATACAATAGGCGCTAACTCCATAGTCACCAAGGCTTATACAATAGGCGCTAACTCCATAGTCACCAAGGCTTATACAATAGGCGCTAACTCCATAGTCACCAACTATCCCACCTACCCATGTTCTACCCAACATATTTGTAGATATAAAATACATATACAGGTTAACTCATTTAACACCTATATACAATGTTCGTTCCACACCCATCTCAAATAGACAAACAATATATAACACATAGCACGTATTTCATGGCAAACAATTCATATATATGTGTTACAGGAAAGTAACTACATACTCACACAAAACGTATAATTAATACATTCGAACAATACTTGTATTAAAATCGTGTTTATGAAAGGGACTATACACTCACACATATAAACAACAATATATATAATCACATAACACGTATTTCATAGAAAATACCTAATATTTATGTGTTAGAAGAAAGTAACTATACACTCATTTGCTAAGAAGATTATCGGACAGTACTACGGCTCTTTAAGTAGTATTCCTTCGGTGAAACCGTGATCACTTCACACATCGGGCTTCTCGCGGGCAGAGCTTCGGCTCGGAAACTCTTTTCTTCTCGGGATCTTCGGAATTTGGGACTTGCTTCGGGTCTCAGGATGTTATCGGGGCTTCGGGGGGGGGGGGGGGGGTTAAAATAGGGCTTAGAGAGTGTATCGGGAGTGAGAGAGCAAGAGAGGAGCAACCACATTCGGCTGACCCTCGATTTCTATTTATAGGGCCATTTTTCTGGGTTCACGTCGTGAGTTTCAAGTGCTCACGTCGTGAGCCCGATCGTCACTGCGTTCGTCGTCAAGCCACTTGGGTCTGACAACTTCGGAAGGGTCAAATTTTCCTGCTCACGTCGTGAGCTCTGACACAGGCTTGGGTTTCGTGCCCCGAACTTCAGAAATCCATATCTTCCACATACTAGCTCCGTTTTTGACGTTCTTTATATGCACGCGTAGGTGAGATTATGCTCTACAACTCTCGTTTAGACTCCGTTGGCTAATTTTGACTTTATTTTTAATATATTATTTTTAGTAAGCCGGGACATGAAAACCCCGTTCGAAATATATAACTCCTTCATCTGAGCTCCGTTTTCGTCTGTCTTTTTATCGTTACAATACTATTAATGATACATTCAATTCTCATTTAGGTTGTTTCAGCTAAAAACCACTCGATCTCAAATCGAGTATTCGGGCTGCATACCGCTAAGCTGAAACTTCGGAAAATCATAACATCCTCATATGAAGTCAGATTTGGGCGTTCTTTTTACGAACGCTCTAGGTTTAACATACTCTACGACTTTCGTTTAGATCACTAAGTCTAGATATCGCTATATCTTATATTCATAGTTTACGTCGCGCTGTGTCTTGCCGATTCTGTCGCGAAACTTCGACAGGTCATAACTTCTTCGTTATAACTTGGATTTCGGCGTTCTTTATATGTACGAAATCCTTGTAAGATATACTACAAGTTATTTAAGATTACTCATTCTAAATAATCTTCCATAAAAAAGTCATTTTTGACGTTTATCGTCTTTAAATTGACTAGCCCGGATCTGCGGGTGTTACATTAATCATATACGATTGATGTAGTAAATAATGAATAATGGTGTATGTGACCAAATGGTTTACACTGTTTATTAAGTATTGATAATCATTGTTGGTTGTGTTTAACATATATATACTTTGGTATTAAGTTGTAATTGTTACATACATTGATGATTAAGCAATTATTTTGGATATATATGATAATCATGGGAACTCTTGGTAATCATATATGAAGGAAATATTTCAACCTAGTTGTACATATTTTCAAATGATTAAATACTTCAAATTTGATTACTGTTAAACATATTTTGATTATGATCAAAAATTTGTTTAGTTCATGAATACAAAATTAATCTAAATTTATATTATGTCTCCTTATTGGTTTTGTTGTCTAAAAATACAGGTACAAATGGATCTGATTCTGAAGAGGAATCATTCAATTGTAATGTTGTTGACTAGCCTGGTGGGAAAACCAAGTTATGGAAACCTACTGTTCCTGAAGAATTTATGCCAGATGTAGATGCTACTTATCAATCATTAGAGGAGGCGGTTGAAATGTATAAATTATATGCATATAAAGCAGGTTTTGGTGTCAGGTTAAATACAGTACCGAGATTTGGTGACAAAACCATTGAAAAAAGGTATGTAGTGTGCAAAAAAATGGGTAAAATACCTAACATATCAACTGACACTTTGGATCCTAAGGGAACTGGAAGGAATAAATGAAACTCAAACTTTAGAATCACGGACTGCAAGGCATTGATAAAGTTTGAATGACTACATATGGGAACTAATGCTTGGAAAATATATTAGTTCGAAGAGAAGCACAACCACGCCCTAGAGACTAAAGAAGAAAGACGGTATTCCAAACGCGCACGACGACTTAGTTATAAAGACAAGGAGTTTATAGTGCGTTCCTCAACATCTAACATTGGTTCAACAAAGGCACATAAGTTACAAGCTAGTTTGCAAGGAGGTTATGAAAACGTTGGCCCTGAAGTAATTGATTATAAAATTTTTAGAATGAAGATGGGAAACATTATAAGTGATAAGGATGCACAACTAGTTGTTGACAAAATGAACATGAGGAAAGATGAGTTACCTAACTATTCGAGTATAAATGTGTTGATAGTGTGCAAAACACAATGTTTTGGGCGGATGAAACCGATAAGTTATATTACAAGGAGTTTGGAGATGTGATATGATTTGATGCTACATTCCGATAAAATAAGTATGATCTTATAGTTTTATATTTTTTACTTTAAATATGAATATTGTTGTTTTTTTTGAGTTTATAATAACTGTTGAATTTGTTTTTAATTAACTTTTTAATACAGGTATGGTATGATTTTTGTGTCATTTACAGCCATTGATAACCACAAACGTTCAATAAACATTGGAGTAGGTTTGTTAAGCAACGAGTTAATAGAATCTTATCGTTGGTTGCTTGAAGCTTTTTTCAAAGCACATGGAAAACACCCTCAGTTAGTGTTAAAAGACCAAGATCTAGTGATTCTATAGGAGGTAGAAGCAATATTTCCTAATTCTAATCATTTATTATGTATGTGGCACATTATCAAAAAAACTACAAGCTAAGGTGTGTATATTTTATTCATAGTTAACACATTATATGTTTTATTCAACAATGATTTCAACAGTTTATGTTTTCTCAAAAATGATTAGCACAGATCCTGTTTATTCATAGATATCTTATCAACTTGTTATGTTTTATTCTTTTTTTAGGTTTCAGCGAATTTTCTGAAAAACACTGATTTTCGAAAGCGTTTTACTAAGCTTTTTTGGAATGTATATATAGAGCCAAAAGTCTTTGAATCAAGGTGGAAACTTCTTATGAGAAAATTCAAACTACAAGACAAAAATGGTTCAAAGACATGTACAAGGATCGAAAGCTTTGGATTCCAGCCTTTTTTAAAGACATGCCACTGCATGGTCTGATGAAAACTACTTCAAGTTCTGAAAGGGTAAACTCGTTTTTTAATAAATACTCTAACTCAGGTAATTTTCTTATTTATTTCATGATGAAGTACGACACCGCAATTGGAAAGCGACAAAATGGTCAACAGAAACTAGAACATGATACAACAAATGCAAAGCATGAAATGACGCTTCCAAATGGATTACTAGAATATGCAGCTACGGTTTACACTAAAACCGTTTTCTATGAGGTCAAAAAGGAAATATTTAAAGTAGCCTGGTACTGTTCTATTGACAGCGTTGAAATGATTGATGGGTGACAAGTTGTTATGATTACACAAACGGATAAGAGCAAACAGTTGAAGATAAAATGCAAGGTATTATTCATATTTGACACCATATTCATTGATGATTACACAGGTATATAATATTATTTGAATTTAAATAAATAGTAATTATTTAAACTTTATGTAATAACCACCAACTAATATGTCAATTCAACCACTTACTGACATATATTATTTTTCATCTACAATGTAGGTTGAACTAAAATTGTCTGAAAAAGAAGTTAAATGTTCATGCAATCATTTTATACGTACTGGCATTTTGTGTCGACATATTTTGCTGTCTTGAAAAATAACCATATTGAAGAGATTCCAGAACAGTATATTCTCAGAAGATGGAGAAGGGATGCAATTTCAAGCCATTTGCTTGCCATGAAACATGTTGCCATGGAAACAAGAGATGACACCTTTAAACTTCTAACGGAGGCTTACAGTAATATTGAATATTGCTTGGATCATTTCAAAAGAAATAAGGAGAAACTGTTGGCTTTTGTTGAGAACACACGTAAGTTAAAGCATGCAGCAATGGAATTTGGTTGTTCAAACCAATCATCATCTGATAATGATGAAGAAGAAACTATTAGGATGCTAGGAATACAAAACATTCCTGAAGAAATAAATATACATCCACCTTCATCAATACGTACCAAAGGGAGTGGAACTAAGAAAAGAATGGTTAGTGCCACTGAGAAAGCTGTTTCAACTGCAAAGAAAAAAACTAGAATTTGCACAAGTTGCAATCAATATGTTAACCATAATTGGAGGACTTGCAAAGTCAGACTTGCACGAGAGTCAAAACAACCTTAAAATGGCCCATAGATTTGCCCAATTGCTTTTCTTTTTTCTATTAGATTTATGAATAAGAAGATGTTTCTATGATTCATTATGTTATTTTAAAACACTTTTATATCATTTATTGACTTATTTCTATGATTCATTATGTTATTTTAAATTACTCTTATATTCAATAATGAATACTATTAAGAATACATCAATGAATCATAACAGATTAATGCTATGAAAATTGTGAAATACTCTGTTATTATTTCTATGCTTTTCTTTTTTCTATTAGATTTATGAATAAGAAGATGTTTCTATGATTCATTATGTTATTTTAAAACACTTTTATATCATTTATTGACTTATTTCTATGATTCATTATGTTATTTTAAAACAATCTTATATTCAATAATGAATACTATTAAAAATACATCAATGAATCATAACAAATTAATGCTATGAAAATTGTGAAATACTCTGTTATTATTTCTATGCATTTCTTTTTTCTATTAGATTTATGAATAAGAAGATGTTTCTATGATTCATTATGTTATTCTAAATCACTTTTATATCATTTATTGACTTATTTCTATGATTCATTATGTTATTTTAAAACACTCTTATATTCAATAATGAATACTATTAAAAATGCATCAATGAATCATAACAGATTAATGCTATGAAAATTGTGAAATACTCTGTTATTATGTCAAATCAGTTTTGGTTTATAATAGATTGATTTTTCCATTCTGGAAAATATAATATTAACATCAATCATTGTAGACTATTGATATAGTCATTTCAATTATAAAAAGATTTTATTGTATTTAGTTACTAGTATATCATAATAACAAATGTTTGTTAGTAAGAATCATAACCGAATAAATATTATAATCACAAATGAATAACATTATTCAAAATACTTTAGAACAACACATCATAAGCTAACAATAATCTTTGCATGATATCAATCATGTTAATCATAATGGTTTTACATAACATATTTTTTATTTAATTAATCATAAATTAATGTAAATTTATAATTATAAATAAAAAGTTGAAAATATTACATATCATTCCATTACTAAATTAGCAAACCAAAAGGAACCATTGTACATTCTACAAGCAAAGTTAATATTCTTAACATACGAAACCATTGTTTTTGAAGATGTTGGGTTGAAGATTCGTTTGAAGATTGCGTCTTTGGGCTCGGCTGTTAGTCCATTTATTTTGTGCTCCGGTTTTGGGCCTGTCCAACCGTGAGCTTGCTAGGTTTACTATATAAGTATATGCTTGCATGAATATTAGGTTAACGATTTAGAGAATAACGATAATTACGATAGCTTTACAGATTTCTTTCATCGTTCTTGTAAACCTCCAACCCTCTACAGTTGATGTTCTTGATCGAGCTCTTCTGAGGGTTATTTTATAATCATTCGACTCGTTTGATTCATTCTTGACTTGTTCTTTATTTTTGTGTTCTTACTGTTTAATCATTATTTACCTGTTTAAGATCTAATCGATCTTCAAGATTAAGTTTTAATCTCATCAATTGGTATCAGAGCAGGAGGCTGTGTAATCGATACACTTCTTTTCTGTGAAAAGGTTTCAATTAGGGTTTTTCCGCAATTACTGATATTTATTGAGCCGTCATCTCATTATTGACGTATCTTGATATTTATTGTTTTGCCCTAATCTGATTTATTACAAGTCTGATCTTTAAACAGGTTATTCGATCATTATGGACGAGACGCAATCGAATCCCATCAATATTTCCAACAGCATTGGTTCAACCACGAAGATTCCCATCCTATATACCCATGATTATGAAGTCTGGGCGCATCACTTCGAAGACTATGTTATAGGATCTGAGGATAACGGATACCTCATATGGGAAGCAATAATCAATGGACCGTTTTCTCACTCTGCAACGTTGAGGATTATCAAAACTCAAAAGGAGTACAATGATCTGCTGAAGGATGTTAAAGATATTGTGCAAGATGAAAAGGATAAATTCCAGTGCAATATCAAGGCATTAAGATTGATCATATTCACCCTTCAGTCCGACACTTTCAGGTTGGTAAGCTCATGCACGACGACAAAGGAAGTCTGGGATAGGCTTTGTGAACTGTACTCTACAGACGAGGATCTTGAACACTCTATCCAAACCTTGCTCTTATCTGAGTTTGGAGAATTCAGGCAAGGAGCCGAAGAAACTGTGACCCAAACGTTCGATCGCTTCAATCATCTTCTCAGCAAGATGATCAAACATGACATCGAAAGGAAGCTTATCGAGAAGAAGGTTACGTTTCTAAATGGTCTAAGGTCAGAGTGGAGAGCAGTGGTGTCTACAGTTAAAGCCCATGAGCAGTTTAAATCATATTCTTTGGCGAAACTGGTGGGTATTCTCAAGTCTCAGGAGAAGATTGTGCTACAGGAAAAGAATGTTGTCTCAAGTCTTGGTTCACTGGCCCTCCTGTCAAAAAGTAAAGCTGTGATGGAGGACGAAGATCTCAACTTGGAGGAATATGACCTCACGTCTGAGGATTATGCTATGATGGTGTCTAACCCCAAGAGGTTCATTAAGAAGAGATTCCCCAGCAATAAAAACCGAAACTGGCAGGGGAGTTATAGTTCAGAAAAGGTTAACAATGAACCGAAGGTTGAAGAGTACAAGAAGGAACCGAAGGCAGATGGTGATTCTGGAGTAAGTTGTTACTACTGTGGAGGGAAAAACCACTATGCTAAGGATTGTGTCCTCAAAAAGATGGCTGAAAAGGATGTGGAAAAGGATGAGGAAGCTTTGCTGCAGAAAAAGCTTGATGAGATGAGGAAGAAGAAATCTACCGCTAACCCTTCCATGAATGCTCTAATTGTGCAGGGTTCGGTTGCTGATGACGAGTTCGGTGGAGTGGAAGTTCGGTCAACCGACTCTGAAGACGATGAAGTGAGGAAGCCTTCTCATGGAAAGGCTTGTGTGGAAAAGGAGGAGAGCAGTGGAGGAAGGTGCTTCATGGTGTCTGATGTATCTCAGATGAGGGGATACAACACTGATGGTGGAAGCAATGAACCGAAGGAGCAGCAGGATATGTGCTTTACGGTCAAACTGCTCAGCGTGCAGTTCAACGAGCTCGATGAACTAATCAAGAAGGTACAATCGGTTTTTGTTTCATTTAAAGTACCACAATCCTCATATGAAAAAGAACTAAAAAATGTTAATTCACGAATTTCTCATCTAGATAGTAGTTTAACTCAAACTCGAGTCACCAATTCTAACCTAACTGATCAATTAAGCAGGGTGTCTTCGAAGAGTGAGGAGCGGCGTATGTGGATCGAGTTGAAGGAGTATGAATTAGTTAAAATAAAAGATGAAAACATTTACTTACAAAGAGACAATTTAAAGTTGTTAAAACAGCGTAATGTTTTTTGTTTGATTGCAAAACGTCTTTACACTAATATTACTCAGCTTCACTTGGACTGTGAAATAGGCCAAAAGATTCATCGCATGATTTTGCCCTCACTTGAGTTTAAGGAGGATGAAATTGATGCCGAAGCTTATAATTGTGAGAGTGTGATATCATCTGATGACGTCAATCCGACCTACATGTATGGACTGGACAAAATAGAATCTTTCATTAAATCCAAGGACCACAAGGACATGCTTAAAAACCTTTTGGATGAAAATGATAGACTTAAACTGAGAACCGAAACCATACAAAAATTTGACTCTTTAAACGCCAACTTGAGCTCAGAAAACAAAATTGATGTTGAAAATGCATCTGAGCTTAATGAGGATGACAATATGAGTGAAATTTCTGTAGAGGACACGGTTGACTGCTCAAAATTTGTGAAAAGCGAACCTGAAAACCACAAGAATCTAATTTCAGAAAATTCAGTGGAGTTCGCTCGATTGTCCCAACAAAAGTCCCCGATCTTAGCAGAAAAAGCGGTTGTATATCAAAAGGTCAGGACCACTCCAAATCAAGTGTACAAGGTCACTGGCGTAACCGAACATCAGACTGTTGAACTCACAGCTATTGTAAACGAAGACAATGCTGATGGCTGCGATGAGTACTTCTGGTCAGCTCTAATCGATAATGCAAATGAAACGGTAGGCTTATCAGAAAGAACCTCATGGATGAGTAAAGGTAGATACATACCAGAACCCTTGAACAAGCCAGATAATTTCGATGAGCCAAGCACCAGTGGTACGAAAGACATTCCGCAAGAAAATGGAAGTTCGGCAAAAGAAGACATTCCTTCTAGTTCCTCAGTTCAAAGTGAAACTCCCACAGTTCAAAGTGAACCAGCCAAAGAGAAACCGAAAATGAAAGCCAATATCCATCATCAACCGAAGCAGATGAGGAATCAGAAACGTGAAAGGAACCAGAGATACAGGAAGAATCTCTCTGAAAGGAAACAATTCTGGCAATCCCAGAATGCATATTTCTCACATCAAGACAAGAATCTAAAGTTTGAGAATAATCCTGTTAAAAAGCACGAGAGCCACAACAACCGAAAACCAAGGTTCGGTTCAGAGAACGACTCCAACCGAAAGCCAAGGTTCGGTTCAGAGAACGAATCCAACCGAAAACCAAGGTTCGGTTCAGAAGATGATACCAACCGAAAGCAAAGGTTCGGTTCTAAAGTCAAAAGTGATCGAAACTCTAAGGTCAGTCCCACCAATAATCAAAAGCAAAAGGGTCACCTAGAGTCTCCAGCCAAGAAGTTATCTCAATTTAAGCCCTCTCATTCTCACTCATCTAATTCTTCTAATTCTTCCAATTCATCTCCTTCTCACTCAAAAGTTCATTCTGTTCGTTCTCAAAAATCTCATTCGTCAGCTGAACAAAAAGGCAAACAGAAGGATTCAGCATCCAAACCAGACTCTAAACCGAATGCACCTAATCCTAATAAAATCAAAGTCTTTACCATCAAAAAGAAAGATGAAACAACACTTATAAAATGAACATATCTTGTTGACATCTCTCTCACTATTCCTGTACCTGTGAAAGGCTCACGAGGACCCAAGAAACTTTAGGTTCCTAAATCTGCTTAATTTTTGCAGGTTATATGTGACGAGCAGTTCGACGAAGAATGGTACATCGATAGTGGCTGCTCGCGTCACATGACAGGGAGGAAAGAAGAGCTCAGGGAATACAGGTCTCTTTCAAATGGTGGCAATGTCAAGTTTGGAAACAACTCTTTCGGCACCATAAAGGGATACGGAATGATAAATAATGGTGATTTTACTATAAGGAAGGTGGCAAATGTGGAAGGACTACAACACAACCTCATCAGTGTATCTCAGCTTGTTGGAGGTACAGGTCTCAAAGTCTCATTCGACGATGAAGGTTCTGAAATTATTGAGAAGAAGACGAAGAAAGTAATTCTCAAATCTGAACGTAAGGGTGAAATGTTTCCTCTAAACCTCAAACCCATCAAAGGAAACCCAGCTATATGCTTGTTATCAAAAGCACAATCTGACGAAAGCTGGTTGTGGCACCGAAGACTCTCTCATCTCAACTTTAAAGATATCAACAAACTTGTCACTGGAGGTCATGTTAGAGGCCTTCCATTGCTCAAGTTCGACAGAGATCATTTGTGTGCTGCATGCGAAATGGGGAAGCAGAGTCGTCAAAGTCATCCATCTATAATTAACACAAAAGTTGTTGAACCACTCGAATTACTTCATATTGATTTGTGTGGTCCATCATCTATCGAAAGCATCGGTGGTAGCAAGTATATTCTTGTTATTGTTGATGACTTTTCACGATTTACATGGGTGTTCTTTCTAAAGCTCAAATCTGAAGCGACTCATAAGCTGAAAGTGTTCATCAAGCAGATTGAAGTACAGCTCAAGAAGGTCGTTCGCAACATCAGGAGCGACAATGGTCTGGAATTCAAGAACAGGGAATTTGAAGAATTTCTAGCAGAAAAGGGAATAAGTCACAACTTCTCAGCTCCCTACACACCTCAACAGAACGGAATTGTCGAAAGACGAAACCGATCTTTGTGTGAAGCTGCCCGGACTATGCTAAGTTTCGCTTCCTTACCTCTTTATTTTTGGGCTGATGCTATTTCTGCTGCTTGTTTTACACAGAACAGGTCCTATCTCAACAAGCGATTCACGCTCACACCTTATGAGATTCTCAACAACAGGAAGCCCAATGCGAAATTTTTCCACGTGTTCGGCTCACGGTGTTTCATCTTTAACTCTAAAGAACACCGCAACAAGTTCGATGTCAAAGCCGACGAGGGAATCTTTCTGGGCTACTCTCTCACTTCCAAAGCATACGGAGTCCTAAACAAGCGTTCGAGAAAAATCGAAGAGACCTATTACGTGACTTTTGCCGATAGCTAGGTCAAAAAGCTACAGGCCAAAGAAGACACCGCTGTGGAAATCTTTCCTCAAACTAGCCAGGTCACAGTCTCGATCTCTAATCTATTCGAGAAGTTTATGGAGCTATTTGACGAACCAGAGAAAGCTACTCTCTCAGAAGCAGACGCAGCAAACAACAAGGTAGACCATATGAAACAAATTGTCGAAGAAGCTGCCAGGAGAATGAACGAAGGAGGATCGAATTCTGATGAACCTCCATCCAACGATGCTTCAGTCGAGGGGGAGCCAAGCTCACATGTTGAGGGGGAGCCAAGCTCTACAACTGCTACCGAAAGTCCAACTCCAACCGAAAGTACTTCTCCAACCGAAAGTGCTTCACCAACCGAAGGTGCATCAACGCCTGAATACCAAGCACCACAAGAAACCTCTGGACCTCAAGTTTCTCCAAATATTCCAGAAAGCTCATCTATCGAGGGGGAGCAAGCTGATATGACGCTCGACTACGAAAGCCAATCTGAGCCAGAAGAAATGATCAATGCTGAACTGGACCCCACCTTTGATCCAAACTACCCTCCTCTTATTAAATGGACCAGAGATCATCCTATCTCTCAAGTGGTTGGTGATGTCTCTGAAAAGGTCCTGACCCGATCACAACTCAAGGCAAAACAGACATCCTTATTTTCCAAAGTTGAGTTTTGTATGTTTAACTCATTCGTATCAAAAGTTGAACCGAAGACAGTTAACACTGCTCTCGATCACTCCGATTGGGTTCAAGCAATGCAAGACGAACTGAACGAATTTGAAAGGAACAAAGCCTGGCGCCTCATTCCAACTCCTCCAGATGCCTCGGTTGTTGGTCTCAAATGGGTCTTTAGAAATAAAATGGACAAGGAAGGGAATGTTATAAGGAACAAAGCTCGTCTGGTAGTAAAGGGATATTGTCAGGAGGAAGGGATTGATTATGAAGAGACTTTCGCTCCTGTAGCTAGGCTGGAATCTGTAAGAATATTTCTTGCTTACGCTGCCCACAAAAACTTTGAAGTTTTCCAAATGGACGTCAAGTGTGCATTTCTTAATGGAGAACTCGAAGAAACCGTGTATGTGGAGCAACCTCCTGGGTTCGTGAACGAAAAATATTCCAAATCATTGCTACATTTTGGATAAAGTTGTGTATGGCCTCAAACAAGCTCCGAGAGCCTGGTATGAAACGCTAACTAAATTCTTAAAGATGTCTAAATTCAAACAAGGTTCGGTTGACCCAACCTTCTTTCGCAAAAAGGAAGGTAACCACCTTATGATAGTTCAAATTTATGTCGATGACATCATCTTTGGCTCAACGAATCCCAGCCTAACAGCTGAATTCAGAAAGCTGATGGAGACTAAATTTGAAATGAGCTCAATGGGTCCTATTAACTTTTTCCTTGGTTTAAATATTAGACAGGGACCCGAAGGCATCTTTATCAATCAGGAAGCTTACACGAAGACTCTCCTAGCAAAGTTTGGTATGATGGGAGACTCCAAAGTCAAAGTCCCAATGGCATTCGGCACCAAGCTAACTCCATCTCTAGACAAACCGGCTGTTGATATCACGCTATATCGTCAAATGATAGGCTCATTAATGTATCTTACTGCTAGCAGGCCTGACATCATGTTTTCTATGTGTTACTGTGCTAGATTTCAGGCAAACCCACGCGAACCTCACATGCTTGCAATGAAGAACATTCTACGCTATCTCAAGCGACCCACCTCCTTAGGTCTATGGTATCCTTCCAACTCAGGCTTCTTCGTTCAAGCCTACTTAGATGCAGATCTTGGAGGATGTGGACTCGACAGAAAAAGCACCACTGGCGGCTGTCAATTCCTTGACGGGAAGTTGGTTAGCTGGCAATCCAAGAAACAAACGTGCGTGTCGTTGTCTACTGCCGAAGCGGAATACATAGCCGCTGCATCCTGCACCTCTCAAGTGATTTGGATCTAGAGTCAACTTCGAGACTATGGACTGATATGTGCATATTTAGTGTGTATTTAGTATAGTTTTTTATTCATATATTGGCTAAATTATCGCATATTATGGACAAAAGGTACTTAAAAGTGTTAAATTATGTTTTTCAGTCCAAAGATAAAGCTCGGAAGTAAAAGGAAGCAAGAGAAGCGGTTAGAAGATTGAGAGTGGAATGAAGAAGGAAAACACTGAAAAAGAAGCTTCTACTCGTCGAGTCATATATCTACTCGACGAGTCCGGTCGAGGAATCAGAAGGATAATGACTCGGGATCCCAGATAGTTATCGCAATACGTAGAATGTGAGAGGGACTCGACGAGTCACCACTTGACTCGACGAGTCGGACCGCTTATTTAAAGATAATTCCACAGATCGAGAAAAAGAAGTTCTGGGACGATTCAGAAGTGCTTAGCTGCGAATAAGAAGCCAGAAGAACCCTAGAAGTCGACCAAGGAAGCTAGAATCCAATTCCGGGAGTAATTAAGGCATAATTCCACCATTCTATTTGTTTCTTTTGTTTTGTCAACATGATTAAGCAACTTGAACTTATTTGTTTGCTGTTATTTACCTTAGTTATGAGCTAAATTCTTTAAACTTCTATTTGGGGATACGAAATTGGTAATATGGTTTGATTCTTGGTAGGATTAATTCTATGTTGGTTAATTTAGTTATTTTAGCTTGCTAAAGAACCTTGTGTATGAATGATAATTGATTTTCTGTTAATAGGGAGATAATTAATTAGCATGAACATCTATTAGCTATCAATCTCATATGCTTAGTGAACACTTTTTGTCATATGTCTAGTGTAATGAACATGAAACTAGGATTAATAAGAAAATCAAGTAAATTTATGTGCAAGCTTGTGAGATGACCATTAAACAAGAAGTTAATTAAAAGATAAATTAATTAGCTATTGCAAGTCTAACTTAACCCGAATATTATATCTAGTAAATTTAATTGAAATAGACAACTGGCCATTGTTTAAATTGATTTATTTGCTAAGGATTAATGAAGTGAATACGGAACTAATCAATTGAATCGGTAACTAGCAAAAGAATTAATCCATTGCACTTTTACCTTGAAAACAACCATAGGATCAATTAAGTTGAACTAAATAGAAATATTTTTCCGTTATTGAATCTAGTCAAAGTCTTCGTTTTCTAGTTTAATAAGTAATCATTAGTAAGTTTCTAGTCTTGTAAAACTAGAGAAAACCCCTACTTATTAGTTAAATCAGATAAATTAGTTTTTACTATTTAATTTGCCGTTCCCTGTGTTCGATACCCTACTTGCTTGAACTATACCACAATTGATAGGTTCACTGCCTTTTGTGTGTTATTTGATAATTAAAAGTAGGTTTAAAACTAGTGGGTTTTACACACATCAAGTTTTTGGCGCCGTTGCCGGGGAACGGTTCTAAAATTAATAGCAAAATCTAGTTTAATCAATCCTTTGTGTGGGATTTATCTTACACAAAGTTATTTATAAAGCAAATCAGTAAGTAGATTTAGTTTTAATAAAATTTCGTTTTTAGAATAACTAGAAATATTTATTTTCTGTTTTTGCCTTGAACTCGCCGAGTGCATTCGAGCAGACTCGGCGAGTCCATCGCTGTTTCAGTCTTTATTTTTTATTTCGTTTTTATTCCTTTTACGCGTTTCGTTTCTTTTGTTTCGTTTTTTTTAGCTGTTTCATGACCCGAGGATCGGACACACCTCTAGTACCACCTTTGGAAGACCCGGAATCCGCACTAAAGAGAAGCAAGGGAAAAGCCGTAGGAGAAACCGCAACTTCAAAGAACTCACCACTCAAGAACTTGAAATCCGTTTTCAGCAAGAAGAAAGGCAGCAAATAAGGAGTATCCAGTGCCTCATTAACAATTGAAGAACCAATTCACGAAGGTAGCGAGTACGAGACCGATTCCGAAGAAGAGTTAGCTATCACTATGGCTAACATCGATGAAGTCCCCATGGGGGAGTGGAAGAAAAGGATGCGTGATGACACCGGGCCGGGACTTGTGCAACCCGCAATTCCCGCAACCGCTACGTTTGAGCTAAAGGGCCATATTCTCGCTCAACTCAAGGAGATCCCTTTTTACGGAAGAGATCATGAAGACGCTTACAAGCATTTGGACGAAGTAAATGATGTGGCCGACTACTTCAACGTGCCTAATGTTCCACGCGAGACCCAGCTTCTTCGAATGCTCCCTGTCACGTTTAAAGGCGCTGCGAAAGATTGGTTAAAATCACTTCCTCCCGGATCGGTCACCACATGGGCCAAGATGAAAGAAGAGTTCATTGACCATTTCTGCCCGCCTTCCAAGATAGCCAAGCTAAAGAAAGCCATTGCCAACTTCGAGCAACAACCCGGAGAATCTCTTTATGAAGCTTGGGAAAGGTACAAGAGCCTACTTAGAAATTGCCCACACCATGATCTTAATAGCCAACAGGAGGTCTCCATCTTTTATGATGGAGTTAATGTCACCACAAGGCAACTACTCGATTCACAAGGCCCGCTCACCCGAAAGCCACCTCCGGAAATAAAGGAATTAATTGAAGAATTCTCTAAGCATTCTAGAGAATACCACAATCCGAGGAATGAAGTGAGTCGTGGAGCAGTAAACTCGGTAAACGATGGCATGGCGGCGGTAATAGCTAAACTCGATAGCCTAGACCGAAGAATGACGAAAATGGATCAAACGATCCATGCTATTAGGGTAGGATGCGAAAATTGTGGCGGCCCCCATCTTACCAAGGAATGTGATCGAGACGAGAATGGAAATAAAAAGGCTCAAGTATTTTATTCCAGTGGCGATAGATACGATGAAGACTGGAGGAAACCAAAAAAAGAATGGCTCCCATACGAAGAGTATAAAAAGGCTAAGGAGGAGAAATACAAACAGAGGGAGAGGGGATTCTATCAAAAGGAAGAGCCGGTGGCGGAAAAGAAAGCAAATTTAGAAGACATACTCACAAGATTCATAACCGCGTCCGAGAAAAGACATAATGATCACGATGTAGCAATGCAAGAAACCAGAAACATGCTGAGGAATCAGCAAGCTTCCATTCTCAACATTGCGAAACAGCTGGGACAGCTTGCACATCAAGTGAATGAAAGAAGACCGGGTCAACTTCCGAGCAACACCGAGCCCAATCCAAGAAAGGAGAACGTGAGCGTAATAACCTCCAGCAGTGAAGAAGAATTTACAGAAACACTAAGAGTCTCCAAGAAGAAGGCAGGGAAGGAAGAAAAACCAGAACCAGAAAAACCCGACCAGACTCGCCGAGTCACTCTCATGGACTCGACGAGTCCAGTCGGGAATGAAGATACTGCCAGTCTCCTAAAGCCATACAACCCTCCTTTGCCATACCCAACCAGAGCCATGCCTGCAGAAAAAATTCAAGCCTATAGAACCTTCATGGAGCATGTTAAAGCTTTACAAGTCAATATGCCATTTGTGGAAACAATGCTCCAAACTCCTAAATACTTTAACTTGCTTAAAGGCCTTTTTGCTGCTAGGAAGGATTTGGCTGAAGTCGCAGAGATATTGATGAGTGAGCTGCCTGAGAAGAAGGGTGATCCGGGTAACATAGTAATTCCATGCCAATTTGGTAATGAAGTTTCTACACGAGCATTGGCTGATTCAGGTGCAAGCATTAATTTGATGCCCTACTCATTCTTTAAGAAGCTAAATTTACCAGCACCAAGGCCGGTAAATATGAGAATCCATTTGGCAAACAAAACGATAATTAATCCACAAGGCATTTGTGAAAACCTCCTTATCAAAGTGGACAAGTTTATTTTTCCAGTAGACTTCGTGGTGGTGGAAATGGAAGAAGACCCCGAAATACCAATTATTTTGGGAAGATCATTCTTAAACACCGCGTGTGCCCTAATTGACATATGTGAGTCTACATTGACATTAAGAGTGGGGGATGAGTCGGTGATGTTTAAAGCTATTCCAGAAGTCAAGCAAGAAGAAGAAAAGAGAGAAGAAATCTCATTTATCCAATTGGATGATGAGGTATTACAAAAAGAGCTTGAAATTTTACTAAAAGAAGACCCAAGTAAGTTCACACTATACTCTGAAGGAGTTGAAGATGCTAACAAGGACTTGGAGGAGCTAGAAAAGCTACTGGAAGGAGCCAACTCAGAAAACACTCCAAGATTGATCGAATCCGATGCGACTCGCCGAGTCGTCATAATGGACTCGACGAGTCCAGTCGATTTGGATAAAAACTTGACCAAAACTGATCTGTTTATTGATAGTTCTTCACATACCCTGGGTTCAGTTACTGTTTTGGATTCTTTGGAAGAACAATTGGCAGAAGAAGTAAAGGGAATGGAGGTCCAACACGCCAATGTGGCATGCCTTGATGCGGTCAAATTTGGAGAAGGGTTAAGCACGGGAAAGGATGCAGGAATAAAGGATAGGAAGGAAGAAGCTGATCACCAATTCACCACTAAACCTAGAGCACGGACCATCATGAAATATGAAGTCATTAAATTTAAAGAGAAGGATGTTCAAGAGTTGGTGAAAAAGAAGAGGGTAAAGCAGAAAAAGAGAAAAAGGAAAGCCCAAGCAGCTGAAGATGAAGCAATGAAAAAGGAGAAGAGACGAATTGAAGAGGGCTTACAAGAAAAAGATTTACGCCTACAAGACCAAGTATAAACCACAAAAAGTGAGGCGTACATTCCCGATGCTTGAAGATGACAAAACGTAAATGGGAAGGAGTCTAGATAATGACTCCTCAAAAAGAAGCGCTTGGCGGGAGGCAACCCGTTCAATAGAGTTTGCTTTCTTTTACTTTTTAGTCTTCTTTTTATTTTTCGTTTTATTTTCCCTTCGTTTTTATTCTTAAATCTTCTAAATCATCGGGCATGTCTGCTTGAGAGTTGCATAGCCTAAGTGTGGGGTGAAATGATTCATAATAAACAGAAAATTTTTGAAAAATATGCAAATTTTTAAATGACTCGCCGAGTCTGACCACGACTCGACGAGTCCACATGGATTCCAGAAAAGCATTTAACTTCGCGACCAGACTCGGCGAGTCTAACCACAACTCGACGAGTCGGTCTTATTTACATAAAAAAATAATTTCAAAATTGATTTTACAATGGGTAAGTAGGGTTTTAACCCTAAAGAATCATTTTCACATCTACACTCGTCGACGGGCCGTTTTTTTTTGCAACTCTCTCTCAAGCATTCAAGTTCTTCAAGTTCTTCCAATTTCTCAAGGTTTAAACTCAAAAGGTAACAACTTTCTTCTTGATTTCTAGAAAGAATGTGATTATAAGGCCATCTATACCTGCAATTGCATGAAAAAAAGCCGTTTTTGAAAAGTAATGAAATTTTAGGGTTTCGATTTTTCATAAGTATTGTTGTTTTAAACGGTTATTTTGGCCTTATTACTTAGTAGGAAGTCCCTGAACAAAACCCTTGACAGAAATTACAGGTTTTATGGTCCAATTTCATGCGACCCGTCGACTGACTCGTGCAGGTTGCGCGACTCGCCGAGTCGGGCATGGACTCGACGAGTCCAGTCGATTTACAGATACAATCCAGTTTTTAATTATATTCTGTGTTTTCTGGGTTTTTGTTTATATGTTTTGCAGAAATCATGTTCAGAAGGGGGCAAACTTCCAGTGGCAACCAAGGCGATTTTCCGTGGTTAGATTTCCCGCAAATTGAGTCCGCTTCAACAATGCGGAAATGGAAGAAGAAGTTGGCTGATATTAAGAAGAAGGAGGTCTATGTGCCCAACCGGATCGACTGGGAATGGTTGCGAAGTGTGCGTTATGAGGAGGAACTCGCTCCTTATCTTTTAAAGGAGTTTCATTATAATGGCGAAACTATGGTGTGTGACGGGTGGAGCCGGGTCTTCCGTATTCAAGAACCGGTTTATTTGGAGCTTTGCTTGGAGTTCTTCTCTACGGTATCTTTTACCGGGGGAGTAGATGTTTTTCACCCGACGAGCTTCAGTTTCTGCCTTGGGGGAGAGTTCCATCAATGCTCAGTGGTGGATCTTGCATGCCGATTGGGGGTTTATGACCAGCCCTTGGTCTCGACACCAATCTTTCGGGCCTTGATAGCACAAACCCATATGGCATTTCCCGAAGGAATTACAAGTGCGGGCTGGTGGAATATCATTGGCAATAAAATTTACATTCCGAAGTCGGCGCAAGAAGGGAGCATTCGATCCCCAATACACCGCTTAATACACCGCCTCATTTCATCCACCATCAACCAACGAAAGGATGATGACAAGGTTTCCAACCTTGATGTCTTTTTCCTATGGAGCATCATTACACCTGGCGTCTTTTGCAACATCCCTTGGTGTATTGCTTCATACCTTTCGGAGGGTGCGGTCAAAGATCGCAAAACCTCCCGTATCAATGGAGGAATGTTTGTCACTCGATTGGCGAATTCATTTGGGTTGATGAACCGCGGAGCCTGGAACTTCATGACAATGATCCCGACGCCCCCGTTTAATCCCATTCTTTTCCGACGAGCGCGGATAATTGAAGACTATGGTGGTGGCCATTATGCCATCCCAAATGATGACCCCGTTGTTGGTCCCGATGCACCGGGAAGGAGGGTGAGACCGAGAAGAGAACGGGATGTGGAGGACGAGCCGCCAGTGATTCCGGTCGAAAATGAAGATGTACCAATGGATTGGTACAATGTAGAGATGAGGCGGATGCAGGATCAATTGGCGAAGGGGCTGAACTTTAGTAACCAATCCCACATTCGACTTTTTGACCACTTCAATATCCCACATATTGATGGTGGGAATTACCCATTCATTCCATCTTGGGATGAGAGGATTGCTGCGAGACGAAGCGGAGCCGGGGGAAGTGGAGCCGCTAATGATGATGAGGAAGATGAAGATTGATGTTTTTGTGTTTTTAATCAAACAATTTTAATTTATTTGTTTTATTATTTGGTGTGTATGCTTTGAGATTTTGTTATGTTTAATGGTTGTTTGCTTTAGTTATTTTCAGGAGTGAATTATGATTGCTTGCTTAGGATGGTTTAGAGATGTAAAGCATGGATGTTTTCTAGAGTAAGAGCGAGTCAAGGAAGCGAGTTTTTAACGTCAAAGTGTCGAGTCCGGTCCTAGGGGGTATGAGCAATTGAGTCCAAATGTGAGGAAGGGTTAAAGAAGTTTTTAGAAGCTAAAACAGTTGCAAAATACCAAGATTTTTCGTTTAGTGGCCAACTCGACGAGTGCACTAAGCAGACTCGCCGAGTCGCCTTGTATTTCTACATATTTTGAGAAGGCGCGCTGGTACTCGACGAGTCCATCATAAGACTCGACGAGTCGATAATTTTTTTATACCGATGGACTGCTGATTTGATGCTGCTACTGGTCCCACTTGCTCACTTATTCTTCCATTTCCATTCTTGAAGATCTTACACTGATTTCCGCGTATTTGGAGCGACCCACACGAGTTTTGACACCCAAGGCATGGATGAGATGTTACCATGTCTAAAGTTGATTCAAGTTGGAGCTTAACATGGAAGTGATCAGCCTATCGACTGCTATCCTAGGGGAGTTTGTTCCAATTCCCTCTTTATTTTTTATGTTTTTTTTATGCATCATATGCAATGAGGGCATTGCATCACATAAGTGTGGGGTAGGGGGTTGATTACATACTAGTCAAATTTCAAAAATTTTGCATACCAAAAGTATTATTTAGGATTTAATTAGAAAATTTTGGTAAAAATTACCAAAATTAGGATTCCATGTTAGAATTGTGTTAATAATTGCATGAGAACCCAAATGTTTAGTTGAGCCTATATACGTTTTAGTGCATTTGTGGCTTCCTTATTCTAGTGAAATCATGGGACAAAAACACGACCCTGCTCAGCCTGAGGGATGCAATATGTTTAGCAGCCTAAACCTGAAATGTATCCAGGAAGATTGTTATCGTTAGCCAATAAAGGTTGAGATTGAGCGCCCCTGCTTAAGCATGTAGGGATTTGAGTGAAAAAAGAGAGGTACATGTAAAAAAAAAGAGAGAGAGAGAGAATTACAAAAAAAAAAGTTGTAAGAATTTTGGAGCAAATTAAGTATGAAGTTCAAAAGATCGAAAATTCCAAGAAATCTAAAAAAGTTGAAGATACCAAAAGTCAATACAAGTTGGTGAATTCAAAGATATCAAAGATGAAATTATCAAAGAAGTGAAGAATTCAAAGAATTCCATAGTGGTATCGAAAAATTGTAATTTTCTAGAATATGTATGCTTGGGTTGCTCGATTAATAACACCTTGAGGGTAAAGAGGTTTTCTGCGGATGGATTCGGAGGGTTGCATAAAATGAGCATAGTTCGGGGTGAGTGGGTGAATGTTTATGAGGATTGTGAGTATTTGGAATATGGGGGGTTCTTTAGGAAAAATTTTAGACACAAATGCATGCGTTGCGGTCTTGGCATAATGGCTGGGTTAGATTGGAATTGTTATACATAATTCTAATGTGATTAAAATTCAGTTTTGCTTGGGGGCAAGCAAAAGACAAGTGTGGGGTATTTTGATATGTGCATATTTAGTGTGTATTTAGTATAGTTTTTTATTCATATATTGGCTAAATTATCGCATATTATGGACAAAAGGTACTTAAAAGTGTTAAATTATGTTTTTCAGTCCAAAGATGAAGCTCGGAAGTAAAAGGAAGCAAGAGAAGCGGTTAGAAGATTGAGAATGGAATGAAGAAGGAAAACACTGAAAAAGAAGCTTCTACTCGTCGAGTCATATATCTACTCGACGAGTCCGGTCGAGGAATCAGAAGGATAATGACTCGGGATCCCAGATAGTTATCGCAATACGTAGAATGTGAGAGGGACTCGACGAGTCACCACTTGACTCGACGAGTCGGACCGCTTATTTAAAGATAATTCCACAGATCGAGAAAAAGAAGTTCTGGGACGATTCAGAAGTGCTTAGCTGCGAATAAGAAGCCAGAAGAACCCTAGAAGTCGACCAAGGAAGCTAGAATCCAATTCCGGGAGTAATTAAGGCATAATTCCACCATTCTATTTGTTTCTTTTGTTTTGTCAACATGATTAAGCAACTTGAACTTATTTGTTTGCTGTTATTTACCTTAGTTATGAGCTAAATTCTTTAAACTTCTATTTGGGGATACGAAATTGGTAATATGGTTTGATTCTTGGTAGGATTAATTCTATGTTGGTTAATTTAGTTATTTTAGCTTGCTAAAGAACCTTGTGTATGAATGATAATTGATTTTCTGTTAATAGGGAGATAATTAATTAGCATGAACATCTATTAGCTATCAATCTCATATGCTTAGTGAACACTTTTTGTCATATGTCTAGTGTAATGAACATGAAACTAGGATTAATAAGAAAATCAAGTAAATTTATGTGCAAGCTTGTGAGATGACCATTAAACAAGAAGTTAATTAAAAGATAAATTAATTAGCTATTGCAAGTCTAACTTAACCCGAATATTATATCTAGTAAATTTAATTGAAATAGACAACTGGCCATTGTTTAAATTGATTTATTTGCTAAGGATTAATGAAGTGAATACGGAACTAATCAATTGAATCGGTAACTAGCAAAAGAATTAATCCATTGCACTTTTACCTTGAAAACAACCATAGGATCAATTAAGTTGAACTAAATAGAAGTATTTTTCCGTTATTGAATCTAGTCAAAGTCTTCGTTTTCTAGTTTAATAAGTAATCATTAGTAAGTTTCTAGTCTTGTAAAACTAGAGAAAACCCCTACTTATTAGTTAAATCAGATAAATTAGTTTTTACTATTTAATTTGCCGTTCCCTGTGTTCGATACCCTACTTGCTTGAACTATACCACAATTGATAGGTTCACTGCCTTTTGTGTGTTATTTGATAATTAAAAGTAGGTTTAAAACTAGTGGGTTTTACACACATCATGGACTCAATATGAAGAAGATCCCACTATATTGTGACTCTGAAAGTGCAATTAGGATCTGTCATAACCCAGTGCAACACTCTAAAACCAAACACATAGCACTGAGGTATCACTTCATCAAAGATCACGTGGAAGATGGAAACGTCGAAGTACACTTTGTAAGAACCACTGATCAACTGGCTGACGTCTTTACCAAAGCTCTTCCTGAAGCATCATTCAACAGAATTTTACAAGGGCTAGGTATGATGGAATCAGAGTCAGTACCTCAAACTACCTCTCAACCTCAAACGTAAGAAGCGAAATTGACCGAACGTTCAAGTTCGGTTAAATCATCTGACTCGCTCATCACCACATAGGTAGATTTCTTGGTTGTATATTTCATGTACAAAGTTATTTCTCTTATTGTCAAAGTATTTTCTTATTGCAAGCTTAAATTCCTTGGTTTTCTAAAATTTTCCAAAACCGAAACCTACCGAAGGTTTGGGTTCGGTTTCTCAAAATTTTCCAAAACCGAAACCTACCGAAGGTTCGGGTTCGGTTTTTCAAAATTTTCTTTAACCGAATGCAACTGAACGCTCGGGTTCGGTTTTTCAAAATTTTCTTGAACCGAAACCAACCGAACGCTCGGGTTCGGTTTTTCAAATTTTTCCCAACCGAAACCAACCGAACGTTCGGGTTCGTTTTTTTTTTTTCTCTTTTTAAGTCTATTTTTTTCCTTGCTTATTTTTTTATTTTTTTTCTCTTTTATTTTTTTTCATATATATCAAAAACTCCAAAAATATTTTCTTATTTTTTTGTGTTTGTTCGTTTATGGGAATATAATTGTTAGATTACTTAAGTGTCCCTAGAAGCATGCTGCTGTATGTGTCCCAAGCCTCATAAGATTCTGAATAAAAGCCTTAATGACTTGGTATACACAAACCTTGTCTTCCCAATTAGGCTGTCACATTTATTCTAATCAAGAGCTACCTCACTCTCTTCTCACAAGAGATAAGAGTTTTCTGCTTGGTTCTTATTTTCGCAGCAGAGGTACTTTAATTTCTTACACCATCTCCATCACATTTCTCCATTACATTCGTTTCATCAATGTACCCCTTGAGACTCTCAGAAATTACCACTGAGGTTTATGGTTACACAACATCTGTGTTTATGATCTTAGTTTCGTGCCACTACGAGCTGAGTGAAACCCAAAATTCAACACCTAATTTGAATTGACGGTGAACAATTAATTTGCTCAAGTTTTCACCAAAAGAATTGACGGATGTACCTAGCTGAAATCTCAAATTTTATTTTGTGTGATTCCTATGAAATTGTTAAATACCATAACATTTCTTCCCTTGGGATCCAATTTTAATATTTTTTTTGTTGAGATTTTATATTTTCCAAGCTATTTAAAATTTATTCCTACCTACTTGTTCAACAGACTACACCGGTCTCACAAGTACTTTGATCACTTTCTTTCTTATATCAAGATTAGAATTGTTGCATCAAAGCGAAAGCCACCCTTACATAGCCTAATTAAAAGAAACCTTTCAACATTTATTAATAAGTGTTTGATCGTCATTCAACGGGAATCCACATAAACACTTTAAGGTCTCTCTTGATCTTGAAGGAAGAGATTCGTGCCCGGGATCATTTGTTTCGTGTCATTATTGACATCACATTTCTTCCTAAACAGAGTTGCTTTATTTCTTTTTTTGTTTTACACTCTTCGCACGAAAATCTTTGATTTTCCAAAATTTCGGTACTAATAATTACAGACTGTATTATTACTTTGGTGGTTAATTATCAAGCTGTGGTCAAAAATCATCCACGTGGGAAATTAATTCAAAAGATGCCATTTTCGAGATAAGACTAAGGGTTGCTGACTCAGGCGGGAGATCAAAGGATTGAAATTTCAAATGACGGTTAAAAAGGGGACGCGTGTGAATTTGAAACGCCCATTCTTTTACTGCCATCATGGACGCGTGTGCGAATTTCAAGCGGCTCCTCTCTGGCACTTCAAGGCGCGTGTGGATATGAAACGGTTTGTTCTGAAACGACGCTTGTTGGGCGGCGTGTTCCTAGGAATCTGACACTCTCTCTCCTACGTGATCATCGCATGCCTTAACTGTCACGCATCTGTCATTCCGGAAACCTTTTCGTATTTCCATAGAAGATTTGAAACGATTTTTCTCTCTCCTTTCACCCACTATAAAAGGCAGTCTCCACTCCCATTTACCTCTTTACTGCATCCGTATTTCCAAGAGAGCAAAAACTCCCAAAAGCTTTACTGTTCATCTTCTTCTTCCTACCTTCAACAATGGCGGAATCATCCTCAGTCCATGCTACCTCACATATACTACCCATTCGCCCTCACCAATGCTTGGTGATCGACCTAAACCCTCTGGCATACGACTCTTATATGTCGCCGATCATCGAGTGCCTGAACTACTCACAAATCGCTCCAGCTCTTTCTAGGGTTGAGTCTGTGCCCATGGAGATTCTATCGCAGGTGTATGCGACTGCACACTACGACAAAGCAGTCGAGAGGGTGTTCTTCGAGGTTGCTGATCATAGAACCTCCATTTCTAGACAGCGATTTTGCACATTGCTAGGGTTGGCTGCTGATTCTACAAGAATCAATCCGGAGACGATTCCGATTGGGTATCTTTACAACATGTTTTATAACATGGGGTACACGGAGGCGCTCACCTCCGTCGCGAAGTTCAAGAAATCCTGCTTGCCGCCACAGTGGAACGACATGTTTACAGTCCTCTTCAAGGGCTTATCTGAACGGAGCTCAGGATCCGATGGTTCTAGTCGACTGTTCTTGTCGATTATGTATGGCATCTACAACGGAGTCAATCTTGACTATGGGTATGTTCTCTGGCAACAGCTCATCCAGAGCCTTTCTTCTTCATCACGACATTCTGAGGTGTCGTATGCCCGGTTCTGGATTCTTATCACAAAATGGGCAATGGATAAACTTGATGTCCCAACTGCTGCTGGTGCATCGATGTCTTCGATCGGTACTTTTCATACCACGAAGATCATCGTCTCTGATGCATCCAAGTTTTCTTTCATTGGCTCTATTCCGGAGACAATGTACGGCGCTGTTCCGTCTGACAGCAGACTCATCCGGACAATTAAGGAGTTCAGGGCAACTGGACCTAGGGAACTCACACCGGAAATGCTCAAGTCCATCCATGATGCTGACAAACCGGTTAACAGGGGCAAAAAGGCGGATAAAGGGAAGCAAGTGACCAAAGCTCCCAAAGGTCCTTCTCCCAGGAAGAGGAAAACAACCAAACATGCACCATCCCCGCAGCCGAAGAGAAGGAAGACTCAACCAAAGCGAAAGCTTCTTATCGCTTCCTCTTCGAGTGACTCAGAAGGCGAGCGTTCGGGTTCGGACGGCTCTCAAAGAGGCGAAACCCCTCCCAGAGGCAACACCCCACCCTGATCACCTACCCCAGACATGGAAATTCATGTCTCACCGGTTCCTTCACCTACTCAAACAATCCCTACTTCCATTCCCACCATAACCCCCACTACCACCATTCCTCAAACCTCTTTCCCTATACCACCACACATTTTCACAGATACAACTACAACCACTGCAAAGGTTACAACCAACGTATCTGATACGGGGGTTCATACCAGTGCAACCGAAACACCACCCGTAACCGAACCACCTCAAACCGAAACCCAGCATACAACCGAACCTACCCACACTCAACCACCACCCGAAACTACCCCCACCAACACTCAACCTGAACCTACCCAAACCACCACACCCCCAGCTTCACCACCCCCACCATCTCCAGATCATGCCTCTGATGGAGATAATCCTTTCCTTGGAGGGGAAAATATGACCTTTGATTCGGTCTACTTTAGTCCGTTTCAGGTTCAAAGCGACGATGAGGACGATGCTCCGGTAACGAAGAAGCATCTTAAGGAGCTAAACGAGAAGGTTGACTTACTTCTTGCTTCATCTTCCAACACTCAGTCCTCTCTCTCTGAAGCCGCTCTTCAGAAGATTGTTGATGCCTTCTCCAGGGCTTAGCATGATTCTGTAGCTTCAGCCACAGCCGCCATAGACGCCTCCACAAAAAGCCTGTGAGGCTATGACCGCAAAAGTCGATAAACTATTCTTAGACGCCTCTTCCCTGTTGAAGTCCTTACAGGAGAGCGCTGATGCCACAAAGACAACGTTGGAACCAATCGTTCAGCAATTGGCCACGTTCGTCTCAACGGAGTTACAGTCATTCGCTACCCTTCGCCAATCCATCAGCGATGACAACTCGGCCCTTCGTGCCTCCATTGACGAGCTCCTCGCTAAACTACAGGAGGATCTCATAGCTGAAAACTCGTTAATGGACGTTCTGGCAAGTAAAACCACCGCCCTAAAGGTCAAGAGCTCTCAACTTTCAAACTCTCAGCAATAGATTGAAGCTCTTCGATCCGAACGGGAGGTTATAAAATCTTGTGTTTCGGATGTACACGCTGCCCTATCCAACATCCTGGAAGCACACGATCCGATTCTCAATCATTCGGTGAGGCGAACCCTTGCTGAAAAACTTGCTCCTGCCCTGGACCTTCTCAGCAAAATTGAAGGCTTACCTAGTTTCGTGTCCGATCCGAAACAAGGGGGAGAAGTGAAGTCCGGATCGAAACCACCTCCTTCCTCCAAAGCTACTCACACAACCGAACCACCTCCGACTGGTCAAACTTCGGGTTCGGGTGTGAAGGATAAAGGAAAGAACATAGCTGAGGAAGAAGATGAAGATGAAGATGAAGATAAAGAAACCATTGCGGACATGTTGAAACGCAAAAACAGTCGCAATGTTGATGATGACTACATTCGTGTGGTGCGAGAGGCTGAAGAAGCCGAACGCAAGAAGAAAGAAGCCCACGATCTCCTTGAGAGCAGGAAGACTCTCTTCCCTGCCTGGACTCGGGAGCGAATGATAAAGGAGGCCATAGATACTCCTAGCATCCTATGGCTCGAGCCGGTGATCTCCTTCGACTGCTATAATTTTGTCGATTCGCAGTTCGACATGCCGTTGACTCGAAAGGCGTTTATCTTCCACGCCTTCTCCAATATTTTTGAAGTCCCTCATCCTAATCCTGAGGTTGATAGGGAGCTGATCGAATTCTATCTGAAGGCTGCTCGACCTCAGTATCTAACATGGAGCGCTCAGAAGATAGTGAATGTTTGGGTTTTGAAGCCTTATACCGAAGGAAGATTCATCAATGTTCGGTTCAAGGTGATTCGAGGGTCTACAAGAACTGAACATCTTATATCCTTGGCAGATCTACCGAACCTAAATCCTCATGATTGGATTGTTTTGCACAACATCCTTTTGACGAATGAAGCCGAATATGGTCCAATTATAGACCATCTCAAGAGGATGATTGTTTGTTACATCATGGAGGTAGCCCTAATGGATCAGGAGATTGCCACAGTCTTCAAAAAGAAACCGAAGATAGCTCCTGTGGGATCGGCCAGTGATCTTAATCAGATGAAGATGGGCAAGATCGACCCGAGACGTAATTCGGTCATGTTCACTATAGCAGAAGGACAGAAATGTCTCTTTGCTTTAGCTGACAAACATCTTTACACCACTGCTTGTCTAGAGCACGTGCTGTCGATCATCCAAAGGTGTAAAGAGAATGCAGCGGACGATGTCAAGTACTTCAACGATATGATCCAATGGTACATCAGGTTTAGACAGACGATACTGGCTCTTATCTCTCGTTTGTTCCAGACCGTGAAGAAGAAAGTACCTGCTGCCGCTGCTGGCCCAAGTAACAAGTGAAGATCTCGCTCCAATTGACGCAAAGGGGGAGATTGTTGGGTTGAAGATTCGTTTGAAGATTGCGTCTTTGGGCTCGGCTGTTAGTCCATTTATTTTGTGCTCCGGTTTTGGGCCTGTCCAACCGTGAGATTGCTAGGTTTACTATATAAGTATATGCTTGCATGCATATTAGGTTAACGATTTAGAGAATAACGATAATTACGATAGCTTTACAGATTTCTTTCATCGTTCTTGTAAACCTCCAACCCTCTACAGTTGATGTTCTTGATCGAGCTCTTCTGAGGGTTATTTTATAATCATTCGACTCGTTTGATTCATTCTTGATTTGTTCTTTATTTTCGTGTTCTTACTGTTTAATCATTATTTACCTATTTAAGATCTAATTGATCTTCAAGATTAAGTTTTAATCTCATCAGAAGATATCCAAAAGAAACCATCAAAGTCATTACTAAAGTAATATCTTGAACATAATTAACTAAAATCATCCAATCTTGTGTGAATTTGTTCCTTTGCAATACTCAACAGTTCAGAGCGTTGTCTTGCAGGAATCTTGTGGAATTCATCAACCTTTTGAAGCACATAATCCTTATGCACATTATATTCACGAGTGATGATTTTGTATAAATATTTTGTCCTCAAGTTAGCAAGTTGATCATCTTGTGCAGGAGACTCGTTCTTGAACCCAACTTTAAACTCATTCATACTTCCACCCATATATGTTTCCATGTGACGCATTGTAAACACACCATAATCAATGTGGTTGTTTATTGTTCTCCAAGGCATTTCCAGTCTATGTGGCATCACATGTGAAAACATCTCAGTTTTTGGATGATTATGAGATTTTAAGTAATCAAGTATGTACATTTTCTGAAAATGTAAAAAAATTGTCAACATATATGAAATGTTATTTACTAAGTAATGTAACTTTTAGTGATCACTTACGATGATTTGGGGCAATTGACCATATCTCACATCAATATGATCATCAACTTTGCTGTTGTCAATGATTACAAACTCTGGGTGTTGTAGATTGATCACAAAAAGGAAAATGTGGAAGGAACGGACAAACGATAGGAAAAGCTGTAAAATGTATTCATTTTATTTTATATTTATATGTGATTATTAATAAATAAACAAAAAAACATGTTCAGATATGTATCTTACCAATCCAACATAACGTAGGGTTGAGTCCATATCTTCAATAGAAAGCAAAAGATTCTCAAGGAATTTAGCTTTGCGTTCACTTTCAGATAAATTACCTTCAAGATACAAATTCTGTAGTCCAGTTTTAAAAACTCATTAGTTTTTTTTTTTTTATAATTTGTATTTAACATATAGTTTAATCAACATTGAATAATAATAAAGAATACCGTCAACTCCGTCTTGCAATAAACTCTTAGATGAGATTATGGTGCACGCTTACTTTCATCGAGATTCAACACTTGACTCCAACAATCAATCACATGACCAAATAGTTCACATGTAGGAAAAAAAAACTTTCCATTTGAAACCTCTGAGCAAAAAAACCATCTAGAGTGTGGAAAACTATATCATTGCAAAAAACGTGACCAATTGTTACTTATTTTAATTTTTAACCAAATAAAGTAAGTAACTTTAAACATATTTTAAATGTAACTTACGTTGGCTCACCCTGAAGAGAAAATATCCATTCTGCTACACGTTTTTCTGGTCGTGGAATTCCTTTGGTGATATCAACAACCCGTATAATGTCAGGAGATTTCAGATAATCGGACTTCATGTGAGGCATGTCCCCTCTTCTATTAAACCCTTTTTCTTCATTCTTGAATGGTACTACAGACAAAGGCATTGACATTTCTATTTTAGATGGTGTGTGTACTCTGAAAAGACGTTCTTACAGGTCGATTCACGAAGTCTGCATATGTGACATCCCCATTTTCACGGCCAGAAAAGACTGATTTTGTTTATGCTTTATAAAAATCAGAGTACTTCTTTTAATAAAAATGTTACGGAATTTGTTCCCAGAAAAACACGATAATTACGTTATTAAAACATTTTCGAATAATGTATTTTATTCATTTTAAAATATTTGGGATGTCATCGTTAATACAGAAACATAAGCATAAATAGAACTTACATTTATTTACACTAGTGATCTACATCTCTTTAAATCTCTCAGTGTAATGTGACTTCATATCAACACCTGTGATATAAACAAACTGAGTGGGTCAGGTTGGGAAACCTGGTGAGTACATAGGGTTTTCAACACACAATAATATAGTTATTATGTTTAAACAATCAAGCAATTAAACCCCATTACCCATCCCCATTATCTTCTTTACTCTTAAGGATCTACCCTAAGAATCAACTATTCCTCGTTCATCCATTCCTAAGGATCATCCTAAGGAATCGGCACGAAGTCCATCGTTTCCACGGTTCATACAACGGGCACTAAGCTGCATAGTCGCTAGGGTTTAGACACTAAGTCTGCATAGTCGCCAGGGTTTAGGCAGCAAGTCTGCATGATCACCAAGGTTTAGGCACCAAGTCTGCATGGTCACCAAGGTTTAGAGTACCCCGGGTGAACACATCGTTCACAACACCTACAGGTTGCGAGCCTGCTAGTGTTCCACAGGACCGTCTAGAATAGTTCGTGGTTGTCATTCATACTCTGCTGAATGACGGGGACATCGTTTGGGGAAAAAGGCTTCTCACATCTTACACCTCTCACCCATACCTCATGGTTTATATCACCTCTCAACTCATCGTCCAACTCATATTTCATCTATTATATCTACCCATGTTTTACCCCAACATTTTCGTAGATATAAAATACATATATAGTTTAAATCATTTAAAACATATATAAAATCTTTCACCGAGCATAAACAGCAAGTAAACAGATAATATGCACACATAGAACGTAGTAAATACTTCATATCTATGTGTAAGTTGAAAGGGCCCTTGCACTCACCTGGAAGGTGGTGACTCGGCAATAGAACATCGCTTCGTTACTTCTTAAAACAATTTCCCTCGACAAAACCTAGTATAAATACCACTAGGGCTTAGTTTTAACGTTAACTGCGACTAATTAATAGTCAAGCTATTATTATTATATAAGCGTTAAATAACACTCAATATAACACATAATAATAGCCCAAATAATTATTTTAAGGACCTCATAACATTACTATAATTATTTGAAAGCTATATTAAAAATTGTGTAAGCGTATCTCACTTACAACGGGTTTTAACGAAAACCTGAACTTTACTTGGAGCAGCTTTTCGAAACCGAAAGACTCTTTTTCTCGGGACTCCGGGAGCCTCGGGGCTTCCTTAGGGTGTTAGGGGTTTTATCTAGGGTTTAGGAGTGCTTGGGACACTTAGAGACTGAAAGAAGTTAGAGAGAGTGTGAAGAAAGGTGTGAAAAATGCGGAACCCTCGTCCCCCTTTTATACCATGCGAGGCCTCGGATTACGTTGGGCGTAGTCCTTGGCTACGCTGGGCGTTCCTCGGATAAGGTTGCCAGCGGTACACAGCTGGATCGCACTTCGGGCTCGGACCTGGATAAGACCGAAGGTACGCGGGGCGTACTGGACCTCGTACGCGGGGCGTAGGGCGAAGCCACGTCATCGGACGGCTCAGATCGAGCCACGTCATCTATCTCGCATCAGATTTCATGATTTTCTACTCCGACTTCTGAAAATCATAAATTTTGGATACAAGCTCTGTTTTTGACGTTCTTTATATCCACACGAAGGCGGAACGTACTCTACAACTTTCGTTTGGACTCCGTCGGCTAATTTTGGCACGATTTTAAATTTTATATCTTTAACAGGCCGGGACACGATTGGTCCGTTAAAAACTCATAACTTCTTTATCCGACGTCCGCATCCGTCTGTCTTTTCATCGTTATGCTACTATTAACGAGATCTTCGATTCTCGTTTAGGTTGTGTTGGCTAAAAACCACTCGATCTAATATTCGAATTTCGGGCTGTACACCGTTATTCCGAAACTTCGAAAAATCATAACTTCCTCATACGAAGTCAGATTTAGGCGTTCTTTTTATGGACGTTCTTCGTTTAACAAACACTATGACTTTCATTTAGACCGCTAAGGCTAAATATCGACCTATCAAAATTTCACTATTTACGCTTCCCGGTTTCGTGCCGGTTCAGTCGCGAAACTTCGACGGGTCATAACTTCTTCGTTATAACTCGGATTTCGGCGTTCTTTATATGCACGAAAACCTTGTAACATATACTACAACTTGGTTAAGATTAATCTTTCTAAGTAATCTTCCATCAAAAACTCATTTTTTGATGCTCATTGTCTCTAAATTGACTAGCCCGGATCTACGGGCGTTACAATTATCTCCCCATTAGGATGATTCCGTCCCGGAATCATCAACGAAATAGGGCTCACATGATGACTCCTTAAGTTGTCTCTTCATCCTAGCTAATAATCGTAACTTCTATGTCACTTCGAACACGTATCTAACTCTTGGATTCCTTGTCTACAAGTGGTGCTCGATCTTGCACCAGCTCCCTATCTCACGTCAGACTCCAAATTATGACCTTCAAGTCACAATCTTGGTCCTTACTGGGGACTCCTTCTTCTCCTTAACATCTTAAGTTATTCTATTTCCACAATAGACCATTGGGTCACGTTGTAACGCTTAGACTTAGTTCTTTTAGAGTCAAATTCTGGAATGGAATATACCTTCCTTCATGTTCTAATGTGATATAATCACTTTTTAATATGTAGGCTTTCTAGCTACCAACTTCTTTAACAACGAGCACAATACTTTTATTGATCGCTTTGATTGTCTTTCACTTCAAGCTTCTAGCTTAAGTCAGATGCTACACCAGACTTGGTTCTATAAACCATTTAACATACTCTTCTTAGTCGGACTCAATTTGATATGACCACTAGGGTCGGACTAACAATCATCTTCTTAGTCATTATCGAAACAATGGTAACGACATACTTGAATAAAACGAAATCAATTATTGGTTTCTTGGTAACCTTGTGATTTTCCCTGATCCAAGCGTGAGTCCTGTGCTTCCGGTAGCATATGTATCTACTACCTTTCACACCTACTCATACTCATCCCAAGTATTGTCCTTCAGTTTTCCAAGTCACCACACAAGAAAATCACATAACAAGTTAACACATCAAATAGCAAAACGAAGGCTTTATTATTTCCTTGAAACTATTACATAGGTGTTCATGTTCACCCTAGACTATGCCTCTAATAGGCTACATCATATGATTCTATCCCCTTGGTTACTTCATAACTCGGTCTTCGGGTATGAATTCCTCATCCTTGACTCCTCGCATGGTTTTCTGCCTCGTCGAGGATCATGTGAAATGCCCGTGGCCTTGGTGGCGTGTTTGGCTTTGCTGCCTCGTTTTTCTTTGGGTAGTCCCTAGAAATATGCCCTTCTTTGTTACATCCATAGCACACCTTCTTTTTGGACGCACACTTGTTGGCGTAATGCCCTGTCTTTCCACATTTGTAGCAAGTCACTTCCTCGCTACATTTCCCGAAGTGCTTCTTTTTACACTTCTCGCACCACTTGGCTTTGCCTCCTCCTCCTTCTTCAGTCTTTGAGAATTTCCCTTCTTTGTTGGATTTTGAAGATCCTTCATGCTTTCTTTTCTCGCCAACTTCATCTCTCTCCAGGCCCTTTTCCTTCAGTTGGGTCTCCACATTTTTAGCTGATCGAACAGCTGCTTTCAGAGTAGTTTCCATCTTGACTGTTGGGCCAAAGTCAGTTGGCAGTCCATTGCGAATTTCTCAATTTTGGAGAGTTTGGTTGGCACTAGGTATGGAAACAATTCATCTTCTCCGTGAATGCAGTAGCATAGTCGTCAATGCTCATTCTCCCCTTCTTCAAGTTTTGGAATTCATTGTTCAGATCAACCAGATCTATCTCTGAATAGTACTGCATCTTTAGTTGTTACAGGAACTCTTCCCATGACATCTTTAGGGCTTCACCTCGTGGCATCATATCTGCCAATAGATTCCACCAGCTCAAGACTCCAGTTTTTAGTTGTCTTACTGTGAAGACGGTCTTTTGTTTCTCGCTACAGTTGCAGCTCTCGAACACCATCTCCATTTCGGAGATCGAATCCATAATCTCAACCGGCTTTGGGCTTCCAGAAAGACTTGGTGGCATGGCACCCAAGAAATTCTTATACATTCTCCCATCCTTGTCGTTTCCTCTTTCCAGACCATTCGTTCGTTTTCCTTGAGTCCCAACTTGACTCACTTGGTGGCTATAGTTCCCTTCCTCTGATTGCTCGGGAATCAGCTCGGGTTGCTCTATGGGCATGGTAGGTTCGTCCCTATTTAACATCAGCCTCATTTCTTCCCTTTGTTCTGCTAACATAGCCGGAATCATGGCTTGTACTCCAGCCATGGTGATTTGTTCGGGTACGTCTTCTACTACAACAGGTATTTGCTCAATTACTAGGGATTGGTTTCTGTTTCCATTTGCGTTCACGTTTCCGCTACAGGTCCTTGCCATCTTGATCTATACACCAGATCAGATGTTTGGTGCGAAATGAGGAGAATTAAAATAGGAAAGATTTTATTTACGATTGACGTGTAAATCTCCTTATCTCTTCGAAAAGTTACATGCCGGTTCTAATACCGTAATTAAACGTTAAGAAACCTGAACACATAAAGTTTCCAGATCCGTTCGACAACAGACCATAGATCCGTTCATATAATGCATATCATAAATCATTTAACACATAAAAACATGTTAGGCATTTTCCCTAAATAAGCTAGTGCTTGTGTCTATTTAGGTGTACTCCATAAAATATATTAGATACACTCCTCATGATCATCACTTAGCATTCTAAGTTTAAGTCTAGAAATAAATCCATATTCCTAGTTCGCTTAAACTAATGCTCTGATACCAACTGTGACATCCTCATTTTCACGGCCAGAAAAGACCGATTTTGTTTATGCTTTATAAAAATCAGAGTACTTCTTTTAATAAAAATGTTACAGAATTTGTTCCCAGCAAAACACGATAATTACGTTATTAAAACATTTTCGAAGAATGTATTTTATTCATTTTAAAATATTTGGGATGTCATCGTTAATACAGAAACATAAGCATAAACAGAACTTACATTTATTTACACTAGTGATCTACATCTCTTTAAATCTCTCAGTGTAATGTGACTTCATATCAACACCTGTGATATAAACAAACTGAGTGGGTCAGGTTGGGAAACCTGATGAGTACATAGGGTTTTCAACCCACAATAATATAATTATTATGTTTAAACAATCAAGCAATTAAACCCCATTACCCATCCCCATTATCTTCTTTACTCTTAAGGATCTACCCTAAGAATAAATTGTTCCTCGTTCATCCATTCCTAAGGATCATCCTAAGGAATCGGTACGAAGTCCATTGTTGCCACGGTTCACACAACGGGCACTAAGTCTGCATAGTCGCCAGGGTTTAGGCACTAAGTCTGCATAGTCGCTAGGGTTTAGGCAGCAAGTCTGTATGATCACCAAGGTTTAGGCACCAAGTCTGCATGGTCACCAAGGTTTAGAGTACACCGGGTGAACACATCGTTCACAACACCTACAGGTTGCGAGCCTGCTAGTGTTCCACCGGACCGTCTAGAATAGTTCGTGGTTGTCATCCATACTCTGCTGAATGACGGGGACATCGTTTGGGGAAAAAGGCTTCTCACATCTTACACCTCTCACCCATACCTCATGGTTTATATCACCTCTCAACTCATCGTCCAACTCATATTTCATCTATTATATCTACCCATGTTTTACCCCAACATTTTCGTAGATATAAAATACATATATAGTTTAAATCATTTAAAACATATATAAAATCTTTCACCGAGCATAAACAACAAGTAAACAAACAATATGCACACATAACACGTAGTAAATACTTCATATCTATGTGTAAGTTGAAAGGGACCATGCACTCACCTGGAAGGTGGTGACTCAGCAATCGAAAAGCGCTTTGTTACTTCTTAAAACAATTTCCCTCGACAAAACCTAGTATAAATACCACTAGGGTTTAGTTTTAACGTTAACCGCGACTAATTAATAGTCAAGCTATTATTATTATTATATAAGCGTTAAATAACACTCAATATAACACATAATAATAGCCCAAATAATTATTTTAAGGAGCTAATAACATTACTATAATTATTTGAAAGCTATATTAAAAATTGCGTAAGCGTATCTCACTTACAACGGGTTTTAACGAAAACCTGAACTTTATTTGGAGTAGCTTTTCGAAACCGAAAGACTCTTTTTCTCGGGACTCCGGGAGCCTCGGGGCTTCCTTAGGGTGCTAGGGGTTTTCTCTAGGGTTTAGGAGTGTTTGGGACACTTAGAGAGTGAAATAAGTTAGAGAGAGTGTGAAGAAAGGTGTGAAAAATGTGGAACCCTCGTCCCCCTTTTATACCCAGCGAGGCCTCGGATTACGTTGGGCGTAGTCCTTGGCTACGCTGGGCGTTCCTCGGATACGGTTGCCAGCGGTGCACAGCTGGCTCACACTTCGGACTCGGACTTGGATAAGACCGAAGGTACGCGGGGCGTACTGGACCTCGTACGCGGGGCGTAGGGCGAAGCGACGTAACGTTCATCGGATGCGAGGCTGGCCTTCATCGGACGGCTCAGATCGAGCCACGTCATCTATCTCGCATCAGATTTCGTGATTTTCTACTCCGCATCCGTCTGTCTTTTTATCGTTACGCTACTATTAACGAGATCTTCGATTCTCTTTTAGGTTGTGTCGGCTAAAAACCACTCGATCTAATATTCGAATTTCGGGTTGTACACCGTTATTACGAAACTTCGAAAAATCATAACTTCCTCATACGAAGTCAGATTTGGGCGTTCTTTTTATGGACATTCTTCGTTTAACAAACACTACGACTTTCATTTAGATCGCTAAGGCTAAATATCAACCTATCGAAATTTCACTATTTACGCTTCCCGGTTTCGTGTTGGTTCTGTCGCGAAACTTCGACGAGTCATAACTTCTTCATTATAACTCGGATTTTGGCGTTCTTTATATGTACGGAAACCTTGTAACAGATACTACAACTTGGTTAAGATTAATCTTTCTAAGTAATCTTCTATCAAAAACTCATTTTTTCTGCTCATTGTCTCTAAATTGACTAGCCCGGATATACGGGCGTTACAACATAATCCTTTGACATCTAAATACTACAGTTTGCTATCGGTGATTTGTCAAATTTTTTGTTAGATGTTGCTAGAATTAGTGTACGTTCAATTTCAGCCTCATTATCATACCAGCATTGAGATTGCATTGGTTCATCTGATGTTGAAACTTCATTAAATAGATCATTTAATTTGTTTTTCCATTCTTTGACCAATTGATTCTCAAGGTATTTCTTGACAGTATCATTTATTTTATCTTCCAACACTTTCTTTTGATGCATGAGCATGTCGTGCATCTCCTTTATTGTTTAAAGAGTTGCCTATTAAAGTCAACACAATGTGATTACGGTACATAGCAAATATAAAACATCAATAAGTCATGGAGTATTAATTAATACTATAGTAATTCATAATTCACATATGAATAAGTATTAAAGTACCTCAACTGTTTCCCCACTTCCACTAAAAATTTCCCCTCCTTGATTTCCCTACGAAAATTAATAAATTAATAGTTTGTGTATTGATCTTAATACTATATATAAATCAATTATGATTACATTAGTTTACCAACAATAATCACTTTTGAATTTAATAATTCAATACATGTATTTATTAGTTTAAAAATTCAACATATTATTTATTAATGATTATATCATATTAATACCTTAAACCATCCATGACTTATTTTCACACTTCCTGCATCAGTTGCCTGTCAATATGTATGAATATAATTAATCTCGATTAAACAAAATAATAAAGTATAAATCTGATATGCATTATTGAATATAATAAGATACTACCTGAATGTTTTCTTGAACTACATTACCAGAACCAGCTGATTCATTGATGACTTGAAATGGTTCTTGCGATTCACCCATACCCAAACCTATTGTCCTACACTCGACTCTTTCTCGCTCACACATTTTATCAACATTCCAAAAATATATTGCTGGTCTGCCCCGTACAATCTTTACTTAATCGCAGTGTACACTTTCTACATATAGTAGCTACAACAGACACAAATAAATATTTTAGTAAGTAAATACACTTTAATGAATTTCTACATGTAAGTAAATATAGCTATCTGAATTTTATACGAAATCTTACCAAAAGAAATATAATTGGCCCAATATAGAATCCTTTTTTGTTGTTTGGATTCCATGCACTTTTTGTGTCCTTAAGGCAATCAAAAACATATCCACACCAATTGATGTCACTTAGATCCAGGTCTTTTGTAACTTTTGATAACATGGAAAGGTCACATGTTCCCATGCTTATTAACTGACCTAGTGTATTACACAGCAGAACAAAGATGTTTACTTTAAAAAGTAAATTTGCACGTGTTGTTTGCATAATAGCTTGTTGAACTGCCCTTGGTCTAATATTATCTTCATCATCGAATTGTTTCTTCCAAACAATTATCGCGTCGTCTGTAACTTGTCTATAAGCCATCAACTTTATTGCAACATTCCCTAGAGGTAGACCCAACAATTCGTGAATAAGCTCCCAATTTATTGGTATATCACCATGATGAAGATTGAGCACCATCCTATCTTAATCAAAATTCCTTACGGTATAATGCCCCATAATTGATGCACACCCATCCAATTTCATATTCAACAAATGCCCCAGACCAATAGAAGAAATATATGATTTCTGTTCCTCGCTAAAGTTATGCATACAACTGTACAACACATTTGGTGATGTTCGTACTTGTATTCGCCTTGCTTCTTCTGCATCATTTGCTACAACTTTAGGCACTTTCCTTGCTTTCCCTACATTTCCTTCTTTATTCTTTCTCCTTTTTTGTACAACTTCATTTTTACATAAATTTTTCACATCTTCTTTATCTTCATGTTTGAATGAATTATCATGCATTCTTTTTTCCTAATAACCACAGGTTGAGCATCTTCAAAATCTGAGTCTTCATTGTCATCAAACTTCTTTACATTTAGCTTACTTCTCAGATTATATTCTCCTATTAAGACATATATAACAAAATAAATGATTATAACTAAATAATGAAATAAACTTCTAATAAATTTAATTTAAACTAATTCATTACTTGAATATGAGTTTAAAACAATAACTTCATCGCCCTTTATTTTACAACTATCAAACCATTTTTTTGTTGTCAGTTCATTTTCCCTATGTATTTCATTTTCTGTTGTCGTGTCAACACTTTCATTCAAACCTGTCAAGATGTAGATAATATAATGGGCAAATGTCATTTTTGCCCATCAAACTTTTCGTGTTTGTTTTAAAAGGTCCCCAAACTATTTTTTTTACACATTAAAGAAATATACTTTCATTTATCTGTTATAAAATACCCTTATGTTACCTTCTACCGGGTTGAAAGGTAATATACATGCCACGAGGGAAAATGTCGGTGACACGTCATTTAATGAAATGGCCATTTGTGTTATAGTTATATTAATTTTGTATAAAGTAAACCGTTTGCACTATACAATCCCTTTCCCTCATTGAAGAAACCCCTCCTCATTGAAGAAAACCCTTGTCATCCCACCATAGTAACTGAAGATCGATGGCTATATTCCTCTCAATCAAAGTTCATTTCCAAGGTGTGTTCATCAACAAACCTTTTTGCTATTCTGATGGTGTTCATCATGTGTTCGAGAACGTCGATTTTGCTGGTATGTCATATAATGAGTTTGTGGGTTTTCTTGAACGATTCACACAACAGAAGTGTGAGAAAGTTTATTATTGTTAACCCGATTTACAAATCCCAGAAGGTTTAACCTTGATTTCAAACAAACGTCAACATCAAGAATTTATAGACATTGCTTATGAATGTGGAGTACAAGTTTCTGTTTACATGGACCATTTTGGTACTACTGTGCATGTAACGAAGGCAAATGAAAATGAAATTGAGGATAATTGTTCTGTCAAGACAAACATGTCAATCGAAGAGGAAGAAGGTATTGACCTAACTGAAATTAAGAGTCCACAAGAAACCAACATGGAAAGGAGTAACCTATGAAGGAGTAAGTCAGGGTAATGGAAATGAGGAGGTCACAGAAGGTGATACAAAAGATGATGAAGATGATAATGTCCCAGATGTGAAAGGAAAACCGATGTTTAATGAAGATATACCTTGGAAGAAGCAGTTGCCAATTCTAGGTATGAGGTTCACCAACCCTAAACAATTAAAATTTGTGATTTGTAATTATGCTGTAGCAAATGGATATCAATAGTACTTTGAAAAAACGACAGTAAAAGGTTATTGGTTAAGTGTAGTAATGGTCAATGCACATTTAGGCTTTGGGCATCATGGATGAGTGAGGAACACTCTTTCCAAATGAAGTCCCTTATCATTTACCACAATTGTGCAAGAAATTTTAAATTAGGGTCAATTGTTAATTACAGATGGATTGGTAGTCATTTCACCCGATAAGTGCTTGAGAATCAGAAATTCAATGTTAGGATGTTAAAAGAGGAAGTAAAGACTAAATTTGGCATAGAGGTTAGTATGGGACAATGTAGGAGAGCTAAGCAACATGTAATGTCTCTTGTTGAAGGTACCATAGTGGAAAATTATGCAAAGTTGTGGTCCTATGGTGAAGAGATAAAAAGGTCTAATCCAGGGACAACAGTCAAGTTATCTGTGAACTCTATGCCAGATGGGAAAACTTACTTTAGCAGGATATATATATATATATATATATATATATATATGTTTTCATGCACTAAAGGAGGGTTAGAGAAGTGGCTGTAGAGGGATAATAAACTTAGATGGGTGTTTTCTAAAAGGAATGTGTACTGGTAAGTGATTATGTGTTGTTGGTAGGGATGGTACCAATCATATATACCCAACAGCTTGGGCTGTAGTTTGTGTTGAAAATAAAGACAACTGGAAATGGTTCTTAGAAAACTTGCAAGAAGATCTGCATCATGAAGGTGGTTTTGGTAGGACATTGATGTCAGATCAACATAAGGTATGTTTCTAATTTATAATGTCATACCTACTTTCTTTCAAATGTGATATAATTTTGAATAGTATGATGATATAAATGCAGGGGATAATTGAAGTTGTGAAAGATTTATTTCCAGAGATAGAACATAGGGAATGTGCCAGGCATGTTCTTTCCAATTTCAAGAAGAAATTTCCTGGGGCTCAATATGAGAAACTATTTTGGAAGGCTTGTAAGGCCTCAACTGAACCTCTTTTCAATTATGCAATGAAAGAGATTCAAATGATTAGACCTGATGCTTATGTGTATCTGATGGGAAGGAATCCAAACTCATGGCCAAGAGCATTTTTCCAAATAGGAAGGGGGTGTGATGCAGTTGAGTATGGGTTGTCTGAAAGCTTTAACAATGTTATATTGGAGGCCAGGAAGAAGCCAATTATTACAATGTTGGAGGATACTAGACTATATGTGATGCAAAGGAAACATGTACATGTAGGATTTGGCAAATGAATGGGTATGGTTATGTACACTCAGTGGCAGCCATTATTAATGTAAATAGAGATGTAGAGGCATTTGTTGATCCTTTATATCGTGCTTGCATATATATGAACACCTACAAGTACACAACTGGAAGCATGAATGGGAGTGCAATGTGGCACCCAATAGACTACATACCACCTTTGCCACCATTGAAAAGGAAGATGCCATGGAGACCCACTATTAAGAGAAAAAGGGACAGTACTGAGGTTACTGGATCACACAGAGTATCCAATGTTCTGTGGTGTTTGTAAGAAATCAAGCCACAATAAGTCAACATGTGATGCAGTGTCAAAGCCTAAAACAAATCAGGTGAAAAAGAGGAAGGCTGAAGGTGAAGGTGAATCTAGTGCACTAAAGAAAAGGAAGGGTCAAGGGAAAAATGGGAAGGGAAAGGGTGAAGGTGATACTGGAAGTGGAATTGGTTTAAAAATGGGAGAAGGTGAATGTGGGTCAACAAGTGGTGTGACTAAGAAGAATGGTAAAATATTAGGTACATTGAAATTAAGAAAAAAGTCAAAGAGGATAATAAAGAAAAAGTTGGCAAAAAAGGTTGCAGGCAAAAATGGTGAAGGTGATACATCAAGCAAACCAATGGAATTGGATTAAAGATGTTTTTGGAGTATGTTAGTTATGGTGCAAGGTCTTAAATTAAAGGTGTCTTGTTGTTATGGTCTTGTTTAGTATGTGAACGTGTCTTGTTTAGTTTATTTTCTATTTGTAAGATGAATGTTAGTTTCTTTAGTTTAAAACATAACATGAATGTATTTTATAATTGTACTTCCAATGCAATTCCACATAACAATGGACTTGAATTATAACAATGTACTTCCATTTGGTACATTTCATTACAAACCATACTACAAGGGGAAATTGAAGTCCTGCAACATACGACCTTCACATTTGGTACATTTCAATACAAACGATAACATCATATGCAAAGCAAAACAAAGGTTATAATTACTACTAGAAAAACAGCCTTTTACGACGCTCATTGCGCGTCGTAAAACGCTCAGACGACACGTAAATGCACGTCAAGGAAGACCTTGTCATAAAGATAGACGACGCGCTTTTGCGCGTCGTCTATTTACGACGCGCATTTACGACGTGCGGTTATGACATGCAATGCGTATCAAGGAAGTCCCTATCATAAAGGAAGATGACACGCATTTGCGTGTCGTAACCATACGACGCGCGTGTTTATGACACACAATGTGTATCAAGGAAGCCCCTGTCAAAAAAGGCCATGTCATAAATGAAGACGACACACATTTTTGCGTATCGTAATTTTAAATTTTTTTTAATTTATTTATAGATTTACTGATTTTCAAATTAAATTTGCATTTTATGTCTCATAATAGAGAATAAAATATCATATACAAAAAATACAATACATTGCACAAAAGTAAATGTCATACAAATAATCATTCCAATAGTAGATGAATGTAATACATCAAATAATCATTCCAATAGTAGACAAATGTAACATTTCAAGATTTTTATATAATTAACTAAATTATTAGCCAAATTTCCTAAAATCCCAACATACTTTTCTATGAAGAGCATTAACACTATTCTTTTCCATCAAAAACTTCAAAACCTGCATAATTAAATTAATGTGTAATCAGCTACAGAAATTTGTGTGAGCATATGGATAATTCTATATAAACACCACATAGAGGTATATAAGTGAATTCAGAAGTCAGAACTGTAAGTAAGGCTAAAGATGCAGCAACTCACATTGAAAAGGTAATTTTACCTCCTCATCTCTTCCACCCATCAACTCCAGTACATCAGAGTGCCTTCGTCTTAATGCTTCTAGTTCTGCTTTTAGGCCAGACAACATACACTTTTGACCATAATTTTTCACACTGCACCAAAAAAAGCATATGAAATCAAAGGGTAATATTTACATTTATCATCCAAAATGTATAACATAATGAAAAGAAAGGAAACTCTACCTCCTCTGTCAATTAAACCAACGCCTCAGTAAGAGAGTCGTGAATGGATTCCATGGATGCCTGAATGCTACAAATTAATACAAAACCCTTGATTTCATTGTTGTCCTTGTTTTTCACCAATATTACATGTATAATGATGGAGATATAAATTAACATATTTTTCATCAGTTGATATAGCACATGCCTAACAAAGATTCACCAAATAGCACCCAAAATGTATTAGCACTTTTGTTAAAAGAATGTTAAAAGTTTTAGTAATCAGTTAATCATCACATCACCTTCTTCTTTACCCTTATGTATTGATGAAGCCATCAAGACACATCTATCAGTAATTTTTTCCTGTAGATCTTATATATTTCTCATGTTTTGACTTACATTGACTTCAGTTCCTGAGAAGGCAACATCATATATCATAATATCAGTGAATATTATTATTCCCCCAAAGAGAAAAAGTAACACTTAGCTTCTTCGAGATTTACATGTACTAGAATGGCATCATTTCACTAAGTGGCTTTGTTGGAGGCATATGCATGAAAAGAGAATTTGTAAAAAACTCTAATGAAACTCATTACCCAATAGTCTTGACTAGGATCAAAATCAGCAGTATGAAGAACAAAAAATTATTTTGATCAACCGCAAACCAAACAAGAAGATTTGGTGCAAAGCTTTCATTTAATGAGATGAGAAAATTTATTAAATGAAAAGAATATCATATTGAAGGGTATCCCGAACTTGCTCGTTATAAATCTCAATTATTTCAACAGGGACATCATATTAAAGGGTATCCTTCATTTCTTCAGCAATAAAAAACAGAGACATTATAAATATTTTGCATGACATACAATCTTGTATAATTTATAGAAATGAGAAAGCTAGTTACATGATAAGCTAGTTCTCTGCAACAAATCTCACCCAAGACACAAAGAGTAAGACATGGGTGAAAATTAACATTTTCAAATTGTTGGAGGGTTACAAATGAAAATCTGACATGATAAGCTAGTTCTCTGGTGTGGCAAAGGACAAGTGCAGCAACTTGACCTGCTACAAATGTGTCTCCACATATTGCTCCACATAAGCACCAATTTTATATCCTAGTGTCTTTGATAACAGATGTGTCTCAGCACTTGGAGCATCCAGAATGATGGAATTGTATCCTAAACCTCTACCGCCTCTTGAATCTGTCAACAGAAACAAAACTTTTCAGATTCAATCAAAAAATCACCAATAATCAAACTTCAACATCATATCCAAATATTCACTTCATACCACTTTCAAGTAAAAAAGATAAGATAGTAGTGCAAGAAAAGAACCTAGCATTTAGGGATTAGGGTTTAGGGCATGAAAGTAGAAAATAATATAAATTGCACCCTTAAAATCTTAATCCCATTAATTTAGGTTAAGCTGGTGCCAATTACTAACCTGGATCTTTAACAATAAAGCTCAAGACACGGTTAATGAAATTGCCTAAATTATTCAACAACTCAGTGTTGAGTTTTTCTTGAAGATCTGTCCATGTGAATAATATGTCTGATACCTACACAAGTAAACCCAATAATCAATGAAAGAGAAGGAAACAAGAAAAAAAAGTGAGAGATCACATTTTTAATTTATATACTAAATAAAAGTTACACCTCTAGTCTATTAGTTAGCAAATAGTATCTCTACACTTCTACTGGAATATTTGTATCTTGTGCATCATTACCAAAGACTCCTACACCCTTGATCTTTTTAAAACTTACCTTTAAAAGAAATGGGGTTTGTTTATCATGAAAAGAATAGATTTTGGGGTTGAATAGAGGCATAGAACAAACCTCCTTCATAGTTTAGATACTCTGTAACACTTATAGTCTTCAACAAAGTCCAGTTCTTAGAAGTTCCAAGAATTGTAGAAGGGAACATTACCTGAAAGAATTGTTTTCAAACTTAATGAGGAAACAATATCTATGATATACATGATCATAATATTTAAAAGGTATATAAAAAACAAAATAACTAATTTCCTAATGATGATAAATTTTAGTAGCTGGGTCACATTAAATTAAAAATCTATAATATGTAACAAAATTATAGAGAGTAAATTTCACAAATAGTTTATGTGTTTTCGTCATAAATATAGACTTGTTACAAACATTAAAAAAGTTATAGATTTCATTTTTATTGCTTAAAAAGTTACACCATTGGATAGATACCTCAACCAAAGGTTAAGATTCAAATCATTAATAAAATAAAAATAACATAAGACAAAAATCATAGATTTTAATTTTAAAAATAAAATAATAGATACGTTTGTAAAGTATTTAGAAAATAAAATTTCAATAATTAGATCAAACATGTCATTCAAACAACAGTCTTTGGACCATGTCTAATTATTTTTTGTATTAATATATAATTTGATTCTAACTAATCAATATCAAATAATAGTTTTCAAAATTGATCACAAAACGCATACGTTAGTATATTTTAAGTGTAACAACTTGAAATTCATATCAATTCATGTACCACAATTTGTAACTCGATCCGATCAACCAAATGTCATTTTCAATTTCGTTTCCAATATCTCCATTTCATTAAGTCATTAGTTTATATTGACCTAAAATGACTTAAGGGGTGTCTTAATACATTTAGAAATCGTTTTATCACCCAACTTTAGTGATCAGAATATTTCTAGAAATTTCCATATCGGGTTACGGTAACTCAATCGGGTACGACCAAAAACCTTAATTAACGTCGGTATCGGGTAGAATTCTATCGTGTCCAATTCCCGAACATTATATAAACATGTTTAAGACTCCATTTGAAGCCTTTGGCCAAATTCTCACTAAACTCTCACAACCTCTCTCCTCCAAGCTAGAATTAAGGTCCAAATCACAAGTTTAAGGCTTCAAATCTTTAAGGTAACCTCTCTAGCATGTTATTCATCATCTTTAGCCTTCAAATTGATGAATTAATTGAGTTTTGGGGTCAAGAACAAGAGTGTACGGCCAAGGAGCAAGCTTGGGCCGTAAACTCCATTTTATGGGGTTTTAAGCTCTTAAACCCCTTCCAAAAACTCAATTGGACTTTAGATATGGCTAAGGGACTTTAAGATATGGACTCTAAACAATTAAAACAGGAATTTTGTGAAGTTTGAAGGAGTTTACAGCCAAGGAGAATTCTTGGGCCGTAAACTCAATAATCTAGGGTTTTCATGCCTTTAAACCCTTCCAAATCATTTCTATAGCTTAGGTATGAATTATAGGACCTTGGATATAACATTTGGACACTTGAAACATAACTTTTGAGGGACTTATGTGAGTTTACGGCCAAGGGGAGTGCTTGGGCCGTAAACTCCCTAAATCAAGGCATAAATTCAATTCTAAGGTGTTAGAAAGCCATCCAACACCACCAAAAGCCTCAGAATAAATCAAGGGACCAACCAAAAATAGTTTAAGGGACTTAAACACTTCATTTGTGGGTTTTCTAAGAGTTTACGGCCAAGGATTGTTCTTGGGCCGTAAACTCCAAAATTTTTGGTGTTAGAATGCAAACTAAACACCCCTAAAGCCTTTAGATGAATTTTAGAAGCCTTTCTATGCAAGTTTTAGACCTTAAAACACATTATATCACTCTATATTAGAGTTTACGGCCATGAAGAGGGTCTCATGGGCCGTAAAATCCATAATAACCCTCAAATGTCCCATAAAACTCATGTTAGGTCTTGGAATAATCTTAGTAATCACATGTGATTTGTTCTAACAACATTTGGCATCATTTTCATAAAGAATAAGGAGTTTACGGCCAGGAGCCTATGCTAGGCCGTAAACTCCCTTAAATTAATCATTTTGATGATTTTAATCCATTCCATGCATTTAGATCAAAGCCTAGAATCTTTTCCCATGTCCAAGTAAGCCATTTAAGCAATTTAAACACCCAAAACCACACCCACATGAGTTTACGGCCGTAAACTCATGTATGTGTGTGTTTTGTGGTTGTAAACTCATTTAAATGTTTACTTATGGTGAGTAAACTCAAGTCCCTAGTCCCTAGTGCCTTTACAAGTCCTTAAACGCCACCCGGGTCACTCCTAACGCTCATTTTAAGGTGTTTAACCTCATTGGAGTGTAATGTTCCATATGATTAGTGAATGTATCCCTAATTGCATGTATATGGACATTATTTCATTTTTACATAGGGTCATCGCGAGTAATCAAACCCCGAACCAACGTCTAACATTCAAAACCGACACGTTTCCGAGTCCGATGAGTTCATACCCCTACTTTTTTCAATGTTTTTCACTATTTTCAGGGGGGAACACAAGCAAAGTACAAGGGTTTTCTTGTACTCAAAAACTTATTTTTCATGTGTGTGTTTCACATTTCTTATGCTCTTAATACTAATACACGTAACTGATAACCAGTAGAATATACAGCTCACTTAAACGTTTATTTGTGAAATGGGATTTATAAACTGTTATGTTTTATATATTTCACAAATGGTTTCCACATTCTATCAGTTAAAAGCATGACTTTATAATACATGATCAATATATTTCGTACACTGTCTTGTCCTCGGTAACATTCCACAGAGATACGCGAATGGAGGATTATCCTATTATTACTAGTAAATTGTTATTCCGTATGATTGGAGACACGTCCTCGGCGAACACTCCACAGAGATACGCGAGTGGAGGACTACACCCGTAACCAGAATCTCTGGGATTTAGAGAGCGTGACTTGAGTGTATAGATCTATACGGGGCTGACTACCCCACACCTGGCTGCTAGCTACAGCCGAACCGAATTGGTTCAAGGGTGACGAAAGTCATAAGGATTGTGGACTACTTATTGCCACAGGTTCAGTCTTTAGTATGGTTATGGAACTCGCAATTAGGATAACAGAGATTTACTAATAGTAATAATGAATCACATACTACATTTTACAGATAACTAGGATTCAGATTACATCTTTTACATCTTTTACATCTTTTACATCTTTTACATATGATAACCAACATTCAGGAAGGTATGGGATCTTCCTGGGGAAAACTTTGTACATAACCAGGTTTGACAGAAAACATCTTTTACATTGAAAACCAACATACAGGAAAGCATGGGGCATTCCTAGGTAACATTCACATAACTAGAAAAGTGTAACCATTTGTATATCATTACATCTTTTACAATAACTAACTATTCAGGAAAGTATGGGACTTTCCTGGGAATACACTGATACATTTTCAGAAACAGAAAGGAAACATAAACATTCTCACAAAACAAAACTACTTATGAACTCACCAGCTTTATGCTGATTTTCAAACCGCTTGTGTTCTCAGGTCAGCGTTAGAACAGGTACCCGGAGATTTCTTTTGATCAGAAGATGGAGTACATGAAGATCCGTTTCATTTAGTCTATATATACTATGTATCACAACTGTACAAACTTTACTTTTGAAACAACTGTAAAACTTTATTATGTAATGTAATGGTTGTTCTACTTTACTTACTATGTTCATTGGATTTGATACTCAACGTGGAGTCAACCCCGGAAATGTTTCCGCCTTCGGTTTTCGGGGTGTGACAGATTGGTATCAGAGCCCTTGTTTATAGTGAATAAAGTATACCAAACCTTACATGGTATAAAACTATAAACACTAAAGGGCCTAAGTGCTCTGAAATAAAAGTATCTCCAGACTATAAGTATCTTCAAAAATATATACAAGTATACCGAACCGTCGAGATTCGTATTTATAAGTAGAACAAAACATAAGTAAATGGGTGTTGTGTATTGCAGTTAAACCTGGGCAGTTATGTAGTTGTGTCTAGGGTCAATATAGCCTGGCCAACTATATTCATTCGAGACACGGCCAACATGTGCCTGGGAGTGATTGTGGTACATGACATGCCTAAAATTTACCCAAACAACAAATCGTCGCTGCAGTGAACCATGAAATACTATGGGAGTATTTCTCGAGCCGATCCTTTGTAGGAATTCTTGTATATGCGTTATTCCTCGATTATTATTCTAGTGATAAAATGTTCTATCTTAATAACTTCTTTCTGTTTTATCGCTTAGTATGATGCTATATTTGCCTTGAAGAGATATCTCCTGTCCCATATCTCTTAATTCAATTCAGAGGACTTATGATCCTCTCTTTCTTGATCTTTTTAGATCAAGATGCCTCCAAGAAAAAGACCCAGCTCAAAGAACAACGACGATCCCTCTTCGCCGCCACCCCCTCTCCAGTTTGATCTAGCATCACTCCAGACGATGATGACAACTGCAATGGTAGCAGCTATGTCGCAAATGAACTCTAATGGTTCAGGAGGTGGTTCTCAATCTCAAAACCCTGAAGGTAGTCAGGGGCACCAAAGAGGAAATTCTTATAAGGATTTCATGAACGCGAAACCAACATCCTTTAATGGCACTGGAGGTGTCATTTCCTTATCCCGATGGTTCGAGAAAATCGAATCCATCTTTGAAATCGGTGCTTGTGCAGAGTCTGATAAAGTTAAATTTGCGGCTTGTACCTTCGAAGATAAAGCCTTGACTTGGTGGAATGGCCGAGTCAAATCTCTGACCTTACCTGTAGCCAATGCCATGGGCTGGGAGGCCATGAAAGAACTTCTCCTTGCTGAGTACTGCCCCCGTGGCGAAATGCAAAAATTAGAGCACGAGCTTTGGAATTTGAAAATGAAAGGTTCTGACATTGCTGCATATACTTCCCGATTCGATGATCTCGCACTTCTCTGCCCGGGATTAGTCACTCCTGAAAACAAAAAGATCGAAAGGTTCGTTTGGGGATTATCTCAACCGACAAAGAGTCATGTTTTGGCTGCTCGTCCGAATACTTACGATAGTGCCAAGATTTTAGCTCAAATTCTGATTGATCACAACGACGACGTTAAGGAAATCACTACCACTTCTGAGCCGACTCAAAGGAGTGGTGAAAAGAGGAAATTCTGGAAGAAAAAGAAGGGTCAATCTTCTCAAGGATCTTCCAAGAAACAACAGACGGTAGCAGTCCATGCTGCTACTGTTACTCCTGTTACTGCAGTTTCTGTCATGGGATCCACCGCCTCAACTCCTACCAGCCGATATGTTGGTAACCTCCCTCTCTGTGAAAAATGCAAGTATCACCACAACCCTGGTCCCTGTCAAGAACTATCTTGTACCAATTGTGGTAAAAAGGGACACACTGTTCGATACTGCAAAGCTCCGACTCATTCAGCAAATCAATCCTCTGGAACAGGCGTTGGTCAAGCCTGTTATAATTGTGGTGAAGCCGGGCACTTTAAAAAGAACTGCCCCAAGAAGACTACTGCTGGCAACACAGGAAGAGTTCTTACTATGGGACGAGAAGAAGCAGTTGCCGATCCCAATATTGTCTCGGGTACGTTTCTTCTCGACAACTCGTATGCTAATATTCTTTTCGATTCGGGCGCTGAAAGAAGTTTTATTAGTCATGCATTCAAACATAACCTAAAACATAATTCCCAACCACTAACTGAAATGTTTACCGTCGAAATGGCAAACGGAGAGAAAGAAAGTGCGAGTGAAATATTCGTAGATTGCATTCTTACCTTAAACGACCATTCGTTCCCTATCGATCTTATGCCCATATCCATAAAGAGCTTTGATGTCATTATTGGCATGGATTGGTTGAGCCCCAATCATGCAGATATCCTTTGCTTCGAAAAAGCCATCCGTCTTAACCTTCCTTCTGGTCAAACTCTAGTGCTCTATGGCGATAAACTCGGTTCCAACCTTCGTATCATCTCCTGCATCAAAGCTCAGAAACTCCTGCGTAAGGAGTGTGTTGCATTCTTGGCTCACGTAATCAACGAAAATCAAGAAGTTAAAAACCTCGTGAGCATCCCCGAGGTCTGCAATTTTCCTGATGTGTTTCCCGAAGAGCTTCCAGGAATCCCTCCTGAGCGTCAGCTCGAGTTTCGTATTGACCTAATTCCTGGGGCTACTCCTGTAGCGAAATCTCCGTATCGCTTAGCTCCAGCAGAGATGCAGGAGTTATCCAGTCAACTTAACGAGTTGCTTAGCAAGGGATTCATCAGACTGAGTTCCTCACCCTGGGGAGCCCTGGTTTTGTTTGTCAAGAAGAAGGATGGATCCTTTCGAATGTGTATAGATTATCGTGAATTAAACAAGTTGACTGTTAAGAACCGATATCCTCTTCCACGTATAGATGACCTTTTCGATCAACTCCAGGGAGCCAGTTACTTTTCTAAGATAGACCTTCGGTCAGGGTACCATCAATTGCGAGTTCATGAAAGTGATGTGCCCAAAACAGCTTTTAGGACTCGGTATGGACACTACGAGTTCGTAGTGATGCCCTTCGGTCTAACCAATGCGCCGGCTGTGTTCATGGATCTTATGAATCGGGTGTGCCGTCCCTTCTTAGACAAATTCTTCATCGTGTTCATTGACGACATCCTCGTTTACTCCCGAAGCGAAAAAGACCACAAACAACACTTGAGGTTAGTGTTGGAGACCTTACAATCTGAGAAGTTATACGCGAAGTTTTCAAAATGTGAGTTTTGGATACGGAAGGTAACTTTCCTTGGTCATGTGATAAGTGAGGAGGGTATTCATGTTGATCCTTCCAAGATTAAGGCAATAGAGAATTGGTCAGCACCGAAGACACCCACAGAAATCCGACAATTCTTGGGTCTCGCTGGCTATTATTGAAGGTTCATCCAAAACTTTTCCCGAATCGCCAAACCTCTAACCACTCTAACACAGAAAGGAGTACCCTTTTGTTGGGGTGATAAACAAGAGACCGCATTTCAGATGTTGAAGAAAGCTCTGTGCAGTGCGCATGTCCTATCCCTACCCGAAGGGACAGAGGACTTTGTTGTCTACTGCGATGCGTCTACTCAAGGTTTAGGCTGTGTGCTTATGCAGAGAGGAAAAGTGATTGCTTATGCCTCTAGGCAGTTGAAAACACACGAGGTCAACTATACCACACACGACTTGGAGCTAGGAGCCGTAATTTTTGCATTAAAGATTTGGAGGCATTACCTTTACAGAACCAAGTGCACGATCTTTACTGATCATAAGAGCCTGTAACATATCTTTGACCAAAAAGACCTGAACATGAGACAAAGGCGATGGGTTGAACTACTCAGTGATTATGAGTGTGAAATCCGCTACCATCCCGGCAAGGCCAATGTGGTAGCAGATGCCCTTAGCCGAAAGGAGAATACTAGCAACAAAGTGAAGAGTCAGTCGATAACCATCCATTCCAATCTACCCATGCAAATCCGAGAAGCTCAGCTTGAAGCCCTGAAACTGGAGAACATGACAACTGAAGCTTTGAGAGGAATGGAAAAGAAACTTGAGATCAGAAGTGACGGAGTCTAGTGTTTTATGGATCGAATCTGGATTCCCAAGTCTGGAGGATTAAGAGAGTTAGTCATGGAGGAAGCACATAGAACTAAATACTCTGTTCACCCGGGCTCTGACAAGATGTACTTAGATCTCAAGAAACAATATTGGTGGCCAAACATGAAAGCTGAGATAGCTACATTCGTGGGCAAGTGCTTGACTTGCGCCAAAGTCAAAGTCGAACATCAGAAACCTTCAGGTCTGCTTCAACAACCCGAAATCCCCGAGTGGAAATGGGAGATGATTACCATGGACTTCATCACTAAACTACCCAAGTGCTTGAATGGTTATGATACCATTTGGGTGATTGTCGATCGTTTGACAAAATCAGCTCACTTCGTCCCAATTAAAGAATCATTCAAGATGGAAAGACTCGCACGGATATATATTCAAGAGGTAGTCCGACTACTCGGCGTACCTACATCCATTATCTCTGATCGAGATAGCAGGTTTACTTCCTGCTTTTGGCAGTCTCTTCAGAAAGCCCTTGGAACCCAACTAGACATGAGCATGGCATACCATCCTCAGACTGACGGTCAAAGCGAGAGAACAATTCAAACTCTGGAGGACATGCTTAGGGCATGTGTCATTGACTTTGGAAAGTCGTGGGACGCACATCTACCATTGATCGAATTCTCATACAACAACAGTTACCACACCAGCATTAGGGCTGCCCCGTTCGAAGCCCTATACGATCGCAAGTGCAGATCCCCTCTGTGCTGGGCCGAGGTAGGAGATACACAGTTAGCAAAGAGTCGAGTCCTCGATAGCGCACTTACCGGTCCTGAAATCATCCGTGAAACCACTGAGAAAATTATCCAAATCCGTGAACGATTAAAGGCCTCGCGCGATCGTCAGAAGAGTTACGCTGATAATCGTCGGAAACCACTAGAATTCCAGGTTGGGGACCGTGTTTTGTTGAAGGTCTCGCCCTGGAAAGGCACTGTACGTTTCGGTAAACGTGGGAAACTTAATCCAAGGTACATTGGACCTTTTGAAATCATCGCCAGAGTTGGTCCGGTAGCCTATAAGCTTCATTTACCTCACGAACTCAGTAACATTCATCCTGTCTTCCATGTTTCAAATCTCAAAAAGTGCCTATCCGATGAAACCCTAACAATTCCCTTAGACGAGATCGAGATCAATGAAAACCTTAACTTTGTGGAGGAACCGATCGAAATCATGGATCGAGAAGTCAAACGTACGAAACAGAGTCGCATCCCATTGGTGAAGGTTCGCTGGAATGCCAAGCGAGGACGGGAGTTCACTTGGGAGCGAGAAGATTCGATTAAACAAAAATATCCTCAACTCTTTTCTAATCCATGATTTGTATTTTGTCTTGTGTCTTAAACTTTGAATTTCGGGATGAAATTCCCTCTAACGGGGGGATAATGTAACAACCTGAAATTCATATCAATTCATGTACCACAATTTGTAACTCGATCCGATCAACCAAATGTCATTTTCAATTTCGTTTCCAATATCTCCATTTCATTAAGTCATTAGTTTATATTGACCTAAAATGACTTAAGGGGTGTCTTAATACATTTAGAAATCGTTTTATCACCCAACTTTAGTGATCAGAATATTTCTAGAAATTTCCATATCGGGTTACGGTAACTCAATCGGGTACGACCAAAAACCTCAATTAACGTCGGTATCGGGTAGAATTCTATCGTGTCCAATTCCCGAACATTATATAAACATGTTTAAGACTCCATTTGAAGCCTTTGGCCAAATTCTCACTAAACTCTCACAACCTCTCTCCTCCAAGCTAGAATTAAGGTCCAAATCACAAGTTTAAGGCTTCAAATCTTTAAGGTAACCTCTCTAGCATGTTATTCATCATCTTTAGCCTTCAAATTGATGAACTAATTGAGTTTTGGGGTCAAGAACAAGAGTTTACGGCCAAGGAGCAAGCTTGGGTCGTAAACTCCATTTTATGGGGTTTTAAGCTCTTAAACCCCTTCCAAAAACTCAATTGGACTTTAGATATGGCTAAGGGACTTTAAGATATGGACTCTAAACAATTAAAACAAGAATTTTGTGAAGTTTGAAGGAGTTTACGGCCAAGGAGCATTCTTGGGCCGTAAACTCAATAATCTAGGGTTTTCATGCCTTTAAACCCTTCCAAATCATTTCTATAGCTTAGGTATGAATTATAGGACCTTGGATATAACATTTGGACACTTGAAACATAACTTTTGAGGGACTTATGTGAGTTTACGGCCAAGGGGAGTGCTTGGGCCATAAACTCCCTAAATCAAGGCATAAATTCAATTCTAAGGTGTTAGAAAGCCATCCAACACCACCAAAAGCCTCAGAATAAATCAAGGGACCAACCAAAAATAGTTTAAGGGACTTAAACACTTCATTTGTGGGTTTTCTAAGAGTTTACGGCCAAGGCTTGTTCTTGGGCCGTAAACTCCAAAATTTTTGGTGTTAGAATGCAAACTAAACACCCCTAAAGCCTTTAGATGAATTTTAGAAGCCTTTCTATGCAAGTTTTAGACCTTAAAACACATTATATCACTCTATATTAGAGTTTACGGCCATGAAGAGGGTCTCATGGGCCGTAAACTCCATAATAACCCTCAAATGTCCCATAAAACTCATGTTAGGTCTTGGAATAATCTTAGTAATCACATGTGATTTGTTCTAACAACATTTGGCATCATTTTCATAAAGAATAAGGAGTTTACGGCCAGGAGCCTATGCTAGGCCGTAAACTCCCTTAAATTAATCATTTTGATGATTTTAATCCATTCCATGCATTTAGATCAAAGCCTAGAATCTTTTCCCATGTCCAAGTAAGCCATTTAAGCAATTTAAACACCCAAAACCACACCCACATGAGTTTACGGCCGTAAACTCATGTATGTGTGTGTTTTGTGGTTGTAAACTCATTTAAATGTTTACTTATGGTGAGTAAACTCAAGTCCCTAGTCCCTAGTGCCTTTACAAGTCCTTAAACGCCACCCGGGTCACTCCTAACGCTCATTTTAAGGTGTTTAACCTCATTGGAGTGTAATGTTCCATATGATTAGTGAATGTATCCCTAATTGCATGTATATGGACATTATTTCATTTTTACATAGGGTCATCGCGAGTAATCAAACCCCGAACCAACGTCTAACATTCAAAACCGACACGTTTCCGAGTCTGATGAGTTCATACCCCTACTTTTTTCAATGTTTTTCACTATTTTCAGGGGGGAACACAAGCAAAGTACAAGGGTTTTCTTGTACTCAAAAACTTATTTTTCATGTGTGTGTTTCACATTTCTTATGCTTTTAATACTAATACACGTAACTGATAACCAGTAGAATATATAGCTCACTTAAACGTTTATTTGTGAAATGGGATTTATAAACTGTTATGTTTTATATATTTCACAAATGGTTTCCACATTCTATCAGTTAAAAGCATGAATTTATAATACATGATCAATATATTTCGTACACTGTCTTGTCCTCGGTAACATTCCACAGAGATACGCGAATGGAGGATTATCCTATTATTACTAGTAAATTGTTATTCCGTATGATTGGAGACACGTCCTCGGCGAACACTCCACAGAGATACGCGAGTGGAGGACTACACCCGTAACCAGAATCTCTGGGATTTAGAGAGCGTGACTTGAGTGTATAGATCTATACGGGGCTGACTACCCCACACCTGGCTGCTAGCTACAGCCGAACCGAATTGGTTCAAGGGTGACGAAAGTCATAAGGATTGTGGACTACTTATTGCCACAGGTTCAGTCTTTAGTATGGTTATGGAACTCGCAATTAGGATAACAGAGATTTACTAATAGTAATAATGAATCACATACTACATTTTACAGATAACTAGGATTCAGATTACATCTTTTACATCTTTTACATCTTTTACATCTTTTACATATGATAACCAACATTCAGGAAGGTATGGGATCTTCCTGGGGAAAACTTTGTACATAACCAGGTTTGACAGAAAACATCTTTTACATTGAAAACCAACATACAGGAAAGCATGGGGCATTCCTAGGTAACATTCACATAACTAGAAAAGTGTAACCATTTGTATATCATTACATCTTTTACAATAACTAACTATTCAGGAAAGTATGGGACTTTCCTGGGAATACACTGATACATTTTCAGAAACAGAAAGGAAACATAAACATTCTCACAAAACAAAACTACTTATGAACTCACCAGCTTTATGCTGATTTTCAAACCGCTTGTGTTCTCAGGTCAGCGTTAGAACAGGTACCCGGAGATTTCTTTTGATCAGAAGATGGAGTACATGAAGATCCGTTTCATTTAGTCTATATATACTATGTATCACAACTGTACAAACTTTACTTTTGAAACAACTGTAAAACTTTATTATGTAATGTAATGGTTGTTCTACTTTACTTACTATGTGCACTGGATTTGATACTCAACGTGGAGTCAACCCCGGAAATGTTTCCGCCTTCGGTTTTCGGGCTGTGACATTAAGCTATTTAAAAACTAATTTACCTTCATAAAGATTGCATCACCATTTGGAATTGAATTAAACATATCACCACCAACATGACTCAATCCTGCACAAAAAGACAATACTACCCATAGAAACCAACACGACTTGTATCCAACATGTACTTTATGATGGGTTTTGGTCCTAAGAACATCCTATGTGCTCACACAAACCCTAATGCTTGGATCTAGGTTTCTCTATTGTACATGCAAGTTATCCAAGACTATAAACCCTAATTCTAGCATACAAGTAATCATATTAACATAAGAATGGGTTTAAGTTATTACCTTGATTGTTATGTAGCAATAACAATCCCAAATCCTTCTTGTATTGACTTTAGAAAGCTTAGAGTCACAAATTTCACTCCTCTAATGGTTCACAAACACCAAGAGCAAGAGGATGAGGAGGAGAGAGGATGGAGGCTGCCCAAAACCGTCTACAAACCCTAGAGAAGTCTTAGCCACGTTTTTGGTCATAAGGGATATATATATATATATATATATATATATATATATATATATATATATATATATATATATATATAGGGTTATCTAACAAGGAAACCCTAATTTGGATGCTTAAGCCCTAAGCAACCCATGGATCCCTTACATTAAGGCCTTGGACGATTTCCATATGGGTTTCCCCATAGAATTCGTCCACTCCTTAATATAAGGCAATCCATGGCCCAAATTACAATTATCTTATAATTACAATTTCAGTCCCTTAAGTTTAATTAATCTCTTTTAGTCACAAAACTAATTACTAATTAATTCTTGACTAATATTAATTAAACAATATGATTTCTCCTTTAATATATTATTCTCATAACATATTAATAAATCATATGTAATCCTTTCTCTCCATAATTCATCCTATCAAGTTGCTTTGGTGCAGGCAACCCAAAAGGACCATGCACCATCGGGTCAAGTACATACCAAAATATTTATGGACTTAGACACTAATCCAACAGTCTCCCACTTGGATAAGTCTAATAACTATTATGCGTATGACTTCAGATCCTGATCTGCAATCGTAGCTTTCCAAAGCCACTGTCAACTCTGATCCTATCAGATATGCGTGTCCTTTAGATAAGGGATCATATATTCCTCCATTCTAGATATCGTAAGACATGATTTCAAATCATTCTCTTTGTACTATTTCTCGAATTCCGATTTATGACGACTGACTAATTGAACAAATCAAATTAGCCCTAGCCCGGCCGAGCATTTACGTTTGTCATCACTAAATCATCGAGGGGCCCAAAGATATCGCTTTTATCCTAATTTGGATAAAAGGAACGAATAAACTTTGATACAATGCTTGCTTGCACTCACTCACCTAATTACACACAACAAGATGTTTTATAACACCAAGTTACTGGTGCGTTTACATATTATCAATGTGCAACCAATTTGCAAGATACAACTCACACATCTCGGTTTCAATAATATAAGATGTTATCGTCTCACCAATCACTCGTGATACAATTCATGGAGTGATCCAAGTGAGTATGGGTTTAATCCAATGCTCAAATTCATATTCATAAGCACTCATGAACATTGCAGCAAACATTTGCTTGTGTCTAATACTCTTTTAGACATTCCACACACCAATTCATGACAGTCTTCATTCATACCTACTTCCAACATATGAACGACTGTGGCCCGTTCGAATAATTTGACTGTTCTTAACCAATTAAATTATTCAGGAAGTCAAAACATGCAAAGTGAAACACAAGAATAATACTAATCCCATATGGCCTCAACCCTTTGAGCATAAATAAAACACCTTTTATTTATCACCATATCGATTACTCATTATTTGTCGTTTCGCATAATCAACTTCTTACTTGAATTACAACACTTGTCCCATGCTCCTAGCATGCACACAATGTTTACCTATGGTTCTTAGTTTGTGAAATAGATCAAATTGAACACATTTCCAATCATTCTCATTTCACAACTCCTAATCCCTTTCCATAAGTAAAAGAATATCAAATTCTTGCCACTTATAGAATATATTAGATTCTAACATTTTATGCAATGATCCTTTCGTAATGTCACTGCACCAAAGTCACAAAGACTATTGTCAATGATATTACAAAGTCCTCTATTGGAGATTGTTACAAGACAATTCCATAGACGTGATGTCTCTCACTCAAAGTACATTCTTTGAACATCCTTTTTGCATAAAAGTTTCTAATCTAGTCATAGATTTTCAATATTCAATTCCCAATATGGACACGCTTCCATATTTTCCATATGACAACTCATTCTTAATAGAATCTTATCTATTCTTAATGATGTCGATATGGTCCATCCAATATGGAAACATTTCCATATCTTCCAATACTATACTTCTAACTACTAACAAGCGACCAATCCTCGGCGAACTTTGGATTGTCCTTTGATAGTTGTTTAATTATTTTAGTCAAAACCGATTCTAGTCCCTTTTCCCTCTAAATGCGCTAGACATTTGGAAAATTTTAGAATGGTCAAATATTAAAGCATTTGCAATCGATCCTATACCCGAAGCATATGGGACACGATGCATAATGTCTTACATAAAGATTTGATACTTTATCAATCTTCTGCCATAATGTTTTTTTTGCTATGTTCTCAAAATTCGAATTGTGAAGAGGAATGTCATAATCATAATCGAAATTTTAAGAACACACTATGTACCTTTGACTAAATTTATTAACATTTCTCAACCTAAGCCTTGAGATTTGAAATGAAGCATAATATTCTCTCCCTTAATTATAGCAAAACAACCTTTCAACTCTTACAACTTTGCAAAGTATGACTCTTGTTTTCTATAATTAATATTGCTAACTTGCAATACTTTCCTTAATAATCATACAATCATAACATTTATGCTCCCACTATCATGATGATTATTATAAACATAACACTTATGCTCCCACTAGCTTTGACATGTATTCATAAACATCTTAACTTTCAGAAAAACAATACTTATTGAATTTCTTAAGTTCATGTTTCTAATACTTAGTGCTTTGATAATCTTTTATCAAGGCTTCTTGAACTTATACACCTTTGCCTTAGATAGTTCATATGTGTGTCTAAACAATTGCCAAACCTCACAATTCAAATTATGGAAGGGATACCGTAACCATAATCGAATTCGAGAATGCAATTTTACAATCACTATCTTCTTAAAATCTTTCTTAGTGAAAGTATTTCCTCACAGTCATTTTCATAAAGGAGGAAATTTTATGACACTTACATTTAAACGGCGTATGTGTTCTTATCCATGTGAATTTGTCAAAACCAAAGTTTACGACAAATTCAAACTCATATGGACCGAACTTCCTTAATCTTGATTTCTTGCCTTATGGTAGTACAGCTGCCCACCATGTCTTCCAAGTAGTTAAGCAGCTCACCCTTTCCTATCAATGTACTTTTCATTGATCAAGGTCCTTGCCTTTTATGCATTCAAATGAGAACTCATGGAACTCACATGCATAATTAACTCAATTGGAGTGGCACAAAAATAATGTCAACACGATAGGTTGTAAACCTCAACTCGTGTGCTAGTGATGATGGATAAGGTCTATTTTGATTTGTTCTTGAAACCTTTCAAGATCATTAAGACTCCCACTGACTCCTTGACATATAAGATTCTCTTGTCAGTAAACATTTCTTGACAACCAAATATTCTAGAGTTAGTGTAGTTTTTATCAAAACACTTCATAAATTGGTTCTAGTTGGTCTTTGTCTTATCCAAGACATCACAAATTTTCCATATTTGATGAATGCTATAAACCTTCTTAATACTTATCACTAAATGTCGCAATCTTAACTCTAAGACTTGTTTTGGAACGAAGTATGATTGACTTCTTGATTTAACCATTTCTTTAATTCTTGAATCCTCTTCTTAGACATACAATTGTACTAAGACTCTCTTAGAGGATCAATTGAGATATGGTTCTTAATCATTAAGACCTATCATAAAGCATAAAAGGTACTCTCCCTTCTTCTTAGAATAGAGAAACTTTTATCTTTCTGCCTACTTGATTCTTCTTATTCATTTTGCTATTGATTTAAACCTTTTTAATCAATTCCGAATTACACTTAATCTTATAAGTATAATCATATTTACTAAACTTTTAGTAAACCATGATGAATATCTTGTTACTCTTATGGTGGACTTTGACCAACACACAACTTTGTGTACTCGATCTCCTAGTCCTTCACTTGATACTTTGTCAATGAATTAGTCTAATTTCCAAATATGAAATTTCTCATTCTTCGTGCAACCAAGTTGCATGATTCCAAATTTATGTCCAATTGAAACTTGGGCGATGAGAAACTCTCCCTATTTGGTAAATTCTCGACTTTTCCATAAACACCATAAATAAGAATCATATCCATTTGTTGTAGAAATATGCAAACACCAATTTTCATAATGATTTTGTTGCAAGGAAATGAACAAATAAACAAATAAGTCAAACCAAAATTTATTTTATTTATAAAAGCAGCGGAAAACGTTTGTCCTTACAATGCAAAATCCATTGAAACTATGTATTTCAAAAGGAAAATTTCTAACAACTCTATCATAACTATCTAAGCTCAAAATCTAATCTTCAAGTTCATGCGATCAAGATCCATTCTTTGTGATTAGATTCATCTTTCTCTTTCACCAAGCTTCCTTCCTTTTCACCGATCCTGTAAAACATTCAAATGCAATCTTATCACATTATGTATTAAGAATCAATGAATAGGAACTTAACGGAGTTAGATAGTGGATTTTACCTGAAGTGCAGCCATACTCTTTGACTCTCCCATCTTCTGGACTCTTTGGGCTCTTTGGGCAGACTTGTATCCAACGCCCTTTCTTTTGGCAGCAAACGCAGGTCGGTTCTCCTAGAACGTCCTCGGAAGCATGGTCGGTTGACTTTCCTAACAAATACGCTCCATTGCTTCACCAAATCATTTCTGATTCAGCAGCAATGAGCATGTAAGTTAGGTCAGTGAGGTTGTCGTCATGATCAGTCATATAATACTTTCTTTTGAACTCATTATATGATTCAGGAAGTGACTGCAAAACCCAATTCACAGCCAACTCATCCGGGAATGACACATCCAACATTATCAACCTATGAATGTGTCATTCCTAGAACGTGGGCACACACGGGTTTACCATCTTCATGTTTCATTTCCAATAGGGCTTTAGTGATATTGAACCTTTCAATTCTTCGATCTTGTGGATTAGGGAGAACAATTGGAGGAGTTGGAGGAAGTGAAGCATGATTTCTTATTCCTCGATCGAACCGTGGAATACCATCTTCATGTGGAATGCTTGTTCCACGAGATTTGGGAAGACCATAGTTGTCGAACTTAGACATCTATAAAACGGGAGAAACAAATTCAAGTTAGTTAATTGATTGAGTCCTTAGTAAATCACCCAAATGAGATACTAAGGCTAGGACCCAACACAATATTTTACAACTCGGGAGAGGGATGTCGTAACCCAAATTGCAGAACATTTGAAGGTAAGTGAATGACGATTCACTAATTTCCACCATGAAAAAACGAAAAAGAAATTTAAGTTTTAAATCTATGAAAACTCCTAGATCCTATGAGATTCATTGAACATTTCAATGGCATGTTTAAATCTCGATATGCCCCTCTTGTTTGTGACTGGGATGCCAAGGATCACAAAGCGGGTGTGAACAACCATGCAAACTACATGGTGCCCCCACATGTTATAGTCACCTATTCGATGTGCCGGTAAACCACACACGCTCCACCGAACTATGACAAACATTGAGTCACCCTTTGCTACCTTTTCTTAGAACCATTTAGTGTGCCGGTAAACCACACACGCTCCACTAACGTCTTCGCAAGGGCACAAAGTGTAATTTCATGGAATTGCATCAATTCACTTTTGCCTAAGTAACTAAGATTGGGAATTTGCAAAACATTTAGTTACTTTTGTAATTCATTATACTTATAATGGAAGGTTTCGTCCTATCCTACCCGTTCGGCTAACGACCCTCCACTAGTCAAGAGTGCGGTGGGTAAGAGTGGATACCCATTCAATCGTCATTTTATAGGCAATTTCCTTAAACACCCCTTATAGACTAGCTTCGTGAATGAGGCCTATTAACGGTAAGACTGAACTTTACTCATACATATATATAATGTTAGACTTTTAATGTTATACATAGTATAGGGTATATTTTACACTTTTAAAATACTAGGTGGTCAAATTTAATAATTATACCTTTAATTCAATTAAATTGTAAACCAAAACTTTTATGGATTTATTAAACCTCTTTTAATTATACACCTTAATTAATTAATAAAACCATAAGGGTGTGATTTGAACTTTTTCAAAACAATACTAGGGTTTTAGAATTTAACATTCCTAATTAAACTTTTAATCAACTTTTAAATTCCAAAACTTGAGGGCAAGTTTTGAAAAATTTCAAAACATTAGGGTTTAGAATTTAAATATACATCAAAATTAAACAATTAATCAAAATTTAAATTCCAAAACTTGAGGGCAAGTTTTGAAACCTTTTTCAAAATATTAGGGTTTCAACTATTTAGATTTCAAAACAACAAAACTTTTGAGGTCAAATTTAAACTATAAAACCTAAAGGGGAAAATATGAAACATTTCATAACACAAGGATCAAATAACAAATAATCTAAATTAACATTTAATCACATAATTATCCATATTTGATTTATTTAATGATTTCTTGCAAAACAATTGACCAATTTAATCAAAATAATTAATCAATTATCACATAAGGAAACAAATATTTTATTAATTGATAAATATCTTCAATTAGATCAAGAATATAGTCATATATATCAAAAAAAACGGATTTATATTGATATAATATGATAAGGCAAGTATCCTCAAGCAAAAACAGCAAGAAATCCCGGTTTTCCCTCATTCTGACCAGCCAACTCGTCGAGTCAGGCATGGACTCGTCGAGTTCATCATGGACTCAACGAGTTCATCAAGAGACTCGGCGAGTTCAGCAAGCAGAACCACAAAAAATGAATTTTTTCAACATACAAGGAATCAATACAATAGAAACCAATCTAGGCCCTGATAGCACTGATGGGTTTTGGTCCAAAGAACATCCTATGTGCTCATACAAACCCTAATGCTTCGATCTAGGTTTCTCTATTGTACATGCAAATTATCCAAGACTATAAACCCTAATTCTAGCATACAAGTAATCATATTAACATAAGAATGGGTTTAAGTTATTACCTTGATTCTTATGTAGCAATAACAATCCCAAATCCTTCTTGTATTGACTTTAGAAAGCTTAGAGTCACAAATGTCACTCCTCTAATGGTTCACAAACACCAAGAGCAAGAGGATGAGGAGGAGAGAGGATGGAGGCTGCCCAAAACCGTCTACAAACCCTAAAGAAGTCTTAGCCACGTTTTTGGTCATAAGGGATCTATATATATAGGAGGCAATTAGGGTTATCTAACAAGGAAACCCTACTTTGGATGCTTAAGCCCTAAGCAACCCATGGATCCCTTTCCTTAAGGCCTTGGACGATTTCCATATGGGTTTCCCCATAGAATTCTTCCACTCCTTAATATAAGGCAATCCATGGCCCAAATTACAATTATCTTATAATTACAATTTCAGTCCCTTAAGTTTAATTAATCTCTTTTAGTCACAAAACTAATTACTAATTAATTCTTGACTAATATTAATTAAACAATATGATTTCTCCTTTAATATATTATTCTCATAACATATTAATAAATCATATTTAATCCTTTCTCTCCATAATTCATCCTATCAAGTTGCTTTGGTGAAGGCAACCCAAAATGACCATGCACCATCGGGTCAAGTACATACCAAAATAGTTATGGACTTAGACACTAATCCAACACTTTATGCATCATAAGTAGTACACATACACATAACAACTTCATTATACAAAAAGTCAAAAATTACAACTCACCGTCAGTTTTTGGAGCTTTTGCAACCACTTCAGGAAAATCGAAGTTAACACCTTCTTTAATGTGCGAATGTTTCTTCAAAATCATCCTCAAGCAATCACCGGCGCTGCCACCTACATCCACACGCGTGTTTATGACACGCAATGTTTATCATGAAAAGAATAGATTATGGGGTTGAATAGAGGCATAGAACAAACTTCCTTCATAGTTTAGATACTTTGTAACACTTATAGTCTTCAACAAAGTCCAGTTCTCAGAAGTTCCAAGAAGTGTAGAAGGGAACATTACCTGAAAGAATTGTTTTCAAACATAATGAGGAAACAATATCTATGATATACATGATCATAATATTTAAAAGGTTTTATTTGCATAAGAACCTAATGCAATATTACCAAAATGGTCAAGTACTTGAAGAAAAAGAACTTACAGTTGACTGTAATTTACCTTGCATCTTAGATTAATGAGTTTTGTTGGATTCAACAGTTGACTGCAATTTTCGCATTGATCTGCTCAGGTAGAGTCATAATTGCATTTTTTGTTAGGGCAGGTACCTTCAACAGGGCAGTCAGCTAAAAATTTCTAACAAGTATCATAGTAAAGCTGCAGTGCGAAATATATACATAACTTACTATACATCGCTACATTACAGTATCAGTTTGGAATAAGTTGAATACAAACAAAAATGTATATGTATACCTGTTGCATTGTGTTCTCAGAAAGGCATTTGTTCTCCATTAACTTTTTAAAGATTGCTTGACAAACTTCGGTTTGTTGTGGGGTTGAAGTTCGTCCAAATTCATCAAAACTTATGTTAAACCAATTATAGACATCCCTGTGAATCACATGATATCTAGAAAGAAAAATATGAATCGATGTTTTTATCGTAGAGCTAGAATTTTAGAATCCAAAATCAACTATTCATCTCAAAATCTTGTAACGTTACATTCAAATTGAGATCGTTACGTGAAAATTCATTACAAAATTCAGATACACGAAACATAGAACGTAAAAATATAAATCATTTATCAAAATATACAACATAAAAATATAAATCTCTTTGATAATGTAGACATGGACATGGACATACCTTTAAACCAATAATTGCCAGCAAGACAAGATCGCCCTCAGGTAGCTCCCGTTGTGCCGTCTCATCTTCGTCTATCAGAATAGTTTCTGCTTCACATGGTCTATATGCAATAGCAACACAATGCAAGCTTCCAGAAGCCATATCTTCAACTGTTTTTTTAATTATTCCACCTGTAATGTAAACAATCATACATTAGAATTTTTTTTTTCAATCAAGATGAAATCTCTTACCTTTTCTTCACATAGGGGGACGAGTTCTCCATCAATGTGCATGTATCTTGTACATGCAGCCAACACAATTTTAGCTGCCCCTTGCCAGTGTACATGAACTTCAAAATCAGGCTCTTGAGAAAAAAAAACAGAATCAAAAATATATTAACTATCTCCAAACAGATAAGAACCAATGTTTTGACACAAAAATTAAGACACAAGGGTATCTTGGTCAAAAATATACCACTTATTTGTACAATTTAAAAAAATGAAAAAAAAAAGAAACTTTTGGTTTAACACACAAGGGTATCTTGGTCAATACTGTGGTTTGGCCCCAATGCATATGAGATACAAGGGATGTAATCCATATTTCCCCCCTTTTTCAATTAGTAATTAGATTGATATAAAGCCAAAAGCAAAGCCCTATATTATCCATGCACTTATACTTTGGTGATTCGAATAATAAAAGAATGTAAGTTAAGGGGTTAGATGTACTATAAAATGGGTTAAAGGACACGCTTAAAATGCAATATATAACACAGTTTTGCAACAGGATATGATAAAGGCGAGTCTTATGTCAAAGACTAATAGAGCATGGTTTAAACCGGGTCGTATGAGGTTTATAGAAGCCTATTTCTTTCCAAGCAGTTGTATAATATTGAGAAAATAGTTAAACAGGTCCTTTATAACTTATATATATGCCCGGTTCCTAGACAACCAAACTGTACAACATCTATTACACAGTGGCATTAAACAGTATCAGTAACGTTAGAATTGCATCACTCATACATCCCATCATGCACCAAAAATTGCTATAGAATCAAAAGTTATGCTCAATGATAAAACAATTACCTCTTGATTGATTAAGATTTAATCCTCAGAAGAAACTTTTGAACTCATAAAATCTTTTTTATGATTAGCAACCCTCTTCATGCAAGCCGCTTTTGATCTTCCTGGAACAGCAGTTGTAATCTTCTCCCACCTCAAGGCTGAATCTTATGGGAAAACTTTTAAAGCATTGAGCAGAGCTATGTCCTTGGTGGAGCTCCAACTTCCACCATTACTGAACTGCTCCCTTCCATTCTTGATAACCTCATAAACCCTCTGGTCCACTGCCATCCTATTTTTCAAAAACTTTGAAAAAGAATCTAAGTCAACAATTTTCATTATCGACGTGAGATTACTATGTCATCATTAAAAATTAGGGTTTGGGAATCAGGGAATTTCGATGGTGGAATCGTGAGAGTTGGGAGGAGGTGGAAACAAAATATTAGATTTCTTTGATTAAAACAAAATTGAAGGTAAATCATTTGATGAGGGACTGTATCTGTAAGAATAAGAAAATGAATGTGATTTTGATGGAACCCCAACTGTATCTGTAAGAATAAGAAAATGAATGTGATTTTGAAGTAGAAAATGAGAAAGTGTTAGGGATATAAGAGTGAAACCTCGAGGTTGGCGAGGTGAGGTGAGGTACTGCGATCATCGATTGTTGTAGAGGCCAAGGAGAAGTGAGAGCATTTTTGTTCTTGAAAAAAAAATCCTCCTACGTTAGATTTGGAAGTAATAGAAAAGAACCCAGTCGCATTCGTTTTCTCCGCCGTTGACGGCGGTTTGTGGAGACGATGATGTCATCGTGTACTGCGATGTGGCATTCCGATCTTGAACTGAATTATCAGGTGTGCGGTTTACGTGTTCATCCAAACCTGTCAAGATAATAAGTAACACAATCAATATAGATTAGAATTGGTAATTAACATTTTCAATCTCATGTAATCATCATTACTACTTGTTTGTTTTTTAATTTTCTTCTTAGGTGTTGAATATTTCTTTTGTATTTGTCTTTTAATCCGAGGTTGTCCTGTTTCGTTTCCTCCATGGTCTTCATCTTCCATATCAATAAGCACTGGATTGGATTCTTCATTAGTGAATTTGCTGAATGTTGTCTTTAGTAATATCCTCTCGCTTTTCTTTCTACCTAAAAATAACATTAAAATAACACATTCATTGATCAATCACCAATGAATCATTAATTACTAAATCAATTATACATGGTCACTAATAAACACATATTCAATCAAACAAATACTCAATGACAAAGTAATGTCTAAAAAAATCAAAAGTAAAAACAACCTACTGAATGAATACTACTATATAAAACCATACTTTCCCATCAATCAATATTAAATACATATTATTGAATAAAAAAAATCATAAACGAATACAAAAGGCATAACGGATACTATCAATGTAATGCTAGTATACTTAAACACCATTAAAAATCACTTACTTTCGTAGCTTAATCACCAATGAATATAACAATCACAACTGAATACCAAAGTATATCTACATTTGTTAAACGTAACCAACAATGATTATCACCACTTAAGGAACAGTGTAAACCATTTGGTCACATACACCATTATTCATTAGTTACTACATCATTCATAGGATCATAAACACATATTTACTCAATCAAGTACATAATCACAGGCTAAAATGCCTTTAACAATCAAAACTAAATACAACCTAAACAAGGAATAATACTACAAACGGAGTTCTCTACTATAAACAATAATACTTTACATTTAATCAATATTGAATCCATATAGTTCCTTTCATAAGTCAATAACAAAAATCATTTTCGAATTAAAATATCATTAGTGCATATAAAACACATAACATATGCTATCAATGTCATTCTTTTGCACTTAAACACCATTCAATCTTGATTAGTAAAATTAATTATTCCTGTTCTGGTAATCATCAACTACTTCATTTGAACTTCAACAACAGAGTCTAAAAGAAAATTTAAAGAACCCTAATTTTAGGGTTTTCACAATCGTGCTTAAATTGAAAGAAGTCAACTACGAATACACATTCATCGACAAGACCAACTTTCAAATATAATCATAAACGAATATTCATAAGTAAATTTGATATTAAACGATTGAAAAATTGAAAAACAACTACGATTATCAATTTCGATTACACATTCAGAGACAAGATCGTTTTTTTCGAAATTTAATATTTTAAACAACATTCATTTACGATTTTGCATCACTGCACTTCATACAAGACAATATAACAAAAAAAAATCAAAATCCCTACTTCTAGGGTTTTCAGAATCAATTAAAATGTAAAGAATCAGTAAAATGAAATCGATGATTATACTCCTTTTCCAGTTATACCTTATTCATAATAGATTAGAAAGCTTACTTTTTCCACTGAGGTTCATAATCGACGACATTCCTTCACCTTCAACCTTTCACATACTCCAGAATGCACACAAAGTGTTTATCATAATAGATTAGAAAGCTTACTTTTTTCCACTGAGGTTCATAATCGACGACATTCCTTCACCTTCAACCTTTCACATACTCCAGAATGCACACAAAGTGTTTACGGAAGAACAGTAACAATCGACTATCGTATAAATGTTTATTTTTGAGATTATTTTGCATTACAGATGTAGATACGATCAAATCCTCCCAAAGACTGTGATTACTAAAACATAGGAACAGTTTCTTGAATTGTATCACTTATCCGATATATTCGAAATGGATGACATCCTAAAATTACTTGAATACCCTTTTCTACTTTTTTTAATTCAAAAACAAATTAAAAGCATTTAATTTTATTTTAAAATTAATGATTAATAATAGCCTTAGATTTAGAAATTTTAATATACTAGATTTGTTCTCCCGTTCTCAACCTTTTAGGTGTTCTCATTTGATCATTTCTCTCTCTCTCTCTCTCTCTCAATATATATATATATATATATATATATATATATATATATATATATATATATATATATATATATATATATATATATATATATATATATATATGTATTTTGTAATTTATATGCATATAAAGTCGTTTCATATATTTTATCTATAAATAGATAAAATATCTCAATCAAAATTTATCCCTAAACCATTGTTACTTTTATTTAAAGTTCTTGTTATTACATCTTCTAAAATGGATCCAAGATCATCTTCAACAAAGAAGGTTAAATACAACCGTAGCTACACAAACAAGAATTTTCCAGGCTGAGATTTCATTCTTTTCAAAAAATCGACTTGACAATGCATCAAATATCATCACTGATCTGAAGATTGAAAATCTCTTCGCTAATCTTGATATTGGTCACAGAGACAACAAAGTTAAAGTGTTGGAGGATATCCAATCCCAATCAAAACACGTTGTTGCTTATCTTCATGAAGCTAATGCGTCAGACAAAGTGTTTCAAAACCTTTATGGGGATTTAGTTGAGTGCGGAGGCAGACCGAGTTCATAAGCCAAAGTAAATGTAAAGCAATAGTACATTGCTCGAATTAAAATCACAAAGAAAATGCAGCCAAAAAGTGCACTGTTGCGTCTGGATTTAATATCCACACAGGAACAGACCACAAAGTTGCTAGCTAAAAACACCAAAAGAAAATGTAGCCAAAAAAGAGAAATATATGTTTGCATTTTGCCTAATTTTAACTGTTGTGACTTGTGACTTCATGACTCCTGAGTTACCTGTTGCCAAAAATACAGAAGTTAAAATTACAAATCAGATTATACATCCTGCACATATTCACAGATTAACAAAATGTCTTTACATGTTTACATTTTAACTCATTAACATGTTTAAGACCATTGGTTATTAGAAAGAGGAACAAAAAAACATTTTTTACATGAATGTAATGGATCAAGTGTAAATATTTCCAGCAATGGTATATATATATATATATATATATATATATATATATATATATATATATATATATATATATATATATATATATATATATATATATATATATATATATAGCTGCCATTGAACATTGTATTACATCAAAAGTTGCAGGTCGGGAATATGACTTACCGAAAGGAAGGATATACAAAAGAAAACCAAAGAACATATGATTTATGTTTTAATGGGAAGTCCTCATAGAGAATGTACTCGTTTGGAAATAATTTTTGATTTATTATTATATTTAGAATCAACACAATTTTAACCATGATATACGAAAGTACCAACTTAAAGTGCTACATAATAAAATGTTAGTTTAAAAAAGTATAAATCACAAACCTGAAATGAGCTTAAGGGTAGGTTTGTTACAATGGGACATTTCGGATGATGCAGATAAAGGGGCCATTAACGTCTTTTGCACAAACGAAAGATCGGATGGGGAGCTAGTCAATGGGTCACCTTTTTCCATCAATTTTTGGTGGACAAAAAACATAACTTTTTGTATAACCGGTCTATCAAAAATGTCATAGATGGTGTTTTTTTTTGGAAAAATAAACTTTTTAACCTCTAATTTCTACGGTGGAAAAACATTCGAGGAAAAGACTATTTAAAAAATAATTCACATCTATTCCCACAAGAAAAAAAAATAGTTTTTGTTTTTGAAAGACGTTTTCTAAGTTCCAAACTTATGTGATATTTTTTTCACACACCAATCTTGTCATCACTGCTGCTACCACCTCTGCCAACGCCGCTACCACCATCGATGTCGCTGCCGCTGCCACCATCACCGTTGCACTCGGCGCCACCACCACCACCACCACCATCGCTGCCACCACCAACACCACCACTCTTTTTTTTTTATGAAGACTTTAAAAAACAAACATTTTTTATGAAGAGAAAAGACATGGAAAATTATTTTTGGTCCACATTTTATTCCACAAACATGGAAAAAGACCGAAAACATTTTACATCTTCAAAAGCAAACACCAAATTAATCTTTCGACTTTTTTCAGATGCTAATTGATTTTTCTTACCTACGCCTTATGCGATACCAGATTATCATGACCGAAGCAGCAATGGCCAAACCCGCAATGGTTTGTGGCAACATGTTACTCTTATTATTCTTCTTATTCATGTAGACGTAGTAAAGAGGAAAAGGTGGCCTTTTTATGAATCCTAACTCGGAGAGTTTCTTATGTGATATTGCATACTGCTCCAGGAATGAATTTGGATTCTACAAGAAATGATTCAACATAAACATAAATTTTTAAATTTGTATTGAGATGATAAAATACGAAATAAAACCAAATATATAATACCTAGAAAATAAACTACATTACTATGATGCCCATGTGGTAGCAAAATGCAAGTATTTTGCTATTATAGGTATATATAATGTACATTGCTATATTATTAAGACATAAAACAAAGTACATTGTCCATACATGGTAGCAAGGGTAAAGTAGCCTGTTTTTCAATATACCTTACAATGGCTTAGTAAGAAAATGTTGAAAGCACAATGTTGTAATATAAAGAAATGAAAGTATGATGCCATAATAAACCAAATAAATGAAAGTGTGTTGCCAATTCTTGCAATTAGAATTCTATACCTTGGCATATGTAATAACATATAAGCGAAACCAAGCATTAGTCATCAATAATCGATCTGAAGGAAGCAGTAACAACCCCTCCGGCTCTTCGTTCAGCAAGTTCACCAAACTTTTTCCTTGGAACCCTCTCAACGCCCATGGATCCAGCTTCATGAACTCATCCTTATGCGCTTTCAGCAGCTCCCTAGTTTCAAAAGTCTTTTGTTATATTAAACAAAGATATTGATAAAAGTATAAATATTTATGACATATACATGCACGCTTTCCAAAAACTTGGTGCTATCGAGTATTAAGAAAATATGTGAATGTATTTCGATTTATGATAAAATCCTACTTTCATTTCTTTCTATTACAACATTGTATTTTGAAAAATCTTCCCAATTATAGGAAAGTAAACTAAATACAAAGCAATTTTCACTAATATAATTGAAAAGATTTTTCTAATTATAATGTCCAAATAAGAAAAAAAAAAAATAAAGTACAATACTATAATTCAGTAGACTTTGTCCTGATGCATAGCAGTACAATGTTGTACTAGAAAGAAAAAAAATTTGGATGCTATAAGTACATAAATAAATGAAAGTAATTTGCCATTTCTTTCGATTAGCCTATACAAAATTATAATTTGTAATGTCCCTTAAAACAATCAACAAGCCTTACTTAAAGTATGAGTTATCAAATTTGAGAGGCTTTCCAATCCAAGGTCCATCAAAGTCTGATCTATCTTCTTGGGCTCTATCCTGATGACGGCAAAAAACAAACCAAATGATTAATGCGAAAGTGTTTCATATAAATGCATAAAAGATGTAATTGTTTTTTAGGGCGTTATAACTTAACAAATAATATGGATTATTTTTCAAAGTACAATGCCCTAATACGAAAATGGTTTGAAAAAATTTACTAGTACAATGTCATTATAAAAAAATTAGGATTGTTATTTCTTGTATGTAGACCATCTCCAAAGTCCAAACAAGTAAGATGAAAAATTACAAGAATATGGCCTCCCCAAAGAACTACAATGTCCCTGTCGCTGCATAAGCCCATGCGATTAAACTTGGCCCTCAGATCTGATGCGCCTGCCATAAGTTTAAGAATAAAACTAATGTTAAACATTAGTATACAGTTAAGGCTGAATTCGGCGCGCCACAAATAGTTGATAAGCTAGCTTATTTTTTGATTTTTTTTAATTGTCATGTTTGGCAAGTCAAAACGTGGTTGATGAGCTAGCTTTTTGAAAAGCTACTTAGAGTATCTTTTCGGGAGTTTTTTTTACAAACGTCATTTTTTGTCAGCTAGCAGCTAGGGTTTTAGCTAGTCTGCCAAACATAGCCTAAGTGATGAAGAATAACACTTTATGTAAGGCTTAGATACAAGATATGACCATATACTTTCATTTTATTTGTGTATTATGATATCGTACTTTCACTTCTTTCTATTACCATTGTATTTTCTTATTAAGACATTGGACTTTAAAAAATCAACCCAGTAATGCACTTTCATGTTTTTTCTTACTAAGACATTGTACATTTGGAATTTTAACCTATTATAACAGTATGAATTTGTATTTTCTTGATACTGCTATAGTTGGAGAGATTTATCAATGTACAATGCTATTATAGGAATATATGAAAGTAGGATGCTACAATAAAGAAAACAATGGAAATGAAGCTTTTTTCTGCTAATCGGAAAATTATATACTTCCTAAACAACAATATTGATACGATTTAGAAGCTTATTATATTTATCTCTCTAGTAGTATGACACACATCAGTGAATTAACTTTAGTGAAAAACAACCTAGATCTTTATATGAGATGAAGAATGAGTGTATGATTCAAAACCTTTTTCAGCATCCGGGAGTCTGCCTTCTGCCGTCCATTCCTCCGAATCCTAAATGAAATACAAAATATGTAAAAGCGATAAGAATAATCCTCTGTGATATTTTTATTTTATATATATATATATATATATATATATATATATATATATATATATATATATATGAAGATCTAAAAATTTAGAAAGTTTGAATTTATAAGGAAAGAGAAAAATATATAACTATTAAAATTGAATTGCATATATATATTTTTAAATTTAAACAAATTTAAATAAATAAACAATTAAAATAATTGTGTTCAATTTAGAAATTTAGTAATTATAAAGAAAGTTGTATTAATGAATTAGATATGCATTTATTAGTACATTTATTACATTTAAATATTATTTGGAATTCAATAAATGGAAAAAAAAACCCACAAAATGAGATGAATATAATTTAATATAAATTTACCACTAAATAGCATGTGACATAATGCATGAAAGAATAACAAGTGACAAAAATGATGTGTGTGTGATAAGAACCTACAAATGTATGTAAGAAAGAAGTCGCGAGTTAAGAGACAAGAGCAAGAGCAGTTTAAGGCCCTTTTTGGAAATCAGTTGGATCCTTTAGGTCATCCACGTAACAGTTAAAAGAGAAGTAACAGTTCTGATCCAATAAGTTAGGAGCAATTATCTTTTCTGTATTAAACCTGTAGTTGATGTTTTTCAGTTGTGAGTCAGATAATAAGTTATTTGTGTTCTTGTAAACAAGGAGATTTACCATCTCGAATTTAACCCTATTAATCTAAGTAGTAAGCATTCAACTATTTAATTTAATCAGTTCCTATCATTTGGTTCCATTTCCGGGAAACTTCTTGAAGACATGGTGCATACCCGGAGCAATTCAGAAGAGGGAAACCAACCACCAGAACCTGTAGCAGTGCAACTAGCCGCAATCGCCAAGAAGTTGGAATCTATAGATTTGTTGCTGAGGGAGGTAGCAGCCCTCAAATCTCAATTGCACAATAAAGAAAGATAGGTTAATGGAAGACATGATGAGGGAGACTCATCTTGGCATAATCAAAGGCACCGGCCCCATAAAAAATATTGTTTTTCCTACCTTTAGTGAAGAAAATCCACAGGGTTGGATTCTTAAAGCAGAGAAATATTTCTGCTATTATGACATTCCAGATGAAGAAAAAGTGGATGTCACATCGATACATTTGGAGGGTGATGCATTGGATTTTTATTCTTGGATATCTACCGATCAATCAGCAGATTTTTGGGAGGGTTTTGTTTGAGCCTTGCAAAGAAATTTTGGACCCACTAAATTCTAGAATCCGGATGAATTCTTGTGTAATGTTAAACAAACAGGAACAGTACAATAATACATACAAGAATTTGCCAAACGATCTTCATGGGTGTCCAATTAACCGAAAAATTGTCTTTTAGGAGTGTTCCTTAACGGCCTCAAAGAAGAATTGAAGGCGGATGTACGAATACAGAAACCACAAACAATATACAAAGCGGTAAGTATCGTTTTAGAATTTGAATCTAAACTCAGCCATACCCGATTTGGGAGAGGATCTACTTGGACAGCACCATCAAAAGCATCTCAAAATGAGTACAAAGATACGACTCCAACAAAAAACTTTGCCAAAAATAATACCAAACCACCCTTGCGAATTTCTGATGTAGATAAGCAATCTCGATTTAAAATAGGAACTCTCAAGGTGCTGGAAGTGGAAGAAAAGCTTGAAGACTAGTCTCCTAATGAAACTGAAGAGATGGTTGAAGATATGAATGATGTGGCAGAAATTAGTTTACATGCCATTCTTGGAAAACCCAATCCCAGAACTATGAAGGTTCAAGGTATGCTCCAATCTACAGAAGTAATTATTTTAATTGACGAGGGATCAACACATAATTTCATCTCAGATGTACTAGTTAAGGAATTGCGACTTAATACTCAATCAGTGGCACCGTTTGGTGTTCAGATTGGAAATGGTGATTTCATCAGATGTGGTCACATGTGTAAAAACCTTCCAATACAAATCAATGATATTAAAGTTGTCCAGGACTTCTATCCTTTTTCGATTGGTGGAGCAGATTTGGTTTTGAGTATTCAATGGTTGGAGATATTAAATACAGTCCAAGCAAATTGGAAACAGATGTTTATGATTTTTAAGGTAGATGGTAAAACTTATTAGTTGCAGGGAATTACTACAGGTTCACAAAAGTCTTCTAGTTTTTAATACTTGGCTGTTGAACCGGTTAATCCACCAGAAATTCCCAAGGTGCTTCCATCGGTGACCAGCCGATATGATCAGGTCTTTGAAGAACCCAAAAGTCTTCCAGATATACCTGATCTTAAACTTAGTTTAATTCAAGAGTGTCATAATTCACCAGTTGGAGGACATGGCGGTTTTTTAGAAACCCTTAATTCAAGAGTGTCATAATTCACCAGTTGGAGGACATGGCGGTTTTTTAAAAACCCTTAAATGATTATCCCTCCAGTTCTTTTGGCAAAAATCAAACAAGAAGTCAGGGTATTCGTGCAAAATTGCCTCGTATGCCAGCAACAAAAATACCAAACACTTTCCCCGGCTGGTCTCCTCCAACCCTTACCAATTCCGGTTCAAATTTGGGAGGACGTTTCAATGGATGTTGTTGTGGGGTTGCCCCCATCCAACAACTTTGATACTATTTTGGTGGTAGTTGATCGCTTAAGCAAATACGCCCATTTTCTGAGTTTGTCTCACCCCTTTACAGCAAAAAGTGTCGCTGCCCTTTTTTGTAAGGAAATTGTTCGTTTACACGGTTTCCCACGTTCCATTACCTTGGACTGTGATGTGATTTTCTTGAGCACTTTTTGGCAAGAACTCTTTCATTTAAGTCAAATCAAATTGCAATTAAGTACCAGTTACCATCCTCAAACGGATAGTCAAACAGAAGTTCTCAATCGGTGTCTCGAGGCCTACTTGTGTTGTTTCGTCCATGAACAACCAACTAAATGGAGTTCATATATAGCATGGTCTGAATACGCTTATAATATTGGGCACCATACTTCCACAGGCACAACTCCTTTTTCCATTGTGTATTGTCACACCCCAAAACCGGAACGGCGGAAACGTTCGGGGGCGGAGGACGTCATTTACAATATCATAACAATGCAAAGTAGTAAACAAGCAACGACATCATCCATTGCATTAATAGTATAATTTCATATAAATGTGTTCTTTCATTGTAATGAGACACCAAAACATGAATCAAAATAAAAGACGAGTCTTGAGTGTGCTTTGTCTTCTCAAAACCTGGTCATCGTACCTGTCTACTGGTGACCTGAGAATACAAGTTATTTTGAAAGCGTAGATCAGCATTTAAGCTGGTGAGTTCATAAGTATTTAGTGTCAATGTTTGTATAAGTTCGATGAAAATGTTTGTAAATGTTCAATGTAAATGTTTGTATATGTTTGAAAACTCCTATAAAATCCTATATTTTCTACTAGTATAAAAAGTAGTCTTTTACCAAGACCCGACTGTTTTGAATGTTTGTTTCTCTGTAAAAGTGAATGTTTTCCCAACTGCGACTATCATTACCAAAATATAGTTTTATATTACCCTTTATGTGTGAAGATCACAATTGGAATATAATGGGAAAATGTATGTGTGTACTGCAGTATTTTACGTATTAATCACTGTAGTCATAACTACTTTAACAAATGGTTTAATAAGGCAAAATGTTATATGATTGTTATGATTGTTACCATGCTAAACCGACTATAACTCGATGATGAAAGACGTTGGAAGAAATGACATTTGGCACCCGTGGACTTGCAAATCCCACTATAGCGAACAACAAAGGTGTAGGATAGTCAATCCAGTATAGATCTATACGCAAACTCACGCTCTCCCTCCAGGAGATTCTGGTTACAAAACGTGGCACAACGAAATGGTCGTTGTGTTATGAAGTAGTATCTCACATTATGTTATCTAGAATCTTGTTATAGTATACTTGTTATAGGAATAGTATTCTCTGTATAGTATTCTTTGTACAGTATGCTCTGTATAGTATTCTCTGTTATAGTATTCTCTGTTATAGTGTTCTCTGTCTAGTATTCTCTGCTATAGTATTCTCTGTTATAGTGTTCTCTGTCTAGTATTCTCTGTTATAGGAATTGTATATGATAGTATTCTCCTAAACTATACCTATTATAGTTTACTAGTAATTTATAGTATTTGAATGAATGAATGTATACATTTGCTACCCAAAGGTACTGAACTGATTGAATAGAACTTTTATGTCTACATATGTATACATAATATATAACTAAGGTTTAGATGACACTCGGACAACTAACCGATACCCTAAGTCCACATCCAAACAAGGAAAAGGAAGTAAAGCGAGTTAGCAGTTCTACGTCCTTTAAACCCCATTTATATAACTATACATATCTAGGCATGCTTTTGACAGTTTATATAAGTTTAAAGAAGTTTAATGATACAACTGAAAGATAAAACAGTTTGAAGAAATATTGATGACTTGATGTCGGTTTGTAAAACGATTTGAAAACAGTTGTTTGATAACACATTTTGAAGGATATGAAGTCCTTTATTTGAAACACAGTTACAAATTACATGTGATTGATTATATAACTACATGTTTTCTACTTGTATTCCTCCCATAAAAGCATTTAAAATCATTTAAAAGATAGATTAATGGGTATGAACTCACATGTAATGAGTGACGCGAATGAAAGATCGATAAAGGATGCTAAGTGTCAAGTGAAGACTTTAGCACACACGGATCCTATTTAACATATAATGACACATATATGATTACAACTAGTGTTTAGAACAACTAATCTTGTAATAGAACAACCTTAGGGACTAGGAAACACTTGCATTGAAGTGTTAAACCACTTAGGGTTGCATGTAAGGGTAGTAGGGCCTCACATTGGAGTTTATGGACCATATGGTAAAACCACATGAGTTTACGGCCCATGAGCTTATGGCCCAATGAGTTTACGGCCGTAAACTCATGGTAACTAATACTATTTTGTGTTTAAGGTCCTATGGTTCACTAGGAAGTGTTCTAGACTTAGTTCCAAGGCTTAGGAAGGTGATGTACCAACTTTGCACCCAAAAACTAGGGTTTACGGCCTTGGGAGATGCCTTGGCCGTAAACACCTTTCACTTATGATTTCTTGATGATTTCTAGGTGTAAACTAGTTGATTCAAGTATATAGCAAACTAAGACAAGAGTACTTACAATGTAGAAGCTTGATTGGGTGTTTGAGGTTCAAGAACACTAGTGTGTGTTCTGGGTGAAATGAAGAACACTTGAAGATCTATCAAAATGGAATGATTTAATGGATGAAATCAATGATCTGTGACAACCCGAAATTTTCTATCCTGTACAGTCAAGTGCTTCATTGAAAGTCAAACTTAATTCTGTCATCTTTTAGCACAATTAGGATTTTATTTGAGCGTTCTGAGCCTTGTACACTTAAGGGATAAATGTCGGGGTTTATCTGCTGAAGTTATTGCTCAAAGAACAAACCTTAAAAAACTTGTCAAGGAGTTCACGACCACCTAAATGGAGTTTACAGCCGTAAACTCCATAAGGGCCGTAAACTCCTCCTATATGATGAATGTTAAGCCATTAGTTCATTTCCTTCTTTCCCTTGGCTGAAATCCTCTCAAGTATCCCCCGATCTTCGACCCCGATCTTCAAAACTCGTAAGTTTCTTGTCCTAACTAGTTGATATCTTACATGAACTAGTGATCTTACATGATTTCATCCGTGAAATCATTCCATTTTGTAGATCTTCAAGTTTCACCAAGAACACAAACTAGTGTTTTTGGCGAAAAACGACCATTCAAGCTCCTATATCGTAAGTACTCTTGTTCTAACTCGTTGTACACTAGGTTTCACATGTTTAGGGCTTAGAAATCACAAAGAATCATGTGATCCAAGGAGTTTACGGCCAAGACATGTTCTTGGGCCGTAAACCCCTTTAAGTGGGGTAAAATTCACCCTAACACCTTACCAAGCCTTGGAACTTAGTATAGAACCTTACACCATTGAACTAGGGACTTCAAGACACGAAATGGTACTTCATACCATGAGTTTACGGCCGTAAACTCATGGGGAAGTGGTCCCCAGGCCATAAACTCAATATAAGGTCATTCTTGGACCTTAAACCCACCTAGCCTCTTCTTTAAGCCTTGGAGCACCTAACCACTTAAGACATAATAGCTTTAAGCCTCATTTGGAGACCCATCTGAGTGTTTACGGCCAGGAGTAAACTCCCCTGGGCCGTAAACTCCAACAAGTATGGTCCATGGACCATAAACTCAAACACGATGCCTTGCAATCCCTTATTGCAACCCAATGGCCTCCTAGCACTTGACCAATGTGTTTTCCACGCATTAGGATGTTTATACTTTTCTAATTGGTGTTATAATCACTAATTATACATACATATGTCTTTATATGTTATTAGGATCATTGTAGGTGTCTAAGTCTTCACTTAACACCAAGCACTTGTCCGACACTTCCATACGATCCACTCACTGCAGGTGAGTTCATACCCCTTAATTAACCTTTTAAATGTTCTTAAATGTTTGTAAATGCTTTTATGGGGGAAATACAAGTTGAATCATGATAGTTATTATATCAATCACATGTGATTAATAACTAGCATGCAAATGGATTTACTAAACTTTTAGCTGTTTTACCAAACATATTACTTCAAATAACTTTCTCAAACGTTTTTACATGTTAAAACTCCTTATCAAACTGTCTCACTTACTGTATGTTTCATTTCAAACTCTGTTACTATTGTGTTTCAAACAAAGGTTTTTACTATACTTAAAACTGTTTTATCCGGCAAACTACTTTCAAATCGTTTTATAAACTGACATCAAGTCATTATTTCTTAGTTATTAAACTTTTCCAAGATTTTACCAAACTTCTTTTATACTTTTATATTGTCAAATGCATGCTTATATATGTATAGTTATATAAGTAATGTTTAAAGGACTTAGAATGGCTAGTTCGTTTTATCTCCTTTTCCTCGTTTGGATGTGGTCTTAGGGTATCAGTTATTCGTCTGGATGTCATCTAAATATTAGTTATATATCATGTATACATATATAGACATAAAGGTTCTATCAGTCAGTCCAATACCTTTGGGTAGCAAAGGCACACTTACGGTTACACACATACATTACTAGTAACTATAATAGTCATAGTTAGGAGATACTACTTACTAACTCAAGTACAAGGAATCACACAAGAGTCAGTTCGTTCATGAGTCTATACGAATACATTACATACTATATGAAGAGATACTATTACATAGATACTAGTAAAGAGATACGATTACATACTATATAATGAGATACTATTACATGTTATATGAGTAGATACTGTTACATATATTATAGGACTTACTATTCTACCCCCAGGGCTGTTAGCTACAGTAGGGAAGATGTACATCGACGCATGTCTACGGTCAACACTATCCGGCAAGTTACTCTGCCATGATTATCCTAGGACCAAAGGATAATACTTAAATGATTATATTATTTTCCTTATTACCTTTATTTTGTGACACATTCACATAATCGACGAGGTAGATTAGATGAATAATAATAGTTGTACAAGGGAAAAACCTTCACTTATGTAGAGGTTTAAACCTTCAAAACAGTCGAGTCTTGGTAGAAGACTACATTTTATACTAGTAGGAAATGTGGGATTTTCTAGGGTTTTCAAACGTTTACAATTACTTACAAACATTTTCATACTTATACAAACTTTTCTTCAAAACAATTACAAGTCTTTCATTACAAGTTTTACAAATCAATGACACTAAATTACTTATGAATTCACCAGCTTTATTGCTGATACTCACTTTCAAAATAACTTGTATTCTCAGGTCACAAATAGACAAGTACGACGACCAGGTTTTATGAAGACGGAGAGATCAAGACTCGTCTTTTATTTCGATTATTCATTATGTTGTTTTATACTTTGAAAGAACACACTTGTAATTACAATTATACTATTAATGCAATGGATGATGTTGTTGCTTGTTTACTACTTTTCATTGTTGTGATACATTACATGACGTCCTCCGCCCAAAAAACGTTTTCGCCATTCTCGGTTTTGGGGTGTGACATGATCTTTACTAGATAAGGTGATATAACAACAAATCAAAGGAAAGAAATCTTACATTTTTGGAAGATCAAGATGAAGAACTTGATGATACTTGAGAGAGAAATGGAGGTTCTTGAACTTGAAAATGGAAATAATGAAGAAAAGGATGCAAACTCATGCTTTATGCATGAGTTCACGGCCAAAAGAGAGTTTACGGCCCAAACTCATAAAGTTTGACCGTAAACACACATCTTAGGTTTAGGGTTTTGTTTTTTGCACATTGAACCCTAGAAGATACTTCCCGATGCTTGATTCTTGAATGTACTATGTTTAAAACACTCAAATAGACTCTAAACAGTGCTAAAAGTTAGCAGAAACAAGTTTGACTTTGATTGAAGTGAATGGTTTGTACAGATAGAAATTTCGGGTTGTCACATGTATGGTCGAGATCCTCCTCTCCTTCTGCCTTATGTAATGGGCGAAACCAAAAATGCAGAATTGGAACAACAATTAGTTAATCGCGATCATATGTTGCAACTGTTACGTCTCAACCTTACGAAAGCTCAAGATAGGATGCGTAATCAAGCCAATACCAAACGACGCGAAGTTAATTTTCAGGTTTGGGATTATGCATTATTAAAGATTCAACCTTACTGACAACACAACTTAGCTAAACGTTGTTTTGAAAAGTTATCTCTTCGATTCTTTGGTCCTTATCCGAATAAACGTGTCATTGGGCCAGTGGCTTATAAGCTCGAATTACCTCCGGATGCGAAAATACATCCTGTGTTTCATGTTTTTATGCTCAAACTAGTTCTAGGGTCTTTTTCTCCAACCTCTATTACTCCTTTGCCTATCACAAAGGATTGGGAGTTTGAGTTCGATGGGTGCATGAAGCAGGCCAACCTGTACTCAAATTACTGGTTTCTTGGAATAACCGTCCTATGGAAGAAGCTTCTTGGGAATCTTACGATCTGTTTGTTGAGCAATTTCCTTATTTTTGACTTGAGGATAAGTCATTTTACCGATGAAGAAGTAATGACAAGAACCTACAAGTGTATACAAGAAAGAAGTCACGAGTTAAGAGACAGGAGCAAGAGCAGTTTAATGCCCTTTTTGGAAATCAGTTGGATCCTTTAGGCCAACCATGTAACAGTTAAAAGAGAAGGAACAATTATGATCCAATAAGTTAGGAGCAGTTATCTTTTTGTAACAAACATGTAGTTGATGTTTTTCAGTTGTGAGTCAGATAATAAGTTATTTGTGTTCTTGTAATCAAGGAGATTTGCCATCTCGAATTTGGCCCTGTTAATCTAAGTAGTAAGCATTCAGCTATTTAAATTAATCAGTTCCTATCAGAGTCTCTCTCTCTCTCTCTCTCTCTCTCTATATATATATATATATATATATATATATATATATATATATATATATATATATATATATAGGGAAAAAGGGGATATACATTACAGCCCCACCTAAGCTTAAGTACTAAACCTCATCAAAATAAATTGTTTAACTATATAAAGATTACGGTTAATGGAATCACGATTAATACTTCAAGATGTAATTTCAAGATCGACACAATAGGGTTTAGGGTTTAGGGTTCAGGGTTTAGGGTTTAGGGTTTAGGGTTTAGGGTTTAGGATTTAGGTTTAAGGTTTAGGGTTTAGGGTTTAGGGTTAGAGTTTAGGGTTTAGTGTTTAGGGTTTAGGTTCAATGTTTAGGGTTTAGTAATGTTCACTTGGGTGAATTAATAAACGATAATGGAGGAAAGAAAACAGAGATGGTAAAACGATAATGAAATAAAGAAATGTTATGGTGGATGATATATTTACCAAGTGAAACCAAACCGGGTATATTTAGCAAGTTAAAACGACATATTTAGCAATGTTATGGAGGATGATATATTTTAGAAGTTTAGTACCTAAGTTTAGATGAGACTGTAATGTGTGTGTATATATATATATATATATATATATATTGTTGGGTATAATTCTGACTTTTAGTCAAAGGAGGTGACTGATTCAAAACATACAATTTTATTAGGGGTAGTTTAGTCTTTTGCTTAGAGTATGAATAAGTAAAGGCCATGTTGGCCATGTTTTTTTGAATAGTTTAGATAGGTTTAGTTGGCTCCTATTTTATTGCTTTGACTAGGTAGAGTTTGTTTCCCTTAAAAGTGGAGTAGGCAGCTAGGTACGTGTATATATATTGTATGTTATGATACTGAATAAAGTGTAAGAGGTTAGAAAGATGTAGTCCTACGTATCTGTTTTCCTTCTTCTTTTCTGTTCGTGTACAGCAACAACAGGAAACAACTTTTGTTTTCTTTCATATTTAGTTGGAGGTTGCAGGGTTTGTTCCAACATATATATATATATATATATATATATATATATATATATATATATATATATATATATATATATATATATATATATATATTCCAAGGTGTAAAATTTTATTCCGAAGATAAGACATGTGAACAAAAGCTAATATCAATTACATGGAAAATCAAAGTACCTTTCTACCAGGAATAAATTCAATGGTAGGACCACCGGCGACCTCAACAGCAACGACACCCGCAAGCTGCCAATAGACCGCTTATCCATAAGTACATAATATTAATTTAAAAGAACCAAAAACCATTAGTCTCTGTGCTAAATATGATTGAAATAACCTGATAAATGTCAGCATATGAAATCATTGGATGCTTTAACTTTATTTGTTCTGCAATGTAATGTACCACAAATCGTCATGAATAAACTTATTATATTACTTTTGTGAAGGAAAGTTAAGTATGGAAATAAGAATGTTGCGACAATACAGAACAACACAAGCACTTTACCGCAAAAGTCAATGGCAGTTTTCAGTCCTTTGTTAACGCTTTGTTCAAACTCTTCCGGCTTCCTAATGGAGCCATTTGGACCTCCCGTCTGCGTCTCCTTGCAATAAGTTGCAGCATCATGAAATCTACGTACAATCATATCATTTTCAATTTGATCATCACAATATGCATGTTATAGATAAACAAGAAGGATCTTACGCTAAACGGAGCATGATCGGGGCACAACTTTTGCTAGAGATCAGATGATGTAAGTCTCGACGAGCTTTTCGAATTTCTGCACCGTACACGGCATCAACAACAGGCATTTCCATTATTGAATGGTGGTTCATTTTGGAGAGAACGAAGAACGAACGACTCGTGTGTCTTTGTTTATGTCTGTTGTTAATTTCGGTAACTAGCCTCAAGATATCTGAATTTCTCCATATACACGGGCTGAGTACAAAACCTAACTTAATTCATAAAATCATTAATTTAAGGAACCATACCTCTAATTTCAATGCCTCAATTCAATCTGTGTAACCAATCAAAGCATTCTGGATCAAAATCTGCAAAATGGTTCCTTTCTCGATCATTGAATTAGGATTCTGAATTTCTAGGGCGAGAACGTCGAAGGACCATGATGCCCCTATTCCATTGATTTGTCGCTTTGACTACTCTTTGATGAAATCCTTGGAGTTTTGGTGATAAAAAAAATAGCGCAACAGAAATTCCCATGGTTTTTTATTTTTTTTATAAAAGCGCACACACCTACGGCCGACTTTAACGGATTAACGCGACATCCCTGTACCGTTGCATGGCTTTCTTCCCGCCCAAAAGAGCCCTATACGGTTTATTTCCTTAATTCCCTACTTAACCCACTTTATTATTGTTTTTTATTTTATGGAATTACAAAATTTGCCCATTTGTAAAAACTGCGTTCAAAATTTGTAACTTTTATGGTTTTGATCCTGAAAATTTTAATATGATTGTTTTTCCATTTAATTTATCTTTTAAATTTTTGTATTATATGAATATTTAAAAAAAAAATATAGGTCACCCCACCGTACCCTCCATCCCCTCTCTCTCTCTCTCTCTCTCTCTCTCTCTCTCTCTCTCTCTCTCTCTCTCTCTCTCTCTTAGGGGTGCAAACATGCCGAGCAGAGCCCGATCCTAGCCAGCCTCGGCTCGGGCTCGTTTAAGTTATATGAGGCTCGAGTTCGAGCTCGGCTCGATTCAAGCTTTCTTGTACTGAGTTTGGCTCGAGCCCGTAAAGAATTATATAAGATCGACTCGTGCTCGACTCGTTTTTTAACTGACGTGCCTAAATAAGCTTAAGCTCGGATCGATCTCGTTAAGAAGCTCGTTTACTAATATCCTAAATCCATAATTCCCCTAATATGTTTTTATTTTAATATATATATATATAAATAATAATAAATTATAGTATATAAAGGCTCGTTTAGGCTCGCGAGCCTAATCGAGCTTATTGACATAGGCTCGAGCTCGAGCTCGTTTAATAAACAAGCTTAATATTAAGCTCGAGCTCGACTCAGACTCGTTTAATATCGATTTTAAGTCGAGCTTTTAACGATCCGATCCCGAGTAGCTCGCGAGTAGCTTTGCTTGTTTGCACACCTACTCTCTCTCTCTCTCTCTCTTTGCTTCTTAGTCACTCTTTGACTCTCATTCTCCCTCTACTTAAAGTCGGGAAATAATTTAGAATCAAATCATTAGCTTAAAGATTTCCAAATGCATAACATGTAATCTTGATTAAACCCATATGAGAACCTAACCTAGAGATTAATTGATCAAAGGTTTGGAAGTATAGAACATTCAAGGGTGGGTGCAGAGAAACGAAGGGGTTTGTAACGTCTAAAAATTTCAACCAATTTAAAACATTTTGTTTCATCCAAAAACCATTAAGTTAATAACTCGTTTTCAAAATAGTTTAAACATCAGAGTATTCTCAGAACCATATCATAAAAACATAAAACATGAGGAGCGGTATGATCACACCTTCGCCTTGCCACGATCTCCTGAAGTACCTGAAACAATAAACCAACACTATAAGCCCGAAAGCTTAGTGAGTTCCCCCAAAGTACCCATACACACATAAGCATACTCATACAACAAAGAACAACATATTATGGGTCCAATCAACCTTCCGGTTGGAATACCCCAGGCCCATCAACCATCGGGTAGGAATGCCATCATACTGTGAGTCCAATCATCCTACCCGGATGGAATACTCTTGGCCTACAACCATCGGGTTGGAATGCCGATACACCTATACCTACATCAATAACTACTATGGGTCCAATCATCCTGCCAGATGGAATACCCCAGGCCCCTCAACCATCGGGTTAGAATGCCAATATACTATGAGTCCAATCATCCTACCGGGATGGAATACTCCTGGACCACAACCATCGGGTTGGAATGCTACACTTCCTATACATACAAACTACTACTATTACTATGGGCCCATTCATCCCGCAGAATAGAATACCTCAGGCCTCTCAACCATCGGGTTGGAATGCTAACATAATACGAGTCCAATCATCCTACCGGGATGGAATACTCCTGGCCCATAACCATCGGGTTGGAATGCCCCTACACTAGCAATCATGAACACATAACAGGCAACCTCATACCACTCTACAGAATCCACATACTAGGGCCCTATCATCCTACCGAGATGGAATACCCTCTGCTACTGCTCTACATGCATAAATCACAAGTAATCTCCTACCAGCGTGCATAAGGCAAGACCAACTATAGGTCTATAAACATAAACACTACCCAAATACCAGGGTGTTGATCCAACAGAACTTGCCATTACTCAACTATCTTATCCTCCAGGATACTAAGCTAACAGAGCATAACATCATATTACTTCCCTATCTACCAGGGTACTAGCAAGCATATAATCACGTACATAACAAGCTCTATAAAACAATAAAAGGGCCGGCCTTGGTGCCTTAGACCCTTGAGTACAGTGAGGATAACTCACCTGAAACGAAGAACCGAACCGCGAAGGCACTCTCCCGAAGCACTGCTCCAAACTCCAACACCTAATACCATCAGTGAACCATTAACATAAATAACAAATTCACCATAACACCCTTGAAGGTCAAAATCAAAGTCTAGGCCAAAGCCAACTTCCTGACTGGCTCTACTCGCCGAGTCAACCCGATGACTCGTCAAGTACTTATACTCCGAAACTCTTAGAACACAACCTAACTCGCCGAGTCACCCCGAGAATCGTCGAGTCCAAAGATCTCCGAGTCCATCCTGCTCAACTCACAGGGTCACCTCTCGACTCACTAATTCAAGGCTTAACCAGAAGAGGTTGGGGTTCTACGACCAAACTCGCCGAGTCCAAGAACAGACTCGCCGAGTTCAAGGCCATCTTCAACAGACTCGCCGAGTTTTTCTTCAAACTCGTCGAGTCCATGCTCATATTCATACAACTCGCTGAGTAAACCCATGTGACTCGCCGAGCCTCTTCAGTTCTCAATCAATACAGTGGCTTTTCGAGCCATGCAAGGGATCCAATCCATAGATCCACTCTTCTACAACCTAACCCTCACATAAAGTGGCAAACTTTATGTGATTCCGAAGAGTTATAGGCTTAGAACACTTTAGGGCTAGGCTTTGTGACAAAGGGACTTCACCAACCACTTATTGACATAAACTTTGTGACTCTCTGGATCATTACATGCCTATTTCGTTTTTGGGATGAATGAGATCTATTTCGAGTTTGGAGCTAGATCTGAGGTAGCAACCTCAGATCTAGCTCCAAACTCGAAATAGATCTCATTCATCCCAAAAGTGTTCCAAATCTCAAATAACAATACATCTAGAAGCACAAGAGCCCAAGCAATAGATTATTACCTCAAATTAAAGCTCCCACTAAAGTATATCTCGGATCTATACCAATCCCTTGCTGCAATCCTCTTGATCTCCAAGTTCCCTTTTCAAGATTTCCCTTCCAAAGCTTCAATTTCTCTATCAATGGTGTTCCACTCGATTTCTAGGGTTTACAGGTTCTCAAGGGTGGTAAGGAGGCTGAAAAAGGAACATAACATTCTTTATATAGGCACAACCCCTGGGATTAGGGTTTTCTCTCTTTAGCACCAACTCGTCGAGTCCAGCTACCGACTCGGCGAGTTGGCCACTTACTCCGCGACCAATCTCGCTTCGACTCGGCGAGTAAGGAGGCCTACTCGTCGAGTCCCTTACTTAATTTACATTTTAGCCCTTCCACTATACTTCTGAAATTTCGGGATGTTACAACTCTCCCCCACTTAAATTAGGCTTCGTCCTCGAAGCCTACTGCAACATACTTTTCAGAACAAACCCTTAACACTGCAGACTCCGATTTCCCAATTAACTCTGGTCCTTCCGAACCTTACCAACGAACCCCTCTAGAAAATAACTCCTTCTCATGTGGCATCCTTGCCAATCCTCCTTTCCGACCATCAGCTTTTCTACTCAAGGACAACATATAACAACCTAGTATCTACCGATGATACTAACCCTTCATATCATGGACACACATCCGCACCCTGTGAACACTAGATACCACGATCACCCACTGAGCTCTGCTAAGACACTAATCCATCCCCTTTCGCCCAAAATTGGCGATAACCCTGATAACTTGCAACCTGGAACTAATCCTGTTCCCCCTCTGAATCTATCCCATGCACGCTGACAGGGTACCGCACCCTTCAACTCCCATAATCCATCAACCAACCATATCACACAACACTCGTTCCTGGTCCAATCAGCCTCGGGCTGGAATACCAGGCACTCCTATAACGGGTATAGTCATCCCCAGGATGGTATACCCTCGCATCCTCATGTATGTTTGGCCTAATCAAACCTCGGGTTGGAATACCAAATGCACCAGGTCCAATCAATCATAGGGTCCGGTCATCCTCATGATGGAATACCCTAGATTGGAATACCTCCACGTACATAATCCGAACCTTAGCCTTCCCTGGAACCAAGGACCTTGTCCTTGCATCACCCTTGAACACTACGGCTCAGCACAACTATGTGTAACGCACACAAATCTCACCATCACGTCTGTAACGCCCGGGTTTCGGGGCTAAGCATTTTTAGACGATGTAATAGTCTAGGTCAAATATTGTAACTCTTTTTAAAGAAATAAAGATGAAATATTTGAGTATTATGTGAATTATGTGTATTTATTTGCTTATTATTTAATTATAAATGTATAATTAATAAAAGATAAAAATAAGCATCAAAATTAAAGTGTGAAATAAGCCTGATATCTCTACATAAAGTTGTAGTGGTCGAAACAAGGATTTTATGGATATAAAGAACGCTGAAATCCGAGTTATAACGAAGAAGTTATGACCCGTTGAAGTTTCGCGACAGAACCGGCACGATACCGGGAAGCGTAAATAGTGAATTTACGATGGAGCGAGATTTAGCCTTAGCGTTATAAACAAAAATCGTAGAGTATGTTAAACTAAGAACATCGATAAAAAGAACGCCCAAATCTGAATTCGTATGAAGAAGTTATGATTTTTCGAAGTTTCGAGTTAGCAGTGTACAGCCTGAAATTCGAATTTTAGTTCGAGCGGTTTTTGGCTTACGCGACCTACATGAGAGTTGAAGATCTCATTAATAGGAACTCAACGGTAAAAAGATAGACGAAAACGGAGTTCGTATGAAGAAGTTATGAGATTTTAACGGACCAATCCTGCCCCGGCCTGTTAAAAATATAACTTTAGAAATAAAATCAAAATTAGCCGACGGAGTCTAAACGAAAGTTGTAGAGTACGTCTCCACCTACGCATGGATATAAAGAACGTCAAAAACGGAGTTCGTATGAACGAGTTATAAATTATAATAGCATATTTACGTATTAAAATAAAGTATAAATCATGTATACGTACACATATATATACATATGTATATATCATTAGAAAGGTATCGACGATGCGGTCATTATAAGACTAATGTTGAGTTCTTTCGAAATTAGTTTAGTACAAATATCATTAAATCCATTTAAAATTGTATATTAGAGGGGTGTTTAGTTGTTTATATAACTAAAAGGTCATTAAGTAATTATGGAGGGTAGTTTTTGAAAATTCAATTAGTATAAATAAGAGCATTGGGCTCTCATATTTCTTGCACCATTCTCTTGATTTAAGAGTCTTTCTCTCCTTATCCCCCGAGCATTTTGGTACCTCGTGATTCGACTTCTCTTTCTGTAGTTTAGTATAGTAAGGTGAGCGCTGAAGCGCTGCACGAATCTTTCTTAGAAAGATTCAGCGACGAAGTTCTGCCCCTGCAGAGCCCGACTCCTAGCTAAAACCCCCTTGTAAGTAAGTTATGCTTACCCTATTTTAATATAGCTAATATTTAAAATTAGTATTGTTATTATGAACTTATAATAAATATTTGAGCTATTATTATAACTTATATAAGTGTCGTTATAATATATATTTTTTAACTACTCGCGGTACGGGGAATCTGGTTTAAAGGGCCGCATAGGGTTGTTGGATTTCAGAAGTGCTATATGCCAAAATGGTCCTGCCCTCCGGTGTTTTATGTCTGGCCCCTGTCTGTACATAGTGGTTGGAAAATATTGTTTAACGCTTATATAATAATGATAATAATAATAATACTAAGACTAATAGTTGGTCACGGTAAATATTAGACTAAAATTTAGCGATAATAATGTTAGGTTTCGTCGATGGAAAGTAGAATCGTTAGAAGAAAGCGCTGGCCGATTTTGGAATCATCACTTTAACAAGTGAGTGCATAGTTACTTTCATCTTACACATAGATATGAAGTATTTTATATAAATTACGTGCTATGTGTGCATATTATCTGAATACTTGCTATCTATGCTGGATGAACGTTTTTATATATGTTGTCAATAGTTTGAATTGTATATGTATTTTATATCTACGAAAAAATGTTGGGGTAAAACATGGGTAGATATCATAGGTGATGTGTGATAAAATGATGAGAGGCCTCGATGTTGATGTTGTTGATTCTGTCATCTAGCGGAGTATGGATGACGACCACGGACTCTTCTAGACAGTCCAATGGAACGCTAGCAGGCTCGCAACCTGTAGGTGTTTGTGAACGATGTGTTCACCGGTGTACTCCATCCCCCACATGGTTGCCTTTAGGACATTTATTTCTGAGGAATCCCCTTAGCAGTAGTGTCCATCCCGATGTTGATTCCTTAGTCTAGGTCCCTTATGATAGGTGTTTTAGAGACGTAATGTGAGGATAACGGGAATGGGTAATCGGGTTACTGTTGATTGATGAAAATAAATAGCTTATTTATTGTGGGTTGAAAACCCTATGTGCTCATCAGGCTCCCCAGCCTGACCCACTCAGTTTCTTGTATTACAGGTAGTGGCGCATGAGCCTAGATGTGATGTTTTGGATGAGGGATTACGGATATAGGCCTGTAGATATGAAATAATGTAGTAAGGTTTATGTTGTATTGTTTATGCTTTTGATCTGTATCGAACATGACATCCCGAGTCTTTTTAATGAAATACATTTATATGGAAATGCTTTCGATAAATCTTTATCATATTTTGTTTTGGGACAAATTCCGTAACACTTTTATTTAAAATGTTACTCTGATTTTCAAACAAAGCATAAACAAAATCGGTCTTTTCTGGCCTTGAAAATGGGGATGTCACAACGTCCAATCAAACATGCCAAGACAGGAAACATCTCTATTGATCTCTAGGTCCTCGACCTCCGACTTTAATATCCTCATACAAACCTTATTACCGATCCAGACTACTCCCAAGTCTGTCAACCTGCTATCTCACTTTGCTCTATCCAGATCTCCAATCTGCACTACTATCCTTCTCCTCTTCCACGGAGACTGAAATCATGACTACGCCTCAACCATCATCACCATAATGGCATAACCTCATTATACATCACCCCTGAGCGGCGCACACCGTGATCTCATAACTTGCATGTATACTTTCCGATCCATGTGTCTCAGGGGACTTCCGTCCCATAATCCTGGTAGACCTTCCGGTCCTACCCGCAACGACCTTCCGGTCCACAACACTCATAACTAACATAGCCTTCCGCATTTTCCACAACAATTCCACCATTCGGGGGCAACCCCGCCAGCTGCTATCATCCAGCAGCATCCTCCCTACTTGCTCCAAGATCCACGATTCATGCCAACCCTTACTACCACTGAACCGCCTCATTGCACCATTCCAATAATCAACACTCAAACCGCGACAGGTAACTCTCTGCACCCCGCGGCTCATCCGAGAATTTCCCATTTTCCCCCACTTAGAGCACTAGTTATCATTCATAGACAGCGAGGCTGACATACTGCTCAATCAAACCCACTAATACACCGAACTTCAAGGAGCCTAAGTTCCTGCTGGAAATTTCCATTTTCCCGAATCATGACCTTCCTTTCAAACGAAAACCACACCGGACACTAATCCTCAAAATAAAGCCCTCAATGCAAACTTTTCTCTAACACACACAACACTTATATCTCATTCAAGAAGCAACAACACATAATCATAACATAAACAAGATAAAGCAGGAAAAACATAGCGGCTGACACCTCTGGCGTTGACCTGATCTCCTCGGTCACGAGCTGATATGCATGCCATGGAGCCTTTGGAGGCTCTGCTCGACCCTGACTCCCGTCAGTAAGTCTCAAAGTGGCTGGTGTTGGGGCCTGCACTGACCTGGCAGCCAACAGAGGACATTGGGCCTTCATATGGCCCACCTTATTGCAATGATAACGGAGTCGGACTCCTGCAGCTGGAGTCGACTACCTGCAATCCTTGGCTATGTGGCCCTCCTTGCCACACTTATGGCACCCCGAAGAAGAACGACAACTACCCTCATGCACCTTGCCGCACTTCCCACAAGTGCGACTCCTCTGACCTCCCTAACGATAATCTGCGGACCTCATCCACTTCAGTGCAGGCTGCGACTGCACCGGGGACTGCCCCTGCTCTCTCAACTTGAGCTCAATCTCCAACTCGCTCAGCCTGGCGGCCTCCTGCAACTCCAACAAGGTATCACATCTCTGAGTGGATACGAACTGCCTGATGTTCGTCTTGAGCATGCTCAGATATCGGGACATCTTAGCCTGCTCTAAAGCAAACTCAGGGAAAAAACATCACCCTCTCCGCAAACATCATGGTGATCTCCGTCACTGACTCAGAATCCTGCTTCAGCTCCAAAAACTCCTAAGCCTGATGGGTTTTGGTCATAAGAACATCATATGTGCTCATACAAACCCTAATGCTTGGATCTAGGTTTCTCTATTGTACATGCAAGTTATCCAAGACTATAAACCCTAATTCTAGCATACAAGTAATCATATTAACATGAGAATGGGTTTAAGATGTTACCTTGATTGTTATGTAGCAATAACAATCACAATTCCTTCTTGTATTGACTTTAGAAAGCTTAGAGTCACAAATGTCACTCCTCTAATGGTTCACAAACACCAAGAGCAAGAGGATGAAGAGGAGAGATGATGGAGGCTGCCCTAAAACGTGTGAAACCCTAGAAGGATGCTTAGCCACGTTTTTGGGTCATAAGGGATCTATATATATAGGAGGCTATTAGGGTTATCTAACAAGGAAACCCTAATTTGGATGCTTAAGCCCTAAGCAACCCATAGATTCCTTTCCTTAAGGCCTTGGACAATTTCTTCTTGGATTTCCCCATAGAATTCGTCCACTCCTTAATACAAGGCAATCCATGGCCCAAATTGCAATTATCTTATAATTACAATTTCAGTCCCTTAAGTTTAATTAATCTCTTTTAGTCACAAAAATAATTACCAATTAATTCTTGACTAATATTAATTAAACAATATGATTTCTCCTTTAATATATTATTCCCATAATATATTAATAAATCATATTTAATCTTTTCTCTCCATAATTCATCCTATCAAGTTGCTTTGGTGAAGGCAACCCAAAAGGACCATGCACCATCGGGTCAAGTACATACCAAAATAGTTATGGACTTAGACACTAATCCAATAGTCTCCCACTTGGATAAGTCTAATAACTATTATGCGTATGACTTCAGATCCTGATTTGCAATCGTAACTTTCCAAAGCCGCTGTCAACTCAGATCTCATCAGATACGCGTGTCCTTTAGATAAGGGATCATATATTCCTCCATTCTAGATATCGTATTTGACATGATTTCAAATCATCCTCTTTGTACTATTTCTCGAATTCCGATTTATTACGACTAACTAATTGAACAAATCAAATTAGCCCTAGCCCGGCCGAGCATTTACGTTTGTCATCACTAAATCATCGAGGGGCCCAAAGATATCGCTTTTATCCTACTTTGGATAAAAGGAACGGATAAACTTTGATACAATGCTTGCTTGCACTCACTCACCGAATCACACACAACAATATGTTTTATAACACCAAGTTACTGGTGCGTTTACAAATTATCAATGTGCAACCGATTTGCAAGATACAACTCACACATCTCGGTTTCAAGAATATAAGATGTTATCGTCTCACCAATCACTCGTGATACAATTCATGGAGTGATCCAAGTGAGCGTGGGTTTAATCCAATGCTCAAATTCATATTCATAAGCACTCATGAACATTGCAGCAAACATTTGCTTGTGTCTAATACTCTTTTAGACATTCCACACACCAATTCATGACAGTCTTCATTCATACCTACTTCCAACATATGAACGACTGTGGCCCGTTCGAATAATTTGACTGTTCTTAACCAATTAAATTATTCAGGAAGTCAAAACATGCAAAGTGAAACACAAGAATAATACTAATCCCATATGGCCTCAACCCTTTGAGCATAAATAAAACACCTTTTATTTATCACCATATCAATTACTCATTATTTGTCGTTTCGCTTAATCAACTTCTTACTTGAATTACAACACTTGTCCCATGCTCCTAGCATGCACACAATGTTTACCTATGGTTCTTACTTTGTGAAATAGATCAAATGAACACATTTCCAATCATACTCATTTCACAACTCCAAATCCTTTTTCATAAGTGAAAGAATATCAAATTCTTGCTACTTGTAGAATATATTAGATTCTAACATTTTATGCAATGATCCTTTCGTAATGTCACTGTACCAAAGTCACAAAGACTATTGCCAATGATATTACAAAATCCTCTATCGGAGATTGTTACAATACAATTCCTTCGATATGATGTCTCTCACTCAAAGAACATTCCTTTGAACATCCTTTTGCATAAAAGTTTCTAATCTAGTCATAGGTTTTCAATATTGAATTCCTAATATGGAAAACTTTCCATACTTACCATATGACAACTCATTCTCAATAGAATCTTATCTATTTATAATAATGTCGATATGGTCCATCCAATATCATGCTTCCAACTACTCACAAGCGACCAATCCTCGGCGAACTTTGGATTGTCCTTTGATAGTTGTCTAATTATCTTAGTCAAAACCGATTCTTGTCCTTTTTCCCTCTAAATGCACTAGACATTTGGAAAATTTTAGAATGGTCAAATATTATAGCATTTGCAATCGATCCTATACTCGAAGTGTATGAGACACAATGCATAATGTCTTACATGAAGATTCGATACTTAATCAATCTTCTGCCATAATATTTGATTTGTTATGTTCTCAAAATTCGAATTGTGAAGAGGAATGCCGTAATCATAATCGAAATTTTAAGAACACACTATGTACCTTTGACTAAATTTATTAACATTTCTTAACCTAAGCCTTTAGATTTGAAATGAAGCATAATATTCTCTCCCTTAATTATAGCAAAACAACTTTACAACCCTTACGACTTTGCAAGGTATAACTCTTGTTTTCTATAATTAATATTGCCAACTTGCAATACGTGCCTTAATAATCTTACAATCATAACATTTATGCTCCCACTATCATGATTATTATAAACATAACACATATGCTCCCACTAGCTTCGACATGTATTCATAAACATCTTAACTTTCAGAAAAACAATACCTATTGAATTTCTTAAGTCCATGTTTCTAATACTTAATGCTTTGATAACCTTTTATCAAGGCTTTTTGAACTTATACACCTTTGCCTTAGATAGTTCATATGTGTGTCTAAACAATTAAGACTAATTGTCAAACCTCACAATTCAAATCATGGAAAGGGATACCGTAACCATGATCGAATTCGAGAATGCAATTTTACAATCACTATCTTCTTAAAATCTTTCTTAGTGAAAGCATTTCCTCACAATCATTTTCATGAAGGAGGAAATCTTATGACACTTAGATTTAAACGGTGTATGTGTTCCTATCCATGTGAATTTGTTAAAACCAAAGTTTACGACAAATTCAAACTCAAATGGATTGAACTTTCTTAATCTCGATTTCTTGCCTTATGGTAGCACAGCTGCCCACCATGTCTTCCAAGTAGTTAAGCAGCTCACTTTTTCTTATCAATGTACTTTTCATTTATCAAGGTCCTTGCCTTCTATGCATTCAAATGAGAACTCATAGAACTCACATGCATAATTAACTTAATTGGAACGGCACAGAAAAATAATGTCAACACGATAGGTTGTAAACCTTAACTCGTGTGCTAGTGATGACTAATAAGGTTTATTTTGATTTCTTCTTGAAACCTTTCAAGACCATTAAAACTCTCACTGACTCCTTGACATATAAGATTCTCTTGTCAATAAACATTTCTTGACAAACAAATATTCAAGAGTTAGTGTAGTTTTTATCAAAACATTTCATAAATTGGTCCTGGTTGGTCTTTGTCTTATTCAAGACATCACAACTTTCCACATTTGATGAATGTTATAAACCTTCTTAATACTTATCCACTCAGTGTCACAATCTTAACTCTAAGACTTGTTTTGGAACGAAGTATGATTGACTTCTTGATTTAACCATTTCTTCAATCCTTGATTCCTCTTCTTAAACATACAATTGTACTAAGACTCACTTAGAGGATCAATTGAGATATGGTTCTTAATCATTAAGACCTATCATAAAGCATAAAAGCGACTCTCCCTTCTTCTTAGAATGGAGAAACTTTTATCTTTCTGCCTACTTGATTCTTCTTATTCGTTTTGCTATTGATTTAAACCTTTTTAATCAATTCCGAATTACACTTAATCTAATAAGTATAATCATATTTACTAAACCTTTAGTAAATCATGACGGATATCTATGTTACTCTTATGGTGGACTTGATCAACACGCAACTTTGTGTATTCGATCTCCTAGTCCTTCACTTGACACTTTATCAATGAATTAGTCTAATTTCCAAATATGAAATTCCTCATTCATCGTGCAACCAAGTTGCATGATTCCAAGTTTCTGTCCAATTGAAACTTGGGCGATGAGAAACTCTCCCTATTTGGTAAATTCTTCGACATTTCCACAAATAACATAATAAGAACCAAATCCATTATTGCTAATAATAGAAACATTCAAACATTAAATTTTCATATACGCCATTGCAAGGATAAATAAATAATATAAAATCAAAATTTATTTTATTGCGGAAAAAATTTGTCCTTACAATGCAATTCATTGAAAAACTATGTTAAGACATCTTTCTTAGCAATCTAATTCTAACTCTAAGTAGTAGCTCAAGAATCTAATCTTCGAGAAATGCGATCGAAATCCATTCCTTCACGGTTAGATTCTGCTCACTTCTTCCCTTAAGCTTCCTTTCTTTTCTTCGATTCTACAAAACATCAATTGTAATCTTATCACATTATGTATTAAGAATCTAGAATAGAAGCTTAAAAGAGTTAGTTAATGGATTTTACCTATATTAGAGCCATACGTTTCGACTCTCCCATCTCTTAGAATTCTTAGGTAAATGGGGCAACTTCGTCTCCAATGCCTTTTCTCTTGACAATAAAAGCAAATTGACTCTTTTGGAACATGACATGGAACTACTTCAGACATTGCCTTTCTCTTATGATCAAACTTTTCGATCATGGCATGTCTTTCGTTGCCATTGTCTATATCCATAGAGGTCTTGAAGGTAGATTCACCAATCAACTTTGCTTTTCTATTGCGCCAAACCATTGCTGATTCAGCAGCTATAAGCATATAGGTGAGATCTATAAGGGTCATGTCGCGGTTCATCATATAGTACTCTCTTACGAACTCACTATATGAGTTAGGAAGTGACTGAAGAACCCAATCAACAGCCATCTCCTCACAGACAACGGATCCCAACATTCTTAACCTATCAATGTGTGACTTCATCCCTAGGACGTGTGCATACACCGACTTTCCTTCTTTATGTTTATTTGCCAAAAGGGCTTGAGTAAGCTTGAACTTTTCAAGCCTTCGAACTTGTGGGTTAGGGAGAATAATTGGAGGAGGTGGAGGAAGTGAAGCATGATTTCTTGTTCCTCGATAGAATCATGGAATATCATGTTCATGTGGAATGCTTGTTCCACGGGATTTGGGAAGACCATAGTTGTCGAACTTTGACATCTACAAAACGGGAGAAAACGAATTCAAGTTAGTTGATTGATTGAGTCCTTAGTAAATCACCCAAATGAGATACTATGGCTAGGACCCAACACAATATTCTACAACTCGGGAAAGGGATGACGTAACCCAAATTGCAGAACATTTGAAGGTAAGTGAATGACGATTCACTAACTTCCACCATGAAAAACGAAAAAGAAATTTAAGTTTTATATTTATGAAAACTCCTAGATCCTTTGAGATTCATTGAACATTTCAATGGCATGTTTAAATCTCGATATGCCCCTCTTGTTTGTGACTGGGATGCCGAGGATCACAAAGTGGGTGTGAATAACCATGCAAACTTACATGGTGCCCTCACATGTTACAGTCTCCTATTCGATGTGCCGGTAAACCACACACGCTCCACCAAACTATGACAAACATTGAGTCACCCTTTGCTACCTTTGCTTAGAACCATGTAGTATTCCGGTTAACCACACACGCTCCACTAACGTCTTCGCAAGGGCACAAAGTGTAATTTCATGGAATTGCATCAATTCACTTTTGCCTAAGTAACTAAGATTGGGAATTTGCAAAACATTTAGTTACTTTTGTACTTCATTATACTTATAATGGAAGGTTTTGTCATATCCTACCCGTTCGGCTAACGACCCTCCACTAGTCAAGAGTGCGGTGAGTAAGAGTGGATACCCATTCAATCGCCATTTTATAGGCAATTTCCTTAAACACCCCTTATAGACTAGCTTCGTGAATGAGGCCTACTAACGGTAAGACTGACTTTTACTCATACATATATATAACGTTAGACTTTTAATGTTATATATATAGTATAGGGTGTATTTTACACTTTTAAAATATTAGGTGGTCAAATTTAACAACTATACTTTTAATTCAATTAAATTTTAAACCAAAAACGTTATAGATTTATTAAACCTCTTTTAATTGTACACCTTAATTAATTAATAAAACCAAAAGGGTGTGATTTGAACTTTTTCAAAACAATACTAGGGTTTTAGAATTTAACATTCTTAATTAAACTTTTAATCAACTTTTAAATTCCAAAACTTGAGGGCAAGTTTTGAAACATTTCAAAACATTAGGGTTTAGAATTTAAATATACATCAAATTAAACTATTAATCAAACTTTAAATTCCAAAACTTGAGGGCAAGTTTCGAAACCTTTTTCAAAACATTAGGGTTTTAACTATTTAAATTTCAAAACAACAAAACTTTTGGGTTCAAATTTAAACTATAAAACCTAAAGGGGAAAATATGAAACTTTTCAAAGCACAAGTATCAAATAACAAATAATCTAAATTAACAATTAATCACATAATTATCCATATTTGATTTATTTAATGATTTCTTGCAAAACAGTTTATCAATTTAATTAAAATAATTAATCAATTATCACATAAGGAAACAAATATTTTATTAATTGATAAATATCTTCAATTAGATCAAGAATATAGTCAAATATATCATAAAATCGGATTTATATTGATCTAATATGAGAAGGCAACTATCCTTAAGCAAAAACAACAAGAAATCCCGGTTTTCCCTCTATCTTACCAGCCGACTCGTCGAGTTAGCATGAACTCGGCGAGTTCATCTAAAAAACTCGGCGAGTTCAGCCCCCAGTAACAAAAAAAAACGAATTTTTTCAACATACAAAGCATCAATACAATAGAAACCAATCTAGGCTCTGATACCACTGATGGGTTTTGGTCCTAAAAACATCCTATGTGCTCATACAATCCCTAATGCTTGGATCTATGTTTCTCTATTGTACATGCAAGTTATCCAAGACTATAAACCCTAATTCTAGCATACAAGTAATCATATTAACATGAGGATGGGTTTAAGATGTTACCTTGATTGTTATGTAGCAATAACAATCACAATTCCTTCTTGTATTGACTTTAGAAAGCTTAGAGTCACAAATGTCACTCCTCTAATGGTTCACAAACACCAAGAGCAAGAGGATGAAGAGGAGAGAGGATGGAGGCTGCCCTAAAACGTGTGAAATCCTAGAAGGATGCTTAGCCACGTTTTTGGGTTATAAGGTATCTATATATATATATATATATATATATATATATATATATATATATATATATATATATATATATATATATATATATATATATATATATATATATATAGGAGGCTATTAGGGTTATCTAACAAGGAAACCCTAATTTGGATGCTTAAGCCCTAAGCAACCCATAGATTCCTTTCCTTAAGGCCTTGGACGATTTCTTCTTGGGTTTCCCCATAGAACTCGTCCACTCCTTAATACAAGGCAATCCATGGCCCAAATTGCAATTATCTTATAATTACAATTTCAGTCCCTTAAGTTTAATTAATCTCTTTTAGTCACAAAACTAATTACCAATTAATTCTTGACTAATATTAATCAAACAATATGATTTCTCCTTTAATATATTATTCCCATAATATATTAATAAATCATATTTAATCTTTTCTCTCCATAATTCATCCTATCAAGTTGCTTTGGTGAAGGCATCCCAAAAGGACCATGCACCATCAGGTCAAGTACATACCAAAATAGTTATGGACTTAGACACTAATCCAACAAAGCCAATCTCTCTCGTTCCACCCGTGGAAGATAACGAGTACTGAACATGTCTCGGAATGGATGCCAAGTCACCGCAGCTCTCTGAGTGTCAGGATACGATCACATGGTCAACCTCCACCAATCCTTTTCCCGGAGCCTCAACAGGTTCAGAGAACACCTCACCCTCTGATCAGCAGGGCATGAGCATGCGAAGAAACAACCTTCCACATCTGACAACCATCTCATAGCAACGATTGGATCCTGTACTCCATCAAAAGTAGGGGGCTTCGTATTGTCGAAATCCCGATACTGAAAGCCCCGACTGGCTCCTTCCCCTGCCGCTGCCACGGTCGCTGTCTCTGCTAGAGCTGCATAGCGCTCATCAAAATACTCCACCATGGCGGTCTTGATCGACCCAAACAGTTCCGGTACCTCAGCTCGGAACATACCAGCAACCTCCTCATGCAGGATCTCACAAATCCTGGCATCCAACCCATCCTACCTCATCTGACCAATGACCTCGGGTGGTGCTGATCCATCCTGACCACCCTCTCTCTTGATCCCGAACCGGATCCTGACTCGAAACGTCTCGCATCCGCCATACTGAAAACACCAACAAGATCCTCAGAAACCTCGCATAACCATCGAGAACGAAACTCTAACTAACAACCCAGGGGTTGTGACTTCCTTGATACGCGTATGGGTCATGTGCTTTCAGTAGTACGGGCCCATACTACCTTCCACACCTACCCATATTTGTCTCAAGTATCACCACAACGCCCTAAGCACTAATATACAACAATCACTCAATCCTCACCCCTAGAGGAATGCTGGATATCTCATAACAAGAAAACCCTAGGCTAACAGGCAACACAAATCAGGCAACTCTATCATGCAAATCCTAAAGATCCCTAGCCTAGTACTAGCATGTTGTTCTAGCATATCACATAAACAAATAACTTGTATGGTAATTTGGGGTAACTTATTGGCTCCGGCTGATCGTACCCTCTGCGTCCTCCTTTACTTATTTGGAAAACCATTTGAAAACCTCTTTTGAAAATCTCTCCTTGATTTGAGACTGGATTCACACGAATGTTCCTCCAATTCACTCAAACCAAGACTCTGATACCAACTTGTAACGTTTAAAACTTTCAACCAATTTAAACCATTTTGTTTCATCCAAAAACCATTAAGTTAATACAACTCATTTTAAAAATATTTTAAACATCAGAGTATTCCCAGAACCATATCATAAAACCATAAAGCATGAGGAGCGGTACGATCACGCCGTCGCCTTGCCACGATCTCATGAAGTACCTGAAACAATAAACCAACACTGTAAGCCCGAAAGCTTAGTGAGTTCCCCCAAAGTACCCATACACACATAAACATACTCGTACAACAAAGAACAACATACAATGGGTCCAATCAACCTTCCGGTTGGAATACCCCAGGCCCATCAACCATCGGGTTGGAATGCCATCATACCATGAGTCTAATCACCCTACCCGGATGGAATACTCTCGGCCCACAACCATCGGGTTGGAATGCCGATACACCTATACCTACAGCAATAACTATTATGGGTCCAATCATCCTGCCAGATGGAATACCCCGGGCCCCTCAACCATCGGGTTGGAATGCCAATATACTATGAGTCCAATCATCCTACCGGGATGGAATACTCCTGGACCACAACCATCGGGTTGGAATGCTACACTTCCTATACATACAAACTACTACTATTACTATGGGCCCATTCATCCCGCAGAATAGAATACCTCAGGCCTCTCAACCATCGGGTTGGAATGCCAACATAATACGATTCCAATCATCCTACCGGGATGGAATACTCCTGGCCCATAACCATTGGGTTGGAATGCCCCTACACTAGCAATCATGAACACATAACAGGCAACCTCATACCACTCTACAGAATCCACATACTAGGGCCCTATCATCCTACCGAGATGGAATACCCTCTGCTACTTCTCTACATGCATAAATCACAGGTAATCTCCTACCAGCGTGCATAAGGCAAGACCAACTACAGGTCTATAAACATAAACACTACCCAAATACCAGGGTGTTGATCCAACAGAACTTGCCATTACTCAACTATCTATCCTCCAGGATACTAAGCTAACAGAGCATAACATCATATTACTTCCCTATCTACCAGGGTACTAGCAAGCATATAATCACGTACATAACAAGCTCTATAAAACAATAAAAGGGCCGGCCTTGGTGCCTTAGACCCTTGAGTACAGTGAGGATAACTCACCTGAAACGAAGAACCGAACCGCGAAGGCACTCTCCCGAAGCACTGCTCCAAACTCCAACACCTAATACCATCAATGGACCATTTTCATAAATAACCAATTCACCATAACACCCTTGAAGGTCAAAATCAAAGTCCAGGCCAAAGCCAACTTCCTAACTGACTCTACTCGCCAAGTCAACCCGATGACTCGTTGAGTCCTTATACTCTAAAACTATTAGAACATGACCCAACTCGCCAAGTCACCCCCGAGACTCAACGAGTCCAAAGATCTCCGAGTCCATCCTGCTCAACTCACAGGGTCACCTCTCGACTCACTGATTCAAGGCTTAACCAGAAGAGGTTGGGGTTCTACGACCAAACTCGCCGAGTCCAAGAACAGACTCGCCGAGTTCAAGGCCATCTTCAACAGACTTGCCGATTTGTTCTTCAAACTCGTCGAGTCCATGCTCATATCCAGAAACTGGAGCATCGGTCGAGGCCAATAAAATCTAATGGAAAAAGCTTTTGTGTTTCAAACTCTACCAGAAGATATATTGCTTCAGGTGGCAAAGCATAAGGATGATAAAGACATTTGGGAAGGACTTCGTGTGCAGTATTTGGGAGCCAAAATACTTCAAAAGGCAAGAATTCAAACACTTAGAACCGAGTTATAGATGTTGAAGATCAAATAGGGTGACACGATTGATGAGTTTTCAAGCAAACTTAGTGAGATTGCAACAAAATTAAAGATTCTTGGTTCAATCTTTGAAGATGAGATAGTGGTAAGAAAGTTGCTAAATTCAAAACCTAAGAAATTCTTGCAGATTGTTATACCTATCGAGCAATACTCAGAGATAGAGAATGTGTCACTTGAGGAAGTTGTGGGGAGGTTGAAGGCATATGAAGAGAGAATCAAAGTTCTCGATGAAGATGGCAATGATCAAAGCAAACTCTTACTGTCAAAAGAGGATTAGGAAGAGAGACCCAAGTGTGGTATTTTTAGTTAAGATCAAGTTGGACAAGGAAGAGGCCACGGTCAAGGAAGAGGTTGTGGTAGAAGTCGAGATGGTCGATTCCAAAGCTATGAAGATCGAAGGGAGCAACGTATGTATCAAGATAAGCGACATATTATGTCACACCCCAAAATCGGAATGGCGGAAACGTTAGAGGCGGAGGACGTCATGTACAGTATCATAACAATGCAAAGTAGTAAACAAGAAACAACATCATCCAATACATTAATAGTATAGTTTAATACATGTGTGTTCCTTAATAGTAATAAGACACCAAAAATGAATAATCAAAATAAAAGATGAATCTTGAAATGTGCTCCGTCTTCTCAAAACCTGGTCAGCTGTACCTGTCTATTGGTGACCTGAGAATACAAGGTATTTTGAAAGCGTAGATCAGCATTTAAACTGGTGAGTTCATAAGTATTTAGTGTCATTGTTTGTATAAGTTTACTGAAAGTGTTTGTAAATGTTCGATGTAAAATGTTTGTATATGTTTGAAAGCTCCTAGAAAATCCTATATTTTCTACTAGTATAAAAAGTAGTCTTCTACCAAGACCCGACTGTTTTGTATGTTTGTTTCTCTGTAAAAGTGAATGTTTTTCCCAAATATGACTATCATTACCAAAATACAGTTTTATATTACCGGTTATGTTAGAAGATCACAATTTGAATGTAATGGGAAAATGCACGTGTACTGCAATATTATGTATAATGACTACTGTAGTAATAACTACCTTAAACCAATTGGTTAATTAAGGTAAAATGTGATGAGGTTGTTACTATACTAAACCGACTATAACACGAAGATGAAAGACGTCGGAAGAAATGACATTTGGCACCCGTAGACTTGCAAGTCCCACTATAGCGAGCATCAAGGTGTAGGATAGTCAATCCAATATAGATCTATACACAAACTCACGCTCTCCCTCCCGGAGATTTTGTTTACAAAACATGACACATCAAAAATGTTGTTGTGTCATGAAGTAGTATCTCACATTATGTTATCTTGAATCTTGTTATAGTATACTGGTTATAGTAATAGTATTCTCTGTATAGTATTCTCTGTATAGTGATAGTGTTCTCCTACTGTACTTGTATAGTGATAGTGTTCTCCGTTATACTGATAGTGTTCTCTGTTATAGTGATAGTGTTCTCCTAAACTATACCTATTATAGTTTACTAGTGACTTCTGTAGTTGAATGAATGAATGTATACCTTTGCTACCCAAAGGTACTGAACTGTTTGATAATACTTTTATATCTATATATATATATATATATATATACACACACACACACACACACATAATACATAACTAATGTTTAGACGACATTCGGACAACTAACCAATACCCTAAGTCCACATCCAAACAAGGAAAAGGAAATAAAGCGAGTTAGCAGTCCTAAGCCCTTTAAACACTATTTACATAACTATACATATATAGACATGCTTTTGACAATATATAAGTTTAAAAGAAGTTTTGTAAAACATTTGAAGAGTTTAACAATAAATATTGATGACTTGATGTCAGTTTATAGAATGATTTAAAAGCAGTTTGTTTGATAAGACAGTTTGAAGTATATGAAATCCTTTATTCGGAACATAGTTTGAAATTTATGAAAATCCTTTATAGTATATGAAATCCTTAGTCTGACAGTTATAAATCACATGTGATTGATTATATATCTAATATGTTTCTACTTGTATTCCTCCCCCCCCCCCCCATAAAAGCATTTAAAATCATTTAAAAGATAATTTAAGGGGTATGAACTCACCTGTAGTGAGTGATGCAAATGAAAGATCGGTATAGGATGCTAAGTGTCAAGTGAAGTCTTGAGCACACACGGATCCTATTTTGCATATAATGACATATATATATATATATATATATATATATATATATATATATATATATATATATATATATGTATACAATTAGTGTTTATAACAACCAATCAAGAAACGGAACAACCTTAGGGACTAGGAAACACTTGTAATGAAGCGTTAAACCACATAGGATTGTATATAAGGGGTGTAAGGCCACACATTGGTGTTTACGGCCAAAGTGGTAATTGTCACATTTGTTTACGACCATAGGGTTTACGACCGTAAACTCATGACATCTTGTACCTAAGTGAGTGTTAACGTCCTATAAGCATACAAGGAGTGTCCTAGGTTCAATGCTTAGCTTTAGGAGGCTTAGAGTCAACAAATGCCCCTTTAATTAGGGTTTACGGCCAAGGGATATGCTCTTGGCCGTAAACTCCTTTTTTCCTTGTGAAATGGTTCCTTTCAAGGTGTAAATCAAGTGTTTCAAGCATATAAGAAGCTAGGGAAAGAGTACTTATGTATTAGAAGCTTGAAAGGGTGTTTAAGGTCCAAGAACTAGTGTGTGTTCTTGGTGTAATATGAAGATCTAGTCAAAGATGAAATCTGTGGAATTAAACAAGGAGTCATCACTAGATATAGCCATGTAATAACAAATCAAGGATGGAAACACTTACATTTGTGAAAATCTTGAAGAAAACTCGATGAATGTTGAGAGAGAATCCAATTTTTAGGCTTGGAAGTGTGAAAAGTGATTGAAAATGGATAACTGTCACATATATAGCCAAGGGTTTACGGCCACGATGAGTTTACGGCCGTAAACTCATGTGTCTTGCCTGTAAACTCCTCATGAAGGAGGTTATGGCTTGATTGTTGGTGTTGAACTTCAACAGACACATCCTTACACTCATTCATTTGATGTACTAGGCTTAGAATACTCAAACAGACTCTAAACAGTGCTAAATGATAGCAGAAACAAGTCTGACTTTGATTGAATTGAATGGTTGTACAAGATATAAATTTCGGGTTGTCACATCGTCCCCCCATTAGAAAGAATTTCTTCCCGTAATTAGAGTTTAAGCAATTAAGTAGTTACAAATAACTAAGTAAAACGATGTGGATATTTCATTTTCATTTGATCCTCGCGCTCCCAAGTGAATTCAGGCCGTCGCTTGGCATTCTAGCAAACCTTCACTATCAGGATATGGCTTTGCTTCGTTTGCTTGACCTCTCGGTCCATGATCTCTACTGGTTCTTCCACGAAGTTGAGGCTCTCGTTGATCTCGATCTCATCGAGTGGGATTACAAGAGTCTCGTCGGACAGACACTTTTTCAAGTTCGAGACGTGGAAAGTAGAATGTATGTTACTGAGTTCATGAGTTAGATTGAGTTTGTAAGCTACAGGGCCGATCATGGCAAGAATGTCGAAGGGCTCTACGTATCTTGGATTTAGCTTTCCACGCTTTCTAAAGCGTATCATGCCCTTCCACGGTTAGACTTTCAATAGAACGCGGTCTCCAACCTGGAATTCCAAAGGTTTCCTTCTTTTGTCAGTGTAGCTTTTTTGTCGGTCTCTAGAGGCTTTCAATCGTTCACGAATCTGAACGACATTCTCTGTCGTTTCCCATATGATTTCCGGACCTGTGAGAATGATGTCAGGAACTTGTCCTTTAGCTAACTGTGTCTCACCCACCTCATCCCAACACATAGGGGATTTGCACTTACGGCCATAGAGGGCTTCAAATGTAGCAGCCTTTATGCTCGTGTAATAACTGTTGTTGTAGAAAAATTCGACAAGGGGTATATGAGTATCCCATGCCTTTCCAAAGTCAATCACACAGACTCGCAACATATCTTCTAAAGTTTGTATAGTTCTCTCACTCTTCCAGTCGGTTTGCGGATGGTAGGCTGTAATCATGTCCACCCTAGTTCCTAGGGAACTTTGTAGCGACTGCCAGAACCTTGAAGTGAATCTACTATCTCTATCAGAGATAATGGATATGGGAACACCATGCAGTCGTACGATCTCCCTAATGTAAGTTCTTGTTAGCTTCTCCATCTTGTCAAATGGTATCAACTCCACCCGTTGTCTTGGGCAACTTGGTTATGAAGTCCATAGTAATCCGCTCCCATTTCCACTCTGGTATCCCTGGTTGCTGTAGTAAACCTGGGGGTTTCTGGTATTCGACCTTAACCTTTGCGCAAGTAAGACATTTACTTACAAAGGTAGCAATATCTGCTTTCATGTTAGGCCACCAGTATCATTTCTTAAGATCAAAATACATCTCATCTGAACCTGGGTGGACGGAATATCTAGTGTTGTGTGCTTTGGTCATGACCAAGTCTCTGAATCTATCGTGTTTCGGTGTCCAGATACGATCCATGAGATATAAGGCCCCGCCACCCTTGATTTCCAAGTTTTTATCCATCCCTCTCAGGGATTCACTCGCCACATTTTCACGTTTCAAGGCTTCTTGTCGAGCCTCCTTAATTTGTGTGGACAAGTGTGAATGGATAGTCATAGTCAAAGATTTGACCCTTCGACCAAAGTATTTGTGACAACTCGAAATTTCTTACTTGTACAAACTCTACTGTCAAGCACTTCAAATAAAAGTTAAACTCATTTCTGCTAACTTTTATCTCAGTTTAGGGTCAGTTTGGATGTTTTAATCATAATTCATCAAACTAACTGTTGGGCTGAAGATTATTTTGGGATTGCGTCTTTTGGGCTTGATAGTATAGTTATTTTGTACTCCGGTTTGGGCCTGTCCAACCGAGAGCCTTTTATGTTTTATATATAAGAATATGCTTGCATGCATATTAGGTTAACGTTTTTAGAGCTTAACGATAGCATTACACTTTTTCTTTAATCGTTCTTGTAACCTTCCAATCCTCTACAGTTGATGTTCTTAATCGAGCTCTTCTGAGGATTTTGTTTAAATCATTCGACACGTTTGATTCCATCTGGTCTTGTTCTTTTTATTGCGTTCATAAAGTTTTATATTTACATACTTGTTCAAGATCTAATCGATCTTCATAGATTAAAGGTCGTTTTAATCACATCAATTGGTATCAGAGCAGGAGGCTGTGTAATCGATACACATCTTTTCTGTGAAAAAGATTTCCATTAGGGTTTTTTTTCGCAATCATCGATATTTATTGAGCCGTCATCTCTTTATTGACGTATCTTGATATTTATTGTTTTTCCCTAATCTACTTTATTACAGTCTGATCTTTGAACAGGTTTTTACAATCATAATGGACGCGACGCAATCAAACCCTATTAATATTTCCAACAGCATCGGTTCGACGACAAAGATTCCAATCTTATACACCCATGACTATGAAGTATGGGCGCATCATTTTGAAGACTACGTAATTGGATCGGAGGATAATGGGTACCTCATATGGGAAGCCATCATCAATGGACCGTTTTCTCATTCTGCCACGTCCAGAATCATCAAGACACAAAAAGAGTACAATGATCTGCTAAAGGACGTGAAGGATATTGCACAAGATGAAAAAGACAAATTCCAGTGCAATATTAAGGCGTTAACGTTGATCAGGTTCGCCCTTCAGTCCGACACATTTAGATTGGTTAGCTCATGTACGACGGCAAAGGAAGTTTAGGATAGACTTCGTGAACTGTATTCTACAGACGAGGATCTTGAACATTCTATCCAAACCTTGCTTCTATCTGAGTTTGGAGAATTCAGGCAAGGGGCCGAAGAAACGGTGACCCAGACGTTTGATCGCTTCAATCATCTTCTCAGCAAGATGATCAAACACGATATTGAAAGGAAGCTTATCGAACAGAAGGTTACTTTCTTGAACGGATTGAGGTCTGAATGGAGAGCAGTGGTTTCCACAGTCAAAGCTCATGAGCAGTTTAAATCATACTCTTTGGCGAAACTGGTGGGTATTCTAAAGTCCCAAGAAAAGATTGTGGTGCAAGATAAGAACGTCGTTTCGAGTCTTGGTTCGTTGGCCCTCTTATCTAAAAGTAAAGCTGTGATGGAGGATGAAGAGCTTAACTTGGAGGAATATGATCTCACGTCTGAGGATTATGCCATGATGGTGTCCAATCCTAAGAGGTTCATAAAGAAGAGATTCCCCAGCAACAAAAACCGAAACTGGCAGGGGAGTTATAGCTCTGAAAAAGTGAACAATGAACCGAAGGCTGAGGAGCCGAAGAAGGAACCGAAGGCGGATGGCAATTCCGGAGTAAGCTGTTTCTACTGTGGTGGGAAAAACCACTATGCTAAGGATTGTGTCCTTAAGAAAATGGCTGAAAAGGATGATGGAAATGATGAGGAAGCCGTGCTGCAGAAGAGACTGGATGAGTTGAGAAAGAAGAAGTCTACCGCTAACCCTTCTATTAATGCTCTTATTGTGCAGGGTTCGGTTAATGATGATGAGTTCGGTAGCACAGAAGTTTGGTCTACCGACTCAGAAGACGAAGAAGTGAGGAAGCCTACCCATGGAAAGGCTTATGTGGCTAAGGAAGAAAGCAGTGGAGGAAGATGCTTCATGGTGACTGACGTATCTCAAATGAGGGGATACAACACCGATGGAGGAAGCGATGGACCGAAGGTACAGGAGGATATGTGCTTTACGGCCAAACCACTCAGCCAGCAGTTCAATGAGCTCGATGAACTAATAAATAAGGTACAATCTGTTTTTATTTCATCTAAAGTACCACCATCATCATATGAGAAAGAACTAAAAAATGTTAATACAAGAATTTCTCATCTAGATAGTAGCTTAACTCAAACTCGAGTCACCAATTCTAACCTAACTGATCAATTAAGCAGGGTGGCGTCGAAGAGTGAGGAGCGGCGAATGTGGGTTGAGTTAAAGGAGTCGGAATTAGTTAAAGTTAAGGACGAAAACATTTATTTGCAGAGAGCCAATTTAAAATTGTTAAAGCAGCGGAATGTTTTTTTTAATTGCTAAACGTTTATATTCTAATATTACTCAACTTCACTTGGATTGTGAGATAGGCCAAAAGATCCATCGCATGATTTTGCCCTTCCTAGAGTTCAAGGAGGATGAAATCGATGCCGAAGCCTACAATTGTGAGAGTGTGATATCGTCTGATGATGTCAATCCGACCTACATGTATGGACTGGACAAAATTGAGTCCTTCGTTAAATCCAAAGACCACAAGGACATGCTCAAAAATCTTTTGGATGAAAATGACAAACTTAAACTGAGAACCGAAACCATGCAAAAATTTGACTCTTTAAACGCCAACGTAAGCTCAGAAAACAAAATTGATGTTGAAAATGCATCTGAGCTTAACGAGGACGAAAACATGAGTGAAATTTCTGTAGAGGACACGGTTGACTGCTCAGAATTTGTTAAAAGCGAACCTGAAAACCACAAGAATCTTATTTCTGAAAATTCAGTGGAGTTCGCTCGATTGTCCCAACAAAAGTCCCCGATATTAGTTGAAAAAGCAGTTGTGTATCAAAAGGTCAGGACCACTCCGAATCAAGTATACAAAGTGACTGGAGTAACCGAACATCAAACAGCTGAACTCACAGCTATTGTTAACGAAGACAATGCTGATGGCTGCGATGAGTACTTCTGGGAAGCTCCAATTGATAATGCAAACGAAACCGTTGGCTTATCTGAAAGAACCTCCTGGATGAGCAAAGGAAGATACATCCCTGAACCTTTGAACAAGCCGGATAATTTCAATGAGCCAAGCACCAGTGGTACGAAAGATATTCCTCAGAAGGATGATCGTTCGGCAAAACAAGACATACCCTCTACTCCCTCAGCTCAATGTGGAACTTCAACAGACATTCCCTCTGCTCCCTCGGCTCAAAGTAAAACTCCTGAAGTTCAAAAGGAACCATCCAAGGAGACAACGAAAACGGAAGCGAATGTTCATCATCAACCTAAGCAGATGAGGAATAGAAAGATAGAAAGAAACAAAAGATACAGGAAAAACCTTTCTGAAAGGAAACAATTCTGGCACTCCCAGAATGCATACTACTCACACCAAGACAAGAATCTGAAGTATGAAAACAATCCTGTAGGAAAGCCTGAATATCACAACAACCGAAAGCCAAGGTTCGGTTCACAAGAAAATACCAACCGAAGGCAAAGGTTCGGTTCTGAAAAAGACTTCAACCGAAACCACAGGTTCGGTTCCAAGAACAACTCCAACCGAACGCAGAGGCTCGGTTCTGAAGTCAAAAGAGAACAAGACTCTAAGGTCAGTCCCTCCAATGATCAAAAGCAAAAGGGTCACCTAGAGTCTCCAGCCAGGAAGTCCTCTCCATCCAAACTCTCTCATTCTAACTCTTCTCGTCCTTCTAATTCTTCTACTTCCACCGATTCATCTCCATCTTGCTCTAAAGCTAATTCCGCTTGTTCTCAAAAATCTCATTCGTCAGCTGAACAAAAGGGAAAGCAGAAGGTCAATGAATCCAAACCAGAGTCCAAACCGAACTCACCCAATCCTAACAAAATAAAAGTCTTTACCATTAAAAAGAAAGATGAAACAACTCTCATAAAACGAACATATCTAGTTGACATATCTCTTACTCTAAACATGAAACCCATCAAAGGAAACCCAGCCATATGCCTGTTATCAAAAGCTCAATCCGACGAAAGCTGGTTGTGGCACCGAAGACTCTCTCATCTCAATTTTAAAGATATCAACCGACTTGTCACTAGAGGTCATGTCAGGGGTCTTCCATTGCTCAAGTTCGACAGAGAGCATTTGTGTGCTGCATGCGAAATGGGGAAGCAGAGTCGTCAAAGTCACCCATCTGTGATCAACACAAAACTTGTTGAACCACTCGAATTACTTCATATCGATTTGTGTGGTCCTTCGTCTATCGAAAGCATCGGTGGCAGCAAGTATATTCTTGTTATTGTTGATGACTTTTCACGATTTACATGGGTGTTCTTTCTAAAGCTCAAATCTGAAGCGACTCAAAAGCTGAAAGTGTTTATCAAGCAAATTGAAGTCCAGCTCAAGAAGGTCGTTCGCAACATCAGGAGCGACAATGGTCTTGAATTCAAGAACAGGGAGTTTGAAGAGTTTCTTGCAGAAAAGGGAATTAGTCACAATTTCACAGCTCCCTACACACCACAACAGAACGGAATAGTCGAAAGACGAAACCGATCTTTGTGTGAAGCTGCCCGAACTATGCTAAGTTTCGCTTCCTTACCTCTTTATTTTTGGGCTGACGCTATTTCTGCTGCTTGTTTCACACAGAATAGGTCTTATCTCAATAAGCGATTCACGCTCACACCATATGAGATAATAAACAACAGAAAGCCCAATGTGAAATTTTTCCATGTGTTCGGCTCAAGGTGTTTCATCCTTAACTCTAAAGAACACCGCAACAAGTTTGATGTCAAAGCCGACGAGGGAATCTTTCTGGGTTACTCGCTCACATCCAAGGCGTACAGGGTCCTAAACAAGCATTCGAGAAGGATTGAAGAGACATACTACGTGACCTTTGACGATAGTTATGTCAAAAAGCTACAGGCCAAAGAAGACACTGCCGGGGAAATCTTTCCTCAAACTGGCCAAGTCACAGTCTCGATCGCCAATTTATACGAGAAATTTCTGGAACTCTTTGACGAACCGGAAAAAGCTTCTCTCTCAGAAGCAGGTGCAGCTGACAACAAAGTTGATCATATGAAGCAGATTGTCGAAGATGCTGCAAGAAGAATGCATGAAGGAGAATCGCCCACTGATGAATCTCCATCCAACAATGCTTCAGTCGAGGGGGAGCCAAGTTCTCATGTCGAGGGGGAGCCAAGCTCACAAGTCCAGGGGGAGCCAGGCTCTACAACTCCAACCGAAGGTGCCTCTCCAACCGAAGATACCTCTCCAACCGAAGGTGCTTCAACCTCTGAAATTCCAGCACCACAAGAAACCCTTGAACCTCATGTTTCTCAAGACTCATCAATTGAGGGGGAGCATGATGATATGACGCTTGATTACGATAGCCAATCTGAGCCTGAAGAAATGATCAATGCTGAACTAGACCCAACCTTTGATCCGAATTACCCTCCTCTTACCAAATGGACCAGAGATCATCCTATCTCTCAAGTAGTTGGTGATGTATCTGAAAAGGTTCTGACCCGATCTCAACTGAAGGCAAAGCAGACATCCTTATTTTCAAAGGTTGATTTTTGTATGTTTAACTCATTCGTATCAAAAGTTGAACCGAAGACAGTCAACACTGCCCTCGATCACTCTGATTGGGTTAAAGCAATGCAAGACGAACTGAACGAATTCGAAAGGAACAAAGTCTGGCGCCTCATTCCAACTCCTCCAGATGCTTCGGTTGTTGGTCTAAAATGGGTTTTCAGGAACAAAATGGACAAGGAAGGGAATGTAATAAGGAACAAGGCTCATTTGGTAGTAAAAGGATACTTCCAAGAGGAAGGGATAGATTATGAAGAGACTTTTGCTCCAGTAGCTAGGCTAGAATCTGTTAGAATATTTTTGGCTTATGCTGCTCACAAAAACTTTGAAGTTTTCCAAATGGACGTTAAGTGCGCATTTCTCAATGGATAACTCGAAGAAACAGTGTATGTGGAGCAACCTCCTGGGTTTGTGAACGAACAGTATCCAAATCATTGCTATATTCTGGATAAAGCTGTGTACGGCCTCAAACAAGCTCCGAGAGCCTGGTATGAAACGCTTACAAAATTTTTAAAGATGTCTAAATTTAAACAAGGTTCGGTTGACCCAACCTTCTTTCGCAAAAAGGAAGGTAACCACCTTATGATAGCTCAAATTTATGTCGATGACATCATCTTTGGCTCCACGAATCCCAGCTTAACAGCTGAATTCAGAAAGCTGATGGAGACTAAGTTTGAAATGAGCTCAATGGGTCCTATTAACTTTTTCCTTGGTTTAAACATAAGACAGGGACCCGAAGGCATCTTTATTAATCAGGAAGCTTACACGAAGACTCTCCTAGCGAAGTTTGGCATGATGGGAGACTCAAAAGTCAAAGTCCCAATGGCATTCGGCACCAAGCTTACCCCATCTCTAGACAAACCGGCTGTCAATATCACGCTCTATCGTCAAATGATAGGCTCACTGATGTATCTAACTACTAGCAGGCCTGATATCATGTTTTCTGTGTGTTATTGTGCTCGATTTCAGGCAAACCCACGCGAACCTCACATGCTTGCAGCGAAGAACATCTTACGTTATCTCAAGCGAACCACCTCCTTAGGTCTATGGTATCCATCCAACTCAGGCTTCTTCGTTCAAGCCTATTCTGATGCTGACCTTGGAGGATGTAGACTCGACCGTAAAAGCACAACTGGTGGCTGTCAATTCCTTGATGGGAAGTTGGTCAGCTGGCAATCCAAGAAACAAACGTGTGTGTCGTTGTCTACTGCCGAAGCGGAATACATTGCCGCTGCATCCTGCACATCACAAGTGATTTGGATCCAAAGTCAACTTCGAGACTATGGACTCAATATGAAGAAGATCCCACTATATTGTGACTCTGAAAGTGCAATTAGGATCTGTCATAATCCAGTGCAACACTCTAAAACCAAACACATAGCACTGAGGTATCACTTCATCAAAGATCACGTGGAAGATGGAAACGTTGAAGTTCACTTCGTAAGAACCACTGATCAACTGGCTGACGTCTTTACCAAAGCTCTTCCTGAAGCATCATTCAACAGAATATTACAAGGGCTAGGTATGATGGAATCAGAGTCAGTACCTCATACTACCTCTCAATCTCAAACGTAAGAAGCGAAACCAACCGAACGTTCGGTTAAAACCATGTGTCTCGCTCATCTCTTCAAAGGTAGTTTTTCTATGTTATATATTTCATGTACAATTTTGTTTTTCTTTGTGTTAAAAGTATTTTTATCTTGTATGTCTAAATTCCTTGGTTTCTCAAAAGTTTACAAAACCGAAACCTACCGAAGGTTCGGGTTCGGTTTTTCAAAATTTTGTGGAACCGAAACCAACCGAAGGTTCGGGTTCGGTTTTTCAAAATTTTCCTAAACCGAAACCAACCGAAGGTTCGGGTTCGGTTTTTCAAAATTTTCTAGAACCGAAACCAACCGAACGCTCGGGTTCGGTTTTTCAACTTTTTCCAACCAAAACCAACCGAACGTTCGGGTTCGGTTTTTCATATTTTTTCCAAAGTTTTTCCAAAGTTTTTTAAGTCTTATTTTTTCCTTCTTACTTATTTTTTTTTCTTATTTTTCTTTTACATTTTTTTTAAAATCTCAAAAACTCCGAAAATATTTTTTTTATTCTTATATTTTTTTTGTGTTCGTTCGTTTGTGGGGATATATTTGCTGAACTACTTTAGTGTCCCTAGAAGCATGCTGTTGTATGTGTCCCAAGCCTCATAAGATTTTGAATAATAGCCTTCATGACCTGGTATACACAAACCTTGTCTTCCCAATAAGGGTAACCCATTTATTCTAATCGTGAGCTACCTCACTCTTTTCTCACATGAGTTAAGAGTTTTCTGCTTGGTCCTTATTTTCGCAGCAGAGGTACTATATCTTCTTACACCATCTCCATAACTCTTCTCCACTTCATTCGTTTCATCAACGTAACCCTTGAGACTCTCAGAAATTACCACTGAGGTTTATGGTTACACAACATCTGTGTTTATGATCTTAGTTTCGTGTCACTACGAGCTGAGTGAAACCCAAAATTCAACACCTAATGAATTGACGGTGAACAATTAAATTGTTCAAGCATTCACTAAAGGATTGACGAATGTACCCTAATGAAATCTCAAATTTTCTTTTGTGTGATTCCTATGAAATTGTTAAATACCATAACATTTCTTCCCTTGGGATCCAGTTTTTAATTCTTTTTCTGAGATTTTATACTAATCCAAGCCAATACAAAATAAATTCCTACCTACTTGTTCAACAGGCTACACCGGTCTCACAAGTACTTTGTTCACTTTCTTTCTTATATCAAGAATAGAATTGATGAATCAAAGCGAAACCACCCTTAATTAGCCTAATTAAAAGAAGCCTTTCAACATTTATTAATAAGTGTTTGATCGTAATTCAACGGGATTCCACACTAACACTTTGAGGTCTCTCTTGACCTTGAAGGAAGAGATTCGTGCCCGGAATCATCAGTTTCGTGTCATTATTGGCATCACAGAATATCCTTAAAAGAGTTGCTTTATTTCTTTTTCTTTTACACTCTTTGCACGAAAATCTTTGATTTTCCCAAATTCCGTTGCTAATTATTTACAGGCTGATTTCTACTTTCGTGGTTAATTATGGAGCTGTGGTCAAAAACAATCCACGTGGCAATTTAATTCAAAAATGGCGTTTAAAAGGGATAAGACGAAAGGTTGCTGACTCGGCGGGAGATTAAAAGGATTGAATTTCAAACGACAGTAAAAAGTGGGCGCGTGTGAATGTGAAACGGCTGCGCTTTTACTGACACTTATGGACGCGTGTGCGATATCCAAGCGTCATCACTCTGGCATTAAAGGCGCGTGTGGAAATGGAAACGGTTCCTCTCTCTGAAACGGCGCTTGTTGGGTAGCGTGATCCTAGGAATCTAACACTATCTCTCCTACGTGATCATTGCATAGAAGATATGAAACGATTTTTCTCTCTCCAATCCCTCACTATAAAAGGCAGTCTACAACACCATTTACCTTTTTACTGCTTTCGGATTTTCTAAAGAGCAAAAACCTCCAAAGCGCTTCACTGTTCATCTTCTTCTTCAACTACCTTCAACAATGGCAGAATCTTCTTCCGTCCATGCTACTTCTCAGATCCTCCCCATCCGTCCTCAGCAATGTCTGGTCATTGATCTCAACCCACTGGCGTACGATTCCTACATGTCGCCGGTCATAGAATGCTTGAAGTACTCCCAGCTTGCTCCTGCACTCTCACGCATTGAAACTGTGCCAATGGTGGCCCTATCGCAGGTCTACGTGACTGCTTACTACGACAAGGCTGTCGACCGGGTATTTTTCGAGCTTGCAGAACACAAGACCTTCGTATCACGCCAAAGGTTCTGCACCATGCTAGGGTTTTCCGTTGACCCTTCAAGAGTTCATCCGAAGACGATTCCGATTGGCCATTTGTATAACATGTTTTACAACATGGGATACACAGAGGTTCTCACCTCTGTCGCCAAGTTTAAGAAGTCTTGCCTGCCGCCCCAGTGGAATGGCCTATTTACAGTCCTTTTCAAGGGCCTGTCAGAGAGGAGCTCAGGGTCTGACGGTGCAAGTCGTCTTTTCCTGTCGATAATGTACGGGGTCTTCAACGGGATAAACCTGGACTATGGGTTTGTCCTATGGCAACAGCTCATTCAGAGCCTTTCTTCTTCATCCCGACACTCTGAGGTGTCGTTGGCCCGGTTCTGGATCTTGATTACAAGATGGGCCATGGACAAATTTGGTGTTCCAACTGCTGATGGTGCATCGATGTCTTCTGTTGATACATTCCATACCAAGAAGATCATCGTCTCAGATGCATCAAAATTTTCCTTCATTGGCTCCATCCCGGAGACAATGTATAGTTCTGTGCCCTCCGACAACAGACTGATCCGGACCATCAAGGAGTTTAGGCCAACTGGTCCAAGGGAACTGACACCGGACATGCTAAGGTCTATCCACGATGCAGACAAACCGGTAAACAAGGGCAAAAAGGCTGACAAGGGGAAGCAAGCGACCAAAGCTCCAAAGGGTCCTTCTCCCAAGAAGAGGAAACAAACAAGGGCTGCACAGTCCCCACAGCCGAAGAGGAGGAAGACACAACCGAAGCGCAAGCTCGTTATTCCCTCTTCTTCAAGTGCTTCTGAGGGCGAGAGTTCGGGTTCTGACGGCTCTCAAGGAGACGAATCTCCTCAACGAGGGAACACACCACCTCGTTCTCCTACCCCAGAGGTGGAACTTCATAAGTCACCAGTTCCTTCACCTCCACTCACCATTCCTACTTCCATTCCCACCATAATCCCCACTACCACTATTCCACCAACATCTTTCCCTATACCACCATCCATTTTCACAACTGCAACCGAAACACCACCAGTAACCGAAACACCACCCATAACCGAACCACCACAAACCGAAACCTATACAACCGAACCTACCCATACTCAACCACCACCCAAAACTACCCTACCCAATACCCCAACCACAACACCCCCAGCTTCACCACCCCCTCCATCTCCAGAAAATGCCTCTGATGGAGACGATACTTATCTTGGCGGGGAACACATGAACTTTGATTCGGTCTACTATAGTCCGTTTCAAGTTCAGAGTGACGAGGAGGATGATGCTCCAGTGACAAAGAAGCATCTCCGAGAGCTTAACGAGAAGGTTGATCTACTTCTCGCCTCCTCTTCCAACCAGCAGTCATCTCTTTCTGAAGCTGCCCTTCAGAAGATTGTTGACGCCTTCTCAAGGGCTCAACATGATTCGGTGGCCTCAGCAACTGCTGCAATCGATGCCTCCACCCGAGCCTGTGAGGCAGCGACCGAAAAAGTCGATAAACTATTCTCCGACGCTTCTGTCCTGCTGAAGTCTTTGCGGGAAAGCGCCGACGCCACGAAGACGACTTTGGAACCAATCATTCAACAATTGGCCAAGTTTGTCTCAACAGAGTTGACTTCGTTCGCCACCCTACGCCAGAATATAAGCGACGACAACTCGGCACTTCGTGCCTCCATCGATGCCCGCCTGGCTAAGCTACAAGAAGATCTTGCAGCTGAGAATTCTCTGATGGACGTTTTGGCGAGCAAAACAACCGCCCTCAAGGTCAAGAGCACGGAGCTTTCCAACTCACAACAACAATTGGACGCTCTTCGATCCAAAAGGGAGGTGATCAGATCTTGTGTTTCGGATGTCCACGCAGCATTATCCAACATCCTTGAAGCACACGATCCTATTCTCAACCACTCAGTACGGCGCACCCTTGCTGAAAAGCTATCTCCGTCCATGGACCTTCTTAGCAAAATCGAGGGCCTTCCGAGTTTCGTGTCCATTCCGAAACAAGGGGGAGATGAGAAGAAAGGATCGAAACCACCTCCTTCCTCCAAAGCTACTCACACAACCGAACCACCTCAGACTGGTCATGCATCGGGTTCGGGTGTGAAGAACAAGGGCAAAAACATAGCTGAGGAAGATGAAGATGAAGATGAAGACAGGGAGACCATTGCTGACATGTTAAAACGAAAGAACAGTCGCAATGCTGATGATGATGCCAGTCGTGTGGCGCGAGAGGCTGAAGAAGCCGAACGCAAGCAAAAAGAAGCCCACGATCTCCTTGAGAGCCGAAAGCTGCTCTTCCCGGGCTGGACCAGGGAACGTATGATAAAAGAGGCCATAGAAACTCCAAGCATATTATGGCTCGAGCCGGTTATATCATTCGACTGCAACAACACTGTTGATTCGCAGTTTGATATGCCGCTGACTCGAAAGGCGTTCATCTTCCACGCCTTCTCTAACATTTTTGAAGTCCCGCATCCGAACGATGAGCTTGACAGGGAGCTCATTGACTTCTATCTGGAGGCTGCTCGCCCTCAATACCTTACCTGGAGCGCCCAGAAGATTGTGAACGTTCGGGTGCTGAAGCCTTATGCCGTGGGGAGATTCACAAACGTTAGGTTCAAGCTCATTCGAGGATCTGCAAGAACTGCTCACATTATCTCCCTGGCGGATCTGCCGAATCTAAATCCTCATGATTGGATTGTCCTGTACAATATCCTTTTGACCAATGAAACCGAATATGGTCCCATCATAGACCATGTCAAAAGGATGTTAGCATGCTACATCATGGAGGTTGCCCTAATGGATCAGGAGGTTGCCACAGTCTTCAAGAAGAAACCGAAGATAGCTCCTGTGGGATCGGCCAGTGATCTCAACAAAATGCAAATGGGCAAGATTGATCCGAGGCGAAACTCGGTAATGTTCACTAGAGCCGAAGGACAGAAATGTCTCTTCGCTTTAGCTGACAAACACCTTTACACCACAGCTTGCTTGGAGCACGTTTTATCAATTATCAAGCGGTGTAAAGACAATTCGACTGATGATGTCAAGTACTTCAACGACATGATCCAATGGTACATCCGGTTTAGACAGACCATACTCTCAATCACCAAATGTCTGTTTAGCACCGTGAAGAAGAAGGTACCTGCTTCAGCTGCTGGCCCAAGTAACAAGTGAAGGTCTCGCTCCAAATTGACGCAAAGGGGGAGATTGTTGGGCTGAAGATTATTTTGGGATTGCGTCTTTTGGGCTTGATAGTATAGTTATTTTGTACTCCGGTTTGGGCCTGTCCAACCGAGATCCTTTTATGTTTTATATATAAGAATATGCTTGCATGCATATTAGGTTAACGTTTTTAGAGCTTAACGATAGCATTACACTTTTTCTTTAATCGTTCTTGTAACCTTCCAATCCTCTACAGTTGATGTTCTTAATCGAGCTCTTCTGAGGATTTTGTTTAAATCATTCGACACGTTTGATTCCATCTGGTCTTGTTCTTTTTATTGCGTTCATAAAGTTTTATATTTACATACTTGTTCAAGATCTAATCGATCTTCATAGATTAAAGGTCGTTTTAATCACATCAATTAACAAACGAAAGGAAGTACCTTCTAGTGTTTATGGAACAACAAATAATCAAGTAACACCACAACATGGTGTATACGGCCAAACCAAGAGGGTTTAAGGTAGTAAACTCCCCCTGGCCGTAAACTCATGCTATATGCATGAGTTTACTCCCCAAAATGTCATAATTCACTTTACACCTCAAGAACACCTTTATTTCTCTCTCAAGTATCATACCGACTTTCACCCGATCTTTCGAAAACGTAAGTATTTCTCGACTTGGATTGTTGTTATAACTTAATATCTAGTGATTTAACACACTTCCATCAGTGAAATCATTCCAAACTTGTAGATCTTCAAGTTTCACCAAGAACACACACTAGTGTTCTTGGACTTTTAACACCTTTTCAAGCTTCTATCTAGTAAGTACTTCTATACTAGAGTATCTTAGGGCATGTTTCACTTCATTATATCAAGATTTAGGCTAAGAAACACCAAGAACAAGGTGTTTACGGTCCAAGAAGTTCTTGGGTCGTAAACCTTATTTAGGGTGCCAAAGTGTGCCCTAGTCCCTCCTAAGACTTGGAATCTAGCATGGATCCTTTCCTTGATATGTTTAGGACTTGAAAAGCACCAAAAACCCACTTGTATATGAGTTTACGATTTGGGGATCTCCCAAAACCGTAAAGACCCTCAAAGAGTTTTTTCATGCCCCTAACACATTATTAAGCCTTGGATACTATCTTAGGACTTCACACCATTGAGTTAAAGACTTGAAAACATCAAAAGACCATAAACCACATGTGTTTATGTTAGTAAACCCAAGGAGAAATGGTCTAAGGGCCGTAAACTCCTTTTAGGAGTGACATGGTGCCCTAAACACTTCTATAGGCTTATACTTCAAGTGGAAACACTTCTAAGGACTTATAGAACTTCAAAACAACACTTGGTCAAAAGAATATCAGTTTACTACCATAAACTCATGAATTTACGGCCGTAAACTCAATGAGTTTATGGTCACAAAACCGTAAACTCCAATAAAGGGTTTCCTTGAACCCTAAACTCAATAGCAATGTCCTACAACACATAGATGCTATCCTTAGGACTTATAGCACTTAAATAAGGTGTTTTACATGTCCTGGGAAGTCTTAACTTTGTTGATTAGTTGTGTAAACACTAATTAAATACATACGTATGTCTTCACTTGACACTTAGCATCCTACACAGAAACTTTCATTTGTATCACCCACTATAGGTGAGTTCATACCCCTTAATCAACCTTTTAAATGTTCTTGAATGACTTTAAATGCTTTTATGGGGGGGGAATACAAGTAGAAAACATGTAGTTATATAATCAATCACATGTGATTTATAACTGTGTTTCAAACAATGGATTTCAATTACTTTGAGTTGTGTTTCAAAGCAAAGGATTTCCAACTACTTTGAACTGTGTTACCAAACAAACTATTTTTAAATCATTTTATAAACTGGCATGAAGTCGTCTTATTTATTATTACAAACTCATTAAATGTATTACAGAACCTCTTTTAAAGACTTATATCTTATTTGATCTATATCTATACATTTATGTATTAAGTATATATATGTATTGATATGAAAGCTTTTACTTCAATTCCAACACCTTTGTGTAGCAAAGGTGTATAAACATACATGGACTCTTCAAGCCACATTACTAGTAAACTATAATAGGTGTAGTTTAGGAGATATCACTAGCTATTCCCAATACCAAGGGAACATACACGAGTCAGTTTATTCATGAGTCTATACAAAGATACTAAAACATACTATATGAAGAGATACAATAAAAGAGAATACTAACATAAACACACACATAATAAGGTGCTATAGCATGGGACAACTACTAAATCTAACTATACCAATGGCCTTCACGTATTGTTCTTAACAAAAGGTGACAACCGATTGGGTATACATGATTTTACGGCCTAGCGATTCGTTGCGGAAGCCACTTCTGGTACCCGAAATATCTTTCAAGAGAACGTTTAGTATGGGGACCACTTATATAACTTTAATGTGGATAATACGGCCTAGCGATTCGTTGCGGAAGCCACCTTAGATTTCCAAAATCTCTTTTGTAGAGAACGTTTAGTATGGAAACTACGTATCACATTATGACCTTAATTAAACAAATACGTGTTCAGTTCGTTAGTCCTGCAGGATGGCAATTCAAAAGACCACTGAGTACTTACTTTTCCCATTACTTTCATAAGTGGCAGTTCCACCTGAAATTAATGTAAACTATTTTCGAGTTAAGATAGTTATAAATTAGGGAAAAACAATTCATCTTTAAAGGGAATCAAACATACAAAACAATCTAGTCTTGGTAGAAGACTACTTTTTATACTAGTAGGAAATTTGGGATTTTCTAGGGTTTTCACACTTATACAAACTTTTCATCAAGTCTTCTTTACGAATTTACAAAACGAAGACACTAAAGTACTTATGAATTCACCAGCTTTATGCTGATACTCGCTTTCAAAATAACTTGTATTCTCAGGTCCACTGTAGACAGGTACCGGTGACAGGTTTTTGAGAAGACGGAGCAGAGACAAGACTTGTCTTTTATTTTGAATCATTCATTTTTGGTGTCTATTACATTACAAGAACACACATGTATTAAAATGTTATTATTTAATGCAATGGATGATGTTGTTGCTTGTTTACTACTTTACACTGTTATGATACTTTACATGACGTCCTCTGCCCCAGAACGTTTCTGTCGTTCTATGGTTTTGGGGTGTGACAGTATTTTTTCTGACTTAGGGCGTCAGCTACCACGTTGGCTTTACCGGGATGATAATGAATTTCGCATTTGTAATTATTGAGTAGCTCGACCCACCGTCGTTGTCTCATATTGAGCTCCTTCTGATGGAATATGTGTTGAAGGCTCTTGTGGTCTATAAAGATAGTGCTCTTTGTACCATATAGGTAGTGTCTCCAGATCTTCAGAGCAAATACTACTGCTCCTAACTCAAGATCATGTGTGATGTAGTTGACCCCGTGTGTCTTTAGCTGTCTCAAGGCATAAACGATGTCCTTACCTCGTTTCATAATAACACACCCAAGCCCTTGGTTGGATGCATCGCAATAAACCATGAATTCTTCTATCCCTTCTGGGTGGGATAATATCGGTGCGGTGCACAAGGCTTGTTTCAGTGTTTGGAACGCCTTTTCTTGTTTCTCTTCTCAGTCAAAGGCCACACCTTTCTGGGTCAATGTAGTAAGCGGCTTCGCGACCCTAGAGAAATTCTTTATGAATCTGCGTTAGTAGCTAGCGAGACCTAGAAATTGACGAATTTCTATAGGTGTCTTCGGTGCTGACCAGTTCTCAATGGCCTTGATTTTGGAAGGGTCCATGTGAATTCCTTCTTCTCTAACAACGCTGCCCAAGAATTCAACTCTTCGAATCCAAAATTCGCACTTAGAGAACTTTGCATAAAGCTTCTCTGATCATAATGTTTTTAAGACTCTTCGTAGGTGTTGACTATGCTCCTCCTTACTTCGGGAGTAGATAAGTATGTCATCGATGAAGACAATGACAAACTGATCCAAGTAAGGACGACACGCCCTATTCATTAGATCCATGAATACAGCTGATGCGTTGGTCAATCCGAATGACATCACTACAAACTCTTAGTGTCCATAACGAGTTCGGAAGGCTGTCTTGGGGACATCCTCCTCTAGAACTCGTAACTGGTGATACTCGGATCGTATATCTATTTTAGAAAAATAATTCGCTCCTTGAAGTTGATCGAATAAGTCGTCTATGCGAGGTAGAGGGTAGCGATTCTTGATAGTAAGATTGTTCAGTTCTCTGTAGTCAATGCACATACGTAACTATCCGTCTTTCTTCTTAACGAATAAGACCGGTGCTCCCCAAGGTGAGAAGCTTGGCCTAATAAAGCCCTTGCTGAGCAATTCGTTAAGTTGACCGGATAGCTCTTGCATCTCAGCTAGTGCTAGACGATAGGGCGATTTGGCTACTGGGGTAGCCCCTGGAACTAAGTCGATTTGGAACTCGACTTGACGTTACGGTGGTAATCCTAGTAGTTCTTCTGGAAAGATGTCGGGAAAGTCGCGTACTTCTGGAAGGTTCTTTATGTCTTTTGTCTCTTGGCTCGTATCTACTACATGGGCAAGGAGTGCATGACCTTCCTTCTGTAGGTACTTCTGAGCTTGTATACTTGAGATGCTAGGAAGGATCGTGTCGGGTTTGTCGTCATAGATAATTAACGTTTCATTGGACAGTAGATTAAGGCGAACGGCCTTCTTATAACACATGATGTCAGCACAATGAAGACTCAACCAATCCACGCCGATTATGACATCGAAACATTTAATTGAGACCGGCATGAGGCCGATTTGGAAAGAATGACTGTCTAGAGTTAAAGTACACACTATGTATATGCACTTAGTGCTTTCCGTTTTCCCGTTTTCCATTTCTGTAGTGAATGATTCATTTAGTGCACATGGTTTTTGTCTAACTAAGTGAGCAAATTTCTGGTTCACAAAACTTCTCTCTGCTCCACTATCAAATAGTATGCATGCATATGACTTATCGAGGAGAAATGTACCAGTAACTAATATAGGATCAGCTACGGCTTCCTCGTGGCCTATAGCCAAAACTCTTCCCATTCCGCCAGCGTTCCCTGCCTTTGGGCAGTTCCTTTTGTAGTGGCCTGTCTTGCCACAGCCGTAGCAAGCTTGTCCCACAACAACGTCGGGGACTTGGTTGAATGGCCTTGCCGGAGACTTGCAGAAATGGATGGTGTGTCCTTTTTTGTTGCGGTTAGCACACTGCATTTCCCGGTAGTGATCATTATGATGGAAACTGCATTTGTTGCACTTGGGCAAGTTTCCAGAATACTGTTTCATTGGCGCTGTAGCAGCATGTGCAATTGCGGCGTGAATAGCTACGACTTGCTGCTTCTTGGCAGAGTTCTGTGCCGATTTTTTTCTTGTTATCCTAGAACTCCCGCTTGTTGTCAACGGCCTTGGATGGTTCTGAGATAGCCAAAGTTGTTGTCGTTTTCGGGGTGCGGACTCCATGATCTATGAGCCGCTGTGCCAATCGTTTGGCACTGTCGAAAGTAGTGGGGTTTGAAGATAATACATTCCCCTGAAATGGAGGTACCAGCCCCTAAATATACCTCTCGACTTTCTTCCCTTCAATGGTAACCATATTGGGACATAGTGCCACCAGATCGCTGAATCTGGCAGTGTAAGCCACTATGTCGGAGCCCTTCATGGTCAGGCTCCAGAGTTCTTGTTCCAGTTTCTGAACTTCACCCCTCGGGCAGTATTCTTCAATCATGAGCTCCTTGAGAGCTTGCCAACGCATAGCATTTGCCACTATTAGTGTTAGGGACTTGACATGGCTATTGCACCATGTCAGAGCTCTATCCGAGAAGGTGCATGCTGCAAATTTGACTTTGCTTCCTTCAGTACAGGAACATAACCCAAAGATCGATTCCGTCTTTTCGAACCATTGCGAGAGGGAAATGATTCCGCCAATCTCGTTAAAGGATCTAGGCTTACAGTTGGTGAAGTCTTTATAGGGGCACTCTCTCGAGCGCACAACGACATCACCTTGAGTGGAATGACAATAGAATGGTATTGAGCCATAGCTGTAGCAACAGTCGCAGCTACTACAACATTAACATCTGCTGAATCAAATTGTGGAAGAGGTGGTGCTTGAGTTTGAATTATCGGAGGATTACGCCCTGTTGATTTACGAGGAGGCATCTTTCAACTATAAGTTCAAAAGATGAACACAATGATAAGAATCAAATAGTGAAGTTAATGTATGAGTCCCATGAACTAAATCACCATAGTTCAACAACTAAATGAGAGTATGAGTTCCATAGAGTTCTAGTGATAGTAGAATGAAAGTATTTGAACGAAGAATTTCTATAAGATATTTGTTGACTGCCAATAACATTGATATTTAAGATGTAACGAGTTTGGGAAAATTAACCTAAGAGTAGGTCTTACACCATATCAGAAGTAGGAAATTTGTCACAGTACGAAGACCTAATAGACTGAAAGTTCAAGGTCTTAACATAAGCAGGAAATTAATACTAGCGTCTATACATATACCTAACTTATATTCAAAAGATAGAGTAGAGCACAGTCTACTTCCCGCTAGATCCTGCTTTGGATTTAGACAGTAGGCGTTCTAATTCACACATACGCCTATCCTGTACCAACTGACGATCACGCAAATCTCGAACTTCGGCTTGGGATACCGCTAGTTCTCCTTGTAAGAAGTTGATATGATCTCTTATCGTGCTATGTTGGGATTCCAGATTACAAAGACGAACAACATCGACTCCTGCGGTAGCTTCGATCTGCATCACGCGATCAATGGTAGCTATTCCTTGTTCGGAATTACGAGCAATACGACGAACCAGCATGGGAAGTGCTCTATCAGATGACCTTCCAGCTTCTAGATTGTAGAAGCTTTGGTATCCTTGATATGGGTTATTCTGCCCTTGTTCATTGCACCACCTGTCCATGGCTATGCCCCGCAGAGGCGTCAAGCCAAGAAAAGCTAGACGAGGGTTCTGAATTTGGATTAGGGCTTCTAGAGGCAAGTTCTCAACTTCGGGTTCGGAGTCGGGATCCTCTGAGGAATCTTCAGCAAGTTCATCATCTAGGGGGATTGCAGGTTCTTCTTCTGGTTCAGCATCGAGCCAACCAACATTCCCTTGATTCGGGAAATACGGATCTCCAGGGAGATGAAACCCAGGCATTTATCTAGACGATAAATAAGGGTAAGAAAATGTTTAACAATTCTAAAAAAGCGATAAACAAATGAAAGTCTCTATAGGAGAAACTTACGGTAAATCTTAGTTAATATGACTCTTGCTGCTTCCTTCTATGAAAACATAGTGCATACCAATTATATACCACTTGGGTCTAATAGACCTTCGAATAAATGATCCTACTCTAAGTCACATCCAAACAAGGAAAAGGAAATAAAGTTTAGATCACACATTCTCAGTCTATGAAACCTAATTATATATAACTGTGTTGCATGCACTTAGTACTCATAGAACTATCAGCAAAAGCCTTTTGTTCTTATGAAGTTTGTTCTTGAATGAATAGTGCCTAAAATACTCCTATAGTATTTTACTTTATGTCTTTTTCTCATGTTCTTCTGTATATGAAGATGTATATGTATTGTTTGGTAAGTTTTAGACCTGTCGCAACACCACAATCACTCCCAAACACACGTTCCTCATATCTCAAACGAATATAGTTGATCATGCTATATTGACCCGTGATATGATTACAATTTACATCCAGTCTAGTTCCTAGTGCCTTCTGTAGTGACTGGCAGAATCTTGAGGTGAATCTACTGTCTCTATCAGAGATAATAGATATTGGTACACCATGAAGTCACACTATTTCTCTTAAGTAAGTTCCGGTCAGTTTCTCCATCTTATCAGTCTCTTTGATTGGTAGGAAATGCGCGGACTTGGTCAATCTGTCTACGATCACCCAAATGGTATCAAGTCCACCCGTTGTCTTGGGCAACTTGGTTATGAAGTCCATCGTGATCTGCTCCCATTTCCACTCAGGTATCTCCGTTTGTTGGAGTAAGCCTGAGGGCTTTTGATATTATACTTTAACCTTGGCGCAAGTAAGACACTTGCTCACAAAAGTAGCAATATAAGCCTTCATGTTTGGCCACCAATATAACTTCTTGAGGTTCATATACATCTTATCTGAACCTGCGTGAATGAAATATCGGGTATTGTGTGCTTCTTGTTGGATTTTGAGCAATCTAACACTTCCTAAGTGTGCATGCAACCCTAATAAACCTTGGATCTATGTTTGTCTAAATACTTGCAAAATAATAATTTTTCCAAGGTTCATAACCTATCTAACATGGCATGGGGTACTTTTAAACATAAAAGAATTAGATGAGATTACATACCTTTTGATGATGAGTTTGATTCCTAAGGAGTTTGAGGGCCAAGCACCAATAGCGTGAATGCCTCAAATGGAATCACAAATCACCACAAACTCTTGGAAAACTTTGAGAGAGTGTATACACACATAGAAAATCGGCCACACACACAAAACCACACTAGTGACACTAGTGGCTATTTCATGCAACATAAGCATGCTTATATAGTGTACATGATTAGGGTGAAACCCTAATAACCCATGACCTTTCCTTTTCCAAGGATCCATGGGTTAAAAGCTCCATGGATCATCCATGGACTTCCATACTTCCATATAAGCCTAGCCCATTAACAAATGAGTGTTAGCCCACACTATATAAAACCAATAGCCCACAATCTAATTAGTCTTCCTTTTAATCTCTAAATTAATTCATAATTAATTTAAGACTAAGACTAATTAAATAACATGACTTCATATTAATATATTATAACTTATGATATATTACATATGTGTATAACTCTCATAAAATTATCCATAAATAGTTTGGATGAAATGCAACCCAAATGGACCATGCCGGGTCGGGTCAAGTATATACCAAATAAGTTATGGACTTAGACACCTTATCCAACAGACTCCCACTTGGATAAGTCTAATAACTATATTTGCGTATGTTACTTCAGGAACCAACCAGCAATCGTAGCTCTCGAAAACTCTGTCGAACTATGAAGCGCCATTTTAGATAAGTGACCATATAATCCTCTATTCTCATGATATCAGCCGGACAAATACATGGAACAACGTCGTACTTATTGTCCAGCAGTTTGTTTCCCGATTTTCGATTTGTTTGACAAAGAACTTAATCGAACACATCAATTTAGTTCTGACCGGCCGGTACATAGGTCACAACAAAATCATCGAGGGGCCCAGATATCGCTTCTATTTCTAGAAGGAACAGATAAACTTCGACTCATATGCTTGTTCTACTACTTGTTGAATTGTACACAAAGGCACGTTTTATAACATCAAGTTACTGATGCATTTACGTGCAATCAATGCACAACCAACTCATAGGTAACAACTCATATCTCCAGGTTTGAAGATTTATATGATATTACCGTCTCACGATCACTCGAGATAAATTCCATGAAGTGATACAAGTGAGCGTGGGTTTATTCCAATACTCATAACTTATGAGCACTCATGAATGTTGTAGCAACCATTGTTATGACTAAACCCCTTTAGCCATCTACAAACTCAATTCATGATAGTCTTGATTCATACCTACTTCCAACATATGAACGAATGTGGAGTGTTTAAATAACTTAGTCATTCGGAAAGAATAACCTAGCTATTTTGGAAGTCAAAACATGCAAAGTGAAACACAATAATAATCGAATCCAATATGGTCTCAGAACCCTTTTGAATATAAATAGAACCACCTTTTATTTATCACCTTATTGATTACACATTATTCATTGTATAATGTTTCAAACAATCAACTTAAGACTTGAATAAAAAACAACAGTCGTCCCATGCTCCTAGCATGTACACTTTGTTTTTCTAAACAATAGTTATGCCATACTCCAAGTATGCACACTATGTTTGTCTATAATCCTTACATTGTGATGTAGATCAATTGAACATGATTCCAATGATACTCATTTCACAATCCCAAATCCTTATTATAAATGTGAGAATCCTCGATTCCTATCATTTACCAAAAATCTGTTAGATTTTAAACTTTTATGCAATGTTCCTCTTGTAATGATTATGCACAAAGTCACCAAAACCTTGTCACCAGTCATTACAGAGTATTCCAAAGAAGGTCAACTTCTATGGAACGGAAGTCTCATATTCAAAGTACTATGCTTCGAACATCCTTCTTGCATTAAGGTTTTCTAATCTTACATAGATTGAATAACTTCCACCTATGGAGACATTTCCATAGGCTCATTTTGACTATCACTTCCGAACAAGAGTTACTTCTTTTCAGAATATGCCAATATGGTCCTTTCCGACAACTTACATCATACTTCCAACTGTCCCTGAGCAACCAATCTTTGGCGAACCTCAGATTTGTCCTCGACAATTGCTTAATCACTTTAGTCATATCCAGTTCTAGACTTTTCCCTTCTCAATGCCTTAAGCATTTGGAAAATTTAGAAAAGATGAATATTATAGCACATGCAATCGATCCTATATCTGAAGCATATGGGACACGATTCATGATGTTTGACATAAAGACATGATACTAGACCAGTCTTTTGCTACAATATTTTTTATTTGCCATGTTTCAAAATTTGACTATGAAGAGGGATGCCGTAATCATAATCGAATTTTGAAAACGCAATATATATAGAATTTCCTTAAGTCGAACCATTCAGACATAAAATTCATACATATATCCTTGACTAAAGATGATTAAAATCTCAATCTAAGCTTTAGAATTGAAACGAAGTATAATTTCCTCTCCCTTAATTATAGCAAAACAACTTTTCAACCCCTGCAACTTCATGAATTGAAACTTTGTTTTCTATAATTAACATTGCTAACTTGCAACACTAAACGTAATAATCATGCTCCCACTAACATGATGATTATCAGCATAACACTTATTCTCCCACTAGCTCTGACATATTTCCAGAAATCTGCTGGACTTCTGAAATTTAGATTCATACACCCTTTCTTAGATAGCTCACATGTGTGTCTAAGCAATTTCAAGAACTATGAAAAGGGATGCCGTAATCATAGTCTCAATTGCTTGGGCATTTTCCATTTCTCACAAGTCCATATTAGTGTGTCGGTTCACCACACACGCTCCACTAACGACTTTTGAAAATGCAAATAACACAATTGATGTCTATGTAAAATTTACTTAGTGAAAGCGTTTCCTCACCATCATTTTCATGAATCGGAGAGAAACCTTATGACACTTAGATTTTATAGTGTATGAGTTCCTATCCATGTGAATTTGTCAAAACTATAATCACAAGATAAGGTTAGTGACAAATTCAGCCTTATATGGATTAAACTTGTTCAATCTTAGTTTCTTGTCACCTTGGTAGCACAAGGCCCACCAATGCTTCCATGTTGAACTCTGATAACTCACATGCAAATTCAACTTATTTGATGTAGGTACAGAAACAAGAATTATGTCAACACGATAGGTTGCAAACCTTAAGTTGTGTGCTAGTGATAAATTACAGGTTTTACTCTTGATTAAATCTTGAAACTCTTTCAGGATCTTTAAGGCTCCCATTGTCCCCTTGACATATAAGTTTCCCCAGTCAAGAACCATTCCTTGACAAAACAAATATTCAAGGGATAGTGCGGATTCTTATCAAGACTAACACTTCACATAATTGGTCTTAGTTGGTCTTTGTCTCATCCAAGACATCACAACTTACCAATCTCAAATGTACAAGGGTAGAAACATTCTACACTACATTTGATAAATGTTTTAAACCTTACTTTATGTCATTCAATGTTACAATCTTGAAGTATGACTCTAATAATTGTTTTGGAACGAAGTATGACTCATCTTCTCGATCTTAACCAATCCAACAATTCATGACCTCTCTTCTTAGCCATAACAATGCACTAAGACGTCCTTAGAGTATGAATTTGTGATATGGTTTCATAATCATTAAGATGATCATGAAATACGATACTAAAGTACTCTCCCATCCTTTCAGATTTGAGAAACTTTTATCTTTCTGCCTAATTTGATTCTTCTCATTTGTTTTGTCATACATTGTAACCATTCCAATGTTACAGAATTATACTTAACCTCATAAGTATAGTCATATTTACTAATCTTTAGTAAATCATGACAAATCAATCTTTGTGGTGGACCTTGACCAGCACACACCCAGTGTACCTAATTCCTTAGTCCTTCAATTGACTCACATATACATGTGATCAAAGAATTAGTCTTAATTTTCAAAGATGAAAATTCTCATTCATCATACAATACAACTTGTATGATTCCAAGTTTCTGTCCAGTTGAAACTTGGGTGATGAAAAACTTTCTTCATTTGTTAAATTCAGACACTACCACAAATGAAAGAATCAAATCCACTTTCCAATATTGCTATTACTGGAAACATATAAGCAACAATTTTCCACAGATGCCATTGTAAGGATATTTTTTGAAATAAATAAAATTAAAACCCCTTTTTTTCTTTTATTTTAAAACTTTGCGGATAAACTTATCCTTACAATCCACATGAAAACCTCTATTGTTATCTATTCATAAGCAATATATTATAACTCTTAAGCAATAGCTCAAAACTCTGATTACCGAACCATGCGATCGAAACCCACCTTTGCAATCAGAATCAACATATACTTACTTTAAGCTTCTTATCTTTTCTTTGATTCTTAAAAACATCAGCATGTGACCCATTCACATTATGTAATAAGAATCTCCAAATAGGAACTTAATAGAGTTAGACAGTGGACTTTATCCTAAGGTAAAGTCAAACCTCTTGACTTGATCAACCTTATGACCTTTCAGGTGAATAGGGCAGCTTCGCAACCAATGCCCCTTCATTTTGCAACAAAACACATGGACCCTTTGGTAATGGTACATGAGACCATCTCAGACTTAGTCTTTCTCTTTACCATTTGGTCAACCGAGTTGACTATGGCCGATCCCTTTCCATTGGGAAGAGAAATCCTTTTCTAGATATCCAATGCTACCATTGTCAATGTCCATTTAAGACTTGGGAAGTTGTTCTTTTAATCAAATTTGCTTTACTGGTGTTCCAAATCATTGCTGATTCCACAACACCAAGCAAATAGATAACATCATTAAGGGTCATGTCATAGTCTGTCTCATAGTAGTCCCAAAGAGACTCACTATGTTACTAAGAAAGTGATTGAACATCCAACTTTCACGAGACTTTGACACCCAACTCTCCCGGCTTGTCAATATGTGACTTTTATCTCCAAGATGTGAGCACACATAGACTATGCTTGCCAATAGGGATTGAGTGACTTTAAACTTTTCAAGAACTTGTGGGTGAGGGAGAATAATTGGAGGAGGTGGAGGAAGTGAAGCATGATGTTGAGGGACACCATCTTCAAGAGATTTGGGAAGATCATAGTTGTCTGAACCATACATCTATAATGGGAGAAAATCAAGTTAGTTGATTCAAAATCCTTAATAAAACACCCAATATGAAATATTAAGGCTAGGATCCAACACAACATTTTATAATTTGGAAGAGGGATGTCGTAATCCAAGCTATAAAATATTTGAAGGTAGGCGAATGACGATTCACCAATTTCCACCATGAAAAATGAAATAATTTATTAGGTTTTAATTGGATTTGAAATTCCTAGATCTTTTGAGATTCATTGAACTTTTCAATGGCATGTTTCAATCTCGAGTGTGCCCTCTCAAATTTTATGACTGGGATGCCGAGGATCACAAAACAAGGTGTGAATAACCATACCAATTCACTTGGTACCCTTAATATTATCACCTAATCAATGTGCCGGTTAACCACACACGCTCCATTGATCTATGACAAACATTAAGTCACCCTTCGTGATCCTTACTAGTCCAAGTTAGTGTGCCGGTTAACCACACACGCTCCACCAACGACTTGGTAAGGTACAAAGTGTGAATTCCATGGGCTAGCACCAAATTCACATTTTTCCTAAAGTAACTAAGATTTGGAATTAAATAAAAAAAATATTTAGTTACTTTATAATATTCATTATACTTTTAATGAGAATTTAAAGTCATTGTCCTACCCGTTCGGCTAACGACCCTCCACCGATCAAGCAAGCGGTGGGTGAGAGTGGACACCCATTAAGTCGCTATTTTACAGGCAACAACCTTATACCCACCTTATAGACCGGCTTCGTGAATGAGGCCTACTAACGGTAAAACGACTTGTTCTTATACATATATATAATAATTAACCATTAATCTTATAATAGTATAAGGGTAGAATTTTAACTTTTAAAACTTCTAGGGGTTGGAATTAAATTTTATTAAAGTGTGTGAAACTTTAAAAATTCCAAAACTTGAGGGAAAGTTTTGAAACTATTCAAAACTAGTTAATTCCATGATTTATGTGTTTAAAGTAGTTTTAATCCAAAAACTCTTCAAGTTCCATAACTTGAGGACAAGTTATGGAAGACTTTAAACTAATAAAAGAATTACTTTCCTTTATTTTATAACTTATGGAATTAATTAAGGTTACACTTTATTTATATATTTATTAATGAAGTGATTCTTGATCCTCCATAACTTAAGGACAAGACTCTTCATCTTTTGTAACCATCCAAAACTTTTCATTTCATAACTTATGAATTAAAGGTTCATAAAAATGAAGACTCTTCATTTTCATGTAACTTATGTGTTTTAAGTGTGTGTTAAAGAAAAGTTACCTTTGGATATCCATAACTTGAGGACAAATTATGGACTCCATTAAAACACATAAATGATCAAGAATTAATTCCAAACAATTCAGCAAATAATTCCTATCATCTTCTAATTTCATAAGAACATGAACATGATCATCAAAATTTCAAGAATTATATGAACACATAAAATCATGGAATTTTGATTATAACTTTGAAATTGGTCCACCATCATCATTACCACATCAAAAACAGGTTTTATGAGTCCAAAATAGTTTAAGGTAATGATTCTAGACCAACTCCAGCACCAAAACCCGAAGATATGCTGTCTGGGGGTCCAACTCGTCGAGTGCATGAACCAACTCGCCGAGTTGGATGAGTTTTGCCTTGGACTCGTCGAGTCCCTTCATGGACTCGGCGAGTCAGCTGTGCAGACAGCATAAAATCTTCGTTTTTCAGCAATTTGCATCAAGTATTCAAACAAGCAAGCCTAGGCTCTGATACCACTATTGGGTTTTGAGCAATCTAACACTTCCTAAGTGTGCATGCAACCCTAATAAACCTTGGATCTATGTTTGTCTAAATACATGCAAAATAATAATTTTCCAAGGTTCGTAACCTATCTAACATGGCATGGGGTACATTTAAACATAAAAGAGTCAGATGAGATTACATACCTTTTGATGACGAGTTTAATTCCTAAGGAGTTTGAAGGCCAAGCACCAATAGTGTGAATGCCTCAAATGGAATCACAAATCACCACAAACTCTTGGAAAACTTTGAGAGAGTGTATACACACATAGAAAATCGGCCACACACAAACACACACACTAGTCACACTAGTTACACTAGTTGCCATTTCATGCACCATAAGCATGCTTATATAGTGTACATGATTAGGGTGAAACCCTAATAACCCATGTCTTTTCCTTTCCAAGGATCCATGGGTTAAAAGCTCCATGGATCATCCATGGACTTCCATATAAGCCTAGCCCATTAACAAATGAGTGTTAGCCCACACTATATAAAACCAATAGCCCACAATCTAATTAGTCTTCCTTTTAATCTCTAAATTAATTCATAATTAATTTAAGACTAAGACTAATTAAATAACATGACTTCATATTAATATATTATAACTTATGATATATTACATATGTGTATAACTCTCATAAAATTATCCATAAATAGTTTGGATGAAATGCAACCCAAATGGACCATGCCGGGTCAGGTCAAGTATATACCAAATAAGTTATGGACTTAGACACCTTATCCAACAAGTAAGTGTTTAAATTTTTGATTTATGAAACTCCTCTCCGCTCCACTATCAAATAGTATGCATGTATATGAGTTATCGAGGAGAAACGTACCCGTAACTACCGTAGGGTCATCCACGGCTTCATCATGGCCTATCGCCAGAATCCTTCCCACACCCCCAGCATTTCCCGCTTTCGGGTAGTTTCGTTTGTAGTGCCCAACTTCGCCGCACCCGTAGCAGGCCTGTCCCGCTCCAATACCCGGGACCTGGTTGAGTCGCCTAGTCGGTGCCTTACAGAAACAGCCACGATCTGCTGTTTCTTCGCAGAGTTCCTCCCTGCTTGGTTCTTTTTCTTATCCCAGAACTTCCTTTTGTTCTCATTAGCCTTGACTGTTTCTGGGACAATAGTGGTGGTTGTTGATGGGTTGACTCCATGATCAATGAGTCTCTGTGCCAACCGCTTAGCACTGTCAAAAGTAGTGGGGTTTGATGCTAAGACGTCCTCCTGATATGGAGGTACCATTCCCCAAATGTACCTATCGATCTTCTTGTTTTCAGTGGGTACCATTTCTAGGCATAAAGCTATTAGGTCGCTATACCTAGCAGTGTAGGTTACGATGTTAGAGCCTTTCATTTTAAGACTCCAAAGTTCCTGCTCAAGTTTTTGGATTTCGCCTCTCAGGAAGTATTCTACCCTCATGAGGTCCTTCTGCTTCCCAGCCCATTGCATTTGCCATTACCAAAGTGAGTGACTTGACATGGGTGTTCCACCATGTGAGGACTCTGTCGGAAAAGACACAGGCGGCAAATTTTACTTTGCTGCCTTCGGGACAGGAGCATATCTCAAAGACAGACTCCGTTTTCTCGAACCATTGTGATAGTACAATGATTCCTCTAGTCCCGTTGAAGAGTTTGGGTTTGCAGTTGGTGAAGACCTTCTACGAACACTCCCTAGGGTGTCCGTGACCATCACCTTGATTTGTGGGTTTAGTCCCACCTCCTGATCCACCAGCACCATAGTTATTCATCTGGGACATATCAGCTGCTATAGCCACAGTGACGGCTACCTGAAACATCGCAACGTCAAATTGAGGTGGTGGTGGTGGTGGTGACGTAGCGTTAACGTTGATACGTCTCGGGTTTCTACGTGGAGGCATCTTTTACTTTAAGAATTAAAAGAATAAAAGATGATAAGATATCAGGAATGAATATGAGTTGATATCTCTGAACTAATAGCACATAGTTCAATATGAGTTCTGTAAAGAGTTGGTAATAGTAGACTACTACAGGTAACACTTGTAGAAAGGATAACATGAATTTGAGTAGTTATTTTTCTAAAGAGATGATATGCATGTCGATTGGTACTGGTATATTCCATATGTAGAGTTTGGGAAAACTTGACCTTAAAACAGGTCTACAATATACCACTGTACTGGGAAAACATCGACATCAAACTGACCTACCGAAAATGAAATTTTCGCGGTCGAATTAAAAGACGTGAAAAATAATGTTAAGACATATTCGAAGATTTCAAGTTATAACCAAAAGAGAAAGCAGAGTACAATCTACTTACTACTAGATTCGGCTCTGGATTTGGACAATTGGCGTTCTAATTCGAACAAACGCCTTTCCTGTACCATTTGACGGCCTCGTAGCTCTCTAACTTCGGCTTGCGATGCCGCTAGTTCTCTCTGCAAGAAGTTAGTAGGATCTCTGGTCGCATAATGATTGTCTTCCAAGTTGCGAAGACGAACGATGTTAACTCCAGTGGCAGCATCAATCTGCATAACCCGGTCGATGGCGGCTCTTCCATGTTCAATGTTACAAGCAACATGACGAACCAGCATAGGAAGGACTCTATCAGCTGAACCTCCTGCTTCTAGATTGCAGAAGCTTCGGTCTCCTTGGTAAGGGTGATTCTGACCTTGTTCGTCACTCCACCTGTCTAGGTTTATGGCCCACAGAGGTGTCATGCCTTGAAAGTTTTGACTATGGTTAGGGTTTTGAGCGACTTGAGGCAGATTGTAAGCTTATGATTCTGAATCATCGTCTTTGGGAAAGTCTTCTTCAAAGTCCTCTCCTATGGGGACCGCAGGATCTTCTTCTGGTTCGGCGTTGTAACGCCTGTGTTTCCGGGCTTGCCATATTTAGCAATATAATAGTCTAGGTTAACCTTTGTAACCCGTTTTGAAATAATAAGAATGTATTATTTGAGTACTATGTGATTTGTGCTTAATTGCTTAATTATGTGGTCTGATTAATTAAGAATAAAAATAAGCGTCAAAATTTAAGTGTAAAATAAACTTAATATCTTTGGTTAATGTTGTAGTAGTCGTAACGAGGTTTCCGAAGATATATAGAACGCCCAAATCTGACTTCGTATGAGGAAGTTATGATTTATCGAAGTTCCGGCTTAGCGGTATACAGCCTGAAATACTCGAATTGAGATCGAGCGGTTGTTAGCCGAAGCAATCTAAATGAGCATCGAAGATCTCGTTGTTGGTATCGAAGCGATAAAAAGTTAGGCGAGAACGGACGTCAAACGAAGAAGTTATGAATTTATAACGAAAGTTTCTGTCGCGGCCTATTAAAAATAATTAATAAAAATAAAGTCAAAATTAGCCGACGGAGTCTAAACGAAAGTCGTAGAGCATGGTCTCACCTTTCCGTGGATATAAAGAACGTCGAAAACGGAGTTCGTATGAAGAAGTTATGAATTTCCGAAGTTTATTAATCATTTTGTATTTAAATTTAAATCAAAATTCGGAAGCATTATCCGAAGGAGTCACCGATCTGATCCGAGGTACGCCCCGCGTACTCCGAGGGATGTCGACACTCGCACTCGAGCACTTCGGATACGTAAGCAATGACGTTTTGGGCAGTACGCCCCGCGTAACGCAGTACGCCCCGCGTACTCCGAGGCTCCAGCCTCCTATAAATAGGATGCGAGGGTTCCGGGTATTTTTGCCAATTCCCTCTCATTTTCGTGTCGAAGCTCTGCATTTTTACCCCCGAAGCTACCCCGAAGCCCCGGTATCATACTCTAGCCCCGAGGCAAGTCCCGAGATCCCGAAGATCCCGAGAAGCGCGGTTCCCGAGTCGAAGCTCTGCCCGCGAGAAGTTCGATTTTCGAGGAGATCTTCCAGATCTGCTGTGGATTACTACTTCTATAAGCCGTAGTGCTGTCGGATCGTCTTCTGATCAAGTGAGTGTGTAGTTATTTCTTCTAAAACAATAATACGAAGTATTTTATATAAAAATACGTGCTATGTGTATATATTTGGTTGTGTTATGTGTGAATGAGTATTCACTCTCTTCTATCTTATAGATCTGCTTATTTCTTTATGAGATATGTGTTATGTGTGTGTGTGCCTCATCTGTTATGTGATATATGTGTTGATTAAAGCATGCTATACAGGTTTTTCTTTAAACTACGTATGAAAATATATATTTTATCTACTAATATGTTGGGTAGAACATGGGTAGATAGTTGGTGTGTAATAAACAGATGAGAGGCCTCGATGTTGTTGTTGTTGTTGATCTAGTTATTCAGCGGAGTATGGATAACGACCACGGACTCTTTCTAGACAGTCTAGTGGAACGCTAGCAGGTTCATAACCTGTAGGTGTTGTGAACGATGTGTTCACCGGTGTACTCTATCCCCCTCATGGTTGCCTTTAGGATATCTATTGTTGAGGAAACCCCTTCGCAATGATGTCCGTCCCGATGAAAATCCTAGATTAGGTCCCTTGAGATAGTTGTTTTAGGGACGTAAAGTGAGGATAACGGGAATGGGTAATCGGGATAGTGTTTGGTTGGTGAAATTAAATATAACTTATTTATTGTGGGTTGAAAACCCTATATGCTCACCAGGCTCCCAAGCCTGACCCACTCAGTTTTATTTGTATTACAGGAAGTGGCACAAGGGCGTAAGATGGATGGATCATCTTGTTGTTTTGTTTACAAGTCTGTATATGTATATATTTGTTGAATGACTTGTAATGTTTATCGTTTATGCTTTATGGTCTGTATCGGAACATGACATCCCGAGTTTTGATTATATAATGAAATGCATCTCTTGATGAAATGCTTTGATAAATATTATTTTATCATGTTTTGTTTTGGGAACAAATTCCGCAACTCTTTCAAATCAAAAGGATTTACTCTGAAAATATTTAAAAGCATAAATGAAAATCGGTCTTTTCTGGCCGAGATTTTGGGGATGTCACAGGCGTCGAGCCAACCAGCATTCCCTTGATTTGGAAAATACGGATCTCCGGGGAGATGGAATCCAGCCATTTTTATCTAAGCGAGAAATAAGGTTATAAGGAAATATTTAACAATTCTAAATAAAGCAATTAAAAAATTACAAGTTTCTATAAGAGAAACTTACAGTTAACAGATAATTAAATCTCTAAGGTATGACTCTTACTGGGTCCTCCTATGAGCACATAGTGTATACCAATTATATACTACTTGAGTCGAATAGACCTTCGAATAAATGATCCTACTCTAAGTCCACATCCAAACAAGGAAAAGGAAATAAAGCTTAAACCGCTCATTCTCAGTCTATGCAACCTAATTATATATAACTGTAATGTGTGCACTTAATACTCATAGAACTATCAGCCAAAGTCATTTGTTTTCATGTAGTTTGTTCTTTGAATGTAGTTCCAAAATACTCATATAGTATTTTACTTTATGTTCTGTTCTAGCATTATTCTGTATAGTTTGGTAAGTTTTAGACCTGTCGCAACACCGCCCTCACTCCCAAACACATGTTCGTTGTATCTCAAATAAATATAGTTGATCTGGCTATATTGATCCTAGATATGATTACATAACTGCTCAGGTCTAACTGCAGTATCCAACATCTAATTACTCTTGTTCTGTTCTAGTATGAGACTGTTCTAAAGTATGTATGTAGGTATGTATACTTTAGTAAAATATCTTGTTATTTTAAAAGTATAACTCTTTGTCAGAGTGTTTTAATCCTAAATGTATTTATAGTTATATATCTTTTATGGGTCCATATACTTAGTTCACTATAAACAATGCTCTGATACCAATCTGTCAAGCCCCAAAACCGGTGTCACACCCCAAAACCGAGAACGGCGGAATACGTTCTGGGGTGGAGGACGTCATGTATAGTATCGTAACAATGCATAATAGTAAAAACAAGCAACAACATCCATTGCATTGATATAATAATTTGTAATACAAGCGTGTTCTGTACAGTTTGTTAGACACCAAAAGTATAATCAAAAATAAAAGATGGGTCTTGTATGTGCTCCATCTTCTCAAAAGCTTCATCAGTACCTGTCTATTGATGACCTGAGAATACAAGTTATTTTGAAAACGAGTATCAACATAAATTTGGTGAGTTCATAAGTATTTAGTGTCATTGCTTATATAAAAGTTTTTACAATCCTGTAGTATAATAGTTGTAATCAATGTTTGAAAGTAGTACAATCCCTAGAAAATCCTATATTTTCCAGTAAAAGTAGTCTTCTACCAAGATTTGGTTATTTGAAAGCTTGATTCTTTGAAAGTGTAAAAGTCTTCCCAATAAACTATCAGTTATGAAAAATTATAGCTTTAGACTTCATTTATGTAAAGTAAATGGGAAAAATAATGTTTTACCCCGGCGGTGACACTGTCGGCTGAATATAATGAAATGCAGACTCCAGGTGGTATTAAATGTACAATACTCCTCGGGGAGTTTATTTTGCCTTTAATTCTTAATGTGATAATTAAAGGTTTGAATGTGAACTCGTATGTAACCATGCTGATTGACGATCGAATAACTGATGACCCTCCAGGTCACACAGAGTGTGGTGACATTTTGTCACCCCTGGGCCTAGACGGCTCGAACTGTAGCTAGCAGTCGGGATGTGGGAGTGTCTGTCCCGTATCGATCTATACACATAATGCCCGCTCTCCCTCCAGGAGACTCTGGTTACACGGTGATGGCACAGTGAAGTGTCGTATCGAGGAATAGTATGTCACATTCTGTTTTAGTATATTCTCTTGTATTATAGTATAATGTACTTCTTGGTATAATGTATTGAGCGTTCTCTTATATAGTATATGGTATTCTCTTTGTATAGTATTTAACGTGTATAGACTCATAACAGTACTAACTATAGTAAGTGACATAGTAATAATAGTAATGAGAGGTAATCCTTAACTATACCTATTATAGTTAAATAGAATGCTAGTTGCATAACTTTGATACACAATGGTATTGAACTGGAATGAAGACTTATATACCTAACACGAATATATACAATATATAATTAAGAATTCAACGACAGTCAGACAGATAGCAATATCCCTAAGTACACAATCAAACAAGAACAAGAAGTAAGGTGAGCTATCAGTTCTAAGTCCTTCAAGTCTTACTTATATAAATATATTGGTGTAGGTATGGTTTAGAGATAAAGAAGTTAAAAGAGTTTGGAGCTAGTTTTATATCAATTTAACATGAAAAACGATTTTGATGAACATTTAAAGCAGTTTTGTTGGAAAAATAGTTATAAGTATAGAAAATCCCTTTTGGTTGCAAGTCATAAATCACAAGTGATTGATAGTGTAATCTATTGGATTTAACTTGTATTCCCCCCCCCCCCACCATAAAAGCATTTAAAAATAGTTGAAAGGTTAATTAAGGGGTATGAACTCACCTGCAGCGAGTGGATCGGATGGAAGTGTCGGTTGAGTGCTTGGTGTCAAGTGACGACTTGGACACACTTAATGACCCTAGTATCATATGAAGACATATGTTTACAGATAATTAGTGGTTATAACACTAATTAAACACGTATAAGCATCCTAATGCGAGGAAAAACACTTTGGTCAAGTGCTAGGAGGCTATTGGGTTGCAATAAAGGAGTGTAGAATCTTATACGGAAGTGTATGGTCAAATGACCATATTTGTTGGAGTTTGCGGCCCAGGGGAGTTTACTCCTGGCCGTAAACTCTCAATTGAGTCACCAAATGGGTCTAAAAACTATTATAACTTAAGTGGTTAAATGTTCCAAGGCCTAAACAAGAGATCGGATGAGTTTAAGGTCCAAAAATGGTCTTGTGTGGACTTTATGGCCTGGGGACCACTTCCCCATGAGTTTACGGCCGTAAACTCATGGCATGAAGTGCCAAATATTTGATTCAAGTCCCTAACTCATTGAGGTATAGTTCTAGGTTAATGTCCAAGGCTAGGTGAGGTGATTTGGGCACATTTTGCACCATTTGAGGGAGTTTACGGCCTAAGAAGTTCTTGGGCCGTAAACTCTCATTCAACCCACTAAAACTTGATGTTTAAGGTTTATAACACTTCAAGGGTATGATCTAAGTTGGTCCCTAAGCACCAGGAAGGAGTTAGGGGCATCTTGGCACCCTTTTTAAGGGTTTACGGCCTAAGAAGTTCTTGGGCCGTAAACACCTTGTTTATGCTCTTTTTGGGTGATTTCAATGCCCGAGAGGAATGCATGGTTCCCCCTTCATGGGAAGAGAGAGAGGGTAGGGTGAGAGAGTGGAAAGAGTGTAAATGAAGTTTAATAAATCCTTAAATAGGGTGAGTTTGTTGCCCGAGTTTACTGTCGGGTTTACTTCCAGGTTTACTGCCGGGTTTACTACCGGGTTTACTGTCGGGTTTACTACCGAGTTTACCGCCCGGAGTTTACTGCCGTAAACTCCATCTTATGGAGGTTATGGCATGATTTTTGGTGTTAGGGCTTTAGTGGTTGTTTTCTAAGACTTGATCCTTAAGTGTGAAAGTCTCGAAATACTAAATCGGACTTTAATTTGTGCTAAAAGATGGCGGAAAATGAATTTGACTTCCAAATGAAATGTTTGACTGTAGAACTTATATATATGAAATATTCGGGCTATCACATCATCCCCCCGTTAGAGGGAATTTCGTCCCGAAATTAGAATTCAAACAACTAAGCTATTACACAATAACTAAGCAAAAAGATGAGGATATTTATGTTTCATTTGATCCTCACACTCCCAAGTGAGCTCCGATCCTCGCTTGGCGTTCCAGCGAACCTTTACAATTGGGATGCGGCTTTGCTTCGTTCGTTTGACTTCTCGATCTATAATTTCCACCGGTTCTTCCACAAAGTTAAGGTTCTCGTTGATCTCGATCTCGTCGAGAGGGATTACAAGGGTCTCATCGGATAGGCACTTTTTCAAGTTCAAGACCTGGAAGGTAGGATGCACGTTACTGAGTTCGCGGGGTAGATTAAGTTTGTAAGCTACGGGGCCGATTCTAGCAAGAATTTCGAAAGGCCCTATGTATCTTGGATTCATCTTTCCACGCTTTCCAAAGCGTATCGCGCCTTTCCAGGGCGAGACTTTCAATAGGACTCGGTCTCCCACCTGGAACTCCAAGGGTTTTCTTCGTTTGCCTGCGTAGCTTTTCTGTCGGTCCCTAGCGGCTTTCAATTGCTCACGAATCTGAACGATCTTCTCGGTTGTTTCTCGGATGATCTCCGGACCCGTGAGAGCGCTTTTAGGAACTCTTCCTTTAGCTAACTGAGTGTCACCCACCTCAGCCCAGCACAGAGGGGATCTGCACTTTCGGCCATAGAGGGCTTCGAATGGAGCCCATCACAGAGGGGATCTGCACTTTCGGCCGTAGAGGGCTTCAAATGGAGCTGCCTTGATGCTCGTGTGATAGTTGTTGTTGTAAAAAAAACTCGACAAGGGGTAAGTGGGTATCCCATGCCTTACCAAAATTGATCACACAGGCTCGCAGCATATCTTCCAATGTTTGGATAGTTCTCTCACTTTGTCCATCGATCTGCGGATGGTAAGCTGTACTCATGTCCATCCTCGTTCCTAAGGAGCTTTGTAATGACTTCCAGAACCTCAAAGTGAATCTGCTATACCTATCGGAGATAATCGATATAGGAACACCATGCAATCGTACGATCTCCTTAATGTATGTTCTTGTGAGTTTCTCCATCTTGTCTGTTTCCTTGATGGGCAGGAAGTGTGCGAACTAGGTCAATCTGTCGACGATGACCCATATGGTATCAAGCCCACCCGTTGTCTTGGGTAGCTTGGTTATGAAATCCATAGTGATCCGCTCCCACTTCCATTCAGGTATCTCCGGTTGTTGTAGTAGACCTGATGGTTTCTGGTATTCGACCTTGAACTTGGCGCAAGTAAGGAATTTACTCATGAAGGTAGCAATCTCTGCTTTCATGTTAGGCCACCAATATGACTTTTTGAGATCCAGATACATCTTATCCAAACCCGGGTGAACGAAGTATCGCGTGTTGTGGGCTTCCTTCATGACCAAGTCTCTGAAGCCACCGTGCCGTGGTGTCCAGATTCGGTCCATGAGATATAAGGCTCTGTCACCCTTGACTTCCAAGTTTTTATCCGTTCCTCCAGGGTTCCCCCGCCACCTTTTCAGGTTTCAAAGCTTCCAGCTGAGCTTCCTTAATCTGTGTAACGCCTGTGTTTCCGGGCTTGCCATTTGTAGCAATATAATAGTCTAGGTTAACCTTTGTAACCCGTTTTGAAATAATAAGATTGTATTATTTGAGTATTATTATGTGTTTTGTGCTTAATTGCTTAATTATGTGGTTTGATTAATTAAGAATAAAAATAAGCGTCAAAATTTAAGTGTAAAATAAACTTAATATCTTTGGTTAATGTTGTAGTAGTTGAAATGAGGTTTCCGAATATATATAGAACGCCCAAATCTGACTTCGTATGAGGAAGTTATGATTTATCGAAGTTCCGGCTTAGCGGTATACAGCCTGAAATACTCGATTTGAGATCAAGCGGTTTTTAGCCGAAGCAATCTAAATGAGAATCGAAGGTCTCGTTGTTGGTATCGAATCGATAAAAAGTTAGGTGAGAACGGACGTCAAACGAAGAAGTTATGAATTTATAACGAAGTTTTTCTGTCGCGGCCTATTAAAAATAAATAATAAAAATAAAGTCAAAATTAGCCGACGGAGTCTAAACAAAAGTTGTAGAGCGTGCTCTCACCTTTCCGTGGATATAAAGAACGTCGAAAACGGAGTTCTTATGAAGAAGTTATGAATTTCCGAAGTTTAGTAATCATTTTGTATTTAAATTTAAATCAAAATTCGGAAGCATTATTCGAAGGAGTCACCGATCTGATCCGAGGTACGCCCCGCGTACTCCGAGGGATGTCGACACTCGCACTCGAGCACTTCGGATACGTAAGCAATGACGTTTTGGGCAGTACGCCCCACGTACTCCGAGGCTCCAGCCTCTATAAAAGGGGATCCGAAGGCAGCCATAATTCTTGTTCATTTCTTCTCTTCTCTCTAGTCTTTTGCATCGTTTTGCGTGCCGATTCCACCCCAAAGCCCCGGTATCATACTCTAGCCCCGAGGCAAGTCCCGAGATCCCGAAGATCCCGAGAAGTGCGGTTCCCGAGTCGAAGCTCTGCCCGCGAGAAGTTCGATTTTTGTGAAGATCTTCCAGATCTGCTGTGGATTACTACTTCTATAAGCCGTAGTGCTGTCCGATCATCTTCTGATCAAGTGAGTGTGTAGTTATTTTCTTCCAAATACAATAATACGAAGTATTATATATAAAATACGTGCTATGTGTATATATTTGGTTGTGTTATGTGTGAATGAGTATTCACTCTCTTCTATCTTATAGATCTGCTTATTTCTTTATGAGATATGTGTTATGTGTGTGTGTGCCTCATCTGTTATGTGATACATGTGTTGGTTAAAGCATGCTATACAGGTTTTCTTTAAACTATGTATACAAATGTATATTTTTATCTACTAATACGTTGGGTAGAACATGGGTAGACAGTTGGTGTGTAATAAACAGATGAGAGGCCTCGTTGTTGTTTGATTGAGTCATCTAGCGGAGTTTAGATGACGACCACTGGCTATTCTAGACAGTCTTGTGGAAACATTAGCAGGTTCGCCACCTGTAGGTGTTAATGAACTTGGGTGTTCATTCGCTGTACTCCATCCCCCTCATGGTTGCCTTATTTGACTTATATTGCTGAGGTACCCCCGAAGCATGTGTTGTCGCCCCGATGAAATATTCTTAGACTAGGTCCCTTATGTTAGTTGTTTTAGGGACATTAAAGTGAGAATAACGGGAATGGGTAATTGGGTTATTGTTGGTTGGTGAAAATTAAATATGATATTTATTGTGGGTTGAAAACCCTATATGCTCACCAGGCTCTCAAGCCTGACCCACTCAATTTTAAATTGTATTACAGGTAGTGGCGGAAGGGCATGAGATGGATGAACCATCAAGTTGTTTTGTTTACAAGTCTGCATATGTTTATATTTGTTATATGACTTGTAATGTATTCGTTTATGCTTATTGGTCTGTATCGGAACATGACACCCCGAGTTTTGATTATAATGAAAATACATTTCTTTTATGAAATGCTTCGGTAAACAATGTTTTATCATGTTTTGTTTTTGGGAACAAATTCCGCAACTCTTTCAAATCAAAAGGATTTACTCTGAAAATATTTAAAAGCATAAATGAAAATCGGTCTTTTCTGGCCGAGATTTTGGGGATGTCACAGTTGGTACCAGAGCATTAGTTTAAGCGAACTAGGAATTTGTAGGATTTCTAGACTTAAACTTAGAATGCTAAGTGAAGTTTGAGATGTGTGTCTGTTGTGATTTAGACACGAGCACTAGTTTATTTTAGGAAAGTTGCCTAAAATGCTTTTATGTGCTAAATGTTATATGTTGCCATATATATGATATTATTTGTTCGGATCTATGGTCTGTTGCCGACCGGATCTAGAAACCTTATGTGTGTAGGATTCTAAGCGTACGTCTACGATATTAGAACTAGCATGTAAACGTTTCGGAGTGATAAGGATGATTTGAATATCTATCATGATTGAGGATCTAATTTCACCTTATTCGGTGTAGATCAAAATGGTGAGAACAAGAAGTGGAGTTGGAAATGCTGACGAAAACAGGAATCAACCACCAGTGATTGAGCCAATACCTGTCGTAGCAGCAGCACCTGAGCCAATAACCATGGCTGGTGTGCAATTGATGATTCAGACGATGTTGGATCATCAGATGGATGAAACTAGACGGTTGCTTCAACAAAATCGTGAAGAACTGTCGATTCGTGTGGAAGAGCCTGAATTAAATGAAGGGCACTCGGAAGGTGGAAACTTCAGTGGGTCTGTTGGTCCAGCCAACCCACCGATAGTTAGGCAAGATAACCATGAAGGAAGGGATGATGGAATGGGATGCAAGTACAAGGACTTTTTGACTTGCAAACCATCGACCTTCAATGGAAAGGAGGATCCGATTGGGGTTATGGATTGGATCTCCGAAATGGAGTTAGCCTTTATGACATGTGGCTGTAGAGGCAAGTTGCAGACTATCTATGCCGTGCGTCAATTCCGAGGTGGAGCTATTCATTAGTGGAACACTCTAGGGAAGACTTTGAGCCCTAACGAGCCACTGCAATTGTCATGGGCAGAGTTCTTGGTTCAGTTTAAGCGCAAGTTCTGCTCGGCTCAAAATCTGTTGGAGTTGGAGAATAAGTTTTTGACATTGACGAAAGGTAGCATGTCAGTTGATGAGTACACCAATAACTTCACCGATAAGATGGAGTTTTCCTTGCGTATCGTTCCAGACGAGCTGACAAAGGTGGATCGGTATGCGAAGGGACTTCCATGGGAGTACGAGGTGCCAGTACGTCAGGCACTTACTCTAGAGGCAGCTATCTGGGCTGCCAAGTCTGTGGAGAACATGATCAAGAGGAGAACCACCGACAAGGCTGATGTTGGTGAGAAAAGAAAGTTTGAGGGAACATCTGGTTCCGGTAAGAAAGGAAAATTTTCGAAATCTGATTCGAAAAAGTTTGGAGGAAAAGGAGGCGAAGCAAAGTGGTGTGATAAGTGTAAGAAAAAGCACTTTGGGAAATGTAGCGAGGATGTGACCTGCTACAAGTGTGGAAAGGTTGGACATTTTGCCAATGAATGTCCGAACAACAAAAGGATGTGTTTTGGGTGTAATGAAGAGGGGCGTATTTTGAAAGACTGTCCGAAGAAGAAGGAGACAGCTAGGCCCAACATTCCACCAAAGCCAAAGGCGAGAGCATTCCAGATGACACTAGAAGCTGCGAAGGATGAAGCTGATGTCGCTTCAGGTACCTTTCTCGTAAATGATTTACCTGCTCAAATTTTGTTTGATTCTGGAGCCAACTACTCCTTTATTTCGCATGAGTTTGGTAGAAAGCTAGCGTTGCCTATTGATAGAATAGATGATGCTTTATTAGTCGAAGTAGCTAGTGGCAAGTTTGTACCTGTTAGTCATCGTATGAAAAGCATCTTAATTGATCTGAATGGGAATAAGTCTCACGAGGAATTATTGCCTATCGAACTAAATGGTTTCGACATCGTGTTGGGAATGGATTGGCTTAGCGCCAATGATGCCGAAATTTTGTGCAAGAAAAAGATAGTTAAAGTAAACCCGCCTGGAAAAGATTCGTTTATGGTGTATGGGGACAAACGGCGAGTGAATTCTGGGATCATTTCTCTAATGAAAGCCATAAAGTGTTTGACCAAGGGATGTACATCATATTTAGCATTCGTGATTGATGCTAAGAAAGAAAAGAAGGTGATGCAGAGTATTCTAGTGGCGTGTGATTATCCGGAAGTATTTCCCGAAGATCTTCCTGGATTACCACCTGATAGACAAGTGGAGTTCAGAATAGACTTGTTACCAGGAACCACGCCAATAGCAAAAGCACCTTATCGATTAGCACCGATGGAGATGAAGGAGCTGATGATGCAACTTCAGGAGTTATTGGACAAAGGTTTCATTAGACCTAGTTCATCGCCCTGGGGAGCTCCGGTGTTATTTGTAAAGAAGAAAGATGGAAGTATGAGAATGTGCATCGATTATAGAGAGCTGAACAAGGCAACAATAAAGAATAGATATCCGTTGCCGAGGATTGATGACCCGTTTGATCAATTGCAAGGTTCGAGCTATTTCTCGAAGATCGACCTAAGGTCAGGATATCATCAGCTGAAAGTAAGAGAGCAAGATATCGAGAAGACTACATTCAGAACTAGATATGGACACTACGAGTTCTTGGTTATGTCGTTTGGACTAACCAATGCTCCAGCAGCGTTCATGGATTTGATGAATAGGGTTTGTAATCCTTTCCTTGATAAATCTGTGATAGTGTTTATAGACGACATTCTGATTTACTCGAAAATCCAGGAGGAGCATGGCAGACACTTGCGAGAAGTGTTAGAAGTTTTGAAGAAGGAGAAGCTTTATGCGAAGTTCTCCAAATGTGATTTTTGGATTCGTGAAGTCCAATTCTTGGGTCACGTGGTCAACCAAGAAGGGATAATGGTTGATCCAGCGAAGATCGAAGTTGTGACGAAGTGGGAACAACCGAAAAGTCCCACGGAGATTCGAAGCTTTCTGGGATTAGCCGGATATTACCGCAGGTTTATCCAAGGCTTTTCTTCGATTGCTACTCCATTGACAGCTTTGACCCACAAAGGAGCTACTTATGCTTGGAGTGAGAAGCATAAAGAAGCATTCGAGAAGTTAAAGAAGAAGCTATGCGAGGCACCGATACTTTCTCTACCCGATGGAGTTGAAGACTTCGCTGTTTATAGCGATGCGTCTGGTGTTGGATTGGGTTGTGTTTTGACCCAAAGAGAAAAGGTGATAGCATATGCGTCTCGACAGCTGAAAGAGCATGAAAAGAATTACCCGACTCATGATTTGGAGTTGGCAGCGGTAGTTTTCGCTCTAAAAATATGGAGGCATTACCTCTATGGCACGAAGTGCAAACTTTTCACTGATCATAAGAGTCTCCAATACCTCTTTAATCAGAAAGAATTGAATATGAGGCAACGACGCTAGCTAGAATTACTTAAAGACTACGACTGCGAGATACTTTACCACCCCGGTAAAGCTAATGTTGTTGCTGATGCTCTCAGTCGGAAGGACAATCTTGAAAGGAAGAGGCCAAGAGCGTTGAGAATTGAAGTTGTCTCGACTATTGTGGAAAGTATAAAGAAAGCTCAAGAGGAAGCTTCTGAGAAAAATGACCGAAATGAGGAACGTTTGGGTAAAACGTTGGTGTTTGGTACTAACGGTCATGGACTGAAGGTATTCCAAGATCGTATTTGGGTACCTAAGTCAGGAGGAATTAGGGATCTTCTGATGGAAGAAGCTCACAAAACCATGTACTCAATTCATCCGGTAGCACTAAAATGTATAGGGACCTGAAACCCTACTACTGGTGGCCGACGATGAAGCTTGATGTTGCAAAGTATGTGGCCGAGTGTGTGACTTGTGCGAGAGTCAAGACACAACATCAGAAACCTTACGGGAGTTTAGAACCATTGCCTGTGCCTATGGGTAAGTGGGAAGACATTGCTATGGATTTTGTCACTAAACTGCCCAGAACAAAGAATGGTCACGACATGATTTGGGTGGTCGTTGATCGATTCACTAAGAGTGCGCATTTCATAGCGGCCAGGGAGAAATGGTCTATGGAAAAGCTTGCGAATTCTTACGTGAAGGAAATAGTGAGGCTTCACGGTGTTCCATTAACGATTGTATCGGATCGTGATAGCCGTTTCACCTCAAGGTTTTGGAAAAGTCTACAAGAGGAAATGGGTACCAAGTTATGTTTAAGCACAGCTTACCATCCGCAGACTGATGGTCAGAGTGAAAGAATAATACAAACACTTGAAGATATGCTGAGAGCATGTACCTTGGAATTCCTAGGTAATTGGGATGAACATTTACCGTTGGTAGAATTTTCCTATAATAATAGTTTTCACTCGAGCATTAAGATGGCACCTTTTCAAGCTTTGTATGGACAGAAGTGTCGTACGCCGTCTTGTTGGCTTGAGGCTGGGGAAAAGCAGTTTATGGGACCGGAGATGGTTCATCAAATTGCTGAAAAGTTGAAAATAATTAGGGAAAGAATGTTAGCAGCTCAAGATCGTCAAAAGAGCTATGCTGACAAGAAGCGAAGACCGATGACTTTTGAGGTTGGAGATTCGGTTTTGCTTAAAGTCTCGCCGTGGAAGGGACTTATAAGATTTGGAAAAAGGGGAAAGTTGAGTCCAAGGTTTATTGGACCATTTAAAGTCCTTCAGAGGATTGGGAACCAAGCTTACAAGCTCGAATTACCCGAAGAGCTGAATGGAATTCACAACACTTTTCATGTGTGTTATTTGAGGAAGTTCACGGGAGAAGTTCCCGATATAATTCCAATTTCTGAATTGAGAATTGATGAGAACAAAAGGTTGATTGAAGAACCAGAGGCAATTGTTGACCGAAAGACTAAGAAGTTGCGACGCAAAATGGTTGGGTTAGTGCTTGTCCGATGGAAACACACGAATGGGCCGAATCTCACCTGGGAGACGGAGAGTGACATGTTGAGTCGCTATCCGCATTTGTTTGTTGATGTGTGATTCCGGGGACGGAATCATTCTAAGGTGGAGAGAATTGTAACGCCTGTGTTTCCGGGCTTTCCATTTGTAGCAATATAATAGTCTAGGTTAACCTTTGTAACCCGTTTTGAAATAATAAGATTGTATTATTTGAGTATTATGTGTTTTGTGCTTAATTGCTTAATTATGTGGTTTGATTAATTAAGAATAAAAATAAGCGTCAAAATTTAAGTGTAAAATAAACTTAATATCTTTGGTTAATGTTGTAGTAGTTGAAACGAGGTTTCCGAATATATATAGAACGCCCAAATCTGACTTCGTATGAGGAAGTTATGATTTATCGAAGTTCCGGCTTAGCGGTATACAGCCTGAAATACTCGATTTGAGATCAAGCAGTTTTTAGCCGAAGAAATCTAAATGAGAATCGAAGGTCTCGTTGTTGGTATCGAAGCGATAAAAAGTTAGGCGAGAACGGACGTCAAACGAAGAAGTTATGAATTTATAACGAAGTTTTTCTGTCGCAGCCTATTAAAAATAAATAATAAAAATAAAGTCAAAATTAGCCGACGGAGTCTAAACGAAAGTTGTAGAGCGTGCTCTCACCTTTCCGTGGATATAAAGAACGTCGAAAACGGAGTTCGTATGAAGAAGTTATGAATTTCCGAAGTTTAGTAATCATTTTGTATTTAAATTTAAATCAAAATTCGGAAGCATTATCCGAAGGAGTCACCGATCTGATCCGAGGTACGCCCCGCGTACTCGAGTACGCCCCGCGTACTCCGAGGGATGTCGACACTCGCACTCGAGCACTTCGGATACGTAAGCAATGACGTTTTGGGCAGTACGCCCCACGTACTCCGAGGCTCCAGCCTCTATAAAAGGGGATCCGAAGGCAGCCATAATTCTTGTTCATTTCTTCTCTTCTCTCTAGTCTTTTGCATCGTTTTGCGTGCCGATTCCACCCCAAAGCCCCGGTATCATACTCTAGCCCCGAGGCAAGTCCCGAGATCCCGAAGATCCCGAGAAGTGCGGTTCCCGAGTCGAAGCTCTGCCCGCGAGAAGTTCGATTTTTGTGAAGATCTTCCAGATCTGCTGTGGATTACTACTTCTATAAGCCGTAGTGCTGTCCGATCATCTTCTGATCAAGTGAGTGTGTAGTTATTTTCTTCCAAATACAATAATACGAAGTATTATATATAAAATACGTGCTATGTGTATATATTTGGTTGTGTTATGTGTGAATGAGTATTCACTCTCTTCTATCTTATAGATCTGCTTATTTCTTTATGAGATATGTGTTATGTGTGTGTGTGCCTCATCTGTTATGTGATACATGTGTTGGTTAAAGCATGCTATACAGGTTTTCTTTAAACTATGTATACAAATGTATATTTTTATCTACTAATACGTTGGGTAGAACATGGGTAGACAGTTGGTGTGTAATAAACAGATGAGAGGCCTCGTTGTTGTTTGATTGAGTCATCTAGCGGAGTTTAGATGACGACCACTGGCTATTCTAGACAGTCTTGTGGAAACATTAGCAGGTTCGCCACCTGTAGGTGTTAATGAACTTGGGTGTTCATTCGCTGTACTCCATCCCCCTCATGGTTGCCTTATTTGACTTATATTGCTGAGGTACCCCCGAAGCATGTGTTGTCGCCCCGATGAAATATTCTTAGACTAGGTCCCTTATGTTAGTTGTTTTAGGGACATTAAAGTGAGAATAACGGGAATGGGTAATTGGGTTATTGTTGGTTGGTGAAAATTAAATATGATATTTATTGTGGGTTGAAAACCCTATATGCTCACCAGGCTCTCAAGCCTGACCCACTCAATTTTAAATTGTATTACAGGTAGTGGCGGAAGGGCATGAGATGGATGAACCATCAAGTTGTTTTGTTTACAAGTCTGCATATGTTTATATTTGTTATATGACTTGTAATGTATTCGTTTATGCTTATTGGTCTGTATCGGAACATGACACCCCGAGTTTTGATTATAATGAAAATACATTTCTTTTATGAAATGCTTCGGTAAACAATGTTTTATCATGTTTTGTTTTTGGGAACAAATTCCGCAACTCTTTCAAATCAAAAGGATTTACTCTAAAAATATTTAAAAGCATAAATGAAAATCGGTCTTTTCTGGCCGAGATTTTGGGGATGTCACAATCTGTGCGGATAGGTGCGAATGGATAGTCATTGTCAATGTCTTGACCCTCCGACCATAATATTCTTTCCGGCTTAGGGCGTCTGCTACTACATTGGCTTTACCCGGATGATAACGAATTTCGCATTCGTAGTCATTGAGTAGCTCGACCCACCGTCGTTATCTCATATTGAGATCTTTCTGGTTGAATATGTGCTGAAGGCTTTTGTGGTCGGTGTATATCGTGCTCTTGGTACCGTACATGGAGTGTCTCCAGATCTTTAGGGCGAACACCACCGCTCCTAGTTCAAGGTCGTGTGTGGTGTAATTGACTTCGTGTGTCTTCAGCTGTCTTGAGGCGTAAGCGATGACTTTTCCTCGTTGCATAAGAACACAACCGAGCCCCTGGTTGGACGCATCGCAGTATACCACAAAATCTTATGTCCCTACGGGGAGGGATAGTATCGGTGCGGTGCATAAGGCTCGTTTCAAGGTTTGGAATGCCTTCTCTTGTTTCTCTGCCCAGTCAAAGGCCACACCCTTCTGGGTTAATATTGTAAGGGGTTTCGCGATCCGGGAGAAGTTCTGAAAGAATCTGCGGTAGTAGTCAGCGAGGCCTAGAAATTGACGAATCTTTGTAGGCGTCTTCGGTGCTGACCAGTTCTCAATAGCTTTAATCTTGGATGGGTCCACGTGGATTCCTTCTTCGCTAACCACGTGTCCCAAAAATTCGACTCTTTGGATCCAAAATTCGCACTTAGAGAACTTCACATATAGCTTCTCCGATCGTAGGGTTTCCAGGACTTGTCGTAGATGATCGCTATGCTTTTCCTTACTTCGAGAGTAGATGAGTATGTCATCAATGAAGACGATGACAAACTGATCCAAGTAAGGACGGCACACCCTGTTCATTAAGTTCATGAATACTGCGGGTGCGTTGGTCAGTCCGAAGGGCATCACTACGAACTCGTAGTGTCCGTAACGAGTTCCATTAAGCTGTTTTCGGAACATCCTCCTCGAGCACTCGCAACAGGTGATACCCAGACCTTAGATCAATCTTGGAAAAGTAACTAGCCCTTTGCAATTGGTCAAATAAATCGTCTATACGGGGAAGAGGGTAACGATTTTTGACCGCCAGTTTGTTGAGCTCCCTATAGTCAATGCACATACGGAACGATCCATCTTTCTTCTTTACAAACAAGACCGGCGCTCCCCAGGGTGAGAAACTTGGTCTTATAAAGCTCTTGTTGAGCAGCTCGTTAAGTTGACCGGACAATTCCTGCATCTCAGCAAGTGCTAGACGATAGGGCGACTTGGTTACTAGGGTAGCTCCTGGAATTAAGTCGATCCTGAACTCGACCTGACATTGGGGAGGTAAACCTGGTAGCTCTTCAGGAAAAAACGTCGGGGAAGTCGCATACTACGGGGAAGTCTTTTAGATCTTTCGTTTTCTGGCTCGTGTCGACAACGTGTGCAAGGAATGCACGATATTCTTTACGCAAGTACTTCTGGGCTTGAATACTTGAGATGATGCAAAGACTCGTACTGGGTTTGTCTCTGTAGATTAACAGAGTTTCGTTATCCGGTAGATTTAGACGGATTGCTTTATCGAAGCACAGAATATCGGCACGATGGAGAATCAACCAGTCCATGCCCACGATGACATCGAAACTCTTGATTGCTACCGGTATAAGGTCGATTGGGAACGAATGATTATCTAGTGCGAGGGTACAACCTATGTAGATTTCGTTAGAACTTTCTGTCTTTTCGTTGGCCATTTCTATGACAAAGGTTTCTTTTAACGGTTGTGAGGATTGTTTAAGTAAGTGTTTAAAGTTTTGGTTCACGAAGCTTCTTTCTGCCCCACTATCGAATAGGACACAAGCATAAGAGTTATCAAGAAGGAACGTACCCGTGACTACTGTGGGGTCTGCTACTGCTTCATTGTGGCCAATAGTAAGTAGTCTTCCTGTTCCTCCTGCATTCCCAGCTTTCGGAAAGTTTCTTTTGAAGTGACCTGTCTCGCCGCACCCGTAGCAGGCTTGGCTCACTCCAGTACTGGGAACCTGAGTGATGGGCTTGGGTTCAGATCTGCAAAACCGGGTCGTATGGCCCTTCCGGTCGCAGTTAGTGCAGTGCATTTCACGGCAGGGGTCGTGATGATGGAAAGAGCACTTGGTGCACTTGGGTAGGTTTCCAGCATATGTTTTGGCCGGTACATGAGCAGAAGGAGTAGTGGCGGCATGGACAGCCACCGTCTGTTGATTTTTGGAAGATGATTGAGTTGACTTGCCCTTCTTTCAGTCCCACCGTTTCCTCTTGTTGTCGGTTGACTTGGTTGGTGCAGTGGCAACCGTTGTGGTTGTTGATGGAGTGGAAGGAACTTCATGATCAATCAACCTTTGAGCCAATTCCTTGGCACTGCCAAAGGTCATCGGGTGTGATGATAGAACATTCCCTCGATATGGGGGCATTAAACCCCAGATGTATCGTTCAATTTTCTTGCTTTCAGTAGGGATCATGTTAGGACACATAGCTGCCAAGTCGCAGAACCTGGTTGTATAAGCTGTTATGTCGGTCCCTTTCATCTTGAGGTTCCAGAGCTCCTCCTCGAGTTTTTGAATTTCAACCCTAGGGCAGTACTCCCTTCTTAGAAGGTCCTTCAGTGTGTCCCAGCCCATGGCGTTGGCTGTTACCAACGAGACTGAATTGACATGGCTGTTCCACCATGTCAGGGCCCTTTCAGTAAAGGTGGCAGCAGCGAACTTAATCTTACTTTCCTCGGGGCAAGAGCACATTTCAAATACTGCTTCAGTTCTTTTGAACCATTGGGACAATGCAAGGATCCCTCCGGTCCCATTGAAGAAGTTTGGTTTGCAGTTCATGAAGTCCTTATAGGTACACCCCTGTGCCCATTGGTGAACTTCACCATGTCTAGAGTTGCCGCCCATTCCAGCTCCACTTGCTTCACCGGAATTCATTTGAGCCATAGCCGTTGTTACAGCTGCAGTTACGGCTGTTTGAAACATTACCGCATCGAACTGCGGAGGGGGTGGTGGTGGAGGTGGAGTTTGAGTCGCAGGTCTGCCTCTGTTTGGGCGCTTACGGGAGGCATCTTTTGCTGGAAATTTATTAAGATGATGATAATAGTAAGAATCGATTGTAATCATGATAATAGTAAGAATCGATTGTAATCATGATAATAGTAAGAATCGATTGTAACAGAGTAGGAAAACATGAAAACACGAAACTATAGGCTTTCCCACAAATTAGATAACTGCCAATATTACTGGTATTCATGATGTAAAATGAGTTCGGGAAAAATGACCTAATAGTAGGTCTTACATCAACCAAAAGGGAAAATGTTGGCAGCCTAGGAGCCTAGTTTACTACCGAGTTTACCGCCCGGAGTTTACTACCGTAAACCCCATGTTTACGGCCGTAAACTCCATCTTATGGAGGTTATGGCATGATTTTTGGTGTTAAGGCTTTAGTGGTTGTTTTCTAAGACTTGATCCTTAAGTGTGAAAGTCTCGGAATACTAAATCAGACTTTAATTTGTGCTAAAAGATGGCGGAAAATGAATTTGACTTCCAAATGAAATGTTTGACTGTAGAAATTATATATATGAAATATTCGGGTTGTATAAACCGGAACAGCGGAAACGTTCGGGGCGGAGGACATCATGTACAGTATCATAACAATGCACGATAGTAAAGCATGCAACAACATCCATTGCATTAATAGAATAGTTTTAATACAAGTGTGTTCTTTAACAGTAGTAAGACACCAAATGTAACATCAAAATAAAAGACGAGACTTGAACATGCTTTGTCTTCTCAAAACCTAGTCCAGTGCACCTGTCTACTGGTTCCCTGAGAATACAAGTTATTTTGAAAGCGTAGATCAACATTTAAGCTGGTGAGTTCATAAGTATTTAGTGTCAAATGTTTGCATTAGTTTCTTGAAAATGTTTTTAATGTTCTGTAAAAATGTTTGTAATTGTTTGAATCCTTTCCAGAAAATCCTATATTTTCTACTTCAAATGAATTATAGTCTACTCTCCAAGACCGACCTGTTTGTGTGTTTTGTTCTCTCAAAGTGATGTAAAATGTATGTTTGTACTTGAAATAGTATAAAATGTAAGTTTGTACTTGAAATCATATGAACTGTATGTTTTCCATATTAGTAACTATCTTTATTAGAAAAATAGTATGCTTATCTCATGCGATAAATTCATTGTATGAATGTGATGGAAAAATGAAGACTTATAGTAGTATTGTATAAATTATACTACTTATGCTTTAACTACCTTTAAACCGAACGGGTTAATTAAGGTAAAATGTGATGAGGTTATAACCATATTTGATTGACTAGCGTAAAACACAACGTTCTTCAGGCGTCAAAAATGAAATGACATTTGACACCCGTAGACCTGCAGGTCCCACTGTAGCTAGTAGCAAGGTATGGAATGGTCAATCCCATATAGATCTATACACAAACTCACACTCTCCCTCCAGGAGACTCTGGTTACAAAACGTGACACAAAAAGAAATTATTGCTATGACATGAAATAGTATCCCACATTATGTTATCTTGTTCTTGTTGTAGTGATAGTGTTCCTTTCCGTACTTGTTATAGTGATAGTGTTCCCTTCTATACTTGTTATAGTGATAGTGCTCTTTTCTATACTTGCTATAGTGATAGTGTTCCTTTCTGTACTTGTTATAGTGATAGTGTTCCTTTTTGTACTTGTTATAGTGATAGTGTTCCTTTATGTACTTGTTATAGTGACAGTGAGTATTGATCCTCTAAACTATACCTATTATAGTTTACTAGTAAATTTTGTAGTTGAATGAATGATCATGTATGTACACATTTTCTACCCAAAGGTATTGAACTGATTGATAGTACTTTTATATCTACATACATATACATAATATATAACTAAGATTTAAACTACATTCGGACAAACAACCGATACCCTAAGTCCACATCCAAACAAAGAAAGTGAAATAAAGTGAGTTATAAGTCCTAAGCCCTTTAAACCTTATGTATATAACTATATCTATATAGACATGATTTTGACAATATATGTTTAAAAAGAGTTTTGTAAAACATTTAAAGAGTGTATCATATAAAAAGAGTTTTAATCAGTTAAATGGTTATTGATGACTTGGTGTCAATTTATAAAATGATTTGAAATAGTTTATTTGATAACACAGTTTTGAAGTATAAGAAATCCTTTGTTTGATAGTTATAAATCACTTGTGATTGATTAAATAACTATAATGTTTTCTACTTGTATCCCCCCCCCCCCCCCCCATAAAAGCATTTAAAACCACTAAAAGGTAAGTTTAGGGGTATGAACTCACCTGTAGTGAGTGATTCGAATGAAAGATCGATATAGGATGCTAAGTATGCCAAGTGAAATCTCGAGAACAAACGGATCCTATTAAGAATATAATAACACATATATGTATACAATTAGTGTATATAACAACTAAAATGTATTGGAAACATCCTTAGGAACTAGGAATCACTCTCAATTGAGTGTACCAATCACATATGATTGATTGAAGGGTGTTCACGACCACACAAGATGTGTTCATGGCCTTAGGTGGGTTTATGGCCAAGAACACTTGAAGTGTTCACGGCCCAAGCCTTGATTCTATGAAGAGTTTTCAGCCATGGATGGAGGTTTCATGGTCCTAGCATGCATCCAAGAAGGGTTTATGGCCACATCTTGCATCTTATGAAGGTTTCACGGCCCAATGAAGGGTTCACGGATGTGAACTCTTGAAGATCATGCTTAAAAGTGTTTGTTTCATGGCTGGCAATCAAGTGTTTCTAATGGATAACAAGATGATGAATGAGATACTTACGTTTTGGAAGCCTTTAGGGTGTTTACGGCCCAAGAACAAGTATGTGTTCTTGGTGTTCTTGGTGAAAATGATGAAGATTTGAAGATCTAAACCAAAAGTGTTGAATTCATGGATGAAATCAAAGGGTTCCACTTGAATAAGAAGGATATCAAGAAACAATGGAAGAATCACTTACGATTTTGAAGAGAAAGCATGGTGTTCTTGATGATACTTGAGAGAGTTTTGAGAGTTCTTGACTTGGAAATGTGATGAATGAAGAAATAATGAAGGAAAACTATATATATATATATATATATATATATATATATATATATATATATATATATATATATATATATGGAGAGGGGTTCACGGCTACCATGGGTGCACGGTCGTGAACCCTACTTTGCGGTCGTGAACTCCTTATGAGTGTGTTTTCGGCTCGATTGCAACTCAATGATCTCAAGTTAATACTTCCTAACATACAATCCTTGAGTGTACTAGGCTTAGAACTCTCAAACAGACCCTTAACAATTCTAAAAGATAACAGAAACAAGCCTGACTTTTGATTGATTTAATTGGCTTTACAAGATAGAAATTTCGGGTTGTCACACTATGCCCAAGAATGCACAACCCAGAGAGAAGTATGCTTTAAGTTTGGTGAAGAAGGACACTTCAAGCAAGACTGCCCGAATAAGGATGGGGCTATAAAGCCAAATATGCCACCAAAACCGAAGGCAGGAGCATTCCAAATGATCCTCGACGAAGCAGGTGATAATGAAAGGAATCAAGAGTGAGGACTTTATATCCTAAGATCAAGATATGAAGTAGCCATGCATATAGTATCCGGTGGTTTAGCCTATTAGAGGCATAGTGTAGGTTAAACTTGAACATCTTTGTTATCATTTCAAGAAATAATATAAACCTTAATTATGTTATCCGATGTGTTAAATTCTATATGATTTTCTTGTATGGTGACTTGGAAAACTGCGACACAATACTTAGGACGAGTATGCGTAGGTACGAATGGTAGTAGAGGCCTATACTACCGGAAGCACATGACTCGCACTTGGATCAGGGAAAGTCACAAGGTTACCAAGGAGCTAGTAATTGATTTTGTTTATTTTATGTATATCGTTACCATCGTTTCGCTAATGACTAAGAAGATGATTGTTATTCCGACCCCAGTGGTCATATCAAATTGAGTCTGACTAAGACGAGTATGTTACGTGGTTTAGAAAACCAAGATCGATGCAGCATCTGGCTTAAGCTAGGAGATTGAAGTGAAAGATAATCAAAGTGATCAATAGAAGTATCGCGATCGTTGTTAAAGAAAGAAGCTTGTAGTTAGAAGTGCTACATGCTAGAAAGTGATTATATCACATTATAACATGAAGGAAGGTATATTCCATTTTTGAATTTAACTTTAAAAGACCTGAGTCTAAGCGTTGCATCATACGATGAGAGGCCATTAGAACATTACCCATCGGTTTGTTATGATAATCGAAGTAAAGAACTTCTCTTAAGATTAGTCTGTTTAAAGACGAAGGAGTCTCTAATAAGGATCGATTTTGTAACTCAAAGGTTACGATTGAAATTCCATCATAGGATAAAGAGCAGGTGCAAGATTGAGCACCGCCTACGACCAAGAAGTCCAAGAGTTAGATACTCATTCGAAGGAACATAGAAGTTACAAATATTACCTGAGATGAAGAGATAACTTGTGGAGTCATTATACAAGCTCTGTTTTGTTGATGATTCCGAGACATAATCATCCTAAGGTGATGCAGCCATTGCTCATGATGTGAGTAATGAATTCTCACGACGTGATAGGCCAAAAATCAGCCTATAAATAGCAAATTCCACCGTTTCATTCCTTACACCTAAATTTCTTTCCTCTCTCTCGTTTGCTGAAGGCATTTCCCTTCCCGATCCCAACAATCACGAACCGTTGACCGTTTCTAGTAAGATTCTATCCAATCGCGCTACTAATGTGAGTGCATAGTCCCTTTCATGAACATCATTTTAATACAAGTATTGATTAAAGTATTAAATTATATATTTATGTGTGAAATATTTGATATTGCCTGAAATACGTGTTAACAGCATACTAGGGATGAGATTTAGAACCGGAAAACCGGACCGGAACCAGAACCGAACCGGAACCGGACCCGTTAGAACCGGAATATATAGAACCGGGTCCGGTTCCGGGTTTAAAAATTGACTTTATCCGGGTTCCGGGTAATCCGGGTTTGGGTCCATTGGGTCCGGGTAAACCGGGTCTAAAATCCGGAACCGGTTTTTGGAACCGGAACCACTTTTAGGGCCGGAACCACTTTTTGTGAAACGTTTACAAGATGCATATCTTATTCGTTTCAACTCCAATTGACATACGGTTTTTTCCAACATGTAGTTTAGAGTTTGTACATGATTCTAGACTATAAATTTGTCATTTTTAGTTTTATATTCATTGACTTACAGTCCTCAAAAGTTGAGATACCAAAGCTGAAAGTTTTTAGTTTTTTAGTTTTTTTGTATTCGGTGAAAGTTTTAAAACATGCATATCTAATTCGTTTGAAGTCGGATTGACATGTGGTTTTTTTCAACTTCTAGTTTACAGTTTGTACATGAGTTTAGACTATAATTTTGTCATTTTTGGTTTAACATTCAATGATTTACAGTCCTCCGAAGTCGGGATATAAAAACTAAAAATTTTCAACTTTTCAGCTATTTGTTTTTGTACTTTGTATTATGTGAAAATATTAATACAAGTATATCTCATTCGTTTAAATTCGGATTGACATGCGGGTTTTTCCAGAGTGTATTTTAGAGTTTGTACATGATTTTAGACTCTAATTTTGTTAATTGTGGTTTCGTATTCAATAAGTTACAGCCCCCCAAAGTCGGGATATCAATATGAAAATTTTCAAAGTTCAACCCGCTAAGTAGTAAGTAATTACCAAAAATGTAACAGCCCGGATTTCCAGGTATCTTTATTGTTTATGATTTTGGTGTTTTGAGAGGGGACTCGGCGAGTTGGAGCTCAGACTCGCCGAGTAGGGACGCGATTCTGGACGCGGGATTCGGCTGGACTTGGCGAGTCCAGGATATGGACTCGGCGAGTCCGCGCTGTTTAATGAAACCCTAATTTCTCGGGTTTGGGACCTATTTAAAGGGCCTTATGGCTGTCATTTGTACCCAGCAGTCCATAAAGAGAAACCCTAGAGTGCTTTAGCGATTTGAGAGAGAGAGAGAGAGGAAGCATTTCTTGACCTTTGTGTGTTGTTTAGCAAAGAAGATGGAGGTTCTAGCCAAGAGGAAGCAAAGGAGGTTGCTATTCTGTGGATTTGAAGCTTAGATCATCGATCTAAAGGTATGAATTCGACTCATCTTCTGTTTTGTGAAGTATATTTGGGTTTAGGGTTTCTTGTGGCCTTTGTTGGGTTGATTTGATGGCCAAATAGTCCCTTGCTAGTGATAAGGCTTTGGATCTGGATCCATAGAGGTCCAGAGAGCCTCATTCATCAAGCTTTATGAAGAACAATAGAGGTTATGACCTTGAGTTGTGATATTTGTTGATAATTCTTCATATATGGACACATAGAGGTTCTATGTACACCAAGTTTGGGGCTTTACGTGGTGAATCAGTCTAGGAAGGCCAGATCTACGAATTGATAGAACATATCTGACCTTAGAAGCGAGTTTGAGTGATTGCATGGCATGGACTCGCCAAGTCCGATGAGCAGACTCGGCGAGTAGCTTGAAGATTGCCTTGATTCGGCCAGTGAGTGGTCCAGTCGAGTCATGGGTTGACTCAGTGAGTCAGGGCGAGTAGGGAAGGGTGGTCAAGAGGACTGAGTCGAGCTGGGACTCGCCGAGTTGTTCTTGAGACTCGGCGAGTTGAGTCGGGGTGGCCCCGCGATTCTTCCAGGTGGGACTCGTCGAGTTAGGGTGAGTACTCGACGTGTAAGAAGGGAATCCTAGAGAGTTGGTGAAAACGTCTAGACTCGCCGAGTTGCCCTCGTGCACTCGCCGAGTCCGGTCAAAATTGACCGTTGACCATTGACCGTTGACCAGAGTTGACCTGTGTTGACTTCTTAGGGATAGTCAAACTTAGAGATAAAAAGTGTTAATTAGAGACATATGATGTTATAGGAGGATTATAGCTCGGAGGATCGGGCACGAGGGATTTCAGGATTTGTGAGTCATCGAGATACGCGAGGTGAGTCTTCTCACTATACTTTACCTTGAGTGGGTAACCAGAGTTATGTGATAGAGTATTGTATGCTATATGTTGTACTGCATTATTTCTATGTGATTATGCTGTGCATGTTTACAGAGTTGGAATCGGAAGGTTCCTAGAGTTAGAACCTGAGGGTTCACAGAGTTTGGGTGCACGGACCCATAGAGTTATAGCCTCGAGTGGCTAATATGTGTTTTATGTGTGTTATTTTGGGGAATTCACTAAGCTTTGTGCTTACAGTGTTAGTGTTGTTGTTTCAGGTACTAGCGATGACCGTGGGAAGGCGCCGGCTTGATCCGTACACACGCATGAGATTTTGTTATACTTGTGATCTTGGGATTTTGTACAATGTAAATTGGGATTTAAACTTGATGATTTTATGAAAATTTAATGGGAAATGTTTTTATAAATTGTGAAAAATTATTTTGAAATTTACGGTGTTACAAAAAAATTCCGGTTTTTTCGGGTTTTCCGGGTCTAAACCCACTTTATCCGGTTCCAACCTACCCACTTTGATGTTTCCGGGTTTTCCGGTTCTAGACCCACTTTACCCGGAACCATACCCGGAACCGAACCGGAACCGGTTCCTATATACCGGTCCGGTTTCCGGTTCTATAAAATCCCGTTAACCGGTTCCGGGTTTTCTGGGTCCGGGTCCATCCGGTTCGGGTTTGGACCCACTTTCATCCCTAGAGCATACCTGATAAATATATGATGATTTAGGGTACAGAGTAGACCTAAATAAATTAAGAGGGATATTGGGTAGTATCTCCTGGTAAGTAAGAGTGAGATATACATGGATGGAATAACTTTAAAACTTGTCATTGATCTGAGAGTATGGATTAGACTTAGTCAGTTATCCTTAGTCTGAGAGTATGGATCGGACATAGTTATTTGTTATTAATCCAGGAGTATGGATTAAGACATAGTTAATTATCCCTAGTCCGAGAGTATGGATTGGGCACAGTTATTGATCCGTGAGTATGGATCAGACATACCCGATCCGGGAGTGTGGATCAGGTAAAAAGGTTAGTTTTAGATCCAAGAGTATGGATCAGATAAAGAGGTCAGTTTTAGATCCGGGAGCATGGATGAGGTAAAGAGGTTAGTTTTAGATCTGGTAGTATGGATTAGGTAAAGAGGTTAATTTTAGATCCGAGAGTATAGCTCGTGTCGTTGTGAGGATCGACGGGGTGGGGTAAAGTTGCTTATATATGGTGAAATTGTATATTTTGTGATTTCTATAATATATATATATATATATATATATATATATATATATATATATATGATATAACATTGTGCGATTGAAATCCCTATGTATTCACCAGGTTTCCCAACCTCACTCATTCAATATATTTGTATCACAGGTATCGATACGAAGCTATATTACATTGAGAGATTAAAGGAGATTTAAATCACTAGTGTAAATGAATGTAAAGTTTGTTTATGCTTATGTTTCTGTATTGACGATAACATCCTAAAGTTTTAATATAAACAAAATATATTTCTTCGGAAATGCTTTGATAATATATTTATCATGTTTTATGGGAAAAAATTTCGTAATATATTTATTTAAAAATATACTATGATTTTCAAATAAAGCATAAACAAATCGGTCTTTTCTGGCCGTGAAATTGGGGATGTCACAACATGCAAGGTCACCAAACATGAGAAATCATGCATGAAAAAACAAACATGTGTTCATACCATTTGCATTTGATACATTTGATTTCCTTGCGCCAGATGCGGTAAAACTTCTTAATAGAGTACAATGGATCATGCATAGCAATGTTATATCCCCTAGATCTATGGATGTAGTCTTCAAAAGAATTGGTTTTATAATACAAAAAGGCTTTGCGGCACAAGTTGTTACCCGTTTGTCTTCTCATTCGTTGTACGATGATAACTGAGATTCATTAATAAAAAAAATTATAATTAAAAGAAAAATAAAAATCTCTCTCTCTCGATCTCTCTCTCGAACAAGAAGGGCGTAGTTTCTAGCCTAAAATCCATTATTATACATCAATTTACACCTCCATATTTTAATTTCTACATATGTAGAGTTAGAGGCATTAACCTAGTATCAAGAGGTTTAAGATTTTCGATAAATGCTTCAATCGTTTTCTCTATGTTTCTCTTGCGTCGCCGGAGAATAATGACCTGAGAGCCACCGCCACTTTGCCAGATTCCATCACCATCACTACTTTGTCACCCACCACACAACCCACCATTAATGATACCTCGATTCTCCCTCCTTCACCGTCTGAATCACCTACCCTATTCGATCTGAAGCCACCATCTTGTCGGTAAGATGAAGAATGATGAATTACAGGTAAGATGAAGAAGGTTCTTCAGGTAAATCGCACCGCCACTCCACCTATTGCCACCAAAACTTCTTGCGATGCTAACCCTCACCCAAATCACCGATAAATCGCAGGAACCGTCATCTTCTTCATTTGTGTCGGCTCTTAGGTCTTTGACAACCTCCAACACGTGACCAAATTATAGGTAACTGGAATGAAATCGGGGATAATAGGGCCAAAATTTGAGACCAAATTTGTAGAAATTAGCACTCTACCTGTGTGTGTCTAGGGTTTATATTGGGGGTGACAGAAGGTTAGCGAAGGAAGATTCTGATGCTAAAAGAACTTTAGCATTACTCGAAGCAATCCTAACAATCTCGATTCTCAAATCGTCACTCTCTACAACCTTTTAAATTTCGGAATCGGCAATGCCTCGTAAGCACTTCCCTCCCATATTTAAACCAATCGATTTCAAGAATCAATCGATTCTCATATGAATCGATTCATGAAAAACACTGGTCAATCGATGTTGTTCTACTTACCCCTAACGTCGCCATCTCCCACTGCAAGTGGTCACCTTTGATTGTCTTCCTCTTCTCTCGTTGGTACTTGTCGGATGCTTCTCCGGTGATGAAACTGATGAACAGTTCATTTTTGCTTATACCCATTTCAAGGAAAAGGGGAAAATAGTGAAGTTCTTTGAGACAAAAGGGAAAAAGGATTGGAGAGAGAGAGAGAGAGAGAGAGAGAGAGATGAAACTGAGGATGCTTCTCCGATGATGAAACCGATGAATTCAGTTTATTTTTTGCTTATACCTATTTCAAGAAAAAGGGAGTGAAGTTCTTTGAGACAAAAGAGAAAAAAGGATTGAAGATTTTAAGAGAGAGAGAGAGAGAGAGAGAGACCCTTTGTAATTAAATAATAAAGTAATAGGAAAATAAAAATAGAAAAGAAAAGGAAAAAACAAATAGAAATGGATAAATCCATTATTTGAAGAGTGTTTAAAATGTATTGAACCAAAAACTCAACAAAATAAAAAATTTAGACTTCTTGTATTAATTCAAGTACAAACTTGTTTTTATTATAGTGATAATTTTCAGTGGATCATTTGTGTAGTTTAATCAAACAAAAATCTTGTATAGAGTTTTTGCTCATGAGCTTTGTGATTATCATAAATTGAAAGTTAGGGTTGTGTCATTTTCTCTTGCGTTTGTCGTCAGAAACTAAAAGCCAATTGGTTCATAGGCCATATGAGCCGTCCCACCACAAATGCTCAAAGTATATACTTTTTACCTATAAAAAAGGCGGACTTTCCATGATTACATTCCCCATCAAAAGCTCATAGGATTTCGCCGGATGTACGTCTTATGCATCAAACTTCAAATCCCCTCGTCACGTCATTTTCATTTAAACCCTAAAAACGAATCCCTCAATCCCCAAAATCGTTAATAAACTCCATCATAGCAATATTCGTCCCTTCCCCTGAAACTAAATTCTTCAGTAAACCATTAAAAATGGCGTCCAAGAAGGACGAGCTCCGGTACCACCATTTTAGCCATGATCATTTCTTAGATTACACCAAACTACAGCCACACGGCCACGCATCTTGCTCCGGCTGCCGGCAGACCATATCGCAGGGAAGATTCTACTACAAGTGCAAACTATGTGGTTTTTACCTTCATCAAACCTGCTTCAACATGCCCGAAAATGTCACCCACCCTTCTGACGCGAATCATAATCTCACCCTTGAAACCTTCCCTACTACTTCCAAACTTCCGATTAAATGCAAAGCTTGCGAAAATCCGATCAAGGGGTTTTACTATCGGTGTTCCAAATGTATCAATTACTACCATACCTTATGCTTAGCCGCTCCTTTGTCTATGAAAACCCCTTTGCATCGTCACTCGCTTAATATCGAATTCAAGCCTGTTTATGATTTCCAGTGTGATCTGTGCGATAAACCGAGTTACAGTGGGTGGATGTATCACTGTAATTTATGCGAATTTGATGCTCATCTTTCGTGTGTTCTTACCAATAAAGGATCCCTGCAACCTGCGGTGCAATCTTCCGCGAAGGGTAACCAGCAACGAGATGAGCTAATCGAGTTGCTAACAAGAGGTTTGGATCTTCATCAACCACATGATCAAAATCAATCGAACATGTTGTCTAATGATCAAGATATTGCAAACCAGAGCTTTCAGCTTAGCGAAACGTGCTTCTCGATAGATTTTCAGAACTCGTTGCTTGGAAACGATGGTGATAAGATGCAGTTTTTAGGTCATGGAGGAGGTGTTCGTGAAGCGGTGATCCCGGAAGACTCGAGAATGTATGGAGGTACTACAGATGATGGTGATTCGCAACAGCAAGTTTTTGAAGAATCCAAGAGATCGGAGAGAAGTAGAAGTTCGAGCTATAGTCAGAAATCTATAGCGGTGTCTTCGGGTGTTATTGGAGCTCATATTTGGACGGAATTAGAGGAAGCTACCGAAAAAAGGAATTCGAAGCCGGGAGATACGAGACTTTTTGAATCCAACACAGTAAGTTTACAAATTCGTTTAATTAAAAATGATTAAACTTTTTTTCTTACAAAAATATAAATTGATGATAATAAAAGTAAAAAATATAAATAAAAATATACATTTTACGAATTATTAATTATTATTTTGTTGTTCTTTTAGGGGAGACCGCGTTTAAGCAGGCGAAACTTCATGTGCTGCTTTCATGGGCAGATTTCTTCGTGATGCTTCTTACATCGACTAGTGTTTTTGCTTTAAATTGTATTTAAATATTATATATTATATATTATATATTATATATTTGAATCTTATATTTTTTTTTAACTGATAATAAACCTAGTCGAAGTAATTATGAATTATTGAATTATACAATAACCTTTTTTCAAAACACTCTAAATTTAGTAATTTACACACTCCAAAGTATAAACATCTCATGAGCACATTTACGTAAATATCAATTTCAAATAATCTTTCAAAAATACACACTTTAACATTTCTTAAGTAAACATCATCCTCTTTAACCATCTTTGTAAAAATGGACGTCTTTACATATTAGTTTGGCACGACAGATCATAGACAACATTAATAAATAAGATAGATGTTAAAAAATATTAGGGAAATCTCTATTAAAATCTTATTATTTTACTCTAATTTACAAAAAAAAATTCAAACAAAAACTTGATTGAGAAAAAAATATGAATTACCAGCAAAAATGACAATCTGTATATTTTTCCATGTTTACAGGTTTTATTGCTAACCGTAACGCAAGTTATTAAATAAGCAAGGCAAATCTCCCTTAAAGTTTCATTATTTTACCATTATTTGCGAATAAATCACAAACTACAATCTAATCTATTTACTAAAAACCATGAATTATAGGTAATGGTGATAATTTGACATTTTTCTCCTTCTAAAAAACATTTTACGAGTTTTATTGTTAAACTGGACATCTAGTCATTCAATGAGCAACTAAGATATATTAGTTTATAACCCGTGTGGAACCACGGCTACAAAACTAATTAATAGGATGTTTGTTTTTCCTTTTAAATCAACTTTTTGATTTTTAACTTTTCCAAAATGTTAGAAAAGTCCAAAAATTGTTTGGTTATTGGAAAAGGATTTTTAAAACAAACTTTTAGCAAAGCACAAAAAATAGCATTTTCAAAAATCACACTTACGTGACTTTTTGACTTTTTGAAGATTTGAGGCTGAAAAAGCAAAAAAAAAATCTCAAACACTTTTTAAACAAATTTTTTTGGAAAATCGTCTTTTAGAAAAAGTCCTTTTACAAAAAGGACTTTTTCCTTCAAAAAGCAATGTCAAACACCCTCTAAACTTTTATAGTACAAACTCAAAATTATTAATTATTTATTTTAAGTAAATTATTAATTAAGAGATATTTTTTAGTCATATAAAATTATAGTCGTTGATTAAAATAAATACGTAAAATTATATCACCTTATAATCTATATTAATTTAATTTAATTTTTTATTCTAACGTTATTAATTTAGTAAAACTAAAATGGAAAATTTAAAATTTAAGATTTAAAATGGAGAATTAATAGGTTGACAAATGACATGATATTAATTAGAAGGCATAATATAATGATACATGACAAAAAAGTTATTCTTTTATTAGCATACGAAGATATATATATATATATATATATATATATATATATATATATATATATATATAAAATGCTAGGTCTACATAGAGATGTTATGATGCATTCTATATTTTTTTAAATGTAAAATGCATACATCAAAAATCACAATAATTATATAAAATAGCACCAACTTCATTACTTTTGAAGTTTATAAGAAACTACATATTGTCTATCTTATTCTATATAACCCAACGTATTAATCCCATCAACTCATTTACTGTCATTTTTTTTCGGTGACACATATTTTACTAGTTTCATTGTTGACCTGAACTCTTGGTCATTAAATAAGTTGATGAGATGAATATCAAATTTTATAGTAAATATAGCATTATACGACCCATCATATCATCCCATCAGCTCATTTAATGACTAGGCGTCTAGGGGCGGATTTACATGGTGTCCCGGGGTGGCACAGACAACCCCTCAAATTTTATCATAAAATGCAAAATTTAATGTAAATTCATCAAAATGCATCACAATCACTTCCCAAATCCATCATAAATTTGTTGGAAATTCTTCAAATTAATTCGCAATAAATGTAAATTTAATTTAAAGATGTCTGTTTAACCCTTTTAGTGACAGATTTTGTGACGAAAAAGAGATTTTTTAGTAGTACACCTTTAAAAAAAACTTATGCAACCCTCGTATTTTTTTCTGCGTCCGTCACTGCGTCCAAGTCAGCAATGAAACCAATAAAATATGTGTTACATGAAAAAAATAGTCAAATCATTAGTTTTACCGATAATCCTGGCTTTTCACAAACAAATTTTAGTTTGATACTTATTTGTAAATTATGATAAAATAATGAGACTTTAATGAAGATTTTCCCAGCTTATTTAATGACTAGACATGTAGGTCAGCAATAAAATTGGTAAACCGAGAAAAATTGGTCAAATCGTTACTTCTACCGGTAATTCATGTTTTTTCATAAATAAATTTTATTTTGGAAGTTTTTTGTAAATTGGGGTAAAATAATATGACTTTAATAGATATTTCACAAAAATATTATATAGACGCATTGATGTTATTCGATGAATCAACATCATGGCCGATGATGAGCAAGGGTAATGTGGACATGTGCACATGGCCCATTGTTTTTTTTACTATAATAGTTTCAGCTTAAATCCAAATGCAAAGATACTCCAGAATCAGTCATTAATGTGTTATTTTTATACCAACAGTTTTAAATTTATAAAATCTTATCGAATCTTAACAAGTTTTAAAACACAAATAGGCAGTGTACCTAGTCGTAAAGTAATATAGTCTAAGGTAAGAAATAGTATCGAACTTTCGGGGAACGGGTATGGTTTTGAGTCAAATTAATAAGCAAATAACTAAACCAAAGGAAATACTATAAATAAGAGTTTTTTTTTTTTGATAAACTTAAATTATCAAATTCAAACAATTAAACAAACAAAAACAAAAGCAAAGAACGTGATTTTAAATAAGTATATTTGAAGTACTTCCACTAGAATTCGAATCCCCCTAGATTTCTATGTTTAATTCTTCAACTTGCAATAGATTAATGAGTTGGTTATCGAATTCATAACTATTTATCTTGGTTGGATTTCCTAGTTCTAATGATTAATGAACATCTAATTCTAATGATCATGCAATTAGTGAACAATAAACCATATACTTAAATTCAACTATGAACGATATGATCCAACGATTTTTATCAATGGTCATGACAATGAATCAAACATATTAACATAGCATAGATAAGTATTATACTCTAACACAAATAAAATTATTGATTACCATTACCTACCCGTAGGATTGGATAAATCTCTAGTCTTAACAATTTAATGATCATAAAAACTTAAGAATCAAGCGAATCTAACTAGATTGCTCATCTAAACTACACATAAATCATAAGTAGGTAATAAAAATCATAAGGTTAACATGATATATAAATAATCAACCGATCACAAGCATAAATCCAACTCACATAATCCAACTAACAATTTCAAAGCATATTAACTAGGGTTCATCTACATCTAGTGAAACTAATGAGGTTTTTAGCCTTGAATCATGACTAGAAAACAGAAATTAACAAATTCGATATTGCAATACATGATATAAAACAAATTGAAACAAATAAATTGATTCCCGTCGTGATCTTCAAATCCACACTTCAATGGCTTTCTTCAGCCTTCAAAGACATCTGAAATTGACTAATTACTTACTCCCCAAGTTGGTGGAAATTGGAATCCGAATTAGGACTGCAAAACCCGTAATTTATAGATTTTACATCTCCACAAGATGGAAACTGCTTTGCCGCAATGTGGAAATGAGTTTCCTTGCTGCACACGGACACATATACCGAGAAAGGGAGATTTCAGGATTTTTTGAACCACCATGGCGTGGAAATGCCTTTTTCCATGGCATGGAAAGTGGAATCTGAATTTGGGCCAAATACGAAAGTTGTCCGAAATTTTGTCTAGTTTTCAGAACGTTTTGAATCTCCTTAATTAGAGTTACGAGTCATTAGATATGGTCAAAACACTCAAGAGATGTCAATATATCCAACAATATCGTTTTTGCGTCTTTTTCAACTCCGTTCTCCTCCTTTTGCATCTCAGCTCCCTCCAGACACTCCTTCGCGAAGTGCCCCTCCTTTCCACACATGTAGCATATTGTCCCTGACCAATGGGGACCTTTATGACCCTTACCACACTTTCTCTAAGTGCGGATCCTCTGATCTCCTGACCTAGAATCGGCGAGCTTTACCAGCTTAGCCACTGGATGCGACTAGACTGGCCTCCTTTCCTTCCTCTGTACCTCCACCTCAGACTCTCTCATCTGAATCTCTAGCTTAATCTCCCATCTCCTAGCATTGGACTAAAGCTCATCCAATGATCTGTACTGGGTGTTTGTCACGAACTCTCTGATGTCGCTCCTTAGCATACTCATGTATCGGGTCATCCGTGATTGCTCAGTGGATGCATACTCAGGACAGAACAAAGCCCTCTCGTGAAACATCTTGGTGATCTCAGTTACTTACTCGCCCATCTGTCGGATCGTCAAGTACTCCTGCGCCAGCTGTTCCCTCTCCAGCGAGGTCACATACTCCTCTTGAAATATCTCCACAAATCGCTCCCATGTCACCGCAACCCATTCTACAGGTCTATAGTTGGTGGTCACAAACATCCACCAATCCTTCGCCCCTAGGCGAAGTAGGTTCAGTGCAAACCGAACCCTCAGATCATCTAGACAGGAGCAGGTATAAAAACATCCCTCGACATCTGTAATCCACCTCATGGACGTAATCGGATCTTGGATCCCGTCAAACTCTGGGGGGTTCGTATTAATGAATTCCTAGCACTGCATCGAATCACTGTGACATCCCCAAAATCACGGCCAGAAAATACCGGTTTAATTTATGTTTTTAAAATAATTTCAGAGTAATCCTTTGATTAAAAGAGTTGCGGAATTTGTTCCCAAAACGAAATATGATAAAATAAGATTTACCAAAACATTTCTTTAAAGAAGAAATGTATTTTCATTGTATAACAAAACTCGGGATGTCATGTTCCGATAAACAGACCGAAAGCATAAACATTACAATACAGACCTTACAACAACTGAATATAACAATAGGTCTATAATCCAAAAATAACTTGACAAGTCATCCGACTTATGCTCTGGCGCCACTACCTGTAATAAAAAGAAAACTGAGTGGGTCAGGCTAGGGAGCCTGGTGAGCATATAGGGTTTTCAACCCACAATAAATAATTAATTTAATTTCATCAACCAACAATAACCCAATTACCCATTCCCGTTATTCTCACTTTACGTCCCTAAAAACCTAACACAAGGGACCTAGTCTAAGAATATTTCATCGGGGCGACAACACATGCTTCGGTGGTTTCCCAGCAATATATGTCAAATAAGGCAACCATTAGGGGGATGGACTATAGAGAATAAACACCCAAGTTCACTAACACCTACAGGTGGCGAGCCTGCTAGCGTTCCACGGGATTGTCTAGAAAATTCTGTGGTCGTCAGCTAAACTCCGCTAGATGACTAAGTCAGAAACGACGAGACCTCTCATCATTTTTATCACACAGCAACTTAATTCATCTACCCATGTTATACTCAACATATTTGTAGATTATAAAAACATATATACATTTTAAATCAATATAAACATGTATAAAACATTCATTCAACATCATCTCAATTAAACAAATAACACATCTACACATAACACATATTTTTATAGAGAATACTTTGTATCTAAGTGATAGAAGAAAGGAATATACGCTCACTTCAAATAAACAACAATATATAAACATGTATCACGTATTTCATAGTAAATACTTCGTATTTATGTATTAGAAGAAAGTAACTACACATTCACTTGATCAGAAGATGATCGGACAGCACCTCGTCTCTTGAAATAATATTTTGCGACGAAACCGGGATGTTTTCTCCAAAACCGGGCTTCACGCGGGCAGAGCTTCAGCTCGGGAATTTTACTTCTCGGAATCTTTGGGGCTTCGGGACTTGCTTCGGGTCTCGGGAATGATATCGGGGCTTCGGGGTATAACTTGCACGCAAAACGATGCAAAAATAAGAGAGAAAGGAAGAATGTGAGCAAAGAACTCGGCTGCCATCGACTTCTATTTATAGGGGCTGAAACCCCGATTTACGCAGGGCGTAACCAAAAATTACGCTGGGCGTAGTTCGGATCAGGCTGGTGACTCCTCCCCCTTCGGTTAAGATCCGAATTTATAATTAAATATATATTTTTTAATTATTTAAAAACTTCCGAAATTCATATATTCCTTATACGAGATCTGTTTTCGACATTCTTTATATCCACGCGTAGGTGAGACTATGCTCTACAACTTTCGTTTATACTCTGTCGGCTAATTTTGAATTTATTTTTATTATATTATTTTAGTAGACCGGGACAGGAAAACTCCGTTATAAATTCATAACTTCGTCATCTGACGCCCGTTTTCGTATGTCTTTTTACCGTTGGACTACTATCGATGAGATATTCGATTCTCGTTTAGATTGTTTCGGCTAAAAACCGCTCGATCTCAAATCGAGTATTCGGGTTGCATACCGCTAAGTCGAAACTTAGAAAAATCATAACTTCCTCATACGAAGTCAGATTTAGACTTTCTTTTTATGCATGCTCTCGGTTTAACGAACTCTACGACTTTAATTTAAATCACCAAGGCTAGATATTGCTCTATCGTAAATTCATATTTTACGTCATTCAGCGTCGTGCCAGTTCGGTCGTGAAACTTCGACAGGTCATAACTTCTTCGTTATAACTCGGATTTCAGCGTTCTTTATATCTCCGGAATCCTTGCTTCAACCACTAAAACATTATCCTTAGATATAGGCTTCCTCCAATATTTATTTTTTGACGTTCATTTTTATTCTTGATTTAATTAAATCACACAATTAAGCAATAAACACATAATACACATAATAGTCACATAATTACTCTTTATTACTTCAAAATGAGTTACAAAGGTTAACCTAGACTATTACATCACCAATAATGCCTAGCCTGGAAACACAGGCGTTACAATTCTCTCCCCCTTAGGATGATTCCGTCCCCGGAATCACACATCAACAAACAAATGCGGATAGTGACTCAACATGTCACTGTCCGATTCCCAGGTGAGATTTGGCCCATTCGTATGTTTCCAACGGACAAGCACTAATTCAACCATCTTGCGTCGCAACTTCTTAGTCTTACGGTCAACGATTGCCTCTGGTTCTTCCATTAACCTCTTGTTTTCATCCAATCTTAATTCAGAAATTGGAATTTTGTCAGGAACTTCTCCCGTGAATTTCCTCAAATAACACACATGAAAAGTGTTATGAATACCATCTAGTTCTTCGGGTAATTCGAGCTTGTAAGCTTGGTTCCCAACCCTCTGAATAACTTTAAACGGTCCAATAAACCTTGGACTCAACTTTCCCCTTTTACCAAATCTTATAAGTCCCTTCCACGGCGAGACTTTAAGCAAAACCGAATCTCTAACTTCAAAAGTCATCGGTCTTCGCTTTTTGTCAGCATAGCTCTTTTGACGATCCTGAGCGGCTAACATTCTTTCTGTGATTATTTTTAGCTTTTCAGCGGTTTGATGGACCATCTCGGGTCCCATAAACTGTTTTTCCCCAGCTTCAAGCCAACAAGACGGCGTACGGCACTTCTGTCTGTACAAAGCTTGATAAGGTTCCATCTTTATGCTCGAGTGGAAACTATTATTGTAGGAAAATTTTACCAAAGGTAAATGTTCATCCCAATTGATGGGTTTTATGCATAAGAACAATCCGATGTGCTCTTACAAACCCTAATGCTTGGATCTAGGTTTCTCTATTGTACATGCTTTGAATTCAAGACTTGTAACCCTAGATCTACTATGTATAATTTGAAATTAACAACATAAGAACAGATCCAAGTGTTTACCTCTTTCAAATTTGCTTAGAATCCTTGAATCTTCTTGTACTTAAGCTTAGAGTCACAAATGTAACTCCTCTAATGACTTACAAACACCACAAGCAAGAAGGCTTTTAGGAGAGGGGAGGAATAGCACTAGAAATCGGCCTAGGGTTTCTCTTGGAACAAGGATCGCCGATTTCAGGTGTTTAGGGGTCTTTATATACTTGTATGCTACTAGGTTTTCATCCTTAACCCTAATGGACAACTTAATCACTAAGTAATCCATGGAGCCTTCTAGAATAGGGCTTGTGGACGGAAATATGATGGATCCCCATCAGATTTCATTCACCCCTTTAATCCATAAGGTTCCTTAGCCCAAAACTCAACTATCACACTTTTGACAGTTTATACCCCTTTGTCTAATTAATTTCTTTTAGTCACCAAATTAATTCCTAATTAATTTATGACTAATATTAATTAAACAATATGATTTCTCCTTTAATATATTATTCCTATAATATATTAATAAACCATAATTTCCTTTCTTTCTCCTTAAATAACCTTGTGAAATTGCTTTGGTGAAGGCAACCCAAAAAGATCATGCACAACCGGGTCAAGTACATACCAAATATAGTTACGGGCTTAGACACTAATCCAACAGTCTCCCACTTGGATAAGTCTAGTAACTATATCTCACATATGACTTCAGGATCCGATTAGCAATCGTAGCTCTCATACGCTGCTGTCAACTCTGATTAATAATCTGTCCTTAAGATAAGGGATCGTATAATCCTCTGTTCTAGATATCATGCTGACAATCACATGGAACATGGTCATACTTATTGTTCAGCATTTTGTTTCTCGATCTCCGATTTGTTCGACATACAACTTAGTTGAACACATCAACTTTGTTCTGACCAGGCCCGGCACATAAGTCAAACCAAATCATCGAGTGGCCAAGATATCACTTTTATTCTCCAAGAATAAAAGGAACAAATCAACTTCGACTCATATGCTCTTACTGTCTACTGACTAAATCATACACAACAATGCGTTTTATAACATCAAGTTACTGATGCGTTTACACATCATCAATGCACAACCAACCAGCAAACAAAAGCCATATCTCTAAGTTTTAAGACTATAGGATATTATCGTCTTGCGATCACTCGAGATGAAATTCCATGAAGTGATACCAGCAAGCGCGGGTTTATTCCAATATTCAAATCCTAATTCATAAGTACTCATGAACTTTGCAGCAAACCTTTGCTATGTATAAACCTTTTTAGATAATCTACAAACAAATTCATGACAATCTTCTTTCATATCTACTTCCAACATATGAGCGGCTGTGGACCGTTTGAATAATCTTATTATTCCGGAAGTCAAAACATGCAAAATTGGAACAATAATAGATAAATGATCAACACAAGATGATAAATTTACTCATAAATAACACACCTTTATTTATATCAAAAAGTCTAATACAAATTTATCTATTACACGTTTCGTATCTAATCTAAACTAATATCGTCCTTCAGCCCAATGCTCATAGCATGTTGCAAATGCTTAACCCTACTCAGTCCCTTCGTAAGGGGATTTGTTGGGTTCTCTTTTGACGATACCCTCTTCACAATGAGGAGTCCCTCTTCTACCCGATGTCTAATGAAATGATACTTTCTGTCGATATGCCTAGATCTACCGTGATCCCTCGGTTCCTTAGTTAAGGCAACCGCTCCTTCATTATCGCAGAAAATTTCCATAGGCTCCTTTATGGATGTCACAACTCCAAGGTCTCCAATAAAGTTCTTCAACCATATCGCCTCTTTCGATGCTTCACTCGCCGTAATGTACTCTGATTCGCACGTTGAATCAACTATGGTCTCTTGCTTGGAACTCTTCCAAGTTACTGTTCCTCCGTTAAGGGTAAAGACTCAGCCTGACTGCGAACGGTAGTTGTCCCGATCCATCTGGAAACTAGCGTCACTGTACCCTCGCACCCTTAAGTCATCACTCCCACCAAGGACTAGAAACCATTGCTTGGTCCTCCGAAGGTACTTCAGAATGTTCTTAACCGCAATCCAATGAGCTCTACCAGGGTTTCCCTGATAACTGATGACCATGCTCAAAGCGAAGGCCACATCAGGGCGAGTACAAGTCATAGCATACATGATTGAGCCGACTGCGGAAGCATATGGTACTCGGGTCATCTCATCTATCTCTGCCTCTATACTCGGGCTCTGAGTCTTACTCAGCTTTGTATTTCTTTGGATTGGTAACTCCCCTTTCTTAGAATTTTCCATACTAAAACGCTTTAGTACCTTATCCAAGTATGTATCCTAACTGAGTCCTATCAGTCTCTTACTCCTATTTCTTATTATCCTTATTCCAATAATATATGCAGCTTCTCCGAGGTCCTTCATAGCGAAGCACTTCCCAAGCCAGGACTTCACTTCCTGCAAGGTTGGGATGTCGTCTCCTATGAGCAGTATGTCATCGACATACAATACGAGGAAGCTCACTATACTCCAACTGGTCTTCACATACACGCAAGATTCATCTTTGCTTCACATAAAACCAAACTCTTTGACCTTCTCGTCAAAACAAAGGTTCCATCTGTGAGACGCTTGTTTTAATCCATAAATGGATTTCTCAAGCTTGCATACTCTATTGGGGTTCTTCGCATCGACAAAACCCTCTGGCTGATTAATGTAAACATCCTCAGCCAACTTCCCATTAAGGAAAGCATTTTTGACGTCCATCTACCAAATTTCATAATCATGAAACGCAGCTATTGCGAGCATTACCCTAATAGACTTTATTTTCACAATTGGTGAGAAGGTCTCATCATAGTTAACTCCCGGAGTTTGAGTAAAGCCCTTCGCAACCAACCGCGCTTTATAAGTATGCACATTTCCATCCATGTCTGTCTTCTTCTTGAAGATCCACTTGCACCCGACCGTTTTATGACCCGGTACATTATCAACCAAATTCCAAACTTGGTTGCCATACATGGATTGAATCTCGCTATCCATTGCCTCTTTCCACTTGGCAGAATCCGGGCCTACCATGGCTTCCTTAAAGCTGCTAGGTTCATCCAAATTTACTAGTGTTTCATCACTAATAAACGTATCCCCTTCAGTAGTAATATGAAAACCATAAAACTGGGTTGAACACTAACTCTTTCGGAATGTCTAAGAGGTAATGATTCATCAATTGGTTCAACCAGAGGTTCCTCCTCGGGTTGAGCGCCAGTGCCAGAGATTCCTTCATCGCTTTGCTCTTGAATCTCTTCAAGATCAATTTGCCTCCCACTATCCTCTTGGCCTATGAGTTCCCTTTCTCGGAAAACCCCTCTTCTAGCAACGAAGACAACATTGTCACTTGGTCTATAGATGAGATAGCCAAATGACTTCTGCGGATATCCGATGAAGTAACACTTCTCACTACGAGGTTCGAGCTTATCGTGAGTCTCTCATCTTACGAAAGCCTCTCAGCCCCAAACCTTGATATGTGCCAACGAGGGAGTTTTCCCCCGTCCACATCTCGTGAGGTGTTTTGGCAACCTTCTTGGTGGGAACTAAGTTAAGGATAGGGGCGGCAGTCTCTAAGGCGTACCCCCAGAAGCTAATTAGTAACGAAGCCCGACTCATCATGGAACGAACCATGTCTAACAAGGTCCGATTACGTATCTCAGCCACACCATTCAATTGTGGCGTCCTCGGAGGCGTCAATTGCGAAACAATTCCGCATTCCTTTAGATAGTCGTGAAACTTAAGACTTAGGTACTCTCCTCCTCGGTCTGACCGAAGCATCTTGATTTTCCTACCCAGCTGATTCTCAACTTCATTCTTAAACTCTTTGAACTTTTCAAATGTTTCGGACTTGTGTTTGATTAAGTAGATATATCCATATCAACTATAATCATCGGTAAAAGTCATGTAGAAGCGGCAAGCATCCCTTATGGTGGATCTTAAAAGGACCACACACATCGGTGTGTATGAGATCCAATGGACCCTCACCCCTTTCACAAGTTCTAGTAAAGGGTGACTTTGTCATCTTCCCAAGAAAACAAGACTCACACACGTCATCGTCCTTAAGGTCGAATGACTCCAACACTCCATCCTTTTGGAGTTGGGCTATGCGTTTCTTGTTGACATGGCCAAGGCGACAATGCCACAAGGATGCTTTGTCTAAACTATTAGACAAATCAATATTCAAAACATTATTTCCTAAGTTGTCTACAACCAACACAGATTCATATATTCCATTACAAGGTATAGCATTGAAATAGAAAACACCATTTAAATGAACATTAATAGAACCATTACTATTATCAAATGAATATCTGAAACCTTGTCTATATAATCCATGAAAAGAAATAATATTCTTTGCCATATCCGGCGAATAACAACAATTATTTAAATCTAGTCCTAACCCATTACTCAACACTAAAGAATAAACTCCAATTCTGGTCACAGGCGACGTTCGTCTGTTCCCCATAATCAAGTTCATCTTTCCATGCTCCACTTCCCTACTTCTTTTAGGCCCTGCAATTCAGAACAAATGTGGAAGCCACATCCTGTATCAAGAACCCATGAAGTAGCAAATGATGAGTTATTAGATTTAATAGAATATATATACATGCGAAGGTGGGCTTTATCTTTCCATCCTTAATGTCTTGCAGATATTTAGGGAAGCTTCGTTTCCAGTGGCCCTTCTCGTGGCAATAGAAGCACTATGCTTCTTTGGGATCGGAAGAAGGCTTAGCAGGACCAGCTTTGGTTCCACTGGAGGATGAACCATCTCGGGACTTTCCCTTTTGGTAGTTCTTAAAGGAATCTTTCCTCTTCTTGCCTTTTCCTTGACCAATTGCCAAGACGGGAGTGGCCACAGCAGGAGTAGATGCAATAGATTTGTCCTTGAGGTTGTTCTCAGCAATCCTCAATAGTCCTTGAAGCTTACTTAGCGTGACCTCCTCGGTATTCAAATGGTAGTTCATTCTGAACTGGTTATAGCAGGAGGGTAAGGAATGGAGAATCACATCGATGGCCAAATCCTCATCAAACTTAACATTAAGTTTGAGAAGACGATCAATGTACCTCTGCATCTTCTACAGATGAGAGTTTAGGGAGTCTCCATTCCCTATCTTAGTGGTGATCATGTTGGTAAAGATCTCATAGCGTTCTTGCCTCGCACTTTGATGGTACCGCTCGAGAAAATCTTGATGCATCTCGTATGGGTACATGTCCTCGTAGGACTTTTGGAGTTCGAGGTTCATAGTGGCCAGCATGATGCAATGAACTTTCGTTGCATCTCGCTCATGGGCCTCAAAGACGGCCAACTCTTCAGCAGTAGCAGTATCGGGATGGACCTTCTCAAGCTTCTCATCGAGGACATATTCCCTTTCCTCGTAACGAGTGATCATACGAATGTATCTCATCCACTCGTTAAAGTTTGAACCATCAAATGTCACCTTTTGACACAAGCTCGTCAGCGAGAACGATCCGGAAGCATTTGGTATTGTTAGCAGACATCTGAAAATAGAAGGGAACAAAGTTTGATTAGAATTGAATCCCCAATTTAACACCCAAATGAAAAAATAGGGCTAGGATCCAACAACATTATTTACAACTTAGAAAGGTATGTCGTACTCTAAAAGTAAATAATTTGAAGGTAAGTGAATGACGATTCACTAATTCTCACCATGAAAAACGAAAAAAGAGATTAAGTTTTAAATGTATTTGAAAATTCCTAGATCTTTGAGATTCATTGAACTTTTCAATGGCATGTTTAAATCTCGATTTGCCCTTCAAGTTTGTGACTGGGATACCGAGGATCACATACAATGTGTGAATAACCATGTGAATTAATATGGTGCACTCAATGTCTCAATTGTCTAATCAATGTGCCGATTAACCACACACGCTACATTGATCTATGATAGACATCGAACCACCCTTCGCTACCAATGTCAAACCCAAATTAGTGTGCCGGTTAGCCACACACGCTCCACTAACGTATGACACGGGTACGAAGTGTGATTCCATGGAATAACAACATTTTCACATTTTACCCTAAAGTAACTAAGATTGGGAGTTTGTAAAAACATGTTAGTTACTTTGCAATATTCATTATACTTATAACGAGGAATTAAGTGCCCTATCTTATCCGTTCGGCTAACGACCCTCCACCAATTAAGCAAGCGGTGGGTGTGAGTGTACACCCATTAAGCGCCATTTTACAGGCAGCAACCTTATACCCACCTTATAGATTGGCTTCGTGAATGAGGCCTACTAGCGATAAGACTAGCTTTATTCTTATACATATATATATATATATATATATATATATATATATATGTATATATATATATATGTATATTATATATATATATATATATATATATATATATATATATATATATTAATCTTATAATAAATAAAGTATAAGGTTGAATTTTAAACTTGTAAAATTCTAAGGGTATGAAATTTAAACAATTCAAAATTAAACTTTTAATCAACAATTTTAAATTTCAAAACTTGAGGGCAAGTTTTGAACTTTTCAAAACACAAAGGATTAAATAACACATATAACACAAATTAAACAATTAATTTTTGGTGATTATCTATATTTGATCTAGTCCCTTGTATTCACAAGATAATTACCAAATAATTTAAATAATCTATATTTATCATATAAACAAACTATTAATCAAAAGATTTGAAATTATCTTATATTTTGAGAAGGACAATCACCCAAGAATAATAAAAATTGGATTTTATCATTAAAATACGTTTTTGGTATTAATCCTTCAGCAAAACAGCAAGAAATCCCAAAATTCCCTCTGTCTGACGCACCGACTCGCCGAGTCACACATTGGAACTCGCCGAGTAGGACCGACTCGCCGCGTCCAGGAAGTGACTCGCCGAGTCAGTTCGAACAGAGGGCCAGAAAACGATTTTCAGCAAGCAAACAGTTAAAGCATCACATACAATTGAAACCAATCAAGGCTCTGATACCACTGATGCGTTTTATGCATAAGAATAATCATATGTGCTCATACAAACCCTAATGCTTGGATCTAGGTTTCTCTAATGTACACGCTTTGAATCCAAGACTTGTAACCCTAGATCTACTATGTATAATTCGAAATTAACAACATAAGAACAGATCCAAGTGTTTACCTCTTTCAAATTTGCTTAGAATCTTTGAATCTGATGGGTTTTAGCCATAAGAACATCCTATGTGCTCATGCAAACCCTAATGCTTGGATCTAGGTTTCTCTAATTGTACATGTAACTCATCCAAGACTTTAAACCCTAATATAGCATATAAGAAATCATATTAACATAAGAATGGGGTTTAAGATATTACCTTGATTGTTATGTAGTAATAACAATCTCAATTCTCCTTGTAATGACTTTAGAAAGCTTAGAGTCACAAATGTCACTCCTCTAATGGCTCACAAACACCAAGAGCAAAAGGATGAAGAGGAGAAGAGAATGAGGCTGCCCAAAAACATGTGAAAACCCTAAGGAACAATTCCACCACGTTTTTGGGGCTTAAGGGTCCTTTATATACATGTAGGCTATTAGGGTTTTGAACTAGGAAACCTTAAACTGACTGCTTAAGCCCTAAGGAGCCCATGGACCCTTCTTGAATAACCCTTGGACGATTTCTAATGGGTTTCCCCATAGAATTCGTCCAACCTATTATTCCTAGGTAATCCATATTCCAATTGCAATTATCTTATAATTACAATTCCAGTCCCTTAAGTTTAATTAATCTCTTTTAGTCACAAAACTAATTACCAATTAATTCTTGACTAATATTAATTAAACAATATGATTTCTCCTTTAATATATTATTCTCATAATATATTAATAAATCATAATTAATCATTTCTCTCCATAATTCATCCTATCAAGTTGCTTTGGTGAAGGCAACCCAAAAGGACCATGCACCATCGGGTCAAGTACATACCAAAATAGTTATGGACTTAGACACTAATCCAACAGAATCTTCTTGTACTTGAGCTTAGAGTCACAAGTGTAACTCCTCTAATGGCTTACAAACACCACAAGCAAGAAGACTTTTAGGAGAGGGGAGGAATAGCACTAGAAATCGGCCTAGGGTTTCTCTTGGAACAAGGATCGCCGATTTCAGGTGTTTGGGGGTCTTTATATACTTGTAGGCTACTATGGTTTCATCCTTAACCCTAATGGACAACTTAATCAGCAAGTAATCCATGGAACCTTCTAGAATAGGGCTTGTGGACGGAAATATGATGGATCCCCATCAGATTTCGTTCACCCCCTTTAATCCATAAGGTTCCTTAGCCCAAAACTCAACTATCACACTTTTGACAGTTTATACCCCTTTGTCTAACTAATTTCTTTTAGTCACCAAATTAATTCCTAATTAATTTATGACTAATATTAATTAAACAATATGATTTCTCCTTTAATATATTATTCCTATAATATATTAATAAACCATAATTTCCTTTCTTTCTCCTTAAATAACCTTGTCAAATTGTTTTGGTGAAGGCAACCCAAAAGGACCATGCACAACCGGGTCAAGTACATACCAAATATAGTTACGGACTTAGACACTAATCCAACACCAATTACCTAGGAATTCCAGGGTACATGCTCTCAGCATATATTCAAGTGTTTGTATCGTTCTTTCGCTCTGACCATCAGTCTGCGGATGGTAAGCTGTACTTAAACACAACTTGGTACCCATTTCCTCTTTTAGACTTTTCCAAAATCATGACGTGAAAAGACTATCACAATCTAATACAATTGTTAGAGGAACACCGTGAAGTCTCATAATTTCCTTCACGTAAGCATTCGCAAGCTTATCCATGGACCATTTTTCATTGGCTGCTATGAAGTGTGCACTCTTGGTGAAACGATCCACGACCACCCAAATCACGTTGAGACCGCTCTTTGTCCTAGGCAGTTTAGTGACAAAATCCATTGCGATGTCTTCCCATTTACCCATAGGTACACGCAAAGGTTCTAAACTCCCGTATGGTTTCTGATGTTGTGCCTTAACCCTCGCACAAGTCACACACTCGGCCACATACTTTGCAATATCAAGCTTCATCGTCGGCCACCAGTAATAGGGTTTCAGGTCCCTATACATTTTAGTGCTACCGGGATGAATCGATTACATGGTTTTGTGAGCTTCTTCCATCAGAAGATCTCTTATTCCTCCTGACTTAGGTATCCAAATCCGATCTTGGAACACCTTCAATCCATGACTGTTTATACCGAACACTAAAATTTTTCCCAAAGGTTCCTCCTTTCGGTCATTCTTTTTTGAAGCTTCTTCTTGAGCTTTCTTTATACTCTCCACAATTGTGGAGACAACTTATATTCTCAATGTTCTTGGCCTTTTTCTCTCAACATTGACTTTCCGAATGAGAGCATCAGCGACAACATTAGCTTTACCGGGGTGGTAAAGTATCTCACTATCGTAGTCTTTAAGTAATTCTAGCCAGTGTCGTTGCCTCATATTTAATTCTTTCTGAATTAAGAGATATTGGAGACTCTTATGATCAGTGAAAAGTTTGCACTTCGTGCCATAGAGGTAATGCCTCCATATTTTTAGCGCAAATACTACCGCGGCCAGCTCCAAATCATGAGTGGGGTAGTTCTTTTCGTGCACTTTCAACTATCGAGACGCATATTCTATCACCTTTTCTCTTTGGGTCAAAACACAACCCAACCCAACACCTGACGCATCACTATAAACAGCGAAGTCTTCGACTCCATCGGGTAGAGAAAGAATCGGTGCTTCACATAGCTTCTTCTTTAGCAACTCGAATGCTTCTTTATGCTTATCACTCCAAGCATAAGTAGCTCCTTTGTGGGTTAAAGCTGTTAATGGAGTAGCGATCGAAGAAAAGCCTTGGATAAACCTTCGGTAATATCGGGCTAACCCTAAAAAGCTTCAAATCTCCATGGGACTTTTCGGTTGTTCCCACTTCATCACAGCTTCAATCTTTGCTGGATCAACCATTATCCCTTCTTGGTTGACCACGTGACCCAAGAATTGGACTTCTTGAATCCAAAAATCACATTTGGAGAACTTTGCATACAACTTCTCCTTCTTCAAAACTTCTAACAATTCTCGCAAGTGTCTACTATGCTCCTCTTAGCTTTTCGAGTAAATCAGAATGTCATCTATGAACACTATCACAAATTTATCAAGGAATGGATTACAGACATTGTTCATTAAATCCATGAATGCTGCCGGAGCATTGGTTAGTCCAAACGACATAACCAATAACTCATAGTGTCCATACCTTGTTTTGAAAGTAGTCTTCTCGATATCCTACACTCTCACTTTTAGCTGATGATATCCTGACGTTAAATTGATCTTCGAGAAATAGCTCGAACCATGTAATTGATCAAACGGGTCATCAATCCTTGGCAACGGGTATCTATTCTTTATTGTTGCCTTATTCAGCTCTCTGTAATCTATACAAATTCTCATACTCCCATCCTTTTTCTTTACGAATAACACCGGAGCTCCCCAGGGTGATGAACTAGGTCTAATGAAACCTTTGTCCAACAACTCCTGAAGTTGCATCATCAGCAACTTCATCTCTGTTGGTGCTAATCGGTACGGTGATTTTTCTATTGGTGTGGTTCCTGGTAACAAGTCTGTTCTGAACTCCACTTGCCTATCAGACGGTAATCCAGGAAGATCGTCAGGAAATACTTCCAGATAATCACACACCACTGGAATACTCTGTACCTCCTTCTGTTCCTTCTTAGCATCAATCACGAATGCTAGATATGATGTACATTCCTTGGCCAAACACTTTCTGGCTTTCATTAAGGAAATGATTCCAGAATTTACTCTGCGTTTGTCCCCGTACACCATAAATGACTCTTTCCTTGGCGGGTTTACTTTTACTATCTTCTTTCTGCATAATATTTTGGCATCATTGGCGCTAAGCCAATCCATTCCCAACACGATGTCGAAACCATTTAGTTCTATAGGCAATAATTCCTCATGGAACTTATTCCCATTTAATTCAATGAAGATGTTTTTCATGTGATGGCTAACAGGTACAAACTTGCCACTAGCAAATTCGACTAATAAAGCATTATCTAGTCTACCAATAGGCAAAGCTAGTTTTCTACCAAACTCATGCGAAATAAAGGAGTAGTTGGCTCCGGAATCAAACAAAATTTGAGCAGGCAATTCGTTTACGAGAAAGGTACCTGAAGCGACATCAGCTTCATCTTTAGCAGCTTCCAGTGTCATCTGGAAGGCTCTCGCTTTCGGCTTTGGGGGAATGTTGGGTTTTGCTGCCTCCTTCTTTTTCGGACAGTCTTTCAAAATGTGCCCCTCTTCATTACAACCAAAACACATCCTTTTGTTGGACGGACACTCGTTGGCTTAGTGCCCAGTTTTTCCACACTTGTAGCAAGTCAATTCCTCATTACATTTCCCAAAGTGATTTTTCTTGCACTTGTCACACCATTTCGCTTCTCCTTTTACTCCTCCTCCAAAAAATTTCAAATTAGACTTCGAAAATTATTGTTCGTATTGGAACCTGAAGTTGATTGAAACTTTCTCTTATTACCAACTTCAACCTTGTTGGCGGTCTTCCCCTTGATCATATTATAAACAGAATTGGCAGCCCAAATAGCTGCCTCGAGAGTAGGTGCCTGATGTACTGGCACCTCGTACTCCGATGGGAGTCCCTTTGCGTATCGGTCAACTTTTGTCAGCTCGTCTGGGACGATGCGCAAAGAAAACTCCATCTTATCTGTGAAGTTATTAGTGTATTCATCAACTGACATGCTGCCTTTTGTCAATGTCAGAAACTTGTTCTCCAACTCCAACAGATTTTGAGCCGAGCAGAACTTGCGCTTTAATTGCACCAAGAATTCTGCCCAAGTCAATTGTAGTGGCTCGTTAGGGCTTAGGGTTTTCCACAGAGTGTTCCACCAACGAACAGCTCCACCTCAAAACTGCCGCACTGCAAAGGTAGTCTGCAACTTCCCTCTGCAACCACAAGTCATGAAGGCTAGCTCCATTTCTGATATCCAATCCATGACTCCGATCGGATCCTCCTTTCCAGTGAAGTTCGATGGTTTGCAAGTAAGAAAATCCATGTACTTGCATCCAATTCCATCATTCCCTCCATCTTGGTTATTTTACCTAACTATAGGTGGGTTGGCTTGACCTATAGATCCACTGAAGTTTCCTCCTTCAGAGTGCCCTTCATTCAATTCGGGCTGTTCAACATGCATAGAAGGTTCTTCGCGATTTTGCTGAAGCAACCTCCTGGTTTTCTCCATCTGACGATCCAACATCGTCTGAATCATCATTTGCACTCCGGCTATCGTAATTGGCTCTGGTGCAGCAGCTACTATAGGTATTTTCTCAATCACTTCGATTACCCAGTGAGCTTAGTAACATCCATCCTGTCTTCCACGTCTCGAACCTTAAAAAGTGTTTATCCGATGAAACTCTCGTGATCCCCCTTGATGAAATCGAGATCAACGAGAACCTGAACTTCGTGGAGGAACCAATAGAAATCATGGATCGAGAGATCAAACGTACGAAACAAAGTCGCATCCCGATAGTGAAGGTTCGCTGGAATGCCAAGCGAGGACCAGAATTCACTTGGGAGCGAGAAGACTCGATGAAACAGAAGTATCCGCATCTCTTTTCAAATCCATGATTTGTATCTTAAATTTTAAATTTCGGGACGAAGTTCCCTCTAACGGGGGGATAATGTGACAACCCGAAGTTCGTTCCGTCATTGTAACCCGTTCCGTCAATAAAAATCCGTCTTTTTCGAATTATTTCAGTTACGTTTATAAATTAAGTCATTAAATTTGAGACTTTTATTATGACTTAATGGATGTCCAAACACGTTAGAAACACATGAAAACACCCCAATTTAGTAATTGGAAAATATTTAGTTTCGACCATATCGGGTTACGACAACTTAATCGGGTGCGATCAAAAGTCTCGTTTAACGTCAGTATCGGGTAGAATTCCACCGTGTCCCAAACTTAAGCCATATATAAAGTTCAAAGAACTTCATTTGAGGCTTTTCCACTCTCTCACTACTCTCTCTACAAATCCAAGCTTTGATCCAAAACCACCCATTTCAAGCTCCAAATCGGTAATAAATCCATCCTAGCTTATAGATTAGCTTGTTTAACTTACAAATTTGTGTCAAAATCATCCAAAAGGACCATAATCATGTGTTTACGGCCCTAGAATAGTCCTAGGCCGCAAACACACATAAATGGGGTTTTGAAGCCCCAAAACCCTTCCAACCCACTTCTAGAGCTTAGTTATGACTTAAGGGTTTGTTTGAATGGACTTGGAACACCATAAAATCAACATTTGAGGGGTAAACATGAGTTTATGGCCCAAGAACATGCTTGGACCGTGAACACCCTTTCTTAGACCATAAACACCTTTTAAGGTGTTAAGATGCCCCTTAAACACCTCCTAATCCTTGGAATAATGTCTAGAACCATCCACAATGTGTTAGGGACCTTAAACATGAACAAAACCACTCCCTTAGGAGTTCACGGACGTAAACCCCCAACGAAAGGTTCCTGGGCCGTAAACTCCTATAACTTGGACAAATGATGCCCTAAATCCATTCCATGGCTTGTACTTTAGCTTAGAATCACATGTGATTAATCTAGGACCACCAAAGCACATAAGGAATGGATACATGAGAGTTTACGGCCGTAAACTCCATGTTTACAGCCGTGAACTCCTTGTAATGGTCCATATGTTGGTTTAATCACTTCCATAGCCTTAGAACTTAACCTAGCTTCATCCCACAAGTGTTGTATGACCATTTAACACCCAAGAACCCATCACCCATGAGTTTACGGCCGTGAACTCATGGGGATATAGTCATTAGGGCCGAAAACTCCCTTAGGAGTTTACTCTTGAAGAGCAAACTTCATATCTATGCCCTATACGCCCGTAGATGCCACCCGGGTCACTCTGAACACTTAAGTTGAAGTGTTTTCGCGCTTCGGAGTGTATAATCTTATCTAATTAGTGGTTCAAAGTCTAATTAGGTACAATTGTGTATCTATTCATATCACATAGGAACCTCGCGCGTTATCAAGCCCCGAGCTGACCCTTAGCATCCTAACCGACACATTCCTCGTCTGGTGAGTTCATACCCCTACAACTTTTTCCGTATTTTCAATGTTTTCAGGGGGAGAATACAAGCAAAAGTACAAGGAAACCTTGTACTCAAACTTATTATTTCATTGAAATGTTTCATAATACGTATGCTTTTTACAATGGAAATCGTATTAACCAACCGTTTAACTTGCAAAGTTAGCTTTCAAACTATTTGTGAAACTTGTTATAAAATGTCATATTTTATATTTCACAAATGATTTCTCCATGACATTATTGTTTAAAGCATTAGCTTAGTACTTTTGATTTGTCCTCGGTAACACTCCACAGAGATACGCGAGTGGAGGATCACCTTTGAAACAAGATTTTTCCGTATTACTTGTAAATTTGTTATTCTTAAAAATTGGAGACACGTCCTCGGAAACACTCCACATAGATACGCGAGTGGAGGACCGCCCCTGTAACCAGAATCTCTTGGAGGGGCCGTGACTTGAGTGTATAGATCTATACGGGGCTGACTACCCCGCACCTGGCTGCTAGCTACAATCGGACCGAAAGGTCCAAGGGTGACAAAAGTCATAAAATGATATTGGACTTCTTATTGCCATATCTAGCCTATCGTATGGTTATGGAACTCACAATTTAGATAACAGAGATTTACTTGTTAGTAGTAATGAACCTAGTAACTAGTTTACTTCATACTTATTAGTTTAATATACGTGTTAAAACTAATGCACTTTACAAGGATAACCAGGTTTCCAGAACACTTCTCTTAACACTATAATTATGGTAGATACTTGTACATTTCATTTCAGATTGGTAACCAACTTTAGGAAAATAAGGGTTTTTCCTGGGATCACTAAACTGTTCATAACTAGATTTGTGTAACAAACGGATAACTCACCTTTACTTATAAGAAAATATGGGATTTTCTTGGATACCAACATTTACAGAAAACCAAAGGAAACTTGTTCATTTTCTAAAACAAACCGCTTATGAACTCACCAGCTTTATGCTGATTTTCAAACTGCTTGTATTCTCAGGTCCACATTAGACAGGTACCCCGCAGTCTTTTGGAGAAGACGGAGCCAGTAGAAGACACGTCTTTACTTTTGTTCATATATACATATGTATAACACTCGTAACACTTGTTTTCAAACAAATGTAAATTTTCCTATGTAATGTAATGGTTGTTTACTTTGCTTACTAAGTACATTGGTTGTGATACTAAACATGACGTCACCTCCGCCCCGGAACGTTTCCGCCTTCGGTTTCGGGGTGTGACAAGAACATAAAGGCACATTAGGCAACTTTCCTAATATATACTAGTGCTCATGTCTAAAATATAACAGACACACATCTAAAAATCATCACTTAGCATTCTGAGTTTAAGTCTAGAAATCCTACAAATTCCTAGTTCGCTTAAACTAATGCTCTGATACCAACTGTGACATCCCAAAAATCACGGCCAGAAAATACCGGTTTAATTTATGCTTTTAAAATAATTTCAGAATAATCCTTTGATTAAAAGAGTTGCGGAATTTGTTCCCAAAACGAAATATGATAAAATAAGATTTACCAAAACATTTCTTTAAAGAAGAAATGTATTTTCATTGTATAACAAAACTCGGGATGTCATGTTCCGATAAACAGACCGAAAGCATAAACATTACAATACAGACCTTACAACAGTTGAATATAACAACAGGTCTATAATCCAAAAATAACTTGACAAGTCATCCGACTTATGCTCTGGCGCCACTACCTGTAATACAAAGAAAACTGAGTGGGTCAGGCTTGGGAGTCTGGTGAGCATATAAGGTTTTCAACCCATAATAAATAATTAATTTAATTTCATCAACCAACAATAACCCAATTACCTATTCCCGTTATTCTCACTTTACGTCCCTAAAAATCTAACATAAGAGACCTAGTCTAAGAATATTTCATCGGGGCGACAACACATGCTTCGGGGGTTTCCCAACAATATATGTCAAATAAGGCAACCACGAGGGGGATGAAGTACCGCGAATGAACACCCAAGTTCATTAACACCTACTGGTGGCGAGCCTGCTAGTGTTCCACAGGACTATCTAGAAACGTTCGTGGTCGTCATCTAAACTCCGTTTGATGACTGAGTCAGAAACGACGAGACCTCCCATCATTTTTATCACACAGCAACTTAATTCATCTACCCATGTTATACTCAACATATTTGTAGATTATAAAAACATATATACATTTTAAATCAATATAAACATGTATAAAACATTCATTCAACATCATCTCAATTAAACAAATAACACATCTACACATAACACATATTTTTATAGAGAATACTTTGTATCTAAGTGATAGAAGAAAGGAATATACGCTCACTTCAAATAAACAACAATATATAAACATGTATCATGTATTTCATAGTAAATACTTCGTATTTATGTATTAGAAGAAAGTAACTACACATTCACTTGATCAGAAGATGATCGGACAGCACCTCGTCTCTTGAAATAATATTTTGCGACGAAACCGGGATGTTTTCTCCAAAACCGAGCTTCACGCGGGCAGAGCTTCGGCTCGGGAATTTTACTTCTCGGGATCTTTGGGGCTTCGGGACTTGCTTCGGGTCTCGGGAATGATACCGGGGCTTCGGGGTATAACTTGCATGCAAAACGATGCAAAAATAAGAGAGAAAGGAAGAATGTGAGCAAAGAACTCGGCTGCCATCGACTTCTATTTATAGGGGCTGAAACCCCGATTTACGCAGGGCGTAACCAAAAATTACGCTGGGCGTAGTTCGGATCAGGCTGGTGACTCCTCCCCCTTCGGATAAGATCCGAATTTATAATTAAATAAATATATTTTAATTATTTAAAAACTTCCGAAATTCATATCTTCCTCACACGAGATCTGTTTTCGACGTAGGTGAGACTATGTTCTACAACTTTCGTTTAGACTCAGTCAGCTAAATTTGACTTTATTTTTATTATATTATTTTAGTAGGCCGGGACAGGAAAACTCCGTTATAAATTCATAACCTCTTAATCTGACGCTCGTTTTCGTCTGTCTTTTTCGACGTTCTTTTTATGCACGCTCTCGGTTTAACGAACTCTATGACTTTCGTTTAGATCACTAAGGCTAGATATTGCTCTATCGTAAATTCATATTTTACGTCATTCAGCGTCATGCCGGTTCTGTCGCGAAAATTCGACAGGTCATAACTTCTTCGTTATAACTCGGATTTTGACGTTCTTTATATCTCCGGAATCCTTGATTCAACAACTACAACATTATCCTTAGATATAGGCTTCACCCAATATTTATTTTTTGACGCTCATTTTTATTCTTAATTCAATTAAATCACACAATTAAGCAATAAACACATAATCCACATAATATTCACAAAGTTCCTCTTTGTTACTTCAAAATGAGTTACAAAGGTTAACCTAGACTATTACATCACCAATAATGCCTAGCCTGGAAACGCGGGCGTTACAATCACCCCCGTGTGGTCTTACGAAGGTGACAGTTGAGGTGGCTGCGAGAACAGCAGCCTTGGTGACAATGGCATAGCTTATCGAACAAATCAATCATCGCAGTCTTGGTAGACACTAAAACCTACGGGATAGCCTCCCGAACTTCCACTTCGCGGCAATGATCCTATGGATATCATCATCACTGACACCTCTCTCTCTCTCTCTCTCTCTGAACCGCTAGAGCCTGAACCTCAAGTGAACACTACAATGAAATACACAAGAAAAATGTCAAAACCTGATACAGTAGATATATACAATATGAACATCACACAAAATCTCCCTAATACACTCGATTTTATTTCTAAATCGCATACGGGTCTTGTGCCTTTGATAGTACGGGCCCATACTACCTTCCACACTTATTCGTAATTGAATTAGACTTCATCCCAAGGTTCAAAATATCAAGAAATCAATCCTCTCCTCTTGCAGCTATGCACCCACACTAATGTGCTCTAAAATGCTACATCTCAGTTCCTAGGTACTCGGTTTAACCCACACCAATAGGAACGGGTCTACGACCACAATGCCGGCCCGTTTAGTTAGCAGTAGTTCCGAACTTTGGTCTGATGCAGTAGTTCGGTATGCTTGATGTCTTTTGTGATTCAGGCATGTTTATGTGTTATTTGTTCCGGACTGCGGTCCGATGCAGTATGCAGTATATGTGTTTATGCTATATGATATGTTTATGCTATGCTATGTTCAGTCAGTTCCGGACTTCGGTCCCATGCAGAGGGCAAGGCCCTGGTTAGTTCCGGACTTCGGTCCGATGCAGTGGGCAAGGCCCTAGTCAGTTCCGGACTTCGGTCCGATGCAGTGGGCAAGGCCTTAGTTAGTTCCGTACTTCGGTTCGATGCAGTGGGCAAGGCCCTAGTCAGTTCCGGACTTCGGTCCGATGCAGTGGGCAAGGCTCTAGTTAGTTCTGGACTTCGGTACGATGTAGTGGGCAAGGCCCTAGTTAGTTCCGGACTTCGGTCTGATGCAGTGGGCAAGGCCCAGTATGTGCTTTATATGTTATTGTATGGTATGTGGTAGTTTGGGGGAGCTCACTAAGCTTCGTCCTTACAGTTTCAGTTTTGGTTTCAGGTACTTCCGCTAGCAAGGGGAAGAGCTCGGGATGATGGCATGGCACACAACACATTTTTATCCTGGAAGTTTTATTCAGATAGTTTGATATGATATTGACATCAGTTTTGACTTGATACATTTACTATGACATTTTGAGACACATGATTCATGGTTTTATTATATGATATTTGATGTTATGGTTTAAGTAATGTTTAAAACAAAAAAATTTGGGTTGTATGTTTGGAACGTTTCACCTAGACTTTTCCCAGCTACAGCTCCGCCTTGCAGAAGTCTCCTCTAATCCCACCAATAGCCCCCACATACAGTAATGGTACATAACTCACACTTGATAGACATTCGAATAAGAGATTCCACCCCAAATCCATAACCAGGCAAGGAACACGAAATAATGCTAAACCAAGTATTATAAGGCTATAAAATCCTAGTTATGTACAATTAGGGAGTATATGCAAAAGAATCAGTAATCTTAGTGTCAATCCTAGCAAGGAATCCACAAGAAATCTCCTAGGCTATAAGGCATCATAAAATCTGGCAACCCTATCATGGAATTCCTGAGGCATCCTTAGCCTACTAGCTAGCATGCATTTCTATTAGTTTGATAACAACAACTATAATACAACATATAACACAGATATGGATATTTTGGAAGATCACTACTTTAGGCTCCGGATGACTGTACACCCTGCTTCCTCCGCTTCTTTAATTTGAAATTTATTCTTTTTGTAAAAAGGTTTTCATAATACTTCTTAGTCCCTTAGTTTGAGTCTGGAATCCCACAGATGTTCATCCAAATCTCTCAAACCTGGGCTCTGATATCAACTTGTAACAATCTAAATTTTCGATAAAATTTTTCATTTTTATTTTAGCAAAAACCTCCATGTATTATAAAAATGCAAAACAAGATATCCCAGGAGTATCAATACAATCATCCCAAATCAGAGTGTCAAAATGTAAAAGTCATAAAGGATCTGTCGGCTGGAGTGTATAGTCATGCCTTTGCTTTTCTACGATCATCCGAAGTACCTGAAACACATAAATCCACAGCTGTAAGCATAAAGCTTAGTGAGTCCCTCCTAAATATCCATACAACACATCAATAATAAACAACTATGAGTTATCAGCAATAAAAATGGGCTAACAGCACGCCATGTAGATTTACAACACGTTTCAGGGGTTATCAACAACCCTAGGGATTCTCGGTAATTCCAAAGTTATCAGCAACTTAACTCAAATAAAATAGCAATCAGCAAATAAGGCCCATCTGGTCATACACATAAATACCAAACAGGTAAGAGTAGTGAAAAGTCTCCCCTCGTATATTGCTAAAACACAACAGCTCTCGCATATAGGGTAGACAAGAGTAGCAAGACACCTAACAACAATAAAGTCATACCCTATCATCCTACACCCTTAAAACCCTATTTTGACCCAAAAGTCCACCTTGGTCCAAAAAATCAACCATGGTCAAAAGTCAACCCTGGTCAACTACAACATACGATTACGTTGTGGCCACCCATAGGTCATCTTGTGACTGATAAAAGACAAAATAGTGGTAACCAGCTAACCTCACGATGTGACATGCTAATGCTTATGTCGTGAGAACTGCATCTGGATAGTTTTGAGCATTAAGCTCTTAACCCATTAAGACACTCTTTGAGATTGTCTATAGGGTCTTCCCTAACCCTAAAGACTATATAAATCATGGCTTTTCAGTCATGTATGCCCAATGCATGACTTAAACACTAGCTAGGTCACGAAGAAGAAAAATGGGATCAAGACTCATGCTTGGAGTCTAAACCAACACCAAATCTCAGATCTGTAGTATATTCTAGAGAAAATGACTTAATGATCCATAAAGTTGCTAACTTCATGGGTCCTATTCAAGCTATCCCACCCAAACATGAAAAGAAGGGCATAAATCTAAGATTTAGCATGCATAATAGACAAATGGAGTAGCTTTAGGACTTACAAAGGTCCAAAAGCACTGGATAATGAAGAGGTAGAAGCTTGATGGCCAAAAAGATGCACCCAAGGTGACTTCTTCTCCTTCAAAGAGCCAAAAACCACCAAAAGAGCTCTTATGATCAGTGGAGGCTAAGAACGTTTTGGGAAGGAAGGAGGTGATGAGGCTGAGGGTGTGCAAAACCTAGCCTCCCACTTTACTTAAATAGGGAGCAAAACACATGATTAGTGTTTAGCCTAAACTCACGTCGTGATGCTCTAACCCTCACGTCGTGAGCCTTAAAATGGCCATGTGTCTCAAATTGAAGTCATGTAGTGAGATCCTACCTCTCACGTCGTGACCTTCAAATTTAGGGCTTTTCATTCTTATTTAGTTCAAAACAATTTAAGGATCGAGTACCTGCATTAGATGTTACACAGGGCCATAAGTGGTTTAAGGTAATAAGAATGGAGTGAATAGTCCTACTTTAACTACCGATTTATATTTGTAAAACAGTGGTATTATGCGAACAATTTTAACAAGTTGGATGACCTAATGTGAAAAAAAATGCATAGATGTTAACAAAATAAATTTTTCATTACTCTCCTAAGTAATTATCTTTACTATGTATATGTCATGTAAGCTGTAAGTTGCTACGACCGATCATAATGGTTATATGTGAATATTTCTAATAATTTCGTTGCCTACGTGTATGTAAAAAAAATACCCAAATATGAACACTTCTAATAAGTTGATTACCCTAACGAGTCAATTTCACTAATCATTACCCATAGTTTAAAGAAAAGGTTGTTCACTTATAGTTAAGGGTTTCCAGTTACTTAACAATGTAAGATCAATTTAACAAGTATCCTCACCATATTAGGCTTGAAACTTTGTTATATTGTCTACCACTGCAAAAAAAAAAAAAAAAAAAAAAAAAAAAAAAAAAAAAAAAAAACCATCATTGGAACCCTAGCTATATTTTGTTTTGTGCAAATCTTAAAAAATTTGGTTTATCTTAATTGTATTACTTTGGACTTATGAATCTCATTATATAATCCTCTTTTTTGCAATTTCTTAAAGAAAATATGATTATTTTCTCTATAGAAGTTGGTTTGTATAAAAAAAGTTGATTTGTTTTTATGGCGCATGCTAAAAGTATAATCCTGTTTCGACTAAACAAACCGGATTCTATATGGCGTGTGATCTAAATTCTAAAAACTTCGGTTTAAAATACATAAACCAACACTTTATTATACAACCCCAATAAGTATTTCAGCTAAATAAGTATTTCAGCTGAATTCTTATAGTAAGAACCATTGAGCAACTAACTAGTTCACAAATAGCAAAGAATAGTTCGAATCGTTTGGCTATTTTTGTGATTAAGTAATCTGATAAACATAGCCCGATATTTAATGATCCTAAATTTTGAAGACAAATTAGACAAGAGTCCAAGCTATTAACCTATTAGTCTGGTCTTGGTTCTAACCCGCACCCACGAAACCGGGTCCTGAGTCCGGGGAGAGTACCCTCCAAACAAGTTGCATAGTTGAAACTCTACCAGATATTGTGATTGTACCAATAATTGAGGGAGTAAAATATCATTTTGTGTAATGTTTAGACCCTTATCCCCAAAATTAACCCGAAATCATTAGCATCAAGATTTTGTATCTCCATCTCGCACCTTGAGCTGAATACGATCGATATACCTCCCGTCTCCCTCAATCAAGTTTGTTATTAACAATTAAGAGGGAGGGAGAGATTGAGAAAGAAGAAACCATTGATTTCGAATCCCACTGAAGTATTATTTGCGACAAATGCTTCTCATCGAGCTGCTGAAGAACTCGCACATCGCTTAATCTAAGGTCTCAATCGCATCTACTATTGTATTTCTTGTTTTAACAGATTAAAACCCTAATCAATACATGTTCAGGGTTAGTTTGGTTTATAACAAGCTCGCAGCTTTCAATTTCTTGATTTTGACTTTGATCGCAACTTAAAACATAGGGCTTTCTCCTCTTTTAAATGGGAGAAATTAGGGTTTCGTTCTTAGTATCATTTCAATTGATAAGAAGCAAGCGTTATAGTGTTTAAACCGGAATTGAAAATTAGGGTTTTCAATGGTTGTGTTTATTGCGCGAATCTTGAAATCTTTCCCTTTTTTGTATCAGCTTACTAGAAGAAAGATGGGATTCATGCATTAAGAAAGTGGCACAGTTAGGGTTTTGATTCAATTGACCTGAAATTTTGCAATGGGAGACGACACACCACAGAACGTAATGAATCTCGATCTAAATTTAGGTCCTGTTGTTCATCCTTCCCGTGAAAACGAACCAGGTGGTTTAAACTTAGAAGATTGGTTAGATGGGCCTGTAAGGGAAGTGATGAACCATCGAACCATAGCTAGACAAAGATGGAGGTCCATATGGAGACCCGTTCTTTTCCCCATGGAAACCACAGACATGGCTCTTGAATTGATCACCGGAAGTGGCCCAAGTGGTTCAGAAACCGGCGAGGGAAGCGGAAGGCCGCCAACAAAAGCCTGTGATAACAACAACAGGTACCCAGAAAACAATCTTCAAGGAGAGAAAGAAGAAGTTGCAAAAAATAATGAACATGAAGGTGGTTTTTTTGATTGTAATATATGTCTAGATATGGCAAGTGACCCCGTTGTGACATGTTGTGGGCACTTATTTTGTTGGCCATGTCTTTATCGATGGCTTCATATTCATGAAAAAGAGTGTCCGATTTGCAAAGGAGAAATGAGTATAAAATCGGTTACTCCAATTTACGGGCGGGGCAACCCGACCCGTGTTGTTGTTGAAGAAGATTCGGGTCTAAAAATCCCTCATAGACCACAAGCAAAAAGAGTTGAAAGTTGGAGACAAACTATTTCAAGAAACGCTTTTACAATGCCAATGGAGGAAATGATTCGTAGGCTCGGGAGTCGGTTCGATTTGACCCGTGATTTGGTTCCGGGTCAACCCGAAAACCCGCGAGAAGTTACAAGTAATTCATTATTGAACCGGTATTTGATTTCTAGAGGTTTTAGAAGGGGAGAAAATCTTGAACCGGATTTGAGCCCGAGTCCTGAACCGGAGTTGAACCGGTTGGGTCAACCCGAACCAGCCCGGTCAATGGAGGACCGGGATTCGGTTTCGAGTATTGCTGCGGTTATACAATCGGAAAGCTTAACGGTTGATACAGCTGCTGAAATTGATTCGAGGGTAGTTTTGTCAACTTCATCTTCTAGAAGAAGAAGTGAATCTTCTTCTAGGGTTTCGGATGTTGATAGTGGAGATTCTCGTGCTCCTAGAAGGAGACGTTTGATTTAACACTATGTTGTGGAATGTATATAATCTCATTAGTTTTGCTTTGTGTAAGTTTTTATTGTGTTAAAATAATTTGTGGATCTTGTTTTATAATTTATGAGGAAATTGCTTGTTTCGGTTTTGGATGTGATTTTGGTAAAATTGGAGAAGTATTTGGGAGTTGTTTTTGTTTTAATGTTGGTTTTATATTATGAAGCAATGTATTTGTTTAAGTACTTCACTATTGTTATTGTGAAAAGAAAAGAATAGTATATAGTTTTGATATTAAAAAAGAGATAATCATGTTAGTTGGAAAATATATTCTTTTGGTAAATTTCTAAGAATGCGTCAATGATTCGTTTTCACTTTTCATAAAGAACTGTATAAAATTCAGATAAATAAAACAAAATTATAATTAAAACTTAATTCTATAAATGAATCTTTTTGACTTCTTGTCATTTTTTTTTTCAAAATTAATAGAGGAGTTTTTTCAAGGACGATGATAAGTTACACTTTTTGGCAGAGTTTTTTTTTACGGAAATTATTACATCGTGGATTTTTATCCAAACCGATTTATAGATTTTTTTTCTCAAAAAAGTTTTTATGCAAGAAAAAACAGTACTTAACGTCTTAACCAACCACTTGACAATTGCAGGATTGATTATTGTCCAAATAAAAAGTTATTAATTAGAGTAAACTAGGGAAGAATCCCGCATTACGGGGTTGGTTACGCAATTGATTTGATCTAGATATTATATTTCATCGACGTTGAAATTTGAAGGAATTTGCAAATATTTTTCACTTTGGTTTCATGATCAAAACCTTGGGGATCAAAAGGTAATTTATATTTATGTGCGGAAATAATGGAATATAAACCGAACTTATTTCAATATACATATGTCGAGGGTATTTTGGTCTTTAAGGAAGAATGAAACTAAATTTTGTCCATTTGGCAATCATGGAATGAGATCTCATATTCCGATTCCGTCGGAATTGGCAAAATCGTAAAATGTATGTGATTGAAATTCCAGATAAAAAGGGTAGTTTTGAAATTCAAGGAAAAAAGGAAACAGGGCTTACAATAGGTTTTCCAGTAACATCGAATCCTTGAGGGCAGAACTATATTATGTTATATTTAACGTAAACATCAAAAAATCTAATTTCCATTTTGTATTTGCAAAATGAAATATAACGGTACAATCATAATAAGAATAAGTTATGTGATACAAATTACAATGGGCAAAATGGGTAAATTACACGAAGTTTTGAGCTAGAGTAAATACAAATAGACCACCACCTCCCACATCTCGACCCACAAGAATGTTCGTGGTCTAGATATGAAAGGTAGTAAAGTCCTCCCACCGATTGCCTGCCACATCATATACCAAGTTTATTTTTTTTCCATTCTTATCTTATATGATAAATAAATAAATTTGTTATTTCTTGAAATATGATTTAAAATAGCTTATAATAAGTTTGTGAATGTACCTTCCTGGGCTTGTGGTACTCACCGGAACTTGAGCTTTAAGAGAACGAATTGCTTGCAATATTTAAAAGTAAATACAAAAAATAAATCACATAATTTGATTTTGATACAATTAAAAATCAAAAAAATAATTAATAATACGATGAGTTTACCTGTAACGTCAAGAATGAGCGTGACAGTAATACAAAGAAAAGATCAAATTTACCAAATGAAACATAATTAACGGCTAGATGAAGATGGACTAAATTAATAAAAACCTAGAGACCAACTATAGAAATTTCAAGAAAGAAGGTATAGATACTTACTTCAATGTTCAGATACAATAATATCATTTTTTCCAGTGACCTCATTTTATGAAGCTGCACAGCTTCAACATTGCAACTTATAATCTAAAATCAGTTTCCAAGTATTTTCACTTAAATACCCAAATCAGTTTGTAACAATTCTGCTAATTTCATGAGATATTTAGTAATACAGGAACCCTATTTAGTTGGTTAATATGTTCCTTGTAAACATGGCATTTCAACAAACACTTTCAACGCACAATTAGAATGTATATATATCGTTACCTATGAATAGAAGTAACTTACCCAATATAAGGAATACCCGAAGCTGTCTATTGTCTATTACTTAGGCTGAAGCACCAATGATTTACTGTGAGAAACGAAATATATCACTGTAAAACAAATTCAAAATCTTTTGCCTAAACAAAATTAAAACAATTTTATAAGAAAAAATAGATAAGGGTGATGTTAAAAGAAATGGAATTTCAGACAAAATAATACTTGTTGTCATGAGTAGTGGTAAAACATGAAAGATAGCTTCAGTCAGCCATTTCAGGAAACACCTAACATGCAACTGCTTGAACATAAAGAGTAAAATGTGTATCAATATCCAATTGTATGTATTTCTAAAAATTAAGGTTATATTGTGTTTTAAAGGCAACCAAGAAAAGTGGAGGATATTGAAGAAAAAAATCAAAGATGCAAATGAAAAAATCAATACCCCTTACCTGATAGGAAAACAGAAGATGTTACTTTCTTGGGAACTTCAGCGACCATTCCTCCATCATGTTCACTGCCTCACAACCTTTAAGCTGGAAATCAAACATTAATTTTTAGTCTTCAGTCCAAATAAGTTTTCTACCATTTCATCTAATATGTCTTGAAGTGGTTTGTATCTGCATCCAATTAATTTTTTTTTCATTTAGACATTTCATCAAACACGTGATATGCATCTAAAGTTACAATTTTTTTGTGAATTTTCAAATTCAGACACATACAAATATAACCAATCTTAAAATTAATATATTATAATAAATTTCAACCTGGAAGTGCAGTTCTATACAAATATAGATTAACATGCACAACTGCACAAGTGACTGAAAACGCCTAGAAAAATTAATGCATAAACCCTAAATACAAATTAAGTTCATATGGCCACCAAAAATCGGGAACACTAACATGACGAACCATCTGAAGTATGAGGGGTCTACAAACGAAAAGATGATGCAATCAGGTCGGTGGGATTTACCTGTTTGATTCGGCGGATCATCCATGTAAGTTGTGTTTCCTGCTTCACGACATGCACCTTCTTCGGACTCCGACCCTCTTTCTCCTACCAGAAGCGCAGAGAGTACAGTTTAAGGCTTGAAACTGAAAGCAATGGTGATGCTAAGGGCAAGAAGGTGCTGCTTACAAAGTCGGCAGTGGATGCTCGAAGGCAGTGAGAGACGAAAATCAACGGTAATTGAAGCGGGATCCGATATGGTTTCTTTGTTATGCTAAAGATGCATACAACTGATGCATACCTACTTTCGGGATGTACCCTCTATTTACAATCGATGAATGTTGTAAACATACCAGGGCGCCTTTAGATCTGTAAATGGTGACCTCAAGACCGTCACCATTGGCGGATACCCTCCTTTTTTTGTTCCCGTCACCATAATCGGTGGAAAGTAGAGCAGGTGGTGTGAGGCGGTGGAGGAAATATCGAGGAGTGAAGGGATTAAACTAAGTCGATGGTTGAGCCGATGAGGAACACGTGTTGAAGCGGTGTATACAGAAAAAAACACGTAACACAACACGTTCCCAAATAAAAAAATAATCCAGAAAAAGAGAGTCAACAAAGAAAAATAGAAAAAAAAAATTTCATCCAATGACAGAAATGTACTGTTCAAGTGGTCATTGTAAATTAGTATGTATATATAATTATACGAATGGTCCCTATTGTTTGATGTAATTTGCATGTTTCATCCTTAACTTATTCTTTTGACTCAGACCGTCCCTACTGTTTCATTTTGTTGCGTGTTTGGTCCATACCACAATACCACCCTTAAATAAAAAGACTACTTTGCCCTTTATAATTCTTTTTATAATTATTTATATTAATAATTTATTCAACATTTTTTTTAAAATAAAATATTTCCCTTACTACCCCACACCCTCAAAGTTATTGTCCATCTACAACACCTCCTCCACCATCAAATCTCGTCACCTCCTACCATCACCACCGATCACTCCCAGACATTCACCATCAACGACCACCTCCGTTCCAGCTAATTTCCTCTACTATTCCAGAAATTAATCTAGAACATGATAAAATCTAAAGTTCAATCCTCAAATCCATTACTGAAACCTAAAACCTAGAAATCAATCAAAAAGTGACCATGTTTGTTCTCCCAAAAATCAATATAATCCCAAATCTATTTGATCAAATCTTATATCAGGAACATGCTATCATAAAAATAATCGAGGGGTGCTAGACTGCAACATCGACAAAACCAGATCACATTTAGGTACCAAATATGATCAATCACAGGGGATGAAATCCAAGATCCATCCAAACTAGTCGAATTTGACAAAAATAAAAGTGTAAGCACGCAAGGGTACCCAATTTACAAATAAAGAGTAGCTCAAATACCTATCATTAGGGGAATTAGATACCCATAACACTATCTCAACATGATGAATCCGAAAACCAATTTCTCACCTTCAAAATTGGTGGATATTAGGCATAAAGCGACCTATTTATTAGTATCACATGAGAGGGAGGGGATCAGAAGTGGTATAACAGAAACATTGGCGAAGGAATAGGAGGGTTCTTGAATCATAGAGGAGGAACATTGTTGCTTGATTTTGAAGATTGAAGTCGGCTAGGGTTCGAAATTTGTAGGGAGATGAGGGATAGAGGAGGATGAAGGGTAACAGTGTTAGACGTCGGTGGCAGCAAAGGGGGCGACTAATATCGACGGCGACAGAGAAGATGACGGACAGTAAAACTTTGGCTCTTGACGTTGCAGGTAGGGGTGACAATTGATGACACGGCGCGAAAAAAATACACGACACGAAACAAAATTGGGACGAAACTGAAATTCTAATTCGTGTTCGTGTCGTTTTCGTGTCAAGTATAAAAAACACATTGTCGTGTCGTGTCGTGTTCGTGTTCAAAATTCGACACGAAATTGACACGATTTAACATTTGTCTGTCTTGTTTTTTGTGTTTGTCGTGTTATGTATGATTAAGTATTAATTAAATAAATTAATTGTTATATTATGTTATCTTTGTTGTGTCGTGTGTGTTATTTTTTAATCGGTTCGTTTTCATGTTAGTTAAAAAAAATCGACATCGTGTCGTGTCGTGTTTGTGTTACAAAAAACTTTGTCGTGTCGTGTCATGTCAGACAAAACCACGACACGATGACCCGATTTGCCACCCCTAGTTGCAAGGGGTAGTTTTGTGATCGGAGAGACGGAGATGGTCTCGACTATGGTTCAGGTTTAGCAAGGAGAGAGGCAGAATGAGGAAAAGGGTTGATCTTAGAGATAGTCAGAGTTAAAAAAAATAAATTATGAACCAACCCAGCAAATTATCCAAAATTAGAGAGACCTTTCGTGTAATTTACTCTGTTAGTTATTGAAAAGTCTACTCGTCTATCTATACACCAAGAGTCCATTTACATATACACCAAAAGTCCATTCACATATGTCCAAAAACGAAATAGAACAACTATTCTACTGGGCCATGTAATTTGGGTTACCCAACTCCCTAAGTGGGTTACAGACCAAAACGTAAAAGGGCTTACAGTTAGCTCCAAGAAACCCCGATTCACTGATAAATTTTAAGCGTTTTATCTGATATACCTCCAAATAAAATCCCTATGAATGATATTCTAAATTCTTGGTTAACCAATAAAATAATCTACAGAACTGTGAAAAAGAATTCAGCAAAAGACAAAACCGATCCTCTATTATGTATTATTGACATAATCGTCTTCCAATATCTTTGCAAAACAATAATCAATCCTTGACAATTTTGAGACTTAAAAAACCCAGAATTAGAAATAAATATTTTCACCACTCAATTGATACATACGTTAATTCACAAAAATAATATTTTTTAAAGTATTAACCATTTAAACACTTTTAATAATTAATTTGGACGATAATCAAACAAAATAAGACTGCTACAGTAACAGCAATATAAATTATATAATATCTTCAGATGAGAAAAAAATCGTTAAAATTATTTTATTATCTACCTTGTGAGAAATTTTGATGTCTGAAAGCTCCAAATGCCTACAAATCTGGGGTCTAATATGAATTTAAAAGGTTTATTATACAAATAATTAAAGAACTTAAGAAAGCTTCTGATCCACTTTAGACGGCAGCTTTAATCAAGAACCTATGAAACGCAATTATGTAATACCTGTATATTAGTTTTATTTTGATATTTTGATTGTTATTTAATGTGATAATATATTAAAAAAAATAAAAAAAAAATAGAATATCGTATTAAATGCGGCGACCATGTGATGTTGTTGGGGGATTGAGAGGTTTAGAATTTGGAAAGTTGTGGTGGTGGCTTTTCGTCGGTGATGCTTCTTGTCCCTACACGCTTCGCCGGATCACCGACGATGCCTTTAAACCTTTACAAGCTATTTGCCATTTGGTGTGTGTATACCTATCAAATATAAAATATCATAATTCATAATTATGTTTTAATAATCACAAAAAATATAATTTAATAATTACAACAAGTATGGATTCCGGAATTCTCAGTACCATAATTGTATGGTAGGTCGTAACAATACATATATGTTTGTTTGTTAACGAGTTTTGGATAGTTTTTAAGTTTTAAGAAAAAACTTTTATAAGAGAAAATAAATTTATTGTTTTAAAGCTTTTTTTTCAAAAAAAAAAATTGTAATTCAAAAGACAATTCCAAAAATTTTAAGACATTTTTTTGTTTTATGACATTTTAAATATTTCAAAAGTTTATAGTAAATATTTGTCGAACTTTTTAATATAAATAAAAACTATAAAATTCAAGATTTTAGCTTACGGGTTTATTTCATTTTTGTCACTAAACTTGTTTATATATATATATATATATATATATATATATATATATATATATATATATATATATATATATATATATATATATATATATATATATATGATAGTCGGTTTATGACATTGAATAACTTCGTTAAGATTATAATTAGTCAATGAAATTTTCATTTTAGTTACTCTACTCTATTTTATTATTATTATTATTTATTAAAAAAAAACTACTAGTTTTTTTTTTTTTTCTCAATAATTACATCAATTATCTTTAGAGTAAATTATGTGAATGATCTCTATGATTTATGGTAGTATGCACATTTAATCCTTAATTTTTTTTTTAATTCAGACGATCCCATGACTTTAAAAATACTATTTTGTCCTCCTCCACCCTCATCGTTTTTGTTGTCAGAAGAAATGCACTCAATTACCGTCGATAATTCGTTTCACTTTGGTCTACTTCATCCTATGCATTTTGTTGTCATTTTGATGTCTACAACTTTGATGTCATACTGATTTTTTCCTCATACATATTTTGAGATTTCTAGGCTTCAAAGGAAATATTCACTAATAATTACTTACCATAGAATTAAGGCAACCATCAAACTTGTTACCCACATTCTCTTTAGTCTAACTTGTTCATATTTTCAACTGTTTCATACGAAAAATAGCTCTTGTGCGTTGAAGGAGGATTGAGTCCCCTAATTCAAGCTCCCGGAAGAAAATGTAGGCTTGTTCGTGTTTTCAAATTAATTCACACGTACCAAAATATTGTTCTGTAACACCCTGTTTCGAATCGTTTCATAATTCGGGATCGTAACCCAAAGTTCAACTATCATTTGGCTTCACGCCTTGGGGAAAGAGAGGATTGGACCCATTTGGAAGTGGGTAAATGCAGATTATGTGATCCAAGAGTTTAAGCGGACTTTGGACCCCAAGGGTATAATGATAAAAGTGATGGTTCGGGCCTTTCATGAATTAAGGATTTTAGTTTGAGGTTTTTTAAGTAAAAAGTAATTGGATAGGATTGTAGAGCTCTTCAAGACCTTTATGTGCATATAAAGAACGTCGAAATCAGAGTTGGAATGAAGAAGTTATGACCGTTTGAAGTTATGAGGATTTTGGGCTAAGCTGAGTACGTTGGGCGTACTAGGCTCAAGTTTGATCTAGGAAGGCAACCATATATGTTGCGCGTACATCATGTACAAACACCTGGGACAAAACCTAATTTTTAGGGTTTAGATCCTATTTAAACACTTTATCTTTCTCTTGGACCTTCTTATCACCAGTCTCCTTCCCTCTAAAGACCCCAAGAAACCCTAGCTTGTTCTTGTGTGTTTTTTTAGCCTTGGTAGTTATCTTTTGGCATTTTGGAACTATTTAAAGAAGGAAGATCTTGGTGGTGAAGTGTTGGTTGGATTAGAGCTTAAAGATCCATAGTCTTCATCAACTGTGCTAGTATTTGAAGGTATAAAGCTCATATCCTGATGACTCTAAGTGTTAGATATAATTTAGGGCTTATTTTGAGCTTAATATGGTCCCTTGAGTCATCCTTGTGAGTATAAGCTACTCTTGGAAGTTTAGAATGTTAGATCTTAGCATTTTTGATGTTGTTAGGGCATAAAAATGTTATCTTGATGGGTTTTGATGAACGATGCAAGAGTTGGTGTCTATATTATGGACATAGATGGATAAAAATGGGTATTGGGTCCTAAGACATGCAAAGGAGTAAGATTACCAACTTTATGTATTAAGAATTTATTTAGCAGTAGACATGAGGTTTGGACATTGTGTGCTTAATGGATTAAGTTATTTGGATTGAGAAATAGGGATTGACCAGTACGATAGGCGTACTCCAGAGTACGCTACGTGTATTAGGTAAACATGTGTATGCCAGGCGTAAGTTTGAGTATGCTGGGCGTACTCAACAGGTGTTGAGTTTCGTTGACTTTTGTAGACTTGTTAACTTTTGGTCAACTATTGAGTGGTTTGGACTTCTTAAAGGGAAAAATGGTCTTTTAACCATTCTTGGAATTGTTGAGTTGTTGACTCATTCGATGGGTATTATCTTAATTATTAATTAGGATAATGGTTTTGGTTTGATTAAAGTGCTTGGAGCTTTCTTAGCATCAACTCGTGAGCTTAGTTGGTTATTGACTGATTGAGGTGAGTCTCCTTGCAGTGTTTGGCGGGTCGAAGGCACCAATGTTGGCCCATTCGATTATGTTATAATATGCTAGTTGTCTTTTTGACTCTTGCATGTATTACATGTGTCTGTATGTATAGCGGGCGGGTCCTAATGAGAGTTTGGGCGGGGCCCATCACATGTTGCCGACAAATATATTCTGGGCGGGGCCTAATGATTGTAAGGCAAGGCCCATTGTATATATGGTATGTGGTATTTTGGAGAACTCACTAAGATTTATGCTTACGGTTTAAGTTTATGGTTTCAGGTATTTTCGGTTTGAAAGAGAGGGGCCCGACGTGATCGCTGCACATACACCCATGTTTCTGCAACTTTATGATTTTGGGATTGTAGTCTGATAACTATTTTTACTCTGATATACTTTTGAATGATTTAAATGGATAAACGGTGTTTATGGTTGAAATAAAAAAAAGAAATTTTTTACCTTAATTTTGGAACGTTACAATTTTGTATCAAAGCCTTAGTTTGAGGGATTCGGGCACATTATCGGGTGTGACTAAACTCAAACCAAGGAATTGATAATCTTTTGAAAGATAAACAAACACTAAAACGATTTTTATAAAGAAAAAGGGGGTGTGACGCGTGCAATCATCCGAGCTCAAGTAAGTGATTCTCATAATACCCATACATGTTTGTTATGTGATATGTTATGTTAATTGCATGCTAGATTAGACTAAGGATCTGCTCAGGATTGAATGATAGTATGTTTTTGGAAAGTTTCATGCTTTGAGTGGTTATCATTGTGATTTAAGGTCTTCCATTTGGCAATGGTAAGATGGTTGTTTCAATTCTCAGGAAGAGCAATTGGGTTTGTTTCTTTGGCTAAGGGCGGAGTGTTAAGGCTCATTCTTTCGGAGGTATAATTGATTTCTGTTAAGATGGGTTTTGGATGGCAGGTTTGGGAGGCGGTCGTCGGTATGAGATGAATCTTCAGTCTTAAATGGAATTCAGGAAGTCCGGGCAGAATCGACTAGTGTGGTAGAGGAATTAGTATTGAATGATTTTGAGGACGAAATCTAATTTAAGTGGGGGATAGTTGTTGAATCTATATGCCTAATTTCATTATTGAGTGGCATTTCTAATAATATATGATCCTATAGGGTCACACCATTATCAAGTTGGCACATTTTGTATAATTATTATTAATATGATAATTAATAAACAATATCAATTCTTGTAATTTAGACTAGTTTGATTCTTTTGTCTTTTACCTAAAGACAAAGTTTATATTTTATAAATGTTGAGTTTATAAAAATTAAAGAATATTTCTTATTTTATTAGGCATGACCGAATTTTTTAAAGGGCATGGAGGTTTTCAACCTCCATACCTTGTCCCCCACACTTTGTCTCCCATGCTTCTAAAGGTTAAAAATACTTTAGAGAATTTTAATCTAAAGTCCTTACTTTGTATGGACTATATAATGTGTCTTGCATGATTTTGGCTAGTTTTTGTGTCTCAACACCTCTCTTAAAGCTATGGATGAAACGTCCTCCCTTCTCCTCTTCTTGTTTTCTTTTGAAAATTGTTGCAATATTAGAAACCTTCTTGAGTTGTCTCCTTTAGTGCTTATTAAAAGGTCTAGTATGCTCAAGAATCATATTAAAGTGATATTGCTAATTAACATATGATACTAATGGGTCATACTAACAACAACTTGATATAATTGATTATTTATTAGAAGTTGATTTTAATAAATATTCAATAAACTCTTATAATTAAAATGGAAATTATTTATTTGTAGAAAATAATAATTTTCATTAGCAAGTAACATTATATATAATTCATATGGTATGAATTAATAAGTTATGCACAACTTTATAGACTAGTTGAAATCCTTTTGTCTTTTACTCAAAAAACAAAGTTTATATTTTATAAAACTTGAGTTTATAAAATTTAAACAACTCTTCTCTTTTGTATATAATTTTCGAAATTAGAGAAGAAGAAAAGAGTTATGAGCTTTTGATTATTTAAATGAGAGAATGACTCTTTCAATATTTAAATAAGAGTATGGTCTTTTGATTATTTAAATGAAAGAATGGTTCTTTGATTATTTAAATAAGGGCACGGTCTTTTGATTAATTTATTGAAAAAGTAGGAATTGTTTCTACTATAAATAAAGACTTAAAGCTTTCATTTAAAGCTCATTCATACTCTCAAAACCGTAACATCTAAGAGAGGGTAGAGACTCTCTCATCTTTTGTTCCTTTCTTGAAGTTACTTGCATCTTCATGCCCTCTTTAAGTTTACATTGATTATGAACTTAAAGCTTAAGGGTTTAAGAGTTTATGGACTAACATCTACATCAAGTTGAGTCATTGTTGGTGTCTCAAAGGTTCTACATTCTTCATCAATTTCCAAGCCTCCCAAGAGGACCCAAAGAACTACAAAGGTTATTATTTCTTCATCATTTCTTTGGTTGGTGTTTAAATATTTCTATAACTTACAAGGAGATCCTTGATGGGTATAAAATGTTATGTTATGTTCGAAATTTTAAGTCTTTCATTTGCCATAATTTTCTAGTTTATGAAACTATTTTTGAACTAAAACCCAACAATTGGTATCAGAGTCACCTTGCAAGTTTGGTTAGATTTTTTGATTTTTGGAAATCTTAGTTTTTGGAGAATATGGATAACTTGTTTTTTTATAAATTTAAGTTCATACATATTTTCTATGACAATTATATATTTGTTAATTTATGTGACAAAAGTTTCATGCATCTTTTGTCATTTAAAAGTTGTCTTAAAAAAACAAAGGTTGTTTTATGTGTATGTTGATGTATATCATACATACTTATAAAGCTAGCATTTTTTCTTGAATCTCATGCATTTGAAACCCCCATTCTTTTTTCCTTTCACCACATTCATTTGAAACTCCCATGACTTTTCAATTTCTTTATAATAATAATTATAATTGGGTAATTAGGTTAAATAAATATCAAATATAAAGTGTATTCATATATAAACTAAATTTCAATATTAAAATAATATCTTTAATTCTACTTATAAAATTATGTTTTTTAACTTTTAACATATTATACTTAATTTATTAGTTTTAATATATTGTTGGATGTAAACCATTATCATTTTAAAGGAATAATTTTTGAATAATTTGTATAAAATACTTACATTATTAATTAAAATATAACATTATAGGCTCAACTTAAATATAAATTTTATTTAACTTAAACAGCCTAAAGATTATTTTATAAATAGTTAAAAATGATAAATTGTAGTGTCTTTCTAATAATGATTGTAAGTTGGTTAATAAGGTTAAATAAATATCAAACCTAAAGTGTAATCATAAATAGACTAAATTTCAATTTTACAATAATATCTTTACTTCTATTTATAAAGTTATTTCTTTAAATTTTAACATATTATACTTAATTTATTAGATTTAAAATGTTGTTACATGTAAACCATTATCAGTTTAAAGCTACAATTTTTGAACAGTTTGGACAAAATACTTAAATTGTTAATTTAAATATAACATTACAGTGTCAACTTAAATATAAATTTTAGTTCCATTAAAAAAACCAAATAATATTTTGTAAATAGTTAAAAGTGATAAATTATAGTGATAAATGCAAAAAATTAAATTGTAATATCAGTTTAACTAAAATATTTCCTAAATATATTTATATAATCATTAAAAAATTTCAAATAAATAGCTTAAAACAACTTATAATAACAATAGTTAAAAATAACTCTATATAAATAATTATATTGTTACCTTTAAAATCAAAAAATAATGTTTGATGTTTTAAATAATTATAATGATAGAAATTAAAACATTAAGCAAATATATTTTAAAAAATTACTTAAAAATAACAACTATAAATAATATTAAACCGTATATAATATTTAATTTTATTGATGTGTAACTCGCGAGTAGAAGTCATTCAAAAGATTGAGATTATGACGTTATAATATATTTATATATTTTCATATAATTCAAAATAGACAATATATTATATCAAATTAATATACGAATTATTATATCAAATTTAACAACAATGTTAGTGTTATATTTTAAAAAATATATATTTGTAAAGACTTCAACTATATAGGTGTTTCTGCGCATTACAATGTCAACTCAAATATAAATTTCAATTCCATTTAAAAAAACTAAAGAATATTTTGTAAATAGTTAAAAGTGATAAATTGTAGTGATAAAAGCAAAAACTAAATTGTAATTTCAATTTAACTAAAATATTTCTTAAATATATTTTTATAATCGTTAAAAGTTTCCAAATAACTAGCTTAAAATAACTTACAATAACAATAGTTAAAAACAACTATATATAAATGATTATATTGTTAGCTTTAAAATAAAAAACAATGTTTGATGTTTTAAATAATGATAATGATAGAAATTAAAACATTAAGCAAATAAATTTTAAAAAATTAATTAACAATAAAAACAACTATAAATAACATCAAATCATATATTATATTTAATATTATTTATATGTAACTCGCGGGTAGAAGTCATTCAAACGATTGCGATTATGAAGTTATAATAAATGTATATATTATCATATAATTCAAAATAATCAATATATTATATCAATATAGTATATAGAAATTATTATATCAAATTTAACAACAACGTTATTGTTATATTCAAAAAATTATATATTTATAAAGACTTCAACTATATAAGTGTTTCTGCGCAACGCGAGCATTCGCCTAGTTATGTGTATAAACTAGCCAATGACCATTATGATTGTTGTGTTGTTGTGTTTGTTGTTTTTATTGTAAAAATGGTTGTAATAATTTAATTATTCATATGGTATGTAATAATTAAATAGATTGGTTTTTCTTATTTATTTTTGTAAAGTAATAGATTAGTTTTTCGAAATAATTTATTTATACAAAAATGTAACAAGAAATGAAGTTGGAACCACTTTTTGAAGACAAAAGAGCAATTTTCGAGTCTAAAAGGTGTGCAAGATTTTCAGTGACATTTTCTGAAAAGTGTCACTAATGTTGTTTCCAAAGGGTTGTTGGACTTTTAACAATAGTTGCAGAATTTTAGCCTTCAAAAAGTTTTTTCAATCTTTTGCAAGAAATGAGTGTTTACTCAAGTGGGAGCTTCTATAACAACATTACAAGAAGATTTCTGGTCCTTTTAAATGTCCCTTTAGGAATGGATTTGACATCTTTTACGTTGGCTCACAAAAAATGTCGTTAGTTGGTGATGTCTATGCACACATCTTTTTATGCATGTTTTGTATTGTTTATTTTATGCAATTATTATGTGTGTTTGATAAACTAGTTTTCACATGCTAAAATAATTTTGGACAAAATAAACATCACATGGAATTTCAAAATTGGACATAAGATGTAACAAGTTATTAATTTTAAAAAATATAAAACCCGGTTTTATAAAATCGTTAATAACGATAAATTTTGAAATACTTCATTATAAGTTTTAAAATGGTGATTTTTGTAGCGTATACAAACTCCAAATATACAAGTAATAAAATGAAGTTTTATTAAAGATATAAACGGTTCAAATGCAATCAAAATTAATATTGGTTATTAAAATTGAACTGCATCAAATTATATAAAAAACTAGCTTTTTATAAAGAACCTAAAAAAATGATTTTCTTTTGAAAATTAATACCATGGTTTATTATATGCATGTAATAATTATGATATCATATGTTTTTAAACTAAATGAATTTTGTTAAAATTTGTAGTTAAATAATCCATTCTCATGAATTGTCATTTTTCTTTAATGACTTAATGAAACAACATTCACTAAATAATGGAACATCCTGGTTCCGAGGTATAACATTTCTGTATGAGTTTGCATGGGTGACTCGACGAGTTGGTGCCTCAACTCGTCGAGTAGAGTCGCGGCTGGTGACGTGGATTAATGAGCCGACTCGACGAGTCTGTGAGCCGACTCGCCGATTCAGCGCTGTTGAGGGAAACCCTAAATTCTCGGGCATGTGGCCTATTTAAGGACACTTATAGCCTCAATTTCATCTCATCAGTTACTTTACACCCCTGAAAGCAACCCTAATTGCTATTTGAGCTAGAGAGTGAGAGAGAAGCCTCATATTGTGGTTCTTATGCATCATTTGAGAAAGAGGATGAGGTTATCAAGCAAGGAGCTGGAGGTGAGGCTGTTGGATCCAATGATTTCTTGTCCAGAGCTCCTAAGGAAGGTATGAAGTCTTCACCTTTCTTCTTATTTTGGATAGATCTCACATCTATGGAGTTTTAGGGTTTTTTCCATCTTTTGTTTGGGTTTTTGAGTAGCATAAGTTATCAAAGAGTCTAGACCTCAGATCTGGACCTTGTGAGGTCCTTAGAGTCTAGGTGTCCCAGCTTTATTCATGCATATAAGGGTTTTTGGGCATAATCTTTCATGAAGGGCTTGTATTAGCATTTTGGAGCAATAACATCATGCATGAACGTAAAGATCAAAGCTTTACGTGCTTATTGAGCCTTGAGATAACAGATCTAGTGTTTGGAGTGATAGATCTGTTTGAAATCGTCTGAATGAGGAATCAAATCGAAGGGACTCGCCGAGTCCATGGACTGACTCGACGAGTCGATGAGGGTTTATCCTGATGGGTTTGATTGTGCGATAACTCGGTGAATTGGGATTCAACTTGACGAGTTGGGTTGGACCTTCTTGAGACTTATGAGGAAATGATGGGACTCGACGAGTCGCAAGAGTGCACTTGACGAGTCGGGTCAAACATGGACTGTTGACTCGAGTTTGACTTCTGTTGACTTTAGGGTTGGTCAACATGAGTAATGGAGACCATGGAGGGGTAAAATGGTCTTTTACCCAATTTAAGAGTTAGAGAGAAAAGAATAACATTTGGTTACTTAGAGTCGAGAATTAAGTACTAATTAGAAATATTTACCCTATGTGTTAGGCGGTGGCTAATTCGAGAGTCGAGTTCGAGGATAATTGTTTGTTGGCTTGCAAGGTGAGTTTTCTCACTATACTTTACCATGAGTGGTATCTATGTGTGATCAGAGGGTCTTATGTGTTTATATTGAGTACTGTGATATTCTGCATTATTTCTATGTGATTTATGATGTGTATTATTTTGTGCTTACTGAGTTAGGATCGGAGGGTCCACCTAAGTTATGGGACCGGAGGGTCGCACTGAGATACATTGACCGGAGGGTCTTATTGTGTTATAGCCTCGAGTGGCCAATGAGTTATGTGTGGTATTTTGGGGAACTCACTAAGCTTCGTGCTTACCGTGTTATGTGATATGTGTTTCAGGTTTTCTTAGGATCGCGGGAAGGCAACGACTTGATTGTACACACCAGAGAAAGAGTTATGTTTTGAGAATCCTGGATTATTAATCGATAAATTATGGAGTTGCATTTTGTAAATTAAATCAATGAGATTTTTATGTAATGTGTTACGAGAATTATGTGATTTTAAAAATGAAAATTTTGTTTGAAAATTTACGATGTTACAAGTTGGTATCAGAGCCTTGGTTTGAGGGATTCAGATGCACCTCCAGGTGTGTTTGGACTCAAACTGGGGATTTGAGAAAATTTTTCTAAAAATGAGAAAGAGTTTAAGAGAAAACGAGTTGGAGCAGTGTGTACAATCAGCTAGAGCCCGATTGGTGATTTCCCAAAATACCCTTATTTATTTTTTGTTATACGTTATTATTGAGATATTAGTGATGCGTGCTAGAGAGTAGGCTAGGTATTTCATATTTTAGGACTAGAGTGACCTGATTTGTGATGCCTTATCCTAGAAGTTGTTGTTATCTATGATTTGCTTTGAATATGAGTTGAGTACGCGTATTTAGCAGAGATCACTTTGAGAGGGTGCTTGAGTAGAGGAGTAATCTAGGAGAGATACCTAGATGAGCATTGGAGTGGCCTACTGAGAGAGTAGTTAGATACCCACGTGGAGTAGAGTTGCTTGGGTTCAGTGATACCTTTTGAGAGTGAGTAGAGCAAGTGGAGTGTGACAACCGTCAAAATTCGAGTTGGTTCTAGATTTGAATAAACTTAGTTGCACATATAGGCATGACACATAATAGACTTAGTAACTAGAAGCTAAGTTATAACCTACTAGAAACTTGGAAACAAGTATGATCGAATGATAGCGTACTTAGATTTCACATTGATATGTGAATTCTACTACTACTTAACTATAGTGACTATCCATATTTGGGTCACTCTTTGACTCGAACACCATTTCATGAATCATATACACACATCATGCACTTGACCTAGTAGTAGAAATTAGGTCAAAATCTCATAGAAACTTAAGTCAAAGTTGAAGACTAGGACTAGTATACTTGATTCCTTAATTTCGCTAGAATCTCAGAATCACTACATAGAATACCAATAAACCGATAAAAATAAATTACAAACATTATTACTATAAAAGAGTTATAATACCGTAAGATAATTTAAAGTCTCAAATATTCTATTTATTTTGATATCCAAAGATTTACAAACTCTCAAGACCCTAAAAGCCATAAAAACTCATATTTATAAACTTTAACCTTAAAAATTCTATAAAAATAATTATGAAACTTATAATATGATCTTATAATAATTAAAATTATGAAAATGCATTTAAGGAAAATAAAATTTAAGCCGTTAACAATTACCCTAAATTTATAAGTCAAAAATCAAGAGTTTTATGAATAAAAACTAGGTTAAGGTGCACATTTTATAAAAAGTTGGATATTTTTATAAAAGATTTGAATTTTTATAAAAGAAACAAGAGAGAGGGAGCCTCTCCTCCCCTAAAATTCGTTCTCTCCCTCCCCATATCTGTCTCTCACACTCTCATTCTCCAACATACACACATGTCTCTTCTTTCTCTCTCTAGAAAACTCTCTCTAATTTTTTTCTCCAAACATCACAACCACAACCTCTTAACCATGAAATTATGGAGATTCATAAGGGGTTTTCAAGCCACAAATAAATTTAAGGTAAAGAACATACATCTCTTGAAGATCCACAACAATGATTTAAGCCATGCATGTGCATTTTACTTCAAAAACGGACTTCTACTTCTTCATATTCTTCAAACTTGTTTTCTTTTTGTTAAAATGGTTTTTAGAACATCATGGATGTGTTTTAACACCATGCATGTATGAAAAACAAGGTTGCATGTTCATGATCTTAGTGCAATAATCGATTTTAAGGACTAAAACATCAAACTCAAGTTAAGAGTTTTTGAGAAACAAAATTTTGTTCATAAATGCATGTATACATTTTGATAAGCTTTAATCTTTTGATCTCTGGAAATATGACTAAAATATGAGTTTATCAGGCTAGTAGGTGTGGGCAATGCCCACACGGTGTTATTAGGAAAAAGACAAAAAAAAGGCGTTATAACGTGTTATGGTGGTAACGGGAAGTAACGTGCAGTCTAATAATGCCTGATAACATGGAAGGGGGGCGGTGTTCACGTGTTATAACACCGAATAACGCCGCTTGAGGCGTTTCCCATACCCACCTCTCTCATGATATATTTAAATTACTTCAAATGATTTACTCAAGGAAATGATGAAAACTCACTTTTCTAACCAATCATCATGCATGCAATCTGCCAGATTTCTTTACCTGACTTTAAACTGCCACATCTCACTCATTTCTTAACCAAAATTCATGATTCTTTTTCTGAAATATAATATTTTGAGTTAGCTTTCAACACATCTGACCTCACTGGAAAATTTCAACATTTCGATTTTTACTAATTTTTACAAAACTGTTGCTTAAACAGCACTTTCCTTATAAGCATTTATTTTGTGTTGCATGTTCAAAGGACTTATTCATCACTAAAAATCATTCAAAAATTATTTTACACTCTTAATATCATGTATTAATAGGTACAAAAAGATCTTGATTCAAAAGTCTTTGTAACATGTTGCCAAAATTCTCAAAGTAACGACAATAATCTTTACATAAATCACAAGAACCAAGTTTTCTCTATAATTTATTGAGTCTTTAGGCATGGTTTTCAACATCAAAAATAAGAATACAATTTTTCATTGTTATTAAATTGTATTAAGATGCATTCTGGAAATTTTCAGCTCAATATATATTTTCTTTATTTTTATATGAAAATAATAAAAAATAGAGTTAAATCATATAAAATACTTAAACTAGTAAATAAATTCTGGAAAAATTCTTGGATGATCCTTTAAGTTAATAAACATCTCCTGTGAAGTTTCAATGACTTTTGTTACTGTTTAATATGGTTTTTAATATTCTTTTTGTTTAGCTCTAATAAATCATAAAACCACATTAGGGAATATAAAAAGAGTATCTAATAATTTTTGCAGCTTCTACCCTATGTGGAAGACTCAGGAAAATATTTTGGGAATTTTTCAAAATGTATATCTACTTTTCATGAGTTTTTTTTTTTTTTTTTTTTTTTTTTTTTTTTTTTTTGTGTTTATAATGGACTAAAAAGCGGAAAAATAGTTTTACTCATCCAAAATTCATGAAAATTTACCATAACACCTTATAATATATTAGAATGCTATATAAAAATTTTGATAATTTTTCTCTTCTGTATGCTATTTTTCATCTATTTTCCCAAGATTAAACACACTTAAATCAATTTTTATTAGAATAAATGCACAAAAATCATAAAATTTGGGTAAAAAGTTTAGAAATTTATTTTTATATTTTTCCCAGCTTAATAATGTTTAATAACAGTAATAGAAAAAGTTTGGGTAATTGTGGAAACAGCTTTCTATTTATTTCATTTTTTATTAGAATAAATGCACAAAAACCAAAAAATATGGTTAAACAGTTTAAAAATCCATTTTTATATTTTTAAAAACTTAATAATGTTTAATAACAGTAATAAAAAAAGTTTGGGTAATTTTGGAAACGTTTTTCTATTTATTTCAATTTTTAGTAGAACAAATGCTCAAAAATCATAAAATTGGGTTAAATAGTTTGGAAATCCATTTTTATATTTTTTACAGCTTAATTATGTCTAATGGAAATATTATAAAAATTTTGGGAATTTTTATCATCTGGATCCTATTTTTCACGAATTTATATTGTTATCAAGGCTTAAAAATTGGGAAAAATAGTTAATCACATCAAAAATTCAAGGGAAAATTTATGGAAGACCTATACTGTGTTTAGAATGAAAATGAAAAGTTTGAGAATTTTTTGAAATTTTTTGATAATATTTTGTCTTTTTAAGAGCTTAAAACACATTTAAATGTGTTGAAATACCCTCAATTAATATTACAAAAATCTGGAAATTAATATCCAAAATTGTCTTAATCACATGAGCTATAGAATTTCACCATTTCAGAAAATTTTTTGTAACTTAACAATATTAAATTTTGACACATTATTGGCATAATTCTATTGTAGTAGTAAGTATACTAGTATTGGGTTTCAATTAGAGACTCATTAGTGTGTAACATCGTTGTAGGAAAACGATAGTGGTACGAGTGGAGCGTAGTTCAAGACACCATTTGCATCATCTCAATGCATATTGTGAGTATTCACGCACTCCCCTATTTTCAGTTTTTATGTTTTGGGGTGGAAAAGCATGTCCCAAAAAACTATTATTTGTTCGTTCTATTTAAATTGATTTGAATCAAACATGATTGTTATTTTATTGCTATATCTCTCTATGTATGTCTATGCAACACGGAACATGAGAAATTATCGTCTTAAGGCCCTTCCCTTACACTTTTCTCTAACCATTAACTCTTTGAGCCAATGGTCATTGTGGATAGCGCTATTAGGAATTGACAACTCCTTACTTGCCCGATTGCTAGAGTGCATGATACCATATAATCTATGGAACGATAAGCATAGATCTTGATAGGGCTTCAGTCATAGGCTTGGTTGAGCACTCATTGTTTGCTCATACACATACAAACTCGTTACTTATTATAGCAATAAACTTTGTATCTCATTATAACAACGAACTTTTGTTACTAAATACTTATTTACTTGTTTTAGCAACAAACTTGGTTGCTTCTTATAGTAACAAACTTGTTTGCTCCTTGTAGCAATGAAACTTGATTACTCATTTTAGTAACAAACTTTATTTCCCATGAGGATATGAAAGTTGCATCTCTTTTGGGCAACATACTTTATTTCTCATGACGACAACGAACTTTGTTTACATAAACTTATTTACTCATTTTAGCAATGTATTTTTATCTATGGAAACTTATATCAAAATTTGATTTCGATTCATGAAACCAATATTATTTTTAAACCTGTGAGTACTCACCAACTATTTTTATAGTTGACGCTCGTTTTACATGCTTTTTCAGGAATCATCGAGTAAGTGGCACTTAGGGACACTTCACTTTTAGGAGCATTCGCATGTGTTGTATTTCAATTTACATTGTAATTTCTTTTAAAAGTTGTTCAAACCCGTTGTAAAATTGTAATGATTTTTAATACTATGGTTGGTGGTGTCTTTTAACTTTTGCTATGAAACCCTTTATACTTCCACGCCTCGTGTTTCCGCTTTAGCGGGGTGTGACATGGAGTAATAAACTAGAGTGGTTTTACGTGTTGGTAGAGATTATTCGATGCTCGAATGCTATTTGCTTCATGCTTTGTGGGACTCCTGATGATGGGAGTTAGCTACTAAGTGAATATAACGATATTCAGGAGGTAGATGGCTGACATCATAAGGAGTTCTTCAACAGCTGATGGAAGAGAGTGAGAGAACCTAGGAAGATCCTAAGGAGTGACCATAGTCAGCTGAGTGCGCTGATAGAAGAGAGTATTCGTTGGGGAGCGACCAGGTTTAGCGAGATTGGTGATCGAGAAGGTTGAGAAGTTACCTAGGAAATCTAGGACAATCCATGTGGAAAGTATGGGTAGATGTGGCAAGTAGTATGGGCCTGTACTACTGGAAGCAGAGGACCCATACTTGAAGCAGGGAGAATTCCAGAGGTTCTACGTAATACATTGAGAGGAGATAACATGGTTCGGGTACCATGATTTATAGCAGATTGAGAGGATATAACATGGTTCAAGTACCATGACTCGTGGCGGTTAGTGTTTTTCGTTTTACCAGTTAACCCATTGTGATTGATTAGATTGAGATCAGATGTGATAGAGTGAGGGGCCAGAGGGCCATGTTGAATGAGTTTCAATGGGGCATACCTTGAGGGGGAAATCGAGTTAGTTTCCAAGAGATTTTTGGTGAGATGCCAGTTGGAGCCGCAAGACTCAGGGATGAGTAGAGATGGTGCTTTATGGAGGATTACGGTACGAGCTGAGCAATCGGCCAATAGTGGAGATGTCACTTTTTGTGACCAGATTTTTGCTATTTCTGTTTCTTGTGAGAAGCAGAAGAGATATTGAGCTTCCGGTTTCTGAGCTTGGAGGTAAACCCTGTAGGGTAAAATTGGTTGCAATCTTTCACCAGAGTATCTGGGTAGTATGTCTGCCGCAAGGTAATATTATAGCATGAGAGGGTCATCATTGGGGACTAGGATGGTCAAGGACAAGGATATACCCTAATTGAGTACAGTAGGGCATATGTTAGCAGCAGTGTCGGGTGATCAAGAGGAGTATTTTGGGGCGGTGGCTCTCATTTTCTATGATGGATATTGAGTGTGGGGGGTGAGGTCTCTACTCTCATGATAATTCTCATGATGGGACATTGGTTGGGGAATCGAAGACGAGGAGTGTGGTAGTTCATTATTTTCAGACAGAGAGTCATGGCTACTATGGGACAGTTGAGATGTCCGGTAGTGTGTCAGTGTGAGATTTTGGATGACATGTTGGTAAGTTTTTCGAGGATTTTATCTAATATTCAGGATGTTAGGAGTTTCTTGGTCTCTATCGGGAAGATCATCGAGTGTTATGTGGTACTTTTCAAGAGTAAGTGTGATGTACCTGGTGGAGCAGTCTCTGGAATAGATTGTTGATGTGAAAATGGTGATGGTTCGATCCCTGAGTGGGGGAGAACTGGTTATTTTAGTGAGAGTATTGGAGATTTGTTCAAGAGCGGTTAGAGGACCGGATATAGTGACCTTCGTTACGGATACATGAGACCATGGATATTGGTGGTTGAGGTGAGGTGTAAAGTGAGATAATGCATATTGTACTTGTTCAAGAAAGGATGAGTGTCTCCACGGCTGGTGGTCGTTGGTTGGAGACCTTGTGTTGGTTAGGAATTCTTCAAGGTTGTAATGGTGGGTGGCTCGTAAGGATAGTTTCGGCGGTTGAGAATTTCTGGTTCAATGTATGGGTTGTTATATGCACTTTGGGAAAGGTAGAAGTTGATTGGGCAACCAACTTCAGGGTCGGTATGTATATTCTTGCATGGGTTTTGAGCAATAAAGGAGGGATTTTCAGATGGTCATCAACGTGTTTTGAGCCATTAAGGATTCCTCCATGTTCCAATTGAGGGTTGGGATACTCCGAAGTTACGCGTTGTGTGAAATGAAGATTAGTTATCAGTTTCTGAGGGAATGCATTGATGTATATGTGTATGATGTCGTAAGTAGAGGATCAATGGTTGAGACAGGACATCGTGATGTTCTGTGATAGTGTGCCGAGGCATCCGAGTATAATGCCCTGAATTTTGAATTATTTTTGAGTCTTGAGTTAGGAGATGGCAAGTGAAGTATCAAGTTACTATGGTTTCCAGCAAGAGCCCTTCAGCTAATTGTCATCAAAGAGTATCCAAGAATGTGAATTGCAGCGAGAAAAAGTGTTGGTCACGACGGTTGTCGTCAGGACTGGTGATGCTTAACCTGGATGGGTGGGTGTACCTATCTATGTTGATCCGTGGATCATTAGATAGTGAACTCAGTGGGGTGATGACTCGATGAGGAGATTATAAGGGATAAGAGGGTGAATGGATCCGAGTGGGAGTAATCACTTCGGATTATCGGGGGGAAACCATGGAGTGAGCCCATGGTGAGTCAGTGAGGGAGAGTGTTGTGATACTACGGGGAGCCATAGTGTTCACCAGTCTGCGAGAAAGTGTTGTGATACTGTGGGGAGCTGTAGTCTTCATCAGTCAGCGAGAGAGTGTTGTGAAACTGCGGGGAGCCGTAGTATTCATGAGTTAGTGAAGGAGTGTCATAGGCCTATAGGGAGCCATATTATTTGCTAGTCATAGCATGATGCAGAAGAGTTTTTAGCCTTAGGTAGCCTTATTCTTTGAGTTTAGGGAACCAAGTGGTCGGACCAGGGGCGAGACTGGGGTCTCCATATTTGTCGGGAATCGTTATATTCTGAGTTAAATTGTGGTTATCACAATCGAAAGGAATTGGAGAAGTGATGTACGTGTGGGTTACGGGTCTTGGGTTATGAGTTGGGTGCTTCATTGGGACGAGTGGTTCCAATGATGTGTCGGACCAGACTCTCGAGTTTGAGTTTGGCTTTGGTGGTGTATTGAGTAGGCGAATGAGATTCCAGATTCAGAGATGGGTTTCATTTTGAGGGGTATTGTGTGTCATCTGATGTCTTAGAGTCGAGTGGGTCAGTTCGTTTGTATGGGAAGGACTGCGAGACGCATGGAACTAATGAGTAGTAGACGACAGAGGTCGAGGGTGAGACAATTTTAGTTGGGATTGTAGTATTCTCTTGGGGTAAAGCGAACTTCATGACTTGTGTGTCACAATGGGCCGAGATAGTTGTTGTGAGAAGGAAGTCAGTGAGACGCTTTGGGGCATGTTATGGGTAACCTTTGGAGGTTCAACCGTGGGGTCGGGATTTGACCTGATGCTCAGTGTGGAAAGGGATATCTGAGAGGGAGCTGGGGCTTATGATTGTTAGATGTCAGAGGATACTTCTAAGCAAGCATGATCATTTTCTCGAGTCTGAGGACAGGGTGTTGAGAGTTCTTTGCTTAGATGGGTTTCGATTGTAGTACAGTGGATGGGTCTCTGGTGTAATGTGACCCTTTTGTTCCTTGGAGTATGATATGGATCGTTTAATGTGTCTGGTATGAGTGATCAGTAGCCAATTTTTGGGCATTGGCTTGTTTCTATCAGTCGCAATGAGAGAATATGAGGGTTAGTGAGTTATTAGGGTTTGTTATTCGAGGAGAGAATAACATGGTGATAGCTTGAGAGGGTGGTCTTGCAGCGAGACAAGCCACTAGAGTTTCCAGTTTCTAGGGTGTCAGAAGGGGTATCGTAGCGGCAGAAGGGTATATTCTCTTCCAAGTTTGGGAGTTCCTGTCTGGTTTCGGATGTCTATGGAGTAAGTTAGTTGTGTGGTATGAGATCTTTTCGGTGGTACTTTTCGGGTTTTGGGTTCAATCTATGTGGTGATGAGAAGCGATTTCGTGGGCGAAATCAAATTAAGTGGGGGAGAATTGTAACATCCTGGTTCCGAGGTATAACATTTATGTATGATTTTGCATGGGTGACTCGACGAGTTGGTGCCTCAACTCGTCGAGTAGAGTCGCGGCTGGTGACGTGGATTAATGAGCTGAATCGATGAGTCTGTGAGCCAACTCGCCGAGTCAGCGCTGTTGAGGGAAACCCTAAATTCTTGGGTCTGTGGCCTATTTAAGGACACTTATAGCCTCCATTTCGTCTCATTAGTTACTCTACACCCCTAAAAGCAAACCCTAATTACTATTTGAGCTAGAGAGTGAGAGAGAAGCTCATATTGTGGTTCTTGTGCATCATTTGAGAAAGAGGATGAGGTTATCAAGCAAGGAGCTGGAGATGAGGCTGTTGGATCCAGTGATTTCCTATCCAGAGCTCCTGAGGAAGGTATGAAGTCTTCAAGTTTCTTTTTATTTTGGATAGATCTCACATCTATGGAGTTTTAGGGCTTTTTTGCATCTTTTGTTTGGGTTTTCGAGTAGCATGAGTTATCAAAGAGTCTAGACCTCAGATCTGGACCTTGTAAGGTCCTTAGAGTCTAGGTGTCCCAGCTTTATTCATGCATATGAGGGTTTTTGGGCTTAATCTTTCATGAAGGGCTTGTATTAGCATTTTGGAGCGATAACATCATGCATGAACGTAAAGATCGAAGCTTTACATGCTTATTGAGCCTTGAGATAACAAATCTAGTGTTTAGAGTGATAGATCTGTTTGCAATCGTCTGAATGAGGAATCAGATCGAAGGGACTCGCTGAGTCCATGGACTGCATTGACGAGTCGGTGAGGGTTTGTCCCGATGGGTTTGATTGTGCGATAACTCGGCGAATTGGGGTTCAACTTGACGAGTTGGGTTAGACCTTCTTGAGACTTCTGAGGAAACGATGGGACTCGATGAGTCGCAAGAGTGCACTCGACGAGTCGGGTCAAACGTGGACTGTTGACTCAAGTTTGACTTCTATTGACTTTAGGGTTGGTCAACATGAATAATGGAGACCATGGAGGGGTAAAATGGTCTTTCACCCAATTTAAGAGTTAGAGAGAAAAGAATAACATTTGGTTACTTAGAGTCGAGAATCAAGTACTAATTAGAGATATTTACCCTATGTGTTAGGCGGTGGCTAATTCGAGATTCAAGTTCGAGGATAATTGTTTGCTGGTTTGCAAGGTGAGTTTTCTCACTATACTTTACCATGAGTGGTATCTATGTGTGACCGGAGGGTCTTATGTGTTTATATTGAGTATTGTGCTATCCTGCATTATTTCTATGTGATTTATGTTGTGTATTATTCTGCGCTTACTGAGTTAGGATCGGAGAGTCCACCCGAGTTATGGGATCGGAGTGTCCCACTGAGACACTTTGACCGGAGGGTCTTATTGTGTTATAGCCTCGAGTGGTCAATGAGTCGTGTGTGGTATTTTGAGGAACTCACTAAGCTTCGTGCTTACCGTGTTATGTGATTTGTGTTTTAGGTTTTTTCTGGATCGCGGGAAGACAATGACTTGATTGTACACACCAGAGAAAGAGTTATGTTTTGAGGATCCTTGATTATTAATCGATAAATTATGGAGTTGCGTTTTGTAAATTAAATCAATGAGATTTTTGTGTAATGTGTTACGAGAATTATGTGATTTTAAAAATGAAAATTTTGTTTGAAAATTTACGGTGTTACAAATACAACTTCAATGAATTGGTTCATGTCTTAAGAGACAATCTCGTAATAGATATGAAATTATATACACTTGAAGGTCGTAGTCCTAAACTATTTGTTTTAGGCAATAAACACGAACATGATACCTAGTAAAGGCATCACTGTGATGCTAAAGATGCTTCTAACATCAAGTTAGGAATAGTTATTCATGACTTCTAGGAAGTTTTGGATAATTTAAACATATATCTGATGACATAACATGTCAAACAATATTCCAATAAATACAGTGCTATTTTATTTAAAGCTAGTTTAAACATTGAAGTGATGCAAGGCTAAAAGAGTCACCTAGTGTGATCTAAAAGACCCATGTTTTATGGACTGGACACCTTTAAGTCCAAGAAACCTACGAAAGCCCACATAGATGGGTCTTATTTCTTTTGTGAAGAAACTGGACACTGGAAGAGGATTTACTCCTCTTATTTGGAAAGAAAGCTTGGAAGAGACTAGTACTTCTAGTATCTACAAGATAGAACTCATACTTTTCATATAACACTTAGGTACTTGGTACTTAAATGTTAATCTAATATTGGTAAATGGCTTGCATATATATACTGAAGAGTAACCAAGCTGAGCAGAATCAAGTTGGAACTACACTCTCGGAGTTTAGTTCATTATTTATGCTTAGAGCATAAAGTACTTGTAATGTAAAACAATATTTGTTTTGGAACAATGTATGTTTTAATTTAGCATGTCTAAATTTATGTCTCAGTTATTTTATTCAAATGTTTTATAATTACTCAATCGTTTTTCATAACGATAATATTTATATTTTGAAATGATTAACTTCTATTTATAAGACTAGATCTCATAATAGAATTATAAAGTAAATATCAATATTTTATAAATAAAATCAAGTTCTATGTATACAAACACTTTTGAATTAAACTTATTTAAAATCAAACTCATCTTTCAATTTGTTATCTTTATTATATAAATGGAATTCACATATTCCAACTTCAAGAAATGGATCTTTGAAGGCAAATAATGTAGTTTATTTGACATATGTGAACTTTATTTATATGTAAACGATTCCTAATGATATTTTCACTAAAGTGTAGAGAAAATAATTAAGGAACTATACACTTTGTTGTATGACTTCCTTTCTAATGAATGTCTGAGATTGAGCACAAGATACCAAATCAACTTTATTAACAACTATAGTAGTTTTAATTATATTTTACGACGTAAAGCATAATTGTGAAATCTTGGTTGAAGGTTTCAAAAGTTGAGATACAAACCAGTAAGAACCATCTAAGGCCTTAATAATAATAAATGATGAATTAAATCTTACTTGATATGGTTTACTTTCTAATCGGTAGAAATATCCTCCTTTAGTCTTTTTGGGATAATACTTCAATAAATTTTAATTATGTCTTGAATATAAATACCAACTAATAAGTAGATTAAACACGTTATAAGATTTAGTATGGAAAGGATCCATCCTCATCTTACTTAATGTTTTGTGGATTTTAAGCCGATGTTGGACTAAAGCTTCTAAACCCAAAATCTACAAAACACATATTTGTATATATATTACTCTAAATGTGGCTTAGATTATGATATGCAAACCCACCAAGAATAAGTTCTTTTATTCTTGTGAAAACTAAGTTAGTAGAAAGCAAGCTTCTAATGAAGAAGCAAGTGGGAGGTACATGGAACTTGAAGCAGCTCAAGAACCATAACCTTATATAGTAATAGTTGGCACTAGTTTTAACAAGGATTGCTAAACTTGAATAATAGCTATTCACAAACACAAATGGTTCGCATTAGTGATAAAATCTTCTATGACTTGAGAAATGTGGAATCTCTCATTGATGAGATTTTATTGATAATTTTTGGAAAATCCATCAAAATACCAAGATGCTATGTCAGATCTCGAATCTGATAAATGACTTATAGTCATGAACATGAGATGTAATCCATGTATGAGAATCAAGTATGGTCTTGATTAAAATTTCTCCCTGTAGCAAGGCTAGAAGGAGTAAATAATTCTTCTAGAAAAGGATTTCTCATACTAATGTCATTGACTATGGTCCTCATCATACTCATGACATTGACTGCGATCAAACCTTTTTCACAAGTAGCTATGACTAGAGCAATAATGATATTGTTTACTATAAATCATATTCTTAAGATGAGACATAGTAAATAGATTTCAAGAAATACTGCTTTTTCTTAATAGACATCTATATAGATTAGTCTGGAGGTTTTCTTAATCCATGTTAGTCTAAAAAATGTGTAGAGCTTGAGATCCACTTGTGGCTATAAAGCAAACATCTCAATGTTGCAATCATCATTTTAATGTAAAACCATAAGGTATGTTTTTATATCAAAATGAATAGAACATGTGTGTTTACCAAGAACTAGTGGGAGCATAGTGAAATTCCTAATCTTGTATGAATGAGACATACTTAATCATTTGAAATCACATTCTGATTAAGCAAGGCCGTTTTCACATTGACTCGGAAGGTATTTCTAAAATGAAAGACTTAAGAAGGAGAAGATACATTCTTGGAATATAAAATCTATAAGGGATAGATAAAATGAATGTTAAAAGCTTCATGTCCTTATAAATATATTGGAAATATCTTGAAAGGGATCAAGACACAAGATTCTTTTGGGGAATTCCTGGTATTGTCATACGGTACCATTTTAAGCTAGCCTTAAACCTACAATAACCCATAGGTTTGAACTAGATGAAATGATTTATATTCTATTTGCTTGGAAAATGAATTCATCATTTATGCCATATTATGCATAGAACATGGTATTTTATCAAGCTGTAAGCATGTCATAGGATACTAATTGTATAAACTTTGTGAATACAAAACTCATCAATAGTTGTAACACGCTATTTCGAATCGTTTCATAATTCAGGGAAGTGACCCAAAGATCAACTATCATAAGGCTTCATGCCTTCAGGAAAGAGAGACTTTGACCCATTTAGATGTGGGTAATGTATATTATGTGATCCAAAAGTTTAGGTGTACTTTGGAGCCCAAGGGTATAATGGTAAAAGTGATAGTTTGGTCCTTTCATGAATTAAGGATTTTAGTTCGAGGTGTTTTAAGTCAAAAGTAATTAGATACCATTATAGAGCTCTCTAAGACCTTTTTGTGGATATAAAGAACATCGAAATCGGAGTTGGAACGAAGAAGTTACGACTGTTTGAAGTTACGAGGATTTTGGGCTAAGCCGAGTACGTTGGGCGTACTAGGCTCAACTTTTATCGCGGAAGGCAACCATGTACATAGGGCATACAGACACCTTGGACAAACCCTAATTTTTAGGACTTGGAGCCTATTTAAACACTTTATCTTTCTCTTGGACCTTCTTATCATCGACCTCCTTCCCTATAAAGACTTCCTACGAAACCCTAGCTTGTTCTTATGTGTTTTTGAGCCTTGATAGTAATCTTTTGGGATTTTGGTACTCTTTGAAGAAGGAAGATATTGGTGGTGAAGATTTGGTTGGATTAGAGCTTAACGATCCAAATTCTTCATGAAATTTGCTAGTATTTGAAGGTATAAAGCTCTTATCTTGATGATTCTAAGTGTAGATCTAGTTTAGAAAAAAAATTGAGCTTAATATGGTTCCTTGAGTCATCCTTGTGAGTGTGAGCTACTCTTGGAAGCTTAGAATGTAAGATCTTAGCATTTCTAATGTCTTTTGTAACATCCTGTGTCCTATCATTTCTTATTTCAGGGTCGTGGGTTGGAAGTCGATTGTGTAAAGGATTTGAGCATTAATGAGGTAATGTTTAGACCTTTTGGAAGGAGGAAATGATGGTTATGAGATCTAAATCTTTGAATTGTGTTTTGGGTTGAAGGGTAGTACATGAAAAGTCATAGGTCGGGTTCTTGCATAAAATATGGATATTTATTCAAGAAGTTTTTAGTCCAAGATATTTAGATAATATTGTAGAGCTCTTCAATAACTTTATGTGGATATAAATAACGTCAAAAACGGAGTTGGAACGAAGAAGTTACGAACGTTTGAAGTTAGGACAATTTTTGGGTTAGTCATGTACGTTGGGCGTACGGGGAGTACGATGGGCGTACTAGGACATCCCTATGACGTTGGGCGTAAATTGAGTACGTTGGGTGTACACGATCATTGCCCAAACCTTATTTTCGTGGTTTGATCCATATTTAAGCTCCTTAACTTCTCCAAACCCACTCCACTCTCGGCCTCCACCTCTCCAACACCCTCTCTTGAAACCCTAACCTTAGTTTGAGCCTTGTGAGCAAAAAGAAGGTGTTTTTATGTGCTTTGGAAAGGAACTCATTGAAGAAGCGTTGGTTGTATTGGAGCTTGTAGGTCTAAACCTTGTTCACCTTGATCTTTCTTCTGGAGGTATAAAGTTTGAATCTTGATGATGAAATTGTTAGATCACGCTAGTTTTGGGTGTTATGAGCTTTTTGTCACTTTAGGTGCATAAAGTTTAGGTCTTGGAAATTTATGACCTTGTTATGGATAAAATTGGAAACTTTATCCATCTAAACATCATATTGATTCAGATCTGAAGGTTGGAGACTTGGACTAAATGGATTAAGTTGAAAAAGATGCACTTTTGGTCCCTTTATGACTTAAAGACTAGATCTTTTTTGTTAGGACCATTCTAATGGATAAAGATGGAAATTTTATCCATTATGGAGCTATTAGGAACCATAAAAAAATGTGATATTGGTCCTTCTATCCCTTTCATCCAAGAGTTGTGATGTCTTAATGTATTAATAAGTTAGGGTTTTTATCTTTTGGACCTTCCCTAGCCATGGAAAGTCATAAAGGTGGAGAATTTATGACTTAAGACAATGTTTTGAGGCTAGATCTGATTTTGAGTGAAAACTCCTTAAGGGATTAAGTGCTTAATGGAAAGGATGGAATCAACTCGAGTACGCTAGGCATAATTTTCATACGTTGGGCGTAAGCCATCCCATGTACGCGGGGCGTAAGTTGAGTACGCAAGGCGTACTCAACCAACCTTGGACTTTGACTTTTGTTGGCACCGTTGAACGTTGACTTTTTGACTAAGTTTGACTTTAGGTCTAACTTGAGGGTTTTTATTGGTGATCAAATTTTGTATGGTTCTGGTATTAGTGGATCCGGGGGAGCAAGCAATGTAGCAAGGAGCATATTGTCACACCCCAAACTGAAACGGCGGAAACATTCGGGGGTGGAGGATGTCATGTTTAGTATCACAACACACGCATCATAGTAATCAAAGTAACAAAAATCATTGCATTAATATGAAAGTGTTTACAAAGTATGTGGTTCACATAAGATTGACTCCAAAAGTAAATAACAAAACAAGACATGAAGCTACTATACTCCATCTTCTTAATCCCAGTGCGCATACCCGTCTACTAGTTTCCTAAAAATACAAGTTATTTTGAAAGAGTAGATCAGCATTTAGGTTGGTGAGTTCATAAGTATTTTAGTGATGAAAAGTAAACTGTAAGTTCGTTAGAAAAGTTAGCCTGTTCCTCTAGAAAATCCTATATTTTCTGATGTGATGAATGAAAGTAAAAATGACTCTATAATTTCTTCTATGAGTACTAAATGGATACAAGTTATATACGATTTAGAGTAAAAAGACAACCGATTGTATGAATCTGCTCTAAGCCCACAACCAATCAAGGAACATGGAATGAGGCGGAAGTCACACATCCCATTATTTGTTAGATCTTCACTGTATATAACCCTGACATATTAATTTGGTGCTTACGGAGTTAACTGTAATAGTTCTTTATATTTGAAGAAAACTTTCTTTAAGAAAATCATATTTTTCCTTTAGTAAAATAGTAACCACAATAGTTCCTTATATAATCACTTAGTTTATACAAGCTATATATAATCTAATATCGAACGGACAGTTAAATGGGTGAATCTGCCCTAAGCCCACAACCAAACAAGGAACAGGAAGTAAGGCGGAAAGCACACATCCAACTGCCTATCGGATATTAATTATATATAACAAAGATGTATAAACTAAGGTATTATAGAATTAACCACTAAAGGTCCTTTAAGTTATATTGGTTTAATAAAATGGATTAAACCCTTTCTCTGATAAGTTTATAGTTTATCCTACTAAATGTTCTACCTGAAAAGTATGTTTTTGTACTAGAAAACGGTGTATTGAATTTGTATGTTATGTCCTGACCTATACCTAATACTCCTTATGATTACTTGGTGTATACGGAATATATATATATATATATATATATATATATATATATATATATATATATATATAGCTAAGATCGAATAGATAGTAGACTGAGTGAATCTGATCTAAGCCCACAACCAAACAAGGAACAGGAAATGAAGCAAAAAGCACACATTCTACTGTCTGCCGGATCCGATTAATATATGTCCCTGATGTATCTACTAAGGAATCATAAATTCAGCATTATAGGTCCACTTTTTACTGAATGTACTAAGACTCGACTGTACTGTTTGTCTTTTGTAAGTTTTCCCAAGTTTAAGACTATCTTTACTAGAAAATAGTTTGCATTACCTTTTGTGTGAGAAGATCACAATATGAATGTAATGGGAAAATGAAAGTATTTAGTAATATTGTATAAGTAATTACTGAATCACTTACTAACTTAAAACCAATTTGTTAATTAAGGTTAAAATGTGATGTAGTTGTAACCATACTGATAGGACACATGTTTAACACGACGACCTACTGGTGCCGAAACTGATGTGACATTTGTCACCCGTTGACTTGCAAGTCCCACTGTAGCTAGCAGCAAGGTGTGGGGTGTCAATCTCATATAGATCTATACACAAACTCATGCTCTCCCTCCAGGAGACTCTGGTTACATAACGCGACCTAACAAGTATATTGCTAAGCTGTGAAGTAGTGGTTTCACATTATTGTTATCTTGTTCTTGTTATCGTATGTTCCTTATGTTCTTGTTATTGTATGTTCCTCCCTGTTTCTCTTTATAGTATGCTCTTTATGTTTCTTGTTATAGTATGTTCTGAACCCCTAAACTATACCTATTATAGTTTACTAGTATGTTTGTTTTGAACTGTCTCTGATTTGTAGAAAAGACTCGATTACTTACTAAGTTATGCTCATACTTTAAAAACAGAGTTTTATAAACAATAAAGTAACATAACTTAAAAAGAGTTTTTGAAATGATTTTGATCACTTATAAAAGCATAAGAAATCCTTTAACATGATGGTTATCACAAATAACATTTACACAATTATCATTGTGTTCAACTTGTATCCCCCCCCTAAAAGCATTTAAAACATTTAAAAAGATTGATTATAGGGGTATGAACTCACCTTATGTGGGTGATTCAATTGAAGATTTGTGTGAGGATGAGAAGTTCCACGAATGAATTCCCAAGACACAAATGAGTCCTAAATGACATATAATGGCATATTGGCATGTAATTAGTGAATCTAGCTACAAATATGATTGGGAAACAACCTAGGATGCAAGAATAATTCACCAAAAGAGTGTTAGAAGCAATATAGGAGGCTGATAGGGTGTTCACGGCCCAAAGGAAGGATGGTTTGCGACTGGGCTTGAATGTTTCACTGCCCAATGGAGTTCACAGCCCAAATTGATGAAGGGTTCATGACCCACTTGATGAACACATGAAGGGTTCACGGCCTTGGGAGGGTTCACGGCCCAAAAATGGTGATGAACACTTGAAGATCTTGGTGTTCTGGTGGGTGTTTGAAGATTCTAGCAAGCTTCTATGGAGTATCAAAGGAAAAGGGGTGTTTAAGAGTGAAAGATGGTGTTCTTGAACTATGATACTTGAGAGAGAATGGAGTGATTGTGGCCAAGAGAAGAAGAAGTGAAGAAAAAGTGGCTAAAACTCATCTATATACCATGAGTTCACGGCCTAAGAGGGGTTCACGTCCGTGAACATGGTCCTTGGACGTGAACCTCACTTGTTGAGGTTTTATGGATCAAGTGTTGTTCTAGGCTCTTGGTTCTTTCATGGTTCGCTTCCTAACACGCAACCCTTACGTATACTAGGCTTAGAACTCATTAAAATGACTTTTAACATGGCTAAAAGGTAATAAAAACAAGTCCGGCTTTTGATTTATTAGATTGACTTTACAAGATAGAAATTTAAGGGTTGTCACACATATCACGGTGTTCTCAGGTTTCATCATTTCAGGTGAGTTTCACCTCATTGTACCGTGGGTCGAAGGCGCCAATTTCGGCCCACTAGTTGTGGTTATCTGTTAGTAGAGGGATGCCTTATGGAGTGTATATAGTCATGTAGGATAGACTGAGGACTCTTGGTCTAGACTCTTTTACTTGTTCCTTGTTTGGTTGTGGTTCTAGAGTAGGATCACCTGTCTGGGTGGCTATCTGTGACATCCCCAAAATCACGGCCAGAAAAGACCGGTTTGTTTATGCTTTGTTTAAAAATCAGAGTTACATTTTAAATGAAAGTGTTGCGGAATTTGTCCCAAAACAAAATATGATAAACATTTATCAAAAGCATTTCCATAGAAATGTATTTCATTATAAGACTTGGGATGTCATGTTCGTACAGATCAAAAGCATAAACAGTACAATATAAGCCTTACTACATTATTTCATATCTACAGGCCTATATCTGTAATCCCTCGTCTAAAACATCACATCTATGCTCATGCGCCACTACCTGTAATACAAGAAACTGAGTGGGTCAGGCTTGGGAGCCTGGTGAGCACATAGGGTTTTCAACCCACAATAAATAAGTTTATTAATTTCATCGATCAACAATAACCCGATTACCCGTTCCCGTTATCCTCACATTATGTCCCTAAACACCTATCATAAGGGACCTAGCCTAAGGATCATCATCGGGACGGACACTACTGCTAAGGGGATTCCTCAGCAATAAATGTCCTAAAGGCAACCATGTGGGGGATGGAGTACACCGGTGAACACATCGTTCACAAACACCTACAGGTTGCGAGCCTGCTAGTGTTCCACTGGACTGTCTAGAAGAGTCCGTAGTCGTCATCCATACTCCGCTAGATGACAGAATCAACAACATCAACATCGAGGCCTCTCATCATTTTATCACACATCACCTATTACATCTACCCATGTTTTACCCCAACATTTTCGTAGATATAAAATACATATACAGTTTAAATCATTGAAAACATGTATAACAATGTACATCCAACATAGATAGCAAGTATTCAAATAATATGCACACATAGCACGTAATTTATATAAATACTTCATATCTATGTGTAAGCTGAAAGTAACTATGCACTCACATGATTAGGTGGTGACTCAGCACTCGGACAGCGCTTCGATACTCTCAAAACGATATTCCTTCGATAAAACCTAGTATCGATACCACTAGGGTTTAGTTTAACGATAACTGCGACAAATTAATTAGTCCGAGTATTATTAAGCGTTAATAATACTCGATATAACTCATAATAATAGCCCAAATAATTATTTTAAGGACCTAATAACATTCATATAATTATTTGAAAGCTATATTAAAAATTGCGTAAGCGTAGCACACTTACAGCGAATTTTATCGAAAACCGGGACTTAATTGGAGTAGCGTTTCGAAACCGAAAAACTCCTTTTTCTCGGGACTCCGGGAGGCTCGGGGCTTCCCTAGGGTGCTAGGGGTTTTATCTAGGGCTTAGGGGTGGTTTGGGGTTGTAGAGAGAGAAAGAAGTTAGAGAAAGAAGTGATTTTGGTGTGAGAAATGAAGAACCGTCGGCCCCCTTTTATAGCCTGCGAAGCTCGGACATTACGCTGGGCGTACTCCTCGGATAAGACCTCCAGCTCGGACCCAGCTATCTTGCACTCATCGGATGGATCAGACCGAAGTTACGTGGGGCGTAGCCTTTTCGTACGCGGGGCATAATAGCGAGGCTTCGTGGCATGATCCGAAGCGAGATCTGAGACCATCATCAGACGGTTGTGGTGCTGCCCCGTCATCGACTTAGCAACAGACTTCGCAATTTCATACTTCAACTTTAAAAATTCGTAACTTTCGCGTACGATATCCGTTTTCGACGTTCTTTATATCCACGCGAAGGTGGGAACGTAGTCTACAACTTTTTTTTAGACTCCGTCGGCTAATTTTGGCTCGATTTTAAATTTTATATTATTAACAGGCTGGGACAGGATTGGTCCGTTAAATCCTCATAACTTCTTCATCCGACATCCGTTTTCGCCCATCTTTTTCTCGTTACGCTACTTTTAACAAGACCCTCGATTCTCGTTTAGGTCGTGTCGGCTAAAAACTGATCGATCTAATATTCGAATTTCCGGTTGTACACTACTATTCCGAAACTTCGAAAAATCATAACTTCTTCATACGAAGTCAGATTTGGGCGTTCTTTTTATCGATGTTCTTAGTTTAACATATTCTACGACTTTCATTTAGATTGCTAAGGCTAAATCTCGCTCTATCGTAAATTCACTATTTACGCGTTCCGGTATCGTGTCGGTTCTGTCGCGAAACTTCGACGGGTCATAACTTCTTCGTTATAACTCGGATTTCGGCGTTCCTTATATGTACGGAATCCTTGAGACATATTCTACAACTTTATGTAGAGATATCGGGCTTATCTCACACTTTAATTTTGACGCTTATTTTTATTCTTTATTAATTATACATCTATAATTAAATAATAAACACATAAACACACATAATTCACATAATACTCAAATATTTCATCTTTATTACTTCAAAAAGAGTTACAAGAGTTGACCTAGACTATTACATTGACAAAAATGCTTAGCCCTGAAACTCGGGCGTTACACTGTCTCACCTCTGAGTATATACGGTTATGCATTCCTGGTATGTTGATATTTATTATGTTGATATTTAGTATGTTGTTATGTTGTAGTGATCTATTAGATTTGCATCCCGGTATCGAGTGTGTTACTGTGCCATAGTGGTCTGTTAGATCTATATCATAGTATATAGAATGTTGTTATGTGGTAGTGATCTATAGAACTGTATTTCTACTTGTACTTGTTGGTTATCATTTAGTGGAGTACCCTAGGGACTGTATATAGTCATGTAGGATAACCTGAAAACTCTTGATCTAGGCTTCATTGCATGTTCCTTGTTTGGTTGTGGTGCTAGAGTAGAATCATATGTTCGGGTGGCTATCTTACATCTAGGTACTTACGTTACACATTTCATGGAGGGTAGATGGTAGTGGGAATGTGTATTGTGAGAGGACTACTAGGCGGGAGTGAGTTGTATCATTGTTGTTTATACGTATTATGTGCCTACTTGATTGTTGTTTGTTTATATGTCGACATATGGTAATAGTGGGTTGAGACGGTCCTGTTGTGTGTTGTAGGCCAAGATACTTGGTGCAGGCCGACTGTAAGTCATAGGCACGAAGGCTCTAGAAGAGTAGGTTAGTTGAGGTAGTAGGCCAACGAACTCTGGGTACTCCAGCCCGATGGCTAAATGGACCCGGTGCATGCTTGTATGCATATCGTATGGGTTTTTTTTTTTTGGGAAATTCACTAAGCTTTATGCTTACCCAGTTGTTTATTGTTTTAGATATCATCGATGGATATGGGAAGGCGAAGGCTGGACTATTCACACTCATCAGTAGCATTAATGATTTCGTGTTTTCTATGATACTCTAATATTTAATAAATGATATTTGGAATAAACGGTTTTCCTAATAATGGATTTATAGATTGGGAAGTTTTACGTTTATAAAATTGAAGAATTTTGGTTGTGAAAAATGGGACGTTACAAGTTAGAATCAGAGTCGTGGTTTGAGTGAATTGGAGGAACACTTGTGTGAATCCAGTCTCAAACTAGGATCCGAGGGTTTTTGCAAAATGTTTTTGAAAAATAATTTATAATAAAAAGGTTGGGTCAGGGACATAGGCTCGGTCTCTTGTCATGTTCTTGTTTGATTTTTGGCTTCGGATCGGGAACATGGACCTTGATCTAACTTTGGTTTTACAGGAAGATGCGTTTTGTACAGCCAACCAGAGGCCAAACAGGAGAGTGGTTTCCAAAATATCGATATTTGTTATGTTTGCTGAGTTTTGATTTTACTAATATATGAATTATTAGAAAAAGCATGCTAGTGAATAAGGTTCTTTTAGAAATTATTGAATAGAAAATCTTGAGTTCAATATTTCCTTATGATATAGGGGATTTCTTGTTATATGTTACTTGATTATTTGATTGCTATGTGTACGTTTATTAGTTATATATGGTTGGAATTGAATAGCCCTAGAATGATCGACTTCGACTTACTTCATGTTCCTTGTTTGGTTGTGGACTTAGGGAAAAGTCGATTATTCTATCGTCTATATGATCTCGTATTGTGTAAAAAAAGAATGCACAAAAGCAGCTGGTAGTGTGAGAGCGAGGATAATCCTAGGAAGAGTACCTAGGAAGTTAGTTGTAGCTCATAGGAGAAGTGGGCGTTAGCACACCCATGAGTGGTCTAGTGCAGTGACTTAGGACCTTAGGATGAATTCTGAATCAACTACGGATAAGTGTGAAAGGTAGTATGGGCCCGTACTACTGAAAGCATAGGATCCGTATGAAATTCAGGAGGAATTTTGAGGCTGCTAAGGAACTAATAGGAGTAGGACTTGGTGTGTTGAGCACTGTATTGTGATGTCTAATCTTTTCTTGATGTATTTTTAGTATGGCAACTATTAAAGGTTCAGCATTAGGAGTCGCGACACTGGGAGAGCAGGTCTGAGTGCGGAGGATATTCATGGAATCATTGCTACAGAAGTGGCTGAGGCAATTAGGGAGGTTACTCCAGAGTTGTTCGAGTTGGTCAAGACCGCCATGATTGAGCTATTTGATGATCATTATGCTGCACTCTCTAAGGTTGTTGTTACAGCTACCACGTCTGTTTCTGCCACTGGGGTTTGAGGAGAGAGAGATTTCCAGTACCGCGACTTCGAAAATACGAAGCCCCCGGGAGTTTGATGGGGTCTCGGACCCGATTGTGGTGATGAGATGGTTTTCTAATGTGGAGGGTTGTTTCTTCACCTGTTCATGTTCAGATGGTTAGAAGGTCAAGTTCGCCCTGAACCTTCTCAGGTTGGGGGCAATGGATTGGTGGAGAGTGGTGATTGGTTATTACAATCCTGAGCAGAGGTTCGCGGTGGTTTAGGAGCAGTTCTCATAGATGTTTCGTGTGAGGTATGTTCCCCTGGTGGAGAGGGAAAGACTAGCCCAAGAGTAATTTGATCCAAGAAAGACAACCAAGTTGGAGACGGAGATCACCAAGATGTTCACTGAGAGGGCTTTGTTCAGTCTTGAGTTCCCTACTTCGGAGCAGGCTCGGATGACTCGGTATTTGGGCACACTTAAGATGGATATTTGGCAGTTTGTGTCCATCCATTGCTACGGTTCTCTCACTAAGATTCAGGATGCCGCAATGAGGCAAGAGATTGAGATGGAGACCTGGACAAGGGAGTAGCGTCAAGCTTCGGATCAATCGCAGCCTACAGCGAAGCGGTTCAAGTCCACCGGTCCGAGTTCGGTATCAGTTGGAGGGAGATGTTAATCTTTTGTATGTCATAGGTGTGGCGAGAAGGACATTTTGGAAGAAACTGCAGGTCTAGTACGCGAGTTTGTTATCATTGCGACCAGGAAGGCCCCATCAGAGCTCGTTGTCCTTTTCTCATTTTCAATGAGGTGTTGGATCCTACACCGTAGCTTGGCAGTTGCCCAAAGGTCGTCATGGGATAGCCGAAGTCCCGGGGACCAACAGTTGAGTTGTCAGTTCTTCTTTTTAGCAATTATGGTGGTATTACTATTTATCTGTAATTTATGTTTGTATTTCAAAGTTCAGTTGTAATCTCGGATGATCGATTAAATGTAAGTATCTTAGTTGTCCTTGTTTAATTTAATTTATTGTATGAAAGGATTAATTATCCTTGCTCTCGACTGTATGCTGGTTGGAATTTGTGAATGTGGTGTGAGTTCAGATTCTCATGAATATATGGATATCGGTAGTTGGGATCGAGTAGTGAGGTTCAAGATAGTCTGAGTATCTAAGAATTGAAAAGTCTTTAGACTCAAGTATATCTCAAGTGGGAGAGATTGGTACCGCGTAACAGGAAAACCTTGTGCCAAGGTTCGGTTCTCGGTTGAAATTCTCCAGGTTCAAGACTTCCGTGCAATTGTTGAACCTTTTAGTTTCGCGTTAAGATCATTTTCAGCTGTTGGATTTCCCTCCTAGTCATATTAGTTTTAGTTGCGGTATCATAAGTAAGGCGTGCTTGTGCTTAAAACTCTAGGGTGTTAAGAGACCAAGTTGAGGGATGTGATGAGGGCTTCACTGTCTGTTCTTATTTGATTAGGGCTTGGAGGTCTGAGTTGCGACCCGAAGACTTGGTAGGATAAGTTAATTTTGTTGGCCCAAGTGTTTTTGTTGTTTAGTAGATCGGAGGTAGGCCTGAATGTTGTTGTTGGTTAGTGGATCAGGGGTAGGTCTGAGTGTCGTTGTCGGTTAGTAGATCGAGGTTAAGCCTAAGTGTTGTCAATAGATAGCTAAGAATGATTGTCGAAGCCAAATAGGTGCATGGCCAAGTTTGGTATGTGACCAGTTGGTTCTCGTCTTGATGATGCACTTATGTGCATGATTAGCATGACGATGTTTGGCCGATGAGGTTCAGATCCGACCAAATCTACAGGTTTCGGTTAGTTTGTTTAATGTGAAGGGTCACTTCATGAAGTGGAACATATAGCTGATTTCAAGGACGAAATATAATTTAGTGGGGGAGAATTGTAACATCCTCTGTCACGTCATTTCTTATTTCAGGCCCGTGGGCCGGAAATCGATTGTTTAAAGGCTTGGGGCCATAAGGAGGTAAATTTTAGACCTTTTGGAAGGAGGCAATGATGATTATGAGATCAAAACCTTTGAATTGTGTTTTGGGCCAAAGGGTAGAACAGGAAAAGTCATAGGTCGGGTTCTTGAATGAAATATGGATTTTTATTCGAGATTTTTTTAGTCCAAGATATTTAGATAATATTGTAGAGCTCTCAATTGTAACGCTCGTTTCAGGTATCAATTTCTTTTCAAAATTTTAGGGTTTCAGACTGGAACTCGACGAATTGGGGAGCTCCAACTCGTCGCGTAGAGATCATTGTGGGATGCGGGATTTAGGACCTACTCGACGAGTAAGTGCTGTAAAGGAAACCCCTAAATATTAGGGTTTTTATTGCAACTAACAAACTCATTTTCTAAGAACGTCAGTGTTAAACCCTAATCCCCATTTTCTAGATTGTAGTTTTTATTGCAACTAAGAAACTCATTATCTTGATGAAACTTCAGAACATGGCAAAATTTATGGCTACAATTATCTTAAACATTTTAAACTTTTAAGCTAAGATCTTTAATTATTTGTTTTTTTAACATCTTATTAGATTAGATTAAGCTGTTAAAAGATTACTTGATATCTCAAGTATTATTAACTAAAAATTTTCAATGTTCAAAGTTTGAATAACTTCGTTTATGCCTCGTTTATTTATATAAATAAGACTAATAGAGCACGGCATATTTATTTCATTAAATTGCATGTATTCAAGTGCCATTAAAAAAAATTATATATTTCAAGTAATACCCGAATTACCCAAACCCGACCCACTACCCGAGTTACCCAAACCCGAATTACCCGAACTTAATGGGTAACGGGTAATTTTTTTAACATGAAAACCCGAATTACCTGAAACCCAAAAAAATTATCCAATCAACACCTCTAGTTCGATGTTATATACCGGCTAAGATTACTAAAATAAATAAAAATTAACAAATTCAATGACCAATGATAATTCAAACATAATATAACGATCAAAATAAAACATTAAAAAAAATATTTCAATTGCTAAAAATGACTTTAACCCTTATCTTCTATCTTCCAGTTTTCAGTTCCCCAGATTTTTACAAACATGCTTGAATTTTAAATTTTAAATCCTTCACCTACTATTTTCCGGGGTAAATGAACAATGGTGATTTTAATGGTAAATTTGATGATACATCATATCTTTTTTATTATTATTCGTGATAATGGTAAATTTGATGATACATCATATCTGTTTTATTATTATTCGTGATATTTTAATAAGAAATATAATTTATTTGCAACAAAAAAAACTATTTTTGAAAGAGTTGCTTAACAATTAAGCAAAGTCATGATCTAACATCCCATGTGAACGAAAGAAATTGCGCAAACAAAGTTTTCAAAGCGTATATTATCGACAAAACCGACTATTAATGCCCATTATAAATATTTGTATATTTCATTACCATTTTATTTGATTTGAGCGTGTATATTTGTTACATACTTTTTTTTGTTTAAAAAAAATAAGAAAATAAAATAAGATAAAACAAACAAAGTTGAAATTAATCATCACTTATCTTAAAAGTATGATAAATTACATCAATCATCTTTTTGTACGAGTCAAAGCGCATGTTTAGTCATTATTTTCAAAATTAATACATACAGCCACTGGGGTTGTTTTTTCTTATACGCTTAATCCACATCGATTGTAATCGTTATTTATTGTCGTTTAAGTTCCCCACGTGTAGTCCCTCACAACTTTCAACCCACCAAAAGGTCATTCCTTTTTATGTTCGCGTCGAATGCAACATTTAAGGTGAAAGAGGTACAACTTTTACGCCCATGATCACATTTCCTTCCGATAGTATCTCAAGTTGCAGGCACATTTGAAGGAAAAAACCAAGTCTGATGTGTTGCACAATAGATACATGATGTTTGATTCTTTAAACATGAAGTAACAGTAATGTAAGTTGATGTATGGTATGAAATATAGAAGGGGTATATGTGGGTTAGGGTCCACCTTATTTTCAACGTACCAAGGTTGAAGTGAAAAAAGAAAAATACCTTAGAATGCAAGAAAAAACGAACCCACCGACAAACCGAGTTAGTTTTAGAAAGGAAGGACTAAACACATGTTTTGGCCTATACACAATGGATGATTGATGTAATTTACCCTAACAAGTAAAAATTAAAGTAAAATGTGTAAACTAAAACTAGAATTACTAAATTAAATAAGATTCAATTATACAAATCCTCACTCGTCTATGTGTCAAAAGACACGTTCAATCCATACTTTAAAAATTAACTTGGACAGTATCTCGTTTGGTTAAAAGTTGCATGCTTCATCCATCCGGAAAGAAAAGACAAATTTGCCCTTATTTATAAATTTTTTGATTTATTTTCTATTTATTTGTTATTAATTAGTTAATTATTGATTTTTATTATAAAAATAATTATTTATTGCCTTTAATTAATAAAAGAAATAGGCCTTAACCTTTACTCCCTAAGTGCATAGTCACTCACTCTCTCTCTCTCTCTCTCTCCCCCCCCCCCCCCCTCTTTCCTTATTTCTTCTTTAGTGTATCTCTAGCAACTCCGACGACATCTCCTCTCCACCGGTGTCACCGTACCAGGTCATTAGTCCATGTATGTGTATAAATGTGATACCGAGAGAGAGGGCAAGAGAGATGGAGAGATGCTACAAAGACAGAGAAGAGGTCGTCGTTCCCTTCAGACCATGGCCATCATCCCCTTTAGATCTGTAACACCTGAAATCAGAAAGGTCAAGAAAGGAAAGGAAAGCCCTGAGTTAAAGAGGGTCGACTCGTCGAGTCCAGGAAGGAACTCAGCGAGTCGGAGCGGGATCCTGGTGTAAAGTAAGTGACTGACTCAGCGAGTCGGCAAGTCTGGTCTGGGTTGGGAAACCCTAAATATGGGACTTGGTCCCCTATTTAAGCATCTTATTCTCTTCACTAGGGCTCATTTACGGCCCCTATAGTCCAGAACCCCAAACCCTAGCCACCATAACCGTTTTTGAGCAAGATCTACCCTTGGTGAAGTAATTTGGAGCTTGGAAGAGAAGAGATTCATAGTGGTGCAAGAGGAGGCCTTGGATCCAGATTTGGTGGAACTTCTTAGAGCATTTGGAGGTAATGAATCGTTATCCTTGGCTTTCTCCTTTCTAGATCCATCTTTCATGGAGTTTTAGGGTTTCTTTGAGAGTATGTGATGTGAAGTGGATGCACAAGTTAGATATGGAGTTGAAACTCCAGATCTGAGCTCTATTTGGACCAAAGATGCAGAAAGCCCTGTTAGTTGCTATGCAAAAGCCATTCCCCATGAGTTAAGTTCCTAATGAGCTTGGTTTTGGTATTATGAGACAAGAAGCACGTAAAGGTAGCAACTTTATGTTGCTAATGGACTATAGGAACCCATATCTATTGTTTGGAGCAAAGGAGTAGCTATGTGACTCAAGATCATGAGAATACACGAAAGGACTCGGCGAGTCTGGGAGATGACTCGGCGAGTCGGGCTAGATACAAGACTTAAATCGCGTAGCAACTCGGTGAGTCACATGGGTGGACTCGGCGAGTTGGATGAAGATAGGCAGGAACTCGACGAGTTGGAAGAACAACTCGGCGAGTCTGTTGAAGATTGCCTTGGACTCGGCGAGCCTGTTCTTGGACTCGGCGATTCAAGTCGCGAAACCCCAAACCCTTCTAGTTAAGACTCGGATCAGTGAGTTGAGTGAAGACTCAGTGAGTTGGACAAGACCGAACTCGGAAATCAGTAGACTCGGCGAGTCATGGTCTGAATCGGCGAGTCGAGTCGCTAATGAAAAGGGTTTCTGAGCTTATGAACTCGGCGAGTCAGTAGGCTGACTCGGTGAGTAGGGTCAACCTGGAAGGTTGACTGTGACCAGGACTTTGACTTTGACCAGAGTTGACTTAGTTGACTTTTGGAGGACTGTCAGACTAAGTGTCATATTGATATTGGTAGCTCGGAGAGCTAGAGGAGCAGCGGCTCATAGGTTTGTCGGTTAGCAGCCAGAGGGTTATCAGCAGAGCTCAGCAGTTCAGGTGAGTTTCCTTCCAGTAGGAACGGGTCTAAGGCCACAATGCCGACCCGTTTAGCTAGCAGTAGTTTCTGGACTTCGGTCCGATGCAATAGTTAGTATGTTTGATGCCTTCGTGGCTCAGACAGGATTTATGTGTTATGTGTTCCGGGCTATGGCCCGATGCAGTATGCAGTTTATGTGTTCATGCTAGTGGATATGGTTATGCTATGCTATGTTCAGTCAGTTTCTGGATTTCGGTCCGATGTAAGGGACAAGGTCCGAGTTAGTTTTCGGACTTCGGTCCGATGCAGGGGGCAAGGCCCCAGTTAGTCCGGACCAGTGTTCTAAAAGGCGCGCCATGGCGTGAGGCGTGGCTTCGCCGTTACGAAAAGCTTCATAACGTTGTTGTTAGGCGTAACGCGTGGCAAGGCGTGATATGGCGCGCCATGGCGCGTTATGACGTGTTATGGCGCGTGTTTTTTCGTTTGAGACACAGTTTTTTTCTCTTCGTTATGTCTTTTCAAATCGGAGATACAAGTATTGTGGTTTTTGTTAACTTTTTGTTATTAGTTATTGATCTAACACTTCTAATAAGTAGTTATATTTAATATAAATTTATATTTATGTGGTAATATAATTTTAAATTAATACAAAATCGCCGCCTTACATCACGCCTTGAAAAACGCCTTGGCTCGCCATGGCTCGTTAAGCTTGAGGCTTGGCCTTGCCGCCACGCCACGCCTCACGCCATTTAGAACCTTGGTCCGGACTTCGGTCCGATGTAGGGGACAAGCTCCCAGTCAGTTTCTGGACTTTGGTCCGATGCAGGGGGGCAAGGCCCCAGTTAGTCCGGACCTCGGTTCGATGCAGTGGGCAAGGCCCAGTATGTGCTTTATATGTTTGTATGGTATGTGGTAGTTTGGGGGAGCTCACTAAACTTCGTGCTTACGGTTTTCAGTTTTTTTGGTTTTAGGTACTCAGTTTTTAAAAGAGGAGCTCAGAAAGGTTGCAGTGCACACACCATAGTCAGTTAGCCTGGGAATGTTTTACTCTGATAATAAGATTATGTTTTGAATTGATACTTGGAAACTATGTTATGACTTATGATACGGTTTTATAAATATGGTTTAGTAATGTTTTAAAAGAAATTTTTAGTCGTGATTTTTGGGTCGTTACAAGACCGCCGATATCTTTCCCCACGAGCTCCAAGAAACCCATCACCCAGGTACTACACCTCAACGCCTTCTAGATCTGCAACTCTTCGGCTGAAACCCAATGAAATCTGCTCTGTCGGTGGGTAACGGCTTCTAGGGTTATGAGACGAAAAGAACCCGTCGGAAACCACGTCTCCCCCCCCCCCCCCTTTTGAAATTGTCTCATCTTATCTGATTGGAGTTTTTTACATTACAAAATTAAGATATTACCTTGAAAAACATAGTGTAAATTTAGATAAGAGGCTCATATTTGCAAGATTGGAACCGGACAAAGGGGAACCCTTCAGCGGAAAGCGATGGTCAGAGAAGTTAGATGTAAAACAATATTATCATAGTCTCAAGATGCATATCAATGGAAATGAGTACCAAGAGGTCATAAAACCACAAGGACCAAAATGTAATTTACTTTAAAGATTTGAAGCAAATATTTGTAGATCGAGAGAAGGCAATATAAATCAAAGATAAAGGTTTCCAGTCTTGGCTGATATTGTATATGTTCTTCACCTTCAAGGGTTGTTGTTTTGAATGGATGTTGGAATAAAGAGTTGGGTATTGTAGTCATGTTCCAGACGGTAGGGGATAGACGGAGATGATGAGATTGAGAAGAGGATGAATGTTGAATTAAGAGTCGACGACTAATGGTTGCTTTGTGTAACATACAGTTTCAAGAAGTTTCTTATTCCGAGATTAAGGAAAATAAATGGATCAAGTAAAATCCTTGGGCTTCAAAGGAATGTGGTTTAGACCTTATTGGATGATGATAATGTTGGATACATGATTAAAGCCTTGGTTTGTGTCTTGGAGCCGAAGGGCAAAAATGGGAAAAGTGTTGTTTCAAACTTCTTTTATGAATTAAGGATTTTATCTAGATGCGTTTTAAGTAAAAAATTAACTAGATAGGGTTGTTGGGCTCGTCAATACCTTTCCATGCATATGAAGAACGCCGAAAATGGAGTTGAAACGAAGAAGTTATGACTGTTTGAAGTTTGACATGAAATGTGGTGAAAATCTGTTCTCACAAGGTGAGAGTCCTCGCAGGGCGAGAATATATTCTCACGACATGAGAACTGTGCAACCCAAAGCCCATGGAAATTTTAGGGTTTTCAAGGTATTTAAAGGTAAGGATTCATGTTTTAGTGTATTTTCTTATCATCCGTCATATCTAGAACCTCTTGAGAGAAACCCTAGCCTTTATTTTCAAGATTTGAGCCTCCCCTCTCATCTCTCATCCATTTTTGGAGTTTTGGGTGGTTTTTGAGCAATGTTTTCATGCAAGATTGATCATTGAAGCTTGGTAATTGAAGATCTCAACTTTCATCTATCTTCTAGACCCTTGTAAGTTATAAAGTTCCAAGCTATATTGCATTTCATCTTTGGATCTAAGTGTATTTGGTGTTTTGGTCCATTATAAGAGTTTTGAGTAAGAATTGAAAATAAATTTTGCAACTTTATTACTCTCCAAGGTCCCAAGAACATTGTATGTTTCAGATCTGGACTCTAACACCTTTTTTATCAGTTTAGAATGTTTTCTTGGACTAGGAAATTTTTGATATTTTGCCTTCTCTTTCATCCATGCAAGTTATTTTGGTCATTTAGGCCATTTTGGTGTATTAAAGTTTAAATATTGAAAGTTGGAGACATTATTATGGATAAAGTTGGAAACTTAATCCATATAAACATCATATCGATTCAAATACAAAGGTTGGAGACTTAGACTTAATGGATTTAGCTGATAAAGATGCATTCTTGGTCCCTTTGAGACTTAAAGACTAGATCTTAGTTGTTTATACCATTCTAATGGATAAAGTTGGAAACTTTATCCATTATGAAGCTATTTAGGATCTAGATCTGAGGTTATGGGCCTTGGTTTGAAGAGATTAAGCACTTAATGAAGATTTTGTCCTTCTTACCAGAAGTCACGACGTAACATAAGATATGTCACGACGTGACGATGTCCATAATCGTGATTGTTTTGTCATTGCATTCTAACGACGTGACCAAGGAATGGTCACGATGTGACGTTGACTCTGACTAAGCTGAATGTTGACTTTTTGACTAGTTTGACTTTTGGTCAAACTTGGGTAGAAAGGATTTGTCTCGATTTGGCTTTAGGAAGCTTGGGTTGGATGTTCTACTGCTCAGTTAGCTGTTGGGATTCCGTTGAATAGTTCAAGTGAGTTTCCTTCACTGTATTCATGGGTCGAAGGCACCAATGTCGGCCCACTAGCTTATGTTGTAGTATGATAATTGTCTTCATGACAATTGTCATTTATGCATGTATTTGCTTGATGACTCTGTGATTCGATTGTTATGATATTGTGTGGTTGTGGTAACGGTGAAATAGACCCGATACCAGTTGAAATAGACCGAAGGGGACTACAGGCACCCAAATATTCTTGATTGTATCCGGTTGAAATAGACACAAGGGGATTGCAAGCACCCAGACATTCTTAATTGTATCTAGTTGAAACAGACTGAAGGGGATTTCAAGCACCCATATATGCTAGGTTGTATCTAGTTGAAATAGACCGAAGGCGATTGCAAGCACCTAGATATGCTTGATTGTATGTTTGTATGGTATGGGGTATTTTGGGGGAGCTCACTAAGCTTTGTGCTTACTATTTTCAGTTTATGTTTCAGGTACTTCCAGTTTGAAAGGGTAGGGTCTGGCTTGATCGCACCGCATCCGCCCATGTTTTCCGCATTATGTGATTTTGGGATTTTGTAATCTGATGTTATTTTCACTGGATGGTTTGATATGAATACTTAATGGCTTTTGGTTGACCCACAATTGAAATTTTTAGTTATAATTTTTGGGATGTTACATTTTGAATCGATGCCTTGATTTTATTTTTATATTATAAATAATTTTAAGAAAAATAAATAAATAAATAAGGGCAGAATAGTCATTTGATGTTTTGCAAGGGATGAAACATGCAAACTTAAACTAACAAGGGATGATGCATGCAACTTTTAACCAAACGAGGGACAACCTGAGTTGGCTTTTGAAAATAGGAACTGGACATTCTTTTCGACAGTTGTATGAGGGACGATATGTAATTTATGTTGGATTAATGTCTAAGTCCATAACTATAATTGGTAAGACTTGACCCGACCCGGCATGGTCCATTTGGGTTGCATGGCATCATGCATTTGGATAGACTATAATGAGAGAAATAACTCTTAAGGTTTGTTAATATATTATAAGTTATAATATATTAATAATATTATTTAATTAGTATTGATCAAGAATTAATCTAGAATTAATTAAGTGATCAAAAGAAGACTAATTAAATATATGGGTTGATTGTGTAAATCATTCATACTTGTATAGTGGGCTAATGCTCCATGGATTATCAAGTTGGGCTAAAACCCATAGGATGCTCCATGGTGTATTTGAACCCATTGATCCAAGGAAATAGAAAGTCATGACAATTAGGGTTTACACTAATTGTAACACTTCATAAAGATCATACTCTTGCAAAAATCGGCCACTATGAAGATAGAGAAGGGCTAGCCGATTTTTAAGAAGTGTTCAAGTTTCTCTCAAGTTATTCGAAGTGTATTTGGTGTTGTGTGAGCCATTTGAGGTGTCACACTCGGGGCACTAGGCACTCAAGCTTCATGAAGACATTCTACATCAAAGAGGTATGTATTCTATCTTGTTATATTCATTGTTTTGTATGCTAGATTAGGATAATACCTTGGATGTTCATATTTGCATGTATAATAGAGAAAACATAGATCCAAGGTATTTAGGGTTGCATGTACACTTAGGAGTGTTAGAATGCTCAAAACCCAACAGCGGTATCAGAGACTAGACTTGTTTTCAATTATACTTGATGCAAATTGCTGAAAAACTCGATTTTCTGGCTTTCTGGGCAATGGACTCGCCGAGTCCACTGATGAACTCGTCGATTTCATGAGTAAAATCATCCTACTCGTCGAGTAGGTTCATGCATTCGACGAGTAGGAGCCCCAGACAGCATATATTCGACTTTTTTGGATAGAAATGGACTACGAACATTACCCTAAGCTGTTTTTGAACTTATAAACTTGTTTTTGATGTGGTAATGTTCATTCTAATCCAATTTCAAAGATAATTGTCAATAGATTCATGTTTTGTATTAGTTTAATGGTTAGTCTAATTACATGAAAAAGTTTGATTAAATTATCTTATTCTTACGAGTTGCTTAGATTAATAGAAATTGTTGCTTTCAATCCATTTGAATCTAAGAGATGATTCTAAAATGTGTTTGTGTAACTTGTCCTCAAGTTACATGAAAAGTCACATTAAAGTTTCTTAAAACTCATAAAAGTTGGCAAAGGTTACAAATATGAAGAGTCTTGTTCTCATTAAATGGTTTTATGACTCCATAACTTGTCCTCAAGTTATGGAGAGTCAAGAGTCACTTCATTAAGTAATAAAATATGTAACTTTAATTAATTCCATAAGTTACAAAATAAAGAAAAGTTACATTCTTTAATAGTTTAAAGTTTTCCATAACTTGTCCTCAAGTTATGGAACTTGAAGAGTCTTTTAATTAAAACTACTTTAAACACATAAGTTATGGAATTAATTAGTTTTGAATAGTTTCAAAACTTGCCCTCAAGTTTTGGAATTTGAAAAGTTTTCTCTTATGAATACTTTAATTCCAAGTTAAGCCCTTAGGATATTAAAAGTTAAAATTCAATCCTTATACTTTATAATATTATAAGTCAATAACATATATATATATATATATATATATATATATATATATATATATATATATATATATATATCTATATATATATATATATGTATAAGAGTAAAAGTCAGTCTTACCGTTAGTAGGCCTCATTCACGAAGCCGGTCTATAAGGGGGGTATAAGGTTACTACCTATAAAATGGCAGTTTAATGGGTGTCCACTCTCACCCACCACTTCCTTGACTGGTGGAGAGTCATTAGCCGAACAGGTAGGAAAAAGACTATAAGTTCTCCCTTCATTAAAAGTATTAATGATAAATACTAAGTAACTAAACACTTATAATTCCCAATCTTAGTTACTTAGGAAAATGTGAATAAGGTGCTAACCCATGAAATTACACTTGGCACTTTGCTTAAGTAGGTTGGTGGAGCGTGTGTGGTTTACCGGAACACTAGCTTGATTTAACAAGGTAGGCAAAGGGTTTTCATAAAGTTTATCATAGGCCGGTGGAGCGTGTGTGGTTTACCGGCACATCGGTTGGGTGATAAACATTTAAGAGTACCAAGTAATTTGCATGGTTACTTCACACCTTGTTTTGTGATCCTCAGCATCTCAGTCACAAAACCTGAAGGGCACACTCAAGATTGAAACATGCCATTGAAAAGTTCAATGAATCTCAAAAGATCTAGGAGTTTCAAATCCAATTAAAACTTAATTATATTTTGTTTTTCATGGTGGAAATTGGTAAATCGTCATTTACCTACCTTCAACTATTTTATAACTTGGATTACGGCATCCCTCTTCCAGTTATAAATAGGTTGTTGGGTCCTAGCCTTAATATTTCATATTGGGTGTTATATTAAGGACTTTTAAATCAACTTAACTTGAATATCTCCCAAAAGATGTCTAGTTCAGACATCTATGATCTTCCCAAATCTCTTGAAACTTCACTTCCTCCACCTCCTCCAATTATTCTCCCTAACCCACAAGTTCAAGGTCACTCAAGCCCTATTGGCAAGGCAAGGTCTAGGTGTGATCACATCTTGGAGATGAAGTCACATATTGACAAGCCAGGAGAGTTGGGTGTCAAAGTCTTGATAAAGTTGGTGGTTCAATCACTTTCTAAGTCACATAGTGAGTTCCTTTGGGACTCCTATGAAACAGACTATGACAATACCCTTAATGATCTTATCTATTTGCTTGGTACTGCTGAATCAGCAATGATTTGAAATGATAGTAAATAAAATTTGATTAGAAGATCGACTTCCCAAAACTTTATGGACATTGACAATGATGACACTGGAAATCCAGAAAAAACATTCTCTTCCCAATGGAAAGGGGTCGGCCATAGTCAACTCGGTTGACCAAATGGTAAAGAGAAAAGCTAAGTCTGTGATTGTCCCATGTACCATTACCAAAGGGTCCATTTGTTAAAATTGCCAACGAAAGGGGCACTGTTTGCGAAGCTGCCAGATTTACCTAAGAATGTTAAAGTCAATAAGTTTGACTCTACTTCAGGTAAAGTCCATTGTCTAACTCTGTTAAGCTCCAGTTTGGAGATTCTTATTACATAATGTGACTGAGTCACATGGTGATGTTATAAGAATCAAAGAAAAGAGAGAAAGCTTAAAGGAAGTATATGTTGCTTCTAATCGCGAAGATGGATTTCGATTGCATCAGAATTTTGAAGTTGTTACTAAGGAGTTATGATACATTTCTTGGAAATAGATAACAACAAGATTTTCATATGGATTGTAAGGATAAGTTTTCCGCAAAGTTTTTAAAATAAAAGGAAATTTTTGATTTTATTTATTCTAAGTATCCTTACAATGACATTTGTGAAAGAAATTGTTGTTTACATGATTCCATTGATAGCAACATCGGAATATGAAATTGATTCTTTCATTTGTGGTAGTGTCTAAATTTATCAAATAAGGAAAGACTCTCATCACCCAAGTTTCAATTGGATAGAAACTTGGAATCATAAAAGTTTTATAGTATGATGAATGAGAACTTTCAAGCACTGGAAAATTAAGACTAATTACTTGTTCACATGGATGTGTGAGTCAAGTAAAGGACTAAGGGATCGAGTACACATTCATGTGCACTTGTCAAAGTCCACCAAAAAAGATGGATAAGACTATTCGTCATGATTTACTAAGGTTTAGTAAATATGATTATACTTACAAGCTTAAGTATAATTCTGATACATTGAAAAATTTTCGATGTATGGCAGAACGAATGAGAAGAATCAAATTAGGCAGAAGGATAAAAGTTTCTCAAATCTGAAAAGATGGGAGAGTACTTTAGTATCATGTTATATGATCATCTTAATGATTAAGAGACCTTATCACAATTCATCCTCTAAGTGCATTCTGATAGCTAAGAAGAGGAGCTATGAATTGTTGAAGTGGTCAAATCAAAAAGATGAGTCATACTTCGTTCCAAAACAATTCTTAGAGTCATACTCCAAGATTGTAACATGAGTGGCATATCTTAAAGAAGGTTTATTAACACTAGTCAAATGTAAGAGTAGAAGGTTATCTACTCTCGTACATTTGAAATTAGTAAGTTGTGATGTTTTGGATAAAACATAGACCAACTTAGACCAATTGTGTGAAGTGTTTGTCTTGATAAAGAATCCGCACTATCCCTTGAATATGTGACAAGAGAGTCTTATATGTCAAGATGACAGTGGGAGTCTTAAAGGTCTTGAAAAACTCAAGGTCTAATAAAACCTAGAATTATTCACTAGCACACGACTTGAGGTGTATAACCTATCGTGTTGACATTTCTGTGCCCATTCCAGTTAAAGTTGGCTTTGCATATGAGTTCTTAGAGTCCTCAATTGGTTACATAGCTACTTGGAAGAAATGGCAGGCCCTGTACTGCCAGGTGGCAAGAAGTTAAAATTGCATAAGTTCAGTCCATATGTGTTTGGATTTGTAATTATCCGTGTCTTGTGACTAAGATATTGACAAATTCATATGGGTAGGAACTCATACACCATAAAAATCTAAGTGTCATAATGTTTCTCTCTGATTCATGAAAATGATGGTGAGGAAACACTTCAACTAAGTTGTAACGCCTGTGTTTCCGGGCTTGCCATTTTTAGCAATGTAATAGTCTAGGTTAACCTTTGTAACCCATTTTGAAATAATAAGAGTATATTATTTGAGTATTATGTGTTTTGTGCTTAATTGCTTAATTTTGTGGTTTGATTAATTGAGAATAAAAATAAGCGTCAAAATTCAAGTGTAAGATAAACTTGATATCTTTGAATAATGTTGTAGTAGTTGAAACGAGGTTTCCGAATATATATAGAACGCCCAAATCTGACTTCGTATGAGGAAGTTATGATTTATCGAAGTTTCGACTTAGCGGTATGCAGCCTGAAATACTCGATTTGAGATCGAGCGATTTTTAGCCGAAACAATCTAAACGAGGATCGAAGGTTTCGTTGTTGGTATCGAAGCGATAAAAAGTTAGGCGAGAACGGACGTCAAACAAAGAAGTTATGAATTTATAACGAAAGTTTCTGTCCCGACCTATTAATAATAAATAATAAAAATAAATTTAAAATTAGCCGACGGAGTCTAAACGAAAGTTGTAAAGTGTAGTCTCACCTTCACGTGGATATAAAGAACATCAAAAACGGAGTTCGTATGAAGAAGATATGAATTTCCTAAGTTTATTAAATAATTTGTATTTAAATTTAATTGGAAAATCCGGCATTATCCGAAGGGGAGTCAGTGATCCGATCCGAAGTACGCCCCGCGTACTCGTGTACGCCCCGCGTACACCGAAGATGTCGACACTCGCACTCGAGGACTTCGGATACGTAAGCAATGACGTTTCGGAGCAGTACACCCCGCGTACTGCAGTACGCCCCGCGTACTCCGAGGCTCCAGCCTCCTATAAATAGGATGCGAGGGCAGCCGGCTCCTTTGCTATTTTTCTCTCTTCTCTCTCCCGTTTTGCATCGTTTTGCGTGCCAGAAATACCCCAAAGCCCCGGTGTTATTCTCGAGCCCCGAAGCAAGTCCCGAGATCCCGAAGATCCCAAGAAGTGTGGTTCCCGAGTCGAAGCTCTGCCCGCGAGAAGTTCGATTTTTGTATAGATCTTCCAGATCTGCTGAGGATTACTACTTTTGCAAGTCGTAGTGCTATCCGATCATCTTTTGATCAAGTGAGTGTATACTACCTTTCATAAACACGATAATAATACAAGTATGGTTTGAGTGTATTAAGTAAATTGTGGTTTATATGTGTGAGTGTGTAGTTACTTTCTTCTAATGCATGTGTATATTTTGTTGTTATATGAGTGAATGTATATTCACTTTATTCTATCTCATGGATCTGATTTGTTTCTATGAAATATGTGTTATGTGGGTATGCCTCATCTGTTATGTGGAATATATATATTGAATGAAAATGCTATACAGGTTTCAAACTATGTATGAAAATATATATTCTTATCTACTAATATGTTGGGTAGAACATGGGTAGATAGTTGGTGTGTAATAAACAGATGAGAGGCCTCGATGTTGTTGTTGTTGTTGATCTAGTTATTCAGCGGAGTATGGATAACGACCACGGACTCTTTCTAGACAGTCTTGTGGAACGCTAGCAGAGGTTCATAACCTGTAGGTGTTGTGAACGATGTGTTCACCGGTGTACTCTATCCCCCTCATGGTTGCCTTTAGGATATCTATTGTTGAGGAAACCCCTTAGCAGTGATGTCCGTCCCGATGAAAATCCTAGATTAGGTCCCTTGAGATAGATGTTGTTTTAGGGACGTAAAGTGAGGATAACGGGAATGGGTAATCGGGATAGTGTTGGTTAGTGAAATTAAGTATAATTTATTTATTGTGGGTTGAAAACCCTATATGCTCACCAGGCTCCCAAGCCTGACCCACTCAGTTTTATTTGTATTACAGGAAGTGGCGCAAGGGCGTAAGATGGATGAATCATCGAGTTGTTTTTTTTACAAGTCTGTATATGTATATATTTGTTGAATGACTTGTAATGTTTATCATTTATGCTTTATGGTCTGTATCTGAACATGACATCCCGAGTTTTGATTATATAATGAAAATGCATCTCTTGATGAAATGCTTTGATAAATATTATTTTATCATGTTTTGTTTTGGGAACAAATTCCGCAACACTTTTAAATCAAAAGGATTTACTCTGAAATTATTTTAAAAAGCATAAATGAAATCGGTCTTTTCTGGCCGTGATTTTGGGGATGTCACATAACTAGATTTGTAAGTAGATAGTAATCTTTGCATTCTCAAAGTTGTTAGTAGGCACACTAACATGGACTTATTAGAAATAGAAAAGGTCTAAACAATTAAGACTATGATTACGGAATCCCTTTTCATAGTTCTGAAATTGTTTAGACACACTTGTAACCTATCTAAGATAAGGTGTATGATTTTGATAAAGTCTTATCAAAGCAATCTAGTATCAGAAATCTGAACTTTGGTAAAAAAGTCAATAGCTGATTTCTGAGTACATCTCAAAGCTAGTGGGAGTATAAGTGTTATGCTAATAATCATCATGTTAGTGGGAGCATGATAATTATGATAAGTATTGCAAGTTAGCAATGTTAATTATAGAAAACAAAAGTTTCAATTCGTGAGGTTGCAGGGGTTGAAAAAGTTGTTTTGCTATAATTAAGGGAGAGGAAATTATACTTCATTTCAATTATGAAAAGCTTAGATAGAGTTTATAATTTCAATTATGAAAAGCTTAGATAGAGTTTATAATCATTCTAAAGAGCTTATATTGAGATTTTAATCACCTTTAGTCAAGAATATATATATGAATTTCATGTTGGATTGGTTCAACTTAAGAAAATTCTATATATTGCGTTCTCAAAATTCGATTATGATTACATCATCCCTTTTCATAGTAAAATTTTGAGAATATGGCAAACAAAAAGTTATTATGGCAAAAGACTGGTCTAGAACCATGTCTTTATGTGAAACATCATGAATCGTGTCCCATTTACTTTGGGTACAAGATCGATTACTTGTGTTATAATATTTATTCTTTCTGAATTTTCCAAATGCCTTGGGGAATTAAGGAGGAAAATGTCTAGAATTGGATATGACTAAAGTGATTAAGAAATTGTCGAGGACAATCTAAGGTTTACCAAAGATTGGTTGCTCAAGGACAGTTGGAAGTATAGTGTGAATTTTGGAAGGGCCATATTGACATAGTCTGAAAAGAGGCAACTCTTGTTCAGAAGTACTAGTTAAAATAGGAATATAGAGTTGTCTCTATAGATAGAAGCAATCTGTGTAAGATTAGAAAGAACTCAGTGCAAGAAGCATGTTCAAAGCAATGCATACTTTGAACATAAGGCTTTGTGTCCATGGAGTAGGTCTTTATTGGAATACCCTGTACTTTGTACACATTCATTGCAAGAGGGTGGTGCATTTAAGCTTAAAATCTAACAGATTTTGATTTGGGAGTGTGAAATTAGAATCATTGAAAGTTTGGTCAATTGGTTTCTTTCACAAAAGTAAGGATCATAGATAAACATAGAGTGCATACTTGGTGTATGGCAAAGTTATTGTTTAGAAAAACATAGTGTACATGCTTGGAGCATGGGACAACTAGTGTTTTTTAATTCAAGTATAAAGTTAATAAAACCGAAACAATGAATAATGAATAATCAGTATGGTGATAAATAGAAAGTGTTATATTCATAGGTTTTGATACCATATTAGATTCATTTATTTGTGTGTTTCACTTTGCATGTTTTGACTTCCATAATAACTAGGTTATTCTTCCGGAATGACTAAGTTATTCAAAACCATCCACAGTCGGTCATATGTTGGAAGTAGATATGAATCAAGACTGTCATGGGTTGGCTTGTAGAGGTCCAAGTCGATGGACAAAGTTGTGCTACAACGCTCATGAGTGCTCATAAGTTCTGAGTATTGGATTCAACCCGCGCTCATTTGAATCACTTCATGGATTTTATCACGAGTGATCATGAGATGATAATATCTTATATTCTTCAAACCTAGAGATATGAGTTGTTAATATGAGTTGGTTATACATTGATTGCACGAAACCGCATTAGTAACACGATGTTATAAAACGTGTCTTTATGTATGATTCAACAAGTAGCAGAACAAGCCATATGAGTCGAAGTTTATCCATTCCTTTTACCTTCGGGATAAAAGCGATATCTGTGGGCCCCTCAATGATTTAGCGATGACACATGTGAGTGCTTGGCCAAGCCAGGACTGATTTGATTTGCTCAATCAGTCAGTCGTCATAAATCAGAAATCGGGAAACAACAAATGGACAGAGAGAATGATTTATAATCCATGTCTCAGTCCATATGATATCTAGAATGGAGGAATATATGATCCCTTATCTAATGGACAAGTCATTGACAAAGGCCAGAGATCATCGGCAAGGTCAGAGTTCGACGGGAGCTTTTAAGAGCTATGATTGCCAGTCGGTTCTTGAAATCATACGCAATAATACTTTCAGACTTATCCAAGCGGGAGACTGTTGGATTAATGTCTAAGTCCATAACTATAATTGGTAAGACTTGACCCGACCCGGCATGGTCCATTTGGGTTGCATGGCATCATGCATTTGGATAGACTATAACGAGAGAATGTAACATCCCAAAAATACGAGCCAAAAATTTCATTTTTAAAACATGTACTTAGTAAAGCATTAGGACTAAAACGTTCAACGATCATATCATTTCATAAAAGATATTGTATGTCCGGAAAACATTTTTATAAAACATAAAAGTGTTAGAGTACAAATCCCCAGGTGATATCATAATGCGGAATATAAAGCATGTGTATGATGTACCACTACCGAGACGGCTCCTTCCCCTTTGAAGAAGAGGTACCTTAAACCAAAACTGAAAACTGTAAGCACGAAGCTTAATGAGTTCCCCCAACATACCACATACCATACAATCACATAACATACATATATTGTCAGGCACATCTGGGTGCCCGACCTACCCCTTCGGCCCTCTCGACCGGATACTGTCTAGTATGTCTGGGAGCTGTCCTCCCCTTCGGTCCTCTCGACCAGATACTGACCAGTATATCTGGGAGCTTGCCTCCCCTTCGGTCCTCTCGACTGGATATTGACTAGCATATCTGGGTGCTGGTCTCCCCTTCGGTCCTCTCGACTGGCTCTAGGGACTATTTCACCCCCTACTACTACCACATAACACATATATCACATAATCTATCTAGCATGGCTGGGCATGTCCGCCCCTTCGGCCCTATCGACCGGTAATCTGGGGGACTATCTCCCCCTACTGTCACTAGCACATAGCATCATATCATACTAGCACAATAACATATCACAGGTAGTAGCAACCTTAGATGAATATCATAGAGACAATCATCTATCATACAATTCCTACTGGTGGGCCAGCATTGTGGCCGTAGACCCACCGCTACTGGAAGGTAACTCACCTTAAAGTAGCTGTTGATCGGTGTGGGAATTGACTGCCTACTGCTGCTGCCGCTCCGGAACTCCTCCGGCTATAATTCCCACAAAATACTCAGTCAAACACCGCTAATTGACCCTTGGGGTAAAATGACCATTTTACCCCTGATCAAATCAAAAGTCAAAGTGAGAGTCAACTTCCAGTCGACCCGACTCGCCGAGTTGGCTCACCAACTCGTCGAGTCCAGTCCATTGGATTGTCCTTAATCCCGTCTTTACTCGTCGAGCTAGGCATTGACTCGACGAGTTCGCCTTCTAAACTGATGTCCAAGTCCTTCATCCTACTCGCCGAGTTGTATGAACAACTCGCCGAGTTCATCTTCATTCGGTGAACACTTTATGCTGTGACTCACCGAGTTGTATGAACAACTTGTCGAGTCTGTTCTTGAACTAAGAAGGTTGCCTTGAACTCGCCGAGTCAGGGAATTGACTCGCCGAGTTCCTTCATGGATGAGTTCGGCTTCCAACTCACCGAGTCCACCCAGGACTCACTACTCTACTCGGCATAAACGAAAAGGGGGAAAAACTTTGGGACTCACGGCTCAACTCGTTGAGTCCGATGAGCGACTCGCCGAGTCTCCTACATGCAAATACTATACACTCGATCTTGCTCGAATCCAGTTCATGCCATTTACAGATCTAGGTTCTTAAGGCAGGATTTTCACGTAAAGTTTCCAACTTTACGTGTAGAAATGCATAGAATGGGGATTAAAGGTGAAATAAGGGCTAAGAAGGTAGATCTAGGACATTCAAGCAATTTACTCCCATAAAGGTTATAGATCTGAGCTTCTGGAGCTCAAACATGACTAGATCCAGTGGATAATCAACCTATTACGAATTCTACCTCAAGCACAAGCTTGGAAAAGGTTCAAGAAGAGCTCAAAAGGTGCTCTAATGGGGTTTTAAGCATACAAAAAGAATGGAGCAGAGATATACCTCAGAGAACTCTGAAATAGCACCAAGATATCTGGTCTCCTTCTTCTCTTCTTGATCCACTCTCCTTCTTCTCCTAAAATCTTCAAGAAATCACTCTAATCATTTCAATCTCACAAGAAACGAGTTAGGGTTTGATGTAGGGTGCTCTAAGGGTGAAAGGGGTGAGCTTGGGCCGCAAAAGCTAGCTTAAATAGGGGGCAAACCCTTGGGATTAGGGTTTCATCAGACAACAGGGACTCGCCAAGTCCGGAATATGGACTCTCCGAGTCGCCAACTTAAACATGCTCCGGATCCCGTCTCTACTCGGCGAGTCGGACCTACAACTCGCCGAGTCCAAGGCTAAAAATGAAAAATGCTAAGATAAATTTTACATACCAGGAAACAGGTGCTACAAATCTCTCCCACTTATTTTAGACTTCGTCCTCGAAGTCTGCTGCTCGATCCTGAAACAGCTTAGGGTAATGCTCCATCATTTCTTCCATCGGCTCCCAAGTCCACTCGGACCCCTTTCGGTGTTGCCACTGCACCTTCACTAAATCCACCCTCTTGTTCCTTAGATCCTTCAACTTTCGGTCGAGGATTGCGACTGGGCGCTCAATGTAATTCAGGCTATCATCAACATGTATATCCTCTAACGGCACCACCGCTGAATCATCCACAAGACATTTCCGTAGCTGGGAGACATGGAAGGCACTGTGGATCTGGCTGAGCTCGGCTGGCAGATACAGCCTATATGCTACCTTGCCCACTCGGGCTACAACCCTGAACGGTCCAATATACCTCGGGCCCAACTTGCCCCGCTTCCTGAATCGGATGACGCCTTTCCAAGGCGACACTTTCAGGAGAACCATATCCCCGACCTGGAACTCCAGGTCTGGTCGACGCTTGTCGACATAACTTTTTTGCCGACTCTGTGCAGTCTGAAGCCTGCTCCGAACCTACTGGATTCTCTCGGTCGTCTTGAACACCACCTTGGTGCTCCCCATGACCCTCTGGCCAACTTCACCCCAACATATCGGGGTCCTGCACCTCCGACCATACAACATCTCGAATGGAGGACGGTCAATACTCACGTGGTAGCTGTTGTTGTACGAGAACTCAGCCAAGGGAAGATAGGTATCCCAGCTACCACCGAAGTCTAGCACGCATGCCCGCAACATATCCTCCAAAGTCTGGATGGTCCGCTCACTCTGACCATCCGTCTGCGGGTGAAAGGCGGTGCTAAAGTGCAGACGAGTGCCCAACTCATCATGAAACTTCTTCCAAAACCTAGAAGTGAACCGCACATCTCGATCTGATATCACTGACACTGGCACCCCGTGCCGCGCTACTATCTCCCTGATGTAGATATCGGCCAAATTTTCGGTCGAGATACTTTCCTGAATCGGAATAAAATGGGCGCTCTTGGTCAATCGATCCATGATGACCCAAATCGAATCCACTCCTTGCAACGTCCGGGGAAGCTTTGTGATAAAATCCATCGTAATATCCTCCCATTTCCATAACGGGATGTCCAACGGTTGCATCTTGTCGTGCGGTCTCTGATGCTCGGCCTTGACCTTCCTGCAGGTCAAACACCACTCGACGTACCACGCCACATCCCGCTTCATGCAGAGCCACCAATAGTCTAGACGAAGATCCCTATACATCTTCGTCGCCCCTGGATGAATAGAGAATCGGGATTTGTGGGCCTCCTCCAACAAGATCTGGCGCACGCCTCCATGATACGGCACCCACACCCTACGGTGTAGTGTCAATAACCCCCAGCTATCATAATCGAAGGAGGTGACTTGACCCACTATTCGCTCACTCTTCCGATGTTCCTCCTTCAAAGCCTCCTGTTGAGCCTCCCGAATATGCTCCAACAGGGGAGTCTGATGGGTTTTGAGCATTCTAACACATCCTAAGTGTACATGCAACCCTAATAACCTTGGATCTATGTTTGTCTAATTATCATGCAAAGTTGAATTCCAAGGTTATATTCCTATCTAGCATACATGGGGAACAATTTTAACTTGAATCATAGATAGAATAACTTACCTTGTTGTTGCTTGAGTTCCTTGAAACCTTGTGAGCCTAGCACCCCAAGTGTGATGCCTCAAATGCTTCACACAACACCAAATGCTCTTGGGAAGACTCTTGAGATAACACACACTTCTCAAAATCGGCCAAGCCCTCTAGTTTCTTATGTCTACAACTTGTGTTGCCAATTTTGTGGAGAATGGGACTCTTATATAGTGTTGGCACATCTAGGGTTACACCATGTAAACCCTAATGTGTCATGACTCTTCATTTCCATGACCCATGGGTTTGTAACTCCCATGGAGCATCCATGGAGCATCCTATGGGTAGAACCCAACTTGATAATCCATGGAGCCTCTTAGCCCACTATACAAGATATGGATGAACCCATATATTTAATTAGTTATCCTTTGATCACTTAATTAATTCCAAATTAATTCTTGATCAAACTAATCAAATAATATTATTAATATATTAGAACTTATAATATATTAATAATCTCCAAGTGTTATTTCTCTCATTTAGTCTATCCAATTGCATGGTGCCATGCAACCCAAATGGACCATGCCGGGTCGGGTCAAGTACACACCCGAAATAGTTATGGACTTAGACACCTTATCCAACAGTCTCCCACTTGGATAAGTCTAATAACTATATCTCTAGTACTTCAGGAACCGACCGGCAATCGTAGCTCTTTCAAGGTCTCTCGGAACTGAGAAGATGATGATACGCCATTTAAGATAAGTGATCATATAATCCTCTGTTCTAGATATCATCCAGACAAATACATGGAACATGTCTTGCTTATTGTCCAGCATTTGTTTCCCGATTTCCGATTTGTTTGACATAGAACTTAATTGAACACATCAACTTAGTTCTGACCGGGCCCGGTACATGGGTCAAAACAAAATCATCGAGGGGCCCAGATATCAGCTTCTAATCCAAGAAGGAACAGATAAACTTCGACTCATATGTTTGTTCTACCACTCATTGAATTACACACAAAAGTATGTTTTATAACATCGAGTTACCAATGCGGTTTCGTACAGTCAATGCATAACCAACTTGTAAGTAACAAATCATATCTCTAGGTTTGAAGACTTATATGATATTACCGTCTCACGATCACTCGAGATAAAATTCCATGAAGTGATTCCAGTGAGCGTGGGTTGAGTCCAATGCTCAGAACTTATGAGCACTCATGATTGTTGTAGCCTTGTCCAAGACCTCTACAACCAAACATGACAGTCTTGATTCATATCTACTTCCAACATATGACTGACTGTGGAGGTTTGAATAATATGTTATACCAAACAAAATTATTCTGGAAGTCAAAACATGCAAAGGAAATATAGTAAACGCTCGACAAGAGATAGTAACACTTTACTCATAAATAAAACACTTTTTATTCATCATCAAATGTCAATTACACTTTACAAATTTCAAGATTATCTAACTACTGAATCTAATATCATCCTTCAGCCCTATGCTCCGAGCATGCTGAAGATGCTTAACCCTACTCAGTCCCTTCGTGAGGGGATCTGCTGGGTTCTCATCCGATGATACCCTCTTTGCCACGAGGAGTCCTTCTTCGATCCGATGTCTAATGAAATGGTATTTTCTGTCGATGTGTCTGGATCTCCCATGAACCCTTGGTTCCTTGGCTAAGGCAACAACACTTTCACTATCACAGAAAATTTCCATTGGCTCTTTAATAGCTGGTACAACTCCAAGGTCTCCAATGAAGTTCTTCAGCCATATCGCCTCCTTTGCAGCCTCGCTAGCTGCAATATACTCTGATTCACAAGTAGAATCTGCCACTGTCTCTTGCTTGGAACTCTTCCAAGAAATTGCTCCTCCGTTTAGGGTAAAGACCCAGCCCGACTGAGAGCGGAAATTATCCCTATCAGTCTGGAAGCTAGCATCACTATACCCTACAACAGAATCTGCCACTGTCTCTTGCTTGGAACTCTTCCAAGAAATTGCTCCTCCGTTTAGGGTAAAGACCCAGCCCGACTGAGAGCGGAAATTATCCCTATCAGTCTGGAAGCTAGCATCACTATACCCTACAACTCTCAAGTCATCACTCCCACCGAGGGTAAGGACCCAGTCCTTAGTCCTCCGTAGGTACTTGAGGATATTCTTTACCGCAGTCCAGTGTGCCTTGCCAGGGTTCGCCTGATACCTGCTAACCATGCTCAAGGCAAAAGCTACATCGGGTCGAGTACACGTCATAGCATACATGATCGATCCTACAGCCGAAGCGTAAGGTGTTCGACTCATTTCTGCTATCTCAGCCTCAGTGCTAGGGCTTTGTGTCTTTCTCAATATGGTGTTACTCTGGATGGGTAACTCTCCTTTCTTGGAATCCTGCATGCTGAATCTCTTCAGCACCTTATCCAAGTAGGTACTCTGACTAAGTCCAATTAGTCTTTTACTCCGATCTCTCAAGATTCTTATCCCTAGAATATAGGCAGCTTCACCAAGGTCCTTCATAGCGAAACACTTCCCAAGCCAAGACTTTACTTCCTGTAGGGTTGGAATGTCGTTTCCTATGATTAGTATGTCATCCACATACAATACCAAAAAGCTAACTATACTCCCACTAGCCTTGACATACACACAAGATTCATCTTCACTCCTAGAAAAGCCAAATTCCTTGACCTTTTCATCAAAGCAAAGATTCCATCTGCGAGGTGCTTGCTTCAATCCATAAATGGATTTCTCAAGCTTACACACTCTATTAGGGTACTCGTTGTTGACAAAACCCTCTGGCTGACTCATGTAAACATCTTTAGCCAACTTTCCATTAAGGAAAGCGGTTTTGACATCCATCTGCCATATTTCATAGTCATGAAATGCAGCTATGGCTAACAGAACCCGAATAGACTTAATCTTGGCTACCGGAGAAAAGGTCTCATCATAGTCCACTCCAGGAATTTGAGAGAAGCCCTTTGCAACCAGTCTAGCCTTATAAGTGTGTACTTTACCATCCATGTCGGTCTTCTTCTTGAAGACCCATTTGCACCCTACTGTCTTACGACCTGGTACATTTTCAACCAAGTTCCAAACTTGATTGTCATACATGGATTGTATCTCGCTATCCATAGCCTCTTTCCATTTTGCAGACTCGAGGCCTACCATGGCTTCCTCGTAGCTGTTAGGGTCATCTTGACTTACTAGTGTTTCATCACTAATAAGTGTCTCACCTTCTGCAGTAATATGGAATCCATAGTAATGCTCAGGTGCACTCCTAACTCTCGTGGAACGTCTCAGAGGTACAGATTTGTCAATTGGCTCAACAGGAGTTTCCTCCTCAAGTTGAGGGCTAGAGTTTGAAGTTCCTTCACCGCTTGATTCTTGAATTTCTTCAAGATCAATTTGCCTCCCACTGTCTCCTTGGCTTATAAATTCTCTCTCTCGAAAGACTCCTCTTCTTGCTACAAAGACCACATTGTCACTAGGTCTGTAGAAGAGGTAACCAAAGGATCGCTGTGGGTAACCGATGAAAATACACCTCTCGCTTCGAGGTTCGAACTTATCATGAGTCTCGCGTCTCACGAAAGCCTCGCAACCCCAAATCTTGATGTGGTCTAGTTTAGGTACTTTACCAGTCCACATCTCGTGAGGAGTTTTGGCAACTTTCTTTGTAGGGACTAGATTAAGAATATGGGCGGCAGTCTCTAAGGCATACCCCCAGAATGAGATTGGTAGCGTAGCTCGACTCATCATGGAACGAACCATATCTAACAAGGTTCGATTACGCCTCTCAGCCACACCATTCAACTGTGGTGTCCTGGGAGGTGTCAATTGTGAGACTATCCCACATTCCCTTAGATAGTCGAGGAACTCTGAACTAAGATACTCACCACCACGATCGGATCGAAGCATCTTAATGTTCCTACCCAATTGATTCTCGACTTCCTTTTTAAATTCCTTAAACCTCTCGAAAGTCTCTGACTTATGCTTGATCAAGTAGACATATCCATATCTACTATAATCATCAGTAAAAGTCAAATAATAACGATTAGCATCCCTTGTGGCATGTTTGAATGGTCCACACACATCCGTGTGTATAAGGTCCAACAAACCTTCACCCCTCTCACACGAACCTGTGAAGGGTGACTTTGTCATTTTTCCAAGTAAGCATGATTCGCAACTATCATCTGACTTTAGGTCAAACGACTCCAAGACTCCATCCTTTTGGAGTTGGCCTATGCGTTTCTTGCTTATATGTCCAAGACGACAATGCCATAAAGATGCTTTATCCAAGTTATTATTGGTAGAATCAATACACAAAACATTATTTCCTAAGTTATCTACAACAGATACAGCTTCATACACACCATCACAAGGTAATGCTTTAAAATAAAGAACATTATTAAAGAAAGCATCAATAGAACCAACTTCATTATTAAATGAAAAGGTAAACCCTTGTTTGTACAAAGCATGAAAGGAAATAATATTTCTTGCCATTCCTGGCGAGTAACAACATTTATTCAAATCTAAACTAAACCCACTACTTAGCGATAAAGTATAAACTCCAATCTTGGTAACAGGTATAGCTTTCCTATTCCCCATGATCAAGTTTATCCTTCCTTGCTCCACATCCTCACTTCTTCTTAGTCCCTGCAAGTCATAACAAATATGAATACCACACCCGGTATCAAGGACCCAAGAATTAGAATGGGGTGAGTTATTAGAAATGATAGTGTAAATACCTGCATGGTTGGGTTTGACTTTCCCATCCTTCACATCTTGCTGGTATTTTGGGCAATTCCGCTTCCAATGAGCTTTTTCATGGCAATAGAAGCATTCAGCCTCTTTTGGGTCAGAAGAAGGAGTAATGAAACCTTTCTTGGTTCCACTTGAAGAAGAGCCATCAAGGGTCCGAACCTTGGTACCCTTAGAAGAGCTCTTTCTCTTCCTCCCTCGACTTTTCCCGATTGCCAAAACCGGAGTAGAGTTTTGAGTAGGAGTGATAGCAACCGACTTCCCCTTAAGACCTGATTCTGCGGTCTTGAGAAGTCCCTGAAGTTTGCTGAGAGTGACTTCTTCCTTGTTCATGTGATATGTCATGCGGAATTGATCATAGCACGAAGGTAAGGAATGCAAAATAATATCTATTGCAAGATCCTCCGGGAAGTTCACATTAAGCTTCAGCAAACGATCCACATACCTTTGCATTCTCTGCATGTGGCTCGTGACGGATTCCCCGTCCTTCATCATGGTTGTTATCATGGAGCAAATGATTTCATACCTCTCTTGTCTTGCACTTTGATGGTATCTTTCCATCAAATCTTGGTGCATTTCATAAGGGTAGAAATCCTCATAAGACTTTTGGAGTTCTGCTGTCATCGTGGCCATCATGATGCAAGCCACTTTCGTAGCATCCCTTTCATGTGCCCGAAATTCAGCGATCTCCTGAGGAGTTGCAGTGGACTCATCAATCTCCTTAAGCTCCTTGTCAAGGACATATTCTTTGTCCTCGTAGCGGGTAATCATCCTGATGTTTCTGATCCACTCATTGAAGTTGGATCCATCAAAGGTGACTTTCCCACACAAGTTCATAAGGGTAAAGGAGCCATTAGGATTAGAGCCAGAAGCATTGTTGAAAGACATCTGAAGGAAAGAGAACAAGATTAGTTTAGATATAAGAGAGTCCTTAATAAAACACCCAAATGTAATATTAAGGCTAGGATCCAATCACAATATAATATAACTTAGAAGAGGTATGCCGTAATCTAAGCTATATCACATTTGAAAGGTAGGTGAATGACGATTCACCAATTTCCACCACGAAAACCGCAATATTTTAGTATTAGGTTTTTGAATGGTTCTTAGAAATTCCTAGATTCTTTGAGATTCAATGAACTTTTCAAAGGCATGTTTCAATCTCGAGTGTGCCCTCCAAGTTTTGTGACTGGGATACCGAGGATCACAAAACGAGGTGTGAAGTAACCATGCAAATCACTTGGTACCCTTAAAGTTTATCACTCAATCGATGTGCCGGTTAACCACACACGCTCCATCGATACTATAATAAACCCTAAGTCACCCTTTACCTACCTTGTTAAGTCCAAGTTAGTGTGCCGGTTAACCACACACGCTCCACCAACGACTTAATCAAAGTGTAAAGTCTAATTTCATGGAATAGCACCTTATTCACATTTTTCCTAAAGTAACTAAGATTGGGAATTTAATAAAACATTTAGTTACTTTATAATATTCATCATACTTTGAATGAGAATTAATAAGTCCTTGTCTTACCCGTTCGGCTAACGACCCTCCACCGATCAAGCAAGCGGTGGGTGAGAGTGGACACCCATTAAGTCACCATTTTATAGGCAACAACCTTATACCCACCTTATAGACCGGCTTCGTGAATGAGGCGTACTAGCGGTAAGACGACTTTGTTCTTATACATATATATATAATTATTAAATCATAATAATATAAGTATAAGGGTTGAATTTTAACTTTTAAAATTCTAGGGGTTGGAACTAAAGTTTTAACTTAACTTTACTTGTTCCAAAACTTGAGGGCAAGTTTTGTAAACTTTCAAAACTTTTCATTTCTTGTAACTTATGAGTTTAATAGGGTAATAAAATGAGGACTTTTCATTTTTCCTAACTCTTGTGTTCTTTTAATGGTTTTTAATCCAAGAGACTTTTGGTTTTCCATAACTTGAGGACAAGTTATGGACTCCATTAAAACACATTATGATCATGAATTAAACTACCACATAGGTTACAAATAATTCCTATGATCATCTAAACATCATAAGAACAAGAATATGAATATGAACACTTTCAAGAATCAAAATCACATTTAATCTTTGTAATTTTGATAACTAGTTGTTGTAAATGAGTTAGAAAAGACATTACACCTTCTAAAATAAGTTTTCAAGTACCAAAACATTTTAGGGTAATGATTCTAATCCATTTCCAGCAACTCAAGTCGAAATTCTGCACTCTGTCGACCCTACTCGCCGAGTGCATAAACCTACTCGCCGAGTAGGTTGAAGATACACATGAACTCGACGAGTCCTCCCCATGGACTCGCCGAGTCCATCAGTCAGACAGCAGATTTTTCGACTTTCTTCAACTTTTAAGCACAAATAACAAACAAACAAGCCTAGGCTCTGATACCACTGATGGGTTTTGAGCATTCTAACACATCCTAAGTGTACATGCAACCCTAATAACCTTGGATCTATGTTTGTCTAATTATCATGCAAAGTTGAATTCCAAGGTTATATTCCTATCTAGCATACATGGGGAACAATTTTAACTTGAATCATAGATAGAATAACTTACCTTGTTGTTGCTTGAGTTCCTTGAAACCTTGTGAGCCTAGCACCCCAAGTGTGATGCCTCAAATGCTTCACACAACACCAAATGCTCTTGGGAAGACTCTTGAGATAACACACACTTCTCAAAATCGGCCAAGCCCTCTAGTTTCTTATGTCTACAACTTGTGTTGCCAATTTTGTGGAGAATGGGACTCTTATATAGTGTTGGCACATCTAGGGTTACACCATGTAAACCCTAATGTGTCATGACTCTTCATTTCCATGACCCATGGGTTTGTAACTCCCATGGAGCATCCATGGAGCATCCTATGGGTAGAACCCAACTTGATAATCCATGGAGCCTCTTAGCCCACTATACAAGATATGGATGAACCCATATATTTAATTAGTTATCCTTTGATCACTTAATTAATTCCAAATTAATTCTTGATCAAACTAATCAAATAATATTATTAATATATTAGAACTTATAATATATTAATAATCTCCAAGTGTTATTTCTCTCATTTAGTCTATCCAATTGCATGGTGCCATGCAACCCAAATGGACCATGCCGGGTCGGGTCAAGTACACACCCGAAATAGTTATGGACTTAGACACCTTATCCAACAGAGTCACCACAGTCATCCTCATGCAAATATCCCTGATCGGGGCCGCCTTGCGGCTAAGTGCATCGGCCACCACATTGGCCTTCCCCGGGTGGTAAAGGATCTCGCAATCATAATCCTTCACCACGTCCAACCACCGACGCTGCCTCATGTTCAGATTCGGCTGATCCATGAGGTACCTCAAACTCTTGTGGTCCGTGTAAATGGTACATCGAACCCTGTAGAGGTAATGCCGCCAAATCTTGAGGGCGAAAACCACCGCCCCCAACTCCAAATCATGCGTCGGGTAGTTCGCCTTGTGTGGCTTCAGCTGCGCCTCGCATAAGCAATGACATGCCCCCTCTGCATCAATACTGTGCCCAAACCTGAGATCGACACATCACAGTATACCACAAAATCCTCTACGCCCTCGGACAGGGCTAAGATCGGCGCCTCGCACAATCTCTGCCTCAGAATCTCGAACGTTGCCTGCTACTCAGGCCCCCATCGAAAGACCACGGCTTTCCTAGTCAACCGTGTCAGGGGTACAACTATCTTGGAGAAATCCCGAATGAATCTCCGATAGTAGCCTGCCAATCCTAGGAAACTCCGAATCTCGGATGGAGACTTCGGAACCTCCCACCTCATCACGACTTCCACCTTGGCTGGGTCTACTGAAATCCCGTTCTGGTTGACGAGGTGCCCAAGAAACTGCACATCGCGCAACCAAAACTCACATTTGGAGAACTTGGCGTACAAGCTCTCCCTCTTCAGGGTCTCCAAAACCTCTCTCATATGCTCCTCATCTTCCTCCTGTGTCTTGGAATAAACCAAGATGTCATCAATGAAAACTATCACAGACCAATCCAACATCGGTCTACACACGCGGTTCATGAGGTCCATGAATGCGGCAGGAGCATTGGTGAGCCCGAACGGCATCACCACGAACTCATAATGGCCATAGTGCGTCCGAAACGCGGTCTTCTGCACATCCTCTTCTCTGACCCTCATCTGATGATAACCTGAACGCAAATCGATATTGGAGAACCAAGATGCTCCCTACAGTTGATCAAAGAGGTCATCAATCCTCGGGAGTGGTAACAGTTCTTCACCGTTACCTTATTCAGCTCCCGGTAATCTATACACATCCGATGCGACCCGTCCTTCTTCTTCACAAACAGGATCGAGGCTCCCTAGGGTGAACTGCTCGGTCTAATGAATCCCTTGTCCAACAGCTCCTGTAGCTACGTAGACAACTCCTGCATCTCAGGAGGAGCCAACCGATACGGTGCTTTGGCTATCGGAGCCGCACCAGGGACTATGTCAATCCTGAACTCCACCTGTCGCTCCGGAGGTATTCCAGGAAGCTCCTTCGGGAACACATCAGCATAGTCTTGCACCACTGGAACCTCGCTCACCGTCGCTATACCCGTCTCCTGGGTATCCATAACATACGCGACATATCTCGCGCAACCCTACTGAAGGTAGCACCTAGCTCTCGTTGCTGAACATACTGCAGGTCCACGCTGTGGCCTCTCGCCGAGAATCACCAACTCTCCCCCTCCTGGGGTCCTGACTCGCACTAGCTGCTGCGCGCAATCTATCACCGCCCCATTAGGGCTCAACCAATCCATGCCTATAATCACCTTGTTCCCCCGTAACGGGATGGGAACCAAATCCACCAAATAGCGCTCCTCAAACAACCTCAAAACATAATCCCTGAACACTGTTGATGCTCGTACCGATCGATCATCAGCAATCTCTACCTCTAAAGGGCAGTCCAACATGCCCGAAGACTCAGTAAACCTCTTGCTAAGCGCAAGGGAAACAAATGATCGGGTGGCACCCGAGTCAAACAACACCTGAACAGGAATACCGTTCACATGGAACGATCCAGTCACCACATCGGGTGCGGCGCGTGCCTCCTCTGTCGTCAGCTGGAACGCCCGGCTCCTCACCACTGGAGCCTCTACCTTGCCCTGCCGGCCATTTGTAATCCGCAGGGTAGCTGGAGCCGGCGCCTTAACCGGCGTTGATGCTGTCAACTGGGGGCAATTGGCCTTCTAGTGGCCCCTCTGGTTGCAATGAAAACACAGCAACTCCGATGTCTGAATCACAGGTGCAGGGGCGGTACAATCCCTGCTGAAGTGCCCCAACTTGTCGCATTTGTAGTAGCCTGACGATCCCAACTTGCACGCTCCCTCGTGCGTCTTGCCGCATTTCTTGCAGCGGCCCCGCCCCTGTTGGCCTTTCGGCCCCGCATCTGATCCCTTGGGCTTTTTCCCCGAAGCCCCCGTAACATGCCCCTCCTCAGCCTTCCTCTTCGGGATGTGCTCCAGATCTATCTCCCTCTCCCTTGCTCTGGCAATCATGGAGTCCAGGGTAGGGCAAGCTGAAAAACTGACATGCTCCCGAATATAAGCTCGTAGTATATCATGATAGCGAGTCCTCCTCATATCCTCATCACCCGCGTACTGGGGCACCAGCAACGCCCTCTCCCGGAACTTGGCGGTGATCTATGCCACAGTCTCCGTCGTCTGTCTCATATCTAGGAACTCCTTGGCCAGCTGCTGAAGCTCGACAGCCGGCGCAAACTCTGCCCTGAACCTGGTCATGAAGTCCGACCAGGTCATAGCCTCGACAGCCGAGGCCCCCAACGAGTCACCAACGGACTCCCACCAATCCGTAGCTCGATCTCTCAAACATCCTGCTGCATATCTCACCTTCGACCCCTCATGGCAGAAGCTAGTCAACTGCACAGACTCAATGTCTGCAATCCATCGCCTGGCAGCTATGGGGTCCTTCGCCCCATGAAAATCCGGCACACCACTGGCCCGAAAGTCCTTGAAGGACAGCGTGCGAGATCCTGACTGGCCAGATGCCATGTCGCTCCTGAATGCCCGGAGGCGATCCTCCATCATCTCCAATATCCCTTCCTTGATCGACCCGAAGATAATGGGGGTCGACTCAAGGATGCCTCTGGTGATCTCAAACGCGATGAGCTCGCGTAGCCCCTCATCTACTGGCTCGAAACCTGATCCCGAACACGATCCCTCTCCTGTACTGCCAACTGCTGGCCTCGAGCGTAGTACCACCATTCTCAAATACAAAAGAAATAACAACTGTTAGTGATACTGATACCTCTAGAGGGGTCACACCTACTACAAGTTCCTTGGTCTTATCTTGGCCTCCCTCGATTCGGGTACGGATCCTCTGCTTTCAGTAGTACGGGCCCATACTACCTTCCACATATATCCGTACCTTCTCCAAGGACTGCCTTGACTCCACCAGGTTCCTTTCACTACCGTTGATCTCTGCTACTTTTATCCTAGGCTTACCCTAGGGAACCTCTGACTCCACCCAACCCAGTCCTCAGCTGCTGAAGGTCTCTTGTTGATGCCAATTAGCTATTACCTAAATACAATCACATGCGACGATGCTCGGATAATCCTTCGAGTAAGGGACTCATCCCTACAATGGTTAGGACTCAAACAAGAGCTACGCAATAGGGTCAAATCCAACACTCTGAGATTATTCAGCCCTGATCACATGTGACCTTAACGTATTCACCTAACAGCTAACTCCCATCACTCAGAGCCCACATAGCACAAAGCAAACAGCCTTTGGACAAAAAGGAAACAATCTCAAGCAACTCTATCCTTGTAGAGAAAAACTGAACTAGCATACAATGCTAAACTTGTACTATCAGGCATCACCTAAACAGGCCATCCTACTGCTATCTACTCAGTTCTAGCATGCAACTTTTCATACACTGAAGCACATAAGGCATCATCCCTAGATCCTTAGTCCTATTCTAGCATGCTGTTCTACTGAAACTGATAAACATAACATAAGCTTGTATGGGTACTTTGGGGAATACTTACTTGAGCTCAGCCGGTCGCACACATCACACACTTCGTTCTTTCTTAAAACCCTTTACTTAGCCTTTTAGAAAACATTTTCTTTTTCCATAATCTTTTAATCCCTCGATTTGAGTTCAAACACCCCCGAAGGTGTGTCCGAATCCCTCAAACCAGGGCTTTGATACCATTTGTAACATCCTCCTCTGGAACGTATCACAATATTGTCCACTTTGGGCCACTCGGCATGAGGACTTCCCAGGGGGTCACCCATCCTGGTACTACTCCCGCCCGAGCACGCTTAACTGCAGAGTTCTTATGGGATCTGCTGCCCTCACGGCTTTAAAACGCGTTGTGACAAGGAAGGTATCCACACCCCTTATATGGAGATGTTTCGTTCTCCTTCCAAGCCGATGTGGGATCAGATCTAACCCACTTTCACCCCCCATTATAGGGTTCGAAGTCCCTGTCGAACACATCGACCCGTGCCCTGACTCTGATACCAACTTGTAACATCCCAAAAATACGAGCCAAAAATCTCATTTTTAAAACATGTACTTAGCAAAGCATTAGGACTAAAACGTTCAACGATCATATCATTTCATAAAAGATACTGTATGTCTGGAAAACATTTTTATAAAACATAAAAGTGTCAGAGTACAAATCCCCAGGTGATATCATAATGCGGAATATAAAGCATGTGTGTGATGTACCGCTACCGCGCCGGCTCCTTCCCCTTCGAAGAAGAGGTACCTGAAACCAAAACTGAAAACTGTAAGCACGAAGCTTAGTGAGTTCCCCCAACATACCACATACCATACAATCACATAACATACATATATTGTCAGGCATATCTGGGTGCCCGATCCACCGCTACTGGAAGGTAACTCACCTCAAAGTAGCTGCTGATCGGTGTGGGAATTGATCGCCGAGTTCCTTCATGGATGAGTTTGGCTTCCAACTCACCGAGTCCACCCAGGACTCACTACTTTACTCGGCATAAACGAAAAGGGGGAAAAACTCGGGGACTCGCGGTTCGACTCGTCGAGTCCGATGAGCGACTCGCCAAGTCTCCCACATGCAAATACTATACACTCGATCTTGCTCGAATCCAGTTCATTCCATTTATAGATCTGGGTTCTTAGGGCAGGATTTTCACGTAAAGTTTCCAACTTTACGTGTAGAAATGCATAGAATGGGGATTAAAGGCGAAATAAGGGCTAAGAAGGTAGATCTAGGACATTCAAGCAATTTACTCCCATAAAGGTTATAGATCTGAGCTTCTGGAGCTCAAACATGACTAGATCTAGTGGATAATCAACCTATTACGAATTCTACCTCATGCACAAGCTTGGAAAAGGTTCAAGAAGAGCTCAAAAGGTGCTCTAATGCGGTTTTAAGCATACAAACAGAATGGAGCAGAGATATACCTCAGAGAACTCTGAAATAGCACCAAGATATCTAGTCTCCTTCTTCTCTTCTTGATCCACTCTCCTTCTTCTCCCAAAATCTTCAAGAATCACTCTAATCATTTCAATCTCACAAGAAACGAGTTAGGGTTTGATGTAGGGTGCTCTGAGGGTGAAAGGGGGCGAGCTTGGGCCGCACAAGCTAGCTTAAATAGGGGCAAACCCTTGGGATTAGGGTTTCATCAGACAGCGGGGACTCGCCGAGTCCAGAATATGGACTCGCCGAGTCGCCAACTTAAACATGCTCCGGATCCCGTCTCTACTCGGCAAGTCGGACCTACAACTCCCCGAATCCAAGGCTAAAAATGAAAAATGCTAAGATAAATTTTACGTACCAGGAACCAGGTGCTACAGAGAAATAACACTTAAGGTTTGTTAATATATTATAAGTTATAATATATTAATAAGATTATTTAATTAGTATTGATCAAGAATTAATCTAGAATTAATTAAGTGATCAAAAGAAGACTAATTAAATATATGGGTTGATTATGTAAATCATCCATACTTGTATAGTGGGCTAATGCTCCATGGATTATCAAGTTGGGCTAAAACCCATAGGATGCTCCATGGTGTATTTGAACCCATGGATCCAAGGAAATGGAAAGTCATGACAATTAGGGTTTACACTAATTGTAACACTATATAAAGATCATACTCTTGCAAAAATCGGCCACTATGAAGATAGAGAAGGGCTAGCCGATTTTTAAGAAGTGTTCAAGTTTCTCTCAAGTTATTCCAAGTGTATTTGGTGTTGTGTGAGCCATTTGAGGTGTCACACTTGGGGCACTAGGCACTCAAACTTCATGAAGACATTCTACATCAAAGAGGTATGTATTCTATCTTGTTATATTCATTGTTTTGTATGCTAGATTAGGATAATACCTTGGATGTTCATATTTGCATGTATAATAGAGAAAACATAGATCCAAGGTATTTAGGGTTGCATGTACACTTAGGAGTGTTAGAATGCTCAAAACCCAACAATTTACTCATTAAATAAACACATAATTGCAAATTTGGTCCCTATGGTTTGTCAGAAATTAGTACTTTGATCCAAAATGTTTTGGAGTTGCAACACTAGTCTAAAAGGTTTCATTTGTTGTAACTTTAGTAAAAAAAACTGAACTTTTTTAAAAAGACAATTATGCCCTTACATTTTCCTTTTTCTTTTTATTTTCCATTTCTATATTTATAAGAAAACAAAAAATAAAAATTTCACCTGCCCTTACTATCCTACCACACCCACCATCTCTTTAACACATTTTGCTTCTCTATGTCTCTATCTCCTTTTAACACCACCACAACAACCAAGTGGAAAAACCTAAAATTCGTCGCCACCACCACTTGCCCGAAAAGAATAACGTCACCCCTACCACCTGCTGGAAAATCACAACACGACCACAAACATCATCTTCACATCACCTTCTATAAAACTAGTGTCACCTTCTCGAAAGCTCCATCTCCCTACAAACACCAGCCAACACCGCCACAAAAAGGTATATATGAAAACAAACAAATATATCCGTTTAAGAATAGATCCAAATCAAGAAGGGCATCGAACAGACATGAACCGATACCTTTGAGATAGGGTTCGTAAACCCTGAATTGATGAAAGTGTGAGCGAACGACGACGTTGGCTGGTTTGCAGATCCAGTGACATTGCAGTCCTACACTGGAGATGAAGAATGTTAGTCCAGATCTACAGTGATAACAGAGGTGACAGAGGTGGTTTAGATGGTCCGATGATGATCAGAGAAGCGTGTCCGAATGTGGATTGAAATTGGTGGAGGCCTGGTGATGGTGGAGATCTGGAGTAGTTCATGGTGAGCCGTTTGGAGCTTCTGGCGATTATGACTAAGGCTTCAAGTGGATCTAAAGGATTGAAAAGCATCACCACCTCTCTCTGACGGTGGTGGTCCGAATTTCCAAATCTGAAATTCAGAGAGCAGAAAGAGGAAAAAGAAAAAGTCTAGGTTAAGGTGGTTTCCAATGATAGTGGTAGTTTCTGGCATGGGTGGTGGTTTCCGACGATGGTGTTTTCCAGCAGTGGTGGTTTACGACAGTGATGGTTTCTGATGAAACTATATATATGTAACACCAAGTTTTAGGTAAATATCACTTTTTAGTTTTGGTAGTTAAAGTTTTAAATAATAAGTTTTGTGGTGACCACAACGTGGAAAAGGAAGCACCACGACATGGTCAAGGCCAGTTGCAATGCACATTTATTTTGGTCCCCAAGACGTGGCATGGTGTTAGCCAGGATGTGGCGACGGCCAGGTCGCAAAACCCTAATTTTCGGGCTTTAAACCCTATTTAAGGTATGTGAGGGCTAGGGTTTACACACCCTCAGCCTCCGTCACCACCCTTTCGACCTAAAAACAACCATAGCCACCTAGGGCCAGTCTAGAAGGTGGGTAACCCGGGCGACCGCCCAGGTTTCACGTCTCCATGGGGCCCAAAATTTCTGGGCTATAGTGTGTGTGTGTGTGTGTGTGTGTGTGTGTGTGTGTGTGTGTGTGTATATATATATATATAATTATTAGCTAAATGATTTTTAAGGCCTAAATTTGGTTCAAACAAAAATTAGATCAAAAGATAAACAATTTGGTTTGGATGTTATTGCTAAATGAACATATATGTCTATAGTGAAGAATAAATGATATTTTTTAATCTTTATTAAAATTGTCTTTGAGAGGCCTTTTTTCTTTTCGTCCTAGGCCCCATATACGTTTGGACCGGCCCTAAAGCCACCATTGTTGAGTTTTTGAGATTTTGTGGTGAATTTTGGTGAGAAGAATAAGAAGGCATCCATTGTGTGAAGATCTAGCAAGCAAAGTCCTCCTCCACCTTCTTGCTCATATTCAAGACCATTGTGAGTCTTCAAGTTCCAACCTTCATGCTTCATGCTTATAGATCTAGGTTTCTTTGAAATGTTCTTCAAGTTTGGCATAGTTTGAGTGGTTGGACTCCATAAAGTTGGCAACTTTATGGATCCTTGAGGTTCCATTTTAGGGTTATATGTTCCAGATCTAGAGTTCTATGGTGTTTTTGGTCTCATGTACAAGTTAGAGTTCACTTCTTCCATGTTCTTGGACCTAGTTTGGAAGTGATATGCATTGGAAATGCATGTCTATAAAGCACTGATTTTTATGATGCATTAGGAATATGAAAGCCTTCTAGAATGTATGGATGGATGGCATTGGCGATTAAGAGTTTAATGCTTTAAGATGAACAAAACAGCTCCCACGATGTGGATGTTTGGCCTCCATGACATGGCAACAGACAGTCTCCACGACTATTTTGTCCTAAGGCCACCACGATATGGCAGAAGCTTAGCCACGACGTGGCGAGCAGTTGGGAGACTTCTAACTATTTACTTTGACTTTAACAGTTGACTTTTGACAAACTTTGACTTTAGGTCAATTTGAGGGTTTTGGGTTGTAGTTTAAGAATTGGACCCTGATTGTTGTATAGGTGGCCTTTAGTGTCGTTTTTTTGGATTTTCATGAGCTATGCTGTTATCTACTAGATTTGAGGTGATTTTTTCACTATACATTATACTGCGTTATGTATCCTTGTATGTAGATGTTGGTATTTTGTAGTGATTTGTTTGATTAGTAGATCTGTTATGATTACTTGTATTCTTGGCTATTGTCTTTTTGTTTGTTTATGTCAATATGTTGTGATTGGCTTGAGGCGGTCCTGCTTTGAGTTGTAGACCAAAATACCCGGGCGGTCCAGTGTACGATAGGCCTTGCAAGGTGTTCCAGTTAGATTGTAGGACCAAGGGAGCGGTCTAACTATTTTAGGCGTTCTGAGGCGGTCCAATAGACTGTATGCTCAATAGAACGGTCCAGGCGGACTGTAGGCTCATGTGTGCATGTAGTGTATGTGTATTATTGTGTGCGATATTTTGGGGGAACTCACTAAGTTTTGGCTTATAGTTGTGGATTTAAATGTTTTCAGGTACTTCAGATGATCAGTGCAAGTCAAAGGCATGATCGTATACGTCCTCCTCTTGATTTATGTTTGAGAGTCAATATCGATACTCTGATTTATATGATTTTGTTTTGAAACAATGATTGATTACTTTATGGGTTTTTATGAAAATGTCTTGTAAAGTCAATTATTATGGTTTTTGGGACGTTACTATATATATATATATATATATATATATATATATATATATATATATATATATATATATATATATACTCTAATAAATAAAGGTTTTTTTGTCACATGTCACACTCATTGATTTGGCCACATGACATTTTGTGGTTATTTTCAATTAAATTTTTTCCATATGGCATTTTGTGGTTTTTTCCATTTTATTAAATTTCACATAATATTTAAATGTAATAATTGCAATAAATGTAATAATAAATACATATCAATTTCAATAATTGGCTTTCCTTCTAATTTTAAAATTTCTAAATTAAAACTTTATTAGTTTCTTTTGTTTATTTATCTAAATATTTGTTTAAATTTAAAAGAGAAAAAAAACACTTTAATTTTATTAATTCAATATTTTTCTAATTTTTCTTATAAATTCAAACTTTTTAAAATTTTAGAATTTTCATATTTAATTTTTTTTAATAAACTCATGTAATACATGGGGTCTTACACCTAGTACTCTAATAAATGAAAATCTTTTCTCCATATGTCACACTTTCATTGATTTAGCCACATGTCATTTTATGGTTATTTTCAATTAAATTTTTTCCATATGATATTTTGTGGTTGTTTTATTTTTATTAAATTTCACATAATATTTAATTAAATTTATTAATTGCAATAAATATAATAATAATTACATTTCAATTTCATTACTTGCCTTTTCTTTTAATTTGAAATTTTATAAATTAAAACTCATTAGTTTCGTTTGTTATTTATCTAAATTATTTGTTTAAATTCAAAAGAGAAAAAACACTTTAATTTTAATAATTCATTATTTTTCTAATTTTTCTTATAAATTCAAATTTCTCAAATGTTTAGGTGTTTATATTTATTTTTTTAAATGAACACATGTAAAACAAATAGAAAATTCAAAAATATCATTTCATACACATTTAATTATGAAATGGATTAATAAAAAAAAAAAAAAAAAAAAAAAAAAAAAAAAAAAAACTTATATTAGATATGGTGCAATTACAAAACATTTTGGATTAAAATCACATTTGTTAATAAACCACACAACCAAATTTGTAATTGTCTTAAATAAATATTATTCACGACCACATGGTTACAAAAAAAAATAATAAACAATATCTTCTAAACACCGACATCACATTAACCCAGAAAATACATGATTTTATATATGATTAATTCATGCTATGTTAATTTAATAAATAACCTACGACCATTTAAACATTTTAAATCAACTTCCAAAAATGGCACAAACAAAAAAAAACATCTATTAATTTATAATCACCAAAGCTTTCTTCTCTACACATATAAACAGTAATCTTCAAAATAAAAATTATAAGAAAAAGATTTATGTTCTATATTCTATAAAAAAAGGAAAAAACGTGTAATTCACATTTACTTTTACAGCTTTTGCTGTTGATTTTGGTATTGTTTGACCAAAAGTTGAGCATAAAGGATTTCATTCCAAGCATCAGGAACACCTGGTAAACACCAATGACTGCAATCTTGATAATGCAGCGGCGACTTAATCTCCTCCGCCGTGTAATGTTTTTTCCGGTAAACCGAAGGGTGGCCATCTTTCCGGAAATCCGTTAATCTTGTTATGTTCAGATACGACACTCTGTTTTTCATCCCTTTAAAAACCTTCTCCAGGACTATCATCTTGTCGGGATACGGCGTTAGGTAAGTGGTGTTCTTGATCGGCTCCGACTCATGGTCGCAAGCTCCGCCGGAATTCCACTGCCCTCCGCTGTCCAAACAGAAATTGATAGAAAAAACTTAAATATCTAAGTTTACAGAGATATAAATCAGGATAAAAGTTAAAACTTAAAACACATGATTATACTTACCTAAAATGGGAAGCAGAATAACCTCTGAAGAAAACCGAAGTTTTTTTAGGGTTCATATTAGCATCGACCCAATTTCCCCATGTTGTCATCGCTTTACGAAACGCCTCTAGAACGTTAAGTTCCTTATAGACATGGTTACCTTCTTGATAATAATCTTCCCTGAGAATTTCATAACGATTATTAACACCATAAAAAAATTGATGGTTTTGACGGAATTTAACGTCAGCTTTTTAATAGAAGTATATCGAGATTAATCACCCTTTGGAAGTCTTGTCGTGAGTCCACCAATGGCCGGTGTTGAAGACAACCACGTCGGCGGTTTTGTACTGATCGGCGGAGCTACTGATCAAATCGAGCCGGAGGGTCTCTTTTTGTGTTCCATTTTTGTCTTTGATTTCCCATTCTTGAACCAAGAATGGTGCCACAAAGAACTCCACTGTGCAATCATAATCCTATAAATTCATGATATAAAAAAGATTAAGATTGTTTTCGAGCAATGATCTCAGAAACTTTATCGAAGGAAAGAGACTAGAATACCTTGAATACGAAAGAATAAGAAGCTTCTGATCTGAAATGATGTCTTCCTGAAGCTTCATAAACCTTGGTTTGATCTTTAAGGGAGTTTCGAAGGATGCAAACTAATGATTCCCACATATTTCTGTTTAGAGAATCCCCTACAAAAACCAATCTCTTTCCTTTCAATAATTTCAACATTTTGCTTCCATCCAACCTATATATATATGCATGAACAAGTTCATTGTCATAAATCATAATAAACCTAAATTGAAAAAAATTGAAGATCGAAGTATGAAAATTTTGACATACCTTGGTAAACTACAACCGTTGGGCTTCCATTTGTAGTTTTGAAACCCTAAATCAGGCCTACCATTGGAGAAACAATTGAATTGTTCATCAATCAACGAACAAGAACCGGGTTTATACAATGGATATGAGTCGTCTCTTACCCAATCTCCATCAAATAGGTTACAGTTGACTAAATTCTTCACCAAATCATCAAACCCTTGTTTCTTTCCTAAAGAAGTAACATTTTTGGTGGTGATTTTATCTTCAATCCTTTGACCAGGACCACTTCCAGCACCATTTCCCCAAGATGTCGGCAATGATTTCTCGGAGTTTGGACTTGTTTTCATCCTATTTTCAGTGGCATTATTCGTTATTGAATTCTGCGATTCTGAAGCTGAATTCGACACTGTTTTAGTCGTCTGGTTCGTTACTGGTTGAGATGGTAAATTCACAATCGTGGTCTTGTTTGATCCGTGTTGAGGGGATGATTTAGATCCAGTTGCGATCTGGTCCGAATATGGTTGCGGTGGTGGAGACCCGATTGCGGTCTGATTCAACACTGGTTGAGATAATGGAGACCCGATCATGGTCTGGTTCGAGTCATTACTTTTAGTTTGATTTTGAACAATTGGAGGATCTTTAATCACATTGGGCGTTTCGAGATTCATAGTTGGAGATCTGGAATCAGTGGCATTTGAACTGGGTGAAGAAACTGTGGAATTTTGTAATGCTTCCGAAGAATTTGAAGGAAAAAAGTAAGAATAAATGGAAGAGAATTGAGATCCAGCAGACCCATAAGCACCAGAAGAAGATGATGAAGAAGTTGTTGTAGTACCATTTGCTTTAATACTTGTACTGATGCTTGTACTAGTGAAGATACTGGAAAACCATGGAGAAGAAGGATCTGGTGAAGGATTAAAGGCCAAGAAAAAAGTAACAGCAACGAAGATGGCGATGAATACGTAAGCAAAAGCTCTTGTTTTCTTGGTTCGAAATGAAAAGACGTTCTTCAACTTCAAATCTGAAACCAGAGTTCTTTCATTGATGGGCATATATTTAGTTGAATCCGCCATGAAAACGAAAAATGTTACGACACCCAGATACAGAAGACGGTGATTTTCACTTTGTGAAGTGTGTGAGAGAGGATGAGATAGAGATACAGAGAGGATCCAGTACCTTTTGGACTCTTTTTCCAGAGAGAGAAGAGTAGAAGAAGATGGAGAAGACGTTTATTTCTTTTAGGAAAGTGAGGAGCTTTTATTTTATTTTTTTAGTAGTATCTATTTACTCGTTTTCGTAACTAAATACGATTCAAAAAAAATAAAATAAAAAATACGATATGATTTAAAATAATATATAGTTTTGTATGTTCGTTAAAAGTGTTCTTAATATAACGAGTGAATGGAGTCGCACTCAGACATAGAAATAGCATGTAAAATAAAAAAGAAACAACAATAGAAATTCACACCATAAATGTTTAAAATGTAACATGTTACATTAATTATGACTTACAATTTCATATATATTTAAATTTTGTTTTATGAAATAGCTATCTAGAAAAATCATTTGTATTAGAATTTAGAAACGATCAAAAAAGATGAAATAGTGGCCAAAATTGGTGCTTCCGATACTTTACATTCTTCTCGGTTTGAGGGGGTTTATGAAATAGGTGATGGGAATAGAATGATTTACGGAAATGCCACTGTCGTCGATAGTATAGTCGGTGTCACGTGAGAGATTAATTTAAAGTGGGGGGTTTACTGTTTACAGGTCGGTGTTAATTTTCAAAGGACGATACCATGTGGCATGTGCCGCGAAGCAAATATGTAGCTTGTACTTTCAGTTTAAATAATTGGACCTTTCCAGTAACCTATCTTTTCTTTAATTAAAAAATGAGTTCTATTTTGTTGTTTTCTGGATTTGTAAAATTAGAAATATTGTCATCTGATGACCAATTATAATTTGTAAGACACAGATCTTAAAATATTATATTCATTTGGTGATTACTTTTTGATAATAAAAAAAAAATTAAAGCTGCAGACCATTTCTCTCATTGAAATAAACATGATTACTAAATAGATAACTTACTTTATTTAGTTTTGACGTTAAAAATATAAGATTTTTTGTGCAATTTCCATGTGAAAATTGAAATACTTGATATAATCCAAGTTGCAAACCTGGGTGGTCGTTTGAGCCATTCTGTAAAAGCCGAAGGGACGAAGTCGATGAAGTGAGTCAAACTACGAGTGGGTTCTGAATGGTTTAAAGTCAAGTTTCCGTACTTACCATCCTTTAATGCTGATTATTTAAAGCGATATTTAGTCCGGTGAAAAAAATGGTAGTACTAGATGTACCTTTTTATGTATTTTCTTTTAAATAAATATCCTTTTTATATATTTTTCTAACGACAAAACTAATCATTACAATTACACCTATGTATAGGATGGAATATGACCTTAATAAAAACAATACTTGATATCATTGGATTAGAAACTCTTTAATACTGTATGTACCTTCTGTTATTAATTATATCTCCTATTATAGGGGAAATAACTCTTTAGGGTAATTAACTTTTGTGTTTATACTCATTTGGTCCCTTTCCTTTTTTTTATTTAATATACCATCGAACTTGTTGTTTGCGTTCCCATAACCCTTTTGACCGGCTTTTGACATGTGATAGCCGGTCAAAGGGTTATGGTGAATACAAACAACAAGTTCGATGGTATATTGAGTACAAAAAAAATGACCAAATGAGAACGAACTCAACAGTTGGTTACCCTCTTGAGTCATTTTCCCCGAAAAGTTAAATGAAATTAAAGTTGCAAAATTATCAAAGACTGCAACCTTCTTTGGCTATAACGTATATGAAGAGCGTTTCAAAGGGGTAACCTTATTAAAACATGGTCTATGTTATGCTTACTGTGTTAGCTGTCAACACCTCTCTACAAAAGGATATGACTATGTATGAGAGGTATATTTATCAGCATAAACGTTTACGTCAAGGTATATTATGGTGATGTGTCTACAAAAGCAGCATGATATTGTACATATTGATGTTGTATCTTATCCCATGAATTCGATCTTAAAGCTAAGTAAACTCAAAAATCACAGCACTTGTGATTCCACTCGTTTGTAGACTTGTCTAGAATTCATGATACAATAAATCATTTGATTGGAAATATAAATGTAGTCATAAAATGTGTCTGCTTAGTCAAGATTCCCCTAATAAATATTCAAGTGCATTACAAAGTTGTACATGTATGAATAATGTTCTTTCGTGAGTTATGTTTTGAAGAGAAGCAAGAATGAATCTCATAAAGTCATTAATATCAGTAGGAGATGACGTGGGATTTGCTGTAAATGAGTAATGGGAAAATGAATCAGGAGGGTAACCAACTGTTGCATTTGTTCTCATTTGGTCCATTTCCTTTTTTTGTACTCAATATACCATCGAACTTGTTGTTTGTGTTCACCATAACCCTTTGACCGACTATCACAGGTCAAAAGCCGATCAAAAGGGTTATGGTGAACACAAACAACAAGTTCGATGGTATATTGAATACAAAAAAAAGGGACCAAATGAGTACAAACGAAAAAGTTAAGGGAAATTAAATAATCTAATCATTAGGCTAGACGGTATGGATTTCGGGTAGGTCGGCAATTATCTCGGCGAACCCGGTAAACATCACGCCGACCCCTCGTCTTGCCAAGCTTGGCATGGTAACTCGGCTAGCTTTCACCGAGAGGTTGTATTGGGTTACGAAAATATGAACGTTGAGAGGAATTTGTTATTGTTTTTTCAAAAAAAAAAAAAAATCAAACAATCCCCCCTTTTTACGTTATATAAATTTTATTTTTTTTCATATTTTATCTCACTTCACCATCTTCAAATTATCACTCAAACAATTCAAGTTTTTTGAAAAAAAATAGTTTCCTCTTCCAACCAAAAACTCAAAAAAAATATCAAACAAAACACTCAAAACTCAAACGTTTCACCTTCTTCACCAACATTCATTCAAAATCAACGCGATCGACATATTTATTCTCCACCAAATCTATATTTGGGTGGTGTTTACTACCCATTTCAAGCCTAAAATCAACTTCAATACCAAAATCAAGCCTAATACCAAAATCAACCTTAATTCCAAAACTAACTACAATTTCAAAGACAATTCCAATTTCAAAACCAACCACAACTGAACTTGCCATCCCAAATTATGCATGAGTTCAATCTAGTTGATGATCATCCTGACTCCCCAATGAACCACCAAACCAAATTTCAAACCCTGAAGCGAAACCCGAAGTCGTCTCGGAAACGGAATCTGAGTCGGAAGAGAATCCACCACAAAAAAAAAAGAGGAAGGACGCTCCCAAAGCAATGGACATCCGCCGAAGAAAAGACGTTAGCGCGTGCTTGGGTGGATGTTTTTGAAGATCCGGTGTCCCGAAACAACCAAGATTGTCCAACTTTCTTCCGGAAAATCACGCGTCGGTTTCTCAACGCGATGAAACTTGGTGATTACCGGAAAAAAAACCAAATTTATTCTAAGGCCTGTTTGATTTGGATATGAGTGGGTCAGCTCAGACAAAATTGTCTAACTCGGTCATCACGATGTGTTTGATATGCCTCAATTTTACATCTGATTGGGTCAATAATGTCTTACTCACTCATACAAAAAAAACTTGCTGACTGAATCTGATTGAAATTTGTTCCATCATTGCCCCTGAACCAATATCACTCTTATCCTCCATCATCACATCCATTGATTTAATCCTGGAAAGGGAAAAAGAAACATAAACAGAGACAGCAAACGGGGTGGTCTGGTGGAGCATTAGCAAAACAGAAACAAGAAAGGGGAAGGAAGGAAATCGTCCGATTATGGCAGATCTGTTGAGGAAGGAAAACGGCGGCAGCAAACCGAGGAATGCGGGAGGAAGCGGAGGAGGCAGCTGGTGGCTGTTGTCGAAAATAGTGGTGGTGATCGGGGCTGCTCAGGCAGCTCCTCTTGCTTCTTTCCTGACCCGACAAAATGAAAAGGAAATGGGTGTTTGGGTGTGGCTTCTCAATTTGTTTCGATCAACAGGAAGAAGAGGAGCAAGAGGCTATTGCCTCTGTGATCTCGCCGGAAAAAAGAAAACATAGACAACTGGTGGTGTGTTGTTGACAGCAAGAAGGAAGAAAGAGATAGAGAAAGGAAAAAGAAATCATACCTAAGGAACACGATCTGATGAGATAATGAATATAGCATCTTTATTATTATTAATATTAATATTAATATTATTATTATTATTTATATTATTATTAATATGAATATTATTACTATTATTATTATGACAAAATTGCAAAAATGGTCCCTGTGGTTGGCAAATTTATGTGCTTTTGGTCCAAAACGAAATGTTGGTGCACCACAGGTCCAAAATTGAATCTTTCTATTGTTTTTGGTCCCTATCAACATAAAAAGACTATTATACCCTTATATTTGATTTTTAATTTTGTTTTTATATTTAATCAAATGTTTTTCATTAATTAAAATTGAGAAAAAGACCCATCTCTCTCTCTTGAAAGTTCTTGTGAAAGTCAACTTGCTAGATAGCATTTGTTTTTGTCTCTTTCTTTTGAACACCACCATCTACTGCCATTAAAATCCGTCAAGCAAGCCTCAAAACACCACCATCTACTGCCTTCCTCCGGTTTTGGGAGCTTGCCACCAAAAACCATCAGGAACCGTTGCTGTCTCCATCAATAACCACCATCGGTGTTTGATCACAGTGAATCACCATCAAACCTCATCCCATATCCTACTCCATCTCGACCCTCGTCTTTCTCAGTGAGCCTAAACAAGGACGAAGCATCATAAGGTTGTCGGACCAGCTCCCTGCCGCTGGAGCTCTTTCCTCCACCAACAAATATCGTCGTCACCGCTACTTCTTCCATCCACCATACCCAGCTCCGTTCGCCTCCATCCTCATCGAGCTTGTCGGAACAGGAAATGGAAGCAGCGAAGCTGCCATTACCGCCCACTGTCGCTGCTAATGTGGAGCTCCGACACCACCGCTGTCGCCTGCTGCTGTTGCCACCAACCGTCTCCGAACTGCCACCATCCCTGTCGTCATAGTAAGCTTCATCCACACCCCTCAGTTTTCAAACCAATAACATTCTATGTTCGATCGACCAACTGAAATTAAGAGACCATGGGTCTCGTCTGTAAAGCACGATTGGTAACGGAAAGAAGACGATATGTTCTTCTTCTTCGTCGTCTTCAGATCCCCTTCTTCTTCAATTTCATCATCATCAACTTCATTTCACACAAATACCTCATCAGAAACCTTAATTTCATCGTCATCGTCATCATGTTCTTCTTCTTCGTCATTTCTTCATATACTTTCATATCCAACACCGGCTCTGCAAAACTCGAGAACCCTAAATTCCTCGATTCGATCCTCGCAACACTAACTCGTATTTTCTTCGTATCATCAATGGCGAACAGATCCGATAGAGTTGCTCCGTCGCAACCCTAATTTAATCACCAGCATGCTTGCTCCGTCGCAGACGACCGGAAATTAAAGTGGCAGGGAAGGAGTTAGCGAGGAGAGGCCAGAGGGTGGTGTTGGGTAAGGGTTTGATGGGAGTGTAGATGGCTGGAAATTGGGATGACGATTGAGAGAGAGAGAGAGAGAGAGAGAGAGAGAGAGAGAATGTTTATTAATAATAAAACATTAAATTAAATACAAAAAATATAAAAAATGTATCAGAAGGGCATATTCGTCATTTCAGGTTGGGTTTGGACTAAAAACACACAAAAATGTTAATCATAGGGACCAAAACCACACAAGATATCTAAAATTGGACTAGTGGTGCACCAACATTTCGTTTTGGACCAAAACTACAGAATTTTGCCAACCACAGGGACCATTTTTGCAATTTTGTCTATTATTATCCATTATTATTATTATTATTATTATTATTATTATTATTATTATTATTATTATTATTATTATTAATGAATCAGGGTAAAATTGTCATTTTGCATAAGTCAATACATTCAGTCAGATGTACAATCAAACAACATGGTTTCTTACTCGGTCAGAATTTATTACTCGGACAGATCTTTCCCAGTCAGCACTTTCTCACTCAGTAATTATCAAACGGGGCCTAAGTGTCGAAATGTTAACAAAGTGGTGACAAAATTCAGCGGGTTGTTTTCAAGTGTGAAACAACAATGACAAAGTGGTGCAAACAACAAAACCATTTTGCAAAAATCTCTTGACATGTACTGGGAACAAAAAGGGGCATCATTCAAATTTTTACATATTTGGAACATTGTAAAATTGTCAAAAAAAAAAAAAAAAAAAAGGCACGATGCGGCGTATTTTAAAACTTTTACGGATGGTTCGTCTAAAAGAACCAAAACGTATGAGACGACACATAGGCAATCGTCTGATGCGCATTTCGAGATTGATCTCAATGAACCAAAACGTTTGAAAAATAATCATTTTTTTCTATAATGTTTTTATTCGGAACTATTGTTTATATTTTGGAGTTTTTAATTTAAAAATTATTTTTCAATTTGTTTTTAGATTCTGAATGCAACATTTCGAAGTGTTTAATATTACTATTTTTTAATAAAATGTTTATTTTTATGCACTAATACCGTACATAGTTTACATTAACATTTTTTTAACTTTTTGTTAGATTTAAGTAAAAAAGGAATTTTTTTCTCGAAATTCGGGAATTGTTCATCGGATTTCAGATTTATTCTTGAAATTTCAGACTTTTTTTTTTCCGAATTCCAAAATTTCAGTCCGGAATCCGAAATGTGGGTCCGGAATCAGTCTAAAATATATATATTTTTTTTTTTCAGAAAAAAATGTTTTTTTTCGGTCATTTCGGACCAAGTGGTTATTTTTACTAAACATAATGTTATTTGGATATTTTCTTTGAATACGTATTAAAATGTGGTTAAATTACTTAGGGGGTGTTTGGCGTATCTTTTTGAAGGACAAAAAGAACTTTTAGAAAAAGATAGGGGAAAAGATGTTTGGTAAAAGTATTTTAAAAGCAACTTTTGGGAATTGGGTTAATGTCACTGTAACCCAACCAATTATTCGGTTTTTGTTTAAAAGGTCCCTAATGTATTTTTTTGGTGGTCTAAGTCATTAAACTTATATGTGACCCGTTAATTATACCAACAATCTACTTTTTACCCGGTTTTACCGGTTACACCCACAAATTAAAGCTCATTTTCCTTGTAAATCTCTAATATGAAATCCTTAAGTATCTGAGCTATTGTTATCGCCGTTGACATGGTTGCTGAAACTTTCCATGTTTTATTCTAAATTTTGATGTTGTATGATGCTACATGATATCTACCTTCAACCATCGGCTTCACCATCCACTGTCATACACCATCACCACCTGTCGAAAATTCATCACTGGAAATACCATCCAACCACATACACCACCATTCAAGCTTTCTTCGACAACCACCTGCTCCAGTCGAATCTCCACAGTGAAACACAACCTACCGAACACCATCTCCCGGCACACGTGCAAACTCAGCCATCTTAATATCACAAACTCCACCATTTTAACCATTAGCTACATTTCCTCCTTACACCATCGAGCTTTATACCACCGGGGAAATACCGAGAACAGCTTGAAAGCCACCGATGAGGAGACGAGAGTTATCTGCACCTTTTATCCTCCACACAATCCCTACAATTTAATGCTTCTCAAGTTGTTACTGTTGCAACCTTCTCCTCTAATTTCACTGATACAATCCAAGTCAATGTTGAATAATACTTTAATAGAGCCACACCCACTCACATGAATATCTTAAAGATGATCCAAACAAACAACTTTTTATAACTTTTAATTGAAAATATTATTTGAACCGTAGCATCATAAACCATATTTACATGTTCCTTCAAAAAAAAAATTAAATGCTTCCAGATTATTCCTAGGATAAATGCTTGTGATATTTGGAATTATTTCAAGTTCCTACTCCATGAGTTGTAACAGCTCCATTTTGTTGACATTTTGGCACAAACCCGATAGCTTTGGTAGCCCACACAAAGATAAAAACTTCATCTTTATGAACGTTATTGTCTTTTTTCCAGCATTTTCAGTAAAGATGATGAGTTCTGCTACTTCTCACAGTTATTATCTGTCATGATAATATATCGTTTATGTGTATTCCTATGACTAAGTCGAGTTCCATCAGAAAATCACATATACAACTCTTCAAGGTTGGCCAAATTTTTCTCTGACACCTTGTGATGGTAAGGGGGCCGAGGAAAACATGTTCATGACTGGGGGATATTGACGGTGGTTTGCAGGTGCATAAAAAGGTGGCTAATATGATATAAGGGTGGCAATTCTCGGTAGCTACAGTGAAGCCAATGGTGAGGGATGTTTCGGCATGTTGTGTTGTGTTTCACTGGGCAGATTCGGATGGACCAGGTGGTTATCGAAGGAAGCTTGAATGGTGGTGTAAGGTGGTTGGATGGTATTTCCAGTGAGATTTACAAGGAAAAGGAGCTTCAATTCGTGGGTGTAACCGATAAAACCGGTTAAAAAATAGATTGTTGGTATAATTAATAGGTCACATACAAGTTTAATGACCTAGACCACCAAAAAATTACATTAGGGACCTTTTAAACCAAAACCGGATAATTGGTTGGGTTACAGTGATATTAACCCTTGGGAATTTGATATAAGAAAAACTGACTTTTTGAAAAAGTCAAAAATTCCTAGCTTTTTGTGACTTTTCCTAAAAGTCATTTTGCCCTCTGAAAAGATTAGCCAAACACCCCCTTAATTTCCTATAAATTAAAACCTCTAATTAAGCTTTAATTAATTTTGATATCAGACATATAAAAAAAGGTTTATATTTTATTTTTATTTTTTGTTTGGTTATTGTTGTTTCTTTTTAACTTATTATTATTATTATTATTAATTTTTTAAATTTATACAATTATTTGAATAATTGACATACATTTAAATTAATATTTTTATTTTCATTAATAATAAAAAAATAGTTAATAATTATGTAAGTTATTTAATAAATTTGTATGAGAATTGCATACCATTTATACCAATGACATTCAAAGGGAATCGAATTTCTTTTTAACTTATTATATCATAAACTATTTATGTGAATGACATTAAAAAGAATCAAAATTCACATGTTTATAATTGAAAATTTGTTGTAAAAAAGAATCAAAATTTATCTTATAAATAAAATGAATCGAATGGAAATACGAATCATTCAATAAATTTATCATCTATTAAAGTGCAACAAGAAGATTTTCATCAAACCAAACGTTTTCGTCATTCTATATACGCCTAAAACCCCTATACGGACAATGGATAGTTTTCACACTAACCAGGTTTCTTTTTTTGGATACCTTTAATATATTTTTTGGATGTTGTATGTTCGTAAGGCTAAGAAAATATTATACTTTGACTTTTTCATTCGTTAGGTGTTTAGCAACCATGAAAATTTAATAGAGTGAATGCAGAATATGACATAGTCTATTGGGGATGTGGTTGTTATTAAAAGAACAAAAATAATTGTTAAGGTGTCAACACAACAGATAAATGTGTACAAAACGACTCTAAAATACACTGCTAATATGCACTAAAAAGTAATACAAGGAAGCATGGTCGATCCACAGAGACACGAGAAAAAAACTTATGTCTTTTTGCACAAGGTACAATTTAGTCACAAAATAGGGAATTGTAACATCCAGATTCCTAAAGGTATTTTAATTAAATGTATTTTTGGATATTGGACGGAACCACGTCGTGGGTGAAGGCATCCCACGACGTGGCGATGGTCGTTGTATCATGGGTTTTAAGTGACCACCATAACGTGGTGACCTATAGTCCCAGCGTGGTGGCGGTTTAATGAGAACCCTAGTCTCCTGGGTTTGCACCACTATTTAAGGGAATGTGTGTGACATCCCCAAAATCTCGGCCAGAAAAAACCGATTTTTATTTATGCTTTTAAAATAATTTCAGAGTAAATCCTTTTGATTTGAAAGAGTTGCGGAATTTGTTCCCAAAAAAAATGTGATAAAATAATATTTACCAAAGCATTTCATAAAGAAATGTATTTTCATTATATAATCAAAACTCGGGATGTCATGTTCCGATATAGACCATAAAGCATAAACGATAACATTCCAAGTCATTCAACAAATATATACATATACAGACTTGTAAACAAAACAACTTGATGATTCATCCATCTTATGCCCTTACGCCACTTCCTGTAATACAAATAAACTGAGTGGGTCAGGCTTGGGAGCCTGGTGAGCATATAGGGTTTTCAACCCACAATAAATAATTATATTTAATTTCCACCAACCAACAATAACCCAATTACTCATTCCCGTTATTCTCACTTTACGTCCCTAAGACAACTAACATAAGGGACCTAGTCTAAGAATATTTCATCGGGGCGACAACACATGCTTCGGGGGTTCCTCAGCAATATAAGACAAATAAGGCAACCATGAGGGGGATGAAATACAGCGAATGAACACCCAAGTTCATTAACACCTACAGGTTATGAGCCTGCTAGCGTTCCACTGAACTATCTAGAAAAGTCTGTGGTCGTCATCTAAATTCCGCTAGATGACTGGATCAAAACAACATCGAGGCCTCTCATCTGTTTATTACACACCAACTATCTACCCATGTTCTACCCAACATATTAGTAGATAAAATATACATTTTTATACATAGTTTTAAAACCTGTATAGCATGCTCAATCAATACATTTTCCACATAACAGATGAGGCACACACACACATAACACGTATTTCATAGAGAAATAATCAGATCTATAAGATAGAAGAAAGTGAATATACATTCACACACATAACAACAAAATATACACATAAAACGTATTTCGTATAAAATACTTCATAATTATGCGTTAGAAGAAAGTAACTACACACTCACTTGATCAGAAGATGATCGGACAACACTACGGCTTGTAGAAGTAGTATTCTTCGGCAGATCTGGAAGATCTTCACAAAAACCGGACTCCTCGCAGGCAGAGCTTCGACTCGGGAATCTTACTTCTCGGGATCTTCGGGACCTCGGGACTTGCTTTGGGGCTCGGGAATGATACCGGGGCTTCGGGATAATTCTTGCACGAAAAACGATGCAAAAACGTGAGAAAAAGGGAAGAAATGAGCAAACAACTCGGTTGCCCTCGACCTCCTTTTTATAGGGGTTGGAACTTCAAATTACGCTGGGCGTAATATGAAATTACGTTGGGCGTAATGACGATAAGGTCGTTGACTCCCCCAAGGATAATATCGGTTAATATATATTTAAATTAAATATCGAAAATATTTAATAAACTTCAAAAATTCATCTTCCTCATACGAACTCCGTTTTCGACGTTCTTTATATCCCCGCGTAGGTGAGACTACGATCTACAACTTTCGTTTAGACTCCGTCGGCTAATTTTGACTTTATTTTTATTATTTATTTTTAGTAGGCCGGGACAGGAAAACTCCGTTATAAAATCATAGTTTCTTCATCCGACGTCCGTTTTCGCCTATCTTTTTATCGTTTTACTCCTATTAACGAGACCTTCGATTCTCGTTTAGATTGTTTCTGCTAAAAACCGCTCGATCTAAAATCGAACTTCGAAAAATCATAACTTCCTCATACGAAGTCGATTTGGGCGTTCTTTTTATGCACGCTCTCGGTTTAACGAACTCTACGACTTTCTTTTAGATCACTAAGGCTAAATATTGCTCTAACGTAAATTTCACTTTTTACGTCATTCAGCGTTGTCGGTTCTGTCGCGAAACTTCGACAGGTCATAACTTCTTCGTTATAACTCGAATTTCGGCATTCTTTATATCTTCGAAATCCTTGTTTCGACCACTACATCTTTATGCAAAGATATCGGGCTCATCTCATACTTTAATTTTGATGTTTATTTTATCATTTATTAATTATATCTTTATAATTAAGTAATAAGCACACAAATACACATAATTCACATAATACTCAGATATTTCATCATTAATACTCCAAAAAGAGTTACAAGGGTTAACCTAGACTATTACATCAATGATAGTGCCTAGCCTGGAAACGCGGGCGTTACAATGTGATAGCTAGGGTTGCTCACCCTTAGCTTCATCACACTCTCTCAGCCTCCAAGCAAAGCCTAACCTCCAATTTGCCTTCTAAGCCTTTCGTGTTGATTTTTGGGTATTAGAAAAAGAAGAAGGTGACATTTGGGCTTGGATTCCGCAAAAAACTCTTCTCATCTACTTGTTGTGCATCTTTTGGACTTTTGTAAGTCCTCAAGTTCCAACTTTAAAACTGTTGTGCTTTATCAATTGTCTTTAAATGTGAAGTTAACTCAGTCAATGGATAAAAGATTGACTAAAGTTGAAAGAGATGTGGCTACAATAAAACGACTTACTGATTTGGATGATGATGATGATGATGATATGGTTGTTGATGACACTCCAACAAACTCTCCAGGTGATAATCCTCCTCCACCTCCACCTCCATCAACAAATTTTTCTCCACCATCTCATCCTCCTCCAATAACTCCTTCACCTCATCCTAACTATCCTCCCCAATTTGATGCTGCCAAAAAGGGGGAAAATAATCAAGGGGATCCTTATGACTACATTTACATTTTCAATCAAATGATTTATCGTATCATGGATTCTAGACAAGTCTACAAACGAGTGAAATCACAAGTGCTGTGATTTTTGAGTTTACTTAGCTTTAAGATCGAATTCATGGGATAAGATACACTATCAATATGTACAATATCATCCCGCTTTTGCAAACACATCACCATAATATACTTTGAGGTAAATGTTTATGTTGATAAATATACCTCTCATACACAGTCATATCCTTTTGTAGAGAGGTGTTGACAGCTAACTACAGTAAACAAAGCATAGACCATGTTTTAACAAAGTTATCCCTCTGAAACGCTCTTCATACACGTTATGGCTAAAGAAGGTTGCGGTCTTTGATAATTTTGCAACTTTAATTTCATTTTACTTTTCCAGGAAAATGACTAATGACGGTAACCAATTGTTGAGTTTGTTCTTATTGAGTCACTTTTCTTTTTTTGTATTCAATATATCATCGAAGTTGTTGTTTGTGTTCACCATAACCATTTGACCGGCTATCACATGTCAAAAGCCGATCAAAAGGGTTATGGTGAACACAAACAACAAGTTTGATGATATATTGAGTACAAAAAAAAAAAAAAATGGATCCAGTGACAACAAACGCAACAGTTAGTTATCCTCAACAGTCATTTTTTCTACTTTAGACAATATTCCTTTGTAACGATCGAACCTAATATTATTGCACCTTTTTTTGCGATTAAATATATATGTGATAAAAATGCAGGATCCGAATAACAAAACGGGTAGAAGCAATGGAGCCGAATAACAGGAACTTGAATTACACGTACGCGCCCGTTTTTAGCGGTTGATGGAAGCACTCGAACCAGAAAATGATTCCCATGAGAACCAGATACAAACCTCTGAATTCAATTTTCCGTCTTTCGCAATCCGACGAGAGTGAGGAGAGAGAGAGAGAGAGACAGGAAAAGAATTGGATCAAACTTTTTCTGCTTTCTTTCTCTTCCTTCGTCAACCAAGCTTCGTTGGATTGGTTCTCCTTTTCTTCCATCGTAATCGGCTTCAATTTATGATTATGGGGTACGCTGTTACGGTTTTTGTTTCATTTCATGTTTCCTTTCCATATGGACCGATTCTCTGCCGTTGCTTCGCTTAAGTGTTTGTGCGTATGCTGTGTTCGTGTAAATGCCTCAATGAGCTTTGCTTTGGAAACCGATGGGATTTTTTTCACATTGGCTGGATCATTTTCACCTTTCGTTTTATCAAAATTGTGTCTTTCCCTTTTTTGGATTGATTCAAATCATTGGATGCAGAAATTGGATTGGGTGACATCATAAAGATAGAACACAGAAACCTGATTCCTGTAGTCTGCCAATTAAAGAATGCGTTGCTGTGGATCCTGTCTTAAGAAAAAAGAGAACGAGAGTACCCAAGATGGTGCAACCACAAACAATTGCCAGACAGCACCACCTCGAGGACCCCTTTATGGTGGTGGAGGTAATAAACCTCCATACATGTTGGTGATATATTCATATATATATTTTTCATCTAATTACACCATAAAACATAGTTGTGATTATGTTTAGCATCTTTTATTTCTCCATCTTAGGCAGCATGAGAGCACCAAGAACCAATGGAGCTGGGCCTCAAAAAGATTTGCCAATTGAAGCCCCATCTTTATCATTTGATGAAATAATCAAAATGACAGATAATTTTGGTCCAAAATCTTTAATTGGTGAAGGCTCTTACAGTCGGATTTTCTATGGAAAGTTAGAAGATGGGGAAGAAGTAGCCATAAAGAAACTCGACACCACCTCTTCAACCGAACCCGAATCTGAATTTAAGGAAAAGGTTAGCATGTCAATATTTTTAGTAAAAAAAAAGAGTATCTTTTCACCTGATTTCTTCATATACATGCAGTTATCCATGATTTCAAGACTAAAAAACGAGTACTTCTCCGAATTGCGTGGTTATTGTTTGGAAAAACGCAACCGAATCTTGTTATATCAATACGCAAACAAGGGTGGTTTGCATGAAATATTACATGGTAACTCTTAGAAATCTTTCTTTTTGAATTTAAGGATACATAAAGATATGGTTTTTATGAATATATATAGGGAAAAAGGGTGGTAATGAAGGTGGGATAGTTTTGAACTGGAACCAGAGAGTTAAAATTGCTTATGGAGCAGCAAGAGGTCTTGAGTATTTACATGAAAAGGTTCAGCCTCCAGTAGTTCATCGTGACATAAGGTCAAGCAATGTGTTGGTGTTTGATGATTTTCAATCAAAAATATCCGATTTCAGTTTGTGCAATATGTCTTCTGACAACACAGCTCGATTGCATTCCACAAGAGTTTTGGGAACTTTTGGCTACCATGCTCCTGAGTAAGTCTCCCTGCATGTTTCTTTTTGTCTTCATATAGGTTAATTGAAGGCACTATATGCATTCAGACAGAAGGGTAAAATGGTCATTTATACAGTCATTTGGTCCAAAAAAGAAACAGTCTTTATGACAGAGACATGACTTGTCCATTCAGCACTAACATAAGGGTGAAATGGTTGTTACTCTAAAAAAAAGAAAGTCAACACCTGCATCGTTAATCCATTTAGAAGGGTAAAAATGGTCATTTACTCATATTTAGACAGGTCATTCGGTCCAAAACCAAAAGACTTGAAATGGAAAATTGCAGGATATGTTTATATCATACTATGATTTTGAGATGATGTGACATTGGTGTTTGTTATTCAGATATGCAATGACAGGGCAAATAACACACAAGAGTGATGTGTATAGCTTTGGGGTTGTTCTTTTGGAGCTTTTGACAGGAAGAAAACCAGTGGATCACACAATGCCTAAAGGCCAACAGAGTCTTGTTACTTGGGTCAGTTACACTTTTACTTTTTTTTTTTTTTTTTTTAACACCATAATATAAAAAAAAAGAGAAACATTTTGTAGAAATAAAATGGAAAAGAATGCATAATAATAATACTCATATTGCTAAAGATATGCTTGTAAACAGGCGACTCCAAGATTGAGTGAGGATAAAGTGAAGCAATGTGTAGATCCCAGGTTAGGTAATGATTATCCCCAAAAGGCAGTTGCTAAGGTTCGTTTATATATTGTTTTATGTTTTAGGTTTTTTTTTCATTTTGGGTACAAATATCATACAATAAAGTAAATATATTTAATAATTTCAGATGGCAGCAGTTGCAGCACTATGTGTACAATACGAGGCAGATTTTAGGCCAAATATGACAATTGTAGCGAAAGCATTGCAACCACTTCTCAACTCAAAGCAATCAGCCTCAGAGTCTTGACCTTTGTGAATATTTATTAGACCACACTCACTCAAGATTCATGTCAGCATGTTTGACTACTTGAATCCCATTCCCTTGCTAATATAACAACAATCCCAGAGAAAGGATTCAAAGTGGTACAAGGACAAACAATTTTGAAGCTCAGAGATGATCATCTTCTTCCCATCCCAATCCCATGTATTTAAAGATTTAAAAGATTTTATCTTGTGTATTGTGTATTCTTTAGGGGAAAAACATATGTAACAATCTTGATCCACATTTGATTCATTGTTTTCCCCTACCGTAGCATTTATAAGTTGCTATAACATGTTTTTAGATAGTTTTCATGTAAAAACATTTGTACAACGGACCCACCATTAAATCAACACGAAAAAATCATTACAATGTTATTTTTTCTTCTTTTTTTAGTAAATCATATTCTACAATTATCATTTTCCATGATCATTGGTTTCTATATAAAGAAAGAGAAGCATATTTTACAACTATTAATAACTCCAAACAGACAACCAAGTAAAAACCAAACAATAAATGAAAAAGATCTTTTGCACCTTTGTATTCAAAAAAGTCTATTTGTATGTTCTCTTTCATCCACCCACCATTATCACAAAGAAAATACATCACCATTGGAAACACTTGCCCTTCAACTTAAGGGTCATATGACTAAATTATACTTGTGAAAATTAAATTTCTATCGAAAACAAAGAAACAAAAAACTAAAAATGATGGATTTTTCCAAAAGGTAGCATGATACAGAGTGTAGAGTAGATCATTGCACATTGCACAAATTCCCTACAAAGACTAACGATCTACTTCTTTCACAGTTTTTTTTTTCCCTTACATTGCTTTAAAAGCCTCTTTCGCCATCATCTGCAACATCAACATCATTAACATGCATACCTTCATTAAACAAAATAATCAATTAATACAATCACTTGCCTAAAATGAAAATGGATCATCTTCTTGTTCTAGGCTTGCACCTAAACTCAGCCAAAAGTGCAATATGATCTGAAGACCATTCTGGTGAAGGAAGTGCCGTATCTTTCCTCAAACTATCCTCATCCAAAAGCTCCAACAATGATTCCACACTCAAACTATCCGCTATAAATAAAATAAAATAAAAAAACAACACTTTGAATTACCACACTGAAATAAAATATAAACATATAAATATATAAATGTATACCTGAATAAAATATGTAATCAAGTGTGCCAATGAAGTCACGTGTACAATTAGTGAACAAGGGTTCGTTTGTATTAGGGTCAACTCTCCTCTTTTGTTGCTCATAACCAAGACTACCACCAATTCTAGCAAACGATGAGTATGCACTCACCTACATAATTATATAACCAAATCCATTCAAATTTTATAAAAACTCATGACATTTATATTATATTTTTCAAAAAAAAATGGTTTACCAAGGGAAGAGTGTGGGTGAGTTTAGTGGCAGGTCGCAAGATTCCAAGAGGGTCAACTGCTAAATCTTGATGCATTGGATCAACTTTTCCAATTGCAAGAAGTGCATGAGGGGCACTGAAATTCGGTTTATAATAAATAATTCAATAAACATTATATAACATAATAAAGTTTTTATTTTTATAAATATATATGACATAAGAATACAAAACATACCTTCCTGGAACTGAATTGAAGTCGCCACAGACTAACATTGGAATATCTGCACTTGCAGCTATCTTTTCCAATCCTTTTAACAGTGTGTGAACCTTCAATTTTCACAATTATATAGTTTTTAAGTTTTTTAACAAGAAGAAGAAAAAAAAAATGTTAAAGCTAAAACGAAAACAAATAACAAAAAAGATATGGGAAAAGATAAAAACCTGCCACAGTTTCACATCCTTTAGATCATGCTGAACATTCACATGGGTATTTGCCTACACTCCAAAACAAGGGAGAAAAAAGGGAAATTATAAAATTTAAAAACTTAAAAATACAAAAACCCGATAAATCTTTTTCAAAAAAAGACCCATAAATCTTACCACACAAACAAGTTGACGCTTCCCAAGATTATCAACACCTTGGTTGCTAAACTTAGCTTCTAGAACAACAATCAGTGCAATATTATCCTATTAAAAACAGAACATTCCCATTATTAATCAGAAATGACCAAATTACCCATGAGGAAACATAAATATAGAGGGGAAAAAAAGCTACCTTGACCAATCGATTCAAGGCTGTTTTCTTTTGAGCATTAGGAACCAAAGCATCAGTTAAAGATTGTGCAGCTTTATTAAACTCAACCTCGTATTTTTTAACATGTGAGAATCTATCTCTTCGAAAAAATGTTGCACATCCATCAATAGTCTGAATGCTTCCATTATAAACCTAAAATAGCAATTCAAATTACATAAACAAGAATTCTCCGACATTTTTTGATACAAGAAAGGTCAATAAAGTCAATAAAAACAAACCTCAGATGTCTTTTTCTTAAAAAGAGCCTGGTATCCATGCTTATCCAGCTCAGGGGCAAAAAACTCCTCAAAATGATCACTTTGAACCTCTTGAAGACAAACAATATCCGCAAGGTACCCAACAATTTCTCTTAACAAATTCTGTCTTCTATAAGGCCAAGAAAGGGCCCACGAAGGGCAATAACCATAAACATCACTGGTAGCATACGAATCACACAAGATGTTATATGAAAGCACAGTAAAAGTTCCAGAAGATGAATCCAAATGCCCTGTTCCATCAATGACTGAAATCAATCTTCTTGGACTTGGTGAAGGAGCTGGAATCACACGCGATGTCAGTATCGTGTTCCCATGTCCAACAGGCGATTTTGTTTCTGAATCTATAACAACACATTCAAACTTAAGAACATGGCCAATGTCATCTGCTGTTGGTGTGTATGTTTTTGAACGTCCAACTTCAAACCAAGTTTCACCACCGTTTCTTTGTGTGATTGTAGCAGGATACAATGGTAATGGTAGTGTACCATTTGTGTTATTCACCCCCGATGTTGTGTTATTGAATCTTCCGTAGATATCTTCTTCTTCATTTCCGTTTTCATTAACTGCAGTAGCAGCACGTTCATGGAGGACACGATGGTGTTGCCATGCATCTGAGAAACATTTTGGAGTGCAGTGGTAGCTTTTGGTTACAGGGATTTTGGCTTTCACGCAGCCTAAACACTGTAAAGTGGCTTGTTCAGATGGATGTACACTACAGATCGCGACTTTCTTATCACTTTGTATGCGATACCTGTAAAACCAGAAGATGTGTTTATTGTTAATTACAAATGAGTAAAGAGTAGCGACGAAGAGTAACTGACTAACCACTTATATCTCAGAAAATGATTGTCAATTGGAGAAGACTCAGGGACATCTTCGGTGGAGACAGTCTTATCGGGATGGCGGATGAGCACGTAGGGCGAAAGCTCGCAACCCACAATCGGAATATCGGACGGGAGGTGCACTCTCAGCACGCTCAGCATGCTTTTAATCACAACAACAACTAGCTTCAACAAACCCTAACCCTAATTTGATGAACAGCGAAGATGAGAGCAGAATAACAATAACGAATTCGAGCAAGAAAACGTGGCGGACACCTGGCGAATCCGCCATTACATATCTTGGACACGCGCCAGCCTTGCCCAATCTTTTGATTTTCTTTTTCAAAATCAAAAACCCTCCTTTGATTTGACCAAGATTCCAAGATCGATTAACAAGCTGCTGCAATGAAAGATCCGGAAGACGTGTGCTTTATCTCTGTATATCTTTGAAGAAATGATGGGACATGAAATTGGTAAAGGCTAATTGAATGATTGATCAGAGGAACGAGAATTTTAGGGTTTGAAATCGATTTGATTGGGCGTGTTGTATTTGGGGTTTTACAAACACAGATAAGAAGACGACTCAGTTTTCTTGTATATATCTATTTGTATGTAAACCGGGCATTATTCTCCTTTTTTTTGCATAGTGGTTTTTGTGGTTTTTATTAGGTGAGATTTTAGTTTATACTTTTAACATTTACATTATTTTTATTAATGTTTTTTATAAAATATCTAAAATTTGTAATTTTTGCTTGTCATCATTTGAGAAAATCTATGCGGCATGCAAAAATCTTTATATAATTTGTTAATATAAATTCTATTTTTTATTGTGTTTCTTAATTTCGAATTTTGGAGTTTTGTAAGTCATACTAATTTAGTTCTAAAGTATATATATATATATATATATATATATATATATATATATATATATATATATATATATATATATATATATATATATATATATATATATATATAGGATTACATTTTTTCCAAGTTGTAACAGTATATGGGTTATTTGGGAAATGAATTTGCTTGAGTGTCTCTTTAAAATTAAATGTGTACTGCTTGGCACGATCTGGTTGTTTGTAGAAAACATGAATGTTGAATCTTAAAGTTAAATCTTGTTGGATGTGGTTTTCACGGTAAAATGTTCCAACACTTTTTTGTTTGCTTGACGATGGTTTGGGTTTAGTTATGTTGAATAACACATGTGTGTGTTAGTCCACAAGCTTGCAGATCTAGAACATGCTATAGTAATTCAGTTTTACAACTAAAACATATCATGGACAATTTTTATTACACATTTTGCATGCAATTTTTTTTGCTAGATCTGATAGTTTTGTATTGAAATGTCTTACATTTACTTTTTTATTCCTAGTACGAGTTGAAGAACTTCTTTATTGCTGTAAATTTGTAGCACATTTATTATATTAGGTGGGTTTTGGTTGTGCGATGAACCGACTGCATATTCCTAGCAAGACAGTATGGTATATCTAGCATACCAAAGAATGGCCTTTTAAGTGTAATTGTTGACTACAATCAACCATTCAATTCCAATATCATCTTCTTTTGTGTCTGATTTGCTTAAAGCAACTTCATTTTTTGGATCATAGATTTATATAAAATCATCATTGTCACCTTTATTTTGATAGGTACCATCATTATCATCATGGTTATATGTAACATTATCATCATGACCAAATTTCTAATAATTTATTGGTTCGACATACTAAATTTTTCGTTCTACTAACATTTGACATGTAACTATCGATGTTTAATATGGTAGAACCGATGTTTGATTTGGTACAATTGGTGTTGGATATGTTACTATAGTGTATGATATTGTAATACCGACATTTAACAAGGTATGTTATATACAGGATCGACATACTGAATTTGTTTATATGCATATTGGTTAGTCATAAACAAATTTGTATAGGTATACATACCTTCTTGATTGTTGCTACCTCTTTCGATGGATCTGCTCTCATCATAATTTTTCCTTCTTATGCTATCGGACCCTCTTCCACTACTAGATTAGTCCCACTAACAACATATCAAATTTGTGATATTGTATTGAACAATATGTATCTTCTCCACTGGATCACCAAACTTGTTGGATAATTTTTTTTTAAACGATTCACATCATCCTCATCAGTTATCTATATAACCTATATCAATGTACGATGTTAGAAAAAACTCATTGATATTAGGTTTGTCCTGCAAAACTGACCTTTGTTTGACTAATTTATATAAATTTGGAAAATCTATATCTAAGGGAATTTCAACACCAAAGCTTTTTTTACAAATAGTCTAACATTCATCCATTCCTCTTTTATGATTGTCATGAATAACCGACACACACAACAATAAAATAATCATTTAGAATATTTGAACTCATTTTATCTAAACATGAACAGAAAGGGTAAGTTGGAAAAAATTGCTAGTGAACCAGACAAAAAAAGTGTACAAATTTGGCTCCATAAACCAAACAATTGGTTATGTAAACTGGTTGTTTCAAAACAATTTCTTGTAAGATAACATGCTTTACAATGTACATATTTTTGTAGTTATCTATATAACATATTTCAATGCAGGGTTGTAACATCCCATTTTCACAACAAAAAATTTCATTTTTAATTATGGTAAAACTTCAAATTTATAGAATCCAAGTCAAGAAAACAATTTGTTCTAAAGTACATTTGCTTAAAAATCAGAGTAATATAATAAACGCAGAATCTCCATTGTTGCTGATGAATGTGTATAGTCACGCATTCGCCTCCCCACGATCATCACTGGTACCTGAAAAATATTTAATTCACAACTATATACCAAAACTTAGTGAGTTCCCTCAAAATACCACACACTACAATATACATACAATGCATACACATCGGACCCACAACATGAAGATTGGATTGCCCCAAGTGTAACATCCTGAACCCTAAGGTACTCAAATTCTTCATTTATTGCCTTTTGGAGGGATCTCAAGATGTGAGTTTTTGGTAATTACGTCGTGAGATGTCGTTGACTTGTTGACCTGTATTTTGGAGTCTCACGACGTGAGCGCGACTTAATGACCCCAAACCCTAATTTTCGAGAATTAAGATAATGATAGGCTAGGCTTGCCCATCCTCAACCTTTCTCACCCTATAGGCATATGCAAACCCTAGATTTCGATTCCCCTTGAGATACTTGGTGTTTTCTTGTGGAAAGGAAGGAAAATGAGAGAAGAAGAAGCGTCATTGTGAAGGGAGTAATAAGGAATCATCGTCTTCCTCAGTTGTATGGTTATTTATATTTGTTGATTATGTGTTTATGTTTATCTATTACATATGTCAACATATTGTGTTGGGTTGAGATGGTATTGTTTTGTACGGTAGCCAACAAACCCGTGAGCAATCAGTCATAAGTTGTAAGCCTCGAGGGCAAGTTATACTTATGTTGTGTAATGCCCGAAATCTTGAGGAAAAATTGTTGAGAATAAGCCTAATTCGAGTTGAGCACGGTGAGTTGGAGGAACCAACTCGACGTGTTTAGGATGGAAGAATTGTGGGGATTAAATGAACCAACACGGCGAGTTAAGGTGCCTCAACTTGGCGTGTTGGTGGCTGGGAAGGTAACCCTGATTTTTAGGGTGTTGCACCCTATGTAAAGGCCTCAAGTTCATTTGGATGTTCTCCTTATCAGCCTCCATTGTTGTCAAAACCATAAAACGAGTTGTAGCATCCATTGTCAAGCATTTGAGCCTTGGAAGAAAGTTTGGTGGTCATTGTTGTGCATTGTGAAGGAGTTAGAAAATCTTGAAGTTCTAAGCTTGGATAAGGAAGTCTTGGATCCAGAATCATTATCCATTATGCAAGGAGTTTGAGGTATCAAGTTCTTATCTTGATTGATAGATGCTTGGATCTCTCTTTTGTTGGATTAGGTGTCTAAATCCATAACTATTTTTGGTATGTACTTGATTTGATTATGAGCATGGTCCTTTTGGGTTGCCTTCACTCATGCATATTGATAGGTTGAAAAAAGGAGCGAGAGTAGAATTTATTATATGAATAATAAATTCGTACTCAAAATGGTTTTATTAATATATTACAAGATTAATATATTATTTGGAAATCATATTATTTGATTAGTAATGATCGGAAATTAATTTGGTGATCAAAAGAGACTGATTAAATAAAGGGGACTGATATTGCAATTAACTGTTAGTTGTTGGTTGGCTATGGACTCCTACTAGAAGAGATTGGACGAAATCTATGGGAAACCCATAAGGATTTCGTCCAAGGGGCTTTCTATAAGGTCTCTATGGATTGATTAAGCCCTAAGCAAGGAAATTAGGGTTTCCACCATAAAACCCTAATAGCCTCAACTATAAATAGATCCCTTAGCATATGGAAATCGGCCCTATTTCTTCTTTGAGTTGCCCTAGCCGATTTCACCTCTCTCCCAAGTCATCTTCTTGCATTGAGTGTTTGTGACTACATTAAAGGTGCAAAACTGGGGGCACTAAGCTTTCAAAGGTCAAGGAGTTCTTTTTATTACTAAATAACAAGTGAGGTAGGGTTTCTAACCCTAATCATATGTAATTTTCGAAATTGGTATGCTGTGACTGATGGGTTTTGGTCATAAGACATCCTATGTGCTCATACAAACCCTAATGCTTGGATCTAGGTTTCTCTATTGTACATGCTTTGAATCCAATACTATAAACCCTAATTCTAGCATATGGAAATTGATATTAACATATAATTAGGTTTAAGAATGTCTATTAAGATTATTATAAAACACATTTCATAAACATCTTAATATTGAAAAATCTATGACTAGAGTCACAATCATAACTTTTATGCTCCCACTATCATGATTATTATAAAACATAACACTTATGCTCCCACTAGCTTCGACATGTATTCATAAACATCTTAACTTCCAGAAAGACAATACCTATTGAATTTCTTAAGTCCATGTTTCTAATACTTAATGCTTTGATAATCTTTTATCAAGGCCTCTTAAACTTATACACCTTTGCCTTAGATAGTTCATATGTGTGTCTAAACAATTAAGACTAATTGCCAAACCTCACAATTTAAATCATGGAAATGGATACCGTAACCATGATCGAATTCGAGAATGCAATTTTACAATCACTATCTTCTTAAAATCTATCTTAGTGAAAGCATTTCCTCACAATCATTTTCATGAAGGAGGAAATCTTATGACACTTAGATTTAAACGGTGTATGTGTTCCTATCCATGTGAATTTGTTAAAACCAAAGTTTACGACAAATTCAAACTCATATGGATCGAACTTTCTTAATATCGATTTCTTGCCTTATGGTAGCACAGCTGCCCACCATGTCTTCCAAGTAGTTAAGCAGTTCACCCTTTCCTATCAATGTACCTTTCATTGATTAAGGTGCCTTGCCTTTTATGCGTTCAACATGAGAACTCATAGAACTCACATGCATAATTAACTTAATTGGAATAGCACAGAAACAAAATAACGTCAAAACGATAGGTTGTTAACCTTAACTCGTGTGCTAGTGATGATCGATAAGGTTTATTTGATTTGTTCTTGGAACTTTTCAAGACCATTAAGACTCCCACTGACTCCTTGACATATAAGATTCTTTTGTCAATAAACATTTCTTGACAAACAAATATTCAAGAGTTAGTGTAGTTTTTATCATAACATTTTATAAATTGGTCCTAGTTGGTCTTTGTCTTATCCAAGACATCACAACTTTCCACATTTAATGAATGTTATAAACCTTCTTAATACTTTTCACTCAATGTCACAATCTTAACTTTAAGACTTGTTATTGGAACGAAGTATGATTGACTTCTTGATTTAACCATTTCTTCAATTCTTGATTCCTCTTCTTAAACATACAATTGTACTAAGACTCACTTGGAGGATCAATTGAGATATGGTTCTTAATCATTAAGATCTATCATAAAGCATAAAAGGTACTCTCCCTTCTTCTTAGAATGGAGAAACTTTTATCTTTCTGCCTACTCGATTCTTCTTATTCGTTCTGCTATTGATTTAAACTTTTTCAATCAATTCAGAATTACACTTAATCTTGTAAGTATAATCATATTTACTAAACCTTTAGTAAATCATGACGAATATCATTGTTACTCTTATGGTGGACTTGATCAACACGCAACTTTGTGTGCTCGATCTCCTAGTCCTTCACTTGACACTTTGTCAATGAATTAGTCTAATTTCCAAAATATGAAATTTCTCATTCATCGTGCAACCAAGTTGCATGATTCCAAGTTTCTGTCCAATTGAAACTTGGGCAATGAGAAACTCTCCTTATTTGGTAAATTCTCGACTTTCCATAAATAACATAAATAAGAACCAAATCCATTATTGCTAATAATAGAAACATTCAAACACCAATTTTTCATATACGCCATTGCAAGGATAAATAAATAATATAAAATCAAATTTTATTTTATTGCGGAAAAAAATTTTGTCCTTACAATGCAATTCATTGAAAAACTATGCTAATACATATTTCTTAGCAATCTAATTCTAACTCTAAGTAGTAGCTCAAGAATCTAATCCTTGAGAAATGCGATCGAAATTCATTCCTTCACGGTTAGATTCTGCTCACTTCTTCCCTTAAGCTTTCTTTCTTTTCTTCGATCCTTCAAAACATCAATTGTAATCTTATCACATTATGTATTAAGAATCTAGAATAGAAGCTTAAAAGAGTTAGTTAATGGATTTTACCTATATTAGAGCCATACGTTTCGACTCTCCCATCTCTTAAATCTCTTAGGTAAATGGGGCAACTTCGTCTCCAATGCCCTTTCTTTTGGCAATAAAAGCAAATTGACTCTTTTGGAACATGACATGGAACTACTTCAGACATTGCCTTTTTCTTATGATCAAACTTTTTGATCATAGCATGTCTTTCGTTACCATTTTCTTTATCCATAGAGGTCTTGAAGGCAGATTTACCAATCAACTTTGCTTTTCTATTGTGCCAAACCATTGCTGATTCAGCAGCAATAAGCATATAGGTGAGATCTATAAGGGTCACGTCGTGGTTCATCATATAGTACTCTCTTACGAACTCACTATACGAGTTAGGAAGTGACTGATGAACCCAATCAACATCCATCTCCTCACCGACAACGGATCCCATCATTCTTAACCTATCAATGTGTGACTTCATCCCTAGGACGTGTGCACACACCGTCTTTCCTTCTTTATGTTTACTTGCCAAAAGGGCTTGAGTGATCTTGAACTTTTCAAGCCTTTGAACTCGTGGGTTAGGGAGAATAATTGGAGGAGGAAATGAAGCATGATTTCTTGTTCCTCGATCGAATCGTGGAATATCATCTTCATGTGGAAAGCTTGTTCCACGGGATTTGGGAAAACCATAGTTGTCGAACTTTGACATCTACAATACGAGAGAAAACGAATTCAAGTTAGTTGATTGAATGAGTCCTTAGCAAATCATCCAAATGAGATACTAAGGCTAGGACCCAACACAATATTCTACAACTTGGGAGAGGGATGTCGTAACCCTAATTGCAGAATATTTGAAGGTAAGTGAATGACGATTCACTAATTTCCACCACGAAAAACGAAAAAGAATTTAAGTTTTAAATATATGAAAACTCCTAGATCCTTTGAGATTCATTGAACTTTCAATGGCATGTTTAAATCTCGATATGCCCCTCTTGTTTGTGACTGGGATGCCGAGGATCACAAAGCGGGTGTGAATAACCATGCAAACTTACATGGTGCCCTCACATGTTACAGTCACCTATTCGATGTGCCGGTAAACCACACACGCTCCACTAACGACTTTGCAAGGGCACAAAGTGTAATTTCATGGAATTGCATCAATTCACTTTTGCCTAAGTAACTAAGATTGGGAATTTTATGAAAACATTTAGTTACTTTAACAATTCATTATACTTATAATGGAAGGTTTCGTCCTATCCTACCCGTTCGGCTAACGACCCTCCACTAGTCAAGAGTGCGGTGGGTAAGAGTGGATACCCATTCAATTGCCATTTTATAGGCAATTTCCTTAAACACCCCTTATAAATCAGCTTCGTGAATGAGGCCTACTAACGGTAAGACTGACTTTTACTCATACATATATATAATGTTAGAATTTTAATGTTATATATATATATATATATATATATATATATATATATATATATATATATATATATAGTATAGGGTGTATTTTACACTTTTAAAATACTAGGTGGTCTAATTTAACAATTATACTTTTAGTTCAGTTAAATTGTATACCAAGACTTTATGGATTTACTAAATCTCTTTTAATTATACACCTTAATTAATTAATAAAACCATAAGGGTGTGATTTGAACTTTTTCAAAACAATACTAGGGTTTTTAGAATTTAACATTCCTAATTAACCTTTTAATCAACTTTTAAATTCCAAAACTTGAGGGCAAGTTTTGAAACATTCCAAACATTAGGGTTTAGAATTTAAATATACATCAAAATTAAACAATTAATCAAAATTTAAATTCCAAAACTTGAGGGCAAGTTTTTGAAACATTTCAAAATATTAGGGTTTTAACTATTTAAATTTCAAAACAACAAAACTTTTGGGTTCAAATTTAAACTATAAAACCTAAAGGGGAAAATATGAAACATTTCATAACAACAAGGATCAAATAACAAATAATCTAAATTAACAATTAATCACATAATTATCCATATTTGATTTATTTAATGATTTCTTGCAAAACAATTTATCAATTTAGTCAAAATAATTAATCAATTATCACATAAGGAAACAATTATCTTATTAATTGATAAATATCTTCAATTAGATCAAGAATATAGTCAAATATATCATAAAATCGGATTTATATTGATCTAATATGATAAGGTAACTATCCATAAGCAAAAACAGCAAGAAATCCCAAAAATAGCTCCATCTGACGCTCGAACTCGCCGAGTACCCCCATGGACTTGTCGAGTCCACAGTGGGACTCGCCGAGTCCATCATGCAGAACCACAAAAGTCAAATTTTTTCAACATACAAGGCATCAATACAATAGAAACCAATCTAGTCTCTGATACCACTGATGGGTTTTGGTCATAAGACATCCTATGTGCTCATACAAACCCTAATGCTTGGATCTAGGTTTCTCTATTGTACATGCTTTGAATCGAAGACTATAAACCCTAATTCTAGCATATGGAAATCGATATTAACATATAATTAGGTTTAAGATATTACCTTGATTGTTATGTAGCAATAACAATCCCAATTCCTCTTTGAATTGACTTTGGAAGGCTTAGAGTCACAAGTGTCACTCCTCTAATGGCTTACAAACACCAAGAGCAAATGGAGAAGGTATAAGGAGAGAGGGGAGGTATAAGAATTCGTCCCTACGAAGCCTTGGGAAGGTCTGGATGAAATCAAGATCCAAAGGGGGTTTATATAGGTGTAGAGATAGGGTTTCAGTCCTTATCCTTATCTAGTTGCTTACTTACCAAGCAACCCATAAGATAAGCCTTGAATCCTTATCATAGTCGAATTCTAAGGTCCTTATCACCTCAAATTCGTCCAACCTATCCTTAAGATAATCCTTACCTTATGTTGTAACTATCACATAGTTACAATTCAGCCCCTCTAGTTTAATTAATTACATTTGATCACAAAATTAATTCTTAATTAATTATTGACCAATATTAATTAAACAAATATGATTTCTCCTTTAATATATTATTCTTATAACATATTAATAAATCATAATAATCTCTCTCTCTATTTATTTCTCCAATCAAGTTGCTTTGGTGAAGGCAACCCAAAAGGACCATGCACCATCGGGTCAAGTACATACCAAAATAGTTATGGACTTAGACACTAATCCAACAGTGACATCCCCAATTTCACGGCCAAAAAACACCGATTTGTTTATGCTTTGTTTTTTAAATCAGAGTAATCTTTTACAGAAAACAATTGCGTAATTTGTTCCCAAAACAAAATATGATAAGAATTTATCAAAGCATTTCTTTAAAGAAATTTATTTTCATTATATAACAAAATCTCGGGATGTCATGTCCAATACAGACCAAAAGCATAAACATAACAAAATAGACCTTACAACAGTTATTCACAACTATTGACCTATAATCCAAAATCTCTCGTTATTTTCAGCCAACTTATGCTCTCGTGTCATAACCTATAATACAAAGAAAACTAAGTGGGTCAGGCTTGGGAGCCTGGTGAGAATATAGGGTTTTCATCCCACAATGTTATATATATATATATATATATATATATATATATATATATATATATATATATATATATATATATATATATATTAGAACTCACAAACTTATATAATTTCACCATATAAAAGCAACTTTTATCCCACCCCATCGATCCTCACAATGATACGATCTAAACTCTCGTATCTAAAACCATCCTCTTTACCTGATCCTTACTCACGGATCTAAAACTAATCTCTTCACCTGATCCATACTCCCGGATCTAAAACTAATCTCTTCACCTGATCCATACTCCATATCTAAAACTAATCTCTTCACCTAATCCATACTCCCGGATCTAAAACTAATCTCTTCACCTGATCCATACTCCCGGATCAATAATTGTGCCCAATCCATACTCCCGGACTAGGGATAACTAACTTAGTCTTAATCCATACTCTCGGACTAATAACAAGTTTATCTCTTTACCTGATCCATAATCCCGGATCTAAAACTAACCTCTTGATCTCATTATCCAACTCATCTTTTATTACACACCAACTATCTCATCTACCCATGTTCTACAGATGTAAAATACGTATACAGTTTAACTCATTTAAAACTATATAAAACATCCATTCCACAGTCATCTCGAATAAACAACAATATATAAACACATAACACGTATTTCATAGCAAATATTTCATATTTATGTGTTAGAAGAGAGTGACTACACACTCACCCAAAACATATACTTAATACATTCAAACAATACTTGTATTAAAATCGTTTTTACGAAAGTGACTATCCACTCACTTAATAAGACGATGACCGGACAACACCTCGTCTATTAAAATATTATTCTTCGCTGAAACCGGGATGTTTTCTCCAAAACTAGGCTTCACGCGGGTAGAGTATCGGCTCGAAAACTCTTTTTATCAGTATCTTCGGGGCTTCGGGACTCGGGATTAATATCGGGGCTTCAGGATATTTCTTGCACGTAAAACGATGCAAAAACGAGAGAGAAGGAAAGAATATGAGCAAAGAACTCGGCTGCCCTCGACTTCTATTTATAGGGGCTGAAACCCCGAGTTACGCTGGGCGTAACCCCAAATTACGTTGGGCGTAATCCTCCGTCGACATGTACGTTGGGCGTACATCTAGGTACGTTGGGCGTACCGGGTGGATAGGGTCGGATGAGTCATGGGTTTGGTATTATCTGGTTTTATAATTAAATAAATATATTTTAATTAATTAAAAACTTCAGAAATTCATATCTTCCTCATAAGAACTCCTTTTTCGACGTTCTTTTTATCCACGCGTAGGTGAGACTATGCTCTACAACTTTCGTTTAGACTCTGTCGGCTGATTTCGACTTTATTTTTATTATATTATTTTTAGTAGGCCGGGACATGAAAACTCCGTTATAAATTCATAACTTCTTCCTCCGACGTCCGTTCCCGTCTGTCGTTTTACCGTTGCACTACTATTAACGAGATCTTTGATTCTCATTTAGATTGTTTCGGCTAGAAATCACTCGATCTTAAAATTGAACTTCAGGTTGCATACCGCTAAGCTGAAACTTAGAAAAATCATAACTTCCTTGTACGAAGTCAGATTTAGACGTTTTTTTTATGCATGCTCTCAATTTAACAAACTCTACAACTTTTGTTTAAATCACTAATGCTAAATATCGCTCTATCGTAAATTCACTATTTACGTCGCACTGTGTCGTACCGGTTTTGTCGCAAAACTTCGACAAGTCATAACTTCTTCGTTATAACTCGAATTTCAACGTTCTTTATATGTATGGAATCATTGTAACATATACTACAACTTATTTAAGATTATTCATTCTAAATAATCTTCTATCAAAAAGTCCTTTTTGACGTTCATCGTCTCTAAATTGACTAGCCCTGATCTACGGGCGTTACATTAGCTAGATTAGGGTTTATGCTTTGAAAGATTTTTTGCATGTATAACTTGAGAAAAACCTAGATCCAAAGCAATTAGGGTTGCATGTACACCATAGGAATGTTATAATGCTCAAAACCCATCATCTTTTGGGTTAAATTGTCATGATTTAGCCATGGTTTGGATGGATGTTGGGATTAGGACGTCCCAAAGCCTTATTCTTTCAGATATGGGGTTTCAGGGACTCTTTTGTCATAAAGATGCCAACTTTATGAATTTAAGGGCTTCATGCATTCGTTAAGCCCCTTATTAAGCCCTTCTTGGGCATTTGGGTTTCTCCTAGGCATGCATGAATGTAAAGTTGGCAACTTTACATGGTTTTCCATCTCTAGGTTTTCAGATCTGCATTTTGGGGTTTTGTCTTTGAAGATTAAGTGCTTAATGGTTAATCCCTCACGCTTTTTAAGTCTAGGGTTTGGGTTTGGACTCATTTCAGTTGTTCCTATGGGTAAAGTTGGAAACTTTACCCTTTCTAGATCTCAGGTTGGTCGAGATCTGAGCTTTGGAGCTCTTGGGTTCGATGAAGGCAACTTAACGTATTAAGTTGTTGGGTCTGGAGCGAACTCGGCGAGTTTGTTCGTCAACTCAACGAGTTGGTTTGGTTTTCCTTGTTTCAAAGTTGATGGAGAAACATGCGGAGTTGAAGAGCAACTCAGCGTGTTGGGTCAACATGGATTGTTGATCTTGACTTTCGACTGTTGTCCTTGACCAAGTTTGTCCTAAGGGGGTACTTGACGTAATCTGAATTGTAGCTAAGGAAAATTTTGGCTTCAGATAAGGCCCATATGGGGTTGGGCCCAATTTGGAAAATTAAAACATTAGTGAACCTTTGTGGACCTTTTGGATTTGGGCCTCAGTTTTGAATTCATGTTGGGTCAGGGGTAAAATGGTCATTTTACCCCAAGTATGGTTGGTGGGCCTTAGAATGGTACCCAATTGCTAAATGGGTGTTATTTTGATCCGATAGCTCAGGGGTGTCGTCAGGGAAGCAGCTATCGGGTGTGTCAGAACTCAAACTGAGGATTGGTAAAGTTTTCAAAGGAAAAATATTTTCAAAAAAAGAGTTTTTAAGGTAAGAGAAGCGTGTGATGCATGCAATCGGCCGAGCTCAAGTAAGTTTTCCTAGAATAACCACACATGTTATCTGTTATGATTTGATTTATGAATCTGTGACTTGCATGCTAGTGCTGATTAGTTAGTGGTAGTTTGATCTTGATGGGTTTTATACAAAAGAACATCCTATGTGCTCATGAAAACCCTAAAGCTTGGATCTAGATTTCTCTATTGTACATGCAATTCATCCAAGACTTAAGAACCCTAGATCTAGCATACATATTTCAAAATGATCATATAAGAACAAATCTAGATGATTACCTTTACAAGAATAGCTTGAATCTTCTTGTCTTGGAGCTTAGAGTCACAAATGTCACTCCTCTAATGGCTTATAAACACTGCAAGCAAGAGAATGACTTATGAGAGGGAGGAAGAGCACCAAAAACGACTAAGAACCCTTAGGGATTACTTCCACACGTTTTTGGGGGCCTCAGGGGTTCCTTATATAGTGAGGCTATTAGGGTTTTGAACTAGGAAACCCTAATCCGACTGCGTAGGCCTTAAGCAGCCCATGGACTCCCTCCTTAGAGGCCTTGGACGAATTCTAATGGGTTTCCCCATAGATTTCGTCCACTCTAACTTCTATGGATTCCATTAGCCCAATATTCAACTATCACGCAATTGACAGTTCTAGTCCCCTTTATTTAATTAATGTCTTTTAGCCACGAAATTAATTCTTAATTAATTTCTGTCTAATATTAATTAAATAATATGATTTCTCCATTTCATATAATATATTAATAAGCCATAATAATCTCTCTTTCTCTCTCTCTCTCTCTCTCCATAAATCATCCTATCTAGTTGCTTTAGTGAAGGCAACCCAAAAGGACCATGCATAACCGGGTCGAATACTTACCAATTATAGTTACGGGCTTAGACACTAATCCAACAGTCTCCCACTTGGATAAGTCTAGTAACTATAAATGTAAGTTTTAACCGATTAGCAATCGTAGCTCTCAAAGACGTTGTCGAACTCTAATCTTATCAGCAACCTGTCCTTTAGATAAGGGATCATATATTCCTCCATTCTAGATATCGTATAGACATGAGACATGGATTATAATCATTCTCTCAGTCTATGTGTTGTTTCCCGATTTCCGATTTATGACGACTGACAACATACTACAATTGAACACATCAACTTAGTCCTGGCTTGGCCAAGCACTTAGGGTGTCATCACTAAATCATCGAGGGGCCTACATATATCGCTTTTATCCCACTTTGGGTAAAAGGAATGGATAAACTTTGACTCAATGCTCGCTTGTACCCACTCCTCAAATCACAGACAACAATATGTTTTATAACACCAAGTTACTGGTGCGTTTACATATTATCAATGTGCAACCGACTTGCAAAATACAACTCACACATCTCGATTTCAAGAATATAAGATATTATCGTCTCACCAATCACTCGAGATAAAATCCATGAAGCGATCCAAGTGAGCGTGGGTTTAATCCAATACTCAAATCATATTCATAAGCACTCATGAATGTTGCAGCAAACTTTTGCTATGTCTAATACACTTTAGATAATCTAGAAGCCAATTCATGACAATCTTCATTCGTACCTACTCCCAAAGTATGAGCAACTGTGGATGGTTTGAATAATCTCATTATTCAGGAAGTCAAAACATGCAAAGCGAAACACAATAATAATCGAATCCAATATGGCCCCGAACTTTTAAGTATAAATAAAACTCCTTTTATTTAGTCACCATATTGATTGCACATTATTCATTGTATAATGTTTCAGATAATCAACTTATTACTTGAATTATAACAGCAGTTGTCCTATACACCAAGCATGCACACTCTATTATCCTATGGTCCATACTTTGTGAAATAGTTCAATTGAAATCATTTCCAATGATGCTCATTTACAATCCCTAATCCTTATCGTTAGTGTAAGAACACATAAATTCTTTGTCACTATTAGAATATGTTAGATTCTAACATTTTATGCAACTATCCTTTTTGTAATCTTATTGCACAAAAGTCACCAAAACTTTGCCAATGAAATTACAAAGTGCTCTATTGGAGATTGTTACAAGACAATTCCATAGATGTGAAGTCTCACATTCAAAGTACATTCCTTTGAACATCCTTATTGCATAAAAGTTTCTAATCTAGACATAAATTCTTAACGTCCAATTCCCAATATGGAAACATTTCCATATTTACCATATGATAACTCATTATTAATAGAATCATATCTAATCATAATAATGACATTATAGTCCATTCGTTACCACACTTCCAACTGCCCACAAGTGACCAATCATTGGCGAACCTTAGATTGTACTTGACAGTTGTTTAATTATTTTAGTCAAATTCGGTTCTAGTCCCTTTTCCCTCAATGCCCTAGGCATTTGGAAAATTTTAGAACGGTCGAATATTACAGCATATGCAATTAATCCTATACCCGAAGCGTAAGGGACACAATTCATAATGAAAAACATGATACTTTACCAGTTCCTTGCTATAATATTGCCATATATAGAATCCTTTTAAGTTAAATATTTTCAACGTAACATCCATATATGTCTTTCGACTAAATTCAATTAAAAAATTCTCGATCTAAGCCTTTAGATTTGAAATGAAGTATAATATTCTTTCCCTTAATTATAGCAAAACAACTTTTTAACCCCTGCAACTTTGCAAAGTGAAACTTTTGTTTTCTTTAATTAATATTACTAACTTTTAACACTCAAAATAATAATCATGCTCCCATTAACATGATAATTATCTCCATACCAACATAACATTTATGCTCCCACTAGCTTTGACACGTATTCAAAAAACATTTGGACTTCTAGAAAGTAATACTTATTGACTTCCAAAGTTCATATTTCTAATATGATATGCTTCGATACACCTTTATCTAAGCTTCTCAACCTCATACACCTTTCCTTAGATAGCTTATATGTGTGTCTAAACAATTTCAGCACTTATAGCAATAAGTCTTAAATGTTTAAACTAATTTCCAAATCTCACAATTCGAACTATGAAGAGGGATGTCGTAATCATAATCGAATTTGAGAATGCAGTCTACACAATTGCTTTCTTCTTAAAATCTCTCTTAGTGAAAGCATTTCCTCACAATCATTTTCATGAAGGAGAGAAACCTTATGACACTTAGATTTTATAGTGTATGTGTTCCTATCCAAATGAATTTTCCATAACCATAATTGTAAGATAATGTTTGTGACAAATCCAAACTCCTATGGACAGAACTTGTTCATTCTTGATTTCTTGCGATCAAGGGTCCCAACATTGCTTCCAAGTTATTTAGCAGCTCACCTATACCAGTCAATGTACTTTCATTGAACAAGGCGCTTGCCTTATGCAATCTATTGAGAACTCATAGAACTCATATGTATAATCAACTCAACTAGATTGGAACAGAAACAAGAATACGTCAACACGATAGGTTACAAACCTCAAGTCGTGTGCTAGTGTTTAATAATAGGTTACTCTTGATTAGTTCTTGAAACTTTTCAAGATCATTTAGACTCCCACTGACCTCTTGACATATAAGATTATATTGTCAAGAAAACATTTCTTGATAAACAAATATTCAAGAGTTAGTGCAGATTCTTATCAAGACAAACACTACACACAATTGGTATTAGTAGGTCTTTGTCTTATCCAAGACATCATAATTTACCAATTTCAAACGTGCAAGAGTAAGAAAAACAATTTTCTACTTCACATTTGATGAGTGTGTTAGAACTTCTTAAGATGTGTCACTCAATTCACAATCTTGGAGTACGACTCTAAGACTTGATTTTGGAACGAAGTATGACTCATCCTTTTGATTTAACCATTTCAACAAGTTCCGATTCCTCTTCTTAGCCATACTAGTGCACTAAGATGCCTTTAGAGGAATAATTGTGATATGGTTTTGTAATCAAAAAGACGATCATAAAACACGATACAAAAGTACTCTCCCTTCTTCTTAGATTGGAGAAACTTTTATCTTTCTGCCTAATTGAATCTTCTTATTCGTTCTGCCATACATTGAAACTTTTCAATGATTCAGAATCACACTTAATCTTGTAAGCATAACCACATTTACTAGACTTTTAGTAAATCATGACGAATAATTTTATCATTCTTTGTGGTGGACTTGACTAGTGCACAACATTGTGTACCAGTTCTCCTAGTCCTTCACTTGACTCTTTGTCAAGGAATTAGTCTTAATTTTCCAAATATGAAGGTTCTCATTCATCATACAATACAAGTTGTATGATTCCAAGTTTCTATCCAATTGAAACTCGGGGCGACAAGAATCTTTCCCTATTTGGTAAATTCTCGACATTAGCACAAATAACATAACTAATAATCACATCCATTGCTAAAACTAGAAATACACAAACGTCAGTTTTTCATTCATGCCATTGCAAGGAAATATATAAATAAGACAAAACCAAAATTTATTTTATTTATAAAAGGTACAGGAAAACTTGTCCTTACAATGCAAATCAAATGAAAACCACGCTATTACATATTCGTAAGCAATCTATCATAACTTTAACAGTAGCAGCTTCAAAAATCCGATCATCGAATCATGCGATCGAAATCCATTTCTTCGCGATCAGACTCAACTCACTTCTTCCTTTAAGCTTCCTCTATTTTCTTCGATCCTACAAAACACCAAATGTAATCTTATCACATCATGTATTTAGAATCTCGAAATAGGAACTTAATAGAGTTAGATAGTGGATTTTACCTGAAGAAGAGTCATACATCTTGACTCTCCCATCTCTTAGATCTCTCAGGTAGTCAAGGCAGCTTTGTAACCAATGTCCCCTATTTTGGCAGTAGAAACATACAGATTCTTCTAGAATGGTACACATGACTATCTTAGAATCAACCTTTCTCTTGCAAGGAGAAAACTTTTCTGGACTTCCAATGTTGCCATTGCCCATAGAAGGATGGGATATTGATTTACCAGAAAAATTTGCTCGACCAGTGCACCAAATCATTTCTGATTCAGCATCAATAAGCAAATAAGTCAAATCAATGAGGGTCACGTCATGTTCCATCATATAGTACTCTCTAACGAACTTACCATATGAGTCGGGAAGTGAGTAAAGAACCAAGTCAACACCCAACTTCTCCGAGACATCGACGCCCAACATTCCCAATCTATCAGTATCCAACTTCATATCTAAGACATGAGCGCATATTGACTTTCCATCTTCGTGTTTTTCGCCAATAGGGCTTGAGTGACCTTGAACTTTTCAAGTCTTCGAACACGTGAGTCAGGGAGAATTATTGGAGGAAGTGGAGGAAGTGAAGCATGATTTCCATTTCCACAATCCAATCGTAGAACATCATCTTCAGGTGGAAAACTTTTTCCAACAGATTCAGGAAGACCATAGTTGTTAGACTTTGACATCTACAAAACGGGAATAATTCAAGTTAGTTGATTGGAATCCTTGATATAACACCCAAATGGAATATCAAGGTTAGGACCCAACACAATATTCTACAATATGGAAGATGGATGTCGTAATCCAAATTGCAGAACATTTGAAGGTAGGTAAATGACGATTTACCAATTTCCACCATGAAAAACAAAAATTGAAAATTAAGTTTTAAATGAATTGAAACTCCTAGATCTTTTGAGATTCATTAAACTTTTCAATGACATGTTTAAATCTCGAGTGTGTCCTTCGTTTGTGACTGGGATGCCGAGGATCACAAACAAGTTGTGGATAACCATGCAAATATATATGATGTCCCCAATGTTACAGTCACCTAATTGACGTGCCGGTTAACCACACACGCTCCATCGATCTATGACAAACATCGAGTCACCCTTTGCCACCTTTTCTTAGAGCCCAATTAGTGTACCTGTTAACCACACACGCTCAACTAACGTCTTAACAAGGGTACACAGTGTAATTTCATGTAATAGCACCAACTCCACATTTTTCGTAAAGTAACTAAGATTTGGGAATTTATAAAACATTTGGTTACTTCGTATTTCATTATGCTTATAATGGAAGGTTGTGTCCTATCCTACCCGTTTGGCTAATGACCATCCACTAGTCAAGAGTGCGGTGGGTAAGAGTGGATACCCAATGACAGTCATTTTAAAAACCGATTCCTTAAACACTCCTTATAGACCAACTTCGTGAATGAGGCCTACTAACGGTAATACTGACCTTTTACTTATACATATATAATATTAAACTTTTAATTCTATATAGTATAAGGATGTATTTTACACTTTTAAAATATTAGGTGGTCTAATTTAATAAACTATACTTTTAATTTAATTAAACATAAACCATATCATTATGGATTTATTAACTTTCTTTTAATTATACACTTAATTAATTTAATAAAACCATAAGGGTGTAATTTGAATTTTTTCAAAAAACTAGGGTCTTAGAATTTAATATTTCAAAATTGAACTTTTAATCAAAAATTTAAATTCCAAAACTTGAGGGTTAGTTTTGAAACTTTTCAAAACTATCTAGATCAAATTACAAATAATTAAATTAATCAAATAACCGGTAAGTATCTAAATTTGACCTAATTCAATTTCTTTCAAGATAATTCAAAACAAAATTACAAATAATTAATATTTATCTTATAAAACAAGTAATTATCTTAATTTTGACAATTATCTTCTATTTTGGTAAGGATAATCACCAAATATTGATAAAATTCATATTTTATTAATGGAAAACGTTTTTGGTAATTATCATTCAGCAAAACAGCAAGAAATCCCGATTTTCCCTCTGTCTGACTCCTCGACTCGCCGAGTCACTAACTAGACTCGCCGAGTTGGGCTGACTCGCCGAGTTAGGTCGGGAAAAGGGCAGAAAAACGATTTTCAGCAAGATGAACATACAAGGCATCAATACAATAGAAACCAATCAAGGCTCTGATACCACTGATGGGTTTTATACAAAAGAGCATCCTATGTGCTCATGCAAACCCTAAAGCTTGGATCTAGGTTTCTCTATTGTACATGCAATTCATCCAAGACTTAAGAACCCTAGATCTAGCATACATATTTCGAAATCATCATATAAGAACAAATCTAGATGATTACCTTTACAAGAATGGCTTGAATCTTCTTGTTTTGGAGCTTAGAGTCACAAATGTCACTCCTCCAATGGCTTACAAACACCACAAGTAAGAGAATGACTTATGATAGGGAGGAGGAGCACCAAAAATGACTAAGAACCCTTAGGGATTACTTCCACACTTTTTTAGGTCCTCAAGTGTTCCTTATATAGTGAGGCTATTAGGGTTTTGAACTAGGAAACCCTAATCTGACTGCTTAGGCCTTAAGCAACCCATGGACTCCCTCCTTAGAGGCCTTGGACGAATTCTAAAGGGTTTACCCATAGATTCCGTCCACTCCAACTTCTATGGAGTCCATTAGCCCAATATTCAACTATCACACAATTGACAGTTCCAGTCCCCTTTATTTAATTATTGTCTTTTAGCCACGAAATTAATTCCTGTCTAATATTAATTAAATATTATGATTTATCCTTTTCATATAATATATTAATAAACCATAATAACCTCTCTCTCTCCATAAATCATCCTATCTAGTTGCTTTGGTGAAGGCAACCCAAAAGGACCATGCACAACCGGGTCAAATACTTACCAATTATAGTTACGACGTTAGACACTAATCCAACAGATCTGATATGTGATACATTGTTGTGTTGGGTGTATTGTATGTTATGTGGTAATGATAATATCTATTGGAATCAGTAATTGCTAAGTGTATGCTTTAAAATTATATACGGTTAGGATCTTATAGCCCTAGAATATTGATTTGGTCTTATTTCTTGTTCCTTGTCTGGTTGTGGTTCTAGGGTAAAGTCTGTTATTCGACAGTCTATTTGATCCTGTTCTATGTATAATTTGCATGCATAAGGTAATCGGGAGTAAGGATGGAATTTCTAGCATAAGCGGTGGTGTGTGGGTTGAATGTTATATGATAGTTCTATGGATTGGAGTGTTGCTGCACGAATGTTGTTTGCTTTGTGCTTTGTGAAATTTATTCTTGACCAAACACCCTTGACATCGCAAAGCACATCGCTCATCGATTGAATGAACAAGGCATCCGCCAGGGAACCATGGTTCAGAAAGTCGACCCTCCCAAAGGGAGAGATAGCAAGAGGAAATTCTAGGATAAAAAGATGGAAAGACCCCAACAGGGTCCCCAGAAGAAACAAGGGTTGGCAAGGTTGCTTACAGATATGATCTTCCTGAGGAGCTCAGTCAAATTCACAACACTTTCCATGTTTCACAGCTGCGAAAGTGTGTATTGGATGAGGATGTGGCGGTTTCATTTTAATGATATTTAGGTTGATGAGCGCCTGAAATCTGTTGAGAGGCTGGTAGCTATCCTAGAAAGGAAGGTAAAGGTTTTGCGTAGCAAGGAAGTACCTTTGGTAAGGGTACGGTGGCAACATTGGAGTGGATCCAAGTGGACCTGGGAGCCGGAGGCTGAGATGCAGGAGCATTATCCCGAGTTGTTTACTACAGCAGACTTCGAGGATGAAGTCTAATTCAATTGGGGAGAGTTGTAACACCCCGATATTCAGGTACTTCTAAATTCATCCTTATAATTTAACTCATGTCATTTTGGTCCATGTAGTGGAAGGAAGTAGCCATGAGAATCCTTAATGGAAAAACCATAGTTTAGAAGGAATGGGAGTACGCCATGTGTACATGTGTACACTTGGCGTACTATGGCGCGCCCTAGTATGTTGGGCATACGTCCATGTACACAGGGCGTACTCATCAGATATTGAAAACCCTAATTTTTAAGGTTGAGCCATATATAATCCCCCTTATAACCTCATTTCCCTCACCCTTTCAGCCTCCACCCTCCTTGAGTCAATTTTGCAAGCCCTAGCCCTTGTGTGTGTTGAGCTTGAGTGTGTGTGTGTGTGTGTTATTGGTGTTGAAGAAAGAAGAAAAGATTCTTTGAGAAGCTTTGGTGTGGGATTCAAGCTTGTAGATCTGAGATCTTCATCTCTTTGGGAAGCTTCAAAAGGTATAAAGCCTTGAACTTTACTTGTATTTGTTAGAGATCTAGCCATATGGAGTTTTATGAGTTTTGTCCATTTTCTTGTACTTAATGAGTAAATGCTACTCTATGACCAAAAGAGTTTCCTTTTCAGAAGATTTGAGTTTTGTTAAGTCATAAAAATGTTTTCTTGACTCATTTAGTGCTTGCATGCAAAGTGTAGGGGTCTTTAGTGGTTAAGACCAACTAAGAAGTTGATTTTGGGTCTTAATGACGCATGCATAACCATAAAGTTGGAAACTTTATGGTTAAGAGCACCTTCTAGGACTTGGATCTGGTTATTGGACGTTTGGACTAAATGGATTAAGCCTTTATCCGAAGATTTGCATGGTCACCACATACGTTGGATGTAGGTGGTCAACAACGCGTTTCTTGGTCAAGGAAGAGTACGCTGAGCGTACAACTGGGTACGCCTCACGTACTCAGTATGTTGGGTTTAGCAAGTTTGGGCCACCTTTTGGGCTTAGATTCTTGGGCCCTTATTGGACCATCTAAGTATTGGTGTTTTGGGCTAAGTGAAGGGATGGTCTTTAGGGTAAGGCCCAAGTAGGAGTTTGGGCCTAATTTGGAAAATTGGGCCAATTATGGGCCTTGAGTGATTACTTAGTTTTGGGCCTTTTGGATCAAGATTGAGTCTGGGTTTATCCCAACTAGGAAAGGGTAGAGTGGCCTTCTACCCTAATGATGGACTATTAGCTTAGGTTGTAATCCAGTTATTAATTGGATGATTATTTTCTTGTGATAGCGCAAGGATTCGATTGAGCCAACAGCCAGAGACTTTCAGTGTGATTCAACAGTGTGAGGTGAGTTTTCCTCATTGTACTTACGGGTCGAAGGGACCAAGGTTGACCCATTGGTTGATAACCTGATATTCGTTGATTTGCTAAGTATGGAATAGATATGCATGCTAGTTTTGATATGCTAGTCTGGTAGATCTGTATGACTACCTATGATACTGTCTTATTATCTGTGTATGTTATTATATGTTATATGTCGACATATTGTGTGGGTTAGGTTGAGGTTGTACTACTTCGTGCGGTAGCCAACAAACCCTGAAGCAAGCCATATATGAGCTGAGGGTCGGGGAGGGCATGCCAAACTCATACTGAGGGTTCATGGGCATTCCAGATACGAGATAAGGGCCACAAAAGGCATGTCAGACTCGTATCGAGGGCTTAGTGATATTCAGTCTGAGGACCGCTTTGGTCGGGGAGCAAGCCAGACATAAGTTGTGGGCTGAGGGCAAGCCAGACTTATGTTGTGGGCTCAGGGGTAATCCATTCTGTTAGTTGTGGACCCATTGCATGTTGTTATTGTATATATGCTATTTGTTTATGTGTTGGTATTTTGCGGGAACTCACTAAGCTTTGGGCTTACAGTTTTGGATTATGTTTCTGGTACGTCAGAGGATCGCGAGAAGGTGAAGGCGTGATCACGCACCTCCTCGTGTTTGGATTTATGATTTTGGGCAAACTCTGATAATAGACATGTTTTGAAAGCTATTTTGTAAACAATGATGATTTTTGGGTTGTTTAGAAAGTTTAAATTTTTCATGAATTTTATGGATGTTACACAAAAGAAAACTATAAATGTTAACTGTGACATATCTATAATAATAACTTTAAAACACGATTATAGACTACTCAATGACGTGGAAAATTACTTTCAGAATTATACTAAAGCATTGTTCGTTGCTAGGGAAAAATGAAGGATATAACAACATATTTTTTATTAGTTTGTTTGTTATAACTATCTACTTTTAAGGGGCAATAATCTAATTTTTCAAAAATATGTGGTTGGTTTCTAGAACTCAAGTAATAACTTCTTTTAGCTAAAAATTCACTTCAAATCTAATGCTATCATTCTATGTTTATTTAACTTTCTAATAACTTAAATCTTTAAGTTAGGTCAAAATAAAAAGTATAGAAACTCGGGGGGGGGGGGGGGGGGGGGGGGGTTCTAATGTAGCATTTTATTGTAATTTATACAAAACTTCTTAGAAATTATTTGTCCAGATGAGTGTATGTTGGAGGGCTAGAAAAACCCACTAACAATGTTATTCAATCATAAGTAATCTATTGTTTTTTTAGTTGTCTCAAATAAATGTCAAATTTCAATCGATAATCGGTAATGTGGTAGTGATTCAAATCATCTTCAACTAACCCAAATATGGATCCCACTTCCTTTACCTAATTTTACTGCAACCTGCTCCCATTCATTTTCTGACTTTGAGCTTGGATTTTGCTTTCAATTAATGTTTGATAAAATTCTAAATATTACATTACATATCTCCACTCTTAAAAATCATTTATATCTATCGATTACATAAAAATCAACTTAAAATCGATATTTGTTTTGTCATTTTGAATACAAATTCGCTACTATAAAAACACATCAATCCAGGTACTTCAAGTTCTCTTTTCTAAAACTTTCGCCTTTTTAAACCTCCAAATAAAAAACAACTGTTATCTACTTTATTTTTTCTCCTTCTTGAATCTGAGAGTGAAATCCAGAAAATATTACATATTCCTATTAAGCGTATTACAATCAAACCATATAAAGTAGAAATGATTTACCTAACTAATGAGGTGATCATAATCAAATTAACAGGCAATAGGACAAAGCCGATCAAAAAAGTAAAATAATTAGTTTTTAAAAAAGGATTACTCAATCCAAACTTAAAGCAACTTACTTCGTCACTTAGAGAAATATCATGTTGTTTAAGCTGGATATCCGGGACAACCAAATGAGACAAATCCCAATAACAAAGTGAAGGTTGAAGAATTAGTACCACTTAAGATTATTAAATGATTAAAAAAGGTAAAAAGATAAATGCAGATATAAAAATGACCATGTAATGGTAGAAACGGATGTTTACCTATGAAAAGATGGTGGGACACAAAGACGGTGGTGAAAGTACAATGTTTTAATATAGATATGAAACAGATTGGATAAATATGTGTCAACACATGAAAAAAAAATCATGTCTAGGAACAAACCATAAGTAAAAAAAATGACAAAAAATGAAAATAAGAACTAACTATCATAAATTTAATTAAACAAAAAATAAGCCCATGAACCCTCAAAATATGAGCAACATTGTACAAAGATGTATGTATTATGCTATCAAGGGTGATGTAAGATCTTATCCGGAACACCCTTGGGGTTTATGGACTCATGGTTGCTCTTTTGGAAATTTTCAAACATTTGGACCATTTTACCCCCAGTTTGTCAAAACATGTTGAAGATCCAACTCTTTCGCCAACATTATCAATTGGAAACATAAGAGTTTTTAGAAAAATCATTCCATAATATTCAGATGTCAAAATGAAGGGCATTTTTAGATAGAAGGTAAATTAGAAAAATACTTTTTTTTACCCATCAAGCAATGCCTATGAAGGGCATGATAAAAAAAAGGTAAAATGCCATCAAATTCTAATCCTTAAGGAGTTGATTTATAATTTTCACCTCAAAAGTAAAATAAAAAAAATTTGGTCAGGAACCTATAGAAATATGGATCCGGTTCAAATGTAGTGTAGAGTAAACAATTTTATCGTATTATCCACATTTGGCGGCAATATATTTTACCTCCTTTCTCTAATTTCATCAAAAGATTAGAGACATTAAATGGTTACACTCTTATTACGTGAATCAATAATGTTACCTGTAGTAAAATTTGCAAGTTATTTGAAATTTTTTCCTGTTGCAGAAAGTAGAAATAAAAAAAAAGACTTTAATGCATGCAACCATCACAATGGTGGGACAACCTTTAATCTCCTTGAATCGCTTCACATCAAATAGATGAAAAATAATCAAGAAACAATAAAGATGTTGTTGGATATCTGATTAGTCTACAATATGAAGAAAAAACTAACAGAAATGGAAATAAAAAGCTAACCATCATCCATTTCCTCACTTCATAAAATTCCCAAATGTTATGAGGATTGAGATATGCGCAAGCTCTAGCCTCTGATGTATGAAAAAAAACGAAGGAAGATGAAGAAACATGATTAACATCAATAATGCTCGCCAAAACACATAATACCTAATAAAAAATAAAGTTAATTTCAGCCATTGATGATAGGCAAAATTAAAAAGAAGAATACAATATTGGGTAAAACATTAGTGAAGTTGCACACTATATACATAAGTTACCCGATGTATGAAAAAGGCACATGCCCTAACTTTTGATGTATAAAAAATCACAGAGAAGTAGAAGAAAACATAAACTAATTTCATACACTAGCATCAGCAACCTTCTTCACTCGTCTTCCAAAAAGAATTTAAAAAATCAGTGCAAACACACACACACACAAAAACAGATACACACAAAGAGAGAACAGGTGGTAACGGTGATGGCAATGAACCACCAAGAAACTTACTCTGGCTTTATCTTACTGAACTCAATGAGAAATTTATAAAGAAGCGATATTCCGTGGCTAGAGATAGATGGTAGTCAAAGGCAGAGGAGGTGAGTCCTAAGAATGTGTGAAGTGCGAGTTTTGATTTATTCCAATTTGAATGATTCTCCTAACTTTAAACAGGAATCGTTCAACTCCAGCTAAAATTAGGGAAACGTCGAGATATGAGGAATCCAAGGTTAAAATTTGAATCCCATAACGGATTAGTGACGTTGTTTGGTTTTTGGATAGAATGACCTACCACCACAGTCAGGCATTCAACAAAATATGTCACACCCCAAAACCGGGAACGGCGGAAACGTTCTGGGGCGGAGGACGTCATGTAAAGTATAGCAAACAACATCTTCTATTGCATTAAATATATAATTTTAATACAAGTGTGTTTTGTACAGTTATAGACACCAAAAATGTAAAACAAAATAATAAGACGAGTCTTGAATACGCTTCATCTTCTCAAAAGATGGCCTTGATACCTGTCTACTGATGACCTGAGAATACAAGTTATTTTGAAAGAGTTTATCAACATTAAAGCTGGTGAGTTCATAAGTATTTTAGTGTCGGTGTTTGTATCAGAATGTTTGAACGCGATTTTGAAGTACGAGTTTGTAAACATTTGTAATGAAAGTATATGAATGTTTGTAAGTGTTTGTAAAAGTTGGAACCTCCTAGAAAATCCTATATTTTCTACTAAAAGTAGCCTTCTACCAAGGCATAACTGTTTTGTATGTTCGTTTATTGTAAAAGTGTGTAATTTTCCCAAGTGTAACTATCATTATCAAAATATAGTTTGTACATTAATGTTTAAGTGAAATGATCACTAAATATATGTAAAGGGTAAATTAACGTAGTACTGTAGTGTTGTATTATAGGAACTACTGTTGTACTAATTACCTTAAACCGGATTTATATCAAGGTATTATGTGATTTATTGTACCATACTATCGACTATGTAACACGACAATGTAGGCCGTAAAAAGGTATGACGTTTGGCACCTGCAGACCTGCAGGTCCGGTTGTAGCTAGCAACAAGGTGTAGGATAGTCAATCCAGTATAGATCTATACGCAAACTCACGCTCTCCCTCCATGAGACTCTGGCTACAATTCGGGCCATGACATTGAAGGCATACTTCGATACAGTGGATCACATTTATGTTAATGTACTCATGTATATGTAATGTTTTGTTACTCATTCTACTATCGTTGTATATGTTCTCCTTCTAGTATAGTTGTATATGTTCTCATTCTAGTATAATGTATATGTTCTCATAGTAATAAGTACTGACTCATGAATGAACTGACTTCTTGTATGATTCGTGGAACTGAAAGTAGTAAGTAGTATACCCTTAAACTACACCTATTATAGTTTATTAGTAAATTTGATGAATGACTGAATGTACTAAGCTGAGATATAAATCTTTATGTCTTATACATATACACATAATATATATGTATTGGACATGGTTTTTAACAATTTATAAGTTTAAAAGCTGTAAAGGAAAGGTTTAGTACAAAAAGAGAATTTGATAAAGAGTTTGATATGTAAAATAGTTTGATAACGGTTTAAAGTCATTTGTTTGGTAAAACAATTTAAAGCATGAAAAATCCATTCGCATGCTAGTTATTAATCACATGTGATTGATCTAATAACTAGTATGGTTCAACTTGTATTCCCCCCATAAAGCATTTAAAACATCTAAAAGCATTTCAAAGGTTAGTTAAAGGGGTATGAACTCACTTGCAGTGAGTGGATTGGATTGAAGTGTCGGATATGGTGCTAGGTGACAAATGGAGACTTGTACACACGCACGAGCCTAGTTATCGTATAATGAACATATATATAACTAATTAGCCAAATTATAACTAATAAATTAAGTTGGGACACCCTAGAACATGAAAACACTTTGTTTCAAGTGTTAAAGATCACAAGGGTTGCATCCAAGTGTTTGTAGGGCAAAGCTAGAGTGTTTGGGGTTCAAGGGTAAACTCCTTTGGAGTTTACGGTTTTCATGACCATTAACCAAGGAGTTTACGGCAGTAAACTCAAGGGTTTACGGTCGTAAACTCTACACTTTATGACCATAAGTTGTTTTGAGGTTTTACAAGTCCTTTGAAGCATTTCTACTTGGTGGTTAGGCCTTTGGAAGGGATTAGGGCATCAATACACTCCTTTGAGGAGTTTACGGCCCCAAGGTCATTTCCTTTTGGGTTTACTACCGTAAACCCATATGGAAAGTGGTATTGTCATGTTTTCAAGTCCTTAGCTCAACAAGGTAAAAGTCTAGGTTAGATTTTAGGCCTAAGGAAGGAATATGGTCTATTTATACCCACATTGGGGTGTTTACGGTTTTGGGAGATCCCCAAACCATAAACACATATAAATGATGGACTTTGGTGTTTTTCATGGCTTAAACACATCAAGGAAGGATTTAAACATCAATCTAGGGCTAGAGAGAGACTTAGGTACACTCTGGTGCCCTTACTTGGTGTTTACAACCCAAGAACATTCTTGGACCGTGAACACCTTTCTCTTTGTGTTCTAGGGACATTTTCTTGATGCAAACATGTATACCAAGCTTTATAAGACTCTAGGATAGAAGTACTTACTATATGGAAGCTTGAAATGAGCTAAAAGTCCAAGAACACTTAGTGTGTGTTCTTGGTGTTTTTGGAAATCTAATCAAAACACAAAAATGGATGGATGAAAGATGTATAATCACTAGATTAAGTGTTATACCAACTTGAAATGGCTAGAAACACTTACTAGTTTGAAGATCTTGAATAAGATCTTGGATGATACTTGAGAGTGTTTTTATGGTGTTCTTGAGAGTAAAAGTAAAAATGACAAGTTTGGGGAGTAAACTCATGCTTAATGCATGAGTTCATGGTTTTTGAAAGATTTTTCGGCCCAAACATAAAAGTTTGGCCGTGAACTTCTAAGACACGAGGTATTTGCGGCTTTGAAATTTCAAGACCTGAGACGGCACTTCCTTTCACCCGTTCGTTTAAAGAATAATATTAAAATAATCAAACGAACTTTAAATTTGCTAAAAATAAGTAATAATGTAATTGACTTATAAATTGAAGTGATTGACTTTTAGGGTTTGACCGAAAGAAAATTTCGTGTTGTCACAAAATAGAACACCACCATGAGCCATAGTCGAATGCATTCACTCAAGCCACTACATAACCACGTGTCGTAGAAGGGAGAATCGGTGGTGGTGGTGTTGGGGGCTGGTGGCTGTAAAGGTTGTCTCTCTTCTGGTCGTGCGGTTCTCCTTCCATTGTCCCAAACTCATATCTAATCTTCAAAACTCAAAAAACAATACAAAATGGAACCCAAAATTGCTAAATATTAAAAAAAAAAATACATGCCTTCAATGGATCTGCCTTAAAATCTTCAAGAAAGCAATATCGTTTGTAAAGAAGAAACAAAAAAACAAACTCTGCTTTGATGGCTCTACGTTAGATCCAAGTTAAAGATTTACAGGTTGACGCATTACGTCCATTCTGCAATGTTTGGTGGGGGTTTTAACAACAAAGTGGCGGATTAGCTGAGAATTCGAATGGAAAAAATCAGGTCTAAGGAGAACAAAAGAGATAATTAAGGAAACATATAAGTGAGAGGTAAATCTTAGGTTTTAGATATGTATGATAAAAGCTATTATGCATTAGATACGATTACGTTTTAAATTTAATATTATTTTATTAATAGTTAGTTGTACTATTAGCTTAATGGTTTGAACGTTTTAAAAAAAATATTATTATATTGAATGTATTTTTAAAAATCGTAAAATTTATTTTATAAGATGGTATAGATACGTCTTTTTAACATCATAGCACAAAACTAAAGTCATATTCCTTAAGTGAAAAGTAATGTGTCCATTCCACCTTCACTCAACTCCAAAATATGATACTTAATAAGAAAAAGTTCGAAAATATAATGCTTTAATACAAAACAATAAAATAATATGTTACGCATAATAAGCAAATAAATTAAAGTACACTGTTATTTTTATTTTTATTTTTTTTTGCATTTAACCTTAACAAAAGTGAAAGTTCAATGCAATAATAAAAAGAAACTAAAATAGAAAGCTATAATACACAAGTGCCACCTGAAGTCAGTTTTTTTACAATATTAATACATAATTTAGATAAGGACCAAATATGAAAATAACAATGTAATTTTATTTATTTTTTGCCCTCCAACGAAATGACCCGTAAAATTACCATGTTACAAGTTTTCCCTCCAAAATGACTATTTCGTAAAGTTAACGTACAAAATTATCATTTATTTATTTGAAAATTTTGTAGTGAAATAACTAACTTGCAAAATGATAATTTATTTATTTGAAGGTTTTATATAAAATTTTATAAAAATTCTGAAACCAAACTCTTGTTTTATATATATATATATATATATATATATATATATATATATATATATATATATATATATATATATATATATATATATATATAATAAATGAAAGTTTTTTTTTGACACTTGTCATACTTTCATTTAAATCGTCAAATTTCATTTGTGGTTATTTTAAATTAATTTTATTCCGCATGTCATTTTCTGGTTTTTCTAATTTAGTAAATTTCATATACTAAATACATAATTAATGAATATTAATTTTTTAATGAACTTTCCTTTTAATTTCAAAATTACTAAATTAAAGCTTCATTAATTTCCTTTATTTATTTATCTAAATTATTTGTTTAAATTTAAAAAAAATACTTTAATTTTTATAATTCAATATTTTTCTCATTTTTCTTATAAATTCAAATTTCTTAGATGTGTAGAATTTTATATTTAGTTTTGTTAAATAACCTCATGTAATACATGGGTCTCATACCTAATATATATATATATATATATATATATATATATATATATATATATATATATATAATATATATATATATGGAAAAGTTCAATAGAGAACCATTATTAACCAAGAAATTAAGGAATCAATCCAAAGCGTCGAAATTTAAAGCGATCAACGGCAAAATGAAAGGTTGTAGACTTTTACAATGAACACACATGCACCAGATTATAACAAAACTCACTTCCTTTTTTTCGTTTAAATTTTTTAGACCATGTTTTTTATCGAAAAAAAACGGAGTAAAGTTGAAGGGTTAAAAGAGTACATTGGAAAGGGCAACTCGGTGAGTCCACGAGTGGACTCGGCGAGTAGGGTCGCGATTTTGGTCGTGTGTTAAGTGACCGAATCGGCGAGTCGGCGGCTGGACTCGGCGAGTAGGCGCGGACTGGAGAAAACCCTAATTTCGGAGGATGAGCCCTATATAAAGGACATTAGACCCTCTCCCCAGCCTCCTTACCTTCCCTTAAGTCCAGAAAACCCTAGAAACATGATTGTGAAGGATTGGAGTGCAATTGAACATTGGAAAAGAGATTTGGAGGAAGATCTTGGAGAGTTAGGAGGCTTGGAGTAAGGGGCTTTGCTTAGATTCGGATTTATTTGCTGTTGAGGCTTCCTTTTGAGGTATAATCTCGTTCTTGGGCTGTTATTCTTCTAGATTCATTATTCTTGGAATGTATGGGAGGTTTAGCTTGTGGTATCTTGAGTTTGAAGATTAGATCTGAGGTTGCTACCTCAGATCTGGAGTGGAGGAGGTCTAATGTGCATTAAAGTCCCTGTTCTTGAGTGGTTAGTGAAGCCATCATGTCCCAAACCCTAGCCCTAAAGTGTAAAATGCCTAGATCTCTTTGGATTCACGTAAAGTTTGCCACTTTACGTGATGGATGGGTTGTAGGAGGCTAGATCTACGCTTTGGATCAATTGCATGGCCTGGAAGGTTCTGTTTGGAATGAGATCTAGAGGCACTCGGCGAGTCACAAAGGTGTACTCGGCGAGTTGCTTGAAGATGGTCTGGAACTCGGCGAGTTGGAAGAACAACTCGGCGAGTAGGTTGAAGATAGCCTTGGACTCGGAGAGTCTAGTCGTGAGGTCCAAGTTTCTTCTGGTTGAGCTGTGACTCGGTGAGTCAAGGGATGACTCAGTGAGTCGAGTGAGAAAGGACTTAGAGTTGCTGGACTCAGCGAGTCTTGGGGTGACTCGACGAGTTAAGTCGCGGATGGGGGAAGTTCTGTGTATGTGGACTCGGCGAGTCATTGGGTTGACTCGGCGAGTAGAGTCGGTCAGAGGTTGGCTTTGACTTTGACTTTGGCCCAAGGTTGTCCGGTTATTTTCCAGGGGCATTTTGGTAATTGTTGAATATTGTTTTGAGTTCAGTGTCTTGGTGTTGGCCAGTGTTGGAGATTGTATCAGTGGTTGGAGTAGCTTGGGTTTATCTGTTCAGTTGGCAATTTCGAGGTGAGTTATCCTCACTATATCAACAGGGTCTAAGGCACCAAGGCGGGCCCTTTATCGGATTGAGATCCGGGTATTTGTTGTTATGATATTGCTTCGATATGTTGCATCCTGGTAGCTAGGATGGTATATGTTAGAGACCTGGTTGAGGTCGGTATCCTGAGATGTAGGGTGATGCTATGCTAGTGACCGGTTAGGTCGGTATCCTGGTTAGGATGATGATATGTTATGTGATCCGTTTGATCGGTTTGTTGACTGCGAATTGTTATATGATGGTATGTTTATGTACGCATGGTTGTTTGGACTGGAGTTGGGTTGAGGCGGGTCCTGCTTTGTGCTGTAGGCCAAGATACACAGGGCGGACCGGTTGTCCCGAAGGCCCAGCGAGCGGTCCGGATAGGCTGTAGGCCCCAAGAGGGCGGACCAGACGTGCCGAGCCTCGGAGAGTGGACCAGGCCGATTGAAGGCCCGGTGCGGGCGGACCAGTCATACTATAGACTCAGAGAGTGGACCAAGTGGATTGAAGGCCCAGTGCGGGCGGACCAGTCATACTGTAGACTCAGAGAGTGGACCAGGTGGATTGAAGGCCCAGTGCGGGCGGACCAATCACACTGCAGACTCGATGTATATGGCTATACTCGGAGGGTGGACCAGGTAGACTATTGGCCGGTGCGGCGGACCAGTCACACAGTAGACCCGAAGTGTGTGGTTGTTCTGTGATCGAATATGATATGGCATGATTATGCGTGTATGGTATATGTGGTTGGTATTTTGGGGATATCTTACTAAGCTTTCAGGCTTACAGTTGTGGTTTTATGTTTTTCAGGTTCTTCGGGAGACCGTGGCAAGGCGAAGGCGTGATCGTACCGCTCCTCATGTTTATGTTGTGATGTGATTCTGGGAATACTCTAAATAAATTGTATTGAAAACCTTTTTGTAATAATTTAATGAAATCGGGTTGTTTTTGAAAAGTTTAAATTGGTTGGAATTTTTCGGTCGTTACAAGTTGGTATCAGAGCCTTGGTTTGAGTGAATTAGGAACACTTGTGTGACTCCAGTCTCAAATCGAGGAGGGTTTTCAAAAGAGAATTTAAAACGGTTTTCAAAATGAGTGAAAGGAGGACGCGGATGTACGATCAGCCGGAGCCAGTAAGTAACCCCAAAATACCATACATGATATTTGTTTTTGAGCATTGTTAGAACAGCATGCTAGTGCTAGGCTAGGGATCTTCGGGATTTCATGATAATGTTGCCTGATTTATGATGCCTGTTAGCCTAGGGTTTCCTTGCGGGAGATTTCCAGTGTTCCTCTAGTAGTGAGGGTTGAGCGCTTGTTTTGTATGTTTTCACTAGGGTGTTGTGGTAGTACTTCATACAAATATGGGTAGGTGTGGATGGTAGTATGGGCCCATACTATTGAAAGCACAGGACCCATACGCGTATCAGGGAAACCATGACCTCTAGGGTTGGGTTGAGAGTTGGTTCCCAGGTTAGTGGGAAGTGTCTGAGATTTTGTGGTGTTTTTTCAGTATAGAGATTCTGAGACATGCTGGGAGTGGATCCGGGTCAGGATCGGGAGCAGGAGAGGGAGTTCCGGGCGGGTCAGTACCGCCCGAGGTTATTGGTCAGATGAGCACGTGCGAGTTGGATGCGAGGATTCGTGAGATCCTGCATGATGAGGTTGCTGCGTTGTTCCGGGCCGAGTTGCCGGAACTGTTTGGGTCGATCAAGACCGCCATGGTTGAGTATTTTGATGAGCGCTATGCAGCTCTCACAGAGACGGCTGCCGCGGTGGCTACAGCGGTTGTAGCAGCGACAGGGGGAGGAGCTGGTCGGGGTTTTCAGTATCGGGACTTCAATAATACGAACCTCCCACCTTTGATGGAGTTTAGGACCCGATTGTTGCTATGAGATGGTTATCGGACGTGGAGGGGTGTTTCTTCACGTGTTCATGCCCTGTTAATCAGAGGGTGAGGTGTGCTCTAAACCTGTTGAGGCTCGGGGCGAAGGATTGGTGGAGATTGACCACGGGGTCATATACGGATGCGCAGAGGGCCGCGGTTTCATGGGATCAGTTCAGAGAGATGTTTAGCACTCGTTATGTTCCGCGGGTTGAGAGGGAGAGATTGGCTCAGGAATTCCTTAAGCTGAAGCAGGATTCAGAGTCGTTGACGGAGATCACCAGGATGTTCACTAAGAGGGCGATGTTCTGCCTTGAGTTCGCTTCGGAACAGGCTCAGATGTCTCGATATCTGAGCATGCTCAAGAGGGATATCAGACAGTTTGTGTCTACGCAGAGGTGCAAGACTTTGATGGAGTTGCAGGAGGCCGCCAGGCGGCGTGAGTTAGAGACTGAGTTGCAGTTGCGTGAGCTGAGGCAAGCTCTGGTGCAGTCGCATCCGGCGCCGAAATGGTCCAAGACCGTTGTTTCTAGGGTGGGAGATCTGAGCAGCCACACTTGTGGGAAGTGTGGAGGGGGGGGGGTCACACCGGAGTTTGTAGGTCCGGTGGTGCATGCCGCAAGTGCGGAAAGGAGGGGCACTATGCGAGGGATTGTCGGCAGTCAGCGCCGATTCGGGATCTGAGGATTTGTTATCATTGTCATCAGGTTGGGCACTTGAGGGTCAACTGTCCACAGCTTGCTGCAGGACTGGTGCAGGCTCCAGCACCTACCACTTTGAGGATTACGGGTGGAGGTCAGGGTGGAGCGGAGCCCCCAAGGGCTCAGGGTCGTGTTTTTCAGCTTGCAGCAGAGGAGGTCAGTGCAGTGTCGGATGCAACCGCGGGTATGTTTCTTTCTTGATGTCTTGATTATCTTGTGAATATTGTGGAGTATTGTTTATCTGCTAGTCTCATTGTGTGGTTTTTGGTGTGGTATTCCTTGTTCTTTGAGAGTTATGGTATGGTTATGGGTTAGTGATGGGAATTTCGTTGGTTATCATTAATGAGGGTTATTAGTGGAAATCTGGTGTTGGTCTGAATGCCGGGTAGCATATGCTTTCTAAGGAATGGTTAGCTGCAGGTTGGGTTTCTTTCGAGCGGGATGATCAGTGTGGAAATGTGATTTTGTGAAGATTGCTAGTGCCAGTGGGAATCAGTCCGCGTGTAAGTGTTGGTTTTGTGCAGGGTTGGTTTGGGAGGTCGGGTTAGCGACCGGTGGTTGATAGTCAGTGCCCTAAGTGGGGGAGAATTGGAAATTTCTCCGGAAGATCGATGAGTATGTGAGATTGTTTAGCTGTCTGGGATTCAACAATATTCTGTCAGCCAAGAGCGTAGGCCGGTATGAGTAAGTGGCAGGCATGCGGGGCGAGATACAGACCTAGGGAATTTGATGGTGGAGGGCCTGGGATCAGGCCGGGATTGAGTATGTATGATGGAGGTAGAGTTCGGAACCCCTAGAGGGCTAGAACAGTATGCATGGGAGGATTTCTCGGAGAGATAAATCGGAATGATGAATGTTAGTTGAGCGGTCCGGATAGACTGAAGGCCGGTAGGCGTACCAGTCAGGCCGAAGGCTCGGAGAACGGTCCAGCCAGACTGAAGGCACTGGAGGGCAGTCCAGATTAGCTGAAGGTTCTGAGAGTGGTCCAGATCGACTGAAGGCCTGGTAAGGCGGTCCAGTCATGCTGAAGACTCTGCAGGTATTGTTAGACCGGTTCGAGGAAATGGGTTGAGTATGTTGCGATGTGTTAGCATTAGAAGGTCTAGCCCTGGGTATTGATCTTGATTAGTGGAGATAGTGCATGGACTCGGGGGTCCTTGCGAGCATATTCAGAGCATGTGTGTTGCATGGATAGCGGTTATGCTATAAAGGAGCGGTGTAGCGTTGGGCGGACACCGTGGCACTTGTCGTAGTGACAAGGCGGCCAAGTGGATTTCCTTGGTAAGGGAAAGAGAGAGGAATGTAACTCCGAGAGGGAGTGTAAATTCACGGAAGTGAAAGTAGCAGCGCAGAGTTATGATTGGAGTGGCCAAATTGCGGTCATTGAGCAGCGTGATTGCGGCAGTGGTATGGGATCACATCCGGTTTGGATGTCTACTGAGGTCGCGGAAGGAATTCCGCGGGTGTAGAGCCAAGAGGCTCAGAAGGGATGTAGGGAGGGAGTCTTGGGCTCCCAGTGTGATTCTGATCAGGGAATTGTGTATGTAGTGGTGGTTCATCCTGGGGGATGTTTGGAGATGTCGTCAGTGTGACGGGTTTTCCCAACCCGAGAGTGTTAGGGCTAGTTCAGCATGTGCATGCGATTGCAAGAGGAGAACTCATGGGAGTTGCTCTGAGGCTGAAGAATGTGTCATTCTGTCAGCAGGGTGTGGATAAAGTTGGACTCGGATCAGGAACCCGGTGGTTCAGGGTTATATCTAGCTCGTAAGAGTCAAGTGATTGTGGTGATCAGGATCGAGAAAAGTGCCATGGAGTGGTACTCGGTTATTAAGTGTGGAGCCTGATGGGTGTGGTTATCAGAGGGTAAAGCCGGTGGCCGGCTTGAGACGGTGGTCAGGACACCGCCAGAAAGGAGAAAGTGAGTTTCGGGTTCTATGGTTGTGTTTTGAGGAACCTGGTTTGGTTAATGCCAGGTGGTGCGTTGCGGGAGTAGTTCTGGAGTTGAGTTGCCGTAGGCTTTGAGGACGGAGCCTAATTTAAGTGGGGGAGAATTGTAACATCCCGGATTATCAAGAGTAAAGTTGAAGGGTTAAGAGAGTACATTGGAAAGGGTAACTCGGCGAGTCCACGAGTGGACTCGGCGAGTAGGGTCGCGATTTTGGTCGCGTGTTAAGTGGCCGACTGGGCGAGTCGACGGCTGGGCTCGACGAGTAGGCGCTGAGTGGAGAAAACCCAAATTTCGGAGGATGAGCCCTATATAAAGGACATTATACCCTCTCCCCAGCCTCCTTACCTTCCCTTAAGTCCAGAAAACCCTAGAAACACGATTGTGAAGGATTGGAGTGCAATTGAACCTTGGAAAAGAGATTTGGAGGAAGATCTTGGAGAGTTAGGAGGCTTGGAGCAAGGGGCTTTGCTTAGATTCAGATTTATTTGCTGTTGATGCTTCCTTTTGAGGTATAATCTCGTTCTTGGGCTGTTATTCTTCTAGATTCATTATTCTTGGAATGTATGGGAGGTTTAGCTTGTGGTATCTTGAGTTTGAAGAGTAGATCTGAGGTTGCTACCTCAGATCTGGAGTGGAGGAGGTCTAATGTGCATTAAAGTCCATGTTCTTGAGTGGTTAGTGAAGCCATCATGTCCCAAACCCTAGCCCTAAAGTGTAAAATGCCTAGATCTCTTTGGATTCACGTAAAGTTTGCTACTTTACGTGATGGATGGGTTGTAGGAGGCTAGATCTACATTTTGGATCAATTGCATGGCCTGGAAGGTTCTGTTTGGAATGAGATCTAGAGGCACTCGGCGAGTCACAAAGGTGTACTCGGCGAGTTGCTTGAAGATGGTCTGGAACTCGGTGAGTTGGAAGAACAACTCGGCGAGTAGGTTGAAGATAGCCTTGGACTCGGCGAGTCTGTTCTTGGACTCGACGAGTCTGGTCGTGAGGTCCAAGTTTCTTCTGGTTGAGCTGTGACTCGGTGAGTCGAGTGAGAAAGGACTCAGAGTTGCTGGACTCGGTGAGTTAAGTCGCGGATGGGGGAAGTTCTGTGTATGTGGACTCGGCGGGTCATTGGGTTGACTCGGCGAGTAGAGTCGGTCAGAGGTTGGCTTTGACTTTGACTTTGGCCAAGGGTTGTCCGGTTATTTTCCACGGGCATTTTGGTAATTGTTGAATATTGTTTTGAGTTTAGTGTCTTGGTGTTGGCCAGTGTTGGAGATCGTATCAGTGGTTGGAGTAGCTTGGGTTTATCTGTTCAGTCAGCAATTTCGAGGTGAGTTATCCTCACTATATCAACAGGGTCTAAGGCACCAAGGCGGGCCCTTTATCGCATTGAGATCCGGGTATTTGTTGTTATGATATTGCTTCGATATGTTGCATCCTGGTAGCTAGGATGGTATATGTTAGAGACCTGGTTGAGGTCGGTATCCTGAGATGTAGGGTGATGCTATGCTAGTGACCGGTTAGGTTAGTATCCTGGTTAGGATGATGATATGTTATGTGATCTGTTTGATCGGTTTGTTGACTGTGAATTGTTATATGATGGTATGTTTATGTGCACATGGTTGTTTGGACTGGAGTTGGGTTGAGGCGGGTCCTGCTTTGTGCTGTAGACCAAGATACCCAGGGCGGACCGGTTGTCCCGAAGGCCCAGCGAGCGGTCCGGATAGGCTGTAGGCCCCAAGAGGGCGGACCAAACGTGCCGAGGCTCGGAGAGTGGACCAGGCCGATTGAAGGCCCGGTGCGGGCGGACCAGTCATACTGTAGACTCAGAGAGTGGACCAGGTGGATTGAAGGCCCGGTGCGGGCGGACCAATCACACTGCAGACTCGATGTATATGGCTATACCCGGAGGGTGGACCAGGTGGACTGTTGGCCGGTGCGGCGGACCAGTCACACAGTAGACCCGAAGTGCATGGCTGTTCTGTGATCGAATATGATATGGCATGATTATGCGTGTTTGGTATATGTGGTTGGTATTTTGGGGATATCTCACTAAGCTTTCGGGCTTACAGTTGTGGTTTAATGTTTTTCAGGTCCTTCAGGAGACTGTGGCAAGGCGATGACGTGATCGTACCGCTCCTCATGTTTATGTTGTGATGTGATTCAGGGAATACTCTAAGTAAAATGTATTGAAAACCTTTTTGTAATAATTTAATGAAATCGAGTTGTTTTTGAAAAGTTTAAATTGGTTGGAATTTTTCGGTCGTTACAACGAGTATACCGTTGTTCACGATTTTTCGTCATCTTTCCAAAGAGATCCATGATGATATATAAAAAAACGAACTTTTTTTTCCGAAAAAAACCTACTTCATTTTCTTTGTTGAAAAGTTAAGGTCTATTTTTATAGAAAAAAATTAATAAATATATCAAAATTCATGTTTTTTTTGTACTTTTTAAACATAGATTCATATTCATGTAAAAAAACTTTATTTTAGTTCAGATTCACATTGTGAACCTGTTCAGATTCACATTGTGAACCTGTTCATATTCACATTGTGAACCTTTTTTTTTTGGAAAGGGAACTTCTCTAACGAGGGTTTTCGGGCCAGCTTACGCGCACCGACTAATCCCCCGCTGCAAACATGAGACTTTGCCTCATGCCCTGGAGTCACTGCAGGCGAACCTCCATGGCCACAAGGGCTGAGTAGTGCCAGGATTTGAACATGGGTCAATAGGTTATCCACCATATCTTCCACATGCCTTACCAAGTCACCACAACCCAAGTGATTCACAGATTCATAGTGTGCATAATAGTAAGTAAGATTTACAGTGTGAATTTGAAATTATCGAGCTTTTTCACATTGTGAATGTTGAAAATTGAAATATTTACAGTTTAGATTCACAGTGTCAATCTACACTAATCGAGTTTTTTTTAACCTTCTCCAATTCACAGTGTGCATAATAGTAAGTCAGATTCACAATATGAATCTGAACTGATCGAGCTTTTTCACATTGTGAATGTTGAAAATTGAAATATTTACAGTTTAGATTCACAGTGTGAATCTACACAATTCAAGTTTTTTTTTTTTTTTTTTGTAAGTCTGTGTTGATGTTTATTAATAGAGCACAAAAAATTAATATTTTTTTGTATAATTTTTTTTTATAAAAATAAACTTAAATATTGAAAAAACTAACAAAATAAAGTGAGTTTTTTTCGAAAAAAAAAGTTTGTTTTTTATATATCAACATGGATCTCTATGGAAAGATGACGAAAAATCGAGAACATCGATATATTCGTTTTTTTTTTGATAAAAAATGTGGTCTAAAAAAATTTTTAAACGAAAAAAAAAGGTGAGTTTTTTGTTAAATATGTGGATTTTTTATATAATTCAGTGTGTGTACGTCCAATATAAAAGTGTACATCTATTACTTGGCCTTTGATCATTATGACTTCTGACGCTCACGATTGGTTCCTTGGTTCCTTGTTAATTATGGTTCTCTATTGAACCTCATCACACACACACACACACACACACACACATATATATATATATATACATACATATGTTTAGGTTATTCTATTTTTACTAATTATTGTGTTATTGTATGCATCAATGTAGACCAATTATTTTTCTTATTTTAAGAAAGTAATTTACCTATATTGTTAAATAAAAGAAAAACAGAATAATGCCATTTAATTAAAGGAATGGTAATATTGTACATTTGTATTGCCTTAAAATTAGGAAACCCAATTTAAAAAAAAATGCAAATTTTAATGGATCTTTGATTATCTTAATTTTTGAATTTTGAATTTTTTAATTAATTTAGTTTAAATAATTCTAACATAATTTTTAATTATACCCGGTTTTATTCTGACAGAATGACCTTCTTTTTATAATGATATTCTATGAAAATGCAAGTCATAAACTAATAAAGAGTCTTACTTCTTGCAGAATAAACAAATTTTTAGATACAAGTTAAATTTTTTCTATCACATCCTTTAAAAAATAAAAAAAACTTTATATTTTATTCTATGATAATGAAACACTACCTAATAACAAACAAATATAATATGTAGATTATTCTATTGGAATATACTATTACATATGACAATGAGTAGTGCATTTTTGTGGAAGATCGGTGACCATTGATGATTGTTCATGTCTATCCCACACACATTCATCCAACCTTCGGGCCATTGATCATCATGTACTTCATTCATTCTATGAGAATAATTGTCATGAAATTGAATTATGTAAGAACAAAACTACGTGAGCATGCTTTTATGCAACAATAATAAAACAAATTTTAGTAATTCTAGGAGAACTCATACTACATGTTAAAATCAAGTAACACAAATAACGAACTCATATGACAATGAGTAGTGCATTTTTGTGGAAGATCAGTGACCATTAATGATTGTTCATGTCTATCCCACACACATTCATCCAACGTTCGGGCCATTGATCATCATGTACTTCATTTATTCTATGAGAATAATTGTCATGAAATTGAATTATGTAAGAATAAAACTATGTGAGAATGCTTTTATACTACAAAAATAAAACAAATTTTAGTAATTCTAAGAGAACACATACTACATGTTAAAATCAAGTAACACAAATAACGAACTCATAAATTATTTTTGTGTTCTTCAAGAATTTGAACATCAAGTTCTCTTTCAAGCATTTCTTGTAACGCACGCAGATCCGGGCTAGTCAATTCAGAGACGATAAGCATCAAAAATGAGTTTTTAATGGAAGATTATTTAGAAGGATTAATTTTAACCAAGTTCTACTATGTGTATCAAGGATTTCGGGGATATAAAGAACGCCGAAATCTGAGTTATAACGAAGAAGTTATGACTCGTCGAAGTTTCGCGACGAAACCGACGCGTTAACGGGAAGCGTAAATAGTGAATTTACGATAGAGCGATTTTTAGCCTTAGCGATCTAAACAAAAGTTGTAGAATACGTTAAACCAAGAGCGTCCATAAAAAAGAACGCCTAAATCTGACTTCGTATGAGGAAGTTATGATTTTTCGAAATTTCGGCTTAGCGGTGTACAACCCGATGTTCGAATATTAGATCCAGCGGTTTTTAGCCGACATAACCTAAACGAGAATCGAATATATCGTTAATAGTAGCGTAACGCTAAAAAGACAGACGAAAATGGACGTCGGATGAAGAAGTTATGAGATTTTAACGGACCAATCATGTCCCGTCTTGTTAATAATATAAAATTTAAAATAAAGTCAAAATTATCCAACAAAGTCTAAACAAAAGTTGTAGAGTACGTTCCCGCCTACATGTGGATATAAAGAACGTCGAAAACGGAGCTCGTATGCGAAAGATATGAATTTTTGAAGTTGGAACTCGAATTTGCGAAGCTGGTGTGAATAGTGATGACGTCGCTCGATCTGAACCGTCCATTGCTGATCGGAGGACCTGCTTCGGATGAGTGACACGCCACCCTTCACATTACGCACAACGTACGAAATGGAGTACGCCCAGCGTACTCCGGTCTCATGCGGTTCGGATAAGACGTCCACGCCTTATCCGAAGTTACGCCCAACGTAACCAAGGGCTACGCCCAACGTGGTCCGAGGTTCAGCCACTATAAATAGAAGTGTGAGGCTGCCGACTTCTTCACTCCAAAATCACTTCTCTCTCTATCTTCTTTCTCTCTCTAACCCATTCTAATCCCCCTAAACCCTAGGTAAAACCCCTAGCACCCGAAGGAAGCCCTGAGGCTCCCGGAGTCCCTAGAAAAAGGGTCTTTCGGTTTAGAAACGTTGCTCCAAGCGAAGCCCGATTTTCTTTAAAACCCGCTGTAAGTGAGCTACGCCTATGAAAAATTTAATATAGCTTTTAAATAATTATAGTAATGTTATTAGGTCCTTAGAATAATTATTTGGGCTATTATTATGGGTTATATAATTATTATATAATATCTTTTTAACCACTCGCAGTACGGGGGTTCCGGTTTGGAGGGCCGCTTGGGTTGTTGGATTCAGAAGTGCTTATATACCAAAATGATCCTGCCCACCGGTGTTCCATGTCTGGCCTCGTCTATATATAGTGGTTGAAAAGTATTGTGTTCACACTTATATAATAGTAATAATAGCTAGACTATTAATTAGTCTCGTCGAGTGTTAGACTAAACTCTAGTGGTAATGATACTAGGTTTTGTCCGAAGGAAATTGTGTTGAGAGTAAAGAAATGTTGTTCGAGTGTCGAGTCACCACCTTATCAAGTGAGTGCATAGTTATTTTCATCTTAAACATAGATATGAAGTATTTTATATAAACTACGTGCTATGTGTGCATATTATCTGTATAATTGCTATCTATGCTGGATGAACGATTTTATACAAGTTTTATATGATTTAAACTGTATATGTATTTATATCTACATAATATGTTGGGTAAAACATGGGTAGATGAAATATGAGTTGGATGATGAGTTGAGAGGTGATATAGACCATGAGGTAAGGGTGAGAGGTGGAGGATGTGAGAAGCCTTGATCCCAAATGTTGGCCCTGTCATCTAGCAGAGTATGGATGACAACCACAGACTATTCTAGACAGTTCAGTGGAACACTAACAGACTTGCAACTTGTAGGTGTTGCGAACGATGTGTTCACCCGGTGTACTCTAAACCTTAGGGATCATGCAGACTTGATGCCTAAACCCTGGTGACTATGCAGACTTAGTGCCTAAACCTTGGCGATCATGCATACTTGATGCCTAAACCCCAGTGACCATGTAGACTTGGTGCCTAAACCCTGACGACTATGCAGACTTAGTGCCTGTTGTGTAAACCGTGGCAACAATGGACTTCATGCCAATTCCTTAGGATGATCCTTAGGAATAAATGAACGAGGAATAGCTGATTCTTAGGGTAAATCCTTAAGAGTAAAGAAGATAATGGGGATGGGTAATTGGGTTGATTGTTTGATGTTTAAACATAATAATTATGTTATTATGGGTTGAAAACCCTATGTACTCGCCAGGTTTCCCAACCTGACCCACTCAGTTTATTTATATCCCAGGTGTTGATATGAAGTCACATTACACCGAAAGATTAAGGAGATATAAATCACTAGTGATAATGAATGTAAGTTTTGTTTATGCTTATGTTTCTGTATTGACTGATAGGTGCATTTTATGCACCTATTTTGCATGTTTATTTCCGTCTTTTTATAGCATTCTACTTAATAATTCTTGCATTTAGTTGATTATTAGGGCAATTGCATATTTCATTAAGAATGTCTGGTACTTCACTATTTTTGATTTATTTTGCAGGCATTTTGGAGCATGGAACGTGGAGCTTGGATGCATGGATGCATGGAGCTTGGATTCTTGGAGCTTTGGAGCATGCAAAGAAGATGAACCGGTCATTCCATGGAGGAAAGCATGAAGACATAACCCGAGTCATTGTTGCATTATCATCATAGCAAATGACTATGTTTGAAATGTGGTTCTTGTTACACTGACACAGGTCATGTTTGTCCTTTATCATCTCATATTTGAGCAACATGACTCGTGGTGAAACTAGATTGAAGATGGAGCCAACAGTGAAAACTTTTTGGAATTTTAGCAAAAAGCATGGGCCATGCCAAAAACACATGGCCAAGACAAATGGCCATGCCAAAAAAAACACATGGGCAAAAGGCATGGCCATGCCAAAAACGCATGGCCTTATGGCAAGTCACGTGAACTTTAATAAAAGAGGAGGAGACGTCATTTTGAAGAGAGAACGGTTTTGGGAGTAGTTTCTGGCGATCTAGGGCAATTTTGGGAGAATTCTTGGAGCTTTTGAGAAGACTTAATCATTGCAAACATTTGGATTTCACTTTTGTAAGGATTAAACATTCCAATTCCATCTTATTCTTGTTTGATTTGTTCTTAGCCATGTGTGGCTAAGAAACCCTAGTTTCTAGTTCTTGTTCAAAACATGTTAATTGCTTGACTTGAAGCATATGATTTGATGTTTGATTTGTGATTCTATTCTAGTGATTATGTTTTTGTTTAACTAGAATCCTTGAATTTGATTTGTGTTTGATTGGCCACTTTCATGAATTGAATTTTTGTGCAGTTAATTAACTTTTAGGGCACCTAATCGTTCTATTGAGTTAATAATTGGTAACAAGCAATAAGTTTTCTTATTGTAAAACATATATCACATGTTTTCACACTTCCGAGCGTATGAGAAGAAATGAACATTGTTGGGAAGCTTGTACAAAACTTAATGCGGTTTTTCAATACAATCTAAGAGCGTGTTTAGGTTGAATTAGTAAAGCTAGGTCTAATCAAAGAGCGTGTTTTGGTTAGATAATTTGGCAAGCGAGAGTTATTAGAGCGTGTTAATATCTTTCAGTACCAACATAGAATAGCAATCTTGAATTACATCAAGTCATAATCAAGTTGAACAACAACATTGAGAACTAGAACTAGAACCATTCAATCAATTTGTTTACAAATCTATTTCATTTCGTGCATGCTTTTAAAGTAGATTGTTATTTAGTTATTTACTTTTGCAAACAAACCACCCCTTTGTGACCAAAGTACCTTGTGCAAAAAGGTATAGACTTTTGTCCCGTGTCTTTGTGGTTCGACCCTGCTTGCCTTGTACTACTTTTTAGTGCATTAAAGCAGTGTATTTGGAGTCTATTGTACCCCTATTATTTTTTGGGTTTGACACTCCTAACATTGACGATGACATCCCAAATGTTCTAAAATGAATAAAAATACTTTTCTTCGGAAATTCTTTGATAACGTATTTATCATGTTTTATTAGGAACAAATTCCGCAACATTTTTATTAAAAGAGGTACTCTGATTTTTATAAAACATAAACAAAAAAATCGGTCTTTTCTAGCCGTGAAAATGGGGATGTCACATTTCTACAAACACCTGGTGTGCAATATTCTCAAAGAATTATTTTTGTGTACATCCATATGTTACCTTTGCTACTGGTAGTAAGTTCTGGTCAACTGTTCTGTCATATATCTTCAGTCTAAAAACCTTATAAGAGTTTCTGGTTCACTTCCTAAAGCATAATTTCAAGCTTCTATTCTTCCCAACTATGTTTAGACCATTCAAAGACTCAAACAATATCTTACAAAATGGAAAAAGATCATAAATCGGTAAGTAAATCATATATAAAATGCTAGGGGTTTGATTTATAAAACGAAAAAAAATAAAGAAAGGGGAATAGAAATCAAACCTGTTATCGATACAGGGGTGTGTAATCGGTTGGTCCGATCGAACCCTAAACGACGCACCTGACCACCAAAATTTAAACTTCGAAGAAGCAGGGTCATTCTGCAGGTCCGAGCTGCAGCTGAAACGTTAACGAACAAACAAAGGGGATGGATAGAGGATCAAGCCTGTTAAGAAGGAAAATATTTGATGAACATTGCAACATACATCACTTGCTCTGTAGAGATCACAGAGCTAATTTTCAACCATATTTTGACAACTAAAATTCATACTTTCAATTTGTAATAGAGATGACGCCCTACGATTATTTATGTTCTGAAAAACCTTATTTAACCTCAAATTAATCGGTTCTTATTGAAAAAAACGTAGAAATCAAGAAAGAGCTGGAGTTTACCTGTATAGGCGCTTGGGCATGGTACCGCTAGTCGACCACCTTCTTCTACCACCAGTGTCAATGACTGGAATGTCGTGAAAAAACATCGATATAGTAGAACCGTTGGCGATGGGTGAAGAAATCGACATTCGAAGTAAGGAAGAATGACGTGATGATCAGTAAGGAAGAAAGGGAGAAGAAGAAGAAGAAGAAGAAACCTAGGTTTCTTGATGGGTGGAGATCAGAAGTAGATAATGGCGGTGGGTGGACACCCATGTGGAATCTTGAAGAAAAAAAGCGATGATTATTGATGGAGGAGGTTGTGGTGTGGTGAAGTAATCGATGATCTTATGTCATGTACAGATGAGAGGGAAAATGTTGGGGGGGACGATGAATAGAAGAGAAAAGGGAAGAGGCGGACGTGAGGATATATATACTAGAAATTGGGTTTTAATTAAAACTGATATTCCTAAATTAAAGGGATATTAATTGATTTATATATTTATCATAATTAATTAAATGTAAGATTACATATTTATCCTTTTGAAATGATTAACCTACATTGATGCATATAATAACATAATAATTATTTTGAATACCTGAACCTAGTTTTTTTTTTTTCCTCTCTCTCTTTATATATATATATATATATATATATATATATATATATATATATATATATATATATATAAGTGAACATAAATTAATTTATTCTGTAATTTTTTTAATTTCTACCACCAATTTATATATATATATTTTTTAAATTCCACCTAACTCCATCTACTAATATTAAATCTATCACTGACCTTATGCAATTATTACACAAAGAGATTAAAACCATATCATATTTCACACCAATATTAAATCTATCACTGACCTTATGCAATTATTACACAAAGAGATTAAAACCATATCATATTTCACACCAAACCCCATCTTTAACCCATTCCCTAACATTCCGATGAAGAAGAATTTCCACCTTTCATGGTAGATCATATTTTCATAGTTATGAAGTGCACCGTAGATAAACAAAAGAGAGACACGAAACACTAGATAACTTAAAGGAACATGTAAAGGTTATCTATGAAGAGGAAAAAGATGAAATGGGTAAAAGATAAGAAAAAAAACCTAAAAAATGTATACATGTGACTTTTGTCATGCCGACAAAAAATCTTTAAAAACTTTACGACGAAATGATCCACCTTGAAGATAACATTAGAATTAGGCAAAATTTTATTGATGACGAAAAATCATTCCATTATAATTTCCGGATAACTCTTAATTTCCTTTCAATGAGTTGGATAACATATTTTACTATGTGTTATGCTGCATTTCTATGCGCCTTTTGTGACAATTATATATCAGTTTATACATTTCTTCATTTCTTTTTGTTTATTTGTTTCATAATTTTACATTGTATCATTTGTCGGTAAACTTGTAGTTTTTTTTATTAGTATTGTAATAGATTTCTATCTACTTTTTTTTGCCTAACGAAATATTATAATAATAAATAAAAAACAATGTACAAAATATTACATCCTAAGAACAAAAATCCAACAAACATTTAAAAAAATATATATTATGCTTTCATGTACTCTGTTAGCTTAGGATGACCAAAACTAATTATTGCAAAAACATAGATACAAAACTCAACAACCTCTCAAATATTGATCGATATTTTTATAGACAATCTAAGACTCTATGAATATGACCACACACAGTTTCCACTTTCCATAGAGTTCATTTGCCCACCGAAACTCCGGTTAGCTTGCTACAATAAAGCAAGACAGCGAAAATTAACACTCATGAGGAAAAGTGGCTAATGGTATTTTTGAAGGCCACACATAATTTTAAAAAAAAAAAAAGAAAAAAAAAACCCAGCAAAAATGCCATAAATGAGTATTTTTGTAAGCCACTTCTAGTATACATGTGAAAATACCACAATTGACCTACAAAAATGGGTAAGTTGGCAAATAAATTATTGTATTTTTGTAGATATATATGACCTTAAAAAATAATCATTCCGCTGGGCACACTACAAGAATACTAGAATTTACCAGCAAAACTACCAATTTTCATATGCTAATTGTGGTATTTTTGTCGGTATGCTTACAAAAATACCTTAAAAAATGGCCAAGTACTTTTTTTAAAGAAAAATAGAAAAACAAAAAGGCTAGAAACCTATTTTAGACACTCAAATAAGAGTAAAAACACAGTTTCGCTGAAGGCCTGTAAAAATGATATTTTGTCTATTTTTTTGGTGTATAAATGTCAGATCTGTACAATATATCCGAGTATAACAAAGATAAACTTACTTCATTCAACCCATTATACTTATTTTGAACCACATCGTTTGGAGTTCATTAGTTTGTTGCGAAACTAAAAGTCAGGAAAAAAAAAGTTGTTTTAAATATGGGGACAAATAAAGGTCCATGCAGCCATGCCTCAACCCATTAACAATTTCATAGGGTATGAGACCCATTTTTTCGAAAATTGATGATTATATTGGGGAAAGTTTAATTTTTATCCAAATTTGGAAAAACCTTAGTATTGTTTTTGTTAGATTTCTCTTTTCCTTTCTTACGCTCATATACAAATAAGAACTTATCTCCCTAAATGCTTTATGAATTCTTGCATCCCATTAAAAAGCTCCGCACTTTTCTGTCAGCTTGAAAAGGCAATACAGTCGTCGGTATACATTGTGCAATAGAAGTAGCAAAAAAAAAAAAAAAAAAAAACGGATTGTTCTTACTACAAGGGATTAAATCACCACATCACTAGTTGTCTAAAGAACAAGGTAATCAATATTATTTCTCTCAATGATTGATGTTTTTGGTATTTTAACATTTATAAACACTTATATGAGGTGGATAGTTCCATTCATAGAAATCAACACAAACCAAAAGAAATAAAAAGAAACAAAAAAAGTTAAACAGCAGAAACAAAATTACTGATCGGAAGATTGTCTGTTACTAAACAAATGATCTAAAAATCTCATATCAACATTAAATGTAAGAGTGAGCGGTATGGGTCTCGTTGAGACTTGTTGTGGCTAAGGTGGACGCCAAAAACGGCGTTGCATCTCGTTGTACACTGCCCCGGTTCTCGTCGTGGGGCTTCTCGTTGCTACGAAGACCGGATGCAACGAGCTTAATTTCAAACTTTTAACCGTTAATATTCAACCGTTTGAAAACGGTCTTAAATAAACAAAAATTATTTTTAAAAAAATTATTTATTTACCTCTATCAATACCTACTATCTATTTATAATTTTTCTTCGCACAATTCCTCTATATTTCTCTCTACAATTCCTCTATAAAAAATTATGGATCCTTTCGACTCTTCCAAGGATTCTGGTGATGATATATTCATCAATATAATATGATGTATCATTATTACAGTATTGAGATGTTACAACCAGACCCAACTCCGCTATTAACAAGACGTCTAAGTCACGATTATTTTGCGGATGATTGTGTATACGGGTCGAAGGACTTTAAAAGAAGATTTCGTTTGAGTAGGAATGTGTTCCTACGAATCCTAAACGCCTTGGAAAACCGGTATTGTTTCTTTAATCTTAATACATATTTACTATATTTTTATAATTGTGTATACGACATGTTTCTTTATTTTTAAAATAAATGTAGTATATTTTTAAACCATAGTTAATATATGTTTAGGTATGCATTTTTTCAATTGAGACATGATGCTATAGGTAGGTGATGATTTACACCGTTGCAGAAATGTGTTGCGGCCATCTGTTTGATGGTTATGAGGGAGTCACCCGACACAATGGACGACTATATGAGAATGTCCGAAAGAACTACACGGGAAAGTTTGTATAGATTGTCAAAAGGTGTGGTTGAAACATTAGGAGACGTATATTTGCGGAAACCTTCGTTACATGATATACAAGAGCTTTATGCAGCATATGAAGAAAGACATAGGTTTCCTGGAATGCTTGGAAGCATTGATTGCAAGCACTGGAAATGGAAAAATTATCCAATAGCATGGAAAGGACAGTACGCAACTGGTCATCATGGATCGCCTTCGTTGGTTTTAAAGGCCGTTGCTTCTCAAGATTTATGGATTTAGCATGCATTTTTCGGGGTTGCGGGTTCCAACAATGACGTCAACGTTCTTGATCAGTCACAAATATTTGACGATCTTTTGAATGGAAAGGCCCCAAATGCTCCTTTCACAGTTAACAGAAACGAATACAAATATGGGTATTACCTTACATAAAACATATATCCTCTGTATTCCACATTCGTGTAGGTATTCCGACACCGACTGAAGAAAGAGATAAATCATTCAAGAAAAGACAAGAAGAAGCACATTAGGATATGAAACGTATTCTTGGAGTGCTAAAGGCGAAGTGACACATAGCTGAACATGCGGCACAACCATTGGATTTAGAAAATCTACGATATATCATGTACGCATGTATAATAATGCATAATAATAGAAGATAAATGACAAAATATTGCACACTATATCTCAACGGAACCCAGACACGTTCAATTTCAACCAGGAACAGCTGAATATTTGCATAGAGTTGTTGACATTCAAGACACAGACAACTTCAAGAGGACTTAACGAATCATATCTTCAATGGTGACGATAACGATAACGCATAACGTTTAGATTTTTAAAAAAATGTTTTTTTAATGAATAGCTTTGTATTTTTATTTTATTTTTTTTTAATTTGGATGTTATGTGTAATTTAATTTTATGTAATTTTTAATTTTTAAAAATTATTTTTATTCTATGTTATTTATAAATTTTTGAACATTATGTTTTATTCATTATATTATATTTAAAATATATTTGTTTTCATTAAAAAAAAGAAATTTAAAAAAAAAATTATAAAATGGACAAAAATTGGTTTTATAACAAGATATAACATGGTGACCCTTTCTCCACTTGGTGTTATAACACCATTGGTGATGTGCCATGTGAGGTGGCACCAAAATAGTATTATGACTAGTTACCCACACCCAATGCTCTAAGTAAATTTATACTTTAAATACGCCAACATTATCAAAACTATCTTCATCATCAACAAGGAGATAGATTTGCTAAAGGAATCAACAACAATTACAACATAGTTGGAACAGATTACCATCTAGATCATTTTGCAAGATCCAACTTTTCCTGATAGAATTTCAAAACACCTGGAGCTTCTTCCTCATATCTTTTCAATCTCTTGACAAATATATCCTCCGAGCACTTCAACCACCAGCAGAAACCACAGTAATTTTTATCATTCATCAATCCGTTGTCCAGACAATATTGATAAACCAAACATCTTGGAATAATCCTTTTCTCCATACTCAATGAAATAATTACAGAATTCTTTGCAATAAGTGATGTCTCAAACCCCATCTTATTAACAAGATAATCCATCACTTTATCGATTTTCTCCTCAGATTTCATCATACACCATGGATCAGTCCTAAATGATAGCAAGATCTGGTCTTCAGACCAACCCCATTTCTTGTAAGTCTCCATCTTCTTCTCCCAAGTGGACTTGCTCATTGATCTAACAGCATGAACAGCTAACATAAAACTTGATTTCAAAGGATCAAACCCCATCTCCACAACTTCCTCCACAGCCTTTTTGAACTGGTCTGTAGTGACTAAGAAATCTCTAGGCTGATAAGTTAACAGATACAACATCTTTGATCCAGGCACCCCAACATCACGCAATATTTGCATATTTGGAATCACATTTGCTTTGAAATCCCAATCCAAGACCCACGCACACCTCCTGATTGCAATGAGTGTTCTATCATCGGATTGAAGTAAATCTCTAAGTAAGTTGAAGGTAGGTTCTAAATGATTCTTCAAGCTTCTGCCTAGGGCTTTGGGTCTTGCAGTTAATAACTTGACAATATCAGAATCTGAAAGTCCTATGGAACTTAAGAACTCGAATTTCGGCAAAAGATTTGTTTCGGGATTACATGTGAGAGCCATGGGGAACTTTCGAACCAAATCTGAGATTTGAGTTTCTGTGAACCCTTGATTCTTAAAAAATGTTATCACAGAGTCTGCTCGATCTGGGGTTTTGATGTGCAAGTATTTGGAAGCTGAAATCGCCTTGGCTGGAGGAAATCCACATGAGTCTACGAGGTAAGAAACTGTAAATGAGTTGTCTGATGCTGCTGCTGGTGATGAACATGATAAGCGAGGAAACAGTCTATTAATCGATGGTGTTTTGAACACAGGAAATGCCAAGTTTTTGCCGATGAGATTGAACATTGTGAGTGGAAATTGTTATGTTGTAGATGTCACTGACCTGTGGATTGAATTTACGACTTGTATGCGATTTAAGCTTCTGGATTTTGTGCTTTTTCTGTAATCGGGTTTCACTTGAAAAACCCTAAAACAAAACCCTTGAGGGTTTCAAAGGGCAATATACAATCATCGATAACAATGGTAGGTAAAAAAAACACAAACAAACTCAACAGTTAATTAAAGTAAAAACGACACATTAGCCTTCTGTTGTTTACACATTTACCCATTGAGTCCCTTAAATATGTTCCGTGCTTTATAAAAGAATAAATTTTGTTGTGACATGTCTTTTTAGTCCCTTTAACCTATATTAGCCGGTTTAAAAGTCAAAACACCCTCAAAATCCATTAAAAAATAAAAAACTGGAGACACACCCTCAAAATCAACCCTCCCTAGAACAACAAATCATTTATGGAACTAACTCCGGTTCAATTTAGTCATAGTGGTTATCTGCTCGGCGTTAATGGTGTTTTAGCTACTCTCTACTTCATGAGCAGACTGAAGAAGGTTTACCTTGTTGAATTCTCTTGTTACAAACCTGATGGCGAAAGGCAAGTGAAGGTTGGTTTCATCTACTCATATTCAATTTCAATTTTGAATTTTGAGCAACACCCAAATGGTTGTATATGAATAAAAAAGTATCTAATCACAAACAAATAAAACTGCTTAAAAAAAGTCAGCATGACCAAATTCATAGCAGCTTTTCCATCTGTCTTTGAGGTCTACTTCAATAAACAAATCGACCAGAAGAAGATAGGATAAAGAACTACGCAACAACAGATGAGACTACCAACAAGAACAATTGGTACCATGTTACCAAATTCTGAATGAATCGCCATGTTTCCCTAATTACTATAGAAGCCATGTTTGCTACAACATGAAGCGGTATTATAATCATTAGAACTTTCTTCCCTTTCTCTTGCAAGAATGGTTTCAGAAAACAACCATCCAGTACCGATCAACACGATCACAGTGAATAAAAGCACCGTCTGCAAGAATTGAAACGTGTAAAACAGTACATCCATGGGTTGTACCTGTAATTTTTATCTTATGTTTCTCCTCCGCCGCACATAGTAAGTTGAGTGATTTCACGATCAGCAACACGACCATCAAGAAATGGATCCGATGAATGGATCCTATGTTGTTAAAGCATTCGAGAACCTAGAGAAGTAGGAAACAGATGTAAACGATAAATAAAAGTAAGTAAAAGGATGGGAGACTTCCAGCTCGACATTGATTTCATCATTTCTGAAGAGTCGATGAAGTATCCAAAGATAAATAGTCAAAATTAGCCTCCAAATTGATTCCCATTCACCGTAAATGGCTCGATTCAAAGTCAAAGGAGGAAATTTTCAAAGGAAGAAGTTAAAGTCAATTTCTTTGTTGAGGTGGTCAAGAAGTTACCGGCTTACCCCTTCATTTCCTGAAAAGGAACCAATTTGATCCGACAAAAATAAGTTTACTCCCTCTCATAAAACACGAACAATAATTAAAGGACTCAATGAATAAATGTGCAAAACATTATAGGGCTAATGTGTCATTTTCCCTTAATTAAAGTCATCGACGATTAGTTAGAGTCAATTTCTCTTCTTTTTACTATACTGAGTTTTTTTTTTTTTTTTTTTTTTTTTTTTTTTTTTTTTTTTTTAATTTAAAAACGATCCAGAGAAAATGACTTGTGTGGATAATTATTTTTCGTCTTGTTTACGATTTTGATATATTTTTTTTAAATTTTTATAATTTCTTATAACATTATTATGTTATTTTTTTATAGTTTTTTTTTCTGTTACAATGTTTCAAAAATTGCTTTTATATATATATATATATATATATATATATATATATATATATATATATATATATATATATATATATATATGACTTTTTTTATACTTTCATATAATTTTCATACAAGTGTTTTTAAACCAAATATTTTCTAAATGTTTTAATTTTTTCTTACAAGACTTTTTTTTTTTTAAATTTTCATACAATTTTTTTTATAACTTTCATACAACTATTTCTAAACTTTCTTTTACAACATTTTAGAAGCGTTTCATAGATTTTGTATGACAATTTCATACTTTTTATAACATTTAAAATATTTTCGTTAAATACTAGTTTAAAACGTTGTATTATAAAAATTAAAAAGTGTATGAACTTCAAATTTCAAGGTATAAAAAAGTAGTAATAATTTTAAAAAAATACATTATATTGATTTTTTTTGTTTTTTTTATATGCTACGTAATATTTTCTTTTCATTTTTTCAGAAAGACCCCATACTTATTGTTACATATTTAATTACTAAATTTTACTATTAGATATTATTTACTTTAAAATATTGCATATGTTTAAAAACAAAAGGATATATATATATATATATATATATATATATATATATATATATATATGTATATATATATATATATATATATATATATGGAGTGGTTGAAACGAGAACCTAAAAAGGTTAAGAACTCTAAAAACTATTTTTAAATGTTTTCATTAAGACTATTTTTAGACAAATCCAACATTTATATTGTATTAAATAAACGTTTACATTCCCTAGTTTAAAATTAGTTGCCATTTGACATCATACCACCGTCACATTGTCGTCGGACCGCTGTCGGACCTTTGCCGGACTAACACCAAATTCAGTAACACTTTTATGGTCGTATTCACTAGGGCTGTACATGGGTCGGTTTTGGACCCCAACCCAACCTAACCTGTAAATGATCGGTTTTTGGTTTTCAGAACCCAATAGGGTCGGTTTCTGGTCGGTTCGGTTTCTCGGTTTCTGATATCGGTTTGGGCGGTTTCTCGGTTTCTTGGGTTCAACTCATACACTTACGGTTTCTAGGTTTAAACCCATGGGTTTTGGGTTTGAACCCATTTTCCAGAAATGTAACAATTAGTTAAATAATTAAAGAAACACCTAATTGAAGTTAAATACTTCAAAAAACATGAGTTTTACAACCAAATTGTCTATTACAACCAAACACATAATCAAACTAAAACATAAAGTCCGAAATTGTCGATTAGACGATTACAACTAAACAGACAATCAAACTAAAACATAAAGTCCAGAATAGCCAAATAGTCGATTACAACCAAAAGTCCAAAACACGCAAACATAAATCTTCAATCCACATCCATGTAAATCTCTTCACCAATTCCCCATTCATCTACAAACCAAAAAACATTAGTATTGATCAATGATTATTGAGTAATAAACTTGTGTAAAAGTATAAAATTATAATAATTGAGTTATAAACCTTTAAAATTCAAATAAAATCCTCATCCATGCAACTCCCTTGACCACACCCCAATTCCTCTACAAACACAAACGTACAAAACAATAGTATGTAATTAATTAATAATAAACATATATAATTACAAACTTATAATTATGTAAAAAATAGTAAAATATTTACCGGTTTCTATTGGCACCAACTTCTCTCGCGTCTCTTCCATATATAAAGTCGTCATATTTTTAAACTGGATATCAATTGGGGTGTCCCGTATCCAATCTTGTGCGCAAATCAAAGCTTCGGCAGTCACATGTGTAAGGGAGCTTCTACTTTCATCAATCACCCTCCCGCCAGTACTGAATGCGGACTCTGATGCAACTGTAGAGATTGGCATTCCTAAAACAAGTTTCTCCACCTCAGAAAGTACAGGAAACTTTGTTGAATTAGATTTCCACCACCCCAAAATCTGGAAATCCTCCACTCGCTTTTCCATCCCATCTGATAAATAAATCTCAAGCTTTGTTTTATTAACCCCATGCCCACGTTGTTCCATAAACCTTTCAAAATCGTCTTCCATATCAACTCCATGCCCAAAATCAAAATAACTAGGTGTAGAAGACGATGCACTCCTTGTCTTTTCACATCTTTCTCTCTTCGTCTTGTTCTTGAAGTGTTGAAACAAGTCTTCTAGTGTTTTGTTGACATGCTCTAGAATAGTTTTTGTTTTGGTAGAATTCTTACCATAAATCAACTCCAAGCAATACTCCAAATAACACATCTTGTTTTTTCGTATCACCAACTTTGTCTTTAGGGTCGTAAAAAGGAGATGTTGGACAATAAAGTCTTAAATGATTTCCCATTGCACTCGTACCATTTTTCTTTGAATTTGCACACATCATTGTTGAACAATATGGGCATTTCACTTTCTTAGCACCCTTCTTTACGGCATCTCGATCAAAATGTTGCCATACCCAAGATACTCTATGACCACCACCCTTACTATCTGCAACTTCTTCATCATCTCCTTCATCAACATCAAGATCAACATCAACAGTTTGTGGAGCATCAACATCAAGAGTTTGTGCATCTAGTTGAGACCTTTCCATCTACATAGAAAAAAAAATCAACAATCCATATGTAAACCAAAAGATTTCAGGAAATAAGAAGCTTCAATTCAGCAATATTCATCAACATTTCACAGCAAACCATAAGATTCACAGCTTTTAGAATAATATTACAATATTTAAGCAATATTTATCATCATTTCACAGCAAGATTTCAGGCAAAATCTAACAAAAACCCTTGATTATTTTGATAGCAAGTAAACATAATAAGAGACTAAGAGTAATAAGATTTCAGCAAGATTTCCAGAATTCTTAAATACTTGGAGCGAAGTCACGGACCCAATCAGAAAAAAAAAAAAAAAACGAAATCAGAAAAAAACAAAGTCACGAAATCAGAGACACATTGCCAAATCGCCATAATTCTTCAATGGCAAATTGTCAAATCGACAAAAAAAACATAAATCAGAAAAAAAATGGCCTACATATTTATTCTAATCATTGAAAAAATGGCCTCTATATTAGTTCATCATCTCACATCATTACATTCTAGTGATTCTACATGAACACAACATTCAGATTTCAGAACATAAGCACAACAAGGGAAATCAGAAAAAAAAAAAAAAAAAAACGAAATCAGAGGAACGAACCTCGGATTGGTGGCGCCGGAAGTTTGGGGTCCGTCGGAGCCTCGGATGTGTGCGAGCGGCTAAGCGCCGAAGGACGGAGGACCTTGGCTTCACTCTTCAGTTGTCTACTCGTCTTCAGTTCAGTGGGATGCGCCGATGGGGAATGCCGAATGCGAGACTGTGAGTGTGAGACTAAGTACCGAGGGCGAGTAGGGCGAAACAAAAACGGGAGTCAATGACCTAGGCCTTTTTTATTTATTTTTATTTTTTTAATATATATATATATATATATATATATATATATATATATATATATATATATATATATAACACAAAATAATCAGTAAAAAGCATCGGGTTTGCGGGTTTGCTGGGTCGGTTTTTCGATTTTAAAGAGGGGTCAGTTTCTCGGGTTGTTGGGTCGGTTTCTGGGGGCAAAACCGAAACCGCACTCGGAAAATCGGTTTTTACAAATTTAAAACCCACATCGTCAGTTTTGATTCGGTTTCGGTTTTTTTGGTTTCAGTTTCATCGGTTTTTGTCGGTTTCTCGGTTTCTTGGTTCGGGTTTGCTCACCCATAGTATTCACAACTTAATAGAACAAACATTATAACTCTTATTTCTTTGGAAATATTTTTAACACATACCATTTCATTTTTCCAGCCAAATATAAAAAATTTAACAAAAGAAAATAAAATTATACCTTGAAAATTTTAATTTTCTCCGTTCGTTTAGAAAATATATTCACAATTTAAAATATCATATGTACAGTTTAATAAACATATTAATTCACTAATATGTAGTTTAATATTTTCATGCATACAGTCATTCATATTTTAAAACAAAATTTATATAATATATACAACTTAATACAATCTGTTTTAGTTTAATACATAAAATTCACAACATAATACAATCAATTATATAATAAATCACAAATTCAAATAAGTCACACCCAAACTCTACCACCACTACCAACTAACACACAATGCCACAAACTACATGTGCAATTTTATTAACCATCATTGTTTCCAAATCTGATCTGTATACAAAATCATGGATTCATAGCTTAAATATTACGTTCACAATTTAATAAACCAATTAATTTACTAATTAAGAGTCTAATGCAAAATAAGTATAAAAACTAATATATTCTTATATATTTATATAACACAAAAATAAATATATTCATAAAAATAATACAAACATTCATACATAAATTAGTCATATTTTAACTCAAAAATCATAAAAAATTCATAGTTTAATACATTTAATTCACAACTTAATATATTTAATTCACAGTTTACTTTTAGAACACAAAATTGATAGGTTAATATAATAAATTCATAGTTTAATGCACAAAAGTTATATATTGACAATCATATTGTCAAATTAAAACCTACATTTATACATTCATATCTATAGGCTAATGATTATTTTAAATTTTATTTATAAAAATATTCACAATTTAAATTTTACATACCTTATCTAAATTATATAAAAACATAATAAATCATGCATTTACAACTTAAAACTTATGTTTTTCATTTAAGTAATCAGGTATATGTAAAAAAAATGCATTAACAACTTAAAACTTATAAAAAAACTCATGCATTCACAACTTAAAGTTTATGTATTTCATTGAAACAATCAAATATGTATCAAAATCATGTATCCGCAACTTAAAACTTATAAAAAAGCATGTATTCACGGCTTTAAAGTTATAAAAGAAATAATATTTTCACAGTTAAAACATATATTTTCTTACTAATAATAGTTAAAACTAACATTAATATAATTAAACAATAAACGAGACATTAAAACATTACAACTCATGATTTTAAAACCCTAAATTAATATTATTGAGAAAATAATAGCATAAGAAAATACAAAACTTAAAAAAATCATGTATTCACAACATTCATAGTTTAAAATTTATGTTTTTCATTGAAACGGTTAGATACATATAAGAAAATCATGCATTCACAAATTAAAACTTATAAAAATTATGCATTCAAAGCTTAAAACTTATGTCTTTCATTTAAACAATCATATTTGTATAAATTTTTTGCATTCATAGCTTAAAACTTATAAAACATCATGTATTTGTACTTTAAAATATATAAAAATCATGCATTCATAGCTTTTAACTTATAAAAATTTATGTATTCTCAAATTAAAACTTACATTTTTTTTATTAATAATACTTAAAACTAGCATTAACATAACTAAACAATAAGTGAAACATTAAAACATAACAATTACAACTTAAAAGACCTTTTTTTTAGAAAACTCTAACATAATAAGACACATTCTAAACTCAATTCATAATATAAAAACCATAAATCATAAGCTATGAATACCATTTAGGTAATATTATAAAAAAATAAAAAAATAAACTTCAATTCACAACTTAATTACAGCAGATCAAAACTTAACATTTTTGCAAATATTATAACACATAAAAAAAAGCTTGGAGTCATAACTTAATAGTAGTGAATTCACAACTTAATAATAATGAATTCACAATTTAATATCAGATAAACAAATAATAACAATAGTAAACAACAAAAGAGAAATTAAAACATTAAATTCACAATTTAACATAAGAAAAAACAATAAAATCAAAATCAACATACATGTTGTAGATTTGGTGGTGTTTCAGTGAAGATTATAGAGAAAGACATGGAGGTGAGTTGGTGGTGCTTCATCGGAGCGACAAGGCAGCAACGGTGGTGACAGTTGACGACGGTGTCAGATCTGGTTCGTCAATCTCGTCAGAGCTCGTAGATTTGGAGGCATAAATCATATATCTAGAGGTGAAAATCATAGATATGTCGTTGGAGATCATAGATCTATTGCCGAAGAACTTAGATTTGAACTGAACGACTTCAGATCTGATGAAAACGAAGGATTTTAGAGGTTAACAACATGCAACGATGGTTGGTAAAGGAGATAGTGAACCAGACCTAAACAAATATGGTGGTGTTTCATGGGGATCAAGAAAAAAAAATGAAGAAGTGTCACTAGAGCAAGATTTGGTCACTCAATCTCACCGGAGCATGTAGATCTGGAGGAGTAAATGATAGATTTATAGGTAAAACTCGTAGACCTGTCATTGTACATCGTAGATTTACCACCGAAGATCATAGATCTGGACTAAACCACTACAAATCTGACGAAAACCAAAGTTTTTAGAGTTTGAAGACAAACTTTGATGGTTGGTGGAGGAGGACCTGGACCAGATCTGGTGGTGTTTCATGGAGATCGAGAGAAAAAAATTAAGGCGAGATGAAGACATGTCACTAGATCAAGGTCATAAGAGTGGTAAAGATGCGGTGGTAGAGGTTGTTTCCGCCAGAGGTAGATGGCGGCACCGAAGGTCGGTGGTTGGTGGCAACGGAAAGTCGTCGGAGATAGGAGGGAGAATGAAGTGATGTTTGGTGAGAGAGAGGGAGAATGAAGTTTTGTAATTCTAATTTTTTGATCCGGTGTTTTATGTTTTAGGTGTAGCAATTTGTTTGTGAGAATGGGATTAAAGTTCTTTTTATCTACAATAATGTCATTATCTTTTAACAAATAGATGGACAAAATATCATTTACAAGATTTATAAATATCTAATTTAGAAATGACAAATATAATCTTAATTATAAGCTAAAACTAGATGTTCTTAGGGTTCTTAATCTTTTATATATATATATATATATATATATATATATATATATATATATATATATATATATATATATATATGGCTTTATTCCATCCAAACAACATTCATAACATATATGAAGGTACAAAATACGAGAATACAATTGTTTGTTTAGATCAAAGTGAGGTTGTTACACCATCATCGAAGTCGACTCAGGCATCCAAGACTGACAATGTAGAAGACGTCTATCATATTTCATGACGTATATAGTAACCATTGAATGGCATTGTTTCTTTATTTTAGGATTTACCTCCTAAAATAGATAGATCCTTACTCAGTTGGGATTAGGTTTAGGACTATTATAAATAGGGTTTATATTTATTGTCACCAGAATTATTGATTTAGTTTTTTTCGATATTTGTCCGATAAATATTGATATTTGAGATAAACTAATGAATAAATGAATAAATGTTGTTCTTAATTTTGTTCTTCATTCCTCATGAAATCCAACTATATTATCCGTTATCCTTCCGCTATCATGGAATCTACAAGAAAAGTTACTAACGAGACTTTAAGCAAGGATTCTAAACATATAAAGCATATGGTCATGCTTGTAATATTGAAAGAACAAGTAAGACAAATGTTAATTTTCTTTTTACAAATCAGGTGAATGCACATGCTATTATGTTAATGCTAACTTTCAAAAATATGCAAGCACATCAAGAAGAGGCACCTTACACCTAGACAACTTTTAAGATACCATTTTCAATTTGCATGATCCAAGTAACTTTTCTTGATAGAATTTCAAAACACCTGGAGCTTCTTTCTCATATCTTTCCAATCTCTTGATGAATTTTTCCTCCTTACACTTCAACCACCAACTGAAACCACTTTTATCTTTCAACAAGCCATTGTCCAAACAATATAGGTAAACCAAACATCTAGGAACAGTCCTTTTCTCCAAACTATATGAAAGGAGCATAGCATTCTTTGCAACAAAGGATGTCTCAAACCCCATCTTATTAACATTAAAATCCATCACTTGATTGATTTTCTCCTTTGATTTCTTCATAAACCATGGATAAGTCCTAAAGGCTTGCAAGATCTGAGCTTTAGACCAACCCCATTTCTCATAAGTCTCCATCTTCTTCTCCCAAGTGGACTTGCGTAGTGACCTAACAACGCTAATTGCTAACATGAAATTCGGTCTCAAAGGATCAAAACCCATCTCCACAACTTCCTCCACAGTCTTTTTGAACAATTCTGGACTAACTACAAAATATTTAGGTAGGTGAGTTAATACATACAACATATTTGATCCTGGAACACCAACATCTCGCAATAATTCTATATTTGGAGCCAAATTTGCTTGGTAATCAAGACCCAAGTACCATGGAAACTTCCTGATTGCAATAAGAGCTTTATCATTGGATTGAAGCAAATCTCTGAGTATATTTAAGGAAGGTTCTATGTGATTCTTTAAGCTTCTACCTAGGAGCCTAGGATTTGCAGTTAATAACTTAACAATATCAGATTCTGAAAGTCCTATAGAACATAAAAACTCAAATTTGGGTAAAAGGTTTTTTTCTGGTTTACATGTGAGCGCCGTAGGGAATTTTCGAACCAAAAGACCGATTTGGGTTTCTGTGAAGCCTTGATTCTTGAAAAATGCTATGACAGAGTCTGCTCGATCTGGGGTTTTGATGTTTAACTTTTTGGAAGCTGAAATCGCCTTGTCCAGAGGGAATCCACATGAGTCTATGAGGTAAGAAACTGTGAATGAATTATCTGATGCTGCTGCTGCTGACGAACATGATGTGCGAGGAAACAGTCTATGAACCGATGTTGTTTTGAATAAAGAAAATGCCAAGTTTCTGCGGACGAGATTCAACATTGTAAGAAAAATTCGCTATGATGGAGAAATCACTGACCTTTCATTTGAGGAATTGAGGGCACCATTTGTATGCGATTAAATCTCAGGATTTTGTGCTTTCTCTATGATCGTTTTTCATTTGAAGAGCCCTAAAACAAAACCCCAAATATATGTATTCACATTAATATTTACGATTTCACATTCATAAAATGTATTTTGAGACATTTTATATAATAAAATGTATATTTTAAGAAAAAACACAATTTATCATATACTATTAACGAAAAAATCGGGGATAATGACTTGAGGGTAATATACTTTTTGAAATGTACACATTTAGTCTTTATTTTATTTATTTATTATTTTTTTTGTAAAATAAACCCTTATACTTTCTTTTTTTAACAATGCAATCCTTGTCACCAGCTATACCCGGTATACCGGTCATATACGAATTTTCTTTTAGGAAAATGATTTGATAGGGTAAGATACTTTTTCAATTGTACACATTTAGTCCTTATTCTTTTTTTTTTTTGTAAAAAAACCTTACACTTTATTAATATGTACACATTATGTCATTTTCACCGGATTCTACAGGTTTTGCTGATGTGGAAGCACAAGTGACACTAAATAACAATTAATTAGCTTAGTCACCGGAGGTGGGTGATCCTCCAGCAACAAGAAAAGGGTGGCGACCCTTCTCTTTCTCGTCTATCTTCCTTCCGGTCGAACAACAACAACCAAACACTCTTTACCTGTTGTGTTTCTTCGATCTGGTCTCTCTTTGCCTCCATCTTTGAGATATGTTGCCAGAAAAAAAAAAAGCATCGACGAGGGGGCTACTAGAGCAACTCCTCGCCGCCAACTACCGTCTCTACTTCCTCCTGTATCCCCCTTCGACCTTGTTGTTTTTGCCATCATTCCTCCTTGTTACGAGTGATGTGTAGGAACACACAAAGGAGTCGCCGGAGATCGGGGTTCTCCCTCTTTTTCATGATGAATAAAAGTTGGAAAAATCTCGTTGTGGATATGTGGATGTCACATGAGTATTTCATTTCAACAAAATAAAAGAAAGGGGAAATGACTTGATATGGTAAGATACTTTTTGAAATGTACACATTTAGTCCTTATTCTTTTTTTTTGTAAAGTAAACCCTTCTACGTCAGCAAAACCTGAAGAATCCGGTGAAAATGACCTAATGTTTACATATTAATAAAGTATAAGGGTTTATTTTACAAAAAAAAAAATAAGGACTAAATATGTACATTTCAAAAAGTATCTTACCCTGTCAAGTCATTATCTCAAAAAATGGCTATATTAATTTTGGTTAGATGTCGTTCCTCAAAATTTATTTTGGAGGGTCAAGGTATTGTTTGATAAAACTAATGGGTAGCAGGTAGCGTTTGATTTTGAAACGTTTTGTTGAAAGTTTTTTCATGTCGTTTTTTTACGAATGTCTTTTTAAAAACTAGAAACCAGCAGCTCTCAAACGTTGTGTGTCTAACACGTCATAAGTTTCATTTTTGTTCTCCACTTATAAGGAATTCCGTAATATATATTTGAAACAAATTCATCAGATAATAATCAAATTTAAGTTTTTCTGAAATTTTGGATCATTATATTATGGTAGGTCCGGATAGATTGAAAGATAATTGTAGAAGTGATAGTTGAATATAGTTTAATAAAAACTATAATAATTTTTATTGCAAAGGATAAAATCGTAGTAAAATTACTATGCAATTATGATTTTATAGCTAAATTTTTTTAAAAAGAAATACAATAGTTATGGACTTTTATTGAGAAATTCCATAGAAAATTAGTAGTTATTCAGGTTTATCTATGAAATTTTAGCTTTTTGTTATGAAAATTTTTCAAAGCTAAATCGAAATTTTCTTGTAGAGAGAGAGAGACGGGTATACAACTATACTTGTCATTTTATGAGCAAATGTTTAGACTTAACGCAACCTTAACCAACATAATTAGCCATAATGACCATTCCTACAAGGTTCTCCGATTTAAAGACCATCCTTTTAAGAAATTACTCATAAAGACCAAACCCGATATGTTTTCCCAAACATATAGACCATTTATGTCATTTTATCTTATTTATACTGTGAAAAAAGGTTATAGAAACTTGACAAAACTTCAAAAATGGTCCCTGTGGTTTTCGAAAATATCAAGTTTAATCCTTAAGTTCAAAAAACCTCACAGATGGCCCCTGTGGTTTCAAAACTTTTAACAAACAGTCCCTTAGCCACATAAAAAGACTAATATGCCCTTTCTATTTCTTTTTAGAATAAATTTACCTAATCCTATTTAAAAAAAATAAAAAGACAAAATAAATAATTCATTGGGCCCACCTTCTCTCTCTCTCTAAACATAAAAAACACACATCGTCTTCTTCATCTGTTTGGGGATTTGGAGGAACGAACAAATCGGAAGCGATGAGAAGTTCCGATGGTGGTCATTCAAATCGCGAGGAGAGACAGAGTCGTCGATCTCCGGCGACCCTTTGAGGCTTTAACTTGCATCATCTCCGGTTGCGAGCTAAGGGAACAAGTCTCCGTCTTCGTCTGTTCGGAGAAGCTGAATCACGAATGGAAGGCTGCGATCAGGAAGCTCCGATGGTGGAGTGTGGTTCTGCAGTAATTAAGAAGTCACAAGGGGGGAAAAGGCGGAGGCGGCTATAATGGTGGAAGAGGGAAGAGCAGTCAGTTTTCCGATGAGCTCCTTCTCGGCTGATAGCTCACTCATCGGAGTTGTGGCTTCAAATCACCAACAGTAGGCGGAGAGAAGAGGTGCTGGAGGTGACGGAGAACCAAGTAAGGTTGGCTAGGGAGTTGTAACAACTCACTAGTTTATCGGTTCTTCTTCCTCTCACTTTATCGAAGCCAAAATTAAGGACCACTGCAAACGAGGGGATGTTCTGAGTTGTTGATCGATAGGGAAGAATGAGGGAGGAAGGAGAGAAACTGAAACAAGGGTGGTAGCCTTGGTTCATCAGATTCTTTCCTCACGAACACCCCCACCTGCAGTTGTTTTCCATTCTTGCTTCTCCCTTCTCGATCAGACGAGGATCTAAGAACCTCCCTCGATTTCTGTCTTCGCTTGATATCTGCTGGTGTTATTGCTTTTAGGATTGATTGTTAGAGCAGCAGAGCGAAAAGGGGGGTTGTTGGTTGACAAACGGTGGCCAACGTTGGTAATGTACATTTGATACAAGTGGTTCTATGGCAGAGTAGTGGTGGAGCAGTGGTGATGTTTCAAAATCAAGAGGCTTGGGCTATGAACTAATGTAAATGAAGTGCCTGTTTTTTTATCAGTCAAAGGGTGTTGGGGATTGAGTAGAAGAAAATGACAAAGACTTTCACGAGAGAGAGAGAGAGAGAGAGAGAGAAAGAAAGAGAGAGGGGAGGTGGGCCCAATGAATTATTTATTTTGTTTTTCTATTTTTTTAAATAGGATTAGGTAAAATTAATTCAAAAAAGAAATAAAAAGGGCATATTAGTCTTTTTATGTGGCTAAGGGACTGTTTGTTAAAAGTTTTGAAACCACATGGATCATCTGTGAGGTTTTTTGAACTTCGGGATTAAACTTGATATTTTCGAAAACCATAGAGACCATTTATGAAGTTTTGTCTAGAAACTTTTACGAGACATTCTCTTGTAATGTATTTACATCTTTGTGTTTAAAAATATGAATAAAAGAAAAGATAAAATAGTTCGTTTCATAGCTGATTAAAATTTAGTGATGATTTAACAATTTTCTCCCATTAACATATATTTTACCCGTTTCATAGCTGACTTTGACGCCTAGTCATTAAATGAGTTGATGAGATGGATATGTTGGGTTATATAATGTTATGTTTACCATAAAACTTGATATCCTCATGTATTATATATTTTTTGAAATATAAAAAGCATCTAACGAAGAGTGCAATAATTACATAAACTAGCAACAACTACGTTATTTTTTAAGTTTATAAGACATTTCAAGTTGTCTATTTAATCTTATGTAACACAGTATATCCATCTCATCAGATATCAACTCATTTTCCGCCATTTTTTCCCGGAAGCACACATGAGGCTGATATCAAATTTTATGGTAAACGTGTCATTATATAACCTATCGTGTCCATATTATCAATTTATTTAATGACTAGGCGTCCATGGCAACAATGCATTCGGTAAAATGTATGTTATATGGAGAAAAAGGACAAAATCATTGCTAACTTTTAGTTTATGACTTTTCGTAAATTATGGTAAAATAATGAGACTTTAATGGAATCAGGTAAATAATGAAACCGGTAAACCGAGAAAAATTGGTCAAATCGTCATTTTTATTGATAATTCATGTTTTTTCATAAACAAATTTTAGTTTTGGATTTTTTTCTTAAATTAGGATAAATATTAGGACTTTTCTGGAGATTTCCTTTCATAAATAGGAAAACTTGATTGGTAAATTACTCAAAACAAATTTATTTAATGAGAAACCACTTTTAATAACATTGATTGTTTATATGGAAAACGACAAGTGAATAACAAAAAAACAAAAGATAAACAAATATGTATAAGACAAAAAATCCCATTCGGTTTCATGAACTTGCCACACATATATTCTTTTTCCTTTTTATAAATAAGATAGTCTAACATCATTATCAGAAAAAGAGAAATATAATTATAATGGAGGTATTTGAAGTACATGAACATGATCATCCACTAAGGCTTGTTGATTTGCAGTTAGAATATCCACATTATGAAGAAGAGGAGGAAGATGATGATGGTGATCGAGTTAAGAAAGAATGGTTTTCTCAAGTTATATGTAGTAGGTACGACCAAGTAATCAACATGTACCATTGTTACTACTACAAATGAATGGCTATGGAAGATTCATCATGTGATTTCTCACTTCGCAAATTCTATGTTGAGCTCTTCACAAGGTTAGACCATCCATTACACCCATATCCTCTCATCCATAAGTGATTAACGGTTTATAATTAGGTATGCCATATTTGTAAGCACAAAACATAAATATCATGAAATGTGTTGCTATTATTATGGATGTGATCTTCCCCAATGATGTAAATTGTGTCGTCGAAGTAGGAAAAAATATAATCCACCATATGTTCCACCCACGTTTGCTAACATGTGATATCCTTAAGCCCATTTTATGTGATTTTAGTGCGGGAAAAAGACAATAAGACAACTTCTATCAATGTAGTACCATTTGCACTGGCGGTTTCACCATACACAGTTAATGTGCTTTCCTACCAGAAAAATTGCTCATCCAACAGAGAACAAATGGTACTTTTTATCATACTCATCCACTTATGGTACTTTTTATCATACTCATCCACTTACTGTTTATATTCCTTCTCGGTAACAAATGAAAGAGATAAACATCATCCTAGATGCAGAGTATGCAATGGTTATTTTATTGGTAAGGTGGATCTTTGGATTTACAAATGCGATGAATATATGTACTATGCCCATGTGGATTGCGCAACATCAAGAGGAAAGCTATTCATGTCCATCTTCTTGTCTGTTAGTAAATGAATCATTTGATCAACTACTTTTGTTTGAATGAATTATTATGTGTGGCTTTATATGAGATATACTAACCAACCTTGTTATTCCATTTCCAGTTTATCAGGCGTTGGTAAAACCATAAAAAAATTACAAAGATGCTAACTATCCTCGTCTTCTTCATCTCCCATTCCTTGACGAAACATATAGCGTACCAAACACATGTTTTTTCAAGAAAGTGGAAGATCAACAACACACAAAAGTGATATAGTAAACTTAAAACACATTAGCCATCAACACCCTCTAATTCTTGTAGATCAGACACAATACAATGACAAATCCTCAAAGATTAATGCATGGTTATTAAAGTGTCATAACCCAATAAAAAGACAGAATTGTTATGCAATAGATGTCTGTGACCAATAATGTCCACCATGCCATTTTACAGATGTGCTAATGATGATCAGGGTTGCGACTTTGCTCTCCACGAGCAGTGCATTTGACTGCCCATAGAAATAGAAAACCATCCATGCCACCCACAACACACCCTTCTTCTTATCTACTCAAATGTCACTCCTTTATTTTTCAGGGTGTTTGTTTGTGTTGTTTGTCATTTGTCTTTTAATGGATTTGCATTTTGTTGTGACAAATGTAAATACTATGTTGATGTTACATGTGGGTTTATACCTAAACAAATCACACATAAAGCTTATTGTAAACACTTCTTTCAATAGTTGAAAAACAATCTCCTTCAAGTAACTGTCATATGTGTCTCAGACATATTAGACATATTGGTAATGATCCTTTCCATATGACTGCTTATGATCATTTACTTCAACTCTTCTTCCGCTGCAACATTTGCGATATTAGTATACATCTTGAATGTGCTTTGTTGTTATCTGAGAGAATTAAGCACAAGTTTGACAAGCATCCCATGGACCTAAGTTACCTCCCGATTGAGAACCATAAGAGTGAATACTTTTGTGAAATTTATGAGGAGGATTTGAATCCTCATGTATCTTTCTATCATTGTAAAAATTGTGTTAGTCTGTACATATCGCTTGTGCTCCTTTAATAGTTGAGTGCGAAACAAATAACTACCATTTACGTTGGAGAAGCACTTCTTATTTTGTTAATATAAAGTTTGGAGGCATTCTTAACACGGCTAGCCACCCACACCCTCTTTTATTTGCTCAAGGTACCATCTTTGATGGTCAGTGTAGTACTATGTGTGGCATTTACTTACAATACCAAATGATATTTAAATGTCTCGAGTGTAAGTTTGTCATTTACTACTTCTATTGTGAGCATTTGAACAAGATGTGATGTTTTTTTGGGTTTCTCTTCCATAGGCTTGATTTGTAATTTCCATTGCTTTTCTTGTATATCTCCCACTTTATGTGTAAATTGATATAATAAAAAATAAAATATTTAACTCTTACAATCAACAATCTTCTTGTTCATGCCTACTAATTTAACCATCTATTTATAACTAATTATTTGGAAACAACTTTGGATGTATACCATCTTACCTTCCCTTACTACATTCTCATGGGAGTCGGGGAATTTTGTATTTATAACTAATCAAGAAACTAGTTAACTACTCATACATTCTCATGGGAGTCGAGGAATGTTGTATTTACTACATTCTCATGGGAGTCAGAAAAGGTATTTATTGAAAGATCTAATCACCACCATTATGCATATCAGCGTATCACAACAAACACAATAAAATGTCCACATGGTAAAAAAAAAGTCAATGAATAACATTAAAATGATATCATCTTCATGCATAAATTGTTGTTATTTTAACTTATACAAAAAGAAATTTAAATGTTTAGAAAGTATGCTATAAATTATATAGTATACAAAATATGTCAAAGTAAATACCCTAACCAAGGAATAAAGTAGGGGCAGAATTGGTACGGTACTGGTCATTTTTTTTCTAAACTGTGCACTGTACCAATTACAGTTGCTACAAAAAAAAATTCTATCACTCACATACCAAGTATAGTTGGTATCAACTGATTTGACTACTAATAAGTTTAAATTAGTACATGCTGGTAATGGTATATACCAACATGTATAATGGTTTTTTAAATGAGGATTTCTATGTTCTTAAGCATTGTAAAACATGAATGAAAGTTTTGTGAATAAGAGTTTTGTAATTGTTATGATTGAAAATTTGATCCAAAATGATTTTATTAATTTCTAACATGAGAGTGGAGGAAAATGGATATGCCAACATTAATTTAAAATTTAAACTTTACTAATACAGTAATGTTAATATCAAAGCTCTTAAAATCTTAAACACTAAACATACTAAAAGTTATATATATATATATATATATATATATATATATATATATCATGGTTGCATAAATTAGGATTAATCGTGGATTAATCGCTTGGCGTTCTCCAACCGTCGAGGATTAGGGAATTAATCGGAAATTTAGGATTAATCGGGTTTGGCAGGATTAATCGGCCTTGACGGGATTAATCAGTCAACAAAAGTCAAAAAGGTCGAAAAAAGTCAAAAAATTTTGAAAAAATTAAAAAAAAAATAATTCAAAAAACCAACATTTTTTTTACTCCAAAATTTTCAAATTTTCAAAAATTCAAATATTATACCAAAATGTTCATATTTTCGTATTTCCAAATTACAATTTTTCTTATTTTTGAATTTTGAAGTACTTGTTTTTCTTAAGATATATTAATATTTAATTAATTTTAATATTTTATTAATAATCTATGGTCTCCGATTAATCCCTTAACACCAGTCGACCGTCGAGCTACCGTCAAACGATTTTTACAACCTTGATATATATATATATATATATATATATATATATATATATATATATATATATATATATATATATAGACACTAGTTTTTAACCCGTGAGAACCACAGTTATATAATTAATTAAACTTTCATATTAAAAAATCAAAATTATTAATTAATTGTTTTAAATAATTATTACTTAAGAGATATTTTTTTAGTTATATATTAAAATTATAATCGTTGATTTAAATAAATACGTGAAGTTATATCACCTTATAATTTGCATTTATTTTATTTTATTTTTTAATCTAATGTTATTAATTTAATATAATTATAATGAATTTTTTTTAAATGAAGAATCAATTATTAATTTGATCTAATTAGATTGAGAAATTTAAAATTTTGAATTTGAAATTGATAATTAATAGGTTGACAAGTGGCATGATAGGTGACATATAACATTAATGAGGAGTTCTAATAACATGACATTTGTCAATAGGAGAATAAACTTATTCATTTATTAGAATATATATATATATATATATATATATATATATATATATATATATATATATTAAATTGGTTGGTACTGTATTATCGTGGTATTGAAAACTTTGTATCACTACCGTACCATGATTAGTCAATTGGTATGGTACTACCAACCAAACATATTGGTTATCAATATTTTTGATTTAATTGGTAACATGTTTGTTAGTTTTCCATGATATATTTTTGTGAGCTAAAATTATATAAATGGACCCTTTGATTTCCCAAATTCATAAGTTTTGTCCTAATTTTTTGTTTTCATCACGCAGATGGTCGATGTAGTTTAAATTTCATGTGTGGTTGGTTCCAAGACATATAAAATGGCTATTCTACCCTTTTAATGTATTTACCCTTTTTTTTCTACATATTCATAATTATCCTTTGTATTTATTTGTTTATTATTGTTTATTAATAGTATATTCAAAATTCACATCGCTTAATTTGTAGACTCACCCCCTCTCTTTCTTGTCTTCTTCATCATGGTCACGGGCAATTTCATTATCCCCTCGTAGACATGGGGGGGGGGGGGGGGGGGGGATCAAGAACTATTGCATTTGAATAATCTATAACACTAAAAACATACCCTCAATCAAAACCACACAAACCAATTAAATCCAAAATATAGGAACCAAAAAAACAAACACCAACTTCGTTTCTAAGAAAAAGCTTTTTTAAAAGGTCTAATGTTGGTGATTTGTTGTCATCAATATTATTTAAGTGTAATGGGATTACTTTGTTGACCAAATGTGATCTTGATAAATATTAAACAAGTAAGGAAGGTGTGGAGTACACACTTGTTTAACTTTGATCAAGTTTTCAAAGTACACTGTCATTAAACGAACGGGGGTCCGGGGGCAGCGCCCCTGGGAGCGGGCTCCAAGGGGCAGAGCCCCTGCCAGGTCAAGCTTTTTTATATAGGGTATGTTGCTATATAAAAAATGCATCAGAAAATCGTATTTTCAGAGAATTAACCATTGTTTGACCCTTATCCAAACTTCCGTTTTATGTCAGTTTTTATAGTTTATGACAGTTAGAAACTGTCATATGACAGTTTTCAGACAAAGATCATAAATTCGGTTTTGGTCTCATTTTTCTGGTACAGCCGAAACTATCATCAAAGCATTCTAAATTCTTGTCTCTCTGAGTCTTATCCGATTAAAGAATATTGGAAGTACCACCCAAATGCTTTAATCTGAAAGTGTTTTACACAATTCTCAGAATTCCAAGCCTTACTATACCCCAATTTCTAACATCTAACCATCGGAGTATGTTTATAACAAAAGCTTTCAGATCAATAAAGGTTGATAGAAATATAAAATGACAAATCTAAGGTAGGAAGAATAGCCATGAGATGCAAAGTTTAAAGCTAGTAAAAGGTGGATAGAATAGCCATTGTATAAAGTACTCATGGGTCTGGTACTAGCCCATACGCAATGGCTAATGGGGGACCATAAAAGACATGAAATTTGTGGCATAAAAAAGATCAACTCCTCTCCCTTATTTATTATATCAATTCATTTTATTGATGATAAAGATGCACTTAAGAAGAGAGGTGGAAAAGAGAAAACAAAAGGGGCATCCATCGATAACGTTGCAGGTTCCAAGCATCAATTTATGGGGTTTCGTGTAGATTTTTACAGGTTCTCCTTGTGAAAAAAGGTTGAAAAAGGCAACGACGAGTGGATTTTGATCCATTTGTTCCTTGATGCTTAGGGTTTCTTCATGCCCCAAACAGTTTAAACTGTTTATAGTTAATCTTTTGAACACAAGTACACAACACAACAAATAATAATTAATTTAAAACCAATTTTCTTTTATTTTGAGGTGTATGCGTTGTCACATGTGTGGAAATGAGTTCGGAGAAACAAATATATGAAATTACAATCCTTACCTAAGAGATTGTACAAATTCTGTTTAGGAATTACAATATCTTCTTCATGATTTGTTGTAGGTTCTTGAAATCAGTGATTTTTAAAAAAATTCATTGTTGCTCTGAATTAGTTGTTCTTCAAAAGCAATTAGGGTTTGCTGCAATATGATTTTTTGTAGGTTGTACCGATTGTTTGTCAACTTTTTTCTCTAATGTTATGGTTAAATGCAAACAATAGCAACATGCTTTTATCTTCTTTTAGGAAAAATGTAACCAAATTTAGCACGTGTTCAACCTAGGTACCTGAAACTTTATTTAGAAGAGGTTAAGTTTCATTTGTGTTCCATTTATAAGGAATTCAATAATGTGTAACATGTTAATGGAATCAACAACAATTACAAAAAAGTTAGAACAGATTACCATCTCAATTCACATGATCCAACTTTTCTCGATAGAATTGTAGAACACCTGGAGCTTTTGTCTCATATCTTTCCAATCTCTTCATAAATATATTATCAGAAGACTTCAACCACCAGCAGAAACCACATTCATTCGTACCTTCTATCAATCCATTGTCCAAACAATATTGGTAAACCAAACATCTAGGAATAATCCTCTTCTTCATACTCAAGGAAATGAGCACAGAATTATTTGCAACAATGGATGCCTCAAACCCCATCTTATTAACAAGATAATCCATCACTTTATTGATTTTCTCCTCCGATTTCATCATACACCATGGATTAGTCCTAAAAGCTAGCAAGATCTGCGCTTTAGACAAACCCCATTTCTCATAAGTCCCCATCTTCTTCTCCAAATTGGACTTGCTTATTGACCTAAGTGCGTGAACAGCTGACATGAAATTTGTTTTCAAAGGATCAACGCCCATTTCCACAACTTCTTCCACTGCCTTTTTGAACTGTTCTTTAGTATCTGAAATATCTCTAGGGTGGTAAGTTAATACATACAGCATCTTTGATCCAGGAACACCAACATCACGCAATAATTGCATATTTGGAATCACATTTGCTCGGGAATCCAAATCCAAGACCCACGCACACCTCCTGATTGCAACAAGAGTTTTTTCATTGGATTGGAGTAAATCTCTAAGTAAGTTAAAGGTAGGTTCTATGCTATTCTTCAAGCTTTTACGAAGGAATTTGGGTCTTGCAATTAGTATCTTGACAATATCAGAATCTGAAAGTCCTACAGAACGTAAGAACTCAAATTTGGGAAAAAGGTTTATTTGGGGATTACATGCGAGAGCCCTGGGAAATTTTCGCACTAAATGAGATATTTGGGTTTCTGTGAAGCCTTGATTCTTGAAAAACGCTATCACAGAGTCTGCTCGATCTGGGGTTTGGATGTTTAAGCATTTCGAAGCTGAAATCGCCTTGTCTGGAGGGAATCCGCATGAGTCTATGAGGTAAGAAACTGTGAATGAGTTATCTGATGCTGCTTGTGACGAATATGATGTGCGAGGAAATAATCTATGAACCGATGTTGTTTTGAACACAGAAAATGTCAAGTTTCTGCCGACAAGATTAAACATTGCAAGTAGAAATCGTTATGATTGAGAGAGATCATTGACCTGTGGATTGAGGATTGATGCGATTTACACTTCTGGATTTTGCGCTCTCTCTACAATCGGGTTTCACTTAAAAAAAAACCCTAAAACAAAACGTTCCGCTTTCAATCTCACTTGCTAAAAATGGGTTTTCAACATCGCTTGCCAGGGAAACTTTTTTCTACTTCACTTGGTAAAACATCTCCGTGAATTCTGCAAATAGTGTTATTTTTGAATCATTACACCAATTTTCAAATCTAAAAATATATTAAGTATTTTTTTTTTGATTAATATCACTAAATATCATGTTTTTTTTTCACTAAATTGAAAAAAGTCATGAATTTAATTTGTTGTTGAATGTGGACACGATATTTTCATGGAATTATGGCAAAATGGCAAAGTGCCGGTTTCAGCAGGTTACAAAGTAAAGACGAACGTTGAAGGTCGGTTGTTAGCTAGGTTTTGTTCCATTCTTCTCTCCAACATAAATCCTGCAAGATGGTAAGCTCCTCTAACATGCACACACAAGGGTACAGAGAATGAACTAACTTTAAGGTATTGTTGGTCTGAAGATTTGAGATGCGAGTGTGATGAACCTGCGACATTCTCGATTTCCAAAACTGTCGATAATACATGGAGGAAATTCAAGGGGTGTCCAAACTATCAGGTAATATCAAGTTTTCTACTTCTTTTTGTGGTCTTGTTGAACCAGTGTGAAGAAATGGTTGTTGTGCAGGACTCCAAAAAAAATGCGATTTTTTTATTGGCTTGATCTACTGCCAAACACTTACTACAAGGAAACTATGTGGAAGTTCCATTTGGATTTGGAGGAGGTTAAGAGCAATAAAACATTTGGAATGGAGATTTTGAAGCTTTCGAAGAAGGCTAAGAACAACAAAGCAGTTCAAGTGAATATTTTAAACATGTTGAAGGTGGTGCTACTTATGATGGTCATGCTTTTGGTGGTGATTGTGATGGAGTTTATGGTTCACAATATTATGGTTAAAGCACTGTGAAGTTGTGGGCATTAGTTAGGTTCAAGTGGAATGGTAGTATTAGTTTAGGTGTAAGGGTATTTTGGTCAAGTTAGACAGTAAGTTGATGCATGTGTTATGTATGGTAATATTTTGGTGTTGTAAGAGATGACAATGATAACAACTTATTATGTCTTAATGATAACAATGTATTATGTCTTAATGATAACTATGTATTATGTCTTAGTAACGACAATACCTTTAACACATACATATGTATAAAAATGACAAAATCTTGAAAATTTAATAGCAAACTACTTAACAAACTAACCAAAACATGGAAGGTAACAACAATTATAGTGATCAAGGCATATATATTGACAACTCAACAATCATACCATGTAGTTTACAGAGCTTCCCAAATGTCAATATCAGTTAACAGCCCAAAAAGGGGAATGTACTTTACAAAGCTTCCCACCAACCACTACCATACTATGTAACCTAATTAGAACCAAACTTCCAATTCTACCAAACATTATGGACAGGAATTGGAAGCTTGTTACCAAAAGACAAGTGTACCAAAAGTAGATGTTTACAAAAAGGGCAGCCTATTTACTAATGCCCATTTTACCCATTTAACCCTTAAACACAACTTCTTAATCTAAAACCCAAAGGGTTTTGGTAGAACCACCACCATCAGTATCTTGGACCATTTTCCTAAGCTTCAGTTTCCTAATTCTTTCAGAGGTAGTCCTTTTCTTCTCCTAATGGATATTGTAAGAACCAGGACCCAAGGGTGCCACTCTTGCGCCAACCTCTCTCTCTCTCTCTCTCTCTCTTAAACTTCTTCTTCCTCAACCTCTCTTTCTTCAACTTCTCCTTCCTCAGCTTCTCCTTCTTCAACTTCTCCTTCCTCAGCTTCTCTATCTTCAATCTCTCTTTCCTCAGCCTCTCTTTCTTCAATCTCTCTTTCCTCAACTTCTCCATAAACCTACATAATAGTCTCCTAATCAGGGCCTCATCTCTTTCCATTCAACATTGGAATCATGCAACCCATACTCAACACCAACATCTTCATCATCCTCATTTAAGTGGGCATGCTCATTTTGTTGGGCACCAGGAATGTCTCCATCATCTACCATTCCATAAATACTCCTCCTTAATATGTTTTCATCACATAATAAGTTAAGAAAATGATCATCACATAGTTTTGAGGGGGCTTTGAAAGTTTCTTCAAAAAAATACAAGAAGCTAAACTCAAATGATTCAACATCGGAGTCGGTGTTTGGAAGGTATGTCTTCTCAGGGAGCTTATGCCCTTTAGGCTTTTTAGTTCCAGAAGTACAAGCCTTTGTTTCATAAAAACAACTTGTTAGTTCAAACCTGGAACTCCATACTCCATAGACGAAGATAACCGCTCTCAGAAACATCAGTTTCCTGTTTCCATACAACCTTTCTACTCCATCTTACTTCACCAACGATTTTAGAGCTTCAAAATGCGAAATTGGAGACTATGAAACCCTTCTCAACGTCAAACTCTTCTCAAATGCATGAAAACCTTTATCAGTGATGATTCGTGAAAGGTGATGGCTACGGAATAGGTTAGTGGTTGTGGCGGAGCTTTATATGAGGTACAAACATTATCAATATATATATATATATATATATATATATATATATATATATATATATTCTATGTAGTTATCATATCACGGAAATTAAAAAACATGATACAATCTTTTTAGTTGGGGATACAATAACATAGAGTATGTTTATATATAATTTTTTTATGTATAAAACAATTTTTTTGGAGATGTTGTAGTACCCCCAACGCCCCATGTAGCTCCACCACCGGTTAGTGGTGACCAGAAAGAACAAGTTACTTGCTTGTCACCGTGTATTAACTCTCAAGTGATAATTCCATGAAAATATTGTGTCTACAGTCAACGAAAAATTAAAATCGGTGCTTTTTCCAATTTAGTGGCAAAAATATAAGAATTTTATGATATTAGTCGTTTTTTTAGCTTATCTCACTATACAAAAAACAACTTTTATAATTTGTTACTTTTCTTGCCTTTGTTTATATCTTTACTAGGTAAAACTTGTGGAAACCACGGACAACAAAGAAAAACACTATTTATAATTTAAACCGGTCATGAAAAATCAAATATTTATAAACCAACCCAAATATAATGATTTAACACATGAAAATTAATATAGTTACAACTGGAGCCTAATTTTAAATTACTTCTATGAATATGCAAAAATCTCAAATAATATGAGACTATTAACTTAAGCAATCAGAGGAAAACGTTTTTAAAAATTAATACATCCAAGTACAACAGACAAAAAATACTATATATATATATATATATATATATATATATATATATATATATATATATATATATATATATATATATATATATATATATATGGTAAAATAGCTTGTAAGATTAACATAGAATTAGAAAGTAATATTGTAACATTAGCATGTTAACATAAAAAGTATGAAAATAGAAAAAACATGTAAAAAGGTGGAACGACATTGGTAATATGAATAACATATTAATGTTAATAGAAAGAAATGGCATGAAAAGTGTTTGAACATACAACCAATATCTATGCTCTTCATCCTGGATTTGAGGAGCCAGGCCCCCACAGTGGACTTATCGCGTAATAAAGTCGGAAATATTGATCCTGTTGACAGTGATTTATCGATTAAAATCAATTTAATTGTAACGCCCGTAGATTAGAGCTAGTCAATTTAGAGACGATAAGCATCAAAAATGACTTTTTGATGGAAGATTATTTAGAAGGATTAATCTTAACCAAGTTGTAGTATATGTCACAAGGTTTCCGTGCATATAAAGAACACCGAAATCCGAGTTATAACGAAGAAGTTATGACCTGTCGAAGTTTCGCGACAGAACCGACACGACCTAGCGCGACGTAAATAGTGAACTTAAGGTAGATAGATATCTATCCTTAGTGATCTAAACGAGAGTCGAAGATTTCTTCGATAGTAGTCCAACGATAAAAAGACAGACGAAAACGGAGTTCAGATGAAGGAGTTATGAGTTTATAACGGAGTTTTCCTGTCCCGACCTACTAAAGATAATATATAAGTAATATACTTATAATATATTAAAAATAAAGTCAAAATTAGCCAATGGAGTCTAAGCTATAGTTGTAGAGCATAATCTCACCTTTGCGTCGATATAAAGAACGTCGAAAACGGAGTTCGTATGCGAAAGTTATGAATTTCTAAAGTTCGGGGCGCGAAACCCCAAAACTGTCAGAGACCACGACGTGGCAAGTCTCCTGACACCTCCAGGAGGACCCCAGATGCAACTTGGGATGACGCATGCAGTGACGACCAAGCCCACGACGTGGAAAAAGGTTGCCACGACGTGGCAAGGGCCAAATTTGCCCTATAAATAGATTTGAAGGGCCAGGCGTTTAGGGTTGCTATTTTCTCTCTTCTCTCTCCCGTTTTACCTCGATTTGCATGCCAGAAGTACCCCGAAGCCCCGGTATCATTCCCGAGTCCCGAAGCAAGATCCGAAGCCCCGAGAATCCCGAAGAGCGTGATTCCCGAGCCGAAGCTCTGCCCGCGAGAAGTTCGATTTTTGTGAAGATCTTCCAGATCTGCGGAGAGATACTACTTCTACAAGCCGCAGTGTTGTCCGATCATCTTCTGATCAAGTGAGTGTGTAGTTATTTTCTTCTAACACATAAATATTAAGTATTTTCTATAAAATATGTGCTATGTGTATAATATAAAGTTGTTTATACGTGTGGGTGTATAGTCCCTTTCATAAACACGGGTATAATACAAGTATTGTTTGAATGTATTAAGTATATGTTTGGGAGAGTGTGTGGTTACTTTCTTCTAACACATAAATATGAAGTATTTGTTATAAAATATGTGCTATGTGTTTATATATTGTTGTTTATTTGAGATGAATATGGAATGAATGTTTTATATAGTTTTTAAATGAGTTAAACTCTATATGTATTTTATATCTACAAATATGTTGGGTAGAACATGGGTAGATGAGATAGTTGGTATGTGATAAAATGATGAGGTATGAAAGATGATTAAGAATGATATTGGTAGATGCACCAATTAAGGAATGTCATAAAACTAGCAGATGCGCTTGAGAATAATATCGGTAGATGCACCAAGTAGTAAATGTCGTGATCTTGGCAGACGCGCCAAATAGAGATTGTCGTAACAATAGTAGATGCGCTTATAGGGTAATCTTGACAGATGCGCTTATAGGATAATCTTGGCAGATGCGCTTATAAGATAATGTCGGCAGATGCGCCTAAAAGAGAATGTCATAAACCTGGCAGTCGCGCCTCATAGTGTATGACGTAATCCTGGCAGAGGCGCTTAAAGGATAATGTTGGCAGATGCGCCTTATGTAGAAATGGAAGTTTGTGCTAATTCCTTAGGTCAATCCTTAGGAATGAATGAAGGAAGGATAGTTGATTAATAGGGTAAAACCTTAAGAAATAAAGAAGATAATGGTGATGGGTAATTGGGTTGATTGTTTAATGGTTGAATATAATAATTATATTATTGTGGGTCGAAAACCCTATATGCTCACCAGGCTCCCAAGCCTGACCCACTCAGTTTAATTGTATCACAGGTATTGATACGAAGCTGCTTTGCACTGAGAGATTAAAGGAGATGTAAATCTTTAGTGTAAATAATGTAAGTTCTGTTTATGCTTATGTGTTTGTATCGGAACATGACATCCCGAGATTTTGTTATATAATAAAAATACATTTCTTTAAAGAAATGCTTTGATAAATCTTTATCATATTTTGGGAACAAATTCTGCAACTGTTTTCTTTAAAATATTACTCTGATTTTAAAAACAAGCATAAACAAATCGGTCTTTTCTGGCCGTGAAATTGGGGATGTCACAATCAAGTGTAGTCATGTTAAATACCAAATAGAAAGTGCATGTCAAAAGAGAATGAAAAAAAAAGTAAATTACGCTTTCAATCCGTGTGTATAACCGATTTTTATAAATTTGGTCTCAAAAAGTTTATTTTGCAATTTTAGTCCTTATTTGAGGTTCTTGTGACATCATTATACATAGAATTTTATAAAATTTTACATGTTTTGATATCTCAAGTACTACGAGTTCATCAATGCTATTTCCAGGCCACACATAAAAGTGAAATTAAAGAGAGAAAAAGACCAAATTAGACACAAAAAGTGACAAAAACAACAATGTCATACCTCTGCAGCTCCATGAAATTTAGTTAGTGGATCCACTAACTATATGTACTACATATATTATACCGGCCAAAACCATCCATGTTGTCCCCTGAACAAAATAAAGGTTAAAAAAAATTAGTAAATAGATACATACTATACTTCCTTTATCAAAATAGGCCAGTAGTTTATCTTTGGTGCTTGTTGTTTTATAATACAATGCTAAAATTGGTTGAATTTTTCAGATTACAATATGCCTTGATAAGAAAAATATAAAGCATATAAATGAAATAGTATAATTATAAAAGTAACATACCAATGACTTTTAGATCAGGATATCGAGGTCATTGCATTATGAATGGAACACTATCATTGAATAATATGCACCATGTCTGCTCACGCACACCACATAAAAATAATTGATTCACCCAATAAGAAACATTTTGTTTGAGCATGTAATAAGATGAAACAGGTGGAATTTATCTAGTAGACTCTAATTGTGTAATAACACATGTAATGTGTAGTAAAACATCACATTGTTGATCTGCACACTCAATCATGAACTATATTTTCAGTGGACTGCCTCATGGACAATGCCCTTTTCTATCCCTAATCTCCTCTTTTGGTGTAATCTACTACTATCAAAGACACAATGTCCATCAATTATTGATTCAATTACCCCTGCATGCGAAATTTTTCAGTAACAACAAAATCATATAAATAGTTGTAGGAACCACTGATAAAAAAAAACTTACTTGTAAGTGCCACCAATTATCTTCGTTACACCTTCCTTTCGGATAATGATGATATTTAATATCTGATAATAGAAACCAAGTTGAATTTCCACATAGTCAATTCCTAATAACTCCTAAATCTAGATACCTCTAAATCCAAACTTCTCGATCAATAACAAAAAAGACCCACAAAAATGTAAAATATGGAACACAAAGTCCAATGGAAAATCTCCTATAAAGAAACAGAGAAATTAAAAGACACATCATCAAAAAATAAGAAAACATAATTTTTTTTACCTCTAACAGTTTCATGTTTGATTTCTGCTGGCTTAAAGATTCGCTTGATTAATTTTGGTTGGGGGAAAAGCTTGAACATGGTGCTTACCAGAGGATTAGGGTTCATAAATCAAAGATGATGAAACAACAATGTTCCACCTAGTCCCAGGCCTCAGGATACCATCATTTTCCGTTTGGCAGTCCAATCCAAAGTCAAAATCAAACATTACTCTAATTAACTTTAATTTAATTTTAATTTAATTTATTGTTTATAAGAATTATTCATAAAATGACATGTGGCAGGTTAGCATGGTAGAAAATGACATGTGACACATTAAAGGTTTTGTTTATTGTAGGAGGTAGATTTTATAATATAACTTTATAAATTGTACTTTTACCAAGTCGAATTAATTAAACATAGTAGTCTAATTTTGAATATAATTATTTCAAGTTAATTAATATATTCTTTTATGTTTTAAGTTTTTAAAAAACATATTCAAACCATAAATAAATTCAAAATATAAGCAACAACTATAATATTACCACATTATCAAACAAATATGGTAAGGTGGGATAGGAAGGTTGACAATCCAAAATATAAGATTGAGGACTGTTTCCATACCACACAAATTCAAAATATAAAAATTAAATTATATATGATTATATGATATCGATTTATTATATAAAAAATATTTAAAGGTAATACTGTAGTATTAAAAGATAGCTATATGGTTAAATAAACTAAAAATATATAAATCTATAACTTAAAAACCAAAAGTGACAAATGAAAGTTTGTACCATTATGATGTAATATACTATACACTTTATACTATTTCATGTACACAAAAATTATGCGTGCAAGGATTTAAAAAAAAATAGAAAAATTATGGAAAAAAATAGATTTTTGTTGGATTGGTAAGCCTAAACTTATCTCCAACCTAACACATTTTTTTTGCCAAAAAAAATACTACCATAAAATTTGTGTCAATATGTCTAAAAACATCTCCAACCCCTACACATTTTAAAATAGTGTTAATAATGATTTATCCACTTGAGTTGTTACATTGAAACCATCAACTCCTAGAGTTTGTCATTAATATTAGTAGACCTGACAATTCGTGTATTTGTGTCATGAAAACGTGTCAGCCACGAATTTGACACGATATGATTACACGATGAGAAATAAACTTTATCTCATTTTTTAAGATGTATTCGTGTCGTGTATTCGTAGTGTGTCGTGTCTCTCACAGATTCGTGTCTTCGTGTCTGAAATTGCCAGGTCTAAATATTAGGAGGTTATTAGGCTTTTATGTTTCCTTTTTACTTGCTTAATAAAAGAAAAATATAGCTTAGTTCAAAACAACTAACAAACATCCTCTGATTCTACTCCTAAACAATATTTATATTCATAATGAGATTTGAACCTTCAACCACTTACAAAAAAATATACAGCTTTTCAATTGGGAATATGATTACAACTATATTTAAGATAAATTCCTAACAAACTACAAATATATAATTCTATTATGGGATTTTCTGATATGTGTCCTAAGGACACACACACACACACACACACACACATATATATATATATATATATATATATATAAGCATTAATTAAAGTATTAATTATAAAAAATATTATAAGAATTAAATGAGATAAATATTAATTATTTTATATTTAATTACACATAATTAATACTTATCTCATTTAATTATGATAATATTTTTTATAATTAATATTTTAATTAATGCTTATTATATGTGTCCTTAGCACACATAAAAAACAAAAATCCTATTATAAAAAGCTTATTTTACAATTATTGAGATTAAAATGAATTAATAAGGAACAACCAGAATTGGAAATTTGGCAGTACTTATCAGGGTTGTGTTTCTTTTCTACTTGGCATAATAATGATAAAAATATAGCCTAATTAAATAATTGTGAGGATATTTTATTTGTTTCTTTAAACTTAGGGTTTGTTTTGCAGACCGTTACCTCATTTAGGGACTTTAGAAGTTGTGAGGATAGATCTTTATGTATTGCAAGAGGAGCAAATATCCCCATAGTTTCCTTTGCAAACCTATATTGCTTACATAAAGGCTTAGACTAATGGAGCTTTTATGTGTTAGATCATCTTATATTCTTCAATTCCCCTGATCTAACTTTTCCTGATAGAATTTCAAAACACCTGGAGCTTTTATCTTATATCCTTCCAACTTCTTCATGAACATATTCTCAGATAAGGTTGACCACGAGGTGAAACCACAATATTTTTTATCGTCCATCAATCCATTGTCCAAACAATATTTGTAAACCAAACTTCTTGGAATAATCCTTTTCTCCATACTCAATGAAACAAGAACAAAATTCTTTGCAATAACAGATGCCTCAAACCCCATCTTATTCACGAGATAATCCATCACTTTATCATTTTTCTCCTCTGAATTCATCATACACCTTGGATTAGCATTAGCCCTAAAGGCTACCAAGATCTGGTCTTCAGACCAACCCCATTTCTTGTAAGTCTCCATCTTCTTCTCCTAAGTGGACTTGCTCATTGACCTAAGCACTTGAACAACTTTCATAAAACTTGAGGTCAATGGATTAAACCCCATCTCCACAACTTCCTCCACAGTCTTTTTGAACTGGTTTGTTGAAAATAGAAAATCTCTAGGTTGGTAAGTTAATGAACTCATCATCTTTGATGCAGGCACACCAACATCTCATAATAATTGTATATTTGGAGCCATACTTGCTTTATAATCCAAAGCCAAAAACCATGGATACCTCTTAATTGCACTAAGAGTTCTATGACTGGATTGAAGTAAATCTGTAAGTAAATTAAAGGTAGGTTCTATATGATTCTTCAAGCTTCTACTTAGGGATGATGGACTTGCAGTTAATAACTTAACAATATCAGAATCCGAAAGTCCTTTAGACCTTAAGAAGTCAAATTTGGGCAAAAAGGTTTTTTCGGGATCACGTTAGGGAACTTTGGAACCAAATACGCAAATTGGGATTTTGTGAAGCCTTGGTTGTTGAAAATGTTGGATTAGTGTCTAAGTCCATAACTATTTTGGTATGTACTTGACCCGATGATGCATGGTCCTTTTGGGTTGCCTTCACCAAAGCAACTTGATAGGATGAATTATGGAGAGAAAGGATTAAATATGATTTATTAATATATTATGGGAATAATATATTAAAGGAGAAATCATATTGTTTAATTAATATTAGTCAATAATTAATTGGTAATTAGTTTTGTGACTAAAAGAGATTAAGTAAACTTAAGGGACTGGAATTGTAATTATAAGATAATTGCAATTTGGGCCATGGATTGCCTTTTATTATAAGGTGGACGAATTCTATGGGGGAAGCCCATATGAAATCGTCCAAGGCCTTAAGGAAAGGGCTTCATGGGTTGCTTAGGGCTTAAGCATCCAAATTAGGGTTTCCTTGTTAGATAACCCTAATTGCCTCCTATATAAAGAGATCCCTTATGACCAAAAACGTGGCTAAGACTTCTCCTAGGGATTCACACGTTTTAGGGCAGCCTCCATCCTCTCTCCTCTTCATCCTCTTGCTTATGGTGTTTGTGAACCATTAGAGGAGTGACACTTGTGACTCTAAGCCTTCCAAAGTTAATACAAGGAGATTTGGGATTGTTATTGCTACATAACAATCAAGGTAACATCTTAAACCTATTCTCATGTTAATATGATTACTTGAATGCTAGAATTAGGGTTTATAGTCTTGGATAATTTGCATGTACAATAAAGAAACCTAGATCCAAGCATTAGGGTTTGTATGAGCACATAGGATGTTCTTGGGACCAAAACCCATCAGTGGTATCAGAGCCTAGCCTGGTTTCTATTGTATTGATGCTTGATATGTTTAAAAAATTTGATTTTTTGGTTTCTGGAGGCTGGACTTGACGAGTCAACTCGTCAGATGGAGCATATTTCGCGATTTCTTGCTGTTTTTGCTTATGGATTGTTACCTTATCATATTAGATCAATATTAATCCGATTTTATGATATATTTGACTATATTCTTGATCTAATTTAAGATATTTATCAATTAATAAGATAATTGTTTCCTTATGTGATAATTGATTAATTATTTTGATTAAATTGGTAAATTGTTTTGCAAGAAATCATTAAATAAATCAAATATGGATAATTATGTAAATAAATGTTAATTTAGATTATTTGTTATTTGATCCTTGTTGTTATGAAAAGTTTCATATTTTTCCCTTAGGTTTTATAGTTTAAATTTGAACCTAAAAATATTGTTGTTTTGAAATTTAAATAGTTGAAACCCTAATGTTTTGAAAAAGGTTTCAAAACTTGCCCTCAAGTTTTGGAATTTAAATTTTGATTAATTGTTTAATTTTGATGTATATTTAAATTCTAAACCCTAATGTTTTGAAATGTTTCAAAACTTGCCCTCAAGTTTTGGAATTTAAAAGTTGATTAAAAGTTTAATTAGGAATGTTAAATTCTAAAACCCTTGTATTGTTTTGAAAAAGGTTCAAATCACACCCTTATGGTTTTATTAATTAATTAAGGTGTATAATTAAAAGAGGTTTAATAAATCCATAAAAGTTTAGGTTTAAAATTTAATTGAATTAAAAGTATAATTGTTAAATTTGACCACCTAATATTTTAAAAGTGTAAAATACACCCTATACTATATATATATATAACATTAAAAGTCTAACATTATATATATGTATGACTAAAAGTCAGTCTTACCGTTAGTAGGCCTCATTCACGAAGCTGGTCTATAAGGGGTGTTTAAGGAAATTGCCTATAAAATGGTGATTGAATGGGTATCCACTCTTACCCACCGCACTCTTGACTAGTGGAGGGTCGTTAGCCGAACGGGTAGGATAGGACGAAACCTTCCATTATAAGTATAATGAAGTATAAAAGTAACTAAATGTTTTCATAAAATTCCCAATCTTAGTTACTTAGGTAAAAGTGAATTGATGCAATTCCATGAAATTACACTTTGTGCCCTTGCAAAGACGTTAGTGGAACGTGTGTGGTTTACCGGCACACTAACTGGTTCTAAGCAAAGGTAGCAAAGGGTGACTCAATGTTTGTCATAGTTCGGTGGAGCGTGTGTGGTTTATCGGCACATCGAATAGGTGACTGTAACATGTGAGGGCACCATGTAAGTTTGCATGGTTATTCACACCCGCTTTGTGATCCTCGGCATCCCAGTCACAAACAAGAGGGGCATATCGAGATTTAAACATGCCATTGAAAGTTCAATGAATCTCACAGGATCTAGGAGTTTTCATAGATTTAAAAATTAAATTTCTTTTTCGTTTTTCATGGTGGAAATTAGTGAATCGTCATTCACTTACCTTCAAATGTTCTGCAATTTGGGTTACGGCATCCCTCTCCCGAGTTGTAGAAAATTGTGTTGGGTCCTACCCTTAGTATCTCATTTGGGTGATTTACTAAGGACTCAATCAATCAACTAACTTGAATTCGTTTTCTCCCGTTTTGTAGATGTCAAATTTCGACAACTATGGTCTTCCCAAATCCCGTGGAACAAGCTTTCCACATGATGATGATATTCCACGATTCGATCGAGGAACAAGAAATCATCCTTCACTTCCTCCACCTCCTCCAATTATTCTCCCTAACCCACAAGTTCAAAGGCTTGAAAAGTTCAAGATCACTCAAGCCCTTTTGGCAAGTAAACATAAAGAAGGAAAGTTGGTGTGTGCACACGTCCTAGGGATGAAGTCACACATTGATAGGTTAAGAATGTTGGGATCCGTTGTTTGTGAGGAAATGGATGTTGATTGGGTTCTTCGGTCACTTTCTAACTCATATAGTGAGTTCGTAAGAGAGTACTATATGATGAACCACGACGTGACCATTATAGATCTCACCTATATGCTTATTGCTGCTGAATCAGTAATGGTTTGGCGCAATAGAAAAGCAAAGTTGATTGGTGAATCTGCCTTCAAGACCTCTATGGATATAGACAATGGCCACGAAAGACATGCTATGATCGAAAAGTTTGATCATAAGAGAAAGGCAATGTCTGAAGTAGTTCCATGTCATGTTCCAAAAGAGTCTATTTGCTTTTATTGCTAAGAGAAAGGGCATTGGAGACGAAGCTGCCCCATTTACCTAAGAGATCTAAGAGATGGTAGAGTCGTAACGTATGGCTCTAATATAGGTAAAATCCATTAACTAACTCTTTTAAGCTTCTATTCTAGATTCTTAATACACAATGTGATAAGATTACAATTGATGTTTTGTAGGATCGAAGAAAAGAAAGGAAGCTTAAGGGAAGAAGTGAGCAAAATCTAATCGTGAAGGAATGGATTTCGATCGCATTTCTCGAAGATTAGATTCTTGAGCTACTACTTAGAGTTAGAATTAGATTGCTAAGAAAGATGTATTAGCATAGTTTTTCAATGAATTGCATTGTAAGGACAAATTTTTCCGCAATAAAATAAATTTTGATTTTATATTATTTATCCTTGCAATAGCGTATATGAAAAATTGATGTTTGAATGTTTCTATTATTAGCAATAATGGATTTGGTTCTTATTATGTTATTTATGGAAAGTCAAGAATTTACCAAATAGGGAGAGTTTCTCATCGCCCAAGTTTCAATTGGATAGAAACTTGGAATCATGCAACTTGGTTGCACGATGAATGAGAAATTTCATATTTGGAAATTAGACAAATTCATTGACAAAGTGTCAAGTGAAGAACTAGGAGATCGAGCACACAAAGTTGCGTGTTGATCAAGTCCACCATAAGAGTAACAATGATATTCGTCATGATTCACTAAAGGTTTAGTAAATATGATTACACTTATAAGATTAAGTGTAATTGTGAATTGATTAAAAAGGTTTAAATCAATAGCAAAATGAATAAGAAGAATCAAGTAGGCAGAAAGATAAAAGTTTCTCCATTCTAAGAAGAATGGAGAGTACCTTTTATGCTTTATGACAAGTCTTAATGATTAAGAACCATATCTCAATTGATCCTCTAAGTAAGTCTTAGTACAATTGTATGTCTAAGAAGAGGAATCAAGGATTGAAGAAATGGTCAAATCAAGATGTCAATCATACTTCGTTCCAAAACAAGTCTTAGAGTTAAGATTGCGACATTGAGTGATAAGTATTAAAGGTTTATAACATTCATCAAATTTGGAAAGTTGTGATGTCTTGGATAAGACATAGACCGACTAGGACCATTTTATGAAGTGTTATGTTTTGATAAAAGCTACACTAACTCTTGAATATTTGTTTGTCAAGAAATGGTTATTGACAAGAGAATCTTATATGTCAAGGAGTCAGTGGGAGTCTTAATGGTCTTGAAAGGTTTCAAGAACAAATCAAATAAACCTTATCGATCATCACTAGTACACGAGTTGAGGTTTACAACCTATCATGTTGATAATATTGTTTCTGTGCCATTCCAATTGAGTTAATTATGCAAGTGAGTCCTATGAGTTCTCATTTGAATGCATAAAAGGCAAGGACCTTGATCAATGAAAAGTACATTGATAGGAAAAGGTGAGCTGCTTAACTACTTGGAAGACATGGTGGGCAGTTGTGCTACCACAAGGCAAGAAATCGAGATTAAGAAAGTTCGATCCATATGAGTTTGAATTTGTCGTAAACTCTGGTTTTGACAAATTCACATGGATAGGAACAAATACACCGTTTAAATCTAAGTGTCATAAGATTTCCTCCTTCATGAAAATGATTGTGAGGAAATGCTTTCACTAAGAAAGATTTTAAGAAGATAGTGATTGTAAAATTGCATTCTCGAATTCGATTATGGTTACGGTATCCCTTTCCATGATTTGAATTGTGAGGTTTGGCAATTAGTCTTAATTGTTTAGACACACATATGAACTATCTAAGGCAAAGGTGTATAAGAGGCCTTGATAAAAGATTATCAAAGCATTAAGTATTAGAAACATGAATTTAAGAAATTCAATAAGTATTGTTTTTCTGAAAGTTTAGCTGTTTCTGAATACATGTTGAAGCTAGTGGGAGCATAAGTGTTATGTTTATAATAATCATCATGATAGTGAGAGCATAAAAGTTATGATTGTATGATTATTAAGGCACGTATTGCAAGTTGGCAATATTAATTATAGAAAACAAGAGTTATACCTTGCAAAGTCGTAAGGGTTGTAAAGTTGTTTTGCTATAATTAAGGGAGAGAATATTATGCTTCATTTCAAATCTAAAGGCTTAGGTTGTGGAGTGTTAATAAAACTTAGTCAAAGAAACATAGTGTGTTCTTAAAATTTTGATTATGATTACGGCATTCCTCTTCACAATTCGAATTTTGAGAACATAGCAAATAAAACATTATGCGTCGTGTCCCATACGCTTCAGGTATAGGATCGATTGCAAATGCTTTAATGTTTGACCATTCTAAAATTTTCCAAATGTCTAGCGCATTTAGAGGGAAAAAGGACTAGAATTGGTTTTGACTAAAATAATTAAACAACTATCAAAGGACAATCCAAAGTTTGACGAGGATTGGTCGCTTGTGAGTAGTTGGAAGCATGGTATTAGATGGACCATATCGACATTATTATGAATAAAAAAGATTCTATTAAGAATGAGTTGTCATATGGAAATTATGGAAATGTTTCCATATTGGATGGACCATATCGACATCATTACGAATAGATAAGATTCTATTAAGAATGAGTTGTCATATGGAAAATATGGAAGCGTGTCCATATTGGGAATTGAATATTGAGAATCTATGTCTAGATTAGAAACTTTTATGCAAAAGGATGTTCAAAGGAATGTACTTTGAGTGAGAGACATCATATCTAAAGAATTGTCTTGTAACAATGTCCGATAGAGGACTTTGTAATATCATTGGAAATAGTCTTTGTGACTTTGGTGCAGTGACATTACGAAAGGATCATTGCATAGAATGTTAGAATCTAGCATATTTTATAAGTAACAAGAATTTGATATTTTTATACTTATGAAAAAGGATTTGGAGTTGTGAAATGAGAATGATTGGAAATGTGTTCAATTTGATCTATTTCACAAAAGTAAGAACCATAGGTAAACATTGTGTGCATGCTGAGAGCATGGGACAAGTGTAATAATTCAAGTAAGAAGTTGACTACCCGAAACGACAAATAATGAGTAATCGATATGGTGATAAATAAAAGGTGTTTTATTTATGCTCAAAGGGTTGAGGCTATATGGGATTATTATTATTCTTGTGTTTCACTTTGCATGTTTTGACTTCCAGAATAATTGAGTTTATTAAGAATAATCAAATTATTCAAACGGACTACAGTTAGTCATACGTTGGAAGTAAGTATGAATGAAGACTGTCATGAATTGGTTTGTAGATTGTCTAGAGCGTATTAGACATAGCAAAAGTTTGCTGCAACGTTCATGAGTGCTTATGAATATGATTTGAGCATTGGATTAGACCCACGCTCACTTGGATCACTCCATGGATTGTGTCACGAGTGATTGGTGAGACGATAACATCTTATATTCTTGAAACCGAGATATGTGAGTTGTATCTTGCAAATCGGTTGCACATTGTGTAACGACCCAAATTTTCACGACCAAAATTTTTGTTTAAAAACATTACTTTAGAAAATATTAATAGCTAAAAACATCGTTTGATCAACCATAACATAAAGTGAACCATGTCTGAAAACCAAAACATACAACCAATCAAAATATCAGAGTACAAATCCCAATGAAGCTTGTAAATGCAGAAACCAGAGTGTGTGTGTGTGTGACATGCTGCTACCGCGCCGGCTCCTTTCCCCTAGCTGAGGAGGTACCTGAAACCAAAACTGAAAACCGTAAGCACAAAGCTTAGTGAGTTCCCCCATCGTACCACATACCATACAAACACATAACATACTTACTGCCAGGCTATTCTGCGGTGCCTGACTACCCGGTACGGCCGTTCTGGGGTGCCGTCCTACCCGTGTCAAGCCATTCTGGGGTGCTGACTACCCATGTCAAGCCATTCTGGGGTGCTGACTATTCATCGGTCCTAACAACCGATCTTCGGGGACTAGTCCCCTCTTACTACCTTTATCTCATATAACATAACAAGCCAGCATGCAATCATATCATCACGTACTGTCAGACATATCTGGGGTGTCCGACCTACCCTTCGGTCCTAACAACCGAACTCTACAACTATCACATATACATATCATGCCAGCATACAGCATATCAGGTAGTAGCAAACCTAGATGATATCACAAAGACAATCATCTAACATACAACTCCTACTGGTGGGCCGACATTGTGGCCGAAGACCCACCGCTACTGGAAGGTAACTCACCTCGAAGTAGCTGTTGATCTGATCGGGAACTGACTGCCTACTGCTGCTGCTGCTGCTCCGGAAATCCTCCGGCTGCAATTCCCACAACATACTCAATCAAACACTGCTCACTGACCTTTGGGTAAAATGACCATTTTACCCCTGAGCATGCCCTAAGTCAAAGTCAGAGTCAACTTTTAGTTGACCCGACTCGCCGAGTTGGCTTTCCAACTCGCCGAGTCACCACCCAAACGATTGACCTGGATCCCGTTCCTACTCGTCGAGTTAGCGACGACTCGACGAGTTCTCCTTCTAAACTGATATTCAAGTCCTTCGTCCTACTCGCTGAGTTGTATGAACAACTCGTCGAGTTCATCTTCATCCGATGAACACTTATGCTAAGACTCGCCGAGTTGTATGAACAACTCGCCGAGTCTGTTCTTGATCTAAGGAGATTGCCTTGAACTCGCTGAGTCAGGGCATTGACTCGCCGAGTACCTCCATAGATGAGTTCAACTTCCGACTCACTGAGTCACACCCCGTGACTCACTGCTCACTCGACACTACGAAAAGGGGACAAACTCGGAGACTCGCGAACAGACTCGCCGAGTCGTTGCCATGCACCCACTAAATACACAGATTTGCTCGATTCCAGTCCATGCCATTCACAGATCTGGACTTCTAGGACACGAATCACACGTAAAGTTTCCAACTTTACATGTGGATATTCACCAATATGGATTTTAGGGCTCAAAATGCCTCAAAAGGGTAGATCTAGGGTGAACAAGCAACATGGGGCCATAAAGCTAACAGATCTGAGCTCCTGGAGCTCAATCTTGCCTAGATCCAGAGGCCAAACATCTTATTACGACATATAATGCACATACAAGCTTGGGGATTTGTCCAAGAAAGACCTAAATGAAGTACTAAGCATAGAATCATGGGGAAAACGGGTTATACCTCAAAGGAACTGCTGGAAGAACGCAATAATGCCTGGATGGCTTCCCTTCTTCTGGATCTACTTCCTTCCTCCTTCAAAACCTTCAAAAGCACACAACAAAGCTTCAATTCTTCAAAGAACAAGCATAAACGAGGGTTGGGAGCTCTGGGGAGAGAATGGGGGCTGGCCTGGGGCGGAGGTGTTGCTTAAATAGGGTGCAAACCCCTGAAACTTAGGGTTTCATCCAACAGCTGTGACTCGCCGAGTCCAGGATATGGACTCGCCGAGTCGACAACTTAAACGTGTCCCGGGTCCCGCATCTACTCAGCGAGTCGGACCTGTGACTCGCCGAGTCCAAGGCTAAAAGAAGAGAAATACTCAAATAAGATTTACGTACCAGGAATCAGGTGCTACACATTGATAATATGTAAACGCACTAGTAACTTGGTGTTATAAAACATATTATTGTGTGTGATTCGGTGAGTGAGTGCAAGCAAGCATTGTATCAAAGTTTATCCGTTCCTTTTATTCAAAGTAGGATAAAAGCGATATCTTTGGGGCCCTCGATGATGTAGTGATGACAAACGTAAATGCTCGGCCGGGCTAGGGCTAATTTGATTTGTTCAATTAGCCAGTCGTCATAAATCGGGAATCGAGATATAGTACAAAGAGAATGATTTGAAATCATATCTCATATGATATCTAGAATGGAGGAATATATGGTCCCTTATCTAAGGACACGCGTATCTGATAGGATCAGAGTTGACAGCGGCTTTGGAAAGCTACGATTGCAGATCAGGATCTGAAGTCATACGCATAATAGTTATTAGACTTATCCAAGTGGGAGACTGTTGGATTAGTGTCTAAGTCCATAACTATTTTGGTATGTACTTGACCCGATGATGCATGGTCCTTTTGGGTTGCCTTCACCAAAGCAACTTGATAGGATGAATTATGGAGAGAAAGGATTAAATATGATTTATTAATATATCATGGGAATAATATATTAAAGGAGAAATCATATTGTTTAATTAATATTAGTCAATAATTAATTGGTAATTAGTTTTGTGACTAAAAGAGATTAATTAAACTTAAGGGACTGGAATTGTAATTATAAGATAATTGCAATTTGGGCCATGGATTGCCTTTTATTATAAGGTGGACGAATTCTATGGGGGAAGCCCATATGAAATTGTCCAAGGCCTTAAGGAAAGGGCTCCATGGGTTGCTTAGGGCTTAAGCATCCAAATTAGGGTTTCCTTGTTAGATAACCCTAATTGCCTCCTATATAAAGAGATCCCTTATGACCAAAAACGTGGCTAAGACTTCTCCTAGGGTTTCACACGTTTTAGGGCAGCCTCCATCCTCTCTCCTCTTCATCCTTTTGCTTATGGTGTTTGTGAACCATTAGAGGAGTGACACTTGTGACTCTAAGCCTTCCAAAGTCAATACAAGGAGATTTGGGATTGTTATTGCTACATAACAATCAAGGTAACATCTTAAACCAATTCTCATGTTAATATGATTACTTGAATGCTAGAATTAGGGTTTATAGTCTTGGATAATTTGCATGTACAATAGAGAAACCTAGATCCAAGCATTAGGGTTTGTATGAGCACATAGGATGTTCTTGGGACCAAAACCCATCAGAAAAATGCTATCACAGAGTCTGGTCGATTTGGGGTTTTGAGGTTTAAGTATTTGGAAACTGGAATCGCCTTAACCCCAATGAGTCTCTAAGGTAGGAAACTGAGAATGAGTTATCTGACGCTACTGGGGAGGATCATGATAAGCGAGGAAACAGTCTACGAACCGTTGTTTTGAACACAGTAAATGTCAAGCCTTTGCGTACGAGATTGAACATTGTGAGTAGAATTCATCAGGGATAATGACTTGATAGAGTAAGATACTTTTTGAAATGTACACATTTAGTCTTTTTTTTTTGGTAAAATAAACCCTTATACTTTAATAATATGTACACATTAGGTCCTTTTCACCGGATTCTACAAGTTTTGCTGACGTGGAGGGTTTATTTTACAAAAAAAAAGAATAAGGACTAAATGTGTACATTTCAAAAAGTATCTTACCCTATCAAGTCATTTTCCCTTTCTTTTATTTTGTTGAAATGAAATACCCAGATGGCATCCACATATCCACAACGAGATTTTTCCAACTTTTATTCATCATGAAAAAGAGGGAGAACCCCGATCTCCAGCGACTCCTTTGTGTGTTCCTACACATCACTGGTAGCAAGGAGGAATGATGGAAAAAACAACAAGGTTGAAGGGGAAGGCAGGAGGAAGTAGAGACGGTAGTTGGCGGCGAGGAGCTGCTCTGGTAGCCCCCGCGTCGATTCTTTCTTCTTTTTTGGCAACATATCTCAAAGATGGAGGCAAAGAGAAACAGATCGGAGAAACACTACAGGTAAAGGGTGTTTGGCTGTTGATGTTCGACCGGAAGGAAGAGAGACGAGAAAGAGAAGGGTCGCCGCCTTTTTCTTGTTGCTGGAGGATTACCCACCTCCGGTGACTAAGCTAATTAATTGCTATTTAGTGCCACTTGTGCTTCCACATCAGCAAAACCTGTAGAATCCGGTGAAAAATACCTAATGTGTACATAGTAATAAAGTATAAGAGTTTATTTTACAAAAAAAAAAAGAATAAGGACTAAATGTGTACAATTCAAAAAGTATCTTACCCTATCAAGTCATTTCCCTAAAAGAAAATTCGTATATGACCGGTATACCAGGTATAGCCGGTCACAAGGATTGCATTGTTACAACTAAATAAAGTATAAGAGTTTATTTTACAAGAAAAAAAAATAAGGACTAAATGTGTACATTTCAAAAAATATCTTACCTTATCAAGTCATTTTCCCAATTCGTTATATCGAGCTATCTTACCTATTGATTGGGGATACTACTTGTATGTGATTAAAAAGCTTGTGGATTATGTGCTTTTTATTTAATCGATTTTAAGCTTGTGGATTATGTGCTTTTTATTTAATCGATTTTACTTGAAGAACCCTAAAACAAAATCCCTGATTCACGTCTCATCAGTCGGTTTTGTTGTCATATGACTCATATCTAAAATTTGTAATCTTTTGATTTGATTTATATGTAGGAAATGACTTACAAATGTTATAAAGAGATACAAGTAAACTTACATGCCATGTCCCGGCCCAATACATGAGTTGCTTAGGCTTAGGCCTAGGCATCAAAGTTTTTTGGGGCATCAAATAATTCCAACTGTATCTATGTTAGGCTGCAGGGTGTGGGCGCGGTCTGGGACCGCGGTTCAAGCCACGTCAGCCAAGAACACCGCCCCCAGGCCGCGGTCTGGTGCGGTCTTGGCCGCACTGCGGGCTAGGAAATACCGCATTTTTTTATTGGTCCTTGGGTTTTGACTACTTTTTTGACCGTTGAATCGGTCTTTGTGGTTATTTTTTTAAACTTTATTACATATATATATATATATATATATATATATATATATATATATATATATATATATATATATTACAATTTTACACAACATTTTTACACAACCTTTAACCATATCTCTACTCCTTTACTCTATTTTTTTTAAATGTCATCTTCCAAACGACCCAGCAAAGAAAAACCACCAGTCAAAAATACCAACACCTCAATACCTTCATTTGATCAACCGATTTTCCTACCTCCGTATTACCACTACGGCGGTATGTTTCCGTATTTTCCACAACGATCAGCGCAACCACAACCACAAACACCACCACTACCACAACCCGACCTCCATTTTAATCCATTTGATTTTTTGTCTCAACCCGAGTTTGTTCAACAAACACAAACACAACCAGAAACGGTCGTTTCTGATTCTAAACCAGAATTCGTTACAGAAACTCAGCCCACTCGAGCAGCAACTAAAAGAAAAGAGAAGGCGGAGGCTAGATGTTGGGAACCTTTGGAAGCGTTAGTGTTGGCACAATCTTGGATCGATATTCCAGAAGATGCGACGGTTGGAAAAGACCAAAAGCATGACCGTTTTTGGATTCGCGTTTTACATAGGTTCCATAAAGGAATGAACCGTGGAGAATACCGTTCAAAACATCAAGTGTACTCCAAATGGGGGAAGATGAACAAGGAAGTCATTTTGTTTAATGACTTGTGGAACAACATGAAACGTCAATGGAAAAGTGGAGAAAGCGATGAAGTGATTTTGAAGAAAGCGTTGAAAGTGTATCAAAAAGAAAATATGAAGGCTTTCAAGTTTCTTGAAGTTTGGAATTTTTTGAAAGATAACAAGAAATGGCTGAGTAGCAAAACATCAGACGAGCATATCGACCGTGGGTCAAAACGCAGCAGAACATCTGAGTTCGACCACACTACATCAAATACTTGTGTTCAATTTGATCTGAACGAAGATGAACCTGTTCTAGTTTCACCACCTTCCCGACCAATGGGAAGAGACAAATCAAAAAGCAAAGACAAAGGCAAAGCGTCGGATTCAGATGATTTGAAAGAAATGGGATCCGACATGAAGGGTATGAAAGACAGAATGGACAAGATTTTGAAAATTGCTTCTGAAAGATAGCTTCGGAAACAAAGGGAGAGCGACATGCGAATACTAGCGATGGACACGTCGAATATGACCGGGGCCGAGCTTGAAGTGGTTTTGGCGATGAAGGAGGAAGTGAAAAACCGTTACATCAATCGTGGCTAATTTCTAGTTTTTTTTTTCAAGTTTTTAATCGTTTCGTGTGTGTGTGTGTGTGTGTTTTAAGTTGTATTTTTTTATGTTTCTACTTTGCTTTTCTAAATTTTTAGGTTTTTTTTTTTAAATTAAGTAATGTATGGTATTTGTATTTTTAATTAATGAAATATTATCTTTTTAAAACTATGTTTTTTTTAAAAAAAAATAAGTTTTATTAAATTAAAATAGTTAACAAAAAAACAAAAAATAAAAGTGTGGCACCACCCCCTTGGTGTGGCAAGAAACCACACTTGTGTGATATAAATTGACATGACGCTTATGTGGTTGGGGAGGGAGTGCGGTTTCGGTGGCACCACTCCCTCCAGCCTTATATATAAGGATGTCACAATAAACATAGACCATATCTTTGTGTTCCATATCTTTGTGTTTACTTATGGAAAGAGATTAGGGAAAAAGAGAGGCGCCAAAGCCAAACATAGCGACATAGAGAAACGAAACGTCCCATGACACCTAGAAATTGTTGTCCACGAAGTAATCAATGCCTAGTAACCCGTAATAAGTCTCTGTCTCTTTATCTGATAAATAGAAAGTAAGAAGGGATGTTGATATTGTTGTTTAATCGGTTCTTGGTTGTTAGAGATATAGGGGCTCCGAAAAGTGATATTGATGCATCAATTCTTAATTTTTGATTTAGTGATGTTGGTGTGATTGTATGTTGTTGGTCGTTGGCTGTTTTAGTGTTTCGCATTTATCCTCTATAACTGTATTTGTTCTCGATATTGTTGTTTCAAAATCATTTTGGGTAAATTTAATATCGAAATCTATTTATTTCTTATCTATTTGATGTATTATCTATATGATTTCTAATCATCCATTCGATTCTCCATTGCTTATTATTTGAAATCTATGTTTATTTAGGTTTGTTTCAGAAATATGTTTGACTTCTTATTCATCTGATTTCTTTTGTACTTCTATACTGGAAAAAATAATCATAGTCTGAATGATCAATCGTTCATTCAGAATTTCTATTCCATAAATCATTCGAAACTAGTTGGTTACTTGGTTATTTTAGTTTTTCAAAAATCAAATCGGATTTCTACTATGGTTGTGTCTGTGCTCGATTCATAAATCATTTGGGTAAGTTTTAATCTCGAAATCTTTGTTTATTTAGTTTTTTTTTTTTTTTCAGAATTCTTATTTATTTCTTATATATCTTATTTCTTCTCTGAGACTTATGGTTATTGGTTTTTTTGCTTCTGATTTCTCTATTGTTTCTGAAATCGGATTTAGATGGTTTGGCTACTGATTTCTTTATTGTGAAGCAGGAGCTATATTTTTGAGTTCTGACTTTGTTGCCTAAAGATTCGTTCTTATCAAATTTCTAATTTCTAGAGGCTGCCCAAAGATCGTTTCTTATCAAGATGTATCTCTGAAGGATGGTGATGCAAGAAAGATAGAATGTATTAGCAATTTTAAGTATCGAAAATGATTTTTTTTTAAATATTGATTATTATAAAATAATATATGTTTTTGCTTCAAAAAATACATGAGTACATCTTGTTAGTGATTTTTTAGGTTTTGTTTGTATCTTTTATTTGATTATAAAATTTACTGTATTTTTTACTTTATATATATATATATAAGGGCATAAATTTTTTGTTTTGTCATGGGTAGTAAAAACAATGGACCGGCCCTGCATGTCATCTTTAAAACCATTTGATATGTAGAAATGGTGTGCAAATATTATAATAAGACATCTTCAATTTGAATGAGATTTGTTTAAGGTTTGACTTGAATGCGAGTAAGCCATACAATCGGTTGGAATAAATGAGACTAATTAAGTTTTAAAATTGTTCAAAAATTAAAATTTAAGTTTAGTTATAAAAAAAATATCAATAAATTAAGGATTTTGTAAATAAAATATCATTTAAGTTACATCTCATGGTAAGCAGTTGTTTGGGTTAATATTATCAATTTATATTATCCAATCGGTAAAATGCCTTAAAAAGGTAACTAAGTTTCATATATTTTTAAAAAAGCATCGTTCACGTTTGGTTAGTATAAAAAATGCTAGTGAAGTAAAACCTTTGTACACATAATACCATCATAGTATACGTTTTGTTCAAGTCACACCTTATAGTAATTGGTTGCTTAGTTGGCATATTTAATGCTTAGTTGACATATATGATGGTTTCCATCGGTTGAGAATGTAGATCAGTCATCAAGAAGTAAAGCCTAGAGAGCACACTGACACTCATTGCCATGTTTGATCTGAGTACAATTGCAAAGTTATAGCTACTCCTAATGCGAAGAAAAAAAGAAAAAGGAGAACAATGTTTTGTGGTCACGTACCGTTTGCACAATGTTCTCTTCTGACTTTTAAACCTCAAGTGCCTCCACCACCATTCAATACGCTTGATTTTATTAGTTTTTTCTAGCTTGAGTTGAGCACGTAAGTCAAGCTTTTACTTACTTATTTGTAGATTATTTTCAAATCTCCATCTCCTCATCACATTTGTCAATCAAGCCTTTGTTAATGTTAGTCAACTAAATAGGGTCTGAGGCCCCACGTGAATCCTTAAATTTGAGGAGCATGTTTCGATGGTCTTGAATGTATTTCATTATTTCTGGAAGGGAAAAAAGAAGTACCCCACCTTATGATCAGAAAAAAAAAATGGTTCACTTAACAATTAGACTGTACTCATATTGAACATGGCTATAAATGTTAGTGTTCTTTGTAGGCCTTACTTCTAGATGAATGACTTAAGTATTGGAAATCCTTCATGAGAGTTATAGGCCTAATTTATTTCATTTTAAGGGGTTATATGTTTGAGTAACGTCCTAGATGTCAATTAATATGTCAATTAAGCATTAAACATGGATTTAAACGAAATATTTATTGTTGTTAGGCTGGAGGGTGTACTCATATTTCACACTTCACTTTATTTCGTCATACCTCATTTTCTCCTCACTCTTTAAAACCCTATAAATTGCCACCCCTCGCTTCCCAAAGGCATTATATTGTATAAATGATAAAAGCTAGAAAGAAAAGAAGGAAAAAAAAAAAGAGAACCACACGTGAAAGAAGATCCACATCTTGAAGCACTCCACACTCATCTTTCCTACATACGGTGAAAGTACCACCTCGCCTATTATTAATTTTGAATTTGGTCCTTTTAATTTAGTTTAAGTCTTTTATCCATTATTCATTTTGAATTTGGTTCATCCCAGATTGTAAAGACAAGGTTTTGCATTTCTTTGATAGGAAAATAAAGGTGAGTTAATTATTGTTAGTATTTGTTTCATTATTTAGGATTTATCTCCTAAATGTGAATAAATCCATAATCAATTAGGAGTAGTTTTATAACTATTATACATATTGTTAAGAGTTTTTTTTTCCCATTATTGAGATTGAAATGAATTAAGGAACATGGATTGTTCTTAATTTTGTTCTTGTTCTTCATAAAGTATGACCATACTTTCTTTAATCCTCTCGCCATCGTCTGGTATCGAAGACATGGGTGCAATGGTTGGAGGTGGAAGATTATGAGGAATTGTGAATCAAAGAAGCATCGGCTAATGTTACTTAAACACACCATTTGTTGCTTATCAATAATTGGTAAACCAAAATATTGTGTTTAATCACTAGCTAGGCCAAAGGAAAGTGGGGGAAACTGCTTTGAAGAAGAAGATAACATCAGATTGAGTGATTACTAAAAATTGATAATTAATTATTCTGTTATGTCCTCATTCATGTCATTGTCTCGACGTTTTTTTGGATAACCATGGATGGATTTGAACACACTTGGCTACAAGGATTTGACAAAACATACAAAACCCATAAGCTATCCATTACATCCATAAACGAATAAGGAGCATACCAAAACAAACAACATACATGCATCTACATTACAACAAAAAATGACCCAAAGTCACTTTGTGACAGGACCCTTTCATTTGCCAATACAACTTTAAGCAGGAGTTATAAAAAAAATCAGGTAAATGGTTGGACAAATAGATGTTAAAAGAATACAAAATAAAAATTTTAATTTTCTTTTTCCGAATACACATAGAATTTCATCTTCTATCCGCATGACTCAACTTTTCCAGATAGAATTTCAAAACACCTGGAGCTTCTTTCTCATATCTTTCTAATCTCTTGATGAATTTTTCCTCCGAACATTGCAACCACCAACCGAAACCACAACAATTTTTATCTTTCATCAGTCCATTGTCCAAACAATATTTGTAAACCAAACATCTTGGAATAATCCTCTTCTCCAAACTCATTGAAATGACACCAGGATTCTTTACAATAACAGTTGTCTCAAACCCCATCTTATTAACAAGATAATCCATCACTTTATCAATTTTCTCCTTGGATGCTTTCATACACCATGGATTAATCCTAAAGGCTAGTAAGATCTGGGTTTTAGACAAACCCCAATTCTCATATGTCTCCATCTTCTTCTCCCAAGTGGACTTGCTCATTGACCTAACTGCATGAACAGCTACCATAAAACTTGAGATCAAAGGATCAAACCCCATCTCCACAACATCATCCACAGCCTTTTTGAACTGGTCTGTAGTAACTAAAAAATCTCTAGGATAATAAGTTAATAGATTCAACATCTGCAATCTGGGCACACCAACATCGCACAGTATTTGCATGTTTGGAATCACATCTGCTTTGAAATTCGAATTCCAGATCAGGGCACACCTCCTGATTGCAATCAGTAATCTATCGTTGGACTGAAACAAATTTCTAAGGAAACTAACGGTAGGTTCTACATGATGCTTCAAGCTTCTACTTAGGAAGCTGGGTCTTGCAGTAAATAACTTAATAATATCAGAATCCGAAAGTCCTATAGAATTTAAAAACTCAAATTTGGGCAAAAGGTTTTTCTCGGGATGACATGCGAGGGCCAGGGGGAACTTTCCAACCATGTAAGAAATCTGCGTTTCTGTGAACCCCTGATCCTTGAAAAATGCTATCACGGAGTCTGCTCGATCTGGCGTTTTGAACTTCAAATATTTGGAAGCTGAAATCGCCTTGTCTGGAGGGAATCCGCATAAGTCTATGAGGTAAGAAACTGCGAATGAGTTATCTGATGCTGCTGCTGGTGACGAAGATGACAACCGAGGAAACAGTCTATGAAACGATGTTGTTTTGGACACACAAAATGTCAAGTTTCTGCCGATGAGATTGAACATTGTGAGTAGAAATCGTAATGGTGGAGGAATCACTGACCTGCTGATTTAGGGCACGGCATGTATGCGATTAAAGCTTAGGATTTTGGTTTTTCTCTTTAATCGGCTGAGAAAATTGCACGGATGGTCCCTGTGGTTAGGGGTTCCTTGCAAAGGCTTGGTATGTAGAAAGATTTTTTAACTCAAGACCGTCCCTAAAACTTTAATTTGTTACCCGTCCAATCCCTCTGTTAACTTCTCCGATTGTTTAGTTGTTAGCATCACCCACATCAGGGGCAATTTTGTCCTTTCATCTTTGGATGAGCTTAAATGTGAATTTCTTCATTGGTGATTTTGATTGGGGACGATCGGATGAAACAACGATAAGGGAAAAAGATGAACGAAGAAAGTAGCAATCGGGAGGATCCGGTGGTGACTGATCGACAACACAGGTCAAAAAATGGAAGCAACGGGTGGCTGTTGTCACCGACCGAGGTAGCGAGGGGTGGAGGCAGACTCCTCGTTGTTTCCCCCTTTTTTTCTGATCTGACAACAGGTAATGCGAAGGGAGGAAGAGTGGCAGTCGATCTCCGACGAGCTTCTTCTGGTTCACTAGTCATGTCGCCGACGGCAACTCGAAGGAGGGGAAAATCGGAGAGGGAAGTACCTTGCCTGAACGGAATGAAGAGGGAAAGGGGAGGGGTCCGGTGGAGTTTAGCAGATCGCAACTTCAGGGGTGCTGCTCCGATCGGGACGAACGGATGAAACAACGACGAGGGCAGAATATGAACGAAGAAAATAGCAATCGGGAGGATCTGGTGGTGACTGATCGACGACACCAGTCAAAAAATGGAAGCAGCAGGTAGCTGCTGTCGCCAACCGCGGTGGCGAGGGGTGGAGGCAGACTCCTCGTCGTTTCCCCCTTTTTTATGATCCAACAATAGATAATGTGAAGGGAGGAAGAGAGGCATTCGATTGCCGGCGAGCTTGTCCTGGTTCACTAGTCCTATCGCCAAAAGCAACTCGAAGGAGGGGAAATCGGAAAGGGAAGTACCTTTCTTGAACGGACTAAAGAGGGAAAAGGGAGGGGTCCGGTGGAGTTTAGCAGATCACGACTTATGGGGTGAAGAAATTTACATTTAAGCCCATCCAAAGATGAAAGGACAAAAATGCCCCTGATGTGGGGGATGCTAACAGCTAAACAAACGAAGAAGTTAATAGAGGGACTGAGCGGATAACAAATTAAAGTTTTAGGGACGGTCCTAGCTAAAAAAATCTTTCTAGGGACCAAGCGTGCAAGTAAACCCTAACCACAGGGGCCATCTGTGTAATTTTCTCTAATCGGTTTTCACTTGAAGAACCCAAAAACAAAACCCCTAATTTATTGACATTTACTTTTTAACTTTGCTCTCATGCCCATGGAGCAGCCTTATTGCATATGTGGCACTATATCCACGGCGTTACCACGGGAACACCGCCCCCAGTCATTATGTGGTGCTTCATTATGATTGTAAGGGACGATAACGCGTTTCGATTTTTTCAATTTATTTATTTTACCATTGACAAACAGTAATATTCTTTAAAAAAATATTTACCTATAAAATCATCACTTTTCTCTCTATTTCATATAAATTTAATCACCACTTTCTCTCTATTTCATATACTTTCAAAACAATACAAAAAAAATCGAAGATACTGATGACGATGATATGTTTGTCTCTATGATGTACGAGTATTGCACGAACGTGCTACTACAACCAAATTCAGCTCCTTTATTAACCAGGCGTGCGGTGTTAAACAGATATCGCGAAGAAGGGCACATACGTTTAGTTCGCGATTATTTTACGAATGATTGTGTCTACCAGCCACGTGATTTCAACAGAATGTTTCGTTTGCGGAAAAATGTTTTTGTTCATATAGTCAACGCATTGGAAAACAGGTATTGTTTCTTTCAAATATAGCTTTTACATTATTTAAATACATTGCTTTTTTCAAATATAGCTTTTACATATTAAATATGCGTTTAGGTATGAATTTTTCAAATGAGATATGATGTTAGAGGTAAACGATGATTCACAGGGTTGCAGAAATGTGTTGCTGCAATTAAGCTTATGGCAATGGGAGAGTCGCCTGGTTCGATTGACGATTATATGAGAATGTCTGAGAGAACTGCAAGAGAAAGTTTGTATAGATTGACAAGGGGTGTTGTCGAAACCTTCGATGACATTTATTTGCGCAAACCTAGGTTGAATCATATACAACAACTATATGCGTCGCGTTAAGACAGACATGGTTTTCCGGGTATGCTAAGAAGCATTGATTGCACACACTGGAACCAGAGAAATTGTCACGTGGCGTGGAAAGTCCAGTACGCAAGTGGTCAACATGGAACGTCTTCGTTGGTATTAGAAACTGTTGCGTCCCAAGATTTATGGATTTGACATGTTTTTTCGGGGTTGCGGGTACGAATAACGACGTGAAAATTATTATTATTATTATTATTATTATTATTATTATTATTATTATTATATGTAATCTCACATTTTGTATCTTGTGAAAATTGTCTAGTTGATTTATTTTATTTTATTTGTATTTTATGTTAGATAGCGTATTATGGAATATAAATTATAACTTGGATATTTCAAGGACTGAGTATAAAAACATTTTCCAAAATCGGTAATTTCAACTATGGACTAACATGAAACCATTTTTCGGATAATCCAAGAAAACTTATTTTGGGTTTTATGCAAAGTCTATAATTCGAAATTTTGTATTTAATGAAAAATACAATTATTATATAATAATAGACATTTTTACATATAACTACGGTTTAAATATAGAAAACTTGTATTGAAATTAAAAAATATAGAAAAAAAATTATGCATACTATTTTAAATGTCAACAATGGATGATACTGAAAAATGATATTCAATTCTTAACAAAAAAAAAATTGTCAAAATTAAAAAAAAAGAAAGTGAAAACTTAATATTGAAATTGAAAAAAGTAAGAACTTAATGTCTTTTGTGCCGCTTTTTATTTAATTTTGGCATGTAACCATGTTACATCAATACCACATAACCAAATAATGTTATGTCATCGTTTGGTTGACTAGTTAAGTATTCAACATTGCAAAAATTAGAAACTTAGTAACTAAATTGTAACAAAAAAACAACATAATTCAATTTTTTTTTGTGTGTGTGTGAAAAATTGAAAATATAATGTATTTTGTGCAATTTATCCTATTATTTAGTTAAAGTGTTGTTAAACTATAATATTAGTTTTGTGGTTTTGTAATGGGATCTAATGGTTTATACTTCAAAATGATTTACGACCCCTTTAATCTCAAAATTTGGATTAGACCTTAAAATCTCATAACCGTAACTCCTTATGAATTTAGTCCTTTCAGTCTCATTTAAAGCATATTTCTTTGCATCTATACTGTCCAACACTAACCTTAATGGTGTGTCTCTTGAAAACTTTTGATAGTATTTTCTTGTAACTTACTTTGTGATTTTTTAGAACACTTAACTAACAATCTACTTTTTGTTATTTTTTACGACACTTAACTATGATACGGATGATGAAATGCAAGGGGCTGAGATCGTATACCAGAGGGGTTGGGTGATTGAAGATAGAGATGACAACTTTTCCTATGAAAGATTCAACTATTCTGAAGGTTTTATAATCTTAGTCTGAACTAGCAATGCGATGCTACTTGGAACTCTTATATATATATATATGCCAATTTAGAATAGAAAAATACTATAAGTTATTCAATGGCCCAAAGGCGGAATTAGGAACCATTTGATACAAACTTATCCATTAAAAAGAAGAAGAGAATCAAAAGAATACATTCTATTCATTATCTATATTATCTAAATCATGCACATGGATAATGGTAGTATCCAACTACTGAAGCTTCTATATGTTATGTTGGAACATATTACCATCTTCAATTACAATGATCTAACTTTTCCTGATATAACTTCAAAACACCTGGAGCTTCTTTCTCATATCTTTCCAATCTCTTGATGAATATATTATCCGAACACTGCAACCACCAACTGAAACCACAAATTTTTTTATCCTTCAACAATCCATTGTCCAAACAATATTGGTAAACCATACTTCTTGGAATAATCCTTTTCTCCATACTCAATGAAAAGATTGCAAAGTTCTTTGAGACAATGGATGTCTCAAACCCCATCTTATTAACAAGAAACTCCATCACTTTATCAATTTTCTCCTCAGACATCATCATACACCATGGATTAATCCTAAAAGCTAGCAAGATCTGGGCTTTAGACCAACCCCATTTCTCATAAGTCTCCATCTTCTTTTCCCAAGTGGACTTGCTCATTGACCTAAGTGCATGAACTGCTAACACAAAAGTTATTTTCGAAGGATCAAAACTCATCTCCACTACTTCCTCCACTGCCTTTTTGAACTGGTCTGTAGGAGCTAAAAAATCTCTAGGCTGGTGAGTTAACAGATACAACATCTTTGATCCAGGTACACCAACATCAAGCAGTATTTGCATATTTGCAAACATATTTGCATGGAAATTCAAATCCAAGACCCAGGCACACCTCCTGATTGCAATAGCTGTTCTATTGTTGGATTGAAGCAAATCTCTAAGTATATTATATGTAGGTTCTATATGATTCTTCAAGCTTCTACCTAGTAAGTTGGGTCTTCCAGTAAATAACTTAAAAATATCAGAATGCGAAAGACCTATAGAGCCTAAGAACTCAAATTTCGGCAAAAGGTTTTTCTCGGGATGATAGTGGAGAGCCGTAGGGAACTTTCGAACCAAATTAGAGATTTGGGTTTCTGTGAACCCTTGATTCTTGAAAAATGCTATCACAGAGTCTGCTCTATCTGGGGTTTTGAACTTCAAGAATTTGGATGCTGAAATCGCCTTGTCGGGAGGGAATCCGCATGAGTCAATCAGGTAAGAAACTGTGAATGAGTTATCTGATGCAGCTGTTGACGAACATAATGAGCGAGGAAACAGTATATGAACCGGCGTTGCTTTGAACGCAGAAAAGGATAAGTTTCTGCTGATGAGATTGAACATTGCGAGTAGAAATCGTGACGATGGAGGAATCACTGACCTGTGGATTTAGGTTACTTGTATGCGATTAAAGCTTGTGGAGATTGTTCTTCCCTCTGATCGGTTTCCAGTTGAAGAACCCTAATTTATTGTTTGGCTTATTTATTTTTGAGAGGCTATGTAAAATGTAAAAGATGATTTTTGAATTTTTGATACAAGAAGAAAAACTGACTTTCGAAAAAAAAAAAAAAAATTGCCTTTAGAAAAAAAAACATCCTCTCTCAAAGCAAATTTTTTTTTTTGAAACGACAATCTAACCTGCTCTTAAACTACACCTTAAATCTACTTATGTTTACGATGAGACTTGAATCCAAACCTAACAATGGAAGGGGTTTGACCATGATCTACTCGAAACTAGTGCAAAATTAATGTTTGGATTATTATTTGTTTACTCGTTAATGACCCGTACCCGTTAACCATTTTATTAAGGGTATGGAACACTATCGATCTGATCCGTTTATGACCCGTCCCGTTTAAAATTTTAAAATATATATCTATTATTTATATATTATATATTTATCACCCGTAGATGTTTTGTATAAGATTGAAGAAGTTCTATTGTTTCATTTCCACTTCTCTGATCAAAATAGCTGAAATCTAGTCAACTCCTAATAAAAATAAATATGTGAAGCCATGGATGCGTTGGTAACTACACAAGATTGACTACCGTCAAAGAAACAAAAAAAAAACATTGTTTTAACTATAGAAGTCACTTAAAATTTTACTTCGAATAATTTAATATATAGGTATTTTTTTTTTTCATGGTGATGTGTGAGTGAGTGGATAGGTTGAACTTTAAGTTTATTAAAGATGCATTTTGATGTCTACATTTTTTCATACATGTTTGCAATGGTAGACATCTTTTTGTTTTGGAAACATTATTTATCCAATTATAATTGAAGTTTGTTTCGGAATGAATGTTGTCTAATTTTAGTGATTCATGTTATATTTGTTGTAATGCATAGTTATTGTCTAATCTTAATATTGTAAATGAGTCGGGTAAAAGGTTGAAAATTCATTGATCCGGTGGATAAGGATATATGTTTAATTACTTAAAACCCCGCGGGTTACGGAACGGGTTTGGATCAACATTTGACAATTGTTTAATGGGTTTGGATCAATGCTGATTCGTTCCAAACCCGCCCCATTTTCCGGTCTACTCGAATTTAAGTAAAAATGTAAGAGTGAATTTTGTAGTCCTTATTAATTTTTAAAATATTATATTTCTCCAATATAAAATAAAAATATCAACTTTATCCTTTTAATCGTTTAAAATACCATATACACCTAAATCTGTTTTTTTAATATTTCATAATCATTTTTTCTATATTAAAGTAGTTAAAACTGAAAAAGAATAAAAAAAATGACCAAATTGCCCATAACTACAAAATCACAGGAAACAAGTTGATCTTATGCCTTTTTGCTATGATCATTCTTAACATCATCCTTAACCTCTTCGTGTCTACCTTTTTCCCTTCCAACCATCTTAATTGATGCAATCAGTTAAGGTCTTAAGGATCACAAACCTTTATTTTTTTCGGTCAACCTACATAAATAAAAACATTATCCAACAATTAATTAAACGTCATTGGTTTTGCCTGGTAAACTGATTGAAGAACCTGAGTCTGTGGGGGTATATGGCGGACAAAACCCACACAGGAATGGATTCTCATCCAATGTCATAGACTAACCATTACCTTAAGCAACCTAGATAACACCGAAATCTCACCGATAATTGATTGCGGCACATATTAAGCGTACTAGAGAGGTTTTCGAGAGACTCCGGAAAAAACCCGTTTAAGACATTTCAAGATAGATTTAAAATCGTGAGGAACTTGAGTATTGTGATTTTCCTCGGGATTGGTCCAGTGAGATGGTTGTGAGTGGTTTATGTTAGAATTCCTAAGTCGATGAGGACACAAGGAAGACCAATTGAGTAGGGCTCAAGCAAGTTGGTTTGGTCCTATACAAGGAAAGTTGTTTCCTAGTCTTATTCTACAAGTTTGGTAGTCTAGGCCTATAAATACATTCATAGAATAAAAGTTATGTATCAGATTTAATCAATTTGAGTTTTGAGTGATATTTTTTTAATAAAATTTGGAGAGTTATTCCACTTTGTTTTGTGTTTTATGATTTGAATTAGTATCATAGCCCATCAAAATCTTGCGACAGAAGCAAGATATCATCAGGAGAAATCGAAGACCTCCTGATTTAAGATGCTCGACAAAAGGTTTGTGTTGACATTTGATATTTTTGTGTTGCTCTCACCTGCGATTGAACAATTCATTCATCTGCGATAAAAAAAGTGTCAGTCAAGATTATTGTAGCTTATGTCGATAAAAAGTTTTCAGTGTGGTTCACGTATTGACGACAAAATGTAACAACCCAAATTTTCAAAAGAAATTTTTCATTTTTAAATAATTAAAACATTTCCTAATAAACCACAAAATCTCAAGTACAATCGTTTTCAAATTCATAACATCAACATTTTTATTTCAAATATCAGAGTGTCCCATAAAAACGTCTGAGAGAGTGCATGTCGCACCATCAAGTCTTGTCCTTGCCCTTAGGTTCAGAAGTACCTGAAACAATCCAACAAACTGTAAGCTAATGCTTAGTGAGTTCCCCAGAACATACCCCATACAATCCACATAATCACATAATCCATATTAGCTATAAAAACTACATAAACCACATAAGTCATGCATACAACATATAAAGATGTCATGAAAACCCTCCAATGTCTTACAACTAGTGCCACTGGAACCCGGTTGGTTAAGGGTTTGTTTTGGGAGAGGGAGGTCTTGATTTGAGTCCCCTTTTGTCTCTTTTCTCTTAATTAAAAAGGAAGTTGATAGGTTGATCCGTACACAACATTTTTTCTCTATACAAAACAATTGATGCTTTAAAATGTTGGATTGTACAATTATATAATGCATGAATTGTTGTGTATGACAATAAAATGTTGTGTACGAATCACTTCCCAATTAAAAACCCTTTTTATATGGATAAGGAAATGAGCTAACTAACATTATATCTAAGTGTTAATGATAAATTGTTAGACGTTCTAGCCTAAATGGTAAGGGGCTGTTTTATGAATGTGAGGTCCTGAGTTTGAACACCTCCTCTTTTCTCCCACAAAAACTGATTTTTTTAAAGGTAATGTATTGGTCTGACATTAAATGACACTTCAGCTGTCATGTCAACATCCTTCCAACTTGGCATGGCACATAGATGATTACCTGGAACAAATGGGATAAAGTTAATAAACTAACCGGTTTCTTGAATTTTTTTTATTCGAAAACAAAAATGGAACTTAATCGTTAATTTTTACAAAATTTTGAGACTTTTCTGAATATTTCTCAAAAATAATAGGTGATTATGATAAAAATGAAAAACATGATTACTTTACACCCTTCATGGTATTGACATCCAATAATAAGGCCATATCTTCTTATGTGCATTTATAAGTCGTCAATCAATCAAACAAGACTCTGGTTTTTTTAGTTTTCACTGAACATTTGCAATCCATACATAATCATAATCATCAACTTCACAGCTATTGGTGATGCTAAATCAAGCTTCCCCCGATATATATATATATATATATATATATATATATATATATATATATATATATATATATATATATATATATATATATATAACTGGAAAGATTGCAATGGGCTGGCCTGCATCTGAATAAATAATTTGCTCATGCATACACAGTAATCCTTAACATGTGTAGTTGACAACAACAAATTAAGTCCACACCTTTACACCTTTCAAATTCGTTGAAGATGATATACTCCACAAACTGTAAAATCAATTTTTGAGGATAGCCTTGCTTTGTTTGAGGCTTGCTTTTAAGAGCTACAGGTTGCGACTTACACCAACAATCTCAAGAAGAGGCATCTTAAAACTTATGCACACCATAACTCCAATAGCAAGAAAGAGAATAAATAATTCAAAGAACATATTACAATCTTTAATTGGCATGATCCAACTTTTCCTGATAGAATTTGAGAGCATTTGAAGCTTCTGGCTCATATCTTTTCAATCTCTCGATGAATGCATTCTCAGTACCTTTCAACCACCAACCAATACCACAGTAATTTTTATCATTCATCAATCCATTGTCCAAACAATATTGGTAAACCAAACATCTCGGAATAATCCTTTTCTCCATACTCAATGAAACAAGAACAGAATTCTTTGCAATGAGTGATGTCTCAAACCCCATCTTGCTAACAAGAAACTCCATCACTTTATCAATTTTCTCCTCCGACATCATCAAACACACTGGACTACTCCTAAAGGCTACCAAGATCTGGGCTTTAGACCAACCCCATTTCTCATAAATCTCCATCTTCTTCTCCCTAGTCGACTTGCTCATTGACATAAGTGTATGAATCCCTAACACGAAAGCTGTTTTCAAAGGATCAAAACCCATCTCCACTATTTCCTCCACCACCTTTTTGAACTGCTCTGTAGTAGCTAAAAAATTTCTAGGCTGGTAATTCAATAGATGGAATATTTTGGACCCAGGCACCCCAACATCATGCAGCATTTGCGTATTTGGAATCATATTTGCTTGAAAATCCGCATCCAAGACCAAGGCACACTTTCTGATTGCACGAAGTGTTCTATCCTTGCATTGAAGCAGATTTCTAAGTGAACTATAGGTAGGTTCTATGTAATTCTTCAAGTTTTTACCTAGTAAGTTGGGTATTCCATTTAATAACTTAATAATATCAGATTCCGAAAGTCCTATAGAAGCTAAGAACTCGAATTTAGGCAAAAGATTTTTTTCGGGATGACATGTGAGAGCCGTAGGGTTCTTTCGGAGTAATTGAGAAATTTGGGTTTCTGTAAACCCCTGATTCTTGAGAAGTGCTATCACGGAGTCTGCTCGATCTGGGGTTTTGAACTTTAAGTATTTGGAAGCTGAAATTGCCTTGTCTGGAGGGAATCCGCATGAGTCTATGAGGTAAGAAACTCTGAACGAGCTATCTGATGCTGCTGGTGACGAAGATGATGAGCGAGGAAACAGTCTATGAACCGATGTTGTTTTCAACAAAGAAAATGTTAAGTTTCTGCGGGCGAGATTCAACATTGTGGATAGAAATCGTAAGGATAATGAAATCCCTGACCTGTGGATTTAGGGTACGACCTGTATGCGATTTGAGGTTTCGGATTTTGTGCTAAAATCTGTAAAATCGATTTTCACTTGAAGAACCCTAAAACAAAACGCCTGGTTAATGAACATCTCTACTAGAAGAAGGGTTTTTCAACTTCACTTTTAAATCCCCTGAACTTCCTATTTTTATAATTTTCATATAACCTAAAAAGATTATGGGATAATGATTTTACAGTATAACACATTATTCTTCTTATATGTATTTTTAATGTATTAATAACCAGCCGATTGAACCGATCGAATCGAAAATAAAAAAGAAAATATAATCCAATAACGGTTGGTATTATACTAATTTTTAAACCGGACACTTTCTTCAATGTATGATTGAAAGATTGTGTGTATCTACGTGATCACCTTTGATGGTTTGATTGTTCATTCATCTCCCGATAAGTAAGGATTAATGAATTATTTTTGAAAATTTAATGGGTATTAAATAAGTTTTAATATATTATTTTATATAATTTTTATATATTAAAATATAAAGTTTGCGGTTCGGTTAATAATGATTCGGTTAACCTATAAAAACATAATCAAACCGCTAATTATCGGTTAACAAAAATTAGAAACCGAACCAATGGTTTTTAAAATGGTTCAGTTATATCAGTTAATTTGGTTTTGGTTCGGTTTTTCGATTATTATGTTCATCCCTGTTACTAGCTACCTCCGCCACCGCAAGTGAGATACCCGTTCTATCTTCACGGTTCACAATTCCATATTATCCGAACTAAACCGACTCATAAGCACCCCTATAGACACCTCTATTCAAAATCAACCTTTTTTAGTCCTCTATACTACATTGTTTTCCGGAAAAACAATTATTTAAAAAATGAGCAATCATTATTTTTTCTATTTTTTAATATTATTATTATACTATTATTATTATTATTATTATTTAAATATTACTTATTGTAATAACATTATTATTAATATATTTACTTCTCAATTAATTTTTATTTGTTTTAACCAAATAATAATACATCGTCTTCTCTTATTTATAACCATTGCTTTCTATATTTTAATATATTTATAATCCAAGAAATAAAAACAAAAAAAAAATAAATATTTAAAGACAAAATTTCACAATTGGTCCCTATGGTTTACAAAATATCGCACTTTGAGGACTTCCAAGCAAAAAGTCACGCGACTAGTCCTGTGGTTTGTAAAATTATATGAAAGGTCCTCATGTCGTTAAATGTAACTTTTCAGCTGTTAGATTTTAATGGAAAAGACTATTTTGCCCTTGTACCAATATTGCATTACACTACAAACCTCAAGGACCATTCGTGTAATTTTATAAATTTGAAATTTTATGTATATATATAAATTATAAAGTTCGTATTTTGTATTTATATAAATTATAAATACAAATTATATATATATATATATATATATATATATATATATATATATATATATATATATATATATATAAGTTCAATAATTTGATAATTTCTTTTTATCTTTTGGAGATTTTGTTTTTTATTTTTATTTTATAGTTTTAGATATTTATGGTATTTTGTTATATTTTTATTTATTTTGAATCAAGTAAATAAACTTAAATTCGATAAACCATACCGGAATTATTTTTCCTTTAATTTTTCTTATTTGCGAATTGAAGTGTTATTTATTTATTTATTTATTTATTTATTTATTTATTTATTTTTTTAATTTTATGTCGTAACTGTTGATGTTTTTTTTATGCTCCATAATTAATATCGTTAGCAACTTTATGTTTGCATTTATTATTATCATTATTTGACCTTTTGTTTTCTATTTTTTTATAATTTTAATTATTTATTATTCTTCTATTTGTTTTATTTATGTTGATTCAAGTAATGAAAAATAGAAAAACAAAAAACAAAAAGTCAAACACCAAATTCTAATATACTCTAATATATTAATACATCTTACATTTTCATCTTTTTTTGGTTTTTTCGTATTTTTTTTAAATTTTCTAGTATTATTTTTTCATATTATTTTTTAATTATTTCCTAATTTTATTTTTTAATTATTTCATTTTTTTTTATTTTTTTCGTTGTTCCGTTTTATTTTTCATCAACTTGATAACTTTATTTTGATCTTTTCCAAATAGTGTAAAATATATTAGAGTATTTTACAATTTTGGTGTTTGATTTTTTTTGGTTTCTTTATAATTTTGGATATTTATGGTTTTTGTAGCTTTTTATTTTGATTCACATAAATAAAATAGTTATATTTAAAAATATAAATAAAGAAAATAAGCATAACTTTTTTAATTACACAAATCAAAATAAAAAAAAGTTACGAAAACCATAAATAACCAAAATTTATAAAAAAAAAAATGCGAAAAACACCAAAAAAAAATATGAAAAGTGTAAAATGTATTAATATATTAGAGTATTTTACAAATTTGGGTTTTGATTTTTTTTTGTTTTTCTATTTTTCATTACTTGAATCAAAATAAATAAAAACAATAGAAGAATAATAAATAACTAAGTATATATTAAAAAAAAAAACAAAAGCTGAAATAATGATAATGATAAATGAAAACGTAAAGTTGATAACGATATTAACTATAGAACTTCAAAGTAAAAATAAATTATTAAATAAATAAACCATAACAACAAAAAAAAACATTAACGTTTCATTTCATAAGTAAGAAAAAAAAGATTTTGATATGGTTTATCGAACTTAAGTTTATTTATTTGAATCAAAATAAATAAAATTCTTAAAAAACCATAAATAACTAAAATTTTAAAATAAAAATTGAAAATAAAATGTCAAAAAGATTAAAAAAAATTATCATGTTATTGAAAATATATATATATATATATATATATATATATATATATATATATATATATATATATATATAGAGAGAGAGAGAGAGAGAGAGAGAGACATATATATATAAAATTTATATATATATATACGAAATTTATATTTATAATTTATATATACATAAAATTTTAAATTTATAAAATTACACGAATGGTTCTTAAGGTTTGTAGTGTATTGCAATATTGGTACAAGGGTAAAATAGTCTTTTCCATTAAAATCTAACTGCTGAAAAGTTAGATTTAACGGCAGGAGGACCTTTCATGTAATTTTACAAACCACAAGGACCAGTCGCGTGACTTTTTGCTAGGAAGTCCTCAAAATGCGATATTCTGTAAACCACATGGACCAATTGTGAAATTTTGTCATATTTAAATGATAACTAATAATATTATTAATAGAAAATGCATTGATCGTACATATATCCACGGGGACCATTTTTTCATGTATATGTACACATATTTTTTAAATAAATATTCATTCAAATAAAACAAATATTATCCAATAAAAAAAATCAATAAGTAATTTCATTAGTTTGAAAGAAAGAAAAAGTGGTTAGTTTTAAGTGTTTAATCGTTTTTGTCATTTATCGGAAAAAAATTACGTCATTTTTTCTTAGCATGTTTTTTAATAAAAAAAAAAATCTTTTTTGATGAATTTATTTTACCATCAGTTTTTTATATATAAACTAAAAATGTTTGTAATCAAGTATGCTTTATTTTCAATCGCTTTTTTCTTATATGTATTATTTAATTTTTATAAACAAAAGCAATTATTTATATAATATAAATTAATTTAAAAATAATTACTTATCCAGTTTATATAAAAGAAATATGAAAATTTTGAATTGTCACGATGACATATTAAAAATTTCTTAAAATAATATATAAAATGGGTATAAACTAAATCATAATATGTATCATGACGTAAGGATAAAATAATGGTGTTTTTTTTAAATGAGGTGTAAAAGGTAAACAAAACAATATTTAATTATTAAAAACATGAACTTTCATGATTTTATAAATAATACATTATTATTTTAATTGTAATAATCTTTTATTTTTGTAAAGGAAATTAATAAGTTAAAAAGCAAAAAATTGTTACTATAAAAAAACGAAAATGTTTGTTAAAAAAAGCATAACAGTATAAGATTAAAAAAATATTCTTGTTAATAGCTATTATAAAATATCATTTAAAAAAGTTTAATAAAGTAGATAATCATTATATAATCATTATGGGTTGTCTAATTAGCCAAATGGGGTGTCTATTTAGCCAACCCTTTTCTTCAAATATGCTAATCGAAATCTATAAATAGTTATACCATAAAAACATTTCAGATTTAACAAAAAATGGAGTTCTAGTAAACAGTAAATAAATAATAAATTGAATTATATAGGTTAATATGAAATCGGTTGAAAAAAAAATCTTTTTTACAACTTAGAAATGTTATTTTGTAAAAAACATTATAAATAATTTTTGTGAAATAAATATAAAAAACAAACTTGAACAAACATAAATACAAATTTTGAAACGTTATAAACAAAATTAAAGAGAATTTTAAAAAAGTAAGTAAGAAAATTTAAAATAAAAAAAAAGTGAAAAAATGAAAATAAAAAGTCGTATACAAATCTAAAGAAAACGTGAATCACGTAAGTAAATAAGTTTAAAAACAATAAAAAAAATGTTGATAAAAAGGTTAAAAAAATTGAAAATCTGGAGACATCAAAAGTTGAAGAAAATAAATCTATTAACTACACTCTAAAATAATAAATAAATATAGACGTTTATCCGCGGTAAACGACGGGTGCTAATAGTTTATTTCGGAAATTATTTATTCCGAAACATTTATGATTCGACAATTAGTTTCTATTCGGGAGACAATAATTACTTTCAATTCAACGATTATTTTGTTTTAAGTAACATGTCATATTAAAAATAAGACATAATATATTAGGAAGTATCACCAAACATTAGTTTCAATTAGCGATTTTGGAATAATAAGACCAAACATTAATATCAATTCAACAATTTCTTTAATGTATACCAAACCAAAATGAAACATGCTGATCGGGACTTAATTGACATAAGTATCTTTTCGGGATAAAAAATTAAAGTGTGTTTTTGGTTTGGGTTACGAAAAATAAAATACGTTGTGGTAAAAATTATGCTAATCAATTTAAATATTTTTTAATATTCAAGTATGTTTTGGGTTTAACGTTTATAGTTTAGGGTAAGGTTGTTGTTCAATGTTTAAAAATTGTGAATTAGGGTTTACAAGTACTTTAAAGGGTTTATTAGGAGGTAGTGCGCCTGACCTTACGGTCTCCCATTTTATAAAAAAAAAAAAAAATAATAATAATAATAATAATAATAATAATAATAATAATAAAACCACACTTTGGATAAAAAAAAAACATAATGATTTTCAGGCTAATTAAATTGTTTTTTTTTTTTGGATTTTTTGCAGTTTGGTTAAAGAAAATTAGTTCAGTTTTTCGGTTCGATTATAGTTGGTGTTTTTCTTTGTCATGGATATTAATCGAAAATTTCTTCGACATATTATTCTAGTTTGATTAAGTTTTATATTGTAGATTTGATGAATATTTCATAAATTTTTAAAATTTGTTTATTAACTTATCGTTTATTTGGCAATTTGAATTGTTACTATTAATTAGTATACCATAAAATAGTTGAATTAGTAAAGAAACAAATTAAAAAGTTATCATTTCTACTCTTTTAATATTTATTTTGACATAAATACATCATTTATTAATGTTTATAAGCTTGTTTTAGCTTAGCTTAACATACAACCTTTTGAAGCAATTCCATTACACAAACTTAAGGACTAAAATACACTTCCTTTATGCCTAATACACATAAATGCTTTAAAAATCATCTTTTAGTTTTTAAATAACAAAAAGTAGATGAATGTTACAAAATTCACAAAATTAAAGACCAAAATTGCAAAGAAAAAATGTTTTGGGACCAAAGTTGTAGAAATAGAGTAAAATCTAGGACCAAAAATATACACAGATCTTGATAAAAAAAAATGATACATATCTGGTTTTGCAGTATTTAAATATAATAAAATTAGGAAAAAAAAAAAGTGAACATTTTTACCATATTTATTTGTGTAATTTTTTTTAGAATGACCAACTTTAATTTTCTATTAAGTTTCTCATTCTCTTCTCCCTACCAATTCTTTCCCATTTTTTTTTCATTTTCGAGTCAATGACATTTGTTATGAGTTTAACGGAGTTAAAAATGAAATGAAATTAAATAAAAAAGGTAAATAACCCTTCTTGACTTACCAAAAGTTTTAGTGCCGCAATATTATCCAAAATTTCATTTATTTTACAAAATATGTAACATGAGATTTGGCATCTATAATGTCTGTTTACTTGGATTCCTCCTTGAAGAACTTTCCTTCATTGTTGATTGATTGAATGAGTGATTGCAATTCTTTGTTATATCATTTACATAATCTTTTATATTCGTAGTTATTCAAAACGACAACAACTTTGCAATAGCTTTTAGGGAAATATGAAGGAACCAGATATTATAGAGTACAAAGCTTATCTTCAAGCTTTACCTTATCACTAAAAAAAACATATCATGAATCAATGTTCATCAGCCGACTAAGTCCTCAGAACACCATTTTTGAAAATTAAGTATTCATCAATTTGCAAGCCAAACATAGCATTCATCCCCAACATACCAGTCTTCCATCAAATAAGTTCAAGAATGTTATTTTCTTATTCAAAAGCTTATCAGAACTCTTATATGTTCAACTTCCAAACTGTGTAATATGGATCATAATTCATCAGCTAGCTAAGTTTCCCAAATGCCATTTTGTTTGAAAATTAACTAAACTTAGCATATAGATCAAACACTTTCAAGAATGTTTCTTATTCAACAGCTTTATCAAAATCCAATGGCAGACATACCATTCCCAAAACAATAGCAGTAAATATCATCAAATCTACAACAATTACTTCAAAAATCCTCATGTACCCGTCTCTTTGTTGTGACTAACAATTTAACCTCATTAATATACTTCAATTGCAGTATAATTGTATAAATTTGCAAAAATGTCGGAATTAGTGACACATACCCAATGATGAATCAATCTATGAGGTTGGAATTGCCTCTTGTCCCTCAATCTGATTTGTAGCTTCTTCGGCAAGCTTCTTCTTGTTCTTCTCAATAGCATTAGCTACCTCAGCAGGCATATACTTCTCATCGTGCTTCGCCAACACCTCACTAGCAGAAAAATAACACTCAACGCTTCTCGCCTTTCCAGATACACTCTTTTCTGTGGCTTCCTTCTTGATTTGCTCTGTAATTGGCTTCACAAAACCTTCAACAACAACCGAATGACCTTCTCTAAACAAATCAGGCACTTGCCCCTCGTATCTGACCAACATGTCAGTAATCAGATCGGTAATAACAAACTCGATCTCATGGGACGCCGCTGGATGAGCTACGCTGCCTTCTAGGACTAATCCACCGAGACGGAACTTGTTTTTGTTAGGGTTTTCTGCGTATTTAGATAAAGCATCGGTGGGTGTAACGTAGAAGACTAATTGGTCCTCGAATTGGTTCAGTACGATGATGATGAATCCAGCGATGCAGCTGAAGGTTATGGCGTAGGTCCAGAGTCGCCGGTTTTGCATTTGGCGAGCACGGGCACCGATGTCTATTTTGGTTGGGCGAGTTGGGTGGCGCCGGGCGGTAGAAAAGAAACGGGAGGCGGAGGACAGCAAGCGGAGGTGATCGGATGGTGAAAGTTTAGATTCGAAGAGAGGTGAGATCAGAGGTGGATATGGAGAATTGGGAATTGTAGTAAAGATTGTACGGGGATTTGAATGGTGAATATTAGGGTTGGTATTGCGAAGAAGACGAGACACGAATCTGCAGCTAAGCCGAGAAGCCATTGATTGAAATTGCGTAGGAGTTTCTAGGGTTTTAGAATCAGATCGAGAGAGATGGAATTACTCCCCCAGCCGATAACAGATCCAACACTTCCTCTACCGCGTATTTTCATATAACTAAAGAATGGTCTTATTAGGTTCACTCTAAGGGGTACTCGAAGTCGAAGGTGTTTGCTCCGCTTTTCAAATCCAAAAGTCTATTTTGAAAATGTTACAAAAAGCCAGGATTTTCTGACTTTTTCAAAAAGTTCATTTTCTTTATGTAAAACTTCAAAAGTAACTTTTAAAAGTAAGTTTGCCAAACATCTTTTGTTTTTTTTTCTTTTTCAAAAAGGACTTTTGGCTTTCAAAAGCTAAGCCAAACACCCCATAAGCTGGTTTTTTTTTATTAAATCATAAAGTAAAGACAAACGTTCGAGGAGTTGCTCTTTCCTTTTTAGTATTAGATGTTATTTTAGGAGTAGATTATAATATTTGTATTTGTAGGTTCAAAAAATATCATAAAATAAAGATTAAAAAGAAAAAGAAAAACACTAAATTACATAAAATGTCCTTGTGGTTTCGATCAGACAATTTCATTCCAAGTCTTTTTTTCTTCCACGATTATCATCTAGGTGCATTATTCTTGAAGGTTGGTCCATTTCTAAAATATTATCACAAATATACTGTTAAACTAGTTTATAATCCGTGAGAACCACCGTTACAAAATTAATTAAACGTTAATAGTAAAAACTCAAAATTATTAATCACTTATTTTTAATAAATTATTAATTAAGAGATTCTTTTTAGTTATATAAAATTATAATCATTGATTTAAATAAATATATAAAATTATATCATTTTATAATTTGTATTAATTTTTATTCTAATGTTATTAATTTAATGTAATTAGAGTGGGAAATTTAAAATTTAAAATTTAAAATTTAAAATGAAAATCAATTGGTTGATAAGTAGCATCCATTAATTATGAGACATAATATGGTGACACATGACAAAAGAAAAATAATATATGTATTAATTATGAGGCCTAATATATGCATTAATTATGAGGCCTATTATTTTATTAAAATATAAAGATGTTTGTAAAAAGACCAATTTACCTAAGTTTTGTCTTTTTGATATATTGTAATTTTATTTTTTTAAATGATTTTGTATTATTATTTTCAAAGAACCCCACCCACCCTAATCTCCTATCTTTCTCTCATTGTCTCACTATCACTCTCTCTTAATCACTTTGGGTTAGTGAATTGTAATCTATCATTTGGTATAAAAGTACATCTTACTATAATCATAAAATGCCACTAAATTTACCCCACGCTCATGTTATGTGTCGAGTTGTTTGACTATATCCATAATAAGCTTCGTCTTAATGTTGATATCCTTCTTACGAGCCACCTTATCAAGATTAGCCTCACTCAAAAAGGCTTCAAGTGATTTAACTTTAGCAGAAAATACACATCTTTGATCAACTCCGACTTTGTATCAGTCAACAAGAAACATTGATCATCAACATTTTTCAACCTTGATTTTAATACATTTTGCTTCATTTCATAGATCAAAGTCGATTATGCTTACCAATTATTTGAATGAATATGCAAAACTTGAAAAGAATTATATGGGGCCTTGATATTGTTATCAATTTTCGTATTAATTATTGTTGGTCTCAAGATAAAGACAACAAAAATTTGGTTGCGTTAAAAAACCCTAATCCTTACTTAATAAAAGTATAATTGAAAGAAAAAATTAAAAAAAAAAAATGTTATTTATATATGGTATTATTCTTGGATTTTAAGGAAAGGGGGAAAATAAAATTACATTTTTATGTATAGTAGGAGTATTTTTGGGTTTTAAAAGAAAAAAGAAAAAGAAATACAATAAATCTATTTCCAAGGATATTTGTTGGTTAAAAGATTAAAATAAAAAAAAAAAATAAAAATAAAAAAAAAGTTTGAAAAAATGAGTAAGTTTTGTGCGCTCAAAACCATATCAAAGAAGAGTAGAAGGCATTCTTTGGTCTCTCTTACATTTGGAGGGATAGGTTCCAAGACAAAAATGTTTATCCTTTTCTTCTCCTTCTTAAAAAAACTCAAGAACTACTTTTTCTTTTTCCTTTCATTCCTTTTAAAAGAAACTAAAGAACAGAGAGTTAATCTCTTCATGTGCGATAAGATCATACAAAACAAAAAACAAAGATAAAGATTTAGAGATGGAAGACAATGTTGAGATTGAGATTGAGATTGAGAGAAGAGAAGACGCAACAGCAACTCCAACTCCAACTCGATGTTTTTGTTGGTGACAGAGGATGGAAGCACTACTAGAGGCGTCAGTTATGGTCACCCCTAAGGTGGCAGTGGTAGACGTATTTGCTTATGGTGATTAGATTTGTACAATGTTATACCATTAAAGCCTTCCTCTTATCCGGTTTAGTTAGATTCTTAAGGTATTTCTCTAAACCTAAGTCAAGAATTAATTTTAAGGGATTTAGTTACATACACTTTATGAAGATTGACTCTTGAAATTGAATCTAAAACTGTTAAATGCATGTTGGAATTAAGTTGGATTTGTGAAATGCTCCAAGAAATAAATTAAAAGCATTAGGGACATGCTTAATGCTTGTGAATACAGTTTTTGATAAATTGGTATTGAATAAATTTGAATTATTAATATTCTTAGTTATTGAATAAATTGAAATAATTGTTATTCTTAACATATGTAAAATAAAAATACTTGAATGAGTGGTTGAAAGTGAACTTGGAAACTAAAAAATGGTCTACAACGACGCACCAAATAATTTATGTGTTTAAAAGACATTTATTGATAATGATTCGAAGCAGATGAAGCAGAAGAGGGTGATGTAAGGGACAACAAGAGTAGATAGACAGTGGAGTGGCGGGAGTTATATTGAAGGAAATCCGGCCGAGAACAGGACCCGGCCCGGGTCGGATACTGTCATAAGAGGGTCTCTGAATTTATATGTATATATAATTGATAAACATTTAAATAATAATCTGTAAGTTAATTAATACTAAAAGATATAACTAATTTAATTATTTATAATTGATAAATATCTATTATACTGTTAAGAATAATATAGTTAGAGAAATTGAGTAAATTAACAAAATGCTATGGGTAAGTATAAGAAATTAACCACTTGATTATCATTTTTGTAAAATGACTATCTACTTTGGAATGGTCCATTACAGAGTAAGTTATCCAGCCCAGGCGACCAACCCATTTTGTATAGTGTTTCGGAATGAATGTTCACTACATATGAGATTCTAGAATATAAGCTGAAATATCTTTATATTTCAGATTAAGTATGGAAAGAAGAAATGACATTTGATTCCAATGAGTTTGAAGTTTTACAGTTCATTTACATCTACTTATTGATTTTTTCTAGTTTAACTGAGCACCCTAAATCTGAAACATGAATAATATGTTGGGAATGCAAATATCAGGAATTTCGTATTAATCGATACAAAGTGTCTTAGATAGGTAGTTATTTAGTCTTAATAGCGACCCAAAATATTAGATAAGTAGTTAGGTTAACAATAGTAACCTACTAGTAATTTCAGAATGATTTTTGTTTTCCAGAATACAAAGAACAATTATGGAATACAATGAACTAATCTGAATACGAATAAACAGTCTTAGTAATGACCCAAAAGATTGGATAAGTAGTTTTTTTAAAACAGCAAATCTAATTTACCCATAAACTACTCCTAATTTCACTTATGTCCAAAACGGGACTTATACATCGACCGCAAGTAAGAAGGGTAACACCTAATATCGCTAGGTTAGAAACTCAATGATTTAGTGTTGAACCATTTAGATTTTATGATGCATGAACCATTATGAAGCTTGAATCATTCATGTGGATACTTGGTAAAGTTGTTGAACGGATATTTTGAATGAAAAAATTATCATTTTACCCTTCCAACAAAAACAACTTCAACTGCATATAAAATAGGATAGTAAAAAATACATTTTTTAAAGGCACAAATATTTAACAACAAACTAATGTAATAAATATATTAGCAATTAGAAAGAGAAAATTAGTTAACGGGGATGTTATTAGGGGTGAGAATTTGGTTAGATGGACCGGTACCAATTTTATGTATTTGGGCCGGATTTCGGTTCTTGGATTGTCAATTTGGCAGTTCCAAGTATTGGAGCGGGAATTGTACTATACGTAATAAATAATGGACCCGACCGGTTGAACGCAATGAATGTTGTACACGTCCAAGAACCAGAAAAACGGTCCAAATGCACACGCTAGGTGTAAAGCCATTTGTTTTGTGCCTAGGTACAAACTAAACGAAAGTGAAACCAAGAGAAGAGAATGAATTTTTTTACAAGCTTTATATCCATATGATTTTCACCAGAAACACAACACAACACAGACACAGACCCAGTTCCAACTTCATCACTGTTCTAATTTTCTACATATCTCCCTCTCCTTCTAAGTAAATGGCAACACTTCCATTCCCATCAACAACATCCTCAAGAGGCCTTTTTTTTAGCAGAAAAGCTCTTGCCTCTCAACATAAAATAGTAATAGTAATAATAATAATAATACAAAAGGCTTTCTTACACTCTACTATTATAAAGATGAAGATCGTGTATTCTTCTTCAGTGTATAAAAACTTAACTCTGTAGTAAACCTATGTTGACTGACCTGAACTTGAAGACGACTGCTTTGACTTACTCCCGTTTTCTTCACCACTCAGCAAACGTGGTGGAGCCAAGTTGAACCCGTTTTCCTTGATGGACCCAAACGGGTCCTCTTTCTGTTTTTGGAAAGCTTCTATTCGTTTTAAAGATGGAACGTTTCCGTTACAGTAGCCTCGCCACATGTCCCGGTAAGCAGATTCCAATCCGGTGATGAATTTGGATCCGTTGCAGAGAGGGGAATTGGCCATGAGATTCCGGAGGTCCATTCTCAGGTTTGAGAGTGCGGTGATGTTTGAAGCTAATTCCAGTGCTGACCGGATATATTCTTCTTCGTTTTTTGCAACAAGGTGTTTTAAGCCTGGAATTACAAAGTAAAATCAAATTTACTAATAAATAAATCAACTCTTAGTCTTAGCTTACTTAGGTAGGCCATAATCGAAAAGGAATGGAATGGAGTACTCCTAATGTGAATCTTTTTTCATTCTGGAATGGAATAGTATATTATAGAGTAAATCACATTTTTGATCCCTGAGTATAGCTGTTGTTTTCAGTTTTGGTCCTAAAAATCGTACTCTTGCAATTTTGGTCCATGTTCCAAGTAAAATTACTATTTTCAAGACCAAAATTGCAATAGTCACTGATACGCAAGGACTAAGAATGGTCATTTTACTTGGAACAGAGAACAAAAATGTTACCAAAACTTGTTGAAACCAAAATTGAATAAAATTAGCTTATAATAGACTCTATATCACATCTATAATCTATTTAATTTTTTTATTCAAGTGATAAGTACACTTTTTTCAGATGACAAGAAATATATTTATCTACAATTTATTTAACGTAATATAATTATTTATTACCTTGTTCATTCCATATTTCCATTCCGACAATCACAGGGAAATAAATGTGAAGTGGAAAAATAAAAGATTGAAGAGGTCTTACCAACTGCATTTAAAAGACTGACACCAACATTATGCGCGTGTACTGACCCACCCATGGTGACACATGGCACTCCCATGTAAAGAGATTCACATGTGGTTGTAGTTCCAGCATATGGAAAAGTATCCAAGCTGCATACAAAAAAATTAAATATCTTTTTTTCTGCAACCATTTGAATTGAAGATATGAACAAGAAGGAAGATTTAAAGATTGACCTGATGTCCATAAGAGAATAGGCTTGCATATGATCATGATTTAGCAGAATCAAAGGCAAAAGATCAACACGTAAAGATTCCAAACCTAATTGCTCCAATGTAGCCAGGAATCTCTGTCTTACACTATCACAGCAGAAAGGTTTGCACTTGACAATAAGCCGAGAGTTTGGAACTGCACATAAAATCTTCGCCCAAACTTGAAGCACTTTCGGAGTTATCTGATACATCAATCAAATCAAATCAAACTCAATGCTTGCTTGCTTGCTTTGTTATTAATTAATGAATGAAAACAACAAGACATACATACGGATGTTTTTATATTATAATTATAATACCTTTGCTAAATTGTTGAAACTACCAAATGTAACAAAACCGTTTGAAAGAGCAGGTGCTGGTGATGCGGGACCCGCCTCGGGAGATGGTGTGTAACAAAGAAAACAGTCTGGTAACCGAACCAGGTCCTCAACATGCCTGCCAATAATAATACATACAAATATAAAATACTTGCATATACTTTACTTTATTATTTATAATAAAACTTGTATGTCGGATCATTAGAATATAAAAGAATACAGATGGTTTGTTTGGTTCGATGGAATGGAATGAGTAGTTACATTCCGTGATCCTGTTTTGCTGGCCAGTAGGAATGGAATGAATTTTCACATAAATTTTTAATATTCTATAGGTTAAGTAAATACAGTGTATAATTTCAATTCTACTTTCTAAATTATTTTAATCATAACGAATCAACTTTTAAATAATTAAACATAGTAAAAGCTCACTAAAGAGTAACAAAAAATTATACTTTTTAGTTATTTTAGAAAAAAATAAAATTGTAATTTAATTAAAACTATGAAATTTTATTCATTAAAATAACATAAATAAAAGTTGTGCTATATTGCAAATTCTCATTCCATGATGGACCAGAAATAAATAAATAAATAACCCCCACTAAAATATAAAGATTAACAAAATGCAAGGAATTGTATTCCTTAAGGAATGGTCCACTGCATTCCATTGGGAAAAACAAAAGGTTTTTTTTTCATTCCAGTGGAATAAACCATTCCATTCCTTCTCTAATTCCATCATACCAAACACTAACTAAAAACATACTTTTGTTTTGTATCAGGAGGATCAGCTAAGGCGTCAGTGATTCGGTAGTCAATAGTAGGCAAGCCAGTGGTATTTGGGTACCCAATCCAAGTCACCTATTCAGTAAATGAAGCCAATAATCATCACTATACATATTTTACTCCACTTTTCATTAACAATATATGATAGACTTTCCTAATATGTTATCAAGAATATAATATTAATCTCCATGATTTTGTCAACTAGATAATAAGCGTACCTGAAGAGGTGCAGGCCTGCAAGCCATCATTCCTAGTTTATTATTAGCAGTATGACCAGTAAGCTCCACCAAAATATCAACTTTATCTTCACGAACCAAACTTGCAACTTTCTTTTCATCAATTCCATAAATATCCCTCCATGCACCACCTCTTTTCAAAACCCTGTCTCTGAATTTCATCGTTTTTGCATCAGCCTGCACATGTACAACAAATATAAACATAAAATTTATAAATAAAAGCTGGTATATTTCACATAGATAAACACATACGTACCTTAACAACCGCTGAGTAAACAACCACCTTATAATTAGCATAGTCATGATAAATAAGAGGCGCTTCAATGAAATAAGATACTGAGTGTGTAAAATAATCAGGAGACACGTATCCAATAACAAGTGGTCTTTCTGGATCTTTTGGATTGTCCCATGTTGTATATTGAGAATATAATCTCATGAACCTCCGCCCCCAGTCCCTACAACCATATAGACAAAAAAAAATTTACAAAAATGCCCTTGACATGAAATGGGTTAGAATTGGAGTTACAAGAACCTGTGGGCTTCAAATAGCTTTTCATCTGTTCCTTCATTAATGTAGTTCATTGCAAGTAATCGATTCTGCAACAAACAGTCAACAAATGGTCAACGTAAAGTCAACTAAACATCCAAAGGCTTAAAATAATACCTGGCCCGCATTACGAGAATCTGGGTCTATTTTAAGGCACTGTTCATATGCTTCAATGGCCAAAGATATACTTCCAGCATCTCTGTAAAGAACCCCTAAGTTATTGTAAGCTTCAGCATACGTGGGATTTGCCACAATTGCTTTTTCTATCATGCTAGCAGCAGCATCCATTTTACCCTGAATTAATATTATTAAAATATAAAAACGATTAAAAAGAGAAGAATATTAAATATTGTTAGATGCTGAGAGATTATATTTACCTGAACTGTGTAGACTACTCCAAGGTTGTTCAAAGACTGGGAGAAATTGGGCTTGATTGATAGAGCCAACTTCAAGAGGATAAAAAAAATATATAATCTATTAAAATTAAACCAACATGTATTATTGTATTTGACATCTGAGAAGTGTAAAAAGAAAATTTAATTACCTGATAACACTCCACTGCTTTATCAAGATTGTCTCTATCTTTATATATAACTCCAAGATTATTGCATGCCTCAGCACAATGGGGATTGAAGTGGAAAGCAAGTTCATAAAATACAATTGCCTGCACAGAAATGGGATCTTAATACAATTTCTACTGAATGTATTTCTTTTATATTTTAAATAAAAGATAAAGAAAGTGGTTTAAAATTCAATGATACCATTTCAAACTTCAGCATTTCTCCATAAGCAACACCAAGATTGTACATGGCATCCGCATAATGCCAATTATAATACAAAGCTCTTTTGTAATACGCCACACCTTGGTTAATGTCTCCCTCCAATTTGACCTAAAAAGATTATATAAGTAAAATAACTGAAAAAACAAGAATGGAAGGATTAGAAATAACCATGAAATTGTTACTACCTTAGTGCCTAGGTCTGTTAAAGCAATTGCCATGTTATTCTTCGCAATCTCAAAATTCGGTGACACAGCCAGACACCTGAGAAAATACATGAAAACCATATAAACAATTAGCAAAATAGAACAATGGTTACTAACCCCATTGGAAAATGATAAAAAAGACATTTATAACCTCTCATAACAAGCAATAGCTGACTCCAGATCTCCACGGTTTTTATAAATGACCCCCATGTTACAATATGCTTCAGCATACATCGGCCTCTCTAAAGCAGCCTTTTCATAGCAATTAAGTGCTGTATCATATTGCATCATTTCAGAATACACAACTCCTAGATTGTAATATGCAGGCTGCCATAAGAAAAAAAAAACCAACAAGATTAACATTGAGAATAGATTAGATGGAAAGACACCTGTAAAGAAGTATAAAGAACATGAAATGAAATTACAGCATAGTGAGGATCAATCTTGATAGCATCATAATACTTCTGAATTCCATCTTGTGTGTTGCCAGCAAGCTTTAAACTTGTTCCAATATCTGTTAGTACGATTGACAAACATTCTGCTGCTGGTTTATATGATGAATCTGCCTCCAAAGCCTTACGATATGACTGCATGAGTGAATAGCAAACTTATAAAAGATAACTATAGGAAAGATAAATACAAGTATGATTCATAATGTACAAACATACCTCAGCAGCCTCCACTAATCGACCTTCATCTTTATACAAGATACCACAATGAGTGAGTGCACATGCATTTTGTGGGTCTAACCTGACAGCTTCTGAAAAGCTCTCAAAAGACAGTCTTCCCATATTTTGCATCTGTAAGCAGATTCCTTTTCCAATATGAGCCTCAACATTGGTTTTATCTTTCTCTAGTATACTTTCATATATAACAAGAGCTTCCACAAATTTGTTTCTGGAACGAAGAACATTGGCATAACCAAGTGCGTCCTTCCCTTCATATCTCATTTCTATTGGACTAGTGGTTGATGTAGAATCGGTGACACTTAAGGACGGTTCTGTTGCTTTCAAGAAACCATTATCTTCAGTTAGACCCTTCTCTTTCCCTCCACCAACGCCCTCTGTCAATGCCATTCTAAACAGCTACAAGCTCTGATTCATGAACCAATTGCAACATATACACGTAGTTGATCCGCCTTAAAACCCTAATACAAGCACATGGGAGATACATCAAAACTACCAATCACATATAAACCTCGAAACCCCAGCCTCGTGCATTAGGGATCATGGATTTAGACTTTCCCCGAGTAATGGAAATTGAATTATTAAAAAACCTAAAAGAACATAATACGTTTTCATACGCACAATCTAATAATTACGAAAACAACTCCACAACAAAAATGCGCAAGACAAATTATGTAAACACGCATTCGAACCGGAGGTTTGAAGTGTAAGAGCGTTTGCGATGCTTACCTGTATTGCTTCCGGAAGATATACCACACAGAGAGGTGAGGGGCTTAAGAAGGGTTTCTTTTGTGTGTGTGACGGCAGAAAAACGAAGATGATGAAAAGTTATTTGCCACCGCTGACACCGACACGGTGGTAGGATGACTGTTGGCGAGCAACGGAGCGCCACCGCGGCGGTGGTGTTGGGCAATCAAGCAGTGGCAGGCAGCAGAAAGAGGAAACAGCAATAATCGTGTATAGTCAATTGTTAACCCTGTTCGTCTATGATTTTGCCCGCGTTCCACTGCAACCCTGGCCCGAATAATAAATAATCAAAAAAAAAAATAGTAATATTATTACTATATGTTTCAATAAACTACAAAATAGCCTCTCAACTTTTGACATATGGACATTTTCAGTCCCTGTACCTTTCTTTTGGCTCTCTTCCATCCAACAAGAATTGTTATGGCTCACGTGCAAAGCACATGACTTACTTTTTAAAGATATATGGCCATTTTTAGGGATGGCAAAAAACCCGAACCCGACTGGAAAACCCGAACCCCGAAGATTTTGGGGCGGGACGGGTCACTCTTATTGGGTTTCGGGTCGGGTTTCGGGTCATTATCGAGTTTTTAGTTCGGGTTCGGGTCAGGGAGTGGGGTATGCATGTCCCGACCCGTCCCGACCCGAAAAATTATATATATATATGAGATTTCATCCCTCTTACCCATTTCAGCCACCCGAAGACTCTAACCTTCAATCCCATCACGTATTCTCAATTTCTCACTATTGTGATAAATTTAGTTACGATATTAGACTTTACTAATTTCTATTTGGTTCACTTATGTTAAGAACTTATTTGTATTTTAAGCATTTGTAAGGTTTTAATTTCTCAATTGTTTTATTGTAGTTTTCCTAATTTTTTCTGCCACCATTTTTGGGTCTATATCGGGTTTCGGGTCGGGTTCGGGGATATTTTAGCCCCGACGGGGCACCCCGATAAGAAACCTGTCGGGTTTCGGGTCGGGCTCGGGGACAAATATAAATATCAGGTTCAGATATGGGATATGCCGCCCCGCCCCGAACCCAGCCCCGTTGCCATTCCTAGCCATTTTGACTTAACTACGTATAAAGCATTAAAGAGGCAAATTTTGGTTTGTATTGAATTCAATATTTCACTATTTTGTATTAATATACCCCATGTGCGGTTGACTTGGAGAACAAAGACTCCTTTCCAACAATAAATATCTTCTTATTTCTATTATAATAAAAAAAAAATATATTTAATCTCCTATTGATAAGTATCATACAATTAAAACATTTCATTAATATCTCCATCTCCATATTATAATAAATGAATAGTTTTTAATCTCTATTTGACATGTGTCACTCTAATACAATTTTTCATTAATATCATACCACATGTAAAAGAGATATATTAGGCAACATTTTAAAATCCAAATTTACTTTTTCTAATTATACGTTAAATTTGAAGTTATAATAACTTTAAATTTTTGGTATATCTCATAATTAATGATTTGTTTAAAGTAATTGATAAATAATTTATGAATTTTTACTATGAAAATTGAATTTATTTTGTAACCATGGTTCCCACGGGTTATAAACTAGTTATATATTATATATCACTTGTCATCCACCCGTCAACTTATTAATTATCCATTTCAAATTTCAAATTTTAAATTTATCACTTTAATTACATTAAACTAATAATTGATTATTTATTTTAAATTTTCTCACTTTAATTATATTAAATTAATAGCATTAGATTGAAAATAAAATAAAATTAATACATATTATAAGATGATATAATTTCACGTATTTATTTAAATCAATGGTTATAATTTTATATAACTAAAAAAATATTTCTTAAATAATAAAATTAATAATTTTGATTTTTTGATATGAAAGTTTAATTATTTTTATAACTGTGGTTCTGACGGATTATAAACCATATTTATATGATGATATTATAAATATGGAAGCGATATTTATTTATGGAATTTTGATATAATAACGCATTGTGGGCTAACTAAGAACATATAGTGAAAAGGTGTCTCAAAGTCGGAATCCATGAGCTACCGTGCTACGAAAGAGTTGAGCCAAAAAAAACTACTTTTTTATTTTATTATAGGAGAGTATGTGTTAATTTGGAAGACTATTTCCACTGGTATAAATCCACCACGAAAACAAATTACGACTTTACGATGGTCTTAACCATCACAATAAATAAATGATACAAGACGAAGAATTGGTGTTGAGAGGTCAAATCCATATGTGACAATATTTATCAACGCAAATAACCTTTTTTATTTCATAAAATGTTGAGTAAATTACAAAAATGGTCCATATAATACAATGAAATTCACAGTTAAGTTTCGATTTTGTTGATTATCATCCTTATGATTCCGTATTGTTATGGTTTTAGTCATGTGGTTAAATTTAACCCGTTCAAGTTTTTGTTTTTATTGTTGTTTATACCCTACAACACTCATTTAAAGGGTAAATGACACAAAAAACATTTTTTTACACAAAAATTCGATTTTGACACCGTGTTTTTTTGTGTCAATTTTGACACTGTGTTTTTCAATTTGTTACAATTCTAACCACTTGATCGGTTAACCAGGTTGCATGCTGACGTGGCATGATGACGTGTCAGTTTTGATGACGTGGCATGCTGACATGATATGCTGACGTGTCAAAATTGAATTTTTTTTCTCACAAAAAACACTAAGTTTAATTTTTTCTTTCAACTTTGACACTATGTTTTTTTGTTCCAAATCGAACATCATTTTTTCTAATTTTGTTCAATGTTGACAATTTTCTATTTGAAACCGTATAAATATTTTTTTAATACATTTAAACCGTATAAATATGTTTTTTTTTTCATTTAAAAACCATAGTTTTTTATAAATACATTTTTTTACACTCAAACCATATTTTTATGTACAAATATGTATTATTTATATAAAAATTGTACTTTATATTAAATATGCAACTTTAAAATGTGTTTGGGGTTTGAAGGCGTGTAGTCGATCAAAACTCGGATATCAAGTTTGCAACCCATCAAATTTTTACATCTTATTAGAAGCTTATGGTTAGTTTGATTCTCATGATATAACTAATACTTTGAATGTAAGAAAAAAAAAACACCTTGTATTTAAATAAAAATGTGGTTTTTAAACGAGAAAAAAATATGTTATACGGTTTAAAATGTAATAAAAAAAATATATTTATACGGTTTCAAATGGAAAATAGACAAAACTGAACAAAATTTGATAAATGATGTTCGATTGGAACAAAAAAAACATAGTGTCAAAATTGAAATAAAAAATTAAACTTAGTGACAAAATCGAAAAAAAATGAAAACTTAGTGTTTTTTGTGAAAAAAAATCAATTTTGACACGTCATCATGTCAGGTTAACCGGTCAAGTGGTCAGAATTGTAACAAATTGGAAAACATAGTGTCAAAATTGACACAAAAAAAAACACAGTGTCAATATCGAATTTCTATGTAAAATGTGTGTTTTTTGTGTCATTTACCCCTCATTTAAACATCCAAAATCCAATTACAAATCACTAACACAAATCATGCACAAAACACCAAAAAGGCAAAAACACACTTTGACACCCCATTTTTTCAAACACGTCAAGAAAGATATGAAAAACGAGATCCATTGTTTTGTTTCCTCAACTTCTTGAGTTTTATCATTTAGTTGTGAAATGAAGTATGACAATGATACGGCGACAGTGTAAGTAACAATTACTATATATACAATGAAGGAGGTATTGATATCCTCTCAATTTAAAACATATTGGAAGTCGATGTGTCAACAACCTGCTCATATGGGTTGCAACATCTAGATGGCTAATGACTTGCTTAATTATGTAGTAAGCACATGTATATGAGAATACAAAAAAGCAAATGTATATGAGAATGGTACATTCTTTACATTCATGATAAGCATGTAATTTGTCTTGTATATTGTTCTATGTCTCATCCATGTAATGGACTGTGGCGTCACATTAGGGTTTCAACTCGCAATACTCTAACAATATGTAATGTTTGACATAACAATATGTAATGTTTTGCATTTCCAGATCGATCAATAAAAAATCATAATGTTCACTTATATAATTATGCTAAAATAAAACTTCAAAATAAAATTAAATGTATCTTGATTGTATATATAAAACCCATGAGGGTAGTTGTACTTTTGAAATTTCTTAGTGCCTCCAAAATATAGCCATCGGTTTTTTTCAAATTAAGTCGTTAGTTCCTTATGACACCAAGAAATGACATTAAAGTGATAAATGGCATGATATTTGTCAAAAGGCATCAATATCATATACCAGGATAAGTGTTTAATCGTTGTTGGGATGGCAAGACTCTTTCCTATATAATACGCTGGAACATCCCAAAAATCATGACCAAAAAAAATTTGTTTTTAAACCATTAAATAAACCATAGTTATCAAAAACATCCCATCAAAACATAAGTCATATTATCTCAAAACATCATATCAAAACACATGTCACTATATCAGAGTAAAACATCTCATGCTAAAACATTGTGGTGTGTGGAATGCAGTCATCCCGAGCTCTTCCCCTTGCTACCGGAAGTACCTTAAACCAAAACTGAAAACTATAAACACGAAGCTTAGTGAGTCTTCCCAAACTACCACATACCATACACATAATCACATAATAACATATCATGGGGCTTGTCCGCTTCATCGGGCCCCGCCCGGCATTGGACAATGTCCGGCATCGAACCCTTCCCAGCATCGGACCAAAATTCGACATCGGGCCCCGCCCGACATCGAGCAAAGTCCGGTATACATATAAACATGTCAATAAATACACATAAATAATCACATCACGTAAACATATAAAGATTCCTCGAGCCTCGCCTGGCATCGGACCGAAATCTAGAAGCATACAAACATTCCCCAGGCTTTGCGCGACATCGGACCGAAGTCTGGAACATAGAAAATAGACACATGCAAGAATCACAAAGACATCAAGCATACAAACATTCATTGGGCACTGCCCCGCATCAGACCTTGGTCCAAAACATACTAGCATACATATACGGGCTGACATTGGTGCCTTCGACCCATTCATATAGGAGGAAACTCACCTCGCAAAGCTGAATGCTGAATCTCACGGTAAGGAATCTCTAACGGCTGCTCCAACGACTCCCTGACTGTCATTATCACAATAACACTTAATCAAAATCCAATAATCCTTCTTAGGGTAAAATGACCACTCTACCCCTGATCTAATGTGGGCCATAACCTAGGCACAATTCCATAACATCCATGGTCCAATTCTATATAACCTTTCCAAGCCCATTTATGGCCCAATTTTCTAAATTGGGCCAAACTCCTCAAATGTGTCTTTCCTTAAGCCCAAACATGTCCTTATCCCAATAACTGACTTTTTATGGCCCGCTAAGGCCCAATAACTAATAAATCCAAAGATTGGCCCAAACCGAGGCCCAAACGACGAAGAATCTGAATCCAGTGAGTATGCGGGGTGTACTCCTATGTACACTAAGCGTACAGGCTGCATGGCTTGTACGCTGCACGCCTGCACGTACGGGCTTGTACGCCTATCGTACTACCCTGTTAATCCATAAACTCTAAGAGGTCTTATTCCCTTAAGACCTTAAGCTCCAAACACAAATATAAGTCCACTAAAGTGTCTTAATCCATAAAGTCGATTGCTTGGTGGCTTGCAACCAACCAAATGGACCCAAACTTGAAATATGACAATTATCTTCCATGGAAATGACTAGAAATCATGTATGGACACAAAAGGACCTTCAAGATTGAAACTTTTATGTTCTTGTGACTCATATAGCACTAAGGGTGGCAACACTAAGCCTAGAAACGGATTTGGACCATAAAAATCCATTATTGGGACCAAAAAGGACCCAAAACACCATTATCATAAATCTAAGCATTCATGAGGCAAGTTGTGAGCTTTTTACCTCAAATGAGTGCTAAATGGTGATGTTGTCTCAGATCCTTTAGCTGAAGCTACTCAAGGTCTTCTTCGTCAAGTTCTTATTTCTCCTTCTAAGCTTCAAAACACCACAATGAGCTTCACATGGCCAAAAACACACAAAGATGAGGAATGAAAGGTTTCTAGGGTTTCTGAGGTTGAGAGGTTGGTAAGGAGGCTAGGGTTGGGGACATAATGTGGTATTTATATGGCTTAAACCCTAAAAATTAGGGTTTTGAGTCTGCACACATACGTTGTGCGTACTCCTTAGTACGTTGCGCGTACACATATTGGTCCCTTGAATCCAATGTTGTACTACGTCCCGCGTACGCCAAGCTTACGCCCAACGTACGTCTCCTGGTAGCCCAATAAACAAGCGGCCCACTGACTGAGGCCCAACTTAACAATCCAATAGTAAAATCATAGTCCCACCATTAATTATAGAGAAATTAAATAATTATCATCACCTCGAGTCACGGGTGTTACATATGCTCTCCAACATATATATGATACACACATGCACCAAATCCTCGTCTGGTAAGCGCCTAAGTGAGTTTTAGAAGGCATATGATACATGTTCTTGCTTCACCGACTCAAGTTAGTTATTAAACAAAAACATTCACTTTTTAAAGTTTTGTTGAGCTCAACCAATGACCAAAATAATTCAGAAACTACAAAACCATGTTAGAATAAGGGAGAATAAGACGGATTGAAATCAAAATATTGTTAGATACATGATTTATTTATAGGTTGATTCCCATAACTAATATTTTGACCATATATATATATATAGGTTTCACAATAATCAAATTCGATATAATCCACCAAGGGCACTTAAATTTATCCATGAAAAAAAAATCAACATACCAGAGAATATAGGAATGTTTCGTATTTTAATATAGTTCCAAAATGCTGAATTATAAGTATAAATACTCATATTATCCAAAACAATAGGAAATTGATAATATAGTGGGTTTTAGTACTTACTAAACAATTGTGAAATAACCTTCGGACAACTCGAGTTGTTTGCAAAAAACTACCATTCAAGTTGTACAAGACAAGATTACCTTAACAACTTGATTTGTCTAAGGCAGCATGGTTGTCAAGCAGCTTGGGTTGTTAATAACTTTAGTTGTCGCACAATATGTGTAACATCTCAAAAATCACTGTAAATTTTAACTTTTCAAAAACACCCCAATAACCATGATTATTTACAAATCCATTGTACCAAATGTGTATTTCAATAAGCAGAGTATCCCAAATTCCAAATAACATAAATCTGAAGGATGTGCACGATCATGTTTTCGCCTTGCCACGGTCGTCTAAAGCACCTGAAACAATCAACTGGAACTGTAAGCCAAAGCTTAGTGAGTTCCCATAAAGTACCACCACACAAACACATAACCAAACAAATAACGTGTCCACAACCTCCTGGCTCACAAGCTTACAATTGGAATGCCTCGACCCACAACCTTACGGTTGGCTTGCCCAATACATAACGGGTCCAAAACCTCCTGGTTAGATTACCCCCGGCCCACAACCTCCCGGTTGGAATGCCCCAGTATGTTGACCGACAGCACAAAGCAGTACAATATTAGTCCGACCATACCATGTCGACATATATATAACAAATAATATACACCTAACAACAGATAATCATATAGCCAGTCAACAGACAAACAGACAGATCTACTGATTACTACAGCATAGCAATATCTTATACAATGGTGAATCTAGAACAAAAACCATGTGGTTCCTTAATTAAGTAAAGCTAACAAAAATAAAAGAATCAACAATACATATAACGGGTAGACCTAGAATCAACGGTCTTGGGCCGATTCGGCGCAGGCTGTGACTGCGTTGGGTCCTGCCTCTGTTCCCGCAACTGTAACTCAATCTCCAGCTCACGCCGCCTAGCGGCCTCCTGTAACTCCAACAGTGCATCACAACGTTGGGTAGCAACAAACTGATGGATGTCGGTCTTGAGCATGCTCATATAACATGTCATATGAGCATGCTCGGAAGCAAACTCCGGGCAAAACATCGCCCTCTCAGTGAAACATACGGGTGATCTCCATCACCGACTCCGTAACATGCCTTAAATCCAAAAACTCATGCAACGAGCGCGAAACTTCTCCCTGAACTGATCCCAAGGAACCGCAACTCTTTGATCATCTGTATATAACCCAATCATCAACCTCCACCAGTCCTTTGCTTCAGACCTCAGCATGTTCATAGCACATCTGACCTTCTGGTCAGCAGGACATGAGCATGTGAAGAAGCATCCGTCCACGTCAGACAGCCACCTCATGGCTACAATCGGGTCCTAAATACCATCAAAAGCCATAGGATTCGTGTTATCGAAGTCCCAGTACTGAAAAGTCTGTCTGCTCCCACCATAGCGGTTTTGATAGACCCAAACATCTCCGGCAACTGTGTCCGGAATAGTGTAGCAACGTCATCCTGCAGGATCTCCAGAATCCTGGCATCCAACTCATCTTGCCTCGTCTAACCAATAGTCTCGGGCACTGCTAGTCTACCCTGACTGCCCTTTCCTGATCCCGATCCGGATCCGGTCACAAACCGCCTCGTAGTCACCATGCTAAAAATATACCAGGAAGATATCAGACATTCCATATAATAACGAGGAACCAACTCCAAACTAAAACCCTAGGGGTTGTGACTTCCCTGCTACGCGTATGGGTCTTGTGCTTTCAGTAGTACGGGCTCATATTACCTTCCACGCCTACTTATATTTGTCTCAAGTATCATCACAAAACCCTAACAATATACATATGCATGGCGAGCGCTCAATCCTCACTCCTAGAGGAAGGCTAAATATCTCGTAACTGGTCGACTGACCCCGCACAACTCATCCATGAAGCTTCTACCAACTCTGCAACACTAGTGTATGCTACTCATACATAACATTGGACCCTATAGACACCTGAATATTTGATCCTACCCTAATCCCTTCATCAAACAAGAACGGTAAATAAGGCCAAACCAAACATTCTCAGGTCATAAGATATTAGTTATATACCACCGTGATGCATACACTAAGCAACTACAATAATGATGTCAATTTCATATAAGGAAAACGCTAGGCTATCAGGCATCATATACACAGACAATTCTATCATGCAATTCATGAAGATCCCTAGCCTATCACTAGCATGCTATTCTAACATATCATAATATCAAATATCTGTATGGTATTTTGGGGTCTACTTACAGGCTCCGGTTGATCGTATTCTTTGCGACCTCCTTTAGTATTTTGAAAACCATTTGAAAATCATTTTGAAAATCTTTTCCTTGGTTTGAGACTAGATTCACACGAGTGTTCCTCTAATTCACTCAAACCAAGACTTTGATACTAACTTGTAACATCCATAAAATTCAAGAAAATTTAAAACTTTTCAAGCATTCAAAACCATTAATTATTACAAAATGTTTTCAAAATAGTTTCATATCAGAGTATCCCAGAAATCAAAATCATAAAATATGAGTAGATGCACGATCACGCCTTCACCTTCCCGCGATCATCTAAAGTATCTGAAACAAAATCCAAAATTGTAAGCCTGAAGCGTAGTGAGTTCCCCCCAAAATAACAACGTCATACAACATAACCATATCATGGCAAATAAACAACATGCATACCGAGCCATCAGCCTAACTAGACCGCCTCTTAGGGCCATCATCCTATTTGGACCGCTCTTCGAGTCATCAACACGTCTGGATCGCCTCGCGGGCCTTCAGCCTATCTGGACCGCTCGTCGGGCCTCCGGTTTGACTAGTACGCCCTTACCGGGTCTACAGTCTATCCGGGTCGCCCTGGGTATGTTGTCCTAGAGCAAAAAGTAGAGACCGCCTCAACCCATCCCCAACCACACAATCAACATATAAATCATATCAAATGCTAGCATATACAAACAGTCAGACCGATCTAACAGATCACTAACATAGCATCATCCTATATACCAGGATACCGACCTAACAAGTCACTAACATAGCATCATCCTATATAACAGGATACCAACCTAACAGGTCACTAAGTATATCTTCATGCAATAAACCCATATACCAATCCGAAAAGAAGGCCCCGCATTGGTGCCTTCTACCATGTTAGTATAGTGTGGATAACTCACCTCACAATGTCGATATGTAGTGATAAAATCAAACTCCTAAATCATAGCCACGAACTCCACCACCTATAACCACTATAGGACCAAGTCCATCAAAACCCCAAATTACCAAGATACCTTCAAAAGTCCCACCGTTCAACCCTTAGTCAAAGTCAAAGTCAACGATCAAGGCCAACAGTCCATGTTGACCAAACTCGTCGAGTTCCTTCAGAACTCAAGGAATCGTGAAAACCTCAGTTGACTCGCCAAGTTTCCAGACAACTCGTCGAGTCCATGTTGTGTCCAAAATGTCGGGAAAACCCTAACCAACTCGCCGAGTTCATGCATAATCCAGAAATCGGGAAACCCTCATCCAACTCTTCGATTTGGCTATGCAACTCGTCGAGTTCCTTCAATCCTTTTCTCATTCAAACGCTTTTAAGTGAAACCAAGGCTCTAAACTATAGATCTAGCCTACTAGGGTGCAGTTACCACGTAAAGTTGCAAACTTTACGTGCATGCAAGGCTCCATGAAGCTAAAACACTCAATACTAGCCTTAGGAAGAGGTATTGCACATGGAGGAGGGCCAAAGATTTATAACGCTTAAGGCTTTGAAACCATGCCCTTGTGACAAGCTCAAATCCGAAAGCGACTCCATTTTTACACCAAAATTCCCATTTACTAACATAAGAAGAGATATAAGAAATGGAAAGCCAAGGTAATGACTTTTTACCTTCAATTGGATGCAACCACAATGTAGATTCTGGATCTACGAGCTTTCACTCGTTCCAAGCCTCTAAATCTTCAAGCATCTTCAAGAAATGCACCAAACACACACTTTTAGCCTCACACACATGCAAAATAGGGTTAGATCGATTAGGGTTTGCTCATAGACGTAAAAAGTGGTAAGGGTGGCTTGGGGAAATGACTTAAGGTCCTTTAAATAGGGTGCAAACCCTAAAAATTAGGGTTTTCATGCACAACTTCTACCCGTCGAGTTAGGGTCCTCCAACTCGTCGAGTAGGTTCCATAAACCACTCGGCCGGCCATAACCGTTTCTACACGACGAGTTGGGGCAGCCAACTCATTGAGTAGGTCTCTAATAATGAATATAAAATTTTAAAATTTATACTTGGGAGTCGGTGTGTTACATTCAGGTACTTCCGGTTCGAAAGGGAAAAACATCCCCCAAAGTTTATTCCGCATTAATAATTTTTACGCTGATGTTTATATACTATTTTTATCCTAAATGGTTTTTAGAACAATTTGTTATATGAATTATTGTATTAAAAATGAAAATTTATCATGTATTTTCGGGACGTTACACAAAACAAGTTATGGATTTTTAAGTTACTAAGTCAAAAGAAATATAACAAACTAAAAATCACTTTTCAAAATAGTTTTTTCATTAGCTCAAAAAGAGAGATTTTAAATAAACATATAAAACTTGGTTTTTAAATTCCTTTTAGCTTCTTAACCACAAGAGTTACAACAATAAGAATTGAAGTTAAATATTTTTTTAACTTATTGACTTATTATCCTTTGCAATAAAAAACATTAATCCAAACATTTAATTTTTTTTTTATCATCATCATAAATCAATAAACATTTTTATCCAAAAACTATTTAAAATAAAAAAAAAAAAAAAAATCCCAAACAACCCCTAAAAATTGATTTCAGGAGACAAATGAATGAAACAAAATCTCCAAAAAAAGTTTCATTATTTTGGAAAAAATAAGAATCAAGTCCCCTAAAAAAATTGACTAGAAAAACTCAAGAAACCAACAAATTTCTTCACTTTAGCCTATTCTAACATGTTCAGAAAGTCATAAGACTAAATCATTGTAACATCCCGGTTTTCAGAAGTACGATTTAAGAGTTTAAAGTGTAATTTCGAAAAAGGGACTCGACGAGTAGGTACGCTTACTCGCCGAGTCGGAGCGGGTTTGGGTCGCAAATTAAGTGACCAACTCGCCGAGTCGGAAGCTGGACTCGACGAGTTGGTTTTGGGATGAGAAAAACCCTAATCTTAGGGTTTGCACCCTATTTAAAGGACTTAATGTCCTCCCCTCAGCTCCCTTAGCCCCCTTTGAGATCCAGTAAACCCTAGCTCGTGTGTATAAGGCCATTGGAGGGAGATTGAAACTTTGAAGAGGTGTTCTAGTGGAATAAACTTGAAGATCAAAAAGGGTTTGCATCAAGAAAGTAGTGTAGATCCAGAATCTATTGCAGTTTTGGGCACATCTGGGAGGTAATGAGATGTTACCTTTCCTTTGTTGTTTCTAGATTTATTCTTGAATGAGATTTGGGGCCATTTTGGTATGATTGAGATCCACTTCGGGTTTGGAGTCCAGATCTGAGGTTGCTACTTCAGATCTAGACTTGTATTGGTCCAGAAAATCATAAAGCATCAGTTATTGAATTGTTGGTGAAGCCATTTTGTCTAAAACCCAAGCCCTAGTGTGTTTTGGGCCTATATCTCTTTGGTTTCACGTAAAGTTTGCAACTTTATGTGAGGGATAGATTGTAGAAGGGTGGACCTACGGATTGAAGCCTCAGCATGGCTCGAAAAGCCTCTGAATGGATTGAGAATTGGAAAGACTCGGCGAGTCACATGGGTGTACTCGACGAGTTGTATGAACACGTGCATGGACTCGACGAGTTGGAAGAACAACTCGGCGAGTCTGTTGAAGATTGCCTTGGACTCGGCGAGTCTGTTCTTGGACTCGACGAGTCAGGTCGCAGAACCCCAACCTTTTTTGGTTAAAACCTTGGATTAGTGAGTCGGTTGGCGACTCAGTGAGTTGGACAAGATGGGACTCAGCGATCGTTGGACTCGACGAGTCTTGGGGTGACTCGGCGAGCTAAGTTGTGTCATGAGAGTTTTCTGGGTAAGGGAACTCGGCGAGTCGACGGGGTGGCTCGGCGAGTAGAGTCAACCAGGAAGGTTGACTTTGACTCAGGACTTTGACCTTGACCAAGAGTTGACCAGTTTGACTTCCAAGGTACTTTGGTAATATTGGTATTTATGGAATTGGCTCTTTGGTAGTGTGCAGTGGTCGCGATCGTGTCGGAGGTCGGAGCATCCTGGTCTTATCTTTTCAGTCAGCAATTTCAGGTGAGTTATCCTCACTATATCAATAGGGTCTAAGGCACCAAGGCCGACCCTTTTAGTTGTTATCTTGGTTATAGTATGTTACATGTGGTTATGATCTGTTAGATTGGTATCAGAATAGACAATATTGTAACTTCCCAAAAATACAGGCCAAAAATTTCATTTTTAAATACGTCATTATAAAACCAACAGTGTAATAAAACATTTGTAATATCATGTCATGTCAAAACCAAAGTAGAAATAATTAAACATGTTATCCTAAAACAATATCAAAGTGTAATCCCAAAGATCTCATTTGCGGAAAACCATAGTGTGATGCGCTGCGATCAAGCCGACTCCTTTCCTTTAGACACGAAGTACCTGAAACCAAAACTGAAAACCGTAAGCACGGAGCCTAGTGAGTTCCCCCATCATATCGCATACCATAATCACATAACATACATATATTGTCAGGCATATCTGGGTGCCCAACCTACCCCTTCGGTCATCTCGACCGGATACTGGTTAGCATATCTGGGTGCTGGCCTCCCCTTTGGTCCTCTCAACCGGATACTGGCTAGCATATCTGGGTGTTGGCCTCCCTTTCGGTCCTCTCGACCGGATACTAGCTAGCATATCTGGGTGCTGGCCTACTCTTCGGTCCTGTCGACCGGTAACCGGGGACTATTTCACCCCCTACTACTACCACATAATATCATATCACATATATCATAATCTGGCTAGCGTGGTTGGGTACTAGACTTACCCTTCGGTCCTATGGACCGGTAACCGGGGACTATTTCACCCCTACTACTACTATCACATAACATCATAGCATACTAGCACATAAACATATTAAGTAGTAGCAAACCTAGATGAATATCATAAAAACAATCATCTAACATACGACTCCTACTGGTGGGATGGCATTGTGGCCGTAGACCCACCACTACTGGAAGGTAACTCACCTGAAGTAGAAATCACCGAATAACCACTGAACTAATTGAGATGGACTGTCCAGCTCCTTAAACACCTACAACCCAAATCCATATTTTATACTTAGCTTATGCTTTAAAAATATTCCTTAATATTACTTAGTATCATACTTATTTGCATTATTAATAAATAACGCCTTGATCGATTTACCCTTCCAAATCCCATCAAATATTCTCGTGTGCATTTAATTCATATGACCATTAGCTAATAAATAGTTAAATAATTTATCGATCCAGTTTAGATATAATATGAGCCCACATACTTTTGCAAGAGCTTAATTCAAGTCTCATCTATAAACGTGTTTCATTTAATCATTTATTCAATCTATATATTTCAAATTATCATTCCATTAAATTACAAATAAATTTCACAGCCATAGATTATAATCCCAGTTAGATTAATTATGTTCTTCAATATGCCCAATTCGCATAGTCAATTACATGCCACCAGCCCATGATACGCATCAACCCATTAGCCCATGAAACTCATCAACCCATTAAAGCCCAACATGAGTTCAATTAGCGTACCTAGCTTCCAGGTGGCGCACCAGAGAAATCCTTCGATGGTGGTTGGATTTTTCGCTCACCGGGAAAAGCAACTCCACAACCAAATTATGAGTTCTACAAACCCATGCTCCGACAGATGCCGATTTCCAGGCCTTCATTCTGGCCATTGGAGACTAGTACCTCGTCTTCTTCCTTACTGTTGTTGTTGGATGTCCAAAAACAGTCACCGGAAAAGCATTACGCCAAGAAAAGGGAATCAAAATCATCAATTAGTCTCTCTCTAATTGAAGTCACCGGTGAGGGATAAGAGGTTGATATGGGCTTATTTAGTTATAAAATTCATGCATTATCTTAATACTTTATGTTGATTTTATCTCATTTAATGAACAAGAGGTGCTTAATTAGTTTATAATTTCATTTTTTCAGCAACAATGACATGCTCGGATGGAAAAGGAAGCGGAACTAGCGATTGGAAGCTTGGATCTTGGATTTTGAAGAAAGAAGGATGTTGCTGGACAGCTTGACCCCTCGTCAATGTTTTGGACATATCTCATGAACCGTAACTCCAATTTATGAGATTCAAAATGTTCTGAAAACTAGACACAATTTCGGACGACTTTCATGTTTTGAGAAAATGCTGATTCCAAATGGACTCGGCGAGTAGGCCATCAACTCGCCGAGTTGGTCAGAAGTTTCGCGATTCTTGACTTTGCCTTGTTGTACACGGGATTTTAAGTGATGGACTCGGCGAGTAGGCCATCAACTCGCCGAGTTGGTCAGAAGTTTCGCGATTCTTGACTTTGCCTTGCTGTACACAGGATTTTAAGTGATGGAATCGGCGAGTAGGTCACTAGACTCGCCGAGTAGCCCCTGTTTTCATAATATATATATATATATATATATATATATATATATATATATATATATATATATATATAGAAACGCTTCTAATTCGAACCCTAACGAATGAGGGAAGTTTAGGATGATTTTTGGAGGCCAGAAGGGTTCTTAGAAGTTGTGGTTTTCAAGATTTCAACCTAGATATCAACTTGGAAGAAGATCAAAGGCAATAACACACTACTTTTATCTTAATCTTTTGCATAAACCATGTTTCAATCATTAGATTATGTTTTTAGTTTCTTATTTGTTGTAGATATGAGCTAAAAACTCATAACTTCTGTTTAGAATAGATGATTTTGTGATTATGGTTTGATTTATGGTAGGATTGATTTAATATTGGTGATTTTGTTGATTCTAGCTTGTTAAAGAACCTTATGTGTGAATGATAACTATTTTTCTGTTAGTAGGAAGATAATTGAGCTGCATGAACATCTCTTAGTTGTTAACCTCATATGTTTATATGACCACTTTATCATATGTCTAGGATTAATGAACATGAAACTAGAATTAATAAGAAAAATAGGTAAATTCATGTGTGAGCTTGTTTGATGAACATCAGCAAGAGGTTAATTGAAGGGCCAATTTAATTAACCATTACAAGTCTTATTTAACCCGAATCAATAACTATAAAATCCGTTAATTTAGACAACTGGCCACTGCTTGAGTTAATTTGTTTCCTAAGGATTAGTAATAACGAACGTGAAACTAATCATCTTAGTCGGTAGCCAATGAAGAATTAATCTGATACATTGAAATCATCCATGGGAACAAATGAGTCGAACATAAACAGAAGTCCTCTTTATTATTGAATTTAGTTGATTTTTATTTGCTTAGCTCTTAGTTTCTTAGTTTAAGTTTTAGTTAATTGTTTAAGTTTCTAGTCTTGCAAAACTAGAGAAACCCCCTTTCTATTACTAGTTTTATTTAGATAATATTAGCATTTCTTTTAATTGTTTACCGTTCCCTGTGTTCGATACCCTACTTACCTGAACTAAACTGCTAATTGATAGGTACACTGCCTTTCGTGTGTTCGTCTTTGTGTTTAAGTTAGTAGGATTAAAACTAGTTCGTTTCACACACATCAAGTTTTTGGCGCCGTTGCTAGGGACGGTTCAAATATTTAATTTTATTTGCTAATTGTTATCGTTTTTATTTTATTGATTAATTTTTTTTATAGTTTAATTTTTATTTATTATGTATTTTCCAAATCTTGTTGCTTTTGATGCTTTTCTTGAGGATGTAGTACAGGAAATTGAGCAAGAGGATGAGGAGTATGACTTAGATGAAGATTTGAAGAAATTTGGAAGATGGTTAGATAATATCTTGCCCAACACAGAAGGGACATCTGAGTTACAAGATGAAGAATTTAATCCAGAAAGAGACTTGGAGGAGTTGGAAAGATTGCTAGCAGAGAGGTCAGACGAAGAACAAGAACAAGCTGAATTGCAGGAACCAAGCTGTAGTTTGACCATTACCACGACATGGCCCCCTGTATTTTCAATTTGTGTTTCGAAGCATGGGGTGACGATTCCAACTTTGGAGAAAGTTCTGAAGCGCAGTCCATTTCTGATTAGTATCCAACCAGTTCCAACCCTTGTCAAGATTGTTGGGTTTCATGAATTCAAGCTTGTTTGGCCAATTTTTGAATCAAAGAGCCAGATTTTACAATTTGGTCCAAAGAAAATATTTAATGCAACGGATGGATTAGCATTGATTTTATTGGAAGTTTATTAAGTTGAGAGTCCAGCTAAAGACTCGCACAAAAAGAAGCGCTTGCGGGAGGCAACCCGTCATTAGAGTTTGCTTTTCTTTTTCTTTTTAAACTTCTAGTTTATTAGGGTAATTTAGGAATTTAATTTTGATGTTTATTTTCCTATTTCTATTACTTGTGTGTTGTTTTGATCTTTTCAGTTTGAAGCTTAGGATTGCATGTGAGGGTCTAGAGTCAAGGCTAACGAAGTGAGAAATCGAGTCTAGGCGAGAGAGGAAATGAAGTTTTGAGTCAAGTTATGAGTCCAACTGATAGAAGGATTATAGAGTGTTTATTCCCTGAAGAAAAATGAGGGAAATTATTGGTTTATATAACCCCCATACATCAGAGACGAACTTGGGCAAAATAATTTTTTTTTGTCACACAGCGGTATACTCGCCGAGTCCATGTGAAAATTCACGATTCTTCTGCCATTTAAGCTTCAACTCGGCGAGTCTACATACTTACTCAACGAGTCGCTCATTCTTCTTACTTTTCAGCTGAAGATTTGATGACATTTGATATGGGCATTGGTTCTATTCTTTGAAGATCATTTTCCGAGCATTTCCAAGAGTTTTTCCCTTATATTTGGAGCTTTTATAAAGACTGTACCACACGAGATTTTGACACCCAAGACATGGATAAGCTGTTCCCATGTCTAAAGTCAATTGAAGATGGAGCTTAAAGACGAAATATCAACTTCGCACTACTATCCCAGGGGAGTTTGTTCCAATTCTCTCTTTATTTTATTGTTCTTTATCATGCATAATATGCAATGGGGACATTGCATAAATTAAGTGTGGGGTAGGGGGTTGGTTAAATTATTTAAAATTTTAGTTAAATTTCGAAAATCTTGAAATTTTAGTTAATTTTGAAACTTTTGCATTAAAATTGCTAGAGCTAATTTAGAAAATTTTGGTAAAGCAATTAGGGATCATGCTAGTATTATATTTGATGTTTCTATGAAAACCCAAATGTTTAGTTGAGCATATATACGTTCTAGTGCATTTGTGGCTTCCTTATTCTAGTGAAATCACGGGATAAAAGCACGACCTCGCTTAGTTTGAGGGATGCAGTATGTTTAGCATCGTGTACCAGAAATGTATCCAGGAAAATTATTATCGTTAACCAATAAAGGTTGAAGTTGAGCGCCCCTGCTTAAACATGTAGGGTTTTGAGTGAAAAAAAAGTGAGGTACATGTAAAAAAAAGAGAATTACAAGAAAATTTTGAAGAATTTTTGGAGCATCAAAGTTAAGTATGAAATTAGAAGATCGAAAATTCTGAAGAAATTCAAAAATTGAAGATACCAAAAATCAAACAATAAGGTGGTGAATTCTAAGAAATCAAAGATCAAATTATCAAGGAAATGAAGAATTCAAAAAAAAGCTCCAATGTGGTATCATAAATTGTAATTGTCTAGATTATGTATGCTTGGGTTGCTCAACCAAAAATACCTTGAGGTTAAGAGGTTTTCTGAGGATGGATTCGGAGGGATGCATAAAATGAGCATTGTTCGAAAAAAGTGGGCGAATGTTTATGAGGATTGTGAGTATTTGGAGTATGGGAGGTTATTAGGAAAATTTTAGACACAAATGCATGCGTTGCGGTCTTGGCATAATGGCTGGGTTCGATTGGAGTTGTCTTATGTGATTCTAATGTGTTAAAATTCAGTTTTGCTTGGGGGCAAGCAAAAGTCAAGTGTGGGGTATTTTGATATGGGTTTATTTAGTTATAAAATTCATGCATTATCTTAATACTTTATGTTGATTTTATCTCATTTAATGAACAAAAGGTGCTTAATTAGTTTATAATTTCATTTTGCAGCAACAATGACATGCTCGGATGGAAAAGGAAGCGGAACTAGCGATTGGAAGCTTGGATCTTGGATTTTGAAGAAAGAAGGATGTTGCTGGACAGCTTGACCCCTCGTCAGTGTTTTGGTCATATCTCATGAAACGTAACTCCGATTGATGAGATTCAAAATATTCTGAAAACTAGACACAATTTCGGACGACTTTCATGTTTTGAGAAAATGCTGATTCCAAATGGACTCGGCGAGTAGGCCATCACCTCGCCGAGTTGGTCAGAAGTTTTGCGATTCTTGACTTTGCCTTGCCGTACACGGGATTTTAAGTGATGGACTCGGCGAGTAGGTCACTGGACTCGCCGAGTATCCCCTGTTTTCATAATATATATAGAAACGCTTCTAATTCGAACCCTAACGAATGAGGGAAGTTTAGGACGATTTTTGGAGGCCAGAAGGGTTCTTAGAAGCTGTGGTTTTCAAGATTTCAACCTAGATATCAACTTGGAAGAAGATCAAAGACAATAACACACTACTTTTATCTTAATCTTTTGCATAAACCATGTTTCAATCATTAGATTATGTTTTTAGTTTGTTATTTGTTGTAGATATGAGCTAAAAACTCATAACTTCTGTTTAGAATAGATGATTTTGTGATTATGGTTTGATTTATGGTAGGATTGATTTAATATTGGTGATTTTGTTGATTCTAGCTTGTTAAAGAACCTTATGTGTGAATGATAACTATTTTTCTGTTAGTAGGAAGATAATTGAGCTGCATGAACATCTCTTAGTTGTTAACCTCATATGTTTATGTGACCACTTTATCATATGTCTAGGATTAATGAACATGAAACTAGAATTAAAAAGAAAAATAGGTAAATTCATGTGTGAGCTTGTTTGATGAACATCAGCAAGAGGTTAATTGAAGGGCCAATTTAATTAACCATTAAAAGTCTTATTTAACCCGAATCAATAACTAGAAAATCCGTTAATTTAGACAACTGGCCACTGCTTGAGTTAATTTGTTTCCTAAGGATTAGTAATAACGAACGTGAAACTAATCATCTTAGTCGGTAGCCAATGAAGAATTAATCTGATACATTGAAATCATCCATTAGAACAAATGAGTCGAACCTAAACATAAGTCCTCTTTATTGTTGAATTTAGTTGATTTTTATTTGCTTAGCTCTTAGTTTCTTAGTTTAAGTTTTAGTTAATTGTTTAAGTTTCTAGTCTTGCAAAACTAGAGAAACCCCCTTTCTATTACTTGTTTTATTTAGATAATATTAGCATTTCTTTTAATTGTTTACCGTTCCCTGTGTTCGATACCCTACTTACCTGAACTAAACTGCTAATTGATAGGTACACTGCCTTTTGTGTGTTCGTCTTTGTGTTTAAGTTAGTAGGATTAAAACTAGTTCGTTTCACACACATCAGAGGTCAAAGGATAAACTGAGCCTTACCTGCCCTTACTGGTTTGGAGGACATACGGGATTCATCGAGTCCCATGAAATTGTCAGAGGATGACGTATCCACTGGAAGGCGCATCCCCATCCCCACCAGGTTCATGGTGTCGCGTAGAACTGGTGCTGACAGAATGATCTCGTTCTCACTAAACTATCCCTACAGCTTTCTCTCAAGTAACGATCCAGTGAGAGTTCTGAATGATGCCATAGACTAGTGATTACATCCCTTCTACATTTGATGATAAAACCAATCGAACAGGTCAGAAATGATGACCTTATACCTAAAATCAACACCTCGCATGGAGCCCCTCATTGCTATTTCTCACTCTCTATATGGTTGTTTTTGGCAGGAGTTGAGACCGACGGTGAAACATGGCAATGGTAGCTTCACCCTTCCTCATACGATTTCTTTGTGCGGCTCACTTCCTAAACCTAGCTCTCATTACAATAATATATATAAGAATTTTTGGTTAAACATCCAATTGCCTTCAAGGAGACGTGCTTCTCGCACGATAGAAAAAGAGAAGGATGTACCAAATCCTGTCGGGTAGCAGGGGAGGAAGAAAACGCAGAACCACAATCTGGCAGTTATGGTCCCTAGGGTTTAGCCTTATGACAAAATCTATCCTGGATGGAAATAACTCCTTAAAACTAATTTCTTCATAATTACAATTTAAACCCTCTACTTATATGCTTAACTTGTACTTACTAATTATTTTTTTACTTTTTTACTATCATTGTTAAATATCAAAATCTATTAAGTTTGTATGTTAACATTTAATATTTATTTCACTTAGCTTTCTAATACCATATAATTCGCTAAACCCCATTTTTATAAAAAGGTATTGATAATAAATAATTAAATATGACGGTAAAATAGGGCATTACAATTCTCCCCCCACTTAAATTAGATTTCATCCTCGGAATCATTCCTTACTATTTTTTATATGCCAGACAACTTCTAGTAACATGATCACCGTCTTGGGCTCACCCTAGCCTTCCCAGGGTAGCTGTGACCAATCTTCGTAAAGCCATAATATCCTCATATGTACGAATTCTTCGCAACAGGTTCACATCTACTTCATCTGAATCTACTATCTCGAGATGGTCTGATTCCCCGACATACCACTTATACTAAATCATTATCATTGAATCCAGTCCGTTCATCCATCAACATGCTACTCAACTTATGATAGCTTTAGGTTATCACTATAAAACAGGTTCACAGACCTAATTATCTCTGCAGATCACTTGTACCTGGCCAAGGCTTAGATACTCCTGTTGTGAGTGACTTGTCACTCCCTAATAAACCAGCTATTCCATGAGTACTTGCAACCTGAAACACAAATACTAATACTGCCCAAACACTAAAACTGCCCGAATACTGAACTGCTTGAAGCAGTATACGCTGCTACATAGCTGCTTACCAAAGGCTACCGAGACCTCCTGGGTCTCAATTCGCTTGCCAATCCTATGAAATACTGGGTTTACACCTGGCTGCGGAGCCAAATGACTCACTACTTAGTCGCCTCACACGACTTCTAAACGAAATCCTTCTCTGGAACTAGTTGCCACTAGTTATAATGACATTGTGACTCTACTACTTTCTGATATAACCGATCGGGTCCATACGTCGAATCCTGTCATCTTCAAATCCAAGGCTGAAAGTGATTGCTACCTGACCAATGGTAGCCTTATCTTGCATGTCCTGAAGCAGTCCGTTGCTTCTCTGATCTCACAACTGTAGTGGCGCTCCTACAGTCCTATCACTGGCCCAACCAGATATAATCCATCTGGGTAATTCCGAAATCCAATCCGTGGGTTTCCTTATCCTTACTGCTACACCCAAGCTGGTGGGTACTACTGTTCCTTCTGCGTCCTAACAGCGCGCTCACACTATCTACTAACCTAGTGAATGCTGCAGCTACACTCACAGTCTCACAACACTTTATCATTATCTGACCGCTAGTAAATGCTACAGCTACCCCCGCAGTCTTACAACACTTTCCATACTATCTGACTACTATTGAATGCTACGGCTACCCCCGTAGTCTTACAACACTTTCCATACCATCTTACTACTAGTGAATGTTACGGCTACCCTCGTAGTCTTACAACACTTTCCATACCATCTGACTACTAGTGAATGCTACGGCTACCCCCGTAGTCTTACAACACTTTCCATACCAGGTCGGGCACGCACTCGACCTAACACATCATTGAACTAGAGTCCTAACCGAAACTCTGACATGGTTCCCGAAACCTGCTGTCATGTGACCCCACTGTATCAGTACCGTACCCATGCCCGTGATCAAAGCGTCACAGTAAACCATGAAATCATCCACACCCTCTTGCAGGGTGAGAATCAGTGCCTCGCACAACTGCTGTCTGAGATTATTGAAGGCTGCCTGCTATTCAGGCCCTCAACGAAAAGCCACCGACTTCTTGGTCAGTCGGGTCAAAGGAACCGCAATCTCGGAGAAGACCCATGTAAATCTCCGGTAGTAACCTGCTAGACCCAAGAAACTCCGAATCTCAGATGGAGACCTCGGAATCTCCCACTGCATCACGACCTCTATCTTGGTCGGATCAACTAGAATCCCTTCTGGTTGACAAGGTGCCCAAGAGATTGCACCCCGCGCAACCAGAACTCACATTTGGAGAACTTTATAAAAAGTCTATCCCCCACTTAAATTCGACTAAGTCTTCACCGTACGCAAAATTTGGAGGATTTTCAATCCTTCTCGCTTTCTAATATCCCACTGATGACAACCTGTGCCTGCCAATGATAGTGTTTAATCACCGATTAAACCTTAAGATCTCACATCCTCGAAAATCTCGATGAGTACTCTTGACATCTGATCCAGTCTGACACCTCGATCCATCTATCATGTTGTCAATTGAAGGTCTCAATCTTCACTCTGGTTGACGAATCCTCGTTCTCATTTCCAATCTTGCAATACCACTGAACTCTAACCGAACACAGCCCATGCGGAAATACAATTCTCCTGAACATGCGATGACCAGCCACTTATGCATCTAACACCCACGACTGACACTACCCTTTTCATGTCACCAGCTCTGTCCTAGAAACGGTAGTGCCTTGAACTCCAAAGTTCATCCATAGACAATTACTGACCATACTTGAATAATGATAGAACCCCTGAACGCTGACTTCACTGTAGAACTATCACTCTAACCCTAACAGAGGATCTTCTAAACAATACTCCTGCACAGATCTCGACAAAGATCAGGAATGATAATGGTACACGCGGAACCCGCTCCGCAAGATGCATCCCTCTGTGGGTTCGTCAAGGACCTTTCGGCATGAAGGATGGCACATATGATTCTTGATAACTCAAACAATAGCAGGAAACCGACCCGAGATCTATCTTATCCAAACTCACTCATAACTCCAACGTGATACGTATCCCCAACATCCATCTAGTAGCAATGGAAGATGACATACCCACAACATCTGGAGGAATACTAATCACCTTCTGCTGACATGATCAACCTTGCTACCCTGAAGTAGCCTAAACCCTTGGAGTGACAAACTCCCTTGTGCACTGTCCTGTACGTGCTGCACTGACTCCGGCCCTGCTGGCCTTTCACCTGATGATCAGAAATCATGGGTCTCTTCCCGGGACCCTTACTATACGCACCTAGCACAAACCTCTCTTCTCAAAGTGCTCCAAATCGATCTCGCATCTGCAACTTCATGGAAATCATACCCCTCGGGGTCTGACACCCTGCCACACTCACTAACTCACTTGCCATTGGCTAAGATGCAGCGACTGGAACATCCTCTGTCCCCAAACTGGGTCACAAAGTCTTCCATGAAGCTTCTCAGATTCTCCAAGACTCTCACTGATTCGAGTATGGATCATGTGCTTTCAATAGTACGGGCCCAATACTACCTTCCACACTTATCCATACTTTCCTCAACAATCCTCCCGAATCCTCCGAGTCACTTCCTCAACTGGTACACCCAATTCTAACTGAGCCTCACTACTAACTCACTGAAATATATCCTAGGCTTCCCTAGGTTCCCGAATTCACCCAGTCCTCAGCTGCTGAAAGATTCCCAGTAATGTCAACTAGCTACCTCATGAATACAACCACATGCAACAAAGATCAAATAATCCTTCAAGTAACACACTCATCCCTATAACGGTTAGACTCAAACGAGAGCTGCGCAATAGGGTCAAATCTATCACTCTGAGATTATCCATCCTGTGCCACATGTGACTTAGCATATTCACTTAATAGCTAACTCACATTACTAAGAGTCCCACAAAGCACAAAGCAAGCAACATTCAGACAATGGAAAATCTAACCATCATATTCCAATCAAATCATTCTATCCTCTAATCAGGAATTTGTACATGCAATCAAAGGCTCATACAATCAGGCATAACCTAAACATGCTATCCTATCACTAACTGATCAGTACTAGCATGCAAGTCTACAAGCACATATAATAGGCATATAAGGCATCCTCCTAGATCCTTAGCCCTAATCTAGCATGTAGTTCTCATAATCATATCAGAGCATAACATATCATAACATGTATGGGTATCTTGGGGAAAACTTACTTGAGCTTGACTGATTGCACGCATCACACACCTTGTTCTTTTCAAACTTCTGTTCTCTTTTCAAACTTCTTTTTATAAAATGATTTTACTTTTTGAAAATTTCCATACCAAGTCCTTAGTTTGAGTTCAGAACATCCGAGAGCGAGCCCGAATCCCTCAAACCAAGGCTCTGATACCAACTTGTAACATCCCAAAAATACAGGTCAAAATTTTCATTTTTAAATACGTCATTATAAAACCAACAGTGTAATAAAACATTTGTAATTTCATGTCATGTCAAAACCAAAGTAGAAATAATTAAACATGTTATCATAAAACAATATCAAAGTGTAATCCCAAAGATCTCATTTGCGGAAAACCATAGTGTGATGCGCTGCGATCAAGCCGACTCCTTTCCTTTAGACATGAAGTACCTGAAACCAAAACTGAAAATCGTAAGCACGGAGCTTAGTGAGTTCCCCCATCATACCACATACCATGATCACATAACATACATATATTGTCAGGCATATCTGGGTGCCTAACCTACCCCTTCGGTCCTCTCGATCGGATACTGGCTAGCATATCTGGGTGCTGGCCTCCCCTTCGGTCCTCTCAACCGGATACTGGCTAGCATATCTGGGTGCTGGCCTACTCTTCGGTCCTGTCGACCGGTAACCGGGGACTATTTCACCCCCTACTACTACCACATAATATCATATCATATCATAATCTGGCTAGCATGGTTGGGTACTAGACTTACCCTTTCGGTCCTATGGACCGGTAACCGGGGACTATTTCACCCCTACTACTACTACTATCACATAACATCATAGCATACTAGCACATAAACATATTAAGTAGTAGCAAACCTAGATGAATATCACAAAGACAATCATCTAACATACGACTCCTACTGGTGGGCTGGCATTGTGGTCGTAGACCCACTACTACTGGAAGGTAACTCACCTGAAGTAGAAATCACCGAATAACCACTGAACTGATTGAGATGGACTGTCCAGCTCCTTAAACACCTACAACCCAAATCCATATTTTATACTTAACTTATGCTTCAAAAATATTCCTTAATATCACTTAGTATCATACTTATTTGCATTATTAATAAATAACGCCTTGATCGATTTACCCTTCCAAATCCCATCAAATATTCCCGTGTGCATTTAGTTCATATGACCATTAGCTAATAAATAGTTAAATAATTTATCGATCCAATTTAGATATAATATGAGCCCACATACTTTTACTAGAGCTTAATTCAAGTCTCATCTATAAATGTGTTTCATTTAATCATCTATTCAATCCATATATTTCAAATTATCATTCCATTAAATTACAAATAAATTTCACAGCCATAGATTATAATCCCAGTTAGATTAATTATGTTCTTCAATAAGCCCAATTCGCATAGTCAATTACATGCCACCAGCCCATGATACGCATCAACCCATTAGCCCATGATACTCATCAACCCATTAAAGCCCAACATGAGTTCAATTAGCGTACCTAGCTTCCAGGCGGCGCACCAGAGAAATCCTTCGACGGTGGTTGGATTCTTCGCTCACCAGGAAATGCAACTCCACAACCAAATTATGAGTTCTACAAACCCATGCTCCGAAAGATGTCGATTTCCAAGCCTTCATTTTGGCCATTGGAGACTAGTACCTCGTCTTCTTCCTTACTGTTGCTGCTGGATATCCCAAAACAGTCGTCGGAAAAGCATTACGCCAAGAAAAGGGAATCAAAACTCATCAATTAGTCTCTCTCTAATTGAAGTCACCGGTGAGGGATAAGAGGTCAAAGGATAAACTGAGCCTTACCTGCCCTTACTGGTCTGGAGGACATACGGGATTCATCGAGTCCCATGAAATTGTCGGAGGATGACGTATCCATTGGAAGGCGCATCCCCATCCCCACCAGGTTCATGGTGTCACGTAGAACTGGTGCTGACAGAATGATCTTGTTCTCACTAAACTATCCCCACGACTTTCTCTCAAGTAACGATCTAGTGAGAGTTCTGAACGATGCCATAGACTAGTGATTACATCCCTTCTACACTTGATGATAAAACCAATCGAACAGGTTAGAAATGATGACCTTATACCTGAAATCAACACCTCGCATGGAGCCCCTCGTTGCTATTTCTCACTCTCTCTATGGTTGTTTTCGGCAAGAGATGAGGCCGACGGTGAAACATGGCAATAGCAACTTCACCCTTCCTCATACGATTTCTTTGTGCGGCTCACTTCCTAACCCTAGTTCTCATTACAATAATATATATAAGAATTCTTGGTTAAACATCCAATTGCCTTCAAGGAGACGTACTTTTCGCACGATAGAAAAAGAGAAGGATGTACCAGATCCTATCGGGTAGCAGGGGAGGAAGAAAACGCAGAACCACAATCTGGCAGTTATTGGTCCCTAGGGTTTAGCCTTATGACAAAATCTACCCTGGATGGAAATAACTCCTTAAAACTAATTTCTTCATAATTACAATTTAAACCCTCTACTTATATGCTTAACTTGTAGTTACTAATTATTGTTTTACTTTATTTACTATCATTGTTAAATATCAAAATCTATTAAGTTTGTATGTTAACATTTATTATTTGTTTCACTTAGTTTTCTAATACCATATAATTCGCTAAACCCCATTTTTATAAAAAGGTATTGATAATAAATAATTAAATATGACGGAAAAATAGGGCATTACAAATATGCTGTTATGCTCGTGTGATCCGTTAGGATTGGTATGTCAGTGACCTGGTTAGGTCGATGCCTTGGTCATGAGAGATTGCTATGATCGATGATCTGTGAGATAGTTATACCTGATATCTGTACTTGTACTATTGATGTGCTTATTGATCTGTTAGATCGGCGTCCTTGTAATTAGGATAGTATTATGTTAGTGACCTGGTTTAGGTCGGTATCCTGGTATATAGGATGATGCTATGTTAATGACATCGTTTAGGTCGGTATCCTGGTATTTAGGATGATGCTATGTTAGTGACTTGGTTTAGGTCGGTATCCTGGTATATAGGATGATGCTATGTTAGTGACCTGATTTAGGTCGGTATCCTGATATATAGGATGATGCTATGTTAGTGACCGGTTAGGTCAATATCCTGGTAAGGATGATGTTATGCTTTACGATCTGATTGATCGATTTGTTTTCCTATGGACTATTTTGTGATTTCCTGTTATATGTACACATGGTTATTTGCTTGATGTTGGGTTGAGGCGGTCCTACTTTGTGCTGAAGGCCAACATACCCTACGAGCGGTCCAAATAGATTGTAGGCCCGTATGGCGGTCCAGTCATATCGAAGGCTCGGATAGATCCAGATAGACTGAAGGCTCGGTGCAGGCGGTCCAGGCATACTGTAGACTCAGAGAGTAGACCAGGTGAACCGAAGGCCTGTTGAGGGCATACCAGTCACGTTGCAGACTTGAGAGGCATGGCTGTTCTGTATTGTGATACAATATGTTAAGATTATGGTTGTATGTGGTTGGTATTTTGGGGGTAACTCACTAAGCTTTCGGGCTTACAGTTCAATGTATTGTTTCAGGTACTTCAGGAGATTGTGGCAAGATGAAGGCGTGATCGTACCGCTCCTCATGTTTTATGATTCATGTGATATGGTTATGAGGGATACTCTGATGTTTAAACTATTTTAAAAATAAGATGTATGAACTTAATGGTTTTTGAATGAAATAAAATGTTTTAAATTGGCTCAAGTTTTTGGTCGTTACAATCATTATTATTTTTTTCCAAAAGAAGGACTTTTAATACAATTTTTTTTTTCAAAATTTGTATAGAATGTATAAACATAGGGATAATGACTTAGGAGGGTAATAACGTTTCCCGTTTGTTCGTATTAGGTCCTAACGTATTTTTTGTGTGTATTGCACCATTAAGGTTATTATAACCGTTTAGAAATAATTCATTTTACCGGTTTCTTCCTGTTAAAATGACTATTTGTAAACGGTTAGAATAACCTTAATGGTGTAATACGCACAAAAAATACGTAGGGACATAAAATGGACAAACAGGAAACATTATTAAGATTTTTAGTACTTAGTATTTCGAATATATATATTTTTAAGATTTTTAATATTTATTTTTATATGTGTATTTCATATAAAGTTGTTGAAATTAAAAGGAATAAAAAGTAGAAATGTTTGGATTGGATTGTATTGGATTTTGTAACCACATCATCCAATTAACTTCTAGCAAAACAACCTCTAGCAAGGAGCTCGAGAGAATAACAAATTAAGGTCGGATTGGATTTTGTAACCACATAATCCATTTAACCCGAGCCTTAGAATTATGAAACGAAAACCAACGAAAATAAAGATCCATAACAAAATCAAAGAGCCTATATTTTCTAGGTTTATTGCTACTAAAAAGTAAATAATTACGAAACGTCCAAAGCACTCATATGACCACCATGAACATCGACTCAACAATCGGGCGTTCCATATTAATTGTTGGTATAGAATTCACCCAATCCACCACATCACGGATAGATGAAAACACAGGAAGGTCCGAATGAAGCCAATGCCCAACCAGACTCCAAACCTGACCAGCAACCGAAAACTGTAGCAACAAATGCTTCACACTTTCTTGAGAATTATGACACACAGAACACAATAAGGAATCTATCACCACCCCCTTTCCACCAGTTTAGCTCTTACCGAAATGCAATCCAAAACCACACACCATTAAAAATGTTAATTTTATTAAGGAAAAAACGGTTCCACCTAGTAGGCATACTACCCATAGGAAACGTCATATCATTAACCGAATTCTGTGTTGACTTAACAGTAAAGATACCTGATGATTCAAGCTCCCAAGACCACTTATCCGACATTTCCCCTATGCGAATAGGATTTAATATCTCCACAAGATAATCAAATTGGGTCGATTCAGCCCCTCATCTAATCTCCCGATGCCAATGAAAATTACATCCCCCCGAATCCCATTATTCACTTACTCGAGCATCTTGATTAAAGGCCAAAGCAAAGAGCCTCCCGAACCGCTCCCTAAGAGGAATATCCAAGCACCAAACATCTTTTTAGAACCTCATTTGAGTCCCATCCCCCACCACTCTATACATGGAATTAGAAGGAATACAACAATTCTCATGGAGGTGATTAATGGATCCTACAATCTTTTGCCAAACACCCCCTCCAGTTCCTATTCTCGAATCGTCCGAAAAACCATCACCTTCCCCATGACAAAATTTGAAAATTTTAACCCATAGAGCTCCATTGTCATTAAGAAACCACCACTTCCATTTATAAAGAAGACCGGGGTTAAAAATATCAAAACTACCAACCCCAAGACCTACAAGTTTCTTATTTAAAAAATAAAAATTTACTATAGGGGTTTATAGTTTCATACGGGGATAATGACTTAGGAGGCTAATAACGTTTTCCGTTTGTCCATATTATGTCTCTAACGTATTTTTGTGTGTATTACACCATTAAGGTTGTTATAACCATTTAGAAATATTCTCTTTTACCGGTTTCTTCCTGTTAAAAGGACTATTTGTAAATGGTTATAATAACCTTAATGGTGTAATACACATAAAAAATACGTTAGAGACCTAAAATGGACAAACAGAAAACGTTATTACCCTCCTAAGTCATTATCCCATAAACATATTTTATGTCTCTATTTGTATTTTTTAAGTATTTTAACATATTTTCATGTATTTAAGTATTTTAAGTATTTTAAATATGTAAACATATTTTTTATGTATTTATATAAAATTTTAAGTATTTTTATGTATTTTTCACATATTTATGTAATTTTACGTTTTTTATATAGTTTTTTTTACATATTTTTATGTATTTTAAATGTATAATTTTTTTTAACGTCTGTGTGTGTATATATATATATATATATATATATATATATATATATATATATATATATATATATATATATGTATATGTATTTTGGTGTATTTTTTTACGTAATTTTTATTTTAAATTTCATCGTAAACTAACTATTAGACCTTATAAATGAAAAAAAGCACTAAAGTACTTCAAAACAAACATTTTCCAAAGACGATCTTTAGCAATCAATGTCATTTTTGTAGATAAGTTCTTCATTTTATTTTTTGAACTCAGTTTGTAGATGAATAAAGTTTACGACAATCTTTGATGTTAATAAAAATATTTGTAAACTTTGTTCATTTACAAATTGAATTCAAGAAAAAAACGAAGAATTACCTACAAAAATGACGTTGATTGTTATTATCGTCTTTGAAATATGTTGGGTTTGAAGGACTCAAATGTTTTTTTCTTAACGTACAAAGTTTAATAGTTAACTTACAATACATAAATACGTAAAAAATATATACCACAATACATAAAAGTACTTAAAAAATACATATAAATATGTAAAAAAAATACATAAATACTTGAAAACATATACCAAAATACATGAAAGTACTTAAAAATCCATATAAATACATAAACAAATACATTTATATATTTAAAATACATAAAAAATTATATAATTTTTTTAAAAAAATACATAAATACAAAAATATGTAAAATAAGTTAAAATACTTAAAAAATACATAAAAATACATTTATACATTATATATAAATTTTGAAGAAATCTATTAAAATAAATTATAATTTTGAAAAAGTTAACAATTTGATTTTATAGCTCAATAGATATAATTGGCTAAAATGAAGTTATTGGTTTTTTAGGTTTTAATTAGGGGTGTCGAACGGGTAATTATCGGGTTTCGGGTAGAACGGGTATTTCCTTAAGAAAATAATACCCGATACCTGACCTATATTGTAATTCGGGTTTTCGGGTTTGAGGTCGTGTCGAGTAATTATCGGGTATACCCGAAAATTTCTTAAATGACACTTATTGATATATTTTTTTTAAATGTTGGGTGGTTTAATAAAAAATTAGGTAGGAAAATACTCTATACAATTAACAAGTACATATATAATAACAATATAAATCATTATAATATTTATGTACTTTTTTTTAATTCAATTCCAAATTTTGATAAAAAAAACATGAATATGATTAGCATGGAATAATAGGTCTAAACACGACAAAAAAAGTCTAAATAATTAAAGTGTAAACATAACAAAAAAAAGTCTAAACATAACAAAAGAGTAAAATTCATAAGTGGTATCCTAACTCTAAACATAAAAGTCTAAACATAACAAAAAAAAAGTAAAATTCATAAGCCATAACCCAGCTCAAAACATAAAAGTCTAAGCATAACAAAAAAAGTTTTGCATCTTCACGTTGCCATATTCATTTCCATATTCAATCTGAGCTCTAATTAGACATACCAACTTCTCCCAATTCTATACAAATGGAGGAGTCGATGAGGGTTAAGGGTAAACTGAGAAACTGAGAATTGTCATGTCGTGCGATAGTGAGAAACTGAGAATTGTGATGACGGTTCAGGACTTCAGCTTCAACGTCGTATTCTCTTTGCAAGTTTGCGACGACTGTCGAGCCGTCGTTCATAAGAAGGAAACAAAAGGTTTTGTTTTATTTGAAGTGTGCGTACGCGAATGCATTGTATATTCGATATTATTTAAAAAAACGAATTCGGGTATACCCAAAAATAAATATTATTACCTAAAACCCGACTTATATTATTATCGGGTTAACTTATTACCCGAATGTTCATACCCGTTATCCGTTCTACCCGAATTCGAAAATAATCGATCGGGTAGAACGGGGCTTAGGTTTATTTTGATAGACCTAATTTTAATCGTTAGTTTCAGCAAATTACGAACGAAGGACCTCCAAAAATATAAGACTAAAATGTATATGTTGTTCTCTCGTGGACGGTCGGTGGTGGGGATGATTATGAAAACAGGCATGACTAGCAACACACAGAGATTAACGTTCTCCAGAACCAAAATTTATCCTTCAAAATGTCGGTTATTGCATTCGAAGAGATCTTCAATTCCTCATCATCATCCAATAAAATTGAAAAACCCTACACTTTCACTGCCTTGCTAATTCATGGCTTACTGGGTTGTCGAGACGACTTTGTAGATTTTGCTAAATCCCTCGTTTCGTCTCTCTCTACTGGTTCTACTCTCTTCTCTCTAAATTTAATGCATTTTGTACACACACATTACACCTAGCTGGATAAGTATCTGGAATCGACTAGGATTGACGATACTCGGTTTGCTATTCGTTTTCTGATGTGAGAAACAGGCATAATCGTGATCTCCACTTTCTACTTTCTGTTGCTTTGCGATTATGATTTCCATGTCTTATGGACGGAATCAGAATTGGGAATTTTGTTATATTGCTGAATAGTTCACCTGCAACTAACCAATCACATATGTAAAGCAATAAATCATAGTTACTCTTTAAGGATTACTTGGTAACATATCTAATTTATAAGCAGATTGGAGGATGGTTGTTGTGGATTTGAGGAACCATGGAAGCTCGGTTGATCGAGAAGGTTTATCCCCACCTCACGACACACCAAATGCTGCTAGAGATTTAGCAAATCTCATTAAGTCTCTTGATTCGGCTTGGCCAGATGTTGTCATTGGGCATTCTGTTGGCGGCAAAATTGCCTTGCAATTTGCTTCAAGTTGTGCTAATGGTGATTATGGTGATTCAGCTCAGCTGCCTAAACAGGTATGACCGTATGATTAGAACTGTTTGACTATTAGTCAATTATATGAAATACGATTTCATCACAATTTAAAATCAACAAATGAATGTCTAATGAGACTTGAATAATCATAATTATGAATAAGATAATTAGTCAATCAGGTTCTCGAAGTTAAAGATTTGTTATGTAACTGTATATTTATCTCAATAACCAGTTTTTTACAGCAATCTTTTATGAATCTGGTTATTTTAACCCTTGAGCTGATTTGAATTAGGTGTGGGCATTGGATTCTGTACCTGGAAAAGTCAAGAATAAAAGTCATTATGAAGAAATGGAGAAAGCTTTCCATACACTACAGACACTTCCGACTCCCATCCAGTCACAAGAGTGGAGACCTAATTTCCCTTATTTGATCATAAACTGAAAAATTGTCTTTTTTTTTTTTCATCTTCTTAAAGTTAAAGATTACATTTCAGGTGGCTGGTAGATCATTTGATGAATCTTGGATTCTCAAAGTTCTTATCAGAGTGGATAAGTAGCAGTCTCAAGAAATTTGGAGAACACATGACATTTTCTTTCGATATTGATGGTGTTATACAGATGTTTGAATCCACCAGGTAAATCTTATACTTTTCAATAACCTAATTCTACCCTTATAAGACGAGAAGGGCATTCACGTCTTTTCTTTTGAACATACGACTAAGCCCCTGCCCCATTTTGTTCAACCCTTTTTGTGTGGGACAAAAAGCTAATGCATGCCAAACACAGTATATTTTGTTTTGTCTTGTCCTGGTTTTAGATGTGTTTTGGTGATAGTTTTGATTTTTGATGGTGGTTGTATTTTGTAGGATTAGTGATTATTGGTCGTTGCTAGAGGAGCCTCCAAAGGGAATAGAGATATGTGTAGTGCGTAGTGAAAGCCGAGTCACGTGGGACCCGGATGTGGTCAAGAGGCTTGAGAGTCTTGCTAGCCGGGAAAGTGATGAATCAAGAGGCAAAGTCTCGGTTCATGTTGTTCCTCGTTCCGGACACTGGATTTACAAGGATGAACCAAAGAGGCTCTTGGAGGTTATGACCCCAAAAATTGCCGCTCTGGTTCAACTTGTAAGTTACCAGCTAGACTAGACTTTTTAGCTAGTCCGACCTGAATATTTTGTATTAACATCAGACTTGATGTTAAAGTTCATTTGTACAAATTGGTTTTTCAACTATGAATGTATATACTTTTAGTTTGAATTTGTATAATAATATTTTACATGTTATAATTGTTACTTACTTGCTTGTGATATTATATTGAACTAAATTGCTATTAATTTATTATGTATATTATATTTATCTCAAATTTGTTTTACTTATTTATAAAATATATAATTATTATTAATTTTAATCTTTCAAACTTCTTTAAAATGGTTGCCTTAATAGTATGCCAATATGGGACTAGCCCATTTGGTAGAAGAGGAAGCCTTTTAGAAAGAAGGCCTCCGGTTCAAACATCGGTATAAACGAATTGACTAACTTGATGAATTTTAACATATAACCATCAACCTGCCATTCAAAAAAAGTATATATATATATATATATATATATATATATATATATATATATATATATATATATATATATATTGGTTATAACTGGTTATAATAATATGATATAATTCATAACGTTTCCTATAATATACGTGATCAAATTTATAGAATACTAATAATATTCGTTTTCTTTAATTTAAAATTAAAGTAACATCTATGAGATGTCTAAGGAAGGGATTATATTTAGACAAAATATTACATTATTTCATCATTTCGGTAAAAGAAAAAATATTTAATAACTGGGATATTTCTTAAGTTAGGGATTGGATAGATTTTTGGTGACCCACATGTACATGTGTGTCTCATCACACAAAATGGATGATAAGGAAAACAAGCATGGCACAAAGATAAAATATTAACGTTCTCCTCCCCCAAATTGTTGGTTCAATTAAAATGTCGGTTATCGCATTCAAAGAGATCTTCAATTCATCATCCGGTGGAAGTGAAAAAACCTACAGTTTCACGGCCTTTCTAATTCACGGCTTATTGGGTTGCGGAGATGACTTTGCAGATTTCGCCAACTCCCTCGTTACTTCTCTCTCTACTGGTTAATTCCAATTTCTTCTCTCTAAATCCAATGCATATCACGCACACACATAATACCTAAAACACTATGCATGTACATAATGCAACACAACATCCAACTGAGAGAGGATACGGATCGGATGTCTTACACATGTGAGTTGTAAGTGAGTTCCCGACCCGGTTCCTAACTGCCATCATCATGCTTTTTATTGCTTCACTTGTGATTAGGATATGGACTTTGATTTCTAGGTTTTATTTTATGGACCACTTTAGAATTGGGAGTTTAGTTGTACTACTAAATAGTTCATCTGTAACTCAATGGAACGATCGGTTCCCAAAACATAGTGAAAAGATTGTTATTTCTATTTTTATGGTCTATTAAGATTCTTTGGTGACGTATTGAATTTGTAAGCAGATTGGAGGATGGTTCTTGTGGATTTGAGGTGTCATGGGAACTCAACTGATCGAGAAGGTTTAGCACCACCTAATGACACTGCAAATGCTGCTAGAGATTTGGCAAATCTCGTGAAATCTCTTGATTGGGATTGGCCAGATGTTGTTATCGGCCATTCTTTAGGTGGTAAGGTGGCCTTGCAATATGCTTTAAGTTGTGCTAATGGTGATTATGGTGATTCAGCACAATTGCCTAAACAGGTATAAAAATCACATTTTAAAATCAAGTTATTGGATATTTGGTTGTGTGTTTTTACTTTTCATATTGGGTCTAAACCAATGTGATTGTTTTGACCCGAAATCGGATTTCAAACAGGTATGGGTAATAGATGTTGGGCCTGGAAAAGCCGAAGATAAAAGTCAATATCAAGAACTGGTGGATGCGTTGCAAAAGTTGCATACACTTCCGTCGCTTTTCCCATCACAAGAGTAGAGACATCATTTCGCCTTTTTATCTTTAAAGATTCACATTTTAATTACTTTTTTTTTTTTTTCAGGTGGTTGTTGAATCAGATGATTGATCTTGGGTTTCCAAAGTTCTTATCAGAGTGGATAAGCAACAGCCTCAAGAAATCAGGAGAATACATGACATTTTCATTCGATATTGATGGTGCTATACAGCTGTTCGAATCTGCCGTGTAAACCCTAATTTTTCACCTCACCCTTGTAAATTGTAATATGCACTCAACGACTAGATCATGAAATGATGGACCAAACCTATAAATTTTGAGATTGTCTGTCTTCCTTGATAAAGATGATGAGGGCATTCTTGTCCTTTCCATATACGCGGCCTACAAAAAAAAGTCTTAATTTTCGTAGAATTATATAACATTTTGACTTGCGTAACAATTTGATTGGGTGGTTGTATGTTGTAGAGAAAGTGATTATTGGTCATTGCTTGAGGAAACTCCAAAGGGAATGGAGATAGCTATAGTGCGTACTGAAAACCAACTCTCGTGGACTCAGGATGTGGTAGAGAGGCTCGAGAGTCTTGCTAGCCGAGAAAGTGATGAATCAAGAGGCAAAGTCTTGGTTTATGTTGTTTCCGATTCTGGACATTGGATTTACAAGGATCAACCAGAGAGGCTATTGGAGATTATGACCCCAAAAATAGCCTCTTTGGTTCATTTCAAGTTGTAAAATTTCTTTAATATGTACACATATAAAAATACAAGTATGTTGACTAGTAATATTTTTTGTTTAAATATATGATTACAAATGAAATATGAAAAATATACTAAGCATAAACAATTAAAAATAATAATAATTCCTGAACCGATCAAGAATTGAGTCCCCTCCTTTCGGGTCCGTGGCAACACCCAAGGAAGAAAGTTTTAGACTTGATCCATATGTAACTTTTGGCAATATTTTTCTCTTTATATAAACTAGTAAAAAAAGCCCGTGTTTACTCTTTTTCTTCTTATGGAAACTCAAAAAAAAAAATCAATTACCAAAAAGATAAAAATCACAAGAAATAACAACATACTTTACTCATTTTACTAATATTTACATTCTACTTTAACTTTTACCTATAATAGCAATATACTTAGGGGTTGTTTGGCAGGATCTGAACTATTAAGATCTGAATTTTTAAGAGGTCTGAATTTTTAAGAGTGCCTGAATTTTTAACATGTTGTTTGGTTAGAACCTCTGAATTATTATGTTGAATATAAAAATGACTATTTTACCCTTAAGTATTACTTTTGGTTGAATTTAATATTTTGGTTTTATAAAATAACCGGACAAACTTCTTAAATAATTATAAAAAATATACACACCATACAAATGACCATTTACCCTTCTAAACTATTTTTCAGGATAAATTCAAGCATACCAAATCATCATAAAATCAGCAAAATAGCATAGTCATTTCTTGGGATCAATATGTCATTACACACCCATTACACTACCAACCAAACTCTATTACACTATATATTTGTTTTAATTAAAAACATAGTTTATAATGAAAATATAATCTTTATAATCTATTCAATATGTAGACAAAATATAGCTTCTTAAAGAATATAAGAAACTATTATATATAAAGAAAACATCTATAATTATGTTACTAAAAACATCTAAAAGCAGAACAAGTATACAACAATGAATATATAGGCTTCTATTAATGCAAAAAATATGCTATTCATGACTGATTCCAATAACATCCATAGCCCTTTTGGTCTTTAAATATTCATCTGTACAAGTGATAATGCAAAAGATATATTTTAGTACATCACTGTAACTAGCAACAGGTTCACAAGTGATATTGAAAACACCGCTACTACAAGCATCAAAGAAAATGATCACCAGGCTTTTCATTCAAGCATTTCCTCAAATAATTCATGTGCTAGTAAAAGATAAAACATTTTGAGACAATCAATCAACGGAATTTCAACAAGAACACCAGAAAATCAACAACATTTCAGCAAGAACGCTAGAAAATCAGCATCATTTCAACAATAACATTAGAAAATGGAAAAGATTAAAAAAAAAGGTGAAGAAGGCAAACGAAAGGAGAAAGTAGCACATAATTTGATCCAAATCTCAAATCAAATGGAAGGACATAAGTATTTAACGACTATACAACAAAATCATAGTGATTCGGGATAAAGGAATGAGGATCATGATGGGAATCCAAACCATAAACATGAAGAAGGTATTTGAAACACATCACATACCTAACATTAAACAAAAAAGCTTCAATTTTCACCATAAACAAAACTAGAAAAATGATTTAAGATGGATGAAATCGATTTCAACATGGATACACAACTCAATGACTTAATATTAATCAAGAAATATTTAGTAGCGGGTAAACGAGCAATGCCGCAACCATATGTTCGAATCTCAGAAGCACTTCACATAAACAACACCATATAATTTTGATTTTAGTATACTCGATTACAACAGAAAAATATAGAAACAGAAGCAGTCAACATACCGTTCAAATGCGAAGGGATCCGGCGACGACGGTGGAGAAGGGAGGGACGACGACGGTGGAAGAGGGAGGTGGAGACGACGGTGTGAGTGGGGGGCAACGATGGAAGTTTTCGTTGCCTGAAATTTGAGCGTATGAAGTGAAAGGGGCAACACGGCAAGTTTCATTCCGTTACATCCAAAGTCTAATTCACTTTATTTTGTTTTCTTTTCTTTTCTTTTTTTCTAAAAAGTTCTTTTTTTACCAAAAAAAAAAAAAAAAAAAAAAAAAATCTTCTTGACCTCTTGCGCCGTGTAGCCAAGTCGTTAACATTTGGTCTCGCAAACTGTTTGTTTTTAGAAGACCACGTATATAAAAAGATATACGCGTCATCTTCTTGACGTAGATATGTACCTATGTCTTGCATTCTAACATTTTTAGCCTTGTCTTACCTCTTCCATAATCGTATATTCAACTTTTATAAAATAAAATATTTTTTTAGGTAATTGTTAGTCATTTTTCCTTTTTTATACTTTTGTCCTGCTCTTTTATGTAATTATTTGTTTATTTATTTATTCTTTATTTGTTGTTTTTATATCATAATTATGTGTTAACCCAAATGTTTATGTATTAAGATAATATATTTATGCGAGAAAACTACAATAAAGTCTCTATATATTGACCTCATAATCAATTTAGCCCTTATATATTTTTTTTATTCAATTAAGTTCCAAATACCGGTAATCGTATTCAATTTAACCCTTTGACTCGGTCAACAGGTCATCAAACTTTCAAAAATTACATTTTCGGCTCAAATTTCAAAATTTATTACAAATTTGGTCCAAAATTTACACTTTTAGCCCAGATTTTAAATTTTTTACAAATTTGGTCCAAAATTTACCCTTTTTGCCCAAATTTTAGAATTTTATTATGAATTCATCCTAACTTTAGTTTTCTTTACAACTTTTTTTCTCAAAAGTTTGTTCTAATATGTTTTTTCTTTAAAACTCATATTTATACAAAAAAAAACATATTTTCACATAAAAATCTTATTTTTTCTATATAAAATCTTTTTTGTATATGAAATATCTAATTATAAAAATAGGTTTGGATTATTTATGTGATTTCTCTTAAAAAATCAATTAAGAAATCAAGAGTAACCCTAAATTATACTATTAAATTATAGTTTGTCAAAAACTAGTTACACTAATTTTAATATTATTTATTTGTTCTTTAATCACATTTATAGGAAAAGTTTAAATAATAGAAGATGCTACATATTGAAAACTTCATATTTTTTCTTTCTCGCTTAATACATGTTCATACATATAGTTCATCATTACTTTGGATTTCTTTATTTAAACTTCTTTGTAAAATCGGATTCATGTGTCAATTTTGTTTGTTGTAATAACAAAAAATAACTATCTAGAATGGAGTAATTGTCATTTGTCGATAAGGAGGTTTCTGGCAGAAAAGGGCATTTAACAAATGTAAAAAAAAAGTATTACAAATGTTGATAATTACAACTCCTACTGAAATAAATATGGATTGTCATATATGAGATTAGAACAACTTAACATACCTTTTGTCATATATATGTGATCGAAGGTATGATTTAATTTACGAAAATGCAACAGATTGAAAATACATATAAACAACTATATTAAAATCTCATATAAAAAAGAATACACACTAAATAGAACACATATTAAAATCTCTATATTAATAGTATAATTTAGCGTTACTAGTGTAACTAGTTTTTGACAAACTATAATTTAATAGTATAATTTAGGGTTACTTTTAATTTCTTAATTGTTTTTAAGAGAAATCACACAATAATCCAAACCTATTTTTATAGTTAGATATTTCATATACAAAAAAGTTTTTATATAGAAAAAATAAGATTTTTATGTGAAAATATGTTTTTTTTTTTGTATAAATATGAGTTTTAAAGAAAAAACATATTAGAAACAAACTTTTGAGAAAAAAAGTTGTAAAAAAAACTAAAGTTAGGATGAATTCATAATAAAGTTCTAAAATTTGGGCAAAAAGGGTAAATTTTGGACCAAATTTGTAAAAAAGTTTAAAATTTGGGCCAAAAATGTAAATTTTGGACCAAATTTGTAATAAATTTTGAAATCTGAGCCGAAAATGTAATTTTTGAAAGTTGAATGACCTGTTGACCGGGTCAAAATGTTAAATTGAATACAATTACCGGTATTTGGGACTTAATTGAATAAAAAATATATATAAGAGCTAAATCGATTATAAGGCCAATATGTAGGGACTTTATTGTAGTTTTGTATATATTTTTATTTTTGTGCACGTTTACATTTAGTAGGTAAATATGATAACTTTTTTTTATGTTATTTAGAATAGAAACAATATCATCGATTAATTAGTTCATATATATACTATCAAAAATGTTAATGAAGTTTTATTTTTTCAGTTTTCATAATTTATACCACACTGATAACTAAGTTCATTTAATTTTATACCACACTAATAACTAAGTTCATTTGATTTTTTGATTATTGAATCCTAACATAGTTTTATTAGCCCTTCGAATAATCACATCATCGAATTTTCTATCGGTTTCGGTTTGTTGCATTTTTATCAAGTTTTTTTTTATCGGTTCCCTAACTATATTTGTGAATTAGTTGTATACTTTATTTAGTTGTTTAAGTTATAATTGATGAAAAATTCAGTTTGTTGTAATATTTTTCATGTTTAAAAAAATCGGTATATCCAAATCTCAGTTTATTTTATACCATAGTCACCAAGGTTTATACAATAGGCGCTAACTCCATAGTCACCAACTATCCCATCTACCCATGTTCCACCCAACTGGTGAAAAGGTCTCATCATAGTCAACTCCGCAAGTTTGAGTAAAGCTCTTCGCAACCAATCGCGCCTTATATGTGTGTACATTTCCATCCACGTCGGTCTTCTTCCTGAAGATCCATTTGCACCCAACGGTCTTACGTCCGGGCACATTATCAATCAAATTCCAAACTTGGTTGTCATACATGGATTGGATCTCGCTGTCCATTGCCTCCTTCCATTTTGTAGACTTCGGGCCTGCCATGGCTTCCTTATAGCTATTAGGTTCATTTAGATTTATTAGTGTACCATCACTAATATACGTGTCCCCTTCGGTAGTAATATGAAAACCACAAAATGGGGTTGAACTCTAACTCTTTCGGAACGTCTAAGAGGTAAGGACTCGTCAATTGGTTCAACCGGAGTTTCCTCCTCGGGTTGAGCGCCAGCGGTTGAGGTTTCTTCATCAATCGATTATTAAATCTCTTCAAGCTCGATTTGCCTCCCACTGTCTCCTTGGCTTATGAGTTCTCGCTCTCGGAAAACCCCTCTCCTCGCAACGAAAACAACATTGTCATTCGGTCTATAGAAGAGATATCCAAAGGATTTCTGCGGGTAGCCGATGAAAATACATCGCTCACTACGAGGTTCAATCTTATCGTGAGTATCTTGTCTTACGAAAGCCTCGCAACCCCAAACCTTGATATGTGCTAACGAGGGAGCTTTCCCTGTCCACATCTCGTGAGGTGTTTTGACAACCTTCTTAGTAGGGACTCGGTTAAGGATATGGGCGGCAGTCTCTAAGGCATACCCCCAGAATGAGATAGGTAGTGAAGCATGACTCGTCATAGAACGAACCATGTCCAACAAGGTTCAATCACGCCTTTCTGCCACACCATTCAACTGCGGTGTCCTAGGCGGCGTCAATTGCGAAACTATTCCGCATTCGTTGAGATAGTCGTGGAATTCAAGACTTAGGTACTCTCCTCCTCGATCGGATCGAATCATCTTGATTTTCCTGCCCAATTGATTCTCCACTTCATTTTTGAATTCTTTGAACTTTTCAAACGTTTTTGACTTTTGCTTGATTAAGTAAATATACCCATATCTACTATAGTCATCGGTAAAAGTCACATAGAAGCGGTTCCCATCCTTCGTGGTTGATCTAAAGGGTCCACATACATCGGTATGTATGAGGTCCAATAAACCCTCACCCCTTTCACATGTGCTAGTGAAGGGTGACTTGGTCATCTTTCCAAGTAAACAAGATTCGCATGTGTCATCTTCCCTAAGGTCGAATGACTCCAACACTCCATCCTTTTGGAGTTGGGCTATGCGCTTCTTGTTGACATGTCCAAGACGACAATGCCACAAGGATGCTCTATCCATACTATTGGAAGAATCCATGCATAAAACATCATTTCCTAGGTTATCTACAATCATAACAGTTTCATAAATTCCATTACACGGCATTGCTTCAAAATATAAGACACCATTTACATAAGCATAAATTGAACCATTCTCATTATTAAAAGAAAATCTAAATCCTTGTCTAAGCAAACCATGAAACAAAATGATGTTTCTTGCCATTTATGGCGAGTAGCAACAATTATTCAAATCTAAACATAATCCATTACTATGCACTAGAGAATACACTCCAATCTTGGTCACAGGCGACGATCTTCTGTTCCCCATGATTAGATTTATTCTTCCACGCTCCACATCCCTATGTCTTCTTAGTCCTGCAATTCAGAACAAATGTGGTAACCACACCCGGTATCGAGGACCCAAGAAATAGCATGAGATGAATCATTAGATTTAATTGTGTAAATACCTGCGAAAGACAGCTTGATCTGTCCTTCCCTGATGGCTTGCAGGTATTCTGGGCAACTTCTCTTCCAATGCCCTATTGTGTGGCAATGGTGGCACTCTGCCTCCTTTGGGTTGGGGGTGGGCTTAGCAGGATCAACTTTGGTCCCACTAGAAGAGGAACCATCTCGGGACTTTCCCTTGCGGTGGCTCTTAGACGAAGTCTTCCTCTTCTTACCCCTTCCTTGCCCAATTGCCAAAACGGGAGCAGCGGGTGGATTGGGAGTTGGTGCAACAGACTTGTCCTTGAGGTTGCTCCCATCAACCCTTAGGAGACCTTGGGTGACCTCTTCCTTGTTCATGTGGTAGGTCATGCTAAATTGATTGTAACACGGAGGCAAGGAATGAAGCACCATGTCGATAGCCAAATCTTCCCCAAAGTCGACATTCAACTTGCAAAGACGATCGACATACCTTTGCATCTTTTGCAAGTGTACGGTTAGAGATTCTCCATGTCCCATTTTATCGGAGATCATGTTAGTGAAGATCTCGTAATGTTCCTGCCTTGCGTTTTGATGGTATCTCTCCAATAAGTCTTGATGCATTTCGTATGGATACATGTCCTCATAGGACTTTTGGAATTCGGCGTTCATTGTGGCTATCATGATGCAATGAACCTTCGTCGCATCACGTTCATGAGTCTCAAAAGTAGTCATTTCAGTCGGAGTAGCGATTTATGGATTGATCTTCTCGAGCTTTTCGTCAAGGACATACTCTTTGTCCCCGTAGCGAGCAATCGTGCGAATGTATCTTATCCATTCGCTAAAGTTTGTTCCATCGAACGTCACCTTTTGGCAAAGGCTCATCAATGTGAATGAACTAGCAGCAACGTTGTTCGCGTTCGACATCTACAAATAGAAAGGACAAAGATTGATTAGAATTTAAAATCCCTAATTATCACCCAATATGAAAAATTAGGGCTAGGATCCAACAACATTATTTACATATTAGAAAAGGGATGTCGTAATCCAACATGCAAACAATTTGAAGGTAAGTGAATGACGATTCACTAATTCTCCATCACAAAACATAACCTTAAGTTTTAAATGCATTTAGAATTCCTAGATTTCGATGAGATTCATTGAACTTTTCAATGGCATGTTTAAATCTCGATATGCCCCTCTCGTTTGTGACTGGGATGCCGAGGATCACAAAGTGGGTGTGAATAACCATGCAAATCTACACGGTGCCTTCATTGTAACAATCACCTATTCGATGTGCCGGTAAACCACACACGCTCCATCGAACTATGATAAACAATGAATCACCCTTTACCACCTATGCTTAGAACCAATTAGTGTGCCGGTAAACCACACATGCTCCACTAACTTCTTAGCAAGGGTGCAAAGTGCAATTTCATGGGATCGCATCAATTCACTTTTCCTAAAGTAACTAGGATTGGGAATTTGAAAAACATGTAGTTACTTTGTATTTAATATTATACTTCTAATGAGGAGATAGAGTTGCCCTATCCTACCCGTTCGGCTAACGACCCTCCACCGATCAAGCAAGCGGTGGGTGTGAGTGTACACCCATTAAGCGCCATTTTATAGGCCGCAACCTTATATCCACCTTATAGACTGGCTTCGTGAATGAGGCCTACTAACGGTAAGACTAGCATTTTAATTTATATATATATATATATATATATATATATATATATATATATATATATATATATATATATTAATCTTGTAATATTATATTAGTATAGGGTTAAATTTTAAACTTGTAAAATTCTAGGGTTTGAAATTTAAATTGTCTAAATTAAACTTTTAATCACAAAACATAAATTTCAAAACTTGAGGACAAGTTTTAAACTTTTCAAAACATGAGGAATCAAATAACAAATAATTCAAATTAACCATTTAATCACATAATTATTCATATTTGATTTATATAATTGTTTCTTGCAAAACAGTTCACCAATTCATTTAAAATAATCAATCAATTATCACATAAGGAAATTATTATTCAATTAATTGGTAAGTATCTTGAATTAGGTCAAGGATATACTCAAATATATGTTAAAATCAGATTTATATTGACCCATTAAGATAAAGGCAAGTTTCCATAAGATAAACAGCAAGAAATCCTGAAACTAGCTCCTTCTGACGCTCGAACTCGCCAAGTACCACAATGTACTCACCGAGTTGAGGCCAACTCGCCGAGTACACTATGGTACTCGCCGAGTTCATCAGGCAGAAGGACAAAAAACGATTTTGCAATCAACAATCAAACAACCAATGCATCAATTCAATAGAAACGAATCAAGGCTCTGATACCACTGATGGGTTTGAGCCATAAGAACATTCCTATGTGCACATACTAACCCTAATGCTTGGATCTAGGTTTCTCTAATTGAACATGCAATGTATCCAAGACTTTGATTGATAGATATAATGAAAACCTTCATATCATAACACATGAAATCAGATTTGAAAGATTACCTTGAATTGCTTGCTTGAATCTTCTTGTCTTTGGAGTTTAGAGTCACAAATGTCACTCCTATAATGGCTTACAAACACCAACTTAGCAAGAGGATGATTAGAGAGAGAGAGAGAAGTGTAAGAAAAGTCGGCCATGGTTTCTTCAATCACAAGGGTGCCGATTTTCTTAGCCCTAAGGGTCTATTTATACTAGTGAGCCTCCTAGGGTTTCACCCTTAAACCCTAATTGGATAACTTAGGCCCTAAGCAATCCAGTCTCCTTATTGATAAGCCTTGGACGATTTCTAGGCCTTTCCTAAACCTAAAATCGTCCACTCCCTTATTCATAAGGAATCGCAGCCTAAAGTACAACTATCATACAATTGACAGTTTATGCTCCTTTATTCAATTAATCACTTTAAGTCACCAAATTAATTCCTAATTAATTTATGACTTATATTAATCAAATAACAATATTATTATTCCTTATATTATTCTCATAATATATTAATAATATTTCTTCTCTCATTATAAATCATCCTGTCAAGTTGCTATGTTGAAGGCAACCCAAAAGGACCATACACAATCGGGTCAAATACTTGTCAAATATAGTTGCAGCCTTAGACACTATTCCAACAGATACACGATAGGGGGTGACGTGGCATCACCAGAAGGCCACCACATGCACCAACTCGGCGAGTAGGTCCCCTACTCGGCGAGTCCATCAAATATTTTCACTATAAATAGAGGTGTCGGGCATTCACTTTTCTTCACACCTCCCAAACTCACTTTCTCTCTCTAGTTTCTCTCTCTAGCCTCCCAAACCCCCTTAAAGCCTAGGTAAACCCCCTAGCACCCGAAGGAAGCCCCGAGGCTCCCAGAGTCCCGAGAAAAGAGCCTTTCGGCTCGGGAACGCTGCTCCAGCGAAGCCCGATTTTCGCGAAAACCCACTGTAAGTGAGCTATGCCTACCCTATCTTTAGTATAACTTATGTTTTAATATAGTAACGTTATTAGGAACTTATAAATGAGTATTTGGGCTATTATTATGAGTTATATTGAGTGTTATTTAACGCTTATATAATAATAATAATAGCTAGACTATTAATTTGTCGTGTTTATCGTTAGACTAAACCCTAGTGGTATTGATATTAGGTTTTATCGAAGGAAAATTGTTTTGAGAGTATCGAAGCGCTGTCCGAGTGCTGAGTCACCTCCTTTCAGGTGAGTGCATGGTCCTCTTCAACTTACATATAGACATGAAGTATTTACTACGTGCTATGTGTGCATATTGTCTGTTTACTTGCTGTCTATGCTCGGTGAAAGATTTTATACATGTTTTAAATGATTTAAACTATATATGTATTTTATATCTACGAAAATGTTGGGGTAAAACATGGGTAGATATAATAGATGAAATATGAGTTGGACGATGAGTTGAGAGGTGATATAGACCATGAGGTATGAGTGAGAGGTGTATGATATGAGAAGCCTTTTTCCTAAACGATGTCCCCGTCATTCAGCAGAGTATGGATGACATCCACAGACTATTCTAGACAGTCCAATGGAACACTAGCAGACTCACAACCTGTAGGTGTTGTGAACGATGTGTTCACCCGGTGTACTCTAAACCTTGGTGACCATGCAGACTTGGTGCCTAAACCTTGGTGATCATGCAGACTTGATGCCTAAACCCTGGCGACTATGCAGACTTGGTGCCTAAACCCTGGTGACTATGCAGACTTAGTGCCCGTTGTGTAAACCATGGCAACGATGGACTTCGTGCCGATTCCTTTGGATGATTCTTAGGAACGAATGAACGAGGAATAAGCTGATTCTTAGGATAAATCCTTAAGAATATAGAATATAATGGGGATGGGTAATGGGGTTTAATTGCTTGATTGTTTAAACATAATAATTATATTATTGTGGGTTGAAAACCCTGTGTACTCACCAGGTTTCCCAACCTGACCCACTCAGTTTATTTATATCACAGGTGCTGATATGAAGTCACATTACACCGAGAGATTTAAAGAGATGTAGATCACTAGTGTAATAATAATGTAAGTTCTATTTATGCTTATGTTTCTGTATTAACGATGACATCCCAAACGTTTTAAAATGAATAAAATACGTTTCTTCAAAAATGTTTTAATAACGTATTTATCATGTTTTTCTGGGAACAAATTCCGCAACATTTTTATTAAAAGAAGTACTCTGATTTTTATAAAGCATAAACAAAATCGGTTTTTTCTGGCCGTGAAAATGGGGATGTCGCATTATATGTACGGAATCCTTGTAACATATACTACAACTTAGTTAAGATTAATCGTCTCTAAATAATTTTCCATCAAAAAGTCATTTTTGATGCTTATCGTCTCTAAATTGACTAGCCCTGATGTACGGGCGTTACAGTAACAAACTATTGCATTTGTTCTCATTTGATCTCTTTCTTATTTTTGTACATAATATATATCAAACTTGTTGTTTGTGTCTATCATAACACTTTGACCGACTAGAACAGATCGAAAGTCGGTCAGAATGGTTATGGTAAACACAAACAAGTTCGATGATATATTAAATACAAAAAAGGACCAAATGAAAACAAACACAATATTGAGGGGGTGTGTGGCTTAGTTTTTCATATGCTAAAAGAACTTTTAGTAAAAGATCAAAGCCAAAAAGATGTTTGGCAAAAGACTTTTAAAAACAACTTTTGGATTTTGGATAGAAGAAAAATCAACTTTTTTGAAAAGTTAGAAAAACGACTTTTGGTCTCTAAAAAACTAAGCCAAACACCCCCCTAAGTTATCTAAAATATCTAAAAGTCATTTTCCAAATAACTTTTTGTGACTTTTTGGAAAATGACTTTTAGCCTAAAAAACTAAGCTATACAGCCCATAAGTTATCTATAATATATCTAAAAGTAATTTTCCAAACATACAAATTATCCCGACCGGTAACATTCGTGTCTGTGAAATAGATACCAACATGCTCCGTTACCATGTAAAAGTCATTTTCCCCGCCCCTTATTAACGGGATTTATGTACCGGATTTATTAACCAGCAAGAAGGTAAAGCGAGGTCCAAGAACGCAACAATGGCGAGAGTCTTCAACAACAAACCCAGATTATTTACCGGATTTATTTACTCATGGAGATCGGTTCTCTTCCCTTCCACATCTACAAGGACGATCGAAACCCTAGCTTTCGAAGAGGCCCGCTCTCCCTCCCACAAACCCGTACCCGATTATTCTGCATTTGTTCTTCATGGCTTAATGGGATCTGCCAGAAATTGGCGATCTTTCTCTCGGAATCTGGCTTCTTCCCTCTCTACCTCCTCTCCACCTTCAGGTAATTTCACATCTATCCATCAGATTTAAAAAAAAAAATCCATACTTTGACTTCGATATTAAACATGGTAAAGCTAAACTTCAATTTCACATGAGATTTAAAATTTTCAAGGAAATAAAAACTGTGAAGTATGTTATATTTAATCATATGCAAATTACAGAAGGAAACAGAGTGTGATCTGTGAGCGTGTGTGTGTTGTGTATGTATCCTCTAACTAATACTATTTACTAATCATCTTGAAACGTCTCCAATTTCCTTGATATGTATAGACTGGAAGATGGTTCTTTTGGATTTGAGAAATCATGGTCGATCAGCTGGTTTATCTGGTTTAAATCCACCTCATGACATACCTAGTGCTGCTAATGATGTTGCTAATCTAGTGAAATCTCAAGGTTGGAGTTGGCCTGATGTTGTTTTAGGGCATTCCATGGGTGGCAAGGTGGCCTTACAGTATGCCATGAGCTGTGCCCGTGGTGATTATGGCACTTCAGCCAAGTTGCCCAAACAGGTATTTCCATACGAAACTTTCATCTGTCACCAATTCTTAAAGCTTGTATACGATTGCACAGGTCCTTATGGTTTTTGGGTATTTACAATTAAGTCCTTGTGGTTTTATCAATTGACAATAACTCACGGACACAAACACATGATGCAGAACAGTTGTGGGTACTGGATTCTGTTCCTGGGATAGTGAACCCTGAAGAAACTAGTGGCGAGGTGGAGAAAGTTCTAGAAACCTTGCAGGGTATATCAAAAACAATCCCATCACGCAAGTAAGTTTTTTTTTCTACTCATTAGTTATTTGATGTTCCATTTCATATTTACAATGTGAATGTTTTTGGGGACAGGTGGCTAGTGGATTACTTGATAAATCTAGGATTTTCAAAATCTTTGTCTGAATGGCTCGGCACCAATCTCAAAAAATCAGGTGAACATGAGACATGGGCTTTCGATCTTGATGGAATTATTCAGATGTTCGATTCATACAGGTATATTGTATCCAAGGTTAAAATAGTCAATTTGCTCCTTCAATCAAAGTTAAAATAAGCATTGATACAAGTAAGATTGAAATTTATTAACTTTTCAGGGAGATGGATTATTGGCCGCTTCTAGAACATCCGCCTAAAGGGATGGAGATAGTGATTGTGCGTGCGGAAAACAGTGACAGGTGGGACCCACATGTGACTCAGAGACTCGAAAGCCTTGATAAAAAGAGAGGCGATGAATCAGAGGGTAAAGTTTCAGTTGTGGTTCTTCCAAATTCTGGACATTGGGTTCATGTGGACAACCCAAAGGGACTTTTGGAGATTGTGATACCCAAAATGTCCTCTATTGTTTAAACCCAAAGGGTTTCTATATATGAACAATCAACAATCTCATCATATCTTTTGTTACATGATCTGTATTTGGTTTTAATCTAACTAAATAACTGAAATCATCAATCTGTGACAAAACGATGAGGGGGAACAATTTATTGAAGAGACAGACATGTTTGATTTAAATGTTCAACTATTTGGTACATGTATGTTCTTATGGGATTTGAATTCAATCATTGATTTTTTTTTGAGTTAAATGTTTGCTTGGTTTTAATATAGATATAGTTATTAGATATTTCAATCATATTGGCAAAACTTGCTACAAAAATCTCGGGTTGCTACATCAACCCTTGTTAAGAGAGATGCATGGTTTGTTGGTAGGGGTGTCAAAAAAACCCGAACCCGATTAACCCGACCCGAACCCGAATAAGGTAATTAGGGTCGGGTTTAATAGGGTTAGAACTCTTAATTGGGTTATTCGGGTTGACCCGAAACCCGAATTGTTTTGAAAAAATCAACCCTAAACCCGAAACCCGAATTATTATTAGGGTCGGGTTTAGGGTTGATTTTTTCAAAACAATTCGAGTTTCGGGTCAACCCGAATAACCCGATTAAGAATTTATTACCAAAACTTTTTTTACTGCCTTGAATGATATGAATTCAAGATCCCATGAGATTTTACAACTAATACATATTTCTTATTTAAACAAAACAAATTGTAAAATTACTATGTATAGAGATGTATAAAATGATATAACTTTCCTCTCTTCTTAGTGCAGTAAAGTTGTGTTGTAACAGTTTTACGAATTTTATTCACTGTTTACATTACTAATATAGTAAAAGAAACTCCAAAAATTCATATCGTATACCAACTTTACATTTTAAGTCCCTATACATGTGGATTATGTATTAAAATGGAACAACATAAATTCATCTTACATTTCAACTTCAACTCGACTAACCCGATTAACCCGACCCTACAAACCCAAACCCGGTTAACCCGAACCCGACTAACCAGTACCTTATTAGGGTCGGGTTTAGGGTGAATATTTTTTCTAGAAAAACCCGACCAACCCGATCCGTTTAACTCGAATCCCGATCAGGTTAACCCGATTAACAGCCCTATTTGTTGGTATCGTTTTTATTGGTATAAGTAGCAAATTTTATAAATAATCAAAAAATTATGTAACAAATATTGTGTGAAAGACCTGCAACTTTCTGCCTCGCCTAAACTTGAAGTTGTCATTTCAATTTGAAAAAATTAATTATCCTTGTATCTTTTGTTCATATTTGCCTACTTATTCATACATAATCACATGTAGTGGGTAAAAACATATAATCACATGTAGTAGGTAAAAAGATGAGTAGCAACAAAAGATATGAGAATATTTGATTTTTTTTTTCAGTTAATTATCTTCGAGCAACTTTCATAATACGCATATTGATTATCGATGTATTCCTTGTTTTGTACTCTCTATATAGATAAACATCATGTTTGGATGTAAAATGGTTGAGTAGTTTCAATATTTTCTTGGAAACATAGCTTATGTACATATTTAGTATGATAAAAAAATGTTTAACTCTATATAACGTAGCTAAGATATTTTGTAAAATATTATTGAATTGACTTTAACTTAACATTCATAATAAATATATATGGTATCATTTTACTAGGTTCGTTTTATTATCGTTACTCTATAGGGAGACGAATATTTAAATTTTATGGAGAAATTATAGGTGATATTTTGAGAAAAATGTTTTTCGATAAAGAATTAAAAAAGATTGGGCCAGTGGGCCTAATATAGCCCAGCTCAGAACCCTAATCGCGAAACATGAATATAAAGAATATCATGTCCCTGAACCTTCACTAGCGTCGGCGCCGAGAGATACAAAGATGCAGATCTTCGTGAAAACCCTAACCGGGAAAACCATAACCCTCGAGGTTGAGAGCAGTGACACCATCGACAATGTAAAGGCAAAGATTCAGGACAAGGAAGGTATGATGTTTGCCGATATATTTAATTTGAACTCGAGGATTGAGATCGTCTATAAGCAAAACGCGATTGAATGATTTTGTATCGTAGGTATTCCACCGGATCAGCAGAGGTTGATCTTTGCCGGAAAGCAACTTGAAGATGGTCGAACTCTTGCAGATTACAACATCCAGAAAGGTTTTACTCTTGTCTGTTCATTGAAACTAACAATTTATGTCGATTTAATGAATTAAACCGTAATTGATGACGTATTACAGAATGACTGTTTAGAAGCATGGTATGTTCTCATTTATTGGAAATATAGTCATTGCTTGACTTCATGTTAATATGTTCAAGTTTCTGAACATCATTTGATTAACTAAAATTCTCATTGCCATACCTTTTCATTCGATATTAGTAATGGTCTAGTATCATCTTCCGACTATACCTTTTTGTTTATATTCATTCGTTTAGGCTAAGATGTTATAATTAGGATGCTCAGTGGATCGTCACCAAGAGATTCCCTTTGAATTCTTATTGTCTTTTTCATTACTTGCATTGTATGTAGAAACAGTACTGGAATTGCATAAGAACTATCACATTTACAAATTCAGATTTAATGCTATTAAATTATACCACATTTAAAATGCAATCCTGAAATGTTTGTACAGAGTCCACTCTTCATTTGGTGTTGAGGCTGAGGGGAGGAATCATCGAGCCCTCTTTGATGGCATTGGCAAGGAAATACAATCAAGACAAAACTATATGTCGCAAGTGAGTTGTTCTTCAAAAACCTATATCCATTTTATATAATGTTTTTTCCAATCTTTACTTTGCGTTTTATTTGGTGTTATAAGATTTATTGATCACACTGTATGGGCTTAATGGTTTCCTTTTAGGTGTTATGCTCGTCTGCACCCAAGGGCTGTGAACTGCAGGAAGAAGAAGTGTGGCCACAGCAACCAGGTATAAATTAAATTTTCCCTTCAATTTTTTCATAAATTGCTTTTTGTTGTGTTGAATTTCCATGTTGATTGGAAAAATCTTCTTTTCTTTCTTCTTTGTGGTTGCAGCTAAGGCCGAAGAAGAAGATTAAGTAGACAGTTGTTGTCGGTGTTGGAAGATGATCATTTTGGTTAATTCTAGAAGGCTGTTTTTTGTTTTTGAGTAATTTTCTTTATTAACATTTTAAAGTAAACTTGATGGGTCGTCTGTTTAATTCAAAGAAGCACTATTGGTCCTTTTACATTATTGTCTCTTACATCTACTTGTTTTTTGAAATATTTTTAAGCAAGACCATAAGAACAAGTTAATAAGGATGCTTTCTCTTCTCAATCTGGATTTTAGGATATCAATTTCTGGGTTTTGACATTTCCGACCCCTTCTTCATCTTAAAAAAAATGGATCCTTGAAATGAAATAAATTACTATAAAATGACATAAGGCATAATAGTTTAGTTAATCTATAGCAACATACTTTCTATTGAAAGCCACAATAGCTATAAGATGACATAATGTTTTTTTTTTCCTATTTATCCAGAAATAATAATAATAGAGTATGATAACTATTATATTTATTAATAGTTTGAAAGTGAGAGAATAAACATCCTTGTCAATAATTATTCTCAAATTCAGTAAGTCATGAAATACCAATATCCCTTCCAAATAATTACATCACACTGAAAAACACACAAAAAAAGTTAAAAGGATAGTCTTGATGTTAAACAATGTATTTATAACATATCAGAGCAAAAACTACATGCATTTGAATATTAGCTTAATATAATATTTTGTCATTTTTCTAACTTTTAAGATTATAAGCTGTTTAGAATATTAGCCTAACAAAAATTACAGTACTGTGTTGGAAAATGGTCATTTTACTGGGTGTAAAGGGATCCATTTGTGGCATGTGGGAATAGAAATGTTATAGAACTTTCTGCTTACTATTTTAACAGAAAGGGTTAATTATATATGAAATATGTCCCTCTTTTATAGCATATATGTTTATTCTGTTGTTCCAAATCTAATATTTTTTTATTAATGACTAGTTTAGTTTTTGTTTGTGTCATGTCTTATAAACATGACGAAAAAGGGCTATTTTTTTAAAGTATAACGCCATTCCCTTTTTTTTGTCTTAAGTATAATGCTATTATGGGCTTAGTTTGCTACCAGTTTTGACATTTTTTAAAGTATATTGCCATTCTTTTTAGTTTTTAAAAGAATAATGCTATTATGGGCTTAACATCTTTTAAAAAATGTCATTTTATTTTTTATTTTTTGAAGTATAATTTTATTATGGGCTTAGTTTGCTAACGATTCTAACATTTTTTAAAGTACAATGACATTTCCTTTTAGTTTTTTTAAACTACTGCATATAATCTCTTCAATCATTTTATTAAAAAAGTTCGATTTTTTAAAGTATAATGTCTATTCCGATTCACAGATTTGTAGAAAATTAGTGATTGGTTGATTTGAAGTTGTCAAAATAATCAGGTTAAATTGTAAAAAAACCATTGCTTTTGAAGTTTAACCAACTTATCATTTATGTTTTTAACCAACCAATTCTGACATTTTTTTAAAGTACAATGCCACTTTTCCAAATGATCAAATTTCCCCTCTTTCCCTGTTTAATTATGATACAGTTTTGTAAAATCTGAACTTTATTTTCTTTATTTTATTTTGAAATTATATTATACCTTTGGTAATTTGGTCCCATGGTGAACCATGGGTCACTTTTTTTTTGATGGGTTTTATTTTGGAGTGGGGATTGTCGTTCTATTTTTTTGATGTAAAAGTGGCTAATATGGAAATTTTTTTATGTCAAAATGCTCCAATAAACATGTCAAAATGGAAAAAGAATATGTAGTTAGAAAAGACCAAAAATATGCAAGTTGGCTGTTTAGTTTTTGTTGTCAAAGTGGTTACTCTTTGCTATTAAAATGATCCTTTTTGTCGTTCGTTGGCTGTGAAAAAAAGTCTTTTTTTGTTGTATAAATGTTATTTGTTTGTGTTGAGCATTGCTTTTTCTGCGTAATAAAAAAAATGCAAGTTGAATGGTTTAATCTATTCTAAAAGAATAAAAAAACATGGTTTTTAACTTTTTATATTGGTGTTTGTTTTAGTTTAAATATGTTTGGTTTTTGATCAATTAGGAAAAAGTATGTTACTTTTTCGTTTTTTTTAAGTCTAAGTGTTTTTAAGGAAAAAAAGAGCACAAATTGATCAACCACTGACCTCTATGTTTTACGACTCTTTCATTACACCAAAAACTAAAACTATAGGTTGGCAATGGCTGTTTAGCTTCTATTCATGTAATTAAGAAAATACCAAATATATTGCTAATAAATAAGTGACACATATACATTTGACTTTACAAGTCAAATGTATAAAAGATATGGATGTAAGCCAAAAAGGATACTCAGAAGAATGTTTTCTTGCTTTGGATGTAATTCCATGAACTATTTTCATTGACTTCACTTTGACCATGACCCTATATTAAAAAAGTCAACTTATAATCTAACAAACTATAAATATTTTTAAGAACAAATAAAAGGTCAAGGTAAATAGAGCGTACTTGAAATCTTCACATATTAGTAACTAGGTGTGAGACCCGTGTAATACATAAGTTTTATTTTTTAAAAAATAATATATTTTGTTAAGCATTACATAATAATTTACAAAACTGAATTTGAAAAAAATATCAATATTAGCTGTGAATGAACCAATCTTTGCAAGGTTTATGCAAATTATTGTAAATTCAAAAGAGATTGGCCGAAAATTATGTTTTTCAATTAAGAAAGTTGATTTGAATTTAAATTGAATTTAATACATTAATTGACAAATTACGTGAGAATTTATGGAGACATTTAAGTTTTTTTTTTTAATTGTATTTTTAGATTATATTTTTTTATAATTTGATAAAAAAGCCAAAAAACCACAATTTGCCAAGTGGATTTAAATAAAATTGAAAAAATTAAAAAAAATATCATATGACATATTGAATTAGATGATAACATGTGGTAAAAAACCTTTAGCTAGGAAAAAAAAGGTAAAAATTCACATTGCAAACAAGTGTAGTTACTTCATGCTATTATTATTTGTTCTAACTCTAAACCGGATAATCCAAACACCCTTTCACTGTCATATTGTCTTTACATTAACGATATAGAATGCATATTAAATTGTAATAATAATTATATTGTGGCATAAATTTATACAGATTTGGTCCTTATATAGATAATATATTACAATAATGGTCCATGTTGCATAAATTTTTATAGAAATGTTCCTTACATAAATAATCTGTTACAGTAAAGGTCCTTGTGGCATAAATTTTTATATACGAACGGTCCTTATATCAAAATATGTTACAGTAATGGTTGTTGTGCCAAGAATTTGTTACAAAAATGGTCCCTATATTAATTATTTGTTACAAAAATGGTCATTGTGTGAAGAATCTCCTTAATTTTGCTTCATTTTCTATGTTTTTTTTGTTGTTTTGATCATATAATTAGTCTTTAGCAAATAATATAAGTTTTCGTATGTATGATTGCAATTTTAACAGATGGGGTGATTAATATATGAATTATATAATCTTTGCATGGCGTTTTAGTTGAATTTATAGCAATTTATGTTGATTAATGACTAATATGGTTGTTCCCAATATAATTTCTTTGGAGGAAAGCTAAGATATCCTTCATGTTGAAAAGAATCCATGGATTACTACAATCATAGAGTAGGCTATTGATATATGATAAATGTATGTTAAAATATACTCCAATAGTTAGTTGCTAATCACAATAGTTAGTTTCAAGTTTACTTTTTTAGAAACTGATTTTCCTTTTGGAATAATTATAGAGTATGTTAAAAGTTGATGAAATTTTGATTTCCATTTCAGTAAATTATAGACTATGCTTAATAACTGTGTTGACTATATATGAAGATTAAAATTAACAAGCAGCAGTGCAACACACATGTACGTCAATCCGAAAATACCAGAAACGCAAACACTCATTGCAATGTATGTTATACTCTTACTACCAATCTTAACCATAGTTGACCAAACTAAAAAACAACCAAGTAGTGCACTACATATATTCACTGACAATGGTTTCCATAATTACAGATTTCGACCCAATGTCACTAAAAAACAACACCGGTTATGATAAGTACTACCTTACAACGCTTGAAAACCTCAGAATACTCTCATATAGTGGTAAAATGTTTTATTTTTGTATAATACTACAATTTCATACTTAAGAGTAACTAATATAATTCTACAACATGTTCAAGGACAAAGTATATGCTTTCAAGACCACAATATCTGATTTCACATTCAAAGATGTTTGCAGTGACGGAGCTCAATAGGGGCCAGGAGGGGCCATGGCCCCCCTGCTTTTAAGCTTCATAATACCCTTATATATTGTTTATTTTGGGATAAATGCAATAATAGCTCAAATGGATAATTAGACCCCCTCTGTTATTATAAAAACCCAGCTACATGAACTTAGAATGTAGATAAGTAGATAACCATATAACTAAACTTCCGAGAATCAGTAATAAAATCTAATACCACCTTGATGGTTAGGAAATTAACAAACTAAAAAAATCATCTTTTAAATCCTATAAAAAGGTAAAATAATCAGATTTACATAATTCTTAACTCAAACTTTAAGCTTAAGAAATAAAAAATAAATAAAAAAAAACAGCAAATATTTCAGCCATCGGAAAAGTCAAATCTCACCGGAAATAACGTCACCATCACCGGCCTAACTATATCTCCTCCACTGGTATCAGTCATTAGATTGTCGCATTCTCTGTGTGTGCGTGCGCTCTCTCATATCTGCCTACCTCAAGCATCTTCCTGCCTCGCCAGACTGCTAGATCTGAACTCCGTTGTGCCTCTGTTGGCTTCTCGGCTGCTGCTCTCTGTCTCCAATATCCTCTTCGTGGGAGTAAGCTTTAACATTTCTTCATTTCTCTCTTTTCCTCTCTTTTTTTTTTCTTTTTTTTCTCTCTCAAGTCAATATAAGCTAACATATATGGGATTGTGTGAAAATATTGATATGTGATAGTGTGATATCCCCAATTTCACAGCCAGAAAAGACCGATTTCGTTTATGCTTTTTAAAATAAAATCAGAGTAATCATTTGATTAAAAGTGTTGTGGAATTTGTTCCCAAAACCAAACATGATAAAAAATTATCAAAACCTTTCTTTAAGAAATATATATTTTTATTTCATAACAAAACCTCGGGATGTCATGTTCCGATACAGATCAAAAGCATAAACAAGACATTATAAGCCTTATACAGTTATTTACAACTACTGGCCTATAATCCAAAATCACTCATCATCATCATCCGACTATGCTCGGAGTCCACTACCTGTAATATAAAAAGCTGAGTGGGTCAGGCTTGGAAGCCTGATGAGCATATAGGGTTTTCAACCCACAATAAATAATAAACTCTTTAAGTTTATCAATCAACAAATAATTTATTAATTTCATCCACCTAAAACAACCCTATTTACCCATACCTGTTATCCTTACCTTACGTCCCTAAAACAACTATCACACGGGACCTAGCCTAAGGATTTTCATTAGGGGTGACAACTTTGCTTCGGGGGTTCCTCAACAATTATGTCAAATAAGGCAACCTACATGGTGACAACACTGCTTTCCTCAACAATTTATGTCAAACAAGACAACCTAACACAAAACGACCAATAAAGTGACAACATTGCTGTCTTCAGCAATTTATGTCAAATAAGGTAAACACCGGGGTGACAACATTGCTTTTCCCTTAGCAATTTATGTCAAATAAACAACCAAAATAGGTGACAACATTGCTTTCTTCAACAATTTATGTCAAATAAGACCACCTGACATAAAACAATCAGTATGGTGACAACATTGCTTTCCCTCAGCAATTTATGTCAAACAAAACAAACACCTGGATGACAACATTGTTTTCCCTCAACAATTTATGTCAAATAGGCACGAAGTCACATCGTCGCCAAGGTTTATACAACAAGCACTAACTCCATAGTTGCCAACATACTAAATCCATAGCTACCAACGTACATCTATACTGTACTAAATTCATAGCTACCAACGTACATCTATACTATACTAAATTCATAGCTACCAAAGTACATCTATACTGTACTTCTATCCCTCATACTTTATCTACCCATATTTACCCAACATATTTGAAGATAAAATATATATACATTTTAAATCATTTTAAACATGTATAAAACATTCATTTAACACCATCTCGAATAAACAAACAACATATATACACATAACACATATTTTTATATAAAATACTTCATATCTATGTGTAAGATGAAACTGACTACACACTCACTTGATTTAATGAAAACCGGGCAACAATTCGTTTCCTAAAACGATCGTTTCTAATAAAACCGAGAGTTTTATTGAGAAACCGGGCTCTGCAAAAGTCGGGCTTCGAAACCGAAAAAATAAATTTTCCGGGCTTTACGGGCTCTTCGTGGCGTATTACGGGCTTTGAAATAAGTACCAAGGCTTCGGGGGATATTAATATGAAAGAAATATGAGATTTAGGGTGAAAAATGGCAAATTTCCAAAGTTACCCGGGAGGTTTCGCATGGCTGCTATTTATAGGGGAGGAGGACCGAAGGCTCGGATCCGAACCGAGAAGAGGATGGCACGCGTCTGCGAGGCTCGGACCAGGTGGCTACTTCAGCGAGGCTCGAACTGGTCAGCTGCGAGCTTCGGATTGGTCAGCAGCCTCGGTCCAATGAGAAGAGTCCACGTATGCGAAGGGGTGTCCGAGGAGCATCCGCGGGGTGTCTCATGCAAGCCTGTCCGAATGCGAGTGGACCGCGGACTTGGTCCAATCAGAAGACGACACGCGAAGCTCGGTCCTATCAGGAGGTGCCACGTGGAGGCCTCACATGCGAGGGATGACGTGTCCGAGGTGTCTCAGCGAAATTTCTCGGTTTTGGGGATTTTTCTTGTTTTTCGCGCAAAAACTTCTAAAATCCATAACTTTCGCATACGAGCTCCGTTTTTGATGTTCTTTATATGCACGCGTAGCTAAAATTACGCTCTACAACTTTCGTTTAGAATTCGCCAGCTAATTTTGAATTTAAATTTTATATTATTATTTTTAACAGACCGGGACAGGAAATCCGTTAAAAATTCATAACTTCTTTATCCGACGTCCGTTTTCGTCAGACTTTTTACCGTTGTGCTCCTAATGACGAGACCTTCAATTCTCGTTTAGGTTGTGTCGGCTAAAAATCGCTCGATCTAAAATTCGAGTTTTTAGTTGTCTACTGCTAAACTGAAATTTCGAAAAATCATAACTTCCTCATACGAAGTCAGATTTGAGCGTTCTTTTTATCGAACTCCTCAGTTTAACGAATACTACGACTTTCGTTTAGATTACTAAGGCTAAAAAGTAGTATATCAAAAAGTCACTTTTTAAGACATTCGGCACCGTGCCGGTTTTGTCGCGAAACTTCGACAGGTCATAACTTCTTCGTTATAACTCGGATTTCGGCATTCTTTATATCCCCGAAATCCTTGTTTCGACCACTACAACTTTATGTAAAGATATCGGACTTATTTCACACTTTAAATTTTGACGCTTATTTTTATTTTTAATTAATTAAGCCCTAATAATTAAGCATAAAACACATAATTCAATAAAATTCACATAATTCCTTTTCATTTCTTCTAAATGAGTTACAAAGGTTAACCTAGACCATTATGTCAATATTAATGCCTAGCCTAGAAACACAGGCGTTACAAATAGTATGATACAGACTAATCTCAAAAAACTGACAATTATTTAATATTTATTTTTTATTTGTTGAGAAATTACTTAATGTATTTGTATTTTACTAGTGTAAAAGCAATTGGAAGTTGGAACACCAGAAACAAATGTGTATCATGATTGTTATTTTATTTAGAATACAATGTAATCAATTAAATAAATTTAAAGAACTTCTATATTTATCGAAACTTAGTTGGCTAAAATATATTTCTTAGTTGTCAGTAATTTTTTTTAATGTAGTACATATATCAACAGGTAAAAACAATCAAATATCATTATACTATTTAATCCAGATTTCGAAAAGCCACTAAAGATAATTTTGAACCAAATTTTTCTAGTTTATATAGTTTTTATTTTGAGGCATGATTTCGGCCCCCCTAAATATAAGGCTTGTGTTCCGCCCCTGGATGTTTGGTATCATTTTATATACATACAAATATGGAAATTATTTAATATCTATCTTTATTTAATTAAATAATTATTTAATTTTACTAAATTCCTATTGGTGAATTGTAGCACATAATAAATGTCAGAAAACAAGAATGAAAGAAACAATATTTTTAAAAAAAATTACTTTTTGTCTGCTAAGAATTATTACAAGGCCCAATTGATTCAACAATTAGATTATTGGAGTTATCGCGTGATATATATATATATATAATATATATATATATATATATATATATATATATATATATATATATATATATATAGACACACACACACAATAATAAATGAAGATTTTTTGTTACGTGGCATACTCTCATTCACTTTGTTACGTGACATTCAATTTGTCAAATATCATTTTATGATTATTTTGAATTAATTTTTTTTTCTACATGTCATTTTATGGGTTTTCCTATTTTATTAAATTCTACATAATATATTAATATAATAATTATAATAAATATAGTAATAAATGAATATCAATTTTATTAATGGACTTAACTTCTAATTTCAAAATTCCCAAATTAAAGTTCATTTATTTATTTATTTAAATATAAAAGATACAAAATATTTCAATTTTAATAATTCGTTATTTTTCTTATTTTCTTGTAAATCTAAAGTTCTCAAATCTTTAGACCCTTATATTTACCTATTTGATTTGTTTTTTGTTTTTTTTAATTAATCCATTTAATACATGGAAATTGAACTTAGGGTTTCTTGTTTATAGTGATTTCAAATTTCAGATAGTTTTTCGATTTGGAACAAAGAACACACGTAATCCTTTAGGGGTTTGTTTGTTCATCGATTTTTGTTGGTTGTGTGTGTGTCATCAACCTCGATAAACCTACATCTACAATTTAGGCTTTGTTTGCTCTTCGAGTAACAAGTTGATTTGATTTTTATATTTTCGTTAGATTTGATGATAGTGATTAACTGTAGTGGTTGTTAAAGGTGAACATATGTATCGGGGGTTGGTGATGGCGGTTGTTGGAGGTGGATAGGGGTACCGGTAGTTAGTGGTTGTTCGATTTTTTGATTAAGGAAGGGTATGTTGTCGGTGATATTGGTCGGATGTAGAGCTCGATGATATTAGTCAGAGGCGGCGACCGATTATGTGGTGTGGACTAGTGCTACTATTCGTGGCAGGTGATGGATTGATAGTTCAAGGTTTGATATGGTTGAAATGGTGAAGGGGATGCCTTAGAGGATGTGTCCCATCTTATGAATGAACAAGATTTTTAATAAAAAATAACAAATTAAAAAGGAAATAAATAAGGGTAATTTAGTCATTTTATGCCTACGAGGGACCCATCGTGCAACAAAAATACATCTTAGGGATCATCTGAATTAAAAACAAAAATTTAGAGACCAAACGTGCAAATTATCCCAAACAACATGGGCCATTCATATAATTTACTTTAAAATATATTTGTCTAACGAATTAAATAGAAAGATTAATATATAATAAGGTGAAAATTACCAAAAACTATTTATTTAAATTAACTTATTTAAGTTAATAATTAATTTTAATTCTTTTCTATCCAAAACAAAATGCTTATTAACAACCTTAAACCTAATAAATTAATAAGTCCCTTAAATACACAATTCCAAACGTGCCTAAATATATTCACACCAATTATTTGAGAAAAAAAATGTGGATAACATAAAAATAAAAAGAGCAAAGGCCAGTGGGCCTAGAATAACCCAACTCAGTACCCTAATCGCGAAACATGAATATAAAGCCCATCATGTGCTCGAATCTTCATCAGCGTCGCCGCCGGGAGAAACAAAGATGCAGATCTTCGTGAAAACCCTAACCGGGAAAACCATAACCCTCGAGGTTGAGAGCAGTGACACCATCGACAATGTAAAGGCAAAGATTCAGGACAAGGAAGGTATGATGTTTGCCGATATATTTAATTTGAACTCGAGGATTGAGATCGTCTATAAGCAAAACGCGATTGAATGATTTTGTATCGTAGGTATTCCACCGGATCAGCAGAGGTTGATCTTTGCCGGAAAGCAACTTGAAGATGGTCGAACTCTTGCAGATTACAACATCCAGAAAGGTTTTACTCTTGTCTGTTCATTGAAACTAACAATTTATGTCGATTTAATGAATTAAACTGTAATTGATAACGTATAGCAGAACTACTAAAATTCTCTATTTTTTTTTTATCGTAATTGTTCAAATTTAACCGATGATGAGTTCATTTGATATTAGTAATGGATCAGTATGATCGTCCCACTATAGTTTAGATGTTAAAAATTGGATGCTCACTAGATCCATTAATTTATCACCAAGAGTTGCCCTTTGAATTCATATTGTATTTTCATTGCTAGCATTGTTTATAAAAACAATACTAGAATTGCATGATAGCCATAACATTAACAAGTTTAGATTGAATGTTATCAAATTATACCAACATTTAAAATGCGATCTTGAAATGATTGTACAGAGTCCACCCTTCATTTGGTGTTGAGGCTGAGGGGAGGAATCATTGAGCCCTCTTTGATGGCATTGGCTAGGAAATACAATCAAGACAAGACCATTTGTCGCAAGTGAGTTGTTCTTCAAAAATATGTATCCGTTTTATATACTTTTTTTTTTCCAATATTTACTTTTGCGTTTTATTTTATTTTATAAGATTTATTGATCACAATGTATGGGCTTAATGGTTTCATTTTAGGTGTTATGCTCGCCTGCATCCAAGGGCTGTGAACTGCAGGAAGAAGAAGTGTGGCCACAGCAACCAGGTATTAATTAAATAATCCCTTCAAAAAATTTCTTTTGTTAAAATGCTTTAATGTGATGTATTTTATCGTATGTTTATTAATTTTTTTTTGTGTGGTTGCAGCTAAGGCCGAAGAAGAAGATTAAGTAGACTTGTGTATGTGTTGGAAGAGGAACATTTTGGTTAATTCTAGAAGGCTGCTTTTGTTTTTTAGTAATTTCCGTTGTTAACAATATAAAGTAAACTTGATGGGTTGTTTGTCAAATTCAAAGAAGCAGTATGGAATTTATGTTCTTCAAATTTTTTTGTATTCTTAAACGTTGCAAGAGTGTACAAGTAGTTGAAGCAGTTTTTCTTCTATTATGCCTGATAAAATTTAGTCATTTTTTGAAATAACCATAAAAAAGTCATAATTAGTGACCATAAAATCGTAAACAACTTTGCAAAATTTTCCTTGTGAATTTGAAGTGCCATTTTCGTAGATTTGGTGATTTATTTGGGATATCCATTTAATTAGTGAAGTACTTCAAAGTGCGTAATTGGCAATTTATAAAGTGTACAGAAATGCTGTCATTTTTATGCCACTTTACAAACCGTTTTCCCTAAAAAATACTCGGACGTTTTCCTTTCCCAAACCAATATGTTTAAGATTCTTTAAAGAAGAAAGTGACTACGAAAATATTGATCAACCAAGGTATTAGGTATACCATAGTCCACACACATCGACGTAGTTTTTGAGTTATGTAGAAGCAAGTTCTTAGATCAATTTCATCGTTGTTGATGCTGATGGTGTCGAATACATTTGTGCGAATCCAACGACTTCTTGCATACTCAATTGTGGCAGGAGTTTTAAAAACTCCTTCCCTTTCTCCTCATAGCCTTACGGAATAGTCTATGGTTGCTATATCTCTAATTTTAAGTAGCATAAAATAATTAGTTTATTTATTTATTTTAAATACATGTAGATATATCCTGAATATTTAATCCAGTCATTATTTTGCGATTGTAGATGTTTTATGAAAATGATGGAACAACGGAAAACATGTAAAATCCTCGTGCAACAATCATTGGAGATTACTTCACTATTGGAGGCAACTGAAAACTCAAGACTATCCAATAAATTGAAAAAATTGTTGGGCACAATCATTTTGGCGAGGATATGGTTCATCTAGAGAGCAACAAATGAAGCGAAGTTTAATAATAAAAGACGTAATCTGATAATGGTATTCGATCTAGTTACTTCTTATGGGCGAAATCTAAGATGAAACTTAGGTCATGTTTGTTTACCTATTATTGTCTCTTAATAAGAGGCAACTTTAAATTTGACCAGTTCGGAGCATTTGTTTACTTCTTATTTTCGCATCTGAATTTGAAAGGCACATACGAGTGAACAAGACTTTGGAGGGAGTTCTCAATGGAAAAAGGACACACTTGCATATTAGGCCTTTATGCACAAACTTCTCCTTCGCCTTCAATCGACCTCCGCCACTTCATCTTCATTTGAACAAATCACACCGATCTCTCCTTGCACCACTACCAACCCTAAAATCCTTCATTTTATGGTCGTCAGAGCCTCCTGACCTCCTTCACATCATCAGCATCTCCTAACCACAACCTCCTCACTCCACACATCCTCTAATCTCTCTCTCTCTCTCTCTCAATCAAGCTGTGATGAATTGTTGTTTAATTTTGGATTAAAACTCATATTCATCCTCTTGGTATTTTGAAGGTTCAAAGTATGCTATATAGTTGCAGTTTGGTCTGTCCATATCCGAAACAAGGATCTAGTTGACTATTTTATGTAAGATAGTATTATATGCAAATAGGGGTACATACTTGTACAATGAAGGTTCTTCTAGAAAAAACTTGGTATTTAAGCATGTCCATTGTATACATCATTATTTTGAGATACGGATACGAAGTGAAATTTTAATCCCATGAGGTTTAATGCAATGAAATTTTACAGAAAGATCACCTTTTGATTGTGACAAGTTTAAGTCAAGTATGTCCTGATTCAATCAGGGTTACACAAAGCATAGATGGGGAAAACATCACAGGAATTTCCTACACCATAACAACCAAAGATGACTGCGACCAAAATCAACAAAAAAACCTTTCAACAAGGTAATATAACAAAACAAAAAGTGATTTCACTGAAGAAAGAGAAGGACACACACAACCAGAATTGTCACAAAGTAATATAACAATTCTAGTTGCGTGGGAACAATCAGAGACAAGGCATGGGCACGCTGCCAGGGATAGGAAGAAACAACTTCTACATGAAGAAGCAGACATGTTTCCACTGTGGAACACCTGGACACATTGTCAGAAATTGTCCAAATCGTGCGTATGTTCCCTACTACAAACAAGGTTGGAGAATATGCCAAGAGGGAGATCCTCCAAAAGAAACCCTTCGAGGTCATGTTCACATAATGGTGACTGGAATGCTAAGAAGGGAAAGAATCAATCTCCCAAGGACAAGAAGGGAATGTCTAACAAGAAGCTAAATTCAAGAGATGGTTCTGTTAGACCAAGATCGGTTAGGTCGAAGTCATCTCGGAGGTCAGTTTCAAGTTCTAAAACGAGTGCTGAGGCATCCATTCGATCAAACAAGAAATGAGTTAAACCAGACTACAGATGGGTACCAAAAGTTCACACTCCTAAATCATCTAATGATTCTAACATCTCTTCATCTTCTGTGTGTGATAAACATGATATGTCATGGGAAAGAGTAACGCGTGTAGATAGTGATGGTTAACCCAGCTTCAAAACAGTCTGGGTTCCAAAGACCAACTAATCCCGCACTATGTGTCGGAGCAACTATGGAGGAATATCATCAGACTTCAGTTTGTTGATAATGGCTGTTCCAAGCACATGATAGGAGACATCTCTCATCTATACAACATTCATAACTTTAAGTGAGGGTATGTGTCCTGCAAGATGGAAGAAAGAAAGTATCATAGATGGGGATCACATTTAATGGTGTGATGAATATTGAATATCTTAACTTTGTTGCGGAGTTGAAACACAGCTGATGCTGAACACGTTGCTGCATCTGCGTGCTGTTCTCAGGTCATTCGGATGCAATTTAAATTGTTGAATTACAGTTTGAGTTTTCTTCTCGATACTTCTGAGTTTTTCTTGAAATGATCCGTTTTGAAGACAATTTTTAAACTAGCTCATTTATTTTATTTCCTTTCTTCCCCATGCGTAAATTAAGGGGGAGAAATCAAAATACAAAAAAATTAAAAAATCAAATACACAAAAATATGTGTTCTTTTGTAAGTATTTTTGGGAAGTGATATGAAGTTTAGTGTTAAAGGGCAGTATGAAATTCATGTAATGCACTGAAGCTAAATTGTTTAGACTCTGCGTTCAATGTGCTGGTAGGCACGAAAGATTCAAAAGGACTAGACATAACTGACAATGAAAGGTCTTGACAATGTTAACTCATATGGATTTAGATAGTTACATTTGGACTGACCATACGATGCTTGGATAGATTGAGCAGTGAGATAAACAAGGTAGCCTACGAGATACATTAAAGTTACTTATCATCTAGAACTGTGGCTCAACACTTCTTCGATGTACAAACTTATGTCTTTAATTCTGGTGCTGATAGGGTGACTGGGGATTCTGATAAAGTAAGTCGGTGTGAAATTGTTTTTATTTCTTATCCTCTATGTTAGTCATATGTTGCCCCCTTTGCGTTATCGGAAGATCGACCTGGGACGCAAAATATGCATCTCTATTTCTATGCATCTCTCTCTCTCTCTATGCATCTTTCTATCTATCTATGTCAGTTATATGCTGTCCCCTTTGCGTGATCAGAAGATCCGACCTGGGACACAACATATGAACCATTCTATCTCTCTAACCCTCCATCTATGTTAGTCATATATTGTCCCCTCTGCGTGATTAGAAGACATCTGACCTGGGATACAGCATATGCATCTCTATATCTATATTCTCTCTCAAATAATTGAGCACTCACCTAAAGTAAAGAGCTTTTTGGAATTCATTGATTGCTAAGGTATGTCGTGAACTGGGGAACACGTTCTAGTGAACTTAAAATTGAATTGGTTCATGATTAAAGGTTGACTGTAGATCTCGTTGCTGAATTTAAGTGGACAACAATATCCTTGGTCGTCATCAACAAAATGGTCTATTTAGGAATATAATCACAATGTCTTGTCATTTATAATCTGTCCAACTTGTCAATATCCTTTGTGTTTAAGTGGACTACAATATTGGTGATTAACCAGAGCCATTCATGCATGTGTGTGCTGAGAAACGATGTTAAAATTGCTTGACAACTTTGATCCCAAAAAGTTTTAAATTTAGTTATTAAATAAACAAATGTTTTATTTTATTTTATTTTATTTGTTAAATTTGTTCATACTTTTCTTCTATGCACAAATTTAGGGGGAGAACTAAAAAAATCAAACAAAAATCATAAAATTTAAAAAATCCAAAAATATGTTTATTTCTGTTTTTATTCCTTTTTCAAAAAAAAAAAAAATCCAAAATCCCAAAATATTTTATTTTGAGTGTATTTTTAATTTTAATTTTATTTCTTAGTTATTTTATTGTGTGCTAAGTATTTTTACTTTTTTTTTTTTTTTTTTTTTTTTTTTTTGATCTCAAAGTTTCGTTTGTCTTACAAAGGGAATTCAAAAAGAAGAAGAGATTCAAGGAGACTGTATCGAAATTTTCCGAGCAAGGAGAAGAAACTTGGAAAGGAGTTGATGGTCATTACACTTCACTCTATTTTCACAAGGAATTGAAGGATTGGAACTATACAAATTGTCAGTTAGGCAGTATCTTTCTAAGAACTGTCGTATTTAATGAATTAAAAGTATGAAACTATATATATATATATATATATATATATATATATATATATATATATATATATATATATATATATATGTTATGGCACTATGGCGATGCACCTCGCAAGGTATGATTATCGCTGAACGTCTCACCAAGGGCCAAGTTAACTTGTTAACTTGAAAAACTGTATTGAGATCTTTGATCTAGGATATAGAGGGGATAATATCAAAACTAGCCATGAGTAGTTCTCCGATACTCAAAAAATCGCAGTGCGTTCCTCCGTGTTCACACATATACTATGAGTAGTCAATTTTTGAGCCAAGGCTGGGTCCTTGAACAACTGTGGTGAGAAGGGTCTTTATGATTCTGTGATCCACAATGACTTTTTATTCATGGTTACTTTCAAGACACATATGTGATCGACAAAGAACTTTCATTCGAAGGAACTGGAAGTGAAAATTATTTTTCAACATTCAATCTTTCAACCCTAGAAGCAATGTGAAGCTATACTTGAAGTTATGTGACAGATTGCATTGAATCCTCCTCAATCAATTTGCTGCTATCTGTGAACCTTCTGAAGTGATCCAGAAGAATCGGTCTCTCTGTCATTATCTCTGAAGTTTTTCAAAGCCGAAAGTGCTGATTTTCAAGAACCTTTATAAGAAGCCTGTACACCCAATGTGCGTTCAAGGTCAAATGTTTGAAGGAATTCCAACTGTTCATGATAAAGTTATTCATGTAGAAATTCATATGTTCATCTTGAATTTGTGAAGAAATCGAAGATAAAAGCTGAAGTCAAGAACGAGGAAAATATTGAAAAAGAAAAGAAAGCTATAAACCAAGGGGGAGATTGTTAGGTCACAAATTGTGGTTTATACTTTGCTTTTCATAAAATATTAGATTTCTCGGTCTAGGACTAAAAACACCATGTTTTGGTGTTGTTTGGACCAAAATCACATTTGATTTCGGTTAGGCTTAATATTGTTTTGTTTGGGTTTTGGGCTGGTCTGGGCCTTTGTTATTAGGTCTAGGTATATATAGTGTTATTTTACCCTTGTAAAGTGAGTGAGACGTTTTTGTGGTGCTCCATAAGCCAAGAACATGTTCAAGAGAGAAACAAAGAGAAAACCAAGTGTAATTATAAATCTTATGTACCCGACTATTCATTTATAATAGTGGGCATTGAAGATTAATCATCTTGTTCTGATTCCATATAACATCTTGCATCATTCACTATATTGGGATTCCACACCATCATAGTGAATTCGATTGATACATAGCGATTTGGGATTTTACAATGGTGATGACGACGACTTAGGATTTGCGGAGTGAAGGGAAGGAGAGAATGATCAGCGGGTGGAGATGTAGAAGAAAGAACGTGCAGTAGAGGAAGGCAGAGCAAGTTATTGACAAAAAGCCCTAGCTCTATTCAAGATTTAATTAATTATAGGCTAGGAAAGCGCATTTGAAAAATTATAAAGCGACATGCTTCCACGATACGCATTTTATGAAAGGCGCCCTCCGTGTTTTTTACTTTTATGTTTTGACACTAAATTTAGGGCACACACAAATGCGTGTACTCTATCCTTCAACTTTTGGAAAGCTGACAATAATTTTACGACACACAAAAAATGCGTATCGGAAATCAATGCGTGTCATTAAAGGGTTGTTTTCTAGTAGTGTATGTAGTTACAGTTGGCACTAGTTTTAACATGGATTGTTTGTAACATCCAAAAATTTTACGCCAAATTTAAACTTTTCCAATCATAAATAAAACCAGATAGTATTTGTTTAAAAAATGTTTTCAAATCATTATTCATCAGAGTGTCCCAATAACCACATCATAAGGATGAGGAGCGGTACGGTCACGCCTTCGCCTTGCCATGATCTCCTGAAGTACCTGAAACAATAAACTGAAAACTTGGGCTTAGCGAGCTACCCCCAAAATACCAATACCACACCGATAATACTATATCAGTAACAGACAATCAATAACAGGCATACTGGGCCATCTGCCTGACTGGACCCCCCTGCAAGGCCTACAGTCTAGCTGAATCTGTCCCGAGCCTTCAACATAATTGGACCGCCACATGGGCCTACAGTCTCCCCGGACCGCTCATAGGGTGTGTTGGCCTTCAACACAAAGCAAGACCGCCTCAACCCAAGCAACAAGCAAATAACCATGTGCACATAACTAACATATATTGACATATGCAAACATCAACATATCTATCTCACTGAACATCAATCATAGCAATCTCTCATAACTAGAGCACCGACCTAGCAGGTCACTAACATACCAATCCTTACGGATCATACGAGCATAACATACTATCTATCCTGATTCCGATCTAACAGGTCATAACCACATGCAACATACCATAACAATAACCACTAAAGGGTCGACCTTGGTGCCTTAGACCCTATTGATATATTGAGGATAACTCACCCTGCAGATGTCGACTCGGTAGATGAACTCCAACTCTCGGATCACTGCCAAAAACTCCACCACCTATTACCATAATATAATCATACCCATAAGTTCCCAACCTTTCAAGGTACCCCATAAGCCAACTAATCAAACCCTGGTCAAAGTCAAAGTCTCCAGTCAAGGTCAACAGTCCATGTTGACCCTAACTCGCCGAGTACCCTCGGCTACTCGCCGAGTTCCTTGAAGTATTTGTCCACTCGCCGAGTCACCGGAGTGACTCGTCGAGTTCCTTCCATTTACGATCGAAACTCTAAGGCCACTTGTCGAGTTTCCTTCTTGCAACTCGATGGTTACACACGCATATATAAATTGGGGATACCTCAACCGACTCGCTGAGTTGTTCATACAACTCGTCGGGTCTACGACAATCTTCATCGGACTTGCCGAGTTGTTCATCCAACTCGTTGGGTCCAGGCTCATCTTCATGTGACTTGTCGAGTCAACCTTGCGACTCGTCGAGTTCCTTCAGTCCATAAGCCATACAGACTCTTTTAAGCCATGTGGTGGCTCCAAATTACAGATCCAAGCTTCTAAGGCATGCTTTTCTCGTAAAGTTGCAAACTTTACGTGCATGCATAGCTAAAAAGGCTCTAAATATCAAATCCAATCTCACAATGGGGTTTCATACTCAAAGAGGCTTCATACATGACCAAACTCGGAGCTTTATGACTCTAGAACCCAAGAAGGGTCCAGATCTGAAGTTACAACTTCAGATCTAGCTCATATCCCAGATTATCATCTCAACCAAACCATAAAAGCCCTAAATCTTAACCAAAGAGGTCTAGAAGGAAAAATGAAGTAAAGGTGACAACTTGATACCTCTAAGTGATGCTAACTGAGGTAGATTTCTGATTCCCACGCCTTCCTTGCTCCTAGTCTCTTGCCCTCCAAGCTCTTCCTTTCCAAAAACCTCCTTTCTAAAGCTTAAGACACACAAGAACGAAGCACCACACAAATTAGGGTTTTCTGAGCTCTTAAAGGACTGCAAGGAGGCCAAAGGAGGCTTATGCTTCTTTAAATAGGGTGCAGAACCCCACGTTTTAGGGTTTCATCTGCTAGCTCCTACTCGTCGAGTTCTTCATTGACTCGGCGAGTAGACCACTGAATATGCGATCCATCCCGCTGCTACTCGACGAGTAGGGAAACCAACTTGTCGAGTAAGTCTTAAAACCAAATAAATTTTCATTTAAATCGATACCTGAGAATCGGGGCGTTACATTGTTAAACTTGAATAATAGCTATTCACAAACACAAATTGTTTGCATTAGTGGTAGAAATCATCTATTGATGGTTTCTGGCAAATCCATCAAATACCAAGATGCTATGTCAGATCTCGAATCTGATAATGACTTAGAGTCATGAACATAAGATGTAATCCATGTATGATAATCAAGTATGGTCTTGATTGAACTTCCTCTCTTTATAAAAGATAGGAGTAAGTGATTATTCTAGAAAGAATATATTATATGGATAATTATATGTAATGCCCGTGTTTCTGGGATTGCCATTTTTAGCAATGTAATAGTCTAGGTTAACCTTTGTAACCCCAATTTGAAATAATAAAAATGTATTATTTGTGAATTATGTGAATTATGTGATTTATGTGTTTATTTTCTTAATTATTATAATTTAATGAATTAAGAATAAAATAAGCGTCAAAATTAAAGTGTGAGATAAGCCCGATATCTTTGCATAAAGTTGTAGTGGTTGAAACAAGGATTCCAGAGATATAAGGAATGCCAAAATCCGAGTTATAACTAAGAAGTTATGACCTGTCGAAGTTTCGCGACAGAACCGGCACGACGTCGAGTGACGTAAAAATATGAATTTAAGATAGAGCGATATTTAGCCTTAGCGATCTAAACGAAAGTCGTAGATTTCGTTAAACCGAGAGCGTGCATAAAAGGAACGCCCAAATCTGACTTCGTATGAGGAAGTTATGATTTTTCTAAGTTTCGACTTAGCGGTATGCAGCCCAAATACTCGATTTGAGATCGAGCGGTTTTTAGCCGAAACAATCTAAATGAGAATCGAAGATCTCGTTGTTAGTAGCGAGACGATGAAAAGTTAGGCGAGAACGGACGTCAGACAAAGAAGTTATGAATTTATAACGAAGTTTTTCTGTCCCGGCCTTCTAAAAATAAATAATAAAAATAAAAGTCAAAATTAGCCGACGGAGTCTAAATGAAAGTTGTAGAGTATGGTCTGACCTTCGCGTGGATATAAAGAACGTCGAAAACGGAGCTCGTATGCGAAAGTTACGCAATTTAGAAGTTCGACGAGTCAATTACGCCCCGCGTACTCAGTCGGATGCAACTTGTCTGACCAATACTCGAGTGCCACTAGTCGACGCACGCAGTGACGTCAAAGTACGCCCCGCGTAACCGAGTACGCCCTGCGTAATTTGAGATTACGCCCCGCGTAATCCCAGACCCTCAGCCTATAAATAGAACTCGAAATCAGCCATTTTCTCTTGTTCAAACTCTTCCCTCTCTCTAAGTTTTGCCTCGATTTGCGTGCCAATCATATCCCGAAGCCCCGGTATCATTCCCGAGCCCCGAAGCAAGATCCGAAGCCCCGAGGATCCCGAAGAGCGTTATTCCCAAGCCGAAGCTCTGCCCGCGAGGATTTCGGTTTTGGTGAAGATCTTCCAGATCTATCGAAGTATACTACTTCTATAAGCCGTAGTGCTGTCGGATCATCTTCTGATCAAGTGAGTGTATAGTCCCTTTTCAATACGCGATATTATACAAGTAATTTTTCAACGTATTTAAGAATACGGGATGTGAATGTGTAGTTATTTTCTTTCCAACGCAATATTATGAAGTATTTAATATAAAATACGTGCTACGTGTATATATTTTGTGGTTATATGTGTGAATGTATATTCACTCTCTTCTATCTCATAGATCTGATATATTCTCTATGAAATACGTGTTATGTGTGTATGCCTCATCTGTTATGTGGAATATGTATTGATTAAAGCATGCCATACAGGTTTTTAAACAGTGTGTAAAAATGTATATTTTTATCTACTAATATGTTGGGTAGAACATGGGTAGATAATTAGTGTGTAATAAACAGATGAGAGGCCTCGGTGTTATTGGTGTTATTCTAGTCATTCAGCAGAGTATGAATGACGACCACAGACTATTCTAGACTGTCCTGTGGAACACTAGCAGGCTCATTACCTGTAGGTGTTGCGAACGACGTGTTCACCGGTGTACTCTATCCCCCACATGGTTGCCTTTAGGACACTTATTGTTGAGGAAGCCCCTTTGCAGTAATGTCCGTCCCGATGAAAATCCTGAAATAAGTTCCTTATAATAGACATTATTTTTAGGAACGTAAGGTGAGGATAACGGGAATGAGTAATCGGGTTTATTGTTGATTGTTGTAATTAAATATAATTATTGTGGGTTTGAAAACCCTATATGCTCACCAGGCTCCCAAGCCTGACCCACTCAGTTGATTTGTATTACAAGAAGTGGCGCAAGAGCTTAAGATGGGTGAATCATCAAGTTGTTTTGTTTACAAGTCTGTATATGTGTATATTTGTTGAATGACTTGTAATGTTATCGTTTATGCTTTATGATCTATATCAGAACATGACATCCCGACTTTTGATTATGAAATGAAATCATATTTCTATATGAAATGTTTTGATAAATATCTATTTTATCATGTTTTGTTTTTGGGAACAAATTCCGCATCTCTTTTAAAATCAAACGGATTTACTCTGAAAATGTTTAAAAAGCATAAATGAAATCGGTCTTTTCTGGCCGAGATTTTGGGGATGTCACATTATACACATTTAAAGAAGACTTGTTGTAAAAGGATTTTCTTATACTCATGTCATTGACTATGGTCCTTATCATACTCATGACATTGATTATGATCAAACCTTTTTCACAAGTAGCTATGATTAGATCAACACAAATATTATTTACTATAAATCATATTCTTAATATGAGATATAGCAAATAGATTTCAAGAAAGACCGTTTTTCTTAATAGACATCTACTAGAAGATATCTATATAAATTAGCATGGAGGTTTTCTTATTCCGTGTTATCCTAACAAAATATGTAAATCTTGAGATCCACTTGTGGATATATAGCAAGCATCTCAATGTTGCAATAATCATTTTAATATAAAAGCATAAGGTATGCTTTTATATCAAAATGAATAAAACATGTGTGTTTACTAAGAAATAGTGGGAGCATAGTGACATTCCTAATCTTATATGAGTGAGACATACTTAATCATAATAAATTACATTCTGACCATGCCAGACCTTTTCAACTTGACTCGGAATGCATTTCTAAAATTAAAGACTTAGGAAAGACAAGATACATTCTTAGAATGTAAAATCTATAGAGATAGCTAAAATAAATGTTAAAAGTTTTATATATTTATGCATATATGAACAACATCTTGAAAGAAATCAAGAAACAAAATTCCTGTGGGGGAATCTTGACATTGTCACATGGCACTAAGTTTTGAGCCAACCTCAAAAGGACCTAACTCTTAGGTTTGAACTAGATGAAATGATTTATATTCGATTTTCTTGGCAAATGAATTCTCAGTTTTTCCATATTATGCATAATAACTGGTATATGATCATGCTATGAGCATATCATAAGATACCAATTAAATACATAGTTAAGTCACCGGATGACTATCAGAAATTCTAAGAGCATTTTAGAAGAACTAAGATAATGTATGAGACAATTAGTTTAGAATAAAATCTTCATGTAAAGAGCTACACAAGATTCTGATTTCTAAGAAAATATAGATAATTATGAATTATAATTAGATTGTGACTTCATTGTGGGATGAAGAGTAAGTTTAGTTGGAATGAGGCCCAAGCAAAAAAAAAATGACACAATCTAATACAAAATAAGAATACACTACTTTAGAAGTTGAAATATAAATATGAGTGGATGAATGAGTTCATTGAAAAACTATGTTGATTTCTGCTATTCAACGATCACATAGAAATCTTTGTGACTTCGAGAGTATACTTAATTGAGCTATGAGACTCTATGTCTCTAAAGAACACCAATCATATACTCCAAGATATTTAAATATACCTAGAGTAAAGTCAAATATGGAGATGATAGCATTTGCAGAATTCACACAAATTAAGTTCAGTCGAACCCATTAATAAAGTCCTTGTTATAAGATAAGTATGAATGGTAACACTTCAACTACAATACTTTATTATTCTAGAAATGGGATTTTGATTTGGATTTAGTATTTGGATATTGGAACATTGTGACAACAACTATTATATAATGTTTTGATATACTGGGATATGATCATAAAATTGATACTTGTTGTGTTCCATATTAACATGTTTAATCCATGAATAATCTTATTATTCTAAAGGTTCATAGTCAGGAAATTATGAAGTAAGAATAATATGAATTGGATTGGTTAGCTTTCTCTGAATGAAGGTAGGCAATGGGATGTAACCAAGCTTCATAAGTACTTGTCAGATAAGTAGTATTGAACTAACCCGCATCAAGATCACCTTATGGATCGCTATCATGAATGATACTTGATTAAAAGGTACTATCTTTGTATCCTTAACACCTGAGATACATAGTGGGACTTAAGTGTAAGGAGTACTATGCTTTGATATGATCAAACGTTGGTCCTTAACCGGGCAGTTATAAAAGCCATTTTTAGGTATAGTGTGAACTATGCAAGAGGCTTATGTAGCAAGATGGGATTTGTTCCTCTTATGTGTTGAGAGTTAAAAATCTAAGGCGCCTTACCAAAATTTGAACACCTAATGAGATTGATCGTGATCCGTATCTCATGTTTAACATGATGTCTATGACAAAGGGATAACTGATACACGCAAAACATGCCATAACATATCCGATCACAGAACAACCATGCACTTCGGGTCTACTGTGTGAATGGTCCGCCGCTCCGACCAACAGTCCACCTGGTCCACCCTCCGAGTCTAGCCATATACATCGAGTCTGCAGTGTGATTGGTTCGCCCGCACCGGTCCTTCAATCCACCTGGTACACTCAGTGAGTCTACAGTATGACTGGTCCGCCCGCACCGGGCCTTAAGTCGGCCTGGTCCACTCTCCGAGCCTCGTCACGTCTGGTCCGCCCTCTTGGGGCCTACAGCCTATCCGAACCGCTCGCTGGGCCTTCGGGACAACCGGTCCGCCCTAGGTATCTTGGCCTACAGCACAAAGCAGGACCCGCCTCAACCCAACCCCAGTCCAACAACCATGTGCACATAAACATAAAATCATATAACAATTCACAGTCAACAAGCCGATCTAACAGATCACATAACATATCATCATCCTAACCAGGATACCGACCTAACCGGTTACTAGCATAGCATCACCCTACATAACAGGATACCGATCTTAACTAGGTCTCTAACATATACCATCCTAGCTACCAGGATGCAAACATATCCAAGCAGTAACATAACAACAAATACCCGGATCTCAATCCGATAAAGGGCCGGCCTTGGTGCCTTAGACCCTGTTGATATAGTGAGGATAACTCACCTCGCTACTGCCGAAACTCTGAACTGAAGAAGCAGAATCTCGAATCACCGACTCACCAAAAATCCCAAACTAGCCAACATAGCACAAATAATCATTAGGCTAAGCACAATACCCTTCCAAGGATAAATTGACCAATTTACCCAACACTGGATAAGCTCTCAAGCCCACTAATGGCCCAAAGTACAAAAGTTCGAAGCAAGCCCACTATTGGCCCAATTTACTAAATTGGGCCCACCTCACCAAATGGGCCTAGACCCATGATCCATAACAACCAATGGGTCCACAATACTTTATCCATAATGTCCAGTCACGGCCCAAAATCCAGCAGCCCAATAATAGCCCAATCCCTAAGGCCCAAAATGAAAGACCCAATAGAGGGAGTACGCTGGGCGTACACGCTGATTCGCAACTGGGGATCGGGGCACTAACCCGCTACGCGGGGCGTAACTTCGTTGCTCATTAAGTCCTCATAACTTCTTAATGACTTAAGCTCTTAAGCCCAAACTTCAGATCCTTAGGCCAAATATGCCTAAGATTCATAAAGTCTCAAATTTTATCACTTAGGACGTCTATAAAGCTCTTAATCCAAGGTCTTAATCCATTAAGACCTACACATCTCACACATGGAACAACCACAACCCTTGGGACCTCATTTTTCTCACTCAAGACCTCTCCAAAGGTCTGAAAGGACATATAATCTCGACCAACTCAAAACATGCATCAAGATGAGGACTTTTGGGTCAAGAATGATGTCAAAACTTCACAACACTTAGATCTATGCAATATAAATGACAAGCAAGAAGCTTTATATCTCACTCAGATAGGCTCCAAAGGATGATATCTTTCTAGATCTATAAGCTCCAGCCACTCAACTCCTTCTTTGACAACTTCCTCTTTCTTCTTCTAGCCTCTCCTTTACCAAAATAAGCTTTCCAAGGCCAAACACACCCAACAATGGAGGTGGAACGACTATCTAGGGTTTCTGAGGTTAAGGGAGAGCTTATGGAGGCTAGGGTATGAACCAACATGTTCCTTATATAGTGGCTGACCCTAATTTTAGGGTTTTAGAACTCTGAGAGTACGCTGGGTGTACCTTTAGTACGCTGGGCATACTCAACCTTGCACCCGCGTCCAATTACACACTTACGCTGGGCGTAACCCAGCTTATGCTGGGCGTACTCGGCGTGTCCCCAAATTTCATATTTGGCCCTCTTCTTCCACTTTTCCCACAAGATGACCAAAATACCTTTCCTCTTAAATCCCGGGGACTCACAATTAAGTACTCTTAGGAACAGGGCGTTACAGAGTGGTGGCCTACGGAGTGGTAGCTTGGAAACGAAAAGAGGGGGGCCAACCGTGACCAACGTAGCCGTGACCAACTACTTTATGAAGGCTTTCATATCTTACTCTCATTCTTGCACAAAACTGTAAGTAGCTAGCATGCATGTAGTGTTCTCTCTCACTTTTGGTTCATTTTTTGAAGATTAACTCTCTTGCCTATGCTCTCTTGATGTTCATATTGGTTATGAACTTTAAGCTTATGAGTCTTAAAAGTTTTATACAAAGTGTTGAATCTATATGCCTAAGAATCATCATGGAGTGATATTGCTAATAATATATGATCCTATAGAGTCACACCTTTATCAAATTTTCATATTTTGTATATTTATTATTCTTATGATTATTAGTAAATAATATCAATTCTTGTATTCAATTAGGGAATAATTACTGTTATGTGAAAATAATAACTATAAGAGAGTATAACTAGTTATTATTTCATAAGGTATGAATTAATAAGTCATGCACAACCTTTTGGACTAGTTGAACTCTTTTGTCTTTTACCTAAAGAAAATGTTTATATTTTATAAACTTTGAGTTTATAAAATTTAAAGAACCCTTCTCTTTTCAAGAGGTATGACCAAAAATACTAAACAAATATGGGGGATGCTTGTCAACCTCCGTTCTTTGTCCCCCCATGCTTCTAAAGGCTACCATTACTTTAGAGTATTTTAATGGTTACATCTTACTTTTCATGGAGTATTTAGAGGAGTGTCTTGCTTGATTTTTGAGCAAGTTTTTAGCTCTTCTTTTCTTCTCTTTTTTCTATCTAAAACCGTGAGTTTTATGCCTCTACAACACTCTCTCTTTTGAAGCTAGATGTTGGTGTTTAGAGCCTTACTTTGTGTCTTACTTTAGTGCTTAATTGCTTAAGCACCTAAGGCTTAAAGAAAAAAGTAGCATTCTAAGTGCCTTAATCTTGACACTGGAAGGAACTAACATTCTAAGTGCCTTAATCTTGACAGTTGATACACATAGAGAAAATCATACTCTTTGATTTTTTTGCTATCTCCATCAACACCCCAAAACCAAGTGGGTTCAAAGGCTTCAAAGGTTATCATTATAAAAACTTATTGGTTGTTTTTATTTCATTTTAACATCTATAAATGGATCCATGATGGTTTGGTTTTGTTATGAACTAAAAATAAACTTGTTATTTTTAAAGTCTTCCGTTGCGGTTTTTTTGAAAAACAAACTTATATTTTGTTTCAAAACACATCAATGATATCAGAGCCATTCAAATCAACCCTTTAAAAAAAGAAGTGTTTACAAAAGCATTGTTTCCAAGACATTATTTAAAAGTCAAAATCGATTTCCACATAATTTTCAAAACATTCACATTATTAGAGTTTTCCTAGAAATCATAAGCCCAAAACGCGAGGATGTGTACGGTCACGCCTTCGCCTTGACAAGATCCGCTGAAGTAAAACTGAGGCCTAAAACCAAAGATCTAGAAAAGGCCCACTAATGGCCCAATTTTTGAATTGGGCCCAAGCCTATATGGGTCTTATCCTAAGCCCATATTTTCCTTAAATACAAATTAGGCTACTACAAACACCCCTTGGGACAAACTTGGTCAAAGACATAAGTCAAAAGTCAAAGTCAATGACCCAGGTTGACCCAACTTGTCGAGTTTCCTTCATCAGAATGAAAAATCGAGAAGAACCAATCCAACTCGTCGAGTTCACCCTAAAACTCGTTGAGTTCGTCAAGAACCAAACATCTTAATCCATTAAGCCGACATAATCGAAACTAACAACTTCCCCACTCAGATCTTAACTGAAATAACGTCTAGAAGGGTAAAATTTCCAACTTTACCCCTAGGGACCTCCAAGTGGGCTCAAAACCCAAATCCTAGGCTTAAAAGGTTAAGGGCTTAATTAATAATCACTTAATCACCAAGACAAGGCCCCAAAATACAGATCTGGTCCTTTAAGGCTACATGGCCACATAAATCTACCAACTTTACACTCATAAAGGGCTAAGGGAGGCTCAAAAGCTCACAAGAGACCAAAAGAAGAGCTTAATAGATGCATGAAGCGCTTAAGACCATAAAGTTGGCACCTTTATGGCAAAAGAACTCATGAATATCATATATATGAAAGAATAAACACTTGGGACTTCTACTTCCCCAACAATCACCCATCAATAGCTAAAAGCATGTAATTGAACCAAAGAAGATATCTAAGCATATATTAAGCAAGGTTTGAACTTTATACCCAAAAATGTGCTGGAAATGGAGCAGAGAATCAAGATCTGAAAGCTCCTACTTGAACCACCACCTTGCACCAAGCTTTTATTACCTTTAATGAGCTTCCAAAACACCAAAACACACCCACAATGAGCTCACAACACTCAAGGAGGCTCCAGGGTTTCAAGATTAGGTTTAGGGGCTATGGAGGCTGGGAATGAGGCTACCAACTAGAACTTAAAGTGTTTAAATAGGGTGCAAAACCCGAAAATTAGAGTTTCTCAAACAACGTCCAACTCGTCGAGTTCCCTTCACCAACTCGACAAGTTGGTACTTAAAAACACGCGCCCCAAAAGCTTCCAACACGTCGAGTTTATGCCATAAACTCGACGAGTTGGCCCCTATAAAGGGAATTTATTTCCATAAATGACGTTCTAGATTCTGGATGTTACAACCATATTTTATATGTTAGAATGCTTTTTTTATGTTTGATAATATTTGGTTTTTGGAAAACAAGCATAAATTTCTTTTGGTTTAGAAAAATCCATATTTGTGTTCTTTGGCAACTTCTTAGTTAAAATTGTTTATTTTTATATATAACCATTTTCATGCATTTTGGTTATATAAAAGTTTCCTTAGAAAAAGTAAAGAGTTGTTTGTTATAATATTTGATATGTTGTTGTGTATAAACAAGCCATTTGGACCTTTGTGTTGTGTTTGGTTGATATTTATTTATTCATAAGATGTAATAGATAAATAGGTAATTTTTTCATTTGTTGATTTGTTGTAATAAATTAATTAGACTAGTTGTATTTCCTTTCAAATGCTTCAAGATGAAGAAATGACCTCTTTGAAGATTAATTAATCACTTAAGACCATAATCCCAACCATAAGCTTCTACTTTTGGTTTTGGGCTTAAATATAGTCTTAATGGGTTAAGTGTTACAACGTTCACAACATGAAGATTTGAAGTCTTTTTTGCAAGCAAGAGTTGACTTGATAAGTGTCCCTTAAGTCCTTTAGTAAAGACTTAATAATTCTTATCCTTTAGTAAAGACTTAATAATTCTTATGACGGCTCACAAAAATTATTACTAGACATGGTTTGGTTTATATACATTATAATACATGCATGTGATATTTAATTTTATGTTATTGTATGTTATGTTTTATGTATGAAAACGACATGTCAAACAACATTTTAACATAAGATAATATTACTTGGAGTTTGAGTAAAAATATTTAAAAGATAATATAAGATGTTTATAAATGGATATTTATAAAAACGTTTTTACCGGTTACCGGTTAAAAATCAATTTTCGTTGAAAATTGTTTAATAGTAAAAATTATAAATAACCAACTTTAAATATTTGAAATGGTTTAAAAGGTGTTTAAACATTATATAAACTCTATGTGTTTATAATAAAAAAAGAGTTTTTATTAAAAAGACTAAAATCGGTTTGTAGCGTTATAACGACAAATAATAAAACTAGCGATTATTTTTTGCGTCAAAACTTAATATATGATATTGATGTTTTATACATAAGGCAACATGTTGATATTATATTTTATGCATGCCAAATGAGATTTAAAACATAAGTATCATCATCCAAGTTTTGGTTCATCAAAATACGACTTTATCATAAGATGCATAAAATTGAGTTTATAAAATAAAATGAGTTTATTCTAGAAATTCATGAAGTCATAAGATTTTGATTATTAAAAGGATATTTAAAATAGTGATTTTATTGTAACACCGTAAATTTTCAAAATAATTTTTCATTTCCAAAATCACATAATGTATCACGTCACAATCAAAATCCATAATCAATTCTGTTTTCAAAAACAAATCCCAAGATCTCTACATATGAAAATCTCCATCAGTGTGTGTGTACGTGTCAAGCCGTCGCCTTCCCACGGTCCTCGCTGGTACCTGAGACATCAAACATAACAACTGTAAGCATAAATGCTTAGTGAGTTCCCCCAAAATACCACATACTACAAATACGCCACTCGAGGCTAACCCGACCCTCCGGTCAAGATGTCTCAGCGGTACCTTCCAGTCCCGCAGCTCGTCGGACCCTCTGGTCAGTCATAGCTCATTGGGCCCTCTGGCCCGATCTGAATCGTTGGACGCTCCGGTCCGGTCTATATAGTCATACATCATACAATAACACATAGGATACAATCTCATAAATAGCACATAACCTCATACATAACACATAAGACCCTCTGGTCAACTCATAATACCACTCAAGGTAACATATGGTGAGGAGACTCACCTCGCGTGTCTCGGTAACTCGTAAAGCTCTCAACCACTAGTGCTCGCTCTCCCGAGCTATCGTCCTCCTACAACACAGGTGTATCTTTACTTAATACTACTTGACTCTGACTGACTAATACTACTAAGTCAAACCAGTCAACACTGGTCAACGGTCAACGGTCAACCCGACTCGCCGAGTCTGGCATGGACTCGCCGAGTCCCTACAGGAACCCGATTTCCTCTGGATCTCTTCCAACTCACCGAGTCACTCACCCGACTCGGTTACACAGTCCCTGGTCCGAAGTCTCTGAACAACCCGCACCAACTCGCCGAGTCTGGGATTGGACTCGGCGAGTGCACTCCATGCACAACCTCAAACGACCTTCTAAGGTCAGATCCACTCTAGTAACTCATAGATCCAGTCCCTTAAGCTTATTAACCACGTAAAGTCCGAGTCTTGGTGCTCAATAAGCATCATATAGCTCATTAATGGAGGTTTAGCCTCAAATACATAGATCCCAATCTAAAACCTCCATGGATGCACATAAAGCTTGGGCAAGGAGGTGCTCTGGACCTCTATGGGTCTAGATTCAGAGCCAAAACTCGCCAAGGGACCATAATGATGCTAGATCTAGCCACAAATGGGTTCAAAAACCCTAAATCTATATGAACATCACAATAACAAAGAAGGATTCGAATGGTACCTCAGATGTGATGTCCTAGACCTTAGCTCTTCAAGAATCCACCCCTCTCTTGCTTCCTCTTGGCTAGATCTTCTCTTCCTTTGCTAGACAATAACTCCAAGAATCAATAATGGCTTCTTCCCTCACTTGAATCACTCAAATGATCTAGGGTTTCACTCTGGGGACTAATGAGCGCAAATGACGGCCATAAGGCCCTTTAAATAGGCCGCAAACCCGAGAAATTAGGGTTTCATTAAACGTCGCAGACTCGCCGAGTCCACTAAGGCGACTCGCCGAGTCCGAGCATCAATCCAGATGAGAACCCGCGTCTTAACTCGGCGAGTCTACGCACCAACTCGCCGAGTCCCTTCTCAAAACTCAAAATAAAAAGATTAGTTAATATACCTGAAATCCCGGATGTTACAATTCTCCCCCACTAGAATCTGACTTCGCCCTCGAAGTCTCATTCCTAAAATAACTCTGGATACTGCTCCCGCATCTCCCGCTCCGGTTCCCAGGTCAACTCGGATCCCTTCCGATGCTGCCACTGAACCTGTACCAGCGGCACTTCCTTGTTCCTCAGAACCTTGATCTTTTGATCCACAATCGCAACTGGTCTCTCTGCGTAGTTCAGGCTCGCATCCACCTGAATATCCTCCAACGGCACCACTGCCGACTCATCGGCAATACATTTCCTCAACTGCAAGACATGAAAGGTATCATGGACCTGTCCCAACTCAGCAGGTAGGTCCAACCGGTAGGCTACCCTGCCTACCCTAGCAATTACCCTAAAGGGTCCAATGTACCAGGGTCCCAATTTGCCCCTCTTCCTGAATCGTATCACTCCTTTCCAAGGAGAGACCTTTAGGAGCACAAGATCACCGACCTGAAACTCGAGCTCGGACCGACGCCTGTCCGCATAACTCTTCTGGCGACTCTGCGCAGTCAACAACCTCTGCCTGACCTGCTAAATCTGCTCGGTCGTCTGGAGTACAATCTCCATGCTACCCATCACCCGCTGCCCCACCTCTCCCCAGCAGATGGGGGTGCGACACCTCCGCCCATACAACAGCTCAAAGGGTGGCATACCAATGCTCGAATGATGGCTGTTGTTATACGAAAACTCTGCTAAAGGTAGGTAGGTGTCCCAGCTCCCTCCAAAATCCAGAACACATGCTCGGAGCATATCCTCAAGTGTTTGAATCGTTCGCTCGCTCTGTCCGTCCGTCTGCGGGTGGTATGCGGTACTGAAATGCAATCTCGTACCCAACTCCTCATGAAACTTCTTCCAAAACCTGGAAGTAAAACGCACATCCCGGTCTGAGACAATCGACATCGGAACCCCATGCCGCGATACCACCTCTCTCACATACAATTCTGCTAATTTCTCCGCAGAAGAACTCTCGCTGATGGCTAGAAAATGAGCGCTCTTCGTCAATCTATCCACGATCACCCAAATCGCATCAACTCCTCTCGCAGTCCTTGGCAATTTGGTGATAAAATCCATGGTAATCTGTTCCCACTTCCACTCGGGAATCTCCAACGGTTGCAGCTTACCATGCGGACGCTGGTGCTCGGCCTTAACTTGGCGACAAGTTAGGCACCTCTCGACGAACCAAGCAACATCCCTCTTCATATAGGGCCACCAATACTCCTTCTTTAGGTCCAAATACATCTTGGTAGCCCCAGGATGGATCGAGAACTTCGATCGATGTGCCTCCTCCATCAAAATGGTATGCGTCCCGCCCACAAACGGTACCCAAATCCGACCCTGAAACGTCATAAGTCCCCGACCATCGGTAACGAATTCCGATACCTGACCAACCACCCGCTCCCTCTTTTGATTTTCTGATCTCGCAGCCTCAGCCTGAGCCCCTCGGATGGTGTCCAAAATCGGAGTCGTCACCGTCAACCTCAAACAGATGTCTCGCAATGGGGCACTCTCTGCCCTACGACTCAGGGCGTCGGCTACCACATTAGCCTTGCCCGGGTGGTACAGGATCTCGCAATCATAATCCTTTACCACATCCAACCATCTCCTTTGCCGCATATTCAGATTTGGCTGATCCATCAGGTACTTCAAACTCTTGTGGTTCGTGTATATCGTACACCGAACCCCATATAGATAGTGACGCCAGATCTTGAGGGCGAACACCACATCCCTCAACTCCAGATCGTGGGTGGGATATCTCATCTCATGAGGCTTTAACTGCCTCGATGCATACGCGATCACATGCCCTCTCTGCATCAAAACCGCTCCCAACCCCGATATCGATGCATCACAGTACACTACAAAATCCTCCATCCCTTCAGGCAATGCAAGCACGGGAGCTTCGCACAATTTCTGGTGAAGAGTCTCAAATGAGGTCTGCTGCTCCGGACCCCATGAGAAAGTAACACCCTTCAGGGTTAACTTGGTAAGTGGCACAAAATTTTTGGAGAAGTCCCTGATAAATCTCCGATAGTAGCCTGCCAGCCCCAAGAAACTCCGGATCTCCGCAGGTGACCTCGGCACTTCCCAACTCATCATAGCCTCGATCTTGGCCGGGTCAACCAATATCCCATTCTGGTTAACGAGATGCCCTAAGAACCGGACCTCCCGTAACCAAAAATCACACTTAGAGAATTTGGCGAATAGCCTCTCCGACCTCAGAATCCCGAGGAGCTCCCTCAAATGCTCCTCATGCTGCTCTCTGGTCCTCGAATACACCAGGATATCATCAATGAATACAATGACTGAACGATCCAACATCGGCCTACACACCCTGTTCATGAGATCCATGAATGCCGCTGGTGCATTGGTGAGCCCGAATGGCATCACCACGAACTCGTAATGCCCGTAACGAGTCCTAAACGCCGTGTGACATCCCCAAAATCACAGCCAGAAAAGACCGGTTTGTTTATGCTTTGTTTAAAAATCAGAGTTACATTTTAAATGAAAGTGTTGCGGAATTTGTCCCAAAACAAAATATGATAAAGATTTATCAAAAGCATTTCCATAGAAATGTATTTCATTAAAAGACTTGGGATGTCATGTTCGTACAGATCAAAAGCATAAACAATACAATATAAGCCTTACTACATTATTTCATATCTACAGGCCTATATCCGTAATCCCTCGTCCAAAACATCACATCTATGTTCATGCGCCACTACCTGTAATACATAAAACTGAGTGGGTCAGGCTTGGGAGCCTGGTGAGCACATAGGGTTTTCAACCCACAATAAATAAGTTTATTAATTTCATCAATCAACAATAACCCGATTACCCGTTCCCGTTATCCTCACTTTACGTCCCTAAACACCTATCATAAGGGACCTAGCCTAAGGATCATCATCGGGACGGACACTACTACTAAGGGGATTCCTCAGCAATAAATGTACTAAAGGCAACCATGTGGGGGGATGGAGTACACCGGTGAACACGTCGTTCACAAACACCTACAGGTTGCGAGCCTGCTAGTGTTCCACTGGACTGTCTAGAAGAGTCCGTGGTCGTCATCCATACTCCGCTAGATGACAGAAACAACAACATCAACATCGAGGCCTCTCATCATTTTATCACACATCAGCTATTACATCTACCCATGTTTTACCCCAACATTTTCGTAGATATAAAATACATATACAGTTTAAATCATTGAAAACATGTATAACAATGTTCATCCAGCATAGATAGCAAGTATTCAGATAATATGCACACATAGCACGTAATTTATATAAAATACTTCATATCTATGTGTAAGCTGAAAGTAACTATGCACTCACCTGGTTAGGTGGTGACTCAGCACTCGGACAGCGCTTCGATACTCTCAAAACGATATTCCTTCGGTAAAACCTAGTATCGATACCACTAGGGTTTAGTTTAACGATAACCGCGACAAATTAATTAGTCCGAGTATTATTAAGCGTTAATAATACTTGATATAACTCATAATAATAGCCCAAATAATTATTTTAAGGACCTAATAACATTCCTATAATTATTTGAAAGCTATATTAAAAATTGCGTAAGCGTAGCACACTTACAGCGAATTTTATCGAGAACCGGGACTTGATTGGAGCAACGTTTCGAAACCGAAAAACTCCTTTTTCTCGGGACTCCGGGAGCCTCGGGGCTTCCCTAGGGTGCTAAGGGCCTTAACTAGGGTTTAGAGGTGTTTTGGGGTTGTAGAGAGAGAAAGAAGTTAGAGAGAGAAGTGAAAAAGGTGTGAGAAATGAAGGAAAATCGGCCCCTTTTTATAGCCCTGCGAGGCCTCGGTACGCTGGGCGTACCTCGGACCTACGCGGGGCGTAGTCATCGGATAGGAGCGCTACCTCGGACCAGCTGGCTAGCACTCTGGAAGAGATAAGGGCGAGGGTACGCGGGGCGTACTGGCTTCGGACGCGGAGCGTACAACGAGGGCAGGTGTCATCATCCGAAGCGCGTTCCTTCATCAGCGATGGGCGGCCCAGATGCAGCCACGTCATCAGCCTCGCAACAGACTTCGCATTTTCATACTTCAACTTTAAAAATTCGTAACTTTCGCGTACGACCTCCGTTTTCGACGTTCTTTATATCCACGCGAAGGTGGGAACGTACTCTACAACTTTCGTTTAGACTCCGTCGGCTAATTTTGGCTCGATTTTAAATTTTATATTATTAACGGGCCGGGACATGATTGGTCCGTTAAATCCTCATAACTTCTTCATCCGACATCCGTTTTCACCCATCTTTTTCTTGTTACGCTACCCTTAATGAGATCTTCGATTCTCGTTCAGGTCGTGTCGGCTAAAAACCGCTCGATCTAATATTCGAATTTCGGGCTGTACACTGCTATTCCGAAACTTCGAAAAATCATAACTTCTTCATACGAAGTCAGATTTGGGCGTTCTTTTTATCGATGTTCTTATTTTAACATATTATACGACTTTCGTTTAGATCGCTAAGGCTAAATCTTGATCTATCGTAAATTCACTATTTACGCTTCCCGGTGCCGTGCCGGTTTTACCGTAAAACTTCGACGGGTCATAACTTCTTCGTTATAACTCGGATTTCGGCATTCTTTATATGTACGGAAATCTTGAGACATATTCTACAACTTTATGTAGAGATATCGGGATTATCTTATACTTTAATTTTGACGCTTATTTTTATTATTTATTAATTATACATTTATAATTAAATTATAAGCACATAAATACACATAATTCACATAATACTCAAATATTTCATCTTTATTACTTCAAAAAGAGTTACAAGAGTTGACCTAGACTATTACATTGACAAAAATGCTTAGCCCTGAAACCCGGGCGTTACAATTCTCTCCCCCTTAGGATGATTCCGTCCCGGAATCATGCATCAGCAAACAGATGTGGATAGCGACTCATCATGTCATCCTCTGTTTCCCAAGTGAGATTCGGCCCATTCGAATGTTTCCATCGGACTAGCACCAAGTCGACCATCTTGCGTCGTAACTTCTTAGTCTTACGGTCAACAATTGCCTCAGGCTCTTCGATCAGCCTTTTATTCTCATCCATCCTTAACTCTGAGATTGGAATTATGTCGGGAACATCTCCCGTGAATTTCCTCAAATAACACACATGGAAAGTGTTATGAATACCATTGAGTTCTTCGGGCAATTCCAGCTTGTAAGCTTGGTTCCAAATCTTCTGAAGAACTTTGAACGGTCCAATAAACCTTGGACTCAACTTTCCTCGTTTCCCAAATCGTATAAGTCCCTTCCATGGTGAGACTTTAAGCAGAACGGAATCCCCAACCTCGAAGGTTATCAGTCGTCTTTTCTTGTCAGCATAGCTCTTCTGACGATCCTGAGCTGCTAACATTCTTTCCCTAATCACCTTCAACTTTTCGGCAGTCTCATGGACTATCTCGGGGCCCATAAACTGCTTCTCTCTGGCTTCAAGCCAACAAGACGGCGTACGACACTTTTGTCCATACAAGGCTTGGTAAGGTGCCATCTTGATGCTCGAGTTAAAACTATTGTTGTAGGAAAATTCTACCAGAGGTAAGTGCTCGTCCCAATTTCCTTGGAATTCGAGGGTACATGCTCTCAGCATATCTTCCAGTGTCTGAATCGTTCTTTCGCTCTGGCCATCAGTTTGCGGATGGTAAGCAGTACTCAAACACAACTTTGTACCCAACTCCTCTTGTAGACTCCTCCAAAACCTTGACGTGAAACGACTATCACGATCTGATACAATCGTAAGAGGAACACCGTGAAGTCTTACAATTTCCTTCACGTAAGCATTTGCGAGCTTATCCATAGACCACTTCTCGTTGGCTGCTATGAAGTGTGCACTCTTGGTGAAACGATCCACGACTACCCAAATCATGTCGTGACCGTTCTTCGTCCTGGGCAGTTTAGTCACAAAATCCATGGTGATGTCTTCCCATTTACCCATGGGTACAGGTAAAGGTTCTAAACTCCCATACGGTTTCTGATGTTGTGCCTTAACCCTCGCACATGTTACGCACTCGGCCACATACTTCGCAACATCGAGCTTCATTGTCGGCCACCAGTAGTAGGGTTTTAGGTCCCTATACATTTTAGTGCTACCGGGATGAATCGAGTACATGGTCTTGTGTGCTTCTTCCATCAGAAGATCTCTTATTCCTCCCGTCTTAGGTACCCAAATTCGATCTTGGAATACCTTCAGTCCTCGACTGTTTGTACCGAACACTAACGTTCTTCCCAAACGTTCTTCCTTTCGGTCATTTTTCTCTAAAGCTTCTTCTTGAGCTTTCCTGATACTTTCGACAATCGTCGAAACGACTTCAATTCTTAACGCTCTTGGCCTTTTCCTTTCCAGATTGACTTTCCGACTGAGAGCATCAGCAACAATATTTGCTTTACCTGGGTGGTAAAGTATCTCACAGTCGTAGTCCTTGAGAAGTTCTAGCCAGCGTCGTTGCCTCATGTTCAACTCCTTCTGATTAAAGAGATACTGGAGACTCTTATGATCAGTGAAGAGCTTGCACTTCGTGCCGTAGAGGTAATGCCTCCATATCTTTAAGGCAAAAACTACCGCTGCCAACTCCAGATCATGAGTGGGGTAGTTCTTTTCGTGCTCTTTCAATTGTCGAGATGCGTATGCTATCACCTTTTCTCTTTGGGTCAGAACACAACCCAACCCGACTCCAGAAGCGTCACTATAAACCGCGAAATCTTCGACTCCATCGGGTAGAGAACCCCTTCGGACAGTCCCTCGCAAAATGTCCTTCCTTCCCGCACTTGTAGCATACCCAGTCTTACACGGCCCGTCATGGCTCTTGCCGCACTTCCCACAAGTGCGGCCCCTCAAACTGCCTGTCCTCGAATTAGCGGGCTTTGCCCGCTTGGCGGCCGGCTGCGACTGTGCCGGTCGCCGATCACCCTTTTGCAACTCAGTCTCCTCCCTCGCCTGTGTCTCAAGCTCGATCTCCCTCTTCCTGGCATTTGCCTGGAGCTCGGCAAATGTCTGATATGTCGAGTTCGCCACGAACTCACGGATGTCCCTCCTCAAGATGCTCAAATAACGGCTCATGCGAGCTTGGTCAGTGGACACTAACTCTGGGCAAAACAGCGTTCGCTCATGAAACATCCTCGTAATCACTGTCACCGACTCGGTCCCCTGCTTGAGGGTCAGAAACTCATGAGCTAAACGTTCCCTCTCCACCTGGGGAACATACTCGTCACGAAACATCGCAGTAAACCTCTCCCAAGTCACTGCAGTCAGCTCAGCTGTAGAATAGCTCGCGGTCACAAATTTCCACCAGTCCTTCCCTCCCAAGCGAAGCTGGTTGAGTGCGAATCGCACCCTCAAGTGCTCCGGACTTGAGCACGTATAGAAACACCCCTCTATGTCTGAGATCCATCTCATAGAGGTGATCGGATCCTGTGTACGATCGAACTCTGGTGGTTTCGTGTTGCTGAACTCTCGGTACAGCAACGAATCACCACCTTGGGGTCTCGCAGCCGCAACAACTGCGGTGGCTGCAGCAACAGCAGCATCAGTCAAAGCAACGTAACGCTCGTCAAATGTCTCGATCAGTGTGGTCTTAATAGACCCAAACATCTCCGGAATCTCAGCTCTGATGGCAGCGGCCACCTCCTCATGGATGATCCGACGGATCTCCTCATCGCTCGCCCCACTACTCTCGGGGTTATGGCGTGTCCCAACCATGATCAACCTCTGAAATACAACATAATAAATATCAGGAATACTCTCGAGTATACTCACACTCGATAACTCAAATATCCTCTCTTCTGGTACTCCCAAGGATTCTTACTTGGACTGCGCACCAATCCGGTGTCTTCGATAGTACGGGCCCAATACTATCGTCCTCACTGAATCGATTTACAACCCAAGTCCTCCTCCTAGGATCCCAGATCGTAAACACTCTACTCTCACTATGCACTGGCTACTCTCAATAGCCCTCCCTTGAGCTCCTCACTGCTACCTACTCACTCTCTCAAAGTGTCTCCTAGCAGCAGCGATCTCCTAAGCTAAGGCATCACAAATCAGGCCCACTCTAGTCCTAATAGGAATACCTAGCCTCTCTAACATGCACCACATAATATCTCATAACTCATAACATATAATGTAAAGGGTTGGGGATTCACCGTTCGGGCGCTGGCTGACTGTACACACCTTCCACTCTGCTCGTTTCCAAAAACCTCTTTTTCTTTTTAGAAAATTTTAGTTTTATTTAAAAATTCCTCAAATCCTCGGTTTAAGTTAAAATTCGCCCGAAGGTGCATCCGAATCCCTCAAACCAAGGCTCTGATACCAACTTGTAACACCGTAAACTTTCAAAATAATTTTTCATTTCCAAAATCACATAATGTATCACGTCACAATCAAAATCCATAATCAATTCTGTTTTCAAAAACAAATCCCAAGATCTCTACATATGAAAATCTCCATCAGTGTGTGTGTACGTGTCAAGCCGTCGCCTTCCCACGGTCCTCGCTGGTACCTGAGACATCAAACATAACAACTGTAAGCATAAATGCTTAGTGAGTTCCCCCAAAATACCACATACTACAAATACGCCACTCGAGGCTAACCCGACCCTCCGGTCAAGATGTCTCAGCGGTACCTTCCAGTCCCGCAGCTCGTCGGACCCTCTGGTCAGTCATAGCTCATTGGGCCCTCTGGCCCGATCTGAATCGTTGGACCCTCCGGTCCGGTCTATATAGTCATACAACATACAATAACACATAGCATACAATCTCATAAATAGCACATAACCTCATACATAACATATAAGACCCTCTGGTCAACTCATAATACCACTCAAGGTAACGTATGGTGAGGAGACTCACCTCGCGTGTCTCGGTAACTCGTAAAGCTCTCAACCACTAGTGCTCGCTTCCAACTCACCGAGTCACTCACCCGACTCAGTTACACAGTCCCTGGTCCGAAGTCTCTGAACAACCCGCACCAACTCGCCGAGTCTGGGATTGGACTCAGCGAGTGCACTCCATGCACAACCTCAAACGACCTTCTAAGGTCAGATCCACTCTAGTAACTCATAGATCCAGTCCCCTTAAGCTTATTAACCACGTAAAGTACGAGTCTTGGTGCTCAATAAGCATCATATAGCTCATTAATGGAGGTTTAGCCTCAAATACATAGATCCCAATCTAAAACCTCCATGGATGCACATAAAGCTTGGGCAAGGAGGTGCTCTGGACCTCTATGGGTCTAGATTCAGAGCCAAAACTTGCCAAGGGACCATAATGATGCTAGATCTAGCCACAAATGGGTTCAAAAACCCTAAATCTATATGAACATCACAATAACAAAGAAGGATTCGAATGGTACCTCAGATGTGATGTCCTAGACCTTAGCTCTTCAAGAATCCACCCCTCTCTTGCTTCCTCTTGGCTAGATCTTCTCTTCCTTTGCTAGACAATAACTCCAAGAATCAACAATGGCTTCTTCCCTCACTTGAATCACTCAAATGATCTAGGGTTTCACTCTGGGGACTAATGAGCGCAAATGACGGCCATAAGGCCCTTTAAATAGGCCGCAAACCTGAGAAATTAGGGTTTCATTAAACGTCGCAGACTCGCCGAGTCCGAGCATCAATCCGGATGAGAACCCGCGTCTTAACTCGGCGAGTCTACGCACCAACTCGCCGAGTCCCTTCTCAAAACTCAAAATAAAAAGTTTAGTTAATATACCTGAAATCCCGGATTTTACATTTGTAATTCATCCAAAACTCTAATTCTTAAGTATAAAATGAAATTTTATTAAGACTATCATCGGTTCTTAAAACCGATCTACGACTAAACTTTAAAATACTGAATTTTAGTTTATAATTGATCGCGGCTAATGACAAATAAAATAAAGTTTTATTTGGCACCTAAAGAACATCATAAAGTGATATTAATTTTAGAAAAGGTTACATGAATTGTTGGATGTATGCAATATTTATAAGACCATGTTTTCATAAACTATAATTGTAAAACATATATAAAAACCTTTTATAATAATGAAAGTCATTGTTGTCATTTTTAAGAACACTCGTTATCATTTGTACTGTCTTAGTGTCACAGGGTCACCTGGTCATTAGGATTGTCTTATGATGTTCGGGGTAGTTTTGTAGTTTCTCGTTTCTAAAGGGTCACCTTGTCACTGGAAAGTTACAATGCTAAAAGTTGTTTTAAGTAGGATGACTTGATCAGAATCTTGTGTGATAAATGTCACCTAATTATGAGAGGTCCGATGCATAGATGCAATAAACATGCCAAGTTAAGCAATACTTGTTTGGATCCCATAATCTAGGAGTTACATATTCTATGCAATTGGTAATCGCTATATATCAAATTTGATTTTGTTTATGGGATAAAGGTTACCTAACTATTTACTTTTTTCGTTACTTGGATCCTAGACTTTTATAAATTAATGTTTTAAGAAATAATAAAAGGTATTAGTTTTTTTAAAGACTAAATATTGAGAATACTAAGTGAAACTTTGTTAAATTTTGTTAATACTCTTATGCCCTGCAAAATCTCCCTCTTGTTAAGTTTCAAGAGACAACAATACTTGACGATTATAATTTTTGTAACTGGTATAATATCTTGAGGTTCTACCTTAAGGATATATATATATATATATATATATATATATATATATATATATATATATATATATATATATATATATATATATATAAAACCCCCGGATCCTGGTATGTATTTTAAAACAAATTATTCATTTTTGCAAAGGGACTCGACGAGTTGGAGGACCCAAACTCATTGAGTAGGAATGGAATTTGGACGCGGACTTGAAGTCTACTCGACGAGTTGAGAGCCTCAACTCGACGAGTAGGGCTGCCAGAGTGAAACCCTAATTTTCAGGGTTTGCACCTTATTTAAGCATCTTAATCACCAAAGGGTAGCCTCATTTGCATCCTCCATCACTCCAAACCCTAGCTACAAAACCCTAATCCACCTTGGAGTGTTTTTGAGCCATTGTTGTGTGTTCTTGGAGATTTTGAAGCTTGAGAAGGAAGGAGAAGCTTGAGGAGATAAGAGGAAGCCAATAGATCTGGAAGTTGAGATGCATTTCTGACTCATTGGAGGTATAAAGTTTATACCTTGGCTTTCCATTGCTTAGATCTTCATTTAGGGTTATATTTTGTTACTTTTGGGCCATATTGAAGTCATTTTCAGGATTTGAGTGTATCATGAGGTTTTGACTTTAGATATAGGCACTCATGAGCTTAGGAGGCTTAAAGTTGCTAGCTTTATCAAGTCTTGACCCTTCCCCATACCCTAGACGAAGGGTTTTGAGCATTCTAACACTCCTAAGGTGTGCATGCAACCCTAGAAACCTTGGATCTATGTTTTCTCTATTATACATGCAAACTTTCATTTTTCCAAGGTTTCATCCTAACTAGCATACCATGAAGTATATGTAATACAAAAAAACAAGTAGAATGACACACCTTTTTCTTGTAGCTTGATTCCTTAAGCCTTTAGAACCTAGCACCCCAAGTTTGATGCCTCAAATACTTCACACAGCACCACCAAAGAATGGAATGACTTGAGAGAAGAATCCTTGTACTCAAAATCGGCTAGCCCTATTTCCTTTCACTTAAGTGCCGATTTCATAGCCTTGAGGTCTCTTATATAGTGTGGCAAACTAGGGCATGTAAACCCTAGGGAATTTCCATATCCCTCATGATCCATGGGTTAAAACCTCCATGGAGTATCCATGGGTCACCACATGAATTTAGCCCAACATGAAGAACTATGGATCATAATCCCACTATATACGAATGAATGATTTACACAATTAATCCCCAATTATTTAATTAGTCTCTTTGGATCATAAATTTAATTCCAAACTAATTCTTGATCAATACTAATTAAATAATATTATTTCATATTAATATGTTAGAACTTATAATATATTAATAAATCATAAATTGCCTCTTCTCAAAAGTCCATCCTTCAGATTGTTCCGGTGCCATGCAACCCAAATGGACCATGCTACTCTCGGGCCAAGCACATACCAATTATAGTTATGGGCTTAGACACTAAATCCAACACTAGATCTCTTATATAGCTTGGTTTTGGTGATTTAGCTTCGTGACACCATGCATGGACGTAAAGTTAACAACTTTACGTGGTAACGTAGCCCTAGGGGACCAAATCTATGGTTTGGAAGCATTGAACGTAACTAGAAATGACTGAATGGGTTTAGACTATGGGGGACTCGACGAGTTGTTCATACAACTCGGCGAGTTGGGTCATGGTCCCCCAACCTTTTCTATTACTGAGCAAACTCGTTGAGTGTAGGAGATGAATTAGCGAGTTGGCCATGGTTTTGGGTGATGAAGATTGAGGAACTCGACTAGTTCAAGGAAGGACTCAGCGAGTTGTGAGTGGAATGTCCCGAGTATGTTATGAGGAGGAATCGACGAGTTCATGAAAGAAATCGACGATTTGGATCAAGATTTCTAGGGTTTATGGATCATGGAACTCGATGAGTTGAGGGATCAAATCGGCGAGTTGAGTCAACGAGGATGTTGACTTTGACCAATACGTTGACTTTGACTAGAGGGTTGGCTTTGTCTTGGACTTTGACCAAAGTTGACCCTTAGAGGGGTTATGAGTATGAAAGAGTAATTAAGGAGATTTTATGTGTAGGAGTTTGAGAGGAGTTGATCAAGGAGCCGAGGACAGTTCAACTACTACACGACACTCGAGGTGAGTTACCTTCCAGTAAAAGTGGGTCGAAGGCACCAATGCTGGCCCACTAGTAGTTGTTTGTAGTTGAGACGATTGTCTTTGTGATAATTGTCTGGTATGCAACTATCTGCTATGATTTATGTGCCAGAATGCTATGATATTATGTGATAGTGGTAGGAGGGGTTAAATAGTCCCCGGTTACCGGTTAAAAGATACCTAAGGGGTAGATAGTACCCGTGTATAGGGGTGTCAAAAAAAACCCGAACCCGATTAACCCGACCCGACCCTAACCCGAATAAGGTAATTAGGGTTGGGTTCAATAGGGTTAGAATTCTAAATCGGTTTATTCAGGTTGACCCGACAAACCTGATTTATAGTTAGGGTCGGGTTTAGGGTTGATTTTTACAAAAAAATTGGGTTTCGATCGGGTCAACCCGAATAACCCGGTTAGGAATTCACAACCTTAACATATTATACTGCTCTTTACTTGAACTATACAAAGACTACAAATCCTTTGAAAATGTAAATTTTTGTGACTCTAGAAGCATATGAGGGTCAAGTAACTCCCATTTGTGAAGTTGAAGTCCAAAAAGATATAAAACCTCCACATCTCAAAATTACTAGAGCGGCTGAGAAAGTAAAGATTTTATTTTGATACTTATTTCTACTTTAAACTAACTATAAACATGAATAAACTACATGGTGTTGATCGCTAACTAGAGATTGAAGTTCATCTATTTAATATTTATAATGGAAGAACTCTTTTAGCTATTGTCGTATGCATGTTTTCTCGTATGTTGTAATAACCATGAGGTCCATGATCTTTTATTTTTAATTTGTTTAAATTTGTATGCATTCTTGATGTTAAGAAAAGAGTAAAAAAATGGTTTGGATTTATATCAGATTGCACTCTTGAAAAAACCATATATATTATGTTTAAATTAAGTGTTTAGTGTATTCACCCGGCTAACCCGACCCTATTAACCCGAAACCCGATTAACCCGAACCCGACCAACCCATACCTTAATAGGGTCGGGTACCGGGTTAAATTATTTTTTGTGAAAACCCGACTAACCTGACCCGTTTAACCCAAAACCTGATCGGGTTGACCCGATTAACAGCCCTACCCGTGTATGCCTAGTAGTATGTTTATGATATGTTATTATGTGGTAATAGTAGGGGGTGAAATAGTCCCCGTAACTGGTTGAGATAAACTGGAGGGTAGGTCGGGCAGCTAGATATACCTGACAGGGGTAGGTTGAGCACCCCGGTATGCTCAGCAGGGTAGGCCGGTCACCCATATATGCCTGAAAATATGTTTATTGTATGTTATGTGGTATGATGGGGGAACTCACTAAGCTTGGTGCTTACGAGTTTCAGTTTTTGTTTTAGGTCCTTCTTCTTCGAAGGGAAAGGAGCCGACACCGTAGCAGCGCATCACACACACGATTTTCCACATATGAGATCCTTGGGCTTTGTACTCTAACATTATTATTATCTTATGACATGCTTTTGAGACATATGATCTATGGTTTTTATGAAATTAGATAACTTGATGATGTTTTCTGTAATTCCTTTTATGAATTGTTAAATCAAAAATGAAATTTTTGGTCTTGATTTTTAGGATTTTACAATATACCTAAATAACCTCTGCAAGCCAGTCAGTCTGATCATGATACTTTGATGGAAGTATTATAGTGATGATATTGATGTATCTCACATCATACTGGAGTAATTAACCTTGACTTGCAAAAAGTCGTGGATAATTATGAAACGTATCAGATGTCTTATCAAGTAAAGCGTATATTCAATTAGAACAGTAGAAAGTGCTTCAAATCTATTCAAACATTGAATAATGGAAATCTAAGATATTATGTACTAAAATAGACTTATAGTCTAGTTAAGGGAAATACAACTTAAACCCAGAAATCAAGAAAGGACCAAATGATTAGTGTTGTTTCTATTGTGGAAGAAACTGGACACTAAAGGAGGAATTGCTCCTCTTATCTCATCGAGCTGAAGAAGTCTAAATTGGACAAGACTTCAAATATCTATATGATAGAACTATTTATCTTTCCATCATTCAAATAATTGATATTATGTGTTGATGATTGGAAGAATCAACTGATTAAAAACGAATGACATTTTGTGTTGAAGATATAACAAGTGTTGTTATAGTCTTTTATTTAAACAATAGATGTTTTGTACCTATTTTATAGGGACATGTAATAGGTTTAAATTTATGAATAAATATAGATATACTTATTGTTTAATGAATGTTCATATTCATGTTCTGAAAAGATGTATTCTGTGTTAAAGAATATTTTCTTGTAATGTCATTTATGAAGTAAATCTATAATCTTTCATTAAATTGATAGTTCTGATCATATCACCTAAATAATCAAATGATATTTTGATTGTAACTTATATATGTCATCATCATCATGACTATATAAATATGAAACACATATACCAACTTCAAAAGGATGGAGTTTTTGAAGATAAATGAGCTTGATTAATTTGATATATGTGGGTCCTATTTATATGGAAAGATGATTCACAAGTGTCTTTATATATTAGTAGTTAAAAAGGAAAAGACTTGACAAATAATTATACATAAGTGATGTATGTAATCTTTTCAATCCATGAATATATTTGGTGATAGATACTAAGTCAATTTATCTGACAATTTTTATTCATTATTGTTGAAACCTTTGATTTGCTCAAATAGTTTCATAGTGACGATTGATTTACAACTGAATAAGACCATTATTAACCTTTTATTGTGATAAATAAAATGAGTTTTGTAAATCAAGTATCCTTGGAACATCTTAGGAGTTGTGGAATTGATTCACAACTCATTCCGACAAAAACACTCACTTATCATTAGTATGGTTCTTATGGTACAAGATCACAAGATCACATGGTCACTTGGATCTATGTTTTAATGTTCGAGGTAGCCTTCATATTCTCTAGTGGGATAGGGTCACCTTGCCACTAGCTGAATGTCGATAGTACACTTTTTGAAGAGGACAAAAATAGACCCTTCATTCTGTTGTATGGTGTTTTTAAAAGAACTATTTACTTTATAAAAATTTGGAATTATGCTCAATGCACCAAATATAAATTGAATATATATTTTTTCCAACCAAACAAGTGGATTAAATACTGATGGGATTAATAACAACTTTTAATCTTCAAAGATCGATTAGATCTTGAACAAGTATATGAATATAAAACAGTTAAAAACGCAATAATAAGAACAAACAGCTTGAATCAAACGTGTCGAATGATTAAATAAAATCCTTAGAAGAGCTCGATTAAGAACGTCAACTGTAAAGGATTAGAAGATTACAAGAACGATTACAGAAAAATATAATACTCTTGATCAATCGCTGTATCGATAACCTCTAGAATCTTAACCTAATATGCATGCAAGCATTTAACTTATATACAATACATAAAAGGCTCTCGGTTGGACAGGCCCAAACCGGAGAATAAAAGGCTAATCTAACGAGCCCAAAAGACGCAACATCAAAACTCTTTTCAGCCCAACAATCTCCCCCTTTGCGTCAATTTGGAGCGAGACTTTCACTTCCTACTTGGGCCGGCGGCTGAAGCTGGTACCTTCTTCTTCACGGTACTAAACAGACACTTGGTTATGGAAAGGATAGTCTGTCTAAACCGGATGTACCAATTGATCATATCATTGAAGTACTTGATATCATCAGCCGAATTGTCTTTACACTGCTTGATGATGAATAAGATGTGCTCCAAGCAAGTTGTAGTGTAAAGATGTTTGTCAGCTAAAGCGAAGAGACATTTCTGTCCTTCGGCTCTAGTGAACATCACAGAGTTTCGCCTCGAATCTATCTTGCCCATTAGCATTTGATTCAGATCACTGGCCGATCCCACAGGCTTGACTTTCGGTTTCTTCTTAAAAACTGTGGCAACCTCCTGATCCATTAGGGCCACCTCCATGATATAGCATGCCAGCATCCTTTTGACATGGTCTAAGATGGGACCATATTCGGCTTCGTTTGTCAGCAGGATATTGTACAAGACTATCCAATCATGAGGGTTCAGATTGGGCAGATCCGCCAGAGAGATCATGTGAGCAGTTCTTGCAGATCCTCGGATAAGCTTGAACTTGACGTTTGTGAATCTCCCCACGGCAAAAGGCTTCATCACCCGAACATTGACAATCTTCTGGGCGCTCCATGTAAGGTATTGAGGGCGAGCGGCCTCCAGGTAGAAGTCAATGAGCTCCCTGTCAAGCTCATCGTTCGGATGCGGGACTTCAAAGATGTTGGAGAAGGCGTGGAAGATGAACGCCTTTCGAGTCAGTGGCATATCGAACTGCGAATCGATGGTGTTGTTGCAGTCGAACGATATCACCGGCTCGAGCCATAGTATGCTTGGAGTCTCTATGGCCTCTTTTATCAAACGATCCCTGGTCCAGGCAGGGAAGAGCAACTTTCGGCTCTCAAGGAGATCGTGGGCTTCTTTTTGCTTTCGTTCGGCTTCTTCAGCCTCACGCGCCACACGACTGGCATCGTCTTCAGCATTGCGACTGTTCTTTCTTTTTAACATGTCCGCAATGGTCTCCTTGTCTTCATCTTCATCTTCATCTTCATCTTCATCTCCATCCTCTGCTATATGTTTGCCCTTGTCCTTCACACCCGAACCCGAGGCATGACCAGTTGGGGGTGGTTCGGTTGTGTGAGTAGCTTTGGAGGACGGAGGTGGTTTCGATCCTTTCTTCTCTTCTCCCCCTTGTTTCGGAATGGACACGAAACTCGGAAGGCCTTCAATTTTGCTTAAGAGGTCCATGGCCGGGGAGAGCTTTTCAGCGAGGGTGCGCCTCACCGAATGATTAAGGATGGGGTCGTGTGCTTCCAGGATGTTGGATAGAGCCGCGTGGACATCCGAAACACACGTCTTGATGACTTCCCTCTCGGATCGAAGAGCTTCCAATTGTTGTTCAGAGTTGGAAAGCTGCGTGCTCTTGACCTTTAGGGCAGTTGTTTTACTTGCCAGAACGTCCATCAGAGAGTTCTCTGCCGCAAGATCCTCTTGTAGTTTTGCCAGACGGGCATCGATGGAGGCACGGTGTTGAAAGGCTTCTTTTAATAAGGCTAATTAAGGGTGGTTACGCTTTGATTCAACAATTCAATTCTTGATAAAAGAACGAATGTGAACAAAGTACTTGTGAGACCGGTGTAGTCTGTTGAACAAGTATGTTAGAGTTGATTTTTAAGTGACTTGGATAAGTATAAAATCTCAGATAAAAAAAATTATAACAGGATCCCATGGGAAGAAATGTTATGGTGTGTAACAATTTCATTGGAATCAGAAAAAAAAATTGAGATTTCATGAAGGTACATTCGTCAATTCATTGGTGAAAACTTGATCAAGTTAATTGGTCACCGTCAATTCATTGGTGTTGAATTGTGGGTTTCACTCAGCTCGTAGTGGTACGAAGCTAAGATCATAAACACAGATGTTGTGTAACCATAAACCTCAGTGGTAGTTTCTGAGAGTCTCAGGGGTTACAGTGATGAAGCGAATGTTATGGAGAAGTGTAATGGGGATGGTGAAAGAAGACATAGTACCTCTGCTGCGAACAAAAGGACCAAGCAGGAGACTCTGAACTCATGTGAGAAAGGAGTGAGGTAGCTCACCATTAGAATAAATGAGTTAGCCTTATTGGGAAGACAAGGTTTGTGTATACCAGGTCATGAAGGCCATTATTCAAAATCTTATGAGGCTTGGGACACATACAGCAGCATGCTTCTAGGGACACTTAAGTAAGTCATCAAAGATATCCCCATAAACGAATGAGCACACAAATAAATAAAATATTTTTGCAGTTTTTGAAATTTTTAATAAAATAAAAAAAATTAAAAACAGTAATAGATAAAAATAAAAAAAATAAGAGTTAAAATAAAAATAAGACCAAAAAAAACTCTGAAAAAAAAATTGAAAAACCGAACCCGAACATTCGGTTGGTTTCGGTTGGAAAAAGTTGAAAAACCGAACCCGAACCTTCGGTTGGTTTCGGTTCAGGAAAATTTTGAAAAACCGAACCCGAACCTTCGGTTGGTTTCGGTTATTGAAAATTTTGAAAAACCGAACCCGAACCTTCTTGAGGTTCCGGTCTTTGAAAATTTTTAAGAAACCAAGGAGTTTAGATATGCAAAAAAAACTTTTTACATAAAGAAAAACAAATTTTGCACAAGAAATATACAACACAGAAAAACTACCTTTGAAGTAATGAGCGAGTCAGATGGTTGAACCGAACCCGAACGTTCGGTTGGTTTCGCTTCTTACGTTTGAGATTGAGAGGTAGTGTGAGGTACTGACTCTGATTCCATCATACCGAGCCCTTGCAATATTTTATTGAATGATGCTTCAGGAAGAGCTTTGGTAAAGACATCAGCCAGTTGATCAGTGGTTCTTACAAAGTGAACTTCGACATTTCCATCTTCCACATGATCTTTGATGAAGTGATACCTCAGTGCTATGTGTTTGGTTTTAGAGTGTTGCACTGGGTTATGACAGATCCTAATTGCACTTTTAGAGTAACAATATAGTGGGATCTTCTTCATATTGAGTCCATAGTCTCGAAGTTGACTCTGGATCCAAATCACTTGTGATGTGCAGGATGCAGCGGCAATGTATTCCGCTTCAGCAGTAGACAGCGACACACATGTTTGTTTCTTGGATTGCCAGCTGACCAACTTCCCATCAAGAAATTGACAGCCACTAGTTGTGCTTTTGCGGTCGAGTCCACATCCTCCAAGGTCAGCATCAGAATAGGCTTGAACGAAGAAGCCTGAATTGGATGGATACCATAGACCTAAGGAGGCGGTTCGCTTGAGATAGCGTAGGATGTTCTTCACTGCCAGCATGTGAGGTTCGCGTGGGTTAGCCTGAAATCGAGCACAATAACACACAGAAAACATGATATCAGGCCTGCTAGCAGTTAGATACATCAATGAGCCTATCATTTGACGATAGAGCGTGATGTCAACAGCCGGTTTATCTAGTGAAGGGGTCAGCTTGGTGCCGAATGCCATTGGGACTTTGACTTTTGAGTCTCCCATCATTCCAAACTTCGCTAGAAGAGTCTTCGTGTAATCTTCCTGATTGATAAAGATGCCTTCGGGTCCCTGTCTTATGTTTAAACCAAGGAAAAAGTTAATAGGACCCATTGAGCTCATTTCAAACTTAGTCTCCATCAACTTTCTGAATTCAGCTGTTAAGCTGGGATTCGTGGAGCCAAAGATGATGTCATCGACATAAATTTGAACTATCATAAGGTGGTTACCTTCCTTTTTGCGAAAGAAGGTTGGGTCAACCGAACCTTGTTTGAATTTGGACATCTTCAAAAATTTTGTAAGCGTTTCATACCAAGCTCTCGGAGCTTGTTTGAGGCCGTACACAGCTTTATCCAGAATGTAGCAATGATTTGGATGCTTTTCATTCACGAACCCAGGAGGTTGCTCCACATACACAGTTTCTTCAAGTTCTCCATTGAGAAACGCACATTTGACGTCCATTTGGAAAACCTCAAAGTTTTTGTGAGCAGCATAAGCCAGAAATATTCTAACAGATTCTAGCCTAGCTACTGGAGCGAACGTCTCTTCGTAATCTATTCCTTCCTCCTGACAGTATCCCTTGACAACCAGACGAGCCTTGTTCCTTATGACATTACCTTCCTTGTCCATTTTATTTCTAAAAACCCATTTAAGACCAACAACTGAAGCATCTGGAGGCGTTGGAATGAGACGCCAGACTTTGTTCCTTTCAAACTCGTTCAGTTCGTCTTGCATTGCTTGAACCCAATCAGAGTGATCGAGGGCAGTATTCACTGTCTTCGGTTCAACTTTTGATACAAATGAGTTAAACATACAAAACTCAACCTTTGAAAATAAGGATGTCTGTTTTGCCTTCAGTTGAGATCGTGTCAGAACCTTTTCAGATACATCACCAACTATTTGAGAGATGGGATGATCTCTGGTCCATTTGGTAAGAGGAGGGTAATTTGGATCGAAGGTTGGATCTAGTTCGGCGTTGATCATCTCTTCTGGCTCAGATTGGCTATCGAAATCAAGCGTCATATCATCATGCTCCCCCTCAATTGATGAGTCTTGAGAAACATGAGGTTCAGGGGTTTCTTGTGGTGCTGGATTTTCAGGCGTTGAAGCACCTTCGCTTGGAGAGGGATCTTCGGTAGGAGAGGTACCTTTGGTTGTTGAAGGACCTTCGGTTGAAGTAGTAGAGCTTGGCTCCCCCTGGACTTGAGTACTTGGCTCCCCCTCGACTGATGCATTGTTGGTTGGAGATTCATCAGTGGGCGATTCTTCTTCATGCATTCTTCTTGCAGCATCTTCGACTATCTGCTGCATATTATCTATTTTGTTGTCGGCTGCCCCTGTTTCTGAGAGAGAAGCTTTTTCCGGCTCGTCAAAGAGATCCAGAAAGTTCTCGTACATATTGGCGATTGAGACTGTGACTTGACCAGTTTGAGGAAAGATTTCCCTGGCAGTGTCATCTATGGCCTGTAGCTTCTTGACATAGCTATCGTCGAAGGTCACATAGTATGTCTCTTCAATCCTTCTTGATCGTTTGTTTAGGACCCTGTACGCCTTTGAAGTGAGTGAGTAACCCAGAAAGATTCCCTCGTCAGCCTTGACATCAAACTTGTTGCGGTGTTCTTTAGAGTTAAAGATGAAACACCTTGAGCCGAACACGTGGAAAAATTTCACGTTGGGTTTTCTGTTATTTATTATCTCATATGGTGTGAGCGTGAATCGCTTGTTGAGATAGGACCTGTTTTGTGTATAACAAGCAGCAGAAATAGCGTCAGCCCAAAAATAAAGAGGTAAGGAAGCGAAACTTAACATAGTTCGGGCAGCTTCACACAACGATCGGTTTCGTCTTTCGACTATTCCGTTCTGTTGTGGTGTGTAGGGAGCTGAGAAATTATGACTGATTCCCTTTTCTGCAAGAAACTCTTCAAACTCTTTGTTCTTGAATTCGAGACCATTGTCGCTCCTTATGTTGCGAACGACCTTCTTGAGCTGGACTTCAATTTGCTTGATAAACACTTTCAGCTTTTGAGTCGCTTCAGATTTGAGCTTTAGAAAGAACACCCATGTAAATCGAGAGAAGTCATCAACGATAACAAGAATGTACTTGCTACCACCGATGCTTTCAATAGATGAAGGACCACACAAATCGATATGAAGCAATTCGAGTGGTTCAACAACTTTTGTGTTAATTATGGATGGGTGACTTTGACGACTCTGCTTTCCCATTTCGCATGCAGCACACAAATGCTCTCTGTCAAACTTGAGCAATGGAAGACCCCTAACATGACCTCCAGTGACAAGTCGGTTGATATCTTTGAAATTGAGATGAGAGAGTCTTCGGTGCCACAACCAACTTTCGTCGGATTGAGCTTTTGATAGCAGACATATGGCTGGGTTTCCTTTGATGGGTTTCATGTTCAGAGGAAACATTTCACCCTTTCGCTCTGACTTCAGAATCACTTTCTTTGTCTTTTTCTCTATGATTTCAGAACCTTCATCATCGAATGAAACTTTGAGACCAGTACCTCCAACAAGCTGAGATACACTGATGAGGTTGTGTTGAAGTCCTTCCACATATGCCACCTTTCTTATGGTAAAATCACCATTCGTTATCATCCCATATCCCTTTATGGTCCCGAAAGAGTTATTTCCAAACTTAACGTTGCCACCATTTGCAAGGGATCTGTATTCCCTAAGCTCCTCTTTCCTCCCTGTCATGTGACGCGAGCAGCCACTGTCGATGTACCATTCTTCGTCAAACTGCTCGTCACTTATAACCTGCAAAAATTAAGCAGATTTAGGAACCCAAAGTTTCTTGGGTCCATGTGAGCTTTTCATGGGAACAGGAATAGTAAGAGAGATGTCAACTAAATATGTTCGTTTTATTAGAGTTGTTTCATCTTTCTTTTTAATGGTAAAGACTTTTATTTTATGAACATTAGGGATGTTCGTTTTGGACTCAGGTTTGGATTCATCGACCGTTTGCTTTCCCTTCTGTTCAGCTGAAGAATGAGGTTTTTGAGGACAAGCGGGATTAGTTTTGGAACTAGATGGAGATGAATGAGAGGAAGTAAAAGAACGAGAAGAATTAGGAAGAGAGGATTTGGATTTGGATTGAGATGTCTTCCTTGCTGATGACTCTAGGTGACCCTTTTGCTTTTGATCGTTGGTGGGGTTAACCTTTGAGTCTTGTTCCTTTTTCATTTTGGAGCCGAACCTCTGTGTTCGGTTGGTGTTGTTCTTGGAACCGAACCTTTGGTTTCGGTCGAAGTCCTTTTCAGAACCGAACCTTGGCTTTCGGTTGGTATCTTCTTGTGAACCGAACCTTGGCTTTCGGTTAGTATCTTCTTGCGAACCGAACCTTGGCTTTCGGTTAGTGGAACTTTTAGGCTTTCGTACAGGATTGTTTTCATACTTCAGATTCTTGTCCTTGTGTGTATAGTATGCGTTCTGGGAGTGCCAGAATTGTTTCCTTTCAGAAAGATTTTTCCTGTATCTTTGGTTCCTCTCTATCTTCTTATCCCTCATCTGCTTAGGTTGATGATGAACGTTCGCTCTTGTTTTTGCTGTAACTTTGACTGATTCTTTTTGAACTTCAGGAGTTTTTCTTTGTGCAGAAGGAACAGATGGAATATCTGAAGAAGATTCAGTTTGCCCTGAGGAAGTGGAAGGAGTATCTGATGAAGTTTCGCTTCGAGTTGTAGGTGTTGAAGGAATGTCTTCTTTTGCTAAACAATCATCCTCTTGAGGAATTTCTTTGGTACCACTTGTACTTGGTTCACTGAAATTATCAGGCTTGTTCAAGGGTTCAGGTATGTACCTCCCTTTCTTCATCCAGGAGGTTCTTTCAGAAAGACCAACGGTTTCGTTTCCATTATCAATAGGAGCTTCCCAGAAATACTCATCACAACCATCAGCATTGTCTTCGTTAACAATAGCTGTGAGTTCAGCTGTTTGATGTTCGGTTACTCCAGTCACCTTGTATACTTGATTTGGAGTGGTCCTGACCTTTTGATACACAACAGCTTTTTCTACTAATTTCGGGGACTTTTGTTGGGACAATCTAGCGAATTCCACAGAATTTTCAGAAATAAGGTTTTTGTGGTTTTCAGTTTCGCTTTTAACAAATTCTGAGCAGTCAACCGTATCCTCCACAGAAATTTCACTCATGTTTTCGTCCTCGTTAAGCTCAGATGAATTTTCAACATCGATTTTGTTTTCTGAGCTTACGTTGGCGTTAAGAGAGTCAAATTTTTGCATGGTTTCGGTTCTCAGTTTAAGTCGGTCATTTTCGTCCAAAAGGTTTTTGAGCATGTCCTTGTGGTCTTTGGACTTAATGAAGGACTCAATTTTGTCCAGTCCATACATATAGGTTGGATTGACATCATCAGACGATATCACACTTTCACAATTGTAAGCTTCGGCATCGATTTCATCCTCCTTAAATTCTAGAAAGGGCAAAATCATGCGATGGATCTTTTGACCTATCTCACAGTCCAAGTGAAGTTGAGTAATATTGGAATATAAACGTTTAGCTATTAAACAAAAAACATTTCGTTGTTTTAACAATTTCAAATTGTCTCTCTGCAAATAAATGTTTTCGTCTTTAACTTTAATTAATTCCGACTCTTTTAACTCAATCCACATTCGCCGCTCCTCACTCTTCGACGCCGCCCTGCTTAATTGATCAGTCAGGTTAGAATTGGTGACTCGAGTTTGAGTTAGGCTACTATCTAAATGAGAAATTCTTGTATTGATATTTTTTAGTTCTTTCTCGTAAGAGGATGATGCTACTTTAGATAAAATAAAAGCAGATTGTACCTTCTTTATCAGTTCATCGAGTTCATTGAACTGCTGGCTGAGTGGTTTGGCCGTAAAGCACATATCCTCCTGCACCTTCGGTCCATTGCTTCCTCCATCGGTGTTGTATCCCCTCATTTGAGACACCTCAGTCACCATGAAGCATTTTCCACCACTGCTTTCCTCCTTAGCCACATATGCCTTTCCATGAGTAGGCTTTCTCACTTCTTCGTCTTCTGAGTCAGTAGACCAAACTTCAGTGCTACCGAACTCATCGTCATTGACCAAACCCTGCACAATAAGAGCATTAATAGAAGGATTAGCGGTAGACTTCTTCTTTCTTAACTCATCCAATCTCTTCTGCAGCACAGCTTCCTCATCATTTCCATTTTCCTTTTCAGCCATCTTCTTAAGAACACAGTCCTTAGCGTAGTGATTCTTGCCACCACAATAGAAACAGCTTACTCCGGAATCGCCATCTGCTTTCGGTTCCTTTTTGGGCTCCTCAGCTTTCGGTTCATTGTTTGCTTTTTCTGAGCTGTAACTCCCCTGCCAGTTTCGGTTTTTGTTGCTGGGGAATCTCTTCTTTATGAACCTCTTAGGATTGGATACCATCATGGCATAATCCTCAGTTGAGAGGTCATATTCATCCAAGTTGAGCTCTTCATCCTCCACCACAACTTTACTTTTAGATAGGAGGGCCAACGAACCAAGACTGGAGACAACATTCTTTTCTTGAACCACAATCTTCTCTTGGGACTTTAGAATACCCACCAGTTAGCCAAAGAATATGATTTAAACTGTTCATGGGCTTTGACTGTGGAAACAACTGCTCTCCATTCAGATCGCAGTCCGTTCAAGAAAGTAACCTTTTGTTCGATAAGCTTCTTTTCAATGTCGTGTTTGATCATCTTGCTGAGAAGATGATTGAAGCGATCAAACGTCTGGATCACAGTTTCTTCGGCCCCTTGCCTGAATTCACCAAATTCAGATAGAAGCAAGGTTTGGATGGAATGTTCAAGATCTTCGTCTGTGGAATACAGTTCGCGAAGTCTATCCCACACTTCCTTCGCCGTAGTGCATGAGCTGACCAGCCTGAATGTGTCAGACTGAAGGGCGAATCTGATCAACCTAAGTGCCTTAATATTGCACTGGAGTTTGTCTTTTTCATCTTGCGCGATATTCGTCACGTCCTTGAGCAGATCATTGTACTCTTTTTGCGTCTTAATGATTCTGGACGACGTAGAATGAGAAAACGGTCCACTGATGATGGCTTCCCATATGAGATAACCATTGTCCTCCGATCCAATCACATAATCTTCGAAATGATGCGCTCATACTTCATAGTCATGGGTGTACAAGATTGGAATCTTTGTCGTCGAACCGATGCTGTTGGAAATATTAATAGGGTTTGATTGCGTTGCGTCCATAATGATCGTAAAAACCTGTTCAAAGATCAGACTTGTAATAAAGCAGATTAGGGCAAAACAATAAATACTAAGATACGTCAATTAAGATGACGGCTCAATAAATGTCGATGATTGCGGAAAACCCTAATGGAAATCTTTTTCACAGAAAAGATGTGTATCGATTACACAGCCTCCTGCTCTGATACCAATTGATGGGATTAATAACAACTTTTAATCTTCAAAGATCGATTAGATCTTGAACAAGTATATGAATATAAAACAGTTAAAAACGCAATAATAAGAACAAACAGCTTGAATCAAACGTGTCGAATGATTAAATAAAATCCTTAGAAGAGCTCGATTAAGAACGTCAACTGTAAAGGATTAGAAGATTACAAGAACGATTACAGAAAAATATAATACTCTTGATCAATCGCTGTATCGATAACCTCTAGAATCTTAACCTAATATGCATGCAAGCATTTAACTTATATACAATACATAAAAGGCTCTCGGTTGGACAGGCCCAAACCGGAGAATAAAAGGCTAATCTAACGAGCCCAAAAGACGCAACATCAAAACTCTTTTCAGCCCAACAAATACTTTCATTAGAATAAGGATGTAATGGCTTGTCCTTATCTAAATGGTATGGAGTTACAGAGCTTAAGTAAAACAACCCATAAATCATCATTGTTTACAAATATTTTTTAAAACAAGTTTAATATTAAAGTGTTCCCAATATCATAATATCAAAACTCGAGGAGGTGCACGGTCATGCCTTCACCTTCCTGCGATCCTCTGAGGTACCTGAAACATAATCCATAACTGTAAGACCAAAACTTAGTGTGTTCCCCCAAAATACCAATACGCAAGCAAATAGCATATATATATATATATATATATATATATATATATATATATATATATATATATATATATATATATATATAACATCATGCAATAGGTACACAAGTAACAGACTGGATTACCCCTGAGCCCACAACATAAGTCTGGCTTGCCCTTGGCCCACAACTTATGTCTGGATTGCTCTCCAGCCTGATAAGTCCTTAGACTGAATATCACTAAGCCCTCAGTACGAGTATGGCATGCCCTCCTTGACCCTTAGCTCGTATCAGCAATGCTCATGAGCCCTTAGTATGAGTCTGTCGTGCTCTCCTCGGCCCTCAGCTCATATCTGGTTTGCTCCAGGGTTTGTTGGCTACAACATGGATCAGTACAACCTCAACCAACTCACACAATATGTCGACATATAATACATAACATCATAAACAGACAGTATCACAGGTAGTCCTACAGATCTACCAAACTAGCATATCAAGACTAGCATGCATATCTATTCCATACTCAACCTATCAACAATATCAGGTTATTAACCAATATGTCGACATTGGTGCCTTCGACCCGAAACTATAGTGAGGAAAACTCACCTCACAAGCTGAACATAACTGATAAGGCCTGACTTCGAATCTCAAATGTCAACTCAAATGCCTACAACCACCAAGTGACTAATTCCATCAAAATCCCAACAATACCCAAAATACCCTCAAAAGTCAAACGTGGTCAAACTCAAAGTCAACTGGTCAAAGTCCATAAACCCATGAGTCAACCCAACCGAGTCAACCCAATTGAGTCAACTCAAAATGGGCTGAACCATGCTAGTATGCAGGGCGTACACCGGAGGTACGTTCAGCGTACACAAGGCTTCGCAGAGGACCACCATCGAGGTGGCTGACCGGGTACGAGGGGTGTACCCTAGGCTACGCGCGACGTACCCTCACTGAACCAAATCCTTCATTAAGTTCTTAATGGCTTTAGCACTTGAGCTCACACTTTAGATCCAAGGTCCAGAGGCATACTAGGGTCATAAAGTTCTCAACTTTATGACTTTGCACGTCCAAAAAGTCCTTAATGCAAGGTCTTAATCCATTAAGACCTTCTACAAGAAGTATGAAGCCAAACTTCCTATGGTCTGAAAGGACAACCCAAAACGTCCAAAACCAAACATGCATAGAAACAGGACTTTTGGGACAAGAAGAACAACATAAAGTCACCAAAATGAGATCGAAGAAAACAAAACACCAAGGTGAAGACTTTTTACCTTCTAGAGCTTCTCAAGAAGGTGATGATCCAAGATCCACAAGCTTGATTCAACTTCTTAGCTCCTTGACGCAACTCATTCTTCCTTAAGCACATAAAGGACACACTTTTAGCTCAAAATACACTCTTATGGGGTTAGGGTTTGCCAAAAATGACTCAATGGATTGGATGCTGGAAAGGTGGAGGTAAATGAGCTATAAAGGTGCCACTTCCTTCCAATCCAAGGACCAAAATGACATAAATTTGAACCAAGGGATGAATTTGAAAATACCTGAAAACCGGAGTGTTACATTATGTTTGACAATGAGCTTAACCACTGATGTGTGTAAAACGAACTAGTTTTAATCCTACTTTTAGTTAATAAATTAAGCACACAAAGGCAGTGAACCTGTCTTTTAGTGGTATAGTTGGATAAGTAGGGTGTTGAACTCAGGGAACGGAAATTAATCTAATAACTAATTTTAACTAAACAAGTAATAAAAGTAAAGGGTTTTTTTCTCTAGTTTTACAAGACTAGAAACTTAAACATAACACTTAAAACAATTAACTAACTAAACAATTAAAGCAAATGACAAATTCACCAAATTTATTAAAGGGTTTCTGTTTAGGTTCAACTAATTCACTCCTACGGTTATTTAAATGATAAATTAATTATTATTGGTTACCAACTATAGTGGTTAGGTTCATGTTCATTATTCCTAACCCTTAGACAATTAATCAATTCAAGCAGTGACCAATTGTTTAAACTAATTAATTCCCTAGTTTAATTAGTTGGATTAAATAAGATTTGTAATTGGTTAATCAAGTTGGTGTTTCAATTAACCTCTTGTTTGTTGGTGTTTCAAACAAGCTCACACATTAATTTACCCATTCTCTAATTAATCTTAATTTCATATTCATTACTCTTAAGCATATGATCAAGTGTTCACATAACATATGAGGTTAATAATTAAGAGATGTTCATGCAACTTAATTACTTTCCAATTAACAGAAAATAGTTGTCATTAATGCATAAGGTTCTTTAACAAACTTAATTTAATAAAATCACCAAATAATAATCAATCATAAAGTATATTTTAAACCATAGGAGTAAATTAGTCTTCCCCAACAAAAACAAGACGAATTTAGTTCATAGTCATGATAAAAACAAACTCAAAAGCAGATTTAACTAAGCTAAACATACTTAATTCCTAAAGCTAAGTGGAATGATTAACCTAATTGCCTTGATTCTTCCAAGGATTGAAGATTAGGGTTCCTTAGCTCCTCCAAGGGTTCTTCAATCGCAGATGAAGCTCCAAAAACGTCAGAAGTCCCCTCCAATCGGATAATAGTTTGGTATTTATAATTATCACAAAACAAGGTGTACTCGACGAGTAGCAGACCCAACTCGCCGAGTAGATGCTAGTTATCCGTCTCATACCAGGAGTCTTGACTTATCTTCTGGAATATTCTAATGGACTCGCCGAGTAGGCTCGTGAACTCGCCGAGTAGGAAGGCTTTTGTCCCTCATTCTTCATTCTTTGGTCTCTAATTGCTTCCCCTTGTTCCCTTTCACTCCCAAGCATGTCTTTTGGACTGAAAACAAAATTTAAACATTATTAAGTACCTTTTGTCCACATTATACACATAATTAGTTAAAAATGAATAAAAATGTATGCTAAATAATTAACTAATTATGCACATATCAAAATACCCCACACTTGACTTTTGCTTGCCCCCAAGCAAAACTGAATTTTAAACATATTAGAACCACATATGACAACTCCAATCTAACCCAACCATTATGCCAAGACCGCAACGCATGCATTTGTGTCTAAAATTGTCCTAGATACCCCCATACTCCAAATACTCACAATCCTCATAAACATTCGCCCACTCACCCCGAACTATGCTCATTTTATGCATCCCTCCAAATCCATCCCTAGAAAACCTCTTAACCTCAAGGTATTTTTGTTTGAGCAACCCAAGCATACATAATCTAGATAATTACAATTTATGATACCAAATTGGAGCTCTTTTGGAATTCTTCACTTCTTGGCATTTGATCTTTGATCTCTTTGAATTCACCACTTTGTTGTTTGATTTTTGGTATCTTCAACTTTTTGAATTTCTTTGGAATTTTTGATCTTCTAATTTCATATTTGACTTTGATGCTCCAAAAATTCTTCAAACTTTTCTTGTAATTTCTCTCTTTTTTTATTTTTTATTTTTTTTACATGTTCCTCACTTTTTTTCACTCAAAACCCTACATGCTTAAGCAGGGGCGCTCAACTTCAACCTTTATTGGCTAAAGATAACAATTTTCCTGGATACATTTCTGGTACACGATGCTAAACATATTGCATACCTCAGGCTGAGCGAGGTCGTGTTTTTGTCCCATGATTTCACTGGAATAAGGAAGCCACAAATGCACTAGAAGGTATATAGGGTCAACTAAACATTTGGGTTTTCATGCAATTATCAACACAATTCTAACATGGAATCCTAATTTACTTTTACCAAAATTTTCTAAATTAATTCCTAAGTAATATTTTTGGTATGCAACAATTTTTTTTTTTAAAATTAGCCTAAATTAAGACTCTAAATTTTCTAATATGTGACCAACCCCCTACCCCACACTTATTTTATGCAATGCCCTCATTGCATATTATGCAAAAAACAAAAATGCAAATATAGAGAGAATTGGAACAAACTCCCCTGGGGTAGCAGTCGATAGGTTGATACTCTTTTCTTCAGCTCCATCTTCAATTGACTTTAGCCATGGGAACAACTCATCCATGTCTTGGGTGTCATGCGTCTCGTGTGGTTGACAACTTGAAAATATCACGAAACAAGCGTCTTAGAAAATCCCCAGTAACAGCTCTTCACGAAAAGTGGATAAATGCTGCAGTGAAAGTGCTCAAAACAGTTATGAACTTGAAAATTGCAAGTCTACTCGGCGAGTATCTCTTGACTTGGAACTATAACGTGTAATATCCCATGTACTCGTCGAGTAGAATTTGTGCACTCGGCGAGTAGGCACTGTATTGCCAAAACTGATCCAGCTCGTGTTCCTTTTGACTCAGGTTTTTAAATTGGAAATTTCACTGACCCTTACTCTAAATCCTTCAGCAGCAACACTCTCCATTACTCTCAACTCTAACGGACTCAATCCTAAGGACAAGAATTCATACTTTTTCTTGAACATCTCTCATTCCTTACTTGACCCTCAACACTTTATTATGCTTCCTAACCTTCCATCCCTGAAACATAAGCAACTAAAAGTGAAAGTAATAAAAATCCTAAAAACAAAAATCATCCAAGTTTTAACAATTGTTCAAAACAAAACATCATAAAAAAACAAAACATAAAAATAAAGTCCTTAATCTTCTTCTTCCATATCGGCTCCTCCTGCGCCACTTCCTCCTTCTTCATTTCTTTTCCTCATTCTTTCGTCCCAACTCATAATGTATGGATAGCCGGGTCCGGGTCTTGGTGCAATGTTCATCTGTTGGAAGAAGTATTCAAAAGATTGATTATTATAATTAACCCCTCGTCCAATATCGTCCAAATAGCGCCGGTACTCCACTTGATTCCACCCATCGTTGTCCTCCTCCACCGGAATAACCGGTGGGTCTTCTCGTATCGCTCGCTACGTTGCCTTACCCGTCTTCCCGGCTCCTCGGGGATTGCCGGCTTGTCTGCATGTGGAATGGAAAAGGAATCACCAAACTTCTCCACGATCTGTGCCCTCCTGTATAATGCAGTGTTGAATGGGGGAGGATAAATGACCGTGAGTGCTCTTGCTTCTTGCAAGTCTAAGACCCCAAACGACCTGGCAAGCCTTGTAACAAACATGCCTCCATTAATTTTTGAGTTCACCTTTTCCTTAACCGCCCCTTCAGCAAGATACTTGGCGATGCAATAAGGGAGATTGCAGAAAGCATCGGGAGTAATAATACTCCAAAGATAGAAGATATCAAGGGTTGGGACCTTGTCCCAATCCTTCCGCATGTTGATGGTGCTGGCCACGAAGCGGTGAATAAGACGATGGATCGGCGAGCGAATATGACCCTCCTGAGAGGTAGAAGGAATATACACCCGGTTGGCAATAGTATTCCACCAGGTGGAGGCCACCACTGCCTCAGGAAGATCCTTATGGCAGTTCTCCAGAAAGGCTTCAAAGTCCTCAGTCAGCATAGTGCTCTGATCATAAATCCCCAGCCTCCAAGAAAATTCAGCCATGCTGCACTGTCACAGCTCCCCACCCAAAGAAAAATAAATTATGTTGGGGTTGTAATACTCACTACCACCTCGGAATGAGATGGTAGCAAAAAAATTCCCAACACAGTTCAGCATAAATAGGCTCTTGTATCTTGAATAACTGTAACCAACCATCACATATGATGGTGGTATCCCCCAAGTTGCACTCCTTCACCAAATATGGGGTGAGATCCTCCTCCAAACCCACTTTTCCCAACCAATCCCAGTCAACAACGTTAGGCAAATGGATCTCCTTTTGTTTCAGCGCCTCTAATTTGCTTTTTGCTCGAGCTCGGGATGATTTGGACGTGATTTGTCGAAATGAGAGCCACGGAATATCACCTTGGCTTCCTCCTCTAGAAGACTGCCCCCTTCTGGACATGGTATCTGCATATCAACTTTAAGAAAACACAAACAAACAACACCCATTAATTAAAATCGAAATAAACAGGGCTGTATAGTCTCCTATTCGCCGAGTTCATGTCCTACTCGGCGAGTAGGATGAACAGCGGGACCAAAATCCGTTGATCATATATGGGGTGCCCAAAACTTCTAATTTTTCACAGGGTTTTGCTGTATTAAGTCAAATAACCATAAATCCAAAAGAAATTTCTCCTAACATTACCTAATTCGTGGCAAAATTAGAACCCTAGAATTTGAGGAATCCCCCAAATCCGAATTTAAGCAAAATAGGGGCAAATCAATGATAAAGCTTGAACCTTTGATGAGTTTTAAGTATAAAGATCTTACCTTTTCCTTTGAAAGACGAAGATTAAGTGGAAAACTGAAGAAATAGCAGAGGGTGCTTGAAGGACGCTGTGCACGGCGAGTGAATGGGTTAAATGGGTGAAAACCCTTATTTTACAGTTTTTATACCATCTGTGTAAGTTGGCTACTCGCCGAGTAAAGAGGATCTCTACTCGCCGAGTAGAAATGCTGTTATGCGTTTATTGGGTTATTCGGGCAGGTACCCGCCGAGTATACGTGCCTACTCGGCGAGTAATCCTTGCAGTTTGAATAAAAATTAAAATGTTTTTGAAAAATTAATGTATTTTCTCATTTTTAACCATCCACCCCACACTCTAGGCATTGCTTGCCCTCAAGCAATTATATTATTAGAAGAAGACGAGTGAAAAAATAAAATAATAAAAATAAAGTAAAGGAAAGAAAATGCAAACTTGAGACTCGGGTTGCCTCCCGAGAAGCGCTTCTTTTTAAGGAGTCATTAGCTGGACTCCTCCCCTTCTACGTGGTTGCAATCCCTTCCAACAACATCAATTCTTCCATACCTTCATTCCTGGGGACTCCTTCTTCGTACTTTTTGACCCTATGTCCATTGACCTTGAAAGGTGTTCCATCTCTTGACAATAGCTCTATAGCACCATGTGGAAACACCGTCTTTACCAGAAAAGGACCATCCCATCTTGACTTGAGTTTTCCTGAGAAAAGCTTTAGTCGTGAATTAAAGAGCAACACTTTTTGGCCTTCATGAAATTCTTTATTTTCTTTTATCCTCTTGTCATGCCACATCTTGGTCTTCTCTTTATAGATCAATACACTAGAGTATGCATCATTACTAAGCTCCTCAAGAGCATTCATTTGCATTAACCGGTTGCTCTTGAGTTCCTCCATGTTGAAGTTGCACATCTTTAAAGCCCAAAATGCTTTATGCTCTATCTCCACCGGCAAATGGCATTGCTTTCCATAAACTAACCTATATGGTGTAGTACCAATAGGTGTTTTGAAAGCTGTACGGACGGCCCAAAGTGCATCATCTAGCTTATCCGACCATTCCTAGCGATTGCTCCCCACCGATTTCTCCAAGATTCGCTTTAAAGCTCGATTTGTCACTTCAGTTTGTCCACTAGTTTGTGGATGGTAGGATGTAGAAAATTTATGGGTTACCCCATATTTCTTTAACACCTTCTCCAATTGGTCATTGGCAAAATGCGTGCCTCAGTCACTTATAAGAGCTTTCGTGACCCCAAATCGTGAAAATAACTTCTTTAAAAACCGCACCACTACCCGACCGTCATTAGTTGGTAACGCTTGTGCCTCCGCCCATTTGGATACATAATCCACCGCCACCAATATGTATTTTTTCCTTTAGACATGGGAAATGGTCCCATGAAGTCGATCCCCCACACATCAAACACCTCATGCACTTGGATACTATGTTGTGGCATTTCATTTTGAGATGAAATGTTTCCCACTCTTTGACAAGCATCACATTCTTAGACAAATTGGGCTGCATCTTTAAAAATCGTGGGCCAATAGAACCCAATGTCAAAGATCTTCTTTGCAGTGTAATGTGCTCCATGATGTCCTCCCGTGGGCCCGCTATGACAATGCTCTAATATTTTCCGGCTTTCATTCCCGAACACGCATCTTCGTATGATCCCATCCGCACAACTTCGAAAAAGATATGGTTCATCCCAAAAGTAATATTTTATCTCGGAAAAGAATTTCTTCTTTTGTTGACTTGTGAGATCTTTTGGGATGTAATTGCTAGCTAAGTAGTTAGCTATATTTGCAAACCATGGTTCTTCTCCCACGGTCACCATAATATACTTGTCTGGAAAATCATCGCCAACTCTATCTTCGTGCAATCGTGGGTTTTCAAGCCTTGACAAGTGGTGAGCTGCTACATTCTCCATTCCCTTTTTGTCTCGTATCTCTATGTCAAACTCTTGAAGAAGTAGCACCCATCGTATCAGTCTTGGCTTTGCATCCTGTTTGGCAAATAAATACTTGATAGCAGAGTGGTCAGTAAAAACGGTTGTTTTAGATAAAACTAAATAAGGATGGAACTTATAAAAAGCATACACCACAGATAATAATTCTTTTTCCGCAGTGGTGTAATTTTTTTGGGCTGGATTTAGAGTCTTGCTAGCATAATATATGGGTCGAAAGTGCTTATCAACCCTTTGTCCAAGGACAGCTCCTAATGCAAAGTCACTAGCATCACACATAATTTCAAAGGGTAAACTCCAATTTGGTGCAACAATGATCGGGGCATTAGTTAATTTTTCCTTTAAAAATTCAAATGCCTCTAAACACTCTTTAGTAAAATCAAATGGTGCATCTTTTAATAGTAATTGTGTTAGAGGTCTAGTTATTTTGGAAAAATCTTTTATGAAACGCCGGTAAAAACCCGTGTGTCCTAGAAAACTTCTAATGCCCTTCACATTAGTTGGTGGGGGTAATTTGGCAATGGTGTCAATATTTTCCCGATCCACTTCAATTCCCATTTTGGAAACCTTGTGGCCTAACACTATACCCTCCTTAACCATAAAGTGACATTTCTTCCAGTTGAGGACCAAGTCGGTTTTTTCACACCTAGCAAGCATTAAGTCAAGATTTGTGAGACAATCATGGAAAGAAGATCCAAAAACAGAAAAGTCATCCATAAAAACTTCCATGAATTTTGCCACCATATCGTGGAATATGGCTGTCATACACCTTTGAAAAGTCGTGGGTGCATTGCATAGCCCAAAGGGCATGCGCCTATAAGCAAAAGTCCCATTGGGGCAAGTAAATGTGGTATTTTCTTGGTCCATTGGGTCTATGGGTATTTGGAAATAACCCGAGAATCCGTCTAGAAAGCAATAGTAACTATGACCCGATAATCTTTCTAACATTTGATCAATAAAAGGTAAGGGAAAGTGGTCTTTACGAGTGGCATCGTTTAGCTTTCGATAATTGATGCACACTCTCCAACCGGTTACCGTTCGTGTCGGAATTAGCTCGTTCTTTTCGTTGGTTATGACCGTCATCCTTCCTTTCTTGGGCACACCAGACTCACCCACGGACTGTCGGAAATGGAATAGATAATTACCGCATCTAAGAGTTTAACCACTTCCTTCTTGACTACTTCTTGCATATTCGGGTTTAATCTTCTTTGGTGCTGTACAACCGGATTTGCTCCTTCTTCCAGATTGATTTTGTGAGAGCAATAAGATGGGCTTATTCCCTTAATGTCGGTGATGCTCCATGCTATGGCCCTCTTCCGCTTCTTCAACACTTGCACGAGCTCTTCCTTTTCAGATTTGGACAGGTCAGAGGCTATGATTACTGGCTTTTGGTTTCCATCTTCAAGGAAAGCATACTCCAAATGTTCTGGTAACTTTTTGAGCTCAGATTTTTGGTTCTGACTGTTGTACTCGCCGAGTGCAGGTAAGGTACTCGGCGAGTTGGTAGTTGCATTCACGACTTCTGATTTTTCTGAGGATGAACTCCACGAGTAGATCGGCCCTACTCGGCGAGTAGAGCTGTCAGTTTGCTTGACTATTTCTTCAAATTCAGCTTCTTCCAGCAGCCTTTCAATCTCCATTAAGTCTCTTTCTGCATCAAATTCTTCATCACAAATTGTGGACTTGCTGGAATCTTCACTTATGCACTCCTCCAATAGTTCGTCTAGCATGTCAATTGAGAACGCCGTGTCGTTACTGTTCCTTGCGTACTTCATGGCTTGATCAACCCCAAAAGTTACATAATCATCACCTACCCGCAAAGTAAGCTTTGAATCCCTCATGTCTACTATAGCACTCGCAGTGTTGAGGAAGGGTCTTCCGAGGATGATCGGGACTTGAGGATCCGCCTCCATATCTAAGATTATAAAATCCGCAGGAAAGACGAATTTGTCCACCTTGACTAGTAAGTCTTCGCATATGCCTCTTGGGAACGTGACTGTCTTGTTTGGTAAGTGAATTGCCATGCGAATTGGCCTTGGTTTCGGGAGATCCAGCTTCTTAAAGAATGAATATGGCATTAGGTTCACACTTGCTCCCGAATCGGCTAAGGCATGAATGGTAGCCAAGTTGCCAAATTGGCAAGGTAGAGTTAAGCTCCCCGGGTCACCTTTCTTCTTTGGTAGCTTATTTAGCATAGCAGTTGAGCAGTTTTCATTGAGGACTACCTTCTTCACTTCTTCCATCTTCCTTCGATTAGTGAGAAGTTCCTTAAGGAACTTAGCATATTTGGGCATTTGGGCGACGACTTCAATGAAGGGTATGTTGATTTGAAGAGCCTTGATATGATCTAGAAACTTCTGGTACTCCTCTTCCTGCTTCTCTTTCTTAGCTCGGGCTGGGTTTGGCATTGGAGGCTGATACAGCTTTTCAGGAACCTGTTCCTTCGGATTTGGCAGTGTACTCGCCGAGTCCATATTTGGTACTCGGCAAGTAGAGCTGTCAGATTGAAGATTTTGATTTTCTGCTTGATTTTCTGCTTCCTCCTTCTGTGAGTCTTTGGGTGCTTCATTCTGAATAAGGGCCAGAGGAGTATTTATTTTCCCACTTCTTGTTGTAACTATATTTATGTGCGCGCCTCATGGATTATTTTCGGTTTTACTGGGGAGTTCGCCCGGTGATCTTTGGTTGATTTGTTGAGCAAGTTGCCCTAGCTGCGTTTCTATGTTGTGGATAGATGCTTGCTGGTTTCTAAGCATGGTCCTTGTTTCTTGAATTGCAACATCATGATCACTATGTCTCTTTTCTGAAGCAGCTACAAATTTGGTAAGCATCTCTTCCAAACTTGGTTTTCTTTCTTGTGCCGGTTCCTTCTTTTGGTAAAACCCTCTTCCTTTCTGCCTGAACTTCTCCTCTTTAGCCTTCTTGTACTCTTCATATGGGAGCCACTCTTTCTTTGGTTTTCGCCTATCTTCATCATATCGGTCTCCACTTGAGTAACAAACTTGCACCTTCTTGTTGCCATTTTCATCCAAGTCGCAATCTCTAGTAAGATGAGGCCCATTGCAGTTTTCACAACCCACCTGAATAGCATGGATCGTTTGATCCATTTTATCCATCCTCCTATCCATGGTTTTTAGCATAGCCATGACCGCGGACAAATCTTCAGTAGCTGCATATGCGGCTCCCCTAGTAACATCATTTCTTCGGTTGTGGTATTCTCTAGAGTGCTTAGAGAATTCTTCAATTAATTCCTTGATCACCGGGGGTGGCTTCTTTGTGAGCGGGCCTTGCGAGTCAAGTAACTGCCTAGTTGTGACATTGACTCCATCATAGAAAATGGAGACTTCTTGCTGGCTATTTAGGTCATGGTGTGGGCAGTTTCTTAGTAAGCTCTTGTACCTCTCCCAAGCTTCATATAGCGACTCTCCAGCTTGTCGTTCAAAGTTTGCAATGGCCTTCTTCAACTTGGCTATCTTGGAAGGTGGGAAAAAGTGATCAATGAATTCTTCTTTCATCTTGGCCCATGTGGTGACTGATCCGGGGGGAAGTGACTTGATCCAGTCTTTTGCAGCGCCTTTGAATGTCACTAGAAGCATGCGAAGTAGCTGAGTCTCGCGAGGCACATTTGGAACATTGAAGTAATCAACTATATCATTGACTTCATCCAAAAGCTTGTAGGCGTCTTCGTGGTCTTTTCCACAGAAAGGAATTTCTTTAAGTAAAGCTAGGATATGACCCTTGAGCTCAAAAGTAGCAGTCGTGGGAATTACGGGTTGCACAAGTCCCGGGCCAGTGTCGTCGCGCATCCTCTTCTTCCATTCCCCCATGGGGATTTCATCAATGTTAGCCATGGTAAGAGCTAACTCGTTGCCGGAATCGGAGTCGTGCCCGTATGTGGGTTCTTCTTCTTCCTCGGTGTCGTACTCGGTATCTTCCTTGATCGGGTCTTCGCTTGTTATAGACGCGTTGGATGCTCCTGATTTGCTGCTCTTCTTCTTCTTCCTAAAAACAGTCTTCAAATTGGACAAAGGTGACTTCTTTGGTCTACTCGACCTCTCCACGTCCTTTCCTTTGTTCCTTTTTAATGTGGATTAGGGATCTTCAAACGGGGGTACCAGCGGGGTGTTTGATCCTCTGGTCATGAAAGTCCTGAAATAAAACAAGATAAAAACGTAAAAAGAACAAAAAAGTGTACTAAAAAATGAAAATTAATCTGAAATACTGTTGTACTCGCCGAGTAGGTGCGAATGCACTCGGCGAGTAGCAGTGAAAATTTGAAAAACTTCTAAGCTTAAGTATAAAACTAAAACAGATGCTAAAACCTAATTACTAACTATTAATTTGCAATAAATTAACTTTGTGCCAGTAAACTCACACAAAGGATAAAAAAAATTAGAAATTAGATAAATTATTTAGAACCGTTCCCCGGCAACGACGCCAAAAACTTGATGTGTGTAAAACGAACTAGTTTTAATCCTACTTTTAGTTAATAAAGAAGCACACAAAGGCAGTGAACCTGTCTTTTAGTGGTATAGTTGGATAAGTAGGGTGTCGAACTCAGGGAACGGAAATTAATCTAATAACTAATTTTAACTAAACAAGTAATAAAAGTAAAGGGTTTTTTCTCTAGTTTTACAAGACTAGAAACTTAAACATAACACTTAAAACAATTAACTAACTAAACAATTAAAGCAAATGACAAATTCACCAAATTTATTAAAGGGTTTCTGTTTAGGTTCAACTAATTCACTCCTACGGTTATTTAAATGATAAATTAATTATTATTGGTTACCAACTATAGTGGTTAGGTTCATGTTCATTACTCCTAACCCTTAGACAATTAATCAATTCAAGCAGTGGCCAATTGTTTAAACTAATTAATTCCCTAGTTTAATTATTTGGATTAAATAAGATTTGTAATTGGTTAATCAAGTTGGTGTTTTAATTAACCTCTTGTTTGTTGGTTTCTCAAACAAGCTCACACATTAATTTACCCATTCTCTAATTAATCTTAATTTCATCTTCATTACTCTTAAGCATATGATCAAGTGTTCACATAACATATGAGGTTAATAATTAAGAGATGTTCATGCAGCTTAATTACCTTCCGATTAACAGAAAATAGTTGTCATTAATGCATAAGGTTCTTTAACAAACTTAATTTAATAAAATCACCAAATAATAATCAATCATAAAGTATATTCTAAACCATAGTCTTCCCCAACAGAAACAAAACAAATTTAGTTCATAGTCATGATAAAAACAAACTCAAAAGCAGATTTAACTAAGCTAAACATACTTAATTCCTAAACCTAAGTGGAATGATTAACCTAATTGCCTTGATTCTTCCAAGGATTGAAGATTTGGGTTCCTTAGCTCCTCCAAGGGTTCTTCAATCGCAGATGAAGCTCCAAAAACGTTAGAAGTCCCCTCCAATTGGATAATAGTTTGGTATTTATAATTATCACAAAACAGGGTGTACTCGGCGAGTAGCAGACCCAACTCGCCGAGTAGATGCTACTTATCCGTCTCATACCAGGAGTCTTGACTTATCTTCTGGAATATTCTAATGGACTCGCCGAGTAGGCTCGTGAACTCGCCACTAATCCCACTAATTGCATTTTTGGTAGACTATTCTAAATGATTGTTTAAGATGAAGTCTCCACTAATCCCACTAATTTTCATTCCAGAAGACAAGTGCTTCAAAAGTTCTTTTTCTAAGTGGGAGCAATTTGGAACTTTAAGAGCTAAAGAACCATAAACTAAATGCATCATAGTTTGGAACTAGCAAGTTTTCAACTGTTGTTGAATCTGCTCAATAGTTGATCAGAAACTAATAAAACACAAAGAGATGCATTCATGTATGATTATCAAGTATGGGCTTGATTAATCTTCCTCGATATATTATGAATATAAAGCGTTAGTGAGTTTTCAAAGGAGAAAACATACATGAATGAAAATCCTTCCAAATTTAAGCTAAACATCTCAAAGTAAGAAACTTCTTTCTTCTAAGATAATTACATAGTGTGATTTGATTATAAATAAAAAAGATTCCTGTGTTTTATACAAAGCTAGTGGGAGTGCAATAACATTCCTAGTCTTATATGTAGTCGACATACTAATACATGGAATAAAGATCTATATAGATAGATGATGGAAACTTAAAGGATTAAGTAAAATTGCATTAATTTCAAGGATCTTAAAGAGCTTAAGATAAAGGACTATGAGAGTTATCTTGTCAAATACCACATGCCATGATTCTGAGCGAAATCCTAGTGCAAATGTTTTGAACTAGATAATATGATTGTATTCCTTATGTTTGTTGTAATTGGAATTAATCATATATGTCATGATTATGCATAAAGGCCAAATAAGTAGTATCCTTAGAGTGTGTCGAATGATACCAGTATAATTTGAGAACAATTCATTGTGTGACTTATTGGAACATTCTAAAGTACTTTCAAGAACTAAAGAAATATTCCTAATCTGCAGATTATTTGAAATAAACCTATGTTTAAAGCTATTACATATGTGCTAAACATTCAAATAGATTGAGATGACTCTCAGTCACATTCGGGTATGTCCTCGTTATGAATGAAGAGAAAGTTACATGGATAGTGCTTTCATATAGATTATTATTATAGTTACACATCAGAGTTAGAGTACATTGTGGTTTGGAGAACCACATGCTAAGAAGCTTAATGTATGGTTCAATATTACTATGAGTAACCCCATTACGCAAGTATTGGTATCTAAGTCATATTTAAGCATCTACTAAATTGTCAATAGTTTTCTTTATATATGAGTTATATATAAAACTGAAAATGTTTGTATTCACAAAGTTTATACAAATCAAGTTTGACAAATCTACTTGACAAAGCTCCTTCATTAGCTAAAGCATGAATGTCAAGCTGGTGCTATAGGGCCTTGTTGATATAACTAGATGTATTTGATTGAAATTTAGTATTTGGAAATTGGAACTGTTGGGTTTTGAGCATTCTAACACTCCTAAGTGTATGTGCAAGCCTAAATACTTTGGATCTATGTTTTTTCTATTATACATGCAAATATGAATATCCAAGATATTACCCTAACTAGTATACAAAACATTTATAGTTGGGAAAAAAACTAGATAGAAATACATACCTTGTTGATGTAGCTTGACTCCATGAAGCTCGAGAACCTAGTGCCTGAAGTGTGACAGCTCAAATGGTTCACACAACATCACCAACACATGGAATAACCATGAGAAGAAGACACTCATGCTCAAGTCGTCTTGCCCTCATATATGTATCACTATTGCCAATTTCTTGAGAAAAAGGGGTCCTTATATAGTGTGCACATTAGGGTTACTCCATGTAACCCATGACTTTACCCATTCCTTATGCTCTATGGGTTTTAACCTCCATGGAGTATCCATGGATCACCACATGGGTTAAACCCAACATAAGGAATCATGGATCATAAGCCCACATTTATAAGAATGAATGATTTACACAATCAATCCCCATATATTTAATTAGTCTCTTTTTGATCACTAAATTAAGTCCAAATTAATTCTTGATCAATACTAATTAAATAACATGATTTCATATTAATATATTAGAACTTTTAATATATTAATATGTCACAAATGTCCTCTCCTCACAAACGCTCTATCTAAATGTTCCGATGCCATGCAACCCAAATAGACCATGCCGAGTCGGGTCAAGTACATACTAATTATAGTTATGGACTTAGACACTAATCCAACAGTCTCCCACTTGGATAAGTCTAAAACTGTTATTGCGTATGAGTTCAAGAACCAACTGGCAATCGTAACACTCAAAAGCCGCTGTCGAACTCTAACCTTGTCGATGAACTCTGACCTTTGTCAATGACTTATCCATTAGATAAGGGATCATATATTCCTCTATCCTAGATGTCATATGGACTGAGACGTGGATTATAAATCATTCTCTCTGTCCATTTGTTGTTTCCCGATTTCCAATTTATGACGACTGACTAATTGAACAAATCAAATCAGTCCAGGCCCGGCCAAGCACTTACATTTGTAATCACTAAATCATCGAGGGGCCCACATATATCGCTTTTATCCCGAAGGTAAAAGGAATGGATAAACTTCGACTCATATGGCTTGTTCTACTACTTGTTGAATCATACACAAATGCATGTTTTATAACATCGAGTTACCAATGCGTTCTCGCGCAATCAATGTACAACCAACTCATAGTAACAACTCATTTCTCTAGGTTTGAAGAATATAAGATATTATCATCTCATGATCACTCATGATAAAATCCATGAAGTGAGTCAAATGAGCGTAGGTTGAATCCAATACTCAGAACTTATGAGCACTCATGAGTGTTGTTGCACCGCTTTGTCCAACATCTTAGACTTCTACAAGCCAACCCATGATAGTCTTGATTCATATCTACTTCCAACATATGACCAACTGTGGATGGTTTGAATAACTTAGTCATTCAGGAAGAACGACCTAGTTCTTCTGGAAGTCAAAACATTCAAAGTGAAACACAAGAATAATCGAATCTAATATGGTCTCTGAACTTATGAATATAAATAAACACACCTTTTATTTATCACCATATTGATTACCCATCATTCATTGCATACTGTTTCAAACTATCAACTCTATACTTGAATTAAAACAATAGTTGTCCCATGCTCCAAGCATGTACACTATGTTTTTCTAAACAGTAGTAATGTTATACACCAAGTATCCATACTAGGTTTGTCTAAACATTAGTTATGCCATACACCAAGTATGCATACTAAGTTTGCCTATGATCTTTGCTTTGTGAAATAGATCGACTAACATAATTCCAATGATTCTCATTTCACAATCCCAAATCCTTACCGCAAATGCAAGAATTCCAAATTCCTTCCATTTACCTAAATCTGTTAGATTCTAAACTTATATACATTGATCCTCTTGTAACGATTATGCACATAGTCACCAAGACTTGTCAACAGACATTACAGAGTATTCCAATGGAGATCAACTCCATGGAAATGAAGTCTCATATTCAAAGTACATTGCTTTGAACGCCCTTCTTGCATTAAGTTTCCTAATCTTACACAGATTTAATGAATAACTTCCACCTATGGGAACATTTCCATATTCCCATTCTGACTATCAATCCTGAACAAGAGTTGCCTCTTTTCAGAATATGTCAATATGGTCATTCCAAAATTTAACACTATACTTCCAACTGTCCCTGAGCAACCAATCTTTGATAAACCTTAGATTGTCCTCGACAATTGCTTAATCAGTTTAGTCATATCCAATTCAAGACTTTTCCCCTCTTAATGCCTTGAGCATTTAGAAAATTTAGAAAGGATGAGTATTATTGCACATGCAATCGATCCTATATCCGAAGCATATGGGACATGATTCATGATGTCTCACATAAAGACTTGATACTAGACCAATCCTTTTGCTATAATATTTCAATTTGCCAAGTTCTCATAATTCAGATTATGAAAAGGGATGTCGTAATCATAATCGAATTTTAGAATGCAAATAATGGAATCATATATAGAATTTCCTTATGTTGATCCATTCCAACAAAATCCATATATATATATATATATATATATATATATATATATATATATATATATATATATATATATCCTTAACTAACGATGATTAAAATCTCAATCTAAGCTTTTAGAATTGAAATGAAGTACAATTTCCTCTCCCTTAATTATAGCAAAACAACTTTTTCCCAATTGAAACTTTTGTTTTCTATAATTAACATTACTAACTTGCAACACTTATCATAATTATCATGCTCTCACTAACATGAAAATTATTAGCATAACACTTATGCTCCCATTAGCTTTGACATGTACCCAGAAATCAGATGAACTTCCAGAAATCAATACTTTATTGACTTTCTTACCAAAGTTCAAATTTCTGATACGAGATGCTTTGATAAAACTTTATCAAAATCAGACACCTTCCCTTAGATAACTCACATGTGTGTCTAAACAATTTTTAGAACTATGAAAAAGAATTCCGTAATCATAGTCTCAGTTGTTCAGACCTTTGCCATTCCTCACAATTCAATGTTAGTGTGCCGGTTAACCACACATGCTCCACTAACGATTTTGATAATGCAAATATCACACTTGCTATCTACCTACAATCTACTTAGTGAAAGCGTTTCCTCACCATCATTTTCATGAATCGGAGAGAAACCTAATGACACTTAGATTTTATGGTGTATGTGTTCATATCCATGTGAATTTGTCAAAACCATAATCATAAGACAAGGTTAGTGACAAATCCAAACTCATATAGATTGAACTTGTGCAGTCTTAACTTCTTGCCACATGGCAGCAGAAGGGCCTGCCATTGCTTCCAAGTTGTTATGCAAACAATTGAGAACATGTAGATCTCAAATGTATAGCCAACTTTACTGGAAAGGGGACAGAAATGTCAATATGTTAACACGATAGGTTATAAACCTCAAGTCGCGAGCTAGTGAGAAACTACAGGTTTTATTCTTGATTAGATCTTGAAATACTTTCAGAATCTTTTAGACTCCCACTGTCCTCTTGACATATAAGACTATCTTGCCAAATATTCAAGAGATCGTGCTGATTCTTTATCTATACAAACACTTCACACAATTGGCCTTAGTTGGTCTTTGTATTATCCAAAACATCACAACTTACCGATTTCAAGTGTACAAGAGTTGGACACTTTTACTCTTACATTTGACAAGTGTTTTAAACCTTTCTTTAAGATATATCACTCAACTTACATTCTTGGAGTATGACTCTAAGACTTTTTTTGGAACGAAGTATGACATATCTTCTTGATTTAACCATTTCAGCAATTCTTGATTCCTCTTCTTAGCCATAGGAATGCACTAAGATTTCCTTAGAGGACTAATTGTGATATGATTTCTAAATCATTAAGATGATCACAAAACCTGATACTAAAGGACTCTCCTATCTTTTAAGATTTGAGAGACTTTTATCTTTCTGCCCAATATGATTCTTCTCATTCATTCTGCCATACATTGAAACTTTTCCAATGTTTCAGAATTATACTTAAACTTGTAAGTATAACCATATTTACTAGGCTTTAGTAAATCATGACGAACAGTCTTATCGATCTTTTATGGTGGACTTGACCAGCGCACCAAAATGTGTACTCGATTGCTTAGTCCTTTACTTGACTCATATATACATGTGAACAAGGAATTAATTTTAATTTTCCAAAGATGAAAATTCTCATTCATCATACTATACAACTTGCATGGTTTCCAAGTTTCTATCCAACTGAAATGTTGGGTTATGAGAATTTTTCCTTATTTAATAAATTAGACATTACAACAAATGAAAGAAACAAATCCATTTTCCAATACTGCTATCAATGGAATCATATAAGCAACAATTTTTTTTTCACAAATGCCATTGTAAGGATACTTAGAATAAATAAAATAAAAAATTTCCTTTAATTTTAAAACATTGCGGAAAAACTTACCCTTACAGTGCAAACGCATATGAAAACTTTGTTGTTATCTATTCCTAAGCAATATATCATAACTCCTAAGCAACAACTCAAAATTCTGATCACCGAACCATGCGATCGAAATCCATCTTCACGATTAGAATCAACATATACTTCCTTTAAGTTTCTTCACTTTTTCTTTGATTCTTAAAACATCAACATGTGACCCAGTCACATCATGTAATGAGAATCTCAGAATAAAACTTAACAGAGTTAGATAGTGGACTTTTACCTAAAGTAGAGTCAAACTTCTTGACTTGATCAACCTTATGATCTTTTAGGTAAATAGGCAGCTTCGCAATCAATGCCCCTTCCTTTGGCAAGAGAAACATATGGACTATTTGGAATTGGTGCACTGGACTATCTTAGACTTGCCTTTCTCTTTACCATTTGGTCAACCGATTTGACTATGGCCAATCCCTTTCCATTGGGAAGAGAAAGCTTTTCTAGATATCCAATGTTACCATTTTTCAAAGTCTATGGAAGTTTGGGAAGTCGATCTTCTAATCAAATTTGCTCTACAAGTGCTCCAAATCATTGCTGATTCAGCAGCACAAAGCAAATATATAAGATCATTAAGGGTCATGTCATAGTCTTTTACATAGTAGTCCCAAAGGAACTCACTATGTGACTTAGAAAGTGATTGAACATCCAAATTTCTCAAGACTTTGACGCCCAACTCTCCCGACTTGTCAATATGTGACTTCATCTCCAAGATGCGATCACACATAGACCTTGCTTGCCAATAGGGCTTGAGTGACCTTGAACTTATGGGTTAGGTAGAATAATTGGAGGAGGTGGAGGAACTAAAGTTCCAAGAGACATGGGTAGATCATAGATGTCTGAACTAGACATACTTTGGGAGATATTCAAGATAGTTGATTCAAAGTCTTTAATATAACACCCAATATGAAATAATAAGGCTAGGACCCAACATAATATTTTATAACTTGGAAGATGGATGCCGTAATCCAAGCTATAGAATATTTGAAGGTAGGCAAATGACGATTCACCAATTTCCACCATGAAAACAAAATAATTTATTAGGTTTTAATTGGTTTTGAAACTCCTAGATTCTTTTGAGATTCAATGAACTTTTCAATGGCATGTTTCAATCTCAATTGTGCCCTTCAGGTTTTGTGACTGGGATGCCGAGGATCACAAAACAAGGTGTGAAGTAACCATGCAAATTACTTGGTACTCTTAAATGTTTATCACTCAACCGATGTGCCGGTTAACCACACACGCTCCATCGGCCTATGATAAACTTTAAGAAACCCTTTGCCTACCTTGTTAAATCAAGCTAGTGTGCCAGTTAACCACACGCGCTCCACTAACCGACTTATGCAAAGTGCAAAGTGTAATTTCATGGGTTAGCACCTTTTTCACATTTTCCTAAGTAAATAAGATTGAGAATTTATAAGTGTTTAGTTACTTACTATTTATCATTAATACTTTTAATGAAGGGAGAATTATAGTCCTTGTCCTACCCGTTCGACTAACGACCCTGCACCAGTCAAGGAAGCGGTGAGTGAGAGTGGACACCTATTAAACTGTCATTTTATTGGCAGTAACCTTATACCCCCCTTATAGTCCGACTTCGTGAATGAGGCCTACTAACGGTAAGACTGACTTGCTATTATACATACATACATACACACACACACACACACACACATATATATATATATATATATATATATATATATATATATATGATTAACTTATAATATTATAATGTATAAGGGTTGAATTCTAACTTTTAAAATCCTAAGGGCTTAATTTGGAATTAAAGTATTCATGAAAGAAAACTTTTCAAATTCCAAAACTTGAGGGTAAGTTTTGAACTATTCAAAAACTTTTCAATTCCATAACTTATGTGTTTAAAGTAGTTTTAATTCAAAAAACTCTTCAAGTTCCATAACTTGAGGACAAGTTATGAAAGACTTTAAACCATTAAAAGAATGTGACTCTTCCTTGTTCATAACTCATGGGAAACTTTATGAGTTTTATGAATCTTAAATGTGACTTTTCATATAACTTGAGGACAAGTTACAAAAACACATTTTAGAATCAACTCTTAGATTAATTTGGACTGAAAACAACAATTTCACATAACATTCCTATTAATCTAAGCAACTCATAAGAACAAGATAATTTAATCAAGCTTTTTCATGTAATTAGCCTAATCACTAAACTAATACTAAACATCAATCTATTGACAATTATCTTTGAAATTGGATTAGCATGAACATTACCACATCAAAAACAGGTTTATAAGTTGAAAAACAGCTTAGGGTAATGTTCCTAATCCAATTCTAGCCAAAAAAACTCGAAAAAATGCTGTCTGGGGCTCCTACTCGTCGAGTGTATGAACCTACTCGACGAGTAGGATGATTTTCTTCATGGACTCGGCGAGTCCAGTGCCCAGATAGCCAGAAAATCGATTTTTTTCAGCTTTTTCAGCAATTTGCATCAAGTATAATTGAAAACAAACCTAGTCTCTGATACCACTGTTGGATTTTGAGCATTCTAACACTCCTAAGTGTACATGCAACCCTACATACCTTGGATCTTTGTTTTCTCTATTATACATGCAAATATGAATATCCAAGGTATTACCCTAACTAGCATACAAAACATTTATACTTGGGTAATAAACTAGATAGAAATACATACCTTGTTGATGTAGCTTGACTCCATGAAGCTCGAGAGCCTAGTGCCCGAAGTGTGACACCTCAAATGGTTCACACAACATCACCAAAACATGGAATAGCCATGAGAAGAAGACACTCATGCTCAAATCGGCTAGCCCTCATATATGTATCACTAGTGCCAATTTCTTGAGCTAAAGGGGTCCTTATATAGTATGCACATTAGGGTTACTCCATGTAACCCATGACTTTACCCATTCCTTATGCTCCATGGGTTTTAACCTCCATGAAGTATCCATGGATCACCACATGGGTTAAACCCAACATAAGGAATCATGGATCATAATCCCACATATATAAGAATGAATGATTTACACAATCAATCCCCATATATTTAATTAGTCTCTTTTTGATCACTAAATTAAGTCCAAATTAAGTCTTGATCATTACTAATTAAATAACATGATTTCATATTAATATATTAGACCTTATAATATATTAATATTTCACAAATGTCCTCTCCTCACAAATGGTTTATTCAAATGTTCCGATGCCATGCAACCCAAATGGACCATGCCGAGTCGGGTCAAGTACATACCAATTACAGTTATGAACTTAGACACTAATCCAATAGGAACAATACAAGCAACATATATTGTAATGAATTGATATATTGGATATGAGTATTTCATTGAATAATTGTTGTGTTCTATATTAGCATAATTAAATCATTGAATAGCTAAGTTATTCTAAATGTCCATATTGGTTCATAGTTGTGGGAGCATCTATGAGGTAAGGCTAGTATGAGTGGATTGGTTAATTTTCGTGGAAATGAAAATAGAAAGAGCTGCTACCAACTTCATAGGTAATGGATTAGGAGAATAAGTATTGGACTTGACCCGCATCAAAATCACTTTATTGATCGTAGTCAAGAGTAATGTTTTGATCAAGGTTGTAAATTTGTATTCTTAGACTTGAGATACATATTTTGGACTTGAGGTGTAGGTATTGTTGTGCTTTGACATGGTTTAACGTTGTTCCGTTAAAGACAGTCATAAGGGCCATCGTTGGGTATAACATGAACTACATTGATGGGTGTATGTAGTCGAGATGGGATTTTTCCCTGTTATTCGTTAAGAGTTAGATATCTAAGGCCCCACTCAAAGTTGAATGCTAAATAAGATTGATTGTGATCCATATCTCATGTTTAACATGATATCTAAGACAAATGAATAATTGATACCACACCTTTAGTAACAATTGTAGCTTAGAGCTCCTGGAATTGGTTGTTGATGAGATGACACCCTTCATATGTTGTTAGGGGCAGTAGCCCACTACTAGACGTTAGCTACTGTCTATGTTAATCTATAATGAATCTTGTGCAAGTGGTAGATTTTTGAATCTATATTTCCAAGAATCATTATGGAGTGATATTGTTAATAATATATGATCCTATAAGGTCACACCTTTATCAAGTTGGCGCATTTTGTATATTTATTATTAATATGATTATTAATAAATAATATCAATTCTTTTATTTAATTAGGGAATAGTTATTGTTTTGTGAAAATAATAATTATAAGAGAGTATAACTAGTTATTATTTAATATGGTATGAATTAATAAGTCATGCACAACCTTTTGGACTAGTTGAGTTGTTTTGTATTTTACCTAAAGACAATGTTTATATTTTATATACTTTGAGTTTATAAAAATTAAAGAACTCTTCTCTTTTCAAGAGGTATAGCCAAAAATATTAAACAAATATGGGGGTTGCTTGTCAACCTCCATGATTTGTCTCCCAATGCTTCTAAAGGCTACCATTACTTTAGAGTATTTTAATGGTTATGCCTTACTTTTCATGGAGTATTTAAAGGAGTGCCTTGCATGAGTTTTGAGAAAGTTTTTAGCTCTTCTTTTCTTCTCTTTTTTCTCTCTAAAACCATGAGTTTTATGCCTCAACAACACTCTCTCTTTCGAAGCTATATGTTGGTGTTTAGATGTGACATCCCCATTTTCACGGCCAAAAAAGACCGATTTTGTTTATGCTTTATAAAAATCAGAGTATCTCTTTTAATAAAAAGGTTGCGGAATTTGTTCCCAGTAAAACATGATAAATACGTTATCAAAGCATTTCCGAAGAAAAATATTTTTATTCATTTTAAAACATTTGGGATGTCATTGTCAATACAGAAACATAAGCATAAACAGAACTTACATTCATTATCACTAGTGATTTATATCTCCTTAATCTCTCAGTGTAACGTGACTTTATATCAACACCTGTGATATAAATAAACTGAGTGGGTCAGGTTGGGAAACCTGGTGAGTACATAGGGTTTTCAACCCACAATAATATAATTATTATGATTAATCATCAAACAGTTAACCCAATTACCCATCCCCATTATCTTCTTTACTCTTAAGGGTCTACCCTAAGAATCAGCTATTTCTCATTCATTCATTCTTAAGGATTTTCCTAAGAAATAGGTACGAAGTCCATCGTTGCCTATGACACAACTGTTAAGCACATCTGCTAGTTCTATCACTTAGGCGCAGCTTCCAGAATTGTGACATTCTCTATAGGGCGCATCTGCCGGTATAGTCCTTTAGGCGCATCTGTCGGGGTTATGAGGTTATCTATTAAGCGCTTCTACCGGTAGAGTCCTTTAGGCGCATCTGCCAGGGTTTTATTGACAATATCATTTTCAAGAGTCCACTTGCAATACATGTTAATGGGTTTTTAGAGTACACCGGTGAACACATCGTTCACAAAACCTACAGGTTGCGAGTCTGCTAGTGTTCCACTGGACTGTCTAGAGTAGTCCGTGGTTGTCATCTATACTCTGCTAGATGACGGGGCCAGCATTTGGGTATAAGGCTTATCACATCGTCCACCTCTCACCCTTACCTCATGGTCTATTTCCCCTCTCACCTCATCATCCAACTCATATTTCATCTATTACATCTACCCATGTTTTACCCAAACATTTTCATAGATATAAAATACATATACAGTTTAAATCATTCAAAACGTGTATAAAATCGTTCATCTAGCATAGACAGCAAGTACTCAGATAATATGCACACATAACACGTAATTTATATAAAATACTTCATATCTATGTGTAAGATGAAAGTAACTATGCACTCACCTGGAAAGGTGGTGACTCGGTACTCGGACAACACTTCGTTACTCTTAAAACGATTTCCCTCGACAAAACCTAGTATCATTACCACTAGGGTTTAGTTCAATATTCGTTGAGACTAGTTTAATAGTCTAGCTATTATTATTATATAAGCGTTAAACAATACTATATAACTCATAATAATAGCCCAAATAATTATTTTAAGGTCCTAATAATGTTAATATAATTAATTAGAAACTATATTAAAAATAGCATAGGCGTAGCTCACTTACAGCAGGTTTTATCGAAAACCGGGCTTTGCTTGGAGCAGCGTTTCCGAACCGAAGGACCCTTTTTCTCGGGACTCCGGGAGCCTCGGGGCTTCCCTTGGGTGCCAGGGGTTTTACCTAGGGTTTAGGGGGCTTAAGATAGGCTAGAGAGAGAAAGTAGTGAGAGAAAGAATGAGTTTTGGTGTAATTTCCTCGACAGCCTTTGCAGTCCTTTTATAGGCGCAACTCCTCGGACGAACGTTGGGCGTTCAGCACAGCTACGCTGGGCGTAGCTTCGGATAGGGTCCAACTGTCTCGCATTTCGGAAGAGGATAAGGACCAAAGGTACGCTGGGCATACCAACCTCGGACGTGGGGCGTAGGGTGAAGCAAGGAGACATGGCGTGATCCGAAGGGTGCTTTGCGATCAGCGATGGACGGCTGCAATGAGGCCACGTCATCCATCTCGCATCAGACTTCGTGATTTCGATTCCAAACTTCAAAAATTCGTATCTTCCTCATACAAGCCCCGTTTTTGATGTTCTTTATATCCACGTGAAGGCGGGAACGTACTCTACAACTTTCGTTTAGACTCCGTCGGCTAATTTTGATTTATTTTAAATTTTATATTTTTAACAGGCCGGGACATGATTGGTTTGTTAAAAAATCCATAACTTCTTCATCCGACGTCCGTTTTTGTCTGTCCTTTTATCGTTACGCTAATATTAACGATATCTTCGATTCTCGTTTAGGTTGTGTTGGCTAAAAACCGCTCGATCTAATATTCGAACTTCGGGTTGTACACTGTTAAGCCGAAACTTCGAAAAATCATAACTTCCTCATACGAAGTCAGATTTGGGCGTTCTTTTTATGGGCGCTCTCGTTTTAACGTATTCTACGACTTTCATTTAGATCGCTAAGACTAAAAATCACTCTATCGTAAATTCACTATTTACGCTTCCCGGTAGCGTGTCGGTTCCGTCGCGAAACTTCGACGGGTCATAACTTCTTCGTTATAACTCGGATTTCGGCGTTCTTTATATGTACGGAAACCTTGTGACATATTCTACAACTTGGTTAGGATTATTTATTCTAAATAATCTTTTGTCGAAAAGTCACTTTCAACCCCTATTATCTCTTAATTGACTAACCCGGATCTACGGGCGTTACATTAGAGCCTTACTTTGTGTATTCCTTTAGTGCTTAATTTTTTAAGCAGTTAAGGCTTAAAGAACAAAGTATTACAAGAAGGAACTAGCATCCAGGTGCCTTACTTTTGATGGTGGATACACATAGAGAAAATTACACTCTTTGATTTTTTGCTATCTTCATCAACACCCCAAAACCAAGTGGGTTCAAAGGCTTCAAAGGTTATTAGTCTGAAAACTCTTTGGTTGTTTTTTATTTCATTCTACTAATGGTTTGGTGTTGTTATGAACTAAAAATAAACTTGTTATTTTTAAAGTCTTCCGTTGCGATTTTTGTGAAAAACAAACTTATATTTTGTTTCAAAACCTATCACAAAGAACTAGCATTCTACATCAAGTTGAGTCATTGTTGGTGTCTCTAAAGTTCATCATTCTTCATCAACTTCAAAGCCTCCCAAGATGATCCAAAGAACTACAAATTTTGTCATTTGTTCATCTCTTCTTTGGTTGGTGATTTATTCTTTCTACTACCTGCAAGAGGATTCTTGGTGGGTATAAATTTTCTTATGTTATTTCGAAATCTCAAGTCTTCCATTTGCCAAATTTTCTAGTTTATGGAACTATTTTTGAAATAAAACCCAACAAGCCTTGATAAGCCATGCAAAGACATTAAGTTTGGAGTTTTATAGCTTATGACGTTTATTAAGACTAAATATGAGAATTAGACATGGTATCTTTCTATACTAAACACTTAACGATTAAGTTGAAGTTCTTGGGAGTATGCAGGGTGTAACTTCCATTACGCGGGGCATAACGTCAAATTTCCTGTGTTTTCCATCTAAGGCTCTATACAGGGTGTAGAGCTGGTACGTTGGGCGTACTCGGTCTGAATGTTGACTTTTGACTTTTAATTGTTGACCGTTGATGTTGACCAAGTTTGACCTTAGGTCATTTGGGGTAATTTGGATAGTGTATTGAGGTTGGGTCCCTGTTTTATTGTATAGGTGATCTGTAGAGACAGTGTTTGGAGCAGGGATCAATTCAACTATCTTTCAGACTGTAAGGTGAGTTTTCCTCATTGTACTCGTGGGTTGAAGGCACTAATGCCGGCCCGCTAGGTTGTATGATGTATCATGATATATAGGATGTTGCTGTGTTGTGGTGTTTTGTTTGACTGGTGGATTTGCATGATTATCTGTTTGGTGGTTATATGTTTATCGGTTGCATATGTTGACATAGTGCGGTAGGTTGAGGCACTACTACTTTGTACGAAAGCCAACAAACCCGGGAGCAATCCAAACATAAGTGGAGGGCCGGGAGGGAAAACCAGAATTATGATGTGGACTCGGGAGCAATCCAGACATAAGCTGAGGGCCAGAAGGGCAATCCAGACTTATGTTGTAGGCTCAGGGTAAAGTCCGATGGTTGTGGACCCAATATTCATCTTTTACTTTATCTTTTCCATTCTCACTCCCTACTTGATTGCCACCATTCAATTCAGATGACTTTTCTCCTCTTGGCGAAGAGGTGGCATGGGCTGTGGGACCTTGAAGTTTTTTTTATTATTTTATTATTTTTTTATATTTATTTATCAAATCCAGAGCAGATGATGATGTCACAAGTACACCTGATATTGCATCACAACCACCTATGTGAATAGCAGGGGCACTCAATCTTAAAGGACCAGATCCTTTTTCAGTTAAACTAGTAGCATTTTCATTAGCATTTGACACTAACATTGATTGTTCTTTCAAATTCACTACATCATTCTTTTGCTTTTTTCTTTTCCTAGTCAAATCTGTTGGAATTTTCCAGTTGCTCAACTGATCAACCAACCAAATAAAGATTAAGCTTTTATAAGATACAAGATGTTTTAAAAAACAGAAAGTTAGTAAAACAAAGTTAAAAATAGAGCTTTGTCTCAGTTTACCTTGGTTTTAGCCATCATTTGTGGCTCAACCTTCTCAACTTCAACTCATGACATAAAGGTTTTGTTTTACATCATTTTATAAAACTTTATTCTCCATTAACATAAAGATTGATTTATATGAAACTTACAAAGAATAAGCGACCCTTCTTTGCTTCTTTCCCATCATTTTTACCTTGATAAAATAACATCCAACAAGATTTAGATACACATATGAATGTTAAAGAAAATTAAAAAGTTTAATTTCTTACCTCAACTATATTTCCATCACTTCCTTCACTCGTTCCTTTAGTTTCCCCACTGTTTTATAAACGAGTTAGCATTTATATGTGGAAACATGTAAGTTGACCAATATAGGCATGATGCAAGATATGTTACCTACACCTTCATAAAAGACTTACAAGATGATCTTAGAAAGGTCACATTATGATCTTAGAAAGGTCAAGAAGACTTACAAGATGAACTGCAGGATGTGCATAAACACCTCCATGCGGATAGAAAGCAGCATAGGGTGGCATCATATGCTGATTTTGTGATCTTGCAAGTACAAAAAAGTCAATAGAATGGTCAACCTGATAAATCTGAAGGAATGGAGATAAATGTTTGCATGTTATACCTGTGGAGGACCCCACATATAAGGGGGAGGGGCATGACCAGATGCAACAGCAAGATTGTAGTATGGTGGTACAACCATTCTAGGGCCATAATATGCTTATGGAAATATAAATATCCAAAATAAGACTTGATTTAATAAAATTTAGATGGTTTGTGTTTTTAATTAACCTGCATGACTGCCTAATTTGGATATACATGAACACTCGTCTGTTGTTGATGCTGCAATGTTAAAGTTATACAAATTTATAAATACAAAAAAATGAATATAGGAAGGATAAAGAAAACTACAAGATTTATATGTAGTGTAAGAGAGATAAAACAAAATTTGGGAGCTTACTGGTGGAGGTGAAGAAGATTTTTCAAGCTTACAGTCTTGTGCCTCTTCATTGAGCCCCATCGAAAAGCCCCTAAAACTGTATCAATGAAGATATAAGAAATCCTTTCTACAGATACCTGCTCACTCAGCTGCAAAAGGACAAGAATGTCAATATGAATATGAACAAATAGAATCTAGGCTCTACTTATGGGAACTTGTTAACGTCACTCGAAAATTTAAATTCGAATGCGAATGAATATACTATCATACGTCACCCACGTTGATTACATTTGTTTTTGGATCATATAATCCATGCATACCTTTCAAACTGGAGTTCCAGCATATCGATTTTATATTTATAAGAAACCAAAGCCTCCATGTTAATTTAAAACATCCAAGTTCATGCTTCTTTAAACAAAATAAACAACAAAATTAATTCCACATGTCCAGAAAGCCAGTCTTACTATATGGAACTTATTATTCTTCATTCAAACTAAATAGAGAAATCTTTAGAAGTAGAAGATGAGTATCCTTCATAAGATCCATATATAACAAGAGGAAAGCAACACAACACCGACCAAGTATCTTTTGCCATCATTTATGGTAACCAGTGACCAATCAGTGCCATCACACTTCTCCAAAACAAAATATAACAAACAAATAATGAAAAAGGCAGATATTTGACATTTCGAAGGGGCTAAGAGTGAAAGAAACAATAAAAACAATATCCAACTGAAGCATGCGGGCACTCACCATGAAATTAGAGTCAGTTGTGCATAAATTGTTTCAGGTTGCTAACAACAAGTACATATCAAGAATGTGAAAGAAAAAAAAGCAACATTAGTTTAATTAAGAAACAACATATAGATCATGAAAAGATAAATCAGAACAATACACCAAAGAACAGTTGACATGAAACATTGGATTTACCTCTCCCTGAAAACCAGGTGGTTTCTGGTAAGTAGACTGTCCTGTCACATAATTATAATAGTATAATATTCCTGTTTCAGTCCTGTGGGTTGACCATGCATCCAACTGTTCTACACCAACAACATTTACATGCTTGCTATTGTCTGCAAAAAACCAAACATAAATAATTAACTCAACTAAACCCCAACAAATTCACTTCTGGACATTATTAATTAACCCATACACATGACATACCAATCCATGGAGTGGCATCACAGAAGCAACATATAGCATGCTGTCAGAAGCTATGCCATGAACTCCAGTTGAAGTACCAAGAGGCTGAGCATCAGATGGCGGTGGCGTACATTGAGTTGGAAAAGGAAAGGAACCAGGAAAATCAGGAGGACGAGGTTCTCCATTCATCTGGGGGCGACGAAGATGTATCGGGACCTTTGCCCTGATTATTGGTGGCCCTGCATGAAGTGGGACATAAATTGGTATGTGGACCGATGCTTGACTTGCAGGAAAGTCAAGGCCGAGCATCAGCGACCTCACGATAAGACGCAGCCGTTGCAAATTCCTTTGTGGAAATGGGAAGACATCACTATAGATTTTATCACAAAGCTTCCCAAGACCGCATGAGGAGTATATTTTATCCGGGTCATCGTGGATCGGTTGTCCAAGAGTGCACATTTATCCAGACCCAGGAGAGTATATCGATGGAGAAGCTAGCCGAAATTTACGTCCGTAAGGTGGTGGCTCGACATGGGGTGCCGGTTTCGGTTGTGTTAGACCGAGATGATCACTTTACTTCTAGATTTTGGATGTGGTTTCATGACGAGATGGGTACTCGTCTTCATTTTAGTACCGCTTTCCACCCGTAGACAGATAGACAAAGTGAGAGGATGATTCAAACTCCAAAGGACATGCTGCGTGTGTGTGTGTTAGATTTTGGTGGGAGTTGGGATACGTATCTTTCGTTAGCAAAATTTTCGTATAACAACAATTATCACACTAGCATAGACCGACCTCCCTTCGAGATGCTCTACGGGAAGAAATGTAGGACCCCAATCTGTTGGGACGAGGTAGGTCAGAGAGTCATGGGAAGTACCGAAGTGGTACTCAAGACTATTGAGAAGATACAACAGGTCTGGAACAAGCTCTAGACTACTCAAAGTCTACAAAAGAGCTATGCTGGCAAGCGCCGGTCAGACCTGGAGTTTCAGGTGGGTGATATGGTTCTCCTGAAGGTGTCATATTGGAGAGGTGTCATCCGGTTCAGGCAGCGGGGCATGTTGGGCCCCAGGTACATTGTTCCGTTCATGGTTTTGGCTCGAGTGGGCCGGGTTGCGTATCGAGTGGATCTTCCAGCCAAGCTTAGTCAGATCTACACCACTTTTCATGTCTCCCAGCTGCGGAAATGCTTAGTGGATGACTTCGTAGTTGTGCCTTTAAAGGATATTCAGGTGGACGACATCCTGAACTACGTTGAGAACCCAATGGCGATTCTGGATCGGAACACAAAAGCCTTGAGGAACAAGGTTGTGCAGTTAGTGAAGGTGCAGTGGATGCACCGTAAGGGGTCAGAGTAGACGTGGGAGCTAGAGGAGGAGATTAGGGAGCACTATCCAGGATTATTTGAGACAGCGGACTTCGAGGACGAAGTCCGAGACAAGTTGGGGAGAATTGTAATGCCTTGTTTTTGGTATGTATTTAAACTTATAATTTATTCATTTTTGTAGAGAAACTCGATGAGTCAGAAGCCCCAGACTCGTTGAGTAGAGATGTTTTGGACCCCACGTTTTGGTGACCAACTCAACGAGTTAGGAGGTATCAAATCGACGAGTTGGCTGGGTGAAATGAAACCCTAAATTCAGGGTTTGCACCCTATTTAAACACCATAAAACTTTCATGCTGACCTCATTTCCCAGCCTCCACTTTCCTAACCCTAAATCTCGAAACCCTAAAGCTACTTTGAGTGATTGTGAGCAATTTTGGGTGTTTTTGGTGTGTGTTGAAGCCAATGGAAGAAGGAAAAGCTTGAAGACTCAGGAAGGAACTTATAGATCCAGAATCCTTGCCTCATCCACGACCCTTTTCTGGTATAAATCTTGAACTTTGGCCTTTTTGGGTTAGGGCTTGAGCTCAATCTCATTAGGAAGGGTATTAATGGGTAAAGTTGGAAACTTTACCATCCTAGAGGCATTTTCAGTCTAGATCTGTTGTATAGGGTGTAGATCTGAAGAATAATGGCTTAATACATTAAGAAGGGTTAACAGACTGAAGAACTCGATGAGTTCATAAAGGAACTTGGCGAGTTGATTAGAAGTTTCCCGATTTTGTTGTAAAGGACGAAATCGACGATTTGGAAGAAAACTCGACGAGTCAACCCGAGATATCATGATTCTGTGAGTTATGGAAACTCGCCGAGTTGGAAGATAACTCGACGAGTTGGATCGCAATATCATGATTCTGTGATTCATGAAAACTCGCCGAGTTGAAGGGGAAACTCGACGAGTTGTGTCATCTTGGAGCGTTGAATTTGACTTGGACCAAAATTTGACCCTTAAGGGGATGGTGAGTATGAAAGGGTAATTAAGGAAATCTTTTATGTTCACGGGATTGAGTTGGGTTGATATTTGGAGCCGGGGAATGTTAAGCTATTTCCAGTTTTCGAGGTGAGTTACCTTCCCGGTATAAGTGGGTTGAAGGCATCAATGTCGGCCCCTAGTAGTTGTTTACAGTAGAGATGATTGTCTTTGTGATAATTGTTTTGTATGCCACTATCTGTTGAGATTATGTGCTTGTATGCTATGTTATTACGTTGTAATGGTAGGGGGTGAAATAGACCCCGTAACCGGTTGAAAGAGACCGAAGGGGTAGGCCAGCACCCATATATGCTAGGCAGTTACCGGTTGAAAGAGACTGAAGGGGTAGGCCAGCACCCTGATATGTTAGGCGGTTATAGGTTGAAAGAGACCGAAGGGGTAGGCCAACCCCCTGATATGCTAGACAATACCGGTTGAAAGAGACCGAAGGGGTAGGCCACCCGGATATGCTAGGCAGTATATTTATTGTATGGTATGTTGTATGATGGGAGAACTCACTAAGCTTTGTGCTTACAGTTTTCAGTTTTGGTTTCAGGTATTTCTACTTGAAAAGGAAATGAGCCGACATGATCGCAGTGCATCACACTATGATTTTCCGCATATGAGATCTTTGAGATTTGTACTCTGATGTTGTTTTACTATGATATGTTTTGGTTATTGATATATTGGTTTTGATTGTGATATGGGAAGATACTATTGATGTTTTCAGACTACTGGTTTTTATAATTATGTAATTAAAAATAAATTTTTTGGTCATGAATTTTAGGATGTTACAGCATAAGAAACTCTCCGAGTTAGGATTCATAAAAGGTCACCTTTTCCTATTAACTACATGGAGATAAAGAAGAAGAAGAGTAACGTGTTGCCACAAACCATTGTGGGGCTGGCCATTGCTGCTTCCGTCATGATCGTTTGGTATAGCATAAGGGGGAGGTAAGATAAATCAATTAGCATATGAAAAAGTCGAAAGACTAAGAGGTATGCATTAGTAAATGGTGAATATAATACAAAAAGTTGCGTTTTTTTCCTACCAAAAAGCGATGGAACAAGGTAAGACATTGATTAGCTCCTCACCTGATCATTCTTCTATGTAAAAGACATTAATGACCTCTTCATCCTCATCATTGGAAATATCCCAGTTTAACAAACCTAGCCATAAGCTCATTTCATGTTTATGATTTATACATGTTTTAACAGATAAAATTGGTAAAATGCGAACACATATTCTTCTTTTTTGTACATTTTCTTTTGGTATTTTTGGTTATCAACTTTTTGTCATTTAATTTGATTACTTTGTTGTTTGTAACTCCTATTTTAATGCACAAGAATTTTGGATTCTATTTTTTTTACATAATGAATCTTTGATAAATAACGAAATTGCTACAGGTTTCAAAAACTAAAAAACCCTTGTGATTGGTTCCGGTTCCTATCAAATTAGGTGGGCGTCCACCTGTGCTTACCCCTAATTAATTAACCATATCAACCGTATATTTTTATTAATTTATCTATGCAACTTCAAGTGAAATACATTCGACCAGTTAACTTTTTTTTATTTTAGCTGGAGTTATTTATTTATCAATTTGACCCACTAAAAATAAAACATGATCCAGATTGACCTAGCCAGTCATGAATAAATTGGCTAAATTGTCACTAGAAACATAAGATAACTAATATTTATTCAAGCTCAAAATACAAAGCTAAAATCTCTGCTGCTACCTACCCAAAGCTGGTGCTCTTGTTGGATAGAGATCGGAGATAAGAATACAAAGCTAAAAGTTATGGTGTTGTTTACTCCCACATTTCATTGTTAGTTGGTTTTCTCAAGTTTTTCCCTTAATTTATGTGTTCTTTAGGCATTGCTTTTGTTTCTTTCATTTTTTGGAGGATTTTAACCTTGTAATTATGACCGATTAATTCTTGTACTTTCTGCTCGTTTAATTTATTGTATTTTCCGCCGTTCAAACTATAATATGTATATTCTGCTTAATTATCGATTGCCATTTCTTCTTTTGTTGATTTGGTTATTTATGTTGGTTAATCTGACCATATACGAATCCTTTTACACAAAGCATGCAACAAAAAAAGTTGAGCATACAATCTATAAAGTGAACTAATTTCATATTTACTTTTAGTAATCAATTTTGTTGCATGATAAAACACTCATAAGTATTCAAATTTGGGTTACCCTAACTTTAAAGCTTGGTTATATTTAGTTAAACCGACACTTTATTGAAGAAACTTGACTCTTTAAATAGAACAAATTCAACCGAACCGAAAGAATAAATAATCAAATCAATAATGAAGATTGATGACGCACCCTTCAGAGCAGGCCAGAAACAAGTGAACCCCCAGCGAAGAGTTCCTAACGAAGCCTGGGCTGGCGACCCGGCCGTCCTGACCGCCTGAGACCCTCGAGAGGCGACCGCGTGGGAAGTCCGCCCTTGCCAAAGGTTGTCCTTAGCTACCGTCCAAGGATAACGGCTCCAGACGACAAAGAGCACAACCAAAGCACTATCGCCTGGACCAATCGTTGGACCGAACACGAACGTAGAGCATGATCCTCCAATAAGGACGGTGGATCCTGTCGAGGCCGCAGTCCTTGTCTCTCGTATGGACCGAGGAGGATCCTTAGTATAAAAGGCCGATCACTCTGCCTTGAGAGGTAAACTTTCCTCCCCGATCACTCACCCTCATACTTCCATACTCCTCCAACTAACTTGACCGTCAGAGCGCCTTTCCGGGACCTCTCCCGGAAGGCAGCTGACGTTTCTTCCTTCTTTGTGACCTCACAGGTTTTATTTTATCGATCATCTCCCAACAGCGAAGGTGGTTTGGAGCCAGGTCGCATCAAATATGAAGTTGATTCAATTGTAATTACACATGTGAATGTGATGCGAACAATAAACTTGTTAACAGTCGGAGTGTTGTTTCTGAATTACAAAACAATATTTTCACCTACTAAATATAAATAAACATCTCACAACGAGCTTGGGGCTATTTTGTGTAAATTGTATAGCACTAGCAATTGCACAACTACCTTTTAGAATTGTGAGAGTTCTTAACGTGAGTTATCATCTACGTTTGGTACAAGGTATGACATTATTACTAATTATCTGGATTTTCTACCATGCAATTTGACTTATTACATATTAACTAGCTATGTAGTTATACTATGTAGTTTTTACTTTGACTTCATTGGTTATTGTCGTCTATGTGTGGTAAACAATAATATTCTTAATCCTCCAAAGAATATTAAGTTATGAGAATGTGCTTCTAAATGTTGCATTTTAGGTACAAGTTAAAAAGGTACAAGTGGGTGCTAAGACCCAAGAGATAGTCCGATATATATTATATTATGTTGGGATAAACATAGATTGTTTAAAAGTATGTCTAAGTGGTTGTGCCATCATCTGACAAAAGTTGAAAATATAATACCTAAATAAGTTTTTCGGAATGGAAATTATAATTAAAATGACCCTAGCAATAAGAACGGTTGTGTAACCAACCCATTTAAGCTTACAATTATAAACCGGCTTCGGTGACAATTTTGTCAAACAACTCAATTTTTCGCATTTTGAGAGCTCCTGTTAAAATATGACTCTACCACAAAATGTGGTAGAGGGGTATTTTATATATGATTGATAAAATACAATGAGATAAATAAGGAATATAAGATAACTAAAAAAATAATATACAGAGTAAATTTATTTTGGTCAAATATCTCTAATAGCCCACCTCAATCGAATAGTGGTGGACGAAGACGGAGCATTGCACAAAAATAATGAAATTGTGCACGTGGAAGACTTTTGGTGAAAATGTCCGCCACTTGAAGATTGGCTGGAACAAACTTGGTGTAGAGTTTTCCTGAAGCAACAAGTTCCCGAATGAAATGATAATCAAGATCTATGTGCTTTGCCCATTTATGAGAGACCGGATTTTGAGTCATAAACAAAGCACTTTTGTTGTCACACAAGAGAGTCGGACAATCAGGTGGTCAAGCATGCAACTCACGTAACAAGTGAGTAATCCATACAATTTCTGCAGCAGTGTTGGCCATTGCTCTGTATTCTAGTTCACAGCTAGAACGAGACATAATATGTTGTTTCTTAGCACTCCGGGAAACTAGATTTCCACATAGAAAAATGGAATAACCATAGGTAGAGCGTCTCATTTCAATACAACGAGCCCAATCAGCATTAGAATATCACAGAATAGAAGTAAAATGAGGCCTTGTAAAGGTAAGCTCAAAGGCGATGGTGCCTTTAACATACCATAATATCCGTTTGACACACTGATAATGGTAAACGGTGGATGCCTGTAGAAATTGACTTATTTGATTTACCGCATAGGAGATATCTGGCTGAGTAATGGTTAAGTACTACAAAGCCCCAACAAGTGATCGGTATAAAGTTGGATCAGAGAATAAAGCTCCAGTGGAAATAAATGTCTTATGTGGAGCAAGAGGTGTATGGACGGGTTTTGCATCAAGCAATTTGGCACGATCAAGAATGTCACGAGCATACTTTGACCGACTTACGAATAAGCCATCAACGGTGTAAGCAACTTCCATACCCAAAAAATAGTTAAGATCACCAAGGCCTTTGATAACAAATTCTTTGTTTAGACGAGAGACAAAAGAAGCTATGGTATCCTCTTGGTTTCCTGTCAGAATTAGATCATCTACATACACCAAGAGGTACATGACGCAAGTACCACGTTTCAGCCCGACTACATGTGAAACCACTAGAAGTTAAAAATATGCTCAGACGTTGAAACCAAGCGCGTGGTGCTTGTTTAAGGCCGTACAATGCCTTTTTTAAACAACAAACATGCTCTGGAAATTTAGAATCAATCTTGGTGGTTGTTCCATATATACTGATTCAGATAAGTGACCATGTAGAAACATGTTTTTAACATCTAATTGATGAAGTTTCCAGTTGTTGATGACAACTAAAGACAAGAAAACACATACTATTGAAGCCTTGACCACCGTATTGAATGTATGAGAATAATTTAAGTCGTGGATTTGAGTAAATCCTTGAGCAACGAGATGAGCTTTGTATCTTTCCACAGTTCCATCATAATTAAATTTTGTACGAAAGATCCATTTGGAGCCGATGACATTAACATCATGAGGTCGAGGAACTAATGTCCAAGTGCCATTTTGATGTAGGGCTTGCATCTCTCCATGCATTGCAAGAAGCCATTTAGGATCTTTAGAAGCCGACTTGAATCCCTTAGGTTCATGTTCCGTAAATAAGGCCAAATATAAAGAATGAGTTTGAGTATGCACTAAATTGGCTTGATGTCGTGGCTTAAAAATTTCAGCTTTAGCTCTAGTAATCATGGGATGAGTGTTAGAATCATCCACTGGTGATGTCGAAGGCTGTGAGGTTGAAGTAGATGGTTGTGTTGAGGAGGTAGAAGGTAGCGGAACCTGTTGGCTCATAACTGGGATCTGTTCGGGTGTGGAACCGACATTGACGGGCTGATCTGCTGTATGGGATGGAAGATTGATGGCACTAATGGGATAAAGTGGCCCGGAAGGCATTTGATCAACACAATCCAGACACGGTTTAGTCATGGAAACATGAGGGGCATTTGCAGGAAATGTAGAATGACCGAAATGCATGTGTGAAGTAAATTTTGAGAGCCCCGGTTTATCCAAAAAACTTGTTAATACCATCTTGGAATATTCTGTGGAGGATACAAGGCCCGAAAAAGGGAATGAGTTTTCATCAAATCTTGCGTGACGAGTAATATATATAAGAGAAGTAGTGAGGCCAAGGCACCGATACCCTTTATATTGGGAACTATACCCAATAAAAACACGTAGAACACTTCGAGGAGCAAGTTTATGTTCAACATAATCCTGAAGATAGGGAAAAACCAAGCAACCATAAGTCCGAAAGTTATTGTAAATCGGAACCTGAGAAAACAACAAATCAAATGGAGATTTGTGATCCAAAATAGGAGTAGGTAGATGGTTTATAATATAAGTTGCTGAACTAAATGCATCAACCCAATAAGTTGCTGGAACATGAGCATTAAAAAGCATAGATAAGTCGATTTCAACAATGTGACGATGTTTTCTTTCAGCACGTCCGTTTTACTGTGGAGTATAAGGACATGAAAGTCGATGAAACGTACCATTATCTTCAAGAAGAGTACGTACAGTGTCACCATCAGTTTGAAATACCTTGACTTTTCTAGAGAATTGTGTTTGCACAAGCTTTAAGAAGACATTCAAAACAGAAGAAAAACCAGATTTGGTTTTAAGTGGATAAAACCAACTAAATCTTGAATAATCATCTACAAACACAACATAATAACGATAATCATCCATAGAAGTTACTGGTGCAGGTCCCATAAATCACAGTGAATTACATCCAAAGGATGAAAAGCACAGTTATTATTAATCTCAAACGACAAACAATGTCCTTTTGAAAGTTGACAAGAAGAACAAAGAATAGGTTTAGTTAAAATAGGGGTAAATGACAAACATCCACACTTATGCAAAAGGGAAATAACATCATAGACAATATGCCCTAGTCTTTTATGCCATAACTCAAAAGAGGCTCCAGAACATGAACTTGAAACTGCAACCAAAGCTTTATGTCCTCTTCAAGAATATATAAATCATTTTCACATTTTCCTTGTGCCAGAACTTGTCTCGTGTGCCTGTCCTGAATCTGAACGAAGGGTTGAGAAAATAAAATATCCACTGGGTTATCGTTTGTGAGTTTGCTTATGGACAAAAGATTCTTAGTGAGATGTGGAACAACCAAGGCATCATTCTATTTAATATGGTTTGAAACGGCAGTAGTACCAATATGAGAAATAGGAAGAGAAATATCGTTTCCAAAAGTAACTTTGGAATTACCCAGATATGGTGCACTAGTCTGGACAATGTCTTGAGAAGGAGTCAAATGAGCAGTTGCTCATGAATCAACATACCAATCCGGAGTGGATGAAGTCACATGACATTGAGCTTGAAATGCTTGTGCCAGATTCGCATATGGAGATGGTGCTTTCATGGCGTAACTGTATTAAGTAGGACAAGTGTTTTCATAATGTCCATTTTGACGACAAAGTTGACAGTGTGGAGGGTGACGAGTACCTCGTCCTCTGCCACCTGAGTTACCTCCATGGTATTGGGGTGACCGACCACAACCCTTACAGTTGGAATTGGGCTGAGAATTTTGAGCATAAAACGCAGCAGGTGGTGGTGTAGAGCCATGAAGCGACTTTAAGAAAAGTTCATGACTCTCAGCTTAAGAAAGCAAGTCACGAAAGGCAGGTCCTGGTTTGGAGGTGTGTATGGCTGTAGAAAAAGTTTCAAAAGATGCACTAAGCCCACATAAAAACCAATGAACTTTATCTGTTTCATCTACCGGATGACCGATAGCTGCAAGTTGGTCACAAACATTCTTAAATTTTCTACCAAAATCAGCAACATAAGCGGTCCCTTTTGTGCTTTGTCGAAGCTGATCACGAAGGTTTTGCATTCTTTCAACATAAGTATTACTATAGGCCGATTCAAGAGCTAACCATATCTCTCTGGCATGAGAGAGTCCAAGAACTTCGGCAACTGCTTCTTCAGTTAAAGAAGCATTTAGAATGATGACAACACGTTGATCAGCAGATAACCAGGAGCCATAATCAGAATTTGAAACTTCTTTACCATCTTTAAGAACTGTGATTGGAGGCAAAACAGAGGAACCATCCATGTGGGATAAAAGATTTTGATATGTGAGAATAGGAAGCATCTGATGCTTCCATAACATGTAGTTAGAAGAGGATAATTTGATTGTAATCATGTGAAGAACAGTAGCCATGGGTAGAGACGCATCACTGATTGAAGAAGAAGAAGAAGAAGACGACATGATGGGTATGAAAACAAAATCTCACCAGGGATGTGATAAACCAGAAGTCGATGCTCACCAGGGCAGGAAAAAACAAAAAAACTTAGGGTCCGATGGAAGAAGAGAGGGAGGAAGGCGACAACCCTAAAAATTGGCTGATACCATGTTAAAATATGAATCATACCACAAATTGTGGTAGACGGGTAGTTTATATGTGATTGATAAAATACAATGAAATAAATAAGGATACAAGATAACTAAAAAAAAATATATACAGAGTAAATTTATTTTGGTCAAATATCTCTAATAGCTCCAAACATAAGGGCTATGTAGCAAACACCAAATGATCCAAGAAGCTGTGATAATGCATGCGTCAAAAAAAATTATTTGGAGTTTTAATTTGGACGACATTAAGCTTAACCTTGTCGATCCACTTTAATAAAGAAATAGTGTTTAGCCTTGAGGAGTTAAGTAGGGAATTGTGGAAATAAAGCATTCATAAGGCTGTTTTGGGCGGGAGAAGGCCACACAAACCGTACAGCGATGTTGCGTTGATCCGTTAAAGTCGGCTAGGGTGACTCTTTATTAAAACGATCGAAACCTTTTACTTTCTATCACGAAAACTCAAAGATCTCCTCAAAAAGTAATCAAAGCGACAAATCAATAAAATGGTAGCATGGTCCTTTGATGTTCTCGCCCTAAAAACTCAGAATCTGAATTCAATGATGGAGAAAGGAACCATTTTGCAGATTTTGATCCAGAATTCTTTGATGGGTTGACTACACAGATTAAATTGAGGCGTTCAAATTAGAGGTATGGTTCCTTAAATTCATGATTTCATGAGTTTTGACGTTAAGGTTTGTACTCAAACCGTGTATAGTATATGGAGAAATTATGATATGTTCAGGCTAATTACCGAAATTAACAACTGATATAGTTTAAAACTAGTGGTTATTTCATTGGAATGTGTTTAGGGCTCTGAGTTAGAAAGCTACGGTTAAACCCCGTAATACGTGTGCTTTGATGCCTAAGTGCTATATATAATGATCGAGATTAATGACTGTAAACAACTCATGTAAAGATGAAATACAAGTAGAAATTGTGTTAATTATGGATCATGGGTTTGAAAGGAGTATACAAGTTTTTTTAATTGTAGAAAGAAGTCAAGGGTATCGTTTCAATGGAAAGATATGTTGGTTTTTCTGGAAAAAGAAACCGGTGTTTCTGTTGCATGGGAAAGCCTGTTGTTGACACCGAGTACCAGGAAGAAATAGAGAAAGCTCGCCGAGACCTACGCGCTTTGATCTTCAACAAAACTTGTGCCCCAATCATGCTTCGTTTAGCGTAAGATCCTTCGCACACATATATATTGTCATTGATGATCGAATTGAAATTGATGATTGTATTGTACGTAGATTTCATGATGCTGGAACGTATTGCAAACATACGCGGACTGGAGGTCCAAATGGTTCCATCAGGAAGCCTGAAGAGTTTGAACAAAGCTGTAATAAAGGATTAAAAGTTGCGATTGATTTTTGCGGTACTTACTCTATTTATTTTCCTTTGATCAATTTTTTTGGCACAAATTTTTCGTTTTATATACTCGTGTTATGTTACTAGTTATTTACAACACTAAAGTTGTGATGCCTTTACAGTAGAGTGCTTATATATATTATGTTGTTGAATTTTGTGTTTGATTAACGAGAGGTCTTGTTTGATATTTACTAGCTAGGGATGAGGTCTATGTAATTGCGTTTTTAGATCGATATAATGATATTTATTAAAGTACACAAGATTTTTAGGGCTATTTACAATTATGAAGATGAGGAAGACATTATCATCTTTTCCACAGTTGAGATATCGAGAGTTATTATCCAACTTTTATGTCACATATTGGCATTGGTCTCTACTGTCTTCCGGCCCAATGCATGCCGTCTTGTTCAACCTTTTTGGGAGGGACAAATTGACATGGGTCTCGGTTTCTAGATGTTCACACCCTTATTTCAAATACTGGATCAAATAGAAAATAGTAGCAAATCCAAGATCTCATATGCGCTATATATAAAATACAAAAAAAATGTGTGATTATTTGTCCTACTAAGCACAAAAAGAATTGCAAAACTTAATCAAATGGTAAAACACAACATCTAAAAAGATGATTCCCCATGCAAGCTTCCTTTAGGCATGAACACATAACCTATATATCGCCCTCTGAACAGTACCCAACAAGTTTAATCAAATTTGGATGGAGTACCTGCCAAGATAATTCATATCTAAAGAAAACCGAACCATAAACTTCAAGAAATGGGAATCAAGAAAACAAGAAGAAAAGCCCATAAAAACCCTCTTTGTGTCCTTGAAAACCCTCAGGTTTTTGCTTTTTGACAACAATTATCATTCCAGATCCGGATTGTGAAGCAGTAAGAGTGAATTCATCAATCCGACCTTTGAAAATTAACACAATCAAATCCTTTCTTCACCAAGAACATTATCAGGGAGAAAGTTCCTGCAGGTGGCATTTTGTCTACTAACCATACATATCACAACCATAATTAATAAATCATGGACCATTATTCTACTACGTGAAGCTTAATGACTTTTTTTTTTCCTGTTAATGAGATCTATATTCAGTAATCATAGTCTATAAGGCTTCCAGATGCTGAGTCAGTTAATTACTCATGTCACCTGGATTTTAATTACTCGATATACAGTCTAGTACGCCAAACTAGTTGGCTTTTTTGATAGCAAAATGTCGAACAGTTAGTTAGTTTATCACACTATCTTATTTCCTTATCTAGCTTAAATCAAACGGTTTACAATACATAACTTACATTGGTCGTATTCTATATTCTTATGTTTTTTGACACCATTCTTGATTCCATGGTTAACTTCGTTTACAAAGATAATATAATAGAAAATAGTTCAGTTTATTAATGGCAGTTTTCTGATCGATTACAGAAGAAATAAAGTCAAAGCATCCAAAGATCTCATATGCAGACATATTTAAGGTGATTTCAATCATACTGACGAATATAAGTTTTTTTTTTATTTTTTATTTTTTTTTTATTTTTTATTTATTTATATATAATAGATTAGAGTAATCTGCTGGTCTTGAGCAAGGTGAGATATACTTCCATATGGTTGTTTGTAATATGCTGCTTTTTGAGCTAGTGATATATTAGAATCAATGTTTTCTTTTTGTTGTCTACTTATTTTTTTAGCACACAAACTGAAGATTTTTGGTTCATGTGCAGGTTAAATAAGTACTTACCCAATAAATGGTCTATTGGCAGCATGCAGGCGTGGTTGCTGTTGAAATCACCGATGGTCCTACTATTGACTTTATTCCTCGTAGAAAGGTGCATTGATTTACTACGTAGTTGATATAAACTTTTTTCTTCTTCTTATGCCTTATCCATCTGTAAGTAATTTCCTTTTTATTAAAACTTTATACCACCATATATATATATATATATATATATATATATATATATATCAAATGAGAACACCAAAAAGGTTGAGAACGCAAGAACAAAGTATATATTCATTTGTGATTCAATGTATTCATTTGTTGAGAAATGATAAATTTTTACGCCTTTAATTTCAATTGAAGAGAAAAAACATATTCATGTTGATTCTGCCTAAAAATTTATCATTTCTCCATAAATGAATACATAGAATCACAAATGAATATATACTTTATTCTCGCGTTCTCAACTTTTTTGGTGTTCTCATTTGATATATATATATATATATATATATATATATATATATATATATATATATATATATATATATATATATATATATATATATATATATATAGCCAAGTTCTTTTGATAAACAAATTTTTTTTGACGAACATTTTTTTTGTTTTTGTTTTTTTGGGAATGTAGATTTATGCACAATCATTCTCATAATTGTTCTTACATTAATACTTATCATTCTCATATGATCCTACACACACACACACACACATATATATATATATATATATATATATATATATATATATGAAGTAGAAATATCATGGAGAATCATTTTATGCCATATCATTTTATGCCATATGTTTACTTCTCCTTCATATTTTTTGTGTTTCATTTAGGATTCTATTGAATGGACCGAGGAAGGCAGACTCCCCAATCTTGAAAAAGGTTTTGAATCCTAGTTGTGTACACTCATTGTTCATGAGTTCATCTCACTTAAAGATTTCAATTGTTTGCCGTTGGAGTCATATTTATTTTACGTATTTGACATACTATTTAAATTACTCATTGATGAGTACAATAAATTTCTAAATCGTATCAATATTGTTGTTTAGGAACCATATAGTTGTTGGATTAGCAGAAAAGGTTTCATTTTCATGACCAAAATAAGGGTTATATGCGACAAACAACAACAAACCTTAATTGATATATTCATTATAGCATCCTACTTTCTTATATTCCTATAATAGCATTATACTTAGATAAATCTCTCAAAATATAGCAATGTCAACCGAATACAAAGCAATTCTCACTATTATAGTAGGAAAGATTCTCAAATGTACAATATCTTAATAAGAAAAAAAAATTAAAGTACAACACTCGGTTGATTTTTCAAGGCACAATGCCTTAATAAGAAAAACAATCGAAAATTCAATGGTAATATAAATAAGTGAAAGTATGATGCTATAATAAACTAATAATTAAAACTATATATGTAGCTATTTATTTCTTGTAGCCCTTACATAAATGGATTACTGACACATTCTTACTTTTGCATCACTCAACGATATAGTTATATTTGACATTTGTTTTGTTCGGTTGCTGAAATTCTTAAACTTGTTGAAGGCCCAATACATTTGATGGACACGTTTAAGCGCATGGGTTTATGCATCATGGACTTTGTAGCTCTCTCGGGAGCCCATGTTATGGTAATTTGTATCTTACTTGTTTGGTTATAGGCTACATACAGGAAATTGCAATTTATTTTGTATTTTTTTTATCATAACATCGCACTTCAAAATTTTTTCTTATTAAAATATTGTATTTTCAAATGATTTCGTATTAGGGCATTGTAGTTTGAAGAATGCTCTCTGTTTTCAAATTATAATGTCCTAAAAAAAATTCATCCTCAGAAACCATATACAACCCGAATCCAATGAAATATGATGAATTGAAATGGTGTTTTGTAAATAAGTAATTCTCTCGAATAGATTAGCCATTTTCTAAAGTACAATCATGTAATATGAAAAAATAAAGTAAAAGTACGATGCTGTAATAAAGTTTTTTTTAAAGTATGTTGATTAAGACCTATTATCTACCAAAGTTTTTGTTTTGCTTGAAGGATCCTAACATGTTGTTAAACTCATGAAACATTTTACATTTTTGTCGCTTATCTTAATCATTATCTACCAAAGTGTTTATTTGTTTTTTGCTATCATCAAGATAGAACCCAAAAAAATAGATCAAACTTTGATGGCCCTTCCAAGCCACTCAAGTTTGATAACTCATACTTTATGTAAGTTTTGTTGATATTTTTTAAACATGAGGAATTATAGTTTTTCTAAGTGCTAACCGAAAAAAATATAAAATTACTTTCATTTATTCATGTACTTATATTATAGCATCCAGTGCTAAATAGAAAAAAGAAACGAAAGTAGAATACTACATTTTCTATTTGTTGCATTTCACCTATTTTCTTACTATTCGATAACACCAAGTATTTGGAAAGTGTGTATATGTGTCTTTTGGATTAAATAAATAATATAACTTGATTTTTTTTTAAACCAGCAACCTACTGAGAGAGTATAGGGAAGAGTTGGTTTGGCGCGAGCCACAGGCGCTGGTGAGAAGAGAGTTTTTAAACCTACTGATAGGAGAGTCAGATGGGACCTCACTGATTCCTTCAGACCGGACAATGATGACTTTTGATGAGTTCCGCTGTGATGTTATGAAGCATGCTGAGGTATAGACCCATATATATATATATATATATATATATATATATATATATATATATATATATATCATCAATTCTAATCACAAGAAATGGCAATTCATTTTCTTTTATTTGGTTTTGTTATTTCTTCCTTTCATTTCTTCCTATTACATCATCCTACTTTTCAACATTTTCTTACCAAACCATTTTAAAGTATGCTGGAAAACAAGGTATTTTAGTGTGGACAATTAACTTTGTTTTTTTACCCGTACTAGAAACATACTCACAATTATGTACTTTATGTTTTACCTATAATGGAAAAATAGTTGCATCTTACTATTTTCTATATTATTATTGTGTTTATACCGAATCGTTAAAATGTAGATTCCAGAGTTGTTCTTGAAGGAGTATGCGCAAGCACACAAGAAGGTCTCTGAACTAGGTTTCATTAAAAACCCACCTTTTCATCTTTACCACAAGATGAAGAAGAAAAAGAAAAGTTCTGTTTTGCCACAAACCATTACCGGAGTGATCATTGCTGCTTCAATTATGATGGTGTGGTGTCATGTAAAGCAAAGGTAAGAATTAAATAATTGCTTTTAAAATTTTGTTGATTCTAAATATAACAATAAAACAAAAATTGTTTCCAAATGTGTACATCTTCTATTAGGACTTTCCCGTAAAATAACACAAATCATATGTTCTCCGGTTTTCATTTGTATATCCTTCTTGCTCTGCAAGTCATATTTTCCCGCCCTGCATTTTTTGGTGTAATAGTAATACAATGTTTAATGGTAATATATATATATATATATATATATATATATATATATATATATATATATATATATATATATACCATTGTTGTAAATATTTACACTTGATCCATTACCTTCAAGTAAAAAAAAGTTTTTTTTCATCCTCTTTGTAATAACCAATGGTCTTACGTGTTAACGACTTCAAATGTAAACATGTAAAGACATTTTGTTAATATGCTAATGTGTGCAACATGTATGATCTGGTTTTTAATTTTAACTTTTGTATTTTTGGAAATAGGTAACTCAAGAGTCATGAAGTCACAAGTCACAACATTTAAAACCTCAACCTCTGAAAATGCAAACATAAATTATTCTTTTTTGGTTACGTTTTCTTTTGGGATTTTTAGTTAACAACTTTGTGATCTGTTTTGTCTATTTGGATAATATTAAATCTAGAAACAACATTGTACTTTTCTTGATTGCATTTTATTTGTGTAGCTTCTTCTTATGAAATCTCATCATACACGTTGTTGATCTTTACAATTTGGTTTCTTGTTTCTATTATAGGCTGTTGCAAAATCATTTTTATAAAGGGCATTTTGATTCCATTTTCAGCACAATAATCAACAAATTCTACGCATTTGTATTCACCTCCCTTATCCGACTTTGAACACTTAATTTTCAAATTCGTTTCATTTTCAACAGCAACTCTCCATTTTTTGAAAGTGTTAAAAACTTCTTATTTATTTTTGAGAAAAACCTCATATCTTCCTTGTAGAATCATCTATGAGGTAACAACTAACATGCTCACAATTGAGCTTCCAAATGAATAAACTGACAAATACATAAATTTTTTTACTTATAGGAATGAACCACTAACCCATACCTTCAACATATTCAACTATTTAATGAATGGCATGAGAAAAGAACTAGTGCGTTAAATGTCTTGATCAAATTAAACAGAAAAGAAGATGGTTGTAATTCAATCATAACAGAAAAGAACCAACCTTTTTGGTTGTTTGTGTGCATTAAATGTCTTGATCAAATTAAATAGGAAGTATGTCATCCCTTGTTCTGTCTGATCATAAAATAACTTGTAAAGAAGAACACGTGCAGTTTGAGGCTCCCTAGAATCATCTGGTGACATCTTAAGCACCAAATCTAACATGTTTATCTACAAAAACAGGAGAAAAAACACTTAGTAGTTTTAACTAAAGCTCCAAGAGTCAGCTAAAGACAGAAAACATCAAAAAACACAATTATTTTCATAAGAGATCCAACAGCAGAAAAAATTTGTAGTAACTTGTCTCCTTCAAACCATCAAATGCAGAACGCCACTTTGATAAAACAAGTAGAAACATTGGCTCATTCATTGTTTCATAAATTGCCCTACATATATTTGCTTCAAACAATGTGCTTCCAGCATCATGATCATTGGAAGATTTAGATACATTGACTTCAGCACCAGGCTGTTAAAGCATCAAAAGCCCATTAAAGAAATACATATTTTCAAGCCTTTTGAGATGAAACCATTAATAAAGATCTCACATTTGAAGCAAGTAACTTGTGATTCTGGAAAGACATAATAAATTCAGCAACCTGGAAGAATATAACAACATCGCTGTTTTCAATAGTATGGTGTTCTTTCTCAGCATCCTCACGAACTGACTACATTAACACTGCTGAGAATACATATGGACTGATTAGTAATGAGTAATGACACAACGGATAACAATAGATAGCTTCATTGAGAATACAGTAATTACCATTATACCCTCCTAACAGGAACTGATTAGTAAAATCATGGAGCAGCCTAAGGATATTCTTGTTTGTTGTTGGCATTCTTCAACTCTCCCATGGCATCTTTTTTGATGAATCACGTTGGTTTTTATGACCTAATGAATCATGAGAATCAGAATAAGGGTTTCCTTTAACTAAAGCTTTGGAACCATCCTGTACATAAAGCCAATTGATGAAGTTAGTAATGAATATCTGAATGGGTCCACTGCTAAATGAAAAGCTTTTACCGTAGTAACTCGGGTGAATGATCCACTGAACTTTGATCGAGCACCAATATTTAAAAGCATTGTTTGCCTTCTTTTTTTTTTTTTTTAAAATTAAACCTAGTTGTTCACTGTAATGAACTTGAAATGCTAAATTATAGTAACGAGCAACAAAGAAATTGCACATGCGAATGAACTTACTAGAGACAAAGTGGATGATGAGATAACCTAAACGGAAACGCCACCGCATTTTGTGGCTAAGAATTCAGATTCGAAGGATCCTGCATTTCAATGATCAGCGTAGAGTCTTCACCTTACTTGATGCAATGAATAAAGAGACAATTGACGGAGGAGACGATGGATTTCAGATCGACACCACCATCGGTGCGGTGAGTTTTGGAATGCGATGAAGATGGAGATTTATGTGATAGCAAAGGAATACATGTAATCAAAATTACAAAGATCCATTAATAAATTGTAACACCCCAATTCTGGTATGATATTTATATTTATTATTTTTCAAGTTTTTGAAGGGACTCGACGAGTCGGTAGCCAGACTCGTCGAGTTGAGTCGGGATTTCGAGCACGTTTAAGTTGGCGATTCGACGAGTCCATATTCCGGACTCGGCGAGTCCGCCAGTCTGGATGAAACCCTAAATTCAAGGGTTTGCACCTTATTTAAACAACTTTTGGGGCCTCAAGTCAGCCCCCACCACCCCTCAGAGCACCATCCTCGAAACCCTAGAACCCTCTTAGCATTTTGTGTGATTTGGTGTGTTTCTTTGAAGATTTTGAGAGAAGAAGGAAGGTAGATCAAGAGGAGAAGAAAGAGATCCTAGATCCTTGTGGAATTACAGAGTTTAGTAAGGTATATCTTGACTCTTTTCTGTTTCCATGCTTAAATCCCCTTTTTAAAGACATTAAAGTTATTCTTGAACCATTTCTTGGTTTGGTAGTAGCATAGAGGACTCATTGAGATGTTTAGCCTTCGGATCTAGCTAGGTTCGAGTTCCAAAAGCTTAGATCTAATACCTTTATGGAGCCATTTTGCATGAAAGCTCTAGATCTACTCTTATAGTGTGCTTTGAACCCTAAAACCTTCATTTGATGTTATTTACATGTAAAGTTGGAAACTTTACGTGTTAATCAAGGCCCTAGAACCCAGATCTATGAATGGAATGGACTGGTTTCAAGCAGAATCGAGTATATAGTGTTTGCATGCATACGAATCGGCGAGTCGTTCTTCAGACTCGGCGAGTCGAGTCGCGAGTCCCCTGTTTTCCCCGTTTCGAGTTATGTCGAGTGGAACCAGTGAGTGAGAGAAGGACTCGGTGAGCTAGAGGGGTAAACTCATTCGTGGAAGAACTCGGTGAGTCAATGCCCTGACTCGGTGAGTCCAAGACAATCTTCATGCCTCAAGAACAGACTCGACGAGTTGTTCATACAACTCGGTGAGTCACAGCTAGAGTGTTCATCTGTTGAAGGAGAACTCGACGAGCTGTTAATACAACTCGGCGAGTTGGATGCAGATTGTCTGAGTGTTAATATTAAAGAGGAACTTGTCGAGTTTGTGCCAAAACTCGACGAGTAATAGCGAGTAGAAGCAAGAAGTGAGAGTAAGGACTCGACGAGTTGGTGACCCAACTCGACGAGTCAGGTCAACTAAAAGTTGACTTTGACCGATAGGTTGACTGTGGCCAGGGGTAAGATAGTCATTTTACCCTCAGTGTTATTATCAGTGTTTGATTGATGGTATTTATGGAAATTGTAGTCGGGGTGAAACCGGAGCAGCAGCAGACAGTTTCTAGAGCAGTTCTTTCAGCAGCTAGGCAACGAGGTGAGTTCCCTTTTCAGTAGGAACGGGTCTAAGGCCACAATGCCGGCCCGTTTAGCTAGTAATAGTTTCCAGACTTCGGCCCGATGCAGTAGTTAGTATGTTTGATGCCTTCGTGGCACAGACAGGATTTATGTGATTAGGTGTTCCGGGCTACGGTTCGATGCAGTTATGTGTTCATGCTAGATGATTTGTTTATGCTATACTATGTTATGCTCAGTCAGTTTTCGGACTTCGGTTCGATACAGAGGGCAAGGCCCTGGTTAGTTCCGGACTTCGGTCCGATGCAGTTAGTTCCGGACTTCGGTCCGATGCAGGGACGAGGTCCCAGTCAGTTCCGGACTTCGATCCGATGTAGTTTCCGGGTTCGGCCCGATGCAGAGGGCAAGGCCCTGGATAGTTCCAGACTTCGGTCCGATGCAGTGGGCAAGGGCCCAATATGTGTTATATGTTATTGTATGGTATGTGGTAGTTTGGGGGGAGCTCACTAAGCTTTGTGCTTACAGTTTCAGTTTGGTTTCAGGTACTTCCGCAAGTAAAGGGAAGAGCTCGGGATGATGGCATTGCACACACCACAACTTCAGTCTTATTTCCTGGGAGTTTGTTGATTCATAGTTTGATTTGATAAAAATGTTCATGACATTTTATTATGAGTTGAGATATTTGACACATGGTTTTATGATGTGACAATCAGTACATGATTATTACTATTATTAAAACGAAAATTTTTGGGTCGTATTTTTGGTTGTTACAAGTTGGTATCAAAGCCTTGGTTTGAGAGATTCAGACACACTCTCGGGTGTGATTGGACTCAAACTGAGGAAATGGTAGGAAGATTTTCAAAAGTGTTTTTTTTTAAAGAATTTTGAGAAAAGAAAACAATTTCAGAAAAAGTATAAAGAAAGAGTTTTAGAAAAAGTGAAAAGAATTTCGAAAAGAGCAAAGGGTGTGGTGCATGCAATCAGCCGAGCTCAAGTAAGTACTCCCAAATTACCCATACAAGTTTATGATCATCAGTTACAGTTTCAGTTTTAGTTCCAGTTTCAGTTTCAGTTTCAATTTCAGTTTCAGTAGAACAGCATGCTAGTATAGGACTAAGGATCTAGGAGGATGCCTTATGTTCCTGCTTTATGTGTTTCAGCTTGATAAGAATTTCATGCTAGTATTGAGTAGACAGTAATAGGATAGCCTGTGTAGGTTATGCCTGATAGTATGAGCATAGCATTATATGCTAGTATAATTTCTTGTTATGAGAATAGTTTTGCCTGAGTATGTATCCTTTATCCGAATGTTGCTTGCTTTGTGCTTTGTGGGACTCTAAGTGATGAGAGTTAGCCATTAGGTGAATACGTCACCTCACATGTGATCAAGGTTGAATGATCTCAGAGTGTTGGATTTGGCCCTACTGCGCAACTCTCATTTGAGTCTAACCGTTGTAGGGACGAGTCTTTTACTCGAAGGATTATCCGAGCCTCACTGCATGTGATGGTATTCAGGTGGTGGCTAATTGGCATTACAAGGAGGCCTTCAGTAGCTGAGGATTGGTTTGGGTGGAGTCAGAAGTTCCCTAGGGCAAGCCTAGGATGAGAGTAGTAGAGATCAGTAGTAGTAGAAGTGACTTGGTGAAGTTGAGGCAGTACTTGAGGAAGTACGGATAGATGTGGAAGGTAGTATGGGCCCATACTACTGAAAGCAGAGGATCCGTACTCGAATCAAGGAAAGCTGAGATGAGACCTGGAAACTTGTGATAATAGTGATCCCTCGAAATATATTTATGATCCTGAAGTTTATTATGATGTGTTTTCAGAATGGTAGTATTGTGCCCTCGACTAGCAGTCGGCAGTTCAGGTGCCGAAGGGGGATCAGGACCAAACCCGGAGGCCAGGCAGATGGATGAGCAGACTAGGGAGTTTCTCTCTTCAGAGATTACTCGCACCATAATTGAGTAGGCTCCTATGATCTTCGGTTCGATCAAGGAGGGCATCTTAGATTTGATGGACGAGAGGTTGAGCACTTTCCGTGCTGAGGTAGCGGGATTGGTGGGAGGAGGTTGGTCATGCCATTGGGGATGACGCAGCTTTGGATGCTATGACCTGGGATGACTTTACTACCAGGTTCAAGGCAGAGTTTGCACCGGTCATTGAGGTGCAGCAGTTGGCCAGAGAGTTTCAGGATCTTACCCAGACTACAAAGACAGTGGCGGAAATTACCGCCAAGTTCATGGATAGGGCACTTCTCGTTTCTCAGTACGCGGCTGATGAGGAAATGAAGAAGGCTCGTTATCATGAGATGTTGTGGAGTGATATCTGCCAGTTCGTGAGCCGATCCAGCTGTAAGACGCTAGATGACATGATTGCTAGGGCAAGAGAGAGAGAGAGAGAGAGAGAGAGATTGAACTTAAGATGGAGAGGAAGAGGAAGTCGGAGGCGGCTCCAGGTTCAGGGAATTCGGGCAAAAAGCCCAAGAGTTCAGATCATAGAGCTAGGAGTCAGCAGAGCCACGGTCGGTGTGGCAAGTGTGGGAGATTGCACGATGGGGCGTGCAAGGCAGGGAGTGTCGGCTGCTACAAGTACGGCCGGACTGGGCATATGAGCAGAGATTGTACAACCACTACTACCACCATTGCGCCATCAGATCTGATTTGCTTCCAGTGCAATCAGAGGGGACATAAAAAGTCCCAGTGCCCGAGTTTAGCTGCTGCGGGGAAGGTGTCAGCACCTGCTCCTGCTACTTTGAGGATTACAGATGGCCGTCAGGGCCGGGTCGAGACGCCGGTGGCGAAGAGTAGGGCTTTTCAGCTGACGGCAGAGGAGGCGCGAACGACTCCTGATGTGGTGACGGGTATGTATCTTTCCTTTATCTCTACATTTTTTTATTGATTGTTTCTTATGGTTATATGTTTTGTATAGGGTCATTCTCAGTGAACGACATTTCAGCTACAATGTTGTTTGATTCGGGGGCTACCCGATCATTCGTCTCCCTTGCTCTTAGCAAGAGGTTTAGCAGAGCTCCAGGGGAGCTAGATTGTCCACTTGAGGTTGAGATAGCAGCTGATAGGACCGTTAGGTTGCAAGGGTACACAGAGGGTGTTCCCTATAGTTATTCGATGAGTAGTTTCCGGTGGACTTGGTCCCTATTCCCCTACGAGGGAATAAGGTTATAGTAGGCATGGATTGGCTGAGCCCCAATGGGGCGGTGATAGATTGTGAGCTTCAGTTGGTGAGGGTTCACACTCCCAGTGGGGGAGAGTTAGTGATTCAGGGTGAGAAGCCACAGCGCGGACCAGTTCTGTGTTCAGCAGCGAGAGCGAGGCGCTATGTCCAGCAGGGTTGCGCTGGTTATATTGCCTATGTTTTAGATGCCCTTGGGAAGGGCAAGACGACAATTGATGATGTTCCGGTGGTGCGAGACTACCCGGATGTATTTCCAAGGGATTTTTCGGGGATATCTCCTGAGAGACAGGTTGAGTTCGGGATTGATCTAATCCCTGGTGCGGCTCCGATAGCCAAGGCACCGTATCGGTTGGCTCCCTCGGAGATGCAGGAGTTGTCTACGCAGCTGCAAGAGCTACTAGACAAAGGATTTATCAGGCCGAGCAGTTCGCCCTGGGGTGCACCGATTTTATTCGTGAAGAAAAAGGACGGGTCGCACCGTATGTGTATAGATTACCGGGAGCTGAATAAGGTAACGGTGAAGAACCGTTACCCACTTCCGAGGATAGATAATTTGTTCGATCAGCTTCAGGGAGCGTCTTGGTTCTCCAAGATTGATTTACGCTTCAGATATCACTAGATGCGAGTCAGAGGCGAGGATGTGCAGAAAACTGCCTTCAAGACCCGGTATGGTCATTATGAGTTTGTGGTGATGCCATTTGGGCTCACCAACGCTCCAGCCGCATTCATGGACCTCACGAACCGCGTGTGCAGGCCGATGCTAGATCGGTCTGTGATAGTATTCATAGACGATATCTTGGTGTATTCCAAGACTCAGGAGCAGCATGAGGAGCACCTGAGAGAGGTGCTAGAGGTTTTGAGGAGGGAGAGACTTTTCGCGAAGTTCTCCAAGTGAGAGTTATGATTGTGCGAGGTGCAGTTCCTTGGTCACCTCGTTAACCAGAAGGGTATTTTGGTAGATCTGGCCAAGATTGAGGCCGTGATGCAGTGGGAGGTCCCGAAGTCTCCATCTGAGATTCGGATTTTCCTAGGTTTGGCAGGGTATTACAGGAGATTCATCCAGGATTTCTCCAAGATAGCAGTACCGCTCACCCGACTGACCAAGAAGTCGGTAGCGTTTCGTTGGGGGCCTGAGCAGCAGATAGCGTTTGAGACCCTCAGACAGAGATTATGCGAGGCGCCGATTCTCACCCTGCCAGAGGGAATAGAGGATTTCGTAGTCTACTGTGATGCCTCAATCACAGGTATGGGAGCAGTGTTGATGCAGCGAGGCCGTGTGATAGCTTACGCCTCGAGACAGTTGAAGCCTCACGAGGCCAATTGTCCTACGCATGATTTAGAGTTGGGGGCAGTGGTGTTTGCCCTCAATATTTGGAGACATTACCTTTATGGGGTCCGTTGTACCATTTACACAGATCACAAGAGCTTGAGGTACCTCATGGATCAGCCGAATCTGAACATGAGGCAGAGGCGGTGGTTAGATGTGTTGAAGGATTATGATTGTGAGATCCTTTATCATCCAGAGAAGGCCAACATAGTGGCCGACGCTCTGAGCTGCAAGGCAGTAGCGGCCCCGATCAGAGACATTTGTTTGAGGATGACGGTGATTACTCCATTAGTGGAGCAAATCAAGGAGGCACAGGTAGAGGGCCTCAAGGAGGAGAGACAGAAGTGTGAGAGGATCATGGCCCGAGTAGCTTCATTTGATTATGATAGTAGAGGATTGTTGACCCTTCATGGGAGAGTTTGGGTGTCGTACTGGGGCGGAGTACGGCAGGTGTTGATGGATGAGGCTCATAAGTCTCGATTTTCCATTCATCCAGGGGCGACGAAGATGTATAGAGATCTTCGACCTTATTATTGGTGGCCCTGCATGAAGCGGGATGTCGCCTGGTATGTGGAGAGGTGCCTGGCCTGCAGGAAGGTTAAGGCAGAACACCAAAGACCTCATGGCAAGATGCAACCGTTAGACATTCCAGTGTGGAAATGGGAAGACATCACCATGGATTTCATCACGAAGCTTCCCAGGACTGCGCGTGGAGTGGATTCTATATGGGTTATAGTGGATCGGTTGACGAAGGGTGCTCATTTTATACCGATCACGGAGAGTATATCAGCAGAGAAGTTAGCCGATATTTATGTGAGAGAGGTGGTGGCACAGCATGGAGTGCCTGTTTCAGTGGTGTCAGACCAAGATGTCCGTTTTACTTCCAGATTCTGGAAGCGGTTTCACGACGAGATGAGTACTCGTCTAGCACTGCCTTCCATCCTCAGACGGACGGGCAGAGCGAGAGAACGAGTCAGACTCTCGAGGACATGCTGCGGGCATGTGTTCTAGACTTCGGTCGCAGTTGGGATACGTATCTTCCGTTAGCGGAATTTTCGTATAACAACAGTTACCACACGAGTATTGATCGACCTCCCTTCGAGATGATCTATGGGAGGAAGTGCAGGACCCCGATTTGTTAGGGCGAGGTCGGTCAGCGAGTCATTGGGAGCACCGAAGTGGTGCTCAAGACGACAGAGTTGATCCGGCAGGTTCGTGGCAGACTACAGACTGTGCAGAGTCGGCAGAAGAGTTACGCCGATTGGAAGCGTTCAGATTTGGAGTTTCAGGTGGGCGATATGGTCCTCCTGAAGGTGTCACCCTGGAAGGGTGTTATCAGGTTTCGGAAGAGGGGCAAGCTGGGCCCCAGGTTCATCGGTCCTTTTAGGGTTTTGGCTCGGGTGGGTCGGGTTGCTTATCGATTGGATCTTCCGTCAGAGCTTAGCCAAATCCACAACACTTTTCATGTTTCTCAGTTGAGGAAGTGTTTGGTGGACGAGTCGGCAGTAGTGCCCATTGAGGATATTCAGGTTGATAGCAGCCTGAATTATGTCGAGAGACCAGTTGTGATATTTCAAGTTTCTGAAGGGACTCGACGAGTCGGTAGCCAGACTCGTCGAGTTGAGTCGGGATTTCGAGCACGTTTAAGTTGGCGACTCGACGAGTCCATATTCCGGACTCGGTGAGTCCGCCAGTTTGGATGAAACCCTAAATTCAAGAGTTTGCACCCTATTTAAACAGCTTTTGGGGCCTCAAGTCAGCCCCCCCCCCCCCCCCACCCCTCAGAGCACCATCCTCGAAACCCTAGAACCCTCTTAGCATTTTGTGTGATTTGGTGTGTTTCTTTGAAGATTTTGAGAGAAGAAGGAAGGTAGATCAAGAGGAGAAGAAGGAGATCCTAGATCCTTGTGGAATTACAGAGTTTAGTAAGGTATGTCTTGACTCTTTTCTGTTTCCATGCTTAAATCCCCTTTTTAAAGACATTAAAGTTATTCTTGAACCATTTATTGGTTTGGTAGTAGCATAGAGGACTCATTGAGATGTTTAGCCTTCGGATCTAGCTAGGTTCGTGTTCAAGAAGCTTAGATCTAGTACCTTTATGGAGCCATTTTGCATGAAAGCTCTAGATTTACTCTTATAGTGTGCTTTGAACCCTAAAACCTTCATTTGATGTTATTTACACGTAAATTTGGAAACTTTAAGTGTTAATCAAGGCCCTAGAACCCAGATCTATGAATGGAATGGACTGGTTTCAAGCAGAATCGAGTATATAGTGTTTGCATGCATACGACTCGGCGAGTCTTTCTTCAGACTCGGCGAATCGAGTCGCGAGTCCCCTGTTTTTCCCGTTTCGAGTTATGCCGAGTGGAACCAGTGAGTGAGAGAAGGACTCGGTGAGCTAGAGGGGTAAACTCATTCGTGGAAGAACTCGGTGAGTCAATGCCCTGACTCGGCGAGTCCAAGGCAATCTTCATGCCTCAAGAACAGACTCAACGAGTTGTTCATATAACTCGGCGAGTCACAGCTAGAGTGTTCATCTGTTGAAGGAGAACTCGACGAGTTGTTCATACAACTCGGCGAGTTGGATGCAGATTGTTTGAGTGTTAATATCAAAGAGGAACTCGTCGAGTTTGTGCCAAAACTCGACGAGTAGTAGCGAGTAGAAGCAAGAAAGTGAGAGTAAGGACTCGACGAGTTGGTGACCCAGCTCGACGAGTCAGGTCAACTGAAAGTTGACTTTGACTGGTAGGTTGACTGTGGCCAGGGGTAAGATAGTCATTTTACCCTCAGTGTTATTATCAGTGTTTGATTGATGGTATTTATGGAAATTGTAGCCGGGGTGAAACCGGAGCAGCAGCAGACAGTTTCCGAAGCAGTTCTTTCAGCAGCTAGGCTACGAGGTGAGTTCCTTTTTCAGTAGGAATGGGTCTAAGGCCACAATGTCGCCCCGTTTAGCTAGTAATAGTTTCCGGACTTCGGTCCGATGCAGTAGATAGTATGTTTGATGCCTTCGTGGCACAGACAGGATTTATGTGATTAGGTGTTCCGGGATACGGTCCGATGCAGTATGCAGTTATGTGTTCATGCTAGATGATTTGTTTATGCTATACTATGTTATGCCCAGTCAGTTTCCGGACTTCGGTCCGATATAGAAGGCAAGGCCCTGGTTAGTTCCGGACTTCGGTCCGATGCAGGGGACGAGGTCCCATTCAGTTCCAGACTTCGATCCGATGCAGTTTCCGGACTTCGGCCCGATGCAGAGGGCAAGGCCCTGGATAGTTCTGGACTTCGGTCTGATGCAGTTTCCGGACTTCGGTCCGATGCAGTGGGCAAGGGCCCAGTATGTGTTATATGTTATTGTATGGTATGTGGTAGTTTGGGGGAGCTCACTAAGCTTTGTGTTTACAGTTTCAGTTTGGTTTCAGGTACTTCTGCAAGTAAAGGGAAGAGCTTGGGATGATGGCATTACACACACCACAGCTTCAGTCTTATTTCCTGGGAGTTTGTTGATTCATAGTTTGATTTGATACAAATGTTCATGACATTTTATTATGAGTTGAGATATTTGACACATGGTTTTATGATGTGACAATCAGTACATGATTATTATTATTATTAAAACAAAAATTTTTGGGTCGTATTTTTGGTTGTTACATAAATCATAAATAAATAATCAAAAGATAATCAACGATTGCAAAATAGTTTCAAGAAACACAATCAACATGAGGCATTGGATTCTAATTGAGGATTAAAATACGAACCTAAGTTGATTTACGATTGTTTCTGATTGCTGTAATGCATAACAAATTCACCAAACTTGATTGGTTTAGAGGAAAGAGATCGACCAGAGCATTCAAATCGAAACAAAAGGCGAGAAATCGATTCTGATATGCAGATGGAGGCGATCGGATGAGATGGAGGTGGTTGGTATGATGATCTGATATGTCACACCCCTGAACCAGACGGGTGAAACGTCCGGGGGCTCGTGTGACTAGAGATTGAAATATCATCACAATGAATATACATGAAACATAACACAATTGTCACCAACATTACATATTACAACTGGCATTGTTCACATCAAGTACATTGTTTTACATTACATAATTCGAAAATATAAATTGTACGATAATTGACACGTGCATACAAGAAATCCCAAAATACTCTTGATGGTTCTTCAGCTTAACGATTACCTGAGAATATAAGTTATTTTGAAAACGGTCAACATATGTAATGTTGGTGAGTTTATAAGCATGTTTGATTGAAAAATTTTGTATTGGTTGCATAACCCAGAAAATCCGATATTTTCTATAAAATTCTTTGAAAAAGATGTAATGACTAAGTATAAATGTATGTGTTATTTTCATTGTAAAATCACGTGTAAATGAAAAATCCAAATTCCTTGTATTATATCTGTTATGAGAAAAAGGTAATGATTAATAGTGTTTCCCCCCAGAAAATCCGATATTTTATGATTTATAAAAGTGTTATAGTTCTTGTATCTTCGTATAAGTTGTTTTGTATCGACACGATCGAAGGGTTTAATCTCCGAAATGTTAAGATGGTATTGAATCTCTATGTGAGCCGTTATAACCATGCATGATAATGACTAAATTGTCTGTCTTGTCATTTTTCCAAACGCCAGTATTTGATCAAGGTTTTGACGTCCTAGATTGGCCTAGTCTAGCTGTAGCGAACAACTAAGGCGTGGGAGGTCGCCCTGTATAGATCTATACACAAACTCTCATTCTCCCTCCAGGAGACTCTGATTATAACTACAAGCTACGGCCATACACTCGGTGATGTCAACCGACAAGTCCCACTAGATCCTAAATATTTCCACATGAATATGTATAACGTTATATGTATTTAGTTTACAAACACTAGTTGATATATGGATGTGAAATGACAAAGCCCAACAAAACATGAAAAAGGACAATTGTGGCCCATTAGACATGTAAATTGTTCAAGGCTTGTTAGGTATACAGAAGGACACTTAAGGCCCATTAAGCATATAATGAATATTACAGGCCCAATTATCATGTAAATGGGTCACTAAGGCCCAATAAACATGTAAAGGATAATTTAGACCCATTACGCATGTAATTGGGTCAGGCCCAATACACATGAAATGAATATATTGGTCCCATTAATCATGCAAACGGATCACGAAGGCCCAATAAGCATGTATAGGAAGTATTAGGCCCAATATTCGTACCCTTATTGTATTTCGTTTGTTTGTTGTAGTATGGTTTGTTTAGTTGGAAAAATTTATTCATAATGTTATGAAAAGCGAGTGTATTGTTATAATGTTATTTCTAGCGTGATACGTCCGAATTTTGTAATTTGAACTTGTTTTAATAAAATTACACTTTAGGTCCCTTAAGAACTAAATTAACATTGAGAGGCTTATTTTTATATAAAATTACATTTTTGGTCCATTTTAATCAAAAATAACATTTTTGTCCATAAATTTATAAAAATTTATATTTTCGCCCTAAATGTTTAGTAATTTACGGATTTGGTCCAAAAATACATATTTTCACATTTTCGACCCATTATTGCAGAAAATTACATTTTCAACCCCTTAGTTTCATAAAATGACACTTTCGGCCCATTTTTGCAAACTTAACATTTTTGGCCCAAATTTTGAGATAAGTGTTGTTTTCAGCCCCTAATCTTGTTTATTCTTATTTTTGGCTCAAGTTTTGTTTAAATAACATTTCAATCCCCAAAGATTTATATTTTTGCAATTTTGGGCTCAATAAACCATGAGGCCCACATTAAGGCCCAAAAGGCCAAATTTTACACTTTTGACCCTTAGGAAAATATGGTTGTTATATGTGACATCCCTAATTTTCACAGCCAGAAAAGACCGATTTTGTTTATGCTTTATAAAAATCAGAGTACTTCATTTCATAAAGATGTTGCAAAATTTGTTCCCAGAAAAACACGATAAATACGTTATCAAAACGTTTTCCAAGAAACGTATTTTATTCATTTTACAGTGTTTGGGATGTCATCGTCAATACAGAAACATAAGCATAAACGGAACTTACATCTATTTACACTAGTGATCTACATCTCTTTAATCTCTCAGTGTAATGTGACTTCGTATCAACACCTGTGATATAAATAAACTGAGTGGGTCAGGTTGGGAAACCTGGTGAGTACATAGGGTTTTCAACCCACAATAATATAATTATTATGTTTAAACAATCAAACAATCAACCCAATTACCCATCCCTATTATCTTGTTTACTCTTAAGGATTTATCCTAAGAGTCATGTATCCTGCATTTGTTTATTCCGAAGTCCCTTACTTCCAGGGTTATAGGACTGGCACTAAATCCATAGCTGCCAATGTTCGTTCGTAAAGCACTAATTCCATAGCTGCTATAGTCTACTCATCGGGTACTAAATCCATAGCTACCAGTGTTTATCTAATATGTACTAAGTCCATAGCTACCAATTCCTAACAGGTACTAAATCCATAGCTATCGGTGTTTGTCCAATAGGCACTAAGTCCATAGCTGCCGATGTTTATTAGGCACTAAGTCCATAGCTGCCAATGTTTACTCACATCATCTTTTATCTCTCATCATTCATCTACCCATGTCATGCCCAACATATTTGTATATATAACATACATATACAGTTTAAATCCTTTAAAACATGTATAAAACGTTCATCTAGCATAGACAGCAAGTATTCAGATAATATGCACACATAGCACGTAGTTTATATAAAATATTTCATATCTATGTGTAAGATGAAAGGGACTATGCACTCACTTGATTAGGTGGTGACTCGGTACTTGAACAACACTTCGTTATCTCAAAAAAAAATTTCCTTGACCAAAACCTAGTATTAATACCACTAGAGTTTAGTTTTAACGTTAATCGCGACTAATTAATAGTCTAGCTATTATTACTATTATATAAGCGTTAAATAACACTCAATATAACTAATAATAATAACCCAAATAATTATTTTAAGGTCCTAATAATGTTACTATAATTAAATAAAAGCTATATTAAATATAGTATAGGCGTAACTCACTTACAACGGGTTTTTATTAAAAACCGGGGTTCGCTGGAGCAGCGTTTCCGAGCCGAAAGTTTTTCTTCTCGGAGCCGTCGGGCGCTCCGGGGCTTTCTTCTCGTGATAGGGAGGTTCCCTAGACTTGGGAGGGGTTTAGGGAGGTTATAGAGAAGTTAGAGAGAGAAAGAAAGGTTTGAAGGTGTGAGGAAATTATGAAGAGTTCATCTCTTATTTATAGGAATTGTATAGTAAAGTAGTCTCCAAGCTTCGTCCGTAACTTTTGTATACGAGCTCCGTTTTTGTCTGTATTTTTACCGTTAATTTCCTATTAAAGAGATCTTCAACTCTCATTTAGACCTCGTTGGCTAATTCTCATTCTATCTCGGATTTACAAAACTGTATCGAATTCGTCGCGCTCGAAAAGTAGAGACTAAGCTTCGTCCATAACTTTTGCATACGAGCTCTATTATCGACGTTCTTTATATCCATGCGTTGGTATTTACGAGTACTACAACTTTCATTTAGATCCTGTTGGCTAATTCTCACTCTATCTCAGATTTACAAAACTGTATCGAATTCGCAACGCTCGAAGAGTAGGGACTAAGCTTCGTCCATATCTTTCGCATACGAGCTCCGTTTTCGACTGTCTTTTTATCGTTTAATTCCTATTAACAATATCTTCACTTATCGTTTAGATTATTTTGGCTAAAATCGACCGAACTAAAATTCAGATTTCGGGCTGTGCACTGCTATGCTAAATCTTAGAAAAATCATAACTCCCTCATACGAAGTCAGATTTGGATGTTCTTTTTATGAACACTATTGGTTTAACATATACTACGACTTTCGTTTAGATCTCTAAGGCTAAATCTCGCTCTATCGTAAATTCACTATTTACGCCTCCCGGTATCGTGTCGGTTCCGTCGCGAAACTTCGACGGGTCATAACTTCTTCGTTATAACTCGGATTTCGACACTCTTTATATGTACGAAAACCTTGTAACATATACTAAAACTTGGTTGAGATTATTTATTCTTAATAATCTTTTGTCGAAAAGTCGTTTTCGACCCCTATTGCCTCTAAATTGACTAGCCCGGATCTACGGGCGTTACATTTATCTCCCCCTTAGGATGATTACGTCCCAGAGTCATCAACGAAATAGGATTGTATAATGACTCCATACGTTATCTCTTCATCCTAGGTAATAACTGTAACTTCTATGTTACTTCGAACGAGTATTTAACTCTTGGACTCCTTGACTGCAGGCGGTGCTCGGTCTTGCACCTGCTCATTAGACTTTCAATTGTGTATTGTCACCCTTCTAATTTATCTCCTTATTTCATCATCCATTCATGGTTTTTTTTACATACGAGCCGAAGATTTGGGCTAGAAGAAAGAAGTTGAATGGTTTTGGGCCTTTACTTGTCTTTACTCGAAATTATGGGGTCCAATAATTATCTTTTCGTCCCATTGGGCCCTCATATATGTTCACGGCCCAATGAAGTTTAATTAAAGAGGTTTAGGGTACATTAGGGCTATTGGAATTTGTTGTGGCCCAAATTGGCCCATTAGGAGTAAACTAATCCATTTTAGGCCCATTATGTCCCAAAATGTTGATTTTTATGAATGCGTGTCCATTTAGAGCCCATTTAGCGTTTCTAGGCCCAAAATAGTCAACTTGGATACTTATTGGTCCATTAGGCCCAATAAGAACGTCCTAGACCAGAATAGACTTGAATCGGAATATTTAGAGTTTCAAACTCTTTGTTGAACATGAGAGATGTATTTAAATGGGCATTGATTGATATTCACTTAGAGTACATGCTTTACAATAGTTGAATGATTACCTGAGAATAGAATTTTCCTAGCTAAAATGCTAGTTGTGACACGATACACGGACGCTACGAATATGATGGAAGACGATACATACAGACATTTTCATCGGGATAGAGCAACATTTGTGTTTCCTATAATACCATTGCACTTTTAAGTTAAGATACCCACCTCTACAAGTTTCTCTTTATTTACAAAAATACCACAATGCATCTTGGCCATCCTTTTTTTTTCGATCAACCCTCCACTTTTAGTTCTCGGGTTCTCGGGAAACTATGAGTTCTCAAATGATCATTCCTCTCTCTCTCTCTCTGTATATATATATATATATATATATATATATATATATATACACACACACACACACACTTTTATAATTCAATAATCTTTTTTTACAATTTTAAAATCATTAAAACTAAAAACAATAACCAAATGGACAAAAATACCCTTCCTTTACATTTACAGAGGTTTAATTCAGATGAGGTTTTAATACTGGTCATCTTCCTCAAGGTGTCTTCTTCACAATCGCATGTACAGTCATCTCTACCATCTTTTTTCTTGCCTCTGGCCACTTTTTTCCTGTAATCGTTTGTAAGCATCAGAGTGAAGAGAATCTAGTCAGCCACCGGTTCTTAGAACAATATCACTTGAGGAAAAGTCCAGCTAATGCATTAGTATTGTATAAAGATTGGTTTTAGATTGAGTAAGGTTAAAAGAGGAGATTACCCTGCCGCCATTTATGCAGCCTTGCTTACACTCGAACCATGAAAACTCTTGATCTCATCATAACTTCCATAAGATAAATTCTCAACATTCTTTCTCGTTTCAGATTTTGCATTCTTTCCATCACTTCCAGTTTGTAAACTTAGCAGTTGATGAACCTTTTTAAGCTTCACATTGTATGCAGATTTTTCATCTAGTTGACAACTTCGCTTTTCTTCAATTAAATAAAAAGGCATAACGGTTTGACAACCTCAAGTTCCTGGAAATCAACAAGAAACTTTGATTTGCTAAAATTAATTTGATAATAAAAAAGAGATGAAAGAATATACTACCTCCATATGCTCTGGACCTATATAGATGTAAAAGCATCTGTCAAATGTTACCTCCTCCAATAATTTATCCTCTTCAGTTTCAAGCCTACCTTTACCATATATTTTTGCCAACTTCCATTCCTGATTCCGCAATCAAAAGATCAATAGTTTCTTTTCCAACATACTCAAGAACTTGAAACCCCTTAGCAGTAAAAGCTCTTCCAATTTGTTAAAGTTCAACCAATCAATAAAAAAATCAATAAAAAACTGATATTTTTAGTAGTAGATAAAAACAAGAAAGGATTGTGCTAACCTCTAAAAGAGATGGTGCAACAGAGCCTTTTGCAGGTATAACACCTTGTTGTATAGAGTTTTCTAGCTGGAAGATCATATATAGTTATAATGATTGATTTGATTACTTTCACAAAACAAAATTATATGCCAATAAGTTGACCTACTTCTGAACAAAATTGGTTTGTTGCTATTTTCATCACTCTCTTCTTTTGGTCCTCGTGAAAAGAAATAGATCGACTATCATTATTATTACTTAGCTTCATCTTCCTGTTCATTTGTAGATTACTTGAGTTAGTAACATTCTTGTTAGTAACATTCTTGTTTTTATTATTACATATTAGTTTCCAAGAGTTCAAGAATAAGCTTCTAGAGTAAGGATTTGTGCATTTTCTCAAGAAGCCAAAGAAATACCAGGGAGTTAGGAGCTAAAATCTAGAAAGGTGCTCTACTTGTAGGGTCATCTGTAATTAGCAAGTGATTTTGAGTGTTACCTAAGTGAAGGGCGATTGTGAAGGAAAACAACTTGAAGAAGACAATAGGAGTATTAAAACATTGTCTGAATTAAATTAAACCTATGATTTTTGTAAAAGAATGGTATTATTGTCTATTTGGTTGTTGTTTTTAGTTTTAATTATTTTAAGATGGTAAAAAAATTATTAAATAATAAAAACTATTAAAAAAATAGATTTTGATAAATTTGATATTTTAAAACATTAAGAAGAGCAAATATGATATTTAAAGTTTAGATCGGACAAATACGATATTTAGTCGATCAGTAAGGATATATATGAAATTTTCCAATTTTTAAATCTTAACGATTATCTTGTAAAATATCATATTGTTGATATGCTAGCCTCAGCAACCAAACAAAATCAAGGAAAATTCATATCATAAAGAAAATCAAATAAACACAAATCAATTGGAATTAAGTTCCTAAAGAATTAACAAGCGAAACCATGAATGCAGTTGCAACATAAAATAGTTACTCTCCTAACTAAACTCTAATCTAATTCATGAGTTCAGGACTCTTCATAGACCAAGCACCCACACTCTCAACAGTGACGGTTTCCGTACCGTTGTTAAATAAAAACAAATGTGCATCTTCGGCCACTGCTATTGTCGGATAAACCCTCGATGTTATGACAGTCTTTCCACCCTCACCAAAGCTTTCAACAACTGAGTGATCGATCAAGCTTCTAAGTGAAAGCGTCTTTGCACTTAAATCAACATCCACAAACCCTGCAAATGATGGCTTGTACTCGTTCTTGTTCAAGGTGGAACTGTGAACATCATATAACAAAATGAAAGTCAATATTTTGGAAATTAAGGAGACCTTGCAACAATGAATCGCTTTTGAGTCAATTACAATTCCATCCTTTTGTGTGTGTGTGTGTGTGAGAGAGAGAGAGAGAGAGAGAGAGAGAGAGAGAGAGAGAGAGAGAGAGAGAGAGAGAGAGAGAGAGAGAGAGAGAGAGAGAGAGAGAGAGATTACGGTTTAGCATCAGAACACATGAGAACTTTATATGTCTTGTCAAGAGTCTTGAAAACCCTAAAAAATACGGGGGTATATTCTTCAAGCTTGTTTGAAGCCAACGTTAAAAGCCCAAATGGCCCTAACCCTCCTTGTTTAGTACCCGTGATCCCACATATCTCCAAAGCAAGATTTTCCGAGGGCAATTTCGACCATTCCGGATCAAAATTCTCAGCTTCATCCAAGCTTGAAAACGAAAACATAACCTCCACATCCGCCTGTATCATATATATCATATCAACACTCATAAATGAATCATATCTAATCTAATTGTCGATATAATCATATAAACGTACTACAACTAATGCATAAGGTACAAACCTGAGCAGGAGTAATTCCTTTGACCTCAACAACGTCGCCCTTGTTAAGCTTCACATCACTTAAGTGCACGTTGTCACCTCGAAGTGTTTCCAATTCATGAATTGGCCATTGTAGCAATTGCTTTCCACTAGGGTCCAGCCATACCATACGTGGAATCAACTACACAATATAAATTCCAACGTATAATTATTAAGTTTATTTTAATATTAATAATAACACAAGATTAAAATTCTATTATATATATATTCAAGATAAATATGAGCAATTTGATTACCTGAATTCCGGCCCACCCCTTTGCAACATCTTCGTAACTCGTACTCGACTCATTAGCCCAACCCCACAAAATCCTCCGGTTTTGAACCGGGTCAAAAAATGTCTTTGACGCATAAAAATTACCATAATCATATCTTAACCCGGCCCAACCATCAACAGAAGTGTTATCCGGGTAATATTTATCCTTAATCGTGTCATATGTACCTATCGTGTAATACTCAAACCTAGTCATGTCAAGGCTAACCTTAAACACATGTTTAACACCACCCTTCAACACTGAGGTATCCAATCCGGATTGCCCATATGCTGATACCGGGAAAAAATCCGGACACTCCCACATACCCGTACCCGGTTTGTCATGGAGCGTATGTTTGGCCTTAGTCCACTTAACAAAATCCCGACTCCTATACAAATAAGCAATCCCTCGATGCTTGTGTTTACTACCTACAATCATCTTCCAATGACCATTGTTGAACCAAGCAGTTGTAGGGTCACGAAAAGATGAGACGTTTTCATAAGTGGGTTTTACTATCGGATTATCATCTGGTTTGATCCAGTCACGGAGAAACGGGTCTGAATAATTTGCAGGAATGGCGTAGTTTTGGACTTGATAGCCTGGTGCTGGCTTTTTATCGATAATTCCTGTGTACAAAATCACGGGTTTGTTTCCGGGTAGGATTGTAGCGGATCCGGACCAACATCCGTATTTGTCAAAAGGTTTCGATGGTACGATTGCTGGTTCGAGTGGAATCCAGTTGATCATGTCTTTTGATACGGAGTGGGCCCATACGATGTTGCCCCATACAGCGCCTTTCGGGTTATATTGATAGAAAAGATGATAGTATCCCTTGTAATACATGGGTGCTGAAAAAGAATACAAAACTAAGTATCAGTTGATGTTATTATATCAAAATAATACATGTTTTTAGTTTCTAATATATAAGTTATTTTTGATAAAGAATTATAAGAACTTAAACTCACCATTTGGGTCTATCTTGGTTTAATTTGTGTCCATCGCATCCCGCATGAGAAGAAAAAAAAACACAATTAGTTATAAGAATATTTGACATAGATACATGGTAACATAATTTTTAATAAAAACAAAAACTTAGCTGCAAATCGTAATTAAAAAATAGAAACCTTCCTGGTTTATTTAACTTAATTTTCAAAATTAAGTGATGTAATGTGGTTGTAAGGGGCAGTTAGGTAATTAAATTGCCAATATGAAATTAAAGAGCTCATGTATTTTGATAAATTCACGTGTTGAAAGAGGACATGGTCACCATCACTACAATTTTCCATAAAGTCATGAGGCATATCATACCATAAAAAGTGTCCTTAGCATCTCAGATTCTAACCCATATATCGTAATTTTCCATAGGATCATTTTATTGACCTTTCAAACTAGAGAAATTAAATATCCTTTTATTTTTTGTTTCTACATATCTTTCTACTCAATGAAATGGTGACATATGGAACATTTAATCTTTATTTAATGAGATTTAATGATATTTTAGGATACTAATATGACACATGTCATTAATTAAATGGGTAGGAAGATTTGTAGGATTAAAAGGTAGGAGGATATTTAATTTCTCTTCAAACTAATATATCAAGAATAATTATATTGTGCTTTTGTTTGAGATGGAGCCCAAGTTGATGGCTAAAACTAGTAAAAGTATGTCAATTTAGACTTATATAGAAATTATTGAATACAAAGCAATGTATATTTTCAATTAGGTGTGAGACTCATGTATTATATAAGTTTATTTTAAAAAAATTAAATATGAAATTTTAACAATTCAAAAAGTTTGAATTTACATAAAAAATGAGAAAAATTTTGAATTATTAAAATTAATGAGACTTTAATGTACGAATTGAATACATTACATATATAAATCATTTCTAATAAATACCTTACATATTAAATATGAAATTTTAATTTAATAAAATAAAAAACACAATAAAATGACAAGTGGAAAATAAATTTATTACAAGATTCTTTCTTTAATTTTGTTTGTGTGTGTATATATATTAATCAACTCTGAAGTGTTTAAGCACATGCCCTAGCGTGTTTGCATGGGTCAAAAAGTTGACTTGTATTTTATAATAGAAGCATGATTACACGATCAATAAAAAATTAACATTAATAATTAATAATTAATAATAGTTAATAATACAATTGTTCATATATATGGTATTACTTGTCATTTCATCTCGATCCACATAATTATATTAATGGTAGGAGGTGAAAAGTACACGTCTGGAATTCAAACATGTTCAACATTGAAAGATATCGGGGCTAATCCATTTGGCTAATAAGATATATAACTATGAGTTTCTAACTAAGGGGTCATGGATTCAATTGAGGACAAATACTAACATATACCTTTAAAAAAAAGGAAAAATAATTCAAACATTGGAAATTAACACATATGGAGATTTTTATTTACCTATGATTGGCAGGGGACACCGAGGGGATATATAGTATATATTTTTTAAATTGCAGTTCATTTTATTCATAAAAAAACTTTTTCATAGTACTTATTTATTATTTATTATTTTTATAATAAATTAAATATCACGATAAATTTCGCAAATGGTTGGCGCCCGCAAAACTTAATTTCTTCCAATACCTACATACACTTAATCAAGAGATTCATTTGACTATATATTATCCAAGGGTAACATTCGACAATAAAAGATGGAAAAACAGGCAACCAATTGATCTCATCTGTTTGGAAAGTCTGATTTATATTTAAAAAAATATAAACAGTTGTGAACAACTCTGTCAATAAGTAGTTATTATTATTTATTTTTTTTACATTGCGTTGTATAAGAAAAAAAAGAAAAAAAGATGAAAAAGAAGAAGATATACCGTTAATCCAGTTTTGCTTAGGTTGAAAGTGGTATCCAGTTCTGTAAATTTGTTTGACGTTGATCGCATTCAAAGATTGGTAGTTCATATAAACCTTGTGGAAAGCCATAACTCCTCCTTTTCCTCCATTGATATGATCATTGAACAATGGAAATAAACACACTGTAAATGCAAGTAGCAAAATCAATCTATTCAAAATCATCGTCATCATATTTAAAGAAAACACACACCAAAACGTGTGTATTTTTGAGAGAGAGAGAGAGAGAGAGAGAGAGAGAGAGAGAGAGAGATGAGAGTGAAGGATAGTTCAAGGGGTATTTATAGAGAGAGGTTGGCATACCACGTTAGGATAGGGTTAAATATATATGAATCGGATATTTTATAATATTTCCGCCGGGAATCATTAACGAGACCGTTTCTCATTTTCGAATCTAAAATGTTTTTTTGAAATAATTTTAGTTTACATCGATCCTACAATTAATGAATGCAGTATATGATTGACGTAATATATAAAGCCATTTTCAATTATGGATCCAAATAATAAATCTATGTATTAAAGTAATAGCATAATATCCGTTAACGGTAAAATACCTTTGATTTTGAAGGGATGTAATACAATCCTCCCTTTAATACCTTTGACTTATCTATACAAATCAAGATACAAAAGTTAAAATCAACTTTTCTAAAACCAATAATAATATAATTAAGTGATGACATGACATTTATGTGGTCAGCTAGAAATTAATCTTGACCATTCAAACTATTATTAGGTTTACAGTACTGTAATTAATCTTTATCAAAAAAATCGGAATATATATAAATGGTCAAAGTATTTAAATTTTGAAATTTCAAAACGATAACCTAAATTTTAAATTTAGATGATAAAAGAAATTTTCAGATAAAGTCCTAAGAAATTGTATTTTTAGAATAAATATGAAAGAGTTCAACAGATTTTGGGCCACTTGCTGAAAATTAAGTGAAAATTTGTACCAAAAAAAAAAAGTCTTTATATTTTCTTTGATCATTTGGATTGTTTTTTTTGTTTAGGTTAATCGGTTACTTTTTGTGACGTAGCATTCGGCAAATTTTCTTTAATTATATTAATTAATGACACGGATGGTTTTTTCTTTGAAATAATTAATAAGGTGGCAATTTAATTATGTGATAGGACCATTGATCTTGAGCTATTAAAATCAAATAATAAATTAAAATAATTATCCCCAGGAGGCAAGCAAACTAGAAAAGTTGTACGTGGTAGAAATTTTTTTAATTAATAAACAAAAAGGATATGATGGTTACATTAGTGTATGGGATAGGAGGTGACAGTGTCATTCTAAATTGGTAAAATTTATGGTTCATTTGCGAATAAAATATCATTTGTTACTTTATGAATGGCGCAACGCTTTCAGAAAAATAAGAGAATCGAGTTCAATGTTCAAAGTTGTCAAAAGTCAAAGATAGGCGTCGGAGTCCCGCATCCATGGACTACCAATGTTTTAAAACCCGACGCATCGCTGGTCAATCGGTACAATCCGGTTTTTCAGAAATTTTCTAGTTTTTATACATACATGCATGCTTACGTATATCAAGGATGGGAATTTATAGTTCAAACGATAAAAAAAATGAAAGGATATTCCCTACTCACTCGATTATTATATACATAAATTAAAATTATATACATATATTAAAACTCAACCTATTAGAAAAGTAAACTTCCAATGTTTCACACTTTTACCACATCAATTTGGACAGAATTACTGTTTCGTCCTTCTACGTTTACAACATCTTAATATCGTAATCCACAAAAACATCGACATCAGTTTGTAACCATCCACATCACTTTGTAAATTTCTCCATCCCTTTCTTCTTCATTCGTCTCACACTATCTTCTTTTCTTCTTGAATCGTTTCCAACTGTTCCTTTGATTCTCCTGAGGACTTCATCCAAGAATATAGGAATTCAATTGCTCTCACCAAAAACCTTTTGCGCTCTATTGTCGCCACATAATGCCTGCAACCAAGCACTTGTACCCCGTCGTATGAGGAATTTCGGTATGTTGTTGGTTGTTTCACTTTTGTTTTGATTTGCGTACAATTGGTCTTCTTTCTAATCTTATTGTGTTTTTGAGCAATGTCTCCAACTTCTTTGGTTTGACGGTCGACGATTTGCCGCCCAAGAAAAAAGGATTTCGATTGTTGTCCCCAACCAACTTTGCGCTCAATTGCCGCCACCAATCGCATGTTGTTTGTTATTTTGTTATAATTACGGTATGTCATATGTTTCTCCAACATCTTTGAATCCATCATTCTTCCTTTCTTACTTCCTGTGTTTGATGCTATCGGTGTCTTTTTATCCTGGAATTTAGGGCTTCAATTACATTTTTCTCATTGATAAGGTATTTCAAATGCAATATGTATATCTCTCTTACGCACACAATAAGCGCACTTCTGAAACAATTGACAAAATTGGGTCTTCTAATCAGGCGCTCTTTTCTTTTTCTCTGAATTTTACAAAAATAACGACAAGTATGGTTTCCTTGCTTTCACCATTCGTGTAGGAAACTCGATAAAGAGAGACTTCTCAGACTTAATTTCAACTTCCTACTATTTCACGTTTCTCAAAGTTGAAGCAATTTCTGCATATTCACACGAATTGCAGTTCTTTGCAAATATCAACCACACTGACAGTCAGAGAATCATGTAATCCATTTATTATCTATATTTCTTTCATTTTTCTTGTGATTATGTGATGTAATTGATAATTTAACGGTTTTACATTTATGTAGACAAGTTGTTTGTTGTTTTGTCTAATTGAATAAGGAACTATTTTTTTTTTCTGTTTCATAACTTATAAGTGATTGTGGATATAATATGTATGGTGACTGATATAAACATGACAAGCATGACGTTATTTGGCTGATGCTTCAAAAACTTTATCAAGAATGTTTCTCCTGTGACCAATTAGATTGTGAATTTCATGCTAGATATGGGTTTTCCAAACGGTAAGTATTGGTTTTTTAGTTTTTAAAAGTCAATTGCTACCATTATTTTAGTTTATATATTAATGAAATATTATTATTTTCTTCTTTCAACAATTGAAACTACAAGGAATAGTCAACCTATCATCTTTGACTCACCAACCTGTTTCTTCACGAGCACTTCTTCTTGCCGCTAACACTTTAAGCAACTTAATTAATTTGATTCTTGAATCTTGATAATGTCTCATTTTAACCATAGGTTGATGATTAAATTTGAAATTGTAGATGTTGAGCATACCTTAAGGAGGGCAAGGCCTTTTGGGGTTTCAGAAGGTATATTTTTATTCCACAATTCCCATTAACATGTGTAAGAGCATGCACAAATGTGACAAAATCTATAAGATTGTGTTAGTGGAAGAAAACCAAATCTATAAGATTACGCCACCTCCACACTGTCATACTCTAACTTTGTTCATCTATTGATACATGGCAGCAAGGCACTCTAACTTTGTTCATTTATTGATAAATGGCAGCAAGGCCGAAACCTGTTTTTTGTTTATGTTTCTTTTCCTTATTGAAGAGTATCCCTTTTGGGTCTTTTTTTTCCTCATGTTGTGTATAATTTATCTGAATGAATTTTTATTTAATGGATTCAACAACCATAGATTGATTTGAAGTTCGAACTTGAGGTTGAAGTACCCTTCAACAAAAATAATTAAATTGTAATCGCCAGTTTGAAGGTCGAATATGAGGTAAACCAGTTAGATTTTATTCACCCCTCACCTTATTGCTTTTGTTTATGACTGGAATAAACCTGAATCATTCCAATTCCTAAGGATCCCATTCATTCCAAAAAAAAACTAATAGTTAGTTATGTTGATTCCAGTGGATATCACAGAAATTGAAATCTTTGATTCCTTTATTCTAGACCCAATTTTTTTTCTTTATTAATGGTCAAAAAATCAATGAAATAATCCGGCTTGCAAAGTCTAGTGGGATTTTAAAGTTGGCTTATAAAAAGCTGGAAACTGTCCTGGTCTTTTGTTTTTCAGAAAAAACCAGATTAATTAGTGGTAAGCGGTCTAGTTTTAACTGATTTTTGATCAGTCCGTTGGTTTTCAATTGTTCAGTACACATCTGGTTTTTGAGACATATAGAACCGGTGACTCACCCGATTCCCGGTTTGACCGGCCGAATCGATCTGATTCTTAAAACAGTAGTTATATGTAACATCCCGAATTTCAGAAGTATGATTTAAGGGTTTAAAGTGTAATTTCGAAGAAGGGGCTCGACGAGTAGGTATGCTTACTTGTCGAGTTGGAGAGGGTTTTGGGTTGCGAATTAAGTGACCAACTCGCCGAGTCAGAAGCTGGACTCGACGAGTTAGTGCTGGAATGAGAAAACCCTAATCTTAGGGTTTGCACCCTATTTAAAGGACTTTATGTTCTTCTCTCAGCCTCCTTATTGCCCTTAAGAGACAGAAAACCCTAAGCTCGTGAGTGTGAGGCCATCAGAGAGAGATTGAAGCTTTGAAAGGTGTTCTAGTGGAAGAAGCTTGAAGATCAAAAGGGCTTGCATCAAGAGAGTGGTGTAGATCTAGAATCTACTGCAGTTTGGGCACATCTTGGAGGTAATAAGCTGTTACCTTGCCTTTGTTGCTTCTATATCTATTCTTGAATGAGATTTGGGGTCATTTTGGTATGATTGAGATCTATTTTGGGTTTGGAGTTTAGATTTGAGGTTACTACTCCAGATCTAGACTTGTGATGCTCTAGAATGTCATAAAGCATCAGTCAATGAGTTGTTGGTGAAGCCCCTTTGTCTTAAACCCTAGCCCTAGAGCGATTTAGACCTTTAACTCCTTGGTTTCACGTAAAATTTGCAAATTTATGTGGGAGTTATGCACTAGAAGAGTGGATCTACAGTTTCGAGCCTCTGCATGGATCGAAAAGCCTCAGTATGGATTAAGGACTGAAGGGACTCAGCGAGTCACATGGGTGGACTTGGCGAGTCATATGAAGATGGTCATGGCCTCGACGAGTTGGAAGAACAACTCGGTGAGTCTATTGAAGATTGTCGTGGACTCGGCGAGTCTGTTCTTGGACTCGGCAAGTCAGGTCACAGAACCCCAACCTCTTTTGGTTAAAACCTCAGCTTAGTGAGTCGGTTGGCGACTCAATGAGTTGGGCAGGATGGAACTCAGAGATCGTTGGACTCGACGAGTCTTGGGGTGAATCGGCGAGTTGAGTCGTGCTATGAGAGTTTTCTGAGTTTGAGAACTCGGTGAGTAGAGTCAATCAGGAAGGTTGAATTTGGCCAGGACTTTGACTTTGATCTGTTTGACCTTCAGGGGTGTTATGGTAATTTTCAGATATTTATGTCATTGGATCATTAATGATTATAGGTGTTGAAGTTGGGGCAGTGCTTCGGGTTTGTGCTTTCGTGATTCGGTTCGGCAGTTGCAAGGTGAGTTATCCTCACTATATCAACAGGGTCTAAGGCACCAAGGCCGACCCTTTATCGGATGGGAATCCGGGTATTTGTTTGATATGTTTTTGAGTTGCTAGATCTGCATCCTAGTTTTAGGATGGTGTTATGTTAGTGACCTGGTTAAGGTCGATATCCTGGTTTTAGGATGGTGTTATGTTAGTGACCTGGTTAAGGTTGGTATCCTGGTATGTAGGGTAATGTTATGTTAGTGACCAGTTAGGTCGGTATCCTGGTTAGGATGTTGCTATGCTGCATGATCTGATAGATTTGTTTGTTTGGCTGAGGATTGTTATGTGATTAACTATTTTATGTGCAATGGTTGTTTGGTTGGGGTTGGGTTGAGGCGGGTCCTGCTTTGTGTTGTAGGCCAACATACCCAGGGCAGACCGGATAGACCGAAGGCCCAGCAAGCGGTCCGGATAGGCTGAAGGCCCAAGAGGGCGGTCCAGACGTGCCGAGGCTCGGAGAGTGGACCAGGGCGACTGAAGGCCCAGTGCGGGTGGACCAGTCATATTGTAGACTCAGAGGGTGGACCAGGTGGATTGAAGGCCTGGTGCGGGCGGACCAATCACACTGTAGACTCGATATACATGGCTAGACTCAGAGGGTGGACCAGGTGGATTGAAGGCCCAATGCGGGCGGACCAATCACACTATAGACTCGATATACATGGCTAGACTCGGATAGTGGACCAGGTGGAGTGAAGGCTCGGTGCGGGCGAACCAGTCACATTGTAGTGTTTTGGTTTCAGGTACTTCAGGAGATCGTGGGAAGGCGAAGGCATGATCATACCGCTCCTCATACTACATGATTTTGTGATCTGGTTCTGGGGATACTCTGATGTTTAAACTCTTTTGAAAACAAATTGTAATAACTTAATGGCTTTTGAATGAATTAAAAAGTTTTAAATTGGTGCAATTTTTATGAGTGTTACAAGTTGGTATCAGAGCCTTGGTTTGAGTGAATTGGAGGAACATTCGTGTGAATCCAGTCTCAAATCAAGGAGGGATTTTCAAAATGGTTTTCAAAAGGTTTTTCGAAATAAGTAAAGGAGGATGCAGAGGGTACGATCAGCCAGAGCCAGTAAGTAGACCCCAAAATACCATACAAGTTATTTGAGTATGTGATAAGTTATAACAACATGCTAGTACTAGGCTAGGGATCTTCAGGAATTGCATGATAGAATTGCCTGATTATATGATGCCTGCTAGCCTAGGGTTTCCTTTGTATGAAACTGACATCATTACCGTAGTTATTTAGTGTATACATCACGGTTACACATAATTAAGATCTTATAGCATGAGAATGTTTGATTTGGCCTTATGTTATGTTCTTGTATGATTGGGAGCTTAGGGTAGGATTGGATATTCGAAAGTCTAGAGGGTCCAGCGTTATGTATGACTAGCGTACACTAGTGCTGCAGGGTTGGTGGAAGTTTCATGGATGGGTGGGTTGTGTGGGACCAGTAGGTCGGTAATGAGATAGTTGTGCTCCTCTAGAAATGAGGATTGAGTGTTCGTTATGTATATGTTATTTTTAGGGTGTTGTGGTGATACTTGATACAAATATGGGTAGGTGTGGAAGGTATTATGGGCCCGTACTACTGAAAGCTCAGGACCTATACACGTATCAAGGAAGTCACAACCCCTAGGGTTTTGTTGGGAGCTATTCCTCGGGTTTATTATGAGGAATGCCTAATATCTTGTGGCATATTTTCAGTATGGTGGTTACGAGGCGTAACGGGGATGGATCGGGATCGGGAGAGGGTGGTCAGGGCAGATCAGTACCACCCGAGGTCATTGGTCAGATGAGTACGGATGAGTTGGATGCCAGGATTCGTGAGATCCTGCATGATGAGGTTGCTGCTATGTTCCGGGCTGAGTTGCCAGAGATGTTTGGGTCGATCAAGACCGTCATGGTTGAGTACTTTGATGAGCGCTATGCAGCTCTTGCGAAGACGGCTACCGCGGCATCTACAACGGCTATAGCAGCGGCAGGGGGAGGAACCGGTCGAGGTTTTCAGTATCGGGACTTCGATAATACGAAGCCCCCTACATTTGATGGAGTTCAGGATCCTATCATTGCTATGAGATGGTTTTCAAACGTGGAGGGTTGTTTCTTCAAGTGTTGATGCCCTGCGGATCAGAGGGTGAGGTGTGCTCTAAACCTTTTGAGGCTCGGAGCGAAGGATTGGTGGAGGTTGACTACGGGATCTTATTCTGATGCTCAACGGGCTGCGGTTACTTGGGATTAGTTCCGGGAAGGATTGGTGGAGGTTGACACGCTTTTCAACTTACAGCAGAGGAGGTCAGGTCAGAGTCAGAAGCAGCTGCTGGTATGTTTCTATCTTGATATCTTATTATTATGTGGTATTGTAAACCTTTCCGTCTTTTCAGCATGATTTGTAGTATGATTGAGGACCTTAGTAGTTAGGAGTGGTAGTCGGTTAGTGTCAAGGAGGATTGATGATAGAAAGATAAAAATATATGATCTCGCTGCTAGGAATAGCAGCTGCGATGTAAGAAGTGTTCAGTTGAGATTCAAACTTCCTTGGAGTTTGGGTTGTGCAATGACGGAAGAGTTGTTATGTGGAGGTTACTCACTCCGGAGGGAATCAGGTCATGGAGAAGGGTACTATATCAAGTAGGGTCGATCGAGCCATGCCATATTGTCATCGGTAGTTAGTAGTTGGTGCACTAAGTAGGGAGAATTGGGAAATTCTCAGATGAAACCGCAAGCATCCAAGGTGGGTTAGTTTTTTTGGATTCAGCAGTGTCATTAGTCGAGAGTTTGGTATGGTTAGAGCAGGTGATAGACATATGGGGAAGGGAACATACCATGGTTTTAGGTAAGGTAGTTGATCGACATGAGGCCTGGGATTAGGCTGGGGTAAAAATTCATAGAGCGGATCTGGAGTTTGGAACCCTTAGAGGGCTAGAACAGACTTCATGGGTGAGATTCCCGGGATGAATGGTTCAGGGTGATGTATGAAAATTTTGAGCGGTCCGGATAGACTGAAGGCCGCTAATCGTACCAGTCAGGCCGAAGGCTCGAAGAACGGTCCAGACAGGCTGAAGGCCCAGAAGTGCGGTCTAGACATGCTGAAGGTTCTGAGAATGGTACAGATAGGCTGAAGGCCTGGTAAGGCGGTCCAGTCATGCTGAAGACTCTATATGTGTTAGTAGACCTGTATGCGGAGATTGACTGAGTATGTTGCTATGCAATAGCAATCAGTAAGTCTGGCCCCAATTACTGATCATGATGATGGAGTTAGCTAGAGGCTGTGCATAGGCTTGTTAGTTATGTGATCAGATTCGGAGTATATGTGAGTTAGAGAATAGCAGTTGCTCTACATGGGTAGTGTAGAGTGGAGTTTTAGCACCATGGCACTTACGGATGTGGTAAAGTTTGTTGAGTAGACTTCCTGGAAGAATGGAAGGGAAAGGTATGTAGCTCTGGGAAGGAATGTTGTTCATCTAAAAGGAAAGAAGTAGTGTGAATGGATGGTCGAAAGTATTTCAGTTATGGGCAGTGAACATTGGGATTGTACTAGTTATATCGGAGCGCATCTGGGCTGGGTGTCTATTGAGGTTGTGGAATGATTATTGGTGGTTTTGAATCATAGGAGCTTGGAAAAGATGCAAGGATAGATCCTTGGATTCCAAGTATTGTTATAGTCATGGGTTATGTATGTAGTGGTATTTCATCCCAGGGATGACTGGACCCATCGTAGGCGTGCCTGGTATTCCAGCCCGAGGCTGATTGGGCCGGATACGATGTGTATATGCGTTAAAGATGAGTGTTCATGGGAGTTGCACGGAAGTTGTAGGAGGTATTATCATATCAGCGCAGTAAGGGATTTGATTCAGGGAGGAAACTGGATGAGTTTCCATCAGTGTAATTTGATAGAAGTAGCGCTAGTTGTACAAAGGATAGCAGGTTAATATTGGGTCTGGACCCGGTGGTTTATAATGGTATCCAGTTTTCGCAAGCTACAAATGATTGTGTAAGTCGGGAATATGGTAGTATCATCAGGTGATACTTAGTTGATATGTGTTGTCGTCGGGGAAAAGAAGTCGGTGGTCGGCTTTGATCGGTTGTCAGGGCCCTTCAGGGGAAGGGATTGATATTTTTTTTGGGATTCGATAGTAGTGTCTGAAGAGACCTGGTTCAGTTGAGATCGAAGGTTGCTTCGAAGGAGTGTTATCCAAAATCGTGTGCTGAAGTAGGCTTCGAGGACGAAGCCTAATTTAAGTGGTGGAGAGTTGTAACATCCCAAATTTTAGAAGTATGATTTAAGGGTTTAAAGTGCAATTTTGAAGAAGGGACTCGACGAGTAGGTATTCTTACTCGCCGAGTCGGAGCGGGTTTTGGGTCGCGAATTAAGTGACCAACTCGCCGAGTCGGAAGCTGGACTCGACGAGTTGGTGCTGGAATGAGAAAAACCCTAATCTTAGGGTTTGCACCCTATTTAAAGGACTTTATGTTCTTCTCTCAGCCTCCTTATTTCCCTTGAGAGACAGAAAACCCTAAGCTCGTGAGTGTGAGGCCATCGGAGGGAGATTGAAGCTTTGAAATGTGTTCTAGTGGAAGAAGCTTGAAGATCAAAAGGGCTTGCATCAAGAGAGTTGTGTAGATCCAGAATCTATTGCGGTTTGGGCACATCTTGGAGGTAATAAGTTGTTACCTTGCCTTTGTTGCTTCTAGATCTATTCTTGAATGAGATTTGGGGCCATTTTGGTATGATTGAGATCTATTTCGGGTTTGGAGTTTAGATCTGAGGTTTCTACTCCAGATCTAGACTTGTGATGCTCTAGAATGTCATAAAGCATCAGTTAATGAGTTGTTGGTGAAGCCCCTTTGTCTTAAACCCTAGCCCTAGAGCGATTTAGACCTTTAACTCCTCGGTTTTACGTAAAGTTTGCAACTTTACGTGGGAGTTATGCACTAGAAGAGTGGATCTATAGTTTGGAGCCCCTGCATGGCTCGAAAAGCCTCAGTATGGATTAAGGAGTGAAGGGACTCGGCGAGTCACATGGGTGGACTCGGCGAGTCATATGAAGATGGGCATGGCCTCGACGAGTTGGAAGAACAACTTGGTGAGTCTATTGAAGATTGTCGCGGACTCGACGAGTCTGTTCTTGGACTCGGCAAGTTAGGTCACAGAACCCTAACTTCTATTGGTTAAAACCTCAGCTTAGTGAGTCGGTTGGCGACTCAATGAGTTGGGCAGGATGGAACTCAGCGATCGTTGGACTCGACGAGTCTTGGGGTGACTCGGCGAGTTGAGTCGTGCTATGAGAGTTTTCTGAGTTTGAGAACGCGGTGAGTCGATGGGTTGACTCGGCGATTAGAGTCAATCAGGAACGTTGAATTTGGCCAGGACTTTGAATTTGATTTGTTTGACCTTCAGGGGTGTTATGGTAATTTTCAGATATTTATGTCATTGGATCATTAATGATTATAGGTGTTGAAGTTGGAGGCAGTGCTTCGGGTTTGTGCTTTCGTGATTCGGTTCGGTAGTTGCAAGGTGAGTTATCGTCACTATATCAACAGGGTCTAAGGCACCAAGGTCGGCCCTTTATCGGATGGGAATCCGGGTATTTGTTTGATATGTTTTTGAGTTGCTAGCTCTGCATCCTGGTTTTAGGATGGTGTTATGTTAGTGACCTGGTTAAGGTCGGTATCCTGGTTTTAGGATTGTGTTATGTTAGTGACCTGGTTAAGGTCGTTATCCTGGTATGTAGGGTAATGTTATGTTAGTAACCGGTTAGGTCGGTATCCTGGTTAGGATGTTGCTATGCTGCATGATCTGATAATTCGTTTGTTTAGCTGAGGATTGTTATGTGATTAACTATTTTATGTGCACATGGTTATTTGGTTGGGGTTGGTTTGAGGCGGGTCTTGCTTTGTGCTGTAGGCCAACATACCTAGGGCGGACCGGCAAGCTTGTGAAATCCATTTATGGATTGAAACAAGCATCTCACACATGGAATCTTTGTTTCGACGAGAAAGTCAAAGAGTTTGGCTTCCTACGAAGCGAGGATGAATCATGTGTATACGTCAAAGCTAGTGGGAGTATAGTTAGCTTCCTCATATTGTATGTCGATGACATACTGCTCATAGGAAATTTCATCCCGACCCTGTAGGAAGTTAAGTCCTGGCTTGGGAAGTGTTTTGCTATGTAGGACCTCGGAGAGGCTGCCTATATTTTGGGAATAAAGATAGGGATAAACAGGAGTAAAAGACTAACAGGACTTAGTCAAAACACTTACTTGGACAAGGTACTAAAGCGTTTTAGTATGGAGAATTCCAAGAAAGGGGAGTTACCAATCTAAAGTAATGCCAAGTTGAGTAAGATCATAGTCTGAGTACCGAAGTTGAGATAGCAGAGATGAGCCGAGTACCTTACACTTCTGTAGTTGGCTTGATCATGTATGCTATGACTTGCACTTGCCCTAATGTGGCCTTCGCTCTGAGCATGGTCAGCAGATATCAAGGGAACCTTGGCAAAGCACATTAGACCACAGTCATGAATATTCTTAAGTACCTGCGGAGGACCAAGTAATGGTTTCCAGTCCTCAGTGAGAGTGATAACTTGAGGGTGTGAGGGTATAGTGACGCCAGTTTTCAGACCGACCGGGACTACTACCATTCTCAGTCGGGCTGGGTCTTTACTCTAAATGGAGGAGCATTGACTTGGAAAAGTTCCAAGCAAGAGACCGTAGCTCATTCAACGTGTGAATCAAAGTACATGGCGGCGAGCGAAGCGTCAAAGGAGGCAATATGGTTGAAGAAATTCATTGGAGACCTTGGAGTTGTGCCAGCCATAAAGGAGCCTATGAAAATTTTCTATGATAATGGTTGCCTTGACCAAGGAACCGAGGGATCATGGTAGATCTCGGCATATCGACAGGAAATATCATTTTATTCGACATCGGATGGAAGTGGGACTCCTTGTTGTGAAGAGGGTATCGTCGGAGGATAACCCAGCAGACCCCTTACGAAGGGACGGGGTAGGGTTAAGCACTAGCAGCACGCTAGGAGCATTTGGCTGAAGGACGATATAAGTTTAGATTAGATAGTTTTCAAAACGTGTAATAGATAAATGTAATTGACATTTGATGATTAAATAAATGAGTATTATTTATAAGTAAAGTTACTGTCTTATGTTAATTGTTTCATTTTGCATGTTTTGACTTCCTGGATAATAAGATTATTTGAACGTTCCACAGTCACTCATACTTTAGGAGTAGGTATGAAAGAAGATTGTCATGAATTAGTTTGTAGATTGTCTAAAGTGTATTATACATAGCAAAAGTTTGTTGCAACGTTCATGAGTGCTTATGAATAAGATTTGAGCATTGAAATAAACCTACGCTTGCTGGTATCACTTCATGGAATTTATCACGAGTGATCGCAAGACGATAATTGTTGAGTGTTTGAGATATTGAAACTGATTTGGCCTATTTGGTTGTTTAGGGAAGCCTTTTTAGGGTTAATCATTTTATGATTCCCTACGGTGCCTTTTCAGTAGAAGTTCTTAATCGAGCTCTTCTAAGGCATTGGTTTTATTTAAAGGCATTTATTTTATATATATATATATATATATATATATATATATATATATATATATATATTGTTCCCTATAAATAATCATTAGGTTAGCTTTTGGTTTAAGCTTTTGACCAGATTGTGGTTTTCTCTGTACGTTCATCTCATAATCAATACAAGAAAAACCTTTATCAGATTACTTTCATATGTTAGTGATTGATTCTTGATTGTTCTTGATATTCCACATTCGTCATCTCGGATTTATTCCCAACAAGTGGTATCAGAGCAGGTTCTTGTAGATCTCAGCGATTTTTGCAAGAATCGATCCCGTTTATGGCAAAATTTTATCTTGAATCTCACCTTGTTCTTTAAGTTTTGTAAGTTTTCTGAAAAGAAAAAGCCTATACCTCGTTTTTATTGAAAAATCTTGTTCAGATAGGTTTTCTGCAACTCATTATTTCATATGATTTGTTCTTGAATCGTGTTTTGGAAGACATTTAGAAGAAAATTTCGTCTTTATTTGAATTTTCATGTGCAGATCTACTTTATCTCTCTAAAAACCATCTCAGATCTTTTTTCTCTCACTAAAAACCCTTTCAGATCCGTTTTTCTCTCTCTAGAATCTTATCAGCTACTTTCTCTCTCTTCAAGTTCTATCATTTGTTGAAGATCTAATGGATAAAACGAATTTATTGTTTGACTTCATTTTAGAACTTGGATTAAAGGTTACTAAACCAATCTATGGTGATAACAAAGTGACCATGTTTCAAATCAGTGGTCGATCTAGGTTGAATGATATTCCTGAGTTGTATAATCTTCTTGTTGATAAGAAAATATCTAGATACTCATATGTTAATCACCATGAGTTAAGAGAGATTGAGAGAATAGTAGAACAATTTCGGATTATATATGAACATTTAGATCGGGAACATAAACAGATGTTGAAGATAAAAAGGGCTGAAAAAGAAAAAGAAGAAGTTCATGTTGTTCTTCAAGTTTCTGAAGAAAAAGTGACTCCAGATGTTCTTGTTGAGTGGGAGTCAAGTGGTTCATGTGTTTCAGATGAATTACAATCCGAATTTAGTTGTTCTGAAGATGAATCTCAAAGAAAATCTTTGGAAATCACGTTTATGGGAGACATTCCAAAACATACTTATTTGGATACACTACTAGAAAAAAGGCCTTTTACGACGCTCATTGCGCGTCGTAAAACGCTCAGACGACGCGCAAATGCGTGTCAAGGAAGGCCCTGTCATAAAGAGAGACGACGCGCATTTACGACGCGCGGTTATGACACGCAATGCGTATCAAGGAAGGCCCTGTCATAAAGGAAGACGACACGCATTTGCGTGTCGTAACCTTACGACGCGCGTGTTTATGACACGCAATGCGTATCAAGGAAGCCCCTGTCAAGAAAGGCCATGTCATAAATGAAGATGACACACATTTTTGCGTATCATGGAAGCCCTTGCCATAAAGGAAGACGACACGCATTTTGCGTGTCATAATTTTAAATATTTTTAAAATTATATATTTTTTGATAGATTTACTAATTTTCAAATTAAATAACACATTAAAAGTCTAATAATACAAAATAAAATACCATAAACACTAAGAATAATTCATTGCACTAATATGTCAAATACAAATAATCATTCCAATATTAAGTAAATGTAACACATTGCTAATATTTCATAATATTTATTATACAAGAAATATGAAAAAATTGAAATCCCTGAGATTAAAAGTACTAATAGAAGCTTCACGTGAGATACATACAGTTGGACCAGTAAGCAAGGATGTTCCTGAATCCATAATAACAGCACAAGAACACGTACGCGATATCTTCTGCTAGAAGTTGTCAATCCAAAACTATTGTTGAAGGTTGGCATGATAGCTATTAAGATTTGAGCATAACAAGAAACCAATCAATGTTAGGAACTCAAAATTTACTGCCACCATTATCATGTATACTCTGGACAAAAAAATAAATATAAAATGGAAATGAGTCAAAAGTTTAACTGTTTGGGCTATTTTTGTGTTTTTTTTTACAATTTAATTTCACCTTGATGGCATTCTTAATTTCTGCAAGAACTAATGGTATTCTTTTTACAACTTGGGCATATGAATACTTATTGGCAAACGCATCAACAATGTCTTTTTGGCCAATGTCAATCATATAAAGTGCTCGTTGAAACCCATCATCATTTATCATCTTTTGTAAACTTGAATATATCACCTCAAAAAACTAAATTTACAAATCCCAAAATTGAAATTTTTAGGTAAGATAAATTGCATGATATAAAAATCAATTGATAAATGGCTTTTTATTGTAGGAAGGGCATAACCGTCATTCGGACATTCCTATGATAAACCTATAAAGTTCACATGAAAGCTCTCTCAAGGCTGTGGGCAAGTTTAGTTCAGGCTCAGAAGTAGGAATATCCCACTGTCAGATCCAAGAAAAAAGAAAATCAATTATTGAAAATTTTAAAATCATATTTCACAAGGAGTGTTAATACTTAAAGAACACAAAAGGGTACCTTGGGCGCAAAATCTTTGGAAACTAATCTTGCATACCTCTATCAAAAGGTAAAAGCTTTCAAGTGTATGTGTCACACATGAAACAAAACAAATAAAGGAATATGTATATATAACATGGCTTTCAAAATTCACTTGATATTTACTCACTTGAAGATCTGTAAACACTTCAAATGGAATGTTGGATCATTTTCATTGTTACATAAATTATGCTTTGTAGAATTACTTGTGCACATGACAAGTTAGCACATGAAATTTGTGAATTTTCGGGCTAGTTTGCACTCTTGTACTAAGCTGAACTTTTGTGCTTGGAATTAAGTTAAGCCCTTGCTAAGGATGAAAATAGACTTCCATACCTGATTATAGGCTTTTACCTCATGGCATTTGGAGCCTTTATGAATTTATTATGAATTTTCGAAATTGATTGATGCAAACAGTGGGCTGCATGGACCAGTTTGCAAAGATTGGTACTTATACCCTTAAAGGAATTGGAATTAGGAAAAGTGGTCCAAAGTTCAGTGAAACTAGATACACTAACCTTTCCAGAAAACTATACTTCATGATTTTTGGACAATCTGATGGCCTTGTATGATTTTTATAAGATAAGGACAGATTGCAGCAACGTGCTGAAACATTTCATGACAGCATCAAACAAAATGGGATAAACAACTCACATAAACTCAGAATCAGGATAGGAAAACAAAGAAAAAATGTAGTAGACATTCATACCTTTCCACAATGAAAACCCCATTAAAATTCTCAACCTAACACCATTGCCCTTTCTATGGCATGAATTACCATTCTGCCCTTCTCTTCTTCCTCATTTTCTGCTGCATTTTCAGAAAGAAAAAAAAATGTGTGGTAAAGATGGTGAAAATCATGGTACTTAAGTGCTTCAGAAAATGATGCAAGAAAAATCACAGATGATTTCCTGTGTTACTTTGCTACTTGAGTAGCTTTGTTTTCCACCAAGTGCAAGCCACAAAGCTAAGCTCTCTTTTCCTTCTCTAGAGAATTTTACAGGTACTCCAGACTAAAGATATAAGAAAAAAGAGTTGAATAAATTATCAAGGATTGGAAAGGGGTATAAAAGTAAATAAATATGTAGGATAAATAATATTTCAAAACTAAATTTATATATAATCAGCAGTGCAACAAGTAAAAAAAGCTATTATATTTATGGTACCTGAACAGGTTTGCATTTCATAGAGTTGAACATTGAAGTAGTTTGTTGAACAGCTGTTTTTTGGTCCTCTTGTGATCAGACAACATAACAAGTCTTCATCCCAAATACACAATTAAAGATTTTTTTTTCTTAAAAAAAAAAAAGAAAAGAAATAATATGGTTTTAGTTTACCTGGATGCTATCCTTCCCAATCCAACAGCACAGGTAGTGATCTTCTTTCTTTTCATCATAATGGTAGGAGTAAAGACAAATATAGCAATCTCCACTGTAAAATTTTCCAATATCCTCCTTGGGTAATTCCGTCTTTTCTTCACCATCAATACGCCATACCTAAAGCGCCCACAATTATTTTATCTTTCTACATTAAATCTAAATGTAGCAACAAGTTTATGATCTGAAACCTCAATTTTTCCATTTTCTCCAAGAAAAAGAGGAACTTCCTCCTCTACAGGAGCTGTTTTTGTCTGACCTTTGGCAAAAGCACCTTGTTGCTTCAGCAGAGCTAGTCATTAGAACAAGAGTAGAACTTAGGGTAAGTTTTAGAAAAAGTCAAAAATAGCCCTAGAAAACTCAAACACCCATGTCCCATGTAACAAAAATATATATAAGATATAGAATGAATCTACCTGCTACTTTTCCTCTAGTTTCCTCAGGAGGTCAACTTAGGATTCAAGAATGAATCTACGCCCACAGAGTAAATAATCCAACTCACTTGTAGAAAATATTTGTAAACTTGAAGCCTCAAAAACCTGATAGTAATAAGATAAAATATTAGCTTAAAAAAATTATTTTGTATATTTTCTAATTCCATAAACAATTTAGAATATTAGAATGTTGGAAAAAGATGATGACCTGATTAAAGCCAGCTCTAAATGCTTCCAGTTTCCTTGTGATACAGAGAATCAAACTTACTTCTTGTTTCTCTTCCCACGTTTAGGTCCCCATCCTTCAAGCTTTGCAACAGGGCAACCCACATATGAAGTTCATATGTGGTGGAACTTGTCAAATAAAAGAAAAAGAGAGAACTGAATGCATTCATCTCAATCGGTCACTTCAATCAAGAATTAGTTCCCTAAATCTTCAATTACATATGTCTTAACAATTTCACATAAATAATTATAAAGGATTGTTACAATTATCTGAAATTTCAGATCTAGGGATGACGTACCTGGAGCCCTTGGTCACTCAAAGATGATTTCCTCGGTAGAAACCATGGTGAGTTTGGCACCGATGTCCTCTTGAACGACATCACCGAACTTAGGCCAAGAACGCCTCTCCATGGCGCGCTTGCTCAGCCGAGCATTAGCGATTTTATGGATGCGTGTGGTGGTGGTAATCTTAACCCGATTACCTTCTTCGTTGAATTTGTACTTTCAACCCGTGTTCATCGGGTCCAATAACCTGTTTCGGCGACAACAAATAGTCATAGTCACCGCCATCAGCTTCTTCCTCCAATTCGCCCAATCTGGGTTTTTGAGCCATGTCTGCGAAGCTGCTAGAATTGTTGCTGAGGGAAAATTAGGGTAGGAGATTCGAAGTGGTAATGTGAATAAGATGAAGATGTAATGAAGTCGGTTGTTGTGATTCTTTAGGCTTCAAAATTGATAGATTTTTTTTCGATTCTTTCAAGTTTGAATAAGAAAATGAGAAAGAGTTAGGGAAATCAAGAGTGCAATGCTCGTCCTTGTTAGGTTGAAGATGAAAGATAGATAGAAGATAGAAAAAAAAAGGCGGGTTTTCAAAATTTTGGGGATTTTATTTCCCCCCTTGTCTACTAAAAGCGCGTTTCATTAAAATTATAAAGCGACAGGTACAGACGACGTGCGTTTAAGATAAAGCGCCCTCCGTGTTTTTAAGTTTTTTTTCTTGAGACACTAAATTAAGGGCACGCAATAAAGCGTGACGTAAATCCTTAAATTTTTTGGAGAGATGACACTATTTTAAGGGCACGTCCTTTTGCGTATCGTTAATTATCGCGTGTCGTAAAAAGCGCGTCATTAAAGGTCTTTTTTCTAGTAGTGATACTCCTGTCTCACATTTGTCGTCCCTTCCTGAGACTTCAAACAAGTTTCAATCTCTGGTTTCTGTGTTCAAACCTATCACTGTTACATGTTTTGATTCCATGCCTCTTCCGCCTCTAATATCCCAAGACCAGAATCGATCTTCAGAATGTTTCCCTAACAACGGTTGTACTAGAGTTCAATTTCCGAACTATGGTCCACCAAACAATTGTGTTGTTGAGGAAATCATTCCTAAGAAAAATGGACATGACTCTAAAAAATCCAACTTTGTTTTGGCGTCATTTGAAAGTGATGTAAATGAATAAATCTGTGTGATAACTTATCTGAATCTTCTATCTCTAACTCTGATGTGATATCGAAATCGAATCTAGTGCCAATTAAGCCTCATTTCAACAATCCATCGACTGGACAAACTTCCAAGTCATCATATGACTCTCGAAAGAAACCCTGGCTAAATAAGAAGTATATTGTTCATCCAAAGACCGAAGCTAGGAAAGACCTTAAGAAATAAACCAGTTTTAGAAAAGACTCTAGGTTCCTTGAGAAATCCATGAAGAAAGTATCTCAAACAGTCAATCCACCTACTAGGAATCACAATCCTTTCATGCCTGTTAAGAAATTAAGAAGCCCTCTAAACCAGCTAGTTCCGATGTTCAGAACAAATCTATCAATAGTCGTATAAAAATGTCATTGTTCAGACTTCTTCTATGAAATCTGACTCTCTTCGGATAGTTTCTTCTTCCGTGTTTATTGCTAAATCGGATGGAACCATTTTCAAAAGACAACAGTTTCCAAAAAATAATGTGCCTTCGAAAGCAGCAAACAAAGGACAAGTTGCTAGAAACACTGTTGTTCAGAAACCTTCCAACGACTCAAAAAAAAGTTTGAATGGAAAGTGAAATAGTCTGAAAACACAATTGTTTCATCTGTGAACACAGTTATGATGGGTTATGAGCATAACATCATTCCTATGGTGTTCATGCTATCCTAATGGCTTTGATCTAGGTTTTGTTGGATTAGTGTCTAAGTCCATAACTATTTTGGTATGTACTTGACCCGATGGTGCATGGTCCTTTTGGGTTGCCTTCACCAAAGCCACTTGGTTGGATGATTTATGGAGAGAAAGGATTAAATATGATTTATTAATATATTATGGGAATAATATATTAAAGGAGAAATCATATTGTTTAATTAATATTAGTCAATAATTAATTGGTAATTAGTTTTGTGACTAAAAGAGATTAATTAAACTTAAGGGACTGGAATTGTAATTATAAGATAATTGCAAATTGGGCTATGGATTGCCATATATTGAGGAGTGGACGAATTCTATGGGGAAACCCATGAGAAATCGTCCAAGGCCTTAATTAAAGGAGTCCATAGGTTGCTTAGGGCTTAAGCATCCAAAGTAGGGTTTCCTTGTTAGATAACCCTAATAGCCTCACTATATATAGAACCCTTAAGGCTAAAAAACATGGAGAACTTCTTTTCTAGGGTTAGAACACATTTTGGGCAGCCTCCATCCTCTCTCCTCCTCATCCTCTTGCTCTTGGTGTTTGTGAACCATTAGAGGAGTGACATTTGTGACTCTAAGCTTTCTAAAGTCAATACAAGAAGGATTTGGGATTGTTATTGCTATATAACAATCAAGGTAATAACTTAAACTCTTTCTTATGTTAATATGATTACTTGTATGCTAGAATTAGGGTTTATAGCCTTGGATAACTTGCATGTACAATAGAGAAACCTAGATCCAAACATTAGGGTTTGTATGAGCACATAGGATGTTCTTATAGCCAAAACCCATCAGTGGTATCAGAGCCTAGATTGGTTTCTATTGTATTGATGCTTTAAGTTGCTGAAAATCGTTTTCTAGCCTTCTGTTCGACCTGACTCGGCGAGTCACTACCTGGACTTGGCGAGTCAGCCCTACTCGGCGAGTTCCAAAGTGTGACTCGGCGAGTCGGAGCGTCAGACAGAGGAAACTTTGGATTTTGTTGTTGTTTTGCTTAGGGATTATTACCATATTCATTTTAAACTATAAAATACGAATTTTATTGTTTCTTAATGAATATCCTTGCCAAAACACAAGATAATTACCAATTAAATAGATAATAACTTCCTTATATGATTAAAGTTGATTATTTGTATTAATTGGGTAACTTATTTTGCAAGAAATTGAAATTAGGATAATGACAAAATTAATTTGTTAATTTATATTATTTGTTATTTGGTCCTTGTGTTATGAAAAGTTTCAATTTTCCCCTTAAGGTTTTATAGTTTAAATTTGAACTCAAAAGTTTAGTTTTGAAATTTAAATAGTTGAAAGCCTAATGTTTTGAAAAGGTTTCAAAACTTGCCCTAAAGTTTTGGAATTTAAATTTTGATTAAAAGTTTAATTTTGATGCACATTTAAATTCTAAACCCTAATGTTTTGAAATGTTTCAAAACTTGTCCTCAAGTTTTGGAATTTAAAAGTTGATTAAAGGTTTAATTTAGGAATGTTAAATTCTAAAACCCTAGTATTGTTTTGAAAAGTTCAAATCACACCCTTATGGTTTTATTAATTAATTAAGGTGTATAATTAAAGGAGGTTTAATAAATTCATAATAGTTTTGGTTTACAATTTAATTGAATTAAAAGTATAATTGTTAAATTTGACCACATAGTATTTTAAAAGTGTAAAATACACCCTATACTATATATAACATTAAAAGTCTAACATTATATATATATATATATATATATATATATATATATATATATATATATATATATATATGAGTAAAAGTCAGTGTTACCGTTAGTAGGCCTCATTCACGAAACTAGTCTATAAGGGGTGTTTAAGGAAATTACCTATAAAATGGCGATTGAATGGGTATCCACTCTTACCCACCTCACTCTTGACTAGTGGAGGGTCGTTAGCCGAATAAGTAGGATACGACAAAACCTTCCATTATAAGTATAATGAAGTACAAAAGTAACTAAATTTTTTACAAATTCCCAATCTTAGTTACTTAGGCAAAAGTGAATTGATGCAATTCCATGAAATTACACTTTGTCCCCTTGCGAAGACGTTAGTGGAGCGTGTGTGGTTAACCGACACACTAAATGGTTCTAAGAAAAGGTAGCAAAGGGTGACTCAATGTTTGTCATAGTTCGATGGAGCGTGTGTGGTTTACCGGCACATCGAATAGGTGACTGTAACATGTGAGGGCACCATGTAAGTTTGCATGGTTATTCACACTCGCTTTGTGATCCTCGGCATCCCAGTCACAAACTAGAGGGGCATATCGAGATTTAAACATGCCATTGAAATGTTCAATGAATCTCAAAGGATCTAGGAGTTTTCATAGATTTAAAACTTAAATTTCTTTTTTCGTTTTTCATGGTGGAAATTAGTGAATCGTCATTCACTTACCTTCAAATATTCTGCAACTAGATTACGACATCCCTTTTCTAGGTTGTAGCATATTGTGTTGGGTCCTAGCCTTAGTATCTCATTTGGGTGATTTACTGAGGACTCAATCAATCAACTAACTTGAATTCGTTTTCTCCCGTTTTGTAGATGTCACAGTATGACAACTATGGTCTTCCAAAATCCCGTGGAACAAGCATTCCACATAAAGATGATATTCCATGATTCGATCGAGGAACAAGAGATCATGCTTCTCTTCCTCCACCTCCTCCAATTATTCTCCCTAACCCACAAGACTGAAGGCTTGAAAAGTTCAAGCACACTCAAGCCCTTTTGGCAAGTAAACATAAACAAGGAAAGTCGTTGTGTGCACACGTCCTAGGGATGAAGTCACACATTGATAGGATAAGAATGTTGGGATCCGTTGTCTGTGAGGAGATGGCTGTTGACTGGGTTCTTCAGTCACTTCCTAACTCGTATAGTGAGTTCGTAAGAGAGTACTATATGATGAACCACGACGTGACCCTTATAGATCTCACTTATATGCTTATTGATGCTGAATCAGCAATGGTTTGGCGCAATGGAAAAGCAAAGTTGATTGGTGAATCTGCTTTCCAGACCTCAATGGATATAGGCAATGGCAACGAAAGACATGCCATGATCGAAGAGTTTGATCATAAGAGAAAGGCAATATCTGAAGTAGTCCCATGTGCTGTTCCAAAAGAGTCGATTTGCTTTTATTGCCAAGAGAAGGGGCATTGGAGACGAAGCTGCCCTATTTACCTAAGAGATCTAAGAGATGGGAGAGTCAAAACGTATGGCTCTGCTTTAGGTAAAATCCATTGACTAGCTCTTTTAAGCTCCTATTCTAGATTCTTAATACATAATGTGATAAGATTACAATTGATGTTTTGTAGGATCAAAGAAAAGAGAGGAAGCTTAAGGGAAGAAGTGAGCAGAATCTAACCGTGAAGGAATGGATTTCGATCGTATTACTTGAAGATTAGATTCTCGAGCTGGTACTTAGAGTTAAAATTAGATTGCTAAGAAATATGTATTAGCATAGTTTTTCAATGAATTGCATTGTAAGGACAAATTTTTCCGCAATAAAATAAATTTTGATTTTTATTTATCCTTGCAATGGCATATATGAAAAAATTGATGTTTGGATGTTTCTATTATTAGCAATAATGGATTTGATTCTTAATTATATTATTTGTGGAAATGTCCAGAATTCACCAAATAGGGAGAGTTTCTCATCACCCAAGTTTTCAATTGGACAAAAACTTGGAATCATGCAACTTGGTTGCATAATGTGACAACCCGATATTTTAACTCTTTGTAATGACCAAAAAGGGTCAAGTATTGTAACCACTTTTGAGTAATAAAATTTACTTTCATAAATAAATGTACAAATAGTTCTATTTAATTTCCTTCTATGTTTAAATGTCTTTGAACCATGATCGTACGTGAAAAGAACGCCCAAATCCGACTTCATATAGCGAAGTTATGATTTTTCCAAGTTCGGCTTAGCAACAGACAGCTAAAAACTCGAATCGGAGATCGAATGACTTATGGCCGGAATGACCTAAACGAGAATCGAAGGTCTCGACAATGGTATTCCAGCGGTAAAAAGTCTGGCAAAAACCGACATCAGATAAAGAAGTTATGAATTTTCAAAGAAATTCCTTAAACACGATGAGTTTATAATAAATAATAAAAAAATAATTTCGGAATTTGTTGACGGAGTCTAAACGAAAGTTGTAGAGCGTAGTCTCACCTACGCGTGGATATAAAGACCATCGAAAACGGAGTTCGTATGAAGAAGATATGAATTTTTGAAGTTTATTAAATAAATTATATATTTATTTAATTCAAAAATCGGACATTATCCGAAGAGGAGTCAGCGTCCTCATCCGAGGTACGCGCTGTGTACCCCTGTACGCCCTGCGTAACTGAGAGACTTGGCCTCTGATCGTCCACGTCGCCCTACCCGAGGCGTCCGACCCGTCCGAAGCGTCCGACCCGTCCGACCCGCTGTCCCGTCCGACCCGTCTCCCCAGCAACCCGTCCCATCCGAAGCCGAGGTAGTCAAGGCTTCGGTCATGCATGACGTACGCGTACGCGCTGCGTACGAGCGTACGCTCCGCGTACCGAGGAGGTTCAACCTTCCTATAAATAGGATGCGAGGGCTTCCGAGAAAAGGGCTCATTTCTCTCCTCTCTCTCACAATCTTGCCTCGTTTTCCGTGCCCGTTCAAACCCGAAGCTCTGGTCTTTTTGCTCAAGTCCCGAGGGTCGATTTTACTCTCGAGATTCCCGAGAATCCCGAGGAAAATCCGTTTCCCGAGACGAAACTCTGCCCGGTTTTCCATCTCGCTATCTTCAAACTTTCAAGTGAGTTCATACCCCTTAATTTACCTTTTAAATATTCTATAAATTCTTTTATATGCTTTCAAGGGGGGGATTACAAGTAAAACACACGAGTATTATCATGTGTTACATAAAGAAACTCTTTTATATGCTGTTATATATCCAAATCACATGCGATTTATAAACCTTTAAGGAACTTTTATATATATAACATATGTTAAAATAGCATTCTATCTTTTGAAATATAAATTTGTTGTAATGCATGTATAAACTAAACTTTTCTTAGATTATTCTTGTCTATCTTAAACGCTACACCAAAAATCTATGCTTTCATAAACAAGTGATTCCTTTTCTAGGTATTTCTAAACAAACAAGACACACTTTTAGAAAACTATAATAGGTATAGTTTTACGAACAAATTTCTAACTCTTATGTACTAGAAACATGAATTTCAAGAAGTTTACTTTCGTATACAAGAACAAACGTAACATTTTAACAAGTAGATCTGTTTTTATACCACGGTTTTGTGAAACACTAACTTCATGTACGTTCGAGTACACATTTCAAGTCCTGTATTATATACCAGAATCCCTTGGAGGGGGAGCATGGTGTTTGTGTATAGATCTATACGGGCTTGACAACCCGCGCCCTGACTGTTAGCTGCAGTCCACCGTTTGGGGTGACAAACGTCATAACATTCCAATGCCTGAAGAACGTTGTGTATAGGCATTCCGAGTCAATAGTATGGTTATAAAACTCACAAGGGGTATTAAAAATGCATTGATTTACAAGGTTTTCAAACTCATTAGTTATTTTACACTTACATACATTTTAGAAACAAACATTGGTCTTGAGTGAAGGCTACTATTATACTAGTAGAAAATATAGGATTTTCTAAACACAAACAAACAAAGACAAAATATTTCATTTCATTCAAACATTGTCATTTAAATACTTATGAAACTCACCAGCTTAAATGCTGATCTACTCTTTCAAAATTACTTGTATGTCCCAGGAAATCAGTAAATTTCAGGTATTCATTTTGCTTTTGATGAAGGGATGCTGCGGCGCCAGTTTAATCTCGTATTTTGACATCATATTGTAATTGGTTTTGAACATGTAACTTTTGACAAATGTAAACTTTCAATTATATATATGATGGTTGTATTGCTTTCTTTACTATGTATTCATTTGTTACGCTACCACATGAAGTCATCCGCCCCCGAACGTTTCCGCCGTTCAGGTTTGGGGGTGTGACACATAATGAATGAGAAATTTCATATTTGGAAATTAGACTAATTCATTGACAAAGTGTCAAGTGAAGGACTAGGAGATCGAGTACACAAAGTTGCGTATTGATCAAGTCCACCATAAGAGTAACAAAGATATTCGTCATGATTTACTAAAGGTTTAGTAAATATGATTATACTTATAAGATTAAGTGTAATTCTGAATTGATTGAAAAAGTTTATATCAATAGCAGAACGAATAAGAAGAATCAAGTAGGCAGAAAGATAAAAGTTTCTCCATTCTAATTAGAAGGGAGAGTACCTTTTATGCTTTATGATAGGTCTTAATGATTAAGAACCATATCTCAATTGATCCTCTAAGTGAGTATTAGTACAATTGTATGTGTAAAAAGAGGAATCAAGAATTGAAGAAATGGTTAAATCAAGAATTGAAGAAATGGTTAAATCAAGAAGTCAATCATACTTCATTCCTAAACAAGTCTTAGAGTTAAGATTGTGACAATAAGTGACTAGTATTAAAAGGTTTATAACATTCATCAAATGTGGAAAGTTGTGATGTCTTGGATAAGACAAAGACCAACTCGAACCAATTTATGAAGTGTTTTGATAAAAGCCACACTAACTCTTGAGTATTTGTTTGTCAAGAAATGGTTATTGACAAGAGAATCTTATATGTCAAGGAGTCAGTGGGAGTCTTAATGGTCTTGAAAGGTTTCAAGAACAAATCAAAATAGACCTTACCGATCATCACTAGCACACGAGTTGAGGTTTACAACCTATCGTGTTGACATTATTTTGTTTCTGTGTTGTTCCAGTTGAGTTAATTATGCATGTGAGTCCTATGAGTTCTCATTTGAATGCATAAAAAGGCAAGGACCTTGATCAATGAAAGGTACATTGATAGGAAAAGGTGAGCTGCTTAACTACTTGGAAGACATGGTGGGCAGTTGTGCTACATAAGGCAAGAAATCAAGATTAAGAAAGTTCGGTCCATATGAGTTTGAATTTGTCGTGAACTTTGGTTTTGACAAATTCACATGGATAGGAACACATACACCATTAAAATCTAAGTGTCATAAGATTCCCTTCTTCATGAAAATGACTGTGAGGAAATGCTTTCACTAAGAGAGATTTTAAAAGGATAGTGAATGTGAAAATTGGATTCTCGAATTCGATTATGGTTACGGTATCCCTTTCCATGATTTGAATTGTGAGTTTTGGCAATTAGTCTGAATTGTTTAGACACACATATGAGCTATGTAAGGGAAAGGTGTATAAGCTCAGATAAAGGATTATCAAAGCATTGGGTATTAGAAATATGAACTTAAAGAAATTCAATAGGCATTGTTTTTCTGGAAGTTAAGATGGTTTCTGAATACATGTCAAAGCTAGTGGGAGTATAAGTGTTATGTTTATAATAATCATCTTGATAGTGGGAGCATAAATGTTATGATTGTATGATTATTAAGGCAAGTATTGCAAGTTAGCAATATTAATTATAGAAAAACAAGAGTTACACCTTGCAAAGTCGTAAGGGTTGTAAAGTTGTTTTGCTATAATTAAGGGAGAGGATATTATGCTTCATTTCAAATTTAAAGGTTTAGGTTGTGAAATGTTAATAAATTTAGTCAAGGAAACATAGTGTGTTCTCAAATTTCGATTATGATTACGGCATTCCTCTTCATAGTTCGAATTTTGAGAACATAGCACATAAAATATTATAGCAGAAGATTGATAAAGTATCAAATCTTTATGTAAGACATTATGTATCGTGTCCCATACGTTTCGGGTATAGGATCAATTGCAAATGCTATAATATTTGACCATTCTAAAATTTTCCAAATGTCTGGCGCATTTAGAGGGAAAAAGGACAAGAATCAGTTTTGACTAAGATAATTAACCAACTATCAAAGGACAATCCAAAGTTCTCCTAGGATTGGTCGCTTGTGAGTAGTTGGAAGTATAGTATTGGATGGACCATATCGACATTATTATGAATAGATAAGATTCTATTGAGAATGAATTTTCATATGGTAAGTATGGAAAGTTTTCCATATTGGGAATTGAATATTGAAAATACATGTCTAGATTAGAAACTTTTATGCAAAAGGATGTTCAAAGGAATGTACTTTGAGTGAGAGACATCACATCTAAGGAATTGTCTTGTAACAATCTCCGATAGAGGACTTTGTAATATCATTGGCAATAGTCATTGTGACTTTTGTGCTATGATATTACGAAAGGATCATTGCATAAAATGTTAGAATCTAGCATATTCCATAAGTAGCAAGAATTTAATATTCTTTCACTTGTGAAAAGGATTAGGAGTTGTGAAATGAGTATGATTGGAAATGTGTTCATTTGATCTATTTCACAAAGTAAGAACCATAGGTAAACATTGTGTGTATGCTAGGAGCATGGGACAAGTGTTGTAATAATTCAAGTAAGAAGTTGATTACAACAAATAATGAGTAATCGATATGGTGATAAATAAAAGGTGTTTTATTTATGCTCAAAGGTTTGAGGCCATATGGGACTAGTATTATTCTTGTGTTTCACTTTGCATGTTTTGACTTCCTAAATAATTTAAGAACAGTCAAATTATTCGAACGGACCACAGTCGTTCATATGTTGGAAGTAGGTATGAATGAAGACTGTCATGAATTGGTGTGTGGAATGTCTAAAGAGTATTAGACATAAGCAAATGTTTGCTGCAACGTTCATGAGTGCTTATGAATATGATTTGAGCATTGGATTAAACCCATGCTCACTTGGATCACTCCATGGATTGTATCACGAGTGATTGGTGAGACGATAACATCTTATATTCTTGAAACCGAGATGTGTGAGTTGTATCTTGCGAGTCGGTTGCATATTGATAATATGTAAACGCACCAGTAACTTGGTGTCATAAAACATATTGTTGTGTGTAATTCGGTGAGTGAGTGCAAGCAAGCATTGTATCAAAGTTTATCCGTTCCTTTTATCCAAAGTAGGATAAAAGCGATATCGTTGGGCCCCTCGATGATTTAGTGATGACAAACGTAAATGCTCGGCCGGGCTAGGGCTAATTTGATTTGTTCAATTAGTCAGTCGTCATAATTCGGAAGTCGAGAAATAGTATAGAGAGAATGATTAGAAATCATGTCTCATACGATATCTAGAACGGAGGAATATATGATCCCTTATCTAAAGGACATGCGTATCTGATAGGATCAGAGTTGACAGCGGCTTTGGAAAGCTACGATTGCAGATCAGGATCTAAAGTCATAAGCATAATAGTTATTAGACTTATCCAAGTGGGAGACTGTTGGATTAGTGTCTAAGTCCATAACTATTTTGGTATGTACTTGACCCGATGGTGCATGGTCCTTTTGGGTTGCCTTCACCAAAGCAACTTGATTGGGTGATTTATGGAGAGAAAGGATTAAATATAATTTATTAATATATTATGGGAATAATATATTAAAGGAGAAATCATATTGTTTAATTAATATTAGTCAATAATTAATTGGTAATTAGTTTTGTGACTAAAAGAGATTAATTAAACTTAAGAGACTAGAATTGTAATTATAAGATAATTGCAAATTGGGCTATGGATTGCCATATATTGAGGAGTGGACGAATTCTATGGGGAAACTCATAAGAAATCGTCCAAGGCCTTAATTAAAGGAGTCCATGGGTTGCTTAGGGCTTAAGCATCCAAATTAGGGTTTCCTTGTTCTATAACCCTAATAGCCTCACTATATATAGAACCCTTAAGGCTCAAAAACGTGGAGAACTTCTCTTCTAGGGTTAGAACACGTTTTGGGCAGCCTCCATCCTCTCTCCTCCTCATCCTCTTGCTCTTGGTGTTTGTGAACCATTAGAGGAGTGACATTTGTGACTCTAAGCTTTCTAAAGTCAATACAAGAAGGATTTGGGATTGTTATTACTATATAACAATCAAGGTAATAACTTAAACCCATTCTTATGTTAATATGATTACTTGTATGCTAGAATTAGGGTTTATAGCCTTGGATAACTTGCATGTACAATAGAGAAACCTAGATCCAAGCATTAGGGTTTGTATGAGCACATAGGATGTTCTTATAGCCATAACCCATCATGTTTTTCTAAGTAAACATACAACATTGAATAACAAAGCAATAAACCCTAATTGACTAGCATACAAATCTAAAATTAACATATGATTAGGGTTAGAATCATTACCTTGATTGTTATGTAGCAATAACAATCACAAACCTCCTTGATCCTGACTTCTGAAAGCTTAGTGCCTCAAGTGTTGCACCTCTAATAGAGTCACAAACACCATATGCAACAAGACGACTTAGGAGAGGGAGGAGGAGGCACCAAAAACGTCTAGGGTTACTCTTAGAATGTTAGCCACGTTCTTAGGAGCCTTTGGACGATTTCTATATGGACTCTCATATAGAGTTCGTCCATTGCTTCCTTGTGGACTCTCATATAGAGGTCCTCCGCAGGTACTTAATCTCTTTTGACCACAAAATTAATTCTAGATTAATATTAATTAAATAATATGATTTCTCTTTTAATATATTATTCATATAATATATTAATAAATCATAATTAATCCTCTCTCTCCTTAGTTCATCGTATCAGTTGCTATGGTGAAGGTAACCCAAAAGGACCATGCTCATAATCGGGTCAAGTACATACCAAAATAGTTTTGGGATTAGACACCTAATCCAATAGTCTCCCACTTGGATAAGTCTAATAAATATTTTGCATATGACTTCAAAACCTGATCAGCAATCGTAGCTTTCAAAAGTCGTTGTCAACTCTGATCTTATCAGTAATGCGCCCTTTAGATAAGGGATCATATATTCCTCCATTCTAGATATCGTATGAACCGAGACATGGATTTTAATTATACTTTCTGTTCATGTGTTGTTTCCCAATTTCTGACTTATGTTGACTGACAATAGAATACAATTGAACACTTCAACTTAGTCTAGGCTTGGCCAAGCGCTTAGGGGTGTCATCACTAAATCATTGAGGGGCCCACATATATCGCTTTTATCCCACTTTGGGTAAAAGGAATGGATAAACTTCGACTAAAATGCTCGCTTGTACCTATTCATCAAATCACACACAACAATATGTTTTATAACACCAAGTTACTGGTGCGTTTACATATTATCAATGTTCAACTGACTTGCAAACTACAACTCACACGTCTCGGTTTCAAGAATATAAGTGTAACAACGTAAAATTTTCAAAACAAATTTTTCTCATTTAAAAAAAATATATCTCAAATCATCATTCTCAAATCCACAAGTGTCTCAAATGTCAACAATAAAACATAAATCCCATAATCATAAAACAACTCCTCGCCAATGTGTACAATCACGTCGGTGTCTTGCCGCGATCCTCAGAACTACCTGAAACACATAACACGGTAAGCGCACAGCTTAGTGAGTTCCTCAAAATACCACAGGCAACTCGTTAGCCACTCGAGGCTATAACTCAATAAGACCCTCCGGTCAATGTGTCTCAGTGGGACCCTCCGGTCCCACAACTCAGATGGACCCTCCGGTGCCTCAACTCATCATCTCAATATAATACACAGAAAGCATAACACAAAGCAAATAGCAGGATATCTCATTACATAGCTCATACACATAAGACCCTCTGGTCACACATAAAAATTACCACCCAAGGTAAGTATAGTGAGAAGACTCACCTCGTCAGCTAATGGATGAAAATCTTGCACTCGGGATCTCGATCTCTACCCACCGGTCTAGCCTCCGCCTAACACATAATAATTATCCCTAATTAATATTGGCCCACAAGAAGCTAGACTAACCCTTCTGCAACTCACAGAAGGGTAAAAGACCATTTTACCCCCAAGGCTTAATAGTCCTTAATCTTGACCAAACCCTGAAAGTCAACAAAACTCAACAACAGGGAGTACACTGCATGTTCCAACTCCCTATGTTGGGCGAACTCGGCTGCTTACAGAATTAGGGGTGCTCGACCCCAACGTTGCGTGTATTGAGGTTACGCCCAACGTACGTTGTAGATTCACTCTTCTCACATTTTTGGTCTTAATCAGTTAAGACATAAGCTCATATCTCATATCTGGACCTTCTAATGTCTCTTACTCCATAAAGTCACTGACTTTAAGCCTTTGCAGAGCTGGAAAGTCACCATCCTCCAAAAATACACTCTTTTGTCCCAAAGGCCTCATAACTCATGCATGGAATGATTTCACCAACCAAGATTGGATTTTTATGGCATCACACTACTCATACACATAAAAGGAGTTGGTCCTAGAATCTGGAGTTCAAGATCTCATCAAGACTCCACCTTTATGGGACAAAACCCTAAAATGCTCAACATAACAAGCTCCTAAGAAGGAAAGGCAAAGTCTGAAACTTTATACCTCAAAGAGAAGCTTCACACCCAGATTTGCTCAAATCTAGAAGCTTGGACTCCAACTCTCCTTCTTCAAGGTCTTCTCTTCTCTTCAAAACCACACAAACACTCTTTCAAATCTCAAACACACACACACAAGCTCTAGAATGGAGATTAGGGCACTCTTAGGGTTCTCTCTCTGGAAATGATGGCCAGAAATGAGGCCATTATGTTCCTTATATAGGGGACTCACCCTAAATTGGGGTTGCATTATGTGCCTAGTACGCCCGACGTACTCACGGGGATGCCCAGCGTATTGGGTGGTCTCCACGTTGCATGCATGCTGACGAGTACGCTAAGCGTACCCTCAGGTACACCTCATGTACTCGTTTCTCACTCTTTATTTAATTAAGGCCAATAATGACAATAGCTCAAAGATTAAGGTTATCGAGGCATACCTGGACTCGGGATGTTACAATAAGATATTATCATCTCACTAATCACTTGTGATAAAATCTATGAAGTGATTCTAGTAAGCGTAGGTTTAATCCAATACTCAAATATTATTTCAGGAGTACACATGAACACTCCAGCAGACTTTTGCTATGTCTAAAACGCTTCAGACAATCTACAGTCGGTTTCATGACAGTCTAGCTTCAATACCTACTTCCAAAGTATTTATCGACTGTGGATGGTTTGAATAATCTTATTATTCGGGAAGTCAAAACATGCAAAGTGAAACACAAGAATAATCGAATCCAATATGGCCCCAAACTTTTAAGTATAAATAAAACTCTTTTTATTTAGTCACCATATTGATTACACATTATTCATGGTATAATGTTTTGGATAATCAACTTATTACTTGAATTATAACAACAGTTGTCCCATGCTCCAAGCATACATACTATGTTTACCTATTGTCCTTACTTTGTGAAATAGATCAATTGAACACATTTCCAACGATACTCATTTGATAACTCCTAATCCTTATCATTAGTGTAAGAATACCAAATTCTTGCCATTGTTAGAATATGTTAGATTCTAACATTTTATGCAACGATCCCTTCGTAATGTCACAACATCAAAGCCACCAAGACTTTGCCAATGATATTACAAAGTGCTCTATTGGATATTGCTACAAGGCAATTCCATAGATATGAAGTCTCACATTCAAACTACATTCCTTTGAACATCCTTCTTACATAAAAGTTTCTAATCTAGACATAGATTCTAGATATCCAACTCCCAATATGGAAACATTTCCATATTTGCCATACGACAACTCGTTATTAATAGAATCATATCTAATCATAATAATGTCATTATGGTCCATTCGTTACTATACTTCCAACTGCCCACAAGTGACCAATCCTTGGCAAACCTTAGATTGTCCTTGACAGTTGTTTAATTAATTTAGTCAAATCCGATTCTAGTCCTTTTTCCCTCTTAATGCCTTAGGCATTTGGAAAAGTAAGAACATTCGAATATTACATCATATGTCATCGATCCTATACCCGAAGCGTATGGATACGATACGCAATGGAAATGTGATACTTTACTAGTCTCTTGCCATAATATTGTCATATATAGAATTTCCTTATGTTGAATCTTTTCAACATATCATTTATATATGTCTTTTTAACTAAATTTGATTAAAATTTCTCGATCTAAGATTTTAGATTTGAAACAAAGTATAATATTCTCTCCCTTAATTATAGCAAAACAACTTTGGAAAGTGAAACTTTTGTTTTCTATAATTAATATTGCTAACTTGCAACACTTAAAATAATAATCATGCTTCCACTAACATGATAATTATATCCATACCAGCATAACGTTTATGCTCCCACTAGCTTTGACATGTATTCAGAAAACAGCTAGACTTCTAGAAATCAATACTTATTGACTTCTAAAGTTCATATTTCTAATAAGAGAAGCTTCAATAAACCTTTATCAAGCTTCTCAAACTCATACACCTTTCCTTAGAAAGCTCATATGTGTGTCTAAACCATTTTAGAACTTATAGGAATAAGTCTAAATGCTCAAACTAGTTTCCAAATCTCACAATTTGAACTATGAAGAGGGATGCCGTAATCATACTCGAATTTTAGAATGCAATTTACACAACAACTAACTCCTTAAAATCGTCCAAGTGAAAAAGTTTCCTCACAACCATTTTCATGAAATGAGAGAGAAACCTTATGACACTTAGATTTTATGGTGTATGTGCTCCTGTCCATGTGAATTATTCATAACCACAATCATAAGATAATTTTTGTGACAAATCCAAACTCTTATGGATAGAGCTTGTTCATTCTTAATTTTTTGCCATCAAGGGTCCCACCATTGCTTCCAAGTTATTGAGCAGCTCACCCCTACCTATCAATGTACTTTCCATTGATCATGGTGCCTTGCCTCTTTGCAATCAATTGAGAACTCATAGGGCTCACATGCATAGTTGACCAAACTGGAATGGCACAGAAACAAGAATATGTCAACACAATAGGTTACAAATCTCAAGTCGTGTGCTAGTGTTTAATAATAGGTTTACTCTTGATTAGTTCTTGAAACTTTTCAAGATCATTTAGACTCCCACTGACCTCTTGACATATAAGATTCTCTTGTCAAGAAACATTTCTTGACAGACAAATATTCAAGAGTTAGTGCGGATTCTTATCAAGAGAAACACTACACACAATTGGTCTCAGTTGGTCTTTGTCTTATCCAAGACATCACAACTTACTAATTTCAAATGTGCAAGAGTAAGAAAAAAACATTTTTCTACTCCACGTTTGATGAGTGTGTTAAAAACTTCTTAATATGTGTTACTCAAGTCACAATCTTGGAGTATGACTCTAAGACTTGATTTTGGAACGAAGTATGATTCTCCTTTTGATTTAACCATCTCAATAATTCCCGATTCCTCTTCTTTGCCATACTAGTGCACTAAGATTTACTTAGAGGATCAATTGTGATATGGTTTCATAATAAATGAGACGATCATAAAACATGATACTTAAGTACTCTCCCATCTTTTTAGATTCGAGAAACTTTTATCTTTCTGCCTAGTTGATTCTTCTTATTCGTTCTGCCATTCATTAAAACTTTTCAATGATTCAGAATTACACTTAATCTTGTAAGCATAATCACATTTACCAGACTTTTAGTAAATCATGACGAATAATCTTATTGTTCTTTGTGGCGGACTTGACCAATGCACAACATTGTGTTTTAGTCCTTTAGTCCTTCACTTGACTCACATACTTATCTGAACAAGGAATTAGTTTTAATTTCCTAAGTACCAAGATTTCCATACATCACGTGATTCAAATCATATGATTCCAAGCTTCTGTCCAATTGAAACTTGGGCGATGGGAATCTTTCCTTACTTAGAAATTTTCAACACTACCATAAATAACATAACTAAGAATCACATCCACTTAATATTGCTTATAATAGAAAGACACAAGCATCAATTTTCACAAATGATATTGCAAGGAGATATAAATAAGACAAAACTCAAACTTTATTTTATTTACAGAAGGTGCGGAAAACTTGTCCTTACAACATAAATTCGAATGAAAACTATGCTATTACATATTCCTAAGAAATCTATCATAACTCTAAGCAACATCTCAAAAATCCGATCATCAAATCATGCGATCGAAATCCATTTCTTCGCGATTAGACTAAGCTCACCTCTTCCTTTAAGCTTCCTTTCTTTTCTTTGATCCTACAACAAATCAAAATGTAATCTTATCACATCATGTATTAAGAATCTACAAATAAGAACTTAATATAGTTAGGTAGTGGATTTTACGTGAAGAAGAGTCATACATCTTGACTCTCCCATCTCTTAGATCTCTTAGGTAGTCAGGGCAGCTTCGTAACCAATGCCCCTTCTTTTGGCAGTAGAAACATATGGATTCTTCTGGAATGGTACATGGGACTATCTCAGAATCAACCTTTCTCTTGCATAGAGAAAACTTTTCTGTACTTCTAATGTTGTCATTTTCCATATAGCGATGGGACATTGATTTACCAGACAATTTGCTTGACCAGTGCGCCAAATCATCGTTGATTCAGCAGCAATAAGCAAATAAGTCAAATCAATGAGGGTCACATCATCGTCCATCATATTGTACTCTCCAATGAACTCACTATATGATTCGGGAAGTGACTGAAGAACCAAGTTAACAACCAACTTCCTTGAGACATCGTCTCCCAACATTCCCAATCTATCAATATGTAACTTTATATCCAAGACATGAGCACATACAGACTTTCCATCTTTGTGTCTTTTTGTCAATAGGGCTTGAGTGACCTTGAACTTTTCAAGTCTTCGAACACGTGGGTCAAGGAGAATTATTGGATGAGGTGGAGGAAGTGAAGAATGATTTCCATTTCCACAATCCAATCGTGGAACATCATCCTCAAGTGGAAAACCTTTTCCAATGGATCCAGGAAGACGATAGTTGTTAGATTTTGACATCTACAAAACGGGAGAAATTCAAGTTAGTTGATAAAATCCTCAATATAGCACCCAAATGAAATATTGAGGCTAGGATCCAATACAATATTCTACAATTTGGAATAGGGATGCCGTAATCCAAATTGCAGAACATTTGACGGTAGGTAAATGACAATTTACCAATTTCCACCATGAAAAACAGAAATTGAAAATTAGGTTTTAAATGAATTAAAACTCCTAGATCCTTTGAGATTCATTGAACTTTTCAATGACATGTTTAAATCTCGATTGTGCCTCCAAGTTTGTGACTTGGATGCCGAGGATCACAAATAAGGTGTGGATACCCATTGTCATCCTTCATTGTCCCATATTAGTGTGTCGGTTACCACACACGCTCCACTAAAGACCAACAAGGTGCAATGTGCAATTTCATGGATTAGTACCAACTCCACATTTTTTCTAAAATAACTAAGATTTGGGAATTTTATAAAAGTGTTTAGTTACTTCATATTTTATTATACTTATAATGGAAGGTTGTGTCCTATCCTATCCGTTCGGATAACGATCCTCTACTAGTCAAGAGTGCGGTGGGTAAGAGTGGATACCCATTCAATCACCATTTTATAGGCAATTTCCTTAAACACCCCTTATAGACCGGCTTCGTGAATGAGACCTACTAACGCTAAGACTGATATTTAGTTATACATATATAATATTAAACTATTAATTCTATATAGTATAAGGGTGTATTTTACACTTTTAAAATACTAATTGGTTTAATTTATTAACAAATTATACTTTAATTTGATTAACTTAAACCATATAATTATGGATTTACTAATTATCTCTTTTAATTAAAATCTAAATTAAATTAATAAAACCATAAGGGTGTAATTTGAACTTTTCAAAATACTAGGGTCTTAGAATTTGATATTTCAAAATTAATACCTTTTAATTAAATTTTAAATTCCAAAACTTGAGGACAAGTTTTGAAACCTTTCAAAACATTAGGGTTTAACTATTTAAATTTCAAAAACTAAAACTTTTAAGTTTAAATTTAAACTATAAAACCTAAATGGTGTAAATTGAAATTTTCAATCTTACTATGTCAAATATTTGACTAATAATAAGCATATATTATCTATATCTAACCAAATCTATTCATTTTGATGAGGATAACCATTCCAAACTTAAAAAATCGGATTTTGGCAAGAAAAACAAGTTTTGGCAATTATCCTCAACAAAATCTGGTAGAAAAATCGAAAATCCCGGCACCAGAGCCCTGGACTCGTCGAGTAGGACCTACTTGTCGAGTCCATTCATGGACTCGGCGAGTCTACCAGTCATAAGGAAAAAATTTCGATTTTCTTGAACTTTGGTGGTTCACTTTTGCATCTATTCACTAGAAAAACGACCTAGGCTATGATACCACTGATGAGTTATGAGCATAACATCATTCCTATGGTGTTCATGTTATCCTAATTGCTTTGATCTAGTTTTATATAAGTAAACATACAACATTAGATACCAAAGCAATAAACCCTAATTGACTAGCATACAAATATGAAATTAACATATGATTAGGGTTAGAATCATTAACTTGATTGTTTTGTAGCAATAACAATCACAAACCTCCTTGATCGTGACTTCTGATAGCTTAGTGTTTCTAGTGTTGCACCTCTAATGGATTCATAAACACCATAAGCAACAAGACGACTTAGGAGAGGGAGGAGGAGGCACCAAAAATGTCTAGGGTTTCTCTTATAAGGTTAGCCACATTTTTGGGAGCCTTATGGGTTCTTATATAGTTGGGGTTACTAGGGTTTTCAACTTGGAAACCCTAATCCAGTTGCTTAGGCCCTAAGCAGCCCAAAGATCCTTCTAGAAAGCCCCTTTGGACGATTTCTATATGGACTCTCATATAGAGTTTGTCGATTGCTTCCTTGTAGATCTTAGACGCAACTCTACAACTATCTTATAATTACAGTATCAGTCCCCTTGATTTAATTAATCTCTTTTGACCACAAAATTAATTATAAATTAATTCTTGATCAATATTAATTAAATAATATGATTTCTCTTTTAATATATTATTCATATAATATATTAATAATCATAATTAATTCTCTTTCTCCTTATTTTATCCTATCAGTTGCTATGGTGAAGGCAACCCAAAAGGACCATGCTCATAATCGGGTCAAGTACATACCAAAATAGTTATGGGCTTAGACACCTAATCCAACAAGTTATTCCTACAACATCTCGGAAAACTATTCCTCCGAGAAAAGTAGTATCCAAAGAACTATTGGTTGAATATGACTTTTAGATAAATAAAAAGACCCTGTCATTCAACTTTTTTCTAAAAGAATCTCGGAAATAGTCTTTCGAGATTCCAACTACTCAGAAATCACAAACCAAGTCCAAAGCCCATGCTAAAGTCCATAAATCTAACTTGGAGGCTTAAAACTCCAAATCTCACTGATTTTGAAGGCATTTTGTGCTCCCGAACATGATACAATATGGTATATTGATAGTGCTTGTTCCATGCACATGACTGGGAAGAAAGACTTTATGTCTCTAATATGGTGTATGTAGCTGATCTCAAGCATAATCTGATAAGTGTGGCTCAAATCTCTGATGCAAACCAGAGAGTTGAATTCTTCAAGAAGCATAGCTATGTTATGACAGAAGACCGGAATGAATGTCTTATCAAATCAAATCGCATCAAAAATATGTATCCTTTAGACATCAATATGATCATTGGAAAGTCTCAACTTTGTCTTCTTTCAAAGGCCATTCCTGACATAAGTTGTCTTTGGCATTGAAGGCTCGCTCATCTCAACTTCCTGCTAGAACGACAAACGAGATAACAAGTGCGGAATCTGAAGAATAACCATGAAACAATCATCATAAAGTTGCAAGTGATCTGTCAAATTTTTTGTATATCATTGATTTTGAAATTGGATATACAAAGAAATTTTATGAGGAAAAATCTTACCTAACAAGCTAAGCTAATGACTATATATAGGGAAAATAAAACATTTACCAAAAATACAAAACCCTATCAATGCTAAAATGTCTTCAGAAATGCCAAATCAGTTTCAATATCTCAAATACTCAACAATCTCCCCCTAGATGTTGAAAGTGATGAAGATCATGATTTCCAATCTTCTACGCATTACCCCCCCCCCCCCTCTAAATTGTGAGACTCATCGGAACATTGGGTCTTAAAAGAGAGAGAATCAAATATCGTCTTCCAAATGCGAACTCCCCCTTAAATAATCAACACTCCCATTGAATCTTCAACAAATACAATGGAGAGAATCCGGAAAGTTAAGAAGAATCACCAACAACCTACTTTATCACAAAGAGCAAGTTCGCTAATATAGATCTCTAGCAACCTACTCTATCTCAAAGAGCAAGTTCGTTAATATGGGTCTTCAAAACGCATCAAATTTGAACAAATGATGAAATAAATTCTTTTTGGATTTTCAGGTTTTTGAGGTTTAGACAAAAAGAAAGGAATAAGAAACAAATATTAGAAGGGTTTGGAAAGAATTTGACCAAGAAAAAAATAAGAAATAAAAAATATTTTGGGTACAAAAGGTAAAAGTGGTAAAACCCATAAAATTGTAAAGAATTTAGAAAATGGGTTAAAACAGCCAAGATTATAAAACTTTGAGGAGTGAACTTGAAAAATTACCCATCTTCTTCATCTGATCTGATTAAGAACATGCGAATTTGACTGAAAAAGTCAAACTCGAAAAAACAAACTTCCGATTCGCTGAATTGATCTATGTTTGTTCCGATTTCCTGTGTAATTCTCATTATAAGACTTCGATTTGTGTTGTAATTCCGATCTCCATTAGAATTCCGAATCAATCGCGAAGATGAAATATGAAGAATCGAAAACGAAAACAGTTAGCCCTGAAGTTCCGATCACTCCTTCAAGTTCCGATTACGATTTACCTGTAATTCTGAATTCGGTTTTGATTATGAAAGACTTCCGATTACAAATCTCCAATTCCGAAATCCTATCTCCGTTAAAAGTTCCGATTAATCCAATTGAAGAACCTACGATTTTATAATCAATTCCGATTGCAAATATTAGGTTGCGACATTCAATTCCATTTGTGAAACTAACGTCTGAACCGAACATGCTTCATCATCCGATGAATTCCGATTCTTAGAAGATGAATAGTAGAAACTTTAATTGGGATTTTGATATACCAATACCTATTTCGGTTTTTGATGATGATCTTCCGAAACTAACACCATATTATCCAATTCGGAACAATATTCAAGCTAGAAACAATAAAAGATCAATATGAGATGAATTAAAGACAAGAAATGACAATGATCAAAAAGGTATTGAATGATTATTAATCACATCAATAGAATACTTCTTGGAGGCGGAAGCCGAACTATTCTGAAGTTGCTTCAAAAGTTGTTAACCCTAGAAGATACATGCACGTTATTTATAGACTAAACCATACATCAATTCCGAACATGGACAGGCCCATTTAGAGTCCGAATCTAAACATAAATCTGAAACAAAACATTTGACACAACCCATAAGTTAGGCTTAACAATCTCCCTCTTTGTGTCAAATTGGAAAGAGTTCTTCATTGTTGTCTTTGCGCATCAAAAATCTTTGGCATAATCTTCAGAAGTGAGCCTCGGATAGAAGATTCATCCCACACCGACAACCGCATTCCAACCCCACTATCCAAACCCCATCTTAGCATAAATCACTTATCCCTCCGAAAGAATGAACCTTAACACTTTGCCCTCAGCCAATGAAAGAAACCGAACTGCTCTGGCTAAGAACTGAAACAACTACCTTACTCTACCCAACTGGAAGACCTCAAATCACAACGAAAACCACTCAAAGTAGGAAACTTTACAAAAACTGGAACCCATCAGTTTAAACCCCAAAACTATTCCCTAATACTATAGATCATTCATTCGTCGTATCCGCCCCTAGCCCCTGACTAGGGACACCACTCAACCATGTACAAGAAATACTCAAAATATACCGATCATGAATTTCACCCAATCCCAATCCAGAGATTGTGCCCAATAACCTTAAATATGTACTTGATTTTCTGACAAGACATCACCAACCCATTGATCCCACGAGCATAAGGATGGTCAATCCAAAAATTCTCATGTTGCATTGAAATCCCTCATCAGCTCGGGTGTACATCCACCTGAAAATACACTCGAGACATTTACAACGAACTCCATGACTTGATATTTCAAAACTAATACCCGATGTTCGTAACTAAGCTCCTAATTGATGGCCTACAAGAAAACAGGGTTCATAAAGCAAACATTCAACAAGAGACTTCGATGCACCATTTATACTCCCAAAAAACTTTTATTATCTCCATGATCCAAACCAGCTGGTCACTGAGTCACCTAACTCCCAATCAATGCACTAACACCCAAACATGCCAATAAGACAAACGGTCCAAGACCTAAAATTCTCAATCAAATGACTATCGGGTCCTACCCATATGAATCATACAATTGATGGTTCACGATACATTGTGGCACCTTCTAACCAACAAAACAACTGGCTTATGGTACTACACCGATTTTTATGACATTATATCATTGACCTAAAGACTCACGACCAGCACCACATGGGTCTAAAGATACACAACCATCAACCCACCGACTTGAATGAACCTAATATGTAACACCATGTTTTGAGTCGTTTCATGATTTGGGGTTGTGACCCGAAGATCAAGTATCATAAGGCTTTAGGATTTGGGTAAAGAGATGTTTAGACCCATTTGGAAGTGGGTAATGTGGATTACGTGATCCAAGAGGTCGGTTTGTGCTTTGGAGCCCAAGGGTATAATGGGAAAAGTGGTGTTTCAGACTTCATTTATGAATTAATGATTTGAGTTAGATGTTTTTAAGTTAAAACGAATTAGATGGGGTTGTAGAGCTCCTCAATGCCTTTCTGTGGATATAAATATCGTCGAAATCGGTGTTGAAATGAAGAAGTTATGACCGTTTGAAGTTAGGAAGGTTTTGGGTTAAGTCGAGTACGTTGGGCGTACATGGAAGTACGTTGGGCATACTAGGGTATTCCTGAGTACGTTGGGCATACGTGATTAGTGCCTAAACCTTATTTATGTGGTTTGAACCCTATTTAAGCTCTTTAACTTCCCCAAACTCATTCCATCCTCAGCCTACACCTATCCAACACCCTCCTTTGAAACCCTAACCCTAGTTTGAGTCTTGTGAGAAAAAGAAGGTGTTTTTAAGTGCTTTGGAGTGTTCTTGGTGCATCTTCGCGAAGAAAGAGCTATATGGAGAAGTTTTGGTTGCATTGGATCTTGTAGATCCAGAATTTGTTCACTTTGTTCTTTCTTCTAGAAGTATTAAGTCTGAATCTTGATGATGCATTTGATAGATCTAGCTAGTCTTGGGTGTTATGAGCTTTTGGTCGCTTTAGTGCATAAAGTTTAGATTTTAAAAGTTTACGACCTTGTTATGGATAAAGTTAGAAACTTTATCCATCTAAACATCAGATAGATTCAGATATAAAGGTTTGAGACTTGGACTTAATGGAATAAGTTGAAAAAGATGCTCTTTTGGTCCCTTTGAGACTTAAATACTAGATCTTGGTTGTTTGGACCTTTCTAATGGATAAAGTTGGAAACTTTATCCATTATAAAGCTATTAGGAACCATAAAAATGTAATCTTGGTCCTTAGTACTCCTCCATGCATGTTCTAGGATGCCTTAATGAGTTAAGAAGTTAGGGTTTTTAGTATTGAGCATATCCTAGCCATGCAAAGTCATTAAGTTGGAAACTTTATGACTTAAGATGTTATTTCAGGACTAGATCTGCCTTTGGTCGAAACTACTTAATGGATCTTGAGAGTCCTGATTGTGGATCTTGAGTACACCAAGCGTACAAGATGAGTACTCTGGTGTACTCAGTTGAGTCAACTCAAATGACTTTTAACCTTTTAACTTTTTTTTACTTTTGACTTGACCAAGGTTTTGACTAAGTTGACCTAAGGGTATTTTGGGTATGTTAACATGTTGTCTGAGTTTTGGTCATTATTTATTGTAAAGGTGATCGGTAGGGTTGGTATTTGAAGCAGTGTGTGGTAGCAGTTATTTCATCTGACTGTAAGATGAGTCTCCTCACTATACCCGTGGGTCGAAGGCACCAATGCCTGTCCGCTAGGATCTGTTATGCTAGTTGTCTTTGTGACTCTTGCATGGTATGTTGGGCTAGGCCCATTTATATGTTGGGTTGGGCCCATGGATCAGGAAGGGCTAGGCCCAATCTATGTTATATAGGATGATAACTGTCTCTTTGACTCTTGCATGGTATGTGAGGTTGGGCCCATTATATGAGGGCTAGGCCCATTATGTTGGGTTGGACCCAATGTGAGGATAGGCTTAATGGTATGTATGGTATGTGGTATTTTGGAGAACTCACTAAGCTTTGTGCTTATAGTTTTATGGTTATGGTTTCAGGTACTTCCGGTTTGAAAGGGAAGGGTCCGACTTGACCGCAGCTCATCCACCCATGTTTCCACAACTAGATGGTTTTGGGATTGTACTCTAATAGCTGTCTTTATTCTGAAATACATATTAATGATTGGAAAAAGGATAATTGGTGTTTTTGGTTGAATTAAAAATGAAATTTTTTCTGTATAATTTTTGACAAGTTACACAATAAACATCTCTCTTAACACTAACCAAACACCCCATGAGTCACACCCTTCAATAATGCACAATTCCTTTCACAAAATAGGCTACAACCAACACAAAATCAAACGAAAACATGATCACACACGACCAGAGAATGAGATAGGTTGTTGTATGCAAAATCATAGATAGTGACATCCCAATCCATCCGCCAATCACTCAGCCTCCAGCTGTAATCCTCGACCTGATCATAACAATCGCTTCCTTCTAGATTCTCACGACTTAACTGGCACTACCTCAAGAAAGGCCCTCTAGGTATGCACCATTAACCCAAACTGACATGGCCACTAAGGCCCAAAAAATCACCAGGCTCATCCTCAGCCTGAACAACCTATACTGATAAACCGAATATAACGGAAACATAATGCATGGAATCATGGTACCAAACCATACAGTCTACCCTCAATCAGCTCCTTAGAATCCTCGAAATTTTCCTCGATTCAAGTACGGATCATGTGCTTTCAATAGTACATGCCCAATACTACCTTCTACACTTATCTGTACCTTCCTTAATAATCATTTCGGGTCCTCTAAGTAACTACTTATGTCCACTGCCATCCGATCTAATTACATATACCCACTCCCAACAAATACACACCGCTAAAAAACGCACCAATTCCTTTAAGGCACATCTTTGGCTCTCCCAGGATTCCCACCTCTCTTTATCATCAACTACTAAAGAACCCTACTAATATCAGCTAACTACTTGATGAATACAATTGCATGCAACAAAACTTAAATAATCTTTCGAATAAAAGACCCAACCCTACAACGGTTAGACTTGAACGAGAGTTGCGCAATATGGCCAAATCAATCATTCGAGAATTATTTAACCTTTGCAGCATACTGTTGGATTTAGCATCTAAGCCCATAAAAATAATTGATATGTACTTGACCCGAGAGTAACATGGTCCATTTAGGTTGCATGGCACCGGAACAATTTGTAAGGATGGACTTTCGAAAAGAGGATATACATGATTTATTAATATATTATAAGTTCTAATATATTAATATGAAATCATATTATTTAATTAGTATTGATCAAGAATTAATTTGGAATTAATTTTGTGATCAAAAGAGACTAATTAAATATAAGGGGTTGATTTGGTAAATCATTCATTCTTATGGTGTGGGCCAATGATCCATGATTCCTTATGTTTAACTAAACCCATGTGACAACCCATTGATGATCCATGGAGGTTTAAACCCATGGAGCATAAGGAATATGGAAGGTCATGCACATTAGGGTTTACATGGTGTAACCCTAGTTTTGTCACACTATATAAGAGACCCTATGGCTCCTAAAATAGGCACCGTAGTGTTCTTGGAAGAGCCATAACCGATTTTTGGTTGCAAGTATCCTCTCTCAAGTCCTCCATTGTTGGTGGTGTTGTGTGATGCATTTGAGGCATCACATTTGGGGTGCTAGGCTCTTAGAGGTCCAATGAATCAAGCTACAAGAAAAGGTATGTCTTCTAACTAGATTTTTGTTATACAAGTACCCATGTTTGTATGCTAGATAGGGAAATGCTTATGAAAATCAAGTTGCATGTATAATTAGAGAAAACATAGATCCAAAGCATCAGGGCTGTATGTGCACCTTAAGGTTGTTAGGATGCTCAAAACCCTTCAGTGGTATCAGAGACAAGTTTGTTTTCTATTATACTTGATGTTTTATTGATTTACAAAGTGAAAAAAAAAATCGAGTTTCTGCCTTTTGCCCAGTGAACTCGCCGAGTCCCCTTGTAAAATGACCAACTCGACGAGTCCAGTTCATGTACTCGCCGAGTTGGTGCTCCATTGGGCAGATTTTCGACTTTTGGCCGGAAATTGGATTAGGATCATTACCCCAAACTGTTTTTTGAACCGTGAAATCTGTTTTTTCATAAGGTAATGATCATGCTTGTCTAATTAGAAGATAATTGTCAAAGTTTCAAGATTTGTATTAGTTTATATGATTAGCTAATTTCTTGAAAATTGTTGATGTAAATTATCTTTGCTTATGAGTTTGGGCTAATGGCATAAAAACCCTCATATTTGCACAAAATTGAGGGATTTGCCCAAAGTTCAAATTTAGGTCCGTATTTGCCTCAAACTTGCTTTTAATTTGTTGTTTTTGCCAAGTAGTCAGTTTCCCTTTAATCAACCAGTTACCACTTTCTTAGGTGGAAGATACGTGGCATTTATCATTTAAAACCCCATTTACAGACATCCTCATGTGCAATTGATCCCTTCGACCCCCACCGTTAGTCACAAAGCTACAACGGAAAAATGGCAACTTCATCTTCAAGATCAAGCTTCAACGATGGTACAAGAATGAGGAACAAGAAGGTAATAAGATGCGACTGTGGTGATGTTTGTGGTGAATCAATCTCACGAACACCTGATAACCTAGAAAGAAAATTTTGGGGCTGCCCTAATTATCAGGTAAAAATTTATTTATTTTTGTACTAATTTCTCCCTAAAATTTTAGGGCTGCTCTAACTTCCCAAAGAGGAACGTATGTAATAGAACCCTAATTTTTTTTGTTGTAGGTGGAAGGAGGTAACTGTGGTTTTTTCAAATGGGCAGATGAAGAACTAGATCAAAATATGGAGATGTGTCATACAGAGGAGATCAAGCCATTGTTAGAATTGATCATAGGGTTATTAGTGGTTATATAGTTGATGCTAGCAATAGTGGTTATTAAGATGTAGTTTTGTTGGTTTTTCCTGTGTTAGTAATATATTAAGGGTAATGAAGAATTGTTACATCTTTGTAATGTTTTTTTTGAACGGCTGAATGTTACATGTTTGTAATGTATTAAGGGTATTAATGGTAATGTCATTAATGGTAGTTAATTGCTATCTCATGTATATGTTGCATGAATGGAAGTACATTGCATAAAAGGAAGGCTAATGAATGGAAGTACATTAGTTACATTCACAATGAAAGTAAACTTTGCATGAATGGAATTGCACTAACTTGCATAAAAGGAATTGCACTAATGAAATGAAGAATTGTTACATCTTTGTAATGTTTTTTTTGAACGGATGAATGTTACATGTTTGTAATGTATTAAGGGTATTAATGGTAGTTAATTGCTATCTCATGTATATGTTTCATAAATGGAAGTACATTGCATAAAAGGAAGGGCTGATGAATGGAAGTATAATGAAAGTACATTAGTTACATTCACAATGAAAGTAAACTTTGCATGAATGGAATTGCACTAACTTGCATAAAAGGAATTGCACTAATGAAAGTACATTGTTAATGCTTAACATTTACTAGAAAATAAAATAAAAACATCATGGTTACCATAATAGGGGTCATCCATTATAAACCTTAATATAAAGCATCCATTACATATGTTTTACTAGCATGTAGCAGCCATCCATTTTGTATACCAAAACATGTACCCCAAAAGCCTAAAAAATATCCAAAAAAGGCAAACCATAAACAAATGGATGTATGCTGCAAGTAGTGGGTGTATATCAAAAAATAACCAAAAAGGGCTACCTATACAATTGCCCAATGATACCATCCCCACTTTTGCCCCCATATACCTAGGTAACTACTCTAAATCTACTGGATAGCGAGATGTGGAACCCCTTCCATCTTTGTCAAAACAAGGTTTCTTCAGCTTTTGCAGGATGATCCTTTCTGAGGGCTTTCTTGTCCTTCTAGGTGGTACATTCCCTTCATCATCAGCATCATTTCCCTCCAAATCTGCTGCATCATCCTCACCAGCACCATCACCTTCATCCTTAATATCACCATCACCATCTCCATCATCCTCACCAGCACCATCACCCTCTCCATCACTTCACCAGCACCATCACCCTCACCAGCACCATGACCATCACCTCACCCTCATCCTCACCTGCTACTTCACCAGCATCATCAGCATCACCCTCACCCTCATTTCCTTCCATCTCACCATCAACATATGGAATATCCTCAACTTCATTGACATCCTATTAATAAAAATTTGAAAAATACTTATTAATAAAAGATATAAACATGTTTGTTACTAATGTTAGCAATTATAAAATGATGAAGTCAAACTAACCATCTCAACTGGTGGCATATCATCCAATTCAACTTGAACCCCTCTCATGCTCTCTATTTCAACCATGCTATATACTGCCCCAAGTAGGTCTGCTACACTTTCTAGATCTAGCATCACCATCTCTGGGAGAACATCACTTCCATTTCCTTCAGTGAATTCAGGTTCAAGATTACCCTCATTCTCAGATTGACTTTTGTCATCAGTACCTTTAAGAATAGCATCCATTGCATCTTCAACCTCATCAAGTGTTTTTGTTAGGTCAGGTCAACATCCTCAACACCTTTTTCATCATTAGCATGATGAATACTTTGAATAATAGCATCCATTGCATCTTGGAATCCATCACCTTTCTGATAATTATACTTTGATTGGCTAAGAGAAGCTTCAAAAGTGCACATCATATAAACCAAACTGTCATCACCAATATCTTCTTTGTCAAACAAATCTTTCATTTGTTGCTCACATCCCTACCTTCAACATGACCATCTAAACCATCATGCTCATCAAGTAGAACTCTATCTTCAACAATGTCACCACCTCTTTTTATCCCCAACTTCCTTTTGCTTTTAACAAATTTAGAACATGATGCTTGATTTGGGTAAGATTGGACCTTTTTCCTTGGCCTTCCTTTATTCTTTGGTAGCATAGGAACTGCTTCCTGCCTCTCAGACCTATCACATGATGCTTGATTGGGTTCAAATTGTTCCTTCCTTGGCCTTCCTTTCTTCTTTGGTGGCATAGGGACAGGTTCCTGCCTCTCAGACCTATCACATGATGCTTGACTGGGTTCACATTGTTCCTTCCTTGGCCTTCCTTTCTTCTTTAGTGGCATAGGGACAGGTTCACTGGTTGCATTCTTACATCCCTTTTGGTTATGGCCATACTTAAAGCATTTACCACACCTTACAGTTCTTGGGGTGTGTCCTCTTCCATCATTTCATTTACATGTCTCCTTCTATTGACCTTTGGCCTACCAGGCATTCTCCTTGTCACTGGTGGCAAGGTCTTTATGAATTCAGTTTGAGGCCATAGATTTGAACCATTCACTGGACTAATGTTAGCAAAGTAACATGATATTGCCATATTTACACTTATTTTTAGGCAGTATTTAAGTACATTTTTATTAATAAATTGATAATATGTTTAGAATAATGATACTTATGAGTTTAAATTGTTATTTTCAGTCAATACAAAGGATTTTCGAAGAAAGGGACCAAAGGTGACAAAATGGGGAACATGGGAGGCTTGGGAGACAAGAAAATAATAAATTCACGATAAGAGCTAAATTCACGACGTGGCGATGAAGCCCACGACGTGGCACGGGTGTTCCAGAAGATAAGCATCGCGACGCGGAGGATTTCCTTGAAGAATACGGATTTCTTAAAGCCCACGACGTGGCGAAACCTGGCCACGACGTGGCGCGAGTTTTTAAGTATTATATAAGTTCTTTTGATTATTACGAAAAGAAAGACTTTTGGCAGAAGAAAAAGAGTTCCAGAAGACGAATAAGAACGAAAGAAGGGTTCTGGAAGAGGGTTTTCAACACCAAAAGAAGTAAAGGTTTATTTTTAGAACATGTCTTTCATTAGTTTTAGTTGTGTTAGTTTAATTACTATGATGAGCAGCTGAATCTAGCTACTCTTGTTTAGCTAGATGAAGCTTTGAACTTATGAATAGTTATATGATTATGGATTAAGCTTAGTTGGTGAAAATTTGCTTGTGTTTGATTTGTATGACCTAGCATGTTAATATTTGTTTATCTAATTGTTTAATTACATGTTCTGTGTAGCTTAGTGACCATTAAACTGCATGAACCTGTTTACCTAATAATTTAGTGAACATTGAATTGTTAGAGCTAGGATTGACCAATTTTAGTTAATAATTAGAATAAATAAAGTTTAGCTGTGCTAGAGAACGAGAATTGTGATCATAATTGCGTTTACACAACAAATCTTATATAGCGTATTTACAACTATAATTAGTTATGTGTTTAATTATGTGTGAACATACATGGTTTGACATGAATTAGTTAAATATTGGTGAGATAGAACTAAATTACTAATATAATTAAAAACCAACTTAGTAATCCGTAATTGTTAGCTAGCCATAAGGGAGAAGTGGATTCAATCTAAACAAGAGTGTGTGTTTTTACTTATTGAATTGGATTTAAGTTCATCTGATCTTGTAAAATCAGATAAAACCCTTTATTAAATTTGTTAATAAATTAGGTTAATTTAATAGTAAGTAAATTAATTAGAACACCGTTCCCTGTGATCGACACCCGACTTACCCAAGCTATACTGTAATCTGACTAGGTACACTGCCTATAAGTGCATAGATAGTTAAGTTTGTTAGGTTATAAATATTAAAATTAGTGGGTACTTTTGTGCACATCATAACACTTAAGATATTGTTCCTTAGAAAACATGTGATCAATGTACTCATTAGGTGTTTGCTGGATATAGATGATGGTTGCAATGGCATGAACACATGGGATCCCTGCCAGATCCCATAACCTGCAGGTATAATGCCTTCCATCTAAATCCACCATGTAGCTATCACATCCTCTCCTTGCCTCAAACACATGTTGTTGACTATGAATTACTAACCAAAACCTACATCCACAAGTTACATGTTAAAGTTTTACCTAATGAAATTAAAAGAAAAGTTACATGTTAAAGGTCTACCTAATGAAATTAAAAGAAAAGTTACATGTTAAAATTTTACCTAATAAATTTAAAACAAAAGTTACATGTTAAAGTGTTACCTCATGTTCTTCCCAAAAAGCTTCATCTTCTTTAACACTGCGGGACATATACGGGTATTCCATTTAGTGCTTTCCTTAATCATGTGAGCAAACCTGTCCATGATGTATATCCTTATTTCTTCAAGCATTGTGATCAATGGCTTTTTCCTAGAATCCACAATGATGGAGTTGAAGCACTCTGATATACCATTCTCCACTGCCTCACATGCATACCCTGTACTCATGTAAGCTCTACACCATGTTTGGGGTTCTTTGGACATGAGATGCTCATATGCACCAGGATTGAGCTTTTTAATTGTGTCCATATGTCTCTTGAAATCACCTTTAACACAGCTCATACCTGCAGCCCATAACAGCTTCTTCAACTCCACCCCGGTGTAAGCTTTTCTAAAATTTGCATACATGTGTCGGGTACATTGCCTGTGCTCCACATGTGGCAATATATATTTAACAGACTGTAACAAACCCTATACAAAAACCTGCATACATGTAAGTGTTTATAAGCAGTTTGAAAAGGATTAATATGTTACAAAGAAACTTACTTTATGTTGATTTGATATAACTACCAAGCCCCTTCCATCAATAAGGTCTAGATCACCACTGAGTAGTTCAAGGAACCATGTCCAGTTGGACTTATTTTCCACATCAACAACAGCCCAAGCAATTGGATAAACCTGGTTGTTGGCATCTCTGCCAATGGCTATTAGTAGTTCACCCTTCACTTGCCCCTTCAGAAAGCACCCATCAAGCCCAATTGCTTTCCTACACCCTTTTTTCCAGCGATCACTTAGTGCTTTGAAACAAATGTAAAACCAGTGAAAATAATTCTTTCCATCTGGATTCGTTGTTACACCAATTTGACATGTTGACCCCGGGTTTGACCTTAACAATTCATGGGCATAATCCCATATCCTTGCATAATGCTCAGTGAGTTTACCTTCTATTAAATTTTTGGCCTATTTCCTTGCCCTTCTAACCTTTCCTATAGATACCACACACCTATACCTTTGTCTGATGTCATCAATCATTTCCTGAAGTTTCATCTTTGGCTTATTTGCAATTTTAGTCACATAATGTCTTCCAATCCATTCAAGGGACACAATGGACCCAAACTTAAACTGCCTACAACATTTATGGTCACCATTCATAGCTTTGATCTGAAAACATCTTTCTTTGTACATCCATGCAGCATAAATTCTGAAAGGGCATTTATTCTCTTCCTTCCTATTGCCACATCTAGCTACAATTCTTTTACTATCACATTTTTCAAAGTATATTCTATAGCCATGTGACACTGCATAATTGGTGACACAAAACTTCAGTTGGGCATGGGATTCAAAGATGTCACCAAGCTTTGGTACCATCTTGTCCCACTTGATGGTTGGGTCATGAATTCTATAGTTGTTTTTCAATACCTCCTGTTCATCTTCATCACTCTGCCAATCAGTAGCATGGTACACTTGTGCTCTGACTTCATCTGCCATACTAGAATTTCGTAGGTTTTCATCACTTAATAGAACATTTAGGAAGATATCCTTACATTTATCGAGTGAGGACACAAATTCTTCCACTGGTTCGTGGTCCATGTAAATGTCGTGGAATTCCAAATCCATTTCACTCAAGCCAGCAAATGGCTCATGTATGCCAGCAAAGGGGTCAGCGTACCCTTCATCTGATGAAGACATTACACCCTCCTGCATCAACACACTAACTTTAGGAACACATTTCAACAAATGTTGACTGTAAACGTAATTTCAGTCAACCTGTAAAAACCTTACCTTTCGAAGAAACTTTTACCCTAATCGTCTCCAAGAAAACCCTTTTTTCTCTCTGTGTATACAGTCGATGAAATGGGAAAAGTTGAAGAGTGATCGGGTTATAGAGGGAGATGAGATGTGACAGTTTAACGTATGTAATGGAATTGGAGTTTTTTTTGCCAAACGACGTTAATGAGCCTTCCACCTAAGCAAGTGGTAACCGGTTGATTGAAGGGGAACCGGCTACTTGGCAAAAACAACAAATTAAATGCAAGTTTGAGTCAAATACGGACCTAAATTTGAACTTTGGGCAAATCCGTCAATTTTGTGCAAATATGAGGGTTTTTATGCCATTAGCCCTATGATTTTGTCTAGATCATAGATATTATTTGACACTTCTTGTTAGTTTAATTGTTGATCTAAATGCCTTTTATTGGATTCCATAACTTGTCCTCAAGTTATGGAAAACCAAAAGTCTTTTCTTTAAAAGTCATTAAAACTCATAAGTTATGGAAATGAAAAGTTTTGAATAGTTTTAAAACATGCCCTCAAGTTTTGGAATTTGTAATGTCGCTTAAGATACTTTAATTCTAAACCCTAAAAAATTTTAAAGTTTAAAATTCAACCCTTATAATTTATAGTATTATAAGTTTAGTTTTATATATATATATATATATATATATATATATATATATATATATATATATATATATATATATATATATATGTTGTGACATCCCCAAAATCTCAGCCAGAAAAGACCGGCTTCATTTATGCTTTTTAAAATAATTTCAGAGTAAATCCTTTTGATTTAAAAGAGTTGCGGAATTTGTTCCCAAAAAAAATATGATAAAATAAAGTTTATCAAATCATTTCATCAAGAGATGCATTTTCATTATATAACAATGTTCGGGATGCCATGTTCCGATAAAAAGACCAAAAGCATAAACAACAAAAGATAGATCATACAACAGTTACATATAACAACTGGTCTAATATCAAAAGATCTTGATAAGTCATCCAACTTATGCTCTTGCGCGACTACCTATAACACAATAAAATTTAGTGGGTCAGGCTTGGGAGCCTGGTGAGCATATAGGGTTTTTAACCCACAATAAATAATTATATTTAATTTCACCAACCAACAATAACTCGATTACCCATTCCCGTTATCCTCACTTTACGTCCCTAAAGCAACATCCATCTTAAGGGACCTAATCTAGGATTTTCATTGGTACAAACATTATTGTTAAGGGGTTTCCTCAACAATAGATATCCTAAAGGCAACCATGACGGGGGTAGGGTACACCGGTGAACACATCGTTCACAAAACCTACCGGTTATGAACATGCTAGCGTTCCACATGACCGTCTAGAAGGAGTCTGTGGTCGTTATCCATACTCCGCTGAATAACTAGATCAACAACAACATCGAGGCCTCTCATCTGTTTATCACACATCAACTATCTACCCATGTTTTACCCAACATATTAGTAGATAAAAAAATATATTTATATACATAGTTTAAAACTTGTATAGCATTCTCATTCAATACATATTTCAAACAACAGATGAGACACATACACATAACACGTATTTCATAAAGAATAAATCATATCTATGAGATAGAAGAAAGTGAATATACATTCACACATATAGCAACAAAATATACACATAACACGTATTTTGTATAAAATACTTCATAATTATGCGTTAGAAGAAGGTAACTACACACTCACTTGATCAGAAGATGATCGGACAGCACTACAGCTCTAAGAGTAGTATTCTTCGGTCAAACTGGGTTCACTTCACTCACCAGGCTTCTTACGGGCAGAGCTTCGGCTCGGACACTCTTTTCTTCACGGGATCTTCGAGCTTCGGGACTTGCTTCGGGTCTCGGGATGATACCAGGGCTTCGGGGGTACTTCTTTGCATGTAAATCGAGGTAATATGAGTGAGAGGAGAGAATTTGAGCAACCAAACTCGGTTGGCCCTTCAAATCTATTTATAGGGCAAATTTTGCCTTTGCCACGTTGTGGTACGGTTTACCACGTCGTGGTGGTTGGGTCGTCACTGCATGCGTCATTGCAAGTGGGTCTGACAGACTCCAGAGCTCCTGCCACGTCGTGGTGGCTGACAGTTTTGGGGTTTCGCGCCCGAATTTCAGAAATTCATAACTTTCGCATACGAACTCCGTTTTCGACGTTCTTTATATTGACGCGTAGGTGAGAATACGATCTACAACTCTCATTTAGACTTCGTTGACTAATTTTGACTTTATTTTTAATATATTATAAATATATTACTTTTATATTATTTTTAGTAGGTCGAGACAGGAAAACTCCGTTATAAATTCATAACTTCTTTATCTGACATCCGTTTTCACCTATATTTTTATCGTTTCACTACTATTAACGAGATCTTCGATTCTCGTTTAGATTGTTTCTGCTAAAAATCACTCGATCTCAAATCGAGGATTCGGGTTGCATAGTTCTAAGTCGAAACTTCGGAAAAATCATAACTTCCTCATACGAAGTCAGATTTGGGCATTCTTTTCATGAACGTTCGCGATTTAACAAATTCTACGACTTTTGTTTAGATTACTAGGGCTAAATATCGCTCTATCTTAATTTCACATTTTATGTCATTCAGTGTTGTGTCGGTTCTGTCGCGAAACTTCGACATGTCATAACTTCTTCGTTATAACTCGGATTTCAGCAATCTTTATATAATCGGAAACCTCGTTTCAAATACTACAACATTTTCCATAGATATCAACTTTATCTCACATTTCATTTTGACGCTTATTCTCATCCTTAATTTATTTAAGTAACACAGTTAAGCACAAAACACATAATACTCAAATAATACACTTCTATTATTTCAAAACAGGTTACAAAGGTTAACCTAGACTATTATATCAACATTAATGACAAGCCTAGAAACACAGGCGTTATATATATATATATATATATATATATATATATATATATATATATATATATATATATATATAAGATCAAGTCTGTCTTACCGTTAGTAGGCCTCATTCACGAAGCCGGTCTAGAAGGGGTATAAGGTTGTTGCCTTTAAAATTGTGGTTTAATGGATGTCCACTCTCACCCACCACTTCGTTGACTGGTGGAGGGTTGTTAGCCGAACGGGTAGGATAGGACTATAATTCTCATTAAAAGTATAATGATAATAATAAAGTAACTAAATGTTTTATTAAAATTCTCAATCTTAGTTACTTTAGGAAAATGTGAAATTGATGATAATCCATGAAATTGCACTTTGCACCTTGCCAAGTCGTTAATGGAGCGTGTGTGGCTAACCGGCACATTTGCATGGTTATTCACACATTGTTTGTGATCCTCGGTATCCCAGTCACAAACCTGAAGGGCATAATCGAGATTAAAACAGCCCATTGAATTGTTCAATGAATCTCAAAGGATCTAGGAATTTCAATCCAATTAAAACTTAATAACTATTTCATTTTTCATGGTGGAAATTGGTAAATCGTCATTTACCTACCTTCAAATATTTTGCAAGTTGGATTACGGTATCCCTCTTCCAAATTGTAAAATATTGTGTTGGGTCCTAGCTTTAATATTTCATTTTGGGTGTTATATTAAGGACTCTTTATCTAATCTAAACTTTGTCTTTCTTTCTTTTCAGATGTCTTCCAACACTGCTTCTAGCTTAAACCCTATTGGCTCCTTCTATCTCATGAACTTGTGTGTGAGAGTCATCTTTGATTGGTCCAACTTCAATGACTAGATTAGGAGCACCAGGATGCTCACTCGCTATGAGGACAAGGAATATGTCCTAGACAAGGAGCTTAAGAAAATTGATGAGGCTTTTGCTACTCCTGAGGAGATCGTTGAGTTTAGGACTCATGAGAAGGATGCCACCAAGGTGTCTTTTATCATGTTGTCCACCATGATAGCTGAACTCCAAAAGTCCTATGAGGACTTCTACCCTTTCGAGATGCACCAGGACCTGATGGAAAGATACCATCAGAGTGCTCTTCAAGAGAGGTATGCAGTCATCTCTTCCATGATAATAACTAAGATGAAGGATGGTGAATCCATCACGGGCCGCTTGCAGAAAATGCAAAGGTTTGTGGACCGGTTGCTAAAGTTAAATGTGAACTTCCTTGAGGAGCTTCCTATAGATATCATTCTACACTCCTTACATCCATGTTATGATCAGTTCCGCATGACCTATTATATGAACAAGGAGGAGGTCACACTTAGCAAACTTCAAGGGCTTTTGAGGACTGCCGAAAGTGGTGTCAAAGGTAAAAATGTTGTTTCTACTCCTACCGCAACTGTCCCTGTTCTGGCAATTGGACAAGGGAAAGGGAAGAAGAGGAAGGCTCTCTCAAAGAGCCGAAAGGGAAAGTCTCTTGATGGATCCTCTTCAAGTGGGACCAAGGCTGGTTCTGTTGCTCCCTCTTCCATTCCTAAGGAAGCAGAGCGTTTCTACTGTCATGAGAAAGGGCACTGAAAGCGAAGCTGCCCCAAATACTTGCAGGATGTCAAGGATAGGAAGTTTAAACCCACCCATGCAGGTAGTTATACTATTCTATCTAAAAACTCATCACATTCTAACTCTTGGGTCCTTGATACAGGTTGTGGATTTCACATTTGTTCTGATGTGCAGGGCCTAAAAGGAAGTAAGGATGTGGAGCACGGGAAGATAAACTTGATCATGGGGAATAGGAAGGTTTCACTTGTCACCAAGATTGGAGTTTACTCTTTATTTCTTAGTAGTGGGTTAGAGTTAGATTTGAATAATTGTTTCTACTCGTCTGAAATGGCGAGAAGTATTATTTCCTTTCATGGTTTATACAAACAAGGTTTTAGTTTTTCATTTGATAATAAAATTGGTGCTATTAATGCTTATTATAATGGTGTTTTTTTATTTTAAAGCATTAGCTTGTAATGGTGTATACGAAACTGTGATGGTTGTAGACAACTTAGAAAATAATGTGTTGTACATTGATTCTTCCAATGAATTGGATAATGCATGCTTGTGGCATTGTCATCTTGGACATATTAACAAGAAGTGCATATGCCAACTTCAAAAGGATGGAGTTTTGGAATCATTCGAATTAAGGTCGGATGACACTTGCGAATCTTACTTACTTAGAAAGACAACTAAGTCACCCTTCACTAGTACTTGTGAAAGGGGTGAAGGTTTGTTGGATCTCATACACACCGATGTGTGTAGGCCCTTCAGAACCGCCACAAGGGATGCTAACCGCTTCTTTGTGACTTTTACTGATGATTACAGTAGATATGGCTATGTCTACTTAATCAAACATAAGTCAAAAACCTTTGAGAAATTCAAAGAGTTTAAACAAAAAGTAGAGAATTAGTTGGACAGGAAGATAAAGATGTTTCGATCCGATCAGGGTGGTGAGTATCTTAGTATCGAGTTCATTGACTATTTTAGGGAATGTGGAATTGTTTCATAGTTGACGCCACCTAGGACACCACAACTTAATGGTGTGGCTGAGAGGTGCAATCGGACCTTGTTGGACATGTTTCGTTCCGTGATGAGTCGAACTTTGTTACTTATCTCATTCTCGGGGTATGCCTTAAAGACTGCCGCCCATATCCTTAATCTAGTCCCAACTAAAAGGTTACCAAAACACCTCATGAGATGTGGAAAGGGAAGGTTCCCTCGTTAGCACACATCTAGATTTGGGGTTGCGAGGCTTTCGTGAGACACGAGACTCATGACAAGCTCGAACCTCATAGTGAGCAGTGTATTTTCCTCGGCTACCCACAAAAATCCTTTGGTTATCTCTTCTACAAACCAAGTGACAATGTTGTCTTCGTTGCGAGGAGAGGACACTTTCGTGAGAGAGATCTCATAGGCCAAGGAGACAGTGGGAGTCATATTGAACTTGAAGAGCTTCAAGAATCAAGCAGTGAAGGAACCTCAAACACTAGCGATCAACCTAAGGAGGAAACTCATGTTGAGCCGATTGACGAGTTTCTACCTCTGAGGCGTTCCAGTAGAATTAGAGTTCCACCTGAGTTTTATGGTTTCCATATTACTATAGAAGGTGATACATTTATCAGTGATAGCACACTGGTAAATCTGGATGAACCTAAAAATTACAAGGAAGCCATGTCATGCCGCGAGTCTGGTAAATGGAAAGAGGCTATGGACAGTGAGATTCAGTCCATGTATGACAATCAAGTTTGGAACTTGGTTGACAATGTACCGGGTCGTAAGACAGTCGGGTGCAAATGGATCTTCCAGAAGAAGAACGACATGGATGGGAAGGTACACACTTATAAGGCGCGATTGGTTGCAAAGGGCTTTACTCAAACTCCGGGAGTTGATTATGATGATACCTTCTCACCAGTGGCGAAGATTAATTCTATTAGGGTTATGCTAGCCATAGCTGCGTTTCATGATTATAAAATTTGGAAAATGGATGTCAAAACCATTTTCCTTAATGGAAAGTTGGATGAGGATGTATACATGAATCAGGCAGTGGGTTTTGTCGATGCAAAGTAACCTAATAGAGTGTGTAAGCTTAAGAAATCCATTTATTGATTAAAAAAAGCATCTCGCAGATGGAATCTTTGTTTCAATGAGAAAGTCAAAGAGTTTGGTTTTTCGAGAAGCGAGGATGAGTCCTGTGTATATGTCAAAGCTAGTGAGAGCAAAGTTAGCTTTCTGGTATTGTATGTGGATGAAATACTACTCATAGGAAATGATATCCCAACCATGCAGGAGGTTAAGTCCTGGCTTGGGAAGTGTTTCGCTATGAAGGACCTCGGAGAAGCTGCCTATATTCTGGGGATAAGGATATTGAGAGATAGGAGTAAGAGACTAATTGGACTTAGTCAAAGTACCTACTTGGATAAGGTATTGAAAAGATTCAGCATGCAGGATTCCAAGAAAGGTGAATTACTGATGCATAGAAATGCCAAACTGAGTAAAACTCAGAGTCCGAGTATAGAGGCTGAGATAGTTGAGATGAGTCGAGTACCATATGCTTCCACTGTTGGATCGATCATGTATGCTATGACTTGTACTCGCCCTGATGTGGCCTTTGCTTTGAGCATGGTCAGCAGATATTAAGGGAATCCAGGCAAGGCTCACTGGACTGCGGTAAAGAACATTCTCAAGTACCCGTGGAGGACTAAGGACTGGGTCCTTACCCTCGGTGGGAGTGATGACTTGAGAGTGATGGGGTATAGCGACGCCAGCTTCCAGACCAACAGAGATAATTTCCGTTATCACTCGGGTTGAGTCTTTACCCCGAATGGAAGAGCAATAACTTGGAAAAGTTCCAAGCAGGAGACAGTAGCTGATTCAACATGCGAATCAGAGTACATAACAGTAAGCGAGGAAGCGAAGGAGGCAATATGGCTGAAGAGCTTCATCGAAGACCATGGAGTTGTACCAGCTACAAAGGAGCCTATGGATATTTTCTATGACAACGAGAGTGCATTTGCCTTAGCCAAGGAACCAAGGAATCATGGCAGATCTAGACCCATCGACAGAAAATATCACTTCATAAGACATCGAATAGAAGAAGGACTCCTCGTGGCAAAGAGGGTATTGTCTAAGGAGAACCCAGCAGATCCCCTCACGAAGGGACTGAGTAGGGTTAAGCATCTACAGTATGCGAGACGCATCAGGATGAAGGACGATATAAGTTTTAATGATTAGATAGTTGTTTTGAAACTTGTAAAAGTTGAAATGTAATTGAAATTTGATGATAAATAAAAGGTGTTTTTTATTTATAAGTAATGTTACAATCTTGTGTCAATCATTTACTATTGTTTCACTTTGCATGTTTTGACTTCCAGAATAATTATATCATTCAAACTATCCGCAGTTGATCATATGTTGGAAGTAGGTATTGAGGCAAGACAGTCATGAATTTAGCTTGTAGCAAAGTTTGCTGCAGCATTCATGAGTTCTTATAAGGTCTGAATATTGGATTAAACCCACGCTCACTTGTATCTCTTCATGGAATTTATCTCAAGTGATCGTGAGACGATAATATCATATAAGTCTTCAAACCAAGAGATATGAGTTGTTGACTATGAGTTAGTTGGTTGTGCATTGATAGTCCGAAACCGCTTCAATAACTTGATGCTATAAAACGTGTTGTTTTGTACAATTTGATGAGTAGTTAGTACAAGCATATGAGTTGAAGTTTATCTGTTCCTTTTAGTCCTTGGAGGATTAAAAGTGATATTTTGGGCCCCTCGATGATTTTGTTTTGACTTATTTGTCGGGCCCGGTCAGAACTCAATTGATGTGTTTGATTACGTTCTATGTCAAAAAAATCGGAAATCGGGAAACAAACTATTGGACAATAAGTATGACGTTGTTCCATGTATTTGTCCAGCTGATATCTTAAGAACAAAGGATTATATGATCACTTATCTAAAATGGAGCGTCTCAGTTCGACAAAGGCTTTTAAGAGCTACAATTGCTATTCGGTGTTTTAAGCCGTACTTGCAGTTATAGTTATTAGACTTATCCAAGTGGGAGACTGTTGGAATTAGTGTCTAAACCCATAAATATAATTGGTATGTACTTGACCCGAGAGTAGCATGGTCCATTTGGGTTGCATGGTACCAGAACAAGTTGTAAGGATGGACTTTTGAGAAGAGGATATACATGATTTATTAATATATTATAAGTTCTAATATATTAATATGAAATTTTATTATTTAATTAGTATTGGTCAAGAATTAATTTGGAATTAATTTTGTGATCAAAAGATACTAATTAAACATAAGGGGTTAATTTGGTAAATCATTCATTCTTATGGTGTGGGCCAATGATCCATGATTCCTTATGTTAGGCTAAACCCATGTGACAACCGATGGATGATCCATAGAGGTTTAAACCCATGGAGCATAAGGAATATGGATACATGGTGTAACCCTAGTTTTGCCACACTATATAAGAGACTTTATGGCTCCTAAAATCGGCACCCTAGTGTTTTTGGAAAAGCCATCACATTTGGGGTGCTAGGCTCTTAAAGGTCTAAGGAATCAAGATATAAGAAAAGTTATGTCTTCTAACTAGATTTTGTTATACAAGTACCCATGTTTGTATGCTAGATAGGGAAATGCTTTGGAAAAGAAAATTGCATGTATAATTAGAGAAAACATAGATCCAAAGCATTTAGGGTTGTATACGCACCTTAAGGTTGTTAGGATGCTCAAAACCCTTCACATACAACTTAAAAAATTCATTTAATAGTTAGCTCACATCAATATGGGTCCCAAAAAGCACAAAGCAAGCAGGATTCAGGCAGTAACACTCAATAGGCCATAAAACATAAAAATAAACCATCCAACTAAATCGCTTCTGCGATGCCAAGAACTTCTACCAACGTTCTCGTTTGCCTTATGCATGTAAATTATACACAAAGCGGGATCAAATAGGCTATCAAATGAATGATTCTACCTTAAGTCCACAACCATACAAGGAATAGGAAATAAGGCCAAATCAGTCCTTCTAGGGCTATATGATCCTAATCGTATACAATTTTAAAGCATACATTTAGCAATCAATTTCACCAACATAGATTCCAAATATGACATAGCATCTAATTCCTCCTAGGCTACAAGGTATCACAAAGCATGTCATTCTATCCAACATCTAAAATCCATACAAGCATGTAGTTCTAAAACCTCAATCAATAGGCATATACAGGCATCGCCTGTAACGACCCGTCTCCGGTATGATAATTCCTTGGTATTTATTTTGAAGTTTTGCAAGAGGGACTCGGCGAGTTCATAGCCTGACTCGCCGAGTAGGGTTGGGATTTCGAGCACGTGTTAGCTGGCGACTCGGCGAGTCCATATTCTGGACTCGGCGAGTCTGTCCGTTTGGGAGAAACCCTAAATCCCCGGGTTGCCCACTATTTAAGCCACCTTATAGCCCCCAATCTCGCCTCCTTCACCCTCAAAAGCTGTGAGAAAACCCTAATTCGATCTTGAGTGTTTTAAGTGATCTTGTGTGCATTTGTGAAGGCTTGAAGAGGGAGAAGAAGAAAGGAGCAAGGAGAAGGATTGTAGAGCAGAGATTCAAGGGAAAGCAAGAGCTCTTTGAGGTATTCTTCAGATTTCCTTCCCTTTTATGCTTTAAAACCCTTTCTAGATCTTGTTGATGCTTTTCTCAAGCCTTATGTTGATATGGAAGCTCTTTTATGCCGAGATATCCTTAGATCTGTTCATTTAGGAGTTGTAGAGCCCAGATCTATTGCCTTTATGGAGCTATTTTGCATATTAACCCTAGATCTACCCCTTTTAAGCATCTTTTAGCCTTTATTCCCTTGTTCATGTGTTTGTACACGTAAAGTTGGAAACTTTACGTGGTAAATCAGCTTATTGGACTCAGATCTATCATTTGTATGTATTGGATTCGAGCAGAATCGAGTGTAGAATAGTTGCATGGCGGTGACTCGGCGAGTCGAAAGAACGACTCGGCGAGTCGAGTCGCGAGTCCCCGATTTCTTCCTTTTGAGCGGTGTCGAGTGGGACCAGTGAGTAGTGGAGTGGACTCAGCGAGTTTGAGGGTAGACTCAGTAATGGAGGGACTCGGCGAGTTGTTCATACAACTCGGCGAGTCCAAGGCAATCTTCTTAAGCTCAAGAACAACTCGTCGAGTTGTTCATATGACTCGGCGAGTCGGATGAAGATTGTCTGAGTTCTTGGATCGGGAGAGTACTCGTCGAGTCAATGCCATACTCGACGAGTAGCAGCGAGTAGGGTCGAGGAGTGAGAATAGGGACTCGGCGAGTTGGCGGCCCAACTCGGCGAGTCAGGTCAACTGTGGGTTGACTTTGACCGAGGGTTGACTTTGACCAAGGGTAAAAGAGTCATTTTACCCAGTGCAGTGTTTAGTATTTGATTGAGTGTGTTTATGGACTTGTAGCCGGGGAGATACCGGAGCAGCAGCAGTTAGCTTCTAGAGCCATACACACAGCATCTAGTTCACGAGGTGAGTTTCCTTTCAGTAGGAACGGGTCTAAGGCCACAATGCCGGCCCATTTAGCTAGCAGTAGTATCCGGATTTTGATCCGATGCAGTAGTTAGCATGTTTGATGCCTTCGTGGCTCAGACAGGATTATGTGTGTTCATGTTAGTGATATATTTATGCTATGATCAGTCAGCTTCGGACTTCGGTCCGATGTCAGCTTCGGACTTCGGTTCGATGTAGGGGACAAGGTCCCAGTCAGCTTCGGACTTCGGTTCGATGTAGGGGACAAGGTCCCAGTCAGCTTCAGACTTCGGTCCGATGTCAGCTTCAGACTTCGGTTCGATGTAGGGGACAAGGTCCCAGTCAGCTTCGGACTTCGGTCCGATGTCAGCTTCAGACTTCGGTTCGATGTAGGGGACAAGGTCCCAGTCAGCTTCGGACTTCGGTCTGATGTTAGCTTCGGACTTCGGTCCGATGTAGGGGACAAGGTCCCAGTCAGTCAGCTTCAGACTTCGGTCCGATGGAGGGGGCAAGGCCCCAGTATGTGCTTGATATGTTATTGTATGGTATGTGGTAGTTTGGGGGAGCTCACTAAGCTTCGTGCTTACAGTTTCAGTTTTGGTTTCAGGTACTTCCGCTAGCAGAGGGAAGAGCTCGGGATGATGGCATCGCACACACCACAGCTTCAGCTTTTATCCTGGGAGTTGATTTAGTTTTTGATTTTGATATGACATGGATATGATACAGTTTTCCGCACAGTGTTTTTATTATGTTTGGGATACATCACATATGGTTTTTATGATATGACACTCAGATTATGGTTTTTGGTTATATTGAAAAATGAAATTTTTGGGTCGTATTTTTGGGTCGTTTCATCGCCCTTATAATTATATCATGCAATCCTGAGCAGATCCTTATCCTTAATCTACCATGAAATCCTCATATACTCATACCAAAACAATAAGCATAACACATGTATGGGTATTTTGAGAAATACTTACTTGAGCTCGGCTGATTACACGCATCACACCCCTTTTCTTTGTAGAAACATTTTTAGAAAAAATATTTTCCTTCAAAAAGTTTACCAATTCCTTAGTTTGAGTTCAGCCACACCCAAGAGTGTGTCCGAATCCCTCAAACCAAGGCTCTCATACCAAATCGTAACGTACCAAAAATATTGAGTAAAATTTTCATTTTATTGAGTCAAAACCATTCATTCATTATTCCAAAAGATGATCAGAGTAAAATTATTCTCAAAACATCAGAGTAAAATCATAAACAATCATTGTGGAATAATCTTCAAGGGATGCAGTGCGATCAAGTCGGGCTCTTCATTTTGAAACCAAAAGTACCTGAAATTTTTTTTAGATAAAAACCATAAACACAAAGCTTAGTGAGTTTCCCAAAATACCACATACCACATGTATACAAATATAACAGCATGTGGCTGCGTCGGGTCCATATCAACCCCGAGTCCATAATGACTCTATGTAACAACTTGTAGTTGTGTTGGTCCGTATCAAACCCCAGGTCTATATCAACTCGAAGTCCGTATATGTCACACCCCAAAACCGGAACGGCGGAAACGTTCGGGGGCGGAGGACGTCATGTCAAGTATCACGAGATATGTATATGGTAAGCAAGTAATGAACAACCAGTTCATTTAGAAAGAAAGTGTTTACAATGTATGTGTTCACAAAACATAGAAGTCATAAACGAATAACAAAACAAGACTTGAAGCTAAAATGCTCCATCTTCTGAATCCCAGCACGAGCACCTGTCTAAACTCACAAGCCTTTCTATGCGTACTAAATGGGTACAAGTTATATATATACTTAGAGTAAACAAACAATCGATTGTGCGCATCTTCCCTAAACTCACAACCCAACGGGGAACAGTAAGTAAGGCGGATAACACACATTCCATTGGTTGTTAGATCGTGGTCATATATAACCTTGGTGTATTCACTTGTTACTCATGGAGTTATTTGTAGTGGTTCCTTTATATCTAATGGAGAGTTCTTTTAAGAAAACCTATATATCTTATAGTAAAATAATGACTACGGTGATTACTTTTATAATAGCTTTGTTTATACTGCTATATATAATATGATATCGGATAGATAGTTAATTGGGGGAATCTTCCCTAAGCCCACAATCCAACGAGAACAGGACGTCGGGGGAAAACACACATTTAACTAGCTATCGGATATTAGTTCTATATATAAACATGGTGTATAAAATAAGGTATTATAGAGTTAACTCACTTAAAGTCTTTTAAAACCGTAGTGCTTAATAACATGGATTAAGCCCTTTCTGGGAAATCTCTAGTTTTGTCTATCAAAAACACTGACTTTGATAAGTAAGTTCTGTACTAGAAAAACTGTGTTTTGACTCTGTGTCCTATAACCTGATCCATACTTGGTACCCTTATGATGACTTAATGTATACTAAGCATATATATATATATATATATATATATATATATATATATATATATATATATATATATATATATCGGATAGATAATAGATTGGGGGAACTCGGTTCAAGACCACATCAAACGAGAACAGGAAATGAAGCGAAGGCACACATCCTATTAGCTGTCGGAATATATTGGCATATACGTAGTCTATAGTGTATACATTAAGGAATCATAAAGCTAGCATCATGGTCCTAACTTTTAAAAGTAGCCTTCTACCAAGACTCGATTGTTTCGAAAGCAGTCTTCTACCAAGACCCTACTGTTTTGAAAGCAGTCTTCTACCAAGACTCTACTGTTATGAAAGCAGTCTTCTACCAAGACTCTACTGTTCCTTTGTCAACTGAAAAGTACATTCTCCCTAGTTTATAACCTATCTCGAATAGAGAATAGATTAACCTTCAAGTGTTACTGACACTTTATGAAAGTAATGGGAGAAATAAGTACCCTGATGTTGTTTATAATGACATACGGAGGTACTAACAACCTAAAAACATATGTGTTTTATTAAGGTCATAATGTGATAAGAAATTCCCATACTAAACGTTCTCCCTACAAGAGATTCTGGGAATCAAGGTTGACTTTCGCAACGAGTTACTAGGCCACGTTATCCACATTAAAGTTATGTGATCACGTATACCCAATATAACTACCACAAGGTGTTGTGATTCATTGGTATAGTTAGATCTTGAAATTGTTCCATGCTATAGCACCTTATTGTGTTGTGTTCTGTTCTGTTCTGTTTGTTCTGTTCAATTCTGTTCTGTGTGTGCTTCATTGTACTAGAATTAATGAATGGCATTCTCTTAAACTATACCTATAATAGCTTACTAATGCTCTAATTGGACTGTTACTAAAAAGACTCATTTATCTAAAAGTTATGCTTATACTTTAAAAATGGAGTTTTGTATAACTATAAAGTAACATAACCTTGAAAAGAGTTTTTTTAAAATGTTTTAACAACTTATAAATAACATAAGTAACATTTTGAAAGATGTTTATAACAAACATTTACACAATTATCATTGTGTTCAACTTGTATTCCCCCCTTGAAACAATTAAAATAGTTAAAAGATTCATTACGGGGTATGAACTCACCTGATGTAGGTGATTCAAACGGGTATGCGTGTAAGGATGAGAAGTTCCACGAATGAAGTCCCGAGACACAATAAGCCCTAAATGACATATAAGGACACATATTGACATAAATATAGTGTTTACAACAACTATATGAAAGGAAACACCTTCCGAGACTAGGAAACACCTTAACCAAGTGTTGGAATCACATGTGATTCAACATAGGAAGGTATAAAGGCACTTATATGAGTTTACTACCATGAGTTCACGGCCCAAGGGAGTTTACGGCCGTAAACTCATGGTTACTCATGGGTTAGTGCAAGTTTGAAGTCTAGGGGGTGATTTAGGGACATTAGCTCTACCCTAGGATGAGACCACTTCTTTTGGCACTTTTGGGGTGTTCACGGCCCAAATGAGTTTACTACCGTAAACTTATGGCTAAATATTCATATGAGGGTCCTAAAGGTCATAAAGAAGCATTCTAAATTCATGCCTAAGCCCTTGGAAGTGTTTGTGGCATCAAAACACCCCTAACTTGAGTTTTCGGCACATAGACCATTTGGTCATGTGTTTGCAGCCGTAAACACTTGTGGGTGTTGGTATTTTGGTTGTTTTGGGTCTTAGACACATCAAGGTAAAAAGCTATGCTAGTCTCTTGGCTTAAGGGTGGCATTTAGGGCATTTTGACACCCTAAAATGGAGTTCACGGCCCAAGAACTTCCTTGGCCGTGAACTCACTTTTGGTCCTTGATTTTTAATGATTTTAATGCCTAAACATGTTAAGGTTTGTTCCATGTTTGGTTTCCAAGGTCTAGGGGGACATTGGGCACACTTTGGCCCTTAAAATGGAGTTTACTCCCCAAGGTGTTCTTGGGCGGTAAACTCACAGATCTTGGTGGTTTCCTATGATTTCTAGTGTATTAAGCATATATGAAGCTTTAAAACAACACTAGATAGAAGTACTCACTTTCCAGAACAAAAGTCCGAAGATCCTTGAGAGAGAATTCGGCTTTTCTCTAGTTGGAATTGTAACTAATGAATAATTTGGTTCAGAATCCTATATATAGTCCTGGGATTTTTGGCATAAAATATTTTATTCCCGGAATGAACTCTAATATCATAGAGTTTTGGAATAACAGAGTTGCATAAAACCCAAGTGCAACCTCTCTCCTGATATCTCCTTAAGTGTAAATCCTGAATTGCTCGAACTTATCCCAAAAGTTTGAAAGTTAGCAGAAACAGACTTGGCTTCTATTGACGTGGTTGGTTTCACTGAATGTAAATTTTTGGGTTGTCAGAGTATACATACATTTAAACATGATTCACAAAGACACCAAGCACATACAGGCATATCAGCAAGTGTCACTGAGACAACCATCATCCAATAACATAATCAAGTGGGTCGGCATTGGTGCCTGCGACCCAAGAGTACAGTGAAGAGACTCACCTCAACGATAACGGATAAAATTCACAGCTGAGCTACTGGTACGAGAACCTCCTCACACTATACATATCTAGTACAACCCTAATTATCCATTAAGGTAATTATTCCAATTTAGCAAGTCCGAAATACCAAGGCAAATCCTTATTTGGGCAAAAGACCGCTTTGCCCTTCCAAGCCTTAAACCCCTCACAGTGACTAAAGTCAAATTGGTCAAAAAGTCAATTGTCAATCTTTTGTTAACCTACATGTTGTGTACTCTATCTCTACGTTGGGCGTAGATCCTTAATCTTGAAAGACAGGTGGGAACCAGGCTAGGCTGGGCATAGCCCGGATTAAGCACCAGGTACAGAGCCTCAAGACAAACTTCATTTTAAGCACTTAATATATTAAGACCTATCACTCCTAGCTCATATCTGATTTCTAATAACTCCATAGTGGATAGATTTTCCAACTTTATCCATTAGGAAGGTCCAAACAACCAAGATCTAGTCTTTAAGTTTCAAAGGGACCAAAAATACATCTTTCTCAACTTAATCCATTAAGTCTAAGTCTCCAACCTTCAAATCTGAATCAATATGATGTTTAGATGGATAAAGTTTCCAACTTTATCCATAACAAGGTCACAAACTTTCATGACCTAAATTTTATGCACTAAAGTGACCAAAAAGTGACAAATATGAAAATTAACAAGATCTATGAAATTGATGAGCAAGTTTGAAGCTTTTTACTCACAAAGGTCCAAAAATGATGTAATATTGCTGGATCTATGCTTGAATCCTTCTGCCAAACACTTTGTCACCACCTTGTTCCTCAAGCTTCCACCTTCTAATGGAGAAATAAGCTCATAAATGATACAAGACTCAAAATACGTGAGAGGAAGCTAGGGTTTCGAGTTAGAGGCCCAAGAGGGTGGAGGTTGATGATAGGAAGGACCCCCAAGGGGTTAGAGACCTTAAACAAGGCTCAAAACCCTGAAATTAGGGTTTTGACACTGCAAAATTATGTCCTGTGTACTCCACTAAAAACGCGTCCCACCCTCAGTATGTACACCCTGCGTACTCCCTTGCGTATGTCTTGCATACTACCATACTCCCTTTGTCTAACTTCAAAGTTTCATAACTTCTTCGTTTTAACTCCGTTTTCGATGATCTTTATATCCATGAAAATATGTCAATGAGCCCCATTACTATATCTAGTTACTTATGACTAAAAACATCTCGAACTAAAATTTTTAATTTATACAAGAAGTTTGAAACAAGATGTTACGATAAAATGTAATAATTATAGGCTCAATTGGTTTAGAAACTCTCTGAACTTTTTGTAATCTCGTTCTAGCTTCTTGCTAGTTCATTTTCTTTTTCCTTTTTATAATATCTTAAATAAAATAAACAAATAAACAAATAAAATAAAATAAAAAATCTTACCATATATGCCTCTTGTATCAAACGGTTGGTTCAATGGACGGATTATCCACAATTAATACACCATCTCCTCTCAATAGTCGTTATGATGGTGAAGGATCGTCACAAGGTTTAAGGTTTTATGGAGATTACACAGCATAATGAAATAGACGAAATGTGTAGGGGCTACGAAATGATATTACATCTTGTGTATTTCATAATGGCGGTAAGGAGCCTGCAACATCAAATAACGTTTTACCCTCACGTAGGTCTCACATGGGGGTGTTAATGGATGGATACCAACAAGTATTAAACAAAGGGACTAATTCCACATTTGAGATTGGGCAAAAGGACCATAACCACATAAATCAACAAACCACAAGAACCAAATTTGCAGTTTAATCTCTCTCTCTCTCTCTCTCTCTCTCTCTCTCTATATATATATATATATATATATATATATATATATATATATATACTAGTCGTTTACCCGCACTAAACGACGGGTGAATATAATTTCTTGAAGAAATTAATTTAAAGAAGCTATTAGTTTTTTTAGAGTTTACTCGTAATGCTAAACCTAATACTAATGTTCATAGCCATATGAAAATCACCACAATCAAACAGATTATATAATTAGTTACCGGTGTTTCAAATTACCCAAATCCATTAATCTTGTAGGAAATTTATTTGAATTTTTCTAATATGCATAGTTTGGTTCTATTCATTTTTATTATATCAAAAACCCAACTAAAAAATTTACGTTTTTTCATTTTTTGTAAGAACTAAATTGTTGTTTTTTACGGTTTTAATTCTTTGGTTTCTAGTTTTATTTTTTATTTTATGTCAATAATATTTGTGACCATATGTGGTATCATTTTTTATTTGTATTTTTACCTTTACATATTACAAAAGTAAAATTCAAGAAAAAATTGTAAAATGCTAGGAATCGTAAACCAGTTAGTAAATTTTGGTTATAGATAAATTATAAAATGTAAATATGATTTTGACATTTACATATAACAAAACTAAGTTTCTTATTTTGAATTTAATTCTCGGAAAGATGTTTCATAATATGTGTTTCTAGTGATAGCTTTTTTGATAGTTGGCTACTAATTATTTAAAATTTTAAAAACAGGAAGACGCATAATATGGAATGGTTCAACTATTTATGACTCGTTTTTACAATTTTAATATACAAATACATTAAAAAAAAGTATAATATTTACACTGTACATACTTTTGTTGGACATATTTTCTTCATCAATAAACCATCAACCTTCAAAAAGATTATAAAAATAAATAAATTATCATATTTGCTATGTCATTATGCCTTACCCAAAACTGTTAATTTCCATATGCTCCATGATACTTTCTTTGGTTGCAAAGATACATTCATTCCACTTTCTTTGAACTTCCATTTCCTCAGGACAAAAAAAAAAGAACCAAAAAAGTGCAATTCACACAAATATACTCCCATAAGTTTAAGTTTGTAGATGACGAGTTTAAAACCAATTGCTAAAAAGAAATCAGTGTCACGCTTCTATAACTTCTTCATAAATATTACATGTCAAAGAAAAAAAGTTCATTGTTATTATGAGTTAAAAAAGTAAACATAAGAAAGAAAGTTGAAACATTTTGTTGCAAAATAAATAACGAGTAAATGAATGTCATTATTCGCCTCCAGGGTTGATAACTGAGTAACCAAAATAAAAGGGATTAAGAAATGTGGATAGTTTGGTTTTGAACTCATAGCAAGATGTTCAACCGTCCACAAAAGTAATAAAAAAAACATCTTTTACCTTTAGTTTTCCACACAATAGGTCTTTTGAAGCATATATCATTGTTTTGAACCTTTTACTATAGATCGAAATCAATTGAAATCATCTCTTATAAAACAATGTGTTACATTATTAAATTAAAGTGAAAATCAATATTTAACTGAATATTACCTCCCTTAAAATCATGTTGGACATTCCAATATAATCACTATTGTTTCCATGTATTTGACCCTGTCTATACAAACTCAATCAACTTGAGATAGTAAAACTTAAATCAAATAATACAACAAAAATCAGAAAAATTAGAATGAAACCTTTAGCAACCACAATAAACACATTGAAATATATTAAATTGGAACACGTAACAACAATTAGAAAAAATAGCAAAGTGATTAACAATTCAACAACCAAAAGAAACAAAAAAAAGTCAAATCAGTAAAAAAAATGAACTTAATTGGAGTTTTTACTGAGGTTATAAACCTTACATGACAGATTCCAAACAGAAAAGGCCCTTCTTTGTGCTTGAGTTCCTATATTAGTGAAATCTGTGTCGCTTTTGGTCTTAAAGATCTTAGAAAAAGTGAATATCAATTAAGAAATATGATTGATTTAAGATTTCAATAAGATATAATTGTGTAAAGTATCCAGACAAAGTGAATGTCAAATAAGGTGTAGAAGAATGTATGTGATAGAAACCTTATGTAAAAGCTTACCTTGAGGGCGTTTCAAGGGGTAGAGTTCCGAATCCAAATCAATGACAGCTCAATGTGACATGTGTGTGAGTAAAAGAACAACAACATATATGGTTGCAAAGAAGAATATCAACAGTGTTTATTGTTGGTGGCTAAGATTAGGGTTAGAGTGTTTAGAGAGAAGAAGATGGAAGTTGGTTAGAAGAGACGACAATAAATGTTGTGTCTAGGGTTTTAAGAGAGGGTTGAGTGGTGTTAGAGACGGATGTCTCTAGGGTTTTCGGATGGGTGATGGTTCACTGGTGGTGCAATGGTGGTGGGGTTGAGAGAAGAAGGGAGCACCAGTTTGAGGTAGGGATTGCAGGCAATACTGGCGAAGGAGGCCAATTATTGAGGCAAATGGTGGAGAAAAAGGGTTTTCTAATGTAGATATGGTAACCATAAGTCGAATATGAGGGATATGGTGCAGTGATGGTTGAAAGCTGGAAGATGGATTCAACATGGAAACGTTATTCATGATGACCAAGGCAAATGGTTGCGATATATATCCAAGATTTATGAACAGAAACTGCAAAATATGGGGAAATACCAGAGATAAGGAATGAGTCAAGTCAAAACACCTTGATAATAGGGATAAATCTTCATTCTTATCTTTGACTTTTTCAAATATTGACCAAACCAATATCCATGATTTGTCACTGCATAAAATGATTATAAACAGTGCATAAGAGCTTGTACAACTTAAAATTCAGCATTTGACTAAAAATGATTTATAAGGTAATAAACTATTCATTTATTAGAATAGGGATATATATATATATATATATATATATATATTCTAATAAATGAATAGTGTTAATCTACTTTTGCCAAGTGTCACTCTAATACAACTCCTCATTAATATTATGTCATGTGTCATTTAGATATATTAGACAACTCATTTCAAAACAAAAATTTATATATTTTAATTATATATTAAATTTGAATTTATAATAACTTTAAAATTTTGATATATATATATATATATATATATATATATATATATATATATATATATATATATCTCAATTAATAATTTATTTAAAATGACTAGTTAAAATAAGTGATCAATAATTATAAATTTTTATTATAAAAGTTTAATTAATTTTATAATCGTAGTTCCTATGGGTTATATATATATATATATATATATATATATATATATATATATATATATATATATATATATATATATATATATATATATATATATATAAGACATGAGAGCTTATTGAGAAGCCTTTAGAATAGTGTTAATATTCCAATACTGTTTTTAGGAATTAGGAATGTAATTAGAACTTCTTTCAAACGACTTAGCAATGCGATACATATAAGGATTTTGAGATTTCTCAAGTAAGGTTTTGATCCCGTAAACAATCAACGGTGGCCGATAAACATCGTTTATAAAATAAAAATTATAAAAATGTCATTTTATCCCTTTAACAAATCTAAATAGCCGTAAGAACCGCTTATAAAGACGTTTTTTTTGGTAAAACGTGAAAATCCTTTGCATTCTGACAACAAAATCAAGTTCGAACAAATGCAATGCAAGTGGGAAAAATATTTTTTTGGACCGGATGTTTTTTATAAGCCGATTTCTAAAATATCTACAACCGAAACGATCATATTGCATATTTCAGAGTCAAAACCACATTTTTGGCAAAACCATATCGACTATTTAGGATAAAATCCAAACAATATTTTTTAAATCCAGCCTATATGCACCTCTACAGTTTGTACCAATAAAATCGAAGATCCAAACAAGAAAAAACAATATAGAAAAATTATATATATATTTTGTATTTTTCAGAATTGGTATTGATCCTAAAGACGAGTAGGGCACATGACTTTTGAAAGAGTTTTTAACTTTAGGATTTAAGAAAGAAAAAAAAATTTAAAAAAAGAATTGTTCGCTAGTAGCTTTTAGTTTTTATTTTAACCAAAAAAAATCATACTCAAAAAACTACTAGTAGGGTTAAACAAATAATAAATTTATGATTACCTTTAAAAATATGTTTATATATTTATCTTTCCTAAACAAATATCACTCTTTATGTAATTTATACATTTTCAAAAGTTTTTAATATTTTTGCCAAATATTCGTATGTCAATAAAAACTACACTTTATAGCTAACAACTACCAATTATAACTTTAAATTAATTTTGTCAAACACACCTTAATATTTGACAAAGCTGTTTATACATGCACTTTTAATGTTTGAATATAAAATTTGAGAGTTGAGACTGTTTTATTTTAGTTTTAAAATTTTCAAATTACAAAGTCATAATTTATATTCAAGTTACAACATAACGGAATAGATTGATCCAATAATAATTTTCATTATTTTGTCCATACCTAAAACTCAAGATTTAAAGTGACGTCAGACGTGACCTAACATGGAAAGTTTGTCATTTGAGGGCGAATACGGAATGCATTTACATTGTGTAAGTACACACATACAAGTGGACAACTTGGATAATTCCAACCCATAATTGGGAAAAAGTAACTGGTCTTTCTTTCTATATTTTCAATAACTTCACTTTCAGAGGATCTAAGGCATATTAAAAAAATATAAATAATATGCATACGAAGAACAAATTTTATTTTGTTTTAACTTAAGACTTTTCGGTATCGTTACTCGTTACCATCGAGTCACATCATCATCGACCCTTTAACGCTGTTGTGGGGATGCTGTTTAAATATCCTCAAAGACCCAGAGTAAATAAGTACAAACAAAATGTCTTTGTTGTTATTATAAGTTATTAGTTTTAAATAAAAATATATAATAAAAAAATTAGGCTATGTGCGGCTGCGAACTTTGCCCCTTAAGACTTTTCGGTATGGTTACTCTTTACCATCGAGTCACATCATCATCGACCCTTTAACGCTGTTGTGGGGATGCTGTTTAAATATCCTCAAAGACTCATAGTAAATAAGTACAAACAAAATGTCTTTGTTGTTATTATAAGTTATTAGTTTTAAATAAAAATATATAATAAAAAAATTAGGTTATGTGCGGCTGCGAACTTTGCCCCCCCCCCCCCCCCCCCCCCCCCCCCGGTATTTGTCCATGAAAACACAGTCGTGAGGCCAACACATAGAGAGAGAGAGAGAGAAACTGACGTTTATGGGCGTTGAAGTGGCAACAGAAAGAGACGGGGGGGGGGGGGGGGGGGGGGCATTTCTCCTTAACGGTGTTAAGGGAGGCCACATAGGTCTCTCAATGTGGTTGAGAGACCCATACCGATCACTCTAAAGAAACCAATGTTGAAAATTTTAAATTATAAGAAATTGTAAGGGCATGTTCGGCAAAGCTAACTTGTAGTTGGTAGCATTTTGTTAAACGCTACGTGAAGTAGTATTTGGAATTGGGACGTTTTGTTTAAATTAAACACTAAAAGCTTGTAGTGTCAAACAAGATTTTTGTTCAAAACGGAACTTTTGTCAAACGGTAGAAGTTAGAAGTTCTCAAACGTTTCCAAACGTTCCGTGCCTAACACGCTATAACACTATCAGTTATAAAGTAAAATATATATAATAGAAACTTAAAAGTTGATTTCAAAACGTATATTCTATAGAATATGAATTTATTGAAAATATACCTAATTTATGAACCTTTTATTTTACCCGGTATACAATGTAACTCATACAATCATACTAGTATGTTTTCCACTTTCTAACAGTATGTAATGATTTATGTGATATTTGGAAGTAATTGTAATAATTTTCGACCTTATATACATAAGTGCTTTGGTGACGCATCTATTAGGTGATTTTTAGCTTTGGAAAGAAAATTTATCATCTCGACAAAAGCATAATTTTTTTTAACAATTATGAAATTGTTTGTATTGGTCCTTGAAACAAGATCTTCCATGTTCATCGATCTCTCCAAGTGAATCTTAATGGGTTCTTTTTTCAATGTAAAATGAAACCAAATCTAAATATTAAAGTATTAATAGAATATTCCGAACATGTTTAGCAAAAATAATTGTTGGTGGTAGCTTTTATTGAAGTTTTTATTTGTATACAAGTGTTTGGCTAAAGTAAATGTTAAGTTTTAAAAAAAATATCTAAAATAGCAACCAATAATATAAAATTTACTCATTAGGTAATTGAAGTTTTAATTGCACCTAATTAACAAACACAACTATTTTTTTTGTTCTATTATGCCATTGATACCGGCAGACTAATATGGAGTCCACGTCACCAGTTGTGTCTACATAATTGATGGTATAACATAACCAAAAAGAAAAGTTTGTTGATCAATTGGATACAGTTATATATCTTTAGTGACTTAAAAAGCAAATAAAATGTTATTGGTTTCCTTTTAAGAAATTTTCCTAGAAAATATTTTAAAAAAAATAAACACCATTTATATATCTAAAATGTCAATTTTGTTTCAACTTACTTGTCTTAAAAATATTTAGTTCAATTATAAGACAATTAAGATTTTTTTCAATGAGAATTTTTCATTATCTTCTAGCTTCATTGTTAAATCCATATAATCACTTCTAACACTTAACAATTTATATGTAGTGGATTGTTCGGGAAAAGAAATAATGTAATGAATAAAATAATTTTTAATACTTTGAATATATAATGCTTAAATTGTTAAGTCTTAAAGTATAGTTATATGAATTTAACAATGAAGCTAGAAGAAAATGAAAAATTCTTGTTGAAAAAGATCTTAATTATCTTATGGTTGGTTTGAATATTTTTAAAATTAGTAAGTTGAGGCAAAATCGAAGATTTCTCCTTAACGGTGTTAAGGGAGGCCACATAGGTCTCTCAATGTGGTTGAGAGACCCATACCGATCACTCTAAAGAAACCAATGTTGAAAATTTTAAATTATAAGAAATTGTAAGGGCATGTTCGGCAAAGCTAACTTGTAGTTGGTAGCATTTTGTTAAACGCTACGTGAAGTAGTATTTGGAATTGGGACGTTTTGTTTAAATTAAACACTAAAAGCTTGTAGTGTCAAACAAGATTTTTGTTCAAAACGGAACTTTTGTCAAACGGTAGAAGTTAGAAGTTCTCAAACGTTTCCAAACGTTCCGTGCCTAACACGCTATAACACTATCAGTTATAAAGTAAAATATATATAATAGAAACTTAAAAGTTGATTTCAAAACGTATATTCTATAGAATATGAATTTATTGAAAATATACCTAATTTATGAACCTTTTATTTTACCCGGTATACAATGTAACTCATACAATCATACTAGTATGTTTTCCACTTTCTAACAGTATGTAATGATTTATGTGATATTTGGAAGTAATTGTAATAATTTTCGACCTTATATACATAAGTGCTTTGGTGACGCATCTATTAGGTGATTTTTAGCTTTGGAAAGAAAATTTATCATCTCGACAAAAGCATAATTTTTTTTAACAATTATGAAATTGTTTGTATTGGTCCTTGAAACAAGATCTTCCATGTTCATCGATCTCTCCAAGTGAATCTTAATGGGTTCTTTTTTCAATGTAAAATGAAACCAAATCTAAATATTAAAGTATTAATAGAATATTCCGAACATGTTTAGCAAAAATAATTGTTGGTGGTAGCTTTTATTGAAGTTTTTATTTGTATACAAGTGTTTGGCTAAAGTAAATGTTAAGTTTTAAAAAAAATATCTAAAATAGCAACCAATAATATAAAATTTACTCATTAGGTAATTGAAGTTTTAATTGCACCTAATTAACAAACACAACTATTTTTTTTGTTCTATTATGCCATTGATACCGGCAGACTAATATGGAGTCCACGTCACCAGTTGTGTCTACATAATTGATGGTATAACATAACCAAAAAGAAAAGTTTGTTGATCAATTGGATACAGTTATATATCTTTAGTGACTTAAAAAGCAAATAAAATGTTATTGGTTTCCTTTTAAGAAATTTTCCTAGAAAATATTTTAAAAAAAATAAACACCATTTATATATCTAAAATGTCAATTTTGTTTCAACTTACTTGTCTTAAAAATATTTAGTTCAATTATAAGACAATTAAGATTTTTTTCAATGAGAATTTTTCATTATCTTCTAGCTTCATTGTTAAATCCATATAATCACTTCTAACACTTAACAATTTATATGTAGTGGATTGTTCGGGAAAAGAAATAATGTAATGAATAAAATAATTTTTAATACTTTGAATATATAATGCTTAAATTGTTAAGTCTTAAAGTATAGTTATATGAATTTAACAATGAAGCTAGAAGAAAATGAAAAATTCTTGTTGAAAAAGATCTTAATTATCTTATGGTTGGTTTGAATATTTTTAAAATTAGTAAGTTGAGGCAAAATCGAAGATTTCTCCTTAACGGTGTTAAGGGAGGCCACATAGGTCTCTCAATGTGGTTGAGAGACCCATACCGATCACTCTAAAGAAACCAATGTTGAAAATTTTAAATTATAAGAAATTGTAAGGGCATGTTCGGCAAAGCTAACTTGTAGTTGGTAGCATTTTGTTAAACGCTACGTGAAGTAGTATTTGGAATTGGGACGTTTTGTTTAAATTAAACACTAAAAGCTTGTAGTGTCAAACAAGATTTTTGTTCAAAACGGAACTTTTGTCAAACGGTAGAAGTTAGAAGTTCTCAAACGTTTCCAAACGTTCCGTGCCTAACACGCTATAACACTATCAGTTATAAAGTAAAATATATATAATAGAAACTTAAAAGTTGATTTCAAAACGTATATTCTATAGAATATGAATTTATTGAAAATATACCTAATTTATGAACCTTTTATTTTACCCGGTATACAATGTAACTCATACAATCATACTAGTATGTTTTCCACTTTCTAACAGTATGTAATGATTTATGTGATATTTGGAAGTAATTGTAATAATTTTCGACCTTATATACATAAGTGCTTTGGTGACGCATCTATTAGGTGATTTTTAGCTTTGGAAAGAAAATTTATCATCTCGACAAAAGCATAATTTTTTTTAACAATTATGAAATTGTTTGTATTGGTCCTTGAAACAAGATCTTCCATGTTCATCGATCTCTCCAAGTGAATCTTAATGGGTTCTTTTTTCAATGTAAAATGAAACCAAATCTAAATATTAAAGTATTAATAGAATATTCCGAACATGTTTAGCAAAAATAATTGTTGGTGGTAGCTTTTATTGAAGTTTTTATTTGTATACAAGTGTTTGGCTAAAGTAAATGTTAAGTTTTAAAAAAAATATCTAAAATAGCAACCAATAATATAAAATTTACTCATTAGGTAATTGAAGTTTTAATTGCACCTAATTAACAAACACAACTATTTTTTTTGTTCTATTATGCCATTGATACCGGCAGACTAATATGGAGTCCACGTCACCAGTTGTGTCTACATAATTGATGGTATAACATAACCAAAAAGAAAAGTTTGTTGATCAATTGGATACAGTTATATATCTTTAGTGACTTAAAAAGCAAATAAAATGTTATTGGTTTCCTTTTAAGAAATTTTCCTAGAAAATATTTTAAAAAAAATAAACACCATTTATATATCTAAAATGTCAATTTTGTTTCAACTTACTTGTCTTAAAAATATTTAGTTCAATTATAAGACAATTAAGATTTTTTTCAATGAGAATTTTTCATTATCTTCTAGCTTCATTGTTAAATCCATATAATCACTTCTAACACTTAACAATTTATATGTAGTGGATTGTTCGGGAAAAGAAATAATGTAATGAATAAAATAATTTTTAATACTTTGAATATATAATGCTTAAATTGTTAAGTCTTAAAGTATAGTTATATGAATTTAACAATGAAGCTAGAAGAAAATGAAAAATTCTTGTTGAAAAAGATCTTAATTATCTTATGGTTGGTTTGAATATTTTTAAAATTAGTAAGTTGAGGCAAAATCGAAGATTTCTCCTTAACGGTGTTAAGGGAGGCCACATAGGTCTCTCAATGTGGTTGAGAGACCCATACCGATCACTCTAAAGAAACCAATGTTGAAAATTTTAAATTATAAGAAATTGTAAGGGCATGTTCGGCAAAGCTAACTTGTAGTTGGTAGCATTTTGTTAAACGCTACGTGAAGTAGTATTTGGAATTGGGACGTTTTGTTTAAATTAAACACTAAAAGCTTGTAGTGTCAAACAAGATTTTTGTTCAAAACGGAACTTTTGTCAAACGGTAGAAGTTAGAAGTTCTCAAACGTTTCCAAACGTTCCGTGCCTAACACGCTATAACACTATCAGTTATAAAGTAAAATATATATAATAGAAACTTAAAAGTTGATTTCAAAACGTATATTCTATAGAATATGAATTTATTGAAAATATACCTAATTTATGAACCTTTTATTTTACCCGGTATACAATGTAACTCATACAATCATACTAGTATGTTTTCCACTTTCTAACAGTATGTAATGATTTATGTGATATTTGGAAGTAATTGTAATAATTTTCGACCTTATATACATAAGTGCTTTGGTGACGCATCTATTAGGTGATTTTTAGCTTTGGAAAGAAAATTTATCATCTCGACAAAAGCATAATTTTTTTTAACAATTATGAAATTGTTTGTATTGGTCCTTGAAACAAGATCTTCCATGTTCATCGATCTCTCCAAGTGAATCTTAATGGGTTCTTTTTTCAATGTAAAATGAAACCAAATCTAAATATTAAAGTATTAATAGAATATTCCGAACATGTTTAGCAAAAATAATTGTTGGTGGTAGCTTTTATTGAAGTTTTTATTTGTATACAAGTGTTTGGCTAAAGTAAATGTTAAGTTTTAAAAAAAATATCTAAAATAGCAACCAATAATATAAAATTTACTCATTAGGTAATTGAAGTTTTAATTGCACCTAATTAACAAACACAACTATTTTTTTTGTTCTATTATGCCATTGATACCGGCAGACTAATATGGAGTCCACGTCACCAGTTGTGTCTACATAATTGATGGTATAACATAACCAAAAAGAAAAGTTTGTTGATCAATTGGATACAGTTATATATCTTTAGTGACTTAAAAAGCAAATAAAATGTTATTGGTTTCCTTTTAAGAAATTTTCCTAGAAAATATTTTAAAAAAAATAAACACCATTTATATATCTAAAATGTCAATTTTGTTTCAACTTACTTGTCTTAAAAATATTTAGTTCAATTATAAGACAATTAAGATTTTTTTCAATGAGAATTTTTCATTATCTTCTAGCTTCATTGTTAAATCCATATAATCACTTCTAACACTTAACAATTTATATGTAGTGGATTGTTCGGGAAAAGAAATAATGTAATGAATAAAATAATTTTTAATACTTTGAATATATAATGCTTAAATTGTTAAGTCTTAAAGTATAGTTATATGAATTTAACAATGAAGCTAGAAGAAAATGAAAAATTCTTGTTGAAAAAGATCTTAATTATCTTATGGTTGGTTTGAATATTTTTAAAATTAGTAAGTTGAGGCAAAATCGAAGATTTTGGATATATAAATGTTGTTTAAAAGTTTTTCAATATTTTAATTTCATAAAATGGCAACCAATAACATTTTATTTGCTTTTTAAATCACTAAACTTATATAATTGTATCCAATTGACCAACAAACTTTTCTTTCAGGTTCTATTATACTATCGATTACGTAGACACAACCGGTAACATCGACTCCACATGTGTTGGTAATCAACTATCACCGATATCAATGGTATAATAGAAGCAAAAAAAAAATTATAGATCAATTGGGTGCATTAAAATTTCAGTAACCTAATGGGTAAATTTTGTATTATTTGTTGTCATTTTGGATCATTTTCTCTAAGTTTTAAAAATGTAAAATTATATAAAAAAAAAACTACTTGAAGTAGTTTTTGGATTATAAGTTTTTTGTTTAAATTAAAATTAAATTTTTTATTGCCATTTGGAAACATTTTTTCGAACTTTTACTTAAAATCTAAAAACTTTGTTTTTTTTCAAGCTTTTACTTAAAAAATAAAATCTTTGCGTCAAACGCATAAGATCAAAGTAAAAACTATCCAAAGGAAAAAGAAAGTACAAATTCAAAGGTTTTTAATAGCGATCTTCCTTCTAATAAAATTCAAATATTTTTTGCTGTAAAAATAAAGTTTAAGGTGTAACTTTAACAAGAACTCCTAACTTTAACAAGGAGTCATTAAGTCCGAACCAATCTTTTGATAGACCAAGGGGTCGGGTGAGGGTCCTATGCTAGACCCATCAATCCATCATGTCTACCAGTTGACGAAGAAAAATACACATAGCTTATAATTAATATTTAAAATGTGATGCCATTTTGAAAACTTAGGTGTGACATCTCCAAAATCATGGCCAGAAAAGACCGGTTTCATTTATGCTTTTTAAAATAATTTCAGAGTAAATCATTTTGATTTAAAAGAGTTCCGAAATTTGTTCCCAAAACAAAATATGATAAAATAAAGTTTATCAAAGCATTTCATCAAGAGATGCATTTTCATTATATAACAATATTTGGGATGTCATGTTTCGATAAACAGACCAAAAGCATAAACAACAAAAGATAGACCATACAACAGTTACATATAACAACTGGTCTAATATCAAAAGACCTTGATATGTCATCCAATTTATGCTCTCGCGCCACTAGCTGTAATACAACAAAACTGAGTGGGTCAGGCTTGGGAGCCTGGTGAGCATATAGGGTTTTTAACCCACAATAAATAATTATATTTAATTTCACTAACCAACAATAACCCAATTACCCATTCCCGTTATCCTCACTTTACGTCCCTAAAGCAACATCTATCTTAAGGGACCTAATCTAGGATTTTCATCGGTACAGACATTATTGCTAAGGGGTTTCCTCAACAATAGATATCCTAAAGGCAACCATGACGGGGATAGAGTACACGGTGAACACATCGTTCACAAAACCTATCGGTTATGAACCTGCTAGCGTTCCACATGACTGTCTAGAAAGAGTCTGTGGTCATTATCCATACTCCGCTGAATAACTAGATCAACAACAACAACATCGAGACCTCTCATCTGTTTATCACACATCAACTATCTACCCATGTTTTACCCAACATATTAGTAGGTAAATATATATATATATATATATATATATATATATATATATATATATACATAGTTTAAAACCTGTATATCATTCTCATTCAATCCATATTTCAAACAGATGAGACACATACACATAACACGTATTTCGTATAAAATACTTCGTAATTATGCACTAGAAGAAACTAACTACACACTCACTTGATCAGAAGATGATTAGACGACACTACGACTTGCAGAAGTAGTATTCTTCAGTAGATCTGGAAGATCTTCACACACCGGGCTTCTCGCAGGCAGAGCTTCGGCTCGGAAACTCTTTTCTTCGCGGGATCTTCGAGCTTCGGGACTCGCTTCGGGTCTCGGGATGATACAAGGGCTTCGTGGGGGGGGGGGGGGGGGGTTAGAATAGGGCTTAGAGAGAGTATCGGGAGTGAGAGAGCAAGGGAGGAGCAACCAAAATCGGCTAACCCTTGATTTCTATTTATAGGGTGAATTTTCTGGGTTCATGTCGTGAGTTTCTAATTCTCACATCGTGGGGATTGATCGTCATTGCATGCCTCATCGTCCACTTGCTTTGTTAGGCTTCAGAAGGTGTCAGAAGTGAGTTCACATCGTGAACACTGTTTTCACGTCGTGAACTCTGACACAGCTTTGGGGTTCGCGCCCCGAACTTCAGAAATTCATAACTTTTGCATACGAACTCCGTTTTTGACGTTCTTTATATGCACGTGTAGGTAAAAACAAGATCTATAACTTTTGTTTAGACTCCGTTGGCTAATTTTGACTTTATTTTTATTATATATTTATTATATTCTTTTTAGCGGGCAGAGACAGACAAACTCCGTTAGAAAATCATAACTCCTTCGTCTGACGCCCGTTTTCGTCTGTCTTTCCGTCGTTGCACTACTATTGATGAGATCTTCAATTCTCAATTAAAAAGTCTTGGCTAAATATCGCTCGATCTCATATTCGAACTTCAGGATATCTACTGCTAAGCTGAAACTTCGAAAAATCATAACTTCTTCATACGAAGTCAGATTTGGGCGTTCTTTTTATGTAAGCTCTTGGTTTAACGTATTCTACGATTTTAATTTAGATTGCTAAGGCTAGATATCACTCTATCTTAAATTCGTATTTTACGTCATGCAGTGTCGTGCCGGTTCTGTCGCGAAACTTCGACAGGTCATAACTTTTTCGTTATAACTCGAATTTTAGCATTCTTTATATATTCGGAAACCTCGTCATGACCACTACCACATCCTTCATAGATATCGAGATTATCTAACATTTCATTTTGACGCTTATTTTTATCCTTAATTCATTTAAGTCACACAACTAAGCACAAAACACATAATACTCAAATAATACATCTTTATTATTTCAAGACGGGTTACAAAGGTTAACCTAGACTATTACATCGCTATTAACGAAAAGCCCAGAAACAAGGGTGTTACAATTCTCTCCACCTAAGAATGATTCCATCCCCGGAATCACACATCAACAAACAAATGCGGATAGCGACTCATCATGTCACTCTCTATCTCCCAGGTGAGATTTGGCTCATTCGTATGTTTCAAACGGACAAGCACTAACTTGACCATCTTGCATCGCAACTTCTTAGTCTTTCGGTCAACGATTGCCTCTGGTTCTTCAATCAACCTTTTGTTCTCATCGATTCTCAACTCCGAAAGTGGAATCATGTCGGGAACTTCTCCCGTGAACTTCCTCAAATAACACACATGGAAAGTGTTAAGAATTCCATTCAGTTCTTCTGGTAGTTCAAGCTTGTAAGCTTGGTTCCCAATCCTCTGAAGAACTTTAAATGGTCCAATAAACCTTGGACTTAATTTTCCCCTTTTACCAAATCTTATAAGTCCCTTCCACGGCGAGACTTTAAGCAAAACCGAATCTCCAACTTCAAAAGTCATCGGTCTTCGCTTGTTGTCAGCATAGCTCTTTTGACGATCCTGAGCTGCTAACATTCTCTCCCTAATTGTTTTCAACTTTTCAGCAGTTTGATGGACTATCTCCGGTCCCATAAATTGCTTTTCCCCAGCCTCAAGCCAACAAGACGGCGTACGACACTTCTGCCCGTACAAAGCTTGATAAGGTGCCATCTTAATGCTCGAGTGGAAACTATTATTGTAGGAAAATTCTACCAAAGGTAAATGTTCATCCCAATTACCTTGAAATTCCAGTGTACATGCTCTCATCATATCTTCAAGTGTTTGTATCATCTGTTCGCTCTGACCATCAGTCTGTGGATGGTAAGCTGTACTCAAACACAACTTGGTACCCAATTCCTCTTGTAGACTTTTCCAAAATCGTGAGGTGAAACGACTGTCATGATCTGACACAATCGTTAACGAAACACCGTGAAGCCTCACAATTTCCTTCACGTAAGAATTCACAAGCTTATCCATAGACCCTTTCTCCTTGGTTGCTATGAAATGCGCACTCTTAGTGAATCAATCAACGACCACCCAAATCATGTTGTAACCATTCTTTGTTTTAGGTAGTTTAGTGACAAAATCCATAGCAATGTCTTCCCATTTACCCATAGGAACACGTAAAGGTTCTAAACTCCCATATGGTTTCTGATGTTGTGTCTTGACTCTCGCACAAGTCACACACTCGGCCACATACTTTGCAAAATCAAGCTTCATCGTCGGCCACCAGTAGTAGGGTTTTAGGTCCCTATACATTTTAGTGCTACCGGGATGAATCGAGTACACGGTTTTGTGAGCTTCTTCCATCAGAAGATCTCTGACTCCTCCCGTATTAGGTATCCAAATCTGATCTTGGAACACCTTCAGTCCATGACTGTTTACACCGAACACCAATGTTTTGCCCAAACGTTCCTCTTTTCGGTCATTCTTCCCAGAAGCTTCCTCTTGAGCTTTCTTTATACTCTCCATAATTGTCGAGACAACTTCTATTCTCAACGCTCTTGGCCTTTTTCTTTCAAGATTGACTTTCCGACTGAGAGCATCAACAACAACATTTGCTTTACCGGGGTGGTAAAGTATCTCGCAGTCGTAGTCCTTGAGTAATTCCAGCCAGCGTCGTTGCCTCATATTCAATTCCTTCTGATTAAAGAGATATTGGAGACTTTTATGATCAGTGAAAAGTTTGCACTTCGTTCCATAGAGGTAATGTCTCCATATCTTTAGAGCGAAAACTACCGCCGCCAACTCCAAGTCATGAGTCGGGTAGTTCTTTTCATGCTCTTTCAACTGCCGAGACGCATATGCGATCACCTTTTCCCTTTGGGTCAAAACACAACCCAACCCAACACCTGACGCATCGCTATAAACAACGAAGTCTTCAACTCCATCGGGTAGAGAAAGTATCGGTGCCTCGCATAGTTTCTTCTTTAACTTCTCGAATGCTTCTTTATGCTTATCACTCCAAGCATAAGTAGCTCCTTTGTGGGTCAAAGCTGTCAATGGAGTAGCGATCAAAGAAAAACCTTGGATAAACCTTCGGTAATATCTGGCTAATCCCAAAAAGCTTCGGATCTCTGTGGGACTTTGTGGTTGTTCCCACTTCATTACAGCTTCAATCTTTGCTGGATCAACCATTATCCCTTCTTGATTGACCACGTGACCCAAGAATTGGACTTCTCGAATCCAAAAATCACATTTGGAGAACTTAGCATATAGTTTCTCCTTCTTGAAGACTTCTAACACTTCTCGCAAGTGTCTGCCATGCTCCTCTTGGCTTTTCGAATAATCAGAATGTCATCTATGAACACTATCACAGATTTATCTAGGAACGGATTACAAACCCTGTTCATTAAATCCATGAATGCTGCTGGAGCATTGGTTAGTCCAAACGACATAACCAAAAACTCGTAGCGTCCATATCGTGTTCTGAATGCAGTCTTCTCTATATCCTGCTCTCTTACTTTCAGCTGATGATATCCTGACCTAAGATCGATCTTCGAGAAATAGCTCGAACCTTGTAGTTGATCGAACAGGTCATCAATCCTCGGCAACGGATATCTATTCTTTATTGTTGCCTTGTTCAGCTCTCTTTAATCGATGCGCATTCTCATACTTCCATCTTTCTTCTTTACGAATAACACCGGAGCTCCACAGGGTGATGAACTAGGTCTTATGAAACCTTTGTCCAATAATTCCTGAAGTTGCATCATCAGCTCCTTCATCTCCGTTGGTGCTAACCGGTAAGGTACTTTTGCTATTGGCGTCGTCCCTGGTAACAAGTCTATTCTAAACTCCACTTGTCTATCAGGCGGTAATCCGGGAAGATCTTTGGGAAATACTTCCGGATACTCACATACGACATGAATGCTCTGCATCGCCTTTTTCTCCTTCTTAGCATCTATCACAAATGCTAGATACGACGTACATCCTTTGGCTAAACACTTTCTGGCTTTCATCAATGAAATGATTCCAGAATTTACTTAGCATTTATCTCCATACACCATAAACGACTCTTTCCCTGACGGGTTTACTTTGACTATCTTCTTCTTGCACAATATCTCGGCGTCATTGACGCTAAGCCAATCCATTCCAAGCACGATGTCGAAACCGTTAAGTTCGATAAGCAATAGTTCCTCGTGAAACTTATTCCCATTCAAGTCAATTAAGATGTTTTTCATACGATGGATAACAGGTACAAACTTGCCAATAGAAACTTCGACTAATAAAGCATTATCTAGTCTATCGACAGGCAAAACTAGTTTTCTACCAAATTCATGCAAAATAAAGGAGTAGTTGGCTCCATAATCAAATAAAATTTGGGCAGGCAATTTGTTAACGAGAAAGGTACCTGAAGCAACATCAGCTTCATCTTTAGCAGCTTCCAGTGTCATCTGGAAGGCTCTCGCCTTCGGCTTTGGCAGAATGTTGGGTCTTGCTGCCTCCTTCTTTTTTGGGCAGTCCCTAAACATGTGTCCCTCATCACCACAACCATAGCAAACTTTCTTGGTGAGATTGCATTCATTGGCATAGTGCCCTGGCTTTCCACATTTAAAACATGTGGCCACTACCTCACAAACAACCATGTGCACATAAACATTCAAACATATAACAATTCGCATCCAATCAAACCGATCTAGCAGATCACAAAGCATAACATCGTCCTAACCAGCATACCGACCTAACCGGTCACTAGCATAGCATCATCCTATATACCAGGATTCCGACCTTAACCAGGTCTCTAACATATACCATCCTAACTACCAGGATGCAACATAGCAAAGCAATAACATAACAATGATACCCGGATCACAATCCGATAGAGGGCCGGCCTTGGTGCCGTAGACCCTGTTGATATAGTGAGGATAACTCACCTCCCAACTGCCAACTGAACAGATAAACCCAAGCTGCTCCGACCACTAATACGATCTCCACCACTGGCCAACCACCAAAACATTGAACTCAAAACAAATGCCAACAATTACCAAAATGCCCCTGGAAATCAACTGGTCAACCCTTGGTCAAAGTCAAAGTCAAAGTCAACCCCTGACTGACTCTACTCGCCGAGTCAACCCGATGAATCGCCGAGTCCCCAAGCACAGAACTTCCCCAATCCACGACTTAACTCGCAGAGTCACCTTGAGACTCGTCGAGTCCAACAACTCTGAGTCCTTTCATAGTCGACTCACTGATTCACAGCTCAACCAAAAGAAAGGTTAGGACCTCACGACCAAACTCGCCGAGTCCAAGAACAAACTCGCTGAGTCCAAGGCTATCTGCAACCAACTCGCCGAGTTGTTCTTCCAACTTGCCGAGTTCCTGCCTATCTTCATCCAACTCGCCGAGTTGTTCTTCCAACTCGTCGAGTTCCAGCCTATCTTCAAACAACTCGTCGAGTACACCCTTGTGACTCGCCGAGTACCCCTAGATCTGAAACCATAGAGGCTTTCCAAGCCATGCAGAAGCTCTAAACCATAGATCTACCCTTCTACAAGCCATCAATCATGTAAAGTGGCAAACTTTATGTGGATCCAAGGAGATCTAGGCATTTTACACTCTAGGGCTAGGGTTTGGGAAAAAAGAACTTCACCAACAACTCTTAAGCATGGACTTTATGGCTTTCTGGATCATTAACAACCTAGATCTGAGGTAGCAAGCTCAGATCTTATACCAAACTTGAGATGGACATCATTTATGCCCCAAAACCCCCCACAAATGATAGATCTAGATGCACAAATGCTCAAACAGAAGATTATTACCTCAAATGAAGGCTCCCACTGATGAATGAACCAATTCTCTGCAAAGCCCCTTGCTCCACTCTTCTTGCTCTTCAATTTCCTTCCAAGATTACCTCCTCCAAGGCTCTAATCTCTCACCAAGGAAGGCCCACACGAATTTAGGGTTTCTGGACCTCAAAGGGAAGGTAAGGAGGCTGGGGAAGAAGTGTTATGTTCTTTATATAGGGCTCATCCCCTGAAATTAGGGTTTTCTCCACTCAGCACCAACTCGCCGAGTCCACCCAAGCTACTCGCCGAGTTGGTCACTTAACACGCGACTAGAGTCGCGACCCTACTCGTCGAGTCCACTCGTGGACTCGCCGAGTTGCCCTCTTACACTTACACTTTTAGCCCTTCAACTCTACTCTTGATATTCCGGGATGTTATAGTTCTCCCCCACTTAAATTAGGCTTCGTCCTCGAAGCCTGCGGTAACACAACTTCAGAACTACTCTCACAATGCACCACCTGGCATTAACCAGACCAGGTTCCTCAAAGCACAACCACCGAAACCCAAACCCAATTTCCTTCCTGTGGTGTTCTGACCACCGCTTCAAGCCAGCCACTGGCCTCATCCTCTGATAACCACACTTATCAACTGAGTATTACCCCATGATGCATCACTCGCTCCAAATCACAACAATCACTCGACTCATACGAGCTAGAAATAACCATGAACCACCAGAATTCCCAGCCTGAGCCCAAATTTATCCATTCCATGCTGACATGATGAAACATCCTTCAGCCTCAGAGCAACTCCCATGAGTTTCGCCACCGTAGTCTCATACCCATGCTGAACTGGCTCTAGCATCTTCGGGTTGGGAAAACCCAATACACTGACAACACCTCCAAACATCCCCCAGGATGAATTTCCACCACATACATAAATCCTTGATCAAAATCAAACTGGAAATCCAAGATTCCATCCCTGCATTCCTTCCGAGCATTTTGGCTCTACCCTCGGAAATTCCTTCCGTGACCTCAGCAAACATGCAACCGGATGCGATCCCATACCACAGTCGCAGACACACTGCTCATCAACCATGATTAGGACACCCCAATCATAACTCTGCACTACTGCTTTCACTTCCATGAATTTACACTCCATCTCGGAGCTACATTCCTCTCCCTTTCCTTACCAAGGAAATCCACTTGGCCGTCTTGTCACTAAAACAAATGCCATGATGCTCACCCAATACTACACCATTCTCTTATAGCATAACCACTATTCTATGCACCACACAAGCCCTGGATCCGCTCGCAAGGAATCTCAAGTCCATGCTCTACCTTCCACTCACCATGATCAATACCCGGGGCCAGAACTTCTGACGCTAACACGCCGCGACATACTCAATTCATTTTCTCTTACCGATCTATCAACACATGTAGAGTCTTCAGCATGACTGGACCGCCTTTCCAGGCTTTCAGCCCATCTGGACCACTCTCGGAACCTTCAGCAGGTCTGGACCGCCCTCCAGGGCCTTCAGCCTGTCTGGACCGTTCTCCGAGCCTTCGGCCTGACTGGTACGCCCACCGGCCTTCAGTCTATTTGGACCGCTCAACCAACATCCATCATCCCGAATTATCCCTCCAGGAAAACTCTCCCATGCATATTGTTCTAGCCCTCTAGGGGTTCCAAACTCTATCTCCACCCTACATACTCAATCCCGACCCAATCTTCGGCCTTCCATAATCAATCACCCTTGGTCTGTATCCCGCCCCACATGCCTGCCACTTACTCATACCAGCCTACACTCTTGGTTGTCAGAACCACTGCTAAATCCCAAGCAGCTAAACAACCTCTCATGACCATCGATCTTTCGCAGAATTTTCCAATTCTCCCCCACTTAGAGCACTGACTATCAACCACCGGTCGCCATTACCGACCTCCCTTATCAACCCTACACAACACAATCCCTTACAGGCGATCTGGTTCCCACTAGAACGAGCAACCTTCACAAAATCACATATTATCACGGATCATCACGGCTCGAAAGAAACCCGACCTTCAGCTAACCACTCCTCAGACTGCATATGTTGCCCAACATTCAGACCAAAACGCCAAATTCCCACTAATAACCCTCATGAAAGATAACCAACGAAATTCCTAGCACCAAACCGTAAACCATACTATAACCTTCAAGGAAGAACGAATACAATACCAGAAACCACACAACGAGACTAGCAGATATACAATACTCCAAAATAATCACAAGATAACAAGACATCAAGAAAGAAACATACCCGCAGCTGCATCCGACACTGCCCTGACCTCCTATGCTGTAAGCTGAAAAGCATGACCTTGAGCCCTTGGGGGCTCCGCTCCACCCTGACCTCCACCCGTAATCCTCAAAGTGGCCGGTGCTGGAGCCTGAACCGATCCTGCAGCAAGTTGTGGACAGTTGACCCTCAAGTGTCCAACCTGATGACAATGATAACAAATCCTCAAATCCCGACCCGGGGCTGCCTGCCGACAATCCCTCGCATAGTGCCCCACCTTTCTGCACTTGCGGCATGCACCACCAGACCTACAAACCCCGGTGTGACCCTTCCCACACTTCCCACAAGTGTGGCTGCTCTGATCTCCCAATCTAGAATCAACGATCCTGGACCGTTTCGGCGCCGGCTGCGACTGCACCAGAGCCTGCCTCTGCTCTCGCAACTGCACCTCAATCTCCAACTCACGCCGCCTGGCGGCCTCCTGCAACTCCAACAAGGTCTCGCACCTCTGCGTAGACACAAACTGCCTGATATCCCTCTTGAGCATACTCAGATATCGGGACATCTAAGCCTGCTCTGAAGCGAACTCTAGGAAAAACATTGCCCTCTCAGTGAACATCCTGGTGATCTCCGTCACCGACTCCGAATCCTGCTTCAGCTCCAACAACTCCTGAGCGAATCTCTCCCTCTCAACCTGCGGAACATAACAAGTGCTGAACATCTCCCGGAACTGATCCCATGAAACCGCAGCCCTCTGCGCATCCGAATATGACCCCGTGGTCAATCTCCACCAATCCTTTGCCCCGAGCCTCAACAGGTTCAGAGCACACCTCACCCTTTGATCAGCAGGGCATGAACACGTGAAGAAACACCCCTCCACGTCCGACAACCATGTCATAGCAACAATCGGGTCCTGAACTCCATCAAATGTAGGAGGCTTCGTATTATCAAAGTCCCGATACTGAAAACCCCGACCAGATCCTCCCCCTGCCGCTGCTACAGCCATTGTAGCCGCCGCGGCAGCCATCTCTATAAGAGCCGCATAGCGCTCATCAAAATACTCAACCATGGCGGTCTTGATCGACCCAAACAGTTCCGGCGACTCAGCCCAGAACAACACAGCAACCTCATCATGCAGGATCTCACGAATCCTCGCATCCAACTCGCACGTGCTCATCTGACCAATAACCTTGGGCGGTACTGACCCTCCCTGACCTCCCTCTCCTGCTCCCGATCCTGACTCGGATCCGCTCCCAGCATGCCTCGTAACCACCATACTGAAAAACACCACAAGATCTCAGATACTTCCCACAAACCCGGGAACCAACTCCCAACCCAACCCTAGAGGTCATGGTTTCTTTGATACGCGTATGGGTCCTGTGCTTTCAGTAGTACGGGCCCATACTACCTTCCACACCTACCCATATTTGTATCAATTATACCATAACACCCTAGTAAAGAACATACATAACAAGCACTCAACCCTCACTCCTCGAGGAACACTGGAAATCTCCCACAAAGGAAACCCTAGGCGAACAGGCATCATAAATCAGGCAACATTATCATGAAATCCTGAAGATCCCTAGCCTAGTACTAGCATGCTGTTCTATCAAAGCTCAAAACAAATATCATGTATGGTATTTTGGGGTTACTTACTGGCTCCGACTGATCGTACCTCCACGTCCTCCTTTACTCATTTTGAAAACCATTTTAAATTCTCTTTTGAAAACCTTCCTCGATTTGAGACTGGATTCACACAAATCTTCCTCCAATTCACTCAAACCAAGGCTCTAATACCAACTTGTAACGACCATAAAATTTCAACCAATTTAAACTTTTCGAAAACAACCCGATTTCATAAAATTATTACAAAAAGGTTTTCAATACAATTATTTTAGAGTCTTCCCAGAATCAAATCACAAAACATAATCATGAGGAGCAGTACGATCATGCCTTTGCCTTGCTACGGTCTCCTGAAGAACCTGAAAAACATTAAACCACAACTGTAAGCCTGAAAGCTTAGTGAGATATCCCCAAAATACGAACCACAAATACCATACACGCACAACATGCCAGAACGTAACAGATCACATAACAGCCATGCACTTCGGGTCTACTGGGTGACTGGACCGCCGCACCGGCCATCAGTCCACCTGGTCCACCCTCCGAGTCTGACCATCTACATCGAGTCTACAGTGTGATTGGTCCGCCCGCATCGGGCCTTCAATCCACCTGGTCCACTCCCTGAGTCTACAGTATGACTGGTCCGCCCGCACTTGGCCTTCAGTCGGCCTGGTCCACTCTCCGCGCCTCGGCACGTCTGGTCCGCATCCGGACCGCTCGCTGGGCCTACGGGATAACCGGTCCGCCCTGGGTATGTTGGCCTACAGCACAAAGCAGGTCCCGCCTCAACCCAACCCCAGTCCAAACAACCATGTGCACATAAACATTCAAACATATAACAATTCGCATCCAATCAAACCGATCTAGCAAATAACAAAGCATAACATCGTCCTAACCAGGATACCAACCTAACCGGTCACTAGCATAGCATCATCCTATATACCAGGATTCCGACCTTAACCAGGTCTCTAACATATACCATCCTAACTACTAGGATGCAACATAGCAAAGCAATAACATAACAACGATACCCGGATCACAATCCGATAGAGGGCCGGCCTTGGTGCCGTAGACCCTGTTGATATAGTGAGGATAACTCACCTCGCAACTACCGACTGAACAGATAAACCCAAGCTGCTCCGACCACTAATACGATCTCCACCACTGGCCAACCACCAAAACATTGAACTCAAAACAAATTCCAACAATTACCAAAATGCCCCTGGAAATGAACTGGTCAACCCTTGGTCAAAGTCAAATTCAAATTCAACCCCTGACTGACTCTACTCGCTGAGTCAACCCGATGACTCGCCGAGTCCCCAAGCACAAAACTTCCCCAATCCACGACTTAACTCGCCGCTCTTAGTCCTTTCACAGTCGACTCACCAAGTCATCCATTGACTCACCGATTCACAGCTCAACCAAAAGAAAGGTTAGGACTGATGGGTTTTAGCCATAAGAACTTTCCTATGTGCGCATGCAAAACCCTAATGCTTGGATCTAGGCTTTCAAATAAACATGCTTTGAATCCAAGTCTTCTAATGCCTAATTAGGTTAAATAACAATATTAAAACAGATCTAGAATCATACCATTGAGTTCCTTGTTGATCTTGAGGTCTTGGAGCTTCTAGAGTCACAAATGTCACTCCTCTAATGGCTTAGAAACACCAATAGCAAGAAGAATGATTTAGGAGAGAGGAGAGGGGAGGAATTCGGCCAGGGTTCTCTTACTTTATGAGATGTATCGAATTCCCTATGCCATGGGGTCTATTTATACTTGTAGACTCCTTAAGGGTTACAACCTAAACCCTAATTAGATAACTTAGACTTTAAGTTAATCCATATCCTTTCCTTGATAACCCTTTGGACGATTTTGGCTTATCCTAGCCCTAGAAATCGTCCAATCCTATATCAATAAGGATTTACAGTCTAAAGTTTAACTATCAAACAATTGACAGTTTATACCCCTTTATTTAATTAATCTCTTTAAGACACCAAATTAATTCTAATTAATTCTATGACTTATATTAATCAAATAACAAATATATTATTCATTATATTATTCTCATAATATATTAATAATATTTACTCTCTCTTAATAAATCATCCTATCAAGTAGCTATGGTGAAGGCAACCCAAAAGGACCATGCACAACCGGGTCAAATACTTGTCTAATATAGTTGCAGCCTTAGACACTATTCCAACAGTCTCCCAGTTGGATAAGTCTAGTAACTATATTTACATGTACAATTCGGTTTGCAATCGTAGCTCTCAAAGATGCTGTCAACTCTGATCTAATCAATCTTGTCCTTTAGATAAGGGAACGTACAGTCCTCTGTTAGATATCATGCTGACAATCCTATGGAATGGTTAGTCAAGCATTTAGGTTTCTCGATCTCTGATTTATTTGACATAGAACTTAATCGAACACATCAATTCAGTTCTGACCGGGCCCGACACATAAGTCAAATCAAATCATCGAGCGGCCGAGATATCGCTTTTACCTTCTTAGATAAAAGTTACAGATAAACTTTGACTTATATGCATTTACTTATTCATTAACCAACTATTCACAACAATACGTTTTATAACACCAAGTTACTGATGCGTTTTCGTATTATCAATGTACAATCAATTAACAAATAACAAACCATATATCTAGGTTTTAAGACTATATGATATTATCGTCTTGCGATCACCTTTTATATCGTATTCCATAAGGTGATTCCAGCAAGCGCTGGTTTATTCCAATGCTCAAAACGAGTTCATAAGCACTCATGAACGTTACAGCAATCCTTTGCTATGTCTAACACCATTTAGACATTCTACACACCAATTCATGACAATCTTCATTCATATCTACTCCCAACATATGAACGATTGTGGACCATTTGAACAATTCGATTATTCCTAATAAACTCAATTATTCTGGAAGTCAAAACATGCAAAGTGAAACAATAGCTAAACAATTAACATAAGATAGTAACATTAATCATAAATAAAACTTCTTTATTTAATCATCAAATGTCAATTACATTTATCTATTACACGTTTCTAATACTATCTAATCTATGCTAATATCATCCTTCAGCCCAATACTCCTAGCATGCTGCAAGTGCTTAACCCTACTCAGTCCCTTCGTAAGCGAATCTGCTGGGTTATCTTCTGATGATATCCTCTTCACTACGAGTTGTCCTTCTTCTACACGATGTCTAATGAAGTGATACTTTCTGTCGATATGTCTTGATCTACCATGATCCCTCGGTTCCTTGGTCAAGGCAACCGCGCCTTCGTTATCACAGAAAATCTCCATTGGCTCCTTTATGGAAGGTACAACTCCAAGATCACCGATGAAGTTCTTTAGCCATATTGCCTCCTTCGACGCTTCGCTCGCTGCAATGTACTCTGATTCGCACGTTGAATCAGCTACGATCTCCTGTTTGGAACTCTTCCATGTCACTGCTCCTCCATTTAGAGTAAAGACCCAGCCCGACTGCGAACGGTAATTGTCCCTGTCGGTCTGAAAGCTGGCGTCGCTATACCCTCGCACCTTCAAGTCATCACTCCCTCCGAGGACTAAGAACCATTCCTTCGTCCTCTGAAGGTACTTAAGGATGTTTTTCACCGCAATCCAATGTGCTTTGCCAGGATTCCCTTGATATCTGCTAACCATGCTCAAAGCGAAAGCTACATCAGGGCGAGTACAAGTCATAGCGTACATGATTGAGCCAACTGCGGAAGCGTATGGTACTCGGCTCATTTCTGCTATCTCAGCTTCGGTACTCGGACTTTGAGTCTTACTCAATTTGGCATTACTTTGTATCGGTAGTTCTCCCTTCTTTGAGTTTTCCATACTAAAACGTTTTAGTACCTTCTCTAAGTAAGTATTCTGACTAAGTCCAATTAGTCTCTTACTTCTTTCTCTTACTATCCTTATTCCCAAAATGTAAGAAGCCTCTCCGAGGTCCTTCATAGCGAAGCACTTCCCGAGCCAGGACTTAACTTCCTGCAGAGTCGGGATGTCGTTTCCTATGAGTAATATGTCATCGACAGATAGAACGAGGAAGCTTACTATACTCCCACTGGCTTTGACATATACACAAGATTCGTCTTCGCTTCGTACAAATCCAAACTCTTTGACTTTCTCATCGAAGCAAAGATTCCATCTGCGAGACGCTTGCTTAAGTCCATAAATGGACTTCTCAAGCTTACACACTCTATTCGGATGCTTCGGATCCACAAACCCCTCTGGCTGAGCCATGTAAACATCCTCGGCCAACTTTCCGTTAAGGAAAGCGGTCTTGACATCCATTTGCCAAATCTCATAATCATGAAATGCGGCAATTGCTAGCATCACTCTAATAGATTTAATCTTCGCAACTGGTGAGAAGGTCTCATCATAGTCAACTCCGGGAGTTTGAGTAAAGCCCTTCGCAACCAATCACACTTTATATGTGTGTACGTTCCCATCCACGTCGGTCTTCTTCTTGAAGATCCATTTGCACCCAACGGTCTTACGTTCGGGCACGTATGTCACACCCCGAAAACCGAAGGCGGAAACATTTCCGGGGTTGACTCCACGTTGAATATCAAATCCAATGCACATAGTAAGTAAAGTAAAACAACCATTACATTACATAATAAAGTTTTTACAGTTGTTTCAAAAGTAAAGTTTATACAGTTGTGATACATAGTATATATAGACAAAATGAAACGGGTCTTCATGTACTCCATCTTCTGATCAAAAGAAATCTTCGGGTACCTGTTCTATCGCTGACCTGAGAACACAAGCGGTTTGAAAATCAGCATAAAGCTGGTGAGTTCATAAGCGGTTTTTGTTTGTAAACATGATTCGAGTTTCCTTTCTGTTTCTGAAATGTCGTATGTACAAAGAAAATCCCATATTTTCTTAATAGTTAGTTTTTGATTCACAATTGAAAGGTATGATAAGTTTGTACATTGAAAACATGTTTATTCATGTGAAAATGTATAGTTGGTTATCTGACTGATTAAACTAATATGTTTGCTTATCATGTGTTACCAGGAAAGTCCCATACTTTCCTTATTGTGTATTACAAATTGTAAAAGATGTAATGTTATCCAGTTTGTTACTCTTCTAGTTAGGTAAGTGTTACCCAGAAAAGCCCCATGCTTTCCTGCATTTTGGTTTCAAATGTAAACGATGAAAAGATGTAAAAGATGTAACTGTGATTTGGTTCCCATGTTTTCCCCAGGAAAGTCCCATACTTTCCTGAATGTTAGTTACAGTGTTGTGAAAGATGTAAAAGATGTAAAAGATGTATAAAGTGATTCATTATTACTATAAGTAAATCTCTGTTATCCTAATTGCGAGTTCCATAACCATACAATAGACTAAAACCTGTGGCAATAAGTAGTCCACATGTGGCAATAAGTCGTCCACATACTTATGACTTTCGTCACCCTTGAACCATTTCGGTTCGGCTGTAGCTAGTAGCCAGGTGTGGGGTAGTCAGCCCCGTATAGATCTATACACTTAAGTCACGCTCTCTAAATACCAGAGATTCTGGTTATGGGTGTAGTCCTCCACTCGCGTACCTTGGTGGAGTGTTCTCCAAGGACGTGTCTCCAATTATACATGATTAACAAATTTACTAGTAATAATATGATAGTCCTCCACTCGCGTATATATGTGGAGTGTTACCGAGGACAAAACAGTGTACAGGTATTATATTCAAGTGTCTTATGTAATGCTTTTAACTAATAAAATGTGGAAAATCATTTGTGAAATATATGTAAAACATAACAGTTTAAAGACCTATTTCACAAATATATGTTACGTGATCTGCATGTTCAAATGCTTATCAGTTGTGGTAATCAGTAACAAAAGCATATGAATTAATAAACACGCATCTGAAAACATGTTTTGAGTACAAGAATTCCCTTGTACTTTGCTTGTGTTCCCCCCTAAAACAGTGAAAACAGTGAAAAAGGGTAGGGGTATGAACTCACCGGACTCGGAAACGTGTCGGTTTTGAATGCTAGTCGTTGCTTCGGGGTTTGATTACTCGCGATGACCCTATGTAAAATGAAATAATGTCCATATATATACAATTAGGGATACATTCACTAATCATATGGAACATTACACTCCAATGAGGTTAAACACCTTAAAATGAGCGTTTGGAGTGACCTGGGTGGCGTTTAAGGACTTGTAAAGGCACTAGGGACTTGGGACTTGAGTTTACTCTCCATAAGTAAACATTTAAATGAGTTTACAACCACAAAACACACACATACATGAGTTTACGGCCGTAAACTCACGTGGGTGTGGTTTTGGGTGTTTAAATGGCTTAAATGGCTTACATGGACATGGGAAATGATTCTAGGCTTTGTTCTAAATGCATGGAACGGATTGAAATCACTAAAATGATAATTTTTATGGGAGTTTACGGCCTAGCATAGGCTCCTGTCCGTAAACTCCTTAATCCTTATGAAAATGATGTTAAATGTTGTTAAAACAAATCACATGTGATTCTAAAAATTCCCACAAGCCTAGAAATGAGTTTGCAAGTGACATATAAGGGATTTATGGAGTTTACGGCCCATGAAACCCCCTTCATGGCTGTAAACTCTAATATGACAAGCTACAATGTGTTTCAAGGGCTGAAACTAGCATAGAATGGCTTCTAAAATTCATCTAAAGGCTGTAGGGGTGTTTAGTTTGCATTCTAACACCAAAGATTTTGGAGTTTACGGCCCAAGAACAGGTCTTGGCCGTAAACTCTTAGAAACCCCATAAAAGATGTGTTTAAGGCCTTCAAAGTATTTTTGGTTGGTCCCTTGATTTATTCCAAAGCTTTTGGTGGTGTTGGATGGCTTTCTAACACCTTAGAATTGGTTTTATGTCAAGTTTTGGGGAGTTTACGGCCCAAGCACTATCCTTGGCCGTAAACTCATCTAAGTCCCCCAAAAATCATGTTTCAAGTGTCCAAATGCTAATACCAAGGTCCTATAATTCATATCTAAGCCATAAAGGTGATTTGGAAGGGTTTAAGGGCATGAAAAACCCCATTAACATGAGTTTACGGCCTAAGCTTATGCCTTGGCCGTAAACTCCTTCAAAGTCCTCAAAATCAAAGATTTACATGTTCTAAGTCCATATCTTGAAGTCCCTTAGCCATATCTAAAGTCCAATTGAGTTTTGGAAGGAGTTTAAGAGCTTAAAACCCCATAAAATGGAGTTTACGGCCCAAGCTTGCTCCTTGGCCGTAAACTCATGTTCTTGACCCCAAAACTCAATTAAGTCATCAATTTGAAGGCTAAAGATGTTGAATAACATGCTAGAGAGGTTACCTTAAAGATTTGAAGCCTTAAACTTGTGATTTGGACCTTAATTCTAGCTTGGAGGAGAGAGGTTGTAAGAGTTTAGTGAGAATTTGGCCAAAGGCTTCAAATGGAGTCCAAATTATGTTTATATAGTGTTCGGGAATTGGACACGATAGAATTCTACCCGATACCGACGTTAAGTGAGGTTTTTGGTCGTACCCGATTGAGTTACCGTAACCCGATATGGTAATTTCTAGAAATATTCCGATCACTAAAGTTGGGTGTTAAAATGATTTCTATATGTATTAAGACACCCATTAAGTCATTTTAAGTCAATATAAATTAATGACTTAATAAAATGGCGAATATTGGAAACTAAATTGAGAATGACGTTTGGTTGATCGGATCGAATTACAAGTTGTGGTACAGGAATTGACATGAAATTTCGGGTTGTTACATTATCCCCCCGTTAGAGGGAATTTCGTCCCGAAATTCAAAGTTTAAAACACAAGACAAGATACAAATCATGGATTAGAAAAGAGTTGTGGATATTTTTGTTTAATCGAGTCTTCTCGCTCCCAAGTGAACTCCGGTCCTCGCTTGGCATTCCAGCGAACCTTCACCAACGGGATGCGACTCTGTTTCGTACGTTTGACTTCTCGATCCATGATTTCGATTGGTTCCTCCACAAAGTTAAGGTTTTCATTGATCTCGATCTCGTCTAAGGGAATTGTTAGGGTTCCATCGGATAGGCACTTTTTGAGATTTGAAACATGGAAGACAGGATGAATGTTACTGAGTTCGTGAGGTAACTGAAGTTTGTAAGCAACTGGACCGATCCTGGAGAGGATCTCAAAGGGTCTAATGTACCTTGGATTAAGTTTCCCACGCTTACCAAAACGTACAGTGCCTTTCCAGGGCGAGACTTTTAACAGAACCCGATCTCCAACCTGGAATTCAAGGGGTTTCCGACGATTATCAGCGTAACTCTTTTGACGATCACGTGAGGCTTTCAGTCGGTTACGGATTTGAATGATCTTTTCGGTGGTTTCGCGGATGATTTCAGGACCAGTGAGAGCACTGTCGGGAACTCGATTCCTGGCTAACTGTGTATCCCCCACCTCGGCCCAGCACAGAGGGGATCTGCACTTACGACCGTATAGGGCTTCGAATGGAGCAGCCCTAATGCTGGTGTGGTAACTGTTGTTGTACGAGAATTCGATCAAGGATAGATGAGTGTCCCACGATTTTCCAAAGTCGATGACACATGCCCTAAGCATGTCTTCCAAGGTTTGAATTGTTCTTTCACTTTGTGCATCGGTTTGAGGATGATATGCCGTGCTCATATCTAGTTTGGTTCCAAGGGCTTTCTGAAGGGATTGCCAAAATCTGGAAGTAAACCTGCTATCTCGATCAGAGATAATGGATACAGGTACACCGTGTAGACGTACTACCTCTTGGATGTAGATTCGCGCAAGTCTTTCCATTTTGTATGATTCTTTAATTGGAATGAAGTGAGTGGATTTTGTCAAACGATCGACAATTACCCAAATGGTATCGTACCCACTAGAACACTTGGGTAGTTTGGTGATGAAATCCATGGTAATCATCTCCCATTTCCACTCAGGGATCTCGGGTTGTTGAAGCAGACCTAAAGGTTTCTGATGTTCGACTTTGACTTTGGCGCAAGTCAAGCACTTGCCCACAAATGTAGCTATCTCAGCTTTCATGTTTGGCCACCAATATTGTTTCTTGAGATCCAAGTACATCTTGTGAGAACCTGGGTGAACAGAGTATTTAGTTTTGTGCGCTTCTTCCATGACTATTTCTCTGAATCCTCCGGATTTGGGAATCCAGATTCGATTCATGAAACAGTGAACTCCGTCACCTCTGATCTCAAGTTTCTTTTCCATTCCTCTCAAAGCTTCCGCTGGCACGTTCTCAGGTTTCAGGGCATCTAACTGAGCTTCTCGGATTTGCATGGGTAGGTTGGAATGGATGGTCATCGTCTGGTTCTTCACTTTGTGGTCTGCACTATCCTTTCGGCTAAGGGCATCTGCTACCACGTTGGCTTTGCCGGGGTGGTAACGGATTTCACACTCATAATCACTGAGTAATTCAACCCATCGCCGTTGCCTCATATTTAAGTCTTTTTGATTAAAGATGTGTTGTAGGCTCTTGTGATCAGTGAAGATTGTGCACTTGGTTCCGTAGAGATAATGTCTCCAAATCTTTAATGCAAAGACTACAGCTCCTAGTTCCAAGTCGTGTGTAGTATAGTTGACCTCGTGTGCTTTCAACTGCCTTGAGGCATAAGCAATCACCTTTCCTCTTTTCATAAGCACACAACCTAAACCTTGATTAGACGCATCGTAGTAGACGACGAAATCCTCTGTCCCTTTAGGCAGAGACAGAACAGGCGCGCTACATAAGGCTTTCTTCAACGTTTGGAATGCAATTTCTTGCTTATCACTCCAATAAAAGGGTATACCTTTCTGTGTTAGAGTGGTTAAAGGTTTGGCGATTTTGGAAAAATTCTGAATGAATCGTCGATAGTAGCCGGCGAGACCCAAGAATTGACGAATCTCTGTGGGTGTTTTTAGTGCCGACCAATTCTCTATTGCTTTGATCTTGGAAGGATCTACATGAATACCTTCCCCACTTACCACGTGGCCGAGGAAAGTTACCTTCCGTATCCAGAATTCACATTTGGAAAATTTCGCGTATAGTCTTTCGGATCTAAGGGTTTCCAACACCAGCCTCAAGTGTTGTTTGTGGTCTTCTTCGCTTCGGGAGTAAACGAGGATGTCGTCAATGAACACGATGACGAATTTGTCTAAGAAGGGATGACACACCCGGTTCATAAGGTCCATGAACACAGCCGGTTCATTGGTTAGACCGAAGGGCATCACTACGAACTCGTAGTGTCCATACCGAGTCCTAAAAGTTGTTTTGGGCACATCACTTTCATGAACTCGCAACTGATGGTACCCTGACCGAAGGTCTATCTTAGAAAAGTAGCTGGCTCCCTGAAGTTGATCGAAGAGGTCATCTATACGTGGAAGAGGGTATCGGTTCTTAACGGTCAACTTGTTCAGTTCACGATAGTCGATGCACATCCGAAAGGATCCATCTTTCTTCTTGACAAACAGAACCGGAGCTCCCTAGGGTGAGGAACTCGGCCTAATGAATCCTTTACTTAGCAACTCATTGAGTTGACTGGATAACTCCTGCATTTCTGCCGGAGCTAGACGATACAGAGATTTTGCTACGGGAGTAGCTCCAGGAATTAGGTCAATACGGAACTCGACTTGACGTTCGGGAGGAATTCCTAGAAGCTCTTCAGCGAACACATCGGGAAAATTGCAGACCTCGGGGATGCTCGCGAGGTCTTTTACTTCTTGATTCTTGTTGATTACATGTGCTAAGAATGCAACGCACTCCTTTCGAAGGAGCTTTCGAGCTTTGATGCAAGAGATGATATGAAGATTGGAACTGGGTTTATCGCCATAGATTATTAGAGTTTGATCCGAAGGAAAATGGAGACGGATAACTTTTTCGTAACAAAGAATGTCAGCATGATTGGGACTCAACCAATCCATGCCAATGATAACATCAAAGCTCTTAATGGAAACGGGCATGAGATCTATAGGAAATGAGTGATCGTTTAAGGTAAGCGTACAACCTATGAATATATCGTTAGCGCGTTCTTTCTCACCGTTAGCCATCTCGACGGTAAACGTTTCAGTTAATGGTTGAGGATTTGGTTTTAGATTACGTTTGAATGCATGACTAACAAAACTCCTTTCAGCACCCGAATCGAAAAGAATACTAGCATATGAGTTGTCGAGAAGGAACGTACCCGAAACAACAGTGGGATCAGCAACCGCTTCCTCTCGTCCCATGGTTAGAATCCTTCTAGTGTTATCAGCAGTTGACTTCTTGGGACAGTTCCTTTTGAAATGCCCAACTTCTCCATAGTTGTAGCAGGCTTGACTAACACCTGCTCCCGACGCTTGGTTGGCTGATTGGGTAGGAGTTCTGCAGAATCGAACTGTGTGTCCTTTCTTACCACAGTTGGTGCAAGACAATTCTCGGCAGGGACCAGGATGATGATGGTATTTGCACTTATCACACAGGGGAAGGTTACCAGCATATTTACTGGTAGGAGTTGAGGCTGTGGATCCCATGACAGAAACTGCAGTAACAGGAGTAACAGTAGCAGCATGGACTGCTACCGTCTGTTGTTTCTTGGAAGATCCTTGAGAAGACTGACCTTTCTTCTTTTTCCAGAATTTCCTCTTTTCACCACTCCTTTGAGTCGGTTCAGAAGTGGTAGTGATTTCCTTAATGTCATCGTTGTGATCAATCAGAATTTGTGCTAAGGTTTTGGCACTATCATAAGTATTCAGACGAGCAGCCAAAACATGACTCTTTGTCGGTTGAGATAACCCCCAAACGAACCTTTCGATCTTTTTGTTTTCAGGAGTGACTAATCCCGGGCAGAGAAGTGCGAGGTCATCAAATCGGGAAGTATACGCAGCAACGTCAGATCCTTTCATCTTTAAGTTCCAAAGCTCGTGTTCTAATTTTTGCATTTCGCCACGAGGGCAGTACTCAGCAATGAGAAGTTCTTTCATGGCCTCCCAGCCCATGGCATTGGCTACAGGTAAGGTCAGAGATTTGACTCGGCCATTCCACCAAGTCAAGGCTTTATCCTCGAAGGTACAAGCCACAAATTTAACTTTATCAGACTCTGCACAAGCACATATTTCGAAGATGGACTCGATTTTCTCAAACCATCGGGATAAGGATATGACACCTCCAGTGCCATTAAAGGATGTTGGTTTCGCGTTCATGAAATCCTTATAAGAATTTCCTCTTTGGTGCCCCTGACTACCTTCAGGGTTTTGAGATTGAGAACCACCTCCTGAACTATTAGAGTTCATCTGCGACATAGCTGCTACCATTGCAGCTGTCATCATCGTTTGGAGTGATGCTAGGTCAAACTGGGGAGGGGGTGGCGGTGAAGAGGGATTATCGTTGTTCTTTGAGCTGGGTCTTTTTCTTGGAGGCATCTTGATCTAAAAAGATCAGGAAAGAGAGGATCATAAGTCCTCTGAATTGAAGCAAGAGATATGGGACAGGAGATATCTCATCAAGGCAATTATAGCATCATACTAAATGAATAAGCAGAAAGGAGTTATTTATATAGAATATTTTATCGCTAGAGTAATAATCAAGAATTAACGCGTATACAAGAATTTCTACAAAGGAACGACTCAAGAAATACTCCCATAGTATTTCATGGTTTGCTGCAGCGACGATTTGTTGTTTGGGATATTGGGTAAGTTTTAGGCATGCCGCATATTACAGTCACTCCCAAGCACATGTTGGCCGTGTCTCGAATTAATATAGTTGGCCAGGCTATATTAAACCTAGACACGACTACATAACTGCCCAGGTTTAACCATAGTACACAACACCCAATTACTTATGTTTGGTTCTACTTGTAGTTACGGATAGCGACGGTTCGGTATACTTATATACTTTTTGAAAATACTTGTAGTTTGAAGATACTTTTAATTCAGAGCACTTAGGCCCCTTTAGTGTTTATAGTTTTATACCATGTAAGGTTTGGTATACTTCATTCACTATAAACAAGGGATCTGATACCAATCTGTCACACCCCGAAAACCGAAGGCGGAAACATTTCCGGGGTTGACTCCACGTTGAGTATCAAATCCAATGCACATAGTAAGTAAAGTAAAACAACCATTACATTACATAATAAAGTTTTTACAGTTGTTTCAAAAGTAAAGTTTATACAGTTGTGATACATAGTATATATAGACAAAATGAAACGGGTCTTCATGTACTCCATCTTCTGATCAAAAGAAATCTTCGGGTACCTGTTCTATCGCTGACCTGAGAACACAAGCGGTTTGAAAATCAGCATAAAGCTGGTGAGTTCATAAGCGGTTTTTGTTTGTAAACATGATTCGAGTTTCCTTTCTGTTTCTGAAATGCCGTATGTACCAAGAAAATCCCATATTTTCTTAATAGTTAGTTTTTGATTCACAATTGAAAGGTATGATAAGTTTGTACATTGAAAACATGTTTATTCATGTGAAAAATGTATAGTTGGTTATCTGACTGATTAAACTAATCTGTTTGCTTATCATGTGTTACCAGGAAAGTCCCATACTTTCCTTATTGTGTATTACAAATTGTAAAAGATGTAATGCTATCCAGTTTGTTACTCTTCTAGTTAGGTAAGTGTTACCCAGAAAAGCCCCATGCTTTCCTGCATTTTGGTTTCAAATGTAAACGATGAAAAGATGTAAAAGATGTAACTGTGATTTGGTTCCCATGTTTTCCCCAGGAAAGTCCCGTACTTTCCTGAATGTTAGTTACAGTGTTGTGAAAGATGTAAAAGATGTAAAAGATGTATAAAGTGATTCATTATTACTATAAGTAAATCTCTGTTATCCTAATTGCGAGTTCCATAACCATACAATAGACTAAAACCTGTGGCAATAAGTAGTCCACATGTGGCAATAAGTCGTCCACATACTTATGACTTTCGTCACCCTTGAACCATTTCGGTTCGGCTGTAGCTAGCAACCAGGTGTGGGGTAGTCAGCCCCGTATAGATCTATACACTTAAGTCACGCTCTCTAAATACCAGAGATTCTGGTTATGGGTGTAGTCCTCCACTCGCGTACCTTGGTGGAGTGTTCTCCAAGGACGTGTCTCCAATTATACAGGATTTACAAATTTACTAGTAATAATATGATAGTCCTCCACTCGTGTATATATGTGGAGTGTTACCGAGGACAAAACAGTGTACAGGTATTATATTCAAGTGTCTTATGTAATGCTTTTAACTGATAAAATGTGGAAAATCATTTGTGAAATATATGTAAAACATAACAGTTTAAAGACCTATTTCACAAATATATGTTACGTGATCTGCATGTTCAAATGGTTATCAGTTGTGGTAATCAGTAACAAAAGCATATGAATTAATAAACACGCATCTGAAAACATGTTTTGAGTACAAGAATTCCCTTGTACTTTGCTTGTGTTCCCCCCCCTAAAACAGTGAAAACAGTGAAAAAGGGTAGGGGTATGAACTCACCGGACTCGGAAACGTGTCGGTTTTGAATGCTAGTCGTTGGTTCGGGGTTTGATTACTCGCGATGACCCTATGTAAAATGAAATAATGTCCATATATATACAATTAGGGATACATTCACTAATCATATGGAACATTACACTCCAATGAGGTTAAACACCTTAAAATGAGCGTTTGGAGTGACCCGGGTGGCGTTTAAGGACTTGTAAAGGCACTAGGGACTTGGGACTTGAGTTTACTCTCCATAAGTAAACATTTAAATGAGTTTACAACCACAAAACACACACATACATGAGTTTACGGCCGTAAACTCATGTGGGTGTGGTTTTGGGTGTTTAAATGGCTTAAATGGCTTACATGGACATGGGAAATGATTCTAGGCTTTGTTCTAAATGCATGGAACGGATTGAAATCACTAAAATGATAATTTTTATGGGAGTTTACGGCCTAGCATAGGCTCCTGGCCGTAAACTCCTTAATCCTTATGAAAATGATGTTAAATGTTGTTAAAACAAATCACATGTGATTCTAAAAATTCCCACAAGCCTAGAAATGAATTTGCAAGTGACATATAAGGGATTTATGGAGTTTACGGCCCATGAAACCCCCTTCATGGCCGTAAACTCTAATATGACAAGCTACAATGTGTTTCAAGGGCTGAAACTAGCATAGAATGGCTTCTAAAATTCATCTAAAGGCTGTAGGGGTGTTTAGTTTGCATTCTAAAACCAAAGATTTTGGAGTTTACGGCCCAAGAACAGGTCTTGGCCGTAAACTCTTAGAAACCCCATAAAAGATGTGTTTAAGGCCTTCAAAGTATTTTTGGTTGGTCCCTTGATTTATTCCAAAGCTTTTGGTGGTGTTGGATGGCTTTCTAACACCTTAGAATTGGTTTTATGTCAAGTTTTGGGGAGTTTACGGCCCAAGCACTATCCTTGGCCGTAAACTCATCTAAGTCCCCCAAAAATCATGTTTCAAGTGTCCAAATGCTAATACCAAGGTCCTATAATTCATATCTAAGCCATAAAGGTGATTTGGAAGGGTTTAAGGGCATGAAAAACCCCATTAACATGAGTTTACGGCCTAAGCTTATGCCTTGGCCGTAAACTCCTTCAAAGTCCTCAAAATCAAAGATTTACATGTTCTAAGTCCATATCTTGAAGTCCCTTAGCCATATCTAAAGTCCAATTGAGTTTTGGAAGGAGTTTAAGAGCTTAAAACCCCATAAAATGGAGTTTACGGCCCAAGCTTGCTCCTTGGCCGTAAACTCATGTTCTTGACCCCAAAACTCAATTAAGTCATCAATTTGAAGGCTAAAGATGTTGAATAACATGCTAGAGAGGTTACCTTAAAGATTTGAAGCCTTAAACTTGTGATTTGGACCTTAATTCTAGCTTGGAGGAGAGAGGTTGTAAGAGTTTAGTGAGAATTTGGCCAAAGGCTTCAAATGGAGTCCAAATTATGTTTATATAGTGTTCGGGAATTGGACACGATAGAATTCTACCCGATACCGACGTTAAGTGAGGTTTTTGGTCGTACCCGATTGAGTTACCGTAACCCGATATGGTAATTTCTAGAAATATTCCGATCACTAAAGTTGGGTGTTAAAATGATTTCTATATGTATTAAGACACCCATTAAGTCATTTTAAGTCAATATAAATTAATGACTTAATAAAATGGCGAATATTGGAAACTAAATTGAGAATGACGTTTGGTTGATCGGATCGAATTACAAGTTGTGGTACAGGAATTGACATGAAATTTCGGGTTGTTACATTATCCCCCCGTTAGAGGGAATTTCGTCCCGAAATTCAAAGTTTAAAACACAAGACAAGATACAAATCATGGATTAGAAAAGAGTTGTGGATATTTTTGTTTAATCGAGTCTTCTCGCTCCCAAGTGAACTCCGGTCCTCGCTTGGCATTCCAGCGAACCTTCACCAACGGGATGCGACTCTGTTTCGTACGTTTGACTTCTCGATCCATGATTTCGATCGGTTCCTCCACAAAGTTAAGGTTTTCATTGATCTCGATCTCGTCTAAGGGAATTGTTAGGGTTCCATCGGATAGGCACTTTTTGAGATTTGAAACATGGAAGACAGGATGAATGTTACTGAGTTCGTGAGGTAACTGAAGTTTGTAAGCAACTGGACCGATCCTGGAGAGGATCTCAAAGGGTCTAATGTACCTTGGATTAAGTTTCCCACGCTTACCAAAACGTACAGTGCCTTTCCAGGGCGAGACTTTTAACAGAACCCGATCTCCAACCTGGAATTCAAGGGGTTTCCGACGATTATCAGCGTAACTCTTTTGACGATCACGTGAGGCTTTCAGTCGGTTACGGATTTGAATGATCTTTTCGGTGGTTTCGCGGATGATTTCAGGACCAGTGAGAGCACTGTCGGGAACTCGATTCCTGGCTAACTGTGTATCCCCCACCTCGGCCCAGCACAGAGGGGATCTGCACTTACGACCGTATAGGGCTTCGAATGGAGTAAAAGACACCATTTAGATAAGCCAAAATAGAACCATTCTCATTATTAAAAGAAAATCTAAATCCTTGTCTATATAAACCATGAAATGAAATGATGTTTCTAGCCATTTCTGGTGAATAGCAACAATTGTTCAAATCTAAAACTAAACTATTACTAAGCACTAAAGAATACACTCCAATCTTGGTCATAGGCGACGATCTTCTGTTCCCCATGATTAGATTGATCCTTCCTTGCTCCACATCCCTACTTCTTCTTAGTCCCTGCACATTAGAACAAATGTGATAACCACAACCGGTATCAAGAACTCAAGAAATAGCATGATTAGAATCGTTAGATTTGATTGTGTATATACCTGCGAAAGATGGCTTGATCTTTCCTACTTTGCTCGCTTGCAGGTAATCCGGGCAGCTTCTCTTCCAATGTCCTATCTTGTGGCAGTGGTGGCACTCTGCCTCCTTCGGGTTAGAACAGGGCTTAGCGGGATCAACTTTGGTCCCACTAGAAGAGGCACCATCTCGGGCTTTCACCTTGCGATAGTTCTTCGATGAAGCTTTCCTCTTCTTTCCCTTCCCTTGACCAATAGCCAAGACAGGAGCAGTGGACGGATTGGGAGTAGGTGCAACAGACTTGTCCTTGAAGTTGCTCTCAGCGACCCTCAAGAGACCTTGGAGTTTGCTTAGGGTGACCTCTTCTTTGTTCATGTGGTAGGTCATCCTAAATTGGTTGTACATCGGAGGCAAAGAGTGAAGCACCATGTCGATCGCCAAGTCCTCACCGAAGTCAACATTTAACTTGCGAAGGCGGTCGACATACCTTTGCATCTTTTGCAGGTGCACGGTAAGAGATTCACCATGACCCATCTTCGCGGAAATCATGTTGGTGAAAATCTCATAACGCTCTTGTCTCGCGTTTTGGTGGTATCTCTCTAATAAGTCTTGGTGCATCTCGTACGGGTACATGTCCTCGTAGGACTTTTGGAATTCGGAGTTCATGGTGGCGATCATGATGCAATGTACCTTCGTTGCATCTCGCTCATGAGTTTCAAAGGCGGTGATTTCGGCGGGAGTAGCAACTTCGGGGTTGATTTTCTCGAGCTTCTCATCGAGGACATACTCCTTATCCTCATAGCGAGCAATGGTGCGAATGTATCTTATCCATTCGCTAAAGTTCGTTCCATCGAATGTGACCTTTTGGCAAAGGCTCATCAACGTGAAAGAACTAGCAGCAGCGTTGTTTGCGTTCGACATCTACAATTAGAAAAGGACAAAGATAGATTAGAATAAGAATCCCCAATTATCACCCAATAAAAAAAAAATTAGGGCTAGGATCCAACAATAACATTTACATACTAGAAAAGGGATGCCGTAATCTAACATGCAAATAAATTGAAGGTAAGTGAATGACGATTCACTAATTCTCCATCACAAAACTTAAACTATTAGTCCTAAGTGTTTTTGAGAATTCCTAGGTTCGGATGAGATCCATTGAAACTATTCAATGGCATGTTTAAATCTCGATATGCCCCTCTCGTTTGTGACTGGGATGCCGAGGATCACAAAGCGGGTGTGAATTACCATGCAAATTCACATGGTGCCTTCATTGTAACGATCACCTATTCGATGTGCCGGTAAACCACACACGCTCCATCGAACTATGATAAACAATGAATCACCCTTTGCCACCTTCGCTTAGAACCAATTAGTGTGCCGGTAAACCACACACGCTCCACTAACATCTTAGCAAGGTGCAAAGTGTAATTTCATTGGATTGCATCAATTCACTTTTCCTAAAGTAACTAGGATTGGGAAATTTTAAAAATATGTGTAGTTACTTCGTATTTCTTATTATACTTTTAATGAGAGGATGAGGTTGCCCTATCCTACCCGTTCGGCTAACGACCCTCCACCAATCAAGCAAACGGTGGGTGTGAGTGTACACCCATTAAGCGCCATTTTATAGGCCGCAACCTTATACCCACCTTATAGATTGGCTTCGTGAATGAGGCCTACTAATGGTAAGACTAGCATTTAGTTATACATATATATATATTATTCTAGTAATATCATATTAGTAAAGGGTTGTATTTTAAAACTTTTAAAATCTAGGGTTTGAAATTTAAGTTGTCTAAATTAAAACTTTTAATCACAAATATAAATTTCAAAACTTGAGGGTAGGTTTTAAACATTTAAAACATGGAGGATCAAATAACAAATAATTCCAATTAACAATTAATATCCTAATTATCTATATTTGATTTTATTCAAGATAATTACCAAAATAATTAAAATAATTAATTAATTATCATATAAGGAAATTAAATATTTTATTAGTTGATAAATACCTTTAATTAGATCAAGATAATAGTCATATATATCAAAAAATCGGATTTAGATTGATCTATTATGATTAAGGTAAGTTTCCATAAGATAATTATGAAAAAATCCCGAATCTGGCCATTCCTGACGCCTGGACTCGCCGAGTGCACAAGGGGACTCGCCGAGTCAAGCCTACTCGCCGAGTCCACCTTGGGACTCGCCGAGTCAGTGACTCAGAAACCTAAAAAAAACGAATTTTGCAGGTTTGTTTCAGTTAATCAAGCAACAATTTAAAGAAAACCAAGCTAGGCTTTGATACCACTGATGGGTTTTAGCCATAAGAACTTTCCTATGTGTGCATGCAAAACCCTAATGCTTGGATCTAGGCTTTCTAATAAACATGCTTTGAATCCAAGTCTTCTAATGCCTAATTAGGTTAAATAACAATATTAAAACAGATCTAGAATCATACCATTGAGTTCCTTGTTGATCTTGAGGTCTTGGAGCTTCTAGAGTCACAAATGTCACTCCTCTAATGGCTTACAAACACCAATAGCAAGAAGAATGATTTAGGAGAGAGGAGAGGGGAGGAATTCGGCCAGGGTTCTCTTACTTTATGAGATGTATCGAATTCCCTATGCCATGGGGTCTATTTATACTTGTAGACTCCTTAAGGGTTACAACCTAAACCCTAATTAGATAACTTAGACTTTAAGTTAATCCATATCCTTTCCTTGATAACCCTTTGGACGATTTTGGCTTATCCTAGCCCTAGAAATCGTCCAATCCTATATCAATAAGGATTTAAAGTCTAAAGTTTAACTATCAAACAGTTGACAGTTTATACCCCTTTATTTAATTAATCTCTTTAAGCCACCAAATTAATTCTAATTAATTCTATGACTTATATTAATCAAATAACAAATATATTATTCATTATATTATTCTCATAATATATTAATAATATTTACTCTCTCTTAATAAATCATCCTATCAAGTTGCTATGGTGAAGACAACCCAAAAGGACCATGCACAACCGGGTCAAATATTTGTCTAATATAGTTGCAGCCTTAGACACTATTCCAACAAGGACCTCACGACCAAACTCGCCGAGTTCAAGAATAGACTCGCCGAGTCCAAGGCTATCTGCAACCAACTCGCCGAGTTGTTCTTCCAACTCGCCGAGTTCCTGCCTATCTTCATCCAACTCGCCGAGTTGTTCTTCCAACTCATCGAGTTCCAGCCTATCTTCAAACAACTTGCCGAGTACACCCTTGTGACTCGCCGAGTACCCCTAGATTTGAAACCATACAGAGGCTTTTCAATCCATGCAGAAGCTCTAAACCATAGATCTACCCTTCTACAAGCTATCCATCACGTAAAGTGGCAAACTTTACGTGGATCCAAGGAGATCTAGGCATTTTACACTCTAGGGCTAGGGTTTGGGAAAAAAGAACTTCACCAACAACTCTTAAGCATGGACTTTATGGCTTTCTGGATCATTAACAACCTAGATATGAGGTAGCAACCTCAGATCTTATACCAAACTTGAGATGGACATCATTTATGCCCCAAAACCCCCCACAAATGATAGATCTAGATGCACAAATGCTCAAACAGAAGATTATTACCTCAAATGAAGGCTCCCACTAATGAATGAACCAATTCTCTGCAAAGCCCCTTGCCCCACTCTTCTTGCTCTTCAATTTCCTTCCAAGATTACCTCCTCTAAGGCTCTAATCTCTCACCAAGGAAGGCCCACACGGATTTAGGGTTTCTGAAACTCAATGGGAAGGTAAAGAGGTTGGGGAAGAAGTGTTATGTTCTTTATATAGGGCTCATCCCCCGAAATTAGGGTTTTCTCCATTCAGCACCAACTTGCCGAGTCCACCCAAGCTACTCGCCGAGTTGGTCACTTAACACGCGACTAGAGTCGCGACCCTACTCGCCGAGTCCACTCGTGGACTCGCCGAGTTGCCCTCTCGCACTTACACTTTTAGCCCTTCGACTCTACTCTTGATATTCCGGGATGTTACAAGACTCTGGTCTTCAGTTGTCTAACTGCAAAGACAGTCTTTTCTTTGTTGCTACAATCACAACTTTCAAATACCATCTCCATTTCGGAGATCCAATCCATAATCTCAACAGGCTTTGGGCTTCCAGAAAGACTTGGCGGCTTGGTGCCCAATAAATTATTGTACATTCGCCCATCCTTGTTGTTTCTCCTTTCCGGGTCTTTCCTTCATTCTCCTTGAGTCCCAACTTGACTCATAATGCGACTATTGTTTCCTTCCTCCGATTGTTCGGGAATCAATTCGGGTTCCTCAATAGGTATGATTGGTTCGTCCCTATTTTCATGTAATATCTGTCACATTTCTACCCTTTGTTCGGAAAACATAGCCCGAACCATGTCTTGCACCCCAGCCATTGTTATTGGTTCTGGTGCTGCTGTTACAACAGGTATTTGCTCAATCACTGGTAGTTGATTCCTATTTTCATCCGCGTTTCCAACGCCACTCCTGGTTCTTACCATTTTTGATCTACACACCGAATAAGGTGAAATTAGATCCTCATCCATGGTAGATAATTAAATCATCCTTATCACTCCAAAACGTTTAAATGCTAGTTCTAATACCATCGTCATACGCTTAGAATCCTACACAAATAAGGTTTCCAGATCCGGTTGGCAATAGACCATAGATCCGAACAAATAATATCATAAATGGCAACATATAACATTTAGCACATAAAAGCATTTTAGACAGCTTCCTAAAATATACTAGTGCTCGTGTCTATAATATAACATACACACATCTCACAATCTCCACTTAGCATTCTAAGTTTAAGTCAAGAAATCCTACAAATTCCTAGTTCACTTAAATTAATGCTCTGATACCAACTGTGACATCCCTAAAATCACGGACAGAAAAGACTGGTTTCATTTATGTTTTTAAAATAATTTAAGAGTAAATCCTTTTGATTTAAAAGAGCTGCGGAATTTTTTTCCCTAAACAAAATATGATAAAATAAAGTTTATCAAAGCATTTCATCAAGAGATGCATTTTCATTATATAACAATATTCGGGATGTCATGTTCCGATAAACAGACCAAAAGCATAAACAACAAAAGATAGACCATACAACAGTTACATATAACAACTGGTCTAATATCAAAAGACCTTGATATGTCATCCAACTTATGCTCTCGCGCCACTACCTGTAATACAACAAAACTGAGTGGGTCAGGCTTGGGATCCTGGTGAGCATATAGGGTTTTCAACACACAATAAATAATTATATTTAATTTCAGCAACCAACAATAACCCGATTACCCATTCCCGTTATCCTCACTTTATGTCCCTAAAACAACATCTATCTCAAGGATCTAATCTGGGATTTTCATCGGGACGGACATTACTGCAAGGGGTTTCCTCAACAATAGATGTCCTAAAGGCAACCATGAGGGGGGTAGAGTACACCGGTGAACACATCGTTCACAACACCTACAGGTTATGAACCTGCTAGCGTTCCACAAGACTGTCTAGAAAGAGTCTGTGGTCGTTATCCATACTCCGTTGAATAACTAGATCAAGAACAACAACGTCGAGGCCTCTCATCTGTTTATCACACATCAACTATCTACCCATGTTTTACCCAACATATTAGTAGATAAAAATATATATTTTTATACATAGTTTAAAACCTGTATAGCATTCTCATTCAATACATATTTCAAACAACAGATGAGACACATACACATAACACGTATTTCATAGAGAATAAATCATATCTATGAGATAGAAGAAAGTGAATATACAATCACACATATAACAACAATATATACACATAACACGTATTTCTTATAAAATACTTCGTAATTATGCGTTAGAAGAAAGTAACTACACACTCACTTGATCAGAAGATGATCAGACGGCACTACGACTTGTAGAAGTAGTATTCTTCGGTAGATCTGGAAGATCTTCACACACCGGGTTTCTCACATGCAGAGCTTCGGCTCGGAAACTATTTTCTTCGCGGGATCTTCAAGCTTCAGGACTCGCTTCGGGTCTCAGGATCATACCGGGGCTTCGGGGGGGTTAGAATAGGGCTTAGAGAGAGTATCGGGAGTGAGAGAGTAAGGGAGGAGCAACCAAAATCGGTTGACCCTTGATTTCTATTTATAGGGTGAATTTTATGGGTTCACGTCATGAGTTTCTAATTCTCACGTCGTGGGGATTGATCGTCATTGCATGCGTCATCGTCCACTTGCTTTGTCAGGCGTCAGAAGTCAGTTCACGTCGTGAACTCTAACACAACATTGGGGTTCGCGCCCCAAACTTCAGAAATTCATAACTTTTGCATATGAACTCCATTTTCGACGTTCTTTGTATGCACGCGTAGGTAAAAACAAGATCTACAACTTTTGTTTAGACTCCGTTGGCTAATTTTGACTTTATTTTTATTATATATTTATTATATTCTTTTTAGCATGCCGGGACAGGAAAACTCCGTTAGAAAATCATAACTCCTTTGTCTGACGTCTGTTGTCGCCTGTCTTTCCGTCCTTGCACTACTATTGATGAGATATTAAATTCTCATTTAGAAAGTCTTGGCTAAATATCGCTCGATCTCATATTCGAACTTCGGGTTGTCCACAGCTAAGCTGATACTTCGAAAAATCATAACTTCCTCATACGAAGTCAGATTTGGGCATTCTTTTTATGTATGCTCTCGGTTTAACGTATTCTATGATTTTCGTTTATATTGCTAAGGCTAGATATCACTCTATCTTAAATTCGTATTTTACGCCATTCAGTGTCATGCCGGTTCTGTCACGAAACTTCGACAGATCATAACTTTTTCGTTATAACTTGGATTTCTATATTCTTTATATCTTTGGAAACCTCGTCACGACCACTACCACATCCTTAATAGATATAGAGATTATCTAACATTTTATTTTGACGCTTTTTTTATCCTTAATTCATTTAAGTCACACAACTAAGCACAAAACACATAATACTCAAATAATACATCTTTATTATTTCAAGACGGGTTACAAAGGTTAACCTACACTATTACATCGCTATTAATGACAAGCCCAGAAACACGGGTGTTACATTAGGTGTCCAAGATTTACCCAATCTATTATTTCTTGAACCAACAAATATACATATATACTATCTTATTGCTATTTATTCTTTTTTACCTATTAAGACTTGAACCTTCGATGTATATTTTGGATTAGTGTTTAAGCCCGTAAGTATATTTGGTATATACTTGACCCGGTTGTGCATGGTCCTTTTGGGTTGCCTTCATCAAAGCAACTTGATAGGATGATTTATGGAGAGAAAGAGAGAGAGAGAGAGAGAGAGAGAGAGAGAGAGAGAGAGGTTATTATGGTTTATTAATATATTATATGAATAATATATTAAATGAGAAATCATATTGTTTAATTAATATTAGTCAAGAATGAATAAGAATTGATTTTGTGGCTAAAAGATATTAACTAAATAAAGGGGACTAGAACTGTCAATTATGTGATAGTTGAATATTGGGCTAATGGACTCCATAGAAGTTGGAGTGGACGAAATCTATGGGGAAACCATTACAATTCGTCCAAGGCTTCTAAGGAGGGAGTCCATGGGCTGCTTAGGGCCTAAGTAGTCAGATTAGGGTTTCCTAGTTTGAAACCCTAATAGCCTCACTATATAAGGAACCCCTAAGGCCCCAAAATCGTGTGGAAGTAATCCCTAAGGGTTCTTAGTCGTTTTTGGTGCTCCTCCTCCCTCTCATAAGTCATTCTCTTGCTTGTGGTGTTTGTAAGTCATTAGAGGAGTGACATTTGTGACTCCAAGCTCAAAGACAAGAAGATTCAAGCCATTCTTGAAGAGGTAATCATCTAGATCTGATTTCTTATGTTAATTTTGAAATATGTATGTTAGATCTAGGGTTTATAAGTCTTGGATGAATTGCATGTACAATAGAGAAACTTAGATCCAAGCTTTAAGGTTTGTATGAGCACGTAGGATGTTCTTTTGTATAAAACCCATCAGTATAGATGTGAGCATATTTTTACCAACATCTGATAGGCATATATCACTGAGCTACAAACCATTTGGTTATTTCTTAAAAAGATTTTCTGATTGATTATACAGTTATTGAAAAATTATAAATCTAAATTGGTCGGTGCTAAAGAAAATAAAATAGCTTAAAAGTTTGACAAACAAACCTTAATCAAAGTATTTGGATAATTTTTATGAGGACAAAATTCCACAAAAATTAATCAGTTTTTATTAAAAATAAAAATTGATTTTAAAATTATGGTTTTTTTAATGTACACTTTGTTTACCAATTTGTTACTATTTTGATCAATTTAACAGGTTAATCAGGTTGTCAGTTGGCATGACATGCTGACGTAACATTTTTGATGACGTGGAATACTGATATATCATGATGACATGACATAATATGTTGACATCATATACTCGGTATATATATATATATATATATATATATATATATATATATATATATATATATATATATATATAATGCAGGGACTTTCACCATATTTATCCAAAATTTGATGACTTTTGTGAAGTTTCCAAAGTATAGTGATTAAAAAAAAAGATAACAAAATATAATGACTTTGTGAAGTTTGCATGGTCATGTTAATAAATCAAATATGCTTTAACGTAATTGTGCATTGTTTAACAACCTAAAAAAATCAATAAATATTTAGTTTAACAAAATTTATGTTTAATATAATTTGATGTCACGTTTGAATAAATATTTTTCTGGTAATATAAACATTCTTAAATTTCAACTAATATATGGATAGTAAATATGTGTAAATAGTTTTCAATGATTAAATTATAAGTTTTAAATAGTTGATTGATCAATAGTGGTATTATCTCATTTGTAAATGATAATATCCGTAGAATTTAATATAAGATGACCCTAAGTATGATAAATTTTGATTCTTAGAAAAGGCACAGCATGATAACATTTCTAAGACATGAATTTGTTTGATTTAAATGTAAACACAGGTTACAAGTGTTTGTACTTAATCTACTTAGAACCAAATTATTGTGGAATAAAATTCGAGCTCACCATTCTATGAGGATTTATCTTACCTAAACATTCACAAACAACGTTACTAGACTTGTTAAAATTAACGAGAAGAAAATTGTAATTGTGTCCCGCCCAAAAAAGTTAAAGACAACTTCTAAACTTCAATGTGGTATATACATGTAAAAGTCAATACATTGTGATATATAGTTGAAAACAACCCACGTCTAAAATATATATCCTCTCATTCATATCATTTTTAGTATACAAATTTGTAGCATCTTGTTTCGAAAAGTTTCTTATTTCAGGATTGTGGAGAATAAATGGATCAAGTAATGTCATGGACTTCAAGGGAATAGGATTTAGACCCTATCGGATGTTGATAACATTGATTATGTGATCTAAGCCCTCAGTTTGTGTTTTGGAGTCAAAGGGTAAAATGGGAAAAGTGATGTTTCAGACTTCCTTGATGGATTATGGTTTTTAGTTCGACATGTGTTATGTAACATCTCAAAAATCATAACAAATTTAAACTTTTCAAAACAACCCATTTACTAAAAATAAGTGTTTACATAACAATTGTTTCCAAAAACATTATTCAAAATTAGAGTCTCCCAAGATCAACAACATAAAACCAAGGATGTGTATGGTCACGCCTTCGCCTTCCCACGGTCCTTAGAAGTACCTGAAACAAAACTAAAACTGTAAGTTAACACTTAGTGAGTTCCCCCAAAGTACCACCACATAAACATAACAAACAACAACATGCATACAGAGCCTTCAACATGACTGGACCGCCTCACCGGGCCTTCAGACTAACCGTTCTCCGGGCCTTCGGCCTGATTGGTCCGCCTCGCCGGCCTTTAGTGTATCCGAAACTCCCTAGGTGTCTTGGTCTTCAGTCCCAGCTAGTTTGCCTTAAACCAGTATACCAACACATATCACATATACCATAACAATTAGTAGTTAGCAGACACATGTAGTCATACAGATCTAACAGATCACTACAACATAGCAACATCCTATATACCAGGATACAGATCGAACATATCACTACAGCATAGCAACATCCTATATACCGGGATACAGATTTAACCGATCACTACAACATATCGACATACAGTAAACCGGGATATCAATTCAATGGGCCGTCCTTGGTGCCTTCGACCCGTAAGTACAATGAGGAAACTCACCTGACAGTCTGAATGCAGTCTAAATAACTCCCAGCTCCAACAACGGGCTCAACTTAATCCTAAATGTCAAAACATTTCATATTCTAAATTAATAACATTTTTCCCAAAATACCCTTGGTCAAAAAACTGGTCAAAATCCACAAGTCAACATAATCGAGTCGACTCGGGCTTCATACGCAGGGCGTACTCGAGGTCCGAGGCATCGAGCCCAAATCTGCATACGCACAACGTACCATTTGGTACGCCCAGCGTACCAACATCTCCCTTCTTAACCGATTAGGAGCTTAAAACTCTACTTATCTTGTCCAAATGCAGATCCAAGTCCCAAATAACGTTTTTGACCGTAAGTTTCCAACTTTATGGTCTTGCATGGCCAGTAAGGTCTTAACATGAAAAACCACAACCATTTAACCCATTAAGACCTCAAAACACGTGCATGGAAGGAAAGACATGATCAAGACTACATTTTTATGCTTTTAAACACCTCAAAGTTACTAAAAGGATGGCTTAAATGGATTAGAGTAGCTCATACTCAAAATTCCCAAATAATGGGACCAAAAGGACAAAAACTCCATGGCTAGCTTAGATCTATGCATAGAATCATGAAGTTCATAACTTTATACCTCAAAATGGATCTTGAAGGTGAGGTGTTCCTGGATCTATAAGGTCTTGATCTTCTAAGATGATGCTTCTTTCTTCACCCTTTTTCAAAGGTACCACAAACACACACTTTTGAGCTCAAATGATCACACACAAGGAATTAGGGTTTTAAAGGACAAAATAAATGTTGGAGGCTGAAGAGGGAATGAGGAATGAAGAGTTAATGATGCTTATATATGGACCAAACCCTAAAAATTAGAGTTTGAGCTTTTACCACATATGCCCAACGTATGCGATGTACGCCCAACGTACTAGGATCCCCCTAGTACGCTTAGCATGCACAACGTATGCCCAACATACTAACCTCCTGACGATAATTACCAAAATGCCACTATGTGCCTTTTTGTAAGTTTCCTCGTACCCAAGGGCTAAAAATCTAAAACCTTCATACTTGAGAGTGAATTTTGGAAATACCTCATGCCGAGATGTTATAATTCTCCCCCACTTGAAATAGACTTCGTCCTCGAAGTTTGTTGCAAAAAATAACTCAGGATAAAAACCTCGCATCTCAGACTCGAGTTCCCATGTCCATCCGGAACCCTTCCGGTGCTGCCGCTAAACCTTGACCAAAGATACCACCTTGTTACACAACACCTTCGTCTTTCGATCTAAAATCGTTACTGGTCTCTCAACATAATTTGGTGATCATCAACCTAAACGTCATGCAAAGGAATAACCACATAATCATCAGCCACACACATCCGCAGAAGCGAAAGATGGAAGGTGTTGTGGATCTAAATGAGCTCCTCGGGCAGATCCAACCTATAAGCTACCCTGCCAACCGTGGAAATCACCCGAAATGGCCCAATATACCGAGGCCCCAATTTTCCCCTCTTCCTGAAGCGTATTACACCCTTCCAGAGTGATACCTTTAGCAAAACCATGTCACCGACCTGAAACTCCAAATCAGATCGACGCTTGTCGGCATAACTCTTATGCCGACTCTGAGCTGTCTACAATCTCTGCCTAATTCATTGGATGAGCTCTAATGTCTGAAGGACTGCTTCAGTCCTTCCCAATACTTTGTGATCAATCTCTCCCCAAAAAACTGGGGTACGACACTTTCTCCCCTAAAGAATCTCGAAAAGCGGCACACCGATACTAGAGTGATAGTTGTTGTTGTAAGAAAACTCTACTAAGGGAAGGTAGGAGTCCCAGCTCCCACCAAAGTTTATCACACATGATCGCAACATGTCCTCGAGTGTCTGAATGGTCTACTCACTCTGACCATTAGTCTGTGGATGATATGTAATGATAAGATGCACCCTCGTATCCTCATAGAACTTCTGCCAAAAACAAGATGTGAACCGAACATCTCAATCCGATACAATGGAGACCGGAATACCTTGTCGAGCAACAATCTTGCGTACATACAGATCAACCAATTTCTTGGACGAAGAACTCTCTTGAATGGAATAAAAGTGGGCGCTCTTGCCAGACGATCCATAACAACCCAAATTGTGTTGAAGCCCTTATCCGTTTGAGGCAACTTGGTGATGAAATACATAGTGATATGTTCCCATTTCCACATGGGAACCTCCAATGGTTGCAGCTTTCCATGCAGCCTCTGATGCTTGACCTTGACCATCCGACAAGTCAAGCACCTCTCGACATATCATGCTATCTCTCTCTTTATACATGGACACTAATAAATAAGCCTCAAATCCAAATACATCTTGGTGGCTCTATGGTTTATCGAAAACATGGACTTGTGCACCTCTTCTAGCATAGCCTGCCTGACCCCACCAAAGTCCGACACCCAGACCCATCCATACCGGGTCAATAATCCCCGACTGTCAGTGGCGCACCTATCAACCTCACCCTTCAGTGTCTCCTGCTTCCAATTCTCCTTCTTGACTCTCTTGGTATGAACCTCCCAAATCAGATCAAGAAGCGGAGAATCAATCAATATTCTCATACATAGACTCTCAATAGAGTAACTATCCGTCTTGCGGCTCAAAGCGTCAGCGACTACATTTGCTTTTCCATGGTGATACAGAATCTCGCAATTATAATCCTTGACCATGTCAAGCCACCTATGCTGCCTCATATTCAGATTTGGCTGATCCATGAGACATCTCAAACTCTTGTGATCTGCGTAAATGGTAAATCGGCCGCCATACAAATAATGCCGCCAAATCTTGAGAGCAAACACCACCGCTCCCAACTCCGAATCATGATTCAAATAGGGAACCTCATGCGGCTTCAGCCGTCGAGACACATAAGCCATAACCCTCCCACGCTACATCAGTACCACTCCTAGACCGGAGATGGATGCATCACAAAATACCACAAAGTCCTCAACACCCTTGGTGAGTGTCAACACTAGTGCCTCACACAACTTCTGTCTTAGCTTCTCAAATGCAACTTGTTGCTCAGGTCCCCAACAGTAATCCACGTCCTTCCTCTTCAGACGAGTGAGGGGTATTACAATCTTTGAGAATTCCTGAAAAAATCTCCAATTATACCTTACTAATCCCAAGAAACTCCTGATCTCCGAGGGAGACTTCGGGACCTCCCACTATATAACCGCCTCGATTTTGGCCAAATCGACCAAAATCCATTCCTCATTAACGAGATGCCCTAATTACTGGACCTCTCTTAACCAAAAATCACACTTTGAGAACGTGGCATATAGCCGTTCTCGCCTCAAGACTCCAAGAAGCTCTCAAAGGTGCTCCTTGTGTTGCTCCTTAGTCTTGGAATACACCAAGGTATCATCAATAAACAAAATAACTGATCGATCATCAGCCTGCACACCCGATTCATCAGATCCATAAATACCGTGGGTGCATTGGTAAACCCAAATGGGATCACCACGAACTCGTAATGACAATAACGAGTCTGAAACGCGGTCTTCTCCACGTCCTCCTGTCTAACCCTCACCTGATGATACCCTGACCTCAAATCGACCTTGGAGAACCAAGATGCACCCAGTAACTGATCTAAGAGGTCATCAATCTGCGGAAGGGGATAATGGTTCTTCACCGTCAACTTATTCAACTCCCAGTAATCAATGCACGTCTGATGTGAACCATCCTTCTTCTTGACGAACAAAATCGGGGCTCCCTATGGAGAACTGCTCGGTTTGATGAATTTTTCGCCTAAAATCTCCTAAAGTTGTGAGAATAACTCCTACATCTCAGGTAGTGCCAGTCGTTAAGGTTCCTTGGTAATCGAAGCCATACCTGGAACCAAATTAATCCTAAACTTAACTTGCGTCTCAGGAGGCACACTGGGTAACTCCTCCAAAAACACGTCAGCGAACTCCCTAATGACCGAAACATCTGAAATTGAAGTCTTATCCCCTACTCGAGTGTCTATCACATACGTTTATGATACAAAAGATCAACTTGCACCCAAGTCAAAAAGCACAAGATCAGGCAAAGAGTTCACTAGGAAGGTACATAACATAATTCTAAACATAAGCATATCATAAATAAATCGACATAATATAAATAGAAACATACCAGTAACAATGTATGGCGCTGCCCTGGCCTCCTCGGCAGTGAGATGAAAGGCACAACCCTAAACCCTTGGGGGCTCTGCCCTACACTGGCGCCCATCGGTGATCCTCAAAGTGGCTCGCATCGGGGCCTACGCTGGGTTGGAGGTGATAAATTAACAGTTGAACTTCATATGGCCAACCTGATCGCAATGGTAGCAAATCTTGGTGCTCGGTACTGGGGCCGACTAGCAATAATCCTTCGCAAAGTGCCCCTCCTTGCCACATTTGTGGCATCCAGCAGATGATCAGCAAGAACCCTCATGAACCTTGCCGCACTTCCCACAAGTGCAGCCCCTATGACTCGCAGATCTTACATCAATGGCCTTAAACTGCTTCGCCGCAGTCTCCGACTGCATCGGAGTCTGCCTCTAGTCCCTTGTCTAGAGCTCCAACTCAATCTCCCGCTGCCTAGCGGCCTCCTGTAACTCCATAAGTGTACTATAGCGTTAAGTAGATACAAACTGGCGGATGTCCTTCATGAGCATGCTCAAGTACCGGGTCATCTGAGTTTGCTTGGTAGCAGCAAACTCAGGGAAAAACAACGCTCTCTCAATGAACATCTTGGTGATATTAGTCACCGACTTCATCCCCTGCCTTAGGTCCAGATACTTCTAGGCTAATCTCTTTCTCAACTAAAGGGACGTATCTCGAGCGGAACATATCATAAAACTGCTCCCATGATACAACAACTCTTTGCTCTGGAGTGTATGAATTAGTAACTAGTCTCCACCAATCCTTCGCTCCAGACCGAATAAGGTTCAGAGCACACTTGACCTTCTGGTCAGCTGGGCAGGAGCAAGTAAAGAAACATCCCTCAATATCGGACAGCCACCTCATGGCGATGATCGGATCCTGGACTCGATCAAACACAGGGGGCTTCGTATTGTCAAAGTCTTGGTACTAGAAGGCTCTCCACCCGCCAATCCCCGCAGCAGTGACAACCATGGTAGCTGTAGAAGCAGCAGACTTACAAAGTACAACATATTGGTCATCAAAGAACTCCATCACGACGGTCTTGATAGACCCAAAAAACTCCAGTATCTGCCCCCGGACAATAGAAACAATGTCAACATGAATCATCTCCCTAACGGGATCCTCAGTCATCCCTGGCATATCTTGGCCACTCGTTCCTACTCCTGATACGGATCCTGACTCAAATCATCTCGTAAGCACCATACTGAAAACAAACTAGAAATTATCAAATAAGGCGCATATCATACCATATAATCCATTCCAACAACAAAAATCTAGGGGTTGTGACTTCTTTTCTACACGTACGAGTCTTGTGTTTCAAGTAGTACGGGACCATACTACATTCCACACCTACCCGTATTTGTCTCATAATATCATCACAACAACCCTAATATCACACACTCGGATACACATACATCATATTCTCACTTCCTAGAGAAAGGATAGACATTCCTCAACTGGTCGGTTGACCCCATATAACTCATCCATGAAACTTCCACCAACCCTGTAGCACATGTGTATGCTAATCATACATAACACTGGGTTCCATAGACAATCGAATACTTGATTCTACCTTAAGCCCACAACCAGACAAGGAACAAAAAAATACGGCCAAATCAAACATTATCGGGCTATAAAATCTTAGTTATGTACAATTTGATGCGTACACTAAGAAACTACAGTAATGATGTCAATTTCGTTCAAGAATAACCCTAAGCTATCAGACATCATATAATCAGGCAATTCTACCAAGCAATTCCTGAAGATCCCTATCTTATCACTAGCATGATGCTCTATAACAAATATAATAGTAGATAATTGTGTGGTAACTTAGGGTATACATACTGGCTCCGGTTGATCGTACACATCACATACTTCATTGGTTACTTTTGAAAATCATTTTAAAAACTTTTGCAGTCCCTTAGTTTGAGCCTGGATTAACACGGATGTTCCTCTCATTCTCTCAAACCAAGGATCTAATACCAATTTGTAACATCTAAAAAATCACAACAAATTTAAACCTTTCAAAACAACCCATTTACTAAAAAGAAGTGTTTGCATTACCATTGTTTCCAAAAACATTATTCAAATTCAGAGTCTCCTAAGATCAACAACATAAAACCAAGGATGTGTATGGTCATGCCTTTGCCTTGCCAAAGTCCTCAAAAGTACTTGAAACAAAACAAAACCGAAAACCAACACTTAGTGAGGTCCCCCAAAGTACCACCACATCAACATAACAAACAACAACATGCACACAGAGCCTTCAGCATGACTGGACCGCCTCACCGGGCCTTCAGCCTATTTGGACTACTCTCCGGGCCTTCGGCCTGGTTGGTCCTCCTTCAATCCCAGTTGGTCTGCCTCAACCCAGTATACCAAAACATATCACATATGCCATAACAATACATAGCTAGCTGACAAAGGTAGCTATATAGATCTAACAGATCACTATAGCATAACAACATCCTATATTAAGATACAAATCTAAAATATCACTATAGCATAGCAACTTCCTCTGTATCAATCGCAGTAGCAGGGGGGCATGAAATCTGATCATATTTTCCCCATACATATTTTGACCAGTTCACCATGATGTTCTCCACCGTTTAATGCATTGACACTCAGACATAGGAGAACACCCGATCCATTCAGGATGTGGCGAATCGCGTTGATAGGCTGGAGCAGTCATTCCTATCCACTTCCCGCTAGGTCCAGGATATGTGGGACTACCACTACCGCCACGGTCACTTTCCGCCGCTTAATCCTCCAATTTATGTCATTTTTGCCCTTACCTTAAGCATTCAGGACAATGCTTGTTCTTAAGATTAGGGTGGGGTATTTCCTTTTACTTTTTTGTGAATTTTTTTAATTAGCTTGCATATCATTTTAGTTTTAAGCTAATTTGCATTCATTTTTTTTATATAAAATTCCAAAAAGATTTTATTTTCTTCTTTTCTACTTTTGTTTTTTGCATAACATTTAGCGTAGGGCATTAGCATTCATGCATTTTTGTTGTTTGTGTAGTCTCACCCCCTTGGATGTCATGGAACATGTTCATAGTTATTGTATCATTATTGTTGCAAGATCTTTTTGTCATCTCACACATCGAACTAGAACCATTAGCCGCTGTTTGGGACTTCATACTTGGGATCAATTGCTGGAGCTTAAAGGGGTAAGTGATCATAGCCAGGTAGTTTCATGAAGAATTATGCATGGAATACTAACAACTGTAGGATATACTATAGCAATGGATGTTCTTAGCCCTACAGTCCATGTCGTTGAGAGGATCACACTTGATCATGTTTGAACCGTTAGGATGAAGTATTGGTGCTTGTCCCCGAGTAGAATCCATATCCGGTCTTTTTACAACACCATATTTTTTTGCGATTTTCTTAGGTTTCTAGAGAGTCTTTTACTCCACATTTGGACATTTTCATTATTTTTTTTGGAAAATCGTAAGTTTGAAAAGGAGCTTACATCTTTATGGTCCACACATGGTCATTTTCACACTTAGACCATTCGGATTATTATTATTACCCTTTCGGTTCCACTTACATACTTTTGGGAGCCAGTTTCGAGTCAAAAAATTTTCTTAAAAAAACAAGAAACTCAAGCAAATTCCAAGCGACGTTTATCCAAGATGGGTGAGCGGTTCAATTATTGAACACTTTTTTCTATATTTTGGTCACCCGACGGTTGATATTCATTTATATAGGTATGTTTTATTGTATTTAGATCGAGTTGTGTCCGCAAATTGGTGATGTTAGGGAGACTGTTGAGTCAGATACTACCGGAGGTTTGGGCCAACACTAAGTGAAATGATCCCTACAACAGTGCCCAAGAGACGAAACCCAATCACACATGAGAGTAGTCGGTAGACGTGAGATCACAAAACTTTCGTGATAAGAGTATACACTTAAAGAAGAGCTCCATGCGATCTCATCCTTCTGCTTTCTCCCTACTACAGATGCTCTTCATTGTATGCATGTTCCATTGGGGCTGCGACTGACCATCCCTCATTACTCACCTAGAGGAGTTGTCCTGGCTGTGGTTTATGGTTCCATTGTCATCAGATGAAAAAGTCATGATATAATAGCAAGATCAATTCTAACCATGTTGACTAACGGTGATCAGGTTCTGCGGTCCTATCAATTCTTTTCATTTTTCTTAGGATAGTTCATTTTAGTCTTGTCCTACTTGAGGACAAGTAAGGTTTAAGCTTGGGGTGATTTAATAGTTTTATTTTATTTACTTCTTTTCATCCATTATTTAGTTAATTTCCATGCATATTTTCCTTTTTGTTATTTTATGATTATTTCGGGTACTTCCTAGTTTTGTGAGATTTATTGCAGATTTCATAGAGACTAGTGGAGCGGGAATGTTTGGGATGTATGGAAGACAATGAGGCTTAAAAGATGTCAAGAATTATGGGTTTGGTGATAATGGATTTGATGCTTGGAGTGGGCTTGTCAATTACTTATAGGCTTGGAAGAATTAAACTTTAAATTTGCAAGATGCAGGAGAATTCTCGAGTGTGCGAGGATTGATGATCGGGCGATTATGGAAGCTATGGATCATTTGGAGAAGCCAAATTGGGTTAAAATGAAGAAAAATTGAAGAAAATGGGATAGGAGCTGATTGGACTCAAACTGGGCCAAGTGGGATAAGTTGTGGAGGCCCAATTCTCAAAAAACCCACAATCTGATGCCACCTGCGCACGGCTGCGCAGCCGCACTCGACATTGCAGAGATAATTTCAGGATTTCATATGGAAGGATATATGGGGAAGGTTGGTGTGCATCTTTTGCACACTCTTGCACATCCGAAAATACAAAATTTCTCTCGAGAATTTGGAGAACTTTGAAGCCCAAGAACCCTCAAGAACTTCCTTATTTTGCTCTTGAATCTTGTAGAATGTTTGGTACAATCTTTTCTAACTTTCTTCTCTTGTGTTTAGTCATGTTAGGCTAAACCATATTTGGTTGACTTTGGTGAAATCCTTTGACTAGTTGTTGAATGTTGAAGAATCCATGAACTTGTTCTTGAATCTTTATGGGAATGTTTTATGTTTTAACATATTATGACTACTTGTATGTTTTTAATCATGAGTTTAAATGTGTTTGTGGTGATTAGTTGGCGAATTTCTAGATTACGTAAAGGATCTTCAAATTAGCAAGCAACAAATGATTTTTGTGTTAGTTTTGCTTCACAAAATCATAAAAATATTTTCTCCAACATGGTAGTGAAAGTGTTTGACTCCTCTTGGATTTGGTGACTTTTTGGTTCTTAATGCTAGTTGACTTTCATTAATCACATGCTTAATGGAAATTGTGACTTTGACTAAGGAAATTTTTATGAGCTTCTCTAACCATTTTAATAACTAAGAAAAGTCTAGGTAATCTCAATCTTCTTGGATTACTATAGCCAAATTAAGGATTTAAAACATGTATTGCACCATTGGATTCAAATGATATGTTCATCAAAAGTCAAAGTGAGGAAACTTTAAGTCAACCATCTTTCCCTTATTGAATTTATATCAAATTCTTGTTTTTGTTGAAATTGTCCATTTAAATCTTAGTTTACTTCTAGTTTATTTCAAGTATTTTAAAAGACCAAAACCCCCCATTTTTATTTTTATTGTCATTTTCCAATAACTTTTGCAAAGAGATTTTTTATAGAGCTATTAAATTGAACCAATCTGCACAGATTCGACCTGTAACGCCCGTAGATCCGGGCTAGTCAATTTAGAGGCAATAAGGGTCGAAAACGACTTTTCGACAATAGATTATTAAGAATAAATAATTTGAACCAAGTTTTAGTATATGTTACAAGGTTTCTATACATATAAAGAGTGTCGAAATCCGAGTTATAACGAAGAAGTTATGACCCGTCGAAGTTTCGCGACGGAACCGACACGATACCGGGAGACGTAAATAGTGAATTTACGATTGAGCGAGATTTAGCCTTAGCGATCTAAACAAAAGTCGTAGTATATGTTAAACCGATAGTGTGCATAAAAAGAACATTCAAATCTGACTTCGTATGAGGAAGTTATGATTTTTCTAAGATTTAGCATAGTAGTGCACAGCCCGAAATCTGAATTTTAGATCGGTTGATTTTTAGCCAAAACAATCTAAACGATAAATGAAGATATCGTTAATAGGAGTTAAACGATAAAAAGACAGTCGAAAACGGAGCTCGTATGCGAAAGATATGGACGAAGCTTAGTCCCTACTCTTCGAGCGTTGCGAATTCGATACAGTTTTGTAAATCTGGGATAGAGTGAGAATTAGCCGACGGGATCTAAATGAAAGTTGTAGTACTCGTAAATACCAACACGTGGATATAAAGAACCTCGATAATAGAGCTCATATGCGAAAGATATGGACGAAGCTTAGTCCCTACTTTTCGAGCGCGGCGAATTCGATACAGTTTTGTAAATCCGAGATAGAATGAGAATTAGCCAACGAGGTTTAAATGAGAGTTGAAGATCTCATTAATAGGAACTCAACGGTAAAAAGACAGACAAAAACGGAGCTCGTATGCGAAAGTTATGGACGAAGCTTAGTCTCTACTTTTCAAGCGCGGCGAATTCGATACAGTTTTGTAAATATGAGATAGAATGAGAATTAGCTAACGAGGTCTAAATGAAAGTTGAAGATCTCATTAATAGGAAATCAACGGTAAAAAGACAGACAAAAACGGAGCTCGTATGCAAAAGTTACGGACGAAGCTTGGAGACTACTTTACTATACACTTCCTATAAATAAGAGATGAACTCTTCATAATTTTCTAACACCTTCAAACCTTTCTTTCGCTCTCTAACTTCTCTATAACCTCCCTAAACCTCTCCCAAGTCTGGGGAACCTCCTTATCACGAGAAGAAAGCCCCGGAGCGCCCGACGGCTCCGAGAAGAAAAGCTTTCGACTCGGAAACGCTGCTCCAGCGAAGCCTGGTTTTTAATAAAAACTCGCTGTAAGTGAGTTACGCCTATACTATATTTAATATAGCTTTTATTTAATTATACTAACATTATTAGGACCTTAAAATAATTATTTGGGCTATTATTATGAGTTATATTGAGTGTTATTTAACGCTTATATAATAGTAATAATAGCTAGACTATTAATTAGTCGCGATTAACGTTAAAACTAAACTCTAGTGGTATTAATACTAGGTTTTGGTCAAGGAAAAAAAATTGTTTTGAGATAACGAAGTGCTGTTCAAGTACCGAGTCACCACCTAATCAAGTGAGTGCATAGTTACTTTCAGCTTACAAATAGATATGAAGTAGTTTATATAAATTACATGCTATGTGTGCATATTATCTGAATACTTGCTATCTATGCTGGATGAACGATTTTATACATGTTTTAAATGATTTAAATTGTATATGTATTTTATATCTACGATAATGTTGGGGTAAAACATGGGTAGATGTAATAGTTGGAGTATGAGTTGGATGATGAGTTGAGGGGTGAAATAGAACACGAGGTGAGGGTGAGAGGTGAACGATGTGAGAAGCCTTTTCCCAAACGATGGCCCCGTCATTCAGCAGAGTATAGATGACAACCACAGACTATTCTAGACAATCCAGTGGAACACCAGTAGGCACGCAACCTTTAAGTGTTTTGAACGATGTGTTCACTCGGTGTACTCTAAACCCTGGCGATCATGTAGACTTGATGCCTAAACCCTGGTGATCATGCAGACTTGGTGCCAAAACCCTGGCGACTATGCAAACTTAGTGCCTGTTGTATAAATTCTGGCGACTATGCAGACTTAGTGCCTAAACCCCGGCGACGATGGACTTCGTGCCGATTCCTTAGGATGATCCTTAGGAATGTATGAACGAGGAATGTCTGATTCTTAGGGTAAATCCTTAAGAGTAAAGAAGATAATGGGGATGGGTAATTGGGTTAACCGTTTGATGATTAGACATAATAATTATATTATTGTGGGTTGAAAACCCTATGTACTCACCAGGTTTCCCAACCTGACCCACTCAGTTTATTTATATCACATGTGTCGATATGAAGTGACATTACACTGAGAGATTAAAGAGATGTAGATCACTAGTGTAAATAAATGTAAGTTCCGTTTATGCTTATGTTCCTGTATTGACAATGACATCCCAAACGTTTTAAAATGAATAAAATACGTTTCTTCGAAAATGTTTTGATAACGTATTTATCGTATTTTTCTGGGAACAAATTCCGCAACATTTTTATGAAAAGAAGTACTCTGATTTTTATAAAGCATAAACAAAAAATCGGTCTTTTCTGGCTGTGAAAATGGGGATGTCACACGACCCCTTTACCACTATACACTATTTTAGTGTAAAAGATTTAGGCTTATTTGTTTTGTTGGCCTCGACAACCACCAAATTTTGGCGCCGTTGCCGGAGATTGGTTTATTTTTAATCAATTTGTTTCTCTATGCCCATATCTCAATGTACAGGTGCTTTGATTTATAACCTGGAAATTGAAAAGAAGCAATGCGTTTGGCGAAGGAAAAAAGAATAGAACATGGTCAAACTTTAAATCCTCACGGGGACCCAGAGGTTGATACCGCTTCATCAAGTGACACCGAACCCGATTCTAGCCCCGATCCTCGCCAAGAAATTCCCGAAATACCACCCTTGCAACAAATCCACCCATCATAAACCCAAATGCGATGGGGGACGGATGAGAAGCTCCTGAAAGAACCTTGAGGTAAATGATGGAAACCGATGTTACACAAATTCCAACCGATATCAATTACCCTGTTTTGGAAGGAGGTTCAGAATTGAAGTCAAGTTTAGTTCATCACCTCCCTACTTTTCATGGATTGGAGAATGAAGACCCTCATGAGCACTTGAATATGTTCCATATTATTTGCAATAGTATGAAGCCACAAGGGTCAACCGATGACCAAATCAAATTAAGGGCATTCCCCTTTTCATTGGCCGATAGAGCAAAAGGGTTGGTTATTCTATCTTCCCCCAGGATCAATAAACTCATGGAATGACATGGAAAGAGCTTTTCTTGAAAAGTTCTATCCCGCTTCAAGAGTCTCAAGTCTCAGAAATGAGATTTGTGGAACCCGCCAAGGTCAAAATGAGACTTTTCATGATTATTGGGAGAGGTTCAACAACTTTTTCTATAGTTGTCCACAACATCAAATTCCGGAACAAATCTTCATTCAACACTTCTATTAGGGATTATTGTCAATGGAGAGAAGACTAGTTGATACCTCAAGTGGTGGATATGCCTTTAGCAAAACTCCACAACAAACGAGACAACTCTTCAACACAATAGCCGCTAATTCACAACATTTTGGCCCGCGCCAAGACATGAAGAGAGACACACAAAAAAAAGTCAATAAAATCGGGACATCGAACCTAAAGATTTAACGTCCGTTGTTCAAAAGCTAGCCATGGGACAAACTCCAAAAGTGATGGTTTGTGGAATATGTGCAACGATGGGACATCCTACAGATATGTGTCCCATTCTCCAAAAAGATGTGGAACATGTGAATGCCACGGGAGAATTCTAAAATTACCACAACAAGCCTTCTGGTTACCAAAATTCATACAGTTCAAGTTGGAAGCCAAATCCCAACATGAGCTACAACCCAAGACCATTGACTCAAAATGCATTGGTTAGACCTTCTTATCTACCACAACAACCTCACTACCAACACCCACAACCACATTATCAATCCAAGCCACACCCTCCACATCATCACCAACAACCTTCTCAATCCCAACCAAGTAGCTCTAGAATGTCCTTTGAGGATATTGTCAAATCCCTAGCCACTAACACCCAACAATTCCAAAAAGAGACGAGGACTAGTATCTCCAACCTTGAAGCACAAATAGGAGATATAGTTACATCTATAACCAAGTTGGAGTCTCATGGAAAATTACCTTCTCAAACCGGAAAGAACCCAAATGTTAATGCAGTGACTTTGAGAAGTGGCAAACAAACCGAAGAGAGTAGTTCAAAGAAGAAGTCTAAGGAAGATGAGGAAGAAATAGAGATCCTTCCCATTGAGGATCCTTAGTCAAGAATTATGCACAAGCTGGAGTCCCAAAGAAGACTACCGATCTAATGACACCAATAGCCACTCAACCGCCATTCCCCTCCCGACTTGCAACTTCAAAGAAAAATGTGGAGGAGAAAGAGATTTCGGACACCTTCTGAAAGGTGGAAGTAAACATTCCTCTACTTGATGCAATCAAACAAATCCCTAGATATGCAAAATTCTTGAAAGAACTTTGCACCAACAAGATAAAATTGAAGGGGAATGAAAAGATTTCGATGAATGAAAATGCATCCGCGGTTTTACAAAGGAAACTTCCACCCAAGTACAAAGATATGGGAATGTTACGGTTCCTTGCAAAATTGGGGATGTCACTTTTAGTAGCGTTATGCTCGATTTTGGTGCTTATATCAATGTCATGCCATATTTGGTATATGAATCATTGAAAGTGGGTCCTTTAAGTGAAACTGGTGTCATACTTTCTCTTGCGGACAAATCAAGTGTCTTTCCTAGAGGTGTTTTAGAAGACGTTTTGGTGCAAGTAAACCAACTGGTCTTCCCAGAGGATATATATGTGATTGATCTAGAAGAACAAGTGTCCTCCAAGTCAGCTCTAATTTTACTCGGGAGATCATTTTTGAAGATGACTAGGACAAATATTGATGTGTATGCAGGAAGTTTAACAATGGAGTTTGATGATGAAACAATAAGTTTTAACATTTATGACTCTATGAGATATCCTAGTGATGTTTCATCTTTGTATTTAGTTGATGTTGTTGAACCACTAACCCAAGAATTGTTTGAGTTGTCCAATGGTGATATGTTAGAGATGATCCTAAGCAAGGGGTTTGATTGTGGGAAACTAGCCGAGAAATTAAAGCTTTATTTTTTGGAATCGGAAGTTGAAAGGTTGGTCAATAATTTGGAAGTGAAGAAATCTACAAGATTTGATGTTAAGAAATTTGAATTGCCCCCAACTCATACAAAGATACGCCCATCCCTTGTTCAACAATCAGAATTAGAATTGAAAGTCCTACCTCAACACTTGAAGTACGCCTACTTGGGAAAGAATGAAACTCTTCCAGTTATCATTTCAACTCACTTAACCAAATATGAGGAAGAGCAACTCCTCAAGGTTTTGAAGGAACAAAAAGAAGCTATGGGTTAGACGATTGCGGATATTAAGGGATTGAGCCCCTCCACTTGTATGCATAATATTTTAATGGAGGATGAATGCAATCCAATTCGGGATGCGCAAATAAGGTTGAATCTGCCAATGATGGAAGTTGTCAAGAAAGAGATACTGAAGCTACTTGATGCAGGAATGATATATCCAATCTCGGATAGCAAGTGGGTGCGCCCGGTGCAAGTTGTGCCAAATAAGACGGGAATCATGGTGGTAGAGACAACAAAGGTATGATGGTCCCCACCCGCGTGCAAAATGGGTGCAGAATATGTGTTGACTACTGCAAACTCAATGCAAGCACAAGAAAATATCATTTTCCGTTGACTTTCATTGACCAAATGTTAGAAAGGTTGGCTGGGAAATCTCACTATTTTTATCTAGACGGGTATTCAGATTTTCACCAAATCCTAGTGGCACCAGAAGACCAAGAAATGACAACCTTCACATGTCCATTTGGCACTTTTGCATATTGGAGAATGTCATTTGGATTGTGTAACGCCACGATCACTTTCCAACGTTGTACGGTTAGTATTTTGTCGGAATATTTCGAAAACATAATTGAAGTTTTTATGGATGATTTTACGGTATATGGGAACTCGTTTCCAGAATGTTTGACCAATCTCACCAAAATTTTGAAAAGATGCATTGAAACGAATTTGGTTCTAAATTTTGAAAAATGTCATTTTATGGTGAGTGAAGGTCTTATTTTGGGTCACATTGTGTTAAAGAAAGGAATCGAGGTAGATAAGGGTAAAATTGATGTTCTTAAAAGCTTACCTTACCCGACTTGTGTTCGGGAAGTTCGTTCTATTTTAGGTTATATCGGATTCTACCAAAGGTTTATCAAGGACTTTTCAAAGATAACAAGTAACTTTTATGCATTTATATAAATGATTATTTAAATGTATTTAACAAACATTCATAATAAACTATAATTGGTATACTTTGGGAATCATAGATACTACATTATTATTTTGGACGTATTATATAATTATTTAAAGGTATCAATATTCTTACTCTATATGGCCCCTGTGGAAGGGTAATACTTTCATTGAGGGTTTTCCTTACACTAGACGTAAACCTGTTAATACAATTTTGTGAGACATTTGGCTTCACCGTACCTACCAGAGTACACACTAAAGTCCTGAATTATAACCAAAATCTTAGTAAGAGAGCGTGACACTTGTGTATAGATCTATACAGGACAGACAACCCCACACCTAAGCTGTTAGATACAGTTAGACCGGAAGGTCTAGGGTGACAAATGTCTAACATTCCGACGCCAGAAGAACGTTATAGCAGGCCACTAGTCGCTAGCATGGTTATGATAACTCACATGGGGTATTAACAATACATTTGGTTTACGGGGCTAACATACATTCAATTAGTTTTATATAATGATAAAACTACCTAATACTATTTTCCAGTACATAACTACTTACATTTTTAGTCTTTGGATTTAGGACTTAAAGCTCATTTTTAAAGAGAATATTGGATTTTCTGAAAGTACACTCTATCATTTTTACAAGGAAAAGTTACAAATTCTTCTCATACAAAACTCTTATGAACTCACCAACTTAATTGTTGACACTTTTAAAAATCACTTGTATTCTTAGGAAATCAGTAAACAGGTAATCAAAAGAGTCTTTAGGATGGGGCGTCGCCGCATCACGTTATCTATTTTCGCCATACGTATTTGATACCAAGTAAACATTGTTTTGAGTACAATATAAACTTATTAATTATCAATATGATGGTTGTATGGCTTTGATCACTATTATTCATTATGTTATGATATTGTACATGAAGTCAACCACCCCCAGACGTTTCCGTCGTTCTGGTTTGGGGGTGTGACAATAATCGTGCGTAATGATTACTTGCACAAAAAGTCGAGTCGTTTGAGAAACCAAAATCTAAGGTTTTTAGCCTAACATGGCTAAAAATGAGTTACAAGAAGTAAAAACGAAATCTAATTGACTAATCTTACTAAACGAAAGTAAAACTTGAATAGTGTTCTTCAAATTTGTGTTTAGCACTTGAAAACCTCTCAAAATCGCCTCTCAGTCATATGGAATCATGAATTAGGTTACTAGGATCTTTTTGGAGGCCTTTTATACGTCCAGTAAAGAAAAATCCCTACATTTGATCGCAGGTAGCCAAATATATGATCACAAATTTTCATAAAAACGTATGTCGGGTCAGTTTAATGAACTACATTGCTATTCTAAGATTTTTTGGCAACATGCGATCGCAAGTTGGGTTATATACGATCACATGAATTCCTTTTTTTCTTCCATCTGAATTATCGACACTACAAATCCTCAAATCTATTTTGCGATCAAACCTGCGATCGCATGAATAACATATGTGATCACATATTCTTCATTTTTCTCTTTTTTGGTTTCAATTCTTCCATCCAAGATATTCTTGATCATTCCTCAGCATCCTTCCTTAGTTTCATCTCCAATTAAGCTCTAAAGCTTCCAATAACGCATCCCAAACTCACGTATTCATCCATGTGCTCCAAATGGCCCAGAAAATCATAACAAACATGAGTAGTATGGGCATTCTACAAATCTAAAGAAAAACACATAATTTATAATAACATTAGGGAGATAGTTAGCTTTTTATAGATAAATACTGAGAAAAACATGCTAAAAGATGCATATAAAATGTATCTAACAGATCTGTTAGATTGGTAGATCTGTATGATTAAATATACTTGTTGGTTATTGTTTATATTTTGCATATGTCGACATAGTGCGGTTGGTTGAGGTGGTACTGCTTTGTGTGGTAAACCAACAAACCTAGGAGAAATCCAGACATAAGCTGAGGACCAGGAGGATAATCCAGTGTTATGTTGTAAGCTCGAGAGCAATCCAAACTTAAGCTGAGGGTCAGGAGGGCAATCCAGACTTATGTTGTGGGCTTAGGGTAATCCAATTCGATGATTGTGGGCCTAGTATGCTTGTTTTTATATGTTTTATTTATGTGGGGTATTTTGGGGGAACTCATTAAGCTTTGGTCTTACAGTTTGATTTCATGGTTTCAGGTACATCAGATGATTAGGGCAAGATGACTGTGTGATTGTACCCATCGTCCTTGGATTTATGTTGAGAGATGTTTTTGGAGACTCTGATTCTTATGACTATGTATTGGAAATATTTTTTCATATTACTTGTAGTTTATAACAAAATCTTTGAAAAATAAAAAAATTTACTATGATTTTTGGGATGCTACAAGTTGGTATCAGAGCCCTAGTTTGAGAGAATTGGATGAACACTTGTGTGATTCCATACTCAAACTAAGGATATGAAAAATAATTTTCAAAATTAACTCTAAAAAGATTGATAAGAAGGATGTGATGTGTACAATCAGCCGGAGCCAAGGAAAGTATTCCCAAAGTCACCCACACTTGTTTTGTGTATTGATTATATGATAAAACTACATGCTAGTTTGGAGGCTAGGGATCTTCAAAAATATTATGGTAAAATTGATTGATTTATGATGTCTAATACCCTAGGTGGAGTTATTAATATGTTATATGGAACTAACATTATTATTATGGTTGCTTAGTGTGTGCAATATAGTTGTATGAGAATGTTTGTTTTAGCCTTATTTCTTGTTCCTTCTCCGGTTGTGGGCTTAGGGTAGAATTAATTATTCGACTGTCTATTGAATCCATTGTTATGTATGATTAGCATACACGAGTGGTTGCATGGTTAGTGGAAGTTTCATGGGTGAGTATGGGTTGTAGTAGGTCACCAATAAAAATGATTAGCCACTCTCGAGAGAGTGAGTATAGGATGTATGTGTATCCTAGTTTTTAGGTTTTGTGGTTGGGTGGTATGTGGCAATCCTCTGAGACGAATACGGGTATGTGTGGAAGGTAGTATGGGCTCATACTACTAGAAGCACAGGACTTGTACGCGTATCAAGGAAGTCATGAACCCCGTGGATTTAGTGATAATGATGTAATAGTATGAATTATGGCTTTTCTGATATTTCAATTTGTTTTTTAGTATGGCAATCACTAGAGGTTTTGAATCAGGAGATAGCAGCCCGAAGAGGCCAGTTTTGTATGATGATGAGATTGTGAGATGATCACCACCCAGGTGACCATGGTTGTTAGGGAGGTGATCCCAAAGGTATTTAGGCCTATCAAGACTGTCATGATCGAGATGTTTGACGAGCATTATGCTGCCGTCTTAGAGGCTGTTGCTGCCACGACCACTACAATTATTGTTGTTATAGGAATCTAAGGTAGAGATATGATGTATTATTTGGCTTCAACAACACAAAGCCCCCGAAGTTCAACTAGTTCAAGGACCTGGACATGTCCGTAAAGTGGATATCAGATGTGGAGTGTTGTTTTTTCACATGCTCATGCCTAAAAGACCAAAAGGTCAAGTTCTCCTTGAACCTTCTTCATGTGGGGGTGAAGGACCGGTGGAAGCTAGTGACCGATGCTTATTCTCTTGGAGAGAAAGCTATAGTGACTTAGGAGAATTTTAATGATATGTTTCGCGCTTGAGTATGTCCCCGTAGTTGAGAGGAAGATGTTAGCTCAAGAGTATATGTATCTTAAGTAGACGACAGAGTTGGTGATGGAGATCACCAAGATGTTTACTGAGAGAGCCCTTTTCTTCCCCAAGTATGTTGCTTCAGAGCAGGTTCAAATGTCTTGTTACATGAGCATGCTCAATATTAAGATCAAGGAGTTTGTGTCGACTCAGCAGTATCGATCCCTCATCGAGCTATAGCCTTTTGCTCAAAGGAGAGAGATTGAGTTCGAGACCCAATCCAGAGAAAGGAAATAGGCTCCAGTTCAGACTCAGCCAACAATGAAGCAGTTTAAGCCCATTGATTCACGGTATGGAGGTCAGAAGGGTCGCACTTGTGGCAAGTGCGATAAGATGTATGAGGGGACATGTCGATCAGTGGCTAGATTCCACAAATATTGTAGGGAGGGGGATATTGCATGGGATTATCGTCAGCAGGCCCTATTATCGAGCACCAAGATTTGCTACCATTGTGATTAGGTTGGAAATATGAAGGCCAACTGTCCCTTGCTCACCGCCAGACCGGCGCATGCACAAGCTCCAACTACTTTAAGGATTACGGGCGGACGCTAGGGGGATGGGGCCTCAAAGTCCAGGGGTCATCCTCTTCAACTCACAACAGAGGAGGCCAGGGGAAACGCCTGATGTTGTTACCGATATGAATTCATTTATGCTTATATGTAGTTATTTCTTATATACTTATGCTTGTATTTACGATAGGTGCCTTCTTAGTGAATTCTTTGCCTGCTCTTATTCTTTTTCACTCGGGTGTGATTCGGTCTTTTGTATCACATTCCTTCAGTAGGGATTTTGATATTAATATTGGGGAGTTAGAGTTTCCATTGAGAGTTTCCATCGGCAACGAACACATGGTTACTGATCCGTGTGTTTTTCGAGATTGTACTTTGGAGATATATGGGGTGTCTTACCCGATTGACTTGATTACCATCCCTCTGGGGGATGTGTGCATGATTGTAGGGATGGACTGGTTGAGAAGATTTGGATCCATGATCGATTGTGAGAGACAGCTGATGGTAGTTCTAACCCCAAGTGGGGGAGAACTGACCATTTATGGCGAGGGTACCAGGGTTGGTTCGGCTTTTTGTTTAGTTGCCAGAGTTTGCCAATATCTTCAGCATGGGTGTTTGGGTTTTCTCGCTTACATGGTCGACACTCTGGATAAAAGGAGAGTTTTGCTGTCAGATGTGCCAGTAGTCATAGAGTTTCTAGATGTATTTCCGAAGGAATTACCTGGTGTGCCTCCCGTATGGAAAGTGTAGTTCAGGATCGATCTGATCCCCGGTGCAGCCCCGATTGTTAATGTGTTGTATCGCCTCGCACCACCAGCGATGCATGATTTGTCCTCTCAGCTTTAAAAGTTGTTCGGAAAGCAGTTTATCAGACCGAGTAGTTCACCCTGGGGAGCATTGATTGTGTTTGTGAAGAAGAAGGATGATTCTCACCATATGTGCATAGATTATCGAGAGTTAAACAAACTAACGGTGAAGAATCATTACCCTAGGATTGATGACCTCCTTGCTCATTTGTGAGGTGCATCTTGTTTCTCCAAGATTGATTTGAGGTCGGGTTACCACCATATGAGAGTCAGAGAGGAGTATGTGGAGAAAACTGTTGGATAAGGTGTCTAAGTCCATAACTATTTCGGGCTTGTACTTGACCCGACCCGGCATGGTCCATTTGGGTTGCATGGCACCATGCAATTGGATAGACTAAATGAGAGAAATAACACTTGGAGATTATTAATATATTATAAGTTCTAATATATTAATAATATTATTTAATTAGTTGATCAAAGAATTAATTTGGGATTAATTAAGTGATCAAAGGATAACTAATTAAATATATGGGTTGGTTATGTAAATCATCCATATCTTGTATAGTGGGCTAAGAGGCTCCATGGATTATCAAGTTGGGTTCTACCCATAGGATGCTCCATGGATGCTCCATGGGAGTTACAAACCCATGGGTCATGGAAATGAAGAGTCATGACACATTAGGGTTTACATGGTGTAACCCTAGATGTGCCAACACTATATAAGAGTCCCATTCTCCACAAAATTGGCAACAAAAGTGAGACATAAGAAACTAGAGGGCTTGGCCGATTTTGAGAAGTGTGTGTTATCTCAAGAGTCTTTCCAAGAGCATTTGGTGTTGTGTGAAGCATTTGAGGCATCACACTTGGGGTGCTAGGCTCACAAGGTTTCAAGGAACACAAGCAACAACAAGGTAAGTTATTCTATCTATGATTCAAGTTAAAATTGTTCCCCATGTATGCTAGATAGGAATATAACCTTGGAATTCAACTTTGCATGATAATTAGACAAAGATAGATCCAAGGTTATTAGGGTTGCATGTACACTTAGGAAGTGTTAGAATGCTCAAAACCCATCAAAAACAACATTTCGAACTCGTTATGGTCAATACGGGTTCGTGGTGATGCTGTTTGGGCTCACAAACACATCGACATCGTTTGTGGATTTGATGAATCGGGTATGCATGTCGACGCCTGACCAGCCGATTATTGTTTTCATAAATGACATTTTAATATACTCCAAGACCAGAGAGCATCATGAGAAGCATCTTCGGGAGTTACTTGGAGTACTGAGGCAGGAACTGCTTTATGACAAGTTCTCCTAGTGCGAGTTCTGGTTACGAGAGGTCCCGTTTATGGGATACCTCGTCAATCAGAATGGGATTTTGGTCGACCCGGACAAGATGGAGTCTGTGATGCAGTGGGTGGTCCCAAAGTGCCCATCTAAGATTAGGAGTTTTCTAGGGTTGGTTGGTTACTATCAGAGATTTATTCATGATTTCTCCAAGATTGTTGTTCCTCTGACCCACCTGACGAAGAAGAGTGTGGATTTCCGTTTGGGGCCTGAGCATCAGGCTGCATTCGAGACCCTGAGAAGGAATTTATGTGTGTTGGATTAATGTCTAAGTCCATAACTATATTTGGTATGTACTTGACCCGACCCGGCATGGTCCATTTGGGTTGCACTTCACCGACACAATTTACATGGTTAGTCTTTTAAGAATAGTATATTTATGATTTATATTAATATATTATAAGTTCTAATATATTAATATGGAATCATATTATTTAATTAGTATTGATCAAGAATTAATTTAGAATTACTTAAATGATCAAAAAGGAACTAATTAAATATGGACTCTTATATATATGGAATGGCCAAGTTCATTTAGGTTGGGCTAAGCTATCATGGATAGTCCATGGGGTTTTAAACCATGGATCCTAAGAAATGAAAGGTCATGGATATTAGGGTTTACATGGATGTAACCCTAATCCTCCATACTATATAAAGAGGCCTTTGGCACAATAAATGGCACTAGTGTGTGAGGACATAAGAATGGGCCGATTTTAGTGTGCATACATATTCTCTCAAGTTCTTCCAAGGTGTTTTCATGATTTGTGATTCCACTTGAGGCTTCCACACTATTGGGGCTAAGCTCTTAAAGCTTGAAGACATCAAGATACATCAAAAGGTATGTCATCTAACTAGAACTTTGTAGTATAGGTGCTTCATAATATGCTAGTTAGGATGAAACCTTGGAATACTTAATATTTGCATGTATAATAGAGAAAACATAGATCCAAGGTTTATAGGGTTGCATGTACACCATAGGAGTATTAGAATGCTCAAAACCCTTCAGTTATATCAGTGCCTAGGCTTGTTTTCTTGTTATACTTGCTTAAACTGCTTAAAATCGAATTTTGGTGCTGTCTGCACAGCAGACTCGCCAAGTCCACTGATGGACTCGCCGAGTCCAAGGCAAAAAGCATCCAACTCGTCGAGTTTGTTCATGTACTCGATGAGTTGGACCCCCAGACAGCATATATTCAACTGTTTTGGCTTGAATTGGACTAGGAACATTACCCTAAGCTGTTTTTGGACTTATAAACTTATTTTTGATGTGGTAATGTTCATACTAATCCAATTTCAAAGATAATTGTCAATAGATTCATGTTTTGTATTATTTTAAGTGTTATGCTAATTACATGAAAAAGTTTGATTCCAATTATCTTGGTCATATGAGTTGCTTAGATTAATAGAAAAGGTTGATTGATTATGTGTCTTTGATCCATTTTAATCTAAGAATTGATTCTAAAATGTGTTTGTGTAACTTGTCCTCAAGTTACAAGAAAAGTCACATTAAAGTTTCTTAAAACTCATAAAAGTTGGCAATGGTTACAAAATGAAGAGTCTTGTCCTCATTAAATGGTTTTATGACTCCATAACTTGTCCTCAAGTTATGGAGGTTCAAGAGTCACTTCATTAAATCATTAAAATGTGTAACCTTAATTAGTTCCATAAGTTACAAAGAAAAAGAGTTATATTCTTTAATAGTTTAAAGTCTTCCATAACTTGTCCTCAAGTTATGGAACTTGAAGAGTTTTTTAATTAAAACTACTTTAAACACATAAGTTATGGAATTAATTAGTTTTGAATATTTTCAAAACTTGGCCTCAAGTTTTGGAAATTCGAAAAGTTTTCTCTTATGAATAATTTTATTCCATGTTTAGCCCTTAGAATTTTAAAAGTTAAAATTCAACCCTTATACTTTATAATATTATAAGTTAATAATATTTATATATATGTATAAGAGCAAGTCGTCTTACCATTAGTAGACCTCTTTCACGAAACCGGTCTATAAAGGGGTATAAAGTTACTGCCTATAAAATGGTAGTTTAATGGGTGTCCACTCTCACCCACCGCTTCCTTGACTGGTGGAGGGTCGTTAGCCGAACTTCCCTTCATTAAAAGTATTAATGATAAATACTAAGTAACTAAACACTTATAAATTCCCAATCTTAGTTATTTAGGAAAATGTGAATCAGGTGCTAATCCATGAAATTACACTTTGCACCCTTGTTAAGTCGTTAGTGGAGCGTGTGTGGTTTACCGGCACACTAACATGGGACTGACAATGTGTGGCAAAGGGTGACTTAAGTTTTATCATAGATCGGTGGAGCGCGTGTGGTTAACCGGCACATCGATATATATTGCTCCGATCTCAGGCAAATATAGTTGATCACGCTATATTTGTCCCAAATCTGATTATATATATCGAGTTTTAATCGTAGTGTCAACTTGTCTAAATACTTGTTGTATAGTTAAAATCATGAAAATAATTTGTTGTATGCATGTATTTGTACTTAAATGAACTAACAATTTAAGTTAAACGTAACGCTGCTTAAGCGTAAAAACAAAAGAAAAATGTTCTGTTAGAGAGTATTAGTCCCTTAAGCATTTATAGTTTGTATATCTTATGTTGTTCGATATACTTAGTTCACTATAAACATTGCTATGATACCAATCTGTCACACCCCCAAACCTGAACGGCGGAAACGTTCGGGGGCGGATGACTTCATGTGGTAATGTAACAAATGAATACATAGTAAAGAAAGCAATACAACCATCATATATATAATTGAAAGTTTACATTTGTCAAAAGTTACATGTTCAAAACCAATTACAATATGATGTCAAAATATGAGATTAAACTGGCGCCGCAACATCCCTTCTTCAAAAGCATATTGATACCTGAAATTACTGAATCCCTGGGACATACAAGTAATTTTGAAAGAGTAGATCAGCATTTAAGCTGGTGAGTTTCATAAGTATTAAATGACAATTTTTGTATGAAAAGAAATGTTTTGTCCTTGTTTGTTTGTTTCTAGAAAATCCTATATTTTCTACTAGTATAAAAGTAGCCTTCTCTCAAGACCAATGTTTGTTTCTAAAAATGTATGTAAGTGTAAAATAACCAACGTGTTTGAAAACCTCGTAAATCAATGTATTTTTAATACCCCATGTGAGTTTTATAACCATACTATTGACTCGGAATGCCTATACACAACGTTCTTCAGGCGTTGGAATGTTATGAAGTTTGTCACCCCAAATGGTGGACTGTAGCTAATAGTCAAGGCGCGGCTTGTCAAGCCCGTATAGATCTATACACAAACACCATGCTCCCCCTCCAAGGGATTCTGGTATATAATACAGAACTTGAAATGTGTACTCGAACGTACGTGAAGTTAATGTCTCACAAACCGTGGTATAAAAACAGATTTACATGTTAAAAATGTTCGTTTGTTCTTGTATATGAAAGTGATTTCTTGAAAATCGTGTTTCTAGTATGTAAAAGTTAGCAATATCCTCATAAAACTATACCTATTATAGCTTTCTAAAAGTGTGTCTCGTTTGTTTAGAAATATTTAGAAAATGAATCACTTGTTATGAAAGTATAGATTTTTGTAGAGCCTAAGATAGACACTTATACATAAAATCTAAGAAAATGTTTAGTTTATACATGCATTACAACAATTTATATTTCAAAAGATAGAATGCTATTGTAACATGTTTTATATATGAAAGTTCCCTATAAAGTTTATAAATCACATATGATTTGGTTAAATAAAAGCATATAATAATTCTTTATATAACACACGATGATACTCGTGTGTTTTACTTGTATTCCCCACCCCCCCCCCCTGAAAGCATATAAAAGCATTTATAGAACATTTAAAAGGTTAATTAAGGGGTATGAACTCACTTGAAAGTTTGAAGAAAGCGAGATGGAAACTAAGCAGAATTTCGTCTCGGGAAATGGATTTTTCTCGGGATTCTCGGGAGTAAAAACGACCTTCGGGACTTGAGCAAAATGACCGGGGCTTCGGGTTAGAACGGGCACGGAAAACAAGGCAAGAACGCAAAAGACAAGAGAGAAATGGAGCCCTTTCTTCGGAACCCTCGCATCCCTTTTATAGGGGCTGGAACCGCCTCGGTACGCGGGGCGTACGCGTACGTCATGCATGACCGAGTCCTCGACTGCCTCGGACTTCGGATGGGACAAGGCTAGTTTCGCATAGACCGGGATGTGGACGATCCAAGGCCTTGGCTTTGAGTACGCGGGGCGTACGAGGGTACGCAGGGCGTACTTCGGCCCTATCTGCTGACTCCTCTTCGGATATTACCAAGAGTTTATAATTAAATTTATATTTAATTTAATTAATAAACTTCTAAAATTCATATCTTCTTCATACGAATTCCGTTTTCGATGGTCTCTACAACTTTCGTTTAGACTCCGTCGGCAAATTTCGAAATTATTTTTATTATTTATTTTTAAAATGTCGTGTTTAAGGAATTTCTCTAAAAATTCATAACTTCTTTATCTGACGTCGGTTTTTGCCAGACTTTTTACCGCTGAATTACCATCGTCGAGACCTTTGATTCTCGTTTAGGTCATTCCAGCCAAAAGTCGCTCGATCTCCAATTCGAGTTTTTAGTTGTCTGTCGCTATGCCGAACTTGGAAAAATCATAACTTCAATATACGAAGTCGGATTTGGGCGTTCTTTTTACGTACGATCACGGTTTAATGACATTAAACATAGTAGGAATTTAAACAGAAACTTTTTGGACATTTTATTATCAAAGTTAATTTCATTAACTCAAAGGTGGTTACAATACTTGACTTTTTAGGTCATTACAAAGAGTTGAAATATCGGGTTGTCACTTCATCCCCCCGTTAGAGGGAATATCGTCCCGAAATTTAAAGTAGTAAAGATACTAGTGGATCAGAGAAAAAGATGAGGGTACTTTTGTTTCATCTGATCTTCGCGTTCCCATGTGAATTCCGGTCCCCCGCTTGGCGTTCCAGCGAACCTTCACGATGGGTATGCGACTTTGTTTTGTTTGTTTGACCTCTCGGTCCATGATTTCTACCGGTTCTTCCACAAAGTTGAGGCTCTCGTTGATCTCGATCTCGTCGAGTGGAATAACAAGAGTCTAATCGGACAGACACTTTTTCAAGTTGGAGACATGGAAGGTTGGATGTATGTTACTAAGTTCACGCGGTAGGTTAAGTTTGTAAGCCACAGGGCCGATTCTAGCAAGAATCTCGAAAGGCCCTATGTATCTTGGATTTAGTTTCCCACGCTTCCCAAAGCGTATTAAACCTTTCCACGGTGAGGCCTTCAATAAAACGTGGTCTCCTACCTGGAATTCCAAAGGTTTCCTCCTTTGGTCAGCGTAGCTTTCTGTCGGTCTCTGGAGGCTTTCAACCGTTCATGAATTTAAACGATCTTCTCTGTCGTTTCTCGTATGATTTCCGGACCGGTGAGAGTGCTTTCAGGAACTCATCCTCTAGCTAACTGGGTATCGCCAACTTCAGTCCAGCACATAGGGGATCTGCACTTTCGACCATAGAGGGCTTCAAACGGAGCAGCCTTTATGCTTGTATGATAACTATTGTCGTATGAAAATTCGACAAGGGGTACATGGATATCCCATGCCTTTCCAAAGTCAATCACACAGACTCTCAGCATATCTTCCAAAGTTTGTATCGTTCTCTCACTTTGCCCGTCTGTTTGTGGGTGGTAGGCTGTACTCATATCTAGCCTAGTCCCCAGGGAGCTTTGTAGTGACTGCCAGAATCTTGAAGTGAATCTACTATCTCTATTGGAGATAATGGATATCGGAACACCGTGCAGTCGCACTACTTCCCTTATGTAAGTTCTTGTAAGCTTTTCCATTTTGTCAGTCTCCTTGATTGGTAGGAAATGCGTGGATTTGGTCAATCTGTCGACGATGACCCATATGGTATCAAGTCCACCTGTCGTCTTGGGAAACTTGGTTATGAAGTCCATAGTAATCTGTTCCCATTTCCATTCTGGAATCTCCGGTTGTTGTAGTAATCCTGACGGTTTTTGATACTCGACTTTAACCTTTGCGCAAGTAAGGCATTTACTTACAAAGGTAGCAATTTCTGCTTTCATGTTAGGCCACCAGTACAGTTTCTTAAGATCCAGATACATTTTATCTGAACCTGGGTGAACGGAATATCTTGTGTTGTGTGCTTCATTCATGACTACGTCTCTGAAACCACCATGTTTCGGTGTCCAGATTCGGTCCATGAGATAATATGCTCCGCCACCCTTGACTTCTAGATTCTTTTCCATTCCTCGCAGGGATTCACCCGCCACATTTTTAGGTTGCAAAGCTTCCATTTGTGCCTCCTTAATTTGTGTGAATAAGTCGGAATGGATAGTCATAGTCAGAGATTTGACCCTCCGACCAGTGTATTCCTTTCGACTGAGGGCGTCAGCCACCACGTTGGCCTTGCCAGGACGATAACGAATTTCAAATTCGTAGTCATTGAGTAACTCAACCCATCGTCGTTGTCGCATGCTGAGTTCCTTCTGATTAAAAATGTGTTGAAGGCTCTTGTGATCAGTGAAAATAGTACTCTTTGTTCCGTATAAGTAGCGTCTCCAGATCTTCAGAGCAAATACTACTACTCCTAACTCAAGATCGTGGGTCGTATAGTTCACTTCGTGTGTCTTAAGCTGTCGGGAGGCATAAGCAATAACCTTCCCTCTCTGCATAAGAACACAACCAAGTCCTTGGTTTGATGCATCGCAATACACTACGAAATCTTCTATCCCTTCGGGGAGGGATAGTATCGGTGCGGTGCACAAGGCCTGTTTCAGCGTTTGGAACGCCTTCTCTTGTTTTGCTTCCCAGTCAAAGGACACGCCTTTCTGGGTAAATGTAGTAAGAGGTTTCCTAATGCTAGAGAAGTTCTTTATGAATATGCGATAGTAGCCGGCGAGACCTAGAAATTGACGAATATCTGTAGGTGTCTTTGGTGCCGACCAGTTCTCAATGGCCTTAATTTTGGAGGGGTCCACGTGTATCCCTTTCTCGCTAACAACATGACCCAAAAATTCGACTCTTTGAATCCAAAATTCGCATTTAGAGAACTTCGCATAGAGTTTCTCCGATCGCAGTGTTTCTAAGACTTTTCGTAGGTGCTTACTATGTGTGACATCCCCAAAATCTCGGCCAGAAAAGACCGATTTTCATTTATGCTTTTAAATATTTTTAGAGTAAATCCTTTTGATTTGAAAGAGTTGTGGAATTTGTTCGCAAAAACAAAGCATGATAAAACGATGTTTACCAAAGCATTTCATAAAAGAAATGTATTTTCATTATAATTAAAACTCGGGGTGTCATGTTCCGATACAGACCAATAAGCATAAACAAATACATTACAAGTCATATAACAAATATAAACATATGCAGACTTGTAAACAAAACAACTTGATGGATCGTCCATCTCATGCCCTTCCGCCACTTCCTGTAATACAATTTAAAACTGAGTGGGTCAGGCTTGGGAGCCTGGTGAGCATATAGGGTTTTCAACCCACAATAAATATCATATTTAATTTTCACCAACCAACAATAACCCAATTACCCATTCCCGTTATTCTCACTTTAATTTCCCTAAAACAACTAACATAAGGGACCTAGTCTAAGAATATTTCATCGGGGCGACAACACATTCTTCGGGGGTACCTCAGCAATATAAGTCAAATAAGGCAACCATGAGGGGGATGGAGTACAGCGAATGAACACCCAAGTTCATTAACACCTACAGGTGGCGAACCTGCTAATGTTTCCACAAGACTATCTAGAAAAGTATATGGTTGTCATCTAAACTCCGCTAGATGACTAAATCAAACAACAACGAGGCCTCTCATCTGTTTATTACACACCAACTATCTACCCATGTTCTACCCAACATATTAGTAGATAAAAATATACATTTGTATACATAGTTTAAAAACCTATATATCATGCTTTAATCAACACATGTATCACATAACAGATGAGGCACACACACACATAACACATATCTCATAGAGAAATAATCAGATCTATAAGATAGAAGAGAGTGAATACACATTCACACATAACACAACCAAATATATACACATAGCACGTATTTTATATAAAATACTTCGTATTATTGTATTAGAAGAGAATAACTACACACTCACTTGATCAGAAGATGATCGGACAGCACTACGACTTGCAAAAGTAGTAATCCACAGCAGATCTGGAAGATCTCCACAAAAATCGAACTTCTCGCGGGCAGAGCTTCGACTCGGAAACCGCACTTCTCGGGATCTTCAGGATATCGGGACATGCCTTCGGGCTCGGGAATATTACCGGGGCTTCGGGATGGAATCGCCACACAAAACGAGGCAAAGGACTAGAGAGCAGAGAAGAAATGAACAAAAATTTTGGCTGCCTTCGGATCCCCTTTTATAGTGTTGGACCCTCGCACGAACGCGGGGCGCACGCCTGTACGCAGGGCGTACAGGGCTCCGAATCGTCACTGCATGCATCATCCGAAATGTCGACACTCTTCGGAGTACGCGGGGCATACTCGAGTACGCAGCGCGTACCTCGGATCAGATCAATGACTCGCTTCGGATAAGGCTTCCGATTTTTGATTTAAATTTAAATACAAAATGATTAATAAACTTTGGAAATTCATAACTTCTTCATACGAACTCCGTTTTCGACGTTCTTTATATCCACGGAAAGGTGAGACCACGCTCTACGACTTTCGTTAAGACTCCGTCGGCTAATTTTGATTTTATTTTTATTATTTATTTTTAATAGGCCGCGACAGACAAACTTCGTTATAAATTCATAACTTCTTCGTTTGACGTCCGTTCTCGCCTAACTTTTTATCGCTTCGATACCAACAATGAGATCTTCGATTCTCATTTAGATTGCTTCAGCTAAAAACCGCTCGATCTCAAATCGAGTATTTCAGGCTGCATACCGCTAAGCCGGAACTTCGATAAATCATAACTTCCTCATACGAAGTCAGATTTGGGCGTTCTATATATATTCGGCAACCTCGTTTCAACTACTACAACATAAATCAAAGTTATTAAGTTTATTTTATACTTAAATTTTGACGCTTATTTTTATTCTTAATTAATCAAACCACATAATTAAGCAATTAAGCACAAAACACATAATACTTAAATAATACAATCTTATTATTTCAAAATGGGTTACAAAGGTTAACCTAGACCATTACATTGCTAAAAATGGCAAGCCCGGAAACACAGGCGTTACAATTCTCTCCACCTTAGAATGATTCCGTCCCCGGAATCACACATCAACAAACAAATGTGGATAGCGACTCAACATGTCACTCTCCGTCTCCCAGGTGAGATTCGGCCCATTCGTGTGTTTCCATCGGACAAGCACTAACCCAACCATTTTGCGTCGCAACTTCTTAGTCTTTCGGTCAACAATTGCCTCTGGTTCTTCAATCAACCTTTTGTTCTCATCAATTCTCAATTCAGAAATTGGAATTATATCGGGAACTTCTCCCGTGAACTTCCTCAAATAACACACAGGAAAAGTGTTGTGAATTCCATTCAGTTCTTCGGGTAATTCGAGCTTGTAAGCTTGGTTCCCAATCCTCTGAAGGACTTTAAAGGGTCCAATAAACCTTGGACTCAACTTTCCCCTTTTACCAAATCGTATGAGTCCCTTCCACGGCGAGACTTTAAGCAAAACCGAATCTCCAACCTCAAAAGTCATCGGTCTTCGCTTCTTGTCAGCATAGCTCTTCTGACGATCTTGAGCTGCTAACATTCTTTCCCTAATTATTTTCAACTTTTCAGCAGTTTGATGAACCATCTCTGGTCCCATAAACTGCTTTTCCCCAGCCTCAAGCCAACAAGACGGCGTACGACACTTCTGTCCATACAAAGCTTGATAAGGTGCCATCTTAATGCTCGAGTGAAAACTATTATTATAGGAAAATTCTACCAACGGTAATGTTCATCCCAATTACCTAGGAATTCCAAGGTACATGCTCTCAGCATATCTTCAAGTGTTTGTATTGTTCTTTCACTCTGACCATCAGTCTGCGGATGGTAAGTTGTGCTTAAACATAACTTGGTACCCATTTCCTCTTGTAGACTTTTCCAAAACCTTGAGGTGAAACGGCTATCACGATCCGATACAATCGTTAACGGAACACCGTGAAGCCTCACAATATCCTTCACGTAAGAATTCACAAGCTTTTCCATAGACCATTTCTCCTTGGCTGCTATGAAATGCGCACTCTTAGTGAATCGATCAACGACCACCCAAATCATGTCGTGACCATTCTTTGTCCCGGGCAGTTTAGTGACAAAATCCATAGCAATGTCTTCCCACTTACCCATAGGCACAGGCAATGGTTCTAAACTGCCGTAAGGTTTCTGATGTTGTGTCTTGACTCTCGCACAAGTCACACACTCGGCCACATACTTTGCAACATCAAGCTTCATCGTCGGCCACCAGTAGTAGGGTTTCAGGTCCCTATACATTTTAGTGCTACCTGGATGAATTGAGTACATGGTTTTGTGAGCTTCTTCCATCAGAAGATCCCTAATTCCTCCTGACTTAGGTACCCAAATACGATCTTGGAATACCTTCAGTCCATGACCGTTAGTACCAAACACCAACGTTTTACCCAAACGTTCCTCCTTTCGGTCATTTTTCTCAGAAGCTTCCTCTTGAGCTTTCTTTATACTTTCCACAATGGTCGAGACAACTTCAATTCTCAACGCTCTTGGCCTCCTCCTTTCAAGATTGACCTTCCGACTGAGAGCATCAGCAACAACATTAGCTTTACCGGGGTGGTAAAGTATCTCGTAGTCGTAGTCTTTAAGTAATTCTAGCCAGCGTCGTTGCCTCATATTCAATTCTTTCTGATTAAAGAGATATTGGAGACTCTTATGATCAGTAAAAAGTTTGCACTTTGTGCCATAGACGTAATGCCTCCATACTTTCAGAGCGAAAACTACCGCTGCCAACTCCAAATCATGAGTCGGGTAATTCTTTTCATGCTCCTTCAGCTGTCGAGACGCATATGCTATCACCTTTTCTCCTTGGGTCAAAACACAACCCAATCCAACACCAGACGCATCGCTATAAACAGCGAAGTCTTCAACTCCATCGGGTAGAGAAAGTATCGGTGCCTCGCATAGCTTCTTCTTTAACTTCTCGAATGCTTCTTTATGCTTCTCACTCCAAGCATAAGTAGCTCCTTTGTGGGTCAAAGTTGTTAATGGAGTAGCAATCGAAGAAAAGCCTTGGATAAACCTACGGTAATATCCGGCTAATCCCAAAAAGCTTCGAATCTCCGTGGGACTTTTCGGTTGTTCCCACTTCATCACAGCTTCAATCTTTGCTGGATCAACCATTATCCCTTCTTGGTTGACCACGTGACCCAAGAATTGGACTTCACAAATCCAAAAATCACATTTGGAGAACTTTGCATAAAGCTTCTCCTTCTTCAGAACTTCTAACACTTCTCGCAAGTGTCTGCCATGCTCCTCCTGGCTTTTCGAGTAGATGAGAATGTCGTCTATGAACACTATCACGGAGTTATCAAGGAAAGGATTACAAACCCTATTCATCAAATCCATGAACGCTGCCGGTGCATTGGTTAGTCCAAACGACATAACCAAGAACTCGTAGTGTCCATATCTAGTTCTGAATGCAGTCTTCTCGATATCTTGCTCTCTTACTTTCAGCTGATGATATCTTGACCTAAGATCGATCTTCGAGAAATAGCTCGAACCTTGCAATTGATCAAACAGGTCATCAATCTCGGCAACGGATATCTATTCTTTATTGTTGCCTTGTTCAGCTCTCTGTAATCGATGCACATTCTCATACTTCCATCTTTCTTCTTCACAAATAACACCGGAGCTCCCCAGGACGATGAACTAGGTCTAATAAAACCTTTGTCCAACAACTCCTGAAGTTGCATCATTAGCTCCTTCATCTCCGTCGGTGCTAATCGATAAGGTGCTTTTGCTATTGGCGTGGTTCCTAGTAACAAGTCTATTCTGAACTCCACTTGTCTATCAGGTGGCAATCCTGGAAGATCCTCGGGGAATACTTCCGGAAAATCACACACCACTGGAATGCTCTGCATCACCTTCTTTTCTTTCTTAGCATCAATCACAAATGCTAAATATGATGTACATCCCTTGGTCAAACACTTTCTGGCTTTCATTAGAGAAATGATCCCAGAATTCACTCGCCGTTTGTCCCCATACACCATAAACGAATCTTTTCCAGGCGGGTTTACTTTAACTATCTTTTTTTTGCATAAAATTTCGGCATCATTGGCGCTAAGCCAATCCATTCCCAAGACGATGTCGAAACCATTAAGTTCGATAGGCAATAACGCCTCGTGAAACTTATTCCCATTAAGGTCGATTAAGATGTCTTTCATACGATGGCTAATAGGTACAAACTTTCCACTAGCTACTTCGACTAATAAAGCATTATCTAGTCTATCAACAGGCAAAGCTAGCTTTCTACCAAACTCATGCGAAATAAAGGAGTAGTTGGCTCCAGAATCAAACAATATATGAGCAGGTAATTAGTTTACGAGAAAGGTACCTGAAGCGACATCAGCTTCATCCTTCGCAGCCTCAAGTGTCATCTGGAAGGCTCTCGCCTTCGGCTTTGGTGGAATGTTGGGCTTTGCTGCCTCCTTCTTCTTCGGACAGTCCTTCAAAATGTGCCCCTCTTCATTACACCCAAAACACATCCTTTTGTTGTTCGGACATTCATTGGCAAAATGTCCAACCTTTCCACACTTGTAGCAGGTCACATCCTCGCTACATTTCCCAAAGTGCTTTTTCTTACACTTATCACACCACTTCGCCTCGCCTCCTTTTCCCCAAACTTTTTCGAATCAGATTTCGAAAATTTTCCTTTCTTACCGGAACCAGATGTTCCCTCAAACTTTCTTTTCTCACCAACATCAACCTTGTCGGTGGTTCTCCCCTTGATCATGTTTTCAACAGACTTGGCAGCCCAGATAGCTACCTCTAGAGTAAGTGCCTGACGTACTGGCACCTCGTACTCCCATGGAAGTCCCTTCGCATACCGATCCACCTTTGTCAGCTCGTCTGGAACGATACGCAAGGCAAACTCCATCTTATCGATGAAGTTATTGGTGTATTCATCAACTGACATGCTGCCTTTAGTCAATGTTAGGAACTTGTTCTCCAACTCCAACAGATTTTGAGCCGAGCAGAACTTGCGCTTAAACTGCACCAAGAACTCTACCCATGACAATTGCAGTGGCTCATTAGGGCTTAAGGTCTTCCCTAGAGTGTTCCACCAACGAACGGCTCCACCTCGGAATTGACACACGGCATAGATAGTTTGCAACTTACCTCTGCAGCCACACGTCATGAAGGCTAGCTCCATTTCGGAGATCCAATCCATAACCCCAATCGGATCCTCCTTTCCATTGAAGGTCGATGGTTTTGCAAGTCAAAAAGTCCTTGTACTTGCATCCCATTCCATCATTCCTTCCATCACGGTTATCTTGCCTAACTATTGGTGGGTTGGCTGGACCAACAGACCCACTGAAGTTTCCACCTTCCGAGTGCCCTTCATTCAGTTCAGGCTCTTCCACACGAATCGATAGTTCTTCACGATTCTGTTGAAGTAACCGTCTAGTTTCATCCATCTGACGATCCAACATCGTCTGAATCATCAATTGCACACCAGCCATGGTTATTGGCTCAGGCGTTGCTGCTACGACAGGTATTGGCTCAATCACTGGTGCTTGATTCCTATTTTTGTCAGCATTTCCAACTCCACTTCTTGTTCTCACCATTTTGATCTACACACCAAATAAGGTGAAATTAGATCCTCAATCATGATAGATAATCAAATCATCCTTATCACTCCGAAATGTTTACATGCTAGTTCTAATATCGTAGACGTACGCTTAGAATCCTACACACATAAGGTTTCTGGATCCGGTCGGCAACAGACCATAGATCCGAACAAATAATATCATATATGGCAACATATAACATTTAGCACATAAAGCATTTTAGGCAACTTTCCTAAAATAAACTAGTGCTTGTGTCTAAATCACAACAGACACACATCTCAAAATTTCACTTAGCATTCTAAGTTTAAGTCTAGAAATCCTACAAATTCCTAGTTCGCTTAAACTAATGCTCTGATACCAACTGTGACATCCCCAAAATCTCGGCCAGAAAAGACCGATTTTCATTTATGCTTTTAAATATTTTCAGAGTAAATCCTTTTGATTTAAAAGAGTTGCGGAATTTGTTCCCAAAAACAAAGCATGATAAAACGATGTTTACCAAAGCATTTCATAAAATAAATGTATTTTCATTATAATCAAAACTCGGGGTGTCATGTTCCGATACAGACTAACAAGCATAAACGAATACATTACAAGTCATATAACAAATATAAACATATGCAGACTTGTAAACAAAACAACTTGATGGATCACCCATCTCATGCCCTTCCGCCACTTCCTGTAATACAATTTAAAACTGAGTGGGTTAGGCTTGGGAGCCTGGTGAGCATATAGGGTTTTCAACCCACAATAAATATCATATTTAATTTTCACCAACCAACAATAACCCAATTACCCATTCCCGTTATTCTCACTTTAATGTCCCTAAAACAACTAACATAAGGGACCTAGTCTAAGAATATTTCATCGGGGCGACAACACATGCTTCAGGGGTACCTCAGCAATATAAGTCAAATAAGGCAACCATGAGGGGGATGGAGTACAGCGAATGAACACCCAAGTTCATTAACACCTACAGGTGGCGAACCTGCTAATGTTTCCACAAGACTATCTAGAAAAGTATGTGGTCGTCATCTAAACTCCGCTAGATGACTAAATCAAACAACAACGAGGCCTCTCATCTGTTTATTACACACCAACTATCTACCCATGTTCTACCCAACATATTAGTAGATAAAAATATACATTTGTATACATAGTTTAAAAACCTGTATAGCATGCTTTAATCAACACATATATCACATAACAGATGAGGCACACACACACATAACACATATCTCATAGAGAAATAATCAGATCTATAAGATAGAAGAGAGTGAATACACATTCACACATAACACAACCAAATATATACACATAGCACGTATTTTATATAAAATACTTCGTATTATTGTATTAGAAGAGAATAACTACACACTCACTTGATCAGAAGATGATCGGAGAGCACTACGACTTGCAAAAGTAGTAATCCACAGCAGATCTGGAAGATCTCCACAAAAATCGAACTTCTCGCGGGCAGATCTTCGACTCGGAAACTGCACTTCTTGGGATCTTCGGGATCTCGGGACTTGCCTCGGGGCTCGGGAATATGACCGGGGCTTCGGGATGGAATCGGCACGCAAAATGAGGCAAAGGACTAGAGAGAAGAGAAGAAATGAACAAAAATTTTGGCTGCCTTCGGATCCCCCTTTTATAGTGCTGGACCCTCGCACGAACGCGGGGCGCACGCCTGTACGCAGGGCGTACAGGGCTCCGAATCGTCACTGCATGCGTCATCCGAAATGACGACACTCTTCGGAGTACGCGGGGCGTACTCGAGTACGCAGCGCGTACCTCGGATCAGATCAATGACTCGCTTCGGATAAGGCTTCCGATTTTTGATTTAAATTTAAATACAAAATGATTAATAAACTTCGGAAATTCATAACTTCTTCATACGAACTCCGTTTTCGACGTTCTTTATATCCACGGAAAGGTGAGACCACGCTCTACGAATTTCGTTAAGACTCCGTCGGCTAATTTTGATTTTATTTTTATTATTTATTTTTAATAGGCCGCGACAGACAAACTTCGTTATAAATTCATAATTTCTTCGTTTGACGTCCGTTCTCACCTAACTTTTTATCGCTTCGATACCAACAATGAGATCTTCGATTCTCATTTAGATTGCTTCGGCTAAAAACCGCTCGATCTCAAATCGAATATTTCAGGCTGCATACCGCTAAGCTGGAACTTCGATAAATCATAACTTCCTCATACGAAGTCAGATTTGGGCGTTCTATATATATTCGGAAACCTCGTTTCAACTACTACAACATAAATCAAAGTTATTAAGTTTATTTTATACTTAAATTTTGACGCTTATTTTTATTCTTAATTAATCAAACCACATAATTAAGCAATTAAGCACAAAACACATAATACTTAAATAATACAATCTTATTATTTCAAAACGGGTTACAAAGGTTAACCTAGACCATTACATTGCTAAAAATGGCAAGCCCGGAAACACAGGCGTTACACTATGCTCTTCCTTACTTCGGGAGTAGATAAGTATATCATCGATAAAGACGATGACGAACTGATCCAAGTAAGGACGGCACACCCTATTCATTAGGTCCATAAATACTGCGGGTGTGTTGGTTAATCCGCACGGCATCACTACAAATTCGTAGTGTCCATAACGAGTTCGGAAAGCTGTCTTGGGAATATCCCCCTCTAGTACTTGTAATTGGTGATATCCGGATCGTTAACCTATCTTTGAGAAGTAATTTGCTCCTTGAAGTTGATCAAATAGGTCGTCAATACGGGGTAGAGGATAACGGTTTTTGACAGTAAGTTTGTTCAGTTCTCTATAGTCAATGCACATACGGAACGATCCGTCTTTCTTCTTTACGAACAAGACCGGTGCTCCCCAAGGTGAGAAACTTGGTCTTACGAATCCTTTTTGAAGGATTTCATTAAGTTGACTGGAAAGTTCTTGCATCTCTGCTGGTGCTAGACGATAAGGCGATTTTGCTACTGGGGTAGCCCCTGGAACTAAGTCGATTCTAAACTTGACTTGGCGTTGTGGTGGTAATCCCGGTAGTTCTTCTGGAAAGATATTGGGAAAGTCGCTTACTTCTGGAATGTTCTTGATGTCCTTCAGTTCCTGACTTTTATCGACGATGTGCGCTAGGAATGCTCGACAATCCTTCCATAAACACTTTCGAGCTTGGATGCACGAAATGATGCGAAGGTTTGTACTTGATTTGTCGCCGTAAATCACTAATGTTTCGTTGTTAGGAAGATTAAGACGAACTGCTTTCTCAAAGCACATGATGTCGGTGTGAAGAAGACTCAACCAATCCATGCCGACTATGACGTCGAAACTTTTAATTTGGACCGGCATGAGATTGATTGGGAAAGAATGACCGTCTAAAGTTAACGTACAGCCCATGTATATGCAGTTAGTGTTTTCGGTTTTTCCATTGGCCATCTCTATAGTGAATGATTTTTCTGACTTGCTAGGTTTACGTTTAAGTAAGTGAATAAAGTTTTGACTCACGAAGCTTCTCTCCGCTCCACTATCGAATAATATGCATGCATATGAACTATCTAGAAGGAACGTACCAGCAACTACATTCGGATCAGCTACAGCTTCATCGTGACCTATCGCCAAAACTCATCCCACCCCGCCGGTATTTGCTGCCTTTGGGCAGTTCCTCCTGTAGTGGCCCACCTCGCCACAACCGTAGCAAGTTTGGCCTATACCCGCGCTAGGAACTTGAGTGATCGACTTTGCGGGATCCTTGTAGAAACGGACGGTGTGTCCCTTTCTGTTGCAGTTGGAGCACTGCATTACCCGACAAGGTCCATGATTGTGGTAAGTAAATTTGGTGCACTTTGGAAGATTACCTGCATAAGTCTTTGTTGGGTAGGGATTTGTAGGGACTGTAGTAGGTACATTGGCAGCATTCACTGAAACCAGTTGTTTCTTCGCGGATTCTTAGGGAGACCCACCCTTCCCTTTATTCCATACCCTCTTGTTGTTGTTGTTGTTGTTGTTGTTGTTGTTTCCCTTTTGTGGTTCTGGTGTAGCAACCGTTGAGTTCTGATGACCTCCATAATCAACAAGAGATTGTGCCAATTCCTTGGCACTTTCAAAAGTGTCAGGTTTTAAAGCTAACACGCTTGACCTAATTTGGGGCGACAGTCCCCAAATGTATCTCTCTATTTTCTTGCTCTCAGGAGTTGTCATATCTGGGCAAAGGATTGCCAGATCGCAGAACCTGTTGGTATAAGTTGCGATGTCGGTACCAACCATTCCAAGAGTCCAGAGTTCATGCTCGAGTTTTTGAATCTCTCCTCGTAGACAGTATTCTCTCGTTAGCATGACTTTTAAGCTTTCCCAGCTTATGGAGTTTGCCACTATCAGGGTAAGTACCTTAACGTGGCCATTCCACCAAGTTAAAGCTCTATCAATAAGGGTGAAAGTTGCAAATTTGACTTTGCTGTGCGCGGGACAGGAGCAGATTTCAAAGACTGATTATGTCCTTTCAATCCACTGCCTCAGAGCTATCACACCACCAGTTCCATAAAACATCCGGGGTTTGGCATTAGTAAAGTCCTTATAGGTGCATTCTCGGGGTTGCTCATGACTCTCGCCATGGTTGGATAGGTGTGTGCCAGTTCCCGAGCCAGTAGTACTCGAGTTATTGATTTGTGACATGGCAGCTGCTACCGCTGCGGTGACTGCTGCTTGGAACATGACAGCATCAAATTGAGGTGGTGGAGGTGGTGGTGGTGGTATAGGTGCTTCCCCACCGTTGTTTCGCCTTGGGTTCCTACGCGGAGGCATCCTTCAACTAAAGGTTGAAAAGATAACGATAAGAATTACTTAGTATAGAAACTGAATGTGTCTTATGAACCAGATTGCTATAGTTTGACAACAGATGATAGTATGAGTCTTAAAATAGCAGAATGAAAGTTATTTGTAAGACTGAAAATATGAATCAAGCATTTGGTTTCTCGATGACTTTTCAAGGATTTAATGAGATACTCAACGTAGTAATAATAGTGCCACTTATATTAATATAATAGTTGATACAATGATCACGAAAATTTGACCCCTATAAGGGTCTCCGGTTACAAAGTTTGAGAAATTTAAAGACTTTTAGTCGAGGTCCTAACTTATAACAAAATTTGAGATTTTTGCAAGCACTACTTGCGACGTAGGTTGCGCTTGGAGCTTGACTCCGCATCCGATTGCCTTGACTCCATTAGACGCCTATCAAAAGCGGCTTGTTGTTCCTTCAATTCGGCAAGGGCTGCAATCATTTGCGCTTGGAATGCCTCGGTTTGGAGTTGAATGCCTTCCCAAGAGGTCCTAGAGAAGAATTCTTATACCTCTCCTCTCTCTTTATACCTTCTCTATTTGCTCTTGGTGTTTGTAAGCCATTTAGAGGAGTGACACTTGTGACTCTAAGCCTTCCAAAGTCAATTCAAGGAGGAATTGGGATTGTTATTGCTACATAACAATCAAGGTAACATCTTAAACCTAATTATATGTTAATATTGATTTCCATATGCTAGAATTAGGGTTTATAGTCTTGGATTCATTGCATGTACAATAGAGAAACCTAGATCCAAGCATTAGGGTTTGTATGCGCACATAGGATGTTCTTATGACAAAAACCTAACAGTGGTATCAGAGCCTATATTGGTTTCTATTGTATTGATGCCTTGTATGTTGAAAAAATTCGTTTTTTGTGGTTCTGCCTCCTGAACTCGGCGAGTACCACAGTGTACTCGGCGAGTAGGCCTCAACTCGGCGAGTACAGTGTGGTACTCGGCGAGTTCGAGCGTCAGATGGAGCTATATCCAGGATTTCTGGTTGTTTTTGCTTAAGGATAGTTACCTTATCATGTTAGATCAATATAAATCCGATTTTATGATATATTTGACTATATTATTGATCTAATTAAAGATATTTATCAATTAATAAAATATTTATTTCCTTATGTGATAATTGATTAATTATTTTGATTAAATTGGTAAATTGTTTTGCAAGAAATCATTAAATAAATCAAATATGGATAATTATGTAATTAAATGTTAATTTAGATTATTTGTTATTTGATCCTTGTGCTTTGAAAAGTTTCATATTTTCCCCTTTAGGTTTTATAGTTTAAATTTGAACCCAAAGTTTTTGTTGTTTTGAAATTTAAATAGTTGAAACCCTAATGTTTTGAAAAAGGTTTCAAAACTTGCCCTCAAGTTTTAGAATTTAAATTTTGATTAAATGGTTTAATTTTGATGTATATTTAAATTCTAAACCCAAATGTGTTGAAATGTTTCAAAACTTGCCCTCAAGTTTTGGAATTTAAAAGTTGATTAAAAGTTGAATTATGAATGTTAAATTCTAAAAAACTCTAGTATAGTTTTGAAAAAGTTCAAATCACACTCTTATGTGAGGGCACCATGTAAGTTTGCATGGTTATTCACACCCGCTTTGTGATCCTCGGCATCCCAGTCACAAACTAGAGGGGCATATCGAGATTTAAACATGCCATTGAAAGTTCAATGAATCTCAAAGGATCTAGGAGTTTTCATAGATTGAAAACATAAATTTCTTTTTCGTTTTTCATGGTGGAAATTAGTGAATCGTCATTCACTTACCTTCAAATATTCTGCAATTAGGGTTACGGCATCCCTCTCCCGAGTTGTGGAATATTGTGTTGGGTCCTAGCCTTAGTATTTCATTTGGGTGATTTACTAGGGACTCAATCAATCAACTAACTTGAATTTGTTTTCACCCATTTTGTAGATGTCAAAGTTTTACAACTATGGTCTTCCCAAATCCCATGGAACAAGCTTTCCACATGAAGATGATATTCCACGAGTCGATCGAGAAACAAGAAATCATGCTTCACTTCCTCCACCTCCTCCAATTATTCTCCCTAACCCATAAGTTCAAAAGCTTGAAAAGTTCAAGATCACTCAAGCCCTTTTGGTAAGTAAACTTAAAGACGGAAAGTCGGTGTGTGCACACGTCCTAGGGATGAAGTCACACATTGATAGTGTAGGGTTTCAAAGCACTCCATGGATGATGGCAATGGGCCCCTTTGATGAGTTGTAGGTTAAAAGCCCAAGACTTGTCTTTTCCCTATAAATAGTCATGTATTATTCACAATTAGGGTTAAGAGTTAGGCAAAATGTAGCCGCCACGTGAGGTTTCTTATGTAGTGTTAGATTCTTTAGCCTATGCTGAAAGTGTAATTTATTCCTCATATTGAATAAATCGAGTGATCATTCGACATAATCTTCATTATTTGTGTTTGTTCTTATTTTCCGCATGTTGTTCATCAAATCACAATTAGGGTTTTAATCCCAACAAGTGGTATCAGAGCGGGTCTTTGAAGATCTATTGATTTTTGAAGTATCGGTTCTTGATTTGATGATTTTCTACACAAGATTTTGAAGATTTTTGGTGCTTTGGCGGCATGGAATCAAATTTCTGTTCAAGAAAATGTTCATGAAAACTTATGTTTTCTGTCACTGTTCATCTGGGCATTTTTTTAATTCGATTCATATCTTCTAAATGTTGCCTGATTAGATCTGATCATCAATTTAATCCAAATCCAATGTATTGTCGATGCAACAGCTTCATTTGTTATTGGGCCATTGATTAGTTACTACACTGTTCATGATCCATTTCGTTTTCCCTAAATATCATATTCAATTTTCCGTTTGCGTCATTTGCTTTTGCGTGCTCAGTTCTTCCATTCATTCATTCTCTCATGATCAATCATGATTAACAATCGTTGCTTGTACCATCGATTCTGATGACTCGATCTGTGTGTAGTTTTATTCAAGATCAAACCTTTCATCGATTTTCTAATTCATATTCATAAGATCAATTTGATTAACTCGTTTTGATCTTGGAAACTATCTGATGATATTTTTGTGATTTATCTCGATTTTTGGAAGTGGCGATTGTATGATTGTCGAATGAAATTTTTGGAGTTGTGTGAAGGCATTGTTGACGAACAATTGGTCACAGTTTGAAAAGTCAAAATTGACTGTGAACAATGGACGAATGTTTCCCTGCGAATGATCTCTAAATCGAAAGTAATTGTGACTCGGAGCTAGAACTGGATTCGCATCGATAGAGCGATGATCAAAACGAATGTTGTCGAAATCATCTGGAATGTGTTGATGATTTGTTCGCAATTGCCATGTCAAACCTGAAAGTCAAAATTAAAATTGTGATGTTCTAATCTGTTCGCAACTTCATGGTTTGCTGTTCATATTGTTCATGTGTAATGGGTCTCGAAATTGGTGCTCAATTGGGAAGAACTACAGTCAAACGAAAGGTCTATGGTCGATTAGGAGCGAAAGGTATCTGAATCAGGACGAATGAAGTCTGAGTGGGTGTATTTTTGTTCGAAATTCCTAGTCTACATGAAAGTCAAAATTGAGTTTTTGAGAATGTTTCAACTGTGAACTCGTTCTTTACCCACGAGCGTTCTCTGACTGTGGTGGTGTGATTATTTTCTTCAATTGGAATGAACTGGTGGTCAATGCAAAAGATCAAAATCGCTATGAAAGCCTTACCTGTGAATGTTCATTTACTGTGCTTCTCTTTGGGGTATAATCGACGATATTGAAGCAAATCTATGATTGGGTTCGTTTGTTAGCTCTTGTAACAAAAAAAATGGAGTTTCGCCTTGGGATAAAGCTGATGCACTTGGACTGAACCTGGAACGAACTTGAGGTCGTTTATTAGTGGTTGGAGCGAACGAAGGAAGGACCGAAAGCGAAAGGTGATTCGCGTGATTATGCTTGGAACGAAAGAGGGAAGGACCGAAAGCGAACCTGTGCTTGGACCGAACATGGTTTCGGTTCAATAAACCTGGACCGAACTTGGTTTCGGTTGCTTGTACTTGGAACGAAAGTATGATTCGCGGGTATTAATTTTGGGGTCTCGCATTTGTTCCAGTCGCTGCATCCCTTTTATCAGGCGTCTAAATTGGGGAAGAAGATATCAAGTTACATTAATGGTCCCTGAAACTTCAACGAAATGACACTTCTGGTCCTTATTGTTTTCACAACTTGGCGATTATGGACGATTTCCAGATTTTGTCAGAAATAAAGGGGAGTATTGATGCAGAATTACAATTTCAGTCCCTGTTTTTCAGCAAGTGACAATTTCAGCCCATTTTTCGAAAAATTTGCAATTTTAAGGGCTGGTGAACAGTTTTGGATTTTTCAACGCTCATATTTTTTCGTGAACAGAAAATTATGGATTCCATCAAGTCTTGGCGGTTCGGAAAGTCATTTTTCGTGATAACGTCAAATTTTTCATGACTTTTTCGGATTTTATATTTCATTGTGTATATCATTTTGTCACAGGGGAGCTTAGTAAATTTTTATCCATTCAAGATCATTCTCATGACCATTTGAAGGCTTTATAATCATATTTTTTTATTATAAATCGGGGGAGGATTTGGTATGGCCATTCGAAATTGGATTTGTGACTTTTCAAAGTTGAAGATTTTTGATAAAGCTTATGGTAGAATTATGAAGGTAGCTTTTACAGCGGAAGTTCTTCGTCGAGCTCTGCTAAAGCTTTTACGGAGAAGTATCCTTTACAGCGGAAGTTTTTCATCGAGCTCTGCTAAGGACTTGTTATATCTCTGACTTCTTGTATTTTCTCGATCAAGTGGCATTACGAATCTTAAAGTTTGGGTTGTTACATGATATTTTTTGATGGGTTATATCATTAGCTTATTTGAAGATCATTGTGACTTGGAGGGGGAGCTCTTCAAAGACAAGAAGTGATTCGGTCTCTTTATTCTGAAATGGGTTTTTATGGCGGGTTTGGTTTTCATGAAGATTCTTTGGGATTACATTCGAAAATGAAGTTTAAAGACATTACTTCAGTGCTTGATTTATATATCCTAGAGCCCGTGTTTGAAGACTATTGAAGAATCAAGATTCGTGGATTGCTTCATATATTCCTCGTTGCAGATCTTTTTATTTGCTAGATGCTTGTTTTGGAAGTTAAAGCATTGTCATCCATTCCATACTTTGAGGGGGAGATTGTAGGGTTTCAAAGCACTCCATGGATGATGGCAATGGGCCCCTTTGATGAGTTGTAGGTTAAAAGCCCAAGACTTGTCTTTTCCCTATAAATAGTCATGTATTATTCACAATTAGGATTAAGAGTTAGGCAAAATGTAGCCGCCACGTGAGGTTTCTTATGTAGTGTTAGATTCTTTAGTCTATGCTGAAAGTGTAATTTATTCCTCATATTGAATAAATCGAGTGATCATTCGACATAATCTTCATTATTTGTGTTTGTTCTTATTTTCCGCATGTTGTTCATCAAATCACAATTAGGGTTTTAATCCCAACAGATAGGTTAAGAATGTTGGGATCCGTTGTCTGTGAGGAGATGGATGTTGATTGGGTTCTTCAGTCACTTCCTAAATCATATAGTGAGTTCGTAAGAGAGTACTATATGATGAACTGCGACGTGACCCTTAAAGATCTCACCTATATACTTATTGCTGCTGAATCAGCAATGATTTGGCGCAATAGAAAAGCAAAGTTGATCGGTGAATCTGCCTTCAAGACCTCTATGGATATAGACAATGGCAACGAAAGACATGCTATGTTCGAAAAGTTTGATCATAAGAGAAAGGCAATGTATGAAGTAGTTCCATGTCATGTTCCAAAAGAGTCAATTTGCTTTTATTGCTAAGAGAAAGAGCATTGCAGACGAAGTTGCCCTATTTACCTAAGAGATCTAAGAGATGGGAGAGTCAAAACGTATGGCTTTGCTTTAGGTAAAGTCCATTGACTAACTCTTTTAAGCTTCTATTCTAGATTCTTAATACATAATGTGATTATATTACAATTGATGTTTTGTAGGATCGAAGAAAAGAAAGGAAGCTTAAGGGAAGAAGTGAGCACAATCTAACCGTGAAGGAATGGATTTCGATCACATTTCTCGAAGATTAGATTCTTGAGCTACTACTTAGAGTTAGAATTAGATTGCTAAGAAAGATGTATTAGCATAGTTTTTCAATGAATTGCATTGTAAGGACAAAATTTTTCCGCAATAAAATAAATTTTGATTTTATATTATTTATTTATCCTTGCAATGGCGTATATGAAAAATTGATGTTTGGATGTTTCTATTATTAGCAATAATGGATTTGATTCTTAGTTATGGAAATGTCGAAAATTTACCAAATAGGGAGAGTTTCTCATCGCCCAAGTTTCAATTGGACAGAAACTTGGAATCATGCAACTTGGTTGCACGATCAATGAGAAATTTCATATTTTGGAAATTAGACTAATTCATTGACAAAGTGTCAAGTGAAGGACTAGGAGATCAAGTACACAAAGTTGCGTGTTGATCAAAGTCCACCATAAGAGTAACAAAGATATTCGTCATGATTTGCTAAAGGTTTAGTAAATATAATTATACTTATAAGATTAAGTGTAATTCTGAATTGTTTGAAAAAGTTGAACCAATAGTAGAACGAATAACAAGAATCAAGTAGGCAGAAAGATAAAAGTTTCTCCATTCTAAGAAGAAGGTAGAGTACCTTTTATGCTTTATGATAGGTCTTAATGATTAAGAACCATATCTCAATTGATCCTCTAAGTGAGTCTTAGTACAATTGTATGTCTAGGAAGAGGAATCAAGAATTGAAGAAATGGTTGAATCAAGAAGTCAATCATACTTCGTTCCAAGACAAGTCTTAGAGTTAAGATTGTGACAATGAGTGAAAAGTATTAAGAAGGTTTAAAACATTCATTAAATGTGGTAAGTTGTGATGTCTTGGATGAGACAAAGACCAACTAGGACCAATTTATGAAGTATTTTGATAAAAGCTACACTAACTCTTGAATATTTGTTTGTCAAGAAATGGTTATTGACAAGAGAATCTTATATGTCAAGGAGTCAGTGGGAGTCTTAATGGTCTTGAAAAGTTTCAAGAACAAATCAAATAAACCTTATCGATCATCACTAGCACACGAGTTGAGGTTTACAACCTATCATGATGACATTATTTTGGTTCTATGCCAATCCAATCGAGTTAATTATGCATGAGAGTTCTATGAACGCATAAAAAGCAAAGCACCTTAATCAATGAAAGGTACATTGATAGGAAAGGGTGAGCTGCTTAACTACTTGGAAGACATGGTGGACAGCTGTGCTACCATAAGGCAAGAAATCAAGATTAAGAAAGTTCGGTCCATATGAGTTTGAATTTGTCGTAAACTTTGGTTTTAACAAATTCACATGGATAGGAACACATACACCGTTTAAATCTAAGTGTCATAAGATTTCCTCCTTCATGAAAATGATTGTGAGGAAATGCTTTCACTAAGAAAGATTTTAAGAAGATAGTGATTGTAAAATTGCATTCTCGAATTCGATTATGGTTACGGTATCCCTTTCCATAATTTGAATTGTGAGGTTTGGCAATTAGTCTTAAGTGTTTAGATACACATATGAACTATCAAAGGCAAAGGTGTATAAGTTCAATAAACCTTGATAAAAGATTATCAAAGCACTAAGTATTAGAAACATGAACTTAAGAAATTCAATAAGCATTGTTTTTCTTAAAGTTAAGATGCTTATGAATACATGTCGAAGCTAGTGGGAGCATAAGTGTTATGTTTTATAATAATCGTCATGATAGTGGGAGCATAAATGTTATGATTGTATGATTATTAAGGCACGTATTGCAAGTTGGCAATATTAATTATAGAAAACAAGAGTTATACCTTGCAAAGTCGTAAGGGTTGAGTAGTTGTTTTGCTATAATTAAGGGAGAGAATATTATGCTTCATTTCGAATCTAAAGGATTAGGTTGAGAAATGTTAATAAATTTAGTCAAGGGTACATAGTGTGTTCTTAAAATTTTGATTATGATTACGACATTCCTCTTCACAATTCGAATTTTGAGAACATAGCAAATGAAATATTATGGCGGAAGATTGATAAAGTATCAAATCTTTATGTAAGACATTATGCATTGTGTCCCATACGCTTCAGGTATAGGATCGATTGCAAATGCTATAATATTTGACCATTCTAAAAATTTTCCAAATGTCTAGCGCATTTAGAGGAAAAAGGACTAGAATGGGTTTTGACTAAAATAATTAAACAACTATCAAAGGACAATCCAAAGTTCGACGAGGATTGGTCTCTTGTGAGTAGTTGGAAGTATAGTATTCGAAAATATGGAAATGTTTCCATATTGGATGGACCATATCGACATCATCACGAATAGATAAGATTCTATTAAGAATGAGTTGTCATATGGAAAATATGGAAGCGTGTCCATATTGGGAATTGAATATTGAAAATCTATGACTAGATTAGAAACTTTTATGCAAAAGGATGTTCAAAGGAATGTACTTTGAGTAAGAGACATCATATCTAAGGAATTGTCTTGTAACAATCTCCGATAAAAGACTTTGTAATATCATTGGCAATAGTCTTTGTGACTTTGGTGCAATGACATTACGAAAGGATAAGTTGCATAGAATGTTAGAATCTAGCATATTCTATAAGTAGCAAGAATTTGATATTCTTTCACTTATGAAAAGGATTTGGAGTGGTGTAATGAGAATGATTGGAAATGTGTTCAGTGTGATCTATTTCACAAAGTAAGAACCATAGGTAAACATTGTGTGCATGCTAGGAGCATGGGACAAGTGTTGTAATTCAAGTAAGAAGTTGATTACCTGAAACGACAAATAATGAGTAATCAATATGGTGATAAATAAAAGGCGTTTTATTTATACTCAAAGGTTTGAGGCCATATGGGATTAGTATTATTCTTGTGTTTCACATTTGCATGTTTTGACTTCCAGAATAATCGAATTATTCGAACGGACCACAGTCATTCATATGTTGGAAGTAGATATGAATGAAGACTGTCGTGAATTGGTGTGTGGATTGTCTAAAGAGCATTAGACATAAGCAAATGTTTGCTGCAACGTTCATGAGTGCTTATGAATGTGATTTGAGCATTGGATTAAACCCATGCTCACTTGGATCACTCCATGAATTGTATCACGAGTGATTGGTGAGACGATAGCATCTTATATTCTTGAAACCGAGATGTGTGAGTTGTATCTTGCAAATCGGTTTCACATTGATAATATGTAAACGCACTAGTAACTTGGTGTTATAAAACATATTGTTGTGTGTAATTTGGTGGGTGAGTGCAAGCAAGCATTGTATCAAAGTTTATCCGTTCCTTTTACTCAAAGTAGGATAAAAGCGATATCTTTGGGCCCCTCGATGATTTAGTGATGACAAACGTAAATGCTCGGCCGGGCTAGGGCTAATTTGATTTGTTCAATTATTCAGTCATCATAAATCGGAATCGAGATATAGTACAAAGAGAATGATTTGAAATCATATCTCATATGATATCTAGAATGGAGGAATATATGATCCCTTATCTAAGGACATGCGTATCTGATATGATCAGAGTTGACAGCGGCTTTGGAAAGCTACGATTGCAGATCAGGATCTGAAGTCATACGCAGAATAGTTGTTAGACTTATCCAAGTGGGAGACTATTGGATTAGTGTCTAAGTCCATAACTATTTTGGTAAGTACTTGACCCGATGATGCATGGTCCTTTTGGGTTGCCTTCACCAAAGCAACTTGATTGGAGAAATAAATAAAGAGAGAGGTTATTATGATTTATTAATATGTTATAAGAATAATATATTAAAGGAGAAATCATATTTGTTTAATTAATATTGGTCAATAATTAATTAAGAATTAATTTTGTGATCAAGTGTAATTAATAAAACTAGAGGGGCTGAATTGTAATTATGTGATAGTTACAAAATAAGGTAAGGATTATCTTATTAATAGGTTGGACGAATTTAAGGTGATAAGGCCTTAGAATTCGACTAGGATAAGGGTTTTTCAAGGCTTATCTTATGGTTACTTGGTGGGCAAGCAACTAGATAAGGATAAGGACTAAAACCCTAATCTCTACACCTATATAAAGACCCAAGGCTCATGAATTCGTGAATGCCTTCCCAAGAGGTCCTAGAGATGAATTCTTATACCTCTCCTCTCTCTCTTTATACCTTCTCCATTTGCTCTTGGTGTTTGTAAGCCATTTAGAGCAGTGACACTTGTGACTCTAAGCCTTCCAAAGTCAATTCAAGGAGGAATTGGGATTGTTATTGCTACATAACAATCAAGGTAACATCTTAAACCTAATTATATGTTAATATTGATTTCCATATGCTAGAATTAGGGTTTATAGTCTTGGATTCATTGCATGTACAATAGAGAAACCTAGATCCAAGCATTAGGGTTTGTATGAGCACATAGGATGTTCTTATGACAAAAACCTAACAAGTCCCATGTACCATTACCATAGGGTTCGTATGTTAAAGTGCCAAAAGGAATTGCTCTCCATTGGGATACTCTGTAATGATTGTTGCCAAGCCTTTGTGGCTTTGTGCATAATCATTACAAGAGGAATAGTGCATATAAGTTTAAAATCTAAACAGATTTCAATAAATGATAGGAATTTGGAATTCTTACATTTAAGACAAGGAATTGGGAGTGTGAAAAGAGGATCATTGAAATTATGTTCAGTTGAACTAGTTCACAAAGAAAAGGATCATAGACAAACATAGAGTTCATACTTGGTTTATGGCAAAGCTATTGTTTAGAAAACATAGTGTACATGCTTGGAGCATAAGACACTTAGTGTTTTAATTAAAGTATAAAGTTGATAAAACCGAAACAATGAATAATGAGTAATCAGTATGGTGATAAATAGAAAGTGTTTTATTTATATTCATAGGTTTTGATACCATATTAGATTCATTTATTCTTGTGTTTCACTTTGCATGGTTTGACTTCCATAATAACTAGGTTATTCTTCTGGAATGACTAAGTTATTCAAACCATCCACTATCGGTCATATATTGGAAGTAGATATGAATCAAGACTGTCATGATTTTGCTTGTAGATGTCTAAGATGTTGGACATATCAAGGTATTGCTACAACACTCATGAGTACGCATAAGTTCTGAGTATTGGATTCAACCCGCGCTCATTTGAATCACTTCATGGATTTTATCTCGAGTGATCATGAGACGATAATATCTTATATTCTTCAAACCTAGAGATATGGTTTGTTACTATGAGTTGGTTATACATTGATTGCACAAAAACGCATTGGTAACTCGATGTTATAAAACGTGACTTTGTATATGATTCAACAAGTAGTAGAACAAGCCATATGAGTCGAAGTCTATCCATTCCTTTTACCTTCGAGATAAAAGCGATATATGTGGGCCCCTCGATGATTTAATGATGACACATGTGAGTGCTTGGCAAAGCCAGGACTGATTTGATTTGTTCAATCAGTCAATCGTCATGAATCGAAAATCGGGAAACAACAAATGGACAGAGAGAATGATTATAATCCATGTCTCTGTCCATATGATATCTAGAATGGAGGAATATATGATCCCTTATCTAATGGACAAGTCATTTACAAGGTCAGAGTTCGACAGCGGCTTTAAGAGCTACGATTGCCAGTTAGGTTTTGAAGTCATACTCAATAATAGTTTTAGACTTATCCAAGTAGGAGACTGTTGGATTAATGTCTAAGTCCATAACTATATTTGGTATGTACTTGACCCGACCCGGCATGGTCTATTTGGGTTGCACTTCACCGACACAATTTATATGGTTAGTCTTTTGAGAATAGTATATTTATGATTTATATTAATATATTATAAGTTCTAATATATTAATATGGAGTCATATTATTTAATTAGTATTGATCAAGAACTAATTTAGAATCAATTAAGTGATAAAAAAGGAACTAATTAAATATGGACTCTTATATATATATATATATATATATATATATATATATATATATATATATATATATATATATATATATATATGGAATGGGCCAAATTCATTTAGGTATTAGGGTTTACATGGATGTAACCCTAATCCTTCATACTATATAAAGAGGCCTTTGGCACAAGAAATGGCACTAGTGTGTGAGGACATAAGATTGGGCCGATTTTAGTGTTCATACATATTCTATCAAGTTCTTCCAGGGTGTTTTGGTGATTTGTGAATCTACTTGAGGCTTCCACACTATTGGGGCTAAGCTCTTAAAGCTTGAAGACATCAAGCTACATCAAAAGGTATGTCATCTAACTAGAACTTTGTAGTATAGGTGCTTCATAATATGCTATTTAGGATGAAACCTTGGAATACTTAATATTTTCATGTATAATAGAGAAAACATAGATCCAAGGTTTATAGGGTTTCATGTACACCATAGGAGTATTAGAATGCTCAAAACCATTCAATGTGAGGCCCTGGTATTGACCCTTCTTAAGGGTGTTGAGGATTTTTTGGTATTTTGTGGTGCATCGATCACTGGTTTTGGGGCAATACTCATGCAGCAAGGCGGGTTCATAGCATATGCATCCATGCAGTTGAAGCCTCATGAGGTTAGGTACCCGACACATGATTTGGGTTAGGGGCAGTAGTGTTTGACCTCAAGATTTCACGACATTATCACGACGGGGTCCGTTGTACCATTTACACGGATCATAAGAGTTTGGGATATGTTATGGATCAACTAAATCAAAATATTAGGCAATACATGTGGCATAACATGGTCAAGAATTATGATTACGAGATTCTTTATCATCTAAGGAATGCCAATGTGGTCTCCAGCGCATTGAGCTTCAAGGTGGTTGTCACCTCTTGTTGAGGGTTCTATTTGAGGATGACCATCGACTCACCACTTCTAGATTTGATCAGGGAGGCTTGTGTCGAGGGAGTCAAGAGAGACAATTCAAAGAAGGAGAAGATCAAAGATCGGATTGGTAGGTTTGTCACCGATATTCAGGGGATTTTGAACCAGCATGGTCAGGTTTGAGTCCCAGTTTCTAGAAGGATATGACAGACAGTGTTGGAGGTGGCACACAAGTCCAGGTTCTTGACTCACCATGAAGCCACGAAGATGTATTGCGACTTGATACTTAGCTAGTAGTGGTCGTGCATGAAGCAGTAGATAGCATGGTATATGGAGAGGTGCTTAACTTGTAGGATGGTTAACATAAAGCACCAGAGGCCGCATGGAAACTTATAGCCCTTAAAGGTTCTTATATGGAAATAGGAGAAGATTACCATGGATTTCATCACCAAGTTGTCGAGGACGGCCAAGGGGTTCGATGCAATTTGGGTTATTGTCGATCGTTTGACCAACAGTGCCCATTTCTTGCCATTCGGTAGAGTTCTTCGGCCGAGAAAGCGGTCGATGTCTATGTATGTGAGATTGTCGCTCACCACGGTGTGTGAGTCTCTATTGTATATGACAATGATGTGTGTTTTACTTCTCAGTTTTTGTAGATATTTCACAGGGAGTTGGGTATGAGGCTGCATTTCATCATTGCTTATCACCCTCAAACCGATACTCAGAGTGAGCAAACCATTTAGACACTCAAGGATATGATGAGGGATTGTGTTATTGATTTTAGTGGGAATCGGAATTCCTACATTCCCCTAGTTGAGTTTGCTTACAACAATAGTTATCACTCTAGTATCGGTGCACCGCTGTATGAGCTTCTATATGGGAGGAAGTGTCGTATACCAGTTTTTTGGACAAAGGTTGGCCACAGGTTCATGGGGAGAACTGGGGTGGTTCTCCAAACAACAGAGCTTATTCATAAGATCAGGCAGAGATTACAGACATCACAGAGCCGACAAAAGAGTTATGCTGATAGATGACGGTCCGAGATGGAGTTTCAGGTTGGGAATATATATGTTATTACTGAAGATATCACCTTGGAATGGAGTCATACGCTACAGGAAGATGGGAAAGTTGTGCCCATGATTTATCATACCTTTTCGAGTAGTGGAAAAGGTAGGCAAGGTAGCCCTCTGGTTGGATTTACCTAAGGAACTTAGTCAGAGTCATAGCATCTTCCATGTGTCTTAACTTCGGAAGTGTGTGGTTGATGATTCATTGGTGGTCCCGTTGGACGACATTCAGGTCGATAAGCACCTGAATTATGTTGATAGGTCAGTAGCTATCTTGGATAGAAAGATGAAGACCTTGAACAACAAGGTGGTTCCCCTAGTTAAGGTTTAGTGGCAGAACCGGAAGGGTTTAGAGTGGACTTAGGAGCCCAAGGCGAAGATGCAGAACTACTACCCAAATTTATTCGTAGCCGATGATTTCAAGGACAAAATCTAGATCAAGTGGGTGAGAACTATAACACCCAGTTCAGGTAAACATTTTCTTAATTTATTAACCATATTTTTTTTCTTTAACCTTGGTCACGACGTGAGCACCTACATGTCACGACGTGACCATGCCTCTTGAAACACACATATCTTTTAGATGTCGCGACGTGAAAGCTGTTGCGAGCCAAACCATAATTTTGGGGATTTTTTCACAATTTAAAGGAAGTGAGGGCTATGGTTAGCCCACCCTGTGACAACCTGATATTTCAACTCTTTGTAACGACCAAAATGGGTCAAGTATTGTAACCACTTCTGAATAATAAAAAGTTACTTTCATAATAAAATGTATAAATAAGTTCTACTTAAATTCCTTCTATGATTAAATGTCCTTGAACCATGATCGTACGTGAAAAGAACGCCCAAATCCGACTTCATATAGCGAAGTTATGATTTTTCCAAGTTCGGCTTAGCAACAGACAACTAAAAACTCGAATCGGAAATCGAGCGACTTTTGGCCGGAATGACCTAAACGAGAATCGAAGGTCTCGACAATGGTATTCCAGCGGTAAAAAGTCTGGCAAAAACCGACATCAGATAAAGAAGTTATAAATTTTCTAAGAAATTCCTTAAACACGATGGATTTTTAATAAATAATAAAAATATAATTTTGGAATTTGCCGACGGAGTCTAAACGAAAGTTGTAGAGCGTAGTCTCACCTACGCGAGGATATAAAGACCATCGAAAACGGAGTTCGTATGAAGAAGATATGAATTTTTGAAGTTTATTAAATAAATTAATTATTTATTTAATTCAACATTCGGATATTATCCGAAGGGGAGTCAGCATCCTCCTCCGAGGTACGCGCTGCGTACCCCTGTACGCCCCGCGTAACCGAGAGGATTGGCCTCTGATCGTCCACGTCGCGCTATCCGAAGAAACCGACCCATCCGACCCGTCCGAAGCCCCGACCCGTCCGACCCGACGTCCCATCCAATCCGGCGTCCCATCCGACCCGCGTACCCAGCAACCCGTCCCATCCGAACCGAGGCAGTCGAGGCTTCGGTCATGCATGACGTACGCGTACGCGCTGCGTACGAGCGTACGCCCCGCGTACCGAGGCAGACCAGCCTTACTATAAATAGGATGCGAGGGTTTCCAAAGAAAGGGTTCATTTCTCTTCTCTCTCTCTCTCAACTTTGCCTCGTTTTCCGTGTCCGTTCAAACCCGAAGCTCTGGTCTTTTTGGATCAAGTCCCGAAGGTCGATTTACTCCCGAGATTCCCGAGAATCTCGAGGAAAATCCGTTTCCCGAGACGAAACTCTGCCCGGTTTTCCATCTCGCTATCTCCAAAACTTTCAAGTGAGTTTCATACCCCTTAATCAACCTTTTTAATTATTCTAAATACCTTTATATGCTTTCAAGGGGGGGATTACAAGTAAAACACACGAGTATTATCGTGTGTTACATAAAGAAACTCTTTTATATACTGTTATATATTCAAATCACATGCGATTTATAAACATTTAAAGGAACTTTTATATATATATATATATATATATATATAACATATGTCACAATAGCATTTTACCTTTTAAAATATAATGTTGTTGTAATACATGTATAAACTAAACTGTTCTTAGATTTTTCTTGTCTATCCTAGACTCTACACCAAAAATCTATACTTTCATAAACAAGTGATTCCTTTTCTCAATATTTCTAAACAAACAAGACACGCTTTTTGGAAACTATAATAGGTATAGTTTTACGAACAGATTTCTAACTCTTATGTACTAGAAACACATATTTCAAGAAGTTTACTTTCGTATACAAGAACAAACGTAACATTTTAACAAGTAGATCTGTTTTTATACCACGGATTTGTGAGACACTAACTTCATGTACGTTCGAGTACACATTTCAAGTCCTGTATTATATACCAGAATCCCTTGGAGGGGGAGCATGGTGTTTGTGTATAGATCTATACGGGCTTGACAACCCGCGCCCTGACTGTTAGCTGCAGTCCACCGTTTGGGGTGACAAACGTCATAACATTCCAACGCCTGAAGAACGTTGTGTATAGGCATTCAGAGTCAATAGTATGGTTATAAAACTCACAAGGGGTATTAAAAATGCATTGATTTACAAGGTTTTCAAACTCATTGGTTATTTTACATTTACATACATTTTGGAAACAAACATTGGTCTTGAGTGAAGGCTACTTTTATACTAGTAGAAAATATAGGATTTTCTAAACACAAACAAACAAAGATAAAACATTTCATTTCATTCAAACATTGTCACTTAAATACTTATGGAATTCACCAGCTTAAATGCTGATCTACTCTTTCAAAATTTCTTGTATGTCCCAGGAAATCAGTAATTTCAGGTATTCATTTCGCTTTTGATGAAGGGATGCTGCGGCGCCAGTTTAATCTCATGTTTTTGACATCATATTGTAATTGAGTTTTGAACATGTAACTTTTGACAAATGAAAACTTTCAATTATATATATGATGGTTGTATTGCTTTCTTTACTATGTATTCATTTGTTACGCTACCACATGAAGTCATCCGCCCCCGAACGTTTCCGCCGTTCAGGTTTGGGGGTGTGACAGATTGGTATCAGAGCAATGTTTATAGTGAACTAAGTATATCGAACCACATAAGATATACAAACTATAAATGCTTAAGGGACTAATACTCTCTGACAAAACAAATTTTCTTTTTACACTTAAGCAGCATTTCGTTCAACTTAATTTGATAATTCATTTAAGTACAATTACATGCATACCACAAACTATTTTTCATGTATACAACTATACGAATATTTAGACAAGTTGACACTACGATTGAGACTCGATATATGTAATCAGATTTTGGACAAATATAGCGTGATCAACTATATTTACCCAAGATTGGACCAACGTATATCGAGGAATGATCGTAGTAAGCAACAAGTCAAAACTTACCAAACCATTACAAGAATCAAACACAAGAACTTAAATACTATAGGAGTATTTGCTATCTAAACTAGTTAAACTTACATGTTTTACATGTTCCGACTTTACTCAATTCTTATAACCCTATTTCTCGTACAGTCAAATGGCTGGATTTCACCACCCTGGCGACCCCTACTTTCCCAACCAAGGCAACGGGGGATGGATCGAAGATGATCCCGAAGAGGACGAGGAACCCATAGAAGTGGGTGATGACTCCGGTACCGACTCAGAGCCGGAAGTTATCGATCCACCACCCACTCAGCCTCCCGTAATCGTAAGGAACTTTCAAGGACCGACTCCCGTCTGGGGAAGTCACCTCCACCATTGGAGCCAACAGCAAAACCTACGCCCTTCCTACGGCATGTGCCGGGACTTCTATGATGTCCGCGGCGGAGGTTCGGCTGATCGAGCACTCCCGGTAATGGTGGGTAAGTTAGCCAATCAGTCCTATCAGTCTGGAGTACAAGCTAGTCGACTCCGGGATATCAACGTGGAAGTGCAGGTTCACACTTCTGACATCCGTAGGCTGGACAAGATGCAAGACAACGCCCAATTCCAAGCTGAAGCGTTTCAAGCGCAAATGATTGCAGCCCTCGCCGAACTAAGGGAACAACAAGCCGTTTTCGATAGGCATCTAATGGAGTCAAAGCAATCAGATACGGAGTCAAGCTCCAAGCGCAACCTTCGACGCAAGTAGTGCTTGTCTAGGACTCAAATTTTGTTATAGCTTAGGACCTCGGCTAAAAGTCTTTAAATTTCTCGAACTTTGTAATCGGAGACCCTTATAGGGGTCAAATTTTCATGATCGTTGTAACAACTTTTATATTAATATAAGTGGCACTATTACTACTATGTTGAGTATTTCGAACCTTGAATGGTCTTTGTGAACCCAAATACTTGTTTCATACCTTCAGTCTTACAAATAACTTTCATTCTTCTATTTTAAGACTCATACTATCATCTGTTGTTGAACTATAGCGATATAGTTCATGAGACACATACATTTTCCATTCTATGAAATTCTTATCCTTGTCTTTTCAATCTATAGTTGAAGGATGCCTCCGCGTAGGAATCCGAGGCGAAACAACGGTGAGGAAGCACCTATACCACCACCACCTCCACCACCCCAATTTGATGCTGTAATGTTTCAAGCAGCAGTCACCGCAGCGGTGGCAGCTGCCATGTCACAGATCAATAACTCGAGTGCTAATGGCTCAGGATCTGGCACACACCCATCCAACCATGGCGAGAGTCATGGACCACCTCGAGAATGCACCTATAAGGACTTCACTAATGCCAAGCCTCGGATGTTTTATGGTACTGGTGGTGTGATGGCCCTGAGGCAGTGGATTGAAAGGACGGAGGCAGTCTTTGAAATCTGCTCCTGCCCCGAGCACAGCAAGGTCAAATTTGCAACTTTCACCCTTCTCGATAAAGCTTTAACTTGGTGGAATGGCCACGTTAAAGTACTTACCCTAATCGTGGCAAACTCCATAAGCTGGGAGAGCTTGAAGGCCATGATGATGAGAGAATACTGCCCACGGGGAGAGATTCAAAAGCTTGAACACGAGCTATGGACTCTCGGAATGGTGGGTACCGACATCGCTACTTATACCAACAGATTCTGCGAACTGGCAATCCTTTGTCCAGATATGATTGCTCCCGAGAGCAAGAAGATAGAAAGGTACATCTGGGGACTGACGCCCCAAATGCGATCAAGCGTGTTAGCTTCTAAACCTGACACCTTTGAAAGTGCTAAGGAACTGGCACAATCTCTGATCGACTACGGAGGTCATCAGAACTCAACCACTTCTGCACCAGCACCACAGAAAGGAAACAACCACAACAACAACCACAACAACAACAACAACAACTACAACAACGACAACAACAACAACAACAACAACAACAACCATGGCAGGAAGAGAGCGTGGATTAAAGGGAAGGGTGGGTCTTCCCAAGAATCCGCAAAGAAACAACTGGTGTCAGTAAATGCTGCCATTGTACCTGCTACAGCCCCTACAAATACCTACCCAACAAAGCCCTATATAGGCAACCTCCTAAAATGCACCAAATGCAATTACCACCACCATGGACCTTGTTGAGATATGCAGTGCGCCAACTGCAGCAGGAAAGGACACACAACCCGTTTCTGCAAGGAACCCGCAAAGCCGATCACTCAAGTTCCCGGTGCAGGTGTAAGGCAGGCTTGCTACGGTTGTGGCGAGGTGGGCCACTACAAGAGAAACTGTCCTAAGGCAGCAGGCACCGGAGGTGTAGGACGAGTTTTGGCAATAGGCCACGACGAAGCTGTAGCTGACCCAACTATAGTTGCTGGTACGTTCCTTCTCGATAATTCATACGCATGCATATTATTCGATAGTGGAGCGGAGAGAAGCTTCGTGAGTCAAAACTTTATTCATTTACTTAAACCTAAACCTAGCAAGTTAGAAAAATCATTCACTGTAGAGATGGCCAATGGGAAAACCGAAAACACAAATTGCATATACATGGGCTGTACGTTAACATTAGACGGCCATTCTTTCCCAATCAATCTCATGCCGGTTCAAATTAAAAGTTTCGACGTCATAGTCGGCATGGATTGGTTGAGTCTTCTTCGCGCCGACATCATGTGCTTTGAGAAAGCAGTTCGTCTTAACCTCCCTAACAACGAAACATTAGTTATCTACGGCGAAAAATCTAGTGCAAACCTTCGCATCATTTCGTGCATCCAAGCTCGAAAGTGCTTGCGGAAGGATTGTCGAGCATTCCTAGCGCACATCGTCGATACAAGTCAAGAACTGAAGGACATCAAGAGCATCTCGGTAGTACGCGACTTTCCCGATATCTTTCCAGAAGAACTACCAGGATTACCACCGCAACGCCAAGTCGAGTTTAGAATCGACTTAATTCCAGGAGCTACCCCAGTAGCGAAGTCGCCTTATCGTCTTGCACCAGCAGAGATGCAGGAACTTTCCAGTCAACTTAATGAACTCCTTCACAAAGGATTCATAAGACCAAGTTTCTCACCTTGGGGAGCACCGGTCTTGTTTGTAAAGAAGAAAGACGGATCGTTCCGTATGTGCATCGACTACAGAGAGCTGAACAAACTTACTGTCAAGAACCGCTATCCTCTACCCCGTATTGACGACCTATTCGATCAACTTCAAGGGGCGAACTACTTCTCCAAAATAGACCTGCGATCCGGATATCACCAATTACGAGTTCTAGAGGGGGACATTCCAAAGACAGCCTTCCGAACTCGTTATGGACACTATGAATTCGTGGTGATGCCGTTCGGATTAACCAATGCACCAGCAGTATTTATGGAACTAATGCATAGGGTATGCCGCCCTTACTTGGATCAGTTCGTCATCGTCTTTATCGATGATATACCTATCTACTCTCGAAGTGAGGAAGAGCATAGTCAACACCTACGAAAAGTCCTAGAAACACTGCGAACGGAGAAACTCTATGCGAAGTTCTCTAAATGCGAATTTTGGATTCGAAGAGTCGAATTTTTAGGTCACGTTGTTAACGAGGAAGGTATACACGTGGACCCCTCCAAAATTAAGGCTATTGAGAACTGGTCGGCACCAAAGACACCTACAGAAATTCGTCAATTTCTAGGTCTAGCTGGCTACTATCGCATATTCATAAAGAACTTTTCGAGCATTGCGAAACCTCTTACTTCATTAACCCAGAAAGGTGTGGCCTTTGACTGGGAAGCGAAACAAGAGAAGGCATTCCAGACACTAAAGCAGGCCTTGTGCACCGCACCGATACTATCCCTCCCCGAAGGGATAGAAGACTTCGTAGTGTATTGCGATGCTTCAAATCAAGGACTTGGTTGTGTTCTTATGCAGAGAGGGAAGGTTATCGCTTATGCCTCCCGACAGCTTAAGACACACGAAGTGAACTATACGACACACGATCTCGAATTAGGAGCAGTGGTATTTGCTCTGAAGATCTGGAGGCACTACTTATACGGAACAAAGAGTACTATTTTCACCGATCATAAGAGCCTTCAACACATTTTCGATCAGAAGGAACTCAACATGCGCCAACGACGATGGGTCGAATTACTAAATGACTACGAATGCGAAATTCGTTATCATCCTGGCAAGGCCAACGTAGTAGCCGACGCCCTCAGTCGAAAGGAATACACTGGTCGGAGGGTCAAATCTCTGACCATGACTATCCATTCCCACTTATCCACACAAATTAAGGAAGCACAAATGGAAGCTTTGCAACCTGAAAATGTGGCGGGTGAATCCCTGCGAGGAATGGAGAAGAATTTAGAAGTCAAGGGTGGCGGAGCCTACTATCTCATGGACCGAATCTGGACCCCAAATCATGGTGGTTTCAGAAACGTAGTCATGACCGAGGCTCACAACTCAAGATATTCCGTTCACCCGGGTTCAGATAAAATGTATCTGGATCTTAAGAATCTGTACTGGTGGCCTAACATGAAAGCAGAAATTGCTACCTTCGTGAGTAAATGTCTTACTTGCGCTAAGGTTAAGGTCGAGTATCAGAAACCATCAGGACTACTACAACAACCAGAGATACCGGAATGGAAATGGGAGCGGATTACTATGGACTTCATAACCAAGTTACCCAAGACGACAAGTGGACTCGATACCATATGGGTCATTGTCGACAGATTGACCAAATCCGCACATTTCCTACCCATCAAGGAGACTGACAAAATGGAGAAGCTTACAAGAACTTACTTAAGAGAAGTAGTGCGACTGCATGGTGTTCCGGTATCCATTATCTCCGATCGAGATAGTAGATTCACTTCAAGGTTCTGGCAGTCACTACAAAGTTCCCTGGGAACTAGGCTGGACATGAGTACAGCCTACCACCCACAGACAGACGGACAAAGTGAGAGAACAATACAAACTTTAGAAGACATGCTGAGAGCCTGCGTGATTGACTTTGGAAAGGCATGGGATATTCATTTACCCCTTGTCGAATTTTCATACAACAATAGTTATCATACAAGCATAAAGGCTGCTCCGTTTGAAGCCCTCTATGGTCGAAAGTGCAGATCCCCTCTGTGCTGGACTGAAGTTGGCGATACCCAGTTAGCTAGAGGAAGAGTTCCTGAAAGCACTCTCACAGGTCCGGAGATCATACGTGAAACAACAGAGAAGATCGTTCAGATTCGTGAACGATTGAAAGCCTCAAGAGACCGACAGAAAAGCTACGCTGACCAAAGGAGGAAACCTTTGGAATTCCAGGTAGGAGACCACGTCTTATTAAAGGTCTCACCGTGGAAGGGTTTAATACGATTTGGAAAGCGTGGGAAACTAAATCCAAGATACATAGGGCCTTTTGAGATTCTTGCCAGAATCGGCCCTGTGGCTTACAAGCTTAACCTACCGCGCGAACTTAGTAACATCCATCCAACCTTCCACGTCTCAAACTTGAAAAAGTGTCTGTCCGACGAGACTCTTGTTATTCCACTCGACGAGATCGAGATCAACGATAGCCTCAACTTTGTGGAAGAACCAGTAGAAATCATGGACCGAGAGGTCAAACAAACAAAACAAAGTCGCATACCCATCGTGAAGGTTCGCTGGAACGCCAAGCGGGGACCCGAATTCACATGGGAACGCGAAGATCAGATGAAACAAAAGTACCCTCATCTCTTTCATGTTCACTAGTATCTTTACTACTTTAAATTTCGGGACGAAATTCTCTCTAACGGGGGGATGATGTGACAACCTGATATTTCAACTCTTTGTAACGACCAAAATGGGTCAAGTATTGTAACCACTTCTGAATAATAAAAAGTTACTTTCATAATAAAATGTATAAATAAGTTCTACTTAAATTCCTTCTATGATTAAATGTCCTTGAACCATGATCGTACGTGAAAAGAACGCCCAAATCCGACTTCATATAGCGAAGTTATGATTTTTCCAAGTTCGGCTTAGCAACAGACAGCTAAAAACTCGAATCGGAAATCGAGCGACTTTTGGCCGGAATGACCTAAACGAGAATCGAAGGTCTCGACAATGGTATTCCAGCGGTAAAAAGTCTGGCAAAAACCGACATCAGATAAAGAAGTTATAAATTTTCTAAGAAATTCCTTAAACACGATGGATTTTTAATAAATAATAAAAATATAATTTTGGAATTTGCCGACGGAGTCTAAACGAAAGTTGTAGAGCGTAGTCTCACCTACGCGAGGATATAAAGACCATCGAAAACGGAGTTCGTATGAAGAAGATATGAATTTTTGAAGTTTATTAAATAAATTAATTATTTATTTAATTCAACATTCGGATATTATCCGAAGGGGAGTCAGCATCCTCCTCCGAGGTACGCGCTGCGTACCCCTGTACGCCCCACGTAACCGAGAGGATTGGCCTCTGATCGTCCACGTCGCGCTATCCGAAGAAACCGACCCATCCGACCCGTCCGAAGCCCCGACCCGTCCGACCCGACGTCCCATCCAATCCGGCGTCCCATCCGACCCGCGTACCCAGCAACCCGTCCCATCCGAACCGAGGCAGTCGAGGCTTCGGTCATGCATGACGTACGCGTACGCGCTGCGTACGAGCGTACGCCCCGCGTACCGAGGCAGACCAGCCTTACTATAAATAGGATGCGAGGGTTTCCAAAGAAAGGGTTCATTTCTCTTCTCTCTCTCTCTCAACTTTGCCTCGTTTTCCGTGTCCGTTCAAACCCGAAGCTCTGGTCTTTTTGGATCAAGTCCCGAAGGTCGATTTACTCCCGAGATTCCCGAGAATCTCGAGGAAAATCCGTTTCCCGAGACGAAACTCTGCCCGGTTTTCCATCTCGCTATCTCCAAAACTTTCAAGTGAGTTTCATACCCCTTAATCAACCTTTTTAATTATTCTAAATACCTTTATATGCTTTCAAGGGGGGGATTACAAGTAAAACACACGAGTATTATCGTGTGTTACATAAAGAAACTCTTTTATATACTGTTATATATTCAAATCACATGCGATTTATAAACATTTAAAGGAACTTTTATATATATATATATAACATATGTCACAATAGCATTTTACCTTTTAAAATATAATGTTGTTGTAATACATGTATAAACTAAACTGTTCTTAGATTTTTCTTGTCTATCCTAGACTCTACACCAAAAATCTATACTTTCATAAACAAGTGATTCCTTTTCTCAATATTTCTAAACAAACAAGACACGCTTTTTGGAAACTATAATAGGTATAGTTTTACGAACAGATTTCTAACTCTTATGTACTAGAAACACATATTTCAAGAAGTTTACTTTCGTATACAAGAACAAACGTAACATTTTAACAAGTAGATCTGTTTTTATACCACGGATTTGTGAGACACTAACTTCATGTACGTTCGAGTACACATTTCAAGTCCTGTATTATATACCAGAATCCCTTGGAGGGGGAGCATGGTGTTTGTGTATAGATCTATACGGGCTTGACAACCCGCGCCCTGACTGTTAGCTGCAGTCCACCGTTTGGGGTGACAAACGTCATAACATTCCAACGCCTGAAGAACGTTGTGTATAGGCATTCAGAGTCAATAGTATGGTTATAAAACTCACAAGGGGTATTAAAAATGCATTGATTTACAAGGTTTTCAAACTCATTGGTTATTTTACATTTACATACATTTTGGAAACAAACATTGGTCTTGAGTGAAGGCTACTTTTATACTAGTAGAAAATATAGGATTTTCTAAACACAAACAAACAAAGATAAAACATTTCATTTCATTCAAACATTGTCACTTAAATACTTATGGAATTCACCAGCTTAAATGCTGATCTACTCTTTCAAAATTTCTTGTATGTCCCAGGAAATCAGTAATTTCAGGTATTCATTTCGCTTTTGATGAAGGGATGCTGCGGCGCCAGTTTAATCTCGTGTTTTTGACATCATATTGTAATTGAGTTTTGAACATGTAACTTTTGACAAATGAAAACTTTCAATTATATATATGATGGTTGTATTGCTTTCTTTACTATGTATTCATTTGTTACGCTACCACATGAAGTCATCCGCCCCCGAACGTTTCCGCCGTTCAGGTTTGGGGGTGTGACACACCCTCAGCCTCCATCACCTCCCTACACTTCCCCTTAAAACCATAATCCTCCATAGATAATTTTGAGCTCCATTTGGGTGTTTTCTATCCAAGAAGAAGCAAAGATAGAGTTTTGTGCATCAACTCAACATTCAAGCTTCACAATCATCCATTCTCACACCCTCTGGACCCTTGTGAGTTTCCAAGTTCAATGCCTTATGAGTCCATGATCTTAGATCTAGGTTTTTATGTGTCATCTTTCATGTTTAGACATGATAGAGTGTTGGGGGTCCATAAAGCTGCCAAATTTATGGATCTACAGTGTTGTTGGAACCTAAAACCGAACCTCTAGCAATCATCCAATAAGTTCCTAAGTCAATTTCAGTTCTGGAGTGAAAAATTTCCGGAGTCAATTTGTTTTTAGAAGTGTAGCTTGCGTCCTGAGGAGAAGTTCATAAGAAGATATTTCGAATGTTGTGAAGGCATTCCAGAATGAAGATTATGTCCAAAATAATGATATGTCTGAATCTATTCATCTGTATTAATTGTATTTGTCATTTTGTTTGATGTAACATGTCATAGGACTTAGTCTCTTTTGTCAAAATTTAGATAATCAGAGTGTCAGGAGTAACTCTATTATCCGGTTCTATGTATGTGTTATGGTCTGAACGATATAATCAGGCTTCTTATTTATAGGAGAATTTAATGACAAAGTATGTGACGGATTGTTCAACCTAAGATAGCTTTATTCTTGTTTACTTCATTTTCTATTTCCTTACATATCAAACATTCTTCTTGTTCATTTATTGTCTTTACTTTGACTTAATTCTTCATTCATGTCTTAAATATTTTGTTGAATTCATTACTTCCGAATTGACCGGTCTTGCCAGAATTGACTGGAACTCCTCTTAGTAAGCAGACATTGATCTTAACCATTAACTCAAGGTTTGAGTTTTAAAACCTTGTCCATGCGCATCAGATCTCTTGATCTCACAATTGGTATCATAGCTTGAGTGGTTGTCCTTTGAATCCATAAGATCAGATTATTGTTGGTTTGAAATTACCTTGGTATTTCAACCATTTTTGTGTTCAGGATAAAAGTTCTTCTATATACCACTTTTGCTTGAAGATATCTTAACTTCAATGGTTGCTTCTAATACTCAACAAATGTATTCAATGCAAATAGAAAATAGTGTGGGTTGCCCTACACGAGACCCATTGCTAGTTGTTGAAGAATATGATCATTGGAAAGTCAGAACAAAAAGGTTTTTATTGGGTAAAGAGAAAGGTGAAGCTATCTGGAGATCCGTCAAAGAAGGTCCTCATGTTCCGGTTAAAACAACTGTTAGAGATGATGTTCTTCAATTCATGGGTCAAGATGAACAACGTCCAGCTCCTCTCACTACTGACGATATTGAGAAGTTGTATACTGATCAAGTGGCGTTTTCTGAAATGGTGTTTGGTGTCCCACCATCTCTCTTTGAACACATTAAGTTGTGTAAATCTGCCAAAGAGATTTGGGATACTCTTCAAGATCTGTTCGAAGGTTCGGAAAACATGAAGGATAAGCGTCTGACCTCCGTCTTCAATGTGTTTGATATGTTCAAAACTACTCCTGGTGAATTAGTTGCCTCAGCCTCCAACCGATATCGAATTGTAGTTAACAACATGATTGTTCATGGGATTGTCCGAACTCCTTTGGAGTACAATCTCAAGTTCATCAACAGTCTCGATAAAGGATGAAGAAATGTGAAATCTTGTCTTCAAAGCAATGGTTCTCTAAAGAAGTCAAAGCTTTATCAACTATTTGATGAACTTCAAGGTCATGAGTCAAACATTGCTCAGACCTTAAGAGAACTTTCTAGAGGTCCTCTCGCTCTTGTCAAGTCCTTTGAACCACCCAGTACTAACTCATCCACCTCTTACCCCTTTAAATCTATCCTTACACCTGTCAATCCTCTTCACCCATCACACCCACTCATAACTATCTTGTTGATAGTAATCCAGATTCCGTAGCTATGGACTCTAAACTCCATTTCCAATAGAAGTTTGCACTACTCTCCATGAAATACAAATGTCCTTTTAACCCTTCTCACAAACCATACCAAAATTGCTTTCATGCTCCTCACCAAAATAATCCTCAACCATACTCTGCTCTGGAACCTCAATCCACTCCGGAAAATCCACCAGCCTATAGACCCAATCACTAAACCAAACTCCACCCCGGAACCTCAACAGTTTCCTAAATCTAACAAACCAAAAATTGTATGTCACAAATGTGGTCATGCTAATCACTATTCAAAGGACTGTTTGGCTGATGTTCCACAAAAACCAAAAATCAAGGATTCTGATTACTACGCACGAAGAGCTCAGCAGATGGCTGAAAGTGAAAATACTTTTTTTTGGACTGTATGGTGAAGATGGTTTTGAACCGAACTACTTCTACATGGCCAAAAATGATCCACCAAGTCGAAGAATTCTTCAGCAGGTAAAATCCATGATCACTAAAAATAATTTTGATTTATCTCTTTGTGAATCACATTTAACCCAGATCCAAACAGATATGAATACCATCTATAGAGCCTATGAGTCTGGCATATAAGCCAGTGAGAAGAAGGACAATGAATTGATTCATATTAGGTTACGTTTCGAGGATAAGAAGTTAAAAATAGAATCTTTAGAACGGGAACTTGTAATTTCAAAAGACGAATGTATCATTTTGAAAGACAAATGTGAAATCACCTATTCAGAAAGAAATGTCTTGATTTTGGATAACAAACATCTTAATGCTAAAATAGATGCTTTTTGCATAATTCCATTAACATTCTTGAGGCAAATGAACGGATGCCAAATAATTTTTGTCATCCTTGGTCAAAAGCACCAGGCCTCGGAAGCGGGTTTTCGAAGCTCATCGCTAGTCCCTTGAAGGAGTTACAAAACTTATCTTTTATGGGAGATATTCCGAACCACCAACATTTGGACATCCCTGTTTCTCCCTTGTCACCCTTCTTGAGACATCTGACAAAGTTGCATCTCTTACTCCTGAGTTTCAACCAATAGTTGTCAAGTGTCCTGATTCCACGCCTCTGACAAACCTGTACCTGAATCAGACCACGGAATTCCACCATAGTGTATCAAATTGTATTGATCATGTTCCGAAACACATTCCTCCTACCAACTGTTTTTTCGACAAAAAAATTACAGTAACAACTGAACAAGTTACTTCTGAGTGTGCATGGGCACCCTTAGATGATAACCTTGAAACCTCAAGCAATGTGTCCTCTGATTCATGTGAATCAAATTCCCTAGTGATTTCCAAAACAAACTTGGTACCTATCAAGCCCAAGTTTAGCAATCCCTCCCACGGTTAAACTTCTAAGTCAACATTTGACTTCAAGAAGAAATACTCATTGAATAGGAAAGATGTCGTTGATCCTAAAAATGAAGCTAAAAATGCCCTTAAAAAGTAAGTTAGGTCAAGACAAAGTTCTAGGTTTCTTGAGAACTCAAAAAAGAATGCACCCAGGAGTGGTAGAAAATCTTCTTCCCAAAATCATAAAACATGTGTTCCTATTAAGAATCTTCAAAGAAAATCCATTCTTCCTAGCCAGTCAGAATCTAAAGAAGTTCTTGATCACCCTCCTAAAAATGCAAGTTTCATGTGCCCAACCCATTCAAAATGACCCTTCTCGGACCGGTTCATTAGTTTTTATAGCCAAAGTTGATGGTACAATTTTCAAACCTCAATCCATTTCAAAATCAAATGTACCATCAAACAAAGAAAGATTTTCAAAGAAACCAATTGCACAAAAATCTTCAAAACAAAAACTTGTTTGGAAAATGAAAAATTAGTGACTCTGAACGAGACAGTGATACCCACTTCTCTAGAGGCCACATGTCTGAAAAAATTCATTCCGAAACTCCATGTCATAGAATATGATTATTGGATAGATGAGAAGACCATGACATTTTGTTTGTTTCCTAAATAATTTCGGAAGAAATCCAACAAAACAACCACTGTTGTCCAAAAATCACAATCCAAGTCCAAAGTCCGTAGTCTTGTCCTAAAACCTAACTTGGAGCCTAAAAGCTCCACCACTCACTGATTTTGCAGGCATATTATGCTTCGGAGCGAGAAACAATATGGTATATTGATAGTTCTTACTCTATGCACATGACGAGGCAGAAGGACTTTCCGCGTGATCTCAAACTTTCTCCCAATGTTGGTTACGTGACATATGGAAACAACTCCAACTCTCAAATGCGTGGTTATGGCATCCTCACCAATGGAAACTTCTCTATTTTGAATGTGGCTTACGTAGCTGACCTAAAACATAACCTAATAAGTGTTGCTCAACTCACCGACTCAAATCATCGAGTTGAATTTTGCAAGAAACACAGCTATGTTATGACTAAAGACCAAAGTGAATGTTTAATAAAGTCAAATCTCAACAAGAACATGTACCCACTCGGCATCAACATGATCATTGGCAAATCTCATCTTTGCCTTCTCTCCAAAGTTGTTCCTGATGTAAGCTGGTTATGGCACCGAAGGCTTGCTCATCTGAATTTTTCGTACATGGATGATCTTGTGTCTAGAGAAATGGTTAGAGGACTACCACTCCTCAGGTTTGAACATGATCATTTATGTGCTACATGTGAGTGTGGAAAGCAATCGAAGAAGGGTCATCCCGTCTTCATCAAAAAATCAATCTCGAATCCATTGGAACTTCTTCATATTGATCTATTTGGACCATCAACTGTAGAGAGTCTTCATCATAAGAAACACATTCTTGTGATTGTTGATCATTTCATAAGGTATACTTAGGTCTTTTTCCTTAGGCTAAAGTTTGAAACAGTGTCTGAACTCATCAACTTCATCAAATGAATTGAAGTTCTCGTCAAACTTCCTGTTCAGCGTATCCGAAGTGATAATGGTTCAGAATTCACCAATGACACAATTGAAAAATTCCTCACCGAGAAAGGAATTGATCACAACTTCTCTACTCCTTACACTCCACAAGAAAACGGTGTAGTCTAAAGACGCAACAGAACACTAGTAGAAGCTACTCGATCCATGCTTAACTTTGCAAATATGCCACTTTACCTTTGGGCCGAAGTTGTATAAACTGTTTGCTTCACTCAGAATCAGATTATCATCAATCGACGCCTCAATATGACACCGTATGAAGCCATGAATGGTCAAAACCCAAGCATTTCCTTTCTTCGTGTTTTTGGATGTCGATGCTTCATCAAAAACAACCATGATTAGCTTACTAAATTTCAACCCAAAGCTGACGAAGCAATTTTTCTCGGTTACTCAGCAAAATCAAAGGCGTATCAAGTGCTAAATCGTCGTACTCGAGTTTTAGAAGAAAGCTTTGATGTAACTTTCGATGAGAACTTCGTTCGGAACTCAGGTTCTACTCACATTACTACTCACATATTGGAGTCAGATGATCTGCCTCCCAAATGTCCAAACACTCAAGTAATCCATGAAGTTGACTTTGAAACCCTCTTCGGACCATCAGAAACAGCTCTTGATTCGGAATCTCGTTTAAGACCAACCCTATCCTCTACCCCTCTTGTCTCCCAAACTGTTTCTGGTCTAGCACCCACCTTTCCTTCCTTTGATTCCGAACCATTTCAACCTTCTCAGTTTGAGGAGGATAATGGTCAACCTTCCCTTGAATCAAATGTGGATGGATTCCTAGATGCAGCTGCCGAATTTGACTCAAATCCAATCAACAACGATGATGATGTAAATTTCTTTGACTTCACTCCTGATGACGACGTCAACCTATCCGGTTCAGAAGTTCAGGGGGAGCATCTTCCTCAAATTCAAAACCATTCAGGGGGAGCAACCCAACTCCATCATCAATATTGAATCTTCTGCTGCTCAAGAACTACCAAGACTTCATATCTGGACTCAGGATCATCCTCCCAACCAAGTTGTTGGAAACCCAAGCGCCAATGTTCAAACTCGATCTGCCACAAGTGTGCAAAATGAATGTCATTTCTCTGCGTTTATCTCCATGATTAAACGCAAATCCATCAAGGAAGCATTATAACATGTCGATTGGATTACAGCCATGCAGGAAGAATTGGCAAAATTCGATATGAATGAAGTATGGACTCTTGTTCCTCCTCCTCAGAATCACCCAATTGTAGGTACGAGATTGGTATTTTGGAACAAGTTAGACGATGCAGGAGTTATCATTCGAAACAAAGCAAGAATGATCGCCAAAGGATTCACACAGATTGTAAAAACTTGATTACGACGAGACCTTTTCCCCTATTGCACGTCTTGAAGCTATCAGAATATTCCTTGCTTATGTTGCTCACGAAGGCTTCAAAGTTTACCAAATGGATGGTAAGAGTGTTTTTCTAAATGGTGAAATGGATACTGAAGTATACCTTCAACAGCCTCCCTGTTTTGTAAATCTCTCATTTACAAATCATTGTTTCAAGCTCTAGAAAGTTGTTTATGGCCTTAAGCAAGCTTCTCACGCCTGGTACGAGATGGTCACTGATTTTCTCAAACGCTCCGGTTTTCAAAGAGGTATACTCGATCCGACCCTGTTCCAAATGAGCATCATTTATGAATTAAGCTTCTTCCTTGGTCTTCAAGTCAAACAAACCAATCAAGGAATCTTTATTCATCAAGAGAAGTACATTTCGAAACTCCTCAAAAAGTACTCAATGGACACCTGTGCCTCAGCCAAGGTACCCATGGGTTTCAGACACAAAATCTTCTCGGACTCATCCGGTGTTGCAGTTGATGAAAATAAGTACAGAGGAATGATTGGATCCTTAATCTATCTTACAAAAAGTCGTCCGGACATCATGTTTGCTTCTTGTCTTTATGTCGGATTTCTATTTAATCCTAAGATGTCTCATCTTTTGGTTGTAAAACAGATTTTCTGATACCTAAAAGGTAAAAAGAATGTCGGAATCTGGTACCTAGCAAATGAGAGTTTTCTCCTTCAAGCTTACTCAGACTCAAATTATAGTGGTCTTCAACTGGATAGAAAAAGCACATCTGGTGCCTGTCAATTTTTAGGAGGTCGATTGGTTAGTTGGTCATCCAAGAAGCAGAACCGCATTGCTCTTTCAACGGCCGAAGCTGAATATATTGTTGTTGCTAGCTGTACCTCTCAAGTTCTCTAGATGAAATCTCAACTTTTGGATTATCGTTACCGCTTTCAACGTATTCCAATCTATTGTGATTCTCAAAGAGCAATTCCAATCTCGCACAACCCAATTCAGCACTGCATGACGAAGCACATTGACATACGGTACCATTTCATAAAAGATCATGTTTTAAATGGCAATATTGAACTCATCTTTGTTCCATCTAACGATTAAATTGTTGATGTCTGTACTAAGGCATTAGACGAAACCAAGTTCAACGATTTTCTGAATAAAATGGGTATGATGATGCCTGATCCACAATTTTTTCAAGAGGTGTGCACTCTCTGATGGCAACATCAGAAAGTAAAATTGGTTCCGAAGCAAAATTTTCTTACATCTCGGAACTATTATCTCTCAGAATAATCAGGATCATTTTATGTGTCTTTTTATCTAACCATCAATCTAAGTTCAAAGTTGTACAACTCCTAAATCTTTTTAAGTTCAAAGACCAGTACAGTCACACTGGTAACAATTTCGTATCAAAACTTACTTCGTAAGGTCTTCCCGAATTCAAATCCGGATCGGTAGTGAATCTCTCCTCTACTCTCTTTCCAGAATTACTTCATAAATCTTTGCTCCGAACTCTTTTAAACACTTTTCATTTCGTAATTTTTCTAACACTTTGCTCCGGAAATGTCTTTCAAGCTTCATTCTGAACACCATTTGAAAATTATGTTCCGAAATCTTTTAATCACTTCAAAGTCTTGCTCCATAACCTTCTCAAACTTTTGACTTCTGATTTTTCAAAATCTACTCCGAATCATCTTTAAGCTCATATGCTTCATTCTGGATCAAGTCAAATATTTCATTTCGAACTTCACATTATATGAAATCTTTTTCAATCCTACCGGAATATCATTATTCCAAAATCAAAATTCATGAAGAAGTCCAAAAGATTTTAAGATGAATTGTTTTCTAACGGTTACTTTTCAAGATGCTTATGATGTCTTCCTTGAAATCCACTCCACGATTGCACGTCCCTATAAAGCAAACATCCCATCGTTCTTTGTGGTTTCTATTTTCAACTATCATCCATCAAAACCTTTCATCATCTCAGGTCAACTCACTCCCAAAAAACAGAAAATCATTAAATTCAACCCCTTTCCAATTCGGATTCCATCATTACCACTTCTAACCCGACCCATTTCCGTCACCTATATAAACCTCTTTAAACCCTCCTTTATCCCTTTACACGCACAAAATACCCAAATTCTTTCATCTTCTTCTATGTTCTTGAGTTCTTTGAGCATTCATTCACCTGCAACAATGACTTCCTACAACACTGCTCAAACCTCTTCCAAAATCACCAAAACTATTGCAAAGAAGAAATCGTCTAAGAGATCGTTGTCTTCAATGTCGTCTAAACCCTTCCTTAGGGATACCACACAACTCTTCTCTCTCAACCTCATGGATTTCGATGAATCACTCAGAGTGATGATTGAGTTTATGGGTCATCATCCCATCTTCACCCCCTCACTAAAATCCCAGAACCACCACTTTCACTTGCTCTTCTTCTCACAGCCTTCGAGAGTGTTAGAATCCACAATGATATTCTGGAAACCAAGATTACCTATGATCGCATCGTGCCAATCCACAATTCTACCTTTCTCAAGGAAATCAGAGTTGAGGAAAATCCCAAGGGATTCAAAGTTCAAGAACCAACTGCCGAGGAATTTCAACAATTATTGAATCACATCGGTTACGATCAGGAGTCCAAAGCGAAAGAGTTCAAGAAATCAGCCGTTTCTGGTCTTTGGACCATACTGATGCACTTCATCATTAGGGGACTGTCTGGAAAGCATGGAGGAACGGATACCCTCAGTAAGGACTGGTTATATGTCGTCTACAGCATCTTCTCTGGAAAGGAAAACATCATGGATCTCTTTAAAGTTCGATGGCAAGACTTTCGAAAATTCGCCATCAAAAGGAAGCCTAAAGAAATTTTGAGCCCTAGGTTTTGGGCACTAAGGATCCAACAACTATACAAAGAAATTTCTGAACCAAATCTAGTTGCCACAATTCCGAGAAAGGTATATATCTCCTTTAAAACTGTTAAACATTCTCGCATTCCGGACCAGTCATCTTTTGGACCTATTCGACGCTTACCGGAACACATGTTGGCCCTCATTCCTTCCGGATCCATTCATTTAAAACATCATTTAGAGACTTTGATTGTGTTTAACCCAACACAGTCCACCCCTGTCTCCATTGAGCCCACTCCGAAAGAGGCCAAATCGGCTTCATCCGGTGGAAAGAAAAAGAAGAAATCCGCTAAACGAAAAACATTTCCTTCTAAGCCAAAAACCAGAAAGAGATCCAAAGTCAGATCTTCCTCTCAATAGGAAGGAGCTCATGACATTTCGATTGACTCTGGCTGTCCGCTCACCCCACCAACCAACTCTTCCGAGGTACCCCTCGGAGTTTCAAAATCACAAGCACACACTCATGGGGAGTCTGCTCATAATCCACCCTCGCCTTCCTAAAAAGGTGATGCACGTGTTGAACAAAGTTCCTTTCCCATGGAACAAACCCACGTGTCACTTTTGATATCCCTATTTCTTCCACACTTGCACGGTTCAAAACCCATGTTCCAAAACCCAAGCATTCTGAGGCTGGGGCAGTCCCTCCAACCTCAGGTGCCTCAACTGGTATGATACCCGGTAAGGGTACAGGAAGACCAGGTGCTACTGATCCTTTGTGAGGAGATTTTGTAGACAGTGAAAATTCGAGACATCCGGAGCTCACTCGATCCCAAGTTGAAGCAACCCTCATCTCCATAAGAAAAAGAGCCTTCCAAAGCAACCATCCCTTTGTTGCTCCAACTGATGATGTTACTGACTTGGAGTTTGCTTCTGGAGAAACACCAAAGACTCCACAACATGGCGTTTTGCATTCAGATCCAGATGAAGAACTTTCCGAAGATTTTACGTTCAATGATGATGGTGACACTCCTATCTGCCTTCCATTTGATTTCAGTCCAAGCCATCTTCATCCAAATCATCCTTTGATTTTGGATCCTCCTCACCCACTCCTGAAGCAGAAACTAAATCCACTCCTAAACTTCGTGATGATGCCACTATAACCAAGCCAGGTCCTTCCAAACCTCATCTCATTCCAGAACTCAACAAAGACAAGCTCTGGGATTTCACTTCAGACACTGAATCCTCTACTGGAAACCATATTAATCTGTTTGCCCTTCTCGAAATCAATGTCTTTGATACAATGAAGAAGGTTTATACACTTGAAGCATCTGTATACGGACTCAACACCAAAATTGACGAGAAAGTTTCCAAACTGGATTCTAAGTTAGACGCTATTCTCCAATCCTTGTCCGAAAATAACAAGTCCGGACCCACAATTGTTGAACATGAAGCCCAACTTGACCAGCTCATCTCTCTCTGCCTCAAACACACAATCGAAGAAATTAAACACAAATATGATGCTTATGTTGATCACTACCTTGATACCATCACTCAGATGTTGAAAGTTCATGATGACCTAGTCCCTGCCACCAATGACCTTATCAAGAAAACACATGTTCGCCATGAGAAACAGATTTAGCGATTAGAGAAAGAAATCCGGAAGAAAGATGAAATGAACCTCATCATGCAACAAGTCTTTCTAAAGCTACTCAGGGCATGTTGGAACATCGTGGATGTTCCGAACAACAAATTTGATGAGATGTTGTCAATCCTTGGCCAGCTCTTCAACCATCTCAAAGCTCAGGCTCCCACTACTGAAGCCTATGACACCTTAACTCTTCAGCTCAACACCAGCTTTTAAAAAGTGTTTGAAAAAATTTCAGATTTAAAGGAGTCGCTTTACCTTGCCCCGGTTGCCAGGTCCACTGTTGCAAGAGGGGGAGAAGGACCAAGTCAACCATGGAAACCTGCCTCGGAGTTTTCACTCCGAGATGAAAGTTCAGATGATGTGCAGGTTCTCACTGGCTCTCCGTACACACTTGCAATAGTAGGTCTTTAGGCTCCAAGGAAGCTCCCTACTAAAGTGATGACAGAAGAAGAACAAAGAATTTGGTCTGTAGTCTCATGGCCATCCACACTGCCTGATGTGCTCCGTAGAATTATCAAAATTGCTAAGGTTAAAACCAAAATAATAGTTGACGCCTTCCGAGCCACCTCATCCATGCTACCTCCAATTCCTGCACCAAGAATTGCTCCCCCGGATCCCAGATGACATTCTAGAAAATCCTCTTCAATCCACTCCTCCAAAATTTGTAATCGATGAAAACATGAAACAAGCTCTTTCAAATCTCAACAAAGACAAGGGTAAGAAGCCCATCACAGAAACTTATCAAGCTCACTACTCCGGTGTCACACCCCAAAACCAAGAACGGCCGAAACGTTCTGGGGCGGAGGACATCATGTAAAGTATCACAACACAGTAAAAGTAAACAAGCAAACAACATCATCCATTTCATTAAATATATAATTTTAATACAAGCGTGTTCTATACATTTATAGACACCAAAAATAATGTGAATCAAAATAATAAGATGAGTCTTGGATGCGCTCTATCTTCTCAAAAGCTGGCCTCGGTACCTGTCTACTGATGACCTGAGAATACAAGTTATTTTGAAAGAGTTTATTAGCATTAAGCTGGTGAGTTCATAAGTATTTTAGTGTCGGTGTTTGTATCAAAACGTTTGAACATAGTTTTAAACAATAGTTTGTAAACATTGGTGATAAAAGTATGTGAATGTACGTGTTTGTAAAAGTTTGAATCTCTGAGAAAAACCTATATTTTCTATTAAAAATAGCCTTCTACCAAGGCGTAACTGTTTTGTACGTTCGTTTATCGTAAACGTGTGTAATTTTCCCAAGGGTAACTATCATTATCAAAATATAGTTTGTACATAAATGTTTTAAGTGAAATAATCACTAAATGTATATAAAGGATAAATTACTGTAGTACTGTACTATTGTAATATAGGAACTACTGTTGTACTAACTACCTTAAACCGGATTTATATTAAGGTATCATGTGATTAATTGTACCATACTATCGACTGGGTAACAACGACAAATGAATGGTCGTAAAAAGAAATGACGTTTGGCACCCGCATATCTGCCGGTCCGGCTGTAGCTAGCAGCAAGGTGTAGGATAGTCAATCCAGTATAGATCTATACGCAAACTCACACTCTCCCTCCAAGAGACTCTGGCTACAACTCAGGCCATGACATTTAAGGCATGCTCCGATACAGTGGATCACAATTTTTCAATGTATATATGTATATGTAATGTATTGTTACATGTTCCAGTATCGTTGTATATGTTCTCTTTCTAGTATAGTTGTATAAGTTCTTTCTCTAGTATAGCTGTATATGTTCTTCTTCTAGTATATAGTTGTATATGTTCTTCTGCTAGTATAGTTGTATATGTTCTCATAGTAATGTAATGTATATGTTCTCATAGTAAAGTAATGTATATGTTCTCATAGTAATGTAATGTATATGATCTCATAGTACTAAGTATTGACTCATGAATGAACTGACTCATTGATCTAGCAATAGTATAAGTGTAACCCTGTGTTACCCCTATGGTAACTTACTAATGATGTAACTGATACGTATGAATATGGAAGCACTTTTATGTCTATATATGCACATATGATATATAATTAATATTCAAACGACCCTCGGACGGCTACCCGACATCCCACCAGACCACATCCAAACCGAGGAAAAGGAAATAGGGCGGATGGCCTTCCTAAGCCCTTTAAACATTGCTTATATATCTATACATATATGGGCATGCAATTTATAAGAAGTATAACAAAGTTTAAATAAAAGTATTTGGTAAGAAAAGAGTTTGTAAAACATTTTGAAGTAAAACAGTTTGATAAACAGTTTGAACAGTGATAAAAATCATTGGTTTTATAGTTATTAATCACATGTGATTGATGTAATAACTATAAGTATTCAACTTGTATCCCCCCCCCCCATAAAAGCATTTAAAACATTTAACAGTATTTCAAAGGTTAATTAAAGGGGTATGAACTCACTTGTGGTGAGTGGATTGGATTGAAGTGTCAGTTACGGTGCTAGGTGACAATTGAAGACTTGTACACACGCACGAGCCTAGTTATCATATAATGAACATATATATAACTAATTAGACTTATTATAACTAATAAAATGAATTGGGACACTCTAGAACCTGAAAACACTTTGTTTCGAGTGTTAAAGTTCACAAGGATTGCATCCGAGTGTTAGTAGGGCAAAACTAGGGTGTTTGGGGTCCAAGGATAAACTCCTTGGGAGTTTACGGTCTAAATGACCTTTACCCTAGGAGTTTACGGCAGTAAACTCAAGGGTTTACGGTCTAAACTCCATTTCTTGCAACTATGGGTTGTTTGGAGGTTTAACATATCCTTTGAAGCAATCTTGCTAAGTGGTTTAGCCTTTGGAATGGACTAGGGCCACAAAACACCCTCCTTGAGGTGTTTACGGCCTAAGGGTATTTTCCCTTGGGTTTACGCTTATGGGAAGGGATATTGCCTTTGTTTCAAGTCCTTATCACAACTAGGTAAACATCTAAGTTAGTTTTTAGGGCTAAGAAAGTAAAATGGCTCATTTAAACACCTTTTTGGGTGTTTACGGTTTTGGAATATCCATAGACCGTAAACACCTATAATTTTTGGTGTTTGATTTTTTTCAAATCCTAAACACATCAATGGAAGGTTTACATATGTTAAGGTAAGTCTTAGACTTCAAACTAGGGCTAAACATGGGACTTAAGTCACTTTTGGGGGTCTTTATGGTGTTTACGGCCCAAGCATCATCTTGGACCGTGAACACCTCAATCATGGTGTTCTTGACCGATTTTCTTGGTGTTTATTTGATATACTAGCTTACAAGCACTCAAGGATGGAAGTACTTACTATAATGATGCTTGATTTGAGCTAAAAGGCCAAGAACACTTAGTGTGTGTTCTTGGTGTTCTTGGTGTTTTGGAAAATCTAAACAAAATACATAAATGAATTGATGAATAGATGAATAGATGCACAAACACTAGATTAAGTGTTTTACTAACTTGAAATGGTTAGAATACTTACAGGATTGGAGTTTTTGAATTTAATGTTGGATGATACTTGAGAGAGTTTTTAGAGTTTACTCTTTCGACTATTTGGGGAGTAAACACAATGACTAGTTTCTTGGGGAGTAAACTCATACATAGGTATGAGTTTACGGTTTTGGGTGCTTTTTCAACCCAAAATATAAAAGTTTGGTCGGGTGATTCTAATACGCGAAATTTTTGCGGTTTTCAAAAATAAAAACCCGGGACGACACTTTCTTTCACCCATTCGTTTAAAAATAATATTAAAATAATCAAACGAACTTTATATTTCTTAAAAATAAGACATAATGATATTAATTCACAATAAGAAGTGTTGACTTTTAAGGTTTGACCAAATGAAAATTTCGAGTTGTCACATCATCCCCCTGTTAAGGGAATTTCGTCCCAAAATTAAAGTCTAAACAAATAAAGTAGTTACACATAACTAAGCAAAAAGATGAGGGTATTTCAGTTTCATCTGATCCTCACGCTCCCAAGTGAATTCCGGTCCTTGCTTGGCGTTCCAGCGGACCTTCACAATCGGGATACGGCTTTGCTTCGTCTGCTTGACTTCTCGGTCCATGACCTTTACTAGTTCTTCCACGAAGTTGAGGCTCTCGTTGATCTCGATCTCGTCAAGTGGAATTACGAGAGTCTCGTCAGACAAACACTTTTTCAAGTTAGACACGTGGAATGTAGAATGTACGTTATGAAGTTCGTCGGACAGGTTGAGTTTGTAAGCTACAGGGCCGATCCTTGCGAGGATCTCGAAGGGTCCTATATATCTCGGATTAAGCTTCCCACGCTTACCAAAGCGTATAAATCCCTTCCAGGGTGAGACTTTGAGAAGGACTCGGTCTCCCACCTGGAATTCCAAAGGTTTCCTTTGCTTATCAACGTAGCTCTTTTGTCGGTCTCTAGAGGCTTTCAATCGTTCACGAATTTGAACGATCTTCTCTGTCGTTTCCCGAATGATCTCCGGACCTGTGAGAGTGCTTTCGGGAACTCCCCTTTAGCTAACTGGGTATCACCCACCTCAGCCTAGCACAGAGGGGATCTGCATTTTCGGCCATAGAGGGCCTCGAATGGAGCTGCCTTTATGCTCGTGTGATAGATGTTGTTGTAGGAAAATTCGACGAGGGGTAAATGGGTATCCCAAGCTTTTCCAAAGTCAATCACACAGGCACGCAACATATCTTCTAAGGTCTGGATTGTTCTCTCACTTTGTCCGTCGATCTGTGGATGGTAGGCTGTGCTCATGTCCAGCCTTGTTCCCAGGGAGTGTTGTAGCGATTGCCAGAATCTAGAGGTGAACCTACTATCTCTATCGGAGATAATGGATATAGGTACACATGTAGTCGTACAATCTCCTTAATGTACATTCTCATAAGCTTCTCCATCTTGTCTGTTTCTTTGATAGGCAGGAAGTGTGCAGATTTGGTCAATCTATCGACGATAACCCATATGGTATCAAGTCCACCCGTTGTCTTGGGCAACTTGGTTATGAAATCCATAGTGATCCGCTCCCACTTCCATTCTGGGATTTCTGGTTGTTGTAGTAAACCGGAGGGCTTCTGGTATTCGACCTTGACCTTTGCGCGAGTAAGGAATTTACTTACGAAGGTAGCAATCTCTGCTTTCATATTAGGCCACCAGTATAGCTTTTTAAGATCCAGATACATCTTATCCGAACCTGGGTGGACGGAATACCGAGTGTTGTGCGCCTCGGTCATGACCAATTCTCAGAAACCACCGTGTTTCGGGGTCTAGATCCGATCCATGAAATATAGGGCTCCGCCACCCTTGGCTTCTAAATTCTTATCCATTCCTCTGAAGGATTCACTCGCCATATGTTCAGGTTTCATAGCTTCTAGCTGGGCTGCCTGAATTTGCGTAGACAAGTGTGAATGGATAGTCATTGTCAACGACTTGACTCTTCGACCAGAATATTCCTTCTGACTTACGGCGTCCGCTACTACGTTGGCTTTACCCGGATGATAACGAATTTCGCATTCGTAGTCATTGAGTAGCTCGACCCACCGTCATTGTCTCATGTTGATCTCTTTCTGATCGAATATGTGTTGTAAAATCTTGTGGTCGGTAAAGATAGTATTTTTCGTTCCGTACAAGTAATGTCTCCAGATCTTCAGAGCAAACACAACTGCTCCTAGTTCAAGATCGTGGGTCGTGTAGTTAACTTCGTGCGTTTTCAGCTGTCTCGAGGTGTAGGCGATGACCTTACCTCGCTGCATCAGAACACACCCGAGCCCTTGATTCGATGCATCGCAATAGACTACGAAGTCTTCTATCCCTTAGCGGAGGGATAGTATTGGTGCGGTGCACAAGGCTCGCTTGAGCGTTTGGAACGCTCTTTCCTCTTTCTCTTCCCAATCAAAGGCCATGCCCTTCTGGTCAGGGTTGTAAGAGGTTTCGCAATTCGAGAGAAATTCAGTATGAACATGCGGTAGTAGCCAGCGAGACCTAGAAATTGATGAATTTCTGTAGGCGTCTTTGGTGCTGACCAGTTCTCAATGGCCTTAATTTTGGATGGGTCCACGTGGATTCCCTCTTCGCTTACCACGTGTCCTAAGAATTCGACACTTCGGATCCAAAATTCACATTTAGAGAACTTCGCATAGAGTTTCTCCGTTCGTAAAGTTCCTAGAACTTGTCGTAGATGATCTCCATGCTCTTCCTTACTTCGGGAGTAGATCAGGATGTCATCAATGAATACTATGACGAATTGATCCAAGTAAGGTCGGCATACTCTATTCATCAGATCCATGAAAACTGCTGGCGCATTGGTTAATCCGAATGGCATCACCACAAACTCATAGTGTCCATAACGAGTTCGGAAGACTGTCTTCGGAACATCCTCCTCTAGAACTCGTAACTGGTGATATCCAGATCTTAGATCAATTTTGGAAAAGTAGCTCGCTCCTTGCAGTTGGTCAAATAGATCGTCTATGCGAGGCATAGGGTAACGATTCTTGACCGTTAGTTTTTTGAGTTCTTTGTAGTCGATACACATACGGAATGATCCGTCTTTCTTCTTAACGAATAAGACCGGTGCTCCCCAAGGCGAGAAACTTGGTCTTATAAAGCCCTTGCTGAGCAGTTCGTTAAGTTGACCAGATAGTTCCTGCATCTCTGCTGGTGCTAATCGATAAGGCGACTTGGCTACTGGGGTAGCTCCTGGGACTAAGTCGATTCTGAACTCGACCTATCGTTGCGGAGGTAATCCTGGTAGCTCTTCTGGGAAAATGTCGGGGAAGTCACTCACCACTGGAATGTTCTATAGTTCCTTCGTTTCAAGGCTCATATCAACGATGTGAGCGAGGAATGCATGGTATTCTTTACGTAGATACTTTTGTGCTTGAATACTTGATATAATACAAAGACTCGCACCAGGTTTGTCGCCGTAGACGATAAGAGTTTCTTTAGACGGGAGGTTTAGACGGACTGCTTTCTCGTAGCACATGATGTCGGCGTGATGAAGACTTAACCAATCCATGTTGATGATAACGTCGAAGCTTTTAATTGAGACCGGCATAAGGTCGATTGGGAATGAATGGTTATCCAGAGTTAGGGTACAACCTAAGTATATGCTATTCGTACTTTCAGTTTTTCCATTTGCCATTTCTACTGTGAATTGTTCCTTAAGTGTGTGCGGTTGTTGCTTAAGCATGCGAGCAAATTTATGGTTCACGAAGCTTCGCTCCGCTCCACTATCGAATAGAATGCATGCATAGGAGTTATCGAGGAGGAACGTACCAGTCACCACTGTCGGGTCAGCAACTGCTTCCTCGTGGCCTATAGCTAGTACCCTTCCTGCTCCACCAGCATTCTTTGCTTTGGGGCAGTCCCTCTTATAGTGGCCTGCTTCGCCACATCCATAGCAGGTCGGGCTCGCGCCAGAGCCGGGGACTTAAGTGATCGATCTTGCCGGACATCTACAGAAACGGACAGTGTGTCCTTTCTTGTCGCAATTAGAACACTGCATTTCACGGCAGGGGCCGTTGTGGTGGAAGTTGCATTTGTTGCACTTAGATAGACTTCCAGTAGCAGCAGTAGGGGTTATTGCGGCATGCACAGCGACAACTTGTTGCTTTTTGGCAGCTCGCTTCCTCTTCTTCTCTTCCCAGAACTTCCGCTTAGTGTCAACGGGTTTGGAGGGTTTCGGAATGTCTAGGGTGGTTGTTGTTGCAGGGGTTTTGACTCCATGGTCAATGAGTCGCTGTGCTAGTCGCTTGGCACTGTTGAAGGTAGCAGGGTTTGATAATAGGACATTCCCTTGATACGGAGGCACTGGCCCCCATATGTACCTTTCGATCTTTTTCCCTTCAATGGGAACCATATTGGGGCAAAGAGCCACCATTTCACTGAACCTGGCGGTATAAGCGACTATGTTGGAGCCCTTCATGGTTAGGCTCCATAGCTCCTGCTCCAATTTCTGAATTTCGCCCCTCGGGTAGTACTCCTCAATCATGAGGTCTTTCATTGTTTCCCAGCCCATGTCGTTGGCTCCAACGAGAGTTAGAGCTTTAACGTGGCCGTTCCACCACGTCAGGGCCTTTCCTTCAAAGGTGCATGCGGCATATTTGACTTTGCTCGCAGCAGGGCATGAACAGATTTCGAAGACTAATTCAGTCTTCTCGAACCATTGCGAGAGGGCAATGACTCCACCGGTCCCATGAAAGGACTTCGGCTTACAGTTGGTGAAATCCTTGTAGGAGCACTCTCTCAAGCGCACAGGGGTTTCAACCGAAATTGATTCAACAGGGGTTCCACCTCTGCTGGCATTAGTAGAGTGATACTGAGCCATGGCAGTTGCCACTGCTGCGGCTACGGCAGCATTCAGGGCTGTAGTATCGATGACCGGATGAGGTGGTGGAGGTGGTGCAGGGTTATTCCTGGTAGATTTGCGAGGAGGCATCTTTCAGCTATAAGTTTATAAAGATAAGCAAAGTGGTAAGAATCAATTTGTAAGTGGGGTGAGAGTGACACATGGACTAACTAACCATAACCCAACAGTTGAATGAGTGTACGAATTGAGATCACAATAGGAAAGAATAGTATGGAAAACACAAGTGTACAGATTTTCCACAGATAGATAGCTGTCAATATTACTGGTATTACTGATGTAATAAGTTCAAGGAAAATCGAACCTATCAGTAGGCCTTACATCATACCGTACGGAAAAGTTTGACAGTTTCTAGGTTCCTAGTTAGAGTACTGAAAGTTAGGAATATTTTACAGACAAGCGCTACTTAGAGCACATATTCTAAAGGCTATTCCTTAATCAAAAGACAGGGATGTACTAGACATCTTCTAACGGCGATGGGAATTCCTCGGGCGAACCTTGAGGTCTGCCACTTGACGAACCACCTCTTGAAGGTGTCGCTCATGAGCCCTCTGACGGGCTCGAAGTTCCATGACTTCAGCTCGGGAGGCATCCAGTTGTTGTTGTAGGGTTTCATTGGTTCTCCGGGTCCGTTCCATGTCCTCTTCAAGACGGCGGATGCGGACTGTGTTGACACCATAGTTAGCATCAATCTCCATGACCCGGTCGATGGCCGCTCGACCCTGCTCAACATTACGAGCTATTTTGCGGATAATAACGGGCAGAGCTCGGTCAGCAGAACCTCCTTCGCTGACGTTGTAAAAGCTTCGGTCTCCAAAGTAAGGTAAGGGTTGACCCTACTCGTCACTCCAGCGATTCAAGTTAGTTGCCCACAAGGGTGTAGGACCTGGAAAAGCTGGTCGGGGGTTGTTGTTCGGGGCTTGACCTACTAGCGGTAGGTTGTTGACTTCAGGCTCGGAGTCAGATCCATCAGAAAAGCCTTCTGCGAGGTGATCATCCAAAGGGATTGGATGTTCATCTTCGGGCTCTTCTTCGATCCACCCTGCATTGCCTTCATTTGGAAAGTACGGGTTGCCGTGATGAAATCCAGCCATTTTGATCTACGCGAGAAGAGAGGTATAAGAATGTAGTATATCAGTAGCTCGTAGTAATACAAAATACTCCTATAGTATTTTAATTTTAGGTTCTACTGATCTATTTGTGGTATTGTTGGTAAGTTTTTAGACTTGTTAACATATCACAACCATTCTAGGGCATATGCTAATCACTCCTCGGACCAGCATAGTTGATCAGGCTATGCCATTCCCAGGACTAACCATACATCCCCGAGCTTACCTATGATATTTAACAATCGTAATACTTTTGTTCTTGTCATTGTGACACTGATTTTAGTATGAATGCATACTAGTATACTTTATTAAATATTTTAGTATTTAAAGTACAGACTCTTGGTCATAGTGTTTTATTCCCTAATGGGTTTATAGTTTAGTATATCTTTTATGGGTTGATACACTTAATTCACTATAAACAATGCTCTGATACCAATCTGTCACACCCCAAAACCAAGAACGGCGGAAACGTTCTGGGGCGGAGGACGTCATGTAAAGTATCACAACACAGTAAAAGTAAACAAGCAAACAACATCATCCATTGCATTAAATATATAATTTTAATACAAGTGTGTTCTGTACAGTTATAGACACCAAAAATAATGTGAATCAAAATAATAAGATGATTCTTGGATGCGCTCCATCTTCTCAAAAGCTGGCCTCGGTACCTTTCTACTGATGACCTGAGAATACAAGTTATTTTGAAAGAGTTTATCAGCATTAAGCTGGTGAGTTCATAAGTATTTTAGTGTCGGTGTTTGTATCAAAATGTTTGAACATAGTTTTAAACAATAGTTTGTGAACATTGGTGATAAAAGTATGTGAATGTTTGTACGTGTTTGTAAAAGTTTGAATCTCTCAGAAAAACCTATATTTTCTATTAAAAGTAGTCTTCTACCAAGGCGTAACTGTTTTGTACGTTCGTTTATCGTAAACATGTGTAATTTTCCCAAGGTTAACTATCATTATCAAAATATAGTTTGTACATAAATGTTTTAAGTGAAATAATCACTAAATGTATATAAAGGATAAATTATTGTAGTACTGTAGTATTGTAATATAGGAACTACTGTTGTACTAACTACCTTAAACCGGATTTATATTAAGGTATCATGTGATTAATTGTACCATACTATCGACTGGGTAACAACGACAAATAAATGGTCGTAAAAAGAAATGACGTTTGGCACCCGCAGACCTGCCGGTCCGGCTGTAGCTAGCAACAAGGTGTAGGATAGTCAATCCAGTACAGATCTCTACGCAAACTCACGCTCTCCCTCCAAGAGACTCTAGCTACAACTCGGGCCATGACATTTAAGGCATGCTCTGATACAGTGGATCACAATTTGTCAATATGTATATATGTATATGTAATCTATTGTTACACGTTCCAGTATCGTTGTATATGTTCTCTTTCTTGTATAGTTATATATGTTCTTTCTCTAGTATAGTTGTATATGTTGTATATGTTCTTCTGCTAGTATAGTTGTATATGTTCTCATAGTAATGTAATGTATATGTTCTCATAGTAATGTAATGTATATGATCTCACAGTACTAAGTATTGACTCATGAATGAACTGACTCATTGATCTAACAATAGTATAAGTGTAACCCTGTGTTACCCCGATGGTAACTTACTAATGACATAACTGATACGTATGAATATGGAAGCACTTTTATGTCTATATATGCACATATGATATATAATTAATATTGAAACGACCCTCGGACGGCTACCCGACATCCCACCAAACCACATCCAAATCGAGGAAAAGGAAATAGGGCGAATGGCCTTCCTAAGCCCTTTAAACATTGCTTATATATTTATACATATATGGGCATGCAATTTATAAGAAGTATAACAAAGTTTAAATAATAGTATTTCGTAAGAAAAGAGTTTGTAAAACATTTTGAAGTAAAACAGTTTGATAAACAGTTTGAACAGTGATAAAAATCATTGCTTTTATAGTTATTAATCACATGTGATTGATGTAATAACTATAAGTATTCAACTTGTATTCCCCCCACATAAAAGCATTAAAAACATTTAAAAGTATTTCAAAGGTTAATTAAAGGGGTATGAACTCACTTGTGGTGAGTGGATTGGATTGAAGTGTCGGTTACGGTGCTAGGTGACAATTGAAGACTTATACACACGCACGAGCCTAGTTATCATATAATGAACATATATAACTAATTAGCCTTATTATAACTAATAAAATGAATTGGGACACTCTAGAACCTGAAACCACTTTGTTTCAAGTGTTAAAGTTCACAAGGATTGCATCCGAGTGTTAGTAGGGCAAAACTAGGGTGTTTTGGGTCCAAGGGTAAACTCCTTGGGCGTTTACAGTCTAAATGACCTTTACCCTAGGAGTTTATGGCATTATACTCAAGGTTTTACGGTCTAAACTCCATTTCTTGCAACTATGGGTTGTTTGGAGGTTTAACAAATCCTTTGAAGCAATCTTGCTAAGTGGTTTAGCCTTTGGAATGGACTAGGGCCACAAAACACCCTCCTTGAGGTGTTTACGGCCTAAGGGTATTTTCCCTTGGGTTTACTACCGTAAACCCTTATGGGAAGGGATATTGCCTTTGTTTCAAGTCCTTATCACAACTAGGTAAACATCTAAGTTAGTTTTTAGGGCTAAGAAAGGAAAATGGCTCATTTAAACACCTTTTTGGGTGTTTATGGTTTTGGAATATCCATGGACCTTAAACACCTATAATTTGTGGTGTTTTATGTTTTTCAAATCCTAAACACATCAATGGAAGGTTTACATATGTTAAGATAAGTCTTAGACTTCAAACTAGGGCTAAACATGGGACTTAAGTCACTTTTGGGGGTCTTTATGGTGTTTGCGGCCCAAGCATCATCTTGGACCGTGAACACCTCAATCATGGTGTTCTTGACCGAATTTCTTGGTGTTTATTTGATATACTAGCTTACAAGCACTCAAGGATGGAAGTACTTACTATAATGATGCTTGATTTGAGCTAAAAGGCCAAGAACACTTAGTGTGTGTTCTTGGTGTTCTTGGCGTTTTGGAAAATCTAAACAAAATACATAAATGAATGGATGAATAGATGAATAGATGCACAAACACTAGATTAAGTGTTTTACTAACTTGAAATGGTTAGAATACTTACAGGATTGGAGTTTTGGAATTTAATGTTGGATGATACTTGAGAGAGTTTTTAGAGTTTACTCTTTCGACTATTTGGGGAGTAAACACAATGACTAGTTTCTTGGGGAGTAAACTCATACATAGGTATGAGTTTACGGTTTTGGGTGCTTTTTCAACCCAAAATATAAAAGTTTGGTCGGGTGATTCTAATACGCGAAATGTTTGCGGTTTTCAAAAATAAAAACCCGGGACGACACTTTCTTTCACCCGTTCATTTAAAAATAATATTAAAATAATCAAACGAACTTTATATTTCTTAAAAATAAGACATAATGATATTAATTCACAATAAGAAGTGGTTGACTTTTAAGGTTTGACCAAATGAAAATTTCGGGTTGTCACATCCAGAACTCTACCAAAGCCAAAATCAGGATGGTCCCAAGAAGATATCAATCAAGCTCTTGAGGAAAGCATTCAAATTCAAGCCCTTAAAGACAATCCAAATCCAATGCTATGCCTTTCTCCTCTCTGTCACGAAGGGATGATCCATTATTTGGATATAGTACTATTCATGTACTAGAATATCCTCATAAACGATTCGGAACAACTTGTTCTTCCTTTCTCTCCTTACAGCAAGTTCTACATCAAATTTGCTCCTCTCCACCCTAAAGATGATCTGGAATTGATCGTCCGGACTGAGCATGAAATATTGAAAACCTTATATTCCAAGAACACACTCCCTCAAAAAGAAGTGTGGTCTAGAAAGAGAATAACAAAGATCTCAGGGTTTGGAAGAAAGATCTTAACCAAGTATGAACTCAACTGCATATTGTTCCGGTACTACATCTTCAGGAATAAGCCAACTCAATGCACAATCATTGATGCTGACTTCCCTGAAATCAATCCAAACGACATCCTTACTATTGCTGCACATTTTTGGAGTCATCAATCAGACAATCTCAGCATGGGAGCTTACCAAGCTGACTTAAGTTTACTTAAGGATTATGTTGTTGAATTATGGCGTTGCGACTATGAGTTGGCACATCTGTTTGGAGCCGAAAACTACCTTGCCAAGATCGACTATGCTCTTCTGGAAGTTGATCTACTAGCTGAAGGGCCCATTGATGAGCCAGTACTAGGTTTTGTATACAAGCAAAGAAAGACAAACAAGAAGGACTTCTTCCGAGTCCTTGACAAACACCTAGTTCCAACTAAAGCTCTCCAAAAGTTCATAAGTCGTGCATCCAAATCAGATGCTTTGGAAAATGTTAAAGCAAAGGTTGTGAGTCAGCTGCAGTGTTATATTGAAGTTAGATAATGGTTGTATCGAGCCTATGTCTTTATCAAGGAAGAAGCTAACTGAGCTGACTTAATTGCTAAGTTCACTTAGGGTGAGATTTTTGGAACCTGAAAGTAAACCTCTAGCAATCATCCAATAAGTTCCTAAGTCAGTTTCAGTTCCGGAGTGAAAATGTTCCGGAGTCAATTTGTGTTTAGAAGTGTAGCTTGCTTCCGGAGGAGAAGTTCATAACAATATATTCTGAACGTAGTGAAGGCAATCCGGAATGAAGACTGTGTCCGGAATAATGATATGTCCGAATCTATTCATCTGTATTAATTGTATTTGTCATTTTGTTTGATGTAACATGTCATAGGACTTAGTCTCTTTTTTTCAAAACTTAGATAATTAGAGTGTCAGGAGTAACTCTATTAGCTGGTTCTATGTATGTGTTATGGTCTGAACAATGTAATCAGTCTTCTTATTTATAGGAGAATTTAATGACAAAGTATGTGACGGATTGTTCAACCTAAGATAACATTATTCTTTTTACTTCATTTTTTATTTCCTTTCATATCAAACATTCTTCTTGCTCATTTATTGTCTTTAATTTGACTTAATTATTCATTCATGTCTTGAATATTTTGTTGAATTCATTACTTCAGACTTGACTGGTCTTGCCAGACTTGATTGGAACTCCTCTTAGTAAGCAGACATTGATCTTAAGCATTAACTCAAGGTTTGAGTTTTAAAACCTTGTCCATGCGCATCAGATCTCTTGATCTCACAAGTATCCCTTTGTTGAAATAAGTGTTGGATCTGAAGTATGGTAGGGTTTTAGGACTCTTGTATGAGAGCCTAACCTCATTTCTTCTTTGTTTTTCCCTAGCTCCGAAAAACTATGATTTTTATGGGGTTCTAGGATAGAGAAAGCCTTCTGAAGGGTCTGGATTGCAATGCTTAAAGGATTGAGAGCTTAAAGCTCAAGACTGTCTAACACGTCGTCACGACGTGACACCTTGGGTTATCATGACATGAGTATGGTAGGTTCACAACTACTTTATTTTACTAGGTCACGAAGTGACCAATAGATGGTCACAACGTGACGGCTGGCTGGGTGATCTTAGAGTATTAACTTTGACTGTTGACCTTGACCAAGTTGACCTAAGGCCAAGTAGAGTATTTTGGGTTGTGGATTGAGGCTTGGTCCCTGTTTATTGTATAGGTGACTTGTAGAGAGGTTTATCATATTAGTGCTCGTTAATGTAATATTATGGACTTTGAGGTAAGTTTTCCTCACTATACACATGGGTTGAAGAAACCAATTCCAGCCCACTCGGTTGTGTTATGTATACTTGTGTATAGGATGTTGTTATGCTGTAGTGATCATTTCTATTGGTAGATTTGTAAGATTACTTGTACTAGATGGTTATCATTTATCTGTTGCATATGTCGACATAGTGTGGTTGGGTTGAGGCGGTACTACATTGTGCGGTAAACCAACAAAATCGGGAACAATCTACACATAATATTAGCTTCGGGAGGGCAATCCATACTTATGTTGTGGGCTTAAGGGTAATCCAATCTAATGATTGTGGACCCAGTATGCTTGTTTTTATACGTTTTATTTGAGTAGGATATTTTAGGGGAACTCACTAAGCTTTAGGCTTACAATTTGATCACATGGTTTCAGATACATTTGATGATCGGGGGAAGGTGAAGACGTGATTGTACACATCATCCTTGGATTTATGTTGAGAGATGTTTTTGGATACTTTGAATCTTATGACTATGCTTTGGAAATATTGTTTCATAGGACTTGTGGTTTAAAAAATGATCTTTGAAAAATGAAAATTTTCACTATTATTTTTGGGATGTTACAAAGCCATGTACGACAGTCTTCATTTAGTGCATGATGCAACCTACCCAAGCTTTCTTTGAAATCAGGTTGTCGGTAAGATTTTGCAGCCTCCCAAAACAAAATCTATGTTCTCTCTTTCTTGTCGATCTTTGCTCTCATATTCATCAACAAATAGCGAAAGCAGAGTATGTGATATGCATTCGGGAACACAACTTGAATCGCCATTTCAATTCAATTGGCTCTATCTGATATGATAGCTAAATACGGCATATCCCCAATACATTCTTTGAGTCCTGATGTAACGTCCCAAAAATTATGAGGTAAAAATTTCATTTTTTTCATTCAACCAGAAAATTAATTATCTTTAAGTCAACATTCATTATCCTTTTCATAAATATTCAAAAGTACTTTATAAGAAAACGGTTATCATAGTACAATCCCAAAATCATCATAATGCGGAATCATGGGTGGATGCGCTACGATCAAGTCGGGCCCTTCCCCTTCGAACCGGAAGTACCTGAAACAATAACCATAAAATCGTAATCACAAAGCTTAGTGAGTTCCCCAAAATACCACATACAATTGGGCTTAGCCCGCATATTAGGCCCATCCCACCATAATGGGCCTAGCCCTGCCAAACCAATAGGCTAAGCCCGATCATGCAAGTGCAAAAGTCATAAAGATAGTTAGCACTTACATAAAATACAATGGGCCTAGCCCTCCTGATCCATGGGCATAGCCCAACATACAAATGAGCCTAGTCTAACATACAATAGGCCTAGCCCAACATACCATACAAGAGTCACAAAGACAGCTAGCATAACAAAACTTAGTGGGCCAGCATTGGTGCCTTCAACCCACAAGTATGGTGAGGAGACTTACCTCAATCCATTGATAATCCAATAACTGCTCGGGTCATTAAACCATATAACCTCGCACCAACTAACAATAAATACAATCTTAATCAATAATTATCCCGATAACCGAAAATTCGAGGCCCACTCATAAACCAACTTCCTAAAGGGTAAAAGATCATTTTACCCTTTACTTACTAGTTCCATAACCAAGGCCCAGCCTAAATGCACGAAAGCTCAACATGGCAACCCAAAGCCCAATATGGCCCGACTTCCTAATTGGGCCCAAAAACTATCATGGGACCAATACCAAGAAAGCCCAGTCTAACCATGGCCCAACGTCGGAAGTCCAAAGGCCCAACAAGCCCCAAAATAACAATTCTAGGTAGTACTCCCTGTGTACTCGAGACGTACGCCTCGCGTACTCAAACATGAAGCATGATCTACAAAAGGTTAATGCATAAATCTTGCATTACGCTGAGCGTATGCCCAACGTACTCGTCAGAAGCCCAAAACCAACTTTAATCTCTTAATGGGTTAAGCCAAGATGTCCAAAACATACATCTGATCCCTAGGAAAGGTCTTAAACAATAAAGTTGCCAACTTTAATCTCCTACAAGCCTTAATGGGTCTCAACACTCAAACAGGAGCTTAATAAGGGTCTTAATGTTGGGTTTTGAACATTCTAACACTCCTAAGTGTACATGAAACCCTAAATACCTTGGATCTATGTTTTCTCTATTATACATGCAAATATGAATATTCCAAGGTATTACCTTATCTAGCATACAATCCTTGATACTTGGGTAATATAACAACTTAGAATACATACCTTTTAATGAAGCTTGAAGTCTTGAACTTTAAGATCTTAGCCCCAATAGTGTGGAAGCCTCAAGTGGAATCACAAATCACCAAAACACCTTGGAAAACCTTTATAGAATATGGATACTTGGCTCACACTTATGAAATCATTTATTGCCCTCTTTAGTGTATCCACACTAGCCACTTGCCTAATTTCATGAACCATAAGACCCTTTATATAGTGTGGAGGATTAGGGTTAAACCCTAATACCCATGACCTTTCATTTCCTAGGATCCATGGGTTAAAGCTCCATGGACTATCCATGAAGACTTAGCCCAACCTTAATGAACTTGGCACACTACACATATATATATCTAAGAGTCCATATTTAATTAGTTCCTTTTGATCACTTAATTAATTATAAATTAATTATTTATCAATACTAATTAAATAATATGATTATATATTAATATATTAGAAATATAAATCATAAATATACTATTCTCAAAATACTATCCATATAAATTGTGCCGGTGAAGTGCAACCCAAATGGACCATGCCGGGTCGGGTCAAGTACATACCAAATATAGTTATGGACTTAGACATTAATCCAACAGTCTCCCACTTGGATAAGTCTAAAACTATTATTGAGTATGACTTCAAAAAACAGCTGGCAATCGTAGCTCTTAAAGTTGTTGTCGAACTCTGATATTGTCAACGAACTCTGACCTTTGTCAATGACTTGTCCATTAGATAAGGGATCATATATTCCTCCATTATAGATATCATATGGACTGAGACATGGATTATAATCGTTCTCTCTGTCCATTTGTTGTTTCCTGATTTCCGATTTATGATGACTGACTAATTGAACAAATCAAATCAGTCCTGGCTTGGCCAAGCACTCACATGTGTCATCATTAAATCATCGAGGGGCCCACAGATATCGCTTTTATCCTGAAGGTAAAAGGAATGGATAAACTTCGACTCATATGGCTTGTTCTACTAATTGTTGAATCATACACAAAGGCACATTTTATAACATCGAGTTACCAATGCGGTTTCCTGCAATCAATGTACAACCAACTCATAGTAACAACTCATATATCTAGGTTTGAAGAATATAAGATATTATTGTCTCATGATCACTCATGATAAAATCCATGAAGTGATTCAAATGAGCGTGGGTTGAATCCAATACTCAAAACTTATGAGCACTCATGAGTGTTGTAGCACAACTTTGTCCACCAACTTGGACCTCTAGAAGCCAAACCATGACAGTCTTGATTCATATCTACTTCCAACATATGACCGACTGTGGATGGTTTGAATAACTTAGTCATTCCGGAAGAATAACTTAGTTATTATGGAAGTCAAAACATGCAAAGTGAAACACAAGAATAAATGAATCAAATATGGTATCAAACCCTATGAATATAAATAGACCACTTTTATTTATCACCATACTTATTACTCATTATTCATTGTTTCGGTTTTATCAACTTTATACCTGAATTAAAAACACTAGTTGTCCCTTGCTCCAAGCATGTACACTATGTTTTTCTAAACAATAGCTTTGCCATACACCAAGTATGCACTCTATGTTTGTCTATGATCCTTTTCTTTGTGAACTAGATCAATTGAACATAATTTTAATGATTCTCTTTTCACACTTCCAAATCCTTGTCGTAAATGTAAGAATTCCTAACAATTATCGAAATTTGTTTAGATTTTAAACTTATATGCATTGTTCCTCTTGTAATGATTATGCACAAATCCACAAAGACTTGGCAACAATCATTACAGAGTATTCCAATGGAGAGCAATTCCATGGAAACGATGTCTCAAATTCAAAGTGAATTGCTTTGAACATGCTTCTTGCATTAAGTTTCTTTAACCTTACACAGATTGCTTCCACCTATGAAGACAACTCTATGTTCCCATTTTAACTACCACTTCTGAACAAGAGTTGCCTCTTTTCAGACTATGTCAATATGGTCCTTCCAATATTAATTGTATACTTCCAACTGTCCTTGAGCAACCAATCTTTGGTAAACCTTAGATTGTCCTCGACAATTGCTTAATCACTTTAGTCATATCCAATTCTAGACAGTGTTCCCCTTAATGCCCCCAAGGCATTTGGAAAATTCAAAAAGGATAAATATTATAGAACATGTAATCAATTTTGTACCCAAAGTAAATGGGACATGATTCATGATGTTTCACATAAAGACATGGTTCTAGACCAGTCTTTTACCATAATAATTTTCGTTTGCCATATTCTCAAAATTTGACTATGAAAATGGATGTCGTAATCATAATCGAATTTTGAGAACGCGATATATAGAATTTTCTTAAGTTGAACCAATCCAACATGAAATTTGTATATATATTCTTGACTAAAGGTGATTAAAATCTCAATATAAGCTCTTTAGAATGATTATAAACTCAATCTAAGCTTTTTAGAACTGAAATGAAGTATAATTTCCTCTCCCTTAATTATAGAAAAACAACTTTTTCAACCCCTGCAACCTCATGAATTGAAACTTTTGTTTTCTATAATTAACATTGCTAACTTGCAATACTTATCATAATCATCATGCTCCCACTAACATGATGATTATTAGCATAACAGTTATGCTCCCACTAGCTTTGACATGTATCCAGAAAACAGTTGGACCTCTAGAAGTCAATACGTTATTGACATTCTTACCAAAGTTTAGATTTTTGATACTAGATTGCTTTAATAATACTTTATCAAAATCATACACCTTATCTTAGATAGATCACAGGTGTGTCTAAACAATTTCAGAACTATGAAAAGGGATGCCATAATCACAGTCTCAACTGTTTAGACGTTTTTCCATTTCTCATAAGTTAATGTTAGTGTGTCGGTTAACCACGCACGCTCCACTAACAACTTTGAGAACTGCAAATATCACTATTGTTATCTACTTAAAATCTACTTAGTGAAAGAATTTCCTCGTCATCATTTTCATGAATCGGAGAGAAACCTTATGACACTTAGATTTTATGGTGTATGTGTTCTTATCCATGTGAATTTGTCAAACCATAATCACAAGACTAGGTTAGTGACAAATCCTAACTCATATGGATTGAACTTGTGCAATATTAACTTCTTGCCACCTGGCAGCTCAAGGGCCTGCCATTGCTTCCAAGTAGCTATGCAAACAATTGATAACATGTAGAACTCAAATGTATAGCCAACTTAACTGGAATGGGCACAGAAATGTCAACACGATAGGTTATAAACCTCTAGTTGTGTGCTAGTAATGAAATATAGGTTTTATCCTTGATTACTTCTTGAAACCCTTTCACGATCTTTTAGACTCCCACTGTCTCCTTGACCTATAAGACTTTCCTGCCAAATATTCAAGGGATAGTGTGGATTCCAATCAAGACAAACACTAAACACAATTGGCCTAAGTTGGTCTCTGTTTTATCAAAAACATCACAACTTACCAAATTCAAATGTACAAGAGTAGAAAACCTTTTACTCTTACATTTCACTAGTGTTAATAAACCTTCTTTAAGATGTGTCACTCAAGTTATATTTGTGGTGGGCTTGATTAGTGCACAAGAATGTGTACTCGATCCCTTAGTCCTTTACTTGACTCACACATCCATGTGAACAAGTAATTAAAATTAATTTTCCAATGCTTTAAAGTTCTCATTCATCATACTATACAACTTGCATGATTCCAAGTTTCTATCCAACTAAAACTTGGGTGATGAGAATCTTTCCTTATTTGGAAAATTTAAACACTACCACAAATGAAAGAATCAAATTCATATTTCCACTCTTGCTATTAATGGAATCATATAAGCAACAATTTTTTCCTTTTCACAAATGTCATTGTAAGGATATTCAAAAATAAATAAAATCAATTTTTTCCTTTTATTTTAAAAACTTTGCGAAAAAACTATCCTTACAGTGCAAAATCACAAGAAAAACTTTGTTGTTATCTATTCCTAAGCAATATATCATAACTCTTAAGCAACAGCTCAAAATTCTGATCACAGAACCATGCGATCGAGATCCATCTTCGCGATCAGAATCAACATATACTTCCTTTAAGTTTCTTCACTTTTCTTTGATTCTTAAAACATCAACATGTGACCTAGTCACATCATGTAACAAGAATCTCAAAATAGAAACTTAATAGAGTTAGATAGTGGACTTTACCTGAAGTAGAGTCAATCTTCTTGACTTGATCAAACTTATGATCTTTCAGGTAAATAGGCTGCTTTGCAATCAATGCCCCTTCCTTTGGCAAGAGAAACATATGGACTCTTTGGGAATGGTACATGGGACTATCGCAGACTTAGCCTTTCTCTTTACCATTTGGTCAACCTAGTTGACTATGGTCAATCCCTTTCTTGGGAAGAGAAGGCTTTTCTAGATATCCAATGTTACCATTGTCAATGTCCATGGTAGTTTGGGAAGTTGATCTACTAATCAAATTTGCTCTCCCAGTGCTCCAAATTATTGTCGATTCAGCAGCACCAAGCAAATAGATAAGATCATTAAGGGTCATGTCATAGTCTGTTTCATAGTAGTCCCAAAGGAATTCACTATGTGACTTAGAATGTGATTGAACCACCAACTTTCTCAAGAGTTTGACACCCAACTCTCCCGGCTTGTCAATATGTGACTTCATATCCAAGATGCAATCACACATAGACCTTACTTGCCAATAGGGCTTGAGTGACCTTGAACTTGTGGGTTAGGGAGAATAATTGGAGGAGGTGGAGGAAGTGAAGTTCCAAGAGATTTGGGAGGATCATAGATGTCTGAACCAGACATCTTTTTGAGAGATATTCAAGATAGTTGATCTAAAGTCCTTAATATAACACCCACTATGAAATATTAAGGCTAGGACCCAGCGAACTATTTTATAACGTGGAAGAGGGATGTCGTAATCCGAGCTATAAAATATTTGAAGGTAGGTGAATGACGATTCACCAATTTTCACCAAGATAAATGAAATGTATTATTAGGTTTTAATTGGATTTGAAACTCCTAGATTCTTTTGAGATTCATTGAACTTTTCAAAGGCATGTTTCAATCTCGAGTGTTCCCTTCAGGTTTTGTGACTGGGATGTCGAGGATCACAAAACAAGGTGTGAATAACCATGCAAATATACTTGGTACCCTTAATATTTACCCCTCAATCGATGTGCCGGTTAACCACACACGCTCCACCAATACTATGATAAACAATAAGTAATCCTTTGTCTACCTTGTTAAATCAAGCTAGTGTGTCGGTTAACCACACACGCTCCACTAACTGACTTAAGCAAAGTGCAAAAAGTAATTTCATGGGTTAGCACCAAATTCACATTTTCCTAAGTAACTAAGATTGGGTATTAATAAGATTTTAGTTACTTAGTATTTATCATTAATACTTTCAATGAAGGGATAATTATAGTCCTTGTCCTACCCGTTCGGCTAACGACCCTCCACCGGTCAAGGAAGCGGTGGGTGAGAGTGGACACCCATTAAACTGTCATTTTATAGGCAGTAACCTTATACCCCCCCTTATGGACCGGCTTCGTGAATGAGATCTACTAATGGTAAGACGACTTTACTCTTATACATACATATATATATATATATATATATATATATATATATATATATATTATTAACTTATAATATTATAAAATAATAGGGTTGAATTTTAACTTTTAAAATTCTAAGGGCTTAACTTGGAATGAAAGTATTCATAAGTGAAAACTTTACAAATTCCAATACTTGAGGGCAAGTTTTTGAAACTATTCAAAACTTTTCATTTCATAACTTATGAGTTTAATGGTTCATTAAAATGAAGACTCTTGATTTTTTATGTAACCTCTTATTCTTTAATAACACTTTTAAAGAAGTGACTATTAAACATCCATAACTTGAGGACAAGTTATGGAGTCATAATACTATTTAATGAAAAAGACTCTTCATTTTTTATGTAATCTATGGCACTTTTATGAGTTTTAAGATTCATAAATGTGACCTTTTATGTAACTTGAGGACAAGTTACAAAAACACATTTCATGAACTACCTCTAGATTAATTAGGATTGAAAACAACTAAAACACAAAAAAAAATCCATTAATCTAAACTAACTCATGAATCAAGGAAACATAAAACTTTTGGTAATCCATAACTTATGGAGTTAAATGCTTGTTTTATGATGAAACTTTTCATGTTCCATAACTTAAGAATAAGTTATGGAATTCTTTAAAACATTAACACCAAATTTTGTAACTCCATAAAAACTTTGAATCAATTTTTTTAAAAACCTTTTCATATCCATAACTTAGGGAGGTTTCAAAACACTTAAGATCACAACTTTAAAAACTTTTGAGCTCCAAATTTTATGACAAAATTTGTAACTCCTTAAAACATTTAGATCAAACTTTTAAAACTAATAAAATAATCATATCATTTTATCTTTTACTAAATTTGACCTAATTCTAGTCATATAGCAAATGATTTAAATTTTACAAATAATTAGTTTTTCACAAAACAAGTAATTATCTTAAAATTTGACAAACTTCATGTTTTTTTTCTTTTTTTTTTAAACTTTGAAAATCAAACATTTGCATGAATATAACAGAAAACAACTCATGGCTCTGATACCAATGTTGGGTTTTGAGCATTCAAACACTCCTAAGTGTACATGCAACCCTAAATACCTTGGATCTATGTTTTCTCTATTATACATGCAAATATGGATATTCCAAGGTATTACCCTATCTAGCATACAATCCTTGATACTTGGGTAATATAACAACTTAGAATACATACCTTTTAATGAAGCTTGAAGTCTTGAACTTCAAGAGCTTAGCCCCAATAGTGTGGAAGCCTCAAGTGGAATCACAAATCACCAAAACCCCTTGGAAAACCTTTAGAGAATATGGATACTTGGCTCATACTTATGAAATCGGTTATTGCCCTCTTTAGTGTATCCACACTAGCCATTTGCCTAATTTCATGAACCATAAGACCCTTTATATAGTGTGGAGGATTAGGGTTAAACCCTAGTACCCATGACCTTTCATTTCCTAGGATCCATGGATTAAAGCTCCATGGACTATCCATGAAGACTTACCCAACCTAAATGAACTTGTCCCACTACACATATATATATCTAAGAGTCCATATTTAATTAGTTCCTTTTGATCACTTAATTAATTATAAATTAATTCTTGATCAATACTAATTAAATAATATGATTATATATTAATATATTAGAACTTATAATATATTAATATAAATCATAAATATACTATTCTCAAAAGACTATCCATATAAATTGTGCCGGTGAAGTGCAACCCAAATGGACCATGTCGGGTCGGGTCAAGTACATACCAAATATAGTTATGGACTTAGACATTAATCCAACACTTAATACTTGCATGAACCAAACTCTTCCATAAAGTTTGTATTTCTATGAACAAGGAACCTTATTAGAGCTTAGATCTAGCATCCACTACTTCTAGAGTATATCAAAATCTCATCTTTACTTCAAAAATGCCAAAGAAACACCATAAAGTAGATCCAACCTAAATGATCATCAAGGTTTAAGATTTTTACCTTAGAGAGCTTGCAAATGAGAAGATACTCTTGGATCTACAAGCTCAAGCCACTCTTCCAAGTGTTCACAAAACACCCAAAAATCACTTTTCAAGCTTAAAAATCACCAAATGCACTTAAGGTTCGAATCTAGGGTTTAAAAGGGATGGAGGTTGGAGATATTAGGGTTTGGTATTAAGTTAATGAGCTTAAATAGGGTCCAAGACCCTAGATTAGGGTTTGCATAAAGCTGGAGTATGTCATGCGCACTCCCATTACACTCAGCGTACTCCTCAAAGGTGTCGCGATCCTTCTCCCTAATACGCCCAACATACTCCCTATGTACGCCCCACGTACTAGGGTTAGCCTTAAACCCTACCAACTTAGGAAGGCCATAACTTCTTCATTATAAGTCCGTTTCTGGCGATCCTTAAATCCACGGAAAGGTAATGAGAAGCTTTATGCTTCTATCAACTCATACTTGCCTTAAAACTTCTCGAACTAAAAATCCAATTTCCATAAAATCCTAAACTGTCACTTTACCGATATACCCCTTGGCTCCAAAACACAAACCTAACACCCGGATCATCTAAATTACATTACCCACACCCAAATGGGTCTAAATCTCTCTTCCCCTAGAGGTCCTAAGCCTGATGATAACCGATCTTTGGGTCACATCCCCGAATTAGGAAACGATTCGGAATAGGGCATTACACCTAACAAAAACCAAATCCATGACTCCCCGCTTTTAGTTTCCCCAACTCCAAATGCAATAAGGAGGATTTGTTTATTACCATCCATGTATATTTCTAGGAACGTGGTGCCCAAGTATTTCCCTTTAAGGTGTGGTCCGTCAATGATAATAATAGGACGTAAACTTGTTTGAAACGCTCAAACCTAAAAGGCATTTTTACTATGACATCATTAAACTGAACACGCGTGTAACAACATTAAATATAAAGAATTCATTATATAAGAAATAATATCGCATAACCGATAGCCATGAAAAAGTATTCAAATTTGTTGGCATAACTCGTCTTTATATGTGTAACCGTCCCTGGATTCTTCTTCTCCAAGTTGTAACAATATAAAGTTAGTCTTTGAAAACTTTCTTCTGGGGTCCCTCTCAACAAGTTTAGGGCACAAATTTTAGCATTCCATGCTTTTCAGTATGAAATATGTACACTAAGACTGTCATTTAAATTTGTTTGTATTCGTTTCCCCCGCAACATATTACTTGTACTATCAGTCAATATGCCCTTCAACACGTGACCCAATACCTTTTTGTTGGCTTGTCGGTGATGGGGACATAGATGTGTGTTTAAGCAAGTGTGTTTCTCTGATAGTTTAACCACTTGAAATGTAGCAGTAGTATCATGTTTTATTGCCTGTATCCGCTGGTCACAATTATCTATAAAGCAAACAACTTCAAACATGTCTTTTGTGGAATTTTTCACTTTATATTAGAAGCCTTCTGTAACACCATAAATTTTCAAACAAATTTTTCATTTTTAAGTCACATAATTCTCATTAACACATTTCACAAAAACCCCAAAGTATTAATTTATCAAAACACATATCCATAATGGTTGAATAAAAATCCAAGATCCTCAAACATAACTCCATCTCGTGTGTACAATCAAGTCGGCACCTTCCCGCGACTGAGAAGTACCTGAAACACATATCACATAACATGGTAAGAATGAAGCTTAGTGAGTTCCCCAAAATACCACATACACAAATAATAAGCCTCTCATGGCTATAGCTCGGTGTAGACCCTCTGGTCATGTGTCTCTGTCACACCCCAAAACCGAAACGGTGGAAACGTTCTAGGGTGGATGACGTCATGTCAAGTATCACAACATATGCAGTATAGTAATCAAAGTACAACAACCATTGCATTAATAGTAATAATTTTACATAGGTTACACTTCACAGCAAAATCAAAGTAATACAAGGAATAATATAGATGCAGCTCGGTACTAGGTTGTCTCTGCAAAAGCTCCCGGGATGTACCTGTCTATCGATGACCTGAGAATACAAGTTATTTTCAAAGCGAGTATCAACATTTTTATAATGCTGGTGAGTTCATAAGTATTTAGTGTCATTTGTATAAACACACATTTTTAATCAAAATAACTTTATGAAAGATAGTAGCTTAGAATCTATGGTGTATTAGCGTCCTTTCCAGAAAATCCTATATTTTCTAAATAAAAGCAGTCTTCTACCAAGACCCGACAGATTTATGTTTTAAGGAGTAGTTTTCCCCAAATTACAATCATTACCAAAATACAGAATTGACTTTAAAAGAATAATGAGAAAATCACAAGTGAAAATACTAGGGGAAAATAATATATACCTCAGCAGTAACACTGCTGACTAAAACAAAAGAAAACATAGACTCCAGGAGAGTACCGAATGAATGATACGCCTGGCTCAGTCTAACAAAAGGAAGCACAGACTCCAGATAGTATCGAATGAACGATACAGCTAGCAAAGTCTAAAACAAGTAAACATAGACTCCAGACAGTATCGAGTGAACGATACAGCTAGAAAAGTCTAAAACAAAGAAAAACCAGACTCCAGACAGTATCGAGTGAACGATACAGCTAGCAAAGTCTAAAATAAAGGGTGAATGTGAGCTCGTATGTAACCATGCTGATCGACGATAGAGTATCTGATGACCCTACAGGTCACGCGTAGAGGTAGTGGCATGATGTCACCCATGGGCCTTACCGGCGCGGACTGTAGCTAGTAGTCTGGGTGTGGGAGTGTCAGTCCCATATAGATCTATACACATGATGTTCGCTTTCCTTCCCGGAGACTCTGGTTACATGGCGTTGGCGCAATGAAGTGTCGTAGAGGGAAATAGTGTGTCACATTCTAAAGTAAAAGAAAGAGAGAGAGAGAGAGAGAGAGAGAGAGAGAGATAGATTCTCCTAACTATTCCTATAATAGTTACTAGGGTTCCAGAAACATGAATAATAGAAGGATGCCTGTACTACTCAAGGCGATGAATTGGCTGAGAGAGAGAGAGAGAGCTTTTATGTCCATACATGTATACATGATATATAATTAATGTTTAAACGACCTTCGGACGGATAACCGATACCCACCAGACCACATCCCAACGAGGAAAAGGAAATAGGGCGAACTAGCCTTCCTAAGTTCTTTAAACATTATTTATATAGCTATACAAATATAGGCATGCATTTAACGAAATAAAAGCATAGAAGAAAACTCTGGTAAAACCTTTGGAAAACCTTTACACTTAAGAAATTTACGACTTGATGTAATTTTGTAAAACAAGTTATGAAAACCTTTGGAAATCCTTTGAAAAACCTTTCATAAACAGCTTTGAAAATGATTTTTTTATAAAACAGTTTAAGTGAAGAAAACCTTTGGAAAACCTTTTAATAAGAAATTACGACTGGATGTCTCTTTAGTAACCAATCTTTGAAAAACTTTAGATAACCTTTAATGATCTAAAAAGGGATATTCATACTTTAACAAGATTTGAAAACATGATTTGGAAATATTAAGCTGGATAAAACAGTCTAACATGCAAAAGTATACAGTTATTAATCACATGTGATTTATCTAATAACTGTACAGTTCAACTTGTATTCCCCCCCCCCCTATAAAAGCAGTTAAAATCATTTAAAAGGTTATTTCAGGGGTATGAACTCACCTGCTGCGAGTGGATCGGATGAAGGTGTCGGTTGAGTGCTCGGTGTCAAGTAAAGACTTGAACACACTTAATGACCTAGTAACATATGAAGACATGTGTTTACATATAATTAGTTATTGGGTTGCAATAAGGGGGTGTATGGCCTAGTTAGGGAGTTTACTCTTTGAGATTAAACTCTTAGAGGAGATTTCGGCCCAATGACCATATCCCCATGAGTTTACGGCCATAAACTCATGGGTGGTGTGTTCTTGGTTGCTCAAAGGTCTTATAACACTTGTGGAATTAGGCTAGGTTCAATTCTAGGGCATAGGAAGTGGCTAAGGCTTCAAATGAACCATTTAAGGGAGTTCACGACTGTAAATATAGAGTTTACGGTCGTAAACTCTCACTTGGCCCTTCAATTCATGATTTAAGGTCTTATATGAAAGAATACAAGGTTCTATGCATTATTCCAAGCCATAGGGGGGAGTTAGAGCATCATTTGACCTCCTTAAGGGAGTTTACGGCCCAGGGACCAATCCTTGGGGGATTTATGGCCGTAATCTCTTATAGCCATGGTTTCTTCAATGTTTAAGGTCCCTACTTCAATGGTGGTTGATTCTAGACATTAACCCAAGCCATAGGAGGTGTTTAAGAGGCAATTTAACACCTTAAATGGTGTTAATGGTCCAAGAATGTTCTTGGGCCATATACTCATGTTTACTCCCCAAATGACAAGTTTTTGGTGTTCCAAACTTGTACATGCAAGTCCCTAAGTCATAGCTAAGCACTAGGAGTGATTTGGGAGGGTTTTGGGGCTTCAAAACCCCACTTATGGGTGTTTACGGTCCAAGAGTGGTCTTGGGCCGTAAACACATGAGTTTGAGGCTTTTGGATGATTTAAACACGAATTTTCATGCTAAACAAGCTAAACAACAAGCTATGATAGATTATTTACAAGTTTGGAGCTTGAAATAGGTGTTTTTGGATGAAAATTGGCTTGTAGAGAGAGAGAGAGTAGAGAGAGTGTGTTATGGAAAAGTTTCAAATGGAGGTCCACTCACCTTTATATAGGGGTTTGAGTTTGTGGCCCGGAGGAAAACTACCCGATACCGACGTTAAACGGGGCTTATGGTCGTACCCGATTAAGTGGTCGTAACTCGACGTGGTCGTAATCTAAAAACTTTTCAAAGGGATACCGAGGATGTTTCACGTTTTTCTAACTCGTTTGGACACTCATGAAGTCATAATAATAGTCCCAATTTAATTAACCTAATCCAAAAGGTTAATGGAACAATTTAATAAAACGAGTTTTATTAGCGGAAAAGGGTTTACTGTGACGGGATAAATTTCAGGTTGTCACAGTCTCGGTGAGCACCTCCGGTCTCACAGCTCGAGTTGAACCCTCTAGTCATGTATCTTAGTGAGGACCCTCCGGTCTCACAGCTCGGGTTGGACCTCCCAGTCCGATCTCAAAATGCACATAATAATATAGCATATATCACAAAGAAAAATGCATAATATCGCATAAATCAATTAAGACCCTCCGGTCACACAGTAGTACCACTCAGGTATGTATAGTGAGAAGACTCACCTCGGATGATGAACAGCTCCTATAATGTTGTTGTTGCACACCGGCCTCTAACACTGAGCCAAAACCCACAATTAACCCAATTAAGATCTAAGACCAAACCCTCACTCATTACGTCCAAAGATAACTACTCCATGACCCATAAATAACCCAAGCCCATTGGGCCCACCAAGGCCCAATACTAAACGGGCTCTCCCAAGGCCTAATTCTTAAACTTAAGTCCAAATGGCAAGCCCAACACAAAGGCCCAAGACATATACATTAATTTCTCTTATCAAAATCTACAGCACAGTAAGCCCAAAATTCAGGCCCAACACTTAAGGCCCAATGTGAGATTTAGCCCAAAAAGCCCACAACAAGATTACATGGGGCGTACCTCCCTTGGTACGCTCAGCGTACACACGAATCCTGATCGAGGACACTTGATCAGTACATGGGGCATACTAGAATTACGCTTGGCGTATGTCGAGACTTGCTATTCCCACTCTCTTGGTCTTAACCCATTAAGACCATAGCTATACTCTCATATTTGGACTCCCTGAAGGCTCATACTCCATAAAGTTCATGACTTTAAGCCTTTACATGGCTAATGAAGTCCCAAACACAAAAACTCTCACTCTTCACTCCTAAAAATGCTCATATCTCATGCATAGGGTGGTTTTAACATCCAAGACCTCATTTTTATGAATTCACTCCATTAAAAACACTCAAAGGGACAAATATTAGGCTTTGGAGTTCAACAACTTATAAAGCTTCAAGCTTTGTGTAACATCCCAAAATACGACCCAAAATTTTCTTTTTAATAATTACTAAAAACATCATGTCAATATCATAAAATAAACCCATACGTCAATATCCCAAAATCATAGCAAAGTATCACGAGAAAACTGTATCAAGACTATGTCAAATCACATCTATGAAAAGCTAAAACAACTCCCAGGACAAACTGAAGTTGTAGTGTGTGCGATGCCATCAACCCGATCTCTTCCCTTTACTTGCGGAAGTACCTGAAACCAAAACTGAAACTGTAAGCACGAAGCTTAGTGAGCTCCCACAAACTACCACATACCATACAATATCATATAACGCATATTGGGCCTTGCCCACTTCATCGGACCGAAGTCCGAAAACTGCATCGGACCGAAGTCCGGAACTAACCAGGGCCTTGCCCTCTGCATCGGACCGATGTTCGGAACTAACTACATCGAACTGAAGTCTGGAACTGACTGGGACCCTGTCCCCTGCATCGGACCGAAGTCCGGAACTAACTGCATCGGACCGAAGTCCGTAAACTATCTGAGCATAACATAGCATAGCATAAACATATCAACTAGCATGAACACATAAATTACATACTACATCAGGTCGTAGCCCGGAACACATAACACATAAACACTGTCTGAGCCACGAAGGCATCAAACATTCTAACTACTGCATCGGACCGAGGTCCGGAAACTACTACTAATTAAACGAGCCAGCATTGTGGCCTTAGACCCGTTCCTACTGGAAGGAAACTCACCTCGTGATGCTGACTGCTGAACTCCTGAATGAGAAATCCCTGACTGCTGCTCCGGCTGCTTCCCAGCTATCATGGGAAATAAAATACTAAATCATAATAGGGATTCCTCTATGGGTAAAATGACCATTTTACCCCTACTATGGTGTGGGACACAAACATGGCCCATGTAACGCCCGCAGATCCGGGCTAGTCAAATTAGAGGCAATAGGGGTCGAAAATGACTTTTTGACAAAAGATTATTTAGAATAAATAATATTAACCAAGTTGTGGAATATGTCACAAGGTTTCTGTACATATAAAGAACGCCGAAATCCAAGTTATAACGAAGAAGTTATGGTCCGTCGAAGTTTTACGGCAAAACCGGCACGGCACCGGGAAGCGTAAATAGTGAATTTATGATAGAGCGAGATTTAGCCTTAGAAATCTAAACGAAAGTTGTAGAATATGTTAAACTAAGAGCGTCGATAAAAAGAACGCTCAAATCTGACTTCGTATGAGGAAGTTATGATTTTTCTAAGATTCAGCTTAGCAGTGCACGGCCCGAAACTCGAATTTTAGTTCGAGCGGTTTTTGGCTTATGCGACCTAAATGAGATTTGAAGATATCATTAATAGGAACTCAATGGTAAAAAGATGGACGAAAACGGAGTTACGAATTCTTCACGGTCATTTAACAGTCTAAACGCCTCTTACTATTAAATTTGAGATCGGTCGAGAATTTGCCGACGGAGTCTACATGAAAGTTGTAGATCTTGATTTTACCTACGCGTGGTTATAAAGAACGTCGAAAACGGAGCTCGTATGCGAGAGTTATGATTTTTCTAAGTTCGAAGGCTGATACGCGATAGGGGGTGACGTGGCACCACCAGAAGGCCACCACATGGACCAACTCGGCGAGTAGGTCCCCCTACTCGGCGAGTAGGCCAGTCAGCACCCCTATAAATAGAGGTGTCGGGTTCCCTCATTCTTCACACCTTCCCAAACTCACTTTCTCTCTCTAGCCTCCCTAACCCCCCTAAAAGCCTAGGTAAACCCCCTAGCACCCGAAGGAAGCCCCAAGGCTCTGGGAGTCCCGAGAAAAGAGCCTTTCGGCTCGGGAATGCTGCTCCAGCGAAGCCCGGTTTTCGAGAAAACCCGTTGTAAGTGAGCTACGCCTAACCTATCTTTAGTTTAGCTTATGTTTTAATATAGTAATGTTTTTAGGACCTTATAATAAGTACTTGGGCTATTATTATGGGTTATATAAGTATCTTTTAACGCTTATATAATAGTAATAATAGCTAGACTACTAATTAGTCGCGGTGAATATTAGACTAAACCCTAGTGGCAATGATACTAGGTTTTGCCGAAGGAAAAGTGTGTTAAGAGTAACGAAGTGTTGTCCAAGCGCCGAGTCACCGCCTACTCAGGTGAGTGCATAGTTACTTTCAGCTTACACATAGATATGAAGTATTTTATATAAATTACGTGTTGTGTGTGTATATTATATGTATACTTGCTATCTATGCTGGATGAACGATTTATACATGTTTTCAATGATTTAAACTGTATATGTATTTTATATCTACAAAATGTGTTGGGTAAAACATGGGTAGATGTAATAGTTGTTGTGTGACAAAATAAAATAATGAGAGGCCTCGTTATAGTTGTTCTTGATGATCTAGTCATCTAGCGGAGTATAGATGACGACCACTGACTATTCTAGACAGTCTAGTGGAACACTAGCAGGCTCGCAACCTGTAGGTGTTTATTCGAACGGTGTGTTTATTTGAACTGTGTGTTTATTCGAACTGTGTGAACTGTGTGCTCACCAGGTGTACTCCATCCCCCATATGGTTGCCTTTAGGACTTTCATTGCCAAGGAATCCCCTTGGCAGTCGTGTCCATCCCAATGATAGTCCTTTGACTAGGTCCCTTGTGTTAGATGTTTTAGGGACGTAATGTGAGGATAACGGGAATGGGTAATTGGGTTGATTGTTTGATGTTTAAAAATAATTATTATATTATTGTGGGTTGAAAACCCTATGTGCTCACCAGGTTTCCCAACCTGACCCACTCAGTTTATTTATATCACAGGTGTTGATATGAAGTGACATTACACTGAGAGATTTAAAGAGATGTAGATCACTAGTGTAAATAATTGTAAGTTTTGTTTATGCTTATGTTTCTATATTAACGATGACATCCCAAACGTTTTAAAATGAAATAAATACGTTTCTTCGAAAATGTTTTAATAACGTATTTACCATGTTTTTCTGGGAACAAATTCCGCAACATTTTTATGAAATGAAGTACTCTGATTTTTATAAAGCATAGACAAAATCGGTCTTTTCTGGCCGTGAAAATGGGGATGTCACAGCCCAAATCCTTAATTCCTTCTAAGTCCATTTATGGCCCCACTATAGGCCCATTAATGGCCCAATTTGCTATATTGGGCCTAGAACCCTTTTATTGGGCCTTACTCAAGACCAATACTAAATCCTTGGTCCTTAGCAACTGAAGTCTGATGGGGCATAAAGGCCCAAGGACCCTAAGCCTAAAACCCAGCCTACACCAAGGCCCAACACTTGAAGCCCAAACTGGTAGCGTACGCGGAGCGTACACCAAGGTACGCTGAGCATACCGACTGCTAGCTTGTACGCGGTGCATACTTCCTTGTACGCCCAGCGTACAACTCTGTTAAGCCAACATCTCATTAAGTGCTTAATAATCCGATCCAGAAGCTACAAATCCAGATCCTAAGCTTATTCCATGACTTAAGCCATAAAGTTGCTTACTTGATGGCTTACAAGTCTCATAAAGGCTCAAACTTCCACAAATAACATTCTACTTCCATAAAACTAACTAGAACTCATGCATGGTTCCATATAAGCCACAAAGATCGAAACTTTACTGCTATGGGGACTCTTGAGCTTCAAGGATAGCAATCCCATGCTCCAAAAACGAAGTTGCAATATAAAGGTCCTTCCTTTGGACCTAAAAGGTCCAAACTTCCAAAAACTCCTAGATCTAAACTTACAAGAGGAAAGTTGGAAGCTTTATACCTCTTTTGAATTCCAAATGAAGGAATGATCCCAAATCTATGAGCTCAAGGTGCTCAAGTTCTTCTTCTTCCACTTCTCTTCTTCTCCTTCTTCACAAAAATAAGCTCAAAGATCAAACACACACAAACAAGGAGCAAAGGGGACGAACTAGGGTTTCTCTGGAGTGAATGATAAGTGAGGAGGCCAAATGGGAGGCTATAATGGGGTTTAAATATGCCTCAAACCCCAAAATTAGGGTTTGCCACCTGGTCGCGTACGCTGGGCGTACCATAAGGTACGCTGCGCGTACGCTCAGCCTCCCTGCGCTTCATTTAATCAGTACGCCCAACGTACAAGGAGGGGTTACGCCCCGCGTACGACTTATGGGCTGCTTACACCTCAGCCCAAAAAGAGGTCTACTCACAATAACAATTCAGTTATAGCCCAATAAATAAACTGAAGAATTAAATAAATTTATACCTCGGAAACGATCGTTACACTTTGGGACCAAAAACCCTAAAATGGACCATAATATCCACAAATCAAAAAGGATGAGAAAGCTCTAAGCTTTATACCTTCAAATGATGCTCCAACCACAGAAAAGCTCATATCTAAAGCTTGGACTCCAACTTCATTCTCTTCAATGCTCCTTCTCCATCAAAGAATCCCACAAGAACACATAGAAGCTCACAAATGGCCACTTAAGCTCAAGGGATGGAAATTAGGGTTTTGATAGAGTTGAGAGCTGGAAATGGTGGCCAAAAATGAGGCCATCATGTTCTTTAAATAAAGACATACCCCTCATTTAGGGTTTCCACCTTGAGCCTAGTACGCCCAGCGTACCCTCTGGTACGCCCAGTATACTAGGTGGCTCCGCTTCCAAACGCACATGAGTACGTTGAGCGTACGTACGCGTACGCCCCGAGTACTCAGTTGCCACCTTTTCTCAAATAAGGGACTAAACTTGCCAAACCTTCAAACTATCATAGCTTCTTCGCTATAAGTCTGTTTCTGATGAACCTCATATCCATGGAAAGGTGGCGAGAAGCCCTACGCTTCTAGTAACTCGTTGCAGCCTCAAGGCTTCCTCATGCCTAGGTTGCAGCCCACGAAACCTAAATTACAGACGATCCGAAACAGGATGGTACACCTTCAGTAACACTTTTTAATCCTAACTGTATCTTAAGTTGTTCTTTACTTGTAAAGAGTTAGAATAACTTCACATACTATAATTATGGGATGTGGCACCTTTATGTTTTTGTTGAGTTAGTTCGGGCAATGGCAATGGTTGAGACATAACCCAATGGGTGGTTTGTGTTTCTTCAAAATTGGAAAAATAAAAAGGAACTTTTCCTGTTGTGATTTTTAGGGTTGTAAGGGCTTAAATTTCTCCTCTTCACCTTCAGTATCTTCCCCATCAAATTCAGTGTAAGTCTAAAAATGTTCAATTGGCTCTCCGTGTGGAATTATATTACCATCATCAACCAACGTCATTATTTTTGCATCATCATTTGAAGATTCATCAACATCAACTGTAGGAAAAGCATCAGCAACAGTCTTACCTTTATTCCTATAATTACCCCCATCTACAGGGTCATTATAAGAAGGAACATGGTTGGTTGTCATAGGTAATAAATTACACATTTGGTTACTTCCAGCACCAGAAGACTCATTTCCACCATAACGATTTCCCCAGCAAATCGATGAATACCACTTTCCATAACGTTACTAATAACAAACAATTATATTGTGTTGGGAGGCATACTACTAACAAAACTAAGAAAATAATCAAATATCTAACATCACCATCGTCTAGAATCTGCATAACTATATTTGATCAAGGACATTGAAAAGATAGATTGGGTTAGTGTGTAACATGGACTTGGAAACAACTAACGTAATTAACCCGAAGAAGTTAATATCATGGTTTATATCTACATCAAATCATGTGTAGTTCGGAGCAATATATTACATGCAACCTTCGATATGCTGTCATTTTCCTCCACTAGAAACTAACACTCAAAAAAATCTTGTATACATATCATTCTGGAACGTATAATGAAGGTATCAAAAACACTAATATATTGCATATATGAAAATATATGGAACATAAACACACAAATAACCTAATTTTATCATTGTGGAACATACTTCCGGAATGTACGGCCATTCCGGAGTACAGTCTGAAATACATTTTTTCAGTCTGGAATGTACAGGGTGTTAGATTCCGGACCTAATGCCTACCAACAACCCACAGCGTCGGAACAACAATAAATGCTCCAGAATATCGTATTCCGCAGTATGTTGCCTGAGTCAAGTCCGAAATGTTCTTACGTGCTCGGGAATACGTTATTCCGAAGTAAGTGGTCATTTCTTAAAAAAATAGTATTTTTATTAATAAAATCGTTTATAAGGGTTCGTTTATTCAATTTTCCTATTCATTTATATACTACAAAGTTTAACTAAATTTCATTACCATATGTGGTAAATGATAATAAATACAAATCTTGTAAACATAATTAATCACATTAAAGATTAAAAAGAAATGGCATTGGTCCCATGTATCACGCCTTAAGGTTTGCCCTTGGGCATACGTTACTAATTCAGTTTCTAATGTTTTAAAATATAACATTTTTTTGTCTAGTTATTCTATTGGTTGAAGTAGGCTAGAACAATAAATTACAAAATAATGAAATCAGTAATTGTATTGATTTATAGTTGGGTTGATAATGTTATGTGGAAAGTTAATTATAAAATATTAGTAATATCTTGTGTCAAGATTTGAATCATGGATCTCCTGTTTTGAATTTTACTCTTCAACGATTAGACTCTAATAGTTGGGCTATTTGGATTGGTTTTGATTCTTAATAAGTTTGGTCCTAAACTATATTACGAATCACACATAGATTTGAGGTTATCTAACTTTAAAAATATGTAAGTATAAACAAGTTGTTATAAATTTGAAATGTATTATTTTTCTTAAAAAACAATGGACCGGTTTCTGCTCAAAAACAGACCAAACTAGACTAATATTCAAACCAAATAAAACAGGTAAATATCTGTTTATTTTCCAGTTTATAATAGTAATATACTAATATTTTCTTACTGTCTTGTTAGTCAAAAGCTCACAGCTTTAGAAGTCCCTGGTTTATTTAGTTACCCATTAGTAATTATTATAAGGTTAATTTAGTTACATAAGTTTATAGAGTATCTTTGACATCTCACTAGCAATAAAATTATTATTAAATCACGTAGCAAGTTAAATATTATATTTATATCAGAATCAGATAGATTAGAAGTTATATATTATATTAAAAATCTAAAATAATTATAAAATCACCGTCCACTTCTTTTTCTTACGTGTCCATTTCTCATCTTTTCAATTTTTCAAAATATGTTTCAAAAGTCAAAGATAAAAAAGTCAAACTCTAGATCTCGTATAATTATTTTTATTTATAACGGAAAGAAGAAAAACAATATTCAACTCTACGCCTACGTAGTAAAAGCATGTTGGGTCGCTTGGCTGGTTGGCTGCAAGTTGGGGGTATGTTACAAATTACACATTTATGTTTCAAATTTAGTCAACTTAAAAAAGTTTATATTTAATTTTTATTTTATTTCAATTATCTGTTAATATTATAACTTTTTTCTCAATAAAATTGCAACCGAATCATATATGATGTGATCAAATATCACATGATTGCCATATGATTTTGAGAGTCGCTAGTCAAAACTGAAACTATCTTGATTCGAACGACTTGATCAAAGATCAATCATCAATCGAGGCAAGAAACTCAACTAACATGACCCATTGTTTGTTCCAAGAGCTGAATTTGCTTATATATTCAAGTTTTTGTTATTAGTATCTCTTAAGCTTTTTACGTTGCTAAAAGCATTATGGCATATACTAAATTGATGTTATAACTGATTATCTTGAAACTCAAGCTTCTACGAAATTAAACCAATACAACTTTATTGTACTTCAAAAATTTCTTTTGGAACAAGCGGAATTTCATTTAAACCTAGGAAGGTGCTAGGAAAATAAGAGTATTTATGTATTACATAAAGAAGGTTAACCCTTTTACCGACTGATATTTTGATTTTTTATTGATCTAGCAAAAGAAAAATCAATTTTTAGACCGGCTGACGTTTTGATTCTTGGATGAGTTGGAGGGAAACACACATGTGTGGACCTTACAGGGTATCCACTCTCGTAGGCTGAGGGTTGGGGTTTCACGGCGGGACGGGCTACTTTAAAAGCTGCTACAGATAAGGTCACTAAACATGAGAAATTGTGTATAGAAAATCAACACATGTTCATACCATTTGCATTTGATATGTTTGGTTTTCTCGCGCCGGATGCGATGCAGCTTCTTAATAGAATACAACGGATCATGCATATAATCTTAGATAGTCTCCATTTTGGTTTCTTCATTCCAAAGATTACAAAGGTATAGAGGAAGGATGACACCTATGTAAACTAATAACAAAGATAACAAAATTATTAAAGAGACTATGGTTAGAGTTTATTATTGAAAAGGAAGAAAGTGAATTACAATGAAAATGAATGACAGCTATCCATAAGAAAGTTATTTACAGTTAACATAACAAAAACGGCTAAATAAAGACCTAATACAAAATAGGGATAAGTCCCCACAATAGAATTTAGCACGCCCACAATAGTGTCGGTGTTATTCAATTTACCTTAATATTACAAGTGTGGACTGTCACTTTGTCATTTTTGGTACTTCCACTTTAATTTTATTCATTTTTCTTAAACACCAGTTTCATATATCGACAAGATAAATGATTAATAATTCGACACAAGTTAGATAGTCTTTCCAAGTGAAAACTGACATTCATAAGTATTATTTCAACAAAACTCATCTAATTTAGCTTCAATAAGAATAATTTCATCCAATAAGTTTGTAAAAAAAAAATAATAATAATAAACCTTATGTAAACTCACTATTTAAATTGTCTTAACAATCTCATAAACAAAAGTGAAAAAAAAAAAAAAAAAAAAAAAAAAAAAAAAAAAAAAAAAAAAACTCACTTTATCTTATTGTATATTAAGTCAACAATCTCTTATTTCTATTATAATAAAAAAAATATTCTTTTATTGACAAATGTCATACTATTACGATTTCTAATTAATATTATATGTCAGTTATCATGTCACCTATCAATCTATTAATTATCTGTTTCAAATTTCAAATTTTAAATTTTTCACTCTAATTACATTAAATTAATAATTAATTATCCATTTTAAATTTTAAAATTTTTCACTCTAATTATATTAAATTAATAACACTAGATTAAAAAATAAAATAAAATTAATACAAATTATAAGGTTATATAACTTCACGTATTTATTTAAATTAATGATTATAATTTTATATAACTAAAAAATATCTTTTAAGTAATAATTTATTTTAAATAATTGATTGATAATTTTGATTTTTTAATATAAAACTTTAATTAATTTATAACCATAGTTTTTACGGGTTATAAATTAATAATTCATATATATATATATATATATATATATATATATATATATATATATATATATATATATATATATATATATATATGTGTGTGTGTGTGTGTACACGCATGTGAGACTAATGGACTCAATTACGATTTGTGTAGGTATTCATAAAGTCTTGTTTTCAACTTATCCTTAAATGATAGTTATTAGTCAACTGGATCTAACGATTGAAATTCTTTTGGATCATCAATGTATTTTTTTTTGAAACGGCAAATAATTTATTAAAGAAATGAGCCGTCCCCTAAAATAAATTCAGCAAAAGATCATCAATGTATTTAGTCTTAGAATTATCAGAGTGACAGAAAATAAGTTGTCGAGACTTGAGAGTCACTCCGTTTACTTTTCACGACATATAAAAGTCATGAAACTACAAACATATTACTAGAATTGTAGCATCAAAAACTCAAATTTGGTGAAACTCTTTATTCTCAATTTAATATCATTATGACCATTTTTGGTTCTCATTTATTCGGTTTAAATAATTACAACATTTACAAAAAATGTACGTTTTTTTATCTAAATGTTTTTTTAATAACGTCTTTTTTTCATTTTGATTTTGATTTATAAAGTTCTTGATTTTATTCAAAAACCATTTTTTTATGTGATCGGCAATTAAATTACAAGATAAACTCAGAGTCTTGATTTTTTCTTTAAGGGGTAGAATACTTGTAAATTGTAATTGTTTTTTAAAATATTCATAAAATGTAACTATTATAAAATAGATATAAAAACAACTCCTTTTGCTGTTTTTTTGTTTATTGCTTTGCCGTCTTCAACATGATTACTAAGAGCAATTACACGAATGGTCCCTATGGTTTGGGATAATTTGTATATTTGGTCTCTTATTTTTTTTAATTCGGAAGATTCCTACAGTTTGTTTTTGTTCCGTATTTGGTCCCTGTCTTACCTAAATATACTATTTTGCCATTGATTTTTTAATTTATTTAAATAAGATGGGGTAGGTAAGGTAAGGTAAAGTGTGATGGAAATGAGGTTGAATGTATGTTTATTTAAATTAATTAAAAGAAATATGGGCAAACTAGTCTTTTTAGGTAACACCCAAGCACACAACAAAAACAAATAGTAAGAAACTTTCGAATTAAAAAAAAAAAAACAAATTAAAGACCAAACATACAAATTACCTTAAACCCTAAACGATCATTCGTCTAATTTACTCTAATACTAATAAGATTTAAAGTTTAAATTTAAATTGATGTTTTGCTATGAGGCTTGGGCTGTTGGGCTTACTCTTGTTGGGCTCAAAATACATGCTTATAATATGCTTATAATGTTTATGGTCTAAAGACGTTTGGTAAATAAACATGAATACAATCGAATATATATTTACCCTAATAAATGAAAATGTTATTGCCACTTGTCATTCTTCATTTATTTGGCCACATGTCATTTTCTCATAATTTTGAAATATATTTATTTTTCTCTTGTCAATTACTTTATTATTTATTTCCACTATATCATTAATTTAGTTTCCATCATGGTTGTCAAAATCGCGATCCTGATCGTAGGATCGTACGATCCTACGATCCTAGGTGTGAAAAACGATCCGGATCGTAAAAGAATCGTATTTGGGGTAGGATCGCAGGTAGGATTGTAAGATCGTAGGTAGGATCGTAGGATCGAGATCCGATCCGATCCTACCTTCCTTCGATTTTTTTTTCTTTTTTTTTGCAAATGAATTTTTGTTACCACTTTATATCTTTTACCCTTTACCAATCTATCATTTATCATTTTTTATTGTGACTTATGACTAATATTTTGAAGTTCTTATAATTTTTGAACGAAAAATTAAATGTTTGAAATATTTTTCATGATTAAATATTATAAATTAAAATTATATTATATTTTGTGGGATCTTAGGATCTCGATCCCGATCTTGCAAACCCAAAAACGATTCTAGGTAGGATCCCGATCTTGACAACCTTGGTTTCCATAAATTAAACCTACTATAATAACTATTAATTTCAAATTTGAAATTTCAATTTCAATTTCAAATAAATTTACACTTTAAACATTTGTGTTTAACGTTTTATTATAATAAATCGTTTAGTACACAGGTCTAACAATTAAACACATAATTTTAATTAATTTATTTTTTGTACGTTTTTTTTCATAATTTTCACTTATTTCATATTTCAAAATCAAAATAAACTTTTCATCTAATCGCTCATGTTTAACATTATGTTTTAATTAACCCGTATAATATACGGGTTTCACAACTAGTTTGATTATAAATAAAAATACAAATAAAAATCTACTATAAAGATAATTTTATCAAATGTCAATCTCAAATGAGTTTTGACACTTGTCATTTCGTGATTTTTTTTGTAAATAAATAATATCCACATGTCAATTTATGATTTTTTTAATTTTTAAAATTAAAAATCACATAATACTTATACTTATATATGTAAAGTATCAAATGTAATAAATATTATACTAAATTGCAATTAATATGTTTTTCCATTTCTTATTTTAAAATTTTATTTTGAAAAAATACTTATTATTTACATTTTAATATTTTATATTCTTTAATCAACTCAGGTGATACACGGGTCTTACACTTAGTATGACAACAAATGCAAAAAGGAAAAATACTATACTTATTACGCTTAGGTCGTTGTTGTCGTCTACGCTTATTTTATTTAGAGTTATTGTTTATCATTGTTTAGGCATCATTGTATTTGTCTTTGCTAAGTAATTGAAATTTGTTTCTTCTTCTTCTTTTTCTTGTTCAACTTTTTTCAATTTCGCTTTCAAGTAAAAAATATATTTTGTTTCCGCTTCACGACTTCTAAATAACCGTTTAGCACAAACGCATATTTCCACCGATTGGAAACGAGTTTTGTAGTCTATGATGATATAAAAAATAAAAAAATAAAAAAAAAAGGTAAAATTTATAACTTTTATAGAAACTTGCAAGATTAGTAAATCATGGGTTATGACGACTAGAATGGGGAAATTGTGGTTTATTTTCATTTACCCTAATCAAAGTATCCGGATCTAAACCTGTTATGATTCTAAGTTTTCAAGTTAGTTTTTGCAAATCCAATTATAATACGATTATATTCTTGATTTAGGAATGTAAGAAATTTGGGGTAAAAGACAGCACTTTGAAATTCTAAGAATTGTGTGATCACTTTTAGATTGAAGAATTTTTAGGTGGTATTCTCAATCTTCAAGTGGATAAGACTTAGCACGATGAGAGAACAAAACGAAAAATGAGAAGTATAAATTTCTTGAGTACCAAATTTATGACCAAAATATGGTTAAGTACCTTTCTCATCAAAAAACTGTCACAAGACAGTTTTATGTTTGAAAAACTGTCACTAAAACAGTTTTATGTCTGAAAATTCTCACTAATTCGGGTTCTTTCTATAAGGGTCAAAACAAAGTCAAAATCGGGTTTATTTTCAAGAATTCAAATTCCTGCCCCTTGGACCCCGTTTCCAAGGGCACTATCCTCGGACCCTCATTCGTTTAGGGGTTTCGCCCCAAAATAGTAGTGTACTTTGAATCTTGACCAAACTTAAACAAGTATGCACTTCGCACGTTCCTTACTTGTTTAATATTTATCAAGATTGATTTTGGTCAACAAGTCCACCCATTACACGTAAACACAATTAATGAAACAATTCACCACCAAAGAATGTATGTTAAAATCTAGTTTTCATCTGAATCAGTTATGAATCAGTTACGGGTCGGATGTGGGTCCAAATATTATAACGAGATTTAATGCTCACAAGTAGGCCAAACATAATAAATAACTAGAAGGGGTCCCCCGCGTTGCGGGGGTTGGAAGGTGTTTCGTAGCCACAGTAAAGTATGTTGTTATTCCCTACAATTCGGCAATTTACAAATGCATAATAATCAAATATGTTGAACTATGTTATAGAAAATGAATTTACATTGCTTTTTCTTAATTGCATTAATATGGCTGAAAAACAAATCAATGAAGGTACATTGCTACTTCTTGTATTTAATCCAAGAATAAATAACAATTTACCATCCACTCCATGCTTCTGTCCATATTGCGGCCTTTTTTATCTGATATGTTCTTCAATCCTGCTATGAATTTGTATAATAGATCAGGTCCATTTAGATTACATAATACCCTTATTAACTATGTCAGCAAATAGAGGTGTTTCACTTCCTGCAACTCCATGCCTGAAAATTGCGTTTGTCTTGCTTGTGGAACAAATTTAGAAGCTTTAGTTCACGTTCTGTTGAAGAAAAGTCACCAATGTATTCATTTCCAAAAAAAAAAAAAGCAAAAAGAACTTAGTGAGATACAAAATAATACATGGAATTAAAGTTGATACCAACCATCGATTTTTTAGTTTTCGCAATTGGTTACTAGTTGAGCGACTGTGCTAGCTCCCACTATCTGAAAATATATCTTCAAACACGTCAAATAAAATCTAAAACTTCCAATCCAAAACTTACCTATATATTAATACCAATATTTGAAGCCAAACTATAAATTGAGAAATTATCTCTTTATGTTTTTGAAAATATATTTTTTAGTCTTAGGATTCAATAAAAATTCATCTATCATATTGTCAATTCAAATCTTTGAGTACTTCCAAATGAACCAAGACTGGAATAGAAAAAACGATTATAAGATTTACCAAAAAACTCAATTTTAATAGTAAAATCCCAAAACGGACCGAAATGGCCCTCGTCTCTTTGATAACAATTTTGGTTGACTGAGATCACAAGCCTGGATTCAATCCAACATTCAGTGCATATGCAACATCAAATTAAATCCCAACAGCACCAAGTAAAACCAATAGAAAAGATAAACACCGAATTCCCAAATACCCTGTAATCAAGAGCACATAAATCAATTTTCTGGCCAAAATACTAAAAAAAACAGATTTCAAAATAATCACAATTTAACCTGCAACGTTCCATCAGAGCATGGCAGCCTATTATTATCAAAAGTTGCCGAAAATACCCCTTAAGCAGCTTCACTAATAATCGATCCTTTTTAAATATTAACCAAATGTTCCGAAAATACCTCTTTTTGTTTCGCCCATGAGGATACTTCCACTATACTTGCTCTTCTTGCCTGCTCCTTCGTCTTCCAATCACAAACCAACCTCTCGTTATCATAATATGGCATGAGATTAATTCTTATTGGAAAAAAAAAAAAAGCAAATGGTGGTTAGTAACAGAAGAAGTCATTTTGGTGCTAAAATCAAAAATCAAAAGTCAACATTAATTTTTTTTTAAAAAAAAGTCACCTGCAAGATTGGTGTCGGAATGGCAGTGGAGAAGGTAAGATTCTGAAAATGCAACCAAGCAAAAACCGAATTCAAAAATTAAGGAATCGGAAACTGAAGTTCAGAAATGACGAACAAAAGTCTACTGGAAGATAAGAATGAAAGACCTTTCAAACTTCAAACAATTTAATGTCTCTGTGATTGTAGTACTCCATTGAGACCAAAATAAGATGAAATTTCCCTGGAGCAAACAATTTGTATTTCTTTAATTTTTTTCAACAATATTACAACAACATTTATATATGTCGGTATAAATGTAAAATGTAAAGCATCCAAATTGACAAAATTACCCTCAACCTAATGAATGGGAAAACAGTAAAGGTAGGTTTTTTTTCTGTTGGTAATACATATCATCTTCATTTGCCTCCTGCCATTGTTTGATCCGCAAAAATAAACCCAAAAGGAAGATATTAGACAAAAGATAAACCCAAAAATTAATTAAAATGCATCAGAACTTCAACAACTAATTCCATTTATGCTCTGCTGCTATAAACTTTTACTCTTTTTATTCCAATATGAATTTTTATTCTAATATGAATAATGCATATATCAACAATGACAAATTGAAAATGGAAGTGCATTAATTAACATAATAAACTTATTGAAATTAGGAAAGGAGTGATGTTTTAATTAGTTGAGATGATGAAACTTCATAGCAGAGAAGAATCAATTTTTCTTCGATAAATTGAATTGACTAACCTTTTTGACGTTGTAGAGATGCCCACTAAAACATGATTCACCTGGTGAAAATGAAGCCAAACGTTTATGAAATTAAGAAAGGAAAGTCAAACAGCAAACCAAGATACTAAAATTTTAACAAAACACCTTCATGTATGGTGACTTACATCTGTTTTTCAACACCACCGTTTGAAGTTTGTTTGCAGTTCACACCTCCTTCATCTAAAACTAAAAAATAACTTCAAATGAAAAGCTTTTCAATCGATTTTTGCATATTTTTGCTTCAAGTCAACATAGAAATTGATTTCAGAATCAGAAACGGTGTAGAAAAGAAATGGGAAATATAGATAAACTGAAGTAAGACCTACCTTCTTCCCAGGGTAGCGAACAGAAGGATCAAGTGGGAAGTGCTGGTCGCCGATGAGCACTATCAATCCCGTGGTGGGGGCGTATGTTTGAGCGTAAACAGAGATAATGGTCATGATTGACGATTTTAGAGAGAAGGTAATCAGAACAGCGGTGGAGAGACGCATCAGCAGAAACTGAATCCCCTTTTTAGAACAAAAGAATAAAAAATGAGACGAAAACAGATTTGAGGCAAAGCCTAGGCATTGGAGGAAAGACGGTAAACCTAAAATCGAAGATTTAAGAAACATGGGAAACCTGTAATCGAGGATTGAATGAGAAGAAGAAAGAAAATCGACGCTTTCCGATGGACTCTCACCTGGAGAACATGCGATGATTAAGAAAATGGTGGAGAAATAGACACACATCGCATCAGGTTAGCACCAATCCATATAGAAAACCAGGAAGGAAAAATAGTGGTAGATTACCCGGAGGAAACAGGGAAGTAGAGACGACACATCATAAATGGAAGCGAGAATCAGAAGATTCCCTAAAAACCGGAGCGATGTCCACTTCTGCCAACTACAACACCCCGATTCCTAAATCGAACTGAGCCATGGTGGTGGTGAGAGATAACGATAGAGATGTCGGAGAAGAATGAAAGGTCCGATGGTGGGGGTAAGTGGTCTGGTAGATTCGTGGGTAAGGAAGATCAGAAGAAGAGGCGGAATGAACAAACATATATGAAGTTGGTGGTGTGGTGGAGTCAGCGCTTTTGTTGGGAGAGTACAACTGATCGACACCGATCCAATCCCTATTGGTTTAGATTGGCGGTGGAAAGAACACGTATCAATCAAAAATATACAAAATGCCAAAATGTGACCTTTAAAAGAAAAGAAACAGAATTATAAGCACAATTATAATTAGAGGACCAGTTTTGACAAACATCTAGGAACTTTACTGTAGATAAGGACCATTTCTGCCAAATTAATCATCAACTTTACTTCCGACCATTCCAACGCAAGTTAGCATCATGTCACTATTCCTTAGCATTGCATTGTCCAACTTTAATATATATATATATATATATATATATATATATATATATATATATATATATATATATATATATATATATATATATATATATATATATTATAGACTTTTATACATTTTGAAACCTTATCTAGATATCTATCTATTGCAACATTATGCTTTAAATTTTTTTACCGACACATATTTTGTAAAATCTACTCAATTCAATTATAACAATGTGTTTTTATTAGTTTTTCTTATTATAGTAGCTAAAAACTCAAAACTACTTGTATTTTAATCATAGTATAATTTGGTATGATTTTCCAAAGTTTTTTTCTTTTGGAAAATGAGAATTTACAAAGTTCAATACGATAATTAGGAATAAACAAAATTAAGATGCTATGGTAAATAAACCAATATTAATCATTGATATTTCTTTCATTTAACCCTAAACAAGTGATATGTTTGCCATATGTATTTGACAGAAACAAAACAGAGTCACGTCAATAGGACAAAAACTATAAATCTTTGTCCCATCCAAAAAAGTTAGAATAGGAATGGGTTTAAATCTTTCATATGTACAAAAGACATAAATACTCTCATCATCAACATCCAAAACCAACATTCTTTACCAATAGTCACCACAAGAACAAACACCTTCCCTAACATGATGAAACCGCTTCGCATCACGAACAATTATCTCCCTCCCTTCAACAAGCGATACAACCTTAATAAACGTGTGACAATCACCACAAACCCTAAGATTTTTCGTGACACGAATCGGATTTCCCTCGGGTACACTCATAAGCCCGTATGCAATCGCAAGTTTCTCACTATGTGCATACAAATTTCCCAATTTAACCTCCTCACTAACATCATGCAACACAAAATCCGTATCCGGAACATACCCGTTAACTTTTAATTTCCCAATCAACCCCTCAAGTTTCTCATATATAGCGTTTGATTCACAATGAGTACGATCACCACTACTAAATTTATAAAACGTGTTATGTGCCTCAACCCATGTCAAACCGGGTGTCTTTTTTACGTTTTTGCCATTCATTTGAACACGGATTTTTGCCACGTCATCCCATTTAGCTGCTTTTGCGTATATGTTTGAAAGCATGATGTAATGGCTTGGATTGTGGGGATTGATTTCAAGAAGTGATTCGGCTGCTTTTTGTGCCATTTCAACTTGATTATAAACACGACAAGCTGCAAGAAATGCAGACCATAAACCTTCATCTTTTTCAACTTTCATGTTCTTGATCATGGTGAATGCTTCATTAATTCTTCCTGCACGACCTAAAAGGTCAACCATGCATGTGTAGTGCTTCACGTCTGGTTTTATGAAGTATTCATCTTGCATCTGTGAGAAGATTTGAAGACCATCTTTGACTAAACCGGAGTGACTACAAGCATATAGAAGTGAAAGAAAGGTGATTTTATTTGGTGCGATTCTGTTTTTGCACATGATAGGGAACAATTCGAGTGCTTTTTGGCCTTGCCCGTGATACCCATAAGCTGAAATCATTGTGCTCCATGTTATAACGTTTCTTTGTGGCATTTCATCGAACACCTGGCGTGCAGTATCTATGCTTCCACATTTTGCATACATGTCTATCATTGCGGTTCCTAGAATCACGTCTGGAGAGCGACATTGTGTTTGTATAAGGTCATGGATGAGTTTGGCTTTATGCATGGCGCCTAATTTTGCACAAGCGTTGACGATTGTCACCATGGAGACCTTATCTGGCACTAAGCCGGATTCTCGCATCTGATCAAATAAAATCAAAGACTCGTTGGCGTTTCCACTAGCAGCACACGCACCGATCATGACAGTCCATGTTGTAAGGTCTCTCTCTGGCATTATATCGAACAACTTCCGTGCGTCATCTATGATCCCACATTTTGCGTACATGTCAACAAGTGCTACACAAACGAAAGTGTTCTTATGCAATCCGAACTTATGCGCGATGTGATGAACCAATCTACCCATTTTTAAATCTTTTCTATCACGACAAACTCTTATAACAGAGGGTAGGGTGTAAACATCAAGATGTTCCCCAGACTTGATATACTCCCTAAACGTCTCAAAGCAATTGGTATAATTACCAGCCTTAGCGAATCCTCCGATCATAACACTCCAAGAAGCCGGGTTTCTTTCAGGCATTTTATCAAACAGGCTATAGGCATCGTCCAGAGAATTGTAGCGTACGTACATATACAAAAGTTTGTTAATTAAAAGAAGGTCACTGAGTAGGCCATTAACAGACAATTGGGCGTGAATGGATTTAATCTGTTGTAAATGTTTACAGTTCATTAGGGCGGATACGTAGAATCTCGGGTCCATAGATGGTGTTTGTTGAATTTGGGTACTGAGAATTGAGGTGTTATGCTCATGAATTTGATGGTTTGTTTGGCCACCATCATCTAGAAATTGTAAGGAAGAAGCAACAGAGCAAAACTTTGGACCTTCAATAGATGGATTAACAGTAAACAATCTCTGAAGTTTGAGTTTGAACATGGAGTTTTTCGGAAAAGAGTTTTTGTTTGAAAGTTTGAGTTTGAAGATGGAGGCTCGCTAACAATACTACAATAACATTGGTTACAGAGATTTGTTTAGTATTTTTAATTTTTTTTATTAAAATTATTTACTAAATTGATCATTTTTACGGTCTAAAAATAACAAGCAATGTTTTAAAAACCGGTTTTTTAATTGAATCGGTCGGGTGACGTTTTCCGGTTCAATCGGATGGTCAAACCGGTTCTATATTTTTATATGTTTTTAATTATCCGGTATACATTGATTATACAACTTGTCGTCTTTATTATTACAAATGTAAATAGAATGCAACATATAAAAACAATTATAAAAGTCAAAATCCAAAAAATTAAACCCAAAACAAAAACAAAAATCCAAGAATGTTCGGTTCAACCCGGTTCATTTCGGTTCAATTCAGCTGGTTGAACCGGTTTTTTACCAAAACCGGTCGGTTCAATACGGTCAGGAAATCATTATAAACCGGTCCAAATTGAACCGCCCTCACCTCCGGTTTCCGGTTCAACCAACCGGTTCGAACCGGTTTTTAAAACATTGATAATAAGTCAATAACCGCTACACCACATTTTTAACCTTTATTGCAAAAAATTAAAGGAGTTGTGAGCTTACTTTGATTCATTTGTATTTGTGATTTTTTTTTATTTGATGAAATCTCAAGCTCGAGAATTTTAAAATGTTAGCGATCTCTTCAATGTTTTAAAAACCGTTTTTTTAGTTGAACTGCTATGGTGATCGGTTTCCCGATTCAATCGGTTTAACCGGTTCGACCGTCAAGTGAACCGGTTTCTATATTTTTCATGTTTTTTTATTTTCCTACACATACATACATATATAAATTATGGATTTGATGTTTACAAGTTCAAACATTAAAAATACAGATAAAAATAAGTTGTAAATGAATCCAAATACATTAAAATAACACATAATCATAAGTTTTAATGTTTAACATCAATCCTTATATGCCAAAAGAAAATAAAATATAGTATCGAAACAAAATATAATTTTAGATGAATACAACCACATCAAAAAACTTTATAACATTTACTATATGTTTTTATTTAGAGAAACTAAATTGATTTGGAAAAAAAATCATCAAAGTTTATTATGTAAATGGTTTTTTTTCATGTGTTTTTATTCGGTTTAACTGGTTCAACCGATTTATTTTGACCGGTTCAACTGGGTTTTTCTAAAAATCAGCCGATTCAATCCGGTTTAGAAATCAATGTAAAATCGGTGATAGTTGAACTGTTCTCTCTACCGGTTTCCGGTCCAACGGGTTCGACCGACGGGTTCAAACCGGTTTTTAAAACATTGGATCTCTTAATATTCTTGGCGAGTTTGGAAAAAGAAAATACAACATTGGATATGATAAATATTTGTTAAAATTATAAATAAAGTATATTTAAATTTATGGGTTAAAAAACAAACAAGCAAAATGTATTTTATTACTACTCATTTTTAAAGGAATGAATCCCGCTTATTTCAAAACAAAACTTAAACCTTCGCCAAGTTACAAAACCAAGCTCTTAATCATTTTTACTACAACTTATTTTATTTGGATTTTAACAAGTTTCTATATTAACCACTAAGTTTTTGACACTGTAGCACATCAATGTTTGGTAAATTTACACATTTAGTCACTTAAATTTTTTTGTGCTCAATTGATCCTTAATGTTAGTAACTACCGGCTAATTACCCATTTATGCACCCGGTAAACGGAACAACCGGTGATATTGCTTACGTGGAATAAGTTTACATAATATAATTCATTTATTTTATCCATGTGGGATTTAGAGGTCAAAATAAACATATTTATTTAGCTAGAACACTCCTTCGTTCTTTCTTTTTCTCATCTTACAGTGAATACGAAGCACTAAACCTAGGGTTCGAAGTCGTTTTCTCCGATCGAAGTCAGTGAGCAGTCAACCAACCCAAAATGTCTAGCTCGACACCAAACCCTGATGGACTCTACCCTATAGTGGAGCTGAACTTCAAAGGTGTTTTTCTTAGAAATCCTTTCTCGTATAACCATGGTATCAATTTCACTTTCAATGATCACGATTTTTCTGGAATGACATACGGTGAATGTATCACCTTTCTCGAACGGTTCATGCAAGAAAGTATAAAGAAGTTATATTGTTGTGAACCAAGTAAGCCCTTAATATCTGGGATAACTGCTATCGCTAATGATGAAGACTATGGTGGTTTCATTTTTCATGCATATGGGACAGATGATAAAATTTGTATGTATGTGGACCATGATGGTCAAGGAATAGAAGATTGGTTTGGTTCTGAAATAGAAGAGGATGATGGAGATGATTCTTGCATTGATGGTGGTGAGAATGAGGACGAAATTGATAACCTAACAGGTGTGGATGTGGACTTTAATGAGGACATAGTCACTATGAATAGGACAAAGGGTGATGAATTTCTAAATAGATTATGTGGCGAAGAGGAAGAGGGAAATGATAACAACATAAATGATCATGATGGGCATGAAGAGGATGCCAATGTAACTTAACAACATTCCATTTTTAATGAGTTAGTTCCATGGAAAAAGCAGATCCCAATACTTGGTATAAGGTTCAAAGATCCATCTCAATTAAAATCGATGTTATGCAACTATGCTGTTGCGAATGGGTACTAACTTTGCTTAGAGAAAAATGATAGGAAAAGATTGTTGGTTAAGTGTTGCAAGGGTGAGTGCACATTTAGGTTGTGCGCATCTTGGACGAGTGATGAAGCAAGCTTCCAAATTAAGTCTTTAAAGTCAGTCCACAAATGTGCAAGGAACTACAAGTTAGGGTCTATGGTCACTTATGCTTGGATAGGGAGTCATTATACAAGAGAGTTCTTACTTAGACAAAAAATGAGTGTTAGAAAGCTAAGAACAGCTATGTCATAGAAGTTTGGCATTCATGTTAGTGTTGGTCAATGCATGAGAGCTAAGAAATATGCACTCCAACTAATAGATGGTACCCTAGTCGAACATTATGCAAAGTTATGGTCGTATGCAGAAGAGATTAGGTGATCAAATCCAGGTAGCACTGTGAAGCTTGATGTAAATCATATGCCAGATGGGAAGAACTACTTTAGTCTATGTTTGCTTTGATGCATTGAAGAAGGGGTGGAAGGAGGGATGCAGGAAGATAATAGGTTTAGATGGTTGTTTCCTTAAAGGGATCTGTAAAGGGGAGTTATTATGTGTTGTTGGAAGGGATGCAAACAATGGGATTTATCCTATTGCATGGGCAGTAGTATGTGTGGAGAATAAGGAAAATGGGAGGTGGTTTTTGGATTTACTCATTGATGACTTAGGACTTAATTTAGGCTATGGATACAGTGTAATATCTGATCAACACAAGGTAATTTAATTGTTTGTAATTACTTTTCCTATCTATTTGCATCTTATTCACTATATTTAGAATTTGTTAACAGGGTTTGATTGAGGCTATTAAAGAACTCCTTCCATATGTAGAGCATAGCCAGTGTGCCAAGCATATTAGCCAAAAACTTAGGAAAAGGTATAATGGTGCCCAATATGAAAGCATATTCTGGAAGGCATGTAAAGCAACAAAAGAGGTAGATTTTAAGGTTGCCATGAAAGAGCTTGAACTGCTAGACCCAAGTGCTCATCAGTATCTGATGGACAAAGACCCCAAAACATGGTCAAGGGCCTACTTCCAACCAGGAAGATGTTGTGATGTTGTGGAGAATGGAATGTCAGAAAGTTTTAATGTTGTGATTGTTGATGCTAGGAAGAAACCAATTATCACCATGCTAGAGGAGTTAAGGATGTATATGATGGAGAGGGTGTTCAAGAAGAAATGCAAGGGTCTAGGATGGGGCAACCAAATTTGTCCAACAATTAGAGAAATAGTGAATGACATTAAGAAGGGTCTAAGACATTACCAAGTCTTACCTAGTGGACTAAATCAGTTTGAAGTAAGAGGAACTACAGATGCTTATGAAGTGGATCTTGAAGAAAGAACTTGCTCATGCAGGCTTTGGCAGCTTAATGGAATCGGTTGTGTCCATTCTGTTGCAGCTATTAGTTTTATGAATAGGGATGTAGAGTCATATGTGGACAAAATGTTTAGTAGCATCACTTATATGAAGGCATGCAAGTTTAGGTTAGCACCTATGAATGGAAGTAATTTGTGGCCTGCAACTGATTACACCCCACCTTGACCTCCTGTTCGTAGAACTATGCCTGGGAGACCTGTAACTAAAAGGAAAAGGGATGCAACAAAAACCCCAAACCAGTCAAGTAAAAAATCAAAGACAACTACCCAAACACAGAACAAAGGTAAGGAGCATGTGAAGGTATCTAGGGGTGTTGAACGGGTATTTTTTCGGGTTTCGGGTAATTCGGGTCGGGTAATTCGGGTTTTTCATGTTAGAAAAATTACCCGTTACCCTACCCAAACTAAATTCGGGTATCGGGTCGGGTTTGGGTAATTCGGGTATTACCCGAAATATATAATTTTTTTTAATTTCACCTGAAAATAAATTTAATGAAATAAATACGTCGTGCTTTATTAGTCTTGTTTATATAAACAAACGAGACATGAACGAAGTTACTCAAGCTTTGAACATTGAGATTTTTTAGTCAATAATACATGAGATATCAAGTAATTTTTTAACAACTTAATCTAATCTAATAAGATGTTAAAAAAACAAATACCTAAAGATCTTAATTTAAAAGTTTAAAATGTTTAAGATAAATGTAGCCATAAGTTTTGCCATGTTCTGAAGTTTTGTCAAGATAAGGAGTTTGTTAGTTGCAATAAAAACTAGAATCTAGAAAACAGTTAAGTTTTAAAGAACGTGATGATATATAAAAATTACTTTTAATATTGTTAGTGTCGTATTGTCATAATAAATATATTTATGTTTTACAATAATGATAGTTAATTTAAGCATGATCAAATACCTGCTATATAGTACAAGCTCTACCAAAAAAAGGAATTTTTAAAATAATTCGGGTATACACGAAACCCAAAAAAATTTACCCTTTACCCGACCCGAAAAAAAAATCGGGTAACCCAATTACCCGGAAAAATTTACCCAATACCTGATTAACCCGACCCGATTTACCCGATACCCGAAAAAATCGAACGGTTAATTCGGGTATCGGGTATTTTCGACAGGGCTAAAGGTATCCAAGGCTGGGAAAAAACAAAAATGTAGCCTTTGTAAGATTGAAGGACACAACAAAAGAGCTTGTACTTTAACAAGGCCTCCTAAAACCAAAGCTAAAAGAAAAACAAAACAGGTACATAAGTATTTAAATGGTTAATCTTTACAATTTCTTTTTAAATTTCTAATAATGTTCCATATTGGTCAATTAGGGTGTAGCTGAAGCTCTCAATGAGGATGATGAAGATAATCAATCTAATGCAGTCAATGATAGAGGAGCAGTAAATGATGGTGGAGAAGCAGCCAATGAGGTGCATGTGCAACAAGACTATGATGAGGTGGAACTCACTCCTTTGGAGTTTGATGCATCAGCTAATGGAGAACCTAGTTAGGTTCATGTGCAAGAACAGGAGGCTAGAGAAACACCACTTGCAACCTTGTTGAAGAAAATCAGGAGGAAGAAATCTGAAAGGATTATCAAGTTGAAACTGGGCAAGAAAGTTGGTGGTGCAGATGCACCTGGGAATTCAGAAGCTAAACCTGTTACTCTAGAGTAACTTTAAGTGTTGGTTTATGTGATATGAACATGGTATGTAGTGTTAAATGATGTGTTTTGGTGTATTGTTGTTGATTTTATGAAACTGCTATTAACTATGCTAGTTTGTATGAAACTATGTTGGTTTATGTGATGTGTATTTTGTGTTACTTAAGTTGATTGTTATTTTGAGCTTTTTGTTGTGTTAATTTGAAGTTGCATGCATGGCAAGGACTTGTCTGGTTAAACTGCATGGCAAGGGAATATATTTGCATATATAGATAATTTAAAATTATGATTGATTATGTCCTATGATGCATGGAAACGCCTTAGAAGCTGCCGCTCCCGTATCTGAAACGTCCAGGAAACGGAAACGCCGGAGAAACGGCCGGGAAACGTTTCCGGAAAGTATCGACTATACACGAAACGTTTCTCGCAAGTATCGTACGCGTTTCCTTTTTTTTGCATGGGCTTTTATTACGTGGTGAATTTGTTATTAAGTAATGGGCTTTAATCGAACTACCGACGGTTGCTATTAGTCTATTACGTATTAGTGTATTACCCTACAATTACCCTACGTCCCTACATTACATTGTTGCTGGGTATTGCAATTAGCCGATTAAATTAAAATTAAAGTTTGCAAAGGTTATTGCAAACTGCTTCTGTGCTTCACCGATTGCTGTTGGGTATTCCAAGTTTCCAACTTTTCCAGTTTCTAAGTTTCTTTGCTGATCGGTTTTTTTAGTTTACTTTACTAGTTTACTATCTCTTTTGTCGTCGATCAATAAGACAAGAACAGGAAAAAATAAATTCAAAAGAATCAAAACTCATTCACACATTCACGGATTCACCACTCTCTATTCTCTAATTCAATTATATGGCTTCTTCTCAAGAACAAGAAACACAAGGATCATCTACATCAGTTGATCAACCTCCATTGTGGAACTTTGTGACTAAGCTCGATAAACTTGCTGGAGCAGGAGGATGTTGGAAGTTCAAGTGTAATCTTTGCAGTGAAACCCGACAAGGATCATATTCTAGAGTTAGAGCACATTTGCTTGGCATAAAAGGTAATCTATTATTCAAATTAGTGTGTGCGTGTCTATGTAATTTTAAATTTTTTATTTATGTTATTGACGTATTGTATTGATTCATGAAAAATTGTAAATAAATAAAATTAGAGGCTGCGATTTTTGTTTTGATTCATGTATTTTTTGCAATTTTTGATTCGTGTTATTGTATTGACGTATTGAATTATTGATTCATTAACGATTGTAATGAAATAAGAGGCTGTGATTTTTGTTTTGATTCATGTATTTGTTGCACTTTTGATTCATGTTATTCAATATAACTATTTAATTATTTATTCATGAACAATGGTAAAGAAATAAGAGGTTTTTGATTCACTTTCTAGTTTTGATTAATGTAATGTAATTGAATTTATAATGTTAATGATGACCTTATTTTTTTCGTGTTGTGTAATTGAGAATGTCAATGTTTTTATGTTGTTTAATATAGGTACCGGGATTTCTATTTGCAAGAAAGCAACAACAACTGACAAACTTAACATGACACGATTAGAAGATGAGTATGAAAAGAAGAAAACCGAGTCACAAGCAAAAGAAGTTCAGTTGCCATGTGAAGCTGGTGTTGGATTTAAGAAAAGAAAAGGTATTTCAACACCTATTGAAAGAGCTTTTGGTGTTGAAATTAGGGACCAACTGGATCAAGAAATAGCTAGAATGTTTTATACCGGAGGTTTACCTTTAAATCTTGCAAGAAATCCACACTATGTAAGGGCTTTTCAGTTTGCTGCTAACAACAAAATTGATGGTTATGTACCTCCTGGTTATAATAAGCTAAGAACAACATTACTACAAAAAGAAAAAGATAATGTTCACAAGCTATTGGAGCCACTTAGGTCTACATGGAAAGAAAAAGGTGTGACTGTTGTGAGTGATGGTTGGAGTGATCCTACAAGAAAACCTCTAATCAACTTCATGGCTACCTCAGGCAATGGTCCTTTGTTTCTAAAGGCAGTGAATTGTTTTGGGGAAGTGAAAGATAGATTTTTTATTGTTGAATTGATGAAGGAAGTCATTAATGAAATTGGTCATGAAAATGTTGTGCAAATCATTACCGACACTGCAACAAATTGTAAGGCGGCTGGAGAGATTATAGATAGTCAGTTTCCTCACATCTATTGGACACCATGTGTTGTTCATACACTTAATCTTGCTTTGAAGAACATTTGTTCACCAAGGAATGTGGAAACAAATGAACTAACATATGAACAGTGCCGCTGGATAAAAGAAGTTCATGAAGAGGCGTTTGCAATAAAAAAATTTCATCATGAACCATAACATGAGGCTCTCGATTTTCACCAAGTTTACTCCTCTTAGGTTGCTTTCTGTTGCTGACACTCGCTTTGCCTCCATCATTGTGATGCTTAATAGATTGAAACTTATCAAAAGGGGTCTTCAAGCTATGGTCATAAGCGAAGAATGGTCTTCTTATAGATTAGATGACACTGAGAAAGCAAACTCTGTGAAAGAATATATTTTGAATGATGATTGGTGGGATAAAGTAACATATATTCTTAGTTTCACTGGACCTATATATGATATGATTAGAGCTTGTGACACTGACAAGCCATGTTTACACTTGGTCTATGAGATGTGGAATTCTATGATTGAGAAAGTGAAGATTGAGATCTACAAGAAAGAAAAACGTCCTGCATCTCAAATAAGTTGTTTTTACGACGTTGTGCATCGTATTTTAGTGGCTCGATGGGCGAAGAATAACACTCCCTTACATTGTTTAGCTCACTCTTTACATCCAAGGTATAAGATTTTAAATTATAAACTTGATTTGTATTATATATTTATCTTTTAACTTTTGGAGGTTGTAGATATTATAGTGATGCATGGTTAATGGAAGATTCTACAAGATGTGCTCCACATAGGGATGGAGAAATTTCACAAGAAAGGATGAAATGCTTTCGAAGGTTGTTTCCTAATGATGATGAGTATGGAAGAGTCCTTGATGAGTATGCGATGTTTTCAATGAAGAGTGGTCCTTTTGAAGATTTAACAAGCATTTCAAAGATGGCTACTATGGAACCCAAGAATTGGTGGGTTAACTTTGGTGCTCAAACTCCTTTTCTCCAGACTTTGGCTTTTAGATTACTTGGACAACCTAGTTCTTCTTCTTGTGCTGAGCGTAATTGGAGTACTTATGCATTTATTCACTCGCTTAAAAGGAACAAGTTGACTACAAGTCGTGCTCAAGACTTGGTTTACATCCACAATAATCTCCAACTTTTGTCAAGGACTCCGAAAGATGATGTAAAGATGTGGGATGTGGGCGGAGATGCTTTTGATTCAATGGAAGACGTCGGGTTTTTGGAGTTTGCAGATCTCTCACTAGATGAACCCGATTTTGAAAATGATTTAATTATTGATAATTAGTTACTTTTGAAATATAGTATTTTGCGAATTTAAACTTTACATATTTTGGAATTTCTTTAATATATATATGTTTTTTCATATTTTTTATATCGCCGTATCTGTGCCGTATCCGTATCTTGAATTTTTGAGTTTTGTCGTTTCCCGTTTCCGTTCCGTATCCGTTTCCCGTTGCCGTATCCGTTTCCGTGCAACTTAGATTATGTCCTTATATACCATGTGTGGTCAGTGGTCCATATACCCTTACTTTTCCATATATACCCCTGCACAGAACTCTAAAGACAATCCACTTTTAAATGGACCAAGTGAGTTCCTTATAGCCGACAATGTGGTACCCACACTTTAATTTATAAAAGGAACACATGCATATTATAAAATTCAGCAAGGTATATCTTAACTAGAATATTTCATATCATTCATTGAATCAACACAAAGTCATTACAATTGTTCCCATGTACTGCCATCCCATTACATCTACATTCCATTACATCTAACATCCCATACACACACACTGATCAAACAAGCATTCAACCAAAAACCTGACTATAAGTTACAACTAGGATCTAACCTTGACCATGTACCCATACACCCATACACTTCCCAGAAAAGCTAATAACTTTTTAACATCCACCCATACATTTTCCAAAAAACTGGTTGGAATTATATACCATCAACCATAAACACCTATTTGATCTGCTGTACAATTCAAGTCCATTTCAACCACATGGAAATGACTACAATTACCATAACAAAAGATCCCACACTTCAACATTTTGTTTTGCTTCGTCAACTCCATCAACTGTGTCTCAAACACTTGCTTATCTGCTTCCATAGCTTGCTGCAGCTTAACCAACTTCTTTTGAATCTTTGAAACTTCACTAAACTCTTCTTTCCTTTTCAGCTCAAACCTCATCTTGCGAAGCTGTTCTTTGTAGTAACCCTCCTCCATTTCTTTGTCTTTCCACATAAAGAACTTGCATTTCGGACCTTCAGCTGACTGATTAAAAGGGAAAACCAGAGTTAGGGTTAGGGTTGCAATTAATGAAAATGTGTACATTTCAAACTCAAAATAACAAATACGGTGTAAGTAAACAAAATTAGGGGTGTCAATTTATGACACGACACGACAAAAATACACGAAACGAAACGAAATCGGGACGAAATCAAAATTCGAATTCGTGTTCGTGTCGTTTTCGTGTCCAGATTGAAAAACACGACGTCGTGTCGTGTCGTGTTCGTGTTCATAAATAGACACGAAATTGACACAATTAAGCATGTGGTTGTCGTGTTTTTCGTGTTTGTCGTTTTTGTCGTGTTATATATCTTTAAGAATGAACGAAATACACTAATATTTATGTAATATTATATTTATCGTGTCGTGTCGTGTTGTCGTGTTTTAATTGGTTCGTTTTCGTGTTAATGAAAAAAAACACGACATTGTGTCGTGTCGTGTTCGTGTTATACAAAACCTTGTCGTGTCGTGTCGTGTCAGACAAAAACACGACACGACTGCCCGATTTGACAGCCCTAAACAAAATGAATACTCACCAAAGAGTTTTTGCAGTTCCAAAACCTGCGAGCTACATTATTGTCGGTCCAGGCAGTCCTTTCCACGCTTATTGCGTCTTGACAATCGCAAGGTGGACATGGATCATCATCACGAAGGTTTCCGACACGCAGGAGCTTGATTGATCGACTGGAAGAGGCTGACATTGTTCTGGTTATATCGATTGAGTGTAGAGTTTCGGAAGGGAGGCACTGACCTAATTTGGGGTAACAATGTATCCTCGATGGTTCAATATAAGGTTCAATTAAGGAAGGTTTCCACGTTACAGATGACATGGTCAAATGCTTGTCCACATAAGCCAATACACATCAGCGATGACCCTTAAACCAGTAATATTTGCTCACATTCCTTAATGAGCCGGTAGTTACTAACATTAAGGATCAATTGAGCACAAAAAAAAAAACTTAAGTGACTAAATATGCAAATTGACCAAACATTGATGTGCTACAGTGTCAAAAACCCTTAACTAGTTTACACAAAAGAATAATACTCACTACAAAATTCTAACTTTCGCAGCATTGAATATATTGGTGACTTCATAAATAAATAAATAAATAAATATTGGTGACTTCACCACAAAAAAATAATAATAAAAAAAATAACGAGTCTTTATCATAATGTCTTTTCACGTAAAAAAAAAAAGATAATTTCACGATTCATATTGTGGAAGTAACTTGAAAATCCGGTCACATAAAGTATAATGAAGGAGGTTTGGTTTTTTTTTCGAACCACTAACGCAGTCACATCAACTTTTTTTTTAATTGTCATAATTATTACATGATCATTTTACTTTTTGTCTATTTTTGGTTGGGTGTTAGAAATGTAATACACGACATTATCATTTTAAATTCCTAACTACCATTGTCATTTAAATGATTTAGCAACCTTCAAATAATAATTTTCAAATTACATCATATTAAAATATTTTATTTAATTTTAAAACATCGATATCTATATAAATGTAAAATGTTTTATTTTTGACGTCCAACTCTTATTATTATTTTCATGAATATATTAACTATGTTAAAATTGATTACAGTTTATAACATTTATTTGACAAAACTGCATAAATGGTCCATGTGGTTTGCTCAAAATTGTCACTTTGGTCCAAAAAAGTTTGGGCTAACACCACAAGTCCAAAGTTTTCATTTTCTTGCATATTTGGTCCAATGGATTAGCTTCCGTCTATTTCCCTCTGTTAAGTTATGTTTGACTAGTCAAATTAGGGGTATTTTGGTAATTCCCTATTTATGCCCCTTATTTTATATTAATAAAGGAGAGTTCGTATGTATGCATCGCAATACGGAAAATATTGAGCCTAATTCACATTTATAGTTCTTAAAAACCATGAGTCGATACAATTTCCCTCCTCATTGACTGAGGATCAAGAACCCTAAACTGATTACCAAGGTTGATAGCTTCGATCAGGCGACTTTCGTAGTGAATGCATATACCAAGGTGGCACTTAAGGTTGTCAAGCACGTCATTCGACCCAAGGGTGGTTTATGGTACGTAATTTTGTTTTTGATCATTTTCTTGATTTGCTTACAAGAAATCATACTTTCTGAAGTTTGTTTTTTGCTCTTGTGTTGAAGATGGACACCCTACACTGTTTACCATCAAGCTACATCATGAAGGTGAATTCACAAAGTTTCCAAATGTCAACTACATTGAGGGTACTATGACGTACGTTGATATGGTGGATATAGAAGAGTTTTCTATTCAAGAGATGGATGTGATTATGAAAGGGTTAGGATACTCAGTTCCTCCACTTATCTACTATCATTTTCGAGTGCCAAAGAGAGACATGCATTTTGGGCTATGGGCGCAAGGAAATGATGATGATGTCCTCAATCTTGCCTAGTATGTGAAAGAGCATAAACTGATAAGGGTTTACACCGAACATGGTATTACTAACTTGCTTACTTACTTTATGGCTCCTAAACATGTAAGAAAAGTTATTATTGAGCAATTAGAGGAGATTGATGAACATCAAACCCCCCCAACTAATAACCAACCCAGTGGCATGCCACAAACATGCATACCACCTGTGATAGCAAATGAAGCTGCTTTAGCCCTGTTGATATCCCCTGAATATACTAAGAAAAGGGAATTTATCAAGGACAAACCATTGTCATCATGTATTAAGAAATTGGTGATGGATGATGTTGGTGTTGATAGGATTGGTGGGAATAATGATGATGCAGCTAATGAATTTGACCAGGGATTTAATGAATTTGATGAGGCATGTAATGATATTGACCATGAATTTAATGAATTTCATGAGGTAGGTAATGATATTGACCAGGGATTTAATGAATTTGATGAGGCAGCTAATGACTTTGATCTTGGGTTGTACCAACAGATTTTACAGTCTAATGAACAAAATGTAGATGATGAGGTTCATGAAGGTGAGGACAATGCAGTTTATAAGGAAGTCACTTAAGAAGAGAATCATGACAGAAATGAAGTGAATGATGAGAATGCAGAGATGAGAGATTTTACAGTTGATGATGGTAGTGAAGATAACATAGAGACCGATGAAGAGAATCATGAAAGAAGTGATGAGAGTGAGGACAGTGATGATATTGATTTATGGGTGGATGAAGACAACATAATCCTTGATGTAGAAGTAGATATGAGGGATTTTTACATGAATATAGATCTTGAAGCATAATTTCTTGAAAAAAGGTTATCAAAGCATAGAAATAATGAGAGTGATGAGGTCAATGAAGAGTTAGATGTTATAGATAATGATCAATGGGAATCATTGGATGAGGGTTCTGATATAGATAGGAAAAGAAGAGATGTAATAAAGGAATTGGGGAAGGAGACAAGGTGCTCTCAAGGTGAGATACACAAGGTAACTTTTCGGATAGGACAAAAATATAAAAATAATAATGAGCTAAACGAAAAGATACAATTACATGCACTGGAAACAAGAAGGAATATATTCTTTGTGAAAAACGACAAAATGAGGTTAAGGGCAATCTGTAAAGGAACTGTAGCCTTTAATGATGGTCATGTGGGTGAACTTACCCCTTGTCCTTGGGTGATACAAGGTTCTAGGTCAGATGTAAATAGTAATTGGTTCATAAAAACTTACAACCACGAACATAGATGCCTCCAGACAAGAAAAGTTAGATTTGCAACAGCAAAGTTTATCTCTAAATAGATAATGGACCAGATTGAATCCAACCCAACAATCCCAGTCAGAGCTCTTCAAGAACAACTTCAAAATGATTATCAAGTTGGATTCTCTATTCACAAGGTATTCAGGGCCAAATCTACTGAAAAAAAAACTTGTCCAGGGTGATTACAAAAAGCAATATGATGTTCTTAGAGATTACATCCTAGAGTTGTAGTCTACTAATCCAGAAACCACTGTGAAGTTAGAGTTTGATTCAGAACCTAACCTAAGTGCTACCTCAAGAAGGTTTAAAAAGATGTATGTGTGTTTGGGTGGAATGAAGAAGGGGTTTAGAGCTTGCCTGGGGGATTTTCTAGGTTTTGATGGGGCATTTATGAAGGGACCTTTCCCAGTACAAATTTTAACTGTAGTTGGGGTAGAATCCAGCAATGGAATATACCCTGTAGCTTATGCCATTGTTGAGACTGAGAACTCTGATAGTTGGAAGTGGTTTCTTAAGTGTATTACAGATGATCTGGACCTATATGCAAACTCAAACTTCACATTTATAAGTGACAGACAAAAGGTTTGTAATTTGTTGTTTATATTTGACATATTTGGATGTACTGTATTAACTATGTTTTAATTCCTTTACAGGGATTGCAGGCTACCATTTCTTAGTTGTTCCCATGTGCTGAGCACAGGTTTTGTCTCAAGCATATACATGACAATATGAGAAAACATGGAGAACTAATGAGTACAAAGAACACTTGTGGAATTGTGCTACAGCTACAACAGTACCAGAGTTCAATCATAGGATGAAGGAATTCAGCTCATATGATATAGAAGCTTATAATTGGTTGAAGCAGATTCCCCCACAACACTGAGCAAGAAGCCACTTCACAAGTATATACTTTAGCTTCCAAATTTACCCTTTTGTGTTAATATATGTTTGATCCTGACATTATTGTGGTGTTTTCAGGTAGAGCAGTTTCAGATATGCTTCTGAATAATCTTTGTGAAGTTTTTAATAGCAAATTGATTGAGGGAAGGGACAAGCCACTAATAACTTGTTTGGAGTACATTAGGGAGTATATGATGAAAAGAATATGTAATGTCATAAAGGTGCCAAACAAGTGTGTTGGTCCACTAACCCCATCTACAACAAAGATCATGGAGAAGAATGTCAATTGGGCATCTCAGTACACAGCTAGGTGGAATGGGTCAGATAAATACCAAGTGTAAGGGCCATGGCAGGATCAACATGTTGTTGAGATGGTTGAAAGAGTATGCAGTTGTAAAAAGTGGGAATTAACAGGACTCCCTTGTAAGCATGTCATTGCAGTCCTAAATGAAAAAGCAGATAATTGTGAGGAAGTTAGAGAGTTGCACACTTATGCCCACAGGGTGCACTAGCTAGAAACATGGAAAGCAGCTTATGTGTACAAGGTAGATCCTATTAAAGGTCGAGCAATGTGGCCTATAAGTGAATACCCAATTAAAATCATCCCTCCTCTACACCATAATTAGCCTGGACGGCCCAAGAAAAAGAGGAGGCAATTTGTTGAGGAGAAAAGCCAGAAGAAGGGAGACAATGTTGCTAGTGGTAGTGGAAGTCAAAGCCATGTTGCTAGTGGGAGTGGAAAGCTTACAAGAAAGTTTATCAAAGTAACTTGCAGCAAGTGTAAAACTAAAGGGCACAATGCTAGAACTTGCAAAGGCCAAGGGGGTAAGTGATGGAATTTCAAGGGATTTTGATATATGTAGGGGTATAAGTGTCTTTTTGGGATAATGTTATGTTTATGTGTATTGTATGTTTAGTACTTTATGTGTTTTGGGGTTTAAGCAATTTGGATGTTATTTTTGGTACTTGATAGTGTACCCCTGTGATGTATGGAAACAATTTACACCGGATTTGATGTAATGGCTTATGTTATGTTTAATGTCTTGATGTTATTCTCATGTATAATTTTTTGTTGTAGAACTTGACCAATATGCCCTTTTAAACAAAACATACAATTACCATTGATAATGCGTAAACCACAAACAAAATAAATTGACCAATATGCCCTTTTAAACAAAACCACAAACAAAATAAATCGGTCAAAATGTACATACCAAATATAATTACCATTGACAAATTCTTGTTAAACATGTCTTACATTGCTTACATTTTAACCACAAAAGACTACCACAAAGTATTGCCCAAAAGATTACATTGCTTAAACAAGATACTACCAAAAACATTAAAACACTACCCAAACCATTACACTTCAATATACTGCTTAGAAACCACCCAAACCATTACACTTCAATCTAATTCTTATAAACCAGAACAAACACGAACAAAATCCAACTGCATAACAGGTAACACTTGAGTCTTGTGTTTTGTGACTTCAATTTGTTGATTGACCTCAACAGCCCAGGTATAATAGTTGTCAAACGTGCACAAATTAGACCATCAAACCAGCCAATAAATCGACATTTGGATCCCTTCAAAATTTAAGAAACAAAAGAAGATCGTAACATGTAATGGGAGATTTACACTGAAATCCAAAAACAAAAAAAAAAACAAAACCTTTGCATACCTCAGTAGGGCATCCCCAAAAGCCTCTACCAGGATTTTTGTCAGTTCATGTTGTGCGAACTATTACCATTTTACCACAAAAACAAAGCATCATTTTTTATTTTGATTTCTTGAAGAAGTCGAAGAGTTGAAAAAGACACAGCTGAGAACGACGACAAAGAGTGATTGGGATTCGTTCTTATAAGACACCTTTATTAATATAAAATAAGGGGCATAATTAGGGAATGACCAAAAGACCCCTAATTTGACTAGTCAAACATAACTTAACAGAGAGAAATAGACAGAAGTTAACCCATTGGACCAAATATACAAAAAAATGAAAACTTTGGACTTGTGATGCTAGTTCAAACTTTTTTCGACCAAAGTGACAATTTTGAGCAAACCATATGGACCATTTGTATAGTTTTGTCTATTTATTAACATATAACCGAGATGTAAAAGCAAAAACCAAATGGTTGCATGGGCCCATTATCATGCCACTCACAAAAAAAAAAATAAATAAATAAATCAGATCTATGAATCTGTGATCCAAATGTTTTAATATCGGTCGTAAAAAATCAAAACTAATAAAATAATAAGGTAAAAGATCAGAAAGAAAATTAAAGCAACACATTTAAATATTAAATATTAATTGGAACTAATAATATAATAATTATATTAATATAACGATTAATATATATATATATATATATATATATATATATATATATATATATATATAATTATTAATGATTAATAATTACTTTTATAAACTACCAAACAATGATTGATTAATTATCAATATTAAATTTTATAATCTACCTATAAAGTAACTATAAAGTAATTCTTAAAAGGGCATGGCAAGTGAAAATACAATCATTAAGTGGCATCAATAGTATCAATAGTAGTACCCTTTCAGGATTCATATTGTAGGTAGTAATTTGAACATTTGGTCACATAAACTTCAATGATGGAGGTTGTTTTTGTTTTTACTGAACTAGTTTCACATCAGTTTTTCTTACTTCTTTTTTTGTTTATCTTTTTCAAACACAACATATGAAAAATCTTATTTTTTTAACCCACTTGTCACATATTTTTTTATTTAATTAAATTCGAAAATATAAAACAAAATAAAACATAACATTTTTTTATTTAAAAGTAAATGTTTTCTAATTTAAAACAAAAAAATCTAAAATACTATTAAAAATAATATTTAATTAAAAAACCACAATTCAAATAAAAAAAATACACGATAATTAAAAAATACACTTAAAAAAGACAATAATTAAAATCTTAAAACGACAATTAAAATTAATTAGTTATCCAAAGTTGGAATATAAACATGTTTAATATGTTCAGTAAGATCGCAGCACCCACATCTTTCAGTATCATATTGTGCAGTATAATACAAGCATACAAAAAAATTGTTTTCTTCACCGTCATAGCATGTGCTGACAATAATATTATATGTCCCAACATCCTTTAAAAACCTCAAAGCACGTTCTATGTCATTTCTTGTTGAATCATGTGCCGTTTTGAATCTTTTTTTTTTGTCGGTTACTACATATGGATAATCTTTCAAAAATACAACTCATGTTCGATATAGTAATTATACTTACAAGTATTCACCATTTAGATAAAATGAACAATCAGGTCCTGTTCCATGATATTTCTCATCAAACAGTGCTGATTGGTAGATGATGTTCAGATCATTGTTCGAACCGGTTACACCATAATATACATGGCAAAACCATAAATCTTATGCGGGGACGGTTTTGACTAGGTGTCCGGTGTGGCACCGGAAACACCTGGTTCCTATCTATACTGTGGAAATTTTTTCGAATATTTTTTTTACCTATTATGCCACTACGTAAATAAAACTGGCAACTACATAAAAAACATTGTCACTCTATTAGATCAACCAAATCCAAAATTTACAACTTAAACTTATTAGTTAATAGTCCAAAGATCCTTTTAGTTTTAGCCCAAAAAAACTAAAATAGCCCAATGGCATTTGGATAATTTGATATTTTGATCCAATTAGGAGAATTGGAGTTTGGATCGACAAAAGCAGAAAGGAAAAAAAAAAACAAAAAAAAAAAAAAGATCGAGACTAACTATGTCTGGCAATCTGCAACTTCTTTACTTCGACTCGACGACTTCGATCGTTGTCGCTGCTTGATGCTTCCATGAGTTCCTTCCATTGCTAATTCATTCTAATTTCTTGAGTGTCTTCACCGAATGAAACGAGAAAAAGTCGACCGTTACGAGTTCAAACGTTTGAATACGGTTAATTTAATAAAAAAAAAAACTTTCAAATTAATTATTCTTTTCCTATATAAATACATATTATATCTAAACAATTTTTTACACTTAACTTCTCTCTTTCTCTCTATATAAACTTAATTATCTTCAAAAAAAATTATGGATCCTTTCAACTCGTCCGATGATTCCGATGACGATATATTCTTCAGGATGATGTATCAGTATTATACTAATGAGCTGCTACAACAAGACCCAGCCCCGCTACTAACAAGACGTGCGATGTTAAACAAAAATCGCGAGGAAGGACACAAGCATTTATATCGTGATTACTTTGCGGATAATTGTGTATAGAGGTCGAAGGACTTGAAAAGAAGATCTCGTTTGAGTAGGAATGTGTTCCTACGGATCGCCAACGCCTTGGAAAGCCGGTATATCATAATGCATAACATGGTAGTAGAAGATAAAAGGCAAAATATTGCACACTATACCCCAACGGAGTCCATACATGTTCAGTTTCAACTAGGAACAGCAGAGTATTTGCATCGACTTGTTGACATTCGGGATGCAAATAAACACATACAACTTCGAGATGACTTGGTGGATTATATCTTGTATGGTAACAATAACGATAACGAATAGCGTTTAGTTTTTAAAAAATGTTTTTTAACGAATAGCATTGTATTTTTTTTTTTTTTTTGAATTTGGATGTTATGTGTAATTTAATTTGTATGTTAATTTTAATCTTTAAAATTGTTTTTATTATATGTTATTTATAATTTTTAAACATTATATTTTATTTATTATGTTATATTTAAAAAATATTTGTCTTAAAGAAATTCAACAAAAAAAAAATCATAAAATGGAAAAAAGTAGGTGTTATAACAAGATGCAACATGATGATCATTTTCCCACTTGATGTTATAACACCATTGGTGGTGTTTCATGTGAAGTGGCACCAAAATAGTGTTACAATTAGTTGCCCACACCTTATATTCTCAGAGAAAATACACTACAAATGAATGAATTGTATATTAATCTTTATAAACTTATAAAACAAAAAAAGAAAAAAATAAATAAATAAAGACCCGTATTAAGATTATCAAAAGTTCGCATACATTAAAAATAAAGTTGGCAAGGAATCAATACTCTTTGTTGCATGAATTGAATTGTCTTTAACTGTCAAGGTAATGTCAGTACAATACTCATGGGTTGGTGAACCCGATGGAATCCAATGAACACCACAAACCGCTAAACCCGTTCAGAGCTACGTGACATCTTCTAGCGGTACCCTCGGAAGGCCGGTACTCCCTAATAGACCAAAGTCTGGTTATTTAGTGGATTACACTTTTTATTGTCTTAGAGTTTGATTTTTGATAATTTAGTTTTTCAAAACTAACTCATCCTCCAAACATTATATACTTTTTTTATATATGTAAAAAATGATATGGATGATATAATTTTTTTCCAAGCAGCCATTTTGTCTACAAGTCATTCATCGTCCTTCATACAATAAGCTCGAGTGAACAAAAATCGAACATTACATAGCACCCAAAACCACAAGAGTTAGAAGAAATAACATACAAAATGAATCTCTACAACATTCATCAAAATATAATAAAACATAAAAAAAATCCCAAGCAGGGATTTTCCAATTTTTGATCCACCTATCACACTACCTCCTTGGCATTTCACAATATACAAAGTAACAACTTACAGTTTTTCACTTTGAATCATTCAATTGATCTCTGTAAGAGGCGAACGTTGATTAGGAGAAATCTTCAATTCCTTTCCTTCAAACGAATGATTTTCCCTAAATTCCTCCAATAATGTCTCCATCGGCATTGCTCTAAGCGACTCTATTGTCACCTTACTAGGGACATCCGGTTCACATCTTATTGGAGTATTTCCAGATGGCTCATAATCCTACAAACACAAAAAGAAATAATTACAATTTTAAATACAGAAAAAAAACAACTTAATACAAACAAATATTTTTTAAACACCATTCATGACTCATCTTACCATGTATTTGTGGTGGAAAGTATCACGAGCTTTTTGTTCTATTGCGGTGGATTGAGTTGAGTGGTCTTTTCGTAAATTTTCAAGAACTGTGGATTGGGCCTTTGTGGTTTCCAATACTCCATTAACTGCCTCTACCTCTTCTAGTGATGTACCTAAAAATGAATATTTATTTGTGTATTATTTTAGAGTTTCTAACTAAAGAAATGGCAAAACTAAAAATTTAAATTCCAAGATTACCCTCAATGTGCTTGATTATGTCCTCGCTGTTCTTTGAGACGTCCACCTCAGCAGTGGCCCTTGCAGAACTGATCTCACCATCATGATGCTCGTTGCTTTCAGAAGCATTTCTATATATTTCAATTTTATAAATAAATAAAAAATCACAATTTGTCACGGATGGTTATGATTTTGTTAAAATAAATAAATAAATAAATATTACCTGACAAGGGCATCGATTGCTGAGACATGTTTTTGACCCATGTGAGTCACGGATTCATGTGTCTTTTTTGAATGCTTCAATGCCATTTCAGTAGTATCAACACTGGATGCAAATAACAACTTTTAGTTAAAATGGCTAATTACATCTCGTTACAAAAAAGGTAGTATTATATTATGTTGTGCTAAAAAGATTGAAGGTTACCATTTTTGTAAAAGTAACTCGATGCGACAATGTTTAGCAGCAGAAAAGTCGGCATGATCTTTTGCATCATTTTCTGCTTGTAAAGAAAACTCTTGCCATTTTCTTTTGGCATCTGTTGTGATTCCTTCAACTGAAGAAACATGTCCATCTAAAAATCTCTTACTTCCACCACAAGTTTCTCTGATTCCAGCTAATCGTGCATCCACCTGTTTCACAATCAATCACCTTCAAACAAAAATACATATTTTTTTTTAAAAAAAAAAAAAAGAGTAAAACAACATAAAATACCATCTCTTTTTGGCGACTGATATGACTGGAGACTAAACTTGTGACATCAGCAATAAGTTTCTGTGCTTCAGATTTTGATTGCTCCTACAAGAAGAAAAAAATAATTTTCAAGTTTGAAATATTGGATGCTATTTCATATTTTATATTTGAATTTAGAAATGTTATGGATGTACCTCGTATGCCTTTTGAAATTCATTGATACTCTTTGTTTGTATCTCATCGACTTTATTAGCATGAGCACCTAGCTCCTTGGATTCTTCCATTAGTTTATCAAATATACCATTAATAAATTCGGATATATTTGTTGTATGGTGGATGCTTTCATTAAATCTCTGAAAAAAAATAAAAACAAAAAAAAAACAAAAAGTTATTTAAAAGAATATCAAAAATTCTAAGTACTCATTTTATTAAATAAAAAAACCTTTCGAAGCTCTCTAGCAAAAAGGGAAATCTCTCCTTGTTGGGTTGACAATGTTCCTTGAAGCTCATCAAATATAGATTGCCCTTGTGCAGATTCTTCAGCTAATAGCTAAAAAGAAAAAATATATATACACATACTCAAATTATGTAATAATAAATAATAACAAGTTTTAATTAAATTATACTTTGTTAACTTACTTCTTCAACAGAACGAGCATTGGAAGAAGCCATGGATGCAATATCTTCCAAACTTCCATTAGCACTTGCCTTGTGCAACCTTACAACATTTTCCAGGGCTTCAATATGAGATATATACAAATTCTTCGATGCAGAAACTTTTTTCTTTAACTCAGCCATGGCCTAAATCATAAAATCACATAAACAATCAAAAAGATAAACAAAACAAAAAAACAAGTAACTTAATTTGATGAAAGTAGAACCTGATCATTAATGTTGATGAAAGTGTGACAGAATTTTTCAATGCATTGAAGCTGTTCATTTTGTTGAGATACAGAAGCAGCCACCATGTTGGAAAGAGAGCCAACATCTTGTGCCAGCTCAGACTCAAATTTATTTACAACTGATCGATTACCCGCATTTAGTTTATCCTCTCTTGCTGCATAAAGTTGAGTAGATAGTTATAAATTGTAATAAATAGTTTATATATTTTATAAAAGAATGCATACCAATTTTCATAAACAATGATGCATTGTCTTGAAGAGATTTCTCTAAGTCAGACCGGAGTACACAAGCTTGATGAGTCAGCGCATTTTCTGCAAACAATATTCAGAAAATATAAAACAACAAAATTGTAAAAAAAAATATTGACATATTTATAAAATAAGCACACCTGCTTTTTTCTGCTCTTCTATGATAAAATCGCGTTGCTTGAGAGCATATTGACATTTCTTGAGTGTTTCTTCAGTGTTAGCCAACACATTATTGGTTTGGTTCAGTTTGTTCTGCATAGAAAAAAAAAGGAAAAGGAAAGACATTTATTAGTAATAGTTTATGAGAATCCTATAAAAAAGAAGTGAATCAAAAGCTATGAATTATATATAATATACCTGAGTTGACTCAAGTTTATTGCTCAAATTGGAACACTCTTCTACTCGGGCATTAAATTGAGTTTGCAATTCCTCAAAGTCCTTTTGTTGTGTTTCTATTTTAATTCCCATTTGCTCAATTTGATCTGCCATTGACTAAACAAATAAAAGGTTTCATAAGAATATGTATATTTGGTTTTAAATATTATATATCCAAAAGATAATGTAACAACAAGAAAAAAAAAAAAAAAAAAACAGTACCTTTCGTTCCATTTCCTCTTGGTAATATCTTTCTTTTGGCAAGTAAACACCACTTTTCTCACGTGAAGCAAAAACCTCTGTAAATAAAAAAAATTCAAAAAAAAAGACATAACATGTTATATTTCAAAATAATTCCCATTTTAAATCTTTAAGAAAATACCAAACAATGAAATAATTTTACCAGCTTTGAGTCTTTCAATTTCACCATAAAGATCTTTGATTAGAGTTGTTTTCATCATCTTCTGGTTTACCTACAGAAAGACAAGAAAATATAAACATAATAAAATGAAAAATTAAATATAGATTATGTGACAAGTAAATGAGTAATACCTCTGGCTTGTTCTTAATATTCTTTGCTCTGTGGGCATAATCTAGTGTGCTTAATGTCTCTTCAAGACAATGTACAGCAGGTGACACAGTGGCAATGATACATGTTTTGGTCCTTCCACCCAATGAGTCACGAAGCAGACGTGTCAGCTTGCTATCTCTGTAAATTTAATTTAACAAAATACATTAGCAACTTTAGAGAAAAATATATAAAATGACTAAAGGGAAAGGAAATATTAACAATAAACCAAAGAAATAAGCAAACCTATAGGGAATGTGCCCAAGATGTTCTACTAAAGCATTTATTACTCTTCCCAAAGTAAGTAAACTTTTATTAATTTCTCCAGCTTCTCTTGCACGACCCTAAAATTTACAAAATGTTACAAACTTATCCATCAGGAAAAAAAAAAACACAAGGAGATTTATAAGGGCAATTAGCAACAGACAGCAAAGTACTTTTTGTTCTTTTACCCATAATAGCATCATACTTACATTTTTTTTATAAATGCACTTTATTTTTTACCTATAATAGCAATGTACGTACATTTTACTACCAATATGGGAATTGCGCTCTATTTGCTACATATTATGAATAAAGAAATTTAAGTACGCAATCACATTGTTAATATGTGTAAAAAAAGGTAAGTAGATTTCCATTATGGGTTTATAAAGGTAAGTATATTGCTATTATGGGTAAAAAAGTAAAGTGCATTGTCTATATTGGTAAAAAGAGTGAGGTATGATCCTATTTTGAGAAACATGGTGGGATTATAACACCAAAATACCATCAAATTCATCACAAATGTTACAAAATTTTACACTTTTCTGTAACTGGAAATAAAAACTCATAAATTATTACCTCCCTTGCACCTGAACGAGAAATGTTTTCTGAACCAGCTAAATCAACAAGATTTAGTTTGCCACATTTTATAAGTTCTTCACCTTCTGGGGTTGACTCTTTAATGTGTATAGTAATAGAAAAAAGAGAGTGTGATCGACTGAAAAGCAAGAGTAAGGTTTACTATAAACATCATGAGATATAAAAAAAAACAAAAATTTGGAGAATTAGTGAAGGAAAAAAACCTTGATTGTTTATTTAATAAAGTCTCTGCAGTTCGACGTTTAGCAGAACCTCTTTCAAGTAATGTGAAAATCTCACTAGCACTTGTGACAATTTCCTCTTCTAAACCCCTCACAAGAACTCCACCTTTACCATCTTCCATTAAAGGTAAAAGTTTTTTCTGTTTATCTTCAACACCAAGTTTTGAGATTTCCTCAGGGGCAAGTAAATCGGTAATTTCTTCATTATAGAGCTCTAAAAAAGTTACTTTAACACTGTACTCTGCATTCTGACCCTCCAATGTGTCAAATATTTGTTTGACAGATCTAGGTATTACACCTGCTTCCAATGGGAGCTCACCATTTGGCCCACTCTGAGAATGAATTAGAAAAGTAGTGTTAAGTTTTGACATAAAAGATGCACACATACTTTAAGGGCAATGTAATGTGTAATAGATTTCATACCTTTGCTCTCTTACATTCTCCTTCCATGGTGAATGTTTTGCCTGTCCCTGTCTGTCCATAAGCAAAAATGGTGCAATTGAAGCCTTCTAGAACTTCGTTTACAATTGGGATTACAGCTTGTTCGTATAAATCTTTTTGCTGGGCTGTAGGTCCAAAGACCTGGACAAGTTCAGAAATACCATAACCATCGATTAATCATCCTTTGAGAGATGGAGAGAGTAATTAATTATAACCATATTTAATTTACATAGAAGAGTGATAAATTGAAACATTTAACAGACTCCCAAACCTGAATAAATTTACACATACGAGAAAGAGCGTGCCCGAGTCAATTAAACCCTATTAAGAATGCAATCTTAAATGCATATTGTAGAAATTAGGGTACCTTGTCAAATGTAAAAACCCTATCTATTTGCTTCCCCGCAATACTCTGTGAAACCGCAACTTCTCTCTGATACTCGTTACAGGTCACCACCTGAGGTGCATTGTTCTTTAACTCATCGCTACTAAACGGCCTACAAACAAACAACACAATGTATTTCAATACACGAAGTATAGAAGAAGAATTAAAAACATGATTTCAGAACGGATTTGAAAATCTCAAAAACCAATCAGATCCAAAGAGAGTTTTTCTTCCTACTTTGAACCAAAAGGGAAAGATTACTGAGTACGATAAACACTTCCAGTACCTGCAACGCAACAGCACCTGGACATTGACGCCTTTTTCGTGGCGAAAAGACATAATTACACACGGATTTTGTGTGCTGGTGTGTTAAAGAGGAAACTTTGAAGCTCCGTTGCTTCGAATTCGATCGAATGTTGGTCGCTTTCTCGACCTGTCTCCCCTTCTCTCTTCAAACTAGTTTGATTTGACGAAAATGTAATGAAAAGCAGCGGGATGAGTGAGGCGTTTTTGAATTTTTGAAGGGACGCTCTCCACTTTTGATCTGACCGTTCATTTACGACGAAATTTGATCGCACGGTCTATGTGCTGCCAGAACTAAGTTGACGAAATTGTCCCTGAGACATCAAACTTTTGTTTCATTTGCACGAGTCCAATGTACAAATTCCAAGAATCCAATTCCAAACTGCCAGCCTAGTCAATGGGCCTAAAAAGCCCAAGATACACACCACCCTAGGCATGCACAAAAAAACCGGTTCAAGATCCGAACCGGTAAACCGGTTTACGTTGAACCGGTTCACAGTGAACCGAACCACCGGTTTATACTCGTTCGAGATTTTAGTCGCTAAAACCGGTTTATATCGTGTGAACCGGTATGGAACCGAACCGAACCGGTTTAGATAGGTTCGACTAATTTTATGAGTGAACCGGTTTTGCTTGGCTAGGGGGTGAACCGAACCGGATCGGTTTGAAAAATTAACAGGTTTGTGCATGCCTACCCCACACACAGGATCGCGATGCACCCTGCCTCATAAATCCACAGTCCACACACACCTTATTGGGCCATACTAAAGAAACAATTCCATTTTACTAAAAAGGTTGCACAAAATCGGTTTCGAAGCTCTCTTGGTTTTTTTTATGGGTGTTCAAAACCGGATTTCGGATATCCGAAATTTCGGATAGTTGATATTAGGTATCCGAATCCGTATCCGAAAATTCGGATATCCGGATTTTCAGATATGGATACGGATATCAAATCGGATATCTAAAATTATCATTTATATAATTAATTATTCAACAAATTAACAAAAAAGTACAAACTTTCGAAACTGTTGAGTATCAATAAGTTTGCAAACCAATCCAACAATTAATCCTTGTCAATGGTTGACGATTTTCTTATTTAAATTTGCAAGTTTTAGGAAAATAGAAAAAATAAAAAGATTGCTTTAGCTGTTTGCTAAGGTCGCTATAAACCTAAAATGTAAATGAAGTACATAATTTGCTCAGGTCACTATAAACCTAAAATGGATGGTTTGCATATTAAACCCCAAAAAGCATAATAAAGTAAATTATAAATCAAAATTCTTCAAGAACCATGATAGCTCGATAGAATATAATCAAGAAAGAGGAAGAGACTAATATTCTTTAGTTGCGCAATTTTTGTATGAGCAAAGATAATTTCGAGTGATAAATCAATAAATTCTGAAGATACATAAGCCATTCATCAAAATATTGCGTGAAAGAAAATCAAATGACCGAAAAGCAACAAACAAAAATGAGGTTTAATATAAAACAAAAAAAAAAGAGACGAAGATAATGAAAATCAGATCCTAAATAGCTAAATTAACTAAAACATATTTTAAATACATTAAATATATAAATATATATCGGATATCCGAAATATCCGATTTTTTTAAAACTAGTATCCGTATCCATATCTGAATCCGAAAATCCGGATATCCGAATTTCGGGTATCCGAAATTTTGGATATCCGAATTTTCGGATAATTTCGGATCGGATTTTCAGATTATTAAATCGGATGTCGGATATTTTTGAACACCCCTAGTTTTTTTTATGTTTTCTTAAGGAAAATTTTGGTCTTTAGGACGGGGTTTTTTCAGGTCCAGTATAGACCAGTTCAATGTTGTGGTCTTTGCATTTTGCTTTTTTGTTCGGCTTCGGGTTTTCTTTTTTGGATTGAGGTTGGGTTTTCTTATCCAATCTTCTTCTAGACGATTTTGTCTCATATAATTATATTGAGCATCATACTAGCTTTATTATTATTTACAAATTACAATGGTTTAGAATCAATTTGTATCGTTTACACGTGGATTGAAAATGTGGTTCATTTACTGCATGTATCATGTCAATTTATATTAACTAGTAGGAATTACCAGCGCCCACAGGTTGGATCAAGTTTGCATAAATATTCTTTAAAATTTTATATAACATCTTGAAAAAGAAAGTTAAAAAGTACAATGCTAGACTAATTATATTTTTTTCAAAGATGCTTTACCCTGAGAAGCAAAAAATCATGTCACGAAAGAGAGAAATTCGATCCTTGATTTGTTAGCAAAGATGATCCTTCTGCAGTATGAAGTCTTGTCCCAACATCCAGGGTCCATATCCAGATATGAAAAGGGTAAATCAGTAATTTGTCACCTCTACAACACCTGCAAGAATTTAAAACACAAAAAAAAGTGTTTTAAGATCTTATCCAACTTTTTACATTTTTAAGAGCAAACTTATAAAAGTTTCCAAAAAAGAAACCATTTTTTTGACAGAATAAATGAAAACCAAAGTATGATGAAATGATTATTGTCCCTGCAATTATATATTCAACATCGTTAAGTGTTTTAAATAACCACTCCGTAATTTAAAAGAAAAAAAAATATCAGTAAAAGCAAATACAAAGGAACTGGAAAGGTCACCAGCTCAGAGAATACAGCCAGTATTAAAGCCCATGAAGTATCATCATCCACAGAAATCAACAAATAATGAAGTGTCATCATCCACATAAATCGACAATTAATGAAGTATCATCATCCACAGTCAGTATTACAGAGTTTGTTGTAGTGCAAGGGTAAAATAGTCATTTTATGTATACAACAATGTATCCGCACAGACATCATCATCTTCCATCTACCAAAAGTGGGTTTTTTTTATCTTCTGCAAAACAAAAATATTAGTGTATTATTATAAGATGGATCAAGTGAATAATAGTTGTCTAATTTCACTTACAAAATGACATTGGGATAAAAAAAGACAAAACTTCAAAAATGATTCCTGTGGTTTTCAAAAATATCAAGTTTAATCCCTAAGTTCAAAAAACCTCACAGATGGTCCCTGTGGTTTCAAAACTTTTAACATTTGGTCCTTCCGGCTCACTCCATCAATATTTCACCGTTAAGTGAGAGGTATTTTTGTCTTTTCAATATCCAAGGACCATTTATGAGGTTCTCTCTCTATATATCTCTCTCTCAAAACCCCCACCATTATCATTTAACAAGCCTACAGCCCAAAGGAAAATACATAAATACAAAAGAATAATTGTTTGACTTTGAGTTGCAACGGAGCTGCTTCTTAACTTTCCAATTCACTTCCATATTTCTTGCAACTGATACCTTTAAACCATCATCCCCAACTCTTTGTTTTTGTTTAACTTTTTAAACAATATTAACCCAAAAATTCATATTCTCGCCAAATTTTAGTTGTGTCCATATACCTCCTCTGCTTCTGGCTGCTACCCCAACCTTACCACTTCCTTGTTTTAGGTGCTTTCAACTATATCAATAAAGATTGATGTTTTAATTTTGAGAACAAACCGATTGTCTCCAAATCATTTTTTTCCGAAACCGTTTCAAAACATGGGTAAATTGATTGTTTCCTAATCTAGGTTTCAAATTTATTTCATGAACAAAATCACACATGATGGACCCATATAACAAAAATACACATAACTAATGAAGAATGCGCATTCCAAATCGATGGTAGATGGAGATCGAGAGTTCTAATTTTGTTTTGCTAAATAAAGGAGATGCGGGTTTCCAGATTTGCATCCTCTGTTATGTTCTTGCAAAAAAGAAAATGTTAATTGCTACCAATGTTTTAAAAACCGGTTTGAACTGGCCGGTCAAACCGGTTGGACCGAGAACCGGTGGAGGGAGCGGTTTAATTATCACCGGTTTTATGTTGATTTCTAAACCGGTTTAAATCGACTGATTTTTAGAAAAACCCGGTTGAACCAGTCAAAATAAACCAGTTAAACCAAATAGAAACACATCATAAAGAACCATTTACATAATAAACTTTGGTGATTTTTTTTCAAATCTATTTAGTTTTCTCTAAATAAAAACATATGGTAAAGGTTATAAAGTTTTTTTATGTGTTTGTGTTCATCTAAAACTATATTTTGTTTCGATATTATACTTTTTTTTTGACGTATATGGATTGATGTAAAACATTAAAACTTATGTGTTATTTTAATGTATTCAGATTTATCTACAACTTATTTGTATGTGTATTTTTAAAGTTTGAACTTTTAAACATCAAATTCATGATTTATATATGTATGTGTAGGAAAATAGGAAAAAACATGAAAAATATTGAAACCGGTTGACCCGGTGGTCGAACCGGTTGAACCGGGAACCGATCACCATACCGGTTCAACTAAAAAACCGATTTTTAAAACATTGACTGCTACTAGAAAATCAACAGACCATCCCCTTTTTGAAACTGTTCAGGGGAAGAGAACAAAAATGATTAAATAGTGGCTCTAGTCGTTGAAAGTGGGTAAGGAAAAAAAACGTTGAAGAAATGATGAACATATGGGTTGTTTGGTCTTATTTCACGCGGGCCTCCTATTTTACTTTCCTGTCAGCGAGAACGAAGAAAAGGGAAGGGAGTTGGGTTGGGTTGGGTTTGATCGATGAAGGCAGTGGCGGAGTAGAGGGTGGTGGGCAGCTGCAGTGGTGACGTGGTGGTCGGAGGCGAAAAGGAACTGAGAAACGGTGGTAACAATCGAGGTGCACTCGATTGTTTCTTCCTTCTTACTCATTTTTTACGCAGCCACAGTGGGAAGGAGGTAGTGGCAGAGTTGTGGGCGGCAGCGGGTGTTCTCTTGGCAAAACCGGAAGGAAGAGGGTGGTTGGTAGTCGAAATTCCATTCCCATAGCAGCAACTCAGTGGTGGGTTTACTAACGAGGGAGATGGAGGATTGTTATATATATATATATATATATATATATATATATATATATATATATATATATATATATACAGAGAGAGAGTGAGAGAGAAAGCCAGAAAGAGAGAGACCTTTTATGTTAAAATATTATATTTTCTTTTTTCCTTTTTTTAATAAATAAGAAAAAGTTTCATAAATGGTCCTTGTCATAGTAAAATGACGAAAATACCCTTCAGTTAACAGCCAACACTTAACGGAGTGAGTCGGAAGGACGAAATATTAAAAGTTTTGAAACCACATGGACCATTTGTGAGGTTTTTGAACTTAAGGATTAAACTTGATATTTTTGAAAACCACAGGGACCATTTTTGAAGTTTTACCGAATGAATGAGGAAGCATAAAGATAAGTATCATCATGTACATTGTCTATGACTTGCATAGTATCCAACAACCTAAAATATTACAAACCATGATCTGTTAATAATTATGATGGAATTTGTCGATAAATTTTTAGGCTTTTACTTATAATTTTATGTTTTTGCTTTTATGTATTCCAACTTAAATAGAAATGGGGGTATTTTAGTCATATATATAAAAAGGAAGAATGGAATCAAATTTTCATCTATCAAAGAATTGACTTCCATCCAGAATTCCATCCATCTACAACCAAAGACACGATCATCATGGAATAATCCTATGAAAAGTTGAATACTAAAAAAAATTCATAACATAAAAAACAAAACAAAACAAATGTGATATTAGATTATAGAAACTTATACCAGATAGTTTCACAGGCTGTATATCTGAATGATGAATGTCCATATCTAATCCCTACATTCAAGGAATGTTAACTAAAGTGGTAACAGGATGATTGGAAAGCAATTAGGCAATCAAGATATGATTATGTTTCTTACCTGCTGTGCCTTTAATCTTTCACCAACATTACCAGCAAGCCAATAAACAATGCTAGATGATGGATACATATATAATGCTTCAAAGAACTCCAAAACAATGCTCCAAGATTGATAACCAGGAATGCTAATGTCATTTATAGATGAAGTCATTAAAAAGGGTGAACCCTATGCATCTATTGTTGATTATTTTCTTCACACTGGGCCGATTTTTGCATGCCAAAATCGATTGTTGATGATTTTCTCTATTTCCAGAGGTGAATAGGGTCCAATATGTCAAACCAACAATCCACCAGACTTAAACTAATATAACCACTAACACTTAAATCCTATCATTACTAAACCCCACCATTTCGTGATGTTATCATGAAAGTTATCCAACTACATATCTTATCACATCTACATAAAAAGCAAGATTGAAAGCCCAATTGAAACGGAAACAATAACAACCAAGATGAGAAGCCCAACTACATATAGATGAAGTCATTAAAAAGGGTGAACCCTATGCATTTATTGTTGATTATTTTCTTCACACTGGTCCGATTTTTGCATGCCAAAATCGATTGTTGATGATTTTCTCTATTTCCAGAGGTGAACAGGGTCTAATATGTCAAACCAACAATCCACCAGACTTAAACTAATATAATCACTAACACTTAAATCCTATCATTACTGAACCCCACCATTTCGTGATGTTATCATGAAAGTTATCCGACTACATATCTTATCACATCTACATAAAAAGCAAGATTGAAATCCCAATTGAAACGGAAACAATAACAACCAAGATGAGAAGCCCAAATTTCAAATACAGTTAAAATCCAATTAAGAACAACATATCAATAAATTTGTGATGTGTGTGTGTGGTGTTTGAGAGAGATAGGGAGTGAGACCAGAAGGAAGTAACAGTAGAGAAGCCAGAAGCAGACGACATGACAACAAGAGAAGCAGCAGCAAATAAGCACTTGCACAGCCTCAACGCAAGCACAAGAGGCAAAACGACTAACACTTGGTGTGCAAAATTGTAAACCAAACAACATCGACCAAAATCAACAAACAGTCGATCTTCAATGATTTCAATGTATTCAAAAAACGATATTGGAAGGAACAGACAAAGGTTGGCATAGTTGTGTAGTAAATTACAGAGTTTGTACTTACCCGGGTTCCTCTTAAAAATCCCTAAACCCCGTTGTTGTTGAAGCTGGTTAGTCGGACATATACCAATGATGTTATAATAGATGTATACTGAAAATAAACCAAATAAAAGTGTGATCGACACAACTGATGATGGAGTGGACACCTTCTGTAGCCGAGCACTTCCATCGACCGACTTCGCCAACACCGGTCGCCTTCAACGCCGACTAAACAGCTTTGGTATACCGTTTTCTCCCATGAAGCGACCCCGAACAACAATGCTCCTCAAAGGTACTCCTCATGCGTCGCGTGCCTCACAAATCTACAGGAAGGCATGAAAGGAAGAAAATAGTGGGTTGAAGAGAAAACAATGAAAGGCAGAAGCTGTGAAAAAATTAAGGAGCCCTGGTGGTGCAAGAAAAGGGACCGTCGAAGTGGTGCAAGAAATTGGAGCACCAGAAATCGCAACAACCGACATGGAAGGCTTTCGGAATGAAATTGACAGCAAATTGAGATAAGAAGAAAGAGGCTAGGTCAAAAGGCGGTGGAGTCAAAGTCGATTGTGAGGAAGTGATAAGAGGCTAAAGTGGAAAAGTCTTTAAAATGAGAATAAGAATTGTGGCGTAAAAATGAGAATAAAAACTTCAGTGGCAAAATATGAAAGAGAAAAAAATATACTGTTCACCAAGTTTTTAACGATCAATAGTATATATAATAAAAAAGATTTTTCAATCTGGAATAAACTCGTGAACAAGAGAGTAAACACAATCATCGATCTCATGTATAGTTTTTTTTTTCATCATTTTAGTTTTCTACTAATATGAAAACAAAATTCTATTAACTTAAATTGGTTACAATCGTTGACTACTTTGAAATGCAAATTTCTATAGTTAACAAAATTATTTTTATCTATATGAAACTACATGAATTCTCGCCTGCTGTGTGGGAATTTAATTACCTAGATAAATATATTTGAATTATATGTCATTTAATATACAATACGGTATTTGGTTCATCGTGGTTGTTATATTCGATAAAATTCAATAGAAGTACATTCAACATATTTTAAAAGGATGGGGTACACATGTAAGTTTGCTTTTTTGGTGTATTGAGAGTAAATCATATTTAGCAAAAGAAGTTGTTTTTTGGTGTTAATTTTCATCAGCCAAAACTTCAAAAATGGTCCTTGTGGTTTTTGAAAATAACAAGTTTAGTCCTTAAGTTCAAAAAACCTCACATATGGTCCTTGTGGTTTCAAAACTTTTAACAAATGGTCATTTTCGCTAACGCCGTTAGCTTTTGGCCGTTAAGTGAAAGACATTTCTGTCTTTTCACTACCATAGGGACCATTTATGAAGTTTTGTCTTATTTTAAAAATAATAATAATAATAATAATAATAATAATAATAATAATAATAATAATTTAATATTAACTCTCTCTCTCTCTCTCTCTCTCTCTCACAACAAAAGTCAAACCCCCAACAAATCAATGTTTTAAAAACCGGTTTTTTAGTTAAACCACCGGTTCACAGTTCACCTGGTTTAACCGGTTCGACCGTCTGGTGAACCGGTTTCTATAGTTTTCATATTTTTTTTTCTATTTTGACTAAACTGCAATTTTGGTCCCTGTGGTTAGCAAAAAAATGTGGATAGAGTCCAAAAAGCTTTCAGCTTGCACCATTGGTCTAATTTCGAATCTTTTTGGTGATTTTGGTCCCTGTGGTTGGCATGTTTTTATGGTTTTGGTCAACTCCCAAACTAAAATGACTAATATACCTTTAATCAATTTTTTTTTAATTTCTTTAATTTCTTTTCTTATTCTTTTAATTAAAAAAAAAAACAAAAAGAAAATCACACCACCCAACCCCTTCTACCCTCCATCTCTCACTCTTGGAAAAGCCACACATTTATATTTCTCATCTTCTTGCAGCCGCCACTACCTGGATTATTTCCATTTCTCTACATCTTCAAGCATCATTCTAAAAACCACCACAACAACCATCATACATACCATCAAAATCCACGTTCATCATCTTCAATCTAATAATCGCATTTACTTCATCGGACCACCGACCACCACTAGCTCTTCACCATCTCTAAATCAACAAACCTAACATCACCAGCCGCCATGAACCACCATTATCTTCATCTCATGTTCTAATTTAGATGCCCTCACTAACATCAAGATCACCATTAATGTATCGTCTTCTTCCTAAATTCTTGATTTTAGGGTTCAAGTTCTCGATTTTAGGGTTCCAAGTTTTGAGTTCTAATTGAGTATCGTCTTCTTCCATTGCCTTTGATGCTTCTACAATCGATGGTGTTGGTCTGTTGAGATGATGAGAAATTAGTGATGGTGTTATTCTTATGGTTTTTGTCTGAGTGGTGATTGTTTGGTGTGTTTTAGATATCAGTCAACTAATGTATTGTACTGGTGGTTGGATGATGTTGGTTAGGTCAGAAAAATGAGAAAACGGTGAAGATGTCGATGACGGACCATGTGGTAGTTTGCGGCAACTCCGTGAGGTGGGGGCGAAGTTATGGCTGGATGATATGAAGTGGATATGGTGGTGGGAAGGATAACACCGTGAAGTAGGAGAGGAGAAGGGGGGAGGTGTGGGAGGTAGCAACTCCGACAAACCATGGTTGATTTCAACTTCGGATCTGGCGATTTCTCTCCGGATAGAAGGCAGTGGCCCCGACATTATGTTGCCGGCAGAAGAGAGGATGCAGAATAAGTGGCTGTGAGGAGTTAAAGATTGAGGGTGGGGTGGGTGCGTTTTTGTTTAGTTTTTAAATAATAATAATAAAACGAATTTTAAAAAAATGAAAAAACAAATGAAAAGGGTAAAATAGTCATTCAAATTGTTTAGGGACCAAATCCACGGAAAGTTTGTGGTTTTGGACTAGTGGTGCAAGTTGAAAACTTTTTGGACTCTATCCACAATTTTTTGCTAACCACAAGGACCAAAATTGTAGTTTAGTCTTCTATTTTCCTACACATACATACATATATAAATTATGAATTTGATACTTACAGGTTCAAACATTAAAAATACACATAAAAATACGTCGTAGATTAATTCAAATACATTAAAAATAATACAAAATCATAAGTTTTAGTGTTTATACCAATCCATATACGTCAAAAAGAAAATAAAGTATAATACCGAAAGGAAATATAAGTTTAGATAAGCACAAACACATCAAAAAACTTTATAACATTTACCATATGTTTTTATTTAGAAAAAACTAAATAGATTTAAAAAAAAAATCACCAAAGTTTATTATGTAAATTATTTTTTTTCATGTGTTTTTATTCGGTTTAGCCGGTTCAACCAAGTTTTTTCTAAAAACCAGCCGGTTCAGTCTGGTTCAGAAATCATTGTAAAACCGATGATAGTTGAACCGCTCCTTCTTCCGGTTCCCGGTCCAACCGGTTCGACCGGGCGGTTCAAACCATTTTTTAAAACATTACAGCAAATTGTTCTTCAACCTAACGATTGATCATGGTTTAATACATATACCATAGGGACCATTTATGAAGTTTTGTCTTATTTTACAAAAATAATAATAATGATTTAATATTAACTCTCTCTCTCTCAACAAAAGCCAAACCCCCAGCAAATTGTTCTTCAACCTAAGGAAGAACGATTGATCATGGTTTAATACATGCTTTCTAATGAGATTACAATCACCAAAATCTGATTACAGTTACCATAGAGATCAAATTATAGTTTTTTCTAAGCATGAGATATTAAACCTAAAAGCAACAAAGTGGGTTCAATCGAAGAGCGTGAAAAAGAATCAAAGTGTCAATGCCCTACATATCCTCAAGAAGATTCCAAGTGTCGATTCCCTAGGCGGGATGACAATCACGTCCGGTGAAGCTCCGATTCAGGTGAACCGACTCCAAAGGTTGTTATCGAAGAACGGGATGGAGTATTCTCCTTGAAATAGGTTGGATTCTAAGAAGAGAGAGTGTCATGCAGAGCAATAATTGGGCAAGTTTACTTGATCCATTGACACCGATTTCACACTACAACTGGTGGAAGCATTAAATAAATTAAACACATATCAAATCCGGTAGGCGCACTCCTTTGTTTCTCATAGCCCCTTTATCTCCTTTGGCCATGGATCTGCTTTCACCCCTCTTGCACCATCGTTCTACCTTTCCTCTTCTTCACTTCACACCAGCGACACCACCTACCACCACACCACAAACCATCGAACCTTAGCAAAAATCAACAAAACAAATAGATGAACTGAAAATATGAAATCCCTAAATTAAGGTCCCTTTACTCCAAATCAATTAAGTAATTCATGATTCGATCTGAAAACACAATTCGTATTAGAGATTTTAGAAAAGGAAAAACGAGAATCAATATAAACATGTGGATTTGTCTATGCATAGATGGGTTGTACCAAGTTGTCCTTCTCCTAATGTGTTTTCGATTGTATATACACTGTTGAAGGATGGAGATTTTTGTTTGAGTAATCGGTTGGGTTGTGGGTTTGATGATGGTGGTGGGATCGATTTCTTCACCAAAGAATAGACATAGCAAGAAAAGTATTTGAGATCAATTCGCTCTTATTGGTGGGTGGGGGGGGGGGGGAGGGAGAGAGAGAGAGAGAGAGAGAGAGAGAGAGAGAGAGAGAGAGAGAGAGTTAATATTAAATAATTATTATTACTATTTTTTTTAAATTAATACAAAACTTCATAAATGGTCCATGTGGTAATGAAAAGATAGAAATGTCGTTCACTTAACGGCCAAAAGCTAACGACGTTAGCAAAAATGACTATTTGTTAAAAGTTTTGAAACCATAGAGACCATCTTTGAGCTTTTTTGAACTTAAGGACTAAACTTGATATTTTCGAAAACCACAGGGACCATTTTTGAAGTTTTATCTTTTCATTATGTTTGGTGTTGCATTTGATGTTCTAATTCATTTCTAGAGGTGGTGTGCTTCACGAGTTTACTATATTTAGGCACAACCATCACTGTTGCCTCTGGTTTTTTGTTGTTGTTGTTTGAAGATCAAGTCGTTGCCACCTGCCGACCTAGTGTCGTTGTAACCATAGTTGTTGCTTCCAGATTTAGTTTTCACCGTTTCGGTTCTTGATCTCCGACTTTCCGATTCTGCAACTCATATTGTTGACATGTCCTTCTTCATTCTCTGAATGTATTATGTCTTTCTCTTTAAATCTATCGGTTTAATTGAATGTATTATGTCTTTAGATGTTAGTGTGTAAGATTAGGGTTCAGACTTAAGGTCTATAGAGTTTAGGTATTGTCTTTACATATTCCTTTGTAATTCTCATTTGAGAGATAAACTAGTTATAATATTTTTTTTAAATACATTTGGAGCTTTAATAATAATAACAACAACAACAACAACCACCCCCACCACCTAATGCTTCCTAACTAGGGATGAACATTTGACTCATTGTACCCGGACCGAAAAAACAAATCGAGACCGGACCCAGACCGAATCGGAAATATAGCTAATTGGTCGGCTTTCGGTTTAATATATAAACGTAAATTGGTTTTTGTGTTTGGATCGGACCGTACGCAAAATATGCATTTTAACTCGGACCCGACTAAAGACAAAAAGGTTTTTTTTATCAACGTATAACAATCAATCCCTACACTGATAGATATGGTTACAAAAATTGTTATTATTTTTTATTAATAAAACAATTTATGAGCAAATTACTAATTAATTGTATTTACATATTCTAAACCATGTGACATTGGTGAAAGATGTCCAACAAATACTCCGTCCGCCACTAGAAACACCACTTCCCGTTCGACTTGCATGTGTTAAGCATAGCGTTCATCCTGAGCCAGGATCGAACTCTCCATGAGATTCATAGTTGCATTACTTATAGCTTCCTTGTTCAGTTGTTCGTAGACAAAGCGGATTCATAATTGTCTTTCATTTACAAATTGGTTCAAAAATTGAAACCCAGTTATGAATTGCAACTAGCATACCCGGACCTGCACCAGCACACCATAAAAGGTCCAGTTTTGTCAAGAATATACAAGAAGTCCGGGTTTTGATCTGGGTCCGATTTGGTGTTCATCCCTAAATTCCTAACCCTTACTTTAATAAATTTATTCGATCTCAAACAGAAAACATTCTAATTTTCCCATTATAAAGTTTTTACATTAAAGGTCCGCTACTTTTTTCTGCTTATCCACCTGAGACATATTGTCTCCATCTCGCAAGCCAAGATATGCAAATTGTGATCTAGCCGAAACACACCCGATAATCGATTTTATCCGATCCACGTGTACATCTGAATCTGAAACATACACACCCATAAAATTACTTTTATGCAGATTTATCTTTAGTCCCAACGCAAGATAAATTCATCTCAAAATTCATACAATGCTTATCGCATTAAGTTTTGACTGATGACCATTAATCATGGAAAATCATGTCATATGCAAATAAGAAATGGGATAAAGCCAACAATTGTTTATATTAGGGTTAAAACATCATTGTTTGGTTGACCCGCCAACAATTGTTTTTTTATACTATGAGTATTATATTAAACATGTCCGAAAATTATATTAATTATGAAAGTGACAATGAAATTATTATAAGTGTAATGATTTAGAAAGATTACACGTCTTTGATTATAATGAAGACGGTTTCTACTCTTTTTAATCTTTTATCCATCCGATCTTTTACTTATCATAATCGATGTAAGAATACAAACCACATCTACTCGAAACTTATGAAATCTCATTAGCTTTGATCCAAGGCCTTATACAACGTGGTTTAATAAATTCATACTCATTAAACCAAACAGACATCTAATTTATTGACAAACAGATCCTATTCATATCAAAATTGAGACCTACACCTTTAACACTGAATACATATATATATATATATATATATATATATATATATATATATATATATATATATATATATATATATATATATATATATATATATATATATCTATACCATTATTTACTCTTCGACGTATATAATATACACTAAACAAACTCCTCAACCAAATGACTCAAATCACATTTCCCATTACAAGATTCGACGACACTTACCACCTCTTGGAAAGCATTGACACTACATGGAACCACCAATCCATTCTTTTGACTGAACCCGAACTCCTCAGACGACTTCTCGAGCATCATCTTGAATAGAGGGTGAGTCAGATAACTCGTAGGGACGACGAATCTTCGTCTTTCTTCCCCAATGTAAAGCGTGAAAAACCCAGTTTGGGGTGTAGTGGATGGTGAAGAACAGTGATCAGATGACACATCTGTCTGCTTTTCATCGTCCCTGAGTAACCATTCAGATTGCGATGACTCAGTGCCACTCCAAACCTTAGCCATCTTGGCTAGGTTCTTGACTGAGCCTATCTTCTTCCCCAACATTTTGTTATTGACAGAAAGAAGATGCTTTGTGTAATGGCATTAGTGAATGGAGTTGGATGGGGGGTATTCCGCATTTGTACCATACATGGTACGGATGGAATGTCTACAAGAAAGTCAACTTCTGACTTGTTCTTTAGAAATAATGAACGTGGGCCACTGATATTGTGTTATTTTTTTGAATTTGGAGTCTTATTTTGACTTATTTTGGAAGCAATCGACAACGGTTCTACACGAATTAATACTTTATTATAATATGACTATATAGTTTTTTCTAACAATGTAAAGGCATACAATATATTATTGGTTATTTGTTAGATTGAACCTTGGTTTTATTTTATATACGTTAATTGCATAACTTTATAAAATAAATATAATATTGTTGAATAAATAAATGTTTGATCTAGGCCACATGGTTAAGTAACCGTGTTCAATGTACAATGTTTTAATTTTTATTATAAAATAAAATGTTGCATATTTATCTGAAAACGCTATCTTGCAGATTACACTAATATGTAAAACTCTATTAGATAAATATACATTTAACCATACTATCATAATTTCAACTTTATCAACACTATATTGATTAAAACACTTAAAAATATCTGTATAATATGAAACTAATAGCTGTAAAATGTTGGCCCAAAACTCCGGATATAATTAATGTATTATAACAATATAAGATATAATAACTTGATTTGGTAGACTAATATGAATAATATTTATTTAAGATATGACCGTGTCGATGGTTTTTGTTTGTTAATCATTAAAATATATTGATTAGGTTCCTATATAATACATAATAAAATGACTAAAATTTGGGGTCTAGAAAACGGGATATTCTAGTAGAAAGAAATTATAATCGGAACACAATTATCAATGACAAATTTAAAATTTGCGGTCAAGAAAACCTGATATTCTAGTAGCTAGAATGAAATTAATAATCAGGTTTACTTTTATCAATGACAAATGTATTATAAAAAAACTTTCATTTATTAACGTCATCAACTTTTTTGTATATATAAAAAAGGAATCCTATTTCAAGTAAATAAAAGGTTTTAAAGCGTGGGAAAAAAATATAAGACCTTATTTATTATCGTCTTAAAAAAACCATCAACAACCTATTCACACAACTATTTCGTTTTTTTTTTTTTTTTTTTTTTTTTTTTTTTTTTTTTTTTTCATTTATTCGCAGACCTTATTTACAATATAAGACGAAAACCATATAAAGTTATAAACCATCTCAATTTATATACTTCTGAATTCTGAATGGAAATGGCTACAATTAAATGGTGGGTGGCATGATTGGAGAACAATTACAATTACAATAAATAAATAAAGATAGTCAAAGTTGTATTTGGTCTGCCTAACGTGCGAAACTGAAAGAAAAAACTGAGAGCAATCTTCACCACGAATCGTGGAAATTTCGTACGTCCTTTTTGTACTTCAAGTCTCCTGGTTGACTCATCTCATCTCAACAAAATTAGGCTAAAAGGAATGGTAACACTCATGTTTTTTTTTTGGAAAAGGGAACTTCCCTAACGAGGGTTTCCGGGCCAGCTTACGCGCACCGACTAATCCCTCGCTGCAAACATGAGACTTTGCCTCATGCCCTGGAGTCACTGCAGGCGAACCTCCATGGCCACAAGGGCTGAGTAGTGTCAGGATTTGAACATGGGTCAATAGGTTATCCACCATATCTTCCACATGCCTTACCAAGTCACCACAACCCAAGTGGTTAACACTCATGTTTTGTGGTATCTTCGAGGTGGTCTGTGTGTGAAAAGAATAACACGTAGATTTTTGACCATTCCACAACCAACTCACGCCCACCAGGCTATGGAAATGGTGTTCACCGGTGGGTTGGCGGTGAAAAGGGAAAAAAAGAGAGAGAAAGAGAGCAACCTATGTGTTGCTTATTTCTTATTGGGTGGCTTCTTTGGGGTAGTGTTCACGTGTCTCTTAGGCTGCCATCTAGGATTTTCATGCGTGAAATTGGTTCCACTCCGGGTAGCCTTAGCGCATTGCCACATCATCAATTTAAATATTATATCATTTTTGTCTTTTAAGATCTAAATTTAACATTTGATAAAGAGTGGTAACACTCCTAACACACAATTTTTTTTTTCTTTTTTCTAATTTAATTTAATTACTATATTTTAATAAACAAACATTTTTATTTAATATTATATAAAATATTTTTTTTGTATTTTCTTTTTGTAATTTAATTTAATTACTTTATTTTAATAAACAAATATTTTTTAATTTAATATTAAATAATATATTTTTTAATAATACGCAAACATTTTTTTATTTAATTAATGACATAAACTTTTATAACGACAAACATTTCATATTAAATAAAAACGATTACAATAACTTAAAACCCGATTTAATACTAATTAAGACCTAAAACATGATTTAATACATAAAAAACACACTTCATTGTTAAAACTCACTTCATAAAAAAAACAAAAAACACACACACATACACTAAAGCAACGAGTCTTCCTCCGAATATTGGCCTTCCAATTCGTCTGCCGGTAGCATATTTAGATCAAGATTGTCCATCGTCCAAAGATGATCGGTCAAATTGCGTCGAAGATCGGTATGGATCACTGCACTCTGAATTATCCTCAATCTTTGCATCCATTCTTGACCACCATATTCTAGTGGTTGTGTCTCTGGGATGACTTCATTCTCGTCGTACACACATATCGCATTTCCTTCATGTTCTACTATCATATTATGCAATATGATACATGTTACATCACCTCTGTCATGTTAGAAATATCACGAAACATTGATGGTTTTGCAACTATCTACCAACGCTTTTTGAGTGCTCCAAAGGCTAGCTCGATATCTTTTTTTGCTTTTGCTTGGACTCTCTTAAATTTAGCCATCTGGGGGTCATCCGGATATGACAAACTTTTAACGAAAACAGAAAGATCATGATAGATCCAATCCATAAAATAGTACCCAAATTTGTATTTTGTTCCTCGGAGTACAAATGACGAATTTGGGGCAGTACCGTCATACACCTTGTTGAATATTGGTGAATTATTGAGAATATTAATGTCATAAGGGCAGTTTATGAACTTTGTGCTCCTCTCAACATTCTTTTTGCTCTGTATCGTCCTAAATGACAAGTTGGAACTTCATAAGGGCAGTCGTTATTAAAGTCAATCCCTCCGATATGCGCATCAAACGATTGATTGTGGCTGGACTCCGAAGTTTTAGTTCGTTTGGACATCCCTGCGTAATTGTCTGGACTTTTTAGATCTAGCCGTTTTTTATTGCCCTTCACAACTCCCCAAAACGATTCATGAACAAAAGGTTTTCCGACTTTCGCCTTGTAAATCTTTCAAACCTTAGCCATGATATCCACCTCAGTTGCACCACTTTGGGGATTTTTCATTGAGTTCATGTATATGTCGTTAAACTCCATTGCGGCTCGGTTGGCGTTCCTCCAATTCGAGTAAAGTTAATCGGGGTTGCGGTACTTCTTATTCATGCGGTTGCAAAAGTTATTCTAAACTTTTTTTTGAAGGTTGTTGAGTCTTGGTCTTTCCTGTGGATCGGGTCCTCCAACACATCTAGCCATGATTGAGCTAGTGCCCTTTCTTCATCATCCGTCCACCCTCTACTTGGAGCCCTCCCCTTTCCTTTTTTTACATGTGGATCCACTTCGGGGTCTTGAAAGGATTCTTGAACTAGATCTTAAATGGGGCCTTCATCAGAAGAATCGTATGACTTGTCGAGTAGGAGGCGTGGTTGAGATTGAAAGTTAGTTTGCGGTCAGGGTTGAGAAAAGAATTGAGTTTCTTGAACCGTTTCAAACGGATCAAGATCCACATCCGGACGAGGTGTTGGTTGAGATTAGTTATGGTAAAATCCCATTGGTTGAGAAGAGAAGGGATTAAATGGAAATTTTTGTGGAGCCATTATAGGAAAGTAGAAGTTAGTGGGAGAGTGAATTGGTTGATCAAATGATGGTCGATAACATGCTGGTGATGGAAGGTTTGGGGATGGAAGGTTTGTTGATTGAGTTTTTGGAGGTGGAAGGTATAGTGATGGAAGGTTTGAAGAAGACATTTTTTCTTGGGTTTTTTTTGTTTAAAATGAAGACATTTTTTCTTGAATTGAGAGAGTTTGTGAAAAAAATAAGGTATTTTGTGTGTGTAAATTGGTGAGAGTGTGGTTTAATTTATATTAGTTGAATTGGTAGTTGAATATATATATATATATATATATATATATATATATATATATATATATTAAAACATTTATTTTAATTAAATCACAAATAAATTGTTGAGGTTGTTGAGTCTATAAATTGAGAATTGAGATATTTAATTTTCAGTCATATATTACTTTGCATGGACCATCGATTACATGTTGCAATCCCAAAAAAATTGTTTCCCCGGCAACGACACCAAAACTTTATGGGATGTCAAGTCCACCAAGCAAATTACACCATTTGTTTGCAAATAAAACGTAATATAATGGTAAAAAGGGGTATCGATCATCGGGGAAATGGTTGTATTCAATCACCAATGCAATCCAAAAGAACTATTGTAAATAAACTAACTAACTACAATTAAACTAAAAGGGGGGGGGGGTGTTTGATTACTTGAAAACTAAAAGACTTGAATAACTAAAAACTTGCAATTAAGCAAGATAGTGAGATGCTCAAATATTGGAGAGAGTTGGTTAACTAAGGCAATTCAACACAATGAACATTTGTGTGTTTATCATTAGGATTCAAAATGAAGCTTATCATTCATCACAGATTAGTTATAGCAATCATGAAGCATGATATGCCAAGATTTCTCTTAGGTAGTATGGAGGTTGGGGAAGCCCACAACACACCTTCTTAATCAAGATCAAGGGTTTAATTGAAGCAATTGAACCCAATAAGTTAATTAGCCTTAATAAAGAAGGAATCCCCAATTCCCAGAGGATGTCAATGCTTACACATCCATAAAGGAGCTATGGTTCATAAACTAGAGATGATTTTTACCATCATAAAGCCCTTGTTCTAAGTTAATTCAATGATTCAATGCAAAACCAAAGAAATAAACTAACAATAGCTCATTCAAGTGCCAAGCTCATGATCAAAGCATTAAACAAGCATAAGAAATATAATCTAGAACCATAAACATAAGATAATTGATAATCTAGCATGAATCTTTCAAAAACCCACAAACATTTAAAGGTTTTAACCAAAGTTAACCAATATAGAGAAATTAGCCACTCATGGCAACAAAATAACAATCACCAAAGTCTAATTGCATGAAGAAACTACCAATCTCTTGGAAAGATGAAAAGAAATGAGTCTTGAGCTTCAAAATCGCCACCTCTAGGTCTCCAATGGTGAAAATCGAGAATGTAGCTGATGGATCTGATCCCCCAAGGTTATGGTGTGCCAAATGACCAAAATGCCCAAACTGGGCAGTTGCGCGGGGACCCGCGCGACGGAAATTCCACCCGCGCAAGTGTTGCTGTAATGCTATTGGCTCCTCATTCCTCCACTCCACCCTTTTACTACCAAAGATTCCTTTGGTCCCCTCCATATCCATGTGATTTAAACCAACCAATCATCATTTAACTTCAAATGTGGATGCTCCAAGCCCAAAATAAAAGTCCAAGATCCATCTTCACAAGCCCACTATATCCAAGCCTTTAACTCTTAAAATTTTATGGATCTGCAAAGCCTAATAATGCATCGGAAAGCCCACTAAGCCCAACTTCAGTCAAACCGCAACCACAATAAGCTCCAAAATCCTGCAAAATTTCTTATGCAAAATAAAAAGTCCCTGATACGATCCATGATAAAGAAAATAAAGAATATACAATGCAAAACTAATTAAAAAGAGCTAAAAATATACAATAAACTAATAAAAATAAGGAAATAAAATAAGCTATCAAATGACCCCAAGCTTAAACCTAACTTGTCCTCAAGTTAGAACAAGACTAAAATGAGCTCGGGATGAGCTAAACTAAAAAGGAAAAAAAGATACCATAGAAATTGGTCAACATCAGTCAACATGGTTAGGATTAGTCCTTCATGGACCCTCCGCATCTTCAAAATGTTCCCCGCTTTAGAGCCATAAACCACATACTCAACCACTTGATGGGCGAATAGATCACGGCTGGATGTAGTCGCGGTGTGCAAGACAAAGGAACAGAGATGCGCCCAGTGGGGGCACTTTAAATCGCTAATGCATATCATAATGCATGAAGGAAAGGCGCCTCTTCACACACGATGATTCCTACATTTGTCAGGCTAAAGTGTTTAATACGAAATAGGGTTTTTGCAGCACGGCCTCGGGGTAAACATCCAGTTTCGGAGGTTTCTCCCTTGTACTGTCCTTTACACTCTACCGTCTCATCGTCGGGGCTTTTCTCACCAAAAATCAAAAATAAAATAAAATAATAAAAATTCTACTTAACCTAATTCTAAACCTAGCAACTCAAATCTTCAATCTTGAACTTCTGTTATTTGGATTTCAGCCTCTTTTGTTGCTTGGCATTCATTTTTTTTTTGAAGAAGTCTTGAACTTGGAGCCTTGTTCTTATTTTTTTGTTGCTCTTTTTCTTCATTTTTCTTTGTTTTTGGTGTTTTTCTTGAATCATCTTTTATCGTCTCTTATTGTCTTCACTTTTTTAAATTTTCTTCTTTTTGTGTTTTCTTCTTGTCTTTCTTCTTGGAAGTTCTAAGGAATTTCACCATGAAACATAACACTCCGATAGTTAAAATGGAGTAATAGATAGAGGCTTAATCATGAACACCTATTGATCATTGACAATGTGCCAAGATCACCTAAAAAGGGTGGAATATGACTCAAAAATGGGTGTTACCAAAAAAACTTAGTCCCAAAAGATGCGGATTGGGGGACCTACATCAAAATCCATCAAGCGCCTCAATGCAAGGCATGACAAACAAAAATCTATCGAACTATCTAATCTAGACTCCTAAAAAAATGATGACCTATCTTGAAAAAAAAAGGTGGTGAGAATCTAACTAAACAAGGATCGGATGAGACTCAGGAGTACTAAGGGGTACCCCCCCCCCCAAAAAAAAAAAAAAAACAAGATGCGAGTCTTCAATGTCTTCAAAATACCATACCGGGCTAATCTTTGCTCGCACACATCGGTATGACCAACCACATTCCTCCGCATCTAGACCCATTCAAGCTACATGCATCTGACCCCCACACAAGCGGTCTCAAAGTGGTATGTGAGGCCGAAAACGTGTCCCACTTATCAAATACAATAAATTTCATATCAAGACCCGAGACCAATCTATGATTCAATACTTATGACTCGGTGTTATGGTACCTGTAGGGATGAGATGACAAGAGAGAACAAAAATGCATGAACTTAAACTAGAATGCATCTAAAAAGATGAAAATTAGAAAAGAAAGAAACAAAATATGCAATATTTTTGAAATTTTATGCTCTTTTTTTTTGAATGACCTAAATGACTTACTCTAAATGCAACTATATACATCCTAAATGCAATCAAAAAAATAAAATATAAGAATATCTCACCCCAAGCTTAAAATTAAGCATTGTCCTCAATGCTTATAATGAGAGTATGGAAGGATCATACCGGGATCAAGGTGGAGGAGTCCCGCGAGGACGGTATGGAGGCAACACATGGGTCGTACAATGATGTGTGGGTGGAGTTCTTGGCCGCCTATATACACATGGATGAAAGCTTGGTCGCGCAAAGGAAGCATATGCAATGACTCAAAAATTTCTTATGAAGTGGCATATTTGCGTGAGTGGTGGTTGGGTCGCGCAAACATTTGCGCGGGTGAGGAACCGGCCACGCGCAACAATCAGATTGCATCCCATGTGGGGGTAATTTAGAACTCGGAATCTGCGCGGCAGGTGGTCAGTCGCGCAACGGTTGCGCGGGTATTCGCGCAAAGTGCAGATTTTTGGCATTTTTCAAACTTCACCAAGATTATTGCTAGACTTTAATATGCTTATTTTTAGACCAACTTCAAGCTTAGAAACACCCAAAACTTCAAGTGGAGATTATTTATTTACAATGCATTTATTTAACTTCTTTGCCAAGACATAACTCCGCTTCCGTCAACCTTCGTAAATCGGAGTTTCCAATGTTATGTTGTCTAGTTCTCCCATGTGAAAGCCTTCATAAAATGGTTTCAAACGATGTCCATTCACTTTGAAGATTTGATTCGTTTTCAAACTCCTAATTTCAATCGCACCATGATCAAACACTTTTATAACAATAAAAGGTCTGTGCCATCGAGATCGCAATTTTCCCGAGAATAGCTTTAACCGCGAATGATAAAGAAGAACTTTTTGACCTGGAATAAACTATCTTTGGGTTATGTGCATGTCATGAAATGCCTTTTTCTTATCTTTGCACCTTTTGAACCATTTAATTATCTTCTTCTTAACCACTTCCATCATTGGAGGATCCAATCTTCTTTGAGCTTCCCTCTTAGGATTATAATTATCTTCCATGATTATCTTATCTGTGCATACATTAGGGCTTATCCTGTTTATTGGCTCAATCACATCAACCCGATACAATGGAGAAATGTTGCTAGGGTACCTCATTCCTTCAAAGATGTTGAAGAGAATGGTTTCTCCATCAAACTCCATAGTTATCTTTCCTTTATGGACATCAATGATTGTGTGGACGGTATGCATGAAAGGTCTTCCAAGGAGGATCATAGATGATTTGGAAGGAGTCTTCTCTTCAAGATCAATGACATAAAAATCAGCCGGAAAAACAAGTTGATTAACTTGTACTAACATATCCTCTAATACTCCTCTTGGAGAGACACTTGACTTGTCTGCTAATTGAATGATTACTCCGGTTTCTTCCAAAGGTCCAAAATTGAGAGATTGAAAAACCGAATATGTCACATTGATCAAGGCTCCAAGATCTAACATGGCCCTTTCGAAATGCAAATCACCGATGGTACAAGGGATAGCAAATATTCCCAGATCCTTGCATTTGGGAGGTAACTTCTTTTAGATAACCGCGGACAGATTTGCATTGACTTGGATCTTTTCATTTGCCTTGAATTTTGTCTTCTTGGTGCATAAATCCTTGAGGAATTTGCATAACTTGGAATTTGCTTAATAGCATTCAATAGTGGAATGTTGATTTGGACCTTGCGGAAAGTTTCAAATAATTAATTTTCTTCCTCTTTTTTCTTGGAAAAGGCTAACCGGGAAGGGAAGGGTTGATCAATGTTTGGCACAACCGGTTCCTTTGGGGGAACTACAACTTTTGAAGGTTCAACAATGATGACTTCATTTTCTTCTTCACTTGAAACTCTTTTAGGGTTGCTTTCTCCAAGTGTTTTCCCACTTATCAAAGTTATTGCACTCACATTGGGGTTCTTCTCGGTTTGAGATGGAAGTTTGCCCATTTGTTCCATCTTGTTGAGAGCGGTAGCCAAGTCTCCGATTTGTGATTGAATGTTTGAGAAGGTGTTCTTAGTCTCTTGTTGAAATTGGCTTTGGATTTTAGCAAGAGAACTAACCAGTTCTTGAAGGCTCATTTGATGTTTACCACTTGATTGGCCTTGTGGTGGAGGTTGTTGGTAATTTGGAGGGTTAAAAGAAGTTTGTGGATATGGAGGTTTTTGAGAAGGGTATTGTGGATGTTGAGGTCTCATCAAAATGTTTGGTGGATTGTGCTTTGGTGGGTATGGGTTGTTTGGGTTATTCCTCCAATTTTGGTTGAAATTGTTTTGAAATCCCATGGGTCTTGGTTGACCTTGATATCCTCCCATTGCGTTCACATCTTCCGGTTCGTTACTAAGTGCGGGACACTTATCCGTATAATGACCCGTCATTGCACAAATGCCACACACCATCAATTGTTGACCACTTCCCACCACCATTTGACTTAGCACATTAGTCAAATATAATATATTTGATTCCAAGTGTTGAGTGTTGCTAACTTCACCAACCACTTGTGGAGAATTTCTCTTCATTTCATTGCGAGTTCCAAAGTTCCTTTGTTTTTTAGAAATGGTGCCAAAAAGTGATCGGATTTCATGAGGTGTCTTGTTGAAGATGTCACCACCACTTGAAACATCAATCATCCTTCGATCTTTTTCATTCATACCCTCATAAAATTGTTGAAGAAGTAGTTGTTCGGGTAAGTTGTGTTGAGAACAACTTGTACATATGTTGTTGAATCACTCCCAAAAATCATGAAATGTCTCATTCTCCCCTTGAAGAATCCCCAAAATGTCACTTCTTTGGCTTGATATCCAGGATGTGGGATAGAAATTGCTATTGAAGGCTTTAAGTAATTCTTCCCATGTGTGAATAGATCCCGGTGGTAAGTTGAAAAACCACTTTCTATCTTTATCTTCCAAGGTGAGCGGGAAGGCGGTTAGCTTGAAATCATCCAATGTCACATTTTCGAGCAACATGCTAACACATATCATATGAAATGACTTCAAATACTTTTGAGGATCTTCTCTATCCAATCCATGGAACTTGGTAAGTTGATGTATGAAACTTGACTTCAATTCAATTCCTCAGCGGTTTGCGGGATAAAAAAATAGCAAGAGGTGTATGAGTAACATCCGTTTCCATCATTTGTCTAAGTGTCAACTCTTGAGGGGGATTGGGTGGATTGGGGTTGTTGGGATATTGTTGCAAGTAATTGGGATGTTGCTGGTAAGGTGGGTATGAGTATTATTGGGGATTGTAGATTGGTGGTGGATAAGGTTGGTAGTTAGGATATTGGTTGTAGAGAGTTTGTTGTTGTGGGTACATTGGGTTTTGGTACATTAGAGGGTGTTGGTAATTGGGTTGATTTGGGTAATCTACTTGTTAAACTTGAAAAGCTTTGGTTTGAAGTTGGTTATTTTGGTGGAATTGTTGGTTGTGTGGTTGTGGGGTTTGATAATTGGGTTGGTTTTGAGGAGGGGCTTGATTCCAAGGTGGCATATCAATGAGAGGTTCTTGTTGTTGTTGTCTTGGTTGATGGGGTGGGGTATTGGCATCTTGATTGTTTGGGTTTGGGATGGGATTGTGAGGTGGAGTGTGATTCATGGCAATGTAGTTTTCAAACGGAATGTCTTCAAATGATTGACCAACAATTGGAGAATTCGATTCGGTGTTAGTATCACTTGAAGTATGAACTTGGTCTTCTATGTTGATTAAAGGAGAAGAGGAAGAAGCTTGAACGAGTTGTTGTTGCTTTGCTTGTTTGACTAACTTTTTCAACCTTTTTGCTTCTTTTTCAATTTCCGGATTGTAGAGTAGTTCACCGGTTCTTGTAGACCTAAAAATAAACAATCAAATAACAATAACCGATTTCCCCGGCAACGGCGCCAAAACTTGATGGGATGTCAAGTCCACCAAGCAAATTACACCCTTTGTTTGCAAATAAAACGTAATATAATGGTAAAAAGGGGTATCGATCCTCAGGGAAATGGTTGTATTCAATCACCAATGCAATCCAAAAGAACTATTGTAAATAAACTAACTACAATTAAACTAAAAGAGGGGGGGGGGGTTGATTACTTGAAAACTAAAAGACTTGAATAACTAAAAACTTGCAATTAAGCAAGATAGCGAGATGCTCAAATATTGGAGAGAGTTGGTTAACTAAGGCAATTCAACACAATGAACATTTGTGTGTTTATCATTAGGATTCAAAATGAAGTTTATCATTCATCACAAATTAGTTATAGCAATCATGAAGCATGATATGCCAAGATTTCTCTTAGGTAGTATGGAGGTTGGGGAAGCCCACAACACACCTTCTTAATTTAGATCAAGGGTTTAATTGAAGCAATTGAACCCAATAAGTTAATTAGCCTTAAGAAAGAAGGAATCCCCAATTCCCAGAGGATGTCAATGCTTACATGTAACATCCCCCTCTGGCACGTATCACAATATTGTCCGCTTTGGGCTACTCGGCACGAGGACTTCCCAGGGGGTCACCCATCCTGGTACTACTCCCGCCCGAGCACGCTTAACTGCAGAGTTCTTATGGGATCTGCTGCCCTCACGGCTTTAAAACGCGTTGTGTTAGGGAAGGTATCCACACCCCTTATAAGGAATGCTTAGTTCTCATTCCCAGCCGATGTGGGATCAGATCTAACCCACTTTCACCCCCATTATAGGGTTCGACGTCCTCGTCGAACATATCGACCCGTGCCCTAGCTCTGATACCATTTGTAACATCCCCCTCTGGCACATATCACAATAGTGTCCGCTTTGGGCCACTCGGCACGAGGACTTCCCAGGGGGTCACCCATCCTGGTACTACTCCTGCCCGAGCATGCTTAACTGCAGAGTTCCTATGGGATCTGCTGCCCTCACGGCTTTAAAACGCGTTGTGTTAGGGAAGGTATCCACACCCCTTATAAGGAATGCTTAGTTCTCTTTCCCAGCCGATATGGGATCAGATCTAACCCACTTTAGAAATGGTATCAGAGCCAGGGCACGGGTCGATGTGTTCGACGGGGACGTCGAACTCTATAATGGGGGTGAAAGTGGGTTAGATCCGATCCCACATCGGCTGGGAAGGAGAACTAAGCATTCCTTATAAGGGGTGTGGATACCTTCCCTATCACAACGCGTTTTAAAGCCGTGAGGGAAGCAGATCCCATAAGAACTCTGCAGTTAAGCGTGCTCGGGCGGGAGTAGTACCAGGATGGGTGACCCCCTGGGAAGTCCTCGTGCAGAGTGGCCCAAAGCGGACAATATTGTGATACGTGCCAAAGGGGGATGTTACAAATGGTCTATGGAGAAGCTTGCAAATTCTTAGCGATCTAAACGAGAATCGAAGATCTCGTTGTTAGTAGCGAAACGACGAAAAGTTAGGCAAGAACGGATGTCAAATGAAGAAGTTATGAATTTATAACGAAATTTTCTGTCCCGGCCTATTAAAAAATAAATAATAAAAATAAAATTCAAAATTAGCTGACGGAGTCTAAACGAAAGTCGTAGAGCGTAGTCTCACCTACGCGTGGATATAAAGAACGTCGAAAACAGAGTTCGTATGAAGAAGATATGAATTTTCGAAGTTTATTAAATAATTAATAATTAAATTTAATTATTAAATCCCGGTATTATCCGAAGACGAGTCATCGGACTCATCCGAAGTACGCCCCGCGTACAACGAAGCATGACGACCTTCGCACTCGAGTTCTTCGGATGACGCATGCAGTGACGTTTCGGACGTGTACGCCCCGCGTACTTCGAGGCTCCAGCTTCCTATAAATAGGATGCGAGGGCAGCCGGCTCAATTGCTATTTTTTCTCTCTTCTCTCTCCCGTTTTGCATCGTTTTGTGTGCCCGAAGTGTCCCGAAGCCCCGGTATCAATCCCGAGTCCCGAAGCAAGATCCGAAGCCCCGAGAATCCCGAAGAGCGTGATTCCCGAGCCGAAGCTCTGCCCGCGAGAAGTTCAATTTTTGTGAAGATCTTCCAGATCTGCGGAGATATACTACTTCTGCAAGCCTTAGTGCTGTCTGATCATCTTCTGATCAAGTGAGTGTATACTACCTTTCAGAAACACGATAATAATACAAGTATGGTTTGAGTGTATTAAGTATATTGTTGTTTATATGCGTGAGTGTGTAGTTACTTTCTTCTAACACATAAATATGAGGTATTTGCTATGAAATACGTGCTATGTGTTTATATATTATTTGTCTATTTGAGATGGGCGTGGAATTGATGTTTTATACAAGTGTTAAATGATTTAAATTGTGTAAGTATTTATATCTACGAAAATGTTGGGTAGAAATTGGGTAGATGAGATAGTTGGTGACTATGGAGTTAGCGCCTATCGTATAAACCTTGGCAACGATGTGACTTCGTGCCTATTTGATGAACCTTGGCGACTATGGAGTTAGCGCTTGTTGAGTAAACCTTGGCGACTATGGAGTTAGCGCTTGTTGAGTAAGCCTTGGCGACTATGGAGTTAGCGCTTGTTAAGTGAACCTTGGTGACTATGGAGTTAGCGCCGCTTGAGTAAACCCCGACGACTATGGAGTTAGCGCCTGATAACTTTGGATTTAGTACTTGATAAATAAACTTTGGCAGCAATGGATTTTGTGCCAATTCCTTAGGAATAAAGGAATGAAGGATAGTTGGTTCTTAGGGTAAAACCTTAAGAAGATAATGGGGATGGGTAATTGGGTTGATTGTTTGCTGATTAAATATAATAATTATATTATTGTGGGTTGAAAACCCTATATGCTCACCAGGCTCCCAAGCCTGACCCACTCAGTTTTCTTTTCATTACAGGTAATGGCACAAGGGTATAAGTTGGTGGACTTGACGAGAGATTTTGGATTATAGATCTGTAGTTAAATAACTATTGTAAGGTCTATTTTATATTGTTTATTCTTTTGGTCTGTATCGAACATGACATCCCAAGGTTTTATTATTTAATGAAAATACATTATCTTTAAGAAACGTTTGGATAAATGGTTATCATATTTTTGTTTTTGGGAACAAATTCCGCAACCGTTTTCTTTAAACGATCACTCTGATTTATAAAACAAAGCATAAACAAATCGGTCTTTTCTGGCCGTGAAATTGGGGAAGTCACAGTTGGTATCAGAGCTGCGCATTTCATAGCAGCCAAGGAGAAATGGTCTATGGAGAAGCTTGCAAATTCTTACGTGAGGGAAATTGTGAGGCTTCACGGTGTTCCGTTAACGATTGTGTCGGATCGTGATAGCCGTTTCACCTCGAGGTTTTGGAAAAGTCTACAAGAGGAAATGGGTACCAAGTTATGTTTAAGTATAGCTTACCATCCGCAGACTGATGGTCAGAGTGAAAGAACAATACAAACACTTGAAGATATGCTGAGAGCATGTACCCTGGAATTCCTAGGTAACTGGGATGAACATTTACCTTTGGTAGAATTTTCCTACAATAACAGGTTTCACTCGAGCATAAAGATGGCACCTTATCAAGCTTTGTACGGACAAAAGTGTCGTACGCCGTCTTGTTGGCTTGAGGCTGGGGAAAAGCAGTTTATGGGACCGGAGATGGTTCATCAAACTGATGAAAAGTTGAAAATAATTAGGGAAAGAATGTTAGCAGCTCAGGATCGTCAAAAGAGCTATGCTGACAAGAAGCGAAGACCGATGACTTTTGAAATTGGAGATTCGGTTTTGCTTAAAGACTCGCCGTGGAAGGGACTTATAAGATTTGGTAAAAGAGGAAAGTTGAGTCCAAGGTTTATTGGACCGTTTAAAGTTCTTCAGAGGGTTGGGAACCAAGCTTACAAGCTCGAATTACCCGAAGAACTGAATGGAATTCACAACACTTTTCATGTGTGTTATTTGAGGAAGTTCACGGGAGAAGTTCCCGACATAATTCCAATTTATGAATTGAGAATTGATGAGAACAAAAGGTTGATTGAAGAACCAGAGGCAATTGTTGACCGAAAGACTAAGAAATTGCGACGCAAAATGGTTGGGTTAGTGCTTGTCTGATGGAAACACACGAATGGGACAAATCTCACCTGGGATACAGAGAGTGACATGTTGAGTCGCTATCCACATTTGTTTATTGATGTGTGATTCCGGGGACAGAATCATTCTAAGGTGGAGAGAATTGTAACGCCTCTGTCTCCGGGCTTGCCATTTTTAGCAATGTAATAGTCTAGGTTAACCTTTGTAACCCGTTTTGAAATAATAAGATTGTATTATTTGAGTATTATGTGTTTTGTGCTTAATTGCTTAATTATGTGGTTTGATTAATTAAGAATAAAAATAAGCGTCAAAATTTAAGTGTAAAATAAACTTGATATCTTTGGATAATGTTGTAGTAGTTGAAACGAGGTTTCCGAATATATATATATATATATATATATATATATATATATATATATATATATATATATATATATATATATATATATATATATATAGAACGCCCAAATCTGACTTCGTATGAGGAAGTTATGATTTATCGAAGTTTCGGCTTAGCGGTATGCAGCCTGATATACTCGATTTGAGATCGAGCGGTTTTTAGCCGAAACAATCTAAACGAGGATCGAAGGTCTCGTTGTTGGTATCGAAATGATGAAAAGTTAGGCGAGAACGAACGTCAAACGAAGAAGTTATGAATTTATAACGAAGTTTTTCTGTCCCGGCCTATTAAAAATAAATAATAAAAATAAATTTAAAACTAGCCAATGGAGTCTAAACGAAAGTTGTAGAGCGTAGTCTCACCTTCGCGTGGATATAAAGAACGTCGAAAACGGAGTTCGTATGAAGAAGTTATGAATTTCCGAAGTTTATTAAATAATTTGTATTTAAATTTAATCTTTAATTCGGATGATTATCCGAAGGAGTCACCGATCTGATCCGAAGTACGCCCCGCGTACACCGAGGAATGTCGACACTCGCACTCGAGCACTTCGGATACGTAAGCAATGACGTTTCGGAGTAGTACGCCCCGCGTACTCCGAGGCTCCAGCCTCCTATAAATAGGATGCGAGGGCAACCGAGTTCTTTTGCTCTCTTCTCTCTTCTCTCTCCCGTTTTGCATCGATTTGCGTGCCAGAAATACCCCGAAGCCCCGGTATTATTCTCGAGCCCCGAAGCAAGTCCCGAGATCCCGAAGATCCCGAGAAGTGCGGTTCCCGAGCCGAAGCTCTGCTCGCGAGAAGTTCGATTTTTGTAGAGATCTTCCAGATCTGCTGAGAATTACTACTTCTGCAAGTCGTAGTGCTGTCCGATCATCTTCTGATCAAGTGAGTGTATACTACCTTTCATAAACATGATAATAATACAAGTATGGTTTGAGTGTATTAAGTATATTGTTGTTTATATGTGTGTGAATGTGTATTCACTTTCTTCTATCTCATAGATATGATTATTCTCTATGAAATACGTGTTATGTGTGTGTGTGCCTCATCTGTTATGTGGAATATGTATTGATTAAAGCATGCTATACAGGTTTTTAAACTATGTATAAAAATATATATTTTTATCTACTAATATGTTGGGTAGAACATGGGTAGATAGTTGGTGTGTAATAAACAGATGAGAGGCCTCGTTGTTGTTTGATTTAGTCATCTAGCGGAGTTTAGATGACGACCACGGACTTTTCTAGATAGTCTTGTGGAAACATTAGCAGGTTCGCCACCTGTAGGTGTTAATGAACTCGGGTGTTCATTCACTGTACTTCATCCCCCCACGGTTGCCTTATTTGACTTATATTGCTGAGGAACCCCCGAAGCATGTGTTGTCGCCCCGATGAAATATTCTTAGACTAGGTCCCTTATGTTAGTTGTCTTAGGGACATAAAGTGAGAATAACGGGAATGGGTAATTGGGTTATTGTTGGTTGGTGGAAATTAAATATAATTATTTATTGTGGGTTGAAAACCCTATATGCTCACCATGCTCCCAAGCCTGACCCACTCAGTTTTATTTGTATTACAGGAAGTGGCGCGAGGGCATAAGATGGATGAACCATCAAGTTGTTTTGTTTACAAGTCTGTATATGTATATATATGATGAATGACTTGTAATGTTATCGTTTATGCTTATTGGTCTGTATCGGAACATGACACCCCGAGTTTTAATTATATAATGAAAATACATTTCTTTTATGAAATGCTTTGGTAAACATTGTTTTATCATGTTTTGTTTTTGGGAACAAATTCCGCAACTCTTTCAAATCAAAAGGATTTACTCTGAAATTATTTTAAAAGCATAAATGAAAATCGGTCTTTTCTGGCCGAGATTTTGGGGATGTCACAGTTGCTCACGAAAGTGGGTTAGACCTGATCCCACGTCGGCTGGGAAGGAGAACCAAACATTCCTTATAAGGGTGTGGATACCTTCCCTATCACAACGCGTTTTAAAGTCGTGAGGGCAACAGATCCCATAAGAACTCTGCAGTTAAGCGTGCTCGGGCGAGCGTAGTACCAGGATGGGTGACCCCCTGGGAAGTCCTCGTGCCGAGTGGCCCAAAGCGAACAATATTGTGATACTTGACAGAGGGGGATGTTACATTACACATCCATAAAGGAGCTATGCTTCATAAACTAGAGATTATTTTTACCATCATAAAGCCCTTGTTCTAAGTTAATTCAATGATTCAATGCAAAACCAAAGAAATAAACTAACAATAGCTCATTCAAGTACCAAGCTCATGATCAAAGCATTAAACAAGCATAAGAAATATGATCTAGAACCATAAACATAAGATAATTGATAATCTAGCATGAATCCTTCAAAAACCCACAAACATTCAAAGGTTTTAACCAAAGTTAACCAATATAGAGAAATTAGCCACTCATGGCAACAAAATAACAATCACCAAAGTCTAATTGCATGAAGAAACTACCAATCTCTTGGGAAGATGAAAAGAAATGAGTCTTGAGCTTTAAAATCGCCTCCTACAGGTCTCCAATGGTGAAAAATCGAGAATGTAGCTGATGGATCTGATCCCCCAAGGTTAAGGTGTGCCAAATGACCAAAATGCCCAAATTGGGCAGTTGCACGGGTACCCACGCGATGGAAATCCCACCCACGCAAGTGTTGCTGTAATGCTATTGGCTCCTCATTCCTCCACTCCACCCTTCCACTACCAAAGATTCCTTTGGTCCCCTCCATATACATGTGATTTAAACCAACCAATCATCATTTAGCTTCAAATGTGGATGCTCCAAGCCCGAAATAAAAGTCCAAGATCCATCTTCACAAGCCCACTATATCCAAGCCTTTAACTCTTAAGGCCCAAATCTTCTTCTATGGATCCGCAAAGCCCAATAATGCATATGAAAGCCCACTAAGCCCAACTCCAGTCAAACCGCAACCACAATAAGCTCCAAAATCCTGCAAAATTTCTTATGCAAAATAAAAAGTCCCCGATACGATCCATGATAAAGAAAATAAAGAATATACAATGCAAACTAATTAAAAATAAACTAATAAACATAAGGAGATAAAATAAGCTATCACTCTCACTTCTCGCTTTGAGCTTGGCACTTATCACTTGGTGAGCCCCCTAGCGAGAGCTAGGGGTGGTATTCTAAATCCATGGCGAGCTAAGCGAGTGGCTTTGGCTAGTGCCACTCCGCTTAGCCTTAATTGAAGGAAAATTTATCAAGCTTTGTAGTTCTTTAAATTTTTTTAAACTAAATTACACACATGATCTTGTAGTTTAGGGTAATTTATGCATATGGTCCCTAACACGTTTTTTAACACGGGAGATCCTTATTATGTAATTTTGTTGCACATTAGGTCCATATCCATCCTAAAAAGACTATTTCGGCCTTAATGATATATTTTTATTTTATTACTTCAATTATTATTAAATAAAATAAATCATGAATATGTTACTTGAAACGGGACTCACAACCATCTTAATTATCTTCATTCCTGAAAATAGACGAAGGCGACCTGGTTTCCTGCTTCGGTCACCATCTTCGGCCACATATAGAGTAACACAAAATTACCCCAACAAAAACAATCGCTAAACACCTCAAGATAAATGAAATGTCAAACGGAAATATCTATACCAACACTCTTCACTCTCACACGCATAAACACGACACACAGAATGCAAACAAATCAAAATTGTAAAACAAACATATAAACTGCAAACAAATTGATACTACTATGTTGTTAATATAGTTGAAATCCTCAACGATTCCACAATAACATATATGGCTAAATTCAATAGGCCAATAGAGATTATAAAAGGAAATTCTAACATAATGTTAAATCAAATTGGAATCGATCATGCTGAGCAACTTAGATAGATTGTTAGAAAGAACTGGAATGTAAAGAAAAACACAAACACTTCCATGTTATGGCTGCATCAAACTCATATCTATCTATAATTGACGATGGTTAACTTCGATGGTTCCATGGATCTAGTGTCATCATTGGCGAAACTAATTTCTCTAACACGAAAGTTAAAACCTAAATACAATTTCTTATGTTTATAACAAAAATCATAAAGGTACAACTGAGATAACGATTATGTAGGGATATGAAGGTTGATTTTGTGAGATTAGTTTACTGATGGTATATAAGATAGATAGAGGATGGTAAGAGTTTGGAACAGAAGGTAAGGGGTGACGATGACAGACATAGGGGATGCAGGTCGGCAGAGGAGACATAAGACTTCGGTGGTGGCGACGCCGGCAACAACATAAATGGATTTTTAGGTAAGAACGTGAAACGTCCCAAAAATAAGACCTAAAAATTTCATTTTAATTTAGTAAAATCAATATTTCCAAAACATCATCGGTACAAACCAAATGAAATAAATGTGTCAAACAACATATCAATCAGAATGAATCACAAAAAGCGGAACGAGATGGTGTGTGTTCTTCAATCATCCCGAGCCCTTCCCCTTGGAGATTGAAGTACCTGAAACATAAATTGAAAACCGTAAGCACAAAACTTGATGAGTTCCCCAAGATACTGTCTATCAAAACATATAACACATAACGGTCCCCGCCCTAACTCGCATAACGGGCCCTGCCCAATAAGTATAACGGGCCCCTCCCTAACTCGCATAATGGGTCCCGCTCAATGAGTATAATGGGCCCCACCCTAACTCACATAACGAGCCCCATCCACATACAATTCATACTACATAACAAGTAATAACATGCAGAATAATCATCGGGCCCCACCCAATAAGCATACAAGCACATACACATACTATTGTCACACAGACAATGAGTATTCTAACATAACAGATCATGGGTTAGCATTGGTGCCTTCGACCCGTTAAACACGGTGAGGACACTCACCTCGCACAGCTAAATGACACCGATAATCTGATAGCTTATTTTATTTCCTTATTTTTACTAGTTTATTTCAGTTTTTTAACTATTTTTAATTATTAATGCATTGTATATTCTTTATTTTTTTTCTAATGGATCGTGTCGGGTGCTTTTTATTTTGCATAAGGTATTTTGTGGGTTTTCGGTGTTCGTTGCGGTTGCGAATTGATTGGAGACGGGCTTAGTGAGCTCTCGAGGCATTGTTGGGCTTGGCGGATCCATAAAAGAAGATTAGGGCTTAAAAATTTAAAGGCTTGGATGAAGTGGGCTTGTGAAGATGGATCTTGGACTTTTATTTTGGGCTTGGAGCATCCACATTTGAAGCTAAATGATGATTGGTTGGTTTAAATCACATGGATGTAGAGGGGACCAAAGGAATCTTTGGTAGTGGATGGGTGGTGTGGTGGAATGAAGGACCAATAGTATTACAAGAACACTTGCGCGGGTGGAATTTCTGTCGCGCGGGTACCCGCGCAACTGCCCAGTTTGGGCATTTTGGTCATTTGGCACACCATAAGCTTGGGGGGGATCAGATCCATCATCTACATTCTCGATTTTCACCATTTGAGACCTGGAGGATGCGATTCTGAAGCTCAATACTCATTTCTTTTCATATTTCCAAGATATTGGTAGTTTCTTTATGCAATTAGACTTTGGTGATTGTTATTTTGTTGCCATGAGTGGCTAATTTCTCTATATTGGTTAACTTTGGTTAAAACCTTTGAATGTTTGTGGGTTTTTGAAGGATTCATGCTAGATTATCAATTATCTTATGTTTATGGTTCTAGATCATATTTCTTATGCTTGTTTAATGCTTTGATCATGAGCTTGGTACTTGAATGAGCTATTGTTAGTTTATTTCTTTGGTTTTGCATTGAATCATTGAATTAACTTAGAACAAGGGCTTTATGATGGTAAAAATCATCTCTAGTTTATGAATCATAGCTCCTTTATGGATGTGTAAGCATTGACATCCTCTAGGAATTGGGGATTCCTTCTTTCTTAAGGCTAATTAACTTATTGGATTCAATTGCTTCAACTAAACCCTTGATCTTGATTAAGAAGGTGTGTTGTGGGCTTCCCCAACCTCCATGCTACCTAAGAGGAATCTTGGCATATCATGCTTCATGATTGCTATAACCAATTTGGGATGAATGATAAGCTTCATGTTGAATCCTAATGATAAACACACAAATGTTCATTGTGTTGAATTGCCTTAGTTAACCAACGCTCTCCAATATTTGAGCATCTCACTATCTTGCTTAATTGCAAGTTTTTAGTTATTCAAGTCTTTTAGTTTTCAAGTAATCAAACACCCCCCCCCCCCTTTAGTTTAATTGTAGTTAGTTACTTTATTTACAATAGTTCTTTTAGATTGCATTGGTGATTGAATACAACCATTTGTCTGAGGATCGATACCCCTTTTTACCATTATATTACGTTCTATTTGCAATCAAAGGGTGTATTTTTCTTGGTGGACTTGACTTCCCACCATAATCCCTGGCTGGTGGTCCGACAAATCCCCGATCTATCAAGATCAAATAACACCCAATTAACAATTGGAGTCAAATCTATATTCTTTAATCCATACTTAGGATAACAATACAATTTTACCCCTTACCTAGTTTGGTGCTAAGACTAAGGCCTAAACTTTCAATCTAAATGGCACAACAACCAATTATCCATCCAAGGCCCACATATGACCCAATTTTCCAAATTGGGCCCAAATCCCGACAAGGGCTTTACCCTAAGGCCCACCAATTGTTCCTACTCCAAACTCTTACACTAGGGTGTTCCAAAAAGGCCCCAAGTTACTAAGCCCAAAGAATAGCCTAAATCTGAATCTCAAACATCCGAAGTCCACTAGACTGAGTGCGTCGGGCGTACCCAGCACATACGTGCAACGTACTCACTTAAGGGATTGTACGCTAAGTGTACCAGCTTGTACGCCCAGCATACTCACCCATTCATCCAAAACTTGGTTTTAGTCCTTAGTCCCTTAAGACATAGCCCCAAAACATAGATCTAACTTCCTTGAGTATGAATATCATGTAAAGCTGCTAACTTTACATTCATGCATGGCTAGATGAAGCATATAACCTTAAAAATGACTTAATAAGTGACTTAATGCATGCATGTGACCAAAAATCCCTTAAAGATTGCACCTTTATGCTTAAGGAGTCCAATACAAACTCCGATCTAAAAGAACAAGCCCTTAAAACTGAAGGGTTTTAGTATACTACAACATCCTACGGTGCACATACAACCCTAAACACCTTGGATCTATGCTTTCTCTAATTATACATGCAAATGGATTCCAAGGCATTAAACCCATAACTAGCATGCATTCTCATATACCAGATAAGATACTAGTTAGAGTAACATACCTTTTGTGTTGTATCTTGATTCCATGGAGCTTAAGAGCCTAGTGCCTCAAGTGTGACACCTCAAGTGGTTCACACAACACCAACAACAACTTGGAATAACTTGAGAGAAAAAGTCCTTATGCTCAAATTGGTTAGCCCTCATGTGTACACACCTTAGTGCCGATTTCTTGTGCCATGGGGTCCTTGTATATTGTGGCTATTAGGGTTACACCGTGTAACTCATGTCTTTCCATATTCTTCATGCTCCATGGGTTAAAATCTCCATGGAGTATCCATGGGTTTAGCCTAACATGAAGAACTATGGATCATAAGCCCACATATATAAGAATGAATGATTTACACAATCAATCCTCATATATTTAATTAGTCTCCTATTGATCACAAAATTAATTCCAAATTAATTCTTGATATACTAATTAAATAATATGATTTCATATTAATATATTAGAACTTATAATATATTAACAAATCATAATTATCCAAATTTTTCCAATGCCATGCAACCCAAATGGACCATGCCAATCGGGTCAAGTACATACCAATTATAGTTATGGACTTAGACACTAATCCAACAAAAACGACTTACCTCTTCCATCAACCCAAAAAGGGACCAAAAGCATAACAAAACAAACTATGAAGAGATCTAAACATATACAATCCAAGATGTAAACTTGATACCTGAGAAAGCTTGCACATAAGATGATGATTCTGGATCCAAAGCCTTCTCACCAAGCAAGGAAACTTCAATCTTCTCTACTTCCTTCACAAAAGGCAAAAATGGGTACCAAAGTCTTCTTAATAGCTCAAGAACACCATAAAGAGGCTTGAGGGTCGATTAAGGATTTTTTATGGCAATGAAGGCTAGTAAAGAGGCCAACCATGAGGACTTAAGGCCTTTATATAGGGTATAACACCCTAAATTTGGGTTTCAACATATCTCACATACGCCCCCACGTACATAAATGTATGCCCATCATACATGTCCGAAGTCCCATCCCAACTTCGCATCAGTATGCTAAGCGTACCAAGTGGTACGCCCCGCATATTCGCTTTACAATTTGTACGCTAAGCATACCTTGTGGTACACCCTGCTTATTGCCTAAAGACCAAAATGCAACTTTTATAATATCAAGGGAAATAAAGAAACACATCAGGATTCAAGTGTTACAGAACGGTTGGGTGTCGATGACAACATGTATTGTTTGGTGGGAGATAAAAAAAGGAAGAAATAAGAAAGGGGTGGGGACGGTGTGTCTTTTTGGACCCATGTATCTAATTATCAATTTCATTTGACAATAATTATAACAGCCGGATTCCAGGTATTTCTTATTTTGACCATTGATATCAAATTAATTTGAAAATTTGGTCCCTAGTGGTGAAAGTGTAAATCTTAAGGAGGGGGTGCGTATGCGGGGGTACGTTGTCCGGGGTCATACCCTAATTTTTAGGGTTTGGACCTTATTTAAGCAACATTATGGAACCAAGACCTTTCCCCTCGTCAACCTCCATATCCTAGAAGAAATCTCATGAAACCCTAGCCCTCTTTTGAGTGTTCTTGAGCCTTATAATGATCTTTTGGTTCTTTTGGGTGGTTCTTGGTGGTGAAGGAAGTTCATTGAATATAGAGTGGTGCATTCAAGTCCTTAGATCCATATTCTACACCTTCTTGTGCATTAATAGAAGGTATCAAGTTCACGCCTTGGATTTCTTTGTTCTATATCTCATTATGTCCATGTTTATGCACTTTTTGGCCCAAAACCTTGGTCTTATGGAGTATGGGCTACTATAGACCATTTGAGCTGTCCTTTTGGGCTTTTAGGAGTGTATAAAGTCATAAAAACTAGATCTTGAGGGTTGAGGTCACCCATGCTTGAGTTGTTGGCCTTTTTATGTAGTTTTGGACTTAGGGTTTGGTATTGGATCCTTTTTAGCCTTGAAAGTTTAAAGTTGTTAACTTTATCGTTTAAAACCTTATTTAGTAATAGATCTGAAGTTTGGACGTTAAGGTCTTAAGGGGTTAAGACTCTTGGTTAGCTTTTGGGACTTTGGCCAGTACGTCAGGCATACTCCTGAGTACGTTACACGTACTGGGTCAGCAACCCGCTTCCAGGTCAACGCACGTACGTGGGTTATATGGGTTGGGTATGCGGGGCGCACGCCAAGTTATGGGCCTCCTTTGATTTTGGGTCACTTTTGGGCTATATGATTTTGGGCCTTGAATATCTTATGGACTTGGGCCATTTTAGAGCTTTGAGTTATACTTAGTTTGGGCCACTTTAGGAATAGTAAAATGGTCTTTCACCATTGGAGTTGAGAATTGTGAATTAAAATGTCGTTTAAGGTTTATGACCGAAATGTTAACTAGGGAATTATTTGATCATATTTTGTGCGGAGATTTCCGGATCAGCAGTCCGAGTATTCACTTGACTTTTCAGCAGATCGAGGTGAGGCTCCTCCCAGTGTTTGGCGGGTCGAAGGCACTAATGCCGGCACATGGATTGTTGTTATCTATATGCTAGTTGTCTATGTGACCTTGCATATGTTATATGCATGTCGGGTGTGGCCTGATGGGTGTGTTGGGCGAGGCCCATCACATGTTGCTGACAGATATGTTCCGAGCGAGGCTCGATGCCGGGTAGGGCCTGTTGGTTGTCAGGTATCGACCATTATACATTTGATATGTATGATATGAAATATTTTGGGGAACTCACTAAGCTTTGTGCTTACGGTTTTCAATTTATATTTCAGGTACTAACAGCTCGAAAGGGAAGAGTTCGGGATGATTGCATTGCACACACACACACACCATGATTTTACATTTATTTTGACTTTGATGATACTTTTATGATGTGTTGTGAATACTTTATGGTTTTGACAAACATGTTTGAATGATGGTTTATATATTATAAAAACAAACTTTTTGGTTTTGAATTGTGGGACGTTACAAGTTGGTATGAGAGCCTTGGTTTGAGGGATTCGGATGTACCCTTAGGTGTGTCTGAACTCAAATTGAGGGTTTATAGATTTTTCATGAATATAAATTTATTAATTAAAGGAATTTCTAATAAAAGAAATGGTGTGGTGCATGCAATCGACCGATCTCAAGTAAGTTTTCCCAAAATACCTATACATGTTTTATGTGATATGCTTTGAATTATGAAATTATGAATTGCATGCTAGACTATAGCTAAGGATTTGTTCAAGATTTTGCATGGTAGAATGATAAGAGAGATGTATTTATATGCCCATTATATGAGCTTGTAGACTTTCATGCTAGTATTGGTTCAGTCAGTGATAGGATGGCCAGTTTAGGTTATGCTTTGATTCATATTACTCAATTCCCGAATATTGCTTGCTTTGTGATTTTAGGAGTTTCTTTTAACATCAACTAACTAGTAAGCGAAGATGCTAAGTTATATATTACAGCAATTAGATAATTTTAGAAGGTTAGGTTTCACCTTATTACACAACTCTTGTCTGATTCCAACCGTTGTAGGGTGAGGCCCTTCATTCAAAAATTATATAGTGTCGGTGATATGTAATTGTGTTCGTAATCTAGCTATAAGGTGTTAGAGGGACTTCCTTCTAGAGCCGATGGTAAGGAGTGGTGTGGTGGTAGCCTTAGGAAAACCTAGGAGGTGATTTGATATCGAGAGCTTTGCTATGGGTTGTTTGGATTGATAGGAAGGTAACATGGGGGAATTCAGGGCGGTCCTTGAGGAAAATACGAATATATATATATGGAAGGTAGTATGGGCCCGAACAAGAAACCAATTTCCATAAAAGACCGAGCTGAGATATTACCAAAATATCCTTTTGGCTCCAAAACACAAATTAAACACCCGGATCATCCAAATTACATCACCCGTCTCTAAATGAGAAACGATTCAGAACAAAGCGTTACATATAAAGTGCTTAAGGTCCAACACCCTAAGTTCTTAACCCAACAAGACATCACAACTCTTACATGGAAGGGATAGAAGGGCCAAGATCATATTTTTATAGTTCATAATAGCTTTATAATGGATAAAGTTTCCAACTTTATCCATTAGAATGGTCCCAACAAACAAGATCTAGTCTTTAAGTCTCAAAGCGACCCAAAAGTTCATCTTTTTTAGTTTAATCCGTTAAGTACAAGTCTCTAACTTTCATATCCGAATCAAGGTCACAAACTTTCAAGATCTAAACTTTATTTACTAAAATGACCAAAAACTCATAACATCCAAAACTAGTTAGATCTAACAAATGCATCATCAAGATTCAAACTTTATACCTCTAGAAGATAGATCAAGGTGAACTTAGTCCAGATCTACAAGCTCCAATGCAACCAACACTTCTCCAAAAAGTTTCTTCATCTCCAAGGTGCACCTGCATACTCCAAAGCACTCAAAAACACATTATTTTTGCATACACGACTTAACTAGGGTTAGGGTTTCATGGAAGGCGTGTTGGAGGGGTGGAGGCTGATAATGGAGTGGGTTTGGGGGACTTAATGAGCTTAAATAGGGATCAAACCACATAAATAGGGTTCGGACACTGATTGTGTATGCCTAGCGTACTTATGCTATGCCCAACGTACTCAGGGTGCCTCGGTACGCCCGACGTACTCCCCTCTCTACGCCCAACGTACTCAGCATAACCCAAAACCAACCAAACTTCAAACAGACATAATTTCTTCGTTCTAACTCCAAAATTGACGTTCTTTATATCCACAGAAAGGTAACGAGAAGCTCTACACTTCTATCAACTCATAATTGCCTTAAAACTTTCCGATAAAAAAAAATCCAAAATTCATCAAAGCCTACACTTTAACGAAATACCCCTTTGGCGCCAAAACACAGACCGAACTCCCGTATCATTCAAATTACATCACCCACACCCAAATGGGTCTAAATCTCTTTTTCCTTAAAGGCCCTAAGCCTGATGATACTCGGTCTTCGGGTCACCACCCCCACATAGGAAACAATCCGGAACAGGGCGTTACATAATGAGGGGCATATGAATCGAACTAGGGACATGAAGGTTGGAGGACAAAGACCTTAACCACTTGAAAAAGCTTAAGCTTATGTATTTTTATCACGAAAGGAATATACATACATACATTCGATTCAATTTTGGGTTTACTCAGTTTATTATGAATACAAAACGAACCCAAACTGATTTTTTTTTGGTTTTAAGAAATATAAACCCAAAACCAACTGTTAAGGTTTGGTTTTGGTTTTTTTAATTTCAATTTTGTCGATTTTTTTTTGGTTTTTCGATTTTCAGGTTTGGTTTTACGCATCCCTATTTTTATTTTGGCAAAATTTCATACATATCCTTGCAAACAATAACAATTACGTATATATCCTTTGAAAGTTTATAATTACTTATATATCCCTATTAACATATTAAATTCTCATTTATATCCAATCTTATAATCTAATAATATATAAATCAATTTAATATAAAAAAATATATTTCTAAATCAAAAATACATATAAACTTACCAAAATCCCCTTTTCTAAAATAAAGATTAAATTTAAATAATTATGAGAAAGTTAGCAACGTGATTCTCCTCCTGATCATACGTCTACAATTCTGATCATACGTGTACAATTGATTCTCCTGATCGACAACCTGATTCTCCTGATCATTCGTCTACAACTGATGCTCCTGATCATACGTCGACAACCTGATACTCATCGTCATACATCAACAACGTGATTTTTTTTATCATCTATCAACGGTTTGGGTCTCCTTCCTCACGTCTTCTTCATCATCACGTTTCTTCATTGCAGTGGACTAATCAAGTCCGTTTTTTTATCATAGGTAATTCCTTTTTCTGATTTAATTAATTTTGGTTGTACATTTGATTAGTTTTTGCATTTTGTTCACTGTAATCTCGTTTTTCCTTCTCCTCCTCTTATAAGGGCAGCAAATAATCTGTTTTTTATTCAATTACTTTTGATGGATGATGAGATTGATACACCGACAAGGGAAATAAGTGCTCAATCACCGATAATTGAGTAAGTTCTTGCAATCAAGATGAATGATACTTTATGTGGCACTTCAATTCCATTAATTTTTCTTTTCATTATGGTTGTCAGGGCTTTAATATCAAAATACAAGTTTAAACTAAAATATGGAGGCTTCTTTCGGTTAGCGAGGAACTCGTGTAGGCAAGTATATTGTTTTGGATCTACAAAATCGCTCTATATAGACACATGTTCGTATGACTTAGATCATCTAGTTGAAGAGGTGAAAAAACATTATCCATCACAAAGTGATATTGTTTTGTCAATAGTATTTGTTGACAAACATGCAAAAGAGCAATGCTTTATTGAACTTGATAATGATGAGAGGTTCATGGTGATGCTTAGCATGTATAATGAGGAGAAAGAAGTAACAATTTATGCGATAACCGAAAAATTAAGATATAAGGTTAAACAGTTTAGTTCTCAAGATCACGTTATTGATGAACCTGATGATGAAAATGAGACAGACTCAATTTGTCCGAGTCAAGAAAGCTATCATAGTCCTCATAATTCCGATAATGAAACTGAGCTTCTAGATTATGGTGAAACTTATGCATATAGTAAGTCAAATCCATTTATGAAAGTGAATTCTAGATTCCCAGGTGTAATTGCTTTTAGAAGAGCATTAAACCATTATGCACTAATAAATGAATTTGAGTATAATATTGAGAAAAGTGATTTGACAAGACTTACAGCATGTTGTGGAGATAAAGAGTGCAAGTGGAGAATTCATGCTTCTGTTACACAAAATGGAGTTACTTTTGAAGTAAGTATGAAATTTGAGAAATACTACATTTGTCGACATTGTTGTTATGTTAACATAATTATATGTTTTTATGCAATTTTGTAGGTTAAGAAATTTGTAGAAACTCATTCTTGTACTCGAAGCAACAAGTGTGGTAACAAACATGCCACTCAAGGATGGATTGCTGATGTTGTAACCGACAAGTTGAAATCTGAAGGCGATGTCTCTCCTGCCGACCTAAAAAAGTGGCTTATGCATAACTACAATGTTGAAGTGCCATATATGAGAGTATTTAGAGGAAGAGAACAAGCTTATACTTACATGTATGGAAAGTGGGATGACTCTTATGTACATATATATGATTTTAAACAGGAACTTGAAAAGAGAAACCCAGGAAGTGTCGTGGAGATTGATTTACAGACAGTGGGTGACAAGAAACATTTCCTACGCTTTTTTATATCATTAACAGCATGCTCCAATGGGTTTCTTGTTGGTTGTCGTCCTTACATTGGGCTTGATGCATGTCATTTGAAAGGGAAATTTAATGGTGTGTTAGCCGCTGCCACAAGTATAGACGGCAACAATGGTATGTTTCCAATAGCCTATGTTGTGCTTGAGTCAGAGAATACAAAATCATGGACCTGGTTTCTCAAGTCACTAGAAAAAGCGATCGGTACACCTAATGGTCTTGTTATCTCCTCTGACATGCAAAAAGGGTTGGAAGTAGCTATTACACAGGTTTATCCTAACGTTGAGCATCGAGAATGCATAAGACATTTGTGTAGCAACTTCAAGAAACATTTTCGAGGTGACTTTTTCATGAGCAAGCTATGGGATGCTGCAAATACCTACTCTGTTAGTAAGCATGATAGATTGTTAAAAGAAATTGCTAGTAAACGTGAAGATGCAATTGCATATTTGAATGAGCACCATAAAAAGATATGGAGTAGAAGCAAGTTTGGCACACTTGTCAAGTGTGATTACATTACCAACAATATTTCTGAAACTTTTAACTCTTGGGTAGGTGACATACGTTATAAACCGGTGCTAGATCTCCTTGATGCAATTAGAGAAAAGCTTATGGAACGATTTGACAAGAAAAGGAGTAAGGTGAAAAAATGGAAAGGTCCACTAGTTCCAAAAGCAAGGGACTATCTCAAGACAATCACTAAGGCAAGTTAAGGAACTATATATACATATATTTTTTGCATTAAACATGCATACTTTTCCTGATATTACTTTGTGTTTGTTTTATTTTCTCATATAGAATTTGGGTGAATATCAAGTTTGTAGAAGCAGTGACAATAAAGCAGAAGTGAACTACAAAGAAAATCGTTGGGATGTTATATTAGATGAGAAAAATGTAGCTGTCGAGAATGGCAAGTAACAGGCCTTCCATGTGTGCATGCAGCTGCTTTTATTGCTTTCACAAGGGAGCCTAGATGGGACAAATACGTTGATACATATTTCACAGTTGGGAGATATAAAGAAGCATATGCTTTAGAAATTGGTCCAATGCCTGGGAAAGATCAATGGGTGCATATAGACACAGTCGATAAGATATACCCACCTATTATAAAACGGCCACCTGGACGACCTAAAAAGAATAGAATTGTAGCACGTGGTGAGCCCAAGAAAAGACATAGATGCACGCGTTGTGGTATGTATGGACACCATGGAAAGAGTTGCAAAAATCCAGCGCCTCAAGGGTTTGACGAAGCATCCACTAGCAAGAGGAAAGAACAAAAATGATCATGAGTTTTTGTTATGATTTTGATTACATTTTAGTTATTTAATGAGCTCTATATGGATTGTTTATTTTTTTTTTTCCTGCACGGTAGGATTTATCATGGGAAAACCTTTAAAATTTTGATCTAATATATATTTATTTATTTTGGGACCATATTTTTAATGAATGTCTGCCACATTGATTTTTTTAGTAATGAATTTGTGCAACATGGACCATTTTGTAAAAATATTCTTCCATATGGACTGTTTCTGTAATGAATTTCTACGACAACAACCAATTCTGTAAACATTGTCTGCCAAATGGACTATATCTGTAGTGAAGTTCTGCCACATGGACCAATTTTGTAAACATTGTTTAGCACAGGGATCTTTTCTGTAATGAATTTCTACCATACGGACTGATTATGTAATGAATTTATGCCACAGGGACCATTTCTGTAAGCATTTTCAGCCACAAGGACCATTTCTGTAAAACATTGTCTGTCACATGGACCTTTTCTGTAATGAATTTATACCATAGGGACTGATTATGTAATGAATTTCTGCCACAGGGACCATTTCTGTAAGCATTTTCAGCCATACGGACCATTTCTGAAAAACATTGTCTGTCACAGGGAGCTTTTCTGTAATGAATTTATACCATAGGGACTGATTATGTAATGAATTTCTGCCACAGGGACCATTTCTGTAAGCATTTTCAGCCATAAGGACCATTTCTGAAAAACATTGTCTGTCACAGGGAGCTTTTCTGTAATGAATTTATACCATAGGGACTGATTATGTAATGAATTTCTGCCACAGGGCCAATTTTTGTAAGCATTTTCAGCCACATGAACCATTTATGTAAACATTGTCTGCCATAGGGACTGTTTCTATAATGAATTTCTGCCAGAGGGACCATTTCTATAAGCATTTTAAGCCAAAGGGACTATTTCTGTAAACATTTTCAACCACATGGTAAACTATCGACATGTTACCAAATTATCATCACCTCGGTAAATTAAGAAATAATAGCAACTTTTATTTTCCTGAATTGCTAAAATGGATTAAACATTAAAAAACAGCAGGATGCTGTGAATGTTACAATACAGAAAATTAAAATCTACAAAACTTAGATGAACATAAAGAAAATCAACTAAAACTGGATGGAAAAAGACTAATCTAAAAAAATAACACTCTGCTTTGACAAGAGAACAACAACAACACCAACTCCTTAGCATCTTCGTTTGAAATAAAAAAACCTTTGTTTGGCTTTTTCTTGCTAAGATTTTTAGAAATAGCAATCTACTTGTAGTGGTGTTTCAAAAATAACACTCTACTTATGAGATGGTTTCCTGATTCATACATGAATAGTACCCTACTGCAAATGCAACACCTTTTTTGTATCAACTAATCTTGGCATGTCATGATAACAAGAGCTTGATTCCATGTGATTATTATATACGACTCGATCGTTTTAACTCCAATAGTTGGAACATGGTTTAATCAATCTTCATCGGCTTCCCTCACTTGTGCTTCGATGTAAGGATCCCGTACGTAATGTTCGTAAGGCATGGAGCTTCTATGGGATTGCGTACATTAACAATCTTGGCAATCTGATATGAAGCTGTTAGTTACGACTTATATATATAAACTTTATAAATATTTGACCATAAAGTAGGATGCTAAAACTAAACGAATATATGAATATGATACTTCACTTCCACAAACCATTCACCATTTTTCGTTCCCCATTTTAACCCTGAATCCTAATTTTAAATTACTAACAATCATGACCTTTAATGCTAAAAGGGTCTGCAAGCTACAATACCAAGTTCAAAATCATCATCATCTTCAATTACCTTTCCAGAATCATAAATATAATACATAAATCCAACAAGAAATGACAGAAAGATTGATTACCTGCTGTTGGAATGAAAGGGTGGTAATTGGTGTAAATTGTTGAAATGTTTTAAGATTAGGTGTTTGGGAACTGTATAAATCTTTTGCCAAATGAGTGGCACATGTAACAAAACTTGAACCGGATGAGAAATCAAGAAGGGCCTAAAACATAAAGTCCAGGAGAAGCTACTTCTACAATTAGATTATGATGTGGGAACTGCAAGAAACATACAATGATAGTTGATGAACTATAACAAGCCCTAAATGAAAACAATACTTGCCTTGTGATGAAAAAGAACTTTCTTTTGAGGGGTCTTACAGTTTTCATTGACATAAAATTATAAGTTGAATGAAGAGAATCATCAGGTGTAAGGAAGAATTCTGATCAGTAATCAATTGCGTACAAAGACTTGTTGCCGAGGTGTCTTGCAATGCTTTTGATACCATGGAAATTCGTCATTAGGTTGCCTGAACCCGTTTCTCTTGATACTTGATGCCAATTTTTGTACATTCGACCGACCAAGCACAGTTCCAAACCTAAACAAAGATGCCCCCATTTGCAGTGATCCAAAGAGACAAAGAAACACAATTTGAAAAATTTGCAACCACATTGTAACACAAGCAAGCATCTTTAAATTCCAAACTTAATTCTCATCCTAAAAAACCCCCAAATGGTATCAATATCGTAGAGAATTTCTCAAAATTTGCATACAATAGACAAAATTCCCATTTGGGGAAAAGCATGGAATCAGGTTTTTCTTCATTTTTTCGAGCAAATTATCGAAGAAAATGATGACATGAAATCGTAATCTTCTGTGGGTTTTTCGTTTTCGTGGATAATTCAAAATCCCAGTTGATAAAATTGACATGAGGTACCATGAATCAAAGCGGATTGTGGGATTGCGATTCATGATTATGAACTCGTAAACAGTTTGAGTCGATTTAAATGAGTGAGGACAAGATTATGAGTGAGGAAGAGATTAGGAAGAAGGGAGAAACCAGTGCCAACGAACAAGGGCGAAAGGTAACAAGAGAACACGAGGATGGAGACCGGTAGATGAGAGGGAGTGATGGAACTCGGTTTTGGTGGTGCTTCTCAGTGAATGGGGATGGCTGACGACTGAGAGACCAAAATTTCCCCCCAAAAGCTGATTAACAATAACATAAGAGATTTTAATTTGGGAGATATTTAGAAAGGGTATTTTGGTAAGTTTATATGTATTTTTGATTTATAGATATATTTTTATATTAAATTGATTTATATATTATTAGATTATAAGATTGGATATAAATGAGAATTTAATATGTTAATAGGGATATATAAGTAATTATAAACTTTCAAAGGATATATACGTAATTGTTAATGTTTGCAAGGATATATATGAAATTTTCCCTTTTATTTTTATGTATGTTTACTACGTATAAATGTGGTCACATATAATACGTTTTCATTTCACAATATCTATTTGAGCTAATTAGTGGTTTCGATCTTATATATTTATCTACCAACCAAAAAATGCAAAGATACGTAACTTTTATCACTACAATCTTCAAAAGTCAACTTACATAACAGATTACTGTCGCCGCAACACACGATGAGAAAAATCCGAGTTTCATTTTAAAATAAAGTTGATTTCCATCCATTTTATGTGTTATATTCTTTAATCCCTAATTACAATATTTAGTTATAACTTTGAAACCAAAACTTTTTGATTTTTATCAAATATATCAGTTAATTTGTATCATTTTATTTTTATATTTTATACAACAATAATATATAATGTTTGTTCAAGAATTGTTAATTATTTATAATATAATCATAAAAGTATTGAAATTTTTTTTTTTGAAGTTTGAAAAATCAGTTTATTTAAATTATATTTTATTTTAATAACATGCAAACGATAAAAAGCAAAATGTACGATTATTTTTTCAGATTGCATGGTTCACTCTTTTCTACAATAGAGCTCGATAGATGTGATCCCAAAACAACAAATATTTTGTCTTTAAAAAACAAACACCTTATACCCATCGAAATATGATTTGACCCGTTAGAGAATCAGATTGGCTCGCCCCGCCCCCGACCGGTCATATATTCCCTGCGAAACTGGGTCTCGTGTATGGCATCAGAGATCCCCGTATGGCTACAAAGCGGGTAAGGGTTGGGGTTGTTTGACAATCGTGTTGTGTCCGGGTTGGCATGTAAAATACACCAACCGGAACACGACCCATTTAACTATACAGGTCACGAGTTGACGGGTTTGGAACATAAACGCATGTATGACACGTCAACCCATTTATTTATACGGGTTCTCGGGTTGGTGAGTCAGATTCGGGTTCGTGGGTAAGTTTTTGGTTATTAGCTTTCCCAGTTAACACTTAACAAATTACATAGAAAATATAATCAAATAAAACTTATGCATATTGATATAAGGAAAGTAGGGTAAATTTTATAGTTTTATTTAACGGTTCATTTTAAGTAAATATATTTGTGTCCTTAGTTTTCCCCGGTTAACATTTAATATATTACATAGATAACAAATTACTCATTACTTCATAGTACATACGTGTGTAATGTGTTTGTGTGAACAAAACGCTGGCAGTAAAGAAGTAAGGAAGTGTAGGGTAACAACATCAAATTGATCATAGGTTGGATCCTACTTAATAGAATAATACTTTATATATATATATATATATATATATATATATATATATATATATATATATATATATATATATATATATATATATATATGTTCAAATGAGAACCCCTAAAGATTATGAATCGTAGTAACCACTTATTTTGGTCTATTCTTTCACACTTATTTTGCAATAAAACTTTCCCAAACCCTCACAAATTCTCCAAACAACACAAACCCAACACCAATTCAGCCACCTGCCGCCTATTGTCGCCGTTATCTACCACCTTGCGTCGTCGGAATGTCGAGTAGCCATGGTTTTCACTTCATATCCATCGTCCACTGCCATTGATCTCAAATCTGGAGTGAAAAGCTCCATCACCGAAGATCACCACCGACAAAGCACTACTTCGTCTGATCTATTCAGATCAAATCTGGTCGGATCTTCACTACAACCCTTCAGATCTGTCGTCAACAACGATCGCCGCTACATCCTTCGTCATCCTCCACCTCCACTCCGTCAGATCAACAACCGCATCCAACTCTTTTTCTCTCTGATTTCCATAGAACCACCAAATATGCATCATATCTCACTAGATCCGATGTGTTTTTTCATTTTCTGACTAACCACCACCGATGAACCATCATTTCTTTCTCATACTATTGGTGCACCAGATCTCGCGATTAACGAAGTTCTAAATGCCAGATCTACTACCTAACACCAGATCTTCGTCAAATCTGATGTGTACGATGCTTTTCATGTATGGATCAGGTGTATCTGGTGCATTTCATGTTGGCTTGCATCAGATCTAATTTTTGAAGATAAATCTTCAAAAAAATCAGGTATGTCGATTTTTATAGATAAATCGCATTTAAGTTTTGTTCTCTACTTGTTTTTTCTACTTGCATATGTTGTAGATCTCTATGATATAGCTTTTTTTATTTGTTTGTTTTTTCTATTAAACTGTGAATTTGATGTTTTAATCTCTCAGTTGTCGTATAATTTTGTTAATCTTAGTTTTAACTGCTATTAAGTTGTGAATGTATAATTTTTTTTGAATTAAACTTCGAATTTATTATACTAACTTGTGAATTTTCTATATTCAATTGTGTATTAACTGTAATAAGTGTTTTAAGCTGATAATAAGGATGTGAATACTACTTTTTGTGTATAAAAATGTGAATTTAGTATACTAACCTGTGATTTTGTGTTTTAAACTGTGAATTGATTGCATTAAGCTTTGAATTTTCTTTTTAAACTACGAATTGACTGCATTAAGCTGTGAATTTTCTGTTTGAACTGTAAATTGACTAGATTAAGTTGTAAATTATGTGTATGAAACTATGACGTTACTAGTATTAAGCCATGAATTTTGTGTATAAACTTTGAATTGACTATATAAAGAGTGTTAAGTTGAAAATATGGTTGTGGATGCATATTTTTTTTTTGTATACTTTGAATTTTGTGTACTAAACTGTGATTTTGTGTTTTAAACTGTGAATCGACTGCATTAAACTATGAATTTTCTTATTAGACTATGAATTGACTATATTAAGATGAGAATTTTGTGTATTAAATTATGAATTGATTGTATTAAGCTGTGAATGAATTGACATTAAGTTTGTGATTATTTTATAATCTTTTTGTTTGCTTTTGAAATAATGTAAATTTTATTCACGACTTAATATATTAAATTCACAATTTAAAATATGAATGATTTATGTATCAATTTTGCTGTTAATTTTCTTATGAACATATTTATTTTTGTGATGTATAAGTATGTAAAAATAAATTAGTTTTAATAATAGTTTTGCTTTAAATTCAAAATGAGTGAAATAAATGGTTTTATTAGACTATAAATTTAGTATTTAAGTTATTAATGCATAACTTTATTTACAAATATGATTTAGAAGAAAATGATGGTTGCGATGTTGGTACAAGTGGTTGGTGGCAGCGTGTGGTGGTGGTGGTGGTAGAGTTTGAATTTTTGATTTCTTTGAGTTTGTGAATTATTGTAAAATGATTTGTATTAAGTTATGAATTAAACTATAAATGGACTCTATAAAGTCGTAATTTATATAAGTTTTGTGTTCAAATATGATAGCATATAAGAATGAAAATATTACATTGCAAAAAGTACAATTTTGCCCTTTCTATATCAAAAAGAGAAAAAAAATGATTTTCGCATGTTTAATAAGAATATCATGTAAATATTTACAAACTAATGGGGTTCTTAGGGTTCTTAATCTTTTGTGGTTCTCATTTTAACCACTCCATATATATATATATATATATATATATATATATATATATATATATATATATATATATATATATATATATATATATATATATATATGGGAAAATGGAATATAAGGCTGTGATGTATGTATGCTTGGGTATAGAACCCTTCAAAACTACACCGTTTTGTGGAAAAACCCACCAAATCATGTTCTCAGCTTATACGAGTTTTTTCCATGCATATCCTTTGTTTCCTTCTCTAACTCTGCTAACAATCTTCTCTATATTGCTCATCCTAAACCCTAAACCCAATTGTAATCGTAACTCCCATCGTCTGCAATACAAATTCTCCAAGTCAAATCGGCAGATAGTTCTCTGTGTACAATCAAATTGATTTAAGGTAAAAACTCTTGCTTCCCAATTGTTCGTTAGTATGATATTTAGAAATACATATATTTACTTTTTGTTTTGGTTTCATTCATTCGGCCTCAAATGCAATCATCATATAATAATAATAATAATTAGTTTTTTATCATTATCATCACGTGCTATGAATTTTGCAATACATACACAGCACATGTAGAGCCAATAATTCCAAAAGCTTCTTGAAAGTGCTTTATGAGGCAAAGCTTCATAAAACCATTAAGTTTTAAATCTTTAGGGACTCAATGAAAAAGATTTAATTCAAATACTAAAATTAGAGCTTTGTGAGTCAAAGATGAAAGAAAGTATCGATTATAACAATATGGGCCATAATATTAATTTCGTGTTCAAGAGAAATAATTTCAAACACCAAAATTAGAGAAAAACTAAAATACCAATCCCGTGTTATGTTATTTTGTTGTTAATTTTGAATAAATTAATGAAATCTTGAATATGATGAATTTGTAACACTTTTTTTCAATGAAAGAAAGACAGAAACAGAATTAACCCTCTATAATTGTCAATTTATCAATGTTTATACAGTATGAGTTTTTACTAATGGGTGATGCCTTGTGTATCTGGTACAGGACAGGCAAAACACCATGATATTAGAAGCTCAGGTTGTTGATGATCCATTACAAACAGATACAACCGAAGATGTTGATGTAAGGCCCGCAGATCCGGGCTAGGCAATAAGTGACGAAAACGACTTTTCGACAGAAGCTTATAAATAATTTGAACCAAGTTGTAGTATACGTCACTAGGTTTCCGTACATATAAAGAACGCGGAAATCTGAGTTATAACGAAGATGTTATGACATGTGGAAGTTTCGCGACGGAACCGGCTCGATACCGGGAGGCGTAAATAGTGAATTTACGATAGAGCGAGATTTAGCCTTGGCGCTCTAAATGAAAGTCGTAGAATATGTTAAACTAAGAACTTCGATAAAAAGAACGCCAAAATTTGACTTCGTATGAAGAAGTTATGATTTTTCGAAGTTTTAGATTAGTAGTGTACAGCCCGAAACTCGAATATTAGATCGAGCGAGTTTTAGCCGACATGACCTGAACAAGAATCGAAGATCTCGTTAAGAGTAGCATAACGAGAAAAAGATGGGTGAAAACGGACGTCGGATGAAGAAGTTATGAGGATTTAATGGACCAATCTTGTCCCGGCCTGTTAAAAATATAACTTTAAAAATAAAGTCAAAATTAGCCGACAGAGTCTAAACGAAAGTTGTAGAGTACGTCTCCACCTACGCGTGGATATAAAGAACGTCAGAAACGGAGTTCGTATGAACGAGTTGTAAAATATAATAGCATATTTACGTATTAAAATAAAGTATAAATCATATATACGTATACATATATATACAAATGTATATATCATTAGAAAGGTATTGACGATGCGGTCATTATAAGACTATTGTTGAGTATTGTTGACATTAGTTTAGTGCAAATATCGTTAAATCTATTTAAAATAGTATTATAAAGGGGTGTTTAGTTATTTATATAACTATAAGGTCATTAAGTAATTATGGAGGGTAGTTTTTGTAAATTCAATTACTATAAATAAGAGGCTTGGGCTCTCATATTTCTTGCACCATTCTCTTGATTCAAGAGTCTTTCTCTCCTTATCCCCCGAGCATTTCGGTCCCTCGTGATTCGACTTCTCTTTCTGTAGTTTTAGTATAGTAAGGTGAGCGCTGAAACGCTGCACGAATCTTTCTTAGAAAGATTCAGCGACGAAGTTCTGCCCCTACAGAGCCCGACTCCTAGCTAAAATTCCCTTGTAAGTAAGTTATGCTTACCCTATTTTAAATATAGTTTATATTTAAAATTAGTATTGTTATTATAAATTTATAATAAATATTTGAGCTATTATTATGACTTATATAAGTGTCGTTATAATATCTTTTTAACTACTCGCGGTACGGGGAATCTGGTTTAAAGAGCCGCATAGGGTTGTTGGATTTCAGAAGTGCCATATGCTAAAATGGTCCTGCCCTCCGGTGTTTTATGTCTGGCCCCTGTCTGTACATAGTGGTTGGAAAGTATTGTTTAAACGCTTATATAATAATAATAAGACTAATAATTAGTCACGGTAAATATTAGACTAAAATCTAGTGGTAATAATACTAGGTTTCGTCGAAGGAAATTATTTTAAAGTAAACGAAGCGCTGTCCGAGTACCGAGTCACCACCTTCTCAAGTGAGTGCATAGTCCCTTTCATCTTACACATAGATATGAAGTATTTTAATATAAATTACGTGCTGTGTGTGCATATTGTCTGAATACTTGCTGTCTATGCTGGGTGGAAGATTTTTATACATGTTTTAAATGATTTAAACTGTATATGTATTTTATATCTACAAAATGTGTTGGGTAAAACATGGGTAGATGAAATAGTTGTTTTGTGATAACAAGATGGGAGACATCAATGTTGTCAGTGATCCAGTCATCTAGTGGAGTATAGATGATGACCATGGACGATACTAGACGGTCCGGTGGAACTCTAGTAAGCTCGTAACCTGTAGGTGTTTTTGAACTAGGTGTTCATTAGGTATTTTGAACTGAGTGTGTTCACTATGTATCTTTGAACTGAGTGTGTTCACTAGGTATTTTGAACTAAGTGTGTTCACTAGTTACTTTTAAACTAAGTGTTTACCAGATGTTTTGGACTACGTGTTCACCAGTTGTAATCTATAAGCTTTGGTAACGATGGACTTCGTGCCGATTCCTTAGGATAATCCTTATGAATGAATGAACGAGAAATAGCTGATTCATAGGGTAGATCCTTAAGAGTAAAGAAGATAATGGGGATGGGTAATTGGGTTTAATTGTTTGATTGTTTGAACATAATAATTATATTATTGTGGGTTGAAAACCCTATGTACTCACCAGGTTTCCCAACCTGACCCACTCAGTTTATTTATATCATAGGTGTTGATATGAAGTCACATTACACTGAGAGATTAAAGAAATGTAGATCACTAGTGTAAATAAATGTAAGTTCTGTTTATGCTTATGTTTCTGTATTGACAATGACATCCCAAATGTTTTAAAATGAATAAAATACGTTTCTTCGAAAATGTTTTAATAACGTATTTATCGTGTTTTTCTGGGAACAAATTCCGCAACATTTTTATGAAAAGAAGTACTCTGACTTTTATAAGGCATAAACAAAATCGGTCTTTTCTGGCCGTGAAAATGGGGATGTCACAGTTGATGAGGATATGAACCTTGGTAGTGATGTATATGAACCTATAATTCCAGCCACTAGCCCTTTGACCTTAGGATGGACTAAATGCCAAAAAAAACTGAACACATATGAACTAATAGCTTATAAAACATAAAATGGATGGACTAAGTTCCAAAATTACCAACATCGAGGGTTAGAAGCAATTAACTTTCAGTGAATTAATGTTGAACACTTATGTACTTCTACAATTATAAAAAAAATATCGATATAACAATGTACTTTCAAGACGTCAAATATCCTCATAGTATTGTCAATGAGAGATCATAATTCGATTTCGTTTTTGAACATGATGTCACTTGTTTTCTATTCCAGACTTACAAACAATGGAAATAATGAACCAAGTTTTATTGAAGTATTAAAACAAATTACAATAGTGAATGTACCAATTCGCTAAACACTATAAACATTTATAGGAATGCAATAGATGTCCTGCTAAAATCACAACTTAGATGGAACTTTTGATCTTCTGTTTTCTCTTTCGAAGAATCTTGATGTGTATGTGGGTTTTTTCATTATAGAGACGGTGTTATACCTGCAAGAAATTTTTTATCATAAGCCCGTCTACTAATTGGTTTTATAATCTCCAATTCATCAGTGCTTATTCACTCTTTATGTAGAGGATGACAAGGACTTCAGATTGATACGTTCAATCACTAACTAGTACCAAAAAGGAAGAGTAAAAAAAAGAATAAATAGTATGTCTCATTTTAGATATACATGAGGTTATGTAAAGATACACATGAATGTTAAATCTCTAACCAGGACTTGTTGAAGCAGACCCACGAAAGGTTGAACAATATAACCTCATATAACGACTTGTCTCTTTGACATATCATCGAGCACCTCTCGTGCACTCGGTAGATCATCATGTTTACTAAAGATACTGAAAGCAAATAATGGAAATTCCCTGTGAAAATGTTTGCTAATATATTAGACTTAAATCTCCCAACCTTCCTGCTCAATATCTTCGAATCCAAAAAAGAACCAAGAGGCTTCAAATATTCTCTAATTTTCGTTATCAGTCAATGCCCAAACCGACCCCAATGCACGTGAATTTGGAAATAGATGCAGGTCAAAGAGAAAGGTAGAAGAAAAAAGATGATGTCAAATTCGAATTAGGTGGTTACTTTGTTGAAATCAAAAAGTAGGGGCACCGAATAGCAGGTCATATAAAACACAATAATCAACAAGTCTTGACAAAAGGTATAAGGAAAGAGGGAAAATTAGCAGGTAGGGAAGAACGAAAGAGAAAAACAACGTAATCAAATTCTCAGCAGGTAGTTTTTTATGGAAATTGAACAACATGGAATCAAATAAGGTATCTATAATTACAAAACATGTGGTTTTAAAGAAACCGTATAACAGGGGAACGAGATTTGACAACGTCATCACAAAACGGTGTGGTTTTGAAGGGTTCTATACCCAAACATAAATACGTTACAGCCTTATATTCCCTTTTCCATATATATATATATATATATATATATATATATATATATATATATATATGTATGTATAATCTTAAACGGGTTGACGGGTCAACCCGTATATTTTTTGGCAAACCTATATACGACCCGTTTAATAAACAGGTTGATGTGTTGAAAAACTCAACCCAAACCCATTTATTTTCAAATCGATTTTATGTCGGGTCACGAGTCGTATCAAAAATTGTCAGGTCTAGGGTTAGGTATTGTATTCCTCAACCTAACAGCCATCCCTGCTTTATTTTGCTTTTAAACTACGCATTACATATTGTACTTTAGGTCATGTATTAGAGTTTTAACAAAAGTCTAATACACTAAGTTAACATTTACCAATTAAAAATAGTAGTAAATTTATCCGGTGTCATGTTCCTGTTCCGTCATTCCCTCCTAGACTTGGTAATGGGCGGGTTTGGAGCGAATCGACCTTGATCCAAACCCTTTTTAACAAATTTCAAAATTCGATCCAAACCCGCGCCGTAACCCGCAGGGTTTTGAATAATCAAACTCATAACCTTATCCACTGAATCAACAAATTTTTACTTAAATTATAAAATCACATTTATTAAATAATATTGTTGGTTTAGAAAACACATTATGTACTCGAGGACTTTCTATTGAATAAAAATCATTATTTTAGTTACTTCCGATTAGTTTTTGGCCGTCGATCGCATTGATAGAAAATAGCAATTACAAACTTTCTTCCGGTTGATAAATGACTTATTGATTTATAAATGAAATTGATGATTACATGATGAAATATAAGTGAAATGAAATCATGACTCTTTTGGGAGAAGACTGGAAGTCTAAAAGTTGAATCATCGAGTTCTATGTAAAAACAGTTTAGTCTTTGGTTTTTTCTCTTTGGATTTCCAATTAGAATTATATGTAAACTTTAAGCAATATAAAATATAAATGTATAATTCTAAAATTTATATGAGACGGGTTATAAACGGAGTGGATCGGTGATGATCCATACCGACCCTTTTAATAAATGGGTTAGCGGGTACGGGTCGTTAACGGGTAAGCAGATAAAAAACTATGCTCCAAACACTATAATTGTTAAGGGTTTGGATCGGATCAGGATCAAAACTCGCTTCATTGCCAGGCCAATTCCCTCATGTGTTCCTAAGAGTCGCCGTCGGCACTTACCATTGACCATTCTTCTTCGATTCTTCGCTAGAATTCATTGGCTCTTCATAAAGGTAAGCTTACACCTCTGTAATTGGTTTAAGTGTTTTATATGTTTTAAATTTTAATGATTTGAATATTTTGACTGTTCATTGTAAAACTTTTATCGGACTTTGTAACTATCATTTTAAAGGATTTTAAAATACTCTTATAGATTGTTGTGATTGGAACCATTTTTTTTACATCCAAAAATTACTTTAATGTTGTGTCAACAAAAAATTACTTTTTTTTTTGTGATTTATTGTATAAAAAACTAACGTTTTGTATTTGCTATTGGGGATAGGCAGGAGATAAGGCCAATCTTCAAATGGGATTAAATTTGATTCTTGGGGACATGGATAGGGCAGGAGACACGGGGACAACCAACCTTGCCCCATTCCTGACCGTTTTCCATCTTTTGGTTATAGAAGGGTTTGGGAAAAAAAAATTAAGAGTCTTACCTTTTATGTCTAAAAAAATCTAAGAGTCTTACTTTTATGTCTATAATTATTCGTACCAATTAAAATTATGACAAATTATCATTCAATTTAATTATTTCTACCTATTAAAATTATGACAAATCACCATTCAATTTAATTGTATTTGATATATTCCTAATATAGCCTTAATGGGTTAGTTAAAAAAATATTAAATGATGACACTTATTATAATTTTATTTGGTAGAAATATTTATAGGCATAAAAAATAGAAAACAATTTAATTTTTCTTTTTCTAAATAACCCAAGAGCTTATCTAAATAAAATAACGAGAGTGTTTGGGGGTATTTCTCCTATGTGGATCGTAGTGCTTGCCCATGAGGCCATGACATCGAAGGATTGCAACACTATCGATATATATCCATTACCCCAGATTCTAAAGGTACTATACCGCTTGAGTTGAGGATGTCAATTATTATTATTATTATTATTATTAGTTGCTCTATAAGTTCGCCTAATTCATCTTGCCGTTTATACTTTATATCATGGAAAGACAAGGCCGGCCTAGGGTGTGCAAGGTGTGCAGTCGTATAGGACCCGAATTTTAGCTACATTTTCTATTTAATATTTATATTAATAATATGTTATTTGTAATTCAGCACAAAATTCTTTGAGTTCAGTTGGCCAAAGGCGTCGTCGTATCATTACTTACATTTTAAACAACCCGTGTTCGATTCTTCCGGATCACTTTTGATGTCATTTTACATTATCCATATTTAGATGAGCATGCATGATAAATTGATAATAGAGGTGATCTGTCAAAACATGTGGGCTTCGATGGGGTGAGATAGATATATTTTAAACTCAAATTATTAACCAATAGACCTGTGTCAAATGTTTAAATTTATACATTTAAATGTAAGAAATGCAAGATACTTTTATAGTTTAAGGAATCTATACAAAAATATCATATAATATAATAACGTATTTTTTGGTTACGAAGTTACAATTTTTGTAGAGGATATGCATTTTTTTTCACAAATATGAGCCTATTATATAACATGGTTGAAAACGAATTCTGAATTGATTAGTGAAATGAGGAAAGAATTTTACATTTCATTATAATTTACTTAAAAAAAACTATTTCTATTAGCAAAGTTATCTACATTTTTTTAAATGGTTAAATTGGTTATAAACTAATGCTATTAACATCGTTTATTTTTGCAACAAAAAACTTTATTTTATTTAATGTTTTGTTTATAACTACTAAGGACGGTTCTATGAAGGTGTTTGGTGTTGTTGTTACTAACCCATCGTCGATTTGTCGCAAATGTGTTGGAATTAGATGGCATGTGTTACGCTTCTATTTACCGTCGATGAATATTTCTAAATGAACGGTGTTCTTTTTACTCATTGTCACTAATTATATTAGTGAAGGTCTAGCGATGGCCTGATAGTCGTCGAATATTATAGTATAGTAAATAAAAAAGTTATATTTAAGGGTCCATTTTAAATTTTCGCACAGGGCCTTCAAAATCAACGGACCAGCCCTGTGGAAAGAAATACAAATTATCTCATTTGACATGGTTTTTGACCTACTTAAAACTTATTTTGTATCAAAAAGTCACATATTCATTTTCATACTCTTTAAGTTATATGATATAATCGCTTATCAACTAGTGGAACATAAAGGAACTAGACTAAACAGAAAGTCAAACGATACAATTATATAAAGACAAAACTGCACAAATGGTCCCTGTGGTTTGCTGAAAATTGCCACTTTGGTTCAAAAAGTTTTGGACTAGCACCACAGGTCCAAAGTTTTCATTTTCTTGCGAGTTTGGTCCAATTTACTTTAACAATTTTTGTAATGACGATTTTACCCTTCTTTTTTTTTCTTTTTTCAGTTTTTTATTTATTTAAATATTTTGATAATTAAAAGAAAATTAAAAAAGAAAATAATTCTCTCTCTCTCTCTCTCTCTCACTCTCGATCAAGGGTTCCAGACTTCCAAGATTCACTCTTCCCTCTCTTGTTTCTTGGAAACTCGGATGATGTTCTTCAAACTTCATACATTCCCAAACACCAAAATTTGATTTAAACCCATCGATTTCTATCAAGCAAAACGAAACACAAACCTAAAGCTATTGATTTAAACCCATTGATTTCTATCAAAAAAAAAAACACCCATGGATCCACTATAAAACATTAACCCCAAAAATCATTTCCATTCATAAATTTCTGTCAAGAATCAATCCCAAACACCTGCTTAACCCTATCAATTTTTATCAAAAAAACGAAGAAGAAGAAGAAGTAAACGACCTGTGAGCATTCGACCAACCCACAAGCCTCCCCACCTATACCGATGTTTCATCGCTCCTTCCCTCCTCCCCCTTGTGATCCTCAGCTGGAGCAGAAACAAGCAACCAAGAGCTGCTTTAGCAGCCCTCGCTGAACCCACAAAGTTCGACGACAGCCTCACTGCCCTGTTCTTCTTCCCTTCTCCGGTTCACTCAAACAACGAGGGTGTTTCCCCTTACTCATCCACAACCCAACAACTCCGAAATCACAGCCGCTCGCTGCTTCTTCCCACCTGCATCACTTCGCTCTCGTCGACCCGGAGACTTCTCCCTCCTCACGATCTACAATCGTCGATACCTCCCTTGGTCCTTTTTCTGGCCTGCAACGAGCAAGTAACCAAGGATCAAACCCCCCAAAATCGAATTCGGTGTTCGATTTCTCCTCTACTTGCAGTGACGCTTCCGTTCCTTCTGCTGCCTTGTGTTCATACGTGTTTATCCATTGCCCGATCATACATTGAACACGGGAATGCCAATAAAAGCCCTAATTTCATTTTAGATTGTGAAAGTAGAAAACATTTAGTCGGAGATAGAGGTAGTGGACGGTGGTGGCAGCGGACTGTGGTGGTGAAAAACGGTGGTGGGGATGGATGGCGGTCCAACAATGGCAGTGGGGAAGATATTCTTGAGTTTATGACATGTTCGAGTTCATTAACGATGGTGGCAATCAATTTTTAAAAAAAATTCAGATGTGTGTGTGTGTGTGAGAGAGAGAGAGAGAGAGAATTATTTTCTTTTATAATTTTATTTTAATTAAGAAAATATTTAAATAAATAAAAAAAACTGAAAAAAAACAAAAAAAGAAGGGTAAAATTGTCATTACAAAAATTATTAAAGTAAATTGGACCAAACTTGCAAGAAAATGAAAACTTTGGACTTGTGGTGCTAGTCCAAAACTTTTTGGACCAAAGTGGCAATTTTTAACATACCACAGGGACCATTTGTGCAGTTTTGTCTTATATAAATAAAGACATGGAAAAATAAATAAATGTGGACTATAAACCATGGACTAATTCATTCAGATATGAGATAATCCACACAGACTGTACTCTAGTTGTTTCTTCATTCTCTTTCCAATTTTTCCAAGTAGACCCATCCATGCCTTATGCTTTTATTCTGTCGGTTGCCTAATATTTCAACACATTATTTTTCAAAATTTGGGCAAACTATTACCAACATTTTTTAATCAAATTGACGTTTTAGACTTTTAGTTATGAACGTATTTATGTACACTAAACAGAATATCAAAACGTTGAAATGGTAAAAAAGATTCAAATGAATTTATTTTGATTCATATGTAAATTGAATTCCGATCGTTTTACATGAATAAGATTTTAATTTAGTTTTATTTTTAACTACTTTATATAGTTAATCAATCTAAAAACTATTTATTACTTTTATTTTTTAAATAGACAATGATTCATACATAATATTTATATTTTTTAGCCATACACAACAAATTATATTTTATACAGTTATACAATACAATCATTTAAAACATAAATTGTTATGTATAATTAAAAAAAAATATATTGTGTACAAATCCCTACCCATTTTTTATGTCTACAATGATGTTTTTTTTTCTCCAAATTTCAACAATTGTTGGAAACACACTTATTTTTATTTAGTTTTAGATAAATTTAAAGTTAATGTTATTTCTAGCTATTGTATTGTTAACCATATACATAAACTACACTTTATTGTAGTCTATTTGTAATTTGACCATTATAAATTATTTAACAACTTAAGGAAGTAATATAAGGAACTACTGTGTCCTTATTTATGTTTGTTGTAACTGTTTGATAGCTAAAAAAACCAAAATCATCCACCTATAATCAATTCTAAAAAGATATATTGGACATGATGGTAATCAATGGTTAAAATATTGGATTCCAAAATAATGGTTTACCAAAATAAAAACAAATTGATGCAGTTTACTAACAATTTTTTTTTTGGGTATTTCACGTCCCAACTTTAATTCATACAACACACATACCAACTATTATACAAAGCCCAAATAATCATAATAAAAGTTAATTTATCTCTTGATTTAAAGAAAATGCATACAAATTATAAGCTCTAACATCACCTTAAATCTTGTTTATATGTGCATATATGTATATGTAACGTACCTCCTTTCCATATTCATACATATAGTCTAGATACTAGTAAAAACAAAATGAGAAAAGAAGTACGTGTGAAATTGTTCTTATATAGGCAAAACAATTTTAGCAATCAATTAAAACAAATTAGTATAACTTGAAGAAATTGAATATTTAAATAGTATAAATTGAAGAGTTTTAGAGTTTCAAATGAATATGATACAAGAATGAGACCCATTTTGAACTATTTATTTGAATGACCTTAATTATAAAAATGTACATAGATACAAATATAGATTAGCACAATTCTTTAACATTGTTTCAACGTTTTTTTACATCAAGATATATACAAAATTTTAAACATCAAGATATATACAAAATTTTAAAGCATAACTCTTGTAAGTGTTATGCCCAAATTAAAATTCAAATATATAAACTCACTTCCGCTTGTGTGGGACATGTTAGTTATAAAGACTATATATCCGATACAAAATTCAAATATAGTAGTATTCGGTTACAATTTTCAGTCTTTGATGAGCTAGTGAATAAAATAATAAAAATAATCAGATGTGTAAGGACAAAGATGCACAAAAAAGCATATAATCAAGTAAATATATTGTAATGCAAACAAACACATATTACGTAGAACATTTGGTAATCAAGAGACATATCAAAATCAAATTGCATCCTCTTTGGGACTACAAACCCTTGAGTAATTAATGCAAACACAAAACAATTCAGGGACAAGGTGGAAATGGGACATCACAGAAACCACATGTTTTGGTGATACCGGGCCAATCATGTCTTTCTGGGTAACCACATATGCATGGTAACTGTTCTGTTAAGACGCCACAACATTTTTTCGATGGCATTCCTCCTTCTTTTAGTTGCATTTCACATGCACCTAGTAGCACCTTCACATCACAATTTGCCTCCTTTGCCGCCACCAGAACCACCATCACTGCCACCATGGTTGCAACAGCAAGAACACCCGACACCATCTTCATTTTGAATGAAATGTAAACTGAATATATGAGATAATAATGTTGGATATTGCTGCAATTTATAGATATATTTAGTTAACGTAAACATTAATTACAAGAATTTTGTATTTAAACTTTTTCCTTAATCACCGTATTTTATAAATTCTTTAATGTGTTGAGATTTTTTTCCTAAATTACCATAAGTTTTAATTTCATATACTAATACACCTTATTATATAGTAACTATCTTTAAATTTTAAATACAATGTATCGTGAAAGCATTATGTTTACAAAAATATGTGTATTCAAATTATGAAAACCCCAAACGCACACAACGATAATATCTTATATTAAAAAATAAGTGTGAAACTCATGTATTACACGGACTGATTAAAACAAAGTTAAGGATCAAAGTTTAAACATTAAACATTTTTTAAAATAAATTTATTATAATAAATGAAGATAATTTTGCCAATTGTCAATTTCTAACGAGCTTTGAAACTTGTAATTTTATGATATATTTTAAATAAATAATATCCATATGTCAATTTATGGTTTTTTTCAATTTTTAAAATTTAAAAGTCACATAATCTTATATATGTAAAGTATCAAATGTAATAAATATTATAATAAAATGTCAATTTATGTTTCTTCATTCATTATTTGAAAATTTTATTTTAAAAAATATTTATTATTTACATTTTAATATTTTATTTTCTTTAATCAACCCGTGTAATACACGGGTTTTACAGCTAGCTTTGAAATGAATACAAATAAAATGATGAATAAATAAGTAATTCAATCTATACAAATAAAAAAAATTATTGACATGTTTAAAATAATTGTGTAGAATATCAATGTGTAAACATTGAACATTTTTAAAGTAAACTTTTGAAATAAATACAATATTACTACCTATATTAATATACATTGATTAATATATTAATAAAATTAATTAATATGAGGTGAATATGAATTCATAAATTAAAGGTTACCATCTACACTAATATACATTAATTAATATATTAATAAAATTAATTAATATGAAGTGATATTTAGTATGTGAAATTTGAATAAAAAGAAAAAATTAAAAAAAAAATGACAAGTGTATATTAAATAATTCAAAAAAAAATGGCAATTATCCAATTGAATGAGAAAATAACATGTGTATGGATATTTATTAGTATGTATTACAAATCAAACGATTTTTGTAAGTTATCCGGAATTTATTTATTTATTTATTTATTTTTGAAACTACTCATCCTTGCAAATACATGGTTTTAAGTTTACGTTTTAATAACATACAAGTTAATTAATCTGTGATAAATATGATAACTACAAGTGTTCATGCTTCATAAACTTAACGACTCTTTATTATTACCCTTTGTAATTAATACGATATTTAAATGGTATTAGCAAGAAGAAGAAACAGATTAAAGATGTTAAATTTAAAGTTACAAAAAAAAAAAAAAAAACAAAACAAAAAAAAAAACAAAAAAAAAACAAAAACAAAAACAAAAAACAAAACAAAACCAAAAAATACTGATGTAATTTTTTAACAAGTAAGATACCATTTTTAATTTATAGAAGACATATATGGATTGATAATGATAAAGTTTTATATCCAAGTGAATTTTCAAAATACAGAAAAATAATGATTGTTAGAGAGATAGCTTGTTACATAACATGTATTCAATGTAGCAACAATTTTGACATATACGTTTAATGAAGTTACATTCACGAAATCTTCTAGGGTACGAATTGCTACAACCTGCTACGTCTATATTCTGTTTACTAAATAGTCATAGTGCACATGCTATAACACACACAAAAATTAGAATTTGGAAAAACACATAAAACCTCCAAGATTAATGTAGAATTAACCGATATTAATTTTTATTAACACTTAACAGTGAAGTGATCATTTATAACCACATGAAAATTGTCAAAACTCCATAAACCAAACCGGTTGACTTGACCCGACGGGTGTCAATCGATGACACAACACAACAAAAATACAGGACACACAAAAAAATTACATAAAGATAGATACAATTTTTAAAGCATAATTATTAATCGTATTGCAAAAATACTTGTTTGACGTAACTCTTTTAAGTGTTTCCACTCCAATTTAAAGTCTAGATATTTGGTGTAAAATCAAATATATAATACCACTTCCACTTGTGTGAAACATGTTAGTTGAAAGAAAAGTTCACAAAAGGTTGAAAAGGAGTTCAAGAACGAGTGGGAGAACCCCAATCTAGAGTAGTATCAAATGTATGCTTTTGAACAAGAGGCTATCGTCGGAAGTAAGAAGAGATCGTATTCGAAGTAAATGGACAGATAATTAATTTGTTAGTGTATCTCACATCTGTGTGACACGGTCTTATAAATAACTATATACGTTGGGGTTTTCGTTCTCTCTACAATGTCATTTTTGGAGAGACAATCTTATGCTCCACGTATATTTTTATGGTATGAGAACACCGGACCTAAATCACATTGCAGTAACATCTGTATGGACCATCTAATACACTAACACAATTGTTTGTTGACTAAAGAAGAAGCAAGCTATCCCATCAAAGGATGTCAATTGCTTCCATTTTGGAGAAACCATACAGCCAAAGAGAAATTATCATAAGTGTCTCATAAAGCTAAAAGATAATAGAGTTCGATCGTCCAACAAGTAAATTGTATTTTTACCAGTCTATGCAGTAGAACTATATGCTTTTTCGTGTGATTATTAGGTGTTTAACAAATGTTGTGAAACTCATGTTTGTAACAATGTGTATGGATTAAGAAGAAACATGAAGCTAGATAAGAAACATGGAGGTTTGGACTTCAAATCTGGACCTTGTGAGCTCCCTAAAATCCAAAGGTCCCTGCTTTATTCAGCCTTAATAGAGCTCTTGAGTGGAAAACCCTTATTAGAGCATGTTCTTGGCATTTCAAGCCCAAAGTGCCATGCATGGACGTAAAGCTCGTAACTTTACGCGATTATCGAGCCTTTAGAGTCTAAATCTAGGGTTTGGGAAGGTTCTCTGCCTTGAAATCGCATGAATGAGAAATGAGTCTGAATGGACTCACCGAGTCGATGAGTCGGCTCGACGAGTCAGTTAGGGTTTGTCCCGATGAGCTGACCATGCTATAGCTCGGCGAGTTAAGGGTTAACTCGACGAGTTGGACCTTCACGAGACTTCTGAGGGATGACTAGACTCGACGAGTCACATGATTGCACTCAGCGAGTCAAGTCAAATTGGGACTGTTGACTCGAGTTGACTTCTGTTGACTTTAGGGTTTGGTCAACATAAATAATGGAGACCATGGAGGGGTAAAATGGTCTTTTACCCATTCCAAGAGTTAGAGATAATGAGAGAGAGAGAGAGAGCATCCTTTAGTGTATTTGAGTATGAGTGGAGTATTGATTAGAGATACTTATCCAATGTGTTAGGTGGGGGCTAATTCGAGATTCCCGAGTACGAGACTTTTACTTGTTAGCTTACAAGGTGAGTCTTCTCACTATACTTACCAAGAGTGGTATATTTACGTGATTGAGTTGTCTTATGTGCTTATTTGTGTATTGTGATATTCTGCATTATGTCTTTGTGATCTATGTTGAATATTGTTATTATAAGTTTATTGAGTTGGGACCGAAGGGTCCCACTGAGACACATTGACTGGAGGGTCTTATTGAGTTATGGCCTAGAGTGGCTAATGAGTTGTGTGTGGTATTTTGAGGAACACACTAAGCTTTGTGCTTACCGTGTTATGTGTTATGTGTTTCAGGTACTTCTCGGGATTACGGGAAGGCGTCGGCTTGATTGTACACACATCAAAGATTGAGTTATGATTGAGATGATCTTAGAGTTTTATATACAGTTTTGGACATGGGTTTTGATGATTTGACATTGTGATATTTTATGTTTTTTGTTATTGGAATAAATGTGTTTTGAAATTGAAAATTTTGGTTTGAAAATTTGCGTTGTTACAGGGGCCGTGGTTTTTGCTCTCAAGATTTGGCGACATTACCTCTATGAGGTACATTGTACTATTTACACGGATCACAAGAGCCTGGGGTACTTGATGGATCAGCCGAATCTGAATATGAGACAATGTGGATGGTTGGATGTGGTGAAGGATTATGACTGTGAGATCCTTTATCACCCGGGGAAGGCCAATGTAGTGGCCGATGCTTTCAGTCGCAAGGCGTTTGCGACTCCAATAAAAGACATATGTTTGAGGAAGGTTGTGATTAATCCATTGTTTGAGAAGATTCGTGAGGCTCATATTGAGGTTATGATGGAAGAGCACCGAAATAGCAAGCATATTGTAGGTCAGGTGGCTTCCTTCGATTATGATAGTCGTTGGTTGTTGAATCTGCACTAATAAGTTTGGGTTCCGTATTGGGGCGGTGTACGCCAGATTCTGATGGAGGAGGCCCACAAGTTTAGGTTCTCCATTCATCCCGGGGTGACGAAGATGTTGTTGGATTAGTGTCTAAGCCCGTAACTATATTTGGTATGTACTTGACCCGGTTGTGAATGGTCCTTTTGGGTTGCCTTGACCAAAGCAACTTGATAGGATGATTTATGGAGAAAGAGGATTAATTATGATTTATTAATATATTATATGAACAATATATTAAAGGATAAATCATATTGTTTAATTAATATTAGTCAGGAATTAATTGATAATTAGTTTTGTGACTAAAAGACATTAATTAAACTTAAGGAACTGGAATTGTAATTATAAGATAGTTGCAATTGGGCAATGGATCACCTTGGAACATAGGTTGGACGAATTTTATGGGAAGCCCATAAAGAAATCGTCCAATGGCTGTTCTAAAGGGAGTCCATGGGCTGCTTAGGGCCTAAGTAGTCAAATTAGGGTTTCCTAGCTGATAACCCTAATTGCCTCACTATATAAAGACCCCTATAGCACCAAAAACGTGTGGAACTCTTTTGGAAGAACCCTAGGATGGTTTTGGTGTTTCTCCTCCTTCTCTTTAGTCATCCTCTTGCTTGTGGTGTTTGTAAGCCATTAGAGGAGTGACACTTGTGACTCTAAGCTCCAAAGACAAGAAGATTCAAGCCACTGAAGAAGAGGTAATTATCTAGATCTATATTCTTATGTCTATTTCGAAATACATATGCTAGATTAGGGTTCTTGAGTCTTGGATGAATTTCATGTACAATAGAGAAACCTAGATCCAAGCATTAGGGTTTGCATGAGCACATACGATGTTCTTTTGTCTAAAACCCATAAGATGTATACTAATCTTAGTCATGATTATTAGTGGTCCTGCAAGCATGGTACGTGGAGTGATGCTTGACTTGAAAAAAAGTCAAGGTCGAGCATCAGCGCCCTCATGAAAAAATGCAACCGTTGGATATTCTTGTATGGAAAATGGGAAGATATCACTATAAATTTTATCACGAAGCTTACCACGACTACGCGCGGAGTGAATTCAATTTGGTTCATCGTGGATTGTTTGACCAAGAGCACGCATTTGATTCTGATTTAGGAGAGTATTTCCGTAGAGAGGTTGGCTGAGATTTATATCCGGGAGGTTGTGGCACGTCATGGGGTGCTGGTATTAGTGTTTTCCGGTAGATATGTTTGGTTCACTTCTAGGTTTTGGAAGAAGTTCCATGACGAGTTAGGTACTCGTCTCCATTTTAGCACAACCTTTCATCCGCAAACTGTGGTCAAAGTGGGCGGACTGTTCAGACCCGCGAGGATATGTTGTGGGCGTGTGTTCTATATTTCGGTGGGAGTTGGGATACGTATCTTCTGTTACTGAAATTTTCATATAACAAAAGTTATCATACGAGCATCGATTGAACTCCTTTCGAGATGTTATGTGGGAGGAAGTGCATGATCCTGATTTGTTGGGGCGAGGTCGTTCAGCGGGTTATGGGGAGTACCAAGGTGGTACTCAATACCACTTAACTGATTCACCAGGTTCGGAGCAGGCTCCAAAAAGCTCCGAGTTGGCAGAAAAGTTATGCCGACTGACGCCGGTCAGACTTGGAGTTCCAGGTAGGAGAAATGGTTCTCATGAATGTGTCACCTTGGAAAAGTGTCATCCGATTCAGGAAGCAGGGAAAGTTAGGCCCCAGATATATTGGTCCCTTTAGGGTTTTGGCTCGGGTGGACCGGGTTACATATCGCTTAGATCTTCCAGCCGAGGTCGGTTAGATTCATAACACGTTTCACGTCTCTCAGCTGCGGAAATGCTTAATGGATGATTCTGCAATGGTACCTAGGATATTCAGGTGGATGATCGTCTGAATTATATTGAGAGACCGGTGGCAATTATGGATTAGAAGACGAAAATTTCGAGGAACAAGATTGTCGAGTTGGTGAAGGTGCAATGACAGCACTGCAAGGGTTCGGAGTGGACTTGGGAGGCCGATGATGAGATGAGGGAGCATTATCCGAAGTTATTCGGTGCAGCGGACTTCAAGGACGAAGTCTGATTCAAGTGGGGGAGATCTGTAACACTTGAATAGTGGTATGTTTCTTATTTTGCTATTGTTATGATTTTTTTTCATTTTGGTCATCGGGAAGTACGCAAGGTGTACCACTTGGTACGCTTAGCGTACAAGATGTAAAGCGAGTAGCGGGGCGTGCCACTTGGTACACTTAGCGTTGTAACATCCATAAAATTCATGAAAATTTAAAACGTTTTCCAAGCATTCAAAACCATATTTATTACAAAATGTTTTCAAAATAGTTTCATATCATAGTATCCCATAAATCAAAATCATAAAATGCGAGGAGGTGCACGATCAAGCCTTCGTCTTCCCACGATCATCTGAAGTACCTGAAACAAAATCAAAAACTGTAAAGCCCAAAGCTTAGCGAGTTCCCTCAAAATACCAACGCCATACAAACCATAACCATATCATAACAAACAACATGCATATAGATTCTATAGTATGACTGGACCGCCCTTACCGAGCCTTCAGTCTATCTGGCCCACTCTCAGAACTTTCAGCATGTTTGGTCCGCCCTACCGGGCCTACAGCCCGTCTGGACCGTTCTTCGAGCCTTTGGCTTGACTGGTATGCCCCATTGGGCATGCAGTTATCAGGGCCACCCTGGGTATGTTGTCTTACAACACAAAGCAGGTCCACCTCAACCCACCCCAAACATACAATCAACACATATATAACAAATGCTAACATATACTCTAACACCCATAAAATTCAATCCAATTAAAAACATTTTAACCCATTCAAAAACCATTAAGTTATACAACTTGTTTTCAAAATAGTTTAAACATCAGAGTATCCCCATAACCAAATCACAAAATCATGAAGTATGAGGAGCGATACGATCACGCCTTTGCCTTGCCACGATCCCCTAATGTACTTGAAACAATAAACTGAACTGTAAGCCCGAAAGCTTAGTGAGTTTCCCCCAAAATACCAACCACATACAACCATAATCATATCATATCATATCACAATACAGAACAACCATGCCTCTCAAGTCTGCAATGTGACTGGTCCGCCCTCAACAGGCCTTCAGTCCACCTGGTCCACTCTCTGAGTCTACAGTAGGACTGGACCGCCCGCACCGGGCCTTCAGTCTATCTGGATCTATCTCGAGCATTCGGTATGACTGGAACGCCATACATGCCTACAATCTATCCGGACCGCTCGTAGGGTATGTTGGCCTTCAGCACGAAGCAGGACCGCCTCAACCCAAACATCAAGCAAATAACCATGTGCACATATAACAGGTAATCACATAACAGTCCATAGACAAACAAAACGATCTAGCAGGTCATAAAGCATAGCAACATCCTAACCAGGATACAGACTTAACCGTTCACTAACATAACATCATCCTATATACCAGGATATCGACCTAAACCAGGTCACTAACATAATATTGTCCTAATTACCAGGACACCGATCTAATCAGATAAATAAGCACATCAAATAGTACACGTACAGATATCAAATATAATTATCTCACAGATCATCGATCATAGTAATCTCTCAAAACCAAAACACCGACCTAACCAGGTCACTAACATACCAATCCTAATGGATCATAAGAGCATGACAACATACAGTCTATCCAGATATCGATCTAACATATCATAACCACATGTAGCATATTGTAACCAATATAACAACTAAAAGGGCCGACTTTGGTTCCTTAGACCCTATTGATATAATGAGGATAACTCACCTTGCAACTGCCAAACCAAACCATGAAAGCACTGGCCCGAAGCACTGCTCCAAACTCAAACACCTGATGCCATCAATGTACCATGACATAAATATCCAAAATACATAACACCCCTGAAGGTCAAACAGGTCAAAGTCAAAGTCCTTGAAAAATTCAACATTCCTGATTGACTCTACTCGCTGAGTCAACCCGTCGACTCGACGAGTTCTTATACTCAGAAAACTCCCATAACACGACTCAACTCGCCGAGTCACCCCAAGACTCGTCGAGTTCAACGATCTCTGAATTCCATCCTGTCCAACTTACTGAGTCTCTAACGGACTCACTGGTCCGAAGTTTAACCACAAGAGGTTGGGGTTCTGTGACCTGACTCGCCGAATCCAAGAATACACTCGCCGAGTCCAAGGCAATCTTCAACAGTCTCACCGAGTTGTTCTTCCAACTCTTCGAGTCCATGCCCATCTTCATATGACTCTCCGAGTCCACCTATGCGACTCGCCGAGTCCCTTCAGTCCTTCATCCATACAGAGGCTTTTCGAGCCATGCATGTCCTCCAAACTGTAGACCCACTCTTCTAGGGCATAATCCCTACGTAAAGTTACAAACTGTACGTGAAACCAAAGAGTTAAAGGTCCAAATCACTCTGGGGCTTGGGTTTTAGACAAATGGGCTTCACCAACAACTCATTGACTGACGCTTTATGACATTCTGGACCAACACAGGTCTAGATCTGAAGTAGCAACCTCAGATCTAAACTCCAAACCCGAAATATGTCTCAAACATACCCAAAACGGCCCCAAATCTCTTTCATGAATAGATCTAGATGCAAACGAGTGAAGGTAACAACTTATTACCTCCAAGATGTGCCCAAACTTAAGTAGATTATGGATCTACACCACTCCCTTGATGCAAGCCCTTTTTGATCTTCAAGTTTCTTCCACAAAAGACAACTTCCAAAGCTTCAATCTCCCTCCAAAGGCCTCACACACACGGGCTTAGGGTCTTCTGGTTCTCAAGGGAAATAAGGAGGCTGAGAGAAGGACATAAAGTCCTTCAAATAGGGTGCAACCCTCGAGATTAGGGTTTTCTCATTCCAGCACCAACTCGTCGAGTACAGCTTCCGACTCGGCGAGTTGGCCACTTAACTCGCAATCAAATCCCGCTCCGAATCGACGAGTAGCATACCTACTCGTCGAGTAGCTTCCTTGATTTACACTTTAAGCTCTTCACTCATACTTCTGGAATTTGGGATGTTACAACTCTCCCCCACTTAAATTAGGCTTCGCCCTCGAAGCTTACTACAGTATACGATACTAAATAAACCTCTTGGACTGCAGACTTTGATTTTCCAACCAACTCAGGTCCTTCCAGACCCTACCACTGCACCCCATTTAAAATTTCTTCTTCTCGCGTGGCATCCTTGCCAGTTATTCTAGGCCGACCATTGACCTTCTTTTCCCTGATGACAACACATAGCAACTAAGTATCACCTGATGATACTACCATATTCCCATCTTACACATTCATTCGCATCTTGCGAAAACTGGATACCATTATAAACCATCGGGCCCTGACGCAATACTAATCTGCTATCCCTTGCCCAACAGGCACAACTTCTATCAAATTGCACTGTTGGGAACTCATCCTACTTCCTTCCTGAATCCAATCCCTTTCCGCGCTGACATGATAACACATTTTTCAGCTTCCGAGCAACTCTCATGAACACCCATCTATAAAGCATATACACATCGTACTTGGCCTAAACAGCCTTGGGCTGGAAGACTAGGCACACCTACGATGGGTTCATCCATCCCTAGGATGGAACACCTCCACATACATAACTCATGACTACACCCCTAATTGGACCCCAAGGGTCTACCCTTGCATCACTTCTGAACCTTCTGCTTCGACATCAGATCTAACCATTCCACAACCTCACGAACATCCAACCCGGATGTGCTTCCACACAACTGGTACAATCTCAGTGCTCACTATCAAAAACTGAAATACTTTCGATCATCATTTACACTACTGCTTTCTCTTCCGATAACCAATACTCCTTCTCGGAGCTACATACCTTTCCCTTCCATTCTTTCAGGAAGTCTACTCAACAACCTTTACCACACCCCTAAGTGCCATGGTGCTAAAACTCCACTCTACACTACCCATGTAGAGCAACTACTATTCTCTAACTCACATATACTCCGAATCCGATCACATAACTAACAAGCCCATGCACAACCTTTAGCTAACTCCATCATCATGATCAATACTTGGGGCCAGACCTTATCAATTGCTATTTCATGGCGACATACTCACTCATTCTCGGCATACAGGTCAACTAACACACACAGGGTCTTCAACATGACTGGATCGCCTTACCAGGCCTTCAGCCTATCTGGACCACCCTCAGAACCTTCAGCATGTCTGGACCGCCCTTCTGGGCCTTCAGCCTGTCTGGACCGTTCTTCGAGCCTTCGGCCTGACTGGTACGCCCACTGGCCTTCAGTCTATCCGGACCGCTCAAAATTTTCGTACATCACCCTGAACCATTATTTCTAGGAATCTCTCTCATGCATACTATTCTCCAGCTCCATTTCATATACTCACATTCCAGCCTAACCCTAGGCCTCACAACAATCAATCACTTTCTCTGAAAACCATGGTCTGTTCCCTGTCCCACGTGTCTATCACCACATTCTCGGCTAAAACATTGTTGGATCCAACATTTTAATTAAAACACCCATTCAGATCCACTCTCTGTCCCCAACTGGAGTATTACTCGATCCACAAAGATAAAACCTCGGAGACACTCCGAACTGATGAGATCACCAAGATCCTTTGAACTCCGTTCGACCACTAATAACAACTTCCGATCAACCAAGACACATCGGAGTCCTCAGCCTACTCTAGCAGCATGCTCAATACGTGGAACAAACCTATTGAGTGCTAAAGCGTAGCAGCCTACTCAATACCCAAACGTAGATCTATAAACATAAACAGAGTCTTCAGCATGACTGGACCGCCCTACCAGGCCTTCAGTCGATCTTCAGCATGAGTGTTAAAGCGTAGCAGCGTACTCAATACCCGAACATAGATCTTATCAGTAACCTGTCCTTTGGATAAGGGATCATATATTCCTCCATTCTAGATATCGTATAGACATGAGACATGGATTGAAATCATTCTTTCAGTCTATGTGTTGTTTCCCGATTTCCGATTTACGACGACTGACTAATTGAACAAATCAAATTATCCCTAGCTCGGCCGAACATTTACGTTTGTCATCACTAAATCATCGAGGAGCCCACAAATATCGCTTTTATCCCACTTTGGGTAAAACGAACGGATAAACTTCAACTCAATGTTTGCTTGCACTCACTCACCAAATCACACACAAAAATAAGTTTTATAACACCAAGTTACTGGTGCGTTTACATATTATCAATGTGTAACCGATTCGCAAGATACAACTCACACATCTCAGTTTCAAGAATACAAGATATTATCGTCTCACCAATCGCTCGTGATAAAATCCATGAAGCAGTCCAAATGAGCGTGGGTTTAATCCAATGCTCAAAATCATATTCATAAGCACTCATGAACGTTGCAGCAAACCTTTGCTATGTCTAATACACTTTAGACAATCTGCAAACCAATTCATGACAGTCTTCATTCATACCTACTTCCAACATATGAACGACTGTGGACCATTCGAATAATTCGATTATTCTTAATAAACTCAATTATTCTAGAAGTCAAAACATGCAAAGTGAAACACAAGAATAATACTAATCCTATATGGTCCCAAACCTTTGAGTATAAATAAAACACCTTTTATTTATCACCATATCGATTACTCATTATTTGTTGTTTCGGTTAATTAACTTATTACTTGAATTATTACTACAATTGTCCCATGCTCTTAGCATGCACTCAATGTTTACCTATGGTCTTTACTTTGTGGAATAGATCAGTTGAAACTTTTCAAATGCAACTCATTTCATAATCTCCAATCCTTATATTTAGTGTAAGAATACCAAATTCTTGCCACCTTTTAGAATATGTCAAATTCTAATATTTTATGCAATGATCCTCTTGTGAAGTCACGGCACAAAATTCACAAAGACTCGGCCAACGAAATCACAAGGTACTCTATCAAAATTGTTACAGAACAAGTCTATAGATGTGATTCCTTTGAACATCCTTTTGCATAAAATTTTCTAATCTAAACATAAATTCTTAATTTCCAACTCCCAATTATGGAAACATTTCCATATTTACCATATGGCAACTCATTCTTAATAGAATCTTATCTATTCATAATAATGTCGATATGGTCCATTCAATACCATACTTCCAACTACTCACAAGCGACCGATCCTCAGCAAAATTTTGGATCGTCCTTTGACAGTTGTTTAATTATCTTAGTCAAAACCGATTCTTATCCTTTTTCCTTCTTAATGTGCTAGACATTTGGAAAAATTTTAGAATGGTCAAATATTATAGCACTTGCAATCGATCCTTTACCCGAAGCGTATGCGACACGATGAATAATGTCTTACATAAAGATACGATACTCTATCAATCTTCTGCCATAATATTTTATGTGTCACGTTCTTACAATTCGAACTATGAAGAGGGATACCGTAATCATAATCGAAATTTAAGAAGACACTATGTATCCTTTGACTAAATTTATTAAAATTTCTCAATCTAAGCTTTAGATTATGAAACGAAGTACAATATTCTCTCCCTTAATTATAGAAAAACAACTTTTCAACCCTTACGAATTTGCAAAGTATAACTCTTGTTTTCTATAATTAATATTGCTAACTTGCAATACTTACCATAATGATCATGCTCCCACTTACATGATGATTATTTCTTTACCAGCATAACACTTATGCTCTCACTAGCTTTGACATGTATTCAGAAATCAGCTGAACTTCTAGAAAAACAATATCTTAAGTTCATATTTCTAATACTAGATGCTTCGATAAGACTCTATCTAAGCTTCTCAAACTCATACACTTTTCCTTGGACAACTCATATGTATATGTCTAAACGATTCTAGGACTCATATCAATAAGTCTAAGATGTTCGAACCTATTTGCCATTTCCCACAATTCGAACTATGAAGAGGGATGTCGTAATCAAAGTTGAATTTGAGAAACCCAAATCATATAATGCTATCTTCAAAATCTTTCTTAGTGAAGGCGTTTCCTCACAATCATTCTCATGAATGAAAGAAACCTTATGACACTTAGATTTTGTGATGTATACGTTCCCTTCCATGTGAATTCTTCATAACCATAATCACAAGATAATGTTAGTAACAAATCCAAACTCTTATGGATATAACTTGTTCTTCTTAATTTCTTGCTATCAAGGGTCCCACCATTGCTTACAAGTTATTTAGCAGCCCACCCCTTCATTTCAGTGTACTTTCCATTGAACAAGGTGTCTTGCCCCTATACAATCCATTGAGAACTCGTAGAACTCACATGCATAATTAAATCAATTGGAATGGCACTGAAATAAAATAGCGTCAAAACGATGGGTTGTAAACCTCAAGTCATGTGCTAGTGATGAATGATAAGGTCTATTCTTGATTTGTTCTTGAAACCTTTCAAGACCATTAAGACTCCCACTGACTCCTTGACATATGAGATTCTCTTGTCAAGACACATTCCAAACAAACAAATATTCAAGAGTTAGTGTAGCTTTTATCAAGACAAAACACTTCATATGATTGGTCCTAGTTGGTCTTTGTCTTATCCAAGACATCACAACTTACCAATTTCAAATGTGTGAGAACAATTTTTTTTTCAAGTTCCACATTTGATGAAAGTTATAAACCTTCTTAAGACTTGTCACCCAATTCACAATCTTGGAGTATAACTCTAAGACTTGATATTGGAACGAAGTATGATTGACTTCTTGATTTAACCATTTCCACAATTCTTGATTCCTTTTCTTAGACATACAAATTGTACTAAGAATCACTTAGAGGATCAATTGAGATATGGTTCTTAATCATTAAGTCCTATCATAAAACACAATAAAAGGTACTCTCCCTTCTTCTTAGAACGGAGAAACTTTTATCTTTCTGCCTACTTGATTCTTCTTATTCATTCTGCTATTGATTGAAACTATTTTAATCAACTCAGAATTATACTTAATCTTATAAGTACAATCATATTCACTAAACTTTAGTAAATCATGATGAATATCTTTGTTACTCTTATGTTAGACTTGATCAACGTACAACCTAGTGTACTTAATCTCTTAAATTGACACTTTGTCAAAGTCTAGTATAAATTTCCCAAATGTGAAAGTTTTTCTCATTCATCATACAATACTTGTTGCATGATTCCAAGTTCATATCCACTTGAAACTTGGGCGATGAGAAACTCTCCTTATTTTGTAAACTCTTGACACTTCCACAAATAACCTAATTAAGAATCAAATCCATTTTGCTAATGATAGAAGTACACAAACATCAATTTTCATATATGCCATTGTAAGGATGAACAAATAAGATAAAACCAAAATTTATTTTATTCATCAAAGCAGCGGAAAACATGTCCTTACAATGCAAAATTCAAATGAAAACTATGTATTCAAATACTCCTAACAAATCTATCATGACTTCCTAAGCTCAAAATTTGATCTTCGAATCCATGCGATCGTAATCCATTTCTTCGTGATGAGACTCGTCTTGGTGTTCCATACAACTTCCTTTCTTTTCTTTGATCTTGCAAAACATGCAAATGTAATCTTATCACATAATGTATAAAGAATAGGAATCTAATGGAGTTAGATAGAGGATTTTATACCTGAAGTAGAGCCACACTTCTTGACTCTTCCATATCTTAGACTCTTCAGTTCCTTTGGGCAGCTTCGTATCCATTTCCCTTTCCCTTGGCAGCAGAAACAGGTGGATTCTCCTAGAACGTCCACAGAAGCATGGTTGGTTGAATTACTAGACAAATATGCTCCATTACTTCGCCAAATCATTTCTGATTCAGCAGCAATAAGCATGTAAGTTAAGTCAACGAGGGTCACGTCAATATCCATCATATAATACTCTCTTATGAACTTATCATATGATTCAGGGAGTGACTGAAGAACCCAGTCCACAGCCACCTTATTGGGGAAAGACGCACCCAACATAATCAACCTATCGATGTGTGATTTCATCCCTAGGACGTGAGCACACACGGGTTTACCATCTTCATGTTGCATTGCCAATAGGGTCTCGGTGATCTTGAACCTTTCAAATCTTTGATCTTGTGGGTCGGGGAGAACAACGGGAGGAGGAGGAGGGAGTGAGATCAAGCTAGTCCACATTGATCCTTCACTTTGGAACAAGCTATCACTTTCAATAGGAACACCTTTTCCTTGGGATCCGGGAAGACCACGATTAGAGTCAGACATCTACAAAACGGGAGAATTTTCAAGTTAGTTCATTGAATCCATAATGAAACACCCAAATGAGATATTAAGGCTAGGACCCAGCACAATACTCTACAACTTGGGAGAGGGATGTCGTAACCCAAATTGCAGAACATTTGAAGGTAAGTGAATGACGATTCACTAATTTCCACCATGAAAAACGAAAAAAAAAAGAAATTTAAGTTTTGAATCTATTGAAAATTCCTAGATCTTTTGAGATTCATTGAACTTTTCAATGGCATGTTTAAATCTCGATATGCCCCTCGATATGTGATTGGGATGCCGAGGATCACAAAACAGGGTGTGAATAACCATGCAAACTTACATGGTGCTCCCAATGTTACAGTCACCTATTTGATGTGCCGGTTAACCACACATGCTCAACCGAACTATGACAAACAATGAGTCACCCTTTGCTACCTTTGATTAGAACCATTTAGTGTGCCGGTTAACCACACGCGCTCCACTAACGTCTTCGCAAGGGCACAAAGTGTAATTTCATGGAATTGCATCAATTCACTTTTGCCTAAAGTAACTAGGATTGGGAATTTGTAAAATCGTTTAGTTACTTTACATAGATTCATTATACTTATTAATGAAGAGAGGATTGCCCTATCCTACCCGTTCGGCTAACAACCCTCCACCAATCAAGGAAGCGGTGCGTAAGAGTGGATACACATTAAACGACTATTTTATAGGCCATAACCTTGTACCCCCCTTATAGATCGGCTTCGTGAATGAGGCCTACTAACGGTAAGACTAGCATTTTAGTTATACATATATAATATTGGACTTTTAATGTTATACATAGTATAAGGGTGTATTTTACACTTTTAAAATACTAGGTGGTTTAATTTACACTTTTAATTAACCAATATCATTATGGATTTATTAACTCTCTTTTAATTATACACTTAATTAATTTAATAAACCATAAGGGTTTAATTTCAACTTTTTCAAAATTAGGGTTTTAGAATTTAGACTTTCAAAATTAAACTTTTAATCAACTATTTAAATTCCAAAACTTGAGGGCAGGTTTTGAAACTTTGCAAAACAATTAAGTTTTAATCTCACTTAAAATTTTTGAAATTTAATACTATTTAAATTAAAATTTTAAATATTAAAACTCTTGATTTAATAATTATCTTGAATTAAACTATTAATTTATATTATCAAATCACAAGGGATAATCTAAATCATAGGGATAATTACCATTTAAACATTTAACTTATCCTAATCCCTTAAACTTCTACATAGATTTTGAAAATAAGGATAGGATAATGCAAAATCTTTAATTACCATATATAACAATTAAAGGATAATTACAAGATATGGGATAATCCAAATCTCTAAAATTTAGGGTCTTATCTTGGGGAGGAGGCTAATTTCGTAAAACTTGGGGTTTTGCAAACCCTAGATTTCGAAATCTTGGGGCTTAAGGAAAGGATTTGAAAAACCCTTTCAAATTTTCGCAAATTAGGGTTAGGAAACCCTAATCTCGAAATTTCTTGCTTCCTAGGGTTTATTGGCTATAAACCCTAATATGTCAAGTTCATATAATTATCTAATACTATTTGAAAACATGTTAACCAATGGCTCTGATACCGCTGATGGGTTTTATACAAACAATCCTATGTGTGCATGCAACCCTAGAGTTGGATCTATGTTATCACTATTAGTTATACAACATTATGAGCACTTGAAGAAACCTAAAATGCTTATAGGAATTTCGAAATCCACAAGGAAAGATGAAATACATACCTCTTGTTGTTATGTTGTAATAACAACTTAAATCTTGAATCTTTTTGTCTTTGAAAGCAAGTACCACAAGTGTAGTACCTCTAATGGCTCACAAACACCAAGAGAAAATGGAGAGGATATATAGAGAGAAGAGGAAGGTAGAAATCGGCCCTATGATCTCTTAGAATCAAGTGTACGAATTCATGAGGCCTAGGGGTCTTTATATAGGTGTAGGGATTAGGGTTTCAGTCCTTATCATTATCTAGTTGTTTGCCCACCAAGTAACCATAAGATAAGCCTTGAAAACCCTTATCCTTATCCTTTGGACGATTTCAAGGATATCTTATCTTGAATTCGTCCAACCTATATCTAGGATAACCATTACCATATTTTGTAACTATCACATAATTACAATTCAGCCCCTCTAGTTTAATTAATTACACTTGATCACTAAATTAATTCTTAATTAATTATTGACCAATATTAATTAAACAAATATGATTCCTCCTTTAATATATTATTCTTATAACATATTAATAAATCATAATAACCTCTTTCTCTATTATTTCTCCAGTCAAGTTGCTCTAGTGAAGGCAACCCAAAAGGACCATGCACAATCGGGTCAAGTACTTGACAAATATGGTTACGGGCTTAGACACTAATCCAACATAAACAACTCCAAAACCCAACCCTAGGGGTTGTGACTTCCTTGCTACGCGTATGGGTCCTGTGCTTTCAGTAGTACGGGCCCATACTACCTTCCACACCTACCCATATTTGTCTCAAGTATCATCACAACGCCCTAACAATATACATAAATATAGCAAGCGCTTAAATCCTCACTCCTAGAGGAATGCTGAACATCTCATAACTGGCCTCCCGGCCTCTAACTACCCACCCAATCCATGAAACTTCCACCAACCCCACAACATTAGTGTATACTAGCCACACATAACGTTGCACCTGATAGACTTTCGAATATCCAATTCTACCCTAAGGTCGAATCAAACATTCTCCGGCTATAAGATCTTGATGATGCACAGCCGTGATGCATACACTAAACAAATACAGTAAGGATGTCAATCTCATATAAGAAAAACCCTAGGCTAGTAGGCATCATGAAATCAGACAATTCTATCATGCAATTCCTGAAGATCCCTAGCCTAGTACTAGCATGCTGTTCTAACATATCACAATATCAAATAACAGTATGGTATTTTGGGGTCTACTTACTGGCTCCAGCTAATCGTACACTTCACATCCTCTTTTATTTATTTTGAAAGCCATTTTAGAATTCATTTTGAAAACCTTTCCTTCATTTGAGACCAGAGTCACGTGAATGTTCCTCCAATTCACTCAAACCAAGGCTCTGATACCAACTTGTAACACCCATAAAATTCAAGCCAATTTAAAACATTTTAACCCATTCAAAAACCATTAAATTATACAACTTGTTTTCAAAATAGTTTAAACATCAGAGTATCCCCATAACCAAATCACAAAATCATGAAGTATGAGGAGCGGTACGATCACGCCTTTGCCTTGCCACGATCCCCTAATGTACTTGAAACAATAAACTAAACTGTAAGACCGAAAGCTTAGTGAGTTTCCCCCAAAATACCAACCACATACAACCATAATCATATCATATCAAATCTCATTACAGAATAGCCATGCCTCTAAAGTTTGCAGTGTGATTGGTCTGCCCTCAACAGGCCTCCAGTCCACCTGGTCCACTCTCTGAGTCTATAGTACGACTGGACCGCCCGCACCGGGCCTTCAGTCTATCTGGATCTATCCCAAGCATTCAGTATGACTGGACCGCCATACAGGCCTACAATCTATCCGGACCGCTCATAGGGTATGTTGGCCTTCAACATGAAGCAGGACCACCTCAACCCAAACATCAAGCAAATAACCATGTGCACATATAACAGGTAATCACATAACAGTCCATAGACAAACAAATCGATCTAGCAGGTCATAAAGCATAGCAACATCCTAACCAGGACACCGACCTAACCGGTCACTAACATAACATCATCCTATATACCAGGATACCGACCTAAACCAGGTCACTAACATTACACTGTCCTAAATACCAGGACGCCGATCTAATCAGACCAATAAGCACATCAAACCGTATATGTACAGATATCAAATATAACTATCTCACAGATCATCGGTCATAGTAATCTCTCATAACCAAAACACCAACCTAACCAGGTCACTAACATACTAACCCTAATGGATCATAAGAGCATGACAACATACTGTCTATCCGGATACCGATCTAACATATCATAACCACATGTAGCATACTATAGCCAAGATAACAACTAAAAGGGCCGACTTTGGTGCCTTAGACCCTATTGATATATTGAGGATAACTCACCTTGCAACTGCCGAACCGAACCATGAAAGCACTGGCCCGAAGCAGTGCTCCAAACTCCAACACCTGATGCCATCAATGGACCATGACATAAATATCCAAAATACATAACACCCCTGAAGGTCAAACAGGTCAAAGTTAAAGTCCTTGCCAAAGTCAACCTTCATGATTGACTCTACTCGCCGACTCAACCCATCGACTCGTCGAATTCTTATACTCAGAAAACTCCCATAACACGACTCAACTCACCGAGTCGCCCCAAGACTCGTCGAGTTCAACGATCTTTGAATTCCATCTTGTCCAACGATCTTCCACAAAAGACAACTTCCAAAGCTTCAATCTCCCTCCAAAGGCCTCACACACACGGGCTTAGGGTCTTCTGGTTCTCAAGGGAAATAAGGAGGCTGAGAGAAGGACATAAAGTCCTTTAAATAGGGTGCAACCCTCGAGATTAGGGTTTTCTCATTCCAGCACCAACTCGTCGAGTACAGCTTCCGACTCGGCGAGTTGGCCACTTAACTCGCAATCAAATCCCGCTCCGAATCGACGAGTAGCATACCTACTCGTTGAGTAGCTTCCTTGATTTACACTTTAAGCTCTTCACTCATACTTCTGGAATTTGGGATGTTACATATACACACAATCAGACCGATCTAACATATCACTAATCATAGCATCCTTCTATAAAACAGGATACCAACCTAACATGTCACTAAATGTAGCATCATCCTATATACCAGGATACCGACCTAACATATCACTAAGCATATCCTCATACGATAATCAGGATAACAATCCAAAAAGATGGGTTGGCATTAGTGCCTTCGACCCTGTTGATATAGTGAGAATAACTCACATCTCAATGTCAAACTGAACCGAAAAGATCAAACTCCTGAAACATGGATCTCAAACTCAAACTGAACCGAAAAGATCAAACTCCTGAAACATGGATCTCAAACTCAAACACCTACAACCACCATTGATCCAAACCCATGAATTCCAAATTACCAAGATACCATCAAAAGTCAAACCGGTCAACCATTGGTCAAAGTCAAAGTCAACGGTAAAGGTTAACATTCCATGTTGACCCAACTCGTCGAGTTCCTTCAGAACTCAGAAAATCACAAAAACCTGAGTCAACTCGCCAAGTTACCAAGTAACTCGTTGAGTCCATGCAACATCCAGAATATTGGGTAAACCCTAACCAACACGTCGAGTTATCTCACTAACTCGTCGAGTTCACGCAGAATCCAGAAAGCCGGAAACCCTCATCCAACTCGTCGAGTTGACTATGCAACTTGTCGAGTTCCTTCAGTCATTTTCTCATTCAAATGCTTTTATGCGAAACCAAGGCTCCAAACTATAGATCTAGCCTCCTATGGTGTAGTTACCACGTAGAGTTGCTAACTTTATGTGCATGCAAGGCATCAAGAGGTTAAAATACCCAAAACTAGCCTTAGGAAAAGGTTTAGGGTATGGAGAAATGCCAAATCTTGCTAAAGTCAAGAACTTTATGTCCATGAGGGCATAGAGGAGTTCAGATATGAACTCCTCAATTCAAAATGTGCTCAATACCAGAAATGCCTCAAGAACAAGCTAGAAATGACCTTAAACTCTTGATTGAAGAGATCTAACAAGAAAATGATCAAGGTAATGACTTTTTACCTTCAAATGAATGCCAAAACGAAGTAAATGTTGGATCTGATGGGTTATGGCCATAAGAATATCCTATGTGCTCATACAAACCCTAATGCTTGGATCTAGGTTTCTCTATTGCACATGCAATTCATCCAAGACTTTAAACCCTAGATCTAGCATATGATAATCAATATTGACATAATAATGGATTTAAGATATTTACCTTGATTGTTATGTAGCAATAACAATCTCAAATCCTCCTTGTATTGACTTTAGAAAGCTTAGAGTCACAAATGTCACTCCTCTAATGGCTCACAAACACCAAGAGCAAGAGGATGAAGAGGAGAATAGAAGGAGGCTGCCCAAAACGTGTGGAAACCCTAACCAATTAGTTCACCACGTTTTTGGGGCTTAAGGGTTCCTTAAATAGTGAGGCTATTAGGGTTATCTAACAAGGAAACCCTAATTTGGATGCTTAGGCCCTAAGCAACCCATGGGCTCCTTCCTTAAAGGCCTTTGGACGATTTCTAATGGGTTTCCCCATTGAATTCGTCCACCCCTTTAATTATGGAGTCCATTAGCTCAATATTCAACTATCATACAATTGACAGTTCAAGTCCCTTAAGTTTAATTCATCTCTTTTAGTCACAAACTTAATTCTTATTAATTCTTGACTAATATTAATTAAACAATATGATTTCTCCTTTAATATATTATTCTCATAATATATTAATAAATCATATTTAATCCTTTATCTCCATAATTCATCCTATCAAGTTGCTTTGGTGAAGGCAACCCAAAAGGACCATGCACCATCGGGTCAAGTATATACCAAAATAGTTATGGACTTAGACACTAATCCAATAGGATCTACAAGCTCCTTCTCGTTCCAAGCTTCTAAATCTTCAAGTCTCTTCAAGAAATGCACCAACCACACACTTTTAGCCTGGCACACACTCAAAAAGTAGGTTAGCTTGATTAGGGTTTGATTATGGATGTGAAAAGTGGTAAGGAGGCTAGAGGGAAGGACTTAAGGTCCTTTAAATAGGGTGTAAACCCTAAAAATTAGGGTTTTCATGTCCAACTTCAACTCGTCGGGTTGAGTCCTCCAACTCGTTTAGTAGGTTTTAGAATCCATGCAACTTTATCAGTTTCTACACGACGAGTTGGGACGGCCAACTCGTCCAGTGCGTCTATAATTATGAATATAAAAGCTTTAAAAATTTATACATGAGAGTCGGTATGTTACAAGTATGCTGATGCGAGGTTGGGACGGGACTTCGAACACGTACGGTGGGCGTACATTTTTGTACGCGGGGGTGTACATGAGGTATGTTGAAACCCTAATTTAGGGTGTTGTACCCTATATAAAGGCCTTAAGACCTCATGGCTGGCCTCTTACCGACCTCTATTTCCATAAAAACCCTAATTAAGAAAACCATTTTATTGTAAAAATCTTTTAGCCCCTTAGTTTGAGTCCAGACACCCCTGAGGGCGTGTCCGGATCCCTCAAACCAGGGCTCTGATACCAACTTGTAACATCCCAAAATTCAAGCCCAAAAATTCCATTTTTGATTAATTAATTCATAAAACATTCATTAGAAAGTATTGTATAAACGCGACATCTCAAAACCAAGTATCATATTTGAAACCCACAACCATGAACAAATGTCATATCAGAGTACAATCCTAGAAAACACCATGCAGAAAAATTCATATGTGTGTGTGATGTCATGCTACGCTGCCGGCTCCTTCCCCTTAGACGAAGAGGTACCTGAAACCAAAAACTGAAACCATAAGCACAAAGCTTAGTGAGCCCCCCCATCATACCACATACCATACAATACCATCAGTATCTTTCAACTGGTAATCATCATCGGTATCTTTCAACCGGTAATCGTCATCAGTATCTTTCAACCGGTAACTGGGGACTATGCAACCCCCTACTACCAGCGTACAATAGCAAGACATAAGCACACATTCAGACATAACCGGGTACTGACCTACCCCTTGGTCTTAAGGTGTAACACCCAAAGTCAGAAAGGCCAAGAAAGGAAAGGAAACCCTAAGTTTAGGGGACGAATCGGCGAGTCCAAGGAGGAACTCGACGAGTCCAAGCGGGATCCGGGTCGAGGTGTAAGTGACCAACTCGGCGAGTCGGCCAAGTGGACTCGGCGAGTCTGGTCTGTGTGAGGAAAACCCTAAATTCAGGACTTGGAGCCTATTTAAGCGCCTCATTCTCTCCCCTAGGGTTCCTTTACTGCCTCTTTCACCCATAACATTAAACCCTAGCCGCCATATCCTCTATTTGAGCCATTTGTTGCCTTGGAAGGTGCATTAAAGCTTGGAGACGGAAGAAGGAACTTGGAGGAGCAAGAAAGGACTATAGATATGGGATTGTGAGTTCATTCTGAGCATTTGGAGGTAATAAACTAGTTCCTGGACCCTTTTTGCACCTAGATTTATGTGTGGTTGTTGGGGATTTTTAGCCATAATGTTATTATTTTGAGTTAGAAGCCAGATCTGAAGTTGCTACTTCGGATCTAAGCATATTATGGTCTTGAGAAGCATAAAGTAGCAGCCCTTGAGTTGATTATGGAGCCTCCTTGCCTTAAACCCTAGTTTGTGGTGTATTTTGCCTAGATCTCCTTCTCTATACGTAAAGTTTGCAACTTTACATGAGGAATGGGCTTGGGAAGGGTAGATCTACAGTTTGGAGTCCATGCATGACTCAAAATTCCTCTACATGTTAGGAAATCTGAATGGACTCGACGAGTCCTTTGAGTGGACTCGGCGAGTAGCATGAAGATTTGGAGGAACTCGACGAGTGGGATGAACAGCTCATCGAGTCAGATGAAGTTGGGCAGGAACTCGGCGAGTTGGAAGAACAACTCGGCGAGTCTACTGAAGGTTGTCCTGGACTCGGCGAGTCTGTTCTTGGACTCGGCGAGTCAGGTCGCGGAACCCCAAACCCTTCGAGTTGAGACTCGAATCAGTGAGTCGGGTGGAGACTCAGCGAGTTGGACAGGTCAGGACTCGGAAATCGTTGGACTCGGCGAGTCATGGACTGACTCGGCGAGTCGATTTGCGAATAGAAGGACTCTAAACATATGAACTCGGTGAGTCAATAGGGTGACTTGGCGAGTAGGGTTGACCTGGAAGGTTGGCTTGGACCAGGACTTTGACTTTGACCAGATTTGACCTGGTAGTCTTTCGGGGGTCAGTTAGACTCAGTGCTGCTTTGACATTGGTAGCTCGGGGAGCGAGTGGAGCGGGAGTTCAGAGAGTTGTCGGGTCGCAGCTAGTGGGTTCATCAGCCAGTTCAGCCAGTGCAGGTGAGTTTCCCTTTGTATGAATGGGTCTACGGCCACAATGCCATCCCATGTAGCTATGAGTAGAAGTCCTGGGGGTTAGCCCTAGGCACAGTATGCTAGTATGATATTCGGGATGAGGTCCAATGATAGAGGGAGGGTGCCCAAGGAGTGGTTTATGTGATAGTTCATACTTGTTGTCTGCGTGATACTTGTATGTGCCTGGTAGGGAGGTGAGTGTGGGCGAGGTTCTGTGTCTCACCAATTGCAGAGTGTGGATGGTGTTCCACATCTCATTAGCAGCAGATCAGGGGCAAGGCCCAAGTTAGGGAAAGAGTGAGTGTGGGCTGGGCCCGTATCTCACTATCAGTAGGGGCATGGATGGGGTTCCATGTCTCATCAGTAGAGTTCGGTTTTTAGGACCAGAAGGTAGTCAGACGCCCCAGAAACGTCTGACAGTATGTGACGATATGTTTATATGCTGGCCAGTTATGTTATATGTGATAGTGGTAGTAGGAGGGGAATAGTCCCCAAGTTCGGTCGTTAGGACCGAAGGGTAGATCGGACACCCCAGATATGTCTGATAATATGTTGTGTTATGATATATGTGATAGTAGCAGTAGGGGGTGAAATAGTCCCCAAGGATCGGTTGTTAGGACCGATGGGTAGTCAGCACCCCAGAACGGCTTGACATGGGTAGTCAGCACCACATAATGGCTTGACATGGGTAGTCAGCACCCCATAACGGTTTGACCCGGGTAGGTCGGCACCCCAGAATGGCCGTACCGGGTAGGTCGGGCACCCCAGAATTGCCTGGCAGTGTGTATGATATGTGATTGTATGGTATGTGGTAGGGTGGGGAACTCACTAAGCTTCATGCTTACGGTTTTCAGTTTTGGTTTCAGGTACTTCCGGTAGCAGATGGAAGAGCTCGGGGTGATCGCATGGCACACACACCATAGAATAGACAGCCTGGGAATGTTTACTCTGATAACGAACATGTATTTTGTAAATTAATACTCTGTTTATGTTTTGGAATGATGAATTTGCTTAAAGAAATGTTTCGTTAAAAGAAATTTTTAGTCTTGAATTTTGGGACGTTACAAGTTGGTATCAGAGCCTTGGTTTGAGGGATTCGGACATGCTCTCGGGTGTGTCTGAACTCAAACTGAGGAATTGGTATAGAAGTTTTCAAAATGAAAAGAGAGATTTGTAAAAACAGAGTTTTGGGAAAGAAAACAGTTTTAGAAAAGCAAAAATAATTCAGAAAGAAAAGAACTTTGAAAAGAGAAAAAGGGTGTGGTGCATGCAATCAGCCGAGCTCAAGTAAGTACCCCAAAATACCCATACAAGTTTATGTTATGATTATCAGTTAGTAGAACAGCATGCTAGACAAGGACTAAGGATCTAGGGAGGATGCCTTATGTGCCTATTATATGTGCTTTGAGCTGCATGATAGTGCTGATTAGACAGTAGTAGGATAGCCTATTTAGGTTATGCCTGAGTTTATGAGTTTGTGTAAGTCTATGAGTTTGTGTTGCACGCTAGTTCGGTTTCTTGCTACGTGGACATGATTGCTTGAGTATGTTGTGGTTAGATCTTCCCTTGTCTGAATGTTTCTTGCTTTGTGCATTGTGGGATTCTGAGTGTTAGCCATTAGGTGAATACGTCATGTCACATGTGATCAGGGTTGAATAATCTCAGAGTGCTGGATTTGGCCCTATTGCGCAGCTCTCGTTTGAGTCTAACCATTGTAGGGACGAGTCTTTTACTCGAAGGATTATCTGAGCCTCGTCACATGTGATGGTATCCAGGTAATGGCTAATTGGCATCACAAGGAGACCTTCAGCAGCTGAGGACTGCTTGAGTTGAGTCAGAGGTTTCCCTAGGGTAAGCCTAGGATGAGATAGTGCTGGGTGCAGTAGTAGTGGATAAGGGACCTGGTGGAGTCGAAGCAATTCCTGAGGAAAGTACGGATAGATGTGGAAGGTAGTATGGGCCCGTACTACTAAAAGCAGAGGATCCGTACTCGATTCGGGAAAGATCGAGACAAGACCGGGAACCTGGTAGGGTGTGTTTTGGTCTTGCATCAGTGATCAGTATTCTGATAGGGGTTGTGGTATATTTTCAGCATGGTGACGTTGCGAGAGAGACCAACGGGCGGATCAGGCGCCGGAGAGGGATCAGGCTCGGGTTCAGGGGCCGAGCAGCTCGAGGAGCGAATGAGGGAGTTGATATCCGTCGAGGTTACGCGCAGTATTTTGAATCAGACTCATGTGATCTTTGGCACGGTCAAGGAGGGTATATTGGAGATTTTGGATGAGAGGCTGGGAGACTTCCGTACTGAGATGATGGCTTTGATGGGAGCGCGTACCTTGACATTTCGGGAGTTCAGGGCTTGCGGGGCACCAGATTATCATGGGGCTAGGGACCCCATCGCTAGCAGCAAATGGTTGGCTGATGTTGCCAACGCATTCCGTACGAGCCGGTGCCCTGAGGGGGACAAGGTCAGACTCGCTTCCTGTCTTCTGAAGGACAGAGCGAGGGATTTGTGGGAGGAGATTGGTCATGCTTTGGGTGATGATGCCGCGTTGGACGCGATGACTTGGAGCGATTTCTCGGCCAGGTTTAGGGCGGAGTTTTCGCCGATTATTGAGGTGCAGCAGTTGGCACGGACTTTCAGGATTTGAAGCGGACCACTGAGACTGTGGCAGAGATCACCGCCAAGCTCAGGGAGAGGGCTCTTCTTGTACCACAGTATGTCGCGGATGAGGAGACGAAGAAGGCCCGGTACCATGAGATGTTGAGGGATGACATCAGGGAGTTCGTGAGCAGATCCAGCTGTAAGACGCTGGAAGATATGATTTCTCGGGCTAGAGAGGGAAATTGATTTGGAGCAGATCCGGAAGAGGAAGCCGGATGAGTTTCAGGTAGCTGCAGGTTCGGGCAAAAGGCCTAAGGGATCGGATTCGAGGTCGAGGGATTATCAGGACCGCAGCCGGTGCGGGAAGTGTGGCAAGGCACACGGGGGCGCGTGCAGGAGTGGTAGCGGTGGTGAGTCTGGCTGTTTCAAGTGCGGTCGGACTGGTCATTTCAGCAGGGATTGTACTGTTACCACCACGCAGGGATCTGACTCGTTATGTTTTCATTGCCATCAGCGGGGCCACAAGAAGGCCCAGTGCCCCAGTTTGTTTTCAGCAGGGCGGGTGATGGCACCTGCCCCTGCAACTTTGAGGATCACAGACGGCCGTCAGGGCCGTGTAGAGGCGCCTGCGGTAGGAGGCAGAGCTCTTCAGACAACTACCTTAGAGGCGCGATCAGCACCGGACGTTGCAGGTATGCGATTTCTGTTTTCAGTTCTTTTATTTGTGCATGATTATATTGTTATGGTTCTGCATCATTATCGGTATGAGTATTTTATTTTTGAGCGGTTGATTGTGATCGAGTTATATGCCATCTGCATACCTTGGATATTCGAATGGTAGTGAGGGGATGTGCCCTATTGGAGTAGGTTACATAGGATGCAGTAACTGTAGCATGCTTGGGAGAGACTTGGTATGTCTTGCTAGATCGGAGTTGTATAGTGTTAGAGATGGATTGGTTAGATCCCTAGCTATGGTAAGCTTGGGTTCCTCAGCAGATTGATTATGGTATGGTAGCAAGGATTGGGATTTCTTTTTGAGTATTGAGTAACAAGGGGTAAGCAGGATCGAAGTGGGGGAGAATCCTCCGAGTGTGCAAAGGTAGGAGCACGCAGACCCAGAATGAGTGCGCGACCTCCGAGAAGGAAAGGAAGTAGTTCAGCGTTTGATGGATTGAGGATTTCAGGGTTGGGAGTTTGAGAAACTCCCCGTCAGCTAGTGCGTGTGATGGTAATGGTTAGTGCGTGGTTGGGAATTCAGGTTGTGGATCGCCCGTAGGACTTGAGGGAGTAAGAATGAGGATCTTGAGAGCTAATGGCACATGGGTGCCTTTGGATTATCAGCCAGTGGTAGGAAGTGATGTAAGACTACGGGGCAGCCGTAGCATTCACTAGCAGTCAGTGGTTGAAAGTGATGTAAGACTACGGAGCAGCCGTAACAATCACTAGCAGTCAGTGGTGGAAGTGTTGTAAGACTACGGGGCAGCCGTAGCATTCACTAGCAGTCAACAATGGATGGTGATGTAAGACTATGGGTAAGCCGTAGCATTCCGTAGTAGCTTCGTTAGCGGAGTTGGGGCGAGGCCCTTATTTCCTAGTGATCAGATAGGGATCAGGAATGGGTAGTGGATGAGAATGATAGGGAGTTGCCTGTATGGCCCTAGAGAGGTGAGACCTTGGGAGAGGCCGCTCCAGGATATAGTTGGGTGAGACTCGTGGGCGAGGCCCGAGCAAGAGTGATTAGACTAGTGGGACTAGAAGGATAGAGGCGGGTGGGACCCGTTGGCGAGGCCCGTGAGTTTTAGCAGCACAGGTGGGACCTGGTAGGGACCTTAGTGTCAAGTTAGGGGAACGAGGATCCCAGGTTTGTAGTGCCTGAATAGCAGAATAGATTGAGCAGTTATAGGTGGTCGAAGTTTCTTCGGAAGTCGCTGGGAGCGACTAGTGGTGGTGTTGGGACTAGCTACCAGTGGGAGCCGGTAATCCAGGCATTGAGAGGTTGGTAGGGACCAGGGTGGTCTCAGTTCATCTGGAAGGCAGACAAGGAATAGCGGAATTTTCAGTCAGTAGTACTGCGGGTAAGCAGTGTATGGTGGGATTCAGATAGTTGAATCGAGGGGTGCTCGACACCAAGTTTTGGCAGAGAGGAGTGTCAGTGGTTACTGACGGTGATGACCCGTACTGGGATTAGCGGGGGTGATGGAGTTGGTGAAGGATAGGGCCTTCATAGTGATAGAAGAAATAGTTGGATATGGAGCATCGCCTTAGGAAGGCAAGGGAATCGCGTAAGGAAAGAAGGGGTCAACCCCTATGAGTCCAAGTGCAGTACCCGGAGAGTACCAGAAGGATTTTCAGTTGAGTAAGTTATGTTTCTAAGTTGTTCAGGGTCAGGTTTGACCTGAGGTTTTATCTGCGAGGATTATCTTAGTCAGAATGACCAGGTGGAAGACCAGCGAAGGTAGGCAGCTGGTGTTTGGATAATTTGTAGAGTATGGGAAGCAGATCGCAGGCGGTTGGCCATAGCGAACTTCGAGGACGAAGTTTAGTTTAAGTGGGGGAGAGTTGTAACACCCAAAGTCAGAAAGGCCAATAAAGGAAAGGAAACCCTAAGTTTAGGGGACGACTCGGCGAGTCCAAGGAGGAACTCGATGAGTCCAAGCGGGATCCGGGTCGAGGTGTAAGTGACCAACTTGTCGAGTCGGCCAAGTGGACTCGGCGAGTCTGGTCTATGCGAGGAAAACCCTAAATTCGGGACTTGGAGCCTATTTAAGCGCCTCATTCTCTCCCCTAGGGTTCCTTTACTACCTCTTTCACCCAGAACATTAAACCCTAGCCGCCATATCCTCTATTTGAGCCATTTGTTGCCTTGGAAGGTGCATTAAAGCTTGGAGACGGAAGAAGGAACTTGGAGGAGCAAGAAGGGACTATAGATCTGGGATTATGAGTTCATTCTGAGCATTTGGAGGTAATAAACTAGTTCCTGGACCCTTTTTGCACCTATATTTATGTGTGGTTGTTGGGGATTTTTAGCCATAATGTTATTATTTTGAGTTAGAAGCCAGATCTGAAGTTGCTACTTCAGATCTAAGCATATTATGGTCTTGAGAAGCACAAAGTAGCAGCCCTTGAGTTGATTATGGAGCCTCCTTGCCTTAAACCCTAGTTTGTGGTGTATTTTGCCTAGATCTCCTTCTCTATACGTAAAGTTTGCAACTTTACGTGAGGAATGGGCTTGGGAAGGGTAGATCTACAGTTTGGAGTCCATGCATGACTCAAAAGTCCTCTGCATGAAAGGAGATCTGAATGGACTCGGCGAGTCCTTTGAGTGGACTCGACGAGTAGCATGAAGATTTGGAGGAACTCGACGAGTGGGATGAACAGCTCGTCGAGTCAGATGAAGTTGGGCAGGAACTCGGTGAGTTGGAAGAACAACTCGACGAGTCTGCTGAAGGTTGTCCTGGACTCGGCGAGTCAGGTCGTGGAACCCCAAACCCTTCGAGTTAAGACTCGAATCAGTGAGTCGGGTGGAGACTCAGTGAGTTGGACAGGTCAGGACTCGGAAATCGTTGGACTCGGCGAGTCATGGACTGACTCGGCGAGTCGAGTCGCGAATAGAAGGACTCTTAACATATGAACTCGGCGAGTCAATAGGGTGACTCGGTGAGTAGGGTTGACCTGGGAGGTTGGCTTTGACCAGGACTTTGACTTTGACCAGAGTTGACTTGGTAGTCTTCTGAGGGTCAGTTAGACTCAGTTTTGCTTTGACATTGGTAGCTCGGGGAGCGAGTGGAGCAGGAGTTCAGAGAGTTGTCGGGCTGCAGCTAGTGGGTTCATCAACCAGTTCAGCCAGTGTAGGTGAGTTTCCCTTTGTATGAATGGGTCTACAGCCACAATGTCGGCCCATGTAGTTTTGAGTAGAAGTCCCGGGGGTTATCCCTAGGCACAGTTGTTGGAATAGTGTTTAAGGCTGCAATTATATTAGGCAAGTATTTGACCCAGTTGTGCATGGTCCTTTTGGGTTGCCTTCACCATAGCAACTTGATAGGATGATTTATTAAGAGAGAATAAATATTATTAATATATTATGAGAATAATATAAAGAATAATAATATTATTATTTGATTAATATAAGTCATAAATTAATTAAAATTAATTTGGTGACTTAAAGAGATTAATTAAATAAGAGGGTATAAATTGTCAATTGTTTGATAGTTAAACTTTAGACTGTAAATCCATATTGGATAGAGGATGGACGAATTCTAGAAGCTAGGGATAGCTTAAAATCGTCCAAGGTTATCTAAGGAATGGATTTGGATTTCTTTAAGGAAAGATTATCCAACTAGGGTTTAAGTTGTAATCCTTAAGGAGTCTACAAGTATAAATAGACCCTATGGCAAAGGGAAATCGATATCTCATCTCAAGTAGAGAACCCCTGGCCGATTTCCTCCCCTCTCCTCTCTCCCAAATCATCCTCCTTGCTATTTGGTGTTTGTAAGCCATTAGAGGAGTGACAATTGTGACTCTAGAGCTCCAAGACAACAAGATCAAACAAGAGATTCAAAGGTATGATTCTAGATCTGATTTTGTATTGTTCTTATACCTAATTAGTCATTAGAAGTCTTGGATTCAAAGCATGTTTAATTAGAAAGCCTAGATCCAAGCATTAGGGTTTTGCATGCGCACATAGGAAAGTTCTTATGGCTAAAACCCATCAGTGGTATCAGAGCCTAGTCTGGTTTCTATTAAATTGTTGCTTGTTTGTTTGAACTTAACTGCAAAATTCGTTTTTTGTGTTTCTGAGTCATGGACTCGGCGAGTTGGCCTGACTCGGCGAGTCCCTTGGTGCACTCCGCGAGTCCAAGCGTCAGGAATGGCCAGATTCGGAATTTCTTCATGATTATCTTATGGAAACTTACCTTAATCATATTAGATCAACCCTAATCCGATTTTTTGATATATATGACTATAATCTTGATCTAATTAAAGATATTTATCAACTAATAAAATATTTAATTTCCCTATATGATAATTAATTATTTTGATTAATTTGGTAATTATCTTGCAAGAAATCTCGAATAAATCAAATATAGATAATTAGGAAATTAATTGTTAATTAAAATTATTTGTTATTTGATCCTCCATGTTTTAAATGTTTAAAACTTGTCCTCAAGTTTTGAAATTTATATTTTGTGATTAAAAGTTTTAATTTAGACAATTCAAATTTCAAACCCTAGATTTTTTAAAAGGTTTAAAAAATACAACCCTATACTAATATAATATTACAAGAATAATATATATATATATATGTATATATATATATATATATATATATATATATATATATATATATATATATATATATATATATAATGCTAGTCTTACCGTTAGTATACCTCATTCACGAAGCCGATCTATAAGGTGGGTATAAGGTTGTGGCCTATAAAATGGCGCTTAATGGATGTACACTCACACCCATCGCTTGCTTGATCGGTGGAGGGTCGTTAGCCGAACGGGTAGGATATGGCAACCTCATCCTCTCATTAAAAGTATAATATGAAATACAAAGTAACTACACATATTTTTAAAATTTCCCAATCTTAGTTACTTTAGGAAAAGTGAATTGATGCAATCCCATGAAATTACGCTTTGCACCCTTGCTAAGAAGTTAGTGGAGCGTGTGTGGTTTACCGGCACACTAATTGGTTATAAGCAAAGGTGGAAAAGGGTGATTCATTGTTTATCATAGTTCGATGGAGCGTGTGTGGTTTACCGGCACATCGAATAGGTGATTGTTACAATGAAGGCACCGTGTGAATTTGCATGGTAATTCACACCCGCTTTGTGATCCTCGGTATCCCAGTCACAAACAAGAAGGGCATATCGAGATTTAAACATGCCATTGAATAGTTTCAATGAATCTCATCCGAACCTAGGAATTCTCAATACATTTAGGACTTATAGTTAGGTTTTTATGGTGGAGAATTAGTGAATCGTAATTCACTTACCTTCAAATTGTTTGCATGTTAGATTACGCCATGCCTTTTCTAATATGTAAATAATGTTGTTGGATCCTAGCCCTAATTTTTCTTATTGGGTGATAATTAGGGATTCATATTCTAATCTATCTTTGTCCTTTCTATTTGTAGATGTCGAACGCAAACAACGTTGCTGCTAGTTCTTTCACATTGATGAGCCTTTGTCAAAAGGTCACTTTCGATGGGACGAACTTTAGCGAATGGATAAGATACATTCGCACCATTGATCGCTATGAGGATAAGGAGTATGTCCTCGATGAGAAGCTCGAGAAAATCAACCCTGAAATCGCTACTCCGGCTGAAATGACCGCTTTTGAAACTCATGAGCGCGACGCAACGAAGGTACATTGCATCATGATAGCCACCATGAACTCCGAATTCCAAAAGTCCTATGAGGACATGTACCCGTACGAAATACATCAAGACTTATTGGAGAGATACCACCAGAACGCGAGACAAGAGCGTTATGAGATTTTCACTAACATGATTTCCGCTAAGATGGGTCATGGTGAGTCTCTTACCGTGCACCTGCAAAAGATGCAAAGGTATGTCGACCGCCTTCGCAAGTTGAACGTTGACTTTGGGGAAGACTTGGCGATCGACATGGTGCTTCACTCTTTGCCTCCGAGTTACAATCAATTTAGGATGACCCACCACATGAACAAAGAGGAGGTCACCCTAAGCAAACTCCAAGGTCTCTTGAGGGTCGCTGAGAGCAACTTCAAAGACAAGTCTGTTGCACCAACTCCCAATCCACCCGCTGCTCCTGTCTTGGCTATTGGTCAAGGAAAGGGAAAGAAGAGGAAGGCTTCGTCTAAGAACTATCGCAAGGTTAAAGCCCGAGATGGTGCCTCTTCTAGTGGGACCAAAGTTAATCCTGCTAAGCCCTGCCCTAACCCAAAGGAGGCAGAGTGCCACCACTGCCATAAGATAGGACATTGGAAGAGAAGCTGCCCAGAGTACCTGCAAGCCATTAAGGAAGGAAAGATCAAGCCGTCTTTCGCAGGTATATACACAATTAAATCTAATGATTCTAATCATGCTATTTCTTGGGTTCTTGGTACCGGTTGTGGTTATCACATTTGTTCTAATGTGCAGGGACTAAGAAGAAGTAGGGATGTGGAGCAAGGAAGGATCAATCTAATCATGGGGAACATAAGATCGTCGCCTGTGACCAAGATTGGAGTGTATTCTTTAGTGCTTAGGAATAATTTATGTTTAGATTTGAACAATTGTTGCTATTCGCCAGAAATGGCTAGAAACATCATTTCATTTCATGGTTTATTTAGACAAGGTTTTAGATTTTCTTTTAATAATGAGAATGGTTCTATTTTGGCTTATCTAAATGGTGTCTTTTATTTTGAAGCTATACCATGTAATGGAATTTATGAAACTGTTATGATTGTTGATAACTTAGGAAATGATGTTTTAAACATAGATTCTTCCAATAGTATGGATAGAGCATCCTTGTGGCATTGTCGCCTTGGACATGTCAACAAGAAACGCATTGCCCAACTCCAAAAGGATGGAGTGTTGGAGTCCTTCGACCTTAGGGAAGATGACACGTGCGAGTCTTGTTTGCTTGGAAAGATGACTAAATCACCCTTCACAAGCACGTGTGAAAGGGGTGAGGGTCTATTGTACCTAATACATACCGATGTATGTGGACCATTTAGATCAACCACGAAGGATGGGAACCGCTTCTACGTGACTTTTACCGATGATTATAGTAGATATGGGTATATCTATTTAATCAAGCAAAAGTCAGAAACCTTTGAAAAGTTCAAAGAGTTCAAGAATGAAGTGAAGAATCAATTGGGAAGGAAAATCAAGATGCTTCGATCCGATCGAGGAGGAGAGTACCTAAGTCTTGAATTCCACGATTATCTCAAGGAGCGTGGAATAGTTTCGCAATTGACGCCTCCTAGGACACCGCAATTGAATGGTGTGGCAGAAAAGCGTAATCGAACCTTATTGGATATGGTTCACTCTATGATGAGTCGTGCTTCACTACCTATCTCTTTTTGGGGGTATGCCTTAGAGACTGCCGCCCATATCCTTAACCGAGTCCCTATTAAGAAGGTTACCAAAACACCTCACGAAATGTGGACAGGGAAAGCTCCCTCGTTAGCACATATCAAGGTTTGGGGTTGTGAGGCTTTCGTAAGACGAGATACTCACGACAAGCTCGAACCTCGAAGTGAGCGATGTATTTTCATCGGCTACCCGCAAAAATCCTTTGGATATCTCTTCTATAGACCGAAGGACAATGTTGACTTTGTTGCGAGGAGAGGAGTTTTCCGAGAGCGAGAACTCATAGGCCAAGGAGATAGTGGGAGTCAAATCGAGCTTGAAGAGATTCAAGAGTCAATATATGAAGGAACCTCTACCGCTGGCACTCAACCCGAGGAGGAAACTCCGGTTGAACCGATTGACGAGTCCTTACCTCTTAGACGTTCCGATAGAGTTAGAGTTCAACCCCAGTTTTATGGTTTTCATATTACTACCGAAGGGGACACGTATATTAATGATGGTACACTAATAAATCTTGATGAACCTAATAGCTATAAGGAAGCCATGGCAGTCCCAGAGTCTGCGAAATGGAAAGAGGCAATGGATAGCGAGATCCAATCCATGTATGATAACCAAGTTTGGAATTTGGTTGATAATGTGCCCGGACGTAAGACCGTTGGGTGCAAATGGATCTTCAAGAAGAAGACCGATGTGGATGGAAACATACACACATATAAAGCGCGATTGGTTGCGAAGGGCTTTACTCAAACTCCCAGAGTTGACTATGATGAGACCTTCTCACCAGCTACGAAGATAAAATCTATTAGAGTGATGCTAGCGATTGCCGCATTTCATGATTATGAGATTTGGCAAATGGATGTCAAGACCGCTTTCCTTAATGGAAAGCTGGCTAAGGATGTTTACATGGCTCAGCCAGAGGGGTTTGTGGATCCGAAGCATCCGAATAGAGTGTGTAAGCTTGAGAAGTCCATTTATGGACTTAAGCAAGCGTCTCGCAGATGGAATCTTTGCTTCGATGAGAAAGTCAAAGAGTTTGGATTTGTACGAAGCGAAGATGAATCATGTGTATATGTCAAATCCAGTGGGAGTATAGTTAGCTTCCTCATTCTATATGTCGATGACATATTACTCATAGGAAACGACATCCCGACTCTGCAGGAAGTTAAGTCCTGGCTCGGGAAGTGCTTCGCTATGAAGGACCTCGGAGAGGCTTCTTATATTTTGGGAATAAGGATAGTAAGAGAGAGAAGTAAATGACTAATAGGACTTAGTCAGAACACTTATTTAGAGAAGGTAATAAAACGTTTTGTATGGAAAACTCAAAGAAGGGAGAATTACCGATACAAAGTAATGCCAAGTTGAGTAAAACTCAAAGTCCGGGTACCGAAGCTGAAATAGCAGAAATGAGCCGAATACCATACGCTTCCGCAGTTGGCTCAATCATGTACGCTATGACTTGTACTCGCCCTGATGTACCCTTTGCTTTGATCATGGTTAGCATACATCAAGGGAATCCTGGCAGAGCCCATTGGATTGCGGTGAAGAATATCCTTAAGTACCTTCGGAGGACGAAGGAATGGTTCTTAGTCCTCAGAGGGAGTGATGACTTGAAGGTGCGAGGGTATATTGACGCCAGCTTTCAGACCGATAGGGAAAACTACCGTTCGCAGTCGGGATGGGTCTTTACCCTGAATGGAGGAGCAGTGACATGGAAAAGTTCCAAGCAGGAAACCGTAGCCGATTCAACGTGCGAATCAGAGTACATTGCAGCGAGAGAAGCGTCGAAGGAGGCAATATGGCTGAAGAACTTCATCGGTGATCTTGGAGTTGTACCTGCCATAAAGGAGCCCATGAAGATTTTCTGTGATAATGAAGGAGCGGTTGCCTTGACCAAGGAACCAAGAGATCATGGTAGATCACGACATATCAACAGAAAATATCATTTCATTAGACACCGTGTAGAAGAAGGACAACTCGTAGTGAAGAGGATATCATCAGAAGATAACCCAACAGATCCGCTTACGAAAGGGACTGAGTAGGGTTAAGCACTTGTAGCATGCTAGGAGTATTGGGCTGAAGGATGATATTAGCATAGATTAGATAGTATTAGAAACTTGTAATAGATAAATGTAATTAACATTTGATGATTAAATAAATGAGTTTTATTTATGAGTAATGTTATTGTCTTATGTTAATTGTTTAACTATTGTTTCTCTTTGCATGTTTTGACTTCCAGAATAATTGAGTTTATTAAGAATAATCGAATTATTCAAATTGTCCACAATCGTTCATATCTTGGAAGTAGATATGAATGAAGATTGTCATGAATTGGTATGTAGATTGTCTAAATGGTGTTAGACATGGAAAAGGGTTGTTGCAACGTTCATGAGTGCTTATGAACTAGTTTTGAGCATTGGAACAAACCCGCGCTTGCTGGAATCACCTTATGGAATATGATATAAAATGGTGATCGCAAGACGATAATATCATATAGTCTTAAAACCTAGATATATGGTTTGTTATTTGTTAATTGATTGTACATTGATAATGCGAAAACGCATCAGTAACTCGGTGTTATAAAACGCATTGTTGTGTATAGTTGGTTAATGAATAAGTAAATGCATATAAGTCGAAGTTTATCTGTAACTTTTATCCCAAGAGGGTAAAAGCGATATCTCGGCCGCTCGATGATTTGATTTGACTTATGTGCCGGGCCCGGTCAGAACTGAATTGATGTGTTCGATTAAGTCCTATGTCAAATAAATCAGAGATCGAGAAACCTAAATGATTGACTAATCATTCCATAGAATTGTCAACATGATATCTAACAGAGGACTGTACGATCCCTTATCTAAAGGACAAAGATTGATTAGATCAAAGTTTGATAGCGTCTTTGAGAGCTACGATTGCAAATCGAATTGTACTTGTGCATATAGTTACTAGACTTATCCAAGTGGGAGACTGTTGGAATAGTGTCTAAGGCTGCAACTATATTAGGCAAGTATTTGACCCGGTTGTGCATGGTCCTTTTGGGTTGCCTTCACCATAGCAACTTGATAGGATGATTTATTAAGAGAGAATAAATATTATTAATATATTATGAGAATAATATAAAGAATAATAATATTATTATTTGATTAATATAAGTCATAAATTAATTAGAATTAATTTGGTGACTTAAAGAGATTAATTAAATAAGAGGGTATAAATTGTCAATTGTTTGATAGTTAAACTTTAGACTGTAAATCCTTATTAGATAGAGGATGGACGAATTCTAGAAGCTAGGGATAGCTTAAAATCGTCCAAGGTTATCTAAGGAATGGATTTGGATTGCTTTAAGGAAATATTATCCAACTAGGGTTTAAGTTGTAATCCTTAAGGAGTCTACAAGTATAAATAGACCTTATGGAAAAGGGAAATCGATATCTCATCTCAAGTAGAGAACCCGTGGCCGATTTCCTCCCCTATCCTCTCTCCCTGATCATCCTCCTTGCTATTTGGTGTTTGTAAGCCATTAGATGAGTGACAATTGTGACTCTAGAGCTCCAAGACAACAAGATCAAACAAGAGATTCAAAGGTATGATTCTAGATCTGATTTTGTATTGTTCTTATACCTAATTAGTCATTAGAAGTCTTGGATTCAAAGCATGTTTAATTAGAAAGCCTAGATCCAAGCATTAGGGTTTTGCATGCGCACATAGGAAAGTTCTTGTGGCTAAAACCCATCAACAGTATGCTAGTATGATATTCGGGATGAGGTCCAATGATAGAGGGCGGGTTGTCACGATCGAGATTCTAGACTCTTCCGGAGTACTCAAGAAAAGGGGAGAACTTACAAGTATAACACATTAGAGCCTGGAACGTCCTAGATTTCTCTAGGACATCAAAGAATGATTTAGAACATTTCATGAAGACTTGTAAATATATGTAACTTGGTAGAATATTCTAGAATAGTCAAGAATATAGGACTAATGTAGTAATATCTAGAAACTTCCCAAGAAGGGGAAGGACAAGTATAAATAGGGAGGAGCTCATTTGCTCCAGACCATTGGAAGTTCTCTTGTATTCTCTTGTGCTCTCTAATAGAAGTCTTCTTTCGTTTGTAGAAACTTTGAAGCCTTTATTCTCTTGCTTACTTAGTCGTTTATACATCCAAAGGAAGCGTTGTAGCCTGACTTAGTCAAAGTTACACTAAGTGGCACACGGTGATTGTGTTGTCCCGTGACACGTGGTATCAGAGCCAGGTTCGTACAAGCAAGAGATCATGACTACGGAAGCAGGAAGTAGCGAAGTAGCTAACCTACCCCCTGTTGTCGAAGAGAGAGGAAGAAAGTCCAAGAAGAGGGACCAATCGATAGATGCCTTGGCAAGCTTAGAAACCAAGCTTACAAGGACAGAGATCAACGTCGGGGAGATCCTTGAATGGAAGGATACCGTTGATCAGTTCGTTGCGGAGATAAGTGACACGAGCGATGGATTGAAGGAGACCATCGGTGTCATCAAGGAAGAAGTCCTCGGACTTGTCAACACCTTGCGGAATGAGTTTCGTGAAAAGATAAGCGCTTTAGAAGATGAAGTGAAGCTATGCAAAGCAGCGATAGCCGGAGGATCTGTCACGAAAATGACGCCACACACAGAAGCACCTAAGCCCTCGAAATATGGAGGTAAGCGTGATCCTAAACTACTAGAAGAATTTTTCTGGTCCCTAGAATGTTATTTTAATGTCGTCGGAGTAAAGGACGACAAGTACAAAATAGACACGGCTGTTCTTTATTTGAATGAAAACGCGGCACTATGGTGGAGGCGGAAGCATGGTGACATTGAAAAGGGCTTGTATGTCATAGACACGTGGGACGAGTTTAAGAGACAACTCAAGAAACAATTTTGTCCCCATAATGCTGAAGACGTTGCCATGAAGAAACTCCGAGGATTGAAACATGTCGGGTCTATCAAAGATTACGTAGCAGAGTTCACGGCCTTGATGTTGGAGTTACCCGACTTACAGGAGAAAGACAAGTTATTTTACTTCCAAGATGGACTACAATCTTGGGCTTACAACGAGCTCAAGAGGAGGAACGTCCAAGATGTTGATGAAGCTATAGCAGTAGCGAAAGACCTTATGGACTTCCGAAGAGATACCCCGATTAGGAAACCTAGTGGGGGAGAGAGACCGACAACTAGGCCGCAACAGAAGGATGATAAACCCGCTGGAAGACCATCAACTTTCAAGGGGAAGGCGATTGAAGGGGGACCTCGAAGGGAAGTCAAGTGCTACTTATGTGATGGCCCTCACTTAATCAAAGATTGTCCCAAGAAGAAAAGCTTCAATGCGATGGTCTTTGAAGAAGAAAAGGAAGAGAGAGACGAGGCACAACTAGGCTCAATGCAACGTCTCAATTCGGTGGCAAAAGAAGAGCCCCACTCGAAGAAGGAAAGAGGACTCATGTTTGTGGAAGTTAGTATAAACGAGAAAGTCACTAAAGCCTTAGTAGACACAGGTGCGTCCCATAATTTCGTTTCTAAAAATGAAGCTGAAAAGATGAACATTCAATACACCAAAGAAATAGGCTGGTTGAAAGCTGTCAACTCTCCTTCTGAGCCTATTCTTGGAGTCGCTTATGGGGTAGTTATCGAGATCGGAGGATGGAAGGGTCCTATCGATCTAACCGTAGTACCCATGGATGATTATTGCATGGTCTTGGGGATGGAGTTCTTCGACCAGGTACGCCCTTTCTCGTTCGAAGATCAAACCATGCGTATCACCAAGGGTTCAACGATACACATCGTACCCTTGGAAAGAAGCAAAACAGAGTCCCGAATCCTGTCGGCCATGCAGCTCAACAAGGGACTAAAAAAGGGAGAACTGACTTACTTAGCAGCGTTAAAAGAAAAAACCACCCCTTTAAATGAAGAGATGCCAGAGATAGTGAAAAAAGTACTAGAAGAATTCAAAGACGTGATGCCGCCAGAGTTACCAAAGAAGTTACCACCGAGAAGGGAAGTGGATCACGAGATAGAACTCGAGCCTGGAGCTAAGCCACCCGCGATGTGTCCTTATAGAATGGCTCCACCGGAGTTGGAAGAGCTAAGAAGACAATTGAAAGAGCTACTAGATTCCGGATTCATCCGCCCCTCAAAAGCCCCATTCGGTGCCCCAGTCTTGTTCCAGAAGAAACATGACGGAAGTCTAAGAATGTGCATATGATATATGTCTGATAATATGTTGTGTTATGATATATGTGATAGTAGCAGTAGGGGTGAAATAGTCCCCGAGGATCGGTTGTTAGGACCGATGGGTAGTCAGCACCCCAGAACGGCTTGACATGGGTAGTCAGCACCCCAGAACGGCTTGACCCAGGTAGGTCAGCACCCCAGAATGGCCGTACCAGGTAGGTCGGGCACCACAAAATTGTCCGGCAGTGTGTATGATATGTGATTGTATGGTATGTGGTAGGGTGGGGAGCTCACTAAGCTTCGTGCTTATGATTTTCAGTTTTGGTTTCAGGTACTTCCGGTAGCGGAGGGAAGAGCTCGGGGTGATTGCATGGCACACACACCATAGATTAGACAGTCTGGGAATGTTTACTCTGATAACGAACATGTATTTTGGAAATTAATACTCTGTTTATGTTTTGGAATGATGAATTTGCTTAAAGAAATGTTTTATTAAAAGAAATTTTTAGTCTTGAATTTTGGGACGTTACATAAGGACCACTATCAGGGAAACTATCCCTATCATGTAACATATCATACAGATATAACTCATAACCAAACGTAAACCAGACCAAGATAAATTATCACAAAGACAATTATCTTCTAAATACTCCTCAATGGTGGGCCGACATTGTGGTCTTAGACCCACCCCTACTGGAAGGTAACTCACCTCGTATCAGCTGAATTATGCGGGAATCCTCTGATTGCTGTCGCTTCTGCTCCGGAAGTCCTCCGGCTAAAATTCCCACAAAACACTTAGTCAGAAACTGACATATACCCTTAGGATAAAATGACCATTTTACCCCTTGACCAAGTCAAAGTCAAAGTCAACTTCTAGTTGACCTGACTCGTCAACTCGCCGAGTCCCTATCCTTCCATCAGACCTCATACCCGTCTCTACTCGTCGAGTTAGGCGATGACTCGACGAGTTTTCCTTCTAAATGAACACCGACTGAATCCACATCTGACTCGTCGAGTTGTATGAACAACTCATCGAGTTCATCATCAACTGATACTTATGTCCTGACTTGACTCGCTGAGTTGTATGAACAACTCGTCGAGTTACTCTTCATCCTATGAACACGTTCTGTCCTCGACTCGCCAAGCTGATGAACAACTCGCCGAGTTCCATGAAGATTGTCTTGGACTCGCCGAGTCCGTTCATGCACTCGCCGAGTACCATGAATTCCCAGAACATTTTGCTTAGTCCAGAACGTTGGGTCACTCCCCGGGACTCCTAAAACCCTTCCACACTTAACTGGTCCTTATGACCCTCATTGATATGGGATCAAAACCCTTGGACTCGCCGAGTCTATCACATTCCTTACTAAGAACTTCGATTTATGATGTACAACACTTAACCAGATGATAGATCCAGGCCCCTAAACTCGATCTAGCACGTAAAGTTACAAACTTTACGTGCATGCATGGGACATTAGAGCTTAAAAGGCTCTAAAATGGTTCTTTTGTTGCATGGGGCCTTCCTTGGTGCAAAAAGCAACCTAGATCTGACTTGTGGCTCATAAAATGACATGATACAGAAGCCCAAACCCCAACCATGTCTGCAAACATGGTTGGCCACCAAAAATGCCTTATAAAAGCCCTAAATCACCCCAAAGTGGGATCTAACAAAAGAATGAGCAAGGTTCAGACTTTATACCTTCCAAAGACTGCAAATGATGAACCAAACTCGAATCCTTCAGTCCCCTATTGATCCTTCTATGCTCTTCCTTCTTCATTGAGATGAAAACTCACAAGAATCACTCTTAAAGCCTTAGATCTTCACAAAAACGACTAGGGTTTGCTATGAGGAGTGTTTGGGAGCATAAAAGGAAGAGGAGCCCGCATAAGGTCATTTAAATAGGATGCAAACCCCTGGATTAGGGTTTTTGTCCAAACAGCGGCTACTCGCCGAGTCCGGGACTCGACTCGCCGAGTCCGCAGCTTAAACTCCGCGCCTCATCCCGCTTCTACTCGACGAGTCCGTCCTTCGGCTCGCCGAGTCCAAGGTCAAAAATGCAAAATAAATGAAGATTTAATAACATAATACATACCAAGAACCAGGTGCTACATTATCAATGTGATTTAACAGTACGAAATGAGTTTCTTCACCATGTTTAACAGGTTAAATGCACCAATATCGAACCATGATCTGTTATGTTAGAATACTCATTGTCTGTGTGACACTAGTATGTGTATGTGTTTGTATGGTTACTAGACGGGGCCCGATGATTATTCTGTATGCTATTACTTGTTATGTAGTATGAATTGTATGTGGGCGGGGCCCGTTATGCGAGTTAGGGCAGGGCCCATTATGTGTTATATGTTTGGTATGCGGTATATTGGGAACTCACTAAGCTTTTTGCTTATGATTTTAAGTTTATGTTTCAGGTACTTCTAGTTCCAAGGGGAAGGGCTCGGGATGATCGCAGAGCACACACAATCTCTTTTCGCTTTTAGTGTTTTACTTTGATTGTTATGATGTTTGACACATTATTTTGTTTGGCTTGCATTGATGATGTTTTAAAAATACTGATTTTACTAAATTAAAAATGAAAATTTTTGGTCTTATTTTTAGGACGTTTCAATTGCCGCTCCTGTTGACATCCGTAGTCACACCTGAAGCTCCATTGTTTTGTTATACTTTTTCGACTAAGAACAATTACTTAAGAGTTGCGAATTACTTACTAAGTCACAATATCGTAACTCATTTAAATTCACGTTGATAACAGATAGATGAGGAGCTCTTTGTGGTTCTCTCCACGACCATTTAGAGACAATGATAGTGTGTGTAAGAGAAAAAAAAAGAAGATCCATGTGGTGTGAATAGTCAATTTTCTATTTTCCTTTTTTTAAAAAAAAAAGTGTTAAAAGAAGAGCAAAAAAATTAAAAAATAAAATAAAAATGGAAAGGCATACTTTTCAAATCTTCTGAGGATTAAAACCACAAGAATTACTTGATTTTGCATGCAAGTGGAATTTTTTTTTGGATACTATGTACAATTTTTTTTTTCAAACATAAGGATTAATTTTTTTTTTGTTTAATTTTTTTAATGATAAAAAAACAAGGTTCTTGATATGCACCTCTACCAATAAGTCGTAACCTATATTTGGCTAGGCCCAAATATTTCTGTTTGAAGTTTGAACTAAAAATCATTTCCATAAATTTTGTAATCTAATCAAAACATAAATCGGGTCCTGTTTATTCGGAAAGCCGACCCACACCAGTTACGGGTTGGCGGGAACTTTTACCGCCTCTGATGGCATTAGGGCTCCAAAAATATCAGTCCAGTTCAAAGAATTTTCAATCTGCGCCTCTGCATCACAGATCGTCTCCCCGAAAATCTTATCTGATCGACTCAGCTCACGGCAACAGGTTGGTGATGAACTCTTCTATTTTTCTTTGTCCGATTGTGTGTTTGTGTTGTAAAATTCTTTGATTGTAACCTTGTTATGCGCTTTCACCAGTTAACAGTATATGTCTAGTTTTCTACAAAATTTGCGATATGTCGATACTGGTAATGGAAACATACCGGTTTTTGGCGTATAGGCCGCTTCATCGGGTGATTCACAAGAAAACACGTTAGAAACCCCCTTTCTTTTCTCTCTCTATGTACTTCACATTTTAGTAGGGTTCGGGATATGGATCACTGTTTTACTAATCGTGATTCTGTAGTTTATAATCCTGAAAAATATGCTACACCATGTCTCGACTTAATTTGTATGAACACCACATGTTCGATAAAATGCATCTGGGGGTTTCTGCTGTTCTCTTTGAGGTCTATACTATATATACCTAGTCGTCTAGCTGATTGAAAGTTATTTTGTTTCTAAGTTGAGTGAACGAATCAGATCTTGAAAACCTTTTGCTGTTTAAAGTGTTTGTAGGAGATGGATACATCGAACCCAGCTGTCCTTGTCAATGGTGATCTGCTTCGTAACTATGTGGGCCGAAGAGTACGGACAGTGATTCAGGTAGTAAGGCCTGATGGTGGTGGCCTTATTGGGAGATCGACAGATGAAAAGCAAATTTCTGTAAAGGGCCACCCTCCATCTGATCTTAGTACTTTTGTTGAAGTAATTGGTGTTGCTGATAGTGCACAATCTATTCGTGCAGAGATAGTGACCAACTTTGGTGATACTTTTGGTATGGCTTTTCCCCCAATATGAAATGTCCATTTTATCTTCAAATCCTAATGAATTAGTAAATATGTGCTTAATTTCTTATTTTAACTGGTGTTTGCTAGTTATGTTATAATATGGGTTAAAAGCAATTACATAATTCATGTAAAGGTGATAGGAGCTACAAATGCTATAAACAAGTGCTATTTAAGATCTACTTTTACTTTTTTTTTTTTAATCTGGGAAATGTTTAAAATGTTTAAAGATTCCTACTTTTGTTAAAAAGAATCACCATTGATGCGGGGAACCATAGTGCATCAAAAAGACACCCACCACAAGTTTGAAATATTTGAAATACCAATTATGATTTGTTTCTCTATAATTGATTATTTGTTTATGTTATTGATTGATATTTTGCAGATACAAATAACTTCAACCAACTTTGCCAACTTGCTAATGGAGAGTTTAGGCACTTGTTTATCTGAAGAGGACAAAATGGAGTCCTGTCTACTTAAATGAATTTAGATGAACTTGGCTACTTATCTTTTTTTCTTATCTTTATTTCTGAAACTTTGGTGGCATTTGGTAAAAGTTGTCTTGTGGCTTTAATGCAAAGTTGAAAGATATTATGCACTCAAACATATAAATGCATCATGTATCTAGTCAAAACTCAGGTACATTAATGATTAAACAAACCATTATCACAAGAAAAAGATAAAAGTTATCTCTTACTTTTACATAATAAACTACATAAATTATGTAACTTTCTAAATCCTACTACTTGGGTTCTAACAGCATCTCCTAGTATACATCAATCCTCATGTTACATCCACAACACATTTTTCCCAACTTATTAATCTTTAATCACAACTGCAAATAACAAAAAACGAATTTAGCCATAACAATGAAACCAATCATCAGAAATAAGTAAAGTAAAGAAATTACCTTCTCCACTAGCTTTCCAATGCTGATACGTCATCAGGCGGGTCGACCCAAATACTTTCAAATGGATCTTGTTCGCCCCAATCATGACACTGTTTCCGAGGGTAATATCGTTTATGATCAAGAGAATAAGAAATACACCGTTTCCCATAAAACCGAACTTTAGAGAAATAAACACAATTCCTCATCATACCCAAAAGATCCGTTCTTGCATGTGACGACAAAAAACTAGCGAACAATGTCACACCTTCAAGCGTTTTCATTTCTACCCACTCTTTATTTTCTTGATCTAACTTGTAAATAATCGGGTTTTCACTATAACATGTGTAAATAACAAAAATATCACCTTTATTTTCCGCCATAAACTTCCCTTTCCACCAATTTTTCACAAAGAAATTATCAGGGCAACGAGGTGGGGGGACAATCCGGATGCTCCATGTGTGCTCTATCGGGTCATAAACTCCAAGCCATCCGGTTAAACTCAAACAGTAAAACAACCCGTTACAGAAAACAAGTTTGTTCCAGATACTGCTAACGAATGGCAACCGATTATGGTAGTTTACAGTAGTCCATTCGGTTGCATTTGGTGAACAGGTGCTAATGGCGACGACTGTAGGGCTGACGTGTTTGACTGTGAAAAGAATACAGTTTTGCGATTTGGGGGAGTTCGAAAAGGCGACGATTTGGTATGTCATTTCGAATCTTGGTAGTTTAATCATTTCCCTTGTGAAGGGATTAAAGAATAGGACGCGTTGTGTTCTTGGTTTGTAGAGTAATAACCATCCGTCTTTGTTGTAACAGATTCTGCATCCATGGAGTTGTGGTAATTCGAGAGAGTATGTTTTGCGTTTCGATGGGTCGTAGAACTCGAAGAGGTGGCCGAGTTTTGGGAAGTACATTAGCCATGGCGGTTTGTTGACTTTTCTGACTGATAAAGCGACTGAAAGCCATTTTTTGCAGACGGAAGATGTGCGGATGTTGTCTTTTAGAGTTAATCGGGAGATTATGAGTTCGAGAAGTTCAGACGGAAGGATTGACCATGATTCGTGATGATCTTGCTCGTCGTTTTCTTTCGTTGATACTCTTTTATCATCCTTGAATGTTTCAGACAACCTACAAACGGAAAATTTTAAGAATTATTTTGCGAAAAGAGTTGAATTCTATGAAATGCAGACTAAAGTCACGAAACCAGGATCTACATTTATGATCTATAGACTATAGATAGAATTGAATGATGAAGGAGAACGGAAGCACAAAATTTCTCTGTTGCCATTAAAAATACCTGATTCATACACTAAACAGAAACGTAAGTTACGTAATCTAGTAAGAGATAAAATATAATCAACTCAGATCGAACATTGAGAACATAAGTTTTTACTAGAAACCCTAAAACCTAAAAACCTACACCTGCCAAACTTTATAAATTGTCGATGAATGAACCAAAACCACTATTTGTCACATACGTATACAATCCAATCAAGCAATTACAGAAAACGCAACAAATTCCATAAACTCCAGCTGAATTACGACAATATGTAAATTACCACCAAAACGCACACATGCTACCATTAATTTGGACCAAATTCACTTGAATTGAACAGACACTGTAGCTGGATTGTAAAATCAAACACGGATCTCATGTGTATAACCCTAAAACCCTAATTCATCAATAAACCCAACGATAATTCAAACTCCAAACAAAAAACAGTAAGGAATCCTCAAAACCGAATTGGATTTCACTTGGAGTTGTTGAAGAGGACTTACAATCGGTGTTTTCTTCTCTTCCTTCCTGCCATAATTGCGAACAGATTAAGCTAAGCTCCTCCCACCACCAGTGTATGTGTGTTTTTGTAGAGAGAAAGATATGTTGAAGAGAGATGATGGGAATGGGAATGGGAATGACTGTTGTTGTCACGTTATGAAAACACCTAGGCTTTGTTACTACAACACGTGTACACAAAGGACTTATCTGGTGAGACGGGCTGCAGGGTACGTGGTAGTGGTAACTAATGGGATTGTTAGGTGAAAGATTAAGGGATGAGGTGGCAAGTTTTAATTGGTTGAGGAATGAGGGTGTTTGGAATACATTCGGTGGTCATCTCTGGAACTACCGTCACATGTGGGAATCGACAAGCTGGGTGCTGTCTATCCGCTTGTGGGTAAATCTGTAAATGATCCAAGCATGATGTGGCAATCATTCTTTGCACCTTGATAAAAGTCACAGCACAATAAAAAAAATGTTAATTTCTATTCTAATAAATAAATAATTTTAATTTTTTTTTTTTTTTTTTTTTTTTTTTTTTTTTTTTTTTTTTTATGTAAAGTGTCATTTTAATAAAACTTTCATAAATATTATGCTTTGTGTGATATAGATATATATTAGACAATTCATTTCAAAATTCAAATTATGTTTTCTAATTATATGTTAAATTTGAAGTTATAATAATTTTAAAAATTTTAATACATCTCTTAATTAATAATTTATTTAAAATGAGTTATTTAAAATAATTGATTAATAATTATAAATTTCTATATTAAAATTTTAATTAATTTTATAACCGTGTTTTCCATATGTTATAAACTAGTTATTTAGATAAACTAATCATCATACATACTTATAAAGCTAGTATTTTTTTTGAATCTCATGCATTTGAAACCCCCATTCTTTTTTCTTTTCACCACATTCATTTGAAACTCCCATGACTTTTCAATTTCCTTATAATAATAATTATAATTTGGTATTTAGGTTAAATAAATATCAAATCTAAAATGTATTCATATATAAACTAAATTTGAATATTAAAATAATATTTTTAATTCTACTTATAAAATTATGTTTTTTAAGTTTTAACATATTATACTTAATTTATTAGTTTTAATAAATTGTTGGATGTAAACCATTATCATTTTAAAGGTATAATTTTTGAATAATTTGTATAAAATACTTAAACTATTAATTAAAATATAACATTATAGGCTCAACTTAAATATAAATTTTATTTAACTAAAACAACCCAAATATTATTTTATAAATAGTTAAAAGTGATAAATTGTAGTGTCTTTCTAATAATGATTGTAAGTTGGGTAATAAGGTTAAATAAATATCAAACCTAAAGTATAATCATAAATAAACTAAATTTCAATTTTAAAATAATATTTCTACTTCTATTTATAAAGTTATGTCTTTAAATTTTAACATATTATACTTAATTTATTATATTTAAAATGTTGTTGCATGTAAACCATTATCAGTTTAAAGCTACAATTTTTGAACAGTTTTGAAAAAATACTTAAATTGTTAATTTAAATATAACACTACAGTGTCAACTTAAATATAAATTTCAGTTCCACTAAATAAACAAAATAATATTTTGTAAATAGTTAAAAGTGATAAATTATAGTGATAAATACAAAAACTAAATTTTAATATCAGTTTAACTAAAATATTTCCTAAATATATTTATATAATCGTTAAAAATTTTCAAATAAGTAGCTTAAAATAACTTATAATAACAATAGTTAAAAATAACTCTATATAAATGATTATATTGTTACCTTTAAAATCAAAAAATAATGTTTGATGTTTTAAATAATTATAATGATAGAAATTAAAACATTAAGTAAATAAAATTTAAAAAATTAGTTAAAAATAACAACTATAAATAATATTAAACCATATATAATATTTAATTTTATTGATGTGTAACTCGCGAGTAGAAGTCATTCAAGTGATTGAGATTATGACGTTATAATAGATTTATATATTATCATATAATTCAAAATAATCAATATATTATATCAAATTAATATACGAATTATTATATCAAATTTAACAATAACGTTAGTGTTATATTTTAAAAAATATATATTTGTAAAGACTTCAACTATATATGTGTTTCTGCGCATTACAATGTCAACTAAAATATAAATTTAAGTTCCATTTAAAAAAACTAAAGAATATTTTGTAAATAGTTAAAAGTGATAAATTGTAGTGATAAAAGCAAAAACTAAATTGTAATTTCAATTTAACTAAAATATTTCTTAAATATATTTTTATAATCGTTAAAAGTTTCCAAATAAGTAGCTTAAAATAACTTACAATAACAATAGTTAAAAACAACTATATATAAATGATTATATTGTTAGCTTTAAAATAAAAAAACAATGTTTGATGTTTTAAATAATTATAATGATAGAAATTAAAATATTAAGCAAATTAATTTTAAAAATTAATTAACAATAAAAACAACTATATATAACATCAAATCATATATTATATTTAATTTTATTCATATGTAATTCGCGGGTAGAAGTCATTCAAATGATTGAGATTATGAAGTTATAATAAATGTATATATTATCATATAATTCAAAATAATCAATATATTATATCAATTTAGTATATTCAAATTATTATATCAAATTTATCAACAATGTTATTGTTATATTTAAAAAATTATATATTTGTAAATACTTCAACTATATAGATGTTTCTGTTTCACATAGTAGTATTATATTTCGTTCCACATTATTTGTCTCAGTCGCATATCGGACAACGAGTTCAATTTAACACCGCCCCTTCTTCCAAATTAGCAAGATTGATCAATCCAAGGCCGGTATGCCATATTCGAACCAAGGCCCAACAATTTTGAGGGCCCAAAATCTTTTATGTTTAAAATATAGCAAGTATCATTATACTCTATCTCATACAATATAGACTTTATGAGCAGAGTTTTATTAATTTAATACTAAATTATTATTTATTATCTCCCTACATAATAAAAGAATAGCACATTTGCTACATGTCAATCAATTAGAGCTTCACATTAATTATTTGACACTTGTCATTCTAAGGTTTTTCCTCATTAATTAAATTTCCACTAATTCACTCCTTCATTTTAGACATATCAAACACGTTAACAAAAAAATTATTTATAATATCTATTGCCTAATTTATTAATTTTTTTTATCATAGCTCAATAATTACCTTATAATTTAATTAAAATTATTTTTACCTTTCTAATCCGTAGTGCCTACGGGTTATAAACTAGTTAAGTAATAATTTTCTACCATTTTCCCAAGTTATGTCGGAGATAACGACGTTTCTATAATTATATATCATCCTTATTATCAAATAATAATGTTCATATTTAATGTAAACATGTTTAATGGACCATGTGATTGGAGCTGAAAAATGTTCCATGGTTTTCTAACTGTTTCAAAGTATTTTCTACAACCAAACATTAAATTTTCATGTACTGTTAGATACACCAAACAATCGAGGGAATTAAATACGCCACAAGATTTGTTAGTGGCTACATGTTGGAGATGTTTTTGGTCCGATAACATTTCCATTGGGAAAGTTAGTTATAAGCCCAATCAAATTTCCAAACCGTTCAAATAGTCAATTATGTTTTTATCTATTCAATAAAATCCAATAAACTTAATATTTTGTTTAAAAAAGCTCAATGAAGTTTTTGAACCGTTTAAAAAATTCAATCATGCTTATCTGTTCAAAAAGTTAAGTTTGTTGAATTTTTTTTGAACAGACAAAACATAATTGGAGTTTTTTCAACAGTTTGGAAACTTCGATGGTCTTACAAGTCATTTTGATGATATGGTAATAAGCAACGTTCTTTGTTTTTCTTCTTTGACTTCCATATAATTAAACAAAAGTGTAATTTAGTTGGGCTTTTTTAGATAAAAAGTTAAGTTCGTTAGGTTTTTCTTGAACAAACAAAATATGATTGCGGTTTTTTGAACGATTTGGAAACTTCGTTGGTCTCGTAAGCCATTTTCCCCATTTCCATTCAGTTCATTGAGGCCACAGGTACCATAAATTATGGTATAGCAAAATATTTAGATATTTCGCTACTAATACTCAATACGAAATCATGAAACAAATTTTGGGGTTTTTTTTTATTCCTTAAACATATTTCATCGATTTACAAGACCTAGTAAAAAAGGTTTGTTTTACATGTTTCTGATACACAATTATTTAATAGGTTTATCTTCACAAAGCACTTTCACATTTTAAATATAATGGATGAAGGAAGCTGGTTTTTCTCAGCTACCTACAATGAAAGTTAAGAGGATGTGTTAGAAATATATTGGGAAATTTGAGTGCTGGTTGTTGATACTTTTCGATACATACATAAGCCAAAGAAAAAGTAGAGAATATATGTTGTGTACCATTAATGTTTCATTTGTAACAGTTTTGTCCTTAAGTATGGATTATAAGTGAAAAGCAATATGCAACAACATCACTAGTCTTTTACTATAACCCTTTCAAATTACCATCAAAAGAAAATTTTGGGTTGCCCGAACCACCCACTACAACATCTTCAAGGTTCACAAGAAGAGAGGGTTCACCTTTGACGATTGGACTAAAGCAGTTTTGACTTTTGAACCCCTCCTTGTTGCCTCTAAATTGAAACCTTCAAAATATATTTAAACCCAATACATTCTTTATTGGGAGTTTATCCTTTGTTTCTCAACCACTCAACAACTATGATGGTGGTTATTTGAAAAAGAAAGGGCCAATGAAGTTGTAGCCATTTTTTTCTTGAAAGATGAGGCCATTTCAAGATTGGAACATACGGGATTCAAATCTAGATCAAGTCTAATTTAGATTGTTTTTATTCTAAACGATGGAGGTATAGCCCTTATGTATAATTAGGGGTGACAAATCGTGCTATCGTTTGTGTTTCTGTCTGACACAACACGACACGACAAGGTTTTTGTAACACGAACACGACACGACACGATGTCTTGTTTTTTTTAACTAACACGAAAACGAACGAAGTAAAAAAAACGACAAACACGACACGACACGACAAATATAACATATACTAAAAAACTAGTTCATTTAATGAATAATTTATCAAATACATGACGATAAACACGACAAACACGAAAACACGATAAATAACTGCTAAATCGTGTTGAATTTCGAACACGAACACGACACGACATTGTGTTTTTTATAACTAACACGAACACGACACAAACACGAATTCAAATTTTAGTTTTGTCCTAATTTCGTTTCGTGTCGTGTATTTTTGTCGTGTCGTGTCATAAATTGCCACCCTATGTATAATCATCATTCTAAGACATCGTGATCTATCGTTTTCTATTTAAAATTTCTTGATTGAAGCAATTTACCATCAAATAGGCCATTATATTATTGTAATAAAATACTAAATGAGCAAAACATAATTTTAACTAGATGAGGCGCCCCGCGTTGCGGGGATGAATCTAAATAGATATGATAGTTTTTGGCATCTGGTGCTTCTTATGAATACGAAGGATTACATTTGTGGGACGTCATCGCTTTGCTATAAGAATATTGACCAATCATGTTTTAGAAAAATACAAGATTAAAAAGCAATGGCTTTAAGAAAAGATCAAAAGAATAAGAATAATTACATTTGTGGGACATCATCGCTTTGTTGTAAAAGTGTAATCTCCTAAAATGCAAGTATTTAATAAAAACTTAATTTATAAAAATAAAACCCAATGCAAGGATAGGAAAACCTCAATTAAGGGCCAAAAGTGTGAGTTGGTTTCTCTAGGGACAAAAATTGAAAAAGGGTTATACATATCCCGTGGATCAAAATACCAAGATGAACCTTTTGATCATATACCAACTTCAACATCTTATCATCTGACTTTTGTTGCTCCGAAGTTGGCAATTCATTCTGCAAAAAAAGAACCTTACTTTAATGATTAATACTTTGTGTAAATTGGGAACTAAACAATACTTACCTGTGAATTTTGTAAATCCACTTTCACCAGCCTTTCTAAATCCCTAAAAAGGAGAATCAAAGGAATCAACAGTAGATACGGAAGAAGGTGAAGTAAAAGATATGTAGGTTTTCTGATGCTTATTACGCATGTTATCTAGTCAACTTACAAACCCTCAATCAAATTGCTCAAATCTGAAAAAAGTCATTGACTATTCAGACAAAGAAGTCAATCTACATGATTGTATCTACTGAATTACTACAATTTCAAGGCCAAAGCTATAAGAAGACCTCAAAATCAACCATGCTTACCTGTGATATAATATAACCTATCTATTGTTTGGCATTATAACAATCTGAAGAGTGAAGCTTCCCGATGACGAATAGAAGTTCCACATCATACAGGTAGCTACAATATCAAAACTCAACCTCATTAAAAAATTTAAAACCAGTTGTGTGAGAAGTCAATCCATAAGATATTAGCAACTCCCAAATCATAGAAAAAAATTATAAAGCAGAACACTTCTTTGTAGGGGATTCCAATGAATCAGTAGATTCATGTGCAGGGCCGGTCCAAATGTATATGGGGCCCAGGGCAAAAAGACAAAAAAGGGCCCCTTAAAGACAAATATAATAAAAATTAACAAAAAAATATCTTTTATTCTTCACTATAAACACGTTCAATTAGCAATAACAAACAAGCCAAATTGTTTATGTTTTGAACTGGTTTGAGTTTGAACCAACTTTAGGCCCTAAAAATCATTTTAGTAATAATTGGTTTATATATATATACACTATATAACCCATAAATTTTGGGCCCCTGGAATCGTGGGCCTTGGGCGGTCGCCCGGGTTGCCCACCGTCTGGACCGGCCCTGTTCATGTGAATAATTATGACTATCTTCATCATATTTTCTTACAAGGTTAAATAGTTCATGGAAGAACTCCTTGAACTTACTTTGAATCAGTCTTGGATTATGAGTCTCTGCAGGGTGCTGAAAGCTAAATATCACAAAAAGCCTCAAATTTTAGGAGAAGAAGATGATGGAAGTGTAAAAAGAAAACCGTTTTTACACCTTTAATAAGTTACTCATTGAAGTCAGTTACATTCAACAAACCATCTCCATCAGCATCAGATGCATTGAAGCGCTCCTCTTTTCGCCACGAAGGGTAAAATTAGGGATGAGCATCGGAACTGGGTACCCGCTTTTGGAATCGGAACCGCCTCGGAACTGCCGGTTTTGGAACCGAAACTGCCTTAGGCGGTTCCGGTTCCGGTTCCTAAAGTTATGGAACTGCCTTAAGCGGTTCCGGTTCCGGTTTTCGTTTTTTCGGAACCACTACCCGCTGGGTACCCGCCGGAACCGGTTAATATATATATATATATATATATATATATATATATATATATATATATATATATTATCTCATATAAATATGTGTGTTACTTAGACCAATTTAGAATATATATTGGTCCGGTTTTGTCCGTCTTTGGTCCGAATTGACTTGATTTGAATCGAACTAAATTGCGATTTTATCGACAAAAATTAACAAAATTAATGTAACCGGGTTACCCGCTCCCGGAACCGGAACCGCCGGTTCCGGGACTGGTTCCAAACATTTAAGAACTGCCTAGAGCGGTTCCGGTTCCGGTTCTAACTTTCTAGGAACCGCCGGTTCCGGTTCCGGTTCCGGTTCTCGCCAAATGAGGCGGGTACCCGCCTATGCTCATCCCTAGGTAAAATCACTGAAAAACGAAGATTTGAAATAAAATCAATGTTGGGCGTAATCAAATTGAATGAGAAAAAAAAGCATATGAAATTTAGGGTTTAAACATTAATGGAGGGAAAATAGAAACGAATTGGACCAACACATATGCACCAAAACCGAAAGAGATATGCTATCCTTCATCTGATTATCTAAAAATCAAATGAAATTAAATGTAAATAGGAACGTCGATGCGTAGGAAAAAAGGAAATTAGAAATTGAAGCCCTTTACCTGAATTGATTCCAGATGAGAGAACGGATACACGGAGCACGTTCAAAACCAGTCGGTATTGGAGCTGGTTGAAAACCACCTCCGCTGCCAGATTTAATAGCTATAATTAAAATCACAATAAACCCAAAATAGAAACCATACCTAGATGAATGATCGACTTGTACCTGCCGAGAAATAAAGAAACGAAGTCGCTAAAAAGAAAAAGCGGAAACATGTCTGATCTGAATTGGAAGCGGAAGAAGGGAGAGGCGGCCTCAAAATGGAATAAAGGAGTATTAGATGATGCGGTGGAGGAATAAGCAAAACGGTGAAGAAGAATAAGCCAGAGTACGTCGCAGTCGGATATGGGAGTCAACCAAAGATGGGGGCAGCAGATGCAGAAGAAGAAGTCGATGAACTATTGTTTGAGTTTGGGTTCGAAGACAAAGAATAGTTGCAGTTGAATAGATAGGGAATAAGAACGGTGACAGAGAGAGGCGGTGGGAAGGATCCGGAAGCCGCAACCATGGCATAAAGGAGAGTAGCCGGAGGAACAGTACCCTGGTTAAACCCCGGTTAGATACTGTTTCTAAGGATTGTCCATCTTTAATATTTATATATAATGTCGACTTCTATTTATATTAATTAAATATAGAAATCCCTTTGTCTAGCCATTTTGATTTTTATTGGCAAACAAAAATCACTTATAGTAAATCATATCCAATTAAATTTACCATGACGAGAAAACAATGTTCACTTACGAAAAACTTATATAATTAAGTAGAAAAACGTATAGTAACTAACAAAAGATAATTATAAGTTGTATTTTGAGTTTCTTTAACGAAATAGATTTTAATAAATATGTAATAAGACGCCACAAAGAACAAATTATAAAATTGAAATGACTAAACTACTAATGTGTAACCAACCAATACAACAATTTTATCGTTTTGCCAAGAACCCGACAAAACTTAATTGCAAACAATACTCAAAGTCATGCTTAGAATTTGGAAGTCAATTGAATTTCAATCAGTGTATTATTTTCTACACCATATTGAGAATTATATACATTTTTTGAAAAATAACATCTTATCTAATTATTCTCACTATTTTTGCCCATAAAACCTAACGCAAATCAGCAATCAACCAAATATTCTAGTCGTTTTATGCAATAAGGGTTGAGTGGCCGCCTGACCGGGTCTTTTCCATCTCTTGCAAATGATCATCTTTTTCATTCATCCCATCTCACATTTTTCTATTAAACTATTTAAAAAATTGAAACTAATATAAATTTAAAAAAAAAAAAAAAACTAGTAATTAAAACGAGATTCTTGTAGTAAAAAAAACAAGTCCAAATGAAGAACATAAAAGCTAGTTTTCGAGGTTGGATATGTATATGTATGGAATATCTTCAATGAGTTTTGGTCGCAAGTTGTTGCGAGTTTCTTTGAACTTATAAAGTGTTCATGGTTTCGAATAGTGGGAGCAAATTTTTATTGTGAAAAAATAAATAGATTAAAATAATATCGAGCAGAATGTTTTTTTAAATAATTGAAAAATAGGAAAAGTAACTGCTGGAGGGGAGCCCGTAGGCAACGGTTGAAAATCGATAGTAAACCCCAAATCGGGTTTAAAAATCGCAGTACTGTGAGTCTGTATCGACCGGTTCCACTCTTGTTGCTTGTGGCTCGATATTGTCTAGCCTTATAACGGGAAGGACTAAGTTTGTGGTGATTGTTTGAAGAGCGTGAAGAGGTCCGGTCCAAAAATATAATGAATTTAGGATGAAAAGAAAAAAAAAGGCTTCCCAAAATGATAAATATAATAAAAATTAAATCGAAATAGACGCACCGTTATAAAATTTAATATTAATATTAAAAAACATAAATATCATCAAAACATTACAAAAATAACTAATCAAAACATTACAAAAATAACTAATTTAAAGAAAAATACATATATTAATACTTTTAGCTAAGTCAGTTTTTAAGAAAAAAAATATATAATTATATAAGAATTTTGGATCCTTAGAGATATGGGTCCTGAAAGACTACCCGTGTTGCCCACCATCAAAACCGGGGCATGAGCATAAATGGTGTGACAAAGAGTTTAGTGCCGTGAATTTTGAGAAGTAAACTTAGAAGACAAACAAATAGATTAGGTTGACGATTTGACCAAGTAATACAGAGTATTAGATACGACAACCTCAATAGAGGTTGACCATGACCATTTTGATGAAGTTGATTTTGATTTTTGCCTTTTCAACAAGGCATATGATATTTACGTCTAACAAACACTTGAATCCATTCTGGTTTGTATATATTTAATTTATATAAAGTGTAAAAAGTTTTTGTCAAACAAACACTAAAATAACTATTCGTTATTTTCCATTTTAAAATTTTTATATTAAATATAGGAAGTTTCATAGGATTCCATTGGAATTGTTGTTTCGTCTTCATTTGCAATGCAGAGATCTATTTTGTTTTTTTTGTGATTTTATTTATTTCTTTCATGTTATATATATATATATATATATATATATATATATATATATATATATATATATATATATATATATATATATATATATATATATATATATATATATGGAAAAGTGAATATATCGTTAAAGGTATATAAGATTAGAAACCCAATATTTAAAACTACGTAGTTTTAATTAGTGGTTTCATTTTCTGAAAAAAAAAACAATTACCTAAAACAAAATTATTACGTTTCCTTATTCACATTGAGTGACAACATCGAACACAATGTATCCTTGATTTTCGAATGATTCATGGAAATCACAATTCAATATAAATCGGCCCAATTTATGAATAAAGTTAATCAATCGTCTTCTACAACAAATTTATTTTTTGTGACGCTATTCATCGGTTGAAACACATACACAAAATTGATTGAACTGGAGTTTTTCTTTATTTTATGCTCGTATTATTAATTTAATGAATCCAAAACACAAACAAAAAACTTGAATCCTAGTGGGTGTGAATGTAGTCATTTAATCACTTTTTCAAGATTGAATTTGGATTTTCGTTTAGTTTATACGAATATTACTAATTCCATGAATCCAACACATATACATTAACATGAAACCTTACGCGTGGCTATAGACATTTAATCAATTTTTTTTCCTCCGATTACTAACACCATGAAGTTATAAAAAAAATATTTGAACATGAATTAGAAGCCAAAGTAATTGATAGTGGATTGAATAACATCGTTAGGTTTGGATGAAGGAATAAAAGAAAACGAACCAATACACTTTAAATATTGTTTTTGGATATTTTTTTTGGTTAAAAATTAAACCACTAATCAAAACTACGTAGTTTTAACTATTAGGTTCTTAATCTTAATATACCCTTGAGGGTATATTCACTTTTCTTTTATATATATATATATATATATATATATATATATATATATATATATATATATATATATATATATATATATATATATATATATATATATATATAACATTTGTGCCCACGTAAAACGTCCTCAATAAACAGTTTTTTTGGTAAATAATTAAGAAATAATTATTAGATTTTATTAGTTATTATGTAATAAAAAATTATCACTTTTAAATAAAATATTTAAGTTTATACCTTATATTTATAATGTCTGTTTATAATATTGTTTTAAATTAATTAATATTGATGTTTAGTTTAAGAAATATAAATTAATTTAATATTTTAAAATTTTCATTTGGTTCAAATTGAATCTCTTAATTACTTTTTTTTAATATAAATCTTAATTTTTTAATAAGTATTAATGAATTATTTATTTAATAACTGATTTGTATAAAAATTTATTACTTATATCTCTTAAAATTCAAAATATGAATAATATGTTTTAGGATATATATATATATATATATATATATATATATATATATATATATATATATATATTCTTGATTTGGTTTTACCTTAGGGAAGTTTTTGTTTATCTTTAACAACGATAAAAAAACAATAGTTTTATAATAAATATATATAAAACATTTGTGCCCACATAAAACGCCCTCAATAAATAGATTTTTTGGTAAATAATTAATTACTAAGAAATAATCATTAGATTTTATTAGTTATTATGTAATAAAAAATTATCACTTTTAAATAAAATATTTATGTTTATACCTTATATTTATTTTGTCTGTTTATAATATTGTTTTAAATTAATTAATATTGATGTCTAGTTTAAAAAATATAAATTAATTTAATATTTTAAAATTTTCATTTGGTTCAAATTGAATCTCTTAATTACTTTTTTTTAATATAAATCTTAATTTTTTTAATAAGTATTAATGAATTATTTATTCAATAATTGATTTGTATAAAAAATTTATAACTTATATCTCTTAAAATTCAAAATATGAATAATATGTTTTAGGATATATATATATATATATATATATATATATATATATATATATATATATATATATATATATATATATATATATATAACATTTGTGCCCACGTAAAACGCCGTTAATAAATTGTTTTTTTGGTAAATAATTAATTACTAAGAAATAATTATTAGATTTTATTATTTATTATGTAATAAAAAATTATCACTTTTAAATAAAATATTTATGTTTATACCTTATATTTATATTGTCTGTTTATAATATTGTTTTAAATTAATTAATATTGATGTCTAGTTTAAGAAATATAAATTAATTTAATATTTTAAAATTTTCATTTGGTTCAAATTGAATCTCTTAATTACTTTTTTTAATATAAATCTTAATTTTTTTAATAAGAATTAATAAATTATTTATTCAATAATTGATTTGTATAAATAATTTATAACTTATATCTTTTAAAATTCAAAATATGAGTAATATGTTTTAGAATATATATATATATATATATATATATATATATATATATATATATATATATATATATATATTCTTGATTTGGTTTTACCTTAGGGAAGTTTTTGTTTATCTTTAACAACGATAAAAGACAATAGTTTTACAATAAACGAAAATAAATAAAATAAATATTCATAAAAAACTATAGCCTATATGCACGTATATATGAAATAGTTATAATATATATTTTTTATTAAGGACATATTCGGTAAAATTAACTGATAGTGGACAGCTTGTAGTTTGTAGCGTTTTATTAAACGTTATATGAAGTGACATTTGGATTTGAAGCGTTTTGTTTAAACTAAACGCTAGAAGTTTGTAATTCCAAACAAGACTTTTTGTTCAATACGGAACGTTTTGTCAAACGCTAGAAATTAGAAGTTCTCAAACGTTTCGTACCGAACACGCCATGTCTCTCACAATCCTTTTGGAGGCGAATCAAACTAAAAAGAAAAATACTAATATACCAAATTTATCTTTTTTATTCTTTATTATCTATCATACTTACAAAAGCATATATAATATTATTGCAGTCCAACTCTGCACAAGCATTAGTAATAATCAAAATTGGATGATACATAGGAATCTAATTTTTCGTTCATAAATTTGTACTTATTTTGAAAAATAGTTTTATCATTTAAGACTCATCGACGAAAGCATATATTCAACACATGTATTTCAGAAAATCTAATCCCACGTGAGTTCATATTATTTGCCTTCAGGCTAGCATCTGGCAACTCCATATGAAGATTATTCGATTTGTCCACCATTTTTTTCAATTCTTTTAAAAATATATCAACTAAGAATTTTTCCATGATATGACGGGAATGAAAACAAGCTATACCATTAATATGTTACGAATGCTACAACTAATATTTTTAGAAATTACATCCATAAATTTTAGGATTATAATATTACTATATATTATGACTCGTTATAGAAAAAACATCATAAATGGTCCTTGTGGTTTTCAAAATCTAAAGTTTAGTACATGAGGTTTAGAAACGTCATAGTTGGTCCCTGTGCTTTCAAAACTTTTGACAGTTTGTCCTTATCCCTAACTCCGTTAAATTTTGTCCGTTAACTGAATGACATTTTCGTCATTTCGCTACCACAGGGACCATTTATGATGTTTTCTCGTATTTAAAAAAAATAAAAAAATGAAATAACATCCTCTCTCTCTATTTGGGTTGGGTTTATCTTCCATAAACACCTAAGAACATCCCGCCTAAAAAAACATCTCTGAAACAAAAAAACTTACACAAAATCTGGGTTTATTCTTTAGTTAGCCCCTAAAAATCATTCCAGCCTCTCCATCTTCATCTTCATCTAAAAGCCATCTTAAGCAAAACATATGTATTTCATCTTTTTCTAACAGGTACCATAACAACACCTTCCAAAGTCTGGTACATACACCTGCGATGCAAATCAAGTTTGATGGCCAGATTAGAAGTGGATACATCTTCCCTGGAGGGGGTTTTATAGTGGAGAATGGAGTAGTTTCCGTTTATGATTCAGATCGAGTTTAGGCATGTTTCAGATAAGAAATCGATTCAGATCCGGTTTAGATTTTGGTTTCATATAAAAAATCGTTTCAGATTAAGATTAAGTTTCAGATTAAAGGGGTAGTTGTGAATGGTTTCTGGGTTCAAAATCAAAGTAGAAGATGATGAGGGCAGTTGAGGAAAAGAACCTCCACCCTGCCTCAATTAACACAGAGAAGGTATGTAAAGCTTCCATCTTCCTTGATTATTGTCGAATCATACCACACCCCTCCCTTCTTTAGAATTAGATGGAACAAAACCCATGAATGCCTCGTCGGAATCGGCTAAGGAAGATGTCGCTGCCATCTACTTCTCGTACTACACCACTGTAACCACCAACGAGCACCATTGTTGCAACAACCAGCGATCACCGTTGCTGTAATCCCTGATGGGGTTTCAAACCTGCAAAAACAACCTAGATCATAAATGGGTGGTGTGTGATGGAGCAGATCTAAAACGCATGAATGGCTCATTAGAAATTGTTACTCAAGGTATAGACAAATGAGAAAAGCAAATCAATTTAATGGTAATGGGTTGGTGGTTTAGATTAGGATGGGTTTTGAAAAAATTTGATATGGGATGAAAATTGAAGAAGACGATGGGATGAGAGAGAGACCTTTTATATTTTTAATTATATTTATTTATTCATTTATTTTTAAAATACGAGAAAATGTGGTAGCGATATGACGAAAATGCCTCTCATTTAACGGACAAAACTTAACGGATTAAGGGATAAGGACGGACTGTCAAAAGTTTTGAAAGCATAGGGACCAACTATGACGTTTCTAAACTATGGGTACTAAACTTCAGATTTTGGGAAACCACAAGGACCATTTATGATGTTTTTTCCTTGTTATATTATATAAAAGATGAAGTAAATGTAAAAACACATATCAAGTTTTATTATAAAAAAAATATAATGTTAATAACGCTGTTAAATTATATTTTATATGAAATTATTTTGTCGAAGCTAATCAAACATTTTCTTGAAAATTGTTGCATTTTGTTAGTTTAGTTTTTTAGTTATTTAATTTTCGTATATCTTTCTCCAACAACTAATATGTGTTTTATTTAATTTCTTAATTCGGAAATTAGTTTTTATTTAAGGGTTTTTAGAAGATAACTAGGACTCTCATTTATTTGGAAGAATTTCCCAATGAGAGATATGTGAGTGTTACTAGGAACCTTGTATTACCAGTATACAAAATCAAATGAGGAAATTCTCCCAATGTGGCTATAATGATGCTTTAAATTTGTTTGAAGGTAATGACCAAGTTGATTGAGAGTCTTAATTACCGTCCGTGCGTTTATATAATTGTCATTTAATGAGTTTTAGAATCTCACGCTATAGGAAATTTAAACAATAATGTTTTATATTCGGTTGAAATTCTCTCAAATAAATAGAAGTCCCAAGTATATCACTATATTCTCACACTCAAATATCCCTCATAAATATGAAATTCTACCAAGTAGTAACAGTGATGCTTTAGACCTGTTTGAAGATAATGTAGGAAAATATTATAGGGTTTGTAGTTAGAGATCTCGATACAACTTGGATCATGTGAACACTTTCCGATCTGATATTTCTATCATATGCCTGGTTCATAAGAAATTCAACGTAAGATAATCTAAGAGTACACTTATGATTCCAGACATAGAAATCGTAATCCAAATTGCTAGAAGAATTATGTGAGTGTTTAAAGAAAAATGAGAGCTAATTTTCGTGTATCTCTACTCAAAAGGAAGAGCCATTTATATAATAAACGAAATAGTGTTGTTGATTATTAGTGTCACCATGTCATTTTAAGTAACTGGAACTAACATGTGAGCTAAGAGGCTTCATGATTTGTACTCTAATACATGTACGGGGTTGTGCGGAGTGCACGCATGTATAAGATCGAGTCAGAAGCCGATTCGACGACTAGTCAGGGGTCCGGGGGCAGCGCCCTCGGGTCTGGGGTTTCCAAAGGGGCAGCGCCCCTAGCGGGGTCCAAGGGGCAGAGCCCCTCACCGAATTTTGCATGTGGGAACTTAATGGAAATCTCAATTTCTTGAGGGTGATTATGGTAAAACTAACGAAACTCGTTAGTTTTGGTAACCCTAATCCGGATTAATATTACTTGCTTCCAAAGCAACTAATGACGGCCCAACCCTAATGAAACCCTAATCGTGTTTAATATATAAACAACTCTTTTGTTCCAGAAGGGGTCACGTTCTTTAGCTCTCGTTTTTCATCACACATTCACAGAACCCTTTAGCATATTGGCTTACGTTTTCTGTGCCTAGAAATATAAGTGTTCGCTTGGATTATCCTAGGCTGAATTTCTTGTAACCCAAGCATAGGATAGAAATATCAGTTCGGAAAGTGAAATCACGATCCAAGTTGGTATCCAGATCTCTACCACAAACCCTAAATTTCCCAGCAAGTGTTTCATTAAGGTTGTGCTGTCATGAGTTGCTTTGGAAGCAAGTCAGGGTAATCTGGATTTTAATGAGGATTTAGGGTTTCCAAAACTAACGAGTTTTGTTAGTTTTACCATAATCACTCCCAATAATCTGAATTTTCCCACTATGTTTCCATATGTAAAATTCGGACAGGTTTTGGGGGCGATGCCTCTCGACCCCGCCCGCCCCAACTAGGGCAGACCTTGGACCCCGCTAGGGGTGTTGCCCCTAGACCCCGCCAAAGGGATGCTGCCCCCGGACCCCCCGACTTGTAGTCGAACCGACTTCTAATTCGATCTTATACATGCGTGCACTCCGCACAAACCCATACATATATTAGAGTACAAATTATGAAGCCCCTTAGCTCAAATGTTAGTTCCAATTACATAAATGACATGTGACACTAAAATCACCAACATATAGTGATCAAGATACTTGGACTACGGATGAAAAAACATGAAGGATAAGACATCATTAACTCAAATTCATTTTTACCATCACGATAACATTTTCCAAGAAGTACTCAATGAAATAACTGCAACTAAAAATTGGTCAAAGCTTGAATTAATATTCATGAAGAAAGATCTTACAAACTAGTTGTGAGACCCATGTATTACAGGGGTTTATTAAAAAAAATAACCAGGAAGTAACTATTTAGAAAATTTAAATTTATAAGAAAAAACGAAAAATATTTAATTATTAAAATTGAAGCGCTTATTTATCTTTTAAATTTAAACAAATAGTCCTCCTTAATAAATGAAAACAATTTTGTCACTTGTTATGTTCTTATGTATTATGTCACATGTCATTTTGTGGTAAATTTAAATTAAATTATATCCATATGTCATTTTGTGGTTTTTTCTATTTCCTTAAATTTTATAGAATACTTAAATGTAATGTAATAATAAATGTATATCCAATTTATTAATGTAATAAATAAATAAACAACTAAAACAATTGGATTCAATTTACAAATTTAGAAGTTATAAGGAATGTTGCATTAATAAATTGGACATATATTTATTATTACATTTAAGTATTATATGAAATTTAATAAAATAGAAAAAACCATAAAATGATACATTGATATAATTTAATCTAAAATTACCAGAAATTGACATGTGGTATAATGCATAAGAAGATGACAAGTGTCAGATGTGTTTTTATTTATTATGGAGGATAAGATGCACTTAAAGCTATGTTTTCTTACATGAACTTCAAGAAAATGGATAACTCTTAACCCTCACGTCTTTTTTGGTCTACTTTCAAAATTGTGGTTTTTAATTTCTTTTATTCTAGTCCATTGACTTTTAAAATTGTGGATATGGTTTTCTTGATCTATTTTCATTGTGGATTTTGTCACTAGAGATAACCACTGCTAAATCACATCTATTAACACCCCACATGCCTGTCCCGTGAGGGTAAAATTGTCTCTTCATCTATGTACCCCTTTATAATTTGAATAACTAAATTGATTCTGCCTAATTTCTTTCCTCTTCTCCTCCTTCTTCTATATGCTAAAGGTATGAGGAAAATCAAGCAACAAGACTATATGGAAGAATTACGGTCGTAAAACATCATGGACAATGCTTAACCATATTCTTCGTTTATACTTAGGTACTAGGTATGTCAGATTCTTATATAAAATAATTGATATCATGGTTTTCTTACTCTTTTTTTTTTTTGAAACATAAAATATATATAACTTCTCATGACCCCAACTAACAAAAAGCTAGAGGAGACGAAAAACTGAATACAAAGAGAAACAGAACATTGCATGGAGCAAAATGGAGAGCGCATCCAATCCTCCCATTTACAACTACGCAATTTACCCCTGTGTTTAAGCAAAAAAAAAAGACTAATTGTGGCATCCCCAAAATCACGGCCAGAAAAGACCGGTTTGATTTATGTTTTTAAAATGATTTCAGAGTAATCCTTTGATTAAAACAGTTGCGGAATTTGTTCCCAAAAACAAAATGTGATAAAATAATATTTTCCAAAGCATTTCATAAAGAAATGTATTTTCATTATATAATCAAAACTCGGGATGTCATGTTTTGATACAGACCATAAAGCATAAACGATAACATTACAAGTCATTCAAATATATACATATACAAACTTGTAAACAAAACAACTTGATGATTCATCCATCTTATGCCCTTGCCACTTCCTGTAATACAAATAAACTGAGTGGGTCAGGCTTGGGAGCCTGGTGAGCATATAGAGTTTTCAACCCACAATAAAATAATTATATTTAATTCCATCAACCAACAATAACCCAATTACTCATTCCCGTTATTCTCACTTTACGTACCTAAAACAACTAACACAAGGGACATAGTCTTAGAATATTTCATCGGGGCGGCAACACATGCATTCGGGGTTTCCCTGCAATATATGTCAAATAAGGCAACCATGAGGGGGATGGAGTACAACGAATGAACACCCAAGTTCATTAACACCTACAGGTGGCGAACCTGCTAGCGTTCCACAGAACTGTCTAGAAAAGTTTGTGGTCGTCATCTAAACTCCGCTAGATGACCGAATCAAAAACAATATCGAGGCCTCTCATCTGTTTATCACACAACTATCTACCCATGTTCTACCTGACATATTAGTAGATAAATATATATATATATATATATATATATATATATATACATAGTTTAAAACCTGTATAGCATTCTCATTCAATACATATTCCAAACAACAGATGAGACACATACACATAACACGTATTTCATAGAGACTAAATCATATCTATGAGATGGAAGAAAGTGAATATACATTCACACATATAACAAAAAAATATACACATAACACGTATTTCATATAAAATACTTCATAATTATGCGTTAGAAGAAAGTAACCACACACTCACTTGATCAGAAGATCATTGGACTGCACTACGGCTTGTAGAAGTAGTATTCTTTGGTAGATCTAGAAGATCTTCACAAAAACCGGACTACTCGCGGGCAGAGCTTCGGCTCGGGAATTGCACTTCTTGGGATCTTCGGGGCCTTGGGACTTGCTTCGGGGCTCGGGAATGATACCGGGGCTTCGGGATAATTCTTGCACGACAAACGATGCAAAAACGCGAGAGAAAGGGAAGAAATGAACAAAGAACTCGGCTGCCCTCGACATCCTTTTATAGGGGGCTGGAAACCCAAATTACACTGGGCGTAAATTACATTACGCTGGGTGTAATGGGGATAAGACCGTTGACTCCCCCCCTTTGGATAATCTCGGTATTTTATATTTAAATTAAATACCGAAAATATTTAATAAATTTCAAAAATTCATATCTTCCTCATACGAACTTCGTTTTCGACGTTCTTTATATCTCCGCGTAGGTGAGACTACGCTCTACAACTTTCGTTTAGACTCTGTCGGCTAATTTTGACTTTATTTTTATTATTTATTTTTAGTAGGTCAGGACAGGAAAACTCCGTTATAAATTCATAACTTCTTCATCTGACGTCCGTTATCGCCTATCTTTTCATCGTTTCACTACAATTAACGAGATCTTCGATTCTCGTTTAGATTGTTTCAGCTAAAAACCGTTCGGTCTCAAATCGAGTATTCGGGCTGCGTACTGCTAAGTCGAAACTTAGAAAAATCATAACTTACTCATACGAAGTCAGATTTGGGCGTTATTTTTATGCACGCTCTCGGTTTAACGAACTATACGAATTTCATTTAGATTGCTAAGGCTAAATATTGCTCTAAAGTAAATTTCACTTTTTCGTCATTCAACGTTGCCGGTTCTGTCGCGAAACTTCGACAGGTCATAACTTCTTCGTTATAACTCGGATTTCGGCATTCTTTATATCTTCGAAATCCTTGTTTCGGCCACTACATCTTTATGCAAAGATATTGGGCTTATCTCATACTTCAAATTTGTCGCTTAGTTTATTCTTAATTCATTAAATTATAATAATTAAGAAAATAAACACATAATTCACATAATACTCAAATATTTCATCATTAATACTTCAAAAAGAGTTACAAGGGTTAACCTAGACTATTACATCAATGATAATGCCTAGCCTGGAAATGCGGGCGTTACACTAATGACTTTACATTATCCCTTATTTTTGTTGGATGTGTGAAGAGATGTTGAAATAGCCTCTTATTCCTATGTTTCCATAGACACCATAACAACCCATAACAGATGATAGTGAACCTTTTTTTTTTCATTTTTGGGCTGTGTCCCCAAGATGCAACAAAAGTTAGGAGGTCATCCAAGCTTTGAAACACGGTTTGCTGCTGTATTCCACACTAGTTAAGAATTGAACATGTAATCATACGAGAAAATGGGCATCCAACTAAGACATGGTCAACACAATCAACCCCATCAATACATGTGCTACATGCAATTGTGTCAATCTCAACTCCTCTTGACCTCAAGGCAGTGGCAGAAGGGATCCTTTTCTGGATTGCGTTCCATAAGAAACATAAAACTTTCACCGGGATTTGTTGTAGCCACTATAGTTGTACAAAGTTTGGGGAGATAGGGGTATGAGGGTCAATTACCTTCCGCAGTGCACTAACCATGTAACATCCATCAGGTTATATGATGCATCGCCAATTATCCGGACCCGATGCAAGCGTAATATTGCCTAGATCTTGTTCAATTGATAAAATGTCATGCTCAACATTATTAGCAATAGGAAATGATGCCCAGTCCCATGCCCAATCTTCTTCAAAAGCACGATCAACTACAGTACACCTTTTTCTAGACTCAAGATCATATAATGTAGGATATTTTTCTTTTAGGGGACTAGTACTTATCCATGTGTCAATCCAGAATAAAGTGTTTTCACCTGACTTTACCTCGTGATTAAAAATATCATTTAGACCAACACCATGTTTTTGCAAAACTTTTCTTGCATTCACTATGTTTTTCCAAACTCCGGTTATGGTATTGTTGCAAAGGTATCCATTTGGCTTTCCATGTAGGTTATGTATTCCTGAAATAACTCGACTCCATAATCTTGGTTGATCCACCTTCAATCTCCACCACCATTTAACAATTAACCCCAAATTTAGTGCTTTAATTGATCCGACCCCGAGTCCACCAACTTCCTTGGGTGCAATTACCTTCTCCCACGCAACCTAATGTGTCTTTCTCTTGTATTCGTTACCGCCCCACAGATACCTTCGTCGAATCTTCTCAAGAGTTTCCAATACACCTGTTGGAGTCTTAAAAAGGGACATGAAATAAGTCGATTGGTTTCCTAATACCGACTTGATGAGTGTTAGTCTACCACCAAATGACAACATTTTCGATTTCCACACAGACAGTTTAGATTGAAACTTCTCAATTACCGGTCTCTAATTTTTTGCAAGGTTTATATTAGCACCAACCGGTACCCTGAGATAATTGAATAGTAGGGTACCCGACTCACATCCAAGTACGTTTTCCCAATTTGTTGATTCAAGTTCAATTGCGCCAATGCCAAATACCTTCGATTTATGATAATTTACCTTGAGCCTAGAAGTCACATGGAAACATTGTAGAATACGAGCTAAGTTTTTAAGGTTGGATCGTGACCAATCCCCGACAAACAGCACGTCATCTACATAAAATAAGTGTGATATATTCGGTCCACCATAAAGTATGTCAATACCCTTGAAGATTCGTTGATCTTTAGCAGCCTCCAGAACTACATTTAGGCCCTCAATTGCAATTATAAAGAGAAACGGGGACATCGGATCCCCTTGACGCACCCCTTTTGAGATTGAAATTCTTTTGTGGGCGAGCCATTGACCAATATTGAGGCTCGTGATGATTGAAGGCAACCCTTGATCCATGAACTCCACTTAGACCCAAATCGCATCTGAGAGAGAGTAGAATCAAGGTATTCCCAATTAATTGAGTCGAATGCCTTATCAAAATCGACTTTAAAGAGAAGGATCTTCTTTTTGATCTTTTTTGCCCAAGAACATAGTTTGTTAATAACCAATGGACCGTCGACTATGTTGTTGTTGGATTAGGTGTCTACGCCTATAACTATATTGGTATGTACTTGACCCGATTATGAGCATGGTCCTTTTAGGTTGCCTTCACCATAGCAACTGATATGATGAATTAAGGAGAAAGAGGATTAATTATGATTTATTAATATATTATATGAATAATATATTAAAAGAGAAATCATATTGTTTAATTAATATTGATCAAGAATTAATTTAGAATTAGTTTTGTGGTCAAAAGAAATTAATTAAACTTAGGGGACTGGAATTGCAATTATAAGATAATTGGTTTTTGGGTTGTAGATCCCTTAGGAATAAGGATGAGCATATGGACCGGGGAACCGGCAGGAACCGGTACCGGAACCGGAACCCGATGGAACCGGTCGGGCCGGGACCGGGACGTTATTTTTGTAGATTTTTGGAACCGGGAACCGATATAACCGGAACCGATAGAACTGACAAAAACTGGTAGAACCGGCAAAAAATGGAACCGTATGATGCTATTTTTCGAGGACCGGTTCCAACATTTGAAGACATGATAAGAACCGGTAGGAACTAGGAACCGTAGAACCACCGGGCCGGTTCGGTTCTTGATTTTGGCCGAAGCCGGTTCCCGGGTCGGGTCCGGTTCGGGCCGGTTCCGACCAGTTCAGTCCTTACGCTCATCCCTACTTAGGAATAAGGTGGACGAATTCAAGGTGGTAGCCCACTTAGAAATAGTCCAGGCCTTGATTATGGAAGGATCTAAAGGGCTGCTTGGTGGCTAAGCAATCCAATTAGGGTTTTGACTGAAACCCTAGCAGCTCACCTATAAAAGAAACGCTAAGGCTCTCAAAATTCGGCCCTATGCTTTCCAAGAGTGCCTTGGACGAATTTTGTGCCTCCTCCTCCCTCTCCTAAGTCATCTTGTTCATTGTGGTGTTTGTGACTCCATTAGAGGTGCAATACTTGGGGCATAAAGCTTTCGAGAGTCAAGGACTTTGTGGTTTGTGATTGTTATTGCTACATAACAAGTAAGGTAAGATCTAAACCCTAATCATGTGTGATTTTCGGATTTGATATGCTAGTTTTAGGGTTTATTGCTTTGGTATTCAATGTTGTATGTTAAAATTAGAAAAACCTAGATCAAAGCAATCATAGTTGCATGTACACCATAGGAATGATGTTATGCTCATAATCCATCAGTGGTATCAGAGCCTAGGTCATTTTTCTAGTTGAATAGATGCAAAAGTAAATTGCTAAAGGATCAAAAAGTCGAATTTTTGCTGTCTGCGCAGCCGACTCGGCAAGTCCATTAGTGGACTCGGCGAGTTGCATGAACTCGACGAGTCCATCAGTGGACTCGGCGAGTCCAGGGTGTAATTGCCAGGATTTTCGATTTTTTGAGCAGTTTTTGATGATGATAATTACCTAAACTCGTTTTTCTTGCCTAAAATCGATTTTTCATTATTGGTATGTTTATCCTTATCAAAATTAAAGGATTTGGTTAAATATGGATAATATAGGATTATTATGATTCAAATATTTGACCTAGTAAGTTTGAAAAGTTTCAATTTACACCCTTTAGGTTTTATAGTTTAAATTTGAACTTAAAAGTTTTAGTTTTTGAAATTTAAATAGTTAAACCCTAATATTTTGAAAGGTTTCAAAATTTTTCCTCAAGTTTTGGAATTTAAAATTTAATTAAAAGGTATTAATTTTGAAATATTAAATTCTAAAACCCTAGTATTTTGAAAAGTTCATATTACACCCTTATGGTTTTATTAAATTAATTAAGTGTATAATCAAAGGAGAGTTAATAAATCCATAATGATATGGTTTGTGTTTATTTAAATTAAAAGTTTAATTTTATTAAATTCGATCACATAGTATTTTAAAAGTGTAAAATACATCCTTATACAATATACAATTAAAAGTCTAACATTATATATGTATGAGTAAAGAGTGAGTCTTACCGTTAGTAGGCCTCATTCACGAAGCTGGTTTATAAGGGGTGTTTAAGGAAGCAGCCTATAAAATGACCGTCATTGGGTATCCACTCTTACCCACCACACTCTTCACTAGTGGAGGGTCGTTAGCCGAACGAGTAGGATACGACACAACCTTCCATTATAAGTATAATGAAATACGAAGTAACTAAACACTTTTACAAATTCCCAAATCTTAGTTACTTTAGGAAAAATGTGGAATTGGTGCTAATCCATGAAACTCTATATTGCACCTTGTTGGTCGTTAGTGGAGCATGTGTGGTTAACCGACACACTAATATGGGACCAATAAAGGATAGCAATGGGTAGCTTTTAGACTATCATAGATCAATGGAGTGTGTGTGGTTAACCGACACATTGATTAGGTGATGGACATCTTCGAGAGTATCAAACTAATTTGCATGGTTATCCACACCTTGTTTGTGATCCTCGACATCCCAGTCACAAACATGAAGGGCATAATCGAGATTAAACATGCCATTGAAAACTTTAATGAATCTCAAAAGAACTAGGAATTTCAATTCATTTAAAACCTAATTTTCAATTTTCGTTTTTCATGGTCGAAATTGGTAAATCGTCATTTACCTACCTTTAAATATTCTGCAACTGGATTACGGCATCCCTCTTCCAAGTTGTAGAATATTGTGTTGGATCCTAGCCTTAATAACTCATTTGGGTGTTTCATTAAGGACTCAATCAACTAACTTGAATTTTCTCCCGTTTTGTAGATGTCAAATGACTATGGTCTTCCTGAATCCTTTAGAAAAAAGTTTCCCACGTGAAGGTGATGTTCCACGATTGGATCATGGAAATGAGAATCATTCTTCACTTCCCCCACCTCCTCCTATTGTTCTCCCTGACCCACGTGCTCGAAGAATTGAAAAGTTCAAGGTCACTCAAGCCCTATTGACAAAAAGACGTGAAGATGGAAAGTCTGTGTGTGCACACGTCTTAGAGATGAAGTCACACATTGACTGGTTGAGGATTTTGGGTGTCGATGTCTCAAGGAAGTTGGCTGTTAACTGGGTTCTTCATTCACTTCCCGAATCATATAGCGAGTTCATTAGAGAGTACTATATGACAGACCATGAAGTGACCCTCATTGATCTTACCTATTTCCTTATTGCCGCTGAATCAACAATGATTTGGCGCATTGGTCAAACAAATTTGTTGGGAAGATCAACCTACCAAACTTCCATGGACATTGGAAGTCAAGAAAAGTTTTCTCTACGCAAGAGAAAAGCTAAGTCTGAGATTGTCCCGTGTACCATTCCAGAAGAGTCCATATGTTTCTACTGCCAAGAGAAGAGGCATTGGATGCGAATCTGCCATGTTTACCCGAGAGATCGCAAGGATGGGAGAGTCAAGATGTATGGCTCTACTTCAGGTAAAAATCCACTATCTAACTCTATTAAGTTCCTATTTGTAGATTCTTAATACATGATGTGATAAGATTGCATTTTGATGTTTTGTAGGATCGAAGAAAAGAAATGAAACTTAAAGGAAGAGTGAGCTGAGTCTGATCACGAAGAAATGGATTTCGATCACATGGTTCGAAGATCGGATTTTTGAGCTGTTGTTTAAAAGTTAGGATAGATTTCTTAGGAATATTTAGTATCATAGTTTTCATTTGTACTTGAGTTGTAAAGACAACTATTTATGCACTTTATAAATAAAATAAATTTTGTTTTGTCTTATTTATACATCCTTACAATGGTAGTAATGAGAATTGATGTTTATATGTTTCTATTGAAATGTGGATATGATTCTTAGTTATGTTATTTGTGGTAATGTCAAAATTTACCAAATAAGGGAAGATTCTCATCACCCAAGTTTTGATTGGAAAGAAACTTGGAATCACGCGACTTGCATTGTATGATGAATGAGAACCTTCATCTTTGGTAAATTGAGACTAATTCCTTAATCACATATGAATGTGAGTCAAGTGAAGGACTAAGGGACCTAGTACACATTGTTGTGCACTGGTCAAGTACACCACAAAGAACATAAGACTATTCATTATGTTTTACTAAAAGTTTAGTAGATATGGTTATACTTAAAGGTTTAAGTGTAATTCTGAATCATTGGAAAACGCTCAATGAATAACATAACGAATAAAAAGAATCAATTAGGCATAAAGATAAAAGTTTCTCCAATCTGAAAATAAGGGAGAGTACTTAAGTATCGTGTTTTATGATCGTCCTAATGATTATGAGACCATATCACAATTGATCCTCTAAGGACACCTTAGTGCATAAGTATGACTAACAAGAGGAATCTGAAATTGTTGAAATGGTTAAACCAAAATCACGAGTCATACTTCGTTCCAAAATCAAGTCTTAGAGTTGTACTCCAAGATTGTGATTTGAGTGACATCATCTTAAGAAGGTTTATGACACTTATCAAATGTGGAGTAGAACAGGTTCTTACTTTTGTACATTTGAAATTGGTAAGTTGTGATGTCTTGGATAAGACAGAGACCAAATAAGACCAATTGTGTGGAGTGTTTGTCTTGATAAGAATCCGCACTAACTCTTGAATATTTGTTTGTCAAGTTATGTTCTTCGACAAGAGAATATTATATGTCAACAGGTCAGTGGGAGTATTAATGGTCTTGAAAAGTTTCAAGAACCAATCAAGGATAGTTAATCACTAGCACACGACTTGTGGTTTATAACCTATCGTGTTGATATATTCCTGTTTCTATGCCATTCCAGTTTTAAGTCCACTATGCATGTGTGTTTTATGGGTTCTCATTTGAATGCATAAATGCAAAGCACCTTGATCAATGGAAAGTACATTAATATGTAGAGATGAGCTGCTTAATAACTTGGAAGCAATGGTGGGACCCTTGATGGCAAGAAATTAATATTAAACAAGTTCAGTCCACATGAGGTTGGATTTGTCACAACAATTATCTTACGGTGATGGTTATGACAAACTCACATGGATAGGAGCACATACACCATAAAAATCTAAGTGACAAGGTTTCTCTCCGCTTCATGAAAATGATTATGAGGAAACGCTTTCACTAGGAAGATTTTAAGGAGATAGCAATTGTGTAAATTGCATTCTCGAGTTCGATTATGATTACGACATCCCTCTTCATAGTTCGAATTATGGGAAATGGCAATAGGGGCTGAACATTTGGGACTTATTGCAAAAAGTTATGAATTAGTTTACACATACATATAAACTATCTACGGAAAGGTGTATGAGTCTAAGAAGCTTAGATAAAGGCTTATTGAAGCATATCGTATTAGAAATATGAACTTTGGAAGTCAATAAGTATTGATTTCTAGAAGTCCAACAATTTTCTGAGTACATGTCAAAGCTAGTGGGAGCATAAATGTTATATTGGTATGGATATAATTATCATGTTAGTGGGGGCATGATTATTATTTGAAGTGTTGCAAGTTAGCAATATTAATTATAGAAAACAAAAGTTTCACTTTGCAAAGTTGCAGGGGTTGAAAATTTGTTTTGCTATAATTAAGGGAGAGAATATTATAGTTCGTTTCAAATCTAAAAGCTTAGATCGAGAAATTTTAATCAAATTTAGTCAAAGGACATATATGGATGTTACGTTGAAAAGGTTCAACTTAAAAGGATTCTATATATGGCAAGAAACTGGTAAAGTATCACATTTTTCATGAATCGTGTCCCATACGCTTCTGGTATAGGATCGATTACATATGCTGTAATATTCGACCGTTCTAAATTTTCCAAATGCCTAGGGCATTAAGAGGGAAAAATGACTAGAATCGGATATGACTAAAATAATTAAACAACTGTCAAGGACAATCTAAGGTTCGCCAAGGATTGGTCACTTGTGGGCAGTTGGAAATATTGTAATAAATGGACCATATCGACATTATTATTAAAGATAAGATTCTATTAAGAATGAGTTGTCATATGTTAAATATGGAAATGTTTCCATATTGGGAGTTGGACGTTAAGAATTTATGTCTAAATTAGGAACTTTTATGCAAGAAGGTTGTTCAAAGGAATGTGCTTTGAATGTGAGACTTCATATCTATGGAATTGCCTTGTAACAATCTCCAATAGAGCACTTTGTAATTTCATTGGCAAAGTCTTGGTGACTTTGGCGTTATGACATTACAAAAGGATCATTGTATAAAATATTAGAATCTAGCATATTCTAATAGTGGGAAAAATTTGGTATTCTTGCACTAATGATAAGGATTAGGAGTTGTGAAATGAGTATCATTGGAAATGAGTTCAATTGATCTATTTCACAAAGTAAGGACCATAGGTAAACATAGTGTGCATGCTTGGAGCATGGGACAACTGTTATTATAATTGAAGTAATAAGTTGATTATCCGAAACATTATACAATGAATAATGAGTAATCAATATGGTGATTAAATAAAGGTGTTTTATTTATACTCAAAAGTTTTGGGGCCATATAAGATTAGTATTATTCTTGTGTTTCACTTTGCATGTTTTGACTTTCCGAATAATAAGATTATTCAAACCATCCACAGTCGATAAATACTATGGAAGTAAGTATTGAAGCTAGATTGTCATGAATCCGACTGTAGATTGTCTAAAGCGTTTAGACATAGCAAAAGTCTGCTGCAGTGTTCAGGAATGCTCTTGTAATAAGATTAGAGTATTGGATTAAACCCACGCTCACTTGAATCACTTGATGTATTTTATCACGAGTGATTGGTGAGACAATAATATCTTATATTCTTGAAACCAATACGTGTGAGTTGTAGTTTACAAGTCGGTTGCACATTGACATATGTAAACACACCAGTAACTTGGTGTTATAAAACATATTGTTGTGTGTGATTTGATGAGTAGGTACAAGCGAGCATTTGAGTCGAAGTTTATCCGTTCCTTTTACCCTAAGAGGATTAAAGCGATATCTGTGGGCCCCTCGATGATTTAGTGATGACACCTAAGCGCTTGGCTAAGCCTAGACTAAGTTGATGTGTTCAATTGTAGTCTGTTGTCAGTCGTCATAAATCGGAAATCAGGAAACAACACATAGACTGAGAGAATGATTATAATCCATGTCTCATGTCTATACGATATCTGGAATGGAGGAATATATGATCTCTTATCTAAAGGACACGTTACTGAAAAGATCAGAGTTGACAATGACTTTTGAAAGCTACGATTGTTGATCAGGTTTTGAAGTCGTACTTGCAAAATAGTTATTAGACTTATCCAAGTGGAAGACTGTTGGATTAGGTGTCTAAGCCCATAACTATTTTGGTATGTACTTGACCCAATTATGAGCATGGTCCTTTTGGGTTGCCTTCACCATAGCAACTGATATGATGAATTAAGGAGAAAGATGATTAATTATGATTTAGTAATATATTACATGAATAATATTAAAAGAGAAATCATATTGTTTAATAAATATTGATCAAGAATTAATTTAGAGTTAATTTTGTGGTCAAAAGAGATTAATTAAACTTAGGGGACTGGAATTGCAATTATAAGATAATTGGTTTTTCGGCTGTAGATCCCTTAGGAATAAGGTGGACGAATTCAAGGTGGAAGCCCACTTAGAAATCGTCTAGGCCTTGATTCTGGAAGGATCTAAAGGGATGCTTGGTGTCTAATCAATCCAATTAGGGTTTTGACTGAAACCCTAGCAGCTCATCTATAAAAGGAACCCTAAGGCTCCCAAAATTCGGCCCTATGCTTTACAAGAGTGCCTTGGACGAATTTTGTGCCTCCTCCTCCCTCTCCAAAGTCATCTTGTTGCTTGTGGTGTTTGTGACTCCATTAGAGGTGCAATACTTGGGGGATAAAGCTTTCGAGAGTCAAGGACTTTGTGGTTTGTGATTGTTATTGCTACATAACAAGTAAGGTAAGATCTAAACCCTAATCATGTGTGATTTTCGGATTTGATATGCTAGTTTTAGGGTTTATTGTTTTGGTATTCAATGTTGTATGTTAAAATTAGAAAAACATAGATCAAAGCAATTAGGGTTACATGTACACCATAGGAATGATGTTATGCTTATAATCCATCAGTCGCGACCCTCAATGTATACGGATTGAACATTACCAATAACACTCCTAATTACCGTTTTGATCCTTGTAGCTAGAAGTTAGGAAATTATTTTATATATGGTACCGATCAGGCTGATCGGGCGGTAATCGGTGAAAGAGACATGGTCTTTAAGTTTTGGAACAAGTGTAATGAATGACCAGTTACACCCGCGAGAGAGAGAGAGAGAGAGAGAGAGAGAGAGAGAAAGAGAGAGAGAGAGAGAGTTCCATGCTGGTCGAAGTGTTCCACTAGCTGCATGATGTCAACTTTTATAGTATTTCAGAAAGTTTTTAAGAACTTGAATGTAAATCTGTCGGGCCCCGGGGCTTTCTCGCTACCACAAGCCCATACAACAACTTTTACTTCTTCAATGGTGAATGGAGATTCAAGTCGTATGTCATCCATCATTGGATCTGAAATAAGGGCTAATAAGTTTGGGACGCGACACCTAATTCTCCTTGAATTTGGCCTGATAAAACCGAAATACTTCACCTTTAACCTCAGCCACCTTTGCGGTTCACCTACCATTTACCATGAGCACGTTTATATGGTTCCTTCTATTCCGACCATTTATGTACCCATGCAAAAACTATGCCTTTTCATTACCATCAATCGACCATTTGATGTGTGCCTTTTGTTTTAGGTCGAGAGTCACCAACTTTTTAATTTCTTGTAACCGTTGAAGACCACGTGCCCGAGATTGTAGCTCATCGATGGTTAACTTGCGTGATTCAGACTCTTTCTCAGATGGGCAATATTTTACTTCATGGTAATTGAATCCCGTTCTTCCTCTTTCCCCGTCTCTAATTTCCATCTTATCATTTCATTTTTTAAGAATTTGAATTTGGCAACTAGGTATTTATCAGTATTTCCATAACCTTCGAATCTAAGCCAGGCATTAGTAGCCAACTTCTTGGATCCTTCATTTAGAATCCATGAGTTAAAGAATTTGAAGGGTGTGTGTGTGTGTGTGTGGGGGGGGGGGGGGGGAGGGGGGTAGTGGGGCATAATCAGACTCTGTTGAATGAGTGTGATGGGGCAGTGGTCGGACAGGTCTCGAGGGTGTGCTGTAACGGAAAGGGAGATACTCATAGTTTTCTTACTCATGAACTAAAGGTAGTTATTTTTGAAATTAATGGATTCGAGGTGCAAATTTTATGGATGGGTTGACCCACTTATGTGTATAGAGTCAATGCCGATTATCCATGGTTCGCTTATGAACTAATATTAATAGGCTCAAAAAATCTATCAAATGGTTGAATGACTAGAAAAGTAGATTATGTATTTGCTCTCAATTGGGTTTTGTTTCTTGTTATCATAATAGAGTATACGTGGATGGTAGGGAGTTTTTTTTTTTTTTTTTTTTTTTTTTTTTTTTTTGGTGGCTATTTTAAGGAAATGATTAAATCTAATTTTTGTATATATGAAAATATATAATGATAACATATTTTCAAGATTTAAGAAACGAGCATGTGCAAATATTGCTTTACCTTAATACATATAGTACAATATTTTCAGAAGAAGAAACAGCCATAGTTCACCAAATCTTAAGAAAAATATTCATATATTTGGACATATAAACTAAGTTAATTAAAATATACCATTAAACTTTATTGTTTGTCATGATTATGACATGTGATATCATATTTTTATTTGATTACTCTATCATTTTATTATATGTTGTCATAAAATGTTTAAAAAATTTATGATATATATTATTCAATAAATGTTATACATTTACTTTAATAAGTTAGTATTAATCGATAGAAATTTCAAATTTGATATATTTTAGAAATAATACCAAATTTATGTCCCCGTAGTTATGCCCAAGTTAGGAATTTCGTATCAAAAGTTTCTACTTAAGCATTTCAGAAAAAAAAAAAAAAAAATACATGCATGAACCTCGACACCTTGTACTAAATAATAATATTAGGCTCTTTTAAATATAAATATCTTATATATATACCTATATATATTGTACTTTTCAAGGCGCTCCCTCCCACGAGTATTTTGTGAAAAATTTGAGCTCTGTTTACCTAAAAAATGCCGCAAGTTGATTTAGAAACGCTAGCTTCTGTATGCGGCGTCGGCGGCGGCGATCGGAAGATTGCGTGCGTGACGCTCGCAGAGGAGCCAGGAGATCCCGATATTCCTGGAAGCCACATAGTAGATTACCCACCGGATTGCCCGCCGGAATCGTTCTGGTTATCAAAAGACGCTGAATACGATTGGTTTGATCGCAATGCATTTTTAGATCGAAAGGAATCGATCAAAGGAAACTCTAATTCAATGAATCTAAATCCAAATGTAAACCCTAGCCAATCTAACGCAAACTCGAACTCGCTACAGTTTTCTTCGTTTTTGAAATCAAAAGCTGCAATTATTAGTTTGCCGAAGGGACAGAAGACGAGTTACGTAGATACGAAGCGCAGGAACTGCAAACTTTCGAGCATATGGTTGTTTCCAAAGAGATCGGATTCCATAGAGAAAGAGCCGGCGGCAGTATCAATGGCGGAGCCGTCTTCTCCGAAGGTCTCTTGTCTTGGTAGAGTTAGATCGAAGAGGTGTCGCAGCCGTAGGAAGTCGATTGAACCAGAAAAACCTATAACTCAAGATCAGAAAACCATTCGAGTACATAAATCCGGATTCATATCTCATATAAACTCGTTATTCCGATCTGATTGTTGCAGCTGTACAAAAACGAATAAATCCCCCCTGAAAATCAAAGAAGCGTCGGAAAGTTCAGTGCAGAGAAGAAACAATCTCACTTGTAAACAGGAAACGTCGGCTGATCCACCTTCTTTGGGAGCTGTGCTTCGGTTTTCATCCGGCCGAAGATCAGACAGCTGGGGGGAGACCGAGATGTTGACTTGACAGATCGTCAATCGTTGTATTTCAGGTCGCCGACGTGGCGTGTAGGTTAACGACTCGGCAAGCGGGACCCACAAAGGGAGCCTAATACGCTCATATGACGCGGTAAAAAAAACAATACCTGCAAGCTGTAAAAGGTAAAAGTTAAAACAAGCGGGTTTTACGGTTTCATTTTTTCTAATTTTAACGAACGCCTTTCATTTAGTTATTCATTACTCATGAGTGTGATTGTTGCATATATTTGTTTGGTGTTGGTGTATATACGTGGGGATTCAAAATAAATATTGCATAAAATTTGATAAGTGCGATTATTAGTGTTGATGTACCAACTATTGAGAAGGCCACTTGTACGCAAAGGTTATTTCGTTATGTATTTATTTAAAATAATTTTTGAATAATTAAAAAAGTTATATGTCAAGTTGAATACTTCTATATTTTTCAGGGGAAGTATACATATAATTGTTTTTCACCTCAGCAATTAGTTTTACATACATGAATTTTGATTAAAGGATTAATAATTAAAAACATATAAACATGAGTTTATTATAACTATGATGTAAAATCTATGAGAAAAAAAAAATTGGAATCGGTTGACTGCTAACAAAAGTATTATCTTTTTGACTTTTTACATTAAATGAACATATATTTTGCAATAGCCTACTTCAAAATCCATCGTACCACGAGCATTATATTATCAAGGGGACGAAAATGAAATTCAATAAAAACAATACATAGAAGCTTAATTTATTTAAAATTATACCATATCAAAGTTTTAACAAAAAAACCAACATATTATAACAGCTAAGTTTTTAATTAATAGATACAATTTAGTCTTGATTTGATTAATGTTTTACTGTTGTTTAATTGCAACTAAAATAGAAAATTTTGATAGGAAGATAACAAATTTTTTATAAACATATTTTTTAGCAAACAAGCGAAATGAATCATTAGATGATTTAAAAATAAGATGATTCACAAGAAAAAATTTCTAAAAAAACACTTTCATGATTTATTTTTAAATAAATTAAGAAAAAAATTCATTTTTTTGATAATTTTAGTGAATATCAACAAAATCATCGTAAAAATAAATAATCGAAATGTTTTTTTGGGATTTTTTAATGATCATATTATTTTTTTATGATCTATTGATTTATTTGCTTTGCTCGCCAAAAACATATGCTGAAAAAAGTTTTATTGTCTTCCTACCCATTTTTTTTAACAGGATCTACATATATTTTCTACTATCCGAATTATATATATATATATATATATATATATATATATATATATATATATATATATATATATATATATGATTGAAGACTATGTTTTTTATGTTTTTTATGAGGAAAATGACTTATTAAGGTAATTAACTTTTTGGTATGTTGACATCTAGATAACTATTTTTTGTTTGTACACATGTATGTAACAAACTTGTTGGACGTGTTCACATATGACCATTATGACTTGCTATAACATGTTAAATCCTAGATGTGAACATTTTCAACAAGTTGGTTACGTAGATGTGTACAAAAAAAAATAGTTATCCAGAGCAAAACGAAAAGTAAAAATAAATTACACATATGATCTTTATGGTATGGGAGAATTTGTGTTTTTAGTCCCTAACTTATTTTTTTTTTTAACTCGAATGGTCCCACTGTTTATTTTTGTTATGCGTTTGATCCTTGTCTTACCTAAAAAGGCTATCGTGTCCTTATTAATTTATTTTTCATTTAATTTGCTTATTTATGTATTTATTTTTTATATATTTAAAAAAAATTAATAGACCCCACATATATGTATCTCCTCACCATAAACCTTAAACCACATTTGAGAAATTTAATTCGAATGGTCCCTACAGATACGTGGGGAATTTGTGTTTTTGGTCCCTAACTTATTTTTTTACTTTACTTTTAATATTTGGGTAATTATTTTTTTGCACATATCTAGGTAACGAACTTGTTGAAAACGTTCATATTTAGGTTTTTACCTGCTATAGCAGGTCATAATGGTCATATGTGAATACTTCCAACAAATTTGTTACCTATATATTTACAAAAAAAAGATAGTTACCCAAATCTGATCGTATCAAAAAGTTAATTGCTTTAATAAGTCATTTTTCCTTTTTTTTTTTTTAATGCCGTAAGATCGGATTAAAGTTTTAAAAGGATTAAAGATTAAAGTTTTGAAACGACGACACATATTGACGAAGGCAAGAAAAACTTTTGAGAGCATTACTATTTGGTAGGTAATTGAATCGCACATAGACATTTATTTAAATTATTTGGTTGATTTAATACGAATTTTGATTTGGGGGGAGGGGGGGTTGGCGAAGTAGAGATTGTTTGTATGAGTAAACTCTTTAGATAGCTACAGACTAACAGAGGGAGTGACCTACCTAGTCATAAATATGAACACCCTTTGTAGGGTACAATTGGGCCACATGTTGGATTTTCGGGGACTGGAATAGTGTAATGAATTTATCATTAACTCTTTTTACCATTTAATGTTTTGAGCCTTTGGCGGTAAGTTCTTAGAAGTATTAACTTGTTATATTTGATTTTTTTATTTTTTATTTCTACTAATTTAAAAAAAAAAATGTTGTCATAATAATACATTATTTTTATTTGTAATATTAATATATTTATAGTTTTTATCAATTGTTATGTAGTTTATATTATTTCTTATCAGTAAAATGATATTATTTTGACTTCACGATATTGATTATTGACAGAAACACAAATTTAGTAGCAGAACAGGCCGAGTATGTTGGACTAAATCTCCCCCATTTTCGTGGACCTTGGGGGGCCATGTAGCAGTAAACCCAAAGCCCATTTGAATTTTTAATTTAGATATTAACTTCAATTTAGTGTTCTTAAAAAGAAAACCCATAAAAGTTCATAAACATGTGTCATTAGAATACCCTTTTGTTTAAGTTATAACATAACATATTTGATAGAATACAAGAAAAAGTTACATATAAAGACCTCTTTCCTAACACCCACAATGCTCAACAATATTAGTTCACTATATTTGTTGATATGCATTTTCTTTTACACATTTTTCAAGATCACAAAGTAAACTATATATGTATAGTGTCACTTTGATCAATTACAAACTCCAATATCATGTTACATTACTTATAAAATAGGTTATATATGTTTCAAATAGACAGAATCGGAGAGAACACTTGTACCATAATTGGCACATGTTGCAAAGAAACGAGATTAAGAAGGATTTAATTTAAGAAGCTATGGAGGAACCGGCTGAATGTGAAGCGATTTACGGGTATACTCTAAAGCTATTTACGGGTATACTCTAAAGCTAGATGAAGATAGAATTAATGCTCAGAACGAAAAAAAAAAAAAAAGACTTAAAGCCTAATGAAATTTCCAAACTCTTCAAAAAACATTAATCATGGTTTGTCTGTTTAAGAAAACTCAACAAATTCAATATTTTTGTCTAAAAAAGTCCAACGAAATTTCCAAACTCTTCAAAAAAAGTCCAATCATGTTTTATATGTTCAAAATGTTAAGTTCATCTTACAAGTCATTTTCCCAATATGGTAATAAGCGACATCATCTGTTTCTCCTCTTTGACTTCCATAGAATTGAACAAAAGTGTAACTTAGTTGGTCTTTTTTATACAAAATGTTTAGTTTGTTGAATTTTCTTGAACCGACAAAACATATTTGAGGTTTTTTGAATGATTTGGAAACTTGGTTGGGCTCGTAAGTCATTTTCCCAAAAAACAATCATAGATAAATATCACATCTTATTAAAACCTTGAGCCACAATAAACATGGACAAATAGTTTTTTATCCAAAAATGGTACATGTTTTGGTTTAGGTTTTCTCAAGCATGGTTCATCTCATCATCATACATCTCTATTTGTCTTCCATTCAACGGTTGAACTGGTCGTGAGTTGCTCTTGCATTCCCATATCAATGGCGCCTTTAATTCTGCTACTTGCTCCTTTGAAATCGATTTCACCTACGGATACATAAAACATTAAAAATAAAATAGATATGAAAAAAATTGCAATAATAAAACTTATCACTTTGTGATGTTGGTACCTTGCCAAGAATGTGCCAAATAACTCCTTCGGTACATGGAGGTGTGGAAAAAGATCCTACATATCGATAGTACTTGCGTGAGTGTTTCCTAATTTCCTTCGTGGTGATGGCCCCAAGAGCAACTTGAGCTTGTTTGTTTGTTGAGCTATGAGCCTCCTTTACTAATTTCTCAAGTTTAGATTGTATCTATTAAAGAGTCACAAATATTAAACATCATTTTCTTGCACTATAACCATTTAAGAACTTTTTATTTATTTAAAAGGAACCCGAAAACAAAGACTTTAATTTTAATTGAACATTTCACATTATTTACAATTATTATGTCACAAAGGGAAACCACATACCTTAGTAAGAAGAGGATCGGGATGACCATATTGATAGAGAACCGCTATAACTGTTACTTCGCCATCAACGGACTTGTGCACTAGATGGAGCTCAGCGGCATACCTAAAGCGTATAAAATAATTATGAATTTATGGTTTGACTTTAAAAGTCAAAATGTAACATTTTTTTTAATATCTCTTTAAAAGTCAAAATGTAACTCTTAGACATACTGAAGACCATCGAGGTGATGCTCGGAAGGCGAATGCCAATGCATTTGTATGAGGTTATAGTTTTTTCCATTTAATTTCAAGACTCCTGCATTTCCATCATAGTTCATCTGCACATATTTTCACAACCCTTATCAAAGTCAAAATTAAAGATTCACAAGGTCAAAATTGGTCAAAGATGAAACCAAGAATACATAACTGGTATTCATGAAAACTCTGAAAAAAACAAACTTAATAGAATTCAACTTTGATGTAAGAGACAATCTAAAAACATTGAGGAAGATCAAGGTCAAAGTTAAAGATTTCAAAAGTAAAAAACCTCAACATATAGCATGTGGAGGGTCAAAGTTAAAGACTAGAAAAAGTCAAAATTGATTGAAAAGGAGTTCTAAAGTACAAACCGCAACATTGAAGAGATTGTCAACAAGAGTAGCATTAGCAGTAAAATGATATTCGATGTCTAATGGCTTCAGGTGCTGACTAGGAACAGATTTTGACTTCACAATATTGATAGGAGACTGAAATTTTCCATTGGAGCAGGCCGAGTAAGTTGGGCTTAATTTCCCCCATTTTCGTGGCCCATGGGGGCCCAAATAACCGAATTGTGGTCCTCCCCCATTCACTGTAAATCCGAAAGCCAATTAGAAAGAACATATAAATAACAATCACCTAATTTAATTTTTATGAAACTTTGTCACTGAATTTTTTTTTTTTTTTTTTTTTTTTTTTTTTTTTTTTTAATTTGGGGATTAGACTCAAAATTAGTGTTTTTAAACTAAGAATCCGAATCAAATAAGAAGACAATGTTCGGTAAGAATGTAAAATGTTTTTTATGTGAATATTTTTATAGTGAAACAACAAAATGAATCAAAAGTAATATGCTTCATAAAAAATTCTGGAAAAACAAATTTATGATTCATTTTTTAGTAAATCAAGTAAAAATTCACTTTATAGACAATTTTAGTAAATAACGACAAATGCATAAAATTAAATCATCGAGAAGTTTTTTTTCAGAATTTTTTTATGAATCGTGTTATTTTCAATTCATCTAACGATTAATTGTTTGGGTTCGTCAAAAAACTATACAGATTAAAAACTTCTTACTGGATGTATATCTCTTAAACTAAAATCCCGTCAAATTTCATACAAATTTGTGGCTTGAATATTACCCATTTGTTCGAATTATAATGTAACATATCACATAAACACACAAAAACTTACGTATAAAGACTTATTTCCCAACAAAGTTGTATACATTTAGTTTACTATACTTGTGCATGTGTAGTAATTTCACACATTTTCCATTATCACTAAGTAAACTATTAAAAAATATTTATTACGGTCTAAAAGTGTTGAAGTGGAAACACCAATATAAGGTTATAAAACTGTATAAAATGCTTTATCTGTGTATGAAATATACAAACCCGAAAATTGTGTGTATATATATATATATATATATATATATATATATATATATATATATATATATATATATATATATATATATATATATATATATATATATATATATATAGGTTCAGGTTCATTTGAGATCATTCTAATTTTGTGAGACCGTGAGACCAAATCTAAAAATAATTTTAAAATGCAAAATAAATGGAAAAATCCAAAAATTCTTTTTTTAAATATTATTTTCAGAACTTGAATTAACTAAAAAAAATAAAAAAAAAATAAAAAAAAGTTCCATTTTTTTTTGAAAAATAAGTGTAATATTCTAAATAGAATATAACACTGACATATTCTAAAAAATAATTTTAAAATGCAGAATAAATGGAAAAATCTAAAAATTCTTTTTTTAAATATTATTTTTGGAACTTGAATTAACTAAAAAAAAATTCCATTTTTTTTGAAAAATACGTGAAATATTCTAAATAGAATATTACACTGTACATATTCTAAAAATAATTTTAAAATGCAAAATAAATGGAAAAATCAAAAAATTCTTTTTTTAAATATTATTTTCGGAACTTGAATTAACTAAAAAAAATAAAAAAATGCGTCTCACGGTCTCACAAAATATAGGTGGTCTCACAAAAATATAGGGTTTGTATGAAATATACAAACCCGAAAATTGTGTGTGTGTGTCTATATATATATATATATATATATATATATATATATATATATATATATATATATATATATATATATATGTGTGTGTGTGTGTGTGTGAGAGAGAGAGAGAGAGAGAGAGAGAGAGAGAGAGAGAGAGAGAGAGAGAGAGAGATAATTTACCGTAATTGGCACATGTTGTCAAGAACACGATTAAAAAAGAAATAAATTGAGTAGCCATGGATGAATGAGAATAGATTTATGGGTATAGGCTAAAGCTAGAAGATGGGATACAAAGATAGATTTATGGGTATAGACTATAGCTAGGAGAAGATGGTGATATAAATAGTTTTACAATAACTCTAAATTGTCACTTGCATATAACATGTGAATTCTTGTCTATATATAGAAACAACAATGCTTTTGGAGAGAATGTCGTTTAGTGACATTTCTTTAAATTTGTTTATTCATTTCAAGCGAAAAAGACACGAATGTATTAACCAACACTAATAAGTTAATGGTTATAACATGCAGTGTTTTGTTCAACAACGTCAAATCTTGTTCTAATTTAACACTTTGTCTCTTTTATTCTTTAATCCCCTAAAAAGATTTTCAAAAATCAAAAGAAAGTTCGAAAAGTCTTATACTCGTTCCCCATTCTTCAATGACCCAAATAATGTATTTTTTATAGGTCAGATTTTTTATAAGCTTAAACGCTTTATATTCTTATATTAACTTTATAGTTTATGCATCAGAAACTATTATTTATTTGAAACAATTATAGACCATACAACATGGGTGTTGAGTTAAGTACCAATATAGAACCATAGCAATAATGTATGAACTTTTAGAGGCCCTACCATAATGTCTATTGACGAATCCAAGAAACCCCATAAAAATATTTGGATTCCTTTTATTAAAAAAGCTTAACTTAATTCTTTTAAAGATCCGATCTTTATTTTATTTGCACCAAGTAAATACTGACGGTAAGTTTAAAATAATAGAACTGTAATCAAGCTACTTAGGTAAACCACTAAACTCGTGTGTGTTTTGCATCTTTGAACAGAATTAAGGCACTTCATTATGAAAACGACGTCTTTAGCATAATCGAGCATTGATATATACAAGAAAACATATATAGTACTCGAGGAGGGCTTAATATTGGTAGTTTTGACAGCTTTCAATTTTTTTCTTCTTCAAAAATGGTGGTAACTTTTTTTGAATTTTAATAATTTGCTTTGGGTGCATGTTATAAATGCTATTTATGGTGAAAATGGGAGTATTTGGGGTGAAATTGTCACAAACCGAGGGTATAACCCTTGGTTGAAAATCTTGGCGTCTTTCAATAGTTTTGAAGAAAAATGTATTCTACCACTTGATGTTGTTAAGAGGAAACTTAGCAAAGGATACGATATTTAGTTCTGGAATGATGTGTGGTGTGGTGAACAAAGTTTTGCTTCCCAATTTCCTCGTCTTTACGGTTAGAAGTGAATCAGAATTGCATGGTTTCCGCTCGTAAAATTTGTACTGGTTGGAGATGGTGTTAGCGTCGAGATGTTCGTGGAGGGGAGGAAAGCCTACAACTTACGAACTTGAATAAAATTCCTTTGGAGGTAAATTTATTAAACAATGTTGATACTTGGGTGTGGAATATAGGAATAGATTATAGATTTTCGGTTTCTAACACTAGAAGGTGGATTGACAAAAACATTTTGCCTACTGTTGACAAAAAAGACTGAGATGAAATCGTTTTATTCCCCATAAAGTTAATATTTTAGTGTGGAGAATTTTGTTGGTTAGGTTGTCGACTAGGTTCAAGCTGGATTACCGTGGTATTGACATTCCTTCTATTTTATGCCCGATTTGTAACATGGAAGTAGATCACTTATTCATTCAATGTGAGGTCGCAGCAAGAACTTGAAATGCGGTGTTTAAATGGTTAGAGTTCCGTTGGTTCACTTTGACTCAATCAATCAACTTTTCCAACAAATTGATCACTTACGTGTTTCCATGAACAAATGGAGTGATATTGACGCAGTGTGTTGTACAATTTTATGAGTTTTATGGAGATATCAAAATGATAGTGTTTTTGGAGTGGCTAAAATGAGAAATGATACAATTTTTGATTCTATAAGAGTTTTCATCTCTTTGGTTTTCTAATATGTTTAGTAAAATAGTTTTTCATTGAAATTGTTGGTTGTAATTCCTTTTAAACAATTTATAATGTTTTGGTTTGTTCTCTAGCTTCTTGCTAGAATTTTATGTTTTCTAATATATGGTTGGCTGGTTTAAAAAAAAATAGTGCTCTAGATTTTAAAAACTTATCTGATTTTACACCAATGCAACTGCCGTTGTAGACCACATCTTCATTATAATAACTTTACATTCACCACCGTCACAAATATTAAAGTCATAATCATCTTCAAAGGTCAAAGGTGGTCTATTTGTTTCTTTTTATATGGCTTATCTAGTCCTTTTGTTGTCTTCTGATTGTGTTGGAATAAAGTGATTTTAAGCATGTAGGTGGTAGGCCAAAATAAATTATGGATTCGCTACCTTCATGTTCATGGTATCTGATTCCTTGTTTGACTTCAAGATAGATGGCAATAGTTCCATAAACATCACGATGGAGGTTAACATCATTTTGGATTTTCGGTTCACGGTCTATTCCATTATTATAACAACAAAAATCAAATCATTCTTGTTTTAAAAAATACAAAAACTATACCATACAACAACATATCCCAAGATCTTATGAAACTGGCACAATAATAACTAAGAGGTAGATGTAGACGATCATATCTTCATAAAAAATATAGCTGCTACTTTCACATTCATAAGAACGTGAACCTGTAAAGGTGGAAAGAGTAGCAGTTTGAAGAAATTTGGGGGTGTAGTGATGGTACAACAAGGAACACCATATCCCCCCCCCCCCCCCCCCCCCCCCATTGATACCTCATGTTAAGCCCCTCTATTTTCAGCCTATGCATTGGTTACTTGTATGTTAAATTAGTGGGTATGGACAACATGTTATTAAATATTAACATATTCAAAAGCTCGGTGTTATGTTAGATTAGTGAGTGTGGACAACATGTTTTTGAGTTTTTTAATTTCTATTTTTCTAATTTGTTATTTTTTTGTTTTATTTATTTATGTCATAATAATTATAAAAAACATATAAATTAATAACACATATAATTTAATTAAATCCTAAATTGAAAATAACATTTGAAAACTAAAAATGACATTACAAAGAAAAAAAAACATTAAAAAAAATCTGATAGTCCTAAATTTAAAAAACATAAAACCGATACACTATTCGTTGTCCAAAATATTTCCGCTCTATTTTTGACTTCATTTTTCAGAGCACTTGCACTTGTCTCGGTGGCATATTATCCTCGCTAGTGCGAAGAATTGCCAAATCTTTCGTCTTGCGATATTCCTTAGCTTCTTGACATAGGAACTTCAAATGCTCACGTTGCAATTCATAGCTTTTAATTGCGATATCATTGTGGACGTCAAATTTCTGTTTCAGTTCCGCGTGCTCTCGAAGTCTACTTTCGCTTTCCTTCGCATGTCGTTGAGCACGCTTCGTCTTGTCGCGCCCTATTGGTTGTCGAGGCGGGGAAATCACTTCGATGTCGTTGAGGTCATTCGAAAGCTCAACGGTGTTAACATTGAGGTCGATGTTTGTGCGTGCGTCGGAAATGTCGATCGAACCCGAGCCGCAAGACCTCTTTGATTGTTGTTCCGATGATGTTGGTGCTTTAAACCATTTTGGGTCGTCCTTAACAATCTCCCAAATTTTTTCGTGCTCGAAAACGGGACTCGTCTCGACATGATATTGCTTCTTCGCCGCTTTAAAAACATCAAAATCGATCTCACCACTTTGCTTGTGCGAGGAAAGTTTGTTGTAGATGGAATTGAACTTATTTCACTTCTTTCTTATTTGAGTTCACTTGCCACTCAACATATTGTGATTGCGATATTTGTCATCCTTCTTCAAAATTGCACGAAATTTGCCAATCACAACTTCCCAAAAAAACGACTTTTCTCATATCGTTTCCCTTAGTTGGGTTTTTTGATGCCCAACACCACGACACCGTCAACATATAATCTTCCTCCGTTGTCCACCATGTTGGAGGTTCTTCTTCCTATTGCTCCATCGTGACCTCTTTCCCTTTCCTTCTTGCTCTCCCTTTCTTGGCCGTTAGTTTCCGCATACCCCCGGCTTGCGTCTCGGGAACCGTTTGTTGCGTGGGTGGTGATTGTGTGGTTTTTTGTGGTATGGAAGAAAAGATGTTGAAAAAGTTTTGTGTAGGGAATTATAGTAGGGGTGAGGCGGGATTGAAAAAGTTGTCGGAAAATGGTAGTTGTAGTGAGCTTTCGAGTTGAGGATGTTTGCGTACGCCTCATATTATGCAAAACCAAGAGGAGGGTGTAACACTCTAAAATTTCAACCAAAATTTCCAATTTTAAAACACATAAAAACTCATGTCACATTTCTCAAAAACCACAATTGTCTCAAATGTCAAACACAAATCCACAAAATAACTGATAGTATCCCAGCAACCTCAAATATAGTCTCGAACAATTGTGTACAATCAAGTCGGCGCCTTCCCGCGATCCTGAGAAGTGAGAAGTACCAGAACACGTAACACACAACATGGTAAGCACGAAGCTTAGTGAGTTCCCCAAAATACCACATACACAAATAATAAGCCTCTCATGGCTATAACTCGGCATGGACCCTCTGGTCTCATGCGTCTTGGTGAGGACCCTTTGGTCTCACGGCTCGGTGTGGACCCTCTGGTCACGTGTCTCAGTGAGGACCCTCCGGTCTCACAGCTCGGGTTGGACCCTCCAGTCCTATATCTCAATGAAGACCCTCTAGTCTCACAACTCGGTTTGGACCCTCTGATCCTAACTCAGTAAAGCACAAAATAATATAACATATATCACAAAGACAAAATACATAATATCACATAACTCAATATAAGCACATAGAACCCTCAGGTCGATAACTCAAATAATCGTTACCCTTTGCCTCGTATAGACGATTTATTTGACCAACTGCAAGGGGCGAACTATTTTTCTAAGATTGATCTGAGATCCGGATATCACCAGTTACGAGTGCTAGAGGAGGATGTGCCGAAGACAACCTTCCGAACTCGTTACGGACATTACGAGTTTGTGGTGATGCCATTCGGATTGACCAATGCGCCTGCAGTCTTCATGGATCTGATGAATAGAGTATGCCGACCTTACTTGGATCAGTTCGTCATCGTTTTCATTGACGACATCCTGATCTATTCCCGAAGTAAGAAAGAGCATGGCGATCACCTGCGACAAGTTCTAGAGACATTACAAAAAGAGAAGCTTTATGCGAAGTTCTCGAAATGTGAATTTTGGATCCGGAGAGTCGAATTCTTAGGACACGTGGTAAGCGAAGAGGGAATCCACGTGGACCCATCCAAAATAAAAGCCATTGAGAACTGGTCAGCGCCAAAGACGCCTACTGAAATTCGCCAATTTCTAGGCCTCGCTGGCTACTACCGCAGATTCATTCAGAACTTCTCCCGAATAGCGAAACCTCTTACGACCCTGACCCAGAAAGGCGTGGCCTTTGACTGGGAAGAGAAACAAGAAAGAGCGTTCCAAACGCTCAAACATGAGACAACGACGTTGGGTCGAGCTACTCAGTGACTACGAATGCGATATTCGTTATCATACGGGTAAAGCCAACGTAGTAGCAGACGCCCTAAGTCGGAAAGAATATTTTGGTCGCAAAGTCAAGTCATTGTCAATAACCATCCATTCACACTTGTCTAAGCAAATTCAGGCGGCTCAACTTGAAGCCATGAAACCTGAAAATGTGACGAGTGAATCCCTTAGAGGAATGGACAAGAATTTAGAAGCCAAGGGTGATGGAGCGTTATATTTCATGAACCGGATCTGGACACCGAAACACGGTGGTTTCCGAGACTTGGTCATGACCGAGGCGCACAACACTCGGTATTCCGTCCACCCAGGTTCAGATAAGATGTATCTGGATCTTAAAAAGCTATACTGGTGGCCTAATATGAAAGCAGAGATTGCTACCTTCGTAAGTAAATGCCTTACTTGCGCAAAGGTTAAGGTCGAGTACCAGAAGCCCTCTGGTTTATTGCAACAACCAGAGATCCCAGAATGGAAGTGAGAGCGGATCACTATGGATTTCATAACCAAGTTGCCCAAGACAACGGGTGGACTTGATACCATATGGGTCATCGTTGATAGATTGACCAAGTCTGCACACTTCCTGCCTATCAAAGAAACTGACAAGATGGAGAAACTTACGAGAACATACATTAGGGAAATCGTACGGCTTCATGGTGTACCTATATCCATTATCTCCGATAGAGATAGTAGGTTCACCTCAAGATTTTGGCAATCACTACAACATTCCCTAGGAACAAGGCTGGACATGAGCACAACCTACCATCCTCAGACCGACGGACAGAGTGAGAGGACCATCCAAACATTGGAAGATATGTTGCGAGCCTGCGTGATTGATTTTGGGAAGGCATGGGATACTCATTTACCCCTTGTCGAGTTTTCCTATAATAACAGTTATCACACGAGCATCAAGGCTGCTCCATTCGAAGCTCTCTACGGCCGGAAGTGCAGATCCCCTCTGTGCTGTGCTGAGGTGGGTGATACCCAATTAGCCAGGGGGCAAGCTTCCGACAGTACTCTCACCGGTCCGGAGATAATTCGGGAAACGACAGAGAAAATCGTTCAGATCCATGAGCGATTGAAAGCCTCTAGAGACCGACAGAAGAGCTACGCTGATAAACGAAGAAAACCTTTGGAATTTCAGGTGGGAGACCGAGTCCTTCTCAAAGTCTCACCCTGGAAGGGCTTGATACGCTTCGGCAAGCGTGGGAAGCTTAATCCGAGGTACATAGGGCCATTCGAGATTCTTGAAAGAGTCGGCCCGGTAGCTTACAAACTCGACCTACCCAACACACTACGTAACGTACATTCTACATTCCACGTATCTAACTTGAAAAAGTGTCTGTCCGACGAGACTCTTGTAATCCCACTCGACGAGATCGAGATCAACGAGAGCCTCAACTTCGTGGAAGAACCTGTAGAGATTATGGACCGTGAGGTCAAGCAGACGAAGCAAAGTCGTATCCCTATTGTGAAGGTTCGCTGGAACGCCAAGCGAGGACCGGAATTCACTTGGGAACGCGAGGATCAGATGAAACTGAAATACCCTCATCTTTTCGCTTAATTTATTTGTAACTTCTTATCTGCTTAAATTCTAATTTCGGGACGAAATTCCTTCTAACAGGGGGATGATGTGACAACCCGAAATTTCCATTTGTACGAACAATATCTATTCAATAGAAGCCAGTCCAGTTTCAGTAATTTTCAGACTTTTCCGAACATGTTTGTGTACATTAGGGTTTACATTTCAGGAGATATCAGGAGAGTGGATGCTCCTGGATTGGTGAAACTTGAACATTCCAAGTTTCATAATGTCATAGTCCAACCTCTGGAATAAAAATATTTTCTGCCAAAATATTTCAGGACTATAAATAGATTTCTGAATTAATTAATTCATTATTCACAAATCCAACTAGAGAAAAGCCATATTCTCTCTGACGGATCTTCGGGTTTTCATCCCAGATTGTGAGTCTACTTTCCTAGATGTGTTTTATTACTTGTTATATGCTTTATAACATAGATTACATGTCTAAAATGCAAGATCCGGGAGTTTACCGCCCAAGAACGTTCTTGGGGAGTAAACTCCAAAATGGAGCTTTAAGGCTACCTAGTCCCATTTCCTTGATAGAAAACTAGTTAGGGACTTATTGTATGATCATTAGAGGCTTGAAATCATCCAAGAACACAAAGCAAAAGGTGTTTACGGCCCAAGAGTTCTTGGACCGTAAACACCATTTCCAAGGGCCAAAAGTGAGCCCTAAATCACCCTAAAGGCTTAAGGCATTTACCCTCTAATGCTTGTAGCTATTTTGGACACCAAAACACTCCAAAATCATTAAGTTTTAGGAGTTTACGGCCAAGATATGCTCTTGGGCCGTAAACCCCTTTTCCAAGGGTTAAATGCACCCTAAACACCCCTAAGGCCTTAAGACAATTACCCTTGAATACATAGGACTTGAATGGGGAACAAACTAAATCAAAATCATCCCTAAAAGGGAGTTTACGGCCAAGGAACATCACTTGGGCCGTAAATCCAAGTAAAGGCACAAATGTGTGCCTAATGTCCCCTTTAGCCTTAGATAAAAACATAGAAGCTATCCTACATGTGCAAGTGCCTCAAATGAATTAAAACCAACACCCCATAGGAGTTTACGGCCGTAAACTCTAGGGGATATGGTCATTAGGCCATAAACTCCTGTCACACCCCCGAACCAGACGGCGGAAACGTCCGGGGGCTGTCGTGACTCAATTGAATACCATAACATTGAATATATGAAACATAACAACATTCGTCACCATGCATTAATATAGTACAACCAGTAGAATTTACATGAAGTATATTGTTTAAACATTACATTCCAAAAATAAATTGTTTGATTCGTACATCAATACACTGCAAGCCATCACTGAATATGATTTCCTTTGGTTCACTGGTTCCCTGAGAATACAAGTATTTTGAAAAACGTCAACATATGAAATGTTGGTGAGTTCATAAGTAGTGTTTGAAATCCAATGTTTGTATTGTTTGAAAACCACCAGAAAATCCGATATTTTCTGAAAAGAAAAAGCTTTTGAAAACGTTTGTGAAGATCCATAGGTATGCTTGTTTGTTTCTATACTTGTAAAAAAAATTGTTCATTGAAGTTGTATGCATTTCAAATCTGTAGGTATTGAAAACCCTAGGAAAACCCGATGTTTTCCTAATTCCTTGAATTACATGAAGTTACATTGAAACCATTGCATAGCGTATAGTGTCAGTCCCAGGCGACGTTGGATTATTTTGAGCATGATTAGTTGCTACAAACACGCATTACACAAACGACCAGTTTATAGCTATACTAACGATCCCGTAGGCGTCGTCCGTACTAATCACGTTATCTAATCGCCCTGACTATGTGTAGTCCCACATCCGAAGAGAAAGAGGACACGAAGACCTCTATGACTCTATTAACCGGTTGGGGATAAAATGTGTACGAGGGGTCCCCGACCCGCCTCGCAAAAAAATGTAGACTTTACTAGCAATACCAAAGGACCCTTGGGGACCAGTAGTATACAAGCCATTGAAAGTCCCTCTACGTTGTGCCAAGTCGGTGAAACCCAACACTTCGTAGAAAAAAAATGTCTTCGGGCCTTAAGATCAGGTCGTTGGGCTAGCTAGGCCCAACAAACAAGATTTTACACTTTTGGGGCCCAAAGATGGTGCGTAGACGTCTGTGCACACTCGCATGTAAATTGAGTTCCCAAACGTTATTTGTATGTATCGTAGTGTCGCCATGTTAGTAGTTTCGGATTTTCATTGGTTCGAGACCGAACCAATTCGTTTTACAACGATTTTGGTATTGTAGTGTATTGTATTTCGTCGATAGTCGCGGTACCATTGTTTGATCAAATTGCATGTATTGAATTAGCCTTGAAATTTTTCTGTTTCAGCCCCTCATTGTTTGTAAAATTTACTTTTTCACCCCTTTAATTGAATACTTTCCGGTTTGGTCCTTAAATCAATTTTCTTGACATTTTAACACCAAAAATTATTGAAATTAATATTTTTCAGCATATTTTTCATAGAAAACAGTTTAAGTCCCTGAAAATGCAATTTTCTCGGTTATAACCCTTCTTTTTCGCATCTTTGACAATTTTGGCCCAAATTGTAAGATTTTTTGCAATTTTGGTCCTTTTTAAATTTAAAAGCATTTTAAACCTTTGAAAAGGACTTGGAACAATTATAGTCCACTGTTTTACAGAAAAATACAGTTTTGACCCTCCAAAACAGGAAATCTCGCATAATGGGCCTCATTGGGCCGAAAATGTCATTTTTAGCCCATTAAGCTTGAAATTTATGTTCTTAATTCTCTAAATGAGTAAATTTCCAGAAATTGTTTTATTGAAACTGTTTTGGCACACCTCATCCATCAGAATTCGTGGTATGTCAATTTGGGCCCTTAATTTTGTATTTTTCACATTTTAGGCCCAAAATTTGTGTTTTTAGCCCAAAGAAAATTGTTACTAACTACTTAGCTATTTTCTTGAAACACTTTGTATGTAGAAATATATTTGATGCTAAAATCATTTAACATAAGATATATCTCGGTTTTGAGGGGTTTTATGGCTAGATCCAACATTATAACACACAAAAGCATACATGTAAGCATGGAAATCATACAAGGCATACGAAACACATATAGATCTACACTTTCACCTGTATTCCCCCCCCACAAAACTCATAAAAACAGAAAATAGGGGGTATGAAGCTCACCTTAGGGTGTGATTTTCGGTTTTTGGAAGAAAAGATGGAAGAAAACTTGGTGATTTTTTGGCCTTAGCACCTTTCCTTGGTAGATCTCGAGTTTGAGATGGTTCTAGGATGCAAGATCACGATTTTTGCATAGATTAGGAAGGGATTTTGATAACAAAAAGAATCTAAATCATAGATCCATGCATAATCTTACCTTAGATGAAGAATTTGTGGAAATTTCCTCTTGAATGCTTCCTAAAACTCGAGATTTTTGAGTGGAGAGGGGGGATGTTCTTGAGAGAGTGTGAGAGATTTTTGTGAGTGTGTGTGGGTGTGTGGCCGAGAGTGAGAGAGATAGGAAGAAGAGATGTGATCTTTGAAGTGATATGCTCCTAGAAGTATGAGTTGTGCATGGAAACATGTTGGATATTAATGAGGTGGCAAGCAAATAGTCAACTCTTCCATTTCTTCTTGGACTTGGGCCTTGGGCCGAGAATTTGAAAGGGAAAAAGGAAGAATTTGGGCCTTTGCCCCTAAGCCCAATATTAGAGTTAATTTGGGTGAATTTTCTCATAAAAGAATATAGTATGATTTTTCCATTTTTGTTGAACTAGTTTAGGGTATTCATGGATCAAAGCTTTCAATTCATTTCATTCTAGGCCCAGTATGGCCCAAAATGTTGAAATAAATTAGTGTGGGTCCAATTAGAGCCCAATTAGGGTTCTAAGCCCATGATAGTCTAATTGGAAGCTTATTGGTCCATTTGGATCCAATAAGGGAGTCCTAGTCCAAAGTGGACTTAAACAAGGACTTCTAGGGTTTCCAATTGTTTGGTGACTATTTGTAGTACTTGTATAATGTATTTGATTGAAGTTTTTGAAGTCATAATCATAGGTGTTACACATGTTCTTAAGTTTTTGATTCACATTAGCTTGAATGTATAGATTACATAACACAAAATTTCCAATTGTGACATCATCCCCCCGTTAGAGGGAATTTCGTCCCGAAATTCTGTTTGAAAGCTAGATTTGAGAATTGCTAGAATAGGTGAGGGTACTTTTGCTTCATTTGATCTTCGCGTTCCCATGTGAATTTTGGTCCACGCTTTGCGTTCCACCGTACTTTCACGATCGGGATGCGACTTTGCTTAGTACGCTTCACCTCCCTGTCCATGATTTCGATTGGTTCTTCGACGAACAGGAGATTCTCATTGATTTCGATTTCGTCAAGAGGAATGACAAGGGTTTCATCTGATAGGCACTTCTTCAGATTAGAGACATGAAACACGGGGTGTACACCGTTTAGCTCCGCGGGTAGTTGTAGTCTGTATGCTACTGGGCCTATTCGGGCGACGATTTCGAAAGGTCCAATGTATCGCGGGTTCAGCTTTCCCCGTTTTCCGAAACGTATAACCCCTTTCCAGGGTGAGACTTTCAACAGTACTCGATCACCGACCTGGAATTCTAAGGGTTTTCGCCGTTTATCGGCGTAGCTCTTTTGTCGGTCACGCGATGCTTGCAATCGAGCTCTGATCTGAACGATCTTTTCTGTGGTTTCGCGAATGATCTCCGGTCCTGTTAGTGCCCTGTCCGACGTATGCGTTCTTGCTAGTTGGGTGTCACCTACTTCAGCCCAACATAACGGTGATCTACAGTTACGCCCGTACAGTGCTTCGAAAGGAGCCACCTTGATGCTCGAATGGTAACTATTGTTATATGAGAATTCGATCAACGGTAGGTGGGTATCCCAAGACTTTCCAAAGTCTATCACACATGCACGAAGCATGTCTTCAAGCGTTTGAATGGTTCGTTCACTTTGACCGTCCGTTTGTGGGTGATATGCGGTGCTCATATCGAGATGAGTTCCCATTGCCTTGTGGAGTGATTGCCAAAAGCGCGATGTGAACCTACTGTCCCTATCCGAGATGATAGATTTTGGCACTCCATGGAGTCTTACAATTTCTCGTAGGTACAACCGCGTCAGTCTTTCCATCTTGTAGGATTCTTTGATTGGCAGGAAGTGGGCAGATTTCGTCAGTCGGTCGATTATTACCCATATGGTGTCCAGTCCGTCCGACGTCTTGGGCAGCTTGGTCACGAAATCCATAGAAATCCCCTCCCATTTCCACTCAGGGATTGCCGGTTGCTGTAACAATCCGGAAGGTTTCTGGTATTCCACCTTTACTTTGGCGCACGTAAGGCACTTACTAACATAGGTTGCGATTTCTGCCTTCATGTTAGGCCACCAATAGTGTTGTTTAATGTCCAAATACATCTTGTCCGAACCGGGATGAATGGAGTATCGTGTCTTGTGGGCTTCCTTCATAACGGTCTCCCTAAATCCTCCGATTTTTGGGACCCAAATACGGTTCGTGAAGTAGTATACCCCATTCTCTTTTGCTTCTAGGTTCTTCTCCATCCCGCGCAATGCCTCGCTAGTTCTATTTTCCGCTTTCATAGCCTCTGACTGGGCTGATGCAATTTGAGTGGCCAGATGAGACTGAATGGTTATCGAGTGCGTTTTCGTACGGCGATTAGTGTACTCCTTCCGACTTAATGCATCAGCTACCACGTTGGCCTTGCCTGGATGGTACTTGATCTCGCATTCATAGTCGTTTAGCAATTCCACCCATCTTCGTTGTCTCATGTTCAGCTCTTTCTGATTCAAGATGTGCTGGAGGCTCTTGTGGTCCGTGAAGATGGTGCACTTTGTACCGTACAGGCAGTGCCTCCAAATTTTTAGAGCAAAGACCACGGCTCCCAGTTCTAGGTCATGGGTCGTGTAATTTACTTCGTGCGTCTTTAGTTGGCGGGACGCATATGCTATCACCCTTCCACATTGCATGAGAACGCAACCTAAACCCTGATTCGACGCGTCACAGTAGACTACAAAATCTTCCGTTCCTTCAGGTAGAGATAGTACAGGAGCGCTACAGAGAGCTTGCTTCAAGGTTCGAAACGCAATCTCTTGTCGGTCTGTCCACTTGAATGGCACGCCCTTTTGCGTAAGCAAGGTAAGCGGCTTGGCAATCTTAGAGAAGTTTTGGATGAATCTCCTATAGTAGCCTGCTAGGCCTAAGAACTGACGAATTTCTGTGGGCGTAGTCGGAGTTGCCCATCCTTCCACAGCTTTGACCTTAGAGGGATCCACATGAATTCCGTTTTGGCTAACTACGTGGCCTAGGAAATTCACACTCCGGAGCCAGAACTCGCACTTGGAGAGTTTGGCGTAAAGCTTTTCCGTTCGCAGAGTCTCTAGGACTTGTCGGAGATGTTGGCCATGCTCCTCTTTGCTTCGAGAATAGACGAGGATGTCATCGATAAACACAATGACGAAGTTGTCAAGGAACGGTCGACAGATTCGATTCATTAGGTCCATGAATGCGGCAGGTGCATTTGTTAGACCGAAGGGCATTACGACGAATTCATAATGTCCGTAGCGGGTTCGGAAAGCGGTTTTAGGAATATCCTCTTCTCGGACTTTGAGTTGGTGGTATCCGGACCGTAAATCTATTTTAGAAAAATAACTAGCTCCTTGGAGCTGGTCGAATAGATCATCGATTCGTGGGAGTGGGTAGCGGTTTTTAACAGTGAGCTTATTTAACTCTCTGTAATCGATGCACATTCTGAAAGATCCGTCCTTCTTTTTGACAAAGAGCACCGGAGCTCCCCATGGCGAGTAGCTAGGTCGGATAAACCCCTTGTCCAGAAGCTCACTGAGTTGGCTGGACAATTCCTGCATTTCAGCAGGAGCCAACCGATATGGTGATTTAGCGAGAGGAGTTGCTCCTGGAACGAGGTCGATTCGGAAATCAACTTGTCTCTCTGGGGGTACTCCTGGAAGATCTTCAGGAAACACGTCCGGAAATTCACACGCTACCGGAATATCTTGGATGTTAGTTTCTTCTTTGGTCTTGTCCACTATGTGAGCCAAGAACGCCAAATTGTTCTTTCGCAGATGTTTTTGTGCTTTGATGCACGAGATAAGACGAAGATTCGTGCTAGGTTTGTCTCCGTAAATTACTAGGGTTTCGTGATTCGGGAGACGAAGGCAAACGGCCTTCTCGTGGCACATAATCTCAGCATGGTGGGGGCTTAACCAATCCATGCCGATAATCACATCGAAACTCCTAATTGATACTGGCATTAGGTCTATTCGAAAAACGTGTTGGTTGAGGGTTAGGGTACATCCGATGTAGATTTCCCTAGTGGATTCGGTTTTCCCATTGGCCATTTCCACCGTATAGGTTTCATTTAGCTGCTGGGGTTGTTGTTTTAATAAATGTTTAAACTTCTCGCTTACGAAACTTCGCTCCGCTCCGGTATCAAATAAGATGCATGCATAAGTGTGGTTTAGGGGAAACGTACCGGTCACAACTGCGGGGTCCTGAACTGCATCACTCTAACCCATAGTCAGCATTCTTCTTGCTCCCCTGTTTCCTGAGTTGTTGTTAGGGCAATCCCGGCGGAAATGCCCCGTCCTTCCGCACCCGAAACAGGTGTGGCTAGGCCCTGCATTGTTGCCGCCGGCATTGATGTTGTTGTTATTGCGGTGGTTGTTGTTGTTGTTGTTCTGATTGTTTCCCTGACTCTGATTTTGGGAAGGATAAGTCCTGCAGAACCTTGCAGTGTGTCCCCTTCGGTTGCAACTGGTGCAATGGAACTCCCTACATTCTCCATGGTGATGGAAACCGCACTTGTTGCACTTGGGAAAATTACCGGAATAAGGTCTTGAAGCATTTGAAGCAGCTGAGGCTGGAGCATGTGGTGTGGCTGGAACCGGTGCGGTGACAGCGTTAACTGCCACTGTCTGCTGCTTTTTAGAGGCCTCGGGGCCCTGACGCCCCTTTCTCTTGTTGTTCCATCCTTTCTTACCATCACCCTCCTTCTTCTTCTCAGTCTCCACTGGTTTCTCGCCCTTCTTGGTGTTATGATGATATAGCCTCTTTGCCAATCTCTTCGCACTGTCAAACGTTTCAGGGTTTGCAGCTATCACATTCCCCTGAATGGGAGGTGTCAGTCCCCAGATGAATCGTTCGATCTTCTTTCCTTCTGATGTAATCATACCCGGGCACAACAGAGATAGTTCGCTAAATCTCGATATGTAGGCATCGATGTTCGCATTCTGCACAGTGAGGTTCCATAGTTCCTGCTCCATCTTTTGTATTTCGCCTCGAGGGCAGTACTCAGCCATTAACATTTCTTTCATTTCTGCCCAGGGGATAGAGTTGGCGACAGGGAGCGTCATAGCTTCCACGTGTCCGTTCCACCAAGTGAGTGCTTGGTCCACGAAAGTGCAGGCCGCGAACTTCACTTTCATCTGCTCGGGGCAATCACATATCTCGAATACCGACTCTACCTTCTCGATCCATCGCTTCAGAGTGATCACTCCTCCAGTGCCGGTGAAAGTTCGTGGTTTGGCGTTTGTGAAGTCCTTGTAGGTACATGTTTTGGTAGGTCCTTGATTCATCCCGTTGTTCGAACTTCCTGCCCCTTGCCCGTTGCCTCCTCCATTATTCCCCTGATGGAGTTGTGCCATAGCTGCGGTGACCGCAGCAGACACGGCTGCCTGGAATGCTGTGGAGTCAACTTCGGGTGGAGTTGGTCCTGGGTTTCCACGAGTAGGTCGGAGAGGCATCTTTCTGTCACGGAACGAAAAGATGTTGAGTGTACGTGGTTTTTATGAGGTTGTGATCCTACTAACTAGGTGTATGGTACGAACCTAAACATTACTACCATCGGGCATACAATCATAATGTCTCAACACATAACAACTGGTAGTATCATAGCAAGACACACAAAAGTTCATTAATATTATTCACATTTAATACAAGAAAATTTGCTCGTAAGAGCATACATAAGTGACACTAATCCGACAGCATAACGGCTCCATGAGTAGTGTAGTCACTTAAACATAGAGCCGGAGTACATAATATAGTTCCTAATGTCCTACCATGATAAGTCCATCCCTAATCGCGATGTGTTGCGTCTGGAGGTGGTGCCGAAGTCATATGCCGAAATGTTGCGCCAGTAGCTGCGCCATCTCTTCCATGTCTCCAATAACCTCATCCCTCTCATGCTCGGCTCGCACTGCCCGAGCTTCCATAGCATACAGCTGTTGTCGCAGTGCGGCGATCTCAGCTTCGAGGGAACGGTTCTCTCTTGGGGGGTTCACTGGTGGAGCGGGGTGATCTGGTTGTGTCTCGTTCTCGCATGACAGGACGGGGTCCTGGTCCCCGACTTGACCTTCCTCGTCGTCGTCGTCGATCTCTCCAAATTCCTAGTCAGTGTCTACATATTCGTCGGGTCCGACGTGGTGTGCTTCCTCCGGATTCTCTCCCGGTGCGTCCTCAAGCATCCCGTGAGCTGCTAGAGCCTGATGAAACTGGATACCCTGCTGCTCTTCCTCAGGCTCCTCCTCCTCCTCTAGCCACCCGTTGTTTCCCTGATTAGGGAAATAGGGGTCTCCAGGGTGATGAAAACCAGCCATGCTGTCTGCGCGAGTACGTAAATATGCTAACATTATTCCTAGGTGCTATGACTATTGTACAGACCAGGCAAACGTTCTCTTTTTGGTGATAAAGGGTATAGTTTTAGGTTCGCTAGCTATCCCGATCTCATCAAGACGTATGTTAGTTTTACTTTGGAGAGAATGTAGTTGATCAGGCTACATTCACTCCTTGGTATCACTAAGAACAGTCCCGAATTAACCGAGATACCAGCGTTATTGTGTTTGATTCGGCGTTAGGTCCTTATTCCTAATGCAAGCAAGTGTGTTTTATTTACTTGTTTTGTTCAGAGTTATGTTAGTCCCTCTTTTTGGTTTATAGTTGCATATCAATGTGTGGCTCGACATGCTAGTTCACTATAAACAAAGCTCTGATACCGACCTGTCACACCCCCGAACCAGACGGCGGAAACGTCCGGGGGCTGTCGTGACTCAATTGAATACCATAACATTGAATATATGAAACATAACAACATTCGTCACCATGCATTAATATAGTACAACCAGTAGAATTTACATGAAGTATATTGTTTAAACATTACATTCCAAAAATAAATTGTTCGATTCGTACATCAATACACTGCAAGCCATCACTGAATATGATTTCCTTTGGTTCACTGGTTCCCTGAGAATACAAGTATTTTGAAAAACGTCAACATATGAAATGTTGGTGAGTTCATAAGTAGTGTTTGAAATCCAATGTTTGTATTGTTTGAAAACCACCAGAAAATCCGATATTTTCTGAAAAGAAAAAGCTTTTGAAAACGTTTGTGAAGATCCATAGGTATGCTTGTTTGTTTCTATACTTGTAAAAAAAATTGTTCATTGAAGTTGTATGCATTTCAAATCTGTAGGTATTGAAAACCCTAGGAAAACCCGATGTTTTCCTAATTCCTTGAATTACATGAAGTTACATTGAAACCATTGCATAGCGTATAGTGTCAGTCCCAGGCGACGTTGGATTATTTTGAGCATGATTAGTTGCTACAAACACGCATTACACAAACGACCAGTTTATAGCTATACTAACGATCCCGTAGGCGTCGTCCGTACTAATCACGTTATCCAATCGCCCTGACTATGTGTAGTCCCACATCCGAAGAGAAAGAGGACACGAAGACCTCTATGACTCTATTAACCGGTTGGGGATAAAATGTGTACGAGGGGTCCCCGACCCGCCTCGCAAAAAAATGTAGACTTTACTAGCAATACCAAAGGACCCTTGGGGACCAGTAGTATACAAGCCATTGAAAGTCCCTCTACGTTGTGCCAAGTCGGTGAAACCCAACACTTCGTAGAAAAAAAATGTCTTCGGGCCTTAAGATCAGGTCGTTGGGCTAGCTAGGCCCAACAAACAAGATTTTACACTTTTGGGGCCCAAAGATGGTGCGTAGACGTCTGTGCACACTCGCATGTAAATTGAGTTCCCAAACGTTATTTGTATGTATCGTAGTGTCGCCATGTTAGTAGTTTCGGATTTTCATTGGTTCGAGACCGAACCAATTCGTTTTACAACGATTTTGGTATTGTAGTGTATTGTATTTCGTCGATAGTCGCGGTACCATTGTTTGATCAAATTGCATGTATTGAATTAGCCTTGAAAGTTTTCTGTTTCAGCCCCTCATTGTTTGTAAAATTTACTTTTTCACCCCTTTAATTGAATACTTTCCGGTTTGGTCCTTAAATCAATTTTCTTGACATTTTAACACCAAAAATTATTGAAATTAATATTTTTCAGCATATTTTTCATAGAAAACAGTTTAAGTCCCTGAAAGTGCAATTTTCTCGGTTATAACCCTTCTTTTTCGCATCTTTGACAATTTTGGCCCAAATTGTAAGATTTTTTGCAATTTTGGTCCTTTTTAAATTTAAAAGCATTTTAAACCTTTGAAAAGGACTTGGAACAATTATAGTCCACTGTTTTACAGAAAAATACAGTTTTGACCCTCCAAAACAGGAAATCTCGCATAATGGGCCTCATTGGGCCGAAAATGTCATTTTTAGCCCATTAAGCTTGAAATTTATGTTCTTAATTCTCTAAATGAGTAAATTTCCAGAAATTGTTTTATTGAAACTGTTTTGGCACACCTCATCCATCAGAATTCGTGGTATGTCAATTTGGGCCCTTAATTTTGTATTTTTCACATTTTAGGCCCAAAATTTGTGTTTTTAGCCCAAAGAAAATTGTTACTAACTACTTAGCTATTTTCTTGAAACACTTTGTATGTAGAAATATATTTGATGCTAAAATCATTTAACATAAGATATATCTCGGTTTTGAGGGGTTTTATGGCTAGATCCAACATTATAACACACAAAAGCATACATGTAAGCATGGAAATCATACAAGGCATACGAAACACATATAGATCTACACTTTCACCTGTATTCCCCCCCCCCCCCCCACAAAACTCATAAAAACAGAAAATAGGGGGTATGAAGCTCACCTTAGGGTGTGATTTTCGGTTTTTGGAAGAAAAGATGGAAGAAAACTTGGTGATTTTTTGGCCTTAGCACCTTTCCTTGGTAGATCTCGAGTTTGAGATGGTTCTAGGATGCAAGATCACGATTTTTGCATAGATTAGGAAGGGATTTTGATAACAAAAAGAATCTAAATCATAGATCCATGCATAATCTTACCTTAGATGAAGAATTTGTGGAAATTTCCTCTTGAATGCTTCCTAAAACTCGAGATTTTTGAGTGGAGAGGGGGGATGTTCTTGAGAGAGTGTGAGAGATTTTTGTGAGTGTGTGTGGGTGTGTGGCCGAGAGTGAGAGAGATAGGAAGAAGAGATGTGATCTTTGAAGTGATATGCTCCTAGAAGTATGAGTTGTGCATGGAAACATGTTGGATATTAATGAGGTGGCAAGCAAATAGTCAACTCTTCCATTTCTTCTTGGACTTGGGCCTTGGGCCGAGAATTTGAAAGGGAAAAAGGAAGAATTTGGGCCTTTGCCCCTAAGCCCAATATTAGAGTTAATTTGGGTGAATTTTCTCATAAAAGAATATAGTATGATTTTTCCATTTTTGTTGAACTAGTTTAGGGTATTCATGGATCAAAGCTTTCAATTCATTTCATTCTAGGCCCAGTATGGCCCAAAATGTTGAAATAAATTAGTGTGGGTCCAATTAGAGCCCAATTAGGGTTCTAAGCCCATGATAGTCTAATTGGAAGCTTATTGGTCCATTTGGATCCAATAAGGGAGTCCTAGTCCAAAGTGGACTTAAACAAGGACTTCTAGGGTTTCCAATTGTTTGGTGACTATTTGTAGTACTTGTATAATGTATTTGATTGAAGTTTTTGAAGTCATAATCATAGGTGTTAGACATGTTCTTAAGTTTTTGATTCACATTAGCTTGAATGTATAGATTACATAACACAAAATTTCCAGTTGTGACAACTCCTCTATGGAGCATTCTAGGGCCTTAAACTACTTCAAGGATTATTCCAACAATGCTAGGCTAATTCTAGGATTAAGATAGCACTTCAAAACACCCAAAACCACCAAGTGAGGAGTTCACGGCCGTAAACTCATGGGTTCACGGATGTAAAGTCCAAAGGTGGGGTTTGTTGGGTGGTGAACTATTATACAAGGTCATTTGGTGCTTCAAACCCCTTTGCCTTGTCCCGTATCGACTTAGATGCAACCCTTAGGACCTATAACATTTATACAAAGTGTTTTTCATGTTCCTAAGTGTCCCAACTTATGTTATTAAGTTATTATTTGGCTAATTAGTTATATATATGCTTATTATATGATAACTAGGCTCGTGCGTGTAAAAAAGTCTCCGTTTGCCACCTAGGACGGTATCCGACACTGCAATTCAAACAGCTCACCACAAGTGAGTTCATACCCCTTTAATCAACCTTTGAAATGATTTTAAATGTTTTAAATACTTTATGGGGGAATAAAAGTCAAACACTTATAGTTATTGCTTTAATCACATGTGATTGCATTTAATCACATGTGATTAATAACTAGGAAACCAATGATTTTATCACTGTTCAAACTGTTTATCATACTGCTTTACTTTGAAATGTTTTTCAAACTCTTATACTGTTCAAACTTATTTACAACTGTGATTCAAACAAATGATCAAATTACTTATACTGTTTATTCAAACTTATGCCTTCAAACTGTTTTATAGATTGACATCAAGTCGATCTTTTCTTGAAATAATATTTATGGTTCAAATGTCTTATAAAATTCTTATTTATGCTTTTACTTCTTATAAATTGCATGCCCATATATGTATAGATGTATAAATAATGTTTAAAGGGCTTAGGAATGCCATCCGCCCTATTTCCTTTTCCTCGATTTGGATGTGGTCTGGTGGGATTTCGGGTGACCATCCGAAGGTCGTTTCAATATTAATTATATATCAAATATACATATATAGACATAAAAGTACTCCCATATTCATATGTACTAGACACATCACTAGTTAGTTACCATCGGGGTAACACAGGATCATACATATACAACTATACTACGAGAACATATACAACTATACTACGAGAACATATACAACTATACTAGGAGGAGAACATATACAACTATACTAGTACTAGAAACATTACATTACATCTACGAGAATACGTTAACAAATGTGATCCACTGTATCGGAGCATGCCTTAAATGTCATGTCACGAGTTGTAGCCAGAATTCTCTTGGAGGGAGAGCGTGAGTTTGCGTATAGATCTATACTGGATTGACTATCCTACACCTTGCTGCTAGCTACAGCGGGACCTGCAGGTCTGCGGGTGCCAAACGTCATTCCTTTATTACGACCATTCGTATGTCGTTGTTACCAGTCGATAGCATGGTGCAATTATCACATATTACCTTAATATAAATCCGGTTTAAGGTAGTTAGTACAATAGTAGTTTCTATAAAACAGAACTACAGTACTACATTGATTTACCCAATACATATTTTTAGTGATAACCTCACTTAAACATTTAATGTACAAACTATATTTTATTAAATGATAGTTACACTTGGTAAATTACACACTTTTACAACAAACGAGCGTACAAAACTGTTAAGCCTTGGTAGAAGGCTACTTTAATAGAAAATATAGGTTTTTCTGAGATTCAAACTTTTACAAACACTTACATACATTTTACAACTTATACTTACGACAGGTTCAAACGTTTTGATAACAAACACCGACACTAAAATACTTATGAACTCACCAGCTTAATGCTAATAAACTCTTTCAAAATAACTTGTATTCTCAGGTCATCAGTAGACAGGTACCGATGCCAGCTTTTGAGAAGATGGAGCGCATTCAAGACTCATCATATTATTATTTTGATTTACATTATATTTTTGGTGTCTAAAACTGTATTGAACACACTTGTATTAAAATTATATATTTAATGCAATGGATGATGTTGTTTGCTTATTTACATTTACTGTGTTGTGATACTTTACATGACGTCCTCCGCCCCAGAACGTTTCCGCCGTTCTTGGTTTTGGGGTGTGACAGATTGGTATCAGAGCATTGTTTATAGTGAATCAAGTATATCAACCCATAAAAGATATACTAAACTATAAACCCAAAAGGGATTAAAACACTCTGACCCAGAGTCTATACTTTAAATAAATAAATATTTAATTAAGTATACTAGTCTGCATTCATACTAAAATCAGTGTCACAATGACAAGAACAAAAGTATTACGATTGTTAAATATCACAAGTGTAACGACCCGTTCCCGGTATGTTAATTCATTGTTAATTGTTGTAAGTTTTGCAAGAGGGACTCGGCGAGTTCATAGCCTGACTCGCCGAGTAGGGTCGCGGCTGCGAGCACGCGTGAGCCGGGGACTCTGCGAGTCCATATCCTGGACTCGACGAGTCCATCCGTCTGGGTGAAACCCTAACTCCCCGGGTTGCCCACTATTTAAACCACCTTATAACCCCATTCTCGCCTCCCTCACCCTGAGAACACAGTGAGAAAACCCTAATCCTACCTTGAGAGCTTATAAGTGTTTTTGGTGCCATTTTGTGAAGGTGTGAAGAAGGAGAAGAAGAAAGAAGCAAGGAGAAGAGTTGTAGTGCAAAGATCCAAGGGCAAATCTGAGTTATTTGAGGTATTTTCGGAGTTCCCTCTTGTTATATGCTTTAAACTTCCATTAGGGCTCTCCTAAGAGCTAGTTGATGCTTGTTCCAAGCCTTATGTTTGAATGAATGCCTTAATAAGTCGAGATATCTTTAGATCTGAATGATGGGGTGTTGTAGAGCCCAGATCTACTGTCTTTTTGGAGTTACTTTGCATATTGATCATAGATCTACCCATTTTATGCATCTTTTAGCCTTATTTCCCTTATTCATGAGGTTGTGCACGTAAAGTTGGAAACTTTACGTGGTAAATCAGCTTATTGGACTCAGATCTATCAATTGTATGTGTTGGATTCAAACAAAATCGAGTAAAAATCAGTTGCATGGCGGCAACTCGGCGAGTCGGGAAGAACGACTCGGCGAGTTGGGTCGCGAGTTCCCGAGTCCTTCGTTTTGGTCAGTGTTGAGTGAATCCAGTGAGTTAGAGAGTGGACTCAGCGAGTTGAGGGTAGACTCAGTGATGGAGGGACTCGGCGAGTTGTTCATACAACTCGGCGAGTCCAAGGCAATCTTCTTAGGATCATGAACAACTCGTCGAGTTTGTTCATACGGCTCGGCGAGTCGGATGAAGATTGTCTGAGTTCTTGGATCAAGAGGGTACTCGTCGAGTCGATGCCACACTCGACGAGTAGCAGTGTGTAGAACTGAGAAATGAGAGTAGGACTCGGCGAGTTGGGTGGCCCAACTCGGCGAGTCAGCCCAAAGAGAGTTGACTTTGACCAAGGGTAAAAGAGTCATTTTACCCCCAAGTGCAGTGTTTAGTATTTGATTGAGTGTGCTTATGGACTTGTAGCCGAGGAGATTCAGGAGCAGCAGCCGTTAGCTTTCCGAGCCACACACTCAGCAGCCAGCTTGCGAGGTGAGTTTCCTTCAAGTAGGGACGGGTCTAAGGCCACAATGCCGGCCCGTCCAGTTAGCAGTAGTTTCCGGACTTCGGTCCGATGTAGCAGCTAGTATGTTTGATGCCTTCGTGGCTCAAACAGGATTTATGTGCTATGTTTTATGTGTTACGTGTTATGTGTTCCGGGCTACGGCTCGATGCAGTATGCAGTATATGTGTTCATGCTAGTTGATATGCTATGATATGTTCAGTCAGTTAGTCCCGGACTCCGGTCCGATGCAGGGGACAAGGTCCCAGTTAGTTCCGGACTTCGGTCCGATGCAGTTAGTTCCGGACTTCGGTCCGATGCAGTTAGTTCCGTACTTTGGTCCGATGCAGGGGACAAGGTCCCAGTTAGTTCCGGACTTCGGTCCGATGCAGTTTCCGGGCTTCGGCCCGATGCAGTGGGCAAGGCCCAATATGTGTTATATGTTATTGTATGGTATGTGGTATTTTGGGGGAGCTCACTAAGCTTCGTGCTTACAGTTTCAGTTTTGGTTTCAGGTACTTCCGCAAGCAAAGGGAAGAGCTCGGGGTGACAGCATCGCACACACCACAGCTTAGCTTTTATCCTGGGGATGGTTTTAGTTGTTTTGGATTTGATGTAGTATGATACAGTTTTCTGCACAGTATTTTACTATGATTGGGATACATCGCGTATGTTTTTATGTTATGATACTCATATTATGGTTTTGATTATATTGAAAAATGAAAATTTTTGGGTCGTATTTTTGGGTCGTTTCAACAAGTAAGCTAGGGGATGTATGGTCAGTCCTGGGAATGGCATAGCCTGATCAACTATGCTGGTCCTAGGAGGGATTAGCATATGCCCTAGAATGGTTGTGATATGTTAACAAGTCTAAAAACTTACCAACAATACCAGAAGAAGATCAATAGAACTTAAAATACTATAGGTGTATTTTGTACTACTAGTTACACGTATACTATATTCTTATACCTCTCTTCTCGCGTAGATTTAAATGGCTGGATTCCATCACGGCGACCCGTACTTTCCAAATGAAGGCAATGCCGGGTGGATCGATGAAGAGCCCGAAGATGAGCATCCAATCCCTTTGGATGATCACCTCGCAGAAGGCTTTTCTGATGGATCCGACTCCGAGCCTGAGGTCAACAACCTACCGCTGGTAGGTCAAGCCCCGAACAACAACCCTCGACCAACTTTTCCAGGTCCTACTCCCATGTGGGCAAACAACCTGAATCGTTGGAGTGATGAACAGGGTCAACCCTTACCATACTTAGGGGACCGAAGCTTTTACAACGTCAGCGATGGTGGCTCTGCTGACCGAGCTCTGCCTGTCATTATCCGCAGAATAGCTCGTAATGTCGAGCAAGGTCGAGCAGCCATCGACCGGGTCATGGAGATTGATGCCAACTCTGGTGTCAACACAGTCCGCATCCGCCGTCTTGAAGAAGACATGGAACGGACCCGGAGAACCAATGAAACTCTGCAGCAGCAGCTGGCTGCCTCACGAACTGAAATCTTGGAACTTCGAGCTCGTCAGAGGGCTCAGGATCGACACCTTCAAGAGGTGTTTCGTCAAGTGTCCGACTTCAGGACTCGCCCGGGAAATTCCCATTGCCGTTAGATGATGTCTAGTGCATCTCTGTCTTTTGGTTAAGGAATAGCCTTTAACATCTGTGCTCTAAGTAGCACTTGTCTGTAAAATATTCCTAACTTTCAGTACTCTAATTAGGAATCTAAGAACTGTCAAACTATCTGTATGGTAGGATGTAAGACCTACTGTTAGGTCGATTTTCCTTGAACTTATTACATCAGTAATACCAGTAGTGTTGAAATCCATTTAATCTGTGGGAAAAATCTGTACACTTGTGTTTTCCTAGTAATATTCCTTGTTATGATTTCAAACACTCATTCAACTATTGGGCTATGGTTAGTTAGTCCATGTGTCACTCTCACGTTGCTTACAAATTGATTCTTACCATTGTTCTTATCTTTATAAACTTATAGCTGAAAGATGCCTCCTCGCAAATCTCCCAGGAATAGGAATAATCCTGCACCTCCACCGCCTCCGGTCATCGATACTGCGGCCTTGAATGCTGTCGTAGACGCAGCAGTGGCGACTGACATGGCTCAGTATCATTCAACTGATGCCAGCAGAGGTGGAACCTCTGTGGAATCAACCCCGGTTGAAACCCCTGTGCGCTCGAGAGAGTGCTCATACAAGGATTTCACAAATTGCAAGCCGAAGCCTTTCTACGGCACCGGCGGGGTCATTGCCCTCTCGCAATGGCTCGAGAAGACTGAATCAGTCTTCGAAATCTGTTCATGCCCTGCGGCAAGTAAAGTCAAGTACGCCGCATGCACCTTTGAAGGAAAGGCCCTGACATGGTAGAACGGCCATGTTAAGGCACTAACTCTCGTCGTAGCCAACGACATAGGCTGGGAAACGATGAAAGACCTCATGATGGAGGAATATTGTCCGAGGGGCGAAGTCCAGAAACTGGACCATGAACTCTGGAACCTGACCATGAAGGGCACCAATGTGATCGCTTACACTGCCCGATTTAGCGAACTGGTGGCCCTCTGCCTCAATATGGTTCCCACTGAGGGGAAGAAGATTGAACGGTACATATGGGGGCTAGTGCCTCCGTATCAGGGGAATGTTCTAGCATCAAACCCCGCTACCTTCGACAGTGCCAAACGATTGGCACAAAGACTCATTGACCATGGAGTCAAAACCCCTGCAGCCACAACCACCCTAGCCATCCAGGAACCCTCCAAACCCGCTGATACTAAGCGGAAATTCTGGGGTGAAAAGAAGAAGCAACAGGCTGCCAAAAAGCAGGAAATTGTGGCAATGCATGCCGCAATAACCCCTACTGCTGCTACTACTGCTCCGGTGAGTCGGTATGTTGGAAGTATGCCCAAGTGCAACAAATGCAACTACCACCACAACGGCCCCTGCCGTGAAATGCAGTGCTCAAACTGCAACAGAAAAGGACACACCGTCCGTTTCTGTAATTTCCCGGCACAACCTATCAACCAAGTCCCTGGCTCTGGCGCGAGCCCAACTTGCTATGGATGTCGCGAAGCATGCCACTATAAGAGGGACTGCCCCAAAACAAAGAATGCTGGTGGAGCAGGAAGGGTACTAGCTATAGGCCACGGGGAAGCAGTTGCTGACCCGACCATGGTGACTGGTACGTTCCTCCTCGATAACTCCTATGCATGCATTCTGTTCGATAGTGGAGCGGAGCGAAGCTTCGTAAACCATAAATTTGCTCGCATGCTTAATCAACCACCGCACGCACTCAAAGAACTATTCACAATAGAAATGGATAATGGAAAAACTGAAAGTACGAGTAACATATACTTAGGTTGTACCCTAACTCTAGATAACCATTCATTCCCAATCGACCTCATGCCAGTCTCGATAAAAAGTTTCGACGTTATCATTGGCATGGATTGGTTAAGCCTTCACCGCGCCGACATCATGTGCTTCGAGAAAGCAGTCCGTCTAAACCTTCCGTCTAACGAAACTCTTATAGTCTACGGCGACAAACCCGGCGCAAGTCTTCGTATTATATCAAGTATTCAAGCACAGAAGTATCTGCGTAAGGAATACAGTGCATTCCTTGCTCACGTCGTCGACACGAGCCTCGAAGTGAAAGAACTAAAGAACATCCCTGTAGTGAGCGACTTCCCCGACATTTTTTCCAGAAGAATTACCCAGGTTACCTCCGCAACGACAGGTCGAGTTCAGAATCGACTTAGTCCCAGGAGCTACCCCAGTAGCCAAGTCGCCCTACCGATTAGCACCAGCTGAGATGCAGGAACTCTCTGGTCAACTTAACGAACTGCTCAGCAAGGGCTTTATAAGACCGAGTTTCTCACCTTGGGGAGCACCGGTCTTGTTCGTTAAGAAGAAAGACAGATCATTCCGTATGTGTATCGACTACAGAGAACTCAACAAACTGACGGTCAAAAATCGTTACCCTCTGCCTCGTATAGACGATTTATTTGACCAACTGCAAGGGGCGAACTATTTTTCTAAGATTGATCTGAGATCTGGATATCACCAGTTACGAGTGCTAGAGGAGGATGTACCGAAGACAGCCTTCCGAACTCGTTATGGACATTACGAGTTTGTGGTGATGCCATTCGGATTGACCAATGCGCCTGCAGTCTTCATGGATCTGATGAATAGAGTATGCCGACCTTACTTGGATTAGTTCGTCATCGTTTTCATTGACGACATCCTGATCTATTCCCGAAGTAAGAAAGGGCATGGCGATCACCAGCGACAAGTTCTAGAGACATTACGAAAAGAGAAGCTTTATGCGAAGTTCTCGAAATGTGAATTTTGGATCCGGAGAGTCGAATTCTTAGGACACGTGGTAAGCGAAGAGGGAATCCACGTGGACCCATCCAAAATAAAAGCCATTGAGAACTGGTCAGCGCCAAAGACGCCTACTGAAATTCGCCAATTTCTAGGCCTCGCTGGCTACTACCGCAGATTCATTCAGAACTTCTCCCGAATAGCGAAACCTCTTACGACCCTGACCCAGAAAGGCGTGGCCTTTGACTGGGAAGAGAAACAAGAAAGAGCGTTCCAAACGCTCAAACGAGCCTTGTGCACCGCGCCAATACTATCCCTTCCCGAAGGAATAGAAGACTTCGTAGTCTATTGCGATGCATCAAATCAAGGACTCGGATGTGTTCTGATGCAGCGAGGAAAGGTCATCGCCTACGCCTCGAGACAGTTGAAGACACACGAAGTTAACTACACGACCCACGATCTTGAACTAGGAGCGGTAGTGTTCGCTCTGAAGATCTGGAGACATTACTTGTATGGAACGAAGATCACTATCTTTACCGACCACAAAAGTTTACAACACATTTTCGATCAAAAGGAGCTCGACATGAGACAACGACGTTGGGTCGAGCTACTCAGTGACTACGAATGCGATATTCGTTATCATACGGGTAAAGCCAACGTAGTAGCAGACGCCCTAAGTCGGAAAGAATATTCTGGTCGCAAAGTCAAGTCATTGTCAATAACCATCCATTCACACTTGTCTAAGCAAATTCAGGCGGCTCAACTTGAAGCCATGAAACCTGAAAATGTGACGAGTGAATCCCTTAGAGGAATGGACAAGAATTTAGAAGCCAAGGGTGATGGAGCGTTATATTTCATGAACCGACTTTGGACACCGAAACACGGTGGTTTCCGAGACTTGGTCATGACCGAGGCGCACAACACTCGGTATTCCGTCCACCCAGGTTCAGATAAGATGTATCTGGATCTTAAAAAGCTATACTGGTGGCCTAATATGAAAGCATAGATTGCTACCTTCGTAAGTAAATGCCTTACTTGCGCAAAGGTTAAGGTCGAGTACCAGAAGCCCTCTGGTTTATTGCAACAACCAGAGATCCCAGAATGGAAGTGAGAGCGGATCACTATGGATTTCATAACCAAGTTGCCCAAGACAACGGGTGGACTTGATACCATATGGGTCATCGTTGATAGATTGACCAAGTCTGCACACTTCCTGCCTATCAAAGAAACTGACAAGATGGAGAAACTTACGAGAACATACATTAGGGAAATCGTACGGCTTCATGGTGTACCTATATCCATTATCTCCGATAGAGATAGTAGGTTCACCTCAAGATTTTGGCAATCACTACAACATTCCCTAGGAACAAGGCTGGACATGAGCACAACCTACCATCCTCAGACCGACGGACAGAGTGAGAGGACCATCCAAACATTGGAAGATATGTTGCGAGCCTGCGTGATTGATTTTGGGAAGGCATGGGATACTCATTTACCCCTTGTCGAGTTTTCCTATAATAACAGTTATCACACGAGCATCAAGGCTGCTCCATTCGAAGCTCTCTACGGCCGGAAGTGCAGATCCCCTCTGTGCTGTGCTGAGGTGGGTGATACCCAATTAGCCAGGGGGCAAGCTTCCGACAGTACTCTCACCGGTCCGGAGATAATTCGGGAAACGACAGAGAAAATCGTTCAGATCCATGAGCGATTGAAAGCCTCTAGAGACCGACAGAAGAGCTACGCTGATAAACGAAGAAAACCTTTGGAATTTCAGGTGGGAGACCGAGTCCTTCTCAAAGTCTCACCCTGGAAGGGCTTGATACGCTTCGGCAAGCGTGGGAAGCTTAATCCGAGGTACATAGGGCCATTCGAGATTCTTGAAAGAGTCGGCCCGGTAGCTTACAAACTCGACCTACCCAACACACTACGTAACGTACATTCTACATTCCACGTATCTAACTTGAAAAAGTGTCTGTCCGACGAGACTCTTGTAATCCCACTCGACGAGATCGAGATCAACGAGAGCCTCAACTTCGTGGAAGAACCTGTAGAGATTATGGACCGTGAGTTCAAGCAGACGAAGCAAAGTCGTATCCCTATTGTGAAGGTTCGCTGGAACGCCAAGCGAGGACCGGAATTCACTTGGGAACGCGAGGATCAGATGAAACTGAAATACCCTCATCTTTTCGCTTAATTTATTTGTAACTTCTTATGTGCTTAAATTCTAATTTCGGGACAAAATTCCTTCTAACAGGGGGATGATGTGACAACCCGAAATTTCCATTTGTACGAACAATATCTATTCAATAGAAGCCAGTCCAGTTTCAGTAATTTTCAGACTTTTCCGAACATGTTTGTGTACATTAGGGTTTACATTTCAGGAGATATCAGGAGAGTGGATGCTCCTGGATTGGTGAAACTTGAACATTCCAAGTTTCATAATGTCATAGTCCAACCTCTGGAATAAAAATATTTTCTGCCAAAATATTTCAGGACTATAAATAGATTTCTGAATTAATTAATTCATTATTCACAAATCCAACTAGAGAAAAGCCATATTCTCTCTGACGGATCTTCGGGTTTTCATCCCATATTGTGAGTCTACTTTCCTAGATGTGTTTTATTACTTGTTATATGCTTTATAACATAGATTACATGTCTAAAATGCAAGATCCGGGAGTTTACCGCCCAAGAACGTTCTTGGGGAGTAAACTCCAAAATGGAGCTTTAAGGCTACCTAGTCCCATTTCCTTGATAGAAAACTAGTTAGGGACTTATTGTATGATCATTAGAGGCTTGAAATCATCCAAGAACACAAAGCAAAAGGAGTTTACGGCCCAAGAGTTCTTGGACCGTAAACATCATTTCCAAGGGCCAAAAGTGAGCCCTAAATCACCCTAAAGGCTTAAGGCATTTACCATCTAATGCTTGTAGCTATTTTGGACACCAAAACACTCCAAAATCATTAAGTTTTAGGAGTTTACGGCCAAGATATGCTCTTGGGCCGTAAACCCCTTTTACAAGGGTTAAATGCACCCTAAACACCCCTAAGGCCTTAAGACAATTACCCTTGAATACATAGGACTTGAATGGGGAACAAACTAAATCAAAATCATCCCTAAAAGGGAGTTTACGGCCAAGGAACATCACTTGGGCCGTAAACTCCAAGTAAAGGCACAAATGTGTGCCTAATGTCCCCTTTAGCCTTAGATAAAAACATAGAAGCTATCCTACATGTGCAAGTGCCTCAAATGAATTAAAACCAACACCCCATAGGAGTTTACGGCCGTAAACTCTAGGGGATATGGTCATTAGGCCGTAAACTCCTCTATGGAGCATTCTAGGGCCTTAAACTACTTCAAGGATTATTCCAACAATGCTAGGCTAATTCTAGGATTTAGATAGCACTTCAAAACACCCAAAACCACCAAGTGAGGAGTTCACGGCCGTAAACTCATGGGTTCACGGCTGTAAACTCCAAAGGTGGGGTTTGTTGGGTGGTGAACTATTATACAAGGTCATTTGGTGCTTCAAACCCCTTTGCCTTGTCCCGTATCGACTTAGATGCAACCCTTAGGACCTATAACATTTATACAAAGTGTTTTTCATGTTCCTAAGTGTCCCAACTTATGTTATTAAGTTATTATTTGGCTAATTAGTTATATATATGCTTATTATATGATAACTAGGCTCGTGCGTGTAAACAAGTCTCCGTTTGCCACCTAGCACGGTATCCGACACTGCAATTCAAACAGCTCACCACAAGTGAATTCATACCCCTTTAATCAACATTTGAAATGATTTTAAATGTTTTAAATACTTTATGGGGGGGGGGGGGGGAATACAAGTCAAACACTTATAGTTATTGCTTCAATCACATGTGATTGCATTTAATCACATGCCGCTTGGCGTTGCCCGTACCTACTGACCCTATGTTTGTGTACTTGTATTATAATATAGTTTTGTACGTTTTAATTAGTTTTGTATGTTTTTAATATTTTATGATTTTTTTTTATGATTTTAATTGGTTTATGTTTATTTTAAACTAGGATTTTACACGTCGCGCGTTGCGGCAGCAGTAATGTATTTAAGAAGTAGTAGAAAGTAAGTTTCTACATGTGGAACATGAATTTAGAAAGACTTAATTCGACAAACCACAATAGTTTGAGGCCAAAACCATGCCAAACAAAGATAATAAACCCGTATTATATATGACATGCATAAGCAAATAATATTTTTTTAAGTTAATGACCGGAAGTTCAAATAATTAAAAATGTATCATATGTGATCCGGTACACGTATAAAAGTAAGCACGAAAATATAAACAAAATACGTTTAAATGTAGACGAATTTGAATTTATATCCCGACAAGTACATTTTTTTAAATAAACGAACTAAAGTTCTAACTTTACGCCGAAACAACTTCGCTGAAACATTGACCACCTATAATTTATACTGACACATATAAAAGGTTAGAAAAATCAAAAGGTGATAACCATAGGAAAATCAGATTATACATATTATGGGAGATAAAACAAAAGTTTAGAAAATAAAATGGGTGAAATTGATATTTTCTAAAGTTAAATACAGGGGTGAATATGATATTTTAAAAGGTGAAGAGTTTGAAAATGTTATTTACTAAAGTATGATGATAATAGCAATAGAAACTTAATAGGAGGACTTAAATCGGCAAAAGCTAAAAATGATTAAAGAGTGAAAATGAAAAAAAGAAAAGTTGAAAGCAGTAAAAACAAAAGAAACTTAGTAGGGGATCTAAATTGACAATAATTAAAAATAACTGAAGAGTTAAAATGAAAAATAGGTAAAAGTTGAACGGAGTAAAAGCAAAAGAAGTGGCCACGGACTATTTAGAATAGATATAATTAAAAATTGTATTAATTGAAAATGATAAAAAAAAAATGGATGGATTTCTACATGTTCATATAAATAGTAGAACTAATGTCCGATGAGTTTCTTGGTTAAAAAACTCACGTGTAACTTCTATTTTGTAATTGTTTTGCCTTTTTAGTTTCTTATTAGTTTATAAAGTTCAGTTGTTCCAAAAAAATACAACTTAATTAATAAAATAAAACAAAATGGTTTTCTATTGTCCTATGATTAGTGGTATCACCACCATTCATTCATACATTCCACAGAAAGTGGTGGTCCGGAAACGAAGCCAATCCGTTTCAGTGCAAAATGATGGAAACGTTAATGTAATCCGATGTAGATAGCCAAATTCACCATTTTTTTTTTTTTTTTTTTTTTTATATATATGAGGTAGTGGGAATATTGAAATCATTAATGTCCACAAATCGTGTTCTTTGTTATGATGTAATTTTTAGTTAGTTGTTGGTTTTATTAAAAATTATTAATTCTTGACCCGAACCAAAGAAAATAGGTTGTCATACCTACATAAAGGATATTTTTTTGTAACCATAAAATGATTTTTGTAACCAAAATTTGATTGTTATTAAATAGTAATCAAGTTTTATCTTTTCAAGTTGAAAAGAAAAATAGAAATTTTCTTGTTTGGCTATCTACTAATGATTTGGGTATAAAGTGGCAATGACATAGCCTGCCAAATTACTTAATAACTTTCATTAATTATAATAACCAACTTTTAATTTTGTTTCATCTTTTCTTCTAGGAATTTTAACCAGTAATTCAATAAAACTAAAAGTTTAATACGGTTTCCTCCGATGTATAATTTTTATATAATTATATAAATCAGTATAACAAAAATTAATTTAAAAATACATTTTTAAGAGTTTTTTCTATTAATATATATATATATATATATATATATATATATATATATATATATATATATATATATATATATATATATATATATATATATATATATATATATAAGTTTTCTATTGCTTAAAAAATTAAAAAGAAAACTTGAAATATGTTACACTAGTGAGAAATTGATGGAATAGAAGAGAATCTATTGATGTAGCATCCATTTGAATGGGCTATGGTAAAAAGCTGCATGTTCTAGACAAGTCTTTTGATAAGAGCTTCAGAAAATGTGATCCTAATATCCACTTTCGGTCAAGTTTCAATAATGTGAGGACAAGATAGAACACTTTACTGGGAAAAATAAACTGTTCCGTAATGCATTTCTGGAACAGATCGAGATTTAGGCTATCACGAGTGGAAGATGGTGAAGGTGGTGGCAAGTGTGTTATAGAGTTGAACACCATTCCAGGTGTGGTGTGGTCATAGTAGGAATTGGGGGGGGGGGGGGGGGGGGGGGGGGGGGCTTCCCATTGGGTTTCAGGTTTTTTCCGTCGGGTTTCGGGTATCTTATCGGGTTTATAAAATTCATAACAAAATCTTTATTCCGTTTTAAGATATCCCGATGTATTATAAAAAATACATGTTCTATCATCCCTTTCAAATTAAAAATATAATGGATCACTTTAATAATTGTTAATAACTAAAAAGATTATTTGATTTAATCAAAACATAAAAAATGATTATTCACACCAAATTTTTAAAAACTAAAAAGACTGTCCATAGTAAGTATTTTATCTTTGAATGCATGTAATTAACATCAAAAGAATTCGTGTGTGTGTGTGTGTGTATATATATATATATATATATATATATATATATATATATATATATATACATACTAGGTTATAACCCGTGCAGTACACGGGTTGATTATAAAAAAAATATTTAATTGGAATTTGTGAAAAAATAAAGCACAGTTCATGTACAATTCTATTATTAATTGACAAGTTTATAACCCGTATAATATACGGTTGATAAATTAAAGTAAGATAAATAATAATTGTAATAAAATAAATGGAATAGGAGATTATTTATAGTTGATTATTTCATATAATTGATTACCAAACATTTTGAATTTCAAAATCTTTATTAATAATGCTAATTTTAAGGGATTTAAAAGAAGATTTAAATTTAAATGTAAAATCATTAATAAAAAAAGACATGTGTAATTTTTTGAGAATAAAAGAAAAAAATTCAAAATTATAGAAAAATGACACATGACAAGTTTAGGATTCTTTTATTAGGAGAGAGAGATAAGCCATTTTGAGTGGACCATTTGACACCTTTTTCTTTAAGTATATATAACTAGCTGTGAGCCCCGTATACGGGTTGGATAAAAAAAATATAAAAGTTTAAACAAAAATTTATTTAAATTTGAAATTTAAGATGTGAATTTAAAAGGAAACATATTAAATATTATATGAGTTGTAATATTGTAATTTATTGGTTATTTTCTATTAAGACAATTATTAATTAAGGTGTAAATATGATGTGTTAATTAAGAAAGATAAAAAAAATGAGAAAATGACAAATTGAAAAAACATTTATTCAAAAATACCATAAAATTACAAGTGTCAAAACTCATAAGAGATTGACATGTGGCAAAAAAAACATTTATTTATTAAGGAGGATATATATATATATATATATATATATATATATATATATATATATATATATATATATATATATATATATATATATTCTTTTGATGTTAGTTGCATGCATTCAAAGATAAAATATTTACTGTGGACAATCTTTTTAGTTTTTAAAAATTTGGTGTGAATGATCATTTTTTATGTTTTGACGAATTAAACTAAAATTAAATCAAATATCTTTTTAGTTTTTAAAATTAAATCAAATAATCTTTTTAGTTATTAACAATTATATATAATTGGGTCGGGACGGGACAGGTCGGGCAGAGGAGAACCCACTACGGCACTACCTGCCCTGAACCCGATAACGACCCGTTACCCGACCCGAAATGATCGGGTTTCCGGTTTCCCCGTCAGGTTCGAACTTTTTTGCCATCCCTATGTCATAGTCATTGTACCATTGTACGTGATTTGGATTACGGGTGTTACTAAAGGAAACAATCATATGACCGCTATTTTCTTTCCGAGCAATTAAATATTTTTTTAGTTTTTTGTTCATACAAATCCTCATATCCAATTAAATAGTGACACGTGTAACATTAATGCTCATTTAATAAAATTTATTGATATTTTAGTATATTAATATGACACATATCATAATTTAATTGGATAGAAGGATTTATAGGAACAAAAGTAGAAGAATATTTAATTTCTTTTTTTTTTCAAGGCTATAAATAGTGTGTACCAATTTTATAAAATTCATACTCTTTTTACTTAATACTTTACACAAAAACACTAAAGTGTTGTTTGTTTTTTGTCTGCAGATCTTCTTGATCTCTTCTGTTTGCGCCGCACAGTCCACACGCAAACATTAATCTTCATAGACTGTTCGTTTTTTTGAAGACTGCAGATCTAAAGATGTTTGTGCGCCCTCTTCTTGGCACAAATGTGGACCAAAGTTTTTTAACATCTTCAGATATCTTCCAGCTTAAAAAAACACATATATCTTTATTCTTTTTAGTTTTTTTTTTTTAATTTATATTTATTCCAACTTTATTATTGATAAACGATTTATAAAAAAAAAGTTACAATACTTTAAAAAAAGATTCGATGACACAAACATGATATTTTGACATATTTAAAAATAAATATTTATTACAATAATGGTCATTGAAGTTGTTTATATAAATATGAAAAAAAAATATAATATATTCTTATATTTTTGTGCCAAATTTTATAGAACATTATTTAATACAATATCGTCAATTTCTTGGGAAAATATTTATGATACATTTTTAATTGATTTAATTAAAAAAATCGAAGTTTATTTTCATCAATTTATGTATCAAATTCATTGATTCTTAATTATAATATTTACGGTATAACTTTGTGACTAAAATTGTTGGTTTTTATCAAATATATAAGTTAATTCGTACCATTTTTATTTTCATTTTTGTACAATAATACATAAAAGTTGATCTAGATTTGTTAATTATTTATAACAAAGTCATAAAAATATTAAAAAATCACTTTGAAGTTTTAAAAAATCAGTTTATTTAGATTTTAGTTTTATTTTACTAGCTTGCAAATGTTAAAAAAATAGTCTTATTTTTTCAAACTACAGACGTTTAGTTCGCCTCTTCTACTGCAGAGGTCTATAGATGTGGTCCGCAGATTGCAAACATTTTGCCTTAGAAAAAACAAACAGCACCTAAGGAAACATTATTCATCCGGTGACAATGTTTTTCTTAATGTTTTATTTCAAGTTATTACTACAATGTTCGATGCACTATGTGAAAGTTTGAATGCCCTCAAAAGAAATAGAATCTAAACAGGAACCGTGAAGGTGCAAACGAATGTTTTGTGCATGACTACTTTGTCGATGATTGTTTGTATGATAACAATATGTATTCAAACATCATTATCGTTTTAGTAGAGATTTATTTATGTGTATAGCTAACAAATTGAAAGATATACAAGATCTTTGAATTCAGAATGAACGTTAGAGGTAGATAAGAGTTCGCTACGATACAAAAGTGTACAACAACACTTCAACATTTGGCATACGACATCACAATGGATGCAATAGATGAATATGTTAAGTGTTTGAGAGATCTACTCTAGAATATACATATTTATTTTGTGAATATGTGCTAGAGCTTTATGGTCACATATATTTGCGACATCCGATGAAAAATGATATTGAACAATTATATGTGACACATAGCAAGAAACATGGTTTCCTGGAAATGATTGGAAGCATTGGGCATAAGAAAATTGTATGAATCCATGGCGAGGTCAATACACACACGGTGATCATGGATATCCTATGATAATGCTAGATGCAGCGATGTCACACGATCTATGGTTTTAGCATGCATACTTCGGTATGTCGAAGTTAAATAACGACCTGAAAGTTCTTGGTGCAACACCGATATTCAATGAAATTTTGCAGCACAAAGCACTTGAGTTACCTTTTATTGTTAATGGAAATGAGTACAAATATGGTTATTATCTTGATGATGAGATATATTTGGAGTACGCTATATTTGTCAAATTTTACACATATCCACAAGATAAAAAAAGAAAAATGTTCAAAACAACACAAGAAACGACAATAAAGGATGTGAAATAGAATTTTGGAGACATAAAAGAGAAATTTAACGTACTTAAATATTTGGCACAATCATGGGACCTGGAAAAACTAAGGAAAACAATGTATGTTGTGCTAATTTTACATAACATGATAATAAAAGAGATGAGATATTTTCATGTATAAGTTGAACGACGAACTTAGTCCACAAGCACAGATAGTACTCGGTACACAACCATACTTCGAGATAAGTTTAGAGATACAAAATGCAAAAACGCATCATCACGATTTGATAGAGCATATATATAAAGAAAACGACAACAATATATAGACGATGATGATGAGGAGAACGATGAAGACGACGACTGCGATGAATATAAATTACTAATTTATTTTTAGTTATATCATTTTTATTTTTAATTAATATTATATTATGAAATTAAATATTATTTATTAAATGTTTTATTAAAATATAAAATTAAAATAATATTGATGACGTGGAGTGTTGACCATTTCATAGGAACTACTAAACTAGTGACCACTCGTGATAGATTTATTGACATCTCCAAATCATCTAGATTTTTCTATGAATAATTAGTTTGTTAAATATAATTACAAGAACTATGTAAATTTATTAATAAAACTATCTATGTGATTTTATATAAGGTTAATGACTTATAATGGTAACATATTTTAATTTTTGTACGTATTTATTCATTTATAATTTTTATATACATATGATCGTGAAACTTGTTTATACTGCACATAAAATACCATTCTCACCGACTATTATAGGTTTATCCATTTTCAAGTGTCTTTGACAACTTTGGACATGAGGGCATACTCACACACACACTTTTTTCTTTCTTTCTTTCTTTCTTTCTCTCTCTCTCTCTCTCTCTCTCTCTATATATATATATATATATATATATGTATATATATATATATCTTTCTTTCTTTCTCTCTCTCTCTCTCTCTCTCTCTCTCTCTCCCCAAACTCCATTTCTTCCCTTATTCTTCTCCAACCCTACCCTTTTTCACCTCCATTTTTAGAGATATGAATAGTATTCCCCCGTATATATGGGGGAATACTATTCATATCTCCAAAAATGGAGGTGAAGTTTGGTTGCCAATTTTAGTATCTTTCATTTTTATTTTATACATTTCTAGTTTATTTTATCTACTAATTATAATTTAAATACAATATTTAATATTTATAATATCATGTTATATACTAATTTATATTAATTAATCATAAATATAGAGTTCAATTAGTAGAGGAGTGTATTTAACAATATATATAAGTTATAAAAATGGAATATTCTAGGAATATACTTTTTGGGGTAAAAAATAGGGTAGAAAATGGAGTAGGGCTGGAGATGAAACACTATTTATTCTATTTTTTACTCCATTTATGAGGGAAAAATGAAGATAGGTTGGAGATGGTCTTAGGTTTGCTCTTCAACATACACATACAAACATACACACACACACACACTTAGGCTAGGGGTATACTCCTCGTATTCTCTTCACACATTATTTTCCCCACACTCTCCTTTACCTAGGAAATGGTCACCCCTCATTTCTCCTTACTTTATACACACACACACACACACACACATATATATATATATATATATATATATATATATATATATATATATAGAGAGAGAGAGAGAGAGAGAGAGAGAGAGAGTTAAGATCAAATAAGAAGGAAATTTTTGGTAGGAAGGTAAGAAGTTTTTTTTCTACATATTTTTTTCGCGAACAAACAAAATGAATCATTAGATGATTCATTTGTAAGATGATTCACAAGAAAAAAATTCTCAAAAAAATATTTCGATGATTCATTTATACAATGATTTTGTTGTTATTCAATAAAATTATCATAAAAATGAATTTTTTTTTAATTTACTTAAAAATGAATCATAAAGATGTTTTTTTTGGGAATTTTTTCTTGTGAATCATCTTAGTGATTCATTTGTTTTGTTTGTCAAAAAAATATGTAGAAAAAAAACTTCTTACCTTCCTACCAAAAAAAAATTCTTACCGGATCTATATCCTATATATATATATATATATATATATATATATATATATATATATATATATATATATATATATATATATATTAATAACTCCAAAATATTCACCATAATAATAAACAATTTATTAATAAAACAATACGTTCCACAAATTGTAGAACATGTATCAACAACATTAGGTGTTACCGTGTTAGAGTAGAGTTTCAACTTGCCACTTTATCAACACATATTCAAGATATAACAAGTTCCTCAAGACATCTCACAATCTACTATGAGCTAAACTTTATGACCAATTGTCACCAAACTAATCAAACTTTATAATAAAACTGCTTACTCACTTAATCTCGTAAGCTACTAAGGTGCTGTTTGTTTTTTTGAAGCAAAAATCCATAAAGTCTGCGGACCACCTCTGCAACCCTCTACGGTAGAAGAGGTGGACCAAACGGCTGCAGACTGTAATAACAAGTGTGTTTGTTTTTTAACATCTGTATGCTGCTGCAGATATTAAAAAATTAAAATAAACTGATTTTATAATCCGAAAATAATTTTTTAATATCGAAAATTTAATAATCTATGATATTTCGGCAAGAATTTATGATATTTCAGCAAAAATAATGATATTTTAACAAAAAATAAAGATATTTTAGCATAAAATAATGATATTTCATCAACAAATTATTATTATTCAATATAAAAAAAAAAATTCAACAAGAAAAAACAAAAACACGAAAAAAAATGTGAAATAAGATTTTAGCAATATATAATCAATATTTTAACAAGAAAAAAAGAGGTTGGAAGAGGTAGGAAGAGACAAAACAAATGTTGCGCCAAGAAGAACGCGCACAAAGTTTTTTTTAATCCGAAGACTTCTGAAAAACAAACATCTGCAAGATGAAAAGTGTTGCGTGTGTGTTGCGCCGCGAAGCAATAAGAAATTTGAAGATGTTTTTTCTAAAAAACAAACAGCACGTAACTAAATCTCTCAGTTCTAACAATTCCACATGTTAGAGTTTATAGCCCATATCAACCAATTTGTGGAATTTACTGTAGGATTTACAACAAACTTCATAATAAAACCATATTTTGACTTCTAACAACTAACTCGGGTTCCAAAACTGTTCATAATTATGTTATAAGACACAATAACGTAATAACAGAAGAAGAGAATACAACAGGGTCGACAAATCATACCCTCGCGTTCTAGCACCGACTCTACGGTCATCATCACGAGAATTAACTCACTCTAGCTCTATTTTGATTTCAATGTGTTCAAAACCCTCCAAATGAACACAAGACTCCGTTTATATACAACAAGATTCTGAGGAATCACGTCACGACTTACGCCACATGTCTCAGCCATTTGCCACATGCCTTGACTTCTCAACACACGTCCAACACCAGACACTTCATCGCGTCACAATCATTATCACCCATGCGTCACAACCAATATCACCCTCGCGTCGCGACCTTAGACTATTGACCGAGACTTTACCCGTCTTTGACTATCACGTCATGCATATATATAGTCGTGTCGCGTCTTTCCAGAAATTGAAATCTACTTTATAACTTATCATATTCTCCTTCCATTTAACAACTAAACTCCCATACACATTCTATAAACAACTTAAAGAAACTTTGTGCTTTATTTCCCTTACTTGTTCCATAAACAAGTTATACTCCTTGAAATAATACATGTTACAAAAAATGGATATTACAATGATGTTCCCGGTTTCATCAAGCGAATGAAGAAACTTTAAAACTAACAAACAATTAGTTTTCTCAATGTTAAACAAACGGTTAGTTTTATCAATGTTGGAACTTTCTCATGCCATTCACTAAAATAAGCAAAAAAAAATGATGTATTTGTCAGTTTATTCATTTAGAAGCTCAACTGTGAGCATGTTAGTTATTACCTCCATATATGATTATATGGGGAAGATGTCAATTTTTTATCTCAAAAGTAAATCAGAAGTTTTGTACACTTTCAAAAAATGGAGTCACTGTTGAAAATGAAACAAATTTGAAAATTAAGTGTTCAAAATCGGATAAGGGAGGTGAATGCAAAAGCGTAGAATTTGTTGATTATTGTGCTGAAAATGGAATCAAAATGCCCCTTCTAAAAATGATTTTGCAACAGGCTATAGTAGAAACAAGAAAACAGATTGTAAAGATCAAGGACGTGTATGATGAGATTTCATAAGAGGACTTCTACACGAAGAAAATGCAATCAAGAAAAATATACAATGTTGTTTCTAGATTTAATATTATCCACATAGACTGACCAAATCACAAAGTTGTTAACTAAAAATCCCAAAAGAAAATGTAGCCAAAAAAGAACAATTTATGTTTGCATTTTCAGAGCTTGAGGTTTTAATCGTTGTGACTTGTGACTTGTGACTTCATGAATCCTGAGTTACCTGTTGCCAGAAATACAAAAGTTAAAATTACAAATTAGATCATACATGTTGCACACATTAGCAGATTAACAAAATGCCTTTACATGTTTACATTTTAAGTCGTTAACACGTAAGACCATTGGTTATTAGAAAGAGGTTGAAAAAAAAAACTTTTTTTACATGAAGGTAATGGATCAAGTGCAAATATTTCCAACAATGTATATATATATATATATATATATATATAGACACACACACAGAGAGAGAGAGAGAGCAACTACCATTAAACATTGTATTACTATTACACCAAAAAATACAGGGCAGAAAAATATGACTTAGCAGGAAGGATATACAAATGAAAATCGGAGAACATATGATTTGTGTTATTTAATGTGAAAGTCCTCATAGAAGATGTACACATTTGGAAACAATTTTTGTTTTATTGTTATATTTCGAATTAGTAAAATTTTAATAGCAATTATTTAATTCTTACTTTTCCTTTACACGATACCACACCATGATAATTGAAGCAGCAATGATCACCCCTGCAATGGTTTGTGGCAACACATAACCTTTCTTATTCTTCTTCATCTTGTGGTAAAGATGAAAAGGTGGCTTTTTAATGAAACCTAGTTCAGAGAGCTTCTTGTGTGCTTGTGCATACTCCTTCAAAAACAACTCTGGAATCTACATTTGAACGATTCGGTATAAACACAATAATAATAAAAAATAGTAAGATGCAAGTATTTTGCTATTATAGGTAGAACATAAAGTAGATAATTGTGAGTACGTTGCTAGTATGGGTAATAAAACAAAGTTAATTGTCCAAGCTAAAATACCTTGTTTTCTAGCATACATCAAAATGGTTTAGTAAGAAAATGTTGAAAAGTACAATGATGTTATAGGAAGAAATAATAAACCAAATAAATGAAAATGTGCTGACATTTCTTGCAATTAGAATTGGTGATATCATATCTATGGGTCTATACCTCAGCATACTTCATAACATCACAACGGAACTCATCAAAAGTCATCATTGTCCGGTCTGAAGGAATGAGTGAAGTTCCATCCGACTCTCCTATCAGTAGGTTTAAAAACTCTCTTCTCACCAACGCCTGTGGCTCATGCCAAACCAGTTCTTCCCTGTACTCTCTCAGTAGGTTGCTGGTTTCAAAAAAATTCATGTTATATTATTTATTTATTCCAAAAGACACATATACATGCTTTCCAAATACTTGGTGTTATCAAATATTAAGAAAATAGGTGAAATGCAAGAAATAGAAAATGTAGCATTCTACTTTCTTTTCTTTTTTCTATTTAGCACTGGATGCTATAATATAAGTACATGAATAAATGAAAGATAATGTGCCATTTCTTTCAGTTAGCACATAGAAAAACTATAATTCGTCATGTTTAAAAAATATCAACAAAACTTACATAAAGTATGAGTTATCAAACTTGAGTGGCTTGTCAGTCCAAGGACCATCAAAGTTTGATCTATTTTTTTGGGTTCTATCCTGATGATAGCAAGAAACAAACAAAAACTTTAGTAGATAATGATTAAGATAAGTGATAAAAATGTAAAATGTTTCATATGAAGAGTTGAACAACATGTTAGGTTCCTTCAAGCAAAACAAAAACTTTGGTAGATAATACGTCTTAATCAACATACTTCAAAAAAAAAATTATTATAGCATCGTACTTTTACTTTATTTTTTCATATTACATTATTGTACTTCAAAAAATGGCTAATCTATTCAAGAAAATTACTTATTTACAAAACACCATCTCAATTCATCCTATTTCTTTGGATTCGAGTTGTATATGGTTCCCAAGGATGGTTTTTTTTAGGGCATTATACTTTGAAAACATGGAATATTCTTCAAACTACAAAGCCCTAATACGAAATCGTTTGAAAATACAATATTGTAACAAGAAAAAATCTGAAGTACGATGTTATGATAAAAAAATTGCAAAATAAATTGCTATTTACTGTATGTAGCCCATAACCAAACAAGTAAGATGCCAATTACCATAACATGGGCTCCCGAGAGAGCTACAAAGTCCATGTAGCATAAACCCATGCACTTCAACGTGTCCATCAAATGTATTGGGCCTTCAACAAGTTTAAGAATTTCAGCAACCGAACAAAACAAATGTCAAATATAAGTATATCGTTGAGTGATCCAAGAGTAAGAATGTGTCAATTTTCCATTTATGTAAGGGCTACATGAAAGAAATAGCAACATATATGTTGGTAATCAGGCAATAAATAATCTCAAAAAGTTGCACAAACTGGTATAGGGGAAAGAATGCATGTAGGGAATGTAACTGAATTCTTTTATTTGACACACAAAACAAGCTACTAACGGATTGCAATTTATAGACTCTACTATATTGAAATCTGAAATAAAGTGCTTTAATACTACCAAAACTATAACTGAAAAACTTACTACCAGGTTAACCACAATATGGTAACTGATTATTCCCTTTATTACATTAAACTCAAGTTCAAAACAGAATTAACTCAAACAATATATAGTTTCAATTATTAGTTTATTATAGCATCATACTTTCACTTATTTCTATTACCATTGAATTTTCGATTGTTTTTCTTATTAAGGCATTGTACCTTGAAAAATCTACCAAGTGTTGTACTTTAATTTCCTTTTCTTATTAAAATATTGTACATTTGAGAATCTTACCTACTATAATAATGAGAATTGCTTTGCATTTGGTTGATATTGCTATATTTTGAGAGATTTATCAAAGTACAATGCTATTATAGGAATATATGAAACTAAGATACTATAATGAATATATCAATTAAGGTTTGTTGTTGTTTGTCGCATATAACCCTTATTTTGGTGATGAAAATGAAGCCTTTTCTGCTAATCCAAAAATTATATGCTTCGTAAACAGAAAAATTGATATGATTTAGGAATTTATTATATTCTTCAATGAGAAATTTAAATAGTATATCACACACGTTAAATAAATATGAATCCAACGACAAAAAACTGAAATCTTTAAGTGAGATGAACAATGAGTGTACATAACTAGGATTCAAAACCTTTTTCAAGATCGGGGAGTCTGCCTTCCTCGGTGCACTCATTTGAATCCTAAATGAAACATGAAAAATATAAAGGAGAAGTAAATATATGGCATAAATTAATTCTCCATGATATTTCTACTTGATATATATATATATATATATATATATATATATATATATATGTATATATATATATATATATATATATATATATATATATATATTCTGTGAACCAAAAAAAAGCGTGAGAAGTTGCTAACTCCTAATCCACTCATTATTTTTCAAAACCAAAAACACCAATCTTCTCCGAATGTGTATAAGCCATATCTAGGTTCAAAAAAATGATTTAACAATTTTTTTTATTTATTTTGGAAATTTGCATATATGCACAATCAACAATCATATGGACTGTTGATAACCACAATCAGCAATCATATGGACTACATATATGCACAATCACCAGTCATAACTACAGATTGTGCTCATCCATAGTCTATACATTGTTTATTGTGTATAAATCCACATTTCCTAAAAAAAAAACAAAAAGTTCGTCCAATCTTCTTTTTAGTCTAGATATGACTTAGACGCGCCATTTGGAGAAGAATGGTGTTTTTAGTTTTGAAAAATAATGGGCTGATTATGAATTCGTAAGTTTTCACAAATCTTTTTGTTCTCAAAAGAACCTGGCTATATATATATATATATATATATATATATATATATATATATATATATATATATATATATATATAGCCATATATATATATATATATATATATATATATATATATATATATATATATATATAATGGTATAAAGTTTTACTAAAAAGGAAACTGCTTACGGATGGATAAGGCATAAGAAGAAGAAAAAAGTTTATATCAACTGCGTAGTAAATCAATGCACCTTTCTACCAGGAATAAAGTCAATAGTAGGACCACCGGTGATTCCAACAGCAACCACGCCTGCAAGCTGCCAATAGACCATTTATTGGGTGAGTACTTATTTAAACTACACATGAACCAAAAATCTTTAGTTTGTGTGCTAAAAATTAAGGTAAGTAGACAACAAAAAGAAAAACATTGATTCTAATATATCACTAGCTCAAAAAGCAGCATATTACAAACAACCATATATCTCACCTTGCTCAAGACCAACAGATTACTCTAATCTATTATTAAAAAAAAACCCTTATATTCATCAGTATGATTGAAATCACCTGAAATATGTCTGCATATGAGATCTTTGGATGCTTTGACTTTATTTCTTCTGTAATCGAACAGAAAACCGCCATTAATAAACTGAACTCTTTTCTATTATATTATCTTTGTAAAAGAAGTTAACCACGAAAACAAGAATGGGGTCAAAAAACATAACATATAGAATACGACCAAAATAAGTTATGTTTTGTAAACCGGTTGATTTAAGCTAGATAAGGAAATAAGATAGTGTGATAAACTAACTAACTGTTTCACATTTTGGTATCAAAAAGCCAACTAGTTTGGCGTACTAGACTGTATATCGAGTAATTAACCGCATATCATGCAATAAAACCAGGTGACATGCATGAGTAATTAACTGAAATAAATTCAGCATCTGGAAGCCTTATAGACTATGATTATTGAGATTTGAGAGGGTGTTTGGGATAACTTTTAAAGTGACTTTTCATTTTTATCTTTTTCTAAAAGTCAAAAAGATGTTCGGTAATCCTGACTTTTCCAACTTTTCTAATAGAGTAAATGGCATCTTTTTGAAAAGTCACAGAATCCTGACTTTTTCAACTTTTACAAAAAGGACTTTTTGGCTTTCGAAAGCTAAGTCAAACACGCTCTGAATATAGATCTCGTTAACAGGAACAGAATAAAAAAAGTCATTAAGCTTCACGTAGTAGAATTTGGTCCATGATTTAATTATGGTTGTGATATGTATGTATTAGCGATAAAATTTAATTTTAGATAAGATTGTATTTGTATTATTTAAATTCCTTTGTTATAGGGCTAGCTGTTATATATGTACGTGTATATATTGTATCTGATTTAGATGAAATATAATCAGAGATTAAATCCTCATATGGTATCAGAGCGGGTTGCGTAAAAACCTAATCTTGCCTCAAATCTTGGTCGTCGTCTTCCTCCCTCCATGGCGTCGTCTTCCTCATAGCTTCCCCTTGCCACAATTTTGCACCTGCTCACAATAAAGCTTACCTCTTCCAATTACCTAATTTGGAAGAATCAAATCAAACCCCCTTTATCCTATCAGCGTCTTCTTGAGCATGTCGATGGTACAAATCCATGCCCACCTGCTACCATTCAAACCGATGGTAAATCTGGCGCAAATCCCTCCCATCAATCTTGGATTGATGCAGATCTACAGGCTCTTTTGATTATCCAATCCTCCCTCTCTGAGGAGGCCATGGCAGAGACACTAAATCTTTCTACTTCACACGCAATTTGGCAAGATTTGGAGCAAGCTTATAGTCACGATTCCATGGAGAGGGTTCAAACTCTGCGAGATTCACTTAGGCAGATGCAGAAAGGATCCTCCTCCGTATCAGAGTTTGGCCGAAAATTCAAGGGAGTCTGCGATCAATTGTCTACTGTGGGCCATCCAGTTGAAGAGACTGATAAGGCCCACTGGTTCCTTTGTGGACTTGGGTCTGGGTTCGAGACTTTCTCCACATCCCAGCGAGCTGTCAAGCCTACCCCCTCCTTCCGCAACCTGTTATCCTATGCAGAGAGCCACGAAATTTTCATGGCTTCAATTCACAGTAATGTTGCCACTACTCCGGTTGCTTTTACAGCCAATACTACTGCAGCTTCTCGCAATCCCAGCAACTACAAATCTAGAGGACGTGGTGGAAAAACTTCCAGAGGTGGAGGTGGCAGAGGGCGTGGTGGCCGCCGCCCTCCTCACTGCCAATTGTGTAGGACCAACGGACACTATGCATCTTCTTGTCCAGACCTCTCGTCATATGGTCTCGTCATATGCAAAAGGAGGAACAGTTGATGCTAATTTGGCTCATGAATTTCAGTCAAAGTGCAACACAAATTCTGATTGGTATGTAGACTCGGGGGCTTCGACACATTTGACAAATTCAACCTCAAATTTGGACACTTCCTCTTCCTACACAGGCAACGATCGTGTTGCTGTTGGCAATGGTAATTTATTAAACATCTCTGGTACTGGTACATCTCATATTTCCCATAACCTTACCCTTTTAGATGTGCTAGTGGTGCCCCATATTACCAAGAATCTGCTTTCCATTAGCAAGTTAACTCATGATTCTCCGGTAGATATCTTATTTTCTGATACATATTTTGCTATTCAGAATCGAAGCACCAAGGATATAATAGCAAGAGGTAGATGTGAAGAGGGGCTTTACATTCTTGAGCAAGGAAATAAGGCGTTTTTAGCTGCATTAAAAAATAAGAGGACTAGTGCTTCGTTTGAAATTTGGCATAGTAGATTAGGACATGTAGCTTTTGACATTGTTACGTTATTGGAAAAATTGGGTTCTTTATCTCTTACTACTGTTTCCCCTAAACCAGGCCTTTGCTCACCTTGCCAACTTGCTAAAAGTAAAAGATTACCGTTTGATGATAACTTGAAACGTTCATTACATGTGCTTGATCTTGTTCACTGTGACTTATGGGGTCCCGCCCCCATTGAATCTACAAATGGATATCTCTAGTATGCAGCTTTTATTGATAATTTTTCCAGGTTCACTTGGTTCTATCCGTTAAAGAAAAAAATCTGACTTTGCCCAAATCCTTGACACTTTTCTCACATATGTGCAAACGCAATTTTCATGCAAAGTTAAAAACTTCCAAACCGACAGGGGCACAGAGTTTCTTAATCATCGTGTCAAAGATATTTTTGCAAAAAACGGAATACATCAGCGGGTGTCTTGTCCTTATACCCCGCAACAAAACGGTAGAGCCGAACGTAAACACCGCCACATCACAGAAACCGGTCTTGCCATGTTATTTCATGCACACGCCCCGAGTTCTCTTTGGGTTGATGCATTTACATCCGCGGTTGTCATCATCAATCGTCTTCCAACCAAGCTCCTCAACAATCAAAGTCCATTTCAGCTCTTATATCGCACGGTGCCAAACTACGACATTTTTAAAATTTTCGGTTGACGTGTGTTTCCCTATTTACGCAACTACTCACCACACAAATTGGCTCCGAGAAGTGCCCCGTGCATTTTCATTGGTTATAATTCCGCCTACAAAGGGTATCGTTGTCTTGATCCTAAAACAAATCGAATTTACACCACCCGCCATGCTCAATTCGACGAACATATTTTTCCTTTTTCATGCTCCACAGTTGCATCGGATCTAGATAAACTTTTCATCTCAACATTTGATGAAGGACTGCCATCACTCTCAACTTCAGCAGCCACAACCGCATCTCCCCAGCCTCCTGCCGAGGTGCTTTCTGCTACAAATCTGGAGCCTTGTAGCTCCTGCTCTATGTCCGCTCCTATCTCAGCCGGTTCCACTGCTCAGCCACCGCCGGAGGTTCCCACTTCACCACCCGAGATGCCGCAACAGTCCCCTGCTGTCACACCTCCGGTTACGCCACCAGTCACACCACCGGCTACACCTTCTCCATCACCACCACCCTCACCCCCACCAGCCACTCATCCTATGATTACTCGAGGCAAGGCTAGTATTATTAAACCAAAATATAGAGCAGATTTTGCATCTCTTGGCACAACAACTCTCTTTCAAGCCTTACTCACTACCTCAATTCCTAAAGGATTCAAATCTGCGGCCAAAAATCCACAATGGTTAATGGCTATGGAAAAAGAAATGGCTGCATTACATTCTAATGAAACATGGGAGCTCGTTCCTCGTCCTCACAACACCAATATTGTTGGCTCCAAATGGATTTTTCGTACCAAGTTTCATTCTGATGGCACCATTGACAGGTACAAAGCACGCCTCGTTGCTCAAGGCTTCACTCAAGTACCCAACATTGACTATTCACACACCTTCAGTCCGGTGGTCAAGGCTTCCACTGTTCGAATTGTGCTTTCTCTTGTTGTCATGCAAAAGTGGCCTCTTCACCAACTTGATGTCAAAAATGCATTCTTGAATGGTCAACTCTCAGATACAAGGTTCATGGAGCAGCCTCCCGGATTTATAGATGAAAAGTTTCCCTTACATGTGTGTCGTCTCCACAAGGCTCTTTATGGCCTCAAACAGGCACCCCGTGCATGGTTTCACCGCCTTAACACCTTCCTTCTCAGTCTTGGGTTCAGTTGTAGTAGAGCCGACACCTCATTATTCATCTTTCACAGAGACACCACTTTGCTTTATCTACTTGTCTATGTTGACGACATCATCCTAACCGGTAACAACCCATCTCTCATTAGCACTTTCATTGCACGCTTAAACAATGAATTTGCCACTAAAGATCTGGGTCAGTTAAATTATTTTCTTGGTCTTGAGGTTACATATACGGATGATGGTCTTTTTCTAACCCAAGCCAAATATGCGCATGATATTCTTACTCGAGCCGGTTTACTCGAGGCTAAACACGTCACTACACTATTGTCCACTACCGACTACTTGGTCACAACCGACACTCTATTCTCGGATCCTACGCTCTATCTTTCACTAGTTGGAGCCCTTCAATACTTAACTATTACCAGGCCTGACTTGTCTTTTGCAGTAAATCAAGTGAGCCAGTTTCTACAATCTCCAACTAATGCTCACTTTCAGGCTGTAAAACGGATCTTGCGCTATGTTAAAGGTACCATTTCCTACGGGTTGCACTTTCATCGACCTCATTCCTCCTCCGTGATTGGATATTCTTATGCCGATTGGGCACAGTGCATTGAAACAAGACGGTCTACCTATGGTTACTCCATTTTTCTTGGCGGAAATTTAGTGTCTTGGAGTGCCAAAAAGCAACCCACTGTCTCCAGATCCAGCACTGAATCCGAGTATAGGGCTATGGCAAACACCGCTTCAGAAATTATTTGGGTTACTCACCTTCTTCGCGAGTTGCATGCTTTGCCACCATTGGTTCCTACACTTCTTTGTGACAACAAAAGTGCGCTTTTCTTGAGCCAAAATCTTGTCTCCCACAAACACGCCAAACATATTGATATCGATTATCACTTTATACGTGAATTAGTGGCCTCTGGTAAACTCGATACACAGTTTATTCCCACTCACTTGCAGCTAGCCGACATCTTCACTAAAAGTCTTCCGCGACCAATCTTTGAACGTTTTTGCACCAAGCTTCGTGTTGGACCTCCACCGTTCCGATTGACGGGGAGTATTAGCGATAAAATTTAAGTTTACATAAGATTGTATTTGTATTATTTAAATTCCTTTGTTATAGGGCTAGCTGTTATATCTGTACGTGTATATATTGTATCTGATTCAGATGAAATATAATCAGAGATTAAATCCTCATAGTATGGCTAGTAGACAATATGCCACCAGTAACTTCTTTCCTAATAATGCCACAAGGAACTTTCGCCCTGATAATGTTCTTGGTGAAGAAGGATTTGATTGTGTTTTCAAAGGTCAGATTGATGAATACACTCTTCCTAATAATGCCATAAGGAACTTTCACCCTAATAAATATCATTATATCTATCTAAAAACGCAATTACATAGACCTCATCCCTAGTAAATATCAAACAAGACCGCTCGTTAATCAAACACAAAATTCAACAACATAAATATAAGCACTCTACTGTAAAGGCATCACAGCTTTAGTGTAGTAAATAACTAGTAACATAACACGACACGAGTATATAAAACGAAAAATTTGTGCCAAAAAATTTCATAGGAAAATAAATACTGTAAGTACCGCAAAAATCAATCGCAACTTTTAATCCTTTATTACAGCTTTGTTCAAACTCTTCAGGCTTCCTGATGGAGCCATTTGGACCTCCAGTTTGTGTATGTTTGCAATACGTTCCAGCATCATGAAATCTACATACAATACAATCATCAATTTCAATTCGATCATCAATATATATATATATATATATATATATATATATATGTGTGTGTGTGTGTGTGCGCGCGCGCGCGCACGCTATACAAGAAGGATCTTACGCTAAACGAAGCATGATTGGGGCGCAAGTTTTGTTGAAGATCAAAGCGCGTAGGTCTCGGCGAGCTTTCTCTATTTCTTCCTGGTACTCGGCGTCAACAACAGGCTTTCCCATGCAACAGTAACACCAGTTTCTTTTTCCAGAAAAACCAACATATCTTTCCATTGAAACGATACCCTTGACTTCTTTCTACAAAAAAAACTTGTATACTCTTTTCAAAGCCATGATCCATAATTAACACAATTTCTACTTGTATTTCATCTTTACATGAGTTGTTTATAGCCATTAATCTCGATCATTATATATAGCACTTAGGCATCAAAGCACACGTCCGTATTACGGTTTAACCCTAGCTTCTAGGTATTATGGTTTAACCGTAGCTTCTAATTCAGAACTCTAAACACATTCCAATGAAATAACCACTAGTTTTAAACTATATTAGTTGTTAATTTCGGTAATTAGCCTGAAGATATCAAAATTTCTCCATATACTATAGTATACACGGTTTGAGTACAAACCTTAACTTCAAAACTCATGAAATCATGAATTTAAGGAACCATACCTCTAATTTGAACGCCTCAATTTAATCTGTGTAGTCAACCCATCAAAGAATTCTGGATCAAAATCTGCAAAATAAGGACCATGCTCCCATTTTATTGATTTGTCGCTTTGATTACTTTTTGACGAGATCTCTGAGCTTTCGTGATAGAAAATAAAAAGTTTCTTTCGTTTTAATAAAGAGTCACCCTGGCCGACTTTAACGGATCAACGCAACATCCCTGTACGGTTTGTGTGGCCTTCTCCCGCCCAAAACAGCCTTAGAACGCTTTATTTCCACAATTCCCTACTTAACTGGCTAAACACTATTTCTTTATTAAAGTGGATCGACAAGGTTAAGCTTAATGTCGTCCAAATAATTTTTTTTTTGACGCATGCATTATCACAGCTTCTTGGATCATTTGGTGTTGCTACATAGCCTTATGTTTGGAGCTCGATCTCAAAATGCGAAAAATTGAGTTTGACCAAATTGTCACCCAAGCCAGGTTATAATTGTAAGCTTAATTGGGTTGGTTAGTTACACAACCGTTCTTGTTGCTATGTATGGGGTCCCTATTTTTCTTTAATAAATATAAATATATTTTAGGAAAAAAATGAAAATAAATATAATAAGGGTAATATAGTATAAACTAGGCCAAAAGAACCATGGAGCTAAAAAAATCAAGGTTTTAACTAAACCATGAAGCCACAAGGACCATTTTTGCAGTTTTGTCTAAAAACTATGTAATAAAAGTTTATGTGTTCCTTCTTTTAACTAGGAAGCTATGTATATGGGCCCCTCGATGATCTGACATCTTAAGAGCTTGGCCAAGCCCTGACTAAATTAATGTGTTCGATTTAGAAATCAGATGTGATCGTCGGAAATCTTTATCAAGAAACAGAATTTTGAACGTTGAAATTGATTCTTATCCATGTCCAATGCTCATACAAATATCTAGAAAAAAAAATAATAATTGATCACTTATTTTAGGACTAAATTGTGATCCAGATAAGAGTTTGGCAATTGTATTAGATGACTATTCTTTGTTGATTGTTAGTGAAGTATTAGACCTTAAAAGTTAACAACTTGTCTAGGAAACAGTTAGAAATAGTGTCTAAGGTCATTAATTGTTTGGTAATATTTCTAATAATAGTAGGGTCTTTTTGGATTGGCTTTATAACATAATTAGCTATAAGAAAATGGCGAAAAATAGGTTATTAATTTATTAAGTAGTTAATAGGTTAATTGGAAATTATTTTGCAATTAATTCTACTTTGGGTCATTCATCCATTGCAAGTTCTGGGAGTCACAAGGTCTCAATCAAAGCAACAAGAGGTTAGTATTTTATCCTTCTTTAGTTTGATTTTAAAGTAGGTTGTTATAACTAGTAAAACCTATATCTAAGGGTGCATGTACACATAAGTAATTTTTTTGTTTCTGTTGCCTTTATCGTATGTATTGATGGTATAAATAACCAACAATAATACCCCACTTTTCGATTTGCATCGTCCAAAGTAAATATACTACCACATGCCCCATCTAATCTACATATCAACTATTACACACACACGTATGTATATATATATATATATATATATATATATATATATATATATATATATATATATATCCAAAATATTCACCATAATAATAAAAAATTTATTGATAAAATAATATGTTCCACAAATTGCACTACATGTATCAACAACATTAGGTGTTAGAGTAGAGTTTCAACTTGCCACTTTATCAACACCTATTCAACAAATAACAAGTTCCTCAAGACATGTTACAATCTACTATGAGCTAAACTTTATGACCAATTGTCACCAAACTAATCAAACTTTACAATACAACTTCTTACTAACTCAATCCCGTAAGCTACTAACTAAATCTCTAAATTCTAACAATTCCACATGTTAGAGTTTATAGCCCCTATCAACCAGTTTGTGGAATTCACTGTAAGATTTACAACAAAGTTCATAATAAAACCATATTATGACTTTTAACAACTAACTTGAGTTCTAAAAACCGTTCATAATTATGCTTTAAGACATGATAATTTAAGAACAGAGAAAGATAATACCTCAGCTCGGTCGACAACTCGTACCCTTGCGTTCTAGCACCGACTATACGATCATAAACCCGAGAATTAACTCACTCTAGCTCTTTTTGTATTTCAATGTGTTCAAAACCCTCCAAATGAACACAAGACTCCATTTATATACACCAAAATTATGAGGAATCATGTCGCGACTTACGCCACACGTCTCAACCATCTGTCACATGTCTCGACTTCTCAGCACGTTCCCAACACCAGACACTTTGTCATGTCACAACCAATATCACCATGTTGTCACAACCAATATCACCCTCGTGTCGCGACCTTTGACCATTGACCAAGACTTGACCCGTCTTTGATTGTCACGTTGTGCATATATATAGGCGTGTCGCGTCTTTCCAGAAATGGAAATCTACTTTATAACTTGTCATATTCTCCTTCCATTTCACAACTAAACACCCATACACCTTCTATAAACAGCTTAAAGCAACTTTGTGCTTTATTTATCCTACTTGTTCGATAAACAAGTTATACTCCTTCAAATAATACATCTTACAAAAAATGGGTATTACAATGATGTTTCTAGTTTCATCAAGTGAATCAAGAATCTTTAAAACTAACAGTTAGTTTTCTCAAGGTTAAACAAACAGTTATGTAACACCCAGAATCCAGAAGGCTAATTAAGGAAAGAAAAACTTCAATTAAGAAGTCAACTCGTCGAGTCCAGTGATGAAAACTCGACGTGTTGGAATGCTGGACCGTGCTTTTTAGAAGACCAACTCGACGAGTTGGGGAGGACCAACTCGACGAGTTGGACTGGGTTTGGGAAACCCTAAATGTGACATCCCCAAATTCGCGGCCAGAAAAGACCGATTTAATTTATGCTTTTAAAATAATTTCAGAGTAATCCTTTGATTAAAAGAGTTGCGGAATTTGCTCCCAAAACATAATATGATAAAATAAAGTTTATCAAAGCATTTCTTAAAGAAATGTATTTTCATTATATAACAAAACTCGGGATGTCATGTTCCGATAGAAACCAAAAGCATAAACAGTACAACATAGACCTTACAACTACTGGTCTATAAACAAAATATCTTCACAAGTTGTTCAACTTATGCTCTCGCGCCACTACCTGTAATTCAAAGAAACTGAGTGGGTCAGGCTTAGGAGCCTGGTGAGCATATAGGGTTTTCAAACCACAATAAATAATTATATTAATTTCATCAACCAACAATAACCCGATTACCCATCCTGTTATCCTCACTTTACGTCCCTAAAACAACAACTATCACTAGGGACCTAGTCTAGGATTTTTCATCGGGATTGACATTATTGCAAAGGGGTTTCCTCGACAATAGATGTCCTAAAGGCACCCCATGAGGGGGATATAGTACACCGGTGAACACATCGTTCACAACACCTACAGGTTATAAACCTGCCAGCGTTCCACTGGACAGTCTAGAAAGAGTCTGTGGTCGTCATCCATACTCCACTCGATGACTAGATCAACAACAACATCGATGCCTCTCATTATTTTATCACACGTCAACTATCTACACATGTTTTACCCAACATTTTTGTAGATAACAATATACTTATACATTCATATACAGCTTAAAACCTGTATAAAATATTGGGTAAATTACACGATTCGTCCCTTGCTCAAGTGCCAAATTACACGTTTAATCCTTATTTTCAAAAATTATCTCGGACCGTCCCTGTAATATTTGTTTCTCACTCGGACCATCTCTGACGGACATAAAATGACTATTTTATCCTTTTTATTTCTTTTTTGATATATTTTTTGATTTGTTTATTATTAACAATTAAAAAGAAAAATAAAAATAATGCCCAGCACCACAAACCCACAATCTCTACCCTAACCCCACTTACAACCCTCTATCCTTTCATATTCACTGTATCTTCTGTTTGTGCTGCCGGAGCTAGAGAAAGATGGATCGCCGGAGATATTACTGTCGTCGTCGGAGCTGCTGGGAGAGAGAAAAAGAAGAGAATCACTTTGTTGGAGATATCTTATCGTTCCCCTTCCCTTTCCCTTTTTCCTTCGGCCTTCCCAAACCACACCATATCAACACCACCTCTGATCCATTCAAATCCCACCACCATCACAGATGTGTCATTGACAGTTGCCCACCACCATCGCCGCACCTCCGATTGGTGAACCTGGAAGGAAAAAAGAAGTACAAATTATGTGGATTATTGGATGTTATGGGTAGTGGTTTCCAAATTCATGGCGACAAATTTCAGATTGAGGATTTCCGACGGATGAAGGTGGTTTCCAGCGTTCAAATTGAAGAGGAGGAAGGTTTCCGGTGTCTGTTGACACCATTCCGACATCACCAAGAACACACCATCATAGGTGCTTCGTACGTATTGAAGAGTCTGCCATTGTCTCCCTCTTTCTCCCCTACTCCCGATAATAACCCAAAACCCTAGCTAACCAGCGCCTCCTCCGCCCTTCTTCTCCATTTCCTACAAAATCCAAACCCTAGCTCAGTGTTCGTGACCTAAGCAACCTCATCAGTGTAGACGACACCGCCCATTTGCCTCCCTGATGCCAGAAACAACCGCGACACAACTGTCACCCTCCTCGTCGGGATCCAACATCATAACTAATACTCCATAGTTCCCCCTCCTTCGTTCTCAGCGAGACTAACTACCATCATAGCCACCATACATCGTCATCAAACTCCATCTTCTTCAGTACTTGTTGAACCATCAAACGAATTTACATGCTTTCAAATAGATCTGATTTTGAGAATGTGACAGAGGTCGAAGGGAGAATGGGAGTGTAAAAGGTGCCTGGTGAAGAAGGTGACATGTGGGAAGGGATAATAGGTGTGTGGGTTTTGTTGGTATCAATGGAGGTCGTTTTAGTGGCAGTGATAGGCGGTCGGAGACGGTACTAGGTGGTGGTGGTGGATGGCCGACGATTGTATCTCTTTCCTACCTGAAAGTTCAAAAGAGTTGGGTGTGTTTGGGTGGGTCGGGTATAAATGATGGATTATTCAATTATTTATTAATATAAATTGAAAACAAATAATAAGAAAAATAGAAAAGAAACTGAGAATGGCAAAATAGTCATTTTATGTCCGTCAGGGACTGTCTAAGTGAAAAAACAATATTACAGGGATGGTCCGAGTTAATTTTTGAAAATAGGGACTAAACGCGCAATTTGACCATTCGACCAGGGACGAATCGTGTAATCTACTCTAAAATATTAATTCATTACTCACTCCAAATACACAGATAATATATATATATATATATATATATATATATATATATATATATATATATATATATATATATATATACATAGCACGTATTCTATAGAAGATACTTCATACCTATGTGTTAGAAGAAAGGGATTATACACTCACTCAAAACGTATACTTAATACATTCAAACAATACTTGTATTAAAATCGTGTTATGAAAGAGACTATGCACTCACTTGATAAGACGATTATCGGACAGCACTACGGCTCTTCAAGTAGTATTCTTCAATGAAACTGGGATATCTTCACACACCGGGCTTCTCGCGGGCAAAGCTTCGACTTAAAACTCTTTTCTTCTCGGGATTTTCGGAGCTTCGGGACTGGCTTCGGGTGTCGGGATGATCCCGGGGCTTCGGGGGTGCTTCAAGATGGCTTAGATAGGGCTGAAAATCCTGAATTCACGTCGAGAACCTCAAATGTTCACATCGTGAACTCGATCCTGCATAGGTCATTGCGTTCGTCATCAGGCCACCAGCTCTGAAAGGCTTCCATCACATGCTCACGTCGTGAACTCTCTGTTCACGTCGTGAGCTTTGACACAGGGGTTGAAGTTCGTGCCCCGAACTTCAGAAATTCATATCTTTCGCATACGAGCTTCGTTTTCGACATTCTTTATATCCACGCGTAGGTGAGTTTATGCTCTACAACTTTCATTTAGACTCCGTCGGCTAATTTTGACTTTATTTTTATTATATTATTTTTAGTAGGCCGGGACAGGAAAACTCCGTTAAAAATTCATAACTCCTTCATCTGACGTCCGTTTTTGTCTGTCTTTTTACCGTTGGACTACTATTGACGAGATCTTCGATTCTCGTTTAGATTGTTTCGACTAGAAATCACTCGACCACATATTCGAACTTTGGGTTGCATACTGCTAAGTTGAAACTTAGAAAAATCATAACTTCTTCATACGAAGTCAGATTTAGACGTTTTTTTTACGTACGCTCTCAATTTAACGTATTCTACAACTTCCGTTTAAATCACTAAGACTAAATATTGCTCTATCGTAAATTCACTATTTACATCACATAGTGTCGTACCGGTTCTGTCGTGAAACTTCGATAGGTCATAACTTTGAACTGTTGATTTTGACAGTTGACTTGGACCTTGACCAAGGGTTGACTTTTGGACTTTTGGGACATTTTGGGAATTGGAAATTTATAAGAATGGTTCTATGGTGCATTTAGGTGGTGGATTTGTACTGGCAATCCAAAAGCTTGAGTTTATCTTCGAGTCGACAGTGCGAGGTGAGTTATCCTCACTATACCAATGGGTCTAAGGCACTAATGCCGACCCTTTATATAATTGTATCTGGATTATGGCATGATATGTTTATTGATTACATCCTGGTAGTTAGGATGGTGATATGCTTATGCTTAGTGACTTGGTTAGGTCAATGTCTTGGTCATAGGATGATGCTATGTTAGTGTCCGGTTAGGTCTATATCGCGGTTATTGGGATGTTGCTATGAATAGTGATCTGTTAGATCGGTTTGACTGTTATATGATATGAGCTAGCATATGATATTTATGTGCACTTGTTTGTTTGATTGGGGGTTGGGTTGAGGCGGTCCTGCTTTTGTGCTGTAGGCCAATATACCCGGTTAGCGGTCCGGATAGGCTGTAGGCCTTGCGAGGCGGTCCAGTCATGCCAAAGGCTTGGGAGCAGTCCAGATAAGTTGTAGGCTCTGCGAGGCGGTCCAGTCAGGCTAAAGGCTCATTATGCATGTTGTTCTGTGTTTGTTATATGAAATGGTTATATTTGTATGACGTTGGTATGAATAGGGATCTGTTAGATCGGTTTGACTGTTATATGATATGAGCTAGCATATGATATTTATGTGCACTTGTTTGTTTGATTGGGGGTTGTGTTGAGGCGGTCCTGCTTTGTGTTGTAGGCCAATATACCCGATTAGTGGTCCGGATAGGCTGTAGGCCCTGCTAGGCGGTCCAGTCATGCCGAAGGCTTGGGAACAGTCCAGATAGGCTGTAGGCTCTGCGAGGCGGTCCAGTTAGGTTGAAGGCTCATTATGCATGTTGTTCTGTGTTTGTTATATGAAATGGTTATATTTGTATGACGTTGGTATTTTGGGGGAACTCACTAATCTTTCAGGCTTACAATTTCAGTTTATTGTTTCAGGTACATCAGGCGATCGCGGCAAGGCGAAGGCATGATCATACACAGCTCCTCACAATTTGTTTATGTTTCTGGGAAAACTCTTATATTAGATATTTTCGAAATAAACTTTGTAATGATAAATGGTTTTAAATGTTTTGAAAAAGTTTTAATTTGGCATGAAATTTCGTTGGGTGTTACACTCGCACACCCGGTAATGCATGTGTTGTACTTGAAACGTCTTCCTAGTTGTATTGTGACTCTTTTAGATAAACCTCTTAACAAATTAGAAGACCTACTATACTACGGTGAGTGATTTTATCGAAAGTTTGATTTCATAGATTCGAAATGAGAAACTGTCATCCCATTTAATCTAATCGGGATGTCCTGTACCCAACATGTTTCTTGGTAGGAGTAACATGAAGCTCAGAATTAGGGATGTATTCAAGACGCTCTCCAAAAAGGGAATTGATCTATGGTCGATTTCGTAAGAATTTATAGTTAGACCTCATAAAAAAAGTCTTTTTCTTTTGTGGAATTAAGCAGTTCCTTTTTTAGAAAGAAATTATGTTTAAGTAGGCAAATAGAAAAGATGTCATGGTTACAAGAGTCTATCTATCGCATATAGACTTTAAGGGCATCGTGGCCTAATCGTTGAGGTGAAGTCGGGACCTAAAAGATCAAATGGAACAGTACAATAGACAAGTAAATTCCTTCTGAATTCTAAGGTACTCTCTTTCATTAAGAATTATAGGATTCATCATTCGAGGGGAAGTAGACTACTCAAGAATTTCTCATTTCATTTATGTCATAATTGAATAAAGAATTCATTAAATCTAAATAAAAATAATTAAGGAAGACGGAATCCATGAAATTTTGCTTGGTCTTCACTGGAAACTTGATTAAGGAGTAGATCTTTTTGGAGTTTTCTAGAATTTGAAAGCGATAAATCCTTTCTTTTTTTTTTGGTATACCTACTTGAGCCGGATGAAAGAAAACTTTCACGTCCGATTTTTAGGGGGGGGGGGGGGGAGATCCTATCCCAATTTTTATTTTGCTAGGCCCATAGATAAAAAAAACTATTTTTTTACGATTCCAGGGTTTATTAAAATATGAAATTCAACCCTGGAAATACAAGATCCCCATTTTTTTACTACCCGGAGCTTCGATACATTTCGAAATCGAGAGATGTCTACCGGGGGAGGTTCTATCAGACAACAATTAGCCAATATAGATTTACGGATTATTATAGACTATTTGGAGGAAGAGGAACCCACAGGGAACGAATGGGAAGATCGAAAAGTTGGAAGAAAAAAAGATTTTTTGCTTAGACACATGGAATTGGCTAAGCATTTTATTCGAACAAATATAGAACCAAAATGGATGCTTTTATGTCTATTACCAGTTCTTCCTCCTGAGTTGATACCAATATATCATACAAATGAAGATAAACTAGTGACCTCGGATATTAATGAAATCTATAGAAGAATTATCTATCGGAATAATACTCTTACAGATCTATTAACAACAAGTATAGCTACGCCAGAAGAATTAATAATATCTTAGGAAAAATTGCTACAAGAAGCAGTGGATGCACTTCTTGATAATGGAATCTGCGGACAACCAATGAGGGATGATCATAATAGAGTTTACAAGTCGCTTTTAGATGTAATTGAAGGCAAAGAAGGAAGAGTTCGCGAGACTATGCTCGGTAAATGGGTCGATTATTCAGGGCGGTCTGTGATTGTCGTGGGCCCTTCACTTTCATTACATCAATGTGGATTGCCTTGCAAAATAGCAATAGAACTTTTCCAGGCATTTGTAATCCGTGACCTTATTAGAAAACATCTTGCTTCGAACATAGGAGTTGCTAAGAGTCAAATTAGGGAAAAAAATTTGATTGTATGGGAAATACTTCAGGAAATTCTGGATGACCATCCTGTATTGTTGAATAGAGCGCCTACTCTGCATAGATTAGGCATACATGCATTCCTCCCCGTTTTAGTGGAAGGGCGTGCTATTTGTTTACATCCATTAGTTTGTAAGGGCTTCAATGCAGACTTTGACGGGGATCAAATGGCTGTTCATGTACCTTTATCTTTGGAGGCTCAAACAGAGGCGCGTTTACTAATGTTTTCTCATATGAATCTTTTGTCTCCAACTATTTGGGATCCGATTTCGGCACCAACTCAAGATATGCTTAGTGGACTCTATGTCTTAACGAGTGGAAATCGTCGGGGTATTTGTGTAAATAGGTATAATCCATGTAATCATAGAAACTATCAAAATGAAGATACTAACTATAAGTATACAAAAAAGAACCCTTTTTTTGTAATCCCTATGATGCAATTGGAACTTATCAGCAAAAACGAATCAATTTAGGTAGTCCTTTGTAGTTGCGGTGGCGACTAGATCAACACGTTATTGCTGCAAGAGAAGTTCTCATCGAAATTCACTATGAATCTGTGGGGACCTATTATGAGATTTATAGACATTATCTAATAGTACGAAGTATAAAAAAATTCTTATATATATATATATATATATATATATATATATATATATATATATATATATATATATATTCGAACCACTCTTGGTCATATTTCCCTTTATCGAGAAATAGAAGAAGCCATATAGGGGTTTTGGCAGGGATGTTGTAATTTTATTCTACCAACGGGAATTCGAGTCTCTCCGGGTTAACTAGGACCAAAAGTGCAGAATTTCTACGTGAATCAAGATCTAGAAAAGGAAGTTTTCCAATCACTGACTCAAGCCCAATGTAAAATTCTACTCAGCGCAATATGGAGGTATTGATGGCAGAACAGCCCACTCAGGTCTTTCACAATAAACTGATAGACAAAACTGCCATGAAACGTCTGATTAATCGATTTATTGATCACTACGGAATAGGATATACATCACATATCGAAGATTAAGAATAGACTTTGGGTTTCCGACAAGCTACCATCGCATCCATTTCATTAGGAATTGATGATCTTTTAATAATACCTTCTAAAAGATAAGACGCTGAACAATAGAGTTTTATTTTGGAAAAACACCATCATTATGGGAATGTACACGCGGTAGAAAAATTACGTCAATCGATCGAAATATGGTATGCCACAAGTGAATATTTGCGACAAGAAATGAATCCTAATTTTCAGATGACCGATCCTTTTAATCCAGTCCATATAATGTCTTTTTTGGGAGCCAGAGGAAATGCATCTCATGTACACCAATTAGTAGGTATAAAAGGATTAATGTTGGATCCTCAAGGTCAAATGATTGATTTTCCCATTCAAAGCAATTTACGCAAAGGACTGTCTTTAAAAGAATACATTATTTCTTGTTACGGAGCACGTAAATGGGTTGTGGATACCGCTATCCAAACATCAGATGCAGGATATCTCACGTGCAGACTTGTTGAAGTAGTTCAACACATTGTTGTACGTCGAACATATTGTGGCACTGTTCGAGGTATTTTTGTAAGTCCTCGAAATGGAATGATGACGGATAGGATTTTTATCCAAACATTAATTGGTCGTGTATTAGTAGATGATTGCTACTAGAAATCAAGATATTGGGGTTGGACTTGTCAGTAGATTCATAACTTTTAGAGCACAACCAATCTCTATTCGAACCCCCTTTACTTCTAGGAGTACATCTTGAATTTGTCAATTATGTTATGGCCAGAGTCCAGCTCATGACGACCTGGTCGAATTGGGAGAAGTCGTAGGTATTATTGCAGGTCAATCTATTAGAGAACCAGACACTCAATTAACATTAAGAACTTTTCATACTGGCGGAATATTTATAGGGGGTACTGCAGAACATGTCCGAGCCCCTTCTAATGGGAAAATAAAATTTAACGAGCATTTTGTTCATCCGACACGTACACGTCATGGACATCCTGCTTTTTCTATGTTCTAGAGACTTGTGTGTAACTATTGAGAGTGAAGATATTATACACAATGTGTGTATTCCGCCCAAAAGTTTTCTTTTAGTTCAAAACGATCAATACGTAGAATCAAGACAAGTGACTGTTGAGATTCGCATGAGAAACTCCACTTTGAATTTGAAAGAGAAGGTTCAAAAACATATTTATTCTGAATCAGAAGGCAAAATGCACTGGAATACTAAAGTGAACCATGTACCTAAATTTATATATGATAATATTCATCTCTTACCAAAAACAAGTCATTTATGGATATTATTAGGGGAGCCTTAAAGATAAAGTCTAGGCCCTTGTTCGATCCACAAGGATCAACTGAAACATTTTAGAGTTACAAAGATAGTTATTAAATCGTTAGCACCACATATAAAAAATTCCTCCTGTAGTAATTGTTAATACGAATAAGAGAAACTCTGTTGTAGCCATTTCTGTACATTCAATGTACTCTATGGATAGAGGAATACATAGAGGTGAACATAGAAAAATAAGAAATTGAAAGATTTTGTTGAAATTGTTCGTTTGGAAATTTCCCTAAAAGCTAATCATAGGTTCCTCTCTCCATCGGAACAATAGGGACGTTATGCTCATTACTAAACTTGTTGAAGAGATGAAATATAACCAAGGTATATCTTTTTTATCAGAGCTTGAATCGATCATCAGAAGAAGAATTAGGCCAAAAATTAGGATACATTCTGGGAAAATCAAATTTCAATCAAAGAGAAGCAAATGAAAGGCTTTCATAAAAATTCTCGTAGAATCGAGAATGAAGTTTTCATTCTATACATGCCAGATCATGAATTAGTAACTGCATCCAATTTCTAAAAAAATCTCAAATGTTTCCATTTTTGGAATGGAATATTTATGGAATCTCCATGAATAGGATCAAACCTTATTCCATGGTATTTACATGAGGTTCTTCTTTCTTATTCTTAAGAAAGTCCCCGAGAGGGCTTAGTTGATCCATGATTTATGTTTCATCTTTTGTTTCCTTTTTGTTTGTTTCGATACATATATTGATCAATTCTGATTCTTTTTTTTTTCTCTTGATTCTTTTCCGATCGATATGTATAGATCCTGTTCATGGATTAACAAAAATGTGCAAAAGCTCTATTTAACTCTGCCATTTTATAAGTCTCTTCCCTTTTGCATATGGCATCGCCACTCCCTTTGGCAGCATCCACTAATTCAGAACTTAATTTGAAAGTCATATTTCAACCTGGACCTTTTCAGGATGCCGCTAATAACCAACGAATGTCAAGTGCTTTTCCTTGTGTGGATCCTATTTTAATGGGAACTTGCTGTGTCGATCCACCTACACGTCTTTCTTTTACTGCTATACACGGAGTTACTCCATATATTGCTTGACCTAAAACAGATAGTGGATTTGTTTATGTCTTTTGTTGAATCTTTTTCATGGCTCGATAGATAATTTGATAAGCCAATGATTTTTTTCCGTGTTTCAGAATACGGTTAACCAACATGTTAACTAATCGATTACGATAAATTGTATCGGATTTTGCAGTTTTTTCTTCTGCAGTACCATGCTCCAAAAACTTGGAGATCTAACTACAAGAAGCAAATAGGTTGATATTACATTTCTTTGGTGTCTTTCGAATCTATTTTATATTTTTGATATAGGGTACCAATATTTATTTGCATCGTCATTTTTTTGTTACTCTTGCTCTTTCTTTATTCGGGATATGATCCCCCAAATAAGAAACAAAAAATAAACAAGTACGGAAGCTATAATTGTAAACCACGATCGAAAATATGGAAGCATTGGTTTATACATTCCTCTTTGTCTCGACTCTAGGGATAAATTTTTTTGCTATCTTTTTTAGAGAACCTCCAAAAGTTCCAACTAAGAAAATGAAATGATTTTTCATTATCACAATTGAAGTAATGAGCCTCCCAATATTGGGAGGCTCATTACTTCAATTAGTCCTCGTGTTCCTCGAATGGATCTCTTAGTTGTTGAGAAGGTTGCCCAAAAGCGGTATATAAGGCGTATCCAGTAAAACTTACAAGTAAACCAGATATAAAGATAGCGACTAGGGTTGTTGTTTCTATTATTATATAATTTCAAGACCACAATGGATCTATGATAAGATTGTTTATTTACAATGAGATGGTATACAAAGTCAAAAGATTTCAATGAATACAATAAGATTTATGGCTACACAAACTGTTGAGAACGGTGCTAGATCTGGTCCAAGACGAATTACTATAGGGGATTTATTAAAACCATTGAATTTGGAATATGGTAAAGTAACTCCTGCGTGGGGAACGACCCCTTTGATGGGTGTCACAATAGCTCTATTTGCGGTATTTTTATCTATTATTTTGGAGATTTATAATTCTTTCGTTTTATTGGATGGAATTTCAATGAATTAGATCCATAAGAACCCACAAGTCCTAACTTTTCAATAAAAAATGAATCATTTACGGCTCGGATTTCTAGCTCATTCTATTTTGGTAGTTCGACCGTGGAATTTATTTGTTTTTGTATTTCATACGAAATAGAACGCTTACAATGGATATAAAGAAATTCTTTGATTGGTTCTTCCCAAAGGAATGATCTATTTTATTTGACTGATGGGGCCAACAAACAATTAATTATAACAAAAAAAATATCTAAAACAATCTAAATTAGAAATTCAATAATAACTAAAATAAAGAAAAGGGTATCGTCTTTAATTCGAAACGTCTAGTGATCTTCAACCAATTATGCGCTTCAATATAATTACCAGGAGTAAGTGATATAGCCTGTTTCCAATACTCAACGGCTTGGTCGAACCAAGCCTCTGCAATTTCAGAATCCCCCTGCCGAATGGCCTGTTCTCCTTGGTCGGAATAGGTGGGTTAATTCCTTCCCTTAGAACTGTACTTGAGAGTTTCCTACCTCATATAGCTCGACAGTCAACTCTTTTTGTACCCCATTTGAATCTACCATATCTAACTGAATAAGATTTCTCGTAGATCTATTCTATTTTCGGGTTAACGAAAAGAAGTTAATAAAATGAGTTTCAAACTTAAATCTTAAGTTTCGATTAAAAATCCGGTTTATTTTTGTTTTATCTTTTCTCCCACCTTCAAAAGTATAAAACATAGACATTTCGTCTATCATTACAATTTTCTGAAAGGTAACTATCTCAGTTTCATATCATATAGAAATTTATATAGAATTTTTGAAAAAGAATTTCGAAAGGTAAAAACTTACTATCTTTGGGATCTGATCCTACACCGCTGCTCAATACCTTAGTGGATCGAATCTATTACATAAGTGGATTCCTAACGTTTGTCTCACATCATGACATAAGTAAGCAGTTATTATTGTATCGGCCCAAAACCTCGCTAATTGATCTTTACGGTGCTTACTCTATCAATTAGATCCTTTACCCATAGAATAAAACAGCTAGGCATATCTATTTCTTCATATTTCAACTTCTATGAAGTTTCTTTTCTACAGCTGATAAAAATCGTTGTTTTAGACAATGCATATGTAGAAAGCCCAGTTTTCTAGTATTTACTCGCGAATTTTATCTTTCTTTACTTTTTTCTTTCTATAGCGGAGATAGTCGCACGTAATGACTGATCATGGCCATATTATTAAAAGCTTGTGGTAAGAATGGGTTTCGTTCGAGCGCTCGAAAATAATATTCCAAAGCTTTCGTATGCTCTCCGTCACTTGTGTGGATAAGTCCTGTGTTATAGAGTATATAACTTCGGTCATAGGGATCAATTTCTAGTTGCATAGCTTCATAATATTTTTGTAAAGCTTCCGCATAATTTCCTTCGGATTGAGCTGGCATCCGTTATGGTCGTCATTCAATTCAAAGAATCTCCATTATAGAACCATACATGAGATTATCATCGCATAGAGCTGCTCCCTCATGTGCATAATGATAAAATGGTATATAAGATGAAAATCTTATCATTATGAACTGAGTAGGGCTAGTGTTTTTACAAGAAATCTCTAGCCAACCTTCCTGCAAGAGATCCTTTCTTAACATTAAACGTATTGGTACTAGAGAGAAATGATAACTCCAATAATTTCTTTGTTCCCAATGCTTCCCAATTTCTAGGAATTAGTCACTTAACCAGCCTTCGATGGTTATACGGGTATTCAAAATACAAACGAGATGGATGTTTGTTGTCCCAACCATTCTTTTAATCCCAAGCCTGCTAAAGACAAGGATAATTTATAACAAAGTTTTCGTGTTGTTGATTCCTAGATGTAGTGCTTCTTCCCCTCTGCTGTCTATTGGTACTAGTGGACTAGGATTGACGGGTAATACCACAGGTATAACCTTTCGCTCAATACTAGAATTGAGATTTGAAACATAGCATCTAAGGCTGCATTAATTTAGGATATAAGACAGAATGAATTATTTTATTTCCAAACTTTACCTTCAACAAATGTAGATTTTTATCTTTTTTCCCCATCACGAATCATGTGTATTTCTCGTAAGACTGAGATTAATAAGAAAAAGTCAAATCTCACCATCTCTATAATAGGTAAATGCCTCTTGTTCTCCTAAAGTTGTCGGAATTATTTTTAATAAGATATTGGCTACAGTTGAAAAGGTTTTATCAATAAAATTTCTATTTATCCGCGATCTAGGCATAGGTAGCAATCCATTCTATCATTGTTCTCATTACTTCTCGTGGGAAAATAATCTCACAATAAAAAGAATTCTACAGTACGAAATAACATAAAAACAGATTAATTCTCATTAAAAAAAACAAAAAAAGATATAGTTCTTCTATTCAAAAATTCAATATTCAAATTATTATTTTTTACATTACAGGAATTGATAAAAATTAAGAAAGAAATATGGTAATCGGATTCGATTCCATCTTACTTGAATAGTCTACCAACGAAAGAAACTATTCTTATTTGATTGAAGTTACAGCTTAGAATAACCTCAGTTGATTTAAATATGATACAAAGAAGAAAAAGGATCGAATAATCATTGTATGATGAAAATAGAATAACCGCCTATTTTTTGTGTTGTGTACCTAGGGGTATACACTATACAATCAACTATAAAAAATTTGTTTATCAATTTCTATTTGTAATAGATAGATGGGATAAGGATTTGTGTTGATAACTCTAAAACTGGTCTAGAAAGGAATTTGAGAATTCTTATGATATGGAATCGTAGTCCAAATAGAATCATGATCTAAAGATATCCATTAACCATAGTCTACAAAATATAAATCCCTTGCTCAGTTGATTCATTAGAATTTCTGATTTATCGATTTAATTCGGTCGGTATAGTATAAATATATAAATAGAGAATTTAGAAAAAGAAGAGAACATTGTTTTTGCAAACATGAATAGAATTTTTGAATAGTTTTTGTAAGAAATTTTTTTTATCTTTATCCCCCCAGCCTAGAAGGAAAGATACTTCTTTTACTATGATAAAAAATTTCGATTTTGATCGCTTCATAGTTAGAATTGATTGGTTGTACCTATCCAATAATCTAGAATGATTCACTATTCACTCGATTTTAGTTTTTTAGGTCATAATCATTATGTAGGAGAGATAGCCGAGTGATTGAATGCGTAGCATTGGAACTGCTATCTAGGCTTTTGCTTACCAAGGGTTCGAATCCCTCTCTTTCCTTTCTGTACCTTCACCTAATTCATCGATCTTACTAACCACAATAGATCAAATAGCAATGGATACGACTATTAGCTAACTAATCTCGGCTAGAAGGTGAAGACGATAAGCTACCTAGCCCACCCGAGCCAAAACCCTGAAGGGACCAACATACCTGGGGCCTGGCTTGCCCCGCTTCCTGAATCGGATGACACATTTCCAAGTTGAAACCTTCATAAGAACCATATCTCCCACCTAGAATTCCAAGTATGACTAGCGCCAATCAGGGATAACTCTTATTCCAACTCTAAGCTGTCTGGAGCCTGCTTCGAACCTGCTGAATCAACTCAATGGTATTGAGCATCACCTCAGTACTCCCCATGACTCACTGACCGACCTCACCCCACCAAATCGGGGTCCCACAGTTCCTCCCATAGAGCATCTCAAAAGGAGGTCGATCGATGCTGGCGTGATAACTGTTGTTATACGAAAATTCCGCCAACGGAAGATATGATCCCAACTCCCACAGAAATCCAACACGTACACTCGCAACATGTACTCAAGAGTTTGAATAGTCCACTCACTCTGACCATCGTTCTACGGATGAAATGTCGTACTGAAATGGAGACGAGTGCCCATCTCTTCATGAAACTGCTTCCAAAACCTGGAAGTAAAACGAACATACCTATCTGAAACCACTGATATCGCCACCCCATGACGTGCCTATTGGATTTATTGTCTAAGCTCATAACTATAATTGGTATGTGCTTGACCCGAGAGTAAAATGGTCCATGTGGGTTGCATGTCACCCGAACAATTTGTAAGATGGACCTTAGAGAAGAGGATATTTATGATTTATTAATATATTATAAATTCTAATATATGAACATTGAAATCATAACTATTTAATTAGTATTAATCAAGAATTAGTTTGGAATTAATTTTGTGATCAAAAGAGACAAATTAAATAAATGGGGATTGATTTAGTAAAGCATTAATTCTTATAAAGTGGGCTTATGATCCATAGTTTTTCATGTTGGGCTAAACCCATGTGGTGACCCATGGATACTTCATGGAGGTTAAAACCCATGGAGCATGAGGAATGTGGAAAGTCATGCACATTAGGGTTTTCATGGTGCAACCCTAATTGTGCCACACTATATAAGAAGCCTCATAGCTCATGAAATTGGGACCTAGAGTCTTTGCAAGAAGTGCTAGCCGATTTTTGAGTGCATATCTCTTCTCAAGTTCATCTAATTTGTTGGTGGTGTTGTGTGAAGCATTTGAGGCATCACACTTGGGGTGCTAGGATCTTAAAGGTATAAGGAATCAAGCTACAAGAAAAGGTATGTTATTCTACTAGATTTTCGTATTACATATACTTCATGGTATGCTAGTTAGGATAAAACCTTGGAAAAATGAATGTATGCATGTATAATAGAGAAAACATGGATCCAAGGTTTCTAGGGTTGCATGCACACCTTAGGAGTGTTAGAATTCTCAAAACCCATCAGTACCACCACCTCTCGAACATAAATCTCGACCAACTTCTCTGCAGAAATACTCTCCTGGATCGGGATGAAATGCGTGCTCTTGGTCAATTAATCCATGATGACCTATATAGAATTCACTCTGCACACGATCCTGGGAAGCTTTGTGATAAAATCCATAGTGATGTCTTCCAATTTCCATATGCGAATCTCCAACATTTGTATCTTGTCGTGAGGTTGCTGATGCCCGACCTTGACTTTCCTGTAAGTCAAGAACCGCTCCACGAACCGTGCTACATCCTGCTTTATGCATGGCCACCAATAATCAGGACGAAGATCTCTATACATCTTTGTGGACCCGGGATGAATGGAGAATCTCGACTTGTGAGCCTCCTCCATCAGAATTTGGAACACACTGCCCCAATATAGACTCTCCGATGCAGAATCAACAATCTACGGCTATCATAATCGAAGGAAGCCACCTGACCCACAATCCACTTGCTCTTTCGGTGTTCTTCCTTCATAGCCCTAACATGTGCCTCACGAATCTGTTCCAACAATGGAGTAATCATGGTCATCCTCAAGCATATATCTCTGATCGGAGTCGCGATCGCCTTGCAGCTGAGAGCATTGGCCTTCCCCGGGTGGTACCGGATCTCACAATCATAATCCTTCACCACATCCAACCATCGACGTTGCCTCATATTCAGATTAGGCTTATCCATCAAGTACATCAGGATTTTGTGATCCGTGTAGATGGTACACCAGACCCCATAGAGGTAATTTTGCCAAATCTTGAGGGCGAAAACCACATCCCCCAGCTCCAAATCATGCATCGGATAATTTGCCTCATGAGGCTTCAGCTGCCTTGAAGCGTAAGCGATAACGCAACCCCGTTGTATCAACACTGTCCCCAAACCTGTGATTGCGCATCACAATAAACCACGAAATCATCAACAGTCTCGTGAAGGGTCAGAATCAGAGCCCCACACAACCGCTACCTAAGAGTCTCAAAAGCTGCCTGTTGCTCAGGCCCCCAACGAAAAGTCACCGATTTCTTGGTCAGTCGAGTCAAGGGAACATTGATCATGGAGAAATCCTGAATGAATCTCCGATAATAACCAACCAAACCAAGAAAGCTCTGAATATCAAATGGAGACCTCGGAACCTCCCACTGCATCACGGCCTCGACCTTGGTCGGATCGACCAGAATACCCTTTTGGTTGACAAGGTTCCCAGAAACTACACCTCATGCAACCAGAACTCGCACTTGGAGAAGTTTGCGAAAAGTCTCTCCCTCCTTAAAGTGTCCAACACCTCTCTCAAATGCTTATCATGCTGCTCCTGAGTCTTAGAATAAACCAAGATATCATCAATAAAGACTATCACAGACCGATCCAACATTGGTCTGCACACACTGTTCATGATATCCATGAACGCGGCAGGAGCATTGGTGAGCCCAAATGGCATCACCATCAACTCATAATGACCATATCGAGTCTGAAAAGTCGTCTTCTGCACATCCTCATCCCAGACCCGCATCTAATGATAACCCGATCACAAATTAATCTTGGAAAACCAAGATGCACCCTAAAGTTGGTCGAAAAGGTCATCAATCCTCAGGGGGGATAACGGTTCTTCACCGTTACCTTATTCAACTCCCGATAGTCAATACACATCCGATGAGACACGTCCTTCTTCTTCACAAATAGAATCGGGGCTCCCCAAGGCAAACTGCTCAGTCGGATAAATCCCTTGTCTAACAGCTCCTGCAGATGTGTAAACAACTCATGCATCTCAGGGGGAGCCAACCGATATGATGATTTGGCTATCGGAGCCACACCCGGAACCAAATCAATCCTGAACTCCACCTGCCTCTCCGGATGTACCCCAGGAAAATCCTTTGGAAACACATATGGGTACTCCCGCACGATCGATACATCATCCACAGTCGCCTTACCCTTATCCCGAGTATTCATGACATAGGCGACAAAACCCGAACAACCCTGATGAAGATAGCGTCTGGCCCATGCTGCAGAACACATAATCAGCCCACACTACGGTCTTTCACCCTGAATCGCCAACTCTCCCCCACTTGGGGTCTGAACCCGAACCAACAGCCACATCTGATCACCACCTCATTAGGGCTCAACCAATCCATACCCACGATAACCTTTTTCCTACGCAGAGGAATAGGAAACAGATCAACCATATATTGCTCGTTGAATAACTGAAGAGTACACCCTCGATGAACCCATGCAACCCGAATAGACTTATCATCGACAATCTCAACATCTATAGGACAATCTAGCTCCCCCGTACCTCTAGCAAATCTCTTGCTAAGCGCAAGAGATACAAATGATCGGGTATCCCCCGAATCAAATAATACTAAAGTAGAGATACCGTTCACCAAGAACGTTCCTAAAATAAAACACATAAACATAAACAACAGTTCAATATAAATAAAGAGATAAGGAGAAGATACATACCCGTCACAACATCGAGAGCTGCAAGCGCCTTCGCTGCTGTCAGCTGGAAATTATTGCTCTTCGCCGCAGGCGCATCTGCCCAACCCAGGCGGTCGTCAATGACCCGAAGAGTCGCAGGAGCGGGTGCTGACACCGGTCCTGCTGCATCCAAACTCGGACAATGGGCCTTCTTGTGGCCCCTCTGATTCCACTGAAAGAAAATCAAATCAGATATCGGGGTGATGGTGATGGTAGCAATACAATCCCTGATGATATGGCCAGTCTGGCCGCACTTGAAGTAGTGAGAACCACCCACCCAGCACGTCCCCTCGTGCGACCTGCCGCACTTGCCACAACGGCCTTAGCCCTTCTGGCCCTTCCCTTCGTATCAAATACCTTGGGCCTCTTGCCTAAACCCTCAACATTGGACACAAAATCTAGCTTCCTCTTCTTCTCCATCTCCAAATCAATCTCCCTCTCTCTAGCCCTCACTATCATGTCTTCCAGCATCTTGAAACTATATTGCCTAACAAATTACCGAATGTCACTCCTCAGCATCTCAGGGTACCGGGACTTCTTCAGCTCCTCATCCGCCACATACTGCGCAACTAGAAGTGCTCTCTCCCTGAACATAGTGGTGATCTCAGCCACTGTCTCAGTAATCTGACGGAGATCCTGGAACTCTCGCGCCAACTGCTGCACCTCAATCACCTGTGCAAACTCGGCTCGGAACTTGGTTAAGAAATCATACCAGGTCATCGAATCAATAGCAGCATAATCTCCAATAGAACTCCCTACCTCCTCCCACCAATCACGCACCCTATCCTTCAAGAGGCAGGAAACTAGTCTAACCTTGTCCCCCTAGCGGACAACGACTAGTACGGAAGGCGTTAGCAACATCTGCCAACCACCTGTTGCTTGTAATGGGGTCTCTCGCCTCATGATAATCTGGCGCTCCACATGCCCGAAACTCCATGAAAGTTAGAGAGCGCTTCCTGACCAAAGCCACAATCTCAGCGTGAAAGGTGCTCAACCACTCATCAAGAATCTCCAGAATGCCCTCCTTGACCGAGCCAAAGATCACAAGAGTCTGCTCAAGGATACTACGCATAATCTCACACGAGATGAACTCCCTCATCTGGTCATCAAGCTGCCCCGCTCCAGAACCTGCGCATGAACCCTCCCCAGCACCGGAATTGCCTACTGGCCTACCTCGCAATACCACCATACTAAAAATAGACCATATAAACCATCAGAATACGCATCAAATATAAACATCAGGGAGATCACAACTCCACAAGATCGTTGGCTTCATTGTAAAACTCCTTGAATCAAGTATGAATCCTTTACTTCCAGTAGTACAAACCCATACCACCTTCCACATCTATCCGTACTTTCCTCAAGAAGTGCTCCCAACACTAAATCAGCCAAGTTACTTTATATCCAACAATTCCCTCACAGATAAGGCTCCCAACACTAAATCACATCCTAGGTTTTCCTAGGGCAACTCCACACCACTCTCTGCCATCAGCTACATAAAGAACTCCCACTAACTTCCTCTAACTAGCTCACGAATACATTTACATATTACAAAAACTAGATACTTTTCGAATGAGAGGTCTCACACTATAATGGTTGGACTCAAACAAGAGCTGCAAAATAGAGTTAAAACCTAAACCTTTAAAATTATTTAATTATAATATGTAAATTATCATATTCGTTTACCAGTTACCTAAAGCTATTTAGAACTCCTAAAAGTACAAAGCAAGCAACATTCGAGCATCAAGTAACCAAAACCAAGGATAACCTAATCATTTCATCCTATTACTGACTGATTAGTACTAGCATGCAAGTATATAAGCTTATACAGGCATACAAAGGCATATCCCTTAGATCCTTAGCCATAATCTAGCATGCGATTCACATATTCACGATTAAAAACATATCTTAAACATGTATGGGTATTTTAGGAAACTTACTTGAGCTCGGCTGATTGCATGCACCACACCATTTTATTATTTTAGAAAAACTTTTCTTAAAATATGTTTCTTTTTGAAAATTTGACCAAATCCTCAGTTTGAGTTCAGACGCACCTGAGAGTGTGCCCAAATCCCTCAAACCAAGGCTCTGATACTAATTTGTAACATCCAAAAATATGGTCCCAAAAAATTCATTTTTGATTTAAGTAAAAACAGTATTCCAAACATTGTTTATACATCACAAACAAATAAAAGTGTCAAACATCATGAAAATCAGAGTATGTCCCACAAACAGAATCTCTATGGTGTGTGCGATACAGTCAACCCGAGCTCTTCCCCTTGGAAACCGGAAGTACCTGAAACATAAATTAAATATCGTAAGCAAAAATCTTAGTAAGTTCCTCAATATACCACATACCAAACATATCACATAATGGGCCCCGCCCAAAGAGATACGGGCCCCATCCAATGAGATACGGGCCTTGCCTACCCTCACATAATGGGCCCCGCCCATACTTGCATACAGGCCCGCCTAAAAAATCACACATATACAAATACATACAAGTATCACACAGACAACAAGTATATCAACATAATCAAATGAGGGTCGGCTTGGTGCCTAAGACCCACTATACCCGGTGAGGAAACTCACCTCGAAAGGCTAAATGAAACGAATGATCCCTGACTATTGGTCCTACAGCCCCCGAGCTATCAATTGCCAAAAAAAACTAATTAACATTTAGGATCTACAATATAACCAAACATCCCTACTTTGGATAAAAAGACTATTTTACCCCTAACATAACTTGGTCCAAGAATGAAACCCTAAATCACAATCCAATGGCCCAAAAGTTAAGCAATCCATCAAGGCCCAACATATGGCCCAATTTCCAATTAGGCACAATCCCTTCTCATGGGCCTTAGCCTAAGGCCCAATAATGCTCCCCTAGCCTAAAGGTTTGATTTCAGATGGCCCACTAAGGTCCAAAACAACATTGTCCATGAAGGTAGTCCAACCGAGGCCCAAAAGACGTAAATCGAGGCCCAAAAGACGTAAAGCCCAAATCCTTCGCATGGCGTGTACGTTGCACTTAAACCCTTAAGGCTAAGGGGCCCAATCATAGATGTTGGGGTGCAAAGTTCTTCATGTATGACTTTGTAAATGGTTTAACTTTTGTAGACCCACTTGCATGTGGTGCATTAACTTTATGACTAATGAGAGTTAGAGAGTGAAAGAGAGACATGTAAACACCTCTATATAAGGTGGGTTCATACCACTTGTAGAGGTGTGCTTGAGATATGTAAAAGTGAGTGTGTAAGTGTGTGTTATTTATGTAGTCTAGAACTAGATCATTTTTGTGTAACACCATATACAATCAATACATCTCTTGAACACCCAAATCACCATGTTCAATGTGCAATCTTTAATTCCCCATGCCAAACCATGTTCTATGTCACTACAATTGGTATCAGAGCGGGTCTTCAAGATCAACGTGATTTTTGAAGAACGATTCTCGGTTTGGCAACATTTGTCACAATTGAAGCATTTTTGTTGAGTCTCTCTCTATGATCTCTCTTAATTTCATTGAATTCGTGTGTTGCGTTCTTGATTTTTGATCGTTTTGTATTGGTTGGATCGTATTTGTTTCAAGCCCAATTTTAGATCCAATCTAATTTTCTTTCTTTGATCAAGCTCAAACAAAATCCAAAATCATTTGAAAATCGTTACTATTCATAAATCCAAATTTGAGCCCAAATCAAAAATATTATGTTACTGTTCAACGACAAATCTTTTTGACCAAAATTGGTTCCAAATTGAAATCCAGTCGACTTCAACTGTTGATCTCATTCTTGTTCATGATATTGATTCGTTTTTTATCGGAAGTCATTGTACATCGTTTATTGTTTTCATAATCGATTGGAATCCATTTGGTGTTTTGATTTGTGACTGGAGTCTTGAAATTGCATCGATATCGTGAAAATTTCGATTGATAATCTTCTGTGAAGAGCTTGATGATGAACACTCAAGAACAATTGAAGAACGTATGAAGAACATATGAAAATTGTTTCGTATTCAGTGTTTGATCTGTAAATTGAGTTGAGAAAATTGTGTTTGGTGTTTGTCGGCAATTGAAATTGACAAGTCAAAGCGGAAGTCAAAATCGGATTCTTGATAAATCTGGAATTGATCTTGCTTTTGTTGCTCTTGTTTTGATTCGTTTTGGAAGTCAAACAGGAAATTGATATTGGAATGTTTTCATTCGATATTATCATTTTCAAAATCGATTTTTGATTTTGGAGTTGTGAATTGAAGGATAGGAACGAACTTGGGAAGGCTAATGAAATCGATTTCGAATGTTTGGAGTCTGGTTTGATATTTGTTCGATTGTTGCTGAGTTCTTGAATCAAAGATTCGAAGGGTTGGACTTTGTTGTTGATGGCAACGATTTTGGAATTAGGGCAAATGATCGAATGTTTGGAGTCGATAGATGGGTCTAAGGTTCGAATGGTTTGGATGGATGATTGGTGTCGACTGGGTTTGATTTAAGAACGAAAGTTTTTGGAATCTGAATTCATGAAAAACCGACAGACGATGGATTGAGTAATGGTTTTTTATTTCGAATGTTGATGGTTGATATGGGTATGATTTGGGGGAAAATGAACCTTTGATTATGAATGAATGATTGAATGAGTTGGAATGATCGAGACGTGAAAAAAGAAGGACTGATATTTTGATTCAGAGTGATGAAGAATGAGAATTTAGGTTAAGCTTCGAAGATTTGGGAATTGATGTTGGCTAATGAAGTTTGATGCTGATGAAAAACGACGGGTTGTCGATGTTTGCAAAAGAAAGGATTTTGGGTTTGGTGAACTGGAAAACGAACGAAAAACGATGAACTGTAAGAACGAAAATTTGATTTTGGGTTGAATGTACGAAGTGAGATAATTTGATTCAGAGGTTGGATGATTAAGAGGTTACTGTTCATTAAGAGGCTTCGAATACCTTTGAATTCATGAATATGGTTATGAATTTGGTGCTATGATCATACGAAGAGGAGAGAAAATTTTGGGTGAAGAAAATTTCCGTATGAAGAGGAGATGCTTTCATACGAAGCGTTGAAAATTTCGTATGTTTGGAATGGAAAAACAAAATTTTCGAAAGTAGTCCCTCAAGTTTCGAATGGTTGACAAATGGAAAAAGGCTTCGTTTCATATGTTTTGATTAAAAAGCAGAATTTTCGAAAACAGCCCCTGAACCTGGAAAAATTTGGCACTTAGAGAATTAATTGAAGTTTCGAATGTTTGACACTTTTCACCCAACGTTGAAAATTGGTTGAAGTTTCGTATGTTTGGGATAATTTTCGTATGTTTGGTGCACAAAGATAGAATTTTCGAAAATAGTCCCTGAGGCTTCGAATGTTTGGCGGTTCATACCCAAATTCGAAATATGACTGCTTTTGCTGAAAATTGAAGAAAATACATTTCAGGCCTTTGCAGTTTGTGCAAATTGACGCTTTCTACCCAGCTTTGGAAAAGGGGGAGAGTTTTGCATATTTTGTTGTTTTGGGCACAACAGGTCACTGCAGAATTTTGAAATTGACAATTTCTACCCATTTTTGAAAAAATTTGTCAAAGGCAATCAGTGAACGAGGCTAAAAATTGATTTTTTTTTTTTTGGATTTTCTGGATTGAAGCACAAACTTTATGCCACATGTTAAGGGGTGTTTTGACACAAAAAATTCCGTATAGAGCACGTTCTTTTTCCTTGGAGGTTTTATAATCAAATTTCGATTATAAAAAGGGGGAGAAGTTTTATAAGGAAATTCGAACTTGAATTTTTCATATTATGCGGATTTGAAGACCGAAGTGATCTTGAAGTTTTGAAGCCTACGAGATGATGTAATTGGAAGTTTGGAAGTGATGTATTCGAAATGGGTTTGGTTTTATTGAAGATTTTTGGGGTGTGTTTTTGTGCGCAACTTTTGGGTGATTATTTGGAGTTAATCATTCGTTGCTGCTCGGTTTGTATGGTCTCACATCCTAGAGCCCAAATTGAAGAATCGAATCATGGAAGAATTGAAGATTGAAGTTCGTTTCAACATGTATCACCTTTGAGGAACGAACCGCGTAGTTGCTCGATTTTGGAAGATTTGAAGTGGGTCATCCATTCCTAACTTTGAGGGAGAGAATGTTAGGGTGCAAAGTTCTTCATGTATGACTTTGTAAATGGTTTGACTTTTGTAGACCCACTTGCATGTGGTGCATTAGCTTTATGACTAATGAGAGTTAAAGAGTGAGAGAGAGACATGTAAACACCTTTATATAAGGTGGGTTCATACCACTTGTAGAGGTGTGCTTGAGAGATGTAAAAGTGAGTGTGATTTATGTAGTCTAGATCTATATCCTTTTTGTGCAACGCCATATACAATCAATACATCTCTTGAACACCCAAATCACCATGTTCATTGTGCAATCTTGAATTCCGCATGTCAAACCATGTTCTATGTCACTACAATAGATCTGAGTCATATGAAGTGTCTTAAACCATAAAGTCGTAAACTTGTTGGCTTTACATGCCCTAAATGAAACAATTCTCGAAATATCAAACATTACTTCCATAAAATGAACACACTTTCCTGCATGGATGGTTCAAAGCTTCAAAGATGTTAACTTTATGACTCTAGAACCAAGAGAACACCAAGAGTAGCAACTCTAGGCTCCCGAAATGACTATGACCCACAAGATCTCATCTAAGGGACCAGGAGGTCGAAAAACTCTAGCAAAGGAGATCTAATCATATACAAAGCAAGTTCTGAGCTTTATACCTCAAATGAGTGCCAAATGATGAAGATGTCACACCCCGTAACCAGACGGCAGAAAAGTCCAGGGGCAGGTGACTTCATCTTGTAATATCATCACAGTGCATATAAATGAATCAAAGACAACATCATCGCCATACATAAAATATACCAACCATCATAGTTTTGACATCATTGTATTTGATTATAACAATACATCCAAAACATCAAGTATGGTGAGAAACAATAATACAGCAAAACCTGCATTCCTTATCGACCAACTTGTTTTAACGTGTTCCTGAGAATAAAAGTCATTTTGAAAAGCGTCAACATATAAAAATGCTGGTGAGTTCATAAGCATGTTTGTATGAAAGGTTTTGTAGCAGCTTGTAAACACCAGAAAATCCGATAATTTCTATAAAAGTAATTTGAGAGTTTTGTTTCAAATCTTGTAGTAGAGCATGTGTGATTTTTGTTTGACAGTGTATAAAGAGGGTTTCCTAGAAAATCCTATATTTTCCATATAGATGAAAAAGTTTGGTGTTAACCCTAAGACCTGAGTGGTGAAAGTTTAAACGTGAATAGTAACTGTATAGCTCGTACTTTGTATCATGAGTATAGTATGTGCATTCCGTAAATTCATTTGTTTGTTATTCTCTATGTGAGTCGCTATAACCATACTTGATATGACTGATATGCCTGTCATGACGTTTTTCAGGTGTCGGTTTCGGTAATACATTTATCACCCTAGACTTACCCGTCTAGCTGTAACGGACAACTTAGGTGTAGGGGTGTCAACCTCGTATAGATCTATACACAAATTCCCGCTCTCCCTCCACGAGACTCTGGTTATAACTACAAGGCTTACGGTGTACGCTAGGTAGGTACGGATGAAGGAGTGTCTCACAAAATCCTTAACTAAATTTACGTGAATGGTGTATCCCGTTAATTAACGTTATAAATAGTGTTGCAAATGTGAATTTTGACTGCAAACTAATAGTGATAAAAATATAATTGTTGTTATCTAATGTGTCAAAATATTTGTTGTTATCGCGAACAACTTCTAGTTATCCTAAAGTATCGTGAATAATTCGGGTGTATTAGAATTCTCACTAACGGTCCGATTTTTATAGTATTTGTCATAAAAGGCCCAATTTGAAAGTCATTATCACACATGGCCCGGTAGGAATGTCAATGGGCATATAAGGCCCAATTAAAGTAAAAATGTCGTAAAAAGTTCGTTTGTTACCAAAATGATCGTTTTAGTTCAAATAGTACCAAAATGACATAAAATGCCCACTTTTGTCAGAAATGACCCTTTTTGGCCCAGCAAAATCGAAATTTACAATAAAGACCCACTTTTTGCCAAAATTGATATTTTTGGCCAATTAAAGCCGATAATTTACAACCAAGGCCTATTCTTTGTAAAAATGACATTTTAGGCCCATTAAAGCTGAAAATTTACAATAAAGGCCCATTTTTGTTAAAAGTGACATTTTGGGCCCATTAAAGCCAAAAATTTACAATCTAAGGCCCATTTTTGTTAAAAATGGTATTTTAGGCCCAATAAAACCGTGTTTGTCAAATGAAGCCCATTTTTATGAAAAATGGCACTTTTGGCCCATAAAACCGTAAATTATCAAATAAAGCCCATTTTTATGAAAAATGACACTTTTGGCCCATAAAACTGTAGGTTGTGAAAATAAGGCCCATAAAACCGTGAATTGTAAATTTAAACCCATTAAAACCGAAAATGACTCCAAAAGACCATTTTGTTTATCTTTATTGTCAAGTATGGCCCTTTTATGTTCTTTCTTTGGTTTTCTAGTAACATTTACATGTTTAATCTTTCCAACATTATAAAAAGTTACATCAAGTAGTTTGTTTACAAATATCACCAAACTTGGAAGATATTTCAAATTTATGGATGTTTAACATGTTTTCATGGAATATTAACACAACATAATCATGAAAAATACACACATTCATGCATAATACTAAGATTAATCACAAAACTAGCTTGTATTCTCCCCCAAAAAGGTAGTAAAACTTGAAAACAAGGGGGTATGAAGCTCACCTTGAGTTTGATTGGCTTTGAAGGGGAATATGATGGAAATTTTCGGCCTTGACTTGCTCTCTTGAAGAGATTTTCGAGTGAAAGTGGTTCTAAGAAGCATGAACGCAAAAATAGAGTGATTTGAGGAGGATTTCTAGTGTAAACTTGGATTAAAAACTATAGGGCTTTACAATAACTTACAAAGTTGATGAGAAGCTTGAAGTGAATCCCTTGAAGAGACACCAAAACTCACGATAATTTACAAGAGGAAATAAGTGAATAGTTTAGGAGAGAATGATATAGAGTGAGAGTTGAAAATGAGATAAAATGCGGGTGGTGGTGAGGGTTTCGGCTGATATAAGGAAGGAGAATGAGGAGAGTTCAAGTGGTAATTACATGTTAGTTTAGCATCTTAAGCCAAGAAGTATGGTAGGTAATGCATGGGTGTCCAGCATACAAAGGTGAGGTGTCAAGTACTAATCCTCTTATCATCTCTTTTTTTTATATTTCAAAACAGAGAATTAAGAGAGGGAAAAAGAAAAAGAATATTGGGCTTGGATTGGGTATATAGAAGCCGAGAATATATTAGCCCAACAAATATTTTTCGATCTATGGAGCCCTAAAACGGGCTTACGGCCCAAAATGGTAAAAGAAATGGTTTTTCGGCCCAATAGGTCCAAATTAGAAAGTTCTAGGTCCAATAATGATCTATGGAGGGTATTGGCCCAATAAGGCCCATTAAGAGTCTTATGGCCCAAAATACTATTGTTTAATTTATGTGGGTCCAACTAGGGCCCAAATAGGGATTCTTGGCACAAAAGAACCAAGTTGAGGGGTTACTGGCCCATTAGGCCCAATAAGAGAATCCTGCTCCAATAAGAGGTTTGAACCGGGAAGTTAGGGTTTCAAGCCCAAAGTTGAGTAAATGCAGCGTATTGAATTAGGTTTAGAGCTTTCACGAGTGACTTTTGACTTGAATTGTCGTTTGTGAATCAATCACGCATTATGTCAAAATTAGGGTTATAAAATATGCTAGAAATTATTTACACGTGAACAGAATTTCCTAGCCCAAAAATGCTAGTTGTGATAGAAGATAATCCGTATCTTCAAGCTCAACTCCAACAACTCTCCTTCACCAACTTCTTCTTCTTTCCAAGGCACCAAACTACCAAAAATGCACTCCACAAGGTCAAGAACACACCAAGATAATATAGGGATCGATTTTAGGGTTTCTGGATAATAGAGGTTGATAAGGAGGCTAACACATGGGACTTAATGACATTATATAAGGATTGCACCCAAAAAATTAGGGTTTTTTGGTCCTGACCATGTATGTTGCGCGTATCACTTTATACACTAAGTGTACGTGCATGCCTCCGCGTTTCTTAATGACCCACTTACTACCCGCGTACACAAGGCTTACGCCCAACGCACGACCCCAACAAGCCCACTCAATAAAGCCCAGCTTCACTAAGCCCACACAACTTGCATAATTTGACAAATAAATAAATAATTATATAATTAAATAATACCTTGGAACCATCGGGTGTACAATTTTTATAGGCGATTTTTTCCGGTGTGCCACGTGCATCTGGGATGCATGTCATGCGCTTCTGTGGCGTCCCCCCCAGCTCGTTCCACGTGTTGCGATATCGGTGGTCCATATATGCCTTTTCTAGAAGGTGCCACGTGTCACAACCTTGTGGAGCCACGCCACCATGCCTCGGAAGAAAAGGGCTGGCCTGACATGGCCATATGGCGCTCTCTCGTGGTGCCAGGTCATCAAGCGCGTCGCGCACGTGACTCTTTAGATTTTCAAAATGGCGTAACTTCTTCATACTAGCTCCATTTTGACGTTCTTTATATCCTCAAAGCGCTCTCGACGAGATCTATAACTTTCCTTTAGACCTCAACAACTAATTCTCACTCTATCAAAAAATTAAATTTTTAATAGGCTTAGGTTGTTTGAAATCGTTGCAAAAAGTATAACTCCTACATACAGACTCCATTCTCGAATATCTTTATATTGACGGGTTCATATTTGTGATACCTTCAATTATCGTTTAGATTGTTTCGGTTAACAATCAACTTATTTGAATTTCGATTTTTGGTCTGCACTAATGTGCTGAAACTTCGAAAAATCATAACTTCGTTTCACAAAATGTCAGATTTCGACGTTCTTTATATGCATACTCTCGGTTTAACGACTACTATGAATCTAGTTTAGATCTCTTAGGCTAAAAAGTGATTTATAAAAAATTCACCTTTTACGATCCATAGAGTCGCACGGTTAAATCGCGAAACTTCGAAGGATCATAACTTCTTCATACGAAGTCAAATTTGAGCGTTTATATATCTACGGAAATCGTATTTATGTTTCCTACATGTTTATGATAATTTATTTGGCTAAAGAGTAATATATTTCTACTTAGAATTTTATAAACACTTGTTTATATTGAATCATATGGAACGGTAAAAATGAGGTGTTACCATTAAAATTAATACATGGTTTCAATCTAATTATAAGAACTTGTTTGAATTAGGTTAAGAAGGCTAAGTTTAGTTCAAAGATCTTATTTTGATCAAACACTTTGATGAATGGAAAATGTTAGACCATGTTAGTGTTTTCAAGTACTAACTTAATATATTCTGACTTAACTTCATTTTGTGATCGAATTCATGACACATAGTATACCGCATAATCAAAACTCTTCTAGTATACCGGGCTTTTGACTTAAAAGTCCTTAAGTTTGTCAGATTTTGTTGGCTTTGTCCCTATGACGGCTTTTTGTTCTTTAATGCCCAAAATTTTCCAAGTTTTTTTCATTTTTGCCCTTGCTACCTATAATAGTAGGTGTCTAGGGACAAAACCGACAAAATTTAACAAATTTAAGGACTTTAATGTCAAATTTGGAAAACATACTTAGGATAAAAACATATAAGATTTATAAACTTGATGGTTTTCTTGCAAATTTGAAAAACATAGGTAAAACATCAAAGATTTGTAAACTTGAGGGTTTTCTTGCAAATTTGAAAAACATATTTAGGGTAAAAACATCAAAGATTTGTAAAAAGGAAAAAACTAAAAAAAAAAAAAAAAAAAAAAAAAAAAAAAAAAAAAAAATTGCAAATTTTGGATAGACAAAATTGCAAAAATGGTCCCTGTGGTTTCTTATTTTATGTGGTTATGGTCCAAACGTTTGAAAAGTTGCAGATTTGGTCCTTTTCAACAAGTTTTATTGTGGTTTTGGTCCCTCATCCGTTAAGTTTAACTGGTTGGCTGTTAACTTTTTTAAAATGACAATTTTACCCTTAGGGACCATTTTCGCAGTTTTGTCTTTTACCATACCATAAGGACCATTTTTTCATAAGTTCTTTTTTATTTTATTGAAGTATTATATATTAATAAATATTATTTTTAATATATAATATTATATATTAATAAATAATTTTTTATGGGATTATTAGTTTATTATAGTTGTTTTTTTTGGGGGAACGACTATAGTTGATTTTCTTTTTAATTTTTTTTTGTTTGAGTAATTCTTTTTATTGAGCTATTATATATAAATACATATAGTTTTTAATATATATAATTTATATCATAATAAATATTATATTATTGGATTATTAATTTCTTTTAGTTAATATTTTTAATTCTTTTTTAATTATTTTTATTGGATTATTTCTTTTATTTCTTTTAATTTATTATTTTCTTCATATACTAAATATTGTTTTATTGGATTATTAATTTATTTTAGTTAATTCTTTTTAAAAAAATCGACGTAATTATTTTTTATTGAATTATTGTATATCAATACATATAGTTTTTAATATATAATATTTATATCATAATAAATATTATATTATTGTATTGTTATTATCTTCTAGTTAATTTTTGTAATTTGTTTTTTTTAAACTACTTTTTGTTGGATTATTACTTTTAATTTATTATTTTCTTCATATATTAAATATTATTTTATCGGATTATAATAGTAGTTCTTGTAAATTTTATTGGTTCCACCACAAACTCATGGGATACGCAAAATCGTGGTCTCTCATCATCGAAATCGTTAGGATCGTTGCCAAACAATTTCATTTCATCTAGCTTATGATGAGAAACCATTGGGAAAATACCACCACCATCACTCGGTCACCACCACCACTTATAAATGTTATCGGGGTTTGTTGCGCATTATGTGGGATATGAAGGATTCCATTGGATTATGAAGAGGTTGTCGCAGGTGGCTACCAACAACGCTAGGTGGAATAGGGTATAATATCTATGGAACCTCCGATAAGGGTGTTTGGAGGTGATCCTGCTAATTTTTGACGATGATAATCGACACTTTTACGTATTTCGGCGACTTTGTGGTGAAACTAATAAATTTAAAAACAGTTAATAGTATACATTCAAAATAAAATAATAATCCAATAAGATAATATTTATTATATTAAAAAAATAATAAATTAAAAGTAATATTTCAATAAATTAATAATTCAAAAAAAAATTACAATAATTAATAATCCAATAATGTATTATTTACTATGATGTAAATATTATATATTAAAAATAATATTTGTTGATATATAATAATCTAATAAAAAAGAATTGCTCCAACTAAATGAAATTATAAAAAGAGTCAACTAAAAGAAAATAATAATCCAATAAAATACTGTTTCGTAATATGTAATAATCCCATAATATAATATTTATTATGATATAAATATTATATATTAAAAACTATATGTACCGATACATAATAATTCAATAAAAAAGAATTACTTCGACAAAAAAAAAATTAAAAAAAATTAGCTAAAATAAATTAATAATCCAATAAAACAACATTTAGTATATGAAGAAAATAATAAATTAAACGTAATAATACAATGAAAAATGTTTAAAAATTATAAAAATTAACTAAAAAAATTAATAATCCAATAATATAATATTTATTACGATATAAATATTATATATTAAAAACTATATGTATTGATATATAATAATTTAATAAAAAAGAATTACTCCAACAATTTTTAAAAAAAAAAAAAAATCAACTAAAATAAATTAATAATCCAATAAAAAATATTTATTAATATATAATATTATATATTAAAAATAATATCTATTAATATATAATACTTTATTAAAATAAAAAAGAATATATGCAAAAATGGTCCTTATAGTATAGTAAAAGACAAAACTGTGAAAATGGTCCCTGGGGTAAAATTGTCATTTTAAGGAACTTAACGGATAAGGGACCAAAACCACAACAAAACTTGTTGAAAAGGATCAAATCTGCAACTTTTCAAACGTTTGGACCATAACCACATAAAATAAGAAACCACAAGGACCATTTTTGCAGTTTTGTCTTTTGGATATTAACAAACAAAAAATCATCACAGGGACAAAACCAACAAAAATTGACAAACTTAAGAACTTTTAAGTCAAAAACCCTATACCACATAATCAAAACTCTTCTATTATTAAGTTACATATTTTTAATTGCATGTGTTTAGTGTTCAGTTTTGTAAGTTCAAACAAATCCTTTATTTTGTAACTCATATATTTTACACAAAGAGGTAAAAACATTTGATCCATGCCTATGTGGTTCAACCCTACTTGAATTATATTACTTTTTTAAGTACAAAGTAACGGTGTATTTGGAGTTAATTTTGTGCCCTTTTACTTTTTAGGTTTAACACACTAACACATATTTTCTTTGAAAAAAACATATAAAAAAAGAAGACTCGAGGCTAAACTATTGTGGATATTTTTAACATATCCTAAACCAAACCATTATCCTCAACAAATCCAATATTTCAATAGTCCACACCTATTTCCCAATGAGCCTAGGTCATAGTAATGCTAGTCCGCAATATCATTTAAAATGTTAGGTATTGGACTAATTATATATAAATGTTGTTTTAAGTTATATATGGATATAAAAATAAATAATTGTAGAAAAAATATATATGAAATTATTAATTATATACAAAATTATCTTCTTAACTCATATCTTACAAACGATGTGGTTCGCCACAACTCATAAAAGTTTAAGACTTGACATTGCTGCAAAATCACGTTTATTGTTATTTAGAACTTTGCTAAATACATAGGCGGATCTAGTATACATCTCGGGGTAGCCTAGGATGCCCCTCAAAAAAATTTAAGTGGGGTAATTTTTTTCGGAATTTTGTTTTCTTGTTGTATATTACGCGAATTTTTCTATCGGGATACCCCTTTACTTGTTGGGATATCCATTTACTTTTACCTCGACTTCGTCACTGAGTTGTTTTTAACTATTATTATGATTTTTTAATTTAGATCAATATGTTTAAGGATCATATAATCTTAATCTTATTAGGAGTGGGTTATGACTTCAGAAATTAATATAAGTTTTTATTTAAAATTATTTTTAGCTATTATTATAGTTAATTAATTTAAGAATAATTTATTTAAATTTTTTTGTTTTTGGTCTTATTACTATATGAATTAATTTTCATTGTAACTTAAACATATATTTTTAATTTTATGTTAATTATAACTATTGTAGATTTTAATTAATTAAAAACTAAATGTTTGGAAAATTTTCATTAATATAAAAAATAAGGTTTTGTCAAAGTTTTGTTACACATTTTAGGTTAATCAATTTAGATATATCTATTTTTTAAATCATATAGAAGGCTTTATGGTCTAGTGGTATATTATATTTAACTGTAAGAATCACTTTCCTATTTAAAAACATGTTATTCTCTAAGAAAGAAATTTATAAAAATGCATATATTTGTTGTTCTAATCAAAATCCATGTATATATTGCTCATTCATTTGGACACATGATATTTTTTAAAATTTTTAAATTTTCTATTTTCCACTTGTCATTTTATTGTATTTTTTATTTTATTAAATTAAAATTCCATATTTAATATATAAGGTAATATATATAAGGTATTTATTAGAACGAGTTTATATATGTAATGTATTCAATAATTTAAAGTCTCATTAATTTTAATAATTCAATTTTTTTTTATTTTTCTTATAAATTCAAAATTTTCAAATTGTTAAAATTTTATATTTAATTTTTTTAAAATAAACTGATATAATAAATAGATCTCACACCTACTTGAATAATATTAAATAATTTTTATATTTGTAAGTAAAGGAAGAATCCACATGTCCAAGAGAACTCTGAGGTTCTAGTCTTTAAAGCCTCCGGGTTTAGTCTGGTTAGGTTTCCTTGTGGGGTGTTTATGGGCTTATCCAGGTTATTGTATTAGACCCAATTTTCTCTTTATATATTGTATGTGTAAATCATACGACCGTGTCGTCCGGAATAAATAAAAAATATTTTTAGTTTATCTGCAAACATAGCACAATTACCAAATCGTATCATATGAACCATATTAATTCTTTTGTCCTTAAACAAGATTCACATCTTTACTATGAGTGTTTGTCGTTAATATCCCTAACTTGTATGTATATATTTATGTATGTAGTGCGTACGATGATAGAGAATGCCATTGAACATCTATCTATGAAATGAACAATCAGATCTTTATAGTAACGACTATCTGATGGTTAATCTAACTGTTCTTTAATTACTTCTATTTATAAGTTGAAACGCAAAAATAGTCTGGGCCTTTTTTCGTTTTAGCCTGGCAAATTGTATATTTGGTTTGCTAACAAAAATAAATGTCAAACATTTTCCTTAGGCCCAATACCATTGGTCCAGTCCATCCGTCCACTAACCAGTTAATTTATTAATTTTATCATCCAGCATGTTATATTGGGGGATCCATACGTCAAGTTGAGTCTAGACATCTAGTAAATTAACGATTTAATCAACTCTAAAGTTCAATAATTTGGAAAAAAAAAAGGTGCATGTTTGTAAATAGTTAATAACCGTGCTTTTTCAAAAGTGTTTCAGATTATTTGGTAAAAATAGTTGACCTTCATTGTATCATCTCATCCGTATTTTGATTTAATACAAAATACTACTAAACTATTTTCGAAATATGTTTTCTATAAAATCAAGAAGATACACCAATCAACGCCTACATCTTTGCGATAAGAGACACTTTTTGATAGTAGAATGTATTAGCATGGAGATATTTATGTATAACTATATTCCTTTTTGTATAGCCTTGTATATGCTCGACCCTTTTCCATTACGACCCATTTGTATTTGTTGTAATAATATATAGTTTCCAACCGTAATGAGAATAACCAAGGGATTGCATTTGAGTATTATGGTATAAGAGCCTTGATTAATTCTCCTAAATTTCTTTCGTCGACAAAGACTCCTCTGAGAAACCATTTGACATCACTACCATACACACATATGTTCTGGTCACCCTTGACCTTGAATCCATGAACTACGATTCCTGGAGCGCCCTCTTTCAAGCTTTCTTTGCCAGTTTCGACCTGCAAGATCCCATACAAGATCCCTCACCGACCACTATCACTTCTCAATGGGAGAAGCTTGATGTTCCCTTGAAGTTGTGGCTCCACGGGACTCTCTTTCAGTCCTTACTCAACACAGTTCTCAAACCAGATGACTCGGCTCGGGACGTTTGGAACACACTCCAAAACCTCTTCCATGACAATAAAGATGCACGTGCAATGTACCTTGACCAAGAACTTCGCTCTTGACATTGGTGATATCACCGTGGCAACCTACTATCAAAAGATCAAGCTTATGTTCGATCAGCTCTCCAACATTGGTCGAACCGTTCCCGAGAAAAACTTGGTCATTTATATGATAAATGGCTTGGGTGAGAAGTTCTTTAGGATTTTCGGAATCATTTATCATCATCGTCTTCTTCCTACCTTCAGCGAGGCGCGTTCCATGCTACTGTTGGAAGAAACCATACTTCTTCGACCACATCGTGCTCACCAAGCTAACCAACGAGGTCACAAATCATCTCCAACAACCATTTACTCTGGCACCGATAAATCTCCTCGCCAACTGAACCATTATCGTGGGGACAATGACCGTCGGCGTAACCAGCCGCAAGACTGACGTGGGGGAGATCGCAAATAGAATGACCGTCGACATGGATATGGGAATGATCGGAGTCAGTCAGAACGTTAACATAACAAAATAAGCAGCGATGAAAATTATGGTCTTCCTCCATAGGCAACGCGATATCCCGTTTACCCTCTATGCGTTGCTCCTAACTAACAATAGGCTTGGGCCTTCAATCAACCTCTTCAACGACAACCTAATAATGTTGGTCCTCCAAGACAGAATAAATAGCATCAACAACATGTCTAACAACCTGTTGCCTTTCATTCGAGCTGGCCTAATGGTGATAACAGATCAGCGGATCAGGATACTTCACACCCTCATGCTTTTCAAACCATAAATTTGCAAGATCCAAGCAACTTGGGATGGTTCATGGACACGGGAACCACAAACTACTTATCATAGGATACAAGTAATTTACGTATTGTTTTTAATACACATATTTTTTCATCTATCCTTGTCAGTGACGGGACGTCATACCTATTTCCAACACGAGACATGACATTCTTCCAACTCCTTATCTCAAAAAATCCACACTCGACTTGAGGAGAGTCACGAAGAATCTAGGAAGTCGGTGGGATGAGGATTATTTGCGTATGTTATTATCATGTGTATGATTACTTTCTATAATGGTGATGAGCACGCATGGAGAAGGTTTAGGTTTTGGTTCAGGCTCTGGTGATGAGCCAATTGGTGGGAGGACTATCAGGGTTCTGAGTTCGCTATGGATTGAGGGGATGGAAGGTGTCTTCCGAATAGTCCCTATCCTATAGGAGCCAAGGTTCGGTTTGCCTTGGATCTCTTGCATTATGTGGCAAGGAGTTGTTGGGAATTGACTGAACAATCTATTACGCTTACTGAGTTGGAGACTATGTCTTGGGAAGAGTTTGTGACCCGGGTTAGGGCGGAGGTTGTGCCAACTATCGTAGTGCAGCCATTGGCAAGGGAGTTTGTGAGCATGCCATGGTGAAAAACCTTGAATGATGTGATTACTAGAGCTCGTGAGCGGGAGATTGATCTGGAGCACCTCGAGAAGAGGAAGGCATAACAGATTCATACCGCAGTGGGCCAAACGAAGAGGCCCATGACTCAAGATTCGCGTTTGGGAGACCAGCATGGACGGGGACGTTATGCTAAGTGTGGGAGGACCCATTGAGATGCTGTCGGGAGATAGGGAGGGGATGTTTCAGTTGTGAACATATGGGTCATTTTAGTAAAGATTGCCCTCGAGAAATGGTTTCGATATGTTTTCACTGCAACCAAGTGAGCCACAAGAAGGTTGATTGTCCGAATTTGATGAGAGGAGTAGTGAGGACACATGCTCCAGCCAATATAAGGATTATTGATGGTCGCGAGGACAGGGTGGAGGTTCCTGTGGGGAGGAGTCGAGCATTGCAGTCCCAGGCTGAGGGGATCCGAGTTCCATCAGCTGACATCGTAGGTTTGTGTTGTAATCAGTTCCTTCGTGCTCTTATGAAATGTGTTTATGATTTTATGTTTGTGTGTGAGACACTATGTCTGGTCTATCTATGTCTCCACCTAGAAATTGACTTTTCTACATGATGGTCTTGAGAATCTCTATACACCATTTTGCATACCGAGAGCCATACTTAGAGGAAGATTGAGGATTTTGTTTGGGATATCAACTATCGGATCAGCATGTAGGATTAGCACAATGGATCAGAGGGGATGTAGTGCAAGTTCGTTAGGTCATTGGGATTCAAGATAACTATAGAGTGTAAAGAACTGGTCAGAACGTGGGTGCAAATGATCCGTTTCCAGGTTCATGTCTTCAGAAATTATGAGTGGGGTCTTCGCCTTAGGAGCTCTTAATAAAAGACCTTATGGAAGCTGGATGTCCCCTTTTAGGACAACAAAGACAGAATTCAATAGCACTTGTGTCGCTCAGATGTCAGTTGATTGTTGACAGACTTGAACCGATTACTACTGCTAGTAGGGCAAGAGCAGTAGTGAACCATCACTCCAGAGTGTGAGTGATGAATTGACCACATGAGTTTGTTCAGATGTTGAGATTGACAATCGAATTTTAAATGGACTTGGTCATCATTGAGATATCAAGCAATTAAGATTGTAAATGAACCAACAAACATGAATAATGTTTGTTTTTCTTTTTGTGTGTTTAAGTTTAAATGTACATATGAAGGAACATATACCATATGTTTATGTATATTCTTTTTTGTTTACAAAATAAGTTTGTATATGTTTGTTAACTTTGTTGCACAAACATGTTCATACATAAATAGATGAATGGTTAAGCATAAATAATAAACTGCATATTCACAGTTTAAATCATTCATAATCTAAAAATAATTATCCGATAATCTCAATTCTAGTTTCTAAACATGTTTTATTAGACCATGGAAATAAATAAAACTAAATAACATCTTAGTAGTTCGTTGTATTTGGATAAATTTATAATTCAATGAGAAGTATAACACTTTATCTACATACAAAGAATTTATGATTTAAAGGGGTTGTAGACATGCATAAAATGCATATCAATGTTGTGCGCATGGATAAAAATATTATGTACTTAAGGTTTAATAAAGTATCATTCTATCGTGTTATTTTTAAATATATGTTAAAAATCTGTAAAAATATTTTTGATTTCTTTTCAGTGTTAGAAAATGCTTCTTGTTTGTTTAGACAAATGAAATGTATAAGCGGAAAATAAATAATATATTACATTACAAATATCTATTAAATTCATGCAACCAACTATAATATATCAGTAACAATGGATTGTTGGAAACTTTTGTCAATCAGAAAATCAACCATCTTTCTTTCAAACACTTTTATGGAGTGGGGGTGGCAAAAGAAGACGGAGACGCTTTTTATAAAATAATGTTATTTTTTCTAATTGGAGTTTTTTCTTTTCTTTTGTATGAGTTCTTCCTACCCAATCTAGAAACTGTTAAAATCAAGTTGGAAAACTAATGATAACCAAAGTCATTTGGTTTATGGTGTCGATAAGTTAAATAACATGTTGCCTACAAAATATAATATAATACTATTACGGATTTGTAGCATCTTATTTTGAATTATTTGTATTATAATAGTGTGTTTTTAATTTTTTTTCCCTTGTTAAAACTTAAACGTTAAAAGTTATATTCAATTATAATATTATTTTCTAAAATAAAGATTTTAATTAAAATCTTATACTTTTAGAAGTCTGTTCAGTTATATTAATAAAAAATTATTTTGTACCCAATATTTACGACACATAATCTAATATATACATATATTTCTACACAATGAAAAATGACTTTTTTTCGTAAGAGAAATTTAACAACCTTTTTAGAACTTTTTTTGTAGTGGGGGTGGCAAAAAGTGGGGGACTATTTCTATAACATATAAAATAATAAAAATATCCTTTCCTAACCATGAAACAAGCTACAGCCTACAAGGTTATATGATTAAATTATTTAATGTGAAAAAAAAAGATATAAGATTGTAAGTATTCCAACCAAGGCCGGCGGTGACCCGTGAGGATGTGTCGGGTGTGTGACTGTATATGGATTTGAGGCCCAATTTTCGGATTATTTGCATTGTTTTTTTTATTATTATTTCTTTTGTCGAGCAATTGAATTTTTATTAAAAAATTAGCAAAAAACTAGCGAAATAACAATTTCAGGGAAATAGCAATTAACGTATTTTTGATCCAATTACTCCAAAAGGCTCATTTGCATAGTAACTGTTTATGTATTATTTATGTATTATTTATAATCAATAGCAACTAGGAGTGTTCATTTGGATGGATCGGTTTAATCCGATCCGATCAAGTGAATCCAAAATAATTTTGGTTTTCAAAACGTAGATCCATATAGTCCAAACTAAATTCAAATCTGATCCGATCCAACCAAATTATAATTCGGTTGGATCGGTTTTTTACAATTCGATTTTCAAGAATCAAGATATTTCAACAAATATATAACTTTAGTATTAACTTACTCTATAATATAAACTAAAAAATATTGTTTATTTAGTTGTGAACTAAAATTTATAAATAACTATCAAGAAAAATATATTATAGTTTACTATTTTATGGACAATTTTTTTTTTTGATAAGAAGTACATATTATAGTATTATAATAGATGAAAAATTTTAATATATTAAAAGAATAATTTAGTAAGTTTATAATTTATTAAAGATATCTATTAAAAAGAACAAAATAATAAATTGTAATTCGGTTTTTTGGACTATTCGGTTTTTATTTTATAAACCAAAACCAATCCGAAATCCAAAATAATAATTCGGTTTTGCTAAAAACCAATCCAAAAATCCGAATATCCGAACCAAATAGTCAAATCCAAATTGTCCAATTGGACAATTCGGTTTTTATCCAAATAGTGAACAATCCTAATAGCAACTCATTTTGTATAAATAAACCGAAACCAACAATTCTAATATATATTGTTTGTTCGTACTGTAATGGAAGTCTAGTTAATGTACAAAATCTTATAAAATATTGCCTAAATTATAGAAAATAACTACGTAATACTTTTGTTTATCTTTGTCTTTATCTTATTGATTATGCCCACGTAGGCATTAAGACGGGTTGTGTGCCATTCAAATGGTAGGTTGTACCAAAAAAAAAATTCTTACTTTTTTGTTAAAAATTAACAAGGAAAATGGCATGAAGCTTTCCTTAGTCTTTAAAAGATTAAAAGGCGTGGATTGTGCATTTGTGCTTCATTTCATATACAGGCAAGTTGGGTTTCAAATGGCAACCATGGATTAAAAATGTATATTATGGCAAAATGATGTGATGTCATCATAAAATGTAATTGTCATAAATATGTCACAATATTGATCGTATTTATTATATCCCTTTTCATAATAATAACCAAGATATGATGACAAAAGAGTTTCTAGTCTTTTCTCTTCTAATATGATATACGAAATTTTGACAGTGATTAGTTGTCACCAAGATCATGCAAATAGTGTTTCAATACAGCCAATCCAGATATATATAAGGTACAAGTACCAAAGTTCATTTCTTGAAACACAAGGGTTTTATGAAAGAATATGAAAATCATATTTGATAAAATAAAATATTTGTTAGCCTAACATATGAATTTGAACACAGGATCTTTAAAGGATCATGACAAAGTCTTATATTAATATTTGTTTGATTATGTTTTTTTGTCTCTCTTTCCTTTTTGTATATCTAAAAGAGAGGGAATTTATATTGACAAGAATTATGAAAAGGCTAACTCAATCTAAAACAACCCCACCATGGATTCCAGCCATCCAAATCCAATATCAAACAGATTGAGGATAATGGAATATTGACCACCCCACTTTCTTGGAATATTACATATTGACTCCTCTAACTACCTGGATTTACCATATAGCCCCTTACAAGTTGGATCACTAAGTTTTCCCCCTTTAACTCTTGATAATCACACTTTTGTAAGTTTCAAACATACAAAAGTCCTGGTTTTTCCTTATAGAAACATCAACATATGAATCATGTCTTCATATATGATAGTATGACATGATATTAAAATCAAGGAAATACAATTTCCAATATAAGTTGTCAATGAACCGGGCAATCTATAAATTAAAAGAAATAAAAGAATTAGTTACATAATGATTTACTATGAACAAATTCCAGATGCAACAATAAGCATGCGTGCCGAAACATTTGACTAACTTCTATCCTACACAATTTCATGTGCACGAGAACCGCAGATCTCCCATGGCGTGCAACCAAAGAAAAGGAAAGGAAAAAAAATAAAATAAATAAGATAAAAATCACAGTTTGCATGCTAATTAAATACAAATATTGCAAAAGAAAATAATTTCTTACAAATTTCTAGCAATTTAATTAGCATTATCATGATTTATTTGACTGAACGACCGTCCAACTAATAGGAAAGAGTGTTAAATTTTTATCTTGATTGTTATGTTATATTCTTCACAAAAATATTTAAATTTTGAGAAACGTACGTGTATTATGGGTTTAAGAAAGTTATTGAGAAAATAATAATTTGTATCGACACCAAATCAAATGATAGTAATAAAATATTGTAACAAAGTATCAAACGTAAATCCTAATAAACTTATCAGTCAAATTCTAGAAAAAACATATTTTCGTAATATAATAATTTATTTGTAATTAATAAGACTCAAATATAATAATAATAATATAGCTATGATTGGTTTTATTATTGATCAATTGTTTAAAGTAAACAATAAATTGTAACAGTGCACGGATAACTAATTATAGTTATTAAATTTAATTAATATTTTATAGACACAATAACTATTTGGTTTAAACTTATATAAAAGAATACTATAATTTGTTGGACATAGTAAAATTTAGAAAATAAAAGTATTTTGTTATGTCAATCTAGCAAGTGTAAGGCGGTACTAACTAGGTCTGATAATTAGATTGGATTCGGGTTGACAGGTCACGAGTTGACGGTTCAGAATAGATTGATTCAACCCAACGCATGTAATATATGGGTTGACGGGTTGGAAATATCAATCCAACCAAACTCATATAACCCGTTTAAATATATGAGTTCGCGGGTTCATGTGTAAGTGGTTCATTTCAGGTAACTTTTCACATGTTAAATTTATATGAATTATACACGCCTTTAAATTAATTAATAATTAATATTTTATATTAATTAGAATGAGATGAACAAATAAATATAAATCTAACATAATAACTCAATAATAAAAAAAAATCAACATAAAGTCATAAACTCATAAACATCCAAATGAAATCGAAAACATTCATGCAAAGTGAAATTGTGTCGTATATTCCATTAAATAATAAATAGAATTTTAATTTTTTTAAATATAATATATATAGTTGGATTGGCAGGTTGACCCGCGAACCCAAATAGCCAACCTAACCCAACCTAACCCAACCCATGAAATAAACGGGTTTGTGGGTTGACGGGTTAGAAATCTCAACCAAAACCTATTTATTTTCATTTCGGGTTACGAGTTGGGTCAAAAAAATTTCACCCCCAGAACTAACCTAATTGATAACAATAAAAAATAATAATAACTTAAAAATGTAACATCCCGATGATGAGGTACTTCTAAATTTGGCCATATAAGTGAATTATATTGCATTTTGGTCACTAAGTGTAAGGAAGTGTGAAAAAAGGACCCACAGTGGCAATTTGGTAAAAATGGGAATTTATGAGTACGTTGTGCATATGTGTGTGTGCGCTAAGCGTATTAAGGCGCACCTTAGTACTCGGGGCGTACGTGGATTTCATGCAAACCCTAAATTTAGAGCTTTGGCTCATATTTAAGCAGCCTTATGGACTCATATCCTCTTCTTATCCAACCTCTATCTGTGATATCGTCCCTCAAGCAACCTTAGAGCAAGAGAGAGCAAAGTTTAAGCCTTTAAGAGAGTTTTGGAGTGGTCTTGAAGAGAGAAGAAGGTAGTGAGAAGATCTTGGAGTTGAGAGCACTTTGGATCTGGGATTTCTTCTTGGTTTGCAACATCTTGAAGGTATAAAGCTTGCATCTTTCCCACTTCATCTTGTAGATCTAGGTTTTTGCTCTCTTAAGTCACTTTTTGGTCCCAAAATGATGCTTCATGAACATAACATGTTCTTGACCCATTGAGTTGTCCTTTCGGACCCTTGGAAGGGTCTTCAGTCGTAAAAATGGATTCCAAGTGGTTGGTTTTGCTCCATGCATCATTTAGAAGGTCTTAGTGGATTAAGAGGTTGATTTAAGCACTTAATGGACAAGCAGAGTCATAAAGTTGGAAACTTTATGACTCTTGAGGGTATTTTAGCCATTGAACTGAAAATTGGACGTGAGTGCTTAAACCATTAAGCACTTAATCATTTTTTGGGACTTCTTGAAGTATGCCCCGCGTACTTGGAGTATGCCCAGCGTACGAGGTCATCCACCTCGATGGTGGTCAACATGCATGTACGCCCAACATACATAGGGAGTACGCCTCGCGTACTCACTCTGAGTTGACTCAGTTGACTTAACTGATTTGACCACTTTGACTTTGACTTTAACCAAGTATGACCCTAAGGGTATTTTGGGATTTTGATTGATATTAGCCATTTGGTTGGAATATGTGTCGATTAGAGCTGAGATTCAGAGTCAAGACCTTATCAACTTTTTCCCAGTTTGTGAGGTGAGTTTTCCTCGCTGTACTTGCGGGTCGAACGCAGCAAGGCCGATGTAACATGCTATTTTGGAATTTATGTAAATAAGATTAAATAAAATAAATAAATAAATAAACCCCGGGATGAGAAGTATATTTCATATTATTTTATTGAGACCCTAAATCCATAATAGTTTATTAATGTCAGCCTTGGGAGTAAAATGTTATAAATTCGGGAATTTATGGTTTAAATGGTATCATTTGGACTTGTGTTGAATAGATTTTTGGGAAGCAAGGGCTAAAGGGTAAATTCTGGATTTAGTTTGTAAAGATTTCTGAGGGCAGGGGTTGTTTGGTAAGTTTGGATTTAAATTGAAAAAAATCTTGAGAGGAAGGGCTGATTTTGGAAAAATGGGCAAAGGTTTGAAATGAGACACAGGATTAACCCCGTATCTTTTTTCCCTCTCGTTGTGGAGATACAGAACCTGTGACATCCCCAAAATCACGGCCAGAAAAGACCGGTTTGTTTATGCTTTGTTTAAAAATCAGAGTAACATTTTAAATAAAAATGTTGCGGAATTTGTCCCAAAACAAAATATGATAAAGATTTATCAAAAGCATTTCCATAGAAATGTATTTCATTAAAAGACTTGGGATGTCATGTTCGTACAGATCAAAAGCATAAACAGTACAATATAAGCCTTACTACATTATTTCATATCTACAGGCCTATATCCGTAATCCCTCGTCCAAACATCATAACTATGCTCAAGCGCCACTACCTGTAATACATAAAACTGAGTGGGTCAGGCTTGGGAGCCTGGTGAGCACATAGGGTTTTCAACCCACAATAAATAAGTTTATTAACTTCATTAAATTAAACAAACCCGATTACCCGTTCCCGTTATCCTCACATTACGTCCCTAAGCATCTATCATAAGGGACCTATCCTAAGGATTATCATCGGGACGGACACTACTGCTAAGGGGATTCCTCAGCAATAAATGTCCTTAAGGCAACCATGTGGGGGATGGAGTACATCTGGTGAGCACACAGTTCAAATAAACACATAGTTCGAATAAACACCTACAGGTTGCGAGCCTGCTAGTGTTCCACTGGACTGTCTAGAATAGTCCGTGGTCGTCATCTATACTCTGCTAGATGACTGGATCATCAATAACATCTATAACGAGGCCTCTCATCGTTTTATCTTGTCACACAGTAACTATTACATCTACCCATGTTTTACCCAACACATTTTGTAGATATAAAATACATATACAGTTTAAATCATTGAAAACATGTATAAAACGTTCATCCAACATAGATAGCAAGTATTCAGATAATATGCACATATAGCACGTAATTTATATAAAATACTTCATATCTATGTGTAAGCTGAAAGTAACTATGCACTCACTTGTTAAAGTGATGATTCCAAAATCGGGCAGCGCTTGCTTCTAATGATTCTATTTTCCTTCGACGAAACCTAGTAGCATTATTATCGCTAAATTTTAGTCTAATATTTACCATGACCAACTATTAGTCTTATTATTATTATTATTATTATTATTATTATTATTATTATTATTATTATTATTATTATTATATAAGCGTTAAACAATATTTTCCAACCACTATGTACAGACAGGGGCCTGACATAAAACACCGGAGGGCAGGACCATTTTGGCATATAGTACTTCTGAAATCCAACAACCCTATGCGGCCCTTTAAACCAGATTCCCCGTACCGCGAGTAGTTAAAAAAAATATTATAACGACACTTATATAAGTTATAATAATAGCTCAAATATTTATTATAAGTTCATAATAACAATACTAATTTTAAATATAAGCTATATTAAAATAAGGTAAGCATAACTTACTTACAAGGGGGGTTTTAGCTAGGAGTCGGTCTCTGCAGGGGCAGAACTTCGTCGCTAAATCTTTCTAAGAAAGATTCATGCAACGCTTCAACGCTCACCTTACTATACTAAACTACAGAAAGAGAAGTCGAATCACGAGGGACCGAAATGCTCGGGGGATAAGGAGAGAAAGACTCTTGAATCAAGAGAATGATGCAAGAAATATGAGAGCCCAAGGCTCTTATTTATACTAATTGAATTTTTAAAAACTACCCTCCATAATTACTTAATGACCTTTTAGTTATATAAACAACTAAATACCCCTCTATAATACTATTTTAAATGGATTTAATGATATTTGTACTAAACTAATGTCGAAAGAACTCAACATTAGTCTTATAATGACTGCATCGTCGATACCTTTCTAATGATATATACATATGTATATATATGTATACGTATACATGATTTATACTTTATTTTAATACGTAAATATGCTATTATAATTTGTAACTCGTTCATACGAACTCCGTTTTTGACGTACTTTATATCCACGCGTAGGTGGAGACGTACTCTACAACTTTCGTTTAGACTCCGTCGGCTAATTTTGACTTTATTTTTAAAGTTATATTTTTAACAGGCCAGGACAGGATTGGCCCATTAAAATCTCATAACTTCTTTATCCGATGTCCATTTTCGTCTGTCTTTTTATCGTTACGCTACTAATAACGAGATCTTCGATTCTCGTTTAGGTTGTGTCGGCAAAAAATTAATCGATCTAAAATTCGAATTTTGGGCTGTACACCGCTAATCCGAAACTTCGAAAAATCATAACTTCTTCATACGAAGTCAGATTTGGGCGTTCTTTTTATCGATGTTCTTAGTTTAACATATTCTACGACTTTCGTTTAGAGCGCTAAGGCTAAATCTCGCTCTATCATAAATTTACTATTTACGCTTCCCGGTGCCGTGCCGGTTCCGACGCGAAACTTCGACGGGTCATAACTTCTTCGTTATAACTCGGATTTTGGCGTTCTTTATATGTACGGAAACCTTGTGACATATTCTACAACTTGGTTAAGATTATTTACTCTAAATAATCTTTTTGTCGAAAAGTCGTTTTCGACCCCTATTGCCTCTAAATTGACTAGCCCGGATCTGTGGGCGTTACAGAACCCTAAACCCAACTCGTTTCTTTCATCCGCCACCACCTTGGAAGCCTTCTCAGCGCCACCTGCAAGCCAAGTCCGAGTGCCACCATTTTTGTTGCCACCTCGCCATCGAAGCGCCACCACCTCATGCCTTGCTACTGGATGTTATGGGCAACCGGAGAATCGCCAAGGGAGTTCGAAGCAGTGTTCGTCGTGTGTGGGTCGTGTGCCACCAGAAACACTTGGTAAGTTCACCCACAACCCATCTTTCCTCTCTCTCTATCTCTCTGTCTCGTTCTTTTTTGTGGGTACGATGCCGAAAGCGTCACTGCCGACGCCGGTGGCTGTGGGGCCGCTGTGTGCGTTTTTCCGGCGATGTCTGTCGCCTAGGCGGTGGCTGTATGGTTGTATATTTGAGTGTACTTGTTGATTGTTACATGTATGGAGATTATATGCGTGTTATTTGGCCAGAAACCCACTGCCACCACTTGTTGCCGCCTGCCAACGCGTGGGTGGCTGTATGTGTGCCGTTTGGTGTGTGTGAGTACGTTTCCTTTATGTTAGGGTTGTTGATTGGGTGATTTGGCCGGAGAAAAGTCAAGGAAAACCACCACCACCACCGTAAGGGGGTGGCTGTCGCCGTGAGCCGCCGTTGACCACCACCGCCCGAGCTGGCAGTGAGTGGTGCTTGACATAATGAAACCCGAATCGGCCCAATAGCTTGATCTTGGACTTCATTGAATTGTGTTTTGGTTGCTAACCCTAATTAGGGTTTAGAAAACCCTAATTTTGGAAATGATAGTTTGGGATTTGCCGGGACCCGCGTTTGGACTATTAGACTGGAATTTTGAATTATGTCCGGCTACATTTTAAGAATGGTCTAGTAGAGTGATGGACTTAATGGGTTAATTCCTTAATGGGTTAAGTAAGAACACTTAACCCTACTCGTCATTTTATGTGCAAACCCTAATTATGATTGGGATTCAAGTTGGGCCTTTCTTTTGGGCTTTGGTGTTTGGATTCTTGTTGGGCCATCTGAGAACAAGTATATGGACTATTATATTTGATACGGGCCTTAAGTTAAGGACCATGTAAGGGGTTTGGGCCTAATTTGAAAACTTGGGCCATAATTAGGCCTTGGTTGATTATTTGATTTTTGGGCCTTTAGAGTAAGAGTTGGGCCTTAGTCTTGGACCAAGATATGTTAGGGGTAAATGGTCTTTTTACCCCAAGTGTGTACTTATGGTTATGCATTGGAACCCGATTGTTAACTGGGTTTATTTGATGTTGACAGTTCAGGAATCTGCCAGCCGGCAACCAGCAGCCAGGGATCGTCTGCAGTGCGAGGTGAGTTTCCTCCTGGTTTGAACGGGTCGAAGGCACCAATGTCGGACCGTGTAGTTTGTATGTTCTTGATAGGAACACGGAGGGTGGGCGGAGCCTGTATCTCATTATTACCTGAGTATAGATATCAGTCAGATTGTTGGATTGCTATACTTGTTGTCTGTGTCATACTTGTTTGTGTTGTTAGGAATGTGAGTGTGGGCGGGTCCCGTATCTCATAGATAGTTGAGTGTGGGTAGGGCTTGTATCTTATAGAATGATTTGAGTATGTATATAGGACTGATTGATAGATTTTGCTATACTTGTTGTTTATGTGATACTTGTATGTATGTTCAGTAGTTGAGTGTGGGCGGGGCCCATATCTCATAGTTAGTCGAGTGTGGGCGGGACCCGTATCTCATAGTTAGCCGAGTGTAGGCAGGGCCCGCATTTCAAAGTCAATCAAGTGTGGGCGGGGCCCATATCTCGTAGTTAGCCAAAAGTGGACGAGGATCGTATCTCATAGTCAGCGGAGTGTGGGCGGGGCCTGTATCTCCTAGACAACGGAGTGTAGGCGAGGCTCGTATCTCCTAGTTAGCTGAGTGTGGGATGGGCCTGTATCTCCTAGTAGCATGATTATTTGTATGGTATGTGGTAGTTCAGGGAGACTCACTAAGCTTCGTGCTTACAGTTTTTAGTTTTGGTTTCAGGTACTTCCGGTAGCAAGGGGAAGAGCTCGTGATGATTGCAGTGTACACACCATTTGATTAGCCTAGGATGTTTATACTTTGATATATTTGACAGATGTATATGATATTTCGAGAAACAATGACTTATGATTTTTATGTGATGATTTGATAATTATGGTTTTGTTAATGATTTAAAATGAAAATTTTAGATTGTATTTTTGGGATGTTTCAGCCGACCCTTTGGATTTGATATCTTATTATGTCATAGTATGTTATAGTGCTATAGTGATCCGTTAGATCTGTATCTTGGTATATAGGATGATGCTATGCTTGGTGATCTGTAGATCTGTCTGACTATCTGTAGACTGTTTATATGTTTATCTGTTATATGTACACATATTTGGTTGGTGGTTGAGGCTTTACTGCTTTGCGCGTAAGCCAACAGGCCGGGAGCATACCAACCCGATGGTTGATTGGGTCCGAGGGTATTCCATCATGAGGATGACAGGACTCATTGTATATTGGCATTCCAACCTGATGGTTGATTGGGTTTGTGGTATTCCAACCCGATGGTTGATTGGACCCAACATGTTGTTATTGTATATGTTATATGTTTATGTATTGGTACTTTGGGGGAACTCACTAAGTGTTGACTTACAATTTTGGGTTATGTTTCAGGTAGTTTGGATGACCACGAAAAGACGAATGTGTTGACCATACACATCCAATGACTTATGATTTTGGGAGACTCTGATGTTTGAAAATGTTTTGAAAACTATGATTGTAAAAAATTTATGAATTTTTGTTGTTTTAAAAGTTTAAACTTCTTGTGCTCTTTATGGGTGTTAAAAAAACACACACACACACACACACTAGCGTGTATTTGACAACTTTTTTTTGTTTTACCTCTTAATTCCTATGTTTTGTTGGTGGAAGAAGATGGAAGTTTGTTTGTATTTGTGCTTGCTAATTTGGAATATGAAGGTTATGTACATTCTAAATTGGATGGAGGTATAGAGCTCCGTCAAAAATGGTTTAATGTATGTTAATTTGGAGATTGAATGTTCTTTGATAGCTTAAATGTAATCGTATTACAAATGGTTATTTGTCTACTAATTTGAAGACTAAATGCTCTACATATGTTAATTTGAAGACTAGATGTTCTTCGTTATTTTTTATACGAGTATTGACATGAAAATATTAAATCTCAAAGAAATCTAATAAGATTATTATGAATATTTACATTAAAATGAAATTAGATTTACAACTCATAGTTTGTGAGCTGTTTTTCTATATAATTTTGATATACATTTTACTAACAAATAATTGTTAGGAAAATATAACCCAAAATTATACAAAAGAACAAAAGCATAAAGTTCTTGATTGAAGCCTGTGTTTAACATAGTTTCCTTAAAACAAATTCGTCTTATATGAGTGTTTGTTTCCTATGATACAATAATGGAAAACAATTCTTCTAGATTGTCCGAACCCTCACTTGGCCCGGATTATACCTTGGTTGCAGCAAGAGAGAAAAGATGAAGCAGAAGCGTAAGAGAGGAAGATATTGATTTTTTTCATTTGGTGTGTTTAACCAGTCACATAGGGATTGTATATATACTACCCAATGTAATCGATGTCATTAAAACGGAATCGTAACTGTCACAATTAAATAAGAGAAATAATCAAAGAATCAAAACCGAAATCTATGATTAATAGCTCTTAATTCGTTTTTATAACAGTTAACCAAAAAGAAAAAAAATGCAAAAAGGTCTTTGAACTTTTCTGGTCGACCAGTGGTGCATTCGTGTCCGCAGGATGCACGCTCGCACACAAGTTCAATGGCCCGCATTTGTACCCCCTGCGTGCGCGCGCAAGAGAGAGCCTTAACTCCTTTATCTTCTCTTCAATTGCCTTACTTTGACAAGTAATTTCTCATTCATTTTTAATCCGTTTTGGACGTGTGATATATCGAAACGTAGATATCATGGAGGAGAACACAAATATATAATCAATAACTCGTTTTGACTATATTTAGAGTATTAAATTTGTGCTCAAAACGGAGAAAATCCATTTTTGGAAATTAATAAAATTAATTTTCCAACAATAACAAGAAAAAATATATATTTTTTTTCGTTGATCTGAAATTGCTTTAACGTTTCTTCAAGTTTCAATGTTGAAAAATGAAAACCACAACAACAATAGAAACAATAACAATTATGAGCCACAAAGAAATATAGAAAGATCAAAACGAAAACGTTTATGAAGTACAATGAATTTCTTTTAAAAATGTAGATTTTTTCCGAAAAATAATTGTCAATACCGGTAAACCTGTTCAAAATGATAAGAACGAAAAAAAATACAAATTTGTGATGATTTATTAGAAAATCAATAGAAAATAGATTTAAACAAGAAAAAAAACAGAAAATCAATTTTTTTATTATGATATTAACCAAAAAATCTTCGATTAAACTACTATTTCATATGTATATTTCTATTGTATAAATTAAAATTTTCATTAGCAGGAATATAATATGATTGGTTTGAGGTTTAATTCAACCAAGTATTAAAGAAAATCTAATAATCCAAATTACACATAAATAAGTCATGATTCATGGTCCCCTCCCCTCCCTTTAAAAGTTCAAGTTACACAATGAATAAATGGGATACATTCTTTGTGGCTTATCAAATATATAATTATCCTTACAAAGTGAAGCTTCCTACAAATACCCTCATATATTCATATATATTACTTACATCATTACATACGTCAAGAATACATCACTTACCACAAACACCCTATGGAATCCATATTCATGCCCCCATGAAGTGGATGGTATATAAGTTGCAATCGCAATCATATTCATTCCATCATAAGTGTTTCAAAAATTCTTGTTTAGCATGCCAACTTTCCCCTATTCATATCCTACGCTTTTATGCTCATTTGGTAGACCATAACCCCCATTTAAAGGTAGCTAGCATCAACAAGGAACAGAGAGTCCCACAATACACGTTTTTGATGTTATTGCCTATTTACCCAAATGGAGATATTAAAATAGTCAAAGTGTGCAAATGTAGCAAGTGATATAGAGTCAACCACTTGGTTGAAAGCTTTAGTGGTCCTACACGATCCTAACTTATTTATCACTCTGACCTTGGTGTACGTCAATAACCCACTTTCATTACCAATATCATGAAAACAACTAAACAAGTAATAACATCTAGGGTTAGTAATAAAATTGACCATCAAACTCTTTTAGAATCACCATTTCAACTATAAAAATCCAAAATGTATAAAAATTAGACCACAAACATACGATTTTTGATGCATCCGACCATTATCGTATGTTATAGTAGGACTGACCATCAAACTCTTTTAGAATCATCATTTCAACTATAAAAGTTCAAAAAGTGTAAAAATTAGACCATTATCATATGTTATAGTAGGATGCAGGTTTAGCAGTTTATGTGTGACATGCAACTTGGCATATGTTGGTCCATGTGGCACTCACGTGACAATTACATGGTTTAATTTTATTCTTTTAGAATTATAAAATTATTATTATTATTATTATTATTATTATTATTATTATTATTATTATTACTCATATATTTGTAATCGGAAATAAGTGAGCATTATCAATCTAACAGTAATTGTATATGATATTGCATTAGCTCCAGTAAAATATTTGAATAAAGCAACCGTAAAAATTGAATTTAAGAGGTCATTATGAGAAGATCAAACACAAAGCACCAACAAAGATTCTAAGTGGGGTCCAAAGTGCAACATGGTATTTTTGTAATAATCAAAAAGTACAAGGGCAGCCTCATACTTTATTTCTATAAATACACCACAAACATAATCCATACAACCTTACCCAACAACTAAAAGAAACCAAAAAAACAAGCAAAAATGGGGAACTGCATCATTCGACAAAACAAGGTCATGCAAGCAGATTGGGAAATCAGTAAACATAAAGAACCCATGAAAGCTCATCCAGTCGTACCAGTTGTGCTTTATCCAGTGGCAATTCCGGTAATAAAGGCAGAATCAGAGAGAGATAATGGAGTTGTGAGGATTAAGGTGGTGATAAGTAAGCAAGAGTTGGAGGTGATGTTGAGAAAAGGAGGTGTTTCAGTAGGTGAACTGGTTTCACATATGAAAAAAGAAAGATTTGATGTGATTGATGATGATGATGATGATGAAGATGATAGAAATCGTGGAAGATGGAAGCCTGTTTTAGATAGCATACCTGAATTAAACTAGTTTTTTTATGAGTTATAATACCTCTATAGATTCAACATACAAAGAATATGTAGTCAGTGAGCATAAAAGATACAGTGAAACTTGATCAGCATGAATTGTAATAACATGAAAGCTTGTAAGTTAATATATTTAGTTCAATCATGTGATTTATTTGTTTCACTTTAATTCTCTAGTAAACATATTACTTGCTAGGTGAAAGAATTTTACGGAAATAATATGATACATGTAATAACAAAAATCGGTTATTTTTTATGTGACTAGAATTTTGGAAGTTCCCCTTGGTCAAGATGGTCTCAATTAGTAAGATTTGTAGTTTCATTTATTTATGTATTATAATTATAATATCCTACTTAAAAAAAAATTATTACTTTCAAAAATCTACCTAGTATTAGTAATAATTGCTATGTATTTTGATGAAATTACTATAACCGGGTAGATTTTTTAAAATACAATGTTGTAAAAAGAAAAAACAAAAATAAGATGTAATAAACAAAACAACAGAGGTATGTTGTTATTTCTTGCATTTTACAGGGTCACAGTTAGACCATTTATGATATATTGATTAGAATATTGGCCAATGAAGAAGAAGAATGAGACAGAGATTAAAGTTTAAGCAATGAGGTCATCTGTTATCGAAGTTGTCTCTCTTGAATATAGGTACAATTATCTAATCATACCTCCCTCTTACCCTATTCGTATGAGAACTAGGTTTAAATGTGAAGGACATCTATTGTGCGAACGTGTATGGATAATGCTATTATGTGAAAATGATTAAGAGAATAAGTTGTTTGGTAATGTGAATATGTTTAAATACACATAACTATTGTCATTATCATGCAACCATGCACTCTTACTAATTCTCATTCATTCTTGTTCTCACACATCCTTATTCACTCGTTCTTATTTTTACAAAATACAATTATCAAAATCACATTCTGACATAATTGAAATCATAAAAAAAATGTTCATACTACTACTCTTATAGACGATTTAATTAGTGAAAATATCTTATAATGACACTAGTTATATAAGGTTGAATGTATTCACATTACCATCAACACATTCTCTTAGTTATTCTCATACAATGTAACTGTCGACACATGTCCGCACTATATATATATATATATATATATATATATATATATATATATATATATATATATATATATATATATATATAGGGCCGATTTTATTTGTATCTCAACAAAGATAGGGCTTAGGGCCCTCACTTCTATGGGGCCCCACTTAATCAAATACCAAATACATATTACCTCTAACGTCCATATTAAATCAATGAATATGGATCACTAGCCTTCACACACGGCTCAAAAATTCTGTTAATTTTCTTCTACAAGCAACGATTCTTTTTCTTCTCCATTCTCGGACTCTGAATCTCTGATTAGCGATTACGATTCTAGGCTCCTTCTCCATTATCGGCTAGTCGGCTTCTCCATAACAACATAACTGATATTCTGATAACTCCTTCTCATGATTTGTACTTTTGTAGGTAAGCTTCATTGTTCAAAAATCAAAACAATCACAATCTGATCATCTGAACTCTGAAGGAAAGATTCAAAGATCGATTATCTGCCATCTACTCATCTGATTATCTATCACTGAAGGTAAACTCCATTAGTCCATTGTTGAAAAATTTATGATCTTTCTCAGACTAAAGTTCACTATTACACTTCAATGGTATTTTATAATTTCAGTTATACTTTATTACTTTGTGAATTGTGAATAGTTCAAAGGGCCCCAAATTTTTGGTTCGTTTAGAGCCCCCAAACTTATTGAGCCGCCCCTATATATATATATATATATATATATATATATATATATATATATATATATATATATATATATATATATATATATATATATATATATATATATACTTTGTGGTATAATCCAAATTGACTGGATAATGCAATTGAGTCCTGCAACCAATAAGTAATTGTGTTAGTGTTGTCATTCATCACTCATGTCGATATGAAATTAAAGATAGTAACAATTAATAATGGGCCTCATCTAGTAGTTATGATAGGTTTGAAAAGATCAAAGAAGCCGTTAAAGTGAAGCTACAAGTGCACTCATCGGTTTTTAGTCAATATCGTGAGTATAGTACAGGATCTAATAGAAAATAAATGTAAATTTTGAGAAATTAAATATCTTTCTATTTCTTATTACTTATCTTTTCATCCATATTGACAAATATTTTAAAATGTTTTTAATTTTATCTAAATATAACATTTGTCTTGGCGTGAGTAAGAAAATAAGTAGAAAGAAAATATAGTAATATATTTAATTTTTCAATTTGAATTAGTTTTTAACAAAATCAGAAAGTTTGATTGCTTCTTGTTGCTTTAATTTGGTGAATAACTAGAAACGATCTCATGTGTTTGGCTCCTTCAAGTACCAAAAATTGGCTGGTTTGGCCTATAGTTTTATAGACAAAATTTCAAAAATGGTCCTATGGTTTCAAGTGTCAAAGTGAGACTAACTTTCAGAAACCCTTAAAAAATGCCCATGCTGTTTCAAAAAATGGCATAACATTTTGTCTTACTGTTGATGTTACTTTTAAAAAAATGAGCAATATACTCGGTTCCTATGCTTTTTAAAAAGTGGCAAGTTGGTCCTTTTTTGACCACCACCACTTTCAGCCTGACCACCACCACCACCATCATTGCCTTCAGCCACCGCCACCCATCACCACCATCTTTAACCACCATTCATAAGGGGAGAAGAGGAGAGAGTAAAGGGGTGACGGTGTGTTCACTTTTATAAAAGGAGTAAATTTGTCATTTCATGTATACTTAATCCAACTTCACTAACGGAACGCTAAAAAGCACCAAAGTTGCAACTTTTTGAAACCACAGGGCCACATTCGGAGCGTTTTTGAAAGTTGTCCTCACCTTGCTACTTTTCGAAAAACAGAGGGACCGTTTTTTAAATTTTGTCTAGTTTATATTTCTAATGGATCAAATGGCCAACATTTATAATCATAGTTAAAGATGAAACAGGCCAAACAAGTGGAAAGTCGACTAAAGTGAATTAAGATGCTTACAAATTACAACCTCCTCCTCAACAGGTATTAACAAATTTCTGTAAGTTATATACAGCCAACACATATGAACACACCTTATCATACTATGTATATCAACATGTAATTAACTAGTTTTGTCTGTGTAACATAGGAATCAGGAAACACATACATGATACATCTGTGTGCTTGCTACTCTTGTTTCCTTTCCACTTCTAGGGAAATCTCATTACGCCGTGTAAATGGAAGTGTAAATGGTGGGTTATACTGAAAATAATAAATAAACACTTCTTATTAATTATTTATGCTTGAATTTATTTTTTATTCTTTTAAGATCATTTATATAATTTAATTACCTGTGCAACCTCCACAGATGCTCCACTTTTTACTTTGTATTGACTATCATTCTTTAGGCTGTTCCTGAGTGCTGATTCCCGGCGTATAACATCTTCATCACTCACAAACCCTGAATTGAGATTTCAGAATGCCATATTTTTCATAAATGTACGTTTTCTTTTAATCAAAATAGGCTAATTTCGTCTTTCTTTTAGAATATAATCAATGAAAGGAATCACTCACCTGAAAAGGCAACAACAGCCACAGTTCTACCTGGTACCTCTTGGATAGTTACAGCAGAGTTTTTAGGCAGTGGCAACTTGGAACCATATTTTGAAGGCATCACAAATGACATCTTCCATTTATCTTCATCTTCCAGCTGAATATTATCCGAAAATGGTAAATAACAAAGATAAGAGAAGATTCTATATATAAACTCTATATTCTATAAACATGTAGATTGTAATGGAGGTATTGACCTACCTTCTTTGTTATCACAGGGGTAGTCATATCCATTGCCACACCTTTAGATTGTGTTTTTCGTGTAAGAACAGGGGTTGTCATCTCCATTGTTTCGTTTAATGTATTCTGGAAGAACATATACGGATCAAGAACGATATAAAAAGATAATTGTATTGTAGTATGTTGATGTTCCTAAAGTTTATTTGTATCAAGAAATCTGTAAGGAGATATTGAATACCTTACCAAATAGGTATTCAGCTAGTACATTGAACGATTGAGATGCACCATTTAGATCGAATCCATATTTTCCAGGCATAGTTGTCTCAGCTACAAAGTAAGGCTGATTGAAAGCCAAAATCAGAGTTACCAGGAGGAACATGAAAAAAAAAACTTGTTTATAAGGAGATTAAGCAATACCTCGAGTTCTCTGATCTCATACTGATCGTTTCTGGTCAAAACTTTGAACCTCACGGTTTCCAGGTCGGGAACTGGAAACACAAAATTGCAGAAATAGAAACCCTAAAGTAAGAAAAGAAGAAGAAAAACGTCTAAATTGGTTCCTTTAGATTACACAAACCTGACATCAAAGCTTCTTCCAAATTCCGACTCTCGAACCTCTTCGGAAACACATATTTGGCCGTCTCTGTCGCCAAATCCGCCAAAACTACAACAGATTCATTAAACGTACGGTTACATATCAAATTACCGAGTATAATCAAAATAGGAAAGTGTAAAGAATAGGGGGGAATTGAAGACATCTACGTCGTTGAGAGACGGAAGTAGTTTGGGAGGAGAGAGCGAATATAAGAGATACTCGAGCTTCAAGAGCAGACATATTGTTAGCAGCGGTGGTTCTTCTTGTTGCGACGACGGATGATGGTGGTCTTTCGGTGGCCATTGATTTGGGGACTAGGGTTACAGTAGAAGGGTAAATTGATCGAGACATTGTTGCCTTGGAGTTATTTGAATTTCAGTTGGTAGTGGTGAGTCTGATGGTAGTTACTTTGGCCTTCAGTTCCACTCATTCCAATAAAATAAATTAATAAACGTCGACAAACTACAACCGCTACCATCAACGATCTTTTCTTGAACAAATATAACAAAACAAGAGGTATGGATGTTAACGGAAATTATAAAAAAGAAATAATATTTTTGAAAAAGTTTTACTTTGATCCAAAAAAAAATGAAATAGAAAAATTCCAATTATTTGATTTTACAAGATAATACGTTATTTTCTGTTAAAAAAAGTATTTTTGTTAATTTTGGTCAAAATGAAATAATTTGGACTTTTATGTTCAATTTTTTTTTTTTTTTTTGACTAAAGTGAAACTTTTCTGAAAATATTGATATTTTTCTGACAATTTCCTTGTTAAAAACGGTAAAAACTGACAGAGTAAGTAACATGATATAAAATAAACCGCTTTGAGTAATCAATTCCAATCCGGTTTAATTATACGGGCGGATACGTCATGACATAGGAATTATACATGTTAAAGATTGAGAATTTCCCCCTCGAAAATTACATATTCATTTATATACAAATTTGTTTTTTAATTACTTAGATAACTTGGTAAGACCAAAACCAAAATCTTATATACAAGAAAATATTTGGGTTTGGTCGCTTTGTAACGTGGAATAACTTAAACAGCTAGATCAAAATTTTATTTTCTGAATTTCGTTTATCTTCAATACTCTACGGGTCCACTCGACTACTCCCTCATTCTCGCGAACTTGAACCTTTGCACTCCCAACTCCAACTTTCCATTGTATCCTTTATATGCTATGAATTTCGTCTTTCCGCCTCCCAACTCCTATTCATTTCTGTTTTTCATTTTTCTTTTCTTTTTGCCTTCTAACTCCTACTCTTTCAACTTGTTAAATATTTTCAACCTGACATGAAACATATTTACAAGTTCTAACCTTAATTCGCAACCTAACACGAAAATAAATAGGTTGACTCGACACAACATGATAAACGGGTCGGGTTAGGGTCAAACTTTTTGAACCCGTTCAATGTTTCAGCTAGACGCAAATCTGACACAACACAACACATTTTCCAGGACTATTGACATTTGTGACTCTTTTTCCAAAACAAATTTTACATAGTCCATCTGAAATGAAATTTCAAAAATTATCTATGGATTTCAAAAATGGTTTTCCAAAATGTAGCATTATTTTTTAAATACTAAAAATGGAATTCTTATATAAAAGGTTGATTTTGGGTTGTACATAAACAAGGTATTATGTGCATACCATTTTGTTCAATAATCTTCTAACGATGCAATTTGAAAATATTAAGAAGAAATAGTTCGAAAATGTTACCAAGGATGAGTTCAAAAATGTTACCAAAAACTAGTTCGGAAATCTTACTAAGAACTATTTCAAAATCTTGAAGTTAGTTCGAAATATTGATTTCTTTCATTGAGAACTAAGAGCTTGTATGTTGTGATTTATTCCAAGTTGGTTTTGTCCAAGTTTCCATAAAAAAAAATGAAAAAGATAGCTTACGGGTTGGAAATATACTACTTGGATATACCAACAAGCAGTTGAGATTCTCATGATTCTATTTGTTTTGCATAACTTGTTTGAAGATGTTAGAATTAAGTAGTTATTTGTAAAAATTGGTTAAATTATGTTCAAAATTTTATAGGGTAAATGATTGTACTAGTTAATTAATGTTAGGCGACTCTACAATTTCATATAATACAATGAACGATTTGATAAAATAGCTTAGTATGCAATTAAAAATTCATTCATTTAAATCAAACGTGTAATAATAACCTTCAATTAGGATTTCTGAATTCTTGTACACAACGTTAGCCTTAGCCATATTCTTACTGTCCTTACTTGAGACCTTCGACTTTAGTGATTCGGTTGGTATATGAGCTTGATAGTTTAAACGAGTATGACTCAATTGTTGGCATCGATTGCATCCTTTTAGAATCGGGCCCTCACCTTGAGAATGCATGTGAGGGTGTTCTTTAGGATTGCCAGCTTGTCGTTTGTCTATAAGCATGAGTCTAACGATTGTTACCTCATCAAACCGGAGGGTGTGGGAGGGAAGTTTCCCTCACTTTTGGTGGGTCATACCCCTCTTTCTCTCACTTTCCTTTCCCTCACCTAAAAGCCAAGGAATGGATGGGAAGCCCTTCCCTCACTTTTTTTTTAAATATATTTCATACATATATTATACTCATTTTGTAGGGAATCAAAAACCATGAATTTTGATATATTTTTTATATTTTTATAGTAGGTATATAATTTTATAAATATTAAAAAAGATAAAATGAAAAAAAAAACAAAACAAAACTTTCCAATAACATGAAGAGAGAGAGTGCGGCACCCCCTCCCCCCACCTCTTTTCCCGTGGTTCTTTCCCTCGCCCACGGAGTGGTGTTCAAGAGTGAGGGAAGCTTCCCTCACCCCTTTCTCGTTCCCACTCCGTCCAGCCTCAGGGCTCTTGTCATTTAGTAGGGTGTGGAAGATTGGTCAAAATATGTATAAAAACAATATATGACTAGATGTGTATAAATGCAAAAGTTTGTTACTCTCCCTCTTTTATTGATAATTCTTAAGAAATATTTTCGTTACAAAAATGATCAAATTGTATAATATTAAATTATGTTGGAAATATTTTTATGTGATTGTCACTTGAAATAAGTTGAAAATTTATTTATATTTGCCTAACAAAAATTATCAAAATATTTCAGGCTTGAAGAATGTCTAAGTGGTTGATGACTTAAGTTTTCAAGTCTAGCAAAGCTTTCTAAACAAACAAAGCTTACAGGTTCAAGACCTGATTGGTCAAACCATGTCATGGGTTTTTCCAAGTCCTATAAATAAGGCCCTTACACTCATTATAAAGTTTCTCATTCCCTAGTTGCTCGATTGCTCATTCATCTCCACAATTTTCTAAAGAGAATTTGAGAGCCTTTAACTTTGTAACATCCAAGAGCATCTTTAGAGTGCTTAGAGCACCTTTAGAAGTTTCATAGCACTTTAAATCATTTGTAATCACAATTCAATGAATATGAATATGAAACAACTTTCGAGCCTTTTATCTTAACTTTACAAGTATGTAACTTTCCGCATCTTTGTCATTTGACAATTCTGAAACTGTTTCAGTTTTCATTTTTCAACACTATGACCTTTTAAGTCGGGTTTTACTGTATTTCAATTTCATCAAACTCAACCCACCTGCAGGGTGATGACAAATAACGTTTCAAATGTCATGCAAATTATTAATATATCGAGTTACAACTACAACAGAGAGAGTCACATTCAAATCAGCATTCTCTATTCTTCGATTAAAAAAAAAAAAAAAAAAAAAATACACAAAACAAACTACACTGTAAGTGCCTCTTGCTGGGAATGCCAAGCTACAACATCCTTATAACCCAAATCACCACCAAAAATATCCAAAGCACTCCCCACTGTAACATCCACACGTCCCATTCCTGCTACTTTTATCCTCTCCAAATCCTCCATCACTGTCACCCCACCAGCATACGTAACTGGAATCTGAAACATCAAACCATTAATTAAACATTATTACTGTATATATAATTTAATTATTCATTGTAATTTTCTGAATCATAAAAGCATTTAATATTCAACAGTTTCTTCTTTCTACTCACTGGTGAATACTTCCCAAGCAGTGTTACAAGCTCTTCATCGATTCCCAATCTGCAATGAATAAATAAGTAATACAAATTCAACAAATTGGTCATTAATAAAAACAAATATGACATTAATAGAAACGTACTTTTTCCCTTCAACATCAACACCATGTACAAGAAACTCATCAGCATAAGCCGAAAGAAAATTCAATGTCATTTCATCAAGAAACACATCGCTAAATTTCTGCCATCTATCTGTCACAATCGCATATCTACCATCCTGAAATATTAATTATAATAAATAATTAAATAAATATATAGACAATAATAAAAGATAGTAATGAACTAATAATAAATAACAAATACCTTCTTCCTGCAACTAAGGTCCAAGACAAGCCTTTCTTTTCCAACAATGTCAACAAGTCCTTTAAGCCTCTCAAGATCCATTTCTCCATTATTGAATACATACTGCAATTAAGTTTTTAGATTTTTTTTTTTGAAAATTGAAATATGGGAAGAGAAAAACATACAGATGTGATGATGATGTGGCTGGCTCCTTCCTCTATGTAACTCAAGGCGTTTCCTGAATTAATACCACCTCCTACTTGCAAACCACCTACTCCTCAAATCAACAATCTGTAAGTTCAGACATATTATCAAACATCAAGAATGTCTAAAAAAAGGTAAAATAAATGACAAGTGTTTTACCAGGGTAAGCGTGTAGTGCTTCAATGGCTGATTTATTGCTCAAAGGGTCAGCTCCAAGCATGATTACATGACCTCCTTGTAATCCATCTTCTTTGTAAAGGGTGGCATATTCTGCAGCTGATTTATCTGATTCAAAATTTGTTACTAGACTTGAATCACTTTCCTTTAAGTCTGAAAGGGTAGATCCCACAATTTGCTTTACTTTCCCCTGAAACCACCACATGAAGCAATAAGATACACAAATGCAAAGATGACAACAAGTATAAGCAAAAAGAAAATATCAACAATTACAAACCTTGTGTATATCAATGCAAGGGCGAAACTTCACATTGCACTTGATTGATAGTTGTTGAGGTTCTGTCACCAAAAAAAATGAACTTTCTATACTGAGGTACAAATCAAGAGAAACAAACATGTATCTAGTTGCATGTTTATGTGTGTATTCTCATCTACTCACAAACATGAGCATGTATGATCAGATATATGAGTAGGGAAAATAGTGGAAATAAACGTACTTGAGCTAGATGAAGATGCTGCCACAAATTTCTGCTTCCTGGGTGATGTGTAAATTGAAGACTTGAGTACTCTATCGGAGGAATTGAGTTGCAACCAGGTTGAACTGTAATGAAGGCTCTGAAGTCGCATATTTTCCAAACAATGATTCAACTAAGCACTCCTGCATCGGCAAGATGATGATCGGAAACTATAAGACACATGCATACTGAAATCTTATAATTATAGACTGAAATACTGTTAAGTTCTCTATCTGAAACCAAAAGCATCTGTGTAAGAGTAATTCATTTGACTCCGATTTGCCAATTTTGAACATGCAATTGGAAGGATGTAGCACTAACCATCTTCCCAGACAAAATCTACTTATTCGTATACTCTATTCCTTATCGGTCTCACAAAAATTGAAATAAAGGCTTGATCGAACAAGAAACTAGAAATATGAGGTAGGTGTTGAAAAAAAAAACTTACCCGTTAAGTGTTGAAGATCAGAAAGCGAGACGGAGAGACGTCGCCGGCGACAATGGAATCGAAGCTAAAGGCGAACAGGCGTTTGATGGATAGTAGGCTTTGAAGCCCTAATCAATTAAAAGGGCCCACAAACTTTTAATATAAAAGAGCCCAAAAGCCCAGATTACAATCGCTTTAGGCTTTGGGCTATTTGTTTCTATTAGGCATGAGCAAAAGGACCGAACCGGCCGGAACCGGAACCGGCCTGGGAACCGGCTTCGGTCAAAATCAAGAACCGAACCGGCCCGGCGGTTCTACCGGTTCCGGTTCGGGTCCGGTTTTTCGGTTTTGGAACCGGCCTTCGAGAAATAGCAATGTATTTTGGGCTTATGGTTTTCCGATTCCGGGTCCGGTCTTTGGGAGATTTATTTGAGTTTCAAAGTTACATTAAACACATGTGAAGATTATATATGAGAGAACTTCATGGATTAGTTCATGCATATGCATACCCTTAAACAAGTTCTTTTAGTATTCCATATAAGTAGAGTTAAACTTTACATATAATATAAAAAAGTTGATATATAAATATTTCAAATTTCTTTCCCAGATGATATTACAACGATTCATAGACTCTTTTTGGCTTGAACATTCTAAAGAAACATGGGTGCAAAAATGTCAAAATGCTAAAACAGCCTATTCTTTCGAATTGCTAAAAGAGGTAAAACTACACAATCACATTCTTTCTTTAAATATCAATAAAGTTCAACACTTTTTAATACTTCATATAAATTCATGAATTAGGGGAAGCTATAAATTGTAATGAAGTGCAAACACTTACAAATGCACCTGAAATTGTAACCGAATGGAGAACTTTAAAACGAGATCATGAAATGGTTTTCAATCTCAAATCCTTCATTCAACAATGGAGAACCCGAACAACAATGCAAAACCCGAACAACAAAACGATGGATTCTCAAATCCTTACATGATTGCTTTTTTTTTTTTTTATGTCCAAAGTAGAAGTGTGCAAGCGACAAAGGCATGGGGTGTTTTGTAAAGACTATCCGGTCCGGTTCCCTGTTTTGGCCCGGTTCCAAGGGTCGGTTCTTACCGGGTCCCGGTTCCAAAAATTCACAAAATTACAGTACCGGTCCCGGCCCGACCGGTTCCATCGGGTTCCGGTTCCGGCCGGTTCCCCGGTCCGTTTGCTCATCCCTAGTTTCTATATCTTCTACTATAATAAATGAAGGTTTTTTGCCACATGTCTTCATTTGGACATATGTCATTTTCTAAAATTTTTAAATTTTCTATTTTCCACTTGTCATTTTATTGTATTTTTCATTTATTAAATTAAAATTATACATTTAATATGTAAGGTAATATATATATATATATATATATATATATATATATATATATATATATATATATATGTAAGGTATTTATTAGAAAGGTTTATATATGTAATGTATTCAATACATTAAAACCTCATTAATTTTAATAATTCAAAAAAAATTCTCATTTTTCTTATAAATTCAAACTTTTCAAATTGTTAAAATTTTATATTTAATTTTTTTAAAATAAACTCATGTAATACATGAGTCTCACACCTAGTTGTTACTATTCTATTGTTGAATACTAAAATAAGAATTAGATTGTTTTCGATACAACAAAGCTATCTATTCTTGCGTGTTTTCAAATTTTGTTGTTTTTTTTTTTCAAACTCAAGTTTCATTCCATATCTGTCTTCAAATTTTCCTAATGTTTGATGTTCAAAATGACGTTTATATAACAAGACTTATTAGAAAAAAAAATGTTTTGATTAGTTTTTATAGTGAGATAAAATCAATAATTTGTTTTTCTAAAAAATGTTTGTCTTAGTTTAAGGGTTTTATAAGATAATATTGATATTGATTTTTACAACTCAAAAAGCCATAAAAAAATTACTAATTCTAACTTTTTAAAATCTCTTTTTTGAAGGGTTAAGAAGAAGTTTTTTTAAAAATCATTTTCTGTTTATCAAACATTTTTTTGATTTGTTTACTTTTCAAAAAGCCAATAAATTGTTTTTAGATTAAGAGGGTGTTTGAGATTTCATCTAGAAACTTATTTTTAAGTTATTGACTTTTTGAAAAGTCAATAAGTTAAAAAAAATGTTTGGATGCTTAATAAAACTTTTAAAACAACTTTTGGTTTAGCCTTTAAAATGAGTTTTGATGAAGTTATAATTTACAACTTTTTGGAATGACTTGTAACTTATTAAAATAAAAAACAAGCAAAAGTCAATAAGTTAGCCAAACACTTTTTAATTTATTGATTTTTTGTTAGTAAAAAACTAATTCAAACACTTTTTTTTTTTAAATCTCATTTTTCCACATTGATAAGTCAATAAGTCATTTTAGATAAAAAGTCATTTTTAACTTTAAAATAAAATTCCAAACACCCTTTAAATCCCAAGCACCCTCTTAATTTGGACACTTTGTCATGTTAAAAAGAAAACAAATTTAGATTTTAGCAGTTGTTGCCTGGGATTTACTAATTGTTCATGCTTTTGGAATCTGCTTTATTCATTGCAACAGGATTATATCATCACGAGCAACAAACCTAACATCCTCATCGACTGGGTTTGCTATTTGCATAATCATCGTTTAAGTTAAAAGTTAATAGTTTGAATGCCAAAATGAAGCCCTTAAAAAACAAATATTAAACGACTAAATATCGTATTCGTCCGACTTAAGCTCTAAATATCATATTTGTCATTCTTAATATTTTAAAATATCATATTTGCCAAATCTATATTTTAAATAATTTTTATTATTTAATAAGCTTTTATTACATTTTAAAATCATTTTAATTTAAGAAAATGTCTAAATCGACCATAATACCCTTACTTTGTAAATCAAAATCTTTCAAACGAGGTTTTATGCTTTGGTCGTCTTCCTCAAGTTGTCTTCCTCATGATCGTTGGTGTACGTTCATTGCTCGACATTCTCGTTTTTACCTTTCGTTGCTTCCTTCAATTGCAGCTGGTTCCTTCTTGCAATTGTTAACCAGGTAATTACAACCTTTACTTATATCCCTTTCTTTTTGGCAATTGAATCAATACTTACGTGTTTAGAATCTCAAATTCTTGAAACCACTGTCTTAATTTAACAATTCCCTTTCCATACATGCCCCTCGTTTAGGTCATGAATCCAAATAATAGGCTTAATTTTGGTTCTTCGCTTCTAATTTTCATTTCTACCACAAGTTACCATACAGTGGTGTCGATTTCAAGTTTTGATGCATAATTGAAATGCAAATGATGTTTTCAAGTTCCTATGTATTGTGCTTTAGGGAGAGGGAGTCATTCCCTCCCAACCCACTGAACCCACTGTCACATCATTTTTTCTCTTTTATTATTATTTTTTCATATTTCCCAACCCACAACACACAGAAACCCTATCTTTTTGAACCCACTCAATCCGCTTAATTAAAAAAATACAAAACAATTGAAGGTAAAATCTTAATTAGCAATAAAGTTACCGACGATACCACTCCCACTTCAACGGGTTGGTTGATTGGTTTCACTAACTCACTTCATAATCTCTCTCTACTTTCTCTTTCTTATTTTCTCTTATACCACGTGTTTTAAAACTTGTAGGATCTGTTTTGGATCGACTTGTGGTTACCTGATCTTGTTTAGTAAGGAAACCCACGACTTCAGGCTTGTGAATCTTATCACAAGGCATGAACTTATATTTCATTTTGATTGCTTATTCTCAAAAAATTTGAAGCTATGCATACTTCTAATCACGAATTGAATATTCAATTAACAAATAAAAACACAAACTTTACCTAATAATGTAGCGATTGGAACAACAAACTGGCGAGAAGAAGGGTATAAGAAAATACAGTGATAATGTAGTCGTCAGAATACGGCAGAAAAATGTCACACCAAGGTTATGTTGATCGTCCAGTTGCTAGTTGCAGGAATAAGGTATTCTTTTGATTTACAAGCCAGGGGTAGTATCGTCTGATTAGTGATTTTTATTATTTTTAATTATTTTAAAATACAAAAAGAGATTATTAAATAATAAAAACTGTTTAAAAAATAGATTTGGGCAAATCCGATATTTTAAAACATTAAAAAGGACAAATATGATATTTAAAATTTAAGTCGGACAAATACGATATTTAGTCGTTTAACAAGGGTATATACGCAATTCTCCCTTAAAATTATTACAAAGCTTTTCGCATGGAGCAATTTAAGAAGCCATAGCAGTTTTCCACATACAAAAACACAAAGCAAGGCAAACCCTAAAAAGGATCACTTTTCGCCATTATGATTCCGAGGCAAACTTGATGGAGATACTATTAACACAATGTCTTTCATCTGTGGGTGTCTTGAATCCCTCACCTTTAAACACATGACCTAAATGCCCTCCACAAGCTGTACAAGTAATTTCAATCCTTCTACCATCTGGGTCCGGCTGAAAAATTAACAAATTTTAAAACTTTTTAAAAAAGACTGATACTGGCGTCAATGACACAAAAATTCAAAATTTCTGTAAGAGTAAAGAGTCAGTCTCACAGTGCGGGTGATTGCTCCAGGGAGACCCTCATAGAAAGCAGGCCAACCACAGCCAGAGTTGAATTTGGTGGTTGATTTATAGAGCGGTGTTCCACAACCAGCACATGTGTATGTCCCATCAACAAAAAATTTATCATATTCACCTGTGCCTTTCGGCCTGTAAATAAAACCCAAAAATTTCATGAAAATTACCATATGGTCTCTTTCAATCATCATATCCTAGACTCTAGAGGGTGTTGTTTCTTTTTTACTTAATAGACTTAACTGTTAAGCTACAGATGAGTGTTTCTTTTCGACTTAAAGTCTGGCAAAGAACAAGGCCTAAAGACTTTTGGAGTTCAAAGGCAATCAGAGCTATATAAGATTATATTTCCAAGATCATTTAAGATCAATAAGAAGGGTAGTCAACACTGCAACACATGTTTAACCAACAAATGTAAGACTTGAACTATCTTATGCATCCATTTCCAACGTTTGAGATACAAACAATCAGCTCAATCCAAAACTGACATTAGTTTACTGTTATTTTGAAAAGTATGTATATGCAGCTCTAATTTCCAAATCTGCTGATCACCATAAGCAATAGAGAAGCCCTAGATTGAATTTTGGAGTCAATTCGACCAATTCTCAGAAATGCAACTGATAAAATCATACAAATTATCTGCTAAATTGCAACTAAGGTTATGGAGATTCTAGAATGTATGAAGTAGAGAAGCCCCAAATTAGAATTTTGGAGTCAAGTTGATGATCTTTCGTAATCAGTAATCACAGGCGAGAAAATTAATCAAAACCGTTTGCTAAGAATGCAATAATGTTAAGTCGATTGTGGAGTGTAGACATGTTACCGAAATGCAACCAAATTCTTGTTAAATTTAAGTGCAATAGTTTAAATGATCAGTTCTCCTACAGAAATTGATAAAACATTATTGCTGTTTAGGAATCTGAACATCTAATATAGAAAGAATTCAATGGATCAAGTAGTACACTTACTCGGTTCCTTTGTTGCGAAGGATGCGGAACTGTTCAGGGGAGAGAACTGCACGCCATTCCTCCTCTGATTTCACAATAGAACCCATTGAAATCTTATTCAGAGCCGAGAACCCTAGTTTTAGTGATATTTGGGGATTTGGTTATCTTGTTGGGGATCAGAAGGATGTATCACAAATCAATAAATAAAAGATACGAACGTATCCCTGTTCGGCCCTAGAGATGGTTTCAGGGAGGGTTTGAGTCCATTTTGACTTTTGCTTCTCTTTTTAGTTTTTACAAAATTTTATTTCAACTATAACATACAAACTTTATTTATTACATTTTTATATGAACAAAATAAAATTGAGACATTTTGATAAATAGAAGTTGATTCTAGCAGTATTTCATGACAAATAACCATAAAATGTTGGGTCATGTTAAGACACAAAATCATAAAATCTAACCACTGATTTATAAAATAACATGAATAAAATGTTTGATAACTCTATTGTTTTTCTTCTAATTTAATGATTTTAATAACCAAGGACTAAACGTAGTCTAGCGTTTTGAATGAGTAAACATATCATCTCAAAATTATAGTATATAATAGGACTAAAGATGTCAAAATGCATGGAATAAGGGAGGTAGTTATATAAGAGGTAAAGACTTATAAATTCTTAGTGTTTGCTGCTTGATTCTTAAATAGTTTTTGGCCTTCTTTTAGTTATAAATAGTTAATATGTTAAACTATAAGGACTGAATGCAGTCCAGTGTATTGAATGAGTCACTAGATTAGCAAGACTCATCTTCTACATGTATTGTCAAATAAGTTATCAAGAAACGGTTAAAACCTAGTTATAAATAAAACCGGTAAAACCTGACATGACTTACAAATCCAAGACGAAATAAATGTGTTTTGATGAAAGATTTCAACTCGTTTAAGTAAACAAGTTATCATGACATACCACAAAAATTAAATATATAAGTTTATGACAAACTTTTTTAATCCGTTTAGTGTCTGAGCATCATACCACACGATACATTTACAATGTCTAAAACTTAAACCTAAATCCGCTAACTCAGAAAAACATTCACAAAATAAACGAATTTAAGTAAAAAAATTTCAACATGTTTAAGTAAACCAATTCACACGAAATTATATATGTAATGTTATAGTCAAACTTTTTCAACTTGATTATTATTTTAACCCAAACTTGACACGAAATAGAACTCTTTCAAATCATTCTAATTTTATTTTTGTTTGTTTAAGTAAGAGATTTCAACTTACAATTCTTTTTAATTTTATTTTGTGTCCTTTTCTCTTAACTTCAAAAACACGCTTAAAGTATATTAACGTGGATCATGAGCTCGTGGCCTCAACGCGATCGTGTCTAACAAGAGGCACGCAGCCTTTCAATACAAACGACCGATTTTCTAAAGAAGCATTTCTTCGAACAACTGCGGGGCGAGAAAACAAAATCGAACATCACCAGCTTTATCGAGTCCCTATCGTTCCGGTCAAATTCAAGCGATTTGCGCTTAAATCTTCTTCAATTCGCAAAGCCCTCTGATGTTTCTCTGAACGTAATTTAAGGAGAAATAATCCAATTATGCAGTCGTCGAGGTCGTTGATTCAGCGGGTGGCACCAATTTTCGCAGCTCGAATTCGACATAACTCGAGACTTCTTAGCTCGACGTCGTCATCAGTTCTCGCTAAAGAGCCTCAATCGTCTTCTCCATCTCCTACCGTACAAGATTCGGTTTACTTGTCTGATAATTGCGTCCGGGTACTTTCTTTATCCTCTTTGTTTGTGTATATTGATCTGTAGAAACTTTACATATCAACGATTTATTCATGCTATTAATTTTTCTGAAACACGGTAGTGATTGTCTAAAATATTGAAAAATTCTCTAATCGAGATGCAACCCAATTAGAACGCAGAAAATTTATTTGCTTCGTCGGATGACCAGGAAATCGGATATAACCTAGTAAGGAACTATCTTGTTTGGATAAGTAGTTTTTGTGAGGTCGATTTTGTTATCTGCTTGCTGGTGGGAATCCCAAATTTAAAGTTCAAGTTTCATTTTTTAAAGTAGAAAAATTGTTATTGTTGTCAAATTGAAAGTGGTAATCTAGTTTTCATCCACAACCTAAAAAATTCGTATTGATTTTGAAGATGAGAGAGGAAGACTATCTTCTCAATCCAAGTAGAGTCCATAGCAATGCTTAAAACGTGACATGTTTTAGCTTTTTAGGCTATCATGTATATACTATAAATCCTATCTGGAATGACACCATGTTCATGTGGTTGTACATATATAAGCATGTGCTTGTTGTTTAGAAACCTCATGGGCTCAATTGCTTGAAGCTGCTACATAATGCCCACATTAAGCATGTTTTTATCCCATGCCTTTGGACAGAGTTTACTTTGTAAGTTCATCTTTAAGAGTGTTTAAAGGGTATTGTAACCTATCTCTGCCAACAACATCTCAATATACTATGAGTAGTTAGAACTCGAGTATGGAGGTGGATATAGATATCTAGGACCACAAAAGGGTGGATAGGACTCGAAATGAGGATATATATGGGAAAATGATAAGGTGTAGTGATGATGAAAATGGAGGTATGGTGGTTGAAATGGTTTGGCAATCTCCTCCTATAAAAGGGACAACTTTGACTTTTGTAGAAAGTCAAGGCATGTTCTTCATGTTTAACACGTTAACTATATGTAGGTGTAATAGGTTTAGGAACTTTGATAGCGTATGAATTATATCATTTGATCTTGAAGCAGAATCCGAAAAGGAAAGCAAAACATGATTTTGTGTAAAACATACAATTTTGAGATTAAAGCAAAATCAAAGCATGAAAGCTGATACATATGCTAATTTAAGGTATATGGAAGTGTTTTAATCAGCCAAACAACCTTTCATATTTGTTTGTATAAGTTTTTACAAAATCTTTTTCTTTGGTTTTTTTTGGGAATTTTATGCATAAACTTACTAACCATGTTTATAAAACACGTGTAGAGGTTTTGTTCAAAAAAAATACATGAAATTGTAAGAAGTAGGTGCATGACGTTCAATCTAAGTTTGAAAATGAGGTTTCTGTGCAAATCTTATAAACTATGAAAGATAACGGAATTTGGAAGCAAGTTTCTGTAAGTAATAAACATGTAATCAGGGTTGGACCTCAAAAATGAGTGAATCTGCAAAGTCTGATCGTTTGACAGAAAATTGACAAAAATTCAACAATAAGCTAAATGGTGGAGTTTGCAAATACTTAAAAGTTTTGAAATTGGAAACTTGTATCACGTTTATGGAAACATTATGGATTTGTTAAAGTGATTAGAAATTAAAAATAAGGAAGGAATCCAGTGTTGGGACAAAATAAGAATTCTACATTCAGTTTGAATTTGGAAACTGAAATTTTTATGCCTAGTTTGAGTTTTGAGTGAAAAGGGATGTATGAATGTTGTAAACATGTTTCAGATGATGTCATAAACATGTTTTAAGAGTTTAATTGCAAAGGAAGGTGGAAATTAAAAAGTTGTGTATTTGATAGAAGGTTTATGAAATAAGATTTAAGGTAAACTTTCATATTAGAAGATTGTGGTCTTGTATAAAAAAAAATAGATGTCATAAAGTTTGATTGGGGAGTCCATTTGATGTTGTTTTAAACCATGCAGAGGATGAAAGAGTTGCAGGCTGATGAAGCTAAGGAGAAACTGCTTCGATTAAGCATAGAAGCAGGTGGTTGTTCTGGTTTTCAATACAACTTTGCTCTTGAAGAGAAACCCAACAATGATGACAGGTTTGCTAAAATAATCATGATTTATTATGTAAAGTTATGTATGTTGACTAGAGTCTTCTAAGTATTAGTTTGAATTTTTATAGGATATTTGAGAGGGATGGTGTTAAATTGGTGGTTGACACAATATCATTAGGGTTTGTAAAAGGTGCAACTGTTGATTATGTTGAAGAGCTCATCCGTGCTGGATTTCAGGTAGCTTCATTTCTTTATCATATCATCATCCTACTTTCATTTCTTCCAATTACAACATTGTACATTTTTTTTAAAAAAAAATCCACAAATTAGATTAGTAATCTGCTAAAAAATGACATTAGGATTTGTAAGAAGCTTCGTTTCTAATTTTCATGTGCAGGTAGCTGAAAATCCAAGTGCTGTTGGTGGTTGTAGCTGTAAAAGTTCATTCATGGTAAAATAGTTTATGGGGAACAAAATGACCTATCCAAATTTACTTCTCTTCTGTCTGTATACATACAGATTCATTCAACACAGACACCACAACACAACCAATAGGACTTACTTATTGGTCACACTTTTGATGCAATACTGTTTATGGAATACTATTATTTGTAAGCTCGTTCTGTTTACACTTTTTAGCAGCGCCTTAGTGTTTAACACTTGCATTCTTTGTATGTCCAAATTTCAATATGGGGAACATGAATAAATTGCTTCTTTTCTAGTATCACACATATATGATCTCTATGTTTTTCTAATCAATATGGCACTTGACAAAATCTGTAAATTTCTAGATTTTTGTAAGTTGGCGGCGGCTATTAGATCTCAAACAAATATTGATTTGAAAACGTATAGGATGAGGGCTTTAAGCCCGCACGCTTTAATCAATACTTTTGTGAAAACTGACTATGTTAGAGAGAGAGATAGAGAGAGAGAGAGTATGTCCTAAAAACATAAATAATAATATACTTTATGTTTTTGTCACACACAGGACAAAGTCACACAGACGAGTCACTTGCATACACACAACCACAAACACATGCGTGGTTATAGCGAATCTAAATTAGAATATGTAAAAATACAGTTGTAAAGAAAGATGTAAAAGAAGTTGAAATTTTATTTATCAAAATAAACTAAGTTTAAAAAAAAACACAAAAAAATAAAAGAAAAAATTTTATAAAGAAAATTTAGACCAAGTTTGAGAAAAAAATAAATAAATAATGGCAAAAAATAAAAATTTTGAAAGTTGGTCGTGGCTTTCATGGACTCATGGGTCCGATTTTGATTTGGATAAAATCGAATTGTCAATTTCATCTATTTGGCTCTAATATTTAGATTTTTTGATTTATTTTCAATAAAATAGAATTATTATTTGGATTTTAGATTGATTTTTATTTATAAAATAATAACTGAATAGTTCAAAAAACTTGAATAACCATTGTTTATTGGCATTTTTTATTTCTATTTTTATTCTATATCTTGAATAATTTATTAATTTACTAATTTATTTTTTAAATAGATTAGAAAGTCAAACCCAATAAAAATTATAATATGTATTTCTTCTTGAAAGTTTTAACTATAAGATATTAAATTATAAAAATAGATTTCTTAGCGGTTGTTTACAAATTTTAACTTACAAATAAATATTTTTGTTTTTGTTTATTGTATACAATTAGCTAATATTTAAATTATATATTTTTTAAAATGAGGCTTTTTTGAAAATTGAATTGTAAATGTTGTACCATCGAATAGTAATTCGGTTGATTCAGATATGATTTTGAATTTAGTCTAGAATATTTAATTCTACTTTTTAAAAATCAAAATCAATTCGGATTCATTTAATCGGATCGAACAGATCTATTCAAAAAACACTTCTAGGTAGAAGTACCAAAATTGTTATGCAACTTCAAAATAAAGAATAATTTGCAATAGATTTTTTTTAAGAACAAAGTCCGTAAAATTAACTATATATTTATGGACATTTTTTTTTTTTGTGAAATATATCTGATAGCAAACATTCTGCATATAAGATGGTTATGATAGCAAATTTGTTTTACTAAATGATGGAAAGTGCTGAATAAATTTCTACAATTATTTTTTGTTAAAGTTATGTTTTACAAAACTAATTATATAACAATTAAAAAGTTTTCAAAAACTATTTAAAATAACTTTAAAATTATTTTAGATTTTTTTTTTAAAAAAAAAAGGTCTATTACCTAATAGGGCCTAAAACTAACTCGTGATTCCAAATTGTCACGAGAATTGCTTATTTTGAGTCAAACTACTTTTTGATTTTCTTCGGGAAAGATACGCTTAAAACTGTGTGCCGATTTGGAATATCGGAAAAGACACGAAGCCGCCACACGCTCCCTGTCAAGACTCGAGAGTTCCGGTGTTCACCAAAACCACCGGCCAACGCTCTGCGGATCTCACCTTCAACTTCATTCGTCAACCGCCGAACACCGGTTTCGACTCTACTTCTGCCATGACTTTACTCGAAGAAGAGAGCTTAAAACTTACCGAAGTTCAAAGGCTTGAAGGTCATACTGATAGGGTATGGGGTCTAGCTTGGAATCCGGCTACGGGAGCCGACGGTGTACCTGCTGTCCTCGCTTCTTGTAGCGGGGATAAGACTATTCGAATCTGGCAACAACGGAGCCCTTCCTCTACTTCCTTTGATTGCAAGGTTTGATTGAAAATTTTCAAATTTGTACAAAATTAGGGCTTCAACTTAAGATACAGAAATGTTCAATGGGTGATGTTTGAATTTTGTTTAGGCAGTATTAGAAGACACGCATAGTCGAACAGTTAGATCATGTGCTTGGTCGCCATCTGGTAAACAATTAGCAACTGCAAGTTTTGATGCCACTACCGCTATTTGGGAACAGAATGGAAGTGACTTTGAATGTGTATCCACTTTAGAGGTACTACTCAGTACTCACCTCATCATTCTGATGCTGTTCATAATCTGTTTATGTTACTTATCTACCAAATGTTTATCTTATATATGAGAATGAGTATCGTATAGGGGCATGAAAATGAAGTGAAAAGTGTGTCATGGAATGCATCTGGTTCTCTTCTAGCAACTTGTAGTCGAGACAAATGTGTTTGGATTTGGGAAGTTTTACCAGGAAATGAATATGACTGTGTCTCTGTTCTTCAAGGACATACACAAGATGTTAAAATGGTTCAGTGGCATCCAACTGTTGATGTTTTATTCTCTTGTAGCTACGATAACACCATTAAGGTAACATTATTTAATTCCATACAAATAATTCAAAACAAATTCACATGATATTCTATTATTTTGTTGTTTTCAGGTTTGGGCAGATGATGGTGATAGTGATGATTGGCATTGTGTGCAGACTTTAGGCGAATCAAACAGGTAGGTAACACTCTTCTCTTTCTGTTAACATTTTGATGAATGCTTGAATTTAATGAATTAGTTACAAATGATTTTCAGTGGACACTCATCTACAGTATGGGCGTTATCTTTTAATAGCACTGGAGATAAAATGGTTACATGCAGGTATAGTAAATTAGTAATACTAGTATTTAATTGCTAATATAACTATTTAAAATAACTTAAAAAATAATTTTGGTGAAATTTTCAGTGATGATCTGACCATTAAGGTGTGGGATGTGGATATTATAAGTTTGCAATCTGGTGATGGCAATGCATCTTGGTAAGAATAATTTTTTTAAATGATTTCCTGTTATGTATTTTGTTAAATAAATAAATAAAAAGTATTTGACAGGAGACATGTTTGCACGATGTCTGGTTATCATGATCGGACAATTTTCTCTGTCCATTGGTCAAAGGAAGGGATAATAGCTACTGGAGCTGCTGATGACGCCATACGCTTATTTGCACAGTCTCAAGATCATTCGGTAGGTTACCTGTGTTACTGTGTACTGTATACTGTGTACTGGTTACATAACGGGATTGATTTTTGGTTGTTAAGGTGGATGGAGCTTTGTATAAGTTGCTTCTCAAGAAGGAAAAGGCTCATGATATGGACATAAATTCCGTGCAATGGAGCTCTACTGTAAGTCAAGAAATAGCAACCTACTTTTGTTTTTTGTTTTTTGTTTTTTTAATTATATTTATAGCAACATACTTTCATTTCTTTGTATTACATTAATAGTTTTATTGTATTTTGCAGGGGGATAGGCTTCTTGCTTCAGCAAGTGATGATGGGACTATTAAGATCTGGAAGTTGGAATCGTTTTGACTTTTGAACACTGTAACATTCTTGTCAAGGAAACTATTTTTCTTAAATTACATATTTGCCCAACACTCTTTTCAGCAACTAGACTCCTTAAAATTTCATCTTTAGTGTCTTGATTAACCTCATAACCAGATTTTGTCGGTATTTTTGGTATATGCCAATAAACAGATATATTTTTCGAACCTGAAAAACCAGATTTGAATTTGTTGATTACATGATCTAAGAACTGAATATCTTGAATCTGAGTTTTACATTTTGAGAATTTGTGTAAAGCTTCTTATATTTTATTAGTAATTTTAATGTAATTCTTGGGTGTTGTCATCTTTTCTTGGCTTTGGAGTAGATTAGAATATTTTCTATTTAAGTAAATAGGTTTCAAAACTTTGTTCAAACATAACATTACAACCTAATTAACATCGTTAAGATTATTAAATCACAAATCTAAAACTTCCAACTTCTAATTTTCATGTTTGATTTTCAAATCTTCAAAATTGTGTTTAGGAGTTGCTTTCATTAAATTAATTGCAAATCTAAGTCATTACTGTAATTCAACTTAATCAAGATCTTTAAATCAATAATTAACTAATTAAATGAATATTCGATCATTTTATATTTCAAAAATCCACTTCAAACTTGATAAATATTCATTTACCTCGACTGAAGAAACTAACATTTGAATTTAACATATTCTAATATAATTATAATTAACGATTTTGAGCTCGACCAATAACATAAATTGTTTCATCTAATGGATTAAATCAAACTTACACCAAATCTTGGGTTAGAAACTCCATTGAAACCTCATAAACTCAAATTCAAATGAGTGTTCATCTGTAGATTAGTAATAGAATCATCGAATTATATCTATTCTAAATACCAAAGTCGGTGGCCACTTTGCTTTTACCCCATTCTACTTTTCCATTCTACTTTTGACTATTTTAACTCTTCAATCATTTTTAATTTTTGGCAATTTAGGTCCCCCTAGAAGGTTTCGTTTCTTTTTACTACTTTCAACTTTTCTTATTTTTCATTTTCACTCTTTAATCATTTTTAGCTTTTGGTAATTTAAATCCTCCTACTAAGTTTCTATTGCTATTATCCTCGTACTTTAGTAAATAACATTTTCAACCCTTCACCTTTTAAAATATCATATTCACCCCTTTATTTGAACTTTAGAAAATGTCAATTTCATCATTTTTATTTTCTAAACTTTTGTTTTATCCTCATAATATGTATAATCTGATTTTCCTATAGTTATCACCCCTTTGATTTTTCTAACCTTTCATATGTGTCGGTATAAATTAGAGGTGGTCAATGTTTCGGCATAAATTGTTTCGGCGTAAATTTAGAATTTTAGTTCGTTTATTTAAAAAAAAATTAATGTATCTGTTAGGATATAAATTCGAGTTCGTCTATATTTAAATGTATTTTTTTTTTTATTTCCATGCTTATTTTTATACGTGTAAGCCAGATCACATATGATATGTTTTTAATTATTTGAACTTCCATTCGTTAACTTAAAAAATATTATTTACTTATATATGTCATATATAATACGGTTTTATTCTCTTTGTTTGACATGGTTTTGGCCTCATACTATTATGGTTTGTCGGATCAAGTCTTTTTAAATTCATGTTCCACATGTAGTAACTTATTTTCCACTACTTCTTAAATACATTACTGCCGCCACAACGTGCAATGTGTAAAATCATAATTCTATACTAATCTTCAATCTAAAATTCATATTTAAGAAGATACCCTAAATCTTTAATTTAAATGACATTTACTACCTCATAAGTTTTTTTTAGGTGTTAGAACTCCAATAGAACTTCATTACTCTTCTCAAACTTGAATTCTCTCATCAAAATCGATTTACCTCTGTTATCCATGGTAAAAAGGTCCCAAATGAGGTAAAAAAAATTAAGGTTAAGGTTTAAATATGTAAAACCTTCACCAATTGGCAACTTTAGTCCCTCAACTTTTATTTTTTTACTTTGCTCCAAAATTGCACCCAATTAACATTTCTAACTTAGCAACCCTCGAAGTGTCTCATATAACTGTCATCAACTATCTCATTAACATTATCTATTCAATGCGATTAGAGATATAAATATATCTGACTTTATGCTAAACCCGTCTTGATAGCTACCAAACGAACCAAATCAAAAGATCTGTTAACAAATTTATAACATAATCTTACCAATAAGATGTTATACATTGTTAGGATGAACTCATTTTGTTTATTTGTAAAAATATATATCAAGTCACTCAGGATGGAGATTTGAAGATTGTATACTCACTAGATGAAGATGGTGAGTATACTTGCAACTAATAAGTTTTGAAATTAAGGATAATTGACAACTCACAAAATTAACTATCGATAACTGTAACTTTTCCTAGAAGTGTATATCAAAATTCAAAAGGTAATTTGAAACAACTTTTCATCAAGCATTGATGCAACTCAAATATTTTTTGAAAACAACCAAAATTTTAAAATTAGTAGTCATTTAAATTAACGTAAAATACTGAAATTGTCATTGTTTAGTTAAAATTGCATATTCAGTCCCTAACTTTTTTTTTTGGCACTCGCACTGTCTTAGTGTTTTGTTTTGATTTTCATCATTGTCAGATTAAAAAAAAAACTACATTGCTTTTAAATATCTTTTTTAATTTACTTTAGATTTATTTATTATTAACTTATCATAAAACTGTTTAATTATATATATGATCCCACCACCGGTTACAAGCCATCGACCACCACCACCACCACCATCTTTGCCATCGACCACAACCACCTCCGTCAGCGACCACCACCATTTCCATCGAACATCACTACCAAAAACCATTACACCAATAAAAACTATTATGCTCAAAACCTGCTAGAAAACCAATGTATTGTCAAATATGTCGTATAAATGTATTGATGCTCAAGCCTGATTCAACGTGCAATTTACTTGAAATCTAATTTCATCGAGAGAGAAATAGTTAGAGATTTCAAAAGAGTTGAATATCAATTGGGGCAAATTCATGGATGAAACCAAAAGAATAGAATTTATATCGGGAAAAATTCATGGTTGCAATAGAGGCGGGGCAAATTCATGAATATCAATTTTTTCTTCTTCCCTCCCCCTCCCAATCCATTTCTTCCCTTTCCTTTCCTTTCTCCTTTAATTAAAAACAAAATAAAATCTTTCTCCCTCTCAGTCATCTCCTTTCCTCTCCAAAGTAAGAACTCATTTTGTCTAAACGAATGAAAGATTTTTTATTTGATGGATAATTGCAATTATATTGACTAAGGGGCTAGAATCATATTTTTTATATTTAAAAGTTAATAAATGTAATAAATAAAATTTGAAAACGTTAAATTGTTGTCATCTTGTTTTCCTTTTTATTTATTATTAAAATAATACTTATTACAATAAAAACCAAAATTTTAAGATGTTACAAAACTTCTTTGATATTTGTTTCTCTCAAGAACAAATATCATTCAAGAGTCAAGACTTCAAGTAATTCTGTAATTGAATGATAATATTTTCGATTTTCGACCAGTATCCAAAAGGCAAGCCTCAAAATCCGTTTGACTCCCAAACCAATTATACATGGCCAAGTGCCCAACATAAATTGTTAATTAAATATTAATTAACAACTATTCTCTATCCTTAGAGTTGATCTTCCTTCTTGAATCAGAGCTTCCCTGGCTGACATAACGCTATTCTTCTCTAGAGACGAATCGAACACTGTGCAATCTATCCATTTCTTCAGCAGATCCTCTTGCCCCCATATGTCCGGTATCCACACCCGACCCGACATCTCGACCCGATGTCTCTTTAGTCTTTCTCTTCCACTCTCCTCCTCCACCACCATTGACGCTTCTGGTTGTTGTTGTTGTTGTGGTGGTGGTGGTGGCGTGGTACTTCTCTCCGCCTTGTGATTACCTTCTTCTTCGGCCGCCAACAAAGACGTTTTTGTGATCACTTTATGGTTGTCATCGCAAGCTCCTTCAAGATTCTTGATGAACTCTTCATGGGTTCTCTTGAGATCTTGAGAAGATGTTGATGATACACTAGGGTTACGGTTACGGCGAATGAGGTGGTGGTGGTTGTGGGTGGTCTCAAGATTAGGTTGTTTGTGGGCATCCATTGAAACGATGAAATCTTGAAGATCTTTTCGGTTTCAATGACTTATCATGAACAAAATGCAGAAGAATATGTGCTTGTTTTTCCAAGAAATACTACTCTTAATTGGTGATGCATTCGTTGTCTTGGAGAAGACCATAAAGATTTATGTGGGAATAGAAGAATCCTTTTGGAGTGGGGTAAGGTGTGTGTTGATGCACGTCGATATTAATGCGTGTGAGTTTGTGGTTTCTGATAAGTTTACGTGTCTTTTCTTTACCATTGGAAATTTGGAACCCCTTGGTGTATCCTTGGTGTATGGTATTAAACAAGTTGCGAACTATGGGTAATAACCAGTGGTTTGCATTCACAGCAGGTAGTCTTGTATAACGTGCCAAATTAATAAAAATAAACAAAGCTTATAGTATAAAATGAGCGTAATTAAGTTGCTTATAATAAATAAAGATGTTCTTATATATCTTTAGACGGTAGATAATTGTCTTACGTTGTATGTATGATGTTAGAACTTTGATATTTCAGCTGTCTTACTTGTCCTTAAATCTCTATATATATTAAAAGAGAAACTTGATTACATCATCTTCAAAACTCAGATAGTTTTCCACCCTTAGATCAATTTGATGATGTCATCAATGTTAATAGGATTTTTTTAAATCCTTTCAAATGTTGATTAAGGAAATAATTATTTTTTTTGGATTCCGACATTTATGATTAAAATGTTTATTAAGGAAATAATATCTTTAAATCATTTAAAATCGTTGACCCTTATAATGTTCAAAACCATCATTTAATCAAATCTCATTAAATAAGCATCTAATTCATCTATTTTTGACAATTATTTGAATTTAATATAAAATCACACCTCCTATTTTCTAATTATTTATTGAAAATCGTTAATCAGCTCTTATTCCTTATTATTTATTGAGAATTAAGAACATTTATTTGTTTCTTGTCATTCGATTTGCAATAGAATTATGGCATAAACTGATTATGATGGAGTATATCGATCTATTAGGAAACAGTATAGGGACATTTTCGTTAATTTTTATACAATAACACACATTAATCCTTTGTTTTAGGTCATTTTTGCTGACTGATTTGGTTAGTTTCAGATTCCTTTGTGAAAATTTGATAATTTTCTTGGCTTTTGGTGCAAGTGTATGGTTTATAGTTTTTTTTTTCATTTTTTTTATTTATAGCAAAGTACTATGCTATTTGTGTATACGTCTTTATAAAAACAAAAAGTTTTATTTTTTGGTTTGTGCGAGATTCGATCTTCAAGGAATTATTTTTGTTAATCTGAAATAGCAAAAGGTTTTAATCTAAAATTATAAAAATATGATTAGAGACATTTTTAGCTATTTGGCTATTCAATCAAGGCCCAGATGTCAGGTTTGCAACCTGTGAAATTTTTGCATTTTATTCGAAGCTTATGGTTAGTTTGGTTCTCATGATATAAGTAATGCATATTTATACATAACATTATGCTTTGAATGTAAAAATAATAATAGAAAAAAACTTTTATTTAAATAAAAATGTGGGTTTTAAACAAAAAATATATATTTATATGGTTTAAAATGTAATAAAAATATATTTATATGATTTCAAATGGAAAATGGTCAACATTGAATAAAATTGGATAAAATGATGTTCGATTTAGAACAAAAATGCAGAGTGTCAAAACTGGAAAAAAAACATTTAGTGTCAAAATTTCAAAAAAAAAACAATAAATTAGTGTCTTTTGTGGGAAGTAACTTCAATTTTGACATGTCATGTCAACTTGTCACGTTATCATGTCACGTTAGCAGCCAATCGGGTTGAACGGTCAAGTGGTCAGAATTATAAAAAAAATTGAAAAACGCAGTGTCAAATTTGAGATAAAAATAAACATAGTGTCAAATTAGAATTTTGGTGTAAACTTAGTTATTACAATTAGTTATAACTAAATATGAAATTACGTTTAATCTATTGGTTATTTTAAAATTTTATTACCATTTAGAAAAACGAATTTTTAAATGATATAACTTTTATTTTATCGATATTATTTAATTATAATTTGAAAGATATGTTAAGATTCTATATCTAAATATGGTATGATATCATTTTTTTATTTTAATGAAAATATTATAAAATCTTTATTAATTTTGGTATGATGTTGAATATTTTTGGTATAATTTTTTTAGATGTATATTAAATTTTAATTTTAATTAATTTTAACAACATCGAAGTTAATTATCTTTGGATTTGATACTAATTACGAAAATATCATTTTTATATATTAGAGATGATTATGATTTTTTTAAATATTATGTTATAAGAATCGGATTAATTTTGATATGATTTTAAAATATTTTGATATGATCTTATTATACTTTTAGGTTGATTTAATAGTAAATAATATATAATCTATTTATGCATCCTTTGAAATTAAGTATAGAAACAATTTTGTTGACATCTATAATATACGGGTAATAATTTCCAAAATTGTCTTTAAACTTCTGTTGTATATATTGTATATGACTTCCTTAACGATTACTGTTATTCACTGTGAACATCAAAGCTCTCAAATATCGGAATCAAGATACCGAGAAATACACAAGGTTAGTGATTTTATTCTTTTTGTGTATACAATATCAATTTTTTTACTTGACACACATTGAAAGACAGCTATTACATGATGTTTTGCTTACTAATTGTCAGTTCGACTTATCAAATCACTTCAATTTATCAAATCAATAATGGATTACACTTCAAGCAATAAAAGTAATGATGCACAAGATCACTCATCCATCATATGTGGTTTACATCTTATTGTCTAAAGGAAATACGATTAAGTATGTTGTTCCGGCACATCGTTTCTCAAGAAGTATTTTCATTTCAATTAGATTTTGAGATAATGACTGTGCCAAGTAGAAATATATTTTAATCTTCAACTCATGTTTTATTTTGTTTAATGATATTAATTTTTTTAGGTTACTTTATCATTTTTTTATTGTGTCGACTTTTTATAACTTTATATGATTTTTTTTATACGTTCTTCCGCGTTTAACGCGGGTTATAATCTAGTATTATTAAAAGAGAACTTTTAATTCTAAATTGAAGAAAATCAGGGACATTGATTGCATTTCAATCTTATATTTTCTACCATTGGATTATTTGCTAACATCATCTTTGTCAACCCTTTTATTTTTGTCCACAAATTTTATAAAACATATATTACGTTTTAAATTAGAAAGTCTATTAATGAAAATTAACTCTCACCAAAAATAAAATGAATTAAATTAGGAATTCTATTAATGACAATTAAATCTCACGAAAAATAAAATGAATTAAATTAGGAATTTTATTAATAACAATTAAATCTCACCAAAAATAAAATGAAAAATGTCTCGCCCCATCCCTTATTACCAATACCCCTACCATCTCTCTCTTTTTTCTTTACATAATTTATCTAACCTAAGTTTTGTAGTGGGAAAGAAAATGGGGAAAGAAGAAATAAAATATATGTGAGCTTCGATCTGTGTAGACCAGTCTTGTGTTCGATCATCACGAAAGAAGGAGGAATGATATGGAGATAAATTTCTTTGGATTCTACTTTAATTTGATTGTAGTTTAGATCGATTTTGGTACGTTTTAGATTATGTTTCTTTTATTTTGTTTCAACAATGAAGTTCCAATCTATAAAACCTTTCGATTTAAGTTTAAATGCATAATGGTTACATTTTTTGAATCTACTTCGATTTTTGTTCTTATGATCGGTATTATTGATTTTGATTTTTTAAGTTATAGGTATCTGGAGAGCAAAAGGATGGACACAGCAACACCGCTACCTCTCATGCATTGTTTCGATTTTGAAGATATGTGCACTAGGTAGTGAATTTGTATATGTCAATTTTCTTTTTTATTTTTACATTTTTGTATATGCATTTAGTCACTAGTGAGTGATCCACATATTATACAACTCAACAAAACCCAGTGGTGATATGTGTTTTGATTTATTGTAAAAAAACATATTTTAAAGATACAAATTGGGCTCTCATAAATAAGTTATTCACATATACTTTTTTAATATTATAATAAAACATCTTTTAGACTCAATAGCAAAGAAAAAGACAAAGTTTTAGTATACCATGTAAATAGATTACATCGGTAAATCTTATTGGAAAATGTTTGGGATTGATTAATTTTGGTTAATTAGCAGGATTTTTTTGGTTAACTTTCATTGTGTGGGCAAGCCGAGAAGCATAGTAAAAACCTTTCACAACCTTATTCTTTCGTTTAACTGGTTTGAATCTTCTTATTGAGTTTACTTTCTCAAGGATAAATGGGTACTCCATACACTCTTGAAAATAGGGTTGGGAACATTGTGAGTATCAAGGTTTTCTCAGTATAAGAGAAGATATTAGTATAAAAGTTGCAATATAAATCATTTTTAATTACATAATAATAACTAAACAAATATATATGTGAAGGATTATCTTTATAATTTAAATTGCAATATATAACATAAAAGTCGTACAAAATTTTCATTATGTTCCATTCCATGCCTCACAAACATGTTTCTTGAATGGAATTACTTATTCTATTATCTTGCTTTTATGATTACATATCCATTCCATTTCTTTGTTGTTCCATTCTTTGCAGCCTCACATATCTCAAAAAAGTAATTCAGAAATCCATCATACAATATAAAATGTTTTATAAACTCCTATAAGGGAAGAAGAAAGATAAGACTAAATGGGTGTATGTAACACCCCGTTTATAAAATAAATAAATAAATGTATAGAAGCCCTAAAAAGAATAATATTTGAGCGAGGCGTTAGTTTCGAGGAGTTAAAAGTCATAATTATAGAAGTCAGGGTGCGTTTGGTAATTTATGGACTTAAATTGAAGATATTTGAAGGCTTAAGGGGTTGATTGCAATTTAGGGACCTGATATGAAAGGAATTTATGGGATCAGGGTTTAAAAGGTAAATTGTAGCCTCATATTGATAAGAAATCGGGAAGGAGGGACCAGAAGTGTATATTGTGCATAATTTTGAAAGAGACACGGGATATATACCCGTATCCCTTCCCCCCACATTGCATCTTCAACCCTAAACGATGGAAGCGGCCGCCAACCTTATCTCTCCACTCCTCCAGCCGCAATCATCCCGTTTTCCCCTCTTGCTTTCCGATCAGATAGAGTTCCGTCGACCGCCGGTTGCTGCCTCACCATCGAGATGGCGTCACAACCTTGTTGCCAGTGAATACGGGAGTAAAGGCCGACGTCGGGGCCGTTGCGCATCTGCCTTCTCCGGTAATGGTGAACCTTTTTCCCCTCTCTCATTCTTCTGCCATTTTCCTCATGTGCGTCGCCATCTCTGCCCGATGGCTATCGCATTCCGATGATACCTATTCCGGGTCGTCGCAAACCACCATATGAGTGGCTGTCGTGTGTGTGTTCCAACCATAGGATGGCAGTGATGCGTGTGTTTCTGTTTTTCAGCCAAGAATGTGATGTTTGTGCGTATTCCGTCATCACCATGGGAGTGTGTGGGTGAAAGGGTGGCTGGAAATGCTTGAAGACCACCATGGCAGCCAACCATGGTGGCTGTCGCCAGGAGCTGCTGCCAAACTTCACCAAGAGAGGGAGGTGCTCCTGCTCCGAGCAAGACTTATGTATGGGTGTGTTTTCTGTGGTAGTGTGTGTTGTGTGCGCCTTGCTTAGTTGGAATCCTTGGGAAAAGCAGCCGCCACCACGAGCCACCGCCGGCCACCAGGGTGTGGTTGTGTGTGTGTTAGTTAGCGTGTTAGTGTGTGTGTGGTTATGTTTTGATCAAACATTGTAATTGTAATTAATTTGATTAATAATAAAAATAGTAGTAACCACCACCGTAAGGTGGTGGCCGTCGCCTCGAACCGCCATTGACCACCACTACCCGAGGTGGTAGTGGGTGGTGCCCCGCTAGCAAACCCTAATGGGCTTAGAGATTGGTTTTGGGCCTTTTGGGCCATGTTTGGGTGGAGAACCCTAATTGTGAGTTTTGGGCCTTAGACTAATTGGGCCACTTGTGGGCCATTGGGATTTGATTGTGAATTAAGCCCAAATTATTCCATGCCATTTATCTAGTAGATTAAAGGACTTAATGGATTAAGTCCTTAATGGGCTAATTAAGAGAATACTAATATTTGAGAGATTATCAGCACGCACACGAAAATTATTTAATAAGTGAATATTAAATAATAACCTTTGGCAGACATTAATCTAAGCAATAAAGGACTTAATGGATTAAGTCCTTAATAGATTAAGTCCCTGGTATGTTAAGTCCTTAGTGGGTTAAGTAAGAAACACTTAACCCTAGTTATCATTTGATGTGAAACCCTAATTTCACTTGGGCTTTGTGTTGGGGCCATCCGAGAATAATCAAATGGACTAGAGTAATTAGTTGGGCTTTAAGGTAAGGCCCAAATGAAGGATTGGACCCAATTTGGAAAATTGGGCCATAGATGGGGCCTAGATGGTTGTATGATATTGGGCCCTAAAATGATACATGTTGGACTGGACTGATCAATTGGGCCTTAAGGGAAGTCCATGTAGAGGTTTGGGCCCAATTTGGAAAATTGGGCCATATGTTGGGCTTTGATCCCTAGTTGACTTTGGGCCTATGGATTGGGCCTTGGGCTTGGGTAAGCCAAGCTAGGGGTAATGTAGTAATTATCCAAAGCATGTATTCTTTTTATTTAGTTATGTGTTAGAACCCAATTATTAATTGGGTGTTATTTGGTGTTGACAGTTCGGGAATCTGTCAACCAGCAGCTGGGGTGGAGTCTGCGGGACTTCAGCAGTGTGGGATTGTGTCTACGGGACTTCAGCAGTGTGAGGTGAGTTTCCTTCCAGTAGGAACGGGTCTAAGGCCACAATGTCGGCCCGTTCAGTTAGCCGTAGTTTTTGGACTTCGGTCCAATGCAGTAGTTAGTATGTTTGACGCCTCCGTGGCTCAGACATGATTTATGTGTTTATGCTAATTGATATGTTATGCTATGTTGTGTTCAGTCAGTCAGCTTCGGACTTCGGTCCGATGTAGGGGACAAGGTCCCAGTCAGTCAGCTTCGGACTTCGGTCCGATGTAGGGGACAAGGTCCCAGTCAGTCAGCTTCGGACTTCGGTTCGATGGAGGGGGCAAGACCCCAGTTAGCCCGGACTTCGGTCCGATGCAGTGGGCAGGGCCCAGTATGTGCTTTATATGTTATTGCTTGGTATGTGGTAGTTTGGGGGAGCTCACTAAGCTTCGTGCTTACAGTTTCAGTTTTGGTTTCAGGTACTCAGTTTTTAAAAGAGGAGCTCGGGAAGATTGTAGTGCACACACCATTTGTTCAGCCTGGGATGTTTATACTCTGATATATTTGACAATTGTTAAGATATTTTGAGATACATTCTTTATGATTCTTATATGACGATTGATGAACATGGTTTTATTACTATTTTAAAACGAAATTTTCAGACTGTATTTTTGGGATGTTACAGTGTATGGTGTTAATCTAATTATGATGTTCTTTCGTCTCTATTTGCATGTTTCTAGCTTGTTTGTAGTATGTCTATAAAAGATTATTGTTATATTTGAAAGTTCATTTTACCCTTTTTCATCTTTTTCTATGTATATTTTAATCTTTCAGGTTTTTTAGAGTATTTGAGAGATCGTTTCTGCTTGGGAGTGAGGTGAAGTCAAGGGCCCTAAAACCGGAGGGTAGTTGTATTTAGAGCCACTTAAATATTGAAGATTTTTGTTGGCATTAATTTCAATAATCATACGTACTGTAGAAGATATATCATAAGTATAGTTTAATTTTTATAACGTTTTTTGTATTTTTATTTAATGTTGTACATGTGATGTCTACAAGGTGTTGGTATTTTTTTGCTGGCAAGTTATTACGCTATCTAACACCCCAATAATCTATAATATTTATATAAGATGGTGACAATTATTATTTTTTATTGCAGCTTCTATTCATATTGATTATCTAATGTGGTCTAAGTTCTGGAATGTTGCCACTAAGAGAATTCCACATTGTAGGGCGTTGGAATTCATTACAAAATAAGCATGATTTATATGCCTTATTGGGTATTGATAAAAATGTTTAATTCTTGTTCATGTAGATCGATAAGTATTTTATAATATGCTCTTTTAACTTTATATTATGACATTTTCTAGAAAAAAATTGATTTTAGTATTGAACTTTGAAAAAAAATTCATATATAGCATCGTATTCTTAAAAAATAATTTTTTTGGATTATTTTTAGTTGATATGGAAGGTTACATTTTTTTATATTGAAGACCATTTAAAGGATTTTTTTTTTTGGAAAAAAAACTATTCATTAATAGCATTAAACTTTGCAAAAAAATTCATTAATAGCATCGTGGTTTCAAAAAAGGATTGTTTTCATGTTCTTTTTGGCTAATCTAGAAAAGTTTTATTTTTATGAATATTAGAGCTCATTAATAGGATTTTTTTTTGAAAATATTTTGTTAATGGAAAGTACATTTTCATTTTCTTTTATGTAAAAAAACATTTCAAATATGGACCATTTATGTACTTTTGTTCACAAGTGAACTATTTATGAAATATATAAATTTAAATGTTAATTAGTAGGTCATTAATATGACAATTTTCTAGGAAAAATTTGTTTTTAGTATTAAATTTTGCAAAAAAAAAGTTCATTAACGACATTGTACTTTAAAAAAATATTATTTTGGATTATTTTTAGATGATATTGAAACATTTCATGTTTTCCTACATTGAAGCTCATTTGTAGGACAGTGTTCTGGAAGAGAATTTCATCAATAGCGTTGAACTTTGCAAAAAAAATCATTAATAGCATCGTACATTTAAAAATATCTTTTCTTGGAATTCTTTAACTGTAGGTAAATTCCTTGAATGTCTACCTTGATGAACATATGTGGAGAAATCTTTTTGGAAAATGATAAAATCCTGATATGATAACCGAAAAAGAAAAAGAAAAACCAAGTTTTGACTAGCCCAATTTATTCAAAATCTTTATTCATTTTAGTAGCTTACACACCATTTAGATGCTCTCAAAATAGCATATGAAATAACTTATGTAATGATGTTACAATGTTATTTGACATGTTTTGTACTTTCTAATGATCATTACCAGGAAACCTTTGAAGGATTTTTTTTACCAAAAATAATGTGATCAATATACAAAACAATGTTACATATTCAGAACCTAATGTTCTTAATTTACTATAATAAGCTCTTCTTGTAATAGTTGATTGGCCCTACCCAACTATCCCATGCAAGGTAATGGATTTATGTTGTTCTAAATGTGTTAAAATGCTTCACTTAGGTGTTACTGTTGGATTAGTGTCTAAGTCCATAACTATTTTGGTATGTACTTGACCCGATGGTGCATGGTCCTTTTGGGTTGCCTTCACCAAAGCAACTTGATAGGATGAATTATGAAGAGAAAGGATTAAATATGATTTATTAATATATTATGGGAATAATATATTAAAGGAGAAATCATATTGTTTAATTAATATTAGTCAAGAATTAATAAGAATTAAGTTTGTGACTAAAAGAGATTAATTAAACTTAAGGGACTGGAATTGTAATTATAAGATAATTGCAATTGGGCTATGGATTGCCTTATATTATAAGGTTGGACGAATTCTATGGGGAAACTCATTAGAAATCGTCCAAGGCCTTTAAGGAAAGGAGTCCATGGGTTGCTTAGGGCTTAAGTATCCAAATTAGGGTTTCCTTGTTAGATAACCCTAATAGCCTCACTATATATAGAGCCCTTATGCCCTAAAAACGTGAATAAGCTTCTTTCTAGGGTTTCCACACGTTTTTGAGAGCCTCCTTCTCTTCTCTTCTTCATCCTCTTGCTCTTGGTGTTTGTGAACCATTAGAGGAGTGACATTTGTGACTCTAAGCTTTCTAAAGTCATTACAAGGAGGATTTGAGATTGTTATTGCTACATAACAATCAAGGTATGATCTAAACCCTAATTATATGTTATATTGATTATCATATGCTAGATCTAGGGTTTATAGTCTTGGATAAATCGCATGTACAATAGAGAAACCTAGATCCAAGCATTAGAGTTTGTATGAGCACATAGGATGTTCTTATGGCTAAAACCCATCAGTGGTATCAGAGCCTTGATTGGTTTCTATTGTATTGATGCATTGTATGTTTGTTCAAGTTGAAAAAATTCGATTTTTGTGGAACTGCCTGATGGACTCGGCGAGTCCCATTGTGGACTCGGCGAGTAGGCCCCTACTCGGCGAGTCCATATGGGTACTCGGCGAGTTCGAGCGTCAGAAAGAGGGGATTTCGGGATTTCTTGCTGTTTTTCTCTTGGATACTTGCCTTATCTGTTTTAGATCATTAAAATCCGATTTTATTCATATTTTTGAGTATATCCTTGATAAAACACAAGATAATTACCAATTAATTAGATAATAACTTTCTTATGTGATTAAAGTTGATTATTTGTATTAATTGGGTAACTTATTTTGCAAGAAATTGAAATTAGGTCAAATATAGATAATGAGGAAATTAATTGTTTAATTTATATTATTTGTTATTTGATACTTGTGTTATGAAAAGTTTCAATTTTCCCCTTTAGGTTTTATAGTTTAAATTTAACTCAAAAGTTTAGTTTTGAAATTTAAATAGTTGAAACCCTAATGTTTTGAAATGTTTCAAAACTTGCCCTCAAGTTTTGGAATTTAAATTTTGATTAAAAGTTTAATTTTGATGTATATTTAAATTCTAAACCTAAATGTTTTGAAATGTTTCAAAACTTGCCCTCAAGTTTTGGAATTTAGAAGTTGATTAAAAGTTTAATTTAGGAATGTTAAATTGTAAAACCCTAGTATTGTTTTGAAAAGTTCAAATCACACCCTTATGGTTTTATTAATTAATTAAGGTATATAATTAAAAGAGGTTTAATAAATCCATAAAAGTTTTGGTTTACAATTTAATTGAATTAAAAGTATAATTGTTAAATTTGACAACCTAGTATTTGAAAAGTGTAAAATACACCCTATACTATATATAACATTAAAAGTCTAACATGAATGAGTAAAAGTCAGTCTTACCGTTAGTAGGCCTCATTTACGAAGCTAGTCTATAAGGGTTGTTTAAGGAAATTGCCTATAAAATGGTGGTTAAATGGGTATCCACTCTTACCCACCGCACTCTTGACTAGTGGAGGGTCGTTAGCCGAACGGGTAGGATAGGACAGAAACCTTCCATTATAAGTATAATGAAGTATAAAAGTAACTAAATGTTTTGTAAAATTCCCAATCTTAGTTACTTTAGGCAAAAGTGAATTGATGCAATTCCATGAAATTACACTTTGTGCCCTTGCGAAGACGTTAGTGGAGCGTGTGTGGTTTACCGGCACACTAAATGGTTCTAAGCAAAGGTAGCAAAGGGTGACTCAATGTTTGTCATAGTTCGGTGCAACGTGTGTGGTTTACCGGCACATCGAATAGGTGACCGTAACATGTGAGGGCACCATGTAAGTTTGCATGGTTATTCACACTCGCTTTGTGATCCTCGGCATCCCAGTCACAAACTAGAGGGGGATATCGAGATTTAAACATGCCATTGAAATGTTCAATGAATATCAAAGGATCTAGGAGTTTTCATAAATTTAAAACTTAAATTTCTTTTTCGTTTTTCGTGGTGGAAATTAGTGAATCATCATTCACTTACCTTTAAATATTGTGCAACTAGATTACGACATCCCTTTTCTAGGTTGTAGCATATTGTGTTGGGTCCTAGCCTTAGTATCTCATTTGGGTGATTTACTAAGGACTCAATCAATCAACTAACTTGAATTTGTTTTCTCCTGTTTTGTAGATGTCAAAGTATGACAACTATGGTCTTCCCAAATCCCGTGGAACAAGCCTTCCACATGAAGATGATATTCCATGATTCTATCGAGGAACAAGAAATCATGCTTCACTTCCTCCACCTCCTCCAATTATTCTCCCTAACCCACAAGTTCAAAGGCTTGAAAAGTTCAAGCCCTTTTGGCAAGTAAACATGAAGAGGGAAAGTTGGTGTGTGCACACGTCCTAGGGATGAAGTCACACATTGATAGGTTAAGAATGTTGAGATCCATTGTCTGTGAGGAGATGGTTGTTGATTGGGTTCTTCAGTCACTTCCTAACTCGTATAGTGAGTTCGTAAGAGAGTACTGTATGATGAACTGCGACGTGACCCTTATAGATCTCACCTATATGCTTATTGCTGCTGAATCAGCAATGGTTTGGCGCAATAGAAAAGCAAAGTTGATTGGTGAATCTGCCTTCAAGACCTCTATGGATATAGACAATGGCAACGAAAGACATGCTATGATCGAAAAGTTTGATCATAAGAGAAAGGCAATGTCTGAAGTAGTTCCATGTTCTGTTCCAAAAGGGTCAATTTGCTTTTATTGCCAAGAGAAGGGGCATTGGAGACGAAGTTGCCCTATTTATCTAAGAGATCTAAGAGATGGGAGAGTCAAAACGTATGGCTCTGCTTTAGGTAAAATCCATTGACTAACTCTTTTAAGCTTCTATTCTAGATTCTTAATACATAATGTGTTAAGATTAAAATTGATGTTTTTTAGGATCGAAGAAAAGAGAGGAAGCTTAAGGGAAGAAGTGAGCAGAATCTAACCGTGAAGAAATGGATTTCGATCGCATTTCTTGAAGATTAGATTCTTGAGCTACTACTTAGAGTTAGAATTAGATTGCTAAGAAATATGTATTAACATAGTTTTTCAATGAATTGCATTGTAAGGACAAATTTTTTCCGCAATAAAATAAATTTTGATTTTATATTATTTATCCTTGCAATGGCATGCATGAAAATTGATGTTTGAAGGTTTATAATATTAGCAATAATGGATTTGATTCTTAGTTATGTTGTTTGTGGAAATGTCGAGAATTTACCAAATAGGGAGAGTTTCTCATCACCCAAGTTTCAATTGGACAGAAACTTGGAATCATGCAACTTGGTTGCAGGATGAATGAGAAATTTCATATTTGGAAATTAGACTAAATCATTGACAAAGTGTCAAGTGAAGGGCTAGGAGATCGAGTACACAAAGTTGTGTGTTGATCAAAGTCCACCATAAGAGTAACAAAGATATTCGTCATGATTTACTAAAGGTTTAGTAAATATGATTATACTTATAAGATTAAGTGTAATTCTGAATTGATTGAAAATGTTTAAATCAATAGCAGAACGAATAAGAAGAATCAAGCAGGCAGAAAGATAAAAGTTTCTTCATTCTTAGAAGAAGGGAGAGTACCTTTTACGCTTTATGATAGGTCTTAATGATTAAGAACCATATCTCAATTGATCCTCTAAGTGATTCTTAGTACAATTGTATATCTAAGAAGAGGAATCAAGAATTGAAGAAATGGTTAAATCAAGGAGTCAATCATACTTCGTTCCAAAACAAGTCTTAGAGTTAAGATTATGACATTGAGTGATAAGTATTAAGAAGGTTTATAACATTCATCAAATGAGGAAAGTTGTGATGTCTAGGATAAGACAAAGACCAACTAGAACCAATTTATGAAGTGTTTTGATAAAAACTACACTAACTCTTGAATATTTTTTTGTCAAGAAATGTTTATTGACAAGAGAATCTTATATGTCAAGGAGTCAGTGGGAGTCTTAATGGTCTTGAAAGGTTTCAAGAACAAATCAAAATAGACCTTATTGATCATCACTAGCACACGAGTTGAGGTTTACAACCTATCGTGTTGACACTATATTGTTTCTGTTCCATTCCAATTGAGTTAATTATGCATGTGAGCCCTATGAGTTCTCATTTGAATGCATAAAAGACAAGGACCTTGATCAATGAAAAGTACATTGATAGGAAAAGGTGAGTTGATTAACTACTTGGAAGACATGGTGGGCAGCTGTGCTACCATAAGGCAAGAAATCAAGATTAAGAAAGTTCGGTCCATATGAGTTTGAATTTGTCGTAAACTTTGGTTTTGACAAATTCACATGGACAGGAACACATACACCATTAAAATCTAAATGTCATAAGATTCCCTCCTTCATGAAAATGACTGTGAGAAAATGCTTTCACTAAGAAAGATTTTAGAAGATAGTGATTGTGAAATTGAATTCTCGAATTCGATTATGGTTACGGTATCCCTTTCCATGATTCGAATTGTGAAATTTTGGCAATTAGTCTGAATTGTTTAGACACACATATGAGCTATCTAAAGGAAAGGTGTATAAGCTTAGATAAATGATTATCAAAGCATTAGGTATTAGAAACATGAACTTAAGAAATCCAATAAGTATTGTTTTTCTGAAAGTTAAGCTGTTTCTGAATACATGTCAAAGCTAGTGGGAGCATAAGTGTTATGTTTATAATAATCATCATGATAGTGGGAGCATAAATGTTATGATTGTATGATTATTATGGAAAGTATTGCAAGTTAGCAATATTAATTATAGAAAACAAGAGTTATACTTTGCAGAGTCGCAATAGTTGAATAGTTGTTTTGCTATAATTGAGGGAGAGAATATTATGCTTCATTTCAAATCTAAAGGCTTAGGTTGTGGAATATTGATAATTTAGTCAAGGAAACATAGTGTGTTCACAAATTTCGATTATGATTACAGCATTCCTCTTCATAGTTCGAAATTTGAGAACATAGCACATAAAATATTATGGCAGAAGATTGATAAAGTATAAAATCTTTATGTAAGACGTTATGCATCGTGTCCCATACACTTTAGGTATAGGATAGATTGCAAATGTTATAATATATGACCATTCTAAAATTTTCCAAATGTCTAGCGCATTTAGAGGGAAAAGGACAAGAATCAGTTTTGACTAAGATAATTAAACAACTATCAAAGGACAATCCAAAGTTCGCCGAGGATTGGTCGCTTGTGAGTAGTTGGAAGTATGATATCGGATGGACCATATCGACATTATTATGAATAGATAAGATTCTATTGAGAATGAGTTGTCATATGGGAAATATGGAAAGGTCTCTATATTGGGAGTTAAATATTAAGAGTCTATGTCTAGATTAGAAATTTTATGCAAAAGGATGTTCAAAGGAATGTACTTTGAGTGAGAGACATCATATCTAAGGAATTGTATTGTAACAATCTCCGATAGAGGACTTTGTAATTTCATTGGCAATAGTCATTGTGACTTTAGTGCAGTGACATTACAAAAGGATCATTGCATAAAATGTTAGAATCTAGCATATTCCATAAGTGACAAGAATTTGATATTGTTTCACTTGTGAAAAGGATTGGGAGTTGTGAAATGAGTATGATTGGAAATGTGTTCATTTGATCTATTTCACAAAGTAAGAACCATAGGTAAACATTGTGTGCATGATAAGAGCATGGGACAAGTGTAATAATTCAAGTAAGAAGTTGATTACCCGAAACAACAAATAATGAGTAATCGATATGGTGATAAATAAAAGGTGTTTTATTTATGCTCAAAGGTTTGAGGCCATATGGGATTAGTATTATTCTTGTGTTTCACTTTGCATGTTTTGACTTCCTGAATAATTTAATTGGTTTAGAACAGTCAAATTATTCGAATGGGCCACAGTCGTTCATATGTTGGAAGTAGGTATGAATAAAGACTGTCGTGAATTGGTGTGTGGATTGTCTAAAGAGTATTAGACATAAGCAAATGTTTGCTGCAACGCTCATGAGTGCTTATGAATATGATTTGAGCATTGGATTAAACCCACGCTCACTTGGATCACTCCATGAATTGTATCACGAGTGATTGGTCAGACGATAACATCTTATATTCTTGAAACCGAGATATGTGAGTTGTATCTTGCAAATCGGTTGCACATTGATAATATGTAAACGAACCAGTAACTTGGTGTCATAAAACATATTGTTGTGTGTGATTCGGTGAGTGAGTGCAAGCGAACATTGAATCAAAGTTTATCCGTTCCTTTTATCCAAAGTAGGATAAAAGCGATATCTTTGGGCCCCTCAATGATTTAGTGATGACAAACGTAAATGCTCGGCCGGGCTAGGGCTAATTTGATTTGTTCAATTGGTCAGTCGTCATAAATCAGAAGTCGAGAAATAGTACAGAGAGAATGATTAGAAATCCTGTCTTATATGATATCTAGAATGGAGGAATATATGATCCCTTATCTAAAGGACACACATATCTGATAGGATCAGAGTTGACAACGGCTTTGGAAAGCTACGATTGCAGATCAGGATCTGAAGTCATACGCAGAATAGTTATTAGACTTATCCAAGTGGGAGACTATTGGATTAGTGTCTAAGTCCATAACTATTTTGGTACGTACTTGATCCCGATGGTGCATGGTCCTTTTGGGTTGCCTTCACCAAAGCAACTTGATAGGATGAATTATGAAGAGAAAGGATTAAATATGATTTATTAATATATTATGGGAATAATATATTGAAGGAGAAATCATATTGTTTAATTAATATTAGTCAAGAATTAATAAGAATTAAGTTTGTGACTAAAAGAGATTAATTAAACTTAAGGGACTGGAATTGTAATTATAAGATAATTGCAATTGGGCTATGGATTGCCTTATATTATAAGGTTGGACGAATTCTATGGGGAAACCCCTTAGAAATCGTCCAAGGCCTTTAAGGAAAGGAGTCCATGGGTTGCTTAGGGCTTAAGCATCCAAATTAGGGTTTCCTTGTTAGATAACCCTAATAGCCTCACTATATATATAGCCCTTATGCCCCAAAAACGTGAATAAGCTTCTTTCTAGGGTTTCCACACGTTTTTGAGAGCCTCATTCTCTTCTCTTCTTCATCCTCTTGCTCTTGGTGTTTGTGAACCATTAGAGGAGTGACATTTGTGACTCTAAGCTTTCTAAAGTCATTACAAGGAGGATTTGAGATTGTTATTACTACATAACAATCAAGGTATGATCTAAACCCTAATTATATGTTATATTGATTATCATATGCTAGATCTAGGGTTTATAGTCTTGGATAAATCGCATGTACAATAGAGAAACCTAGATCCAAGCATTAGGGTTTGTATGAGCACATAGGATGTTCTTATGGCTAAAACCCATCAGTTACTCAGCACATGGTCTGCGGACTGTCCACATTGATTTCACGATTGAGAAGAACACATCATATCGACCAAGATCAAACCATCAACCATATTAGTGACCCCCACTGAGATTAGCAATGTAATTTGAGTAATCATCCAAAACAGGCAATGAACTTTGAATTGTAGTAAATCTAAATTCAATTCCTAAATTGTACATCGAACTTCTAACATTAAACCTTGAACATTTTCAATTAATGTTATCGAGTTGATATGCATTTGATTATCTAGGTATATCGTAAATTGTTTAGCTTCCCCTGTTGAATTATGGCGTCAATGTAAAGTTCTACGTTTAACCGTAAACATGAGGCTTTAGTTTGGTTTTCTAACTAATGATTTGGATGAGACAAAAGTATTTGAAGAGTGGATTCTTAAAATTAAGGAAGGCAATATTGGTGGCCCTAATGATGGTGAAGTTGAAGTTGAATTTCCAGAAGACGTTGTTGTTCGCTCTACATATGAGCATATTCATTCAATTGTATCCACCATTTATCCAACATTTGAAAACCATCTTAATGATCCATCATATTTTCAAGATAAAACTATTTTGGTACCTACAAATGAATAATTTAATGCTACCAATTACTACATTTTAGGATTGATGAAAGATGAAGAGAAAACATATATGAGTTCAAATTCTTTATGTGATGTAACGCCTGTGTTTCCGGGCTTGCCATTTTTAGCAATGTAATAGTCTAGGTTAACCTTTGTAACCCGTTTTGAAATAATAAGAGTGTATTATTTGAGTAGTATGTGTTTTGTGCTTAATTGCTTAATTATGTGGTTTGATTAATTAAGAATAAAAATAAGCGTCAAAATTTAAGTGTAAAATAAACTTAATATCTTTGGATAATGTTGTAGTAGTTGAAACGAGGTTTCCGAATATATATAGAACGCCCAAATCTGACTTCGTATGAGGAAGTTATGATTTATCGAAGTTTCGACTTTGCGGTACGCAGCCTGAAATACTCGATTTGAGATCGAGCGGTTTTTAGCCGAAGCATTCTAAATGAGGATCGAAGGTCTCGTTGTTGGTATCAAATCGATAAAAAGTTAGGCGAGAACGGACGTCAAACGAAGAAGTTATGAATTTATAACGAAGTTTTTCTGTCGCGGCCTATTAAAAATAAATAATAAAAATAAAGTCAAAATTAGCCGATGGAGTCTAAATGAAAGTTGTAGAGCGTAGTCTCACCTTCGCGTGGATATAAAGAACGTCGAAAACGGAGTTCGTATGAAGAAGATATGAATTTACGAAGTTTATTAATTAATTTGTATTTATTTTTAATTGAAAAATCCGGCATTATCCGAAGGGGAGTCAGCAGTCCGATCCGAAGTACGCCCCGCGTACTCCGAAGATGTCGACACTCGCAGCAAGTGGCTTCGGATGACGAACGCAGTGACAATTTCGGACCTGTACGCCCCGCGTACGTGCGAGGCTCAGCCTCTATAAAAGGCTTGCGAGGGCAGCCGAGAGTTTTGTTCATTTTCTCTCTTCTCTCTCCCGTTTTGCATCGATTTGCGTGCCAGAAATACCCCGAAGCCCCGGTATTATTCTCGAGCCCCGAGGCAAGTCCCGAGATCCCGAAGATCCCGAGAAGTGCGGTTCCCGAGTCGAAGCTCTGCCCGCGAGAAGTTCGATTTTTGTGAAGATCTTCCAGATCTGCTGAGGATTACTACTTCTGCAAGTCGTAGTGCTGTCCGATCATCTTCTGATCAAGTGAGTGTATACTACCTTTCATAAACACGATAATAATACAAGTATGGTTCGAGTGTATTAAGTATATTGTTGGTTATATGTGTGAGTGTGTAGTTACTTTCTTCTAACGCATGATTATGAAGTATTTTATACGAAATACGTGTTATGTGTAGAATTTGTTGTTATGTGTGTGAATGTATGTTCACCCTCTTCCATCTCATAGATCTGAATTGCTTTCTATGAAATACGTGTTACGTGGGTATGCCTCATCTGTTATGTGGAATATATATTGAATGAAAATGATATACAGGTTTTAAACTATGTATGAAAATATATATTTTATTTACTAATATGTTGGGTAGAACATGGGTAGATAGTTGGTGTGTAATAAAAAGATGAGAGGCCTCGATGTTGTTGTTGTTGTTGATCTAGTTATTCAGCGGAGTATGGATAACGACCACGGACTCTTTCTAGACAGTCCAGTGGAACGCTAGCAGGTTCATAACCTGTAGGTGTTGTGAACGATGTGTTCACCGGTGTACTCTATCCCCCTCATGGTTGCCTTTAGGATATCTATTGTTGAGGAAACCCCTTGGCAGTTATGTCCGTCCCGATGAAAATCCTAGATTAGGCCCCTTGAGATATATGTTATTTTAGGGACGTAAAGTGAGGATAACGGGAATGGGTAATCGGGATAGTGATTTGGTTGGTGAAATTAAATATAATTTATTTATTGTGGGTTGAAAACCCTATATGCTCACCAGGCTCCCAAGCCCGACCCACTCAGTTTTAATTGTATTACAGGTAGTGGCGCGAGGGCATAAGATGGTTGAATCATCAAGTTGTTTTGTTTACAAGTCTGTATATGTATATATTTGTTGAATGACTTGTAATGTTATCGTTTATGCTTTATGGTCTGTATCGGAACATGACATCCCGAGTTTTGATTATATAATGAAAATGCATCTCTTGATGAAATGCTTTGATAAATATTATTTTATCATGTTTTGTTTTGGGAACAAATTCCGCAACTCTTTCAAATCAAAAGGACTCTGAAATTATTTAAAAGCATAAATGAAAATCGGTCTTTTCTGGCCGTAATTTTGGGGATGTCACAGTTGGTATCAGAGCATTAGTTTAAGCGAACTAGGAATTTGTTGGTATTTCTAGACTTAAACTTAGAATGCTAAGTGGAATTGTGAGTTGTGTGTCTGTTGGATTTTAGACACGAGCACTAGTTTATTTTAGGAAAGTTGCCTAAAATGCTTTTATGTGCTAAATGTTATATGTTGCCATATATGATATTATTTGTTCGGATCTACGGTCTGTTGCCGACCGGATCTGGAAACCTTATGTGTGTAGGATTGTAAGCGTATGTTTACGATATTAGAACTAGCATGTAATCATTTGGAGTAATAAGGTGAAATTATTTGGTGTGTAGATCAAAAATGGTGAGAACAAGGAGTGGCGTTGGAAACGCGGATGAAAACAAGAATCAACCGCCAGTGATTGAGCAAATACCCGTTGTAGCAGCAGCACCAGAACCAATAACAATGGTTGCGGTGCAAGCCATGATTCGGGCTATGCTAGCCGAACAAAGGGAGGAGATGCGAAAAATGTTGCATGATAATAGGGATGAACCTATCATACCTATTGAGGAACCCGAATTGATCCCTGAGCAATCGGAAGAAGGGAACAATAGTCGCATTATGAGTCAAGTTGGGACTCAGGGAGAACGAAGGAACGATCCGGAAAGGAGAAACAACAAGGATGGACGAATGTATAAGAATTTCTTGGGAACCAAGCCGCCAAGTCTTTCTGGAAGCCCAAAGCCTGTTGAGATAATGGATTGGATCTCCGAAATGGAGATGGTATTTGAAAGTTGCGACTGTAGCAACAAACAGAAGACCGTCTTTGCGGTTAGACAACTGAAGACTGGAGTCTTGAGTTGGTGGAAGTTGTTGGCAGATACTATGCCACGAGGAGAAGCCCTGAAAATGTCATGAGAGGAGTTCTTGGAGCAACTAAGGGTGCAGTATTGTTCAGAAATAGATCTGATTGATTTGAACAATGAGTTCCAAAACTTGAAGAAGAGGAAGATGAGCATAGACGACTATGCTACTGCATTTACTGAGAAAATGAAGTTGTTTCCGTACCTAGTGCCAACGGAACTCTCCAAGATAGAGAGGTTTTCTAATGGACTGCCTGCCGACTTTGGTCCGACAGTCAAGATGGCAACTACTCTGAAAACGGCTGTTCGTGCAGCTAAGAATGTGGAGGCCCAGCAGAAGGAAAAGGGTCTAGAAAGGATAGAAGTTGGTGAAAAGAGGAAGTTCGATGGAACTTCAGGGTCCAACAAGAAAAACAAGTTCTCGAAGTCTGGTTCGAGGGGAAGTGGAGGTGAAGCGAAATGGTGCGACAAATGTAAGAAGAAGTATCACAGAAGATGTGAGGTGGCGAACACATGCTACAAGTGTGGAAAGCCAGGGCACTATGCCAATGAATGTACCCTCACTAAGAAAGTTTGTTATGGTTGTGGTGAGGATGGACACATGTCGAGGGACTGCCCGAAGAAGAAGGAGGCAGCTAGACCCAACATTCCACCAAGGACAAAGGCGAGAGCATTCCAGATGACACTGGAAGCTGCTAAAGATGAAGCTGATGTCGCTTCAGGTACCTTTCTCGTTAACAAATTGCCTGCCCAAATTTTATTTGATTCTGGAGCCAACTACTCCTTTATATCGCATGAATTTGGTAGAAAGCTAGCTTTGCCTGTTGTTAGACTAGATGATGCCTTATTAGTCGAAGTTGCTAGTGGCAAGTTTGTACCTGTTAGCCATCGTATGAAAAACATCTTAATTGATCTGAATGGGAATAAGTTCCACGAGGAATTATTGCCTATAGAACTAAACGGTTTCGACATCGTTTTGGGAATGGATTGGCTTTGTGCCAACGATGCCGAAATTTTATGCAAGAAGAAAATAGTCAAAGTAAACCCGCCTGGGAAAGATTCGTTTATGGTGTATGGGGACAAACGCAGAGTGAATTCTGGAATCATTTCATTGATGAAAGCCAGAAAATGTTTGACCAAGGGGTGTACATCATATCTAGCATTCGTGATTGATGCTAAGAAGGAAAAGAAGGTGATGCAGAATATTCCAGTTGTGTGTGATTATCCGGAAGTATTTCCCAAAGATCTTCCTGGATTACCGCTTGATCGACAAGTGGAATTCCGTATTGACTTGTTGCCAGGAACAACGCCAATTGCGAAAGCACCTTATTGATTAGCACCGACGGACATGAAGGAGCTAATGATGCAACTTTAGGAGTTATTGGACAAGGGTTTCATTAGACCTAGTTCATCACCCTGGGGAGCTCCGGTGTTATTTGTGAAGAAGAAAGATGGAAGTATGAGAATGTGCATTGATTACCGAGAGCTGAATAAGGCAACAATAAAGAATAGATATCCGTTGCCAAGGATTGATGACCTGTTTGATCAATTGCAAGGTTCGAGCTATTTCTCGAAGATCGACCTAAGGTCAGGATATCATCAGCTGAAAGTAAGAGAGCAGGATATAGAGAAGACTGCATTCAGAACTAGATATGGACACTACGAGTTCTTGGTTATGTCGTTTGGACTAACCAATGCTCCTGCAGCATTCATGGATTTAATGAATAGGGTTTGTAATCCTTTCCTTGATAAATCCGTGATAGTCTTCATAGACGACATTCTGATTTACTCGAAAAGCCAGGAGGAGCATGGCAGACACTTGCGAGAAGTGTTGGAAGTTTTGAAGAAGGAGAAGTTGTATGCTAAGTTCTCCAAATGTGATTTTTGGATTCGTGAAGTCCAATTCTTGGGTCACGTGGTCAACCAAGAAGGGATAATGGTTGATCCAACAAAGATTGAAGCTGTGACAAAGTGGGAACAACCGAAAAGTCCCACGGAGATTCGAAGCTTTTTAGGATTAGCCGAATATTACCGAAGGTTTATCCAAGGTTTTTCTTCAATTGCTAGTCCATTGTCAGCTTTGACCCACAAAGGAGCTACTTATGCTTGGAGTGATAAGCATAAAGAAGCATTCGAGAAGCTAAAGAAGAAGCTATGCGAGGCACCGATACTTTCTCTACCCGATGGAGTTGAAGACTTCTCCGTTTATAGCGATGCGTCTGGGGTTGGATTGGGTTGTGTTTTGACCCAAAGAGAAAAGGTGATAGCATATGCGTCTCGACAGCTGAAAGAGCATGAAAAGAATTACCCGACTCATGATTTGGAGTTGGCAGCGGTAGTTTTCGCTCTGAAAATATGGAGGCATTACCTCTATGGCACGAAGTGCAAACTTTTCACTGATCATAAGAGTCTCCAATATCTCTTTAATCAGAAGGAATTGAATATGAGGCAACGACGCTGGCTAGAATTACTTAAAGACTATGACTGTGAGATACTTTACCACCCCGGTAAAGCTAATGTTGTTGCTGATGCTCTCAGTCGGAAAGTCAATCTTGAAAGGAAAAGGCCAAGAGCGTTGAGAATTGAAGTTGTCTCGACTATTGTGGAAAGTATAAAGAAAGCTCAAGAGGAAGCTTCTGAAAAGAATGACCGAAAGGAGGAACGTTTGGGCAAAACGTTGGTGTTCGGTGTAAACAGTCACGGACTGAAGGTGTTCCAAGATCGGATTTGGGTACCTATGTCCGGAGGAATTAGAGGTATTCTGATGGAAGAAGCTCACAAGACCATGTACTCGATTCATCCGGGTAGCACTAAAATATATAGGGACCTGAAACCCTACTACTGGTGGCCGACGATGAAGCTTAATGTTGCAAAGTATGTGGCTGAGTGTGTGACTTGCGCGAGAGTAAAGACACAACATCAGAAACCGTACGGGAGTTTAGAACCTTTGCCTGTGCCAATGGGTAAGTGGGAAGACATTGCTATGGATTTTGTCACTAAACTGCCCAGAACAAAGAATGGTCACGACATGATTTGGGTGGTCGTTGATCGATTCACTAAGATTGCGCATTTCATAGCGGCCAAGGAGAAATGGTCTATGGAGAAGCTTGCGAATTCTTACATGAAGGAAATTGTGAGGCTTCACGATGTTCTGTTAACGATTGTGTCGGATCGTGATAGCCGTTTCACCTCACGATTTTGGAAAAGTCTACAAGAGGAATTGGGTACCAAGTTATGTTTAAGTACAGCTTACCATCCGCAGACTGATGGTCAGAGTGAAAGAACGATACAAACACTTGAAGATATGCTAAGAGCATGTACCTTGGAATTCCTAGGTAATTGGGATGAACATTTACCATTGGTAGAATTTTCCTACAATAATAGTTTCCACTCGAGTATTAAAATGGCACCTTACCAAGCTTTGTATGGACAGAAGTGTCGTACGCCGTCTTGTTGGCTTGAGGCTGGGGAAAAGCAGTTTATGGGACCGGAGTTGGTTCATCAAACTGCTGAAAAGTTGAAAGTAATTAGGGAAAGAATGTTAGCAACTCAGGATCGTCAAAAGAGCTATGCTGACAAGAAGCGAAGACCGATGACTTTTGAGGTTGGGGATTCGGTTTTGCTTAAAGTCTCGCCGTGGAAGGGACTTATAAGATTTGGTAAAAGGGGAAAGTTGAGTCCAAGGTTTATTGGACCGTTTAAAGTTCTTCAGAGAATTGGGAACCAAGCTTACAAGCTTGAACTACCAGAAGAACTGAATGGAATTCATAACACTTTTCATGTGTGTTATTTGAGGAAGTTCACGGGAGAAGTTCCCGACATGATTCCACTTTCGGAGTTGAGAATCGATGAGAACAAAAGGTTGATTGAGGAACCAGAGGCAATTGTTGACCGAAAGACTAAGAAATTGCGACGTAAGATGGTTGGGTTAGTGCTTGTCCGATGGAAACACACGAATGGGCCGAATCTCACCTGGGAGACGGAGAGTGACATGATGGGTCGCTATCCGCATTTGTTTGTTGATGTGTGATTCCGGGGACGGAATCATTCTAAGGTGGAGAGAATTGTAACGCCTGTGTTTCCGGGCTTGCCATTTTTAGAAATGTAATAGTCTAGGTTAACCTTTGTAACCCATTTTGAAATAATAAGAGTGTATTATTTGAGTAGTATGTGTTTTGTGCTTAATTGCTTAATTATGTGGTTTGATTAATTAAGAATAAAAATAAGCGTCAAAATTTAAGTGTAAAATAAACTTAATATCTTTGGATAATGTTGTAGTAGTTGAAACGAGGTTTCCGAATATATATAGAACGCCCAAATCTGACTTCGTATGAGGAAGTTATGATTTATCGAAGTTTCGACTTTGCAGTATACAGCCTGAAATACTCGATTTGAGATCGAACGGTTTTTAGCCGAAGCATTCTAAATGAGGATCGAAGGTCTCGTTGTTGGTATCAAAGCGATAAAAAGTTAGGCGAGAACGGACGTCAAACGAAGAAGTTATGAATTTATAACGAAGTTTTTCTGTCGCGGCCTATTAAAAATAAATAATAAAAATAAAGTCAAAATTAGCCGACGGAGTCTAAACGAAAGTTGTAGAGCGTAGTCTCACCTTCGCGTGGATATAAAGAACGTCGAAAACGGAGTTCGTATGAAGAAGATATGAATTTACGAAGTTTATTAATTAATTTGTATTTATTTTTAATTGAAAAATCCGGCATTATCCGAAGGGGAGTCAGCAGTCCGATCCGAAGTACGCCCCGCGTACTCCGAAGATGTCGACACTCGCAGCAAGTGGCTTCGGATGACGAACGCAGTGACGATTTCGGACCTGTACGCCCCGCGTACGTGCGAGGCTCAGCCTCTATAAAAGGCTTGCGAGGGCAGCCGAGAGTTTTGTTCATTTTCTCTCTTCTCTCTCCCGTTTTGCATCGATTTGCGTGCCAGAAATACCCCGAAGCCCCGGTATTATTCTCGAGCCCCGAGGCAAGTCCCGAGATCCCGAAGATCCCGAGAAGTGCGGTTCCCGAGTCGAAGCTCTGCCCGCGAGAAGTTCGATTTTTGTGAAGATCTTCCAGATCTGCTGAGGATTACTACTTCTGCAAGTCGTAGTGCTGTCCGATCATCTTCTGATCAAGTGAGTGTATACTACCTTTCATAAACACGATAATAATACAAGTATGGTTCGAGTGTATTAAGTATATTGTTGGTTATATGTGTGAGTGTGTAGTTACTTTCTTCTAACGCATGATTATGAAGTATTTTATACGAAATACGTGTTATGTGTAGAATTTGTTGTTATGTGTGTGAATGTATGTTCACCCTCTTCCATCTCATATATCTGAATTGCTTTCTATGAAATACGTGTTACGTGGGTATGCCTCATCTGTTATGTGGAATATATATTGAATGAAAATGATATACAGGTTTTAAACTATGTATGAAAATATATATTTTATCTACTAATATGTTGGGTAGAACATGGGTAGATAGTTGGTGTGTAATAAAAAGATGAGAGGCCTCGATGTTGTTGTTGTTGTTGATCTAGTTATTCAGCGGAGTATGGATAACGACCACGGACTCTTTCTAGACAGTCCAGTGGAACGCTAGCAGGTTCATAACCTGTAGGTGTTGTGAACGATGTGTTCATCGGTGTACTCTATCCCCCTCATGGTTGCCTTTAGGATATCTATTGTTGAGGAAACCCCTTAGCAGTGATGTCCGTCCCGATGAAAATCCTAGATTAGGTCCCTTGAGATAGATGTTATTTTAGGGACGTAAAGTGAGGATAACGGGAATGGGTAATCGGGATAGTGATTTGGTTGGTGAAATTAAATATAATTTATTTATTGTGGGTTGAAAACCCTATATGCTCACCAGGCTCCCAAGCCTGACCCACTCAGTTTTAATTGTATTACAGGTAGTGGCGCGAGGGCATAAGATGGTTGAATCATCAAGTTGTTTTGTTTACAAGTCTGTATATGTATATATTTGTTGAATGACTTGTAATGTTATCGTTTATGCTTTATGGTCTGTATCGGAACATGACATCCCGAGTTTTGATTATATAATGAAAATGCATCTCTTGATGAAATGCTTTGATAAATATTATTTTATCATCTTTTGTTTTAGGAACAAATTCCGCAACTCTTTCAAATCAAAAGGATTTACTCTGAAATTATTTAAAAGCATAAATGAAAATCGGTCTTTTCTGGTCGTGATTTTGGGGATGTCACATGTGAGATAGAGTTACCAGGTTTTTTTTGAGGAATCAGTCTACTCTCCACTTGTGTTGAATGGTTTTAAGGCATCTAGAATTTCCAACCATAAACTTACACTAAAAATAGGTGTTCCAGTCATGTTACTTCATAATATTTAGCAATCCAAGGGATTATGCAATGGTACTAGATTACATATTGTTAGGATTGGAAGACACGTCATTGAAGCCTGAATCATATATGCTAGATTCTTCAACGAGACTACTTATATACCTTGCAGGAAGTTAACTCCGTCTAATAAAAGAATCTCATTACGTTTTTAGCGGAGGCAAATCCCCATAGTTGTTTATTTTGTTATGGTCATTAACAAAAGTCAATAACAATAATTATCAATTGTTGGATTATACTTGTGTAGGACCGTCTTCACTCATTGTCAATTATATGTTTTTTGTTTCTCGCATCACAAGTGAAAAGGGATTGAAGTTACTCATTTATGACGAGGAAGGTCATCCAACTAATAAAACAAAAAGTTATGTCTACAAAGAGATCTTTCAAGGATTATAGAAATTCGGGTGTTTCATTGGTTTTTTTTGAAACATTTCAATATTACAATAATGCAAAGTCTGATCTGTTACTTTATTTTTTTATAGTGCCAATTTTTTATATCTTTATATATACATTTTTATATGTTTCCCGTGTTTTACGCGGGTCATAATCTAGTTATGATTCTATAGTAAAGTTCTTTCTAAATCTGGAATATATATATATATATATATATATATATATATATATATATATATATATATATATATATATTTGGGATACAAAATAATGGATTATCATATTATGATGTTATTTATATTAGATAGTATTAACTATTAAGGGGTATTTATTAAAGGAAAAATATCATTTTAACCCAAAGAACTTGTCTCGTTTGTTTTAAAAGGTCATTTATTTGTTTTTTGCAAATTTAGAGAATGAATTCCGAATTTATCTGCTAAAAAGGTACCTTAACTTGTAATTAACGATTTCCAGCTTTATCTCACTAAAGAATAAAAATAAAATCCACATCACATCATTTCTCGGTTTGTGGTTCTATAATCTTGGATCGATTGGATTATACAACCTAGGCGTGTTTGACACCGAGTGTTTGGGAGCTTCTCGCTTCTGGTGTTTGACGTTCCAAATCTAAAAAAGTAAATTACACGAATGGTCTCTATGGTTTGGGGTAATTTGTGTGCTTGGTCCCTAACTTATTTTTTTTAACTCAGAAAGTCTCTACTGTTTGCTTTTGTTATGCATTTGGTCCCTACTATTTGTGTTTGTTACACGTTTGGTCCCTGTCTTACCTAAAAAGACTATTATTTTGTAACATCCCAATCTTCATGTATGAATTTAAAGCTTTATATTTATATTTTCAGGGCAACTCGACGAGTTGGAAGGCCCCAACTCATCGTGTAGAGTATTTAATGTCCACTTATCTTTCAATGTCTACTCGACAAGTTGGAAGGCCCCAACTCAACGAGTTGACGACTATTTGGGAAACCTTAATTTTCAGGGTTTTGCACCCTATTTAAAGACTTTATAACCCATTGTTAGCCTCCCTCATCGTCCCCTCAGTCCAGAGAAAACCCTACTATTTGTTTTTGTTACGTGTTTGGTCCCTGTCTTACCTAAAAAGACTATTATTTTGTAACATCCCAATCTTTAGGTATGAATTTAAAGCTTTATATTTATATTTTTAGGGCAACTCGACGAGTTGGAAGGCTCAAACTCGTCGTGTAGAGTATTTAATTCCCACATATCTTTCAATGTATACTCGACGAGGTTGAAGACCCTAACTAGACTAGTTGACGGCTGTTTGGGAAACCCTAATTTTCAGGGTTTTGCACCTTATTTAAAGACTTTATAACCCATTGTTAGACTCCTTCATCATCCCCTCAGTCTAGAGAAAACCCTAATCGTGCCTCTTTCCCCATTTTGAGTGTGTTTGAGCTTGAAGTTTGTGGTGCAAAGTTGAATGGAGAAGCTTTAGATCCGGTATTTTCAATGTTGTTGCAGCCACTTGGAGGTATAAAGTTGTTATCTTGATCATCCCTTTTTCTAGATGTCTTCTTTTGAAAGTTATGGCCATTATTAGCTTATTTTGGGACCATTCTTGGATTTGAGCATGATATGAAGCCATAGTTTTAGATCTGGACACCTCATGGCCTCCATAGACTTAAAGTTGCCAATTTTATTAAGTCTTGGCCTTCCTTCGTGCCCTAGATCCCTTGATAAGCCTTATTTGAGTTTTTTAGCCCTCTTGATGCCATGCATGGACGTAAAGCTACCAACTTTACGTGGTATTTCAGTCCTAAGAGACCAGATCTATAGTTTAGGGATTTGGTTTCGCTTGGAAGTGTATAAATGCATTAAGGCTATGAAAAATCGACGAGTTGCTCTGCTAACTCGACAAGTTGGTTTGGGTTTTCCTACTTTTTGGATGCTGGAGAACTCGACGAGTTGCTCTGGTAACTCTGCAAGTTGCCTCGAGCTTTTCATGATTTTCTGAGACATGAAGGAACTCAACGAGTCGGAAGTTGCACTAGACAAGTTGGGTCAACATGGACTGTTGACTTTGACTTTGACCATGGTTGATCAAGTTTGACTTTAAGGGTATTTTTGGTAATCTGGGATCTTAATGAAATTAGTCACATGGTGGTTGTAGGCGGTTGAGTTAGGAGCTGTGATTCGAGAATTGGATCTTGTCAGTCAGTGCTACTTGTGAAGTGAGTTTTCCTCACTGTACTTACGGGTCGAAGGCACTAAGGCGGGCCTATTGGATTAGATATCATGTTATGTGATAGTATGTTATCATGTTGTAGTGATATGTTAGATATGTATCCTGGTATATAGGATGATGTTATGCTTAGGGATCTGTAGATCTGTCTGATTGTAGGTTGACTGATTATATGCTTATCTGTTATATGTGCACATAATTGTTGGTGGTTAAGGCTTTATTGCTATGTGTGTGAGCTAACAGACCGGGGGCATTCCAACCCGATAGTTGATTGGGCCCGAGGGTATTCCATCCCAAGGATAATTGGACCTGTTATATATTAACATTCCAACCTAGGGTATTCCATCCCGATGGATGATTGTACCTGGAGGTTGATTAGGCATGGGGTATTCCAACCCGATGGTTGATTGGAACCAACATATTTGTTTTCGTATACGGTGAGACTTGACTGCTTCGTGCATCATTTAACAGGCATGGGGTATTCCATCCCGATGGATGATTGGACCCATAGTATGTTGGCATTCCAACCCGATGGTTGAGGGTCTGGGGTATTCCACCCCGATGGATGATTGGACCCATAGTATGTTGGCATTCCAACCCAATGGTTGAGGGCCTGGGGTATTCCAACCCGATGGTTGATTGGACCCATAGTATGCTGGTTGTTGGTATATGTTATTTGTTTGTGTGTTGGTACTTTGGGGGAACTCACTAAGCTTTGTGCTTACGATTTCAGTTTATTGTTTCAGGTGCTTTAGATGTTTTGGCAAGGCGAAGGCGTGACCGTACACATCCTCGCGTTTTGGACTTATGGTTTCTGGGAACCTCTGATAATGTGAATGTTTTTGAAAACTATATGTAAATGATTCCGATTTTAAATAAATGTTTTGGAAACAACGGTTTTGTAAACACTTCTATAGAAAAAGGATTGTTTTGGAAACTTTAAATTTTACTGAAGTTTTATGGATGTTACATATTTAAATAAGGAAAAATGGCGTGGTAGGTAAGATAAGGTGAGGGGGTGTGGTTGGGGTGTGTTTATTTAAATAAATTAAAAAATCAAGGGCAAAATAGGTTTTTTTTAGGTAAGACGGGGACCAAGCGTGTAACAAAAACAAACAGTAAGAACCTTCTGAGTTAAAAAAAATAAGTTAGAGACCAAACACACAAATTACTCTAAACCATAGGGATCATTCATATAATTTACTCAATCTAAAAACTATCTCATGCAGCGTTTAACCAAATGTTACCAACTACTAGTTATCTACTACCAGCTAGTTTTGACGAACGCACCCCTAATCAAATGCAATGTATCAATCGTGAAGGCGATTAACCCCATTTATATCAGGCAATCTAAATGTGGTGTCTACTTCATCATCGGAATTACAGTGAGAACACGCCTTGTATTTCCTCGAAAACATACGATGTAAAAGAGATTAAATCAGATTTATAATGGATCTTCTAAAGAAGGCTTTTGATTTGTTCGTATTCCAACTTGAACCACCGTTCGAAAACTACGACAGCTTATTTCGACGAATGATTTCTAGAGAAACGTTGTCCGTTTAGGTAGCAAGATCTCTGAAACTTTTATAGAGAACCATACACGCAGATAAGGATCTGACATCTTAAACCCTATTGAAGATTCCAAGAACCAAAGCATATGGTAATAGATAGAAAACATCTACAGATTGTTGTTATGAATGCTCTTCGAGTTCCATTTTCCAATAAAACTTCATTGGAAAATTGGAAACTGAGTTTATCAACATCACTTATCTAATCTCCGTAATCTCATTTTCCTTTATTTTCTAAATTGATGAAGACAAGATGGATTTACATGCATTAATTTTTGGAGAGAGAGAGAGAGAGATAAGCAATGCATAGAAGATGTTCGACAAAATGCTTGAAAGAATAATTTTGCCAACATCAAAGCTCTTTAGTGTTAATTTCATTTATCAAATATACATCACCATATTTGTCCAGGTTACCCGGTATCAAGTTAAATAGGGGCCTTTTAAAACGGTAAACTCGGACTTCATTCCCTTAATGTGAAAAAAAAATTGAATGACCTTTTAAAACAAACATAACAAGTTTGTTGGGTAAAAAAACATTTACCCTTTATTAATCTAACCACTATAAAAAAAGGTAATTAACAAAACGACCATATTTATCCCATATTAAATATTAACCAACTTGTCGGGAACACAACATTCCAATGTATTTTCTGGAGTTGGTGAGATTTGAAATAGATGTATTTTGAATTTGACATGCTATAAATTAGATTCATTAGAGATTCTGGACCATTGAAACATGACATAAAGCTCATCCAAACTATTACGGATTAGTATGGAATAGCATATTCGAGACTTATTTAATATTGATTGTATTTAATTATGGTTTAGGTTTTAGCTTTAGAGAATGTTTCAAAATATATTATATTTCGTTATGGTTTAACATTTAGTTATGGTTTAAGATTTAGGGTTAATGTTGTATATTGTAATGAATTTGGTTATATGTATGGGATAGTGAATAGGAGTTGTTATATACCTTAGGCATAAATCCACCCCTAATTGTTTATTTTTGTTGTTGTAGCTTGTAGCCACTAGGCTATTCCATCGGAATTAACTGGCTGATGCTATTTCACCTTTGATTCCTCTTGCCACTTCCTTAACTGTGCCGTCGAATGTTTGTGGTTATTTCATTCTTTCACGCACCATGACCTATAAAATTGGCTTCCTTTTCCACTTCTAATTCATCCATAGCATCAATTATGTAGAAAACCCTTAGAAAATAAAAATATAATGTTCATCAATTCATAAAGGAAACATATGGCATGGGAATCTCAATTTGAAGAACAATCTTCCTTCTAGCAAATAATTTGTTATCTCTTGTAATACATGGAAGGGAAAAAATAAGGATAGTTACTTATTTAGTTTAAAACATTGAAGAGTAAAATATCACTGAAATGTAGGGGTGGCAACTTTCGATCCAACTCGTAACCCGACACTGACCCAACTCGAAAATAGATGAGTTTTGGTTGAGATTTTTGACCTGCCAACCTGTCAACCCGCCAACCCGTTTATTTCATGGGTTGAGTTGGCTTATCTGATTGTATTCCTTCCGTATTCGTATGTGACTAATCTGTATTTGCGGTTCGTTAATCAGAAAAAGAAAAAAATGCATGCTCATTATTTCACGAGTCCGAACGAAGAACATATCCACTTTCTACAAATGTTTTCATTTTACATTTTTATTTGGATGTTATTGACTTTATGAATTTATGTTGAAAACCTTTTTTATGCTAATTATTTTAATCATTTTATGAATTTATGTTGAAAAAACCTCATTTTTTAAAATGTGTTGTTTATTTATTAAACGGGTTATATGGGTTAGGTTTGACTCATTAACTTGTGAACCCGCGAACCCATATACTTAAACGGGCTATATGAGTTTGGTTGGGTTGAGGTTTTCAACCCACCAACCCGTCAACCCATATATTATAACAGTTGGGTTGAGTTTATGTTTTCTGACCCGTCAACCCGTGACCCGCCAACCCGAACCCAACTCAATTGTTAGGCCTACTAAAAAGTTGTTAGTTATCAATTTAATCAAAACTACGAAATATTGGGTTCAACACCTAAGCTTATGTATATAACAACCTCATATTCATTTTGTCTTATATGTATATGAAATATTTCTTTATTTATTTTTGTTATATGTTTTCCTTAAATGATTAGTGCGTATGTGTTGTTTATATATGTTGTATAGTGTAATGTATTTGATTATATGTATATGAAAACTAAGTCTCATACATACGTACAAACTAATCTATCCTCTTTATTATTGTAATGTATGTGGTTATATGTTGTTATAATACGTATGGCTATCTGATTTCAGAATGATCAATAAAAATGTAGGCTTTGATTTACCACAATCTGTAGATTTTGATAATCAGAGAGATGGAATGGAACGTATTTTCTTATTATCACCAAGCCAATAAAACAGTTCTTTAAATACAATCCAGAAAGCCAAAACTAAACAATCCTTAATCAAAGGAAACCATAAAAGATAATAAAGGATAAATATGAAAAATTGATCAATAAGATAATGACTATCGGCTAAGAAATATTCGTTCCAATATTCCCCCTCAAGTTGGAGCGTGTAAATCTTGCATGCCCAACTTGACAAGTAAGTTTCGAAGTTGCTGAGCTCCTAATGGCTTGGTAAGAAGATCGGCTATTTGACCCGTGGTATTAATGTGCATGGGACGTATTTCATCCGAATCAACTCGCTCTCGGACGAAATAACAATCCATTTCTACATTCTTCGTTCTTTCATGAAAAACTGGATTGTTAGCAATGTGTTTGGCAGCTAAGTTGTCACAAAATAGAGTAGTTCCTTCTGTAGGTGCTTCGCAAAGTTCCTTAAGCAATGATCGAACACACAATATTTCGCTGACTGTGCTAGCCATTGCCCTGTACTCCGCTTCAGCCGATGAACGGGAAACAACTGATTGTTTCTTCGACTTCCAAGATATGGGAGCACCACCGAGGAGGAGCAAGTACCCGGTGCGAGAACGTCTTGAAAAGAGACATCCAAGCCAATCGGCATCACAGTAAGAGACTAGTTTCAGGCCTCCTTGGCGGGGTATCAAAATACCTTGACCCGGGGTGGCTTTTAAATATCTTAAGACACGAGTAACCTCATTCATATGATTTTGTCTAGGGTCGGAGACAAATTGACTTAACACGTTAACAGAGTAAGAAATATCCGGGCATGTGGCTTGCAAATATAACAATCGCCCAACCAATCGCCTGTATTTACCAACATCAACCTTTTCTTCTTCCTCATTCTTATCAAGTTTTAGATTTTGTTCCATGGGAAACCCACTTGGACGACACCCTTGCAAGCCACTGTCCTCTAAAATGTCCAAAGTATATTTTCGTTGACTAAGGACTAAACCCTCCTTCGTACGAGCCACTTCGATTCCCAAAAAATACTTCAAGGTGCCGAGGTCTTTAATGCTAAATCTGTGGTGGATTTGAGACTTGGTGTATTGAATCATGTCCATATCATTGCCAACAATGATCACATCGTCAACATAAATCAAAGCTGCTACAAAAACTGCATTTTTGTTGTATATAAACAACGAATAATCTGCCTTGGATTGAGTGAAACCAAGCTCTAACAGAGATTGGGTGAACTTATGATACCAATTATGCGACGCTTTTTTGAGGCTGTGTAGTGAATTCATGAGGCGACAAACACGTATATCATTGTCTTTTGAGAACCCTTATGGAAGCTTCATGTACACTTCTTCGTTGAGATCACCATGTAAGAACGCAGTGTTGACGTCTAACTGGTGTATAATCCAGTCCTTCTTCACAACTAAAGTAAGAAGAGTGCGCATCGTTACTAATTTTGCAACAGGCGCGAAAGTGTCGTGATAGTCCACTCCTTCCATCTGTGTGAATCCCTTTGCTACGAGCATGGCTTTGTAGCGTTCGATCTCCCCATTTGGTTTATACTTGATCTTGTACACCCATTTAGAATCTATTGCTCTCTTTCCATCGGGTAAAGGTCCCAAGGACCACGTTTGATTTTCTTCAAGCGCCTTGATTTCACGTTTCATGGCATTTAGCCAGTTTTCATTTTGTGATGCCTGAAAGAAAGTTTTAGTCTCATCATGCGACATGATGGCCGCTAAAAATCTTTTGTTTTTGTTAGAAAACTTTTCATAAGTCACATAATGAGCAAGAGGGTGTACCGTGGAGGAAGCTTGATTGGAACTTGGGTGTGCATGATCGACAAACGGTGGGATGTTAACTTCGTAATACATGAACCGTGAGGGTTGAGTCTTGGCCCATTGAGAAGTACGACTTGAATTGTTCAGATATTGCGGGTCACCATTATTAGGTGACAGATCGTTATTGGCTTCGTCAGCTCGTGTCATATCTTCTGGTGGGTTATTGGGCTCATTACTTTGCATGGGTGAATCCATGTCGTCGGCCTCTTCTCTTACAATGGATGCGCTGGGATTTTCCTTATGGTATAAATCACTTTCCATGTCGAGTCCAGGCCCATCAGTTGGTTGAGACTCACCAACGATTTCATTCTCTACCTGGTTTACATTCTCTTTGTGGTTGGAGAATGGGAAGACGCTTTCCAAATACTTGACATCACGACTTACGGCTATTTTTCATTTTTCTAAATCATAGACTTTGTAACCCTTTGTGCCGAAAGGGTATCCCAAAAACACCTCTGCCTTTCCTTGTGGAGCAAATTTATCTCCCTTTGTTTCGGTGTTCCAAAAGTAAGTCAGACAGCCCAATACACGCATGTGCTCATAAGGAGGTTCTTTTCCATATATTATCTCATATGACGTTTTGTATTTAATTACATTGGAAGGTAATCTGTTAATGATATAGGCAGCCGACAAAACACATTCCCCCCAAAACCTTATGGGTAACTTCCCTTCAAATCTCAAGGCACGCGCTATTTCCAAGAGGTGCCTGTGCTTTCTTTCCACAACCCCGTTTTGTTGAGGGGTATGTGTACAGGTTGTTTCAAGCTCGATGCCATGATTAGCATAGAAGCTTTTCATGTGATTGGAGGTGAACTCTCCTCCATTGTCACATTTGATTCGTTTAATGTTTTTCTGGAATTGTGTTTGGATGAGATTGTAAAAACTGATCAAATAATCACTTGCCTCGTATTTGTGCCTGATTATGTAAACCCAAACAGCCCTACTATAATCATCAACTATAGTAAGGAAATAACTTCCACGTGTAAGTGAAAATGTTCTATAACCACCCCAAATATCATAATGAATCATCTCAAAACAATCATTCGTTTTTATTGTACTTGTAGGAAAAGGGAGTCTAGTTAATTTAGCTCTTAGACATGAATCATAAAAAACTTCTTTAGAGTTACTACTAAAATCCTTACATAAAGAAATATGAGATAATTTTTTATTTGATGGGTGACCAAGTCTTTTATGCCATTGATTTGTGGTAGTGACTGCCATAGCTCGCCGACCTTCTTGCATGATCCCCATTCTGTAGAGTCCACCAATGCACTTACCCATTCCAATCAAGCCCCTCGTACTCAAGCCTTGTATTACAAAGAAATCCGGGAAAAAGGTAATGGCACAATTCAAATTTCTCGTTAGTTGACTGACAGATATAAGGTTGCATTTAAAATTTGGTATATAAAGAACTCCTTTAATTTTAATCCCTCCTTTAAAGGTAAGTTCACCGTTTCCTTTGACGGGAATGGTTTCGCCATTGGGGATGATGACGGGCAATTCTCTACCTCCCGTAGTGAAGTTTTCAAGAGACTCCCGATTGTAAGTCATACATTCGGTTGCTCCCGAGTCAATTATCCAGTCACTTTCATTATTAAATTTACCTGCCATGTTTGCCTTCGGGGTATTGTTGGCTTTGTCGTTGCTGCTCTTGCTGAGAATCTTTAGAAGCATTTCATATTGTTGGTCGCTCAATCCTGGCATCTTGTCAACGCACGTTTCTGCCAAGGCTACCTTTGGCTTCACCATCTCCTTCTTTCCTTTCCTTTGCCACCAGTCCGGGTATCCGAAAAGCTTGAAGCACCCGTCTCTAACGTGTCCATCTTTGCCACAAAAGGTGCAGTGTCCGGATTTATTGTTAGAGCTTGTCTTGTCGGTCTTTTGCCAGTTCTTTTTGTGATTCTGATTCTCACGGCTGACTTGTTGCGAGGCTTGGAAGGCAGCGGCATCTGGAGTGGTCGTGATCTTTCTTCCAGCAACAATACTTCGCTGTTGTTCATCTTCCGCTACCAGATGGTAGGCTGTCCCGAGGCTAGCCGTCAGCTTGGTGGCTAGTATTTGGGTTCTCATGACTGAAAATTCGGCATCAAGACCCATTAAAAACTCGTATAGTCTTTCTTTTTCCTTGAGTTTAGTAATTTTTTTTCCGATATTACACTCGCAGCCATCACATTCACATCGAGGAGTCGGCAAAACGGAATCTATTTCATCCCATATACCTCTGAGTTTGGTATAGTAGGCTGAAACATAGGTCCCTTCTTGACGTGTCTGTGTGATGGATTGCTTGAGTTCATATCCTCTTGGAGCACTTTCCTTCCCGAATCTTTCGTGTAAATCATTCCAGATTTCGAGGGCAGTGTTGGCATACTTCACACTGCTTCGTATCTCCTTGTCCATGGCGGTAGTGAGCCATCCTTTGATCATGGCATCACACCGCATCCACGCCATATACTTCTCGTTACTTTTGTCGGGTTTAAGGAGGGTGCCATCAACGAAACCAATCTTATTCTTTGCGAACAAAAAATTGGTCATCTCTTGGCTCCAATCATTGAAGTTGTTGTCGGTGAGACTCTCGTTTACTTGGAGTTGTTTCGGATACTCAAAAGGATGCAGGTAGTATTCTGAATTTGCATCGATCGGTTCTGGATTGTTTTTGGATTTGCCTTGATCATCGCCTGCCATGATGACGATGTCTGTTTATGGTTTTGATGTTTCCGAAACCTGCTCTGATACCATGTAGATTTTGATAATTAGAGAGATGGAATGGAACGTATTTTCTTATTATCATCAAGCCAATAAAACAGTTCTTTAAATACAATCCAGAAAGCCAAAACTAAACAATCCTTAATCAAAGGAAACCATAAAAGATAATAAAGGATAAATATGAAAAACTGATTAATAAGATAATGACTATCGGCTAAGAAATATCCGTTCCAATACAATCACATAACAACAAGTCACTCTCCGAAATTTGGAATAGTATTCAATGAAGTGTTTTAGAATAAGTGGTTATTTTGCAAAAAAGAAAACACACACAAACCATTGGTTATTTTTGTTAACAACCTCATTTATTGTTGTTACTTCTTAGTGTAATCCATATCCTTAGTATTATTAAATACCATGTTGTCGATTAACAATTTACACATGGGTAATGGAATTTATTTATTTTTGTTAAGATTTTTTCTGCTATAAAATCATTTAATGTGCATGTACCAAGAACTTACCATCGATATAAAGGCGACAAGGATGCATGGATGGGTCATGTTATACTCTCGGTCCCTCCCATCACAATTGACGCCGACGAAAGTTTAGCTTTCAGACCAAAAGCTAACAATAAATGGCAATTATAAATCAAAATGTGTGCACCAAAATGATCTTACGTAAGCAGAATACACATAGATCTATAAAAATCTTTTTCCATAATGCCTAACCTCTTCAAACATCTTTAAAAAACACATAACATGTTGATAATTATACTTAGAATAAGAGCAACTCAATGGTGTAGCAACGGACTTCCACCAAAGAATCTGATCACTACCAAGTGCCAATAATATATATGATTGTCATGTCATGATGGGCTGATGGCCGATAGTCACTGTCACTGTGTCACAACCGTGTCACCACAAATGTTTGTATATGGCAATGGGTGGTCATACAAGGTGATTGGAATTTCAGCTTAAAATTAAAATTAATTAGTTATCAAATTTTTTTCTAAAGTATTTAATTTCTCAGATTAATTTGATTGGCAACCATAGGTTCAAACTAAATTGAGAATGCTTCGTACATAGACTTGTTTGATTTCAAGAAATATTCTAACTTATTCAGATCTTCTTTGATGACTTGCTTGTCAACATCTTGGCATACTTCCCTATATTATTGAATTATCGATCCCCGACCTTCAATTAAATTATTACGAATTTATTTTTATGTTCAAATGCCGTTCAAAAAATAAAAAATGTGCCTATTAAAAGTTACAATCAATTAAGTGTAAGTTTATGTTGAGTTATTAAAATGTTTAAAATTACATAAAATCCAAACCTAAATGTTCCTAAAGGGGGGGGGGGGGGGGGGGGGGGGGGGGGGGAGAAGTTCATCCCTACCATGTAGACATCACATCTAGCTCGGGCAATTGGGTTATGTTTGGGTTGGTAGGTCAGAATACATTAACCCAACCCGAACTTAACCCAATTTCAGACCTAGATATGATGTCTACGTGGTAGGGATGAATCCTCATAGTTTGTTTAAGTATATAGGTTCACAGGTCAATAGGTCGATTTTAGTCAGAGTCGTTGGGTTATTTCTGTTAACCTAATAATATTTTGGGCTTTATTTTGTATTGGGTTTTATGATTGAGCCTTTTCGCTAGGAAACCCTAATTAGCTTGTCTATATATTATGTCTTTCCTTTTCATTGTATTTGTACTTCTCTTTGATAATAATATGAAACCCTAGCCGTTATATGTATTTCATTTGTTAGTTTACATGGTATCAGAGCTCAGTTGATTATCTGTAGTTTTCGTTTTTTTTTTGGGGCGATTACTGTTCATCGACACTGTTTATCGTGCGGTTACTGTTCATCGGAGTTACTATTCACCGATTACTATTCATCGACACTGTTCATCGCGCGGTTACTGTTCACGGTTACTATTCATCGGCACTATTCATGTGTACTGCTCATTGTCACCATTTGCAATTTTGGGGTATGCCTTTTTTGCTCGTTTCTGTATTTGGTTTGGTTTGATTTGTTCATTTGTCGGTTTTGAGGGTTTCGTTTTCGTCTAGCTTTGTTGATTTCGAGATCTTGATCATTTTTTGCTACTACTCGTATTTACTATTTGACTGATATTGAAATATGGCCCCAAGAGATGATTCTCTTCAGTCCATTAGTATTCAACTTGATGGCAAAAACTATGCCTATTGGAGTTATGTTATGAAAAATTTCTTGCGGGGCAAGACTATGTGGGGGATTGTTACAGGTGACAAGAAGAAACCAACAGACGAGAAGGCCGTTAATTATGAAACCTTACTGGATTCATGGGAGACTAATAACTCCAAGATCATTACTTGGATTAATAATTCTGTCATCCAGTCTATCGGTACTCAGTTGGCGAAGTATGACACGACAAAGGAGGTTTGGGATCACTTGGCTAGGTTGTATACTCAGTCTAACTTTGCAAAGCAGTATCAGTTAGAGTTTGATATTCGAGCCCTCCAATAGAACAATCTTAGTGTTCAGGAATTTTATGTAGCTATGTCGGATTTGTGGGATTAGTTAGCTCTTACAGAACCTGATGTGTTGAAGGCTTTTAAGCCTTATATTGATAAAAGGGAAGAGCAACGTTTGGTTCAGTTCTTGATGGCATTACGTTCAGATTTTGAAGGTCTGCGTGGATCAATCTTGCATCGTACACCTCTTCCCACTATTGATTCGGTTGTTCACGAGTTGATTGCTGAAGAAACTCGTATCAAGTCCCATGCTGACAAAGCTCCCAAGACAGCCACTCCTGTTGTCTTTGCTGTTTCACAACGACCCCAATCTTCAAACCAAAATCGTCCCAGAGTTGCATTTGATGAGTGTGCTTTCTGTAAGAAGAAAAACCATTTGAAGGCAAATTGTCCTTTACTGACAAGCAAGGGAAATCAACAGCAACAACAAACAAGATCACCAGCATACTCTCAATCTTCACAGCAGAACAAGTCTTCTGGACAGTCACGTCCCTCTTTTTCATTTTTTAGGCCAGCACAGTACGCTGCTGCTACACCTTCAGTTGAGAATGAAACAGATTTCACACCACCATCAGCCTTGGATCCACAGATTGTTGAGCAGTTCAGACAGTTCTTAGCTACCAATCCAACTGCCATGTCAGCTTCCATGTCTCATTCAGGTTTGTCTTCATCCAACACGTCAGGTATTCCTTCATCCTTGTGGATATTGGATTCTGGTGCATCTCATCACATGTCACCACATTTTTCATCTTTTGCTTCATTATCTTCTCGTACACCTGTCTTTGTTATGTCTGCTAGTGCTACACCCATGTCAGTAGAGGGTGTTGGTTCTATTGTCACTCCTTATATATCTTTAACAGATGTGTATTACATTCCTACACTTGCTTTGAATCTTGCATCGGTCAGTCAGTTGTGTAAATTTGGTTGTTGGGTCTTCTTTTCTGATTCATTCTGCTGTGTACAGGACATTCGGTCTCGGAGGGTGATTGGGATAGGCCGTAGACTTGGGGAGCTTTATGTCTTGGAGCAGCTACATGTTGCTGATGTTGCTGCATCTAGTGTCGATTTGTCGTGTTTTCGTTTAAACCCTTCATCGTCTCCTTTTTATCTTTGGCATTCTCGTTTAGGACATGTTTCAGCGTCTCGTTTACAGTTTTTGGTTTCCACTGGTGTGTTAGGCTCCTTGAAATTTGATGATATTTCTGATTGTTGTGGTTGTAAACTGGGAAAATTTTCTGATTTACCGTTTAATAAAAGTGTCACTCGTTCTGTTGCTCCCTTTGATATTGTGCATTCTGATGTGTGGGGTCCCTCTCCGATAACCTCCAATTTAGGAGCTAACTATTATGTTTCATTCATTGATGATTACACTCGTTATACGTGGGTTTATTTTATAAAGTGCAGGTCTGACTTTTTCACCATATATAGTGAATTTAGAGCTATTGTCAAGACTCAACACTCTGCTGTCATAAAATGTTTTCGGTGTGATCTGGGAGGAGAATTTACCTCCAATGATTTTAAACAATTATTGGCATCTGATGGCACTATACATCAATCATCTTGTACAGACACTCCTCAGCAGAATGGTGTTGCAGAAAGAAAACATCGACATCTCCTAGAAACTGCTAGATCCTTACTACTCTCTACTCAAGTTCCCAATATGTTTTGGGGAGAAGCTGTTCATATCGCTACTTATGTTCTTAATCGCATTCCTACTGCGTACACTTCAGGGAAGTCTCCTTATGAAATGTTATTTGAACAACTCCCAGATTATTCTTCATTACGAGTGTTTGGGTGTACATGTTTTGTCTTGAAACCTCATGTAGAGAGAGATAAGTTGTCTTCAAAATCAGCTCTTTGTGTTTTTCTGGGATATGGTATTGGTCAGAAAGTTTATCGGTGTTATGATCCTTCAAATCAGAAATTGTATGTATCTCGCAATGTCACCTTTTTGGAGCATATTCCATTCTATAACATTCATGTTCAGTCACATGATGCAACCCGAGAGGAGCTCTGTACTATTGATCCGTTTAGCATTGACATTAATGATCCACCACATGTCACTGATCCACCACTTGCTGCTGATCCACCACATGTGGCTGATCTAGCACCTATCGTTGATCCTCTGTCTACAAATCATCAAGACCCCCCCTCCATCGAGACCTTATCGTAATAATAAGTCCACAAAGCTTCCTGACTTTGTCTATTCCTCTTACTCACCGGCTTTTGCCTCTTTTATTGCTAATGTACATCGTCTCTCTGAGCCAACATCCTATAAAGAGGCCATTTTGATCCCCTTTGGCAGACCGCTATGGCTGAGGAACTTGAAGCTCTTTATCATACTCATACATGGGATCTGGTTCTGCTTCCACTTGGAAAACACACGATTGGTTGTCGTTGGGTTTATAAAATCAAAACAAAGTCTGATGGATCCGTTGAGCGTTATAAATCCAGACTTGTTGAGAAAGGGTACGCGCAAAAGTATGGTATGGATTATGAGGAGACGTTTGCTCTTGTTGCAAAAATGACGACTGTTCGCACCTTGATTGCAGTTTCTTCCATTCGTCAATGGAAGATTTATCAAATGGATGTCAAGAATGCTTTCTTGAATGGCGATCTTCATGAAGAAGTATACATGTCTCCTCCCCCTGGTATTGCTCACCGACCAGGTGAAGTTTGTCGACTTCGGAAGGCTCTATATGGCCTCAAACAAGCCCCTCGTGCTTGGTTTGAGAAATTTTCTATGGTGATTACTTCTCTTGGTTTTCAACCAAGTAACCATGATTCGGCTCTATTTATTCGATGTACGAATGCAGGGCGGATTATTCTTTCCTTGTATGTCGATGACATGATTATTACTTGTGATGATCATGATGGTATAGAGTCTTTAAAGTGTGATTTGGCTCACCGTTTTGCTATGAAAGACTTGGGATTACTTCGTTATTTCTTGGGGATTGAAGTTGCTCAATCTCCAAAGGGTTATCTTTTATCTCAAACGAAGTATATTTCAGATTTGTTTGAACGTGCACGACTCACGGATAATCGAACAGTTGATACGCCTATAGAGAGTAATGCAAAGTACTCTCCAACTGATGGTGTCCCATTATCATATCCAAGTCTTTATCGTACCATTGTTGGGAGTTTGGTTTACCTGACTGTCACTAGACCGGATATTGCTCATGCAGTTCATTTGGTTAGCCAGTTTGTCACTGCTCCTACTACTGTTCATTGGGGAGCTGTTCTTCGTATTTTGAGATATTTACGTGGTACTCAGTTCCGCACTCTTATGTTTCCTTCTTCATCCTCTCTTGAGTTGCGTGCCTATAGTGATGCAAATTGGGATAGTGATATTTATGATCGTAAGTCCACTACTGGGTATTGTGTTTTTCTTGGAGATTCATTGATATCATGAAAAAGCAAGAAACAAGATGTTGTTTCTCGATCTTCTACATAATCTGAGTATCGAGCCATGGCTATCGCCACTTGTGAGATTGTTTGGTTGAGATGGCTTCTTGCAGATATGGGCGTTCACATCTCTCAGCCTACCCCTTTGGATTGTGATAACGAGAGTGCGATAATGATTGCCAAGAATTCAGTGTTTCATGAGCGCATAAAGCACATTGAGATTGGCTGTCATTTCACACGTCATCATCTCCAGAAGGGCACTATCTCCCTTCCTTATGTTCCTTCCTCTTTGCAGATTGTTGATATTCTTACGAAGCCGTTGACTGCTCCTCGATTCCATTTTCTGCCTGACAAACTCTCAATGCTTATTGCTGTTGCATTGTGAGTTTGAAGGGGGATGTTAACCTAATAATATTTTGGGCTTTATTTTGTATTGGGTTTAATGATTAGGCCTTTTCGCTAGGAAACCCTAATTAGCTTGTCTATATATTATGTCTTTCCTTTTCATTGTATTTGTACTTCTCTTTGATAATAATATGAAACCCTAGCCGTTATATGTATTTCATTTGTTAGTTTACAATTTCCATGTAACTGTTCACATGTTAAATTTATATGAGGTATACATGTCTCTAAATTAATTAACAATATCATTTTACATTGACTAGAATGATCGAGAAATATAATTGGATATGGGTTAGAATGTCACGGCATGCCGTATAGTGTATTATATTAATTCATATATAAAATTTTATTATTGTAAAATATAATACATATAGTCGGGTTGGCGAATGGATCCGCGAATCTAAATATGTAACCTAACCCAACCCAACTCATGAAATAAACAAGTTAGCGGGTCAGAAATCTCAACCCAAACTTGTTTATTTTCATATCTTGTTACATGTTGAGTTGAGAATTGTCATCCATAATCACACCAGTATTCATATCTCCTCTTACTTTTACCTCTCTTAATCTTAAACACTTAAGAAATTTATCTCTCTCGACCCACATACTATGGTACAAATATACAAACATAAGTTGCAAGCAGCCAATGCATAAGCTTTCAGGGCTTGATCGTTTCACTAACCCGCTAAACTTAGAGATGTTCGTTTGGATGGATCAATTTGAACCGATCCAATCAAGTGAATCTAAATATATTTTGGTTTCCAAATTATGGATCCGAATAATCAAAACTAAATTCAAATTCCATCTGATCCAACCAAATTATAATTCAGTTGGATCAGTTTTTACAAATCGATTTTCAAGACTCAAAACATATTAAAAACATGTATAATTAGAATATTGGTCAACTTTATTTAAGAAACCAAAAACTAATTATTTAATCGTATATTAAATTTTATAAACAACTATTAAAAAATAATTAAATATATTATAGTTAATATTTTATAGATAAAAAGTTTTTAAGAAAAAAAATACATATTAAAGTCTTTTATTGGGTGAAATGAATTGTAATTTGAAACATAAAAGTTACTTACTGTTCTGCCAAGTACAAGTTGTTTCAGTTGCATATGAGAAATAGAGATGATTATATCATTCTTTTGACTGATAGTTTATGGAGACGGCGACGAGAAGGATAGGCGGGCGACGGCAGAGCGATCTGGGAAGAGGTGAGAGGCGGAATTTGTTATGACATTTGGAATGTTAACCAAACACTTGCAAAAACACTCGAATAACTTGGCGCACATTATACAAACCTACGCCTAATCCAAACAGCTATCTAATGGAAAGCTACTTCATGCGCAACTCATCACCTCTGGTTACCCATCATCATCTCCTGTCAATGTATACAAGATGCGGTCAACTCGGATACGCCCATAGGCTGTTCGATGAAATGCCTCAAAGAAACATGGTATCCTGGACTGCTATGATCTCTGCGTTTTCTCAGAACTCTAAGTTCACAAAAGCAATTACCACATTTTGTGGAATATGGGACTCCGGTGAAAGCCCATACCAGTCTGCATTTTCCAGTGTGATTCAAGGTTGCTCGTCTCTCAAATCAGTCCAAATTGGGACTCAAATCCATTGTCTTGCTCTTAAGGTTGGGTTTAGTTATGAGCTTTTGTTGGTTGTAATTTAGCAGACATGTACTCAAAATGTGGGTCTATCATTGAGGCTTGTATGGTTTTTGAGGAGATGCCTTCTAAAGATGAAGTTTCATGGAACTCAATGATTAATGGGTATGCAAAAAATGGTTATAACGAAGAAGCATTGGTTTCTTTTAAGAAGATGTTGATTGAAGATGTTACAATCAATCAACATCTTGTTTGTAGTACACTTTGTGCTTGTGGACCTTTAAATGCATATAACATTGGAAGATCTCTTCATTCCTTTGTTACAAAATTGGGATTTGAACAACATAATTCTGTTAGCAATGCACTTATGGACATGTATTGTAAAGTAGGAGACATGGTTAGTGGCTCACAGTTGCTCAACATCAACTCTAAAGGTACAAATATCATTTCCTATATTTCTTTGATTGATGGATTTGTTGAATCTGATCAAATCGAAAAGGCATTCATTATTTTCATTGAGCTAAAAAGACAAAGAATTGAGCCTAATGAGTTCACATTTTCTAGCTTAATCAAAGCTTGTGCTAATCCTGCCACTCTTGAACAAGGGGTTCAACTTCATGCCCTAGTGTTAAAATACAATCTTGATCAAGACCCTTTTGTTTCTTCCATCATTGTTGACATGTATGGGAAATGTGGTTTGCTTGATCATTCACTTCAAGCATTTGACAAAATCTCTAAACCAAATGAGTACACATGGAATTCATTGATTGGTGTGTTTGCTCACCATGGATTTGGGAACAAAGCTATAGATGTATTTGTAAAGATGTTATTGCATGACATTAAACCAAATTCAATCACATTTATAAATCTTTTAAACGCATGTAGCCATTCGGGGTTATTAACAGAAGGATTAAGCTACTTCAACTCCATGGAATCAATCTATGGTGTAAAACCTAAATCAGAACATTACTCTTGTGTTATTGACTTATTGGGAAGATCAGGGAAGCTTAAAGAAGCTGAAAATTTTATAAAAGGTATGCCATTTGAGGCAAACGCATACACATGGTGTTCTTTTTTAACTTCTTGTAGAAAATATGGTGATAAAGAAAGGGGAGAGCTTGCATCCAAAAGTTTAAAGATTATTGACCCTTTAAACAGTGGGGCCCATGTTTTACTTTCGAATATATACGCAAAAGAACAACAATGGGAGGATGTGAAAAGTGTTAGAAAGATGATGAAAGATAAAAATGTGAAAAAACTTAAGGGGTGTACTAGTGTAGTTGGGTTGATGTTGATAAGAGAGTTCATGTTTTTGGAGTTGAAGATTTGTGTCATGGGGATAAAAAGGAGATTGATTTGAAACTTCATGAGCTTTTGAGGAAGATAACTGAAGTTGGATATGTTCCTGATGTTGAATATGTTCCATTTGATTTGGTTTATGATATGAAGGTGAAGGTTTTGAATCATCATAGTGAGAGGATTGCTATAGCGTATGCACTTATAAGGATGCCAATTAGGAAACCAATTATTGTGAAGAAGAATTTAAGAGTTTGTGTTGATTGTTATTCTGCAATTAAGTTGATGTCTAAAGTTGAAGGGAGAGAGATTATTCTTAGAGATAATAGTCGGTTTCATCACTTTGTGGATGGGTCTTGTTCTTGCAAGGATTTTTGGTAAGTTTTAAGATGATTATTTTTGTTTGGAGCTAAACTTTTGAGTAGCTAAAGAACTTTGTATGTCATAGTCAATAGTTAATAGTTGTTCAAAATCATGCATGAACTAGTTGTATCATATGAAAAAAAACAGATTTTGTAACATGTCACTGAAGCCGTGCAACGACCACTTATTACCAATAACAGTCTACTTTCATACAGTTGTATCATATGAAAAACAAATGTTAAGGAGTACTTTTAGTCGATAAATCATGATACAAATATAAGACCCAAATAGTAGTACATATAGCAGATTATAAAGCAAAATAATATTCAATGATATATATATATATATATATATATATATATATATATATATATATATATTCAACAATTACTTGCATTCCAGATGACCCATCTCTTCATCTTAGCAACTCTTCCGTATATCTTGTCCATGGTATCCTCAAAAAACATGAAAAGCTTCGGTCTCCAAGGCTTCTTGAACAACAAAACTCCAATAACACCCCAAAACCCTATTGCAAAACCTTCATCAACTCCTCAATTGCTTTCTATTTCTTCTTGGGAGCTGTTGTTGGGTCTTGATTATTTCAGCAATCCTTTGGCAATGAAGCTCAACATAGATTTTTGTTCCCGACATAAGTCTGCAACTAATGACCTGTTGGAATTACTCCTGACAAGTTGTTGTGTGACAGATTCAAATGGCTCAAAAAAGTCAAAGTTGTCATGCTTGGAAGGATCGTCCCAGTCAACTTTTTTGTTGAGGAATTGAGAGATTCTAACCTTTTCATGTTTCCAATGTTGTCTGGAATACCCCCAGTGAGACGATTATTAGACACAAATTGAAGACCCACTAACATAAAAAGTGCAGTTAGCTCAACCGGTATTTCTCCTACTAGTTTATTGCTTGAAAGATCCATGTTAAAAACTATATCAAAAGTTTTTGTATATTCAAGATCAATACCTTTTATGACCTGAATCTGATCATAATCGAGACTGCTAAGATCCACACCCGGTCCATTAGCCATGGCATCCAACTCTCCTAGACAATTCAATTAGGGATGGTTCCTTTTAAGTTGTTGCATGAAACATCCAAAATCTGAAGATTTGATTTGACGTTTTACACATAGATTGAGGAATTTTTCCACTGAAGTTATTTTTGTGTAACCTCAAAACTACCAAAGATGCAAGTTTTTCCCCAATCCAATCCAATCCATTCTAGACAATTTATTATCCCCCACGTCGAAGACTCTTAAATCTCGCAAAATCCCCAATTCTGGGGAAGTTCACCAATGAAATTATTGTCATTCAGTTTTAACCACTGTAATGGTGAAGCAAGAGCTATGAAACTTGGAATAACACCGGACAATCGATTTGAACTATCATGTTATACAACCTTTGCAGTTTCACAAGACACTTGGGCATTTTCCCAGTTAACAACCGATTTATGAAGCAAAGCCAAATCTGTACTTTTGCACAATGACCTTGGAATCGATTCATTGAAAAGTTTATTTTCCAGAAATAATACCCCACCAAACACATACCCATAAGGAAGGTTTTTCATAGGTCCATTGAGTTTGTTGTGAGAGAGATCTAAGAAAGGAATGATGGGCATAGAGTACCCAAGATTGTAGTATTGGACAACACTAAAATCACAAGTTTTCTCTGATATCGAAGCCACTGCATTTGCAATATTGCAAGAAGCAATAGGAATGGAGGTATCCACTCATGTGAAACATTGAATGTCAACTTAGTGTTGGAACAAGTATCCAAGTGTTTCAACATCGAAAGGTTAGCAAAATGGGCTTCAGAAACTACTCCTTCTAAAGAATTGTTAGAGAGATGAAGAGAAGGGAGTTTTGAAAGTTTCCCAACTGAAACTGGAATAGTCCCGTTTAACAAATTTGAAGAAAGGTCGATTTGGGAAAGTTTTCCAAGGAATGTCGAAATAGGACCCGATACTTGGTTATTAGATAGATCTAATACTTCTAGAAATCTTAATCGGGGATTGAACCTGTTAAATCTGTTATAAGATAGATATAAGCCTCTTAAATTGGTGAGTCTTCCAAATGGTTTTTCTGGAATTGTACCATATAAATCCAACCTCTTCAAAGCATATTGTGAGCATTCTGATATATTTTCTAGTGATTTGATCGTTTCTAGATCCACATAATTGAATGACGCACTCAATTGTTTAAGATGACATCGTCTCCATATTCCAACATGATTAATCTGTGTAAACCAATTCAAAGAGAGATCAAGCTCTAGCAGCTTGGAGGCATAATGAATTCAGCATGTTTCCTAAAAGGTTGAGGACTCTTAGGGAAGTCATGTTCGTTAAAATGTATGGAAACATGCCTTCAATTGAATTGTATATAATAGTTTCTCAAGTGTATAGATTCATTCTTGGGAAGGGATATTATATACCCTTTTCTGTCTAGTTTTGAAGCAACTTGGTTTCTTTTCTTTACGTTTTTCAGTTGTTTTTGAACTTGAATAATTAATTATTAAAGTGATATTTGTTGAGTTTGATGTTATATGGATAGTGTAGGGATCATGAAGGTTTGATCCAAATCATGATCAACCTGTGCATTTTAATATGAATCTTTATAATATTTGGCATCTTAATATTATGAGTTACATTTGTCTTTGGTTTTCTCTAAAATAGGTTGCAAAAGCTCATATTCTCGATGTTTACTACTTTGATTGGAGTCCTCGTGATGAGAGGTTGGGAATTGTTATGGTTGAACTTTAAGGACTAATACTCCTTTGATCCCAAATTTCCTATAGGTGTTTATAGAAGCTATAAACTGTTTAGTCGATATAAGCGATGATGCATTTGAAATGATGTTTAGTCTGAGTAGAACTTAACCCTCTTAGTGTTTATTTTTTACTTAAGGTTAAAATAATTCAAGAACTTGGTAGATAAGTTTTTTTTTTCCTTTTTTACAAATTTGTTAATTGTTATGGTGTTTAAATTTCCCCATGATTTTGGTCTGTGATATTGATAGGCCTTGAACACAATCAAAGGACCAACTCCAATAATGAACAAAATCAAATAATCAAAACCGAAGAAGGTAGAGCCTACAATTTCTTGTCACATGATCCAAAAGTTTTCACCAAAATTAACCTACCTTCTCTTGAGTTGTTTATTAAAATTTATGTTTTTAGAGGTAAAACCTTGTGTGGAAGCTGGGAGTCTTTGGAAGAGGGTTGTATATGATTTTAATAGTTAGCACTAACTAGAGCTCCCTCTCTTGCTTATTAGCTCTGAAGTGTTTGTCCCCAAGAAGTTAACTTCAAACACCTTTCTGGAGCAACATATATCTGCATCAGTGATATCTATTCCAAAGTTTTATATTCTTCAGGTACTCCTAAATCAATTTCAATCCAGTAAATGAACCTTCTTAACTTCCGAGACAATTCAAATGAGTCTTTGAAAGCAAGTTTCTTACTATTAGGATCTTTGTTGCTTCGTGGAAGTTTGTTGTCATTTTTGGAGAACAATGAGAAACAAAGACCACACTTCAAGGTTGGCTCGTGGTTAATGTTAATAGTTTCATTACATCTGTGAGGGAAAGGAGTAAAGTATATCTAATGTTTGATGTTTTTTTTTATGAAAAACCAATTTAGATAATGTACGAAGATGTTGTAAAATGTATGCACATACTATTATGATATTTTTTTAAATGGCATTTTCGGTGAATATGTAAGAAATAGATGATCAATTTGAAAGTGTTTATTTACGATTAACTAACAAATGACTTATTTGAAATGTAAAGGACCTAGTGTTGCAATTTTATATGAAAATGTTAAAAATGGAAATAAGATGTCCAATGAATATGAAGGCTTTGACAATAATCCACGAACTAAGGGCCTGTTTGGTTGGCAGGATTGGAATGGAATTCGAGGGAAAAGGATTCCAATTCCCTCGAATTCCTGCGTTTTGTTCAACTTTTAGAGAAGGAAATGGATTCCTAAATGAGAAAACATTCCTTCAATGGAGGGAAAATACTTTCCTTCACCAACAGGATGGAATCAATTTCTTGTTAACATGGTAAGTTAAAATTTACCATTACACCCACCAAGCCATTCTAATCTTCTTCTCCAAACCACATCGTTTTTTTGCAATCTTCCACCAGGTCGTCGTCTTCTCCAATCTTCCACCATGTTAGTGAATCGATGCCGTTATCTCTCACTCTCGCTATCTCTCACTGTGAAAATCGAGGGGTTTGTGAAACTCGATTTCTTTTCTGTTTTCTCAACCTCGTCCCCTGAAAATTGATTTGTTGATAAGAAAATCAATTTATGTTAATCAAATATTGTTAAAATTGTTGTTGTTGTCTATATTTTCATGTTTATAATTTGTTGTTAAAATCAAAATCAATGTTCATGTTTATAAATTTCTGGTAATCGAATGAACTGTGAAAATCGTTTATTAAATGAATTGATTGTGTTGTTTACATACTGTTTTTTTTTTTTTTTTGTTAAGAACAACAAATTCTTTCTGTTCTTGCTGGAAATCAATGTTCTTTTTTTTTTGCTTGCTTGTTTAGAAACAACAATATCTTTAAAAATTGATTGTGTGGTTTTAGATATACTTGCTGGAAGTTACATTACACCTTCAATACGATATGATTTTGTATGAACATGATAAATTCATGTGATTAAGCAAAATAGACAAAAAGGCAGTTCAGTCATTTTTCATGAATTCTAATTCCATTTCCTGCAAACCAAGCAAGATCTGGAATTAATTCAAATTTCATTTCCTACCAACCAAACAACACTTGGAATTGGATTCAAATTCCTGAAAAAATCATTTTCCAATTCCAATTCCAATTCCTTCAGCAACATTTCGCGAACCAAATGACACCTAAAATTCACGGGGACTAATGAATCAAATAGGAAAATTACCAAAGAAACTACAAATATGTATGGAAAAGGGTCTACTAAGCAGCGTTTTGGTAGTGTGGAACTGTGCACAGGTAGGTACCCTCCTTCCAAAACAAAGATAATCTCCACAAGGAAATTAATCTTTTAAAAATTATTATTATTTTAAAAATTATTATTATTTTAAAAATTAGATTATAAAATTTTTAGTAAATAAGTTAAAAACTAAAATTGTTTGGTCAATATTTTTTGCAAATATTATGCTTAAGTTAAAAACTCCAGAAAAAAGAGCAATGTACTTGAAAGCAGCATGCTATAATAAACAAATCAACGAATAAACATTGCTCCTAATGCATTGCCTACAAACAAATAAACAACTTTATATGAATGATATAACTATAATTTGGTAGATTTGTCATTGTACAATGCTATAATGGGAACAAATGGATGTAATATGTTATAAAAGAATGTAAAATCAATCTTTTTTACATCGGTCAACCCAACCTTAGGAAGAATATAAGAATAGCTAAGATGAGGGGAAGAGAGGAAATTGTTATTGAACCCGACATCCTGACAAATGCAGCTCTGATAAAGAAGAAATGATGTTTAACAAGTTTGCAAAGTTCCATGCCAAACTTTTCAAGGCATGAAAGATCCAGGAATGACATGGATGTCATGTTTTGAAAAATGTTTGGGAGCGGACCTTTGAAAGAATTGAAGTTAAGATCCATGTGTTCGATGTTGGTAATTAGTCTAGTTGAATTTAGTAAATGACGATCAAGATAGGTATTGGAAAGTCCACATAACTTTTTTTTGAAAGAATTGAAGCTAAGATCCATGTGTTTGATATGTTTGATGTTGGGAAGTAGTCTACATTATTCTTACATAATGTTTTTTATTATGTTTTGTAGGTCAATGACAAAGTATTATTTTAAAAACAAAATTTTGTTTTTGTGCTTGATTACAGACATGATGGAAACAAACCAAAAAGATGAGGGGGAGTCTCAAGAATTTCAAGAATGATTTGTTTTTTTAATATTTCTTAATTCTTTTGATGTATTTTAGCTTCTAATTGCATTTAAGTTCATTCTTATAAATTTGTAAACACTTTCTCTCTGAATGTCTGTTAGAATATGTATAATTGTATTAAAATGTATAAAACTATTATTCTGTAAAAATATGTATGAATCTATATTTGCATTTCAATTTTTAAATATATAATGATCATGTTATTTTTCAACTAAATGTTTAAGAATGTTGTTTTTCTATAAGGAGTTCCTTCAATCAAAATATGTACTCTATCATACTCCCTCTGTCCCAAATTGATAGTCCACTTTTGATTTTTAAAGTCTTTTTTCTTCAACTTTGACCTTAAATATTTTTATTTGTGTTATATATTACTTGCAAAAACTTATAACAATGAAACAACATTTAAAAAAAATTCATTCATATATTTTGCATCAAGTATTATCTATCAAAAACAAAAATATTTAAGGTCAAAGTTGAAGAAAAAAAACTTCAAAAGTCAAAAGTGGACTATCAATTTGGGACGGAGGTAGTAATATATTTTGGCAATTTCATAGAATATCGTTCTGAGAGAATTGCATTCTAAAAGAATAAAATCGAGTAAAATTAAAAATTATGTTAGAATTAAAAATGAATTAACTAAAAGAAAATCAGAATTCAAAATTAAAAGAATCAATATCCCTTAAAATCTGAAAATTTCGTTAATTAAACATGTGTTTCTTAATTTAAACATGCGTCTCCTAATTCAAAGATAGGTAAACTATTTATTTTAAATAACTAAAATTATCGGTCCATATTCATCTCTACATCCACACAATAATTAATTAGAACACAATAACCTAAGCCTATATATATATATATATATATATATATATATATATATATATATATATATATATATATATATATATATATATAGGGTTAAGTTCAAATGAGAACATTATTTAATGTGAGAACGTCAGAACCCTTTGAGCTCTAGATCCCCATTAAGTCATGCATGCACATAAAGTTGGCAACTTTATGTGATTAACCAACTTAAGGAAGTCAAATATGAGTTTGGATCGAAGTTTAATTGGATTAAGAGATGAAATGAAAAAGTTGGCCAAGCTGATGAGTATGCGGGGCCAAGCCCTTTAAGCAACACGTTGCGCATACAGGCTGAGTACACCTCACGAACTCAACAGACTTGGGTTTCATTGTTTTGGGCTTCGACTTTAGGCTAGGATGAGCTTGGTTGTCGTGGGCCATGTTGGGCCATCATAATTTTATGGTTCGGCTATTGAGATTTTATTGCACTTACTTGGGTGAAGGCTCATGAAAGGGATTTGGCCCAATTTGGAAAATTAGGCCATATTTGGGCCTTAGGTACTTATTTTAGATTTTGGGTTCTTAGACAACTGGTTTGGGCCTTGGCCTTCGGCCAAGTTAGATGAAGGGTAAAAAGGTCTTTACCGTAATTTGGAATCTTAATATGAGTCAGGACCTAAACATTAATATTATGATGTAATAGTTAGGGTTAACAATTGTAATCTATTTTAAAGTATTGAAGAAGAATTATTTGAGTATTATGTGATTTGTGTGATTTATGTGCAATACACGTGCTTATAACGATATAATAAAATAATAAAAAAAATATGCATAAACAATAGAACGAAGATTTGACACAATATCTTTAAAGAAAGTTGAAGTGGTTAGGGCTATTCACTATTCTGATAAAACCAAATTGTCCAATTAGACAATTTGGATTGAACTATTTGGTTCAGATAATTGGATTTTTGGATTGGTTTTTAGCAAAACCGAGTTATTATTTTGGATTTCAGATTGATTTTGGTTTATAAAATAAAAACCGAATAGTCCAAAAAACCGAATAACTATTTATCATTTGTTTATTTATATACATTGTTTGTTTTTAATATACTTCTTTTAATTATTTTTTAAATGTAAATTGTTTTTTAAATATATTTGAATGTATTACCCAATAAAAAACCTAAATATGTACTTCACAAATGTTTTTTTTATCAATCGAATATTAAATGATAACACATTTTTCTTAACGGTTGTTCATAAATTTTAATTCACAACTAAACAATTTATTTTTGTTTAAAGTTGTCCAACATTCATGTTTTATAAGTTTTAAATGTTATGCCTCTTGAAAATCGAATTGTAAAAACCATGGTTCTAAAAAGCGCGCCATGGCGCGAGGCGGATGTAACCGTTACGAAAACGTCCAAGGCGGGTTTGTGAAGTGTGGCGCCCAAATAACGTGTCAAGGCGCGCCTTATCGCGTTATGGCGCGAGTGTTTTTCAAGGCGCGAATTTTTTTTGTTTTGTTTTTTTATCGGGCCTAAAATAAATGAGTTTTTGTTAACTTTTTTCTATTAGATATTAATATAACACTTCTATTAACTTCATATATTTGATAAAATTAAATAATTATATGATTTATATCTTTTAATGTATATAATATAGTCACGCCTTTAAAAACGCTATGGCTCGCCAAGGCTTGTCATGGCTTAACTTTTACCTTGCCGCCAAGCCACACCTTACGTTATTTAGAACATTGGTAAAAACCAATCCATCCGAATTGTAATTTGGTTGGTTCGTATCGAAGTTGAATTTAGTTTGGATTGTTCGGATCTATGTTTTGAAAACCGAAATTCATTTGGATTCACTTGATTGAATCGGATCGAATCGATCCATCCAAATGAACACCCCTAAAAGTGGTCGTGACAAGGATTCTGGAGATATAAAGAACGCTAAAATCCGACTTATAGCGAAGAAGTTATGACCCGTCGAATTTTGCAACAAAATCAGCACGACGTTGTACGTCATAAAAAGTAAGTTTGCGATAAAATACTTTTTAGCCTTAGCAATCTAAATGAAAGTCATAGTATACGTTAAAACGAGAGTGTGCATATAGAATACGTCCAAATCTGACTTCGTTAGAGTAAGTTATGATTTTTCTAAGATTTGGCATAGTAGTATGCAGCCCGAAAATCGAATTTTAGATTGATCGATTTTTAGCCGACACAATCTAAATGTGAATTGAATATCTTGTTAATAGAAGCTCAACGATATAAAGACAGACGAAAACGGACGTCTGATGACAAAGTTATGAATTTTTAATGAATTTTATTTGTTTAAGCCTGTGAAAATATAACTTTAAAAATAAAGTAAAAATTAGCCGACGGGATCTAAACAAAAGTTGTAGATCACGTCGCTACCTACGTGTAGATATAAAGAACGTCAAAAATGAAGCTCGTATGCGAAAGTTACGAAGTTTAGAATATAATTAAATTAAAAGTTATTATGCGAGGCTGGCACGTGGCACAATCCTGACTATTGTTTTCTCCCCACGCCTTGCCATTGGATCTCGACACATGTCCTGTGTACGTCTCGCGTTCTCCGAAGTTACGCCCCGCATACTCACGATTTGCAGCCTATAAATAGAGGCGTAAATCACCTCATTTCCTCACACCAAATCCATTTTTCTCTCTCAAATACCCTCCTTAGCCCCTTCCTTTCCCTAGCACTTCCCAAGTGTTAGAGGCGAAGCCCAGAGCACTAGAAGGCTCCGAGAAGAAGAGTTTTTGGCTCAAAATTTTTTCCCCTAGAGAGCCCGACTCCTAGCTAAACCCCCTTTTAAGTGAGTTATGTTTACCCTACTTTAAGTATAACTTATGTTTAAGTTCATTATCGTTATTATGAAACTATAAACAAGATTTATAGTGATTTATATTCGTTATACTGATTGATCTACTTACGGGAGAGGTGTCTAGAATCATCACGTTGGGCATGGTTGTTGGATTTCAGAAAACTATATGTGAAATGGTCATGCCTCCCAACTGTCCGGCCTGGCTGGTCCTTACTTGATAGATCATAACGTAGACCTTGAGATAATGATAAATCTAGACTAATAATTAGTCGAAATAAATATTAGACTAAAATCTAGTGATAATGATACTAGGTTTCGTCGAAGGAAAATAAAATTGTTAGAAGCGAAGCGCTGCTCAAGTTTGGAGTCATCACTTTAACAGGTGAGTGCATAGTTACTTTCATCTTACACATAGATATGAAGTATGTAATATAAATTACGTGCTATGTGTGTATATTATATGTGTTCTTGATATCTATGTTGGATGAACAAAATATACATGTTTTATTCGATTTAAACTGTATATGTATTTTATACCTATAATTATGATGGGTAAAGATGGGTAGATGATATAGATGATGAAATAAATGATGAGAGGCCTCGATGTTTAAGCTGATTCAGTCATCTAGCGGAGTATAGATGATGACCACGGGCTATTCTAGACAGTCCAGTGGAACGCTGACAAGCTCGCAACCTATAGGTGTTTTTGAACTATGTGTTCACCAGATATACTCCATCCCCCTCATGGTCGCTTTTTGACATATATTGCTGAGGAATCCCCTAAGAAGTGTTGTCCATCCCAATGAAAATCTTTAGGATAGCTCCCTTACTTTAGATACTTTAAGGACAAAAAACAAGGATAACGGGAACGGGTAATCGGGTTGATTGATTTGATGAAATTAATAAACTTAATTATTGTGGGTTGAAAACCCTATGTGCTCACCAGGATCCCAAGCCTGACCCACTCAGTTTCTTGTATTACAGGTAGTGGAAATAGAGCACATGAGTGATGATCTGATGAGAGATCAATGGATTACAGGCCATTAGAATAATAAATGTTGTAAGGCATGTACTATTTCTGTTTATGCTTATGTATTGTATTAACAATGACATCTCAAAGTTTTTAATATAATAGAAACACATTTCTTCGGAAATTCTTTGATAATTTACTTATCATATTTTAATGAAAAAATTCTGCAACATATTTCTTCAAAAGGATACTCTGGTTTTCAATTAAATCATAAACAAATCGGTCTTTTCTGGCCGTGAAATTACAGGTGTCACAATGTTATTATGGTATTTGATAGCGTGGGGATTTTAGCGGATTTGCAATCGAAGATTTATCCATGGGTTTCAACTGTCTGAGGTTAGTCTCCTCACTATACTATAGGTCGAAGGCACCAATGTCAGCACATTGGGTTATGTATTTTGGAAAGACCAAGGGATGGCCCTTGGCATTTGTATGAAAGACCCGAAGGTGGATCCTAGCAAATCAGTATGCAAGACCAGGGTTCGGACCCTGGCGGTTAAGTAGATAGTTAGTTGTAGATTGTATGCTAGTTGTCTTTGTGATGCTTGCATGGAAGACCAGGAGGTGGCTCCTGGCACTTGTCTGTAAGACCCAGAGTTTTGTCCCCCAGCCTGGTAAGGAAAGACCATGATACGGCTTGTGTCATAACGACAAGACTATGGTTGGCACATAACACCTCCTATTGAATGTTTGATATGTATGATATGTATGACTAATATGTTATGTATGGTATGTGGTATTTTGGGGAACTCACTAAGCTTTGTGCTTATAGTTGTTGTTTATGGTTTCATGTACTTCCGGTTCGAAAGGGAAGGACTCAGATTGATCGCAGCGTATACACCCATGCCTTTCCGTAACCGTGTGATTTTGAGATTGTACTCTAATAACTGTTTTATTATAAAATAATTCTAAATGTTTAAGTAAATGATAAATGGGTGTTTTGATTGTATTAAAAATGAAAATTTTACCTTGATGATTTGGGATGTTACACATATAATTTGCTATTGAGTTTTTGAGATTATTTTGAATGGTAATGGAAGCAAAAGGATATAACTGATTCATTGTTGGCTTGAAGATTTTCTAAATATGTGGGGTTTGGTGTTATTCTGATTTGTACACTGACTTTAGTCGCTAATATGGTGAAGTCACAAGTTAGTTGTTGCTACTAGTGTTTTTGGGGTATTCATAAGTTGGTTGCTAATCCTGGTAATGCTCAAAAAGTAGGACGCCGTGATTGGTGTTTCAACAAAGTTGATTGGATTTGTTGTATCAAAGTTTGTAGACTTTTGTAATGATGTATATGTCTCCAAATGTTTGTTTGTATATAAATTTTGTTGATTGTATTTATGATTGTTGCATACTTATAAAATATTGAAGTTATATTTATGATGTACAACCACTTTAGATAGATTGAAAGGTCAAATCGTCAAATGTGATAGAATAATTTGTATTTTTCTTCAAGAATGTTGTATGGCATTATTTTAAGCCAACTTTAGTCCTTGTGTTTCGGTACGACTTCGGGTTATGAGTGAGTTTGAAATTGGGTTTAGGATTGGGATTGAAGTTTAAATGGCGAGTCGGAAAGATGGTCAAATGGATTAAAGTCATTTTCCACTTGAGATTGGAATTGCATTTGAGGCTGGGATTGTGATTGAGTTTGGAATTATGGTTGAGTTTGGATAGGATATGGGTAGTATACACCAAGATAGTGGAAATTAGGAGGTGAATTTTAGATGAAGATAGGCGGTGAAGGTAAGATTGAGTTTATGATTTTAATGTCTTTTTGCTAGTTTTTGGAGTTTTTGAGTTGGAACGAGAAACTGCTTTTCCACAGTATGAAGACTTTTTTAGTGAAAAATTAAAGATGGAAGTGTGGTATAAAATATGATATATATATATATATATATATATATATATATATATATATATATATATATATATATATTATGTTCCCTTAGGAAGAACAGTAAAGTTCCTAAGGGTTTGACATAATTGGTTCCTCTTTATCCATTTTGACATTTTTGGTTATTTTTTTAGGAACTTTTTAATATTCAAAGTTTGGCCACAAAACTTTAAGGAATTGACAACTTTGGTCCATTTTCTAAAAACTTGCTAATTCCAACGCCTTATAGTAAACTTGCCTTTTTTTTGTCAACTTTGTCCCTTCTTTTTTACCCATTTTGACATTTTTGGTCATTGGAATAAAAAAAATTCAATTTTTAGGAACTTTTTAATATTCAAAGTTTGGCCACAAAACTTTAAGAAATTGACGACTTTGGTCCCTTTTCTAAAAACTTGCTAATTCCACCCCCTTTAAATCTTTAGCCATTTTAACACTTTTGGTCATTGGAATCAAAATTTTTACATTTTTTAGGAACCTTTTAATATTCAAATTTTGGCTACAAAACTTTAAGGAATTGACAACTTTGCTCTCTTTTCTAAAAACTTTCTAATTCAAACTCATTAAATTTTTTAGCCATTTTGACACTTTTGGTCCATACAGTCAAAGCTTTTATATTTTTTCATAAAAAACACAAAAAACGGTCCGGGGCGAAGCCCAGGTTTTTTTGCTAGTTAAGTAGTATTTAGACAAAAATGCAAAAATGGTCCCTGTGGTTTGTCATTTTTTGTGGATATGGTCCAAACCTTTTAAAAATTGGATTTCTGGTCCTTATTGAGAGGTTTGTTTGTGGAACAAGTCCTTGGGGTTAACTTCCGTTAGTTTGTGGCTGTTAAACCCCTCACGTGCATTGCACACGAGGGCATAAATGTCTTTTTACTTGAGGGACCATTTTTACAATTCCTGAACTAATATATAGAGACTTCCCCAACGTTCAAGTTCTTTCCCAAATGTTGTTCTGCAACTTTCAAGTTGTTGTTCCTTCTCTCATCTCTCTTTGTTAACGATCGTTTTGTCAGTTAATCACACGATGGTTCTCTGTTTTTGTGGTAAGTTTACTGTTGTTAAATGCTCATGGACACCGAAGAACCCATGCAGACGTTTCTATGCTTGCCCTCAAAAGGTAAAGAAATCCGTTTGCACCCATTTTGATTTGTAATCAAATAACATTTGTTATTTTCCCCTTTTTGAAGGATTCTGCTTGTCGCTTCATTGGATGAGTTGATCCCCCCATATATGAAAGGTCTAAATCATTATTCCTGGACTATTGAGAAATATTAACCGAATGCAAGCTTGGTGCATAGCTCTAAAGATTCTGTTGTTGGCTAGTTGGGTTTTTTTGTGATTTTGTTCATAAGGTCTGTTTAGGTTTAGGTAATATGGCAATGGGGTGGGGTTTTTTTGTTGAAGATCGATAAAAGTGTGGTTTTTGGGTGGATTAATGGTTTTTAGTACTTTGACCTAGGTTCTTTGTAGTTGTTTGTAAGGTCAAAGTAAATTGTTTATGTAGTAACTGACTTCCTGGTATAAATATGAATTTTATGGAATTGCTTATGTTGTTTGTAAGGTTCTTTGTAGTTTTTTGTAAGGTGAAAGAAAGGTTAATGTGAATAATTGACTTTAATTACATAATACACAACAATAACCAAAAACCATAATAACCAAGGCTGCAATTACATAATAGACTACAAGCATATAGTGCAATTACATTATCCCAAAATATGCAACCATATATATGTTCTAATACTTATCATACTAATGAAAACCAAAATAACCATAAGTCTAAGTTTTTTAACATCAAAACACTTCCAAAATTAGCAAATAAAATCTGCCAAAACAAACACAACCTTGATCTTCAACTTCCACCTCCTTGACCTTTGCATTTCCTTGAGTTGTGACCTTTGTTTTTGCATTTTGCACATGTTACACTGACATATTTCCTTGTTAATTTTTGAACTCCATCAGGACCAACTTTACAGCCTTCTTCCTGACTTACACCATGAGTACCACTCTGAATTTGACTCCCTCTTTGACTCTGACTCAATTTTTCATCCTCACTCTTCTTCCTCTTCTTTGTAGGCCTACCTGGTTGCTTATTGTAACGCCCGCAAATCTGGGCTAGTCAAATTAGAGGCAATAGGGGTCGAAAACGACTTTTCGACAAAAGATTATTTTTAATAAATAATCTTAACCAAGTTTTAGAGTATGTTACAAGGTTTTCGTACATATAAAGAACGCCAAAAACCGAGTTATAACGAAGAAGTTATGACCCGTTGAAGTTTCGCGACGGAACCGGCACGATACCGGGAAGCGTAAATAGTGAATTTACGATAGAGTGAGATTTAGCCTTAGCGATCTAAACTAAAGTCGTAGAATATGTTAAACTAAGAACATCTATAAAAAGAACGCCCAAATCTGACTTCGTATGAGGAAGTTATGATTTTTCTAAGATTTAGCATAGCAGTGCACAGCCCGAAATCTGAATTTTAGATCGGTCGATTTTTAGCCGACGGGATCTAAATGAAAGTTGTAGTACTCGTAAATACCAACGCGTGGATATAAAGAACGTCGATAATAGAGCTCGTATGCAAAAGTTATGGACGAAGCTTAGTCCCTACTTTTCGAGCGCGGCGAATTCGATACAGTTTTGTAAATACGAGATAGAATGAGAATTAGCCAACGAGGTCTAAATGAGAGTTGAAGATCTCATTAATAGGAACTCAACGGTAAAAAGACAGACAAAAATGGAGCTCGTATGCGAAAGTTATGGACGAAGCTTAGTCCCTACTTTTCGAGCGCGGCGAATTCGATACAGTTTTGTAAATCCGAGATAGAATGAGAATTAGCCAACGAGGTCTAAATGAAAGTTGAAGATCTCATTAATAGGAACTCAATGGTAAAAAGACAGACACAAATGGAGCTCGTATGCAAAAGTTACGGACGAAGCTTAGAGACTACTTTACTATAAAACTCCTATAAATACAAGGGTGAACTCCTCATATTTTCTTCACACCATAAGCTTCTCTTTCTCTCTCTAACTTCTCTCTAGCCTCCCTAAACCCCTGCCAAGTCTATGGAACCTCCCTAGCACGAGAAGAAAGCCCCGGAGCGCCCGACGACTCCAAGAAGAAAAGCTTTCGGCTTGGAAACGCTGCTCCAGCGAAGCCTGGTTTTTAATAAAAACTCGCTGTAAGTGAGCTACGCCTATACTATATTTAATATAGATTTTATTTAATTATAGTAACATTATTAGGACCTTAAAATAATTATTTGGGCTATTATTATGAGTTATATTGAGTGTTATTTAACGCTTATATAATAGTAATAATAGCTAGACTATTAATTAGTCGTGGTTAATGTTAAAAACTAAACCCTAGTGGTATTGATACTAGGTTTTGTCGAGGAAAATTGTTTTGAGATAACGAAGTGCTGTCTGAGTTCGGAATCACCACCTAATCAGGTGAGTGCATAGTTACTTTCATCTTACACATAGATATGAAGTATTTTATTATAAATTTACGTGCTATGTGTGCATATTGTGTAAATACTTGCTGTCTATGCTGGTGAAAGATTTTTATACATGTTTTAAATGATGTAAACTGTATAAAGTATTTTATATCTACAAGATATGTTGGGTAAAACATGGGTAGATGAATGATGATGGATAAAAGCTGAAATAGAGGAACATTAGTAGTACGGACCTAGTGCCCTATAGGTATACATTGGCAGCAGTGGACCTAGTACCCTATAGATGAGCACTGGCAGCTGCGCCACAACCCGTAGATGATTTAGATCTACGGTAAACGTCCTAGCAGCTGCGCTCCAAGGATAGTATCGGCAGCTGCGCCTAATAGGGAGCCTTATGACCATGACAGTAGTGTTTAAAGGTCAATACCGGCAGAAGCGCCTCATAGAAAATGTCCTAATTCTGGCAGCTGAGCCTAAGTGACAATATTAGCAGCTGCGCTTGACCAATGTGTCATTGGCAACAATGGACTTCATGTTGTTTCCTTAGGATGATCCTTAGGAATGAATGAATGAGAAATAGCTGATTCTTAGGGTAGATCCTTAAGAATAAAGAAGATAATGGGGATGGGTAATTGGGTTGATTGTTTGATTGTTTAAACATAATAATTATATTATTGTGGGTTGAAAACCCTATGTACTCACCAGGTTTCCCAACCTGACCCACTCAGTTTATTTATATCACAGGTGTTGATATGAAGTGACATTACACTGAGAGATTTAAAGAGATGTAGATCACTAGTGTAAATAATTGTAAGTTCTGTTTATGCTTATGTTTTTGTATTAACGATGACATCCCAAACGTTTTAAAATGAAATAAATACGTTTCTTCGAAAATGTTTTAATAACGTATTTACCATGTTTTTCTGGGAACAAATTCCGCAACATTTTTATAAAATGAAGTACTCTGATTTTTATAAAGCATAAACAACATCGGTCTTTTCTGGCCGTGAAAATGGGGATGTCACACTTATGATGTATTGGAGGGATAACTATTGTGGGACACAAACTTTTAGGCCACATTATTCTTCCTTTTATGGGCTCTACCTTATAGGAATATGCATTCTTCCATGTATCCAACCAATATACCTTATTGACCCACCTATAAATGTCACCAACATCCTCTGAGTTCTTGGTCATTTCATAAAGGGTTGCAATGACATGTTTACAGTGGATGCCTATTAGCTCCCACTTCCTGCAAGTACATGTGTTGTTCCTAACATCTACAACATGTTGATCTTGCCATTCCCTAGTGACTTGGTATTTCTCACCCCCATTCCACCTTGCAATGTAATGCGATGCATGAGACTTGTTTACATCCAATATGGTTGTTGCAGTGGGTGTTAAAGGCCCTTTTGCCTTGTCCATCACCTTCATAACATTACAGATTCTCTTCATCAAGTATTGTCTAATATACTCCAAACAACCTATGATAGGCTTATCTCTTCCCTCTATTATCTTGCTGTTAAATACCTCACAAAGGTTGTTTAACAGTATATCAAAGATTGCTCTGCCTGTTAAAAAAATCAACATATTGTTGTAAGTACAAGTGCACATTTAACATATAGTAATTTAGGGTAAGTTATGTACCTGTAAAATGGCTTATTGCCTAGTGTTTTGGAGGAATCTTTCTAAGCCATTCACATGCCTCCTTGTCATAGTTGCTAAATTCTCTCATGCAATGTTCAAATTCAGGTACAGTGGTTGCAGTTGCACATCTCCATAAATGATCCTTGTACTCTTTTAATTTCCATTTCACTCTCATGTTTTGATGTATGTGCCTGAGACAATACCTGTGCTCAGCACATGGGAATAATTGGGCTATTGCTGGTATTAAACCCTAAAACAATAACAAAAATTAAGTATTTAGTTTATATAATAATAAGTGATTAATAATACAAGTTAGAAAGAGATACCTTTTGTCGACCTGTGATAAAAGTAAAGTTTGAGTTTGAACCAAGATCCAAGTCTTCTCCTAAACACTGCAATAACTATATCCAACTACTTTTGTTCTTTGTCTTAACAATGACATAAGCAAGGGGGTAAATACCATTGTTAGAGTCCAACCCAACTGCTGTTAGAACTTGCCCAGGAAATGGTCCTTTCATATGCGCAACATCGAAACCCAAAAGATCTCTGAGGCCAACCTTAAAACCTTTTTTCAGGGGATCTAAGCAAATGTAGATTCTTTTAAACCTCCTCATTGGGTCGGTTTGATGGGTTTTGTTCACTGTAAACATCAATCTTGACAGTTGTGTCAACATTGGTTGCTTGCAATTCAAGGACATAGTCCCACAAGATCTCATATTGTTTCGTATAGTCACCTTCCATGATCTTAGTTGCAATAGCCTTGGCCCTGAATACTTTGTCAATAGAAACACCAACCTTGAAGTCCTTTTGAAGTTGTTCCTGCAATGCTTGAAGAGGAATCCCTAGATTCGTGTCGATTTGGTCCATGATTCACTTAGATATAAAAGTAGCAGTGCAAGCTCTAATCTTCCTACTTTGAAGGCAAGTATGGTTGTCATTTAATGTCCTTACAAACCAGGGAGATTTTGTGTTTGACCTAGAAGCATGAAGGAACCAACTACAGTTTACTTTTTCTGAATTTACCTTTTTGCTCTTGCTTTTATTTTTGGTATTAAGGCCCACCACCCCACTTGCATTCATGACAGGGACTACACCTCTACACAATGCCCGAAGTCTAAGCTTGTCATTCTTTTTATAATATAAATTCCTCCTAGTTTCTAATGCGTGCATGTCAATTTTTTCTTTCAAATCTTTCTTTGATTTAAACTTTTTCGCAACATAAAAACTGGCCTTATGGACATTGCCAAGACTGCATCTTTTCTCCTTAGCCAAATTCTTAAGAACACATCTTCTTTTCCTTTCATCTTCTGACCCTTCATCTAACGAATCCCATCTATCATTGTCAATGACTTCTATGTCCTCATGTTCATCATTTGTCCCAACCCCGTTATGAAACCCATCCATTTGAACACAACCATTATCCTTATCAAGATTGAGGTTAAAGTCAGTCATATCCACCTCCACTTCTGATACATTGTTTTCATCATCAACAAGTTCATCATACCGTTCTTCTGATTGTTGCCCAAGATCATCACCGTCAGCAAACTTTTCATGTTTAGACTGATGGTCTTCAACATTCTCATCTTCTGGTGGTTGATAAGGTTCTCCATCAAAAGGATCAAAGTGATCATGTGAAAAGTTCTCATAATGAAAGTCATCATAATCAAAGTTATCATGGTCACCACCTTGATCTTGTACCACATCATCCATGTTAGCATGCTCACCAGCTTGATCTTGTACCACATCATCTAATTTAGGATTCTCACCACCTTGATCTTGTACAACATCATCCAATTTAGCATGATCACCACCTTGATCTTCTACTACATCATCCAATTCAACTAAACGAAGCTTTTTGGCACAAGAACTTTGGCCAACTATTGAGTTCACCCTTCCATTTCTTCTATACTCTGGTGAAACTTGTGTAGGGACTTTGTCAAAGAGTATCAAGGACATATACCCTGCCAACTGTGTTTGATCATTAGCTTCATCTATTATTGGGGTTTTATCCTTTGCTGGTACTTGAGGTACATTTGCTTCTTTTGGAAGATCACCATCACAGAGCTCCTTAATAATAACTTTTTTGCTTTCCTTTTGGAGACATAAAATAGGTCAGCGAATTAGTTTGTCCATGTTCTGTATACACTTCAATGACCTTGTTATCTCCAATATATTGAGCCAAATTCAAGACATAATTATCATTCCCTAAAGCTCTAAGACCAAAATCCAAGTCTTCATGAGGAATCCTAAAATGGTAATATATTACTGGGGGTACAGAGTAACCTAGCTCTAGCATCATTGCGTCTAGTTCATGAACTGAGAACTCATCAATGTCTACTAAATCAATATATCGCACTTCACCTTTAACATATTTCGTGTTTGGAAGCTTGGTAAAATTTCCACCATGGCGTAGCTTTATGGTGAACATTGTTGGTACACGCTCTACAAGATACAAAAAACATTAAGTAGGAAATTATCAGATGTTTGTATTTTTGGCTCTATTCTTCAGATCATCAAGAAACCCAACAAAATTTCGTAAACAGAGGATAAGTGAAACTAACGATATTCATTTGTGATGTCATACGTCTCGCCTTTTGGCCTAATCGCCCACATTACGAACACCATTTACAGTTGAAAAGCAAAAACAAGTAAACACCTTGGACCAAATCTTGATTAGGGTTTTTGCGTTCAAAATGAATGACGAAGAAGATGGAAGTGTAGGAGATAACTAAATATTTTGTGATTTTGTGTGTAATATGGCGCTAAGACGGTAACAAGTGGGTTTATTTCAGGAATTGTAAAAATGGTCCCTCAAGTAAAAAGACATTTATGCCCTCGTGTGCAATGCACGTGAGGGGTTTAACAGCCACAAACTAACGGAAGTTAACCCCAGGGACTTGTTCCACAAACAAACCTGTCAATAAGGACCATAAATCCAAATTTTAAAAGGTTTGGACCATATCCATAAAAAATGACAAACCACAAGGACCATTTTTGCATTTTTGTCTAGTATTTATGTAGGTTGGAAAAGGGGGTAAAAAATTGATTTAAAAAAAACGGTAATAGTTTGAGTAAAAACGGCTAGTTGTGTAATTTATTTTGGAAGGTAATTCGTAGACAATAATTTTTTTTCCCACAATAATTTATGCTTAAAAATGATGTAATCCTTCTTAATAAATGAAGGTTTTTTTTTGTCACATGTCAATCTCTCATGAGTTTTGACACTTGTCATTTTGTGGTATTTTTGAAATAAATATTATCCACTTGTCAATTTTTAGTTTGTTAAATTTTTTAAAATTAAAATCATAAACTTATATAGGTAAAGTATTGAATATCATATATATATATATATATATATATATATATATATATATATATATATATATATATATATAATATTAAATTGCAATAAATACATTTCTTCCTTTTTTTATTTTAAAGTTGTATATTAAAAAATATTTTTTGTTTACATTTTAATGTTTAATTTTTTTTTTTAAATCAACCCGTATATTACACAGGTCTGACACCTAGTGTATATTAAATATAAATTCTTATTTATTATTAAAAAAAAAAAAAATGTCTTCAGTGATTTCCCATTGATTTTGGATTTTCTAATCTTGATGACGAATTACCAACGTGACGGTCAAAAAATGTCGAAAAGTAGATACCCTAACAACAGAAAATTCCATTTCTATTCGATTCAAGTTCCATTTCAAGATCACAATTTCTCCCAACCACGAAACGCGATCCGTTGAATGGCGTCTCCGGTACTGGCGAAGGCGGCGGCGAAGGTGGGTTCGGCAGCCCGCCGGCAAGCCCTCACGCTAACGGAAGCCGCTGCGGACAGAATACGACAACTCCTTCACAATCGCCAACGCGCCTTTCTCAAGCTCGGCGTCAAGGCTCGCGGCTGCAATGGCTTATCCTACACCCTCAATTACGCAGGTTCGCAATCGATATATATTTGAATATGTTATCTATGTTAATTTATGCTTCTCTTGTCTCTACAGAATTGGGCTTTTTTTGTATTTCGTTTTGTTTAATCGTACTCGATTGCTTTTCGCAAAAACCCTAGTTGCTTCTTATCAATTTGTATTCATTCGTTTTTTCAAGTGTTTGCGTTCGACTCCAGATTTATGTGAATTGTTAAACCTAATTCTCCTCAAATCACATATTATTTTGTCCGTAAAAGATCAGAAAATCATAATCAGAATCAAAGGGTGTATCCTGAAGTGCTAGATGATGAACGTGTAGTTAGACTGTTGGTTATCAAACTAACTCCTGTAAATTGTTGGTTTTCTATGTAGATGAAAAAGGAAAGTTCGATGAACTGGTTGAAGACAAAGGTGTGAAGATTGTGATTGATCCAAAAGCTCTGATGCATGTAATCGGAACAAAAATGGACTTTGTAGATGACAAGTTGAGGTACGAACATCATACCTTCATTACCAGATAAATTATTTCTACTTAGAGTATCGTTTCAACATCATCATTAGTGTCTCAATCTTCAATATTTACACCAGTAAGCTGTTGTTTATCTCTTATCTCTTATTTATTTATAATTGTTATGAAACAGGTCAGAGTTTGTATTTATCAACCCTAACTCAAAGGGACAATGTGGGTGTGGTGAATCTTTCATGACATAGAGGGTTATTGATAGTTGAATGGGAGAAAGGTGACAACTCCATTGGTTTGTATATTCATTCAACAAATTAAAACTATACAGATTAACCTTATTTTGTAATTTGTATATGATAACAGCAACAAATTGTTCTTCCCCTTATTTTTGTGTTTGCATCAGATTGAACTACACTAAATTGTTCTTGATGTTACTATTGTGCTTGTCTACATTGATCATTATGTTTATGCTTTTCATGAAACATAGAACAAATTATTTGTGTGAGTTTGAATTGATCGTGATGTATATTCATAGTATAAGTTGTATTTCCGTCGAACTCTTTGTGTGTGGGTTTGAATTAATTGTTTTCTTTTCTTTCTATAATCCTGTATTTATTATTATTATATTTTTTTTTTTGATAAATTGGTCTGTGTCAATCACCAATAACATAGTCTTAAATCTATATCTTATAATAAAGGTTCATCCAACTTAATATCATTCAAGATAGGTTATATATATTGAACCATATTCGTTTGAATTTGTTAAACTAATCAATCATTTTTTTAACTTATTGTATTTAATTAGTGGTTATGTTATTCGACTGGTTATATCGAGAATATAGTTCATTGAGATAAATCAAGTTGCTAGAGCCTGAAGAATGAGATGAAGGAAAAGAGGATTTGAAAATGCGTTCATATTTTTTTTTCTAACTTCCTGCAAGATTTTGTGCGTTACTTCTATTATTTGCCAACTTCTTTGAAGATTTTTCTTTTTGTGAGCATTTATATGCTCATGGGATGAAAGAGATAAATAGATAGAACTTTTATCTTTTGAATGAACTTATTGTTGATTAAATCCATGAAAATCATTAAAGAAAAAAATGATTATGTTTTAATTTATTCATGTAATCAATAATTTTTATATTAGTTTATTTTAACGCACACATTTTAATTTACTTCAAAACTACTCTTTAATTTTATATGTCTCGGACGAGACTTAACCCACAATTTCACAAAAAAGTGGCGTGACAGCATATAGATTAGGCCAAAAGCATGTTTTTATGTTACTTACCTAAATGGTAGTTAAATTGTAGTTGGTTATATGAAAATAGAGTTTTGGGGTTTTATTTAGGAATTTAAATAAAAGTTAAACCATATTGCTATTTTTATGATAGAAATGTGCAATTATGAAATATAATAGTTGCAATGTAATTAAGTATGTTGTTGTACCTAACAAATTCCTAAATGGTATTTTTCTTAACATCCGACAAAACTCAAAACTCAATAAGAAGAAGAAGGAACTTAATGTAAGCTATATTTTCAATTTTATTTTAGATGTTGAGTTAATTCATGTAAACATATTTTCTTATGTTTTATCATTAGACACTCCATATATAATGCATAAATACTATTATATATGTAATTGATGTTGGTTAAATTTACTTGTTGATAACATTATAATTATTGCAAATAGGTGATTAGGATAGAATGTTTGATTTTTATGATGAAAACTTTATAAATTGATACATGATGTGTATTGTGATAACATATTTACAACTAATCATGTATATTTATATAATGTTGTCCAGTTCTTATATGATATGTTAATATTTTTTACTTATGCACAATGTACGGACACACTTCTAATATACTTTAAAACAAGTGTCATTTGACTTCAATAATAATTATTTGAAACTCTTAAGACTTTTCAATTTCTCTTTTAATTAACACTTAAACTCATTTATTATTTTAATTTCAATAATAACTTTTCAATTTTCAACCCAATATATTTAATTTATTAATTTAAGTTGGATGTATAACATTATCTTTTTTTGGAAGAGACCAAAGTCTCGGCAAACTATAATATTATCTTTTTAATGCTAACATTTTATAGTTAGTGATCTAGTATACTTAAATTTGTAATCTAAATATAATATTAAGTGCAAAACATAAATCAAAAGTCAAATAAACTTGAGAAAAATATCCATAGACTAGTTTTTTAGATAGTTAAAAAAATATGATATAATTTTAAATGTAAAGCCTACATCAAAATGTCAAATAAACAAAAAAATGACCACAAATTATTTTTTATAATAAGTATAATTTTCCATAAAGGTACTTTTATAATAACTAAAATTTTATTATTTTATAAATAACTTTAAAAAAAACATACTTCCACGTCCCAAAATTATTGTCCACGAAAAAAAACACAAATTAATAAAACATTAATTACCATTAACTTTATTAAAAGAAATGACAATTATATCATTTTGTTGCGTTTAATTCCATGATAGTTGAATTTAATTTCATGGTAGTTTAACTAATAATTGTGGGTATTTTGGTAAAAATAATATTTAGTTTTATAAGTAGGCTATTATTTTGAGACAAACCAAAAATGAAACATAGACTATTAATATGGGGCGGAGAAAATATTTAATTACCTTGAAAACAATAACACATTTTAAAATAATAATAATAATGAAAACTAAAAAGATTATAGTATGTGTTATTTTTAGAATTAAATTAAAATAAGTCGATTCAAATATCATAATAATGTTAGATCGTACAACCTAAATGAAAATTTGAAATTAAGCAAAAAAATGGACGATCAAAAACTATATTTTTATAATAATAATTGTTTTCAAATCAATAGTTTTTAATTAATTTACTATTAAGATGATATAATTATAAAATGACTCTATATAAATCGGTTAACTATAAGACTGCACCAAATGGGTGCGTCAAGCTCACTCGCCCTGCACGCTAATCACGCCAAACACCGCACTCTGGTGTACACCAAGACTTTCATGATGTATGGTTAGTGTGAAGAGAGAGAGAAGGAAAAGAGATGACGGTGACCCCTTGACTAGCTTAAACCAATCAAATTTCACATAACACTAAAATGATTGTTAAAAAATAAGCATAAATTGTAAATGATTTAAAAAAATGATGTGGTATGCTAAGAAACCACCACTCTCTAACATCATGCTATGTTTAGGTATATGGCTGGAAACAAGCCGAATGACATGAATAAGAGCTTGTTCATGTTCGTTCATTTAAACAAGTCGAGCAAACGAATGAATTCTATTGTTCGTGTTTGTTCGTTTAACAAATTACATTGTTTATATTCGTACATTTATGTACATGAACATAGTAAACGAACAAAGATAAACAAACACGATTAAATACATATGAACCTAAACAAACATATAATATAGTAATATAATAATAAATTGAACATAAATAAATATAAATAAACTTAAATGAAAAAATATAAACAAACGTAAACGTACAACATAAATGAATATTTACCAATATAAATAAATGAATAAGATCATTGCTCATGTTTGTTCATTCAACTAAACAAACATGATCTTTTTTTTTATTATTAACCTAAAAAACAACCACTTTTCTTTAACATGATAAAGAGAAGAAAGTTTCTGTCAAATAATTCGACAAACTTTCAGTAGGTCTGACAATGGAGCGGATTTTGACCCTGATCCGATCAAAACCCTTAAAAATTATATGGGTTTGGAGCATAGTTTTTGATCCGTTTACCCGTTAACGACCCGTACCCACTAACCCTTTTATTAAAAGGGTCGGGTATGGATCAGCACCGATCCGCTCCGTTTATAACCCGCCCCATATAAATTTTAGAAATATAAATTTATATTTTATATTGCATAAAGTTTATATTAAATTCCAATCAGAAATACAAAGATAAAAAGCTAAAGACTAAATTATTTTTACATAGGAGTCAAAGACTCAACTTCTAGACTTCTAGTCTTCTACTCTTCTCCCAAGATTCATGATTTCATTTCATTTATTTTTCATCATGTAATCACCAATTTCATTTATAAATCAATAAGGTTATTTATCAACCGGAAGAAAGTTTGTAATTTCTATTCTCTATCAATGCGATCGACGGTCAAAAACCAATAGGAAGTAATTAAAATAATGATTTTAATTCCAATAGAAAGTTCTCGAGTACATAATGTGTTTTCTAAATCAAAACTTAGTTTTATTTAATAAATGTGATTTTATGATTTAAGTAAAATGTGTTTTATTATTCAAAAAACGTACGGGTTACGGGGCGGGTTTGGATATCTGCTGATTCGGTGGATAAGGGTATGAGTTTGATTATTCAAAACCCTGCGGGTTACGGAGCGGGTTTGGATCGGATTTTGAAATTTGTTAAAAGGGTTTGGATCAAGATCGATTCGCTCCAAACCCGTCCCATTGCCAAGTCTAACTTTCCGTTCATAATCTGTTTACAACACTACTTAGGTGGTATGAAAAAAGAAACATAATACCGTATGTTTCCCTCTAATCTAATAGAGTAATAATTAAACTCTGAAGAACAATATTGGTGGGTATCTTGATTTAAAGCTTATAATATATATATATATATATATATATATATATATATATATATATATATATTTAAAACTTAACAGTCAATTAAATTTAGTAAATCGAATACAAAACACATATAACATGTTAATTTGTTATCATTAAAAAGATGACTTATTATTTATTTTTGTTTGTTTGAAGACTAGGTGTGAAACCCGTGTATTACACGGGTTGGTTCAAAAAAAAATTAAACATTAAAGTGTAAACGGAAAATATTTTTTAATGTATAACTTTAAATTAAGAAAGATACATATTTATTGCAATTTAATATATCATATTTAATACTTTACATATATAAGTATATGACTTTAATTTTAAAAATTGGAACAAACCAAAAATTAACAAGTGGATAATATTTAATTCAAAAATACCACAAAATGACAAGTGTCAAAATTAACGAAAGATTGACACGTGGCAAAAAAACCTTCATTTATTAAGGTGGATATTTCCAAGAAAAACAAGAATGCTCGCTCCATAAAATGATTAAGCCCCTCAGGTATATGAATGAGAAGAAGATCTGTCAACACGCACCAGAGTGGATGTACCTACAAACCACCACCACCATCACCAACACGCACGGAGAGACAACCTTTCGCTTGCGTCTTACCCTCACTCACACAAATTAGATTCCATCCCTACATCTTCTACACTAAACCCTCGATCCATCAACTCCTCTATTTCTTTACTGATTCAACTCTATCACCCACTGCATCTTGTTTTGACTGATAGCTTATGGAGACAGCAACGAGAAGGATAGGCGGGCGACGACGGAGCGATCTGGGAAGAAGTGAGAGGCGTAATTTGTTATGACATTTCGAATGTTAACCAAACACTTGCAAGAACACTCGAATACCTTGGCGCACATTATTCAAACCTACGCCCAATCCAAACAGTTAACTAATGGAAAGCTACTTCATGCGCAGCTCATCACTTCTGGTTACCCATCATCCACATATCTTACCAATCATCTAATGTCCATGTATGGGAGATGCGGTCACCTCGGGTACGCCCATAGGCTGTTCGATGAAATGCCTCAAAGAAACTTGGTGTCTTGGACTGCTATGATCTCTGCGTTTTCTCAGAATTCTGAGTTCACAAAAGCAATTACCACATTTTGTGGAATGTGCGTCTCCGGTGAAAGCCCAAACCAATTTGCGCTTTCCAGTGTGATTCAAGCTTGCTCGTCTCTCAAATCTGTCCAAATTGGTAAACAAATCCATTGTCTTGCTCTTAAGGTCGGGTTTAGTTTTGAGCTTTTTGCGGGTAGTAATTTAGCAGACATGTACTCAAAATGTGGGTCTATCATTGAGGCTTGTATGGTTTTTGAGGAGATGCCTTCTAAAGATGAAGTTTCATGGAACTCAATGATTAATGGGTATGCAAAAAATGGTTATAACGAAGAAGCACTTATTTCTTTTAAGAAGATGCTGACTGAAGATGTTATAATCGATCAACATCTTGTTTGTAGTACACTTTGTGCTTGTGGACCTTTAAAAGCATATAACATTGGAAGATCTCTTCATTCCTTTGTTACAAAATTGGGATTTGAACAACATATTTCTGTGGGCAATGCACTTATGGACATGTATTGTAAACTAGGAGACATGGATAGTGGTTCGCAGTTGCTCAACATCAACTCTAAATGTACAAATATCGTTTCCTATACTTCTTTGATTGATGGATATGTTGAATCTGATCAAATCGAGAAGGCATTCACTATTTTCATTGAGCTAAAAAGACAAAGAGTTGAACCTAATGAGTTCACCTTTTCTAGCTTAATCAAAGCTTGTGCTAATCATGCTACACTTGAACAAGGGGTCCAACTTCATGCCCTAGTGTTAAAATACAATCTTGATCAAGACCCTTTTGTTTCTTCCATCATTGTTGACATGTATGGGAAATGTGGTTTGCTTGATCATTCGCTTCAAGCATTTGACAAAATCTCTAAACCAAATGAGTACACATGGAATTCATTGATTGGTGTGTTTGCTCACCATGGATTAGGGCACAAAGCTATAGATGTATTTGAAAAGATGTTATTGCATGACATTAAACCAAATTCAGTCACATTTATAAATCTTCTAAACGCATGTAGCCATTCGAGGTTATTAACAGAAGGATTAAGCTACTTCAACTCCATGGAAACAATCTATGGTGTAAAACCTAAATCAGAACATTACTCTTGTGTTATTGACTTATTGGGAAGATCAGGGAAGCTTAAAGAAGCTGAAGTTTTTATAAAAAGTATGCCATTTGAGGCAAACGCCTACGCATGGTGTTCTTTTTTAGCTTCTTGTAGAAAATATGGTGATAAAGAAAGGGGGGAGTTTGCATCCAAAAGTTTAAAGATTATTGACCCTTTAAACAGTGGGGCCCATGTTTTACTTTCGAATATATACGCAAAAGAACAACAATGGGAGGATGTGAAAAGTGTTAGAAAGATGATGAAAGATGAAAATGTGAAAAAACTCAAGGGGTGTAGTTGGGTTGATGTTGATAACAGAGTTCATGTTTTTGGAGTTGAAGATTTGTGCCATGGGGATAAAAAGGAGATTGATTTGAAACTTGATGATCTTTTGAGGAAGATAATTGAAGTTGGATATGTTCCTGATGTTGAATATGTTCCATTTGATTTGGATTATGATATGAAGGTGAATATTTTGAATCATCATAGTGAGAGGATTGCAATAGCGTATGCACTTATAAGGATGCCAATTGGGAAACCGATTATTGTGAAGAAGAATTTAAAAGTTTGTGTTGATTGTCATTCTGCAATTAAGTTGATGTCTAAAGTTGAAGGGAGAGAGATTATTCTTAGAGATAATAGTCGGTTTCATCACTTTGTGGATGGATCTTGTTCTTGTAAGGATTTTTGGTAAGTTTTAAGATGATTTTGTTTATTTGGAGCTAAACTTTTGAGTAGCTAAAGAATTTTGTATGTAGTAGTCAATAGTTAATAGTTGTTCAAAATCATGCATGAAATAGTTGTCATATGAAAAAAAAACATATTTTGTAATTTGTCACTAAAGTTGTGCAAAGACCACTTATTTCCAATAAAGTCTAGTTTCATATAGTTGTATCATATGAAAAACATATTTTGTAACATGTCATAAAAATTGTCGGACAAGTTGTGTGAAAAATTCAAATGGCTCAATGTCTAAAGATTCTAGCAAGAAGCTATAGAAAGAAAAAAACCAATTACAAAATGTCTAAAGGTTGTTGTAACCAACAAACCCAATTTCTAGAGCATTTATTATTTCTATTGCAAAACCATAAGAAAAAAAATCCTTTATCACATCAACAATTTGATGTTTTCTAATCTTAATACATGCAAAAACTTGACCGTTCCGAAATCGCCACAAATTCCAAAAGGCAATACACATCACCGCATCAATGATTTTTTTTTCCACAGAACCATGATAGTCATCAATTAGGGATGAGCAAAAGGACCGAACCGGCCGGAACCGGACATGACCCAGGAACCGGCTTCGGCCAAAATCAAGAACCGAACCGGCCCAGCGGTTCTACTGGTTCCGGTTCTATCGGTTCCCGGTTTTACCGGTTCTTGTCGTGTCTTCAAATGTTGGAACCGATCCTCGAAAAATAGCATCATACAATTCCGGTTTTTGTCGGTTCTATCGGGTCCGGTTCTATCGGTTCCGGTTACTACCGGTTCCCGGTTCAAAAAATCCACAGAAATAACGTCCCGGTCCCGGCCCGACCGGTTCCATCGGGTTCCGGTTCCAGTGCTGGTTCCGGTTCCGGTATCGGTTTCGGCCAGTTCCCGGTCTATATGCTCATCCCTATCATCAATAGCATCAAACATAGCTCTAGCTGAAACCATATTAACATCAAGCCAACTAAACATTGCATTCTATCTTCTAGTTGTCGCCTCAAACTTCAAAAACAAATGGTTTAGCTTTTCAAAGTTGCCATGCTTTAAAGTTAGAAGAACTTGTAATAGTCTTAAAAGATAACATATTCTCTTAGCCCCCACCCAATCGATTTTCCCCGCTCATTTTCACGCTATGAAGTTTCCTAAATTTCCTCTATATACGGTTTCGTTTTATCTCACAAACAACTACAAATTAGCCGTTTTTAGAGGAAGCTAGGGGTTTGAAACGAAATCATCTCCAAATCAATTCCTATAAACTAGGGCGGCAAACTTCCTTCTTCAACTTCTTAGTGTCTCTGAACACACAGAGACACAATCCACAAACATCAAGATTATGGTCTCTTCATCAGTCTATTAGAAGTGAATGTGTTTATAGTGTTGCTGTATTTTTTTATTCAACCGAAAGATGTAACAATGTAAGATGCTTTGTTTTGTGTTTTATCTCATACTAAAGCCGATAATGAAATTTCTACATCTGATTTTGAAATTTATGGGCGTCATAGGATGCCCTCAGGCTTATGGAGATGTGTTTGAGGAATCCAGATCATATTTGGAAACTTTAGAGGTGACGAAAGAACATCGATCCCTTTTCTCTCGGGTAACCAAGATTTTTATTATTTGAATGGTGTATTATTTGAATGGTGTAACTGTTGGTCAAATACAATTTCAATTTAGTCTTCTTTAACTGCTTTAGTTTCTAGGGTTTTGTTTCTTTTAGTGTTTTGATTCTTTAGGTCCTAAATAATTTATGTTATTTTTAAACGATATGATGTGGTTTATGTGTTTTAACTTTTAATAAGACTTTAGATTATATGAAAGACTAACAAAAAAATTGGTTATATTATTTAGCCTTAAATTACTTTATGATGATTTTACATAATGGACTGCTCAATCTCTATCTTTTATTCCATGATTTTTTGAAGTGTTTAGCTCAATCTCTATCTTTTATTCCATGATTTTTTGAAGCGTTTAGAAACATGATACACATTTGACACCGATTCAACAATTACACTCTCATAATTATCACACTTATTATTAATGAAACAGGATATACATATTCGACCAACTCTTTAGAGAAGGTAACTAATTAATGGAGCCAACATGTTTTATATTTTTCTTTGCTCAATAAAAGTGTATAAAATTTTCAAAAATTGGTGTTGTTTAGATCTAGAAATTGGTTACTGTTTTTCGTCATTTGTTTTACTTGGTTTTTATAGCAAATTTCAAGATTTTAATCTAGGTTTTTGCTGAAACAAGGGAGGAACGGAAACATCTTTCAAGATTAAAGGAGAGAGGCCTCATTTCTGTTAGGGAGAATTTCATATATGCCCCTTTTAAACGTCAAAATACCATATTTGTCTAGTTTAATTTCTCAATATCATATTTACCTTTCATAAACCTTCAAAATATTATATTTTCCTAAATCCTTTTTTATAATGTTTTTAATATTTATAATAATTTTTATACCTTATAATTATTATAATAATTAAGAAATTTAACCATATTATCCTTACGTCTATGATAATGGAATGTGAACTTCTAAATTGTTGGAATGTCGGTCTCTTGACAGACAAAAAAATTTATCTTTAACCCTTTCTATGGAATGTATATTTTGATTGTTTAGTTTTTGTTGTTGTTGATTATTATCATTTTGTAGATGAATGATATTTTAGATATTATCATTGATATTTTGATGTTTAAAAAGTGCATATACGACATGTTAATAACAATTCTCTCTCATAAGATTTATCCTAGGTGAGAATATTTTGAAAGTACATTACTATTTTATAAATAAGATTTGAAGTTTTTATTCAACATAATATCAAGTAATTTGTTGGAAGATTTAATGTCTTTTGACAATTAATAAAATTTAATTCTTATATACAACTTGTGATACATGAGATAAAAGGTGTTGGTATTTTCGTAATTTATAATACTATAAATTTTATGTTCCCTTAGGAACAGTATGTACGGTTAAAAATTTCCTCTTCTTTTTACTTGTTACCCGAGTTATCTTTTTACTGCATATCTGCAATTCTGTGGGTGATAAGAAAGATGTCGGTAGGTCGGTGGGTATGCTTCGCTCCATTCTTCTGAAACCCACCGCTTCCACAATTACCCACAAAATCTACAATCGATGTTTTTGCGTCTACTGCACATATCGAAGAGGAACACAGTAAGTTCCAACGATGATGATAAACCCTACCTATGCAGGCGATTCAACACAAGATTACCTCCTCTACCGTGCTTTGTTGATTTCAATTTGGTATTAATCGATTCATTTATCGAAGTAGCTGCTGTTTAAAGGTCGTTACATAAAGAGAAGGGCGGCAACACGCAAGGCCTCGATGAAGATCGACACTAAGAATCTGATACCCACACATATTCAGTCGTTACATATTCAATTGTTCTACTTCCCTTTTCTGGTATGTCGCATTTTTTATCAAAAAAATTAATCGCAGTCAAACAACACATGCACTGTTCAAGTTTTGTTATTTTTCATTTCGTATCATATGTACCAGAGTTACTATCTGCCAGTTTCCTATTAGGAAATAACTGTGGTACTCTTCATGACCATGGTACACATGTTGTTTCAAATCGACTTTTCCTAATTGAGAACAAAATACTCATTTCTTTAAAAATTTCTTTGCTTCATTCATATCTTTGTGTGATGCTCTTATACACAAATTACATTGTAGATGATCTTTTTTATCGTTATACCACTATTGTTAGCATTAAAAATGATAGTGAGGTATTGTAACTAGACTATTTTTGCATAAATTTCCTTTCGTGCTTTTTTTTGTGACAAATCACTTTCCTCTATGTATAGAGTTCTACCAGTGGCATGAAAATTAGGGGGAAAAAATACTTCACAAGTCTAGAGCTATACTCATGCCTTATTTCAGTAAAATCCTTTCTCTTGGGTAATGTTTATTTGTAGTACACACCATTGGCTTTACTACTTCTTTAGACATAAAGTTAAGAAAAATGTTTGTGTATTGAGGGACTGTATTCAATTCTATGTTAAAAGGTGGAGGATTACATTTGTTAGGTACCAGATTCTTCATATGACTTTAATAACCTACAATAATTCAGATTTCATATCCTAGAAAATAAATTCTTTCTTAATTTACCAGTTTTCATGATCATTGGACTTGAAGTCTATATGTTAATGTTTATTTCATCTTTTTCATCACTTTCAATAGGTCAAGAAGCACGCCGAATACAAACTGGGAATCATTTCCACATATCAAGTACACTAATAAAAACTATTCGAAAAGATTGATTTGTTAAAAATATATATATCACCACCTTAACTATTGTTTATCAGCTATATGATCTTTTTTAATTTCTTTATAGCACCTTTTTTTTATGCATTAAAACAATAAGAAACATCACCAGAGCTTGAACGATGGGAATTGAAAATGCAAGTTATCAGCTTAAATAAACCAACAACCATTATAGATCAACACAAAAGTTTGATTGGGAATTTTGAAGAACCCTATACTTGATGTCGCAACAGGTGAAGATAGAAATCCAAATGTAAACTTTTTGTTCTTCAATTCTCACAAATATTGTTTTCTTTTTTTCAGCCTATTCATTGGAGTTCAACTCATAAAAGTTAATATAGACCATTAAAAGGATCCATAGACATTACACCAAAAGGCATTTCTTTAAGGGTACGTTTGTCACACTGTTGTGTGTGATTTAAATTGTGTTTTCTGTTCTTGTATCATTAGGGTTTTTACAAGTTTTGATTATATGTGTTTTTTTTTCAACTTTAAGTTCCATGTGTTGTTTTTTGTTACTTTTTTGTTTCTATATGCATTTCAATTGCAAATGGCTGTGAATTTCTGATAAATACCGGTGTCAGGTGTTTTGGAAAAGTTACTGTAACCGTCAACATTCAGGTTATGTTCTCCTGCACAAGCCATTTTAACAACATTTATCACGTCACTTAAAGATTTCCTTGATTTGCTTTACAGGGCTCATGCATAGGTAAAAAATCCTATGTATTCTCACACTATGCCTTTTGAGATTTTTTTTTACAAAAATGTAACATTTTGACAAATGTGTAGATTGAACATGTTCATCGGTTTATAGAAGATTCAAGTTAACATCCTTTTGCAAACACTCAATGACTTCCAACCCCCGCAAAGTGTGGAATCTTCACTAGTTTAGCATGAGAGGAAAAGATTTCAATCTTAGGATTTAATGATATTGGGCAAATGAATGTGTGAAAAAGGTTACAGTGTAATCATATAGTTTTGGTCTTTCGGATAGACTAAAGTGCCAATATATATCTATAAAAGGTATTTATCATAATCATAATCCATATATATATATATATATATATATATATATATATATATAGAGAGAGAGAGAGAGAGAGAGAGTGTGTGTGTGGTTCAAATGAGAACCAAAAGAAATTAAGAACCCTAAGAATCATTTTTAATTTTTTTGCATTAAAGACATTTTGGACAAATCAAACATTAATAGAGCAAAGTAGTTGTCATTAAGAAACCTAGTTTTCAACTAACTGCCACTTGCTGTCGGACCGTCGTCCCATCAGACTGCCCTTGGATCGCCCCCAGACCACCGTCGGACTAACACCAAATTCAATGACATATTTTAGGTCGTATTTGCAATTCGCAGTTTAATAGAGCAAACATTGTAACTCTCATTTATTTGGTAATACTTTTTAACATTTATTATTTTATTTTTGCAGCAAAATATATAAAATTTAATAACAAAAATATAGAAATTTTCTCTCTTCTAAATTGTAGATTTCTTAAAAAATATATATATATCGTTTATAAGACATATTCACAGTTTCAAATACCATTTTCATAGTTTAATAAACATATTAATTCACTAATAAATAGTTTAATATTTTTATGCATACATTCAGTCATATTTTACCATAAAAATTCTATAAAATATACAATTTAATACAGTCAAATTTTAATTTAAAACATAAAATTCACAACATAATACAATTCATTATAAACCAGTTTACATGTTCAAAAAAGTCAAACCTAAGCTATGCCACCACCAACTACCACATGTCACCACCTAAAACTTATTCCACCAGCGCAAATAACGTTCTTTTCAATTTAGATCTGCATATAAAATCATGGATTAATAGCTTAAGTAATATATTTATAATTTAATAAACTAATTAATTTACTAATCCAAAGTTCAATACAAAATAATTATAAAAAATGATACATTTTAGATATTTATACAACACAAAAAATAAATATATTCACAAGAAAATTAATACAAAAATTCATACATCAATCATTCATATCATATCATACATACTTATAAAGCTAGCATTTTTTCTTGAATCTCATGCATTTGAAACCCCCATTCTTTTTTCCTTTCACCACATTCATTTGAAACTCCCATGACTTTTCAATTTCTTTATAATAATAATTATAATTTGTTAATTAGGTTAAATAAATATCAAATCTAAAGTGTAATCATATATAAACTAAATTTCAATATTAAAATAATATCTTTACTTCTACTTATAAAATTATGTTTTTTTAACTTTTAACATATTATACTTAATTTATTAGTTTTAATATATTGTTGGATGTAAACCATTATCATTTTAAATGTATAATTTTTGAATAATTTGTATAAAATATTTAAATTATTAATTAAAATATAAAATTATAGGCTCAACTTAAATATAAATTTTATTTAACTTAAACAACCCAAAAACTATTTTTTAAATAGTTAAAAGTGATAAAATATAGTGTCTTTCTAATAATGATTGTAAGTTGGTTAATAAGATTAAATAAATATCAAACCTAAAGTGTAATCATAAATAGACTAAATTTCAATTTTAAAATAATATCTTTACTTCTATTTATAAAGTTATGTCTTTAAATTTTAACATATTATACTTAATTTATTAGATTAAAAATGTTGTTGCATGTAAACCATTATTAGTTTAAAGCTACAACTTTTGAATAATTTGGACAAAATACTTAATTTGTTAATTTAAATATAACATTACAATGTCAACTTAAATATAAATTTCAGTTCCACTAAAAAAACCAAATAATATTTTATAAATAGTTAAAAGTGATAAATGCAAAAACTAAATTGTAATATCAGTTTAACTAAAATATTTCCTAAATATATTTTTATAATCGTTAAAAATTTTCAAATAAGTAGCTTAAAATAACTTATAATAACAATAGTTAAAAATAACTCTATATAAATGATTATATTGTTACCTTTAAAATCAAAAAATAATGCTTGATGTTTTAAATAATTATAATGATAAAAATTAAAACATTAAGCAAATAAATTTTAAAAAATTAGTTAACAATAACAACTATAAATAATATTAAATCATATATAATATTTAATTTTATTGATGTGTAACTCGCGAGTAGAAGTCATTCAAGCGATTGAGATTATGACGTTATAATAGATGTATATATTATCATATAATTCAAAATAATCAATATATTATATCAAATTAATATACAAATTATTATATCAAATTTAAAAACAATGTTAGTGTTATATTTAAAAAATATAAATTTGTAAAGACTTCAACTATATAGGTGTTTATGTGCATTACAATGTCAACTCAAATATAAATTTCAGTTCCATTTAAAAAACTAAAGAATATTTTGTAAATAGTTAAAAGTGATAAATTGTAGTGATAAAAGCAAAAACTAAATTATAATCTCAATTTAACTAAAATATTTCTTAAATATATTTTAATAATCGTTAAAAGTTTCCAAATAAGTAGCTTAAAATAACTTACAATAACAATAGTTAAAAACAACTCTATATAAATGATTATATTGTTGTCTTTAAAATAAAAAACAATGTTTGATGTTTTAAATAATTATAATGATAGAAATTAAAACATTAAGCAAATAAATTTTAAAAAATTAATTAACAATAAAAACTATTAGAAATAACATCAAATCATATATTATATTTAATGTTATTCATGTATAACTCGCGGGTAGAAGTCATTTAAACGATTGAGAATATGAAGTTACAATAAATGTATATATATTATCATATAATGCAAATATAATCAATATATTATATCAATTTAGTATATACAAATTATTGTATCAAATTTTACATAACATTATTGCTATATTTAAAAAAACATATATTTGTAAAGACATCAACTATATAGGTGTTTCTGCGCAACGCGCGGGCATTCGCCTAGTTTTAACATAAAATTCATTAAAAAATTCACAACTTAATATAATAAATTCACAGTTTAGTACACATAATTCACAGTTTAATGCACAAAAATTATACATTCATAGTCATATTCTTAACTTAAAACTTACATTTATACATTCAAATATTGAGGCTGGTGTTTCTTTCAAAGTTCTTTTACACACTATTCACAATTTAAATTTCACACACTTTATTCAAAATTAGATAAAATCATTTTGGTATATAACGCGCTTCTTTCATAATATATTTTAAAATCAAACAAAAAAATTATAAAATATCACAACGTAATATTAGTCAATTTATATTTTAATACAGTTAATTCATAATTTAATACAAAAAATTCACAATTTAATATAGTCAATTCACCATTTAAACGGGAAATTCACAACTTAATAAAATCATTTCATAGTTGAAAACACAAAAATTACAACTTAATACACAAAATTCTCAACTTAATGCAATAAATTCACAGATTAATAAACAAAAAGTATGCATTGATAACCATATTATCAATTTAAAACTCTTAATACAGTCAATTCACAAATTAATACACAAATTTCATAGCTTCTACAATAAATTCACAGTTTAGTTCTCAAAATTTATATATTCACAACTTAACAGCACTTAAAACTAAGACGAACAAAAATAGACAAAAAAATAAGAGATTAAAATATTAAATTCACACCTTAATAAAAAAAAACAAGAAAAAAACTTACATCATAAATGTAAGTAGAAATTTAATACAAATATTTATACATAAATTTTTCGTATTTTAACAAATATTTATACATAAATGTAAGTAGAAATTTAATACAAATATTAAATGTAAGTAGAAATTTAAAAAGAAAAACAAGAAAAAAACTTACATCATAAATGTAAGTAGAAATTTAATACAAATATTTATACATAAATTATTCGTATTTTAACATAAATTTCAGAGTCCGTTCACAACTTAATAAATAATCTATTCACAACTTAATACATTGTACATTCACAACTTAATAAAATTGTATAATTGTCTAATGATAATAAGATTTATTTATGCATCTCCACTTTGGTTCTAATTACAGCTTTCGAGTAACAGCATCTTCATTTTACATGTTTACTGACAAAGTTTACTTCACACATTAGTATATTAGTATATATATAAGTATATATGACATATTTACGTTTTATATATATATATATATATATATATATATATATATATATATATATATATATATATATATAAGTGTATGTTATTGTGTGTATGGCATATTATATTTATATATAACTATTTATAACTAATACCTAAACCACTTATTCTATCTATCATAGTTAATTAATTAATACTTTAATTAATTCAAAAGTATAGATAAAAAGTACCTGCAAAAGTGCAGCATCAAAATTTAAGTTTTTCCTTTTCTCCTGTTTACTTTTGCAACTTTGAGAATTACAACTCAATATGATATTAATAAAATGTCGACGTCTCATTATTCTCTTTTCTAATTCCCAATCGTAGGTGCTGCTTTTACTTCTCTGTTTGCACCATTGACGACTTATTCCCTAAAGTATCATTTTGAGCTATCGTCGTCGGAGCTCATCATCAAAATAAATATCAATCAGATCTGGAACAAAAAGAACATCGACGATGGCTTGAAACAACATAGTTAATGCCAGAAACAAAGATTGAAGCAATTGAAACTCGAATTCACTTATATCTATACATATATGGACTAGAAAAACCACTGGAATCACTAAAATCGAAGTAGATTTGAGCAGGAAGTGTAAAGGAAAGTTACCGGATTCATAAATCTCTTGACAAACCATCGGATACGATAGTCGGAACTTCGTTGGATATCACATACGAGGATTTGATGTTCGTTTGCTAAAGGTTTTGGTTCATTCGTCAGAGAACTAAGACCCCGACAGTGATGACAGTGGTTGTTTCGTCATCGGAAATGGTGGCGGTGATTGGAGGTTGCAACAGAGTAAGAGATGTGACGCTGGATGGGTTGTCGCCGGCGGTGTGGTGGTGGAAAGGTTACCGTCGGTGGAAAGGGCCGTTGTCGACGGTGTGGTGGTGGAAAGGTTGTCGTCGGCGGTGGTGGAGGTGTTGATGTTCATCCACATGAAGAAGAAGTTGAGAGGGTTTTTTTTGTCTAAGAGAAATTATGATCAGATCTGAAAGAACAGACACAAAAAAAAAAAATCAGGCTTAAGTTTTGTTTTATTTACCATCATACCATTTTTTGTTTTAGTTTATTGGACAAAAATAACATTTATTCGATAAATAACAAATATTTATTTGATGATAGGATAAAAGTTATAGGTTATTAGGTTTCTTAACCTTTAGGAGTTCTTATTTGATATATATACTAGGTTATAACCCGTGGAAACGTTTGTATTTTAAAATTATTATATAAACAAAAAAGTATTAAATGTCAAAAAAAATATTCATGCCTAGTTGTCTAAAAATGTATTTTCAAACATAAAAATAAATATGAGTTAATATCCTTTGATAATCATCAATACAAGCAAGTCAAACAATCCGAATGTAGATAATTTAATCATGAAAATTCAAATTCCTTTGTTTCACTTTCAACGGTAAAACAAAGTACTTGAAATAAATATAAGTTTATGATATTGTGGTTTGCAACAGTGCTTTGTGAAATTGTAAGTAAAAATGTAATAAGTTTTTATCTAGTAATTCATCAAAATCATTAAAAGCGATGTAATTTCCACTATTTATTTGCATAAAGCGTATAACTGTTAATGACAACGGACAAAGAATGAAATAAAAAAGAAATATAAAAGGGTAGGTAGGTCTAAAAGTTTTGATGCCTTAGAGAACCAAAAGAAAAGATTTGAAACTTATAACATAGCCTAAAAATAAGCAAGTCAACAATCACTTCAAAGGGTTAATCCCACCATGACGATCAAGAAAACAACAAATTTCGTAGTCTTTCCTACAAGAGAAAGAAAGAATGAATTCATGTTAGTACAACTCTCTAAAGCTATCTTATGCAGTCAAAAATATCCCCATATGTAGACCTTCATACATTTGCTCAATATGTTAGCTTTGGTGATAATTATATAAATGGAATGAAGCACCATGTATACATGAGAAGAATCAGATCACATAGTTGCTTTTAATAAAACTAAGAGAATGAAGAAATGAAAAATAAGTTTATGTCGGTTGAACTGTTAATTTAAATAAACAAAACTGAGATATATAAGAAAGGAAATTAGTATTTGCACTAAATTAATAAGCACACAAAGAGATATCTTAAGCCAAACATACACACACATTATATCCATTGAAGCACAAAGTGCCACATCATTGACGCCACCTGGAGATCGATATTGCTTAGTAAAACATGATAAAAACATCATCAGTCAAAGTTGAGACAACTTATGAAGTTAAAGCAAAACCTTAATCCAAATTGTATGAGGTAAAAGTTCCTCTTTAAGCCTAACTGCGTTGAATTCTCCAGTCCATAGTACAAAGACACAAGAAGCTTTCTTACTCTGTAATATTCATTTAATAAGATCAGCAATGAATCAAAATAAAAGGTATACTATTGTGAATTCATTTTATATGTAATCATGTTAATCAATAGTATTTACCATTTGGCCGTTCCCCGTCCTCAATGCTTTCCAGGGCATACAACTGGTTGATGTGTCACAACATTGAATGAATACCCAACATTCTTTGAGACATCTTGATAACCATTAATAGTAACAATAGGATCATTTTTATGTATAGTGAATTAGTTGAAAACAGTTCAGGAAGTGTACCATATACATATAAATTTTTGAAGGCAATCCAAATAAATAGCTTTAGATCAGGTATTTTTTCCAATACAAAGATGCGAATTGCTCCTGTCCATATCAAATTACAACAAATAAGTATATTCCAGTTAAAGAAATTTATATGAGGCATTTTGTTAAACATGTTATGAACATCACTATAGTCCAGTAGAACAATTCCATATTATTTCAACACCTTAAATGCTTCAACAGTGCTATAAAAGAAAATAATAGAAGAAAAACACATTACCTTGTATACATCTTCTTCGAAATGGCAGATAAACTAACAAAGTTTGAAGTTCCCCTTCTTAGTGATGAAGAATGTTGCAACAGATCTAAAATTAGAGGGTTCTGGCCTTGCTTTTTCTCTTCATGGATCCATCAATATAGTTACGTTTCCACTTAAAGCACGAAATTTATGAAGGCCAGAGGATAACAAATCAACAAACAAAAATAAATTGAGCCAAAGATGTATGTTTGTGTGTGTTTCTTGTTTATGTAGTGGAGAGAAAACAACGACGATGATAAGGATGGTTTCAAGGGTGCCACAGATGGTTGATGGAGTTGGCGAAGGTGGTAGCAGGCAGCGACATTGACGATGACGGTGGTCATCTAGGGTTTGTCTAGAAAAAGGAGGAACATAACTTGATTTGAATTTTTAATGAACAATCGTATCAATTTTAGGAACTTCACAACAAATATGCGAGAATTTAGGAGAATAAAATAATTTCAAGAATAAGGAACATCAAATAAGCGGGAAAACAATAACAGTAGAACACGTGTAATTTTTAGAAGACGGGGTGAAAAAAGTTGAAAATTATTAAAAAATGACAAGTGGCAAAGTTAGGATTCTTTTATTAAGATAGGTAGATATATATAGGGCTAGGTTATTTTGTTTTTACTAAGTATTGTGTGCCAGAATGCACAGATCTGGACCAACGGATGAAATTAATCAATGGACATGATTTGAGAGTGTATGATATTACAATGGGGTAACATGTACCATATAATCACACAATTTTTAGCAAAAGGGTATTTTGGACAATTAACTACATTTATAAAAGGAAATTTTCGGATTTTTAGGGATGATTAATTCTCCTAATTTAAAAAAACAAATCTGAATTTTTTAATAAATTCAATTTCAATTTTTACTGATTTTATTCTGTCAGAATATTTTTTGTTAGAATGATGCTCTTTCAGAATTTTATTCTAATAGAATATTATTGAAGAAAAACAAAATTCTTGAATCAGATGTTGAAAAATAACAAACATTCTAATATATTCTTATACATCCGAACTTAAATACAAATTCATACATATTCTTACAGACTAAACTCCTTATACATTTTAATATAATTATACATATTCTAAAAGAATATCAACAAAAATGATTAAAATTCTTAAAAAATAACAACATTCTTAAATTATGAGTATTATCAAACTTTATTCGTTCTTCAAGTTATTCTTATTAGGTCTTCAACGTCTTCTTCCAGCCATTCCTATCACAAATACAACAAAAACCAATAATTGTTAAAACATGTTACTTGCAATTAACTATTACTTAATATATTTTGATAGAATACATATAATATATTCTGACAGAATACATCGATTTTATTCTGGTAGAATATATTCTAATAGAATACATTCAAGAGTATTGTATTTACTGCTAATATAATTTTAGATTTCAAAAATACAATAACGAGAGACAATAGAAATTGGAATTCAAAATCACAAATTGAACCAAAATAATACACAGACAAATTAATTATCTTTTTAAACAATTACATAAAACATGTGTTGTTAGTAATTCTGACAGAATGCATACCACAAGATTAAATTCTTTAAATTCTCTTTCAGGTATTTCAACAAACACTTGTTAGGCATTATCATCAAACAAGCCAAAAACCATATTTGATTTACTTGCAATAGTTTACCTATAAACATAATTTCCAGCAATGGTTGTGATTTACAAATAAATTTATTGATTAAAGAAACCAACAATACTGAGAGAGTAGGATGAAATAATAAACCTGTTATAAAATTTCGCATCATGTTGCAGACATGGAGTTGACACCCTCTGTGAAAACATTGAGTCGACACCATCTGTAGGTGTGGCGGCAATAAGCGCCATCTTGAGGAGGCAAGGCGGTGGTAGATCGAGATTGTGTCTTGCTTCATATCTGGTACCAAAAATACCCTTGATCATAATACACTTTTCGGATGCGATTGTCTCCGATGAAGAAAGAGACGTCAATGGTTGTGATTTGGTGTTTGATGGCTGCTGTGGGGAAAGAATACGTCAATTACTTTTGTGGTATAGTGGTTTTTGTAGGGTTTAAAAACTTATTGCAATTTTTTAGGGATTTGATTTGATTTTAATTTTGGAATTTATTTAATATACAAGCAATATTACTAATTTACCCTTAAATGATTTATTTAATTGTTTATTATTTCTTGAATTCTCATTGGTGCATTTAGGCACACAATACTTGTTAAAAACATTTGAACCTAGCTCTCTCTCTCTCTCTATATATATATATATATATATATATATATATATATATATAACCCGACCTAGCCTCCTCCTATCAACATAATAACATCTCTAATCAATACTTTCTCTTGTCCTCATTTCTAAAGAATGGGTAGAAGACCATTCTACCCCTCCCTGACCTCTCTTGAACCAGCTTGACCAAAACCATAAGGTCAACTGAAGTTAACTCTAGTCAACGGTCAAAATTTGACCAAACTCGTCGAGTGCACTCGTGTGACTCGGTGAGTCCATGTGTGTCCTCTTAATCCTCATAAATCCTCACTCGACTCGTCGAGTTAACCTTTAACTCGACGGGTTACCACTGGTCACGAATCGCGGGGCAACACGACTCGACTCGTCGAGTCCTCTTATGGACTCGGCGAGTTCCCTCCATGGCAACACTCAAAAGACCTTCTGAGGTCAGATCTACTTCTCTAACCTATAGATCTGACCTTTCAATACACAATAATCACGTAAAGGTCCAACCTTTACACTCATGCAACACTCATAGGGCTTTTTTTTTGGTGAAATAGCTTCTAAAATGGCAACCTAGGTTCATATCTCCAAAGGAATAACATAAAGCAGGATAGATAGGACTCTCTGGACCTCTTAAGGTCCATATCTAAGAAGAATTCCACCTTGGGACCTCATATGCTTTGAATTCAAGCTAAAGAAGGCATAAGAAAACCCTAGATCCAAGTAGATCACCATATACACGAGAATGAGCACAGATTTATACCTCTAGCAGCCTCTTCTGATCAAATGGTAGTAGATCTGAGCTCCTCAATCTGCCTAGCTTGCCCTCCTTCCTTCTTTCTTGCAAGATCACACTAGAAATGATGAAAATGGCTTCTTTCCTCACTCACAATGCTCTCAGGTTCTCTGGTGCTCTTAAGGGTGAAGGTGGCCGCAAATGAGGGCCATAAGATCCCTTAAATAGGGCACAAGACTGGGGATTTAGGGTTTCTGTCCACAACGCGGACTCGTCGAGTCAACTTGCCAACTCGTCGAGTCTATTCATTAAATCCAGTCAACAATCGCGATCCTACTCGACGAGTCTAGGCATCAACTCATCGAGTCCCTATTCTTGACACAAACTAAATAATTAAAATATGATACCTAGAATTCCGGATGTTACATTCATATTACAAAAAGGGGTTACGACACAGCTTGTTGCTCATTTACCCGCTAAGTCAATGTAAAACTTTCTTCTAATGTTTTATATAATGATAACCAACAACCATAGGTTTTGCTGTAGCAACAATCTGATAAGTAAAATGAACAGAAACTATGATTTCTTTGCTGATTTTTTGGATATAAAGTTGAATGTTTGAAATCGAATTTAAGCACCAAAAAATAAGGTTAGACAATAAAGAAACTTTGAGCGGGAATTAATAGTAGAAGAGTCGTTTATTAGAAGAAATATATATATATATATATATATATATATATATATATATATATATATATATATATATATATAAAAGTTAAATTGAGAACACTTAAAAGGTTGAGAATATGAGAACAAATCACAACCCTTTAAATTTTCAAATCAATGGCAAGAAACATGGGTCTTATGTCAATCTATTTAAATATAAATTGAATAAATACGTTAGGGGTGTTAGGGGTATACAGGGGATTACAATTTTGTTTGATTCCTAAATATTAGCTTCTTACGTTTCATTCCCGCTTCAACCCATAAGGACCTAATATTCATCATGCGCGACCAAAACCAACACTATACCCCACGAACATCGGAAGTGTTTTCGAATTAATTCGAGTGGAGAAATATCGAGAGCGAAAGGAAGTGATCTAGTAAGCTGTCAAATCTCCTCCAAACAACTTATAGGTGTGTTTTCTACCCTATAGATCTAAAAAACCTTAGGCGGACATCGAAATTAACACCACAGCCGAACGCAAACACCATGTTCAATTTCTTACTGTTCAAATTCTTTTTAGAATTCATCTCACACACACACTTGGAAGCTCTCCCCTTTTCATCATTTATCTCTGAGAGGACAAACCCTATTAATCGTTTACACCGAGTTCCTTTAGTAGATCACATATCACATCTGGTTTGACTAGCGCTTTTAATATCTAGGTATTGTTTTTGTATGTTTTTTTTGTTACTTTTGAAGTGGATTCATTATTTATGCATACTGTTTGACTATTTTGAGGTGTGATTTAAGTTTTTCAGCACATAGGAGTTTTCATATGGAGTTTATGGGTTTTATATCTAGGTTCTTGAACAATATGATTTAGGGTATTTTCTTCTAAGGATTTGCATATCTATGATGCCTGTGTCGACACTTTGAGTGAATTTATTCACATTTTTTCTTAACATTTTTATTAATCATAAACTAACAAATAACTCTTCCTCTCCATCTATATTCGTTGATAAATATATGGACAGTTGTATGATATTCACTTGTATTAATTGGTAAATATATGTGTAATTCATTAACGATTATATGACACTTGCATGAGGTTGAGCCACAATAAGAAATTAGACAAATCTATCCTTTTTGTGCGTATTTATTTGATAACGAATATGAGAATTTTCCGTTGTCAGGTTTTGATCTCTAATAGAAAAATCTAATCTCTTTCTTCCCATTTCCTTTTATATTAAATATTTTATTGTATTTACATGTTATTGTCATTTTGTATAGATTCATTAAAGAAATGAGGGATGCTAAGATTTTTTTAGGTATCAATGATGCTGGTTACAAAAGTAAGTGAATTTCAGCAACAAAAAGAATTCTTCTCAAAGCTGCTCATTACAAGTCAAACGATTCCAAGCTGCAATACATTGTGCTTTAATCATTTATGATTAAAATTATATTGTAATTTTTTGCATTGCGTTATATTCATTTATAATTATAACTGTAGTTGATTTTTTTAACAATACATTGTCCTTTTAATCATATATGATAGAGTGTATTGTATTTCTTTTATCTATATATTGTGTTTTTATTCATTTATGATTACAAATACATTGAAATTTTTATCTTTATGTTATGCTCATTTTATTTTATAGTTACAAATGTATGCATATATAATTACAAGTGTATTTGGAATTTGCATCTAAAAAACAAATTAAAAAAAAACTAATTTAACAAAATTATAAAATTAAATTGTAGTTTCTTCATTTATGAATGTACTCCTTAAGAATTAAGTCATAGAAAAAAAAAGTTGTTTTCTCATTTTGAAAGAAAATTTGATCAAAATCAATTTTATTTTCTATTAACAAAAATAAGGAAAAAAAACCATTAGGTTTTTTAAGGCAACTACTAGAGTTTAGGAGATTATCATTTAATTTTAATATGTTACAAATTAATTAAAATGCAAAATTACTAATTTATCCTAATGCAATGATTGGTGGGATTATTCCTTTAAGTTCCTGAATCTTAAAACTACTTGATTTTGATCCTAACTTCCACAAATTTGAGTGTGCTTTTCGAATCTTGAAATAAAGATCGATATTTAACTAATCTTTACCCAAAGTTTTCGGGTTTTATGGAACTGTTTTGGCTTGCTTTTGACGATTACTTTGGTGAATTTCAAGTCAATGGGTAATGAACATGGAATGAGTCTGAAGCAAAAGGCATATCAAGACCAACCATAAATGAAGTTGAAAACCGTAAATTAATGGTAGGGGATTGCAATATAAAATCAATGAGTAATTACATAATTTTTATTTCTCACAATAAATCTTAAAAACAACTCGAGTTCGTATGATCAGATAAAACCTAATGACCTACAACGATTATGGAAGCCTTGGTGATTAGAATAACGCTAGATGATTGTGTAATTTGAGTTCCATACTTGGTAGGTGTTTCTGGAATGAGAAGTAGTAGTCATGCAATTTATTTTGAAAGTGTATTATGGTCAATCGAAAATTTTTTAATAATAAAATTATTTTAACTAATATAAAATAATTAAAAAATATTTAAAAATATTATTTGGACAAATATGATATTTTAAAAGTTTCATAATATATGAAATTTAGCATTTATATATATAAAATCCCACTTATTTATAACTTTAAAATCATAATTAAATTTACAAAACACTTATAAAATAATAAAATAATAAAATAATAAAGTGGAAAATACAAATCTAGTCAAAATCCTTAATTACTTATCAAAAAATAGCGAAAAAAAAAACTTAGCCAAAAATAGCCCATAAAAGAGTAGTCAACTGTAGGTTGACTACTGTTTCGCCAAATCGTCTACTGTTTCGTGTTTTGTATAAAAAAATCATTTTTAGGATACAAAACCATAGGTTTTTTAAAACCTATGATATCCCTTTTTTTGTAGTTAAAACCCTCAAAACAGTAAATTTAGAAGAAAAAGAAAACGTATTTTTTCACCCAAAACCGTAGGTTTTAAAAAACATACGGTTTTGTATCCTAAAAAATAATAAAAAGTTTATCCAAAACACGAAACAGTAGACGATTTGACGAAACAATAGACGAATATCGAAACCTACGATTTTGTGGGCTATATTTGGACATTTACTAATTTTTGGCTATAAATTACTAATGACTTTTTTAATTTGGCTAAATTAGTAATTGCTGTTATTATCATTAAAAGGATGACTTATTATTATTATTATTATTATTTTTATTTTGTTTGTTTGAAGATATTTCCAAGAAAAACAAGAATGCTCCATAAAATGATTGGTTAAGCCCCTCAGGTATATGAATGAGAGGGTATTACTATTAAGTGCAAGATCTCTCACGTGCAACCCATTCGCACACGCACCAGAGCGGATGTACCTACAAACCACCACCACCATCACCAACACGCACAGAGAGAGAGACAACCTTTCGCTTGCGTCTTACCCTCACTCACACAAATTAGATTCCATCCCTACATCTTCTACACTAAACCCTCGATCCATCAACTCCCCCCTATTTCTTCACTGATTCAACCCTATCACCCACTTCATTTCTTCGTCAATCTTCCCAGGGTTTGCTTAGAGATTCTTCATGATTACCCTCCCTCCTGGTATGTTTGACTTTCCCTGATCTGATTTTAGTGAAAAGAGACTTGATGAGCGTGTAATCTTTGATCAATTTGTAGTTTAAATCATTCGATTGACGCAGGAAGATGCCTTTAGGTGTGTTCAGTATGCTTAAATCTATGTCGGATCTTCGTTGATTCGCACGCGAAGTGATTGATCCATTTAGTTGGTTGAATTAGGGCATTAGATTTTACAACTTCTCAAAAAGTTGTACTGTGTTCTCTCTCTATTTTTATTGGATTGGTGTGGTTACTGTGTATACAGTTTTCTCAAATCTAGATTTCCTTTTGTTTTTGGGGATTGCGATATGTTCTCTGTTTGCAATTTGCAAGCCTTTTATGTACAACAGATACTCAATTTCTGTTCATTTAGGGTTTTTTTTTATGGATGTGAGGATTTGAAAACTGATTGTTTGCGTACGGGGCTAGATGATGATTTGGCGATCCTGTTTTGCAGGGTTTCACCGACGAGATCAGATTTGATTGATTGATTGATCGAATATGGAGCATCTTCCGGTGGAAGTCATCGGCAACATCCTCTCTCGTCTAGGCGCCGCTCGTGACGTCGTAATCGCCTCTGCCACTTGCCGGAAGTGGCGAGAAGCCTGGCGCATCCACCTTCACACACTCTCCTTCAACTCAAACGACTGGCCTGTTTATCACGAACTCACAACAAGCAGACTCGAAATCCTCATCACTCAAACAATCTTCCAAACCACCGGCCTCCAATCTCTCTCAATCATCATGGACGACGTCGACGAGTTCTCCGCCGCGCCTGTCATCGCCTGGCTCATGTACACTCGAGAATCCTTGCGTCAGCTACATTATAACGTAAGAACATCACCCACCATCAACATCATAGAAAAATGCGGTCGTCAAAAACTCGAAATCTTAAATCTATCTCACAACACCATAACCGGAGTCGAACCAAGTTATCAACGATTCCCTTGCTTAAAATCTCTCTCCTTAAGTCACATCTCCATTTCTGCTCTCGATCTAAGTTACCTCCTCACCGCCTGCCCTAAAATCGAGATTCTGACACTTCTAAGCCTCGACATCGCAATGTCAGATGCCCAAACATCAATGGAATTGAACTCTCCATCTCTAAAAGATCTATCCGCAGAAGCCATAAGTCTGGAAAAGTTCATTCTGGAAGCAGATAATCTGGAGAAGTTACAACTGAAAGATTGCACGCTGGAAGTTTTTGAACTCATTGGCAAAGGTACGTTAAAACTTCTTAAAATCGATGATGTGAGTGTGATTCATCTGGATATCGGTGAGAACACGGAGAATCTTGAAGTGGTGGACGTTAGTAATTTCACAATCATGTGGACGAAGTTTCATCATATGATCTCGAAAGCATCAAAGTTAAGAGGGCTTCGGCTATGGGGAGTTGTGTTTGACGATGAAGATGAAGTGGTGGACATGGAGACGATTTCCATTTGTTTTCCTCAGTTGACGCATTTATCGTTGTGTTATGATTTGAAAGAGGGGTCGCTTCAGTACAGTTTGCAGAGATGCTTTGAGTTGAAGAATGTGATAATGTTGGAATTGGGGTGGACGGTGATTACTGATTTGTTTTCGCAGTGGGTTGGTGGGCTTTTGGAGAGGTGCCCGAATCTCAAGAAGTTGATTATTAATGGAGTTGTGTCAGAGGCTAAAAGCCATGAAGAATGCCAGGTTTTGGCTAATTTTACCACATCCATCGTTGGTTTAATGCGGAGGTATTTGCATGTTGATGTTCAGTTTGAATATGAATAACGGTTGGATTTGTTTTCGTGTAAATTCAAGTCTCTCATCGTATTTCGTCTCCAGAAGCAGGTAAATGATATTTTGATGGGTTTCAACCTCCAAGTTTATTGATTTACACATAATGTAGATTTTGTGGTATTAGTTATAATTCAAACAACATCTCATTATATTTTCTCTGTGTTTCTCTTTTGGATGCCCCCTTTGAATCAACTTGTGTCGAAAAGCAAAATTAAAAATCCACAACTCAACTAAATATTTTTCAACTAAATAAGCTCTTTGCTAGCTTTAGGCTTAACATCATGTGGTTGAAAGATGAATGCTTGGTTGCAGTCAGACTTCACAACTCAACATGTGTTCATTTAAATGAGACTTGAACAAGAGGTTAAACCTCTTGCTTGACTTTGGTGTTGTTTATATTCAACTTAATGGACATAAAGAGAGTTTTTGGGGTCTATGAAGGAATGTAGAGGTTAATGTTGTATGAACCCGAATATTGGCCAACAAAGAAGACACATGAAAGTTGCAAAAGTGATGATGCTATAATGGCAATGTGTTGTAACTAGGGAAATGAATAACCTAGAACCGAAATGCATAAAAATATACGGGTTTTTGGTTCTAGAACCTTGTTTAGCTCACAAAATGTTTTTTCTTCAACCATTCTAGATGATATGTAATTCCGGTTTGGGATTGGTTTTGGTTTTTTCCGATCCAGTTTGGGTCAAATTCTTATCTATAATTGGGTGGAGATAAAGGTGTCTTCATCTAACTCCCCCTCTAGAGTTATTGATAGACTTAGATGTTGTTTCCGATCCAGTTTGGGTCAAATTCTTACCCATATATCATATGCGATTTTGGAAAAAAAAATTTCAGAGTTATTGATAGACTTAGGTGTTGTTTGTTTTGGAAGTGGTTAAATGTCTTTTGTCTTTTTCCAAGTTTGCGGAAGAAGACGTGCACTTGCGAAACGTCTACCCGCTAGAAGGGAAAAGTGCTCAAAAAGTACTTTTGTAGAAAAACAAACGAGGCATTAATCTTTCGTATGTTTCTTTCAACTTAATGTGGAAAGAATGCATTAACGCATAATGTCAAGAAGAGGATGTACTCATATAAGACCAAGACCGTAACCTAAATTCTCTTTGACACTCATGTAAAGCCTATTCAAATAGTTAATATTCTAAGCAGTTTTATTTTGAAAAAAAAAAGTATATCATAATTATAATATTATAGTTTTTCATGTTAATTTGTGGAGAAAATCTGTGTGTTTAGGCACAAAACAAAACATGAAGAACAATACCCAATTTGTGTATGCTGTTTGTAAATTAAAAGAGCCCAAAAATCTAGTACTCCGTATTACATATTTGTTTATACTAGTAATAACTCACGCATGCATAACAACAACGAACATCCAATATAACAACTACTAAAAATAACCAAAAAGACAAATGTTGATGGTAAATGTGAAAATGACCCATTTTTATCTCAAAGCCCCAAATTTGTGGAAGTAAATGTGAAATTTAAAGAGGAACAAGTGGCAATTCTCATAGAAAGAAAATACATAAATAGATCTTAAGTAATCAACTATAGATTGCATTACACCATATCCTAAATCCATCCTACTTTAACAACTCATCAACACAACCCATAAGGTATCAAAAAGGAGTCTGAAAACCAAACCCCTTCCATCAACCAAAAAGCAATAAAACAATTTCAAATTTAAACAACAACAACACTCATGACTCATCAGCCACTAGATTCATCTGCAAATTGGTTTACATCAATAATACATACTAACTACAACACATTTGCAGTTCCAGTTTTGGAGCATGGAGATGGAGACATCTTTTTTTTCATACCAGATTTATTTAGCATATTATATTGTAGAGTGCTGAATTCCATTCCTTTAAGCAAACCCCGGATTGTGTGCTAATGCCTCCTCATATATCAAGTTCTTAATCTGCTCTTCTCCCAGAACTTGTTGCTCAAATTCAAATGAAAAAGGATTCGAACAAATTGGCTCATCGGCTACATCATGTAGTCTAGCAAGGTAAGGGTGTTCTAATGCATCCTCAACTGCTCAAAACATGAATTCTGGTTACCTTTTTTTTTAACAAAAAAAAAAAAATGAAAAGGTTGAGATATGGTGTTACCTGTGATTCGTTTAGTTGGATCCAAAGTCAACATTTTGTCAACCAAATCAATAGCCAATGGATGAACGTGTGGGAACATCTTTAATAATGATTGGCGAGGATGTTGAGGGAGTTGAGCAAGATACCTTTTTGCATCTTCATTACGAATAAACCGAAGATCAGATTCAGTTGGGGTACCTAAAAGCTAAATACAAAAAAATTGGAATTAGATGTTTTTAATAAGAAAAACATATGGAAATGAAGAAATGAATATAACATTACCTCTGTTAATATGCGCATTTGATGGACAGTATCTTTACCAGGAAACAAAGGCTTTTTGTTCATGAGCTCCATGAAGATGCAGCCAACTGACCAGACATCAATGGCTGCAGTGTAATCTGAAGAGTTAAGCAGGAGCTCAGGGGCCCGATACCATCTTGTCACAACATATTCAGTCATAAAATCGTTCTCAGCACTTGTTCGTGCAAGCCCAAAATCACAAATTTTTAAATCACAATTTGCATTCAGTAGCAAATTACTTGGCTTCAGGTCTCTATGAATCACATTGGCAGAGTGAATATACTTCAACCCTCGTAGGAGCTGATACAAGAAGTACTGCAGGATACAACAAGTTACAACACTGTGTTGAAATGTCACAAAAGTTGCAAAGTTTGTTCAGTCAAAGTCAAGTCAAATAGACCCATCGGTCAAAGGCTAGTCCAGTCATAGAAAGTTTCATCAGTCTAGTCTAGTCTACTCCTGCACAGTGTAATAGATTGAATACCTGACAATGCTCTTCTGATAAGTTCTGATTGGATCGAATGATTTGGTGAAGGTCAGTATCCATAAGCTCAGTGGTGATGTAGACATCGCTGAACTCTCTCCTTAGAGGTGGTGGGATTATATCTTTTATAGCAATTATCTGAATAATGCTTCAAATCACAATCAATAGCATACTATATATGTACAACTTTAACCAAAAAGATTATTCCTTTCCTCTTTAAGTAAGTGCACAGATATGTTGAACTGGCATATCATCTCAAATTTAGCAAAAATAGTTGCTTGATTTGTACTGTGAGCTCAGATCAACAAATTGTCCAAACCACTATATAAAGCAATCAAAGTATCGTATCAACTTATCTCACCATATTCATGCTCAATCTTGAAGCAAGAGACATGATTTTTACAAATAATCTTAACTGGATTAGAAGCAAATTTTCATAAGTAATTTAGGGTTCTTAGATTTATTATATGTATAGGTTACAGCTAATTGATCTGAAAGCAGCGTTGAGGATTTAGTGATTCAGAGTTAATAAGTTCATCATATGATTTAGATGCTAGTGATCAAGTAGAGCTTAGAAGTTGTACGATTCTACATGGAATTTATGAACGAAACAAGATTGTAGTGAAGGACAACTCACATTTTCATGATCCAAATGTCGAAGAAGCTTGATCTCGCGAAGCGTCCGCTTAGCATCCATGTAATTATCAAAAGCATTTGCAATCTTCTTCACAGCAACCATCTCGTTCGTCTCAGAGTTCAACATCGAGCTGATTAAAATCGGAAACACACAGTAACTCAAATTAATCTGATTACAAATCAACAATCATAGTAGCAAAAAGAAAAAGTCAACGACCTCAAAACCTCATCGGAAAAAGTGAATCAAACATAGACATACCAGACGATTCCATAAGCACCACGACCAATAGGCATGATTGGAGGACGATACTTGTTAGTGATCTCAAATTCATTACCAAATATGTTATAGCGGATGAACTGGCCTCCGTGAGTCGACACTGCGGGAAACTCAGTGTACCCTCCACTAGCGTCTGCCATTACTTTACACAGTGACCGACTTCCGATTGCAGCCTATGCAAATGCAGAGAGAGAGAGAGAGAGAGAGAGAGAGAGAGAGAGTTAATGTCGGATTATTATAAAAGCAAGTGGCGAGATTGGGCTGAGGGTGGGGGTAGAGATGGAGGGGAAAATCAAGGAAGAAGATGCCAAAAAGGCAAAAAAACAAAGCGAATACGCGTTGGAAATGGAATTGCAATTGTTTTATCTAAATTTTCTAGTTATTTAATTACATCACTCATCTTAAAACAATTTTTAAATGAATATAATTTTATTAAATTCTAATTCATATTTATATTCGTTTATTAATAATCAATTACAACAATCATGTGAAAGAATATAGAGAAATTTGATTAGTTTAAATACTCTTATTAATGTATGTGGTAAACAAAACATCGTTATCATGAAGGAAGTATTGCTTTATACATACTAAAACAAACTTAATAAATCTTAAATAGTATAATTTAAGAAATATAAATTAATTCGTTGTTGAAACTGTTAAGATTTCATTGGGATAAAAGTATTAAGGTTATCCAATATCATCACAAGATGTTTACTAATGAAGAGCATGCCGCATCATCAAAGTAACCACTCCACATATTTTTAATAGCCTTGGAGACGGTGTTCTTAGTGAACATCAGAACATGTATTGAGAGAGAGAGAGAGAGAGAGAGAGAGAGAGAGAGAGAGAGAGAGAGAGAGAGAGAGAGTCAACTCACAAATACCTCCGTGAACATCCGTGACCACTCCCACTCCACAACACAATTACTATGCTTCATGGCAGTGTTCACTAGTGAAAATCTCATCCACGTATGATTCTTGTAGTGAAAATGTTCTCATACCTAAAGCCCTAAAAAGTTAACACATAAAGATGATATAACAAGTAAAAGTTGAGTGATATTTGATTGTTTTTAGAATTTAATTGATAGATATAAACTATAGACTAAAATATATGGTGGTTTTTCCTAAGTATCAAGTTTAGTCCACAAGAATTTATTTTTCTATAATTTTATCAGTAATTAAAAGTTTCGTTCTAACTTTGGTCACTTGATATATAATGACTATTATGTTGTTGTTAAGCCCAACATGCGCATATGACGTGGGGTTAATTTTGTTCATTTCAAATATCCCTTTTATTTTCCTCCCTTTGGTATATGGATGGTGTGATATCCTCATTTTTACGACTCTTTTAAATTTTTTATTTATGATTATTTAAAACAGAGTTTATTTATAAATGTGAAATTTGGTCTCTTAAAAGTATTTCCGAAGAAATATTTTCATTGATTTATAAAAGTTTGGGATGTCATAACTGATACAAAACATAAACATAAACAAACCTTATAGTATCTTAGACTATCATTCTACATCTCCTTGAATCTCTCATCATTCATGTACCTTTGTACTACTACATGTGATACAAAGAAGTTGAGTGAGACATGTTGGAAAACCTGGTGAGTACACAAAGTTTTCAACCTACAATAATATAGTTAATATGTTTAATTATCAAACAATTAACCCGATCACTCATCCCCGTTTTCTCTTTATTATTCCCTAAGGATCTATCATAAGGGTCATCATAGTCATCGTTGTTGACAATACTGTTACAGGTATTTCTCCACAATATGTGTCAGTAGGTTTTCTTTCTACTTTCATTCCTAAGGATCATCTTAATAATCGATGCTGACAGTACTGTTACAGGGATTTCTCTGCAATACGTGTGAGTAGGGTAGAGTATATCAATTGGGAACGAAGTTCATCACCTACAGATTATAAACATGTCTGTGTTTGTAACATCTGGATTCCCAGGTATCTTATTTTAATTATTTATCTTGAGTTTTATGGAGGGACTCGGCGAGTAGACGCTCAGACTCACTGAGTAGAATCGCGAATTCTTGTCTGGATTAATGACCGGACTCGACGAGTCGATGAGTGGACTCGGCGAGTCCGCGCTGTAAAGTGAAACCCTAAATCTAAGGGCCTGAGCCCTATTTAAAGGCCCTTATGGTCGTCATTTGTGGCCACTACTTCCTTGTGAAAACCCTAGAGAGCTTAGAGAGCATTTTGGAGGCTAATTCTTCATCCTTTAGTGTGATCTTGCAAGAAGGAGTGGGAAAATCCAAGCTAGATCGATTGTGGAGCTTGGATCTGTGTTGTTCACACTGAGATTCACGTTTTGAGGTACAAGTTCCTTCCAACTTCATGTATTTGATAGATTCCTTGAATCTAGGGTTTCCTTTGCACAATTTTGAGTTAGATTGTGAAGCATATGAGGTCCCTTTGGGTATAGATGATAGATCTAGACCTTGAAAGGTCCAAAAGGTCCCAAGCTTCCAGCTTTCTGGGGTTTCATGTGAGCCTTGAGAGCAGAACCCCATTTTAAAGGTTATTTCTCCATTTTTGGTCTTATAAGCATTGCATGAACGTAAAGTTTGAACCTTTACGCGACTTTCGAGTGTTAGAAGGTTAGATCTACTGGTTGGTGAAGCAGATCCGACCTCAAAAGATCATTTGAGTGTTTTCATGGGAGGAACTCGTCGAGCCCATAAGGGACTCGACGAGTCGAGTCGGATTGCCCCGTGATTCGCGACCTGTGATAACCCGTTGAGTGTAGGGTTGACTCAATGAGTCGAGTGAGGACCAGGGGCGAAGAGGACATGCATGGACTCGCCGAGTCACACGAGTGCACTCGACGAGTCTGGTCAAAGTTTGACCGTTGACTTTTGTTGACTTTTAGGGTTTGGTCAACAATTGGACTTATGGACCATTTGAAGGGTAAAATGGTCTTTTAGCCTTCTTAGAGGACGTAGAAGAGACTAGTCTAGCCTAAAGAGCCGTTATTGATTTGAGATAATTGTTTATGTGTTTAGGCGGAGACTAGATCAGTATATACGTGTGCGAGATTATCCGAGATAGCCAAGGTGAGTCTTCTCACTATATTATACCTGTAAGGGTACCTATGTGTGACCGGAAGGTCTTATATGCTATGAGATGTATGTGCTATATGTTGATATGTGATATGTATGTGTTATGTATGCTATGTATGATAAGGACCGGAAGGTCAAGATGATATGGGCCGGAAGGTCAAGAGGACATGGACCGGAAGGTTAGAAGGTTTCGGGCCGGAAGGTCGATACGGGTAGGACCGGAAGGTCTACCGGGATTTGGGATGGAAGTCCCCTGAGACACATGGACCAGAAGGTCCCACAGAGTTATAGCCTGGAAAGGCGTATGTGTTGTGTGTGGTATTTTGGGGAGCTCACTATGCATTTATGCTTACAGTTGTTGTGTTGGGTGTTTTGGGTACTAGCGAGGACCGTGGGAAGGCGCCGACATGATCCGTACACACTGAGAGGATTTATGTATTTGAAATCTTTTGAGATTCTGGGATTTGTTTGTTATCATGACATTGGATACAGTTTGATTGATATTGTTTTTGATGATTGAAAATATGATTTAAAAATGATTTTTTTTTTTTTTGAAAATTCACATCGTTACAAGTTGGTATCAGAGCCTTGGTTTGAGGGATTCGGATGCATCTTCGGGTGTATTTGAACTCAAGCTGAGGATTTGAGAAAGTTTTTCATAAAATAAACAATTTTTCCAAGAGAGTAAAAGATTTTGAGAAAGGCAGAACAGAGCAGTGTGTGCGATCGGCCAGTACCCGAACGGTGATTTCCCAAAATACCCTTACATTATGTGTTATGACCCTCAAGCAGGGTACTGATTATGTTACTGTGGTTACCAGGAAGTTTCATGAGAGGGCGATGTTCTGCCCTGATCAGGTGTCTACTGAGCAGGCACGCATGAGCCGGTATTTGGGCATTCTGAGGAGGGATATTCGGGAGTTCGTATCGAACTCGACTTACCGGACATTTGCCGAGCTCCAAGCAAATGCCCGGAAGAGGGAGATTGAGTTGGAGACTCAGGCCAGGGAGGAGGCCGAGTCTCAGGAGATGGATCGGCAGTCGACACAGTCTCAACCGACAGCCAAGCGGGAAAAGCCCGCCGATTCGAGATCTGGAGGCCAGAAGGGCCGCACTTGCGGAAAGTGCGGCAAGGGACATGAGGGGGTTCGTCGATCGGGTGCTTGCTACAAATGTGGCAAGGAGGGGCATATAGCCAAGGATTGCCCCAAGGGATTCATGGTTTGCTTTCATTGTGACCAGACGGGCCATCGGAAGGCCGAGTGTCCGCAGCTGTGGGGGACATCACAGGGAGCACAGCAGGGATCTGCCTCTGCCGCCGTGTGAGCTACTGAGGTTTGGCCGGTGAAGGCCGAGGCACCGAAGGCTCATGGGAGAGCCTTCCAGTTGACAGCGGAGGAGGTCCGCGCAGCGCCCGATGTCGTGGCTGGTATGTATTCTTTCATTTATTTATGTTGAGTTTAAGGTGTTGTGCTTATATTATGATATGCGTAGGTACTTTTCTTGTGAATTATGTACCTGCTTTGATGTTATTTGACTTGGGTGCGAGTCGGTCATTTGTTTGCTTTGCGTTTAGTCAGCACATTAGTATCCGACGAGAGGCGCTGAGTCGACCTTTGCGAGTTTCTATAGCTGACGAGCGAGCGGTGTATGCCACTGATGTGATTCGAGGATGTGTACTCGAGATCTTCAGTGTGGAGTTCCCAATAGATCTGGTCCCGGTTGCAGTGGGAGACGTGTGTGTCATAGTTATGGTTGTTAATCGGGTTAACCCGATCGGGTTTCGGGTTAAACGGGTTGGGTTAGTCGGGTTATTTTAGAAAAACTATTCACCCCAAACCCGACCCTAATAAGGTACGGGTTAGTCGGGTTCGGGTTAATCGGGTTTCGGGTTTGTAGGGTCGGGTTAATCGGGTTAGTCGGGTTAAGGTTGAAATGTAAGATGAATTTATGTTGTGTTATTTTAATACATAATCTACATGTATAGAGACTTAAATTGTAAAGTTGGTATACCATATGAATTTTTGGAGTTTCTTTTACCATATTAGTAATGTAAACAGTGAATAAAATTCGTAAAACTGTTACCACACAACCGTACTACATTAGGAAGAGAGGAAAATTATGTTATTTTATACATCTCTATACAAAGTAATTTTACTATCTGGTTTGTTTAAATAAGAAATATGTATTAGTTGTAAAATCTCATGGGATCTTGAATTCATGTCATTCAACGCAGTAAAAAAAATTTTTGGTAATAAATTCTTAATCGGGTTATTCGGGTTGACCCGAATTAGGGTCGGGTTTAGGGTTGATTTTTTCAAAACAATTCGGGTTTCGGGTCAACCCGATTAAGAGTTCTAACCCTATTAAACCCTACCCTAATTACCTTATTCGGGTTCGGGTCCGGGTTGGGTCGGGTTGATCGGGTTCGAGTTTTTTTGACACCCCTAGTCATAGTGGGCAGGGATTGGTTGAGCCGATTTGGGGCTATTATAGACTGCGAGTGTCAGTTGGTGACGATACGAGACCCTAGTGGGGGAGTACTTATGGTGTACGGCAAGGGTACCCGATGTGGATCAACGTTTTGTTCGGCTGCCAGAGCGAGACAGAGTTTACAGCAGGACTGCAGCAGGTTTGTAGCCTATGTGATGGACACACAAGTGGCCACTGGGAGGCCAAGTTCGATTGATGAGTTTCCGATAGTGTGCGAGTTCCCGGATGTCTTTCCTGAGGAGTTTCCGGGTGTGCCTCCCGAGAGGCAGGTAAAGTTCTGTATCGATTTGGTTCCGGGGGCAACGCCTATCGCCAAGGCGCCTTATCGCCTTGCACCGCCAGATATGCAGGAGTTATCCTCGCAGCTTCAAGAGCTGCTGGGGAAGGGGTTTATTAGACCGAGCAGCTCACCATGGGGAGCGCCAATCCTTTTTGTCAAGAAAAAGGATGGTTCACACCGGATGTGCATTGATTACTGGGAGTTGAACAAGTTGACGGTCAAGAACCGTTATCCTTTACCAAGGATCGACAATTTGTTCGATCAGTTGCAGGGAGCGTCTTGGTTCTCCAAGATTGATATGAGGTCAGGATATCATCAGATGAGGGTGCGGGATTAGGATATCCAGAAGACGGCGTTCGGAACTCGTTATGGGCATTACGAGTTCGTGGTGATGCTTTTTGGGCTCACCAATGCACCGACAACGTTCATGGATCTTATGAACAGGGTGTGCAGGCCGATGCTGGATCGGTCGGTGATCGTGTTCATTGATGATATTTTGGTATATTCGAGATCTAAAGAGCAGCACGAGGAGCATCTGAGAGAGATTCTCGGGGTATTGAGGTCGGAGAGGCTTTATGCCAAATTCTCCAAGTGCGAGTTCTGGTTACGAGAGGTCCAGTTCTTGGGGCATCTCGTCAACCAGAATGAGATTTTGGTCGATCCAGCCAAGATTGAGGCGGTTATGAGGTGGGAGGTGCTAAGATCACCCACCGAGATCAGGAGTTTTTCTAGGATTGGTCGGCTATTATCGGAGATTTATCAGGGATTTCTCCAAGATCGTCGTGCCACTCACCAGATTGACCCGGAAGGGTGTTGCTTTTTCATGGGGTCCGGAGCAGCAGACCTCGTTTGAGACACTTCGCCATATATTATGCAAAACCCTGGTGATAGGCCTCCCGGAAGGGATGGAGGATTTTTTGGTGTATTGTGTCACATCGATATCGGGGTTGGGTGCAGTACTTATGCAGAGGGGGCATGTGATAGCATATGCATCGAGCCAACTAAAGCCTCATGAGAAGAGGTATCCCACCCACGATCTGGAGTTGGGGGCAGTGGTGTTCGCCCTCAAGATCTGGTGTCACTAGTTGTATGGGGTTCTGTGTACCATCTACACGGACCACAAGAGCTTGAAATATTCGATGGATCAGCCCAATCTGAATACGCGCCAGAGGAGATGGTTGGACGTGGTAAAGGATTACGATTGTGAGATCCTGTACCACCCGGGCAAAGCTAATGTTGTAGCTGATGCCCTGAGTCATAGGGCGGAGAGTGCCCCGATTCGAGACATTTATATGCGGTTGACAGTGATGACTCCGGTGTTGGACACCATTTGGGAGGCCCAGGCAGAGGCTGTGAGACCGGAGAACCGCAAGAGAGAGAGCGGGTGATTGGTCAGGTACCTGAGTTCGTCATCGATAGCCGCGGGCTTATGACCTTTCAGGGTTGGATTTGTGTGTCGTATGTCGGCGGGGCGCGCACCACTTTGATGGAGGAGGAGCATAGATCGAGATTCTCAATCCATCCCGGTGCCACTAAGATGTATCTGGATCTGAAGAAAGATTATTGGTGGCCATGTATGAAGAGGGATGTAGCATGGTTTGTTGAGAGGTGCTTGAGCTGTCGCAGGGTTAAGGCCGAGCACCAGCATCCGCATGGCAAGTTGCAGCCGCTTGAGGTTCCCCAATGGAAGTGGGAACAAATTTCTATGGATTTCATCACCAAATTTCCGAGGACCGCGAGGGGTGTCGATGCAATTTGGGTGATCGTCGACCGACTGACGAAGAGCGCTCACTTTCTTGCTACCAGTGAGAGCTCTTCTGCAGAGAGGCTGGCATAGTTGTATGTGAGGGAGGTGGTATCGCGACATGGAGTGCCGATCTCGATTGTGTCAGATCGGGATGTACGTTTCACTTCCAGGTTCTAGAAGAAGCTCCACGAGGAGTTAGGCACGAGGCTGCATTTTAGTACCGCTTACCACCCACAGACAGACGAACAGAGTGAACGGACGATTCAGACGCTCGAGGACATGCTTCGGGCATGTGTGTTGGACTTCGGAGGGAGTTGGGATACGTATTTGCCGTTGGCTAAGTTTTCCTATAACAACAGTCACCATTCGAGCATTGGTATGCCTCCCTTTGAGTTGTTGTATGGGAGGAGGTGTTGGACTCCCATCTGTTGGGGATAGGTAGGGCAACGAGTGGTGGGCAGCACTGAGATAGTCTCTGATTTAAAGTTTTCAAAGCAACTATACTTTTAGAAACAAATAATTTCTCGGTAAAAGTAGGAGCATGTGCACACACACACTAGGATCAGTATCATGGTGGGATGGGACAAAAGTGGTGATTGTTGAACAATACGAGTAGGCTTGGGGATGTATAGTCAGGTCTGGGAATGGCATAGCCTGATCAACTATGTCTCACCCAGAAGTGATTAGCATATGCCCAGGAATGGTCGTAGGTGTTGTAACAAGTCTAAAAACTTACCAACACTACCACAATGAAATACCATAGGGGTATTTGGTGTTATTATAATTACTTATCTGAGAACTAAATAGATTTTTATCAATAGTTCAATAATTGCCTAGTGGATACATTAAAATTATATGTATCCAGGACGTCATAGACTTAGAATCTGTGGGTCTTTGCTTTACTTCTTGTTCTCGTTGGATTGGGGATTTAGAGTTAGGACCGCTTATTCGAAGGTCTATCCTGTCCCAAATACATATGACTAGTATGCACTAAACAAGGTATTGAAGTACCTGATAAAGATCATCTTAAAATTATCTAATTAGTACGTCTACTTAGTTATTCCTTATATTTCCATTTCTCGCAAAGATATCATGGCTGGATTCCATCCCCACGACGACCCGTACTACCCCAATCACGACAAAGCTGGATGGTCCGAAGAGGAGCCAGAGAATGATTACCCAATCCCTGTGGATGGTCACCAAGCTGAAGGCCTTGCTGACGGTTCCGACTCCGAACCTGAAGTGGAGAACCTACCCCCGATGACCCTTGTTCCGAATCCTAACCCTCGTCCGGTTTTTTAAGGCCCGACGCCTCCTTGGGTAGAGTGCTTGGAAACCTGGAGCGAAGAACACGACCAACCTAGGCTGTTTAATGGAGACATTCGAATCCTTCAGAATCCAGAGACTACACTATTCAAGGGAACCGTAGCATTGTACAAGATTTTCCTTACGTTGATGAAATGTAGACCTATTTTCCTCGAATCCTATATTACAAACAATTTACATATGGTAACTCCAAGAAATTCTTAATATATACCAAGTGATTTTAGGAGGGGCTCAGGCACGAAACAAATCACAAGTTGCATTTGAGTCACTACCACTAAATTCATTCATAGGGGCTTTGTTATGAATTACATACAAAATACATTTAAGTCAGAACATAATACAGACAAGTATGGCTTGATAACATCTGACTTGTCACTACTATTAGAAAATTATCGTCTGTTCGTCTCTACCAACTTATGACAGGACTATGCCACCAAAGAAAAAGTCCAGACCCTCCGGTAGCACAACACCGCCCCCTCCGCCACCACCTCCGGAGTTTGACCCTATGATGTTTCAGGCTGCAGTAACAGCAGCCGTGGCGGCAGCAATGTCGCAAATAGGTACAAATGGTTCCGACGGTTCCGGATCCGGGAATACTAACTCGAATCAGGGGGACAACACGGGGCGTACTAAGGAGTGTTCTTACAAAGACTTCACGAATGGCAAACCCGATCCTTTCGATGGAAGCGGGGGCGTCATTGCGCTGATGCAATGGTTCGAAAGGACCGAAGCAGTCTTCGAAATCTGTGCTTGTCCTGAAGCGAGCAAGGTCAAGTATGCGACATTCACCTTCACAAGAAAAGGTCTTACTTGGTGGAACGGCAGAGTTAAGTCGCTTACTCATGCAGTGGCTAACTCTATAAGCTGGGAGGATTTAAAAGCATTGATGCTGAAAGAATATTGCCCAAGAGGCGAAGTACAAAAACTGGAAGAGGAACTCTGGAACCACAAAATGTCGGGGACGGATCTCGAAGCTTATACTGCCCGATTCAATGACCTAGCACTCCTCTGTCCCGCAATGGTCACCCCAGAGGAGAAAAAGGTAGAACGATACCTTTGGGGTCTATCATCCCAGATTCATGATAATGTATTGGCCTCAAGACCAACTACCTTCGACAGCGCCAAGGAGTTGGCACAACAACTCATCGACCATCGTGCCAGCCATGACACTACGACAACTACGCCAATTTTTGCTGTTCATGCTACCACAACCCTCACCACGCCAACTCCCCTGAAACAATACGCTGGAACCCTTCCGAAATGTAACAAGTGTAGCTTCCATCACACTGGGGCTTGTAGAGAATTGCATTGCATGAACTGCAATAGGAAGGGGCACACTACCCGTTTTTGTAGGGCACCAGTACGACCCATTAACCAGTTCCCCGACTTTGGAGTAAGCCCAATCAGTTACAAGTGTGGAGAAACGGGGCACTTGAAGAGGAACTGCCCAAGCGCAAGAGATGCCAGTGGTGGTGGAAGGGTGCTTGCGATCACCGAAGGAGAGACCACCCCAGAACTGCCTGCAATTATCAGTACGTGTTTCTAACATCGACGTTTAAATTCTAAATTTCTTTATATGTTAAATCTAGCATCGATTAAAGCATGCATAGTAGTAATGCCAAGGATTAATCTGAGAACATAAACAATAAGAGATTCCAAGGCCGTCATGTGACATCAGGCGGGTTATTCCTCACCATAATCAATTTCTCGTACTGCGAAAAGCTTTTCCCATCTTTCCTCTGAATTCTTGGATCCCCACTCGAAGTGCAAATTTCGGGCCGAAATTCCCTCTAACGGGGGGATGATGTGACAACCGTCAAATTCTGGTCAATTCAAAGTCAAATAAAGTCAACAAGTCAAACCGGTCAACTCAAGTAACCCTTGTGTACTAGGGCTTACGTTATGTATTTACTAAACAACTCGCTATTCTAACGAGAGATCATAAATCGAAAAGTGCGTACATCTAGATCTCCTTAACCTAAGACTGTGGTACTTGGCGAGCCAAGTAGATAAATCAATGTTACATACTCATCGGGAGGGTGTAAGATCCTTAAATAAGGCTTAACAGGGTTTACGGACCTTGCATTGCGAAGCCGAACACTAAAAAAGGTCACCAATGAAACCTCTCTCAATCGTTTTCACTCTATCTCTCTCTATGAGAAATCTCTCCCAAATCTCTCTAAGTATGTGAAATCTCTCCCAAATATCTCTTTGTATGAGAAATCTCTCCAAGCATGTCAAATATCTCCCAAATCTCTCTAAGTATGTGAAATCTCTCCCAAATATCTCTTTGTATGAGAAATATCTCCAAGCATGTCAAATCTCTCCCAAATCTCTCTAAGTATGTGAAATCTCTCCCAAATTTCTCTCAAAAGTTTCCGTAACTTTTTGAAGTCATTCGGGTCATTCCGACCCTTAACCGGGTAAAAAACGGCTTAAAACGGAGCAAAAAACGGACAAAAAGGGCTTAAGGACCCGAAACCTCTCTTAGGACCCGAAGCCTCTCTTAGGACCCGAAAGTCCTCTTAGGGACCGAAACCAAGAAGACCCGAACCCGAAGGTCCTCTTAGGGCCGAACCTCGCTCAAGGGAACCGAACCCGAAGGGTCCTTTCGGGCCCGAACCTCGCATGCCACACCCGAACCCGAACCTTCGGTCCAATTCGGATTCTGATGTCTTCGGACCGAGCCTTCGCTTCTCGCTTCCTCGCCTCCCTTCATTTCAGACCTAGCCTCAGGAGGACCGAACCTCCGACCCCTTTCCGAGAAGCCTCGCTGGAAGTGCTTTTCTTCCCGGTTTTCGACTACGACTTCATTTTAGCTTCGTTTTTAATTGTTTTAATGTGGGATTTTCACCCAAAACTTTATTTTAACATATAAGGACCCATAATTATTAAATTATCACGTTTTTAAGGATAAAACCTTATCCAAAAGAGTGGGTGAAGTACAAAGGTGGAGTGTTGACTTTCCATTATTTTATGACACAAGCAACCTCCCATACCCACTCCATGTCACTATTCCCCATCAGCCCTTACCTAGTCACTTCATTGTACTTTTCCCACCTTTTTCCAACCACACAATTGGTCAAAGGCTAGAAAAGTCTCCTCTCTCCTCACTTCTCTCATTTTCTCTCTTTTCACCAAAAAGATCAAACTCTTTTCTCTCTCACTTCCTCTCTCTAGAATTCGAGATTCAAGGGCTGATCTTGGTTTTTTCCTCCACATTTGGTAAGCAAAATCCATTCTCTTTATGATTATTTCACTTCTTTCTACTCAAATCATGGATATCTTACACAAACTACTCCATCATAATTATGTTAGATCTTCGAATCTTCAAGTGATTCTTCAAGTGTTCTTGGGTTGAACACTTCTCTTCTTCAACACTCATCTTCTGAAATCACTCAAGGTGAGTTCATACCCCTACATTTTCATGTTTTCTCAAGTTTTTAGGGGGGAATACAAGTTAAAACACCAAGAACATAACTAAACTTTTCTAACAGCCTTCATCAGAAAAGTTCAACTCCATTCACTGACTGTTTTGGCCAACTTAAACATTTTTGTTTTCAAAACTGTTTTAGGTGTAATTAGTTCCAGTTCTTATCTTTAAAATGACTACTTGCACATCGCCATACGATTTTTCTACAATTTATGGTGATTTTTACAAAACCGCCTATCATTTCAAACATCAACCCGGACCAGTCTGTGATTATGGACTTTTTCACACAAGTAAGAGGTCATTAAAATTTATAATAAAAATTATGAACAAACTAGACTCATTTTACAAACTCTCAGAATTTACGGATTCTGATTTGCACCTTTAATTATTTTTCTATGAATTTTCTAAAAACAGAATAGAAATGGAAATACTAGAAAAATGTTTTCAATTACATTTACACCTTGTAACTTGTTGAGCAAGGTGTGTACCTTCATGTGATGATATGTTATTACCATATATGTCATCTTGTCTTATTATATAGACATACATCAGAAAACAAATGGATTCTTACCTCCATAAGTACAGTAAATATAGAAATGGCATTACAAGGCTATATCCATTAAAATACAAACATTGGTAAACTATGAAAAGTATAGCTTATGCTCACTACCCAAACAAATATTTAATAAACTATAATAGGTATAGTTTAGGGTTCATTTACATAACAAACACATTATTAAAGGTATTACACATACAAAATGGTTATTACCACTATGAATAATTATGATAAACTATAATAAGTATAGTTAAACCCATTATACCCCCACAAACGAACACGCTAGTTATAAATCGGTATAGTATGGCATATATATATTACAAACAAAGTGATAAACTATAATAGGTATAGTTTATGTTTCATCTACACTACGAACTTAATTACAAGAAAGGAATTCACCATCACCACCACTTTTGATAAGCTATAATATGCATAGTTCATGTTCACTACCACTATCACTATTTGATGAACTATGATATGTATAGGTTATATTCACCATCGCCACCACTTTTGGTAAACTATAATATGCATAATTCATATTCACTAGTCACTATCACTATCCGATGAACTATGATATGTATAGTTTATGTTCGCAGCCACTATTACTATTTCGTACACTACACTAGGATTGGTTCCGTTTTTTTTTGGATTTAAGTCCACATTCAATTTCGCATTGTTAGTTTTCTACTATAATTTCTAAGTGTATATGCTAGAGTTAAATAGAACCTAGTCGTGATTGGCTTACAATTGGTGGTTCCGCCTCATCTCCTGTTCCTCGTTGGGTTGTGGACCTAGGGCAGACCCATTACATTCGACGTTTTATCTAACTTTAATTTTATATAACTTATATACACAAGGAAATTATAGAAGGAATCTATAGGGAATTCTAGGATGCACTAATTCATAACATAGAAACTTACATTTCACATTTTGAGGAAAAGTACCAGGTCTTCATTTAAATGGAGTACATTCCAAAGTACCGGGTTCACATAGAATAGTTATTATGATATTAAAACTATATTTCATCTAGAATTGTTAGACTTCAACCATAACCGCTGAGCGTATATGCTTGAGTCATATAAGAATTTAGTCTTGATTGGCTTAGAATTGGTGGGGCCCGCCTCATCTCCTGTTCCTCGTTTGGTTGTGGACCTAGGGCAGACCCACTATATTCAACGTTTTATCAACTTAAATCTTATATAACTTATATACACTGGACGATTATAGGAGAAGTCTACGGGTCATTCTAGGGTTCATTAACACATCATATAGGAATATTCTATTCATACTTCATTAAGAAAATATTGGATTTTCTGGAAATCAAACTCTACCGATTTTACAAGGAAAACGGTTTCTACTTCAAACAAAACTCTTATGAACTCACCACCTTAATTGTTGACACTTTTTCAAAACTACTTGTATTCTCAGGAAATCAGTGAAACAGGAAAAACTTTAGCGCCTTGAGGATGGGACGTTAAACCGTCAACAATTTACTTTTGTCATTATAATGTAATTGATTTTGAAACATGTAAACATATACTTTGGTGCAAATTTTTCAATTATAATTATGATGGTTGTATTTCCTTTGAGCACTATTATATACGTTGGTGTGATACTGTACATGAAGTCCTCCACCCCCGGACGTTTCCGCCATCCTTGGTTTGGGGGTGTGACACTTTGGGATTACACTCCGATATTAATTTATGATTACACGTTTGATTATTTCTACTTTGGTTTTGACATGACATGATATTACGGATGTTTTATTACACTGTTGGTTTTATAATGACGTATTTAAAAATTAAATTTTCGGCCTGTATTTTTGGGATGTTACAAGTTGTGAGTCACATGTACAACTTGTATTCTTCCCTTTTTTTCCCTTAAATATATGTTTGTAGAGCTTCGATTATTTATTCTTTTGGTTCTTATAAAAGTATACGATAACATTTTCAACATAAAGATACATCATGGTGAGCTGTTCATATCGTTCCCCAAAAGAACACACATGAATGATGAATGGTCATGTAAACTATTTTGATGTAATCTAATCTTCATATGTTGATAAATTTCTTAAAAATATACTACCAGTTAATGTAAACCAAACTTGAATGATGTCGCTCAAAAACATGGAAAACAAAATTGATTGATACAACCCAAATATTAGTCGTATGTCGATAGCATTTTGACTGAGGCGACACTTGTTGTAACACCTAATTATCTATAAAAAAATCGTATACTATGGTTGCTATAAACTTTATGATATGTAGTCATTCATCAAAATGTAGTTTAACAAAAACATCAAATGTTAGATTTGGGGTTTCGAATATCAGTATAATCTACTTAGATAATCCAAAGGTCATGTATGAGAAACAGTTTCCAAAATCTTGATTTTGGTCCAATCGCTTGGGGTATCACGAAATCTGATTTGGGATAATCCAAGAAAAAATCAAATTGGAATGCATTCCTATTCCAAAATTTGAAATACAAAAATTATCTTTCAGTTGAATGTGTTTTCAATAGACAAAAGTGCAAAGAGAAGAATCGGTTTTCGTTGTCATCTTCTACAACATTCTAATATATTATATAGATATAGAAGATGACGTTTTTTAAGAGTGAAAATGACACCCCAAGGAATGGACACGAATTTGGGTTTTTAGGCTAGAAAATCTAGTTGGGAACATCTTTTCTGTATATGGATTATTTTTCGGGCTTTGCCTGTTAAACCACACTAGGGGTGTTGTCTGTAGAACTCGTCAGGGAAGATGCCCCTTCGAACCCCACCAGGTTGTACTTTTATTTAATTCTTGAAAGTATGCAATGAAAGATAATGGCTTATGTTTTATACAAATTAATAGGGAATAGTACGTGTATGTGTGTGTGTGTGTGAGAGAGAGAGAGAAAAGAGAAATGAAGCTAATGACTAGTTAGCTTTTATTGCACACATATCCTAAGGGATGTCAAATAACTATTAAGTAAAAGGAAGAATTCCTAAATAACATTAAACTTTGTAACCAAGCCAACAACTCTCCCTACAAGAAGGAATTCGTATCACACCGTCTAACGAAACTCCACATTGAGATCTCTCTCAAATGACATATATGAAAAACATGGTGGTAGATCAAATCAACAAAACGACACCGAATATGAACATTCAAACTCAAGTTACTCAAAAATATTTTTCAAGTATTACAAATGCATCAAAAATTTTTAACAATGTCAAACCGCTCGTGCTAGAATGGTCTTTATACCATAATGTATAACATGCTCCCAAATACACTAACGAACTAACCTGATATCTTGCTCCAAATAAGATCATGCCACATTAGAGATGTTGCGTTAAAGAAGTAAAAACATCAAACTGCATGTCATGAAGCTTAAACATCTTCCGACCAAAAAATTGTAGAGCAACACAAATACTATATGGTGTTAAATACGCCAAAAAGACCTTATGCATTCAAATGCTTAAACAAGTCGAACAGTCTTCAAAAATATCTTCATCTAACGAGTGAGAGGATCCCGTGATCCCAAAACTTCCAAAACCAAAAACCCTATAAAAGTATGTAGTACCTACCAAAATTTATGGATAATCCAAAGAAAAATCCATAATACATGCGATAACTGAAAGTGCAATAGCCTGAGACTCTAAAATAGTGTAATTCACAATGCAATTTTATGGACTATGGACAATTCCAAACATCCATCTACTCTAGAAAAGTCAATATGAATGTTTCTTCTAAATGATTCTAATATATCAACATAATCAACTTGAGATAGTAATACTCTCATCTTATTATAATAGAAACATAATCTCACGATCTAAATATAGAAGCTTATACTTCTTATATAAACTTTGGAAGAAAATACATATAACCTGATGCATGTCTAGGATGAAAATCACTTTATGTAGGAAGGTTTATAGCAATGAAAACTATTAAAATGAAGGCAACTATGTGATGTGAAAGCGAGAACAAAATCGATTAGAATAAATATGTTAAGGTTGGGTTTTTGATTTTTTGGAAAGAAGATTCGAATAACACTATCGATAAAAGATGTCGAACACAATAAGAAAATTGGAAAAATAAGAAAAACCAAAAATATAAAGATTTGGTGGAAAGAAGACTCTAATAACACTTTTAATATGAAAGAGTATGTATGGCGCCATATCGGGTATAACCAAATGTTGCATACTCCATTCTCGATCAAAGTAATGCATAACTCACAAAAACCCTAGTTTTTCCCTCAAACGCTAATGATGGTGTGTTGACATATACAAGCATAAATAGGGCATATCGATGTCGAACGTTCTTATGGTAAGAGATGTTTTTTTCTATGTTCTTCAACATTGAAAACGATTACTGAAACAATATCTCTTTTTATTTTGAAGATGGTACTCAAACAATTTTTAATCTACAATACAAGTTGTACTGTAGAGGGGAGTTTACATAATTTCCTATGAGAAAATACATCAAGGGTAAGCAAAAATATACAAACTTGGTCGACATTAACTTATTATTAATCCACGACATTGATGAAATGATGGAGGAATTAGGGTGTGTTGAAGAAGGCAAGCTTATGTATTCTCACGTTAAACAACTATTTGTGGATATAGATTTTGGGTTTCTTGTTGTGGGATGTGATCAAGATGTAAACCAATTGAGGTCATACATTGCCAAACATAAGCTAATAGAAGTTTATACAAAGGTTTAACATACCACAATGCATACACATTACATGTACCCTAACCCATCAAAAATTAAGATATAAGAAATAATTGAACCCGCTTCTTGTTCTAGAAGACTGTTTCTAAAATGGACTGATACAACCACAAGGGATAGTGTTCCTAAACTCCCCATGTTTATGTAAATTAAGCTAGTATATATCAAAGTCTTGTTTCATTGATTGAACGAATTGGTGACCACAGTCTTGTTTCTTTAACGAAACTTATTGTAGAACTCCTAGTAGTTATGTTTTTGAACCAAGTATGGAACCCCCTAGTGAACCTATTTTTGAACCTATTATAGGACCTCTTATGTTGTGAAACCCCTTAGTTGTGGGACAAGGAGTTTAAGGATTATATATGGACATGTGCAACATTAACCATTATCCTTCAATTCAACAATTCCATAGGTGAACTAAAACAATTGAACAAGGATAGATATGGGTAGCATAAAGCCATTCCACCCAAGCATTGGTCCATGCCTCACTTCACATGTTAGTCATAGATAACATTAAAAAAAATACTTAATTTTTAAGTTCATATGCATATGATAAATCGTAAGTATTTAGAAAGAGTACAATGTGAGGCATCATTAAACAACATATGAGACTCATTGAATTTCACGCTTGTAAAGGGCCTTGATAAAACAATTATCACTTGCTTGGAGTTATTCGGGAGTATTTAATGAAAAAACTTGTCATTGTCTAAAAGAGAATTGAAAAAACTTGTGGCTCATTAGCTCCTACATCCACCTTTAGAAAAGATCAAAACTGAAGCGGTAGAGTATAAGGTTGTGTTTTGTGGCGATGGAAAGTAATGGGTAACATGCCAAGCTATGGACCAATGTGTGGTTGACATGGGACAACAAACATGTGCATGTAGCAAATAAGATGTCATCGGCATGCCTTTCAAGCATACTATTACATCTATATGGGACGTGATGCTGAAAAATAGGAATGTTTGGATGCCTAAAACATGAGTTCACCACGGTTAAAGACATGTAAGGAGATGCATGCCTTTAAATTAGATCAACTAATAGGGATGAGCATGTGGGAAAAAAGACCTTACCCAACCATGTTATTGCCACCAAAGCATCATGTGCCTATTGGTAGCCTAAAAAAGAAAACGAAAAATAGTTGCTACAGAGGATGATGGTGATAGTGTGTCTATAAGGTCCAAATCATTTACATGCTCAAAGTGTGGAAATATTGAGCATAACTAAAGGATCTGTAAAGGGCAATCAGTAGTTGGATCCTAGGCTAGGAGTAGTGGTGTGGGTAGAAGGGAAAAAAATGCAATGGTTTAATGTTTGTGGTAATAGTTAAGTAATATGTGCTACTAGTTTCAGTATGTTGATGGTTATTTTGAACAATGTTGAATGGTTTTTAAGTAAAAATGGTATGGATGAATAGTTTATTTGGTTATGAATGCGTTTTTGTGTTATTGACAAATACTAGTATGAATGAATGGTACATTTGATATGTCTTTGAATGAATGTTACAATCGTATAACCAACGGTGTTTTGCGAAATTGACAACCACCATCACAACTTATTAAATATCCAACATAATTGACAAAAGTAACAATACAATATGACAATTGGTAATTTAACAACCACCGTTGTTTCATTAAATATCCAAAAGATGATATACAAGAATGACACAATCAAAATCCAAATAAATGGAAAAAGATGACCCATGTAGCTTTACTCTAAAGTTATTTAGAGCTATTGGTGATTTATTAAGTGTGTTGGTTTGAAATTTTCTATTTGTGTCATATTTTGTTTTTCTAACGATGATGTACTTTTTTTGTATGAAAGGAAGTTAGGAATGGATTATTAACATAACTTTATGTGTTAAATAGATTAACCGATTTACGAATCGTGAAAATATGTAGCTTACTGAACATATTTGACTGACTTTATAAATGATTTGGGAATGGTAGTTGATGGGTCATGGGACCACTCGTATCGATTTACAACTGTTCCAAAACATCAGTGTTTGTTTAGGTAGACTAGAAGCGGTCCACTGATTTTATATTCTTTTTTGGAAGAAGATATGATGAAAATACACCATTCATATAATTCTTCACTGCCGATTCAAGTATTCACTACAAACCGAATGGTTATCAAAGTTTGTTACGTTGTGATGAAATTTATGCAGATATTATTATTTTTTGCCAATTATACAAATTTAAAAAGTCGTTATTCATGATTAAAAATCAAGACAGATTTATTTTATAATAATATCGCCCATACATTATAGAAAAAAAGGTCGGAGCTAGTGGCGAATTATTTAAGTGTAAAGGTGTCCATGATGGATGTGATGGAACATAGACTATGATAGGTGATATGGAATTATTATATGTCAAAAAAGTAAAAACAAGCCGCCGGTAGTTGGACGTTTTTTTGTCTCATCCCGTAGAAATAAATCAAAACGGGTCGGATTATAGTCGTATATGTTTTCATCATTTTTTTAATGATCACCAAAAATTCAAAGTCATTTAAAATTATTGGCATTGAAATTATGATTCAGACAACAATAAGTCAAGTCTTTTAAATTTTTTGGTATTGAAATAATGATTCAAAAAATATCGAGTGCACATTTTAGGCACAAAGTTGCTTATTATTTTTATACGTTGAGTTGTAATATTATTAACTTTCAAACTCGACCTTTTAAGCATTCATCACCAGACCAAAGTGTTTTCAAGCAAAAAAAAAACAGGATGACATCTTTCCAATAAAGCTGCACCAAAATACCACTTCCTTCACAAATGTGTTTTTTTAAGTTTTAACCTTCAAGTTCATTTCCCCCCTCATAACAAGACCATAAAATAAAAACTTAAAAATTCAAAATAAAGATGATGCAGCACCCATCAGGTCACCCCTCTCCTTTGACACCAGATTAAGCATCGGCAAATCTGAAATCCATATAATATAAATTGTAAATTTCAATTTCCCAACACAAATAAGTCGTAAAAAAAAAAGATTAAAATTCAAAACTTTACCCCAACTCAGAGAGTTTCATGTGGGACACTGCATAATCAGCAAAGAATGCATCCTCATCCTGTTTCATAAAATATAACAAAACAGTCAAATAAGCATATCCAATTTTACACAACAGCAGTAGATAAAGATGGAAGTGATTTAAGAGGAAATGTACTCACAGCAGCATATTTCTCAACAAGAGGTCGGAATACAGGGTCATCAAGAAGAGCCTTGTCAGTAGGCAGCTTCAAAAGCCCTTCTTTCTCACCAGCAAGAAGTTCTCTGTTATATGAAACATTATATTCAGTAATTATAATAAATAAAACCAACAGCAAAAACACTAAAAACGACTAAAATCTCTCTCACGTGAAGTAGCTGTTGTCAAAGATAAGAGGATTTGGGGTCCATGGTCCTTCAAATCCAGATCTTTCCTTGTGTGCAGCTCCAAGAGTATGACCACCAGAAAGAGTCACAATGTCAATGTCTTCAAGACCCATGGTTTCAACAAATACTTGCCTCAAATGGTCGTTACCCTTGGTTGCATCAGGAAGACGACCTTCAACTGGGGGCTCTTCTTTGTCCTGAAAACATATATATGAATACAGTTAACCACTTGACTAAAGTAAACAAATAGATGTTCATTAGTTAGCATATGTGGGTGAAAAAGAGCTAACCTCTCTTCCTGGATGGAAGGGAACATCAGGGCCTCCGGTAACTTCAACAGCAACAACACCAGCCAACTAAATCACGAGATTATGACTATTTCAGGCAAAGAAAAATTACTTGAGACAAAAGGGAAATGACTATACGAACAGAAGGAATGCTTACCTGATAGAAATCACCATATGAGATGATGGGGAACTGTTCCTTGATAGGCTCGAGTAGTCTGACAGCGATGTCAAGACCGTTGTTGGCAGCATGGCCTAGCTCGACTTTGTTCTTCATGGTACCAAAAGGACCTCCGGTTTTTGTCTTCACATCATAGGTACCAGCAGAGTGCCATCTGTAACACAAAACATCAGTGTCCATGTACAGATCGCAGTACTAGTTACAGAACTGAGCTACGTTTAGGATGAAAAACCATCGCAACTGGTAAATATGAACTAAATACTCTTAGAAGGTTTTCTAGATGATCATCGCAGACATGCAAGCGAGTTCTAAACGAATAACAAAATGACAAATGTTTTCTAATTAGAATCATCGGAAAACTAGTGTCTACAAGAAAATCAGCACAACAGATGCATAAAAATGATTCTGATTAATATACAAATAGGAAAGCAGATCTTACGCAAGACGGAGCATCAAAGGAGCACATTTCTTGTCAGCAATAAATCCTCTGAGCTTCCTCCTGGCCTTTTCAACAGCCTTCTGGTACTCATCGCTAACAGTTGGATAGCACTTCCCCATGGAATCGAAACCTGAGCTAGCGTTCAATAAAAAAAGTATGAGTATCAGATTGGATGAATTAGGTGTATTCCGCAACACACACTCAAAAGCAAACAAACACGACTCAACATCAATCTTCGCATCGGATCATCCGATAAACGAAAACTATACACCTAAATGCTCATCATCATATAAAACTAACGATGATCGGGTCTAAAAACAACACTTCCACTTATTCAATTATCATGAACAAAAAATCACTTCGATCGCCGACGCAGATTTCACAATTCGACAACGATCAAGCTAAACCAAACAAACTTGCACTCACTCACAGCAAAGTGGAACTGAATCTGTGAAAATCCTAAGTCAGAGCATGTAAAACACTAGCTCAAGCAGTACACATTCGCCGATCACACAACTAATTACTTACACTAGAAACGCAAACAAAATCAGATGTATAAATGCTGCGTACCAAATCCAAAATCAATAACACAATGTAGAGTTTAATGAACAGTAAAAATCTCATAAACAGACGATCGAAGATCATAATCACGATTCAAACAGGACTAACAAACCTAACAAGCTTTCTGTTTAACTAAAAACTTAGATCCGTGAGCAAAATTACTAACCTTTTGAAAATCGGACGATAAGATAATCAAGTATGAGCGACGAGAAACCCTAGGATGACCGGACGAGTGTTATATGAGTGGGCACGAGGGAGCCACAAGCACTGCCATTTTATAGGGGATGCTTGAAGGAAAATAGAAGTTTCGAGCATCTTTTTTCGTGGCCGTTGGATCTGTGTAATCTGTGGTCAAGCAGTAATCGACGGACGGATTTATTTAGATGGGGTTTGGTGGAAATTGTGGAAATGAAATCATATTTTGGTGTGGAAAGTAACGTACTTTTCATTTACTATGAGGCTTATACGAAATGACTAAAATATCCTTGTGTGTTCGTGAATCGTGATCGTAGGGCGTCGTGCAGTGCACTAAAACACCGTGCGGCCGCATGCATGTCAATATTATTAAAAAAAGAATTTACATAAAATAATCATATATTTATTCTTGCGGACGGTCATGTGATTTAAAAACTATTGTCATATGATTTTTATTCGTAAGATAGACAAAATAATGTTTTTGGTATATCAAATCATTTTGGAACTTTAATGGAGGCTAATATTATCACAGACCATAGCTTCAAAATACAATTTACCTGAATAATCGTTGTGTGAACGATACTATTTTAAACGAGTCGTAACAAATGTTGACTAATATCACGAATTCACGAATCACGATCCATGCCAATGTTATTGATAAATAAAAGTAATAAAAACTATTAAAGTATAAAAATAATGATATTTATTTACTAAATAGTTCGTATTAATAATTTGTACTTTAAGACGTTGTATTATATTAACCATATAAAACAAAAAATTATTATATACGAGTTAGTTCATTTTATTTACAATTATTGTTAGATATATCAAGTTAGTATTATTTAAAAGAGTTACAACTTGGACAAAATAATTATAGTTTGAGTAGGGATAGAAAAGATTAAAAGGTAGATATTATTAAATTTTTTTGAAAGAAATAAAGATATATCATGCCTTTTTTACAATCGACATGTGAAATTCATCATTTCATCTATTAATAATCATTTAACATAAATAATCATTAATCGTTAATCGTTAATAAATTTCTAACGAGGTAAGATAACAAGCTTATTGTTTGTATATTAACTATCATGATCATGATCTAGAATTTCACTTAAAGTTATATAAATATACTATGTATATTCTTATTTAAACAGGGGATCATGGCATGGGTTATGTCATGTGCTTTTCCCAATGTCACAAAAGGGTATATATGTCATTTTACAGTTCAACGTCGGGGTTCTATAGTGTGAACGCATTGCAAAGTGAAAAGATCCGTTCGTAAAATGATGGTAAGTAACACCATAAAAAATGTCACAGACCAATAAGAACGGATCAGCAACCTGTCTGTGAGGCTAAGAAAATGACCATACTCGTGAGATTAGAGAACTTTTCATGCTTTTTGTGGACCAAGACATTTAAAACCAATTTTTGTAAAACATGTAAACAAACAAGGATTACAGGCCGGGACGACGACCCAAACCGGTTTAAATCAAGGTATATATTTGGTCAAAAACGGGGCGCCAAACCGTCCGGCTTCTCCTTGGTCTACGAAGGAGAGCATCCGAATCAAAAAAATTGTATAATAATTTTACTATTTTATACGTCGGCATTAAAATCCTACTATATAGTTAATCCTATTTATTATATAGTTAAAACAAATATGAAGTGTTAATTAACAAGACCAACCAAAAGGCTTCTAGCCAGTGATACCGGGTGTTGCCCTCCCTCTTAGAAGTTGAGGGTTTAAGTCTCATTGAAGACATAGATGATATTAGGAGTAGTGTAGATTGTCGTTCTAAAAAAAAATTAATAAGAACAAATCTTATGAAAATCATTGTACTTTAAAAAAATATAGAGAGAGAGAGAGAGAGAAAATAAATAGACTAACCACTTTTGTATTGGTTTTTATAAAAAATAACCAATCATCTTATCCGAAATTGGGTCGTCCTGACAACCATTTCAAACTGTGAATCTGGCCTGGCCCATTCAACACATTTCAGAATTCCCATTACAGCTCAATCCAACGTGTTCTGGAGCACAAACTACAAAAACTTTATTCCGGAATATCTACACATTTCGGACTAAATAATCAAAGAAGCCATGGCACACGATTCCGATGATTTGAAAGTTTTACGTGTAAGTTCTTGACTCTTTTTCGTTGTTTAATTTTATCCGAAACACGAAGAACAGTCTCGGAACACGAAGAACACATTCTGGACATTTGGACTATTGTTCTAGACTATTGTAGACTATTGTTGATGTGTTGGGGCAAACTTTAGTTTAGATAATATCTTAGGCTATTATACATTGAAATTTGGTATTTAGGAACACACAAAAGCAATTCCGAACATGTCCAAATGTCCAGAATGTGAAGAACCATTTTGAAACACCAAGAACATGTTCGGAATGTGCAAAACAATTATCGTTTAAACTTCTGAATTACCTTAAAATTAATTTGTTTGGTTTTATTTACAGCATGACAAGATTTTTGATGCATTAGTTACACTATCTTGCAAACCAGCTATTGATGTAGATATTCTTGCGAAACTCATGGACAGACCGTCACACGAGACTATGTTCTAAAATACTTGTTTTGTAGGTAGTTCGATATCCATGTGGGGTAGAAGATGATCCTTACTTCTACATTACATGTTTTGCATAGAAGTTGTGACAGACATTCGAAGCGAAGTAGAGGAAATAGCTTTTGAGATCGATAGGTACGAGCTGAATTTCGGGAAGAGAGAATTATGTATTGTCACCGACTTCCAGTTTGGTGAATATTTTGGTGCCTCTGATTCCGTCCAGGCCTTCCAATCCCATATATTTCGTATGGTTAATAAGAATGACTCCGTCAAATTAAAAAAATATCATTGATGTGTTTGATGGAGCGTTTAATGAGTTATCGAATGAGAATGTGGTCCGAGTATGTATTCTATATCTGTTAGAGAAGAGTTTCAATGGGCGGTTGTCTCGTCAATCTATGAAAGATGAGACTTTGGATTTGGTATCCAACCTTGATGAATTCAACGGGTATCGTGTCACAAAATTATAATTATCATTGCTAATGTTTTTTACAAAATTAAGTGTGCATTTTTTATGTCGTAAGTATCTGTGGGGGGAGGGACAATTTGGGATCGATTGTACGGGTGACAATGGGTTTGATTGGGTCATAAACAATTTGACCTATTTAATTAAACGGGTTGAAAATCTCTACCCAACCCAACATGTTTAAGTAAATGGGTTGGAAATTTCCAACCCAACCCGACATTTTTAGTAAATTGGTTGAAATCGGGTTGACATGTTTATTGTTTTTCCAACCCAACCTATTTACTAAAAATGTTAAACCCAGGTTGACGTGTTGAAATTTTCACAAAAAAAACCCTTATAAATCAAATATTCCATCAAATAAAAATACATACAATTTAAAAGTTATAATAATTGTTTAAGTTTGAAAATTATACAAAAATAAATTTATAGGCTCGTAACACTAACACAAATAAGGGTTTAGAACCATGAAAAAAATTATAAATATTTAATTTCTAAATTCTAGACAAATCAACTATCACTTTACCAACTCGAATTCCAGTAACGGTTACTGACCCATGGTTTTTGATAAATAAAAAATAATCAAAATATAATAATGAACTAAATAATAATACCAAATAAATATAAATTAAAAATATTAAACGGGTTGGCGGGTTGTAAATGGGTTAGGAATTTCAACCCTAACTAAACTTATTGGGTTAACCCATTTAATTAAATGAGTTCAAAATCCCAACTCAACCTGTTATTTATTGGGTTGGGTTTAGGTTGGATTGGCGGGTTTGGGTTGGATTGCCACCCTTAATCGATTGTACTCTCAGTTATGCACTGTATTCAATAAGGTTTAGAACCATATATACATCATGTTGAATCAAAATATACACAACCTCAAAAACGGCGCACACCTTATGTAACGTCCCAAAAATACACGATAAATTTTTTCGTTTTTAACTTAAAATAATTCATTGTTTTCAAACAAAAACTGAATCAATTCAAGTGTCAGATACAAATATTCTCAAGATTAGGGTAACATAAAATTTCCGAAAACATATCATCGAAGGATGTGTACGATCACACATCTGCCTTGCCACGGTCATCTGAAGTACCTGAAACAATAAACTGAAATTGTAAGTCAAAGCTTAGTGAGTTCTCCAAAGTACCACCACACAATATAACATATACAACATTGCATGTTGGGTCCAATCAATCATTGGACTGGAAAACCCCCGACTCAATCAGTCATCGGATTGGAATGCCAATATACGACAGGTCCGCTCATTCATCGGACTGGAATGCCAATATACGATGGGTCTGCTAAGTCATTGGACTGGAATACCCTCGGGTCCACTCGGTTGTCGAAATGGAATACCCTCGGTCTATTGCTCACGCACATAGCAGTAAAGCCTCAACCCAAAACCAAAACATATTGGCATATACATAACATATAACTATAACCAATTAACAGGAAAACAAGTAGATCTACAGATCACTACCGCATAGCAATATCATATATATAGCAGGACTCAATTCTAACATTTTAATATAACATAGCAGTAAAGCCTCAACCCAAAACTAAAACATATCGGCATATACATAACATATATCATATAACCAGTTAATAGGAAAACAAGTAGATCTACGGATCACTACCGCATAGCAATATCATATATACCAGGACTCAATTCTAACATTTTAATATAACATAGCAACATCCTCTAACCAGGATACATGATTCATTGGGCCAATGTTTTGACATGTGCTCAGGCCGTCGGGTCTTCCTTGTTGGTTCTGGGTCGGAGGTCTGGAGGTGGTGCCGTCAACAGGTTTTTGGGTAGATACCTAAGCATACATCACAACAAAGTCGTTACACTTACCCCAAGGACTGTTTCCTGGGAGCAAGCTCCGACGATCAAGTTAGACCGGTAGTAAAGAAGAGACGGTTCTTCCTATCCGGAGAGAACCACCTTGGTGTTGTGGAGGGTATGTTTTGCCATGGCAGTTGGTTAGAGGCTAAGAGACTAAGGGGAAGTCCCCACAGTTTAGATCTAGGTTTTTTAAGATGCCCCCTCCCCCTCTCAAGGAGGAGGACTTATTCTATTTATAGGGGACAATTAGTTCAAGGGAGAATTAGGTCAGAACTTTGGCCAGCCCAACTTGGGGCCATCTATCAATAAAGTTGTACCAAGCCTCCTAAGGTTACCATGCAAGCGTTCGGAGGCCGCCAGACGCGGGCGCTAGACAAGGGCTGGCAGGTGAGCGCCAGGAGAGTGGCAAGCACGGCTGGCACACCAAGTCTTGACGTCTGGACCATGTAAATGGACCATACGTTAAAATGTCCCCCCCCCAGTCCGATGTGATTAGTGAGCGGCCAATGACATTGGACTGGATATAGTCAAAGCAATAATGCATTAAAGAGATAAAAGGAACGATCAAACCTTTACCACAATAGACATGGTGTTGCGTAATGGGCTTATGCAGCACTAGCTGGATTGATACTCCTTTCTCCTCCTGAGTTTGATTTGATCGATGCAATGCAATGTAGTTGTTGTTGATAATGTGATGCAATACAAGGTTGCTAATGACGTTATGCAAAGCAAGGATGCTACTAATGCTATGTAGAGTCGAGATGCTATATGATAATGGTGTCGATAATATGTTAGGCCAAGGTAGTTATGAAGCACGAACTCACCATACAGTTTCTGAAATTGTTATTTGGCGTAGTTGTTGTATCAAGCTTCGAAGTTCGTAAAGCAACTATGACGTACTCAATCCATGATTCCTGCCTCCTAGTCACGCCTGAAAATTGTCCATAAAAACACCGCTGAGGAAAATGTGCATGCTTCGGTGATGGGGGACGAGGTCTGCGGCTAGCGCCGGGTAGCTGGTTATATTTCTATGCCCATGGGGAAACTTTGGGTGACTGGTCAACAATGCACATTTCGCGAGTCCCCTGTAAATGCTTTTCAGACCGAGCTTTGTTATGTGACTGTGATGTGTGAGGTTCCTTAGAGATTTCTCAGACTTAACTTTGGATGTCTAGGCCGACAGCACTTGTGCTTTGCTTAATCTGTGAGTTTCTCACAACTTTGTCTTGAAAACGTGTACTTAGTAATTAAGAGCGGATTCTCAGGCTTGATGGTATGGCTCTGACCGTCGCACATTAGAGCAGTTATCCAAAGAGAAGACACGATCAAATTATAATTTGGTTCAAATTTTCGGTCATGATTGCTTCAAAACGCTTCGTGGAGTAGAAGTAGTAGTGTACTGCTCCCCCATTCCTTTTTTTTTCTTCAAAAACTGAGTGGGTTGGGCTGTAGCACTTATTCTGAAAGCGTATCTTGTTTAGCATGGTCGTGGCGCGTGAACGCTTTGGGCGAGGTTGATTTTTTTCTTGCAGAGTTAGTGGGTTGTTTGTTGTCTTAAACTTTCTTGCTTTGGTCCTGGACGGTTTTTGACATCCCCAATTTCACGGCCAGAAAAGACCAATTTGTTTATGCTTGTTTTTAAAATCAGAGTAATCTTTTAAAGAAAACAGTTGTGAAATTTGTTCCCAAAACAAAATATGATAATAATTTATCAAAGCATTTCTTTAGAGAAATGTATTTCCATTAAATAACAAAATCTCGGGATGTCATGTTTCGATACAGACCAAAAGCATAAACAGCAAAAATAGACCTTACAACAGTCATTTATAACTACTGATTTATAATCCAAAATCTCTCGTTAAGTCCACCAACTTATACTCTTGTGCCATTACTTGTAATGCAAAGAAAACTGAGTGGGTCAGGCTTGGGAGCCTGGTGAGCATATAGGGTTTTCGATCCACGATAATATAATTATTATATTCAACCATTAAACAATCAACCTAATTACCCATCACCACTATCTTCTTTATTTCTTAGGATTTTACTCTAAGAATTCAACTACCCGCCATTCATTCATTCCTAAGGATTGACCTAAGGAATTGACATAAAATCTATTGCTACATAAGGCACATCTACCAACATCATCCTTTAAGCGTCTCTGCCAGGATTACGTCATACACTATGAGGCGCGAGTGCCAGGTTTATGACATTCTCTTTTAGGCGCATCTGCTGACATTATCCTATAAGCGCATCTGCTAGGATTATCCTATAAGCGCATCTGCTAGTATTATGACATTCTCTATTTGGTGCATCTACCAATATTATTCTCAAGCGCATCTACTAGTATTATGACATTCTCTATTTGGTGCATCTACCAATATTATTCTTTAAGCATCTTACATACCTCGTCATTTACCTCATCATTTTATCACATACCAACTATCTTATCTACCCATGTTCTACCCAACATATTAGTAGATATAAAATACATATACGGTTTAACTCATTTAAAAACCATATAAAACATCCATTCCACACTCATTTCAAATAAACAACAATATATACACATAACACGTATTTCAAAGCAAATACTTCATATTTATGTGTTAGAAGAAAGTAACCACACACTCACTTGATCAGAAGATGATTGGACAGCACTACGGCTTGTAGAAGTAGTATTTTTCGGTAGATCTGGAAGATCTTCACAAAAATTGGATTCTTGGGGGTAAAGTTTTGGCTCGGGAATCGTACTTCTCGGGATCTTCGGGGCTTCGGTACTTGCTTCGGGGCTCGGGATTAATATCGGGGCTTCGGGATATTTCTTGCACGAAAAACAAGGCAAAACGCAATAGAAAGAAGAGAAATGGAGCAAAGAACTCGGCAGCCTCAAGCGGTTTTTAGCCGAAACAATCTAAACGAGAATCAAAAATCGTGTTGATAGTAGTGCAACAGTAAAAAGACAGACGAAAACGGACGTCGGATGAAGAAGTTATGAATTTATAATGGAGTTTTCTTGTCCCGACCTACTAAAAATAAATAATAAAAATAAATTCAAAATTAGCCGACAGAGTCTAAACGAAAATTGTAGAGCGTAGTCTCACCTACACATGGATATAAAGAACGTCGAAAACGGAGTTCGTATGAGGAAGATTTGAATTTTTGAAGTTTATTAAATAATTAAAATATTAAATTTAATTATAAATTCCGATACTATCCGAAGCGGTGGGGGAGTCAACGGCCTTATCCAGGTTATGCCCAGCGTACCTAAGATTACGCCCAGCGTAATCGAAGGTTCCAACCCCTATAAAAGGAAGTCGAGGCCGCCAAGTTTCTTTGCTCATTTTGTTTCCTTCTCTCGCGTTTTTGCCTCGTTTTTCGTGCAAGAAATATCCCGAAGCCCCGGTATTAATCCCGAGCCCTGAAGCAAATCCCGAAGCCTCGAAGATCCCGAGGAGTAAAATTCCCGAGCCGAAGCTCTGCCTGCAAGGAGCCCGGTTTTTGTGAAGATCTTCCAGATCTACCGAAGAATACTACTTCTACAAGCCGTAGTGTTGTCCGATCATCTTATGATCAAGTGAGTGTATGGTTACTTTCTTCTAACACATAAGTATGAAGTATTTGCTATGAAATACGTGCTATGTTTTTATATATTGTGTTTTATTTGAGATGCTGGTGGAATGGATGAACTATATAGGTTTTAATGAGTTAAACTGTGTATGTATTTTGTAACTACAAATATGTTGGGTAGGACATGTGTAGATGAGATCCCTGTGTATGGATCAGATCAAGAGGTTAGTTTAGATCCGTGGGTATGGATTAGACCAAGATGTTACTTTTAGATCCGGGAGTATGGATCAGGTAAAGAGATAAAACTTGTTATTAGTTCGGGAGTATGGATTAAGATTAAGTTAATTGTCCCTAGTCCGGGAGTATGGATTGGGCACAGTTATTGATCCGGGAGTATGGATCAGATCAGGATTAAGGTATAGTTAATTGTCCCTATTTCGGGATTATGGATTGGGTACAATTATTGATCCGGGAGTATGGATCAGATCAGAAGGTTAGTTTTAGATCTGTGAGTATGGATCACGTAGTTTTAGATCCGTGAGTAAGGATCAGGTGAAAAGGTTAGTTTTAGATCCGTGAGTAGGGATCAGGTAAAGAGGAAAATTTTAGATACGAGAGTTTAGATCGTGTCGTTGTGAGGATCGATGGGGTGGGATAAGAGTTGCCTTTATATGGTGAAATTTTACAAGTTTGAATGTTCTATATTTATAAATATATGATATAACATTGTGGGATGAAAACCCTATATGCTCACCAGGCTTCCAAGCCTGACCCACTCAGTTTTCTTTGTATTATAGGTTGTGGCACAAGAGCATAAGTTTGTTGACGTAACAAGAGATATGGATTATAGGCCCATAGTTATAATTAACTGTGTAAGGTCTATGTTGTTATGTTTATGCTTTTGGTCTGTATTGAACATGACATCCCGGGATTTTGTTATATAATGAAAATACATTTCTTTAAAGAAATGCTTTGATAAATTCTTATCATATTTTGTTTTGGTAACAAATTCCGCAACTGTTTTCTTTAAACGATTACTCTGATTTATAAAACAAAGCATAAACAAATCGGTATTTTCTGGCCGTAAAATTGGGGATGTCACATGTGATTTTTTTCCTTTCTGCCATAAATGCTTATCTTTTGGTTTATGGTATACACTGTGTACTGCCTTGTTTGTCGGCTGGAGAGAAACAATAGGACCATTTCTTGTATTTTTGTGAATCACTTGTACACATTTGAGTGTAAATGGTAATTTTTGAAGTTTGCACAATAATTAGCAGTAAACTTATATTTTTGAGGTTTATGCTAGGCAACATGTACAATTTCTTCTACCCTTTTTTACCATGTATTAAAATGTAAATATGCGGGGTAAAATTTTGAATTCATTCTTTCAAAAATATCTGATGTTTCTTGGTGAATGAACAAATCATTTTGGGGCTTTTGAGATGTACAAACATCAAAGCTTTGTTACAGGCAATATCTTCGAAGAATGAGACTAGCTGGTTTCTCTTTTTTTGCCTTTGTCCATTGAAATGGGAGAGACACATGTACTTTCCTTGTGTTTTTTTAAAAAAGTTTATTCAACTTAAGAGTTGTAATTTTCGAGATTCATTTCTTTTTGAGAAATAAGATGTATTTTGGAAAAAGTGGTGAAGATGAACATGATTCATGGGGTTTTGCTAAGTTTCATGATATATACAAGCATTGCAGTTGTATGTACAAGCAACAATTCAAATAGTGAAGTTTTACATCGAAAATGACAAATTAAAAGGGATTTTCATTTCATATGAACTTATAAGAGTTTAAGAACTCATAAAACTTTATTTCTTCTCCATTTTTCTAAATAAATCACGAAAATGAACTGATAAAAAAGGTAAAAAAATTCTTTTCCCTTTGACTTTCTGAATGGGCAAATGTCATATTAGCCCATCAAACTTTTTGCGTTTTTTTAAAAGGTCACTAAACTATTTTTTTTTGCACATTAAAGGAATATACTTTCATTTGACCATTTAATTACATCCTTTTACCTATTGTAAAAGGTTTATCCCATATTTTCATGACATGTGGCACCACCATGGAATATTACTGTTGTAATCTTTGTCCACAAGAATTTCCAAGTCATCGTTAATGGTCTCCTTTATAAATCCGTCTTCCCCACCACTTTGTTACCCTAATCCGTAACCTTCACATAATACCACCGACTTCGTTTTTTCCCACCTATAAGTCAAGGAGATGGCCTCAGAACAAAGCTTCTCTTATGGTGGTTTTAGAGCTTCAGAACTAGACTTACCAATTGATTCCGAACTTCACGCCATGGAAATCCAAGTGCAGATGGAGGAATTGAGAGATGAGGTGCGACAATTGCTTGGCGATTTTAGGGAGGAGATATGATACTTGAAAAGGATGGTGAGCATGATGGGTGTTGTTAGAGTTGCAGCGATGTCGTTGATCGGGGGTTCGTGTTTGTGTCGACTGCAGTGGATGGGGATTTTTGTGGGTGTAGTTTAGTTCGTAGCTAGCACGATGTCGATTAGTCTCTTTTGGGTTATCAGGGTTGTTGAAGGTTATTTCTTTTTGTCTAATTTCGTCATCTGCTAGTATTATATGTATGTATTAGGTTATGTGTTGTTGGTTATTTTGACTAGTGGTGCCCATTGACGATGTATGGGTTTTTAGAACCAAATTTTTGGGGGTTTTTGGTAAGACAATAACCTCAGTTGTAATGGATGAATGAAATGAAATGTAGTTCCTATTATAAACATTGTTTTGCTTTGCATATGATGTTATGCTTTGTAATGAAATGTACCATAATTTGATGTTATCCTTTTGTTCAAGTTTTGCTTTTCTATCGTTATTAATCGACTTGATCTTATGTTAATTGTTTATGACATTTTCCCATTTTTTTATGTGCTACCACATTGTTATGTGGAAGTACATTGTTATATGAAAGTACTTTGTTATATGAAAGTACTTTGTTATGTCGAATTACCTTGGAAGTACAATTATAAACAAACATTCATGTTATGTTTTAAACTAAAGAAACTAACATTCATGTTTCAAACGAATAACAAACATCATACATACATGCATTCATTAATGTCATAACTTGGTGTTTTAAAGACATGTTAACAAACTAAACAAGACCATAACAACAAGAAACATTTAATAAAGACCTTACATTGTAACTAACATACTCCAAAAACAAAACACCTTTAATCCAAGTCCATTGGTTTGCTTAATGTATCACCTTCACCGTTTTTGTCTGCAACCTTTTTTGCCAACTTTTTCTTTAGTATCCTCTCTGACTTTTTCATTAATTTCAATGTACCTACTTCTTTACCATTCTTCTTAGTCACACCACTTGTTGACCCACATTCACCTTCTCCCGTTTTGAAACCAATTCCACTTCCAGTATCACCTTCACCCTTTCCTTTTTCCCCCTTTGCCCTTTGCCCTTGACCCTTCCCTTTCTTTAATGCTCTAGTTTCACCTTCACCTTCTGCCTTCCTTTTTTGATCTGACTTTTTTGGGCCTTTGACACTGCATCACATGTTGACTTATTGTGGAATGATTTCTTACAAACACCACATACCATCTCTTTCCCTGCCTTAGATACTCTGTGTGATCCACTAACCTCAGTACTGTCCCTCTTTCTCTTAGTAATGGGTCTCCCTGGAATCTTCCTTTCCAAAGGTCGCAAAGGTGGTATGTAGTCTGTTGAGGGCCACATTGCACTCCTATTCATGCTTCCTATTGAGTACTTGTAGGTGTTCATATATATGCAAGCACGATATAAAGGATCAACAAATGCCTCTACATCTCTATTTACATAACTAATGGCTTCCACTAAGTGTACACACCCATACCCATTCACTTGCCAAATCCTACAAGTACATGTTTTCTTTTCCAAATCAACTCCATAAGACTCTCCTAAGTTTCTTGTTTCAAATGTATTCAGGCCACTAGGAAGCACTTGCTAGTACCTACAAATAATCACAGTTAGCAGGGCTAATAAAGTACATTGGTTGGATATTCAATTCATTTATGGTGAATATTAAAGTACCTTTGTTGGATATTCAATTATTTATGGCAAGCCTTATGTTTGGACATACAATAAACTGTCCCCATCCACTTCCTTTCTGCCTTAAACTACACCTCTTCTGCATCACATATAGTATAATATCCTCCAACATTGTAATAATTGGCTTCTTCCTAGCATCCAATATAACATTGTTAAAGCTTTCAGACAACCCATTCTCAACTGCATCACACCCCCTTCCTATTTGAAAAAATGCTCTTGACCATGAGTTTGGATTCCTTCCCATAACATGCACATAAGTAGCAGGGCTAATCATTTGAATCTCTTTCATTGCAGAATTCAAAAAAGGTTCAGTTGAGGCCTTACAAGCCTTACAAAATAACTTCTCATATTGAGCCCCAAGGAATTTCTTCTTGAAATTGGAAAGAACATGTCTGACACATTGCCTATGTTCTATATCTGGAAATAAATCTTTAACTGCTTCAGTTATCCCCTGCATTTACATCATCATAATATTCAGAAGTATATCACATTTGAAAGAAATTAGGTATGACATTATAAATTAGAAACATACCTTATGTTGATATGACATCAATGTATTACCAAACCCACCTTCAAGATGCAGATCTTCTTGCAAGTTTTCTAAGAACCATTTCTAGTTGCCTTTATTTTCAACACAAACTACAGCCCAAGCTATTGGGTATATATGATTGTTACCATCCTTACCAACAACACATAATAACTGACCAATACACATTCCTTTTAGAAAACACCCATCTAAGTTTATTATCCTTCTACAACCACTTTTCCAACCCTCCTTTAGTGCATGAAAACATATATATATATATATATATATATATATATATATATATATATATATATATATATATATACTGCTAAAGTAAGTTTTCCCATCTGGCATAGAGTTCACAAACAACTTGACTGTTGACCCTAGATTAGACCTTTTTATCTCTTCACCATAGGACCACAACTTTGCATAATTTTCCAATATGGTACCTTCAACAAGAGATATTGCATGTTGCTTAGCTCTCCTACATTGTCCTATACTAACATCTATGCCAAATTTAGTCTTTACTTCCTCCTTTAACATCCTAACATTAAATTTCTGATTCTCAGGAACTTCCCTGGTGAAATGACTACCAATCCATCTGTAATTAACAATTGACCCTAACTTAAAATTTCTTGCACAATTGTGGTTAATGATAAGGGACTTGATTTGGAATGACTGCTCCTCACTCATCCATGATGCCCACAACCTAAATGTGCGTTGACCAGTACTACACTTAACCAATAACATTGTACTGTCGTTTTTTCAAAGTACAATTGATACCCATTTGCTACAACATAATTACAAATCATAAATTTTAATTGTTGAGGGTTGGTGAACCTCATACCTAGAATTGGCAACTGCTTCTTCCAAGGTATGTCTTCATTAAACATAGGTTTTCCTTTCACATCCGGGACATTATCATCTTCATCATCTTTTGGATCACCTTCTATGACCTCCTCGTTTCCATTTTCCTGACTTACTCCTTCATAGGTTACTCCTTCCATGTTGCTTTCTTGTGGACTCATGAAGTCAATTAGGTCAATACCTTCTTCCCCTTCGATTGACATGTTTGACTTCACATGACAATTATCCTCATTTTCATTTTCATTTGCCTTACTTACGTGCACAGTAGTACCAAAATGGTCCATGTAAATAGGAACTTGTACTCCACATTGATAAGTAATGTCTATAAATTCTTGATATAGAAGTTCATTTGAAATCAAGGTTAAACCTTCTGCAATTTGTAAATTGGGTTGATAATAATAAAGTTTCTCACACTTCTCTTGTGTGAATCGTTCAAGAAAACCCACAAACTCATTATATGACATACCGGCAATATCGATGTTGTCTGACACATGATGAACACCATCAGAATAGCAAAAAGGTTTGTTCATGAACACACCTTGGAAATGAACTTTGATTGAGAGGAATATAGCAATTGATCTTCAGTTACTATGGTGGGACGAGGGTTTTCTCAATAAGGAGAGGTTTCTTCAATGAGGGGGAGAGGATTGTATAAAGCAAACAATTTAATTTTATAACAAATTAATATAAGTGTACCACACGTGGCAATTTCATTAAATGACGTGTCACCGACATTTTCCCTCGTGACATGTACATTACCTTTCAACCCGGTAAAAGGTTACATAAGGGTATTTTAAAACGGTCAAATGAAAGGATATTCCTTTAATGTACAAAAAAAATAGTTTAGTGACCTTTTAAAAGAACGCGAAAAGTTCGATTGGCTAATATGATATTTGCCCTTTCTGAACAAGTCACCAAAATATGAACGAAAACTGATTATCTGAAAATGTTTTCTTGAAAGGATAAACTATTATTAGGGTTTAATGTATTGTACAAGCATTTAAGCTGTGTGTACAAATAACAACTTCAAAGAATGATTTTGTGCATAGAAAATTATCAACTAAAAGTGTTTTTCTTGTAGTATGAATTGATTAAAGTTTAAAAACTCATAAAACTTTCTTTTTTCTTCCCATATTTTTGAATAGATAACCCAAACATGAATGAAAACCGACCTGATAAGTTTTTCTTATGCTTAAAAAACGTTTTGATGAGCTAAAAATGAATTTTGTTGGTCATATGAACTGAAAATGGTGTGAAAACTTATGAAAACTTTTGTTCTTCTCAAATTATTTGGATAAAACACCAAAATATGAACAAATAATGGGTAAAAGCTTATACAAACTTATTTTCTTCCCATCTTACTGAACAAACTACCAAAGCTTAAACGAAAATGGATCTGAGAAGATCTTTGCAATCTCGGAAAATGTTCAAAATGAGCAAGAAATGAAGTAGATATAGAGATCTGAGGGAAGAAACGATGCAGATCTAGATGTATGAACGTTTGGGTAGCAAATCTAAATAGATATTGGCGAGAACCAAACGGATCTGAACAAATAATGGGTAAAACGAACAGATCTGAGAAAATCTAAGGCGTAGAACAACAGATCTGAACGGATCAGATGTGAAATTGAGGTTGATACCAAGAGACGACATTTATTCGTTCTTGGTCCCACAGATGGCACTAGTTGTTGTGACATGTGCTCAAGTCGTTGGATCTTCCGTGTTGGTTTCGGGTCGGAGGTATGGAGGTGGTGCCGTCAGCAGGTTTCCAGGTAGATACCTGAGCTTACATCACATCAAAGTCGTTAGACTTTCCCAAAGGATTGTACTCAGGGAGCAAGCCCCAACTATCAAGTTAGATTGGGTAGCAGAGAATAAATGGTTCTTCCTAGCCAGTGAGAACCACCTTAGTGTTGTGGAGGGTATGTTTTGCCATGACGGCTGGTTAGAGGCTAAGAGACTAAGGGGAAGTCCCCAAGGTTTAAATCTAGGTTTTTTTTCTTAGATGCCCCGTCAAGGAGGATGACTTATTCTATTTATAGGGGATAATTAGGTCAGAACTTGGGCCGGCCCAACTTGGGCCAACCCAAATTGGGCCCATCGATCAATGAAGCCGGACCAAGCCTCTTGAGGTTGCAAGGCGAGCACCCGAGGGTCGCCAGGCACGAGTGCTAGACAAGGCTGCTAGGCGAGCACCAGGAGAGTGTCAGGCAAGGATGGCACACAAAGTCTTGACGTACCATGTTAATGGACCATACATTAACAGCCACATTGGGGCCTTCGACCCAAAAGTACATAAACACAAACATGTAATTTTTCCATCGAAAATTTCATGGTCATGTAATATTGAAAGTACGTTGCATTGTTAGAAATTATTCCAAAAGTACATTTTTCAAATCGTGATATTTCTTCGGTTACACAATCAAGTATTTTTTCTTCTTTAGAAAGCACGGTCGTGTAATGCTTTTTCTATTATCAACTTTCCACAAAAACAAAATTGTGTAATATTTACACTGACAATTACATGACCATGTAATAGCCTGAAAACATGCTTCTTCGATTTCATAACTCCTTCATTCTTAGTCTGAAAAATCTAATTTTATTTCACAACTTCCTTACAATGTCCTAATCAAGATACGGTCTTCAAATGAAACCAGAAAAGCAACCAATAGTGTGAAACTAAACAATTTGTTAGGAAAATATAACCCAAAACTGTACGAAAGAACAAAAGCAAAAATTCTTTGACTGAGGTCTGTGTTTAACACAGTTTCCTTAAAACAAATTCGCCCTATATGGGTGTTTGTTTCCCAGGATACAACAGTAGAAAGCAATTCTTCTAGATTGCCCGAACCCTCACTTGGCTCGGATTATACCTTGGTTGCAACAAGAAAGTAAAGATGAAGCAGAAGCGTAAGAGAGGAAGAGATTGATTTCGTTTCATTCGGTGTGTTTAACCAGTCACATAGGGATTGTATATATACTATCTAATGTAACCGATGTCATTAAAACAAAATCGTAACTGTCACAATTAAATAATAAAATTAATCAAAGAATCAAATTGAAATCTATGATTAATAGCTCTTAATTGGGTTTTGTAACAGTTAACCAAAAAGAAAAAAAATGCAAAAAAGGTCCTTGAACTTTTGTGGTCGACTGGTGGTGTATTCGTGTCCGCAGGACGCACGCTCGCACACAAGTTCAGTGGCCCAAAGCCAATTTGGCTTGCATTTGCACCCCCTGCGTACGAGCGCAAGAGAGATCCTTGGTTCTAATAAGTCTTACAAAGGTAGCTAGTCTTTGTAGTTATAAACCAATTTTCTTTTCCTTCTTCCACCAACGTGGGATGAGTTTTAAAAACCCACTTGACTCCTTTATCTTCTCTTCAATTGCCTTACTTTGACAAGCAATTTCTCATTCATTTTTAATCCGTTTTGGAAGTGTGATATATCAAAACGTAGATATCACGGAGGAGAACACAAATATATAATCAGTTACTCGTTTTGATTATATTTAGAGTATTAAATTTGTACTAAAAAATGGAGAAAATCCATTTTTGGAAATTAATGAAATTAATTTTCCAACAATCCCCCACATGAATGAAAATTGCTTCAGCACCCGCAATTTCTAGATGCTTTAGGTAAAATCCAGCAGTTGAATCATTCACATGATAGGTAGGTTTGACCCTTTAAACCTTCCCTTAAGATACATATTTATTTTACTAGCAGACCAGTAGACTCGATGTCCTTGAACTGTTCTGCCATTTGTGTAAATAATCAATCTATGTCTCACATGATTCTCCCTGACCTAGTTAGGTTCTCATTGATGTGTCCGTTTTGGTCGTGGACACTTGCATGGTTCTGTAAGAGCTCTTAGGAACTTGCCCATTCAATTCCCTTTGAAGCGACCCCACTTCTCTCTCACATAGGTGATTATAACATAATCATTAAAAGCTAAAGCTTGATGATTTGCAACCTATCACCAACTACTATAAGCTTAACCCGCATCACTGTTATTTATAGGAATGGGTTGGGGTTGACCCCCACAGTGATCCACACATGTTATATGCAAGTAGGTTGTCCCATTGAACCTAGATCTTGGGATCTCCAGTCAACTAGGTTGGGTTTTCCTTCGCAATAACTTATTCGTTCATGGGTTTTAATCCCATTCCTTTTGACGACTTTGCAACTAACTCCCTATTTAACCCTTTGGTTAGCGGATCCGCAATGTTATCCTTCGACCTTATGTAGTCAATTGATATAAATCCATTTGAGAGTAGTTGTCGAATGGTGTTGTGTCTTCGACGGATGTATCGAGACTTACCATTATACATAGCACTTTGTGCCCGTCCAATTGCTGATTGACTATCGCAATGGATTGAGATTGCAGAAACTGGTCTAGGCCATCCTGGTATATCTTCCAGAAATTGTCTTAGCCATTCAACTTCTTTTCCACATTTATCAAGTGCTATAAATTCTGATTCCATGGTGGATCTAGCTATAACTATTTGTTTTGAAGATTTCCATGATATAGCTCCATCTCCAAGTGTGAACAAAAACCCACTAGTTGACTTGGAATCTTTAATATCGGATATCCAATTGGCATCACTATACCCTTTTATGACCGCGGGATATCTTGCATAGTGCAACCCATAATTGCGAGTGTACCTTAAGTATTGCAATACTCTTTTAATACTCTTCCAATCTGAATCACTCGGATTACTGGTATATCTACTTAGTCTGCTTATTGTAAAAGCTAAGTCAGGTCTGGTACAACTCATAAGATACATTAGACTATCAATAATTCTTGCATATTCAACTTGTGCAACTCCTTTACCTCTATTTTTACCTAGATGATGACTTGTATCAATTGGTGTCCTAGCGACAGTAGTATCACTGGAGTTGAACTTCTCATGAATTTTATCCATATAATGGGTTTGATTTAATGTAAGTCCATTTACAGTCCTTGTGATCTTCACACCAAGGATGACATCTGCCAAACCCATATCTTTCATGTCGAATCTTGCCTTTAGCATGTCCTTTGTTGATTGAACCATTTTATCGTTGCTACCAACAATAAGCATATCATCAACATAAAGGCACAATATAACATAACCCTCACTTGTGTTTTTAACATAAACACACTTGTCACATTCATTAATTTTGTATCCATTTTCTAACATCACATGGTCAAACTTTTGATTCCATTGTTTTGGGGCTTGTTTCAACCCATATAATGACTTCACTAGTTTGCAAACCTTTGATTCTTGTCCTGGGGCAACATACCCTTATGGTTGTTCCATGTAGATTTCTTCTTCTAAATCCCCATTTAGAAAAGCTGTTTTAACATCCATTTGATGTACTTCAAGATTTTTTATAGAAGTGATTGAAAGTACCAATCTAATGGATGTAATACATGTGACAGGAGTGTACGTGTCAAAGTAATCAAGGCCACTTTTCTGTTTATATCCTTTTATTACTAGTCTTGCCTTGTACTTGTCAATGGTTCCACCCGCTTTCATTTTCTTCTTGAAAATCAATTTATAGCCTAGTGGTTTGCAACCAAGAGGTAAATCCACTAGCTCCCATGTATGGTTATGCAAGATGGAATCCATTTCGCTTTTAATTGCCTCTTTCTATTAAGGTCCTTCGGAAGAGGTGACCGCCTCTTTGAAAGTTTGAGGCTCTCTTTCAACCATGTAAGTGTAAAAATCATCTCCAAATGACTTCTCCACTCGTGCCCTTTTACTTCTACGGGGCTCTGCTTCTTCCTCTATTTCTTTTTCATAGGAGGATTCATTGTGCTCAATTGACTTTGAAACATTTGTCTCAATCTTATGGAGACATGGAAACACATTCCCAAAGAACGATGCATTTCTTGACTCCATTATTGTGACTTTTTGAATTTCTTGAATTTTTGAGTCATGCACAAGAAATCGATACGCACTACTGTTTTGTGCATATCCTACAAATATGCAATCAACAGTCTTGGGTCCTATCTTAACCACCTTGGGTGCAAGTACCACCACCTTTGCAAGGCACCCCCACACTCGAAGGTATTTGTAGGATGGTTTTAGGCCTGACCATAACTCGTATGGTGTTTTATCCGATTTCTTTCTTGGGACCTTATTTAAAAGGTAGTTAGCAGAAAGTATAGCTTCCCCCCACATTGAGGGTGGCAACCCAAAACTTAACAACATGACATTCATCATTTCCTTTAAGGTCCGAATTTTCCTTTCTGCCATGCCATTTTGTTGTGGTGAATAAGGTGCAGTAAGCTCATGTATGATACCATGAGTTGCACAAAATTCCGCAAATGGTGATACATATTCACCTCCACGGTCACTTCTTAGCACTTTAATTTTCTTATTAAGTTGATTCTCAACTTCACTTTAAATTTTTCTATAGCCTCATCTTTACTTTTAAGTAAGTAGACATAGCATAATTTAGTGCAATCATCAATAAAAGTCATAAAGTACTTATTTCCACCTTTAGATGGAATTGATTTCATGTCACACACATCGGTGTGAATTAATCCAAGTGGTTCGGTTGTCCTTTGAATGGACTTGAAAGATTGCCATGTTAACTTTGATTCAACACACGTGTTGCATTTGTATTTTGAATCAATGTGAAAATGTGGTATGCGATTGAGTTTAATTAAACGACGAAGAGTATCAAAATTAACATGTCATAATCTAGCATGCCATATATTTGAAGACTCAAGCAATTAAGTAGAAGAGTTATTCATTTCATTATCATTGACACTTAGCTTAAGAGCCATTACACAAAGTTTGAACATACCCCTATCAGCATATCCCTTACCCACATACACACCAGTTTTGGTTAACAAAAATTTATCTGAATCAAACACCAAGCGAAAACCATGCTTGTTCAACAACCAACCCGAGACGAGATTTTTTCGAATTTTGGGTACATACAACACATCATTCAATGTCAGCTCTCTTCCTGACGTCATCTTCAACATAATCTTTCCAACACCTTGGATCTTAGAAGTGGCCGAGTTTCCCATGAACAACTTGTCACCATTATCCACAACCTTGAAGTTTCTGAACCATTCTCTATTCGAGCAAACATGATGGGTAGCTCCCGTGTCAATCCACCACTCCCTTAGATTGGACTCCACAAGATTCACTTCAGAAATAACCATTGCAAGATCGATGTCAGACACATCTTTGGTTATCTTCTCCACAGCATTTTCCTCCTTAGCCTTCTTTGGAAGCTTGCAGTTTGCAGCCCGATGACCCCGCTGGTCACAGTTATGGCAGTTTCCTTGAAACTTTTTCTTGAAAGTTCCACCTTTGGCTCCCAAGTGTGAACCCTTGCCTTTCTTTTGGAATTTTCCCTTTCCAGACTTGTTCTTCCCAAAAGTTTGACCATGCTCCACCACATTAGCTTTCTTAGAAGTAGGGGTATAACTACTTTTTTGAGCTATCTTATTGTCCTCTTCAATTCGAACGCGAACAATAAGGTCCTCAATGCACATCTCCTTTCTCTTATGTTTCAAATAATTCTTGAAATCAACCCAACTAGGGGGTAGCTTTTCAATCATGGAAGCAACATAAAAAGGCTCATTAAACCCCATACCCTCAGCATGCATGTCATGTAGGAGGACTTGTAGTTCTTGGACTTGGGACATAAGAGTTTTGCCATCGACCATTTTATAGTCAAGAAACCGGGCAACCACAAATTTCTTTGTCCCGACATCTTCAGTTTTATACTTTTTGTCCAATGAGTCCCATAGTTCTTTGTCTGTCTTTGTTACACATTACACATTATAAAGTGAATCAACAAGTCCATTAAGAACATAATTTCTACACAAGAAATCAGAATGTTTCCAAGCATCAATAGCAGTTAAAGTTTGCACATATACTTCTCCCTCGGGCTTTCGAGGAGCCTCTTTAGTTAAGAATCTAGCAAGATTCAATGTGGTAAGATAGAAGACCATCTTTTGCTGCCACCTTTTAAAGTTCAGTCTAAAAAACTTCTCGGGTTTCTCAGCATGATTGGCAAGCGTGGTCATCATTTGGGCTCCTTGAGCATTAGGAGTACTGTGAAACTGTTAAAGATTAAAATCAATAACAACTAATACTGTGAAGTATTGTCTATTTTCAGAAAACAAGTTATGGAACGCTTTGGAATGAAGAAAGAATCTGAAAACTGTTTTATAAAACAGTTTCTGAAAACAGTAACAAATTATGGATGCAATAAACTTAAACAGATAGATACAAACAGAAAATGTCTTAGAAAATGATTTCTGAAAACAGATGTTGTAAGTCTGAGGGAAGGAAAAAAATTTCGTTTTTATAAACACTGTAAGACGAAACCAAGACAATAATTTTTTTTTCCCACAGGTTCGTTTCGCACAAACGATTTGTTTTAAGACTGTTAGGAAAATATAACCCAAAATTGTACGAAAGAACAAAAGCAAAAATTTCTTGACTGAGGCCTGTGTTTAACACAATTTCCTTAAAACAAATTCGCCCTATATGGGTGTTTGTTTCCCAGGATACAACAGTAGAAAACAATTCTTCTAGATTGCCCGAACCCTCACTTGGCCCGGATTATACCTTGGTTGCAGCAAGAAAGTAAAGATAAAGCAGAAGCATAAGAGAGGAAGAGATTGATTTCGTTTCATTCAGTGTGTTTAACCAGTCACATAGGGATTGTATATATACTATCCAATGTAACCGATGTCATTAAAACAAAATCGTAACTGTCACAATTAAATAAGAAAATTAATCAAAGAATAAAACTGAAATCTATGATTAATAGCTCTTAATTGGGTTTTGTAACAGTTAACCAAAAAGAAAAAAAAACGCAAAAAAGGTCCTTGAACTTTTTTGGTCGACCGGTGGTGCATTCGTGTCCGCAGGACGCGCGCTCGCACACAAGTTCAGTGGCCCGAAGCTAATTTGGCTCGCATTTGCACCCCCCCTGCGTGTGCGTGCAAGAAAGAGCCTTGGTTCTAATTAGTCTTACAAAGATAGCTAGTCTTTGTAGTTATAAGCAAATTTTCTTTTCCTTCTTGCACCAATGTGGGATGAGTTTTAAAAACCCACTTGACTCCTTTATCTTCTCTTCAATTGCCTTACTTTGACAAGCAATTTCTCATTCATTTTTAATCCGTTTTGGACGTGTGATATATCGAAACGTAGATACCACGGAGGAGAACACAAATATATAACCAATAACTCGTTTTGATTATATTTAGAGTATTAAATTTGTGCTCAAAAATGGAGAAAATCCATTTTTAGAAATTAATGAAATTAATTTTCCAACACAATTTTCCATAATTGTACTGGAAAAGATAAAATATATGCATAAACTAACCCAAAATACACTGCATGACATGAAATAAACATGTAAAAATAGTGCATTTCATGCACTTGACAAATCTCCACAAGCTTAAACTTTTTCTTGTCCTTAAGGAAAATAAGATTCAATCCAACCCTGGGAAGAAAAGTAATAAAGCAAGAATATAAAAGCAAAAAGAAAGAATACCTTAGGTTACCCATAACGACAACAAAATCATAATCAAAGAATTGCTACTTTATATCTCATGCACACAACAAATATACCACATTCTAAAACAAAACACATAAAGGCATAAAATTCACTAAGCACATAGCACAAAACACGTAGAGTCATGGTATAAGATAACTCCTAGTAAGTCTCACAAGCCAGGTTCGTCCCAATCGAAAGGACACGATTACATAGACACTCAAACACTCATGTATGTATTCATTTCATAAGATGTGTGAGCTTCCAATTATCCATTTACTGTCATTTTTAAACTAGAGCACTCAGGCATTAGATTATGCATCATACCCCATCTCTCAAGTCTTCATTTTTGCATCCCACCAGCAAGCATGTAGCAATCTAAATCCAAATAGTCTTCTAAATTCCATGCTGACGTCGGAGGCGACAACAAAACCGTAATTCTATAACCAGGATGCAAAGAGAAAATAAAACTATATATAATATACAACAAAAGTACAACAAAATACTAAAGAATCGTGCTAAAAGCACGTGTCGGCTAAAAATCAATTGTCGATAAAAACAATGCCATCAAAATGAAAATTTTCATCCATATAATCAAAATTTTGTTATGATAAAATTTGCAATCGCTTGATTAGGTTCTGTTTTTCTTTTTTTAATTTTTTATTGTTTACTAGAAGTAAAGGAGTGACAAAAAACTGAAAATGGATAATCGAACTATGTTTGCTTTATTTGGTTTGGTTGGATAAACTATTTAATTAATATATATTTTTCCTTATTTAGTTTGGTTTGATTAAATTTTCGTTACTTTGGTTAAACCGAATAAACTATTTAATTAATATATATTTTTATAGTTTATATTTATAAATTAATATTTTATATAGATTAGTTACTAAAAATGATTTCCATACCTTATTATTTAATTATTAACCATTATAAATTTATAATTGTTTTATTTTTGTATTAAAAACTACGATTAATTAACCAAATGTCAATGAACCTACATTCTTTTATTTCCTCTTTATACATGACTAAAGTTATATTAATATGCATGTATATCGTGAAAGACCAATATAATATGTTATGTATTAGTGTATTTTTTTATTAGGTAAAAGTTTGGTAAGTTTTTTTAGTTTAATATTTGTTTTTATATGTGAAATTTTATCTGGTTTAACCAGTAAACTAAATCGAATAAACCAAAACTGATTAAACCAAACTTTTTTTTTTGGTTTGGTTATAATTAATTTTAATTTATAAAAAAACCGATAAAACTAAATCGATTAAACCGAAAATACCGACGAATAACACCCCTAACTAAAAGCACCATATATGTAACATCAAAAAGACTAAAACTTGACCATATACATAGAAACAACAACCGACTCTTTATCTAAAATTTTACATTAAAAACGTCAAAAGGATTGTTGATTTCAAGTTTTGAAATCCTTAACAAGGCTTTCATCAAAAATTGTAAGAATTTTTCTTTAATTTCTAGATTTTAATGACTTTATGGTAAAAACAAGTATTTCACGACATGAACATTATATAATACATCAAAAGATTATCAATGAAATTTTCACCAGACTATAAATTGTAAGGTAGTTTTTTATCACGTCATCCACCCACTTTATGCGAGATTAAGCCTTGGCAAATCTGAAAGCCATAATAAATCATAAATTTCAATTTCTTAACACAAATAAGATGTGATAAAAAGATTAAAATTCAAAACTTTACCCCAACTCGGAGAGTTTCATGTGGGAGACTGCATAATCAACAAAGAATGCATCCTCATCCTATTTCAAAAAATTTAAAAATAAATAAGCATCCAATTTTACACAATATCAATATTTAAAGATGAAGTGATTAAGTGGGAATGGACTCACAACAGCATATTTCTCAACAAGGGATCGAAATATTGGGTCTTCAAGAAGAGCCTTGTCAGTAGGTAGCTTGAGAAACCCTTTTTTCTCACCAGCAAGAAGCTCTCTGTTTGTATTAATTTAGTGGCTATAAGAAATAAAACCAACAAACTACAAGAATAAAAAGGACTTTCAATCTCACATAAAGTAGCTGTTGTCAAAGATAAGAGGAGTTGAAGTCCATGGTCCTTCAAATCCAGATATTTCCTTATGTGCACCTCCCAAAGTATGACCACCAGATAGAGTTACAATGTCTATGCCTTCAAGACCCATGGTTTCAACAAATACTTCCCTCAAATGGTCGTTACCTTTGGTTGCATCAGGAAGACGCCCTTCATTTGGGATCTCTTTTTTGTCCTAAAATGATAAACATAGGTAAGTTTGTTAAGTTATATGTTTATTTTGTCATTATTATATAGTATATGGGTTCCCTTTGTAACATTTTGTATTATATATACTAAAATATACATCTACAATCCCTAAGGGGTTTAAGCTAGGGCTATGTGTTTACTACCGTACGTAAGAATGATCACAAGATTTTTTCTCGTGTCCATTTCTACAAGCGATCTTTCCTATGCCGTCGAACATGCCATTGTTTCGCAACACATCAGAACTTCGCGAAGCTCTGTCTGCTATAGTACCTAATCTCTTATGTGCCATTGAACCTCCCATTGTTCCACTGATTATTATACTGCAAAAGACCTTCGGGACAAATTGGATGAATTTTTTCGCAACAATAAAATGTCTTGCATGCTACAACTGCAACTGCAAGAATAATTTCACAATAACAAAAATGGATCAAGTTCTATCACTAACTACTTTCACACTCTCAAAAACCTTGTTAATGATCTCAAAGATGTTGACTCTAATATTACTGATATTAAATTAGTTTTGCAAATCCTTAGACAATTACCTCCCTCATACCACAACATTGTAAACGTCATCACTAATACCGAGCCTTTTTCCTCGTTCCTCGAGGGCAAAAATATCTTCCTGTTGCACGAATCTAGGGAATCCTCTACATATTTGTCTCTTGACAATAACTTATCTCAAAGCTCTACTTTGTACTCTTCTTCTAACAATACTAAAAAGCAGAGGAATAATTGTTCAAAAATTGCAATAGTAGCAAGAATTCCTTAAAAGAAGGGACATAATGTTCTTGATCAACCACAAAATATTAGGAAATGGTCAATCCTACTTTGGTTCTGTAGTCTCCCCACATTTTTCTACACAAAATCAAGTTACAGATCATGGTGGCATGGACTTGGTGGATTTAGACGACAAAAGATGCAACAACACCCTATGAGCCCACTACAGATCCACGTTGGTCCAACACTCCAGCAGGTTCATGACGCCCCTTCTGACCGGGTTTTCTTCAGCCGAGTATGGCCCAACTTTTGCTTACAACCCAAACATTTTTAGACAACCCATTGCCTTCACTCCGGCCCAAGTGTTGTTGCCTTCCTTAACGCAAATAGTAGCACCATATCAGCATTTTGCAACCTCACAACAATCAACCATAATCACCTTTCTCTTTCGGTGGTCATGCTCAAGCTTTTCTGCATCAGTATACTGATATAGCCTCAGTTTTTCAAGCTATGTCAATTCAGAAACCACCTGACAACAACTATTATATAAACTCTGGTGCTAGATCTCACATTTCTTTTAACTCAGGTAACATGCTTTCTTTACCATCATGTGAATCTAAATCTATAATAGTTGGCAATGGTGTTATACTTCCGATTACTTACCACTACAAGAAAAATCCTAAATAGCTACGGAAAGTTACTATGGAATCAAAATCCGTTGCTATTTTACTACGGAATATACTACGCAACGACTTGTCGTAGCTATTTTGCTACATAAATGGTTACGGAATTGCATTATGTAACTAAATCGTAAATAGCTACGTAAAGTTGTTACGGAATCTAAATTCATAGTTAATTTATTACGGAATATGTTACAAAATGGTTGGTTGTAACTAATTTGCTACGGAAATGGCTACGGAATTGCATGTCGTAGCTAAATCTTGAATAGTTGCTACGGAATTAAATTTCGTAGCTAGTTTACTACAAATAATGCTACAAGTTTTTTGGTTGTAGCTACTTCTCTATAAAACTTGTTACAAAATCCATGATTGTAGCTAGTTGACTATATAATTGGCTACGAAATAAAAATACGTAGCTAGTTAGCTATGGAATTAAGATCCGTAATTATTTTGCTAGGAAAATTTGCTACAAAATAAAATTTTGTAGCTAATCTATTATGAAACTTGTTACAAAAAGGTGAATTTGCAAAATAGCTACGAAATCCAAATCCATAGGTATTTGACTACGGAAAATTCCGTAGTTAAGTAGTTACGAAATATGTTTCCGTAGCAAAAATATAGAAGATTATTAAAAAAATATATATTAAAAATACACAATTATCTTTGAAAACTCAACAACAAAAATAAAAAAAGTCAAACTATCAAATGGTCAAATAGTCAACTTAGCAAAAATTTTAGACATAGGTGAAGTATCATGAGTTTACAAAAGAAGAGCAAGATCTTGCTATAGAAGAAGAGAAGAGGAATTCATTGTACTTCCGATTATACCCTCAGCTTTAAGTTTAGAGAAAAACATAAAACAATTCTCAAAGGCTTGTCTTGCCCAATATCTTCATCCAATTACACCAAAATAAAAATATTAAATTAAAATAAATAAAAAAGATGTAAAACACAACAAAAAAGTCAACCGATTCATCTTTCTCTTTTGGTTTTGCAGAAAATATTAGCTTATTCGATCCTCTATCAGCCAAGGCCACGTTGACTTTGACTTTCTGCATAAGTCAAACATCTTCAAATCGTTTCTAAACATTAAAAGCGATGTTTGTTTACAAGATGAATAATTCAAACCTGACTAACAAACGAAGACAAATATTTGAGTTTTTCTTGGTCATAAATTGCAAGAAGGTCCTCAAGTTTCATATCAAGTGATATTTCACCCTCCATCTTTTTAGGATCTATGGTCGATATTGGTAATGCGTTGTGACAGATTGTGATGTTTTCAAACTTTAAGGGCAAATAGGAGGACGAGGACCCATAATATAAACTACTGAACATACCATCCTCATTCCTCAGTTTCTTCATTCTTCAATTTTCCCCCATCTCCGTTTACGTCATTATCCACTGAACAACTGCCGACCCTTTACCAACACAAATCAACAATTTTCCGTTCGGTCGGAAATGTGCGTTGGTAATATTTGATTTTATTTTTTATTTTTTAAGTAGTAGGGACAATTTGGTAAATATGAGAATGTTGCAGGGTGAGCTTCACCGAATCGTTGTGGGTTTGATTTTGCCCTACTCTCACTTTCCCTCTTCTCTATCTAATCACATGATACCTCAGGTTGCATCATCCCCGATCTGCAATCAGTCGGCCATCCCTTCCGCCTCCAGCCGACCATTGCCTCCGCCAACGACATCACCTCCGCCATCACTGTCGGCAGCAAATCCCTCCAGCTCCTTCAAAGCCGTCGACGCAACATACATTCTCCCTTCCACTGTCGGTACGACATGCAACCCACCACCCCTTAAACAAGTAAAGTTGCTCCTCTTTCTCACAGTGTGAACGAAGATCAACATCGCCTCTCTCTCTCTTGCTGCCGCCACCACCGTCGAAGTCGCTGCTGCAGCTGGTGGACGATCCAATTTCAGCTTTTTTTTTTCCAAGTTTTGGTAAAAAAAACCCTAACTTATTTTTTCTATTACATCGATTGAGTTTTAGGTTTAATTTGATAATTCGTATTGGTTAACGGTAATTAAAATTAGAATTGTGAATATTTGAACAATGTATCCATCAGCAATTAACTTCCACTTTGATTTCTGGATTGAATTTTCATTTTGATTTGGAAGTTTTGTTTACCTACAGAAATCAAACCTTACGCTTTTCATGACTGGGAGATTAAGATACGTCGTGCTTGGTATAATCAACAAACTCGTTTCCTCACCCACCACAGAAGAACAAAAATTCTATCTTCTTAACATAGTGATTTAGAGTTATGGCTATGATGCTGTAGCAGTTTTATTGTTTTTAGTTTTGTCTAAATATGATTTTTCCATATATTGTTTGAAATGTTTTGAACATCTTGACATCATCAAAGCCGAATTAGAAAATGCATGCCCTGGTGTAGTTTCTTGTGTTGATCTTCTTGTGATGGCGGCTTATGAGAGTGTGATTCTAGTAAGTAACCACATTCATCTCCCAATCATTTCCCTTTTCACCTTTTTCCTCTTCATATCATTCAAGAACACATGAAACTTTAGGTTATTAATATCTAATTTCTTTTACAGGCTGGTGGACCATTTTATCCAGCTCACACAGGTAGAAAAGACAGCAATCGATCTTTCTCTCAACTCTCCTATGAGCTTCCTAGTCCCTTATATGATCTTTCTACAAATATTGCAAGATTTGCAACAGGGGGTTTTCACTGATAAAGAAACAGTCACTCTTTTAGGTACACAATTCAATCATCTATTCTTCAGTTCTCTACTCTAGTTGCTTCAGTTCTTAATCTATATAGTTTCATTACAGGTGCTCATAGTACTGGAATGATTCACTGCAAGTTCTTTGAAAAAAGACTATACAACTTTGGTGGAACAAATAAACCAGACCTATCAATGGATTCTTAATTTCTTGAATTATTAAGATCATTATGCAACAACTGATCCAATCACCATCAACATGACCATCACCATCACCTTCTTCATCAAAAACTAGAAGGTAGCAGGGAATGAAGATGGATTATGAAGGAAAAGGTTCAAGTTTTGGGAACTCTTTGACTTTTTCCGGATGCTTTTGTTCTAGTTTATAACCGTTAGATTCTACTTCTACACCATGGTAGACTACACACTCTTTTTTATTAATTTATAGTATTATTTTTTTTAAACGGCTAACAAATTTTTTGGTTTAATATGCAGTTAACACTTAACAGTGGTCACTGTGTACATATTCGTGAAGTCATTTGGTCAAAGGGTACTCTTTTTTCTCTCTCTAGAATAATCACTCTCTCTCATGGTTTTAATATTTTATTTATTTATTTATTGAAACAGAATGGAAATGGTTTTATTGTTAGTGGTGTACATTGCATATGTATACAATGCAGGTAGTTTAGTAGGCTACATTCTTCTAAGTGTTAGCAGTTGGTTTATGGCCATTTCATGGCGTTTTGCTCCTTATTTGTTCGATCCATCCGGTTTCAAGTGGCAAAAGTGAGTTTATTTTTCCTTTTTATAATTTATGACATCATCTTTATATTTTATACTTTTTTTTTTGTTTTCCAATTTTAGGACGGTAGAGGACTTCAAAGACTGGACAAATTAGCTCTTCTATAGAGGTGGAATTAGTGTTAAAGGAGAAGAAAGTTGGGAAGCTTGGTGAGATGAAGAATTGGTACTACAATTTTTAAAAAATATCCTTGTTTTTCCATTACCATGTATTTATATACAATTCTTAATTATGATAAAATGTGATTCTTTTGTAGTCTCATATTCGAAGAAGGGTTATGGAGACGATTTTGAGCCTACGGTTATTCATATTCCAATATGGTGTTGTTTACAAATTGGATGTGCAAGATTCAAATACATCATTATCCGTAAGAATTTGAATTTCAAAATCTAGACAAGTCCCATTTTTTTCAAAGAGTTATATATGCTTTATTATAATCTTATTTGTGTTTTAATAATCTTTTATCATGTTTTGTAATTCAATAATTTTTACCCTACATCATATTCACATATAACACAAAAACAATTAACTACAAAAGTGGTCCCTTTGTGGAAAAGGTTTCAATTCTGGACTAAACACGATAAAAATCCAAAACGAAGGGAAGATTTTTGTAAATTCATAAGAAAATTTATTCTATTTCTATAAACCAACCAAACATAATGAATCTTTCCATTCCTACATGTGTATGGATGTTTCTAATGTTTCTTGGTTTCGAAGAAATTTTGCACAAGTAAAATGTACCAGTGCCTACAATAACCTTCTCATGGCATGTTAGTTTTATATAATTTTCTTTTTAGTTCTTATTGTGTTTTACTAAACTATTTCCATTTTACAAAGTGTTGAAGAAGCAGAGTGTGAAAGGGCATATGGGTTGGCTAGTGATCTCTATGTGTCAATCTTTGATCGTACAAAGGCCACCTGAGTAAGTATGATTCATTATTTTCTTTGATTTTTATATAAACCAATGTACAAGCCTTTATAAAATCGTCTCTCAAATCACTATAGGTTGCAATGAGAGAAGCACATGAAGAGGTTGTGCAAAAGGCGATGTCCATTTTTAACGCCATTTCAGTGGGATTTGGTTCTGCTAGACAAAAATATGAAAAAAAAATCATATGTTTTGAAAAAGGCTTTTGAGGTAATTTTTTTGTGCTTTACATCATTTATAATATTTAACGGTCAAATTTCTTGTTTAATCATTCGTTCTTGTTTTTACTGGTTATATTGAAATATTGTAGGATCATAAAAAGAAAGACTTATGTCTTAAACCAAATTACCTTAGTTGAGATGCAACACGGACAATATGAGGATATTCAACAGAAAAATATAAGGATGGTCAACAAGAGAACGTGGAGTTTCAACAGAAAAATATGGATGTTCAAGCAAAGTTTGAACAACTTGCACAAGCTTTGAATGAGTAGGTTAAAACTTTTATTAATCAATGATAGAATATTATGTATCGAATAATATTTTATATTTAATTAGTAGCCACTTTTGATTTTGAAATATGCATCTTTTGATATATTGGATATTTCTTTTAGTTTTTATAGAAATACTCTTTTACTTGTGGTTTTATATTAATTGCATTTTTATAAATTGATATAATAGTCTAATTGAATAATCAAAATTTATTGAATAATGGTATGGAACAATTGCCGCGGAATTAGTTATGTAAAAATTGCTACATAAAAGTTGCTATGTAATTTGCTACGAAATTAGTTACCGAAAAATTGCTATGAAATTTGCTACGGAAAAGTTGCTACGGAAATATTGCTACGAAATTAGTTATGGAAAAATTGTTATGGAATTTGCTATGGAAAAGTTGCTACGGAATTTGCTACGGAAACATTGCAAAGGAATTTGTTACGGAAAAATTGTTATCGATTTTGCTACGAAAATGCTATGGAACTCAATTTACAACGGAATATATGTCGTAGAAACCGTCATAGCAAAATTGCTACAGAATTATAATTCCGTAGCTAAACAATTTGCTACAAGAAATAAAGTTACGGAGTCTAATTGAAAATTTGCGTAACAAATTTCGTAGTTATTCAGCTTTAGCTACGGAATTTCAGTTTTTGGCTACGAAATTTTCCGTAGCTAAATAGAAATTTTCTTGTAGTGTACATAGGACAAATATTTTTTCCTCATTCTCATACTCATTTGGATTTAAATAAGACAAAACTACACAAATGGTCCCTGTGGTTTGCTGAAAATTGCCACTTTGGTCCAAAAATGTTTGGACTAGCACCAGAGGTTCAAACTTTTCATTTTGTTGCGAATTTGGTCCGATTTTGTTTGAACTTTTTTATAAAGACGATTTTGCCCCTTATTATTTAATATTTTAATTTTCTTTTATTACAACAATTAAAAAGAATTAAAAATAAAAGAAAAAAGAAAATACTATCTTTCTCTCCCTCTCTCTCTCACATCTTCTTCTTCTTCCTCAAGAACGCTGAAGAATATCTTCCGCCACCACCACTATTCGACCGTCGTCCTCCACCACCATTGTTTGACCACCGTCCGCCACAACCACAATTTGCCATATCCATCTCCACCTAAATGAAATCAGATGAACACACACAAAATCAGATCAGATGAACACACACACACATAAAAACGAAATCTGATGAGCAAACACAGATCAACACAAACATCCATCGATTTTTCAACAGATACCACACAAACACACATACACATACATATTAAACACACACACACACACACTCGAACAAGACAAACGAGAGATTAAACACACAAACACCACAACACATCTAAATAGCTAGGGTTTCAAAAAACTAGAAGGACATCAGTCGAGTTCAGCGTCAACCTTCATCGGTGTAAGATCTGAGAAGGGTTCGTAAAGAGGTGGTGGTCGCCACACCTCAATCGATTAGGTTGAGTCCAGCGCCGCCATTACTAGGGTTTCAGCTCACCACCATTACAAACCCTAACCTGTTACATATTCGTTTCAGAGATGGGGGCAATAAGGAGAAACACGATGGTTGGATAGATCTACACTGAGAACAGCGACGAGGAGGGAACAAGTCTAAACCCTAGCCGCCGCCGCCTTCGACCCCATACTAGATCTTGATTCGTTATGGTTGTTAACGATGACCGGATCGTAGAGTTTCTTGCTAGGGCTTCTTTTAAAAGGAGGAAGAGGAGGAGGAGATCGTCGTCTAAGGATGAGATCAGAGACCCATTACTCGATCTGATTTCGTCTTCTTGAATGTGTTCATTAGAAAACCCTTCATCAGATCTGATTTCATGTATGTTTTCTTGAGTGTGCGTGTTTGGAGAATAAACTTAAAAAATATGGAGTGTTTGTGTATGTGTTCATATGAATATGTGTTCCTGAGTTTCAATATGTGTTCTTGAGTGTTTTGTATTTGCAGAGAGAGAGAGAGAGAGAGAGGTAATTTTTTATTAATTTTTTTAAGAGAGAGAGAGAGGGGATAAATTTTTATTAATTTTTTAATCATAAAAATATATAAATAAATAAATAAACTGAAAAAACAAAAAAGAAGGGTAAAATCGTCATTTCAAAAAAGTTTAAAGTAAATTGAACCAAACTCGCAATAAAATGAAAAATTTGGACCTGTGGTGCTAGTCCAAACATTTTTGGACCAAAGTGGCAATTTTTAGCAAACCATAGGGACCATTTATGCAGTTTAGTCTTTAAATAATATACTTATCTCAAATCACATTGTCAAATCTTGTGTTTGTTCGTCGTTTACGGTCAATAATTTGGTTTCTGTTAAATTTGACCCTTTTGCTTTCACTATGAAGGACTTTGATACAGGTACACTCATCCAAAGATGTGACAGTGTCGATGATCTCTACCCCATCCTTCCTTCATCTTCTTCCTTGTTATCGACTACATTTCTAGAGGAAGTGTTTCTTCCCACACGGCATCGTCGACTAGGACATTTTGATCTCCTATTTTTAGATTTTTTGCACTCTAGACATTTAATTTCTAGTTCTGCTAAAAAACTTCTACTCTGTCGTGCCCGTCAGCTTGGGAAACATTATTGTTTATCATTTGAGTTGTCTAAAACAAAAACTTCTCGTATGTATGTTTGAGCTTATTAATTATGATTTTTGGAGATCTCGTGTTTCAAGTATTAGTGGCTTCAAATATTATATTTTGTTTTTAGACGATCTTTTTCATTTTTTATAGGTGCATGTTTCCACTTCATGTTGCATATGATGTTTTTAGTGTTTTCTCTAATTTTCATGCATATGTCAAAACACGATTCAATCATAACATTCAAAATTTTCAGTGTGATAATGATCGAGAATTTAATAATCAACTTTTATTAACTTTTTTTTGTCAAATGGCATTAAAGTTAGGTTTTCTTGTCCTTACACTTCATAACAAATCCAAAAAATTGTGCATGATGTACAATTTATCTACAAAATCATTCAAACCTTTCCGTTTTAAGCATCTTTTTCACCAAAATTTTGGGCGGAAGCTCTCTTGACTATTGTTTAGATGCTTTGTTATCAAAACACCTCTTTCATAGCCTCCCACAAGTTATCTCATCGATCTTAGCATGTGCCTATCTCGGCCCCTCTTCCAATCATCGTGTTGATCTTGTCACACACTGTGTCCTTATCTTTCATCATGTCATATTTGATGAAGATCCTTTCCCTTTTCCCGAATTTCATGTTGCCCCTTAAACATCTGATTATGATAATTTCGTCTCTGATGACCTTCCTCCTCAACATATCGTCACCCATTTACCTATCCCGACTGCCTCTTTTGTGGCATCTCCAACTGCTCCCCCTTCCTCAAGCACTCTCGTACTTGATGTCAATCCATCTTTTGCTTAAAGATACTATTACTCCTAAGGAAGTCACTATACATCTACTTCCACCTTTCCCACCCACCCCTTCCCTCTTGTCATTATATGGCCACTCACTCCCATACTGGTTCTCTTAAATCTAGAAAAACTTCATCCTTTTTGGCTACCTCAGATGTCTATCTCATTCCTAAACCCATAGCTCAAGCTCTCTGTGACCCTCACTGAAAGTCGGGACGAGATGCATGCTCTTTCCTCAAACCACACATGGAATCTCGCTCCTCTCCCTTCTCATGCTAACATTATTGGTTGTCATTGACTTTATCGTCACAAGTTTGACAGTTCCGGTAACCTTGAACTCTATAAGGGTCGCTTTGTTGCTCATGGTTTCTATCAACAACCCAATCTTGAGTTCGGTGGCTACTTTAGTCTTGTGGTAAAACCATGACTATTCTTATTGTGCTTAGAACTTCTATCCCTAAACAATGGCCGTTCAATCACCTCAATGTCAAAAATGCCTTTCTACACAGTGATTTCTCCGATGAAGTCTACATGAAACAACCCTTAGCTATGTTCTATCCCTAAACAATGGCCGATCAATCACTTATTGATTATTTATTAAATTATTTGATTGTTAATATATATATATATATATATATATATATATATATATATATTCAACTCTTGTATTTAATTAGAAAATTATTATTATTTTATGAAAATAATATTTTGAGAAAAAACTAGCTATTTAATCATATGGTATGATTTAATATGTAGTGTACAAATTATTGGAACTTTGGTAGTTCTTTTATATAAATTATATATAACTTGTACATCGAAGTGATAATACCTGTTTAATTGGAAACATCACATATCTTACTCTTACCTCAAAACCATAGCTTTTAAGAGAGTATGGGAGGTTGCTTGGCAACCTCCCTTTTACATACTTCATACCTCTAATGCACCTTACCTTTGACTTGTGAAGGGGTATGGCATGTAGATCTCATGGATTAGTATACATAGAGAGTAAGGCTTTCATTTGAAAGACTAGTTGTTTGAATCTTTTCTCTTTTATCTCTTAGAACCGTCGGTATATTCCCTTCTCCATCTCTTCTTGTCTTTTAAAGCTAGTTGAAGATTTGGTGCTTAAAAGTGCTTCTCCCTTATTGCTTAATTGCGTTAAGCACTTAAAGGCTTAAGAAATACTTCATACAAGAGAGAACTGTCATTCTTGGTGGGTTAATCTGGTTTGTGGATACGTCATAGATTAATTGTATTCTTGAGTTTTTTTCCATCTTCATCAACTCCACAAAACCAAGCGGGATCAAAATCTTCAAAAGTTTTATTCTTAACATCATATGGTTTTCATAATTCTAGTTCATGTAACTGGATCCTCTTGGTGGTTTATTTAAAATGGTTTAAAAATAAACTAATTATTTTAAAGTCTTTCGTTTGCAGTATAAAATTGTTTTATAAAAGATATCGTTTTAGCATCCCCAAACCCATGATTTGTTGTCTTCATTACCTCTCTTGGCTTTCAAAGCAACCCTTCTTTTATATGTTGATGATATTATTCCCATAGCATCCTCATCTTTTCTCATCACATAGGTAATTACTCGCTTGTCATCTGAGTTTCTTATGGATTTAGGACCTATTTCCCATTTCTTAGCATTTCTGCTTCACAGACTGACAATGGACTTTTCTTATCCCAAACTTCTTTTGCTTGAGAAATCCTTTCTCGTGCCAACATGTTGACATGCAATCAATCTAGTACTCCGACAGACACGAAGCCCAAGCTCTCTCATGAGGGTTCTCCAGTGGCTGATCATACACTCTACTAGATCTTTGTAGGGGCACTACAGTATCTGACCTACACTTGCTTGGATATTGCATGTGTTGTTCAACCAATCTGTCTTTTAATGCATGGTATGCGTGAACCACATTTTCTTTCCCTCAAGTGTATCCTTTGCTACATTCATGGTACTCTATCACATGACCTCTTCCTTCGTCCGTCCTCTTTCAATCGCTTGGTCTCTTACTCTAAAGAGGACTAGGTCGGGTGTCCTTAGATTCGTCGGTCCACCTCTAGGGGTTGTGTCTATCTTGATGATAATATCGGGTCGTGGTTCTCCAAGTGTAACACATTGTCTCTCGTTCCTCGGTTGAAGCTGAGTATCGAGGGTAGCCAATGTTGTTGCCGAAGCTGCCTAGCTTTGCAATATTATACTCAAGTTATATTGTCCATTTTCTAGAGCCACACTTATGTTTTGCGGCAATGTGAGGCTATGTATTTAGCTTCAAAACCGGTTAATGCAACAATGTGACATCCCCATTTTCATGGCCAGAAAAAGACCGATTTTGTTTATGCTTTATAAAAATCAAAGTACATCTTTTAATAAAAAATGTTGCGAAATTTGTACCCAGTAAAACATGATCAATTCGTTATCAAAGCATTTCTGAAGAAATGTATTTTTATTCATTTAAAACATTGGGATGTCATCGTCAATATAGACACATAAGCATAAATAGAACTTAAATTCAGTATCACTAGTGATCTATATCTTCTTAATCTCTCAGTGTAATGTGACTTCATATCAACACCTGTGATATAAATAAACTGAGTGGGTTAGGTTGGGAAACCTGGTGAGTACATAGGGTTTTCAACCCACAATAATATAATTATTATGTTTAATCATCAAACAGTTAACCCACTTACCCATCCCCATTATCTTCTTTACTCTTAAGGATCTACCCTAAGAATCAGCTATTTCTCGTTCATTCATTCCTAAGGATTTTCCTAAGGAATAGGTACGAAGTCCATGGTTGTCAATGACACAGCTGTCAAGCACAGCTGCTAGTTCTATCACTTAGGCGCAACTGCCATAATTGTGACATTCTATATGAGGCGCAACTGCCAGTATTGTCCTTCGAGCACAGCTGCTAGGGTTATCTCGTTTATTGACAGTATCGTTTTCGAGAGTCCACTCACAATACATGTCAATGGGTTTTTAGAGTACAACGGTGAACACATCGTTCACAACACCTACAGGTTGCGAGCCTGCTAGTGTTCCACTGGACTGTCTAGAATAATCTGTGGTTGTCATCCATACTTTGCTAGATGACGGGCCCAACATTTGGGAACAAGGCTTCTCACATCGTCCACCTCTCACCCTTACCTCATGGTCTATATCACTTCTCAACTCATCATCCAACTCATACTTCATCTACCCATGTTTTACCCAACATATTATGTAGATATAAATACATTGAAACGACCCAAAAATACGACCCAAAAATTTCTTTTTTAATATAACTAAAATCATAAAACGGAGTATATCATAATAAAACCATGCGTTGCAAATCTCAAATCCATACTAAAATACAACTGAGAAAACGGTGTCACGACTGTATCAAAACATATCTAAGATAGCTGATCAACTCCCAGGATAAAAACTGTAGCTGTGGTGTGTGCGATGCCATCATCCCGAGCTCTTCCCTTTGCTTGCGGAAGAACCTGAAACCAAAACTGAAACTGTAAGCACGAAGCTTAGTGAGCTCCCCCAAACTACCACATACCACACAATAACATATTAAGCACATACTGGGCCTTGCCCACTGCATCGGACCGAAGTCTGGCTAACCGGGGCCTTGCCCCCTACATCGGACCGAAGTCCGAAGCTGACTGGAATATCGGACCGAAGTCCGAAGCTGACTGGGACCTTCGTCCCCTACATCAAACCGAGTCCGAAGCTGACTAGGACATCAGACCGAAGTCCTAAGCTGACTGAGACATCGGACCGAAGTCTGAAGCTGACTGGGACCTACGTCCCCTACATCGGACCGGAGTCCGAAGTTGACTGGACCTCTGTCCCCCACATCGGACCGAAGTCCGAAGCTGACTGAACATAGCATAAACATACACATATACTATATCGGGCCGTAGCCCGACTCACATAACACATAAATCCTGTCCGAGCCACGAAGGCATCAAACATGCTAACTACTACATCGGATCGAGGTCCGAAGCTAGCTGCTAGCTAAACGGGCCGGCATTGTAGCCTTAGACCCGTTACTACTGGAAGGAAACTCACCTCGTGAACTGGCTAGTGTGTGAATGGCTCTGGAAGCTAACTGCTGCTTCTCCGGTATCTCCCCAGCTACAAGTCCATAAACACACTCAATCAAATACTAAACACTGCACTGGGGTAAAATGACTCTTTTACCCTTGGTCAAAGTCAACCCTCTCGGTCAAAGTCAACCCACAGTTGACCTGACTCGCCGAGTTGGGCCGCCAACTCGCCGAGTCTCTAATCTCATTTCACAACCCCATTCGTGGCTACTCGTCGAGTATGGCATCGACTCGACGAGTACTCTCTCGATCCAAGAACTCAGACAATCTGCATCCGACTCGCCGAGTCATATGAACAACTCGACGAGCTGTTCTTGAGCTTAAGAAGATTGCCTTGGACTCGCCGAGTTGTATGAACAACTCGTCGAGTCCCTCCATTACTGAGTCTGCTCTCCAACTCACTGAGTCCACTCTACTACTCACGGCTTCCACTCGACAACACTCAAAAGGGGAAAAACGGGACTCGCGACCTGACTCGCCGAGTCGTTCTTCCGACTCGCCGAGTCACATCCATGCAACTCCTCTAAACTCGATTCTGCTTGAATCCAACTCATACAAATGATAGATCTGAGTCCAATAAGCTGATCCACCACGTAAAGTTCCCAACTTTACGTGTACATACACATGAAAAAGGAGATATAGGCTAAAAAGGCACTTAGAAGAGTAGATCTAGGGTTTTCATGCAAGGTAACTTCAAAAAGGCAATAGATCTGGGCTCTACAACTCCTAAATGAACAGATCTAAGGATATCTCGACATAATAGGGTATCCATACAATCATAAGGCTTGAGGAAAGCATCAAACTAGATCTAGAAGAGTTCTAATGGAGGTTAAAAGCATAAAACATGAGGGAATCCGAAGAATACCTCAAAGAACTCTGATTTGCCCTTGGATCTTTGCTCTACACCTTTTCTCCTTGCTCCTTTCTTCTTCTCCTTCTTCAAGCCTTCAAAATTTAACACAAGAACACTTAGATCACTCAAGGATGGATTAGGGTTTTCTCACAGCTTTCTGAGGGTGAAGGAGGCGAGATTAGGGGCTATAAGGTGGTTTAAATAGTGAACAACCCGGGGATTTAGAGTTTCTTCCAGGCAGGCAGACTCGCCGAGTCCCGAATATGGACTCGCCGAGTCGCCGACTAACACGTGCTCAAAAATCCCGCCCCTACTCAGCGATTCAGGCTATGAACTCGCCGAGTCCCTCTTGCAACCTTCTAATTAAATGCTATGGAATCATCGTACCGGAAACGGGTCGTTACAATTCTCCCCCACTTGTCTCAGACTTCGTCCTCGAAGTCTGCTACGGCTGAATCCGCAAATATCTCCGGATAGTGCTCTCTCATCTCCTCCTCAGCCTCCCACGTCCACTCAGACCCCTTCCGGTGCTGCCATTGCACTTTTACTAACTGAATTTCCTTGTTCCTCAAGGTCTTTGTCTTCCGATCCAGAATCGCGACCGGCCTCTTAATATAATTTAGGCTGCTATCAACCTGAATATCCTCTAGGGGAACGACTGTTGACTCATCCACCAAACACTTCCTCAACTGAGACACATGGAAAGTGTTGTGGATCTGACTAAGCTCCTCAGGACGATCTAACCGATAAGTAACCCGACCCACCCGGGCCAAAACCCTGAAAGGACCAATTAACCTGGGACCCAACTTGCCCCTCTTCCGGAACCTGATAACACCCTTCCAAGGTGAGACCTTCAGAAGGACCATATCACCCACCCGGAACTCCAAGTCTGAAGCTCACAATCAATCACCGCCCCATTGGGGCTTAGCCAATCCATGCCCACAATAACCTTATTCCCTCGCAGGGGAATAGGAACCAGGTCCACCGAAAACTGCTCATCAAACAATTGAAGAGAACACCCTCTATGCACTCTGCCGACCCTCACGGTCCTGTCATCTGCTATCTCAACCTCTAATGGACAATCCAGCTCCCCTGGAGCTCTGCTAAATCTCTTGCTAAGCGCAAGCGATACGAATGATCGGGTAGCCCCCGAATCGAATAATACCATAGCAGAGATGCCGTTCACAGAGAACGACCCTATAAAAACATACAATCATAAGCAATAATCAAACAATAAAATAAAGAGATGAAGGGAAGATACATACCCGTCACCACATCAGGAGTCGCTCGCGCATCCTATGCTGTCATATGAAACGCTCTACTCTTCGCCACTGGCGCCTCAGCTCGGCCCTGCCGACCATCTGTAATCCTCAAGGTAGCAGGGGCAGGTGCAGCCACCTTCCCTACTGCAGCTAAACTCGGACATTGGGACTTTTTATGTCCCCTCTGATTGCACTGAAAGCAAATCAGATCTAATGCTGCAACAGCAGTAGCAGGGGCCGTATAATCCCTGCTCAAATGCCCAGTCCGACCGCACTTGAAGCAGCCGGAACTCCCTGCCTTGCACACCCCATTGTGCATCTTCCCACACCTGCCACATCGACTGTGGCTCGGCTGAGACCTGGACCTGTGATCTGAAACCTTGGGCTTTTTGCCCGAAGCTCCTGAACCCGAAACCGCCTCCGGTTTCCTCTTCTTCTCCATCTCGAGATCAATCTCCCTCTCTCGAGCCCTAGCAATCATGTTGTCCAGCGTTTTACAGCTGGACCGGCTCACAAACTGGCGGATATCGCTCCGCAACATCTCATGATAACGGGCCTTCTTCATCTCCTCATCGGCTGCATACTGAGGAACAAGAAGAGCCCTCTCCCTGAACTTGGCGGTGATCTCCGCCACGGTCTCCGTAGTCTGGGTGAGGTCCTGAAACTCTCTGGCTAACTGCTGCACCTCAATAACTGGTGCAAACTCCGCCCTAAACCTGGTAGAGAAATCAACCCAAGTCATGGCATCCAATGTTGCATCATCTCCCATGGTATGTCCGACCTCCTCCCACCAATCCCGTGCCCTGTCCTTCAGAAGACAGGACGCCAATCTGACCTTGTCCCCCTCGGGACACCTGCTAGTGCGGAACGCGTTGGCCACATCCGCCAACCATCTAGTGCTCGCTATGGGGTCCTGCGCCCCATAATAGTCTGGAGCTCCACATGCCCTGAACTCCCTGAATGTAAGTGTGCGCGACCCCATCATGGCCGCCACCTCGGCACAGAAGGTGCCCAATCTCTCATCCATCAGCTCTAGGATACCCTCCTTGATCGAACCGAAGATCACAGGAGTCTGCTCTAAAATGATACGAGTAATCTCTAAAGAGAGAAGCTCTCTGGTCTGCTCATCCATGTGCTCGTTCCCCGAGCCTGATCCCGATCCCTCCCCGGCACCTCCACTGTCGGCTGCTGCCCTCGGACACAAAACCACCATTCTGAAACACATCATAGCAATATCAGAAAACTGAAATATCTCAAGGGATCATTGATACTACTACTAGCTTCCTGGTCTTGTCTCGGCCTTCCTTGATTCGAGTACGGATCCTCTGCTTTCAGTAGTACGGGCCCATACTACCTTCCACATCTATCCGTACTTTCCTCAAGAACCGCCTTGACTCCACCAAGTCACTTCTACTACTACTGATCTCTGCTACTCTCATCCTAGGCTTGCCCTAGGGAAATCGCTGACTCCACTCATACCAGTCCTCAGCTGCCGAAGGCCTCCTTGTAATGCTGATTAGCCACCACCTGAATACCATCACATGCAATGAGGCTCGGATAATCCTTCGAGTAAAAGACTCGTCCCTACAACGGTTGGACGCAGACAAGAGCTGTGCAATAGGGCCAAATCCAGCACTCTGAGATTATTCAACCCTGATCACATGTGATGTGACGTATTCACCTAATGGCTAACTCCCACCACTCAGAGTCCCACAAAGCACAAAGCAAGCAGCATTCGGATAAGGGAACATACTCAGGCAAAACTATTTTCATAACGAGAAGCTACTCTAGCATACAATGCTAAGCTCGCGCTACCAGGCATAACCTAAACAGGCTATCCTACTGTTGTCTACTCAATACTAGCATGCAATTCTCATAAAGCTGTAACACATATAGCAGGCACATAAGGCATCCTCCTAGATCCTTAGTCCTATACTAGCATGCTGTTCTACTGAAATTGGAACAATTAATCATAATAATAAAACTTGTATTGGTAATTTGGGAGCACTTACTTGAGCTCGGCTGATCGCATGCACCACACCCTTATCTTGTTTAAAAATTCTTTTCTTTCTAAGTGCTTTTCAAAATCTCGTTCGAAAACATTTTTCTTTTTGAAAATCTTTTTATCTTTCCCTTAGTTTGAGTTCAGATGCACCTGGAGGTGTATCCGAATCCCTCAAACCAGGGCTCTGATACCAACTTGAAACGACCCAAAAATACGACCCAAAAATTTCATTTTTAATATAACTAAAATCATAAAACGGAGTATATCATAATAAAACCATGCGTTGCAAATCTCAAATCCATACTAAAATACAACTGAGAAAACGGTGTCACGACTGTATCAAAACATATCTAAGATATCTGATCAACTCCCAGGATAAAAACTATAGTTGTGGTGTGTGCGATGCCATCATCCCGAGCTCTTCCCTTTGCTTGCGGAAGAACCTGAAACCAAAACTGAAACTGTAAGCACGAAGCTTAGTGAGCTCCCCCAAACTACCACATACCACACAATAACATATTAAGCACATACTGGGCCTTGCCCACTGCATCGGACCGAAGTCCGGCTAACCGGGGCCTTGCCCCCTACATCGGACCGAAGTCCGAAGCTGACTGGAACATCGGACCGAAGTCCGAAGCTGACTGGGACCTTCATCCCCTACATCGAACCGAGTTCGAAGCTGACTAGGACATCGGACCGAAGTCCGAAGCTGACTGAGACATCGGACCGAAGTCCGAAGCTGACTGGGACCTACGTCCCCTACATCGGACCGGAGTCCGAAGCTGACTGGACCTCTGTCCCCCACATCGGACCGAAGTCCGAAGCTGACTGAACATAGCATAAACATACACATATACTATATCGGGCTGTAGCCCGGCTCACATAACACATAAATCCTATCCGAGCCACGAAGGCATCAAACATGCTAACTACTACATCGGATCGAGGTCCGAAGCTGGATGCTAGCTAAACGGGCCGGCATTGTGGCCTTAGACCCGTTACTACTGGAAGGAAACTCACCTCGTGAACTGGCTGTTGTGTGAATGGCTCTAGAAGCTAACTGCTGCTGCTCCGGTATCTCCCCGGCTACAAGTCCATAAACACACTCAATCAAATACTAAACACTGCACTGGGGTAAAATGACTCTTTTACCCTTGGTCAAAGTCAACCCTCTCGGTTAAAGTCAACCCACAGTTGACCTGACTCGCCGAGTTGGGCCGCCAACTCGCCGAGTCTCTAATCTCATTTCACAACCCCATTCGTGGCTACTCGTCGAGTATGGCATCGACTCGACGAGTACTCTCTCGATCCAAGAACTCATACAATCTGCATCCGACTCGCCGAGTCATATGAACAACTCGACGAGCTGTTCTTGAGCTTAAGAAGATTGCCTTGGACTCGCCGAGTTGTATGAACAACTCGTCGAGTCCCTCCATTACTGAGTCTGCTCTCCAACTCACTGAGTCCACTCTACTACTCACGGCTTCCACTCGACAACACTCAAAAGGGGAAAAACGGGACTCGCGACCTGACTCGCCGAGTCGTTCTTCCGACTCGCCGAGTCACATCCATGCAACTCCTCTAAACTCGATTCTGCTTGAATCCAACTCATACAAATGATAGATCTGAGTCCAATAAGCTGATCCACCACGTAAAGTTCCCAACTTTACGTGTACATACACATGAAAAAGGAGATATAGGCTAAAAAGGCACTTAGAAGAGTAGATCTAGGGTTTTCATGCAAGGTAACTTCAAAAAGGCAATAGATCTGGGCTCTACAACTCCTAAATGAACAGATCTAAGGATATCTCGACATAATAGGGTATCCATACAATCATAAGGCTTGAGGAAAGCATCAAACTAGATCTAGAAGAGTTCTAATAGAGGTTAAAAGCATAAAACAGGAGGGAATCCGAAGAATACCTCAAAGAACTCTGATTTGCCCTTGGATCTTTGCTCTACACCTTTTCTCCTTGCTCCTTTCTTCTTCTCCTTCTTCAAGCCTTCAAAATTTAACACAAGAACACTTAGATCACTGCAGTAATAGTTATTAGACTTATCCAAGTGGGAGACTGTTAGATAAGGTGTCTAAGTCCATAACTATTTCTGGTATGTACTTGACCCGACCCGGCATGGTCCATTTGGGTTGCATGGCACCATGCAATTGGATAGACTAAATGAGAGAAATAACATTTGGAGATTATTAATATATTATAAGTTCTAATATATTAATAATAATATTTGATTAGTTTGATCAATAATTAATTTAGAATTAATTAAGTGGTCAAAAGAGAACTAATTAAATATATGGGTTGATTATGTAAATCATCCATATCTTGTATAGTGGGCTAAGAGGCTCCATGGATTATCAAGTTGGGTTCTTCCCATAGGATGCTCCATGGATGCTCCATGAGAGTTACACACCCATGGGTCATGGAAATGAAGAGTCATGACACATTAGGGTTTACATGGTGTAACCCTAGATGTGTCAACACTATATAAGAATCATATTCTCCACCAAAATCGGTTACACAAAGAAACAAGAGGGCTTGGCCGATTTCAAGAAGTGTTTGTTCTCTCATAAGTTTTTCCAAGAGCATTTGGTGTTGTGTGAAGCATTTGAGGCATCACATTTGGGGTGCTAGGCTCACAAGGTTTCAAGGAACACAAGCAACAACAAGGTAAGTTATTCTATCTATTATTCAAGTTAAAATTGTTCCCCATGTATGCTAGATAGGAATATAACCTTGGAATTCAACTTTGCATGATAATTAGACAAACATAGATCCAAGGTTATTAGGGTTGCATGTACACTTAGGAAGTGTTAGAATGCTCAAAACCCATCAGTGGTATCAGAGCCTAGGCTTGTTTGCTTGTTATTTGTGCTTAAAAGTTGAAGAAAGTCGAAAATCTTGCTGTCTGACTGATGGACTCGGCGAGTCCATGGGGAGGACTCGTCGAGTTCACTTGTATCTTCAACCTACTCAGCGAGTAGGTTTATGCACTCGGCGAGTAAGGTCGACAGAGTGCATAATTTCGACTTCAGTTGCTGGAAATGGATTAGAAACATTACCCTAAATTGTTTTGGTACTTGAAAACTTGTTTTAGAAGGTGTAATGTCTTTTCTAACTCATTTACAACAACTAGTTATCAAAATTACAAAGATTAAATGTGATTTTGATTCTTGAAGGTGTTCATGTTCATATTCATATTCTTGTTCTTATGATGTTTAGATGATCATAGGAATTATTTGTAACCTATGTGGTAGTTTAATTCTTGATCCATAATGTGTTTTAATGGAGTCCATAACTTGTCCTCAAGTTATGGAAAACCAAAAGTCTCTTGGATTAAAAACCATTAAAAGAACACAAGAGTTAGAAAAGTGAAGAGTCTTCATTTTATTACTCTATTAAACTCATAAGTTACAAGAAATAAAAAGTTTTGAAAGTTTACAAAACTTGCCCTCAAGTTTTGGAACAAGTAAAGTTAATTTAAAACTTTAGTTCCAACCCTTGGAATTTTAAAAGTTAAAATTCAACCCTTATACTTATATTATTATGATTTAATAATTATATATATGTATAAGAACAAAGTCGTCTTACCGCTAGTACGCCTCATTCACGAAGCCGGTCTATAAGGTGGGTATAAGGTTGTTGCCTATAAAATGGTGACTTAATGGGTGTCCACTCTCACCCACCGCTTGCTTGACCGGTGGAGGGTCGTTAGCCGAACGGGTAAGACAAGGACTTACAAATTCTCATTCAAAGTATGATGAATATTATAAAGTAACTAAATGTTTTATTAAATTCCCAATCTTAGTTACTTTAGGAAAAATGTGAATAAGGTGCTATTCCATGAAATTACACTTTACACTTTGATTAAGTCATTGGTGGAGCGTGTGTGGTTAACCGGCACACTAACTTGGACTTAACAAGGTAGGTAAAGGGTGACTTAGGGTTTATTATAGTATCGATGGAGCGTGTGTGGTTTACCGGCACATCGATTGAGTGATAAACTTTAAGGGTACCAAGTGATTTGCATGGTTACTTCACACCTCGTTTTGTGATCCTCGGTATCCCAGTCACAAAACTTGGAGGGCACACTCGAGATTAAAACATGCCTTTGAAAAGTTCATTGAATCTCAAAGAATCTAGGAATTTCTAAGAACCATTCAAAAACCTAATACTAAAATATTGCGGTTTTCGTGGTGGAAATTGGTGAATCGTCATTCACCTACCTTTCAAATATGATATAGCTTAGATTACGACATACCTCTTCTAAGTTATATTATATTGTGATTGGATCCTAGCCTTAATATTACATTTGGGTGTTTTATTAAGGACTCTCTTATATCTAAACTAATCTTGTTCTCTTTTCTTCAGATGTCTTTCAACAATGCTTTTGGCTCTAATCCTAATGGCTCCTTTACCCTTATGAACTTGTGTGGGAAAGTCACCTTTGATGGATCCAACTTCAATGAGTGGATCAGAAACATCAGGATGATTACCCGCTACGAGGACAAAGAATATGTCCTTGACAAGGAGCTTAAGGAGATTGATGAGACCACTGCAACTCCTCAGGAGATCGCTGACTTTCGGGCACATGAAAGGGATGCTACGAAAGTGGCTTGCATCATGATGGCCACGATGACAGCGGAACTCCAAAAGTCTTATGAGGATTTCTACCCTTATGAAATGCACCAAGATTTGATGGAAAGATACCATAAAAGTGCAAGACAAGAGAGGTATGAAATCATCTGCTCCATGATAACAACCATGATGAAGGATGGGGAATCCGTCACGAGCCACATGCAGAAAATGCAAAGGTATGTGGATCGTTTGCTGAAGCTTAATGTGAACTTCCCTGAGGATCTTGCAATAGATATCATTTTGCACTCCTTACCATCGTGCTATGATTAATTCCGCATGACATATCACATGAACAAGGAAGAAGTCACCCTCAGCAAACTTCAGGGACTTCTCAAGACCGCAGAAACAGGTCTTAAGGGGAAGTCGGTTGCTATCACTCCTACTCCAAACTCAACTCCGGTTTTGGCAATCGGGAAAAGTCGAGGGAGGAAGAGAAAGAGATCTTCGAAGGGTACCAAGGCTCGGACCCTTGATGGCTCTTCTTCAAGTGGAACCAAGAAAGGTTTCATTACTCCTTCTTCTGACCCAAAAGAGGCTGAATGCTTCTATTGCCATGAAAAGGCTCATTGGAAGCGGAACTGCCCAAAGTACCAGCAGGATGTGAAGGATGGGAAAGTCAAACCCAACCATGCAGGTATTTACACTATCATTTCTAATAACTCACCCCATTCTAATTCTTGGGTCCTTGATACCGGTTGTGGTATTCATATTTGTTGTGACTTGCAGGGACTAAGAAGAAGTGAGGATGTGGAGCAAGGAAGAATAAACTTGATCATGGGGAATAGGAAAGCTTCACCTGTCACCAAGATTGGAGTTTATACTTTATCGCTAAATAGTGGGTTTAGTTTAGATTTGAATAAATGTTGTTACTCGCCAGGAATGGCAAGAAATATTATTTCCTTTCATGCTTTGTACAAACAAGGGTTTACCTTTTCGTTTAATAATGAAGTTGGTTCTATTGATGCTTTCTTTAATAATGTTCTTTATTTTAAAGCATTACCTTGTGATGGTGTGTATGAAGCTGTGTCTGTTGTAGATAACTTAGGAAATAATGTTTTGTGTATTGATTCTACTACTAATAATAACTTGGATAAAGCATCATTATGGCATTGTCGCCTTGGACATATAAGAAAGAAACGCATAGGCCAACTCCAAAAGGATGGAGTCTTGGAGTCGTTTGACCTTAAGTCAGATGATAGTTGCGAATCATGCTTACTTGGAAAAATGACAAAGTCACCCTTCACAGGCTCGTGTGAAAGGGGTGAAGGTTTGTTGGACCTTATACACACGGATGTGTGTGGACCATTCAAACATGCCACAAGGGATGCTAATCGTTATTATTTGACTTTTACTGATGATTACAGTAGATATGGATATGTCTACTTAATCAAACATAAGTCAGAGACTTTCGAGAGGTTTAAGGAATTTAAACAGGAAGTCGAGAATCAATTGGGCAGGAACATTAAGATGCTTCGATCTGATCGAGAAGGTGAGTATCTTAGTTCAGAGTTCCTTGACTATCTTAGGGAATGTGGGATTGTCTCATATTTGACACCTCCCAGGACACCACAGTTGAATGGTGTGGCTGAGAGGCGTAATCGAACCTTGTTAGATATGGTTCGTTCCATGATGAGTCGAGCTACGCTACCAATCTCATTCTGGGGGTATGCCTTAGAGACTGCCGCCCATATTCTTAATCTAGTCCCTACAAAGAAAGTTGCCAAAACTCCTCACGAGATGTGGACTGGTAAAGTACCTAAACTAGACCACATCAAGATTTGGGGTTGCGAGGCTTTCGTGAGACGCGAGACTCATGATAAGCTCGAACCTCGAAGCGAGAGGTGTATTTTCATCGGTTACCCACAACAATCCTTTGGTTACCTCTTCTACAGACCTAGTGACAATGTGGTCTTTGTAGCAAGAAGAGGAGTCTTTCGAGAAAGAGAGTTTATAAGCCAAGGAGACAGTGGGAGGCAAATTGATCTTGAAGAAATTCAAGAATCAAGTGGTGAAGGAACTTCAAACTCTAGCCCTCAACTTGAGGAGGAAACTCCTGTTGAGCCAATTGATAAACCTGTACCTCTGAGGCGTTCCACGAGAGTTAGGAGTGCACCTGAGCATTACTATGGATTCCATATTACTGCAGAAGGTGAGACACTTATTAGTGATGGGACACTAGTAAGTCAAGATGAGCCTAACAGCTACGAGGAAGCCATGGCAGGCCCCGAGTCTGCTAAATGGAAAGAGGCTATGGATAGCGAGATACAATCCATGTATGACAATCAAGTTTGGAACTTGGTTGAAAATGTACCAGGTCGTAAGACAGTAGGGTGCAAATGGGTCTTCAAGAAGAAGACCGACATGGATGGTAAAGTACACACTTATAAGGCGAGACTGGTTGCAAAGGGCTTCTCTCAAATTCCTGGAGTGGACTATGATGAGACCTTTTCTCCGGTAGCCAATATTAAGTCTATTCGGGTTCTGTTAGCCATAGCTGCATTTCATGACTATGAAATATGGCAGATGGATGTCAAAACCGCTTTTCTTAATGGAAAGTTGACTGAAGATGTTTACATGAGTCAGCCAGAAGGTTTTGTCAGCAGCAAGTACCCTAATAGAGTGTGTAAGCTTGAGAAATCCATCTATGGATTAAAGCAAGCACCTCGCAGATGGAATCTTTGCTTTGATGAGAAGGTCAAGGAATTTGGCTTTACTAGGAGTGAAGATGAATCTTGTGTGTATGTCAAGGCTAGTGGGAGTATAGTTAGCTTTTTGGTATTATATGTGGATGACATACTACTCATAGGAAACGACATTCCAACCCTGCAGGAAGTAAAGTCCTGGCTTGGGAAGTGTTTCGCTATGAAGGACCTTGGTGAAGCTGCCTATATTTTAGGGATAAGGATCTTGAGAGATCGGAGTAAAAGACTAATTGGACTTAGTCAGAGTACCTACTTGGATAAGGTGCTGAAGAGATTCAACATGCAGGATTCCAAGAAAGGAGAGTTACCCATCCAGAGTAACACCAGATTGAGTAAGACACAAAGCCCTAGCACTGAGGCTGAGATAGCAGAAATGAGTCGAACACCTTATGCTTCGGCTGTAGGATCGATCATGTATGCTATGACGTGTACTCGACCCGATGTAGCCTTTGCCCTGAGCATGGTTAGCAGGTATCAGGCGAACCCTGGCAAGGCACACTGGACTGCGGTAAAGAATATCCTCAAGTACCTACGGAGGACTAAGGACTGGGTCCTTACTCTCGGTGGGAGTGATGACTTGAGAGTAGTAGGGTATAGTGATGCTAGCTTCCAGACTGATAGGGATAATTTCCGCTCTCAGTCAGGCTGGGTCTTTACCCTAAACGGAGGAGCAATTTCTTGGAAGAGTTCCAAGCAAGAGACAGTGGCAGATTCTACTTATGAATCAGAGTATATTGCAGCTAGCGAGGCAGCAAAGGAGGCGATATGGCTGAAGAACTTCATTGGAGACCTTGGAGTTGTACCAGCTATTAAAGAGCCAATGGAAATTTTCTGTGATAGTGAAAGTGCTGTTGCCTTAGCCAAGGAACCAAGGGATCATGGGAGATCCAAACACATCGACAGAAAATACCATTTCATCAGACATCAGATCGAAGAAGGACTCCTCGTGGCAAAGAGGGTATCATCAGATGAGAATCCAGCAGATCCCCTCACAAAGGGACTGACTCGGGTTAAGCATCTTCAGCATGCTCGGAGCATAGGGCTGAAGGATGATATTAGTTTTAGTAGTTAGATAACCTTGAAATTTGTAAAGTGTAATTGACATTTGATGATGAATAAAAATGTTTTATTTATGAGTAAGGTGTTGCTATCTCTTGTCGATCGTTTACTATATTTCTTTTGCATGTTTTGACTTCCAGAATAATTTTTGTTTGGTATAACATATTATTCAAACCTCCACAGTCGGTCATATGTCGGAAGTAGGTATGAATCAAGACTGTCATGTTTGGTTGTAGAGGTCTTGGACAAGGCTACAGCAATCATGAGTGCTCATAAGTCCTGAGCATTGGACTCAACCCACGCTCACTGGAATCACTTCATGGAATTCTATCTCGAGTGATCGTGAGACGGTAATATCGTATAAGTCTTCAAACCTAGAGATATGATTTGTTACTTACAAGTTGGTTATGCATTGATTGTACGAAAACGCATTGGTAACTCGGTGTTATAAATCGTGGTCTTGTGTGTAATTCAATGAGTGGTAGAACAAACATATGAGTCGAAGTTTATCTGTTCCTTCTTGGATTAGAAGCTGATATCTGGGCCCCTCGATGATTTTGTTTTGACCCATGTACCGGGCCCGGTCAGAACTAAGTTGATGTGTTCAATTAAGTTCTTTGTCAAACAAATCGGAAATCGAGAAACAAATGCTGGACAATAAGCAAGACAGTGTTCCATGTATTTGTCCGGCTGATATCTAGAACGGAGGATTATATGATCACTTATCTTAAATGGCGTATCAACATCTTCTCAGTTCCGAGAGACCTTGAAAGAGCTACGATTGCCGGTCGGTTCCTGAAGTACTGCAGTAATAGTTATTAGACTTATCCAAGTGGGAGACTGTTAGATAAGGTGTCTAAGTCCATAACTATTTCTGGTATGTACTTGACCCGACCTGGCATGGTCCATTTGGGTTGCATGGCACCATGCAATTGGATAGACTAAATGAGAGAAATAACATTTGGAGATTATTAATATATTATAAGTTCTAATATATTAATAATAATATTTGATTAGTTTGATCAATAATTAATTTAGAATTAATTAAGTGGTCAAAAGAGAACTAATTAAATATATGGGTTGATTATGTAAATCATCCATATCTTGTATAGTGGGCTAAGAGGCTCCATGGATTATCAAGTTGGGTTCTTCCCATAGGATGCTCCATGGATGCTCCATGAGAGTTACAAACCCATGGGTCATGGAAATGAAGAGTCATGACAAATTAGGGTTTACATGGTGTAACCCTAGATGTGTCAACACTATATAAGAATCATATTCTCCACCAAAATCGGTTACACAAAGAAACAAGAGGGCTTGGCCGATTTCAAGAAGTGTTTGTTCTCTCATAAGTTTTTCCAAGAGCATTTGGTGTTGTGTGAAGCATTTGAGGCATCACATTTGGGGTGCTAGGCTCACAAGGTTTCAAGGAACACAAGCAACAACAAGGTAAGTTATTCTATCTATTATTCAAGTTAAAATTGTTCCCCATGTATGCTAGATAGGAATATAACCTTGGAATTCAACTTTGCATGATAATTAGACAAACATAAATCCAAGGTTATTAGGGTTGCATATACACTTAGGAAGTGTTAGAATGCTCAAAACCCATCAATAGGGTGGTTTAAATAGTGAACAACCCGGGGATTTAGGGTTTCTTCCAGGCAGGTAGACTCGCCGAGTCCCGAATATGGACTCGCTGAGTCGCCGACTAACACGTGCTCAAAAATCCCGCTCCTACTCGGCGAGTCAGGCTATGAACTCGCCGAGTCCCTCTTGCAACCTTCTAATTAAATGCTATGGAATCATCGTACCGGAAACGGGTCGTTACATACATATACAATTTAAATCATATAAAACTTGTATAAAATCGTTCATCCAGCATAGACAACAAGTATACAGATAATATGCACACATAGCACGTAATTTATATAAAATAATTCATATCTATGTGTAAGATGAAAGGGACCATGCACTCACTTGATAAAGTGGTGACTCGGTACTCGGACAACGCTTCGTTTACTTTAAAATAATTTCCTTCGACAAAACCTAGTATTATTACCACTAGATTTTAGTCTAATATTTACCGTGACTAATTATTAGTCTTATTATTATTATATAAGCGTTTAAACAATACTTTCCAACCATTATGTACAGACAGGGCTAGACATAAAACACCGGAGGGCAGGACCATTTTGGCATATAACAGTTCTGAAATCCAACAACCCTATGCGACCCTTTAAACCAGATTCCCTGTACCGCGAGTAGTTAAAAAGATATTATAACGACACTTATATAACAATAGCTCAAATATTTATTATAAGTTCATAATAACAATACTAATTTTAAATATAAGCTATATTAAAATAGGGTAATCATAACTTACTTACAAGGGAGGTTTTAGCTAGGAGTCGGGTGAATCTTTCTAAGAAAGATTCGTGCAGCGCTTCAGCGCTCACCTTACTATACTAAAACTACAGAAGGAGAAGTTGAATCACGAGGGACCGAAATGCTCAGGGGATAAGAAGAGAAAGACTCTTGAATTAAGAGAATGGTGTAAGAAATATGAGAGCCGACGCCTTCTATTTATAGTAATTGAATTTACAAAATCTATCCTCCATAATTACTTAATGACCTTATAGTTATATAAACTACTAAACACCCCTTCATAATACTATTTTAAATATATTTAACGATATTTATACTAAAATAATGTCGAAAGTACTCAACACTAGTCTTATAATAATCGCATCGTCAATACCTTTCTGATGATATATACATTTGTATATATATGTGTACGTATATATGATTTATACTTTATTTTAATACGTAAATATGCTATTATAACTTGTAACTCGTTCATATGAAATCTATTTTTGACGTTCTTTATATCCATGTGTTGATATTTACGAGTACTACAATTTTCATTTTGACGTCGTCAGCTAATTCTCATTCTATCTAAGTTTTACAAAACTGTATCGAATTTATCATGCTCGAAGAGTAGGGACCAAGTTTCGTCCATATCTTTAACATAAGAGCTCTACTCTCGACATTATTTATATCCGTGCGTAGGTAAAAACAGGATCTAAAACTCTCATTTAGACTCCATCGGCTAATTCTTGACCAATCTTAAATTCAACAATAGGAGGAGATTATACTGTTAAATATCCGCGTAAAATTCATAACTTTTACACACGGACTCCGTTTTCGTCTGTCCTTTTACCGTTGAGTTCCTATTAATGAGATCTTCAACTCTCATTTAGGTCACGTAGGCCAAAAACCGCTCGAACTAAAATTTGAGTTTCGGGTCGTGCACTGCTATGCCAAATGTTAGAAAATTCATAACTTCCTCACTCGAAGTCAGATTTGGGAGTTCTTTTTATGGACGCTCTTAGTTTAACATATTATACGACTTTTGTTTAGATTATTAAGGCTAAAAATTCTTCTATCGTAAATTCACTATTTACGTCTCCCGATGCCGTGCCGGTTTTGCCGAAAAATTGTGACGGGTCATAACTTCTTCGTTATAACTCGGATTTCGGCGTTCTTTATATGTACTGAACCTTTGTAACATATACTACAACTTGGTTAAGATTAATCCTTCTTAATAATCTTCCATCAAAAACTCATTTTTGATGTTTATTGTCTCTAAATTGACTAGCCCGGATTTACGGACGTTACAAACAATGAACCAAACATGTGGAAATAGATTTACATTTTGTTTGGGAACATGTTGTGATCAGACATGTACGTCTTTTGCATGTTCCATGAGCTCATCAGTTCGCAAATATTTTTACAATTGGACTTCAATTCCTACTTAGTTATTCGACACGGTTTAAGCATTTGTTAACAACATGATAAATGTGTTAAATTATATGTCCATTTTGTCATTAGTGTGCGTTCCCTTTGTAACATTCTATATTATATATACAAAATATATACATTTGCATTTCCACAAATCCATCAAAGTCAACCAAGCAAATAAATATTTAATAGTTAGCAGATTTAGGTGAACAAGCCTACTAACCTTTCTTCCTGGATGGAAGGGAACATTAGGGCCTCCGATAACTTCAACAACATCACCAGCCAACTAGATCACGAGATCATGTCGGAAAAAAATTTAATCAAGACAAAAGGGAGAGTAACAGATTAACAAAACCAACGCTTTACCTGATAGAAATCACCATATGAGATGATGGGGAACTGTTCCTTAATAGGCTCAAGTAGGCTGAAAGCGATGCCAAGGCCATTGTTGGCAGCATGGCTTAGCTCAAGATTGTATTGCATGGTGCCGAAAGGACCTTTGGTTTTTGTCTTCACATCATATGTACTAGCAGAGTGCCATCTATATCACAAAACACCAGTCCATGTACAGATCTCGGTACTAGTTACAAAACTGAGGTACGTTTTGGATTGCCATTTGTAAATATATATGAACTAATTACCCTTAGAAGGATTTCTAGATGACAAACACAAACATACATAAAGTTCTAAACGATTTACAAATTAGTTAAATATATTCATACTAAATTCGTTAGAAAGCTAGTTTCTACAACTAGATGCATAAAAATGGTTGTAGACGCATACAAATGATGTATACAAAAGGAAAGTAAGATCTTACGCAAGACGGAGCATCAAAGGAGCAATTTTCTTGTCTGCAATAAACCCTCTGAGCTTCCTCTTGGCCTTTTCAACAGCCTTTTGGTATTCCTCGCTAGGGGTGAGCGCGGTGCGGTTCGATGCAATTATTAGCCAAAACATCACCACTAACCGCAAATGCGGTTAATCCATTTTCAAAACCAATTGGTGTGGTTATTTTTGCGGTGCGGTTTTGTTTTTTCTGTGTTGCGGTTATTAACCACATGGATTTAGTGCGGTTATTTTGTGTGGTTTTTAACCAAAGTTTAGAGCTCAAACAGTTTTAAAAGTTCAAACATATTACTTGTAATAACAAAAAAACCATAATGTATAAGATAATTAACTTAAATTTCAAACAATTAATATCTTAAAAATGTCAAATCAATAGTAATTAACAATAAATTTCTTAAAATTGTCTAATTTTACCATTTTTCAAAGTTAAACATAGCAAAAAACCAACACTTTCGTCTTCTAGTATTTTATTCATCTTTCATTCATGAAACTTGTTTTATTTTTAATATTTAATATATTAATAATTAATAAAATGGTAAATTACACGGATGGTCCCTGTGGTTTAGGGTAAATTAATATCTGCGTGTTTGGTCCCTTACAACTTTTTTTTAACTCGGACGATCCCTACTTTATATTTTTGTTGCACGCTTAGTCCCTGTCCGTTCTAAAAAGACTAATTTACCCTTACTGATTTCTTTTACCATTTTTTAAAATATTAGTTATTAAAACCAAATATTAATATATATGAAAAAAATATTAATTTGATATGTGGGCCCACTTCCTCATCCCCTCCCATAAAACCCCACCCTCCACCTCCCTCGTTTTCCTGTCCTTCTCAAACGAACCAGCAACACCACCACTTCTATAGTCTCCGGCGAGCCACCACCACCAATCAGATGCAATATTAAATAAAAAAGAACCTACGTCGAAAGTCGGTGTTTCTTTGGCAAACATAAACTATAAATCGCACAACCTGGTAAGGGATCTAGGGTTTTCACACCTTGTTCTCTCGTTATTATATGTCAGAAATAGTAGAAAGCTCAACCATGGCAGCCGATGATGGGAACTAGGGTTTCTGAACCACCAATTTTTGTTCCTGTTCGTGGGAAAAAAACTTTGGCAACGGTGAAGATGGATTCTAGGGTTTCTGAAGATCGGTAGGGTCTTTATTTGTTCCCCCCTTTATTCAGTTTCGAACCCACTGAATTCCCCCTTCTCTCACATGGAACAAAAAACGATTTGGTTTACCATTGATATTGTCGGTCTCTAGACTGAATCTTTAGGTTTCAAACGTCGATTTCCCATCATCGATCTTCATTATTTTCACTGATTTTTGAGACCACTGTTATTTCTAGGATTCCTCATCGATTGGATAGACGTTAAGCGGTGAAGGCATCAAAAGGTGTTCTTCTGCTATCGACAAAAGGGTAGGGGGATTCACCTGAGTCTGGTTTTCTTCCAGGATTCATCATCATTTTCTGGTTTTATTTTGGTGTTGAATTTGAGTTACAGGTTTGGTTATAGATGTATATTCAGATTTAGTGTTGAACGTTAGATGGCTTTATGTTGATTTTTGGGTAATTTGTGTGGTATGGATCTTTACCCGGAGATGATGACCAGATTTGGTGCCGGTGACTGGAGGTGGTGGTGAGAACTGTAGAGGATTAAGCTGGAATCAATCATTTTTCTAGCAATATATTAATAATTTAATTTATTAATAATAACTGGAATAATATAAAAAGAACTAACAAAATAATAATACTCATTAAGGGCAAAATAGTATTTTTATGTTAGATAGGGACTAAGCGTGCAACAAAAATATAAAGTAGGGATAGTCCGAGTTAAAAAAAGTTGTTAGGGAATACACACGCAGATTACCTAAACCACAGGGACCATCCGTGTAATTTACCCTTAATAAAAAAAAATTGTATATAATATATGTGGTGCGGTGCGGTTTTTTTGCGGTTTTTGAAAACTAATAACCACACCGCACCGCAAATTTGCGGTTTTTGAAAAACAGAAAACCTCACCATCGGTTTTATTGCGGTTGCGGTTTATCGGTTACGGTTTATGCGGTTTTTGCTGTTAATTTTAGTTGCGGTGTGGTTTTTGCTTACTCCTACTCCTCGCTAACAGTTGGATAGTTATTTCCCTTGGAATTTGTGCCTAAGAGATAACTAAATACACAGTATCATATAAGACGAACGAGAGTTGATCATGTCTAATAAAAAATACAAATTCAACATTTCCACTTCTTTTACCTACCATACATTGATCGCACATTGAAAAATGGTGAAAACAGCCGAGGCCAACCTACATAACAAATCTATCCTAAAAACACAAATAAAACCAGATGTATAAATGCTGTGTATGAAATCCAAAATCAATACACTGCCATTTTAATGATTTTATAGGAAGGTGCTTGAAAGGAAATAGAAAACGAGTATCTCTTCTTGTAGCCGTTGGATCTGTGTGGTATATGGTCAACCATTATTCGACGGACAGATTTATTCAAACGTTTTTTTTTTTTTTTTTTTTTTTTTTTTTTTTTTTTTTGTGATTAGTGACTAGTGATCTAAGGCTTGAGGGAATGAGTGCGATAGAGGATGCATTTTTTTGCCACATCAGCTTGGAACACTGCCCCTCCCTGCGGTCTTGGTGCGGTAGAGACTGCAGTGTGACTCCAAGAGAGCAGTGCTCCTCTCTTCCGTATGTCATTCCAATTGAGCTGTGATTGGTTAGATTTTTTTTTATAAAAATGTTTTTTTTAAACATGTACTCTTATATCTCATTCGATCTTTAATTGTACAATGAATCAGGTGAGGAAATCTGATTTAATATATCAGGAAGAATGATAAATTACCTCACTCATCACCCTCCCTTCTCACGAGTTTACCTAAGGTACACACACACACAAATTCTACACCTGCACAAAATATTGCATATATTGCAAATGTACAACGCAATATCTCAAATGATTCACAGTTGTACAATGAGATCATAGAGAAGCTTTTCAAATTATTTAACCCATCACTGGACTCATTTAAGGTATTCACTCACTCCTCCTTTCATCTTCCCAAACTCCTTAACTCTCGTGTTCTCCCTGATCACCAGAAAAAGAGCCCAACAACAACCGAAGTTGTTGCCATCTCCAACCAGCCTCTATTCTTCCTTATATCTTCGATGTAAAACTAACCCAGATACCTCCTGATCACCACCATTTCCAGTTGAAGCAACCTCCCCGATCATAAACAGGCCCTATAGGCATAGTTCATCAGAGAAGAAGAAGCGGTGATACCTCCATTTCCCTCCTGCCTACATTTGTTTGACTCTCAAATAGCTTCCACTCATCCTTTCCTTGCTCCTCCATCAATCTCAGATAACTCCCTTTCTTTTCTGATCAAAACACGTCCATCAACCACCATGAGCAGTCGGCACCTGCATGGTGGCCGGTGGCCTAAACAGTTCCGACGGGACGACCCGGTGGCGGGTTTGGTTCTGATTAGATGGATATAACTCCTGACTTCATTGTTCTTCTGCCATGCAATGCTTAGGTCAACTCCAAGACTTCCATTCCGGATCCCGCTTAGAACATGAGCTTCCCGACACTCCCGACTCTTGCAACTAACATGAGTTCTATGGCCCCTCATTTCTGATTTCATTGTTTGGGGGAGAATACATGTTTGTTGGTCAATATTTGATAGCTAAAATGGATTTAAAACAAATGATTTTGGATTATACAAATTGCTATAAATGGGATATGAATACGTATGAAGAGAATGGACGATTAGATATGGCAGTAAGTTTTAAAAACCATGGTTATAAATAAATGCTGGGAATGTAAATGCATATATATAATTATTTTGTATAGCTTTATAGAGTTAGGTTCAAATGTTTCGACTATCTATTGTGTGCATGTATGATTGATTCTGTACCAATCATTTTAATTATTTTAAGAAAGTAATTAATGCATATTAAATGCTGAAGATGTAATTAATACCTATTATATCTTCAACATGTAATATGCATTAATTACTTTCTTAAAATAACTAAAATGATTGGTCCAGAATCAATCATACATGCACACAATAGATAGTTAAAACAAAATAACCTAACTATATATATATATATATATATATATATATATATATATATATATATATATATATATATATATATATATATATATATATATATATATATATATATATATGAAAAGAATACAAACTAAATATAAATACACCTAGAAGGTTAAATGGTCATAGTTATATTATACTAATAAATTAGAACTTCTAATATGTGCAATAACTATTAAGGACTCCAACGAAAAATTGCATTAATACAATAATCACGTTAAACTTAACATGATTATTAACTTCAGTGAATAATTATATATAGACATAGTTTTAGTAAATTATAGAGTTAACCCTAGTTGTTAAAGGTTAATGTGGTTTCGTTACATCATAAAATTTCGGTATAAAAGTCATTAGAAATACATACTTATCGAGTATTACATTTAAAGACTTTATCATTTTCCAAAATTTAAAGGTATTAAAATAACCTCGCATGAGATATATAAAATATGGGGAATGTAGGTTCCCGGTCGATCCAAACTTGGATAAATTCAAAAATTAACTATTATGATAACACGATATCAAATTCATATCTAGAATAATAAATTGTTGAAGTTTTAAGAACTTTGGGTATCGTTTTTCCTAAATGGCGAATAACTACACGTCTAGAATGAACAATATAGGTTTATCATACCTAATCCATATAGGGTCATCATACCAATTCCGTTTATTATACCTATTCCTAATACCAAACCCAATCCGTTTGAGTATTCATTATAAACTATTCCCGGTTTTGCGAAAGCTAAAATCTCAATACTTAGTAGAGACCCTCCATTATATAACCGTTAATCCGCAAGGAAATGACTAACGCTAGGTATAAGTGTCATAATATTGATCTTATACGGTATGACCGCCCGCCCAGAGTTGCTAGCTACAACTATGTATGACGAGATGGATTTTTGGCTCTGGCGTTAGCATCATCGAACATTACCACGTGTTACTGTTGGATTAGTGTCTAAGCCCGTAACTATATTTGGTATGTACTTGACCCAGTTGTGCATGGTCCTTTTGGGTTGCCTTCTCCAAAGCAACTTGACAAGGTAATTTAAGGAGAGAGAGAGAGAATATTGTGGTTTATTAATATATTAAAGGAGAAATCATATTTATTTAATTAGTATTGGTCATAAATTAATTAAGAATTAATTTGGTGACTAAAAGAGATTAATTAAATAAAGGGGTATAAACTGTCAAATGTATGATAGTTGAGTTTTGGGCTGGGAAACCTAATGGACTAAGGGGGGAACGAAATTACGATGGGGATCCATCATATTTTCGTCCAAAGGCCCTAATCTAGAAGGTTCTATGGGCTACTTGGTGATTAAGCTGTCCATTAAGGTTTAGATTGAAACCCTAGCAGCCAGCAGTATAAATAAGACCTCTAGGCTATGGAAATCGGCTACACTTGATTCCAAGAGAACCCTAGGGCCAATTTTTAGCATCTATCACCCTCTCTCATATTGCCTTCTTGCTTGTGGGGTTTGTGAACCATTAGAGGAGTTACAATTGTGACTCTAAGCTCAAGATCAAGAAATCACAAGGATTTCAAGCTACTTGAAAGAGGTAAAACACTTAGATCTGTTTTCTTAATGATAATTTCGAATTATATATGATAGATCTAGGTTTGTAAGTCTTGGATTCAAAGCATGTACAATAGAGAAACCTAGATCCGAGCATTAGGGTTTTTATGAGCACATAGGATTGTTCTAATGCATAAAACCCATCATTGGTATCAGAGCCTTGATTGGTTTCAATTGTATGTGATGCTTAACTGTTTGCTTGCTGAAAATCGAGTTTTCTTGCCTCTGCCTGACTCAACTCGGCGAGTTGGCCCTACTCGGCGAGTTTGTGCGTCAGGCAGAGGAGATTTCGAGATTTTGTTGCTATTTTGTCATGGATTTGATGCCTAAATCGTTTTTTGAAGTTAAAACTTGAATTTTACTTTAATTAAATGATTATCTCTGCCAAAACAATAGATAATTTCAAATCTTTTGAATATTAGTTGTTTATATGATAAATATGGATTTTTTAAGATTATTTGGTAATTATCTTATGACTAAATATGGATTAGGTCAAATATAGATAATTATGAAATTAATTGTTTAATTTAAATTATTTGTTATTTGATCCCTTTTGTTTTGAAAAGTTCAAAATTTGCCCTCAAGTTTTGAAATTTGAATTTTGTGATTAAAAGTTTAATTTTGAATAATTTAAATTTCAAACCCTTAGAATTTTACAAGTTTAAAATTCAACCCTATACTATTATTTATTATTACAAGCTTAATTAATATATATATATATATATATATATATATATATATATATATATAACTTAAACTGCTAGTCTTACCGTTAGTAGGCGTCATTCACGAAGCCAGTCTATAAGGTGGGTATAAGGTTGCTGCCTATAAAATGGCGCTTAATGGGTGTACACTCACACCCACCGCTTGCTTGACTGGTGGAGGGTCGTTAGCCGAACGGGTAGGATAGGGCAACACTCTACTCATTAAAAGTATAATGTAAGATACAAAGTAACTACATGTTTTACAAATTCCCAATCTTAGTTACTTTAGGGTAAAATGTGAAAATGATGCTAATCCATGGAATTACACTTTGTACCCTTGTCAAACATTGGTGGAGCGTGTGTGGTTAACCGGCACATCAATTTGGGGATGACATTGGTAGCGAAGGGTGACTCGATGTTTGTCATAGATCAATGGTGCGTGTGTGGTTTACCGGCACATTGATTAGGTGATGGAGACATTGAGTGCACCATATTGATTCTCATGGTTATTCACAATTTGTTTGCGATCCTCGGTATCACAGTCGCAAATTTGATGTGCATATCGAGATTTAAACATGCCATTGAAAAGTTCAATGAATCTCAAAGATCTAGGAGTTTTCAATACATTTAAAACCTAAATCTATTTTTCGTTTTTCATGGTGAGAATTAGTGAATCGTCATTCACTTACCTTCAAATTATTTACTTTTAGACTACGGCATCCCTTTCTAAGTTGTAAATAATGTTGTTGGATCCTAGCCTTAATTTCTCATTTGGGGTGTTTAATTAGGGATTCATTTCTAATCAAACTTTGTTCCTTTCTTTTTCAGATGTCTGCAAACAACAACAACAACGCTTCTGGGTCATTCTCGTTGATGAACGTATGTCAAAAGGTGACATTTGATGGTTCAAACTTCAACGAGTGGATGAGGTACAATCGCATGATCACACGCTACGAGGACAAAGAATATGTCCTCGATGAAAAGCTTGAAAAGATCATCCCAGATGTTGCTACTCCTGAAGAGTTGGCCGCCTTTGAGTCCCATGAGCGTGATGCTACGAAAGTTCACTGTATCATGCTGGCCACCATGAACCTCGAACTCCAAAAGTCCTATGAGGACATGTATCTGTATCACCAGAGCGCGAGACAAGAGCGCTATGAGATTATTACTAACATGATCACCGCTAAGATGGGGAGTAGAGAATCCCTAACCTCTCATTCGTAGAAAATGAAGATGTATGTTGATTGTCTTCTCAAACTTAATGTTAAGTTTGATGAGGATTTGTCTATCGACATAATCCTCCACTCCTTGCCCTCCTGCTATAACCAGTTTAGGATAACCTACCACATGAACAAGGAGGAGGTATCCTTGAGCAAGCTCCAAGGACTTTTGAGGACTGCTAAGAGCAACCTCAAAGACAAATCTGTTGCATCTTCCCCTGCCGTGGCCGCTCCTGTGATGGCAATAGGTCAAGGAAAGGGTAAAAAGAGGAAGGCACAATGTAAGAGCCACCAAAAGGGGAAGCCCTGTGATGGTTCATCCTCAAGTGGGACCAAAGCAGGCCCCGCTAAACCCTCCTCTGATCCCAAAGAAGCAGAGTGCTTCTACTGCCACCAAAAGGGCCACTGGAAACGAAGCTGCCCTCAGTATCTACAAGATATAAAGGATGGGAAGATTAAGCCCACCTTTGCAGGTATGTATTCTATTAAATCTAATAACTCATCATGTGCTACTTCATGGGTTCTTGATACAGGGTGTGGTTACCACATTTGTTCTGATATGTAGGGCCTAAAAAGAAGTAGGGAGGTGGAACATGGAAAGATGAACCTGATTATGGGAAACAGAAGATCGCGCCTGTGACCAAAGTCGGTGTTTATTCTTTAGTGTTGAGTAATGGGTTAGGGATAGATTTAAACAATTGATGTTTTTCTCCAGATATGGCAAGAAACATTATTTCATTTCATGGATATTTTAGACAAGGTTTCATATATTCTTTTGATAATAGTAATGGTTCTATTAATGGTTATTTGAATCGTGTCTTTTACTTCAATGCATTACCTTGTAATGGGATTTATGAACCTGTGATGGTTGTTGATAATTTAGGAAATAATGTTTTGAATATTGATTTGTCTACTAGTCTAGACAAAGCATGCTTGTGGCATTGTCGCCTTGGCCATGTCAACAAGAAACGCATAGCCCAACTCCAAAAGGATGGAGTGTTGGAGTCATTCGATCTTAGGGACAAGGACACGTGTGAATCTTGTTTACCTAGGAAGATAACCAAGTTACCCTTTACTGGCACTTGTGAAAGGGGTGAGGGTCTATTGGATCTCATACACACTGATGTGTGTGATGGGTTATATGCATAAGAACAATCCTATGTGCTCATACAAACCCTAATGCTTGGATCTAGGTTTCTCTATTGTACATGCTTTGAATCCAAGACTAATAACCTTAGATCTAACATATTATAAACTGAATTAGGGTTTATAGAATTACCTTTAATTGTTATATAGCAATAACAATCAATTCCTTGCTTGGATTGGCCTTAGAAAGCTTAGTGCCTCAAGTGCTGCACCTCTAATGGAGTCACAAACACCATATACAACTTGGATGAAGAGGAGGAGAAGAGAGGCTGCCCAAAAACGGCTGGAAACCCTAATGGAAGACTTGTCCACGTTTTTGGGGCATAGGGGCCCTTTATATACATGTAGGCTATTAGGGTTTACAACTAGGAAACCCTAATTTGACTGCTTAGGCCCTAAGCAGCCCATGGACTCCTTAAACATATCCCTTGGACGATTTCTAATGGGCTTCCCATAGAATTCGTCCAACCTATATATTATTAGGTGATCCATAGCCCAATTATAATTATCTTATAATTACAACTTCAGTCCCCTAAGTTTAATTAATCTCTTTTAGCCACAAAATTAATTAACAATTAATTCTTGACTAATATTAATTAAACAATATGATTTCTCCTTTAATATATTATTCTCATAATATATTAATAAATCATATTTAAACCTTTCTCTCCTTAAATCATCCTACATATTGCTATGGTGAAGGCAACCCAAAAGGACCATGCTCATAATCGGGTCAAGTACATACCAAAATAGTTATGGACTTAGACACTAATCCAACAGTCTCCCACTTGGATAAGTCTAATAACTATTTTCCGTATGACTTCAGAACCTGATCAGCAATCGTAGCTTTCAAAAGCCGCTGTCAACTCTGATCTTATCAGATAGCGTGTCCTCTAGATAAGGGATTATATATTCCTCCATTCTCAAGATATCGTATAGACAAAAGACATGAATTTCAATCATTCTCTCTATACTGTTTCCCGACTTCCGATTTATGACGACTGATAACAGACTACAATTGAACACATCAACTTAGTCCCGGCTTGGCCAAGCGCTTAGGTGTCATCACTAAATCATCGAGAGGCCCAATGATATCGCTTTTATCCCACTTTGGGTAAAAGGAATGGATAAACTTCGACTCATATGCTCGCTTGCATTTACTGATCGAATCACACACAACAATAAGTTTTATAACACCAAGTTACTGGTGCGTTTACTTATTATCAATGTGTAACCGACCAACAAATAACAACTCATACGTCTCGGTTTCAAGAATATACAATATTATCGTCTCACTAATCACTCGTGATAAAACCATGAAGTGATCCAAGTGAGCGTGGGTTTAATCCAATACTCTAATCTTATCAAAACACTCATGAACTCTGCAGCAAACTTGTGCTATGTCTAAACACTTCAGACAATCTACAGACAGATTCATGACAGTCTTCCTTCATACTTACTTCCAACGTATGACCGACTGTGGATGTTTGAATAACCTAGTTATTCTGGAAGTCAAAACATGCAAACTGAAACATGACAATAATACTTAATCCTATATGGCCCCAAACTTGTGAGAGTAAATAAAACACTTCTATTTATCCACCATATTGATCACTCATCATTTAATGTTTCGGATAATCAACTCATTACTTGAATTACAACAACAATTGTCCCATGCACTAAGCATGCACACTTTGTTTCCTATGGTCCATGCTTTGTGAAGTAGAACAATTGAAAACTTTTCCAATGATTCTCATTTCACAATTCCTCAATCCCCATTATTAGAGTAAGAACACAAGGTTCTTGGCACTACTAGAATATGCTAGATTCTAACATTTTACGCAACGATCCTTTTGTAAAGTCATAGCACAAAAGTCACCAACACTTGGCTAATGAAATTACAAAGTGCTTTCTTAGAAATTGTTACATGACAATTCCATAGACGTGAAGTCTCACATTCAAAGTACATTCCTTTGAACATCCTTCTTGCATAAAAGTTTATAATCTAGACATAGATTCTTAATATCCAACTCCCAATCTGGAAACATTTCCATATTTGCCATATGACAACTCATTCTTAATAGAATCTTGTCTATTCAAAATAATGTCGATATGGTCCATCCAATACCATACTTCCAACTACTCATAAGCGACCAATCCTCAGCGAACTTTGGATCGTCCTTTGATAGTTGTTTAATAATTTTAGTCAAAATCCATTCTAGTCCTTTTTCCCTCTTAATGCGCTAGACATTTGAAAAATTTTAGAATGGTAAATATTATAGCATTTGCAATCGATCCTATACCCGAAGCGTATGGGACATGATGCATAATGTCTTACATAAAGATATGATACTTTACCAATCTTTTGCCATAATATTTTATGTGTCATGTTCTCACAATTCGAACTATGAAGAGGGATGCCGTAATCATAATCGAAATTTGAGAACACACAATGTATCCTTTGACTGAAGATATTAAAATTTCTTAATCTAAGCTTTAGATTTTTAAACGAAGTATAACATTCTCTCCCTTAATTATATCAAAACAACGTTTCAACCCATGCAACTTTGCAAATTGAATCTTTGTTTTTCTATAATTAATATTGCTAACTTGCAATACTCGCCATAATAATCATACAATCATAACACTTATGCTCCCACTATCATGATGATTATTATCATATAAGCATAACACTTATGCTCCCACTAGCTTTGACATGTATTCAGAAAGCGAATGAACTTCAAGAAAAACAATGCCTGTTGAATTTCTAAAATTCATATTTTTAATACTAGATGCTTCGATAAGCCTTTATCTAAGCTTCTTGAACTTATGCACCTTTACCTTAGATAGCTCATATGTGTGCTTAATCAATTTAGAATCTATGTTACTAAGTTCCAAATGTTCAAACTAATTGCCAAATCTCACAATTCGAACTATGGAAAGGGATGCCGTAACCATAATCGAATGTGAGAATACAATTTTCACAATTGCTATCTTCTTAAAACCTCTCTTAGTGAAAGTATTTCCTCACAGTCATTTTCATGAAGGAGGGACTCTTATGACACTTAGATTTTTATGGTGTATGAGTTCCTATCCATGTGAATTTGCCAAAACCAAGGTTTGCGACAAATCCAAACTCATATGGACCGAACTTTCTTAATCTTGATTTCTTGCCCTATGGTAACACGAGTGCCCACCATGTCTTCCAAGTAGTTTAGTAACTTGTCCTTACATATCAATGTACTTTCCATCGATTAAGGCTCTAGTATGCATTCAAATGAGTACTCATAGAACTCACATACACAATTAACTCAATTGGAATGGCATAGAAACAAAATAATGTCAGCACGATAGGTTGTAAACCTCAAGTCGTGTGCTAGTGATGATCGATAAGGTTTATTCTTGATTTGTTCTTGAAACCTTTCAAGACCATTAAGACTCCCACTGACTCTTTGACATACAAGATTCTCTTGTCAAGAAACATTTCTTGACAAAGCAAATATTCAAGAGTTAGTGTAGTTCTTATCAAGACAAAACACTTCACATAATTGGTCCTAGTTGGTCTCTATCTTATCCAAGACAGCACAACTTACCAATTTCAAATGTGCAAATAAGAAAACTTTTCCAAGTTCCACATTTGATGAGTGTTATAAACCTACTTAAGACTTTTCACTAAATGTCACAATCTTGACTCTAAGACTTGATATTGGAACGAAGTATGATTGACTTATTGATTTAACCATTTCTACAATACTCGATTCCTCTTCTTAGACATGCAATTGCACTAAGACTCACTTAGAGGATCTATTGAGACATGGTTCTTAATCATAAAGACTTATCATAAAACACAATAAAAGGTACTCTCCCTTCTTCTTAGAATAGAGAAACTTTTATCTTTCTGCCTACTTGATTCTTCTTTATTCGTTCTACTATTCATTGAAACTCTTTCAATCAACTTAGAATTACACTTAACCTTATAAGTATAATCACATTTACTAAACTTTAGTAAATCATGACGAATATCTTTGTCACTCTTGTGGTGGACTTGATCAACGCACAACCTTGTGTACTTGATCTCCTTGTCCTTCAATTGACACTTTGTCAAAGAATTAGTCTAAGTTTCCCAAATGTGAAAGTTTTTCATTCATCATACAATACACATTGCATGATTCCAAGTTTCTGTCCACTTGAAACTTGGGCGATGAGAAACTCTCCCTGTTTGATAAACTTTTGACATTGCCACAAATAATACAATTAAGAATCAAATCCATTATTGCTAATAATAGAAACATTCAAACATCAATTTTTCATACATGCCATTGGAAGGATAAATAAGATAAAATCAAAATTTATTTTATTGCGGAAAAACTTGTCCTTACAATGCAATTCAACTGAAAAACTATGCTATTACATATTTCTTAGCAATCTACCCTAACTCCTAAGTGGCAGCTCAAAAATCTGATCTTTGAATCCATGCGATTGAAATCCATTTCTTCGTGATCAGATTCAGCAGCTTCTTCATTAAGCTTCCTTTCTTTTCTTCGATCCTGCAAAACATCAAAATGTAATCTTATCACATCATGTATTAAGAATATAGAATAGGAACTTAAAAGAGTCGGTTAATGGATTTTACCTGAAGTAGAGCCATACGTCTTGACTCTCCCATCTCTTAGATCTCTCAGGTAGTTTGGGCAGCTTCGTCTCCAATGCCCTTTCTCTTGGCAATAAAAGCAAATGGACTCCTTTGGCACAGCACATCGGACAATCACAGACTTAGTTCTCTCTGGACTTCCAATGTTGCCAGTGTCCATTGAAGTTTGGGAGTTTGATTCACTAGACAAATTTGCTTGACCAGCACGCCAAATCATTGCTGATTCAGCAGCTATAAGCAAATAGGTGAGATCAATTAGGGTCACGTCGTGGTCCATCATATAGTACTCTCTAACGAACTCACTATATGATTTAGGAAGTGACTGAAGAACCCAGTCAACAGCCAACTCACTTGAAATCTCGACACCCAACATGTTTAACCTATCAATGTGTGACTTCATCTCTAAGATGTGCGCACACACAGGTTTCCCATCTTCGTGTTTACTTGCCAAAAGGGCTTGAGTGAGCTTGAACTTTTCAAGCCTTTGAACTTGTGGGTCAGGGAGAACAATTGGAGGAGGTGGAGGAAGTGAAGCATGACTCTCATTTCCTTGATCGTATCTCGGAACGTCATCTTCATTTGGAAAGCTTGTTCCAAAGGATTTGGGAAGACCACTGTAAGATTCAGACATCTACAAAACGGGAGAAAATTCAAGTTATGTTGATTAGAATTCTTGATGTAACACCCAAATGAAACATCAAGCTAGGATCCAACACAATACTCTACAACCTAGAAGAGGGATGCCGTAATCTAGTTGCAGAATATTTGAAGGTAGGTAAATGACGATTTACCAATTTCCACCATGAAAAACGAAAAGGAAGATTAAGTTTTAAATGAATTGAAACTCCTAGATCTTTTGAGATTCATTAAACTTTTCAATGGCATGTTTAATCTCGATTATGCCCTACTATTTGTGACTGGGATGCCGAGGATCACAAACAAGGTGTGAATAACCATACGAATCACGGGGTGCACCCAATGCTACTATCACCTAATCAATGTGCCGGTTAGCCACACACGCTCCATTGATCTGTGAGAAGCATCGAGCCACCCTCCGCCACCAATGTCATCCCCAAATTAGTGTGCCGGTTAACCACACACGCTCCACTAACGTTTGACAAGGGTACGAAGTGTAATTCCATGGGTTAGCATGCAATTTCACATTTTGCCTAAAGTAACTATGATTTGGGAATTTGAAAAAGCATTTAGTTACTTTGTACTTCATTATACTTATAATGGAAGGTTTCTGTCCTATCCTACCCGTTCGGCTAACGACCCTCCACTAGTCAAGAGTGCGGTGGGTAAGAGTGGATACCCATTCAATCGCCATTTTATAGGCAATTTCCTTAAACACCCCTTATAGACCAGCTTCGTGAATGAGGCCTACTAACGGTAAGACTGACTGTTTACTCATACATATATAATACTAAACTTTTAATGTTATATATAGTATAGGGTGTATTTTACACTTTTAAAATACTAGATGGTTTAATTTAGTAAAATTATACTTTTAATTTAATTAAATGTAAACCAAAAACTTTATGGGATTATTAAATCACTTTTAATTATACACTTTAATTAATTAATAAAACCATAAGGGTGTGATTTGAATTTTTTCAAATTACTAGGGCCTTAGAATTTAACATTTCAAAATTAAACTTTTAATCAAATTTAAAATTCCAAAACTTGAGGACAAGTTTTTGAAACATTTCAAAACATTAGGGTTTAGCTTATTTAAATTTCATAAACAAAACTTTTAAGTTCAAATTTAAACTATAAAACCTAAAGGGTGCAATTGAAACTTTTTCACATCACAAGGGATCAAATAACAAATAATATAAGTTAAACAATTAATTTATTCATTATCTATATTTGACCTAATCTTATTTTAGTCATTAGATAATTACCAAATAACTTTAAATAATCCATATTTATCACATAAACAACTAATATTTAAAAGATTTGAAATTATCCATTGTTTTGGCAAGGATATTCACTAATTTAAGATAAAAAATCGGATTTTAACTTCAAAAAAACGAATTAGGTATCAAATCCAAGTCAAAAAAGCAGCAAAAACCCGGAATTCCCTCTGTCTGACCCCTGGACTCGCCGAGTCAGGGACTGGACTCGCCGAGTTAAGGACAGACTCGCCGAGTTCTCCACTGACTCGCCGAGTCAGGTCGGGCAGAGGCCAAAAAACGATTTTTCAGCAAATAAAGCAGTTAAGCATCACATACAACTGAAACCAATCAAGGCTCTGATACCACTGATGGGTTATATGCATAAGAACAATCCTATGTGCTCATACAAACCCTAATGCTTGGATCTAGGTTTCTCTATTGTACATGCTTTGAATCCAAGACTAATAACCTTAGATCTAACATATTATAAACTGAATTAGGGTTTATAGAATTACCTTTAATTGTTATATAGCAATAACAATCAATTCCTTGCTTGGATTGGCCTTAGAAAGCTTAGTGCCTCAAGTGCTGCACCTCTAATGGAGTCACAAACACCATATACAACTTGGATGAAGAGGAGGAGAAGAGAGGCTGCCCAAAAACGGCTGGAAACCCTAATGGAAGACTTGTCCACGTTTTTGGGGCATAGGGGCCCTTTATATACATGTAGGCTATTAGGGTTTACAACTAGGAAACCCTAATTTGACTGCTTAGGCCCTAAGCAGCCCATGGACTCCTTAAACATATCCCTTGGACGATTTCTAATGGGCTTCCCATAGAATTCGTCCAACCTATATATTATTAGGTGATCCATAGCCCAATTATAATTATCTTATAATTACAACTTCAGTCCCCTAAGTTTAATTAATCTCTTTTAGCCACAAAATTAATTAACAATTAATTCTTGACTAATATTAATTAAACAATATGATTTCTCCTTTAATATATTATTCTCATAATATATTAATAAATCATATTTAAACCTTTCTCTCCTTAAATCATCCTACATATTGCTATGGTGAAGGCAACCCAAAAGGACCATGCTCATAATCGGGTCAAGTACATACCAAAATAGTTATGGACTTAGACACTAATCCAACAGTGTGTAGGCCCTTTAGATCCACCACAAGGGATGCTTGTTGCTACTATGTGACTTTCACAGATGATTATAGCAGATATGGATATATCTACTTAATCAAGCAAAATTCAGAAACCTTTGAAAATTTCAAAGAGTTTAAGAATGAAGTGGAGAATCAGATGGGCAGGAAAATCAAGATGCTTCGGTCAGACCGAGGAGGAGAGTACCTAAGTCTTCAGTTTCATGACTATCTAAAGGAATGTGGAATTGTTTCGCAATTGACGCCTCCGAGGACGCCACAATTGAATGGTGTGGCTGAGAGACGTAATCGGACCTTGTTGGACATGGTTCGTTCTATGATGAGTCGGACTTCGTTACCAATAGCTTTTTGGGGGTATGCCTTAGATACTGCCGCCCATATCCTCAATTTAGTTCCCACCAAGAAGGTTACCAAGACTCCTCACGAGATATGGACAGAGAAAGCTCCCTCGTTGGCACATATCAAGGTTTGGGGTTGCGAGGCTTTCGTAAGATGAGAGACTCACGACAAACTCAAACCTCGTAGTGAGAAGTGTTATTTCATCGGCTATCCACATAAGTCTTTTGGCTATATTTTCTATAGACCGAGTGACAATGTTGTCTTCGTTGCTAGAAGAGGAGTTTTCCGAGAAAGGGAATTGATAAGCCAAGAAGACAGTGGGAGGCAAATTGAACTTGAAGAGATTCAAGATCAAAGCAATGAAGGAACCTCTGACACCGACACCCAACTTGAGGAGGAAACTCCTGTTGAACCTGTTGACGAGTCCTTACCTCTTCGACGTTCCACTAGGGCTAGTGTTTCACCCCAGTTGTATGGATTTCATATTACTACTGAAGGGGATACATTTATTAATGATAGTACACTAGTAAATTTGGACGAACCTAGCAGCTACAAGGATGCCATGGCAGGCCCGGAGTCTGCGAAATGGATACAGGCGATGGACAGCGAGATTCAGTCCATGTACGACAACCAAGTTTGGAATTTGGTTGATCATGTACCAGGTCGTAAGACAGTCGGGTGCAAGTGGATCTTCAAGAAGAAGACCGACATGGATGGGAAAGTGCATACTTATAAAGTGTGATTGGTTGCGAAGGGCTTTACTCAAACTCCCGGTGTTGACTATGATGAGACCTTCTCACCAGTTGCGAAGATAAAGTCATTTAGGGTAATGCTTGCAATAGTTGCGTTTCATGATTATGAAATATGGCAGATGGACGTGAAAACCACTTTCCTTAATGGAAAGTTGGCTGAGGATGTTTACATGAATCAGCCAGAGGATTTTGTCGATGCGAAGCATCCAAATAGAGTATGCAAGCTTGAGAAATCCATTTATGGATTGAAAGAAGCATATCGCAGATGGAATCTTTGTTTTGACGAGAAGGTTAAAGAGTTTGGCTTTCTAAGAAGCGAAGATGAATCTTGTGTATATGTCAAAGCCAGTGGGAGTATAGTGAGCTTCCTCATATTGTATGTCGATGACATACTGCTCATAGGGAACGATGTCCCAACCTTGCAGGAGGTCAAGTCCTGGCTTGGGAAATGTTTCGCTATGAAGGACCTCGGAGAGGCAGCTTATATTCTGGGAATAAGAATAGTAAGAAATTGGGAAAAGAGACTGATAGGACTCAGTCAGGATACATACTTGGATAAGGTACTAAAGCGTTTTAGTATGGAAAATTCCAAGAAAGCGGAGTTGCCAATCCAAAGCAATAACAAGTTGAGTAAGACTCAGAGCCTGAGTGTAGAGGCAGAGATAGCTGATATGAGCCGAGTACCTTATGCTTCTACAATAGGCTCTATCATGTACGCTATGACTATATTTGGTATGTACTTGACCCGGTTGTGCATGGTCCTTTTGGGTTGCCTTCTCCAAAGCAACTTGATAATGTAATTTAAGGAGAGAGAGAATATTGTGGTTTATTAATATTATAAGAATAATATATTAAAGGAGAAATCATATTTATTTAATTAGTATTGGTCATAAATTAATTAGGAATTAATTTGGTGACTAGAGATTAATTAAATAAAGGGGTATAAACTGTCAAATGTATGATAGTTGAGTTTTGGGCTGGGAAACCTAATGGACTAAGGGGGGGGGGGGACGAAATTATGATGGCGATCCATCATATTTTCATCCAAAGGCCCTAATCTAGAAGGTTCTATGGGCTGCTTCGTGATTAAGCTGACCATTAGGGTTTAGACTAAAACCCTAGCAGCCAACAGTATAAATAAGACCTCTAGGCTATGGAAATCGGCTACACTTGATTCCAAGAGAACCCTAGGGCTGATTTTTAGCATCTCTCACCCTCTCTCATATTGCCTTCTTGCTTTTGGGGTTTGTGAACCATTAGAGGAGTTACAATGGTGACTCTAAGCTCAAGATCAAGAAGACTACAAGGATTTCAGGCTACTTGAAAGAGGTAAAACACTTAGATCTGTTTTCTTAATGATAATTTCGAATTATATATGATAGATCTAGGTTTGTAAGTCTTGAATTCAAAGCATGTACAATAGAGAAACCTAGATCCGAGCATTAGGGTTTGTATGAGCACATAAGATTGTTCTTATGCATAAAACCCATCAGTTACAATGGGGTGAATGACATTAGCATGCCCTATTATGGAGCCGGTGCGATAATAAAGTTCAGTGTCAAGAGTTTGGTTATAACATATTTAAAATCCCAGAAATTCCCAACATCTTACAAGAAATCGGAAAAATATCCATGAAACACCGTAATTTTTCAAACAAAATTTTCATTTTAAAATCGCATACTTTTCATAACATTTTGTATGGAAATCGCGTTTATTCAAATTACAAAACACAACTCCATTAATAATCCAGGATCCTCAAAACATAACTTTTTTCTCTGGTGTGTACAATCAAGCCGGTGCCTTCCCGCGATCCTCTGAGATACCTGAAACACATATCACAATACACGGTAAGCATGAAGCTTAGTAAGTTCCCCAAAATACCACATATAACACATATTAGCCACTCGCGGCTATAACTCTGTGGACCCTCTGGTCCTAACTCTGTGAACCTTCCGATTCTAACTCTGTAAACTCTGGAACATACACATCATAAATCACATAGAAATAATGCAGTGTATCATAATCACATACATAGCATACAAGATACTCTGTCATATAACGCTAATTACCACTCTAGGTAAAGTATAGTGAGAAGACTCACCTGACCAGCAGCAAGTAAAGACCCCGCTCCCGAATCTCGAACTAGCCTCTGCCTAACACAAGGGATGAATATCTCTAACTGATACTCTAATCATAACTCTAATGACCGAAGGCTATTCTTCCTCTCTTTAACTCTTTGAAGTGGATAAAAGACCACTTTACCCCTCCATGGTCTCTACTACTTATGTTGGTCAAAGCCCCAAAGTCAACAGAAGTCAAACTCGAGTCAACAGTCCATGTTTGAACCGACTCGCCGAGTGCACCCTTGCGACTCGTCGAGTCCACTTACTTTCCTCAGCAATCTCGTGACAGTCCAACTCAGTTCGTCGAGCTATCGCCTGATTCAGTACCTTAGGACAAACCCTAACCAACTCGTCCAGTCGGCTCATCGACTCGGCGAGTTCATTCAGACCAAATGTTCATTCAGAGATTTAAGGCAAATCCATCACCCCAAACACTAGATCTACCATCCTGAGGGTCGACTGTCACGTAAAGCTGCAAGGTTTACATTTAAACATGGCATATAAAGCTCACAATGCCAATATAACCCTAACAAGGATGATTAACCACAATAACTCTTCAATGGTTAACTAAAGCTATAATCTTTGGACTCTCTGGACCTCACAAGGTCCAGATCTGAAGTCTAGGCCTCATGAGAGACCTTTTGCATAAAAAGTCCCAACAATGGTGGAAGAAACCCTAATCTTCCATATCTACAAGATCTAAGCAAAATAACAAGAAAGGTGCAAGCTTTACCTCTTACTCAAGCCCTTGCACGAAGTTACACCAGATCCACTGATTCTATAGTTGTCTTGATGGGTGATCTCCTCTTCTCCTCAAGAGATGCACTAGTTTACTCCAAGTTTTAGATTCTAAGACTCTCATGGCTCTCCATACACGTTTAGGGTTTGTTCTCAAGGAAGGGTAGCCGCAAATGAGGCTATAATTTCCTTTAAATAGGCCTCAAACGCGGGAAATTAAGGTTTCTCTTCCCAGCACCTACTTGGCGAGTCCCTCCTCTGACTCGTCAAGTCCATTCATTAAATTCATGCGGTCAACTTGACTCGACTCGGCGAGTTGGTCCCTTAACTTGTCGAGTCCCTCCTTTAATCTCAAGGTTAACATACACGATAATGTCTCTGGAAATCCGGATGTTACAATTCTCCCCCACTTGAATTAGATTTCTCCCTCGAAATCGCTCCTCCACAACATATAGATCTAATCAAATGACCAAACAACACCATCTAAAGGGTCTCTTACCACACAAATATCTTCCTTTCTGGACACCCGAATCCAAACAGGAACTCCTCCCTGGAAAAGGACAGACCCATCTGCCCTATGCTACCCCTTCCGACTCTCTAGAATCTGGAACTTCTAGTAGCCTGACACACAGCCAGACCGCCAATTCTAGACGTCTCCACGTTATTCGCTCCTTGAATAACAAACCCCGATAGCTTACTGCCCCTCTGATTCTCTAGTGGGAACTGATAAAACAAGTCCATGCCCCGACTGGCTACCGATCACTCGTCCCAGACATGATAAACAATCTAGATCACATATCAAGGAATGGAAGAATCTCATCACACCGGGGACTCATCCACTGAACCATAATCAAACCCCAACTCCCTTCTTAAAATCCCTTTGAACACTAAGTACCAGGTCATCTCCCGACCTAGCAGTTGATCCTCTGAGGGTTACCCATTGCATACCTCAACATGTCTCACTGACTTCCTTCCCACACTAGCTCACTCGGCCCAGTGTGACACACTAGTCACGAAGTTCACTTTTCCTCGAGCGAATACGGAGTTCGTATCACCCTCGACCTCTGTTGTCTACTACTCATTAGTCCCATTCGCTTCGCAGTTTTCTCACACCAACAACTTGACCCACTCAGGTATAAGGCGCCAGATGGAAGCAATACCCCCTTCCAAATGAGATTCAGCTCTGAATCCGGAATCTCATTCTACCTACTCAACGCACTACCAGAGCCAAACTCAAACTCGAGAGTTTGATCTGACCCAGGGCTGGAACCACTCGCCCCAATGAACCACTCAACTTATGAATCATGACTCGCAACCCATGCGTACCTCACTAATTCACTTCCTTGGCTACGAAAACCTCTACTCCATTTGGAATATAACGACTTCCGACAAACATGGAGACCCCAGTCTCTCCCCTGGTTCGACCCCAGGCTTCCACAAGTCAAATATTAGGGCTACCCAAGCCTAAGACTCTTCTGCATCAAGCTCTGATCAGAGAGCACTTCATCACAACAATCTCTCGCTGACTAGTGGGTACTACGGCTCCCGTAGTATCATAACGACCTCTCACTAAATAGTGAGTACTACGGCTCCCCATAGCATCACCACACCCCTCACTGAATAGTGAGTACTACGACTCCCCGTAGCATCACCATAGCCTCTCACTGGATAGTGAGTACTACGACTCCCTGTAGCATCACCACACCCCTCCCTGAATAGTGAGTACTACGGCTCCCCGTAGCATCACCACAACCTCTCTGAACTGACTTATTGAAACTGCAACTCCCTACAGTCTTACCGCATTTACTCTTACCACTTCACAATCTCATCCTCAGGTTGACACCACGTCGCGATCATTAACTCATGCTCTGCGGCCCAACATAGATAGGTACACACACCCATCCAACTAAGCATCACTACATTAGACAACCACCGTCATGACAAAACCTCTTTTCCTCGATGCAATTCACATTCTCATATAAATCCATTTGGTGTCAATTGGCTTAAGGGCCCCCACCGGAACCATAGACACTTGATACACCACTCGTCCTCTCAAACTCAAAACTCAAAATAATTTGAGATTTAGGACATTAAACTCAGATACCCCAGAATACCATCACAACGCCTCGCAGTGCATTGACTCCACCACTGATCTCATACACATGGCATCATACTCAGATACCGCATTGCTTCCTCGAAATCTCGCAACCGATCTTTCTCTTGTTGTAACACCGGAATACTCCATCTTCCAAATTAAAACACGGAGAAATTACCAACGACTCAGAACATGAAGATGACAATCCGAAACTTCCTCCTCTAATTCTCAAAGCTCATGCAAGAATACTGATAACGACCCTGAAGTTGGTTGCCCAATCAACTTCTTCCCTTCCCATACTGCATATAATAGCCCATACTCTGAACCAGAAATTCTCAACCACCGAACTAACCTCGCAAGCCAACCACCTCGAATTCACCATTTTAAACTTGAAGGATTCCTTACCACCACAAGGCGTCCGACCAACGGCCACTTGCCATGGAGACACTCAACCTTTCTCAAACACGTACCACATGTATTATCTCGCTCTGCACCTCTCCTTGACCACCAATAACCTTGGTCTCAGGAATTTGCACCGTAGGCCTCTCTATCCAATTCTCTAACCGCTCTTGAACAATTCTTTGATCTCCTCAAAAGTAGCCGGTTCTCCCCCACTCAGGGTTCGATCCATCACCAATTGGTTCGCCAACAATCTAACCCACAGACTGTTTTACCAATAACATCACACCTACTTTTGGAAGGTGATACGCAATGCTTGATGATCTCCCTGATGGAGGTCAAGCAATTCCAAATACTCCGAATCTCCGATGAAATCCTCAGAAACTTCTCATCATCACTACCTCTAGTCATTCAGAATCTCATACCATCCCACTACCAGACATCTCAATTGTCCATTCGTAACCATGGCTCTCAGTCTGAAAATAACGAACTAACATATTCCTCATCCCCGACTCTTCAACCAACGTTCCATCATGTGGGTTGTAATAAGAGTGGATTCATCGTTACCACACTCGATACCCATCATAGACAATAAGAGCCACCGCCCCAATATCCATTTCTTGATCGTCTGCCGCTGCAGCTAATACATGCCCTACTATGCTCAGATAGGGTGTATCTTTGTGCTTAACCATCTCAGTCCCCGCTGACAACCTGCTCAGGCTCTAACATTACCTCTCGGCAGATATACTGCCCAAATACTCTAATGAAAGATCGTAACCAAAGCTACCCCACAAGGCTCACCCCTAACCATGGAAACCAAAAATCTCAATACCTCCTGTGTTTCCCATAGGAACAGAAATAGCACCACTCAGGTCACAGAAAGTGACATCTCCACCATCGGCTGATTGCTCAACTCATGCCACAATCCTCCACAACCGCCATCTCTACTCATTCCGGAGTCTTGTGACTCCAATTGGCATCTCACCAACAATCCCTCGGAGCTAACTCGATTTCCCTTTTAATGGATGCTCCACTAAAACTTGTTCCTCATGGCCCTCTGGCCCCATAATCTTTCACATCTGATCTCGGTCTAACCAATCACCACAGAATAACTGGTAGAACCAATAACACTAACTGCTACGGGTCATGGTACTCGAACCATGAAATCACCTCTCGATCTGCTGCAAATCATGGTACACGAACCATGAAATCACCTCTCGATCTGCTGCAAATCATGGTACACGAACCATGAAATCACCTCTCGATCTGCTGCAAATCATGGTACTCGAACCATGAAATCACCTATCGATCTGCTACAAATCATGGTACACAAACCGTGAAATCACCTCTCGATCTGCTGCAAATCATGGTACACGAACCATGAAATCACCTCTCGATCTGCTGCAAATCATGGTACACGAACCATGAAATCACCTCTCGATCTGCTGCAAATCATGGTACACGAACCATGAAATCACCTCTCGATCTGCTACAAATCATGGTACATGAACCATGAAATCACCTCTCGATCTGCTGCAAATCATGGTACTCGAACCATGAAATCACCTCTCGATCTGCTACTTCAAACCTCCGGAATGTTCCCTGTATCGAGTATGGGTCCTCTGCTTTCAGTAGTACGGGCCCATACTACCTGCCACATCTACCCATACTTTCCACACGGACCATCCCTGAGTCCCTAAGTAGCTGCTCGACCTTCTCAATCACCAACCCCGTCATGCGTGTTCGCTCCTCTGCGGATTATCCAACTCGGTTAGTGTACTCATCTGATTAAGATCACCCTTTCCTAGGCTATTCCTGGGTTCTCACACTTCTCCGCCATCAGCAGCTGAAGAACTCCTTATGATACCAACCATCTACCTCCTGAATATCGTCATATTCACTTAGTAGCTGACTCTCGTCATCAAGAGTCCACAAAGCACGAAGCAAGCAGCATTCGGGCATCGAATAATCTCTACCAACATGTAAAACCACTATAGGCTATTATCCTACTTGCTCTCCTCCTACATGTAGGATACCACCGAACTCAAGCGACTTCACCCCCACGTGGGCATCTGACTACCCTCTCAGTAGACTCCACAAATGCTCATCTAGGTATCTCTCCTAGATTACTCCTCTACTCAAATCCCTCTCTAAAAAGGATTCCTGCTAGATACTCTTAATCAACACATACTCAAAAGCACATTACAGATAACAGTAACTCCTAGGCTAAGGCATCACAAATCAGGCCACTCTAGTCCTAACATATGAAATACCTAGCCTATCTCTATCATGCATAATATCTCATAGCATATCTCATAAATATCTCATAACACAAACGTAAGGGTATTTTGGGAAATCACCGTTCGGGCTTTGGCTGATTGTACACACTGCTCCTTCTTGTTTTCTCTTAGAAACTCTTGTCCGCTTTAGAAAAATCATTTCTTTGAAATTTTTTCTCAAATCCTCAGTTTGAGTCCAGATTTACCAGAAGGCGCGTCCGAATCCCTCAAACCAAGGCTCTGATACCAACTTGTAACACCATAATTTTTCAAACAAATTTTTCATTTTAAAAGCGCATACTTTTCATAACATTTTGTATGGAAATAATGTTTATTCAAATTACAAAACACAACTCCATTAATAATCCAGGATCCTCAAAACATAACTCTTTCTCTGGTGTGTACAATCAAGCCGGTGCCTTCCCGCGATCCTCTGAGACACATATCACAATACACGGTAATCACGAAGCTTAGTGGGTTCCCCAAAATACCACATATAACACATATTAGCCAGTCGCGGTTATAACTCTGTGGACGCTCTGGTCCTAACTCTATGAACCTTCCGGTTCTAACTTTGTAAACTCTGGAACATACACATCATAAATCACATAGAAATAACGCACTGTATCACAATCACATACATAGCATACAAGATACTCTGTCATATAACTCTAATTACCACTCTAGGTAAAGTATAGTGAGAAGACTCACCTGACTAGCAGCAAGTAAAGACCCCGCTCCCGAATCTTGAACTAGCCTCCGCCTAACACAAGGGATGAATATCTCTAAGTGATACTCTAATCACAACTCTAACGACCGAAGGCTATTCTTCCTCTCTTTAACTCTTTGAAGTGGATAAAAGACCACTTTACCCCTCCATGGTCTCTACTACTTATGTTGGTCAAAGCCCCAAAGTCAACAGAAGTCAAACTCGAGTCAACAGTCCATGTTTGACCCGACTCGCCGAGTGCACCCTTGCGACTCGTCGAGTCCACTTACTTTCCTCAGCAATCTCGTGACAGTCCAGCTCAGCTCGTCAAGCTATCGCCTGATTCAGTTCCTCAGGACAAACCCTAACCAACTCGTCGAGTCGGCTCATCGACTCGGCGAGTTCATTCAGACGATTTAAGGCAGATCCATCACCCCAAACACTAGATCTACCATCCTGAGGGTCGATTGTCACGTAAAGCTGCAAGCTTTACGTTTAAACATGACATATAAAGCTCACAATGCCAATATAACTCTAACAAGGATGATTAACCACAATAACTCTTCAATGGTTAACTAAAGCTATAATCTTTGGACTCTCTGGACCTTACAAGGTCCAGATCCGAAGTCTAGGCCTCATGAGAGACCTTATGCATACAAAGTCCCAATTATGGTGGAAGAAACCCTAATCTTCCATATCTACAAGATCTAAGAAAAATAACAAGAAAGGTGCAAGCTTTACCTCTTACTCAAGCCCTTGCACGAAGTTACACCAGATCTACTGATTCTCTAGCTCTCTTGATGGGTGATCTCCTCTTCTCCTCAAGAGATGCACTAGTTTACTCCAAGTTTTAGCTTCTAAGACTCTCATGGCTCTCCATACACGTTTAGGGTTTGCTCTCAAAGAAGGGTAGCCGCAAATGAGGCTATAAGTTCCTTTAAATAGGCCTCAAACCCGGGAAATCAGGGTTTCTCTGCCCATAATCTACTCGGCGAGTCCCTCCTCTAACTCGTCGAGTCCATTCATTAAATTCACGCGATCAACTCGAATCGACTCGGCGAGTTGGTCCCTCAACTCGTCGAGTCCCTCCTTTAATCTCAAGGATAACATACACGATAATGTCCCTGGAAATCCGGATGTTACAGTCCACTCAGGGATTAACTGCCATCGTAATTTGGTTAGAGAGATAAGATATATAAGAGAAATCTTAACATACTTAATATTCCTTTGGTTTTTAGATTAATAAAATGACAACCGATAATAATGATTATCATTTGAAAAATTGACAAATAGAGACTCATTTACTAGAAATGCTAGTACAACCTATACAACAATAAAATGATCATTTCTTGGTGAAAATTTGTCTAAATATGTTTTGAAAAGGATAAAGGTTTCTATCTCTATATTTCTTTTTATAAAAATCTTATGTTATTTTAAGAATATGCGGAGTCAAAACCTGTAGGACTCACCAACATTAATGTTGACATATTGTAGCATGTATTCTCAGGAAATTAAGGCAAGAAATCCACGCGAGGAGTATGGAATCATTGTCTTATGTTTTTGTTATAAATTACATTTTATGTCCTCTTTTTGAGTCGTTGAAGATTGCTCATGAAACATGTAACAAAGTAAGATATAACTATGTCGTATGTGATGTAAAACTCTAAGTGATTGCTTAATGTTTGATATATACTATGTTTGTGATATTCGATTTTCGTCACTCGCCCAACGATTCTGCCGTCGGCTGGGGGTGTGACACAAGACAACATTAGGTTGTATCAAAGAGAAAAATTTAGGTGGAAACAAGTAATGAAAAAAGGAGCAAAAATAACAGAGAATATATAAATAACTATGTAGCCTTTTGATAGCAACTTAATGTTGAAAAGCAAGAACATTGTTAGTTAAGTGTCCTATGTGACATGAAGATCTATTTAACACAAAAAGGAAACAGAGTACCTTTTAGAAGGTACTTACAAAGACAAGTGGAGCCGCATCCTCTTTCCATAAATCTACTTATATAAAAATATCCCTGCACTTCCTTTTTGCACATCCCCACGATCTGCATCAGTGGATTAATCTAGAGGAAAAGATATATGAAGAAGAAAATTGTTTGAGCTTAAACTTAAACTATCAACTCTAGATTGAAAGTTGAAAGTTTCATGTATACAAGCTACAAAATCCAGATAGACTAACTACACTTTTAGACATATTGAAATCCCTAATTAGTCTATGTTTTCATTTGTAGTTCATCTAACTCAAAGTAACTACATTTTTGTAGATACACTAAAATCCATCAGCCTACACAACTTTCTAATCAAGATAACTCTTCCATTTTTTTTGAAAAGCTAACATATGTTCTTAACTACATTTTTTTTTGAAATCCATCTGATATTAGAAAATGAAAATCGAAAACGAGTTACCAGTTCTTAATTGCTATCAATTTAATAAAATGAAAATGAAAGTAAATCTGACCTTCGTCCTTAACTTGAACATCATCATCGAAAAATCTGACAAAAGACTCTCAACATGTAGAGCTTGAGCTCGCAATTGCTAACATCAAGATCTTGAATTGCATCATTTAAGAATCATAATCGAGACTAATCTGTACATCTCCTTCCCCATCTTCATCGGTGATTGAAAAGCAAGTCGAAAAACAAGACAGTAGTAGCAACGAAGAGAAATTCGATCATCAACATTTATCTTCTGTGATCTAGCGGCTGCACTGATTGCTCCAGAAGATGGATTCGTCATCCTAGGGTTTGGATTTCCTTATTTTACTTCTGATTCAAGAAGAGTAGAAGGAATCAGATAAGTACATTGGTAACTGCAATGTAAATGTAAAGATCTTTGATTCCGACAACTGATCGTCGATTTTCTTACAGAAATGAACCAACATTCCCAATTCGTTTGGGTGTATTCACTCTAAACCTGTGGATCTAGATGAAGAATGTGAACGATGGATTCGTTATTCATTGTTGACAACCCTCAAGTATTTTGTCCTTCCGAAGGAAAGCCAAAAAGAGTTCTCATTAATTTCAAAACTATCACCGCCATTTTGAATTTAAAAAAAAAACTCTATTTAATCTCAGCCGCTCGTCTTTGAAAAGCAATAGTCCAGATTTGTCCTCGTAGTCCTCACCCGATCCTAGTTCTATATATGTTGATATGTATATCTCATCGACCTTTTAGAAATGGTTCGGTAATTTTCTCTATAGTTCAGTCATTTTCGGATGGTTCGACCATTTCTTAATGGTTCGGTTATTCTCGGACAGTTCGGCCATTTTCGGATGGTTCAACCATTTATTAATGGTTTGGTCATTCTTGGACGGTGGATGGTTCGGCAATTTCTTAACGGCTTGGTCATTCCCGGACGGTTCGACCATTTTCAGTTGGTTTGGCTATTTCCTGACGGTTTGGCCATTTTTCCTATGGTTCGGCCATTTTCGGTTTGCTCCCTCCTAAGGCACAAAGTACACCCTTAAACTCAACCTTCTCATGGCTATCTTATAGCTAGCTGTTGATCTTCTTCTCCAAGAAAAGTTATATCCAACTATGTATAAATAGACCTCTCAACACACAATAAGTAAGTCCAACTCTCTCTTTCTCTCTCTCTCTACATGCAATCGGGTTCCTTCCACTCAAAGGACCCAACCTCATTTCGTATCGATACTAACTTGACCTTCGGACGCCGCTCCCGGGACGCAAGTCCTAAGGCGACTCTAACGGTCTCGTTTATGAGTGTAACAAGAATCAAATTGGAGCTCGCTAGCGGCGACGAAGCACACATCTGAGATCTCCTCGTGACGATTTTTGGGTTACATCAAGTGGCACCATCCGTAGGACTCGGGCGAAATAGCCATTGCCTTGTACGTTCTAAAACCTTTCACACAATGATATTTGCAAATTCACACCATTAAAGAAGGTTATGTCACTAAGCAATTTCTTCGATCTTCTAAATCTCTCTTACTGTGTTTGATTTAAAGATATGAAGCTGCTAATATCTGCAAAATAATAACATCAAAAGGAAAATGCAAACAAAATATATATTATTTTGTCATTCCAAGATTAAACAAGGTAATATCTCAAAACCAAAAAAGCTATTTTTTTCTCATTACTTTAAAGCGAGGGTAAGGTGAAAACGTTTAAAGCGAGAGTAAGGTGGGTGAAAACATGAACAAAAGGGATCTGTCTATTTACAGCTGTTTAAAGCTGTCTAAGCATTACTATACTACTGTACATAAAAGGTATAAAAAAATCAATCCCGTACAAAAATAAAAGGAGGGTGCAGTTAGACTATCTTCAACCCATTTTCCCCAAAAATGGAATAAAAAATGAGGTAAATAATATTTCATCTCCACCCCTACTCCATTTTTACTCCCAAAAAATATATTCCATTTTTCCAACTTATATAGATTGTCAAACTTATATAGGAGTGAGTTGGAGATGCTGTTCAATCTCCCAGGAGCTCCGAAGTCAAAGGACCGAACCAGGCATCTAAGCAAAAACAACATAGTTTTATGCTTACTCTATTATTCAACGACACCAATCTCTGTGTAGTTTACTTCTATTTTGCTTAAGTGAATGTTCAAGAGAAGTAACCAGGCAACGTTCGGTAGTAAGGTCATCCCCAATGGGGATTCCATGGGGAGTTTAATGGGGAAAAAATGCTTATGTGGCGGTTGAATGGATATATAATGCATTGTGGAGTGGGTTGAATGAATGAGGGGTTTAATCCCCATTCAACGGTGTAATGGGTTTGTTTTCGTTTTTTTTTCTTAATTTATTATAAAAACTTATTATTTATTTATTTATTTTTGTTTTTCTTTCTCTATTTATATAGAAAGTAATATTTAATATTTTTTTTTTGCAATAAACAAACTATATATATATATATATATATATATATATATATATATATATATATATATATACACACACAAACACACACACTATTCTTTATTTAATTTTATATTCAATAATTTAATTTATTAAGTTACTTCATATTTTTTATTCTAAACAATAAAAAAATATATAAATCTTAAAAACACTTTAAAAAGATAACATCTTATTTATTATAGTACAATATAGTGAAATTACATATTAATAAAACGTTCCCAAATATGCTCCATTAAATCATGTCGAAGAGCATGATGTACTGCATTGTCACGTAGTTCAGAGTTTCTTTGAATTTGATATTGAACTTCTTCGACAGGTCCTCGATTCACACATATAGGAGGATCAACATCATCTGACCAATTACTAATTGAATTTCCTTAATTTTCTATGATCATATTATGTAATATAATGCATGTATACATTATATCCTTATGTTTTTAAGTTGCCAAGATCTTGCTGGACCTCGTACAATTGCCCAACGAGATTGAAGAAATAAAAAAACCTACTGGAGCAAAGAAGAAAAAATGTTGTTGGAAAAAGCTTGGCTACAAATTTCAGAAGATAGCATTACTGGAAGTCAACAATGTGATAAAGAGTTATGGCGACAAGTTAGTGTGTACTATGAACAAAACAACACGTCGAACGTTGCAAGAACTCAAGCCAACCTCAAAACACATTAGCATTACATGAACCAATTTGCAGTTGCATTTAATCAAATGTATATCGTATTGAAAAGTCAACACCTCAGTGGATGGTCTGAGGATGATCTCAAAAGTGCAGCTTTTGAGCATTATCATGCTAGATATGGTGCCGATTTTAGGCACGAACATATTTGGAATATCGTTAAAAATGAATAGAAATGGAAAGGTTCAAGCACTGCATCTAGGGCATCTATGTCTTCATCAAATACACAATCTTTCATTAACCTAGATAATGATGAAGTTACAACTCGTCCAATTGGTAGGAATGCAGCAAAAAAAACTAGCAAAAGGGAAAGCTACCAATTCCACTTCGTCATCTGGTAATAGGCTCAATGAAATACTTGAAAAGCATATAGAAGAAAATAAAAAGACTTTTGAACGCTACCAAAACTCTTTGGATATGAAGAATGCATTGAAAGAAAGAAAGATGAAAATTAAAAAAGAAAAGGTAAAGAATGATGAAATTTCAATCATTTTCATGGATCCCAGTACCATGTTGGAAGATGGACGTGAAATTTGGAGAAACCTTTGTGACGACATTAAAATAAAATACAATATGAAGTAAAATTTGTATTTTAGGTATTATACTTTTTATTTAGTATATTATTTGTAACTTTTAATTTCTAAATTGTAATCTTTAATTAATATTTAGTAATTGTAACTTTGAATTTCTAATTAATGTAATATTCTAGTTTTATTTATTAATATTATTTATAAAAAAAAATTAAAATGTTGATGTGGAAATCCATTGAAATCTTAAGAGTTTAATGGAGTGTAGAGTTTAATATGTTAAATGGTATAGTTAGTGGAATGCTGATGTTGCAATCCATTGGACTCGTAAGAGTTCAATGCATAGGAGATGGTGTAACGCCTTGTTCTAAATTATTTATTTATGGAATTTCAGAGGCCAAGGCTAGGGGCATTTCGGTCCTTTATGAGTCTTAGAGCGGTTATTTGAGAAGGTTTCGAGCCGGGATGTGCTATTAGAAGCGTAGGGCTTCTCGCCACCTTTCCGTGGATATAAAGTTCATCGGAAAACGGATCTAGAATGAAAGAGTCATGACACTTTGAAGATATTGGCAATAATGGCCCTTATGGAGAAAAGTTCGCATGGAAGTCCATGCATGCAATTTGGAACACGGGTGGGTACGCCTAGTGTAATGGAGCAAGTGATCGCGGGTGCGGGGAGGTGTACGCCCAGCGTACGAGAGGTAGGCCCAACATACGCTTAGAGTCTTAAAACCCTATTTTGAGGGTGTGCCGCTATATAAGGAACATAATGGCTCTAACCCTAGCCCCTTTATCAGCCTTCCCAACCTCAGAGAAACCCTAGAACACCCCAACCTTTCATTTTTGAGATCTTGACCTTGGAAAGCTCATCTTGGTGGTTTTAAGCTTGGAAGAGAAAAGAAGAGATTGGAAACTAGAACGCCCCAACCTTTCATTTTGTGAGATCTTGACCTTGGAAAGCTCATCTTGGTGGTTTTAAGCTTGGAAGAGAAAAGAAGAGATTGGCAAGGAGGAGCCTTAGAAGATGGAGCTCATAGATCTGAGATAACATCATCTTCTGGAACACTTTGAAGGTATAAAGCTCACAACTTTACTTAAGGGTGCTTAGATCTAGTATGGTTTAGTTTTTGGTCCAAAGTTGAAAGCTTTATGGCTTAAATCCGATTTCCAGACCAAGGGTTGCCTCCCTTGGTGCTAAATGACTCTCTAGAACAGAAAGTTGATATCTTGATGGTCCAAATGAGTTCATGCATGAGTTAAGACCTTTTTCCATGGAAATAGATTATGGTTTTTGGAGTTGGAGCTTATGTGAGTCATGGAAGCCATAAAGCAAGCAACTTTATGGTTTAAGACATGAAATAAGACCTGGATCTGAGTTTGTAGCCTCTGAATCGGAGTATTAAGCACTTAATGGAAAGATTGATTAACAGGGTACTACACTGAGCGTACGTGTAGGTACGCCCAGCGTACTCATCATCAAGCCTGTACGCTAAGCGTATATTGGAGTACGCCCTGTGTAACGCTGCCAGTTTGGGTTTCGAGCATTTGGGCCTCTGTGTGGGCTGTGCTTTGGACTATGGGTCTTTGGGCCTTAGTGGGCCATCAGGAGTCAGTGAATATGGGCCAAGTATATGTGTTGGGCTTAGGGTAAGGCCCAATAAAAGGAGTGGGCTTGGGAAGCCTATATAGTGTTTGGCCTTTTATAGTATGTTTGGGCCTTAGTTATGGACCATATTGGGGGGTAGGGGTAAAATGGTCATTTTACCCTGAGAAGGACTATTGCATTGAGCTAAGTGTTATTTGATTGGTAGCTCGGGGAGCTGAGGGAGCAGCAGTTGGGGAAAACTGCAATTAGCAGCCAGAGGGTTATCAGTAAAGTTCAGCAGTGTAGGTGAGTTTCCCTTTGTGTGAATGGGTCTACGGCCACAATGTCGGCCCATGTAGTTATGAGTAGGAAGACTCGGGGGTTAGCCCTAGGCATTGTATGCTAGTATGTTACTCCGGACCAAGGTCCGATGCTGCGCGGGTGCCTGAGGAAGGTTTATGTGTTAGTTATTCTAGATCAAGATCCGATGTCGGGGTAAGCCCGAGGAAAGTTGCATGTTAGATTATACTCGTTGTCTATGTGACACTTATATGTGCCTGGTAGGGAGGTGAGTGTGGGCGAGGTCCCATATCTCACCTTTAACAGAGTATGGTCGGGGTTCCATATCTCATTAGTAGCAGAGCAGGGGCGAGGCCCGAGTTAGGAAAGTAGTGAGTGTGGGCGGGGGCGGGGGCCCGTATCTAATTATCAGTAGGAGTATGGACGGGGTTCCATGACTCACTAGTAGCATGGCAGGGGTGAGGCCCAAGACAAGCGAGACGTTAGGACAGTAATGCAGTAGGGTATGTTCAATTTATGTGTTATGTGAAATGGTTATATGTTTACATGCGTTTAGCGGGCGGGGCCCAGAGACAGGCGGGGCCTAAAGTAAAACATATATGTATACCGAGCGGGGCTTGAAGCCAGGCGGGGCCTGGGATTGGGCGGTGCCTAATGTAGCGGGCGAGGCCCAATGTAGCAGGCGTGGCCCAGTGCTTGCAGTAGGTGATTATGTGTAACATCCATAAATTTTACACCAAATTTAAACTTTTCCAATCACAATTTAAACCCAAATAGTGTTTGTTTACAAATTGTTTTCAAATCATTATTCATCAGAGTGTCCCAAAACAAATCGTAAGGATGAGGAGCGATACGGTCACGCCTTTGCTTTGTCACGATCTCTTGACATACCTGAAACAATAATTGAAAACTGTAAGCCCAAGGGCTTAGTGAGCTACCCCCAAAATACCAATACCACATTGATAATATCATATCAGTAATAATCAATCAATCAATATGCATACTAGGCCATTGGCCCGACTGGACCGCCTTACAGGGCCTACAATCTAACTAAATCTACACCGAACCTTCGGCATGACTGGACCGCCACGTGGGCCTAAAGTCTCCCCGGCTCGCTCATAAGGCATGTTGGCCTTCAGCACAAAGCGGGACCGCCTCAACCCAACCAACAAACAAATAATCATGTGCGCATAACTAACATATACTGGCATGTACAGACATCAAACTTATGTATCTTACGGATCATCAATCATAACGATCTCTCATAACTAGAGCACAGGCCCAGCAGGCCACTAACATACCAATCCCTAAGGATCATAAAACATAACATACTGTCTATCCTGATTTCAGTCTATCAGATCATAATCACATACATCATATCATAACCATAACAATTAAAGGGTCGACCTTGGTGCCTTAGACCTTTTTGATACAGTGAGGATAACTCACCTCGCAGGTGTCAACTCGAAAGGTAAACTTCAACTCTCGGATCACTTGACACAGGCCCCACCACCTATTATCATAGTACAACATACTCATAAGTCCTTAACCTTATAAGGTACTTTATAACCCATTAGTCAACCCCTGGTCAAAGTCAACGTCCTCAGTTAAGGTCAACAGTCCATGTTGACCTTAACTCGCCGAGTACCCGCGGATACTCGCCGAGTTCCTTGAAGCACATTCCAACTCGCCGAGTCATTGGGGTGACTCGTCGAGTTCCCTTGATTTTCGATCAAGCTTTAAGGCCACCACTCGAGTTTCCTCCTTGCAACTCGACGGATACACACTCATACATATCCTAGAGAAAACTCATCAAACTCGCTGAGTTGTTCTTCAACTCGTCAGCAATCTTCATCGGACTCGCCGAGTTGTTCATCCAACTCGTCGAGTTCACGACCATCTTCATGTAACTCGCCGAGTCAACCTTGCGACTCACCGAGCCCATTCAGTCCTTTTTCCATACAGACTTGATTTGAGCCATGCAGCGGCTCCAAATCACAGATCCAAGCTTCTAGGGCATGCTTATCACGTAATGTTGCAAACTTTACGTGCATGCATGGCTATAAAGGCTCTAAATGCCTATTTTAAGTTCTTAATGGAGCTTCATGCTCAAGAGGGACCTCAATCATGACCAAAACTGTAACTTTATGCTTCTAGAATCCAAGGAGGGTCCAGATCTGAAGTTACAACCTCAAATCTAGCCCATAGCTCATCTTACCAACTTAATATTCAACAAAAACCCTAAAACTCAACCCATAGAAGAGATATACAAGGGAAAACGACAATTTGGGTACCTCTAGAAGATGATAACTGAGATAAGTGTTGATTCCCACACTCTACTTGCTCCAATCTCCTTCTCCTCCAAGCTTCCTCCCTCCAAAGATCCTCTTTTCAAGCTTCAAACACAAAATGGTCACACACACACACACACACACACGTATTAGGGTTCTCAAGGACTCTTTAGAACTGTAAAGAGGCCCAAGGGAGGCTAAGGTTCCTTTAAATAGGTTGCAAAACCCTGGGATTTAGGGTTTCATCTGCCAGCTCCTACTCGCCGAGTCCCAATATGGACTCGTCGAGTAGGTCACTTAACTCGCGATCCCACCCCGCTGCTACTCTACGAGTAGGGCAACCAACTCGTCGAGTAAGGCCTAACCCAAAAATCTTATTTAAAACAATACATGAGAATTGGGGCGTTACGTTATGCATGGTATGTGGTAGGTTGGGGAACTCACTAAGCTTCGTGTTTACTATTTTTAGTTTTGGTTTCAGGTACTTCCGGTAGCGGAGGAAAGAGGGGTGATCACATGGCACACACTATTGTTTATTTAGCCTGAGATGTTTTACTCTGATAAAATAAAATAATGTTTTAGACATGATACTCTAATGTGATATGTTTTGAATGAATGGTTGACACTTGTGGTTTATTTATTAAATTAAAAATAAAAATTTTGGTCAGGATTTTTGGGTCGTTACAGATGGCCTAATAATCAAGATAAAGTGATATGAAAAGGGGGAAGCATGGTCATGTACTCAAGCTATTCATCATACTATCTTACCACAAAACTTACCGCCCCACTCAAAGTTATTTTCCTCTACAACTCGGCGATTTAATTGCATGTTGTTTGGATTGAATATGGTCTCTAACATGCCCGTACCTTCAATCGAATGTCTAGGCAACTGATTTTCGTTTCAAACCTCTTTCTTCATAACTCCTCTCACGAGCTGCATATCAACCGCTCGTAGAAATGTCGAAATGAAAATTTTCATCTATATTCCTTGATTCCTTCTACGAATATGAGTGTTATGTTTTTGCTAATTAGTTCAAACACACGGTCTCGACATCTATGCTTCCATCATCTACAAACCGGCATGCTACGGTCCCTAGTAGTTCGGTATATATGGTCTAGTCATCTGTGGTTCGAGGATCTACACCTCGGTCCTTTATGGTTCAGACATCTACACCTCGATCCTTTAACGTCGATCATTAAAGAACTTTATCTTTGAGGTGATTTGTTTGTAGTTTTATCCTCTACCTCCAGGATCGTACCAACAAAAATCAACCAAATTAAAATGTTAGGAGTTTAGAAACCCATCGTTGATTATCAGAGCTTTTTAATGGGTCGGTATATATGGTTCGGATATATGGATCGGCATTTGTACTCGTAAACGATTATTGAAAAGAAAAAAAAAAACAAAAACAAAAACGGTCCTCATCCATAGAAGATACTTCTCAGGCATCTGTTCTTGAACCATACGTACGTCTGCTTTAATCAAGACCTTTATGTCTTGTACTCTCAACACAGATCAAAACTTCGACCTCCCAATAAGCTACAATAGCTATCGTTTCCTTCAAAAACCACAAGCAACTACTGGAGTTGTCGATCCATCACAGTGACAAGGGGACTCAAGACCTTACAAGCATCACCAAAACCTGAAAGAAAAAATAAAAAATAACGGGGAACTTATTATCGTCTTCAAGGAGGCTATCACAATTGTGTGTGGTCTTCGAGATCAACCTACAGTTACTCTTTTTTTTTTTTTTTTTTTTTTTTTTTGAAACGGCAAGATAATATTGAAATTAAAAAAACATCCAGCGTGAAGCTGGAGAGATTACAAAACAGCCATGGATAGTTAAAATTTTCAACAAACGACAACAAAACAAAAAATAGATCAAGCATCAAACAGTTACTCTACCATCAGAAGTTTGAATCTCCATTTCTGCTAATAGAAGAAACGACAATTAATTCACCTGTTTTACAACTTCGGCTACATCTGAAGCACTTGGTTCATATGGGTCGGGCATCACTACTTCGTATATCATTACCAACCGCAATTATCAACAGTTGGTTCATCAACACCCTACGGTTCGGGCATCAGTACTTCGGTACATATGGGTCGGTCTTTTATGGTTCGAGGATCTACACTTCGGTCATATATTGTTCGGTACATCTGCATCTTCTAAACTTTATCTATGTCATAAAGAGCTTGAATTCCATCGACATCGTTACTTGAATCTCTTTAATTTCGTGTTTCCTCCCTTGTATACATTTTCCTTTATTTGTGGAATTGAATATCTGGAGACTAGGGATGGTTTCGTAATTGAAGAAGCAATTTTCGATTTCCAATTCTTGATTCACGGTGGTATTTTTCCCCGTAATCATCTGATTCGATGGGCATGGTAACCTCACTGCTTCATAAAAGCAACCTAAATTCAAGGAAGACAATGAAGTCTTGGAAGCGAGTCATCTGCAATCGAATCAAACAAGGTCATCATCTTTTTCTTGATAACAGTTAACAACTACAACATCGCACCTACCCTGTTAATTCGCCATCTGGGCTCACCAACAGCTCCATCTACAACTTTATTTCCGCATCAATCTAACAAGTTTGTTTTGACTTTCACGATCTGAATGATAATCAAATATGTCCATGAAAGGATAATCGAATATGTCCAGTCAAAATTTGTTGTTTAATCCCCATTACCAAACACAGTGACAGCCTCACATGATTAATTGGTTATGTTGGCTACATGACACATACTCCTGCGTCAACACATGTTTTTACTATTATATGTGTCAATATTTGTTTCACGGCACTCATGTCACCTATACTCATTTCTACCACCCACCTCTGGGTATTGTATCTAAATTCACCTCCTCGAAAATAGATTCCCAAAATGCCCCTTGGCTTATTCAAGCTCGCATAAATACAAATTCAGCACGTCAAACATTCTATTTACCTATTCCCTTTCTTTACTAGCTACTCCCTTTCTTTACTAGCTACTGGTATCAATTAAAGTGGTTGCACATGGTGCTGCTATTTATGCAAAAGTCGTGACCATCCATATTTTTGATTCTTCATGATGGTTCATACATGCACATATTATAATTATTGATCTATTACTCCAACATCACCAAGAAACGACACTTGAAGACCTGCAACAACAGCAGAATGGTTTACACAATCTGAAAGTTGGCGCCATCACCAAACACACCCGAGGAGATATTTCACTTCGGTCGCTTGCTTCAGTTCGGTATCTATGGTTCGATATTTATATATCATCAACCTGAAAGACTGACAAAACAGGAGAATAATAAGAGTTTTTGAAGTTTAAAATCAGCTGGACCAAGTGAAGTTCTCTCTATTACAAAATGCAGATCCATTTTAATTGGGTTGTCTTTAAAATCAGCTTCATACCAACTATTTGTAGAAATGTTCCTATGAATTCATCATCAGCAACATTAAGCCATATTCCATCTCCGATGTTGTTGATTCTTTGTTTTACGACCGAGATGATTGAAAAACTAACATTGCTCGGGCCACCTGTTCTCTACTATCAATGTATCAAAATTGAAGCAATCGAGTTCATAAATGGAGATCGGGCATACCGGTTCAGACATCAAAACCCTTGAACCAAGTCATTAGTTGGTCTCTTCGATCTTGAAGTCTTCATTATTGATCTTAATCTCGAAGTGTTCGTCATATATGATGTTGAAACATATTAACTGTTTTACTCTTGAAAATACCCACAGCATGGATTTTTTTTTTTTTTTGGAACCGGCAATTATATTAAAACAGTGACCCTAACAAGATGCTAGGGACCAAAATATACATCGTACATAGGAGCATAACAAAAACAACACACCACCAGCTATATACAACTAATAGGTGACATACACCACTTCTCCCACACGATAACATCACCTCTGCGCATCCTAAATTTTTGCCAGCTAAAAACCATCGATTTAATACAGTCCACAGTCTTCGCCGGTGTCGAATTCATTCCTTTGAATATCCTGTCATTCCTCTCCTTCCAGAGACTCCATAATGTTCCATATAGAATATAAGTCAATATCTCTTTCTTTTTTGGGCAATGACCCCAATTCCGGGCAAAATCTAAAACGTCGGTAACTCCAGAAAACTGTTTGGCAGGAATGCCACACCAGAAAAGCACCTTGTTAATTGTGTCTTCCGCAAAAGGACACGATGTGAGGATATGGTTTGATGTTTCCACGATGTTGCTGCATAACCCGCACATCGGGGAAGGAACCTGGATGTTTCGTTTTTGTAACTCCTCAGCCGAAGGAATCCGTCCCTGTTTTGCCCGCCATATAAAGCTTACTACTTTTTTCGGGGCTGAGTTTAACCACCAAAATTCCCCATCACTGATTTGATGTGATGCTCTATCTAGTCGACATCGGAGTTTTGCAACATTGAAGATCCCATCTACTACAAAATCTGACCTCCATGTTATTCCATCCTCATCTGGATATAGGATATCCTTCGCCTCTATATTTAACTTCCAAAGTCCACTCTTCACTTTATCAATGCCTGACCAAACCCCGCTCACCCAACGTTTTGAGAAACAATACCAAGGACGGTTTGTGTGGCAGTGAATCCCCCTGATGATTTGAGCCCAAAGAGATTGCGGACGTGATTTGAATGTCCACCACCATTTTGCTAATAGGGCCAGGTTTAGGTTTCTCAAAGAACCCAAACCCGCCCTCCAACATCCTTTGGAGCCTTCATTCTATCCCAAGTAACCTAGTGTACTGTTGCCCTTCCAGATCCCCCACTCCAAAGGAAATGTCTTTGAATCTTTTCTAAATCTTCAATTACTCCAATTGGGGCTGCGAATAAAGAGAGGTAAAACGTAGGAAGATTCCCAAAAACTGATTTGACCAAAGTCATTCTCCCGCCAAAACTCAGGGTTTTAGCTTTCCACATTGAGAGTTTAGATCGAAACTTATCTATAATCGGCCTCCACTCTGTTTTCCTGTTCATATTTTCCCCAATTGGGACCCCCAGGTAAGTGAACGGAAGGGATGATGGGGCGCATCCTAGTGGGGCCGCCCAACTGCACACCTCCGAGTGTAATGCACTGATATCGAATACCTTTGATTTTGTGAAGTTTACTTTTAGCCCAGACACCACGTGGAAGCATCTCAGTATTCTAGCCAGATTAGAAATGTTTTTCCTTGACCAGTCACCAATAAATAAGGCATCATCTGCATAAAACAAGTGGGAAACAGAAATGTTAGCATTAGGAATGCGGATTCTATCAAAGACCCCTCTCTCTGTAGCCGCCTTCATCATAACGTTTAGGCCCTCCATTGCCATTATAAAAAGGAAAGGCGATAACGGGTCGCCTTGCCTCACCCCTTTAAACATTGAAAACTCCAACGTCGGGCTGCCATTAACTAGTACCGAAGCCCTAGCGGATTCTAGACATCCTTTTATCCACCGTCTCCACTTTGATCCGAAATTCATTTGTTCCATTACCGAATCGAGATATTCCCAATTTACCGAATCGAACGCTTTATCAAAATCCGCCTTGAATAATAACATCTTCCGATCACTCCTTTTTACCCACGAACATAATTCATTAACAATCAAAGGTCCTTCTAATATGCTCCTTCCTTCCACAAATGCTGATTGTGTCTCATCAATACAATTACTAATACATTTTTTCACTCGGATCGCCATAGCTTTTGTAACAATCTTGTATAGAGCACCAATAAGACTTATTGGTCTATAGTCATTTAAGGATAATGGATCCTTAATCTTGGCCGCGAGGGATATGAACGACGAGTTACACCCCTTGGAAAAACTCCCCTGCTGCTCAAAGAAATTTACAAATCTCATAATATCATCGTTTATTACATTCCAATAATTTTTAAAGAATTGGAAAGTAAATCCATCCGGTCCCGGGGCTTTGTCCGATCCACAACACCAAATTGCATGCTTGATTTCCTCAACTGTGAAAGCCCTCTCTAATAAGATACTCTCCTCATGTGAAAGTTTTTTAAACATGTTGCTGCGAATTTTTGGTCGGCTCTTCCATCTCTCATCAAATTTCCCAGAAAAGAATTTGAAAACCTCTTGTCGAATGGCAGCAGGATTTACCTCCCAATGTCCGTTAATAACAAAACCGTGAATGTGGTTTCTCCTATTTTGATTATTTACATAACCATGAAAGAAAGAGGTATTTTCGTCCCCATCAACCAACCATTTTATTTTTGCCTTTTGCTTCAAATCCATGGCTCTTGCTTTTTCGATTTCCATGATTCTGCTCACATATTTTGATCTACTCCCTATTTCATGTGCCAACAGAGATCTCGATTCCGCATTCAAATCAATTTGTAATACTTTTTTCCTGTAGTCAATCAGTTCCCCATTTTCTTTATCGAAATTTAAATCACGCCTTTTCTTTATTTCAGCTTTCAAAAATCGAAGCTTAGTCGCCAGAAAAGAGTCAACGTATCCATATCCTCTGAATTCTGTCCATGCCCTCAATACCACCTCGTTGAACCCTGTACGGTACATCCAAGAGTTAAAAAATCTAAATGGTCTTGGGCCAAAGTCCTCACAATCTGTTTTCATCACAATTGGGCAGTGATCCGACAAGTCCCTAGGGAGGGCTGTCACCGCACTTCTAGGAAAGGAGTCCATAAATTTATCACAGACGAGAAACCTGTCTAATTTGCTTAATTTCCCCCCGTCTTCCGGCTTAAAGTAAGTGAATTTTGAACCTCCAATTCTTAGATCAGTTAATGCGTTAGAATAGATGAAGTGATTGAAATCATCTGCAGAGACATGGCAAAATCTCGAATTTATCCTTTCCTCTTTGTTCCTCACAGTGTTAAAATCACCGGTAAAAATCCACATCGCCGCTCTATTAGTTTTTATTTGAGCTAGATTTTCCCACAATTTCCTCTTATCCACCGTCCCCTGTGGAGCTTACACATTTACTATTGCTATATCCGTGTTTTTACCCACACATCTCCCAAACACAATCAGGAAATGTCTTGCCTTAATAGAGTCCGTGAACATGAAGACTCCATCATCCCAGATTGTAATTATCCCTCCAGACCTACCCGATGCTTCAATTATTTCATATCCTAAATTGTTGCTTGCCCAACAATTTCTAATGTTTAGATGAAGTGAAGAAACTAACCCCAACTGAGATTCCTGAAGACAAGCAACCGAGATTCGATGTGCAAAGCATAAATTCTTCACCCATGATTGTTTATGTGCCTCACCGATCCCCCTTACGTTTAGCGACAACACATTCATTGTGGAATATGACACTCACCGACGTTACCCATTACCTCCTTTAGGACCTCATTCCCAATTTCAATGTCTACATCAACCATCTTTCCAACCTCAACTATTTGCTCGGCTCACTTCTCACCGGTCCCCCGTAGTTATCGGTCTCAACAATAATAAGAGAAGACTGACTGCAAAGCTCAACAACATCCATCTCTTGTTCGTGCACCAAGGAATCGCTGGGATTATTATTCAAATCAATTTCAGGGGGTGAGAAATATCGTCTCTTCTTTGTGAGTGATTCAACCGATAATATATCAGCGTCCAAATTTTGCTCCTTATTATCGTTCTGAACATTCCCAAGCCCAAATGAGTTAGGAAGTTTCCTTCCCCCAATATTGATCAGCCCAGTTGGAAACGGCCCAAAACAACCCTCTTTGACCAAGTCAATTTTTTTTGCCATTGTTCACCACCTCAGGGGCCATGGGAGTCTTACCCTTTGATGATTATGCATTAAATATAAAAGATATTCCTTCCCGTTGGCAATTAATATTAGTAAACGATTGATCTTCCCCGTTCCTTTGAACCGCATCCGTCGAAACGTCTTCCAATCCCTGAGTTCCGTCGATTCGGGTCCTGGATTCCAGCAACGGCACGTCCTCCGCCACCAACGGTTCCGTGGACATCATCCTTGCGATCCCGATATCCTCATCGTACCGAAATTCCCCATCTTCCAGATCTTCATCATCTGATCCTTTATTCATATCCTCGTCTTCCAGGTTTTCAACTCCGGCTCTGTTATCGCCATTATCATCAGTAAACGCCGCATCTTCGTCTTCATGTCCGCAAGGATCCTCACTGATCCACGGCCCCGCAGGGAATGGAGACCAATCGAAATTTTCCTCTACAAGCCCTACTTTTTGGACATTCCCTTTTGATTCCACCAACACTTCCTCATTAATTTTGGTATTCCTGCCTGTTAGAACGCAAATTTTACCATGTGAAACGTCCTGCATGCTCAATGGAATCTCCAAGGGTCCAATAGGCTGGCCTACCCATCTTGCAATACGAGAAAAATTTTCCTCACTCCACATATGAAGAGGGAGACCTACTACTTTCAGACATGCAATCCTTTCTATATTTCCATCGTAAGAGCTTCCAACTTTGAATTCAATGAACCATTTCCTCCATTGTTCCTTGTCTAGAAGAAACTGTTTTACATCATCCGGGTTTCTGAATCTAATACCAACGGAAAGACCACCCATGTACTTCATTCCATATGCAAATTCTTGACCCATTCTGTACTTCACAGGTAGGTTCCTTAAGTGCTCCATACTACGGGCAACCCCAATTAGAGTTAGAGGACTAAGAACCCAATGTGCCCAGAAAGTACCCTTTGGTTGGTTTGGGATTATATTACCTAAGTGTTAACCGTTCAGGAAAGAGTAAAGGTTGCATCGGGACACATGCGGTAATGAAGAGCAAAGCTATCAGATTCATAGATGGATGTTACTATTAAACATTTAATCAAAGATGCAAATTGTCACTTTTGGTACAACCACTCGAAGAGCAAAGTTATCACCACAACACATAAGCTCCGATTGCATCACGTATCTTTTCATAAATTTGGCATAACTCTTGTCAACCACTTACCGTGGAGCCGTAAATATTATACATGTTTAGAGCACCTCTGTTTCAACTCCAATAATGTCAGGGTCAGGCAACTGCACATCAACTCGACATGCCCATATACGACTCTAGTTCATCACCTCAACAAGCTATACGCTTCAGCTGTTCGATGTGCCTGCAACTCCAACTTAGCTGTTTTCGCGGTAACACCTAGTATTTGAAGACCATAAACTTTGATCTTCCTTACCACAACAAAAATATCAAAGGAGATTTCGATTCTTACCGTATCTTATTAAAGCGAAGAAAGAGAATCCTGAGTATGATATATTATGGGACCACATCATAAATATGTATGATATATTATTGAATTCAATTATTATGGTAAGAATATAAATTGTTGATGGAACGATTTATAGAATATTAACTTACCTTGTGGGTTGAGTTCTCGGTTTGACTCAAGATCATCAAGATCCTTTCCATCTCTCACATTAGGGTATATCTTCATCTATATATACATATGATGAGGAGCAATCAAGACAGTTCAAAAACACACATGAAAATTCGTTTAGGGTTTGCTGAGGGATTTTAGAGATAACTCTTGAGATCAACCGAAAAACCCAACTCTAGTTATTTAGATCCGAAGATCATCTTGAAATCAGGTATGTACATCGTTCTTTCATGTTTAATTTTTTTTTTAATTAGATTCAAGATTAAAGATCCAAAGTTTATGCTTCCGTCTTTATGTTTTGGTTATCAAAATAACCAACAATTGGTATCAGAGCCTTCCCGAATCTACTATTGGAAATTTTATTTTGGTTTGGGTTCGGTTAATCTTTGAACTAAACAGACGTGTAAGGCCATGAGATTTCTTGAAACTTCAAAGTTGTTATTAGAATAAAGTAACAACCTTGTTTTTCGATGTGCAGTAGAAAAGAAATAACAGTTGATTTTAATTTTCCTAGTCGTCTTGAGTCGAAAATTTTTTCTTTTAAACAAATCATGGTATTAACCAAAGGGAACAAATATTATATTTTATTGCCTTTTGATTTCGACGGTGTTTAGACTAAGCATTGCCGCTTTCCTTTTTGTTTACCATGCTCTTTGTTTAGTAAATATAAACATTTAATATTATTAACGAGACTTTACTTTTGATCGTCGTTAATTTCAATTATATTCAAATTAATAAATGATCTCAACAATTTTGAAATTTTTCCTTGGCTATTGTCTCAATCACCAAATTATTGTTTGGGTTGTTAATAAATAAAAATTATGAAATATTACCAGTTTATCAGCCAAGAGAGATCAAATTTTGGGTTTTAGAACTTTTTTTTAAGTTCAAGCATTTTACGGTGTCTTTTGAGATTTCATACTTTTTTTACGATATAATTGTTACATCAAATCCTCATAGTTTGATAATGTTGATTCTCATTGTTATTTAGTTATAGGTTGAAACAAGATTAACAATTTTCGTTTTATAAGACATGGTATATTTCAATCGAATACTTGAATGTTTTGGCTTATCGGATATAGTGTTGTGGGTTAGTGATTGATTTAAGACTGTTACCAAAGTACCTCTATTATTTTAATAAATTTGGTTTTAAATACATTAAGTATTATACGATATTGTTTATGTAAAATGAGTTCGGCCTAAAGTAAGACATAGTTAGACAAATATTCCACGTTATCAAAAAACTATAGTTATAACATGTTTTGTTATGCTAATTTGACACCATCATATATATGGCATTTTAATTTTTGGTTATTGATAAGTTTCATTTATGACATATTATTTATTTTAAGGGTAAATTAATTAACACAATATATCGTCATAAATTAACACAAAGGTAGGTTAAGATTTGGCCGGATAAACACATGTTTGATGATAAATATGCGACAATTTTTAGGTTATATGTCATTAATATGTCAACCCAAAGAGTGGTTTATTAATTGACATGATATATTGTCAATTCTTATTATCAAAATTTATAGTTTATGTGTTTATTAATACGGATATTAGCCGACCCAAAGGTAGGCGTATATTTGGCCAAATAAACATATATGTGGTGATACACATGTGGTGATTATTTGGTTTCATGTGACTTATAAAGTCAATCCAAAGAGGGGCTTGTTAATTGACATGATTTATTGTCAATGTTTATCTCTAAAACAAGGTTATCTCTTGCAAGTTAGTATTATTGTCCAAAGACTTGATGTTAATGTTGTGTCGATACCTTTTAAAGATGTCATAAATTGAATTTATTGATTATAGTTTATGGATTTATGAACATAAAAATAGATTTTCTCATGTTTGAATTATGGTATTATATCTGCTAACATTGATGATTCATGTAATCAATAAGACTAACTTTAAGGAATGAAATGAGGGCATTATGTTAGTTCTCAATCGCATGGATATTGACCTTGCATTTTGGATAGAGCAATATTCTTTGAGGATTTTGAGTTTGGGGGAGAAACAAGGTTAAAACATTGTTCTTAAGGAGGAATCAATCTGATTCCTATTATTGCTTTCGATAGTATGCAGATTATGAATTAGTGATCAAAAATGTTATTTCCTATTCTGAATACACAAACTCAACAACCTCAACTTTGGATATCCTATGCGTGGTACCATATTTTTCATCAATTTATTATCTCTTTTGGTTTTGAGGTAAATACAGTAGATGATTTTGTGTATCACAGATTATGTGGGAGTAAATTTATCTTTCTGGTTTTGAGCAGATAACTACACAACCCCAGTTTGGTGTATAAGAAAGCAGTCACATGGATTTTGAGATATCTATATACAACAAAAGGATATATGCTCAACTATAGGAAATCATGTGTTTTAGAGATCATTTTTATAAAGAATCTGATTTTATTAGATGCCAAAATGGTTATTGGTCCATATCGGGATACTTTTAAATTTTTTGCATGATGAGGCATTTCATGGAATAGACTTCGGTAGCTTCTTCCTTTAACACCGTAAATTTTCAAATAAAATTTTCATTTAAAATCGCATATTTTGAATAACATAATTCACATAAATCTCATTTATTTAATTTACAAATCACTGGTGTGTGTACAATCAAGCCGGTGCCTTCCCGCAATCCTGAGAAACCTGAAACACATAACACATAAGACGGTAAACACGAAGCTTAGTGAGTTCCCCAAAATACCACACACAAAATAATTAGCCACTCGAGGCTACAACTCTATAAGACCCTCTGGTCAATGTGTCTCAGTGGGACCCTCCAGTCCCACGACTCTTTGGAACCTCTGGTCCGGTCTCTGTGAGGACCCTCTGGTCTCACTGCTTGTTGGACCCTTCGTTCCGGTCTCAGTGAGGACCTTCCGGTCTCATGGCTCGTTGGATCCTCTGGCCCGGTCTGTAAAGCTCCGCATAACATAAATCACAAAGACATAATGCACATCATAAAACATAAGGCAAGATAACATAATACTCAACGTAAGCACATAAGACCCTCTGGTCACACATAAGTACCACTCTAGGTAAAGTATATTGAGAAGGCTCACCTCGACAGCAAGCACGTATCCCCGTACTCGAATCTCGAACTAGCCACTGCCTACACATAGGGTAGTTATCTCAATAAATACTCGATTCTCGACTCTAAGCAACCAAAAGTTATTCTTCTCTCTTTAACTCTTAAATTGCGTAAAACACCATTTTACCCCTCCATGGTCTCCATTACCCATGCTGACCAAACCCTAAAGTCAACAGAAACAGTCTATGTTTGACCCGACACGTCGAGTGCACTCTTACGACTCGTCGAGTCCACTCGTTTCCTCAGAAGTCTCAATAAGGTCCGACTCAACTCGTTGAGTTGACCCCCAACTCGCCGAGTTATCGCACAATCAAACCCATCGGGACAAACCCTCACGGACTCGTCGAGTCAGGCCATGGACTCAGCGAGTCCCTTCGATCTGATTCCTCATTCAGACGATTTCAAAAAGATCTATCACTCCAAACACTAGATCTATCATCTCAAGGCTCAATAAGCACGTAAAGCTTCGATCTTTATGTTCATGCATGATGTTTTTGCTCCAAAATGCTAATACAAGCCCTTCATGAAAGATTAAGCCCAAAAACCCTCATGTGGATGAATAAAGTTGGGACACCTAGACTTTAAGAACCTGACAAGATGGCAAAAACCCAAACAAAAGATGGCAAAAGCCCTAAAACTCCATAGATATGAGATCTATCCAAAATAAGAAGAAAGGTGAAGACTTCATACCTTCCTCAGGAGCTCTGAACAGAAAATCACTGGATCCAACAACCTCACCTCCAGCTCCTTGCTTGATAACCTCATCCTCTTCCTTAATTGATGCACAAGAACCACAACATGAGCTTCTCTCTCACTCTCTAACTCAAATAGCAATTAAGGTTTGCTCTCAAGGGTGTAGGGTAACTGATGAGGCGGAAATGGGGGCATAAGTTCCCTTATATAGGCCCCAACCCAGGGAAATTAGGGTTTCTTTGCCCAGCACCAACTCGGCAAGTCTGCATCCCGACTCGTCGAGTCCATTCATTAAATCCACGCGAGCAACTCGATTCGACTCGGCGAGTCTCTCCTTCAACTTCAAGATTAACATTCACAATAATATCCCTGGAAAATCTGGATGTTACAATTCTCCCCCACTTGAATTAGATTTTTCCCTCGAAATCGCTCCTCAACAACATATAGATCTAATCCAATAACTGCACAGTACCATTAAAAGATCTCATACCACATAACTATCTTCCTCTTTGGACACCTGAATCCAAAATGGAACTCCTCCCTGGAAAAGGACAGATCCACCTGACACTACACTACCCTTTCCGACTCTCCAGAATCTGGAAACTCCAGTGGCCTGTCGCATAGCCAGACCGCCCTCTCAAGATGCTCCTCGGATAACAAACCCCGATAACTAACTGTCCCTCTGATTCTCTAGTTAGGACCGATAAAACAAGTCCATGCCCAAAACTGGCTCCCGATCACTCATCCCAGACATGATAACCAATCCAGATCATATACCAAGGAATGAAAGGATCACATCACACCAGGGACCCATCCACTATACTGCAATCAAGACCCATCTGAATAACGATTTCTCAACACCCTAACCTTAGACACAGAAAATGATCATGCTTGTTTTGAAGCATCCTCCGACATCTAACAACATAAACCTCAGCTTCCTTCTCAAAACTGAGCATCGAGTCATCTCTCGACCTAGTAGTTGAACCTCCAAAGGTTACCCACTGCATGTCCCAAAACGTCTCGCCGACTTCCTTTCATAACAACTATCTCGGCTCGGTGTGACACACAGAAATCAAGGAGTTCGCTTTATCCCAAGCGAATGCTACAATCCCAACGAAAATCGTCTCACCCTCGACCCATGTCGACTAATACTCATTAGTTCCATGCGTCTCGCGATACCTCCCGTACCCAAGCACTGACCCACTCATGTCTAAGACATCAAATGACAACCAATACCCCTCAACATGGAACCCATCTTTGAATCTGGAACTTCATCTCGCCTACCCAACGCACCACCAGAGCCAGACTCAAACCCGAGAGTCTGGTATGTCCCATAATTGGAACCACTCATCCCAATGAACCACTCAACTAATGACCCATGACTCGCAACCCATGAGTACATCACTTATCTAATTCCTTCCAACTTGTAATACTCACACCTTACTCAGAATATAACGATTCCCGATCATTGAGGAGACCCCAGTCTCGCCCTTGGTCTGACCACCAGGCTTCCAAAAACTCAAATATTAGGGCTACTCAAGCTTAAAACTCTTCTGCATCATGCTCTTACTAGTGTATAATATGGCTCCCCATGGTACCATAACATTCCATCTTACTGAATAGTGAGTACTACGGCTCCTCGCAGTATCATAACATTCTCTTGCTGAGTAGTGAATACTACGACTCCCCACAATATCACACCATTCTCTTGGTGCCTAATGAATACTACGGCTCCACGTAGAATCACAACACCATCTCGCTGACTAGTGAGTAATATGGCTCCCCGTAGCATCACAACACCCTCTCTCTGACTATTGAGTACTACGACTCCCCGTAGTATCACAACACCCTTTCGCTGACTAGTGAGTATTATGGCTCCCCGTAGCATCACAACACCCTCTCTCTGACTAGTGACTACTATGGCTCCCTGCAGCATCACAACACCCTCTCTATGCAACAATCCACATTCTTAAATAATCCCACTTTATGTCAATAACCAAAGGGCTCCCACTGGAACCGTAGATACTTGATACACTACTTTCCGTCTCAAGCTCAAGACTAAAAAATAATTCGAAATTCAGGGCATTATACCCGGATGCCTCGGCACAGCATCACAAAACATCATGATGTCCTGTCTCAACCACTAATCCCCTACTTACGACATTATACACAAATACGATAATGCATCCCATCATAATCTCATAACTGATCTTCCCCTCACACAACTCGTAACTTTGGAATATTCCAACTTTCAATGGAAACCCGGAGGTGTAACAGCCCGGATTTCCAGGTATCTTTTATTCATATATTTTTGGTGTTTTGTGAGGGGACTCGGCGAGTTGAAGCTCAAACTCGCCGAGTAGGATCGCGGTTCTGGACGCGGGTTCGCGCCTGGACTCGGCGAGTCCAAGGAGTGGACTCGGCGAGTCCGTGCTGTTTAATGAAACCCTAATTTCCCGGTCCTAAGCCCTATTTAAAGGACCTTATGGCTCTTCATTACGGCTACCTTGACCTTGAGAGCACCAAAACAGCTGAGAGTTCTTGTGAGTGAGATAAGAGGCCATTATTCACCAATTTTGTGTGTGTTTGCAAGAAAGGAAGGGGAAAGTCAAGCTAGGAGAGTTGGGGAGCTTGGATCTACTTCCATTTCGACAGAGGAAGCTACTTGAGGTATCATTCAGAGATTATTCTCGTGTTTTTGTTGATATGGTCAAATCTAGGGTTTCTTAATGCCTTGTTTGCCTTGTATTTGGAGTGTGAGAGGTCCCATGGGGATATGGTACCTAGATCTGGACCTTAGTAGGTCCAGAGAGTCCCAAATGCCATGCTTTATGTCTTTCCTTTTGAGTTGGAGACTTAGGTTGCCATTTTAGAGGCCATTTCTTCAAAAGAAGCCTTGTAGGCATCACATGGTAGCCAAGACCGTGACTTTACGTGATGAATGTGCTTAGGAGGGCCAGATCTATGAGTTGTTGGAGCGGATCTGACCTCAGAAGCAAGATTGAGTTGATGCATGGCATGGACTCGTCGAGTCCGAAGAATAGACTCGGTGAGTAGCATGAAGATTGTCCTTAACCACTCAGCGAGTGGTCTTGCCGAGTTAAGGGTTGACTCAGTGAGTCAGGGAGAGTTAGAGAGGGTTGACAGGTGGACTGAGTCGAGCTGGAACTCGCCGAGTTGTTCTTGAAACTCGGCGAGTTGAGTCGTGGTGGCCCCGCGATTCATGCCAGGTGGGACTCGTCGAGTTGGGGGTGTACTCGACGTGTCAGGAGAGGATCCTAGGGAGTCAGTGAACATGTATAGACTCGCCGAATCGCCCTAGTGCACTCGCCGAGTCCGGTCAAAGTTGACCGTTGACTGTTGACCAGATTTGACCAGTTTTGACTTGATAGGGGTAGTCAACCTTAGTGGTAAAAGTGTTAATTAGAGATATATGATGTTATAGGAGGATTATAGCTCAGAGGATCGAGCACGAGCGATTTCCAGGATTCGCGAGTTATCGAGATATACGAGGTGAGTCTTCTCACTATACTTTACCTTGAGTAGGTAATCAGAGTTATGTGATAGAGTATTTGTATGCTATATGTATGTTATGTGTTGTACTGCAATATTTCTATGTGATTTATGCTGTGCATGTTTATAGAGTTGGAACCGGAAGGTTCATAGAGTTAGAACCAGTGGGTTCACAGAGCAGGGTCTACGGACCCACAGAGTTATAACCTCGAGTGGCTAATATGTGTTATGTGTGGTATTTTGGGGGAACTCACTAAGCTTTGTGCTTACAGTGTTAGTGTTGCTTGTTTCAGGTACTAGTGATGACCGTGGGAAGGCGCCGACTTGATCTGTACACACGCATGGGATTTTTATGATATGTGATCTTGGGATTTTGTATGATATGGATTGGAGTCTTAAAACATTGATGTTTTTATGAAAAATAAATGAAAATGTTTTTATATTATGCGAAAAATTATTTTGAAATTCACGGTTTTACAGGAGGAATCGTTAATGGCTCATAACACATTGACGACCATATGAAACTCCCTCCTTTATCGCTCAAAACCCATGTAAGAATACACATACCGACCCTGAAGTTGGTTGCCCAATCAACTTCTTGTTGGGTAATACATGCATCAAATACACTCTATAACTAGGCAGCGGAAGAATCGAAACAACAAAATGATTTACCTAAGTGTACATGCACTTTATGGATATATGGCACTATTACTTCTACCCTATGAAATCCGAAAATACAAGGAAGAATACTAACCTCTTTAACAACCAATGATCTTAGAGCTTGACTCCTTGTGCGTGCCACCTTGTTTGGATGATAAGGATCCAAACTAGAATCCCTCTCTTGGTTCACACCCAATGAAATCAAAAGAGTAGAAACAAATATTAAACTAGGAGGGATGAATTAAAAGAAAGTTCTTCCACAATGAGGGAGAAAGAAGGCGGCGAATACTTAAGCCAGAATGAGCAAGGAGGAATGAATCCCTAAGGATCTATTTATAGCCTTGGATACCTCCTAGGGTTTTATCCTTCCACCCATGTGGGATGGGATAGGCTATGAACGAAATTCCCTTTATCCAAAGGGAATTTTCGTCCAACCCCCTTCCTTCTAGGGTTCTGGAATGTTCCCTGATTAACCAACTATTGATTAATTCACATTAAACCCTTCTATTAATTAAACTGTTAATTAATTCCCAAATTGTTTTCTAATTAGTTTCTAATTAATTATTAAACCATAATAATTAATAAACTAATTACTCCTATTAATTATTCTACTCAATTTTTAGTCTTGAGGGCAACCTAAGAGGACCCTGCTATTATTAGAAATATCACCAATTAGTTAATGACCTTGGACACACTTCCAACAGTCTCCCATTTGGACAAGTCAGCAACTATATATGGTCTGATATCCATCTAATAATCAACAGAGAGTATGCCATCCAATGCATCTGCCGAACTCTGATCTAATCAGCTTCAACCCTCAGATAAGCGATCAACTATTCCTTCATCCTCATGATATCTGTATGAATTCGAGACATGGATAATGGTCAATCTCGAAATTCAATATTATGTTTCTCGATATAGATTTGTGATGACTACATTTGACTACTAAATCGAACACATCAATTCTAGTCATCACCCGACCAGGCTTTTAAGATGTCAGCACCAAATAATCAAGGGGCCCATAGATATCGCTTCTCCTATTAAGGCAGAAGGGATGAATAAAATTTGACTACATAGTCTTTGTCTATTTCATCATGTCACATATGAATACACCCGTTATAGCCACCAGTTACGGATAGCGTTGGAGTATACCAATGCATAACATAATCTTAGAGCAAATCCCCACATGTATCTCGGTTTGAAGAACAAAAGATATTATCATCTTAGACTTACTCGTGACTCAATCCATGAAGTAATCTCTAAGTGCCGGTCGATCCAATACTTAAATCACTATTAAGTACTAATAAGTGTTGACACAATCACTATGTCATGCTCAATAAAAAATGGTCAATCCACCAACACTCATGACAGTCTTGAATCACTACTTACTTCCAAGAGAATGACCGACTGTGGAGGTTTGAGTAAATTAATATTTGGGAAGTGGGTTCTAAACATGCAAAAGTGAAACACAGTATTAAATTAATAGAAATAATAGCAACACCGGAACTTTATTAAGTCTCCACAAAATAAACACCAATTAAATTACAAATTCATACTGCTAAATGTTTCAATATTTTATCAAACTAAACAGCTAAACAATTACACCATATCTTCAGCAAATTTAATGCCTATAGATCTAGTATGACTATCATGCTTGATCCTTGATAATGGTGTAGTGAACGGATCGGTTGGATACTCCTCCGAAGACACTCTGCTCACGACAATATCCCCATCCTAGACTCAATGTCTCACATAGTGGAACTTTCTAAGTATATGTCTTGAGTTACCATGGTATTTGGGTTCTTTAGTCAAAGCGATTGCACCCTCAATGTCACAGAAGATTTCCAAGGGATCCTTGATGCTCGGAACGACACCAAGATCATCAATGAAATTCTTCAGCCATGTAGCTTCTTTCGCAGCTTCACTAGCCACTATATACTCTGACTCGCACATAGAGTCTGCCACTGTTGACTGCTTGGAACTTTTCCAAGTGACTGCTCCTCCATTAAGCAAGAATACCCATCCCGACTGCGAACATGAGTTGTCCCTATCAGTCTGGAAACTGGCATCTGTATAACCTGTGACTCTCAACTCTTCCTTACCCCCATATACCAAGAACATATCCTTTGTTCTTCTTAGGTATTTCAAAATGTTTTTTACTGCCGTCCAATGACTTTCTCCTGGGTTGTCCTGAAAACGACTCACCATGCTCAAAGCAAATGAGACGTCAGGACGAGTACATGTCATGACATACATGATCGATCCTATAGCAGAAGCATACATGAATCGAATAATTCTTTCTTGTTCATCACTAGAACTAGGACATTGAGTCTTACTCAATTCCGTGCCATGTTGCATTGGTAGATAACCTTTCTTGGAGTCCTGCATCTTGAATTTCTTCAAGATCTTATCCAAGTATGTACTTTGGCTCAGTCCTATTAGACGTTTTGATCTATCTCTATAGATCCTTATACCAAGTATGTATGCAGCTTCTCCTAGATCTTTCATAGCGAAACAACTCCCAAGCCACGTCTTGACACCTTGCAACGTCGGGATATCATTTCCTATAAGGAGTATGTCATCCACATACAACACTAGGAAGACTACATCACTCCCACTAGCTTTGATATATACGCAGGACTCTCCTCCACTTCTTGAAAAACCAAACTCCTTGATCTTTTCATAAAATCAAAGGTTCCAGCTGAGAGATGCTTGTTTTAGTCCATATATGGACTTTTCAAGCTTAAAAACTCTATTTGGATATTTTGGATCTATGAAACCTTCAGGCTGTGCCATGTACACTTCCTATGTGAGTGTTCCATTAAGGAAAGTGGTCTTCACATCCATTTGCTATACTTCATAATCATGAAAAGCCGCTATGGCAAGTAATATCCTAATAGACTTAATCTTGGCTACTAGTGAAAAGGTTTCCTCATAATCAATTCCTTGAGTTTGATTGTAACCCTTTGCTACCAACCTAGCCTTGAACGTGTGCACATTCCCATCCATGCATGTATTCTTCTTGAAGATCCACTTGCACCCAACAATTTTAGTGCCAGGTGCAGGATTAACCAAATTCCAAACTTGGTTGTCACGCATAGACTGAATCTCGCTCTCCATGCTTTCCTTCCACTTGGCAGCCGCAGTGCCTTCCATCGCTTCCTTATAGTTGGATGGTTCATCCATATCAACCAGTGTACAATCACTAATCAATACGTCTCCTTTTGTGCTCACATGGAAACCATAGAACTGAGGAGGATAACGAACTCTATTGGATCTGCAAAGGGGAGGTGGAGATATATCATTTTGCTCAACAGGTTGCTCAGCCCCAGGTTGAGGTTCCTCAATGGGTTGTGGCACCTCAGGTTGAGTGCTAGTGTCTACTAAAGGTTCTTCTTCATTTGTCTCTTGAAGCTCTTCAAGGTCTATGTGGCTCCCACTGTCCTCTTTTGAAATGAGATCCCTCTCAAGGAAGAATCCCCTTCGAGCAACAAACACTTTGTTTTCCGAAGGCTTGTAGAACAAGTATCCAAACGGCTTTTGTGGATAACCAATGAAGTAACACTTCTCTGACCGGGGTTCGAGCTTTTCATTCGCCTCGCGAAGAACAAAAGCTTTGCATCCCCAAACCTTTATATATGCTAGAGAAGGACGTGTCCCACTCCACATTTCAGAGGGTGTTTTAGCAACTTCGTAGTAGGTATGAGGTTTAGGATATGGGCGGCTGTCTCTAAGGCATACCCCCAAAAGGATATTGGAATTGTAGCTCGACTCATCATAGATCGAACCATGTCAAACAAAGTTCGATTTCTCCTTTCAGCCACACCATTCAACTGCGGTGTTCTGGGAGGAGATACTTGTGAAACTATTCCACAATTCTTTAGATGATCGTAGAATTCAAGACTTAAATATTCTCCACCCCTGCTGGATCGGAGCATCTTGATCTTTCTGCCCAATTAGTTCTCTACTTCATTTTGAAACTCTTTGAACACCTCAAACGTTTCTGACTTATGCTTGATTAGATAGATATCTCCATATCTACTAAAATCATCAGTAAAAGTCACGAAGTATCTTTCTCCATGTCTTGTGGCAGATTTGAAGGGTGCACAAACATCTATGTGGATGAGGTCCAATAAATCTTTGCCTCTTTCATAGTTGCTTGTGAATGGCGCTTTGTCATCTTGCCAAGTAAGCAAGATTCGCATACATCATCCGATTTGAGGTCGAATGATTCCAAGATTCCATCAGATTGGATATTGGCAATGCGTTTCTTGTTTATATAGCCAAGTCGACAATGCCACAAACATGATTTATCTAATTCACTATTAGACGAACCAACATTCATTATTATCAAACATCACCATCACAACAATACTTTCATACACACCTTTAAAAGGACTAGCTTTAAAAATAAAACAACCATTCTTATAAACCAAAATGTCACCATTATCATTATCAAAAGAAAAACGAAAACCATCCTTATAAATTGCATGAAAGGAAATATTGTTTCGTGCCATATCAGGCGAGTAGCAACAATTTAATAAACTAAGATAAACACCACCAGTAAGCATGAGCTCATAGTTCCCAATCCTTGTAACAGCCGACTTGTGCCTGTTTCCCATGATTAGGTTGAGCTCACCATGTTTCAACTTCTTACTTTGTCTTAGTCCCTGCATATCAGAGCAAATGTGAGTACCACACCCTGTATCAAGAATCCAAGAACTAGAAATATATGTGTTATGGAGTTCTATCATGAACATACCTGAGGTGCTAGCCACATTGACTTTGCCCTTCTTAACGTTCTCGAGGTATTTAGGGCAGCTACGCTTCCAATGTCCCTTTACCTGGCAGTAAAAACAAATAGCTTCACTCGGATCAGTAGAAGGAGCTATTTCAGCTTGAGCCCTTTTCTTGGGAGCAAGTTCAGACTGTCCGACCTTACCCTTACCCTTTTCTTTGGGTTGAGGCGCCCTTTTCCTTTTAGCAGAACCACGATCAATAGCCAGTATGGGAGTAGTAGGGTTAGAGTTGTTGGGCTTCTTCATGCTCGCTTTAGCAGTTTTGAGCATGCCATGCAACTCCATCAAGGTCTTGTCAAGGCCATTCATATTGAAGTTCATGATGAACTACGAATATGAAATAGTAAGCGAGTTCAAAACCATGTCTATGGCCAACTCCTTAGGCTGCTTGACACCTAGATTCCCAAGTCTGTCTATGTACGACTTCATCTTTTGGACATGCGCACACACAGAAGCTCCCTCTTGTAGTTTACATGCCATGAGGGACTTGACGGTCTCAAATAGTTCTTGCCTAGCTTGCTCTTGGAACATCTCCTCGAGTTGTTGGTTTATGTCAAATGCACCCCATGTTTCAAAGTTCTTCTGGAGACCAGAAGCCATGGTCGCTAACATAAGGCAAGCCAATTTTGTTGATTCATCGTAATGCTTGTTATAGGCAGTAACTTCTTTTGGGGCAGGGTTCTCTCCAAGTATGGGAACATCTTCGTCGAGAACATACCCTTTGTTTTCATATCTTAACGTGATCCTCAAGGTCCTGATCCAATCAAGATAGTTGGACCCATCCTCCTTGACTTTCTCCTTATTAAGAACCGGCATTAGAGAGAAGTTTGAGTTTTGAGTTAGAGGAGGAGGAGGAGGAGGATTGTTGTTGTTTTTTTTCTTGGTTCGACATCTATAAAAGATAAGATTCCAATTAGTTTGATACAAATCCTTAATTAGAAATTACCCTAAAACAAATTACTAGAATAAGGCTAGGATCCATATTTGGCTTCATGATGTGTAAAGGTATGTCGTAAACACACCATGAAGTTATTTAGGTAGACAAAGCTCTTTGTCAATTTCAATCACTATGAAATTCCTAGATCTTTGAGATTCGTTTACTATCAACAGCATGTTAATCTCGGATTATGTTCATCTCAAATTCAATGACGGGGATGCCGCGGATCATTGAATAGATGGTGAACCACCTATACAAAATTGCATGGTCCCTGGCTTAAGTTACGCTTGAGATTCGTGAGTCTCACATCATTCTTTACCTATACTCTCAAATTGACGTGCCGGTTAACCACACGAGCTCCATCAACAAGTTATAAAGAGCATGTGCAATTTTTATGGATAACATAAGATTCACTTTTATTTAAATAAAATGAGATTTTATTTTATACTTGTATTTAGAATACTTTTAGATTGATCATCATCATTATCAAACCCTTTCGGTAACTCCATTCTCAAAATGAAATAGGGCGGTGCACCTAGTCGAGGTAAGACCGACAATGTCAATATTTAAAATATGCGAGGACGCATATTTTAATTCTCTTATACATACAATATATAAATCTTACATATATATAAGGGGTAAATTTAAAACACTTTAAATTTAGTTGTCTATTATTAATTCAAATTAATTACAAGGATGCAATATAATAATTAATAAAACATGAGGGGTTGATATTCAAATTTATAAAACTCTTATTGTAAATAATATTTAAGTCCATTAAATAATAATAATAAATATTGAAATTTAAATTATGATTAAGTAATATTTATCCATTTAAATAAAAAACATGTAAATAATATTTATAGCCTTGGATACCTCCTAGGGTTTTATCTTCCACCCATGTGGGATGAGATAGGCTATGAACGAAATTCCCTTTATGCAAAGGGAATTTTTGTCCAACCCCCTTCCTTCTAGGGTTCTGGAATGTTCCCTGATTAACCAACTATTGATTAATTCACATTCAACCCTTCTATTAATTAAACTGTTAATTAATTCCCAAATTGTTTTCTAATAGTTTCTAATTAGTTTCTAATTAATTATTAAACCATAATAATTAATAAACTAATTACTCCTATTATTTATTCTACTCAATTTTGAGTCTTGAGGGCAACCCAAGAGGACCCTGCTATTATTAGAAATATCACCAATTAGTTAATGACCTTGGACACACTTCCAACACTTCTACCCCTTCCCAGAATGCATATAACAACCCATACATTGAACCAGAAATTCTCAACCGCTGAAACTATCCTTACGATCCACCCACCTCGAATTGACCATTACAACCTCGAAGAATTCCTAACCACCACAAGGTCTCTGACCAACGGCCACCTGTCGTGGAGACACTGATCCTTTCCTGAACACGTACAACATGCATTATCTTTCTCTGCACCTCGCCTCGACCACCAATAATCTTGGTCTCATGTATCCGCACCGTAGGTCACTATATCCAGCTGTCTAACCGCACTAGAATAATTATATGATTCTCTCAGTAAATAATCCAGTTCTTCCCCACTCATGGTTCGAACCATCACCATTTGGTATACCTCAGTCTACTCCACAGACTGGCTCGCCAGATGCACCAATTCCGCCTCGTGGGATATACCACACCACGCTCAATGATCTTCCAGATAATAACCACATAACTCCAGTTATCCCGAAATCCACCAGTCTCATAAACATCCTCACGTGATTGCTTCCAGCCATCTCGAAATCTCGGACCAACATACCGTCGGATATCCCATCTGTCCCTAATCGGTCCCGTCTCTCAATCTGGAAATAATCCACTATCACATCTCTCGTGTCCAATCCTTCCTCCAACGCCCCATCATGTGGATTACCATAGAAACAGGAGACTCCACTCTCACAACCGATACACAACATAATCAACGAGGGACACCGCCCCTGTATACTCCTCGAAATCTCTTGGAACTGTTGCTAAAAAGTATTCCACGCCTAGGAAGGTACTTCCTTGTTCTCTTACATCTCAGTCCCCACTAATAACTCTCTCATGGAATGGGACATACTTCGCAGTAGACATGCTGCTTAATTACTCTGGTGAAAAGATCACAACCATATGCTACCCCACAGGGTTTACCTCCAACTCTGAAACCGGAAGCTCAATATCTCTTCTGCCCCTCACAGGAAACCGAAATAGCACAATTCTTGGTCACAGAAAGTGACATCTCCACTATCGGCCGATTGCTCAACTCAAACCGGAATCCCCCATAAAGTCTCATCCCTAATCAACCCTGAGTCTTGAAACTCCAACTGGCATCTCACCAAAAATCTCTCAGAAACTAACTTGATTTCCCTCTCAAGGTATGCTCCATTGAAAATCGTTTAACATGACCCTCTGGCCCCAAACTCTATCACATTTGATCTCAGTCTAATCAATCACAACGGGATAACTGGTAAAACCAGAAGCACTAATCGCCATGAGTCATGGTACCCAACCATGCTATCTCCTCTCAATCTACTACTTAGAACCTATGGAATGCTCCCTGTTTCGAGTATGGGTCCTCTGCTTTCAATAGTACAGACCCATACTACCTGCCACATCTACCCATACTTTCGACATGAATCATTCCAAATTTTCTAAGTAGTTGCTCCACCTCCTCAATCACCAATCCCATCACGCGTATTCACTCTCCAGCAAAAGACTCTCCTCTATTAACGTAATCAACTGACTAAGCTCACCCCTAGGCTCTTCCTAGGTTCTCACACTTCTCTGCCATCAGCTGCTGAATAACTCCTCATGATGCCATCCATCTACCTCCTGTATATCGTCATATTCACTTAGTAGCTGACTCCCATCATCGAGAGTTCCACAAAGCATGAATCAAGCACCATTTGGGCATCAAATAAGCTACACCAACACGTAAAACCACTCTAGGTTACAACTCTATCTGTTCTACTCACACTCAAAAGGTGTCACTGAACTCAAGCAACTCTACCCCATGCGGTTATCTAGCTACTCTCTCGGTAGGATCCTCCAATGCTCATCTAGGTATCTCTCCAAGATTACTCCTCTACTCAAAACTCTATCTCTATACTATTCCAGCAGGATACTCTTACTCCACTCATACTCACAGCACATCACTGGTAGCAAAATCCCTAGGCGAAGGTGTGACATCCCCTAATTTCTCGGCCAGAAAAGACCGATTTAATTTATGCTTTTTAAAATAAAATCAGAGAAATCTTTTTAAAAGATGTTGCGGAATTGGTCCCAAACAAAATATGATAAAAGTTTATCAAAACCCTTCATCAAGAAGGTATATGTTTTCCATATATATATATATCAAAACCTCGGGATGTCATGTTCCGATACAGATCAAAAGCATAAACAAGACATTATAAGCCTTTCAACAGTTATTTACAACTACTGGCCTATAATCCAAAAATCTCTCGTTGTCCTCCGACTATGCTCGAGGTCCACTACCTGTAACATAAAAAGCTGAGTGGGTCGGGCTTGGGAGCCTGGTGAGCATATAGGGTTTTCAACCCACAATAATAATAAACTTACTAAGTTCATCAATCAACAATAACCCTGATTACACGTTCCCGTTATCCTCACTTTATGTCCCTAAACACTTATCACAAGGGACTTAGCCTAAAGAATATCATCGGGATGGACACTACTGCTAAAGGGTTTCCTCAGCCATACATGTCCTAAAGGCAACCATGAGGGGGATGGAGTACAGCGAATGAACACTCTTAGTTCATTAACACCTACAGGTTGCGGACCTGCTAATGTTTCCCACTGGACTGTCTAGAAAGTCCGTGGTCGTCATCCAAACTCCGCTAGATGACTGGATCTCAAAACACATCGAGGCCTCTCATCAATTTTATTTTATCACACATCACAATCTACCCATGTTCTACCCAACATATTTGTAGATCAAAATACTTATACAGTTTAAAACTTGTATAAAACATCAACACAACAATTACCTCAAATAAATAATTAATATATTTACACATAGCACGTATTATAAGGTAAATACTTCATATCTATGTGTAAAATGAAAGTGACTATACACTCACTTGATTTGATGATAATCGGGTAGCAATTCGTTTCCTAAAACAATCGTTTCTAATAAAACCGGGAGTTTTATTGAGAAACGGGGCTTTGTAAAAGTCGGGCTTTGAAACCGAAAAGATAAATTTACCGGGATTCTCGGGCACTTCGTGGGGTATTCCGGGCTTTACAATCGATATCGGGGCTTTGCGGGATGTTAAAATGAAGAAAATATGGGTTTAGGGGTTAAAGGTGGCAATTTCTTAAAATTATCCGAGAAGGCTCGCAGCCTTCTATTTATAGGGGGAAGCTTCTGATCGGACGGTGAGGAGTCTTCTGATCCGACGGCTGAGAAGGCTCGCATGGCTCGCACATGGCTCGCATCCGCGAGGGCTCGCTGGCGGCTTCTAAGTGGACCGCGGCTTACTGGTGCACCTGCGAGGCTCGGAGTTAGGCTATGCGAGGCTCGGACACACGCGACAGCAGGGCGAAGCTTCGGCTGGGGAGCTGGCTGCTTTGGATTGGGCCTCCTCCTCGGTCGAATCAGAAGAGGACACGTGGCTTCGCATGACTCAGCAGCTTCGGTGACTCAGCAGCCTGATGACTCAGCAGCCTGGTGACTCAGCAGGACACGTGTCACATTCTAAGCGAGGGTGACGTGGCAATTGTGACTATGCGAAATTTCTCGGTTTTCGTGCCAAAACTTCTAAAATTCATAACTTTCGCATACGAGCTCTGTTTTTGACGTTCTTTATATGAACGCGTAGCTAAAATTACGATCTACAACTTCCGTTTAGACTTCGTCGGCTAATTTTGACTTTAAATTTTATATTATTATTTTTAACAGACCGGGACAGGAAATCCATTAAAAATTCATAAGTTCTTCATCCGACGTCCATTTTCGTCAGACTTTTTACCGTTGTGCTCCTAATGACGAGACCTTCAATTCTCATTTAGGTTGTGTTGGCTAAAAATCGTTCGATCTAAAATTCAAGTTTTTAGCTGTCTACTGCTACGCTGAAACTTCGAAAAATCATAACTTCCTCATACGAAGTCAGATTTGGGCGTTCTTTTTATCGAACTTCTCGGTTTAATGAATACTACGACTTTCGTTTAGATTACTAAGGCTAAAAAGTAGTTTATCGAAAACTCACTTTTTACGACATTCAGCACCGTGTCGGTTTTGTCGCGAAACTTCGACATGTCATAACTTCTTCGTTATAACTCGGATTTTGGTATTCTTTATATCCCTGAAATCCTTGTTTCGACCACTACAACTTTATGTAAAGATATCGGGCTTATCTCACACTTTAATTTTGACGCTTATTTTTATTCTTAATTAATTAAGCCCTAATAATTAAGCATAAAACACATAATTCACATAATATTCACATAATTCCTTTTCATTTCTTCAAATCGAGTTACAAAGGTTAACCTAGACTATCAAGTCAATATAAATGCCTAGGCTAGAAACACGGGTGTTACAATTCTCTCCCCCTTAGGATGATTCCGTCCCCGGAATCACATATCACCAAACAACTACGGGTAGTGACTCCTCATGTCACTCTCCGTTTCCTAAGTGAGATTTGGTCCATTCGTATGTTTCCAACGCACAAGCACTAAATCGACCATCTTGTGTCGTAACTTCATAGTCTTACGGTCAACGATTGCCTCAGGTTCCTCGATCAACCTCTTGTTTTCATCCAACCTTAACTCAGAAATCGGAATTATGTCGGGCACATCTCCTGTGAACTTTCTCAAATAACACACATGAAAGGTGTTATGAATACCCTCTAGTTCTTTCGGTAACTCTAGCTTGTAAGCTTGATTCCCGATTCTCTGAAGAACTTTAAATGGTCCAATAAACCTTAGACTCAACTTCCCTCTCTTACCAAATCTTATAAGTGCCTTCCACGGCGAGACTTTAAGTAAAACCGAATCTCTAACATCGAAGGATATCGGTTGTCTTTTCTTGTCAGCATAACTGTTTTGTCGATCTTGAGCAGCTAACATCCTTTCCCTTATCACTTTCAACTTTTCAGCAGTCTCATGGACTATTTCAGGTCCCATAAACTGCTTTTCCCCAGCTTCCAGCCAACATGATGGCGTTCGACACTTCTCCCCATACAAAGCGTGATAAGGTGCCATCTTAATGCTTGAGTGGAAACTATTATTATAGGAGAATTCTACTAAAGGTAAGTGTTCATCCCAGTTACCTTGGAATTCTAGGGTACATGCTCTCAGCATATCCTCCAATGTTTGAATCGTTCGCTCGCTCTGACCATCGGTTTGCGGATGGTAAGCTGTACTCAAACACAACTTGGTACCCAATTCCTCTTGTAGACTCCTCCAAAACCTTGAGGTAAAACGGCTATCACGATCGGACACAATCGTTAACGGAACACTGTGAAGCCTCACAATTTCCTTCACGTAAGAATTCACAAGTTTATCCATAGACCATTTCTCTTTCGCCGCTATGAAATGCGCACTCTTAGTGAAGCGATCAACGACCACCCAAATCATGCCGTGACCGTTCCTTGTTTTGGGCAGTTTAGTCACAAAATCCATGGTGATATCTTCCCATTTACCCATGGGTACAGGTAAATGTTCTAAACTCCCATACGGTTTCTGATGTTTTGCCTTAACCCTAGCACAAGTTACACACTCGGCCACATACTTAGCAACATCGAGCTTCATCGTCGGCCACCAATAATAGGGTTTTAGATCCTTATACATTTTTGTACTGCCGGGATGAATCGAGTACATGGTCTTGTGAGCTTCTTCCATCAGAAGATCTCTGACTCCGCCCGTCTTAGGTACCCAAATTCTATCTTGGAATACCCTCAACTCTTGGTTGTTTGTACCGAAAACTAACGTTTTGCCCAAATGTTCTTCCTTTCGGTCATTTTTCTCTAAAGCTTCCTCTTGAGCTTTCTTTATACTTTCCACAATTGTCGAGACAACTTCAATTCTCAACGCTCTTGGCCTTTTCTTTTCAAGGTTTACCTTCCGACTGAGAGCATCGACAACAACATTTGCTTTACCAGGGTGGTAAAGTATCTCACAGTCGTAGTCCTTGAGTAACTCTAGCCAGCGTCGTTGCCTCATGTTCAATTCCTTCTGATTAAAGAGATACTGGAGACTCTTATGATCAGTGAAAAGTTTACACTTTCTGCCATAAAGATAATGCCTCTATATCTTTAGGGCGAATACTACCGCTGCCAACTCCAGATCATGAGTGGGGTAGTTCTTTTCATGTTCCTTCAATTGCCTCGATGCATACACTATCACTTTATCCCTTTGGTTAGAACACAACCTAACCCAACTCCAGATGCATCGCTATAAACTGCGAAGTCATCAACTCCTTCGGGCAACGAAATAATCGGTGCTTCACACAGTCTCTTCTTCAACTTCTCAAAGGCTTCCTTATGCTTCTCATTCCAAGCATAAGTGGCTCATTTGTGGGTCAAAGCTGTTAATGGAGTAGCAATCGAAGAAAAGCCTTGGATAAACCTTCGGTAATATCCAGCTAATCCTAAAAAGCTTTGAATCTCTGTAGGACTTTTTGGTTGTTCCCACTTCATTACAGCTTCAATCTTTGCTGGGTCAACCATTATTCCTTCTTGGTTAACCACATGACCTAAAAATTGGACTTCTTGAATCCAAAATTCACACTTGGAGAACTTTGCATACAGCTTCTCCTTTTTCAGGACTTCTAGCACTTCACGTAGATGCTTTTCATGCTCCTGCTTGCTTTTCGAATAAATCAAGATATCGTCTATGAATACTATCACGGATTTATCTAAGAATGGTTTACAAACCCTATTCATCAAATCCATGAAAGCTGCTGGGGCATTGGTTAGTCCGAATGACATAACCAAAAATTCATAGTGTCCATATCTCGTTCTAAAAGCAGTCTTTTCGATATCCTACTCTCTCACCTTTAGTTGATGGTATCCCGACCTAAGATCGATCTTCGAGAAATAGCTCGAACCCTGCAACTGGTTGAACAAGTCATCGATCCTTGGCAACGGGTACTTGTTCTTTATCGTCACTTTGTTCAGCTCTCTGTAATCGATGCACATTCTCATGCTTCCATCTTTCTTCTTTACAAATAACACAGGGGCTCCCCAGGGCGATGAACTATGTCGAATGAAACCTTTGTCCAATAACTCCTGAAGTTGTGTCATAAGTTCTTTCATTTCGGTTGGCGCTAATTGATAAGGTGCTTTCGCTATCGGCGTCGTTCCTAGTAACAAGTCGATACGAAATTCTACTTATCGATCAGGGGGCAATCCGGGAAGATCTTCGGGAAAGACTTCCGGATAATCACACACTACCGGAATATTCTGCACCTCCTTCTTTTCCATCTTGGCATCGATCACGAACGCTAGATATGATGTACATCCCTTGGCCAAACACTTTATGGCTTTCATTAGGGAAATGATTCTAGAGTTTACTCTGCGTTTGTCTCTATACACCATAAACGAATCTTTCCCTAGCGGGTTTACTTTAACTATCTTCTTTCTACATAGTATTTCTGCATCATTGGCGCTGAGCCAATCCATTCCTAAAACTATGTCGATTCCATTTAACTCGATAGGCAATAATTCCTCTTGGAACATATTCCCATCCAAGTCAATGAAGATGTTTTTCATACGATGGCTAACAGGTACAAACTTGCCACTAGCAATCTCGACTAATAAGGCATTAACTAGCCTATCTACAGGCAAAGCTAGCTTTCTACCAAATTCATGCAATATAAAGGAGTAATTGGCTCCAGAATCAAACAAAATTTGGGCAGGCAATTCGTTTACGAGAAAGGTACCTGAAGCGACATCGAATTCTTCTTTTGTAGCTTCAAGTGTCATTTGAAAGGCTCTCGCCTTCGGCTTTGGTGGTAGATTGGGCTTTGCGGCATCCTTCCTCTTTGGACAGTCTTTAAGAACATGCCCTACTTCATGGTACTCAAAACATACCCTCTTGTCGGACGGACACACGTTGGTATAATGCCCAGTCTTTCCACATTTGAAGCAAGTCACCTCCTCACTACATCTCCCAGAGTGCTTTCTCTTGCACTTCTCACACCATTTCACTTCACCTCCTCCTCCTCCAAACTTCTTGGACTTAGAAAATTTGCTTTTCTTGTTGGAACCCGAAGTTCCTTCAAATTTTCTCTTTTCACCAACTTCTGCCCTCTCCAGACCCTTCTCTTTGATCTGAACCTCGACATTCTTAGCAGCCCAGATGGCGGCTTTCAAAGTGGTTGCTTGCTTAAACATCGGACCAAAGTCCGCTGGTAACCCGAGGGCAAACTTGTTGACCTTAGAGAGTTCAGTTGGAACTAGATGAGGAACTAGCTTCATCTTTTCCATAAAACTAGCAGCGTATTCAGTAACGCTCATCTTTCCTTTCTTTAAATTCTGAAACTCATTGTTGATTTCCAGAAGATCCTGCTCAGAGCAGTACTGTAATTTCAGTTATACCACAAATTCTTCCCAAGACATCTTACTAGCTTCACCCTTGGGCATCGAATCAGCTAGTAACTTCCACCAGCTTAACACACCAGACTTTAACAGAGGAATCGCAAGTGCGGTCTTTTGTTTGTTGCTGCACTCGCAACTTTCAAACATCGTCTCCATTTCTGAGATCCAATTCATGACTTCCACCGGTGTCAGACTTCCAGATAGACACGGCGGTTTAGATGCCATGAAATCTTTGTATTTGCATCCACTTCCATCAACTCCTCCATCCTGGTCGTTTTGCCTAACTATCGGTGGGTTGGCTTGACCAAGAGTCCCACTGTAGTTCCCTCCTACTGATTTCCCTTCATTCAATATGGGCTGTTCAACAGGCATCGTAGTCTCTTCCCTATGTTGTTGTAGTAATCGCCTTGTCTCCTCCATTTGGCGATCTAACATCATTTGCATCATTGCTGTTGGATAAGGTGTCTAAGTCCATAACTTATTTGGTATATACTTGACCCGACCCGGCATGGTCCATTTGGGTTGCATTTCATCCAAACTATTTATGGATAATTTTATGAGAGTTATACACATATGTTTATTAATATATTATAATTTATAATATATTAATATGAAGTCATGTTATTTAATTAGTCTTGGTCTTAAATTAATTATGAATTAATTTAGAGATTAAAAGGAAGACTAATTAGATTATGGGCTATTGGTTTTATATGGTGTGGGCTAACACTCATTTGTTAATGGGCTAGGCTTATATGGAAGTCCATGGATGATCCATGGAGCTTTTAACCCATGGATCCTTGGAAAAGGAAAGGTCATGGGTTATTAGGGTTTCACCCTAATCATGTACACTATATAAGCATGCTTATGTTGCATGAAATGTACACTAGTGTGACTAGTGTAACTAGAAAGTATGTGTGTTTGTGTGTGACCGACTTTATAAGTGTGTATACACTCTCTCAAAGTTTTCCATGAGTTTGTGGTGATTTGTGATTCCATTTGAGGCATTCACACTATTGGTGCTTGGCCCTCAAACTCCTTAGGAATTGAACTCATCATCAAAAGGTATGTAATCTCATCTAATTCTTTTATGTTTAAAAGTACCCCATGGCATGTTAGATAGGTTATGAACCTTGGAAAATTATTATTTTGCATGTATTTAGACAAACATAGATCCAAGGTTTATTAGGGTTGCATGCACACTTAGGAAGTGTTAGATTGCTCAAAACCCAACAGTGGTATCAGAGCCTAGGCTTGCTTGTTTGAATACTTGATGCAAATTGCTGAAAATCGAAGATTTTATGCTGTCTGCATAGCTGACTCGCCGAGTCCATGAAGGGACTCGACGAGTCCAAGGCAAAACCCATCCAAATCGGCGAGTTGGTTCATGCACTCGACGAGTTGGACCCCCAGACAGCATATCTTCGAGTTTTGGTGCTGGAATTGGTCTAGAATCATTACCTTAAAACTGTTTTGGACTCATAAAACCTGTTTTTGATGTGGTAATGATGATGGTGGACCAATTTCAAAGTTATTATCAAAATTCCATGATTTTATGTGTTCATATAATTCTTGAAATTTTGATGATCATGTTCATGTTCTTATGAATTTAGAAGATGATAGGAATTATTTGCTGAATTGTTTAGAATTAATTCTTGATCATTTATGTGTTTTAATGGAGTCCATAATTTGTCCTCAAGTTATGGATATCCAAAGGTCACTTTTCTTTAACACACACTTAAAACACATAAGTTACATGAAAATGAAGAGTCTTCATTTTTATGAACCTTTAATTCATAAGTTATGAAATGAAAAGTCTTGGATGGTTACAAAAGATGAAGAGTCTTGTCCTTAAGTTATGGAGGTTCAAGAGTCACTTCATTAATAAATATATAAATAAAGTGTAACCTTAATTAATTCCATAAGTTATTAAATAAAGAAAAATAATTCTTTTATTAGTTTAAAGTCTTCCATAACTTGTCCTCAAGTTATGGAACTTGAAGAGTTTTTGGATTAAAACTACTTTAAACACATAAATCATGGAATTAATTAGTTTTGAATAGTTTCAAAACTTGCCCTCAAGTTTTGGAATTTGGAAAAGTTTCACACACTTTAATAAACTTTAATTCGAACACTTAGAATTTTAAAAGTTAAAATTCAACCCTTATACTATTATAAGATTAATGGTTAATTATTATATATATGTATAAGAACAAGTCGTTTTACCGTTAGTAGGCCTCATTCACGAAGCCGGTCTATAAGGTGGGTATAAGGTTGTTGCCTATAAAATGGCGACTTAATGGGTGTCCACTCTCACCCACCGCTTGCTTGATCGGTGGAGGGTCGTTAGCCGAACGGGTAGGACAATCACTTTAAATTCTCATTAAAAGTATAATGATTATTATAAAGTAACTAAATGTTTTATTTAATTCCCAATCTTAGTTACTTTTGGAAAAATGTGAATTTGGTGCTAGCCCATGGAATTCACACTTTGTACCTTACCAAGTCGTTGGTGGAGCGTGTCTGGTTAACCGGCACACTAACTTGGACTAGTAAGGATCACGAAGGGTGACTTAATGTTTGTCATAGATCAATGGAGCGTGTGTGGTTAACCGGCACATTGATTAGGTGATAATATTAAGGGTACCAAGTGAATTGGTATGGTTATTCACACCTTGTTTTGTGATCCTCGGCATCCAAGTCACAAAATTTGAGAGGGCACACTCGAGATTGAAACATGCCATTGAAAAGTTCAATGAGTCTCAAAAGATCTAGGAATTTCAAATCCAATTAAAAACCTAATAAATTATTTCGTTTTTCATGGTGGAAATTGGTGAATCGTCATTCGCCTACCTTCAAATATTTTATAGATTGGATTACGGCATCCCTCTTCCAAATTATAAAATATTGTGTTGGGTCCTAGCCTTAATATTTCATATTGGGTGTTATATTAAGGACTTTGAATCAACTAACTTGATTTTCTCCCATTATAGATGTCTGGTTTAGACAACTATGATCTTCCCAAATCTCTTGAAGATGGTGTCCCTCAACATCATGCTTCACTTCCTCCACCTCCTCCAATTATTCTCCCTCACCCACAAGTTCTTGAAAAGTTTAAAGTCACTCAATCCCTATTGGCAAGCATAGTTTATGTGTGCTCACATCTTGGAGATAAAGTCACATATTGACAAGCCGGGAGAGTTGGGTGTCAAAGTCCCATGAAAGTTGGATGTTTAGTCACTTTCTTAGTAACATAGTGAGTCTCTTTGGGACTACTATGAGACGGACTATGACATGACCCTTAATGATGTTATCTATTTGCTTGGTGTTGTGGAATCAGCAATGACTTGGAACTCCAGTAAAGCAAATTTGATTAAAAGAACAACTTCCCAAGTCTTAAATGGACATTGACAATGGTAGCATTGGATATCTAGAAAAAGATTTCTCTTCCCAATGGAAAGGGATCGGCCATAGTCAACTCGGTTGACCAAATGGTAAAGAGAAAGGCTAGTCTGAGATAGTCTCATGTGCCATTACCAAAGGGTCCATGTGTTTTGTTGCCAAAGGAAGGGGCATTGGTTGCGAAGCTGTCCTATTCACCTAAAAGGTCATAAGGTTGATCAAGTCAAGAGGTTTGACTCTACTTCGGGTAAAGTCCACTGTCTAACTCTATTAAGTTCCTATTTGGAGATTCTTATTACATAATGTGAATGGGTCACATGCTGATGTTTTCAAGAATCAAAGAAAAGATAGGAAGCTTAAAGTAAGTATATGTTGATTCTGATTGCAAATGTGGGTTTCGATCGCATGGTTCGGCAATCAGAATTTTGAGCTGTTGCTTAAGAGTTATAATATATTGCTTATGAATAGATAACAACAAGGTTTTCATGTGGATTGTAAGGATAAGTTTTTCCGCAAAGTTTTAAAATAAAAGAAAAAAAAAGGGGTTTTAATTTTATTTATTTTAAAAATATCCTTACAATGGAATCTGTGGAAACTTGTTGCTTATATGTTTCCAGTAATAACAATATTGGAAAGTGGATTTGATTCCTTCATTTGTGGTAGTGTCTAAATTTACCAAATGAAGAAAGTTTTTCATCACCCAAGTTTCAGTTGGACAGAAACTTGGAATCATACAAGTTGTATTGTATGATGAATGAGAATTTTCATCTTTGAAAATTAAGACTAATTCTTTGATCACATGTATATGTGAGTCAATTGAAGGACTAAGGAATTAGGTACACTGGGTGTGCGCTGGTCAAGGTCCGCCACAAAGATTGATTTGTCATGATTTACTAAAGATTAGTAAATATGATTATACTTATGAGGTTAAGTATAATTCTGTAACATTGGAAAGGTTACAATGTATGACAAAACAAATGAGAAGAATCAAATTAGGCAGAAAGATAAAAGTTTCTCAAATCTAAAAGGATGGGAGAGTACTTTAGTATCGTATTTCATGATCATCTTAATGATTATGAAACCATATCACAAATTCATACTCTAAGGACGTCTTAGTGCATTGTTATGGCTAAGAAGAAAGGTCATGAATTGTTGGATTGGTTAAAATCAAGAAGATGAGTCATACTTCGTTCCAAAACAATTCTTAGAGTCATACTCCAAGATTGTAACTTTGAGTGACATAAAGGAAGATTTATTAACACTAGTCAAATGTAAGAGTAAAATGTTTTCTACTCTTGTACATTTGAGATTGGTAAGTTGTGATGTCTTGGATGACACAAAGACCAACTAAGACCAATTGTGTGAAGTGTTAGTCTTGATAAAAAACCGCACTATCCCTTGAATATTTGTTTTGTCAAGGAATGGTTCTTGACTGGGAAAACTTATATGTCAAGGGGACAGTGGGAGCCTTAAAGATCCTGAAAGAGTTTCAAGATTTAATCAAGAGTAAAACCTGTAATTTATCACTAGCACACAACTTAAGGTTTGCAACCTATCGTGTTGACATAATTCTTGTTTCTGTACCTACTTCAAATAAGTTGAATTTGCATGTGAGTTATCAGAGTTCAACTTGGAAGCATTAGTGGGCCTTGTGCTACCAAGGTGAGAAGAAACTAAGATTGAACAAGTTTAATCCATGTATGGCTGAATTTGTCACTAACCTTATCTTGTGATTATGGTTTTGACAAATTCACATGGATAGGAACTCATACACAATAAAATCTAAGTGTCATAAGGTTTCTCTCCGATTCATGAAAATGATGGTGAGGAAACGCTTTCACTAAGTAGATTTTACGTAGATATCAATTGTGTTATTTGCATTTTCAAAAGTCGTTAGTGGAGCGTGTGTGGTTAACTGGCACACTAACATGGACTTGTGAGAAATGGAAAAGGTCTAAGAAATTGAGACTATGATTACGGCATCCCTTTTCATAGTTCTTGAAATTGCTTAGACACACATGTGAGCTATCTAAGAAAGGGTGTATGAATCTAAATTTTAGAAGTCCAGTGGATTTCTGGAAATATGTCAGAGCTAGTGGGAGCATAAGTGTTATGCTGATAATCATCATGTTAGTGGGAGCATGATTATTACGTTTAGTGTTGCAAGTTAGCAATTTTAATTATAGAAAACAAAGTTTCGTGAAGTTGCAGGGGTTGAAAAGTTTTTTTGCTATAATTAAGGGAGAGGAAATTATACTTCATTTCAATTCTAAAAGCTTAGATTGAGATTTTAATCATCTTTAGTCAAGAATATATATATATATATATATATATATATATATATATATATATATATATATATGTGTGTGAATTTTATGTTGGAATGGTTCAACTTGAAGAAATTCTATATATATTGCGTTTTCAAAATTCGATTATGATTACGGCATCCCTCTTCATAGTTAAATTTTGAAAACATGGCAAATAAAAAATATTGTAGCAAAAGACTGGTCTAGTATCATGTCTTTATGTCAAACATCATGAATCGTGTCCCATATGCTTCGGATATAGGATCGATTGCATGTGCTATAATATTCATCTTTTCTAAATTTTCCAAATGCTTAAGGCATTGAGAAGGGAAAAGTCTAGAACTGGATATGACTAAAATGATTAAGCAATTGTCGAGGACAAATCTGAGGTTCGCCAAAGATTGGTTGCTCAGGGAAGGTTGGAAGTATGATGTAAGTTGTCGAAAAGGACCATATTGACATATTTTAAAAAGAAGTAACTCTTGTTCGGAAGTGATAGTCAAAATGGGACTATGGAAATGTCTCCATAGGTGGAAGTTATTCAATCTATGTAAGATTAGAAAAATTTAATGCAAGAAGGATGTTCAAAGCAATGTACTTTGAATATGAGACTTCCGATCCATAGAAGTTGACCTTCTTTGGAATACTCTGTAATGACTGGTGACAAGGTTTTGGTGACTTTGTGCATAATCATTACAAGAGGAACATTGCATAAAAGTTTAAAATCTAACAGATTTTTTTGGTAAATGATAGGAATCGGGGATTATCACATTTACAATAAGGATTTGGGATTGTGAAATGAGTATCATTGGAATCATGTTCAATTGATCTACATCACAATGTAAGGATCATTGACAAACATAGTGTGCATACTTGGAGTATGGCATGACTATTGTTTAGAAAAACAAAGTGTACATGCTAGGAGCATGGGACGACTGTTGTTTTATTCAAGTCTTAAGTTGATTGTTTGAAACATTATACAATGAATAATGTGTAATCAATATGGTGATAAATAAAAGGTGGTTCTATTTATATTCAAAAGGGTTCTGAGACCATATTGGATTCGATTATTATTGTGTTTCACTTTGCATGTTTTGACTTCCAAAATAGCTAGGTTATTCTTTCCGAATGACTAAGTTATTTAAACACTCCACAGTCATTCATATGTTGGAAGTAGGTATGAATCAAGACTGTCATGAATCGAGTTTGTAGATGGCTAAATGGGTTTAGTCATAGCAATGGTTGCTACAACATTCATGAGTGCTCATAAGTTAGTATTGGATTAAACCAACGCTCACTTGTATCACTTCATGGAATTTATCTCGAGTGATCGTGAGACGGTAATATCATATAAATCTTCAAACCTAGAGATATGAGTTGTTACCTATGATTTGGTTGTGCATTGATTGCACGTAAACGCATCAGTAACTTGATGTTATAAAATGTGCCTTTGTGTACAATTCAATAAGTAGTAGAACAAGCATATGAGTCGAAGTTTATCTGTTCCTTCTAGAAATAGAAGCGATATCTGAGCCCCTCGATGATTTTGTTGTGACCTATGTACCGGCCGGTCAGAACTAAATTGATGTGTTCGATTAAGTTCTTTGTCAAACAAATCGGAAATCGGGAAACAAACTGCTGGACAATAAGTACGACGTTGTTCCATGTATTTGTCCGGCTGATATCATGAGAACAGAGGATTATACGATCACTTATCTAAAATGGTGCTTCATAGTTCAACAGAGTTTTCGAGAGCTATGATTGCTGGTTGGTTCCTGAAGTAACATACACAAATATAGTTATTAGACTTATCCAAGTGGGAGTCTGTTGGATAAGGTGTCTAAGTCCATAACTTATTTGGTATATACTTGACCCGACCCAGCATGGTCCATTTGGGTTGCATTTCATCCAAACTATTTATGGATAATTTTATGAGAGTTATACGCATATGTTTATTAATATATTATAAGTTATAATATATTAATATGAAGTCATGTTATTTAATTAGTCTTGGTCTTAAATTAATTATGAATTAATTTAGAGATTAAAAGGAAGACTAATTAGATTATGGGCTATTGGTTTTATATGGTGTGGGCTAACACTCATTTGTTAATGGGCTAGGCTTATATGGAAGTCCATGGATGATCCATGGAGCTTTTAACCCATGGATCCTTGGAAAAGGAAAGGTCATGGGTTATTAGGGTTTCACCCTAATCATGTACACTATATAAGCATGCTTATGTTGCATGAAATGTACACTAGTGTGACTAGTGTAACTAGAAAGTATGTGTGTTTGTGTGTGACCGACTTTATAAGTGTGTATACACTCTCTCAAAGTTTTCCATGAGTTTGTGGTGATTTGTGATTCCATTTGAGGCATTCACACTATTGGTGCTTGGCCCTCAAACTCCTTAGGAATTGAACTCATCATCAAAAGGTATGTAATCTCATCTAATTCTTTTATGTTTAAAAGTACCCCATGGCATGTTAGATAGGTTATGAACCTTGGAAAATTATTATTTTGCATGTATTTAGACAAACATAGATCCAAGGTTTATTAGGGTTGCATGCACACTTAGGAAGTGTTAGATTGCTCAAAACCCAACAATTGCTTGTACCCCAGCCATCGTCATTGGCTCAGGTGCAACTCCTACAACAGGTACTTGCTCAACTACTTGAGGTTGAGGCTGTTGATCCCTGTTTCCGTTTGCATTTGCAGCTCCACTATGAGTTATGGCCATTACAATCAATATAACGAATAAGGCGAATTTAGGTCTTTATCCTTGTTAGGCATGTCAATTCCCTTATCACTCCGAAACGTTTACATGTTAGTTCTAATCTCGTAATCATACGCTTAGAATCCTACACACATAAGGTTTCCAGATCCGGTCGGTAACAGACCATAGATCCGAACAAATAATGGCACACATGGCAAACACATAGCATTTAGCACATAAGGGCATTTTAGGCATCTTCCCTAAAATAAACTAGTGCTCGTGTCTAAAATATGGTAGACACTCATCTCACAATCATCACTTAGGATTCTAAGTTCAAGTCTAGAAATTCTACAATTTCTTAGTTCGCTTAAACTAATGCTCTGATACCAACTGTGACATCCCCTAATTTCTCGGCCAGAAAAAACCGATTTAATTTATGCTTTTTAAAATAAAATCAGAGAAATCTTTTAAAAAGATGTTGCGGAATTGGTCCCAAACAAAATATGATAAAAGTTTATCAAAACCCTTCATCAAGAAGGTATATGTTTTCCATATATATATATATCAAAACCTCGGGATGTCATGTTCCGATACAGATCAAAAGCATAAACAAGACATTATAAGCCTTTCAACAGTTATTTACAACTACTGGCCTATAATCCAAAAATCTCTCGTTGTCCTCCGACTATGCTCGGGGTCCACTACCTGTAACATAAAAAGCTGAGTGGGTCAGGCTTGGGAGCCTGGTGAGCATATAGGGTTTTCAACCCACAATAATAATAAACTTACTAAGTTCATCAATCAACAATAACCCTGATTATCCGTTCCCGTTATCCTCACTTTATGTCCCTAAACACTTATCACAAGGGACTTAGCCTAAAGAATATCATCGGGATGGACACTACTGCTAAGGGGTTTCCTCAGCCATACATGTCCTAAAGGCAACCATGAGGGGGATGGAGTACAACGAATGAACACTCTTAGTTCATTAACACCTACAGGTTGCGGACCTGCTAATGTTTCCCACTGGACTGTCTAGAAAGTCTGTGGTCGTCATCCAAACTCCGCTAGATGACTGGATCTCAAAACACATCGAGGCCTCTCATCAATTTTATTTTATCACACATCACAATCTACCCATGTTCTACCCAACATATTTGTAGATAAAAATACTTATACAGTTTAAAACTTGTATAAAACATCAACACAACAATTACCTCAAATAAATAATTAATATATTTACACATAGCATGTATTATAAGGTAAATACTTCATATCTATGTGTAAAATGAAAGTGACTATACACTCACTTGATTTGATGATAATCGGGCAGCAATTCGTTTCCTAAAACGATCGTTTCTAATAAAACCGGGAGTTTTATTAAGAAACCGGGCTTTGTAAAAGTCGGGCTTCGAAACCAAAAAGATAAATTTTCTGGGCTTCTCGGGCACTTCGTGGGGTATTCCGGGCTTTACAATCGATACCGGGGCTTTGCGGGATGTTAAAATGAAGAAAATATGGGTTTAGGGGTTAAAGGTGGCAATTTCTTAAAATTATCCGAGAAGGCTCGCAGCCTTCTATTTATAGGGGGAAGCTTCTGATCGGACGGTGAGGAGTCTTCTGATCCGACGGCTGAGAAGGCTCGCATGGCTCGCACATGGCTCGCACCTACGAGGGCTCGCTGGCGGCTTCTAAGTGGACCGTGGCTTACTGGTGCACCTGCGAGGCTCGGAGTTAGGCTATGCGAGGCTCGGACACACGTAGCAGCAGGGCGAAGCTTCGGCTGGGGAGCTGGCTGCTTCAGATTGGGCCTCCTCCTCGGTCGAATCAAAAGAGGACACGTGGCTTCGCATGACTCAGCAGCTTCGGTGACTCAGCAGCCAGATGACTCAGCAGCTTGGTGACTCAGTAGGACACGTGTCACATTCTAAGCGAGGGTGACGTGGCAATTGTGACTATGCAAAATTTCTCGGTTTTTGTGCCAAAACTTCTAAAATTCATAACTTTCGCATACGAGCTCTGTTTTTGACGTTCTTTATATGCACGCGTAGCTAAAATTACGATCTACAACTTCCGTTTAGATTTCGTCGGTTAATTTTGACTTTAAATTTTATATTATTATTTTTAACAGACCGGGACAGGAAATCCGTTAAAAATTCATAACTTCTTCATCCGACGTCCGTTTTCGTCAGACTTTTTACCGTTGTGATCCTAATGACGGGACCTTCAATTCTCGTTTAGGTTGTGTCGGCTAAAAATCGCTCGATCTAAAATTCGAGTTTTTAGTTGTCTACTGCTACGCTGAAACTTCGAAAAATCATAACTTCCTCATACGAAGTCAGATTTGGGCGTTCTTTTTATCGAACTTCTCGGTTTAACGAATACTACGACTTTCGTTTAGATTACTAAGGCTAAAAAGTAGTTTATCGAAAACTCACTTTTTACGACATTCAGCACCGTGTCGGTTTTGTCGCGAAACTTCAACATGTCATAACTTCTTCGTTATAACTCGGATTTTGGTATTCTTTATATCCCCGAAATCCTTGTTTCGACCACTACAACTTTATGTAAAGATATCGGGCTTATCTCACACTTTAATTTTGACGCTTATTTTTATTCTTAATTAATTAAGCCCTAATAATTAAGCATAAAACACATAAGTCACATAATATTCACATAATTCCTTTTCATTTCTTCAAATCGAGTTACAAAGGTTAACCTAGACTATCAAATCAATATAAATGCCTAGGCTAGAAACACGAGTGTTACAGAAGGCATCACAACCAGACAACTCTAGCCCTAAATATGAAATACCTAGCCTACTCTCTCTATCATACATAATATATCTCATAAATGTCTCATTACACAAAACTAAGGGTATTTTGGGAAATCACCGATCGGGCTCTGGCTGATTGTACACACTGCTCCTTCTCGTTTTCTCTTAGAACTCTTACTTGTTTTAGAAAAACCGTTTCTTTTGAAATATTTTCTCAAGTCCTCAGTTTGAGTCAAGATATACCCGAAGGTGCATCCGAATCCCTCAAACCAAGACTCTAATACCAACTTGTAACACCGTAAATTTTCAAATAAAATTGTCATTTAAAATTGCATATTTCTCATAACATAATTCACATAAATATCATTTATTTAACTTACAAATCACAACTCCATAATTGTTTGATCAAAATCCAGGAGCTTAAAAACATAACTCTTTCACTGGTGTGTGTACAATCAAGTTGGTGCCTTCCTGCGATCCTGAGAAACCTGAAACACATAACACGGTAAGCACGAAGCTTAGTGAGTTTCTCAAAATTCCACACACAAAATAATTAGCCAGTCGAGGCAACAACTCTGTAAGACCCTTGAAACAACAAAATTTTCAAAACAAAATTTTCATTTTTCAACAACCAAATTCATATAAAAATATTCTCAAAAGTATCCAACAATAATTATCAAATCATAGTATATCCCAAGATCACCAAATTAAATCCTCTCTCTAGTGTGTACGGGTCACGCCGGCGCCTTTCCACAGTCTCGCTAGTACCTGAAACACATAACACAACAACTGTAAGCATAAATGCTTAGTGAGTTCCCCAAAATACCACATACAACACATACGCCACCCGAGGCTATATTACGACCCTCCGGTCGATGTGTCTCAGCGGGACCCTTCAGTCCCGTAGCTCGTTGGACCCTAAGGTCCGGTCACAGCTCGTTGGACCCTCCGACCCGGTCTGTATCGTTGGACCCTCCGGTCCGGTCTATAACGTCATACAACATACATATAACACATAGCACATAATCTCATACATAACACATAAGACCCTCTGGTCAACATATAATACCACTCTAGGTAACGTATAGTGAGAAGACTCACCTCGTGTAACTTGGTAACTCGGAAATCTCGAACTCAGAGAAATAAGACCTAGCCTCTACCTAATCATATGAAATAATCACTTGTCATCAACATAATTCCCAGGGCTAGACCATTTCATCTAATCACTCTCAGGGGAGGTAAAAGACCATTTTACCCCTTACTTGACTCAATTACAATAAAGTTGACCAAACCCTAAAAGTCAACAAAAGTCAACAGCAAGCAGTACACAAGGCGTACCAGCTCCTGTACGCGGGGCGTACTCTTGCATTCTAGAAACGGGGTACGCAACCCCTTACGCGGCGCGTACTGGGATTACGCCCGGCGTAATGCCCAGTTTCCTTGTTCAGCACATTCAGGTCTTAAACGGTTAAGACTTGTATCCAAACTTTAGATCTGACTCCTCTAGTATGTCTCAAACCATAAAGTTGGAACCTTTATGCCTTTGCATGGCTGTAAAGGTCACTTTGTCCTCAAAACACCTTTCCTCTTTCCATAATGAGACTATAATTCATGCATGACACAAGATCTATGTCCAAGACTGGATTTTTATGAATCCTTAACACAATATACACTAGAAAAGATCAGATCTACACTCATGGAGACTCTTTGCACATAAAGTCTCCAACTTTGAACCAAAAACCCTAAAAATGGTCCAAAAAGCAAAACTCATGAAGAACAAGGAAAGCTTTGAGCTTTTTACCTCAGAAGTGATCTCCAACCAATGTAAAACTCAGATCTACACTTGTTCTTGAACTTCTAGCTCCAACAATGGCTCCTTCTTCTCCTTCTTCACCTTGAAAAGACAACTTAAGCTCAAAAACTCACCGACCAGGTAAAGCACGAATCTCAGCTCTTCAAGGGCTCTCTCAAGGGTGTATGGTGGCTAGGGCAAAGGACTACATGTTCCTTTTATAGTGCAAGGCCACAAATTAGGGTTTTGCATCTGGGCCGGTTACGCTCGGTGTAACCTTGGGTACGCCCAGCGTACCTGGATGACCCGCGTACAAATTAAGCGCGCGAGTACGCGCGGCGTACACCCCAGTACGCCCAACGTACTCACCCATTACATCTTTCGCTTTAAGGTACTAACTAGCCAATTCTCCAAAATAAAAGGGTTATAAAGCTAACCTGTATTTCGGGCTGTTACAATTCTCCCCCACTAGAACCAGACTTCGCCCTCGAAGTCTTATGCTGTGAACAACTTCGGATGCTGCTCCCGCATCTCCGACTCCGGCTCCCAGTTCAGCTCGGACCCTCTCTGATGTTTCCACTAGACCTGAACCAGAGGCACTTCCTTGTTCCTCAAAACCCTGATCCTACGATCCAATATTGTGATCGGCTTCTCAGCATAATTCAGACTTGCATCCACCTAGATATCCTCTAACGGTACCACTGCCGACTCATCGGCAATACACTTCCTCAGCTGCGACACGTGGAAGGTATCATGAATCTGGTCCAATTCTGCAGGTAGCTCCAAGCGATACGCTACCTTGCCCGCCCTTGCGATCACCCTAAACCACCTAATATACCGGGGTCCCAGCTTGCCCCACTTCCTGAATCGGAACACTCCTTTCCAAGGAGATACCTTCAGGAGCACATAATCACCGACCTGGAACTCGAGTTTGGATCGTCGCCTATCTACATAACTCTTCTGGTGACTCTGAGTGGTCAACAACCTCTGTCGGACCTGCTGTATCTGCTCAGTCGTCTGGAGCACAATCTCCGTACTGCCCATCACGCGTTGCCCTACTTCTCCCCAGCATATGAGGGTCCGACACCTCCTCCCATACTACAACTCAAATGGTGGCATACAATGCTCGAGTGATGGCTGATCCATCAAGTACTTCAGACTCTTGTGGTCCGTGTATATGGTACACCGAACCCCATACAGATAGTGACGCCAGATCTTGAGGGCGAACACCACACCCCCAGCTCCAGATCATGGGTGGGGTACCTCGACTCATGAGGCTTCAGCTGCCTAGAAGCATATGCTATCACATGCCCCCTCTGCATAAGCACTGCTCCCAAACCGGATATCGATGCATCGCAGTACACCACAAAATCCTCCATCCCCTCCGAGAGTGCGAGCACCAGGGCTTCGCACAACTTCTGGCGAAGTGTCTCAAATGAGGTCTGCTGCTCCAGACCCCAGGGAAAAGCGACACCCTTGCGGGTCATCTTGGTAAGTGGCACGACGATCTTGGAGAAATCCTTAATAAATCTCCGATAATAGCCGGCCAATCCCAGGAAACTCCTAATCTCGGTGGGTGATCTCGGCACCTCCCACCTCATGACCACCTCAATCTTAGCCGGATCGACCAATATCCCATTCTGGTTGACGAGATGTCCTAAGAACTGAACCTCTCGTAACCAGAACTCACATTTGGAGAATTTGGCATAAAGCCTCTCCGATCTCAGAACTCCAACGATCTCCCTCAAATGCTCCTCGTGTTGTTCTCTAGACCTCGAATACACCAAAATATCATCAATGAATACGATCATCGACCGATCCAGCATCGGCCTGCACACCCTGTTCATGAAATCCATGAATGCAGCCGGTGCATTGGTGAGCCCAAAAGGCATCACCACGAACTCGTAATGCCCATAACAAGTTCTGAACGTTGTCTTCTGGATATCTTCATCCCGAACCCTCATCTGATGATAAGCCGACCTCAAGTCTATCTTGGAGAACCAAGACGCCCCTTGCAACTGATCGAACAGATCATCGATCCTCGGTAACAGATAACGGTTCTTGACCGTCAACTTCTTCAACTCCCGGTAATCAATACACATCCGGTGTGAACCATCCTTCTTCTTGACAAAAAGGATCGGCGCTCCCCAAGGTGAGCTACTCGGTCGAATAAACCCCTTCCCCAACAGCTCCTGAAGTTACGAGGATAACTCCTGCATCTCTGGCGGCACGAGGCGATAAGGCGCCTTGGCGATAGGTGTTGCTCCTGGAACCAAATCGATACAGAACTCCACTTGCCTCTAGGGAGGCACACCCGGTAGTTCCTCAGGAAAAACATCCGGAAACTCGCACACTATCGGAACCTCATCAATCGAACTTGGCCTCCCAGCGGCCACTCGTGTGTCCGTCACATAGGCTACGAATCCACTGCAGCCTTGTTGCAAGCTCTGCCTCGCCCTGGCAGCCGAACAAAACGCTGACCCACATCGGGCTCCATATCGGCTCAACCAATCCATGCCCACTATAACACACACATCCCCCATAACAATCAGAACCAGATCTATCAGGAACTCCACACCGAAGATCTCAAGGACACATCCTCAAATCACATCCGTAGCATACACTGCTCGGTTATCAGCTATGGAAACTCGTAGAGGTCGACCCAACGCCTCTCGACGGATACTAATGTGCTAACTAAATGCTACATAAACAAACGACCGACTCGCACCCAAGTCAAATAATACCAAAGCAGGCACATAACTCACAAGAAAAGTACCTACGCATATCATCATATAAGCACAATAACTCAACTCAAATAAAAGATGAATACATAATACATACCAGCCACAACATCGGGCGCCGCGCGGACCTCTTCCGTAGTCAACTGGAAAGCTCTCTCACGAGCCTTCGGTGCCTCGGCCTTCACTGGCCGAACCTCAGTAGCCCTAGCAGTAGGCGCATATCCCTGCGCTGATCCCTGAAGTAGCCGAGGGCACTCGGCCTTCTGATGGCCGGTCTGGTTGCAATGAAAGCAAACCGAAAATCCCTTGGGGTAATCCCTCGCGATATGCCCCTCTTTCCCACACTTGTAGCATACTCCAGCCCTGCACGACCCCTCGTGACTCTTGCCACACTTCCCACAAGTGTGGCCCTTCGCGCCTCCAGATCTCGAATTAGCGGGTCTGGCCCGCTTGGCTGCCGGCTGAGACTGAGCCGGCCGCCGATCTACTCTCTGTGACTCGGCCTCCTCCCTGGCCTGAGTCTCCAACTCAATCTCTCTCTTTCGGGCATTTTCCTGGAGCTCAGGAAATGTCCGGTAAGTCTAGTTCACCACAAACTCCCGAATATCTCTCCTTAGAACACTCAGATACCGGCTCATGCGAGCCTACTCATAAGACACCTGCTCATGGCAAAACATCGCCTTCTCATGAAACTTCCTGGTGATCACTGCAACAGAATCAGTACCCTGCCTGAGGGTCAAGAACTTCTGAATCAACAGTTCTCTCTCCACCGGGGGAACATACTCGTCTCTAAACATAGCGGTGAACCTCTCCCAGGTCACCTCAGAAATCTCCGCCAGTGTGAAGCTCGCCGTCACGAACTTCCACCAATCCTTCGCTCCCAAGCGGAGCTGGTTCAGAGCGAACCGTACCCTCAAGTGCTCTGGACAAGAACACGTATAGAAACACCCCTCGATGTCAGAGATCCATCTCATCGCAGCAATCGGGTCCTGCATCCCATATAACTCTGGTGGCTTCGTGTTGCTGAACTCCCGAAACAACAACGAGTCACCTCCCTGAGGTCTGGCAGCAGTAACAGCAGCCGTAGCTGTAGCTGCCACAGCCTCAGTCACTGCTGCATACCGCTCATCAAAGGTCTCAATCAATGTGGTCTTGATGTCCCCAAACATCTCTGGAATCTTAGCCCGGATGGCAGCAACCACCTCCTCATGAATCAATCGACGGATCTCCTTGTCGCTGACACCACTGCTCTCAGGTGTGTGTCGAGTCCCAACCATGATGCCTCTGAAATACAACATATAAATATCAGAGACTTGATTGAGCATACTCGTACTCAATGACGCAACCCTACTCGTCCTCCGCTGTCCAAAGGATTCTTACTTGGAGTGCCCACTGATCCGGTGTCTTCAGTAGTATGGGCCCTATACTACTGACCACACCGCATCAACATTCACCCCAAGTCCTCCTCCTTGGATCCCGAATCACAAGTACTCTACTCTCACTATGCATTGGCTACCCTCCGATAGACCTCTCATGAGCTCCTAACTGCTACCTACTCGCTCTCAAAGCAACTCAGCAGCAGAAATCTCCTAGGCTAAGGCATCACAAATCAGGCCACTCTAGTCCTAATATGAATACCTAGCCTACTCTAGCATGCATAATATAACATAGCATATCTCATAACACATAATGTAAGGGTACTTTGGGGATTCACCGTTCGGGCACTGGCTGATCGTACACACTGCTCTGTTCTGGTTGTCTCAAAACCCCTTGCTCTTTTAGAAAATTTAGTTTTCTTATTGTTGAAAATTTCTCAAATCCTCAGTTTGAGTTCAGATATGCCCAAAGGTGTATCCGAGTCCCTCAAACCAAGACTCTGATACTAACTTGAAACAACGAAATTTTGAAAACAAAATTTTCATTTTTCAACAACCAAATTCATATAAAAATATTCTCAAAAGTATCCAACAATAATTATCAAATCATAGTCTATCCCAAGATCACCAAATCAAATCCTCTCTCTAGTGTGTATGGGTCACGCCGGCGCCTTTCCATGGTCCTCGCTAGTACCTGAAACACATAACACAACAACTGTAAGCATAAATGCTTAGTGGGTTCGCCAAATACCGCATACAACACATACGCCACTCGAGGCTATATTACGACCCTCCGGTCGATGTGTCTCAGCGGGACCCTCTAGTCCCGTAGCTCGTTAGACCCTCTAGTCCGGTCATAGCTCGTTGGACCCTCCGGCCCGGTCTGTATCGTTAGACCCTCCGGTCCGATCTATAATGTCATATAACATATATATATATATATATATATATATATATATATATATATATATAACACATGGCACATAATCTCATACATAACACATAAGACCCTCTGGTCAACATAATACCACTCTAGGTAACGTATAGTGAGAAGACTCACCTCGTGTAACTCGGTAACTCAGAAATCTCGAACTCAGAGAAATAAGACCTAGCCTCCGCCTAATCATATGAAATAATCACGTGTCATCAACATAATTCCCAAGGGTAGACCATTTCCTCTAATCACTCTCAGGGGAGGTAAAAGACCAATTTACCCCTTACTTGACTCAATTACACTAAAGTTGACCAAACCCTAAAAGTCAACAAAAGTCAACAAAAGTCAACAGAAAGCAGTATGCGGGGCGTACTCTTGCATTCCAGAAATGGGGTACGCAACCCCTTACGCGGCACGTACTGGGATTACGCCCGGCGTAATGCCTAGTTTCCTTGTTCAGCACATTCAGGTCTTAAACGGTTAAGACTTGCATCCAAACTTCAGATCTGACTCCTCTAGTATGTCTCAAACCATAAAGTTGGAACCTTTAAGCCTTTGCATGGCTGTAAAGGTCACTTTGTCCTCAAAACACCTTTCCTCTTTCCATAATGAGACTATAATTCATGCATGACACAAGATCTACGTCCAAGACTGGATTCTTATGAATCCTTAACACAATATACACTAGAAAAGATCAGATCTACACTCATGGAGACACTTTGCACATAAAGTATCCAACTTTGAACCAAAAACCCTAAAAATGGTCCAAAAAGAAAAACTCATGAAGAACAAGGAAAGCTTTGAGATTTTTACCTTAGAAGTGACCTCCAACCAATGTAGAACTTGGATCTACACTTGTTCTTGAACTTCTAGCTCCAACAATGGCTCATTCTTCTCCTTCTTCACCTTGAAAAGACAACTTCAAGCTCAAAAACTCACACACCAGCTAAAGCACGAATCTCAGCTCTTCAAGGGCTCTCTCAAGGGTGTATGGTGGCTAGGGCAAAGGACTACATGTTCCTTTTATAGTGCAAGGCCACAAATTAGGGTTTTTCATTTGGGCCGGTTACGCCCGGCATAACCTTGGGTACGCCCAGCTTACCCGGATGACCCGCGTATAAATTAAGTGCGCGAGTACATGCATCGTACACCCCAGTACGCCCAACATACTCACCCATTACATCTTTCACTTAAAGGGACTAACTAGCCAATTCTCTAAAATAGAAGGGTTATAAAGCTAACCTGGATTTCAGGCTGTTACAACCCTCCGGTCCATGTGTCTCAGTGGGACCCTCTAGTCGCACGACTCTTTGGACCCTCTGGTACGGTCTCTGTGAGGACCCTCTAGTCTCACTGCTCATTGGACCCTTCGTTCCAGTCTCAGTGAGGACCTTCCGGTCTCATGGCTCGTTGGACCTCTGGTCCAGTCTGTAAATCTCCGCATACCATATATTACAAAGATATAATGCACAACATAAAACATAAGGCAGGATAACATAATACTCAACATAAGCACATAAGACCCTATAGTGAGTTCGTGTTGCACATTCATGTCTATCATTACTTGTAACACCCCAATTTTCAACTATTGATTAAATGACAAAGAATTGTTCCAACGTCTCCCAAGATCAATTCTGAACTTACTTATAGACTAAACTATAGCGGAAGCAAAAATAAAATAAAATAAAGTCTTCAATTGAACAACTTCGGGTGTTACGCCTTTGCGGAATTCCTCTGTCGTCTTGTTGATCAATCCTTCTCCCTAGCCTTCTTACTGCCACTTGTTATATAGTTTCCTGGGTTGCGCACATTTAAAGTTTCTAAATGGGTAAGCCTAGGGCCTAGTGAGTTCGTGTTGCACATTCATGTCTATCACTTAAAAAAAGCAAACAGTTTTATCATATATGTTCAATAAATCATACAACAAATATATCACCCGATGACATAATTTAGGGGAACGATTAATTATCCAGAGAAAGAACCAAAGATTCATTTCCCTTCTCCTTGAGACAACTTATCATCCATTGTGCTCAAGTATTTTAAATATCCAAGGAAATGAGTATAAATCTCAATTCCCATCCCCGCCGATCACACACATCCGTCATGCTCACGGCGATTAAACACCCCACCCATTCCCACTAAACAAGTCCCAAAAAAACACGCACACAGTAGACAACAATTCCAAAATAACATTTGCACACAACCATACTTATCATAAAACATATTATCAATAAATAAATAAAAACCACATAATAAACACATGACAAACATTTATGTGCGAGCAACCACAAAAAACGAAAAAAACTCACCTTGATGCCATTAGTCTTAACCAGATGACGTCACGCTACCCACAGACGTGCAGCCTACGTTTAACCAATATTTATTTTCTAAGGCCTAAACCTATAAACATATCTTATGTGTTTGTTTTGGTTCCATCACACATTGTCTCCTTCGGCCAATCAATAATTATTTCATCATATTAATTAAAATGTGCGTAACAACTTTAATAAAAATAGTATCATCTTTTTCTTCATTTTCTTTTCATGTCGTCATTCTCATTTAATGAGGTTTTACCCGTAAAATATTTAATACTCAAATGTCAAAATAACTAAACCTTAAAACAAAGAATTTGTTTGAATAATAACAATAAGTAATATTAACATCAATATAAAGTAGCAAATTTAAAATAACAACCATTTATGTGATGGTGTACAAAACTAAAAATTGTCAAATTATAAAAACTGGAGGGGCTATTTTTATATCTTTTGTTATGATACACAAGTAACACATTTGTTACCTATTTGTGAAAACTAAAATTGCCAACTTATCAACAATAGTGGGACCATTTATGTAACTATCATTTTATCATTTGAAACATCAAGAAAACCGTTTCAACAAAAGATCCAGATTCTTTTCTTCTTTACCCGAACAATAAAAACGTTTTTGACCATTTTATCACACTAAAACTTAAAAACTGTTGTCAAATACAATTTATTAAACCACTGTTAATCATCTGCATTTCATACTAACATATTCATATATTAAATCTTGAATAACTTATTATAAAGCATGTTTAAATTCACCATTTCTTTTACCAAAACATAACATTTGTTTTTCACCAAATTCGATTATTCCTTGGACGAAAAGAGACATAGTATTGAACCAAAATACATACTCAAATCCTATAAACCTACTCAAACAACTTAATCAAACTCAAATCAAAGAGACATACTTTAAATTCTAAAATAGCTTTGAAAACCTTCACGAACTTCAAACCCCGATTTCTCTTTTGTTTCCCCAACCTTTCTTGCACTTTTTTGTTGGCATTCCACTCTATTTCCCATGCCTTTTATAATGCCCAAGTTTGTAACCTTTCTAGTTAACCCAAAAGTCCAAATTTATGACACTAATCAAAGTGATGAGTTTTGGAATTAAAATTCCATAATTTCTCTATTTACTCCTACTTAATCACCATTATATTATTTTAATAATATAGTCAAATTATATATATTGATACATTTTTTTTAGTTTGAGTTATCACAAACTTCCCCCCTTCGAAAAATTCCGTCCTCAGAATTTGAACTATAAAAACAAATAAGGGTATTTGGTCTTATTATCTCATACGTTTCCCTATGTCGTTACTTTCATTGTGCTTTATGAGTTATATCTCCACATTCATTAACTTCATGAACAGATAATCCATTTCTTGTTGTAAACTCTTCCAAAACGATGATATAAAATTAAGGTTCTGGTCATAAATAGACAATTGAACCATCTTATCAACATACAACTTAACTAACTTTTCCGTCACGTATATTTCACCCGATGACACAGTTTAAGGGAGTATTTTATATATACAGAGAAAGAACCAATGGTCCGCTTCCCTTCCCACTTGGCACAACCCGTCCGTTGTGCTCAAGCATTTAAATATCCACGGAAATGAGTATCGTCTCAATTTCCTATCTCCCGCCGGTCACACCACACCCGTTTTGTTCCCGGCTATCATACACCCATGTCCTCATTAAACGTGTCATCATATATTAGGAAAACAATTCTAACAAACTTTCCACCTCTCCTCTACCGAGGATTCTTCCGACTCCTCTTCAGTCGACCCAATACACCGAAGGTAACATCAATCCTCATCTATTATAAATCTTACTTGGTTCCTTCCTTACATACGACTTAGTGAATAAGTGACAACGTTAATCTTCCATAATTCGTAACGATCTTACACCTTCTTTGAATTTTGGTAATCCATGCGCATATATATCGTCCCCTCTTTTTTTCGTGACGAGCACTACTAGTGCATCCGTGGTGATGTACTATGTCGAATAAAAACCTTATCAAGTAGATCTTGCAACTGCTATTAAATTCCTTCATCCTTGTTGGTTTACTCTCTCACCGTCACATTTCCTTGTTCCATCCTCAAGAATTCTTCCTCCAATTGCTTGATCGTCGTTCGAGGACAAAACATCTCTCTAAAGATTCTGGCACACTCATCCCATGACATCCTATTGATTGTATATGACACCTTAACTGTTTTTACCCTCCCCATCAATATAAAGCCTCATTTTTAAACATCGTCACGACATAAACCACATTGTACTTATTTGCACACTTATCGGAATCAAATGTTTCCTGTATCTCTATTATCCACGTAGATGATAGGATAGGATCAGTGTCCCCACGACACGTTCGTGGTTTACAAGTCATGAACGTCTTGTAACAATTACCTCATCATTTGTCGTTTACATCTTTCCGTGATCGTAGTGCAACACTAGGGTCAGAAGTTGAAACGACATACCTTATCCATACCCTTCCTCTTCATCAACCCTGTTACCACCGTTCACATTCTATAGTGCATCTCAGTCCTGAACATTTACATTCGACAATATATTTCGCATATCCTGAGCAATCTCGTCAATTAATTATTCTCGCGTAACCATATTTGTTGCACGACCTTGTCCGCAATCGTGACCTGGACCACAACCTCGATTGGAGTTAGAGCTCAGTTTCACCAATTGTGCTCGTACCGGTGCTATAATGACTCTTAGACCTCTTCCCTTACACCTACCTCTACCTCGACCCTAACCGCACCAACAAATGGAAGTAGGATTTACGGGAGTCTCTAGTACTTCGTTGGGTGTAGAAACATCGGCTCCAAATTGGAATGTCTTCCCGCTCTAGTGTTACCTTAGTAAGCCTCCCTGATATCCTTGAGGACATGATGCCTACTAGTAAGATATGGTCTAAATTAGTTGCTAGGTTACCTCTCGCTCCCTCCGTCTAAGCTTAAGTGTTTACGGAAACACCTAATCTGCTTAAACATGGCTATGATACCAACTTGTAACACCCCAAATTTCAACTATTGATTAAATGACAAAGAATTGTTCCAACATCTCCCAAGATCAATTCTGAACTTACTTATAGACTCAACTATAGCGGAAGAAAAAATAAAATAAAATAAAGTCTTCAATTGAACAACTTCGGGTGTTACGCCTTTGCGGAATTCCTCTGTCGTCTTGTTGATCAATCCTTCTCCCTAGCCTTCTTACTGCCACTTGTTATATAGTTTCCTGGGTTGCGCACATTTAAAGTTTCTAAATGGATAAGCCTAGGGCCTAGTGAGTTCGTGTTGCACATTCATGTCTATCACTTACTTGTAACACCCTAATTTTCAACTATTGCTTAAATGACAAAGAATTGTTCCAACATCTCCCAAGATCAATGCTGAACTTACTTATAGACTAAACTATAGCGGAAGCAAAAATAAAATAAAATAAAGTCTTCAATTGAACAACTTCGGGTGTTACTCCTTTGCGGAATTCCTCTGTCGTCTTGTTGATCAATCATTCTCCCTAGCCTTCTTACTGCCACTTGTTATATAGTTTCCTGGGTTGCGCACATTTAAAGTTTCTAAATGGGTAAGCCTAGGGCCTAGTGAGTTCGTGTTGCACATTCATATCTATCACTTAAAAAAAACAAACAGTTTTATCATATATGTTCAATAAATCATACAACAAATATATCACCCGATGACATAATTTAGGAGAACGATTAATTATCCAGAGAAAGAACCAAAGATTCAGTTCCCTTCTCTCTCCTTGAGACAACTTATCATCCATTGTACTCAAGTATTTTAAATATCCAAGGAAATGAGTATAAATCTCAATTCCCCTCCCCGCCGATCACACACATCCGTCATGCTCACGGCGATTAAACACCCCACCCGTTCCCACTAAACAAGTCCCAAAAAAAAACACACACAAAGTAGACAACAATTCCAAAATAACATTTGCACACAACGATACTTATCATAAAACATATTATCAATAAATAAATAAAAACCACATAATAAATACATGACAAACATTTATGTGCGAGAAACCACAAAACACGAAAAAAAACTCACCTTGATGCCGTTAGTCTTAACCAGATGTCGTCACGCTACCCGCAGACGTGCAGCCTACGTTTAACCAACATTTATTTTCTAAGGCTTAAGCGTATAAACATCTTATGTGTTTGTTTTGGTTCCATCACACATATGTCTCCTTCGGCCAACCAATAATTATTGCATCATATTAATTAAAATGTGCGTAACAACTTTAATAAAAATACTATCATCTTTTTCTTCATTTTCTTTTCATGTCGTCATTCTCATTTAATGAGGTTTTACCCGTAAAATATTTAATACTCAAATGTCCAAATAACTAAACCTTAAAACAAAGAATTTGTTTGAATAATAACAATAAGTAATATTAACATCAATATAAAGTAGCAAATTTAAAATAACAACCATTTATGTGATGGTTTACAAAACTAAAAGTTGACAAATTATAAAAACCGGAGGGGCTATTTTTATATCTTTTGTTATGATACACAAGTAACACATTTGTTACCTATTTGTGAAAACTAAAATTGCCAACTTATCAACAATAGTGGGACCATTTATGTAAATATCATTTTATCATTTGAAACATCAAGAAAACCGTTTCAACAAAAGATCCAGATTCTTTTCTTCTTTACCCGAACAATAAAAACGTTTTTGACCATTTTATCACACTAAAACTTAAAAACTGTTGTCAAATACAATTTATAAAACCACTGTTAATCATATCCATTTCATACTAACATATTCATATATTAAATCTTGAATAACTTATTATAAAGCATGTTTAAATTCACCATTTCTTTTACCAAAACATAACATTTGTTTTTCACCAAATTCGATTATTCCTTGGACGAAAAGAGACATAGTATTGAACCAAAATACATACTCAAATCCTATAAACCTACTCAAACAACTTAATCAAACTCAAATCGAAGAGACATACCTTAAATTCTAAAATAGCTTTGAAAACCTTCACGAACTTCAAACCCCGATTTCTCTTTTGTTTCCCCAACCTTTCTTGCACTTTTTTGTTGGCATTCCACTCTATTTCCCATGCCTTTTATAATGCCCAAGTTTGTAACCTTTCTAGTTAACCCAAAAGTCCAAATTTATGACACTAATCAAAGTGATGAGTTTTGGAATTAAAATTCCATAATTTCTCTATTTACTCCTACTTAATCACCATTATATTATTTTAATAATATAGTCAAATTATATATATTGATACATTTTTTTAGTTTGAGTTATCACAAACTTCCCCCCTTCGAAAAATTCCGTCCTCAGAATTTGAACTATAAAAACAAATAAGGGTATTTGGTCTTATTATCTCATACGTTTTCCTATGTCGTTACTTTCATTGTGCTTTATGAGTTATATCTCCACATTCATTAACTTCATGAGCAGATAATCCATTTCTCGTTGTAAACTCTTCCAAAACGATGATATAAAATTAAGGTTCTGGTCATAAATAGACAATTGAACCATCTTATCAACATACAACTTAACTAACTTTTCCGTCACGTATATTTCACCCGATGACACAGTTTAAGGGAGTATTTTATATATACAGAGAAAGAACCAATGGTCCGCTTCCCTTCCCACTTGGCACAACACGTCCGTTGTGCTCAAGCATTTAAATATCCACGAAAATGAGTATCGTCTCAATTTCCTATCTCCCGCCGGTCACACCATACCCGTTTTGTTCCCGGCTATCATACACCCATGTCCTCATTAAACGTGTCATCATATATTAGGAAAACAATTCTAACAAACTTTCCACCTCTCCTCTTCCGAGGATTCTTCCGACTCCTCTTCAGTCGACCCAATACACCGAAGGTAACATCAATCCTCATCTATTATAAATCTTACTTGGTTCCTTCCTTACATACGACTTAGTGAATAAGTGACAACGTTAATCTTCCATAATTCGTAACGATCTTACACCTTCTTTGAATTTTGGTAATCCATGCGCATATATATCGTCCCCTCTTTTTTTCGTGACGAGCACTACTAGTGCATCCGTGGTGATGTACTATGTCGAATAAAAACCTTATCAAGTAGATCTTGCAACTGCTATTAAATTCTTTCATCCTTGTTGGTTTACTCTCTCACCGTCACATTTCCTTGTTCCATCCTCAAGAATTCTTCCTCCAATTGCTTGATCGTCGTTCGAGGACAAAACATCTCTCTAAAGATTCTGGCACACTCATCCCATGACATCCTATTGATTGTATATGACACCTTAACTGTTTTTACCCTCCCCATCAATATAAAGCCTCATTTTTAAACATCGTCACGACATAAACCACATTGTACTTATTTGCACACTTATCGGAATCAAATGTTTCCTGTATCTCTATTATCCACGTAGATGATAGGATAGGATCAGTGTCCCCACGACACGTTCGTGGTTTACAAGTCATGAACGTCTTGTAACAATTACCTCATCATTTGTCGTTTACATCTTTCCATGATCGTAGTGCAACACTAGGGTCAGAAGTTGAAACGACATACCTTATCCATACCCTTCCTCTTCATCAACCCTGTTACCACCGTTCACATTCTATAGTGCATCTCAGTCCTGAACATTTACATTCGACAATATAGTTTGCATATCCTGAGCAATCTCGTCAATTAATTATTCTCGCGTAACCATATTTGTTGCACGACCTTGTCCGCAATCGTGACCTGGACCACAACCTCGATTGGAGTTAGAGCTCAGTTTCACCAATTGCGCTCGTACCGGTGCTATAATGACTCCTAGACCTCTTCCCTTACACCTACATCTACCTCGACCCTAACCGCACCAACAAATGGAAGTAGGATTTACGGTAGTCTCTAGTACTTCGTTGGGTGCAGAACCATCGGCACCAAATTGGAATGTCTTCCCGCTCTAGTGTTACCTTAGTAAGCCTCCCTGATATCCTTGAGGACATGATGCCTACTAGTAAGATATGGTCTAAATTAGTTGCTAGGTTACCTCTCGCTCCTTCCGTCTAAGCTTAAGTGTTTACGGAAACACCTAATCTGCTTAAACATGGCTCTGATACCAACTTGTAACACCCCAATTTTCAACTATTGATTAAAAGACAAAGAATTGTTCCAACATCTCCCAAGATCAATTCTGAACTTACTTATACACTAAACTATAGCGGAAGCAAAAGTAAAATAAAATAAAGTCTTCAATTGAACAACTTCGGGTGTTACGCCTTTGCGGAATTCCTCTGTCGTCTTGTTGATCAATCCTTCTCCCTAGCCTTCTTACTGCCACTTGTTATATAGTTTCCTGGGTTGCGCACATTTAAAGTTTCTAAATGGGTACGCCTAGGGCCTAGTGAGTTCGTGTTGCACATTCATATCTATCACTTAAAAAAAACAAACAGTTTTATCATATATGTTCAATAAATCATACAACAAATATATTACTCGATGACATAATTTAGGGTAACGATTAATTATCCAGAGAAAGAACCAAAGATTCATTTCCCTTCTCCTTGAGACAACTTATCATCCATTGTACTCAAGTATTTTAAATATCCAAGGAAATGAGTATAAATCTCGATTCCCATCCCCGCCGATCACACACATCCGTCATGCTCACGGCGATTAAACACCCCACCCATTCCCACTAAACAAGTCCCAAAAAAAACACACACACTGTAGACAACAATTCCAAAATAACATTTGCACACAACCATACTTATCATAAAACATATTATCAATAAATAAATAAAAACCACATAACAAACATTTATGTGCGAGCAGCCACAAAACACGAAAAAAAACTCACCTTGATGCCGTTAGTCTTAACCAGATGTCGTCACGCTACCCGCATACGTGCAGCCTACGTTTAAGCAACATTTATTTTCTAAGGCTTAAACCTATAAATATTTTATGTGTCTGTTTTGGTTCCATCACACATATGTCTCCTTCGGCCAACCAATAATTATTTCATCATATTAATTAAAATGTGCGTAACAACTTTAATAAAAATACTATCATCTTTATTTTTCATTTTCTTTTCGCGTCGTCATTCTCATTTAATGAGGTTTTACCCGTAAAATATTTAATACTCAAATGTCAAAATAACTAAACCTTAAAACAAAGAATTTGTTTTAATAATAACAATAAGTAATATTAACATCAATATAAAGTAGCAAATTTAAAATAACAACCATTTATGTGATGGTGTACAAAACTAAAAGTTGTCAAATTATAAAACCGGAGGGGCTATTTTTATATCTTTTGTTATGATACACAAGTAACACATTTGTAACCTATTTGTAAACTAAAATTGCCAACTTATCAACAATAGTGGGACCATTTATGTAAATATCATTTTATCATTTGAAACATCAAGAAAACCGTTTCAACAAAAGATGCAGATTCTTTTCTTCTTTACCCGAACAATAAAAACGTTTTTGACCATTTTATCACACTAAAACTTAAAAACTGTTGTCAAATACAATTTATAAAACCACTGTTAATCATATCCATTTCGTACTAACATATTCATATATTAAATCTTCAATAACTTATTATAAAGCATGTTTAAATTCAGCATTTCTTTTATCAAAACATAACATTTGTTTTTCACCAAATTCGATTATTCCTTGGACGAAAAGAGACATAGTATTGAACCAAAATACATACTCAAATCCTATAAAACTACTCAAACAACTTAATCAAACTCAAATCGAAGAGACATACCTTAAATTCTAATATAGCTTTGAAAACCTTCACGAACTTCAAACCCCGATTTCTCTTTTGTTTCCCCAACCTTTCTTGCACTTTTTTGTTGGCATTCCACTCTATTTCCCATGCCTTTTATAATGCCCAAGTTTGTAACCTTTCTAGTTAACCCAAAAGTCCAAATTTATGACACTAATCAAAGTGATGAGTTTTGGAATTAAAATTCCATAATTTCTCTATTTACTCCTACTTAATCACCATTATATTATTTTAATAATATAGTCAAATTATATATATTGATACATTTTTTTTAGTTTGAGTTATCACAAACTTCCCCCCTTCGAAATATTTCGTCCTTAGAATTTGAACTATAAAAACAAATAAGGGTATTTGGTCTTATTATCTCATACGTTTCCCTATGTCGTTACTTTCATTGTGCTTTATGAGTTATATCTCCACATTCATTAACTTCATGAACAGATAATCCATTTCTCGTTGTAAACTCTTCCAAAATGATGATATAAAATTAAGGTTCTGGTCATAAATAGACAATTGAACCATCTTATCAACATACAACTTAACTAACTTTTCCGTCACGTATATTTCACCCGATGACACAGTTTAAGGGAGTATTTTATATATACAGAGAAAGAACCAATGGTCCGCTTCCCTTCCCACTTGGCACAACCCGTCCGTTGTGCTCAAGCATTTAAATATCCACGGAAATGAGTATCTTCTCAATTTCCTATCTCCCGCCGGTCACACCATACCCGTTTTGTTCCCGGCTATCATACACCCATGTCCTCATTAAACGTGTCATCATATATTAGGAAAACAATTCTAACAAACTTTCCACCTCTCCTCTACCGAGGATTCTTCCGACTCCTCTTCAGTCGACCCAATACACCGAAGGTAACATCAATCCTCATCTATTATAAATCTTACTTGGTTCCTTCCTTACATACGACTTAGTGAATAAGTGACAACGTTAATCTTCCATAATTCGTAACGATCTTACACCTTCTTTGAATTTTGGTAATCCATGCGCATATATATCGTCCCCTCTTTTTTTCGTGACGAGCACTACTAGTGCATCCGTGGTGATGTACTATGTCGAATAAAAACCTTATCAAGTAGATCTTGCAACTGCTATTAAATTCTTTCATCCTTGTTGGTTTACTCTCTCACCGTCACATTTCCTTGTTCCATCCTCAAGAATTCTTCCTCCAATTGCTTGATCGTTGTTCGAGGACAAAACATCTCTCTAAAGATTCTGGCACACTCATCCCATGACATCCTATTTATTGTATATGACACCTTAACTGTTTTTACCCTCCCCATCAATATAAAGCCTCATTTTTAAACATCATCACGACATAAACCACATTGTACTTATTTGCACACTTATCGGAATCAAATGTTTCCTGTATCTCTATTTTCCACGTAGATGATAGGATAGGATCAGTGTCCCCATGACACGTTCGTGGTTTACAAGTCATGAACGTCTTGTAACAATTACCTCATCATTTGTCGTTTACATCTTTCCGTGATCGTAGTGCAACACTAGGGTCAGAAGTTGAAACGACACACCTTATCCATAGCCTTCCTCTTCATCAACCCTGTTACCATCGTTCACATTCTATAGTGCATCTCAGTCCTGAACATTTACATTCGACAATATAGTTTGCATATCTTGAGCAATCTCTTCAATTAATTATTCTCGCGTAACCATATTTGTTGCACGACCTTGTCCGCAATCGTGACCTGGACCACAACCTCGATTGGAGTTAGAGCTCAGTTTCACCAATTGTGCTCGTACCGGTGCTATAATGACTCCTAGACCTCTTCCCTTACACCTACCTCTACCTCGACCCTAACCGCACCAACAAATGGAAGTAGGATTTACGGGAGTCTCTAGTACTTCGTTGGGTGCAGAAACATCGACTCCAAATTGGAATGTCTTCCCGCTCTAGTGTTACCTTAGTAAGCCTCCCTGATATCCTTGAGGACATGATGCCTACTAGTAAGATATGGTTTAAATTAGTTGCTAGGTTACCTCTCGCTCCTTCCGTCTAAGCTTAAGTGTTTACGGAAACACCTAATCTGCTTAAACATGGCTCTGATACCAACCTGTCACACCCCAATTTTCAACTATTGATTAAATGACAAAGAATTGTTCCAACATCTCCCAAGATCAATTCTGAACTTACTTATAGACTAAACTATTGCGGAAGCAAAAATAAAATAAAATAAAGTCTTCAATTGAACAACTTCGGGTGTTACGCCTTTGGGGAATTCCTCTATCGTCTTGTTGATCAGTCCTTCTCCCTAGCCTTCTTACTGCCACTTGTGATATAGTTTCCTGGGTTGCGCACATTTAAAGTTTCTAAATGGGTAAGCCTAGGGCCTAGTGAGTTCGTGTTGCACATTCATGTCTATCACTTACTTGTAACACCCCAATTTTCAACTATTGATTAAATGACAAAGAATTGTTCCAACGTCTCCCAAGATCAATTCTGAACTTACTTATAGACTAAACTATAGCGGAAGCAAAAATAAAATAAAATAAAGTCTTCAATTGAACAACTTCGGGTGTTACGCCTTTGCGGAATTCCTCTGTCGTCTTGTTGATCAATCCTTCTCCCTAGCCTTCTTACTGCCACTTGTTATATAGTTTCCTGGGTTGCGCACATTTAAAGTTTCTAAATGGGTAAGCCTAGGGCCTAGTGAGTTCGTGTTGCACATTCATGTCTATCACTTAAAAAAACAAGAAGTTTTATCATATATGTTCAATAAATGATACAACAAATATATCACCCGATGACATAATTTAGGGGAACGATTAATTATCCAGAGAAAGAACCAAAGATTCATTTCCCTTCTCCTTGAGACAACTTATCATCCATTGTACTCAAGTATTTTAAATATCCAAGGAAATGAGTATAAATCTCAATTCCCATCCCCGCCGATCACACACATCCATCATGCTCACGGCGATTAAACCCCCCACCCGTTCCCACTAAACAAGTCCCAAAAAAACACACACACACAGTAGACAACAATTCCAAAATAACATTTTCACACAACCATACTTATCGTAAAACATGTTATCAATAAATAAATAAAAACCACATAATAAACACATGACAAACATTTATGTGCGAGCAACCACAAAACACGAAAAAAAACTCACCTTGATGCCGTTAGTGTTAACCAGATGTCGTCACGCTACCCGCAGACGTGCAGCCTACGTTTAACCAACATTTATTTTCTAAGGCTTAAACCTATAAACATCTTATGTGTTTGTTTTGGTTCCATCACACATATGTCTCCTTCGGCCAATCAATAATTATTTCATCATATTAATTAAAATGTGCGTAACAACTTTAATAAAAATACTATAATCTTTTTCTTCATTTTCTTTGCATGTCGTCATTCTCATTTAATGAGGTTTTACCCGTAAAATATTTAATACTCAAATGTCAAAATAACTAAACCTTAAAACAAAGAATTTGTTTGAATAATAACAATAAGTTATATTAACATCAATATAAAGTAGCAAATTTAAAATAACAACCATTTATGTGATGGTGTACAAAACTAAAAATTGTCAAATTATAAAAACTGGAGGGGCTATTTTTATATCTTTTGTTATGATACACAAGTAACACATTTGTTACCTATTTGTGAAAACTAAAATTACCAACTTATCAACAATAGTGGGACCATTTATGTAAATATCATTTTATCATTTGAAACATCAAGAAAACCGTTTCAACAAAAGATCCAGATTCTTTTCTTCTTTACCCGAACAATAAAAACGTTTTTGACCATTTTATCACACTAAAACTTAAAAACTGTTGTCAAATACAATTTATAAAACCACTGTTAATCATCTCCATTTCATACTAACATATTCATATATTAAATCTTGAATAACTTATTATAAAGCATGTTTAAATTCACCATTTCTTTTACCAAAACATAACATTTGTTTTTCACCAAATTCGATTATTCCTTGGACGAAAAGAGACATGGTATTGAACCAAAATACATACTCAAATCCTATAAACCTACTCAAACAACTTAATCAAACTCAAATCGAAGAGACATACCTTAAATTCTAAAATAGCTTTGAAAACCTTCACGAACTTCAAACCCCAATTTCTCTTTTGTTTCCCCAACCTTTCTTGCACTTTTTTTTTGGCATTACACTCTATTTCCCATGCCTTTTATAATGCCCAAGTTTGTAACCTTTCTAGTTAACCCAAAAGTCCAAATTTATGACACTAATCAAAGTGATGAGTTTTGGAATTAAAATTCCATAATTTCTCTATTTACTCCTACTTAATCACCATTATATTATTTTAATAATATAGTCAAATTATATATATTGATACATTTTTTTAAGTTTGAGTTATCACAAGCTTCCCCCCTTCGAAAAATTCCATCCTCAGAATTTGAACTATAAAAACAAATAAGGGTATTTGGTCTTATTATCTCATACGTTTCCCTATGTCGTTACTTTCATTGTGCTTTATGAGTTATATCTCCACATTCATTAACTTCATGAACAGATAATCCATTTCTCATTGTAAACTCTTCCAAAACGATGATATAAAATTAAGGTTCTGGTCATAAATAGACAATTGAACCATCTTATCAACATACAACTTAACTAACTTTTCCGTCACATATATTTCACCCGATGACATAGTTTAAGGGAGTATTTTATATATACAGAGAAAGAACCAATGGTCAGCTTCCCTTCCCACTTGGCACAACCCGTCCGTTGTGCTCAAGCATTTAACTATCCACGGAAATGAGTATCGTATCAATTTCCTATCTCCCGCCGGTCACACCATACCCGTTTTGTTCCCGGCTATCATACACCCATGTCCTCCTTAAACGTGTGATCATATATTAGGAAAACAATTCTAACAAACTTTCCACCTCTCCTCTACCGAGGATTCTTCCGACTCCTCTTCAGTCGACCCAATACACCGAAGGTAACATCAATCCTCATCTATTATAAATCTTACTTGGTTCCTTCCTTACATACGACTTAGTGAATAAGTGACAACGTTAATCTTCCATAATTCGTAACGATCTTACACCTTCTTTGAATTTTGGTAATCCATGCGCATATATATCGTCCCCTCTTTTTTGTCGTGACGAGCACTACTAGTGCATCCGTGGTGATGTACTATGTCAAATAAAAACCTTATCAAGCAGATCTTGCAACTGCTATTAAATTCTTTCATCCTTGTTGGTTTACTCTCTTACTGTCACATTTCCTTGTTCCATCCTCAAGAATTCTTCCTCCAATTGCTTGATCGTCGTTCGAGGACAAAACATCTCTCTAAAGATTCTGGCACACTCATCCCATGACATCCTATTGATTGTATATGACACCTTAACTGTTTTTACCCTCCCCATCAATATAAAGCCTCATTTTTAAACATCGTCACGACATGAACCACATTGTACTTATTTGCACACTTATCGGAATCAAATGTTTCCTGTATCTCTATTATCCACGCAGATGATAGGATAGGATCAGTGTCCCCACGACACGTTCGTGGTTTACAAGTCATGAACGTCTTGTAACAATTACCTCATCATTTGTCGTTTACATCTTTCCGTCATCGTATTGCAACACTAGGGTCAGAAGTTGAAACGACATACCTTATCCATAGCCTTCCTCTTCATCAAACCTGTTACCACCGTTCACATTCTATAGTGCATCTCAGTCCTGAACATTTACATTCGACAATATAGTTTGCATATCCTGAGCAATCTCGTCAATTAATTATTCTCGTGTAACCATATTTGTTGCACGACCTTGTCCGCAATCGTGACCTGGACCACAACCTCGATTGGAGTTAGAGCTCAGTTTCACCAATTGTGCTCGTACCAGTGCTATAATGACTCCTAAACCTCTTCCCTTACACCTACCTCTACCTCGACACTAACCGCACCAACATATGGAAGTAGGATTTACGGGAGTCTCTAGTACTTCGTTGGGTGCAGAAACATCGACTCCAAATTGGAATGTCTTCCCGCTCTAGTGTTACCTTAGTAAGCCTCCCTGATATCCTTGAGGACATGATGCCTACTAGTAAGATATGGTCTAAATTAGTTGCTAGGTTACCTCTCGCTCCTTCCGTCTAAGCTTAAGTGTTTACGGAAACACCTAATCTGCTTAAACATGGCTCTGATACCAACTTGTAACACCCCAATTTTCAACTATTAATTAAATGACAAAGAATTGTTCCAACATCTCCCAAGATCAATTCTGAACTTACTTATAGACTAAACTATAGCGGAATCAAAAATAAAATAAAATAAAGTCTTCAATTGAACAACTTCGGGTGTTACGCCTTTGCGGAATTCCTCTGTCGTCTTGTTGATCAATCCTTCTCCCTAGCCTTCTTACTGCCACTTGTTATATAGTTTCCTGGGTTGCGCACATTTAAAGTTTCTAAATGGGTAAGCCTATGGCCTAGTGAGTTCGTGTTGCACATTCATGTCTATCACTTACTTGTAACACCCCAATTTTCAACTATTGATTAAATGACAAAGAATTGTTCCAACGTCTCCCAAGATCAATTCTGAACTTACTTATAGACTAAACTATAGCGGAAGCAAAAATAAAATAAAATAAAGTCTTCAATTGAACAACTTCAGGTGTTACGCCTTTGCGGAATTCCTCTGTCGTCTTGTTGATCAATCCTTCTCCCTAGCCTTCTTACTGCCACTTGTTATACAGTTTCCTGGGTTGCGCACATTTAAAGTTTCTAAATGGGTAAGCCTAAAGCCCAGTGAGTTCGTGTTGCACATTCATGTCTATCACTTACTTGTAACACCCCAATTTTCAACTATTGGTTAAATGACAAAGAATTGTTCCAACATCTCCCAAGATCAATTCTGAACTTACTTATAGACTAAACTATAGCGGAAGCAAAAATAAAATAAAATAAAGTCTTTAATTGAACAACTTCGGGTGTTACGCCTTTGCAGAATTCCTCTGTCGTCTTGTTGATCAATCCTTCTCCCTAGCCTTCTTACTGCCACTTGTTATATAGTTTCCTGGGTTGCGCACATTTAAAGTTTCTAAATGGGTAAGCCTAGGGCCTAGTGAGTTCGTGTTGCACATTCATGTCTATCACTTAAAAAAACAAGAAGTTTTATCATATATGTTCAATAAATGATACAACAAATATATCACCAGATGACATAATTTAGGGGAACGATTAATTATCCAGAGAAAGAACCAAAGATTCATTTCCCTTCTCCTTGAGACAACTTATCATCCATTGTACTCAAGTATTTTAAATATCCAAGGAAATGAGTATAAATCTCAATTCCCATCCCCGCCGATCACACACATCCGTCATGCTCACGGCGATTAAACCCCCCACCCGTTCCCACTAAACAAGTCCCAAAAAACACACACACACACAGTAGACAACAATTGCAAAATAACATTTTCACACAACCATACTTATCATAAAACATATTATCAATAAATAAATAAAAACCACATAATAAACACATGACAAACATTTATGTGCGAGCAACCACAAAACACGAAAAAAACTCACCTTGATGCCGTTAGTGTTAACCAGATGTCGTCACGCTACCCGCAGACGTGCAGCCTACGTTTAACCAACATTTATTTTCTAAGGCTTAAAACTATAAACATCTTATGTGTTTGTTTTGGTTCCATCACACATATGTCTCCTTCGGCCAATCAATAATTATTTCATCATATTAATTAAAATGTGCGTAACAACTTTAATAAAAATACTATAATCTTTTTCTTCATTTTCTTTTCATGTCGTCATTCTCATTTAATGAGGTTTTACCCGTAAAATATTTAATACTCAAATGTCAAAATAACTAAACCTTAAAACAAAGAATTTTTTTGAATAATAACAATAAGTAATATTAACATCAATATAAAGTAGCAAATTTAAAATAACAACCATTTATGTGATGGTGTACAAAACTAAAAATTGTCAAATTATAAAAATTGGAGGGGCTATTTTTATATCTTTTGTTATGATACACAAGTAACACATTTGTTACCTATTTGTGAAAACTAAAATTACCAACTTATCAACAATAGTGGGACCATTTATGTAAATATCATTATATCATTTGAAACATCAAGAAAACCGTTTCAACAAAAGATCCAGATTCTTTTCTTCTTTACCCGAACAATAAAAATGTTTTTGACCATTTTATCACACTAAAACTTAAAAACTGTTGTCAAATACAATTTACAAAACCACTGTTAATCATCTCCATTTCATACTAACATATTCATATATTAAATCTTGAATAACTTATTATAAAACATGTTTAAATTCACCATTTCTTTTACCAAAACATAACATTTGTTTTTCACCAAATTCGATTATTCCTTGGACGAAAAGAGACATGGTATTGAACCAAAATACATACTCAAATCCTATAAACCTACTCAAACAACTTAATCAAACTCAAATCGAAGAGACATACCTTAAATTCTAAAATAGCTTTGAAAACCTTCACGAACTTCAAACCCCGATTTCTCTTTTGTTTCCCCAACCTTTCTTTCACTTTTTTGTTGGCATTACACTCTATTTCCCATGCCTTTTATAATGCCCAAGTTTGTAACCTTTCTAGTTAACCCAAAAGTCCAAATTTATGACACTAATCAAAGTGATGAGTTTTGGAATTAAAATTCCATAATTTCTCTATTTACTCCTACTTAATCACCATTATATTATTTTAATAATATAGTCAAATTATATATATTGAAACATTTTTTTTAGTTTGAGTTATCACAAACTTCCCCCCTTCGAAAAATTCCGTCCTCAGAATTTGAACTATAAAAACAAATAAGGGTATTTGGTCTTATTATCTCATACGTTTCCCTATGTCGTTACTTTCATTGTGCTTTATGAGTTATATCTCCACATTCATTAACTTCATGAACAGATAATCCATTTCTCGTTGTAAACTCTTCCAAAACAATGATATAAAATTAAGGTTCTGGTCATAAATAGACAATTGAACCATCTTATCAACATACAACTTAACTAACTTTTCCGTCACGTATATTTCACCCGATGACACAGTTTAAGGGAGTATTTTATATATACAGAGAAAGAACCAATGGTCCGCTTCCCTTCCCACTTTGCACAACCCGTCCGTTGTGCTCAAGCATTTAAATATCCACGGAAATGAGTATCGTCTCAATTTCCTATCTCCCGCCGGTCACACCACACCCGTTTTGTTCCCGGCTATCATACACACATGTCCTCATTAAACGTGTCATCATATATTAGGAAAACAATTCTAACAAACTTTCCACCTCTCCTCTACCGAGGATTCTTCCGACTCCTCTTCAGTCGACCCAATACACCGAAGGTAACATCAATCCTCATCTATTATAAATCTTACTTGGTTCCTTCCTTACATACGACTTAGTGAATAAGTGACAACGTTAATCTTCCATAATTCGTAACGATCTTACACCTTCTTTGAATTTTGGTAATCCATGCGCATATATATCGTCCCCTCTTTTTTTCGTGACGAGCACTACTAGTGCATCCGTGGTGATGTACTATGTCGAATAAAAACCTTATCAAGTAGATCTTGCAACTGCTATTAAATTCTTTCATCCTTGTTGGTTTACTCTCTCACCGTCACATTTCCTTGTTCCATCCTCAAGAATTCTTCCTCCAATTGCTTGATCGTCGTTCGAGGACAAAACATCTCTCTAAAGATTCTGGCACACTCATCCCATGACATCCTATTGATTGTATATGACACCTTAACTGTTTTTACCCTCCCCATCAATATAAAGCCTCATTTTTAAACATCGTCACGACATAAACCACATTGTACTTATTTGCACACTTATCGGAATCAAATGTTTCCTGTATCTCTATTATCCACGTAGATGATAGGATAGGATCAGTGTCCCCACGACACGTTCGTGGTTTACAAGTCATGAACGTCTTGTAACAATTACCTCATCATTTGTCGTTTACATCTTTCCGTGATCGTAGTGCAACACTAGGGTCAGAAGTTGAAACGACATACCTTATCCATAGCCTTCCTCTTCATCAACCCTGTTACCACCGTTCACATTCTATAGTGCATCTCAGTCCTGAACATTTACATTTGACAATATATTTCGCATATCCTGAGCAATTTCGTCAGTTAATTATTCTCGCGTAACCATATTTGTTGCACGACCTTGTCCGCAATCGTGACCTTGACCACAACCTCGATTGGAGTTAGAGCTCAGTTTCACCAATTGTGCTCGTATCGGTGCTATAATGACTCCTAGACCTCTTCCCTTACACCTACCTCTACCTCGACCCTAACCGCACCAACAAATGGAAGTAGGATTTACGGGAGTCTCTACTACTTCGTTGGGTGTAGAAACATCGGCTCCAAATTGGAATGTCTTCCCGCTCTAGTGTTACCTTAGTAAGCCTCCCTGATATCCTTGAGGACATGATGCCTACTAGTAAGATATGGTCTAAATTAGTTGCTAGGTTACCTCTCGCTCCTTCCGTCTAAGCTTAAGTGTTTACGGAAACACCTAATCTGCTTAAACATGGCTCTGATACCAACTTGTAACACCCCAATTTTCAACTATTGATTAAATGACAAAGAATTGTTCCAACATCTCCCAAGATCAATTCTGAACTTACTTATAGACTAAACTATAGCGGAATCAAAAATAAAATAAAATAAAGTCTTCAATTGAACAACTTCGGGTGTTACGCCTTTGCGGAATTCCTCTGTCGTCTTGTTGATCAATCCTTCTCCCTAGCCTTCTTACTGCCACTTGTTATATAGTTTCCTGGGTTGCGCACATTTAAAGTTTCTAAATGGGTAAGCCTAGGGCCTAGTGAGTTCGTGTTGCACATTCATGTCTATCACTTACTTGTAACACCCCAATTTTCAACTATTGATTAAATGACAAAGAATTGTTCCAACGTCTCCCAAGATCAATTCTGAACTTACTTATAGACTAAACTATAGCGGAAGCAAAAATAAAATAAAATAAAGTCTTCAATTGAACAACTTCGGGTGTTACGCCTTTGCGGAATTCCTCTGTCGTCTTGTTGATCAATCCTTCTCCCTAGCCTTCTTACTGCCACTTGTTATACAGTTTCCTGGGTTGCGCACATTTAAAGTTTCTAAATGGGTAAGCCTAAGGCCTAGTGAGTTCGTGTTGCACATTCATGTCTATCACTTACTTGTAACACCCCAATTTTCAACTATTGGTTAAATGACAAAGAATTGTTCCAACATCTCCCAAGATCAATTCTGAACTTACTTATAGACTAAACTATAGCGGAAGCAAAAATAAAATAAAATAAAGTCTTTAATTGAACAACTTCGGGTGTTACGGCTTTGCGGAATTCCTCTGTCGTCTTGTTGATCAATCCTTCTCCTTAGCCTTCTTACTGCCACTTGTTATATAGTTTCCTGGGTTGCGCACATTTAAAGTTTCTAAAAGGGTAAGCCTAGGGCCTAGTGAGTTCGTGTTGCACATTCATGTCTATCACTTAAAAAAACAAACAGTTTTATCATATATGTTCAATAAATCATACAACAAATATATCACCAGATGACATAATTTAGGGGAACGATTAATTATCCAGAGAAAGAACCAAAGATTCATTTCCCTTCTCCTTGAGACAACTTATCATCCATTGTACTCAAGTATTTTAAATATCCAAGGAAATGAGTATAAATCTCAATTCCCATCCCCGCCGATCACACACATCCGTCATGCTCACGGCGATTAAACCCCCCACCCGTTCCCACTAAACAAGTCCCAAAAAAAACACACACACACAGTAGACAACAATTCCAAAATAACATTTTCACACAACCATACTTATCATAAAACATATTATCAATAAATAAATAAAAACCACATAATAAACACATGACAAACATTTATGTGCGAGCAACCACAAAACACGAAAAAAAACTCACCTTGATGCCGTTAGTGTTAACCAGATGTCGTCACGCTACCCGCAGACGTGCAGCCTACGTTTAACCAACATTTATTTTCTAAGGCTTAAAACTATAAACATCTTACGTGTTTGTTTTGGTTCCATCACACATATGTCTCCTTCGGCCAATCAATAATTATTTCATCATATTAATTAAAATGTGCGTAACAACTTTAATAAAAATACTATAATCTTTTTCTTCATTTTCTTTTCATGTCTTCATTCTCATTTAATGAGGTTTTACCCGTAAAATATTTAATACTCAAATGTCAAAATAACTAAACCTTAAAACAAAGAATTTTTTTGAATAATAACAATAAGTAATATTAACATCAATATAAAGTAGCAAATTTAAAGTAACAACCATTTATGTGATGGTGTACAAAACTAAAAATTGTCAAATTATAAAAATTGGAGGGGCTATTTTTATATCTTTTGTTATGATACACAAGTAACACATTTGTTACCTATTTGTGAAAACTAAAATTACCAACTTATCAACAATAGTGGGACCATTTATGTAAATATCATTATATCATTTGAAACATCAAGAAAACCGTTTCAACAAAAGATCCAGATTCTTTTCTTCTTTACCCGAACAATAAAAACGTTTTTGACCATTTTATCACACTAAAACTTAAAAACTATTGTCAAATACAATTTATAAATCCACTGTTAATCATCTCCATTTCATACTAACATATTCATATATTAAATCTTGAATAACTTATTATAAAACATGTTTAAATTCACCATTTCTTTTACCAAAACATAACATTTGTTTTTCACCAAATTCGATTATTCCTTGGACGAAAAGAGACATGGTATTGAACCAAAATACATACTCAAATCCTATAAACCTACTCAAACAACTTAATCAAACTCAAATCGAAGAGACATACCTTAAATTCTAAAATAGCTTTGAAAACCTTCACGAACTTCAAACCCCGATTTCTCTTTTGTTTCCCCAACCTTTCTTTCACTTTTTTGTTGGCATTACACTCTATTTCCCATGCCTTTTATAGTGCCCAAGTTTGTAACCTTTCTAGTTAACCCAAAAGTCCAAATTTATGACACTAATCAAAGTGATGAGTTTTGGAATTAAAATTCCATAATTTCTCTATTTACTCCTACTTAATCACCATTATATTATTTTAATAATATAGTCAAATTATATATATTGATACATTTTTTTTAGTTTGAGTTATCACAAACTTCCCCCCTTCGAAAAATTCCGTCCTCAGAATTTGAACTATAAAAACAAATAAGGGTATTTGGTCTTATTATCTCATACGTTTCCCTATGTCGTTACTTTCATTGTGCTTTATGAGTTATATCTCCACATTCATTAACTTCATGAACAGATAATCCATTTCTCGTTGTAAACTCTTCCAAAACGATGATATAAAATTAAGGTTCTGGTCATAAATAGACAATTGAACCATCTTATCAACATACAACTTAACTAACTTTTCCGTCACGTATATTTCACCCGATGACACAGTTTAAGGGAGTATTTTATATATACAGAGAAAGAACCAATGGTCCGCTTCCCTTCCCACTTGGCACAACCCGTCCGTTGTGCTCAAGCATTTAAATATCCACGGAAATGAGTATCGTCTCAATTTCCTATCTCCCGCCGGTCACACCACACCCGTTTTGTTCCCGGCTATCATACACACATGTCCTCATTAAACGTGTCATCATATATTAGGAAAACAATTCTAACAAACTTTACACCTCTCCTCTACCGAGGATTCTTCCGACTCCTCTTCAGTCGACCCAATACACCGAAGGTAACATCAATCCTCATCTATTATAAATCTTACTTGGTTCCTTCCTTACATACGACTTAGTGAATAAGTGACAACGTTAATCTTCCATAATTCGTAACGATCTTACACCTTCTTTGAATTTTGGTAATCCATGCGCATATATATCGTGTCCTCTTTTTTTCGTGACGAGCACTACTAGTGCATCCGTGGTGATGTACTATGTCGAATAAAAACCTTATCAAGTAGCTCTTGCAACTGCTATTAAATTCTTTCATCCTTGTTGGTTTACTCTCTCACCGTCACATTTCCTTGTTCCATCCTCAAGAATTCTTCCTCCAATTGCTTGATCGTCGTTCGAGGACAAAACATCTCTCTAAAGATTCTGGCACACTCATCCCATGACATCCTATTGATTGTATATGACACCTTAACTGTTTTTACCCTCCCCATCAATATAAAGCCTCATTTTTAAACATCGTCACGACATAAACCACATTGTACTTATTTGCACACTTATCGGAATCAAATGTTTCCTGTATCTCTATTATCCACGTAGATGATAGGATAGGATCAGTGTCCCCACGACACGTTCGTGGTTTACAAGTCATGAACGTCTTGTAACAATTACCTCATCATTTGTCGTTTACATCTTTCCGTGATCGTAGTGCAACACTAGGGTCAGAAGTTGAAACGACATACCTTATCCATAGCCTTCCTCTTCATCAACCCTGTTACCACCGTTCACATTCTATAGTGCATCTCAGTCCTGAACATTTACATTCGACAATATATTTCGCATATCCTGAGCAATCTCGTCAGTTAATTATTCTCGCGTAACCATATTTGTTGCACGACCTTGTCCGCAATCGTGACCTGGACCACAACCTCGATTGGAGTTAGAGCTCAGTTTCACCAATTGTGCTCGTATCGGTGCTATAATGACTCCTAGACCTCTTCCCTTACACCTACCTCTACCTCGACCCTAACCGCACCAACAAATGGAAGTAGGATTTACGGGAGTCTCTACTACTTCGTTGGGTGTAGAAACATCGGCTCCAAATTGGAATGTCTTCCCGCTCTAGTGTTACCTTAGTAAGCCTCCCTGATATCCTTGAGGACATGATGCCTACTAGTAAGATATGGTCTAAATTAGTTGCTAGGTTACCTCTCGCTCCTTCCATCTAAGCTTAAGTGTTTACGGAAACACCTAATCTGCTTAAACATGGCTCTGATACCAACTTGTAACACCCCAATTTTCAACTATTGATTAAATGACAAAGAATTGTTCCAACATCTCCCAAGATCAATTCTGAACTTACTTATAGACTAAACTATAGCGGAATCAAAAATAAAATAAAATAAAGTCTTCAATTGAACAACTTCGGGTGTTACGCCTTTGCGGAATTCCTCTGTCGTCTTGTTGATCAATCCTTCTCCCTAGCCTTCTTACTGCCACTTGTTATATAGTTTCCTGGGTTGCGCACATTTAAAGTTTCTAAATGGGTAAGCCTAGGGCCTAGTGAGTTCGTGTTGCACATTCATGTCTATCACTTACTTGTAACACCCCAATTTTCAACTATTGATTAAATGACAAAGAATTGTTCCAACGTCTCCCAAGATCAATTCTGAACTTACTTATAGACTAAACTATAGCGGAAGCAAAAATAAAATAAAATAAAGTCTTCAATTGAACAACTTCGGGTGTTACGCCTTTGCGGAATTCCTCTGTCGTCTTGTTGATCAATCCTTCTCCCTAGCCTTCTTACTGCCACTTGTTATACAGTTTCCTGGGTTGCGCACATTTAAAGTTTCTAAATGGGTAAGCCTAAGGCCTAGTGAGTTCGTGTTGCACATTCATGTCTATCACTTACTTGTAACACCCCAATTTTCAACTATTGGTTAAATGACAAAGAATTGTTCCAACATCTCCCAAGATCAATTCTGAACTTACTTATAGACTAAACTATAGCGGAAGCAAAAATAAAATAAAATAAAGTCTTTAATTGAACAACTTCGGGTGTTACGGCTTTGCGGAATTCCTCTGTCGTCTTGTTGATCAATCCTTCTCCTTAGCCTTCTTACTGCCACTTGTTATATAGTTTCCTGGGTTGCGCACATTTAAAGTTTCTAAAAGGGTAAGCCTAGGGCCTAGTGAGTTCGTGTTGCACATTCATGTCTATCACTTAAAAAAACAAACAGTTTTATCATATATGTTCAATAAATCATACAACAAATATATCACCAGATGACATAATTTAGGGGAACGATTAATTATCCAGAGAAAGAACCAAAGATTCATTTCCCTTCTCCTTGAGACAACTTATCATCCATTGTACTCAAGTATTTTAAATATCCAAGGAAATGAGTATAAATCTCAATTCCCATCCCCGCCGATCACACACATCCGTCATGCTCACGGCGATTAAACCCCCCACCCGTTCCCACTAAACAAGTCCCAAAAAAAACACACACACACAGTAGACAACAATTCCAAAATAACATTTTCACACAACCATACTTATCATAAAACATATTATCAATAAATAAATAAAAACCACATAATAAACACATGACAAACATTTATGTGCGAGCAACCACAAAACACGAAAAAAAACTCACCTTGATGCCGTTAGTGTTAACCAGATGTCGTCACGCTACCCGCAGACGTGCAGCCTACGTTTAACCAACATTTATTTTCTAAGGCTTAAAACTATAAACATCTTATGTGTTTGTTTTGGTTCCATCACACATATGTCTCCTTCGGCCAATCAATAATTATTTCATCATATTAATTAAAATGTGCGTAACAACTTTAATAAAAATACTATAATCTTTTTCTTCATTTTCTTTTCATGTCTTCATTCTCATTTAATGAGGTTTTACCCGTAAAATATTTAATACTCAAATGTCAAAATAACTAAACCTTAAAACAAAGAATTTTTTTGAATAATAACAATAAGTAATATTAACATCAATATAAAGTAGCAAATTTAAAATAACAACCATTTATGTGATGGTGTACAAAACTAAAAATTGTCAAATTATAAAAATTGGAGGGGCTATTTTTATATCTTTTGTTATGATACACAAGTAACACATTTGTTACCTATTTGTGAAAACTAAAATTACCAACTTATCAACAATAGTGGGACCATTTATGTAAATATCATTATATCATTTGAAACATCAAGAAAACCGTTTCAACAAAAGATCCAGATTCTTTTCTTCTTTACCCGAACAATAAAAACGTTTTTGACCATTTTATCACACTAAAACTTAAAAACTATTGTCAAATACAATTTATAAAACCACTGTTAATCATCTCCATTTCATACTAACATATTCATATATTAAATCTTGAATAACTTATTATAAAACATGTTTAAATTCACCATTTCTTTTACCAAAACATAACATTTGTTTTTCACCAAATTCGATTATTCCTTGGACGAAAAGAGACATGGTATTGAACCAAAATACATACTCAAATCCTATAAACCTACTCAAACAACTTAATCAAACTCAAATCGAAGAGACATACCTTAAATTCTAAAATAGCTTTGAAAACCTTCACGAACTTCAAACCCCGATTTCTCTTTTGTTTCCCCAACCTTTCTTTCACTTTTTTGTTGGCATTACACTCTATTTCCCATGCCTTTTATAATGCCCAAGTTTGTAACCTTTCTAGTTAACCCAAAAGTCCAAATTTATGACACTAATCAAAGTGATGAGTTTTGGAATTAAAATTCCATAATTTCTCTATTTACTCCTACTTAATCACCATTATATTATTTTAATAATATAGTCAAATTATATATATTGATACATTTTTTTTAGTTTGAGTTATCACAAACTTCCCCCCTTCGAAAAATTCCGTCCTCAGAATTTGAACTATAAAAACAAATAAGGGTATTTGGTCTTATTATCTCATACGTTTCCCTATGTCGTTACTTTCATTGTGCTTTATGAGTTATATCTCCACATTCATTAACTTCATGAACAGATAATCCATTTCTCGTTGTAAACTCTTCCAAAACGATGATATAAAATTAAGGTTCTGGTCATAAATAGACAATTGAACCATCTTATCAACATACAACTTAACTAACTTTTCCGTCACGTATATTTCACCCGATGACACAGTTTAAGGGAGTATTTTATATATACAGAGAAAGAACCAATGGTCCGCTTCCCTTCCCACTTGGCACAACCCGTCCGTTGTGCTCAAGCATTTAAATATCCACGGAAATGAGTATCGTCTCAATTTCCTATCTCCCGCCGGTCACACCACACCCGTTTTGTTCCCGGCTATCATACACACATGTCCTCATTAAACGTGTCATCATATATTAGGAAAACAATTCTAACAAACTTTCCACCTCTCCTCTACCGAGGATTCTTCCGACTCCTCTTCAGTCGACCCAATACACCGAAGGTAACATCAATCCTCATCTATTATAAATCTTACTTGGTTCCTTCCTTACATACGACTTAGTGAATAAGTGACAACGTTAATCTTCCATAATTCGTAACGATCTTACACCTTCTTTGAATTTTGGTAATCCATGCGCATATATATCGTCCCCTCTTTTTTTCGTGACGAGCACTACTAGTGCATCCGTGGTGATGTACTATGTCGAATAAAAACCTTATCAAGTAGATCTTGCAACTGCTATTAAATTCTTTCATCCTTGTTGGTTTACTCTCTCACCGTCACATTTCCTTGTTCCATCCTCAAGAATTCTTCCTCCAATTGCTTGATCGTCGTTCGAGGACAAAACATCTCTCTAAAGATTCTGGCACACTCATCCCATGACATCCTATTGATTGTATATGACACCTTAACTGTTTTTACCCTCCCCATCAATATAAAGCCTCATTTTTAAACATCGTCACGACATAAACCACATTGTACTTATTTGCACACTTATCGGAATCAAATGTTTCCTGTATCTCTATTATCCACGTAGATGATAGGATAGGATCAGTGTCCCCACGACACGTTCGTGGTTTACAAGTCATGAACGTCTTGTAACAATTACCTCATCATTTGTCGTTTACATCTTTCCGTGATCGTAGTGCAACACTAGGGTCAGAAGTTGAAACGACATACCTTATCCATAGCCTTCCTCTTCATCAACCCTGTTACCACCGTTCACATTCTATAGTGCATCTCAGTCCTGAACATTTACATTCGACAATATATTTCGCATATCCTGAGCAATCTCGTCAATTAATTATTCTCGCGTAACCATATTTGTTGCACGACCTTGTCCGCAATCGTGACATGGACCACAACCTCGATTGGAGTTAGAGCTCAGTTTCACCAATTGTGCTCGTACCGGTGCTATAATGACTCCTAGACCTCTTCCCTTACACCTACCTCTACCTCGACCCTAACCGCACCAACAAATGGAAGTAGGATTTACGGGAGTCTCTAGTACTTCGTTGGGTGTAGAAACATCGGCTCCAAATTGGAATGTCTTCCCGCTCTAGTGTTACCTTAGTAAGCCTCCCTGATATCCTTGAGGACATGATGCCTACTAGTAAGATATGGTCTAAATTAGTTGCTAGGTTACCTCTCGCTCCTTCCGTCTAAGCTTAAGTGTTTACGGAAACACCTAATCTGCTTAAACATGGCTCTGATACCAACTTGTAACACCCTAATTTTCAACTATTGACTAAATGACAAAGAATTGTTCCAACATCTCCCAAGATCAATTCTGAACTTACTTATAGACTAAATTATAGCGGAATCAAAAATAAAATAAAATAAAGTCTTCAATTGAACAACTTCGGGTGTTACGCCTTTGCGGAATTCCTCTGTCGTCTTGTTGATCAATCCTTCTCCCTAGCCTTCATACTGCCACTTTTTATATAGTTTCCTGGGTTGCGCACATTTAAAGTTTCTAAATAGGTAAGCCTAGGGCCTAGTGAGTTCGTGTTGCACATTCATGTCTATCACTTAAAAAAACAAACAGTTTTATCATATATGTTCAATAAATCATACAACAAATATATCACCCGATGACATAATTTAGGGGAACGATTAATTATCCAGAGAAAGAACCAAAGATTCATTTCCCTTCTCCTTGAGACAACTTATCATCCATTGTACTCAAGTATTTTAAATATCCAAGGAAATGAGTATAAATCTCAATTCCCATCCCCGCCGATCACACACATCCGTCATGCTCACGGCGATTAAACACCCCACCCGTTCCCACTAAACAAGTCCCAAAAAAAACACACACACAGTAGACAACAATTCCAAAATAACATTTGCACAGAACCATACTTATCATAAAACATATTATCAATAAATAAATAAAAACCACATAATAAACACATGACAAACATTTATGTGCGAGCAACCACAAAACACGAAAAAAAACTCACCTTGATGCCGTTAGTCTTAACCAGATGTCGTCACGCTACCCGCAGACGTGCATCCTACATTTAACCAACATTTATTTTCTAATGCTTAAACCTATAAACATCTTATGTGTTTCTTTTGGTTCCATCACACATATGTCTCCTTCGGCCAATCAATAATTATTTCATCATATTAATTAAAATGTGCGTAACAACTTTAATAAAAATACTATAATCTTTTTCTTCATTTTCTTTTCATGTCGTCATTCTCATTTAATGAGGTTTTACCCGTAAAATATTTAATACTCAAATGTCAAAATAACTAAACCTTAAAACAAAGAATTTGTTTGAATAATAACAATAAGTAATATTAACATCAATATAAAGTAGCAAATTTAAAATAACAACCATTTATGTGATGGTGTACAAAACTAAAAATTGTCAAATTATAAAAACTGGAGGGGCTATTTTTATATCTTTTGTTATGATACACAAGTAACACATTTGTTACCTATTTGTGAAAACTAAAATTGCCAACTTATCAACAATAGTGGGACCATTTATGTAAATATCATTTTATCATTTGAAACATCAAGAAAACCGTTTCAACAAAAGATCCAAATTCTTTTCTTCTTTACCCGAACAATAAAAACGTTTTTGACCATTTTATCACACTAAAACTTAAAAACTGTTGTCAAATACAATTTATAAAACCACTGTTAATCATCTCCATTTCATACTAACATATTCATATATTAAATCCTTAATAACTTATTATAAAGCATGTTTAAATTCACCATTTCTTTTACCAAAACATAACATTTGTTTTTCACCAAATTCGATTATTCCTTGGACGAAAAGAGACATAGTATTGAACCAAAATACATACTCAAATCCTATAAACCTACTCAAACAACTTAATCAAACTCAAATCGAAGAGACATACCTTAAATTCTAAAATAGCTTTGAAAACCTTCACGAACTTCAAACCCCGATTTCTCTTTTGTTTCCCCAACCTTTCTTGCACTTTTTTGTGGGCATTACACTCTATTTCCCATGCCTTTTGTAATGCTCAAGTTTGTAACCTTTCTAGTTAACCCAAAAGTCCAAATTTATGACACTAATCAAAGTTATGAGTTTTGGAATTAAAATTCCATAATTTCTCTATTTACTCCTACTTAATCACCATTATATTATTTTAATAATATAGTCAAATTATATATATTGATACATTTTTTTAGTTTGAGTTATCACACAATCGTTGTGTATTGTGGTTTAATCGTTAATATATTGATCATATGTTATATAGGGTGATGTCAAAAATATTTAATTAAATATTTTAAATATGTTTTTCTTATTTTGTAATTGTACCGTTTCAAATAGATAATTAATTAAAACCCATACATATTTTATACTTTCCATCTCTCTCTCTTTCTCTCTCTCTCTCTCTCTCTCTATATATATATATATATATATATATATATATATATATATATATATATATATATATATTTATATATATTATAATAGAGGTCAGAACACTTCAATCAAAATTCATTTAGAATCTAATATTTCAAATGTTAGTTAATAATGATTGTAAAAATTTCAACATGTGTTACTTAATTGATTGATTAACAAAAATTTTAATGTTTTGAAACTCCTAACTCTTAAACTTATATTATTTAATTTGTTAGTTAACTAAAATATTTTTCCTACATAAAGATAACATTTTTATGTTTGGTTACTCATATCTGTTTATGTAATTAGAAAACAAGGTGTACATAGAATGACTGCTTCAATTTCACCTAGGAATCGATACCACTAGAGAGGTATGTTGTGTTTAACCGGTGGTAGGAGATCCACATACCCTTTTTAATTATTTATATTAATGCTTAGTAATATCTATTTTATATTCCTATTCAACTTAATTTTTTAAGTACAAATTAAGGAAGATGATTCTCGGCGCACCAACATAAAGTCAAGCATACGCTTTGCAAAATATGTAATTAAAATTAAATATCATATTTACTAATCGACTTATTTTAAAACTCTTGATGACATTTATGTATAATGATATATTTTGTATGACTTCATTCTTAATTTCAATGTTTAATATTTGAAAGTTCATATATGAAACCTTGGATGTTGTGGTGTAATATAAATAGTGTAATACAAAGTTTATTAGTTCAATATTGTTTATTAATAGCTCATTCAAAACAAATTATTTCTTATTTTATCCAAAAAAAATATTATCAGATATAAGAAAAGTAGATTATATTAATGTTATACAAAAACTTATAATATAGATAGGATATTATAAAAGTAAAAGTAACGTTTATAAGCTATGGACTATATTAGATTGTATCAAAATATAAATTGATGGATTCTTATGTTATTTGATAATTCGGTTAATGCCCAAAACATGACTAAAAACATAAATTTCAACACATTTCTATTTTTTTCCATAATTATTTTAACCACTTAAATGCATTCTTGCGCAACGCCCGAGGTTACGCCTAATATACTTATAAAGGAGACATTTTTCCAATCACCTCATGCATTTGAAACCCCCACACAAATTTCCAAACACCTCATGAATTTGAAACCCCCACACCTTTTCACATTCAAAGTAATTAATAACATATCACACGCTTTATATAACAAAAGTTTTGAAGCTATGAATGGAACCATGAATGATGAATTTAGAGCATTACACGAAGGAACAATTGATTTTGCTCCTACGTACTTATAAATATGTTCCCAAATGAAAACTTGACAACAATGATGAAACAAAACCTGCTCTTGCATGGTAATTAAATCTTTTATGTCATTCATTTCATACCTTCCACTCTTTTAGTTTGCTCCTGCTGCATGGTAATTAAATCCCTTTATATCATTCATTTCATAACTTTCACTCCTGTAGTTTGTACAATTTCAAATACTCTAAACGGATTATAAATATATGGAAGCTGTTATAGGATAATATGGATTGAGGATGAACTAAAGAAAACACTATACCCTAGAAATGAATCCAAGTTGTCCGATCATCGGTCGGTGGAGGCAATATTTTCTATCGAAGTTAAAGTCTCAAGATAGAATATCAAAACCTTTGCATTTCAGATAGGTTTCTAGAATTATATTTGTTCCAATCTTACTAAAGAATGCAAGAAGAGGAGGTCTACCCACAATTCTTGAAGAATCTGAAACTCCAAGAATGAAAGAAGAGTTAAAACCTTTAAAAATGAATGAGAAACTCGAGCATATAAATTTAATGGTGGAAGTTCACAAGTTCTACAAAATATACAATGAAAAAAAATGCGAAATTATATGTCTTAAATTACCAAACATTACAGGAAATAAGTGTTCTCTAATCCTTTTCAATAATTTTCAAAAATTGTGATTCAACATATGTGGGATTTACTTAAGAAACTAAACGCATACGACCACAAATGAGAACCCGTATTTAATAAATTATCAAATAATTACATCAGATACTAATGTGTACATAAACATTACATTTAAAATTTTAAACTAATAATAATTTTGCATTATTTATTAGTATAAATTATTTATAAATAAAAAAATATACATACTAATTAATCGCGTACAACCTTTATGTACAACCTATTCAGAATAGATTAAACCAGATCAATTATAATGTAATAATTTTGTTAATTGCATTATGTTAGCATCGTATTTGTTTTAAAATCATAACTTCTCAATTAACCATATGCTTAAATGTCACACCCCCAAACCAAAATAGCAGAAATGTCTGGGGGCGGATGGGTGAGTTCATGTACAATATCATAACAATTGAAAAGTAATGAAACATAGCAACCCAAACGTTCATACATTGATAATTCAAGTTTACATTGTTTAAAACACTTTGTTTGTTCAAAAGTTAAATACAAATAACTGAAAAGTGGAAAACGTGAAACGACGACGGCGACCCTCATGAAGGGTTGAATACTTGTCTACTGGTTTCCTGAGAATATAAGTGATTTTGAAAAGTGTCAACTATAAAGTTGGTGAGTTCATAAGCATTTTGTATGAAAAATGTTTGGAACTGTTTCACGAAAAATGGCTTTGTATACTTCCAGAAAATCTGATATTTTCTTTAATATGAATTGTAATTGTATGTAATTCATTTGTATCTTTTCCTTGTAAAGTAATAATGTATGTTACCAGAAAATCCAATATTTTTTCATATATGAACTGTAGTCTTAAACCCTAAGACCAATACGTAAGTGAATGTTGTTTTGAAAATAGTATATAGTTTTATTTCTTTTTATAAATATAATGAAGTATAAGCGTCCCGTAAACCAAATAGTTTCGTTAATCTCTATGTGAGTTCTTATAACCATGTTAATATGACTAATATGCCTGAAACGACGTTCTTCAGGCGTCGAAGTCAGTAAGACAATGTCACCATAGACTTGCCGGTCTAACTGTAGCAAACAACTGAGGTGTGGGGTTGTCAATCCCGTATAGATCTATACACAAAGGTCTCGCTCTCCCTCAAGGAGACTCTGGTTATAATGCATGACTTAAGGTGTACACTAGGTAGGTACGGTGAAGGAACGTCTCACAAGAGCATTAACAGATTTACATGAACTATGAGTCATTTTTCTTGTAAATGACATAATTATACCTTTAAATAATTATATGTTTCTTTCGTAATGATAGTGTAGTGTTTGTGACTCCCAAACTATACCAATTATAGTTTATTATGTTTGTTTGTCAAGACAATTGATATAATCATATATATAAATACATATAAGTTAACATGTCTAGATGTTTTAAAAGAATATATTATATAAACTTACATCTAACACAAGTATAAGAACTTTTAGTATGATAAAGACAATTTCTAGTTTTTGACTTTTCTGTCCATGTTTTTCGTAAAATTATAGAAAAATCATCGTAAGTCGAAATTTGGATCTGTAAACTCTCAGAGCTTAGAAAATGAGTCTACGTTGTCTGTAATATTTTTCCCTGACCTTAAGTGGTTCCTAACCAGAATGAAAATGTTCATTTTTACAGTTTGGTCCGAAAATATTCTGAAATGATAGGCAGTTTTGTAAAAATCACCACAAATTGTAGAAAAATCATATGAACGCGTGCGACTAGCCTTTAAAAAGGTACAGGCCTAAACTATTTGAATACTGAACAGTTTCGAAATATATTATGTTTAATAAGAGTAAAATATATCATGAACAGATCACAACTTTTTTTTTTGTAAAAAGCTGATTTTTAAGCTTAGATATATTTTAGTGACCTAACTTGTATTCCCCCCCCCCCCCCCACCTAAAACTTGGAAAAACTTGAAAATGAATGGGTATGAACTCACCTTGAGATGAAGATTTCTTAGTGGATTTCTTAGTGTCCGCTCGCTCTGGCCGTCTGTCTGGGGGTGATACGCAGTGTTGAAGAGTAACCGTATGCCCAGTTCCTCATGGAAATTTTTCTAGAATCTGGATGTGAATCGGACATCCCGGTCAGAGACCACCGACACTGGCACCCCATGTCTAACCACCACATCTCGCACATCAATATCCACTAATTTATCAGCGGAGATGCTCTCGGAGATCGGAATAAAGTGGGCACTCTTTGTCAGTCTATCCACAATAACTCATATGGCATCCACGCCCCTCACCATCCTCGGTAACTTCGTGATGAATTCCATGGTGATATCTTCCCACTTCCACATAGGAATGGGTAGTGGCTGAACCTTGCCATGAGGCCACTGATGTTCGGCCTTGACCTTCCTGCATGTCAAGCATCGCTCCACAAACCAGGCGATCTCCTGCTTCATGCAGGGCCACCAGAAGCTCAGCCTCAGATCTTTATACATTTTTGTAGCTCCCAGATGTATAGAGAACTTGGAATTATATGCCTCCTCCAATATTATATGTCTCACTCCCCCAGTCACCGGTACCCACACCCAACAACACTGTGTCAAGAGACCTCGACTATCCCGAACAAACAAGGGAAACTGGCCCCGAATCCGTTCTATCTTCCAGTTCTCTTTCTTCAAACCCTCCATCTGATCCTCCTTGATCATATCCAACAACGGAGAGACCACCGTCATCCTCAGACATACATCCCTAATTGGAATACTTGGCGCCTTGCGACTCAAAGCATCGACCATCACATTGGCCTTTCCTAGGTGGTACAAGATCTCACAATCATAGTCCTATAGCACATCCAACCACCTCCTATGCCGCATATTAAGGTTCTGCTGATCTATCAAAAATACTTCAAACTTTTGTTGTCAGTAAAGATGGCGCACCAAACTCAATACAAGTAATGCCTCCAAATTTTGAGTGCAAACACCACAGCCCCCAATTTCAGGTCGTGAGTGGGGTAGTTCGTCTCGTGAGGCTTCAACTGCCTCAATGTATACGCAATCCCATGCCCCCTCTGCATCATAACAACACCTAACCCTATGATAGACACATCACAATACACCACCAACTCATCCAACCCATCGGGTAGCGCTAAAATCAGGGCCTCACATAACCTCTGTCATTTTTCGGTTTAGGGCTGGCGCGCGAACTTTTCGGGTGGAATGATGCAGTCTGCGAATTGGACGAAATTTGCACATTGTATATATATATCCTAACACTATAAATAACTTTGTGATCACCGACGATGTTATTTCGACCATTCGGGACTGTTTAGGGGCACAAAATGTCGTTTTTCGGTTTAGGGTTGGCGTGCGAACTTTTCGGGTGGAATGATGCACTCTCCAAATTGGACGAAATTCGCACATTGTATGTATGTATCCTAAAACTATAAATCACTTCGTGATCACCAATGACATTATTTCGAATATTCGGGACTGTTTAGGGGCTCAAAATGTCGTTTTTCGGTTTTGGGCTGGCCCACGAACTATTCAGGTGGAATGATGCAGTCTCCGAATTGGATGAAATTCCCACATTGTATCTATATCCTAAAACTATAAATCACTTCGTGATCACCGTTGGCGTTATTTCGGCCATTCGAGACTATTTAGGGCTCAAAATGCCATTTTTCGGTTTTGGGCTGGCGTAGACTTTTCGGGTGGAATCATGCATTCTCCGAATTGGACGAAATTCGCACATTGTATGTATATCCTAAAACTATAAATCACTTCGTGATAACCGATGACGTTATTTCGACTATTCAGGACTGTTTGGGGGCTCAAAATGTCGTTTTTCAGTTTTGGGCCGACGCGCGAACTTTTCAAGTGGAATGATGCTAAATCTATGAATCACTTTGTGATCACTGACGACGTTATTCCGGCCATTCGGGACTATTTAGGGTCTCAAAATGTTGTTTTTCGGTTTTGGGCTGGCGCGCGAACTTTTCTGGAGGAATGATGCAGTCTCCGAATTTGACGAAATTCGCACATTGTATGTATATCCTAAAACTATAAATCACTTCGTGATAACCGACGACGTTATTTCGACTATTCAGGACTGTTTGGGGGCTCAAAATGTCGTTTTTCAATTTTGGGCCGATGCGCGAACTTTTCAGGTGGAATGATGCAGTCTCCGAATTGGACGAAATTCACACATTGTATGTATATCCTAAAACTATAAATCACTTCGTGATCACCGTTGGCGTTATTTCGGCCATTCGAGACTGTTTAGGGCTCAAAATGTCATTTTTCGGTTTTGGGCTGGCGTAGACTTTTCGGGTGGAATCATGCATTCTCCGAATTGGACGAAATTCGCACATTATATGTATATCCTAAAACTATAAATCATTCGTGATAACCGATGACGTTATTTTGACTATTCAGGACTATTTGGGGGCTCAAAATGTCGTTTTTCAGTTTGGGGCCGACGCGCGAACTTTTCAGGTGGAATGATGCTAAATCTATGAATCACTTTGTGATCACTGACAACTTTATTTCGGCCATTCGGGACTATTTAGGGTCTCAAAATGTCGTTTTTCGGTTTTGGGCTGGCGCGCGAACTTTTCGGGTGGAATGATGCAGTCTCCGAATTTGACGAAATTCGCACATTTTATGTATATCCTAAAAAATTTATTTATTTCATGATCACCGACGACGTTATTTCGACTATTCGGGACTGTTTAGGGCTCCAAATGTCGTTTTTCGGTTTTGGGGTGACGCGCGAACTTTTCGGGTGGAATGATGCAGTCTTCAAATTGGACGAAAATCGAAAATTGTATGTATATCCTAAAACTATAAATCACTTAGTGATCACCGTTGACTTTATTTCGGCCATTCGGGACTGTTTAGGGGCTCAAAATGTCATTTTTCGGTTTTGGGCTGGTGCGCGAACTTTTCGGGTGGAATGATAAAGTTTCCGAATTAGACGAAATTCACACATTGTATGTATATCCTAAAACTACAAATCACTTCGTGGTCACCGACGATGTTATATCAACTATTCGGGACTGTTTAGGGGCTCAAAACGTCGTCTTTCGGTTTTAGGCAGGCGCGCAAACTTTTCGTGTGGAATGATGCAGTCTCCGAATTAGATGAAATTCTCACATTTTATGTATATGCTAAAACTATAAATCACATCGTGATCACTGACGACATTATTACGACTATTCGGGACTGTTTAGGGGCTCAAAATGTCGTTTTTCGGTTTTGGGCTTGGCCCCGAACTTTTCAGGTGGAATGATGCAGTCTCCGAATTGGACGAAATTTGCACATTGTATCTATATGCTAAAATTATAAATCACTTCGTGATCACCGACCACATTATTTCCGCCATTCGTGACTGTTTAGGGGCTCAAAATGTCGTTTTTCGCTTTTGGGCGGGCGCATAGACTTTTCGGGTGGAATGATGCAGTCTCCGAATTCGAAGAAATTCACACATTGTATGTATATCCTAAAACTATTAATCACTTAGTGATCACCGACAATGTTATTTCGACTATTTGGGACTGTTTAGGGGCTCAAAATGTCATTTTTCGGTTTTGGGCTGGCCCGCGAACAATTCGGGTGGAATGATGCAGTCTCCAAATTGGACGAAATTCGCACATTGTATGTATATCCTAAACCTAAAAATCACTTCGTGATCACCGTTGGCGTTATTTTGGCCATTCGAGACTGTTTAGGGCTCAAAATGTCGTTTTTCGGTTTTGGGTTGGCGCGAACTTTTCGGGTGAAATGATGCAGTCTCCGAATTGGACGAAATTCGCACCTTGTATGTATATCCTAAAACTATTAATAACTTGTGATCACCGACGACGTTATTTCGACTATTCGGCACTGTTTACGGGCTCAAAATGTCGTTTTTCAGTTTTGGGCTGGCCCGCGAACTATTCGGGTGGATTGATGCAGTCTCCGAATTGGACGAAATTCGCACATTGTATGTATATCCTAAAACTATAAATCACTTCGTGATCACCGTTGGCATTATTTCGGCCATTCGAGACTGTTTAGGGCTCAAAACGTTGTTTTTTGGTTTTGGGCTGGCGCGAACTTTTCGGGTGGAATGATGCAGTCTCCGAATTGGACGAAATTCGCACATTGTATGTATACCCTAAAACTATAAATCACTCCGTGATCACCGAAGACGTTATTTCGACTATTCAGGACTGTTTAGGGCTCAAAATTTCGTTTTTCAGTTATGGGCCGAGTCCAGGTAGTGACTCGCCGAGTTGAGTCGGGCAGGGACAAAAATCGTTTTCTCAGCAAATAAAGCAGTTAAGCATCACATACAACTGAAACCAATCAAAGCTTTGATACCACTGATGGGTTTTATGCATAAGAAACATTCCTATGTGCTCATACAAACCCTAATGCTTGGATCTAGGTTTCACTATTGAACATGCTTTGCTTCCAAGACTTACAAACCCTAATCTAGCATATAAACAACATAACTAACATATAGAATCGGATCTAGATGTTTACCTCTTCAATTGTTGGCTTAGATCTTGTATATCTTCTTCTTTTGAGCCTAGAGTCACAAATGCAACTCCTCTAATGGTTCACAAACCCCACAAGCAAGAAGGCAATATGAGAGAGGGAGAGGGAGGCTAGAATTCGGCCTAGGGTACTCTTAGAATCAAGTGGTAGCCGAATTCATGCCCTAGGGGTCATATTTATAGTTACAGATTACTAGGGTTTCACTCTAAACCCTAATGGACAGCTTAACCACAAAGCAGCCCATGGAACCTTCTGGAATAAGGCCTTTGAACGAAAATATGATGGTTACCCATCATAATTTCGTTCCCCCTTAAGCCCATTAGGTTTCCTTAACCTAAAACTCAACTATCACACATTTGACAGTTTATACCCCTTTATTCAATTAATCTCTTTTGACCACTAAATTAATTCTTAATTAATTTATGACCAATACTAATTAAATAAATATGATTTCTCCTTTAATATATTATTCTTATAATATATTAATAAATCATAATACTCTCTCTTTCTCCTTAAATTACCTTGTCAAGTTGCTATGGAGAAGGCAACCCAAAAGGACCATGCACAACCGGGTCAAGTACATACCAAATATTGTTACGGGCTTAGACACTATTCCAACAGTCTCCCACTTGGATAAGTCTAGTAACTATATCTCACATATGACTTCAGAATCCGATTAGCAATCGTAGCTCTTATACTTCGCTGTCAACTCTGATCAACTTGTCCTTTAGATAAGGGATCGTATAATCCTCTGTTCTGGATATTATGCCGACAATGCTTATTGTCCAGCAGTAGTTCCTTGATTTCCGATTTGTTTGACATAGAATTTAGTTGAACACATCAACTTCATTCTGACCGGGCCCGGCACATAAGTCAAACCAAATCATCAAGTGGCCAATATATCACTTTTATCCTCATAGAATAAAAGGAACATATCAACTTCGACTCATATGCATCTATCATTTGCTAATGGATCACACACAATAATGTGTTTTATAACATCAAGTTACTGATGCGTTTACATATTATCAATGTATAACCAACCAGCGAACAACAACCATATCTCTAAGTTTTAAGACTATATGATGTTATCACTTTGCGATCACTTAAGATAAGACACCACTAAGTGATACAGCAAACTCGGGTTTAATCCAATGCTCAACTCATATTCACAAGCACTCATGAACTTTGCAACAAACCTTTGCTATGTCCAAAACCTTTCAGACAATCTACAAACAATTCATGACAGTCTTAATTCATATCTACTTCCAAAATATGACCGACTGTGGACCTTTTGAACAATCATATCATTCAGGAAGTCAAAACATGCAAAATGGAAACAATAGATAAATAACCAACATGAGATAGTAACTTTACTCATAAATAATACAATTTCATTTATTCATCAAATGTCAAGTACAAACTATCTATTACACATTTCCTATCTAATCCAAACTTATATCATCCTTCAGCCCAATGCTCTTAGCGTGCTGCAAGTGTTTGACCCTACTCAGTCCCTTCGTAAGGGGATCTGTTGGGTTCTCTTCTGATGATACCCTCTTCACAACGAGGAGTCCCTCTTCTACCCGATGTCTGATAAAATGGTATTTTCTGTCAATATGTCGAGATCTGCCATGATCTCTCGGTTCCTTGGTCAAAGCAACCGCACCTTCATTATCACAGAAAATTTCCATCGGCTCTTTTATGGATGGCACAACTCCAAGGTCTCCAATGAAGTTCTTCAACCATATAGCCTCCTTTGACGCTTCGCTCGCCGCAATATACTCTGATTCGCACGTTGAATCAGCTACAGTCTCTTGCTTGGAACTTTTCCAAGTCACTGCTCCTCCATTTAGGGTAAAGACCCATCCCGACTGCGATCGGAAGTTATCCCGATCTGTCTGAAAACTAGCGTCACTGTACCCTCGTACCCTTAAGTCATCACTCCCACCGAGGACTAGAAACCATTCCTTGGTCCTCCGAAGGTACTTAAGAATATTCTTAACTGCAATCCAATGAGCTCTACCAGGGTTCCCTTGATATCTGTTGACCATGCTCAAGGCGAAGGCCACATCAGGGCGAGTGCAAGTCATAGCGTACATGATAGAGCCTACTGCGGAAGCGTAAGGTACTCGACTCATATCAGCTATCTCTGTCTCTGTACTCGGGCTCTGAGTCTTACTCAGCTTGGTATTGCTTTGGATTGGCAACTCCCCTTTCTTGGAATTTTCCATACTAAAACGCTTTAGTACCTTTTCCAAGTATGTATCCTGACTGAGTCCTATCAGTCTCTTTTCCCTGTTTCTAACTATTCTTAGTCCCAGAATATAAGCAGCCTCTCCGAGGTCCTTCATAGCGAAACATTTCCCAAGCCAGGACTTGACCTCCTGCAAGGTTGGGATATCGTTTCCTATGAGTAGTATGTCGTCGACATACAATACGAGGAAGCTTACTATACTCCCACTGGCTTTGACATACACACAAGATTCATCTTCGCTTCGCAGAAAGCCAAACTCTTTAACCTTCTCATCAAAACAAAGATTCCACCTGCGAGATGCTTGTTTCAATCCATAAATGGATTTCTCAAGCTTGCATACTCTATTTGGATGCTTCGCATCGACAAAACCCTCTGGCTGATTCATGTAGACATCCTCAGCCAACTTTCCATTAAGGAAAGCGGTTTTCACGTCCATCTGCCATATTTCATAATCATGAAACGCAGCTATGGCAAGCATCACCCTAATAGACTTTATCTTCGCAACTGGCGAGAAGGTCTCATCATAGTCGACTCCGGGAGTTTGAGTAAAGCCCTTCGCAACCAATCGCGCTTTATAAGTATGCACTTTCCCATCCATGTCCGTCTTCTTCTTGAAGATCCACTTGCACCCGACTGTCTTACGACCCGGTACATTATCAACCAAATTCCAAACTTGGTTGTCATACATGGACTGAATCTCGCTGTCCATAGCCTCTTTCCATTTTGCTGACTCTGGGCCTGCCATGGCTTCCTTATAGCTGCTAGGTTCATTCAAATTTACTAGTGTACTATCACTAATAAATGTATCCCCTTCAGTAGTAATATGAAAACCATAAAACTGGGGTGGAAAACTAGCCCTAGTGGAACGTCGAAGAGGTAGGGACTCGTCAATAGGTTCAACAGGAGTTTCCTCCTCAAGTTGAGTGCCAGTGTCCGAGGTTCCTTCATCGCTTTGATCTTGAATCTCTTCAAGTTCAATTTGCCTCCCACTGTCTTCTTGGCTTATTAATTCCCTCTCTCGGAAAACCCCTCTTCTAGCAACGAAGACAACATTGTCACTCGGTCTATAGAAAAGGTAGCCAAAAGACTTCTGCGGATAGCCAATGAAATAACACTTCTCACTACGAGGTTCTAGTTTGTCGTGAGTCTCTCGTCTTACGAAAGCCTCGCAACCCCAAACCTTGATATGTGCCAACGAGGGAGCCTTCCCTGTCCACATCTCGTGAGGAGTCTTGGAAACCTTCTTGGTGGGAACTAAGTTAAGTATGTGGGCGGCAGTCTCTAAGGCATACCCCCAGAAAGCTATTGGTAACGAAGTCCGACTCATCATAGAACGAACCATGTCCAACAAGGTCCGATTACGTCTCTCAGCCACACCATTCAATTGTGGCGTTCTCGGAGGCATCAATTGCGAAACGATTCCGCATTCTTTTAGATAGTCATGAAACTCAAGACTTAGGTAGTCTCCTCCTCGGTCTGACCGAAGCATCTTGATTTTCTTGCCCAGCTGATTCTCCACTTCATTCTTAAACTCTTTGAACTTTTCAAAGGTTTCCGACTTTTGCTTGATCAAGTAGATATATCCATATCTGCTATAATCATCTGTAAAAGTCACGTAGAAGCGGCAAGCATCCCTTGTGGTGGATCTAAAGGGCCCACACACATCGGTGTGTATGAGATCCAATAAACCCTCACCCCTTTCACAAGTGCCAGTAAAGGGTGACTTGGTCATCTTCCCAAGTAAACAAGACTCACACGTGTCATCGTCCCTAAGGTCAAATGACTCCAACACTCCATCCTTTTGGAGTTGGGCTATGCATTTCTTGTTGACATGGCCAAGGCGACAATGCCACAAGCATGCTTTGTCTAGACTAGTAGACGAATCAATATTCAAAACATTATTTCCAAAATTATCAACAATCATCACAGATTCATAAATCCCATTAAGGTAATGCATTGAAATAAAAGACACCATTCAAATAAACATTAATAGAACCATTATTATTATCAAACGAATATCTGAAACCTTGTCTAAACAACCCGTGAAAAGAAATAATGTTTCTTGCCATATCTGGCGAATAACAACAATTCTCTAAATCTATTCCTAACCCATTACTCAACACTAAAGAATAAACACCGACTTTGGTCACAAGCGAAGATCTTTTGTTTCCCATAATCAGGTTCATCTTCCCATGCTCCATCTCCCTACTTCTTTTTAGGCCCTGCAAATCAGAACAAATGTGGTAACCACATCCTGTATCAAGAACCCATGAAGTAGCAAATGACGAGTTATTAGATTTAATAGAATACATACCTACAAATGTGGGCTTGATCTTCCCATCTCTTATGTCCTGCAGATATTGAGGGCAGCTTCGCTTCCAGTGGTCCTTTTGGTGGCAATAGAAGCACTCTGTTTCTTTAGGATCGGAAGAGGGTTTAACGGAGCCAGCTTTGGTCCCACTTGAGGACGAACCATCACGGGGTTTCCCCTTATGGTGGCTCTTACATGGAGCCTTCCTCTTTTTGCCCTTTCCTTGACCTATTGCCATCATAGGAGCGGCCACAGCAGGTGACGGTGCAACGGATTTGTCTTTGAGGTTGCTCTCAGCAGTCCTCAAAAGTCCTTGGAGCTTGCTCAAGGAGACCTCCTCTTTGTTCATATGGTAGGTCATCCTAAACTGATTGTAGCAGGAAGGCAAGGAGTGGAGGATTATGTCGATAGCCAAATCCTCATCAAACTTAACATTAAGTTTGAGAAGACGATCAACATACCTCTGCATTTTCTGCAAATGAGAGGTTAGGGATTCTCCACTCCCCATCTTAGCGGTGATCATGTTAGTAATGATCTCATAGCGCTCTTGCCTCGCGCTCTGGTGATACCTGTCCAGCAAATCCTGATGCATTTCATATGGATACATGTCCTCATAGGACTTTTGGAGTTCGAGGTTCATGGTGGCCAGCATGATGCAGTGAACTTTCGTGGCATCACGCTCGTGGGCCTCAAAGGCGGCCAATTCCTCAGGAGTAGCAACATCTGGGATGATCTTCTCAAGCTTCTCATCAAGGACATATTCTTTGTCCTCGTAGCGTGTGATCATGCGAATGTACCTCATCCACTCGTTGAAGTTTGAACTATCAAATGTCACTTTCTGACACAAGTTCATCAACGAGAATGACCCAGAAGCGTTGTTGTTGTTGTTGTTAGCAGACATCTGAAAAAGAAAGGAACAAAGTTTGATTAGAATTGAATCCCTAATTAAACACCCAAATGAGAAATTAGGGCTAGGATCCAACAACATTATTTACAACTTAGAAAGGGATGCCGTACTCTAAAAGTAAATAATTTGAAGGTAAGTGAATGACGATTCACTAATTCTCACCATGAAAAACGAAAAAACAATTTAGGTTTTAAATGTATTGAAAACTCCTAGATCTTTGAGATTCATTGAACTTTTCAATGGCATGTTTAAATCTCGATATGCATTTCAAATTTGTGACTGGGATGCCGAGGATCGCAAACAAATTTGTGAATAACCATGCGAATTAACGTGGTGCACCCAATGTCACTATCACCCAATCAATGTGCCGGTAAACCACACACGCTCCATTGATCTATGAAAAACATCGAGTCACCCTTCGCTACCTATGTCATCCCCAAATTGATGTGCCGGTTAACCACACGCGCTCCATCAACGTTTGACAAGGGTACGAAGTGTAATTCCATGGATTAGCATCATTTTCACATTTTACCCTAAAGTAACTAGGAATGGGAATTTGCAAAAAGCATGTAGTTACTTTGTATTCAACATTATACTTTTAATGAGTAGAGGGTTGCCCTATCCTACCCGTTCGGCTAACGAACCTCCACCAGTCAAGCAAGCGGTAGGTGTGAGTGTACACCCATTAAGCGCCATTTTATAGGCAGCAACCTTATACCCACCTTATAGACCGGCTTCGTGAATGAGGCCTACTAACGGTAAGACTAGCATTTAAGACTAGCATTTAAGTTATACATATATATATATATTAATTAAGCTTGTAATATATAATAGTATGGGGTTGAATTTTAAACTTGTAAAATTCTAAGGGTTTGAAATTTAAATTATTCAAAATTAAACTTTTAATTACAAAATTCAAATTTCAAAACTTGAGGGCAAGTTTTGAACTTTTCAAAACACAAGGGATCAAATAACAAATAATTCAAATTAACCAATTAATTTCATAATTATATATATTTGACCTAGTCTTAATTTTAGTCATTAGATAATTACCAAATAATTTTTAAATAATCCATATTTATCACATGAATAACTAATGTTTAAAAAGATTTGAAATTATCTATTCTTTTGGCAAGGATAAACACTTAATATAGATAAAATTCGGATTTTAACTTCATAAAACAATTAAGCATCAAGTCCAAGTCAAAACAGCAGCCAAAAACCCGAAAAACCCTAATTCCGACGAACTGACTCGCCGAGTCAGGCCTGGACTCGCCGAGTAGGGGCTAACTCGCCGAGTCCAGGTAGTGACTCGCCGAGTTGAGTCGGGCAGGGACAAAAATCGTTTTCTCAGCAAATAAAGCAGTTAAGCATCACATACAACTGAAACCAATCAAAGCTCTGATACCACTGATGGGTTTTATGCATAAGAAACATTCCTATGTGCTCATACAAACCCTAATGCTTGGATCTAGGTTTCACTATTGAACATGCTTTGCTTCCAAGACTTACAAACCCTAATCTAGCATATAAACAACATAACTAACATATAGAATCGGATCTAGATGTTTACCTCTTCAATTGTTGGCTTAGATCTTGTATATCTTCTTCTTTTGAGCCTAGAGTCACAAATGCAACTCCTCTAATGGTTCACAAACCCCACAAGCAAGAAGGCAATATGAGAGAGGGAGAGGGAGGCTAGAATTCGGCCTAGGGTACTCTTAGAATCAAGTGGTAGCCGAATTCATGCCCTAGGGGTCATATTTATAGTTACAGATTACTAGGGTTTCACTCTAAACCCTAATGGACAGCTTAACCACAAAGCAGCCCATGGAACCTTCTGGAATAAGGCCCTTGAACGAAAATATGATGGTTACCCATCATAATTTCGTTCCCCCTTAAGCCCATTAGGTTTCCTTAACCTAAAACTCAACTATCACACATTTGACAGTTTATACCCCTTTATTCAATTAATCTCTTTTGACCACTAAATTAATTCTTAATTAATTTATGACCAATACTAATTAAATAAATATGATTTCTCCTTTAATATATTATTCTTATAATATACTAATAAATCATAATACTCTCTCTTTCTCCTTAAATCACCTTGTCAAGTTGCTATGGAGAAGGCAACCCAAAAGGACCATGCACAACCGGGTCAAGTACATACCAAATATAGTTACGGGCTTAGACACTATTCCAACAATTTCGACCATTCGGGACTGTTTAGGGGCACAAAATGTCGTTTTTCGGTTTTGGGCTGGCTCGCGAACTTTTTAGGTGGAATGATGCATTCTCCGAACTGGAAGAAATTATCAAATTGTAAGTTTATGCTAAAACTGTAAATCACTTTGTGATCACTGACGACGTTATTTCGGCCATTCAGGACTGTTTAGGGGCTCAAAATGTCGTTTTTCGGTTTTGGGTTGGCGCACGAACTTTTCTGGAGGAATGATGCAGTGTCCGAATTTGACGACATTCGCACATTGTATATATATCCTAAAACTATAAATCACTTCGTGATAACCGACGACGTTATTTCAACTATTCAGGACTGTTTGGGGGCTCAAAATGTCGTTTTTCAATTTTGGGCCGATGCGCGAACTTTTCAGGTGGAATGATGCAGTGTCCGAATTGGACGAAATTCGCATATTGTATATATATGTTAAACCTATAAATCACTTTGTGATCACTGACGACGTTATTTCGTCCCTTCGGGACTGTTTAGGGGCTCAAAATGTCGTTTTTCGGTTTGGGAGCTGGCGCCCGAACTTTTCGGGTGGAATGATGCAGTCTCCGAATTGGACGAAATTCACACATTGTATGTATATACTAAAACTATAAATCACGATGTGATCAACGACGACGTTATTTCGACCATTCGGGACTGTTTAGGGGCTCAAAATGTCGTTTTTCGGTTTTGGGCTGGCAGGAGCGAACTTTTTAGGTGGAATGATGCAGTCTCCGAATTGGAAGAAATTCAGAAATTGTAAGTATATTCTAAATCTATGAATCACTTTGTGATCACTGGCGACGTTATTCCGGCCATTCGGGACTGTTTAGGGTCTCAAAATATCGTTTTTCGGTTTTGGGCTGGCGCGCGAACTTTTCGGGTGGAATGATGCAGTCTCCGAATTTGACGAAATTCGCACATTTTATGTATATCCTAAAAAATTTATTTACTTCATGATCACCGACGACGTTATTTCGACTATTCGGGACTGTTTAGGGCTCCAAATGTCGTTTTTCGGTTTTGGGCTGACGCACGAACTTTTCAGGTGGAATGATGCAGTCTTCGAATTGGATGAAATTCGAAAATTGTATGTATATCCTAAAACTAGAAATCACTTAGTCATCACCGTTGACTTTATTTCGGCCATTCGGGACTGTTTAGGGGCTCAAAATGTCATTTTTCGGTTTTGGGCTGGCATGCGAACTTTTCGGGTGGAATGATGCAGTTTCCGAATTAGACGAAATTCACACATTGTATGTATATCCTAAAATTACAAATCACTTCGTGGTCACCGACGATGTTATATCAACTATTCGGGACTGTTTAGGGGCTCAAAACGTCGTCTTTCGGTTTTAGGCTGGCGCGCAAACTTTTCGTGTGGAATGATGCAGTCTCCGAATTGGAAGAAATTCGCACATTGTATGTATATCCTAAAACTATTAATCACTTACTGATCACCGATGATGTTATTTCGACTATTTGGGACTGTTTAGGGCTCAAAATGTCGTTTTTCGGTTTTAGGCTGGCCCGCGAACTATTCGGGTGGAATGATGCAGTCTCCAAATTGGACGAAATTCGCACATTGTATGTATATCCTAAACCTAAAAATCACTTCGTGATCACCGTTGGCGTTATTTTGGCCATTCGAGACTGTTTAGGGCTCAAAATGTCGTTTTTCGGTTTTGGGCTGGCGCGAACTTTTCGGGTGGAATGATGCAGTCTCCGAATTGGACAAAATTCGCACATTGTATGTATATCCTAAAACTATTAATCACTTTGTGATCACCGATGACGTTATTTCGACTATTCGGCACTGTTTACGAGCTCAAAATGTCGTTTTTCAGTTTTGGGCTGGCCCGCGAACTATTCGGGTGGAATGATGTAGTCTCCGAATTGGACGAAATTCGCACATTGTATGTATATCCTAAAACTATAAATCACTTCGTGATCACCATTGGCGTTATTTCGGCCATTCGAGACTGTTTAGGGCTCAAAATGTTGTTTTTTGGTTTTGGGTGGCGCGAACTTTTCGGGTGGAATGATGCAGTCTCCGAATTGGACGACATTCGCACATTGTATGTATACCCTAAAACTATAAATCACTTCGTGATCACCGAAGATGTTATTTCGACTATTCAGGACTGTTTAGGGCTCAAAATTTCGTTTTTCAGTTATGGGCCGATGCGCGAACTTTTCAGATGGAATGATGCAGTTTCCGAATTGGACGAAATTCGCACATTGTGTGTATATGGTAAAACTATAAATCACTTTGTGATCACTGACGACGTTATTTCGTCCCTTCGGGACTGTTTAGGGGCTCAAAATGTCGTTTTTCGGTTTGGTGCTGGCGCCCGAACTTTTCGAGTGGAATGATGCAGTCTTCGAATTGGACGAAAATCACACATTGTACGTATATCCTAAAACTATAAATCACGACGTGATCAACGACAACGTTATTTCGACCATTCAGGACTGTTTAGGGGCACAAAATGTCGTTTTTCGGTTTTGGGCTGGCTCGCGAACTTTTTAGGTGGAATGATGCATTCTCCGAACTGGAAGAAATTATCAAATTGTAAGTTTATGCTAAAACTGTAAATCACTTTGTGATCACTGACGACGTTATTTCGGCCATTCAGGACTGTTTAGGGGCTCAAAATGTCGTTTTTCGGTTTTGGGTTGGCGCACGAACTTTTCTGGAGGAATGATGCAGTCTCCGAATTTGACGAAATTCGCACATTGTATATATATATCCTAAAACTATAAATCACTTCATGATAACCGACGACGTTATTTCGACTATTCAGGACTGTTTGGGGGCTCAAAATGTCGTTTTTCAATTTTGGGCCGATGCGCGAACTTTTCAGGTGGAATGATGCAGTCTCCGAATTGGACGAAATTCGCATATTGTATATATATGTTAAAACTATAAATCACTTTGTGATCACCGACGACGTTATTTCGTCCCTTCGGGACTGTTTAGGGGCTCAAAATGTCGTTTTTCGGTTTGGGGGCTGGCGCCCAAACTTTTCGGGTGGAATGATGCAGTCTCCGAATTGGACGAAATTCACACATTGTATGTATATACTAAAACTATAAATCACGATGTGGTCAACGACGACGTTATTTCGACCATTCGGGACTGTTTAGGGGCTCAAAATGTCGTTTTTCGGTTATGGGCTGGCAGGCGCGAACTTTTTAGGTGGAATGATGCAGTCTCCGAATTGGAAGAAATTCAGAAATTGTAAGTATATTCTAAATCTATGAATCACTTTGTGATCACTGGCGACGTTATTTCGGCCATTCGGGACTGTTTAGGGTCTCAAAATGTCGTTTTTCGGTTTTCGGCTGGCGCGCGAACTTTTCGGGTGGAATGATGCAGTCTCCGAATTTGACGAAATTCGCACATTTTATGTATATCCTAAAAAATTTATTTACTTCATGCTCACCGACGACGTTATTTCGACTATTCGGGACTGTTTAGGGCTCCAAATGTCGTTTTTCGGTTTTGGGCTGACGCACGAACTTTTCGGGTGGAATGATGCAGTCTTCGAATTGGATGAAATTCGAAAATTGTATGTATATCCTAAAACTATAAATCACTTAGTCATCACCGTTGACTTTATTTCGGCCATTCGGGACAGTTTAGGGGCTCAAAATGTCATTTTTCGGTTTTGGGCTGGCGTGCGAACTTTTCGGGTGGAATGATGCAGTTTCCGAATTAGACGAAATTCACACATTGTATGTATATCCTAAAATTACAAATCACTTCGTGGTCACCGACGATGTTATATCTACTATTCGGGACTGTTTAGGGGCTCAAAACGTCGTCTTTCGGTTTTAGGCTGGCGCGCAAACTTTTCGTGTGGAATGATGCAGCCTCCGAATTGGACGAAATTCACACATTTTATGTATATGCTACAACTATAAATCACATCGTGATCACTGACGACGTTATTTCGACTATTCGGGACTGTTTAGGGCTCAAAAATTCGTTTTTCGGTTTTGGGCTTGGACCCGAACTTTTCAGGTGGAATGATGTAGTCTCCGAATTGGACGAAATTTGCATATTTTATCTATATGCTAAAACTATAAATTACTTCGTGATCACAGACCACATTATTTCTGCCATTCGGGACTGTTTAGGGGCTCAAAACGTCGTTTTTCGCTTTTGGGAGGGCACACAGACTTTTCGGGTGGAATGATGTAGTCTCTGAATTGGATGAAATTCGCACATTGTATGTATATCCTAAAACTATTAATCACTTAGTGATCACCGACGATGCTATTTCGACTATTCAGGACTGTTTAGGGGCTTAAAATGTCGTTTTTCGGTTTTGGGCTGGCGCGCTAAATATTCGGGTGGAATGATATAGTCTCCGAATTGGAAAAAATTCGCACATTGTATGTATATTCTAAAACTATAAATCACATTTTGATCACCGACGACGTTATTTCGACTATTCGGGACTGTTTAGTGGATCAAAATGTCGTTTTTCGGTTTTGGGCTGTCGCGCGAACTTTTCGTGTGGAATGATGCAATTTCCGAAATGGTCGAAATTCGCACATTGTATGTATATCCTAAGACTATAAATCATTATGTAATCACAGACGACGTTATTTCGACTATTCGAGACTGTTTAGGGGCTCAAAATGTCGTTTTTCGGTTTTGGGATGACGCGTAAACTTTTCGGGTGGAATGATGCAATCTCCGAATTGGACGAAATTCGCACATTGTATGTATATCCTAATACTGTAAACCACTTTGTGATCACCGACGACGTTATTTCGACCATTCGAGGCTGTTAAGGGGCTCAAAATGTCGTTTTTCGGTTTTGGGCTGGCACGCGAACTTTTCGGGTGGAATGATGCAGTCTCCAAATTGGACGAAATTCGCACATTGTACGTATCTGCTAAAACTATAAATCACTTTGTGATCACCGACAACATTATTTCGGCCATTTGGGACTGTTTATGGGTTCAAAATGTCGTTTTTCGGTTTTGGGCTGGCGCCCGAACTTTTCGGGTGGAATGATGTAGTCTCCGAATTGGATGAAATTCGCACATTGTATGTATATCCTAAAACTATAAATCACTTTGTGATCAACGACGACGTTAATTCGACTATACGAGACTGTTTAGGGGCTCAGAATGTCGTTTTTTGGTTTTGGGCTGGAGCACGAACTTTTCGGGTGGAATGATGCAGTCTCCAAATTGGACAAAATTCGCACATTGTATGTATATCCTAAAACTATGATTCAATTTGGGAACACCGACGACGTTATTTCGACCATTCGAGGTTGTTTAGGGGCTCAAAATGTCGTTTTTCAGTTTTGGGCTGCGAGCGAACCTTTCGGGTGGAATGATGCAGTCGCCGAATTGGACGAAATTCACGAATTGTATATATATATATCCTAAAACCATTAATCACTTTTTGATCACCGACGACGTTATTTCGACTATTCAGGACTATTTAGGGGCTTAAAATGTCGTTTTTCGGTTATGGGCTGGCGCACATGCTTTTCGGGTGGAATAATGCAGTTCTCCGAATTTGACGAAATTCGCACATTGTATGTATAACCTAAACCATAAATCAGTTCGTGATCACCATTGACGTTAATTCGGCCATTCGGGACTGTTTAGGGCTCAAAATGTCGTTTTTCGGTTTTGGGCTGGCGCGCGAACTTTTCGGGTGGAATGATGCAGTCTCCTAAATAGACGAAATTCGCACATTGTATGTATATCCTAAAACTAGAAATCACTCTGTGATCACCGACGACGTTATTTCGACTATTCGAGACTGTTTAGAGACTCAAAATGATGTTTTTCGATTTTGGGCTGGCGCACGAACTATTCGGGTAGAATGATGTAGTCTCCGAAATGGACAAAATTCGCACATTGTATGTATATCCTAAAACTACAAATCACTTTCTGATCAACGTTGACGTTATTTCGGCCACTCTAGGCTGTTTAGGGGCTCAAAATGTCGTTTTCGGTATTGGGCTGGCGCGCGAACTTTTCGGGTGGAATGATGCAGTCTCCGAATTGGACAAAATTCGCACGCTGTAAATATATCCTAAATACATAAATCACTTCGTGATCACCGACGACATTATTTCAGCCATTCGGGATTGTTTAGGGGGTCAAAATGTTGTTTTTCGGTTTTGGGCTGGCGCCCGAACTTTTCGGGTGCAATGGCGCCCGAACTATTCGATACTGTTTAGGGTCTCAAAATAACGTTTTTCGGTTTTGGGCTGGCTCTCGAACTATTCGGGTGGAAAGATGCAGTCTCCGAATCGGCCATTCGAGATTGTTTAGGGGCTCAAAATTTCGGTTTTCGGAATTGAGCTGGCGCACGAACTTTTTGGGTGGAATGATGCATTCTCCGAATTGGACGAAATTCGCACATTGTATGTATATCCTAAAACTATAAATCACTTTGTCATCACCGACGAAGTTATTACGACTATTCGAGACTGTTTAGAGGCCTCAAAATGTCGTTTTTCAGTTCTGGGCTGGCGCGCGAACTTTTCGGATGGAATGATGCAGTCTCCGAATTGAATGAAATTTCCATATTGTATCTATATCCTAAATCTATAAATCACTTCTTCATCACCGACGACGTTATTTCGACTATTCAAGACTGTTTAGGGGTCAAAATGTCATTTTTCGGCTTTGGGCTGGCACACGAACTTTTCGGGTGGAATGATGCAGTCTCCGAATTGGTCGAAATTTGCACATTTTATGTATATGCTAAAAGTATAAATCACTCCATGTTCACTGACGAAGTTATTTAGGCCATCCGGACTGTTTAGGGACTCAAAATGTCGTTTTCCGGTTTTGGGCGGGCGCACGAACTTTTCGGGTGGATGATGCAGTCTTCGAATTGGACGAAATTCGCACAAGATATGTATATCCTAAAAATATAAATCACTTCCTAACCACCGATGACGTTATTTCGGCGATTTGGGACTGTTTAGGGGCTCAAAATGTCGTTTTTCGGTTTTGGGCTGGTGCCCGAACTTTTCGGGTGCAATGATGCAGTCTCTGAATTAGACGAAATTCCCATCCGTGATCACCGACGATGTTAATTCGACTATTCGGGACTGTTTAGGGGCTCAAAATGTTGTTTTTCGGTTTTGGGCTGGCGCGTGAACTTTTCAGGTGGAATGATGCAGTCTTTGAATTGGACAAAATTCGCACATTTTATGTATATCCAAAAACTATAAATCACTTTGTGATCACCGACGACGTTATTACGACTATTCGGGACTGTTTAGGGGTTCAAAATGTCGTTTTTCGGTTTTGGGTTGGCGTGCGAACTTTTCGGGTGGAATGATGCAGTCTCCGAATTTGACGAAATTCGCACATTGTATGTATTTGCTAAAACTATAAATCACTTTTTCATCACCGACTACGTTATTTCGGCCATTCGGGACTGTTTAGAGGCTCAAAATGTCGTTTTTCTATTTTGGGCTGGCGCGCAAACTTTTCGGGTGGAATGATGCATTCTGCGAATTGGACGAAATTCACACATTGTATGTATATCCTGAAACTATACATCACTTCCTGATCACCGACGACGTTATTTCGGCCATGCGGGACTGTTTAGGGGCTCAAAATGTTGTTATTCGGTTTTGGGCTGCTGCGCGGACTTTTCGGGTGGAATGATGTTGTAACGCCCTGGTTATTTTAATAAAATAACAAATGAAAGTCTCAGACTAAATTGTGAAGAATTTAAAAAGTCAGGGGTTTAAAGTGTTAATTCGGGATTAAATTGAAAAATATTTTTGGAGGTCGGGGTGCATTTGGTAATTAATGTATTTAACTTTAAAATATATGATGGTTGAGGGGGCTGATTTGTAAATTGGGGACCTCCTAGGAAAGGAATATATGGAAGCAGGGTTCAAAAGGTAAAATTTGGATTTTAACTGAAAACAAAATTAGGAGGAGGGACTGAAGTTAGTCATTTGGATCAAAGTTTGGAAATGATCGGGATATACCCGATTTTCCTTCCCTCTCTTTCTAATGGAACAGGAATCCCAAACCCTAAACCTATTCTTTCCTTTAGCCGCTGTGTGATACGAACCCCACTCCAGCCGTCTCCGCCGATCTCGGGTCCGATTGCCATCCATCCACCTGCAACCTTACCGTCGGACGCCGCCCAACAGCCCATGATGTCGATGTCGTTGTGTGCAACTGCAAGAGTCGACGAAAACCGAAGATGGAAACCGAGAACGTCGTCGGATGGTCCAGGAGCGATCAGGAACCTCTCGGTATCCCATCAACACTTGATTTCTTCATTCTTCTCTTTGATTTCGACGTTGGGATCATTGTTGGCGCCGACAACGACTTTTGGTCGCTACCCCCAGCTTGTTTCAGCGTCGCTAGCCGCCTAGTCGGTGGTGGGAGGGTGGTCTCGTGTCACGCAAAGATACGTGTTGTTGTTGAACCATGAAGTGTTGAGAGATTGTTGCTGGCCGGAAATCGAGGAAATGAACCACCATGGCCGCCTGCCATGGTGGTTGTCGCTACGGCCGCCTCCCGGAGATGCTGCCGCCGCCGTGAGCCACCAAGCGGGTGGCTGGGGTGCACATCGCAAATCAGAAGCCTGTATGTGTGGGTTTATTTCAATAGAGAAGTGTATGGAAGTTTATTTGGCCGGAAAAGCCATCACCACCACCGTGAGGTGGTGGCTGCCACCATCTGCCGCCGCCGTCCACCCTATGGTGGCTGTGGGTGTGATTAGTTTAGTGTGTGAGTGTGTGTTTATTTTGGTAATTTCTTTGTAATTGTAAAATTTGTATTAATGAAAGAAAAACCGAAAACCACCACCTTAGGGTGGTGGCTGCCGCCACCGGACGCCGTGTCGGGTGGCGGTGTGCCTTGTCTCGATTGTGTTGCTTCGTTTGGAGGGTTTGAAACCCTAATGGGCCCATGGAAGCCCTAATGGGCCCAATAAGACGTAATGGTCTTAATAAAACCTTAATGGACCCTAATAAAACCCTAATGGGCTTAATGACATTCTAGTGGGCCTAGTAGGCCCAATAAAGCCCTAATTGACCTAGAAGCCCAACAAGTTAATAAATGGGCTAGTCTTTGGGTTAGAAAACACTAATGTCAATTAAACCCTAATTTTGAGAATTAATCGGGATGCACACTAGAATTATTTAATAACTTGGAATATTAAATAATAATTACTGGCAAAGATTAATCTAAGTAATATTGGACTCAATGGATTAAGTCCTTAACGGGTTAAGTAAGAAACACTTAACCCTAAACGTCATTTTATGTGAAACCCTAGTTTCACTTGGGCCTTGAGTTGGGCCTTTCGATTGGGCTTTGGTAATTGATTTATTATTAGGCCATCCAAGGTTAATCAAATGGACTAGAGTAATTAGTTGGGCTTTAGGGTAAGGCCCATATGAAGGATTCGGCCCAATTTAGAAAATTAGGCCATAGATGGACTATAGTTTGGGCCTAGATGGTTGTATGATAGTGGGCCCTTAGAATGAGACATGTTGGACTGGACTGAACAAGTGGGCCTTAAGGAAGTCCATGTAGAGGTTTGGGTCCAATTTGGAAAGTTGGGCCATGTGTTGGGCTTTGATCCCTAGTTGACTTTAGGCTTATGGATTGGACCTTGGGCTTGGGAAAGCCTAGCTAGGGGTAATGTAGTAATTATCCAAAGTATGTATGTGTAGTTTTGTAGTGGAATCCAATTATTAATTAGGTGATGTTTTGATATTGACAGATCGGGAATCGGTCATACAGCAGCTGGGGTTTAGTCTGCGGGAATTCAGCAGTGTGGGATTGTGTCTTCGGGGCTTCAGCAGTGTGAGGTGAGTCCTCTTCCAGTAGGAACGGGTCTAAGGCCACAATGTCGGCCCATTTAGATATTAGTAGTATCGGACTCTAGTCCGATGCCGGGCAGGGCCCGATGCAGTGGTTTAATTTACATGTTATATGTTATATGTTATATGATATGTGGTTTAGCTTACATGTTAGATGTTAGCAGTTCCGGACTAATGTCCGATGCAGTAGTTCAGTGTGCTTGATGTCTTCGTGATTCAAGCATGTTCTTTTGTTATGTGTTCCGGACTTTGGTCCGATGCAGTATGCAATATATGTGTTCATGTTATATGCTATGATTATGCTACGCTATGTTTAGTCAGTTTCTGGACTTCGGTCTGATGCAGAGGGCAAGGCCCTAGTTAGTTCCGGACTTCGGTCCAATGCAGAGGGCAAGGCCCTGGTTAGTTCCGGACTTCAGTCCGATGTAGTTTCCGGACCTCGGTCCGATGCAGAGGACAAGGCCCTGGTTAGTTCCGGACTCCGGTACGATGCAGTGAGCGAGGCCCAGTATGTGCTTATGTGTTATTGTGTGGTATGTGGTAGTTTGGGGAGACTCACTAAGCTTCGTGCTTACAATTTTCAGTTTTGGTTTCAGGTACTCAGTTTTCAAAAGAGGGGCTCGGGAAGATTGCAGTGCACACACCATCTGTTTCAGCCTGGGATGTTTAAAATATGATATGCTTGACAGTTGTTATAATGTTTTGAGATACATAGCTTATGATTTTTACATGAGGTTTATCGACTATGGTTTTTATTATTAAATTACACGAAATTTTCAAACTGTGTTTTTGGGACATTACAAGTTGGTATCAGAGCCTTGGTTTGAGGGATTCAGGCATGCTTCCGTGTATGTCTGAACTCAAACTAAGGATTGGTATAGAAGTTTTCAAAAAGAAAACCAAGTTTTGTAAGAATGACTTTAAGGAAAGATAAGAGTTTTAGAAAAAGTAAAAAGAAAATTTAGAAAGGAAAGAACTTGAAAAGAGAAAAGGGTGTGGTGCATGCAATTAGCCGAGCTCAAGTATGTACTCCCAAGTTACCCATACAAGTTTATGCTATGTTATGATTATCAGTTTATGTAAGAATAACATGCTAGATTAGAGTTAAGGATCTAGGAAGAGATGCCTTGTATGCTTTTATGAGCTAGTAGAATTGCATGCTAGAATTGATCATCCAGAGATGTGATAACCTGTTTAGATTATGCATGATATTTGTGTATGAGCTTTATGAATTGCATGCTAGTACAGATTCCTGAGTAGAGAATATAACAATTTTTTGGATTATGTGGTTAGCTTCCTATATCCGAATGTTGCTTGCTTTGTGCTTTGTGGGATTTTTAGTAATGTGAGCTAGCTATTAAGTGAATATGCTAAGTTGCATGTGGCACAGGCTGGATAATCTCAAAGTCCTGGATTTGACCCTATTGTGCAGCTCTTGTCTGAGTCCAACCGTTCTAGGGATGAGTCCTTTACTCGAAGGATTATCTGATCTCTGTTGCATGTGGCTATATTCATGAGGTAGCTAGTTGGCATTGTTGAGAAGTCTTTCAACAGCTGAGGACGGGACGGGTCAGTGAATTCCCTAGGGCAAGCCTAGGATGAGAATAGTATGAGATCAGTAATAGTAGTAGTGGAAAGGACCTGGTGGAGTCAAGGCAGTTCTTGAGGAAAGTACGGATAGATTTGGAAGGTAGTATGGGCCCGTACAACTGAAAGCAGAGGATCTGTACTCGAATCAAGGAAGGCTGAGATGAAACCAAGGGACTTGTAGTGTGTGAGATCCCTCGAGTTATGATGAGTATTATGATGACTGTTATGGTATGTTATCGAGTATAATGGAGCTACGAGGTAGACCAGATGATAGTTTTGGTACCAGCAAGGGATCAGGCTCAGGCTTTGGAACCGGGCAGCTTGATGGTCAGGCGAGGAAGTTCATTCCATCCGAGAGTACACACAGTATCATCGACCAAATTCCTGTGATCTTTAGTATGATCAAGGAGGGCAGTTAGAGATTGTGATAAGAAGGTGAGTGCATTTTGCATTAAGGTAGCAGTCAGGATAGGAGCTCGTACGATGGTTATTCAGGAGTTAAGAGCTTGAGAAGCCCCAGGTTAACATGGGGTAGGAGCCCTATTGCTAGCAGAAGGTGACCGCCAGATGTCACCAACACTTTTGGTACAAGTTGTTGTCTCGAGAGGGAACATGATCCGATTTACTTCCTATATCCTGAAGTACAGAGCACGCAATTGATAGGAAGAGGTTAGTAGTGAGTTGAGTGATGATGCGGTTGATGCTATGTCATGGAATGACTTTTAGACCAGATTCTGGGCAAAGTGTGCCCAGGAGATTGAGGCGTAACAGTTGGCACAAGAGTTGTTAGATCTCCACCAGACGACTGAGACTGTGGCAGAGATCACTGCTAAGTCTCGAGAAACAGCTTATATGGTACCGCAATATGCAGCAGATGAGGAAATGAAGAATGTAAGTTATCAGAACATACTGTAGAGTGATATCAGGGAGATCGTGAGTATTTCGGGGTGCAAGACCCTGAATGATATGACTTCTAGAGCCTGGGAACGAGATATAGACTTGGAGCAAATTGGTAAGAGGGAATCAGATCAGTTGCTTATATTGAGGGGTCTCGGGAGGGGACCCTAGATTTTGGGTCAGTTTTTGAGAGATCAGCAGGGTTAGATTCAGTACAGCATGTGCAGGAAATTGCACGATAGAGCCTTTTGTTCCAGGGTTTGAGTGAGTGTGACTCTGGGTTATCCTCCGTTTGTGTTTGAATTATACTTCCAAGAAAATGGCATACGCCAATTACATATCGAGAATTTTTAGCAGATAGCGAAAGATCATATCCCCAAATCATGTGATTAGGAGAGTACATCGTCATCTTGGTTTATTCCAAGACTGAGGAGCAGCACGGGAAGCACCTGAGGAAGGTGCGAGAGTCTTTGAGGAGGGAGAGAATTTCCGCAAGGTTCTTCAATTGTGAGTTCTGGTTGCGCGGGGTACAATTTATTGGGAACCTTGTCAATCAAAAGGATATTCTAGTCGATCCGGCCAAGTTTGAGGTCGTGATGCAGTGGGAGATTCCGAGGTCTCCAATTGGGATTCAGAACTTCCTAGGTCTAGCGTGTTATTACCGGAGAGTTTTTCGGATTTTTAGTAGTTGTGTGATCTTTTGGGTTAGCTGGTGTTGAAACACTAGCAATGGTAAGCGTGGTTTCTAGCAGATTGGTCCTGGTTGGTAAGAAGGCTTGAGAATCTTTCCAGTATTGTGTGTTGTGGAATGTTAGTTGAAGCTAAGTGGGGGAGAATCTTCTAGGGATTCAAACGTAGGAGCATTTTTGAAACTGGAATATGCTTTGCATCCTTGTCAGGAAGGAAGACAGCCCAAGTGGCTATATAGTTGAGGGTAGTGTGAAATGGAAGTTCAGAAAAACTTGCTCATTATGAGATCGCGTTCTCGGAATGAATGCCAGTAATCCTTAGGGAATCAGGTGGGGGATTCCAGTCAGGACATGGGTTTAGTTTTGGATGCTAGGTCGTGTGTATGCTCGACGTTGGATGTGTTCGGATCAGTAACCAGCAAATGAGATAGTGTCAGAGTGTTGTAAGTCTGCGGGTGTAGCTGTAGCGTTCACTAGAAGCCATATAGTAATAGAGTGTTATAAGTCTGCGGGTGTACTCGTAGCTTTTACTAGGTTGGTAGATAGCGTGAGTGCGTTGTTAGGACGTGGAAAGAACAGTAGTACCCACCAGTTCAGGTGTAGCATTGAGGAAATAGAAATCCACAGATTATATTTCGGAATTTCCCATATGGATTAGACCTAGTCAATCCAGTAATAAGATTGTAGAAGCGCCACTACAGAGATGAGAAATAGAAAGCAGTGGAGTGCTTAAAGTGATTTATGACATAAGGCTACCAATGGTCATGTAGCAATCACTTTTAGCTTTGGATTTGGTGACGTCGGGATTCGACGCACGGAACCAATCAGTTAGATCAGAAGGCCGTTACCAACTCTGAACTCTGAATCCTGCTTCAGCTCTAGGAACTCCTGAGCCAACCACTCCCTCTCAACCCGCAGAACATAACAGGTACTGAACATCTCCCGGAGCTGATCCCATGAAACCGCAGCCCTCTGCGCATCCGAATATGACCCCGTGGTCAATCTCCACTAATCCTTCGCCCCAAGCATCAACAGGTTCAGAGCACACCTCACCCTCTAGTCAGCAGGGCATGAACACGTAAAGAAACACCCCTCCACATCTGACAACCATCTCATAGCAATAATCGGGTCCTGAACTCCATCGAAGGTAGGGGCTTCGTATTATCGAAGTCCCGATACCGAAAACCTCGACTGGCTCCTCCCCCTGCCACTACTACAGCCACTGTAGCCGCTGCGGCAGCCGTCTCTATAAGAGCTGCATAACGCTCATCAAAATACTCAACCATAGCGGTCTTGATCGACCCAAACAGTTCCAGCAACTCAGCCCGGAACATCGCAGCAACCTCGTCATGCAGGATCTCACGAATCCTAACATCCAACTCGTCTGTGCTCATCTGACCAATAACCTCGGGCGGTACTGACCCACCCTGACCGCCCTCTCCTGCTCCCGATCCCAATCCGGATCCACTCCCACAATGCCTCGTAACCACCATACTGAAAATATCGCAAAACATCAGGCGCTCTCCCAGAACCCCGGGAACCAAATCCCAACCCCACCCTAGAGGTTGTGGCTTCCTTGATACGCGTATGGGTCCTGTGCTTTCAGTAGTATGGTCCCATACTACCTTCCGCACCTACCCTTATTTATATCAAGTATCACCACAACACCCTAGTGATGATCATACATAACAGGCACTCAACCCTCACTCCTAAAGGAACACTGGAAATCTCATACGAAAGAAACCCTAGGCTAGTAGGCATCATAAATCAGGCAACACTATCATGAAATTCCTGAAGATCCCTAGCCTAGTACTAGCATGCTGTTCTATCATATCTCATAAACAGTTATCTTGTATGGTATTTTTGGGGTTACTTACTGGCTCCGGCTGATCGTACCTCCGCGTCCTCTTTTACTCATTTTGATAACCATTTTAAATTCTCCTTTGAAAACTCTCCTTGATTTGAGACTGGATTCACACGAATGTTCCTCCAATTCACTCAAACCAAGGCTCTGATACCAACTTGTAACACTCAAAAAATCCAAGCCAATAACTTTTCAAAAACCACCCAGTTTCATTAAGTTATTACAAAAAGGTTTTCAATACATTTATTATCAGAGTATTCCCAGAACCATATCATAAAACAAGAACATGAGGAGCGGTACGATCACGCCTTCTCCTTGCCACAGTCTCCTGAAGTACCTGAAAAACATTAAACCACAACTGTAAGCCCGAAAGCTTAGTGAGATACCCCCAAAATACCAACCACATATACCATACACATAACATGTCATATCATAACAGATCAAAGAACAGCCATGCACTTCGGGTACTGTGTGACTGGTCCGCCGTACCGGGCCTTCAGTCCAACTGGTCCACCCTCCAAGTCTAGCCATATACATCGAGTCTGCAGTGTGATTGGTCCGCCCGCACTGGGCCTTCAATCCACCTGGTCCACTCTCTAATTCTACAATATGACTGGTCCACCCGCACCGGGCCTTCAGTCGGCTCGGTCCACTCTCCAAGCCTCGGCATGTCTGGTCCGCCCTCTTGAGGCCTACAGCCTATCCGGACCGCTCGCTGGGCCTTCGGGATAACTGGTCCGCCATGGGTATGTTGGCCTACAACACAAAGCAGGACCCGCCTCAACCCAACCCCAGTCCAACAACCATGTGCACATAAACATACAATCATATAACAATTCACATCCAATCAAACTGATCTAGTAGATCACCTAACATAACATCATCCTAACCAGGATACCGATCTAACCGGTCACTAGCATAGCATCATCCTATATACCAGGATTTCGAACTTAACCAAGTCTCTAACATATACCATCCTAACTACCAGGATGCAAACATAGCAAAACAATAACATAACAACGATACCCGGATTACAATCCGATAAAGGGCCGGTCTTGGTGCCTTAGACCCTGTTGATATAGTGAAGATAACTCACCTCGCAACTGCTGACTGAAAAGATAAGACCGAGCTGCTCCGACCACTAACACGATCTCCACCACTAGCCAACACCAAACCACTGAACTCAAAATAAATGCCAACAATTACCAAAATACCCCTGGGAGTCAACTGGTCAAAACTTGGTCAAAGTCAACCTTCCTGACTGACTCTACTCGCCGAGTCAACCCGCTGACTCATCGAGTCCCTTATGCTCTGAAACTCCCATAACACGACTCAACTCGCCGAGTCGCCCCAAGACTCGACGAGTCCCGCAACTCTGAGTCTAAATGTACTCAACTCACTGAGTCATCCTTTGACTCACCGATTCACGGCTCAACCAGGAAAGGTTAGGATCTCACAACCAGACTCGCCGAGTCCAAGGCTATCTACAACCAACTCACCGACTTGTTCTTCCAACTCGTCGACTTTCCGCCTATCTTCATGCAACTCGCCGAGTACATCCATGTGACTCGCCGAGTACCACTAGCTCTTATCCCATATAGAGGCTTTCCAATCCATGCAGGGTCTCCAATCCATAGATCTACTCTTATACAAGCCATCCATCATATAAAGTGGCAAACTTTACGTGAATCTGTCACACCCCAAAACCGATAACGGTGGAATACGTTTCAGGGTGGAGGACATCATGTTTAGTATCATCACAATTGCATAATAGTAAAAACAAGAAGCAACAACCATTACATTTACATAGTGAGTTTAATTACGAGCGTGTTCTGTATAGTTTCAATAAACACCAAAAATATAACAAAAATAAGAGATGGATCTTGTATGCTCCATCTTCTCCAAAATGTTGCACTTGTACCTGTCTATCTTTGACCTGAGGATACAAGTTATTTTGAAAACGAGTATCAACATTAAGCTGGTGAGTTCATAAGAATTTAGTGTGATTGATGTATAAAATGTTTTAAAACTTGTAGCGTGAAAATCTGCAATTTACATTTATTAGTAGTAGAAAATCCTATATTTTCCAGAAAGTACATCGTAAGTAAAAACCTTTAAGTTGCATGTAAGTTTTATCATTGAAAGCTGTTTGTTGTAAACGTGTAGTAGTAAATCTCCAGTATGTAGTGTAGATAAGGAAAAGTTATGCCTGTTGTCAGTAGTAGATAGATACTTACTTACTTCGGGATGTTAGCTTAGACTTTAGTCTTAGTGTTTTAGCATGGATATAAGTGTATTCCTTTTTATGTGACCAATAGTGTGAGAAATAGAGAGTCCGATGACCTTCCCGGTCATACGTAGTGTAGTGAAGTAGTGCCATCCCTGAGCCTGAATGGCTCGGACTGTAATTAACAGTCGGGATATAATAGTGTCTGCCCCGTATGGATCTATACATGTAGTGTCGCCTTCCTTCCGGAAAGCCCTAGTCACAGGATGTAAGCGCGATAGAGTGTCTTATAGCGGGATAGTGTGTTATGCTCTGGATTGGTGTTTTCCCTTGTATTATAGAGTAGTTGTCTTCTGTCTAGTTCATAGAGCGTTCTCATATACATGTATCATCTTGTAATAGTAATAGTTATAGTGTGTATAGTAGTAGCAGTAACGAATAGTAGTAGCCTTAACTATACCTATTATAGTTAACTTAGTGTGTATGGTTCTCGGCATTTATATGACAGAGGTATCGAATGAGATGAAAACATTCATATCTAACACCAATATACATGATATATAACTAAGAAATCAACGATAATCGGACGGATAACAAATACCCTAATCCCACATCAAACAAGAACAGGAAATAAGGCGAGCTATCGGTCCTAAGTCCTTCAAGTCTTACTTATATAAATATATTAATGTAGATATATTTTTATAAGAAAAATAATTTAAACACAGTTTGAAAATAATTTAATAACAATTTAACAAAAAGAATGCATTTAGATATTGGAAATAGTTTTGTTCTCAAAGCAGTTTTGAAAATGAAATTTTTTTGTAAAGCATAGTGATAAATCACATGTGATTTGTACTATGAATTGTAAATCATGTGTGATTGATTTCCATAAATTGTACATTTGACTTGTATCCCCCCCTAAAACATGTAAAAACAGTTGAAAAGGCTCATTAAGGGGTATGAAGTTACTTGAAATGAGTAAATCGGGTGAATGTGTCGGATGAGCGTTTGGTGTCAAGTAAGGACTTGTACACCCTTTATGACCCTAGTAACATATGAGATATATGTTTTACAAGTAATTAGTTACTAATACTCTTATTTAAACATATAGACATTCAAATGTGATTAAAGGTCTTATGGTTGAGTGCTAGAAGATTAATGAGTTGTATGGAAGGAGTGTATGACCTCACTTTGGAGTTTACTCTCCTAAAACCCACCCTAAGTGAGTTTACGGTTTGGAGGCCACATCCCCCATGCGTTTACGGCCGTAAACTCATGGGAGGAGTGTTTTTGAGTGATTTCCAGTCTCATGTGGTTCTAGAAATGGTTTTAAGGGATTTTACAAGGCTATAGGGGTGTTTAAGGGTCCAAGAGTATACTCCCTTGGAGTTTACGGCCCAAAGGCCACTCCTTGGGAGTTTACGGCCGTAAACCCCATGGTTTACGGTAGTAAACTCTTGTGCACCACCAAACTTTGATTACAAGGTCCTTGGCTTAATCCTAACATGTTCTAGTGAAGGTATAAGGCTCTTTAGGGGACTTAAACTCTCTTTTGACATAGTTTGGAGGAGTTTACGGTCTAATCCTATGCTTAGGCCGTAAAATCTAGTGTACCCCTCAAATGCTTGTGTTTAATTGTTCCAAACCCAAAATAGCAAGTCCTTTAGCCATATCTCAAGTCTAGGGGTGATTGGAAGTGTTTTGGGCATGATTTTACAAGGTTAGAGGGTGTTTACGGCCTAAGCATGTGCTTGGGCCGTAAACTCTCTTTTATTCCCTAAAAGTTGTTATTTTATGGTTTAAACACTCCTAGGCTAAATCCCCAACTAGTTTCAATGCTTAAAGGAAGGAAAATCGGGACATTTGGCACCATTTTAGGTGTTTACGGCCTAAGGAGGTTCTTAGGCCGTAAACTCCTTTTTGATGGCCATTTTGTCTGATTTTTGAGCTATTGCAACAAGGAATGATGTTTAAAAGAAGTTAGGGTAGAAGATCTTACGTTTTGGAGGCGGATCTTGTGGTTTTGAGTTTCATTTGATCCTCGCGCTCCCAATCGAATTTCGATCCTCCGGTCCTCGTTTGGCGTTCCATCGAACCTTCACAATTGGGATGTGGCTTTGTTTTGTTCATTTTACTTCTCGATCCATAATCTCTGCAGGCTCTTCCACGAAGTTGAGGCTCTCGTTAACTTCGATCTCGTCGAGTGGAATGACTAGAGTCTCGTTGGACAGGCATTTCTTCAAGTTTGAGACATGGAAGGTAGGGTGTATGTTACTTAGCTCGTGGGGTAGGTTGAGTTTGTAAGCTACGGGAGCCGATTCTAGCGAGAATCTCAAAAGGCCCTATATACCTTGGTTTCAGCTTTCCACGCTTTCTGAAGCGTATCGTACCCTTCCAGGGTGAGACCTTCAAAAGGAATCGGTCTCCCACCTGGAATTCCAAGGGTTTTCTTCGTATGTCAGCATAGCTTTTCTGTCGATCCCTGGCGGCTTTTAATCGTTCGCGAATCTGTACAATCTTCTCGGTCGTTTCTCGAATGATCTCCGGACCCGTGAGAGCACTATTAGGAACTTGTTCTTTAGCTAACTGAGTGTCACCCACCTCAGCCCAGCACAGAGGGGATCTGCACTTCCGGTCGTAAAGGGCTTCGAATGGAACTGCCTTGATGCTCGTATGATAACTATTGTAGGAAAACTCCACAAGAGGTAAGTGCGTATCCCACGATTTACCAAAGTCAATCACACAGGCTCGCAGCATATCTTCTAAGGTTTGGATCGTCCTCTCACTTTGTCCGCCAGTCTGCGGATGGTAGGCTGTACTCATGTCCAGCCTCGTCCCTAATGCCTTTTGTAGTGACTGCCAAAATCTCGAAGTAAACCTACTATCTCTATCCGAGATAATAGATATAGGGACGCCATGCAGCCATACTATTTCCTTAATGTATGTTCTTGTGAGTTTCTCCATCTTGTCTGTTTCCTTGATGGGTAGGAAGTGCGCGGACTTGGTCAATCGGTCGACGACGACCTAAATGGTATCCAACCCACCTGTTGTTTTGGGCAGCTTGGTTATGAAATCCATTGTGATCCGCTCCCACTTCCATTCCGGTATCTCCGGTTGTTGGAGAAGACCCGATGGCTTCTGGTATTCGACCTTAACCTTTGCGCAAGTAAGGCACTCACTCACGAAGGTAGCAATCTCTTCTTTCATATTAGGCCACCAGTAAAGCTTTTTGAGATCCAGATACATCTTATCTGAACCGGGGTGAACGGAGTATCGAGTGTTGTGCGCTTCCTTCATGACCAAGTCTCTGAAACCTCCGTGGCGCGGAGTCCAGATTCGGTCCATGAGATAATAGGCTCCGTCACCCTTGATCTCCAAACTCTTATCCATTCCATGCAGGGATTCTCCCATCACATTCTCAGGCTTTAAGGCTTCGAGCTGAGCCTCCTTAATCTGTGCAGATAGATGCGAATGGATAGTGATTGTTAACGACTTGGCTCTTCGACCAGAATACTCTTTTCTACTTAGGGCGTCTGCTACCATGTTGGCTTTCCCCGGGTGATAACGTATTTCGCAGTCGTAATCGTTGAGTAGTTCGACCCATCGACGTTGCCTCATGTTGAGCTCTATCTGGTTCAGTATGTGTTGGAGGCTTTTATGATCAGTGTATATTATGCTCTTCGTTCCATACAAGTAATGTCTCCAGATTTTTAGAGCGAAGACGACCGCCCCTAACTGAAGGTCGTGAGTAGTGTAGTTTACCTTATGTGTCTTCAGCTGTCTTGAGGCATAGGCGATGACCTTACCTCGTTGCATCAAGACACATCCGAGCCCTTGGTTCGATGCATCGCAGTATACCACAAAGTCTTATGTTCCTTCGGGAAGGGATAATACCGGTGCGGTGCATAGAGCTCGCTTCAGGGTCTGGAATGCCTTCTCCTGTTTCTCTTCCCAGTCGAATGTCACGCCCTTCTGTGTCAACATGGTGAGAGGTTTTGCAATCCGAGAGAAGTTTTAAATGAATCTGCAGTAGTAGCCAGCGAGGCCTAGAAATTGACGAATTTCTGTAGGCGTCTTCGGTGCTGACCAGTTCTCGATAGCTTTAATCTTAGAGGGATCCACGTGGATTCCTTCTTCACTAACCACGTGTCCTAAGAATTCAACTCTTCGGATCCAAAATTCGCACTTAGAGAACTTCGCATATAACTTCTCTGATCGTAGGGTTTCTAGGACTCGTCGTAGATGATTCATGTGTTCTTCCTCGCTTCGAGAGTAGACGAGTATATCATCAATAAAGACGATGACGAACTGATCTAAGTATGGACGACACACCCTATTCATAAAGTCCATGAACACTGCGGGTGCATTAGTCAGTCCAAAGGGCATCGCTACGAACTCGTAGTGCCCGTAACGGGTTCGGAAGGTTGTCTTCGGGACATCCTCCTCTAGTACCCGTAGCTGGTGGTACCCGGACCTAAGATCAATATTGGAAAAGTAACTCGCTCCTTGTAGTTGGTCAAATAGGTCGTCGATACGGGGAAGAGGGTAGCGATTTTTGACCGTGAGTTTGTTGGGTTCCCTATAGTCGATGCACATACGGAACGATCCATCCTTCTTCTTCACGAAAAAGACCGGAGCTCCCTAGGGTGAGAAGCTTGGTGTTATAAACCCCTTGCTGAGCAGCTCGTTAAGTTGACCGGATAGTTCTTGCATCTCAGCAGGCGCTAAACGATAGGGCGACTTAGCTATGGGGGTAGCTCCTGGGACTAGGTCGATTCTAAACTCAACCTAACGTTTGGGAGGTAGACCCGGAAGGTCCTCTGGGAAGACGTCAGGGAAATCGCATACAACAGGGATGTCTTTTGGATCTTTCGCTTTCTGGCTTGTGTCAACGACGTGTGCAAGGAAGGCGCGATATTCTTTACGCAAGTACTTCTGGGCCTGAATACTGGAGATGATACAAAGGCTCGTACCAGTTTTGTCTCCATAGACCAATAGAGTTTCGCGATTTGGTGGATTAAGTCGAATGGCTTTGTCGAAGCATAGGATATCGACGCGATGAAGACTCAACCAGTCCATGCCAACGATGACATCGAAATTCTTGATTGAGACTGGTATGAGGTCGATTGGAAATGATTGGTCGTCTAACGTGAGGGTACAACCTATGTAGATTTTGTTAGAGCCTTCGGTCTTCCCGTTAGCCATTTCTACAACGAATGTTTCTTTTAGTGGTTGCGGGGATTGTTTAAGTAAGTGTTAAAAGTTTTGGTTTATGAAGCTTCTTTCTGCACCACTATCGAATAAGACAGATTCATAAGAGTTGTTGAGAAGAAACGTACCTGTGACTACTGTGGGATCCGCCACTGCTTCGTTGTGACCAATAGCGAGTAGTCTTCCGGTTCCTCCTGCATTCCTAGCCTTCGGACAGTTTTTCTTGAAATGGCCAGCTTCACCACAGCCATAACAAGTCTGGGTCACTCCCGAACCGGGAACTTGCGAGATAGGTTTGGGTGGGGCTCTGCAAAACCGGACAGTATGGCCCTTCCGGCCGTAGTTGGAGCATTGCAATTCACGGCAGGGGTCGTTGTGGTGGAAGGGGCACTTGGGACACTTGGGCAGGTTCCCAACATAAGCTTTTGCTGGTGCAGGAGTAGCAGGAGTGGTGGAGGCATGAACAACCACAATTTGTTGATCTTTGGAGGAGGTTTGAGCTTTCTTGCCCTTCTTCTTATCCCAATGCTTTCTCTTTTTGCCAGTTGATTTGGGTGGTGCAGTGGCAGTTGTGGTTGTTGTTGCTGGAGTGGACGAGACCCCATGATTGATTAAACTCCGGTCCAATTCCTTGGCACTGTCAAAGGTTGTAGGGTGTGAGGCTAGAACATTTCCTCGATACGGGGGTATTAAACCCCAAATGTATCATTCAATCTTCTTGCTCTCCGAAGGAATCATGTTGGGACACATAGCCGCCAAGTCGCAGAACCTGGCGGTGTAAGCTGCTATGTCAGTCCCTCCTGAAGTTTCTGAATTTCACCCCTAGGGCAGTACTCCTCCCTCATGAGGTCCTTCAGTGTGTCCCAGCCCATGGCGTTGGTTGTTACCAAAGAGAGAGCATTGACATGGCTGTTCCACCATGTCAGGGCCCTGTTAATGAGGGTGGAAGTAGCATACTTAATTTTGCTCTCCTCGGGGCATGAGCACATTTCAAAGACAGCCTCAGTTCTTTCGAACCACTGATACAATGCTAGGATTCCTCCGGTCCCATCGAAGAAAGTAGGTTTGCAGTTCATGAAGTCCTTATAAGTGCATCCCTGCACTCTTTGATGGACTTCACCAAATCTAGAGTTGCCACCGCTCGCATCTCCAGAGTTCATTTGAGCCATGGCTGCCGTCACAGCTGCAGTCACAGTTGTTTGAAACAGCACTGGATCGAACTGCGGAGGAGGAGGTGGTGGAGGAGGGGTTTGAGTTGTTGGTCTGGCTCTGTTTGGACGCTTGCGTGGAGGCATCTTTCACTGAAAGTTCATAGAAATGATAACAATAGTAAGAGTCTATTGCTAATATGATAAGGGTGTTTTATGGACTAAATCAACATAATCCAAAGATCAGAAAGAGAGTCATAGCAATAGAGTAGTTAACTGCCAATTCACTGGCATTAATGATGTAATACAAGTTCGTGAAAAGTGACCTAATAGTAGGTCTTACATCAAACCATAAGGAAAATGTTGGCAGTCTAGAGGCCTAATTAGAGTACTTTCAAAGCTAGAAATGTTTACAGACAAGTTCTCTACAGAGCATAGAAAGGAAAGGCTAGTCCTTAACAAAAGGGTGAGCTAATTAGACATCTTCTACGGGCGACGGGTACTCGTTGGGCGGACCCTCGGATCAGCTAATTGACGCATAACTTCCTGGAGATGTCGTTCATGAGTTCTTTGACGTACTCGGAGTTCCCTAACTTCGGCTCAGGATGCAGCTAGTTGTTGTTGCAGAGCCTTGTTGGTCCTCCTTGTCCTATTCATAGCTTCTTCAAGTTGGCGGATGCGAACAGTGTTGAGATTCGAGTTGGTCTCCACTTCTACAACTCGACCAATGGTTGCTTGACCCTGTTCGACATTCCTGGCAATCCTTCGGACCATGATGGGCAGAACTCGGTCCGCTGATCCTCCTTCGCTTATGTTGTAGAAACTTCGATCTCCATTGTAAGGTAAAGGTTGTCCCTGCTCCTCACTCCATCGGTTCAAGGATATTTCCCACATAGGATTGGGACCTTGAAATGCCGGATGGGGGTTGGGGTTTAGAGCTTCATGGGGTAGGTTGTTAACTTCTGGCTCGGAGCTGGAGCTGTCCGAAAAGCCTTTAGCATGATGATCATCCAAAGGGATCGGGTGATCATCGTCTGACTCCTCATCGAGCCATCCTCCGTTGCCCTGGTTTGGATAATACAGATCGCTGGGATGGTGGAAGCCAGCCATGCTATCTATGCGAGAAAGGGGAAGAGAAAGGTTAATAGGCGTACTAATTTAGGATACTTATAAGATGAATCGTTATTAGTTGACCCAATACTTGCGTAGTGCATACCAATTACATGTAACCGAGGCAAGATAGTCCTTCGAATAAGCAACCCTAACTTCAGATCCCAATCAAACAAGAACAGGAAATGAAGAAAAGGCCACAGATTCTGAGTCTATAGCGCCCTAGTCACATGTAACCGTGGTGTATCCACTTAGCAACTATTTTCCTACCAGTAACGACCCTTTTAGTTATCACGTATGCAGTTAGTGGTATCCAGAATACTCCTATAGTATTCTTGTTCTAACGTTCTTATGGTAGTGTTGGTAAGTTTTTAGACTTGTTGCAACACCACAATCACCCTTAGGCACATGCTAGTCACTCCTAGATAAATGTAGTTGATCAGGCTACATCCCCCCAGATGTGACCATATGTCTCTAAGCTTAATTGTGTTGTTCAACAATCTTAATACTTTTGTTTTGTTCTAGTATGATACTGACCCTTTTGTAGTAGTGAGTGTATATATACACTTAATTAAATCTTTTAGTATTTAGAAGTATATATTCTTGGTCAGAGTGTTTTAGTCCCAAAGTGTTTATACTTCGTATATCTTTTATAGGTTGATATACTTGATTCATTATAAACAAAGCTCTAATACCAATCTGTCACACCCCAAAACCGATAACGGCGGAATATGTTTCGGGGTGGAGGATGTCATGTACAGTATCATCACAATTGCATAATAGTAAAAACAAGAAGCAACAACCATTACATTTACATAGTGAGTTTAATTACAAGCGTGTTCTGTAAAGTTTCAATAGACACCAAAAATATAACAAAAATAAGAGATGGATCTTGTATGCTCCATCTTCTCCAAAATGCTGCACCTTTACCTGTCTATCTTTGACCTGAGGATACAAGTTATTTTGAAAACGAGTATCAGCATAAAGCTAGTGAGTTCATAATAATTTAGTGTGATTGATGTATAAAATGTTTTAAAACTTATAGCGTGAAAATCTGCAATTTACATTTATTAGTAGTAGAAAACCCTAGAAAATCCTATATTTTCCAGAAAGTACATCGTAAGTAAAAACCTTTAAGTTGCATGTAAGTTTTATCACTGAAAGTTGTTTGTTGTAAAAGTATAGTAGTAAATCTCCAGTATGTAGTGTAGATAAGGAAAACTTATGCCTGTTGTTAGTAGTAGATAGATACTTACTTACTTCGGGATGTTAGCTTAGACTTTAGTCTTAGTGTTTTAGCGTGGAAATAAGTGTATTCCTTTTTATGTGACCAATAGTGTGAGAAATAGAGAGTCTGATGACCTTCCCGGTCATACGTAGTGTAGTGAAGTAGTGCCATCCCTGAGCCTAATCGGCTCAGACTGTAATTAATAATCGGGATATAATAGTGTCTGCCCCGTATAGATCTATACATGTAGTCTCGCCTTCCTTCCGGAAAGCCCTAGTCACAGGATGTAAGCGCGATAGAGTGTCTTATAGCGGGATAGTGTGTTATGCTCTGGATTGGTGTTTTCCCTTGTATTATAGAGTAGTTGTCTTCTGTCTAGTTCATAGAGCGTTCTCATATACATGTATAATCTTGTAATAGTAATAGTTATAGTGTGTATAGTAGTTGCAGTAACGAATAGTAGTAGCCTTAACTATACCTATTATAGTAAACTTAGTGTGTATGATTCTCGACATTTATATGACAGAGGTATCGAATGAGATGAAAACATTCATATCTAACACCAATATACATGATATATAACTAAGAAATCAACGACAGTCGGACGGATAACAAATACCCTAAGCCCACATCAAACAAGAACAGGAAATAAGGCGAGCTATCGGTCCTAACTCCTTCAAGTCTTACTTATATAAATATATTAATGTAGATATATTTTTATAAGAAAAATAATTTAAACACAGTTTGAAAATAATTTAATAACAATTTAACAAAAAGAATGCATTTAGATATTGAAAATAGTTTTGTTCTCAAATCAGTTTTGAAAATGTAAATCTTTTGTAAAGCATAGTGATAAATTGTTGGATAAGGTGTCTAAGTCCATAACTATTTCGGGTCAGTACTTGACCCGACCCGACATGGTCCATTTGGGTTGCATGGCACCATGCAATTGGATAGACTAAATGAGAGTAATAACACTTGGAGATTATTAATATATTATAAGTTCTAATATATTAATAATATTATTTGATTAGTTTGATCAAAAATTAATTTAGAATTAATTAAGTGATCAAAGGATAACTAATTAAATATATGGGTTGATTATGTAAATCATTCATATCTTGTATAGTGGGCTAAGAGGTTCCATGGATTATCAAGTTGGGTTCCACCCATAGGATGCTCCATGGGAGTTACAAACCCATGGGTCATGGAAATGAAGAGTCATGACACATTAGGGTTTACATGGTGTAACTCTAGATGTGTCAACACTATATAAGGATCCCATTCTCCACAAAATCGGTTACACATACTACACACATAAGAAACTAGAGGGCTTGGCCGATTTTAAGAAGTGTGTATTCTCTCAAAAGTCTTTCCAAGAGCATTTGGTGTTGTGTGAAGCATTTGAGGCATCACACTTGGGGTGCTAGGCTCACAAGGTTTCAAGGAACATAAGCAACAACAAGGTAAGTTATTCTATCTTTCATTCAAGTTAAAATTGTTCCCCATGTATGCTAGATAGGAATATAACCTTGGAAATTCAACTTTGCATGATAATTAGACAAACATAGATCCAAGGTTATTAGGGTTGCATGTACACTTAGGAAGTGTTAGAATGCTCAAAACCCATCAGTGGTATCAAAGCCTAGGCTTGTTTGTTTGTTATTTGTGCTAAAAAGTTGAAGAAAGTCGAAAAACTTGATGTTTGACTGCTGGACTCGTCGAGTCCATGGGGGGACTCGTCGAGTTCACTTGTATCTTCAACCTACTCGTCGAGTAGGTTAATGCACTCGGCGAGTAGGGTCGACAGAGTGCAGTTTTTCGACTTTAGTTGCTGGAAATGGATTAGAAACATTACCCTAAACTGTTCTGGTACTTGAAAACTTGTTTTAGTTGGTCTAATGTCTTGCTAATTCATTTACTACAACTAGTTATCAAAATTACAAAGTTTTAAGTGTAGTTTTGATTCATGAAAGTGCTTATGTTCATGTTCTTGATCTTATGATGTTTAGATGATCATAGGAATTATTTGTAACCTATGTGGTAGTTTAATTCTTGATCATAATGTGTTTTAATGGAGTCCATAACTTGTCCTCAAGTTATGGAAAACCAAAAGTCACTTGAGTTAAAAACCATTAAAAGAACACAAGAGTTAGAAAAATGAAGAGTCTTCATTTTATTACTCTATTAAACTCATAAGTTACAAGAAATGAAAAGTTTTGAAAGTTTACAAAACTTGCCCTCAAGTTTTAGAACAAGTAAAGTCAAGTTAAAACTTTAGTTCCAACCCTTAGAATTTTAGAAGTTAAAATTCAACCCTAATACTTATATTATTATGATTTAATAATTATATATATATGTATAAGAACAAAGTCGTCTTACCGCTAGTACGCCTCATTCACGAAATCAGTCTATAAGGTGGGTATAAGGTTGTTGCCTATAAAATGGCAACTTAATGGGTGTCCACTCTCACCCACCGCTTGCTTGACCGGTGGAGGGTCGTTAGCCGAACGGGTAAGACAAGGACTTACAAATTCTCATTAAAAGTATGATGAATATTATAAAGTAACTAAATGTTTTATTAAATTCCCAATTTTAGTTACTTTAGGAAAAATGTGAATAAGGTGCTAATCCATGAAATTACACTTTACACTTTGTGTAAGTCGTTGGTGGAGCGTGTGTGGTTAACCGGCACACTAACTTGGACTTAACAATGTAGGTAAAGGGTGACTTAAGGTTTATTATAGTATCAGTGGAGCGTGTGTGGTTTACCGGCACATCGATTGAGTGATAAACTTTAAGGGTACCAAGTGATTTGCATGGTTACTTCACACCTCGTTTTGTGATCCTCGGTATCCCAGTCACAAAACTTGGAGGGCACACTCGAGATTGAAACATGCCTTTGAAAAGTTCATTGAATCTCAAAGAATCTAGGAATTTCTAAGAACCAATCAAAAAACCTAATATCTAATATTTCGGTTTTCGTGGTGGAAATTGGTGAATCGTCATTCACCTACCTTTCAAATATGTTATAGCTTGGATTACGGCATACCTCTTCCAAGTTATAATATATTGTGATTGGATCCTAGCCTTAATATTACATTTGGGTGTTTTATTAAGGACTCTCCTAATATCTAAACTAATCTTGTCCATTTCTTTCAGATTTCTTCAAACAATTTTGCTTCTGGCTCTAACCCTAATAGCTCCTTTACCCTTATGAACTTGTGTGGGAAGGTCACTTTTGATGGATCCAACTTCAATGAGTAGATCAGAAACATTAGGATGATTACCCGCTACGAGGACAAAGAATATGTCCTTGACAAGGAGCTTAAGGAGATTGATGAGACCACTGCAACTTCTCAGGAGATCGCTAACTTTCAGGCACATGAAAGGGATGCTACGAAAGTGGCATGCATCATGATGGCCACGATGACAGCGGAACTCCAAAAGTCTTATGAGGATTTCTACCCTTATGAAATGCACCAGGATTTGATGGAAAGATACCATCAAAGTGCACGACAAGAGAGGTATGAAATCATCTGCTCCATGATAACGGCCATGATGAAGGACGGGGAATCCGTCACGAGCCACATGCAGAAAATGCAAAGGTATGTGGATCGTTTGTTGAAGCTTAATGTGAACTTCCCTGAGGAGCTTGCAATAGATATCATTTTGCACTCCTTACCATCGTGCTATGATCAATTCCGCATGACATATCACATGAATAAGGAAGAGGTCACACTCAGCAAACTTCAGGGACTTCTCAAGACCGCAGAAACAGGTCTTAAGGGGAAGTCGGTTGTTAACACTCCTACTCCAAACTCTACTCCGGTTTTGGCAATCGGGAAAAGTAGAGGGAAGAAGAGAAAGAGCTCTTCTAAGGGTACCAAGGCTCGGACCCTTGATGGCTCTTCTTCAAGTGGAACCAAGAAAGGGTTCATCACTCCTTCTTCTGACCCAAAAGAGGCTGAATGCTTCTATTGCCATGAAAAATCACATTGGAAGCGGAACTGCCCAAAATACCAGCAAGATGTGAAGGATGGGAAAGTTAAACCCAACCATGCAGGTATTTACACTATCATTTCTAATAACTCACCCCATTCTAAATCTTGGGTCCTTGATACCGGTTGTGGTATTCATATTTGTTGTGACTTGCAGGGACTAAGAAGAAGTGAGAATGTGGAGCAAGGAAGAATAAACTTAATCATGGGGAATAGGAAAGCTTTACCTGTTACCAAGATTGGAGTTTATACTTTATCGCTAAGTAGTGGGTTTAATTTAGATTTGAATAAATGTTGTTATTCGCCAGGAATGGCAAGAAATATTATTTCCTTTCATGCTTTGTACAAACAAGGGTTTACCTTTTCGTTTAATAATGAAGTTGGTTCTATTGATGCTTTCTTTAATAATGTTCTTTATTTTAAAGCATTACCTTGTGATGGTGTGTTTGAAGCTGTATCTGTTATAGATAACTTAGGAAATAATGTTTTGTGTATTGATTCTATTAATAATAATAACTTGGATAAAGCATCATTATGGCATTGTCGTCTTGGACATATAAGCAAGAAACGCATAGGCCAACTCCAAAAGGATGGAGTCTTGGAGTTATTTGACCTAAAGTCAGATGATAGTTGCGAATCATGCTTACTTGGAAAGATGAAAAAGTCACCCTTCACAGGTTCTTGTGAGAGGGGTGAAGGTTTGTTGGACCTTGTACACACGGATGTGTGTGGACCATTCAAACATGCCACAAGGGATGCTAATCGTTATTATTTGACTTTTACTGATGATTACAGTAGATATGGATATGTCTACTTGATCAAGCATAAGTCAGAGACTTTCGAAAGGTTTAAGGAATTTAAACAGGAAGTCGAGAATCAATTGGGCAGGAACATTAAGATGCTTCGATCCGATCGTGGTGGTGAGTTTCTTAGTTCAGAGTTCCTTGACTATCTAAGGGAATGTGGGATAGTCTCACAATTGACACCTCCCAGGACACCACAGTTGAATGGTGTGGCTGAGAGGCGTAATCGAACCTTGTTAGATATGGTTCGTTCCATGATGAGTCGAGCTTCGCTACCAATCTCATTCTGGGGGTATGCCTTAGAGATTGCCGCCCATATCCTTAATCTAGGCCCTACAAAGAAAGTTGCCAAAACTCCTCACGAGATGTGGACTGGTAAAGTACCCAAACTAGACCACATCAAGATTTGGGGATGCGAGGCTTTCGTGAGACGCGAGACTCATGATAAGCTCGAACCCCGAAGCGAGAGGTGTATTTTCATCGGCTACCCACAGCAATCCTTTGGTTACCTCTTCTACAGACCTAGTGAAAATGTGGTCTTTGTAGCTAGGAGGGATTTCTTTAGAGAGAGAAAGAGTTCATAAGCCAAGGAAACAGTGGGAGGCAAGTTGATCTTGAAGAAATTCAAGAGTCAAGCGGTGAAGGAACTTCAAACCCTAGCACTCAACTTGAGGAGGAAACTCCTGTTGAGCCAATTGACAAGTCTGTACCTCAGAGGCGTTCCACAAGGGTTAGGAATGTTCATGAGCATTACTATGGATTCCATATTACTGCAGAAGGAGATACACTTATCAGTGATGAGACACTGATAGGTCTGGATGAACCTACCAGTTACGCGGAAGCCATGGCAGAGTCAGCCAAGTGGAAAGAGGCAATGGACAGTGAAATACAGTCCATGTATGACAATCAAGTTTGGAACTTGGTTGAGAATGTACCAGGTCGTAAGACAGTAGGGTGCAAATGGGTCTTCAAGAAGAAGACTGACATGGAAGGTTAGGTACACACTTATAAGGCTAGACTGGTTGCAAAGGGCTTCTCTCAAATTCCTGGAGTGGACTATGATGAGACCTTTTCTCCAGTAGCCAAGATTAAGTCTATTCGGGTTCTGTTGGCCATAGCTGCATTTCATGACTATGAAATATGGCAAATGGATGTCAAAACCGCTTTCCTTAATGGAAAGTTGGCTGAAGATGTTTACATGAGTCAGCCAGAGGGTTTTGTCAGCAACGAGTACCCTAATAGAGTGTGTAAGCTTGAGAAATCCATTTATGGATTGAAGCAAGCACCTCGCAGATGGAATCTTTGCTTTGAAGAAAAAGTCAAGGAATTTGGCTTTTCTAGGAGTGAAGATGAGTCTTGCGTGTATGTCAAGGCTAGTGGGAGTATAGTTAGCTTTTTGGTGTTGTATGTGGATGACATACTACTCATAGGAAATGACATCCCAACCCTGCAGGAAGTTAAGTCCTGGCTTGGGAAGTGTTTCTGTATGAAGGACCTAGGAGAAGCTACCTATATTCTAGGGATAAGGATCTTGAGAGATCGGAGTAAAAGACTAATTAGACTTAGTCAGAGTACCTACTTGGATAAGGTGTTGAAGAGATTCAGCATGCACGATTCCAAGAAAGGAGAGTTATCCATCTAGAGTAACACCAGATTGAGTAAGACACAAAGCCCTAGCACTGAGGCTGAGATAGCAGAAATGAGTCGAATACCTTATGCTTCGGCTGTAGGATCGATCATGTATGCTATGACGTGTACTCGACCTGATGTAGCCTTTGCCCTGAGCATGGTTAGCAGGTATCAGGCGAACCCTGGCAAGGCACACTGGACTGCGGTAAAGAATATCCTCAAGTACCTACGGAGGACTAAGGACTGGGTCCTTACCCTCGGTGGGAGTAGATGACTTGAGAGTTGTGGGGTATAGTGATGCTAGCTTTCAGACTGATAGGGATAATTTCCGCTCTCATTCGGGCTGGATCTTTACCCTAAATGGAGGAGCAATTTCTTGGAAGAGTTCCAAGCAAGAGACAGTGGTTGATTCAACTTGTGAATCAGAGTATATTGCAGCTAGCGAGGCGGCAAAGGAGGCGATATGGCTGAAGAACTTCATTGAAGACCTTGGAGTTGTACTAGCTATAAAAGAGCCAATGGAAATTTTCTGTGATAGTGAAAGTGCTATTGCCTTAGCCAAGGAACCAAGGGATCACGGGAGATCCAGACACATCGACAGAAAATACCATTTTATCAGACATCGAATAGAAGAAGGACTCCTCGTGGCAAAGAGGGTATCATCGGATGAGAACCCAGCAGATCCCCTCACGAAGGGACTGACTCGGGTTAAGCATCTCCAGCATGCTCGGAGCATAGGGCTGAAGGATGATATTAGATTTAGTAGTTAGATAACCCAGAAATTTGTAAAGTGTAATTGACATTAGATGATGAATAAAAGGTGTTTTATTTATGATTAAAGTGTTGCTATCTCTTGTCGATCGTTTACTATATTTCTTTTGCATGTTTTGACTTCCAGAATAATTTTGTTTGGTATAACATATTATTCAAACCTCCACAGTTGGTCATATGTCGGAAGTAGGTATGAATCAAGACTGTCATGATTGGTTGCAGAGGTCTAAGGTGTTGGACAAGGCTACAACAATCATGAGTGCTCATAAGTTCTGAGCATTGGACACAACCCACGCTCACTGGAATCACTTCATGGAATTCTATCTCGAGTGATCGTGAGACGGTAATATCATATAAGTCTTCAAACCTAGAGATATGATTTGTTACTTTCAAGTTGGTTATGCATTGATTGTACGAAAACGCATTGGTAACTCGATGTTATAAAACGTGCTTTTGTGTGTAATTCAATGAGTGGTAGAACAAACATATGAGTCGAAGTTTATCTGTTCCTTCTTGGATTAGAAGCTGATATCTGGGCCCCTCGATGATTTTTTTTGACCTATGTACCGGGCCCGGTTAGAACTAAGTTAATGTGTTCAATTAAGTTCTTTGTCAAACAAATCGGAAATCGAGAAACAAACTGTTGGACAATAAGTAAGACATTGTTCCATGTATTTGTCCGGCTGATATCTAGAACGGAGGATTATATGATCCCTTATCTTAAATGGCGTACCATCATCTTCTCAGTTCCGAGAGACCCTGAAAGAGCTACGATTGCCGGTCGGTTCCTGAAGTACTGGAGTTATAGTTATTAGACTTATCCAAGTGGGAGATTGTTGGATAAGGTGTCTAAGTCCATAACTATTTCGGGTTAGTACTTGACCCGACCCGGCATGGTCCATTTGGGTTGCATGGCACCATGCAATTGGATAGACTAAATGAGAGTAATAACACTTGGAGATTATTAATATATTATAAGTTCTAATATATTAATAATATTATTTGATTAGTTTGATCAAAAATTAATTTAGAATTAATTAAGTGATCAAAGGATAACTAATTAAATATATGGGTTGATTATGTAAATCATTCATATCTTGTATAGTGGGCTAAGAGGCTCCATGGATTATCAAGTTGGGTTCCACCCATAGGATGCTCCATGGGAGTTACAAACCCATGGGTCATGGAAATGAAGAGTCATGACACATTAGGGTTTACATGGTGTAACCCTAGATGTGTCAACACTATATAAGGATCCCATTCTCCACAAAAATCGGTTACACATACTACACACATAAGAAACTAGAGGGCTTGGCCGATTTTACGAAGTGTGTATTCTCTCAAAAGTCTTTCCAAGAGCATTTGGTGTTGTGTGAAGCATTTGAGGCATCACACTTGGGGTGCTAGGCTCACAAGGTTTCAAGGAACATAAGCAACAACAAGGTAAGTTATTCTATCTTTCATTCAAGTTAAAATTGTTCCCCATGTATGCTAGATAGGAATATAACCTTGGAAATTCAACTTTGCATGATAATTAGACAAACATAGATCCAAGGTTATTAGGGTTGCATGTACACTTAGGAAGTGTTAGAATGCTCAAAACCCATCATGTTCTAGGCCATAAACTCTCTTTTGACATGGTTTGGGGGAGTTTATGGTCTAAGCATATGCTTAGGCCATAAACTCTAGTGTACCCCTCAAATGCTTGTGTTTAATTGTTCCAAACCCGAAATAGCAAGTCCTTTAGCCATATCTCAAGTCTAGGGGTGATTGGAAGTGTTTTGGGCATGATTTTACAAGGTTAGAGGGTGTTTACGTCCTAAGCATGTGCTTGGGACGTAAACTCTCTTTTATGCCCTAAAAATTGTTGTTTTATGGTTTAAACACTCCTACGCTAAATCCCAACTAGTTTCTATGCTTAAAGGAAGGAAAATCAGGACATTTGGCACCATTTTAGGTGTTTACGGCCTAAGGAGGTTCTTAGGCCGTAAACTCCTTTTTGATGCCATTTTGTGTGATTTTTGAGCTATTGCAACAAGGAATGATGTTTAGAACAAGTTAGGGTAGAAGATCTTACGTTTTGGAGGTGGATCTTGCGGTTTTGGAGTCGAAACCGAGCTAAAGAGAGAGAGAGTAGAGAGGGAGAGTGAAGCTAGAGTGGTAAAAGAGTTCTAGGAAGTGTTCCACCTTCTTTATATAAGTCTCGGGTGTTGCACCCGGTATACGACTACCCAATGCTAAAGCTTAACGAGTTTTAAACTTTTTACCCGGGTTAAATGGTCGTAATAAAATAATATTTTCCAGATAAATGGAAATGAAATTTACTAGTTTTATTTATTTTGTTATGACAATAATCACAATAAATATAAATAATTATAAATAAATAATAAAATAAACATTTATTTATTTGACGATCCTAAATTTTAACAGAACTTTTATAAAATGACATATTCCGTTAGCGGATACGGGTTAATATAACGGAATAAACTTTGGGTTGTCACAGAATCCAACGAGATCTAGGCATAATACACTTTAGGGCTAGGGTTTGGGACAAGTAGGCTTCATCAACAACTCTTGAACAGGGACTTTATGTTCTTTTGGGTCATCATAACACTAGATCTGAGGTAGCAACCTCAGATCCAACCTCCAAACTCAAGATAGCACTAGATATACTCCCAAAAATCCCACAATTGATAGATCTAGATGGATAACAACTCAAATAATGAATCATTACCTCAAGAGAAGACTCTAACAGGATAATAAGCCAAAACCTTGCAAAGCCCCTTGCTCCAAGCCTCTTAATCTTCAAAGATCTCTTCCACAAACACTCCTCCAAGGCCCAAATGCTCTCTAATTCACTCACAAATGAATATTAGGATTTCTGGACTTCAAGGGAGAGTAAAGAGGCTGGGGAGAGGGCATTATGTTCTTTATATAGGGCTCAACCCCCGGGATTAGGGTTTTCTCCACACAGCACCAACTCGCCGAGTCTAGCCACCGACTCGCCGAGTTGGCCACTTAACACGCGATCAGAATCGCGACCCTACTCGCCGAGTCTACCCATGGACTCGCCGAGTTGACCATCCACATTTTCAATTTGAGCCCTGAACTTGCACTCCTGAACTTGGGATGTTACAAGGCTGATTTGTAAATTGGGGACCTCCTAGGAAAGGAATTTTTGGAAGCAGGGTTCAAAAGGTAAAATTTGGATTTTAACTGAAAACAAAATTAGGAGGAGGGACTGAAGTTAGTCATTTGGATCAAAGTTTGGAAATGATCGAGATATACCCGATTTTCCTTCCCTCTCATTCTAATGGAACAGGAATCCCAAACCCTAAACCTATTCTTTCCTTTAGTCGCTGTGCGATACGAACCCCCCTCCAGCCGCCACCGTCGATCTCGGGTCCGATTGTCATCCCTCCACCTGTAACCTTACCGTCGGACGCCACCCAACATCCCTTGATGTCGATGTCATTGTTTGCAACCGCAAGAGTCGATAAAAACCGAAGATGGAAGTTGAGAACGTCGTCGGATAGTCCAGGAGCGATCAGGAACCTCTCGGTATGCCAGCAACACTTGATTTCTTCATTCTTCTCTTCGATTTCGATGTCGGGATCATTGTTTTTGCCGGCAACGACTTTTGGTCGCTACCCCCCAGCTTGTTTCAGCATCGCTAGCCGCCTAGTCGGTGGCGGGAGCAGTGGTCTCGTGTCACGCAAAGATACGTGTTGCTGTTGAACCATGAAGTGTTATGAGATTGTTGCTGGCTGGAAATCGAGGAAAAGAACCACCATGGCCGCCTGCCATGGTGGTCGTCGCTACTGCCGCCTCCCGATGATGATGCCGCCGCCGTGAGCCACCAAGCGGGTGGCTGGGGTGCACATCGCAAATCAGAAGCCTGTATGTGTGGGTTTATTTCAATAGAGAAGTGTGTGGAAGTTTATTTGGCCAGAAAAGCCATCACCACCACCGTGAGGTGGTGGCTTCCACCATCTGTCGCCGCCGACCACCCTATGGTGGTTGTGGGTGTGATTAGTTTAGTGTGTGACTGTGTGTTTATTTTGGTAATTTTTTTGTAATTGTAAAATTTGGATTAATGAAAGAAAACCGAAAACCACCACCTTAAGGTGGTGGCTGCCACCTCCTGCCGCCACTGGACGCCGTGTCGGGTGGCGCGGTGCCTTGTCTCGATTGTGTTGATTCGTTTGGAGGGTTTGAAACCCTAATGGGCCCAAGGAAGCCCTAATGAGCCCAATAAGACTTAATGGGCTTAATAAAACCTTAATGGACCCTAATAAAACCCTAATAGGCTTAATTACATTCTAGTGGGCATAGAAGGCCCAATAAAGCCCTAGTTGACCTAGAAGCCCAACAAGTTAATAAATGGGCTAGTCTTTGGGTTGGAAAACACTAATGCCAATTAAACCCTAATTTTGAGAATTAATCGGGACGCACACTGGAATTATTTAATAACTTGGAATATTAAATAATAATTATTGGTAAAGATTAATCTAAGTAATATTGGACTCAATGGATTAAGTCCTTAAGGGATTAAGTCCTTAATGGGTTAAGTAAGAAACACTTAACCCTAATCGTCATTTTATGTGAAACCCTAGTTTCACTTGGGCCTTGAGTTGGGCCTTTCGATTGGGCTTTGGTAATTGATTTATTATTGGGCCATCCAAGGTTAATCAAATGGACTAGAGTAATTAGTTGGGCTTTAGGGTAAGGCCCATATGAAGGATTGGGCCCAATTTGGAGAATTGGGCTGTAGATGGACTATAGTTTGGGCCTAGATGGTTGTATGATAGTGGGCCCTTAGAATGAGACATGTTGGACTGGACTAAACAAGTGGGCCTTAAGGGAAGTCCATGTAGAGGTTTGGGCCCAATTTGGAAAGTTGGGCCATGTGTTGGGCTTTGATCCCTAGTTGACTTTAGGCTTATGGATTGGACCTTGGGCGTGGGAAAGCCTAGCTAGGGGTAATGTAGTAATTATCCAAAGTATCTATGTGTAGTTTTGTAGTGGAACCCAATTATTAATTGGGTGATGTTTTGATATTGACAAATCGGGAATCGGTCATACAGCAGCCGGGGTTTAGTCTGTGGGACTTCAGCAGTGTGGGATTGTGTCTTCGGGGCTTCCGCAGTGTGAGGTGAGTCCTCTTCCAGTAGGAACGGGTCTAAGGCCACAATGCTGGCCCATTTAGATATTAGTAGTATCGGACTCTAGTCCGATGCCGGGCGGGGCCCGATGCAGTGGTTTAGTTTACATGTTATATGTTATATATTATATGATATGTGTTTTAGTTTACATGTTAGATGTTAGCAGTCCCAGACTTCGGTCCGATGCAGTAGTTCAGTGTGCTTGATGTCTTCGTGATTCAAGCATGTCCTTGTGTTATGTGTTCCGGACTTCGGTCCGATGTAGTATGCAGTATATGTGTTCATGTTATATGCTATGATTATGCTATGCTATGTTCAGTCAGTTTTCGGACTTCGGTCCGATGCAGAGGGCAAGGCCCTGGTTAGTTCCGAACTTCGGTCCGATCCAGTTTCCGGACCTCGGTCCGATGCAAAGGGCAAGGCCCTGGTTAGTTCCGGACTCCGGTCCGATACAGTGGGCGAGGCCCAGTATGTGCTTATGTCTTATTGTGTGGTATGTGGTAGTTTGGGGAGACTCACTAAGCTTCGTGCTTACAGTTTTCAGTTTATGTTTCAGGTACTCAGTTTTCAAAAGAGGAGCTCGGGAAGATTGCAGTGCACACACCATTTGTTTCAGCCTGGGATCTTTAAAATCTGATATGCTTGACAGTTGTTATAATGTTTTGAGATACATAGCTTATGATTTTTACATGAGGTTTATCGACTATGGATTTTATTATTAAATTTAACAAAATTTTCAGACAGTGTTTTTGGGACGTTACAGATGCAGTCTTCGACTTTGATGAAATTCGCACATTGTATGTATATCCTAAAACTATAAACCACTTCAAGATCACCGACGACATTATTCCGACTATTCGGGACTGTTTATGGGCTCAAAATGTTGTTTTTCGGTATTGGGCTGGCGCGCGAACTTTTCAGGAGGAATGATGCACTCTCCGAATTGGACGAAATACACACATTGTATGTATATCCTAAAACTATAAATCACTTTGTGATCACCTACGACGTTATTACGACTATTCGGGACTATTTAGGGGCTCAAAATGTCATTTTTTGGTTTTGGGCTGGCGCGCGAACTTTTCGGGTGGAATGATGTAGTCTCCGAATTAGACGAAATTCACACATTTTATGTATATCCTAAAACTATAAATCATTTTGTGATCACCGACGACGTTATTTCGGCCATTCGGGACTGTTTAGGGGCTCAAAATGTTGTTTTTCGGTTTTGGGCTGGCATGCGAACTTTTCAGGTGGAATGATGCAGTCTCCAAATTGGACGAAATTCGCACACTGTATGTATATCGTAAAACTATAAATCACTTACTGATCGCCGAAGACGTTATTTCGACTATTCGGGACTATTTAGGGGGTCAAAATGTCGTTTTTAGGTTTTGGGTTGGCACACGAACTTTTCGGGTGGAATGATGCAGTCTCCGAATTGGATGAAATTCGCACATTTTAGGTATATGCTAAAACTATGAATCAATTCTTGTTCAACAACGACGTTATTTAGGCCATTCGGGACTGTTTAGGGACTCAAAATATCGTTTTCCAGTTTTGGGCTGGCGCACGAACTTTTCGGGTGGAATGATGCAGTCTCCAAATTGGACGAAATTTACACATTGCATGTATATCCTAAAACTAAAAATCACTTCCGGATCACCGACGACGTTATTTCGGCCATTCGGGACTGTTTAGGGGCTCAAAATGTCGTTATTCGGTTTTGGGCTGCAACGCGAACTTTTCGGGTGGAATGATGCAGTCTCCGAATTTGAAAATTCGCACATTGTATGTATATCCTAAAACTATAAATCACTTAGTGATTGCCGAAGACGTTATTACGACTATTCGGGACTGTTTAGGGGGTCAAAATGTCGTTTTTCAGTTTTGGGCTGGCACGCGAACTTTTCGGTTGGAATGATGCAGTCTCCGAATTGGACGAAATTTGCACATTTTATGAATATGCTAAAACTATGAATCAATTCTTTTTCAACGACGACATTATTTAGGCCATTCAGGACTGTTTACGGACTCAAAATGTTGTTTTCCGGTTTTGGTCTGGCGCACGAACTTTTCGGGTGGAATGATGCAGTCTCCAAATTGGATGATATTTACACATTGTATGTATATCCTAAAACTAAAAATCACTTCCTGATCACCGACGATGTTATTTCGGCTATTCGGGACTGTTTAGGGGCTCAAAATGTCGTTATTCGGTTTTGGGCTGCAACGCGAACTTTTCGGGTGGAATGATGCAGTCTCCGAATTTGACGAAATTCGCACATTGTATGTATATCCTAAAACTATAAATCACTTTGTGATCCACGACGACGCTCTTTCGACTATTTGGGACTGTTTAGGGGTTCAAACTATCGTTTTTCGGTTTTGGGCTGGCGCGCGAACTTTTCGGGTGGAAGGATGCAGTCTCCAAATTAGACGAAATTCGCACATTGTATGTATATCCTAAAACTATAAATCATTTTGTGATCACCTACGATGTTATTACGACTATTTGGGACTGTTTAGGGGCTCAAAATGTCGTTTTTCGGTTTTGGTCTGGCGCACGAACTTTTCGGATGGAATGATGTAGTCTCCGAATTGGACGAAATTCACTCATTGTATGTATATCCTAAAACTATAAATCCCTTTGTGATCATCGGCGACGTTATTTCGACTATCCGGGACTGTTTAAGGGCTCAAAATGTCGTTTTTCGGTTTTGGGCTGGCGCGCGAACTTTTCGGGTGGAATGATGCAGTCTCCGAAATTGACGAAATTCGCACATTGTATGCATATCCTAAAACTATAAATCACTTAGTGATCACCGACGATGTTATTTCAACTATTCCGGACTGTTTAGCGGCTCAAAATGTCGTTTTTCGGTTTTGGGCTGGCGCGCACACTTATCTAGTGCAATGATGCAGTCTCCGAATTGGACAAAATTCGCACATTGTATGTATATCCTAAAACTATACATCATTTCCTGATCACCAACGATGTTATTTCGGCCATTCGGGACTGTTTAGGGCTCAAAATGTCGTTATTCGGTTTCGGGCTGTCGCGCGAACTTTTCGGGTGGAATGATGCAGTCTCCAAATTTAACGGAATTCACACATTGTATGTATATCCTAAAACTATAAATCACTTCAAGATCAGCGACGACGTTATTTCGGCCATTCGGGACTGTTTAGGGGCTCAAAATGTCATTATTCGGTTTCGGGCTGGCGCATGAACTTTTCAGGTGGAATGATGCATTCTTCGAATTTGACAAAATTCGCACATTGTATGAATATCCTAGAACTATAAATCACTTGTGATCACCGACGACGTTATTTCGGCCATTCGGGTCTGTTTAGGGCTCAAAATGTCGTTTTTCGGTTTGGTGCTGGCGCGCGAACTTTTCGGGTCGAATGATGCAGTCTCCGAATTTCACAAAATTCGCACATTGTATGTATATCCTAAAACTATAAATCACTTTGTGATCACCGACGACGTTATTTCGACTATTCGTGACTGTTTAGGGGCTCAAAATGTCGTTTTTCGGTTTTGGGCTGGCGCGCGAACTTTTTCGGGTATAATGATACAGTATCCGAATTCGACGAAATTCGCACATTGTATATATATGCTAAAACTATAAATCACGTTGGGATCACCACGACGTTATTTCGGCCATTCGGGATTGTTCAGGGGCTCAAAATGTCGTTTCTCGGTTTTGGGCTGGCGCGCGAACTTTTCGGGTGGAATGATACAGTCTCTGAATTGGACGAAATTCACACATTATATGTATATCCTAGAACTATAAATCACTTTGTGATCGCAAACGATGTTATTTCGACTATTCGAGACTGTTTAGGGGCTCAAAATGTCGTTTTTCAGTTTTGGGTTAGCGGGCGAACTTTTCGGGTGCAATGATGCAGTCTCCGAATTAGACGAAATTCGCACATTGTGTGTATATCCTAAAACTAAAAATCACTTCATGATCAACGACAACTTTATTTCGACTATTCGGGACTGTTTAGTGGCTCAAATGTCGTTTTTTTGGTTTTGGGCTGGCGCGCGAACTTTTCGGGTGGAATGCTGCTGTCTCCGAATTGGACGAAATTCGCACATTGTATGTATATTCTAAAACTATAAGTCACTACGCGATCACCGGCGAAGTTATTTCGGTCATTCGGGACTGTTTAGGGGCTCAAAATCTCGTTTTTCAGTTTTGGGCTGGCGCACGAACTTTTCCGGTGGAACGATGCAGTCTCCGAATTGGTTGAAATTCAAACATTGTGAGTATATCCTAAAACTATAAATCAATTTGTGATCACCAATGACGTTGTATCGAATATTCGAGACTGTTTGGAGGCTCAAAGTGTCGTTTTTCGGTTTTGGGCTAGCGCGCGAACTTTTCGGAAAGAATGATGCAGTCTCCGAATTGGACGAAATTCGCACATTGTATGTATATCCTAAAACTATAAATCACTATGTGATCACCTACGACGTTATTACAACTATTCGGGACTGTTTAGAGGCTCAAAATGTCGTTTTTCGGTTTTGGGCTGGCGCGCGAACTTTTCGGGTGGAATGATGTGGTGTCCGAATTAGACGAAATTCACACATTTTATGTATATCCTAAATCTATAAATCACTTTGTGATCACCGACGACGTTATTTCGGCCATTCGGGACTGTTTAGTGGCTCAAAATGTTGTTTTTCGGTTTTGTGCTAGCACGCGAACTTTTCGGGTGAAATGATGCAGTCTCCGAATTTGACGAAATTCACACATTGTATGCATATCCTAAAACTATAAATCACTTTGTGATCACCGACGACGTTATTTCGACTATTCGGGACTGTTTAGGGGATCAAAATGTCGTTTTTCGGTTTTGGGATGGCGCGCGAACTTTTCGGGTGGAATGATGCAGTCTTCGAATTTGACGAAATTCGCACATTGTATGTATATCCTAAAACTATAAATCACTTAGTGATCACCGACGATGTTATTTCAACTATTCCGGACTGTTTAGCGGCTCAAAATGTCGTTTTTTGGTTTATGGGCTGGCGCACACACTTTTCTGGTGGAATGATGCAGTCTCTGAATTGGACGAAATTCGCACATTGTATGTATATCCTAAAACTATACATCACTTCCTGATCACCGACGACATTATTTCGGTGATTCGGGACTGTTTAGGGCTCAAAATGTCGTTATTCGGTTTTGGGCTGCCGCGCGAACTTTTCGGGTGGAATGATGCAGTCTCCGAATTTGCCGAAATTCACACATTTTATGTATATACTAAAACTATAGATCACTTCAAGATCATTGACGACGTTATTTCGGCCATTCGGGACTGTTTAGGGGCTCAAAATGTCGTTATTCGGTGTTGGGCTGGCGCACGAACTTTTTACGTGGAATGATGAAATTCTCCGAATTTGATGAAATTCGCACATTGTATGAATATCCTAAAACTATAAATCACTTTGTGATCATCGACGACGTTATTTTGACTACTCGTGACTGTTTAGGGGCTCAACATGTCGTTTTTCGGTTTTGGGCTGGCGCGCGAACTTTTCGGGTGGAATGATGCAGTCTCCGAATTGGACGAAATTCGCACATTGTATGCATATACTAAAACTATAAATCACCTTGTGATCACCGACGACGTTATTTCGACCATTTGGGACTGTTTAGGAGCTCAAAATATCGTTTTTCGGTTTTGGGCTGGCGCGTGAACTTTTCGGATAGAATGGTGCAGTCTCCGAATGGGACGAAATTCACACATTGTATGTATATCCTAAAACTATAAATCCCTTTGTGATCACTGGAGATGTTATTTCGACTATTCGAGACTGTTTAGGGGCTCAAAATGTCGTTTTTCAGTTTTGGGCTAGCGCGCGAACTTTACGTGTGGAATGATGCAGTCTCCGAATTGGTCGAAATTCGCACATTGTATGTATCTCCTAAAACTATAAATCACTTCATGATCATCGACAACGTTAGTTCGACTATTCGGGACTGTTTAGATGATCAAAATGTCGTTTTTCGGTTTTGGGCTAACGTGTGAACTTTTTGGGTGGAATGATGCAGTCTCCGAATTGGACGAAATTCGCAAATTATATGTATATCCTTAAACTGTAAATCACATCGTGATCACCGACGATGTTATTTCGACTATTCGGGGCTGCTTAGGGTCTCAAAATGTTGTTTTTCGGTTTTGGGCTGGCGCACAAAATTTTCGGGTGGAATGATGTAGTTTCCGAATTGGACAAAATTCACACATTTTACGAACATCCTAAAACTAAAAATCACTTTGTGATCACCAACGACATTATTTCGACTATTCGAAACTTTTTAGTGGCTCAAAATGTCGTTTTTCGGTTTTGGCCTGACCCGCGAACTTTTCGGGTCGAATGATGTAGTCTCCGAATTGAACGAAATTCGCGCATTGTATGTATATCCTAAAACTATAAATCACTTTGTGATTACCGACGATGTTATTTCGACTATTTGGTATTGTTTAGGGGATCAAAATGTCGTTTTTCGGTTTTGGGCTGGCGCCGAACTTTTCTGGTAAAATGATGCAGTCTTTGAATTGGACAAAATTAGCACATTGTATGTATATCGTATAACTATATATCACATCGTGATCACCGACGATGTTATTTCGGCCATTCAGGACTGTTTAGGGGCTCAAAATGTCATTATTTGGTTTTGGGCCAGCGCACGAACTTTTCGAGTGGAACGATGCAGTCTCCGAATTTGACGAAATTCGTACATTGTATGGGTATTATAAAACAAAAAATCACATCGTGATGACCGACGACGTTATTTCGACTATTCGGGACCGTTTAGGGGCTCAAAATTTCGTTTTTCGGTTTTGGGCTGGGGCGCGAACTTTTTTGAGTGTAATGATGCAGTCTCCGAATTGGACGAAATTCGCACTTTGTATGTACATGCTAAAACTATAAATCACTTTCTGATCACCGACGACGTTATTTCGAACATTTGGGACTGTTTGGGGACTCAAATGTCGTTTTCCGATTTTGGGCTGCCGCGCGAACTTTTCAGGTGGAATGATGCAGTCTCCGAATTGGACGAAATTCGCACATTGTATGTATAACCTCAAACTATGAATCACTTCATGATCACCGACGACGTTATTTTGGCCATTCGGGAATGTTTAGGGGCTCAAAATGTCGTTTTTCGGTTTTGGGCTGACGCGCGAACTTTTCTGGTGGAATGATGCAGTCTCCGAATTGGACAAAATTCGCACATGGTATGTATATGCTAAAACTATAAATCACTTCGTGATCACCGAGGACGTTATTTCGGCCATTCGGGATTGTTTAGGGGCTCAAAATGTCGTTTTTCGGTGTTGGGCTGGCGCGCGAACTTTTCGGGTGGAATGATGTTGTCTCCGAATTGGACGAAATTCACACATTGTATGTATATCCTAAAACTATAAATCACTTTGTGATCACCAACAACGTTATTTCGACTATTCAAGACTATTTAGGGGCTCAAAATGTCGTTTTTCGGTTTTGGGCTGGCGCGCGAACTTTTTGGGTGGAATGATGCAGTCTCCGAATTGGACGAAATTCGCACATTGTAAGTATATATCCTAAACCTATAAATCACCTCATGATCACCGACGACGTTATTTCTACTATTCGGGATTGTTTGGGGGCTCAAAATGTCGTTATTCGGTTTTGGGTTGGCGCGCGAACTTTTCGGGTGGAATGATGCATTCTCTGAATTGGACGAAATTCGCACATTGTATATATATATATATATATATATATATATATATATATATATATATATATATATATATATATATATCCTAAAACTATAAATCACTTCATTTTCACCGACGACGTTATTTCGACTATTCAGGATTGTTTAGCGGCTCAAAATGTTGTTTTTCGGTTTTGGGCTGGCGTGCGAACTTTTCGGGTGGAATGATGTAGGCTCCGAATTGGACGAAATTTACACATTATACGTATATCCTAAAACTAAAAATCACTTAGTGATCATCGACGACGTTATTTCGACAATTCGGGACTGTTTAGGGCTTAAAATGTCGTTTTTCAGTTTTGGGCTGGCGCGCGAACTTTTTGGGTGGAATGATGCAGTCTCCGAATTGGACGAAATTCGTACATTGTATGTGTATTATAAAACAAAAAATCACTTCGTGATGACCGACGACGTTATTTCGACTATTCGGGACCGTTTAGGGGCTCAAAATTTCGTTTTTCGGTTTTGGGCTGGGGCGCGAACTTTTTTGAGTGTAATGATGCAGTCTCCGAATTGGACGAAATTCGCACTTTGTATGTACATGCTAAAACTATAAATCACTTTCTGATCACCGACGACGTTATTTCGAACATTTGGGACTGTTTGGGGACTCAAATGTCGTTTTCCGGTTTTGGGCTGCCGCGCGAACTTTTCAGGTGGAATGATGCAGTCTCCGAATTGGACGAAATTCGCACATTGTATGTATAACCTCAAACTATGAATCACTTCATGATCACCGACGACGTTATTTTGGCCATTCGGGAATGTTTAGGGGCTCAAAATGTCGTTTTTCGGTTTTGGGCTGACGCGCGAACTTTTCTGGTGGAATGATGCAGTCTCCGAATTGGACAAAATTCGCACATGGTATGTATATGCTAAAACTATAAATCACTTTGTGATCACCGAGGACGTTATTTCGGCCATTCGGGATTGTTTAGGGGCTCAAAATGTCGTTTTTCGGTGTTGGGCTAGCGCGCGAACTTTTCGGGTGGAATGATGTTGTCTCCGAATTGGACGAAATTCACACATTGTATGTATATCCTAAAACTATAAATCACTTTGTGATCACCAACAACGTTATTTCGACTATTCGAGACTATTTAGGGGCTCAAAATGTCGTTTTTCGGTTTTGGGCTAGCGCGCGAACTTTTTGGGTGGAATGATGCAGTCTCCGAATTGGACGAAATTCGCACATTGTAAGTATATATCCTAAACCTATAAATCACCTCATGATCACCGACGACGTTATTTCTACTATTCGGGACTGTTTGGGGGCTCAAAATGTCGTTATTCGGTTTTGGGTTGGCGCGCGAACTTTTCGGGTGGAATGATGCATTCTCTGAATTGGACGAAATTCGCACATTGTATATATATATATATATATATATATATATATATATATATATATATATATATATATATATCCTAAAACTATAAATCACTTCATTTTCACCGACGACGTTATTTCGACTATTCAGGATTGTTTAGCGGCTCAAAATGTTGTTTTTCGGTTTTGGGCTGGCGTGCGAACTTTTCGGGTGGAATGATGTAGGCTCCGAATTGGATGAAATTTACACATTATACGTATATCCTAAAACTAAAAATCACTTAGTGATCATCGACGACGTTATTTCGACAATTCGGGACTGTTTAGGGCTTAAAATGTCGTTTTTCAGTTTTGGGCTGGCGCGCGAACTTTTTGGGTGGAATGATGCAGTCTCCGAATTGGGCAAAATTCACACATTGTATGTATATCCTAAAAATATAAATCACTTTGTGATCATCGACGACGTTATTTCGACTATTCGAGACTGTTTAGGGGCTCAAAATTTTGTTTTTCTGTTTTGGGCTGGCCCACGAACTTTTCGGGTGGAATGATGCAGTCTATGAATTTGACAAAATTCGCACATTGTATGTATATCCTAAAACTATGAATCACTTTGTGATCACCGACGTCGTTATTTCGACTATTCGAGACTGTTTAGGTTCTCAAAATGTCGTTTTTCGGTTTCGGGAAGGCGCGAACTTTTCGTGTTGAATGATGCAGTCTACAAATTGGACGAAATTCGCACATTGTATGTATATCCTAAATCTATAAATCACTTTGTGATCACCAACGATGTTTTTTCGGCCATCCGGGACAGTTTATGGGCTCAAAATGTCGTTATTCGGTTTGGGGCTGGCGCGCGAACTTTTCGGGTGGAATGATGCAGTCTCCGAATTTGATGAAATTCACACATTGTATGTATATCCTAAAACTATTAATCACTTCGTGATCACTAACGATGTTATTTCGACTATTCGGGACTGTTTAGGGGCTCAAAATGTAATCTTTCGGTTTTGGGTTGGCGCGCGAACTTTTCGAGTGGAATGATGAAGTCTTTGAATTGGACGAAATTCGCACATTGTATGTATATGCTAAAACTATAAATAACTTTGTGATCACCGATGACATTATTTTGGCCATTCTGGACTGTTTAGGGGCTCAAAATGTCGTTTTTCGGTTTTTGGCTGGCACGCGAACTTTTCGAGTGGAATGATGCAGTCTTCAAATTGGACGAAATTCGCACATTGTATGTATATCCTAAAACTATAAATCACTTTGTGATCACTGACGACGTTATTTCAACTATTCGGGACTGTTTAGGGGCTCAAAATATCGGTTTTGGGCTGGCGCGCAAACTTTTCGTGTGGAATGATGCAGTTTCTGAATTTGACGAAATTCGCACATTGTATGTATATCCTAAAACTATTCTTCTTGGTCAGGCGGGTCAAATGCACCATAATTTTTGATAAATTTTGAATGAATCACCGATAGTACCCTGCCAGACCGAAGAAGCTACGAATCTTAGACGCATTCTGTACTTCCCACCGCATCACTGCCTCAATCTTGGATTAATTAACCAAAATACCCTCTTGGTTGATGATGTGCCCGAAAAAATGCACCTCTCGTAACCAGAAATCATACTTCGAGAACTTGGCATAAAGCCTTTCCATCCTCAATGTCTCCAATACCTCCCTCAGATGTTGCTCGTGCTGCTCCTTGGTCTTAGAATAGACCAAGATATCATCAATAAAAATGATCACTAAACAATCCAACATCGGCCTACACACCCTATTTATGAGATCCATGAACGCTGCTAGGGCATGGTGAGCCCAAATAGCATCACCACAAACTCGTAGTGCCCATACCAGGTCCTAAAAGCTGTCTTCGGTATAACCTCATTTCGAATTCTCATCTAATGGTACTCTGACCGAAGATCAATCTTGGAATACCAAGATGCACCTTGTAGCTGATCGAACAAATCATCGATCCTCGGGAGCGGATAATGGTTTTTCACCGTTAACTTGTTCAGCTCCCGATAATCAACACACATCCTGTGTGACCCCTCCTTCTATTTCATGAACATGATCGGTGCTCCCCATGGGGAATTGCTCGGATAAGTGAACCATTGGTCTAGCAGCTCCAGAAGTTGTGTAGATAGCTCTTGCATCTCAGGCGGAGCTAGCTGGTATGGTGCCTTAGCTATCAGAGCGGCACGGGGCACCAAATCAATGTGAAACTCTACTTTCCTCTCCGGAGGCACCCCAGGCAACTCTTTGGGAAAGACATCCCGGTAATCCTGTACAACCAATACACTTCCCAAATCTATCGGGGCCTCAACCCTCGTATCCGAGACATATACCAAGAATTCTGAACAACCCTGATGAAGAAGTCTCCTAGCCCTCGCACCTGAACAGAGGGTTGGCCCCTGCGAGACCCTCTCTCCATGAATAACCAATTCTCCCCACCTGGGATTCAAACTCTCCCTAGCTGGCGCTCATAGTCTATCATGGCCCCATTGGCCCCCAACTAGTCCATCCCGACAATCACATTCAACCCTCGTAACGGTATCGGAACCAAATCAACACGAAATCTCTCCCCAAACACATTCAAGACACAGCCCCGATATACCCTCGCAGCACTCATGGTGTGGTTATCATAGATCTCAACCTCCAGCAGGGAATCCAAAGTCCCCGGAGCATCCCAGAACTTCTTGCTAAGCGCAAGAGATACGAATGATCGGGTAGCTCCCAAATCTAAAAGAACATGGGCTGACATACCATTGACCAAAAGGTCCCTATACAAGAGCACATATATACACATAAGCAATACTAATCAATATCAAGCAGCAAAAATAAAATATGTACCAGCCACAACATCTGGCACTACCCGAGCCTCCTTGGTAGTCAACTAGAATGCACAGCTCTTCACTGTAGGAGTATGCACCTTAGCAGGGTGGCTATCAATGATCCTCATCGTGGCGGGCACAGACCCCGCCACCGCTCCTCCTCCTCCCCTTAACCTCGGACAATCGGTCTTTTTATGGTCAATCTGGTTGCAGTGAAAACAAATCAAGCCCTTCTTGGGGTAGTCCTTGCTCATGTGGCCCGGGTGGCAAAATGTGTAACATCCTGAGCCCGCTGCTCGGCAGGCCCCACTGTGCGGCTTATTGCACTTGGCACATAGGCCACGGCCCTGCTGGCCCTACCAGAAGAATCCGAGGTCTTAGGCTTTTTAGCCTGACCTGCAGCTGCCTGAACCTGCTCCGACTTTCACTTACTGCGAAGCTCTAACTCCATCTCCCACTCTCGGGCGTTCTTCACCATCTCATTTAAGGTCTTGCACCCTGTAAACTCAATAACTCCTGGATATCATTCCTCGGCATGGAATGATACCTCGTCCTCCTCATATCCTCATCCACAACATACTGCGGGATCAAAAGTCCTCGTTCCCGAAACTTGGCGGTGATCTCTGCCACAGTCTTAGTGGTCTGCTGTAGCCCCTAAAACTTCGTCACTAACCGTTTTACCTTAATAGGTGGTGTAAACTCCAGATCAAAGAGTCTGACAAACTTTGTACATGTCATCTCAGCTACACCGGCTGCTCCCACCTGGCTAGTCACCTCCTCCCACCAATCCCTGGCTCGGTCCTTCAGCATACGCGAGGCAAACCCCACCTTTTCCATATCAGGGCAAAATCTCGTGCGCTAGCCTTTCTCCATGTCTGCCACCCAACGTCGACTAGCTATCAGGTCCTTGACCCCAAAGAACTCAGGCGCTCCACACGCCTTGAACACCCTGAATGAGGGAGTTCGGGCCCCGAACTGGCCCGCAAGAATCTCGGCTCGGAAGTACATGAGCCGCTCTTCCATGATCTCCATTATCCCTTCCTTAACCGTCCCAAAATCACTAGGGTAGCATCAAGGATGCCCCTCATAACCTCGGCTACAATAAGCTCGCGCAACCTCTCATCAATGAGCTCAGTACCACTGCCCGATCCATATCCGGATTCTGATCCTTATCCCCCAGCTCCATGTCGTGTCACCACCATACAACACGGCAATACCATAAAACATAATGATCAGGACGTCCATAAAGGGGATCCTTCCACACCGGTTCTCCTTAGCGCTTCCAGATCTAACATTGGTTCGGGTAGAGGTCATATGCTTTCAGTAGTACGGGCCCAATACTACCTTCCACACCTACGTGTACCTTCCCCAAGGCTCTACCTGATAACTCTAATTCGTCCAAAAACAAAACATATCTCACAGGCTACAATATAGCTCAAATCCAAGGCTATCCTAAGATTTGCTCCATCCATATCAAACCAGATCTCAATCATAACAGGTTTCCTTATGTATGAAAATCATACACAGAACAGGATCAAATAGTATTTTGAATAACAGTGTAACAACCCATTATTTTCAGGTCAATGAAAGTCAATAAAAGTCAAACTTGCTAAATAAAAGCCAAATTATTAATTTATTAAACTGATAAGGCTTAAATATGATTTAATATATGGAAATTAGTCTATTATATAAGTGTTTTAAATATTAGGGATTTAAAACACCTTGGCCGAAATCATCAAAAATGAATTCATGCGAATATAAATCATCCCCACCAAAAACCCTCGCAAGGCCCCACTTCGGACCGCAAACCCTCACCGAAATCTCTTTTGTTGACCAAAAACTCAACCTCGGTTGAACCTTAAGCACCGAAAACTGCCTTGTTCTCGATGGGATTTAGACCGAAATCACCTTGATTCCGGTGGATCTTAGACCAAAAACCTCTTCTATATATACGTGTTCAACCGTGAACACAATTCATTTCTCAACTTTCCAAACCGTAAACACTCCCTTTTGCTCTCAAGTATCATCCGAAAACCTTCAAATCTTCAACCGAAATCATCATCCTACCTTCAAATCTTCATAAATTCACCAAGAACACCAAGAACAATCTTCAAATCATCAAGCACACCGAAAACACCCAAACTTACACCGAAAACGCTTAGAATTCCTTCAAATAATTCCTAAGGATTTTTTGTAATTATTTCTTACATTATTAAGTGTTTTCTAACACTTTAAATCATTATTTATTATTTAAATTAATATCTTATTAATTTAAATATGAGATCATGTATAATTATTATTAGGATACGACTACGCACACGGGTTCTAACCCAAGGATCACCGCTACCACTTCGTATCCTAGAGAGAAAATGCATTCGAGGTAAGTTCATACCCCTATGTTTTCACAATTTTTCCTTTTTATAGGGGGGGTGGAATAAAAGTACAACACAATTAATTTTTGTGTGAACATTCAAATGATGTCAAACGTTTTCAAATTATTTTAGATTGTTTCAAGTTATTCTAAATTAATTCAACTGTTTCAACTATTGTTTTTACCAAAACATATTTATACGTATATATATAAATGAGATTCAACAGACTTAGGACTGGTGTTTTGCCTTAACTCCTGTTCCTTGTTTGGTTGTGGGCTTAGGGTAAATTCACTTGTCCGACTGTCTTTTTAATTTCAATTATGTGTGCCCTATATATATATATATATATATATATATATATATATATATATATATATATATATATATATATATATATATATATATATATATATATATACATGTTATTTGTCTTAACTCCTGTTCCTTATTTGGTTCTGGGCTTAGGGTAAATTCACTTGTCCGACTGTCTTTTTAATTTCAATTATGTGTGCCCTATATATATATATATATATATATACACACACACACACACACATGTACATATAAAACTTTAAACCTTTGTGACATACTGAGCAAAGGAAAAGTTTCAGAAGTATTCACATTACCAACGGAAGATACTTATAAACTATAATAGGTATAGTTTATGTACCACTTAAAACATTGTTACTAAATTCAGAGATACAATACAAACGAACATATGAACTATAATTGGTATAGTTTACGGAATGTACGCACTAGTTTTACTAAGTTCATATTTCACTACAGTAACAAACATATAAACTATATTAGGTATATTTTATGGAACATACATAAAGTTATTCATTACAAAGAGATTTTCCTTTATTCTACACATAATAATCAGTATAGCTTTTTGAGACACACCTCAAGTACTTACCTAAGTACCAAACAAGCCCTGGAATTATAACCAGAGTCTCCTGGAGGGAGAGCGTGAATTTGTGTATATATCTATACGGGACTGGCAATCCCACACCTTAAATGTTAGCTACAGTTACGGTGACAAATGTCATAACTATTTTGACGTTTGAAGAACGTCGTTTCACGACATCATAGGTCATCAAGTATGGTTATAATAACTCACAATTTGGTATTGTACAATACGATTAGTGTAAGAATACATAAACAATTTCAAGTAGTTTTATTAAATGATAGAACTACAATATAGTATTTTACACTACAGGTGGTGGAATCCAGGCACATACATTTACAAAGTTTTCATACAAGTATACTACAGAATACCATTTCCAGTACATAGAAACTTACATTTCAGAGAAACATATATTTTCACTTAGTTTTATTTTATAATAAGACTATAAATCACTATTAATTGAGTACAACAATTCTTATGCATTTTTGTCTTATGGCATTAAGACTACAATACATTTACAACATAAAATATAGGATTTTATGGGAGAGCATACTAACATTTTCAAAGAACAAAGACAAGCTTTCCATTTCAAAGCCTACTTATGAACTTACCAACTTAAATGTTGATACACTTTCAAAATCACTTGTATTCACAGGAACCAGTAGACAGGTACACTACAGGTTTTTGAGAAGACGGACCATTCATGGTGTCAAATCTATATTTTTGTTATACATTTTGATGTTATACAAACAATGTTGCAAACATAATGTAAACAATATGTTATCAATGCAATGGTTGTTACTTTGATTTCTATTATTCAATTGTTGTGATACTGTACATGACGTCTTCCACCCCCGAACGTTTCCGCCGTTCCGGTTTGGGGGTATGACTAACAAACTCTACCCGAAGACCACAACCAGACAAGGAACATGCAATAAGGCCAAATCAATCATTCTAAGGCTATAAAACCCTAACCGTATACAATTTTGAAAGCATACACATAGCAAGATTCATACGATTATCATAATCCAAATATCAATATAACATGGCTAACATATTGGGGAACTACTTACTTGGGCTCGGCCAATCACGCGCATTGTACTCTCCCTTTTTTTCATTTTAAGAAGTTGTTAGCTTTTGATTTTTTTTCAAAACAATTTTACTATTTCTTTAGTTTGAGTCCTGACACTCCTGAGAGTGTGCTCGAATCCCTCAAACCAAGGCTCTGATATCAACTTGTAATGACCCAAATTTCCAAATAAAATTTTCATTTTTAATTAATCAAAACATTCCCATAAAATATGAAACTTCAATGGCAATTGGTTTCAAAATTCATAAAATCAACAATTTTTTTCAAATATCAGAGTGTCCCCAAGTGAAATGTCAGAGAGTGCATGCCACGACATCAAACCTTACCCTTGCCCTTAGGCTTTGAAGTATCTGAAACAAATCAACAAACTGTAAGCTAATGCTTAGTGAGTTCCCAAAAGCATACCCCCACACAATCCACATAATTACATAATGTGACAACCCCATTTTTCCCAAAAAGCATTGTAAACACTCGAAAGCTAAAAAGCAACGAAATTAACCTCGAAAATAAAGTGTTCAAGTATCTAAGTTGGGATACATCAAATATTAGATATCATGCCAAGGTTTCCAAAAACATAAAGAACGCTCAAAACCGGGTTATATCGAAGAAATTATAACCACTCGTATATTTACGACACGACGTTAAAACATTATTTGACATAAAAAGTAGAATCTCAATAAAATGCATTTTAGCCTTAAGTATCTAAACCAAAGTCGTAGATCTCGTTGAAAGGTGAGCGTACATAAAAAGATCGCCCAAATTGGACCTCGTATGAAGAAGTTACGGATTTTCAAAGTTTCGTAACAGTAGAAGAGGGTTAAAAACTCAGATTGAAGATCGAGTGTTATTTAGCTATCGCCACCTAAACGAAAGTTGAAGATCTCCTCAGTGGTAATAAAACAATAAAAAGACAAACGAAAACCGACGTCGAATAAAGAACCTATGAATTTTTAACGAACTTTAGGAGGCCCGGCCTATTAAAAATATATCATTAAAAATAAAGTCAAAACTAGCCGACGGAGTCTAAATGAAAGTTGTAGAGCATAATCTCACCTACGCATGGATATAAAGAACGCGAAAAACGGAGCTATTACGCAAAAGTTACGGAATTTAGAAGTCGGAAGCAGGGATTACGCCCCGCGTACTAGACCCAGAGTCGAGTCTCATCGGCCCGCCCAAGCTACGCTCGGCTAGACCCAGTAGTCCCATCGACCCTCCCAAGCTACGCTAGCTTGACCCGAGTCGTAAGCCATGACGCCATGTTACGCCCCGCGTACTCCGGAAGTACGCGCCGCGTACGGGGTTTTCCAGCCCTATAAATAGAAGGCATAAGCTTCGAGTTTAGGCACACCTTTCTCAATTCCTCAGTCAATCTCCCATACTTCTAAGCTCCAGAGACCATTCCACGACCTCGGTTTCCGCACTCGAGCCCCCGACGAAAGATTTACGCTGTAGAGACCCCCGAAGAGCCCGACGACGCAACCATCCGCGATCGAAATTCTGCTCAAACCTAGCCTCTCTCTTCAAACTTAACGAGTGAGTTCATACCCCTACTTTTCAATCCTTTTCATGTTTTTAGGGGGGGAATACAAGTACATTACAAATCAAAGTATCATTTTTATAATATCGTTCTTATAAGGTTTTGATACAAAAAATAACCTTATGTTTAAAGGGCTATTATATCACCAAGTTGTTATTACCAAATGGGAAATACTTTTGAGAAACTATAATGAGTGTAGTATTCAAGTGATTCATACATTTTTCATATACATCTCGACAAATGAAATGCTTTCAAAAGAAGTAAAGTCTTTATTATCGTAAATCTGTTTATACCTAGTAATGTGAGACAGCTTCACGTACGTTCGAGTATGCATTATTAAGTCCTATATTATATACCATAATCCCTTGTAGGGGGAGCGTGATACTTGTGTATAGATCTATACGAGATTGACAATCCCACACCTAAGTTGTTAGCTACAGCTAGGCCGACAGACCTGGGGTGACAAATGTCATAACAGTTCCAACGCCTGAAGAATGTTGTTACAGGCCATCAATGTCAATAGCATGGTTATAAAACTCACATAAAAGTATAAAAACAAGTTAGATTTACGAGATTCATACATGTATTTCAGTTTTCCATTATATTGTTAACACAAATTTTATCACTATTATTCAAGCATGGAAAACACTAATGCACTCCAACACGGGAAACTTTTCAAATCATTTATAGAAAATATTGGATTTTCTGAAAACCTCGTTCATCGATTTACTATCAAAAAGTACATACTTTTCAATGCAAAACACTTATGAACTCACCAACTTAATTGTTGACACTTTTTCGAAACCACTTGTATTTCTCAGGGAATCAGTAATACAGGTAATCACCAGCTTTTGGAGAAAGGAACACCAAGGATGTTTTATTATTAAACATTTATCATCTCATTGTAATATTCTTTTGCTAATATGTATAACGCAACAACATACATTTTCATTATATATGTGATGGTTGTGTTACTTTCTTTACAATATTCAATGGTTGTGATACTACGTGAAGTCATCCACCCCCGAATGTTTCCGCCATTCTGGTTTGGGGGTGTGACACATAATCCATATTAGCTATATAAGCTACATAAACCACATAAGCCATGCATACAAACATATAAGGATGTCGTGGGCTCCTCCCAGGGTCTTATACCTACTTTCCATGGGCTCCTCCACATGGTCTTTATCTAGGAATGCCATGGGCTCCCCCACATGGTCTTATATCCAACTGTCACGGGTTCTCCCTGGGGTCTTCCATGCAAATAAAATAATAGTCACTAGCATATCATATATCACAAAAATATCTATCATACTACATAACTCATACATAAACATATAGGGATTCCATGGATTCCCTTCAAGGTCTTACTCCTATGTGTCATTGTCTCCCCCACATGGTCTTAACTACTTGCCATGGGCTCCCCCACATGGTCTTTACCTAGGAATGTCATGGTGTAACAAACCAAATTTCACGTCAAAAAATTTCATTTTTTATTTAATTGATTTGCAAAATGTTTGTAAGTAACAATGTGAAATCATATCATCTAATAAACAATGTATCATGTCTGAAAACCCAAATACTGAAAATAATATCATGTCAGAGTACAATCCCAGAATATCTCATAATGCGGAAGATAATGAGAGTGTGTATGATGTGCAGCTACCGTGCCAGCTCCTTCCCCTTTGCTGAAGAGATACCTGAAACTAAAACTGTAAACTGTAAGCACGAAGCTCAGTGAGTTCCCCCATCATACCACATACCATACAATCATATAACATTCATACTGCCGAGCAATTCTGGGGTGCTCAACTTACCCGGTACGGCCATTCTGGGGTGCCGACCTACCCGGTACGACCATACTGGGGTGCCGACCTACCCGTATCAAGCCATTTTGGGGTGCTGACCTACCCGTGTCAAGCCATTCTGGGGTGCTGACCTACCCTTCGGTCCTAACAACCGAACCTCGGGGACTATTCCAACCCCTACTGCTACTATCACATATATCATAACATAAACATACTATCATGCATATATGGGGTGTCTGAGCTACCCTTCGGTCCTAACAACCGAACTTAGGGACTATTCCCCTCCTACTACCACTATCACATATAACATATCATGCCAGCATATAAACATCTCATACTGTCAGACATATCTGGGGTGCCTGACCTACCCTTCGATCCTAACAACCGAACTCTACTAATATCACATATAACATAACATGCCAGCATATAACTTATCAGGTAGTAGCAAACCTAGATGATATCACAAAGACAATCATCTAACATACAACTCCTACTGGTGGGCCGACATTGTGGACGTAGACCCACCGCTACTGGAAGGTAACTCACCTCGTAAGGCTGACTGCTGAAAAGCTGATCTGCAGATGTCTGACTGCTGCTCCGGTAGTCCTCCGACTATAATTCCCATAAAACACTTAGTCAGACACCGATAACTGTTCTTAGGGTAAAATGACTATTTTACCCCTAACCAAGTCAAAGTCAAAGTCAAAGTCAACTTCCAGTTAACCTGACTCGCCGAATTGGGCCTCCAACTCGTCGAGTCCTACCCTTCATCTGTCCTTCTTCACACATCTACTCGTCGAGTTTAGCAATGACTCGGCGAGTTCTCCTTCTAAAACAACCTCGAATGAACCTTCATCCAACTCACCGAGTTGTATGAACAACTCGTCGAGTTCATCCTCTTCTACAAACAAGTCTTGTCCTTGACTCACCGAGTTGTATGAACAACTCGTCGAGTTCATGTTCAAAAGTTGGGAGATTGCCTTGGACTCACCGAGTCTGCTCATGCACTCATCGAGTCCTATGAAATCCGGGTCTATGGTTAAGTCCAATGCATTGGGTCACTCCCCCGAACCCTTCTAAGACCATTCTAACACTCACTGGGTTCCTCTGAACCCTAACAGGAAAAGGAAAGTCAAGCCTCGGACTCGTCGAGTCCCAAGAACAACTCGCCGAGTCGAGGTTGTCCAAGTCTCATTTCTTGATTTATGATGTACAACACTTGTCCAAATGATAGATCTAGGCTCCTAAGATCGATCTAGCACGTAAAGTTATGAACTTTACGTGTATGCATGGGATTATGAGATAAAAAGACCCTAAAAGAAGATCTTGAGTTGCATGGGGATTTCCATGGGTGCAAAGGCAGTCCATTTCTGCCTTCTAACCCTTTAATGAGCCTGGATCTGAAACTTAACCCCCACCATGCTTGCAATCATGGTTGGTCACCAAGAATAACTTATAAAAGCCCTAAATCTCCCTAAAAGAGGATCTAATACAAGAAGGAGAAAGGTGTCGACTTTATACCTTCCAAGAACTGTAGATGATGCACAAGTTTGACTCCTCTGGCCAACCTCTTGGTTCCTCAAGCTTCTCCTTCCTTCTTGCCACCACAAACCACTAAGAATCACCAAAAAGGCCTTAGATCTTCATCAAGGACGATTAGGGTTTGATGTGAGGGGGTTCTGAGAGCATAAGGGACGAGGGAGGCTGAATAAGATGTTTAAATAGGGTGCCAACCCTTGGATTAGGGTTTTGTCCAGCCAGAGTCTACTCGTCGAGTCATGCTGTCGACTCGACGAGTCGGCCACTTAACCCCCGGGTCCAAGTCACTACTACTCGACGAGTTGGGCCATTAACTCGCCGAGTCTTAGTCCAAATTATGAAAAAAAAACTTGAATGAAATACATACCAGGAACCGGGTGCTACACATGGGCTCCCCCACATGGTCTTATATCTAACTGCTATGGGCTCCCCCCGGGGTCTTCACATATCCAGTCAATAAGTACTAGCACATTCTCATATACATGCATACCATACATATCAGTAGTGAATCCACAATAAACACTATAACTAACTAATGGGTCGGCCTTGGTGCCTTCGACCCATTGGTATGGTGAGGAGACTCACCTCTGTCTGCTGAATCCGAAAGCTGCTCTCTTAACAATCCGTAACCACCCGTGCTGAACAATAATACCATTAACCCAAGGTTAGGGTTGAATATAATCCAATTAAAGAACCCAAGCCCCAAATCCTTTCACAATGGCCCAAAAGTCTCCCTTTGCTAATGGGCCCAAAGTCCATATCTAAAATCATTAATAGGCCTTATGGCCCAATAAAGCCCAACCATAGCAATCATGGCCCAAAACAGATAAATTGGCCCACTAACTCAAAACATCACCAAGCCCAATGACTGATTAGTCCCAAAGGGCCTACAAGCCCAAAACAAGGCCAAGCCCATCTGAGTGCGTACGCCCTGCGTACCACTCCTGTACGCTGAGCATACTGAATCCCTGAGTTGTACGTGCCGCGTACGCTATACTACGCCCAGCGTACAAGCAAATTAAGCACCTTCTTCCATTAAGTGCTTAATAATTGATGTTCCAACGTCCAATCTTTAGATCTGAGTCCATTAAGACGTCCTAACGCATAAAGTTGGCAACTTTATGCCTTTGCATGTTCCATATGCTCCCAACAACCCATTAAGAACTTTCCAAGAGTCTTAATCCATGCATGATGTCAAAACACCCATCAAGACTCCATTTTTATGCTATGAATGGACCAAAGGACTTTAGATCTATCCTCCCTAAGCTCTGGAGTTGCTCAAACTCTCAAAGGTGGTCCAAGAACACAAAAAGGGACTAAAGAGAAAACCCTAGCTCTAGGAATGAAAATGATGACCAAGGTGAAAGCTTTTTACCTCCTCAAGCTTCGTAAGCTGCTCAAAATGTAAGTTCCAGTAGCTCTTCCTCGTTCAAGCTTGATTCCTCCCCTTACTTGTAGCTAACACACCAAAAGGATGGTGATTAAACACTCACAAGCTCAAGAATACACACTCTAATGAGTTTTAGGGTTTTCAGGGACGTTTGAGGGTGAAGGATGTTAGTTAGGGTGAAGCTCAAATGAGATAAGGATGCTTATATAGGTCTTAAGTCCGGAAATTAGGGTTTAAATGTGCGTCACGTACGCCCCACCTACCTTTTGGTACGCCCAACGTATGTTCTGGCCCTCCGCGGTCATCCATGCATGGTATGCTAAGCGTACTCCTGAAGTACACCCAACGTACTTAAGGGACCATTATGCAATACTTAAAATTTCAAAGGTTCAAAGGGTAATACCTGATTTGGAGTGTTATAGCTGAAGCTTTGGAGCAAACTGGTCGAAAAGCCCGAGTAATTGGTCTAGGATCTCTAGGAGGTTCATTTTCGTTTCTCATTTTTTGGTCATTCCCTTTGTGAATGTCAATTGTTATTCTATCCTATAGTGCTAAAATTTGTAAGTTGTATTGATTTTTTATTTACTTATTCAATTGTTGGCTTCAATTTTTTACTAGGTTATCAACTACTTTTCCTCTATTATATTTGTTCACTCCAATTTGATGTGGGTGGTGGGTTTTACATTGAATCACATAACATTTTCTAACTATTTTTTACAATTTTTCTCCGATTTTTTTTTTACAAATAGGCCACAATAGTTTTTCTTAACAACATAACTTTTTTTTACAAGTTAGGTTTAAACCATTACATAATTTGTAGTTAAACAAATAACCAAAAATTTCACAATATCTGTTCTTTTTTCATGCAGATCACCAACAAAAGGATCCCATTGGGGTTGTTTGTTTGACAAAGATATGAAATTTGTAGGGGTAAATTTGGAAGAGACAAAAAAGTGGAAAGGATTGTTGTGGAAATTAAAACATCCTATCTTGCTTCAATATTCCTATGTCAATATTCCTACGAGTATGTTAAATCTAGCATAGTAAGGTATAATAAAGGTGTATTATTGACATTTCTTGGTTTTTCTTGCAAGCTATTCATAAATAAATAAAATGTTCTCCTTCACATCCCTTGTACACACTCCATAACCAAAACATACATGCCTTCGAACCCCACAAAACGGAAAATCTTTCCTAATTTATTTATAAAAAGACAAAACTACAAATTTGGTCCCCGTGGTATTCAAAAAACTTTGGATAGGGTCCAAAAAGTTTTCAACTTGCATGGAATGTCCAAAATCAAGGTTTTTCTGGGTTTTTGGTCCAAAAAAACTTAAAAAGACGGTTATGCCCTTTTGATTTCTTTTTCCCTTTTTCTATAAGTATTTTAATGATATTTTCACTTAAAAAAAAAGAATTTTCCACCCCTACCCCACCGTACTCTCTCCCCCTCTCTCTCTCTCTCTCTCTTACTCTTCTCTCTTATTTCAATGGTTGAACTATCTAAGACCAAACATTAAACATGGCGAATTTTCTGATGATGAAGATAAAGTTATGTGTGTCCTCTTTGCTAGCATTGGTAGCAGGTACACTTTCTCTTTCAAGATTCTGTATTAAGGGCGATTTTATGGTATTTAGCATGCAAAAATGGAGATTTTTGTCAAGATCTTTGAATAACTTAATGTGCAGGTGGTCAATAATGACAACATAGTTACCAGGAAGAACAAACAATGATATCAAGAACTACTGAAACACAAAGCTGAAGAAGAAGATGATGAACAACTTAATCACCCTACCCGAACTTAGAAAACCTCTTCAACATCTTCAATATTTCAGTTCTTCAACAAACTACAACTACCCATCACAATTGATTTTTAAAATAGTAATATCAATGTAAATGCTCCATTATCTGCATCAATATCATCGTCTCCATCATATTTGTACAGTACAAATACTTCTAGCTATCATGATCAAACCTTATCTATCCCATCTAGCCCTAGAATTAATGCTGCTAATCGTCAACATCTAGTTCTCCAATCACAAGATCATGGATTTCTCGATTTGGTTTCCACGAAGACTTACCAGCAGGAGGTAAAAGACAGTTCTACCCTTGTCTTCTTTGGAGGTGATCAAGCTAGTTGCAGTTCTAATTCTGATGGGAGCTGCCATTATGAGTATCGTAGTGCTGTTGGTGTATATGATCAGCATCGTAACAACTTGAGTGATTCTTACAAGGAATTTGGTGGGCACTATGATAAGGAAAAAGGGTATTATGAGGATTCTTTATTAGACTCCAGTCTTGAGGAGATCAAGCACATGAGAGAGAAAGAGTCAAAGAGAGAGAGAGAGAGAGAGAGAGAGAGAGAGAGAGAGAGAGAGAGAGAGGGGGATAGAGAGAGAGAGAGTATGGTGGGTGGGGGTGGGGGTGGAAAATTCTTTTTTTTTTTTTTAAGTCAAAATAACATTAAAATACTTATAGAAAAAGGGAAAAAGAAATCAAAATTGTATAATCGTCTTAAGTTTTTTTGGATCAAAATCCCCAAAAAAAAACTTTGATTTTTGACATTCCATGTAAGTTGAAAACTTTTTGGACTCTGTTTAAAAGTTTTTGAATATTACATGACCAAATTTTCAGTTTTATCTTATAAAAATAAGAAAAAACTTCTAGAAAAAGGACAATATTGGTTTGCATTTAAAATTCATTAAATTGGATATATGCAAAAATATGGTCCATATTAAGAAAGAAATTTATGTGTATGGTCCAGCATCTGACATAAAGCATTCTTGTTTGTCCAAAATGAATGATTAGGAGAGAGAACGGTTGTGTGTGAAAAATAGGAAATGTTTAACGTGAGGATGGTAGGAGACAGATATGGTAAAGAGAGGTAGGTGGAGTAAAAAATTATGAAAAAAATCGATATTTTAGATTTTGAAATAGAAATATATATTTTCAAATTCAGTGAGTAATAATTAATCTTAATGTATAACATAACTTTATAATAAAATAAAAAGCCAGTTCTATCACATCAAATTTGATTGCTGTAATCGGTTTTTTTCGTGATAAATATTAGTATAAACTTCTAAATATTATATTTTAAAATAATTATTAAAGAAAAATTCATTTTTATGTGAAATATATTATTCAAGAATTTAAATCGATTTATTTGGAGCATAATTAAAATTATAAAAATGATGATGTTGTTTCATATGTACTATAAGATTTCTGTTACATGCAATTTTGTTAGATTATGTGTTAACATAGCCAACGGGCACATTATGCCTAGGTCTGATCCCATGCTTTTCACACTCGTTGTGACCCCGTTCCCCCTCCCCCTCTTCTCCCTTGTTTGTTTTCTTTTCACTTGTATACCATGCATTAGAAGTTTAGAACGTTTACATTGCTGAAATCAAGAAGGGTATAATGTGGTTTGAAAGAACGAGTAAAAGATGGAGGAAGAGAATTACGTGGCCCATAATAATGGATTAAAGGTGAAATAAGAGTATAACCCATAGTCTCTTTGCTGAGGGTGTATCTTTCACCTCCATCCCATATATGGAATACTTATTTTTATATCCATCTCATCCCACATTTTTTTTATAAATAAAATATTTAAAACAAAAAAAACTATAAAAAAAAAATTAATAAAATTCAAATTGCATTAACAAAAAATGTTACGAGACTAAATTAAAATTGCATTTCGTTAAAAAAGGTAAGGAGGCTAAAAACTATTTCATCTATTGGAGGTAAAGTTTGCTGCTTCAAGTGATTATTTACGATGTCTTGTGAGAATCTTTTTTATAATAGTCTCTATATTCAATGTGTGTCACTTAATTATATCGGGCTCCGCTTGTCAACAACGACGTCTGATGTTATAAATACCGTCTAACTTGGTGATTTTTCTTTGGTGTCCCCCACTATGATTTTATTTGATGGATAGTATATCATTATTTCTCATTTTGTTTATCCAATTCAAAAAGATGTTAATCTTTTAGGATTCCCGTAAATTGGGTCTTCAAAAATATCTAGAAAATAACATTTTATTTGCTTTTTAAGTCGCTAAATTTGTATAATTGTATCCATTTGATCAACCAACTTTTCTTTTCGATTCTAATATTTCATCGATTACGTGGACACAACCGATGACTTTAACTCTAAGTGGGTTGGTAGCCGGTTATCATCAGTATCAATGATATAATAGAACCAAAAGAAATGTTTGTTGGTCAATTAGGCGCAACTAAAACTTCAGTGACCTCATATGTAAATTTTGTGTTATTGGTTATCATTTTGGATCAATTTCCCTACAAATAAATACATGAATTTTATTTTTAGATTGTTTTAAACCAAAATAATGTCTCTGTTTTTTGTAAACTTTCATCTAGTCATTATTCCAAAATAGCAATAATATTTAGTTTTATTTTATTATTACTAAAAAATATTTTTAAACCTGTCAAGTACTCAAATGGAATTTAATTAAATTTTTTTAACACAAATACATCTTTTATATAGTCTGCAAAAAACGGGTTCACTCTTTGTAAGATTATCTATATTCTATAATAGTCATTGTGTAAAATTAATTGATAACTACAAGTTTGATTGTTTGAACATGTGTTTTAAATACTGTCTTTTTATGTTTTCTAAACTGTTTGTAAAACTACATGTATATTCAACTTTCCTAATATATATAACACCTGTTTTCTCCAATTAAATATAATGATTTTTGTTTTGAGATGTTGGATTTTTTCCTTAAACTAAGTTTTCAATCTAGATCAGCACAGCGTGGATAACATCGGATTTCATTGACAATATTCCCTCACTTTGTGTCATTGAAAATTAATAACCAGATACAGGTTAACATTAAATATTATATCTTTGCATGTGAATATTAAAATCAATTAAAAATTGTTTTTCATTTTATATGTTATCCCCGTTAACAACTAAACTTTAACTTATAAACACTTAAATATACATTTTAAACATACGATCCAAAATAAACCTTCACATGAAACATGTATCCTTGTCATTTACGCTAGAAATAAAAAAAACTATGACATTTTTGGTACCTGGCTATAGCTGGTTTTTCAATTTTGGTCCAAAAATATCCTCTTATGCAATTTTGGTCTTATTTGAGGTTTTCTATAATTTCTTTTATCAGTATTCCAGATAAAATGATATATATTTAGGAGCAAAATTACAAAAATGACAGTCATAGTTAGCAAAAAAAATAGTAATTTTATTTTAAAAATGGACCAAAAACCATACTAGAACATCAAATAAAAACAAAAATGGGGAGTAAAATTGCAAAATTTAATTATATTAATGGACCAATAATATAATTCATTCATAAATTAAAAAGAACAGTCGTGGCAAATCCCTGTCCAATTAACCTTCAACTTGACCTTTCGAGTTATCCATTGGCCAAATAAATAAACAAGCAAAATGTGGCAAAACGGATGATCGCATCCTCTTTATTTAAAAAAAGCTTATGTACAACTTTTACTGCATAGCATACAACTAACACAAATACCTGGCACATGGCAAAGAATCCAAAACTGAAAGAAGCTAGATATTTATTTGGTGATGTGTATGTATGTGGAAACTGAAATGAAAACAATCCAAAATGTCAAAAGAATCACCGGAAATTATGGGGTAGGTGGTGGTGCTGGTGGCGGGGATGGCGGCGGCCTTATCTGGTAGTAGTAATCCAAAGAGTTTGTGGCTGCCGGAGCTGGGAATCCTGATGATGCTGCAGTCAAAAATGTGGTTGGGATTTGATTCTGACCATGCAATTGCCATGCCCAGTTGGTGGGTCCCTGAAAACACCCTCCATTAATCATTCCGCGGTTTCTTGTTCCAACCTGAAAATAATTCAACTTTAATTTTATAAATATCTTAAATTAATTATAACAACTGTAAAAACACAATTCATATGAAACTAAAAATTTAAATCAAAGATAATTAATTAACCTCGTGGTTAGGTAAGAAGGTAGGATGCATGGCTGACCATGGTGGACGACGGTCAGAAATCATTGGTAGACCTTTAAGTGTCTTTGTAGCTCCGTTATCTGTCTGTTATATGAAGGTTAAGTGTTTTTTTTTTTTTTTTTTATGATGGAATTAAGGAATTGTGCATTCCGTTGGAATGAAAAACATTTTTGCTTTGTTTTGTGGAGTGAAATTATTACCTGTAATCTTCTAATGTCATGTAAGCCATGATTCAGCTGTTGCATATGATCTAAGTTTCCATTCCTAGTTGAAGTCTTTCCAAGACTCGTAGGAGTTGAGATTCCCAAGTTTAAATCCAGATTGTGATCGTTTCCTGCATCATATTACACAGAAAGTTGAGTGTCGTTGAAATTTTAAAAAAAATATACGGAGTATATAAATATAAATCTGTGAGATTTACCAAAATGAGTTGCAGAAAAAGTCTCCCCTTTTCCAAATTTGTTGATGGTCAAGCCTCGGTACTTTGAGTTTCCCCTTGAAAACCCATTGCTATGGCGCCTTAGTAAGTGCACGAATTCTTCTTTGGAAAGATTCTTGATCTGCTATAATAATACAACAAGAACAAAGTAAAAACAAAGAGGTTGATTGTTGAATTGAATCGACTAGATTATGAATTGTGATGAAAACCTGATTCATGTCTTCCTCATAATCACATAGATTGAAATTTATGTCGGCATCAACACCCCTAAATTTGATAGCGGCTCGATCATAGGCTCTGGATATCACAACAATCAACAATTAAACTCCGTTGCTAAGCTTGAAGAGTTTAACGAGAAAAGGTTACAAGAAAGATGTGAAAATTAACATCAGATTGTATACCTAGCTGCAGAATGAGCAGTGTCAAATCCTCCTAAAGAAACAAATATCAAAATTGTCAGATGTTTGAAGAAGAACAAGCAAATATTTGTTACTAAAAGGGGAAAGAATTAGGTGGCCAATCAATTAATCCTTATTACCTAAATAGACTTGTTTCCCGCAATCCCTACATCAAACACATTGGTACAGGAATAATTTAGAAGGAAAGCTACGTACAGAAATGTCAAAAACAATTAAAAAAGATAAAATCAAACTCAGGAACTAACCAGATATGCGATTCCCATCTACCAGTTCTTCTATAGAAGGTAACTCCTCTGTATTGTGAGCTTCTAGACCTAGGCCCCCTCCTACTCTTCTTCCCCACTTGACTTTGTTGTATAGTCGGCTTCTGTTGTTGTACTGGTATCGATCTCATCTCTTGCAGTTCGTTATTATTAGGGAATAACAACAAGGAATTCACCTGCTTCCCTTGATTGAAACTTCCTCCGCCATGACTCATCGGAAAAAGTGACCGAGTCACGAACTCGGACCGGGTCTGAGCCTGAGTCTGACTTGTTCGATCCTCATCGTTACTGTTGCTGAGCAGAGCACCAGTGTCCCCAACCTTTAAGATGTCAAAATTGAAGCAATGAAAGCTGTCTTCATCGCCGATAGCAGAAACGGAGTCTTCGTCGCCGCCATCAACGACATTACTGGAATTACAACCTTCTGCATTCACTACCGATGAATTTGAAGTGGCTGATTCCTCCACATCCCCTCGAAAATCCGTCACCAAGTCTTCGTGAACAATGCTCAGATTAAGATCCAACATCACTACAGTTTCAAATATTAATTAGCTTGATTTTAAGTGATTTTACGATAAGTCAAGCTACTTCACCGGAAGTTACCGGAGAAATCAACAACAGCCGCACAACGAGTTATTGATTTACCTAAACAGTAACCAGAGATAAGTACTTGACACAACTGGAGAGAGAGAGAGAGATTGGACGTATGAATAGGGGAACATGCAGTGCCACTCCTGATTTAAGACCGAACAACCGATCAACCTTCGGCGACCGGTAATACGGGTTTCCGGTTATTTTCTTTTAATAAATAATAAAGATAGATGTTATCATCTTTTTAATGTATTTTACATGGTTTTATAACATTTCCTCTTGGATTCAAACTCAAAATCATGTGGAAATAATTGTACGAGGCTGAGTGATTCCAAATTTCAAAATCGTATCCATTAATAATGACTTTTATATTTATATTTGAACACTGATTTTCATGTTTTAATAATCAAAATCGTGTGAAGCCGATTGAACAATAGTAACATAACGATATGATGGGTAGGATACAATTAATTGAAGGATTTCATCAATTAAAATTGAAAGGGGTAGGCAAAGAAAGAAGAAGAAACAGAAATCAATTAAAATTGAAAGGGGTAGGCAAAGAAAGAAGAAGAAACAGAAATCGATTAGATTTTATAGTCGGGAATAACTTAAATCAATATGCGGTATTCTATTTTGGTTACTACACATTCATTTCTTTTGTACACCTAAGGTTTCTAAACAATATTCAATTTTTTTTTGTTGTATAACATTTTTATGTGTTTTTTATTAATTTCATTACCAATATTTATTATTTATAATTAATAATGATTAAATTCTACCTTGTTGATATCTATATTTTACATCTTGGTTCATTAAATGAAACGGAATGTAAATCAAAAGTTGCCACTTGCAAGTAGGTGTATATAAACTGTATCAAATACTATTATTTATAATTAATAGAAAATGTATATTGTTCCTGCTTGAGTGCCATAAACCAACAAATGCAATTTGAAGAATACATGTGTTTGAGTGTGATTCCCATCAACAACCGGAGTTAGAGGTCTTGTATGGTATTTGCCGATGTTCTTCATCAATTTAGGCATTGTAACTGTATTTAGACTAGAGAAGGTCTCATCTAACCAACACCCATCCACAAAGATGTGCTTATTCTTTAGTAGGATCAGAAAGACGTTGGAAAAAACATGAAGGATTTTCATTTTTTGGATGACAATAATAATGATTTTTTGCCTTTGGTTTCGATAATCATTCTGGTAAAAATATGTAGAAGACTAATTTTTCAGGTGAATTGTAATGGAACAAGACACATTTCCGTTACTATCTTTTTGGGTCGATGATATAAGATTATAGGGAAATTTTATTATTAATGAAACTTTATTATAAATAAAAATATAAAACTATGTATATCAGAATTATGCGATAGTTCTACTCTTTTTAACTAGTGTTATTTGTTAGAAATTTTCTAAAAAAATTATAAATAATAACTCATAAATCCATACTAAAATAATGAAATTTAGGCCACAAAATCGAAACAAATATGTACATTTTACAATAATTTCCCTAAGAAAAAACATCATAAATGGTCCCTGTGTTTTCTCAGATTCTGAAGTTTAATCCCCGTAGTTTAAAAATCTCATAAATGGTTCCTGTGCTTTCAAAACTTTTGATAGATGGTCCTGATTGCTAACTCCGTTAACTTTTGTCCGTTAAGTGAGGAGCATTTTGGTTATTTCACACCACAGGGACCATTTATGATCTTTTCAGTTATTTATTTTTTTAAAAAGAAAAAACTAAATATAATTATTTAATATATAAAATCTCTCTCTCTCTCTCTCTCTCTCTCTCTCTCTCTCATAGAACACATATACATACATTAAACCAATACTTTCCGGCAACGGAAAGGTAAGCTACAACCTTGACTACCAATCGAAGAACGACGATGCGTGGTACACCTCTGGTGTCGTTCTCGAAAATGGAAAGCGACTGCGCGTCAAGTTCAAGGATTTCAAGTTAGGTGACGCTGATGAGGTATTCTCTATGGGTAATTTCTCCAAACACGATGAACTGGAAGAATTTCTCCGTCGATTTCGTCCGGTGTCCGTGCCGGTCGAGGAGAACGAGTGCTCCACAGTGATCGAAGGCATGACGGTGTGTGCTACTTATAAAGTCGATGGATCAATTCAATACTTCGACGCCATTGTTGATGGTGTATGTATCTTACCTATAATTTAGGGCAAATACACAGTTTTCGATCACCTGCTCGAACAAGTAGACAATCGCATTCTATTCTCACTAATCATTTCAGTATCATCTTCATCCAATTTCGATACCTTTATCTGACATAAATCATACTGAGACGTTAAAATTCTCTCGTTCCATTACTCATCCGTAGCCTTCTTGTCCCAAATTGAACTCTCTTCTTACTTAATCTGAATAAAACTAACTAGAAGAAGAAGCTTCTGTATAAGAAATCACTCACCAATCACCACAACTTCCGAATTCATATCAGTAGATAGATAGATTCGAAAAAGCATATTACTAGTTCTGATTTGTTTATTTAGGCAAGAAATTGTTCTTCCCATTTTGTTCATAGTTTGCTGTTATCCACTGGATAGGTTTGTTGCAAAGAGCATAAACTTGAGAAGTGCGTATGCACTTATTTACTATGCTGGAAACATGGCCCTGGTGAAGGCACCGTAACTGCACAAAGTATTGTTGATATATGCTTCATTATGTCTAGTGCCCCTGATCCCAGAGTTACTGACTTTGCAAAGCTTGTGATGGAAAAACTCTCTTCTCAATCTAGTCTCACACCTAAGACTCCATTTTCTGTCCAGAAAAACAAGCTCAAACCAAACTCTTAACAAGTTACAAGTAAGTTCTTCAGTGCATGACACTTTCTCTTGCAGTTTGTGATTTCTTGTAATAATCTGTAAAGGGTTCTTTCCTTGATTTGTAGGAATTCAGTGGTGATGTAGATCAACTAGCTGTGAGAGAGAGAGAGAGAGAGAGAAAGAAAGTATTGGTTTTAATGTCTGTATATGTGTTATGTGTGTGTGTGAGAGAGAGAGAGAGAGAGAGAGAGAGTATTGGTTTTAATGTCTATATATGTGTTCTGAGAGAGAGAGAGAGAGAGAGAGACAAAGAGAGATTTTATATATTAAATAATTATATTTAGTTTTTTCTTTTTTAAAAAAATAACTGAAAAGATCATAAATGGTCCATGTGGTGTGAAATGACAAAAATGTCCCTCACTTAACGGACAAAAGTTAACGGAGTTAACAATAAGGACCATCTGTCAAAAGTTTTGAAAGCACAGGGACCATTTATGAGATTTTTAAACCACGAGGACTAAACTTCAGAATCTGAGAAAACACAGGGACCATTTATGATGTTTTTTCTTTCCCTAATAATTAAATTTTTAAAAATTTAAGAATAGATACCTACTTCTTAGACGATGACAAGACATATAAAGTAGTAGTCCTTATCACAGTTTCATGTAAGCTCTCATGAAACAAAAAATAAATACAAATTCCTATGTCTTTGGTATTATTTTTATCTCCACTATAATCTATACAGTTCAAACGAGTATTTCCTTTTTTATGCCGTATTCAAACCGTTGCATAATCTTAAGTAAAAATTGACCCACAAAGATCGATTCCACACAACTCTCTCATGAAGATTGAATTATGCAATTCATGATACCAACATTTGTTATTTGATTAGGCATTGCATATGACATGTTGTGTGTTATTGGCCGGCAAGTGCTTCGTAGATCTCATTTTTGTAGTTACAATTTAATCAAGTTTGTAATACGAGATCAGACTTGAGTAAGAATTATGAACACAAGATCTAAATATAATCTGTTTGACTCTATTACGCTTTCTAGAAAATAAAAAGAAATATTAGAGAGTACAAGTCGAATGCAAATGCTCCTCTCTAACTCTAGTATTCATTCCATATATAGGGATAAAGAAAGCGTACAAAAAATATAAGGGACTAAGGCCCCGTTTGTTTATCTCTTAATTGAAAAATTAAGAGGCAATGTCTTAAAAATTCAGATTCAGATTGTTTGTTTGCATCTTATTTTTTACCTCTTAAAATTATAATTGCCTCTTATTTTTTCAGATGTTGAACAAGATCTGAAAAATAAAAAAACAAGCCGCCTACCTATTTTTCCCTTATAACGATCGGACAATTCTCTTCCGTCTTTTCTTCCTTCGCATCTACTCCCACTCCCAATCGCTCTGGTTCTCTTCACCAGCAAGGATCTGACGAGGCCTTTACCCTTCCCCGTCGACGATGCTTCTCCCTGGAACGCCGCCGCTGCCGTCACACGTCCTCCCGCATCGACTTCAGGTATGTGTTTCTTCTTTTTGAATTTGATTTCTTTGCTATTCTTCTATCTTCCTTCTCCTGAAAATTGATTTCCTTGCTGCTCCCAAACCTGAAAATCAAAAATCGAAATCATCTTATGTTATTTGTTCCTGATTTGTTCAAAAACGAAATCGGGTATGTGTTTCTTCTTCTTAAAATCGATTTCTTTGCTATTCTTCTTTCTTCCTTCTTCTGAAAATCGATTTCCTTGCTGCTCCCCAACCTGAAAATCAAAAATCGAAATCATCTTATGTTATTTGTTTCTGATTTGTTCAAATAACGAATTGAGTTATGCAGAATCTTAAGTATGTTTGCTTGAATCGAAGGTAATTTGCTCGATTTCTCTGTGTTATAGATATTGCAACCTTTGTGTAACTGTGATTTGCAACTTGTAGCGCGAATTTTGTGAATCTCTTCCTCCCTTCATTTATGTGTTTATTTGTTGAATGGAGGTTTGACATTTGTAACTGGAGCACTAGTTCATCTTTGTGTTTATTTGTTGAGCAATATTGTTGAAAATGTGCTCTTTGTTCTAATTTGTTCCTTTTTATTGATATATTTTTGTTGATATATGTGGATGTATAGCTGAAATTGAATTAATTTGTTGAAATTGAGTTCATTTGCTGAATTCATTTGTTATGGGCTGTTTGTTCATTTGGGTATTTTTTTTTGAAAAAACTTGTGTTATGATTAGTGATTAATGGGTAAGATGATGGTTTAAGATCATGTTTCCAGTTTGACGGATTTCATCACATATGTTTTTAAGGTGTGGTTTCACTGGTTACAGAAATGGGAGAAAAGGAAGAGAACATATTTTCCCAATGTTAGAATTGAAGGGGGTAATGAGAATGAATTGGCGTTGGAATGGAATGGAATTCCACTTGCGAAGAGTTTCTGTTTGTATGTATTTAGATGCATGACTAGATAAAATTATAGATTTGTACATAAATTAATAATTAATTATTCATACATTTAAGTTTGATTTGGATTGATGTTTAATTTTGATTTATTTAATTTGGATTTTTTATTTTTTCTACATAATTATTCAAGAAGTTGATTTGGTTATTTTATAAACAAAAACATTGAATTTAGCAAAAATAATACAAAAGGGTAAAACGGTCATTTTTATAATTCAGCACTGTAATTCAGAGGTTCCAACCAAACAACAATTCAAAATTCAGATCTTAAAAATTCAGACCCTCTTAGAAATTCAGACCTCTTAAAAATTCAGATCTTAAAAATTCAGATCCTGTCAAACAGCCCCTAAGACACTTAAGCTTCGAAACTAAATGCCCTTATAATAAACAAACATACAAACATATTTCGATACTAAATATGACCTAGACAAAATTCGACACCTTACAACATCTTTCGACCTCAACATTCTCCCCCTTTGTGAGAAGTGGCGAAACTAAGTCATCAACATCAAAGCAGCTTGATGTATCACCCTTCGAATCTCAGCATACCAGTTCACCACTTTGCGAATTTCAACTTTATCACCTTCATTGTTATTTTCACAACTATTCATTCAAACAATAAGGTTGCTATAATGAGAAGTGGTATATCTCTCAACATCACAGACTTGAAACAAGAACTTTGTTGTTTTCCCTTTCTTGTTCTTTCCTACGAATACAATCCCAAGAGGCTTCTAACATATCTCGCCATCTTCATAGCTCTTCAAACTAGCTTGGCTCTTCAACACTGATGGAGGCACAGTGATTTGTTTACCAACAGCCAAAGCTAATTCGACATCAGTTAAAGCAAGATATTCATAGAAATTGTCTATGAACAACTTGATGTGAGCAAATCCAATTAGAAAATCTTATTTGCTTGTTAACTGAAGCTTTGAAACATTAGTTGCCTTCAAAATTCTTTTAACACAAATCAAGTCATGTGGATTCATCAAAGGGAAGTCAGCAACAGAAAAGTCGAAAACTATGTTGTTTGCTCTGACAACATGCAAGCGATAATTATGCAACGTTCCCTCGAATAGAACATCTTTGGAAATATTGAGATCTCGAACTATCTTGGCCAGTGACCAAATTTCTTCTTCCCTTATTCCGAGAACATCATGAAAATGAATCTTCAAGCGTTTGAACTCTTCTTTGTCTTCAAACTTATCAGCAATTTGATATTGTTCAACCATAAACATCATCTTGTTGATAGGGAAATCTAACTGATTAAAATTAGTATTCTCTGTAGCATAACTTTTTGGGTATCTTCTCGAAGTCATGCATTTCCCCAGTAACAACTAATGCTTCAATATTTTCATAGCAATAGTGTTTTGAAGGATCACCCTTTTCCATACTAGGAGGATCATTAGCACTTTGTCGAAGATTGCTTTGAATTTGCCTTTGTTTCTCCATTTCTTTCTCAACAGCAGCTTTCTTTTCTTTAGCAGTAGATTCTATGGAAATGCCTTTCTTTTTTTTTTTCATTTCTTTTGTCGATGGAGGTGGCTTCGAAGAACTTGAACCTCCAACTGTAGAACCAATTACAACACCTTTCGTTAAGGGCTTTGCTGTTGTTGTTATTGAAGTAATTGTAGATGAAATCTTGGGCAATGGAATGGGAATTTGAGTAGACATGAATTTCCCAACTACTTTAGCATCTTCATCACCTTTCAAAGAACCACTTCCTCCAATATTGGCTTTTGAACCCATGCTTATTCCAACACTTCCCTTTTCTCCCCTTACACCCCTGTATGAATAGGTGGGGCATCTGTTGGCATTAAAGTAGCTCGTTTCGCAAGTGGAGCTAATTCTGTAAAAACCCGATCTAGGTATCAATCTAAAACACAAGATTAGTGCGTAATCCTAATCAAGTGATAAACACAAAACAAGAAATACTAATCAAGAACACAAACACGAATCTTCAATGCACACTATTATTGATTAATAGTCTGGTACATAAGATCAAACGATTTCTCTCTAACTGTTAATGCTCTCTAAATCTCTCTCTGATAAAACCGAATGACTAACTCTCTTCACAACTGAAAATAATATATTATATACTAATACTTAATTACTAAATCTCAACCCAACCGAAAACATCATTATGCCCACCGAAATCACATGGTGATTTCGGTCCAAGTACCATCAAGATCATAGTGATTTCGGTCCTAAACCAAGAACTCTAAAAGCCTTGAGAAGCAAAGTATAAACCACAAATTTATGTTCTAACAATCTCCCCATTGGTTTATAGCTTTCTTTTCTTTTCAGTCTTTCTTGATCTTGACTTAGAGCTCTTTCCTCGATCTCTTCATGACTTGACTACAAGATGTACATATGAATATTCTTAAGGAATAACTTCATCTTTAGTAATTGGAATTCCTTCAAAATTTGACTTTTAATACACACTGGGCATAGAGGCTACTTGTATTGGTTCTTCAAGATCAACACGATCAGCTTTAAATTTCTTCCGTGATAATTACATATGTTTGATGCTTCTTGATCACTTCAGCAGGTTCATAGATAGTAGCAAATTGATTGAGAATGCTTCTTGATCCTTACATGTGGAGAATGTATCTGAGAATACATTTGAGTCTCCGCAGTTTTGCATGACAAAAAGAATGTCAAGACCCTGGACGGGATGTTCAGCGATATCTATTTCCCGGTTGGGTGAATCGCCCTGGTGCCATGACTATTCTTAGGTTACATGAATTGACTGTTGGATAATGTGTCTAAGTCCATAACTATTTATGGCATGTACTTCACCCGGTTGGCATGGTCCATTTGGGTTGCATGGCATCATGATAATTGGATGGACAAAATGAGAAGAAGGACAATTATGATTTGTTAATATATTTTAAGTTATAATATATTAATATGAAATCGTATTATTTAATTAGTATTGATCAAGAATTAATTTGGAATTAATTTTGTGATAAAAAAGAGACTAATTAAATATACGGGGTTGATTATGTAAATCATCCATTCTTATATAGTGGGCTAATGATCCATGGTTTATTGAATTGGGCTAAAACGCATTGGGTGCTCCATGGAGGTTAAAACCCATAGATCATGGAGGAAATGAAAATCCATGTCAATTAGGGTTTACATGATGTAACCCTATTTGTGACACACTATATAAACACCCCATAAGCTAGCAAAATCGGCACTAAGACTAGAACAAGGAGGGCTAGCCAATTTGGAGTGATAGTGTACTTATCTCAAAGTTATTCCAAGAGTTGTGGTCTTGTGTGAAACATTTGAGGCATCACATTTGGGGTGCTAGGCTCACAAAGTTCTTAAGGAATCCAAGCAACAAGAAAGGTATGTTCTTCTACTAGCTTTTATGTTTCAAGTTCCCCATGTCATGCTAGTTAGGTTAAGAACCTTGGAAAAATCAAATTTGCATGTATCTTAGTAAAACATAGATCCAAGGTTTCTAGGGTTGCATGTACACCATAGGAGTGTTAGAATGCTCAAAAACCTTCAGTGGTATCAGAGACTAGGCTTGTTTTCTTGATACTTGATGCAAATTGTTGAAGAAAATCGAAAATTATGCATTATGCTGAGTGAACTCGCCGAGTCCATGGGGGTACTCAACGAGTCCATGCATATATTCATCCTACTCTTCGAGTAGGTTCGTGCACTCGACGAGTAGGAGGCCCAAAGTGCAGTTTTTCGAGTTTTGCTGCTGGAAATTGACTAGAATCATTACCCTAAACTATTTTGGACTGATAAAACCTGTTTTTGATGTGGTAATGATTATACTAATCCATTTACAATGGTTATTATCAAAATTTCAAGTACTATATGTGTTTATATATATAAGATCAAGTCGTTTTACCGTTAGTATATATATATATATATATATATATATATATATATATATATATATATATATATATATAAGATCAAGTTGTTTTACCGTTAGTAGGCCTCATTCACGAAGCCGGTCTATAAGGGGGGTATAAGGTTGTTGCCTATAAACGGCATCTCTCTTCTAAGTTATAAAATATTGTGTTGGGTCCTATCCTTAATATTACATTTGGGTGTCTTATTACGGACTGTCTTTATATCTAATATAAAACTTGTCTTTCTTCTTTTTCAGATGTCTTCCAACAATGCTGCTTCTGGCCCAAACCCTACCGGATCCTTCTCTCTCATGAACCTTTGTGGGAGAGTCATCTTTGATAGGACTAATTTCAATGATTGGATTAGGAACATAAGGATGGTCACTCGCTATGAGGACAAGGAATATGTCCTTGACAATGAGCTGAAGGAACTTGATGAGTCTTCTGCTACTCCCGAGGAGATCGCTGACTTCAGGACTCATGAGAGAGATGCCACTAAAGTGGCATGTATCATGCTGGCCACGATGACAGCCGAGCTCCAAAAGTCCTATGAGGACTTTTATCCATTTGAGATGCACTAGGATCAGATGGAAAGATACCATCAGAGTGCTCATCAAGAGCGATATGAAATAATCTCCTCCATGATAACAACACGAATGAAATATGGTGAACCCATCACGGGCCACATGCAAAAAATGCAAAGGTTTGTGGACCGTCTGCTGAAGTTGAATGTGAACTTTCCCGAGGAGTTGGAAATTGACATCATATTGCACTCCTTAATTTCTTGTTATGATCAATTCTGAATGACCTATCACATGAACAAGGAGGAGGTTACACTTAGCAAACTTCAAGGACTTCTGAACACTGTCGAAAGTGGTCTTAAAGGTAAATCGGTTGTTACCACTCCTACTCCTACCACCGCCCCTATTCTAGCTATCGGGCAAGGTAAAGGGAAGAAGAGGAAGAGCCCTTCGAAGGGTACCAAGGGAAAGTCTCTTGATGGCTCTTCTTCAAGTAGAACCAAAGGTGGTTCAGTTACTCCTTCTGCCAACCCTAAAGAGGTTGAATGCTTCTATTGCCATGAAAAGGCGCACTGGAAGCGAAACTGCCCAAAGTACTTGCAAGATGTTAAGGGTGGGAAAGTGAAACCTAACCATGCATGTATTTACACTATATTGTCTAATAACTCACCATATTATAATTCTTGGGTCCTTGATACAGGTTGTGGTATTCACATATGTTCTTATTTTCAATGACTAAGAAGAAGTGAGAATATGGAGCATGGGAAGATAAACTTGATCATGGGGAATAAGAAAGTTTCACCTGTCACCAAGATTGGATTTTATTCTTTGTTGTTAAGTAGTGGGTTAAGATTAGATTTGAATAAATGTTGTTACTCATCTGAAATGGCGAGAAATATTATTTCCTTTCATGGTTTGTACAAACAAGGATTTATTTTTTCATTTGATAATGTGGTGACATTAATGATTTCTATAATAATGTTCTTTATTTTAAAGCATTACCTTGTGATGGTGTATATGAAACTGTGTTGGTTGTAGATAACCTAGGAAATAATGTGTTTTGTATCGATTCTTCCACTAGCTTGGATAAAGCATCATTATGGCATTGTCATCTTGGACATGTTAGCAAGACACGCAAAGGACAACTCCAAAAGGATGGAGTCTTGGAGTCATTTGACCTAAAGTCGGATGATAGTTGTGAATCTTATTTACTTGGAAAAATGATAAAGTCACCCTTCACTGGTACCTGTTCTAGGGGTGAAGGTTTGTTGGATCTCGTACACACAGATGTGTGTGGACCCTTCAGAACCGCCACAAGAGATGCTAACCGCTTCTATGTGACTTTTACTGATGATTATAGTAGATATGGCTCTGTCTACTTAATCAAGCATAAGTCAGAAACCTTTGAAAAGTTCAAAGAGTTTAAACAGGAAGTTAAGAATCAGCTGGGCAGGAACATTAAGATGCTTCGATCCGATCGAGGTAGTGAGTATCTTAGTACAAATTTCCTTGACTATCTTAAGGAATGTGAGATTGTCTCACAATTGAAACCTCCCAGAACACCACAGTTTATTGGTGTGGATGAGAGGCGTAATCGAACCTTTTTGGACATGGTTCATTCCATGATGAGTTGAGCTTCGCTACCAATCTCATTTTGGGGGTATGCCTTAGAGACTGTCACTCATATTCTTAATCTAGTCCCTACCAAAAAGGTTGCCAAAACACCTCACGAGATGTGGAGTGGGAAAGTTCCTAATTTGGACCACATCAATATTTGGGGTTGCGGGGCTTTCGTGAGGCGCGATACTCATGATACGCTCGAACCTTGAAGTGAGCGATGTATTTTCATCAGCTACCCACATAAATCCTTTGGTTACCTCTTCTATAGACCCAATGATAATGTGGTCTTTGTGGCAAGGAGAGGATTCTTTCGCGAGAGAGAAATCATAAGCCAAGGAAACAATAGGAGGCAAATTTACCTTGAAGAAATTCAAGATTCAAGTGGTGAAGGAACCTCAAACCCTAACAGTCAACCTGAGGAGGAAACTCTTGTTGATCTAACTGACGAGTCTGTACCTCTGAGGCGTTGCACGAGAGTTAGGAATGCACCTGAGCATTACTATGGTTTCCATATTACTATGCAAGGTGATACACTTGTCAGTGATAGTACACTGGTAAGTTTGGATGAACCTCACAGCTACACGGAAGCCATGGCAGGCCCCGAGTCTGCTAAATGGAAAGAGGCTATGGACAATGACATACAATCCATGTATGACAATCAAGTTTGGAACTTGGTTGACAATCCAGGTTGTAAGACAGTCGGGTGCAAATGGATCTTCAAGAAGAAGACTGACATGGATGGTAATGTACACACTTATAAGGCGCAACTGGTTGCAAAGGGCTTTTCTCAAACTCCGGGAGTTGATTATGATGAGACCTTTTCACCAGTAGCGAAGATTAAGTCTATTAGGGTTATGCTAGCCATTGTTGCATTTCATGATTATGAAATATGGAAAATGGATGTTAAACCCGCTTTCCTTAATGGAAAGTTGGCTGAGGATGTTTACATGAGTCAGCCAGAGGGTTTTGTCAACACAGAGTACCCTAATAGAGTGTGTAAACTTGAGAAATCCATCTATGGATTGAAACAAGCACCCCGCAGATGAATCTTTGTTTCGATGAGAAAGTCAAAGAGTTTGTTTTTTCAAGGAGTGAAGATGAGTCATGTATATATATCAAGGCTAGTGGGAGTATAGTTAGCTTTTTGGTATTGTATGTGGATGACATACTACTCATAGGAAATGACATCCCAACTCTGAATGAAGTGAAGTCCTGGCTTGGGAAGTGTTTCGCTGTGAAGGACCTTGGAGAAGCTATCTATATCCTAGGGATAAGGATTTTGAGAGACAGGATTAAGAGACTAATTGGACTTAGTCAAAGTACCTACTTGGATAAGGTGTTGAATAGGTTCAACATGTAAGATTCCAAGAAAGGAGAGTTACCGATCCAGAGTAACGGCAGACTGAGTAAGGCTCAGAGCCCGAGTACAGAGGTTGAGATAGCTGAGATGAGTCGAGTATCGTATGCTTCCGTTGTAGGCTCAATCATGTATACTATGACTTGTACTCGTCCTAATGTGGCCTTTGCTTTGAGCATGGTCAGCAGATATCAGGGGAACCCTGACAAGGCTCACTAGACTACAATAAAGAGCATTCTCAAGAACCTACAGAGGACTAAGGACTGGGTCGTTACCCTCGGTGGGAGTGATGACTTGAGAGTAGTAGGGTATAGTGATGCTAGCTTCCATATTGATAGGGATAATATCCGCTCTCAGTCAGGCTGGGTCTTTACCATAAACGGAGGACCAATTACTTAGAAAAGTTCCAAGCAGGAGACAATGGCTGTTTCAACTTGTGAATCCGAGTACATAGCAGCAAGCGAGGCAACAAAGGAGGCGATGTGGCTGAAGAACTTCATTGGAGACCTCTGAGTAGTACCAGGTATAAAAGAGCCTATGGAGATTTTCTGTGATAGTGAAAGTGTAGTTTCCTTAGCCAAGGAACCAAGGGATCACGGGAGATCCGGACACATTGACAGAAAATACCATTGAATTAGACATTGAATAGAAGAAGAACTCCTCGTGGAAAAGAGGGTATCATCGGATGAGAACCCAACAGATCCCCTCATGAAGGGACTAGGTGGGGTTAAGCATCTTCAGCATGCAAGGCGCATTGGGCTAAAGGATGATTTTAGTTTTAGAAATTAGATATCTTTTGAAATTTGTATAGTGTAATTGATATTTGATGATAAATAAAAGTTGTTATTTATTTATAAGTAAAGTGTTACTATCTTCTGTCAATCGTTTACTATCATTTAAGTTTTGCATGTTTTGACTTCCAGAATAATTATGTTATGGTATATCATATTTTTCAAACTATCCACAGCCAATCATACTTTGGAAGTAGGTAATGAGGCAAGACTGTCATGAATGGGTCTACAGTTTGTCTGTGACAAAGGGGCTATAATGTTCATGAGTACTCTTGGAATAGTGATTCGAGTATAGGACTCAACCCAAGCCCACTTGTATCACTTCATGGAATTTATATCGAGTGATCATGAGACAGTAATATCATATAAGTCTTCAAATCTATAGATATGAGTTTCGGACTATGAGTTGGTTATACATTGATTGTACGAAAACGCATTGGTAACTCCATGTTATAAAACGTGCCTTTGTGTATGATTCAACAAGTAGTAGAATAAGCATATGAGTCGAAGTTTATTTGTTCCTTCTAGTCCTTGGAGGATTAGAAGCGATATCTGGGCCCCTCGATGATTTTGTTTTGACCTATGTATCAGGCCAAGTCAGAACTAAATTGACGTGTTCGATTAAGTTCTCTGTCAAACAACTCGGAAAGCGGGAAACAAACTGTTGGACAATAAGTACGACATTGTTCCATGTATTTTTCCGGCTGATATCTTGAGAGCAGAGGATTATATGATCACTTATCTTAAATGGCAGGTCATCTTAGTTCCGCGAGACTTTGAAAGAGGTACGATTGCTGACCGGTTCCTGAAGTCATACTTGCAGTTATAGTTATTAGACTTATCCAAGTAGGAGACTGTTAGATAAGGTGCCTAAGTCCATAACGATTTCTGGTATGTACTTGACTCGGTTGGCATGATCCATTTGGGTTGGATGGCATCATGATAATTGGATAGACAAAATGAGAAGGACACTTATGATTTGTTAATATATTATAAGTTATAATATATTAATATGAAATCATATTATTTAAATAGTATTGATTAAGAATTAGTTTGGAATTAATTTTGTGATCAAAAAGAGACTAATTAAATATATGGGGTTGATTGTGTAAATCATCCATTCTTATATAGTGGGCTAATGATCCATGATTTATTGAATCGGGCTAAAACCCATTGGGTGCTCCATGGAGGTTAAAACCCATGGATCATAGAGGAAATGAAAAGCCATGTCAATTAGGGTTTACATGGTGTAACCCTACTTGTGACACAATATATAAAGACCCCACATGCTAGCAAAATCGGCACTAAGACTAGAACAAGGAGGGCTAGCCGATTTTGAGTGAAAGTGTACTTCTCTCAAAGTTATTCCAAGAGTTGTGGTCTTGTGTGAAACATTTGAGGCATCACATTTGTGGTGCTAGGCTCACAAAGTTCTTAAGGAATCCAAGCAACAAGAAAGGTATGTTCTTCTACTAGCTTTTATGTTTCAAGTTCCCCATGCCATGCTAGTTAGGTTAAGAACCTTGGAAAAATCAAATTTGCATGTATCTTAGTAAAACATAGATCCAAGGTTTCTAGGGTTGCATGTACATCATATGAGTGTTAGAATGCTCAAAACCCTTCACTGACAAGACCGACACGGAGACGTAACTCCCAACCACTGCTCGTTGAAGGAACATGGTCAGCCTGTAAAGGGCGACACATGTCTTAACAGGGTATGACATGATAATTTGTATAGTTTCATGCCTTCAATTCCTTAAATATAACAGTTTTTAGGAAGATACTGCCAAAACCAACTTGAACATAAAAAGTTCCGATCTTCTCTCGCTTATTGAGATTGAGTGCGTGTCTTTCGGCTGCATTGGATTGACCAAGGCAATTAAGCTCAGACATCTAGAGCATTTTGTAACAACGAGATCAAGAAACTTAAACAGTTTAGATCTGTAAGTTGTCAATTCATTGTGAAAGGTAGTGTGAAGTGTAATGTCTGTCAATTCCTTTCTAGGTCTCTTCTCCTTACTCATCCACGTTTCAAGACAAAGAAATTTTAGAAATAAAAATAAAAATAACTAAGAATAAAAATAAAATTAAAATACGCTAAAAAAATACAATATTTTTGGATTTTTGATTTTTATGAAAAAGAAAAAAAATAGAAATAAACACATTTTTGGAATTTTTGAATTTTATGATTTTTGTTTGGTTTTAATTCTCTCCCTAAATTTGTGCATAGAGGAGAAAAAAATATGAACAAATTTAACGAAAAAAATAATAAAATACAAAATGTACAAAAAAAAATTTGTATGTCTTCAAAACGAATCATTTTAAGAAAACTCACAAGCACATCAAAACGAGCTTTTCCAAAAGGTTTTGTAAACAAATCGGCCATATTATTATCGGTGTGGATTTGTTCCAAATGAACAAGTTTACGCTCAAAACAATCTCGTATAAAATGAACTCTAATATCTATGTGCGTGGTTGTAGAATGTTGAACTGGATTTTTAACAATTTGAATAGCATCATCATTATCACAAAAGATAGGAGTGTCAAGAAAATTCAAACTGTAATTCGGCAATTGATGTAATCCCCATTTGTGATCTTTCCTTTTCATTTCTAGCAAAGGACACATGCTCTCCATTAAAATTTTGAATGCCATGCAAATAAGAGATGTCTCCTATCATGTTCCTGGAACAACCACTATCAACATACCAAGGTCTGATGATATTCCTCCATAGCTGTTCCTGCACAAGTTGCGGGATTAATTAGTTTTGGGACCCCAATCCATCTTTAAAATGGGTTGACCATTACTATTAACTCGGGATACTCTTTCCCATACCATATCTTGTTTACCAATTGATGATTTGGAAGAAAAGACTTTGGGTACCCATTGGTAATTTGGTTTGTGTACTTTCTTGTTGGACCGAATGGGGCCTTTTTCACTTGCCTTTGGGATGGGACTACCTTTTGATTTAGGCTTGTATTGTAAGTGTGAGCTAGAGGACGTTCCTTGAGATGACTTTGACCTCACCTAATTTGGTTTGGTTGAGCCATCTCTCGATTCAGTTTTCGTTTTGTCCTTGAAGGCCTGATTCTTGGCCTTGTCATCATTCCAATTGTTATTACGGGGATGTGACTTCGAAGGATTTCTTTTGGAAGATCTCCTCCTTGGAACTTTCATCCATCTGAATTCAGAGAAGGGATCATATGAATGATGTGGACTGTTTCTAGCAATGTGACCTGGAGTCCCATAATTAAAACAAATATGTCTTTTCAAGAAAGTGTTATTGGAACTTGGTTCTGTCCTAAAAGAGTCTCGTTTCAAAGAATTTCCACACGCACATTTACATTTATCAAACTCTTTTACAACTTTACGTGGTTTAAATTTTTCAAAAATAGGACTATTTGAATTTGAATTAAAAGCAACATCACCACGTTTTTAAAAGAATCTGAAGCAGCTTTTTTAATATCTTTGTTCACACAATTATTTGAAACAAAAGAAAATGAAACGTTATTCTTTGAAAGGTTTTCAATAGAGCTAGCATTACTAATGTCCTCATATTCCACTAATACTTGATCTACACATGAGGTAGAGACATCAGTATCATTCACCTCAACACTTTTAGTGGGACCAGATTACTCAGTCATAACTGAAATTGATACATGGGGCTAGCCATATTGCGCAGGTATTTCTATTTCTATAGTCTCAGAGGCATAAACATAATTAAAAGGAAGTGGAACACTATGATACCCTAAGCCATCTTTCTGGTTATCTTTCCATTTCAATTGTTTTTCTATCATAGATTCAATTATCTCACTTGACACATCAAATTTCTTAAAATTAAATTTAGCATCTTTAAATTTAGCTTTTAATGCATCAAGACTAGCCGATATCAAACTTAACCGAACTAGCACTACTAGAAAAAAGGCCTTTTACGACGCTCATTGTGCGTCGTAAAACGTTCAGACGACGCGCAAATGCGCGTCAAGAAAGGCCATGTCATAACGAGAGACGACGCGCATTTATGACACGCAATGCGTATCATTAAAGCCGCTGTCAAGAAAGGCCATGTCATAATTGAAGATGACACACACTTTTGCGTATCGTAATTTTTTTAAAAAAATTATTTATAGATTTAATAATTTTCAAATTTAATTTGCATTTCATATCTCATAATAGAAAATAAAATATCATATACAAAAAGTACAATCCATTGCACAAAAGTTAATGTCATACAAAATACAAAATAAGAAAGATAATTCATTGCACTAAAATGTCAAATACAAATAATCATCGTTAACTATATAACCTAATACTACATTGGTATTAAGGGACATCATCATAACTCACTGAAGGTCTTGGAACAATGTTCTCGTCATCAACTCTTACACCAACCTTGCTTTAGTAGATGACTTTCACACAATCAATTTCAAACAATTATACAAATAATCATACGAGGCATACAAGATATCATAAATGTATAAGATTATCCAACCAAAATAAAATAACATAAAAAAAATATACCTGTTATATGGCAGTGGCAGCGGGATTTCTCCGGGTTAGCTTCAACGGTGGTCTTCCGGTGGTGGCTGGTGATCACCGAAAAACAACACATCAGTAAAAAAAAAAACAAATCAAAGCATCCTTACTTGTTCTGTGGGTAGTGGCCATCGGATTTTGGTGGTGTTCAATGGTGGTCCTCCAGTGGTAGCTTGTGGTCACCGGGGATATACTAGAACACAACAACAAACTTCAACAATTGTATACCACCAAAAGACTAAAATGCATTTTTACTTTTTTTTCGATGTTGTCAAAAGGAAATTACAACAACTATATATTACCAAATGACTAAAATACCCTTTTAGTTTTTTTTGGTCAGAAGGAGATAGATTATAACAATTCTATGTTACCAAAATGTCAGTTTTTTTTTTTGTTGATTTTAACAATGGGAATTTTTCATCAAGTGTGAAGTACCAAATGACTGACTAACATACCCTTTCAGTTTTTTACCAATTTTGTCAAAAGAAAATTATAAAAACAAATGACTAAAATACCCTTTCGGTGTTTGTCAAAAAGGAAATTTTCATCAACCGTACATTACCTAATGACTGAACTACCCTTTCGTCGATTTTTTGTATATTACCAAATGACTAAAATACCCTTTTAGTTTTTTGTCGATTTTTTCAAGAGGAAATTATAAAAATTGTATATTACTCAATGACTAAAATACCCTTTTGGTTGTGGAACCAGCAAAAGTCATTGTGTCTGCACATCAGATTGGATGTATCCTTGGAATGGGTGGTGTAGTTATATCTGAAATGAGAAACTCAACTGGGGCTTTTATTTGTATTTTAGGAAAGGATCAAACTCCACAGTATGCTACTGAGAATGAAGAAGTAGTTCAGGCATGTTATTGTTATTTCTCTCTCTCTCTCTCTATCTATCTATCTATCTCTCTTTCTCTCGTGCTGTATAGATTTGAGAAATGATGACACACTAACTATCTATCTATTTTTTAGCAGATAACTAGTGAGTGTTATGCAGTTCACAAACTATGTCCTTCAACGAGGTATGTAAATTGCTCAGTACAACACCTTCCAAGTAAAATTAGTCCATGGACTTACTGTGTATCCACAGTCACCATCACCCACTTTGTTGTCCTGCTGATTTAAACTGTCATTGAGATCAATAACTGCAGAAAGAGAAAATAAGGTTAAAAGTGGAAGAGTTTTGGAAATATTTGAGAGGCTGGTTTGAGAGATTTTGGTTATACCTGAATGTTTTCCTTCAAATATGGACATACGAAATATATACAGGTTCTTCATGACCCTCAAATGTATACTGTTTAGCCCTTGTTCTTGCATCCCACGCCTGTAAAAAAAAACTTCATCTTATATGCATCAGAGTTCAAAAATCGGTATTTGGGTCATTTTTAATAAGAAGGAAATGTTGCCTGGGGACTGAAATCCATGGGATTGAATTCAAATTCAAGCCAAATCCAATGGGAAACAAAAGTAATCTGAAAGATACATACCTGGTAAATGGGTATTTGGGTCATTTTTAATAAAAAAATCTACTTCAGCATATGCTTTAGGCAAAACCAACTGCCTAATTCTACCGACATCACTGGCACTCAGAACCTTCTCAAATAACTGAGTAATAGTGCTATTGGAATTCAAGCTAGAGGGAGATATAGTTAAGAAAAAAAACAAATTGTTTTTCTTTCACATATACTATAAATATAATAATGGAAGATGACAAATGAGTATAAGAATATAAGGATACTTCCCAGATATCTGCAACAGTTCTTGATCAGTTATCTTTGGCTAGTACCTTGGGAGTAACTGATTCCGACCTCTACCCTCAACAGTTGGTCTGGCAACTTTGTTTTCTGGAACTACCCCTTTGTTTGACTGTGACCTTTGACTATTACTACTCCCAGTCCCAATTTTAGATGGTTTTGGAAATGTGACACGTGATCTTTTCACTTGTTGAAAACATGCAACTTTTTCTTCTTCTCTTCATCTGCATTCCAATCAAAACAGAAGAGAGGAAATGACAAATTATCCTGTGGAAAGAAAAAAGCTCTAACATTTGAATAAATTCAGATGTAAAATTACTAAAATAGAAAAGGTTATGAACCAAATCACAAAAAAAGTAGTAACAAGAAATTACTAACCATAACTCTATATGGATGATTGCTTTTGTGACGATAAACCTCAGCACCAACAGAAAAGCACTCAACACATACATCAAAATCAGAGCAACAAGCACGTTTGATACGAATCTTTCCTGAAATGTCCTTGTTGCAGTAGTTACAATGGTACAAAGCCTTTTTCCCTTCACTCATCCCTTGGCCTATTATCATACAATAAACGAAATTGAGTTTTTAAAAGTGCAAAAACATCATATATATATATATATATATATATATATATATATATATATATATATATATACACACACACACACAAAATTATCAGAGCATTCTTGTGATCAAATAGATACCTGAAGTTGCAGCCTCTAGATTATCTAGATTTGAGGTTGTCCTCTTTCTTTTTGATCGACTAAATAAAAATGAATGACAGTTACAAAGGATTCAAATCAGAATACATTGCCAAAAATAAAAGTAGCAATACAGATTAACCAATAAAATGAACTTATGTTCATATCAGCCAACACTATGGAGGCGATATATAACCTAACAACCGATCTAACCTTCACTCCTTAAGCCCCAAAAAACCCTACTTTATTAGTATATATAATGTGGAAATGAGAAATTACCATAAGAGTATGCATTGAAAAAATGAAAGAAAATACAAATATGAGGATGCTTTTCACATTTTTTCTAATCTAACATTCATTTATGCTATCTCATTCAAGGCTGCCTTTATGAATTTTCCACTTACAGAAAGATATAATTGAATTTTGGATTATATTCATTTGTATGACATCATTCATTGAATGAAATTGTCAACATACAACACTAATTTATTACCAAGAGAATAACTTAAATATGGTTGAGCGTTGGGACAATTTCATCAATTTCTTGCATTCCCGCACTCTACAGATACATAATTTACATCAGAAGCAGAGTACAAAGCAAATGATAAAAGGTATTTGAAAAATATGTGTAAGTACCTTGTATAGAGTACTAAACACAAGCCTTGCAGATTCACGAACCTCAACCTCGCTAGAACTTTGAATCTGGTTACTTGCTTTCTATTGTTGACCCTACCGGTGATATCGGTTTATCATTATAAGCATTTAGAAGCTTTCCTTCTGCAGAACTCATTTGAAGATCTTCGGGATTGACTACACTAGCCATCATTTTGCCCTAATTCGAGAAGTGAGCAATTGACCGTCTGATTGAATTCATCGAATCTTCCTTCTCTTTCTTTGATGAAGTGTATTAGATTAAGAGCTTGAATGCGAACTATCATCATAGTCGTCGACATTGGGCGGTGAATCGCCATCACAGTTCGCCATAGGTTAGCAATTTTAGGATTTGGGTTTGCTGCATCCAAGAAGAGGAAGCCTGGAGGAGTTGATGGATCGTTGGACAAGAAGGTACTGATGATATTACATGCGTAGGGTCAAGGAGAAGAACAACAAGAAGAGGCGGCATGTATGATGATACGATGAGCACAGAGACCACGATGGAGGCGTAAGAGCCTAAGATGATGATGGTGAGCATAGCGATGCGATAGAGGCGCGGTCATGATAGAGAAAAGAAATAAGGATTCAGAATAACATACGACTAGGGAAGGAAGGATGTGAAAGCATAAAAGGCAAGACCTAGGGCTTTGGTGGGTTTGCGAAAATTAAAGGACCAGATTGGGTAAATGAAGGTGAAGTGTGGGTTGAGTTTTTAAGGTTCAATGGCAGTGGCGGTGGCGATGGCTTAGGGTTTACAGAGAGAAGGAATGAGCGAATGACGGGAGATACTGAGGAGAGAGTAGACGCGGGGTTCTTCAAAATTCTAGAATTTCAGACGATTTCGTTTTCCCCCTTTAAAAACGCGTGTTTAAGCAAAAAAAATATAAAGCGACATTTGAAGAGGACACACATTTAAGATAAGCGCCCTCCGTGTTTGTATATTTTTTCTTTTCTGACACTAATTTCAGGGCACGCACAAATGCGTGTCATCTATCCTTCAAATTTTAGAAGAGATGACATTATTTTTAGGGCGCACGCTTTTGCGTATCGTAGATCACTGTGTGTCATTGTTTGTGAGTCATAAAAGGTTGTTTTTCTAGTAGTGTACCCATCTTCCATATGTGTAATTATTGTTGGATTAGTGTCTAAGTCCATAACTATTTTGGTATGTACTTGACCCGATGGTGCATAGTCCTTTTGGGTTGCCTTCACCAAAGCAACTTGATTGGAGAAATAAATAAAGAGAGAGAGGTTATTATGATTTATTAATATGTTATAAGAATAATATATTAAAGGAGAAATCATATTTGTTTAATTAATATTGGTCAATAATTAATTAAGAATTAATTTTGTGATCAAATGTAATTAATTAAACTAGAGGGGCTGAATTGTAATTATGTGATAGTTACAAAATAAGGTAAGGATTATCTTATTAATAGGTTGGACGAATTTAAGGTGATAAGGCCTTAGAATTCGACTAGGATAAGGGTTTTCAAGGCTTATCTTATGGTTACTTGGTGGGCAAGCAACTAGATAAGGATAAGGACTAAAACCCTAATCTCTACACCTATATAAAGACCCCAAGGCTCATGAATTCGTCCATGCCTTCCCAAGAGGTCCTAGAGACGAATTCTAATACCTCCCCTCTCTCTTTATACCTTCTCCATTTTCTCTTGGTGTTTGTAAGCCATTAGAGGAGTGACACTTGTGACTCTAAGCCTTCCAAAGTCAATTCAAGGAGGAATTGGGATTGTTATTGCTACATAACAATCAAGGTAATATAATAAACCTAATTATATGTTAATATCGATTTCCATATGCTAGAATTAGGGTTTATAGTTTTGGATTCAAAGCATGTACAATAGAGAAACCTAGATCCAAGCATTAGGGTTTGTATGAGCACATAGGATGTTCTTAGGACCAAAACCCATCAGTGGTATCAGAGCCTAGATTGGTTTCTATTGTATTGATGCTTGACATGTTTGAAAAATTTGATTTTTTGGTTTCTGGAGGCTGGACTCGCCGAGTCCATAGCTGAACTCGTCGAGTCCATGCAGACTCGACGAGTCAACTCGTCAGATGGAGCATATCTCGGGATTTCTTGCTGTTTTTGCTTTGGGATAGTTACCTTATCATATTAGATCAATATAAATCCGATTTTATGATATATTTGACTATATTCTTGATCTGATTGAAGATATTTATCAATTAATAAGATAATTGTTTCCTTATGTGATAATTAATTAATTATTTTGACTTAATTGGTAAATTGTTTTGCAACAAATCATTAAATAAATCAAATATGGATAATTATGTAATTAAATGTTAATTTAGATTATTTGTTATTTGATCCTTGTGCTTTGAAAAGTTTCATATTTCCCCTTTAGGTTTTATAGTTTAAATTTGAACCCAAAGGTTTTGTTGTTTTGAAATTTAAATAGTTGAAACCCTAATGTTTTGAAAAAGTTTTCAAAACTTGCCCTCAAGTTTTGGAATTTAAATTTTGATTAAATGGTTTAATTTTGATGTATATTTAAATTCTAAACCCTAATGTGTTGAAATGTTTCAAAACTTGCCCTTAAGTTTTGGAATTTAAAAGTTGATTAAAAGTTTAATTAGGAATGTTAAATTCTAAACCTCTAGTATAGTTTTGAAAAAGTTCAAATCACACCCTTATGGTTTTATTAATTAATTAAAGTGTATAATTAAAAGAGGTTTAATAAATCCATAAAAGTTTAGGTTTACAATTTAATTGAATTAAAAGTATAATTGTTAAATTAGACCACCTAATATTTTAAAAGTGTAAAATACACCCTATACTATATATACCATTAAAAGTCTAACATTATATATATGTATGAGTAAAAGTCAGTCTTACCGTTAGTAGGCCTCATTCACGAAGCTGGTCTATAAGGGGTGTTTAAGGAAATTGCCTATAAAATGACGATTGAATGGGTATCCACTCTTACCTACCGCACTCTTGACTAGTGGAGGGTCGTTAGCCGAACGGGTAGGATAGGACGAAACCTTCCATTATAAGTATAATGAATTATTAAAGTAACTAAATGTTTTCATAAAAATGCCAATCTTAGTTACTTAGGCAAAAGTGAATTGATGCAATTCCATGAAATTACACTTTGTGCCATTGCAAAGACGTTAGTGGAGCGTGTGTGGTTTACCGGCACACTAAATGGTTCTAAGCAAAGGTAGCAAAGGGTGACTCAATGTTTGTCATAGTTCGGTGGAGCATGTATGGTTTACTGGCACACCGAATAGGTGACTGTAACATGTGAGGGCACCATGTAAGTTTGCATGGTTATTCACACCCGCTTTGTGATCCTCGGCATCCCAGTCACAAACAAGAGGGGCATATCGAGATTTAAACATGCCATTGAATGTTCAATGAATCTCAAAGGATCTAGGAGTTTTCATAGATTTAAAACTTAAATTCTTTTTCGTTTTTCGTGGTGGAAATTAGTGAATCGTCATTCACTTACCTTCAAATATTCTGCAATTAGGGTTACGGCATCCCTCTCCCGAGTTGTAGAATATTGTGTTGGGTCCTAGCCTTAGTATCTCATTTGGGTGATTTGCTAAGGACTCATTCAATCAACTAACTTGAATTCGTTTTCTCCCGTATTGTAGATGTCAAAGTTTGACAACTATGGTTTTCCCAAATCCCGTGGAACAAGCATTCCACATGAAGATGATATTCCACGATTCGATCGAGGAACAAGAGATCATACTTCACTTCCTCCTCCTCCTCAAATTATTCTCCCTAACCCTCAATTTCAAAGGCTTGAAAAGTTCAAGATCACTCAAGCCCCTTTGGCAAGTAAACATAAAGAAGGAAAGTCGGTGTGTGCACACGTCCTAGGGATGAAGTCACACATTGATAGGTTAAGAATGTTGGGATCCGTTATCTGCGAGGAAATGGTTGTTGATTGGGTTCTTCAGTCACTTCCTAACTCATATAGTGAGTTCTTAAGAGAGTACTATATGATGAACCGCGACGTGACCCTTATAGATCTCACATATATGCTTATTGTTGCTGAATCAACAATGGTTTGGCGCAATAGAAAAACAAAGTTGATTGGTGAATCTGTCTTCAAGACCTCTATAGATATAGACAATGGCAACGAAAGACATGCTATGATCGAAAAGTTTGATCATAAGAGAAAGGAAATGTCTGAAGTAGTTCCATGTCCTGTTCCAAGAGAGTCAATCTGCTTTTATTGCCAAGAGAAAGGGCATTGGAGACAAAGCTGCCCTATTTACCTAAGAGATCTAAGAGATGGGAGAGTCGAAACGTATGGCTCTAATATAGGTAAAATCCACTAACTAACTCTTTTAAGCTTCTATTCTAGATTCTTAATACATAATGTGATAAGATTACAATTGATGTTTTGTAAGATCGAAGAAAAGAAAGGAAGCTTAAGGGAAGAAGTGAGCAAAATCTAACCGTGAAGGAATGGATTTCGGTCGCATTTCTCGAATATTAGATTCTTGAGCTACTACTTAGAGTTAGAATTAGATTGCTAAGAAATATGTATTAGCATAGTTTTTCAATGAATTGGATTGTAAGGACAAAATTTTTCCGCAATAAAATAAATTTTGATTTTATATTATTTATTTATCCTTGCAGTGGCGTATATGAAAAATTGATGTTTGGATGTTTCTATTATTAGCAATAATGGATTTGATTCTTATTATATTATTTATGGAAAGTCGAGAATTTACCAAATAGGGAGAGTTTCTCATCGCCCAAGTTTCAATTGGACAGAAACTTGGAATCATGCAACTTGGTTGCATGATGAATGAGAAATCTCATATTTGATAATTAGACTAATTCATTGACAAAGTGTGAAGTGAAGGACTAGGAGATCGAGTACACACAGTTATGTGTTGATCAAGTCCACCATAAGAGTAACAAAGATATTCGTCATGATTTACTAAAGGTTTAGTAAATGTGATTATACTCACAAGATTAAGTGTAATTCTAGATTGATTGAAAAAGGTTTAAATCAATAGTAGAACGAATAAGAAGAATCAAGTAGGCAGAAAGATAAAAGTTTCTCCATTCTAAGAAGAAGGGAGAGTACCTTTTATGCTTTATGATAGGTCTTAATGATTAAGAACCATATCTCAATTGATCCTCTAAGTGAGTCTTATGTTTAAGAAGAGGAATCAAGAATTGAAGAAATGGTTAAATCAAGAAGTCAATCATACTTCGTTCCAAAACAAGTCTTAGAGTTAAGATTGTGACATTGAGTTAAAAGTATTAAAAAGGTTTGTAACATTCATCAAATGTGGAAAGTTGTGATGTCTTGGATAAGACAAAGACCAACTAGGACCAATTTATGAAGTGTTTTGATAAAAACTACACTGACTCTTGAATATTTGTTTGTCAAGAAATGGTTATTGACAAGAGAATCTTATATGTCAAGGAGTCAGTGGGAGTCTTAATGGTCTTGAAAGGTTTCAAGAATAAATCAAATAGACCTTATCAATCATCACTAGCACACGAATTGAGGTTTACAACCTATCGTATTGACATTATTTTGTTTCTATGCTGTTCCAATTGAGTTAATTATGCATGTGACTCCTATGAGTTCGCATTTGAATGCATAAAAGGCAAGGCACCTTGATCAATGGAAAGTACATTGATAAGAAAAGGTGAGCTGCTTAACTACTTGGAAGACATGGTGGGCAGCTGTGCTACCATAAAGGCAAGAAATCGAGATCAAGAAAGTTCGATCCATATGAGTTTGAATTTGTCGTAAACTTTGGTTTTGACAAATTCACATGGATAGGAACAAATACACCGTTTAAATCTAAGTGTCATAAGATTTCCTCCTTCATGAAAATGATTGTGAGGAAATGCTTTCACTAAGAAAGATTTTAAGAAGATAGTGATTGTAAAATTGCATTCTCGAGTTCGATTATGGTTACGGTATCCCTTTCCATAATTTGAATTGTGAGGTTTGGCAATTGTTTACACACACATATGAACTATCTAAGGCAAAGGTATATAAGTTCAAGAAGCCTTGATAAAAGATTATTAAAGCACTAAGTATTAGAAACATGAACTTAAGAAATTCAATAAGCATTTTTTTTTTCTGAAAGTTAAGCTGATTCTGAATACATGTCAAAGCTAGTGGGATCATAAGTGTTATGTTTTATAGTAATCATCATGATAGTGGGAGCATAAAAGTTATGATTGTATGATTATTATGGAACGTATTGCAAGTTGGCAATATTAATTATAGAAAACAAGAGTTATACCTTGCAAAGTCGTAAGGGTTGTAAAGTTGTTTTGCTATAACTAAGGGAGAGAATATTATGCTTCATTTCAAATCTAAAGGTTTAGGTTGTGGAATGTTAATAAAATTTAGTCAAAGGTACATAGTGTGTTCTTAAAATTTTGATTATGATTACGTCATTCCTCTTCACAATTCGAATTTTGAGAACATAGCAAATAAAACATTATGCGTCATGTCCCATACGCTTCAGGTATAGGATCGATTGCAAATACTTTAATGTTTGACCATTCTAAAACTTTCCAAATGTCGAGCGCATTTAGAGGGAAAAGGGACTAGAATTGGTTTTGACTAAAATAATTAAACAACTATCAAAGGACAATCCAAAGTTCGACGAGGATTGGTTGCTTGTGAGTAGTTGGAAGCATGGTATTGAATGGACCATATCGACATTATTATAGAAAAGATTCTATTAAGAATGAGTTGTCATATGGAAATTATGGAAATGTTTCATATTGGATGGACCATATCGACATCATTACGAATAGATAAGATTCTATTAAGAATGAGTTGTCATATGGAAAATATGGAAACGTGTCCATATTGAAAATTGGATATTGAAAATCTATGACTAGATTAGAAACTTTTATGAAAAGGATGTTCAAAGGAATGTACTTTGAGTGAGAGACATCATATCCAAGGAATTGTCTTGTAACAATCTCCGATAGAGGACTTTGTAATATCATTGGCAATAGTCTTTGTGACTTTGGTGCAGTGACATTACGAAAGGATCGTTGCATAAAATGTTAGAATCTAGCATATTCTATAAGTAGAAAGAATTTGATATTCTTTCACTTATGATAAAGGATTTGGAGTTGTGAAATGAGAATGATTGGAAATGTGCTTAATTTGGTCTATTTCACAAAGTAAGAACCATAGGTAAACATTGTGTGCATGCTTAGAGCATGGGACAAGTGTAATAATTCAAGTAAGAAGTTGATTACCCGAAACGACAAATAATGAGTAATCGATATGGTGATAAATAAAAGGAGTTTTATTTATACTCAAAGGTTTGAGGCCATATGGGATTAGTATTATTCTTGTGTTTCACATTTGCATGTTTTGACTTCTAGAATAATTGAGTTTATCGAATTATTCGAACGGGCCACAGTCATTCATATGTTGGAAGTAAATATGAATGAAGACTGTCGTGAATTAGTGTGTGGATTGTCTAAAAGAGTATTAGACATAAGCAAATGTTTGCTGCAACGTTCATGAGTGCTTATGAATATGATTTGAGCATTGGATTAAACCCACGCTCACTTGGATCACTCCATGAATTGTATCACGAGTGATTGGTGAGACGATAACATCTTATATTCTTGAAACCGAGATGTGTGAGTTGTATCTTGCAAATCGGTTGCACATTGATAATATGTAAACGCACTAGTAACTTGGTGTTATAAAACATATTGTTGTGTGTAATTCGGTGAGTGAGTGCAAGCAAGCATTGTATCAAAGTTTATCCGTTCCTTTTATCCAAAGTAGGATAAAAGCGATATCTTTGGGCCCCTCGATCATTTTGTGATGACGAACGTAAATGCTCGGTCGGGCTAGGGCTAATTTGATTTGTTCAATTAGTCAGTCGTCATAAATCGGGAATCGAGATATAGTACAAAGAGAATGATTTGAAATCATATCTCATATGATATCTAGAATGGAGGAATATATGATCCCTTATCTAAGGACACGCGTATCTGATAGGATCAGAGTTGACAGCGGCTTTGGAAAGCTACGATTGCAGATCAGGATCTGAAGTCATACGCATAATAGTTGTTAGACTTATCCAAGTGGGAGACTGTTGGATTAGTGTCTAAGTCCCAAACTATTTTGGTATGTACTTGACCCGATGGTGCATGGTCCTTTTGGGTTGCCTTCACCAAAGCAACTTGATTGGAGAAATAAATAAAGAGAGAGAGGTTATTATGATTTATTAATATGTTATAAGAATAATATATTAAAGGAGAAATCATATTTGTTTAATTAATATTGGTCAATAATTAATTAAGAATTAATTTTGTGATCAAATGTAATTAATTAAACTAGAGGGGCTGAATTGTAATTATGTGATAGTTACAAAATAAGGTAAGGATTATCTTATTAATAGGTTGGACGAATTTAAGGTGATAAGGCCTTAGAATTCGACTAGGATAAGGGTTTTCAAGGCTTATCTTATGGTTACTTGGTGGGCGAGCAACTAGATAAGGATAAGGACTAAAACCCTAATCTCTACACCTATATAAAGACCCCAAGGCTCATGAATTCGTCCATGCCTTCCCAAGAGGTCCTAGAGACGAATTCTAATACCTCCCCTCTCTCTTTATACCTTCTCCATTTGCTCTTGGTGTTTGTAAGCCATTAGAGGAGTGACACTTGTGACTCTAAGCCTTCCAAAGTCAATTCAAGGAGGAATTGGGATTGTTATTGCTACATAACAATCAAGGTAATATAATAAACCTAATTATATGTTAATATTGATTTCCATATGCTAGAATTAGGGTTTATAGTCTTGGATTCAAAGCATGTACAATAGAGAAACCTAGATCCAAGCATTAGGGTTTGTATGAGCACATAGGATGTTCTTAGGACTAAAACCCATCAATTATATCCCTAGACTAGATTATAATGCCTGTAACCAACTTCTGATGCCAACTCTATTCTTGAGTGACACTAACTATCTTTAGTGTGTGTATGTATGTATATATATATATATATATATATATATATATATATATATATTCTTTATATAGAGTATTAGGTATTATCGTTCACTTATCTTCTTAACAATGATACTTCTAATATTATTTTATAGGGTTATCTATTTATCCTAACATAAAACAGAACCACATTTGGTTCCGCACATAGTATGATATATATATATATATATATATATATATATATATATATATATATATATATATATATATATATGTCCAAGTCCATAACTATATTTGGTATGTACTTGACCCGAGAGTAGCATGGTCCATTTGGGTTGCACTCCACCGGGACAATTTTGAAGGATAGACTTTTGAAAAGACGATAATTATGATTTATTAATATATTATAAGTTCTAATATATTAATATGAAATCATATTATTTAATTAGTATTGATCAAGAATTAATTTGGAATTAATTTTGTGATGAAAAGAGAATAGGGATTAATTGTGTAAATCATTTGGTTCTATAAAGTGGGCTAATGATCCATGATTCCTTATGTTGGACTAAACCTACATGGTGACCCATGGATACTCCATGGAGGTTTAAACCCATGGAGCATGAGGAATGTGGAAAGTCATGCACATTAGGGTTTGCATGGTGCAACCCTAATGTAACCACACTATATAAGAAGCCCTTTGGTCCATGAAATCGACACCTAGAGCCCTTGTAAGTGTGCTAGCCGATTTTGAGTGCGTATTATCTCCTATTATGTTCTTCCATTTGTTGGTGGTGATTTTTGGTTCCACTTAAGGTATTCGCACTATTAGTTCTAGGCTCTTAAAGCTTCAAGGTTTCAACTACACTAAAAGGTATGTCATCTAACTATATTTTTGTAGTGTAGTTACCCCATTGTATGCTAGTTAGGATGATGCTTTGGAATTTTGAAAGTTTGCATGTATATTAGAGAAAACATAGATCTAAAGCATTTATGGTTGCATGTACACCATAGGAGTGTTAGAATGCTCAAAACCCATCACTAGTATCAGAGCCTAGGATTGTTTTCCATTATACTTGATGCTACTTGCTTTCAAATGCTTGAAAATCGAATTTCTAACTTCTGGGAAGTGGACTCGCCGATTCCACTAGAGAACTCGCCGAGTTCTCTCACAAATCTGACAAACTCGCCGAGTTAGTTCATGTACTCGATGAGTGGGAGCTCCTAAGTGCAGATTTTCGAGTTTTAAGGCTGTAATTGGACTAGGATCATTACCCTAAACTGTTTTTGAACTTATAAACTTGTTTTGGATGTGGTAATGATCATGCTAATCCAATTTAAAAGATAATTGTCAAAGTTTCATGTTTTGTATTAGTTTATGTGATTAGGCTAATTACATGAAATTTGTTTGATTTGAATTGTCTTGTTCATATGAGTTTAATTGTATCTTCTATGAATTATTTTATTATTGTATTAGTTAAATAAATGTTTTAAATTTTTTTAATGGACTCCATAACTTGTCCTCAAGTTATGGATGTTATGGAACATCTATGGTTTTTCTATTAAAGATGTCATTAAACTCATATGTTATGGACTTGAAGAGTTTTGCTAAGTTTCAAACTTGTCCTCAAGTTTTGGAATTTGTAAAAGTCTCACTAAATGAAACTTTAATTCCAAACCTTAGAATTTTATAAGTTAAAATTCAACCCTTATACCCAACACAATATTTGACAATTTTAGAGTACCAAGTACATTTGCATGGTTATTCACACCTTGTTTATGATCCTTGGTATCCCAGTCACAAACCTGAAGGGCATAATCGAGATTTAAACATGTTATTGAATCATTCAATGAATCTCAAAAGGATATAGGAATTTCAAATCCAAATAAAATTTAATTAACAAATTTTATTTTCATGGTGGAAATTGGTAAATCGTCATTTACCTACCTTCAAATATTTTGCAAGTTGGATTACGACATCCCTCTTCCAAATTGTCAAATATTGTGTTGGGTCCTAGCCTTAATATTTCATTTTGGGTGTTATATTAAGGACTCTTTATCTAATCTAAAATTTGTTTTTCTTTCTTTTCAGATGTCTTCCAACACTGCTTTTGGCTCAAACCTTACCGACTCCTTCTCTCTCATGAACCTTTGTGGGAGAGTCATCTTTAATGGGACTAATTTCAATTATTGTATTAGGAACATCAGGATGGTCACTCTCTATGAGGACAAGGAATATGTCTTTGACAAGGAGCTGAAGGAAATTGATGAGTCTGCTGCTACTCCTCAGGAGAATGTTGATTTTAGGGCACATGAGAAAGATGCCACCAATGTAGCTTGTATCATGCTAGCCACCATGTCTCCTGAACTCCAAAAGTCCTATGAGGACTTCTACCCTTTTGAGATGCACCAAGACCTAATGGAAAGATACCATCACAGTGCTCGTCAAGAGTGGTATGAAATCATTTGCTCCATGATTACAACAAAGATGAAGGATAGTGAACCCATCACGGGCCACTTGCAGAAAATGAAAAGGTTTGTGGACCGGCTGCTCAAATTGAATATCAACTTTGATGAGGAGCTGGCTATAGATATTATTCTACACTCCTTACCTCCATGTTATAATCAGTTCCGCCTGACTTATCAGGATGAAGTCACTCTGAGCAAGCGTCAGGGCCTTTTGAGGACTACCGAAAGTGGTCTCAAAGGTAAATCTGCTATAACCACTCCTACTGCTAATGCCCTTGTTCTAGCAATTGGTCAAGGTAAGGGGAAGAAGAGGAAGGCTCCTTCCAAGAGCCGCAAGGGAAAGTCTCTTGATGGATCCTCTTCAAGTGGAACCAAAGGAGGTTCTGCTACTCCTTCGACCATCCCAAAAGAAGTAGAGTGTTTCTATTGCCATGAAAAAGGGCACTGGAAGCGAAGCTGCCCCAAATACTAGCAAGATCTCAAATATGGGAAGGTTAAACCCACCCATGCAGGTATTTATAATATTCTATCTAAAAACTCATCACATACTAACTCTTGGGTTCTTGACACATGTTGTGGATTTCACATTTGTTCTGATGTGAAGGGCCTAAAAGGAAGTAAGGATGTGGAGCACGGGAAGATAAACTTGATCATGGGGAATAGGAAGGTTTCACCTGTCACCAAGATTGGAGTTTACCCTTTATTGCTTAGTAGTGGGTTAGAAATAGGTTTGAATAATTGTTGCTACTCGTCTGATATGGCGAGAAATATTATTTCCTTTAATGGTTTGTACAAACAAGGTTTTACCTTTTCGTTTTATAATAAAATTGGTTCAATAAATGCTTATTATAATGGTGTTTTTTATTTTAGAGCATTACCTTGTAATGGTGTAAATGAAACTGTGATGGTTGTAGAAACCTTAAGAAATAATGTGTTGCATATCGATTCTTCTAATGATTTGGATAAGGCATCCTTGTGGCATTTTTGTCTTGGACATGTCAACAAGAAGCGCATAGGCCAACTCCAGAAGGCTAGAGTTTTAGAGTCATTCAACTTGTAATGTTAAAGCATTGCCTTGTAATATTTTATATGAAACTGTGATGAAATTGGTGCTATTAATACGTTTTATAATGGTGTTTTTATTTTAAAGCATTGCCTTGTAACGTTGTATATGAAACTGTGATGGTTGTAAACAACTTAGGAAATAATGTGTTGCACATTGATTCTTCCAATGAATTGGATAAGGCATGATTGTGGCATTGTCGTCTTGGACATGTCAGCAAGAAGCGCATAGGCTAACTCCAGAAGGTTGGAGTTTTGGAGTCATTCGACTTAAGGTCAGATGATACTTGCGAATCTTGCTTACTTGGAAAGATGACCAAGTCACCCTTCACCGGTACTTGTGAAAGGGATGAAGGTTTGTTGGATCTCAACCACACCGATGTGTGTGGACCTTTTAGAACTGCCACAAGGGATGCTAACCGCTTCTATGTGACTTTTATTGATGATTACAACATATATGGCTATATCTACTTAATCAAACATAAGTCAAAAACCTTTGAGAAATTCAAAGAGTTTAAACAAGAAGTGGAGAATCAGCTTGGTAGCTCCGATCTGATCGGGGTGGTGAGTATCTTAGTATCGAGTTCCTAGACTATCTTAAGGAGTGTGAAATTGTTGCATAGTTGACGCCACCTAGGACACCACAACGTAATGGTGTGGCTAAGAGGCGCAACTAAACCTTGTTGGATATGCTTCATTCTATGATGATTCGAGATCCGTTACCAATCTCATTCTGGGGTTATGCCTTGGAGACTGCTGCCCATATCCTTAATCGAGTCCCAACTAAAAAGGTTGCCAAAACACCTCACGGGATGTGGACAGGCAAGGTTCCCTCGTTAGCACACATCAAGGTTTGGGGTTGCGAGGCTTTCGTGAGGCGCAAAACTCACGATAAGCTCGAACCTCAGAGTAAGTGGTGTATTTTCATCGGCTACCCGCAAAAGTCCTTTGGATATCTTTCTATAGACCGATTGACAATGTTGTCTTCATTGCGAGGAGAGTAGTCTTTAGCGAGAGAGAGCTCGTATACCAAAGGGACAGTGGGAGGCAAATTGACCTTTAAGAACTTCAAGAGTTAACCGATGAAGGAACCTCAAACACTAGCGATCAACCTGAGGAGGAAACTCCTGTTGAGCTGGTTGACGAGTCTGTACCTCTGAGGCATTCCGGTAAAGTTAGATTTCCACCTAAGTTTTATGGTTTCCATATTACTGTAGAAAGTGATACATTTATCAGTGATAGTACACTGGTAAATCTGGATGAACCTAACAACTACAAGGAAGTCATGGCAGGCCCCTAGTCTGCTAAATGGAAAGAGGCAATGCACAGCGAGATTGAGTCCATGTATGACAATCAAGTTTGTAACTTGGTTGACAATGTACCGGGTCGTAAGATAGTCGGGTGCAAATGGATCTTCAAGAAGAAGACCGACATGGATGGTAAAGTACACACTTATAAGGCATGACTAGTCGCGAAGGGCTTTAATCAAACTCTGGGAGTTGACTATGATGAGACCTTCTCGCTAGTAGCGAAGATTAAATCTATTAGGGTAATGCTAGCCATAGCTGCATTTCATGATTATAAAATATGGCAAATAGATGACAAAACCGCTTTCCTTAATGGAAAGTTGGCTGAGGATGTTTACATGAATCAGCCATAGGGTTTGTCAATGCAGAGTTCCCTAATAGAGTGTGTAAGCTTGAGAAATCCATTTATGGATTGAAACAAGCATCTCGCAGATGGAATCTTTGTTTCGATGAGAAAGTCAAAGAGTTTGGTTTTTCGAGAAGTGAGGATGAGTCCTGTGTATATGTCAGAGCTAGTGGGAGTATAGTTATCTTTTTGGTACTGTATGTGGATGACATACTACTCATAGGAAATGACATCCTAACCCTATATGAAGTGAAATCCTGGCTTGGGAAGTGTTTCGCTATGAAGGACCTTGGAGAAGCTGCCTATATCCTAGGGATAAGGATATTAAGAGACAGGAGTAAAAGACTAATTGGACTTAGTCAAAGTATATACCTACTTGGACAAAGTGTTGAAGAGGTTCAACATGCATAATTTCAAGAAAAGTGACTTACCGATCTAGCACAATGCCAGACTAAGTAAAGCTTAGAGTCTGATTATAGAGACTGAGATAGCTTAGATGAGTCGATTACCATATGCTTCCGCTGTTGGCTCGATCATGTATGCTATGATTTGTACTCGCCCTGATGTGGTCTTTTCTTTGAGCATGGTCAGCAGATATCAAGGGAATCCTGGCAAGGTTCACTGGACTACGGTAATAAACATTCTCAAGTACCTGTGGAGGACTAAGGACTGGGTCCTTACCCTCAGTGGGAGTGATAACTTTAGAGTGACAGGGTATAGTGACGACAACTTTCAAACCAACAGATATAATTTCTGCTCTCAGTCGGGCTGGGTGTTTACCCTGAATAGAGGAGCAATTACTTGGAAAAGTTCCAAGTAGGAGATTATAGCTAATTCAACGTGCGAATCAGAGTACATAGCGGCAAGCGAAGCGACGAAGGAGACGATATGGCTGAAGAGCTTCATCGGAGACCTTGGAGTTGTACCAGCTATAAAGGAGCCTATGGAGATTTTCTGTGACAGTGATAACGCGGTTGCCTTAGCCAAGGAACCAAAGGATCATGTGTTGGGTTTTGAGCAATCTAACACTTCCTAAGTGTGCATGCAACCCTAATAAACCTTGGATCTATGTTTTCTTCTAAAATACATGCAAATAATAATTTCCAAGGTTTCTTCCTAACTAGCATAGCATAAGGATTATGAATCATAAAACTATTAGTAGAAATACATACCTTTTGATGATGGTTGATTGTTTGGAGTTTGAGAGCCAAGCACCAATAGTGTGAATGCCTCAAATGGAATCACAAATCACCACAAACACTTGGAAAACTTTGAGAGAGTGTATACACACATAGAAAATCGGCCACACACACAAAACCACACTTGTGGCTATTTCATGCAACATAAGCATGCTTATATAGTGTGCATGGTTAGGGTGAAACCCTAATAACCCATGACCTTTCCTTTTCCAAGGATCCATAGGTTAAAATCTCCATGGATCATCCATGGACTTCCATATAAGCCTAGCCCATTAACAAATGAGTGTTAGCCCACACCATATAAAACAATAGCCCACAATTTAATTAGTCTTCCTTTTAATCTCTAAATTAATTCATAATTAATTTAAGACTAAGACTAATTAAATAACTTCATATTAATATATTATAACTTACAATATATTAATAAACATATGTGTATAACTCTCATAAAATTATCCATAAATAGTTCGGGTGAAGTGCAACCCAAATGGACCATGCCGGGTCGGGTCAAGTATGTACCAAATAAGTTATGGACTTAGACACCTTATCCAACAGACTCCCACTTGGATAAGTCTAATAACTATATTTGTGTATGTTACTTCAGGAACCAACCAGCAATCGTAGCTCTTGAAAACTCTGTTGAACTATGAAACGCCATTTTAGATAAGTGATCATATAATCCTCTGTTCTCATGATATCAGCCGGACAAATACTTGGAACAACGTCATACTTATTGTCCAGCAGTTTTTTTTCCCGATTTTCGATTTGTTTGACAAAGAACTTAATCGAACACATCAATTTCGTTCTGACCGGCCGGTACATAGGTCACAACAAAATCATCGAGGGGCCCAGATATCGCTTCTATTTCTAGAAGGAACAGATAAACTTCGACTCATATGCTTGTTCTACTACTTGTTGAATTGTACACAAAGGCACGTTTTATAACATCAAGTTACTGATGCGTTTACGTGCAATCAATACACAACCAACTCATAGGTAACAACTCATATCTCTAGGTTTGAAGATTTATATGATATTACCGTCTCACGATCACTCGAGATAAATTCCATGAAGTGATACAAGTGAGCGTGGGTTTATTCCAATACTCATAAATTATGAGCACTCATGAATGTTGTAGCAACCATTTCTATGACTAAACCCATTTAGCCATCTACAAACTCAATTCATGACAGTCTTGATTCATACCTACTTCCAACATATGAACGACTGTGGAGTGTTTAAATAACTTAGTCATTCGGAAAGAATAACCTAGCTATTTAGGAAGTCAAAACATGCAAAGTGAAACACAATAATAATCGAATCCAATATGGTCTCAGAACCCTTTTGAATATAAATAGAACCACCTTTTATTTATCACCATGTTGATTACACATTATTCATTGTATAATGTTTCAAACAATCAACTTGAGACTTGAATAAAAACAACAGTCGTCCCATGCTCCTAGCATGTACACTTTGTTTTTCTAAACAATAGTTATGCCATACTCCAAGTATGCACACTATGTTTGTCTATGATCCTTACATTGTGATGTAGATCAATTGAGCATGATTCCAATGATACTCATTTCACAATCCCAAATCCTTATTGTAAATGTGAGAATCCCCGATTCCTATCATTTACCAAAAAATCTATTAGATTTTAAACTTTTATGCAATGTTCATCTTGTAATTATTATGCACAAAGTCACCAAAACCTTGTCACCAGTCATTACAGAGTATTCCAAAGAAGGTCAACCTCTATGGAACGGAAGTCTCATATTCAAAGTACATTGCTTTGAACATCCTTCTTGCATTAAGGTTTTCTAATCTTACATAGATTGAATAACTTCCACCTATGGAGACATTTCCATAGTCCCATTTTGACTATCACTTCCGAACAAGAGTTACTTCTTTTCAGAATATGTCAATATGGTCCTTTCCGACAACTTACATCATACTTCCAACTTTCCCTGAGCAACCAATCTTTGGCGAACCTCAGATTGTCCTCGACAATTGCTTAATCACTTTAGTCATATCCAATTCTAGACTTTTCCCTTCTCAATGCCTTAAGCATTTGGAAAATTTAGAAAAGATGAATATTATAGCACATGCAATTGATCCTATATCCGAAGCATATGGGACACGATTCATGATGTTTGACATAAAGGCATGATACTAGACCAGTCTTTTGCTACAATATTTTTTATTTGCCATGTTTTCAAAATTTAACTATGAAGAGGGGTGCCGTAATCATAATCGAATTTTGAAAACGCAATATATATAGAATTTCTTCAAGTTGAACCATTCCAACATAAAATTCACACACACACACACACACATATATATATATATATATATATATATTCTTGACTAAAGATGATTAAAATCTCAATCTAAGCTTTAGAATTGAAATGAAGTATAATTTCCTCTCCCTTAATTATAGCAAAACAACTTTTCAACCCCTGCAACTTCACGAATTGAAACTTTGTTTTCTATAATTAACATTGCTAACTTGTAACACTAAACATAATAATCATGCTCCCACTAACATGATGATTATCAGCATAACACTTATGCTCCCACTAGCTCTAACATATTTCCAGAAATTTGCTGGACTTCTGAAATTTAGATTCATACACCCTTTCTTAGATAGCTCACATGTGTGTCTAAACAGTTTTCAGGACTATGAAAAGGGATGTCGTAATCATGGTCTCAATTGCTTAGGCATTTGCCATTTCTCACAAGTCCATGTTAGTGTGCCGGTTAACCACACGCGCTCCACTAACGACTTTTTGAAAATGCAAATAACACAATTGATATCTACGTAAAATCTACTTAGTGAAAGCGTTTCCTCACCATCATTTTCATGAATCGGAGAGAAACCTTATGACACTTAGATTTTATAGTGTATGAGTTCCTATCCATGTGAATTTGTCAAAACCATAATCACAAGATAAGATTAGTGACAAATTCAGCCTTACATGGATTAAACTTGTTCAATTTTAGTTTCTTGTCACCTTGGTAGCACAAGGCCCACCAATGCTTCCAAGTTGAACTCTGATAACTCACATGCAAATTCAACTTATTTGAAGTAGGTATAGAAATAAGAATTATGTCAACACGATAGGTTGCAAACCTTAAGTCGTGTGCTAGTGATAAATTACAGGTTTTACTCTTGATTAAATCTTGAAACTCTTTCAGGATCTTTAAGGCTCCCATTGTCCCCTTAACATACTAGTTTCCCCAGTCAAGAACCATTCCTTGACAAAACAAATATTCAAGGGATAGTGCGGATTCTTATCAGGACTAACACTTCACATAATTGGTCTTAGTTGGTCTTTGTCTCATCCAAGACATCACAACTTACCAATCTCAAATGTACAAGGGTAGAAAACATTTTACTCTTACATTTGACTAGTGTTAATAAATCTTCCTTTATGTCACTCAAAGTTACAATCTTGGAGTATGACTCTAAGAATTGTTTTGGAACGAAGTATGACTCATCTTCTTGATTTTAACCAATCCAACAATTCACGACCTCTCTTCTTAGCCATAACAATGCACTAAGACGTCCTTAGAGTATGAATTTGTGATATGGTTTTATAATCATTAAGATGATCATGAAATACGATACTAAAGTACTCTCCCATCCTTTCAGATTTGAGAAACTTTTATCTTTCTGCCTAATTTGATTCTTCTCATTTGTTTTGTCATACATTGTAACCTTTCCAATGTTACAGAATTATACTTAACCTCATAAGTATAATCATATTTACTAATCTTTAGTAAATCATGACAAATCAATCTTTGTGGTGGACCTTGACCAACGCACACCCAGTGTACCTAATTCCTTAGTCCTTCAATTGGCTCACATATACATGTGATCAAAGAATTAGTCTTAATTTTCAAAGATGAAAATTCTCATTCATCATACAATACAACTTGTATGATTCCAAGTTTCTGTCCAATTAAAACTTGGGTGATGAAAAACTTTCTTCATTTGGTAAATTCAGACACTACCACAAGTGAAAGAATCAAATCCACTTTCCAATATTGCTATTACTGGAAACATATAAGCAACAATTTTCCACAGATGCCATTGTAAGGATATTTTTTAAAATAAATAAAATTAAAACCCTTTTTTCTTTTATTTTAAAACTTTGTGGAAAAACTTATCCTTACAATCCACATGAAAACCTTGTTGTTATCTATTCATAAGCAATATATTATAACTCTTAAGCAATAGCTCAAAATTCTGATTGCCGAACCATGCGATCGAAACCCACCTTTGCAATCAGAATCAACATATACTTACTTTAAGCTTCCTATCTTTTCTTTGATTCTTAAAAACATAAACATGCGACCCACTCACATTATGTAATAAGAATCTCCGAATAGAAACTTAATAGAGTTAGACAGTGGACTTTAACTAAAGTAGAGTCAAACCTCTTGACTTGATCAACCTTATGACCTTTCAGGTGAATAGGGCGGCTTCGCAACCAATGCCCCTTCCTTCGGCAACAAAACATATGGACCCTTTGGTAATGACACATGAGACTATCTCAGACTTAGCCTTTCTCTTTACCATTTGGTCAACCGAGTTGACTATGGCCGATCCCTTTCCATTGGGAAGAGAAATCTTTTTCTAGATATCCAATGCTACCATTGTCAATGTCCATTTAAGACTTGGGAAGTTGTTCTTTTAATCAAATTTTCTTTACTGGTGTTCCAAATCATTGCTGATTCCACAACACCAAGCAAATAGATAACATCATTAAGGGTCATGTCATAGTCTGTCTCATAGTAGTCCCAAAGAGACTCACTATGTTACTAAGAAAGTGATTGAACATCCAACTTTCACGAGACTTTGACACCCAACTCTCCCGGCTTGTCAATATGTGACTTTATCTCCAAGATGTGAGCACACATAAACTATGCTTGCGAATAGGGATTGAGTGACTTTAAACTTTTCAAGAACTTGTGGGTGAGGGAGAATAATTGGAGGAGGTGGAGGAAGTGAAGCATGATGTTGAGGGACACCATCTTCAAGAGATTTGGGAAGATCATAATTGTCTGAACCAGACATCTATAATGGGAGAAAATCAAGTTAGTTGATTCAAAGTCCTTAATATAACACCCAATATGAAATATTAAGGCTAGGACCCAACACAATATTTTATAATTTGGAAGAGGGATGCCGTAATCCAAGCTATAAAATATTTGAAGGTAGGCGAATGACGATTCACCAATTTCCACCATGAAAAATGAAATAATTTATTAGGTTTTAATTGGATTTGAAATTCCTAGATCTTTTGAGATTCATTGAACTTTTCAATGACATGTTTCAATCTCGAGTGTGCCCTCTCAAATTTTGTGACTGGGATGCCGAGGATCACAAAACAAGGTGTGAATAACCATACCAATTCATTTGGTATCCTTAATATTATCACCCAATCAATGTGCCGGTTAACCACATACGCTCCATTGATCTATGACAAACATTAAGTCACCCTTCATGATCCTTACTAGTCCAAGTTAGTGTGCCGGTTAACCACACATGCTCCACCAACGACTTGGTAAGGTACAAAGTGTGAATTCCATGGGATAGCACCAAATTCACATTTTTCCTAAAGTAACTAAGATTGGGAATTAAATAAAACATTTAGTTACTTTATAATAATCATTATACTTTTAATGAGAATTTAAAGTCATTGTCCTACCCGTTCGGCTAACGACCCTCCACCAGTCAAGCAAGCGGTGGGTGAGAGTGGACACCCATTAAGTTGCCATTTTATAGACAACAACCTTATACCCACCTTATAGACCGGCTTCGTGAATGAGGCCTACTAACGGTAAAACGACTTGTTCTTATACATATATATATATATATATATATATATATATATATATATATAATAATTAACCATTAATCTTATAATAGTATAAGGGTAGAATTTTAACTTTTAAAACTTCTAGGGTATGGAATTAAAGTTTGTGTGAGACTTTACAAATTCCAAAACTTGAGGGCAAGTTTTGAACAATTCATAAACTTTTGGATATTCATAACTTATGAGTTTTAATTAAGTGTTTAATACTTTTAATTAAGAGTCTCTTGGAAATCCATAACTTGAGGACAAGTTATGAAGTCCATAAAAGCATTTATGGGAAAAACTCTTCAAGAAAATGTAACCTACAACTTCTTAAAAACATTTAAAAGAAAAAACTCTTGTAATTCCATAACTTGAGGACAAATTAAGAATTCCATTAAAACACTTTAAGATCAAGAATTAACTAACAAACAATTTGCAAATAATTCCTATGATCTAACAAAACTCATATGAACATGAACATCCACATCAACAATTTCAAGAATCATATGAACACATATAAACTTGAAATTTGATTATAACTTTGAAATTGGTCCACCATCATCATTACCACATCAAAAGCAGGTTTTATGAGTCAAAAAAAGTTTAAGGTAATGATTCTAGACCAATTCCAGCACCAAAACTCGAAGATATGCTGTCTGGGGGTCCAACTCGTCGAGTGCATGAACCAACTCGCCGAGTTGGATGAATTTTGTCTTGGACTCGTCGAGTCCCTTCATGGACTCGGCGAGTCTGCTGTGCAGACAGCACATAAACTTCAATTTTCAGCAATTTGCATCAAGTATTCAAGAAAACAAACCTGGCTCTGATACCACTGTTGGGTTTTGAGCAATCTAACACTTCCTAAGTGTGCATGCAACCCTAATAAACCTTGGATCTATGTTTTCTTCTAAAATACATTCAAATAATAATTTCCAAGGTTTCTTCCTAACTAGCATAGCATAAGGATTATGAATCATAAAACTACTAGTATAAATACATACCTTTTGATGATGGTTGATTGTTTGGAGTTTGAGAGCCAAGCACCAATAGTGTGAATGCCTCAAATGGAATCACAAATCACCACAAACACTTGGAAAACTTTGAGAGAGTGTATACACACATAGAAAATCGGCCACACACACAAAACCACACTTGTGGCTATTTCATGCAACATAAGCATGCTTATATAGTGTGCATGGTTAGGGTGAAACCCTAATAACCCATGACCTTTCCTTTTCCAAGGATCCATAGGTTAAAATCTCCATGGATCATCCATGGACTTCCATATAAGCCTAGCCCATTAACAAATGAGTGTTAGCCCACACCATATAAAACAATAGCCCACAATTTAATTAGTCTTCCTTTTAATCTCTAAATTAATTCATAATTAATTTAAGACTAAGACTAATTAAATAACTTCATATTAATATATTATAACTTACAATATATTAATAAACATATGTGTATAACTCTCATAAAATTATCCATAAATAGTTCGGGTGAAGTGCAACCCAAATGGACCATGCCGGGTCGGGTCAAGTATGTACCAAATAAGTTATGGACTTAGACACCTTATCCAACATCATGGAAGGTCCAAACACATCGACAAACAAATATCACTTCATAAGATACAAGATAGAACAAGGACTCCTCGTGGCAAAGAGGGTATCATCAGACGAGAACCCGACAGATCCCATCACGAAGGGATTGAGTAGGGTTAAGCATTTACAGCATGCGAGGTGAATTGGGCTGAGAGATGATATTAGTTTTAATGATTAGATATATGTTTCAAAACTTGTAATAGATAAAATGTAATTGACATTTGATGCTTAAATAAAACGTGTTTTTTATTTACTAGTATGGTACTGTCTCATGTCAATTGTTTACTATTGTTTCATTTTGCATGGTTTGACTTCCAGAATAATTGTATTATTCAAACTATCCACAGTCGATCATACGTTGGATGTAGGTACTGAATCAAGACTATCAAGAATTTGGCTCGTAGATTTTTTTGAATTGTATTAGACATAGCAATGGTTGCTGCAACATTCATGAGTGCTCATAAGGCCTGAGTATTGGATCTAACCCACGCTCACTTGTATCACTTCATGGAATTTATCTCGAGTGATCGTGAGACAATAATATCATATAATCTTCAAACCTATATATATGATTTGTTAACTATGAGTTGGTCGTACATTGATAGTACGAAACGCATCGGTAACTCAATGTTATAAAACGTACTGTTGTGTATGGTTTAGTGAATAGTTAGTATAAGCATATATTGTCAAATTTATTTGTTCCATTTAGTCCTTGGAGGATTAAAAGCACTATCTTGGGCCCCTCGATGATTTTGTTTTGACTTGTGTGTCGAGCCCAGTCAGAACTAAATTGATGTGTTCCATTAAGTTCTATGTCAAACGAAGTAGAAATTAAGAAACAAACTGCTGGACAATAAGATTGACTGTGTTCCATGTGTTTGTCCGACTAATATCTTGAGAATAAAGGTTCTATGATCACTTATCTAAAATGGTACGTCTAAAATGGTACGACAAAGGCATTTAAGAGCCACGATTGCTATTCGGATCTTGAAGTTATACCTACGACTATAGTTATGAGACTTATCCAAGTGAGATATTGTTGGATAAGGTGTCTAAGTCCATAACTATATTTGGTATGTACTTGACCCGAGAGTAGCATGGTCTATTTAGGTTGCACTTCACCGGGACAAATTTGAAGGATGGACGTTTGAGAAAAGGATAATTATGATTTATTAATATATTATAAGTTCTAATATATTAATATGAAATCATATTATTTAATTAGTATTGATCAAGAATTAATTTGGAATTAATTTTGTGATAAAAATAGACTAATTAAATATATAGGGATTGATTGCGTAAATCATTCATCTATATAAAGTGGGCTAATGATCCATGATTCCATATGTTTGACTAAACCCATGTGGTGACCCATGGATACTCCATGGAGGTTTAAACCTATGGAGCATGAGGAATGTGGAAAGTCATGCACATTAGGGTTTGCATGGTGTAACGCTAATGTAGCCACACTACATAAGAAGCCCTTTGGTTCATGAAATCAACACCTAGAGTCCTTATATAGTGCTAGCCGATTTTGAGTGCATATTATCTCCTCTCATGTTCTTCCATTTGTTGGTGGTGATTTGTGGTTCCACTTGAGGCATTCACACTATTCGTGCTAGGCTCTTAAAGCTTCAAGGTTTCAACTACACTAAAAGGTATGTCATCTAACTAGATTTTTCTAGTATAGTTACTCCATTGTATGCTAATTAGGATGATGCTTTGGAATTTTGAAAGTTTGCGTGTATATTAGAGAAAACATAAATCCTAAGCATTTAAGGTTGCATGTACACCATAGGAGTGTTAGAATGCTCAAACACACACACACACACACACACACACATATATATATATATATATATATATATATATATATATCTTAACATATAATCCAGAAAATAATCATTCAATTCACATACGACTACCAAAAAATATTTAACCCTTTGATTTATGCTTGTATTAAATCATGTTCATGAACGGGACTATGCACTCACTTGATCAATATGTGTGACTGACGATTTCAACAGCACTTCACTTTGCACCTCCAAAGAGACCTAGACGTATAAAGCACTAATCCTTAGTCTAGTTTCATATTCCTGGAGACTATAATAACTATAGTCTAGACTCCTCAATATTCTCAATGTCTACATCAAGATCTATCAAGTAAGGAATAACCAGGTAGGATCATATCGGTGATAAAGTCCATTTGGTATATATAATATATTGATTGGAAATCCCACTTAAAAACCTCACTAAGTCTAGCCGAGACATCATCCCCGTAAGTACATCAATCTGTATGATGACTTGGAATCACTGATAAATCTTAATTATAGGTTCATAATGACGACTATCACTATAATTAAAAGTTACACTTAAATAAAATAAGTCTAGCTTAACTTACAGAGCACACTGATGAAAAATGGGAATTAAGCAGACATAAATCTAACTCAAGAGCTCCTAATCGTCATCTATCCAACACCATAGGGCTTCGCTGACTAAAAACATATGGAAACGCTCGACCAAAACCCAGAGAAATCGAGAGAGAAACGTAGCGATGGTGTGGGATTAAACTGAAATTCGACTGCTATTTATATAGGTATTTCATTTGCGCAACAAACATAGATAAGGTGTGCATTGGGCATCTGGTCGGAAGAGTGTGGCATGCACTTTCTGATGGGTTTTAGCCATAAGAACTTTCCTATGTGCGCATGCAAAACCCTAATGCTTGGATCTAGGCTTTCTAATTAAACATGCTTTGAATCCAAGACTTCTAATGACTATTTAGGAATAAGAACAATGTTAAAACAGATCTAGAATCATATCTTTGAATTCCTTGTTGATCTTGTTGTCTTGGAGCTTCTAGAGTCACAATTGTCACTCCTCTAATGGCTTACAAACACCAAATAGCAAGGAGGATGATTTAGGAGAGAGGAGAGGGAAGGAAATCGGCCAGGGTTTCTATGCTTTAGATGAAGTGCCGATTTCCTTATGCCATAGGATCTATTTATACTTGTAGACTCCTAAAGGGTTACAACCTAAACCCTAATTGGATAATCTTCTCTTAAGGCTATCCAAATCCATTCCTTAGATAACTCTTGGACAATTTGAGCTATCCTTTAGCTTCTAGAATCCGTCCAATCCATATCTATATGGATTTACAGTCTAAAGTTTAACTATCAAACAATTGACAGTTTATACCCTCTTATTTAATTAATCTCTTTAAGTCACCAAATTAATTCCAATTAATTCTATGACTTATATTAATCAAATAACAATATATTATTCTTTATATTATTCTCATAATATACTAATAATATTTACTCTCTCTTAATAAATCATCCTATCAAGTTGCTATGGTGAAGGCAACCCAAAAGGACCATGCACAACCAGGTCAAATACTTGTCTAATATAGTTGCAGCCTTAGACACTATTCCAACACTTTCTGCATGGTACCACATGTCACATTTTAGGTGGTGTGACAGTGCACACGACGCACTTTGTCGTTGCGCACGGGTGCACGCAAAGAATTTATGTTCTCTATAAAGTTCATATATTCTTCATACGAGCTCTTTTTTCAATGGGTTTTATATCCACGCGTGGCTCTCGACGAGATCTACAACTTTCATTTAGACTTTATTTGCTAGTTTTGACTTTATTTTTAAAGTTATATTTTTAACAGACTTAGACTGTTAAAGTGCTTTAAAAATTCAGAATTCTCTTATATGATATCCGTTATTGACTGTCTTTATATCGACAAATAGGTATTGATGAGATCTTCAAGTCTCTTTTAGATTGTTTTTCTTAACAATCAACCGATTCCAATTTCGGTTTCTGAGTCGTATACTGCTACACTGAAATATGAAATATTAAAAAAATCATAACTTCCTCTCACGAAGTTAGATTTGGTTGTTCTTTATATGTACGAAATCCTTGTCACATATACTATAGCTTCGGTAATGATTATTTATCTTAAATAATCTTCTATCAAAATATTGTTTTATCACTTATTTTACTAGGCCCTATCTGCAGGTGTTAGACTGGTCCAAGCTGAGCACCCTTGCCATGAATAACTAGTTCTCGACATTTGGGGTTCAAACCTGAACTAACTGGTGCTCGCAATCAATCATCGCCCCATTAGGTCTCAACCAATCCATCCCCACGATAACTTTTCTCTCACACAAGTGAATAGGAACCAAGTCGATCGGATACCATTCTCAAAATAACTTCAGAATACAGCCTTGATGAACCCTTGATTTCCTCACTGGACGTTCATCGACAATCTCCAAATCTAACGGATAATCAAACTCTCCCAGAGAGTCATCAAATCTCTTGCTGAGAGCAAGATATACAAAGGATCGGGTGGCGAACGAATCAAAAAGAACCAAGGCTTGAACACCGTTCACTAGGAACGTCCATAAATAGCAACATACACAATAAGCATAAACAATAAAACAATAAGTGAAATAAAGAGAAAATACATACTTTTAACCACATCAGGTGTTACACGATCCTTCTTGATTGTCAGCTGGAAAGCTAGACTCCTCACAACTGGAACCTCTGCCTTGCCCTGGCCGCCGTCAGTGATCCTTAATGTCGCTGGAGCGGGTGCTGTCACCGCTTCCATTGTCAAACTCGGATGATGTGACATGTCTTCCCACACTTGAAGCAGCCAAAACCACCCAACATGCAAACCCCCTCATATGCCTTGCCACAGCTGCTTCGGCCCTACTGGCCCCTCGATCGAGAATCCAAAATATTGGGCTTTTTCGCTGAGCCCTCTAATACCTGAGCCTGAACCAGCTTCCTCTTCCTTGCAGTCTCTAAATCAATCTCCTGTTTCTCGTCCGTCACTATCATGTCATCAAGGGTCTTGCAACTAGACATGTTTACAAACTCTTGTATCTCATCCTTTATCATATCGTGGTACCTTTCCTTTTTTATCTCCTCGTTCACCACATATTGTGGAACTAGTAAAGCCCTATCATGGAACATGGTGGTGATCTCCGCCACAACGTCAGTAGTCTGACGAAGGCCCTGAAACTTCCTCGTCGGTTGCTAAACCTCGATCACCAGTGTAAACTCATCCCTGTATCTCATCACAAAATCCTCCCATGTCATCGTCTCAACCGCCTCGCTTCCCAAGGTATGATATACCTCATCCCACCAATCACGAGCTCTGTCTTTCAAAAGACAAAATGCAAATATGACCTTCATCCACACGGGGTAGAAGCTAGTCAAGAAGACGTTCGCGATGTCCACCAACCATCGCTTGCTAACAATGGGTTACTTCTTCTCGAAGAACTTAGGAGCCCCACATACACGAAACTCTCACAATGTAAGAGTACGAGCTCCCACCATAACCACCATCTCATTATGGAATGCACCCAAGCCCTCATCCAAAATCTCCATAATGCCCTCCACGATCGTACCAAAGATCATAGGAGTCTGCTCCATAATACTGCGTGTAATCTCAAACGAGATGAACTCTCACATCTACTCATCAATCAGTACGGCCCCAGAGCGCAAACCCGACCCATCGCCAGAACCAAAACCTCCTTGAGTGACCACCATACTGAAAATTAAACAATTAAAACCATCAGAAAACACTCGAAGAATCCCAAACTCTATGAATTCCTTAGTATCCTCGTGACTTCCCTTGACTCGAGTATGGATCATGTGCTTTAGTACTACAAGCCCAATACTACCTTCCACACCTATCCGTACTTTCATCAAGGATCGCCCTGATTCCCCTAGGTCACTCCCATACTACCAAATACCCGCCAATCCTGCTAAACAACACATTCGACATGCTACATACTTCCTAGGTTCTCCTAGTATTCCCTTCACACCTCTCTCTAACATCAACTACAAAATAAAGTCCCACTAATACCCATTATCTACCTTGTGAATATAATTACATTCAATAGACACTAGATCATTCTTTGACTGCAAAGTCTCACACTATAATGGTTGGATCCAAACAAGAGTTGCACAATAGAATTAAACCTAACCTTCAAAAATTAACTAATCTTTGTAACATGTAACCAAGAATGTTCTCTTAATAGTTAACTACTATTAATGGAGGTTTCTAAAAGCATAAAGCAAGCAACATTCGAGCATCGAATTATCTAAACTAGTGCATCGCTTAATCTGACAATCCTATCCTTCCAACTCTGCAACCCATAATATCGTGCAATTCTAAAGGCTCATACAACAAGCATACAAAAGCACCTCACCTAGCATTCTCTCATGCAATTCTGAGAAGATCTTTAGCCTTATTCTAGCATGCTATACACATATACACATACTAAACAAATAAACATGTATATGTATTTTGGGAAATACTTACTTGAACTCGGCTTATTACATGCATCGCACACACTTTTCCTTTTATAAAAACCCTCTTTTTAAAATCTTTTTTTTTTGAAAATTTACCAATTCTTCAGTTTGAGTTCACACTCGAGAGTGTACCCGAATCCCTCAAATCAAGGCTCTAATACCAACTAGTAACATCCTAAAATTACTAAGTAAATTTTTTTCTTTAAGTCAACCAAAACAACCATTCATTCGTTCCAAAAGTCCATCAAAGTATAGAAAAGTATTAAATAGTTAGCCAATAAAAATGAAAAATGAAAAACAGGATGATACATCAAATGTGGAAAAAAAATGACCAAAAAATCTAACTAGAAAAACTAGCCCAGTAAAACTCACCCAACACCCTATCCTTTCACTAAAACCCAGTCTAGAAAATCTTACAAAATAAAAGGAGTTCAAAACTCAAAAAATCAACTATCGGATGTCCGATGAGACGAATTAGTAGAGGTGACCAACATTCGTGAGAGGGTGGTATGGAGGAGGTGTCCAACGCTTGGAAGTTATATTGAAACAAGAACGGAAAAGACATAGATGATCGATGAGATTATAGTTTATATGGCTTACGTTTAATTTTTACAAAATTGGTACCTCTAAAAGATAGAAATTTCAAAATACCATAAAGAACAAAAAGAACATTATTGTCATTTTATAGGATGACTCACGACAACACTCTCATAAATCACAATGAGAAATCAAATATCCTTCTATATTTTATTTCTATCAATTTTTTTACTTACTAGATCAATGCAAGTGTCAAAATTAATAAAGAAAATTAAAAGAGAAAATTAATGGATTCCACGTGTCAATATTTAATATGAATATAAATATAAGGAGGAAGAAATGACAATAGGATATTTAATTTTTCAATAAAGATCTAACTTTTGGAAACCACGTTAATAAGACATTGAAACTTAGACTCATAATGCCTATGGTGTAAACCGAAGGGATCAAAAATGTAATTTACTCTATTAAAAAGGAAAAAGTCAAAATGGGTAGGCAGAGAATGGGTAAAGTTTCCGATTAAGGAAATAGTACTAACCTTAAAAAATATCCTTTTAAATAATTTGCACCTAAATTTGGTTATTTTCCCAAAAGTTTCAAGCTATCATTTTCTTTCTTACAACCGGCAGTTGGCGGTCATTTGTCACCATCGCAGCCGGGAGTATCCGGTCACCTGATATCTGTCCACCACAAATTTTCGATTCAGGGACGTGTGCTTCTCCGTCGACAAAAGCAATGAGCACGTGCTATAAAACTTTTTAAAGTTTGGTTTTAACCATAAAAAAAATAGAAAAATATTATTTCTATTCTTTAAAAAGTAGTTGTCTGGTTATAAAAGGTGTTATAATTATTGCAATTATTAGTTTTGTTTTTATCTTTTCTGAGAACATCAAATATAATTGAAAGTTACATTTTTACCGTTACTTTCAAACCGTGAACATGTAAAACAGTAAAGTAATATTTGTATTTCTTTTCTCCATTCACCCCCCCCCCCTCCCCCCCCCCCCCCCCCCCCCCTCTAAACTCAAGAGGAGAAGGTTGATTTTTTATAAATTGAATTTATAAAGTAAAGATGTATGGATCAGAATTGATAGTAGTATAATTCAGACTTCAGAGTATTTATTATTTTTCAATGCGATCGATATTGTATAAAGCTTTTTATATATAATTAGTTTTTCTTTTATTTTAGATATAAAGAGGTTTCATATATGATAAACAGAGTATGAATCATGAATGTTACACAGATTCTAGAACATTCGTTACTCACTTGAAAAAAGTAGAAGGCGATATGTTTGTTTTGGTAGGTGTAATCGTTCTACATGTGTTTTACCATATTATGGCAAAAGATAGAAGTGTGATCATAATGCTCGATGTCGGTTGTTAAAAGATTTATTGTTCATTTTACGCAAGTAATTTCTTACACATGTTCATCATCATGTGGTGTTGTAGGAGCAAAATGAACGGCTTAATAGGGATCAATTTTTTTGGGATATATATATATATATATATATATATATATATATATATATATATATATATATATATATATATATATATATATATATATATATATATATATATATACCATTTTGTTATCAATTAGAGATAATTTGGTCATTTAGAAAACAAATAGTTTTGTTTTTAGATAACGTATCTGTTTGTTTCGAATTTTTATACTTGCTCTTATGAACCGTCTAACATCATGAATATGATTATTGTTTAAATTTGTACCTTGATTAGTAGTTTTATAAGAATCTTTAAGATTTTGCTCAGAGTTATTTATAGATTCTTGGATTTGCTGTATTTTTAAAAGAATATTTCTATTAGGAATACAATTCATCAAGATTTTGTTAGACATAATTAAATGATTTAAGCATGAATTTGATTATTAAAAACGAGTACTATTTTAACAAAAATTTCAAATCTTGTAGAATTAATAGTTAGAATAACTCGAAATGAAATTATCATAGAAAAATAAAAACAACACAACGATAAAATATTTTAGATAATACCTTCTTGAATTAGGCTTGAATTACAATCAGTACATACTTCTGGAGAAAGAATTATTTGAAAATCTAAAGACTTTGAACATCTACTAGTAGAAAGAGAGACTCTTGGAGATTTTTTAGACATGAGATGAACATTTTTTAGAGAATGAATTTTTTCTTGTGTCTTCAACTAAAGAATAGTCTCTATTTATAATCATCTTGGAGTCTTCAAAGTCTTGAAATCATGTAGTGATATTTTTCACCGTAAGAACCCATGGCCAATCAATAGAAATAATTACTTGTAAGTGGTTGTCCTTGAAAGTGGTTGTCATTCATCTTTTGAAACAATTGTCGTTTGTAATCAATGACCATCTTCTTTTGATAAAGCAAGCCATTATAGAGCATCTTCTAAAGTTTTTTGTCTTCATATCATCATTGATTATAGATTTGATAATAATTTTGATAAAAATTGTTTATACATAAATACATGAATACCATCATAGTATACATGCATACGTATTTGAAAAACAAAATTTTGATAATAGAAGAAACGAAATATCCTACATTTAAAGTATTACATCAAATTTATGGATAATGATTTCTTATTCTTCATAAGGGTCATCAAAAGGGTCTTGAGCGTCTTCAAATAAATCATTCTTTATAGATTTTGGAGAATCGTCAGAAACTGGTGGAGTTTGGTGAATTTCTTGAAGTAATTTTTGAAGTTCTTTAGGGGAAGAGGTAGCAGCATCTTTAATTCTTGCAATTAAATCCACATCACTTTTGGGAAGACTGTTGATAAAAGTGGCTTCAACTTCTGGTTTTTGAATATATATTTCTTGATAATGTTTAATTACTGCTTGTTCACTGGCTTGAGAAATCTTCATTTTATCCCACCATTTTGAGCGAAATTGACGATTAAGCCAAGGAGGAGAGGAATCCTTTGCTTCTTGATAATGAAAAGTCCAAGACATTATCCATGGAACTTTAAATATCATGGTGAATTGTAACATGTATTCAAATTCTGGAATTTGTTGAATAAACAATTCTTTAAATTTGAGATATCCAGCGTAAATTTCTTTTGGCAAACAATTTGGAAGAATACCCATATATTTGTACCAATTGATAAACCATCTTGGGTATTCACAATTGAAGTTCAAATCAAAGAAGATAAACCATGAATGTGAAAAATTCCGAATAAAGAATGCCTTAGTCCAGGCGTCTTGATAATCATAGTAAGAAAATCTGGGATAAGCAGGATAATTTATAAGAGGTTTTTCAGAGTGAAAGTTTGGAACCCAACTTTCTGGAGAAATGATTTTGATAATATGAGCTTTGCTAAAATCAATGTTTCCCTTTTTAGAATTAGAACGATGAACAAAATTGACTGAACCAGATTCTTGCAGAATAACTTGATAATATTCTCGGGTTTTATACGAATCAACATAAAAGGTTTTCCCTTATCCAAAGAGATGATTTGTGAGAACATGAAAACCTTGGTGTAATTTATGGATTTGAAAATCTTCGAGAATTTAAACTCTTAGGAAATTTGGATTAAGAACATAAGGAGTTTTTGTAGAAGGGCTAGGAGTAATAGATTTTTGAGTTTGAGGAGTTATAGGTTTTGCAAAAGGGCTTATAGTGTCGGTTGAAGTAACTTTTGGAGTAACAAGCTTTGACTGAAGGATATTAGAATAAAGTTGTGAATTCTTAGAAGTAGGAGTTAAAGGAGAAAAACGATTTTGATTTTGAAATGGAACTAGCTTTTGAGAGACTGGAACAAGATTTTGAGAGATTGGCTTCTTGTCATCATGTTTGGAAGAGGACGACGAACTCATTTTCCTTGCAAAAATTCTCGAGAAAGAAAGTCAGGAAGCGAATTATTTTCTCCTTTTATAAATTCTATTTCGAAATCAAAGTTACCTAAGAGGGCTTGCCAACGAGCAAAAATTTGCTTGGAAATAATATTTTTTACATCTTTTTCCAAAATAGTTTTTGCAGATTGACAATCTATTCTTAATAAAAAACTTTTCATAAATAAATCATCTTCAAATTTCTTAATACATAAAACAATGCTTAAAATTTCTTTTTTGACAGTTGAATAGTTTTTCTGTGTATCATTCCATGCACCAGAATAATATCGAACCAATTGCTCTTCAGTTGAGTTAACAAATTTTTGTTTTAAAATTCCTCCGAATCCAATATCACTAGCATCGGTTTCAACTATGATTTTGGCATCGGGATGAGGTAAATTTAAACATGGCAAAGTAGGGACCTTTTGTTTTATATATTTAATTATATCTGTATGTTTTTGAGTCCATGGTTCAGGATTGTCTTTTAATCGATTATAAAGTGGTTTACATATGATCCCTAAATCTTTGAAAAAATCATGGATATAATTTAAGCATCCTAAAAATCTTTGAAGTTGCTTTTTATCTTTAATTTCATCAGGAAATTTAGTAGAAAATTGCAAGCTCCTTGTAATAGGTCTAATAGTGTTTTTGACAATATCATGTCCTAAAAAACGAATTTCATTTTTAAATAAATGCATTTTTGCTGCAGAGACAGCTAAACCATTTTGATAAATCAAGTCATGAAATTGATTTAAATGTTTAAAATGTTGATCAATTGATTTTGAAAAAATTAGGACATCGTCAATATAAGCAATAGCAAAACTACTTATAGGAGTTATGATATCATTCATAATATTTTGGAATTCAGAAGGAGCATTTTTTTAATCCAAAAGGCATTACATTCCATTCAAAATGCCCAAAGGGAACATTAAAACCAGTTTTGTATTTATCTTCTTCATGAAGTTGTATTTGCCAAAATCCTGATTTCATATCAAACTTTGAAAATATTTTTGAATCATAAAGCTTTTTTAGCAAATTTCGTTTATTAGGAATAGGATAATGAATCCATTCTAAAACTTTGTTTAAATGTTTATAATTGATAACTAATCTTGGTGATCCTCTTTCTAATTCTGCGGCATTCATGACATAAAATGTTGAACAAGACCATAGTGATTTAGAAGGTCTTATGAGTTTTTTATTTATTAAATCCTGAATTTCATTTTTACAATGACTTTCTAATTCATTATTCATGTGAATGGCTCTAGATTTTGAAGGAATATCCTTTTCATTAAATTTTTTTATATATGGTAGTTTTACAATATGTTGCTTTCTATTCCAAAAGGCATTAGGAATATTAGAACAAACATTTTTTTCAAATTTTAATTTTAAACCTGTTATTTTATTTTGAATATTATTATCATTTAATTGATTAGTTATTCGAACATTATTTATTTCGTTAATAAGATATTTGGCTTGTTGCGTTTTATAATTAAGGACATTAATCGTTGAATATAGAGGAGGTTCACAAAACTTAAATATAATTTCTTTTCCAAAGACATTGGTTCTTATATCATCATCATGAACCATAAAAGGATATAGTTTCGTAATGAAAGGCGTTCCTAGAATTAAAGGAGAAGAGAGATCTTTTACTAAAATTAGGTGAGTTTTATAACAGTAATCTTGGTCATTACAAATATGAACATCAGAAACTTTATAATTTACAATTAATTTTGTACCTCCGGCATAAGTCTAGATGTAGTTTTTTCATAAAATTGTGTAGGAAAAATTCCTTCTTGAATACAATTCATATCAGCACCACTATCAATTAAAACAGTTAAGTTGATTTTAAAATTATCCTTGACTAAAGTAATTTGAGTGTTCCATTTTTGAGAAACTTGATTATTTATAAGTTTACCAATAGTTACATTTTCAATTTTATTTTCTTCTTCGTTATTAATTTATATATTTTTGTTTTTAAAAGTAGAAGGTTTTTCCTTTTCTAAAATAAAAATTTTATTTTTTATTTCTTTTATTTCTTGTTTTACTATTTTTAATTCTTCTTGAAGTTCTTGCATAGAAATTGGTTTTGTTTCAGTAAATCTTTCGTATATATTTTTTAAATTAAAATTTTCATTATTAGCAGGAGTTATGTTATTAGTTTTATTAAGCATCTGTTTTATTAACAATTCTTGGATATTTTTATCTTTTATAGAATCAAGAGAGTTTAAAAGATCTTTATCATCTTGTGAAAGAACATTAATGGAGCTACTAGTAATTACATTGATTAAATTGTTACAGTGACATTTACCAATACACTCGCAAATATCAGAATCTTCAGAACTTGAAGTAGTATTTTCGAGAATATTTAAATCATTTGTTGGAAAGTCAGAAATACTTTCATCGGAATCTGAATCAGTATTTAAAATAATTTTTCTTATTTGTTTTTTCAAGTCTTCAGAGACATTTAACTCATTTATTTTTGTCTTAGCATAACAATTATTAGCTGTATGACCATTACGCCCACATTTATGACAAATAATAATATCTTTTGATTTTCTTTTAGATTTTTTATAATTTACTCTATAAGGGTTTTTAGATTTTGAAGCGTAATCTTTGCCCTTTTTATAATTTTCTGGAAGATTATATTTCTTTTTCCTGAAATATTTTGAAGATCTTTTCTTAAATACTTTAGATTTTGAAGTAGACGGACCATTCAAGGGCTGATAACCATATTGTTGGCAAAAATTTCCCAATTCATTTTTACTGTTAATTCTATCTTTTTTGAGTTTTTCTTTAAACCTAAGATCAGCACAAACTGCTAATCCCTCTTTATTAATATAGTTTATTAAATCTACATAAGTTAAATTTTGATAAGGGATGGTATTATTAAAATTTTCTCTTAATTTTTGTCTAACTCTTTCCGCAAAGAGTTTTGGAAGGCCAGCAATAAAACGTTCTTTCCAATAGGACTCTTTACAATCAGGTCTTGAAAAAACTTTAACAAGATAATTATCTTTATACCATCTAAAATCAGTAAGTTTTCTACAATGTAAATTCATTAAAATTTCTGAAGTTTTTTCTTGAAAAGTAGTAGGATCTCCTACAAAGTTTTTGATAATAGCAAAAATTAAAGTGTTAACCATATCATCTTCAAACGTTTGTATTTGTTGATTATTTTCTTGTTTTATAATAGTTTTCTTAGCAGATAAAATATAATCTTTTTCTTCTTGTGAAATATAGAAATCCCACCAGCCTTTAAGACTGCCAGTAAAACCAGAAGTAATAATATTAACAATTTGGAGTTGAGTATTATTATGAGCTTTATAAGCATTAGCAGCCATAGTCATTTCTTGAACAATATTCATAATTTGATGTTCAGAATGGCCATCAATATTCCATTCATAAACAGAATTACCATCATATTGAGAACGATCAAATTGAAAAGTTCGTTCTTCAAGTTGAACATCTGGAAGAGAGGGTCTATTCCAATAATTTCTTATGGTTGGTTTTGGATTTTTTCCGAAAGTGCTTTGCTTTGATTGATGAATTTTATTAAGTTTTGAAAAGTCATTAGTGAGTTGATTAATGTCATCATTTGTATCAAATTGTTGAGCAAGAGTTTCAAAATTTGTTTCACTATTAATATCACTATTTTCAGATTCTTCATTCGTAAGAGTATTAATATTATTAGTGTTTGAGATATGAAGTTTTGAAAGTCTTTTTTCTAATTCGTTAATTAAATCTGTATTTCCTAGATTAAAATTACCATCGATTTGGCAAGGAACAAAACTTAAATTACTAGTGCTTGCCATATCATGCTTGTTAACGTTTTTATCTTTGAAAATTTTTTCTTCAATTTTAACTAAATGCTCGGTAATACTAGATAAGGTTTCATTTGCATAATTATTTTGGTCAATAATTTTTTGAAGACCCTTTTCAGTAGTTAATTGGTTTGGGGCTTGAACTAAAGGAGTTGCAATAAACATATCGTTAATAATAATTTCTCCTTTTGGTGGAAAATTAGCAATAATTTCTTTATTAGAAATAATATCTTTATATTTTTTCTCAAAAATAGGAGTGATAGAATCATTTTTAAATGGGTAATTTATTTTATGTTTAGGGGCATAAATTAATTCAAACCATTGAAAAAAAGGAGAATGAATTTTATTTGATAAAACATAATCTTCCCAAAGACCTAAATGGAGAAATCTTAAGTAGTATGAAAAATTTTCTTCATGCCAAACTCTTTTTTTATGGTTATAATCTTTATAATATTCAATATCTTTTAAGTAATCAAAATCAACTTGATATTCTAAATTCGAGAAATTCATTTTAACAGGTTGTTTTTGTTAGGATTGAGGAAATATGCTTTATCGATTCTAAATTATGACTTCTTGATTTTTCATATTTTTTTATGCCTATCTTCACCCTAGAAATTTTTTCTATTTGTTTATTATATTTATTAGTATATGGAGGTATTTTGTATAAATTATAATTTTCATGAGTTATAGTTTGTTCTAAATGTTGAATGGTTTTGCATATATTAGAATTTATCTTCCAATGCCTTTTTAACATATTAGCCCAAAGCTTATTATTTGATGAACAATTAATTTGTATTTTAGAACTCATAATTTTTGTTTAAAATTTTGAAGTTCATCAATAAAATCTGATTTAGTAGGACTAGGAAGACTATTTTCACTATTTTGATCATCTTGATATAATGGTTTGGGAATAGAATTAGTATAGTCAACAGTTTTTAGTTTTAAAGATCTCGACTTTAATAATGAAGATTTTGAAGAGCCTGTTTCTGTGATAAAAGAAGTTGATAATCTGGATGATGAAATATTTAATGAAGAAAAATTTATATCTACAGAACCATCATTATATTCAATAATATTTGAGATTTGTTTTGAAGAGTCTAATGGTTTTGGATCAATAACATTTTGTAAGTTCCAATTACATGATTGAGTTATATCAGACCATTTTAATCTTTTCGGTGTATGAACTTTGGTATGGTTAGTATTTGCTTCAAAAATAATTGTTTCATTTCTAGGACTTGATAAACGTGTTTTTGGTTCAAGTGTAGTTGTCATAGTTTTGTAACAAACACGATAAATTATTGCTAAAGGTTTTGTATCATCTTTAAATTCTAAATTTTTTGTTTCTATAGTTAAAACCAAAGTATCTAAAATATTTTTATCAAATAATCCTACAGAGAAATTTGGATAACAATTGAAATAAATAGGTCCGTTAGCAATATTCGTTTCAGCCATAGCTAAAATAGAATTTTGAAAATCTTTATGTCTCTTGTCTCTTAGAATAAGGAGAACAGGGGCATCTATTCCAATTCTAAATAGAGGCTTGATAGCAATTTGGACCAAACCGACATGTAAAAATTTATATTTCGTTCTATGCTCTAAAATAGATCGTGATGATAACAAATGTAAATTTTGTTGGTTTTGACCAATAGACAAAGTTTGTTCTGTCATTTTAATAGAATAACCTTGAAAATAATCAAAAGTTCATATTCTATATATTGTATTAATATTAGTTTTAGGTATTGTCCAATTATTCAAACTTTGTTCTATGTTATTAACGGTTTCTTCAATAGAATTTATTTGATTATCATCATTATCTTGTTCATTGTTGATATTTTTACCAGGAATATATTCTTTAGATAGTATGCCTGAAAATTTACTCATATTTAATTAATTTTGTTTTAAAATTCTATAAGAAAACTTACTTGTTTTAATAATGGTGAGCAGAGGGGAATCGTCCCGACGATGATTGTGGTCCGGCACCGCGACTTACGTCCTTATCTGCGCGCTTTACGCTAATCCAACCAATCACTGGTCTTATCTCTGAATCATGCTTATTAAAACTTATAAATTTCTTATAGGATACTAAACCAAAATTAAATAAATTTGAAGTAAATATATCATCCATATATATATATATATATATATATATATATATATATATATATATATATATATATATATATATATATATATATCAGGGCCGGTCAGGAGATTTCGAAGGCCCTATGCAATTTAACAAAAAAATAGGCTTTAGTACTTAAAGATATAAAATTTAAAGAAAAACAATTATAACTAGATTTTCTTCTTGACTCTCCAAAACTAATCTAGAAACTAAGAAAAGTATCAACACTTCTACCCTTTAACACGTTGTTCTCTATAAACCTGTAGAAACCAAATTTTTTATTAAAAATAATATATCTAAACAAACATAGAAAGGAAAAAATCACAAACAAAAATAAAATTACCTTCATAAACTCTGAAATCCGTAAAAAAGGACATTTCTAATTTGTAAAACCTTGTATTTTTAAAATACAAAACATCAGATATTACAAAAAAATTATAACTATATTTCCTTTTTGGCTCTTAACTTTAAAATCGATATAGAAACTAAGAAAAATACAACACTACTCCCTCTTAACACCTTTGTCATCTATAAACCATAGAAATCAAAATTTTATTAGAAATAATATGTATAAGCGAACAAGAAAGAAAAAAAATCAGAAAAGGAAAAAGAAACTTTACCTTAAACAATTCTGAAACTTGTAAAAAAAGAACTTTATTGGTTTGTAAAACCTAATGTTTTTCAAATTACAAAACATTAGATATTGCAATTTGCAAAATACTGATATTACATTAGAAATATAAAAAAATCAGAAATTATAAGACTTTCTTATACCTTCTATCTTCTGATTTTCTAAACCACGTGTGAAATTGAGGGGAAGATTTTTTTGATTGATTGCTTCTAAAGACAGAAATAGTAAAACCTGATTTTAAAATACAAAAAAAAAAAAAAAACATCATAGATTGTAAGATTTTTTAATACTACAATAGAAAGATATATTTAGAAATTGCAAGACCTTTCTTTATACGTTATGATTTTCGAGGATACCAGCATCTAGTTTTTTGATTATGCTTTTCAAGGATATCAGGAATTTGGGATATGTTTGTCGATTGAGTGCTTTTGATTTTAGGAATCAAGAAGTGAAGAAGATATGCTTCTAAAGTTATGATTAAGTGATTTTCTTGAAGAAGAAGAAAAATTAAGACTGTAAAATAAATCAAAGGCAAGCATCTGATTTGCTTCATCATCCATTTGATTTTAAACAGAAAGCTAAGAATGAGACTGTTGCTTGAATGTGGACGATTAACGTTGCTAGCCATCAATATCGCCCCATGCGTGAGCCGGAATCCAAGAACATAGAAAACTGAAGCGTTTTTTCCTTGATTTTTTTTTATTTCCCGCTCGGAGTGTGGAGAGGAGTGTGAAGCGTCCGACTTCTTGCACACAATTTGTTTAACCTAAATAGATTTGGGCCAAATTGAACCTCCTCTAAGACATATGTTAATAAAATTTTGGGCCCTTTTGTTTGGTGGGCCCTGTTCATTGGGACATGTTGAACACCCCATGGGCCGGCACTAATATATATATATATATATATATATATATATATATATATATATATATATATATATATATATATATATATATATATAGGACACTCAGCCTTTTAGTTTTACCTTACTCTTTTAGCTCTTATTTCCAATGTTCATTGAATATCATTCGAAGGTACTTTCTCATTTCCTTTTCTTTTTGTCCCTATTCAGTCCTGATCATGGGCAAAAAAACAAATCGATCTCGTGCAACCATCATTGCTATACCTGGTGATGATTTCACAAATCAGAAGATCTTGTCTTATGGGGAAACTTGTACCTTCACCGATGATGACATCGAGATCTTGAAGTCGGCTGGAACTTTTTCTGTCGGTACCGTTTTTAGGGCTTTCGATTCTAGGATTTAGCCTGATTCGTTTCTTTTACTTGGGTTTGTCTTCCTGCGTATCATTTCACCCTAGTACTCTTTTACCCCTTTATCGGAATCATTTTTGATTTTTTTGAGATCACAAAAATCTTGTACATTCAACTCATACCAATGATTTTGAGGATCCTCTATTGGATTGATCATTTGAATCGTTCCGGGGATCTTTCCGTTGGCATAAATGAGCTAACCTATATTTATGATCTTACGACTTTTGGGAACTCCCGTTTCCTGTTGAAGGTCAAAACTGATAAATTTCCCCTTGTTTTGAAGTCCAAGCATAATGATGGTGCTTGGAAAGGAAAATATTTCTTCGTAAGACGTGACTTGATTCCCGACGAGAATCTTTTACCATAATCCTGGATAAAGAAGGGTAGGATTTCATATTTTTACATTAAGGATCCTGACATTCACTTTTCCTATCTTATTTGATATTTTGCAGCCTTCAAGTTCAACGAGTTGGTTCCTCTCGCCGGAGATATAGAAAACATTATCAAAATCTTTTTCACTTTGTCTGAATCGGAGAGGTCATTCAAATTCAGCCAATTCAATCAACAAGAAAGTTCGTCTACCACTATCTACATGTCGAAATGTAAGGATACTAACTTCTTCTTCTACTTTTTCGTACGGAGGATCCTGACTTCTTATGCTCTTTTTTGTTCTTCTATGGATCCAAGAGTACTCGTTCTAGTTCCCACTTCACCTTTGTTGAATTGGATACGACAATGTCTGATGGTCAACTGGTGGTGAAGAAATAGAATACCTTGTCCTACATTCCCATCATGAGACACCCCCCCCCCCCCCGGTAGATTTGACCGTGAAAACTCCGAGATCTAAGAAGAGAAAGAATATAGGTTCCACTGAGTTAATTTGGGAGAATGTTGGGGCTGAAGATGATCTCTGGAAGTTAGTTTCCTTCTCTCAAACTGTAAGAACAATTATCCTTCTTCCCTTTACATTTTTACTCTTTTCTATTTCTTATGTCTTTCTTGTTTCAGGTCTCCGACCACGTCTCTGTTTAGTTGAGGATCCGGGCTGAAAGAGTCGAACAAGCCCTCAAAGAGCAAGAGAAAATGTGGAAAGCAACCAATGAGGATCTCCTGAAAATGGTGGAACTTTTGAGCAAGCAGAGGCCCGAGAAGGAAGAGGAGCACGCCGCAGAGATAGGGGAGGTGATCGTCGAGGTAAAGGCTAGCGCTGTCGTTGCCATCTGGGAAGCCAAGATCAAACTAGTTGAAGACGTAGCCAACGCAGGATCTTGGAAACTGGTTGGGTGGCATGCCGCTCTTGCCCAACTAACCGGTGAACCTGTTAACACCAGTCAGGATCCTGAAGGGTAGCAGCCGAAGGCGAGCAAAGAGAAGAAGACCCATGCAATGATGACCAGTCTACAGTCTAGGCCTGCAAAAAAATTAGTTTAAATAGTTTTTGGTTTTAAGAGGGGTAAGACAATTTAATTTTTTGAGGGGAATGCGACCCTTATAATCCATGGTTATGCTTTCTTTTATATATCTTTCTTTATTTGTATGATTTTCTTGTGACTATAGCACTAGGATTTCCGAGGATGTTTATAATCAGGATCTAAAGAGTTCAGGATTTGCAAGAACTCTCGGGATCTGAATAACTTGAAAATAGTTAGAAACCCATTTAGGATCTCAAAATATTTGAGATCCTTTTGGGATAATAAATCTTCAATTGTCGCATACGAAGATATAACTTAAAAATAAGGATAGATAGAACCTAACTATCCTTAGGTTTCGTGACCTTTAGGATTCACTCTCTTCTAACTTAGGAGAAGTGTAGAGTTATGATTCCCTTGATTCCATAGCATCTTGAAGTTCTCGTGTGGAAGGATCCTTGCTTTAGGAGTTCATCAGTGAGGATCCTTGGTCGGCTTTAACTTAGTGAACTTGGGGAGGATCCGTCTTGGGAATTAGATGGAAATAAATCCAACTTGGGAAATAACTGAGAAAGCTCTTGTTTTGTAGCATGGTAATGCTACAAGTCTTGCATAATTTATGGGGGTTTTCCCAATTTAAGTTATCACATAAGCATTACGAACCTTAGTAAATTATTGGGGAAGATCTCAAATCGTACGATAACATAAAATTGTTATAAACCTTAGTTATTTTCTAGGGAAGATCTCAACTTGAGATAACATGAAAATGTTGTGAACCTTGTGTATTTTCTAGGGAAGATCCCAACTTGAGATAACATGTCAATGTTATTAACCTTGGATTTAAACTTTAGGATCTTAACTTATGTTCAGAAATAAGAGGGTTGCCAAGTCACTGCAGCGTGAAATGATCCCCTTATTCATATCTCATAGTTTTATAATGTGCATCCAAGCAAGGTGTAAAAACCTTAACTCGCATGAAAGAGGTAATTAGCTATTTAAAACTTCAAGTGGATCAAGTACCCTTATTCATAGGAGAGATGATCTGTCCCCATTCTTAGTTACTAGGATACTTGCACATTGCAATCGTTAAGAATTATAGAATGTTGTAGCTATGGGACTCTTAAGTGTCATGGTCCTCAAATGTCAAGATCCTTGGATCTTCATGTGTTAAGGTCCTTGTGTGTCGAGATCCTTGTGTGTTAGGATCCTTGAGTCCCTGCGCTCAACAAGCATTAGCTAGGGGTGGGCATTAGTCTAGCTAATGTCCCTCCGATGCTTAAGTTAGTGATGGTATTTGAAGAAAGCAAATAGTAATAAAAATAAAGGGTACGTGGTAAAGAGTATGTGTACCTTAAGTGTGTTGGAAAATGACTAATCTTACTTACATAAAATAAGCTTAAAGATGTATAGCATTCCAGGACCTTAGCAAGACATTTCTGTAACATCTGGACTTCCAGGTATATTATTTGTTATTTATTTATTTAATTATCTCCTGAGCTACTCGATGAGTCGGTGCTCCAACTCGTCGAGTAGAGTCACAATGTGCCACGTAGGTTTAATGACCTACTCGACGAGTCCGAGAGCAGACTCTCCGAGTAGTCGTTGGGATGAGAAACCCTAAATCCCCGGGTTTGGGGCCTATTTAAAGGCACTGATAGCCTCATTTGCGACTACACTTTCTTGAGAGAAAACCCTATACGGCCATTGAGCTTAGAGAGACAGTGCTTTGCTAATTGTGAGTGTTTGGTGCATCTTGTGAAGAGAAGAGAAGAATTCTAAGCTAAGGAACAAGAAGGTGCTGTTAGATCTGAGGTTGTTTCAGTTTAGAGCTTCTGGGAAAGGTATAAAGCTTGCACCTTTCTCATTATTTTGTATAGATCTTATGATTTTGTGAATCTAGGGTTTTTCCACCCAAATATGAGGACCTTGAGTGTTTCATGTTCTTTGAGAGGGTTGAACTTCAGATTTGGACCATGTGTGGTCCCTAGAGTCCAAAAGTCCCTGCTTTATCCAACCATAATAGTGATCTTGAGTGAAAAACCCTTTTTGAGGTGTGTTTTGACATTTTAAGCTAGAAATGCCATGCATAAACGCAAAGCCTGTGACTTTACGTGATAGATGAGCCTTAGGAGTGTAGATCTAGAGTTTGGGAAAGTTCTCGGCCTTGAAATCGACTGAATGGATATGAGTCTGAATGGACTCGCCGAGTCAAGGAGCCGACTCGACGAGTCGGATAGGGTTGCCCCGAGGGTTTTGATAGAGCAACAACCCAGCGAGTTGAGTCGGATTTTTGAGCATTTCTGTGAATGGCGAGTCGACTCGTCGAGTCCCATAAGTGCACTCGACGAGTAGGGTCAACATGGACTGTTGACTCGAGTTCGACTTCTGTTGAATTAGGGTTTGGTCAACCTTGTCTTTGGGAAACCATGGAGGGGTAAAATTGTCTTCTTCCCACTTCAAGAAAGAGAGAGAGAGAGAGAGAGAGAGAGAGAGATGGAGAGAGAGAGAGAGATGGAGAGAGAGAGAGAGATAACATAGTAAATGTGTTATTTAAAGAGTTGATTAGATATAATTATCTTATGTGATTAGGCGGAGGCTAGAATTGGTGATTTGTGTGCGAGAAGTATTCATTCACTTAGCTTACTTACGAGGTGAGTCTTCTCACTATACTTACCAAGAGTGGTATCCTTATGTGATTGAGCTGTCTCATGTGTTTATCTGTGTATTGTAATATTCTGTATTTTCTCTTTGTGATTTATGTTGGATATTGTTGTGATGAGTTACTGAGTGGGACTGGAGGGTCCCACTAAGACACATCAACTAGAGGGTCTTACTGAGTTATGGCCTAGAGTGGCTAATGAGTTGTGTGTAGAATTTCGGGGAACTTACTAAGCTTTGTGCTTACCGTGTTACTTGTTATGTGTTTCAGGTGCTTCTCAGGATCATGGGAATGCGCTGACTTGATTGTACACACACATATCGTAGATTGTTTTATGATTTAGAGGATCCTGGAGTTTTATATACAGTTTTCTTTTGAATATGAATTTTGATAAATTGACATTGTGGCATTTTATGGTTTATTTATTGGAACTCATGAGTTTTGAAATTTAAAAATTTGGTCGATAATTTTTCGTTGTTACAAGTTGGTATCAGAATCTTGGTTTGAGGGATTCGGATGCACCTTCGGGTGTGTTTGGACTCAAACTGAGGATTTGAGGAGAATTTTTCAAAAGAAATAAATTTTTGTTAAAACAAGAAAGAGTTTGAGAGGAAACGAGCTAGAAGCAATGTGTACAATCTGCTAGAGCCCGAACGGTGATTTCCCAAAATACCTTGTGTTATGAGATATTTTACTAATTTCATGCTAGAGAGTAAGATAGGTATTTCATATTCTAGGGCTAGATCTGCTTGATATGTGATGTCTTAGCCTAGGAGATGCTTTTAATCAGTGTTAGCTGTTATTTGCTGGAGTATGTGCTGAGTTCTGAGTCGGGAGATAATCTAGGAAGAGATGCTTATATGAGCTCAATAGGGGTTTACTAAGAGAGTAGTTTGTGGTTCATGAGATATAGAGTATTTTTCATTTAGAATCCTAGGAGGCGGACTTGGGGTAACTACAGATGGGGTGTGGAAGGTAGTATTGGACCCGTACTACTAAAAGCACCCGATCTGTAGGCAATCCAAGTAAGAATCCTTAGGATGCTAAGTAACAAGTAGGGATGAGTAGTCGAGTGTGAGTATGCTCGAGCAAGTCTATGATGATTTTGTGTTGTGTTTCAGAGACATCATGATGGGTACGTGCCACAACCCCGAGAACAGTGGAGTGAGCGATGATGAGATTCGTAGGATGATTTATGACGAGATGGCCACAACCATCCGAGAGGCTATTCCGGAGATGTTTGGGTCTATAAATACCACCTTGATCGAGACGTTCGATGAGTGATATGTTGCTGTTTTCGAGGCGGCGGCTGCTGCAGCCAAAACGTAGGGGGTGACTCGTTGCTGTACCGGGAGTTTAGCAACACGAAGCCACCCAAGTTTGATGGGACTCAGGATCCAATTGTTGTGATGAGATGGATCTTTGATGTTGAGGGATGTTTGTACACTTGCTCATGCCCAGAGCATTTGAGGGTGCGGTACGCGTGGATCTAGCTTCGCTTGGGAGCGAAGGATTGGTGGAAGTTTGTGACAGCTAGTTTTACTCCTGCAGAGCATGCTACGGTGACTTGGCAGAGGTTTGTTGCGATGTTCCGAGATGAGTATGTTCCCCCGGTGCAGAGGGAATGGTTGGTCCAGGAGTTTCTGTCTCTTAGACAGAAGACAGAGTCAGTGACTGTGATTACGTGGATGTTTCACGAGAGGGCATTGTTTTGCCCTGAGCATGTGGCGACTGAGCAGGCACGCATGAGTCGGTACTTGAGTATTCTGAGGAGGGATATTCGGGAGTTCATGGCGAACTTGTCTTACCGTCCATTTTCTGAGCTCCAGGAAAATGCCTGGAGGATGGAGATCGAGTTGGAGACTCAGGAGAGGGAGGATGCAAAGTCTCAGGGGAGACACCGGTGGCCGACACATTCGCAGCCGACAGCCAAGCAGGCTAAGCACGTTGATTCAAGGTTAGGAGGCCAGAAGGGCCGCACTTGTGGCAAGTGCGGCAAGAGTCATGAGGGATATTGCCGGGCAGGGATTTGCAACAAATGTGGCAAGGAGGGGCATATGGCGAAGGATTTCCCGAAGGGTTTTGCAGTATATTTCCACTGTAACCAGACCGACCATCGGAAGGCCGAGTGGCCTCAGCTTGTTCAGGGATCAGCCTAGGGTTCCACTCCTGCTGTATTGCGTATTACTGACGTTAGGCCGGTGAAGGCCGAGGTTCCGAAGGATCGTGAGCGAGCTTTCCAGCTGACATCGGATGAGGTCCGCGAAGCACCTGATGTCGTGGCTGGTATGTATTTCCTTATTTATTTATTTATTTATTCTGAGATTCTCTTTTGTGATTATCATGTGCTATATTTAGTTACACTTCTTGTGAGTTTTGTTCCTGCTTTAGTGTTATTTGACTAGGGTGCGAGTCGATCCTTCGTGTCTATAGCCTTTAGTTATCACCTCGATATCCAGCGTGAGGCGTTGAGTCTACCTCTGAGGGTTTCTATAACGGATGAGTATGCGGTTTTTGCTACTGAGGTATTCCGAGGATGTGTGCTGGAGATTTTTGGTGTCGAGTTTCCGATTGACCAAGTACCGATCGTCATGGGTGATGTCTGCGTCATTGTAGGCATAGAATGGTTGAGCCGTTTTGGAGTAGTGATCGAATGCGAGCGCTAGTTGGTGACTATTCGAGACCCTAGTGGGAGAGTGCTTATAGTGTATGGAGAGGGTACCAGATTTGGGTCAGCTTTCTGCTCTGCCACTAGGGCAAGGCAAAGTTTACAGCAGGGTTGTACAGGATTCCTGGCATATGTGGTGGATTAACAGACTATGTCGGAGTGGCCAAGTTCCATCTCCGAGGATCCGACAGTATGCGAGTTCCCTGATGTTTTCCCCGAAGAGTTACCGGGTGTTCATTCCGAGAGGAAGGTGGAGTTTCAGATTGATTTGGTTTCGGGAGCGGCACCATTTGCCAAGGCAACTTATCGCCTTGCGCCTCCAGAGATGCAGAAGTTATCCTCACAGCTTCAGGAGTTGATGGGGAAGGGATTTATTCGACCGAGTAGCTCGCCTTGGGGAACGTCGATCCTTTTTGTCAAGAAAAAGGATGGTTCACACCGGATGTGTATTGATTACCGGGAGTTGAACATGTTGACGGTCAATAACCGTTACCCACTTCCGAGGATTGATGATCTTTTCGATCAGCTGGAGGGGGCATCCTGGTTCTCCAAGATTGATTTGAGATCCGGATATCATCAGATGAGAGTATGCGAGGAGGATATTCATGTCACACCCCCAAACCTAGGATGGCGGAAACGTCCGGGGGTGGAGGACTTCATGTACAGTATCACAACAACGTGTATAATAGTGCTCAAAGTAAATACAACCATCATAAATATAATTGAAAAAGTTACACCAAAGTATATGTTTACATGTTTCAAAATCAATTACATTATGATGACAAAAAATAAATTGTTGACGGTTTAACGTCCCATCCTCAAAGCGCTGAAGTTTTCCTGTTTCACTGACTTCCTGAGAATACAAGTAGTTTTGAAAGAGTGTCAACAATTAAGTTGGTGAGTTCATAAGAGTTTTGTTTGGAGTAGAAACTGTTTTCCTTATAAAATCGATAGAGTTGATTTCCAGAAAATCCAATATTTTCTTAGTTAAGTGTGAATAGAATATTCCTATATGGTACATTAATGAACCCTAGAATGACCCGTAGACTTCTCCTATAATCGTCCAGCGTATATGAGTTATATAAGATTTAAGTTGATAAAACGTTGAATATAATGGGTCTGCCCTAGGTCCACAACCAAACAAGGAACAGGAGATGAGGCGGGCCCACCAATTCTAAGCCAATCACGACTAGATTCTATATAACTCTACCATATACACTTAGAAATTATAGCTGAAAACTAACAATGCGAAAGTGAATGTGGACTTAAACTCAATAACCGGAACCAATCCTAGTGTAGTGTACGAAATAGTAATAGTGACTGTGAATATAAACTATACATATCATAGTTCATCGGATAGTGATAGTGACTAGTGAACATGAACTATGCATATTATAGTTTACCAAAAGTGGTGGTGATGGGGAATATAACCTATACATATCATAGTTCATCAAATAGTGATAGTGGTAGTGAACATGAACTATGCATATTATAGCTTATCAAAAGTGGTGGTGATGGTGAATTCCTTTCTTGTAATTAAGTTCATAGTGTAGATGAAACATAAACTATACCTATTATAGTTTATCACTTTGTTTGTAATATATATATATATATATATATATATATATATATATATATATATATATATATATATATATATATATATATGCCATAACTATACCGAATATAACTAGCGTGTTCGTTTGTGGGGGTATAATGGCTTAACTATACTTATTATAGTTTATCATAATTATCCATAGTGGTAATAACCCTTTTGTATGTGTAAACCTTTAATAATGTGTTTGTTATGTAAAATAACCCTAAACTATACCTATTATAGTTTATTAAATATTTGTGTGGGTAGTGAGCATAAGCCTTACTTGTCATAATTTACCAATGTTTATATTTTAATGGATATAGCCTTGTAATATCATTTATATATTTGCCATACTTGTGGAGGTAAAAATCCATTTGTTTTCTGATGTATGTCTATATAAGAATACAAAATTGTCATATATTGCAACAACACATAATCACATAATGATGTATACCTTGCTCAACATGTTACAAGGTGAAATGAAATTTATAGTGTTTTTCTGTTAATAACATTTTCTGTAACTGTTATTGGAAAATTTGTAGAAAAATCATAAGATGTCCAAAACAAGTTCTGTAACTTCTGAGAGTTTGGAAGATGAGTCTAGTTTGTTCATAATTTTTATTATAATTTTTAATGACCTCTTACTTGTGTGAAAAAGTCCATAATCACAGACTGGTCCGGATTGATGTTTGAAATGATAGGTAGTTTTGTAAAAATCACCATAAATTGTAGAAAAATCGTATGGGGATGTGCAAGTAGTCATGTTAAAGCTAAGAAGTGGAACTACATGCACCTAAAACAGTTTTGAAAACTAAAATGTTTAAGTTGTCCAAAACAGTCCGTGAATGGAGTTGAACTTTTCTGATGAAGGCTGTTAGAAAAGTTTAGTTATGTTCTTGGTGTTTTAACTTGTATTCCCCCCCTAAAAACTTGAGAAAACATGAAAATATAGGGGTATGAACTCACCTTGAGTGATTTCAGTAGGTAAGTGTTGAAGAAGAGAAGTGTTCAACCCAAGAACACTTGAAGAATCACTTGAAGATTCGAAGATCTAACAAGAATGTGATGATGTTTGTGTAAGCAATCTTTGATTTTGAGTAGGAGGATGTGTAATAATCATAAGAAAGATGATGATACTTACTAATTGTAGGAGAAGAGTCTTGGAGTATGCCTTGAAATTCTCGAATTAGAGAGAAAAAGATGAGAGAGTTTGGAGTGTGATTCTTGATAAAAATGAGAGAATGATTAAAGTGTGAGGAGAGAGGATGAATGTTCCAGCCCTAAGAACGTGGGAATAGTTGAAAATAGTGAGAAAGGACCTATGAAGTGACTAGGGATGGGCTGGTGGTGAATAGTGACATGGAGTGGGTATGGGAGTGGTTGCTTGTGTCATAGAAATAAGTAAAGTCAACACTCTACCTTTGTACTTCACCCACTCTCTTTTGGATAAGGTTTTATCCTTAAAAATGTGATTAATTAATAGTTAAGGGTCCTTATATGTTAAAATAAAGTTTTGGGTGAAAATCTCGTGTTAAAATAATTAAAAACGGGCCTAAAATGCAAATTTAGTCGAAAACCGGGAGAAAAAGGCTTCCCAGCGAGACCTCTCGGTCCTAGGCCGAGGTTCGGTCAGGCTGGTGCCGAGTCGGAAGCGAATGCGAGCCAAAAGAAGAAGGCGAAGGCGAGGCTTAGTCCGAGGGCTCGATCCGAAGGTCAGAAGCGAGGGTTCGGCAGGCCATCAGAAGAGAAGGTTCGGTAGCCATTAGAAGAGAAGAGGTCAGATCCGAAAGGTGCCGAACGTTCGGGTTCGGTTGAGGCATGCGAGGTTCGGGCCCGAGAGGACCTTTCGGGTTCGGTTCAGCAGCCTTCGGCTCAGAAGGGTTTCAGTTCCTAAGAGGGGTTTCGGCTCCTTAAGTCCGTTTTTCGCGTAGACTTCCGTTTTTGGGCTGTTTTCGCCAAATTCGAGGGTCGGAATGCCCCGAGTGATTATAGAAAGTTGGGAGAGATTTCGAGAGAGATTTGAGAGAGATTCCACATACTCAGAGAGATTTGGGAGAGATTTGACATAATTGGAGAGATTTCACATACAGAGAGATATTTGGGAAAGATTTCATATTCTTAGAGAGATTTGGGAGAGATTTGACATTCTTGGAGAGATTTCTCATACAAAGAGATATGTGGGAGAGATTTCACATTCTTAGAGAGATTTGGGAGAGATTTGACATACTTGGAGAGATTTCACATACAGAGAGATATTTGGGAGAGATTTCACTTTCTTAGAGAGATTTGGGAGAGATTTGACATACTTGGAGAGATTTCACATACAAAGAGATATTTGGGAGAGATTTCACTTTCTTAGAGAGATTTGGGAGAGATTTAACATACTTGGAGAGATTTCACATACAGAGAGATATTTGGGAGAGATTTCATATTCTTAGAGAGATTTGACATTCTTGGAGAGATTTCTCATACAAAGAGATATGTGGGAGAGATTTCACATTCTTAGAGAGATTTGGAAGAGATTTGACATTCTTGGAGAGATTTCTCATACAAAGAGGTATGTGGGAGAGATTTCTAATAAGAAGAGATGGAGTGAAAACGATTGAGAGAGGTTTCATTGGTGACCTTTTTGAGTGTCCGGCTTCGCACTGCAAGGTCCGTAAACCCCGTTAAGCCTTGTTTAAGGATCTTGCATACTCCCGATGAGTATGTAACATTGTTTTATCGGTTTGCCTCGCCACGTACCACCGTTTTAGGTTAAGGAGATCTAGATGTACGCACTTTTCGATTTATGATCTCTCATTAGAATAGAGAGTTGTTTAGAAATTACATACGTAAACTCTAGTACCTACGGGCAAATTGAGTTGACCGGTTTGACTTGTTGACTTTATTTGACTTTGAATTGACCAGAATTTGACGGTTGTCACAATTCAGAAGACGGCCTTTAGAACTCGTTATGGTCATTACGAGTTCGTGGTGATGCCTTTTGGACTCACCAATGCACCGACGGCGTTCATGGATCTCATGAACCAGGTGTGTAGGCCTATGTTGGACCGATCAGTGATCGTATTCATTAATGATATCTTAGTGTATTCGAGATCCAGGGAGCACCACGAGGAGCATCTGCGAGAGGTTCTTGGGGTGTTGAGGTCGGATAGGCTGTATGCCAAATTCTCCATGTATGATTTCTGGCTTCGAGAGGTCCAGTTTCTGGGACATCTCGTCAATCAGAGCGGGATATTGGTCGATTCGGACAAGATTGAGGCGATTATGCGATGGGAGGTGCCGAGATCCGGAGTTTTTTGGGATTGGCCGGCTACTATCGGAGATTTATCAAGGATTTCTCCAAGATTGCGGTTCCTCTCACCAGGTTGACCCGGAAGGGCATTACTTTTGTTTGGGAGCCTGAGCAGCAGGCATCTTTCGAGACTCTTCACCAGAGATTGTGCGAAGCTCCGGTGTCAGCCCTTCCAAAGCGAGTGGAGTAGGGGTGAGCATAAGCGGATACCCGGCCAATTTTAGTGGAACCGCAACCGGAATCGGAACCGGTGGTTCCTAAAATATTGGAACCGGAACCAGAACCGGTTACATCGGTTCCTAAATTTTTGGAACCGCTCCCGGAACCGCCGAAACCGTTTCCAGATACCCGCTTGCTATAAACTTTCAAACTATTTTAAACCAAAAATCATATAGCATTCTTAACAGTAATGTATATAGAGACCTCACAATCATTGTTTTAAAAACATTGAAACTTGTTGGTGTTAGACAACATGTGTATAAATACTCCAATGCATTTAAATTTTCAATTCAAAGCCTTCATGTTTGGGTTGTGATGAAATTAGAAGCATTCATTTTTATAAGCTAACCAATCATTCAATCTTTATTACACCAAACGATGTGGGATAAATCAATGAATCACCGAATTGATATTTTTATTGGAACGAGTCTTTAGCCGTCAATATTAATAACTATTGTTTTTAAATTATTATATCCTAAAAAATCTATTGATTAAAAAACTCCAAGCATTTAATCAACCCTTAACAGAATGATAATCTTCATTATTCATTTTCATTTTTAATGCTTCCAGTAAACACGATAGCTTTAATTAATGCTTTAGTTTTATTTGATCTTCATTTTCATTGTTATGTTTGTAGAGTTTTTGTACTCAGACCAATTCAATAAAGAGGAAGATAGTTGAGTTGATTTGAGTTTAAGAAAGAAAAGAAATAAACGGTGATTGATGAGTGTGAGAAGGAATATATATATATATATATATATATATATATATATATATATATATATATATATATATATATATATATATATATATATATATATATATATATATATATATATATATAGAGGTGGGTTCAATTGAGAAAATAAAAAATGTTGAGAATGGGGAAATCATTCTCAGCCACTCATTTAATCTAAGCATAAAAGACACGGTGGCAAACTTGTAAATATCGTAATAACCTTCAATCTCAAATACGTAACTATAGAGAATTCGATATCTGTTCGTTCATCATCAAAATTTTTCCTCCAACCTTCAATAATCATCCAGATTTCTTCAACTAAACCGGAATTTCTTCGCTGTTCATGAAATTAGAATCGGAGTTCTGGACTCGCAGTCACAGTCGACATTGAGGGACTTAGAATCGGTAATCACAGGTTCCCAATCGGATTTTCGGAAATCAAAATCAAATTGAGAAATCGATCAGTGATAGGATGTCGCATCTGAAGTCGAAATCGGAAGTATATGATGATTTGGAATTGATAACTTGATGTTTTTAACATTTTTAAAATAATTAACTTGTTTGCACTCCAACTGTTTGATGAAATGCATAAACTAAATTACCACGTTATATTCACATATGAATATGTTTTCTCACCTGAATCAGTATATGATTATTAAAAACACAAAACAAATATGCAAGTCTATATGTTATTCATATGTGAATAACATATAAAAAATATATATATTTGTCAAAATACCTTCAATATTCATAAGTGAATATACCTTGTAATATTCATATGTGAATATACTGTGTAATTTTCATAAATGAATATAACATCTAATATTCACAAGTGAATATACTCTGTAATATTCACATGTGATATACCATGTAATACTACGTAATATTCACATATGAAATATCATTTAATACTCATAAGTGAATATACCATCTAATATTCACAATGGAATATACTATGATAATATTCACAAGTGAATTTATCGTCCAATATTAAATTATGAATATACTATGTTTATTATATGCTATATTCATATATGAATGATACTTAAATTGTAAAAAAAAATCATACTTTTTATTCATAAGTGAATAACGAATGTACTGTAATAAAACCTGATGCATTGTTATTCATTTATGAATAACGATAGCTGAAAATATAAAAAAAAAAATTATTTTATCTTAAAACTATATCAATATGGATGTCTATTTGTAGAGAATAAAAAATCATGAATTTTGGTATATTTAAAATCATTTTTTTGATAAAAATAGCTTATAAAAATTAAAAAAAAACGAAAAAAACTATGTTTTTGTATATATTAAGGTAATGATTAACATAGTTTAAGGAAATATGTTATGTTGGAAAACACATGTGCATTCGTTTCCCATTTCCGCCGGTACGTTGGAGGCTGTTGCGGCAAAAATAAATGATTGACTGAGAATGATTCCCCCATTCTCAACCTTTTTTTCTCAATTGAACTCTCCCCTATATATATATATATATATATATATATATATATATATATATATATATATATATATATATATATATATATATATATAAACAAACCGGTTCCGGTGGGTACCCAGCAGGTAACGGTTTCGAAAAAATGAGAACCGGAACCGGAACCACTTAAGGCGGTTCCAAAACATTAGGAACCGGAACCGGAAGTTCTGAGGCGGTTCCGATTCCGAAAGAGGATACCCTGTTCCGCTGCTCACCCCTAGAGTGGAGGACTATGTGGTCTATTGTGATGTGTCTATCTCAGAGATGGGTACAATGTTGATGCAGAGGGGTCACATGATTTCATATGCATCAAGGCAGCAGAAGCCTGACGAGACGAGGTATCCCACACATGATTTTGAGTTAGGGGCGGTGGTGTTTGCCCTCAAGATTTGGTGTCACTATCTTTATGGAGTTAGGTGTACCATATATACAGACCACAAAAGCCTGAAGTATCTCATGGATCAGCCCAACCTAAATATGAGACAGAGGAGATGGTTAGATGTGGTGAAGGATTATGACTGTGAGATCTTGTACCATCCGGGCAAGGCTAATGTGGTAGCTGACGCCTTGAGCCGTAGAACAGAGAGTGCTCCGATTCGAGATGTGTGCATGAGGATGATATTGATGACTCCAGTATCAGATACCATCCGAGAGGCCCAGGTGGAGGCCATGAATCCAGAAAAGGGAGCGGGTGATTGGGTAGGTGTCCGAGTTTTTGGCAGATAGTCGAGGGCTTATGACTTTCCGAGGGCGGGTTTAGGTGCCCTATACTGGCGGAGCTCGCCGTATTCTGATGGAGTAGGCGCATAAATCAAGATTATCGATCCATCTAGGAGCCACTAAGATGTACTTGGACCTGAAGAGAGATTATTGGTGGTCCTGCATGAAGAGGGATGTGGCTTGGGTAGTCAAGAGACGCTTGACCTGTCGTTAGGTTAAGGCCGAGCACCAGCGTCCTCATGGTCCATTGCGGCCTCTGGAGATTCCCCAGTGGAAGTGGGAACATATTTCCATGGATTTTATCACCAAGTTGCCAAGTACTGTGCATGGAGTTGACGCGATATGGGTGATTGTGGACCGAATGACGAAGAGTGCCCACTTCGTCGCCATCAGTAAGAGTGTTGAGAGGAAAACTTGAGTAATACACTTGAACAAACGTTAGAACAACTAATAATGTTGAATTAATTTTAACTCAGAGGATCATAAAGCTCAACAATAATAAGTTAGAATTAGATAGTTAGATAGTTAGGTGCGGAAATATTAGGAAATATAAATGACAACAAGTATTATATCAAGAAGACACTTAAGTTGATTCTTTACGAGGGTTGCAATCAAACCAAGTTAGTAAGTGATATCAGACTTAGTGATTAAGTCAAGACTGACTTGCTTCGAAGAGATATTATTATCTTAATGTAACTGATTGGGTTCTGAAGAACTTAGAGAGTATGAGAGATGAGAAAATGAGTAAGAAAATAAGATTCAAGAGATGAGTTGTGATAGACATGTTCATTCAGAAAATGAGAGCTCTATTTTTAGAGTCTCAAAGATTAAAAAAAATTAAATCTGTCTAATGTGGCCATGCAAGGCACACCGGGTAAAGAAATGTAAAGACATAAGATAACAGATAAAAACTAAAACTAATATTAAAGACCGATAATGTCGACTGCAGATGCGGTTCTTGATTGCGGATCTGGTGATGGCTTCGGATATGTCAACTTTAAGACCGTCACTTTCATGCTTCAACAATTTCCCCCTAAGTGAACTCTTCAACTTTCCTTTCATTTGTCGAGCTTTAGTAATTTGATGAGGATCCACCAGAACTTCCTGACTTCTCTAAGCCAAACAATTCTTCTAGAGATTTCAAACTTTACTTCACCAGTTGTATGTTTTGACTTGTTGACTGTAGTTTGAGTGATTTCTAGTTACTTCCGGGTCAAACGGTTCATGGAAGTCATTGGGATGAAATACTTTGTTTCATCATTTTTGCGTTTGAAAATGACTCCAAGATCCGGGAAGTTAGTTGCTCCAAGGGATCTTTCTTGAAAACCTTCGATCAGCACCGAAGCTGGTTAAAGAGGAGGGAGGTTGAATTTCCGAGTAAGAGCAGGGTGGATATATGCATCAATATTGGCAAAGTCACAAACTGTTTCCTTTAGAAACGCACTGGCCCTTTTGTACGCAATATTCATTTTAGGATTCTTCTCATACTTGTTCTGAAACACCTTAGCAATTAGAAAAATTTCCTCCAGGTTTATGCAAGGGGAGTCATCTTGGGTTCGGACATACTCTGAATTTCTTCTAGTGAGAGTGTACTGAATGAAGTTTGCTTTAATGAATTTTCTGGGCTTGAAGTTTTTGACTGCGATGGGCTTGTCGTTTTACCAAATATTTTCAAATGCAGATCCATGCTTGGCATGGAATCTGTTAAGTCTTTCAAATTTTAGTGGCAACCTATGATCATCGAGAAGGTTGCGGTCAAACAATTCAATGACAGTGAAGAATTTTGCATTGGGAGAGATGGGAATGTCCCAAAAACCGTCAGATGGGGGTTTCGCATATGTGAGATAGGGATTGTAGTCGTCATCATGTAATCTTATGTTGGGATTAATCCAGGAATTTATGAGGGATTCATCAATATTACTCTCGAATCCATGATCCCTCCATATCAACTCTGCAAACTTTGTTGCTTTCTAGTCAGCTTTCCTTTTCTTGGTTTTGGGAGAGTCGTAGGAGTTTTCGGATGACATGGTTGGGGCTAGATTTCTGAAGTTAGGGGGAGTCTCCAGATACAGGGAAGAAGGATGTTGAACATTTTGGACTTGTTGAACTTTTTCTTGTTGCGGTGGAGACTGATGAGGGGAATGAATATGACTTTGTTGAGGAGAAGGCACACGAGTCTTGTTTTTGGGAGAAGGTTGCGGAGAAGGAGCCTTTTGATGAATGGGTCCAAATTGGATGGGAGTTTGGAAGTGTTGATGTGGATGTGAATGCTGATGTGAGATGCGATCCAAATCACGGTCTTCACTTCCCCCTCTTGAGGAAGGAACACCTGGTGCCTCCTCAAGCCATTGTGTAAGACCGTCAATCTTGGCAACGATGTTAGTAAACTGGGCTCTGAGTGTATCAACAAGTTGCTGATTGTTGGAAATCGCGAGGTTGAAGAGTAGTTTGTGGATCTCCTTGGTAAGTTGTAAAATCTCATGGTTATGAAAATTTGAAGAGAAGGAGCGGCGAAGGCTATGGATGGTTGATTGTAGTATAGAGATTGTGGACTCATAAGCATTGTGAGTTTCCTTGACAAGCTTCTTTGACTGAGTAGATTGATCTGCAATGGTGGATTGGAGTTCAGTCTTGTTTGCGGATACTTCAGTTATTAGTCGCTCTGCAGCGGCAAGAAATTGTTGGTGATTAACTTTGCGGTTTGTATCTTGGGCTCGAATACCCATTTCGATTCTGAGAGAGATTCTTTCAGCAACTAATCTTTCTCTGGCTTCAAGATGATCGATTTCTTTCAATGAGAGATTGTGGACCAGGTGCATCTTCTGGTTGCGGTGGGCTATATTTCACTACAGCCAAAATTTGATCGACCTTGTCTTGGAGACTTAGAAATTCTTTTCTAGAAACTGCTAGTTTCTTCTTCTTTTTCTTCTCTTTTGGTTTCGATGTAAAGTGTTGGGACCCACTTGATTCATCTTCTTCGTCAAAGATCATCATGTCGTTTGATGGCTCGGGTTGATTGACTTCATTCACGTCAATGTCATCAAAGTAAAAGTAGTTCTAGAACTAACTTTGATTGCGGTTCCGTCCTCTTGGGATTCTTGAACAATTTTTGTTGGAAGGGGCTTGGAGGGACTTGCACCATCTGGAATGGACTGAGCGTTACGTATGGTCTCATCCATTTCAGTCAACCAATCTTGGATCTTGAGAATGTTGGCTACTGTGTTGGCGTCTGCCTAGTATTTAGCGACAATTTGTATTTCTGTCTCCTTTTTTGAAGCTGTTTAGTTTGTTGATCCTTCCTTGCTTGAAATGTCCTGCGAAAAGTTGCATACTTTTTGACTTCAGATTCAGTAGATGGTTTATGCCGAAGCCAAGAGTCTTCAAAATCATATTTGTCAATTCCTTGATGTTGCACCGAGGTGTCCTTCGGCTTCATAGATCCTTGCACGTTGGTGCTCACCGTGCCTAAACCACCTGTTTGTAAGGTAAGTAGAGTAGGAGCTCCTGAGCTTCCTCGGTCTCCTTGAACTGTAGTCAAGTTTGGCCTTGGCTCAGTTCTGGCATGGGCTGAAGAATCGCCCTGCGTTTGGGAAGGTGTATCAAGTGTATGGATTACAAAATCAAGTATGGAGCGCAATTCCTATTCCTGAAAGAAATGAAGTCGGGAAGCCCTGGAGACCTTAGGGCGAGAACCACTTAAATCCTCTTGGGATTTAGTTGGGGGTGAGTCTACACGAACAAGTGAAATGAGCACACTTGCTGTGCCCGAGTGGCTAGAGAGGGCAGTTGCAAATGGGCCTGCGGGGACCCCAAGGACTACCAGAGCCTTTTGAGAGACTAAGGTAGCAGTCAGGTTGCACATTTGGCTAGGACTAGGGTTTGTTCTTCGTTTCTTGAGAATAAGAATGGGGATTGAGTCATCATCAGACTCATATTCAACATTGACTGTGGGGGTCTGATTTGGATCAGAATTTTCATCGGAGGATACAACATGTCTGATTTTGCATTTCTTGGATGGTTCTTTGGTCTTGGATATTGCACCTTTCTTGGATTTGCCATAGGAGGTTTTTCTTGAAGAAAGCTTCTTGAGCCTTGAGGTGTGTGTGGTAGCAGTTGGGTCTGTGGTGCTTACTAGGCCATGAGGGTCTGTCGAGGCTAATATAGACTGACTAGGCAGAGGCGGGGTAGAAAGGTATGGGTCAATACCTTCCGTAGCCTCTATGTGATTGGTGACTTCTTGAGTTTCAAGTCCAACAATGGTCAAAATGTGTATGGGTAAGCATTTTAGAGGCCCAAAGATAGATTGGTCTTTAGAGGGAGGGTACCTTTTGAGATCACGTGTGACAAAGAAGTTGATGTCGCTGCCCACGGTGATCTTTGCGTCATGGTGAAGGTCTGAAATGCATAGGGACCAAAATCTTGCAAAAGTGAGCTCTGTAGGGTTTGATTTCAGACTTTTCTTGGGAATGTACTGAAAGAAATCATCCCATATGATATGACCAAAGTTGACATCGTGGCCAGTGAAAATGCTCCACACCAATTCGAGTAGTTTGAGGCCCATGTTATCTGTGCCTCTGGTTCTTCCTGGCAGACTGCAGATGACAAAGTGGCAAACAAACTGCCAAACTGCAAGATTCCCTTGAGCTTTTTCTGGTACCCATCTTGTAGAGTGAAGTGATGATGTCCGACACACTGGGAGAGAAGAACTTTCTAGAAGGATGCACTACAAGATTCATGAGTGCCTTTAGGGCAAGTAAGGTTGGGGAAAACCCCTTAGTATGTTCATCAGTTGTATGGAAAACCCATTGACATGTATTGCGGGGGGAACTCCCGTGGGAAATACCGTCGAGGAATAAGAGCTATGGATTAGCACATGGCGACGATGTGACTTTGTGCCTATTTGACATAAATTGCTAAAGGAAAGCAATGTTGTCACCTTGTTGGTTGTTTTATGTTAGGATGACTTGTTTGACATAACTTGCTGGGGGAAAGCAATGTTGTCACCCCGATGTTTGTATTATTTGACATAACTTGCTGAGGAACCCCCAAAACAATGTTGTCACCCCTAGTGATAATCATTAGGCTAGGTTCCTTGTGATAGTTGTTTTGGGGACGTAAAGTGAGGATAATGGGAATGGGTAATTAGGGTTATTTTGGTTGATGAAATTAATAAATTTGTTGATTGAGAACTTAAATAAGTTTATTATTTATTGTGGGTTGAAAACCCTATATGCTCACCAGGCTCCCAAGCCTGACCCACTCAGTTTATTTATATCACAGGTATCGATACGAAGTTGCTTTACACTGAGATATTAAAAGAGAAGTAGATCACAAGTGTAAATGAATGTAAGTTTTGTTTGTGCTTATGTTTTTGTATTGACAATGACATCCCAATGGTTTAAGTGAATAAAATACATTTCTTCAGAAATGATTTGATAACATATTTATTATGTTTTTCTGGGAATAAATTCCACAACACTTTTAATCAAATGATTACTCTGAAATTATTTTAAAAAGCATAAACGAAATCAGTCTTTTCTGGCCGTGAAATTTGGGGATGTCACCGTTGGTATCAGAGCATTAGTTTAAGCGAACTAAGAAATTGTAGGAGATCTAGACTTAAACTTAGAATGCTAGGTGATGATTGTGAGTTGAATGTGTCTATTATATTTTAGGTAGTACACCTAAATTGACACGAGCACTAGTTTATTTTAGGAAGGATGCCTAAAATGCTTTTATGTGCTAAATGTTTTGTGTTATAGCTATAATGATGCTATTATTTGTTTGGATCTATGGTCTGTTGCCGACCGGATTTGGAAACTTTATGTGTGTAGGAATCTAAGCGTATGATTACGAGATTAGAAGTAACATGTAAATATTTCGAAGTGATAAGGAGATTTATATGTTTATCGTAAATAAAGCTTTCCTATCTTAAATTCTCGCCTGGTACACCGAACGTCTGCTTGGGTGTACAAAACGTTATGGTGAAGACTCGTAGAGAATTGAGTAGACGGAGGAAATGAAAAGCTTATGATAGTGAATGATACCTATCAGAAGATATCGTAAGAGTGGTATCTTGTCTTAGAATATGTTTGATAAAATAATGAAACGTTTAGAGGAGTATGGTACGTCTGAAGTACACCTTCGATTGGCAGGATGATGGAACGATTGGTGTAATTCCTGAAGTTGTCCCATCATTTGGAATTTCCATCACCGACCAAGTTGAAGTAGAATTGATGATTGAAGATACGCATGGAAGAAGTCCTAGTAGAGTCTAGGAAAATTTTATGATTAATTGGACACATTCGTATGTGTTAAATTGTTTTGTGATTTTAGGACTTGGGGACTGCGAGACAGTACTTGGGACGAGTATGAGTAAGTGTGAATAGTAGTAGAGATCTATACTACTGGAAGCACATGACTCACACTTGGATCAGGGAAAGTCACAAGGTTACCAAGGAACTCGTAATTGATTCTGTCTTATTCTGGTCTGTCGTTACCATCCTTTCGGTAATGACTAAGAAGATGATTGTTATTCTGACCCTAGTGGTCATATCAAATTGAGTCCGACTATGATGAGTTTGTTACGTGGTTCAGAGAACCAAGTTTGATGTAGTAGTTGACTTAAGTCAAATCGAAGTAAAGGATGATCAAAGCGATCAATAGAAGTATCGCGTTCGTTGTTAAAGAAGTTGGGTTAGGTTGTATTCTAACCCAAAGGGATGAAGTGATAGCGTATGCATTGAGGCAATTGAAGGAGCATGAAAAGAACTACCCCACTCATGATCGGGAATTGGCAGTGGTAGTATTCGCCGTAAAGATTGGGAGGCACTATCTTTATGGTACTAAATGCAAACTTTTCACTGATTATAAGAGTCTTCAATATCTCTTTAATCAGAAGGAATTGAACATGAGGCAATGGCGCTGGCTAGAATTACTCAAGGACTACGACTGTGAGATACTTTACCACCCTGGTAAAGCAAATGTTGTTGCTGATGCTCTCAGTCGGAAGGTAGGTCTTGAAAAGAAAAGGGCCAAGAGCGTTGAGAATTAAAGTTGCCTTGACAATTGTGAAAAGTATAAAGAAAGCTCAAGAGGAAGCTTTAGAGAAAAATGACTGAAAGAAAGAACGTTTGGGATAAAACGTTGGTGTTTGATACAAACGGTCAAGGACTGAAGGTATTCAAAGATAGGATTTGGGTACCTAGGATGGGAAGAGTAAGAGGTCTTCTGATGGAAGACGCTCACAAGACCATGTACTCGATTCATCCCGGCAGTACGAAAATGTATAGGGATCTAAAACCCTATTACTGGTAGCCAACGACGAAGCTCGAAGTTGCTAAAGTATGTGGCTGAGTGTGTAACTTATGCTAGGGTTAAGGCATAACATCAGAAACCATATGGGAGTTTAGATCCTTTACCTGTACCCATGGGTAAATGGGAAGGTATCACTATGGATTCTGTGACTAAAATGCCCAGAACAAGGAACAGTCATGACATAATTTGGGTGGTCGTTGATCGCTTCATTAAGAGTGCGCATTTCATAGCAGCCAAGAGAAATGGTCTATGGATAAACTTGTGAATTCTTATGTGAAGGAAAGTGTGAGGCTTCACGGTGTTACGATAACGATTATATCCAATCGTGATAGCCGTTTTACCTCAAGGTTTTGGAGGAGTCTATATGAGGAATTGGGTACCAAGTTGTGTTTGAATACAACTTACCATCCGCAAACCGATGGTCAGAGCGAATGAACGATTCAAAAATTGGAGGATATGATGAGAGCATGTACCCTAGAATTTCAAGGTAACTGGGATGAACACTTACCTCTAGTAGAATTCACATATAATGATAGTTTCCACTTGAGCATCTAGATGGCACCTTATCAACCTTTGTATGGGGAAAAGTGTCAAATGTTGTCGTGTTGGCCAGAAGCTGGGGAAAAGCAGTTTATGGGACTTGAAATAGTCCATCAGACTGCTGAAAAGTTGAAAGTGATTAGGGAAAAGAGGTTAGCTACTCAAAAGAGCTATGCTGACAAGAAAACACAACCGATATCATTCGAAGTTGGAGATTCAGTTTTACTTAAAGTCTCGCCGTGGAAGGGACTTATAAGATTTGGTAAAAAGGGAAAGTTGAGTCCAAGGTTTATTGGACCATTTAAAGTTCTTCAGAGAATCGGGAATCAAGCTTACGAGCTAGAATTACCGGAAGAACTGGAGGGTATTCATAATACCTTTTATGTGTGTTATTTGAGAAAATTTACGGGAGATGTGCCTGACATAATTCCCATTTCTGAGATAAGGTTGGATGAAAACAAGAGGTTGATTAAAGAACCTGAGGCAATCATTAACTATAAGACTAGGAAGTTGTGAAGTAAAATGGTCGAATTAGTGCTTATGTGTTAGAAACATACGAATGGGCCAAATCTCACATGGGAAACGGAGAGTGACATGAGGAGTCGCTACCCGTATTTGTTTGCTGATGTGTGATTCCGGGGACGGAATCATTCTAAGAGGGAGAGAGTTGTAACGCCCGTGTTTCTAGACTAGGCATTAATATTGACATAATGGTCTAGGTTAACCTTTGTAACTCATTTAGAAGAAATGAAAAGGAATTATGTGAATATTATGTGAATTATGTGTTTTATGCTTAATTATTAGGGTTTGATTAATTAAGAATAAAAATGAGCGTAAAAAATTAAATTTTAGATAAAGCCAATATCTATTAAGAAACTTGTAGTGGGCATGACAAGGATTACGGATATATAAAGAATGCCGAAATCCGAGTTATAACGAAGAAGTTACGACCTGTCGAAGTTTCACGACAAACCGATACGGTGTCGAATGTCGTAATTTTAGCTACGCGTGCATATAAATAATGTCAAAAACGGAGATCGTATGCGAATATTATGGATTTTAGAAGTTTTGGCGCGAAAATCGAGAAAATTCGCATAGTCACGATTTGCCACATCACCCTCGCTGAAAATGTGCCACGTGTCCGAAATTTGGATGAATCATCCAAGCTGCTGATTCATCTGAAGGGTTCCAGTGAGGATCCGACGCGTGTTTCCTTCCCTCGCGTGAAAAGTATCTGTGTGGCGGATTTTGATTCGACCGAAGGGAGGCCCAATCCGAAGCTCGCAGCTGGACTGTGCCTCACACCGCCTAGACTCCGAACCTCGCATGTAGACTAGTACACCGCGGTCCAATCAGAGGCTGACACCGTAGCCTTCGCATGTGCAGCCACCTGCGGACCCCACCACTGGAGCCCACTTCGGACACCTATAAATACAAGGGGTATGCGAGCCTTCTCGGTTACTTTGGAGTTTTGCCATATTTAGCCCTTTCTTCATATTTTCTTCATTTTAACATCCCCCGAAGCCCCGGTACTTATTCCAAAGCCCAGAATACTCCACGAAGTGCCCGAGAAGCCCGAAAAATTTATCTTTTTGGTTTTGAAGCCCGACCTTTCGCAGAGCCCGGTTTCTCAATAAAACTCCCGGTTTTATTAGAAACGATCGTTTTAGGAAACAAATTGCTGCCCGATTTTCATTAAATCAGGTGAGTGTATAGTCACTTTCACCTTACACATAGATATGAAGTATTTACCTTAAAATACGTGGTATGTGTAAATATATTAATTGTTTTTTTGAAGTGACTGTTGAATTGATGTTTTATACAAGTTTTAAATTGTATATATATATATATATATATATATATATATATATATATATATATATTATCTACAAATATGTTGGGTAAAACATGGGTAGATGAATTAGATGATGTGTGATGAAATAAAAGTGATGAGAGGCATCGATGTTTAAGATGATCTAGTCATCTAGCAGAGTGTAGACAACGGCCACAGACTATTTTTGATAGCTTAGTGGAACGTTAGTAGACTTGTAATCAGTATGTATGTTTGAACTATATGTTCATTAGGTATTTTTGAACTATGTTTTCATCCATTAGTTCTTTCTTTTTGACACTATTACGTGTCGGGGTACGGGAGCGTACGGGAGTACTTTATCAGTATTTTCCCTATACTTTTATTTGGAAGAGCTTTGGAGTCCTTGTTATTTTATGAGTTGATCGGACTAGCTTCATGAGTTAGTGATATAGATCATGAGTTGAGAGTGAGTGGTGAAATATGGGAAGAGCTTTTACCCATATGTTGGCGTGAGTGGTGCAATATGAGAAAAGCCCTTACCCAACGTTAACCCCCGTCATTCAGCAGAGCAGGGACGACAACCATGGACTGTTCTAGATGGTCTGCGGAACACTAGCAGGCTCGCAACTTGTATGTGTTAATGAACTTGAGTGTTCATTCGTTGTACTCTAAGACCTCCGTCATTCAGCAGAGTATGGATGACAACCATGGACTTTTTTGACAGTCTGTGGAACACTAGCAGGCTCGTAACCTGTAGGTGTTAATGGACTGAAGTGTTCATTCGCTGTACTCTATTCCCCTCATGAGTGTCTTTAGGGCAAGTAAGGCTGGGGAAAACCCCTTAGTATGTTCATCAGTTGTATGGAAAACCCATTGACATGTATTGCGGGGGGAACTCACGTGGGAAATACTGTCGAGGAATAAGAACTATGGATTAGCACATGGCGACGATGTGACTTTGTGTCTATTTGACATAAATTGCTAAAGGAAAGCAATGTTGTCACCTTGTTGGTTGTTTTATGTTAGGATGTCTTGTTTGACATAACTTGCTGGGGGAAAGCAATGTTGTCACCCCGATGTTTGTATTATTTGACATAACTTGCTGAGGAACCCCCAAAGCAATGTTGTCACCCCTAGTGATAGTCCTTAGGCTAGGTCCCTTGTGATAGTTGTTTTAGGGACGTAAAGTGAGGATAATGGGAATGGGTAATTAGGGTTATTTTGGTTGATGAAACTAATAAAGTTATTGATTGAGAACTTAATAAGTTTATTATTTATTGTGGGTTGAAAACCCTATATGCTCACCAGGCTCCCAAGCCTGACCCACTCAGTTTATTTGTATCACAGGTATCGATACGAAATTGCTTTACACTGAGAGATTAAAAGAGAAGTAGATCACAAGTATAAATGAATGTAAGTTTTGTTTGTGCTTATGTTTTTGTATTAACAATGACATTCCAATGGTTTAAGTGAATAAAATACATTTCTTCGGAAATTATTTGATAACATATTTATTATGTTTTTCTGGGAATAAATTCCACAACACATTTAATTAAATGATTACTCTGAAATTATTTTATAAAGCATAAACGAAATCGGTCTTTTCTGGCCGTGAAATTTGGGGATGTCAGACAGAATCTGAACCAGCTGGTTGTGCAGAACCAAAAGCCTTGGATTGCTTCTTTGAAATGCCTGACTTCACCATTTTCTTTTGGAAAAAGTTTTGAAGAACTTACAAAAAAAAACTTGAGTGTAAGATAGGTGAAGAAGATGAAGATTGTCTAAGAAGGTTTAGAAAGCGTAAAGCTTTCTTGGAGAGGGTAAAAAGGTTTATATAGGGCCGAATTTCAAAAGTTTATGGTTTTTACCCTATATGTGGCAGTTAATGATAAAAACCCTTGAGTTTTTATTTTTAAAGAAAAGTGAATAACAACTACAAATAAAATTAAAGAAAAGTAAAATTTTAATGTTTTTGATTTTCCAAAAATGTAGCATTTAATGAAGTGTTAGGCCCAATATCACACGTCTGAAGATCGTCTGATGAGGGGCAAAAATCGCTTGAATAAAGGTGGAATTTGTAACGGATTTGACATCTTGGGGCAAGGGGGATTATACAGTTTAAGGAAAAAGATTTCTAAAAGATTTCTTTTATTAGGAAACGGTTTTATTTGGTATCAAACCCACAATAGGTATGACAAAAGGATTAATTGAAAAAGAAGAACTAAAACAGTGATGTGCTACAAAACGAATGTTTTTTGAGAATGTTTTTTTATTTAATTAAGGATCATTAAATAGCACACAAAATTCTTTGGAATTTATGAAGTAGTCGACGGTTCATTCAATGTGACTGCGGATTGATCAGTCATTGCGGATTGACACATCATTGTGGATAGATTTGTCGTTGTGGTGGATGGTTATAAGACTACAGTAGAAGGAACTGAGAGTAACAATTGAACAAAATCAGAAATAACAAACAATAAGTACCTTATAAATATAAGTATGATATATGGTTGCGGTACACAAGGTATACTGAACCATATATGATAGATATATTTTGTTAGGACCTTAACGGGGACCAGAAATGGTATGTGGTACCTATCAATTCAAAAGAATTGCGGGTCCGGATTCATCATTCCTAACATCTGTAAGAAACTATTGAGTTTTGTAGAATCAAGTGCCTTTTTGAATACATCAGCAATCTCGACATGAGTGTTAACAAAAAATAGTTCAATGTTACCTTTCAAAATGTGGTCTTTGATAAAGTGATACCATAGTTCAATATGCTTTGTTTTAGAGTGATGAATAGGATTGTGGGAAATCGATATAGCACTCTCAGAGTCTCAGTAAATCGTTATCCGCAACATCCTGTATCTATAGTCCATGCGTTTTCATCCATAAGACTTGTGAACAACAACTAGCTACGGCCACATATTCAGCTTCTGTGGTAGACAATGAGACACGATTTATTTTCCTTGATGACCAGCTGACGAGTCTTCCACCAAGAAATTGACAGCCACTTGAAGTGCTTTTTCTATCCATTCTACATCCAGCATGATCCGCATTTGTGAATGCTTGTAGGCTGAAGTCATTTCCTACGGGATACCAGAGGCCTAGAGCCTTGCTGCCCTTCAAGTATCTGAGAATTTGCTTAACTGCGGTCATATGTGAAACTTTTGGATCGGCCTGGTATCTTGCACATAAGCCTGTTGCGAAGACAATGTTTGGTCTGCTTGAAGTAAGGTACATCAATGAGCCAATCATTCCTCTATAAGTCTTGTGGTCTACTGATTATCCGGAAGAATCAACAGAAATCTTATATCTGAAGGCCATAGGGACCTTGGCAGAGGAGCAGTTGTCCATTGAGTATTTCTTTAGTAGTTCTAAGGTGTATTTCTCCTGATGGATGAATATCCCTTGAGGGACCTGTTTCACTTGAAGTCCTAGAAAGAAATTAATCTCTCTATTCATGCTCATTTGGAACTTGTTGGTCATGAGCTTTGCAAATGTAACATCCGGATTTCCAGGTATCATAATTTAAGTATTTATTTTTGAGTTAAGAAGAGGGACTCGACGAGTTGATGCCTAAACTCGTCGAGTAGGAACGCGACTGCTGACTCAGATTAATGAATGGACTCGACGAGTCCGCGTTGTGGACAGAAACCCTAAATCTTTGGGCCTGCGCCCTATTTAAGGGTCCTTATGGCCTTCGTTTGCGGCCACACACCATTGTGAATCCCTAAACGAACCAGAGAGCATAGAGAGTGAAAGAAGGAGCTAATTTCATCACCATTTGTGCACTCTTGCAAGAAGGAAGGAAGGGATTCAATCTAGGCTAATTTGGGAGCTCAGATCTTATATCACCTCATCAAAGATTGATGTTTGAGGTATGAATCCATGCCTATTTTCGTGTATATAATGGATCTCATGAATCTAGGGTTTTCTTGCCACTTTTTAGTTGAGTTATGGAGTATGCGGTGTCCCTTTGAGGCATAGACATTACATCTGGACCTTGAGAGGTCCAGTGAGTCCCAATAACCTAGATTTATGTAGTCACATAAGAGTATTGAGCCTAAGACATCATTATAAGGGATATTTTATCAAATAGATCTAGATATGGGATGCATGGACATAAAGATTGAACCTTTACGTGACTTTTGAGTGCTAGGGTGCCAAATGTATAAGTTAGAGGAACAGATCTGACCTTAGAAGGTCAAATGAGTAGTGTCATGTAGGAAACTCACCGAGTCCGTTAGAGGACTCGACAAGTCGGATTGGGTTGCCCTGCGATTCGTAACTAGTGGTAACCCATCGAATGAGGCCTTAGGAGGATTCAGAGGACATGCATGAACTGGCCGAGTCACCCGAGTGCACTCGACGAGTCTGGTCATAGTTGGACCGTTGACTGGAGTTGATTTCCGTTGATCTTAGGGTTTTGGTCAAACTGATTCAAGAGAGGTCATGGAAGGGCAGAATGGTCTTCTACCCATTCTTAAGAGATGAGAACATAAAGAGAGTATTGATTGAAGATATTATCATTTTGATAGGAGGAGGCTAGATCGGGGATATCGAGAACAAGATTATACTAGACATCATTCGAGGTGAGTCTTCTCACTATACTTTACCTTGAATGGTAATTATGTGTGACCGGAAGGTCTTATGTGCTAAGACGAATATGTGATATATGTTTCCATGTGTTATATATATATATATATATATATATATATATATATATATATATATATATATATATATATATATATGTGTGTGTGTGTGTGTGTGTGTGTTATGTATGTTATGAGTAGTATGGTATGGACCGGAAGGTCAGCAGTGGATGGACCGGAAGGTCGATATGGTATGGACCGGAAGGTCTACTCAGATTGTGGGACCGGAAGGCCCCTGAGACACATTAACCGGAAGGTCTCGTAGAGCTGTAGCCTTGAATGTCTTATATGTTGTATGTAGTATTTTGGGAAACTCACTAAGCATTTATGATTACCGTGTTATTTGATATGTGTTTCAGGTACTAGCGAGGATCGCGGGAAGGCGCCAGCATGATTAGTACACACTGATAGAGGATTTTTGTAGTTGAGATTCTGGGATATGTTCTACCGTAATAACTTTTGATACACTTGTGTTTGAAATGATTTTTATGAGATATGTTATGGTTGAAATATGAAAGAAAAATTGTTTTAAATTTTTATGTCGTTACAAGTTCTTATCAAAGCCTTGGTTTGAGGGATTCAGAGACACCTTCGGGCGAATCTGAACTCAAACTGAGGATTTGAGAAAAATTAAAAAAAAAAAACAAAACAAAACAATTTTTCTAAGAAGAGTAAAAGATTCTGAGAAAAAGCAAAAAGGAGCAGTGTGTACGATCAGCTAGCGCCCGGACGGTGAATTCCCAAAATACCCTTACATTATGTGTTATGAGATATTGTGTGCTACGCATACTAGAGTAGGCTAAGTAAATCATATCTTAGGACTAGGGTAGCCTGATATGTGATGCCTTAGCCTAGGAGCTTGTGTTGCCATGAGTTGCTTTGAGTGCATGTATGTAGAAGTGCGTAGCTTGTGAGAAGTCTGCTTGAGAGTAGGCTGAATTCAGAAGGTATAGAGTACTTGCGAATTGGGATCCTAGGAGGAGGACTTGGTGTGGATACGGATACCGTGTGGAAGGTAGTATTGGGCCCGTACTACTGAAAGCACCAAATCGGTAAACATCCCAAGTAAGAATCCTAAGGGTGCCAAGGAACAAGTAGGAACGATTGATCGAGTGTGAGCAATCTCGGTCGAGTCTCTGATTATTTTATGTCGTATTTGATGGGTTTGAGCCATAAGAACTTTCCTATGGCCACATGCAAACCCTAATACTTGGATCTAGGTTTCTCTAATTGAACATGCATTGAATCCAAGACTTACAATATTGGATCTAATGTAAGCAATTGAATCTAATCATATGAAATTGGATCTAGAACAATACCTTGGATTACTTGCTTGATACTTCTTCTTCTTGGAGCTTAGAGTCACAATTGTCACTCCTCTAATGGCTTACAAACACCAACTACCAAGAGGATGATCTTGAGAGAGAGGAGAGGGTGGGAAATCGGCCCTAGGGTTTCTTGCCTTGCATCAGTGGCGATTTCCCTCACCCAAGGGATCTATTTATACTATGAGCTACTAGGGTTTTACCTTTAACCCTAATTGAATAACTTAGGCCCTAAGCAATCCAAGATCCTCCTAGATACTAGGCTTGGACGATTTTAAGGTCCCTAAACCCTAAATTTCGTCCACCCTCATATCTATAAGGATACATAGCCCAAAACACAACTATCACACATTTAACTGTTTATGCCCCTTTATTCAATTAACCTCTTTAAGTCACCAAATTAATTCTTAATTAATATATGACTTATATTAATCAAATAATATTATTATTCCTTTAATATATTATTCTCATAATATATTAATAATAATATCTCTTCTCTCTTAACAAATCATCCTGTCAAGTTGCTATGGTGAAGGCAACCCAAAAGGACCATGCACAACCGGGTCAAGTACTTACAAAATATAGTTACAACCTTAGACACTAATCCAACATTATTTCAGAGGCATCATGGTGGGAACGCGCCACAACCCCGAAGGCAGGGGTACCAGTGGTACTAGTGATGAGGAGATCTATAGGATGATTCACGAAGAGGTGGCAACGACCATTCAGGCTGAGATACCAGAGATGGTTGGGTCTATCAAAACCACGTTGATTGAGACATTCGACGAGCGCTATGCTGCTCTGACCGAGGTTGCTATTGCGGCAGCCACCGCAACTGTTGCTGCTGCTAGGCCGCAGGAGGGTGACTCGTTGCTGTACCGAGAGTTCAGCAAGACAAAGCCACCAGACTTTGATGGGACACAGGATTTGATAGCCACGATGAGGTGGATCTCTGACGTTGAGGGATGTTTCTACACTTGTTTCTGTCCGGACATTTGAGAGTACGGTTCGCGCTAAACCAGCTTTGCTTGGGAGCGAAGAACTGGTGGAAGTTTGTGACGACGGATTTTATGTAACATCTCCAAAATCACGGCCAGAAAAGACCGGTTTAATTGATGCTTTTAAAATGATTTCAGAGTAATCCTTTGATTAAAAGAGTTGCAGAATTTGTTCCCAAAACAAAATATGATAAAAATAAGATTTACCAAAGCATTTCTTAAAGAAATGTATTTTTTTTTATTATATTACAATACTCCGGATGTCATGTTCCGATAAACAGACCAAAAGCATAAACATTTCAATACAGAACTTACAACAGTTATTTACAACAACAGGTCTATAATCCAAAAGTAACTTGACAAGTCATCCAACTTATGCTCTGGCGCCACTACCTGTAATACAAAGAAACTGAGTGGGTCAGGCTTGGGAGCCTGGTGCGCATATAGGGTTTTCAACCCACAATAAATAATTATATTTAATTCAACCAACCAACAATAAACCAATAACCCATTCCCGTTATTCTCACTTTACGTCCCTAAGACAACTAACATAAGGGACCTAGTCTAAGAATATTTCATCGGGGCGACAACACATGCTTTAGGGGTTCCTCAGCAATATAAGTCAAATAAGGCAACCATGAGGGGGATGGAGTACAACAAATGAACACCCAAGTTCATTAACACCTACAGGTGGCGAGCATGCTAGCGTTCCACAAGACTATCTAGAAAAGTCTGTGGTCGTCATCTAAAATCCACTAGATGACTAAATCAAAAACATCGAGGCCTCTCATCTTTTTATCACAAGACAACTATCTACCCATGTTCTACCCAACATTTTTGTAGATAAAATATACATTTTTATACATAGTTTAAAACCTGTATAGTATGTTTATTCAAAACACATTCCAGATAAAAGATGAGGCACATAGACATAACACGTATTTCATAAAGAATAAATCATATCTATGAGATTAGAAGATAACATCGATACACTCACATAACACATATACTTAGTATGTTAAATCGATACTTGTATAAAATCGTGCATTTGAAAGAGATTATGTACCCCCTTCAAATCAACACCAATATATAAACACATAACATGTTTTCATAGTAAATACTTCGTATTTATGTATTAGAAGAAAGTAACTACACACTCACTTGATCAGAAGACGATCAGACAGCTTGTAATGGTAGTATTCTTCGGTGAAACCGGGATCACTTCACACACCGGGCTTCTCGCGGGCAGAGCTTTGGCTCGAAAACTCTTTTCTTCGTGGGATCTTCGAGCTTCGGGACTTGCTTCGGGTCTCAGGATGAACAGCGGGGCTTCGGGGGTTATAATAGGGCTTAGAGAGAGTATCGAGAGTGGGAGAGTAAGAGATGAGCAACCTAAATCGGCTGAATCCTGATTTCTATTTATAGGCTTAGATTTCAGGGTTCACATCGTGAGTTTTAAGGCTCACGTCGTGGGGCTTGATCGTCACTGCACGCGTTATCAGAAGTGGGGTCTGATAGAGTCCAGGTGACGTTTTTCTGAGTTCACATCGTGAACACAGTGTTCACGTTGTGAGTTCTGACACAGGATCAGATTTTGTGCCCCGAACTTCAGAAATTCATATCTTTCGCATACGAGCTCCATCTTCGATGTTGTTTATATGCATGCGTGTGTGAGAATATGCTCTAAAACTCTCGTTTAGACTCCGTCGGCTAATTGTGACTTTATTTTTATTATATTATTTTTATTAGGCCGGGACAGGAAAACTCCGCTAGAAATTCATAACTTCTTCATATGACGTCTGTTTTCGCCTATATTTTTATCGTTTCACTACTATCGATGAGATCTTCGATTCTCATTTAGATTGTTTCGGCTAAAAATCACTTGATCTAAAATCGAGGATTCGGGTTGTATACTGCTAAGTCGAAACTTCAGAAAATCATAATTTCCTCATACGAAGTCAGATTTGGGCGTTCTTTTTTATGCACGCTATCGGTTTAATGAGCTCTACAACTTCCGTTTAGATCACTAAGGCTAAATATCGCTCTATCTTAAATTCGTATTTTATGTCATTCAACGTCGTGTCGGTTATGTCGCAAAACTTCGACAGGTCATAACTTCTTCGTTATAACTCGGATTTCGGCGTTCTTTATATCTCCGGAATCCTTGTTTCAACCACTACAAATTTATGTAAAGATATCGGGCTTATATCACACTTTAATTTTGATGCTTATTTTTATCCTTGATTAATTATATCTTTATAATTAAGTAATAAGCACACAAATACACATAATTCACATAATACTCAAATATTTCATCATTAATACTTCAAAAAGAGTTACAAGGGTTAACCTAGACTATTACATCAACGATAATGCCTAGCCTGGAAACGCAGGCGTTACATTTTACTCCTATGGAGCTTACCGCGGTGACGTGGGAGAGGTTCGCCACTATCTTCAAAGACGAGTATGTTACCCCGGTGGAGAGGGAACGTTTGGCCTAGGAGTTCTTGTCCCTAAAGCTGGGGACGGAGTCTGTGATGGTGATCACACGGATGTTTCATGAGAGGGTGTTGTTTTGCCCTGAGCACGTGTCTACCGAGTAGGCACGCATGAGTTGATACTTGAGCATTCTGAGGAGGGACATTCGGTATTCGTGGCGAACTCGTCGTACCGAACATTTGCCGAGCTCCAGGCAAATGCTCGGAAGAGAGAGATTGATCTAGAGACTCAGGCTAGGGAGGAGGCCGAGTCTCAGAGGAGGGATAGGCGGTCGATGCAGTCTCAGCCGGCAGCCAAGCAGGAAAATCCCGCCGATACAAGATTTGGAGGCCAGAAGGGCCGCACTTATGGGAAGTGCGGTAAGGGACATGATGGAGTTTTCTGAGAAGGTGCTTGTGTAATGCCCCGATTCTCAGGTTTGGATTTAAAATTTAAATAAAAGGTTCTTTGGTTTTAAGTCCTACTCGATGAGTTGGTTGCCCTACTCGTCGAGTAGCAGCGGGGTGGGATCGCGTGTTTTATTGACCTACTCCCCGAGTCCACGGAGGGACTCGACGAGTAGGAGCTAGCAGGGGAAACCCTAAATCTCAGGGTTTTTCGCCCTATTTAAGGAGGCCTAAGCCTCCTTTGGCATCTTTTCAGTCTTTGAGAGCTTAGTGAAACCCTAATTCATGTGGTAGTCTTTTTGGTGTGTTTTAAGCCTTGGGAAGAAGCTTGGCTAGGAGGGAAAAGCACGAAGAGCAAAGGAGTAGAAGCAAGGAAGGTGTGGGAAACAGATCTTACCTCAACTAGCATCTTTTGGAGTTATCAAGTTGCAATCTTTACTCCCCTTTTCTTCTAGATCTCTTTGTGGTTGGGTTTTAGGGTTTTATGGGTTTTTGGAGTCAATTTGGCGAGCTATGGGCTAGATCTGAACTTGTAACTTCAGATCTGTACCCTTCTTAAGTTCTAGAATCATAAAGTTTCTATTTTGGTCGTGGATGAGGCCCTCCTTGTGCATGAAACTTCATTAAGATCTTAGATTTGGCATTAAGAGCCTTTTTAGTCATGCATGCACGTAAAGTCTGCAACGTTATGTGAAAAGCATGCCCTAAAAGCTTGGATCTGTAATTTGGAGCCATTGCATGGCTTAAATGTGTCTGTATGGCTTAAGAACTGAAGGAAATCGGCGAGTCGCAAGGTTGAGTCGCCGAGTCATATGAAGATGGACATGAACTCGATGAGTTGGATGAAAAACTCGGCGAGTGCGATGAAGATTGCCATAGACTCAACGAGTTGCATGAACAACTCGGCGAGTCAGATGAGTTTTCCCCAAGTTATGAATGCGTGTGTATCCGTCATGTTGCAAGAAGGAAACTCGACGGATGGCCTTAGGGTTTCGATCAAAAATCGTAAGAACCTGACGAGGCACCCCGGTGACTCGGCGAGTGGGAAAGAACTTCAAGGAACTCGGCGAGTAACCGAGGGTACTCGGCGAGTTAAGGTCAACATGGACTGTTGACCTTGAGTGAGGACTTTGACCTTGACCAGGGGTTGACTAGTTGGTTTATGGAGTACCTTGTGAGGTTGAGGACTTATGAGTATATTCGTACTATGGTAATAGGTGGTGGAGTCTTTGGCAAGTGATCCGAGAGTTGGGATTTATCTACCGAGTCGACATCTGCGAGGTGAGTTATCCTCACTATATCAAAAGGGTCTAAGGCACCAAGGCCGACCCTTTAGTTGTTATCGTTATGATATATTGGTTATGATCTGATAGATCGGAATCAAGATAGACAGTATGTTAGATTCTATGATCCTTAGGGATCGGTATGTTAGTGGCCTACTAGGTCGATGCTTTAGCTATGAGAGATTGCTATGATTTATGATCATGAGATGGATATGTTTGATACTTATGTATGCCAGTATATGTTAGTTATTCGCACATGATTAGTTGTTCATTGATTGGGTTGAGGCGGTCCTGCTTTGTGCTGATGGCCAACATACCCTATGAGCGGTCCGGGGAGACTGTAGGCCCATGTGGCGGTCCGTCATGCCGAAGGCTCGTTATAGATTCAGTTAGAATATAGGCCCTGTAGGGCGGTCCAGTCAGGCCGATGGCTCAGTATGCATGTTGTTGATTGATTGTTACCGATTTGGTATTTCAGTGTGGTATTGGTATTTTGGGGGTAGCTCACGAAGCCCTTGGGCTTACAATTTCCAGTCATTGTTTCAGGTAATTCAGGTGATCGTGGCAAGGCGAAGGCATGATCGTACCGCTCCTCATCCTTATGATCTGTTATTGGGACACTCTGATGAATAATGATTTGAAAACAATTTGTAAACAAACACTATTTTGGTTTTAATTATGATTGAAAAAGTTTAAATTTGGCGTAAAATTTTAGGGATGTTACAAGTTGGTATCAGAGCCTTGGTTTGAGTGAATTGGAGGAACACTCGTGTGAATCCAGTCTCAAATCAAGGATATTTTCGGAAAGTAATTTTTTTTTAAAAATGGTTTTCGAAATAAAGGATGGAGGATGCAAAGGGTGCGATCAGCCAAAGGCTGTAAATAAACCCCGAAATACCATACAGTTATTTGATATTATGATATGTTTGAACAACATGCTAGTGGTAAGCTAGGGATCTTTAGGAATCGCATGATAGACTTGCCTGATTATATTATGCCTGTTAGCCTAGGGTTTCTTGCATATGGAATCGACACCATAACTGTAGATGTTTAGTGTATGCATCACGGCTGTACATAATTAAGATCTTATAGCCTGAGAATGTTGATTCAACCTTCAGGTAGGATTGGATATTCGAATGTCTATTGGGTCCAGTGTTATGTGCGGCTATCATACACTAGCGCTGCAGGGGGTGATGAAAGTTTAATGGATGAGTGGGTTGTGGGAAGCTATGAAGCAAGATGCGAGATAGACGATATCCCTCCGGGAGCGAGGGTTGAGTGCATGTTATATTGATAGTAGTGTTAGGGCGTTGTGATGATACTTGAGACAAATATGGGTAGTTGTGGAAGGTAGTATGGGCCCGTACTACTAAAAGCACAAGACCCATACGCGTAGCAAGTAAGTCACAACCCCTAGGGTTGTGGGAATTGGTCTCTCGATATTATTATTGTTTATCTGACGTCTTGGGTATATTTTCAGTATGGTGGTGACGAGACGTTTTGATGCTGGATCCGGGTCAGGATCGGGGTCGGGAGACGGAGGGTCGGGGGTGCCGGTAGCACCTGAGCCCGTGGTACAGATAGGGACAGAGGAGTTGGATGCCAGGATCCTGGAGGTTCTGCACGATGATATTGTTGCGGCATTCCAAGCGCAGCTGCCAAAGTTGTTTGGGTCGATTAAGACCGCGATGGTTGAGTATTTTGATGAGCGATACGCAACTCTAGCAGAGACAGCGGCCGCTATAGCCACATCGGCTGTAACCGCGACATCGATTGGAGGAGGAGCCGACATGGCTTTCCAATACCGGGACTTCGATAACACAAAGCCCCCGGTGTTTGATGGTACACAGGATGCGATTAGGGCTATGAGGTGGTTGTCTGACGTGGAGGGTTGTTTCTTCACATGCTCATGTCCTGCTGACCAGAAGGTCAGGTGTGACCTGAACCTGCTAAGGCTCGGGGCAAAGGACTGGTGGAGATTGACGACAAGGTCGTATACTGATGATCAGCGAGTTGCTGTTACTTGGGAGCAGTTCCGGGATATGTTCCGCACCCGATACGTTCCAGGCGTTGAGCGGGAACGGCTTGCTCAGGAGTTTTTGACATTGTGGCAGGGTGGGGAGTCTGTGATGGAGATTACTCGTATGTTCAAGGAGAGGGTGATTATTTGCCCGGAGTTTGCTTTAGAGCAGTCTCAGATGACTCGTTATCTGAGTATGCTCAAGACTGATATTCGGCAGTTTATATCTACACAACGTTGTGATACCCTCCTGGATCTTCAGGAAGCCGCGAGGCAGCGTGAGATGGAGATAGAGCTGCAGTTGAAGGAGCAGCGTCAGGCACCGGCACAGTCTCAGCCGGTGCCTAAGCGGTCTATGACCGCTGATACTCGGACCGGGGTCAGCAGAGTCGCACGTGTGGAAGTGTGGCAGGGGTCATTATGGGGTTTGTCGAGCAGGAGGTGGGTACCACAAATATGGCAAGGAGGGGCATTATGCCAGGGACTGTCGCCAGTGCGCCCCTCCAGCAGATATGAGGATTTGTTATCATTATCACCAGGTTGGTCATGTGAAGACCAACTGTCCGCAGCTCGCCGCCAAGCCGACGCAGGGTTCCGCACCAGCTATTATGAGGATTGGGGATGGGAGGCCAGTCAAGGTGGAGCCTCCGAAGGCTCAGGGCCGCGCTTTCCAGCTCACGGCCGAGGAGGCCAAGGCAGCATCGGATGTGGTTGCTAGTATGTTTTTAGTAAACTCTTTGCCTGCTTTGGTTTTATTCGACTCGGGGGCGAGTCGGTCGTTTGTATCTTAGACTTTCAGTTGAGGGTTTAGTGTGTCGGTAGATGAGCTCGAGTGTCCATTTCAGGTTTCGATCGCCAACGAGCACGGGGTCTCTGCTTCTTCGATCTACCGGGGATGTGAGTTGGAGATCTTCGGGGTGTCCTTCCCAATAGATCTGATTCCTATTCCCATGGGGGAAGTATGTGTGATCGTAGGGAAGGATTGGCTCAGTCGATTTGGCGCCATGATAGACTGTGAAGGACAGAGAGTGGTGGTTCGAACCCTAAGTGGGGGAGAACTAGTGGTATATGGCGAGGGCACCAAGATAGGATCAGGGTTTTTTTCGGCGGCCAGGGCTCGACAATATATTTAGCATGGGTGTGCTAGTTAGTTAGCGTATGTGGTGGATATGCGGGTTAGGGATTAGCCCTCGGTTTCGGAGGTCCCAGTAGTTAGAGAGTTTGTTGACGTGTTCCAGAGGAGTTACCCGGAGTGCCTCCGGAGAGGCAGGTTGAGTTCTGGATTGATCTGGTGCCGGGTGCGGCCCCTATCGCTAGGACGTCATACCGTCTGGAACCGCCAGAGATGCAGGAGCTATCATCTCAGTTGCAGGAGCTGTTGGGTAAGCAGTTTATTCGTCCGAGTGGTTCACCCTGGGGAGCACCGATCCTTTTCGTCAGGAAGAAGGACGGTTCGCACAGGATGTGCATTGACTATAGGGAGTTGAATAAGTTAACGGTGAAGAACCGTTATCCACTCCGAGGATAGATGATTTTTTCGATCAGCTTCAGGGTGCATCTTGGTTTTCCAAGATTGATTTGATCCGGATATCACCAGGTCAGGGTGAGGGAGGAAGACGTGGAGAAGACTGCGTTTTGGACTCGTTATGGTCATTACGAGTTCGTGGTGATGCCATTTGGGCTCACTAACGCTCCAGCAGTGTTTATGGATTTGATGTATCGAGTCTGCAGACCGATGCTCGATCGCTCGGTCATTGTGTTCATAGACGATATCTTGGTATATTCCAAGACCTGAGAGCAACACGAGGAGCATCTCAGGGAGCTTCTGGAGGTTCTACGGCGAGAACGACTGTATGCCAAGTTCTCGAAGTGTGAGTTTTGGTTACAAGAGGTCCGTTTCCTCGGACATCTCGTTAACTAGGAAGGGATTTTGGTTGATCCGGCCAAGGTGGAGGCGGTTATGCAGTGGGAGACTCTGAAATCTCTATCATACATCAGGAGTTTCTTTGGTTTAGCAGGGTACTACCAGAGATTTATTCGAGATTTCTCCAAGATTGCAGTACCCCTCACTTGTCTTACGAGGAAGGGCTGGATTTTCGGTGGGGCCCTGAGCATCAGAGGGCATTTGAGACCCTTCGGCAGTGTTTATGTGAGGCGCCGGTGTTGACACTCCCCGAGGGAGTTGAGGATTTTGTAGTATTTTGTGATGCATCCATCTCGGGTTTGGGGGCAGTCCTCATGTAGAGGGGATGAGTGATAGCTTATGCATCGCGGCAGATGAAGCAACATGAGACGAGATACCCTACGCACGATCTTGAGTTGGAAGCGGTGGTTTTTGCTATCAATCTTTGGAGGCATTATCTGTACGGTGTCCGTTACACTATATATACGGATCACAAGAGTTTGAGACACATCATGGATCAGTTGAACCTGGACATGAGGCAGCACAGGTGGCTGGATGTGGTCAAGGACTATGATTGTGAGATCATTTACCATCCTGGTAAAGCGAATGTGGATGCTTTGAGCCGCAAGTTAGTTGGGTCTTCTACCCCAGCAAGGTGTATGAGGATAGCGGTGGAATCCTCGCTTGTGAGCTTAAGTAGGGATGCTCAGGTTGAGGGTATGAGACCGGAGAACTAGAAGTTGGAGAGAATTAAGGGTGAGAGCGCCCAGTTTGTTCAGGATAACCGCGGGTTGTTGACCCGATACGGTCGGGTTTGGGTTCCGATGTCCGGAGGGGTTCGACAGACAGTGATGGATGAGGCTCATAAGTCTTACTTTTCGATTCATCCGGGGGCCACCAAGATGTATCGTGATTTGAGTTTGAGTTATTGGTGGCCCGGAATGAAGCGAGAAATCGCTAGGTATGTTGAGAGGTGCTTGACCTGTAGGATGGTCAAGGCCAATCATTAGAGGCCGCATAGTAAGCTGCAGCTTCTGGAGATTCCCATGTGGAAATGGGAGTAGATCACGATGGATTTCATTACAAAGTTGCCGAGGACGGCGAAAGGGTTTGATGCTATATGGGTCATCGTGGATCGGTTGACCAAGAATGCCCATTTCTTGGCCATACTAGAGAGTTCGTCGGCTGAGAAATTGGCCGACATGTATGTCAGCGAGATTGTCTCTCGCCATAGGGTTCTAGTTTCTATCATTTCTGATCGGGATGTCAGGTTTACTTCCCGTTTTTGGCAGAAGTTCCATGAGGAACTGGGTACACGATTGCATTTTAGTACAACATTCCATCCACGGACCGATGGGCAGAGTGAGAGGACCATCCAGACCCTCGAGGATATGTTGAGGGAGTGTATCATTGACTTTGGTGGGAGTTGGGATTCCCACCTACCGCTTGCAGAGTTTGCCTACAACAAAAGCTATCATTCCAGTATTGGCGCCCCGCCTTTCGAGCTGATGTATTGTCGGAAGTGTAGAACCCCAGTCCGCTGGGGTGAGATTGGGCACAGGGTGATGGGGCGGACAGAGGTAGTTCTGCAAACTACCGAAAAGATACAGTAGATTAGACAGCGTTTGCAGACCGCTCAAAGTCGGCAGAAGAGTTATGCCGACAGACGCTGATTTGAGTTGGAATTTCAGGTGGGTGACATGGTACTTCTGAAGGTCTCACCTTGGAAGGGTGTGATTTGCTTTAGGAAGAGGGGAAAATTGGGTCCCTATTATATTGGGCCATTCAGGATCATTTCCAGGGTTGGCAAGGTGGCTTATAGGCTCGAGCTCCCGGAGGAGCTTAGCCGGATCCACAGCACATTCAATGTTTCGCAGTTGCGAAAGTGCATTATGGATCAGGAGGCAGTAGTATCATTGGACGACATTCAGGTCGATGATCGCCTGAATTATGTGGAGAGGCCGGTGGCCACTTTGGAAAGGAAGAAGAAGACTCTTCGGAACAAGGAAATACCTTTGGTGAAGATGCAGTGGGAACATCGGAGGGGATCTGAGTGGACATGGGAGCCGAAGCCGGAGATGCGCGAGCATTACCCGACATTGTTTATTTCAAGGGACATCGAGGGCGAAGTCTAGTTCAAGTGGGGGAGAATTGTAACGCCCCGATTCTCAGGTATGGATTTAAATAAAAGGTTCTTTCGTTTTAAGTCCTACTCGACGAGTTGGTTGTCCGACTCGTCGAGTAGCAGCGGGGTGGGATCGCGTGTTTAGTGACCTACTCGCCGAGTCCAGGGAGGGACTCGAAGAGTAGGAGCTGGTAGGGGAAACCCTAAATCTCGGGGTTTTGCACCCTATTTAAGGAGGCCTAAGCCTCCTTTGGCCACTTTGCAGTCTTTGAGAGCTCAGTGCAACCCTAATTCATGTGGTACTCTTTTTGGTGTGCTTTAAGCCTTGGAAAGAAGGTAGGCTAAGAGGGAAAAGCTTGAAGAGAAAAGGAGTTGAAGCAAGGAAGGTGTGGGAAACATATCTTACCTCAGATAGCATCTTTTGGAGGTATCAAGTTGCAATCCTTACTCCTCTTTTCTTCTGGATCTCTTTGCGGTTGAGTTTTAGGGTTTTATGGATTTTTGGAGTCAATTTGCTGAGCTATGGGCTAGATCTGAAGTTGTAACTTCAGATATCGACCTTTCTCAAGTTCTAGAATCATAAAGTTTCTGTTTTGGTCATGGATGAGGCCCTCCTTGTGCATGAAACTCCATTAAGAGCTTAGATTTGGCATTATGAGCCTTTTTAGTTATGCATGCACGTAAAGTCTGCAACTTTACGTGAAAAGCATGACCTAGAAGCTTGGATCTATAATTTGGAGCCATTGCATGGCTTAAATGAGTCTGTATGGCTTAAGGACTGAAGGAATTCGGCGAGTCGCAAGGTTGACTTGCCGAGTCATATGAAGATGGCCATGAACTCGACGAGTTGGATGAAAAACTCAGCGAGTCCGATGAAGATTGCCATAGACTCGACGAGTTGTATGAAAAAATCGGCGAGTCGGATGATTTTTCCCCAAGTTATGAATGTGTGTGTATCCGTCGTGTTGCAAGAAGGAAACTCGACGGGTGGCCTTAGGGTTTCGATCGAAAATCGTAGGAACCTGACGAGTCATCCCGGTGACTCAGCGAGTGGGAAAGAACTTCAAGGAACTCGGCGAGTAACCGAGGGTACTCGGCGAGTTAAGGTCAACATGGACTGTTGACCTTGAGTGAGGACTTTGACCTTGACCAGGGGTTAACTAGTTGGTTTATGGAGTACCTTGTGAGGTTGAGGACTTATGAGTATATTCGTACTATGGTAATAGGTGGTGGAGTCTTTGGCAAGTGATCCGAGAGTTGGGATTTATCTACCAAGTCGACATCTGCGAGGTGAGTTATCCTCACTATATCAAAAGGGTCTAAGGCACCAAGGCCAACCCTTTAGTTGTTATCGTTATGATATATTGGTTATGATCTGATAGATCGGAATCAAGATAGACAGTATGTTAGATTCTATGATCCTTAGGGATCGGTATGTTAGTGGCCTACTAGGTCGATGCTTTAGCTATGAGAGATTGCTATGATTTATGATCATGAGATGGATATGTTTGATGCTTATGTATGCTAGTATATGTTAGTTATTCGCACATGATTAGTTGTTCGTTGATTGGGTTGAGGCGGTCCTGCTTTGTGCTGAAGTCCAACATACCCTATGATCGGTCCGGGGAGACCGTAGGCCCATGTGGCGGTCCCGTCATGCCAAAGGCTCGTTATAGATTCAGTTAGAATATAGGCCCTGTAGGGCGGTCCAGTCAGGCCGATGGCACGGTATGCATGTTGTTGATTGATTGTTACCGATTTGGTATTTCAGTGTGGTATTGGTATTTTGGGGGTAGCTCACGAAGCCCTTGGGTTTACAGTTTTCAGTTATTGTTTCAGGTACTTCAGGAGATCGTGGCAAGGCGAAGGCATGATCTGTTGTTGGGACACTCTGATGAATAATGATTTGAAAACAAACACGGGGTTCATCGTTTGCTTGCATTGCAACCAGACTGGCCATAGGAAGGCCGAGTGCCCGCAGTTGAATCAGGGATCAGCACAGGGATCCGCGCCTTCTACCACTCGAGCTACAGACTCCGCACAACACCTGATGTTATGGCAGGTATGTGATCTTTTGCTTATTCTTATACATACATATATATATATATATATATATATATATATATATATATATATATATATATATGGTGCTTATATGTGATATGCTTAGGTACTTTTCTTGTGAATTATGTACCTGCTTTGGTGTTATTTGTCTCGGGTGCGAGTCGATCTTTCATGTCATTAGCGTTCAGTCAGCTCATCAGTACCCGACGAGAGGCGTTGAGTCAACCTCTACGAGTTTCTATAGCTGACGAGCGAGCAATTTTTGCTACCGAGGAGATTCGAGGATGTGTGCTCGAGATCTTCGGTGTTGAGTTCCCGATAGATCTGGTCCCAATTGAGATGGGGGACGTTTGTGTCATTGTGGGCATGGATTGGTTGAGCCGATTTGGAGCTGTTATACACTGCGAGCGTTAGATGGTGACAATACGAGACCCTAGTGGGGGAGTGCTGATGATATATGGAGAGGGTACCCGATGTGGGTTAGCATTTTGCTCGGCTGCTAGAGCGAGACGGAGTGTGCAACGGGGCTGTAGAGGGTTTGTAGCCAATTTGATGGATACACGAGTTACCACAGAGAGGCCGAGTTCTATTGGCGAGGTTCCAATATTGCGAGAGTTTCCGAATGTTTTCCCCGAGGATTTACCGGGTGTGCCTTCCGAGAGGCAGGTGGAGTTTCGCATCGATTTGGTTCTGGGAGCGGCGCCTATTGCCAAGGCACCCTATCGCCTTGCGCCACCAGAGATGCATGAGTTATCCTCGTAGCTTCAGGATCTGTTGGGGAAGGGATTCATTCGAACGAGTAGCTCGCCATGGGGAGCGCCGATCCTTTTTGTCAAGAAAAAGGATGGTTCATACCAGATGTGCGTTGATTACTGGGAGTTGAACAAGTTGATGGTCAAGAACCGTTATCTGTTGCCGAGGATCGATGATCTGTTCGATCAGTTGTAGGGGGAATCTTGGTTTTCCAAGATAGACTTGAGGTCTGGATATCACCAGATGAGAGTGAGGGACGAGGATATCCAGAAGACGACGTTTAGGACTCGTTATGGGCATTATGAATTCGTGGTGATGCCTTTTGGGCTCACCAATTGTCACAACTGGAAATTTTGTGTCATGTAATCTATACATTCAAGTTAATGTGAATCAAAAACTTCAATCAAATACATCATACAAGTACTACAAGTAGTCATCAAACAATTGGAAAACCCTAGAAGTTCTTGTTAGGTCTATTTTGGACTAGAACTTCCTTATTGGATTCAAATGGACCAATAAGCTTCCAATTAGACTATCATGGGCTTAGAACCCTAATTGGGCTCTAATTGGACCCACACTTATTTATTTAATATCTTGGGTCATATTGGGCCTAGAATGAAATAAATCACAAGCTTTGATCCATAATTTAACCTAACCTAGCTTATTAAAGCATAAAAATCACAATTTTATTTTATAAGGCTAATAAGCACCCAAACTACCTCTAATGTTGGGCTTAGGGGCAAAAAGCCCAAAAATCCTTTCTTCTCTCCCTATTCTCGGCCCAAGCCCAAGGAAAAAGGGAGAGTTGACCTTGGGTTGCCACCTCACTTTTATATGTTGGGTTTCCATGCACATAACTCATGTTTCCAAGCAAGCATCATATCAAGGTCATTTCTTCTTCTCTCCTCTCTCACTCTCGGCCATACACACACACACAAACTCACAAAAATCTCTCAACTCTCTCAAGAACTCTCCTTCCTTCCCCATCCAAAATCTCGAAAATTAGGAAGCATTCAAGGAGGTTCTTCCACAAAATTCTTCATCTAAGGTAAGAGTTGCTTGAATCTATGAACTAAATTCTTTGTTTTATCAAAATCCTTTCCTAATCTATGCAAAAACCGTGATCTTGCACCCTAGAACCATCTCAAACTCGAGATCTACCAAGGAAGGGAGCTAAGGCCAAAAACACTTCATTTTCCTTCCATTTTCTTTGCAAAACCGAGCCCCCACACCCAAGGTGAGCTTCATACCCCCTATTTTCTGTTTTTATGAGTTTTGTGGGGGGGGAGGAATACAAGTGAAAGTGTAGATCTATATGTGTTTGTATGCCTTGTATGATTTCCATGCTTATATGTATGCTTTTATGTGTTTTAATGTTGGATCTAGCCATAAAACCCCTCAAAACCGAGATATAACTTATATTATATGATTTTAGCATGAAATGTATTTCTACATACAAAGTGTTTCAAGAAAGATAGCTAAATGGTTTAGTAACAATTTTCTTTAAGCTAAAAACACAAATTTTGGGCCAAAAATGTGAAAAATACAAAATTAAGGGCCCAAATTGACATTTCACAGATTCTGATGGATGAAGTGTGCCAAAACAGTTTCCCTAAAACTATTTCTGGAATTATACTCAATTAGAGGATTAAAAACATGAATTTCAAGCTTAATGGGCTAAAAATGAAAATTTCGGCCCAATGAGGCCCATTATGCGAATTTTTCTGTTTTGGAGGGTCAAAACTGTGATTTTCTGTAAAACAGTGGACTATAAGTGTTCCAAATCCTTTTCAAAGGTTTAAAATGCTTTTTACATTAAAAAGGACCAAAGTTGCAAAATTTTTCCAATTTGGGCCAAAATTGTCAAAGTTGCGAAAAGAAGGGATTAAAACCGAGAAAACTGCATTTTCAGGGACTTAAACTGTTTTCTATGAAAAATATGCTGAAAAATATTAATTTCAATAATTTTTGGTGTTAAAATGTCAAGAAAATTAGTTCAAGGACCAAACCGGGAAGTATTTAATAAAAGGGTTGAAAATGTAAATTTTACAAACAATGAGGGGCTGAAAAACAGAAATATTTCAAGGCTAAATCAATATGTACAATTTGATCAAATAATGGCACCGCGGCCATCGACGAAATACAATACGTTACAATACCAAAAGTCGTTGTTAAACGAATTGGCTCGGTCTCGAGCCAATAGAAATCTACAACTACTAACACTACGACACTACGATTCATACAAGTAACGTTTGGTAATACATATACATACGAGTGTGCACAGACGTCTACGCACCATCTTTGGGCCCCACAAGTGTAAAATCTTGTTCGTTGAGCCTAGCTAGCCCAATGACCTGATCTTAAGGCCCGAAGACATTTTTTTTTACGGAGTGTTGGGTTTTACCGATCCGACACAACGTAAATAGACTTTCAATGGCTTGTATACCACCGGTCCCCAAGGGTCCTTTGGTATTGCTAGTAAAGTCTACATTTCATGCGAGGCGGGTCGGGGACCCCTCGTACATTTTTATCCCCAACCGGTTAATGGAGTTACTGGGGTCTTCGTGACCTCTTTCTCTTCGGATGTGGGACTACACCTAGTCAGGGCGATTGGATAACGCGATTAGTACTGACGACGCCTTCGGGGTCGTTAGTATAACTATAAACTGGGCGTTTGTGTAACGCGGGTTTGTAGTAAATAATCCTGCTCGAGAACCTTCCAACGTCGCCTGGGACTGACACTATACGCTATGCAATGGTTTCAATGTAACTTCATGTAATTCAAGGAACTAGGAGAACATCGGGTTTTCCTAGGGTTTTCAATACATACAGATTTGAAATGCATACATCTTCAATGAACATTTTTTTACAAGTATAGAAACAAACAAGCATACCTATGGATCTTCACAAACGTTTTCAAAAGCTTTTCTTTTCAGAAAATATCGGATTTTCTGGTGGTTTTTCAAACAATACAAACATTCGATTTCAAACACTACTTATGAACTCACCAACATTTCATATGTTGACGTTTTTCAAAATACTTGTATTCTCAGGGAACCAGTGAATCAAGGGAAACCATATTCAGTGACGGTTGCAGTTTATTTATGTATGAATCAAACAATTTAATTTTTGGGAATGTAATGTTTAAACAATGTATGACATGTAAACGCTTCTGGTTGTACTATGTTAATGAATGGTGACGAATGTTGTTATGTTTCATATATATTCAATGTTATGGTATTCAATTGAGTCACGACAGCCCCCGGACGTTTCCGCCGTCTGGTTCGGGGTGTGACAGGTTGGTATCAGAGCTTTGTTTATAGTGAACTAGCATGTCGAGCCATACATTGATATGCAACTATAAACCAAAAAGAGGGACTAACATAACTCTGAACAAAACAAGTAAATAAAACACACTTTCTTGCATTAGGGATAAGGACCTAACGCCGAATCAAACACCATAACACTGGTATCTCGGTTAATTCGGGACTGTTCTTAGTGATACCAAGGGGTGAATGTAGCCTGATCAACTACATTCTCTCCAAAGTAAAACTAACACACGTCCTGATGAGATCGGGATAGCTAGGGAACCTAAAATTATACCCTTTATCACCAAAAAGAGAACGTTCGCTTAGCCTGTATAATAGTCGTAGCACCTAGGAATAATGTTAGCATATTTACGTACTCGCGCAGACAGCATGGCTGGTTTTCATCACCCTGGAGACCCCTACTTCCCTAATCAGGGAAACAACGGGTGGCTAGAGGAAGAGGAGGAGCCTGAGGAAGAGCCTGAAGAAGAACCTGAGGAGGACCCCGAAAAGGAATCTGACGGGGAACCGGAGGCAGAAGTCGAGGGCGAGCCTGCCGAACCCGAAGAAGACGAAGAACCTTTCGAAGAGGAGCTTGATGACAGCGAAGGGGGTGATTCGGACGCAGAGTCTGAGGTCATCGACCCCCTTACCCGATCAGGGTGCCTGCTTATCGTGTGGGACCCACTGGACCTACCCCTCCTTGGGGCATTGATCTTTGGAGATGGAGCAGACATCAGGGACAGCGACCCCCGTATGGCATGTCACGTGAGTTCTTTGACTTGAGGGACGGAGGACCGGCCGATCGAGCCCTACCGGTCATGGTGAGGCGATTACGCGACACCGGCGACCTTGCTCAGGACACTGCTGATCAAGTACGCCAGTTGTGGACTAGGGTCGAGCGTGCGGAACAGGAGACGTGTGATGTCCTCCGGGAGTTTCACATGAGGCAGGTAAGGTGGGAATCTCGACTTCAGGACGCAGAACGCTTGGTGGCTCGTCTTCAGGGAGCATCCACATCTTCAGCACCACCTCCTGACGCAGCTCATCGCGGTTAGGGATAGACTTATCATAGTAGGTTATTAGGAACTATGTTATGTACTCCGGCTCTATGTTTAAGTGACTACACTACTCATGGAGCCGTTATGCTGTCTGATTAGTATCACATATGTATGCTCCTACGAGCAAATTTTCTTGTATTAAATGCGGATAATAATATTAATAGACTTTTGTGTGTTTTGTTATGATATTACCAGTTGTTATGTGTTGAGACATTATAATTGTATGCCCGATGGTAGTAATGTTTAGGTTCGCATCATACACCTAGTTAGTAGGATCACAACCTCACAGAAACCACGTACACTCAACATCTTTCCGTTTCATGACAGAAAGATGCCTCGCCCAGCTACTCGCGGAAATCCCGAACCAATCCCGCCCGAAGTTGACTCCACTGCTTTCCAGGCAGCCGTGTCTGCTGCGGTCACCGCAGCTATGACACAACTTCACCGAGGGAGCAACGGAGGAGGTAACGGGCAAGGATCCGAAAGTTCGAACAACGGGACGAACCAAGGACCCACTAAAACATGCACCTACAAGGATTTTGCGAACGCTAAACCCCGAATTTTCAACGGCACTGGGGGAGTGATCGTTCTAAAGCGATGGATCAAGAAGGTAGAGTCGGTATTCGAGATATGCGAGTGCCCCGAACAGATGAAGGTGAAGTTCGCAGCCTGCACTTTCGTGGACCAAGCACTCACTTGGTGGAATGGTCACGTAGAAGCTATGACACTCCCTGTTGCCAACTCTATTCCCTGGGCAGAAATGAAAGAGATGTTGACGGCTGAGTACTGCCCCCGAGGCGAAATACAGAAGATGGAACAGGAACTATGGAATCTCACGGTGCAGAATGGGAACATCGATGCTTACATATCGAGATTCAGCGAACTATCTCTGTTGTGCCCGGGTATGATCACATCAGAAGGAAAGAAGATCGAACGGTTCATCTGGGGATTGACATCCCCCATTCAAGGGAATGTGATAGCTGCAAACCCTGAAACATTTGACAGTGCGAAGAGATTGGCAAAGAGGCTATACGATCATAACAACAAGAAGGGCGAGAAGCCAGTGGAGACTGAGAAGAAAAAGGAGGGTGATGGTAAGAAAGGGTGGAACAACAAGAGAAAGGGGCGTCAGGGCCCCGAGACCCCTAAAAAGCAGCAAACAGTGGCAGTTAACGCTGTTACTGCGCCGGTTCCAGTCACATCACATGCTCCAGCCTCAGCTGCTTCAAATGCTTCAAGACCCTATTCCGGTAATGCTCCCAAGTGCAATAAGTGCAGTTTCCATCACCATGGAGAATGTAAGGAGTTCCATTGCACCAGTTGCAACCGAAGGGGACACACTGCAAGGTTCTGCAGGACTTATCCTTCTCAGAACCAGAGTCAGGGAAACAACCAGAACAACAACAACAACCACCGCAATACCAACAACACCAATGCCGGCGGCAACAACGCAGGGCCTAGCCACACCTGTTTCGGGTGTGGAAGGACGGGGCATTTCCGTCGAGATTGCCCTAACAACAACAACTCAGGAAACAGAGGAGCAGGAAGAATGCTGACTATGGGTCAGAGTGATGCAGTTCAGGACCCCGCAGTTGTGACCGGTACGTTCCTCCTAAACCACACTTATGCATGCATCTTATTTGATACCGGAGCGGAGCGAAGTTTCGTAAGCGAGAAGTTTAAACATTTATTAAAACAACAACCCCAGAAGCTAAATGAAACCTATACGGTGGAAATGGCCAATGGGAAAACCGAATCCACTAGGGAAATCTACATCGGATGTACCCTAACCCTCAACCAACACGTCTTACGAATAGATCTGATGCCAATATCAATTAGGAGTTTCGATGTGATTATTGGCATGGATTGGTTAAGCCCCCACCATGCTGAGATTATGTGCCACGAGAAGACCGTTCGCCTTCGTCTCCCAAATCACGAAACCCTAGTAATTTACGGAGATAAACCCAGTACGAATCTTCGTCTCATCTCGTGCATCAAAGCACAAAAACACTTGCGAAAGAACAATTTGGCGTTCTTGGCTCACATAGTGGACAAGACCAAAGAAGAAACTAACATCCAAGACATTCCAGTAGCGTGTGAATTTCCGGACGTGTTTCCCGAAGATCTTCCGGGAGTACCCCCAGAGAGACAGGTTGAGTTCCGAATCGACCTCGTTCCAGGAGCGACTCCCCTCGCTAAATCACCATACCGGTTGGCACCTGCGGAAATGCAGGAATTGTCCAGCCAACTCAGTGAGCTTCTGGACAAGGGATTTATCCGACCTAGGTACTCGCCATGGGGAGCTCCGGTGCTCTTTGTCAAAAAGAAGGACGGATCTTTCAGAATGTGCATCGATTACAGAGAGTTAAACAAACTCACTGTCAAAAACCACTACCCACTCCCACGAATCGATGATCTATTCGACCAGCTCCAAGGAGCTAGCTATTTTTCTAAAATAGATCTACGATCCGGATACCACCAACTCAAAGTCCGAGAAGAAGATATTCCTAAAACCGCTTTTCGAACCCGCTACGGACATTATGAATTCGTCGTAATGCCCTTCGGTCTAACAAATGCACCCGCCGCATTTATGGACCTAATGAATCGAATCTGTTGACTGTTCCTTGACAACTTCGTCATTGTGTTCATCGATGACATCCTTGTCTATTCTCGAAGCAAAGAGGAGCATGGCCAACATCTCCGACAAGTCCTAAAGACGCTGCGATCGGAAAAACTTTACGCCAAACTCTCTAAGTGTGAGTTTTGGCTACGGAGCGTGAATTTTCTAGGTCACGTAGTTAGCCAAGACGGAATTCATGTGGATCCCTCTAAGGTCAAAGCCGTGGAAGGATGGGCAACTTCGACTACGCCCACAGAAATTCGTCAGTTCTTAGGCCTAGCAGGTTACTATAGGAGATTCATCCAAAACTTCTCTAAGATCGCCAAGCCGCTTACCTTGCTTACGCAAAAGGGCGTGCCATTCAAGTGGACAGACCGACAAGAGATTGCGTTTCGAACCTTGAAGCAAGCTCTTTGTAGCGCTCCTGTACTATCTCTACCTGAAGGAACGGAAGATTTTGTAGTTTACTGTGACGCGTCAAATCAAGGCTTAGGTTGCGTTCTCATGCAACGTGGAAGAGTGATAGCATATGCGTCCCGTCAACTAAAGACGCACGAAGTAAATTACACGACCCATGACCTTGAACTGGGAGCCGTGGTCTTCACTCTAAAAATTTGGAGGCACTACTTGTACGGTACAAAGTGCACCATCTTCACGGACCACAAGAGCCTCCAGCACATCTTGAATCAGAAGGAGCTGAACATGAGACAACGAAGATGGGTGGAATTGTTAAACGACTATGAATGCGAGATCAAGTACCATCTAGGCAAGGCCAATGTGGTGGCCGATGCATTAAGTCGGAAGGAGTACTCTAATCGCCGTACGAAAACGCACTCGATAACCATTCAGTCTCATCTGGCCGCTCAAATTGCATCAGTCCAGGCAGAGGCTATGAAAGCGGAAAATAGAACTAGCGAGGCATTATGCGGAATGGAGAAGAACCTGGAAGTCAAAGAGAATGGGGTATACTACTTCATGAACCGTATTTGGGTCCCAAAAATCGGAGGGTTTAGGGAGACCGTTATGAAGGAAGCCCACAAGACACGATACTCCATTCATCCCGGTTCGGACAAGATGTATTTGGACATTAAGCAACACTATTGGTGGCCTAACATGAAGGCGGAAATCGCGACCTATGTTGGTAAGTGCCTTACGTGCGCCAAAGTGAAAGTGGAGTACCAGAAACCTTCCGGATTGTTACAGCAACCGGCAATCCCTGAGTGGAAATGGGAAGGAATTTCTATGGATTTCGTGACCAAGCTGCCCAAGACGTCGGACGGATTGGACACCATATGGGTAATAATCGACCGACTGACGAAATCTGCCCACTTCCTGCCAATCAAAGAATCCTACAAGATGGAGAGACTGACGCGGTTGTACCTACGAGAAATCGTAAGACTCCATGGAGTGCCAAAATCTATCATCTCGGATAGGGACAGTAGGTTCACGTCGCGGTTTTGGCAATCACTCCACAAGGCAATGGGAACTCATCTCGATATGAGCACCGCGTATCACCCACAAACGGACGGTCAAAGCGAACGAACCATTCAGACGCTTGAAGACATGCTTCGTGCATGTGTAATAGACTTTGGAAAGTCTTGGGATACCCACCTGCTGTTGATCGAATTCTCATATAACAATAGTTATCATTCGAGCATCAAGGTGGCCCCTTTCGAAGCACTGTACGGGCGTAAATGTAGATCACCGTTATGTTGGGCTGAAGTAGGTGACACCCAGCTAGCAAGAACGCATACGTCGGATAGGGCAATAACAGGACCGGAGATTATTCGCGAGACCACAGAAAAGATCGTACAGATCAGAGCTCGATTACAAGCGTCGCGTGACAGACAAAAGAGCTACGCCGACAAACGACGAAGGCCCTTAGAATTCCAGGTCGGTGATCGAGTATTGTTGAAAGTCTCACCCTGGAAAGGGGTTATACGTTTCGGAAAACGGGGAAAGCTGAACCCGCGATACATTGGACCTTTCGAAATCGTCGCCCGAATAGGTCCGGTAGCCTATAGACTACAACTACCCGCGGAGCTAAACGGTGTACACCCCGTGTTTCACGTCTCTAATCTGAAAAAGTGCCTATCAGATGAAACCCTTGTCATTCCTCTTGATGAAATCAAAATCAATGAGAATCTCCTGTTCGTCGAAGAACCAATCGAAATCATGGACAGGGAGGTGAAGCGTACTAAGCAGAGTCGCATCCCGATCGTGAAGGTACGGTGGAACGCGAAGCGTGGGCCAGAATTCACGTGGGAACGCGAAGATCAAATGAAGCAGAAGTACCCTCACCTATTCTAGCATTCTCAAATCTAGCTTTCAAACAGAATTTCGGGACGAAATTCCCTCTAACGGGGGGATGATGTCACAACTGGAAATTTTGTGTCATGTAATCTATACATTCAAGTTAATGTGAATCAAAAACTTCAATCAAATACATCATACAAGTACTACAAGTAGTCATCAAACAATTGGAAAACCCTAGAAGTTCTTGTTAGGTCTATTTTGGACTAGAACTTCCTTATTGGATTCAAATGGACCAATAAGCTTCCAATTAGACTATCATGGGCTTAGAACCCTAATTGGGCTCTAATTGGACCCACACTTATTTATTTCAATATCTTGGGTCATATTGGGCCTAGAATGAAATAAATCACAAGCTTTGATCCATAATTTAACCTAACCTAGCTTATTAAAGCATAAAAATCACAATTTTATTTTATAAGGCTAATAAGCACCCAAACTACCTCTAATGTTGGGCTTAGGGGCAAAAAGCCCAAAAATCCTTTCTTCTCTCCCTATTCTCGGCCCAAGCCCAAGGAAAAAGGGAGAGTTGACCTTGGGTTGCCACCTCACTTTTATATGTTGGGTTTCCATGCACATAACTCATGTTTCCAAGCAAGCATCATATCAAGGTCATTTCTTCTTCTCTTCTCTCTCACTCTCGGCCATACACACACACACAAACTCACAAAAATCTCTCAACTCTCTCAAGAACTCTCCTTCCTTCCCCATCCAAAATCTCGAAAATTAGGAAGCATTCAAGGAGGTTCTTCCACAAAATTCTTCATCTAAGGTAAGAGTTGCTTGAATCTATGAACTAAATTCTTTGTTTTATCAAAATCCTTTCCTAATCTATGCAAAAACCGTGATCTTGCACCCTAGAACCATCTCAAACTCGAGATCTACCAAGGAAGGGAGCTAAGGCCAAAAACACTTCATTTTCCTTCCATTTTCTTTGCAAAACCGAGCCCCCACACCCAAGGTGAGCTTCATACCCCCTATTTTCTGTTTTTATGAGTTTTGTGGGGGGAGGAATACAAGTGAAAGTGTAGATCTATATGTGTTTGTATGCCTTGTATGATTTCCATGCTTATATGTATGCTTTTATGTGTTTTAATGTTGGATCTAGCCATAAAACCCCTCAAAACCGAGATATAACTTATATTATATGATTTTAGCATGAAATGTATTTCTACATACAAAGTGTTTCAAGAAAGATAGCTAAATGGTTTAGTAACAATTTTCTTTAAGCTAAAAACACAAATTTTGGGCCAAAAATGTGAAAAATACAAAATTAAGGTCCCAAATTGACATTTCACAGATTCTGATGGATGAAGTGTGCCAAAACAGTTTCCCTAAAACTATTTCTGGAATTATACTCAATTAGAGGATTAAAAACATGAATTTCAAGCTTAATGGGCTAAAAATGAAAATTTCGGCCCAATGAGGCCCATTATGCGAATTTTTCTGTTTTGGAGGGTCAAAACTGTGATTTTCTGTAAAACAGTGGACTATAAGTGTTCCAAATCCTTTTCAAAGGTTTAAAATGCTTTTTACATTAAAAAGGACCAAAGTTGCAAAAAATTTCCAATTTGGGCCAAAATTGTCAAAGTTGTGAAAAGAAGGGATTAAAACCGAGAAAACTGCATTTTCAGGGACTTAAACTGTTTTCTATGAAAAATATGCTGAAAAATATTAATTTCAATAATTTTTGGTGTTAAAATGTCAAGAAAATTAGTTCAAGGACCAAACCGGGAAGTATTTAATAAAAGGGTTGAAAATGTAAATTTTACAAACAATGAGGGGCTGAAAAACAGAAATATTTCAAGGCTAATTCAATATGTACAATTTGATCAAATAATGGCACCGCGGCCATCGACGAAATACAATACATTACAATACCAAAAGTCGTTGTTAAACGAATTGGCTCGGTCTCGAGCCAATAGAAATCTACAACTACTAACACTACGACACTACGATTCATACAAGTAACGTTTGGTAATACATATACATACGAGTGTGCACAGACGTCTACGCACCATCTTTGGGCCCCACAAGTGTAAAATCTTGTTCGTTGAGCCTAGCTAGCCCAATGACCTGATCTTAAGGCCCGAAGACATTTTTTTTTACGGAGTGTTGGGTTTTACCGATCCGACACAACGTAAATAGACTTTCAATGGCTTGTATACCACCGGTCCCCAAGGGTCCTTTGGTATTGCTAGTAAAGTCTACATTTCATGCGAGGCGGGTCGGGGACCCCTCGTACATTTTTATCCCCAACCGGTTAATGGAGTTACCGGGGTCTTCGTGACCTCTTTCTCTTCGGATGTGGGACTACACCTAGTCAGGGCGATTGGATAACGCGATTAGTACTGACGACGCCTTCGGGGTCGTTAGTATAACTATAAACTGGGCGTTTGTGTAACGCGGGTTTGTAGTAAATAATCCTGCTCGAGAACCTTCCAACGTCGCCTGGGACTGACACTATACGCTATGCAATGGTTTCAATGTAACTTCATGTAATTCAAGGAACTAGGAGAACATCGGGTTTTCCTAGGGTTTTCAATACATACAGATTTGAAATGCATACATCTTCAATGAACATTTTTTTACAAGTATAGAAACAAACAAGCATACCTATGGATCTTCACAAACGTTTTCAAAAGCTTTTCTTTTCAGAAAATATCGGATTTTCTGGTGGTTTTTCAAACAATACAAACATTCGATTTCAAACACTACTTATGAACTCACCAACATTTCATATGTTGACGTTTTTCAAAATACTTGTATTCTCAGGGAACCAGTGAATCAAGGGAAACCATATTCAGTGACGGTTGCAGTTTATTTATGTATGAATCAAACAATTTAATTTTTGGGAATGTAATGTTTAAACAATGTATGACATGTAAACGCTTCTGGTTGTACTATGTTAATGAATGGTGACGAATGTTGTTATGTTTCATATATATTCAATGTTATGGTATTCAATTGAGTCACGACAGCCCCCGGACGTTTCCGCCGTCTGGTTCGGGGGTGTGACACCAATGCACCAACAACGTTCATGGATCTCATGAACCGAGTATGCAGACCGATGTTGGATCGATCGGTGATTGTGTTCATCGACGATATTCTAGTGTATTCGAGATCCAGAGAGTAGCATGAGGAGCATCTGAGGGAGATCCTTGGAGTGTTGAGATCGGAGAGGCTTTATGCCAAATTCTCCAAGTGTGATTTCTGGTTACGAGAGGTCTAGTTCTTGGGGCATCTCGTTAATCAGAATGGGATATAGGTCGATCCGGCCAAGATTCAGGTTGTTATGAGTTGGGCGGCGCCGAGATCCCCCCACCGAAATCAGGTGTTTTCTAAGCTTGACCGGCTATTATCGGAGATTTATCAGGGATTTCTCTAAGATTTCCGTTCCCCTCACCAGATTCACCCGGAAGGGCGTAGCTTTTGCTTGGGGTCCAGAGTAGCAGACCTCGTTTGAGTCGCTTCGCCAGAGATTATGTGAAGTCCTGGTGTTAGCCCTTCTAGAGGGAATGGAGGATTTTGTGGTGTACTGTTACGCGTGAACATCATGGATAGGTGCGGTGGTTATGCATAGAGGGCACGTGATAGCATACGCATCGAGGCAGCTAAAGCCTCATGAGATGAGGTATCCCACCCACGATCTAGAGTTGGGGGCAGTAGTGTTCACCCTCAAGATATGGTGCCATTATTTGTATGGGGTTCGGTGTACCATATACACGGACCACAAGAGTTTGAAGTATCTGATGGATCAGCCCAAACTGAAAATGCGCCATAGGAGATGGTTGGATGTGGTAAAGGATTATGACTGTGAGATTTTGTACCACCCGGGCAAGGCTAATGTGGTAGCCGATGCTTTGAGCTGCAGGACGGAGAATGACCCGATTCGATATATATGTATGAGGATGATGGTGATGACTCCGGTGTTGGATACTATTCGAGAGGCCCAAGCAGAGGCTATGAGACCAGAGAACCGCAAGAGAGAGCGGGTGATTGGGCATGTATCCAAGTTTGTTACCAATAGTCGAGGGCTTATGACCTTTCGAGGTCGGGTTTGGGTGCCTTATGCGGGCAGAGCACGTAGCATACTGATGGAGGAGGCGCATAGATCGAGATTCTCGATCCATCACGGGGCCACTAAGATGTATTTGGACCTGAAGAGAGATTATTGGTGGCCCTGTATGAAGAGGGATGTTGCGTGGGTAGAAGAGAGGCGCTTGACCTGTCGCCGGGTTAAGGCTGACCATCAGCGTCCGCATGGCAAGTTGCAGCCGCTAGAGGTTCCCCAGTGGAAGTGGGAACATATTTCTATGGATTTCATAACCAAATTACCGAGGACCGCGAGGGGTGTTGATGCAATTTGGGTGATTGTGGACGGTTGATGAAGAGTGCTCACTTCCTTGCTATCAGTGAGAGCTCTTCCGCAGAGAGGTTAGCAGAGATGTATGTGAGAGAGGTGGTGTCGCGACATGGAGTGCCGATCTCGATTGTGTCAGACCGAGATGTACGTTTCACTTCCAGGTTCTGGAAGAAGTTCCATGAGAAGTTGGGTACGAGATTGCACTTTAGTACTGCTTACCACCCACAGACGGATGGACAGAGTGAGCGGACGATTCAGACGCTCGAGGACATGCTTCGAGCATGTGTTATGGACTTCGGTGGAAGTTGGGACACATACCTACCTTTGGCTGAGTTTTCTTACAACAACAACCACCATTTGAGTATTGGTATGCCTCCCTTTGAGCTTTTATATGGGAGGAACTGTTGGAACCCCATCTGTTGGGGAGAGGTAGGGCAACGAGTGATGGGTAGCACTGAGATAGTGCTTAAGACAACTAAGCAGATTCAGCAGGTCAGACAGAGGTTACTTACGACACATATTCGTCAGAAGAGTTATGCGGATAGACGACGATCCGAGCTTGAGTTTTAGGTTGGAGACTTTGTACTCTTGAAGGTATCTCCTTGGAAAGGAGTGATCCGGTTCAGGAAGAGGGGAAAACTGGGGCCCTGATACATTTGTCCTTTCAAGGTGATTGCTAGAGTGGTCAAGGTAGCATACCGTTTAGAGCTACCTGAGGAGTTGAGTCAGATCCATGATACCTTCCACGTATCCCAGTTGAGGAAGTGTATAGCCGATGAGACGACTATAGTGCCGTCAGAGGATATTCAGGTGGACGCCAGCCTGAACTACATTGAGAGGCCGATTGCGATTTTGGATCGGAAGATCAAGGTTATGAGGAACAAAGAGGTGCCCCTGGTTCAGGGCCAGTGGCAACATCGGAGAGGGCCTGAGCTGACTTGGGAGCCGGAGACAGAGATACGGGAGCAGCATCCAGAGCTGTTTGTAGAGTGAGACTTCGAGGGCGAAGTCGGATTCTAGTGGGGGAGAATTGTAACATCCGGATTTCCAAGTATCATAATTTAAGTATTTATTTTTGAGTTAAGAAGAGGGAATCAACGAGTTGACGCCTAAACTCGTCGAGTAGGAATGCGAATGATGACTCGGATTAATGAATGGACTCGACGAGTCAGCAAGTCGACTCGACGAGTCCGTGCTGTGGACAGAAACCCTAAATCTTTGGGCTTGGGCCCTATTTAAGGGTCCTTATGGCCTTCATTTGCGGCCACATGCCCTTGTGAAACCCTAAACGAGCCAGAGAGCATAGAGAGTGAGGGAAGGATCTAATTTCATCAGCATTTGTGCATCCTTGCAAGAAGGAAGGAAGGGATTCAAGCTAGGCTAATTGGGGAGATCAGATCTTCTATCACCTCATCAAGTATTGTTGTTTGAGGTATGAATCCATGCCTATTTTCGTGTATATAGTGGATCTCATGAATCTAGGGTTTTCTTGCCCCTTTTTAGTTGAGTTATGGAGTATGTGGTGTCCCTTTGAGGCATAGACATTAGATATGGACCTTGAGAGGTCCATGGAGTCCCAAGAACCTAGCTTTATGCAGTCGCATAAGAGTATTGAGCCTAAGACATCATTATAAGGGATATTTTATCAAATAGAGCTAGATGTGTGATGCATGGACATAAAGATCGAACCTTTACGTGACTTTTGAGTGATAGGAGGCCAGATCTATAATTTAGAGGTTCAGATCTGACCTCATAAGGTCAAATGAGTACTGTCATGGAGGAAACTCGCCGAGTCCATGAGTGGACTCGACGAGTCGGATCGGGTTGCCCCGTGATTCGTGACCAGTGGTAACCCGTCGAGTGAAAGGTTAACTTGACGAGTTGAGTGAGGCCTTAGGAGGATTCATAGGACATGCATGAACTCACCGAGTCACCCGAGTGCACTCGACGAGTCTGGTCATAGTTGGACCGTTGACTGGAGTTGATTTCCGTTGACCTTAGGGTTTTGGTCAAACTGATTCAAGAGAGGTCATGGAAGGGTAGAATGGTCTTCTACCCTTTCTTAAGAGATGAGAACATAAAGAGAGTATTGATTAAAGATATTATCATTTTGATAGGAGGAGGCTAGATCGGGGATATCGAGAACGAGAGTATACTAGACATCATTCGAGGTGAGTCTTCTTACTTTACTTTACCTTGAATGGTAATTATGTGTGACCGGAAGGTCTTATGTGCTATGATGAATATGTGATATATGTTTCCATGTGATATGTATATGTTATGTATGTTATGAGTAGAATGGTATGGACCGGAAGGTCAACATGGTATGGACCGGAAGGTCAGCAGTGGATGGACCGGAAAGTCGATATGGTATGGACCGGAAGGTCTACTCAGATTGTGGGACCGGAAGGCCCCTGGGACACATTGACCGGAAGGTCTCATAGAACTATAGCCTTGAGTGGCTTATGTGTTGTATGTAGTATTTTCGGAAACTCACTAAGCATTTATGCTTACCGTGTTATGTGATATGTGTTTCAGGTACTAGCGAGGATCGCGGGAAGGCGCCGACATGATTAGTACACACTGATAGAGGATTTTTGTAGTTGAGATTCTGGGATATGTTCTACTGTAATAACTTTTGATACACTTGTGTTTTGAAATGATATTTATGAGATATTGATGGGATTAAAACAACTTTTAATCTAAGAAGATCGATTAGATCATGAACAAGTATATGAATATGAAACAATTAAAAACGCAATAATAAGAACAAACAGCTTGAATCAAACGTGTCGAATGATTAAATAAAATCCTTAGAAGAGCTCGATTAAGAACATCAACTGTAAAGGATTAGAAGATTACAAGAATGATTACAGAAAAATATAATACTCTCGATCAATCGCTGTATCAATCACCTCTAAAATCTTAACCTAATATGCATGCAAGCATTTAACTTATATACAATACATAAAAGGCTCTCGGTTGGACAGGCCCAAACCAGAGAATAAAAGGCTAATCTAACGAGCCCAAAAGACGCAACATCAAAACTCTTTTCAGCCCAACAATCTCCCCCTTTGCGTCAATTTGGAGCGAGACTTTCACTTCCTACTTGGGCCGGCGACTGAAGCTGGTACCTTCTTCTTCACGGTACTAAACAGACACTTGGTTATGGAAAGGATGGTCTGTCTAAACCGGATGTACCAATTGATCATATCATTGAAGTATTTGATATCATCAGCCGAATTGTCTTTACACTGCTTGATGATGAATAAGATGTGCTCCAAGCAAGTTGTAGTGTAAAGATGTTTGTCAGCTAAAGCGAAGAGACATTTCTGTCCTTCGGCTCTAGTGAACATCACAGAGTTTCGCCTCGAATCTATCTTGCCCATTAGCATTTGATTCAGATCACTGGCCGATCCCACAGTCTTGACTTTCGGTTTCTTCTTAAAAACTGTGGCAACCTCCTGATCCATTAGGGCCACCTCCATGATGTAGCATGCCAACATCCTTTTGACATGGTCTAAGATGGGACCATATTCGGCTTCGTTTGTCAGCAGGATGTTGTACAAGACTATCCAATCATGAGGGTTCAGATTGGGCAGATCCGCCAGAGAGATCATGTGGGCAGTTCTTGCAGATCCTCGGATAAGCTTGAACTTGACGTTTGTAAATCTCCCCACGGCAAAAGGCTTCATCACCCGAACATTGACAATCTTCTGGGCGCTCCATGTAAGGAATTGAGGGTGAGCGGCCTCCAGGTAGAAGTCAATGAGCTCCCTGTCAAGCTCATCGTTCGGATGCGGGACTTCAGAAATGTTAGAGAAGGCGTGGAAGATGAACGCCTTTCGAGTCAGTGGCATATCGAACTGCGAATCAATGGTGTTGTTGCAGTCGAACGATATTACCGGCTCGAGCCATAGTATGCATGGAGTCTCTATGGCCTCTTTTGTCAACCGATCCTTGGTCCAGGCAGGGAAGAGCAACTTTCGGCTCTCAAGGAGATCGTTGGCTTCTTTTTGTTTACGTTTGGCTTCTTCAGCTTCACGTGCCACACGACTGACATCGTCATCAGTATTGCGACTGTTCTTTCTCTTTAACATGTCCGCAATAGTCTCCTTGTCTTCATCTTCATCTTCATCTCCATCCTCTGCTATGTGTTTGCCCTTGTTCTTCACACCCGAACCCGAGGCATGACCAGTTTGGGGTGGTTCGGTTGTGTGAGTAGCGTTGGAGGACGGAGGTGGTTTCGATCCTTTCTTCTCTTCTCCCCCTTGTTTCGGAATGGACACGAAACTCGGAAGGCCTTCAATTTTGCTTAAGAGGGCCATGGCCGGGGAGAGCTTTTCAGCGAGGGTGCGCCTCACCGAATGATTAAGGATGGGGTCGTGTGCTTCCAGGATGTTGGATAGAGCCGCGTGGACATCCGAAACACACGTCTTGATGACTTCCCTCTCGGATCGAAGAGCTTCCAATTGTTGTTCAGAGTTGGAAAGCTGCGTGCTCTTGACCTTTAGGGCAGTTGTTTTACTTGCCAGAACGTCCATCAGAGAGTTCTCTGCCGCAAGATCCTCTTGTAGTTTTGCCAGACGGGCATCGATGGAGGCACAGAGTGCCGAGTTGTCGTCGCTGAGGTTTTGGCGGAGGGTAGCGAACGAAGTCAACTCCGTCGAGACGAACTTGGCCAATTGTTGAACAATCGGTTCAAGAATCGTCTTTGTGGCATTGGCGCTTTCCTGCAGAGACTTTAGCAGGTCCGAAGCGTCGGAGAATAGTTTATCGACTTTTTCGGTCGCTGCCTCACAGGCTCGGGTGGAGGCGTCTATCGCAGCAGTTGCTGAGGCTACTGAGTCATGTTGAGCCCTGGAGAAGGCATCAACGATCCTCTGAAGGGCAGCTTCAGATAAGGTGGACTGCTGGTTTGAAGAGGAGGCGAGAAGTTGATCAACCTTCTCGTTAAGATCGCGGAGATGCTTCTTTGTCACTGGAGCATCATCCTCCTCATCACTCTGAACTTGAAACGGACTATAGTAGACCGAATCAAAGTTCATGTGATCACCACCAAGGAATTGATCATCGCCATCGGAGGCGTCTTCTGGAGATTGAGGTGGTGGTGAAGCTGGGGGTGTTATGGGTTTAGTTGGTTCAGGTTGAGTAGGTGGGGGGTTAGTTTCGGGTGGTGGTTGTGTATGGGTTTCGGTTTGTGGAGGTTCGGTTACAGGAGGGGTTTCGGTTACAGGTGGTGTTTCGGTTGAGGTGGTGAATATGGGTGGAGGTATAGGGAATGAGGTTGGTGGTATAGTAGGGGTTATGGTGGGAATGGAAATAGGTATTGTGGGTGGAGGGGAAGGAACTGGGGATTGGTGAAGTTCCATCTCCGGGGTTGGGGACCGAGGGGGTGTGTTGCCTCGTAGAGGAGAGACATCGCCTTGTGATCCCTCAGCGTCCGAACTCTCAACTTCGGATTCACTTGATGAGGAGGATAGGATTAGCTTTCGCTTTTGTTGGGTCTTCCTCCTTTTCGGTTGTGGTGACGAAGCAGCCTTCGGTTGTTTGTGCTTCTTGGGAGAAGGTTTTGGGGCTTTGGATGGTTTCTTCCCCTTGTCTGCCTTTTTACCCCTGGCCACCGGTTTGTCGGCATCATGAATTGATCGCAGCATGTCCGGTGTCAGGTCCCTCGGACCAGATGGCCCTAACTCCTTGATCGCCTTGATCATACTGCTGTCTGATGGCACACTACCATACATCGACTCCGGGATAGAGCCAATGAAGGAGAATTTCGATGCATCGGATACGATGATCTTCTTGGTATGGAAGGTACCAACAGAAGACATCGGGGCACCGTCAGCAGTTGGGACCTCAAACCTGTCCATGGCCCATCTTGTGATCAAGATCCAGAACCGGGCCAGCGACACTTCAGAGTGGCGAGAAGTGGAAGAAAGGCTCTGAATCAGTTGTTGCCAAAGGACAAAACCATAATCGAGGTTGATCCCGTTGTACACCCCGTACATGATTGACAGGAAAAGACGACTGGCTCCGTCCGATCCTGAGCTCCTCTCAGACAATCCCTTGAAGAGAACTGTAAATAGCCCATTCCATAGGGGCGGTAGGCATGACTTCTTGAACCTGGCGACGGAGGTAAGAACTTCCGTGTAGCCCATATTGTAGAACATGTTGTAGAGCATACCAACCGGAATCGTCTCCGGGTGAACACGCGATGGGTCAGCAGCAAACCCAAGCATGGTGCAGAAGCGGGGACGAGAAATCGACGTTTTGTGTTCCGCCACTTCGAAAAATATCCTGTCGACGCCCTTGTCGTAGTAGGCAGTCGCATAGACTTGAGATAGAGCCACCATTGGCACCGTTGCAATTCTGGACAATGCCGGAGCAAGCTGGGAGTACTTGAGGCATTCGATAACCGGCGACATGTAGGGATCATAGGCTAGTGGGTTCAGATCAATCACGAGGCATTGCTGAGGACGGATTGGAAGAATTTGAGAAGTAGCATGGACGGAAGAGGATTCAGCCATTGTTGCAGGTTGGAGAAGAAGATAACCGGGAGAGAGTTTGGAAGTATATTTGCTTTGGAAATTATGGGGCAGTAAAGAGGTAAAAGGTGGTCTGGGTGGGTTTTTATAGTAGGTGATAGGAGAGAGAAAGATCGATTCAAATCTCTTATGGAAATACGGAAGGGTTTTTGAGTGACTGATTGGTGACAGTTGGGACGTGCGATGATCACGTAGGAGAGAAAGTGTCAGATTCCTAGGATCACGCCGCCCAATAAGCGCCGGTTCAGAGAGAGGAACCGTTTCCATTTCCACACGCGCCATTAATGCCAGATGGATGACGCTTCAATACTGCACACGCGTCCAAAAGTGTCAGAAAAAGCGCGGCCGCTTCAAATTCACGCGCCCTCCTTTTTACCGTCGTTTGAATATCTATCCTTTGAACTTCCGCCGCGTCAGCAACTTTTTGTCTTTTTCCCCTTTTTAAGCAGCTGTATTCAATTGAGGACCCACGTGGCTAATTTTTGGCCACAACTTCATTAGTGATCCCTCAGTAATAAACCAGCCTGTAAAATAATTAGTAACGGAATTTTTTGAAAATCTAGGATTTTCGTGCAAAGAGTGTAAAAGATAAGGAAATAAAGCAACTCTTTTTGGGATAATCTGTGATGTCAATTATGACACGAAACTGATGATCCCGGGCACGAATCTCTTCCTTCAAGATCAAGAAAGACCTTAAAGTGTTAGTGTGGAATCCCGTTGAATTACGATCAAACATTTATTAATAAATGTTGAAAGGCTTCTTTTAATAAGGCTAATTAAGGGTGGTTTCGCTTTGATTCAACAATTCAATTCTTGATATAAGAGCGAAAGTGAACAAAGTACTTGTGAGACCGGTGTAGTCTGTTGAACAAGTAGGGTAGAGTTGATTTTTAAGTGACTTGGTTAAGTATAAAATCTCAGAAAAAAAATTATAACAGGATACCATGGGAAGAAATGTTATGGTGTGTAACAATTTCATTGGAATCAAAAAAAATTGAGATTTCATGAAGGTACATTCGTCAATTCATTGGTGAAAACTTGATCAAGTTAATTGGTCACCGTCAATTCATTGGTGTTGAATTTTGGGTTTCACTCAGCTCGTAGTGGCACGAAGCTAAGATCATAAACACAGATGTTGTGTAACCATAAATCTCAGCGGTAGTTTCTGAGAGTCTCAGGGGTTACAGTGATGAAGCGAATGTTATGGAGAAGTGTAATGGGGATAGTGAAAGAAGACATAGTACCTCTGCTGCGAACAAAAGGACCAAGCAGGAGACTCTGAACTCATGTGAGAAAAGAGTGAGGTAGCTCACGATTAGAATAAATGAGTTAGCCTTATTGGGAAGACAAGGTTTGTGTATACCAGGTCATGAAGGCCATTATTCAAAATCTTATGAGGCTTGGGACACATACAGCAGCATGCTTCTAGGGACACTTAAGTAAGTCATCAAATATATCCCCATAAACGAATGAGCACACAAATAAATAAAATATTGTTGTAGTTTTTGAAATGTTTAATAAAAAAAAATTAAAAATAGTAAAAAAATAAAAAAATAAAAAGGTAAGAGTTAAAATAAAAATAAGAATAATAAAAAAAAAAAAACTCTGGAAAGAAAAAAATTGTAAAACCGAACCCGAACGTTCGGTTGGTTTCGGTTGGAAAAAGTTGAAGAACCGAACCCGAACCTTCGGTTGGTTTCGGTTCAGGAAAATTTTGAAAAACCGAACCCGAACCTTCGGTTGGTTTCGGTTCTTGAAAATTTTGAAAAACCGAACCCGAACCTTCTTGAAGTTCCGGTCTTTGAAAATTTTTAAGAAACCAAGGAGTTTAGAGATAAAAAAAACTTGTTACGTAAAGAAAAATAAATTTTGCACAAGAAATATACAACACAGAAAAACTACCTTTGAAGTAATGAGCGAGTCAGATGGTTGAACCGAACCCGAACGTTCGGTTGGTTTTGCTTCTTACGGTTGAGATTGAGAGGTAGTGTGAGGAACTGACTCTGATTCCATCATACCGAGCCCTTGCAATATTTTATTGAATGATGCTTCAGGAAGAGCTTTGGTAAAGACATCAGCCAGTTGATCAGTGGTTCTTACGAAGTGAACTTCGACATTTCCATCTTCCACATGATCTTTGCTGAAGTGATACCTCAGTGCTATGTGTTTGGTTTTAGAGTGTTGCACTGGGTTATGACAGATCCTAATTGCACTTTCAGAGTCACAATATAGTGGGATCTTCTTCATATTGAGTCCATAGTCTCGAAGTTGACTCTGGATCCAAATCACTTGTGATGTGCAGGATGCAGCGGCAATGTATTCCGCTTCAACAGTAGACAGCGACACACATGTTTGTTTCTTGGATTGCCAGCTGACCAACTTCCCATCAAGAAATTGACAGCCACCAGTTGTGCTTTTGCGGTCGAGTCCACATCCTCCAAGGTCAGCATCAGAATAGGCTTGAACGAAAAAGCCTGAATTGGATGGATACCATAGACCTAAGGAGGCGGTTCGCTTGAGATAGCGTAGGATGTTCTTCACTGCCAGCATGTGAGGTTCGCGTGGGTTAGCCTGAAATCGAGCACAATAACACACAGAAAACATGATATCAGGCCTGCTAGCAGTTAGATACATCAATGAGCCTATCATTTGACGATAGAGCGTGATGTCAATAGCCGGTTTATCTAGTGAAGGGGTCAGCTTGGTGCCGAATGCCATTGGGACTTTGACTTTTGAGTCTCCCATCATTCCAAACTTCGCTAGGAGAGTCTTCGTGTAAGCTTCCTGATTGATAAAGATGCCTTCAGGTCCCTGTCTTATGTTTAAACCAAGGAAAAAGTTAATAGGACCCATTGAGCTCATTTCAAACTTAGTCTCCATCAACTTTCTGAATTCAGCTGTTAAGCTGGGATTCGTGGAGCCAAAGATGATGTCATCGACATAAATTTGAACTATCATAAGGTGGTTACCTTCCTTTTTGCGAAAGAAGGTTGGGTCAACCGAACCTTGTTTGAATTTGGACATCTTCAAAAATTTTGTAAGCGTTTCATACCAGGCTCTCGGAGCTTGTTTGAGGCCGTACACAGCTTTATCCAGAATGTAGCAATGATTTGGATACTTTTCGTTCACGAACCCAGGAGGTTGCTCCACATACACAGTTTCTTCAAGTTCTCCATTGAGAAATGCACATTTGACGTCCATTTGGAAAACCTCAAAGTTTTTGTGAGCAGCATAGGCCAGAAATATTCTAACCGATTCTAGCCTAGCTACTGGAGCGAACGTCTCTTCGTAATCTATCCCTTCCTCCTGACAGTATCCCTTGACAACTAGACGAGCCTTGTTCCTTATGACATTACCTTCCTTGTCCATTTTGTTTCTAAAAACCCATTTAAGACCAACAACCGAAGCATCTGGAGGAGTTGGAATGAGGCGCCAGACTTTGTTCCTTTCAAACTCGTTCAGTTCGTCTTGCATCGCTTGAACCCAATCAGAGTGATCGAGGGCAGTGTTCACTGTCTTCGGTTCAACTTTTGATACGAATGAGTTAAACATACAAAACTCAACCTTTGAGAATAAGGATGTCTGTTTTGCCTTCAGTTGAGATCGGGTCAGAACCTTTTCAGATACATCACCAACTACTTGGGAGATAGGATGATCTTTAGTCCATTTTGTGAGAGGAGGGTAATTCGGATCGAAGGTTGGATCTAGTTCAGCATTGATCATCTCTTCGGGCTCAGATTGGCTATCGTCATCAAGCGTCATATCATCATGCTCCCCCTCAATTGATGAGTCTTGAGAAACATGAGTTTCAGGCATTGAAGCACCTTCGTTTGGAGGGGCACCTTCGGTTGGAGAAGTACCTTCGGGTGAGGTTGTAGAGCTTTGCTCCCCCTCAATATGAGAACTTGGCTCCCCCTCGACTGAAGCATTGTTGGTTGGAGAGTCATCAGTGGGCGATTCTCCTTCATGTATTCTTCTTGCAGCTTCTTCGACAATCTTCTTCATATGATCTATCTTGTTGTCAGCTGCACCTGCTTCGGAGAGAGAAGCTTTTTCCGGTTCGTCAAAGAGATCCAGAAAGTTCTCGTACATATTGGCGATTGAGACTGTGACTTGACCAGTTTGAGGAAAGATTTCCCTGGCAGTGTCATCTATGGCCTGTAGCTTCTTGACATAGCTATCGTCGAAGGTCACATAGTATGTCTCTTCAATCCTTCTTGATCGTTTGTTTAGGACCCTGTACGCCTTTGAAGTGAGTGAGTAACCCAGAAAGATTCCCTCATCAGCCTTGACATCAAACTTGTTGCGGTGTTCTTTAGAGTTAAAGATGAAACACCTTGAGCCAAACACGTGGAAAAATTTCACGTTGGGTTTTCTGTTATTTATTATCTCATATGGTGTGAGCGTGAATCGCTTGTTGAGATAGGACTTGTTTTGTGTATAACACGCAGCAGAAATAGCGTCAGCCCAAAAATAAAGAGGTAAGGAAGCGAAACTTAACATAGTTCGGGCAGCTTCACACAACGATCGGTTTCGTCTTTCGACTATTCCGTTCTGCTGTGGTGTGTAGGGAGCTGAGAAATTATGACTGATTCCCTTTTCTGCAAGAAACTCTTCAAACTCTTTGTTTTTGAATTCGAGACCATTGTCGCTCCTTATGTTGCGAACGACCTTCTTGAGCTGGACTTCAATTTGCTTGATAAACACTTTCAGCTTTTGAGTCGCTTCAGATTTGAGCTTTAGAAAGAACACCCATGTAAATCGAGAGAAGTCATCAACGATAACAAGAATGTACTTGCTACCACCGATGCTTTCAATTGATGAAGGACCACACAAATCGATATGAAGCAATTCGAGTGGTTCAACAACTTTTGTGTTAATTATGGATGGGTGACTTTGACGACTCTGCTTTCCCATTTCGCATGCATCACACAAATGCTCTCTGTCAAACTTGAGCAATGGAAGACCCCTAACATGACCTCCAGTGACAAGTCGGTTGATATCTTTGAAATTGAGATGAGAGAGTCTTCGGTGCCACAACCAGCTTTCGTCGGATTGAGCTTTAGATAGCAGACATATAGCTGGGTTTCCTTTGATGGGTTTCATGTTCAGAGGAAACATTTCACCCTTTCGCTCTGACTTCAGAATCACTTTCTTTGTCTTTTTCTCTATGATTTCAGAACCTTCATCATCGAATGAAACTTTGAGACCAGTACCTCCAACAAGCTGAGATACACTGATGAGGTTGTGTTGAAGTCCTTCCACATAGGCCACCTTTCTTATGGTAAAATCACCATTCGTTATCATCCCATATCCCTTTATGGTCCCGAAAGAGTTATTTCCAAACTTAACGTTGCCACCATTTGCAAGGGATCTGTATTCCCTAAGCTCCTCTTTCCTCCCTGTCATGTGACGCGAGCAGCCACTGTCGATGTACCATTCTTCGTCAAACTGCTCGTCACTTATAACCTGCAAAAAATTAAGCAGATTTAGGAACCCAAAGTTTCTTGGGTCCATGTGAGCTTTTCATGGGAACAGGAATAGTAAGAGAGATGTCAACTAGATATGTTCGTTTTATTAGAGTTGTTTCATCTTTCTTTTTAATGTTAAAGACTTTTATTTTGTGAACATTAGGGATGTTCGTTTTAGACTCAGGTTTGGATTCATCGACCTTTTGCTTTCCCTTCTGTTCAGCTGAAGAATGAGGTTTTCGAGGGCAAGCGGGATTAGTTTTGGAACTAGATGGAGATGAATGAGTGGAAGTAAAAGAACGAGAAGAATTAGGAAGAGAGGATTTGGATTTGGATTGAGATGTCTTCCTTGCTGATGACTCTAGGTGACCCTTTTGCTTTTGATCGTTGGTGGGGTTAACCTTTGAGTCTTGTTCCTTTTTTATTTTGGAGCCGAACCTCTGTGTTCGGTTGGTGTTGTTCTTGGAACCGAACCTTTGGTTTCGGTCGAAGTCCTTTTCAGAACCGAACCTTGGCTTTCGGTTGGTATCTTCTTGTGAACCGAACCTTGGCTTTCGGTTAGTATCTTCTTGCGAACCGAACCTTGGCTTTCGGTTATTATCTTCTTGCGAACCGAACCTTGGCTTTCGGTTAGTGGAACTTTCAGGCTTTCGTACACGATTGTTTTCATACTTCAGATTCTTGTCCTTGTGTGTATAGTATGCGTTCTGGGAGTGCCAGAATTGTTTCCTTTCAGAAAGATTTTTCCTGTATCTTTGGTTCCTCTCTATCTTCTTATCCCTCATCTGCTTAGGTTGATGATGAACGTTCGCTCTTGTTTTTGCTGTAACTTTGACTGATTCCTTTTGAACTTCAGGAGTTTTTCTTTGTGCAGAAGGAACAGATGGAATATCTGAAGAAGATTCAGTTTGCCCTGAGGAAGTGGAAGGAGTATCTGATGAAGTTTTGCTTCGAGCTGTAGGTGTTGAAGGAATGTCTTCTTTTGCTAAACAATCATCCTCTTGAGGAATTTCTTTGGTACCACTTGTACTTGGTTCACTGAAATTATCAGGCTTGTTCAAGGGTTCAGGTATGTACCTCCCTTTCTTCATCCAGGAGGTTCTTTCAGAAAGACCAACGGTTTCGTTTCCATTATCAATAGGAGCTTCCCAGAAATACTCATCACAACCATCAGCATTGTCTTCGTTAACAATGGCTGTGAGTTCAGTTGTTTGATGTTCGGTTACTCCAGTCACCTTGTATACTTGATTTGGAGTGGTCCTGACCTTTTGATACACAACAGCTTTTTCTACTAATTTCGGGGACTTTTGTTGGGACAATCTAGCGAATTCCACAGAATTTTCAGAAATAAGGTTTTTGTGGTTTTCAGTTTCGCTTTTAACAAATTCTGAGCAGTCAACCGTATCCTCCACAGAAATTTCACTCATGTTTTCGTCCTCGTTAAGCTCAGATGAATTTTCAACATCGATTTTGTTTTCTGAACTTACGTTGGCGTTAAGAGAGTCAAATTTTTGCATGGTTTCGGTTCTCAGTTTAAGTCGGTCATTTTCGTCCAAAAGGTTTTTGAGCATGTCCTTGTGGTCTTTGGACTTAATGAAGGACTCAATTTTGTCCAGTCCATACATATAGGTTGGATTGACATCATCAGACGATATCACATTTTCACAATTGTAAGCTTCGGCATCGATTTCATCCTCCTTAAATTCTAGAAAGGGTAAAATCATGCGATGGATCTTTTGACCTATCTCACAGTCCAAGTGAAGTTGAGTAATATTGGAATATAAACGTTTAGCTATTAAACAAAAAACATTTTGTTGTTTTAACAATTTCAAATTGTCTCTCTGCAAATAAATGTTTTCGTCTTTAACTTTAATTAATTCCGACTCTTTTAACTCAATCCACATTCGCCGCTCCTCACTCTTCGACGCCGCCCTGCTTAATTGATCAGTCAGGTTAGAATTGGTGACTCGAGTTTGAGTTAGGCTACTATCTAAATGAGAAATTCTTGTATTGATATTTTTTAGTTCTTTCTCGTAAGAGGATGGTGGTACTTTAAATGAAATAAAAGCAGATTGTACCTTCTTTATCAGTTCATCGAGTTCATTGAACTGCTGGCTGAGTGGTTTAGCCGTAAAGCACATATCCTCCTGCACCTTCGGTCCATTGCTTCCTCCATCGGTGTTGTATCCCCTCATTTGAGACACCTCAGTCACCATGAAGCATTTTCCACCACTGCTTTCCTCCTTAGCCACATATGCCTTTCCATGAGTAGGCTTTCTCACTTCTTCGTCTTCTGAGTCAGTAGACCAAACTTCAGTGCTACCGAACTCATCGTTATTGACCGAACCCTGCACAATAAGAGCATTAATAGAAGGGTTAGCTGTAGACTTCTTCTTTCTTAACTCATCCAATCTCTTCTGCAGCACAGCTTCCTCATCATTTCCATTGTCCTTTTCAGCCATCTTCTTAAGAACACAGTCCTTAGCGTAGTGGTTCTTGCCACCACAATAGAAACAGCTTACTCCGGAATCGCCATCTGCTTTCGGTTCCTTTTTGGGCTCCTCAGCTTTCGGTTCATTGTTTGCTTTTTCTGAGCTATAACTCCCCTGCCAGTTTTGGTTTTTGTTGCTGGGGAATCTCTTCTTTATGAACCTCTTAGGATTGGATACCATCATGGCATAATCCTCAGTTGAGAGGTCATATTCATCCAAGTTGAGCTCTTCATCCTCCACCACAGCTTTACTTTTAGATAGGAGGGCCAACGAACCAAGACTAGAGACAACATTCTTCTCTTGAACCACATTCTTCTCTTGGGACTTTAGAATACCTACCAGTTTTGCCAAAGAATATGATTTAAACTGTTCATGGGCTTTGACTGTGGAAACAACTGCTCTCCATTCAGATCGCAGTCCATTCAAGAAAGTAACCTTTTGTTCGATAAGCTTCCTTTCAATGTCGTGTTTGATCATCTTGCTGAGAAGATGATTGAAGCGATCAAACGTCTAGGTCACAGTTTCTTCGGCCCCTTGCCTGAATTCACCAAATTCAGATAGAAGTAAGGTTTGGATGGAATGTTCAAGATCTTCGTCTGTGGAATACAGTTCGCGAAGTCTATCCCACACTTCCTTTTCCGTAGTGCATGAGCTGACCAGCCTGAATGTGTCGGACTGAAGGGCGAATCTGATCAACCTAAGTGCCTTAATATTGCACTGGAGTTTGTCTTTTTCATCTTGCGCGATATTCGTCACGTCCTTGAGCAGATCATTGTACTCTTTTTGCGTCTTAATGATTCTGGAGGACGTAGAATGAGAAAACGGTCCACTGATGATGGCTTCCCATATGAGATAACCATTGTCCTCCGATCCAATCACATAATCTTCGAAATGATGCGCCCATACTTCATAGTCATGGGTGTACAAGATTGGAATCTTTGTCGTCGAACCGATGCTGTTGGAAATATTAATAGGGTTTGATTGCGTTGCGTCCATGATGATCGTAAAAACCTGTTCAAAGATCAGACTTGTAATAAAGCTGATTAGGGCAAAACAATAAATACTAAGATACGTCAATTAAGATGACGGCTCAATAAATATCGATGATTGCGGAAAACCCTAATGGAAATCTTTTTCACAGAAAAGATGTGTATCGATTACACAGCCTCCTGCTCTGATACCAATTGATGGGATTAAAACAACTTTTAATCTAAGAAGATCGATTAGATCATGAACAAGTATATGAATATGAAACAGTTAAAAACGCAATAATAAGAACAAATAGCTTGAATCAAACGTGTCGAATGATTAAATAAAATCCTTAGAAGAGCTCGATTAAGAACATCAACTGTAAAGGATTAGAAGATTACAAGAATGATTACAGAAAAATATAATACTCTCGATCAATCGCTGTATCAATCACCTCTAAAATCTTAACCTAATATGCATGCAAGCATTTAACTTATATACAATACATAAAAGGCTCTCGGTTGGACAGGCCCAAACCGGAGAATAAAAGGCTAATCTAACGAGCCCAAAAGACGCAACATCAAAACTCTTTTCAGCTCAACAGATATGTTATGGTTGAAATATGAAAGAAAAATTGCTTTAAATTTTTACGTCGTTATAGCAAATTTATCCACCATCCCTTGATCAATTGATCCGAAGATGATATCATCCACGTATATTTGTACAAGCATAAGGTGATTACCGTTTGCTTTTCTAAATAAATTGGGGTCAATTACTCATCTTTTATAACTGGATGAGACAAGAAATTCTGATAGAGTCTTATACCACGCTCTTGGTGCTTGCTTTAGACCATAAACTGCTTTCTCAAGATTGTAACCGTGATCTGGGAATTCATTACTTTCGAAGCCCGAAGGTTGTTGAAGATAAACCTCTTCTTTCAATTCACCATTCAGGAAGGCACTCTTTACATCCATTTGATGTACTATGATGTTCTTGTGAGCAGCATATGCTAAGAAGATGCGCATGGTCTCCATCCTGGCTACAGGGCATGTGTTTCATCATAATCAATACCTTCAAGTTGACTATACCCCTTAGTGACTAGTCTCACTTTGTTTCTGACGACCACACCGGATTCATCTAATTTATTCTTGTACACCCATCTTGTTCCAACAATAGTGTGACCTTTTGGCTTCAGAATGAGTTGCCACACTTTGTTTCTTTCAAATTCTGCCAGTTCCTCTTGCACTGCGGATATCCAGTCCGGCTCCATTAAGGCTTCTTTGATGGTTTTGGGTTTGACCGAGGACATAAACGCTGCTAGTGACAGTGATTCGTTAAATCTTTAGAGGGACGAGTTTGAATACATGCAGATGGATTTCTGATGATTTGACCCGGTGGGTGGACCTTTGTCCATACACGTAGACGGGGTTCAATATCAGAAGACTATGTGGTTGGAGATGGTAGTTCCCCTGGACTTGAGAGCATCCCGCAAAATTTCCTTGGACTAAGGAAGCTTGATCAGCATTTGTTTGAGGAGTTGAGTGAGGTTCCCCTGGATCGCGGATGGGAGTTCCCCTTGAATCTGATATGGTTCCCCCTGGATTGTTGAGAGAGTTATAATCCTTGGATCGGTTCTAGTGTCAATGTTTTCTATATCTTCATCATCTGAATTTGAGGAAATAGTTGATGGGAGAGTGACTCTGCGAGTAGGGACTGGAGCTACTTCCTCAATTACTGGAACCTCGATGGTTTTCATCTGATCCGGAGTTGAACTTTCCTATTCAACCGGCGAGTTGAAGTATTGAGTGACCTGTCATCAGATAGAGTTGTTGGATATAGTGTCTAAGTCCATAACTTTATTTGGTATGTACTTGACCCAACCCGTCATGGTCCATTTGGGTTGCATGGCATTGCAAATCTTGGATAGACTAAATGAGAGAATATGGCACTTATGATTATTAATATATTATAAGTTCTAATATATTCATAATAGTATTATTTAATTAGTATTGATCAAGTATTAATCTAGTATTAATTTGGTGATCAAAGTGAGACTAATTAAATATATAAGGGTTGATTATGACATTCATCAATTCTTTTATGGTGGATTAATGATCCATGGTTTATGGGTTATGGATATAACCATTTAGAGCTCCATGGATAGTCCATGGGAGTTACAAACCCATGGGTCATGAGAAATGAAGAGTCATGACAATTATGGGTCTTCTTAATGAAACCCTAATTGTGACACCACTATAAAAGGAACCCTTTGGCTAGCAAAATCGTGACCTAGTGTTACTAGAGAGGGCATAACCGATTTTGAGTGCTAGAAGTATTCTCTCAAGTTATTCCAAGTTTTGTGGTGTTGTGTGAAGCATTTGAGGCACAACATTTGGGGTGCTAGGCTCACAAAGTCTTGAAGGAATCCAAGCAACAACAAGGTATGTATTTCTACTAGTTTTTATGTTTATGTAATCCCCATGCCATGCTAGTTAGGAAATAACCTTGAAAAAGAAATTTGCATGTATATAGTGAAAACATAGATTCAAGGTTATTAGGGTTGCATGTACACTTAGGAAGTGTTAGAATGCTCAAAACCCATCAGTGGTATTAGAGCCTAGGATTGTTTTCTGTATACTTGATGCAAAACTGCTTGAAAATCGAAAATTCTGCATTCTGACGACTGTACTCGCTGAGTCCATGGGGAGGACTCGCCGAGTCCATGAACAAATTCATCCTACTCGCCGAGTAGGATAATGCACTCGCCGAGTAGGATCGAGTTGGGCAGATTTTTCGAGTTTTGTTGTTGGAAATGGATTAGAATCATTATCCCAATCTGTTTTGGACTTGTAAAATCAGTTTTTCAAAAAATGATAATGATTATGTTAACCCATTTTACATGACTTTTAACAATTTCAAAGTATTATATATGTTAATATGATTCTTGAAATTGCTTGACATGAATTTGTGTTCTTATGAGTTTTTAGAAGATCATAGGAATTATGTGTAACCACCATGTGTGTTTAATTCTTGATCTTAATTGTATTGATGGTGTCCATAACTTATCCTCAAGTTATGGATAACCAAAAGTCACTTCTTTTAATTGTGATTAAAGAACTAAAGAGGTTTCATAAAATGAAGAGTCTTCGTTTTTATGAACCATTCAAACTCATAAGTTACAAATTGAAGAGACTTGGAATAGTTTCAATTCTTGCCCTCAAGTTTTGGAATTTGAAAACTCTTACACTCTAATGCTTTAATTCCAAATTAAACCTTAGATTTTTAAAAAGTTTAAAAATCAACACTTATACTATTATTATAATTTTATTATATAGATATGTATAAGAATATGTCGTTCTTACCGTTAGTAGGCCTCATTCACGAAGCCGGTCTATAAGGGGGGTATAAGGTTGTTGCCTATAAAATGGTGACTTAATGGGTGTCTACTCTCACCCACCGTTTCCTTGATCGGTGGAGGGTCGTTAGCCGAACGGGTAGGATTCGACTTTAAATACTCGTTAAAAGTATAATGAATTATAAAGTAACTATACGTTATAAATTCCCAATCTTAGTTACTTTAGGAAAATGTGAAATTGGTGCTAGCCCATAAAATTACACTTTGTACCTTACCAAGTCGTTAGTGGAGCGTGTGTGGTTAACCGGCACACTAACATGGACTAGTAAGAGTGGCAAAGGGTAACTTGACTTTATTATAGATCGGTGGAGCGTGTGTGGTTAACCGGCACATCGATTAGGTAATATTGTTAAGGGTACCAAGTCAATTTGTATGGTTATTCACACCTTGTTTGTGATCCTCGGCATCCCAGTCACAAACTTGAGAGGGCACAATCGAGATTCAAACATGCCATTGAAAAGTTCAATGTATCTCAAAAGATCTAGGAGTTTCAAAACCAATAAAACCTAATAATAAAATATTTCGTTCTTATGGTGGAAATTGGTAAATCGTCATTTACCTACCTTTAACTATTTTATAATTTGGATTACGGCATCCCTCTTCCAGTTATAAATAGGTTATTGGGTCCTAGCCTTAATATTTCATATTGGGTGTTATATTAAGGAGTTTAAATCAACTAACTTGAATTTCTCCCATTATAGATGTCTAGTTTAGACAGCTATGGTCTTCCCAAATCTTTAGTAAGAAGCTTTCTAATGAAGATGATATCCTGAATGGCAATCAAGGTGAAAGATCAATCCCTTTGTTGTGCATTAGTGGGACTGAAAATCATACTTCACTTCCTTCACCTACTCCAATAAATCTCCCTATCCCACAAGTTTCAATACATGATAAGTTCTAAGTCACTCAATCCCTATTGGCATACAAATTTTATATGTGCTTAGGTCTTGGAGATTAAGTCACATATTGACAAGCCGGGAGAGTCGGGTGTCGAAGTCTCAAGGTAGCTGGCTGTTGGCTTGGTCACTCCCAGATGACAGATCACGACGTGACCCTTAAATGATCTTATCTATTTGCTTGATGATGCTGAATCAGCAATGATTTGGAGCATTGGTAAAGCAAATTAGACTAGAAGATCTACTTCCCAAACCGATTTGGACATTGACAATGGTGACATCGGAAGTCCAGAAAAACTTTCTCTTCCCAATGGAAAAGGATTGGCCATAGTCAACTCGGTTGACCAAATGGTAAAGAGAAAGGCTAAGTCTGTGATAGTCTCGTGTACCGTTTCCAAAGAGTCTAAATGTTTCTGTTGCCAAAGGAAGGGCATTGATTGCGAAGCTGCCAAATTTACCTAAAAGTCCATAAGGATAGTAAAGTCAAATGTTTGACTCTGCTTTAGGTAAAGTCCATTATCTAACTTTATTAAGTTTCTATTCTGAGATTCTTATTGCATGATGTGACTGGGTCACATATTGATGTTTTAAGAATCAAAGAAGAGTGAAGAAACTTAACGGAAGTATATGCTGATTCTGATCGTGAAGATGGATTTCGATCGCATGGTTCGGTGATTAGAATTTTGAGTTGTTACTTAAGAGTTGAGATATATTGCTTAGGAATAGATAACAACAAGTTTTCTGTATGGATTGTAAGGATAAGTTTTCCGCAAAGTTTTAAAATAAAAGAAAATTGGTTTTGATTTTATTTATTTTAAGTATCCTTACAATGGCTTTTGTGAAAAAGGTTGTTGCTTTTATGTTTCCATTGATAAGCAATATGGGTAAATGGATTAGATTCTTTCATTAGTGGTAGTGTCATAATTTACCAAATAAGCAAAGATTCTCATCACCCAAGTTTCAGTTGGATAGAAACTTGGAATCATGCAAGTTGTATTGTGTGATGAATGAGAATTTTCATCTTTGGTAAATTAAGACTAATTCCTTGTTCACATTCGCATGTGAGTCAAGTGAAGGACTAAAAGATTGGGTACACTTGGTTATGTGCTGATCAAGTCCACCACAAAGGTTGATAAGATTATTCATTATGATTTACTAAGGTTTAGTAAATATGGTTATGCTTACGAGTTTAAGTGTAATTCTGAAACATTGGAAAAGTTTCAATGTATGGCAGAATGAATAAAAAGAATCAAATAAGGCAGAAAGATAAAAGTTTCTCCAATCTGAAGAGATGGGAGAGTACTTGTGTACTTTATTTTATGATTATCTTAGTGATTATGGAACCATGTCACAATTGATCCTCTAAGGACACCTTAATGTGTTTGTTGCCTGAGGAGAGGAATCGTGAATTGTTGAAATGGTTAAATCAAAAGATAATTCGTACTTCGTGCCAAAAATAAATCGTGGAGTTATACTCCAAGATTGTAACTTGAGTGACATAGTCTTTAGAAAGTTCATAACACTTGTCAAATGTAGAGTAAGATGTTTCCTATTCTTGTACATTTGAGATTGGTAAGTTGTGATGTTTTGGATAAAACAAAGACCAACTAAGACCAATAGTGAGAAGTGTTTAACTTGATAAGAATCCGCACTAACTATTGAATATTTGTTTTTTCAAGGAATGGTTCTTAACAAAGAGAATCATATATGTCAAGAGGTCAGTGGGAGTCTTAAAAGATCTTAAGATAGGCTAAAGAACTAATCAAGAGATTTGTTAATCACTAGCCCACGACTTGAGGTTTGTAACCTATCGTGTTGACATATTCTGTGCTCATCCGAGTTAAGGTTGGCCTTGCATTGGAGTTTTGAGAGTTCTCGACTGTTTGCATAACAACCTGGAAGCAATGGTAGGCCCTTGTGCTGCCGGGTGGCAAGAAATTAAGATTGCACAAGTTCAGTCCATATGAATTTTGAAGTGTCACTAACCTAGTCTTGTGATTATGGTTTTGACAAAATTCACATGGAAAATAACACATACACCATTAAATCTAAGTGTCATAAGGTTTCTCTTCGATTCATGAAAATGATGGTGAGGAAACTCTTTCACTAAGAAGATTTTAAGTAGATAGCGGTTGTGATATTTGCATTCTCATATAGTTAGTGAAGCGTGTGTGGTTAACTGGCACACTAACTAGTGAGAATTGCAAAAGGTCTAGACAAACATGTGAGCTATCTAAGGAAAGGTGTATGTTTTTAATAAAGTCTTATCAAAGCAATCTAGTATCAGAAATATGAACTTTGGTAAGAAAGTCAATAAAGTATTGATTTCTAAAAGTCCAGTTGATTTCTGAGTACATGTCAAAGCTAGTGGGAGCAAGATGATTATGTTAAGTATTGCAATTTAGCAATGTTAATTATAGAAAACAAAAGTTTCAATTTTCTTTGAAAAGTTGTTTGCTATAATTAAGGGAGAGGATTTTATACTTCATTCCAATTCTACCAACTTAGATTGAGTTTTATCAGCTTTAGTCAAGGATATATATGAATGTTATGTTGGAATTGTTCAACATAAGGAATTTCTATATATGTTGCGTTCTCAAAATTCGATTATGATTACGGCATAGCTCTTCATAGTTCGAATTTTGAGAACATGACAAATAAAAATTTTATAGCATGAATCGTGTCCCATATGCTTCGGATATAGGATTGATTGCATGTACTATAATATTCATCCATTCTAAATTTTCCTAATGCTTAGGGCATTGAGAAGGGAAAAGGGATTAGAACTGGATATGACTAAAATGATTAAGCAAAGTTGTCAAGGACAATTTGAGGTTTACCAAAGATTGGTTACTCATGGACAACTGGAAGTATAGAGTTAGGACCATATTGACATATTTTGAAAAGAGGCAACTCTTGTTCAGAAGTGATGGTCAAAATGGTAATATGGAATTGTCTCCATAGGTGGAAGTTATTCTTTGAATCTGTGTAAGATTAAAGAACTTAATGCTAAGAAGGATGTTCGAAGGAATGTACTTTGAATTTGAGACTTCATTTCCATGGAATTGTTTTCCATTGGAATACTTTGTAATGTCTGTTGCCAAGTCTTTGTGACTTCTGTGCATAGTCATTACAAGGGGATCATTGCATATAAGTTTAGAATCTAACAGATTACAGTAAATGTCAAGAGTTTGGTATTCTTGCGTTTACAACAAGGATTGGAATTGTGAAATGAGCATCATTGGAATATTGTCAATTGATCTATTTCACAAAGAGAGGACCACATGTAAACATAGTATGCATACTTGGAGTATGGCATAAATGTTGTTTGGAAAAACATAGTGTGCATGCTTGGAGCATGGCATGACTATTGTTTTAATTCAAGTATTAAGTTGATAAATCGAAACATAAATAATGAGTAATCAATATGGTGCTTAGATAAAAGTTGTTTTATTTACACCCAAGTGTTGGGGCCATATAGGATTAAGTATTATTCTTGTGTTTCAATTTTGCATGTTTTTACTTCCAGAATAATTATGTTATGGTATATATCATATTATTCAAACCATCCACAGTCGGTCAAACTTTGGAAGTAAGTATTGATTCAAGACTTTCATGAATCTGGCTTGTATGATTTGTCTAAAGTGCTTTAGACAATGCAATGGTTGCTACAACATTCATGAGTACTCATAAGGGCTGAGTATTGGATTCAACCCATGCTCACTTGCATCACTTCATGGAATTTATCTCGAGTGATCGTGAGACGGTAATATCATATAAATCTTCAAACCTATAGATATGAGTTGTTGACTACGAGTTGGTTATTCATTGATTGTACGAAAACGCATTGGTAACTCGATGTTATAAAACGTGCCTTTGTGTGTAATTCAACAAGTAGTTAGTACAAGCATATCAGTCGAAGTTTATCTGTTCCTTCTAGAAATAGGAGCGATATCTGGGCCCCTCGATGATTTGGTTTTGACCTATGTACCGGGCCCGGTCAGAACCTAATTGATGTGTTCAATTTAGTTCTATGTCGAAACAAATCGGAGATCGAGAAACAAATGCTGTACAATAAGTAAGACCATGTTCCATGTGTTTGTCCGGCTGATATCATGAGAGCATAGGATTATATGATCACTTATCTTAAATGGCGTTTCATCATCATCTCAGTTCCGAGAGACTTTGAAAGAGCTACGATTGCTAGTCGAATTTTGAAGTCATATTTTCAAATATAGTTATTAGACTTATCCAAGTGGGAGACTGTTGGATATAGTGTCTAAGTCCATAACTTTATCTGGTATGTACTTGACCCAACCCGGCATGGTCCATTTGGGTTGCATGGCATTGCAATACTTGCATAGACTAAATGAGAGAATATGGCACTTATGATTATTAATATATTATAAGTTCTAATATATTCATAATAGTATTATTTAATTAGTATTGATCAAGTATTAATCTAGTAATAATTTGGTGATCAAAGTGAGACTAATTAAATATATAAGGGTTGATTATGACATTCATCAATTCTTTTATGGTGGATTAATGATCCATGGTTTATGGGTTATGGATATAACCATTTATAGCTCCATGGATAGTCCATGGGAGTTACAAACCCATGGGTCATGAGAAATGAAGAGTCATGACAATTATGGGTCTTCTTAATGAAACCCTAATTGTGACACCACTATAAAAGGAACCCTTTGGCTAACAAAATCGTGACCTAGTGTTACTAGAGAGGGCATAACCGATTTTGAGTGCTAGAAGTATTCTCTCAAGTTATTCCAAGTTTTGTGGTGTTGTGTGAAGCATTTGAGGCACAACATTTGGGGTGCTAGGCTCACAAAGTCTTGAAGGAATCTAAGCAACAACAAGGTATGTATTTCTACTAGTTTTTATGTTTATGTAATCCCCATGCCATGCTAGTTAGGAAATAACCTTGAAAAAGAAATTTGCATGTATATAGTGAAAACATAGATTCAAGGTTATTAGGGTTGCATGTACACTTAGGAAGTGTTAGAATGCTCAAAACCCATCAAGAGTAGGACCAAAGACCTCGACATGTTGCTGTTGAGCTTTTGGAGACACAAGAACTTCGGATAGTTGAGCAGTCTCTACAGGGTCGAAAAGATCATCGTAGTTTATTTCAACTAAGTTTAGGAGACCCGAAGAGGGTGGGATATCACTTTCTAGAATGGCTTTAGTTTCTTTTGACCGAGCAGTGTTACGGACGTAATAGTCATCGAATTTGACATCGAAGCTTTTGACTATTAGTCGTGCATCTGATGAGAACCCTATAGGCTACTTTGTTAGTCGAATATCCAAGGAAAATTCCTTCATCTGACTTCGGTGCAAGCTTTTTAAGATGATCTTTGTTGTTGATCGCAAAACATCTACACCTAAAGATATGAAAGAATTTGACATTTGGTTTGTAGTTGTTGAGGCCCTCATAAGGAGTTTTGTTGAGGAGCTTAAAGACAATGCTTCGGTTTTGGATAAAGCATGATATCACCACTGCTTCGGCCCAATAGTAGAGAGGAAGGTTTGCAAAGTTGAGCATATATCTGGCTGCTTCCACCAGAGTTCGGTTTCTTCGCTCTACTACTCCATTCTGCTACAATGTGTAAGGATCAGAGAAGTTGTAACTGATACCTTTTGAAACCAAGAAATTGTTCAGAAGATGGTTAGTGAACTCAGTTCCATTATCACTTCGGATGCGGCGTGCTGGTAATTTGATTTGAAGTTCAATCTCTTTGATGAAATTGATCAGAACCTGTGGTGTTTCTGATTTGAGTCTTAGGAAGAAGACCCATGTGAAACGAGTGAAATCATCAACTACAACCAGTATATGTTTCTTGTGATGGAGACTGGCTACGGTAGATGGACCGCAGAGAATAATTTGCTTTGGATTGTTTGCCACACTCACAGGCAGAGCAAAGAGTGTCGTTGCTATACTTTAGAAAGGGGAGACCTCAGAAGAGTTCTCCGATGACAAGGTTTCTGATATATCGGAAGTTCATATGAGCTAGTTTGTGATGCCATAACCAGCTGACCTCGGATACTGCTTTGGATAGAAAGCAATGCTGCGGTTTCCTAATGATTAGAGAGATATCCAAAGGATACATGGTCTCTTCGAACTTGGATTTGATCAGGCAGGTGCTTCTGTCACTTGTCATTATGTAGCAGTGTACGTAAGCAACCTTTTGGATGGAGAAGTTTCCTGTAGTAAGCACACTGTAACCTTAGATTATTCAATTCGCATTGTTACCGAATGTAACATTTCCACCGTTGCATTTCTAACCTTCTGGTCATGTGCAACGAGAAGACACTATCTATTAACCACTCCTCTTCTTGATCCTCCTTGCACATTACCTGAAAACTACACGATTAGTTTGGGCACCCAAACAAGTTTGGAGCCCTGGGCTATAGGTGGGTTTTTCATAGATGCATGAACCGAGGCTACAGGGATAGGTTTTATGTCAATCTTGAGACCTGGACCTTGTTGTTTGGGAATTTTTGGAGTGTTGTGAGATTTTGAAAAGTTATGAGATTGTTTTTGAGAAGTACGAGGTTTCTGACAGGTACAAGTTTTTTGGAAAGTATGAGTTTTTGGTGAAGAGCGAGGTGGGGCTCGATAAGATCCCTTTTGACAATGAAATCTAGATGATAGACTTTTATCATTCATCTGGACATCATGCTTGGTTATCGGTCCAAAGGGTGTGGGATTAGTCTTGTGACCAATCCCAGACTGATACATGACATTGATACCCTTGGGATTTGAAAAAGTAGAGTTTGAAAAGGTGTGAGTACATGCAATTCTCCTCTGAAAAGTTGAGATGGCTGAAAATGTGTTGGAGTGGGAAAAATCCCCTTTCATTTTGGGTCGTCTAAAGAATAGATCAGAAAACCATTGCTTTGAAAAGACTTTACTTGTTTTTGGATTTTTTCAGAAGACTTTGAAAAGGTTTTAGGAGTTGTACAATCCTTTTTGCTTGATTTCTTGACTGTAGTGTTTTTAGAAAAATAGTTCGGGAAAAAAAGTTTTTCCAGACTCTTGGGTTTTGGAATTTTGACTTGCCTTTTGTTTTTCGAAAATATTTCCCGCTTTTTACCACGAGATTGAAGTTCCTATTTGAAGGCCATTTTTTCCTGTGTTTTTGGAGAACCGCAGTCATTGAGATTCAACTTCGGTTTCTTAGAATCTTTAGATTGCTTTTGAACACGAGGAAATCATTCATCTGAACTAGAAAATTCAGGATTCTGGGAACATTGACCATACACGCAGTTTTCTATAGGAAACTCATGTTAGATTGGCTAAATGGTCATTGAACTCTTAACTGCGATCTGCGGTAAGGAAGATTGGACTACGACAGAGTAAGTTTAAGTTAATTTCTTTGTGGGACATTTGATGAGAGGTAATATGTCAGACTGCGGTTCAGGACTACAGTGAGAGGTACTGCGGTTCGATGGCAGAGACGGGAAGCTCATAAGAACTTCGGGTTCTTTCATAAGAATTTCTTCATTGAGAATTGATGAAGTCTTAGAGTCGGGATAAATTGTGCCAAAGATAGGAATTTGATCACTTGAGTGACCCGATGCTCAGAGTTCCATCTCTTTCCATGTAACAATAGTTTTTTTGCTGCAAGTTTGACCCATCCTCATCCGCAGTTACCATCATGCAAATTTTGCCTTTACCCTTGATGTTATTGATATCTTCATCCTCATCTCGGGATGACCACATTTGATGGTCTCTCTTGACTTGGGCTACGTATGCCCTTGCTTTTTCCTTTTCATCCATCTCTTGATCCATTCTAAGGTAGAATGCTATGTCTTTCACTATATTCGCTTTACAATCTTTTGCAAAGTGGTTTTCCTTGTTATACTTGTGACAAATTACAACATCAAATTTGTCTTCTGTTGAGGTACCAGAGTCAGTTGGCTTGACATGCTGCGGTGCCTCTTTGGATTGAGTGTTTTGAGGTTGCGGTGATGGGTGAGGATTTTTGGGATATCGGGATTGGTTATTCTGAGGATTGAAGTTGCGGTTGAAGGGAGGTTTAGTAAATTGTTGATTTTTGGGGAAAGATAAGGGTGGTAGCCTGTTGAATTGTTGGCTAATTAGAGCAATAGCGTTTTTGAATTCCTCTTCATCATCATATTCTGAGTCAGCTTTGTATGACTGAGGAGGGTTGTCATATGATTAAGATTGAGTGTGAGGAGCTGGTGCTACGAGAGCAAGTGGTCCTCCGAAGTCAGCATAGTCTTTGAGTACAATTGATTCTTGTGCTTGTAGTTCACCATAAAGCTTGTAAAGAGATAAAGAATGAATTTTTCTATCTTTTTGGACTATCATCTTAGCCGTAGTCCAATGTCTACCCAAACCATTGAGAAACTGAAGATTTGTCTCATGGTTACTTCGGATGGTGCTAGCATTTGATAAATTTGTGACAATTAGATTGAACATGTTGAAAGAGTCTTCCAGACTTTCACCAGGATGAGCTTTGAAATTGTTGAACTCGTTGAGTGCAGCTGTAAGCTTCTTATCATGAGCTTGCTATGTACCTTTATACAGGTTCTTGAGGACATCCCATATTTCTTTGGCTGACTTGCAATTTATGATGATATCGAAGTTTTCAGGAGCAACTCCACAGGATATCTCATAGAAAACAACAACATATTTTTCCATCTTATCCATATAATCTTTGGTGGGACGATTCATAGATGGTTGACCTCCTCCCAGTCTGGCTTGAGCGTCGTCGGGTTTAACTAGAGTGAGAATAGGAACATGAGATCCTTCTTATACAGATCTCCATACATCTCCTCCAAGTCTTCTTAGATACCTCTCAATTCTTTGAGACCAGTGATGATATTCGTTTGCCACCAGTATTGGAGCTTTATTCGACCCTCTAACACTGTTGGAAACATTGAGAGATAATGCTTATGCCATATTTCCTTGTTTTTTGAAAAGATTTGTTTTTTTTTGTTTTTTGAAGAGATGAGATCTAGTGGTATAGAAGGCCTTTTAAAACCAGAGTTCTTGTTTAAAAAGGAACCAGTTTGGCTCTGATACCAATTGTTGAGTGGAAAACTTGAGTAACACACTTGAACAAACGTTAGAACAAGTAATAATGTGGAATTAAGTTTAACTCAGACAATCATAAAGCTCAACAATAATAAGTTAGAATTAGATAGTTAGATAGTTAGGTGTGGAAATATAAGGAAATATAAATGACAACAAGTATTATATCATGTAAAGTCCAAATAAAGGATCTTACCAGAGATCAATAGAAAACACAATCACACAAAGCAATAATATAAGCGAAAAGAGAATAAACCAAGCTTGCACACGTTTTATATCAAAAAACGTCTGGTACAACTTGATGGAAAGCCGTGAACACTAAGGCATCAACAACTACAAAACGTCTGACTAGCCCTCTATATATAGGGACCACGACCGAGAAGAGTTTATGGTCGTAAGGTGTTTACGGCCGTAAACTCATTACAACCGTATACTAACCAAAAACATGCTACTAACACACTCCCTACTATTACATTGCAAAGCCTAGACCAAACCACTAACTTGAGCCCTTCAATCTCCCCTTGGTTTGGTGCTAGCTTGAAGTTAACCTTTGTTGACCACCATAACGTCTGTTTTCCCCATTGCCCCATTCCACATGCACTTGCTAAGAATCTCAGCAACCATAGTCGTATAAACCTTCACAGCATCTTCAAAAGTATCCTCTGCCACCAAAATCTAATAGTTGCTTAAGTGATGAATATCCCATTTTTGAAATTGTAACAAATCTCTTCAATCATAGAGCCGAATGCATCCATTCTTGAGCTTGATGACCGCATCGGAAGTAATTTCATCAAAAACCTGTGACAACCGTTAATTTCCGGTCAAGTCAAAGTCAACTTAAGTCAACAAGTCAAACCGGTCAACTCAACTAACCCTTGTGTACTAGGGTTTATGTTATGTAATTTCTAAACAACTCTCTATTCTAGTGAGAGATCATAAATCAAAAAGTGCGTACATCTAGATCTCCTTAACCTAAAACTGTGGTACGTGGCGAGCCAAACCGATAAAACAATGTTGCATACTCATCGGGAGTATGCAAGATCCTTAAACAAGGCTTAACGGGGTTTACGGACCCTGCATTGCGAAGCCAGACACTCAAAAAGGTCACAAATGAAACCTCTTTCAATCGTTTTCACTCTATCTCTCTCTTTATTGTCAAATCTCTCTAAGTATGTGAAATCTCTCCCAAATATCTCTTTGTATGAGAAATCTCTCCAAGTATGTCAAATCTCTCCCAAATCTCTCTAAGTATGTGAAATCTCTCCCAAATATCTCTTGTATGAGACATCTCTCCAAGTATGTCAAATCTCTCCCAAATCTCTCTAAGTATGTGAAATCTCTCCCAAATATCTCTTTGTATGAGAAATCTCTCCAAGTATGTCAAATCTCTCCCAAATCTCTCTAAGTATGTGAAATCTCTCCCAAATATCTCTTTGTATGAGAAATCTCTCCAAGAATGTCAAATCTCTCCCAAATCTCTCTAAGTATGTGAAATCTCTCCCAAATATCTCTTTGTATGAGAAATCTCTCCAAGTATGTCAAATCTCTCCCAAATCTCTGTAAGTATGTGAAATCTCTCCCAAATATCTCTTTGTATGAGAAATCTCTCCAAGAATGTCAAATCTCTTCCAAATCTCTCTAAGTATGTGGAATCTCTCTCAAATCTCTCTCAAAATCTCTCTCAACTTTCTATAATCACTCGGGGCATCCCGACCCTCGAATTTGGCGAAAACAGCCCAAAAACGGAAGTTTACGCGAAAAACGGACTTAAGGAGCCGAAACCCCTCTTAGGACCCGAAAGTCCTCTTAGGACCCGAAAACCCTCTTAGGAACCGAACCCTTCTGAGCCGAAGGCTGCTGAACCGAACCCGAAAGGTCCTCTCGGGCCCGAACCTCGCATGCCTCACCCGAACCCGAACCTTCAGTTCATTTCGGGTAAAGGTTCCGTCGGTCTAGTTTGCTTCTGACTTGCTTCGGACCGAGCCTTCGGACTGACCCCTCGCCCTTCGCTTCTTGCTTCTGGTTCGCACCTTTCGCTTCCGACTCGGCACCAGCAAGGACCGAACCTCGGCCTAGGACCGAGAGGTCTCGCTGGGAATGCTTTTCTTCCCGGTTTTTGACTAAATTTGTGTTTTAGGCTCGTTTTTAATTGTTTTAACATGGGATTTTCACCCAAAACTTTATTTTAACATATAAGGACCCATAATTATTAAATTATCACATTTTTAAAGATAAAACCTTATCCAAAAGAGTGGGTGATGTACAAAGGTGGAGTGTTGACTTTCCTTTAAGTTATGACACAAGCAACCACTCCCATACCCATTCCATGTCACTATTCACCACCAGCCCATCCCTAGTCACTTCATGAGTCCTTTCTCATTATTTTCAGCCATTCCCACGTCCTTAGGGCTGGAACATCCACCCTCTCTCCTCACACTTCATTCATTCTCTCATTTTTCCACCAAGAACCACACTCCAAACTCTCTCATCTTTCTCTCTCAAATTCAAGAACTTCAAGGCATACTCCAAGACTTTTCTCCTTCATTTAGTAAGTATCATCATCTTTCTTATGATTATTACACATCCTCCTACTCAAGATCATAGATTGCTTACACAAACATCATCACCTTCTTGCTAGATCTTTGAATCTGCAAGTGATTCTTCAAGTGTTCTTGAGTTGAACACTTCTTCTCTCCATCATCCACCTTCTGAAATCACTCAAGGTGAGTTCATACCCCCTACATTTTCATGTTTTATCAAGTTTTTAGTGAAACAACCCAAAAATACGACCCAAAAATTTCAATTTTTATCATACCAAAAACATGAAACCAAGTATCACATAACAACATCATACGTCGCGTGTTTCAAAACCATGATAAAAAATACTGAGAGAAAGAAAATTGTATCACAATTGTATCCAAACATATCAACTAACGGAATCAACTCCCAGGACAAAAACTGAAGTTGTGGTGTGTGCGATGCCATTATCCCGAGCTCTTCCCTTTGCTTGCGGAAGTACCTGAAACCAAAACTGAAACTGTAAGCACGAAGCTTAGTGAGCTCCCCCCAAACTACCACATACCATACAATACATATAAAGCACATACTGGGCCTTGCCCACTGCATCGGATCGAAGTCCGGAACTAGCTGCATCGGACCGAAATCCGGAACTGACTGCATCGGACCGAAGTCCGGAACTCACTGCATCGGACCGAAGTCCGGAACTGACTGCATCGGACCGAGGTCCAGAACTGACTGCATCGGACCGAAGTCTGGAACTGACTGTTCATGGCATAGCATAACACATATCAACTAATATAAACACATATACTGCATACTGCATGGAAACAGAGTCCGGAACACATAATACAAACATGCTTGAATCACAAAGACATCAAGCACTCTAACTACTGCATCGGACTAAAGTCCGGGACTACTGCTAACTGAACGGGCCGGCATTGTGGCCGTAGACCCGTTCCTACTGAAAGGAAACTCGCCTCATGAACTGGCTGCTGTGTGAATGGCTCTGGAAGCTAACTGCTGCTGCTCCGGTATCTCCCCGGCTACAAGTCCATAAACACACTCAATCAAATGCTAAACACTGCACTTGGGTAAAATGACTCTTTTACCCTTGGTCAAAGTCAACCCACAGTTGGCCTGACTCGCCGAGTTGGGCCGCCAACTCGTCGAGTCTCTAGTCTCACTTCTCAACCCTACTCGTGGCTACTCGTCGAGTATGGCATCGACTCGACGAGTACCCTCTCGACCCAAGAACTCAGACAATCTTCATCCGACTCGCCGAGTCATATGAACAACTCGACGAGTTGTTCTTGAGCTAAGAAGATTGCCTTGGACTCGCCGAGTTGTATGAACAACTCGTCGAGTCCCTCCATTACTGAGTCTGCCCTCCAACTCACTGAGTCCACTCTACTACTCACAGGCTTCCACTCGACAACACTCAAAAGGGGAAAAACGGGACTCGCGACTTGACTCGCCAAGTCACATCCATGCAGCTACTCTAAACTCGATTCTGCTTGAATCCAACGTCTGAAACTTATAGATCTGGGCTTCCTTAACTCGATTAGCACGTAAAGATTCTATCTTTACGTGCCCATAAACGACCAGGAAGATAATAAGGCTCAAAAAGCATAATAAAGGCTAGATCTAGGGTTCTTATGCAAAGCATCTTCAAAAAGGCAATAGATCCGGGCTCTACAACTCCTAAATGAACTGATCTAGGGATATCTCGACCTACTAAGGCATCCATACAACTATAAGGCTTGGGAAAAGCATCAAACTAGCCATAGAAGAGTTCTAATGGAGGTCTAAAGCATAAAATAGAAGGAATCCGAGAAATACCTCAATGAACTCTGATTTTGCCCTTGGATCTTTGCTCTACACCTCTTCTCTTTGCTCCTTTCTTCTTCTTCTTCTTCAAGCCTTCAAAATCCACACACAAAAGCACTTAAAACAATAAGGGATGGATTTGGGTTTTCTCATAGCTCTCTGAGGGTGAAGGAGGCGAGTTTGGGGCACATAGCATTGCTTAAATAGTGAGCAACCCGGGGATTTAGGGTTTCTGCCAGGCGAGCAGACTCGCCGAGTCCCGAATATGGACTCGCCGAGTCGCCGACTAACACGTGCATGAAAACTCGACCCTACTCGACGAGTCAGGCCATAGACTCGCCGAGTCCGTCAATAAAACTCTTAAATAAATGCCATAGGAACAACTTACCAGAGATGGGGCATTACAATTCTCCCCCACTTGTCTCAGACTTCGTCCTCGAAGTCTGCTACGGCTGAATCTGCAAATAACTCCGGGTAGTGCTCTCTCATTTCTTCCTCAGCCTCCCACGTCCACTCAGACCCCTTCCGGTGCTACCACTGCACCTTCACTAACTGAATTGCCTTGTTCCTCAGGGTCTTTGTCTTCCGGTCCAGAATCGCGACCGGCCTCTCAATATAATTCAGGCTGCTATCAACCTGAATATCCTCTAGGGGAACAACTGTTGACTCATCCACCAAACACTTCCTCAAATGAGACACATGGAAAGTGTTGTGGGTCTGGCTAAGCTCTACAGGAAGATCCAACCGATAAGCAACCCGACCCACTCGGGCCAAAACCCTGAAAGGACCAATGAACCTGGGGCTTAGCTTGCCCCTCTTCCGAAACCTGATGACACCCTTCCAGGGTGAGACCTTCAGGAGGACCATATCGCCCACCCGGAACTCCAAATCTGAACGCCTCCTGTCGGTGTAGCTCTTCTGCCGACTCTGCGCAGTCTGCAGTCTACTATAGACCTGCTGAATCAACTCGGTCGTCTTGAGCACCACCTCTGTGCTCCCAACGACTCGCTGACCGACCTCGCCCCAACAAATCGGGGTCCTACACTTCCTCCCATAAAGCATCTCAAAGGGAGGTCGATCAATGCTCGCATGATAACTGTTGTTATACGAAAATTCCGCTAACGGAAGATACGTATCCCAACTGCCACCGAAGTCTAGAACACACTCCCTGAGCATGTCCTCGAGAGTCTGAATCGTCCTCTCGCTCTGCCCGTCCGTCTGAGGGTGGAAAGCGGTGCTGAAATGAAGACGAGTACCCATCTCGTCGTGAAACCGCTTCCAGAATCTAGATGTAAAACGGACATCTCGGTCTGACACTACCGATACCGGCACTCCATGACGTGCCACGATCTCGCGCACATAGATATCGGCTAACTTTTCTGTAGATATACTCTCCTGGATCGGGATAAAATGAGCACTCTTTGTCAACCGATCCACTACTACCCATATCGAATCTACTCCTCGTGCGGTCCTGGGAAGCTTGGTGACAAAATCCATGGTGATGTCCCCCCATTTCCACACAGGAATGTCTAACGGCTGCATCTTTCTGTGAGGCCTCTGGTGCTCTGCCTTGACCTTCCTGCAAGTCAGGCACCTCTCAACATACCAAGTGACATCCCGCTTCATGCAGGGACACCAATAATCGGGTCGAAGATCTCTATACATCTTCGTCGCCCCTGGGTGGATCGAAAATCGAGACTTATGAGCCTCATCCATCAACACCTGTCGTACCCCACCCCAGTACGGTACCCACACTCTCCCATGAAGTGTCAGCAATCCCCGACTGTCATAATTAAACGAAGATACTCGGCCCACTATCCTCTCACACTTCTGCCTCTCCTCCTTGAGGCCCTCAACCTGAGCCTCCCTGATCCGTTCCAACAACGGAGTAATCACTGTCATCCTCAAACACAAATCTCTGATAGGGGCTGCCGACACTTTCCGGCTTAGGGCGTCGGCCACCACATTGGCCTTCCCTGGATGGTAAAGAATCTCACAAACATAATCCTTCAGCACATCCAACCACCTCCTCTGCCTCATGTTCAGACTCAGCTGATCCATAAGGTACCTCAAACTCTTGTGATCCGTGTAGATAGTACAACGGACCCCATAAAGATAATGCCTCCAAATCTTGAGGGCAAACACAACCGCCCCCAGCTCTAAATCATGGGTAGGATAGTTAGCCTCGTGAGGCTTCAACTGCCTCGAGGCGTAAGCTATCACATGGCCTCGCTGCATCAACACTGCTCCCATACCTGTGATTGAGGCATCACAGTAGACTACGAAGTCCTCTACTCCCTCTGGCAAGGTAAGGATCGGAGCCTTGTACAATCTCTGCCTGAGGGTCTAGAACGCTGCCTACTGCTCGGGCCCCCAACGAAATACCACCGACTTCTTGGTTAGTCGGGTGAGCGGCACTGCTATGTTGGAGAAATCCTGAATGAATCTCCGGTAATACCCTGCCAACCCTAGGAAGCTCCGAATCTTAGATGGAGACTTCGGGACCTCCCACTGCATCACGGCCTCTATCTTGGCCGGATCCACCAAAATACCCTTCTGGTTGACGAGGTGACCAAGGAACTGCACCTCGCGCAACCAGAACTCACACTTGGAGAACTTTGCGAAAAGTTTCTCCCTCCTCAAAACTTCTAGCACCTCCCTCAGGTGCTCCTCGTGCTGCTCCTGCGTCTTGGAATATACCAAGATATCATCTATGAATACTATCACTGATCGATCCAGCATCGGCCTACACACGCGATTCATGAGATCCATGAACGCGGCTGGGGCATTGGTGAGCCCAAATGGCATCACCACAAACTCATAATGACCATACATGATCCTGAAAGCAGTCTTCTGTACATCCTCATCCCTAACCCGCATCTGATGATACCCGGAGCGTAGATCGATCTTGGAGAACCAAGACGCTCCCTGAAGCTGGTCAAACAAATCATCTATCCTCGGAAGTGGGTAACGGTTCTTCACCGTTACCTTATTCAACTCCCGGTAATCTATACACATACGATGCGACCCATCCTTCTTCCTCACAAACAGGATCGGTGCTCCCCAAGGCGAACTGCTCGGCCGAATGAAACCCTTGTCTAGCAGCTCCTGCAGCTGTGTAGACAACTCCTGCATCTCAGGGGGAGCTAGGCGATACGGTGCTTTGGCTATCGGAGCCGCACCAGGAATCAGGTCGATCCTAAACTCAACCTGCCTCTCAGGAGGTATCCCCGGTAAATCCTCGGGAAATACATCCGGGAAGTCTATCACTATCGGAACATCATCAATTGTCGTCTTGCCCTTCTCCCGGGCATCCAAGACATAAGCTACATAACCAGCACAACCCTGCTGAAAATAGTGCCTCGCCCTTGCGGCGGAACAAAAGGTCGGTCCGCGCTGTGGCCTCTCGCCCTGAATCACTAACTCTCCCCCACTGGGAGTGCGAACCCTCACTAGCTGAAGTTCACAATCAATCACCGCCCCATTGGGGCTTATCCAATCCATGCCCACAATAACCTTATTCCCTCGCAGGGGAATAGGAACCAGGTCCACCAAAAACTGCTCGTCATACAACTGAAGAGAACACCCTCTATGTACTCTGGCGACCCTCACGGTCCTGTCATCTGCTATCTCAACCTCTAGTGGACAATCTAGCTCCCCTGGAGCTCTGCTAAATCTCTTGCTAAGCGCAAGCGATATGAATGATCGGGTAGCCCCCGAATCGAATAATACCATAGCAGAAATGTCGTTCACAGAGAACGACCCCGTCACCACATCAGGAGTCGCTCGCGCCTCCTCTGCTGTCATCTGAAACGCCCTACTCCTCGCCACTGGCGCCTCGGCTCGGCCCTGCCGGCCATTTGTAATCCTCAAAGTAGCAGGGGAAGGTGCAGCCACCTTCCCTACTGCAGCTAAACTCGGACACCGGGACTTTTTATGTCCCCTCTGATTGCACTGAAAGCAAATCAGATCTGATGCTGCAACGGCAGTAGCAGGGGCCGTACAATCCCTGCTCAAATGCCCAGTCCGACCGCACTTGAAGCAACCGGAACTCCTTGCCTTGCACACCCCCTCGTGCAATCTCCCACACTTGCCACATCGACCGTGGCTCTGCTGACTCCTGGATCTGTGATCAGAAACCTTGGGCTTTTTGCCCGAACTGCCTGTACCTGAAACCGCCTCCAGTTTCCTCTTCTTCTCCATCTCGAGCTCAATCTCCCTATCCCGAGCCCTAGCAATCATGTCATCCAGCGTTTTACAGCTGGACCGGCTCACAAACTGACGGATATCGCTCCGCAACATCTCATGATAACGGGCCTTCTTCATTTCCTCATCGGCCGCATACTGAGGAACAAGAAGAGCCCTCTCCCTGAACTTGGCGGTGATCTCCGCCACGGTCTCTGTAGTCTGGGTGAGGTCCTGAAACTCTCTGGCTAACTGTTGCACCTCAATAACTGGTGCAAACTCCGCCCTGAACCTGGTAGAGAAATCAGCCCAGGTCATGGCATCCAACGCTGCATCATCTCTAATGGTATGTCCGACCTCCTCCCACCAATCCCGTGCCCTGTCCTTCAGCAGACAGGACGCCAATCTGACCTTGTCCCCCTCGGGACACCTGCTAGTGCGGAACGCATTGGCCACATCCGCCAACCATCTAGTACTCGCTATGGGGTGCCACGCCCCATGATAGTCTGGAGCTCCACATGCCCTGAACTCCCTGAATGTAAGTGTACGCGACCCCATCATGGCCGCCACCTCGGCACGGAAGGTGCCCAATCTCTCATCCATCAGCTCTAGGATACCCTCCTTGATCGAACTGAAGATCACAGGAGTCTGCTCTAAAATGATACGAGTAATCTCTGAAGAAAGAAACTCTCTGGTCTGCTCATCCATGCGCTTGTCCCCCGAGCCTGATCCTGATCCCTCCCCGGCACCTCCACTGCCGGCTGCTGTCCTCGGACGCAAAACCTGATGGGTTTTGAGCATTCTAACACTTCCTAAGTGTACATACAACCCTAATAAACCTTGGATCTATGTTTGTCTAAGATACATGCAAATAATTGTTTTTCCAAGGTTCATATCCTAACTAGCATGGCATGGGGAACTTGAATCAAATAAAGCTAGTAGAAACACTTACCTTGTAGTTGTAGTTGATTCCTTGAAGTTTTAGAGCCTAGCACCAATAATGTGGATGCCTCAAATGGAAATCATAAATCACCACAAACTTGGAACTTTGAGAGAATAGTCACTACTATCTTGAAATCGGTCCTCACCTTCACAAGTGTCAACTAGTATGATTTCAAGAACCAAAGCCTCCTTTATATAGTGTGGATGGATTAGGGTTACATCCATGTAAACCCTAATACCCATGTCTCTTCATTTCCATGAGATCCATGGGTCAAAGCTCCATGGAGTATCCATGGACTTTTCCATGCAAGCCTAGCCCATTCCAAATAAGCACTAGCCCACACTATATAAATATAGAAGCCCATATTTAATTAGTAACATCTTTGATCTCTAAATTAATCCTAGATTAATTATAGATCAATACTAATTAAATAATATGATCTTATATTAATATATTAGAACTTATAATATATTAATAAATCATAACCTGTACTATTCTCAAATATTATCCATAAATTGTTCGGGTGAAATGCAACCCAAATGGACCATGCCGGGTCGGGTCAAGTACATACCAAATATAGTTATGAACTTAGACACTATATCCAACAGTCTCCCACTTGGATAAGTCTAATAACTATAGTTGCAAGTATGACTTCAGGAACCGATCAGCAATTGTAGCTCTTTAAACTCTGTTGAACTAGAACGTGCCATTTAGATAAGTGATCATATAATCCTCTGTTCTAGATATCAGCCGGACAAATACATGGAACATGGTCTTGCTTATTGTCTAGCATTTGTTTCCCGATTTCCGATTTGTTTGACAAAGAACTCAACTGAACACATCAATTTAGTTCTGACCGGGCTTGGTACATAGGTCAAAACACAATCATCGAGGGGCCCAGATATCAGCTTCTAATCCAAGAAGGAACAGATAAACTTCGACTCATATGTTTGTTCTACCACTCATTGAATTACACACAAAGGCACATTTTATAACATCGAGTTACCAATGCGTTTTCGTACAAGCAATGCATAACGAACTCGTAAGTAACAAATCATATCTCTAGGTTTGAAGACTTATATGATATTACCGTCTCACGATCACTCGAGATAAATTCCATGAAGTGATTCCAGTGAGCGTGGGTTGAGTCCAATGCTCAGAACTTATGAGCACTCATGATTGTTGTAGCCATGTCCAACACCTTAGACCTCTGCAACCAATCATGACAGTCTTAATTCATACCTACTTCCGACATATGACCGACTGTGGAGGTTTGAATAATATATTATACCAAACAAAATTATTCTGGAAGTCAAAACATGCAAAAGAAATATTGTAAACGATCGACAAGAGATAGCAACACTTTACTCATAAATAAAACACCTTTTATTCATCATCAAATGTCAATTACACTTTACAAATTTCATAATTTATCTAACTACTAAAAACTTATATCATCCTTCAGCCCTATGCTCCGATCATGCTGGAGATGCTTAACCCTACTCAGTCGCTTCGTGAGGGGATCTGCTGGGTTCTCATCTGATGATACCCTCTTCGCCACGAGGATCCCTTCTTCTATTCGATGTCTGATGAAGTGATATTTCCTGTCAATGTGTCTGGATCTCCCATGATCTCTTGGTTCCTTGGCTAAGGCAACTGCACTATTGCTGTCACAGAAAATCTCCATTGGCTCTTTTATAGCTGGTACAACTCCAAGGTCTCCGATGAAGTTCTTTAGCCATATAGCCTCCTTTTCTGCCTCGCTTGCCGCTATATCCTCCGTTTAAGGTAAAGACCCAGCCCGAATGAGAGCGGAAATTATCCCTATCAGTCTGGAAGCTAGCATCACTATACCCTACAACTCTCAAGTCATCACTCCCACCGAAGGTAAGGACCCAGTCCTTAGTCCTTCGCAGGTACTTGAGGATATTCTTTACCGCAGTCCAGTGTTCCTTGCCAGGGTTCCCCTGATACCTGCTAACCATGCTCAAAGCAAAGGCTACATCAGGTCGAGTACATGTCATAGCATACATGATCGATCCTACAGCTGAAGCATAAGGAAGTCGACTCATTTCTGCTATCTCAGCCTCAGTACTAGGGCTTTGTGTCTTACTCAATCTAGCGTTACTCTGAATGGGTAACTCACCTTTCTTGGAGTTATGCATGTTGAATCTTTTCAACACTTTGTCCAAGTAGGTACTTTGACTAAGTCCAATTAGTCTTTTACTCCTGTTTCTCAAAATCTTTATCCCTAGGATATAGGCAGCTTCATCAAGGTCCTTCATAGCGAAACACTTCCCAAGCCAGGATTTTACTTCCTGCAAGGTTGGGATGTCATTTCCTATGAGTAGTATGTCATCCACATACAGTACCAAAAAACTGACTATGCTCCCAATAGCCTTGATATAGACGCAAGATTCATCTTCACTCCTTGAAAAGCCAAATTCCTTGACTTTCTCATCAAAGCAAAGATTCCACCTGCGAGGTGCTTGCTTCAATCCATAAATGGATTTCTCAAGCTTACACACTCTATTAGGGTACTCGTTGCTGAAAAAACCCTCTGGCTGACTCATGTAAACATCTTCAGCCAACTTTCCATTAAGAAAAGCGGTTTTGACATCCATTTGCCATATTTCATAGTCGTGAAATGCAGCTATGGCCAACAGAACCCGAATAGACTTAATCTTGGCTATTGGAGAAAAGGTCTCATCATAGTCCACTCCAGGAATTTGAGAGAAGCCCTTTGCAACCAGTCTAGCCTTATAAGTGTGTACATTACCATCCATGTCGGTCTTCTTCTTGAAGACCCATTTGCACCCTACAGTCTTACGACCAGGTACATTCTCAACCAAGTTCCAAACTTGATTGTCATACATGGATTGTATCTCGATGTCCATAGCCTCTTTCCATTTAGCAGGCTCAGGGCCTGCCATGGCTTCCGTGTAGCTGTTAGGTTCATCCAGACCTACTAGTGTCTCATCACTAATAAGTGTCTCACCTTCCGCAGTAATATGGTAACCATAATAATGCTCAGGTGCATTCCTAACTCTCGTGGAACGCCTCAGAGGTACAGGCACATCAATTGGCTCAACAGGAGTTTCCTCCTCAAGTTGAGGGCTAGGGTTTGAAGTTCCTTCACCACTTGACTCTTGAATTTCTTCAAGATCAATTTGCCTCCCACTATTTCCTTGGCTTATAAATTCTCTCTCTCGAAAAACTCCTCTTCTTGCTACAAAGACCACATTATCACTGGGTCTGTAAAAGAGGTAACCAAAGGATCGTTGTGGGTAGCCGATGAAAATACACCTCTCGCTTCGAGGTTCGAGCTTATCATGAGTCTCGCGTCTCACGAAAGCCTCGCAACCCCAAATCTTGATGTGGTCTAGTTTAGGTACTTTACCAGTCCACATCTCGTGAGGAGTTTTGGCAACTTTCTTTGTAGGGACCAGATTAAGAATATGGGCGGCAGTCTCTAAGGCATACCCCCAGAATGAGATTGGTAGCGTAGCTCGACTCATCATGGAACGAACCATATCTAACAAGGTTCGATTACGCCTCTCAGCTACACCATTCAACTGTGGTGTCCTGGGAGGTGTCAATTGTGAGACAATCCCACATTCCCTAAGATAGTCGAGGAACTCTGAACTAAGATACTCACCACCACGATCGGATCGAAGCATCTTAATGTTCCTGCCCAATTGATTCTCGACTTCCTATTTAAATTCCTTAAACTTCTCAAAAGTCTCTGACTTATGCTTGATTAGTAGACATATCCATATCTACTGTAATCATCAATAAAAGTCAAATAATAATGATTAGCATCCCTTGTGGCATGTTTGAATGGTCCACACACATCCGTGTGTACAAGGTCCAACAAACCTTCACCCCTCTCACACTAGCCTGTGAAGGGTGACTTTGTCATTTTTTCCAAGTAAGCATGATTCGCAACTATCATCTGACTTTAGGTCAAATGACTCCAAGACTCCATCCTTTTGGAGTTGGCCTATGCGTTTATTGCTTATATGTCCAAGGCGACAATGCCATAATGATGCTTTATCCAAGTTATTATTGTTAATAGAATCAATACACAAAACATTATTTCCTAATTTATCTACAACAGATACAGCTTCATACACACCATCACAAGGTAATGCTTTAAAATAAAGAACATTATTAAAGAAAGCATCAATAGAACCAACTTCATTATTAAATGAAAAGGTAAACCCTTGTTTGTACAAAGCATGAAAGGAAATAAAATTTCTTGCCATTCCTGGCGAATAACAACATTTATTCAAATCTAAATCAAACCCACTACTTAGCGTTAAAGTATAAACTCCAATCTTGGTGACAGGTGAAGCTTTCCTATTCCCCATGATCAAGTTTATTCTTCCTTGCTCCACATTCTCACTTCTTCTTAGTCCCTGCAAGTCACAACAAATATGAATACCACAACCGGTATCAAGGACCCAAGGTTTAGAATGGGGTGAGTTATTAGATAAGATAGTGTAAATACCTGCATGGTTGGGTTTAACTTTCCCATCCTTGACATCCTGCTGGTACTTTGGGTAGTTCCGCTTCCAATGAGCCTTTCCATGGCAATAGAAGCATTCAGCCTCTTTTGGGTCAGAAGAAGGAGTGATGAAACCTTTCTTGGTTCCACTTGAAGAAGAGCCATCAAGGGTCCGAGCCTTGGTACCCTTCGAAGAGCTCTTCCTTTTCTTCCCTCGACTTTTCCCGATTGCCAAAACCGGAGTAGAGTTTGGAGTAGGAGTGTTAACAACCGACTTCCCCTTAAGACCTGTTTCTGCGGTCTTGAGAAGTCCCTGAAGTTTGCTGAGTGTGACCTCTTCCTTATTCATGTGATATGTCATGCGGAATTGATCATAGCACGATGGTAAGGAGTGCAAAATGATATCTATTGCAAGATCCTCAGGGAAGTTCACATTAAGCTTTAGCAAACGATCCACATACCTTTGCATTTTCTGCATGTGGTTCGTGACGGATTCCCCGTCCTTCATCATGGCTGTTATCATGGAGCAGATGATTTCATACCTCTCTTGTCGTGCACTTTGATGGTATCTTTCCATCAAATCTTGGTGCATTTCATAAGGGTAGAAATCCTCATAGGACTTTTGGAGTTCCGCTGTCATCGTGGCCATCATGATGCATGCCACTTTCGTAGCATCCCTTTCATGTGCCTGAAAGTCAGCGATCTCCTGAGGAGTTGCAATGGTGCATCAATCTCCTTAAGCTCCTTGTCAAGGAAATATTCTTTGTCCTCGTAGCGGGTAATCATCCTGATGTTTCTAATCCACTCATTGAAGTTGGATCCATCAAAGGTGACTTTCCCACACAAGTTCATAAGAGTAAAGGAGCCATCAGGATTAGAGCCAGAAGCAGCATTGTTTGAAGACATCTGAAAGAAGAGAACAAGATTAGTTTAGATATTAAGAGAGTCCTTAAATGTAATATTAAGGCTAGGATCCAATCACAATATATTATAACTTAGAAGAGGTATGCCGTAATCTAAGCTATAACATATTCGAAAGGTAGGTGAATGACGATTCACCAATCTCCACCACGAAAACCGAAATATTTAAATATTAGGTTTTTGATTGGTTCTTAGAAATTCCTAGATTCTTTGAGATTCAATGAACTTTTCAAAGGCATGTTTCAATCTCGAGTGTGCCCTCCAAGTTTTGTGACTGGGATGCCGAGGATCACAAAACGAGGTGTGAAGTAACCATGCAAATCACTTGGTACCCTTAAAGTTTATCACTCAATCAATGTGCCGGTAAACCACACACGCTCCATCGATACTATAATAAACCTTAAGTCACCCTTTACCTACCTTGTTAAGTCCAAGTTAGTGTGCCGGTTAACCACACACGCTCCACCAACGACTTAAACAAAGTGTAAAGTGTAATTTAATGGATTAGCACCTTATTCACATTTTTCCTAAAGTAACTAAGATTGGGAGTTTAATAAAACATTTAGTTACTTTATAATATTCATCATACTTTTAATGAGAATTTATAAGTCCTTGTCTTACCCGTTCGGCTAACGACCCTCCACCGGTCAAGCAAGCGGTGGGTGAGAGTGGACACCCATTAAGTTGCCATTTTATAGGCAACAACCTTATACCCACCTTATAGACCGGTTTCATGAATGAGGCGTACTAGCGGTAAGACGACTTTGTTCTTATACATATATATATATATATATATATATATATATATATATATATATATATATATATATATATATATATAATTAAATCATAATAATATAAGTATAAGGGTTGAATTTTAACTTTTAAAATTCTAAGGGTTGGAACTAAAGTTTAACTTGACTTTACTTGTTCCAAAACTTGAGGGAAAGTTTTGTAAACTTTCAAAACTTTTCATTTCTTGTAACTTATCAGTTTAATAGAGTAATAAAATGAAGACTCTTCATTTTTCTAACTCTTGTGTTCTTTTAATGGTTTTTAACTCAAGTGACTCTTGGTTTTCCATAACTTGAGGACAAGTTATGGATACCATTAAAACACATTATGATCAAGAATTAAACTACCACATAGGTTACAAATAATTCCTATGATCATCTAAACATCATAAGAACAAGAACATGAATATGAACACTTTCATGAATCAAAATCACATTTAAACTTTGTAATTTTGATAACTAGTTGTTGTAAATGAATTAGCAATGACATTACACCATCTAAAACAAGTTTTCAAGTACCAAAACAGTTTAGGGTAATGTTTCTAATCCATTTCCAGCAACTAAAGTCGAAAATCTGCACTCTGTCGACCCTACTCGCCGAGTGCATGAACCTACTCAACGCGTAGGTTGAAGATACAAGTGAACTCGCCGAGTCCAGCAGTCAGACAGCAAGTTTTTCGACTTTTTCCATAATATTGCAACAAATATCAAACAAACAAGCCTAGGCACTGATACCACTGATGGGCTTTGAGCATTCTAACACTTCCTAAGTGTATATGCAACCCTAATAAACCTTGGATCTATGTTTGTCTAAGATACATGCAAATAATTGTTTTTCCAAGTTTCATATCCTAACTAGCATGGCATGGGGAACTTGAATCAAATAAAGCTAGTAGAAACACTTACCTTGTAGTTGTAGTTGATTCCTTGAAGTTTTAGAGCCTAGCACCAATAGTGTGGATGCCTCAAATGGAAATCACAAATCACCACAAACTTGGAACTTTGAGAGAATAGTCACTACTATCTTGAAATCGGCCCTCACCTTCACAAGTGTCAACTAGTATGATTTCAAGAACCAAAGCCTCCTTTATATATTGTGGATGGATTAGGGTTACATCCATGTAAACCCTAATACCCATGTCTCTTCATTTCCATGAGATCCATGGGTCAAAGCTCCATGGAGTATCCATGGACTTTTCCATGCAAGCCTAGCCCATTCCAAATAAGCACTAGCCCACACTATATAAATATAGAAGCCCATATTTAATTAGTAACATCTTTGATCTCTAAATTAATCCTAGATTAATTATAGATCAATACTAATTAAATAATATGATCTTATATTAATATATTAGAACTTATAATATATTAATAAATCATAACCTGTACTATTCTCAAATATTATCCATAAATTGTTCGGGTGAAGTGCAACCCAAATGGACCATGCCGGGTCGGGTCAAGTACATACCAAATATAGTTATGAACTTAGACACTATATCCAACAAAACCACCATTCTGAAACACATCATAGCAACATCAGAAAACTGAAATATCTCAAGGGATTATTGATACTACTACTAGCTTCCTGGTCTTGTCTCGGCCTTCCTTGATTCGAGTACGGATCCTCTGCTTTCAGTAGTACGGGCCCATACTACCTTCCACATCTATCCGTACTTTCCTCAAGAACTGCCTTGACTCCACCAAGTCATTTCTACTACTACTGATCTCTGCTACTCTCATCCTAGGCTTGCCCTAGGGAAATCTCTGACTCCACTCAAACCAATCCTCAGCTGCTGAAGGCCTCCTTGTAATGCTAATTAGCCACCACCTGAATACCATCACATGGAATGAGGCTCGAATAATCCTTCGAGTAAAAGACTCATCCCTACAACGGTTGGACTCAGACAAGAGCTGCGCAATAGGGCCAAATCCAGCACTCTGAGATTATTCAACCCTGCTCGCATGTGATGTGATGTATTCACCTAATGGCTAACTCCCACCACTCAGAGTTCCACAAAGCACAAAGCAAGCAACATTCGGATAAAGGAAACATACTCAGGCAAAACTATTCTCATAACAAGAAACTGTACTAGCATACAATGCTAAGCTCGTGCTACCAGGCATAACCTAAACAGGCTATCCTACTGCTGTCTACTCAATACTAGCATGCAATTCTCATAAAGCTGTAACACATATAGCAGGCACATAAGGCATCCTCCTAGATCCTTAGTCCTATACTAACATGTTGTTCTACTGAAACTGGAATAATTAATCATAATAATAAAACTTGTATTGATAACTTGGGAGTACTTACTTGAGCTCGGCTGATCGCATGCACCACACCCTTATCTTGTTTGAAAATTCTTTTCTTTCTAAGTGCTTTTCAAAATTTCATTCGAAAACATTTTTCTTTTTGAAAATCTTTTTATCTTTCCCTTAGTTTGAGTTCAGATGCACCCGGAGGTGTATCCGAATCCCTCAAACCAAGGCTCTGATACCAACTTGTAACAACCCAAAAATACGACCCAAAAATTTCAATTTTTATCATACCAAAAACATGAAACCAAGTATCACATAACAACATCATACGCCGCGTGTTTCAAAACCATGATAAAATACTGAGAGAAAGAAAACTGTATCACAACTGTATCCAAACATATCAACTAACGGAATCAACTCCCAGGACAAAAACTGAAGCTGTGGTGTGTGCGATGCCATCATCCCGAGCTCTTCCCTTTGCTTGCGGAAGTACCTGAAACCAAAACTGAATGTATAAGCACGAAGCTTAATGAGCTCCCCCCAAACTACCACATACCATACAATACATTTAAAGCACATACTGGGCCTTGCCCACTGCATCGGACCGAAGTCCGGAACTGACTACATCGGACCGAAGTCCGGAACTGACTGCATCGGACCGAAATCCGGAACTGACTGCATCGGACCGAGGTCCGGAACTGACTGCATCGGACCGAAGTCCGGAACTGACTGATCATGGCATAGCATAACACATATCAACTAATATAAACACATATACTGCATACTGCATCGAAACAGAGTCAAGAACACATAATACAAACATGCTTGAATCACAAAGACATCAAGCACTCTAACTACTGCATCGGACTAAAGTCTGGGACTACTGCTAACTGAACGGGCCGGCATTGTGGCCGTAGACCCGTTCCTACTGAAAGGAAACTCACCTCGTGGACTGGCTGCTATGTGAATGGCTCTGGAAGCTAATTGTTGCTGCTCCGGTATCTCCCCGGCTACAAGTCCATAAACACACTCAATCAAATGCTAAACACTGCATTGGGGTAAAATGACTCTTTTACCCTCGGTCAAAGTCAACCCACAGTTAGCCTGACTCGCCGAGTTGGGCCGCCAACTCGCCAAGTCTCTAGTCTCACTTCTCAACCCTACTTGTGGCTACTCGTCAAGTATGGCATCGACTCGACGAGTACCCTCTCGACCCAAGAACTCAGACAATCTTCATCCGACTCGCCGAGTCATATGAACAACTCGACGAGTTGTTCTTGAGCTAAGAAGATTGCCTTGGACTCGCCGAGTTGTATGAACAACTCGTCGAGTCCCTCCATTACTGAGTCTGCCCTCCAACTCACTGAGTCCACTCTACTACTCACAGGCTTCCACTCGACAACACTCAAAAGGGGAAAAACAGGACTCGCGACTTGACTCGCCGAGTCGTTCTTCCGACTCGCCGAGTCACATCCATGCAGCTACTCTAAACTCGATTCTGCTTGAATCCAGCGTCTGAAACTTATAGATCTGGGCTTCCTTAACTCGATTAGCACATAAAGATTCTATCTTTACGTGCCCATAAGCGACCAAGAAGATAATAAGGCTCAAAAAGCATAATAAAGGCTAGATCTAGGGTTTTTATGCAAAGCATCTTCAAAAAGGCAATAGATCCGGGCTCTACAACTCCTAAATGAACTGATCTAGGGATATCTCGACCTACTAAGGCATCCATACAACTATAAGGCTTGGGAAAAGCATCAAACTAGCCATAGAAGAGTTCTAATGGAGGTCTAAAGCATAAAACAGAAGGAATCCGACAAATACCTCAACGAACTCTGATTTTGCCCTTGGATCTTTGCTCTACACCTCTTCTCTTTGCTCCTTTCTTCTTCTTCTTCTTCAAGCCTTCAAAATCCACACACAAAAGCACTTAAAACAATAAGGGATGGATTTGGGTGTTCTCATAGCTCTCTGAGGGTGAAGGAGGCGAGTTTGGGGCACATAGCATTGCTTAAATAGTGAGCAACCCAGGGATTTAGGGTTTCTTCCAGGCAGGCAGACTCGCCGAGTCCCGAATATGGACTCGCCGAGTCGCCGACTAACACGTGCACGAAAACTCGACCCTACTCGACGAGTCAGGCCATAGACTCGCCGAGTCCCTCAATAAAACTCTTAAATAAATGCCACAGGAACAACATACCAGAGATGGGGCGTTACATTTAGGGGGGAATATAAGTTAAAACACCAAGAACATAACTAAACTTTTCTAACAGCCTTCATCAGAAAAGTTCAACTCCATTCACGGACTGTTTTGGACAACTTAAACATTTTGGTTTTCAAAACTGTTTTAGGTGCAATTAGTTCCACTTCTTAGCTTTAAAATGACTACTTGTACATCTCCACACGATTTTTCTACAATTTATGGTGATTTTTACAAAACAGCCTGTCTTTTCAAACACAAATCCGGACCAGTCTGTGAATATGAGTATTTTAATATAAGTAAAAGGCTTCCAAAAATCATTATAAAAATTATGAGTAAACTAGACTCATTTTAGGAACTCTCAGAATTTACAGATCTAGTTTTTGACTTCGTATGATTTTTCTATGATTTTTCTAAAACATTGCAGAAAGGTTAAGAGTTAGTTAACAACTTCTAACTCTCAAAACACTTTGTAACATGTTGAGCAAAGTGTTAAATCTTTGATAACTTCATATATTACATGTATTTCTTGTAATGATATATTTATATAATAGGAATTACTTACTGACTTTATAAGAATCCTCCATCATAATCATTAGTACAAAACAAAGCAAGTTAAACATAGCTATATTGTACAATACATTTGACTTACATGGAAAGGGTTCTTGTACACCACAAATAAACATACTAAACTATAATGAGTATAGTTAGGTTGCATATATATTTTAAACATTTTGATAAACTATAATAGGTATAGTTTATGATCATTTACATTACAAAAGGTTTTCACACGAATGGGGTACATTCCAAAGTACCGGGTTTTCATATAAACAGGATACATTCCAAAGTACCGGGTTTTTATACAAAAAGGGGTACAGATACAAAGTACCGGGTTTTTATACAAAAAGGGGTACAGATACAAAGTACCGGGTTTTTATACAAAAAGGGGTATAGATACAAAGTACCAGGTTTTTATACAAAAAGGGGTACAAATACAAAGTACCGGGTTTTTATACAATAAGGGGTACAAATACAAAGTACCGGGTTTTTATACGAATGGGGTACATTCCAAAGTACCAGGTTCACATAAATTAGTTGTTATGATATTAAAACTATATTTCATCTAGAATTGTTAGACTTCAACTATAATTGCTGAGCGTATATGCTTGAGTCATATAAGAATTTAGTCTTGATTGTCTTAGAATTGGTGGTGCCCGCCTCATCTCCTGTTCCTTGTTTGGTTGTGGACCTAGGGCAGACCCACTATATTCAACGTTTTATCTAACTTAAATCTTATATAACTTATATACGCTGGACGATTATAGGGGAAATCTACGGGTCATTCTAGGGTTCATTAATGCATCATATAGGAATATTCTATTCACACTTAACTAAGAAAATATTGGATTTTCTGGAAATCAAACTCTATCGATTTTACAAGGAAAACGGTTTCTACTTCAAACAAAACTCTTATGAACTCACCAACTTAATTGTTGACACTTTTTCAAAACTACTTGTATTCTCAGGAAATCAGTGAAACAGGAAAAACTTCAGCGCCTTGAGGATGGGACGTTAAACCGTCAACAATTTACTTTTGTCATCATAATGTAATTGATTTTGAAACATGTAAACATATACTTTGGTGTAACTTTTTCAATTATATTTATGATGGTTGTATTTACTTTGAGCACTATTATACACGTTGTTGTGATACTGTACATGAAGTCCTCCACCCCCGGACGTTTCCGCCATCCTTGGTTTGGGGGTGTGACAGATTGGTATCAGAGCATTGTTTATAGTGAACTCAGTATATCGAACCATGTAAGATATACAAACTATAAATGCATTGGGACTAGAGTCTCGTATTTAAAGTTTTCAAAACATCTATGCTTTTAGAAATAAATAGTTTCTTATTAAAAGTATACATGCATGCATACATACTAAGGTCAACATCATTCTAGAACAAAACAAAAGTAATGATTGTTGAATATCACAGGTAAGCTCGGGGATGTATGGTCAGTCTTGGGAGTGGCATAGCCTGATCAACTATGCTGGTCTGAGGAGTGATTAGCACATGCCCAAGAATGGTTGTGATATGGCAACAAGTCTAAACACTTACCAACACTACCACAATGAAATACCATAGGGGTATTTTGCGTTATTATAATTACTTATCTGAGAACTAAATAGATTTTTATCAATAGGTCAATAGTTGCTTAGTGGATACATTAAAATTTTATGTATCCAGGACGTCATAGACTTAGAATCTGTGGATCTTTGCTCTACTTCCTACTCTCGTTGGATTGGGGATTTAGAGTTAGGGTCGCTTATTCGAAGGTCTATCCTGTCCCAAATACATATGACTAGTATGCACTAAACAATGTATTGAAGTACCTGATAAAGATCATCTTATAATTATCTAATTAGTATGTCTACTTAGTTATTTCTTATATCCCCATTTCTCGTGTGGATATCATGGCTGGATTTCCTTCCCCACGACGACCCGTACTACCCTAACCATGACAATACTGAATGACTCGGAGAGGAGCCAGAGAATGATCACCCAACCCCTGTGGATGGTCACCAAGCTGAAGGCTATGCTGATGGTTCTGACTCCGACCCTGAAGTGGAGAACCTATCCCCGATGACCCGTGTTCCAAATCCCAACCCTCGACCGGCTTTTCAAGGCCCGACGCCTCCTTGGGTAGAGTGCTTGGAAACCTGGAGCGAAGAGCAAGACCAACCTATGTCGTTTAATGGAGACCGAAGCTTCTACAACATGAAGGAAGGAAGCTCAGCAGATAGAATTTTTCCAATTCTGGTCCGTAGAGTTGCCCGAAACGAGATTCAGGGCAGAACAACTCTCCATAGTATCGCAGAGGTTGATGCAAAGGCAAGAATACATACAACCCGCACCGATCGCCTTGAGCACACTCGTGAAAAGTCCGAGAGAGACCATGAAACCTTGCTGCAAGCACTGGCTGAAACACGAACCAAAGTCATAGAACTCCGAGTACGCCACAGGGTGTACGAAAGGCACATGCTTGATATGGAGCGGCAACTAGCTAAACTGAGGATTCACCAAAGGGATGACCGCCGCCAGTAGTGGATGCCTTACTTTCCTACTCTGTTAAAAAGAAATCGTTTTTCCTATCTATGTCCTAGGTGGCATTCTCTATGAAACCATCTTGTACTGTAAGTACTTTGGTTAGGCCTTTAGACGGCCAAAACTCTCCTGCTCCGGATGTGATGTAAGACCCTCTACAAAGTCAATTTTTCCCAAGCCCGTTACATCTTAAACATCAATGACGTTGTCAGTCAGATAAATTCTGTGACACTCTTTGTTCGAGTACTTCCTTATGAGTCTATCTGAAACCCACTTTAGTCAAGTTGTTGGACTAGAGTAATTTAGCTCCGGGATCGTTCCCAATTTCTTTCCAAGGTTGGATCATGTTATTCACCAACCAATGGAACCCGATTTTAAACGACAAACGTCATAAGATCATTCTCCGAACTTACTCCTACTCTGATATAAGACTGCATCATAGGGATGTAGGTCAAACCTTCGAGAACATACTTCAATTGGTCATAATAAGGACCTAGCCTGGGTCAAGTATAAGGCTTCACTTGGATACAAAACCTACTAAACTCATAAAGTTCACTCATAGGGACTTCCCTTATGAATTACATATAAGGCATTCTTAAATCGGAGAATAATGCAGAAAAATCTAATTCTATAACAACTGACTTGTCTTTGCTAGTAGAAACTTACCATCTGATCATTTTTTTTTGTGAACTCATGACAGAACGATGCCAGCAAGGAAAAGACCCAGACCTTCCGGCAGCACAGCACCACCACCTCCAACGCCACCTCCTCAGTTTGATCCCGCAATGTTCCAAGCTGCAGTAACGGCAGCCGTGGCTGCTGCAATGTCACAAATTAGTACAAGTGGTGCTGGTGGTGCTGGATCTGGAGCAACAAACTCTAACCACGGTGATAGTACAGGACGCACAAAGGAATGCACTTACAAAGACTTCACAAATGGCAGACCCGATTCTTTCGATGGAAGTGGGGGCGTCATCGCACTAATTCAATGGTTCGAGAGAACCGAAGCAATCTTCGAAATGTGTGCTTGCCCTGAAGCGAGCAAAGTCAAGTACGAGGCGTTCACCTTCATCGGAAGAGCTCTCACTTGGTGGAACGGCATAGTTAAGTCGCTTACGCTTACAGTGGCTAACTCGTTAAGTTGGGAGGACTTAAAGAAGATGATGCTGAAAGAATATTGCTCAAGAGGCGAAGTGCAAAAGCTGGAGCAAGAACTGTGGAATCTCAGAATGACAGGCTCCGACCTTACAACTTACACCAACCGATTCTGTGATCTAGCACTCCTTTTTCCCGCTATGGTCACCCCGAAAGACAAAAAGTTGGAGCGATACCTCTGGGGATTGTCCCCCGAAATTCAAGACAGTGTGTTGGCCTCAAGACCAACTACTTTCGACAGCGCCAAGGAGTTGGCACAACAACTCATCGACCATCGTGCCAACCGTGACGCCACAACAACCACCCTTAACCAAGCAAGGGGAGGAAACAACAAAAGAAAGTTTTGGGACCACAAGAAGGACCAACCAGCCCAGGACCCCGCAATGAAGCAACAGATTTTTGCTGTTCATGCTGCCACGACCCTTCCCACGCCAACTCCCATGAAACAATACGCTGGAAACCTTCCAAAATGCAACAAGTGTAACTTCCATCACACTGGGGCTTGCCGGAAGATGCATTGCAAAAACTGCAACAGAGAAGGGCACACTGTCCGTTTCTGTAAGGCACCAACACGACCCATCAACCAGGTCCCTGGCTTGGGAATAAGCCCAACATGTTACAAGTGTGGAGAAACAGGACACTTTAAAAGGGATTGCCCAAGAACAAGAGATGCCAGTGGTGGTGGAAGGGTGCTTGCGATCACCGAAAGAGAAACCACCCCGGAATAGCCCGCAAATATCAGTACGTGTTTCTAACATCGACATTTAAATTCTAAATTTATTTATATGTTAAATCTAGCGTCGATTAAAGTATGCATAGTAGTAATGCCAAGGATTAGACTGAGAGCATAAACAATAAGAAATTCCAAGACCGTCATGTGACATCGGGCGAGTCATTTTTCACCATAATCAATTTCTTGCGCTGTGAAAAGCTCCCCCACCTTTCCTCTAAATTCTTGGATCCCCATTCAAAGTGCAAATTTCGGGACGAAATTCCCTCTAACGGGGGGATGATGTGACAACCGTTAATTTCCGGTCAAGTCAAAGTCAACTTAAGTCAACAAGTCAAACCGGTCAACTCAACTAACCCTTGTGTACTAGGGTTTACGTTATGTAATTTCTAAACAACTCTCTATTCTAGTGAGAGATCATAAATCAAAAAGTGCGTACATCTAGATCTCCTTAACCTAAAACTGTGGTACGTGGCGAGCCAAACCGATAAAACAATGTTGCATACTCATCGAGAGTATGCAAGATCCTTAAACAAGGCTTAACGGGGTTTACGGACCCTGCATTGCGAAGCCAGACACTCAAAAAGGTCACAAATGAAACCTCTTTCAATCGTTTTCACTCTATCTCTCTCTATTGTCAAATCTCTCCCAAATCTCTCTAAGTATGTGAAATCTCTCCCAAATATCTCTTTGTATGAGAAATCTCTCCAAGTATGTCAAATCTCTCCCAAATCTCTCTAAGTATGTGAAATCTCTCCCAAATATCTCTTTGTATGAGAAATCTCTCTAAGTATGTCAAATCTCTCCCAAATCTCTCTAAGTATGTGAAATCTCTCCCAAATATCTCTTTGTATGAGAAATCTCTCCAAGAATGTCAAATCTCTCCCAAATCTCTCTAAGTATGTGGAATCTCTCTCAAATTTCTCTCAAAATCTCTCTCAACTTTCTATAATCACTTGGGGCATCCCGACCCTCGAATTTGGCGAAAACAGCCCAAAAACGGAAGTCTACGCGAAAAACGGACTTAAGGAGCCGAAACCCCTCTTAGGACCCGAAAGTCCTCTTAGGATCCGAAAACCCTCTTAGGAACCGAACCCTTCTGAGCCGAAGGCTGCTGAACCGAACCCGAAAGGTCCTCTCGGGCCCGAACCTCGCATGCCTCACCCGAACCCGAATCTTCAGTCCATTTCGGGTCAAGGTTCCGTCGGTCTAGTTTGCTTCTGACTTGCTTCGGACCGAGCCTTCGGACTGACCCCTCGCCCTTCGCTTCTTGCTTCTGGTTCGCACCTTTCGCTTCCGACTCGGCACCAGCAAGGACCGAACCTCGGCCTAGGACCGAGAGGTCTCGCTGGGAATGCTTTTCTTCCCGGTTTTTGACTAAATTTGCGTTTTAGGCTCGTTTTTAATTGTTTTAACATGGGATTTTCACCCAAAACTTTATTTTAACATATAAGGACCCATAATTATTAAATTATCACATTTTTAAAGATAAAACCTTATCCAAAAGAGTGGGTGAAGTACAAAGGTGGAGTGTTGACTTTCCTTTAAGTTATGACACAAGCAACCACTCCCATACCCATTCCATGTCACTATTCACCACCAGCCCATCCCTAGTCACTTCATGAGTCCTTTCTCATTATTTTCAGCCATTCCCACGTCCTTAGGGCTGGAACATCCACCCTCTCTCCTCACACTTCATTCATTCTCTCATTTTTCCACCAAGAACCACACTCCAAACTCTCTCATCTTTCTCTCTCAAATTCAAGAACTTCAAGGCATACTCCAAGACTTTTCTCCTTCATTTAGTAAGTATCATCATCTTTCTTATGATTATTACACATCCTCCTACTCAAGATCATAGATTGCTTACACAAACATCATCACCTTCTTGCTAGATCTTTGAATCTGCAAGTGATTCTTCAAGTGTTCTTGAGTTGAACACTTCTTCTCTCCATCATCCACCTTCTGAAATCACTCAAGGTGAGTTCATACCCCCTACATTTTCATGTTTTCTCAAGTTTTTAGTGAAACAACCCAAAAATACGACCCAAAAATTTCAATTTTTATCATACCAAAAACATGAAACCAAGTATCACATAACAACATCATACGTCGCGTGTTTCAAAACCATGATAAAAAAATACTGAGAGAAAGAAAACTGTATCACAATTGTATCCAAACATATCAACTAACGGAATCAACTCCCAGGACAAAAACTGAAGCTGTGGTGTGTGCGATGCCATCATCCCGAGCTCTTCCCTTTGCTTGCGGAAGTACCTGAAACCAAAACTGAAACTGTAAGCACGAAGCTTAGTGAGCTCCCCCCAAACTACCACATACCATACAATACATATAAAGCACATACTGGGCCTTGCCCACTGCATCAGATCGAAGTCCGGAACTAGCTGCATCGGACCGAAGTCCGGAACACTTCTTCTCTCCATCATCCACCTTCTGAAATCACTCAAGGTGAGTTCATACCCCCCACATTTTCATGTTTTCTCAAGTTTTTAGGGGGGGAATACAAGTTAAAACACCAAGAACATAACTAAACTTTTCTAACAGCCTTCATCAGAAAAGTTCAACTCCATTCACGGACTGTTTTGGACAACTTAAACATTTTGGTTTTCAAAACTGTTTTAGGTGCAATTAGTTCCACTTCTTAGCTTTAAAATGACTACTTGTACATCTCCACACGATTTTTCTACAATTTATGGTGATTTTTACAAAACAGCCTGTCTTTTCAAACACAAATCCGGACCAGTCTGTGAATATGAGTATTTTAATATAAGTAAAAGGCTTCCAAAAATCATGATAAAAATTATGAGTAAACTAGACTCATTTTAGGAACTCTCAGAATTTACAGATCTAGTTTTCGACTTCGTATGATTTTTCTATGATTTTTCTAAAACAGTGCAGAAAGGTTAAGAGTTAGTTAACAACTTCTAACTCTCAAAACACTTTGTAACATGTTGTGCAAAGTGTTAAATCTTTGATAACTTCATATATTACATGTATTTCTTGTAATGATATATTTATATAATAGGAATTACTTACTGAATTTATAAGAATCCTCCATCATAATCATTAGTACAAAACAAAGCAAGTTAAACATAGCTATATTGTACAATACATTTGACTTACATGGAAAGGGTTCTTGTACACCACAAATAAACATACTAAACTATAATGAGTATAGTTAGGTTGCATATACATTTCAAACATTTTGATAAACTATAATAGGTATAGTTTATGATCATTTACATTACAAAAGGTTTTCACACGAATGGGGTACATTCCAAAGTACCGGGTTTTCATATAAACGGGGTACATTCCAAAGTACCGGGTTTTTATACAAAAAGGGGTACAGATACAAAGTACCGGGTTTTTATACAAAAAGGGGTACAGATACAAAGTACCAGGTTTTTATACAAAAAGGGGTACAGATACAAAGTACCGGGTTTTTATACAAAAAGGGGTACAGATACAAAGTACCGGGTTTTTTATACAAAAAGGGGTACAAATACAAAGTACCGGGTTTTTATACAAAAAGGGGTACAAATACAAAGTACCGGGTTTTTATACGAATGGGGTACATTCCAAAGTACCAGGTTCACATAAATTAGTTGTTATGATATTAAAACTATCTTTCATCTAGAATTATTAGACTTCAACTATAATTGCTGAGCGTATATGCTTGAGTCATATAAGAATTTAGTCTCAATTGGCTTAGAATTGGTGGTGCCCGCCTCATCTCCTGTTCCTTGTTTGGTTGTGGACCTAGGGCAGACCCACTATATTCAACGTTTTATCTAACTTAAATCTTATATAATTTATATACGCTGGACGATTATAGGGGAAATCTACGGGTCATTCTAAGGTTCATTAATGCATCATATAGGAATATTCTATTCACACTTAACTAAGAAAATATTGGATTTTCTGGAAATCAAACTCTATCGATTTTACAAGGAAAACGGTTTCTACTTCAAACAAAACTCTTATGAACTCACCAACTTAATTGTTGACACTTTTTCAAAACTACTTGTATTCTCAGGAAATCAGTGAAACAGGAAAAACTTCAGCGCCTTGAGGATGGGACGTTAAACCGTCAACAATTTACTTTTGTCATCATAATGTAATTGATTTTGAAACATGTAAACATATACTTTGGTGTAACTTTTTCAATTATATTTATGATGGTTGTATTTACTTTGAGCACTATTATACACGTTGTTGTGATACTGTACATGAAGTCCTCCACCCCCGGACGTTTCCGCCATCCTTGGTTTGGGGGTGTGACAAAACCTAACACTCCATTGAACTTAGAGATCCATCTGGATAATTTTGAAGCACATGGAACTGTTTGACCTTGTCACAACTAGGAATTTGAAGCCTTGTAAACATTGAACAATGATAACAAATGTAAACCAACAATGGGAAAGCATGTAAGATGTTTATTGATTAACAACCAAATCTCAATCAAACACATCATATATGCACTACAAATAGCCAACAAACTATTGAGAACCAAGAAACCCTTGTTTAAGTCCATTTTGGACTAGGATTGCCTTATTCGGCTTAATGGACCAATAAGCTTCCAATTAGACTATCTTGGGCTTAGAACTCTTGAATGGGCTCTAATTGGACCCACTTTCATTTATTTTAACATTTTGGGCCATATTGAGCCTAGAATGAAATAAAACACCTTAATGGACCTCATTGGGCCAAAACTAACCTAATTAGCCCTAATGGGCCATAAAAATCATTTCTTGATTTATTTTTGGCCAATAGTTATTTAAATTAGCTATGATTTGGACTTAGGCATTTAAGGGCCCAATTTCTTCCTTTTTTCTCTCCAAATCTCGGCCCAAGCCTAAAAGAAAGGGAAGAGTAGACTTCTTGCATGCCACATCATTTTTGTATGGGGGATAACTAAGCATTACGCTTCAAACATCCATGCACTTCTCATCTTTCCATGCAATCTCACTCTCTCCTCTCCTCTCTCTTTTGTTCTCGGCCGACAACACAAAGAAACACACACACCTCACCAAAAATTATCTTTAAATCACTTAAGACACCTCTCTTCCTCTTCATCCAAAAAATCTCGAGTTTTGCTTGTGATTCAAGAGGTTTTCATCAAGTGGTCCACATCTTTGGTAAGTTATCTCTTTGATTCATAACATATCTCCTTCATTTTACCAACAATCTTCCTTATCTCATACAACACTTGTGATCTTGCACCTTAGAAACATCTGAGTTCGAGATCCTCCAAGAAAGGTTGCTAGGATCGAATTCTTCTTCATCTTTTCCTTCCAAAACCGAAAACACACTCAAGGTGAGTTTCATACCTCCTTCTTTTCGGTTTTTATGAGTTTTATGGGGGAGAATACAAGAAAATGTGTAGATCTATGTGTAAATGTATGCTATGTGTGATTTGATGCATGTATGTGTGTGATATCATGTGTTTTGTGATGATTATGTTATCAAAAAGTGTGTAAAAACCGAGATCTAATGCATGAGAAAGGAAATAAACATAACTCAAGCTATTATACACTAATCAAGTCAAGAAAAATAGTTTATAAGGTTAAGATGAACATATCCTAACATAAACACATTTTAGGGCTTAAATTGTCAAAAATACAAAACTTAGGGTACAAACCGACAAATTTATAGTTTCTGGAGGGTAAGAGGGTCCAAAACAGTTTCTATAAATATTTTCCTGATTTTTAGAAATTTCTAAGGACTTAAAATGTAAATTTTTAACCTAATGGCTAATTTTGGGCTTTTCGGCCCAATAAGCCCCAAAATGCGAAATTCTACAAGTTGAGGGGCTGGAAATGAAATTTTCTGTAAAACAGGGAGTAATTAGCATAATAAAATGTTTATAAGGTTCAAAAATGCTTTTCATTATCAAAAAGGACTAAAAATGCAAACTTTTAGATTTTGTGCCAAAATTGTAAAAGTTGTGAAAAATGGGTCCTTAACCGAGAACCACTATTCTAGAGGGGCTGAAACTGTCAACTAAATAAACTTTGGGGTAAAATCGTGTTTTCATCAAATAAATCATACAAAAAGTGTCAAGAAAAGTATTTTAAGGACTAAAATGAAATTCTTTTATATAAAAGGACCAAAAGTGTTATTTTTAATAAAAGGATGAGTAATTGAAAAGGGCCAAACTCTACTTACAAACAATCAATTAAGATACAAGATCCACGAATTACCGACGAAAATGGAAAACAAATACACTCTCAACAATACATATCGTTACCGAACGAATTGATTCGGTCTTGAATCAATAACAATACAAAATCGTTAAACCAAAATAATTCGTTAATCACGCGATAACTATAATAAGTCAACATACAAATTTTGGGCTTAAAAGTTTCAAATCTTGCTTGTTGGGCCCTGCTAGCCCATCAACATGATCTTTGGGCCCAAAGGGATTATGCTTACGTGATATTGGGCCTATTATGACCCAATTCCACGTAAGAGGACTTTCAATAGCTATAATGTGTTATTGGGCCCTAATGGCCCATTAGTACTGCTAGCGAGGTCGACAAGTCAAATGCGAGTTGGGCCAAGTGTCTTTCGCATTCCTGATAGCCTTGAATAACTCCTGGTAATAAAGGGGGCTTCGTACCCTCCTTTCTGCTCAGTTGTTGGGTTATTACAAAACAAAGTAAACAGATTTAGGACGATATACAATAGTAATCAGGGTAGGTGGATTAAGTGAGTAGTAACGACCGACGCCTTCAAGGATCGTTCGTAATCTGTAGTTATAAACAAGTCATTTTCCTAATGCGCGATACAAAGTTCAACATCGGGTTTTCCTGGGAAGTTCAACATTTTCACTTGTGTGACGTATACAAAGTTCAACAACTATACATGTTTTAAAAATCAACAAGCATATTTACGGATCTCCACATTTTTTTTAACAAATACTCTTTTCAGAAAATATCGGATTTTGTGGGTTTACAAACTACACCAAATCATTTTACTACAACATTACTTATGAACTCACCAACATTTCATATGTTGATGTTTTTCAAAATAACTTGTATTCTCAGGTAACAGGTAAGTCGAAGAATAAGTATCAAGTTATGTCATGGTGTTTTGCTTAGATTATCTATCGAACGGTTTATGTTATGAAATTGTAATGACTAAAACAATGTAATGGATGTAAACCATATCAGTTGTATTATTTCAATGCATGGTGATGAATGATGTAATGATTCATGTATAATCATTGTGATGGTATTCAATTTATGTCACAAGAGCCCTCGGACGTTTCCGACGTCTGGTTCGGGGGTGTGACAGACCTGCTTGGTCGCAGGCCACATCACAACTTGCAAAGGCTTATCACTTTTAGGATCAATGATGTCAGGATGCTCTACTATGACGGATTTAGCAGTTTTCATGGCAGGAAACCCTTTCTTAACTTGATCTTCAAGGAAGTGCTTAAACTGAGTCGCCTGTGGATTGTTTGTGAGATTAGAGAAAGGAGCTCGAGATAATTCTGCAAATCGACACTAGTCCACGAACTGAAATCATGACTATCTCTGTAGAGCTCAGAGTTACCACTTTTCCTTAGCACTATCCACATCTTGAGAGGATCATGAAATCCCCACGAAGAAATTCTCGACCTATCACCGAAAGTATCTCTGAATCGAACGACTTCAAGATCAGTCACTGTAATCGCAGGTTCATCCCAAGAAGCATTATGAGTAGAGTTTCTTTTAAACAGTAGTTGCCCATTCTTAGCTGCTTCCTCTTGTGCATCGTGAATGGTTGCTGAAACATGGGGAGCTTGAGGAGGCTCATCTTCAACACGATTAACAGCTCCTGATGTTTGACCTATTGGCAAAGAAACTGGAAAAGCTTGGACATGTAGATTAATCTTGTATTCATCAGCAGACATCTGGTATTTATCACCGTGGTCTTCCTCAATTTTCTTCTTCAGCTCAAAGTAGCTTGAAGTCAAGAGATTGAAGTGATCATGTAGATTGGAAATCTGTTTTGACTTTAGCTCTTTGTCCTTAGTAAGATCAGCAACTTGCATACCAAGGTTTAAATTATCAGATTGAAGCTCAGACACTTGAACATTAAGCTTTGAATTTTCAAATTGAAGACCTGACACACGAATATCAAGCTCAATGTTTTTCTGAGTCAGCACAGGTATCTCCTTCTGTAGCCCTGAGATAGCTAGGTTGTCTCCTCCAGAACCACCATCCCTTATAGAAATACCTTTACCGCGAGGAGATGGCATTAGAAGTTGCTCCTCAGACATATGCATAGCTAATCTCATAGAAGTCTCATCATGATCAGATCTACGAGGAGTAAACCCTGGTGGAATAGAGGAACCACCAACCTCAAAAGTAGTGTCTAGACCCACAAAAAAAAAGTTTGGTTGTGGTAAGACTGGGAGTAGTAGTAGTAGTAGTAGGTGGTACTGGGAGGCCGCTAACGAGACGTGCAATTACATCACTCTGCCTCGGATCCCTTCTTTGTCTTTTCAACGGGTGTTGATCAAACTGTGTCGTTGCAAAATCACTCACAAATGGCTCTGAGGTAGGAGGAACAGAAACAGGAGGGGAACATCCCATAACTGTCTCCATTGGAATGGAAACACTTGCCATTTGACCTGAAGTAGGGGTTGCAGTTTCAAAAACTTCATTTGACTCCCTTGTCTCAGTTGTTGGAAGGACAACATCATCGACATTGTTAAAGATAGTGTCAAGATTCTCATTGGACACCAGGTTAGCACTTCTAGCTAGAGAAGCTGTAATATCATCATGATCAAAACCAGTGAGATCAAGATCATCAAAGGAATCATTTTTGTCGCCTTCAACATTTTCTTCAAACTCCACGTGCATTCCTGAATCATCGCCTTGAGCAAGATTAGACATTTCACCATGTTCCTCAGCCACATGAGCGTCAGGGGTAGGGGTATCTTCCTTCTCAGTACTTTCATCCTCAGATACATTAATAAAAATGTTGTTTGGAGTTGACTTATCAGAAGATGCAGGCTCAGAAGAGGCCTGGTCAGATGAACCATAAGATTTTCTAGGCTTATTTAGTTCAATGAACTTTCCAAACTTTTCAAGCGGTTATTTTCCTTGAAAAATAAACTTTCCTTTTCGATTCTGTTTGATGAGTCCTATAGTGTGGGGACCCAATGATTTCATATCTAGAATATCACCTTCCTTTCTCACATCCGGAAATTAAGCCTCGATGAACAGCTGAATGAATCTAGGATACAACAAGAAAGTATCCCGAGTTGAAGCTCGAATGTTGACAACAAACTCATCCAAAATGAATCTCGAAAAATTAAACTTTATTCCTGCGGCGAGAGACACGATGGCACCAGTATTCCTTTGAGAAATCTCATCTGCTCCCGATCTCCTCCCTGAAATTCAGCTGACGAAAATGTGTGCTAACAATATCCAATACAAATGTAAAAGTTTCTTTAAAGTTGGAGGTGAAGTGCATTCATAACTCATTCTCCTCAGAATTCTTTGAGTGTCTTCAATTCCAATCTCTGTGGGGTAATTAGGTTGATCATCAATCAGCAGCGTCTCTCTGATAAAGCTTTCATTAATCAGAATTTCACAACCTTGAACTGTAGCTTGAATAGTAAAATGACGACATCACTCATATCCATGCTTGCAATCACCCAGAATTCTCTAATTAAGTTCTAATAAACAATAGGATTTGCTGTAATAGTAGACGCCAAACAGCACTCCCGAAGTCTGTGAATCATTGATCGAAGATCCGAATGAACAGCTGGAGGATCCGCAAGAACAATAGCAAGATTGTGCATATTCGCAAATTTCAGGTTCGCCATTTTCCTGCACTCAACCATACTAAGTAAGACACGAAAACATGCCAAACGAACAACCAAAATATTTAATTTTAATTTTGATCCCCAAAAAATAATATTAATTATTTTTATTTAAAAATTTGGGTCAAAAATTAAAAAAATATTCATTTAAATTAAATCCAAATTTGGCAGTCAACACAAGTTCACGGTCAACAGCAGTTCACAGCCCAAGAACAAGGTTTGCGGCCGTAGAACTGTGTTTACGGTCGATGAACACAAATTTCGATCAAAACATGAAAAATGCATTTAATTAAGAGTGTACGGTCGCAAAACAACACAATAATCAATCATAGTTTGCGGCCGCAAGCAATTCGCGGTCATACAAACGTTTACGGCTCAAGAACAGGGTTTGCGGCCCAAGCTTGCGGCCGTAAACTCCGCCGCACTCCTTTTTCTCGATTTCTACTCAAATGACACGGTGAATCACACAATAAACTGCATATTTCTGATCTAGAACTCATTACCTTCGAGACTAACGGATTAGATTTGCAAGATTTGATGAAATTGTTTTTGATGAGAGAGAGAGAGTGTATCAGAGGTTTGCGGCCGAAATCTTGAGAATGAAGGAGATTCCGGCAGTAAACTCCTTTTATACCTTTTTTTACCATTTACCTGATAACTACACAGTATTGAGCAGGGTCCAACACAGTCAAAAATTTTAAAACCAATTCTTTTTGAGGATTTTTACTAAGGTAAAATTAAAATTAAAAGTAAAAATAAAATAAAAAAAAACCTTAATTATGTACAATAAAATGAAGGAAAAATTAAAATAAAAATAAAACTTATAAATTTTTAACAGCTAAAAAAATATAAAAATAAAATTAATTAAAAATAAAAAAATAAAATAAAATAAAATAATTTAGCTTCAACTAAAATATAATCTCAAAAGTTTAACTCCTATAACTGAATTTGTGACGCTGGGATCAAAGTTGTTGGACAATCTTATTCTACTTGTCGGTACCCTTATCTTCACATCTTCGTCTGATCGATCACCAGTATTGTGGTCCACTTAAATGGGTTTGTGAACAAATATGCCACATTATTATGAGTGTGGACCTGTTCCAGCCGGATTAGCAAACGTTCATAATAGTCTCTGATGAAATGAATTTTAATGTCGATGTGCTTGGTTTTAGAGTGTTGGACTAGGTTTTTGGCAATTTGAATAGCAGCTTCATTATCACAATAGATGGGGGTTTCTAAATAATTCAAACCGTAGTCCAACAACTGATGGTGGATCCAGATAACTTGAGAGCAGCAAGCCGATGCAGCAACGTATTCCACCTCCGCTGTGGAAGTTGAGACAGTGTGCTGCTTCTTGCATTGCCACGAAACTAGTCTGTCACCTAGGTATTGACATCCTCCTGAGGTTGATTTCCTGTCAAGCTCACAGCCTCCATAATTACTGTCAGTAAAAGCATAAAAATTAAATTCAGAATTTTTTGATACCAAAGACCCAATTTTGGGCTCCTTTTGATATACCGAAAAATTCTTTTGACAACAATAAGATGTGAAAGTTTAGGATTAGCTTGATAGCGTGTGCATTGACAAACTGCAAACATGATGTCAAGTCGGCTTGCAGTAAGATACATCAACGATTCGATCATCGATCGATAGTGAGTCTGATCTACAGATTCGCCTTCAGGATCTGGAGTCAGAAGAGGTCGTTCAGCCATTGGTGTTGAAGCAGACTTAGCATCATGAAACTCGAACTTCTCAAGAATATCCTCCACATACTTCGATTGATGTAGCAGGATTCCGGTTGAATTCTGTTTGACCTGAAGCCCCAAAAACATGGTCATTTCTCCCAACGAACTCATTTTGAACCGCTTCTTCATTACACCTTCAAATTCTTTGCAAAGCTGCGGACTGGTTGACCCAAAGATGATGTCGTCAACATAGATTTGCACAAGAATTTGATCATCTCCAACATGCTTGATAAACAAAGTCTGATCGATGGTTCCACGTGAATAACCATGCTCGAGCAAATGCTTTGTTAGAGTCGCATACCATGCTTCAGGAGCTTGATGTAACCCATACAATGCCTTGTCCAACTTGTAGACATGATTAGGAAATTTTGAGTCAACGAACCCAGGAGGTTGATCAACATAGATTTCTTCCTTCACCTTGTCATACAAGAAGGCATTCTTGACGTCCATTTGATACACGGTAAAGTTTATGTAAGAAGCATATGCTAGAAAGATACAAATAGCCTCCAGGCGAGCTACTGGAGCATAAACTTCAGTGTAATCAAGACCCTCGACTTGTCGAAACCCACAAACCACCAATCGATATTTATTTCACACAATAACCCCTGAATCGTCCTGCTTATTGCGATAAACCCATCTTTTGTCAAGTGACTTCTTGCCCTTTGGTAACTCAACTAACTTCCAAACACCAAGTTTTTCAAATTGATGCAGTTCCTCATGCATTGCATCTACCCAGCTGGTTTCATTCAGAGCCATTTCAACATTGTTGGGCTTTATTTGAGAAATAAAGCAAGAGTAGAGACAAGTATTAACATCTCCACTCTGACTTCTCGTTTTAACACCGTCACCCAGCTGACCAATGATTTTATCGATCGGATGATCACGTTGAACTCTTGAAGGTATCTCTTGGCTGATATCATTGAGAGAGACAGGAAGGGTGTGAATGTTGATACCTCCTTCATTTGCTGATTGAGCCTCTCCAGAAGGCTCTGCCACAAACTCATTAGAAATAAGTTCAGGAAAGAGTAGTTCCATAAAGGTTGATGTGGTTGCGGAAGCGTCATTGGGCATGAACTCTCTCTCCATAGGTGTAGATAATGTAACTTCGGCATCAGGAGTATCATATTGGACTGGAGATTTAGGACTATCAAGTTGCGCAGATGACTCCCTCTCTGGTGAAGCAGTGAACTCCCCCTTAGGCATAGTAGAGGAATCCCCCTCAGATGAACCCGGAGACTTCCCTTTGAAAGAAGAAGGGGATTTAGATGGAGGTCTGTAGACAACTTCTTCATCTTCGACTTCAACAATCTTCTTCAAACCAGAAGCATATCCAGATGAGCCACTCGAAGACACATTTATTGATTTGAATAGCGATGTGTAATCAAACAGGCAATCCGGACCCACTCTAGCGTCCGTCTCATTTTCTTCCAACCAACGCACGTCATACGATTCCACAATCTGTTTTGTCTTCTTATTGTAGACTCTATAGGCAGTGCGAGCAGCATACCCTAGGAAGTAACAATCATGGGCCTTTGCATTAAACTTCGGGTTGGCATCTAAGTGAAGAAGAGTGCAAGGGCAGCCAAATACACAGAAATGACTGACTAACAGCTTGCGACCATAGAGAATCTCATACGGGGTCTTCATCTGAGCTTTGTTGATCAACACTTGATTCTGAACACAACAGGTAGTGTTTATCGCCTCGGCCCAATGGAAAACCAGTAGCTTTGAATCACAAAGCATCGTCCTTGCAGCGTCCTTTAAAGTTCTATTCCTTCTTTCAGCAACACCATTTTTTTTGAGGTGTGTGAGCAGAACTGAATTGACACATGATACCCCTTTCTGCGCAAAAGTGATCGAGTACAAAATTCTTGAACTCTGTACCATTGTCGGTACGAAGCGCCTTCACTCGATTGTTAGTTTGGTTCTCAATTAATACAATGAACTTCTTGATCAAATCAGCAACTCCAGCTTTGTTGGATAGAAAGAAAACCCACGTAAACCGAGAGAAATTTTCAATCACAACCAGGCAATAAGAATTTTTGTTGATGCTAAGAACATTTACTGGTCCAAACAAATCCATATGGAGCAATTGAAGTAACTGGCTAATTGAGTTGACCTGTTTTGGCAGGTGTGGTTTTCTATGATGCTTTCCTTGGGCACATGACACACATTTTTTAAACGTAACAAATTCCTTGACAGGCAAACCACAGACCATCTCATTCTTTGCAAGACGATTCAAGTTCTTGGCATTAGCACGACCTAGTCTTCTGTGCCACAGCATTGCAGTTTGTTCGGAGATCTTGGAGAAAAGGCACGTAACTTGTTCTGGAAGATTGCTATTCATGTAAATGATATAGGCATTCCCATCCCTTTTATATTTTACAAGAATCCACTCCTCTGGGATGACAAAAACTGGCTTGAGAATCATGCATTCCTTATCAGTGAAATGCATAGAATAGCCCTTGTCACAAATATGAGAAACACTTAACAAACAATGCTTCAGCTCGGGAGCGAAATTAACATTCTAGAAACTTAAAACCCCATTCGAGACAGTTCCTCGTTGAGTGATTTTACCACCTTCTCCACCCGCAAAGGAGATGTATCCCCCATTAAATGATTGAATGTTGTGCAGTTGGGCGATATCTCTTGTCATATGCCGAGAACAGCTGTTGTCGACGAACCAGGGTCTAACAACATTTCCCCGCAACTGTCCCTGCAAAATGTGCGGGTTTAATTAGATTTGGGAACCCAGGTCATTATTTTCCTAGGTGGTCCTGATGCCTTTTCAGATTGATAATTTTCAGAATTTTTAGAGGACACGGAAGATGAATTGGAGACTGGTTTGGGCAGCCATTGATAATTTGGTTTTCTATTAGTCCCGGGTGTTTTTGAGATTGAATGAGTATCAGTTTGCTTAAGGGATGTGGGTTTTCTACCAGATTTGGTTGAAGACTCGCTGCTGCCTCTTGACAAAACCGACCTTGGCTTGGCCATGCTCGGTTTTGGCAAACTGCCTGGGACTTTGTGATAAAAAAACCTTTTTATTCCATTGAAAAATGGCTCGTTTTCTACTTTGATCATCTTTTCAATCACCATTCCGGGAATGATTTCTAGAGGACTTTATAGTTAAAGACCTTCCTCTGGATTCGTTCTCTCCTCTTGGAAATTCGAAATGTACAAACATACGATTTTGACAATTTCTAGCTATATGACCACCAACACCACAATTGAAACAAATATGTTTGTTATTGTTATAACTTGTGCTACATTGATCAAATTTGTTTTCCATACTATCACCCTTGCTTCTCTCACACGAACATGAATATGAATTAGGTTGTGAGGCAAGCGAGGGTGCATTAGATGGAGAAGTCTGTGAAATTGGTGGTTTCTCAAAATCATTATCACACACATCAAAATTGTCAACCAAATTGTTCAAACCAAACTTTTTCAAACCATTCAAAACAGTATCAAAAGTAATAGAAACATCACCATAAAAAACATTGTCATTTGAAACATCAAAAAACATATTGTCTTTATTTAAAACTAAAACTTCAGGTTTAGACTCGATTTTATTTTCAGAAACATATCCTTCAACTTCGTGCTTTGACTGATTCAAGGATTGATATGCAGGAGAAGTAGAAATGTTAGTACTTTCAACATTAATCAATCCTCCTGAAAGAAAACCAGATGGCTTGCCATAAACCATAAATGGTTCATTAGCAATCTCTTCTTTGGACAAAGGCTTGTGCAGATATGAATGATTAAAGAGAGGGGGCACATGATTATACCCTAGACCTTTTGATTGATTTTTCTTAAATTGCATGATGTGATCTATTATTTTTGCAACTACCTCACTTGAAAAATCATATTTTCTAAAATCAAGCTTGGCGGTTTCAAATTTTACCTTTAAAGATTCAATTTCAGCCACTAGTTCAGCGTTCTGTTTCACTACATAATCATAATTTTCACATTTATTACTGTAGTCTTCCTGAAGTCTCCTAAAGTCCTTAATTTTTTATTCCAATTGACCTTTAAGTGGTTTTGACCTTTTCTAAGTTGGTACCCTTCATATCTAAGGTCTTCTACATCTCTTATTAATTTGTCATTAAGTTCACGAAGAATCTTAAAGATTTCTACTTCACTGCCTAATGTCTCAATTTTCTCATGCAGAGTTTTAACATAATCAATACAGGCTTGAGAGCATGATGGTAGAATTACCTCGGTTGAATTAGGTTCATGAGAAGAGGATACCATCAATGCAAATTGCAGCTCCATCATCTTATCTTCAGCTGCCATAATCTCTGTTGGGGCATCATCACAAACTTGTGCCAGGTGGGCAGTTTCAGGTACAGATAGGTTCAGGGCTTGCATCTGATCCTCCCAGTCAAATGACTAAGCAACCATAGCCTTCTCGTTGTTCATTTGAGTACCACTTCGATTTTTTCCGACTGTAACCATTGTCCTATCATTATTTAGTCTTTTTTCTGGCTGTGGACAATCACGAGCAAAATGCCCTGGCTCGTGGTAGTTGAAACATCGCAGCTTTCCCTTGCTGAACCCAACCTTCTTGTCAGCACGCATCCCCCGGCTATTCTTTCTAGTCTTTTTGGAAAATTGTTTCGCCCTAAAGACTGTCATGGCAATTTTCCATGTAATATCCATATCCTCAACGTCTTCAGGGTGAATCTGATCAAGATCGGCAAATGACAGTTGAGGCGGAAGATCCCCAACAACAAGCACATTGTAGCAGTTGACAAGCCTTGAAGCAAGTGCAAGATTCTCATCACCCTCCTTTCCCTTTGAAGAAGAAGCTCCAGTTGAGGATGAAGCAGCTTGAGCAGCCACAAATGATTGATTCAGTGAGAACGGCATGGCTGATGCAGAGGAAGCTGATGGAGTGGGGAAAGTTTGAATCTGTGCTTTCGGAGTATTGACTAATGAACCTGTAGAAGGAATAGAAAAAGAAAAGGATGAAAGAGCATTGTTTGAAGAAATGCCAAGGTTCACAGCTGAATATGAGTTCACATGGTTGATTTCCCGTTGCTTGTCATCAATATCACACGCCTTGATGCCTGCCATCACTTCAGCGAGAGAGAGAGAGAGAGAGAGAGAGAGAGATGGCTGAGATCCTTAGTCTTCTTAATGACAACTACATTCATGTCCTAAGATTTGGGGAGAGCATTCAGTAGCTTCTTGTTTATCTCTGACATTATGGGTTGCCGTCCTACCCGTGTCAAGCCATTCTGGGGTGCTGAGCTACCCGTCGATCCTAACAACCAACCCTGAGGGACTATTCCACCCCCTACTGCTACTATCACATATATCATAACATAAACATACTATCAAACATATCTGGGGTGTCCGAACTACCCTTCGGTCCTAACAACCGAACTTGGGGACTATTCCCCTCCTACTACCACTATCACATATAACGTATCATGCCAACAGATAAACATATCATCATATACTGTCAGACATATCTGGGGTGTCTGACCTACCCTTCGGTCCTAACAACCGAACTCTACTACTATCACATATAACATACCATGCCAGCATATAACATATCAGGTAGCAGCAACCTAGATGATATCACAAAGATAATCATCTAATAATACAACTCCTACTAGTGGGCCGACATTGTGGTCGTAGACCCACCGCTACAGGAAGATAACTCACCTCGAACGAGTAGCTGCTGATAATCTGTGTAGGCAACCTCTGTCTGCTACTGCTCCGGAAATCCTCCGGCTATAATCCCCACAGAACACTTAGTCAAAAATTGATATCTACTCTTGGGGTAAAATGACTATTTTACCCCCAACCAAGTCCAAGTCAAAGTCAACTTCCAGTTGACCCAACTCGCCGAGTTGGGCCGTCAACTCGTCGAGTCCCTTTCCTTTACTCGTCCTTATCCACGACTCGACTCTTCGAGTTTGGCAACGACTCAACGGGTTCCCCATCTTGACGAACATCAATGAACCTTCATCCGACTCGCCGAGTCGGATGAACACTCGTCGAGTTCACCTTCATCTGATGAACAAGTCGTGACCCCGACTCACCGAGTTGTATGAACAACTCATCGAGTTCATCTTCATCCTTAAGGAGATTGCCTTGGACTCGCCGAGTCTGTTCTAGCATTGGTCGAGTCCCATGAATTCTAGGTCTAAGGCTAAGTCCAACATGTTGGGTCACTCCTTCGGACCTTCTACAACCCTTCTAACACCCAACTGTGTTCTTTTGACCCTCAACAGATAAGGGACTCTATGCCTTGGACTCATCGAGTCCCAAGAACGGACTCGCGGAGTCGATAACATCCACCCCCTAAATCCTTGATTTCTGATGTACAACCTTTGACCAAAAGATAGATCCAAGCCCCTAAACTCGATCTAGCACGTAAAGTTTCGTACTTTACGTGCATGCATGGAACTTTTGAGCCAAAAAGTTGTTGGATATAGTGTCTAAGCCCATAACTATATTTGGTATGTACTTGACCCGACCCGGCATGGTCCATTTGGGTTGCACTTCACCCGAAAAATTTATGGATAATCTTTTGAGAATAGTATAAGTTATGATTTATTAATATATTATAAGTTCTAATATATTAATATAAAATGATATTATTTAATTAGTATTGATCTATAATTAATCTAGAATCAATTTAGAGATCAAAAGTATGACTAATTAAATATGGGCTCTTGTATTTTGATAGTGTGGGCTAATGCTTATTTGGAATGGGCTAGGCTTGCATGGAAAGTCCATGGATACTCCATGGAGCATTAACCCATGGATCTCATAGAAATGAAAAGACATGGGTATTAGGGTTTACATGGATGTAACCTTAATCCACCACACTATGAAAAGGAGGCTTTGGTTCTTGAAATCACACTAGTTGTAGTGAGTATACTAAGAGGGCCGATTTCAAGAAGGGTGTTACTATTCTCTCAAAGTTCCAAAGTTTGTGGTAATTTGTGATTTCCATTTCAGGCATCCACACTATTGGTGCTAGGCTCTAAAACTCCTAGCAATCAACTACAACTACAAGGTAAGTAATTATATTAGCTTTATTTGACTCAAGTTCCACATGCCATGCTAGATAGGATAAGATCCTTGGAAAAATAATTATTTGCATGTATCTTAGTCAAACATAGATCCAAGGTTTCTAGGGTTGCATGTACACCATAGGAGTGTTAGAATGCTCAAAACCAATCAATGGTATCAAATCCTAGGCTTGTTTGTTAAATACTTGATGCAAACTTGTTTTTCAAAAGCAAAAAACTGTCCAGACAAGAAAACTCGACGAGTTCTGGCCAAAAACTCGCCGGGTTTATGTGTTATTACATGAACTCGACGATTTCCCTGATGAACTCGACGAGTTTGTCATCCAGTGAGCAGTTTTTTGAGCTTTGCTGCTGTAAATGGACTAGAAACATTACCCTAAACTGGTTTGGTGTTGTAAAACTTGTTTTAGATGGTGTAATGATTGTTCTAATCCATTTTCAATGGTTAATATCAATTTTTCATGATTATATGTGTTCATATGTTCTTGAAAATTTGATATGAAAATTCATGTTCTTATGAGTTTTTGATAGATCATAGGAATTACTTGTTTAAATGTTTAATTCATAATCTTTATGTGTTTTAATGGATTCCATAACTTGTCCTCAAGTTATGGATAGCCAAAAGTCTCTTTGTGTTAAAAACCATTAAAAGAACACATAAGTTATAAAATGAAGATTCTTCATTTTAATAACTTATAAGTTATGAATGTGAAAGGTTTTGTAAAGTTACAAAACTTGCCCTCAAGTTTTGGAACATGTAATGTCACTTAATATACTTTAGTTCCAATCCCTAGATTTTTAAAAGTTAAAAATCAAACCTAATTATACTTTATAATATTATAAGTTAATAATTTATATATATGTATAAGAGCAAGTTGTCTTACCATTAGTAGGCCTCATTCATGAAGCCGGTCTATAAGGGGGGTATAAGGTTGCTACCTGTAAAATGGCAGCTTAATGGGTGTCCACTCTCACCCACTGCTTCCTTGATCGGTGGAGGTTCGTTAGCCGAACGGGTAGGACAAAGACCTATAAATTCTCATTAAAAGTATAATGATAATTATAAAGTAACTAAATGCTTAATTAAATTCCCAATCTTAATTACTTTAGGAAAATGTGAATAAGGTGCTAATCCATGAAATTACACTTTACACTTTGTTTAAGTCGTTAGTGGAGCATGTGTGGTTAACCAACACACTAACTTGAACTTAACAAGGTAGGTAAAGGGTGACTTAATGTTTATCATAGTAGCGATGGAGCGTGTGTGGTTAACCGGCACATCGATTAAGGGGTAATACATTAAGGGTACCAAGTAATTTGCATGGTTACTTCACACCTTGTTTTGTGATCCTCGACATCCCAGTCACAAAACTTGAAGGGCACACTTGAGATTGAAACATGCCATTGAAGAAAGTTCAATGAATCTCAAAGAATCTAGGAGTTTCTAACCCAATTAAAACCTAATTAAATATTTCGTTTTTCATGGTGGAAATTGGTCAATTGCCATTCACCTACCTTCAAATATCTTATAGCTTAGATTACGGCATCCCTCTTCTAAGTTATAAAATATTGTGTTGGGTCCTAGCCTTAATATTACATTTGGGTGTTTTATTTAGGACTATCTCTATATCTAATCTAATATATTCCCTCTTCTTTTCAGATGTCTTCCAATAACAATGCTTCTGGCTCAAACCCCACTAGCTCCTTCTCTCTCATGAATCTTTATGGGAGAGTCATCTTTGATGGATCCAACCTTACAGATTGGATCAGAAACATCAGGATGGTCACTCGGTATGAGAATAAAGAATATGTTCTTGACAAGGAGCTGAAGGTACCCGATCAAAATGCTACTCCTGAAGAGCTTGTTGAATATGAGGTACATGAAAGAGATGCTACAAAAGTGGCATGCATCATAATGGCCACCATGACAGCCGAACTCCAAAAGTCCTATGAGGACTATTATCCTTTTGAGATACACCAGGACTTGATGGACCGCTACCATCAAAGTGCTCGTCAAGAGCGATATGAAATAATCTCCTCCATGATAACAACCTGGATGAAGGATGGTGAACCCATCACTGTACACATGCAGAAAATGCAATGGTATGTGGACCGTTTACTGAAGCTGAATGTGAACTTTCCTGAGGAGTTAGCATAGACATCATTTTGCACTCCTTACCATCGTGTTATGATCAATTCTGCATGACATATCACATGAACAAGGAATAATTCACCCTCAGCAAACTTCAAGGACTCTTGAAGACCGCCGAAAGTGGTCTAAAGGGTAAGTCGGTTGTTACTACTCCTACTCCTACTCCAATTGCGGCCAATGTCTTGGCATTCGAGCATGGCAAAGGGAAGAAGAGAAAGAACCCTTCTAAGGGTACCAAGGGTAAGACCCTTGAAGGCTCCTCTTCAAGAAAAACCAAGAAAGGTTTTGTCACTCCTTCTGCTAACCCTAATGAGGCTGAATGCTTCTATTGCCATGAAAAGTCGCACTGGAAGCAAAACTACCCAAAGTACCAGCAAGATTTGAAGGATGGGAAAGTAAAACCCAATCATGTCGGTATATACATTATATTGTCTAATAACTCTCCTCATTCTAAGTCTTCGGTCCTTGATACAGGTTGTGGTATTCACATATGTTGTGATTTTCAGGGACTAAGAAGAAGTGAGAATGTGGAGCAGGGAAAGATAAACTTGATCATGGGAAACAGGAAAGCTTCACCTGTCACCAAGACATGAGTTTATTCCTTAGTGCTAAATAGTTGGTTTACATTAGATTTGAATAAATGTTATTATTTTCCAGAAATGGCAAGAAATGTTATTTCCTTTCATGCATTGTATAAACAAGGGTTTACCTTTTATTTTGATAATAATAATGGTAGTATTGATGCTTTCTTTAATAATGTTCTTTATTTTAAAGCATTACCTTGTGATGGTGTGTATGAAACTGTATCTGTTATAGATAATCTAGGAAATAATGTATTGTGTATTGACTCTTCCACTAGCTTAGATAAAGCATCTTTATGGCAATGTCGTCTTGGACATGTAAGCAAGAAACGCATAGGACAACTCCAAAAGGATAGAGTCTTGGAGTCATTTGACCTAAAGTCCGATGATAGTTGTGAATCTTGTTTGCTTGGTAAAATGAGAAAGTCACCTTTTACTGGCACTTGTGCTAGGGGTGAAGGTTTGTTGGACCTCATACACACGGATGTGTGTGGACCCTTCAGAACTGCCACAAGAGATGCTAATCACTTCTATGTGACTTTTACTGATGATTTTAGTAGATATGGATATGTCTACTTAATCAAGCATAAGTTAGAAACCTTTGAGAAATTCAAAGAGTTTAAGCAAGAAGTGGAGAATCAGTTGGGCAGGAACATTAAGATGCTCTGATCCGATCATGGTGTTAAGTATCTTAGTACTGAGTTCCTTTACTATCTTAAGGAGTGTGGGATTGTCTCACAATTGACACCTCCTAGGACACCACAGTTGAATGATGTAGCTGAGAGGCGCAATCGAACATTGTTGGACATGGTTCGTTCCATGATGAGTCGAGCTTCGCTACCAATTTCATTTTCGGGGTATGCCTTAGAGACTGCCGCCCATATCCTTAATCTATTCCCTACAAAGAAGGTTGCCAAAACACCTCACGAGGTGTGGACTAGAAAAGTTCCCAATCTAGACCACATCAAGATTTGGGGTTGCGAGGCTTTCGTGAGACGCGAGACTCATGATAAGCTCGAACCCCGAAGCGAAAGATGTATTTTCATTGGCTACCCACAGAAATCCTTTGGCTACATCTTCTACAGACCCAGTGATAATGTGGTTTTTGTAGCAAGAAGAGGATTCTTTCAAGAGAGAGAATTCATAAGCCAAGGAGACAATGGGAGGCAAATTGACCTTCAGGAAATTCAAGAGTCAAGTGGTGAAGGAACCTCAAACCCTAGCCCTCAACCTGAGGTGGAAACTCCTTTTGAGCTGACTGAAGAATCTATACCTCTGAGGCGTTCCACCAGGGTTAGGAATGCACCAGAGCAGTATTATGGTTTCCATATTACTGCATAAGGTGAAACACTTATCAGTGATAACACACTGGTAAATCTGGATGAACCTAACAACTACACGGAAGCCATGGTAGGCCCTAAGGCTACTAAATGGAAAGAGGCTATGGACAGCGAGATACAGTCCATGTATGACAATCATGTTTGGAACTTGGTTGAAAATGTACCTGATCGTAATATAGTTAGGTGCAAATGGATCTTCAAGAAGAATACCTACATAGATGGTAATGTACACACTTATAAGGCACGAATGGTTGCAATGGGTTATTCTCAAACTCCGAGAGTTGATTATGATGAGACCTTTTCACCAGTGGCCAAGATTAAGTTTATTAAAGTTCTGCTAGTCATTGTTGCATTTCATGACTATGAAATATGGCAAATGGATGTCAAAACCACTTTCCTTAATGGAAAGTTGGTTGAAGATGTTTACATGGTTCAGCCAGAGGGTTTTGTCAGTACAGAGTACCCCAATAGAGTGTGTAAGCTCGAGAAATCCATTTATGGATTGAAACAGGCACCTCGCATATGGAATCTTTGCTTTGATGAGAAAGTCAAAGAATTTGGATTTTCAAGGAGTGAAGATGAATCTTGTGTCTATATCAAGGCTAGTGGGAGTATAGCCAGATTTTTGGTACTGTATGTGGATGACATACTACTCATAGGAAATGACATCCCAACCCTGCAGGAAGTAAAGTCCTGGCTTGGGAAGTGTTTCGCTATGAAGGACCTTGGAGAAGCTGCTTATATCCTAGGGATAAGGATTTTGAGAAACAGGAGTAAAAGACTAATTGGACTTAGTCAAAGCACCTATGTGGACAAAGTGTTGAAAAGGTTCAACATGCATAACTCCAAGAAAGGTGAGTTACCTATCCGATGTAATGCTAGACTGAGTAAAACTCAGAGTCCGGGTACAGAGGCTGAGATAGCTGAGATGAGTCGAGTACCATACACTCCTGCTGTAGGCTCGATCATGTATGCTATGACTTGTACTCGCCCTGATGTTGCCTTTTCTTTGAGCATGGTCAGCAGATATCAGGGGAATCCTGGAAAGACTCACTGGACAACGGTAAAGAATATTCTCAAGTACCTGCAAAGGACTAAGGACTGGGTCCTTACCCTTGGTGGGAGTGATGACTTGAGAGTCATAGTATTGTGATGCTAGCTTTCAGAATGACAGGGATAATTTCCGCTATCATTCGGGTTGGGTCTTTACCCTAAACGGAGGGGCAATTACTTGGAAAAGTTCCAAGCAGGACACAGTGGCTGATTCTACTTGTGAATCAGAGTATATAGCAGCAAGCGAGGCAGCAAAGGAGGCTATATGGCTAAAGAACTTCATCGGAGACCTTGGAGTTTTACCAGCTATAAAGGAGCCAATGGAGATTTTCTATGACAGCAATAGTGTGGTTGCCTTAGCCAAAGAACCAAGAGATCATGGGAGATCCAGACATATTGACATCGAATAGAAGAAGGAATCATCGTGGCAAAGAGGGTATCATCGGATGAGAACCCAACAGATCCCCTAACGAAGGGACTGACTCGGGTTAAGCATCACCATCATGCCCGGAGCATTGGGCTGAAGGATGATATTAGTTTAGTAGTTAGATAAGCTTGGAATTTGTAAAATGTAATTGACATTTGATGATAAATAAAAGCTATTATTTATGAGTAAAGTGTTTCTATCTCTTATCAATCGTTTACTGTTATTTCTTTTTGCATGTTTTGACTTCCAGAATAATTATGCTATGGTTTATATCATATTATTCAAACTCTCCACAGTCAGTCATATGTTGGAAGTAGATATGAATCAAGACTGTCATGGTTTGGCTTGTAGAGGTCTAAGATGTTAGAAAAATTAGGGATACAGCACTCATGAGTGCTCATAAGTTCTAAGTATTGGATTCAACCCACGCTAACTAGTATCACTTCATGGAATTTATCTCAAGTGATCGTGAGACGGTAATATCATATAAGTCTTCAAACCTAGAGATATGATTTGTTGCCTATGAGTTGGTTATGCATTGATTGCACGAAAACGCATTGGTAACTCGATGTTATAAACCGTGCCTTTGTGTGTAATTCAACAAGTAGTAGAGCAAACATATGAGTCGAAGTTTATCTGTTCCTTCTAGGATTAGAAGCGATATCTGGGCCCCTCGATGATTTTTTTTTACCTATGTACTGGGCCGGGTCAGAACTAAATTGATGTGTTCAGTTAAGTTCTATGTCAAACAAATTGGAAATCGGGAAACAAATGTTGGACAATAAGCAAGACCATGTTCCATGTATTTGTTCGGCTGATATCTAGAACAGAGGACTATATGATCACTTATCTAAAATGGCGCTTCATAGTTCAATAGAGTTTAAAGAGCTACAATTGTTGATCGGTTCCTGAAGTCATACTTGCAACTATAGTTATTAGACTTATCCAAGTGGGAGACTGTTGGATATAGTGTCTAAGTCCATAACTATATTTGGTATGTACTTGACCCGACCCGACATGGTCCATTTGGGTTGCACTTCAGCCGAACAATTTATGGATAATCTTTGAGAATAGTATAAGTTATGATTTATTAATATATTATAAGTTCTAATATAGTAATATAAAATCATATTATTTAATTAGTATTGATCTATAATTAATCTAGAATTAATTTAGAGATCAAAGTATGACTAATTAAATATGGGCTCTTGTATTTATATAGTGTGGGCTAATGCTTATTTGGAATGGGCTAGGCTTGCATGGAAAGTCCATGGATACTCCATGGAGCTTTAACCCATGGATCTCAAGGAAATGAATAGACATGGGTATTAGGGTTTACATGGATGTAACCCTAATCCACCACACTATATAAAGGAGGTTTTGGTTCTTGAAATCACACTAGTTGTAGTGAGTATACTAAGAGGGCCGATTTCAAGAAGGGTGTTACTATTCTCTCAAAGTTCCAAAGTTTGTGGTGATTTGTGATTTCCATTTGAGGCATCCACACTATTGGTGCTGGACATATTAACAGCTAAACAAACAAATACTATAATCAAAAACATGTTTAAATGTACCAATCTATAAAGACAAATTATGAACTTCTCCTTCCTTGGTGTTAAAACCAACTTCCAGAGCTTCTTTTCCTCTGAATTTCGTCTACACGAATCCTCCTAGGTCAGCCAAAGTTTTCCCCAATCATAATGGAGAAGGATATATATATATTTTCTGGAAAATCACCATTCACGTCGTGAGAATTTAAAACTCACGTCGTTAACTCGAGGCAATCGTGATCGTCAAGGATTCCTTCACCCGGATGCTTATCTTCTAACTTTTTCTACTCACGTTGTGAACCATCAACTGTTCACGTCGTGAGTACGTCTTTTTTTTCCAGGTGTTTTCCTTGTCTTTCAAGCCTTCCACCTCCAAAGTTCCATCCTTTAACACTTTTAGTCCCTTTCTTCAAAATGTCTTCTTTTTTGCTGCAAAATATAATTTAACCTTATAAGTATCATTATTCTATGCAAATGGCCAAATATATATATATATATATATATATATATATATATATATATATATAAATGTACTTAAATATTGCCTAAAAATATGTATAAAAATGGCAATATCAAAATACCCCAGACTTAGGCTTTGCTTGCCCTCAAGCAAATCTACTTATTTAAACTCAAACCTTCATCACTAGCATTTCATAGAACAATCCAATTCCAGCTCAACCAATATGCCAAGACCTCAATGCATGCATTTGTGTCTAAGTTTTTTCCTAAAGTACCCCCCATACTTTAAATACTCACAATCTTCATAAACAATTACCCACTTCTTTCGAACAATGCTCATTTTATGCAACCCTCTGAATCCATCCTCAGAAAGTTTTTTAACCTCAAGATATTTTTGGTTAAGCTACCCAAGCATACATAATATAGAAATTACAACTTTAAATACCACCATGGAGCTCTTGGAATTCTTCTTTTCTTTGATATTTGATCTTTGATTGCTTGAATTCACCATATTTATAATTTTTGGTATCTTCAACTTTTGATTCTTTGGAATTTTGATCTTTGATCTTCATACTTTGATAGCTCCAAAATATAGAAAGTTTTTTAACCTCAAGATATTTTTGGGTTAACCTCTGGTCCATATTATTCAGCATAGCCATCATAGCTTCTATTTCTTCGGTTTGTGCACCTCCACTGCCTTTTATTCCATCTTGTCTAGGGTTGTGGTACTCACGAGAGTGCTTCGCGAATTCTTCAATCATCTTCTTGACCTCCCTTGGATTTTTCTTTGTCAAAGGTCCTTGAGAATCAAGGAGTTGTCTTCTCATAACATTGACCCCATCATTGAAGATTGACGTCTCTTGTTGAACATTAAGATCATGTTGAGGGCAATTTCTAAGCAAGCCTTTGTAACGCTCCCATGCTTCATATAATGACTCCCCCGACTGTTGTTCAAAGTTGGCTATTGCCTTCTTGAGTTTAGCTATCTTGGATGGTGGGCAAAATTGGTCAAGAAACTGCTCATGCATTTGAGCCCAAGTGGTGATCGTTCCTGGTGGAAGTGATTTTAACCACTCTTTAGCAGCTCCCTTAAAAGTAATGGGAAGCATCCTAAGCAAGACGGTGTTTCTATTGACATTTGGGACATTGAAGTAATCCGCAATGTCATTGACTTCATCGAGATGCTTAAAAGCATCCTCATGATACTTCCCATAAAATGGGATATCCTTTAGTGCAGTCAAGATGTGCCCCTTCAGCTCGAATGTGGCAGTGGCAGGTATTGTGGGTTGGACTAAACTGGGACCCACATCCTCTCGGATCCACTTCTTGTAAGCTCCCATGGACATCTCCTCAATGTTTGCCATTTCGTCCTCTTGCTTGTCTTCGGGCTCACTCGCAAATATTTCAAATTCTAGGTCTGACTCGTATTCTAATTCGTGTGGATTAGAAACTGGACCAAATTCTTCAACTTTGCCTTTATCCTTTGGGGTTGAACTTGACTCTCTTGTCTTCTTTCCCGACTTCCTTGAAAAGGCTGATTTTAGTTCTTGCAATGGCGTCTTCTTTGGCGTGTGATCTTCCTTCGCGTTCTTATTCTTATTTTTGTGAAGGGCTGACTCCGGATCTTCAAGTGGTGGTACCAAAGGTGTGTTAGAGCCTCTGGTCATGAACTCCTGCAAACTAAACAAAATAACGACGTAAAAACGAACTAAAATAGAAAAATAAACTAAAAACTAAAGAAAAATAAAAATCACAGTTCTCACGTCGTGAGGCTATAAACTCACGTCGTGAGTTCTGTAATCAGAAAAAAAAATCAAACCTTCCTAGAAACTAAACAAAATGAATAAAAACTGATAACTACTGAATTTACGTCGTGAGAGGTGCCCTCACGTCGTGGAAACTGAACAAACAGAAAGAAAAATTAAAAACTAATGCTACTAAAACCTTTGCTGGAAAATTAACTTTTTGATGGTTTTATCCCATAAAAAGAATCGATTAACCTAAAGCAAATAAATAAATAATAAACTAGCCAAAAAGTTGACGTGCATGATAGTACCCACTAATTTTATAATTTATAACCTAACTAACTAACTAAATAAAATGCACCTACGTAGTGTACCTAGTCGAATTATAGAATAGTTTGGTAAGTTGGGTGTCGATCACAAGGAACGGTGTTATTAATTAATCTATTCACTACTAAATTAATCTAACTATTAATAAGCTAAAAAGGGGTTTTTATCTAATTTTCCAAGTTTATATGAACTTAATCCTTTATAAAAAAAAACTCAATCAATAAACAAAACACTTCTGTTAGTTCGAATTCGCTTTCACTCAATGGTTATACATTGGCTATGATTATTACTGTTGGTGACCAATTAAGGAAGTATTAGCAATTTAGTTCTATATCTACTAATTATTAATCAATTCATGTAAATCTATTTATGGTCATACAATAGTTAACACATAATCAATTATTAAATAAGATTGGAGCCATGAAAGATTGATTCATCAAAACACAATTACAGTCATAATATGAGTTCTCTAACACAACTTGATTTAATGATTCAATTACTAATCTAAGATTAGTTTAATCTTAGCTCCAATAAACTAGTGTTCACTATATTATTAGGTATTCAAGTTCATGCAGATTTGTGTTCACTAACTACACAGAACAAGAATTCAAAGCAAGAATCAAATAATTAATTCAAGCATGCTAGGTAAAATCAATCAACACAAGCATATCACCAACAAGTAAAGTTAAGTCTAATGCATTAAAACCATGAGTTCCACCTTTATCTAGCTAACAGAAGCAGCTAGATTTAGCTGGACATATTAACAGCTAAACAAACAAATACTATAATCAAAAACATGTTTAAATGTACCAATCTATAAAGACAGATTAAGAACTTCTCCTTCCTTGGTGTTAAAACCAACTTCCAAAGATTCTTTTCCTCTGAATTTCATCTCTAGGAATCCTCCTAGGCCAGCCAAAGTTCTCCCCAATCGTAATGGAGAAGGATATATATTTTCTAAAATTACCGTTCACGTCATGAGAATTTAAAACTCACGTCGTGAACTCGAGGTAATCGTGATCGTTACGGATTCCTTCACCTGGATGCTTATCTTCTAACTTTTTTCTACTCACGTCGTGAACCATCAACTGTTCACGTCGTGAGTACGTCTTTTTTTGGGTGTTTTCCTTGTCTTTCAAGCCTTCCACCTCCAAAGTTCCATCCTTTAACACTTTTAGTCCCTTTCTTCAAAATGTCTTCTTTTTGCTGCAAAATATAATTTAACCTTATAAGTATCATTATTCTATGCAAATGACCAAAATATATATAAAAATGTACTTAAATATTGCCTAAAAATATGTATAAAAATGGCAATATCAGTAAGAAATTCTATTAGCTTTATTTGATTCAAGTTCCAAATGTCATGCTAGATAGGATAAGAGCCTTGAAAAAATAATTGTTTGTATGTATCTTAGTCAAACATAGATCCAAGGTTTCTAGGGTTGCATGTACACCATAGGAGTGTTAGAATAATCAAAACCCATCAAAAGGCTCTAAAATGACTCTTATGTTGCATGGGACCTTCCTTGGGTGCAAAAGCAACCCAAATCTGCTTTGCGACTCCTTCCAAGACCTAGATCTGAAGTCTGGACCCCCAACCATGTTTGCAATCATGGTTGGCCACCTCATTTGTCTTAAAAGCCCTAAATCTTCCCCAAAAAGGGATCTAACAAATGAACAATCAAGGTACAGACTTTATACCTTTCAAGGACTGGAAATGATGTACCAAACTCGAATCCTTCAGTCTCCTCTTGATCCTTCTATGCTCTTCCTTCTTCCTTGAGGTCAAAACTCACAAAAATCACTCAAAAGCCTTAGATCTTGAACCAAAACACTTAGGGTTTACTAGGGAGGGTTTCCGGGAGCATTAGGGACGAGTGGTGGCTGAATGAGATGATTAAATAGGGTGCAAACCCTCATATTAGGGTTTTTGTCAAGTCAGAGCCTACTCGTCGAGTCCGGGACCCGACTCGATGAGTCCATCACTTAAATCCCGCGTCCCATCCCGCTTATACTCAACGAGTTGGTCCTTCAACTCGCCGAGTCCAAGGCCAAAAATGCAAAATATTTAAATAAATTACATACCAGGAACCAGGTGCTACATTCACTTCCTCCACCTCCTCCAATAATTCTCCCTAACCCACAAGCTCAAAGACTTGAAAATTTCATGGTCACTCAAGACCTATTGGCTAGCAAACACCAAGATGGAAAGTTTGTGTGTACACATGTTAGGAGTCGATGTCTCAAGGAAGCTGGTTGTTGATTTGGTTCTTTTTTCACTCCCTGAGTCGTATAGTGAGGTCATTAAGGACTACTATATGACAGATCACGACATGACCCTTATCGATCTTGCCTATTTGCTTGTTGCAGCTGAATCAGCAATGATTTGGCACACTGGTAAAGTAAATTTGATTGGAAGATCTACTTCGCAAACTTCCTTGGACAATGACAATGGAAACATTGGAAGTCCAGAAAATATTTCTCTTTCCAAGGGAAAGGGAAAGGCTAAGTCTGAGATTGTCCTGTGTACCATTCCTAAAGAGTCCATATGTTTCTATTGCCAAGAGAACGGGTATTGGTTGCGAAGCTTCCATATTTACCTGAAAGATCGCAAAGATGGTAAAGTCAAAACGTTTGACTCTACTTCAGGTAAAATCCACTATCTAACTCTATTGAGTGATGGGTTTGAGCCAAAAGAACATCATATCTGCTCATGCAAACCCTAATGATTGGATCTAGGTTTCTCTATTGTACATGCATTCATCCAAGACTTTCAAACCCTAGATCTAGCATATGATATTCGAAATTAACATAATAAATAGATCTAGATGATTACCTTGTTGTTGATTGAAGATCTTGAACCCTTGAGAAATTTAGCACCTCAAGTGTTGTGCCTCTAATGAATCACAAACACCAATAGCAATTGGAGGAAAGCAAGAGAGAGATGGGAGAGGAGAATTTCGGCTCTAGGACTTCTAGGGTTCAGGTGGCCGAAATTCCCATGCCCAAGGGTCCTTTATATATGTGTAGGAATTAGGGTTGTAGTCATTATCCTTATCTGGTTACTTAGCCACCAAGCATCCCATAAGATAATTCTAGAATCCCTATCATGGACGAATTATTAAGGCTTTATCCCTAGAATTCGTCCACCCTATCTATTAGGGTTTCCTTGCCCAACTTTGCAACTATCACATAATTACAGTTCAATACCCTTAAGTTCAATTAACTTCTTTTGATCACAAAATTAATGCTTAATTAATTCTTGACCAATGTTAATTAAACAAATATGATTTCTCTTTTATTATATTAGTCTTATAATATATTAATAAACCATAATCACCTCTTTCTATATTACTCCTCCATTTAAGTTGCTTTGGTGAAGGCAACCCAAAAGGACCATGCACAAGCGGGTCAACTACATACCAAATATAGTTATGGACTTAGACACTAATCCAACAGTCTCCCACTTTGATAAGTCTAATAACTATAAATGCAAATGTAACTTCTGGATCCGATTAGCAATCGCAGTTCTCAAAACTATTTATCTTATCAATAATCTGTCCTTAAGATAAGGGATCGTATAATCCTATGTTCTAGATAACGTGCGGACAATTACATGGAACATAGTCATACTTATTGTCCAACAGCTTGTTTCTCGATCTCAGATCCGTTTGACATAGAACTTAATTGACCACATCGATTCAGTCCTGACCGGGCCCGACACATGAGTCAAACCAAATTATCGAGGATCCCTGATATCGCTTTTATCCTCTTAGAATAAAAGGAACAAATAAACTTCGACTTATATGCATTTACCATTCACTAATAAAATCATACATAACAACGCGTTTTATAACATCAAGTTACTGATGCGTTTACGCATTATCAATGCACAACCAATTAGCAAATAATAAACCATATATCTAGGTTTTATGACCATATGATATTATCGTCTTGCGATCACTCGGGATAAATTCCATGAAGTGATTCCAAGAAGCGTGGGTTTATTCCAATGCTCTAAATTTGTTCATAAGCACTCATGAACGTTGTAGCAAACTCTTGCTATGTCTAAGACACTTTAGACAGTCTACACACCAATTCATGACAGTCTTCACTCATACCTACTTCCAAAATATGAACGACTGTGGACCGTTTGAATAATCTTATTATTCAGAAATTCAAAATATGCAAAATGAAATAATAGGTAAACAATTAACATAAGACAGTAGCTTTACTCATAAATAATACCCATTTATTTAATCATCAAATGTTAATTACAATTTATCTATTACACATTTCTAAACTATTTAATCTAAACTAATATCGTCCTTCAACCCGATGCTCCTAACGTGCTGCAAGTGCTTAACCCTGCTCAGTCCCTTCGTAAGCGGATCTGTTGGGTTATCCTCCGACAATACCCTCTTCACTATGAGGAGTCCTTATTCCACCCGATGTCAAATAAAGTGATATTTTTTTCGATATGTCGAGATATGCCATGATCCCTCGGTTTCATGGTCAAGGCAACCGCTCCTTCATTATCACAGAAAATTTCCATAGGCTCCTGTATGGCCAGTAAAACTCCAAGGTCTCCAATGAAGTTCTTCAACCATATTTCCTCCTTTGATGCTTCGCTCACTGCAATGTACTATGATTCGCACATTGAATCAGCTACGGTCTCTTGCTCGGAACTTTTCCAAGTCACTGCTCCTCCATTTAGGGTAAAGACCCAGCCCGACTGCGAACAGTAGTTGTCCCTGTCGGTCTGAAAACCGGCGTCACTGTACCCTTGCACCTTTGAATCATCACTCCCACCGAGGACTAGAAACCATTCCTTGGTCCTCTGAAAGTACTTAAGAATATTCTTGACTATGGTCCAATATGCTTTGCCAGGGTTCCCTTGATATCTGTTGACCATGCTCAAAGAAAAGGCCACATCAGGGTGAGTACAAGTCATAGCATACATGATCGAGCCAACTGCGGAAGTGTATGCTACTAGGCTCATCTCTGCTATCTCGACTTCGGTACTCGAACTTTGAGTCTTACTCAACTTGGCATTACATTGGATTGGTAACTCTCCCTTATTTGAATTCTCCATACTAAAACGCTTTAGTACCTTGTCTAAGTAAGTATTCTGACTAGGTCTTATTAGTCTCTTACTTCTGTTTCTCACTATCCTTATTCCCAGAATATAGGCAGCCTCTCCGAGGTCCTTCATAGAGAAGCACTTCTTGAGCCAGGACTTAACCTCCTGCAGTGTTGGGATGTCGTTTCCTATGAGTAGTATGTCATCGACATACAATACGAGGAAGCTTACTATACTCTGTAACGTCTGCAGATCCAGGCTAGTCAATTTAGAGACAATAAGCATCAAAAATGAGTTTTTGATGGAAGATTATTTAGAAGGATTAATCTTTTCCAAGTGTTAGTATATGTTACAAGGGTTCTGTAGATATAAAGAACGTCGGAATTTGAGTTATAACGAAGAAGTTATGACCCGTCGAAGTTTTACGGCTAAACCAGCACGACACCCGGAATCGTAAAAAGTGAATTTACGATAAAATACTTTTTAGCCTTAGCGATCTAAACGAAAGTAGTAGTATATGTTAAACCGAGAGTGAGCATAAAAAGAACGTCCAAATCTAACTTCGTATGAGGAAGTTATGATTTTTCTAAGATTTAGCATAACAGTACACAGCCCGAAATCTGAATTTTAGATCGGTCGAGTTTTAGCCAAAATAATCTAAACGAGAAATGAAGATATCGTTAATAGGAGTTAAATGATAAAAAGACAGTCGAAAACGGAGCTCGTATGCGAAAGATATGGACGAATCTTAGTCGCTACTCTTCGAGCGCAACGAATTCGATACAATGTTGTAAATATGAGATAGAGTGAGAATTAGCCGACGGGATCTAAATGAGAGTTGTGATACTCGTAAATACCAATGCGTGGATATAAATAATGTCGATAATAGAGCTCGTATGCGAAAGATATGGATGAAACTTAGTCCCTACTCTTCGAGCGCGATAAATTCGATACAATTTTGCAAATCGGAGGTAGAATGAGAATTAGCCGACGAGGTCTAAATGAAAGTTGTAGTACTCATAAATACCAACGTGTAGATATAAAGAACATAGAAAATGGAGCTCGTACACGGAAGATCCGGACGAAGCTTAGGGGCTACTCTACGATAAAATCCCTATAAATAAAGGATGAATCCTTCATAATTTCTTCACACCATAACCTTTCTTTCTCTCTCTAACTTCTCTCTAGCCTACTTAAACCCCTCCCAAGTCTAGGGAACCTCCCTAGCACAAGAAGAAATCCCCGGAGCGCCCGACGGCTCCGAGAAGAAAAACTTTCGGCTCGGAAACGTTGCTCCAGCAAAGCCCGGTTTTTAATAAAAACTCGCTGTAAGTGAGCTACGCCTATACTATATTTAATATAGATTTTATTTAATTATAGTAACATTATTAGGACCTTAACATAATTATTTGGGCTATTATTATGAGTTATATTGAGTGTTATTTAACGCTTATATAATAGTAATAATAGCTAGACTATTAATTAGTTGCGGTTAACGTTAAAAACTAAACCCTAATGGTATTGATACTAGGTTTTGTCGAGGAAAATTGTTTTGAGATAACAAAGCGCTTTTTGAGTTCGGAATCACCACCTAATCAGGTGAGTGCATGGTCCCTTTCATCTTACACATAGATATGAAGTATTTATATATATTACGTGTTGTGAGTGCATGGTCTCTTTCATCTTACACATAGATATGAAGTATTTTATATAAACTACGTGCTATGTGTGCATATTATCTGTATACTTACTATCTATGCTGGATGAACGATTTTATACAAGTTTTAAATGATTTAAACTATATACGTATTTTATATCTACAAATATGTTGGGTATAACATGGGTAGATGAATGATGAGAGATAAAAGATGATATGAGTGATCATTGGCAGCTATAGACCTAGTGCTTATTGAATAAACGCTGGTAGCTATGGACTTAGTACCTGATATATAAACGTTGGTAGCTATGGACTTAGTACCTAAACACCGGTAGCTATGGATTTAGTACCCGATCAATGAACTTTAGCAGCTATGGAATTAGTGTTTTACGAACGAGCATTGGCAGCTATGGACTTAGTGCCAGTCCTATAACCCTAGAAGCAAAGGACCTTGGAATAAACGAATGCAGGATAGATGACTCTTAGGATAGATCCTTAAGAGTAAAGAAGATAATGGGGATGGGTAATTGGGTTGATTGTTTGATTGTTTAAACATAATAATTATATTATTGTGTGTTGAAAACTCTATGTACTCACCAGGTTTCCCAACCTGACCCACTCAACTTATTTATATCATAGGTGTTGATATGAAGTCGCATTACACTGAGAGATTAAGGAGATATAAATCACTAGTGATAATGAATGTAAGTTCTGTTTATGCTTATGTTTTTGTATAGACGATGACATCCCAAATGTTTTAAAATGAATAAAAATAATTTTCTTCAGAAATGCTTTGATAACGTATTTATCATGCTTTACTGGGAACAAATTACGCAACATTTTTATTAAAAGATGTACTCTTATTTTTATAAAGCATAAACAAAAATCGTTCTTTTCTGGCCGTGAAAATAGGGATGTCACATACTCCCACTAGCTTTGACATATGCATATGGTTCATCCTCGCTTCATAGAAAACCAAACTCTTTGACTTTCTCATTGAAACAAAGATTCCATCTGCGAGACGCATGTTTCAGTCCATAAATGGACTTATCAAGCTTGCACACTCTATTTGGATGTTTCGCACTTACAAAACCCTCTGGCTGATCCATCTAAACATCCTTAGCCAACTTTCCATTACGGAAAGCGGTTTTGACATCCATCTGCCATATTTCATAGTCATGAAATGCAACAATGGCCAACATCACCCTAATAGACTTTATCTTTGCAACCGGTGAGAAGGTTTCATCATAGTCAACTCTAGGAGTTTGAGTGAAACCATTCGCAACTAATCGTGCCTTATAGGTGTGCACATTCCCATCCATGTCGGTCTTCTTCTTGAAGATCCATTTGCACCGGACCATCTTACGACTTGATACATAGTCAACCAAATTCCAAACTTGGTTGTCATACATAGACTGAATCTCGTTTTCCATCACCTCTTTCCACTTTACAGACTCTGGGCCTGCCATGGCTTCCTTATATCTGTTAGGCTCGTCCAAATTCATTAGTGTACTATCACTAATGAACGTATCCCCTTCGGTAGTAATATGAAAACCATAAAACTGGGGTTGAACCCTAACTCTTTCGAAACGTCTAAGAGGTAAGGACTTGTCAATCGGTTCAACCGAAGTTTCCTCCTCGGGTTGAGCGACAGCGTTAGAGGTTCCTTCAACGCTCGATTCTTGAAGCTCTTCAAGATCGATTTGCCTCCCACCATCCCCTAGGCTTATGAGTTCTCGCTCACGGAAAACCCCTCTCCTCGCGACAAAGACAATGTTGTCACTCGGTCTATAGAAGAGATATCCAAAGGAATTCTACGGGTAGCCGATGAAAATACACCGCTCACTACGAGGTTTGAGCTTGTCGTGAGTCTCTCGTCTTATGAAAGCCTCGAAAACCCAAAACTTGATATGTGACAATGAGGGAGCTTTCCCTGTCCACATCTCGTGAGGTGTTTTGACAACCTTCTTCGTATGGACTAAGTTAAGGATATGGGCGGCAGTCTCTAAGGTATACCCCTAGAATGAGATAGGTAGTGAAGCACGACTCATCATGGAACGAACCATGTCTAGCTAGGTTCGATTATGCTTCTCAGCCATAGAGTTCAACTGCGGTGTCTTATTTGGCGTCAATTGCGAAACGATTCCACATTCCTTGAGGTAGTCGTGGAATTCAAGACTTAGGTACTCTTCACCTCGATCAGATCGAAGCATCTTGATTTTCCTGCCCAACCGATTCTCCACTTCTTGTTTAAACTCTTTGAACTTTTCAAAAGTTTCTGAATTGTGCCTGATTAAGTAGATATACCCATATCTGTTATAATCATCGGTAAAAGTCATATAGAAGCGGCTCGCATACTTTGCGGTGGATCTAAAGGGCCCACACACATCGGTGTGTATGACATCCAATAAACCCTCACCCCTTTTCACAAGTGCAGTAAAGGGTGACTTGGTCATCTTTCCAAGTAAACGAGACTCGTGTACGTCATCGTCCCTAAGGTCGAATGACTCCAACACTCCATACTTTTGGAGTTGGGCTATGTGTTTCTTGTTGACATGTCCAAGACGACAATGCCACAAGCATGCTTTATCCATACTATTGGAAGAATCAACACACAACAAATCATTTCCTAAGTTATCTATAACCATCATAGTTTCATATATTCCATACAAGGCAATGCTTCAAAATATAAAACACTATTAAGATAAGCAAAAATAGAACCCTTTTCATTATCAAATGAATATCTAAATCCTTGTCTATATAAACCAAGAAATGAAATGATGTTTCTTGCCATATCTGGAGAATAGCAACAATTATTTAAATCTAAACCTAATCCATTACTAAGAACTAAGGAATATACTCCAATCTTGGTGACAGGCGACGATCTTCTGTTTCCCATGATTAGATTTATCTTCCTATGCTCCACATCCCTATTTCTTCTTAGTCCCTGCAAATCAGAACAAATGTGAAAACCACATCATGTATCAAGAACCCAAGAAATAGCATGCGATGAATCATTAGATTTAATAGTGTAAATACCTGCGAAGGATGGCTTGATCTTCCCATCCTTAATAGCTTACAGATATTCTGGGCGGCTTCATTTCCAATGCCATATCTTGTGGCAGTTGTGGCACTCTGCCTCCTTGGAGTTTGAGTTGGGTTTAGCAGAACCAACTTTGGTTCCACTAGAGGAGGTACCATCTTGGAATTTCCCTTGTGGTGACTCTTTGAGGGAGCCTTCCTCTTTTTACCCTTCCCTTTCCCAATAGCCAAAACAGGGGCAACAGCAGGAGCGGGAGTTGATGCAACAGACTTATCTTTGATATTGCTCTCATCAGTCCTTAACAAGCCTTGAAGCTTGCTCAAAGTGACCTCTTCCTCATTCATGTTGTAGGTCATGCGGAACTGGTTGTAGCAGGGAGGCAAAGAGTGAAGGATAATGTTGATTGCCAGCTCTTCATCGAAGTTAACATTTAACTTCAGCAGGCGATCAACATCTTTTGCAGATGAGCGGTAAGAGACTCTTCATTACCCATTATAGTAGTGATCATCGAAGTGATGATCTCATACCTTTCTTTCCTAGCGCTCTGGTGTACCGGTACAACAAGTCTTGATGCATTTCATAGGGATACATGTCCTCAGAGGACTTCTGGAGTTCTGCAGTCATGGTCGCTAGCATGATGCAATGGCCCTTCATAGCATCACGCTCATAGGCCTCAAAGGTCGCGATTTCTTTAGCAAAGGCAGTGTTGAGGTTGATTTCCTTCAGCTTCTCATCGAGGACATAATCTTTGTCCTCGTAACGAATGACCATTCTGATATTACGGATCCAATCATTAAAATTGGACCCGTCAAAGATCACTCTCCCACACAAGTTCATGAGTGAGAACGAGCTAGAGGAATTCGAGTCGAAAGCATTGTTGTTGACCTTTGACATCTGAAAAGGAAAAAGAACGTACAAAGTTTGATTAGAAATGAATCCCCGATTAAACATCCAAATGAGAAATTAGGGCTAGGATCCAACAACATTATTTACAAATTAGAAGAGGGATGCCGTAATCTAGCAAGTAAATAATTTGAAGATAAGTGAATGACAATTCACTAATTTTCCACCATGAAAAACGAAAAAGAGATTAAGTTTTAAATGTATTGAAAAACTCCTAGATCTTTTGAGATTCATTGAACTTTTCAATGTCATGCTTAAATCTCGATATGCCCCTCTAGTTTGTGACTGGGATGCCGAGGATCACAAAGTGGGTGTGAATAACCATGCAAATATACATGGTGCCCTCATTGTTACATCCACCTATTCGATGTGCCGGTTAACCATACACGCTCCATCGAACTATGACAAACAATGAGTCACCCTTTGCCACCTTTTCTTAGAACCCAGTTAGTGTGTTGGTTAACCACACACGCTCCACTAACGTCTTAGTAAGGGTACAAAGTGTAATTTCATGGAATTGCATTAATTTCACTTTTTCCTAAAGTAACTAAGATTGGGAATTTAAATAAAACATTTAGTTACTTTATATAGATTCATGATACTTTTAATAAGGAAAGGGTTGCCCTATCCTACCCGTTCGGCTAACGACCCTCCAACAATCAAGGAAGCGGTGGGTGAGAGTGGACACCCATTAAACGGCCATTTTATAAGCCATAACCTTATACTCCCCTTATAGATCGGCTTCGTGAATGAGACCTACTGTCACACCCCGAAAACCAAAGGCGGAAACGTTCCCGGGGTCGACTCCATGTTGTGTATCAAATCCAATGTACATAGTAATCACAGTAAACGACCATTACATTACATATATATGAAAGTTTACATTTGGTTCAAAAGTAAATTGTACAAAAGTTATACATATATCATATGAACAAAAGAGATGAGTCTTCGGAGCACTCCATCTTCACCAAAAGATATCGCCGGGTACCTGTCTAACTTGGACCTGAGAATACAAGCAGTTTGAAAATCAGCATAAAGCTGGTGAGTTCATAAGCGGTTTTGTTTTGTGAAAATGTATTGTTTTCCTTTAGTTTTCTGAAAAGATTTGATATCCAAGAAAATCCCATATTTTCTTATGTAAAGTAGTTAAGTTATCTTTCGTTACAGTTCTATTACAGATATAAGTTAACCCCAGGAAAATCCCATATTTTCCTAATTGTAAGATTGATTTGATAACACATAGTATAGTTTAATACACAAAACTATAATTTGGACGAACTGTAAATAGAAAATATTTTGAAAACCTTGGGACTACATCCCGAACCAGTTATAAGATAATTTGATAAAAACCATGGGATCACTATCCCGAAAGTAGATATAATTAGTTTGATAAACCATGGGATCACTATCCCGAATCTAGATATATGATAGATTGATAAAATCATAGGATTATCATCCCGTATAAGATTTAGTTTCAAAACCCTGGGATTGCCATCCCGAATGAGATATAGATACAAGACCATGGGATTATCATCCCGGACAAGACATAGATTCTAAACATAATCCTAGCTGTGAATAAGTTTATATTAATACGTATTGTGAGTCGGGTAACCATGCTGATATGACAACGAGACCTCCTTGACGTTAGTCAGACGTCGAATGATATCCAGAATTTGTCACCCCAGGCGTGCCCTCCTAACTGTAGCTTGCAGTTAGGGTGTGGGATTGTCAGTCCCGAATAGATCTATTCACAAACTCTTCGCTCTCCCTCCAGGAGACTCTGGTTACACTTCCGGAGAGGATTTACTTGATCATCCACAAAGGGTAGTGACTATCTCACAAACTAGTATTAAACTATTCACAGGATTTTCATACGATAACAAACATACAAAGACTTTAAGACATGATACAGTGAAAATAGTTACATACAATGAGACTATCTGGCAAAACATTTGAATTATACGAAGATAAACTGAATCAGACATAGTTTATCTAATAACTTAATACAGATATCAGTAAGTGATATAATGAGAAACATAGAACCCCAAATTATTCCCATAATAATTTGATTAGATTGATTATTTTCTTAACTAAAATCCATTTAGTTGTAATTGATAATCATTCCTTATGCTCAACATGATACATAAGGAGTAAAAGAATTTATAAGATTGCCAGATATTATTTGAAATACATAGATGTTATGATTTGAAAACAGTTTTGGTTTGCTTGTATTCCCCCCCCCCCCCCCCTGAAAACAGTTAAAAACAGTGAAAAAGGCGTAGGGGTATGAACTCACCGGACGAGAAGTATGACGATTTGGATGCTAAGAATTGATCTGGGGCTTGTAAATACATGAGGTTCCTAATTATAATGTAAAGATACATATTTGTATTTAATTAGGACCTAGATTAATTGTTGGATAGGGACAATTGCTTCAAGTCGCGAAAACACTCCGATACGAGTGTTTGGAGGGACCCGGGTGACGTTTAAAGACGTGAAATGACACTAGGGACTTGGGACTTGAGTTTACTCCCCATGAGTAAACTTTTAAATGAGTTTACAACCACAAAACACACACATACATGAGTTTACGGCCGTAAACTCATGTGGGTGTGGTTTTGGGTGTTTAAATGGCTTAAATGGCTTATATGGACATGGGAAATGATTCTAGGCTTTGATCTAAATGCATGTAAGGGATTAAAATCACTAGAATGATTAATTTATGGGAGTTTACGGCCTAGCATAGGCTCCTGGCCGTAAACTCCTAATTACTCAAGGAAATGGTGCTAAATGGTGCTAGAACAAATCACATGTGATTAATAGAATTATTCCAAGGCCTAAAATGAGTTTGCATGGGATTTTTGGAGGATTTGTGGAGTTTACGGCCCATGAAACCCCCTTCATGGCCGTAAACTCTTGTGTGTGGTGTTCCAAGGTGTTTCAAGGTCTAGAACATGCATGAAAGGACTTCTAAAATTCATCTAAGGGCCTTAGGGGTGTGTAGTTTGCATTCTAACACCAAAAATTTTGGAGTTTACGGCCCAAGAACATGTCTTGGCCGTAAACCCTTAGAAACCCCATAAATGTTGTGTTTTAGGCCCTCAAAGTATTTTTGGTTGGTCCCTTGATTTATTCCAAGGCTTTTGGTGGTGTTGGATGGCTTTCTAACACCTTAGAATGAGATTTATGCCAAGTTTTGTGGAGTTTACGGCCCAAGAACTCTCCTTGGCCGTAAACTCATCTAAGTCCCTCAAAATTAATGTTTCAAGTGTCCAAATGCAAGAATCAAAGTCCTATAATTCATATCTAAGCTGTAGGGGTGATTTGGAAGGGTTTAAAGGCATGGAAAACACCATTTTCATGAGTTTACGGCCCAAGCTTATGCCTTGGCCGTAAACTCCTTCAAAGTCCACAAAATTATAGTTTTAGGTGTTCTAAGTCCATATCTTGAAGTCCCTTAGCCATATCTAAAGTCCAAATGAGTTAAGGAAGGAGTTTAAGGGCTAAAAACTCTCTAAAATGGTGTTTACGGCCTAGGCTGCCTCCTGGGCCGTAAACTCACTTACTTTGTCCAATTTCTTGATTAAGTGGCTAATTTGGAAGCTAAACATGCTATAGATTAAGGCTAGGAAGGTACCTTAAGGATTTGAAGCCTTAAATTTGAGTTTTGGACACTTAATCTTTGGATTTAGGAGAGAGGTTAGAGAGAGAGTAGAGAGAGAAGGAAAAAGCTTCAAATGAGTGTTTAAACTCTCTTATATAGTCCCTAAAACTTGGACACGGAGGAATTCTACCCGATACCGGCCTTAAACGATGCTTTGGGTCGCACCCGATTGAGTTTTCGTCACCCGACGAGGATATTTCTAAAACTTAAGAAATAAATGTTTTGGGCTAAATTCATGAGTTCCCAGATGATTTGGACCCTCACTGAATGAAAATAAATATATAATTTTAGTTAACTAAGCCCAAAAACGATAACGGGACATTTCGATTTCCGACGAGTTATTCGGGTAGAACGGTTTTTCGGCGATGAACAACTTCGGGTTGTTACATTATCCCCCCGTTAGAGGGAATTTCGTCCCGAAATTCAATGAATAAGATACAGGTCATGGATTGGAATGAGATACGGATGGATTTGTTGCCTCGGATCTTTACTTCCCCAAGTGGAATTAAGTCTCTATTGGGCGTTCTAGTGAATTCTCACTATCGGGACGTGTCCTTGTTTCGTATCTTGACTCTCTCTCAATTCACGATATTAATCTGCTTTCTCATGGAAGTTCCAATCCTGAACGACTTCGGTTTCCTCAAGGAATCACTAGGGTTTCGTTGGGCAGACGTTTCTAAGGATTCGAGACGTGATGGTCTAGATAGATATTACCAAGCTCTAAGGGCTTCCGAAACCTGAAAGCTGCTGAATCGATCTCTACGAAGATCTCGAAAGGTTTGAGGTGAGACTAAACTAGATGCTCGAAAGAAACTCCCGGGAATCCTTCGGGATAGACATTTAGAGGGAATAGTTGCTAACTTCCCGTTTCTCAATAATCACAGAAACGAGGGATGCGTGGTAATTTACATTGGGAAAACTTTTGAGTTCTAAGGCATAGAATGATACGAGAGTTTGATGTCGAAGATCACGAGAACCGGGTCGAGAAAAAGATCTAACGAGTGGCCCTTTCGAAAACAAAGATAACAACGCGAACGAAAACTCGGTCATTTCTGGTTAAACATGGCATCAAAGTATTTTCATGGAAAGTTTCCCCCTTTTAAATCGAATGGAATAGAATAGTCCTCCGGACCGAGGATTCAATCTATAGATACGAAGTTAGTGTTCTCTATCTTACTAGTTAGCCGTGTCGACGGTACACGTCTCGATTACATACGAAGGATTGAGTTTAGAAAACGTTCGAATAGATAGATAACAGGTTTCCCTTTTTGCACCCAAAATCAAAAAGAGTTGCAAGTATAAGAATTATCAAAGAGAGATATACCTGCGGCAGCAGAGGGATCTGTGGTTGTAGCTGTCTTGGGACAATTCCTTTTGAAATGTCCAGCTTCACCACAATTGTAGCAGGCCGGACTGATTCCCGTTCCAGATGATTGGTTCGTTGGCTTCGCTGGTTTTCTACAGGTTCGCGCAAGATGGCCTTTATTGCCACAGTTGTCGCAGATCCTTTCGCGACATGGTCCAGGAATGCGGTGGTGGTAGTTGCACTTACCACACCAAGGAAGGGTACCAGTGTATCCACTGGCGGGAGTTTGGGCTGTGGAACCTACAGTCGAGACAGCAACAGGGGCAGTAGCAGCATGGACTGCTACCGTTTGCTGTTTCTTAGAAGACCCTTGCGTACTCTGGGCCTTCCGTTTGTTCCAGGATTTCTTTTTTGCTTCCGCCTCCACTGGCGACTGGCTCGGGGGTAGTAGCTTCTTCATCAGAGTTGTCTTCGTGATCTATCAGGATTTTCGCAAGACATTTGGCACTGTCATAAGTGTCTGGCTTCGCAGCCAAGACATTCCCTTTTGTTGGCTGGGTCAATCCCCAGATGAACCTCCCTATCTTTTTACTCTCCGGGGTAACCATCCCCGGACAAAGTAGGGCCAGATCGTCGAATCTTGAGGTATAAGCAGCTATGTCAGAACCCTTCATCTTCAGGTTCCATAGTTCATGTTCTAGCTTCTGAAGTTCGCCCCGAGGGCAATACTCTGCGAGAAGAAGCTCCTTCATAGTTTCCCAACCCATAGCATTGGCTACAGGTAAAGTTAAGGATTTGACTCGGCCATTCCACCAAGTCAGGGCTTTGTCTAGGAAAGTACAGGCGGCAAACTTGACTCTATCAGACTCCGAACAGCCACATATCTCAAAGATTGATTCGATTCTCTCGAACCATCGGGTTAAAGCAATGACACCCCCTGTGCCATCGAAGAATGTCGGTTTTGCGTTCATGAAGTCTTTATAGGAACCCTTTTTTGGTGTCCCTGGCTATCTTCTGAGTTTTGGTGTTGGGGATCACCTCCTGAATTTCTAGAGTTCATTTGCGACATGGCTGCTACCATTGCAGCAGTCAGAACTGTCTGAAGTGATGCAAGATCAAGTTGAAAAGGAGAATTGTTGTTGTTCGTTGAGCTGGGTCTCTTTCTTGGAGGCATCGTGATCTAACAAGATCAGGAAAGAGAGGATCATAAGTCCTCTGAATTGAATCAAGAGATATGGGACAGGAGATATCTCATCATGGAAAATATAGCATCATACTAAGTGATAAAGCAGAAAGAAGTTATAAAGATAGAACATTTTATCGCTAGAGGAATGATCAAAGAATAACGCGTATACGAGGATTTTCTACAAAGGATCGACTCGAGAAATACTCCCATAGTATTTCATAGTTCGCTGCAGCGACGATTCGTTGTTTGGGATATTGGGTAAGTTTTAGGTATGCCGCATGCCACAGTCACTCCCAAGCACATGTTGGCCGTGTCTCGAATGAATATAGTTGGCCAGGCTATATTGACCCTAGACACGACTACATAACTGCCCAAGTTTAACCGCAGTGTACAACACCCATTTACTTATGTTTTGTTCTACTTGTAGCTACGGATTTCGACGGCTCGGCATACTTAAATACTTTTGAAAATACTTATATATTGTAAGATACTTTTAGTTCAGAGCACTTAGGCCCCTTAATGTTTATAGTTTTATACCATGTAAGGTTTGGTATACTCTGTTCACTATAAACAAAGGCTCTGATACCAATCTGTCACACCCCGAAAACCAAAGGCGGAAACGTTCCCGGGGTCGACTCCATGTTGTGTATCAAATCCAATGTACAAAGTAATCACAGTAAACGACCATTACATTACATATATATGAAAGTTTACATTTGGTTCAAAAGTAAATTGTACAAAAGTTATACATATATCATATGAACAAAAGAGATGAGTCTTCGGAGCACTCCATCTTCACCAAAAGATATCGTCGGGTACCTGTCTAACTTGGACCTGAGAATACAAGCAGTTTGAAAATCAGCATAAAGCTGGTGAGTTCATAAGCGGTTTTGTTTTGTGAAAATGTATTGTTTTCCTTTAGTTTTCTGAAAAGATTTGATATCCAAGAAAATCCCATATTTTCTTATGTAAAGTAGTTAAGTTATCTTTCGTTACAGTTCTATTACATATATAAGTTAACCCCAGGAAAATCCCATATTTTCCTAATTGTAAGATTGATTTGATAACACATAGTATAGTTTAATACACAAAACTATAATTTGGACGAACTGTAAATAGAAAATATTTTGAAAACCTTGGGACTACATCCCGAACCAGTTATAAGATAATTTGATAAAAACCATGGGATCACTATCCCGAAAGTAGATATAATTAGTTTGATAAACCATGGGATCACTATCCCGAATCTAGATATATGATAGATTGATAAAATCATAGGATTATCATCCCGTATAAGATTTAGTTTCAAAACCCTGGGATTGCCATCCCGAATGAGATATAGATACAAGACCATGGGATTATCATCCCGGACAAGACATAGATTCTAAACATAATCCTAGCTGTGAATAAGTTTATATTAATACGTATTGTGAGTCGGGTAACCATGCTGATATGACAATGAGACCTCCTGACGTTAGTCAGATGTCGAATGATATCCAGAATTTGTCACCCCAGGCGTGCCCGCCTAACTGTAGCTTGCAGTTAGGGTGTGGGATTGTCAGTCCCGAATAGATCTATTCACAAACTCTTCGCTCTCCCTCCAGGAGACTCTGGTTACACTTCCGGAGAGGATTTACTTGATCATCCACAAAGGGTAGTGACTATCTCACAAACTAGTATTAAACTATTCACAGGATTTTCATACGATAACAAACATACAAAGACTTTAAGACATGATACAGTGAAAATAGTTACATACAATGAGACTATCTGGCAAAACATTTGAATTATACGAAGATAAACTGAATCAGACATAGTTTATCTAATAACTTAATACAGATATCAGTAAGTGATATAATGAGAAACATAGAACCCCAAATTAATCCCATAATAATTTGATTAGATTGATTATTTTCTTAACTAAAATCTATTTAGTTGTAATTGATAATCATTCCTTATGCTCAACATGATACATAAGGAGTAAAAGAATTTATAAGATTGCTAGATATTATTTGAAATACATAGATGTTATGATTTGAAAACAGTTTTGGTTTGCTTGTATTCCCCCCCCCCCCTGAAAACAGTTAAAAACAGTGAAAAAGGCGTAGGGGTATGAACTCACCGGACGAGAAGTATGACGATTTGGATGCTAAGAATTGATCCGGGGCTTGTAAATACATGAGGTTCCTAATTATAATGTAAAGATACACATTTGTATTTAATTAGGACCTAGATTAATTGTTGGATAGGGACAATTGCTTCAAGTCGCGAAAACACTCCGATACGAGTGTTTGGAGGGACCCGGGTGACGTTTAAAGACGTGAAATGACACTAGGGACTTGGGACTTGAGTTTACTCCCCATGAGTAAACTTTTAAATGAGTTTACAACCACAAAACACACACATACATGATTTTACGGCCGTAAACTCATGTGGGTGTGGTTTTGGGTGTTTAAATGGCTTAAATGGCTTATATGGACATCGGAAATGATTCTAGGCTTTGATCTAAATGCATGTAAGGGATTAAAATCACTAGAATGATTAATTTATGGGAGTTTACGGCCTAGCATAGGCTCCTGGCCGTAAACTCCTAATTACTCAAGGAAATGGTGCTAAATGGTGCTAGAACAAATCACATGTGATTAATAGAATTATTCCAAGGCCTAAAATGAGTTTGCATGGGATTTTTGGGGGATTTGTGGAGTTTACGGCCCATGAAACCCCCTTCATGGCCGTAAACTCTTGTGTGTGGTGTTCCAAGGTGTTTCAAGGTCTAGAACATGCATGAAAGGACTTCTAAAATTCATCTAAGGGCCTTAGGGGTGTGTAGTTTGCATTCTAACACCAAAAATTTTGGAGTTTACGGCCCAAGAACATGTCTTGGCCGTAAACCCTTAGAAACCCCATAAATGTTGTGTTTTAGGCCCTCAAAGTATTTTTGGTTGGTCCCTTGATTTATTCCAAGGCTTTTGGTGGTGTTGGATGGCTTTCTAACACCTTAGAATGAGATTTATGCCAAGTTTTGTGGAGTTTACGGCCCAAGAACTCTCCTTGGCCGTAAACTCATCTAAGTCCCTCAAAATTAATGTTTCAAGTGTCCAAATGCAAGAATCAAAGTCCTATAATTCATATCTAAGCTGTAGGGGTGATTTGGAAGGGTTTAAAGGCATGGAAAACACCATTTTCATGAGTTTACGGCCCAAGCTTATGCCTTGGCCGTAAACTCCTTCAAATTCCACAAAATTATAGTTTTAGGTGTTCTAAGTCCATATCTTGAAGTCCCTTAGCCATATCTAAAGTCCAAATGAGTTAAGGAAGGAGTTTAAGGGCTAAAAACTCTCTAAAATGGTGTTTACGGCCTAGGCTGCCTCCTGGGCCGTAAACTCACTTACTTTGTCCAATTTCTTGATTAAGTGGCTAATTTGGAAGCTAAACATGCTATAGATTAAGGCTAGGAAGGTACCTTAAGGATTTGAAGCCTTAAATTTGAGTTTTGGACACTTAATCTTTGGATTTAGGAGAGAGGTTAGAGAGAGAGTAGAGAGAGAAGGAAAAAGCTTCAAATGAGTGTTTAAACTCTCTTATATAGTCCCTAAAACTTGGACACGGAGGAATTCTACCCGATACCGGCCTTAAACGATGCTTTGGGTCGCACCCGATTGAGTTTTCGTCACCCGACGAGGATATTTCTAAAACTTAAGAAATAAATGTTTTGGGCTAAATTCATGAGTTCCCAGATGATTTGGACCCTCACTGAATGAAAATAAATATATAATTTTAGTTAACTAAGCCCAAAAACGATAACGGGACATTTCGATTTCCGACGAGTTATTCGGGTAGAACGGTTTTTCGGCGATGAACAACTTCGGGTTGTTACATTATCCCCCCGTTAGAGGGAATTTCGTCCCGAAATTCAATGAATAAGATACAGGTCATGGATTGGAATGAGATACGGATGGATTTGTTGCCTCGGATCTTTACTTCCCCAAGTGGAATTAAGTCTCTATTGGGCGTTCTAGTGAATTCTCACTATCGGGACGTGTCCTTGTTTCGTATCTTGACTCTCTCTCAATTCACGATATTAATCTGCTTTCTCGTGGAAGTTCCAATCCTGAACGACTTCGGTTTCCTCAAGGAATCACTAGGGTTTCGTTGGGCAGACGTTTCTAAGGATTCGAGACGTGATGGTCTAGATAGATATTACCAAGCTCTAAGGGCTTCCGAAACCTGAAAGCTGCTGAATCGATCTCTACGAAGATCTCGAAAGGTTTGAGGTGAGACTAAACTAGATGCTCGAAAGAAACTCCCGGGAATCCTTCGGGATAGACATTTAGAGGGAATAGTTGCTAACTTCCCGTTTCTCAATAATCACAGAAACGAGGGATGCGTGGTAATTTACATTGGGAAAACTTTTGAGTTCTAAGGCATAGAATGATACGAGAGTTTGATGTCGAAGATCACGAGAACCGGGTCGAGAAAAAGATCTAACGAGTGGCCCTTTCGAAAACAAAGATAACAACGCGAACGAAAACTCGGTCATTTCTGGTTAAACATGGCATCAAAGTATTTTCATGGAAAGTTTCCCCCTTTTAAATCGAATGGAATAGAATAGTCCTCCGGACCGAGGATTCAATCTATAGATACGAAGTTAGTGTTCTCTATCTTACTAGTTAGCCGTGTCGATGGTACACGTCTCGATTACATACGAAGGATTGAGTTTAGAAAACGTTCGAATAGATAGATAACAGGTTTCCCTTTTTGCACCCAAAATCAAAAAGAGTTGCAAGTATAAGAATTATCAAAGAGAGATATACCTGCGGCAGCAGAGGGATCTGTGGTTGTAGCTGTCTTGGGACAATTCCTTTTGAAATGTCCAGCTTCACCACAATTGTAGCAGGCCGGACTGATTCCCGTTCCAGATGATTGGTTCGTTGGCTTCGCTGGTTTTCTACAGGTTCGCGCAAGATGGCCTTTATTGCCACAGTTGTCGCAGATCCTTTCGCGACATGGTCCAGGAATGCGGTGGTGGTAGTTGCACTTACCACACCAAGGAAGGGTACCAGTGTATCCACTGGCGGGAGTTTGGGCTGTGGAACCTACAGTCGAGACAGCAACAGGGGCAGTAGCAGCATGGACTGCTACCGTTTGCTGTTTCTTAGAAGACCCTTGCGTACTCTGGGCCTTCCGTTTGTTCCAGGATTTCTTTTTTGCTTCCGCCTCCACTGGCGACTGGCTCGGGGGTAGTAGCTTCTTCATCAGAGTTGTCTTCGTGATCTATCAGGATTTTCGCAAGACATTTGGCACTGTCATAAGTGTCTGGCTTCGCAGCCAAGACATTCCCTTTTGTTGGCTGGGTCAATCCCCAGATGAACCTCCCTATCTTTTTACTCTCCGGGGTAACCATCCCCGGACAAAGTAGGGCCAGATCGTCGAATCTTGAGGTATAAGCAGCTATGTCAGAACCCTTCATCTTCAGGTTCCATAGTTCATGTTCTAGCTTCTGAAGTTCGCCCCGAGGGCAATACTCTGCGAGAAGAAGCTCCTTCATAGTTTCCCAACCCATAGCATTGGCTACAGGTAAAGTTAAGGATTTGACTCGGCCATTCCACCAAGTCAGGGCTTTGTCTAGGAAAGTACAGGCGGCAAACTTGACTCTATCAGACTCCGAACAGCCACATATCTCAAAGATTGATTCGATTCTCTCGAACCATCAGGTTAAAGCAATGACACCCCCTGTGCCATCGAAGAATGTCGGTTTTGCGTTCATGAAGTCTTTATAGGAACCCCCTTTTTGGTGTCCCTGGCTATCTTCTGAGTTTTGGTGTTGGGGATCACCTCCTGAATTTCTAGAGTTCATTTGCGACATGGCTGCTACCATTGCAGCAGTCAGAACTGTCTGAAGTGATGCAAGATCAAGTTGAAAAGGAGAATTGTTGTTGTTCGTTGAGCTGGGTCTCTTTCTTGGAGGCATCGTGATCTAACAAGATCAGGAAAGAGAGGATCATAAGTCCTCTGAATTGAATCAAGAGATATGGGACAGGAGATATCTCATCATGGAAAATATAGCATCATACTAAGTGATAAAGCAGAAAGAAGTTATAAAGATAGAACATTTTATCGCTAGAGGAATGATCAAAGAATAACGCGTATACGAGGATTTTCTACAAAGGATCGGCTCGAGAAATACTCCCATAGTATTTCATAGTTCGCTGCAGCGACGATTCGTTGTTTGGGATATTGGGTAAGTTTTAGGTATGCCGCATGCCACAGTCACTCCCAAGCACATGTTGGCCGTGTCTCGAATGAATATAGTTGGCCAGGCTATATTGACCCTAGACACGACTACATAACTGCCCAGGTTTAACCACAGTGTACAACACCCATTTACTTATGTTTTGTTCTACTTGTAGCTACGGATTTCGACGGCTCGGCATACTTAAATACTTTTGAAAATACTTATATATTGTAAGATACTTTTAGTTCAGAGCACTTAGGCCCCTTAATGTTTATAGTTTTATACCATGTAAGGTTTGGTATACTCTGTTCACTATAAACAAAGGCTCTGATACCAATCTGTCACACCCCGAAAACCAAAGGCGGAAACGTTCCCGGGGTCGACTCCATGTTGTGTATCAAATCCAATGTACATAGTAATCACAGTAAACGACCATTACATTACATATATATATGAAAGTTTACATTTGGTTCAAAAGTAAATTGTACAAAAGTTATACATATATCATATGAACAAAAGAGATGAGTCTTCGGAGCACTCCATCTTCACCAAAAGATATCGTCGGGTACCTGTCTAACTTGGACCTGAGAATACAAGCAGTTTGAAAATCAGCATAAAGCTGGTGAGTTCATAAGCAGTTTTGTTTTGTGAAAATGTATTGTTTTCCTTTAGTTTTCTGAAAAGATTTGATATCCAAGAAAATCCCATATTTTCTTATGTAAAGTAGTTAAGTTATCTTTCGTTACAGTTCTATTACAGATATAAGTTAACCCTAGGAAAATCCCATATTTTCCTAATTGTAAGATTGATTTGATAACACATAGTATAGTTTAATACACAAAACTATAATTTGGATGAACTGTAAATAGAAAATATTTTGAAAACCTTGGGACTACATCCCGAACCAGTTATAAGATAATTTGATAAAAACCATGGGATCACTATCCCGAAAGTAGATATAATTAGTTTGATAAACCATGGGATCACTATCCCGAATCTAGATATATGATAGATTGATAAAATCATAGGATTATCATCTCGTATAAGATTTAGTTTCAAAACCCTGGGATTGCCATCCCGAATGAGATATAGATACAAGACCATGGGATTATCATCCCGGACAAGACATAGATTCTAAACATAATCCTAGCTGTGAATAAGTTTATATTAATACGTATTGTGAGTCGGGTAACCATGCTGATATGACAACGAGACCTCCTTGACGTTAGTCAGACATCGAATGATATCCAGCATTTGTCACCCCAGGCGTGCCCGCCTAACTGTAGCTTGCAGTTAGGGTGTGGGATTGTCAGTCCCGAATAGATCTATTCACAAACTCTTCGCTCTCCCTCCAGGAGACTCTGGTTACACTTCCGGAGAGGATTTACTTGATTATCCATAAAGGGTAGTGACTATCTCACAAACTAGTATTAAACTATTCACAGGATTTTCATACGATAACAAACATACAAAGACTTTAAGACATGATACAGTGAAAATAGTTACATACAATGAGACTATCTGGCAAAACATTTGAATTATACGAAGATAAACTGAATCAGACATAGTTTATCTAATAACTTAATACAGATATCAGTAAGTGATATAATGAGAAACATAGAACCCCAAATTATTCCCATAATAATTTGATTAGATTGATTATTTTCTTAACTAAAATCCATTTAGTTGTAATTGATAATCATTCCTTATGCTCAACATGATACATAAGGAGTAAAAGAATTTATAAGATTGCCAGATATTATTTGAAATACATAGATGTTATGATTTGAAAACAGTTTTGGTTTGCTTGTATTCCCCCCCCCCCCCTGAAAACAGTTAAAAACAGTGAAAAAGGCGTAGGGGTATGAACTCACCGGACGAGAAGTATGACGATTTGGATGCTAAGAATTGATCCGGGGCTTGTAAATACACGAGGTTCCTAATTATAATGTAAAGATACACATTTGTATTTAATTAGGACCTAGATTAATTGTTGGATAGGGACAATTGCTTCAAGTCGCGAAAACACTCCGATACGAGTGTTTGGAGGGACCCGGGTGACGTTTAAAGACGTGAAATGACACTAGGGACTTGGGACTTGAGTTTACTCCCCATGAGTAAACTTTTAAATGAGTTTACAACCACAAAACACACACATACATGATTTTACGGCCGTAAACTCATGTGGGTGTGGTTTTGGGTGTTTAAATGGCTTAAATGGCTTATATGGACATCGGAAATGATTCTAGGCTTTGATCTAAATGCATGTAAGGGATTAAAATCACTAGAATGATTAATTTATGGGATTTTACGGCCTAGCATAGGCTCCTGGCCGTAAACTCCTAATTACTCAAGGAAATGGTGCTAAATGGTGCTAGAACAAATCACATGTGATTAATAGAATTATTCCAAGGCCTAACATGAGTTTGCATGGGATTTTTGGGGGATTTGTGGAGTTTACGGCCCATGAAACCCCCTTCATGGCCGTAAACTCTTGTGTGTGGTGTTCCAAGGTGTTTCAAGGTCTAGAACATGCATGAAAGGACTTCTAAAATTCATCTAAGGGCCTTAGGGGTGTGTAGTTTGCATTCTAACACCAAAAATTTTGGAGTTTACGGCCCAAGAACATGTCTTGGCCGTAAACCCTTAGAAACCCCATAAATGTTGTGTTTTAGGCCCTCAAAGTATTTTTGGTTGGTCCCTTGATTTATTCCAAGGCTTTTGGTGGTGTTGGATGGCTTTCTAACACCTTAGAATGAGATTTATGCCAAGTTTTGTGGAGTTTACGGCCCAAGAACTCTCCTTGGCCGTAAACTCATCTAAGTCCCTCAAAATTAATGTTTCAAGTGTCCAAATGCAAGAATTAAAGTCCTATAATTCATATCTAAGCTGTAGGGGTGATTTGGAAGGGTTTAAAGGCATGAAAAACACCATTTTCATGAGTTCACGGCCCAAGCTTATGCCTTGGCCATAAACTCCTTCAAAGTCCACAAAATTATAGTTTTAGGTGTTCTAAGTCCATATCTTGAAGTCCCTTAGCCATATCTAAAGTCCAAATGAGTTAAGGAAGGAGTTTAAGGGCTAAAAACTCTCTAAAATGGTGTTTACGGCCTAGGCTGCCTCCTGGGCCGTAAACTCACTTACTTTGTCCAATTTCTTGATTAAGTGGCTAATTTGGAAGCTAAACATGCTATAGATTAAGGCTAGGAAGGTACCTTAAGGATTTGAAGCCTTAAATTTGAGTTTTGGACACTTAATCTTTGGATTTAGGAGAGAGGTTAGAGAGAGAGTAGAGAGAGAAGGAAAAAGCTTCAAATGAGTGTTTAAACTCTCTTATATAGTCCCTAAAACTTGGACACGGAGGAATTCTACCCGATACCGGCCTTAAACGATGCTTTGGGTCACACCCGATTGAGTTTTCGTCACCCGACGAGGATATTTCTAAAACTTAAGAAATAAATGTTTTGGGCTAAATTCATGAGTTCCCAGATGATTTGGACCCTCACTGAATGAAAATAAATATATAATTTTAGTTAACTAAGCCCAAAAACGATAACGGGACATTTCGATTTCCGACGAGTTATTCGGGTAGAACGGTTTTTCGGCGATGAACAACTTCGGGTTGTTACACCTACTAACGGTAAGACTAGCATTTAAGTTATACATACATATATATATATATATATATATATATATATATATATATATATATGTGTGTGTGTGTGTGTATATATATATATATATGTATATATATATATATATATATATATATATATATATATATATATTAATCTTATAATATTATAGAGTATAAGGTTGAATTTTAAACTTGTAAAATTCTAGGGTTTGAAATTTAAATAGTTCAAATTAAACTTTTAATCAAAAATTTAAATTTCAAAACTTGAGGACAAGTTTTGAACTTTTCAAAACACAAATGATCAAATAGTAAATAATTTTAAATTAAACAATTAATTTAATGATTATCTAAATTTGACCTAATCAATTTTATTTACAAGATAATTCAACAATTATTTCAAATAATTAAATATTATCAAATAAGGAATTTATTATTCAAAAAATTGGTAATTATCAATTGATTTGGTAAGGTTACTCATATAACAGTAACAAAATTCAGATTTTATTAGACAAAAATGATTTAGGTAAATATCATTAAGCAAAACAGCAAGAAATCCCCAAAATCTCTGTCTGACAGCTAAAACTCATCGAGTTCCCAATGCAACTCGTCGAGTTCATCAGACAAACAACCCAAATATCGATTTTAAAGCATGATTGAATAAACAAGGCATCAATACAATAGAAACCAAACAAAACTCTGATACCACTGATGGGTTTGAGCCAAAACAACATCCTATGTGCTAATGCAAACCCTAATTCTTGGATCTAGGTTTCTCTATTGTACATGCATTCATTCAAGACTTTCAAACCCTATATCTAGCATATGATATTCGAAATTAACATAATAAACGGATCTAGATGATTACCTTGTTGTTGATTGAATATCTTGAAGCCTTGAGAACTTTAGCACCTCAAGTGTTGTGCCTCTAGTGAATCACAAACACCAACAACAATTGGAGGAAACAAGAGAGAGAGAGAGAGGAGATGAGAGGAGAATTTCGGCTCTAGGACTTCTAGGGTTCAAGTGACCGAAATTCCCATACCCAAGGGTCTTTTATATTGGTGTAGGAATTAGGGTTATAGTCATTATCCTTATCTGGTTACTTAGCCACCAAGCATCCCATAAGATAATTCTAGAATCCCTATCATGGACGAATTCTTAAGGCTTTATCCCTAGAATTCGTCCACCCTATCTATTAGGGTTTCCTTGCCCAACTTTGCAACTATCACATAATTACAGTTCAGTCCCCTTAAGTTTAATTAACTTCTTTTGATCACAAAATTAATTCTTAATTAATTCTTGAACAATGTTAATTAAACAAATATGATTTCTCTTTTATTATATTAGTCTTATAATATATTAACAAATCATAATCACCTCTTTCTATATTATTCCTCCATTTAATTTGCTTTGGTGAAGGCAACCCAAAAGGACCATGCACAACCGGGTCAAGTACATACCAAATATAGTTATGGACTTAGACACTAATCCAACATTAAGTTCCTAATTGGAGATTCTTAATAAATGATGTAATGGAATTACATTTTGATGTTTTGTAGAATCGAAGAAATGAAAGGAAACTTAAAGGAAGAGTAAGCTGATTCTTATTGTGAGGAGATGGATTTTGATCGCATGGTTCGATGATCAGAATTTTGAGCTGCTGCTTAAGAGTTATGATAGATTTCTTAGGAATAGATAACAACATAGTTTTCATATGTATTTGCACTGTAAGGACAAGTTTTCCGCGCTTATATAAATAAAGAAAAGTTTATTTTATTTTATTTTATTTTAAGTTTCCTTACAATGGCATTTGTGAAAAAAATTTGCTTATATGGTTTCCTTGATAGCAATACTGGAAAATGGATTTGATTCTTTCATTTATGGTAGCGTCCTAATTTACCAAATAAGGAAAGATTCTCGTCACCCAAGTTTTAGTTGGATAGAAACTTGGAATCATGCAACTTGTATTGTGTGATGGATGAGAACCTTTGTCTTTGGGAAATTAGGACTAATTCCTTGTTCATATGTATATGTGAGCCAAGTGAACGACTAGGGGATCGGGTACACTCGGTTGTGCACTGGTCAGGTCCACCACAAATAATGATAATACTATTCATTATGATTTACTAAAGTTTAGTAAATATGGTTATACTTACAAGATTAAGTATAATTCTGAACCGTCGGAAAAGTTTCAATGTATGGCAGAACGAATAAGAAGAAACAAATAAGGCAGAAAGATAAAGTTTCTCCACTCTGAAAAGAAGGGAGAGTACTTGAGTATCGTGTTTTATAATTATCTTAGTGATTATGAAACCATATCATGATTGATTCTCTAAGGACATCTTAGATCATTTGTATGGCTAAGAAGAGGAATCGTGAATTGTTGAAATGGTTAAATCAAAAAGGTGAATCCTACTTCGTTCCAAAATCGATTCTTAGAGTAACACTCCAAGATCGAGCCTCGAGTGACAGAATATTAAGAAAGGTTTATAGCACTTATCAAATGTAGAGTAAAATGTTTTCTGCTCTTGTACATTTGATATTGGTAAGTTGTGATGTTTTGGATAAAACAAAGACGAACTAAGACCAATTGTTAGAAGTGTTTGTCTTGATAAGAAACTGCACCAACTCTTGAATATTTGTTTGTCAAGTAATGTTTCTTGACAAATAGAATCTTATATGTCAGGAGGTTAGTGGGATTCTTAAAGATCTTGAAGAGTTTCAAGAACTAATCAAGAGTAAACCAATTGTTTATCACTAGCACACGAATTGAGGTTTATAACATATTCTTGTTTTTGTGCCCATTTCAGTTAAAGTTGACTATGCATGTGAGTTCTATGAGTTCTCACTTGTTTGCATAACAACTTGGAAGAAATGGTAGACCCTTGTGCTGCCAGGTGGCAAGAAATTAAGATTGAACAAGTTCAGTCCATATGATTTTGGATTTGTCACTAACCTTGTCTTGTAATTATGGTTATGAAAAATTCACATGGATAGGAACACATATACCATAAAATCTAAGTGTCATAAGGTTTCTCTTTAATTCATGAAAATGATTGTGAGGAAACGTTTTCACTAAGTAGATTTTAAGTAGTTAGCAATTGTGATATTTGCATTCTCAAATTTCATTATGATTACGACATCCCTCTTCATAGTTCGAATTATGAGAAATGGAAAAGGTCTAAACATTTGAGACTTATTATTGTAAGTTCTAAAATTGTTTAGACACACATGTGAGCTATCTAAGGAAAGGTGTATAAGTTTGAGAAGCCTAGATAAAGTCTTATCGAAGCATCTTATATCAGAAATCTAAACTTTGGTAAGAAAGTCAATAAGTATTGATTTCTAGAAGTCCAGCTGATTTATGAGTACATGTCAAAGCTAGTCTGAGCATAAGTGTTATGCTAATAATAATGTAATTATTATGCTAGTGGGAGCACAATTATTACGTTAAGAGTTGCGAGTTAGCAATGTTAATTATAGAAAACAAAAGTTTCAATTTGCAAAGATGCAGGGTTTGAAAAGTTGTTTTGCTATAATTAAGGGAGAGGAATTCGTACTTCATTTCAAATCTAAAAGCTTAGATTGAGATTTTAATCAAATTTAGTCAAAGGATATATATGAATGTTATGTTGAAAAGATTTGACATAAGGAAATTTTATATATGGAAATGTTATAGCGAGAGACTGGTAAAGTATCATGTCTTTATGTAAATCATTATGAATCTTATTCCATATACTTCAGATATAGGATCGATTACATATGCTATAATATTAATATGTTCTAATTTTCCAAATGCCTAGGGCAGTTAGAGGGAAAAGGGACTAGAATGAGATATGACTAAAATCGTTAAGCAATTGTCAAGGACAATCTGAGGTTTACCAAAGATTGGTTGCTTATGGATAGTTGGAAGTATATTGTAAATTTTGGAAAGGACCATATTAACATACTCTGAGAAGAGGTAACTCTTGTTCAGGAGTGATAGTCAAAATGGGAATATGGAAATGTTTCCATAAGTGGAAGTTATTCTTTAAATCTATGTAAAATTAGGAAACTTAATGCAAGAAGGATGTTCAACGGAATGTACTTTGAATGGGAGACTTCGTTTTCATGGAATTGCTCTCCATTGGAATACTTTGTAATGACTTTTCCAAATGCCTAGGGCATTAACAGGGAAAAAGGACTAGAACAAGATATGACTAAAATGGTTAAGCAATTGTCAAGGACAATCTGAGGTTTACCAAAGATTGGTTGCTTATGGACAGTTGGAAGTATTTTGTAAATTTTGGAAAGGACCATATTGACATACTCTGAGAAGAGGTAACTCTTGTTCAGGAGTGATAGTCAAAATGGGAATATGGAAATGTTTCCATAAGTGGAAGTTATTCTTTAAATCTGTGTAAGATTAGGAAACTTAATGCAAGAAGGATGTTCAAAGGAATGTACTTTGAATGTGAGACTTAGTTTCCATGGAATTGCTCTCCATTGGAATACTTTGTAATGTCTATTGACAAGTCTCTGTGACTTTTATGCATAGTCATTACAAGAGGATCATTGCATATAAGTTTATAATCTAACAGATTATAGCGAATGGCAATAATTTGGTATTCTTACATTTACAATAAGGAATTGGAATTGTGAAATAAGTATCATTGAAATGCTTTCAATTGATATATTTCACAAAGAAAGGACCATAGGCAAACATAGTGTGCATGTTTGGAGCATGGCCTAACTGTTGTTTTAATTAAAGTATTAAGTTGATTAATTGAAACATTATACAATAAATAATGTGTAATCAACATGGTGATTAAATAAAAGGTGTTTTATTTATATTTATAAGTTTTGAGACCATATTGGATTCAATTATTCTTGTGTTTCACTTTGCATGTTTTGACTTCCCAAATAACTAGGTTATTCAAACCATCCACAGTCGATCATACTTTGGAAGTAGGTATTGAAGCTAGACTGTCATGAATGGTTCTCTAGACTGTCTAAAGGTGTTTAGACATAGCACAAGTTTGATACAATGTTCATGAGCACTCCTGTAATAAGATTTGAGTACTGGATTAAACACACGCTCATCTGAATCACTCCATGGATTTTATCACGAGCGTTTGTGAGACAATAATATCTTATATTCTTGAAATCAAGACATGTGAGTTGTAAGTTACAAGTCGGTTTCACATTGACATATGTAAACGCACTAGTAACTTGGTGTTATAAAACATATTGTTGTGTGTGATTTGATAAGTAAGTACAAGCAAGCATTTGAGTCGAAGTTTATCCATTCCTTTTTCCCTTAGAGGGATAAAAGCGATATATGTGGGCCCCTCGATGATTTAGTGATGACAACCCTAAGCACTTGGCCAAGGTTGGACTGATTTGATTTGTTCAATTAGTCAGTCATCATAAATCGAAAATCGGGAAACAACAGATGGACAGAGAGAATGATTATAATCCATGTCTCAGTCCATATGATATCTTGTAGAATGGAGTAATATATGATCCCTTATCTAATGAATGCGTCATTGACTAGGTCAGAGTTCGAAAACGGCTTTTAAGATCTACGATTGCTAGTCGGGATTTTGGATTCGTACTTGCAATAATAGTTATTAGACTTATCCAAGTGGGAGACTGTTGGATTAGGTTTATAAGCCCATAACTATAATTGGTATGTAATTGACCCGAGAGTAGCATGGTCCATTTAGGTTGCCTTCACCAGAGCAATTTGATAGGATGGACTCTTGAGAAGAGGTTATTTATGATTTATAAATATGTTATAAGTTCTAATATATTAATATGAAATAATGTTGTTTAATTAGTATTGATCAAGAATTAATTTGGAATTAATTTAGTGATCAAAAGAGACTAATTAAATTATCGGGGACTGATTATGTAAATCAGTGATATGTTGTTTAGGCTATTGATCCATGATGGGCTAAGTGTATGTAAGTATCCATGACGAGTTATCCCACATGAAACATGGATCATAACCCAAGTGTATGGATTAGGGTTTACCCATGACTCTTAGATTCCTACACTATATATATGACACCCCTTTGGCCTAATATTGGTTGAACATGTATTCTTGGAGAAGCATAGCCAAATTTTAGTGCTTTGTATTCTCTCTCAAAAGTCCTCCATTTGTTCATGGTGTTTTCGAACCATTTGAGGCATCACATTTGAGATGCTAAGTTCTTAAAGGCCAAAACTACAACCTATAACAAAGAGGTAATTTTATAACTCACTTTTATGTTGATTATGTCAATTGTATGCTAGTTGTAAGCTTTATGCTTTGGAAACAATATTGCATGTATAATTAGACAAAACATAGATCCAAAGCATTTAGGGTTATATGTGCACCATAGGATGTTGTAGTATACAAAACCCAACAGAAGCTATAATAAAGAGGTATTATTCTAACTAGTTTTATGATTCATGTACCAAAATTGTATGCTAGTTGCAGGCTTCATGCTTTGGAAATTTTATTGTGTGTATAATTACAGAAAACTTAGATCCAAAGCTCTTAGGGTTGTATGTGCACCATAGGAGTGTTATAGTACACAAACCCAACATCATATGCCTGCTATATGTATGATAACTGCATGCTAGATTAGGGCTAAGGATCTAGGAAGATGCCTTAGGTGTCTGCTATATGTGCTTATTGAATTTCATGCTAGAACTGATTAGTCAGTGATAAGATGGCCTGAATAGGATATGCTTGGTTTTGTTACTCAATGCTCGAATGTTGCTTGCTTAGTGCTTTTAGGAGTCCTATTTATCTTTAACTAACTAGTAAAAGAATACGTTAAGTTACATATTGCGAGGACTAAATAATTTCAGAAGGTTAGGTCTAGCCCTATTCCGCAACTCTTGTTTGAGTCTAATCGTTGTAGGGTAGGGCCTCTCATTCGAAGAATTATCTGGTCTGAGTGATATGTAATGTTATTCGTGAGCTAGTTAGGTAAAGGTAGCATGGATTTCTTATGCAACCGATGGTCGAGAGTAGGTCGGAGGGTTACCCTAAGGTAAGCCTAGGATGAGAATAGTGCAACGAGCGGTAGTAGTAGAAGGGACTTGGTGAAGTCAAGGCAATCCTTGAGGAAAGTACGGATAGATGTGGAAGGTATTATGGGCCCGTACTACTGAAAGCAAAGGATTCGTACTCAAGTCAAGGAGGGCCGAGATAGAACCGAGGAACTTGTAAAGTGTGTGAGACCTCTCAAGGTTATATATGACACTGACAATTATATGTTTTGTTTCAGAATGGTGGTGACACGTCATGGAGCAGGAGGTTCAGGGTCTAGGTAAGGATCAGGTTCAGGTTCGGGTGCGGGTTCCGAGCCAGTTGATGACGGACTACACGAGTTCATCACGTCTGAGATCACGAGAGGCATCCTTGAGGCGACCCCAGTGATTTTCGGGTCGATTAAGGAAGGGATTATTGAGCTGATGGAGGATCACCTCATGTTATTTCAGAGTGATATGGAGTCTAGCCAGTCAGGGATACTGACACTCTCCTTCAAGGACTTCAGGGGATGTGGTACGCCAGAATTTCATGGGGTGAAGGACCCCATTATGGCCAGGAGGTGGATTGCAGACATCGAGTATGCCCAGTTGCTGAGCTTCTACCCTGAGGGATCGAAGGTCCGACATGTTGCACGGTAGTTGAGGGACATAGCTAGGGATTGGTGGGAGGCAGTCAGTGATTTGTTGGGAGCCCCAGCCATTGAGGTTATGACTTGGTCGGACTTTATGACCACTTTTAGGGCGGAGTTTGTGCCGGCTGTGGAGTTGCAGCAGCTAGCCAGGGAGTTTCTAGATATGAGGCAGAAGACTGATTCGGTGACGGAGATTACCGCCAAGTTTTGGGAGAGGGCCTACCGGTGCCTCAGTATGCAGGGGATGAGGAGATGATGAATACCAGGTATCACAACATGTTGAGGGCTGACAGTCGAAAACATGTCAGCTACTCGGCATGCCCGACTCTGGAGGACATGATAGCCAGCGCGAGGGAGAAGGAGGTTGACATAGAGCACCTCAGGAAGAGGAAGGCAGAGATTAGGCAGGTGTCGGGGGTTTTGGGGAAGAAACCCAAGGGAGTCGACTCGAAGTCGAAGGGCCAGCCGGGCCGGAGCCGTTGTGGAAAATGCGGCAGGTCATATGAGGGATTTTGTAGAGTCAAGGACTCGGGTTGCTACAAGTGCGGCAAGACCAGGCGCTTTAGCAAGGATTGTACTGCCCCTACTCCCACTTTTCAGACATCAGACCTGATTTGCTTCCATTGAAATCAGAAGGGCCATAAAAAGGCCGATTGCCCAAGACTAGTATCAGTAGCGCCAGTGGCCGACAGGGCAAGACAGATGCTCCAGTGGTGAGGAGTCGAGCCTTCCAGTTGACCGCCGAGGAGGCGCATACCGTACCAAATGTGGTGACGGGTATGTTTTCTTCCCCTAACTCTTATTACATTTCGGTTGTGTTATTTATGGTATATGTGTTATGTGTTTTGTTAGGATCGTTCCATGTGAACGACATTCCACTATAGGTGTTATTTGACTAGGGGGCTACCCGATCATTTGTCTCTCTTTCTCTTAGCAAGAGGTTTTTTGAGTCACCAGGGATATTGGATTGTCCTCTAGAGGTTGCAATTGCTGACAAATGATCTGTCTGGGCATCAGAGGTTTTCATAGATTGCATTTTGAGGTTATATGATGAGCGTTACCTTGTGGACTTGGTCCCCATTCCATTGCGTGGGAATAAGGTTATCATCGGCATGGACTGGTTGAGCCCTAATGGGGCGGTGATTGACTGTGCGCAACAGATGGTGCATGTCAGGACCCTTTGTGGGGGAGAGATGGTGATTCAGGGTTAGAGGATGTAGCATGGACCAACTATGTGTTCTGCAGCGAGGGTTAGGTGCTACCTTCAGCAGGGTTACACGGGGTATGTCACCTACGTTATAGATACCCGAGAGACGGGTAAGGCGACCATGAGAGATGTACTAGTGGTGCGAGAGTACTCGGACGTATTTCCAGAGGAGTTTCCTGGGATACCTCCGGAGAGACAGGTGGAGTTCAGGATCGACCTAGGCCCTGGTGCGACTCCGATAGCCAAGGCACCATATCGGTTGGCTCCTCCCAAGATGCATGAGTTGTATACACAGTTGCAAGAGTTGTTAGACAAGGGATTCATTAGGCCATGCAGTTCGCCTTGGGGAGCCCCAATCCTGTTTGTAAAGAAATAGGACAGGTCGCATCGGATGTGTATAGACTACTAGGAGCTGAACAAGGTAATAGTGAAGAACCGTTACCCACTCCCGAGGATTTATGATCTCTTCGACTAGTTACAAGGGGAATCTTAGTTTTCCAAGATAGATCTGCCTTCAGGCTACCATCAAATGAGGGTTAGAGGTGAGGATGTGTAGAAGACCTCTTTCCGGATTCGCTATGGCCACTACAAGTTCGTGGTGATGCCTTTTGGGCTCACCAATGCTCCTGTCGCGTTCATGGACCTCATGAACCGTGTGTACAAACTGATACTGGATAGGTCTATGATTGTCTTCATTGATGACATCTTGGTTTACTTTGAGACGTAGGAGTAGCATGAGGAGAACTTGTGAGAGGTTTTGGATACCCTAGGAGGGAGAGCTTGTATGCCAAGTTCTCCAGGTGTGAGTTCTGGTTGTGCGAGGTGCAGTTTCTGGGGAACCTTGTCAACCAGAATGGGATTTTGGTTGACCCGAACAAAGTAGAGGCCATGATGAGATGGGAGGTTCTGAAGTGTCCATATGAGATTCGAAGTTTGCTTGGGTTAGCAGGCTATTACCGGAGGTTCATTCAGGACTTCTCCAAGACAGCAATACCCTTGATCCGACTGATGAAGAAGGCTGTTATCTTTCGCTAAGGCCCTGAGCAGCAGGTAGCGTTTGATACTTTGAGACAGAGATTGTGCAAGGCACTGATCTTAGCCCTACCAGAGGGCGTAGAGGATTTTATAGTGTATTGTGACACGTCGATCTCGGGTTTGGGCGCGATATTGATGCAGATGGGGCACGTAATCGCTTATGCCTCGAGGTAGTTGAAACCTCACAAGGTGAACTACCCAACGCATGATCTGGAGTTGAGGGCGGTTGTTTTCACCCTCAAGATTTGGCATTATCACCTCTATAGGGTCTTTTGTACCATATACATGGATCACAAGAGTTTGAGGTACCTCATGGATCAGCCAAATCTGAACATGAGGCAGCGTCGAAGGTTGGATGTGGTGAAGGATTACGACTATGAGATCCTCTACCACCCAGGGAAAGCCAACATTGTGGATGATGAGCTTAGTCGCAAGGCAACCCCGATCAGAGACATTTGCTTGAGGATGATGGTGGTTACTCCACTTTTGGAGTAGCTCCGAGAGGAACAAGTTGAGGGTATGAAGGAGGAGCGTCGGAAGTGCGTGGGGGTGGGGGGTCATAGGCCAGGTGGCCTTGTTTGACTATGACAGTCGTGGGTTGCTGACCCTGCATGGGAGGTTTTGGGTTCCATATTGGAGCGGAGTGCGGAAAATTTTGATGGATGAGGCCCACAAGTTCAGATTTTCAATCCATCCTGGGGCGACGAATATGTATAGAGATCTTCGCCCTGACTACTGGTGGCGGGGCATGAAGCGAGATGTAGCCTGGTACGTCGAGAGATGCCTGATCTGCAGGAAGATCAAGGCAGGGCACCAGAGGCCTCACAGCAAGACGCAGCCATTGGATATCCTTGTGTGGAAGTGGGAGGATATTACTATGGATTTCATCACGAAGCTTCCCAGGACCGCACAGGGGTGTATTCGATTTGGGTCATCATGGATCGGTTGACCAAGAGTGCCCATTTCATCCTGATCTAGGAGAGCATTTCGGCCAAGAAGCTGACCGACATTTACATCCAAGAGGTAGTAGCTCGACATGGAGTTCCAATTTCCATGATTTCTGATCAAGACGTGTGATTTACTTCCATATTCTGGAAGAAATTTCATGACGAGTTGGGTACTCATCTGCACTTTAGCACGAATTTTCACTCGCGGATGGATGTTCAAAGCGAGTGGACCATCCAGACTCTAGAGGATATGATGTGGGCATGCGTCCTGGACTTCGGTGGTAGCTGGGATACCCACCTTCCCTTGGCAGACTTTTCCTATAACAACAGTTATCACGCGAGTATAGATCGTCCTCCCTTCGAGATGTTGTATGAGAGGAAGTGCAGAACCCCAATATGTTAGGGCGAGGTTGGACAGAGGGTCATGGGGAGTACCGAAGTGGTACTCAAGACGATGGAGAGGATCCAACAGGTCTGAAGCAGTCTTCAGACTGTTCAAAGTCGGTAGAAAAGTTATGCCGAAAAGCGATGTTCGGACCTGGAGTTCCAGGTCAGAGATATGGTCCTTCTAAAGGCGTCACCTTGGAAAGGTGTCATCTATTTCAGAAAATGGGGCAAGCTTGACCCTAGGTATAATCAACCTTTTAGAGTTGCAGATCGGGTGGGCAAGGTAGCATACAGGCTGGATCTACCAGCCGAGCTTAGTCAGATACATAGCATATCCTATGTCTCCCAGTTGATGAAGTGCTTAGTAGATGACTCTGTGGTGGTGTCTCTAGAGGATATTCAGGTGGATGACAGTCTGAACTACATCGAGCGGCCAATAGATATTCACGACAGGAAGACGAAGACGCTGAGAAACAAGGAAGTAGAATTGTGATGGTGCAGTGGCAGCACCATAAGGGCTCGGAATGGATGTGGGAGCTAGAAGATGAGATGAGGGAGCATAACCCCGAGTTATTCCCGGCAGCAGTAGCAAATTTCAAGGATGAAGTCTAATCCAAGTGGGGGAGATTTGTAACATCCGGGATTTATAAGGTACTAATTTTTCTATTTATATAAGGTTAATAGTTCTATAAGGTTTGGGCTTAGACCTTTGGGCCCTTGTAATTGGGCTGAGGAAGCATCGTATGCGGATCGTACCTTAACATGTATGCTCGGCGTACTCAAGAGACTGGAACGCGAAAGCCATGCATGTACGCCCAGCATACCAGGAGTACGTGCAACGTACATACGCAGGTTCTAAAACCCTAAATTTTAGTGTTTGATCCCTATATAAAGGACCTTATGCCTTTGGTCTAGCCTCCCTCTCAACCTTAGACAGCCACCACGAAAACCCTAACTCATATTTGTGTGTTCTTGTGATTTGGAAGCCACTTGAGAGCATTTTAGTATTGTTTTGGTGTTTAGAAGAGAAATCAGTTTGAAGAAGGAGCAAGGATTCAAAGGGAGCTTGTAGATCCAGGAGATTAGCACCATTTCTGACTCATTTGATGTATCAAGCTTCAAAATTGATCGTTGCATGTTTATACTTCATTTTGGGGTGTTTTAAGTCACTTTTGGACTCCATTGTTGAGGTTGCTTGAGTCTTGATAGTTTCAGAACATAAGAGTTGTCATATTGGGTTCTTAGAAGCACTTAGAGTAATAAAAATTGGACCTTGATGGTTAAGCCACAACCATGCAAGTGTTTGAAGGTCACAAAGTTGGGTTAAGGACCAAAAATCATATTTTGACCCCAACCATGCATGCAAGCACATAAATTTTGTGACTTTATGGACTAGGATGCCTTAAAGGACCTGGATCTACATTCTGGGCGTGAGGACTTAATGGGTTAAGTCACAAATGAAGCCCTAAGAAAGCTGGCTGATACGCCGTGTGTACACCGTAGTACGCTATGCGTACTGGGTCTACTACCTGTTTTGGTCAAGGCCAGCGTACGCTAAGCGTACGTGCCAGGTACGCGCGAGCGACTTTGGGCTTTTGGGCCTAGATAGTTGGGCCCCATGGCCCATTGTGGAGCAAACTTTTTGGGCCTAAAATTGGGACTTAGAGTATTGGGCCTTTTGGGTCATATTGGGCCACTCGAGATTATTTATTTTGGACTAAGGATTTATTGGGCTTGTGAAAAGGCCCATTTGAAGAGTGAGGCCCAATTTAGAAAATTAGGCTATTAGTGGGCTAATAGTGGACTGGGAAAGATCAGATGGAAATGGGCATTGGGCATGATCCAAATTAGACCAAGGGGTAAAATGGTCATTTTACCCTAAGAAGTATTATGGATTTTGACTAAGTGTTGTTATGATAATGATAGTCGGGGAGTCATCGGAGCAACTGCTAGAGATTCGTTCCAGTGATATTGGACGTTCAGCTTTACAAAGTGAGTTAGCTTCCAGTAGAAGTGGGTCTAAGGCACCAAGGCCGTCCCACTAGTAGGAGATTATAGTTGAGATGATTATCTTTTTGATAATTGTCTGGTATGCCACTATTTGTTATATTTTATGTGCTAGTATGTTATGTGATTACGTGATAGTGGTAGGTAGGGGACTAGTCCCCGGTCCGGTTAAGATAAACTGGCAGGGTAGGTCGGGAACCCCAGAATTGACTGATAGTATGTTATGTTATAATATTATCTGGTAGTGGTAGGGGTGAAATTGTCCCCGTAGATAGTTAAGATAAACCGGAGGGTAGGTCGGGCACCCCAGAATTGTCGGGCAGGGTAGGTCGAACACGCTTTCGGGTGAAATTGCATGCACCACACCCTCTTCTCTTTTCAAAGTTCTTTTATAAAAATTATTTTCTTTTGAAAATTTCTTTACCAAGCCCTCAATTTGAGTTCAGACACACCCGAAAGCATGTCCAAATCCCTCAAACCAAGGCTCTGATACCAACTTGTAACAACCCAAAAATCATGACTAAAAATTTCGTTTTTAAATTAACAAATAAACCAAAAATGTCAATCATTCATTCAAAACATATCACATCAGAGTATCATGTCCAAAACATTTTTTTTTATCAAAGTAAAACATCCCAGGCTGACTAAACAATGGTGTGTGCCATGCGATCACCCCGAGCTCTTCCCTCCGCTATCGGAAGTACCTGAAACCAAAATTGAAAGTCGTAAGCACGAAGCTTAGTGAGTTACCCAAACCTACCACATACCATACATAAACACATACTGCAAACACCGGGCCACGCCCGCTACTTCGGGCCTCGCTGTAACATCCCCTTCTGGCACGTATCACAATATTGTCCACTTTGGGCCACTCGGTACGAGGACTTCCCAGGGGGTCACCCATCCTGGTACTACTCCCGCCCGAGCACGCTTAACTGCAGAGTTCTTATGGGATCTGCTGCCCTCACGGCTTTAAAACGCGTTGTGATAGGGAAGGTATCCACACCCCTTATAAGGAATGCTTAGTTCTCCTTCCCAGCCGATGTGGGATCAGATCTAACCCACTTTCACCCCCCATTATAGGGTTCGACGTCCCCGTCGAACACATCGACCCGTGCCCTGGCTCTGATACCATTTGTAACATCCCCCTCTGGCACGTATCACAATATTGTCCGCTTTGGGCCACTCGGTACGAGGACTTTCGAGGGGGTCACCCATCCTGGTACTACTCCCGCCCGAGCACGCTTAACTGCAGAGTTTTTATGGGATCTGCTGCCCTCACGGATTTAAAACGCGTTGTGATAAGGAAGGTATCCACACCCCTTATAAGGAATGCTTAGTTCTCCTTCCCAGCCGATGGGATCAGATCTAACCCACTTTTCAATTGTAACGCCCGTAGATCCGGGCTAGTCAATTTAAAGACGAGAAGCATCAAAAATGACTTTTTGATGGAAGATTATTTAGAAGGATTAATCTTAACCAAGTTGTAGTATATGTCACAAGGTTTCCGTGCATATAAAGAACGCCAAAATCCGAGTTATAACGAAGAAGTTATGACCTGTCGAAGTTTCGCGATAGAACCTGCACGACACAACGTGACGTAAATAGTGAATTTACGTTAGAGCGATATTTATCCAAAACAATCTAAATGAGAATTGAATATCTCATCGATAGTATTCCAACGATAAAAAGACAGACGAAAACGGAGTTCAGATGAAGGAGTTATGAGTTTATAACGGAGTTTTCTTGTCCCGGCCTACTAAAAATAATATATAAGTAATATAATTATAATATATTAAAAATAAAGTCAAAATTATCCAATGGAGTCTAAATGAGAGTTGTAGATCATAATCTCACCTTCGCGTCGATATAAAGAACGTCGAAAACAGAGTTCGTATGCGAAAGTTATGAATTTCTGAAGTTCGGGGTGCGAAACCCCAAAACTGTCAGAGACCACGACGTGGCAAGCAGTGCCACGACGTGGCAAGTCTCCTGACACCTCCGGGAGTCCCCCGGATGCAACTTGTGATGACGCATTCAATGACAACCAAGCCCACGACGTGGAAAAGGATGCCACGACGTGGCAAGGGCCAAATTTGCCCTATAAATAGATTTGAAGGGCCAGCCGACTATGGTTGCTCCATCCCTTCACTCCCACTCCCGATACACCCTCTAAGCCCTATTTTAACCCCCCGAAGCCCCAGTATCAACCCCGAGACCCGAAGCAAGTCCCGAAGCCCGAAGATCCCAAGAAGAAAAGAGTTTCCGAGCCGAAGCTCTGCCCGCGAGAAAACCCGGTATGTGAAGTGATCCCAGTTTCACCGAAGAACATCTACTTGAAGAGCCGTAGTGTTGTCCGATCATCTTCTGATCAAGTGAGTGTATAGTCCCTTTCATAAACACGATAATAATACAAGTATTGTTTGAATGTATTAAGTATATTGTTGTTTATATGTGTGAGTGTGTGGTCACTTTCTTCTAACACATAAATATTAAGTATTTGCTATGAAATACGTGCTATGTGTATAATATATTGTTGTTTATTTGAGATGATTGTGGAATGGATGAATTATATAAGTTTTAATGAGTTAAACTATATATGTAATTTGTATCTAAAAATATGTTGGGTAGAACATGAGGAGATGAGGTTGATGGAGGTGATAAAATATGGGTTGGACCATGAGATAAAAGGATAAAGATATAAACTTGTTTTAGATCTGGAGTATGGATCAGATCAAGAGATTAGTTTTAGATCCGAGAGTATGGATCAGATCAAGAGATTAGTTTTAGATCCGGGAGTAGGGATCAGATCAAGAGGTTAATTTTTGATCCGGGAGTACGGATTATGTATTTTTGAATTACGTGTTCATTCGATAAGGTATCATGTGTATAGTCCCTTTTAGGAACGTGATTTTAATACAAGAATTGATTAAAGTATGAAATATACATATGTATGTGAAGTATTTGTTATTGTCCGAAATACGTGTTAGATATATTTGATGATATACAACGTGCGAATCGGATATGGTTCAATATGTGTTAAGATGTATATATATGATATTATTACTTAAAACTTTGTGTTAAGTATACATTAGTTAGCTTTTTCCTAAATGGAGATAGTATCGGAAATTGATTATAAGTATTGTAGGTTTGCCTAGTGATGGGTTAAGACTTAAATAGGGATGTTTAGTTCCATTAAGTTTAGACATTGGGTAGCCTCATATTAAGAGTACGTGTGTTGTGAGATTGATGATCGGTGGAGTACGTCCTACGTACAGAAGTACATTTTATGTACGAAGTATTTTTCAAAGCTCTGTGTCTTGGGTGCTGCTTGTGCCAGGGTACTATTATGTTCTCGGGTACGATTCTTTCGCATACCAGAGTACTATAATGTGCCAGAAGTACTATTATGTACAAAGTCTTTTTGAAAGATTTGTGTGTCGGTTACGGGAGCGTACGGGAGTACACTAGTAGTATTTCCCCATACTTTTATTTTGAGAGAGCTTTGGAGTCAGCGTTTCTTTTATGAAGTGATTGACCGAGCTTCATATGTCAGCGTTTCCTTTCACGAAGTAATTAAGGGAACTTCGTAGACTGCCTAATAAAGTGTGTCAGTAATAGACCACTGCTAGGTATGTCTGGTGTTATATTGCTGGATAGGGTGCGTCTGGAGGTGAAATACCTCATGTATTCAGACCATAGCCTAGGCATTAGTCATGCGTTTCCAATGCTAGATAGGGTGAGTCTGGGGGTTCAGACCATAGCCTAGGCATTATTCAGCATTTCCAATGTCGGATAGGGTGAGTCTGGGGGTTCAGACCACAGCCTAGGCATTAGTCAGTGTTTCCATTGCCGGATAGGGTGCGTCGGGGGTTATATACCTCACGATATTCAGACCACAGCCTAGGCATTTATAACTACCCCTGACTTAAAATGTCTTGTGGTTCTTTCTTTTACGAACGAAGGTTCGTGGTGAAACTTATTCCATTCCCCTCATTCGATGTCTTTATTGATCCTCGTTTGCTGCTAGGGAATTTCCAAAGCAGCTCCGTCAGTTGTTGCTCATATCGATTTCCTTAGGCTAGATCTCGTAAGATCATTGTATAGGGTCAGTATGTGGGGATCGACGGGATGGGATAGATTGTTTTAGAAATATGATTTATATGTGTTAATAATATTAGTGGTTTCGTAGGATCGAGATATACATTATTATCACATGGTTTGAACTAAGAGCTTTCGTACTCTGTGTTCCTTAGGTGATTGAGTTCACCAGGGATATTGGAACTAAGTGTTCATTAGGTGTTTTGAACTAGGTATTCATTAGGTATTATTGAACGGAGTGTGTTCAATGGGTGTTCTTGAACTAAATGTTTATTAATTATTTTGAACTGCGTGTTCACCAGAGGTAATCTAAGAACCATGGCAGCACTAGACTTTGTGCCAATTCCTTAGGGCAATTCTTAGGAATAAATGGGAGAAGGGTAATTAGTTCTTAGGGTAAATCTTTATGAAATAGAGGAAGATAATGGGGGTGGGTAATCGGATTGATTGTTTGATAATTAAATATAATAATTATATTATTGTGGGTTGAAAACCCTATATGCTCACCAGGCTCACAAGCCTGACCCACTCAGTTTTCTTTGCATTACAGGTAATGGCACAAGAGTATAAGTTGGTGGACTTAACAAGAGATTTTGGATTAGGCCTGAAGTTATGAATAATTGTTGTAAGGTCTATTTTGTTCTGTTTATGCTTTTGGTCTGTATTGAACATGACATCCCGAGATTTTGTTATAAAATGAAAATACATTTCTTTAAAGAAATGCTTTGATAATTTTTATCATATTCTGTTTTGGGAACAAATTCCGCAACTGTTTTCTTTAAAAGATTACTCTGATTTTAAAAACAAAGCATAAACAAATCGGTCTTTTCTGGTCGTGAAATTGGGGATGTCACCCTCACCCACTACATCGGGCCCCGCCTGCCTCTGAGCCCCGCTCAATATACATATATGTTTTACTTTAGGCCCGCCTGTCTCTGGGCCCCGCCCGATAAATGCATGCAAACATATAACCATAGCACATAACACATAAACTGGACATACCCTATTGCATTACTATCCTAATGCCTCGCGTATCTTGGGCCCCGCCCCTGTCCTGCTACTGATGAGTCATGGAACCCTGTCCACACTCCTGCTGATGGTGAGATACGGGCCCAACCCACACTCACTCCTTTCCTAACTCGGCCCTCCCCTCTACTCGGGTACTAATGAGATATGGAACCTCGTCCATACTCTGCTAATGGTGAGATACGGGACCTCGCCCACACTCACCTCCCTACCAGGCATATACAAGTATCACACAGACAACAAGTATACTATATCATGCAAACCATTCCTTGGGCACCCGCCTGACATTGGACCTTGGTACTGAATATCATACTAGCAAACAGTTCCTAGGGCTAACCCCCGAGTCTTCCTACTCATAACTACATGGGCCGACATTGTGGCCGTAGACCCATTCACACAAAGGGAAACTCACCTACACTTTTGAACTCTGTTGATACTCCTCTGGCTGCTGACTGGCAATTCCCGAACTGTTGACCCTTCGGCTTCCCGACTACCAAAACCAAACATCACTTTGTCCAATACAATAACCCTTCCAGGGGTAAAATTACCATTCTACCCCTAAACCAACTTGGTCCATATCTAACGCCCAAGACTAAGGCCCAACACTATGTAAGCTTCCCAAGCCCACTAATGGCCCAATTTGCTAAATTAGGACCAATACCTCTTATTGGGCCTTACTCAAAGCCCAACTATTTCCTTGGCCAATAATATCAGACTACTGATGGCCCGCTAAGGCCCAAGAACCCAAAGCATGGCCCAAGCCGAGGCCCAATAACACATGGCCCAAACAAACAGATTACGCGAGGCGTACATCTGCGTATGCTAAGCGTACAGGCACAATGGTGAGTACACTGGGCGTACCTATACATACACTCAACGTAATCCTCCTGTTAAGTCCTTTTTCCATTAAGTGCTTATTCCTCCACTCCAGGGGCTACAAACTCAGATCCAGGTCCTTTTCACGTCTTAATCCATATAGTCATTGACTTGATAACTTTACTTAGTCCAAACCAACCCAAACCCCAAAAATGATATTCTACTTCCATAGGAGAGCTAGATCTCATGCATGAACACAAATGGACCATCAAGATGACAACTTTACTACTCATGGGACACTTTTAGCTCTAAGGGTGGCAATCCCAAGCTCAAGGACGAAGTTTTACCATAAAGGCCCAATCTTTGGACCTAAAAAGGTCCAAAGCTCCATATACCTAGATCTAAGCTTCTATGAGGAAAGTTGGAAGCTTTTTACCTTCAAAATGTCTCAAATGATGATGCTATCCCAGATCTATAAGCTCTGGCCTCCAAGGTTCCGCCTTGCCACTCTTCTTCTTTTCTCTTCCAAGCTTTAAACCACCAAACTAAGCGTCCCAAGGTCAAGATCTCACACAAAGAAGGGTTGGGGCATTCTAGGGTTTCTCTGGAGGTGGGGAAGCTGATAAGGGGCTAGGGTTGGAGCCATTATGTTCTTTATATAGTGGCACTCCTTAAAAATAGGGTTTTGAGGCTCTGAGCGTACGTTGGGCGTACACCTCTCCGCACCCGCGATCATTCGCTCCATTACGTTGGGCGTACCCACGCGTGTTCCAAAACTGCATGCATGGCCTTCCATGCGAACTTTTCTCCATAAGGGCCATTATTGCCAATAGCTTCAAAGTGTCATAACTCATTCATTCTAGATCCGCTCTCGATGAACTTTATATCCACGGAAAGGTGGCGAGAAGCCCTACGCTTCTAACCACACACCCCGACCTGAAACCTTCTTAAATAAAACTCAAAACCCATATATGACCAAAATGCCCCTAGCCTTGACTTCTGGATCCATAAATGAATGAGTTTCCAAATAGGGTGTTACAACTCTCCCCCACTTAAACTAGACTTCGTCCTTGAATTCTGCTACGGTCAACTTTTTTGTACTCTACTCACCAAATGCCTTCCTGATGCATACATCTCCTGTTGAATGCGATCCTCGGAGGACTTCCTCCAATGGCCTCCTGTTCAGTCATTCCAACTAAAACTAGTCCTTGTAGATAATAACCTCGAGAGCACTCTAATCACCAACAACCCTGAGAACACGGCTCTTACCCAACCGACAATCCTTTCGGTACTCCCCTGGTACCCATGCTGGACATCCTAGGGGATCACCCCCTTTCCTTGCGCATTCACTGGCCTTCCCAAGGCAACTTTCTATAACCAAGCACCTCCTCTATTGTCGTGAAGGACATGCCCCTCACGGTATCCATTACTCCAGCCACTCCCAGTGCTGGTCACTACTGCCAGTACTCACTGAATACTTCTTACTACTAACTTAGTGCTGAGCACCCATCCCAACGAATGGATCAGATAATCCTTCGAGTAAAAGATTCATCCCTGCAATGGTTAAACTCATACGAGAGATGCGTAACAGGGTCGAATCCTTCCTTATGATATTATTCAACCCTGCTGTGAGAGGCGTAACACTCCTCAGTTAACTAGCTGCCTCATACCATACTTCTCTTATCATTACCACCACTAACTAAAAATTCTATTGTCCCTTATCCGCCTTCCAGATGAACTGAGACCACCCTGGTCCCAACTAATCTGTCAATATCTGGGTTACCGAACTCCCATCGGTTACTACACCCATCACAATCTCTTAGTCGCTCCCAGCAACTTCTGAAGAAACTTCGTCTATCTTAGCTGCTCTATCTACTCTGCCACTCTGGCGCTACAAGTCCTGCGATCCTCGATCCCCTATCTTGACCCTAAGGTCCTTACCAGATCCCACCTGAGATGCTATAATCTCACGGGCCTCGCCCACGGGTCTCACCTAGCTATATCCTAGAGCGGTTTATCCCTCTAGTCTCACTTGCCTAGCTACTGTTGCACGGGCCTCGCCCACGGGTCTCACCCAAACCATACTACTGAGCAATCCTTCTCCTAGGTCTCACCTATACTGCTACTAACATACGGGCCTCGCCCATGCGTCTCACCCAACTGTATTCTAGAGCGGCCTCTCCCAAGGTCTCACCTCTCTAGGGCTGCGCAGGCCAACTCCATACTAATCTCAACAAACTACCCTTTCCTGATCCCTACCTTTCTAACTAGGAGATACAGGCCTCCGACCACACTCCGCAAACTAGGAGATACGGGCCCCCGCCCACACTCCGCTAACTAAACTGCTAAAGAGTACTACGGATTACCTGTAGTCTTACATCACTTCCCTCACTAACTCACTGTTGGGGAAATGTTGTGGCTATCCCGCAGTCCTACTATGCTCTCTATTTTGTCTCAACCACCGACTACTAATCCGAAGGAATACCAAATTGCACTTACTCCCGCTCTTGACTTCTGGAATAGGTCTCCCCCACTTTGATTCGACTAGGTCCCTACATTCCCCAACTTAAGAAGGATTCACAGTCCTTTTCTCTATCAAAAGGGGTCAATCTGCTAACATCCAACACTTACCACTGCTAGCAACAACCGACACCAATACTGCACCACTCTTGAAAACTAATAAGGCACTTCCCGAACCACCACTCACACCTGCTACTGCGACTGCGTCTTAAGAACCGGCTAGAAAATAGGGTACTACTATGAACTACCGACCGAAACCCATGATATGCAGATGGCATATAATCCGAACACAACAGGAAAATCATCACATACATTCACTTAACATAATTGCAGCACCATAACAATATAATCAAGAATAAAACTGACATGAAATCAAAAGATACTCACCTGCCACACCCGGTGCTGCTCGCGCCTCCACTGTAGACAACTGGAAAGCCCTGCTCCCCTCTTGAAAACTAATAAGGCACTTCCCGAACCACCACTCACACCTGCTACTGCGACTGCGTCTTAAGAACCGGCTAGAAAATAGGGTACTACTATGAACTACCGACCGAAACCCATGATATGCAGATGGCATATAATCCGAACACAACAGGAAAATCATCACATACATTCACTTAACATAATTGCAGCACCATAACAATATAATCAAGAATAAAACTGACATGAAATCAAAAGATACTCACCTGCCACACCCGGTGCTGCTCGCGCCTCCACTGTAGACAACTGGAAAGCCCTGCTCCCCACCGTATGCACCTCTGCCCGGCCCTGACAGCCGTCTTTGATCCTCAAGGTTGCAGGGGCAGGTGCCATCACCTGTCCTGCCGAAAGCAAACTCAGACACTAGGCCTTCTTGTGGCCCCTCTGACTGCAATGAAAACATATCAAGTCTGACCCCTGAGTGGTGGTAGCAGTACAATCTTTACTGAAATGACTAGTCCGGCCGCACTTGAAGCAGCCAGAATCACCACCAATACCACTCCTACACGCCCTCGTGCGTCCTGCCACACTTCCCATATCGGCTACGACTCTGATAATCCCTTGATCTCGAATCTGACCCCTTGGGTCTCTTGCCTGAACCCATGGCTACCTGAATCTCATCTGGCTTCCTTTTCCTAATCTGCTCCAGGTCAATCTCCTTCTCTCTAGCCCATACAATCATATCCTCCAATGTTTTGCAGCTAGACCTGCTCACAAACTGCCTGATGTCACTCATCAGCATCTCGTGATATCGGGCTTTCTTCATCTCCTCGTCTGCCACATACTGCGGAACAAGAAGAGCCCTCTCCCTGAACTTGGCGGTGATTTCCTCCACAGTCTCAGTAGTCTGCTAGAGGTCCTGAAACTCTCGTGCTAACTGATGCACCTTAATAACTGGTGCAAAATCAGCCCTAAACATGGCCGAAAAATCACTCCATGTCATCGCGTCCAACGCGGCATCATCCCCCAAGGCATGACCAATCTCCTCCCACCAATCCCAGGCTTTGTCCTTCAGAAGACAGGAGGCGAGTCTGACCTTGTCCCCCTCAGGACACCGGCTCGTGCGGAAAGCATTAGCAATATCGGCCAACCACCTGCTGCTAGAAATGGGGTTCCTAGCCCCATGATAATCTGGTGCTCTGCAAGCTCTAAACTCTCGGAATGTCAAGGTATGCGCTCCTACCAAAGCCATCGTCTTTGCGCGAAAGGCTCCAAGCCTCTCGTCCAAATCTCAAGTATACCCTCCTTGACCGTGCCAAAGATCACAGGAGTCTGATCTAAGATACTGCACGTGATCTCAGCTAATACACACTCTCTCATCCGCTCCTCGAGTTGCTCGGTCCCTGAACCCGAGCCTGATCCCTCTCCGGTGCCTGATCCGCCCACTGGTCTCTCACACAATGTCACCATGCTGAAAACATAATACAATAACTATCAAAATACACCTCACTGTTGAGGGATCATACACACACTACAAGTTTCTCGGTCTCGTGTCGGCCCTTCTCGAATCAAGTACGGATCCTCTGCTTTCAATAGTACGGGCCCATACTACCTTCCATATATTTCTATACTTTCCTCAAGAATTGCTTTGACTCCACCAAGTCCCTTCTACTAACACTGCTCCTAGCACTAATCTCATCCTAGGCCTGCCCTAGGGTAATCTCCAACCTGCACCCAGTCCTCAGCTACTGAAGGTATCATTATAATGCCAATTAGCCACTATGTGAATACAATCACATGTGATGAGTCTCAGATAATCCTTCGAGTAAAGGACTCGTCCCTACAACGGTTGGACGCAAACAAGAGTTGTGCAATAGGGTCAAATCCAACACTCTAAGATTATTCAACCTTGGTCACAGGTGACTTAACGCATTCACCTAATGGCTAACTCCCATCACTCAGAGTCCCACAAAGCACAAAGCAAGTATCATTCGGATAAAAAAGGAAATCTAACCAGAACATATTCGAGCGATTCTATCCACATAACAAGAATATGTACTAGCATGCGACGCTAAGCTCATATAATTTGGCATAACCTAAACAGGCTATCCTACCGCTATCTAACCGATACTAGCATGCAGTTCACAAACACATATAACAAGCATATAAGGCATCCTCCTAGACCCTTAGCCCTAAATCTAGCATGCTGATCACATAATCATATCATCACATAAACTTGTATGGGTAATTTGGGAGAACTTACTTGAGCTCGGCTATTTGCATGCACCACACCCTCTTCTCTTTTCAAAATTCTTTTATAAAAATTATTTTCTTTTGAAAATTTCTTTACCAAGCCCTCAGTTTGAGTTCAGACACACCCGAAAGCGTGTCCAAATCCCTCAAACCAAGGCTCTGATACCAACTTGTAACAACCCAAAAATCATGACTAAAAATTTCGTTTTTAAATTAATAAATAAACCACAAATGTCAATCATTCATTCAAAACATATCACATCAGAGTATCATGTCCAAAACATTCTTTTATTTTATCAGAGTAAAACATCCTAGGCTGACTAAACAATGGTGTGTGTCATGCGATCACCCCGAGCTCTTCCCTACACTACCGGAAGTACCTGAAACCAAAACTGAAAGTCGTAAGCACGAAGCTTAGTGAGTTTCCACAACCTACCACATACCATACATAAACACATACTGCAAGCACTGCGCCACGCCCGCTACTTCGGGCATTGCCCACTACAGTGGGCCCCGCCCGATCCCAGGCCCCGCTTGTCTCTGAGCCCCGCTTGGTATACAGATCTGTTTTACTTTAGGCCCCGCTTGTCTCTGGGCCCCACCCGCTAAACGCGTGCAAACATATAACCATAGCACATAACACATAAACTGGACATACCCTACTGCATTACTATCCTAAGGCCTCACCTATATTGGGCCCCACCCCTGTCCTGCTACTGATGAGTCATGGAACCCCGTCCACACTCGTGCTGATGGTGAGATATAGGCCCAGCCCACACTCACTCATTTCCTAACTCGGGCCTCGCCCCTACTCGAGTACTAATGAGACATGACTTTCCGAAGGTTAGGAACACTACGGCCCCACGGTGGGCGCCAAATTTTTTTGGTCAAAAATTACACAAGTGAAACTCAACCAAATTGAAAGAAAGGTTGTGGTATTTGAATTGATGTAACCATATAATTGCAATCAAGACAACACGACAGTTTACAAGGAAAACCCCTGATCCTTGCAAAGATCTTCGATACAAAACCTTAGGAGGTGATAATGATCACCTACCTTGATGATCTTATTGATTAAAAATGTTGATTACAGAGACGAATGTGTAGATGTAAGTACAAGTATCGTGGATGAGCTAATCATGTGTATAGTGTGCTAGTTACATGTGTTATTTGTAGTCTAATGCTAATAACAAGAAGTCTGATAATTCTTGGATCCTCCAAGAATCAATATATGAACGTTGTTTGACTTGGTATTCCGGGTCTTTTTCCTAGTTGAGACGATTCTCCGTTGAGAATAAGTCATTAGTTGACTAATTATGCACATGTGAGAAAAACAAATATGCCTTAATCATTGTTTTTGAATAATGATGGTCTTAGTTTTGAAAAATGATGATTGATTATCAGTTCTTAATTTCTTACAAATCTTTAAGTTCTCGTGATAACTTTATCCTAAAGATTTATCACCTAAAGTGAATAAATATTAATGTACATCAATATCTAAATAAAATCAACATTATGGAAATACAATTGAACTAAACTACTTAAATACGGTTTAACCAAATCGATCTTATAAATTTGTTAATCTTGGAAACATTAACAGCTAGGCCCTGTTTGGTAGCCTCTTAATTGAAAAATTAAGAGCCAAACTCTTAATTTTTCAGATATAGGCTGTTTGGTTGCATATTATTTTATGCCTCTTAATTTATAAGTTGCCTCTTAGGGGGTGTTTGGATTAGCTTATTAGCTTATTGCTTATTAGCTTATTTGTGGTGGGAATAAGCAATAATAATAAGCATGGGGAGAGATGCTTATTAAAATTAGTTTATTTAGCTTAATAAGTTGGATTTTATCCAAACACTCAAAGTTAACTTATTGTGGGAATAAGCAATAAGCACCCCTTTTTTTTCCTATCCAAACACCCCCTTAAACTTTCAGATCCAAAGGCATGTCTGAAAAAATAAAAAGAACGTGCGTTCCCTTTTTTCCCAAATAATTTATCTCATTCCCTTTACTCTTTCTTCTTCACAAATGTCGCTTCCCATTGAGACTCCAATTGCAACCTCCACCATCCTCTCTGGTCATCCCTCCAGACACCGCCTCTGCCAGAGACGCCGTCTCTGACATTTTCGCCGATAGCGAAGCCCTCCGGCTCCCTCATTGACGCATATTTCGTTTTTACCCCTACGCCCCCTTGTCACTTTCTATTTCTCACGACTCTTATTCCCTCCAACCCCTCTCCGACGAATACTACCCTCTAGGGGTGAGCATTTGGACCGGTGGACCGGACCGGACCGGTGAACCGGACCGGACCGGACCGTTTTTTTGGACCCCCGGGCCGGTTCTCGGTTCTAAAATTTCTCGCCGGTCCGGTCCGGTTTTTTTCCTGGTCCGGTCCGGTTTTTACCGGGTTTAGAACCGGTTGGACATGATTAAGATTTTTGTGACGTTTTTTAAACGCACATAAATCATTCGTTTTAAGTCGGATTGACCTGCGGTTTTTTCCAACATTTAGTTTACAATTTGTATATGAATTTAGACTATAATTTTGTTTATTTTGGTATTATATTCACCGTGTTACAATCCTTCAAAGTAGAGCTATCAAAGCTGAAAAAATTCAGCTTTTCAGCAACATTTTGTAAGCTGTGACGTTTTTTAAACACCCATAACTCATTCGTTTTAAGTCGGATTGACCTCCGATTTTTTCCAAAATTTAGTTTACAGTTTGTAGATGAGTTTAGACTATAATTTTGTTTATTTTGGTATTATATTCACTGAGCTACAATCCTTTAAAGTAGAGCTATCAAAGTTGAAAAAATTCAGCTTTTTAGCAAGATTTTATAATCTGTGACGTTTTTTAAACACCCATAACTCATTCGTTTTAAGTCGGATTGACCTACGGTTTTTTCCAACATTTAGTTTAAAATTTGTAGATGAATTTAGACTATAATTTTTTTATTTTGGTATTATATTCATTGAGCTACAATCCTTCAAAGTAGAGCTATCAAAGCTGAAATATTTCAGCTTTTTAGTAATATTTTATACTATAATTCCGAGTCCGCGTTTAGCACTTGTGGTAGAGTTGTAAGTGAGTATCAAACTAGTTTATCGACATTGATAGTTGAAGCTTTGTTATGCACCCAAGATTGGGTGATAAAGTTTACAAATCCGATAGTTGACAACGTTGGTGACATCTTGAACGATGATGATATAGCTTTGGGTAAAAAAATTACAATCTTTATTCTTTTTTATACAATTATTACTTTTTATTAAATACTAACAACATTTTCATTTGTGTTTATGTAGAGATTGCACAAGCTTTAAATATGTTACATATGGATGACAATGATATGGGGAAGAGGCCAATGGAAGATTAGATTATGAGTTTATAAATTTGTTAGTTTGATTGATTTTAAAGTTTAAATTATGATTTTTGTTGTTACAGTAATACTTTTGTATGTTTGTCTTAAAATTGTTTAACTTTTGTTGGTGAACTTGATTTATATGTTAGTTGCTTTTATTTGGAAAATTAATTTTTGCAAATTGCAAGTTATCATATTATACATCAATGTAGATTAGTTAGGCATGAAACGAAAACATATTAATTTTGCAAGTTATAATATTATACATCAATGTAGATTACTTATTATACTCTATGCAATTAAAGTTGTACCGGTCCAAACGGGTCCAAAAACCGGAAAACCCGGACCTGGACCCGGACACGGACACGGACACAACTAATCCGGTCCGGTCCATGGTCCACAAAATTCTCCATAACCGGTCCGGTCCAAGAGCCGGTCCGATCCGGTTCGGTCCGGGCCGGTCCAAATGCTCACCCCTACTACCCTCCATCGCTTTCTTGCCACCGTCTTCTCCAACAACTCGCAACCCTAATCGGACCATCGTTGGAGCGCAGTCCCTCCACCTAATAGGACGATCAGTCGGCCCCACTATTTTCAGATATCACACCAGGTGTTGTGTAGAATTTTAGGGTTTTCAATTCATCTCACTTTTTTGGTGTATACTCGGAATCAATATAGTTTTGATCTGATTGAGGTGTTTTTGTGGCAAAGTGATGTAAATCATATGATCAATTGAGAAGGTGATACACCTTAAATTTGACCAAATTGATGTAAGTGATGTATTTTGCACTAGTAAAGTCGTATAAAATGTCTACAAATCATTTATTGAAGAACAAGAAGCATTCTTGATAATTATTGAGTTTACTTGCCCAGACTATTCAACCCATTATTGAGTTTGTTGGCTGATGTTTTATCAAGATTTGAACCAATTTGATCAGTTATCTACTTTGTTGCTATTTTGGAGATGTGCTTAAAGTTTATTGCTAATTTAGATAGTTATCATTATGTTTTGATTAGTAGTTTCTTAAAAGTCTTATTTTGGTGCAGCACTGCAGCTTGGGTGTCGTCCATACTAATACAAGGTGAAAAAGATATTGGATGAGTGTCGATGTTTAGGGGTATATTTTGATCCAGGGGGCTAAAGTAAAAAAGATGATGTGAATTTGTGTTTTTCATTATTCTATTTACATAAATTGTAAATGTAAATACTTAAATTTGACTTTGTTATCAATTTTGAATTTAGGCTTTAAAGAATTGACTTCCTTCGACCCTTGTGAATCTTTGTAATATGGATCTGTATTAGCAATGGAATGCTCATGTCGTCACAAATTAGGGGTGTATGAACATGTATTTATTTCAAATGCATTGTACCATTGTTTTGAAGAACATAATCGTCAGGTTATTTTCACAATTATTCATTAAGTTTTGTTAAATTGTTTTCTAAATAGAAACATTGAATTCAACAAAAAATAATATAGAAGGGTAAAATGGTCATTTTTATTATTCAGCATAACAATTCAGAGGTTCCAACCAAACAACATGTTAGAAATTCAGATCTTAAAAATTCAGATCCTATTATAAATTCAAATCTTTTAGAATTTCAGATCTTAAAAATTCCGATGCTTCCAAACAAGCCCTTACACTAACTTGAACGTTCCAAAAAGAAATTAACAATCACACTAACTTAATTGCAATCGGTTGATGCAAAGCTACAGTAGGCTAGCACGTAGGTAGCAACAATTACAACATAGAAACAACTTCAAGTGGGAATATTTTCTTGTCGAGAAATTAAATATCATTCTTATTTTTTTGACTATTATCTTTCTATTTATTTTAGATGGTAAGTGTTGTTTAATTTAATTAAATTTGATTGTAATGTTAAATTTATATACTTGTCATTATCTTAAATAAAATTATTAAAAAAAAAAGTGTATATATTTAATTTTTCTTTTTTTTTTTACTAGAATTGCTCACTTTGGATCATGGTACACAATCATAAAAAGGATCAATTTGGTAATTATGGACCCACATTCCCATTGTACTTTCATATAACCAAAAAAAAATCCATCTCTACTATTGTTTAAGGTAAGTTGGAGTAGACTAGATATATTATTTGAAAATATAAAATAAAATCAAACATGATCCAGATAAATATTTATTTAATACCGAACCATAAGATATTTTTCATTAAAGCCTAATCAAATTCACCGAACAAATAAATTTACAATAACTATTCGTTTATCACATGTTAATATTCAAAATTTGAATATGCAATAAATAACACCTAAGTTGAATAACATGTGGAAACATATTGCAGTTTTATTTTACAAGTAGCAAAGGTTCGAAAGAGAGTTTATCGATCAATAACTATAAAAAGTTCTAACTATGTGTATCGTTCTCGTGAGAAGCAACCTTATGAACACATGACATGTATCAGATTCATACCGATTCAGTGTATATATATATATATATATATATATATATATATATATATATATATATATATATATATATATATATATATATATATCAAAGTAAAAATAAAAATACTAATCTTAACACTTTCAAGTTTCGAACATGTTTGGTTTTTTAATTGATCATAGGATTGTGTATTTATTTATTTAAGGTTTGGGGGGTCTAGCTTCATTTATTTAAGCTTTAATTTGAAAGATAGTCAAGTCTTTTCATAGGGAAGAGGTAGGAAGACAGTTCAAAAGAGTTGCTAATATGTAGTTAATACTATCAACATTATTGATTTAGAACAAGTTGCCTTGAATCTTGGTGGAGTGAGACGTAAGGCATTCCTATTACACCTAAATGGATAGATGAGCGGTCCCATCATTATCAACCAATCGATAATATAGTTCAATAATTAATTAAATACATACAAAAGATCATAATCCTTGGTTGATTTCTTAACATATCAGATAACCTAGTCAGCTTTTTTTAGATCGATTTATGACAATTGTTAAGAATCATAAAAACCATCGATCACAACTAATTGTACTGGTGAAAGTTGAAATTATTGTTCTCTTTTTTAGCTCTATTTGCTTACTTTAAAATTGGACCAATCTTGCCTTGTTTGGGCTAAATTGGACCAAATCGGTCCCAATATTCAAGTGGTTCACTCGGATCCAAGTTATTGTCACTGAATATATATGTGGTTATAACTTGACCATAATCGGGTTGATCAAAGTTTGCACATGTTATACCCTCGACATTCGAAATCTAGGCTAGATGTGAGTTATAAGAGTTTAATTTGAACATGTTGCAATTAAATATCATCCCAAGAAAAATGACAATGAAAGAGTTTCACATGAGTAAATAGAAAGCAAAGGGTCACATGAAAACATATTGGACCACATACATTGAACAACGAAATTATAGTTGCTACACAAAACCAACTTGCATCATCTCTAAAAAAAGCAAAAAAGAAAACCATAATACACATCAAGGATGGCCTCTCCCTGCACAATCCAATAAAACATTTCTATAGTATTCGCTAGAGGTGCTAATGAATCATGCATGGTCGATTTCCTGCCATGTATCCTTTAAACAGATTTATAGGAGGATTAGAGGTGAGGCTAGTGTATGATATCCACCTAAATTTATAAAACTTACAACAAGTTATATATTTGATATATATAACAAATATATGGCATATCATAAATATTTTGAAGAACCTACCTTAAAATGTTTTACAGAATACAAAGGAAAAAGAGGTATAAACTATAGACAATAAAAAACATATCATATTTTATTACATGAAAGAGTCTCACATCGACTCCAAAACGAAATTGGTAAAGGGGTTTTCATTATAAATAGACGATTCTTCTTTCACATTTCACATAATAAGTTTGTTGAGACTTGGTTTAGATTGACTTATTGTGAGTCTAAGTTGGTTTTAGTCAAAAATAAATAAATGAAGGATGGCCGATTTGGGTTCAGTCTTTTCATCATTAACTTTTTATACAAGTTGACCCAGTTGTTTTTTAGTTGAACATGTATGTTTTCTTTTTGAACCGACCCTAATAAACTAGTTTATGAAAGCGAGTGGTTTTCTATTGTAGACTTATAATTGAAGAGGATATTTAATTGCTCGATATGTTCATCTAATAAACACAAAATGTATTTATAGTTATGTCTTAGAAGAGTGAGGATCAATGAGCCAAATTAAATGATTCATTTGTGTACTCTAGATTCCACAAGTTAGTTTTGACAATTGACATGTAAAATTGCTATGCTTAAAACATGTACGTATTCCTTTGCATTTATATAATAGTTATGTGATATCAAAAAGATTCTATATTTTCTACGAAAATGCAATATATATATATATATATATATATATATATATATATATATATATATATATATATATATATATATATATATATATATATATATATATATATATATATATATATATATCGCAACACATTTAGTGAGCCAACAGCCTGGTCAGTTAACCCGCCCATCCAATTGGAAGGGTCTGTCATTAAAGCCCATCAATATACCATCATAGAATTATCCCCTTTTGAATTTTTGGAATTTAGAAACAACAATATATCAATTTGAAAATAATAGCACAAAGAAAAGCAAAATATTTTTATACATTAAATATTTTTTATACATGAAAACATATATTTTTATTGTAAATAATCTTTTTCGAAAGTAATAGTTACTTTACTTTTAAAAAATGTCGGACGTAAATCATTCAGTGGCATTATTGATTCATCGTACAAGACTGGTAGGTATGAGCAACGTCCATATGCGTTATTCCAACGTGACACCCTAATAACGGCGCCATAACGCCTTGAACACCGTCCCGGGTGCGTGTAATTTGGTGTTATGGTATTAGACGTTAGCACGATAACAAGAGGTAACAAGGTTAATTTACTCAACGGTCAAAAATTTGACCGTTCAAAAATGGTCAGAAAGTTTTAAAAAAAAAATTTAAATCCCTTTTCAAATTTGTTTGCCTATAAATGCATATTCATTTCATTTTTTACACAAAATACTTTATTTGTCACTTTTTTTTTTCAAACTACCTTCATTTCTCACTTTCAAAACAAAAATTTAATTTTTCTCGTCTGTAATTGTTTTTAAGGTTTTTAAATGTTTTTATTTTTTGTTGTAATTTTTTAATGATATGTTTAGTTTAGGATTTATTAAAATTGTATTTTTACTTTTTAAATGTTATTTTTAATTTATGATTTCAGTTATATGATAAATATAAATATTATGACATAAATAAAATAAACAATTTTGGAAATATAGAAACTAAAAACATTAAAATAAAAAATAAGAGATATTATCACATGTTATTTGGTGTTTTTTATTTACACCTTAGGTGTTATAACATCCATGTATGAGTAGGATGATGATGTGTCATATTTTGGGTGTGATAACATGCAATAACATGTTGATCACATCCAGCAACCTAATTGTTGGTTTAAAATACCATTACTTTTTAAATATTTGTGAAGTATATTAAATAAAAGTTTATTAAATATAGAAAAATCTCCGATACAGTCCTAATATTTTGGATCAATTTACGGTTTAATTTCAAGTTTATTAAATACATTCATTTCTCACTTTCAAAACATACATGTAATTTTTCTCGTCTTTAATTGTTTTTAAGGTTTTTAAATGTTTTTTTTTTGTTGTAATTTTTTAATGATGTGTTTAGTTTAGAATTTATTAAAATTTTAATTTTACTTTTTAAATGTTATTTTTAATTTTTGATTCCATTTATATGATAATTATAAATATTATGATATAAATAAAATAAACAAATTGGAAATATAGAAACTAAAAACATAAAAAAAAAAAAAAAAAAAAAAAAAAAAAAAAGATATTATCACATGTTATTTGGTGTTGTCTATTTACACCTTAGGTGTTATAACATACATGTATGACTAGGATGATAATGTGTCACATTTTGGGTGTGATAACATGCAATAACATGTTGACCACACCCATCAACCTAATTGTTGGTTTAAAATACCATTACTTTGTAAATATTTGTAAAGTATATTAAATAAAAGTTTATTAAATATAGAAAAATCTCCGACGAAGTCCAAATATTTTAGATCAATTTGTGGTTTAATTTCAACTTTTATTTTTTGAAACAGAAAACATCTAATTTTATACAATAATCTGTCATTGTCTGTTGAAAAAAAAAAATAATGATTGTTTCGTTAATTTGGACACAATTTAAAATAATCATGACTTTTCTGTTTAAAAAATAAAAGTTAAGATTAAACCGTAAACTAACCCAAAATATTATGATTTTATTGGATATTTCTGTTGAATACAACAATTAATTTACACATTTGAACATATCATATATATTGCAAATAATATATTTTATTAAAAAAAATTTAACAAACATACGTAGCAAAGAATTTATATTGTTGTTTTAAATTAAAATGTTGGTTAAATTACTCTATTTAATTAAAATATTTATGATTACAATTTATACATGTTTGAAACGCAGTGACTTAACATGCAAAAAAAAGGACATTAATTATGGAATAAAAAATGAAGGAAATCTGGCTAAATACAAAATATATCAACACACTTTTAGGTATTTGTGTATTATAGCACCTTACTTTCATGTCATTTTACTACGTCATTGTAATGTCCCTTTTTTCTTATTAAGGCGTATAAATTCGAAAAGTATACCCACTTATAGCATTGTATTTTTGATTTTTTTTTCTTCTTAGACTATTATACTTTGCAAAAGACAAAAATGCAAAAATGGTCCCTGTGGTTTGTCATTTTTTGTGGATATGGTCCAAACCTTTTAAAAATTGGATTTCTGGTCCTTATGGAGAGGTTTGTTTGTGGAACAAGCCCTTGGGGTTAACAGCCGTTTGTTTGTGGTTGTTAAACCCCTCACGTGCATTGCACATGAGGGCATAAATGTCATTTTACTTGAGGACCATTTTTACAATTCCAGAAATAAACTCGCCTGTTACCGTCTTAGCGCCATATTACACACAAAATCACAAAATATTTAGTTATCTCTTCCACTTCCATCTAATTCGTCATTCGTTTTTAACGCAAAAACCCTAATCAAGATTTGGTCCAAGGTGTTTACTTGTTTTTGCTTTTCAACTGTAAATGGTGTTCGTAATGTGGGCGATTAGGCCAAAAGGCGAGACGTATGACATCACAAATAAATATGGTTAGTTTCAGTTATCCTCTGTTTACGAAATTTTGTTAGGTTTCTTGATGATCTGAAGAATTAAGCCAAAAATGCAAACATCTGATAATTTGTTACTTAATGTTTTTTGTATCTTGTAGAGCGTGTACCAACAATGTTCAGCATAAAGCTACACCATGGTGGAAATTTTACGAAGCTTCCAAACACGAAATATGTTAAAGGTGAAGTGAGATATATTGATTTAGTAGACATTGATGAGTTCTCAGTTCATGAACTAGACGCAATGATGGTTGAGCTAGGTTACTCTGTACCCCCAATAATATATTACCATTTTAGGATTCCTCATGAAGACTTGGATTTTGGCCTCAGAGCTTTAGGGAATGATGATGATGTATTGAATTTGGCTCAGTATATTGGAGATAACAAGGTCATTGAAGTGTATACAGAACATGGACAAACTAATTTGCTGACCTATTTTATGTCTCCAAAAGGAAAGCAAAAAGTTATTATTAAGGAGCTCTGTGATGGTGATCTTCCAAAAGAAGCAAATGTACCTCAAATACCAGCAAAGCATAAAACCCCAATGATAGATGAAGCTGATGATCAAACACAGTTGGCAGGGTATATGTCCTTGATACTCTATGACAAAGTCCCTACAGAAGTTTCACCACAGTATAGAAGAAATGTAAGGGTGAACTCAATAGTTGGTCAAAGTTCTTGTGCCAAAAAACTTTGTTTAGTTGAATTGGATGATGTAGTAGAAGATCAAGGTGGTGATCATGCTAAATTGGATGATGTTGTACAAGATCAAGGTAGTGAGAATCCTAAATTAGATGATATGGTACAAGATCAAGCTGGTGAGCATGCTAACATGGATGATGTGGTTCAAGATCAAGAGGTTGAGCATGCTAACATGGATGATGTGGTTCAAGATCAAGAGGTTGAGCATGCTAACATGGATGATGTGGTACAAGATCAAGGTGGTGACCATGATAACTTTGATTATGATGACTTTCATTATGAGAACTTTTCTCATGATCACTTTGATCCTTTTGATGGAGAACATTATCAACCACCAGAAGATGAGAATGTTGAAGACCATCAGTCTGAACATGAAAAGTCTGCTGACAGTGATGATCTTGGGCAACAATCAGAAGAACAATATGATGAACTTGTTGATGATGAAAACAATGTATCAGAAGTGGAGGTGGATATGACTGACTTTATCCTCAATCTTGATAAGGATTATGGTTGTGTTCAAATGGATGGGTTTCATAACGGGGTTGGGACAAATGATGAACATGAGGACATAGAAGTCATTGACAATGATAGATGGGATTCTTTAGATGAAGGGTCAGAAGATGAAAGGAAAAGAAGATGTGTTCTTAAAAATCTGGCTAAGGAGAAAAGATGCAGTCTTGGCAATATCCATAAGGCCAGTTTTTATGTTGGGCAAAAGTTTAAATCAAAGAAAGAATTGAAAGAAAAAATTGACATGCACGCACTAGAAACTAGGAGGAATTTATATTATAAAAAGAATGACAAGCTTAGACTTCGGGCATTGTGTAGAGGTGTAGTCCCTGTCATCAATGCAAGTGGGGTGGTGGGCCTTAATACCAAAAATAAAAGCAAGGGCAAAGAGGTCAATTCAGAAAAAGTAAACTGTAGTTGGTTCTTTCATGCTTCTAGGTCAAACACAGAATCTCCTTGGTTTGTAAGGACATTAAATGACAACCATACTTGCCTTCAAAGTAGGAAGATTAGAGCTTGCACTGCTACTTTTATATCCAAGCGAATCATGGACCAAATTGACACGAATCCAGGGATTCCTCTTCGAGCTTTGCAGGAACAACTTCAAAAGGACTTCGAGGTTGGTGTTTCTATTGACAAAGTATTCAGGGCCAAGGCTATTGCAACTAAGATCGTGGAGGGTGACTATACGAAACAATATGAGATCTTGAGGGACTATGTCCTTGAATTGCAAGCAACCAATCTTGACACAACTGTCAAGATTGATGTTTACAGTGAACAAAACCCATCAAACCCAACGAGGAGGTTTAAAAGAATCTACATTTGCTTAGGTCCCCTGAAAAAAGGTTTTAAGGCTGGCCTCAGGGATCTTTTGGGTTTCGATGGTGCGCATATGAAAGGACCATTTCATGGGCAGGTTCTAACAGCAGTTGGGTTGGACTCTAACAATGGTATTTACCCCCTTGCTTATGCCATTGTTGAGACAGAGAACAAAAGTAGTTGGGTATGGTTCTTGCAGTGTTTAGGAGAAGACTTGGATCTTGGTTCAAACTCTAACTTTACCTTTATCACAGATCGACAAAAGGTATCTCTTTCTAACTTGTATTATTAATTACTTATTATTATATAAACTAAATACTTAATTATTGTTATTGTTATAGGGTTTAATACCAGCAATAGCCCAACTATTCCCATGTGCTGAGCACAGGTATTGTCTCAGGCACATACATCAGAACATGAGAGTGAAATGGAAATTGAAAGAGTACAAGGATCATTTATGGAGATGTGCAACTGCAACCACTGTACCTGAATTTGAACATTGCATGAAAGAATTTAGCAACTATGACAAGGAGGCATGTGAATGGCTTAGAAAGATTCCTCCAAAACACTGGGCAAGAAGCCATTTTACAGGTACATAAATTACCATAAATTACTATATGTTAAATGTGTACTTGTACTTAAAACAATATGTTAATTTTTTTAACAGGCAGAGCAATCTCTGATATACTATTAAACAACCTTTGTGAGGTATTTAACAGCAAGATAATAGAGGGAAGAGATAAGCCTATCATAGGTTGTTTGGAGTATATTAGACAATACCTGATGAAGAGAATATGTAATGTTATGAAGGTGATGGACAAGGCAAAAGGGCCTTTAACACCCACTGCAACAACCATATTGGATGTAAACAAGTCTCATGCATCACATTACATTGCTAGGTGGAATGGGGGTGAGAAATACCAAGTCACTGGGGCATGGCAAGACCAACATGTTGTAGATGTTAGGAACAACACATGTACTTGCAGAAAGTGGGAGCTAATAGGCATCCCATGTAAACATGCCATTGCAACCCTTTATGAAATGACCAAGAACTCAGAGGATGTTGGTGACATTTACAGGTGGGTCAATAAGGTATACTGGTTGGATACATGGAAGAATGCATATTCCTATAAGGTAGAGCCCATAAAAGGAAGAATAATGTGGCCTAAAAGTTTGTGTCCCACCACACTTGTCCCTCCAATACATCACAAGCAACCAGGTAGGCCTACAAAGAAGAGGAAGAAAAGTGAGGATGAAAAATTGAGTCAGAGTCAAAGAGGGAGTCAAAGTCAGACTGGTACTCATGGTGTAAGTCAGGAAGAAGGCTGTAAAGTGGGTCCTGATGGAGTTCAAAAATTAACAAGGAAATATGTCAGTGTAACATGTGCAAAATGCAAAAACAAAGGTCACAACTCAAGGACATGCAAAGGTCAAGGAGGTGGAAGTTAGGTGGAAGTTGAAGATCAAGGTTGTGTTTGTTTTGGCAGATGTTATTTGCTACTTTTGGAAGTGTTTTGATGTTAAACAACTTATGACTTATGGTTCTTTTGGTTTTCATTAGTATGATAAGTATTAGAACATATATATATATATATATATATATATATATATATATATATATATATATATGGTTTCATATTTTGGGATAATGTAATTGCACTATATGCTTGTAGTCTATTATGTAATTGCAGCCTTGGTTATTATGGTTTTTTGTTATTGTTGTTTATTATAACCATTATAGTCAATTATTCACATTAACCTTTCTTTCACCTTACAAAAACTACAAAGAACCTTACAAACAACATAAGCAATTCCATAAAATTCATATTTATATCAGGAAGTCATTTACTACATACACAACTTACTTTGACCTTACAAACAACTACAAAGAACCTAGGTCAAAGTACCAAAACCATTAATTCACCAAAAAACCACACTTTTATCGATCTTCAACAAATAAAAACCCACCCCATTGACCTATTACCTAAACCTAAACAGACCTTATGAACAAAATCACAAAAAACACCCAACTAGCCAGCAACATGATCTTCAGAGCTGTGCACCAAGCTTGCATTCGGTTAATATTTCTCAATAGTCCAGGAATAATGACTTTAGACCTTTCACACATGGGGGGATCAACCCATCCGATGAAGCGACAAGCAGAATCCTTCAAAAAGGGGAAAATAACAAATGTTATTTGATTACAAATCAAAATGGGTGCAAACGAATTTCTTTACCTTTTGAGGGCAAGCATAGAAACGTCTGCCTGGGTTCTTTGATGTCCATGAGCATTTAACAACAGCAAACTTACCACAAAAACAGAGAACCATCGTGTGATTAACTGACACCCCGACAGTTAACAAAGAGAGATGAGAGAAGGAAGAGAGAAGGAAGAACAACTTCGAAGTTGCAGAACAACGTTTGGGGAAGAACTTGAACATTGGGGAAGTCTTATATGTTATTTCTGGAATTGTAAAAATGGTCCCTCAAGTAAAATGACATTTATGCCCTCATGTGCAATGCACGTGAGGGGTTTAACAGCCACAAACAAACGGCTGTTAACCCCAAGGGCTTGTTCCACAAACAAACCTCTCCATAAGGACCAGAAATCCAATTTTTAAAAGGTTTGGACCATATCCACAAAAAATGACAAACCACAGGGACCATTTTTGCATTTTTGTCTTTGCAAAATATCATTGTACTTTCAAATTTTTCTTGTGGGAGATTGTAGTTTGAAAAGTATAACCAATTATAATATTGTACTTTTGAATTGTTAAGGCATCAAACCTTGGAATATCTACCCAATTATAACCTTGTGACATCTACCCAATTATAGCATTGCATTTTCATTTTTATTAAATGAGGGCATGATACTTTGCAAAATCTATGTAGTTCTAGCCTTCAAAAGTGTTTTGTATTTGAATGACATTGCTATTTTGGGTAGACGTAAATTATAGCATCACACTTTCAAATCTTTTTTTCTTATGTCATTTTATCTTCCATAAAACAAACGAATATTCAAAGATCACAACTAAAAAACCTGCACCCCCCATCAATGCATAATTCAATATTATTGATATTTATATAAAAATATATAATTTAATTCTTCCATTCAAGATACCATAACATGTTACTGTATTAAAACATTTTTAAAAAAAGGTGTTGCAAACCGGTTTGAAACCATCATCATACAATCAATACAACTTCCTTGGCTTTGAAGAACACATAAGATATCAATATTTTTTTATGAAACATCAAATATAATAAATTAATCCTAAATTATCCCAACTTACACCTAAGAGAAGTTAACATATTGAGCCCAAAATCGTTTATCATTTTGAATTTAATATTTTATTTTCTTCATTTAATAAGAAATTTGATTCCCTTCTAATTTTTTTCAACTAAAAAGATTGATAAGTAAGGATTTCAATACCCGCTAAGTAAAAAAGTGTTCTAATATAAAAATTAGTTAGGAAAATGTGTCTGAGTGCATGGGCGGAGCCACCCTAGGACCATGGTAGGTCCAGGCCCACCCTTAATTTTCTTTTTTTTTTTTATTTTTTTTAAATAAAATATCATTTAGGTACGTAAAAGATATATGATATTTTTTTCATGTTAAACTTATCATATTCTTCTTCATTTGACTAGTTTTTAATTAGTTTTATCTTATATATATATATATATATATATATATATATATATATATATATATATATATATGTGTGTGTGTGTGTGTGTGTGTGTGTACCAACGGAAAGAAAGGGAGAAAGAAATGGGATTGTGTCAACAGGCCCCTCTTCCGGCGAAAAAAAGTCTGCTTCTCTTTGTCTTCGAGCTTGAATTCTTCAATCCACTGACATACATAATTTCTATTTTTTTTTCTTTTATATTGTGTAACCCAAAGCGCATTCCTTTAAGAATGTATCTGGTTCCATTTTTCTTTCGTTAGTTAAGCCACCTTTTTCTAAAAGGGATTGTAGTAATTCTGTTTTTATACTCTTTAAAATGGCTCTCTCATATTGAGAAATTTTGTCTAGTGGCATTCGATCACAGAATCCATTGACAGCTGCATAAATGACTAAAATTTGTTTTTCAATTGGAAGTGGTGCATATTGTGGTTGTTTCGGTACTTCCATAAGCCTTGCACCTCTATTGAGTAATGCCTGAGTCGCAGCATCCAGGTCTGACCCAAATTGAGCAAGGGCGGCCACTTTGCGATATTGTGCCAATTCCAGTTTTGAACTACCGCAGACTTGTTTCATAGTTTTCAACTGAGCGGCAGACCCAACACGACTGACAGATAAGCCGACGTTAATAGCAGGTTGGAAAGCCTCAGAAGAGTCGTGATAAAGAACAGCCTCGGAATAAGGAGCCCGAAGGGAAATAAAAGCGGGATATGGATCAAATCCTCCTCCCCCAAAATGTACCAAACTCAACATAGATGGATCAGCTACTATGGGATAGAGTGCAGGTGGTGGTATCTTGAGAAAGAGTTCAGGTCAAATTTTTTATTTTTTCCTTCTCTTCATTCTATCACAATGGTACTAACATGTGTGTGTGGAACACCCAGAAAGGTTTTTTTTGCTTCGCCCCTGCCTGTGTGTATGAAGTTAATACTTGACGAATATGACCATTTTGCCCAAATATTTATATATTTCAAGAAAACGAATACACCTGTTACAACTAGTATACTCATAATTAAACAAACCAAATCGAGCAGTTCAATAGCTAGCAATGGACATATGTCGTTGATATACAAATCGTAATCGTAATTAAACATAAGATCTTCATAGCAATTGCTAGTTCCCTAACAAAAGGTGTTAGTAGGTGATTCAACCTTATGTTGTCTTAACGACACAACATTAAGCAAAATTATTGTCATCTCATTCTCATCTGACACATCTTAGGCATTTATGTAATGCCCGGGATTCTCAGGTAATTATGTTGCTTCTTATTCAAGTTATATTGATGCATATATTTGGATTTTGTGGATTGGGGCGTACGTTGGGCATACAAGGTGTACGCACGGCATACGCAAGTTGTAACGACCCAATTTTACCAAGCAATTTTTCATTTTTAATTAATCAAACAAATCCCATAATCCATAGATTTCCAAGCCATTTGTTTTCCAATTCACAATTATTACAATTTCGTTGTACTTTTGAAAACATCAGAGAGTCCCAAACACAAAGAGAGGTAGAGTGCACGTCACATCATCACGCCTTGCCTTTGCCCTTAGGCTCTGAAGTACCTGAAACAATCAACAACCTGTAAGCGAAATGCTTAGTGAGTTTCCCAGAGCATACCACACACACAATTCACATATCACATATCATGTTAGCTATAAAAGCTACATACATATTGCATAAGCCATGCATACATGAAACCTATGAGAATGCCATGGGCTACCCCACATGGTCTTCTCCTAGGACTGCCATGGGCTCCCCCACATGGCCTTACATCCAATGTCATGGGCTACCCCACATGGTCTTCACCTAGGACTGCCATGGGCTACCCCACATGGTCTTACATCTAATGCCACAGGCTTCCCCCGGGGTCTTCATACAAAATATGCAATCAGATAACAAAACACATAATGTCTAACAAATATATCATATTCACATAATGGGCCGGCCTTGGTGCCTTAGACCCATAGGTATGGTGAGAAGACTCACCTGTCACGAATGTTGAACTGACACTTTGCGACCAAATATACCCCACGAGCTTCCCCACTCAACTGCCTAAAAAGTGTCATACAATCTCCAGTCATTTCCCCAAAGTCCATCCTGGTCAACTACAGCCAAGATCAAGTCAACATTCCATGTTGACCCTAACTCGCCGAGTACAACAAGTGACTCGCTGAGTTTCCCGGGATAACGTCTACTCGTCGAGTCATCGAGGTGACTCGTCGAGTTCATACGGTCTTGATTGATAATCTAAGGTCATTCGTCGAGTTTCCTTACTTGCCACTCGAGACGTCTACGAACATCCAACAGTTGGGGGAATCTTACTCGACTCGCCGAGTTGTTCCTTCAACTCGTCGAGTTCTAGGTAATCTTCATCTGGCTCGCCGAGTTGTTCATCCAACTCGTCGAGTTTATGGCAATATTCATCGGGCTCGCCGAGTTGTTCATCCAACTCGTCGAGTTCATGCCTGCCTTCATATGACTCGCCGACTCCTTACAGATCTCAGGCCATGCAGACTCTTTTGAGCCATGCAACGCTTCCAAATTACATATCTAAGCTTCTAAGGCATGCTTTCCACGTAAAGTTGCAAACTTTACGTGCATGCAAGGCTTTAAGGCCCTAAAATAGCAAATCTAAGCTTGGAATGGATTCATACACTTGAGGGGAGGCACATGCTAGGCTCAACTGATAACTTTATGCATCTAATGGCCAAAAGGAGTCCAGATCTGAAGTTACAACTTCAGATCTTGGCTTAAACACAAAAGCCCTTTCTTACAATACATGCACAAGAGGGGTTTGGGTGGAAATAAGCCAAGGAATAACTTAATACCTTCAGGGAGTGCTCCACAGAAGTAGATCTTGAATCCCCACGAGTTCTTTGCTTCCTCTAGCTTGTTTCCTCAAGTGTTTCCTTCACCAAATTCCTCCTTCAAGCTTAAAATCACCAAGAAACATACTCACACTCGAATCAGGGTTTTTGGGAGGTAAAGAGCTGTAAAGGGGAGGCTAGGGGAGGCTAGTGACCCTTTAAATAGGGTGCAAGGCCCCGAAATCTAGGGTTTCATCTGCCAGCATCTACTCGTTGAGTCCCATATTGGACTCGGCGAGTAGGTCATTAAACTTTGCGGACAAACCCGCTACTACTCGACGAGTAGGGAGGCAAACTCGCTGAGTAGGTTCTTAAAAATCCAAACCAAAATATCATTATTAATACATGAAGGTCAGGGTGTTACACAAGTGAGGCACGAAGCGGTAAGTCCCCATGTTTACGAAGGGCGTACCCATGTGTATGCTGGGTGTGGACTGGTCTGATGCAAACCCTAAATTTTAGGGTTTGCACCATATTTAAGCATTTTATATCCCTCCAAACTCTTATCTTCTCATCCTCCATTGTCCCCAAAGTGTCCAATTCGAACCCTAACCCCCTTTCATGTATCTTGAGCTTACTTTGAGCAATTTGGTGGTTTTAAAGAAGAAGGAGTAAGAACTTGGAGAGGGCTTGTAAATCCAGAAGTTGGGCATCATTTCTGACCCATTTGAGGTATAAAGATTTAAACTTGATCATTTCATGCTTAGATCTAGTTTTGGGTTGTTTATGACACATTTTGGTCCCATACTTGAAGTCCTTTGAGTTTTAGAAGATTCTGTCCAAATGAGTTGTCATTTTTTTGCTCTTGGAGGTGTTTAGAACCTTAAAAATCAGATGATGGTTTAGCCACAACCATGAAAGTTCTAGATGGCCACTAAGTGAGTTTAAGGACTTAATATGTGTCTTAATCCCCATCTATGCATGCAAAAGCATAAAGTTCATAACTTTATAGTTTAGGGCGTTGTTAGGAGCCTATATCTATGTTCTAGACGTTAGGACATATTGGATTAAGTCAAAAGAAGGATCATAGGGTAGCTAGCATGAACGATGGGTGTACCGGGTCAGCTTCCTAAATCTGTTCAAGGTCAGCATACGTTAGGCGTACATGTTGTGTACGCCACGCATACTCGTACAGTGGGCCAAGGGCTATTTTTTGGGCTGCAAGTATTGGGCCTAGAATTTGTGGGCCTCAAATCCAAATGTGGACTGAAACCCTTGGGCCTAGGATTGGGATTATTTTATTGGGCTTTAAAGCCTAATTAGTTGGACTTGGACATTTTATTATGAAAGTTGGGCCTTGGGAGGAAAAGGCCTAATAGGACAAAGATTAGGGAACCTTTGCCCTATGTGGTATAATTGGGCCTTTGGAGTTATATTTGGATCCAATAACTGATTAGGAAGTTTTTGTGCTTTAGGGAGAGGAGCCCCGAGTCATCCGCGGAGTACAATCCGGCATTCATAGTTGACGTGAGTCTCCCTTCGTAGAATACGTGGGTCGAAGGCACCAAGGCCATCCCACTAGTATTGATATAGTTTTATGATTGTCTTTGTGATAATTATTAGGTGGTATGTATTATTTGATGTTTATGTGAGCTATGCATGATTTTATATGGTAATGGTATGGAGGTGAGATAGACCCCGCAATCGGTTGGAATAAGACCGAAGGGTGGTTCGGGCACCCAGATATGCCTGACAAGGGTAGGTCGGGCACCCAGATATGCATGGCAGGGTTAGTTGAGCACTCGGGTATGCTCAGCAGGGTAGTTCAGGCACCCGGATATGCCTGATAATATGTTATGTTGTATGTGTTTTGGTGGGGGAAACTCACTAAGCTTTGTGCATACCGGTTCAGTTTGTGTTTCATGTACCTCCAGCTCGAAGGGGAAAGGGTCGGCTTGATCGCATCACATCACACTTTGATTTTTCGCATTCGAGATTTTGGGATTTATACTCTGATGATGACTTTCCATGTACTCTCTTGATTATGCAACTAAAACTATTTCGTGTCCTTATGGTTTTGAAAACAATGTTGTATGTGTTAAGATTTGATAAACTTAAAAATGAAATTTTGGGTCGTATTTTTTTTTGGATGTTACAATTTAGCTTGTTTGGCAATAAGACAACATTGAATCATATAATCCATTAGGCATGGTCACGTACAACAAATAAACTGTGCTTTTGTCAATAAGATTAAGAATTATGAACTTATACCCTTTAGTGGTTTATCTATGGCTTTATTAGGCATTAAGCCTAATTATTATTATAACAAGAATTGGTTATGGTTATCTTCTCATATCCGAGGGGTGTTACTTACCACATGAGTTTTTTTAGAAATTGAAATCTTATTTATATAACATTCTATTAAAAAATTCAACGTTTTTAACATATTTTCTGAACATTTAATAACTTAATCGTACCAAAGAATTTCGTTTATAACCTTTTGGAACTCTCAATCTTCATAAACTTTAAAGTAATGAAATATTTCGTTATTAATATTGATGAAATAATAGATGTCCAAGATTTGTTGCAATAATTCAAGCTTCAAGGAGTTCTTGAAAAATGAAGTAAGATCTAAAAGGTCTTGCATAAACGCATACACACCCTTACACCCGTAGTTGTTCTTTACTATCTTCGATCACTCCTAAATCACAAAATTCATTTTAATGCAGACCTGCTCGTTGTTGACCCTATGTACAGAAAAGTAATAGAGAAAGAGGCAGAGACTTACGTTATTTGATCTTCAGCAAAAAAATATGCTCCAATCATGCTTCATTTAGCGTAAGATCCTTTTTGTTTGTTGTACATATGTATAACATACTAATTTATAACCTGTGAGAACTACAGTTATAAAACTAATTAAACTTTTATATTAAAAAATCAAAATTATTAATCAATTATTTTAAAAAAATATTATTTAAAAGATATTTTTTTAGTTATATAAAATTATAGTTGTTGGTTTAAATAAATACATTAAGTTATATCACCTTATAATTTGTATTAATTTTATTTTATTTTTTAATCTAATGTTATTAATTTAACATGATTAGGATGAAAAAATTTAAGACGCTCGGGTGTGGGCAACGCGGTAGCCGCGTTATATGACGTGGCATACGCCTTTAACGGCGCCATGGCGCGGAACACCGCCCCAGGGTCGCGTTAAGGCGCGTTACGTCATGAGATGTTACCAGGATAACGTGTCATAACGTGTAGAATTCGAACTTTTTTTTTAGCCGTTGAAAAACGGTAATATTTCCGTTGTACACGGTATAATTAATAAAAAAAAATTACTTCTTCAATTAACTTTATATATACCAACAAATATATATATATATATATATATATATATATATATATATATATATATATATATATATATATATATATATATATATATATCATTTTACCTCTCTATCTCTATTTATCTATATCCATCTCTATTTCATTCAAAAAAAAATTACCCTCTATGGATCAAAACCCGAATACCCCTCCTCCGAAGACAAACACATCCACTCCATTGGGTTTTGCGGGATACGAGGGATACATCAACCTTCTAAACTCTCAAAACTCACCACAAATTCCATATTCCGGCAATTTTTTCAATACCACCTCACCCCCAATACAATTCCCTACCTCGCCATTTATGCAACAAAGTGCAAACATTCAACAAAACCTTTTTACCACATTTGGTCCCATGCGCCAAAAAGTCACACAACCCACACCCACGCAAGAACCCGTTGTCGAGACGCAAGCTGGTGGTAGTCAGAGAGCATCAGGAAAAAAAGGAAGACCAAAAAAGAAAGGGAAAGAGGTCGTTGTCGGGACGGACGAAACGGAAGCACCTCCAACATGGTGGACACCGGAGGAAGAGCATGTGTTGGTGACGGCTTGGTGCGGTACTTCAAAACAACCAACTATGGGGAACGATACGAAGAGAGTTGCTTTTTGGGATGCCGTAATCGTCAAATTCCGCACAATTTTGAACAAGGGCGACACGTATCGTAATAATGATATGCTTAGTGGCAAATGGACTCAAATTAGCCGAAAGTGCACCAAATTCAATTCCATATATAACAAACTTTCTTCGCAACGTCAGAGTGGTGCCAATGATTTCGATGTGTTTAGAGCCACGAGGGAGGAATATCACGTGTAAATGGGGCACGTATTTGAGTATGAAAAAGTATGAGAGTTAGTGAGGAAAGATCCAAAATGGATGAAACGCCAACATCATCGGAACAACAATCCAAAAGGTCTCGTGGTTTGGGTTCGGTTAACGTTTCCGACGGACACACGAACATTGACCTCAACGCGGACACCGATGAGATCCCGGACGAGTTTGACGACATTGAGGAAATCTCTCCGCCACGACGACCTATGGGGCGCGACAAAGCGAAACGCGCTCAATGACATGCGGAGAAGAATGAAAGTCGGCTTCGAGAGCATGAGGAAATGAAAAAAAAAATTGACGCCCACACGGAAATCGCAAATAAAATATACGAATTGCAACGGGAGCATTTAGATTTCCTTCGTCAAGAAGCCCAAGAAGATCGCATGTCGAAGGATTTGACAATTCTTACAACAAACGAAGAAAATTTACCACCGAGACGAGCTGAAGTGATACGGAGGATGAAGGCACAGATTGAGAAAAAATACTTTGGCGAAGAATAGTTTGTCGGTGTTTTTGTTTTTAATTATTATGACTATCGTGTGTTTTTTTTCAATGTTTTTTTTGTTTGTAATGTTTTTTTTAAAGTTTGTATGGTGTTTTTAATTTTCTAGTTAATGAAATTATGTTTTATTAATTTATATGTTTTTTTTATAAATATATGAAATATATTAAAAAAATAAAAGGAATTAGAAATATATGAAGTAAATAAAAAATAAAACAAATTAGAATAATAGAAATTAAAAACATAAAAAAATAAAAAAAAAAAAAAAAAGAAAATAATATGTGTTATCCCATGTTATTTGATGTTGCCCATTTCCACTCTTGATGTTATAACACCAAATTGTGACTATGATGATGAGGTGGACAATTTGGGTGTGATAACATGTAATAACATGTTGCCCACACCTAGTAGTCTAAAATTTGAAATTTAAAATGAAGAATCAATTATTAATTTAATGTAATTTGAATGATAAATTTTAAATTTGAAATTTAAAATTGATAATTAATATGTTGACAAGTGACATGATAAGTGACATATAATATTAATAAGAAGTTTTAATAGTATGACACTTGCAAATAAAAAATAAAACTATTCATTTATTAAATTAGGTAGATATTGATGTTCAAATTGAATCAGAAATTAATGATTGTATTGTATGTTCATTTAAATAAATACAAGAAGTTATAGAAATTGACCCTATACTTTGGTTGGGATTGTCATTTCGATCCATAAGTTTAAAAATTGATAGGTTGCATACATGCGGTTTATGAATATTACAATTTTGGTCCTTGCTTTATATAAAAAGACTAACCTACCCTTCCTTTTTCTTTTTCTTTTTCTTTTAAAAATTTATTATTATTATTATTATTGTTATTATATAACAATTTTATTTGTTCTTTATTTTAATAGAATTTATATATATATATATATATATATATATATATATATATATATATATATATATATATATATATATAATTCTTAGCTTTATTCATTTATCTTTATTATTTTTGTAGTTTAAAAATCTTTTAATTTTGACATCTTATTCAAATATACGATTTAATATTTTTTTAATGTTTAGTTCGTTTACATTATATAATGTTTTTTTTTATACTTTTTGCTCGAATAAACAAATTAAAATAAAACTCCAGATATATCTAACATGAAATATAATTATTTAATGCTCTTTTTCAATGTGTTTTTTGTTTCCATCATTCAATTATGTGTTTTAGTTTTTTTTATTTATCTTTAAAAGGTTTATTGTTACTTTTTAAACGGATAATTTAAAATATTAAAATAAACAAATATCATATCATCATAACAACTACCAAAATAAAAACTATATTTTAACAAATATTTGTTTGAAGAGTAATTTTAAATAAAATATATCTTTGGTTAATACTCATTAAGTATATATTATCTGAAATAATAAAAATTTTCCTCGTATTTTAATTTGAATCCTATATCCTCGTATTTATTTTAACAAAAGAAATAGGATTCAAATTAAAATACGAGGGAAATTTTTATTATTTCAGACAATATATACTTTGTGGGTATTAACAAGCGGAAGATTTTATTTAAGATTATTATTTTAACAAATAGTTGTTAAAATATAGTTGTGATTTCGATAGTTATGACGGTATGATTTGTTTATGTTAATATTTAAGATTGTTCGTTTAAAAAGTAACAATAAAACCTCTTAAAAGCTTAATAAAAAAAAAAAGTAAAAGCACATAAACGAATGATGTAACCGTAAAACACATAAATAAAATAGCATTAAATAATTATATTTGATATTTGATAGTTATTCGGGATTCTATTTTAATTTGTTTATTCGAGCAAAGCATTAAAAAAATGTTATATAATGTGAACGAACAAAACGTAAAAAAAATATATTAAATCGTATATTCGAATAAGACGTCAAAAATATTAAAAGAGTTTTAAACCACAAAAACAAAGATAAATAAATAAAGCTAAGCATAAATAATAAGATGATATATATATATATATATATATATATATATATATATATATATATATATATATATATATATATATTGTAACATCCCAAAAATACGGTCCAAAAATTTCGTTTTTAATCACTTAAGAAAACCACAACTCATCAAACATCATGATAATAAAATCAAAAGTCATGTATCTCAAAACATCGTATCAAAATACTATATCAATCACGTGTCAAAATATCAAAAGACTAAACATCCCAGGCTAAAAGTTGTGGTGTGTGTCATGTAGTTATCCCGAGCTCTTCCCCTTGCTAGCCGAAGTACCTGAAACCAAAATTGAAAATTGTAAGCACGAAGCTTTAGTGAGTCTCCCCAAAATACCACATACCATACACATAAGCACGTAATACCATACATTGGGCCTTGCCCACTACATCGGGCCCTGCCCGGCATCGGATCAAATCTGGTATACATATAACATATCAACAAGCATATAACATAAACACATAACGTAAACATATAAGCTAAATCCTTCCTCGGGCTTGCCCCGACATCGGACCGAAGTCCAGAACATATAATACATAGTATATAACTAAACATTCCTCGAGCTTGCCCCGACATCAGACCAAAGTCCGGAACATATAACCAAACACATGCAAGAATCACGAAGACATCAAGCATATAACGTTCCTCGGGCTTGCCCCGACATCAGACCGAAGTCCAGAAACATATAATCTACATCAGGCTAGCCCCGGCATCGGACCTAAGTCTAGCAAACGCTAACATACATAAATGGGTCGGAATTGGTGCCTTCAACCCATTCATACTGGAGGAAAACTCACCTGTCAAGTTGGCTGTCGAAATCTCAAGTGAGGAATCTCTGATGGCTACTCCAACGACTCCCCGACTATAATTTTCATAATAAACACTTAGTCAAAAACTGAGAATCCTTCTAAGGGGAAAATGATCATTTTATCCTTGGTCAAAGTCAACATTCTAGGTTAACCCAACTCGCCGAGTTTCTCCGTCAACTCACCTTGTCCTAGAACCCTGAAATCGCGATCTAACTAGTCAAGTCACCTCCTGACTCGCCGAGTACCATGGCTACTCATAGTCGCGATTTGGCGAATCAAATCGTCGAGTCCCTTTACAAAATCATCGAGTTCTACCTTAAGCTGAAACGGGACAATACGACTCAACTCGTCAAGTTCCTCTATGGACTCGACGAGTTCCTCTGTCTGTTTGGTCCATTTTAACAGATTAAGCCCCGAACCACCTCCTGGAGTGCTCATCTCCAAACTGAAATATAACAAGCCAACAATCAAAACAATCCCAAGAATCCTAATCCCAAAAGCTTCTTAGATTCTCCAAAACTCTCACCGATTCGAGTATGGATCATGTGCTTTCAGTAGTACGAGCCCAAAAATACCTTCCACACCTATCCATACTTTCCTCAACAATCCTCCCGAATCCTCTAAGTCACTTCCTCATACCAATGCACCAAAACTCACTAAGCCGCACCACTAACCCACTAAAACATATCCTAGGCTCGCCTAGGTCCCCGACCTCACCCTACCCTCAGCTGTTGAAAGACTCTCACCAATGCTAGCCAACTACCTCGTGAATATAGTCACATGCAACAGAGATCAGATAATCCTTCGAGTAAAAGACTAAACCATATAACAGTTGGACTCAAAAAAGAGTTGTGTAATAGGGTCAAATCCATCACTCTTAGATTATTTAACCTGTGCCGCATATGACTTAACATATTCACTAAGAATGCCACAAAGCAAGCAACATTCAAGCAATGGAAAAATCTAACCAGCATACATTAATCAAGCCATTCTATCCTCTGATCTGAAAACCATACTACATGCAATTCTAAAAACTCATACAATCAGGCATATAAAGGCATCTCTCCTATAATATAATACTGAGTAGATCCTTAACCCTAATCTAGCATGCTATTCACACAATCATATCATATAGCATTATAAACATGTAATGGTATTTTGGGAACCACTTACTTGAGCTCGAACAATTGCCCGCATTAGACCCCTTTCTTTGATTAGAATCTTCCTTTTAATTAAATGCTTATTTTATAAAAAAAATCACCAAGCCCTTAGTTTGAGTTCAAGCACACCCGAGAGTATGCCCGAATCCCTCAAACCAAGGCTCTGATACCAACTTGTAACATCTCCAAAATCAAGGGTAAAAATTTCATTTTTATTATAATCGAAATACCATTTTAACTTTTATCCAAACATTTAAAAGTATTTCAAATAAGACAATTATCATAGTTCATTCCCAAAGATCACACATTGCGAAAAACAAGGGTGTAGGCACTGCGATCAAGCCGACCCCTTTCCTTTCAACACGGAAGTACCTAAAACCATAAACCACAAACTGTAAGCACAAAGCTTAGTGAGTTCCCCAAATACCACATACCACACATACCGGTCGAACCATAATTAAGATTTGTATCAATGAGCCATACTTAGCATACATACATCATAATCAGTAAAGGTGCTATGTGTCATCCATATTCTTGCCATTATGCCATGAGCCGCCTCATGGTCTTCCTTTCCAAGTCGGGTGTAACGTTCGTAGATCCGGGCTAGTCAATTTAGAGATAATAGGGGTCGAAAACGACTTTTCGGCAAAAGATTATTTATAATAAACAGTCTTAACCAAGTTGTAGAATATGTCTCAAGGTTTTCGTACATATAAAGAACGCCGAAATCCGAGTTATAACGAAGAAGTTATGGTCGGTCGAAGTTTTACGGCAAAACTGACACGACACCGGGAAGCGTAGATAGTAAATTTACGATGGAGTGACTTTTAGCCTTAGCAATCTAAACGAAAGTTTTAGTATATGTTAAATCGAGAACATACAAAAAAAAAAAGAACGCCCAAATCTGACTTCGTATGAAGAAGTTATGATTTTTCTAAGATTTGGTTTAGTAGTGCACAGCCCGAAACTCGATTTTTAGTTCGAGTGGTTTTTGGCTTAAGCGACCTAAATGAGAGTTGAAGATCTCATTAATAGGAACTCAACGATAAAAATATAGATGAAAACGGATTCCGTATGAAGGAGTTACGAATTCTTCGCGGTCATTTAGCAGTCTAAACTCCTCCTACTGTTAAATTTGAGATCGGTCGAGAAGTAGCTGACGGAGTCTAAATGAAAGTTGTAGATCTTGTTTTTACCTACGTGTGGATATAAAGAACATCAAAACCGGAGCTCATATGCGAGAGTTATGATTTTTCTAAGTTTGAAGGCTGATACGCGATAGGGGGTGACGTGGCACCACCAGAATTGGACACGTGGCACCACCAGAAGGCTGCCACATGACCCAACTTGGCGAGTAGGTCCTCCTACTCGGTGAGTCCATCAGGATTTCACACTATAAATAGATGTGTCGGGTTCCATTCATTCTCACACCTTTCCTCTTCCACTTTCTCTCTCTAAACTCTCTCTCTCTCTCTAACCTCCCTTAAGCCCCCTAAAGTCTAGGTAAACCCCCTAGCACCCGAAGGAAACCCCTAGGCTCACAGAGTCCCGAGAAAAGATCCTTTCGGCTCGGAAACGCTACTCCAGCGAAGCTCAGTTTTGCGAAAAACCCGCTGTAAGTGAGCTATGCCTACCCTATCTTTTGTATAGCTTATGTTTTAATATAGTAACGTTATTAGGAAATTATAATGAGTATTTGGGATATTATTATGAGTTATATAAGAGTGTTTCTTAATGCTTATATAATAGTAATAATATCTAGACTATTAATTAGTCGCGGTTAAAGTTAGACTAAACTCTAGTGATAATGATACTAGGTTTTGTCCGAGGGAAATTATTTTAACAGTAACGAAGTGTTGTCCAAGTACCGAGTCATCACCTTATCAAGTGAGTGCATAGTTACTTTCATCTTACACATAGATATGAAGTATTTTATATAAACTACGTGCTATGTGTGAATATTATCTGTATAATTGTTATCTATGTTGAATTAACGATTTTATACATGTTTTAAATGATTTAAACTGCATATGTATTTTATATCTACGATAATGTTGGGGTAAAACATGTGTAGATGTAATAGATGGAGTATGAGTTGGATGATGAGTTGAGAGGTAAAATAGACCGTGAGGTGAGGGTGAGAGGTGGATGATGTGAGAAGCCTTTTTCCCAAATGATGGCCCTGTCATTCAGCAGAGTAAGGATGACAACCACGGACTATTCTAGACAATCCAGTGGAACACTAGCAGGCTCGCAACCTATAGGTGCTGTGAATGATGTGTTCACCGGTGTACTCTAAAAAACCCATTGACACGTATTGCGAGTGGATATTGTCGATAAACGAAATAGCCCTGGCAACTATGGATTTAGTGTCTGTTGAGCAAACCCTGGCAGCTATAGATTTAGTGCCCGTTGAGTAAACCCTGGCAATGATGGATTTCGTGTTGATTCCTTAGGATGATCCTTAGGAATGAATTAACGATGAGTAGCTGATTCTTAGGGTAAACCGTTAAGAGTAAAGAAGATAATGGGGATGGGTAATTTGGTTAACTATTTGACGATTAAACATAATAGTTATATTATTGTGGGTTGAAAACCCTATGTACTCACCAGGTTTCCCAACCTGACCCACTCAGTTTATTTATATCACGGGTGTTATTATGAAGTCACATTACACTGAGAGATTAAAAAGATGTAGATCACTAGTTTAAATAAATGTAAGTTTTGTTTATGCTTATGTTTTTGTATTGACGATGACATCCCAAACGTTTTAAAATGAATAAAATGCGTTTCTTCGAAAATGTTTTGATAACGTATTTAACATGTTTTTCGGGGAACAAATTCCGCAACATTTTTATGAAAAGAAGTACTCTGATTTTTTATAAAGCATAAACAAAATCAGTCTTTTCTGGCCGTGAAAAAAATGGGGATGTCACAGTTGGTATCAGAGCATTAGTTTAAGCGAACTAGGAATTTGTAGGAAATTTCTAGACTTAAACTTAGAATGCTAAGCGATGATTTTGAGATGAGTGTCTGCTATATTTTAGACACAAGCAGTAGTTTATTTTAGGAAAGATGACTAAAATGTTTTATGTGCTAAATGTTTTATGTTATAGCTATAAAGATGCCTTATATGCTATTATTTGTTCGGATTTATGGTCTGTTGCCGACCAGATCTGGAAATTTTATGTGTTCAAATTTCTAAACGTTTGATTACAGTATTAGAACTGGCATATAACTTTTCGGTGTGACAAGGAGATCTATACGTCTATCGTAAATAAAATATTTCCTATCTTAAAATTCTCGCCTCCCTACACTGAACGTCTGCTTGGGTGTACAAAACATCATGGTGAAGACAGACTAGGAAATATCCGAGGAAGATGACAACTTGAGCCTAAGAATGTGATGGGTCATGCATCGGTCGTTGTGCCTGCACCCGAACCTATCACAATGGTAGAAGTTCAGGAAGTGATGCGAACCATGATAGACAGAGAAAATAGAGGAAATGATATGCCTTACGATAGTGAATGATACCTATAGAAAGATATCATAAGAGGTATCTTGCCTTTAGAATACGTCTAATAAAATAGCAGTACGTCTAGAGATGTACGGTACATCTGAATGTACACATTTGATTGGCGGGATGATAGAACGATTGGTGTAATTCCTAAAGTTTTCCTATCATCTGGAATTTCCACCACCAACCGAGTTGAAGCAGAATTGATGATTGAATATACGCATGAAAGAAGTCCTAGTAGATTCTAGGGAAATTTTTATGATTATTTGGACACACTCGTATGTGTTAAATTGTTTTGTGATTTTAGGACTTGGGGACTGCAAGACAATACTTGGGACGAGTATGAGTAGGTGTGAAAGTTAGTATATGCATATACTATCGGAAGCACAAGACTCACGCTTGGATCAGGGAAAGTCACAAGGTTACCAAGAAGCTAGTAAATGATTTTGTTTTATTCAAGCATGTCGTTACCATCGTTTCGGTAATGACTAAGAAGATTGTTGTTATTCCGACCCTAATGGTCATGTCAAATTGAGTCCGACTACGATGAGTATGATATGTGGTTCAAAGAACCAAGTTCGATGTAGCATTTGACTTAAACCAAAAGATTGAAATGAAAGCTAACCAAGGCGATCAATAGAAGTATCGTGATGATTGTTAAAGAAGTTGGTAGCTAGAAATGCTACATACTGTGTAGCACTTGGTTCCTGGTATGTAAAATTTATCTAAGTGTTTTGCATTTTAGCCTAGGACTCGGCGAGTTGTAGGCACGACTCGTCGTGTAGAGACGGGATATGGAACACGTTTAAGTTGGTGACTCGGCGAGTCCATATTTTGGACTCGGAAAGTCCCCACTTTTTGATGAAACCCTAAATTTCAAGGGCTTGCACCCTATTTAAACCCTCTTATCCGCCCCCAAGCTCTCCCCCTTCACCCTCAGAGCTCTCTACTTCGTCCAAGCCTTGTTCCTTGTGAGATTGAAGCATTTTTGTGTGTTTTCTTGAAGATTTTGGGAGGAAAGGAGAGTAGATCAAGAAGAGAAGAAGGAGGTCAGGCATCTTGGTGTAACTTCAGTGATTTCCTTGAGGTATAACTCGGTTTCCCTATGTTTTCATGCTTATAGTCCCTTATAGCTCCATGAAAGTCCTTCTTGATCCTTTCCCCAAGCTTGATTGTGTATTAGGGTTTGTAATAAGTTGTTTAGCCTCTAGATCTAGGCAAGATTGAGTTCCAGGAGCTTGGATCTACTGCCTTTATGGAGCCATATTGCATGAAAGCCCTAGATCTACTCTTTTAGTGCATTTTGAGCCCTAAAACCTTCATTGGTGTCTATTTACATGTAAATTTGGAAACTTTACATGTTAATCAAGCCCTAGAAACCCAGATCTATGTATGGCATGAGCTGGATTCAAGCAAAATCGAGTGTATAGTATTTGCATGTGATAGACTCGGCGAGTCGTTCATCGGACTCGGCGAGTCAAGTCGCAAGTCCCCGAGTTTCCCCTTTTCGTGGTTGTTGGGTGGAGTAGTGAGTCACGGGGACTCACTCATGAAGGAACTCGGCGAGTCAATGCCCTGACTCGGTGAGTTCAAGGCAATCTTCTTGCCCCAAGAACAGACTCGGCAAGTTGTTCATAGAACTCGGCGAGTCTCAGCATAGCATGTTCTTCGGATGAAGATGAACTCGACGAGTTGTTCATACAACTCGGCGAGTAGGATGAAGGACTATTGGACCTTGGTTTAGAAGGAAAACTCGTCGAGTCAATGCCTAACTCGACGAGTAGAGACGAGATGATGGTCAAGCGAATGGATAGGGACTCGGCGATTTGGCAAGCCAACTCGGCGAGTCGGGTCAACTGGAAGTTGACTTTGACTTTGACTCTTGGTTTGGTTAAGGGTAAATGGTCATTTTACCCTGAGGTCATTTAGCAGTATTTGACTGAGTATTTTGTGGGAATTATAGCCAGAGGATTTCCGAGGCAGCAGCAGCAGAAGACAGTCAGTTCCCACGCAGATCAACAACTACTTTGAGGTGAGTTACCTTCCAGTAGCGGTGGGTCTACGGCCACAATGCCGGCCCACCAGTAGGAGTTGTATGTTAGATGATTGTCTTTGTGATATCATCTAGGTTTGATACTACCTGATATGTTATATGTGATAGTGGTAGCAGGAGGGGAATAGTCCCCAAGTTCGGTCGTTAGGAACGAAGGGTAGATCGGACACCCCAGATATGTCTGATAATATGTTATGTTATGATATATGTAACAGTAGCAGTGGGGGGTGAAGTAGTCCCCGAGGATCGGTTGATAGGACCGATGGGTAGTCAGCACCCCAGAATGGCTTGTCATGGGTAGTCAGCACCCCAGAACGGCTTGACACGGGTAGTCGGCACCCTAGAATGGACGTACCGAGTAGGTCGGGCACCCCAGAATTGCCTGGCAGTATGCATGATATGTGATTGTATGGTATGTGGTATGTTGGGGGAACTCACTAAGCTTCGTTCTTACAGTTTTCAGTTTTGGTTTCAGGTACCTCTTCTTCGAAGGGGAAGGAGCCGGCGTGGTAGTGGCACATCACATACATGCTTTGTATTCTGCACTATGAGATCTTCCTGGGGATTTGTACTCTGACACAATTATGGTTTTATAAATGTTTTTCCAGACACGCAATATCTTTTATGAAACAATGTGATCGGTGAATGTTTAATTCCAATATTTTGCTAAGTATATGTTTTAAAAAAATGAATAGTTTGGCTCGTATTTTTGGGACGTTACAAGTTGGTATCAGAGCCCTGGTTTGAGGGATTCGGACACACCTTCGGGGGTGTCTGAACTCAAATCGAGGGATTAAAAGATTTTAGGAAAGAAAATATTTTCGGAAAAGCTAAGTAAAGAGTTTTAAGAAGGAACGAAGTGTGTGATGTGCGCGACCGGCCGAGCTCAAGTAAGTATTCCCCAAAGTACCCATACAAGCTTATGTTATGTTTATCAGTTTTAGTAGAACAACATGCTAGAATAGGACTAAGGATCTAGGAGTGATGTCTTATGTGCCTGCTTTATGTGCTTCAGTGTATGAAAACTGCATGCTAGAATTGAGTAGACAGCAGTAGGATAGCCTGTTTAGGTTATGCCTGATAGTATGAGTTTAGCACTGTATGCTAGTTCAGTTTCTCTCTACGAGAATGGATTTGCTTGAGATTGTTCCCTTTTGTCTGAATGTTGCTTTCTTTGTGCTCTGTGGGATTCTAAGTGATGGAAAGTTAGCCATTAGGTGAATACGTCACGTCACATGTGATCAGGGTCGAATAATCTTAGAGTGTTGGATTTGGTCCTATTGCGCAGCTCTCGTTTAAGTCTAACCGTTATAGGGACGAGTCTGTTACTCAAAGGATTATCTGAGCCTCATCACGTGTGATGGTGTTCAGGTAATGGCTAATTGGCATTACAAGGAGGCCTTTAGCAGCTGAGGACCGGATAGGGTGGAGTTAGAGATTTCCCTAGGGCAAGCCTAGGATGAGTATAGCAGTGATCAACAGTAGTGAAAGGGACCTGGTGGAGTCAAGGCAGTCCTTGGAGAAGGTACGGATAGATGTGGAAGGTAGTATGGGCCCATACTACTGAAAGCAGAGGATCCGTACCCGAACCGAGGAAGGCCAAGATAAGACCGGGGAACTTGTAGTTGGTGTGATCCCTCCAGAGGTATCAGTATCGCTAACGATTATTATTTATGTATTTCAGAATGGTGGTACTACGCTCGAGGCCAGTAGTTGGCAGTACAGGGGAGGGATCGGGTTCGGGATCAGGTTCCGAGCCAGTAGATGAGGGGCTACGCGAGTTCATCGCGTCAGAGATCACCAGAGGCATCCTTGAGTCGACCCCCATTATCTTCGGGTTGATCAAGGAAAGGATATTGGAGTTGATGGAGGATCGCCTCGGGCATTAAGGAGCGACATGGCATCTGGCCAGTCGGGATCTCGCACACTGTCCTTCAAGGACTTTCGGGGCAGTGGTGCGCTAGATTTTCACGGGGCGAAGGACCCAATAGCTGCCAGGCGATGGATTGCAGACATTGAGTCTACACAAATGATTAGCTTCTGCCCTGAGGAGTCGAAGGTGAGGTTTGCAGCAGGGTCTTTACGAGATCGAGCTAGGGATTGGTGGGAATCCGTTGGTGACTCATTGGGAGCCTCGACTTTCGAGGCTATGACTTGGTCGGACTTCGAGACCAGATTCAGGGCAGAGTTTGCGCCGACTGTCGAGCTTCAGCAGCTAGCCAGGGAGTTCTTGGATATGAGGCAGACGACGGAGACTGTGGCGGAGATCACCGCCAAGTTTCGGGAGAGGGCATTGTTGGTGCCCCAGTATGCGGGTGATGAGGACATGAGGAGGACCCGCTACCATGATATGCTCCGAGCTGATATTCGAGAGCATGTCAGCTTTTCAGCTTGCCCCACCTTGGACTCTATGATTGCCAGGGCGAGGGAGAGGGAGATAGATCTGGAGCACATCCGGAAGAGGAAGTCAGAGGATGGACAGGCAGGAGGGGCTGTGGGGAAGAAGCCCAAGGGATCAGATGGTAGGCCGAAAGGCCAGTTAGGACCGAGCCGCTGCAAGAAATGCGGCAGGCCTCATGAGGGGGAATGTAGGCTGGGATCGTCAGGCTGCTATAAGTGCGGCAAGACGGGGCATTTCAGCAGGGATTGTACCGCCCTTGCACCTGTGATTCAGACAACGAAGTTGCTGTGTTTCCACTGCAACCAGAGGGGCCATAAGAAGGCCAATTGCCCCCAGTTGACAGCATCAGCGCCGATTAAGGCGCCAGCTCCAACTACCCTACGGATTACAGATGGCCGGCAGGGCAAGGTAGAGGCTCCAGTGATGAGGAGCTGGGCGTTTCAGCTGACTACCGAGGAGGCACGCGCCGCACCCAATGTGGTGACGTGTATGATTCTTTCCCTCTATTTTATTTTTATGATGTTATGATATTGATATGTGCTCTGTGTATATGCGTTAGGATCATTCCATGTGAACGGTATCCCTGTTCAGGTGTTGTTTGACTCGGGTGCCACCCGATCATTTGTTACCCTTGCGCTTAGCAAGAGGTTTACCGAGTCTTCGGGCATGTTGGATTGCCCTTTAGAGGTAGAGATTGTCGATGATTGATCGGCACGAGCGTCACCGGTATTCAGGGATTGTGTCCTGAGGTTATTTGAGGAGCGCTACTTGGTGGATTTGGTTCCCATTCCGTTGCGTGGGAACAAAGTGATTATAGGCATGGATTGGTTGAGCCCTAATGGGGCGGTGATAGATTGCGCACAGCAGCTAGTGCGGATCAAGACCCCAAGTGGGGGAGAGTTGATGATCCAAGGCGAGAGGCCACATCGTGGACCCACAGTATGTTCAGCAGCAAGGGCTAGGCACTACCTTCAGTAGGGTTGCGCGGGATATGTCGCTTACGTTATGGATACCCGGGAGGTGGGTAAGGCGACGGTGAGCGAGGTTCCAGTGGTGCGAGACTACGTTGATGTGTTCCCGGAGGAACTTCCTGGAATACCTCCGGAGCGTCAGGTAGAGTTCCGGATCGACCTAGTTCCTGGTGCGGCTCCGATAGCCAAGGCACCCTATCGGTTGGCTCCTCCCGAGATGCAGGAGTTGTCTGCGCAGCTACAGGAGCTGCTAGACAAGGGGTTTATTCGACCGAGCAGTTCACCTTGGGGAGCCCCAATCCTGTTTGTGAAGAAGAAGGACGGGTAGCATCGAATGTGTATAGATTACTGGGAGCTAAATAAGGTAACAGTGAAGAACCGTTACCCACTCCCGAGGAGTGATGACCTCTTCGATCAGTTACAGGGAGCATCTTGGTTCTCCAAGATCGATTTGCGTTCAGGATATCATCAGATGAGGGTCAGAGAGGAGGATGTACAGAAGACCGCGTTTCGGACACGCTATGGCCATTATGAGTTCGTGGTGATGCCGTTTGGGCTCACCAATGCTCCTGCCGCGTTCATGGACCTCATGAACCGTGTGTGTAGACCGATGCTAGATCAGTCTATGATAGTTTTCATTGATGACATCTTGTTTTATTCCAAGACGCAGGAGGAGCACGAGGAGCATCTGAGAGAGGTTTTGGAGACCTTCAGGAGGGAGAGCTTGTACGCCAAGTTCTCCAAATGTGAGTTTTGGTTGCACGAGGTGCAGTTTCTTGGGCACCTCGTCAACTAGAATGGGACTTCAGTAGACACGGCCAAGGTGGAGGCCGTGATGAGATGGGAGGTTCCGAAGTCTCCATCTGATATTCGGAGTTTCCTAGGATTAGCAGGTTACTATCAGAGATTCATTCAGGATTTCTCCAAGATAGTTGTACCTCTGACACAGTTGACCAAGAAAGTCGTGGTCTTTCGATGGGGGCCTGAGCAGCAGGCAGCGTTCGAGATTCTTAGGCAGAGATTGTGCGAGGTGCCAATCTTAGCCCTGCCCGAGGGCGTAGAGGATTTTGTGGTATACTGTGATGCGTCTATCTTGGGCTTAGGCGCAGTATTGATGCAGAGGGGACATGTCATTGCTTATGCCTCGAGGCAGCTGAAGCCTCACGAGGCGAACTACCCAACACATGATTTAGTGTTGGGGGCGGTGGTCTTCGCCCTCAAGAATTAGCGGCATTACCTCTACGGTGTTCGGTGTACCATTTACACGGACCATAAGAGTTTGAGGTACCTCATGGATCAACCGAATCTGAACATGAGGCAACGTTGGTGGTTGGACGTGGTGAAGGATTATGATTGTGAAATCCTTTATCACCCGGGGAAGGCCAATGTGGTGGCCGATGCGCTTAGCCGTAAGGCGGCACCGATCTGGGATGTGTGTATGAGGATGACTGTGATGACTCCCCTGTTAGAGCAGATTCCGGAAGCTCAACAGGAGGCTATGAAGGAGGAACATCGGAAGAGTGAGTGAATAGTGGGTCAAGTCACCTCCTTCGATTATGATAGCCGAGGATTATTGACACTACACCATAGGGTGTGGGTGCTGTATCACGGGGGCGTGCGCCTGATCTTGATGGAGGAGGCGCACAAATCCCGATTCTCCATTCATCCAGGAGCGACGAAGATGTATAGGGATCTTCGTCTAGACTATTGGTGGCCCTGCATGAAGTGGGATGTGGCTTGGTACGTCGAGCGATGTTTGACCTGCAGGAAGGTCAAGGCCGAGCATCAGAGACCGCACGGCAAGATGCAGCCGTTGGATATCCCGTTGTGGAAATGGAAAGATATTACAATGGATTTTATCACAAAACTTCCCAGGACTGCGTGTGGAGTAGATTCGATTTGGGTCATCGTGGATCGATTGACCAAGAGCGCCCATTTTATTCCGATCCAGGAGAGCATCTCGGCTGAAAAGTTGGCCGATATCTATATCAGGGAGATAGTGGTGCGGCACGGGGTGCCAGTGTCAGTGATATCATACCGAGATGTGCGGTTCTCTTCCAGGTTTTGGAAGAAGTTTCATGATGAGTTGGGCACTCGTCTGCATTTTAGCACCACCTTTCACCCGCAGACGGATGGTCAGAGTGAGCGGACCATCCAGACTTTGGAGGATATGTTGCGGGCATGCGTGCTAGACTTCGGTGGTAGCTGGGATACCTACCTTCCCTTGGCTGAGTTCTCGTACAACAACAGCTACCACGCGAGTATTGACTGTCCTCCATTCGAGATGTTGTACGGACGGAGGTGCAGGACCCCGATATGTTGGGGTGAAGTTGGCCAGAGGGTCATGGGGAGCACTGAGCTTGTGCTCAAGACGACCGAGAGAATCTGGCAGGTTCGAAGCAGGCTTCAGACTGCACAGAGTCGACAGAAAAGCTACACTGACAAGCGTCGATCAGACCTGGAGTTCCAGGTCGGGGATATGGTTCTCCTGAAAGTGTCACCTTGGAAATGCGTCATTCGATTCAGGAAGCGGGGCAAGTTGGGCCCGAGATACATTGGTCCGTTCAGGGTTGTAGCCCGGGTGGGCAAGGTGGCATATAGGATGGATTTGCCAGCCGAGCTCAGTCAGATCCACAACACCTTCCATGTCTCCCAACTGCGGAAGTGCCTAGTGGATGATTCAGCAGTTGTGCCATTAGAGGATATCCAGGTTGATGACAGTCTGAATTACATTGAGCGCCCAGTCACAATCCTCTACCGGAAAGTCGAAGGATCTGACGAACAAGAAGGTGGAATTAGTGAAGGTGCAATGGCAGCACCGAAAGGGTTCAGAGTGGACTTGGGAGCCAGTGGAAGAAATGATGGAGCATTACCCCGAGTTGTTTCAGGATCGAGCAGCAGACTTCGAGGACGAAGTCTAAAATAAGTGGGGGAGATTTGTAGCACCTGGTTCCTGGTATGTAAAATTTATCTAAGTGTTTTGCATTTTAGCCTTGGACTCGGCGAGTTGTAGACCTGAGTCGCCGAGTAGAGACAGGATATGGAACACGTTTAAGTTGGCGACTCGGCGAGTCCATATTTTGGACTCGACGAGTCCTCGCTGTCTGATGAAACCCTAAATTTCAGGGGCTTGCACCCTATTTAAACCCTCTTATCCGCCCCCAAGCTCGCCCCCTTCACCCTCAGAGCTCTCTACTTCGTCCAAGCCTTGTTCCTTGTGAGATTGAAGCATTTTTGTGTGTTTTCTTGAAGATTTTGGGAGGAAAGGAGAGTAGATCAAGAAGAGAAGAAGGAGGCCAGGCATCTTGGTGTTACTTCAGTGATTTCCTTGAGGTATAACTCGGTTTCCCTATGTTTTCATGCTTATAGTCCCTTATAGCTCCATGAAAGTCCTTCTTGATCCTTTCCCCAAGCTTGATTGTTTATTAGGGTTTGTAATAAGTTGTTTAGCCTCTAGATCTAGGCATGATTGAGCTCCAGGAGCTTGGATCTACTGCCTTTATGGAGCCATATTGCATGAAAGCCCCAGATCTACTCTTTTAATGCATTTTGAGCCCTAAAACCTTCATTGGTGTCTATTTACACGTAAAGTTGGAAACTTTACGTGTTAATGAAGCCCTAGAAACCCAGATCTATGTATGGCATGAGCTGGATACAAGCAAAATCGAGTGTATAGTATTTGCATGTGATAGACTCGGCGAGTCGAGTCGCGAGTCCCCGAGTTTCCCCTTTTCGTGGTTGTTAGGTGGAGTAGAGAGTCACGAGGTGTGACTCAGTGGGTCGGAAGCCAGACTCACTCATGAAGGAACTCGGCGAGTCAATGCTCTGACTCGGCGAGTTCAAGGCAATCTTCTTGCCCCAAGAACAGACTCGACGAGTTGTTCATAGAACTCGGCGAGTCTCAGCATAACATGTTCTTCGGATGAAGATGAACTCGATGAGTTGTTCATACAACTCGGCGAGTAGGATGAAGGACTATTGGACCTTGGTTTAGAAGGAAAACTCCTTGAGTCAATGTCTAACTCGACGAGTAGAGACGAGATGATGGTCAAGCGAATGGATAGGGACTCGGCGAGTTGGCAAGCCAACTCGGCGAGTCGGGTCAACTGGAAGTTGACTTTGACTTTGACTCTTGGTTTGGTTAAGGGTAAATGGTCATTTTACCCTGAGGTCATTTAGCAGTATTTGACTGAGTATTTTGTGGGAATTATAGCCGGAGGATTTCCGGGGCAACAGCAGCAGAAGACAGTCAGTTCCCACGCAGATCAGCAGCTACTTTGAGGTGAGTTACCTTCCAGTAGCGGTGGGTCTACGACCACAATGTCGGCCCACCAGTAGGAGTTGTATGTTAGATGATTGTCTTTGTGATATCATCTAGGTTTGATACTACCTGATATGTTATATGTGATAGTGGTAGTAGGAGGGGAATAGTCCCCAAGTTCGGTCGTTAGGACCGAAGGGTAGATCGGACACCCCAGATATGTCTGATTATATGTTATGTTATGATATATGTGACAGTAGCAGTGGGGGGTGAAGTAGTCCCCGAGGATCAGTTGATAGGACCGATGGGTAGTCAGCACCCCAGAATGGCTTGACATGGGTAGTCGGCACCTCAGAACGGCTTGACACGGGTAGTCGGCACCCTAGAATGGCCGTACCGGGTAGGTCGGGCACCCCAGAATTGCCCAGCAGTATGCATGATATGTGATTGTATGGTATGTGGTATGTTGGGGGAACTCACTAAGCTTCGTGCTTACAGTTTTCAGTTTTGGTTTCAGGTACCTCTTCTTCGAAGAGGAAGGAGTCGGCGCGGTAGCGGCACATCACATACACGCTTTGTATTCCGCACTATGAGATCTTCCTGGGGATTTGTACTCTGACATAATTATGTTTTTCTAAATGTTTTTCCAGACATGCAATATCTTTTATGAAACAATGTGATCGGTGAATGTTTAATTCTAATATTTTGCTAAGTATATGTTTTAATAAAATGAAATTTTTGGCTCGTATTTTTGGGAGGTTACATACTGAAATGTGATTGTATCACATTAGAACATGAAGGAAGGTATACTCTATTTTGGAATTTGACTCTAAGAGACCTGAGTTTGAGCGTTGCAACATACGATGAGAGGTCATTAGAATATGGCACATCAGTCCATTGTAATAATAAAAGAACTTATCTTAAGTTCATATCTAGTGAGGATCGAGATTGTGACTTGAAGGTCATAATCTGGAGTCTAACGTGAGATAGGGAGCAAGTGCAAGATCGAGCACCGCCTACAGCAAGGAGTCCAAGAGTTAGATACTCATTCGAAGAAACAAGGAAGTGACGATTAGTACCTAGGATGAAGAGATAACGTTTGGAGTCATTATACTGCCCTGTTTCTTTGATGATTCCGGGACGTAATCATCCTAAGGGGGAGATAATTGTAACGCCCGTAGATTCGGGCTAGTCAATTTAGAGATAATAGGGGTCGAAAATGACTTTTTGGCAAAATATTATTTATAATATATAGTCTTAACCAAGTTGTAGAATATGTCTCAAGGTTTCCGTACATATAAACAACACCGAAATCCGAGTTATAACGAAGAAGTTATGACCCGTCGAAGTTTTACGGCAAAACCGGCACGACACCGGGAAGTAAATAGTAAATTTATGATGGAGCGACTTTTAGCCTTAGAAATCTAAACGAAATTTGTAGTATATGTTAAACCGAGAACATACAAAAAAAAGAACGCCCAAATCTGACTTCGTATGAAGAAGTTATGATTTTTCTAAGATTTGGCATAGCAGTGCACGACCCGAAACTCGATTTTTAGTTCGAGCAGTTTTTGGCTTACGCGACCTAAATGAGAGTTGAAGATCTCATTAACAGGAACTCAACGGTAAAAAGATAGACGAAAACGGATTCCATATGAAGGAGTTACAAATTCTTCGCGGTCATTTAGCAGTCTAAACTCCTCCTACTGTTAAATTTGAGATCGGTCGAGAATTAGCCGACGGAGTCTAAATGAAAGTTGTAGATCTTGTTTTTACCTACGTGTGGATATAAAGAACGTCAAAACCGGAGCTCGTATGCGAGAGTTATGATTTTTCTAAGTTTGAAGGCTGATACGCGATAGGGGTGACGTGGCACCACCAGAATTGGACACGTGGCACCACCAGAAGGCTGCCACATGACCCAACTTGGCGAGTAGGTCCTCCTACTCGGCGAGTCCATCAGGATTTCACACTATAAATAGATGTGTCAGGTTCCATTCATTCTCATACCTTTCCTCTTCCATTTTCTCTCTCTAAACTCTCTCTCTCTCTCTCTCTCTCTAACCTCCCTTAAGCCCCCTAAAGTCTAGGTAAACCCCCTAGCACCCGAAGGAAGCCCCGAGGCTCCCGGAGTCCCGAGAAAGAGCCTTTCGGCTCGGAAATGCTGCTCCAACGAAGCCCGGTTTTGCGAAAAACCCGCTGTAAGTGAGCTATGCCTACCCTATCTTTTGTATAGCTTATGTTTTAATATAGTAACGTTATTAGGAAATTATAATGAGTATTTGGGATATTATTATGAGTTATATAAGAGTGTTTCTTAACGCTTATATAATAGTAATAATATCTAGACAATTAATTAGCCGCGGTTAACGTTAGACTAAACTTTAGTGGTAATGATACTAGGTTTTGTCCGAGGGAAATTATTTTAACAGTAACGAAGTGTTGTCCGAGTACCGAGTCATCACCTTATCAAGTGAGTGCATAGTTACTTTCATCTTACACATAGATATGAAGTATTTTATATAAACTACGTGCTATGTGTGAATATTATCTGTATAATTGCTATCTATGCTGAATTAACGATTTTATACATGTTTTAAATGATTTTAAACTGTATATGTATTTTATATCTACGATAATGTTGGGGTAAAACATGGGTAGATGTAAAATATGGAGTATGAGTTGGATGATGAGTTGAGAGGTGAAATAGACTGTGAGGTGAGGGTGAGAGGTGGACGATGTGAGAAGCCTTTTTCCCAAATGATGGCCCCATCATTCAGCAGAGTATGGATGACAACCACAGACTATTCTAGACAGTCCAGTGGAACACTAACAGACTCGCAACTTGTAGGTGTTGTGAACGATGTGTTCACCGGTGTACTCTAGAAAACCCATTGACACGTATTGCGAGTGGATACTGTCGATAAACGAAATAGCCCTGGTATCTATGGATTTAGTGCCTGTTGAGCAAACCTTGGAAACTATAGATTTAGTGCCCGTTGAGTAAACCCTGGCAACGATGGATTTCGTGCCGATTCCTTAGGATGATCCTTAGGAATGAATTAACGAGGAGTAACTGATTCTTAAGGAAAACCATTAAGAGTAAAGAAGAGAATGGGGATGGGTAATTTGGTTAACTGTTTGACGATTAAACATAATAATTATATTATTGTGGGTTGAAAACCCTATGTACTCACCAGGTTTCCCAACCTGACCCACTCAGTTTATTTATATCACAGGTGTTGTTATGAAGTCACATTACACTGAGAGATTAAAGAGATGTAGATCACTAGTGTAAATAAATGTAAGTTCTGTTTATGTTTATGTTTTTGTATTGACGATGACATCCCAAACGTTTTAAAATGAATAAAATACGTTTCTTCGAAAATGTTTTGATAACGTATTTAACATGTTTTTCGGCGAACAAATTCCGCAACATTTTTATGAAAAGAAGTACTCTGATTTTTATAAAGCATAAACAAAATCGGTCTTTTCTGGCCGTGAAAAAAATGGGGATGTCACACCGGGGACCACAATCCTAGGTCTTACAAACAAGTTCTAGGAGTCACCACCTGTTCTTCCATGCAAGTATCACAAAGACAACTAGCATACAAGCCTACCATTACTAACCAATTATTTGCCAAAGTTTAGACTTTAGTCTTGCATACAGATTGCCAAGGGTCACCCCTTGGTCTTCCTACAATACACAAACAAAATGGGCCGACATCGGTTCCTTCGACCCAGAGAACAATAAGGAGACTCACCTCGAATGCTGAAGCACACTGGAAAAAATCCCTAGTTGTTGCCCTAACGACTCCTCCGAACTGCCAGATCAAAACAACAACCAATTAGCAATTGGATTCCAATCCATAACAAAAACTTCATACCTTGGATAAAAAGACCATTTTACCCCTAACCTATCCTTGTCCAAAACCATGACCCAAACTACAATCTGAAAATCCAAAAGGCCCACTACTCAGCTAATGGCCCAATTTTCCAAATTGAGCCCAACCCCACACGGGCCTTATCCTAAGCCCATAATTCCCTTAATTACAATTCATATTACCTCAAATACCCATTGGGACAACCTTGTTCAAAGACATAAATCGAAAAGACAAGATCCAAAATCCATATCGACCCAACTCGCCGAGTTCTACATCAACTCATAAACGGGGAAAACCAAAACAACTCGCCAAGTTGACCACCCAACTCGCCAAGTTCGCTCGAGACCCAACAACTTAATGCATTAAGCTTGTAACACCCTGATTTCCAATAAATTATTTAAAGACAAGTGCAAATATTTGAATAATTATATAATTAGGAGCAAGGAACCATTTTGGGTTTTAATTAGTTTAAAAATGGTACTTACAAGTTTGTTTTCTTCAACTGGAAATTTTGTGTCATGTAATCTATACATTCAAGCTAATGTGAATCAAAAACTTCAATCAAATACATCATGCAAGTACTACAAATAGTCATCAAGCAATTGGAAACCTTAGAAGTCCTTGTTTAAGTCCATTTTGGGCTAGGACTCCCTTATTGGATCCAAATGGACCAATAAGCTTCCAATTTGACTATCAAGGGCTTAGAACCCTAATTGGACTCAAATTGGACCCACATTTATTTAATTCAACATTTTAGGTCATGTTGGACCTAGAATGAAATGAACTAAAAGCCTTGATACATGAATAACCTAAACTAGTCCAATAAAAATATGAAAATCCTACCACATTCTTTTAGGCTTAAAACATACTCAAGATTAACACTAATATTGGGCTAAGGGGCAAAGGCCCAAAGTTTTCCTTTTCTTTCCAAATTCTCGGCCCAAATGCACAAGCCCAAGAAGATGGAAGAGTTGACTTGTTGTGCCACATCATTATTGTCCATAGGATTTCCATGCAAGATATCCCATTCTTCCATGCAAGTATCACTTCAAAGATCACCTCACTTCTTCCTCTCTCTCACTCTCGGCCACAAGCACACACACACCACAAAAATCTCTCAAACTCTCTCTAGATCACTTAAGAACACTCCTTCCTCCCCTCTCCAAAAATCTCGAAAATTAGGGGCTTTCAAGAGGATCTTGCAAGTTAATCATCATCTAAGGTAAGATTATGCTTGGATCTATGGTTTAGATTCTTTTGTTATCAAAATCCTTTCCTAATCTATGCAAAAATCGTGATCTTGCATCCTAGAACCATCTCAAACTCGAGATCTACCAAGGAAAGGTGCTAAGGCCAAAAATCATCAAGTTTTCTTCCATCTTTTCTTCCAAAAACCGAAACCACACCCAAGGTGAGCTTCATACCCCCTATTTTCTGTTTTTATGAGTTTTGTGGGGGGGGGAATACAAGTGAAAGTGTAGATCTATATGTGTTTTGTATGCCTTGTATGATTTCCATGCTTATATGTATGCATTTGTGTGTTATAATGTTGGATCTAGCCATAAAACCCCTCAAAACCGAGATATATCTTGTGTTAAATGATTTTAGCTTCAAATATATTTCTAAATACAAAGTGTTTCAAGAAAAATGGTTAAGTGGTTTAGTAACAATTTTCTTTGGGTTAAAAACACAAATTTTGGGCCTAAAATGTGAAAAATACAAAATTAAGGGTCCAAATTGGCATATCACGAATTCTGATGGATGAGGTGTGCCAAAACAGTTTCAATAAAACAATTTCTGGAAATATACTCATTTAGGGGATTAAAAACATAAATTCCAAGCTTAATGGGCTAAAAATGACATTTTTGGCCCAATGAGGCCCATTATGCGAGATTTTCTGTTTTGGAGGGCCAAAACTGTATTTTACTGTAAAACAGTGAACCATAAGTGTTCCAAATCCTTTCCAAAGGTTTAAAGTGCTTTTTAAATTTAAAAAGGACCAAAATTGCAAAAATATTACAATTTGGGCCAAAATTGTCAAAGTTGCGAAAAGAAGGGTTATAACCGAGAAAACTGAAATTTCAGGGACTTAAACTGTTTTCATTGAAAAATATGCAGAAAAATATTAATTTCAATAACTTTTGGTGTTAAAATGTCAAGAAAATCGATTCAAGGACCAAACCGGAAATTATTTAACAAATGGGTTGAAAAAGTAAATTTTACAATCAATGAGGGGCTGAAACAGAAAACTTTCAAGGCTATTTCAATACATGCAAACAATGGTACCACGACTATCGACGAAATACAATACATTACAATACCAAAAGTCGTTGTTAAACGAATTGGCTCGGTCTCGAACCAATAGAAATCTACAACTACTAACACTACGACACTACGATACTACAATCCATACAAGTAACGTTTGGTAATTCATCATACATGCGAGTGTGCACAGACGTCTACGCACCATCTTTGGGCCCCAAAAGTGTAAAATCTTGTTCGTTGAGCCTAGCTAGCCCAATGACCTGATCTTAAGGCCCGAAGACATTTTTTTTTACGGAGTGCTGGGTTTTACCGATCCGACACAACGTAAATGGACTTTCAATGGCTTGTATACTACTGGTCCCCAAGGGTCCTTTGGTATTGCTAGTAAAGTCTAGATTTCATGCGAGGCGGGTCGGGGACCCCTCGTACATTTTTATCCCCAACCGGTTAATGGAGTCATCGGGGTCTTCGTGACCTCTCTCTCTCTCTTCGGATGTGGGACTACACATAGTCAGGGCGATTGGATAACGTGATTAGTACGGACGACGCCTACGGGATCGTTAGTATAACTATAGACTAGTCGTTTGTGTAACGCGTGTTTGTAGCAAATAATCATGCTCAAAAATAATCCAACGTCGCCTGGGACTGACACTACACGCTATGCAATGTTTTCAATGTGACTTCATGGAATTCAAGGAATTAGGAAAACATCGGGTTTTCCTAGAGTTTTCAATACATACAGATTTGAAATGCATACAACTTTAAATGAACAATTTTTTTACAAGCATAGAAACAAACAAGCATACCTATGGATCTTCACAACATTTTCAAAAGCTTTTCTTTTCAGAAAATGTCGGATTTTCTGGTAGTTTTCAAACAATACAAACATTGGATTTCAAACACTACTTATGAACTCACCAACATTTCATATGTTGACGTTTTTCAAAATACTTGTATTCTCAGGGAACCAATGAACCAAAGGGAAACATATTCGGTAATGGCTTGCAGTTTAATTATGTACGAATCGAACAATTTATTTTTGGGAATGTAATGTTTAAACAATGTATGACATGTAAACGCTACCGGTTGTACTATATTAATGCACGGTGACGAATGTTGTTATGTTTCATATATATATTCAATGTTATGGTATTCAATTGGGTCACGACAGCCCCCGGACGTTTCCGCCGTCTGGTTCGGGGGTGTGACAACCACAATCCTAGGTCTTACAAACAAGTTCTAGAAGTCACCACCTGTTCTTCCATGCAAGTATCACAAAGACAACTAGCATACAAGCCTACCATTACTAACCAATTATTTGCCAAAGTTTAGACTTTGGTCTTGCATACAGATTGCCAAGGGTCACCCCTTGGTCTTCCTACAATACACAAACAAAATGGGCCGACGTCGGTTCCTTCGACCCAGAGAACAATAAGGAGACTCACCTCGAATGCTGAAGCACACTGGAAAAAATCCCTAGTTGTTGCCCTAACGACTCCTCCGAACTGCCAGATCAAAACAACAACCAATTAGCAATTGGATTCCAATCCATAACAAAAACTTCATACCTTGGATAAAAAGACCATTTTACCCCTAACCTAGCCTTGTCCAAAACCATGACCCAAACTACAATCTGAAAATCCAAAAGGCCCACTACTCAGCTAATGGCCCAATTTTCCAAATTGAGCCCAACCCCACACGGGCCTTATCCTAAGCCCATAATTCCCTTAATTACAATTCATATTACCTCAAATACCCATTGGGACAACCTTGTTCAAAGACATAAATCGAAAAGACAAGATCCAAAAGCCATATCGACCCAACTCGCCGAGTTCTACATCAACTCATAAACGGGGAAAACCAAAACAACTCGCCAAGTTGACCACCCAACTCGCCAAGTTCGCTCGAGACCCAACAACTTAATGCATTAAGCTTGTAACACCCTGATTTCCAATAAATTATTTAAAGACAAGTGCAAATATTTGAATAATTATATAATTAGGAGCAAGGAACCATTTTGGGTTTTAATTAGTTTAAAAATGGTACTTACAAGTTTGTTTTCTTCAAGTGACCATTTAATTAATTGAAGGTATAACAATATAATATTAATTGGTATAAAGGTCCAAGGGGGTATTATGCTATTTTCAAAACTTTATTTGTTGAAGAAACCAAGGATGGGTTAAATCTGTCAAATATCTAAACTTAAGGGGCTATTTCTGCCGATTTTGTAAAACTCGTGTTTCCTTGTTCCCTGCATCGCGACAGCGGGTGGAGGGGGAGACCTTCATCACATTTTTCTTTCTATATGCAGTGTATATCGTATTTAATCACACAAACCCTAAATTATTGAGTGAGTGTGTGTTTGTGCGGATGGAGAGTGAGGGGAAGAGTGGGAGATCGAGAAAAAGAGAGAGAAAGAGGAGGCGGCTGCCATCATCGGAGTAACTGTTGGGCACCGGATCTGCCTACTGAGGACGTCATAGGAGGGTGAGTAAGGAATGAGTGGTTTTTCTGTCTTTAGGCAATGAGTATGTGACTTGTGAAGGAATTTGAAGGAGATGATAAGAGAAGCCGAGAGATGTATCAGTTTAAGAGAGGGATAATCGGGATTTTTGTGGGATGTCTCCATTGAAATCGAGACTTTGGTTCTCTTTATCCAGTCAAGTGCATAAGATGGGTTAATATCAAGAGCTCTGGTGGAGAGACAAGAAGAAGATAGTCGCTTTTGCCAAGGGAAGAAAGCACCGCCGGAGTTGGGGGTGTCGCCGGAGACCTGTGGTTCGCCAGAAAATCCCTTGATGCACAACTATTGTACGTTGGGGATGAAGTGAGATACCTCTTTGACCTTATTGACCATCTAATTTAAGTGGGCTGCATGTTGGGTTAAGTAATCAATCCTAGTGGGATTTGTTTTAAGTTAAATGAAAGTAGTCCATCGAGATTTTGTGTTGGGCCATTTTTTTTAGTTGTTGGAATTCATTTTTTAGAGAAGTAGATATATTTTGAGTAAATAAATATATTTAGTCACCTAGCTTATGGATTTGGCTTGCGGTCATATTTTATAAATAAAAGGTGAATATAAGTGTATTAGGACGCGTTATTAAGTGATATTAAATTTTGAGCTAAGCAAAGACTAATTGCGTGGTTTTAGGAGTTCAGAGGGCTGGAAATCCATATTAGCCATTTTGGTGCTCCATATGCTATGATTGTTGCTTCAGGTGTGTCTTCTCACTATACTTTACCTAGAGTGGTAGTTATGTGTGACCAGAGGGTCTTATGTGCTTGTTGAGTTATACATGATTGTGTGTTATGTATTGTATGCTATGTTGTTTTTTCTTAGACCGGACCGGAGGGTCCAACGAACTATGAGACCAGAGGGTTCTCAATCAGACCAGACTGGACCAGAGGGTCAACGAGCTACGGGGCTGGAGGATGCCGCTGAGACACATGGACTGGAGGGTCCTACAGAGTATAGCCTCGAGTGGCGAATTTGTTGTATGAGGTATTTTGGGGAACTCACTAAGCTTCGTGTTTACCGTGTTATGTGATATGTGTTCCATGTTCTTCTCACGATCGCGGGAAGGCGTCGGCTTGATTGTACACACCAGAGGAAGAGTTATGTTTAGAGGGTCCTGAATTATTAATCAAACAGTTATGGAGTTGCAGTTTTTTTTTGTAAATTAAATAAATGAGATTTTTGTGAAATGTGTTAAGAGAATTAAGTGATTTTAAAATGAACAATTTGTTTGAAAATTTATGGTGTTACAAGTTGGTATCAGAGCCTTGGTTTGAGGGATTCAGATGCACCTTTGGGTGTGTTTGGAATCAAACTGAGGAATTGAGAAAAAAATTCAAAAACATATAATTTTTCTAAAATAAGAAAGAGTTGGAGCAGTGTGTACAATCAGCCAGAGCCCGAACGATGATTTCCCAAAATACCCTTACTTTTGTATTATGTGATACTTATGAGATATTATTATGAGATATTATGCATGCTAAGGAGAAGGCAAGGTATTTCATACATTAGGACTAGAGTGGCCTGATTTGTGATGCCTTATCCTAGGAGTTGCTGCTATCTGTGATTTGCTTTTGAGTATGAGCTGAGTAAGAGTATTTAACAGAGATCACCTAGAGAGGGTTCTTGAGCTGAGAGAAAATCTAGGAGAGACACCTAGATGAGCTTGTGAGAGGAGCCTACTGAGAGAGTAGTCAGATATCCTCGTTGGGTAGAGTTGCTTAAGTTTGGTGATACCTTTTGAGAGTGAGTAGAGCAAGCAGAGTAGTAACCTAGAGCGGTTTTACATGTTGGTAGAGATTATTTGATGCCCGAATGTTGCTTGCTTCGTGCCTTGTGGAACTCTTGATGATGGGAGGCAGCTACTAAGTGAATATGACGATATTCAGGAGGTAGATGGCTGGTGTCATAAGGAGTTCTTCAGCAACTGATGGTAGAGAAGTGAGAGAACCTAGGAAGAGCCTAAGGAGTGACCTTTTTCAAGTGAGTATGTTGATAAAGGAGAGTATTCGCTGGGGAGCGACCAGGTTTAACGGGATTGGTGATCGAGAAGGTTGAGCAGTTACTTAGGAAATCTAGAACAATCTGAGTGGAAAGTACGGGTAGATGTGACAGGTAGTATGAGCCCGTACTACTGAAAGCAGAGGACCCGTACACGAAACAGGGAGAATTCCAAAGGTTCTAAGTAACAAATTGAGAGGTGATAACATGGTTCGAGTACCATGATTCATAACAGATTGAGAGGTGATAACATGGTTCGAGTAGCATGACTTGTAGCAGATTGGGAGGTGATCACATGGTTCGAGTACCATGATTCGTGGCGGTTGTTGCTTCAGATTTTACCAGTTATCCCGTTGTGATTGATTAGACTGAGAGCAGATATGATAGAGTGTGGGGCCAAAGGGCCATGTCGAACGAGTTTCAATGGAGCATACCTTGAGAAGGAAATCGAGTTAATTTCCAGGAGATTTCTGGTGAGATGCCAGTAGGAGTCGCAAGACTCAGGGATGAGTAGAGATGATGCTTATTGGAGGATCGCGGTCTGAGTTGAGCAATCAAATGATAGATGAGAGGTCACCTTTAGTGACAAGAGTTGCGTTGTCCCCGTTTTATGGGAGAAGCAAAGGAGATAACGAGCTTCTGGGTTCAGATTTTGGAGGTAAACCCCGTAGGGTAGCATAGGGTTGCAACCTTTTCGCCAGAGTATTTGGGTAGCATGTTGTTGCGAGGTATTTTCATACCATGAGAGAGTCATTAATAGGAATAAGATGGAAGAGAACAAAGAGGTGCCTTATTGAGGGAGGCATACTTTTAGCAGCAGTTCCAGGTGATCGAGAGGAGCATATCAGGGCGGTGGCCCTCCTCGTCTACGTTTTGCATCGACTATGAGAGTGAGGTCTCTTGCTTGTATGATGATTTCCACAATCGAGGAATCTGAGACGAGGTGTGTCATAGTGCGTTATTTCTGGACCGAGAGTAAGGACCAATCCGGAACAGTTGGGATATCCAGCGATATATCGGTCTGAGGTTTCGAGATGACTAGAGGCAGTCATGTTGGGAAGATTCTGAGATTTTGTCTGAGTTGTGGGGTATTTGGAGTTACTTTGTTTCCATTGGGAAGATCATTTAATGATTGTATGGTACATTCCAAGAGTCAGGTGTGATATATCTGGTGAAACAGTCTATGGAAGTAGATTATTAGCATGCCAATTGGTGATGGTTCGAACCCTGAGTGGGGGAGACCTGGGTATTCTCTTAAGAGGATCAGTGATCCATTCAGGTGCGGTTAGAGAACTGGTTATAGAGATCTGCGATGCAGACATTTGAGACCCGGGTTATTGGTGGATAAGGCGAGATGATGTATGTGTGTGTGTGTTTAAGAAAGGATGAGTAAATCCACGGCAGGTGGCCGTTGTTCAGAGAATTTATTGTGATCATGGGTTTTTTTTCGGGTTTGCAAATGTTGAGTTCGAGGCAATTGGGTTGTCACACCCCCAAACCTGAACGGCGGAAATGTTCGGGGGCGGATGACTTCATGTGGTAACGTAACAAATGAATACATAGTAAAGAAAGCAATACAACCATCATATATATAATTGAAAGTTTACATTTGTCAAAAGTTACATGTTCAAAACCAATTACAATATGATGTCAAAATATGAGATTAAACTGGCGCCGCAGCATCCCTTCCTCAAAAGCATATTAGTACCTGAAATTACTGAATCCCTGGGACATACAAGTAATTTTGAAAGAGTAGATCAGCATTTAAGCTGGTGAGTTTCATAAGTATTAAATGACAATGTTTGTATGAAATGAAATGTTTTGTTCTTGTTTGTTTGCTTCTAGAAAATCCTATATTTTCTACTAGTATAAATGTAGCCTTCTCTCAAGACCAATGTTTGTTTCTAGAAAATGTATGTAAGTATAAAATTTCCAATACGTCTGAAAAACCCCGTAAATCAATGTGTTTTCAATACTCCATGTGAGTTTTATAACCATGCTATTGACTAGAAATGCCTATACACAACGTTCTTCAGGCGTTGGAATGTTCTGACGTTTGTCACCCCAAATGGTGGACTGTAGCTAACAGTCAGGGCGCGGGTTGTCAAGCCCGTATAGATCTATACACAAACACCATGCTCCCCCTCCAAGGGATTCTGGTATATAATATAGGACTTGAAATGCGTACTCGAACGTACGTGAAGTTGATGTCTCACAAAACTTAGTATAAAACAAACAGATTTACGTGTGAAAATGTTTGTATAAATGATCATCCCCTAAGACTTCGATAGCTATGAAAAACGACGTGAAATCTTTAGATATGCATTTGACATTATTTTACCCTTTGCTCAACAGGATACAAATGGAGTAGAGTTTCGTAAACTATATTTATATTTTTGATGTAGAAGACAAGTTTGTAAACAAAACATATATATGTATATGGTTATATATATGTATAAATTTTAAAAGATGATTTGGTATGTTTCGTAATTGTTGTTCATATTCTTACGTTTTTATTAGAAACTTTGCATGAAATAATCCTTAAGTTTGATACTAAAGACCTTTTTGTACTTATCACTTTTGTAAAAATGGTAATTAAACATATTTAAATGATTGTGTTTTAACTTCCTTAATGTATAAACATTGCTCAAAAATGTTAGAAGGTGTTAATAAATCTATAAACCACTTTTGACAGTTTTACCCTTTACTGTCCCTGTTTTTAGAAAACTCATAGAAAAATTCTCGTAAGTCAAAAACTGAATCCGTCACCTCTGAGAGTTTATAAAATGAGTCTACTTTGTTCCTAATTTTTATTATGATTTTTAGTGATCTCAAACTAGTGTGAAAATGAACATCTTCACAGACTGGTCCGAAATCACTTCTGAAATGACAGGCAGTTTTATAAAAATCGCCATAAATTGTAGAAAAATCGTATGAATGCGTGCGAGTAGTCATTAGAAAGGTATAAGCTTGAACTATTTGCATATTGTACAGTTTTGAAAGATATTAAGTTTAAGATGGTCAAAACAGTCCGTGAACAGGACTCAACTTTTCTGTAGAAAGCTGTCATTTAAATTTAAATTATGTTTAGTGTTCTAACTTGTATTCCCCCCCCCCCCCCCCCTAAAACTTGAATAAAACATGAAAATGTAGGGGTATGAACTCACCTTATGTGAATACTTGAAGAATGGAAGGTTGAAGATGAACTTTTGGTTGTTGGTTTGATGCTCCAAAACAGCCACTCTTTTGGCTATGTTGCTGTCACGAAATTTCACAGCAAAAGAGCAAGAAAAATGGTAGTTTACTCACTGTTTTAAATCAATAATTTTGAGTATCATAACAAGTAACTTCCAGGGGTATTTTTTGGTAAAAATATCAAGCAAAAGGAAGGTGTATATGGGTGAAATGGTGGCTGAAACACAAAAGGGACAGCAGCCCTTTAGTTCATGGTTTTGATGGCTTTGGAAGGAAGTTTTTGTGCTTGAAAATGAGATGAAGGTTGAGAGTAATTCCCTGGAGTATTGGCTGGTCAAATGAGGGTGAAATGAAGATGAAATTTCGTGATTATGAAGGAGGAAAGAGTGGAAGAGGATAAGGGGACAAAACCTAGACTAGCTTGTGATGGGATGTGAGTTTAAGTGATGTGATCTTGTCTAGCCACTTGCTTGGGTGGTTGTTTAGAGATAGAGTTAGTTAACTAACTAACTACTAGTTATTTAGTTAGTTAGGAGTTCTAGTTAAGGAGAGGGAAGGTCTTAATCTTGAAAATTAGAAGAGGGATTAAGAAGCATTCTTAGTAAAATGTCTTAAGTGATTAAGCACTTATAAGTTAAGTTGGCACATATCTCCACCAATTCTCTTATCTTAATTGATTTAGAAATCATATTCCTTACATGAAATCACTTTAATTCATGACCCATTACTAGTCATTCACTAGATAATAATACATATATACAAATACATACATGTATACTTAGTATAAAATAACAATGTTGTTTTTGTGTATTTGAACTTTAATGTTTATGTTTTATTCTTTTTATTCAAAAACACTTAAATACGTTTTAATTATACCTTATAATAATTCATTTTATATTTTAATTTATTTAAATATAAAATTTATTGAGCAATGTATAATTTCGTGACATTTAACTGGTTAACCATATCGTTAAACACGTTTTGTCACTTTGGTTCGTATATTTGTCAAATTTAGATCCTTCACATCTATTAAGCAAACGTTTTACATAGAACCTAACTTACTTATCAACTAGAGACATGTTGATACAAAAATTAAGTTTGTTGTGTTTAAATGATGTTATATGCTAATTTCACAAACCGGTGATGGTTCGTAGTCATACATCATAACGAAATTTATCAATAGTTACTTGTTTTATATTTCACAATAACTTATTTAAATAAAAGAGGTTAAATTCCTTCAACCATTCTTAATAAAATACTCATATTGCTTAATAATCAAAACATAGCATCGTACGATCGTTCCTATTTTTACCAATTGTTACATTCTCCCCCCGTTAAAAGAATTTCACCCCGAAATTCAACTTGTATACGGGATATCACTAAACAATTGGGGGTGTTTCTTTTTTTTTCATTTGATTCTCGTGTTCCCTAGTGAATTCAGGTCCTCGCTTGGCGTTCCAACGGGCCTTCACTATGGGTATGCGGCTTTGTTTCGTCCTTTTGACCTCCTGATCCATGATTTCCACCGGTTCTTCGATGAAGTTTAGACTCCCGTTGATTTCAATTTCATCCAGTGGAATAACAAGAGTCTCATCAGACAAGCTCCTCTTCCGATCCTAGGATGCCTTCAATCATTCATGGGTTTGAACAATCTTCTCTGTAGTTTCTCGTATGATCTGGGGGCTGGTGAGAGTGTTGTTAGGAACTTGCCTGTTAGCTATTTGTGTGTCACCTACCTCATCCCATCAAAGAGGTGATCTACACTTGCTTCTGCAGAGATCTTCGAATGACGCGACCTTGATGTTAATGTAATAGTTTATGTTGTATAAGGATTCGATGAATGGTTCTTCCTCTTTGTCTTTAAGTTTGAGGGTGATAAAAAGGATTTCTTTAACGACTATTAAAAACACGAGGCGAATCGCCTGTCCCTTATCCAAAATGATAGCTAGTGGTATACTATGCAGTCTCGCAATCTTCTTGTGATATGCTCGTGTCAGCTTTTCTAATTTTCTTTGTAGCCTTGGTCGGTAGAAAGTGTGTGGGTTTGGTTGATTTGTCTACGATCGCTCAAGTGGTAGCATGTCCATCCACTGTCTTGGGTAACTTGTCATGGAGTTCATGGTATGACTCATAACTGATTCATCTATCATCTCTTTGTGTTTATAAGTCGTATATAATTAAGATTGAAAAGACAGTCGAATCGGTGATTCTATTCTAAGCCCACATCCAAACAAGGAAAAGGATTTAAAGCGGAATTACCAACCCTAAGTCCGTAGAATCTTAATTATACAGGGCTCCAATATATACACTTAGTAATCATAGACTCACGAGTATGGGTCCATAGTCTCTACTTGAGTGGGGTGATTAACTTGGGTGGGATGGCATTTACAACAACCCTTTTCCACAACTACTGCACTTAGGTTGATTTTTGAACTCGGGTTGCCGTACGGATGGTATTCCCAGGAGATTTTCTGGGAATATATCGAGAAGGTTATGGGCTTTTTCAACATCCATGATGTTTTTCTCTTCTTGTTTCTTATCCACAGCACAGGCTAGGACGGCGTGGTACCTCATGTGTAGGTACTTCTGAGTCTTGTTGTAAAAGGTGAGTCGGGGGATTGTGTCCGGTTTGTCGCCATAGACAACGAGGGTTCTATTACTCGATGGGTTTAGGCGAATGGACTTTTCGTAATATATGATATCGGTATGGTGAGGAAACTACTAATACGTTGTTAAAATGAAAATGTTGTAAATTTTTATTGTGACCGGTTTTAGGATGCTTTGAACGAATTGGTTGATTTAGTGTTAGAGTGCACCCTATGTACACGTCTCTAGTGCTTTTGATTATTCCATTTCTACTGTAAATATTTCGTTTAAGTTTTTGAGGTTTTTGGTTGAGAAATTGATTAAATCTACGACTCACAATACTCCTCTCCGCGTTGCTATTATATAGTATCCATGCATATGTGCTATCGGGAATGAACGTACCAAAATCTCAGCGGGGTCTGTTACTGCTTTCCCACGCTCTGTTGCTAAAATATTTCCGACGCTCCTGAAATCTTTGTTTTTAGTCTCCGGGAACTCCTTTGTGAAATGCCCTACTTCTCCACATCTGTAGCAAGTCCGACTCATCCCAGCTTTTGTGTTCTGGGCGGTCTGTTGAGCCGGCACCCTACAGAAATCTGTGGTATGCCCTTTTCATTACAGTCCTTGCAATGCATTTCCCTGCACTTTCCTTTGTGATGAAAGCTACACTTGGTGCATTTTGGTAGGTTTCCAACATATGGTCTTGTCGGCACTGAGGTAGTAGGGATGGTGGTGGTATGGAATGTTCCTATTTGTTGTCTTTTTGGTAGGTCCTTGATTTGGGGTGTCGTTGCAGGAACATACTCAGGGTGTCCCTGGTTGTTATTACAATTGGAACTTTCGGCGCCGTTCCCGCTTTTGTTTTTGTTGTTAGCGCCGAGTTGTTCCATGACTGTTGTCACGGCGGCTGTTACCGCAATTTGAAATGTTGTAGGGTCTATTTATAGAACTAGTGTTGCACCAGTATGCTGATTACCTTCATGTGTCGGCATGATTCTATTTTGCGAGTGGCCTCCTCTGTTCTCAGTTCTGTGATGACTGTCCAGGTTGTAGCTGTAAGGGTTCTTTGTCCTATAACGACTATCTCCTTTTCTAAGGAGTGTAGGTGATCCGTATTGTTCACTTGATCTGCTTTCCGGTCTATGGGTGCTATGGCCCTAAGTACGGTGCAGTGAGTTTATGTCGGTTGTGGATCATCGGTTGTCCTCTCCAGTCTATATGTGTGGCAAGGTAGTTAATTATGGGTTGCTTCCTGAAATGAGAGGTGGAGGTTCTCACACCCCTCTTGATAGGGTAAGGTTTATTGATGGTATCTCCCGGACTTCTTTCACCATCTGGTCCCTTCTAGGAAATCTTCTTCTGGATCCTTCTTGATCCATCTATTGGCTTCGGTGGCAGGATAGTAGGGGTCTGTGTGGAGATGAAGTTTAGCTGATATGCCTATGCGAGAATAGGGGTAAGAAGCATATGAAGAATCTAACTGTGTGGTTCTATTGTAACGCAAAATAATCCTATAGTATTTTAAATTCTTGTGTTTGATTCTAGTAACGGTTTGGTAAGTTTTGACTTGTTGCTTACTACGATCATTCCTCGATATACGTTGGTCCAATCTCGGGCAAATATAGTTGATCACGCTATATTTGTCCAAAATCTGATTACATATATAGAGTCTTAATCGTAGTGTCAACTTGTCTAAATACTTGTTGTATAGTTAGATATCATGAAAATAATTTGTTGTATGCATGTAGTTGTATTTAAATGAACTATCAATTTAAGTTAAGCGTAACGCTGTTTAAGCGTAAAAAGAAAAATGTTTTGTCAGAGAGTATTAGTCCCTTAAGCATTTATAGTTTGTATATCTTATGTGGTTCGATATACTTAGTTCACTATAAACATTGCTCTGATACCAATCTGTCACACCCCCAAACCTGAACGGTGGAAACGTTCGGGGGCGGATGACTTCATGTGGTAGCGTAACAAATGAATACATAGTAAAGAAAGCAATACAACCATCATATATATAATTGAAAGTTTACATTTGTCAAAAGTTACATGTTCAAAACCAATTACAATATGATGTCAAAATATGAGATTAAACTGGCGCCGCAGCATCTCTTCTTCAAAAGCATATTAGTACCTGAAATTACTGAATCCCTGGAACATACAAGTAATTTTGAAAGAGTAGATCAGCATTTAAGCTGGTGAATTTCATAAGTATTTAAGTGACAATGTTTGAATGAAATGAATGTTTTATCTTTGTTTGTTTGTGTTTTAGAAAATCCTATATTTTCTACTAGAATAAAAGTAGCCTTTACTCAAGACCAATGTTTGTTTCCAAATGTATGTAAATGTAGAAATAACCAATGAGTTTGAAAACCTTGTAAATCAATGCATTTTTAATACCCCTTGTGAGTTTTATAACCATACTATTGACTCTGAATGCCTATACACAACGTTCTTCAGGCGTTGGAATGTTATGACGTTTGTCACCCCAAACGGTGGACTGTAGCTAACAGTCAGAGCGCGGGTTGTCAAGCCCGTATAGATCTATACACAAACACCATGCTCCCCCTCCAAGGGATTCTGGTATATAATACAGGACTTGGAATGTGTACTCGAACGTACATGAAGTTAGTGTCTCACAAAACCGTGGTATAAAAACAGATCTACTTGTTAAAATGTTACGTTTGTTCTTGTATACGAAAGTAAACTTCTTGAAATATGTGTTTCTAGTACATAAGAGTTAGAAATTTGTTCGTAAAACTATACCTATTATTGTTTCCTAAAAGTGTGTCTTGTTTGTTTAGAAATATTGAGAAAAGGAATCACTTGTTTATGAAAGTATAGATTTTTGGTGTAGAGTCTAGGATAGACAAGAAAAATCTAAGAACAGTTTAGTTTATACATGCATTACAACAACATTATATTTTAAAAAGGTAAAATGCTATTGTGACATATGTTATATATATATATATATATATATATATATATATATATATATATATATATATATATATAAAAGTTCCTTTAAATGTTTATAAATCGCATGTGATTTGAATATATAACAATATATAAAAGAGTTTCTTTATGTAACACACGATAATACTCGTGTGTTTTACTTGTAATCCCCCCCTTGAAAGAATATAAAAGTATTTAGAATAATTAAAAAGGTTGATTAAGGGGTATGAAACTCACTTGAAAGTTTTGGAGATAGCGAGATGGAAAACCGGGCAGAGTTTCGTCTCGGGAAACGGATTTTCCTCGGGATTCTCGAGAATCTCGGGAGTAAAATCGACCTTCGGGACTTGAGCCAAAAAGACCAGAGCTTCGGGTTTGAACGGACACGGAAAACGAGGCAAAGTTGAGAGAGAGAGAAGAGAAATGAACCCTTTCTTTGGAAACCCTCGCATCCTATTTATAGTAAGGCAGGTCTGCCTCGGTACGCGGGGCGTACGCTCGTACGCAGCGCGTACGCGTACGTCATGCATGACCGAAGCCTCGACTGCCTCGGTTCGGATGGGACGGGTTGCTGGGTACGCGGGTCGGATGGGACGGCGGGTCGGATGGGACGTCGGGTCGGATGGGTCAGGGCTTCGGACGGGTCGGATGGGTCGGTTTCCTTCGGATAGCGCGACGTGGACGATCAGAGGCCAATCCTCTCGGTTACGCGGGGCGTACAGGAGTACGCAGCGCGTACCTCGGATGAGGACGCTGACTCCCCTTCGGATAATATCCGAATTTTGATTAAAATAAATAATTAATTTATTTAATAAACTTCAAAAGTTCATATCTTCTTCATACAAACTCCGTTTTCGATGGTCTTTATATCCTCGCGTAGGTGAGACTACGCTCTACAACTTTCGTTTAGACTCCGTCGGCAAATTCCGAAATTATTTTTTTATTATTTATTAAAAACCCATCGTGTTTAAGGAATTTCTTTGAAAATTCATAACTTCTTTATCTGATGTCGGTTTTTGCCAGACTTTTTACCGCTGGAATACTAATGTCGAGACCTTCGATTCTCGTTTAGGTCATTCCGGCCAAAAGTCGCTCGAGTTCCGATTCGGGTTTTTAGCTGTCCGTTGCTAAGCCGAACTTGGAAAAATCATAATTTCGCTATATGAAGTCAAATTTGGGCGTTCTTTTCACGTACGATCATGGTTCAAAGACATTTAATCATAGAAGGAAATTAAATAGAACTTATTTGTACATTTGATTATGAAAGTAAATTTTATTACTCAGAAGTGGTTACAATACTTAACCCATTTTGGTCATTACAAAGAGTTGAAATATCGGGTTGCCACATCATCCTCCCGTTAGAGAGAATTTCGTCCCGAAATTTAAAGTAGTAAAGATACTAGTGAATATGAAAGAGATGAGGGTACTTTTGTTTCATCTGATCTTCGCGTTCCCATGTGAATTCGGGTCCCCGCTTGGCGTTCCAGCGAACCTTCACGATGGGTATGCGACTTTGTTTTGTTTGTTTGACCTCTCGGTCCATGATTTCTACTGGTTCTTCCACAAAGTTGAGGCTCTCGTTGATCTCGATCTCGTCGAGTGGAATAACAAGAGTCTCGTCGGACAGACACTTTTTCAAGTTTGAGACGTGGAAGGTTGGATGGATGTTACTAAGTTCGCGCGGTAGGTTAAGCTTGTAAGCCACAGGGCCGATTCTGGCAAGAATCTCGAAAGGCCCTATGTATCTTGGATTAAGTTTCCCACGCTTTCCAAATCGTATTAAACCCTTCCACGGTGAGACCTTTAATAAGATGTGGTCTCCTACCTGGAATTCCAAAGGTTTCCTCCTTTGGTCAGCGTAGCTTTTCTGTCGTTCTCTTGAGGCTTTCAATCGTTCACGAATCTGAACGATCTTCTCTGTTGTTTCATGTATGATCTCCGGACCTGTGAGAGTGCTTTCAGGAACTCTTCCTCTAGCTAACTGGGTATCGCCAACTTCAGTCCAGCACAGAGGGGATCTGCACTTTCGACCATAGAGGGCTTCAAACGGAGCAGCCTTTATGCTTGTATGATAACTATTGTTGTATGAAAATTCGACAAGGGGTAAATGAATATCCCATGCCTTTCCAAAGTCAATCACGCAGGCTCTCAGCATGTCTTCTAAAGTTTGTATTGTTCTCTCACTTTGTCCGTCTGTCTGTGGGTGGTAGGCTGTACTCATGTCTAGCCTAGTTCCCAGGGAACTTTGTAGTGACTGCCAGAATCTTGAAGTGAATCTACTATCTTGATCGGAGATAATGGATATCGGAACACCATGCAGTCGCACTACTTCCCTTAAGTAAGTTCTTGTAAGCTTCTCCATTTTGTCAGTCTCCTTGATGGGTAGGAAATGTGCGGATTTGGTCAATCTGTCGACAATGACCCATATGGTATCGAGTCCACTTGTCGTCTTGGGTAACTTGGTTACGAAGTCCATAGTAATCCGCTCCCATTTCCATTCCGGTATCTCTGGTTGTTGTAGTAGTCCTGACGGTTTCTGATACTCGACCTTAACCTTAGCGCAAGTAAGACATTTACTCACGAAGGTAGCAATTTCTGCTTTCATGTTAGGCCACCAGTACAGTTTCTTAAGATCCAGATACATTTTATCTGAACCCGGGTGAACGGAATATCTTGAGTTGTGAGCCTCGGTCATGACTACGTTTCTGAAACCACCATGTTTTGGGGTCCAGATTCGGTCCATGAGATAGTAGGCTCCGCCACCCTTGACCTCTAAATTCTTCTCCATTCCTCGCAGGGATTCACCCGCCACATTTTCAGGTTGCAAAGCTTCCATTTGTGCTTCCTTAATTTGTGTGGATAAGTGGGAATGGATAGTCATGGTCAGAGATGTGACCCTCCGACCAGTGTATTCCTTTCGACTGAGGGCGTCGGCTACTACGTTGGCCTTGCCAGGATGATAACGAATTTCGCATTCGTAGTCATTCAGTAACTCAACCCATCGTCGTTGTCGCATGTTGAGTTCCTTCTGATCGAAAATGTGTTGAAGGCTCTTGTGATCGGTGAATATAGTACTCTTTGTTCCGTATAAGTAGTGCCTCCAGATCTTCAGAGCAAATACCACTGCTCCTAACTCGAGGTCGTGTGTCGTATAGTTCACCTCGTGTGTCTTAAGCTGTCGGGAGGCATAAGCGATAACCTTCCCTCTCTGCATAAGAACACAACCAAGTCCTTGATTTGAAGCATCGCAATACACTACGAAGTCTTCTATCCCTTCGGGGAGGGATAGTATCGGTGCGGTGCACAAGGCCTGCTTTAGTGTCTGGAATGCCTTCTCTTGTTTCGCTTCCCAGTCAAAGGCCACACCTTTCTGGGTTAATGAAGTAAGAGGTTTCGCAATGCTCGAAAAGTTCTTTATGAATCTGCGATAGTAGCCAGCTAGACCTAGAAATTGACGAATTTCTGTAGGTGTCTTTGGTGCCGACCAGTTCTCAATAGCCTTAATTTTGGAGGGGTCCACGTGTATACCTTTCTCGCTAACAACGTGACCTAAAAATTCGACTCTTCGAATCCAAAATTCGCATTTAGAGAACTTCGCATAGAGTTTCTCCGTTCGCAGTGTTTCTAGGACCTTTCGCAGGTGTTGACTATGCTCTTCCTCACTTCGAGAGTAGATAAGTATATCATCGATAAAGACGATGACGAACTGATCCAAGTAAGGGCGGCATACCCTATTCATTAGGTCCATAAATACTGCTGGTGCATTGGTTAATCCGAACGGCATCACCACGAATTCATAGTGTCCATAACGAGTTCGGAAGGCTGTCTTTGGAATGTCCCCCTCTAGAACTCATAATTGGTGATATCCAGATCGCAGGTCTATTTTGGAGAAGTAGTTCGCCCCTTGAAGTTGATCGAATAGGTCGTCGATACGGGGTAGAGGATAGCGGTTCTTGAGAGTAAGTTTGTTCAGCTCTCTGTAGTCGATGCACATACGGAACGATCCGTCTTTCTTCTTTACAAACAAGACCGGTGCTCCCCAAGGTGAGAAACTTGGCCTTATGAACCCTTTGTGAAGGAGTTCATTAAGTTGACTGGAAAGTTCCTGCATCTCTGCTGGTGCAAGACGATAAGGCGACTTCGCTACTGGGGTAGCTCCTGGAATTAAGTCGATTCTGAACTCGACTTGGCGTTGCGGTGGTAATCCTGGTAGTTCTTCTGGAAAGATATCGGGAAAGTCGCGTACTGCTGAGATGCTCTTGATGTCCTTCAGTTCTTGGATTGTATCAACGATGTGCGCTAGGAATGCTCGACAATCCTTCCGCAAGCACTTTCGAGCTTGGATGCACGAAATGATGCGAAGGTTTGTACTAGATTTGTCGCCGTAGATAACTAATGTTTCGTTGTTAGGGAGGTTAAGACGGACTGCTTTCTCAAAGCACATGATGTCGGCGCGAAGAAGACTCAACCAATCCATGCCGACTATGACGTCGAAACTTTTAATTTGAACCGGCATGAGATTGATTGGGAAAGAATGGCCGTCTAATGTTAACGTACAGCCCATGTATATGCAATTTGTGTTTTCGGTTTTTCCATTGGCCATCTCTACAGTGAATGAATTTTCTAACTTGCTAGGTTTAGGTTTAAGTAAATGAATAAAGTTTTGACTCACGAAGCTTCTCTCCGCTCCACTATCGAATAATATGCATGCGTATGAATTATCGAGAAGGAACGTACCAGCAACTATAGTTGGGTCAGCTACAGCTTCGTCGTGGCCTATTGCCAAAACTCGTCCCACACCTCCGGTGCCTGCTGCCTTAGGACAGTTTCTCTTGTAGTGGCCCACCTTGCCACAACCGTAGCAAGCCTGCCCTACACCCGCACCGGGAACTTGAGTGATGGCTTTGTGGGTTCCTTGCAGAAACGGGTTGTGTGTCCTTTCCTGCTGCAGTTGGCGCACTGCATATCTCGACAAGGTCCATGGTGGTGGTAATTGCATTTGGTGCATTTTGGGAGGTTACCTATATAAGGCTTTGTTGGGTAGGTATTTGTAGGGGCTGTAGCAGGTACAGTGGCAGCATTTAATGACACCAGTTGTTTCTTTGCGGATTCTTGGGAAGACCCACCCTTCCCTTTAATCCACGCTCTCTTCCTGCCATTGTTGTTGTTGTTGCTGTTGTTGTTGTTGTTGTTGTTGTTGTTTCCTTTCTGTGGTGCTGGTGCAGAAGTGGTTGAGTTCTGATGACCTCCGTAGTCGATCAGAGATTGTGCCAGTTCCTTAGCACTTTCAAAGGTGTCAGGTTTAGACGCTAACACGCTTGATCGCATTTGGGGCATCAGTCCCCAGATGTACCTTTCTATCTTCTTGCTCTCGGGAGCAATCATATCTGGACAAAGGATTGCCAGTTCGCAGAATCTGTTGGTATAAGTAGCGATGTCGGTACCCACCATTCCGAGAGTCCATAGCTCGTGTTCAAGCTTTTGAATCTCTCCCCATGGGCAGTATTCTCTCATCATCATGGCCTTCAAGTTCTCCCAGCTTATAGAGTTTGCCACGATTAGGGTAAGTACTTTAACGTGGCCATTCCACCAAGTTAAATCTTTATCGAGAAAGGTGAAAGTTGCAAATTTGACCTTGCTGTGCTCGGGGCAGGAGCAGATTTCAAAGACTTCCTCCGTCCTTTCAATCCACTGCCTCAGGGCCATCACACCTCCAGTACCATAAAACATTCGGGGCTTGGCATTAGTGAAGTCCTTATAGGTGCATTCTCGAGGTGGTCCATGACTCTCGCCATGGTTGGATAGGTGTGTGCCAGATCCCGAGCCATTAGCACTTGAGTTATTGATCTGTGACATGGCAACTGCCACCGCTGCGGTGACTGCTGCTTGAAACATTACAGCATCAAATTGGGGTGGTGGAGGTGGTGGTGGTATAGGTGCTTCCTCACCGTTGTTTCGCCTTGGATTCCTACGCGGAGGCATCCTTCAACTATAGATTGAAAATACAAGGATAAGAATTTCATAGAATGGAAAATGTATGTGTCTCATGAACTAAATCGCTATAGTTCAACAACAGATGATAGTACGAGTCTTAAAATAGAAGAATGAAAGTTATTTGTAAGACTGAAGGTATGAAACAAGTATTTGGGTTCACAAAGACCATTCAAGGTTCGAACGAAATACTCAACATAGTAGTAATAGTGCCACTTATATTAATATAAAAGTTGTTACAACGATCATGAAAATTTGACCCCTATAAGGGTCTCCGATTACAAAGTTCGAGAAATTTAAAGACTTTTAGCCGAGGTCCTAAGCTATAACAAAATTTGAGTCCTTGACAAGCACTACTTGCATCGAAGGTTGCGCTTGGAGCTTGACTCCGTATCTGATTGCTTTGATTCCATTAGACGCCTATCGAAAGCGGCTTGTTGTTCCCTTAGTTCGGCGAGGGCTGCAATCATTTGCGCTTGAAACGCTTCGGTTTGGAATTGAGCATTGTCTTGCATCTTGTCCAGCCTACGGATGTCAGAAGTGTGAACCTGCACTTCCACGTTGATATCCCGGAGTCGACTAGCTTGTACTCCAGACTGATAGGACTGATTGGCTAACTTACCCACCATTACCGGGAGTGCTCGATCAGCCGAACCTCCGCCGCGGACATCATAGAAGTCCCGGCACATGCCGTAGGGAGGGCGTAGGTTTTGCTGTTGGCTCCAATGGTGGAGGTGACTTCCCCAGACGGGAGTCGGTCCTTGAAAGTTCCTTACGAAGACGGGAGGTTGAATGGGTGGTGGATCGATAACTTCCGGCTCTGAGTCGGTACCGGAGTCATCACCCACTTCTATGGGTTCCTCGTCCTCTTCGGGATCATATTCGATCCATCCTCCGTTGCCTTGGTTGGGAAAGTAGGGGTCGCCAGGGTGGTGAAATCCAGCCATTTGACTGTACGAGAAATAGGGTTATAAGAATTGAGTAAAGTCGGAACATGTAAAACATGTAAGTTAAACTAGTTTAGATAGCAAATACTCATATAGTATTTAAGTTCTTGTGTTTGATTCTTGTAATGGTTTGGTAAGGTTTGACTTGTTGCTTACTACGATCATTCCTCGATATACGTTGGTCCAATCTTGGGCAAATATAGTTGATCACGCTATATTTGTCCAAAATCTGATTACATATATCGAGTCTCAATCGTAGTGTCAACTTGTCTAAATACTTGTATAGTTGTATAACATGAAAATAGTTTGTGGTATGCATGTAATTGTACTTAAATGAACTATCAATTTAAGTTGAACGAAATGCTGCTTAAGTGTAAAAAAGAAAATTTGTTTTGTCAGAGAGTATTAGTCCCTTAAGCATTTATAGTTTGTATATCTTATGTGGTTCGATATACTTAGTTCACTATAAACATTGCTCTGATACCAATCTGTCACACCCCCAAACCTGAACGGCGGAAACGTTCGGGGGCGGATGACTTCATGTGGTAGCGTAACAAATGAATACATAGTAAAGAAAGCAATACAACCATCATATATATAATTGAAAGTTTACATTTGTCAAAAGTTACATGTTCAAAACCAATTACAATATGATGTCAAAATAAGAGATTAAACTGGCGCCGCAGCATCTCTTCTTCAAAAGCATATTAGTACCTGAAATTACTGAATCCCTGGGACATACAAGTAATTTTGAAAGAGTAGATCAGCATTTAAGCTGGTGAATTTCATAAGTATTTAAGTGACAATGTTTGAATGAAATGAATGTTTTATCTTTGTTTGTTTGTGTTTTAGAAAATCCTATATTTTCTATTAGAATAAAAGTAGCCTTTACTCAAGACCAATGTTTGTTTCCAAATGTATGTAAATGTAGAAATAACCAATGAGTTTGAAAACCTTGTAAATCAATGCATTTTTAATACCCCTTGTGAGTTTTATAACCATACTATTGACTCTGAATGCCTATACACAACGTTCTTCAGGCGTTGGAATGTTATGACGTTTGTCACCCCAAACGGTGGACTGTAGCTAACAGTCAGGGCGCGGGTTGTCAAGCCCGTATAGATCTATACACAAACACCATGCTCCCCCTCCAAGGGACTCTGGTATATAATACAGGACTTGAAATGTGTACTCGAACGTACATGAAGTTAGTGTCTCACAAAACCGTGGTATAAAAACATATCTACTTGTTAAAATGTTACGTTTGTTCTTGTATACGAAAGTAAACTTCTTGAAATATGTGTTTCTAGTACATAAGAGTTAGAAATCTGTTCGTAAAACTATACCTATTATAGTTTCCTAAATGCGTGTCTTGTTTGTTTAGAAATATTGAGAAAAGGAATCACTTGTTTATGAAAGTATAGATTTTTGGTGTAGAGTCTAGGATAGACAAGAAAAATCTAAGAACAGTTTAGTTTATACATGCATTACAACAACATTATATTTTAAAAAGGTAAAATGCTATTGTGACATATGTTATATATATATATATATATATATATATATATATATATATATATATATATATATAAGTTCCTTTAAATGTTTATAAATCGCATGTGATTTGAATATATAACAGTATATAAAAGAGTTTCTTTATGTAACACACGATAATACTCGTGTGTTTTACTTGTAATCCCCCCCTTGAAAGCATATAAAAGTATTTAGAATAATTAAAAAGGTTGATTAAGGGGTATGAAACTCACTTGAAAGTTTTGGAGATAGCGAGATGGAAAACCGGGCAGAGTTTCGTCTCGGGAAACGGATTTTCCTCGGGATTCTCGGGAATCTCGGGAGTAAAATCGACCTTCGGGACTTGAGCCAAAAAGACCAGAGCTTCGGGTTTGAACGGACACGGAAAACGAGGCAAAGTTGAGAGAGAGAGAAGAGAAATGAACCCTTTCTTTGGAAACCCTCGCATCCTATTTATAGTAAGGCAGGTCTGCCTCGGTACGCGGGGCGTACGCTCGTACGCAGCGCGTACGCGTACGTCATGCATGACCGAAGCCTCGACTGCCTCGGTTCGGATGGGACGGGTTGCACAGAGTCGACAGAAAAGCTACACTGACAAGCGTCGATCAGACCTGGAGTTCCAGGTCGGGGATATGGTTCTCCTGAAAGTGTCACCTTGGAAATGCGTCATTCGATTCAGGAAGCGGGGCAAGTTGGGCCCGAGATACATTGGTCCGTTCAGGGTTGTAGCCCGGGTGGGCAAGGTGGCATATAGGATGGATCTGCCAGCCGAGCTCAGTCAGATCCACAACACCTTCCATGTCTCCCAACTGCGGAAGTGCCTAGTGGATGATTCAGCAGTTGTGCCATTAGAGGATATCCAGGTTGATGACAGTCTGAATTACATTGAGCGCCCAGTCACAATCCTCTACCGGAAAGTCGAAGGATCTAACGAACAAGAAGGTGGAATTAGTGAAGGTGCAATGGCAGCACCGAAAGGGTTCAGAGTGGACTTGGGAGCCAGTGGAAGAAATGATGGAGCATTACCCCGAGTTGTTTCAGGATCGAGCAGCAGACTTCGAGGACGAAGTCTAAAATAAGTGGGGGAGATTTGTAGCACCTGGTTCCTGGTATGTAAAATTTATCTAAGTGTTTTGCATTTTAGCCTTGGACTCGGCGAGTTGTAGACCTGAGTCGCCGAGTAGAGACAGGATATGGAACACGTTTAAGTTGGCGACTCGGCGAGTCCATATTTTGGACTCGACGAGTCCCCGTTGTCTGATGAAACCCTAAATTTCAGGGGCTTGCACCCTATTTAAACCCTCTTATCCGCCCCCAAGCTCGCCCCCTTCACCCTCAGAGCTCTCTACTTCGTCCAAGCCTTGTTCCTTGTGAGATTGAAGCATTTTTGTGTGTTTTCTTGAAGATTTTGGGAGGAAAGGAGAGTAGATCAAGAAGAGAAGAAGGAGGCCAGGCATCTTGGTGTTACTTCAGTGATTTCCTTGAGGTATAACTCGGTTTCCCTATGTTTTCATGCTTATAGTCCCTTATAGCTCCATGAAAGTCCTTCTTGATCCTTTCCCCAAGCTTGATTGTTTATTAGGGTTTGTAATAAGTTGTTTAGCCTCTAGATCTAGGCATGATTGAGCTCCAGGAGCTTGGATCTACTGCCTTTATGGAGCCATATTGCATGAAAGCCCCAGATCTACTCTTTTAATGCATTTTGAGCCCTAAAACCTTCATTGGTGTCTATTTACACGTAAAGTTGGAAACTTTACGTGTTAATGAAGCCCTAGAAACCCAGATCTATGTATGGCATGAGCTGGATACAAGCAAAATCGAGTGTATAGTATTTGCATGTGATAGGCTCGGCGAGTCGAGTCGCGAGTCCCCGAGTTTCCCCTTTTCGTGGTTGTTAGGTGGAGTAGAGAGTCACGAGGTGTGACTCAGTGGGTCGGAAGCCAGACTCACTCATGAAGGAACTCGGCGAGTCAATGCTCTGACTCGGCGAGTTCAAGGCAATCTTCTTGCCCCAAGAACAGACTCGACGAGTTGTTCATAGAACTCGGCGAGTCTCAGCATAACATGTTCTTCGGATGAAGATGAACTCGATGAGTTGTTCATACAACTCGGCGAGTAGGATGAAGGACTATTGGACCTTGGTTTAGAAGGAAAACTCCTTGAGTCAATGTCTAACTCGACGAGTAGAGACGAGATGATGGTCAAGCGAATGGATAGGGACTCGGCGAGTTGGCAAGCCAACTCGGCGAGTCGGGTCAACTGGAAGTTGACTTTGACTTTGACTCTTGGTTTGGTTAAGGGTAAATGGTCATTTTACCCTGAGGTCATTTAGCAGTATTTGACTGAGTATTTTGTGGGAATTATAGCCGGAGGATTTCCGGGGCAACAGCAGCAGAAGACAGTCAGTTCCCACGCAGATCAGCAGCTACTTTGAGGTGAGTTACCTTCCAGTAGCGGTGGGTCTACGACCACAATGTCGGCCCACCAGTAGGAGTTGTATGTTAGATGATTGTCTTTGTGATATCATCTAGGTTTGATACTACCTGATATGTTATATGTGATAGTGGTAGTAGGAGGGGAATAGTCCCCAAGTTCGGTCGTTAGGACCGAAGGGTAGATCGGACACCCCAGATATGTCTGATTATATGTTATGTTATGATATATGTGACAGTAGCAGTGGGGGGTGAAGTAGTCCCCGAGGATCAGTTGATAGGACCGATGGGTAGTCAGCACCCCAGAATGGCTTGACATGGGTAGTCGGCACCTCAGAACGGCTTGACACGGGTAGTCGGCACCCTAGAATGGCCGTACCGGGTAGGTCGGGCACCCCAGAATTGCCCAGCAGTATGCATGATATGTGATTGTATGGTATGTGGTATGTTGGGGGAACTCACTAAGCTTCGTGCTTACAGTTTTCAGTTTTGGTTTCAGGTACCTCTTCTTCGAAGAGGAAGGAGTCGGCGCGGTAGCGGCACATCACATACACGCTTTGTATTCCGCACTATGAGATCTTCCTGGGGATTTGTACTCTGACATAATTATGTTTTTCTAAATGTTTTTCCAGACATGCAATATCTTTTATGAAACAATGTGATCGGTGAATGTTTAATTCTAATATTTTGCTAAGTATATGTTTTAATAAAATGAAATTTTTGGCTCGTATTTTTGGGAGGTTACATACTGAAATGTGATTGTATCACATTAGAACATGAAGTAAGGTATACTCTATTTTGGAATTTGACTCTAAGAGACCTGAGTTTGAGCGTTGCAACATACGATGAGAGGTCATTAGAATATGGCACATCAGTCCATTGTAATAATAAAAGAACTTATCTTAAGTTCATATCTAGTGAGGATCGAGATTGTGACTTGAAGGTCATAATCTGGAGTCTAACGTGAGATAGGGAGCAAGTGCAAGATCGAGCACCGCCTACAGCAAGGAGTCCAAGAGTTAGATACTCATTCGAAGAAACAAGGAAGTGACGATTAGTACCTAGGATGAAGAGATAACGTTTGGAGTCATTATACTGCCCTGTTTCTTTGATGATTCCGGGACGTAATCATCCTAAGGGGGAGATAATTGTAACGCCCGTAGATTCGGGCTAGTCAATTTAGAGATAATAGGGGTCGAAAATGACTTTTTGGCAAAATATTATTTATAATATATAGTCTTAACCAAGTTGTAGAATATGTCTCAAGGTTTCCGTACATATAAACAACACCGAAATCCGAGTTATAACGAAGAAGTTATGACCCGTCGAAGTTTTACGGCAAAACCGGCACGACACCGGGAAGTAAATAGTAAATTTATGATGGAGCGACTTTTAGCCTTAGAAATCTAAACGAAATTTGTAGTATATGTTAAACCGAGAACATACAAAAAAAAGAACGCCCAAATCTGACTTCGTATGAAGAAGTTATGATTTTTCTAAGATTTGGCATAGCAGTGCACGACCCGAAACTCGATTTTTAGTTCGAGCAGTTTTTGGCTTACGCGACCTAAATGAGAGTTGAAGATCTCATTAACAGGAACTCAACGGTAAAAAGATAGACGAAAACGGATTCCATATGAAGGAGTTACGAATTCTTCGCGGTCATTTAGCAGTCTAAACTCCTCCTACTGTTAAATTTGAGATCGGTCGAGAATTAGCCGACGGAGTCTAAATGAAAGTTGTAGATCTTGTTTTTACCTACGTGTGGATATAAAGAACGTCAAAACCGGAGCTCGTATGCGAGAGTTATGATTTTTCTAAGTTTGAAGGCTGATACGCGATAGGGGTGACGTGGCACCACCAGAATTGGACACGTGGCACCACCAGAAGGCTGCCACATGACCCAACTTGGCGAGTAGGTCCTCCTACTCGGCGAGTCCATCAGGATTTCACACTATAAATAGATGTGTCAGGTTCCATTCATTCTCATACCTTTCCTCTTCCATTTTCTCTCTCTAAACTCTCTCTCTCTCTCTCTCTCTCTCTAACCTCCCTTAAGCCCCCTAAAGTCTAGGTAAACCCCCTAGCACCCGAAGGAAGCCCCGAGGCTCCCGGAGTCCCGAGAAAGAGCCTTTCGGCTCGGAAATGCTGCTCCAACGAAGCCCGGTTTTGCGAAAAACCCGCTGTAAGTGAGCTATGCCTACCCTATCTTTTGTATAGCTTATGTTTTAATATAGTAACGTTATTAGGAAATTATAATGAGTATTTGGGATATTATTATGAGTTATATAAGAGTGTTTCTTAACGCTTATATAATAGTAATAATATCTAGACAATTAATTAGCCGCGGTTAACGTTAGACTAAACTTTAGTGGTAATGAAATAGCCCTGGTATCTATGGATTTAGTGCCTGTTGAGCAAACCTTGGAAACTATAGATTTAGTGCCCGTTGAGTAAACCCTGGCAACGATGGATTTCGTGCCGATTCCTTAGGATGATCCTTAGGAATGAATTAACGAGGAGTAACTGATTCTTAAGGAAAACCATTAAGAGTAAAGAAGAGAATGGGGATGGGTAATTTGGTTAACTGTTTGACGATTAAACATAATAATTATATTATTGTGGGTTGAAAACCCTATGTACTCACCAGGTTTCCCAACCTGACCCACTCAGTTTATTTACATCACAGGTGTTGTTATGAAGTCACATTACACTGAGAGATTAAAGAGATGTAGATCACTAGTGTAAATAAATGTAAGTTCTGTTTATGTTTATGTTTTTGTATTGACGATGACATCCCAAACGTTTTAAAATGAATAAAATACGTTTCTTCGAAAATGTTTTGATAACGTATTTAACATGTTTTTCGGCGAACAAATTCCGCAACATTTTTATGAAAAGAAGTACTCTGATTTTTATAAAGCATAAACAAAATCGGTCTTTTCTGGCCGTGAAAAAAATGGGGATGTCACACCGGGGACCACAATCCTAGGTCTTACAAACAAGTTCTAGGAGTCACCACCTGTTCTTCCATGCAAGTATCACAAAGACAACTAGCATACAAGCCTACCATTACTAACCAATTATTTGCCAAAGTTTAGACTTTGGTCTTGCATACAGATTGCCAAGGTCACCCCTTGGTCTTCCTACAATACACAAACAAAATGGGTCGACATCGGTTCCTTCGACCCAGAGAACAATAAGGAGACTCACCTCGAATGCTGAAGCACACTGGAAAAAATCCCTAGTTGTTGCCCTAACGACTCCTCCGAACTGCCAGATCAAAACAACAACCAATTAGCAATTGGATTCCAATCCATAACAAAAACTTCATACCTTGGATAAAAAGACCATTTTACCCCTAACCTATCCTTGTCCAAAACCATGACCCAAACTACAATCTGAAAATCCAAAAGGCCCACTACTCAGCTAATGGCCCAATTTTCCAAATTGCGCCCAACCCCATACGGGCCTTATCCTAAGCCCATAATTCCCTTAATTACAATTCATATTACCTCAAATACCCATTGGGACAACCTTGTTCAAAGACATAAATCGAAAAGACAAGATCCAAAATCCATATCGACCCAACTCGCCGAGTTCTACATCAACTCATAAACGGGGAAAACCAAAACAACTCGCCAAGTTGACCACCCAACTCGCCAAGTTCACTGGAGACCCAACAACTTAATGCATTAAGCTTGTAACACCCTGATTTCCAATAAATTATTTAAAGACAAGTGCAAATATTTGAATAATTATATAATTAGGAGCAAGGAACCATTTTGGGTTTTAATTAGTTTAAAAATGGTACTTACAAGTTTGTTTTCTTCAAGTGACCATTTAATTAATTGAAGGTATAACAATATAATATTAATTGGTATAAAGGTCCAAGGGGGTATTATGCTATTTTCAAAACTTTATTTGTTGAAGAAACCAAGGATGGGTTAAATCTGTCAAATATCTAAACTTAAGGGGCTATTTCTGCCGATTTTGTAAAACTCGTGTTTCCTTGTTCCCTGCATCGCGACAGTGGGTGGAGGGGGAGACCTTCATCACATTTTTCTTTCTATATGCAGTGTATATCGTATTTAATCGCACAAACCCTAAATTATTGAGTGAGTGTGTGTTTGTGCGGATGGAGAGTGAGGGGAAGAGTGGGAGATCGAGAAAAAGAGAGAGAAAGAGGAGGCGGCTGCCATCATCGGAGTAACTGTTGGGCACCGGATCTGCCTACTGAGGACGTCATAGGAGGGTGAGTAAGGAATGAGTGGTTTTTCTGTCTTTAGGCAATGAGTATGTGACTTGTGAAGGAATTTGAAGGAGATGATAAGAGAAGCCGAGAGATGTATCAGTTTAAGAGAGGGATAATCGGGATTTTTGTGGGATGTCTCCATTGAAATCGAGACTTTGGTTCTCTTTATCCAGTCAAGTGCATAAGATGGGTTAATATCAAGAGCTCCGGTGGAGAGACAAGAAGAAGATAGTCGCTTTTGCCAAGGGAAGAAAGCACCGCCGGAGTTGGGGGTGTCGTCGGAGACCTGTGGTTCGCCAGAAAATCCCTTGATGCACAACTATTGTACGTTGGGGATGAAGTGAGATACCTCTTTGACCTTATTGACCATCTAATTTAAGTGGGCTGCATGTTGGGTTAAGTAATCAATCCTAGTGGGATTTGTTTTAAGTTAAATGAAAGTAGTCCATCGAGATTTTGTGTTGGGCCATTTTTTTTAGTTGTTGGAATTCATTTTTTAGAGAAGTAGATATATTTTGAGTAAATAAATATATTTAGTCACCTAGCTTATGGATTTGGCTTGCGGTCATATTTTATAAATAAAAGGTGAATATAAGTGTATTAGGACGCGTTATTAAGTGATATTAAATTTTGAGCTAAGCAAAGACTAATTGCGTGGTTTTAGGAGTTCAGAGGGCTGGAAATCCATATTAGCCATTTTGGTGCTCCATATGCTATGATTGTTGCTTCAGGTGTGTCTTCTCACTATACTTTACCTAGAGTGGTAGTTATGTGTGACCAGAGGGTCTTATGTGCTTGTTGAGTTATACATGATTGTGTGTTATGTATTGTATGCTATGTTGTTTTTTCTTAGACCAGACCGGAGGGTCCAATGAACTATGAGACCAGAGGGTTCTCAATCAGACCAGACTGGACCAGAGGGCCAACGAGCTACGGGGCTGGAGGATGCCGCTGAGACACATGGGCCGGAGGGTCCTACAGAGTATAGCCTCGAGTGGCGAATTTGTTGTATGAGGTATTTTGGGGAACTCACTAAGCTTCGTGTTTACCGTGTTATGTGATATGTGTTCCATGTTCTTCTCACGATCGCGGGAAGGCGTCGGCTTGATTGTACACACTAGAGGAAGAGTTATGTTTAGAGGGTCCTGAATTATTAATCAAACAGTTATGGAGTTGCAGTTTTTTTTTGTAAATTAAATAAATGAGATTTTTGTGAAATGTGTTAAGAGAATTAAGTGATTTTAAAATGAACAATTTGTTTGAAAATTTATGGTGTTACAAGTTGGTATCAGAGCCTTGGTTTGAGGGATTCAGATGCACCTTTGGGTGTGTTTGGAATCAAACTGAGGAATTGAGAAAAAATTTCAAAAACATATAATTTTTCTAAAATAAGAAAGAGTTGGAGCAGTGTGTACAATCAGCCAGAGCCCGAACGATGATTTCCCAAAATACCCTTACTTTTGTATTATGTGATACTTATGAGATATTATTATGAGATATTATGCATGCTAAGGAGAAGGCAAGGTATTTCATACTTTAGGACTCGAGTGGCCTGATTTGTGATGCCTTATCCTAGGAGTTGCTGCTATCTGTGATTTGCTTTTGAGTATGAGCTGAGTAAGAGTATTTAACAGAGATCACCTAGAGAGGGTTCTTGAGCTGAGAGAAAATCTAGGAGAGACACCTAGATGAGCTTGTGAGAGGAGCCTACTGAGAGAGTAGTCAGATATCCTCGTTGGGTAGAGTTGCTTAAGTTTGGTGATACCTTTTGAGAGTGAGTAGAGCAAGCAGAGTAGTAACCTAGAGCGGTTTTACGTGTTGGTAGAGATTATTTGATGCCCGAATGTTGCTTGCTTCGTGCCTTGTGGAACTCTTGATGATGGGAGGCAGCTACTAAGTGAATATGACGATATTCAGGAGGTAGATGGCTGGTGTCATAAGGAGTTCTTCAGCAACTGATGGTAGAGAAGTGAGAGAACCTAGGAAGAGCCTAAGGAGTGACCTTTTTCAAGTGAGTATGTTGATAAAGGAGAGTATTCGCTGGGGAGCGACCAGGTTTAACGGGATTGGTGATCGAGAAGGTTGAGCAGTTACTTAGGAAATCTAGAACAATCTGAGTGGAAAGTACGGGTAGATGTGACAGGTAGTATGAGCCCGTACTACTGAAAGCAGAGGACCCGTACACGAAACAGGGAGAATTCCAAAGGTTCTAAGTAACAAATTGAGAGGTGATAACATGGTTCGAGTACCATGATTCATAACAGATTGAGAGGTGATAACATGGTTCGAGTAGCATGACTTGTAGCAGATTGGGAGGTGATCACATGGTTCGAGTACCATGATTCGTGGCGGTTGTTGCTTCAGATTTTACCAGTTATCCCGTTGTGATTGATTAGACTGAGAGTAGATATGATAGAGTGTGGGGCCTAAGGGCCATGTCGAACGAGTTTCAATGGAGCATACCTTGAGAAGGAAATCGAGTTAATTTCCAGGAGATTTCTGGTGAGATGCCAGTAGGAGTCGCAAGACTCAGGGATGAGTAGAGATGATGCTTATTGGAGGATCGCGGTCTGAGTTGAGCAATCAAATGATAGATGAGAGGTCACCTTTAGTGACAAGAGTTGCGTTGTCCCCGTTTTATGGGAGAAGCAAAGGAGATAACGAGCTTCTGGGTTCAGATTTTGGAGGTAAACCCCGTGGGGTAGCATAGGGTTGCAACCTTTTCGCCAGAGTATTTGGGTAGCATGTTGTTGCGAGGTATTTTCATACCATGAGAGAGTCATTAGTAGGAATAAGATGGAAGAGAACAAAGAGGTGCCTTATTGAGGGAGGCATACTTTTAGCAGCAGTTCCAGGTGATCGAGAGGAGCATATCAGGGCGGTGGCCCTCCTCGTCTACGTTTTGCATCGACTATGAGAGTGAGGTCTCTTGCTTGTATGATGATTTCCACAATCGAGGAATCTGAGACGAGGTGTGTGATAGTGCGTTATTTCTGGACCGAGAGTAAGGACCAATCCGGAACAGGTTGGATATCCAGCGATATATCGGTCTGAGGTTTCGAGATGACTAGAGGCAGTCATGTTGGGAAGATTCTGAGATTTTGTCTGAGTTGTGGGGTATTTGGAGTTACTTTGTTTCCATTGGGAAGATCATTTAGTGATTGTATGGTACGTTCCAAGAGTCAGGTGTGATATATCTGGTGAAACAGTCTATGGAAGTAGATTATTGGCATGCCAATTGGTGATGGTTCGAACCCTGAGTGGGGGAGACCTGGGTATTCTCTTAAGAGGATCAGTGATCCATTCAGGTGCGGTTAGAGAACTGGTTATAGAGATCTGTGATGCAGACATTTGAGACCAGGGTTATTGGTGGATAAGGCGAGATGATGTATGTGTGTGTGTTTAAGAAAGGATGAGTAAATCCACGGCAGGTGGCCGTTGTTCAGAGAATTTTTTGTGATCATGGGTTTTTTTTCGGGTTTGCAAATGTTGAGTTCAAGGCAGTTGGGCCGCTGAGTTCAGGGTGCAATAGCCGAGATTTGCAGGTATAAGTATAGATTGTGAGCTATACTGCAGAAGGAGCAACAGTTGAATTGTCAACCAATTTCAAAGTCGGTATGAGTAGTTCGTATGGGCAGTGATCAGTAGTGGGTGGAGCTTCGGATTTTCGTCAATGTGTATCCAGTCGTTGACGATTCCTCCATGTTACAATTTGGGAAATGGAAGTATTTCGAGGTTTTGAGTTACGTAAGTGGAAGATATGTGGTTAAGGAAAGACAACGTGAGACACCGTGATGGTGTACCGAGGTACTCGAGTATGATGTCCTAATTTTTGGTCATGTTGGGACTCGAGTTGTGAGATGGCGAGTGGAGTACCGAGTGATTTTGTTCAAGTGGGGACCCATCAATTAATTGTCTCCGGAGTGAGACTGTCTAAGGGTGTGTCTGTGCTAAGACTAGTGCCTTGCCTGCGAGAACTTACATCAGGAGCGGTGGTGCATAAGATGGGTGGGTGTATGCACCTATCCATGTTGAGCTGCGGAGCATGAGTTGGTGAACTCAATATAATGATGACTGAATGATAAGGTTATGGGTGATAAGAGAGCAAGTGGATCCGGGTGGGAGTAATCGCCTGGGATTATCAGAAGGAACCATGGAGTGAGCCCATGGTGAGTCAATGAGTGGGAGAGTGTTGTAAGACTACGGGGAGTCATAGCATCCATGAGTCAGCGAGAGAGTGATGTGCTGCTGCAGGGAGCCGTAGTACTCACTAGTCAGCGAGAGAGTGTCGTGGTACTGCGAGGAGTCATGGTATTCACCGGTTAGCGAGAGGGTGTTGTGATACTTCGGGGAGTCGTAGTACTCACTTGTCAGCGAGAGAGTGTCGTGGTACTGCGGGAGCCGGAGTATTCATTGGTTAGCAAGAGAGTGTTGTGATATTGCGGGGAGCCGTAGCATTCACGAGTCAGTGAGGAGGGATTATCGTAATCAGAAGGAATTAAAGAGATGCAGTGTGCATAAATTCGCAGATCACGGGTCGTGAGTTGAGTATTAGATTGGAGATGAGTGGTTCCAATTTTGTTGTCAAGCCAGACTCTCGAGCTTGAATTTGGCTCTAGTTGTGTATTGGGCAGGCGGGATGAGATTTCGGATTTTCAGATGGAATTCATTTTGAGTGGTAATGGTTTCCATCTGATGTTTTTAGACCTGAGTGGGTCGGTTTGTTGGTCTGGGAAGAACCACGAGACGCATGAAACTAGTAAGTGGTATACGACAGAGGTCGGTAGTGACATGTGACTTCAGATTGGTTGTAGTATTCGCTTAGGGTAAAGCAAACTTCATGATTGTGTGCGCCATACGATTAGTTGGGATAACTCGATTAGATTGCATGACTGTGAAGTTATATTGTCGAACGTGCTCGGGTAGCATTGGTAGTCCAACTATTGGGTCGAGAGTCGATCATGTATTGAGATTTGGTATTCAACATTGGAAGGTAGCTGGAGTTATGTTTTTGGAGACCAGTGGATAGCTTTGGATGGGCATGGTCATCCAGTTCAGGTCGGAGCTCAATTGTCATGGGTTCGGTAGTGGAATGGTTCTGTTGGACGGGAGGTCAAGCCTAGTGTAAAGTTTCAGGATCCATGTGGATCGAAAAGTTGTCATTTAGTGTTGAGGGGCAGAGTATTCAGGTTCATGCTTCGGATGGGTTCTGATAGTAGTATCTATGTTTAGCCTTCAGGTGCGAGAAGACCCCTCCGTTTCGTTTGGGTTTTGAGTCAGAATCGACTAATATGACGGGCATCAGTGCCCAATAGCTGATTATTGCCAATGACGCGTTTCCATCAATCGCATCAAGATAATCATGGTTGGAAGTGTTTTTATTGGTATAGTATTCAATGAGGGTTTGACATGGTGATGTTTTACCTAGGAAGTCTATCGGGGAGTCAGACCAAAAAAGATTTCAAGTTGGAGGGGCAGAATTCAGAGTGGGCGGTTGTTGGAGTCAGGCAACTTCTCCAGTCTTTATTGGAATTCCAAGGGTTTAGTCAGGATCGTCTGGTTTGACAAAGGAGATAGTAAGGAATGATTTTAGGAGGTGGTTGAAGGAGACATAGGGATGATGCCGTTGTTGGTTTTAGAGATTATAACCGAGTTTAATTTCGAGGGCGAAACCCAAACTAAGTGGGGGAGAGTTGTAACACCCTGATTTCCAATAAATTATTTAAAGACAAGTGCAAATATTTGAATAATTATATAATTAGGAGCAAGGAACCATTTGGGTTTTAATTAGTTTAAAAATGGTACTTTCAAGATTGTTTTCTTCAAGTGACCATTTAATTAATTGAAGGTATAATAATATAATATTAATTGGTATAAAGGTCCAAGGGGGTATTATGCTATTTTCAAAACTTTATTTGTTGAAGAAACCAAGGATGGGTTAAATTTGTCAAATATCTAAACTTAAGGGGCTATTTTTGCCAATTTTGTAAAACTCGTGTTTCCTTGTTCCCTGCATCGCGACAGCGGGTGGAGGGGGAGACCTTCATCGCATTTTTCTTTGTATATGCAGTGTATATCGTATTTAATCGCACAAACCCTAAATTATTGAGTGAGTGTGTGTTTGTGCGGCTGGAGAGTGAGGGGAAGAGTGGGAGATCGAGAAAAAGAGAGAGAAAGAGGAGGCGGCTGCCATCATCGGAGTAACTGTTGGGCACCGGGTCTGCCTACTGAGGACGTCATAGGAGGGTGAGTAAGGAATGAGTGGTTGTTCTGCCTTTAGGCAATGAGTATGTGACTTGCGATGAAATTTGAAGGAGATGAAAAGAGAAGCCGAGAGATGTATCAGTTTAAGAGAGGGATAATCGGGATTTCTGTGGGATGTCTCCATTGAAATCGAGACTTTGGTTCTCTTTATCCAGCCAAGTGCATAAGATGGGTTAATATCAGGAGCTCCGGTGGAGAGACAAGAAGAAGATAGTCGCTTTTGCCAAGGGAAGAAAGAACCGCCAGAGTTGTGGGTGTCGCTGGAGACCTATGGTTCGCCAGAAAATCCCTTGATGCATAGCTATTGTACGTTGGGGATGAAGTGAGGTACCTCTTTGACCTTATTGACCATCTAATTTAAGTGGGCTGCATGTTGGGTTAAGTAATCAATCCTAGTGGGATTTGTTTTAAGTTAAATGAAAGTAGTCCATCGAGATTTTGTGTTGGGCCATTTTTTTAGTTGTTGGAATTCATTTTTTAGAGAAGTAGATATATTTTGAGTAAATAAATATATTTAGTCACCTAGCTTATGGATTTGGCTTGCGGTCATATTTTATAAATAAAAGGTGAATATAAGTGTATTAGGACGCGTTATTAAGTGATATCAAATTTTGAGCTAAGCAAAGACTAATTGCGTGGTTTTAGGAGTTCAGAGGGCTAGAAATCCATATTAGCCATTTTGGTGGTCCATATGCTATGATTGCTGCTTCAGGTGAGTCTTCTCACTATACTTTACCTAGAGTGGTAGTTATGTGTGACCAGAGGGTCTTATGTGCTTGTTGAGTTATACATGATTGTGTGTTATGTATTGTATGCTATGTTGTTTTTCTTAGACCGGACCGGAGGGTCCAACAAACTATGAGACCAGAGGGTTCTCAATCAGACCGGACCCGAAGGTCCAACGAGCTAGACCGGACCAGAGGGTCCAACGAGCTACAGGATTGGAGGGTCCCGCTGAGACACGTGGATCGGAGGGTCCTACAGAGTATAGCCTCGAGTGGCGAATTAGTTGTATGTGGTATTTTGGGAAACTCACTAAGCTTCGTGTTTACTGTGTTATGTGATATGTGTTCCAGGTTCTTCTCAGGATCGCGGGACGGCGTCGGCTTGATTGTACACACCAGAGGGAGAGTTTTGTTTCGAGGGTCCTGAATTATTAATCAAACAATTATGGAGTTGCGTTTTTTTTTGTAAATTGAATAAATGAGATTTTTGTGAAATGTGTTATGAGAATTAAGTGATTTTAAAATGAACAATTTGTTTGAAAATTTACGGTGTTACAGCCTTCATCGAACCAAGAGCTCCAAAGCTCAACTCTTAACCAAAATGTGATCTAGAAGGGTAAAGTTTCCAACTTTACCTCTAAGAATCACCTAAATGGGTCCAAACCCGAACCCTAGACTTGAAAGAGTGAGGGCTTAACCACTAAGCACTTAATCATCAAGGACAATACTCTAAAATGCAGATCTGACCTCGTAAGGCTAGATGGCAACATAAAGTTTCCATATTTACGCTTAAGCATGACTAGAAGGAGCTCAAAAGCTCAAAAAGGGCTAAATGAAAGACTTAATGAATGCATGAAGCCCTTAAAGCCATAAAGTTGGCACCTTTATGCCAAAAGAGCTCATTAAGATCATAGATCTGAAAGAATAAACACTTGGGACTTCTACTTCCCCAACAACCACTCATCCATGGATAAAAGCATACAATCTAACCCAAGCAGAGATCTAAGCAAATATTAATCAAGGTTAGAACTTTATACCCGAAATATGTTGGAAATGGAGCAGAGAATCAAGATATGAAAGCTCCCACTTGAAACCACCATCTTAAACCAAGCTTCTCTTCCTTCAATGAGCTTCAAACACACTAAAACACACCCACAACGAGCTCAAAACACTTAAGGAGGCTCTAGGGTTTCGAGATTAGGGTTAGGGGATATGGAGGCTGGGAATGAGGACAACACCTAGGACTTAAGGTGTTTAAATAGGGTGCAAAACCCTAAAATTAGGGTTTCTCAAACAGCGTCCTACTTGTCGAGTTCCCTTCACCAACTCACCAAGTTGGCTCATAAAAACGTGCGACCCAAAGGCCTCCAACATGTCGAGTTTCCCACCATCAACTCTACGAGTTGGTCCTTATAATAGGGGATTTATTTTACAATTAACCTTCTAGATTCCGGGTGTTACACCCAGGTACGACCCAAATAGCCAAGAGAACCATCTAGGTTCGTACCTTCACAAATAAGGGATGTATCCTTGCATCAGAGGATTAGTTAGATAAGGAATGCAATAGGTGGTGTAGTTTTCCATAGAAAACATCAAGTACTCAATACATATACCAAACTAGAGAGTTTGGCTAAAACCACAGAAAGGATTTAGTTATCATGTGCCAAGGAATTACAACAGTAGAATCAATGTCAAAGGAAATAATGTTTCTACCATATGACCACTTCGAGTTGTCGTCTGATATACGTGTAGGTAAAATAAGAGATGCCTAGAAGGGGAACATTCGATATGGACTAGTTCCATTAAGAGTGAGGGTAATACTTTCTAGGAATTGCAGATGTATTAGTAGTATACATGATGGGATTGTCGACAGATCAAGTTGGTGATTCAGGCTCAACCAAACAATCTAGATGTTATCAATATCAGTTGAGATTAACTAAGAGTCCCTATAATAAATTGGAAAGAGTTCAATTTTATGAGTGAATCCTTGTTAAAACTCGCAGGAGCAATAATAGTTACTAAAGATTCAACGATGGAGACGCCTCGTCAGATGAGATGTTTCATAGTAATATCAATAAAATTTTGACCTACAAAGAAAGGACTTAAGGATTTCCTCTGGGTGTTAGAGTTGCGGTAAGACAATAGAATATTGTTAGACATCTGCTTAAACTTTTCAAGTTTTCTTGGATGCAGGAGTTCGGATGGTGATAGAGAACACAAAAGGGTTATAAGCAACTAGTGTAAAATTTCAAGATAAGTTCGTCCAGGTAAGGGTTACATTAGGTAAATTGACAAGTGAGTACCATAAGGGTTACACGCGATCTAGAGGAGATAGTCTGAGAACTATTAATCTAGCTTTATTGTATGTTTCTCATTTGATTAACTGATCTAGAGTAGGAACTAGTGTTCGACTGTTTATATGTTTCTTGACTATGTGCGACTATGTCTAGTAATGTGTCAGTACCATTTTAGGCTTCAAGGTAGACTACATGTGTCACACCCCGTAACCCAGGGCGGAAACGTTCCGGGGCGGAGGTGACTTCATGTTGAATATCATAACCAATGTACATAGTAAGCAAAGTAAACAACCATTACATTACATATGAAAATTTACATTCGTTTGAAAACCAAGTGTTACAAGTGTTATACATATCTATATATAAACAAAAGATAAGATGTGTCTTCAACGTACTCCGTCTTCACCAAAAGGATTTGCCAAGTACCTGTCTAATGCGGACCTGAGAATACAAGCAGTTTGAAAATCAGCATAACGCTGGTGAGTTCATAAGCGGTTTTGTTTTTCTGAAAATGTACAAGTTTCCTTTCGGGTTCTGAAAAAGTTATGTATCCAAGAAAATCCCATATTTTCTTATATGTAAAGTTTAGTTATCTGTTTTGTTACACGATTCTGGTTATGAACAACTGTTATCCCAGGAAAATCCCATATTTTCCTAAAAGTTGGTTACCAATCCGAACTGTAATGTAAAAGATGTACACTGAAAACCTGGTTATCCTTGTGAAGTGTATTAGTTTTAACACGTATATAAAACTAATAAGTACAAAGTAAACAAGTTACTAAATCCATTATTACTAACAAGTAAATCTCTGTTATCCAAATTGTGAGTTCCATAACCATACGATAGACTAGATATGGCGATAAGTAGTCCAAACCACTTTATGACTTTCGTCACCCTTGAACCTTTTGGTTCGGCTGTAGCTAGCAGCCAGGTGCGGGGTAGTCAGCCCCGTATAGATCTATACACTCAATTCATGCTCCCAATCTAAGAGATTCTGGTTACGGGTGCGGTCCTCCACTCGCGTATCTCTGTGGAGTGTTCTCCAAGGATGTGTGTTCAATTTATAGGAATAACAAATTTACTAGTAATAATACAGAAAGATATTGTTACAAACAATGATCCTCCACTCGCGTATCTCTGTGGAATGTTACCGAGGACAAAACAATGTACTAAGTTTCATGTTCAAAGTTCAAGTGTTATGCTTTTAACTGTTATAATGTGGGAAAAACCATTTGTGAAAATATAAAATACAACATTTTATAATGTTTTTCACAAATAATACGATGATGTGTTCTGCAAGTTCAAACGGTTATCTGTTATGATTGTCAACGTTAAAAGCATATGAAATATGAAACACAACACATGTAAAACAAGTTTTTGAGTACAAATACTCCTTGTACTTTGCTTGTATTCCCCCTGAAAACAGTGAAAAACATTGAAAAAGGGTAGGGGTATGAACTCACCAGACGAGAAAACATGACAGTTTGGATGTAAGTGTCGGTTCGGGGCTTGATAACGCGCGAGGTTCCTATGTAATATGATATGATATACAAATGTATCTAATTAGACTTTAAATCAATAATTAGATATGATTATACACTCCAATACAAGAAAACACTTCAAATCAAGTGTTTGGAGTGACCCGGGTGACATCTACGGACGTATAAGGCTCGGATAATGTGTTTACTCTTCAAGAGTAAACTCCTCATGGAGTTTTCGGCCCTAAGACCACCTCTACATGATTTCATGTAAGTGAACTCATGGATGAAGGATTTTAAGTTGCTAAATGGTCAAATAACACTTGGGGAAGGTGGATATGATTTAATCTAAAGCATAGGAATGAGTTAAACTACCAAAGGTATTACCAAATGGAGTTACGACTGTAAACTAGGAGTTTACGGCCGTAAGCTCCTATGTGACGATTTCTTTCATGAATTTGTGGCCCTAGATCAATCACATGTGATTCGAACCAATTTTACAAGCCTTAGAATGAATTTAGGGCATCATTTGACTTGTGTTTGTGAGTTTACGGCCCAGGAACCCATTTTTGGGGGTTTTATGGCCGTGAACTCCAACAAGGAAGGTTTTCATCATGTTTAAGTCCCCTAAATCGATTGTGGTTGGTTCTAGACTTTAATCCAAGGCTATTGGTGTGTTTAAGTGGCATTTAAACACTTGAAAATGAGTTTACTCCCCATGATAGTGAGTTTATGGCCCAAGCATGTTCTTGGGCAGTAAACTCATGTTTACTCCCCAAAAGTTAAGTTCCAGGTGTTCTAAGTCCGATCCAATTAGCCATTAAGCCATATCTATGCTCCAAAGGTGGTTTGGAAGGGTTTTAAGGCTCAAAAACCCCCTTTATGTGTGTTCACGGCCCAAGAGTGTTCCAGGGCCGTAAACACATGAACATGGTCCTTTTCCATAGATTAAACACGAATTTCAAGGCTAAGGATGTTAATCTATGAGTTAGGGGAGTTACCTTGATGAATTGGAGCCTTAATTTGATGATTTTGGACCTAAATCTTGGGTTTGAGGAGAGAGGTTACAGAGAGAGAGTAGTGAGAGAGTGAAAAAGCTTCAAAATGAAGTCTTTTGGGTTTTAAATAGGTTCTAAGTTCGGGACACGGTGGAATTCTACCCGATACCGACGTTAGACGTGACTTTTGGTCGCACCCGATCAAGTTGCCGTAACCCGATATGGTCGATTCTAAAAATTTTCCGATTACAAGAATGGGGTGTTAATGTGAGTTCTAAACGCGTTAGGGCACCCATTAAGTCATAATATCAATCTCAAATTAATGACTTAATTTAATAACATAAACGGAAACGAAATTGAAAACGACGAATGTATTAACGGAAAGGGTTACAAATGATGGAATGAACTTCGGGTTGTCACATTATCCCCCCGTTAGAGGGAATTTCGTACCGAAATTCAGAATTAAGATACAAATCATGGATCCGGAAAGAGATGCAGATACTTTTGTTTCATCGAGTCTTCACGCTCCCAAGTGAATTCCGGTCCCCGCTTGGCATTCCCGCGAACCTTCACTATCAGGATGCGGCTTTGCTTTGTACGTTTGATCTCTCGATCCATGATTTCGATCGGTTCCTCCACGAAGTTCAAGTTTTCGTTGATCTCGATCTCGTCCAGAGGGATCACGAGGGTTTCAACGGATAAGCACTTCTTAAGATTCGAGACGTGGAAGACGGGATGGATGTTGCTAAGCTCATGGGGTAATCGAAGTTTATAGGCTACAGGACCGATCCTGGCGAGGATCTCGAAGGGTCCAATGTACCTCGGATTAAGTTTCCCACGTTTTCTGAAACGTACCATGCCTTTCTAGGGCGAGACCGTCAACAGGACACGATCTCCAACCTGGAACTCCAAAGGTTTCCGTCGGTTATCAGCGTAACTCTTTCGGCAATCTCGTGAAGCTTTCAATTGTTCCCGGATTTGGATGATCTTTTCGGTAGTTTCGCGAATGATTTCAGGACCAGTGAGAGCACTGTCGGGGACTTGACTCTTAGCTAGCTGTGTGTCCCCTACCTCGGCCCATCATAGAGGGGATCTACACTTACGACCGTAGAGGGATTCAAACGGGGCAGCCTTGATGCTGGTGTGGTAATTGTTGTTGTACGAGAACTCGATCAAAGGCAAATGTGTGTCCCACGACTTTTCGAAATCGATGACACATGCTCTAAGCCTGTCTTCCATGGTTTGGATAGTTCTCTCACTCTGTCCATCGGTATGAGGATGATAAGTCGTACTCATGTCTAGTTTGGTTCCAAGAGCCTTCTGGAGAGACTGCCAAAATCTGGAGGTGACCTGCTATCTCGATCAGAGATAATGGACGCAGGTACACCGTGCAGTCGGACCACCTCTTGGATGTAGATTCGTGTGAGTCTTTCCATCTTGAATGATTCTTTGATCGGAATGAAGTGAGCGGATTTTGTCAAACGATCGACAATTACCCAAATGGTATCGTACCCACTCGGACATTTGGGTAACTTGGTGATGAAATCCATGGTAATCATCTCCCATTTCCACTCGGGTATCTCGGGCTGCTGGAGCAGACCCGAGGGTTTCTGGTACTCAACTTTCACTTTGGCGCAAGTCAAGCACTTACCCACGAATGTAGCGATCTCGGCTTTCATGTTTGGCCACCAGTATTGTTTCTTGAGATCCAGGTACATCTTGTCCAAACCTGGGTGAACAGAGTATCTGGTTGTGTGTGCTTCCTCCATGACAATCTCCCTGAATCCTCCGGACTTTGGAATCCAGATTCGGTCCATGAAACACTAGACTCTATCACCTCTGATCTCAAGTTTCTTATCCATTCCTCTCAAGGCTTCGATCGACAAGTTCTCAGGTTTGAGGGCTTCTAACTGGGCTTCTCGGATTTGCATGGATAAATGGGAATGGATAGTCATCGTCAGCGTCTTCACCTTTCGGCTTGAACTTTCCTTCCGGCTAAGGGCATCTGCCACCACATTAGCCTTGTCGGGATGGTAGCGGATCTCGCACTCATAGTCACTGAGTAGTTCTACCCATCGCCGTTGCCTCATGTTTAAGTCATTCTGATCAAATATGTGTTGCAGGCTCTTATGGTCAGTGAAGATCGTACACTTGGTCCCGTAGAGATAATGTCTCCAAATCTTCAGTGCAAAGACTACAGCACCTAACTCCAGGTCATGGGTGGTATAGTTGACTTCGTGTGACTTTAGCTGTCTCAAGGCATAAGCAATTACTTTTCCTCTTTGCATAAGCACACAGCCTAAGCCCTGATTAGACGCATCACAATAGACAACGAAGTCCTCTGTCCCTTCGGGTAGGGACAGAACAGGCGCGCTGCACAACGCTTGCTTTAACGTCTAAAACGTTGTTTCTTGCTTTTCACTCCAACAAAAGGGTACACCTTTCTGTGTCAGAGTGGTTAGAGGTTTGGCGATTCTAGAAATTTTTTGGATGAATCTCCGATAATAACCGGCGAGACCCAAGAATTGACGGATTTCTATGGGTGTCTTCGGTGCCGACCAATTTCCTATCGCTTTGATCTTAGACGGATCCACGTGAATACCCTCCTCGCTTACCACGTGACCAAGGAAAGTTACCTTCCGAATCCAGAATTCACACTTTGAAAATTTCGCGTACAACTTCTCGGATCTAAGGGTTTCCAACACTAACCTCAAGTGCTGTTTGTGGTCTTCTTCGCTTTTGGAGTAAAAAAGTATGTCATCAATGAACACAATGACGAACTTGTCCAGAAAAGGATGACACACCCGGTTCATCAGGTCGATGAACACTGTCGGTGCGTTGGTTAGACCGAAGGGCATCACTACGAACTCGTAGTGTCCATACCGAGTCCTGAAAGCTGTTTTGTAAACATCACTCTCATGAACTCGTAGATGATGGTACCCTGACCGAAGGTCTATCTTTGAGAAGTAGTTGGCTCCCTGGAGTTGATCGAAGAGGTCATCTATTCGCGGAAGAGGATATCGATTTTTGACGATCAACTTGTTCAGCTCACGGTAATCGATACACATTCGGAAGGATCCATCTTTCTTCTTAACAAACAATACTGGAGCTCCCCAGGGTGAAGAACTCAATCTGATGAACCCTTTACTGAGCAATTCATTGAGCTAACTGGATAACTCCTGCATTTCTGCTGGAGCTACGCGATACGGGGATTTGGCTACGGGGGTAGCTCCAGGAATTAGGTCAATGCGAAATTCGACCTGACGTTCGGGAGGAATTCATGGGAGCTCTTCAGGAAAGACATCAGGAAAGTTATAGACTTCGGGGATGCTCGCGAGGTCTTTAACTTCCTGTTTCTCGTTGATTACATGGGCTAGGAATGCTTGGCATTCCTTTCGCAAGAGTTTCTGAACTTTGATGCAGGAAATGATGCGAAGATTGGAGCTGAGTTTATCGCCATAGATCATGAGAGTCTGACCCGCAGGAAGGTTGAGATGGATTGCCTTTTCGAAACAAAGGATATCAGCATGATTGGGACTCAACCAATCCATGCCAACGATAACATCAAAGCTCTTTATGGAAACTGGCATAAGATCGATGGGAAATGAATGATCGTTCAAGGTAAGGGTACAACCTATGAACACATCGCTAGCGCTTTCTTTCTCACCGTTTGCCATCTCGACGGTGAACGTTCCGGTTAATGGTTGGGGATTATGTTTAAGAAGGCATTTGAATGAATGGCTAACAAAACTACATTCAACACCAGAATCGAAAAGGATACTAGCATAAGAGTTATCGAGAAGGAACGTACCCGATACAACAGTGGGATTGGCGACTGCCTCCTCCCGTCCCATAGCTAGGACTCTTCCAGTGTTATCAGTTGTCGCCTTCTTGGGGCAGTTTCTCTTGAAATGCCCGACTTATCCACAATTATAGCAGGCTTGACCAACACCTGCTCCAAAAGATTGATTGGCTGATTGGGCTGGTGCTTTGCTGTATCGGATCGTGTGCCCCTTTTTACCACAGTTGGTGCATGACAGATCACGACAGGGGCCGGGGTTGTGGTGGTATTTACACTTTTCACACTGGGGAAGGTTACCAGCATACCTACTAGTAGGTATTTCAGCTGTGGATCCCATAACAGAAGCAGCAACAACTGGGGTAGTAGCAGCATGGACTGCTACAGTCTGCTGTTTCTTTGAAGACCCTTGAGAAGATTGACCCTTCTTCTTCTTCTTCCAAAACTTCCTTTTCTCACCACTCCTCTTGGTCGGTTCAGGAGTGGTAGTTGTTTTCTCAACATCATCGTTGTGGTCAATCAGGGTTTCGGCTAAACTTTTGGCGCTGTCATATGTATCCGGTTTCGCAGCTAAAACATATCCTTTGGTCGGTTGGGTCAGCCCCCAAATAAATCTCTCTATCTTCTTACTCTCCGGGGTAACCAATCCCGGACAAAGTAGCGCCAAGTCATCAAATCTCGAAGTGTATGCGGCAATATCGAAACCCTTCATCTTCAGGTTCCAGAGCTCGTGCTCTAACTTCTGTATTTCGCCCCTAGGGCAATACTCAGCAAGAAGAAGTTCTTTCATGGCTTCCCAACCCATAGCATTGGCTACAGGTAGGGTCATGGATTTGACTCGGCCATTCCACCAAGTCAGGGCTTTATCGATAAAGGTACAGGCGGCAAACTTCACTTTATCGGATTCCGAACAGGCACAGATTTCAAAGATAGATTCAATTTTCTCGAACCATCGGAAAAGGGAAATGACACCTCCAGTGCCATCGAAGGACGTAGGTTTTGCGTTCATGAAATCTTTATAGGAACCCCCCTTTCGGTGTCCCTGACTGCCTTCTTGGTTTTGAGTTTGAGTACCACCTCCCGAACCACCGGTGTTCATTTGGGACATAGCAGCTGCCACCGCAGCAGTAACAGCTACCTGAAACACCACAGGGTCAAATTCAGGAGGAGGTGGTGGCGGAGGGTTGTTGGTCTTTGAGCTGGGTCTCTTTCTTGGAGGCATCTTGATCTAATAAGATCAGGAAAGAGAGGATGGTAAGTCCTCTGAATTGAATCAAGAGATATCACAGATATATTCCGAATAAGCGATAAAGCAGGAAAGAGTTATCAAAGCAGATAAATTATCGCTAAAGGAATGATCAAGAAACAACGCTTGAATGAGGATTTCTACAAAGAATTGACTCGATAAACACTCCCATAGTATTTCATTATTCACTACGACACTGGCTCGATGTTTGTGGTATTTAGGTAAGTTTTAGGCATGCTGAACACCACAGTCACTCCCAAGCACATGCTGGGCGTGTCTCGAATGAATATAGTTGGCCAGGCTATATTGATCCTAGACACGACTACATACTGCCCAGGTTTAACCACAGCGTACAACACCCATTTACTTATGTTTTGTTCTACTTGTAGTTACGGATCTCGACATTAAGGTATACTTGTATACTTTTGAAAATACATATACTTTGAAGTATACTTTTAGTTCAGAGCACTTAGGCCCCTTAGTGTTTATAGTCTTATACCATGTAAGGTTTGGCATACTTAGTTCACTATAAACAAGGGCTCTGATACCAATCTGTCACACCCCGAAACCCAGGGCGGAAACGTTCCGGGGCGGAGGTGACTTCATGTTGAATATCATAACCAATGTACATAGTAAGCAAAGTAAACAACCATTACATTACATATGAAAATTTACATTCGTTTGAAAACCAAGTGTTACAAGTTTTATACATATGTATATATAAACAAAATATAAGACGTGTCTTCAACGTACTCCGTCTTCGCCAAAAGGATTTGCCAAGTACCTGTCTAATGCGGACCTAAGAATACAAGCAGTTTGAAAATCAGCATAACGCTGGTGAGTTCATAAACGGTTTTGTTTTTCTGAAAATGTACAAGTTTCCTTTCGGTTTCTGAAAAAACTTATGTATCCAAGAAAATCCCATATTTTCTTATATGTAAAGTTTAGTTATCTGTTTTGTTACACGATTCTGGTTATGAACAACTGTTATCCCAGGAAAATCCCATATTTTCCTAAAAGTTGGTTACCAATCCGAACTGTAATGTAAAAGATGTACACTGAAAACCTGGTTATCCTTGTGAAGTGTATTAGTTTTAACACGTATATAAAACTAATAAGTACAAAGTAAACAAGTTACTAAATCCGTCCTTCAGATAAGGGATCGTATAATCCTCTGTTCTAGATATCATGCTAACAATACTTATTGTCTAGCATTCTATTTCTTGATTTCTGATTTGTTCGACATAGAACTCAGTTGAACACATCAACTTTATCCTGACCGGGCCCGGCACATAAGTCAAACCAAATCATCAAGTGGCCGAGATATCGCTTTTATCCTCATAGAATAAAAGGAACAGAAAACGTTGACTAATATGCCTTTATCATTTACTAGTTAAACCACACACAATAATACGTTTTATAACATCAAGTTACTGATGCGTTTTCGCATTATCAATGTATAATCAACTAGTAAACAATAACCATATCTCTAGGTTTAAAGATTATATGATATTATCATCTTGCGATCACTTGTGATAACATTCATGAAGTAATACCAGCAAGTGTGGGTCTATTTCAATGCTCAATACAAATTTCATAAGCACTCATAAACTTTGCAGCAAACCTTTGCTATGTCTAAAACTTTTCAGACAATCTACAAACAAATTTATGACAATCTTCCTTCATATCTACTTCCAACATATGATCGATTATGAACTGTTCGAATAATCTTATTATTCAGGAAGTCAAAACATGCAAAATCGACACAATAGATAAATAATCAACACAAGATAGAAACTTTCTTATAAATAACACACCTTTATTTAATCATCATTTGTTGAATATGACATTATCTATTACAAGTTTCCTACCTATCTAATCTAAACTAATATCGTCCTTCAGCCCTACGCTCCTAGCGTGCTGCAAATGCTTGACCCTACTCAGTCCCTTTGTAAGGGGATCTGCTGGGTTATCTTCTGACGATACCCTCTTCACAACGAGGAGTCCCTCTTCTACCCGATGTCTAATAAAGTGGTATTTCCTGTCGATATGTCGAGATCTGCCATGATCCCTTGGTTCCTTGGTTAAGGCAACCGCTCCTTCATTATCACAGAAAATTTCCACGGGCTCTTTTATGGATGGCACAACTCCAAGGTCTCCAATGAAGTTCTTCAACCATATAGCCTCCTTTGACGCTTCGCTCGCCGCAATATACTCTGCTTCGCACGTTGAATCAGCTACGGTCTCTTGCTTGGAACTTTTCCAAGTCACTGCTCCTCCATTTAGGGTAAAGACCCAGCCTGACTGCGATCGGAAGTTATCCCGATCCGTCTGAAAACTAGCATCACTGTACCCTCGTACCCTTAAGTCATCACTCCCACCGAGGACTAGAAACCATCCCTTGGTCCTCCGAAGGTACTTAAGAATATTCTTAACCGCAATCCAATGTGCCCTACCAGGATTCCCTTGATATCTGCTGACCATGCTTAAAGCGAAGGCCACATCAGGGCGAGTACAAGTCATAGCGTACATGATAGAGCCTACTACGGAAGCATAAGGTACTCGGCTCATATCAGCTATCTCTGTCTCTGTACTCGGGCTCTGAGTCTTACTCAGCTTGGTATTGCTTTGGATTGGCAACTCCCCTTTCTTGGAATTTTCCATACTAAAACGCTTTAGTACCTTTTCCAAGTATGTATCCTGACTGAGTCCTATCAGTCTCTTTTCCCTGTTTCTTACTATTCTTATTCCCAGAATATAAGCGGCTTCTCCGAGGTCCTTCATAGCGAAGCATTTCCCAAGCCAGGACTTGACTTCCTGCAAGGTTGGGACATCGTTTCCTATGAGTAGTATGTCGTCGACATACAATACGAGGAAGCTTACTATACTCCCACTGGCTTTGACATACACACAAGATTCATCTTCGCTTCGCAGAAAGCCAAACTCTTTAACCTTCTCGTCAAAACAAAGATTCCATCTGCGAGATGCTTGTTTCAATCCATAAATAGATTTCTCAAGCTTGCATACTCTATTCGGATGCTTCACATCGACAAAACCTTCTGGCTGATTCATATAGACATCCTCAGCCAACTTTCCATTAAGGAAAGCGGTTTTCACGTCCATCTGCCATATTTCATAATCATGAAACGCAGCTATGGCAAGCATCACCCTAATAGACTTTATCTTCGCAACTGGTGAGAAGGTCTCATCATAGTCAACTCCGGGAGTTTGAGTAAAGCCCTTCGCAACCAATCGTGCTTTATAAGTATGCACTTTCCCATCCATGTCCGTCTTCTTCTTGAAGATCCACTTGCACCCGACTGTCTTACGACCCGGTACATTATCAACCAAATTCCAAACTTGGTTGTCGTACATGGACTGAATCTCGCTGTCCATAGCCTCTTTCCATTTTGCAGACTCCGGGCCTGCCATGGCTTCCTTATAGCTGCTAGGTTCATCCAAATTTACTAGTGTACTATCACTAATAAATGTATCCCCTTCAGTAGTAATATGAAAACCATAAAACTGGGGTGGAACGCTAGCCCTAATGGAACGTCGAAGAGGTAGGGACTCGTCAATAGGTTCAATAGGAGTTTCCTCCTCAAGTTGAGTGCCAGTGTCCGAGGTTCCTTCATCGCTTTGATCTTGAATTTCTTCAAGTTCAATTTGCCTCCCACTGTCTTCTTGGCTTATTAATTCCCTTTCTCGGAAAACCCCTCTTCTAGCAACGAAGACAACATTGTCACTCGGTCTATAGAAAAGGTAGCCAAAAGACTTCTGCGGATAGCCGATGAAATAACACTTCTCACTGCGAGGTTCTAGTTTGTCGTGAGTCTCTCGTCTTACGAAAGCCTCACAACCCCAAACCTTGATATGTGCCAACGAGGGAGCCTTCCCTGTCCACATCTCGTGAGGAGTCTTGGAAACCTTCTTAGTGGGAACTAAGTTAAGTATATGGGCGGCAGTCTCTAAGGCATACCCCCAGAAAGCTATTGGTAGCGAAGTCCGACTCATCATAGAACGAACCATGTCCAACAAGGTCCGATTACGTCTCTCAGCCACACCATTCAATTGTGGCGTTCTCGGAGGCGTCAATTGCGAAACGATTCCACATTCTTTTAGATAGTCGTGAAACTCAAGACTTAGGTACTCTCCTCCTCGGTCTGACCGAAGCATCTTGATTTTCCTGCCCAGCTGATTCTCCACTTCATTCTTAAACTCTTTGAACTTTTCAAAGGTTTCCGACTTTTGCTTGATCAAGTAGATATATCCATATCTGCTATAATCATCTGTAAAAGTCACGTAGAAGCGGCAAGCATCCCTTGTGGTGGATCTAAAGGGCCCACACACATCGGTGTGTATGAGATCCAATAAACCCTCACCCCTTTCACAAGTACCAGTAAAGGGTGACTTGGTCATCTTCCCAAGTAAACAAGACTCACACGTGTCATCGTCCCTAAGGTCGAATGACTCCAACACTCCATCCTTTTGGAGTTGGGCTATGCGTTTCTTGTTGACATGGCCAAGACGACAATTCCACAAGCATGCTTTGTCTAGACTAGTAGACGAATCAATATTCAAAACATTATTTCCAAAATTATCAACAATCATCACTGATTCATAAATCCCATTACAAGGTAATGCATTGAAATAAAAGACACCATTCAAATAAACATTAATAGAACCATTACTATTATCAAAAGAATATCTGAAACCTTGTCTAAACAACCCATGAAAAGAAATAATGTTTCTTGCCATATCTGGCGAATAACAGCAATTCTCTAAATCTATTCCTAACCCATTACTTAACACTAAAGAATAAACACCGACTTTGGTCACAGGCGACGATCTTCTGTTTCCCATAATCAGGTTCATCTTCCCATGCTCCATCTCCCTACTTCTTTTTAGGCCCTGCAAATCAGAACAAATGTGGTAACCACATCCTGTATCAAGAACCCATGAAGTAGCAAATGATGAGTTATTAGATTTAATAGAATACATACCTGCAAATGTGGGCTTGATCTTCCCATCTCTTATGTCCTGCAGATATTGTGGGCAGCTTCGCTTCCAGTGGCCCTTTTGGTGGCAATAGAAGCACTCTGCTTCTTTAGGGTCGGAAGAGGGTTTAATGGGGCCAGCTTTGGTCCCACTTGAGGACGAACCATCACGGGGTTTCCCCTTATGGTGGCTCTTACATGGAGCCTTCCTCTTTTTACCCTTTCCTTGACCTATCGCCATCACAGGAGCGGCCACAGCAGGCGACGGTGCAACGGATTTGTCTTTGAGGTTGCTTTCAGCAGTCCTCAAGAGTCCTTGGAGCTTGCTCAAGGAGACCTCCTCTTTGTTCATATGGTAGGTCATCCTAAACTGATTGTAGCAGGAGGGCAAGGAGTGGAGGATTATGTCAATAGCCAAATCCTCATCAAACTTAACATTAAGTTTGAGAAGACGATCAACATATCTCTGCATTTTCTGCAAATGAGAGGTTAGGGATTCTCCACTCCCCATCTTAGCGGTGATCATGCTAGTAATGATCTCATAGCGCTCTTGCCTCGCGCTCTGGTGATACCTGTCCAGCAAATCCTGATGCATTTCATATGGATACATGTCCTCATAGGACTTTTGGAGTTCGAGGTTCATGGTGGCCAGCATGATGCAGTGAACTTTCGTGGCATCACGCTCGTGGGCCTCAAAGGCGGCCAGTTCCTCAGGAGTAGCAACATCTGGGATGATCTTCTCAAGCTTTTCATCGAGGACATATTCTTTGTCCTCGTAGCGTGTGATCATGCGAATGTACCTCATCCACTCGTTGAAGTTTGAACCATCAAATGTCACTTTCTGACACAAGTTCATCAACGAGAATGACCCAGAAGCGTTGTTGTTGTTGTTGTTAGCAGACATCTGAAAAAGAAAGGGACAAAGCTTGATTAGAAATGAATCCCTAATTAAACACCCAAATGAGAAATTAGGGCTAGGATCCAACAACATTATTTACAACTTAGAAAGGGATGCCGTACTCTAAAAGTAAATAATTTGAAGGTAAGTGAATGACGATTCACTAATTCTCACCATGAAAAACGAAAAAGCAATTTAGGTTTTAAATGTATTGAAAACTCCTAGATCTTTGAGATTCATTGAACTTTTCAATGGCATGTTTAAATCTCGATATGCATTTCACATTTGCGACTGGGATGCCGAGGATCGCAAACAAATTTGTGAATAACCATGCGAATTAACGTGGTGCACTCAACGTCACTATCACCTAATCAATGTGCCGGTAAACCACACACGCTCCATTGATCTATGACAAACATCGAGTCACCCTTCGCTACCTATGTCATCCCCAAATTGATGTGCCGGTTAACCACACGCGCTCCATCAACGTTTGACAAGGGTACGAAGTGTAATTCCATGGATTAGCATCATTTTCACATTTTACCCTAAAGTAACTAAGAGTGGGAATTTGTAAAACAATGTAGTTACTTTAATATTTCCATTATACTTTTAATGAGGAATTAAGTGCCCTATCCTATCCGTTCGGCTAACGACCCTCCACCAGTCAAGCAAGCGGTAGATGTGAGTGTACATCCATTAAGCGCCATTTTATAGGCAGCAACCTTATACCCACCTTATAGACCGGCTTCGTGAATGAGGCCTACTAGCGATAAGACTAGCTTATTCTTATACATATATAATAATTAATCTTATAATATCATAATTGTATAAGGGTGTATTTTAAATCATTTCAAAATACTAGTATCTTAATGTGTATTAAAATTTTCGAAAATTAAGGCTATTTAATTTAAAATTTTAAACACCAAAAAAAAAACTTTGATTTAATAATTATCAAAATCAAACAATTAATTTGAACTATTAAATCTTTAAGGTTTATCATAAAATTAAACTATTAATTTATTTAATCCTGTTATCCCTTAGATTTTTAAATATATGGAAAGGATAATACAAGATCTTCAATTATCTAGTTTAAACAATTAAATTGATAATCACAAAGATAGCAATATCCAAATCCCTAAAATCTTGGGATCTTATCTATGGGGGCAAGGGATTTTCGAAATCCCTAGGGTTTCTTAACCCTAATTTTCGAAATATGGAGGCTAGGCAAAAGAGTTTTAAGAACCCTATCAAAAATCGCCAACTAGGGTTTTGCAACCCTAATTTGCGAAAATCACCAAGCCTTAGGGTTTACTTGCCATAAACCCTAATTTGTCAAATTCATAATATGCATCAAATCCAATTGAAAACAAAAAACCAGGCTCTGATACCACTGTTAGGTTTTATACAAACAATCCTATGTGTGCATGCAACCCTAGTTGGATCTATGTTTTCACTATAAGACATACAACTTTATGAACACAAAATAAACCCTGGCATGCTTCTATAATTTTCGAAAATTACATAGAAGTGTAGTAGACATACCTTTGTTGTTATATAGCAATAACAACTAGTTTCCTTGATCTCTTGAACTCTCTTGAACTCTTGAAAGCAAGCACCACAATTGTAGTGCCTCTAATGGCTCACAAACACCTTGAAGCAAGAAGGCAACTAAGAGAGAGAAGGAATGATGCAAATTTCGGCCCTAGGGTTTTCTTGGAATCAAGTGGCCTCAAATTGAAGCATAGGGCATGTATTTATACTATAGGGTGCTAGGGTTTCAGTCAAAACCCTAATGGACAGCTTAGCCACCAAGCAGGCCAAGGAACCTTATGGAATGAGGCCTTTGGACGAAAATATGATGATCCTTCATCATAATTTCGTTCCCCCTTAGTCCATTAGGTTTCCTAGCCCAAAACTCAACTATCACACATTTGACAGTTTATACCCTTTTATTTAATTAATCTCTTTTAGTCACCAAATTAATTCCTAATTAATTTATGACTAATACTAATTAAATAAATATGATTTCTCCTTTAATATATTATTCTTATAATATATTAATAAATCATAATATCTCCTCTCTCATATCAAATTACCTTGTCAAGTTGCTTTGGTGAAGGCAACCCAAAAGGACCATGCACACTCGGGTCAAGTATATACCAAATATGGTTACTGACTTAGACACTAATCCAACAGTTATCTGTTATGATTGTCAACGTTAAAAGCATATGAAATATGAAACACAACACATGTAAAACAAGTTTTTGAGTACAAGTATTCCTTGTACTTTGCTTGTATTTCCCCCTGAAAACAGTGAAAAACATTGAAAAAGGGTAGGGGTATGAACTCACCAGACAAGAAAACATGACGATTTGGATGCTAAGTGTCGGTTCGGGGCTTGATAACGTGCGAGGTTCCTATGTAATATGAAATGATATACAAATGTATCTAATTAGACTTTAAATCACTAATTAGATATGATTATACACTCCAATACAAGAAAACACTTCAAATCAAGTGTTTGGAGTGACCCGGGTGACATCTACGGACGTATAAGGCTCGGATAATGTGTTTACTCTTCAAGAGTAAACTCCTCATGGAGTTTTCGGCCCTAAGACCAACTCCACATGAGTTCACGACCGTGAACTCATGGATGAAGGATTTTATGTTGCTAAATGGTCAAATAACACTTGGGGAAGGTGGATATGATTTAATCTAAAGCATAGGAATGAGTTAAACCACCAAAGGTATTACCAAATGGAGTTTACGGCTGTAAACTAGGAGTTTATGGCCGTAAGATCCTATGTGACCATTTCTTTCATGAATTTGTGGCCCTAGATCAATCACATGTGATTCAAACCAATTTTACAAGCCTTAGAATGAATTTAGGGCATCATTTGACTTGTGTTTGTGAGTTTACGGCCCAGGAACCCATTCTTGGGGGGTTTACGGCCGTGAACTCCAAAAGGGAAGGTTTTCATCATGTTTAAGGCCCTAAATCGATTGTGGTTGGTTCTAGACTTTAATCCAAGGCTATTGGTGTGTTTAAGTGGCATTTAAACACTTGAAAATGAGTTTACTCCCCATGATAGTGAGTTTACGGCCCAAGCATGTTCTTGGGCAGTAAACTCATGTTTACTCCCCAAAAGTTAAGTTCCAAGTGTTCTAAGTCCGATCCAATTAGCCATTAAGCCATATCTATGCTCCAAAGGTGGTTTGGAAGGGTTTTAAGGCTCAAAAACCCCCTTTATGTGTGTTCACGGCCCAAGAGTGTTCCAGGGCCGTAAACACATGGACATGGTCCTTTTCCATAGATTAAACACGAATTTGAAGGCTAAGGATGCTAATCTATGAGTTAGGGGAGTTACCTTGATGAATTGGAGCCTTAATTTGATGATTTTGGACCTAAATCTTGGGTTTGAGGAGAGAGGTTAGAGAGAGAGTAGTGAGAGAGTGCAAAAGCTTCAAAATGAAGTCTTTTGGGTTTTAAATAGGTTCTAAGTTCGGGACACGGTGGAATTCTACCCGATACTGACGTTAGACGTGGCTTTTGGTCGCACCCGATCAAGTTGCCGTAACCCGATATGGTCGATTCTAAAAAATTTCCGATTACAAGAATGGGGTGTTAATATGAGTTCTAAACGCGTTAGGACACCCATTAAGTCATAATAGCAATCTCAAATTAATGACTTAATTTAATAACGTAAACGAAAACGAAATTGAAAACGATGAATGTATTAACGGAAAGGGTTACAAATGATGGAACGAACTTCGGGTTGTCACAACATGTTATGATTAATATTTCTTAAATGAGTTGATAGAAGACTATAGTTAAATCATATCACTCATATAGGGCGACAACTAGAGTTTAGCATCCGTACAATGTAGATTAAGGACCTCTAATCAGTAGTAGCCTCAAAAGCTTAAATATAAAATATATGTTGTGATAAGTAGATATCAATGAAGCATAATGATTGGGTTCCTTCAGGACAGTCAGATGATGGTTATGAGTCTTTAAGACCAATGAAGGATTGATCGTGAGTCTTTAGGCCTGATGGGGATGATGAAAAGAGCAATTTGGCATCGTAATCCTAGTAGTTGGATAGTACCACGATGTGTCGTTAGCAAGTATATAAACGAATTACTCGGGCGATAGTTGTACCTTGATATAGATAAAGTAGTTAAAGACTTGCTAGAGGGCTATTGGTGCCCTAGTGATCATTATAACCTAGTAGTTTGGAAGGTAAACAAGCCTTATAATGAGTCTGTCACCAATCTTAGAGTAATTGTTCTAGAGCTTTTGAACCAGCAAACCTATTACAATGATTTTGGTTAAATTTCAGGATGATGGAACATCTGAACTAGGTAGAGAAATCACTTGCGATTAGATTCGTGTGTGATTTAAGTATGTGCCATAAGCCTTTATAGAGGCATGTTCCGGAAAGCGGATTCCGTTAGAGAGTCATGAATAAATTTCTCTAGTTACTTGCTTCTTAACGAGTCGACAATGTTCCTAGTCAAAGGAACAAATCGACATTTCATGTCTGAAGGTGATCATTTGCTGTAAAGTATAGATTCTAGAAGTCTAGATCTACAAGTTCCCAGTTTTGGAAGACTTCGCGAAGAGTTCCATAGTACGTCCAAAATAGAAAACAAAGCTCTACAAGTAATATTGATGCGACAATGCCCGCTAGATCATGAGTTGATCTCGATGACTCCAATAAGATGACATTTAGGTGCACTAGGAGTAGGACTTGGGGGACGAAATCTTTGTAAGTGGGGGAAAGTTGTAACACCCCATTTTCACTCTATAGTAGAATTTCATATAAACTGTTTGTTTATAATATTCGAAGTAGAGATATATTAGTTTTTAGCCAAGACAATCATTATAAACGTATAGTGTCAACAAGATTTCCGTAGATATATAAAACGCTTAAATTTGACTTCGAATGAAGAAATTATGATTATTCGAAGTTTTGCGTCCAACCATATACGGGAAGGCACGTCGTAAAATACAAATCAGAGATAGATTGCTTATCAGCCTAAGTAATCTAAACGAAAGTCGTAGTAATAGTAAATGCGAGAACGCGCATATATAGAACATCTAAATTTGACTTCATATTAGAAAAAATATAATTTTTCAAAGTTTCAGCACAACAATATGGACACACAAATTGAAATCCAAAACGGTTGATTGTTAGTCGAAACAATTTAAATGAGAGTCGAAGATGGTATAAAGTTTTTTTTTTTAATTAAAATTAACATATTTCATAAATCAATTAAAATTTTTTATCAGACTTATGAGCCAACATGATGGCGTAAGATTTAAGTTTAATTTTATCTTTTTTTTTAAATCTGAAAATCAGAAAAACAATTAAGAAAAAAAGAAAAAATCATATTCACAGGGGCAAATCCGTCATTTAAAAAAAACATAATAGATTGGACCAAACAAGCAACAAAATGAAAATTTTGGACCTCTGGTGCTAGCCTAAACTTTTTTGGACCAAAGTGACAATTTTTTACAAACCACAGGGACCATTTATGCAGTTTTGTCTTTAATTAACACGTTCCTATTTTTTATTAGTTTTAATACAATAAAAGAAAAGAGAATGATGACCTTTACGAAAAACTAATCACAATTTGAAAATATTATTAATATATTTAATATTTAGCCCTATGTTCAAAATGTTATTGCGTGCGTGCCCTTTTCCAAGATTCAAAATCAAAAACCCTCCAAACCCATCGTCCTCGTCTCTTTCCCCCCTTCGATTTTGAATCCATAGCAATCACCTATATCAGTAGAAATCATCTGCTGTCGCATCTAAAATCCGACTCTACTGAAGATTAAGAGAGAATCAATGGAGGGAGATGAATCTAAAGGTGGGGGTGGAGGTGAAGGAGCAGTGTTAAAAGGAGTTCCGGCGTACGGTGGCAAATACATTCATTACAACGTACTTGGAAACCTATTCGAGGTTTCTTCCAAGTACGTTCCTCCGATTCAACCTGTAGGCCGTGGTGCATACGGCATCGTTTGGTAATCACGCTAGTTCATCTCTATGTTTTGTGTTCGTCGAATCTAAATTTCTGTGTCTCTAATTTCACTAGTTTACAAGGGCTGGTACTTAGATGTTTATGATATGTTGCTCCCTTACGTCAGCTGAACTTGCAGCATTTTGTGGACACGTAGTACAACGGGGAGATTGATTAATAGTCTGATCATTACATCCATTGATAGTTGCAATGATTTCGATTGGTGCTAGCTTTTGTTGATATTTTACCAAAATTGGAAATGTCGGATTTAAGATAGAACATTTGAAATAAAAATCGATGCAGTTGCTATGAACGAAGTGTATATTAGAAATGTTGGCCATCTGGAAATAAATTCTGAAATTGATGAAGAACAGCTAGCTCAACAGTGAGTTCCTATGGTTTCAAACTAAAATCAGCACAAAAGAGAATGCATGATTTTCCACTTTTCAGTAGTTGGAAGCACCCCTTTGTCTTAATTTATAGCTATTCTTTCCTTGGTTTCTTTTTCTCTTGTAATATGGGGGTATTAGGGTTTGCTTCTTCTGAAGAACCAATTGAAGAAATTCAATTGGTGAGCTTATTGTAAAGTTAGGGGTTTCTTTATTGTTGCTAAAGTATCATAGATCGTCTATTATTCATTTCAAACATTGATCTTATTTTTGGTTTTCTTATTACATAACCTAACTAGGTTGTCACTGTTTTCCATTGTAGTTGTGCTAAAGATTCTGAAACAAAGGAAGATGTTGCAATCAAGAAAATTGGGAATGCATTTGATAACAGTATCGATGCCAAGAGGACTTTAAGGGAAATCAAACTCCTCTGCCATATGGATCATGAGAATGTAAGTAAATTTTATTCTGAAAATCCTTCAAACTCGTAACATCTAATACACAAAATCTTTTTTACAGATCATCAAAATCAAAGACATCATACGCCCACCAAATAAAGAAAACTTCAATGATGTTTACATTGTGTATGAATTAATGGACACCGATCTGCATCAAATCATCCGCTCTACTCAAGCACTAACAGATGACCATTGTCAGGTCAGTTTATGAAATCTTTTATAGATTTTTATATTCAAAATGCTGTCACATTTTTTTTTAAATATTTGCATTGTATTTGGTATGGCAGTATTTTTTGTATCAGTTACTTCGTGGGCTAAAATACGTACACTCTGCAAACGTTTTACACCGTGATTTAAAACCAAGCAACTTGCTTCTGAATGCTAATTGTGATTTAAAGATTTGTGACTTTGGGCTTGCAAGAACAACATCTGAGAGTGATTTCATGACAGAATATGTTGTGACAAGGTGGTATAGAGCCCCTGAGTTGCTGCTTAATTGCTCAGAGTACACCACAGCCATTGATATTTGGTCAGTTGGTTGTATTTTAATGGAGATTGCTTTGAGGGAGCCTCTGTTTCCTGGTAAAGATTATGTTCAACAATTGCAGCTTATAACCGAGGTAACATAATTTATTCCTACTAATGGAAATACAATTCAAAAGACAATAAAAATATAACTTTATTATTTATTATATCTTATCTGTTGAATACAATACAGCTTCTTGGTTCTCCAGATGACTCGGATCTTGGATTTTTGAGAAGTGAGAATGCTCGAAAGTATGTGAAACAACTTCCTCATATACCCTCCAAGACTTTTCAACACAAGTTTCCGAATTTGTCCCCACTTGTGATCGATCTTGCAGAGAAAATGTTGGTTTTTGATCCATCCAAACGCATAACTGGTAAGGGCTTAATCAGGAAAACATCTTTTCTTGACTTCATCTCTTAAGTCATTTCTTCTTTATTAACTCAAAAGAAACCCTCATATAATTTACATTTTTGTGACATGTTTTATAAAGTTGAAGAAGCGCTAAATCACCCGTTTTTGCAAAGTCTACATGAGATAAATGAGGAGCCGATTTGTTCGTCTCCATTTATGTTTGATTTTGAGCAAGCAACTTTAAGTGAGGAAGATGTGAAGGAGCTTATTTGGGAAGAAACTTTGAAGTTTAATCCAGATACTGAAAGTGAAGTGGCTGAGTAATCTTGATTCTGAGTTTTTTGAGATATTTATCTCAAAGTTTGTCTTGAAAATCTTTTTTGTTTTGATGGAAGTTATATGGTATGTTGTGTTTTTGAAAAGCAGAATGATACCAGTGAGTTTCTTGCTTGCAGCCTTGAACCAGAGAAGTAACAACATATCATATAACAAATGATATGAGAGGACTGCTTTAGTGGCTTGTACTTTGTGTATTAAGAGTTGTATATCCATTTGGAGTTTGTTTTTTTGGTTTGCTGAAGGGTCGTGTATCTGAATATGTAGATCAATTTTTTGTTAGTTTTCGTTAAACAAGAGATTGGTTTGAATTTAAGTTTTGAAGATATTTGAAGGGGAATTTGGCATAAAACTCTTTTAAGTTTACATCATTTTATAGGTTTCCCTTTTTGTTTTATTATTTTTTTCCCCTAAATTTACCCTATGTTTTTCATTTAGCTTTATAGTTTACCTTCCTTTTTTCACCCGCTTGAGGTTTCTTAAAATGACAACTGCAAGAATACTCTTTAAATTTGCAAAAAATTATGATTTTAACTTATGATATTTTTGTTGATGTGGCATGTCATGCCAACATCTTATAATTAAGCATCTATAGGATCCATACACTTTATTCAGTACGCCATAGTCCATAACGATTCCTATAATCCCAAAGACATCTTTTTAGGAAGAGAAATTAATTTTCCTTCTACTTTTTGTTCCTATAAATCTTTCTATCCAATTAAATGATAGTGTCACATTTTATGCTCATTTAATGATATTTTAGTATACAAAAATGACACATATCATCATTTAATTAGGTAGAAGAATTTGTAGGAATAAAAGTAGAAGGAGGATTTGTAGGAATAAAAGTAGAAGGATATTTAATTTCTCTTTTAGGAATTAGCAATTGAATCACAATAGGTTTAATAGTTACAAAATACTTAGACCATGTCCATTCATGACTAAAAATCAACTTGGTTCGGAGAATAATATTAAAAGATTGAGAATCTGAGACAAAACCCACCGACGGTGTGGGCACATCAACCCCCAAGTTGTTATTATTTTTTTTAATCCACGTGCCATCGTATCTATTAACCCTTAGATTTTTTTAGGATAAAATTCTATACTTAATAAAATTTAACATTATACATTTCAGAAAAAAAAAAATACTGAAAATCGTAATTTTTTTACTTATAAAAAGAGTATGATATCATATATCTTCATATCCAATCCTCATTTTGTATTTTAATCCTTTTTTATTTGTATTTTCTAAATATGGATGGTGCGTTTTCAAATTTTTATGTAAATCTTGGAGACTCTCAAAATCGTTATAATGTTAAGTATTTTGAAAATTCTCCGTTTTTTTTCAAATCCTAACCAAAATCTTGTCACAAATAATCTTCAAACATCACAAAATACTGAAAAACAACCACGAGGAAATAAATGGGATGCTGCAGAAGATGTCGCTTTAATGTCAGCATGGTGTTTTGCTAGTGAAGATAAGGAGCATGGAAAAAAACCAGAAAAAAAGCATCATTGTCGGCACAAATAAAGCAACTATATGATGCCGCTCGGGTTAAAAATCCATAAAAGCTAAATAGCAGGAACGAAGATCAATGAGAGGTCGTTTTAAACGGCTTAGTGAAAATGCACAAAAGTGGGTTGGTGTATATCGGGAAGCATGGCGTCGAAGAAGAAGTGGAATGAGTCAAAAAGATATTGAAAACGAAGTTCATAAACTTTATGAGGCAAGTGGGAACAAGTTCAACGACATTATTGTTTTTAATGAAGTTATGTGTAAACACGAGAAGTGGGCTTTAGAGTTAGATCGTGACACAACACGTTCCCGTCCTAAATGTGAAGTGGGTAATGAAGAAAGTGGTGGTAGCTCGAAAAGATCAAGGACTACTGAAGAAGGGGAGTATTGTGTCCATTCCAACCTAGAAACGCCAACTAGTGATGGTTCAACAGTTAAACGTCCAACAGGCAGAGATGCGACAAAAAGAAGAAGGGAAAGGTAAGGCTTTTAACGAAATTGTTACAGAACTTCGTGTGGGGGAGAAACGTGGATTTCCGGGTATGATAGGAAGCATTGATTGTATGCACTGGCCATGGAAAAATTGTCCCACTGCTTGAGCTGGACAATATGCAGGTAGAAGCGGTAAACCAACAATCATTTTGGAAGTCGTTGCGTCGTATGACTTATGGATATGGCATGCATTCTTTGGAACACCGGGTACGTACAATGACATTAACGTCCTCCATCGGTCTCCTATTTTTGATGATGTCTTAGCAGGTCGGGCACCAAATGTGAGTTATGTCTTATCTCACTAATCGCATATATCCCTCATGGGCTGCTTTTGTCAAGTCAATAACTCCCCCTCAACTTCGAAAACACAACTTGTTTGCTGAACATCAAGAGGCCGCTAGAAAAGATGTTGAACGAGCATTTGGAGTTCTACAAGCTCGTTTTGCATTTCTTCGACACCCATGTCTTTTGTGGGACAAGGATATGATAGGGAAAATTATGATTGCATGTATTATCATTCATAATATGATTGTGGAGGATGAACGTTGTACATACCTTCACTATTAAGATCCATCCGAATTTCTAAATGACAGACCTACAAACCGGAAACGAAGAACCTGTAACGCCCCATTCCTAAGAGTACTTAATTGAGAGTCCCCGGGATTTAAGAGGAAGGGTATTTTGGTCATCTTGTGGGAAGAGTGGAAAAAGAGGGCCAAATATGAAATTTGGGGACATGCCGAGTACGCCCAACGTAAGCTGGGATTACGCCCAACGTAATTGAGTAAGTGACGCGGGTGTAAGGTTGAGTTCGCCCAACGTACTAGAGGTACGCCCAACGTACTCTCAGAGTTCTAAAACCCTAAAATTAGGGTCAGCCACTATATAAGGAACATGTTGGTTCATACCCTAGCCTCCATAAGCTCTCTCTTAACCTCAGAAACCCTAGATAGCCGTTCCACCTCCATTGTTGGGTGTGTTTGGCTTTGGAAAGCTTATTTTGGCAAAGGAGAGGCTAGAAGAAGAAAGAGGAAGTTGTCCAAGAAGGAGTTGAGTGGCTGGAGCTTATAGATCTGGAAAGATATCATCCTTTGGAGCCTATCTAAGGTATAAAGCTTCTTGCTTGTCATTTATATTGCATAGATCTAAGTGATGTGAAGTTTTGACATCATAATTGTCCCAAAAGTCCTCATCTTGATGCATGTTTTGAGTTGGTCGAGATTATCTGTCCTTTCAGACCTTTGGAGAGGTCTTGAGTGAGAAAAATGAGGTCCCAAGGGCTGTGGTTGTTCCATGTGTGAGATATGTAGGTCTTAATAGATTAAGACCTTGGATTAAGAGCTTTATGGACGTCCCAAGTGATAAAGTTTGAGACTTTATGAATCTTAGGCACATTTGGCCTAAGGATCTGAAGTTTGGGCTTAAGAGCTTAAGCCATTAAAAAGTTATGTGGACTTAATGAGCAGCGAAGTTACGCCCCGCGTAACTTAGGAGTACACCCCGCGTAGCGGGTCAGTGCCCTGATCCCCAGTTGCGAATCAGCATGTACGCCCCGCGTACCAAGGAGGGTACGCCCAGCGTACTCCCTCTGTTGGGTTTTTCATTTTGGGCCTTAGGGATTGGGCAGTTATTGGGCTGCTGGATTTAGGGTCGTGACTGGACATTATGTATAGAGTATTGTGGACCCATTAGTTATTATGGACCATGGGTCTAGGCCCATTTGGTGAGGTGGGCCCAATTTAGTAAATTGGGCCAATAGTGGGCTTTGCTTCGGACTTTTGGTCTTTGGGCTATTAGTGGGATTGAGAGCTTATCCAGTGTTGGGCTGGAATGAGTTAAGGGTAAATTGGTCAATTAATCCTTGGAAGGGTATTGTGCTTAGCCTAATGATTATTTGTGTTATGTTGGCTAGTTCGGGATTTTCGGTGAGTCACTGATTCGAGTATCTGCTTCTTCAGTTCAAAGTTTCGGCAGTGGCAAGGTGAGTTATCCTCACTATATCAACAGGGTCTAAGGCACCAAGGCCGGCCCTTTATCGGATTGAGATCTGGGTATTGTTGTTATGATTATTGCTTGATATGGTTGAATCCTGGTAGCTAGGATGGTATATGTTAGAGACCTGGTTAAGGTCTGTATCCTGTTATATAGGATGATGCTATGCTAGTGACCGGTTAGGTCGGTATCCTGGTTAGGATGATGATATGTTATGTGATCTGCTAGATCGGCTTGTTGACTGTGAATTGTTATATGATTGTATGTTTATGTACACATGGTTGTTGGATTGGGGTTGGTTTGAGGCGGGTCCTCCTTTGTGCTGTAGGCCAAGATACCCAGGGCGGACCGGTTGTCTCGAAGGCCCAACGAGCGGTTCAAATATGCTGTAGGCCCCAAGAGGGCGGACCAGACGTGCTGAGGCTCGGAGAATGGACCAGGCCGACTGAAGGCCCGGTGCGGTCGGACCAGTCATACTGTAGACTCAAGAAGTGGACCAGGTGGATTGAAGTCCCGGAGCGGGCGGACCAATCACACTGTAGACTCGATGTATATGGTTAGACTCGGAGGGTGGACCAGGTGGACTGTTGGCCGGTGTGGCGGACCAGTCACACAGTAGACCCGAAGTGCATGGTTGTTCTGTGATCAGATATGATATGGCATGTTATGTGTGTATGGTATATGTGGTTGGTATTTTGGGGATATCTCACCTTGCTTTCGGGCTTACAGTTGTGGTTTAATGTTTTTTAGGTTCTTCAGGAGACCATGGAAAGGCAAAGGCGTGATCGTACCGCTCCTCATGTTTATGTTGTAATGTGATTCTGGGAATACTCTAAATCAATTGTATTGAAAACCTTTTTGTAATAATTTAATGAAATCGGGATGTTTTTGAAAAGTTTAAATTGGTTGGAATTTTTCGGTCGTTACAAGTTGGTATCAGAGCCTTGGTTTGAGTGAATTGGAGGAACACTTGTGTGACTCCAGTCTCAAATCGAGGAGGGTTTTCAAAAGAGAATTTAAAATGATTTTCAAAATGGGTAAAGGAGGACGCGGAGGTACGATCAATCGGAGCCAGTAAGTAACCCCAAAATACCATACATGATATTTGTTTTTGAGCTTTGATAGAACAGCATGCTAGTGCTAGGCTAGGGATCTTCAGGATTTCATGATAATGTTGCCTGATTTATGATGCCCGTTAGCCTAGGGTTTCCTTGTGGGAGATTTCCAGTGTTCCTCTAGTAGTGAGGGTTGAGCGCTTGTTTTGTATGTTTTCACTAGGGTGTTGTGGTAGTACTTCATACAAATATGGGTAGGTGTGGAAGGTAGTATGGGCCCGTACTACTGAAAGCACAGGACCCATACGCGTATCTGGGAAACCATGACCTCTAGGGTTGGATTGAGAGTTGGTTCCCGAGATATTGGGAAGAATCTGAGATTTTGTGGTGTTTTTCAGTATGGAGATTCCGAGGCATGCTGGGAGTGGATCCGGGTCAGGATCGGGAGAAGGAGAGGGAGTTCTAGGCGGGTCAGTGCCGCTCGAGGTTATTGGTCAGATGAGCACGTGCGAGTTGGATGCGAGGATTCGTGAGATCCTGCATGATGAGGTTGCTGCGTTGTTCCGGGCTGAGTTGCCGGAACTGTTTGGGTCGATCAAGACCGCCATGGTTGAGTATTTTGATGAGCGCTATGCAGCTCTCACAGAGACAGTTGCCGCGGCGGCTACAACGGCTGTAGCAGCGGCAGGGGGAGGAGCTGGTCGAGGTTTTCAGTATCGGGACTTCGATAATACGAAGCCTCCTACCTTTGATGGGGTTCAGGACCCGATTGTTTCTATGAGGTGGTTATCGGACGTGGAGGGGTGTTTCTTCACGTGTTCATGCCCTGCTAATCAGAGGGTGAGGTGTGCTCTGAACCTGTTGAGGCTCGGGGCGAAGGATTGGTGGAGATTGACCATGGGGTCATATTCGGATGCGCAGAGGGCTGCGGTTTCATGGGATCAGTTCAGAGAAATGTTCAGCACTCGTTATGTTCCGCGGGTTGAGAGGGAGAGATTGGCTCAGGAGTTCCTTGAGCTGAAGCAGGGTTCGGAGTCGGTGACGGAGATCACCAGGATGTTCACTGAGAGGGCGATGTTTTGCCCTGAGTTCGCTTTGGAGCAGGCTCAGATGTCCCGATATCTGAGTATGCTCAAGAGAGATATCAGACAGTTTGTGTCTACGCAGAGGTGCGAGACTTTGTTGGAGTTGCAGGAGGCCGCCAGGCGGCGTGAGTTGGAGATTGAGTTGCAGTTGCGTGAGCTGAGGTAGGCTCCGGTGCAGTCGCAGCCGGCGCCGAAACGGTCCAAGACCGTTGATTCTAGGGTGGGATATCAGAGCAGCCACTCTTGTGGGAAGTGTGGGAAGGGTCACACCGGAGTTTGTAGGTCCGGTGGTGCATGCCGCAAGTGCGGAAAGGAGGGGCACTATGCGAGGGATTGTCGGCAGTCAGTGCCGGTTCGGAATTTGAGGATTTGTTATCATTGTCATCAGGTTGGACATTTGAGGGTCAACTGTCCACAGCTTGCTGCAGGACCGGTGCAGGCTCCAGCACCGGCCACTTTGAGGATCACAGGTGGAGGTCAGGGTGGAGCGGAGCCCCCAAGGGCTCAGGGTCGTGCTTTTCAGCTTACAGCAGAGGAGGTCAGAGCAGTGCCGGATGCAGCTACGAGTATGTTTCCTTCTTGATATCTTGCTATCTTGTGATTATTGTGGAGTATTGTTTATCTGCTAGTCTCATTGTGTGGTTTTCGGTGTGGTATTCGTTGTTCTTTGAGGGTTATGGTATGGTTATGGGTTAGTGTTGGGGATTACGTTTGTTATCATTCATGAGGGTTATTAGTGGAAATCTGGCGTTTGGTCTGAATGTCGGGTAGCATCTGCAGTCTGAGGAGGGGTTAGCTGAAGATGAAGTTTCTTTTGAGCTCGGGATGATCAGTGTTGATATGTGATTTTGTGAAGGTTGCTAGTGCTAGTGGAATCAGTTCGCGTGTTCGTGTTTGTGTTATGTAGGGTTGTTGAGGGAGGTCGGTGATGGCGACCGGTGGTTGATAGTCAGTGTTATAAGTGGGGGAGAATTGGAAAATTCTTCGGAAGATCGATGAGCATTGGAGGTTGTTTAGCTGCTTGGGATTCAGCAGTGTTTCTGTCAGCCAAGAGCGTAGGTTGGTATGAATAAGTGGCACGCATGCGGGGCGGGATACATACCAAGGGTATTTGATTGTAAAGGGCCTGGGATCAGGCCGGGATTGAGTATGTAGGGATGAAAGTGGGTCCAAACCCGGACCCAATGGACCCGGACCCGGAAAACCCGGAACCGATTAACGGGATTTTATAGAACCGGAAACCGGACCGGTATATAGGAACCGGTTCCGGTTCGGTTTCGGGTATGGTTCCGGGTAAAGTGGGTCTAGAACCGGAAAACCCGGAAACATCAAAGTGGGTAGGTTGGAACCGGATAAAGTGGGTTTAGACCCGAAAAACCCGAAAAAACCGGAATTTTTTGGTAATTACTTACAACTTAGTGGGTTGAACTTTGAAAATTTTCATATTGATATCCCCACTTTGGGGGACTGTAACTTATTGAATACGAAACCACAATTAACAAAATTAGAGTCTAAAATCATGTACAAACTCTAAAATACACTCTGGAAAAACCCGCATGTCAATCCGAATTTAAACGAATGAGATATACTTATGTTAATATTTTCACATAATACAAAGTACAAAAACAAATAGCTGAAAAGTTGAAAATTTTCAGTTTTGATATCCCGACTTCGGAGGACTGTAAATCATTGAATGTTAAACCAAAAATGACAAAATTATAGTCTAAACTCATGTACAAACTGTAAACTAGAAGTTGAAAAAAACCACATGTCAATCCAACTTCAAACGAATTAGATATGCATGCTTTAAAACTTTCACCGAATACAAAAAAAACTAAAAAACTAAAAACTTTCAGCTTTGGTATCTCAACTTTTGAGGACTGTAAGTCAATGAATATAAAAATAAAAATGAAAATTTTATAGTCTAGAATCATGTACAAACTCTAAACTACATGTTGGAAAAAACCGTATGTCAATTGGAGTTGAAACGAATAAGATATGCATCTTGTAAACGTTTCATAAAAAGTGGTTCCGGCCCTAAAAGTGGTTCCGGTTCCAAAAACCGGTTCCGGATTTTAGACCCGGTTTACCCAGACCCAATGGACCCAAATCCGGATTACCCGGAACCCGGATAAAGCCAATTTTTAAACCCGGAACCGGACCCGGTTCTATATATTCCGGTTCTAACGGGTCCGGTTCCGGTTCGGTTCCGGTTCCGGTCCGGTTTTCCGGTTCTAAATCTCATCCCTATGAGTATGTATGATAGAGATAGAGTTCGGAACCCCTAGAGGGCTAGAACGGTATGCATGGGAGGGTTTCCCGAAGAGATAACTCGAAAGAATGAATGCTAGCTGAGCGGTCCGGGTAGACTGAAGGCCGGTAGGCGTACCAGTCAGGCCGAAGGCTCGGAGAATGGTCCAGCCAGGCTGAAGGCCCTGGAGGGCGGTCCAGGTTGGCTGAAGGTTCTGAGAGTGGTGCAGATTGGTTGAAGGCCTGGTAAGGCGGTCCGGTCATGCTGAAGACCCTGCAGGTATTGTTAGATCGGTTCTAGGAAATAGATTGAGTATGTCGCGATGTGTTAGCATTAGAAGGTCTGGCCCCGGGTATTGATCTCGATTAGAGGAGATAGTGCATGGACTCGAGAGTCCTTGCGAGCGGATTCAGAGCATGTGTGTTGCATGGATTGCGGTTATGCTATAGGGGAGTGGTGTAGCGTTGGGCGAGCACCGTGTCACTTGTCGCAGTGACAAGGCGGCCAAATGGATTTCCTTGGTAAGGAAAGAGAGAGGAATGTAGCTCCGAGAGGGAGTGTAAATTCACGGAAGCGAAAGCGGCAGTGCAGAGTTATGATTGGAGTGATCCAATTATGGTCTTTGAGCAGCATGATTACGACACTGGTATGGAATCACATCCGGATGGGATGCCTGCTGAGGTTGCGAAAGGATTTCCGCGAGGGTAGAGCCAAGAGGCTCGGAAAGGATGCAGGGATGGAGTCTTGGATTCCCTGATTGACTCTGATCAAGGAATTGTGTATGTAGTGGTGATTCATCCTGGGGAATGTTTGGAGGTGTCGTCAGTGTGACGGGTTTTCACATCCCGAGGGTGCTAGAGCTAGTTCAGCATGTGCATGCGATTGTAAGAGGAGAACTCATGGAAGTTGCTCTGAGGCTGAAGAATGTGTCATTCTGTCAGCATGGAATGGATAGAGTTGGACTCGGATCGGGAACCCGGTGGTTCGAGGGTTATATCTAGCTCGTAAGAGTCAAGTGATTGTTGTGATCAGGATCGAGAAAAGTGCCATGGAGTGGTACTCGGTTGATAAGTGTGGTTATCAAAGGGTGAAGTCGGTGGCCGGCTTGAGGCGGTGGTCAGAACACCGCAAGAAAAGGGAAGGTTGAGTTTCGGACTTTGAAGGGTGTGTCTTAAGGAACCTGGTTTGGTTAATGCCAGGTGGTGCGTTGCGCGAAAAGTCTTGGAGTAGAATTGTCGCAGGCTTCGAGGGCGAAGCCTTATTTAAGTAGGGGAGAATTGTAACGCCCCGTTCCTAAGAGTACTTAATTGAGAGTCCCCGGGATTTAAGAGGAAGGGTATTTTGGTCATCTTGTGGGAAGAGTGGAAAAAGAGAGCCAAATATGAAATTTGGGGACACGCCGAGTACGCCCAGCATAATTGAGTAAGTGACGCGGGTGCAAGGTTGAGTACGCCCAACGTACTAGAGGTATGCCCAACGTACTCTCAGAGTTGTAAAACCCTAAAATTAGGGTCAGCCACTATATAAGGAACATGTTGGTTCATACCCTAGCCTCCATAAGCTCTCTCTTAACCTCAGAAACCCTAGATAGCCGTTCCACCTCCATTGTTGGGTGTGTTTGGCTTTGGAAAGCTTATTTTGGCAAAGGAGAGGCTAGAAGAAGAAAGAGGAAGTTGTCCAAGAAGGAGTTGAGTGGCTGGAGCTTATAGATCTGGAAAGATATCATCCTTTGGAGCCTATCTGAGGTATAAAGCTTCTTGCTTGTCATTTATATTGCATAGATCTAAGTGATGTGAAGTTTTGACATCATTCTTGTCCCAAAAGTCCTCATCTTGATGCATGTTTTGAGTTGGTCGAGATTATCTGTCCTTTCAGACCTTTGGAGAGGTCTTGAGTGAGAAAAATGAGGTCCCAAGGGCTGTGGTTGTTCCATGTGTGAGATATGTAGGTCTTAATAGATTAAGACCTTGGATTAAGAGCTTTATGGACGTCCCAAGTGATAAAGTTTGAGACTTTATGAATCTTAGGCACATTTGGCCTAAGGATCTGAAGTTTGGGCTTAAGAGCTTAAGCCATTAAGAAGTTATGTGGACTTAATGAGTAGCGAAGTTACGCCCCACGTAACTTAGGAGTACGCCCCGCGTAGCGGGTCAGTGCCCCAATCCCCAGTTACGAATCAGCGTGTACGCCCTGTGTACCAAGGAGGGTACGCCCAGCGTACTCCATCTGTTGGGTTTTTCATTTTGGGCCTTAGGGATTGGGCAATTATTGGGCTGCTGGATTTAGGGCCGTGACTGGACATTATGGATAGAGTATTGTGGACCCATTAGTTATTATGGACCATGGGTCTAGGCCCATTTGGTGAGGTGGGCCCAATTTAGTAAATTGGGCCAATAGTGGGCTTTGCTTCGGACTTTTGGTCTTTGGGCTATTAGTGGGCTTGAGAGCTTATCCAGTGTTGGGACGGAATGAGTTAAGGGTAAATTGGTCAATTAATCCTTGGAAGGGTATTGTGCTTAGCCTAATGATTATTTGTGCTATGTTGGCTAGTTCGGGATTTTCGGTGAGTCGGTGATTCAAGAATCTGCTTCTTCAGTTCAGAGTTTCGGCAGTGGCAAGGTGAGTTATCCTCACTATATCAACAGGGTCTAAGGCAACAAGGCCGACCCTTTATCGGATTGAGATCCGGGTATTGTTGTTATGATTATTGCTTGATATGGTTGCATCCTGGTAGCTAGGATGGTATATGTTAGAGACCTGGTTAAGGTCGGTATCCTGTTATGTAGGATGATGCTATGCTAGTGACCGGTTAGGTCGGTATCCTGGTTAGGATGATGATATGTTATGTGATCTGCTAGATCGGCTTGTTGACTGTGAATTGTTATATGATTGTATGTTTATGTGCACATGGTTGTTGGATTGGGGTTGGGTTGAGGCGGGTCCTCCTTTGTGCTGTAGGCCAAGATACCCAGGGCGGACCGGTTGTCCCGAAGGCCCAACGAGCGGTCCGGATATGCTGTAGGCCCCAAGAGGGCGGACCAGAAGTGCCGAGACTCGGAGAGTGGACCAGGCCGACTGAAGGCCCAGTGCGGGCGAACCAGTCATACTGTAGACTCAGAGAGTGGACCAGGTGGATTGAAGGCCCGGAGCGGGCGGACCAATCACACTGTAGACTCGATGTATATGGTTAGACTCGAAGGGTGGACCAGGTGGACTGTTGGCCGATGCGGCGGACCAGTCACACAGTAGACCCGAAGTGCATGGCTGTTCTGTGATCGGATATGATATGGCATGTTATGTGTGTATGGTATATGTGGTTGGTATTTTGGGGATATCTCACTAAGCTTTTGGGCTTACAGTTGTGGTTTAATGTTTTTCAGGTTCTTCAGGAGACCGTGGCAAGGCAAAGGTGTGATCGTCCCGTTCCTCATGTTTATGTTGTAATGTGATTCTGGGAATACTCTAAATCAATTGTATTGAAAATCTTTTTGTAATAATTTAATGAAATCGGGTTGTTTTTGAAAAGTTTAAATTGGTTGGAATTTTTCGGTCGTTACAGAACCTATATTGAAGATGACGATTAAAATTTAGAATATTTCACTCAACGAATTGCAGACCTATCCAGTTATATGACCAATAAGGCACAACTTCGCAATAGAGAAGCTTATAACATTCTGAAAAATAATTTGATTGAGCATATATAGCAAAATTTTGGCATTGATGGATAATTATGTAGTTTGCATCTTCCGTATCTGTAATCTTGTATTTCATGTTTTGGTTGTAACTTTGTTTATCTATTTTATTAAGTTTGTTTTATAAATATAAAATATTTTTTTTAGTTTTATATTTAAAATAAATAATTTATTAATAGAACTAAATTAAATATTTTTTAATTTTTCTAATAAATATTAGTAGGATAAAAAATAATCTTAAAATTTATTATTTATATAATAAAAAAATGGTTTGAGTTGGTTTGTTAATGAGGGTAAGAAGTTTGGTTTAGTTGAATTGAGTATGTGGAAGAGAGAGAAACTATTTAATTAATGGATAGTTGGGTTGGTTTTAGCTGTTAATGCGAGTAGTTAGTAGCCTTAGGTAAACAAGTCCAATCAACACAAAATATTTAATCAGCATGAACACCGGAAAAAAAAAGTAAAATGAGTAAAATCAATATGTTGCATAAAAATTATGGGATAAAATTGCAAATAAAATAACATACCTACAAAAAAATTGTAAAATTCTTACAAACTTAAGCGTTTTTCTTACAAATTTCACTTTCAAGGAAACCTAAAAATCAATGAAAAAAGGTTAAACTAGAAAGTTAAATGAAAATTACCCATGCAAAAGCAAAAATGGAAAAGATAAAACCAATAAAATTGTGTAAAGTTTTTATGCCATTTCCCCTATTTTAAGGGAGGTGGTTTTGACTTTTTGGCTATGATCAAGTACTATCGTTTGATGTCATCAGGGCAAATGTTTTGATTCTATCAAATTATTAAAAAAAAAGTTTATTTAATTTTCTTGAACTATAAAAAAGTATCAAATGAAACTGGCCAATATGCGGTTGGATGAAGATAACAGCACGATTATCATGCAACTTAAGTTAAATTTATAATAATTAAAAATCTAGTTAAAGTTTGAAGAGTTGATTGTCAATTACAAAATTACAAAAGAAAACATTTTGGGACGAAAACTGAAAATGTGATTTACTCTTAGTTTTTATGAATTGCCCTCAAAACAATTACTTAAAGTGACTAATTATTAAAAGAGAAGATGCACACATGATGTAAAAGGAACAACTTTCATTATTATTACTATTATTTTGTAAATATCAAAGACAAGATACAAGGTTAGAAGTACATTGTCATAATTAGGTGGAATTAGAACTTAATGACTTGCTTAGGTTGGCTTCCAAGCTTCCCAAGTGCCTTGTCTAATGCTGTGTGAAACTCACTGAAGGGAGCAAGCTCCATACTGCAAAAAAAAAAAAAAAGACTTAATCTGGTAAGCTATATATGGTATGTATGCTTCTTTGATTTAATACATAAAAGAACAACTTAATAAAATAAAATAAGAAAACTAATATAGACCTCCCTCCCCATTAACTATTAAGTCCCAACCTTTAACACATTCACACTCATTTATTTATTTTCCTTAATGGGAATAAATTGAGGACTTACTCGTATTTCAATTTTCCCTCACGAATCAATCCCAAAAGATAATCTATCATTTCTCTGCACTCTTCTTTCCTATCTGAGCTAATCCATTTTTGCAACCAGAATCCTTTCAATGAAAGCTCCTGCATGCAAATTCAAATTATCATCATAAACATTCATTTTGATGATTCTTAGACAAAATTAATCATGAAAAAAAAGTTTAATTTCTACTAAGCATTTAAACAAATACAAACAAAAACACAACCTATTATAAGCCAATATTAATATAGTGGTTTTTATGATTATTGGGTTAGAATAATAATAGGTTGTGCTTTTATGACATTCGCAATACGAAAATATTACAAAATTTAGAAAAATCAAATGAGTCAAATGTGAATGAATGATAAAATTGATTACTTACTTTAAATATGAAGGATGAAGTTGATACAGTTACAGGCTTCTTAGCCATTCCACCATAGGTCACCATTGTTCCACCTTGCCTGAAACCATTATTCGTATTTTATTCCAAAGAAACCTTAAAATTATATGAAATTTATATAATTAAACACACACACACACACGCTCTACTCTTACCTTAAGAATTTAAGAACCAAAGAAGCAGCATTACCACCAACACAATTAAATCCCAATGCAGGTTCGGGTAAATTATCCTACAAAATGAACAAGTGAAAAAAAGAAAAAGAGTAAATCATATCATACCTTGACAGATAAAACAATGAAAAAATAAAACAACACAGTTTGTAGGTTTTTCAGATGAAAATTACCAAAAAGCCCTTGACATTTTTCACATCAAGCTGGCTCTCGGTAAACACGACATCAGCACCAAGTTTCTTGAGTTTCTCTTTCGCATCATCTGACCCTGGCCTACATGTGAATAAAATCCACCAATCGAACAAAATTACAAATAATCAAGCACTGAAGTATACAAAATGGGCAAAATGGGAAATTGTTTGCTGACCTGTCCCTTATAATATTAATGGTATGGATGCCACGGAGTTTAGCAAGCTGAATCACACACTGTCCAACCATGCTAGTTGCTCCATTTTGCACAATTGCATCCCCTACTTATGTATAGACATAAAATCATTACATAAAAGTACACTAAAAAGTAATGATAAAAACAGACATTTTAGCACCTGATTTGAGATCCACATAGTCTTCTATCATCCTAAGTGCAGTCAAAGGATTTATTGTAACTGTGGCAGCATATTCAACTGGTGTATCTCTATCGATTTTGTGCCAGAAATCTTTATCTTTAACAACATGTGTCTGCCATGTCCCTAACAAGAAAACCTTTATTGATTCAAACACATGATTTGTATGTGCATGGGTTTGTAACTTGTACTACAAAGCTATCATCATTGATTGAAATCAAGAGTCTACCAGGTGATGGTGGAGATGCCATAACCAAATCGCCAGGAGAAAGACCTTGTACTGCTGAGCCTATTGAGTGAACTTCGCCAACTCCTTCATATCCTGCAACAGTTGGGAGTGGTGGCCTCACAGGGTAGACACCTACATGAACATGTAAAACCCCAATGCTCAACATTATGTGTATATGTAACATTATCAAAAGTTACAGTGATTTCATATTGTTGGATTGCTGATTTCATTGATACTAGATGCCAAAAACACTTTCGTTTCAAACTAAATCTGTTACTGGAGAGGAGATGCATTTCATCAGGTAATGCATTGATTATTTGAATAAATGTAAGAGGGAGTTTCTAGTATTTGGTTGACTTTTTGGTATTTCGATTCAAAAGATAAGAATTAGGTTAAGCAACTAGCATCCTCGATCCGTGATTCATGGAGATTTGAGGCATATGTGACAATCACATCATCCTCTTTCCAGTTTTAACAATCAATCAAAAGAAAATTTAAGGATTTATAAAGGAAAATTTACGCATACCGGTAATTACGAGTCATCGTCTAGTGAGAAAATTCATAAACCGGGAACCAATAGCAACAACAAATGAATAGGATTAATAAGTGTCATTTCAAACCTTCGATTCTATTAATGTCAGATGGATTGATGGGGGCAGCAAGCATTTTAACACAGACGTCGTTTGCTCCAACTGGAACCGGTGGAAGTTCGATTACTCTGCACACAAGTTTTTTTTTTTAATGAGTTCATCATTTGGTAATTAAAACTGTAACAGAGGCCGAATTACTTAGAGAGAATATAACTTGGTGACAGTATCCGGAGGACCGTGTTTCTCGTAGAACACTGCTGTAGACGGCGGCGACTTGAGGGCGGAGAAAGCCCTAACGATGCCGGAAGTATGAATACGAGGGCTGAGGAGTTGCGAGTGCGTCCACGTTCCATGGATGGCTTTTAGAGTGACAAACCTCGTACATGCCATTTCTATGGAGCTTAATCTCTCGGTTCTGCAACTCTCCAAATTGTTATATCAACACTTTGTTTGTAATTAAATTAATAATAAAGGGAAAATGACTTAAAAATATAATAATGTTTCAAAAACATACAAAAAAAACATCATTATTTTTTTTAGAATGTGCTTTAATAACCTTCATCCATCAAATTAGGGTTCAGATAAAGAATCAATGAGTTTCAGAAAAGACTTGGATAAATTAACTATGAAATACAGGAATCTCAAATGTTGTATGTTGTTGTTCTTTGTTATGTTTTTTATGTATGTTATGTTGAAATGAAATGAAAATTGTAATGTAATGACTTTGGTAATGTATTTAGAAAGTTTGGTTAATTAAAAGTCTTGTATTGGAATTGATTCAATGTTTTATGGAAATAAATTTAGTTTTGATAAAGGAATGGGACCAATGATTCTTAAATATAGTTGAGTGCTCATACTGGAATGGAAACAGTGATTCCTGAAATGGAATGGAATTATTAATTACTGCTTAATATTGATTCTTCACACAGGAATGGAATTAATGATTCCTGATTAATTGTTATTGTGTAAATTGAAATGGAATTAATGATTCCTGGTTAATATTGATTCTTCACACAGGAATGGAACCAGTGATTCCTAGAATGGAATGGAATTATTGATTATTGCTTTATATTGATTCTTCACACATGAATGGAATTAATGATTCCTGATTAATAGTCATTGTATATATTGATTCTACACCAATCACTCTTCTACACCCCTCAATCATCCACAACTCTTGGAGGCTTTGTGACAACTGTCAATTTCCAGTCAAGTCAAAGTCAACTAAAGTCAACAAGTCAAGCCGGTCAACTCATCTAACCCTCGTATACTAGGGTTTTCATTTTGTTTCTTCTTAAACAACTCGCACTCTTAATGCAAAGTATCACTTAGAGTTTTCATGTGTTCGGAAACTCTAAACCCTAATCAGGGCAAGTGATGAAACTACTCGATAAAACATTATTCCTTAACCCTCGGGGCATATGACAGTCATAACAAGACTTAACGAGGTTTGTGAACCTTGAATTACAGAGCCAAACACTCAATAAGGTCTCAAAAGAAGTCTCTCTCAATCTCTTTCACTCCATCTCTCCCAAATCTCTCTCTATATGTGAAATCTCTCCCAAATCTCTCTCCATATGTGAAATCTCTACCAAATCTCTCTTTGTATGAGAAATCTCTCTAGGAATGTGGAATCTCTCCCAAATCTCTCTCTATATGTGAAATCTCTCCCAAACCTCTCTTTGTATGAGAAATCTCTCCAAGAATGTGAAATCTCTCGCAAACCTCTCTCCATATGTGAAATCTCTCCCAAATCTCTCTTTGTATGAGAAATCTCTCCAGGAATATGGAATCTCTCCCAAAGCTCTCTCTATATGTGAAATATCTCCAAGTATGTCAAATCTCTCCCAAATCTCTCTAAGAATGTGAAATCTCTCCCAAATCTCTCTCAAAACCTCTTTTGATTTATTTTAGTCATTTAGGGCATCTCGACACTTGACTTGGTGAAAAACCACTCGAAACGGGAAGATTCCATGGAAAATTAGCCTTTTGGACCGAAGTCCCTCTATAAGGACCAAGCCCTTCTTGAGCCGAAGCCCCAAGGACCGAGTCCGAAGTCCTCTGGTCTAGCTGCAACCAGCGAGCCGCAGCCACCGACTGCAGCCACTTTAGCTTCAGACCGCATCGGATCTCGCCTTCGGACCGCAGTCTTGCGACCAAGCCACTTCGGATTTAGGCTGCTGATGACCTAACCCCCTCCTGACTTCTGATTTGCCACTTTTCTACCCGGTTTTCGACCACAACTCCGTTTTAAGTCCGTTTTTAATTATTTTAATGCAGGATTTTCTCCAAAAATCATATTATAACATATAAGACACTAAATATTCATAATTTAAACATATTTTTTATGGAAATATTTATTTAAGAATAAAATCTAGTGGGTGAATATTTGAGGTGGAGTGTTGACTTTACCTTAGTGTTAGACATAAGCAACCACCCCCATACCCACTCCATGACTAACCCACACCTCTCCCCACCATACTTGGTCATTCAAGGGTACTTTCCCCACCATTTGACCAGCCATACTCTTAGTCAAAGGCTGAAAACCCACCCTCTCTCCTCACTCTCACTCATTTCTTTCATTTCCACCAAAGATCAAACACATCTTTTCTCTCAAATTCTCTCATACAATTCCGAGATTTCCAAGTCATTTTTCAAGCTTTCCATCTTCATTTAGTAAGTATCATCACCCTCCTTATGGTTATTACATTCCTTTCACTCAAATTATTGATTCCTTACACAAACTCCATCATTATTGTGTTAGATTCTCAAATCTTCAAGTGATCCTTCAAGTGTTCTTGAGTTGAACACTTCACATCTTCAACAATCACCCACTAAAATCAAATAAGGTGAGTTCATACCCCTAAATTTTCATGTTTTCTTAAGTTTTTAGGGGGGGGGGGGGGGGGCGATACAAGTTAAAACACTAAGAACACAACTAAACTTTTTCAACAACTTTCATCAAGAAAGTTTAACTCCATTCACAGACTGTTTTGGTCAACTTAAACATTTTAGTTTTCAAAACTGTATTAGATGCAAATAGTTCAGGTTTATACCTTTAAAATGACTACTTGCACATCTCCATAAGATTTTTCTATGATTTATGATGATTTTTACAAAACTGCCTATCATTTCAAGAAAACATCTGGACCAGTTTGTGATTATGGTCTGTTTCACCCAAGTTGGAGATTACTAAAAATCATGATAAAATTTATGAACAAACTAGACTCATTTTCCAAACCCTCAGAATTTACAGATTCTGATTTGGACCTTTAATGATTTTTCTATGAATTTTCTAAGAACATAATAGAAATGGTAATTCTAGAAAAATGCTTTCACTTTCATTTACACCTTGTAACTTGTTGAGCAAGGTGTGTAACCTTCATGTTATGATATGTTACTACCATATATGTCGTTTGTCTTGTCATATAGACATACATCAGTTAACAAATGGACTTTTGCTATATTAAGCATAGTAATTGATAAATTGTTATAAACAAATCTACATCCATTAAATACAAACATTGGTAAACTATGACAAGTATAGTTTGTGCTCACTACCCCAACAAATAATTGATAAACTATAATAGGTATAGTTGATGATTAATTTACATAACAAACACATTACTAAAGGTATTACATATACAAAAAGGGTTACTACCACTAAGAATAATTATGATAAACTATAATAAGTATATTATACCCCCCCCCCCAAACGAATACGCTAGCTATAATCGGTACAGTTAGGGCGTATATACATTACAAACAATGTGATAAACTATAATAGGTATATTTTATGTTTCATCTACACTACGAACTTATTATAAGAAGGGATTCACCATCACCACCACTTTTGATAAGCTATAATATGCATAGTTCATGTTCACTACCACTATCACTATTTGATGAACTGTGATATGTATAGTTTATGTTCACCATCACCATCACATTTGATAAACTATAATATGCATAGTTCATGTTCATTACCACTATCGCTATTCGATGAACTATGATATGTATAGTTTATGTTCACAGCCACTACTGCTATTTCATACACTACACTATGATTTGGTTTCAGTCTTTGGTTTTAAGACTATATTCAATCTAGAATTGTTAGGTTTCAGCTATAATTTCTAAGTGTATATGCTAGAGTTATATAGAATCTAGTCGTGATTGACTTAGAATTGGTGGGTCCGCCTTATTTCCTGTTTCTTGTTTGGTTGTGGGCCTAGGGCAGACCCATTACATTCGACGTTTTATCTAACCTTAAGTTTATATAACTTATATATACAAGGAGATTATAGAAGGAAACTATAGGGAATTCTAGGATGCACTATTTCATAACATAGAAACTTACATTTCACATTTTGAGGAAAATATCGGATTTTCTGGAACAACTTAATTGCTTTTACAAGGAAAACAGTTTAGTTCTCAAATAAAACTCTTATGAACTCACCAACCTTTGTGTTGACACTTTTTCAAACAACTTGTATTCTCAGGAAATTACTAAACAGGCAATCAACTGCTTTCGAGGACGGGACGCTAAGGCAATAAATTCAAAACTTATTTTGTCATCATGATGTATTTGATTTTGAAACATGTAAACTTACTCTATGTTGTAACTCTTTCAATTATATTGATGATGGTTGTGTTTGTTTTCTTCACTATTATACTCGTTGTTATGATACTATACATGAAGTCATCCACCCCCGAATGTTTCCGCCGTTCTGGTTTGGGGGTGTGACAGGCTTGAAAAATTTTCTTCTAATGAAACGATCATCAGATGGCTGTAGTTGTATCACTTCATCATCAAGCTCATGCTCCACGAACTCATCATCTGAAAGCTCAGAGTATACATCATCATCATCATCATCATCCGTATTACCATCTATCGATCCATCTTCAGCTATCTCTTATTCAATCCACTCCATAACTGGATATTGACTGTGATCAATGTACAAATTGATCATACCCCCATTCTCATATCCAGCATCAAGGAAACGAACATAATCATTTTCATCTTCCAAGACTCTTAACCCATCTCTCAGTGAACGTTGTGGAAGACAATAGTACACATTGATTGTTCCATCCTTGACCAAGTTCTTCACATACGAGATGAACTCCATGAAACTCATGTTCTGAAATCGACATTGCTAACAACCATTTTTACTGGATTGAAATACACAATTGGTTTGGGGACAAAAGAACCTGTATGATTTACTTCGATTGTGAAGTTGGAATCTATTGTGATTCTGTGGAAAGGATGAACGAACGAAGTAGAAGGAAAGAACCCTTGATTTTGGGGGAAATAACGAAGGGTAAGGGCACAATTATTCTCATAAATCTTTTAACCGGCTAACCTATAATACCCGATAACATGGTATTTTTTTCACTAAAAAAATAATAAGGGTGTTTTTTGTACGTTTTTGAAACATTATTACCTTTTTAAGTCATTTTCCCTAATAATAAAACATTAATTATTGGGATATTAATTAAAATAACCATAAACTGAAATGTATCTAATGAAAATGATTTTTTTAATTGGCAAAATAACCAAACGGAATATTTCAGACTCAGGTCTTGCCTACTCAAATATGGATTTGATTGACCATTTTAAAGCAATTCCAAAATATACACGGAAAAAGAACATCTCGTGAAATATGACATGCGATCATGACAATATTGAGATTTTACTGGTTAGTTTTTGTTTTCTTAATTGGTTTTTGCGTTTTTATGGAGTATTAACTAAAGAAAATGTAGTCTAGAATGCACAAAACATGTTCAGGATAGTTACTTCATATCCAAACCCTTAGAAAGATACTTATTTGTCATTATGACAATAACATAAAATCACTTAATGTGTGGATTTACCTTTTTGTGGATTTTAGGTTCATGTAATTTTTTTTCGATTTTACCATTTTGCAGATTTACCGAGTAAAATCGAACATTTCTATCTTAATGAACCAAAAAACCAAACTTAAGGGCGTTATGAACCAGAAAAAATGTAAAATCAAACATTTCTGTCAAACGTAAGAGTTTTAATGAACCAAAAATATACAAAGGGTAAATTAAAAAAAAGGTGTAAGTATCAGGTATTAGTTAACCTAAAACCTACAAAAAGTTAAATTCGTACTTTATTCCTCAATTGTTCACAAGCCAGCTACTATGACCTTTACACTTATTCTTACCAACTTTATACTTGATACATGAATGGTTGTATTTTCACATACTTGCTCACTTCTTTTTATTGAGAAATCACACACTCCCCATGTTTCTAACTCCTTATTTCTATATGACACTTTGTCATTTCATCATCTATTGGGACTCTACACCTAACCTTAGACTCTTCTCATGAGTCCACTATCTTCTCACCATTCTATCTAAATTCACAATCTTTCTCTAACTATCCCTTATACACATAAGGTCTAATATTTCTTCCTTTTCTAATAGTTACTCACAAGTTTACTGTTACATAACATACACATATCTACATACTCTTAAGGGTCCATCTTTTTGTTGGATTAGTGTCTAAGTCCATAACTATTTTGGTATGTACTTGACCCGATGGTGCATGGTCCTTTTGGGTTGCCTTCACCAAAGCAACTTGATAGGATGAATTATGGAGAGAAAGGATTAAATATGATTTATTAATATATTATGAGAATAATATATTAAAGGAGAAATCATATTGTTTAATTAATATTAGTCAATAATTAATTGGTAATTAGTTTTGTGACTAAAAGAGATTAATTAAACTTAAGGGACTGGAATTGTAATTATGAGATAATTGCAATTTGGGCCATGGATTGTCTTATATTAAGGAGTGGACGAATTCTATGGGGAAACCCTTAAGGAAATCGTTCAAGACCTTAATTAAAGGGATCCATGGGTTGCTTAGGGCTTAAGCATCCAAAATTAGGGTTTCCTTGTTAGATAACCCTAATAGCCTCCTATATATAGATCCCTTAAGGACCAAAAACGGGGCTAAGCTTTGTTCTAGGGTTTCACACGTTTATGGGCAGCCTCCATCCTCTCTCCTCTTCATCCTCTTGCTTATGGTGTTTGTGAACCATTAGAGGAGTGACATTTGTGACTCTAAGCTTTCTAAAGTCAATACAAGGAGATTTGGGATTGTTATTGCTACATAACAATCAAGGTAACATCTTAAACCTATTCTCATGTTAATATGATTACTTGAATGCTAGAATTAGGGTTTATAGTCTTGGATAACTTGCATGTACAATAGAGAAACCTAGATCCAAGAATTAGGGTTTGTATGAGCACATAGGATGTTCTTAGGACCAAAACCCATCACTTTTCTCACCCTAGGAGCTACACCTCATCTTCCTTCTCTCTTGTGGATACACTACCAATGTATCCTCTTATTATACATCCTATATACCTCTTACTTCCTCAGAAGTCATAACACATCTTCTCATGTTTCTTAGTCCTCACTTGTCTTCATTGGAACATTCTTACTACCATTCTCTTAAGTGTCAATCATGATTCTTGACGTGCCACTTTCTTTCTATCTATACATCTATCTCATTTCTCTTCTAATCTATCTCCGGACAGTGCTATTACTATAACATCAATGACATGGTGCAAGCTCTACTTTTCATATCTCTTAAACCATCCATATAATAATAGACTTTCTTCTCTGCATGGCTACTTGCTTGTAAGCAATACCAATCTACTCTTGTACTCACTAGTATACTCTGTGACCCTTTGTCTCTTTGACTCTTTCATTCTTGACCCGAGGGTCTTTCCCAAGATAGACTTTCTCTATCTTTCCTTTCTTTCTCTAGGTATACCAACACTCTTTACTCTTTCTGTCCATTTTCTTGCCATTTTTTCTTCACATTTCTATCTCCGTTTCTTCTTGTCTCTCTTTTTTGTCCCTCTTTCTATCCTCATTATCTATCTTTACCATCTATTCTTCATAGGGAAACATACTCTATCTATTGTTCATCCATAAGGACACATCAATTCTAATTTCTAACACATCTTTCTTTCCTGATACCCATGGTATCATTCTTTCTACATACTCTTGACATCTCTTTAACTAGAGAGCCCATTCTTATCATTTCACAAAATGAAATTTCTTTCTTTCTCTTCAACATTCTAGACCCTAAAACCTCTTAGTGGGTCAATCTGCTAAACTTATACTCTTAGCCCATTCTTATCATTTGAAGCTTTTGAGATCCATTTGAGATTCAAAATTGAAGAAGACGTCTTGCAAACCCATTTATTTGAAGAAAAAAATCCCATCTTCTGAAAATGGTATCAACTTCTTAGTTGGAAAACAAAAATTACCAAATATCTCATTGAACCAACCAAATACCCTTTTCTCTTTTCTCCGACTTCTAACATCTGTATCTGAGCATATTTTTGAAATAACATGCTTGATTTGTACTTTCTAAAATTTTTCACAAGCATGAGAAACTTGTACTTTTGGCATCCAAACCTTTTTCACCTTACTCTTCTTCTTCTTCTTCTTCATTTTCAGATTTTCAGACTTCAAATATGATTTTCGGATTTGAACCTGTTCATCACATTTCATGATCTGAACATTAGAAGTCTTTTGAACACAATCATTTAGAGTTTGGTAAATCTGAACATCTTGAATAATATGTTTTCTATAAGTCACCATTCCTTCAAAATTATCATTAGAACATAAAAAATCTTCTGTTTGAGTTCCAATAGAACAAAACATCTTTACTTTCACGATTTCTGAATTTTTGCATTGAGATTTGTCTTCATAACTACTAGATTCGGATTGTAACACTTCTGAAAAACTTGAATTACTTGACTCCCCCTCAACAAGAACATCTGGAGTCACCTTTTCTTCAGAAACTTCAAAAACTTTAGGAACTTTACCAAGAACATCTTCTTTTTCTTTTTCTGCTCTTTTCATCTCTAAAATATGTTGTTTATTTTCCAGATCTAAATGTGCTTTGATAATACGAACTTGTTCCAATAAAAACTCATCTTCATCCAAAAATTTCATATATCTTGATTCTCTATTATGGAAATATGCATTTTTACAAATCTTTCCATCTACATAGAGATTATACAATTCAATGGCACTTTGCGAAGGTTTTATCATACCATATACAAGATACCAATGATTGTATTTGAAAGACTAATTCGGATCTGTAACTTTCATTCCTTGTTCTTTAATCGAAGTAAACAACTTTGAAATTGATGAGTCCATCATATCTTCAACAAGAAATTTGAACTTGAAGAGAGAGAAAATAGATTTGATAAAATTTATATAGAGAGAGAAAAAGCAAATATGAGATGATTTCTAGAGAGAGAAAACGAATCAAAGCACATATCTGATAATAAAACTCGAATTTCTTCTTATATTTCACTTTCAAAACTTGAATCAAGAATAAATCAGATGATAGAATGTGTATAAAATAACAGATCGGAATTAAGTTTTGCAAAGACAAGAGATATTTCACTTCTCTTTTAAGAACACTTATAAAAACTTGAAGAACAAAGTGAGATTCATGAATTTTTTTTCCATATCTGATCGATTCTTGCAATAATCACTGAGATCTACAAGAACTCGCTCTGATACCACTTTGTTAAGACGAAAAACAAGAGGATGAACGCAAAATCTGAAGAACAATCATGAATCAATCACCATAAAGTTGCAAGTAATGTGTCAAAGTTTTTGTATATCATTGATTTTGGAAAATTGGATGTATAAAGAAACTTTTTGAGGAAAAGCTTACCTAACAAGCTAAGCTAATGACTATATATGGGAAAAAACATTTACCAAAAATACAAAACCCTAAAAAGTCTCCAGTAATTAACAAAAATTCCAAATTGTAACATCCTGTTTCGGATCATCCGTGATCAGGGTTTGTGGACTGCAAACCGGGCTTGAGGAGGTATCGGGGTTGCGACGAGTTTCTAGAAGCATAATGGATATCTTCAACTTTGCGTGAGTTTGACGTTCATGTGAATCGGGGTTATATCGAGGAAGCAATGGAAGTTTGAAGTTGTGGCAGGATAAGTCCCTTATTTGAGATTGGTGGCAGCTGAGTACGCTGGACGTACATATGTGTACGCTTAGCGTACTCGTGTGCGTGATTTTCAAGCGAAGCCCCCTAGTACACTGGGCGTACTAGGCACGGAGTGAAAACCCTAATTTTGGTTGTGTTCCTATATAATGAATGAGATGGCCTCATTCCTGACCACCATCCTCAGATTTCAAACCCTCCTAAACCCTAAACCTCTGTTCATGGAGTTTGTGGATGCATTTGAGAGCCTCTGAGTGTTTTATGTGTTCTTGGAGAGAAGAAGAAGCTTTGAAGAAGAAGGAGTGAGAGTCCAAGCCCTTGGATCTGAGCATATCTATGGTGGAAGCTTCATATAGAGGTATAAAGCTTCAAGCTTTCTCACTATTTTGATTTGTGCATCATAGTGGAGTATTTTAGGGTTTTTGTCCCAAAGTTGGAGACTTTATGAGTTTTTGAGCTCCAGAGACTATGACCAACCCCTTTGAGTGTATATAGTGGTGTTGTGTAATAAAAATCAGGTCTTGGATGTTGAAATCGAGCCATGCAAGAGTTATGTGCATTTTGAGCTAAGAAAGTGTGTGTTTTGGGTGTTTGTGACCTCTCCAGCCATGAAAAGGCTTAAAGTCACTGACTTTATGGAGTAAGAGCCATTAAGGAGTCCAGATCTGGGATTTGAGTTAATGTCTTAACGGGTTAAGACCAAAGGAGTAAAAAAGGCAATCCTGGTCGTACGCTGAGCATAATTCCTGTACGCCCCACGTACTGACCAGATGTCCCTGATGGCTAGTCCGAATTCGTTAGGACGTTGAGCGTACCAAGAGAGGTACGCCCCGCGTACCAAGAGAGGTACGCCCCGCGTAACCTTACTGTGGACTTTTGGGCTTGTTGCAATGGAGTGTTGGACCAGAGGAATATATATATTAGTGCTTGGGCCCTTGAGTTGGGCTTGCCATTTAGTTTTGAGAGTGGGCCTTAGGTGAGCCCATTTATTATTGGGCCTTGGTGGGCCCAATGGGTTTTAGGCTATTAATGGGCTGGTTAACGGTCTTCCTTTAGACCTAATGAGTGAGAGTTTGGACTTAGTTCCTAATTGGGTTAATTGTTGTTTTGGCTTAGAGATTAGAGGTCGATGCGTAGCAACAACGTTTATAGGGGCTATTCATCATCCAAGGCGAGTCTTCTCACTATACTTTATCATGAGTGGTATTTTTGTGTGACTGAGATGTCTAATGTGCTTATCTGTGTATTGTGATATCCTGCATTATTTCTTTGTGATTTATGTTGTGTATTACTCAGAGTTTACAGAGTTAGGACCGGAGGGTCCACAGAGTTAGGACCAGAGGGTCCACCATAGTTGTGGGACTGGAAGGTCCCACTAAGACACATTGACCGGAGGGTCATACAGAGTTATATCCTCGAGTGGCTAAAGAGTTGTATGTGGTATTTTGGGGAACTCACTAAGCTTCGTGCTTATCGTGTTATGTGTTATGTGTTTCAGGTTTTTCTCAGGATCGCGGGAAGGCACCGGCTCGATTGTACACCAGAGAAAGAGTTATGTTTGAGGATCCTGGATTACTAATTAAACAATATGGAGATGTGTTTTATAAATTAACTAAGTGAGATTTTGTGGAATGCGTTATGACAAATTTAATGATTTTAAAAAGAAAAATTTGTTTGGAAATTCACGGTGTTACAAGTTAGTATCAGAACCTTGGTTTGAGGGATTCGGATACACCTTCGGGTATATCTAGACTCAAACCGAGGATTTGAGAAATTTTTTCAAAATAAATGATTTTTCTAAAATGAGCAAGAGTTTCTAAGAGAAAAACGAGGAGGAGCAGTGTGTTTAGGTCCATTTGGTGAAAGTAGAATGTTAAAGTAAGGTTTGGGTTCTTTTGAGCCATATAAAGGTTCAAAGTTCATAACTTTATGGATTAAGACGTTACTATAGACTTGGATCAGCAATTTGGGTGTTGGAATGCATATATTAAGTACTTAAGGAAAAAGTGCTTAATGGGCGTGTACGCGATCATGCATGCAACGTAGTACACAGGGCTTACGCCTGGTACGAGCAGCGTACCAAGCCTGATCTTGGGCTTTTGCGATTTGGGCCATATTGGATTATTGTGATTTTGGGCCTTATTGGGCTATTAGCCTTTTTGACTTTAGGCCATTGTTATACTTTGGGTCTTCCTGAATTTGGGCCCAATGGGTTTTGGGCATCATTTAGGAATTTGGGCCATTTTGGGCTTTTGGAGCCATTGGGTTGGGCCTCGATAAATTGGCAAAGAAAGGAAGGGGTAAAATGGCCTTTTACCATGGGAGTTGGACAAATAAATTAGATTCATAGTTATGTTTTATGGCCCAACTATTAATTGGGGTGTTATGTGAATGATTAGCACGGGGATTTTCCAGATCAGCAGTCCAAGCATTTAATTGATTTTCAGCAGTCTGAGGTGAGTCTCCTCACTGTGCTTGACAGGTCGAAGGCACCAATTTCGGCCCATGATTTATTATGTTTAAGATGCTAGTTGTTTGTGTGACTCTTGCATGTGTATTATGTGATATGTATACCGAGTGTAGTCCAATGCCAAGCGAGGCCTGATGGGTGTATTGTATGCTATTTATCTTAGTGATTATTGCATGTGTTTATGTGTTTGTATGAATTTCGGCAGGGCCTGATGAATGTGATGGGCGGGGCCCATCTCATGTTATGATAGATCTGTTCCGAGCAGGGCTCGATGCCGACGAGGCCCGATGGTTGTTGGGCATGACCCATTGTATGTTTGATATATATGGTGTGAGGTATTTTGAGGAAATCACTAAGCTTTGTGCTTACGATTTTCAGTGTAAGTTTCAGGTACTTCCGGATCGAAGGGGAAGGGCTATGGATGATCGTATCACACACACACACACACCATGTTGTTCCACATTTTGTTGACTTGATGTATTTTAATGATTATTGACACACTATGATTTTTTATGGTTTTATGAACACGTTTTGGATGATGATTTTATTATTATAAAAATGAAATTTTTTGTTTTAAATTTTAGAACGTTACACTAAACTAGCAATGGTGTTGGTTTACAATAGGAACTGATGAGAATAAAGGAAGAGGAGACAAATAGTATTATCTGTGGAAGATGAGACATCGGTGAATGAGAAAAGGAAGAGGATAGTTCCATAATGGGAAAAAAGGGTAAGGTTGAGTGGGTGACAGATGGGTTGTCCGTTGGAGGAAGGACGCGTGGTTGTCGTAGGAAGGCAACCAACACTTTTAGATTCCAAATCGACGATGGTGTCTTCTGATTTGCATTTTGGAGCCTTGGAGACATGGTGTGGGGTGGGTGGGAGATGTTTTTATATTAAAATTACTTAAAAGAATATATTAAATATAACAAAAAAATGTATAAAAGTGATTTTATGTGCGCCAGAGACCAATGACACAATATTTTGAAACTATAGGAACCATCTGTGTTACAGAAAACGAAAACGGTTAGGAACGAAACTTACAAACCTAAAAGAGGACCATTTATGTAATTTTGTCTTATTTTAAACTTAGATATAATTATATTTTACATGCTTTTTCCTGTAGAGTGGACATTGTTACATTTTGTGTTATTTCTATATTTTTATGTGATTAAAACACTCTTTTTTTTACATTAACTTGATAATTGTACTATAGTAAAATAGATGTGTGCCTGTGTAAAACGACGACGATAAATAGTTTTTTTGTCGAATAGTTTTCTTACGGAAAAATAATTATTAGATTTTAATAAAAAATTACCATTTTTAATAAATAAAATATTTATGTTTAAACTTTATATCTATATTGTTTGTTTATACATTTGATTTAGTTAACGAATATCACTGTCCAGGTTAAGAAATTCAAATTAATTTATATACATAGATTTAATATGTGTTCCAAATTAAATTTGTTAATACCCTTTCTTAATTTAAGTTATTAAATTTTTGACAAGTATTAATGATTTATTTATTTATAATTAATTTGTAAAAAAAACTTTATATCTTATACTTCTTAAAATTTAAGATATGACTAATATACTTTATATAATAATAATATAAGATTTAAAAACCTAACCTAATTAGTATCCATCCAAATCTATTCCTAATAAAAGACTCTTAAACCACCCACATAGACTCTTAAACCACCCACATGTCAACCTTTTAAGCACAATCTCATGCCACATGTGATCTTCTCCTAAGCCATTGATTTTATTCCCCGCTTATTTTTTCATCCAAAAACATTATTGAAACCAATTTTTAAATTGGAAACTATTCTATTATTCCAATAAATTAGCAAAATATCAGGCAATAAATCAGCAAACATAATCTTTTAAAAAAAATTAAACTGATGACCCAATTACTCCGCTATTATATTCCTCTGTAATTTTGTGATTTGAACATTCGTCTATATTCAATTTCTTGCATCCTACGTGCATTTAATTTGTGGCATCAATTTCAATATTCATTCTTCTACAAGATTTGAAGATACGTATTACACTCATAATTCTAAGTGCTTAGCTTCAATTATTGGGAAGTCAAAATCATGTTTCATTTTGGAGTTTCATGCAATATCTTGAACACTCTTTAACCTTTTCTCCATTCCTTTTGTTTGTGGATTTTGATGCACGGAAATATCGGGAAGTCAAAATCATGTTATACGGAACCATTTATTCCGACAACATAATGCACACTAACTCTTTGACGTACTGCTTTGTTCTTTCGACAAAGAAAGTAGTAAAATTTGTTTTGTTTTTTTTTTTTGTTTTTTTTTTTTTCATAATTGCTTTTGTTTTTATATAAATTTGTAATTTGTGCACTAAATTTGCACTAATATGTCACTTTGAATTGAGTTGTGCTATTACCAATGCTCACACTTTGACAAATAGTTGCCTTGCTTTCCGGCATGAACAACCAGTTAATATTTGAAGTTCATGGAGATTGAAGAATGGTTCCAAAATAGCCAAAAAAAGATTACTCTTGGTGGTAGCATCATGAATTATCATCTTTAAAGTTTAAGCATTGGCCTTTTTATTATGAATTTGAATCATCATGCATATTCGTGATATTGTTTTTAGTTTTCTGATTAGTATTTTTTTTAAAATAACATCTTATATGATGAAAATAAACAATTTTTAAAAAGCTTGCATTCAAACTTTAATTAGCTCTATTTGGGATGAAAATGAAGATCAAATAGAATCCAAAAGTTTATTATCAATGTCCGTCGTCATAGTGTTGTGTATGTCTTACACATGTGTGTTTGTATGTGTTTTATTAATGAAATTAATATATTGTTTAACGAAATTTCCTTGTGACCACCAACCACAATGGTTTCTTATTTGTTGATTAGGAAACTTGAAGACTCTTCTCTGTTGGTGATTTTTGATCATCAATGTTATTTAACTGTAATGAGATTACTTTGTGTTGACCAAAAATGATCTTGATAAATATTAAACAAGTAAGGAAGGTGTGGAGTACACACTTGTTTAAGTTTGATCAAGTTTCAAAGTACACTGTCATTTAGGGGCGAAGCCCCTGAACGAACGGGGGTCCGGGGGCAGCGCCCCTGGGAGCGGGGTCTAAGGGGCAGAGCCCCTGGCTGGGATCGAGCTGCCAGGTCAGCGCATAATTTTTTTTATAGGGTATGTTATTATATTAAAAATGCATCAGAAAATTGATTTTTCAGATAATTGACCATTGGTTTGACCCTTATCCATATATCCGTTTTTATGATAGTTTTTATGGTTTTATGACAGTTTTCAGACAAAGATATTAAAGTTGGTTTTGGTCTCATTTTCTGGTACACACGAAAATATCATCAAACATTCTCGGTTCTTGTCTCTCTGAGTCTTATCCAATTGAGGATTTGGGAGTACCACCAAATACTTCGATTTGAAAGTGATTATCACAATTCTCAGAATTTCCAAGCCTTTCTACACCCAAATTTCTAACATTCTCAATGGTTAGCTAAAATACCACTATATTATCTATTAATTCCTCATTTTAGTTAGATCCTATTGATTACATTTAGCCCAATAAAGTAGAAAATGCAAAATATAGCTACATACTTTTGTTTGTTTATCAAATTAGCATCTTACTTTACCTATATTTTTACAAATATATTTACCGTGGTTTCTTAGGGTTGAAACCTAGTATATAATAAATATCTAAATTAATAAGAGAAACATATGGACACTTTTGTTATCAAATTATTGAGGTTAAATAATCGAAACAAAATAGATCATTCTTTTTGTGTGAAAAACTTGTATACACGTTATAGTTAGTGGGTCATATTAAATTTCGAGTCAAGACAAACGGAGCCGGGTTCGATTTACACTTTTCACCCGGTTCGACTTGTTCGCTCTCACTTGTCTCGTGGTTAGCACGTGCAATGATTTTTGGCGCCTAAAAACGTTAAGAGGCGATAACCAAAACTTTAATTTGGTCTCCATCGATTTGCTGAAATCAAATCAAAACACACACTCATTCACTCACCCACAGACCTCCGATCGAAACCCTACTCTTTATTGGATGCAGCATTTTCAGATGCCCAAGCGATCATGGCGGAAGAGGTCGATGTCTGTGACGGACATCACCGGCGAGCTTCCCATCTACAATCCTGCTTCCACCATTGGCCGGAGAGAGAGTCAGAGCTGGAGCACGAGATCAGTAGTTAAATACAAACGGATTCATCTCATTCCTCTTGTCGTTATGCTGTGCTTCTTCATCCTCTGGTGCTTCAGTACTTCCGGTATCTCTATCTTATCTCTGTATCCTTTTATTACCTTAACATCAATCGTAATTTTAAATCTCGGTTTATTTTTCTTCCTCTTAATTATCGTTGTTGATGTAATCTATCTATCACTATGTCTGTGTTACATTTCACTATAGTTTATTTGTTGAGGAAATTCGGTCCTGATAATGACTAATTGATTGTTGTAATATTAAATAATGGCAAATGCGGAGATCAATTTGATTATACAACGATTTCAAAACCCTAGGAAACTGTGACCATATGTTAATGATGAGAAAGTTCTAGGTGCTAAACACTGGAGTGAGTTATAATCTGTTTGTTGTTATCTAGAACTGTGGATAATATGTGTGGTCAATTCGAAACAATTCTAATGATGCTTTGTGCTATGAAAGTTATTTTGAAAATTTCCTGTTGTAGTGTTTCTTATCTAAATTGTTCAAATCAAATATCTATACATCTGATGTTTATTACTTGTTTTTGTTAGTGGAGTTGGAAACCAAAGATGGGAGAACTCATTTTGTCCCAAGAACCAAGAAGCCGAAGCAAAAGAATGCAGAAACAGATGTTGATCTTACTGTGTTGGCATTAGAAAGTCCACCAGATGGTTTCTTGTCACTTTCGAATGGACCATACGCCTCATTAGCTGTTCTTCATCAGCCCCATGTGTCATTCTTGGATTCTCATGATCACAATGCACCATTAACAGCTTCTCATGAGCCACATGCCTCATTTCCAGTGTCTCATGAGCTAAAACCTCCATTGTCAGTTTCACATGATCCAAGTGCCTCATTCTCTGATTCTCGTGAACCTAACAAGTTGTTATCAGATCCACATGAGCTAGAAGCATCATATACAGTTTCCCATGATGCAATCTCATATCCAGGCATAAGCAATGAAGATGCACCATAGTGTATTAGAAAAATGATGGTCAAGGTAAAGGATCCTCCTCCAGCTTTTCACATAAGTCTTGTATGGGAAAACTGTTCAACCACTACTCATTTCCTTTTATCCATTTTCTACTACAATTAGACTAAAGTAGTAGTATACATAGAAGAAGAAATAGAAGATAACTCCATGTGGTTATACCTTAGCATTGAATAAGACAGTCCAAGGGTATAATGAGTATATCAACTGTAGATGCAGCATTTGTTATCGTAGGTATAATACAAAGTTTGATCTAAAGTTTACACACGAAATGAGAAAGATAAATTTTCTAAAATATTCCTACATTGATCAATCAATATTTCTTTTCATAGTCTGCTGATGAATATGTTTCTAGAAAACTAGGGCACCCCTTGTAAATAGTCTACAACTCAACAACCTCATTTTCATGACAATTACCAACCCACAAATATAAAATCCCTTTCTTATTAGCTGGCAAGACTCTACAACAATCCTTTCTTGGAGCCTGCAACATAAATAAAATAGAACTTATTGAATTTGAAATGAAAGATAATGAAAAAAGGATGAGAAAACAGAAAAAGACGTACCCTTGTCCAACGAAGACTATCTTCCTTCTTTAACACCACGATAGTATCAATCGATTCAGGGGATTCCATTTTCCATTTACAAAAAGGGTAACGCTCTTTATGAAGAGTATAAATCCCAATTATTCTCCCCCTTTCTTTATCATACCTCGTTGAACTCATGTAATAAACAAAAGGCTTCTGACATGGGTTCCTTGCAAATGGCCTAGTATTGAACGCATAAGCTGTATAATCAAGCTTTTTGTGCCAATTTAGAAACGTGCGAGTAGGTGTTTCAAGCTCTCTAGGTGATAGAATCCCCCTTACAATTTGAACTGCAAAACCCCATGACACCAGAATCGACCATTCCCTTTTCTTCTCATAGCAAATGGATTGCTGTATGACACTAGCGGAATCGAATTTTGCTGATTCCAGTAAATGTTTGATTCCTAGGGGTCTCGGCATTCCCGGGAATATCGGGTCGACAAAATCGAGGTGGTGGAGGGAGACTAATGGTGTTACTGGGTGCGCTGATAATAGACCTAACAGATTCCCATGCACATCATACTGCACATTGGAATGGAATCAGTAATTCCAGAATGGAATAAGTAATTCCAGAGATTTAAGTTTTAACTTTTAAGAATTTATAAGACCAACCTGGTGGAATCCGGGTTCTTTTGTGAGTGGGATATTTAGTTCAGCCATACACGCGTGCATTCTGTCGTCACTCCCGTAGTACCCAGGGTATCTTTGAAGACATCTGTCCTGCATCTTTTCTAACTCCACCGCCAATGGGTAGCTGATGGCGAACCCACCGCCGCCATACGCCATCCCATATGAAAACAATATGTTTTGGAAATGACTTTCTGACGTCGTTCCGATGTAATAAAATTGATTATGGTCGTATTTAGATAAAATTCTCACTAGGTTTTCAACGACGAATACAGTGTCGTCGTCTCCCATCACAAACCACCGTACATTCTCCATACCCAACCGGAGCGTCTCCGACACCACTCTGGAAATACGTATCGCGGATCTGAAACCATCTGGGTTTGTGTACGGAAACTTTGAGGTGTCGCCGGAGATGTGGATGTCCGGTAGGTTTTCGTTTTCTGTGGTTTTTACACGTTTGTCTAACCAAACAACACCTCTGGTCTCCCCCCGCCGCCACCATAGCTTGAGGTACTCTTTCCGGGACCGCCATAACCGGGAAGAGGCGGCGATGCCGAACGCGATGTGTTTGAGTTCGGTGTCAAACCGGAGTACAGATTCAGATGTGGTGGTGTTGCTATTGAGGTTTTCGGTGGTTGAGAAGTGGTTGCCGGAGTTGGTGGCGGTGGGGGCGGGTTCGAAGAGGACGGTGGAATAGTAGAGGATGTAGACGAAGAACAAGGAAAGGAGGAGCCAGGAGACGGAGGTGCGGATGGTAGGGCGGTTAGAAGGGTGGCGGTGTGGGGTGGAGGAGGGTGCCATTAACGTGGTGGTGATTGGGCGGCATACCCATTGCTAGAGGTAATAATTAGCGACAACTGGGTAATAGAATATTTGCAGAAAAGGGGTATGCATGGGCGAGTGAGTGATTTTCGGACATTGTGAGGGAGACAATCAGAGATTCGTTAAGAAATTTGTAATTACCGATCAAAAAATATAGGCTCCACTTATTTTGCTTATCACCATATCCTTACAATATTACCATGAAATACGTTCACACCTGTGCTCTAGCCACTACACTGTCAATGCCGCCACTAGGCCGGGGGCGGCGAGAATGATGGTTTTGAGTTGTTTTGACTTTCGAAGAATTACCGGCAATGAAGCGGTTAACATTTTTAAGGTATAATGATTAAAAGGGTAATAATACACATTTTGTTATGGAGTTTTTTTTTTTTTTTTTTTTTTTTTTTTTTTTTTACCATTCATCTTGTTAAACTGTACATATTTAATCTTTATGACCTGCTACTAGGGATGAACAAAAGAACCGACCCGGCTGGAACCGGCCCGTGAACCGAACTTTGTGAAAACTAGGAACTGAATCGGACCGTTGGTTCTACTGGTTCCGGTTCTTGTTGTGTCTTAAAATGTTGGAAACGGTCCTTGAAAAATAGCAACACAAGGTTCCGGTTTTTGCTGGTTTTACCGGTTCCGGTTAGGGATGTCAAAAACCTCCGTAGGACCCCACTCCCGCGGGACCCCGATATCGTACGGGATAAAATTTTTAAAAAAACCGGGAGCGGGAATGGGGCGGGGGAAGAATTAAACCCCATTTATTTTCGGGACTAGGGTCGGGAGTCGGTATTTCTGTCCCGTACTCCTGTGGGCGCCCGACTGTACATTTATGTAAAAAATATATATTTAATATAAAATACATATACAAAATAGATTTTCTAATTTTAGGTTTAGTGTAGGTTTCACTTTTCCGTTTCCAATTAATGGATGTTGAAGATGTAGCGAATTGATCATATATGTTTGGACATGTAAGTATTTTATATTTGTAATGTTGGATTTGTCGTATTTTATATTTGTAAGATTGTTGGAATTGTCGTTTTGTAATGTTGGATTTTTAATTTTTTAGTTTCTAAAACATTAGGTTTTAAGTTTTTAAAGTTATTAAAAATAGTTTTTTTTAGCCTAAAACAAAGCAGTTTTTTAGCAAAAAAAAAAAAAAAAAATCGAATTTTAAGCTTATAAACCGGGGGAACGGGGGCAAGATCGGGGGCGATGGAGGTAACAGGGACTATTTAAACGGGGGATCCGGGGGCGGGGGTAACAACTGATTTCGGGAGCGGGGGCGGGGGCAGCTATTTCCGCTCCCGTTTGGTCCCGTTGACATCCCTAGTTCTGGTTGGTTCCGGTTCCTGGTTCCAAAAATCCACAAGAATATCGTCCTGGTCCCGCCCGACCGGTTCCATCGGGTACCGGTTCCGGCCGGTTTCCCGGTCCATATGTTCATCCTTACCTGCTACTCTAAGTAAGCCGATAAAAATGACTTAATAATTTTATATATTTCTTATTTTGTACACATTTAGTCCTTAATATTTTTGTACACATTTAGTCTTTAATATTTTTTTTGTTGCAAAATAAGTCATTTTTGCTTTTGTACTCATTCGTACTTATGAATGCTTTCTTTAGATTTTTCTCACGACATCTTACGCGAGACAATCATTAATAAAGTGTTTTAGGGCTTTTCATGTTTATGTCCATCGCGATCTCGACTACTTGGTTGTTTAGGTCATATGTTATGAACGTCATAACTTCTTCATATGATCTCAAATTTAAATGATCGTTATATCCTTGCATTTGTATTTTAGTTTACTACAACTTTTGTTTAGATTATCCCCGTTAAAAAGTAATATATTTTTACTTATGATCTTTATATCCATACGTTTTTTTTATGAATGCATGTATATAAAGATCGTTAAAATCTGATATTGTATGAAGAAGTTTCGACATTTAGAACACAAGACCTACTCAACAAAATAGTTGAGATCGTGATGAACATAAGCATCAACAACGCAAACACCTCTTTAATGATTGTCCCACGTAAGATGTCGCGAGAAAAAACTAAAAAAATCATTCATAAATACTTGAGTACAAAAAATAAAATAAAAGACTTATTTTGAAAAAACAATATTAAGGACTAAAGGTGTACAAAAATATTAAGGACTAAATGTGTACAAAATAAGAAATGTATTACCCTCTTAAGCAATTTTTCTTGGCTAACCTGAAGTAACCGGTCATAAGGACTGAATGTTTACAGTTTAACAAGTTGATGGGGGTAAATGTGGACAAAAAAAAACTCAATGACCAAATGTGTACAAATCAATTTGTACACATTTAGTCAATTAGTTTTTTTTTTTTTTTTCGTTCACATTCACCCATTCAACTTGTTAAACTATACAACTTTTTTTTAGATTACTCCCGTTAAAAGTAATATATTTTTACTTACGATCTCTATATCCATACGTTTTTTACGAATGCATGTATGAATTATTATTATTATTATTATTATTATTATTATTATTATTATTTTGGTATAAAATCGTAAGTAAAAATATATTGCATTTTAATAGGAGTAATCTTAACGAAAGTTGTAGTAGACTAAAAAATCGAACACATGAATATAAAGATCGTTAAAATCTGATATCGTATAAAGAAGTTACGACGTTCAAAACACAAGACCTAAGCCAAACCACAAGACCTACGCAACCAAACAGTCGAGATCGCGATGAACATAAACATCAACAACCCAAACACCTCATCAATGATTGTCCCACGTAAGATGTCGTGAGAAAAACCCAAAAAAATCATTCACAAGTACTGAATGGGTACAAAAACAAAAATGACTTGTTTTGAAAAAAAAAATTATTAAACACTAAATGTGCACAAAAATAATAAGGACTAAATGTGTACAAAATAATAAATATATTATCCTATTAAATTATTTTTTCCTAAATATGTAAAAATCAAAAAATATATTAGCTTTTTATGTCATTATTTTTTTATTAAATAAATAAACTAGGTGTGAAACCCGTGTATTACACAGGTTGATTTAAAAAAAAGATTAAACATTAAAGTGTAAATATAAAATATTTTTTAATGTATAACTTTAAAATAAAGAAGATACATATTTATTGCAATTTAATATCATATATATATATATATATATATATATATATATATATATATATATATATATATAATACTTTACATATATAAATATATGACTTTAATTTTAAAAATTGAAATAAACCAAAAATTGACAAGTGGATAATATTTATTTCAAAAATACCACAAAATGACAAGTGTCAAAATTAATGAGAGGTTGACATGTGGCAAAAAAACCTTCATTTATTAAGGAGGATATATTTAATACTTTACATATTTAAATATATGACTTTAATTTTAAAAATTGAAATAAACCAAAAATTGACAAGTGGATAATATTTATTTCAAAAATACCACAAAATGACAAGTGTGAAACTTAATGAGAGGTTGACATGTGGCAAAAAACCTTCATTTATTAAGGAATTCCTGCAGAGTGGTCACATTTCAATTCATTTATTTTATCGAGGGACTGCATGTACACATTGACAAATATTATAGGGGCAATTTGTAAACTTCAGTTGATAAGTAATTCACAACAAAGTATAAATTAATGCCAATTGGGATTTGGGAAACTGTTCACCTCCGAGAATGCAGTTTTTAGTCGGCGTCTACTTACCTTTACAACCATCTCCGACTCCGGCGTTTTACCAGCTCGTATACCTCAATGAATGTATTTAAGAAAAGCGAGAAGGGGTAGCTTGAGGAGTATCAACAACAATGATGTTGAAGTTCGAAGCTGATGATTGGGTCTGAAAATTAGGTATTTATTGTTATTTTTGTTGTTAAATTGTTAGTTCGTTACTGATTGAAGAATTATTTTCAATTGTGAGAAATTGGTTTAGTTCTATGCTGTTTTGATGGTGAATTTGTAATGCCGTTATGCAAAAGGAATTTAGTTCATTGGTATACCTTTTTCATTTGCATACCTCAATCACTATACCTGAATTGCCATAACAGTGTAAATTAACCAATTAAAAAGTTAAACTCAAGGTTGAGGGATTTTATGAGACGATACAAATCATTGCCTGATAAACTAAACTAAGCATAGATCCTCATTATTTTATTTTATCTTTCGGGATCAGGAGAAGAGGCAGATTTGATTAAGCTACCAACTTGGGTCTTCAAAACACAAAACAAGGTTGCCCAAACATGCAACAATTCTCCAACAGCAGCACAAAGATCTGCTACCAGTCTCTATATATAACAAAAGCTCTTGTTCTCAAAAAATAGCAATTAATCCCGCTGTCATTAGAACTTTGATAGAGACCTGCAGATCTACAAATGATCTCATGTCATAGCGAAAACTGTTGGTACATTTTTTTCGTCTTTTTTTAGAAATTCTCCTTGTGGAAATGAAAGCGAGTCGTGTTTGTTAGGCTAAATTCTTTGCAGAGATTTCTTAGTTGTTTTGTAAGTGCCCGGGCCCCGCAATAGAAAACACCTGCAATTCGATGGAAACGGAAATTGTAAAATGATGATAAGCACATACAACGTAGATCTATTGAGATTTGTTGGCTAATATTTAATATGGAATTTTTATAAAAAGGTGGAGTGGTGCTGCTCTCAAATATGGTTTTAAGTATTTGTTTGTTTCATTCTTTCTTCTCTTGCCTCATGGTTTAGAAAGGTGTGAGTTGAATCTTTGGAGGGTGTGGGTGTAATTTGGGGCTGGTTTGAGAGATTAGTCTATGTGATTGTAATAATTTATCTGATAGTGAATTTTTCTCTCTAAAGACTAGTTTTTCTCTAGTTTTCGACATTCAAGTTCTTTTTCTTTTCATTGGACGCATTATTGAGAATCTATGAGACCATTTTACCAATAGAGCCCGACACTAGAACCAAATATATAACCATTATGATAATCAATATTAGAAAAGATAGTAGTAATGAGTGTGATGCTTTACCTATTTTAGAACCTTTATGCGTAGTTGCCAAGGTCTGGAATACCTTTCTCCAGTTAGGTCTTGCAAAATGTGTTTTAATCTGCCGTGATTTGTTTGTTGTTAGAAAATAAATCCTTGAAAATAAAGAACAGATTAAGTTTTAAGTCATCATATATTTCAAGAAAGTTTATACCTTACTCTGAGAGACAACATCAACTCCATCTTTAGCAAGTTGCAGAGACTGCACCATAGAAATAAGTGCAGATCTCACGTCACCTTGTTCATACACACTCGTTAGGTAGTTATGCATTTCAATTATGTTCTGCAATAATTCACATACATGACCTATTAATTAAATGAAATGGTATGCACTGATAACGAAAAACATAAAATACTAAAAGTTAAGGTTAATGACCCACATTGTGATCATTTTCTGCAATATCATCCATTACACCTTTGAACCATTCGAAAGAGCCTTGCTCCCTTGTTACCCAATAAAAGTAAGCTCTTTTATTCAGATTAAAATCCCCCAATCTCTGCAGTTAAAACAAGTGTACTCTCAAATTTTTTTTTATTATCTAAAATGTTTCCTTTTCAATAGCTATTTTTTACTTACCGATTGTTTTAGGTGGTGTAGCAGGTCGTTTAAAATACTGATGAATGGAGTGGCTCCAATACCCAAGCCAATAAGTAACAGGACTTGGTAATTCCTATAATGTTGAGCTGGTGCTCCATAAGGTCCTTTGATGTAGATTTTAGGATACCTACCAAAACAAAAAGTGAAAATTAAAATAAATTTATGTAAAAATGGGTGATTTAGCCTTAGTTTTTTATGGAACTCACTTTACTTGTGATTCTTTGGCATTAGTTTCGATTCTGACAAGATTTCCTTCTACACTGTTCTTCTGCTGAGCCTCACAGCTGGCCTGCATTTCTGTGTTTTAGAATTCAGATTAAGAGAGAACATGCAGTTGATGAAGAGGTAGAAGTGAATGGAGATGTATATATTAACACATTGTTTGACCTTTGCAAATTCTTCTCTAAGTGCTTTTGTCCAGTCTCCCAAAGTACGAATATGCACACTTAGGTAGTCATCTCCAGGTGCAGAAGTGATAGTGAACGGATGCCTGTCATATATAGTAAATCCACATTTATGAATAATTCATTTTTGTCAATTCAAGATCCAAGTAGCATGGTTGCAGTCTCATCTGTCTCTATATATGTTGGATTTTATCCTATATGAATCTAATTGACACTTACCATTCAAAACGTGATATTCTTGGACATTGTACAAAGAGGTACATTCCACTCTTGTACTTGAATCCTGTAGGTTTAGTCATGTATAATGCTAGCACATTTCCCGTGTATATGATAGCCTGCATTTACACAACATGTACAAAAGAAATTAGGGTTTTCTAGCTAGTAGAGAACAAGAAACATAAGGACTTGCATGAGAGTTATATATATAGTCACCTTAATGGTATCAACTTTCAGTGTATGATCAGTTGTAAGGATTCTTTCACTAGCATAACACACCATTGGAATCAAGAGATACATCCACGTCTGAAATTTTGACAAAATTTTGTCAAACTTTTCATCAAAAGCAAAAATCATTTGTGTGTGTATGTACAGAAAAGCTGTAAAGTGACATACAGTTTTCCTATACCATCCAACGGTGAGGATTAAGAAGTAGCCATGAGCGATGAACAAGAAGTAAACGATAATCAGCAGATGATGAGTGTACCAAAAGGAAGTAAACCCAGCCAAATCACTAAATGGCCTAGGCAAATTATTGACATTTCTCCTAAAAGAACTTGTAGCGAAGAGGAAGGAAATAGCCATTAAAATCATCATTACAATTCCAGTCCACCCGGGGATGCTTAACAATAGGTCCATGTAAGTTGGTTGTTCTGTAAACAAAGCTCCAAAAACAGCCATGAACTGGTTATTAGGGCAAGTCGACAGCCTTATAAAATTGCACGACAAGTGGGCCACTGTGTGAACCACACTCCCTATTACAATTGCAAGGGCGATGATTTTATGGAAGTTGATGTTCTCATCAACAGGTAGTAATTTTCCAAGGAAAGTTTCTCGAATGGATGTAAGTGTTCTTCTGCATACAGGAAGGAGAATGAGAGCCATATTGAACTTTAGGGTTTCACCCGCGCCTTTTGCAGTGCAGCTGCAATATCCCAGGACTTGAAACGATGGCATCAAGTTATACTGGTGGAATTTCCACATGAACAGTGCGATGTTCATTTCCCAAAAGAGAAATAATACCCACATTACTTTCCAATGTTCGAGCCCTGATTCAAACATTTTTGTACAGAATTTTCTCATGGGGTTTCTGTAATCTTCTGGAATCATCGTTTTTGCTAGATCGGTCGTGTCCTCAGCGGTTAACTTGCATGTTTCCTTAGATGTCGTGCTTTTTAACAATGTCTCAAGTTGCCACATCTGTTAGATAATCAAATTAATTAAAAGAATATGATTATTAGATGTTTTAAAATTATATAAAAATATAAGTAGTAAGTTGATCATCAACTATATAGTTATTAGGATATAATTACCTCTATGTGGCCGTGCTGGTCAGGGTCGAGTCTTTCCATGATTAGAGCTGCATATGTTCCCGCTTGTTTCTTGAAAGCCGAAAGTTTGTTGGCTGATGCACTCATTATCAACACCTTCAACATAAGAAAAACCGAAAACTTTAAACAATGATATGTGATTTAGATTGAGAAGAACAAAGAAAATTTATCAGAAATGGCTCCTTTATATAATATCTACCTCTTTTACATCCTCCTCCGTTAGCAAGCCGTCCCCGTTCTTGTCACACCTGAAAAAAACTTTAATTATTAGCCACTAGGTTTTAGTTTGACATTTTTCTGCAAAAAGATTATTCTTCTATTAATATTAATCCTAGAGCTACCCGAGGAGTATCATGTGAGAGGTAAATCAGATCAACAACAACCCGCTTGGGGGCTAGCATAAGTGCCCCATTGTCCACAAGGAACCAAATCCACATTGGAATTAAAACTCTAATACTGACAGATGTTGAGACTTAAACTCTTCACGTTTAATGCAAGTATACCAACTGAATTTCCTCTAGGAGCTTGTTTGACAATCTACATGAAAAAAACTTGAATGAAATCGAAATGTGATCTTACATGTCGAAGAAAATATGAACTCGAGTATCAAGATCCTCTTTTGTCAAATCTTCCCAGAATATTTTCACTTGTCCTAACGTGATCCCTTCGGACACATCTATCCCTTTCCGTCTCGCAAGGGCATCAAACAATTCTCCCGAGAACTCGCTCCCATCTCCCATTCCTTAAAAAAAAGCATAAATAGTTAATCGAAATAAGTCCATAAAGAAACTATTCAAGATTCAAAAAAAAAATCTTGAATCAATCTAACCGATACAAATCCCAAATTTCTCTCTTTGTAGCTTCCCATTCTTTGAAAACCGATGAAACCGTTTCTCAACACCCATCCATGCATCCCCTTCTTTCCCAGTTATGACCCTATCAAGAAATCGCAAGCCACTAAGACCTCTAGCTGCACTTGATACTTGCCTTTCCAACATTGGTCCATCACGCCTCCTTATACTAGTAGCTCTCTTGCTTGCGTTTCTGCTTAGGATGCCCGGGACCGATAACCTCGTGTCCTCTAACTGAAGCATTGATTTCCGAGTCGAAAATTCTCTTGAAAGACCTCCACTTCGAATTGAAGACATTCCTCTTTGATCACTCATTTGGGATCGTTGTTCAGATGGATCAAGATCCATTTTATTTACTGTTGTGTTGTGTCTTTCAGAATGTAAAGAAAGTTATACTTGCATTCTTTATGTTTCTGGAGTTCTTTTTTGGGGGGCAACGAATGAGATATAGTTTGAGGAAGTGAATGGGATACAATCTCATTGAGTAATGAGTGGAAACACTTATAATTAGTTTTGGAGAAAAACATGCATCTACTCCTATTCTTTAGGATTTCCAGAAGACTTGAAAAAAAATCGACAAAAGTTCCATAAGCCAAGTGCTAAATAGATGGAATTAATTAAACAAGACAAGACTCCTTCTTGTCTTTACTTTCCGCAAAATCGTGGTTTTCATACATTTCCCATGACGATAGAGGGCTGGTTTTCATTGTTATTGTAATATCTAGAAGAGTTTATTAATCTTTGATATTTTTTAATGTTCTTTTTCCGGAAAATGTATAAGAACGATGGATCCTTTTAGCAGCATCAATACAATGGCCATTCCGTCACTTATGTTCAAACAATCTTTAGTCAGTTTATAGAACCTATAGGAAATTAACTACAGTATCTGTGACCCTCGGAACCGTCAATAATCACTGTAGGGAGCCCTTACCGACGGATTATGTCTGTCAGGAAAAAATGCCTTGCTAACCAATTCAGTGACAGTTTTATCACCACTAATTACTCACTACAAAAATAAACATCTATAGGGACGACAAAAGTCGTAGCGATGGACGATCCTGTAGGGACGATATATATATATATATATATATATATATATATATATATATATATATATATAGAGAGAGAGAGAGAGAGAGAGAGAGAGAGAGAGAGTTGACCAAACACTTTTGACTTTTTATGCTAAAGTGACAACAAATCGCCTCTACCGGTAAAGCGGGAACGAAAAAATGTTGGTGGGATTCCAAAAAGCTATAGGGACGACATATTGTCGCAAAAAGAAATTAAATTAAATATATATACAAGTTTTTATTTTGTTTAATTAGAATATAGGGGAGACGTTGTTTGGTTTAAGGGTATAGGGACGACAAGTCGTCTCCATAGGGGTTTGATGCTCACTGAAACCAGAAATGTATCCATTTCTCATTAATTGATCCTCCTTTGGCTCTCACTCTCTCAAGCGGCGATTTGCTTCATGCCAGCCACCACAACGACGACCAGGTAACCGCCGGCCTCCACAATGACCACCATCTTAGCTGCGATATTGGTCTGACGATTACTTATCTCGATCACATAGCCCCCCTTCACCTTTCTCTCTCTTTCGATCACAAGTTTTCTTCTTGTCAACTATCTCAAAGAAGACCAGTTTCCTGTCGGCCTCTACTCCTTCTCTTCCGGCGACCTCATTCCCCTGAGATTCCCCGCTTAATTAAGAAGACGAGGAGATTGGGAGAATAACGAGGCTACCTTTGAGTTTTTTCTTATTCATTAGTTTTTTTGGTTTAAAAAACGTGGATACCGATAGGACTAGGGTTTTTAACAATTATGCTTCTATCTTTGATTTGTGTCGTATTGAGGGGCAGAGAATGAGGACCGGGCATAGAACATAGGTCGAGAACTTCAGTACAAATTCAAGCATTCAGGTTTCTGTCATAACTTTAAGCATATAGTATCTTAGATACTCTTCTCTCTAATAGAAATTTGGAATTGAACTTAAGGATCTCACATATTGAATTCTTGTGTATCGTTTCTTAAAAATGTTTTTAACTTCTTTCATGTAACTTTATCTTTAATTGATAAATAAGACCCGTTTTTTGTCTTCTAAGTTAGAGTCAATGTTTTTTTTTTTTTTTTTTGGTTATTTTAGTAGTTTACTATTTAGATTTATGTATGATCAATTTGTTTGGTCTTGAATGTTTAGTTTTCTTAATTTGAAATTGCTACATTGAAGGTGATTTTCATAAAATTATAAAAGAAAGGGTTTTAGTACTTGCTAAATTGTTAGATTAGAATGAAGTTACCAACAATTCAACTAATTATTAGGTTCACTGCCTTATTTTGTAAGGTCGGTTACATTCGATAAGTCTGTGAATATGGAAATGTTGAATTGTTAATAGGAATGGGGTTAGATTGTTTGATTTTTTTTTTGTTTTTTGTTTTTTGTTTTTTTTTTTTTTTTTTTTTTTTTTTTTTTTTTGTAAAAGTCAATTTAGCTTCAATTGAGTAATTATTACACAACTTCATAGCTGTTTGGTTGAATTGCTAAATTGCACCTTTCTCAGACATCAATGTTGTTGGAATTTCTGATGCAAAGTTCAGTGCATTTGGGATAATAAATATAGTGAAGTTCGCTATTTATAATCATACTAGTTTATAACCCGTGGGAACCACGGTTATAAAATTAATCAAACTTTTATAGTAAAAACTCAAAATTATTAATAAGTTATTTTAAATAAATTATTAATTTAAGAGATATTTTTTATTAGTTATGTGAAATTATAATCATTGATTCAAATACATATATAAAATTAATTTTTAATATATATTAGATATTTTTTTATTTGTGAATTAATGAAAACAATAATTTAAAATTTAAAATTTAAAATTTAAAATTGAATCACATTAATGAGGAGGTCTAATAAATTTAAAATGGAAAACTAATAGATTGACAAGTGACAACACATTAATTAAAATGTCTAATATAGTGACACATGACAAAATAGCTACTCTTTTATTAGTATAGATTTGAATTGTTTTCTAAAATTTTATGTTTTCCACTAACAACACATTAATTATGATGTAATTGAGATAATAAATATTATTTTTCACATTTAATTGTTGTATAGCATTTATGACATTTAAGGGTTTTAATACCAATTAAGCTTTCTACTCATGAGCTTCCATTATTTTTAACATGGAGTAACTAAAGAGCCAAATATTTTTTGATTTACAAATATTTTATACTAATAAAGAATTCAAAATAATTATTCCGTTAATATAGATGTACCTAGTCTTATTAGAAGTAATATTTCAAATTATATTTGAAAATTAAAACTCCACACTTAATTAATATTAGTATAATGTAATATAATATAAGTTGGTTAATAAGATTAAATAAATATCAAAACATAAAGTGTAATCATATACAAACTAAATTTCAATATTAAAAGAATATATTTAGTTCTACTTAATAACATGACTTTTGTACACAAGCTCGCAACTATACCCCATGAAATTCTTGAATATGTTTTCTTCTTCACACCTAACGAGACTCATGAAGAAAAGGTCAACAACAATACACTTTTGACGGGTAATGCTTCTATCTTTTTCCTTTTATTTCAGAATTTTCAATGATTCATATTAATGGATTTGTTTTCATTTTATTGTTGGATTGATATATGTTGTAGATATTATTGGATGTGTGGTTGGTGCCGGTGAAATTGAATATTATGACCCGTTAACACATTATTTAATTTGACTCATGTAATATGAATGTATCATTGATATACAATATGTATCATGAAAATTATGTGTTTGTTTATTGTTATAATAATACTTCTTTTTCACTTTTGAATAGTGGTGATAAGAAGGTCATGAAGGTGAGGTCGTGGGGGAAGACTTCAGAAATATTTGATATTAAGTCTTACGAGGATGTCCGCACACCACTTATTGCAATTATAACATCTACTATCGTTAAAAAAAGGTGTGTTACAAATGTTATATTCCTAAGAATTGGTGTTTATTTTTATAGTAATATATTTGTATAACATTCAAAACATATTTATAGGTGAGTTGAAGTACGCTTCAACCACAGCTACTAGGATATACTTCAATCGGATATACATAAAGCCAAAACTATAAGTTCAAGGTTTGTTGTTACTATTACCATGCCAGATAAATATTTTTTTTCTAATATTCTTCATTTAGTCATAAGTTTTTATTATTATACAAAAAAACCACATATATGTATTTTTGTTAAGACTAATGATATTTGGGACTATTATTTTGATAGACATAAATACTAAAGTTTGTGAACATATCTATGTTAGTTTTGCTGAAAGAAATGAAGGCATTAGAAAGTTAGAGAGTCAACAGACCGTACAAGTTCCTGTAGCTAAGCAGATGTTCATTAATAGGAAGGTTATTTCAGAAATAGTCGACATGGCATGGATATCTGACGATCAAGCATACTTTCCCTTATGTAATAAATTTAAATAAAAAAACAATTGCATATACAACAATAAGCATTTATAAGTAATTTATTATTGTACAGGAACATGTGTTTATCGTGCTAGCAAAGATAGTAGGCATTGATCATGGTTATGGATGGTGTTATGTTTCATGCAATCAATGTAGCAAGAAATTGGTGCCGGACAATGGTTCATTTGTTTGCAACACTTGTAAGAAAGAATGTTGTTATCCCATCATTAGGTACATAAAAATGATAATCCTTTAGCTTTCGGTAATACGTATGTGAAAAAATAAATGTTATGTTATCATCATTTGTTTTTACTAGGTATAAAATACATGTGTGTGTTACTGATGAGAGTGGGAGCACAACATTTGTTATCTTCAACCAAGATGCTGAGAAATTGATTGATAGTTGTGCAAACAAGTTTATGAATCGATTAGGTGTTGGGAGCAATCAATTTCCAGAAGAGATAACTAATTTGATAGGGAAGTCATTTGTGCTCAAAATAAAACTTACAGACTACAATTTGAAAGATGGGTATGAAAACTATACGGTGGTCAAAATTTTTGAGATCGACGAAAAACTAGAAGCTAACTTTTGTGGTTTCTCAAGCTTCACAGTATGTGTATTTCCATTATTGTTTGGATTGTTATGTTATTTAGAAAGTTAATTAGTTTCCAAAAAACTATGTCTATACATTCATATATATATATATATATATATATATATATATATATATATATATATATATATATATATATATATTTATATTTAAGGATTCTTTGGGTTTGGCAGGGTGTTGAAACAAAAGGCAAGAGAAATGCTAGCACAATGCTTGGTATGCAGTATGATGATTCCCCAAACAACAATCATGCTTCGACTGAAATGAAGGGGTCTATATGTGAAGGAGTTGGTTTGGAAGATCCTGTTACTCCTCAAAAGGAACCTCAACAGCCGAAGAAATCAAAAAATGTCAACTAAAATTTCACCAACTCCCTTTTATTGTCTGGTCCATTCATTGGCCGTAGTGAAGAATAAAGTTTGAAGAATAAAGTCAAGTTATTTTTAAGTTTTTTTACAACTTTCACATTTAGCAATATTGTTAAACCTTTTCCCGTCATTTTTATTGAATGGTTATGATTTTCATATATGGTGGCCTGCCAAGATTAATTAAGTACGAAATAAGATTATTGCATATATATCATCAAGTACGGGTTTATCAACTTCAAATGGTCGGCTTCCCTACCAAAATCTCACTGTTTCGAATTACAACATTGACCAACATGGCTTTACTAAGTCATTAACAAAGAATCATTGCTATAGTTGGGTAAAAAGTGAAAGTGTAATGGTAATAGTTGTTACTTGATAATGGTGGTTGTGTTTTGAAGCAATCATTTGTACCACACACATTAAAATCAAGTGAGATTGGAAGTATTGTTGCATTGGACAATTATGATTGGTTGTAGTTTCAATCCCTTCTTTAGACACAGAGTTATGGATAAATTGAAAGACACATAATGTAGTTGACTTAAGTCATGAGTATGGTTATTATACTGTTGCCAATTCCACAAAACCATTGTTGTTTTTAAAATTATGTTAAACTATGTCAAAGAGTCAATTTTACTTATAAAGCGGTTTCATAAATATGTTGTTTTATAAAATTGTTAACATTTGTTCCTTCATCACTCATTTTACATTATATTTTATAGTTCAACGGTTTCTGTCCGACTCACAAGTCCACCAAATTTCTTAATGGGACAATGGTTAGTTAACTTCCGATTTTTAAAATAGGAAACTGGTCTACATCACCAATACATAATGACACAAATTAAATTAATAGTAGTCATAAAAGATGATATCTTCATAATGATGCTTAATTGTTACATTAAATATGGTCTTAATAGTTAATATTATTAATGGAATTGATTAGTATCATGTATCTCCTATTATGTAAAACCTATTTATTTACCCACTTGCATAATATTTAGAGGAGACATTAAATATCCTCCTACTTTTGTTCCTACAAATCTTCCTACCCAATTAAATGATTACATGTGTCATCTTATTATACTTAGATATCATTAAATGAACATTAAATGTGACACATGTCATCATTTAATTGGGTAGGAAGATTTTTAGGAACAAAAAGTAGGAGGATATTTAATTTCTCTATTTAGAGATCAGATGAATTATATCCCATAAAACTCTAAACAGTTTTTAACTAAATCATCAAAACATAATGACACCGATTAATATATTTTATTTCCTTATTGAAAGTATAACAGTATGACTTTCTATCCCACTAAACACAAATTATTAGACCTTTAACTCATATTATGTAAAACCTGTTTATTTACCCACTTACATAATATTTAGAGATTAGATGAATCATATCCCATAGAACTAGAACTTGAAACAATTTTTAACTAAATCTAAATACCATACCAAATTTACTGGTATGGTATATGAAAATGAGCGTAGGATACCTGACAAGATTACAAAAGATGTGTTGCGCAAGAAATCAATGGTCATGAAGTTGAAGAATCAATCGAGACAATTAGATGGTGTTGTACGTGGACAAACGATGGGACTTGAAGATAATATGGCCGATGTTGATAGGCTTGAGAAATATAGATGTGCAAGGATGCGTCGTCGTTTCATTCTAGATTTAAAAAGAGTTAGAAACATATCCACACGAGCAAAGAATACCCAATCATGCAACACTCAGCAAAATACAACAAGAATTACAAACATATCTACATCAACAAATAATACCCAATCATGCAACAGTCAACAAAATACAGAAGGTAAGTTTATAAAATTGGAAGGGGTGTCATAATAAAAAATTCAATAATCGAAAACAAGTGTTAATCGTTTTATTCGACAAAAAAACAAACTAATTTTCCGTATCAACAACCAGGAGGCTTCTGAAAACCCTAAAGAGGTTCCTAAAACTGCATATACCATGGACTATTCTAGAATTTATTCTTTTGTTTAATTATTGAACAATTACAATTCAACCCCTGCACCTTTAATTAATTCCAATTAATCCAGAATTAATTCCAAATTAATCTGATTAATTCTTAATTAATTATTACTAGTTTTAATTAATATATTATTCATATAATAAATTAACAAATCATTAATTAACAATTTCTAATTAATATATTAACAAATCATTTATCTCTCTCCTTTGATTTAATCTAAGTTATTTCATGGTTATGAGGGCAACCCAAAAAAGACTTTACATTTATTCATCAACGCTACACCAATTAAGTTAGGACCTTAGACACTTTAATTCAACACATATATGGACTCAAACAAGTGTCTCACACTTTGAATCTTTGCTTTCGTGAAGAGGTCAAAGAGTTTGGATTTATAGAAGTGAAGACGAGTCATGTGTATATGTCAAAGCTAGTGTGAGTGTTGTATTCGTTCTAGTATTGTATGTTGATGACATACTACTAATAGGAAACGGTATCCTAACGTTTCAAAGTGTTAAGAATTGGATTGGTAAATGTTTCTCTACGAAGGACCTAGGAGATGCAACATATATCCATGGAAAAAGAATATATAGATAGATAGACTAAAACGTCTAGTAGGACTTAGCCAAAGTAAATACTTGGATAAGATCTTGAAGAAGTTCAAGATGAAAGATTCTAAGAAAGGGTTTCTACTCATGGAACATGGTATAAACTCGAGTAAAGGTCAATATCCTAATACTAGTGAAGAACTGGATAGGAGGCAAGTCCTATATGCTTCTACTATAGGATCAATCATGTATGCCATGATATATACTCGACCTGATGTCTCATATGATTTTATCATGATGGGTCATTATAAGGACAACCCTGACAATATTCATTAGACGGCAGTAAAGAACATTATCAAGTATCCGAGAAGAATGAAAGATATATTCTTAGTCTATGGAGGCAACGGAGAGCTGAGATTAACATGTTGCACAAATGCAAATTTCCAAACTAATAGAGATGACTCTTGTTTACGATCAAGATGGGTATTCTTGATCAATGGAGGAGCGGTAACTTGGAAGAGTTCCAAGTAGAAGATAGTGTCAGACTCTACGTGTGAGTTCGAGTATATAACAGTTAGTGAAGTTGCAAAAAAGGTTACATGGTTGAAGAACTTCATTGGTGATCTTGGTGTCCTTCCTAGCATAAATCATCCCATTGAAATCTTCTATGATAATGAGTGTACGTACAATCGCTTTAACTAAAGAACCTATGGATCATAGGAAGTCGATACATATACTTAGGAAATACCATTACATTCGAAAGCAAGTTAAGGATGGAGATATCATTATGAATAGAGTATCATCGGAAGAGAATCTGACTGATCCCTTCAAGAAGCCATTATTAAGGGCCAAGCATGAGAGTCATTCTAGGTCCATATGTCTTATAGTTTCAAGGGATATGGTTTAAAATGTTTAGTTGTTAGTTTGAAAATTTTAAAATTTAGAACAATATAAATTGTAACCAATTTGGTGATTATTTTGTGGTAACTTAATAATAAGTTGGTTTGCTACCATTTGTGTGTTCATTTATTACTTTGTTTCATTTCAAATTTTTGGAACCCACTTCATGAGTATTTGTTTACTCAAACCTCCATAGTTGTTCATACTCTTGGATGTAAGTAAGTGATTTAACATTGTCATGGAGTGTTAGTTGATTGTTCAAAGTGATTAGATATAACATAGAGATTGTGACTAATACTCATGAATACTTAATGGAGATTTAAGTATTGGAACAACCTGCACTTAGATATTACTTCATGGATCAAACCACAAGTAATTCTAAGATAATAATATCTCTTATTCTTCAAACTGAGATACATGGGGTTTTTTCTTTACAAGTTTGTTATGCATTGGTTTAATCTATCGTTGTTCGTAACTAGTAGTCATATAGAGTATGTCCATGCATGATATGATGATCAAACAGAAACTATGTAGTCAGATTTTATTTGTTCCTTCCTCATTAATAGGAGAAGCGATATATATGAGCGCCTCAATGATTTGGTGCTAACATCTAAAGTGTTTGGTCGAGCCCTGACTAAATTTACGAGATTCAATTTAGTAGTATAATGTATTCATCACAAATATTTATTGAGAAACTTAATCTTGGACACTAAGATTGATCTTTATCCATGTCTCAAGTTCATATAGATATCTTGTAGAACAAAGGAATAGTTGGTCACTTATCTTAGAGTTAAATCCAAATTCATAGTTCGACAGTTACATTGGATGGATACCTCTTTGTGGATTATTTGAGAAGTATTAGACCTCGAATAGTTGATGAGTTATCCAAGTGGGAGACTTTTAGAAAGATTAATATCAAATTTCATTAACTATTGGTAATATTTCTAACAAATAACAATGTCCTTTTAGGTCGCCCTCATGACCCATTTGAGAAATTCAAAAAGAAAGGAAAATATGAGAAATAACTTTACAAATTTTTCATGGTTTTATATATATATTAATTAGATGAATACCCATGTGTTGCGCAGAATACAATAATATATTTGAGATCTTTACAAATATATGTTATTCAAATATATCAGTAACGTTGTTGTTAGCTCTTATTTAATAAATCATATAATAAGTTAGTATAAACATTGTTTGTTTTGAATTATTTGATAATGTAGACATTTTTTAGAATTCTATAATCTCAATTGTCTTAATGGTCTCTACCCGCGGGTTACTCATGAAAAAATTAAATATAATACATGGTTTAATGATATTTATAGTTGTTGTTATGATTAATTAATTTTAAAAAGTTTATTTGCTGAAGATTTTAATTTCTATCATTGTAATTATTGAAACACCAAATATTAAACATTGAAATTAAGAATGAAGTCATAAAACATATATCATTATACATAAATGTCATAAAGAGTTTTAAAATAAGTCGATTAGTAAATATGATATTTAATTTTAATTACATATTTTGCAAGGCATACGTTTGACTTTTAGTTGGTGCGCCGAGAATCCTCTTCCATAATTTGTACCTAAAAAATTAAGGTGAATAGGAATATAAAATAGATATTGCTAAGCATTAATATAAATAATTAAAAAGGATATCTGGATCTCCTACCACCGGTTAAAGACAACATCCATCTCTAGTGGTATCGATTCCTATGTGAAATTGAAGTAGTCATTCTATACACACCTTTTTTTCTAATTACATAAACAAATATGAGTAATCAAACATAAAAATGTTATCTTTATGTAGGAAAAATATTTTAGTTAACTAACAAATTAAATAATATAAGTTTAAGAGTTAGGAGTTTCAAAACATTACTATTTTTATTAATCAATCAATTAAGTAATGCTTGTTGAAATATTTACAATCATTATTAAAAAGCATTTGAAATATTAGATTTTAAATGAATTTTGGTTGAAGTGTTTTGACATCTATTATATATATATATATATATATATATATATATATATATATATATATATATATATATATATATAGAGAGAGAGAGAGAGAGAGAGAGAGAGAGATGGAAAGTATAACATATGTATGAGTTTTAATTAATTATCTTTTTGAAACGGTACAATTACAAAACAAAAAAACATATTGATAATATTTAATTAAATATTTTCGACACTTCCCTATATAATATATGATCAATATATTAACGATTAAACTACAATATACAACGACTATATTATAATAATCCAAAAATGAAGAAAATATAAAAACGAATTAGTATAACAAACTTACAAATTTAAAGCTCTAATATAATAGCATATCTCCAAAAGTGGTTATAAGACCTCAACCTAACACAAAAACCTTTAAGTTTGTTTTCTTTCTGAAATTTGTATATGATTTGTATGCATGTATTCCCAAAAGATTGGTCTTTTATAGTAAAATTTTCACTAAATACTAATTAAACATAATATAACTTATAAAACTTTTGAGTGTTAAATCATAATTAAGAAAATTTTTGAGTTGCATTAGTTAAAAAGGGGGGGTTTCAAATGAATGTGATTTGAGGAAGTTAAAAAAGGGGGTTTCAAATGCATGAGATTCAAGAAAAAATGCTAGCTTTATAAGTATGTATGTATGATATATATATATATATATATATATATATATATATATATATATATATATGTGTGTGTGTGTGTGTGTGTGTATTGTAAAATTTACGATTAGTCCCTAGGCACAACCCAACCGATAAAATGCGTCCAACGATCAATCTCTGCCAACAAAATGAGCAAAACAATAGCAAACGAGGAAATTTTAATATTTTTGAAGAAGTTATATCTCAATGCAAATTATTTGAGAAATAATTAATGTTGTATTAATTATATTAACCTATTTTGTTATGTTATTAGTAGTATTTACGATATGTGTTATGATATTAGTCATATTTAGTTTTTTTAAAATTCAACGAATTAGCAATGCATGTAGGGTCCTCGTTTAATCTTCGCGTAGCCGATTAATCCCTTAACCACAATCCAACGACTAGCTAACGTTGAACGTTTTTTTACAACCATTATATATATATATATATATATATATATATATATATATATATATATATATATATATATATATATATAGAGAGAGAGAGAGAGAGAGAGAGAGAGAGAGAGAGAGAGAGGTAAGTTATTATGAGAATGCTTAAAAGGTTGAGAACACGAAAACATATCACATCCATCTAAATCTTATAAGTAATGGCTAAGAAAATAGGTCCATTTATGTCAATTGATAAAAAACATGTGTTTAAAATGTAAATTTTTTACATACAATTTTTTGATTCCTAAATATTAGCCTTCTGTCTATTCCTATCTATATGTTTAGAATAAAAGGAAGAAAGGAACCCTAACTCTTCGTTACAACAACGATCGTCTTCTGCCAAAATGTTCGTCACCACCATCATCTATGGCCACCTTATCTGAACAACCACCACCGCGTCGTACGACTTTTTTTTACCTCTGGCACAAGCCTAATACTCCTTCTTAGTCGCGCCCCATCGATCTTCACATCACATGTATTCCCTTTCTCTCTTTCTCATGTGCACCACAGACAACCACCATCGCGACAAAATCATCATCACAGGCTCCTACACCTCTAGCATCTTTTTCCCCGTAACCTGCAATTGTCGTTACCATCACCCTCAACTATTGGTGTTGAAAAACGACGAGAAGACGCTTCTTGCAGTGACAACAATCACCCATCATGAAAACATGTTTCAATATGTTGTATACAAACCCTGGCTCGGTCCCTCAGCATACACGAGGCAAACCCCACCTTTTCTGTATCAGGGAAAAAGCTCGTGCGCTGGGCATTCTCCATGTCTGCCCCAGCGTCGACTAGCTATCGGGTCCCTGACCTCGAAAAACTTAGGCGCTCCACACACCTTGAACTCCCTAAATGAGGGAGTTTGGGCCCGACCTGGCCTGCAGCAATATCGGCTCGGAAGAACCTGAGCCGCTCATCCATGATCTCCATCATCCCTTCCTTGATCGTCCCAAAAATCACTGGGGTAGTGTCAAGGATGCCCCTCGTAACCTCGGCTGCAATAAGCTCGCGCAGCCTCTCATCAATGGGCTTAGTACCATCTCCCGACCCATATATGTATCATGATCCTGATCCCCCAGCTCCATGTCGTGTCACCACCATACTGAACTGCAATACCATAAAACATAATGATCAGGATGTCCAAAAAGGGGATCCTTCCACACCGGTTCTCCTTAGAGCTTCCAGATCTAGCATTAGTTCGGGTACAGGTCCTGTGCTTTTAGTAGTACGGACCCAATACTACCTTCCACACCTACCTGAATGTTCCCCCAAAGATCTACATGATAAATCTAATTCGTCCTAGCACAAAACATATCTCACAGGCTCCTGCATAACTCAAATCCTAGGCTATCCTAAGATTTGCTCAATCCCATCAAATCAGAATCATAATAGACATAACAGGTTGCCTTATGCATGCAAATTATACATAGAACAGGATCATATAGACTTTCGAATAACAGACTATACCCTAAGACCACAACCATACAAGGAACAGGAAATAAGGCCAAATCAATCATTCTGAGGCTATAAGACCCTAACATTATACAATTTTGAAAGCATACACATAGCAAGATTCATACGATTATCATAATCCAAACATCAGTATAACATGGCTAACATATTGGGGAACTACTTACTTGGGCTCGGCTGATCATGTGCATTGCACTCTCCCCTTTTTCCATATTAAGAAGTTGTTAACTTTTAATTTTTTGAAAACAATTTTACCATTTCCTTCATTTGAGTCCTAATACACTCGAGAGTGTGCCCGAATCCCTCAAACCAAGGCTCTGATACCAACTTGTAACATCCCAAATTTCCAAATAATTTCTTTTCATTTTTAATTAATCAAAACGTTCCCATAAAATATGAAATCTCAATGATAACTGTTTCAAAACCCATAACATCAACATTTCATTTCAAATATCAGAGTGTTCCTATATAAAATGTCGGAGAGTGCATGCCGCGTCATCCAACCTTGACCTTGCCCTTAGGCTCTGAAGTACCTAAAACAAATCAACAAACTATAAGCTAATGCTTAGCGAGTTCCCCAGAGGATAGCCCCACACAATCCATATAATCACATAATCCATATTAACTATATAAGCTACATAATCCATGCATACAAACATATAAGGATGTTGTGGGCTCCTCCCAAGGTCTTATACCTACATGTCATGGGCTCCACCATGGTCTTCACTTATTTTCATGAGCTCCCCCACATGGTCTTTACCTAGGAATGCCATGGGCTCCCTCACATAGTCTTATATCCACCTGCTACGGGCTCCCCCCGGGTTTTCCATGCAAATTACATAATAGTCAAATATCATAGAAATATCTATCATACTACATAACTCATACATAAACATATATGGATGTGGTGGAATCCCTCCAGGGCGTTACTCCTATGTGCCATTGGCTCCCCCACATGGTCTTAACTACTTGCCATGGGCTCCCCCACATGGTCTTTAACTAGCAATGCCACGGGCTCCCCCACATGGTCTTATATCCAATTGTCATGGATAAGATAAGTCTAAGAGGCTAAAACACTCAAAACTAAGCTTAGGAAGAGGTTTAGGGAATGGAGAAAGGCCAAAGCTTCATAAAGTCGATGACTTTATCACTTTAGGGTCCTAGAGAAGTTCATATCTGAAGTTGCAACTTCAACTCATGCCCCTCTTCCAAAAATGGGTCTAAAGTGGCTAAAAGGAACCCTAAACTCTTGATTTGAGAGATCTATCAAGAGAATGATCAAGGTAACAACTTTTTACCTTCAGATGGTTGCTATAACTGAGTATATGTTGGATCTATAAGCTCCTTTTCGTTCCAAGCTCTTTAATCTTCAAGTTCTCCAAAAAATGCACCAAACACACACACTTTAGCCTTACACTCACTCAATGTGGAAGGTTATCTCGATTAGGGTTTGCTTCTGGGCTATAAAGATGATGAGGGAGGCCACAATGAGCCATAAGTTCTTCATATAGGGTGCAAAACCTGGAAAAATTAGGGTTTTCCTTTCCAGCTCCTACTCGTCGAGTTAGGCCTCCCAACTCATCGAGTAAACCCTTCATTCTGCATCCAAAATGATCCTTACTCAACGAGTTGTAGCTCCCCAACTCGTCAAGTCCCAGTCCAAAACCCTAAAATGTTAGAGAAATAACTGATACCTAAAACAAGCGTTACAGGCAAGGCAAACTTTGTAACGATCCAGACGACCGTGGGAGTCAAACTTGTGATGATACAACCAACGACAACCCACAATATTAGCAGATGAGGGTTTTGTAACAAGATCTCAAGTATGATTTGATAGAAGAGCAAACATCACGGAGTCCATGGCTGCTCGCCAATTTGGATCACACATAGCCCAAGAAGTGGAGCGAGGAATGGGAGAGATGTATGATGTGGCTGAAATATTGAAGATTTGTTTAGGTCTTAGTGGACCAGTATAAGATCCGATAACCATAGGGTGACTAGAAGGAGGAGAGACATGAGTCGATTGCATGTTAGACAAGGGAGGCGAATCAGGAGCCGAGGATCCAACAAGAGATGGAGGAGTATCAGGAGCCAGAGATGGAAGTGGAATGGTAGACAAGGTATATATTGAGTCATCAAAAGTCAAATGAAGCATAGTCAAAGGGGGGAGGAGCATAATGAAAATTAGAATTGGGAAGTGAGATTCATCAAAGACAATATGATGAGATAAGATTACTTTTTGAGTGATAAGATCTAAAAAATGATATCCGCGATGATCAATAGAAGGACCAAGATAGACACAAGAAGAAGAACGCAGAGTTAGTTTATGAGGGGTCGTGGAAGAGGTATTTGGGTAACATAGACAACCAAAAACTCTAAAGATGAGAGTAGCTGGGAGAGAATCCAAACAAAATCTCAAAAGGAGTCTTGAACTGGAGGATGGAGGTAGGAAGAAGATTTAATGTATGAGTGGCAGAAAGAAGGGATTCGACCCAAAACTTGGGAGGAATAGAAGCTTGAAACAACGAAGTACGAACTATATTAATAATGGTGTGAATAGTGCGTTCAATTTTGTTGTTTTGTTGTTAGGTATATGGACAAAAAAACCGAATTTTTATACCATGATTTAAAAAAAATCCAAAAGTGGTTGATTATTAAATTCACATCTATTGTCACAATGAAAAAGTTGTATATCGGTTTAGAAATTGATTTTACACATAAGAGCGAAATTTTTAAAAATCAAGAAAACATCAAACTTTGCACATAATGGAAAAACCCAAAGAAAGTGAGAGAAATCATCTAAAAAGAGAACATAATATTTAAAACCATTGATACTTGAAATTGGAGAAGTCTAAAGACAAAATGTATAAGATCAAACACATGATACGTGGTAGTACATGAAGATGTAAATGGTAAACAACAATGTTTTCCTAACTGAAAAGTGTGAGATAACTTAGAGTCTTTGTTAGAACACAAAATAAAATTATGAGGCTGAAGAAATTGAAAGGTAGATGAACCAGGGTGTCCAAGATAGCGGTGCTATTTGTCATACCAAACAACAACATGAGCAGAATAAGATGTTAGAAAATAAGGGATCGAAATAACAATAAATACAAACTTAGATAGATTCAAGGACCGTGTTTATCAAACACTTTCTGAAATCTGTAATTTGTCTCTTTTGCATGGGGTACACGAATTCATAAATGAGATAATCCACGAATAAACCAATCCGAATTACAGGTCTAATTCGAATTGAAAACACATAATACTTTGCTTAATGTGTTCTTGAAAGATAGAGAAATTATGATATAATTTCAAGTATATGAATGTTCAATCCATTTTGGAACATCCACATGTTATTTATACTTGAGGGAAAGATGACTAAAATCGGTTAAACCAAAATTGGCACAAAAACATGAAAGTTATTGGACATAACCGACACCTATATAATCATGATGTCATCAGTGAGTTTTTGGTGGGAAAATACATGGTTGGAGTCTCACCTGATACAAAAATCCGTTTAGGATTTGAGGCGCTGCACCTAGACCCCGCCAGGGGTGTAACTCCTTGGAACCCTACACCAAGGGGCGTTGCCCTCAGACCCCCATATTCCCGAGTTAACATTTATCACTCCGAGAGTGCACCCTACACCTCCTAACTCGGTTAGTAAATGGAACTCGATCTATCTCATTATTAATAATAATTACACCAAAATATGTTGATACACACTAAAATCACCAACATTCCTCCCCCATTTTATTGTAATCCTTAATTAACTAAAAGCAAACACAAAATCAAACTTATGCATAAATGAAAATATCTTGAAGATGGAATTTTCACATTAGTATAATATACATGTCAAATACTAAAGAATCAGGGTGTCCTAAGGATTGAACCCTTCGACTCATTTGAGTAACTGAAGATACTATACACATAAGTTAAACACAATATCTAATGTTTCATACTTGACACTTTTACATCCATGTGTCCAATCCATTCATGAGTGCATAAAAGCCTAGCCCAAGATTTATAAAGCGGCAACACTTCACACTCACATAGGTAGTCCTTCTATATCATGCACCAATTAATGCACTTTTTCAAAATAACTATCAACAACTTAATCAACCTACTTTAATAATACATGTTATAAGCACATACCTTGGGATGTAGTAAAATAATTGTGCTTCAATCTCCATAAGCAAGTTTTCCACACTGAATTCAACCTCTAACATTATATTAGAAAGGAATTGGATATCTCACCCATAGAGATATCAAGTGGGCCATAAACCCATCCCTACAACACAATTCTTTACCAAGTCTCTAGCTAACCCCTTCGTCAAGTGATCAACTAAGTTTTGTTGAGATCGAACAAACTCAATAGAAATCATACCACGAGTAATGAGCTCATATACCATGTTGTGCCTAAAACCCATATGTTGTGAATTTCCATTATACACTTGACTATATGCTTTTGCCAAGGTGGAAGCACTATCACAGTGTATAGAAATAGGTGATATAGGCTTTCTCCACAAAGGAATTTCATAGATCAAATTCCTTAACCATTCTGCTTCTTTTCCAACAGTTGCAAGGGGTAAATATTCAGATTCCATAATTGAATTTGTGATGCATGTTTGTTTGTTAGAAGCCCATGAAATGGCACCTCCACTAAGAAGAAACACCCAACCACTTGTAGAAGAGTGTTCCTCAACATTTTTAATCCAACTAGCATCTGAATACCCTTCAATAACTGAAGGAAACCCTACATGAGTCAAACCAAAATTCATGGTTTTCTTAAGATACTTCAGCATTCTCCTACTGCTTGCCAGTGATGAGTATTAGGATTGATAGTAAAACTACTTAGCTTTCCTACAACAAACTCAATATCAGGTCTTGTGCTGGTCATAACATACATCAAACACCCAATGACCTTTGAATACTCAAGTTGTGAAACTGCTTCACCAGTATTTGCCATAAGTTCCATACTTGGATAAAAAGGAGTACTTACAAGAGCACAATATAAACAATTGAACTTCTTAAGCTATTTTTAATATAATGATACTGTGAAATTAAGATTCCTTGATGTTCATGCTTAATTCTTATTCCAAGAATCACCTCTACCTCCCCCATATCCTTCATGGAGAACTGAGATGATAAAAACTCTTTGGTCATGTCAACTTGCCTTTGATCAGTACCAAAGATTAACATATCATCTACATACAAGCATATGATCACTCCTTTTCCATACTCATCAAACTTGCTATATATACACTTGTCTGATTGATTCAACTTGAAACCATGAGACTAGACAACATCATTAAATTTTTGATGCCACTGTTTTGGTGCTTTGTTTAGCCCATACAATGATTTAACCAACTTGCATACCTTATGCTCATTTCTAGGCATAATAAAACCCTCAGGTTGTTTCATATACGCATCTTCCTCTAAATTACCATTTAAGGATGTTTTTTTTAACATCCATTTGGTGAATCACCAAATTATGAAATGCTATTAAAGCAATCAATAGTCTAATGGTAGATATACAAGCAACTGGAGCATAAGTGTCAAAATAGTCAATGCCAAGTTTTTGTCTAAAACCTTGAATAACTAATCAGCAACTGGAGCATAAGTGTCAAAATAGTCAATGCCAAGTTTTTGTCTAAAACCTTGAATAACTAATCAATCCTTAAACTTGTCAATTGATCCATCAACTTTCACCTTCCTTTTCAATATCCACTTACAACCCAAAGGTTTGCATTCAGGAGGAAGATCAAACAACACCCAAGTATTATTCCCCATGATCGAATCTATATCATCATTTATTGCTTCTTTCCAGAAAGAAACAACTTGAGATTTCATTTCTTCATCAAATGTTTTAGGACCTTGCTAGGGGCCCTGCCCCTAGACCCCGCCAGGGGTACAACCCCTTGGAACCCTGCACCCAGGGGTGCTTCCCTCCGATCCTCGTATTCCTGAGTTCACATTTATCATCCGAGTGTGCACTCGCACCTCCTATCTCAGTTAGTAAATGGAGCTCGTCCTATCTCATTATTAATAATAATTATCAAAATATGTTGATAACACTAAAATCACGAACATCGGAGACGGGCATGACTGGCGAAGGGAGAGCATGATACAATTCATGATGGTCACTATTGCATCGTTGTAAAGAGATACTTGTTTTAATATCCTTCATAGTGAAACCAAAAGGAACAAATTCAATAAAAAAATTATTGGTGGTTAAGCGACAAACATAAATAAGTTTTTTAACAATTTTATTGGAAACAAGAATATTTTTTAAAGATAAGTGATTATTGGAGAACGGAAATAAAGTTTGTCCAATAGATTGAAAAGGAAGGAAAATACCATTACCAACCATAATGAGTTTAGAAGTACATGTAGTTAGAGAGTGCATTATACCTTGATTAAAAGGCATATGTGAGCTTACACCAGAGTCCATGTAGTAATTGTTGTTGGGTGGCAGTTGAACGGACATAGCTTGAAATATTGATGCGAGATCCATGAGTTGAGGTTGCCCATATTGAGAGACATGACCACCAAAATATGTGTTAGGTAGCTGTGGAGATGAGTGAATTTTTTTTTTGTTGAGGAGATCCACAAATTTGCAAAAACTGGCTTGAAAACGGTTGTGTTTGCTATCCAAAAAAAATATGCTGTGGGAGTTGTTGTGGAGAACCGAGAAGGGAATTTGGTTGCAACTATTGGGGATCACATGAGGGAGCATCGAAAGGAGTAGCTACAACAAAGGTAGTGGAGGGCTGCTGTTGGGCAACAACAGGAGGCTGTCGCATGTGGGCAACACCGTAGACTGTTGGGGAGGCTCCAAGAATGCTTGTTGGCTGAAAAAAGTGAGCTCCGGGATGCGTTTGAGTACCAAAAGAGATCTAATTTTGATCTTGAACTCCTTGTGTACCTGAAAAAGAATTAGAGATAGTGGAAACATTAGTATTACCCTCCCCTGGAATCAAAACACCGATTATTTTTACCCCTATTAAACTTATTGTTTGATTTGCCACTGGTGGATGCAAATATGTACCATACACCAGGAGATGTAAATGTTGAATCACCAATTGGATCAATCGATTCTTCACGAGATTCATGTAGGAGGAGCAGGTTCTTGGCCTCAAGAAAAGATGGAAAAGGACTAGTATTTGTGATGACATCCACAATGTTGTGATGGGATGGTGGGAGTTGGCGGAGGATTTGCATCACTAGCTCAATTTCATCAATATTTGATTCACAATCTGCGAGTGCTTCATCCAAATTCTTTAATGTATGGCAAAATGTTGTGATAGAGAAGGACCTTTTCTTGGTATTACAAAATTGCACTTGAAGTTGGAGCATTCAGGAGATTTTGTTGTTGAGGAAGAATTCAACAAGTTTGTGCCAAAGGTCTTTAGCTATGCAATTATCACTAGATATAATTTGTTAAAGGTTAGTATCACAGGTACTATAAAGCCATGATTTGGTCCATGAATCAATGGCCTCCCAATCTTCAGCATCATCACCTTAGGGAGTAATTTGCCATTTATTTGATCACACACCTTATCCCCTTTACACATGTCTAAGAATATTGTAACAACGTAAAATTTCCAATTTAATTTTTCATTTTTAAACCACAAAATGTATATCATATCATAATCTCAAATCCATAACAACAGTGTTTTCAAAACAAATCCCAAGATCTCTCTAATGTGAACTCCATCGGTGTGGGTGTGTACGAGTCAAGCTGTCGCCTTCCCACGGTCCTCGCTGGTACCTGAGACATCAAACACAACAACTGTAAGCATAAATGCTTAGTGAGTTCCCAAAATACCACATACCACAAATACGCCACTCGAGGCTAAACCCGACCCTCCGGTCAAGATGTCTCAGCGGGACCCTCCAATCCCGCAGCTCGTCGGACCCTTCGGTCCAGTCATAGCTCATTAGGCCCTCTGGCCCGGTCTGAATCGTTGGACCCTCCGGTCCGGTCTATATAATCATACAACATACAAATAACACATAGCATGTAATCTCTAATATAACACATAATCTCATACATAGCACACAAGACCCTCTGGTCAACTCAGAATACCACTCAAGGTAACGTATAGTGAGAAGACTCACCTCGCGTAACTCGGTAACTCGGAAAACCTCGAACTCGGTGAATAGGACCTAGCCTCCGCCTAATCATATGAAATATACACTCGTCATCAACATAATTTCCCAAGGCTAGACCAAGCTCTCTAAACACTCTTAGGAAGGGTAAAAGACCATTTTACCCCTTGCTTGGCTCAAATACACTAGAGTTGACCAAACCCTAAAAGTCAACAAAAGTCAACCCTCTCCAGGTTACGCTGCGCGTACCAACATGTACGCTGGGCGTACCCGGAGCTTCCACAGAATCGGGATACGCGACACTCTATGCCGCGCGTACTGGGATTACGCCCAGCGTAACACCCAGTTCCCTTATTCCATTCATTCAGACCTTAATATGTTAAGACTTTCGTCCAAACTCCAAATCCAACTCCTTTTATACGACTTAACCCATAAAGTCGAGACCTTTATGCCTTTGCATGGCTGTAGAGGTCACTTTGTGCTCAAAACACCATTTCTCTTTCCAAAATGGAAGTATAACTCATGCATGACACTAGATCCACGACCAAGACTGGATTTTTATGAATCCTTAACATCAAACACACTAGAAGAGGCCAGATTCATGCTCATGGAGACTATTTTCACACAAAGTCTCAAACTTTGGACCCAAAAACCCTAAAATGGTCCCAAGAATAAAAACTTAAGAAGAACAAGGAAAGCTCTGAGCTTTTTACCTCAAAAGAGATCTCCAACCACTGTAGAGAACGGATCTACACTTGTTCTTCCACTTCTAGCACCAACAATGGCTCCTCCTTCCCTTCTTCACCTTGAAAAGTTAGCTCTAAGCTCAAAACATACACACACACACACAGGCTAAGGCACGGATCTCAGCTCTCAAGGGACTCACTCAAGGAATATGGTGGCTAGGGCAAAGGGCCACATGTTCCTTTTATAGTGCATAAGCCAGAAATTAGGGTTTTCATCTGGGCTCACTACGCCCAGCGTACCCCTGAGTACGCCCAACGTACTCTGTCAAGTCCGCGTCCAAATTAAGCGCATGAGTACGCGCGGCGTACACCCCAGTACGCCCAGCGTATTCACCAATTCAACATACAACTCAAGGGACTAATCTTGCCAACTTTCAAAATAGAAGGGCCATAAAGCTTACCTAGATTTTGGGCTGTTACAAATATACATTTCCATAGCTTGTATTTATACCCATCAACTGATAATTTGAAGCTAAACTGATTGTAGACATTAGTTAGTGCAAAGACGAGTTGACTAGCAGTGGGAGATGTGGTGGAGCTCAATGATGTCAAGGTGGACATGCCAGCAAGATAAAACTCAAAAAGTAAATTTAAAAAAGCTAAAAAATAATAAATATAAAGCTTAACCATAGGTAAGGAGAACTTAAATCTACGAAAACAGCTTATTTTGATGAAGGTGAGGGTAACACAAGAGAAGGCAGGAGTGTTAGGCCTTGAACCAGTCGATGCCAGCGATCAGTACACCGATGGAGTGTTGTTGTGATCAGAAAGACAGCACATGGAGCAGTCACTACCAGGAGGGAAGAAGTGAGCAACAACCAACGGCTATTGAGCAGCGAAAGATGACAATGGATGAAGATGTCAGAGGTAGCAGCAAAAAAAAATCGTATGATGCTTTAGGTTGTACGATCGCTTTGCAGGCTTGATACCATGTTGAGTAATGTGAAACCATGTTGATTAAGGTTACGTGTATTGAAACAATATATATAAGATACAAGTTACACAAAGGTTCCTATGCTATACAAAAATATAAAAGAGAAAACCAAACTATTTAACTAGAAATAATGTGTAATGGATTCTAATATAGCTAAAAAGTAATACCTATGGTCATATAATTTGTTTAGATGACCATATGTGTCATTTAGCAACATATAATAAATGTAACAAATCAAGTGTTGTAAGTAATTTATGGTCAAGTTATATTATATCATGTTTGGTTAATAATTAGTATTTTTCATGATAAAATAATAAAATATGTGATGGTAAGTATTTTATGGTGGCGTTTTTATTAATTGTTTGTGTGTCTATATGTATCGGTTAGCCACTTACTTGTAACACCTATTTTCCAGAATAGGTAAGTTGAGGACCTAGAGGGACAAAAGGTAAGATTTTTGGGGAAAAACTAGTTTCATGACGTGGTGAATGGAGCACCACGACGTGGCTACCAAATGCATGAAACGTGCATTTTTAGATTGCTGCCATGACTTGGCAATAGCAATGTCACGACGTGGCAGCTGTTGTAGCCCCAACCCATGATTTTTAGGGTTTCCTCCATATATAAGCACCTAATCTCAAGGATTAGGTTATCCTCTTTAGCCCCCAACCCTTCATCAAAGAAACCCTAGCCTTCATGGTTGTTTAGAAGCTTGTTTGCTTGATTGAATACCTTGTTCTTGGATTTTGGTGGAACTTGAGGAAGGAGAAAGATCATTTTGGTTCAAAGGAGCAAGGGACCAACTTGTAATCATCATCGTCTTCTGATTTCTGAGCTATTTGAGGTATAAAGTCATAAATTCGCATTTCTTCTTATAGATTCAAGTTTGGGGTCATTTTGGTGGTTTGGTCCTTCCATGGATGCTCTTGGATTTTAAGGAACTCCAGAGCTTATTATGGTCCTCTTGTGGTCTCTATGTTTGTGGTAATTGAGAATGGAGTCTTGGTTGGAGTTACTTTGTGTCCATGTTCAAGATTTTGCCTCATTAAGGAGTTATTGGATTTAGAAGTGTATCTATTGCATTGTGGTGGAGTCCTAATGGATAAAGTTGGAAACTTTATCCATTAAGTCATTAAAAAGGACTAGATCTGAAGTTATGGGTTTAGATATGTAAGGATTAAGCTCTTAATGAAAAATATGGGAATCTACCGATTCCCACAACGTGGAAATGGGTTTGCCACAACATGGTGGTTCTCTGTTTCGCAATTATTTTGCCATGGTATTCCCACGACGTGGCCAAGATGTCTCCACATCGTGGTGAGTGTTGACTTGGTTGACCATCAAGTTTTGTTGACCGTTGACCGTTAACTTTTGACCCATTTGAATTTGCGTCAAAACTGAAGAGAATTAGGTTATTGATTAAGGATTTATCTGTATTTGGTGCCAGTTGGTTCATAGTGGTGATCGGTGTTAAGAGTGAGGGAGTTGATGTGTTTCCTTGGGTCCTCGATCTCGGTTAGTTTCTTCACTATATTATGTGTTATAGTATATATATATCCTTGCATGCTAGGATATAAGAGTAGTTTTTGCTAGTTAGAGTACTAGGGTTCGCTGATCGTCTAGTTAAATGCCCTAGGAGTTGTATGTAGTTATGTAGGATAGCCTGGAAACTCTTGATCTAGGCTTTCTTACATGATCCTTGTTTGGTTGTGGCTCTAGAGTGGGATCACATGTTTGACTGCCTATCTCACCTCTAATTATATACAACTATGCATTCATTAGTGATCTACCAGTAGTGACGTAGAGCGTTGTATGAGGCTTGGTATTTGTAGTGAGTTGTTAGACATGTATACTAGTGTAGATAGTTGCATGTGTTTATGTTCTTGTTTGATTGCTTGTTTGGTTTATATGTCGACATATTGGGTGGTGGGTTGAGGCGGTCCTGCTTTGTACGGTAGGCCAAGATATCCGAGCGGGCCAGTGGTGTGTTGTAGGCCAGATGCAGACCAGTTATAGGTTGTAGGCACAAGAAAGGGGACCATAAAGGGACTAGAGGCCTAGGTGAGTGGTCCATGTGTACTGTAGGCTTTGCGAGGCGGTCCAGTCAGACTAAAGGCTCGTATGTGTGTATGTGTGTTCATGCATTATATGTGTGTTGTGGTGTGTAGTATTATAGGGGAACTCACTAAGCTTTGGCTTACAGTTGTGGATTAAATGTTTTTCAGGTACCATTGGTGATCGTGGGAAGGAAAAGTCATGTTTGTACACACTCATAAGACTGAAGGCCTCACGAGGCGGTCCAGTCAGACTGAAGGCTCGTATGTGTGTGTGCATGCATTGTATGTGTATTTTGGTGAGTGGTATTTTGGGGGAACTCACTAAGCTTTGGCTTACAGTTGTGGATTAAATGTTTTTCAGGTACCATTGGTGACCGTGAGAAGGAAAAGGTGTGACTATACACACTCATCAACAGCATTGGGGATTCTGCATTTATTATATTACTCTGGTTTTCAAACAAGTGTATTTTGGAACAAATGAGTTTTCTTAACTTGGGCTTTATAAAAATGGTGTTTTATCTTAATTAAAAATGATTTTTTTTGTGAAAATGGGACGTTACATTACTAAACTTAACAAAACATGTGATTGTAAGTATATTATGGTGACGTTTTTTAATTGTTTGTGTGTCTATATGTATCGTTTAGCCACGATCGAATAATGTGGCCAAACATCACCATTTGCCATGTGTTTGTGTTTGTGTTTGGTTTATAGGAAAGAATGTGTAATGGATTTTAAATAAGATGATTCAGAGATATATCCATGGATTTAAATCAAACATTTCAAAGTTGGGATCATCATTTTATGAAGAAAGCATACAATATGCTTTTACATCAAAAAGAAGATGAATTTGTGTGTACTAAGAACTATTAGGAGCATAGTGACATTCTTAATCTTATATGAATAAGATATAATTTATAATAAAAAAAAGTTGATTTAAGCATATAAAGTAATTAAAAAAATAACTTCTAATAACCATGTGTTTCTTTGATCTGGAACTGCACCACAATAAGCCAAAATATATTGTTATTATGGATAAAAATGTAAGAATGTTGTTATTATGGGTAAAAACAAAAGTACACTGTTATTATGGGTAAAAAACAAAAGTACATTGTTATTATGGGTAAAAAATTAACTTCTATAAGCATGCGACTTAATTACCCGTAAACCTGTAATTTTTCCCAATCAATCCCACCAATGTATACCTCCATTCTTCCATCTGGCAACACCTTTCTACTTTGATGGACCATGAAAAAAGGAAGCTATCATTGTAAGGTAAAATACTGTTGGATTAGTGTCTAAGTCCATAACTATTTTGGTATGTACTTGACCCGATTATGAGCATGGTCCTTTTGGGTTGCCTTCACCATAGCAATATGTAGGATGAATTAAGGAGAGAGAGTTTTAAATATGATTTATTAATATATTATGAGAATAATATATTAAAGGAGAAATCATATTGTTTAATTAATATTAGTCAATAATTAATTATGAATTAATTTTGTGGCTAAAAGAGATTAATTAAACTTAGGGGACTGGACTGCAATTATTGGATAATTGAGTTATTGGGCTAAGGAATGCTAAAGGAACAAGGGGTGAACGAAATTATGATGGAAGCCCATCATATTTTCGTCCATGGCCTTATCTAGAAGGTTCCATGGGCTGCTTAGAGTTTAAGCTGTCCATTAGGGTTTTGACTGAAACCCTAGCAGCCCACACAAGTATATAAAGGACCCCTTAGGCTCCAAAAACGTGGACAACTGATTCTCTAGGGTTTATAGTCGTTTTTGGGCAGTCTCTCTCTTCTCCTCTTCATCCAAGTTGTATATGGTGTTTGTGACTCCATTAGAGGTGCAACACTTGAGGCACTAAGCTTTCTAAGGCCAATCCAAGCAAGGAATTGATTGTTATTGCTATATAACAATCAAAGGTAATTCTCTAAACCCTAATTCAGTTTATAATATGTTAGATCTAAGTTTATTAGTCTTGGATTCAAAGCATGTACAATAGAGAAACCTAGATCCAAGCATTAAGGTTTGTATGAGCACATAGGATTGTTCTTATGCATAAAACCCATCAGTGGTATCAGAGCCTTGATTGGTTTCAGTTGTATGTGATGCTTAACTGCTTTATTTGATGAAAAACGAGTTTTTTGGCTTCTGCCCGACCTGACTCGGCGAGTCAGTGGATGAACTCGGCGAGTCCAGTCCCTGACTCGGCGAGTCCAGGGGTCAGACAGAGGGAATTTCGGGTTTTTGCTGCTGTTTTGACTTGGATTTGATGCCTAATTCGTTTTTTAATTTTGAAGTTAAAATCCGATTTTTATCTTAAATTAGTGAATATCCTTGCCAAAACAATAGATAATTTCAAATCTTTTAAATATTGGTTGTTTATATGATAAATATGGATTATTTCAAATTATTTGGTAATTATCTAGTGCCTAAAATAAGATTAGGTCAAATATAGATAATTATGAAATTAATTGTTTAATTTGAATTATTTGTTGTTTGATCCTTAATGTTTTGAAATGTTTCAAAACTTGCCCTCAAGTTTTGGAATTTAAAATTTGACTAAAAGTTTAATTTTGTAATGTTAAATTCTAAAACCCTAGTAATTTGAAAAGTTCAAATCACACCCTTATGGTTTTGTTAATTAATTAAATGCACAATTAAAGGTGATTTAATAAACCCATATAGTTTTTGGTTTACATTTAATTAAATTAAAAGTATAATTTTACTAAATTAAACCACCTAGTATTTTAAAAGTGTAAAATACACCCTATAGTATATATAACATTAAAAGTCTAATATTATATATGTATGAGTAATCAGTCAGTCTTACCGTTAGTAGGCCTCATTCACGAAGCTGGTCTATAAGGGGTGTTTAAGGAAATTTCCTATAAAATGGCGATTAAATGGGTATCCACTCTTACCCACCGTACTCTTGACTAGTGGAGGGTCGTTAGCCGAACGGGTAGGATAGGACAGAAACCTTCCATTATAAGTATAATGAAGTACAAAGTAACTAAATGCCTTTTCAAATTCCCAAATCATAGTTACTTTAGGAAAAATGTGAAATTGTATGCTAATCCATAGAATTACACTTCGTACCCCTGTCAAACGTTAGTGGAGCGTGTGTGGTTAACCGTCACACTAATTTGGGGATGACATTGGTAGCGAAGGGTGAGTCGATGTTTGTCATAGATCAATGGAGCGTGTGTGGCTAACCGGCACATTGATTAGGTGATTGTAGCATTGGGTGCACCACGTGATTCGTATGGTTATTCACACCTTGTTTGTGATCCTCGGCATCCCAGTCACAAATAGTAGGGCATAATCGAGATTAAACATGCCATTGAAAAGTTCAATGAGTCTCAAAAGATCTAGGAGTTTCAATTCATTTAAAACTTAATCTTATTTTTCGTTTTTCATGGTGGAAATTGGTAAATCGTCATTTACCTACCTTCAAATATTCTGCAACTAGATTACGACATCCCTCTTCTAGGTTGTAGAGTATTGTGTTGGATCCTAGCTTGATGTTTCATTTGGGTGTTACATCAAGAATTCTAATCAACATAACTTGAATTTTCTCCCGTTTTGTAGATGTCTGAATCTTACAATGGTCTTCCCAAATCCCATGGAACAAGTTTTCCAAATGAAGATGACGTTCCGAGATACGATCAAGGAAATGAGAGTCATGCTTCACTTCCTCCACCTCCTCCAATTGTTCTCCCTGACCCACAAGTTCAAAGGATTGAAAAGTTCAAGCTCACTCAAGCCCTTTTGGCAAGTAAACATGAAGATGGGAAACCTGTGTGTGCGCACGTCTTAGAGATGAAAACACACATTGATAGGTTAAACATGTTGGGTGTCGAGATTTCAAATGAGTTGGCTGTTGACTGGGTTCTTCAGTCACTTCCTGAATCATATAGTGAGTTCGTTAGAGAGTACTATATGATGGACCACGACGTGACCCTTATTGATCTCACCTATTTGCTTATAGCTGCTGAATCAGCAATGATTTGGCGTGCTAATCAAGCAAATTTTTCTGGTGAATTAAACTCCCAAACTTCAATGGACACTGGCAACATTGGAAGTCCAGAAAGAACTGAGTCTGTGATTGTCCGATGTGCTGTGCCAAAGGAGTCCATTTGCTTTTATTGCCAAGAGAAGGGGCATTGGAGACGAAGTTGCCCTAACTACCTGAGAGATCTAAGAGATGGGAGAGTCAAGACGTATGGCTCTACTTCAGGTAAAATCCATTATCTAACTCTTTTAAGTTCCTATTCTAGATTCTTAATACATGATGTGATACGATTGCATTTTGATGTTTTGTAGGATCGAAGAAAAGAGAGGAAGCTTAAGGGAAGAAGTGAGCTGAATCTAATCGTGAAGAAATGGATTTCGATCGCATTACTTGAAGAATGGATTCTTGAGCTACTACTTGGAGTTAGAATAGATTGTTAAGAAATATGTAATAACATAGTTTTTCAATTGAATTGCATTGTAAGGACAAAATTTTTCCGCAATAAAATGAATTTTGATTTTATCTTATTTATTTATCCTTGCAATGGCATGTATGAAAAATTGATGTTTGAATGTTTCTATTATTAGCAATAATGGATTTTGATTCTTAATTATGTTATTTGTGGACATATCAAAAGTTTACCAAATAGGGAGAGTTTCTCATCGCCCAAGTTTCAATTGGACAGAAACTTGGAATCATGCAATGTGTATTGTATGATGAATGAAAAACTTTCACATTTGGGAAACTTAGACTAATTCTTTGACAAAGTGTCAATTGAAGGACTAGGAGATCAAGTACAATGAGTTGTGCGTTGATCAAGTCCACCACAAGAGTGACAAAGATATTCGTCATGATTTACTAAAGTTTAATAAATATGATTACACTTATCAGATTAAGTGTAATTCTGAGTTGATTGAAAGAGTTTCAATGAATAGTAGAACGAATAAAGAAGAATCAAGTAGGCAGAAAGATAAAAGTTTCTCTATTCTAAGAAGAAGGGAGAGTACCTTTTATTGTGTTTTATGATAAGTCTTAAAGATTAAGAACCATGTCTAAATAGATCCTCTAAGTGAATCTTAGTACAATTGCATGTCTAAGAAGAGGAATCAAGTATTATAGAAATGGTTAAATCAATAAGTCAATCATACTTCGTTCCAATATCAAGTCTTAGAGTCAAGATTGTGACATTGAGTGAAAAGTCTTAAGTAGGTTTATAACACTCATCAAATGTGGAACTTGGAAAAGTTTTCTTATTCTTGCACATTTGAAATTGGTAAGTTGTGCTGTCTTGGATAAAACAAAGACCAACTAGGACCAATTATGTGAAGTGTTTTGTCTTGATAAGAACTACACTAACTATTGAATATTTGATTTGTCAAGAAATGTTTCTTGACAAGAGAATTTTATATATCAAGGAGTCAGTGGGAGTCTTAATGGTCTTGAAGGGTTTCAAGAACAAATCAAGAATAAACCTTATAGATCATCACTAGCACACGACTTAAGGTTTACAACTTGTCGTGCTGACATTATTTTGTTTCTTTGCCATTCCAATTGAGTTAATTGTGTATGTGAGCTCTATGAGTTCTCATTTGATTGCATACTAGAGCCTTAGTCGATGAAAAATACATTGATATGTAAGGACAAGTTACTAAACTACTTGGAAGACATGGTGGGCACTCGTGTTACCATAAGGCAAGAAATCAAGATTAAGAAAGTTCAGTCCATATGAGTTTGGATTTGTCGCAAACCTTGGTTTTGGCTAATTCACATGGATAGGAATTCATACACCGTAAGATCTAAGTATCATAAGATTCCCTCCTTCATGAAAATGACTGTGAGGAAATGCTTTCACTAAGAGAGATCTTAAGAAGATAGCAATTGTGAAAATTGTATTCTCAAATTCGATTATGGTTACGACATCCCTTTCCATAGTTCGAATTGTGAGATTTGGCAGTTAGTTTGAACATTTAGAACTTAGTAACATAAATTCTGAATTGTTTAAGCACACATATGAGCTATCTAAGGCAAAGGTGTATAAGTTTAAGAAGCTTAGATAAAGGCTTATCGAAGCATCTGGTATTAGAAATATGAATTTCAGAAATTCAATAGGCATTGTTTTCTGGAAGTTCATTTGTTTTCTGAATACATGTCAAAGCTAGTGGGAGCATAAGTGTTATGCTTATATAATAATAATCATCATGATAGTGGGAGCATAAGTGTTATGCTTGTATGATTATTATGGCAAGTATTGCAAGTTAGCAATATTAATTATAGAAAAACAAAGATTCAATTTGCAAAGTTGCATGGGTTGAAAAATTGTTTTGCTATAACTAAGGGAGAGAATATTATACTTCATTTCGATATCTAAAGCTTAGATTGAGAAATTTTAATATTTTCAGTCAAAGGATACATTGTGTGTTCTCAAATTTCGATTATGATTACGGCATCCCTCTTCATAGTTCGAATTGTGAGAATGTGACACATAAAATATTATGGCAGAAGATTGATAAAGTATCATATCTTTATGTAAGACATTATGCATCGTGTCCCGTATGCTTCGGGTATAGGATCGATTGCAAATGCTATAATATTTTACCATTCTAAAAATTTTCCATATGTCTAGCGCATTATAAGGGAAAAAGGACTAGAATTGGCTTTGACTAAAATTATTAAACAACTATAAAAGGACGATCCAAAGTTCGCTGAGGATTGGTCTCTTGTGAGTAGTTGGAAGTATGGTATTGGATGGACCATATCGACATTATTATGAATAGATAAGATTCTATTAAGAATGAGCTGTCATATGGCAAATGTGGAAATGTTTCCATATTGGGAGTTGGATATTGAGATTCTGTGTCTAGATTAGAAAACTTTATGCAAGAAGGACGTTCAAAGGAATATACTTTGAATGTGAGACTTCACGTCTATGGAATTGTCTTGTAACAATTTCTAAGAAAGTACTTTGTAATTTCATTAGCCAAGTCTTGGTGACTTTTGTGCTATGATTTTACGAAAGGATCGTTGCGTAAAATGTTAGAATCTAGCATATTCTAGTAGTGGAAGAACCTTGTGTTCTTACACTAATAATGGGGATTGAGGAATTGTGGAATGAGAATCATTGGAAAAGTTTTCAATTGTTCTATTTCACAAAGCATGGACCATAGGAAACAAAGTGTGCATGCTTAGAGCATGGGACAATTGTTGTTGTAATTCAAGTAATGAGTTGATTATCCAAAACATTAAATGATAAATAATGAGTGATCAATATGGTGGATAAATAGAAGTGTTTTATTTACTCTCACAAGTTTGGGGCCATATAAGATTAAGTATTATTGTCATGTTTCAGTTTGCATGTTTTGACTTCCAGAATAACTAGGTTATTCAAACATCCACAGTCGGTCATACGTTGGGAGTAGGTATGAATAAAGACTGTCATGAATCTGTCTGTAGATTGTCTGAAGTGTTTAGACATGGCACAAGTTTGCTGCAGAGTTCATGAGTGCTTTGATAAGATTAGAGTATTGGATTAAACCCACGCTCACTTGGATCACTTCATGGTTTTATCACGAGTAATTAATGAGACGATAATATTGTATATTCTTGAAACCGAGACGTGTGAGTTGTTATTTGTTGGTCGGTTACACATTGATAATAAGTAAACGCACCAGTAACTTGGTGTTATAAAACTTATTGTTGTGTGTGATTTGATCAGTAAATGCAAGAGAAAATTTGAGTCAAAGTTTATCCATTCCTTTTACCCAAAGTGGGATAAAAGTGATATCATTGGGCCTCTCGATGATTTAATGATGACACCTAAGCGCTTGGCCAATCCAAGCAAGGAATTGATTGTTATTGCTATATAACAATCAAAGGTAATTCTCTAAACCCTAATTCAGTTTATAATATGTTAGATCTAAGTTTATTAGTCTTGGATTCAAAGCATGTACAATAGAGAAACCTAGATCCAAGCATTAGGGTTTGTATGAGCACATAGGATTGTTCTTATGCATAAAACCCATCAAATACAACTTTAACCCTTATACTTTTTTAAATACACATACCTGAACAAAATTAGTTACCAAGTTTATTCTTTCAAATCCACATAATGCACAAAAAATGAAAAAAAATTAACATGAGTATAGGCACTTCCTTTATCATATTTAGTGATCCCATAATTATAAGTCAAATATTTTATATTCTAGTTCATAATTCATCATCCTAACAATGTACTACATAAGTAAATAAAAAACAATAACACGATTCATTTTATCCATATATATTAAATAAATCAAAAAATGGATACATTGTAATAGTGTACTACATAAGTAAACTTTTTAACTTTTTATATTTAGCTTTTGAGCTACGCACCAAAATCCTAAAGTTTATAGATTGGATGTAAAAAAATATAAAGTTTACAAATGGGATGAATAAATATTAATATTTGCAAGAAAGACTCATACATTTTCATTCAAGACAATGGAATGATCAAGATGTCCAACACCAAGCATTACTTGAAACAGTTTCTTAAGTGTGAGCCCTCTTTCTATTAATTCATACTTATAACCATTATGATCTTCAATACAAGAGGCATGGTATAACTAAGCATCAACATTAATAGAAGGGTGAGTTGCAGAGACATAGAATATGGACCATGTCATTTGGTAATTGTAGCCATAACTTGTTTGGAACACAAGAGAATTGTTTGTATACATAGATTTGATACATAAAAAAGAAAGCAAATTCAAGGGACTTATGACTATTACCTATGTAGACATTGCAAATACCAAACTTACAACCAACTTTGAGTAGAATCACAACACCATCATCATTACCGCCATATCACCATCTCACAACCTATGCTTCCACCAATAAATCAACGCCAGACTATGTTAACCAAACCTAGATCTAGGGTGCATGTACACTTAGGATTAATTTTTGAATTCTTTCGTTGCCTTAATCTAGTGTAACGATGCATAGAAGACCCAACATAAAATTCTTAGGGGAGTTGTTAGTAGAGATGCTAATTTCATTAGCAACTTAGCCATAAAGAGAGCCAAAAATGCTGTGAATTTGATGTGCCTTCTTCCACAATTATCTTGCCCCAGAGTGAGCTCCTTTTGCTTCAGTCTTGTATGGGTATTGCTAAACTTTTCTTTAGGTTGAGGACACACCAACCCATTCACATGGAGGAGGCAACGTTGCTCTTTGACAAAGGATTGTGCGGAGCGATAAAAGACATTGTGGTTTATGGTGGCCCTTTCTTTGGCAACATACATTGGTGAATTGCTTCCCTAGCTATTAAGTTTGGTAGTTTTGGTTTGTACTCGGCAGTAAAGGTTACCTCATATGTTTTTGTTGTCTTAAAGGTCCAATCTTGGGTTAGGTCTTACAAGACCACATCTTACGGGATAACAACTATTATGGATTATGATTATGCTTGTTCCTTGGATTCTCTTCGTAACATATTTCCAAGCATTGACTTTAGCAGTTTCACTAATAAGGACCCCACCCCTTAGTTCTACGCATACATTGGTGAGTGTCCTTTTTAGTAAAATTGTCCAAGACATTGAAATACATTTCCACATGACATTTCGACAGAAAGTAGTTTACGAGCACCACATGCTTAATATTTTCTTCTAACTATCCCTATAGATGGACTTGGCTAACATATGTCTCATGTGGAGTATCGTACTATCCTTAAATATCGAATGACGATCCCAATAGTCCTAGTTGACGAGATATGTTTGGTTTGTCGCAATGCATGTTCAGACTCCTTTGGTGAAAGACCCTAACTTTCGTATTTCTGAAAGACCCAAACTTTCATACTTGACAATATAGTTACTCCAAAACATGCTACTTGCATATTCATAAAAAACAATATTTTACATTGATAAAGAGGTTACAAACTACTGGATACAAACCGACTATTACAAAGTGTTATATATTACATGACTACCTAGGATATTGTAATTTATACAAACATAAACTAAAGTACAAAAGTACTATTACAAACTATTCTAAATCTTCCAATAGTATACGATCATACTGATTACTTATCACCTGCAATTGTTAAACATTGATAGGGGTAAGCGGTGACGCTTAGTGAGTTCAATAATAGATAGAATATAACGTTATGCCATATATATATATACTTCAATATGGCAGAAGCAAAGAGAAACAAGGAACAACAAAGGCATATGTGAATCATGTGTTAAGCTTTCCATATCAATCAATGACTTGATTCAAAGGTATACAATCAATGAGACATAACAATTTCCGTACTTGATATACATTAATAAAGCTTCGGCCTAAATGGAACAGAAGACATAAGATTTCTGATTAACATCTTGGTAGATTTCAGGCTTATAGCCCAGTCTAACCATTTGCCAATGCTATAGAATAGAAGTCATTCTCTTACGGACACATGCTCTACATGGCCAGAGGCTACGTACCAGTACCAATGTGAATCTAAATCCTTTCACTGATCACATGGTCAAAGGTATTACTTTTGCTATAAAAATAGCGAATAAAATAACACGGGAAAATAACCCGGAATAATAATACTGAAAAGCACATAGCACATATAACACATAACATACAATTGTTCCTATATATATTGAACTCATATTGAATTAACCGGGGCTCAAAATAGTAATTTGGGCAGCACTTCGACTTTAAATATGATTTTCTATGTTGAAAACCGGGAGCTTTATTGAAAACCGGGCTCTGCGAAGGTAGAGCTTCAAAACTGAAAATATAATTTTTTTGGGCTTCACGGGCACTTCGGGCGTGTTTCGGGTGTTAGAAATGTTACCGGGGCTTTGCGGAAAGTGGAGATACTAAAAATATGGAAAAAGGGGCCAAAAATCGCAATTTCTTAAATTAACCAGGTTGGTATAATAATAGTTACCACGCTTCAATCAAAATGTCACCATATGAAGCATTATATGGTCGCAAATGCCATACGTCGTTATGTTGGCGTGATGTAGGACAAAAGATCCTTGGAGGTCCTAAAAAATTCAAGACACTACTAACAAGATTCAAATCGTACGAGAAAGAATGAAAGCAGCCTAGGATCGACAAAAGTCCTATATAGAAAAGAGGAGGCGACCCATAGAATTTCAAGTGGGTGATTTTGTCATGCTAAAGGTATTCCCATGGAAAGGCCTTATGAGATTTGGGAAGAAAGAAAAGTTGAGTCCCAGATTTGTTGGACCTTTCAAAATCATCCAGAGAATTGGAAAGCAAGCATACCGCTTAAAATTGCCTGAAGATTTGGTAGGTATTCATGATGTGTTTCATGTGAGTTATCTGCACAAATGCTTGAACATCTATGATGAGACAGTTCCATTATCCGAGGTGAAATTGGATAATAAATTAAGTTATGTCGAAGAGCCTAAAGAGATCGTAAATGAAAGAACGACTGAGTTACGTAATAAAGAAGTAGAGTTGGTGCTTGTCAAATGGAAACACCATCGAGGCCCAAAATATACTTGGGAAAATAAGAATGAGATAAAAGCGAAATATCCCCATTTGTTCTAATCATTGTAATTTCGGGGACGAAGTCCTCAAAATTAGGAGGTATTGTAACATACACGTTTTGAAATCGTGTTTTATAATGGATAATATTGTGAAATACTATGTGAATTTGAGTATTGAATTCTAACATATAATTTTTACTAGAAATGAAGTAAAACTATGTTTAGAATCACTCAGAAAATATTAGAAGTCTTATGAGATTCCAATTAAAAGCCAAATAGTGAAATTTAGAGAAAATATAAAATTTGAAATAAGTAAAATTTTGTTATTGAAAGTTGTAGATAATCTCGTTAGAAACATGTAGGCGAAAACCTCATCGAAATCCGAGTTATAACGAAGAAGTTATGATCAATCGAAGATCCGCGACAAAACCGGCACGACGCCGAATGACGTAAAAAGTGAGTTTTTGATAAACTAACTTTTAGCCTTAGTGATCTAAATGAAAGTCGTAGTATTCGTTAAACCGAGAAGTTCGATAAAAAGAACACCAAAATCTGACTTCGTATGAGGAAGTTATGATTTTTCTAAGTTTCAGCTTAGCAGTAGACAACTAAAAACTCGAATTTTAGATCGAGTGATTTTTAGCCGACACAACCTAAACGAGAATTGAAGATCTCATCAATAGTAGTACAACGGTAAAAAGTATGACGAAGACGGATGTCAGATGAAAAAGTTATGAATTTTTAACGGATTTACCAGTTCCGGTCTGTTAAAAATAATAATATTAAAAATAAAGTCAAAATTAGCCGACAAAGAAAGTTGTAGAGCATAATTTTACCTACGCGTGCATATAAAGAACATCAAAAACGGAGCCCGTATGCAAAAGTTGTGAATTTTAGAAGTTTTGGGCTCAATTTCGGAGAAATTTAGCACGAATAAGGTCGAATCTCGCATGGACGGTCCAGAATTGGCCACGTCACCTTGTCCGAAGCAGCTGCGTCACTGAGTCGTGTCGTGTCCGAGGTGCGACGCGTGTCACCTTCCGAGCCTCGTTGGCCCCTCGCTTGCGAAGCCACCTGGAGACCCTCACACGCGTGCCACCTGCTTCGCTCTGCTGCTGCCACGTGTCTTCGCTGCTGACTCCTTCCTTCTCGGCCGACCTTTGCAGCCTCCCTAGTTACAGGTGAGGTCCAAAGGTCGGCCGAGAAGGAAGGAGTCAGCAGCGAAGACACGCGGAACCAGCAGAGCGAAGCAGGTAGCGCGCATGCGAGGGTCTCCAGGTGGCTTCGCATGCGAGGGGCCAGCGAGGCTCGGAAGGCGACACGTGTCGCACCTCGGACGCGACATGACTCGGTGACGCAGATGCTTCGGACGAGGTGATGTGGCCAATTCCGGACCATCCGTGCGAGATTCGACCTTATCCATGCGAAATTTCTCGGAAATTGAGCCCAAAACTTCTAAAATTCATAACTTTCGCATACGGGCTCCATTTTTGACGTTCTTTATATGCACGCGTAGGTAAAATTATGCTCTACAACTTTCGTTTAGACTTCGTCAGCTAATATTGACTTTATTTTTAATATTATTATTTTTAACAGACCGGGGCTGATAAATCCGTTAAAAATTCATAACTTCTTCATCCGACATCCGTCTTCGTCATACTTTTTACCGTTGTACTACTATTGATGAGATCTTCAATTATCGTTTAGGTTGTGTCGGCTAAAAATCACTCGATCTAAAATTCGAGTTTTTAGTTGTCTACTGCTAAGCTGAAACTTAGAAAAATCATAACTTCCTCATACGAAGTCAGATTTTGGTGTTCTTTTTATTGAACTTCTCGATTTAATGAATACTACGACTTTCATTTAGATCACTAAGGCTAAAATGTAGTTTATCAAAAACTCACTTTGTACGTCATTCGGCGCCGTGCCGGTTTTGTCGCGGATCTTAGATTGGTCATAACTTCTTCGTTATAACTCGGATTTCGATGTGGTTTTTGCCTACATGTTTCTAACGAGATTATCTACAACTTTCAATAATAAAATTTTACTTATTTCATGTAACGACCCAATTTTCGACTCCAAAAATTTAATTTTTTAATTAAACACTTTGCAAAACATTAGTAAATAAACAACATCCAATCATATCATTTTTAAAACATATTTCGTGTCTGAAAACCAAAACATAAAATCAACCATAGTGTCAGAGTACAAATCCCAGAATAATCTCATAGTGCGGAAAACAAAAGGTGTGTATGAAGTGCCGCTACCGCGCCAGCTCCTTCCCCTTCGCTGAAGAGGTACCTGAAACCAAAACAACAAACTGTAAGCACGAAGCTTAGTGAGTTCCCCCATCGTAGCACATAACATACATTCTGCCAGGCAATTCTGGGGTGCCCGACCTACCCGATACGACCATTCTGGGGTGCCGACCTACCCATGCGGCTATTCTGGGGTGCCGTCCTACCCGTGTCAAGCCATTCTGGGGTGCTGACCTACCCGTCGGTCCTAAAAACCGAACTTGGGGACTATTCCCCTCCTACTACCGCTATCTCATATAACATATCAAGCCAGCATTTAAACATATAATCACGTACTGTCAGACATATCTGGGTTGCCTGACCTACCCTTCGGTCCTAACAACCGAACTCTACCACTATCGTATATCATGCCAGCATACAACCTATCAGGTAGTAGCAAACCTAGATGATATCACAAAGACCATCATCTAACATACAACTCCTACTGGTGGGCTGGCATTGTGGTCGTAGGCCCACCGCTACTGGAAGGTAACTCACCTCGTAGTAGCTGCTGATCTGTGCGGGAATCCTCTATCTGCTGCCGCTGCTGCTCCGGAAATCCTCTGGCTATAATTCCCACAAAACACTTAGTTAGAACTGGTATCTACTCTTAGGGTAAAACAACCATTTTACCCCTGGCCAAGTTAAAGTCAAAGTCAAAGTCAAATACTAGTTGACCTGACTCGCCGAGTTGGCTCGCCAACTTGCCGAGTCCCTATCCTTCCATTTGTCCTTATACCCGTCCCTACTCGTCGAGTTAGGCGATGACTCGACGAGTTTTCCTTCTAAATGAACATCGACCGAATCTTCATCCGATTCGTCGAGTTGTATGAACAACTCGTCGAGTACATCTTCAAACTATAAACAGGTCTTGTCCATGACTCGCCCGAGTTGTATGAACAACTCGCCGAGTTCATCTTCATCCATAAGAAGATTGACTTGGACTTGCCGAGTCTACTCATGCACTCGTCGAGTCCCATGAACATCCCGAACAATGGCTTAGTCCAGAACATTGGGTCACTCTTTCTGACCTTCTATAGTCCTTCTAACACCCATAAGTTCTTTAGACCCTTAACAGATATGGGACTTTATTCCTTGGACTCGCCGAGTCCCAGAACAGACTCGCCAAGTCCAATCTTGACCAATCCATGCAGTCGATTTAAATGAGATCTAACACACCAAAACTATAGATCTGGCCTCCTAGTGTCCACTTTATGCGTAAAGTTCCAAACTTGATGCACATGCATGGGGTTTTTAGCTCAAAAATCCATATAAAGTGTCCTACAATGTGCATGGGGCTCTCATGGCCCTAAAGTTGGCACCTTTATGCCATGAGATCCCTCTAATGGTCCAGATCCGAAGTCAAAGTCCTCATAACACCCCTTAGTCCGAAAATGGCTTGAAAAGCCCCAAATGCACCCAAGATCCATATTCTAAAGATGAACAATCCAATGAAAGACCAAAGCAGGGGCATTTTACCTTGATTAAGCTGAAGATGGAATGAGATTTCTGGATCTACAAGCCCCAAGTCGAATACTCCACTTCTCTTCTTCCCTCCAAGCTTCACAAGTTCACAAAAGCACCAAAATGGCCTTAACACACACACAAACGGCTAGGGTTTTGTTATGCAGCTCTGGGAGAGTATTAGGGACAAGGGAGGCCGAGTTAATGAGTGTATATAGGGTGCAAACCCTCATATTAGGGTTTTTGTCCAGACAGCACAGACTCGTCGAATCCGGTCCATGACTCCGCTGAGTCCATCACTTAAGTTCCGTGTCTAATCCCGCTTCTACTCAGTGAGTTGGTCCTTTAACTCGCCAAGTCCAAGGCCAAAATGCAAATGTTTAAAGGGTTAATTACAAAGAATACGTACCAAGAACCAGGTGCTATAAATCTCCCCCACTTATTTTAGACTTCGTCCTCGAAGTCTGCTGCTCGATCCTGAAACAGCTCGGGGTAGTGTTCCGTTATCTCTTCCACCAGCTCCCAAGTCCACTCCGACCCCTTCCGGTGCTGCCATTGCACCTTCACGAGTTCCACCCTCTTGTTCCTCAAATCCTTCGACTTCCGGTCGAGGATTTCCACTAGCCTCTCAATGTAGTTCAAGTTGTTGTCCACCTGAATATCCTCTAGGGGTACCACCGCCGAGTCGTCCACCAGGCAATTCCGCAGCTGGGAGACGTGGAAAGTGTTGTGGATCTGACTGAGTTCGGCTGGCAGATCCAGTCTATACGCTACCTTGCCCACCCGGGCTACAACCCTGAATGGTCCGATGTACCTTGGGCCCAACTTCCCCCGCTTCCTGAATCGGATGACGCCTTTCCATGGTGACACCTTCGGAAGAACCATATCCCTGACCTGGAACTCCAGGTCTGAACGGCGCTTGTCGGCATAACTTTTCTGCCGACTCTGTGCAGTCTGAAGCCTGCTCCGAACCTGCTAAATCCTCTCGGTTGTTTGGAGCACCAGTTCGGTGCTCCCCATGACCCTTTGGCCAACCTCACCCCAACATATCGGGGTCCGACACCTCCTTCCGTACAACATCTCGAAGGGAGGACGACTAATACTCGCGTGGTAGTTGTTGTTGTATGAGAACTCAGCTAGAGGAAGATAGGTATCCCAGCTACCACCGAAGTCTAGCATGCACGTCTGCAACATATCGTCAAGAGTCTGGATGGTCCGCTCACTCTGACCATCTGTCTGCGGGTGAAAGACGGTGCTAAAATGCAGACGAGTGCCCAACTCGTCACAGAACTTCTTCCAAAAACTGGAAGTAAACCGTACATCTCTGTCTAAAATCACGGAAACGGGCACTCCGTGCCGCGCCACCACCTCTCGAATGTAGATATCGGCCAACTTCTCAGCCGAGATACTCTCCTGGATTAGTATGAAGTGGGCTCTCTTGGTCAATCGATCCACGATGACCCATATAGAATCTACTCCCCGTGCGGTCCTGGGAAGCTTGGTGATAAAATCCATCGTGATGTTTTCCCATCTCCACAGCGGAATATCCAATGGCTGCGTCTTGTCGTGTGGTCTCTGATGCTCGGCCTTGACCTTCCTGCAGGTCAAGCACAGCTCAACGTACCAAGCTACATCCCGCTTCATGCAAGGCCACCAATAGTCTAGACGAAGATCCCTATACATCTTCGTCCCCCCCCCCCCCCCCCGGGATGAATGGAGAATCGGGATTTGTGCGCCTCCTCCATCAGAACTTGGCGCACGACTCCGTGATACGATACACACACCCTATGTTGTAATGCCAATAATCCTCGGCTATCATAATCAAAGGAGGAAACCTGACCCACTATCCGCTCGCTCTTCCGATGTTCCTCCTTCATAGCCTCCTGTTGAGCCTCCCGAATGTGCTCTAATAGGGGAGTCACCACCGTCATCCTCATGCACACTCCTCTGATCGGCGTTGCCTTGCAACTAAGCGCATCGGCCACCACATTGGCCTTCCCTGGGTGATAAAGGATCTCGCAATCATAATCATTCACCACGTCCAACCACCGATGCTGTCTCATGTTCGGATTCAGCTGATCCATAAGGTACCTCAAACTCCTGTGGTCCGTGTAAATGGTACACCGAACTCCATAGAGGTAATATCGCCAAATTTTGAGGGCGAAGACCACCGCCCCTAACTCTAAATCGTGTGTCGGGTAGTTCGCCTCGTGAGGTTTCAGCTGCCTCGAAGCGTAGGCAATGACATGCCCTCTCTGCATCAGTACCGCACCCAACCCTGAAATAGACACGTCACAATATACCACAAAATCCTCTACACCCTCTGGTAGGGCTAAGATTGGCGCCTCGCACAATCTCTGTCTCAGAATTTCAAACGCTGCCTGCTGCTCAGGCCCCCACCGAAAGACCACGGCTTTCTTCGCCAGCCGCGTCAGGGGTACGACTATCTTGGAGAAATCCTGAATGAATCTCCGATAATAGCCCGCTAATCCCAGGAAACTCCGAATCTCAGATGGAGACTTCAGAACTTCCCATCTCATCACGGCCTCTACCTTGCCCGGGTCCACTGAGATCCCATTCTGGTTGATGAGATGTCCGAGGAACTGCACCTCGCGCAACCAGAACTCACACTTGGAGAACTTAGCATACAAGTTCTCCCTCCTCAAAGTCTCCAAAACTTATCTCAGATGCTCCTCGTGCTCCTCCTGCATCTTGGAGTAGACCAAGATATCATCAATAAACACTATCACCGACCGGTCTAACATCAGTCTACACACGTGGTTCATGAGGTCCATGAATGCGGCAGGAGAATTGCTGAGCCCGAAGGGCATCACCACAAACTCGTAGTTGCCATAGCGCGTCCGAAACGCGGTCTTTTGCACATCCTCCTCTCTTACCCTCATCTGGTGATAACCCGAACGCAAATCGATCTTGGAGAACCAAGATGCTCCCTGTAACTGGTCAAAGAGGTCGTCGATCCTCGGGAGTGGGTAACGGTTCTTTACCGTTACCTTGTTCAGCTCCCGATAATCTATACACATCCGATGCGACTCGTCCTTCTTCTTCACAAACAGAATCGGGGCTCCCCAGGGTGAACTGCTCGGTCTAATGAATCCCTTATCTAACAGATCCTGCAGCTGTGTAGACAACTCCTGCATCTCAGGAGGAGCCAACCGATACGGTGCCTTAGCTATCGGAGCCGCACCAGGGACTAGGTCGATCCTGAACTCCACCTGTTGCTCCGGAGGTATCCCAAGAAGCTCCTCTAGGAACACATTAGCGTAGTCTCGCAACACCGGAACCTCGCTCACCGTCGCCTTACCCGCCTCCTGGGTATCCATAACATACGCGGCATATCCCACGCAACCTTGCTGAAGGTAGCGCCTAGCTCTCGCTGTTGAACATACTATGGGTCCACTCTGTGGACTCTCGCCGTGGATCACCAACTCTCCCCCACTTGGGGTCCTGATCCGCACCAGCTGATGTGCGCAATCTATCATCGCCCCATTAAGGCTCAACCAATCCATGCCTATGATCACCTTGTTCCCACGCAACGGAATGGGAACCAAGTCTACCAAGTAACGCTCCTCAAATAACCTCATAATGCAATCCCTGAACACCGTTGATGCTTGTACCGATCGATCATCGGCAATCTCTACCTCCAAAGGGAAATCCATCATGCCCGAAGACTCAGTAAACTTCTTGCTAAGCGCAAGAGAAACAAACGATCGGGTGGCACCCGAATCAAACAACACCTGAATTGGGATATCGTTCACATGGAACGATCCTAAACGCATATACACAGAGCTCATATCAATATCATAACAACAAATAAATAAAACAGAGGGAAAGAATCATACCCGTCACCACATCGGGTGCGGCGCGTGCCTCCTCGGTAGTCAGCTGAAATACCCGGCTCCTCACCATCGGAGCCTCTGCCTTACCCTCCCGGCCATCAGTGATCCGCAGGGTTGCTGGAGTTGGCGCCTTCACTAGCGCTGATGCTGCTGTCAACTGGGGGTAGTTGGCCTTCTTGTGGCCCCTCTGGTTGCATTGGAAACATAGCAACTCAGACGTCTGAATAACCGGTGCAGGGGCAGTACAATCCCTGCTGAAGTGCCCCGTCTTGCCGCACTTGTAGCAGCCCGACGATCCCAATCTGCATGCCCCCTCATGCGGCCTGTCGCATTTCCTGCAGCGGCCCGGTCCCGACTGGCCTTTCGGCCTACCATTTGATCCCTTGGGCTTCTCCCCCGAAGCCCCTCCTGTAACCTGCCCTTCCTCTGCCTTCCTCTTCTGGATGTGCTCCAGGTCGATCTCCCTTTCCCTTGCCCTGGAAATCATGGACTCCAGAGTAGGGCAAGCGGAAAAACTGACATGCTCCCGAATATCCGCTCGTAGCACGTCATGGTAGCGGGTCCTCCTTATATCCTCATCACCTGCGTATTGGGGCACCAACAACGCCCTCTCCCAGAACTTGGCATTGATCTCCACCACAGTCTCTGTGGTCTGCCTCATATCCAAAAACTCCCTGGTCTTATCTCGGCCTTCCTCGGTTCGGGTACGGATCCTCTGCTTTCAGTAGTACGAGCCCATACTACCTTCCACATTTATCCGTACCTTCTTTAAGGACTGCCTTGACTCCACCAGATCCCTTTTTACCACTACTGATCTCTACCTCTGACTCTACCCTATCCGGTCCTCAGCTGTTGAAGGCCTCCTTGCAATGCCAATTAGCCATTACCTGACTACCATCACATGTGATGAGGCTTAGATAATCCTTCGAGTAAAAGACTCGTCCCTACAACGGTTAGACTCAAACGAGAGCTGCGCAATAGGGACAAGTCTAGCACTATGAGATTATTCAACCCTGATCACATGTGACGTGACGTATTCACCTAATGGCTAACTCCCATCGCTCAGAGTCCCACAAAGCACAAAGCAAGAAGCATTCGGGTGCATGAAAAATTACTCAAACAAATATGTTCTCATAGAGAGAACTGTACTAGCATACAATGCTAAACTCATACTATCAGACATAACCTAAACATGCTATCCTACTGCTGTCTATTCAATACTAGCATGCAATTCTCATAAGCTGAAACATATAAAGCAGGCACGTAAGGCATCACTCCTAGATCCTTAGTCCTATTCTAGCATGTTGTTCTACTAAAACTGTTAAACATAACATAAACTTGTATGGGTACTTTGGGGAATACTTACTTGAGCTCGGCCGGTCGCACAGATCACACACTTCGTTCTTTATTAAAACTCCTTACTTAATCTTTTAGAAAACTTTTTCTTTTTCGAAATTCTTTAATCCCTCGTTTGAGTTCAGACATCCCCGAAGGTGTGTCCGAAACTAGGGCTCTGATACCAACTTTTAACGACCCAATTTTCAACTCCAAAAATTTAATTTTTTAATTAAACACTTTGCAAAACATTAGTAAATAAACAATATCCGATCATATCATTTCTTAAAACATATTTCGTGTCTGAAAACCAAAACATGAAATCAACCATAGTGTCAGAGTACAAATCCCAGAATAATCTCATAGTGAGGAAAACAAAAGGTGTGTATGATGTGCCGCTACTGCGCCAGCTCCTACCCCTTCGTTGAAGAGGTACCTGAAACCAAAACTACAAACTATAAGCACGAAGCTTAGTGAGTTTCCCCATCGTACAACATACCATACAATCACATAACATACATTCTGCCAGGCAATTCTAGGGTGCCCGACCTACTCGGTACGACCATTCTGGGGTGCCGACCTACCCATGCGGCCATTCTGGGGTGCCGTCATACCCGTGTCAAGCCATTCTGGGGTGCTGACCTACCCATGTCAAGCCATTCTGGGGTGCTGACCTACCCATCGGTCCTCACAACCAAACTTGGGGACTATTACCCTCATACTACCGCTATCTCATATAACATATCAAGCCAGCATTTAAACATATAATCACGTACTGTCAGACATATCTGGGGTGCCTGACCTACCCTTCGGTCCTAACAACCGAACTCTACCACTATCGTATATCATGCCAGCATATAACCTATCAGGTAGTAGCAAACCTAGATGATATCACAAAGACCATCATCTAACATACAACTCCTACTGGTGGGTCGGCATTGTGGCCGTAGGCCCACCGCTACTGGAAGGTAACTCACCTCGTAGTAGCTGCTGATCTGTGCGGGAATCCTCTATCTGCTGCCGCTGCTGCTCCGGAAATCCTTCGGCTATAATTCCCACAAAACACTTAGTTAGAACTGGTATCTACTCTTAGGGTAAAACGACCATTTTACCCCTGACCAAGTCAAAGTCAAAGTCAAAGTCAACTACTACTTGACCTGACTCGCCGAGTTGGCTCGCCAACTTGCCGAGTCCCTATCCTTCCATTTGTCCTTATACCCGTCCCTACTCGTCGAGTTAGGTGATGACTCGACGAGTTTTCCTTCTAAATGAACATCGACTGAATATTCATCCGACTTCGAGTCCATCTTCAACTGATAAACAGGCCCTCTCCATGACTCGCCGAGTTGTATGAACAACTCGCCGAGTTCATCTTCATCCATAAAAAGATTGCCTTGGATTAGCCGAGTCTGCTCATGCACTCGTCGAGTCCCATGAACATCCCGAACAGTGGCTTAGTCCAGAACATTGGGTTACCCTTTCTGACCTTCTATAGTCCTTCTAACACCCAACTAAGTTCTTTAGACCCTTAATAGATATGGGACTTCATGTCTTGGACTCGCCGAGTCCAATCTTGACCAATCCATGCAGTCGATTTAAATGAGATCTAACACACCAAAACTATAGATCTAGCCTCCTAGTGTCCACTTTATGCGTAAAGTTCCAAACTTGATGCACATGCATGGGGTTTTTAGCTCAAAAATTCATATAAAGTGTCCTACAATGTTCATGGGGCTCTCATGGCCTTAAAGTTGGCACCTTTATGCCATGAGACCCCTCTTATGGTCCAGATCCGAAGTCAAAGTCCTCATAACACCCCTTAGTCTGAAAATGGCTTGAAAAGCCCCAAATGCACCCAAGATCCATATTCTAAAGATGAACAATCCAATGAAAGACCAAAGCAGGGGCATTTTACCTTGATTAAGCTGAAGATGGAATGAGATTTCTGGATCTACAAGCCCCAAGTCGAATACTCCACTTCTCTTCTTCCTCCAAGCTTCACAAGTTCACAAAAGCACCAAAATGGCCTTAACACACACACACAAACGGCTAGGGTTTCGTTATGCAGCTCTGGGAGAGTGTTAGGGACAAGGGAGGCTGAGTTAATGAGTGTATATAGGGTGCAAACCCTCATATTAGGGTTTTTGTCCAGACAGCACGGACTCGTCGAGTCCGGTCCCTAACTCCGCCGAGTCCATCACTTAAGTCCCGCGTCTAATCCCGCTTCTACTCGGCGAGTTGGTCCTTCAACTCGCCGAGTCCAAGGCCAAAATGCACATGTTTAAAGGGTTAATTACAGAGAATACGTACCAAGAACCAGGTGCTACATTTCAAATTTTATATTTCGCTAAATTTCACTATTTGGCTTTTAATTGGAATCTCATAAGACTTTCAATATTTTCTGAGGGATTCTAAACATAGTTTAACTTCATTAATTTCTAGTAAAAACTATCTGTTATAATTCAATACTCAAATTCACATAGTATTTCACAATATTATTCATTATAAAACATGATTTCAAAACGTGTATGTTACATTTGGAGAACATGTGGTCCATTGTAAAGAACTCACGGGGTTCAAATACCAACACAATATGGTTAGAGATGTTTTACTTGACATATTTAACTGTGTTGGGGTTTCCGCCAAGAAAGAGGCTCTTATGAATTTCTCGACTGACCCGGCAGAAGGAAGGTCAACCCTTAGACTAATTGGCGTTTTGGTTTTTGGATGGGTTAGCGGAAAACACGCTTATGTGAACCTTATAGGGGTATGGCCTTGTGCACCATTTCCAACAGGTATCCCCTCCTGTGGGCTTGAGGATTGGTGGTTTCATGGTAGGGCAGGATACTTTAAAAGTTGCTACATGCAAAGTCACAAAACATGAGAAATCGTACATGGAAAATCAACACGCGCTCATATCATTCGTGTTTGATACGTTTCGTTTCCTCGTGTCAGATGCGACAAAGCTTCTTAATAAAGTACGATGGATCATGTATAGCATTGTTATGTCTCCTAGATCTATGGATGTAATCTTAAAAAAAGTTCACTTTATAATGCAAAGAGGTTTAGCGGTACAACTTGTTGTCCATTTGTCTTCTCACTCACTGTATTGTGATCACTAATTAGAATGTGAAAATATTTGATTTTATATATTAAAAAAAATACAAAGCAAGGTAATTTTGTGTTTTAGGATTTGGAATAGGCATGTTCCAATTCGATTTTCTTGGATTATCCTAAATCAAATTTCGTAAAATCTCAAATGATAGGGTCGAAATTACAGATTTTATAAAGAGTTTTGTATACGATCATTGAATCATCAAAGTATTTTCATTAATATTCGAAACCCAACATATAACAAAACATACATACACAAACTCATTTCAATATCAACGAAGGCTTTGAATATGTTGAGACCGTTGGACAACCGTCCTTGGAAAACTGTAAAAATAGGGCTTTTCTATCCTTAGAGTAAAATTTTGGAAGTATAATACACCTATTTTCTAGTAGTGTCCCATGTTGTAACTTACAAATTGAAAGTTATATCCATTGGCAATTGAAAGTTATAAAGGTTTTCATTGACTTGCTCAGACACAGTTCAAGTAGCCAAAAATTAGATATTATGCGATTAACCAAAAAACATAATAATATCTAACTTAGAGTCGATATGATTCAACTCAAGTCAAATTTATGGTTCATAAAATTAAAGGAACATGTGTGTTTGTTTCTAATTTTGGAAAAGCAACTTAACAACCTCTAAGATTTTCCCATGTTTAGTCCATTCATTTCCTCCCGCTCATTTCCCCATACATTCCCCATTACACATTTCATCTTCATCTTTGTTTCCTTCTTTTGCATTTCCAAAATCAAAACAAAACATTTTTTTTTGATGTTCGAAAAGTTAACCTGAAACACAATGAAGGGGGTGGATCTTGAGAGCGTTGAGATCGACCCGATGGATCAAAAATCATTTGCAGCAAATGCTAAAGACCGAGCATCAAAACGTATCACAGATAATGGAAGCAGGCAAGGCGGGTTGCTACCAATATTAAGCCGCAACTCTAGTAAGGCAAAATCTACCCGAAAGAAGGCTCTCCCTGGTGGTGGAGCGCCTAAGATGGGCCGAACAACCTCAAGTGCAGCCAAAGGGCTTAACAGCTTGCGGTTTCTTGATAGAACGGTAACTGGAAAAGAAGGGGATGCATGGAGAGCAATTGATCGACGTTTCAATCAGTTTTCGGTGGATGGAAAGCTGCCTAGAGATAAATTCGGAATTTGTGTTGGTTAGAAAGATTTGAAAATTGTGTCTAAGATTAATGCAATATAACTTCTTTGTTGAACATTTCCTTTATCTTTAATTTGTAGGAATGGGAGATAGCATTGAGTTTGCGGGAGAATTGTATGATGCCATGGCTAGGCGTAGGAACATTGACGCCGAAGGTGGGCTCACTAAAGATCAAGTCAGGAGTTTTTGGGAAGAGATGACAAAGAAAGACCTTGACGCTCGGCTTAGCATCTTTTTTGACATGTATGTTAATTAGTTTATGGGTTTAACGTTTGCTTTTGAAAAAATCAAACTAGAATCACAATGAAAATCGATTCTTATAATCTGAGCTTCTAAACGAGTAAATGTCAGGTGTGACAAGAACGGAGATGGGATATTATCAGAAGATGAGGTAAAAGAGGTGAGACATTAATTAGAAGCCAATTTTTTTTCTTGTTAATTCGCTTCTCCAAGCTCAAAGTTCATCTCCTGTTTTAGGTACTTATAATGAGCGCTGCGGCAAACAAGCTTTCGAATTTCAAGAACCAAGCCGGGACCTATGCAGCTCTAATCATGGACGAGTTGGATCCCGACCACCGTGGCTACATAGAGGTTACAAACATATACAATTTTGGTGCATGTTTCTTGGGTGTTTTCTATTTTTCTAAAGTGTTTTATTTCTGGAACAGATGTGGCAACTTGAAATCCTGCTTACGGGTATGGTATCAAATGAAACAAACCCCCAATTAACGAACATCAAGAAGAAGAATGAAGAAACCACAATTCTAGTAAAAACGATGATCCCATCAAAGTATCGCAATCCAATTAGCAGACGCATTAACGAATGGACAGAAGCTGTAATAGATAACCGGAAAAGAATATTCGTAGTAATTTTACTCCTCCTTCTTAACATCGCGCTTTTTGCATGGAAATTCCATCAGTATAGCCTATTGCCAACGTTCCAAGTCATGGGTTATTGTGTATGTACAGCCAAGGCTGCGGGTGAAACCCTAAAGCTTAACATGGCTCTAATTCTCGTTCCAGTTTGCAGAAGAACACTCACTGCGTTACGTGAAACGTTTCTTGGCAAAATTTTCCCTTTTGACGATAACATTAACTTCCACAAAGTCATTGCGGTTTTCATTGTAATTGGCACTATAGCTCATACTGTTGCTCACTTGGGTTGCAATTTTATACGGATTACCACTTGCCCTGCGGACACTTTCCAGCGTGTTTATGGTAATTTGCTGGCAGCGCAGCCAACATACGTGGACTTACTACTCACAGTCCCAGGATGTACGGGGATTCTAATGGATGTTATGATGTTCTTTTGCTTTCTCCTAGCGACACACGCTTTCAGGAGGAATGTGATCCATTTGCCATGGCCGTTTAACCACTTAGCAGGTTTTACTTCCTTTTGGTATGCTCATCATCTTCTGGTTATCGTATACATCTTGTTGATCCTTCATGGATACTTCCTGGTCTTTGCCACATTTTGGTATAATAAAACAGTAAGTCAATGGAACGATTTACCCTCTTTTCTTTATTGTAATGTATAATAGTCTCTTCGAGATTTGAATAATCTGCAAAGTTACCTTGCAGACATGGATGTATCTTGTGGTCCCGATGCTAATGTATTCAACTGAGAGAGTCTTTACCGCCGGTGATCATCAACATCGAGTCAATATCGTTAAGGTGAACAATGGTGCTACTCTCATTTCTACCATACTCTATATCTATTATTAAAAGCTTCTATGTTCACCATGTCCCAGAGAAGTCTAGGACATTCCAGTATCTTTAACAGTCTTCTAGAACACATGATGTTTTAGAATATTTTAGAGTCTAGCGGTATATTATGGAATCTTCTATAGTTTTCCATAATAGTCTAGAATCTTTTAGAAAGGATTCTAGAACAATCGAATTTCTTATAGATATTAAGATTGGTTCTATTGAGCTAATGATGATATTTTAACACATAATGTGCCTTCTGGGCTTGTTGTATTGATTACTTTAGGCTATCATATACACCGGAAACGTGCTAGCGCTCTACATGAGTAGACCCCATGGATTCAAGTACAAGAGCGGGATGTATCTCTTTGTTAAATGTCCAGATATATCAGGCGTTGAATGGTAAATATACATACACCACTTTGATCTTCAAAAGTTATATATATATATATATATATATATATATATATATATATATATATATATATATATATATATATATATATATATATATATATATATATATATATATATAATCGATTGATTTGTTGGTCACAGGCATCCATTCTCCATTACTTCTGCACCTGGAGACGACTACTTAAGCGTACATATCCGGACCTTAGGAGATTGGACAACGGCCCTTAAAGAAGAATTCGCGAAGGTAAAGGAACATATTTTAGGCTAAATGTACCAAATTCTGAAGCTTCATTATACTTCTTTCATCTACAACCTTTGTTTTTTTTTCTGTTAATCTGAATTCTAAAACACAGAAATGCAGGCCTGCGAGCCTCCACCACAAAAACCTCAAGTTGCTGCTTCTTCTTCAAGAGCTATAAAAGGAAACCTTGTCCGATTGGAAACTAAAGCGAATGTAAATATTCCTATAGAGGAAGCACAAGCAGTGTGAGCATCGAAACCAGCTCAAATTTGCTCAATTTGTTTAAACACTTTTGTTTCGTTTAATGATCTTTGCAGTTTATTCTTCTAGGTACCCTAAAATTATCATCAAAGGACCATATGGAGCGCCGGCTCAGGATTATAGAAAATACGACATCCTATTACTAATTGGCTTGGGTATAGGAGCCACTCCATTCATAAGCATTTTGAAAGATCTCCTAAACCACCAAAGAGAAGCAGTAGTAAGTAGTAAAATACTAGTAGCATGTTAGCATAAATATGGGTATATACTTATATGCTAAATAATTTTGTTATAGGGTTTTGAGGAGAAGGGCCCAGATCGAGCATACTTCTATTGGGTGACAAGGGAGCAAGGCTCGTTCGAATGGTTCAAAGGAGTTATGGATGATATTGCAGAGTACGATAAAAATGTAGGTTCTAAGAAAAACGAATTCTCACTTGTTCTTTGAAGTGCATCCATAATGTAGAGTTAAATGGAATGGTTGAATGAGGTACAATGCCTAGCTAGTTGGCATTCAATGGGTTAAACTCAACCATAAGGTTACGTCAAGTTGGTATTCAATGGATATAAGATAATTGAATGGATATATGACATTCAAGTTGGCATTCAATGGATATATGTCAATTGAACTGTTCAATGGAAAAATGAAACTTTTTTAATATAAAATGATTAGCAAATAGATGATTATTTTTAAAATTGTTCTATTGAACATTTCTAGAGTTGAAAATAGGGAAATTGTCAGAAAAATCTTAATATTTCACTTTAGTCCTAATTTTTTTTAACATAAAAGTCTCGATTATTTCATTTTGGCTTAAATTAACAAAAAAGTTATTTTATTCTTTTAACAATAAATGATATATTATTGTGTATAATCAAATAATCGAGACTTTTCTGTTCAAAAAAAAAAAAATTGGGACTAAAGTTAAACTTTTTCGAAAATATTGAGATTTTTCTGATAATTTCCCTTGAAAATATTGTAGAAAAAAATTATAAAAGTTGTATAAAAAGTAGAATGATGATGTGACAATCCATCAAACTCTATAGAGTTCAATACACTGGGGATGTTGGGGATATCCTAACACGAATAAAAGGAAAATTTTTGTTTTAAATAGAAGATTTTAATGTTAATTACAGCATCTGATCGAAATGCATACCTACTTAACCTGTGTTCATGAAGAAGGAGATGCACGATCGGCGCTTATTGCCATGGTGCAGTCTTTGCAACATGCCAAAAACGGAGTTGATGTCGTCTCTCAAAGTCGGGTATGTTTTCTTTGAAATCGTGATCTTGTATCCTTTTTTTCCAACTAGAATTTAGATTCTAACAAATAGAGCATAACAGATAAGAACACATTTTTCAAGACCTAACTGGAAGAGAGTATTCAACACTTTGGCAAGCAACCATGATTCTGCTAGAGTTGGTAAACACCTTGTTTCAGTATGTGATACAGTGTTTCTTCATGTTTGTTGGCAACCATTTGACCATTGGTGATCCACAGGTGTATTCTATTGTGGGGCCCCAACGCTTGTAAGACCATTGGAAAGTCTTGCCAAAGAACTTAGCATAGAAACCTCAACTCGCTTCGATTTCCACAAGGAGAACTTCTAAAAGGCGATTGTTCTTACATTTATGGTTCCTAGAAATTAACATGTACGTGCAGAATACATCGTTAGGGTTGTGAATCTCAATTGAAGTTCCAATATTGCTCCTTGTATCGAATAGCATGTGTTTTATGTTAGAAAAGGATGGTTCCCGAAGTTTTTGATGTAAATGTGTATGTATAGTGGCTATCATCACAGTCTTCCATCAGTATGATATCACTTTAAATGGGTGTTTATAGTTATAAATTAGAGATATTGAAGATAGGGGAAGAGAAAGGTCAATATCAAGTACTAGAAGCAGCACAATTACAAAATAGCATAAAGATATACTTGTAATTACCTTATGGTAGAAGGGTAAATTGTATGTTGGCAGTTGTACAGCTTGTTAAACAGATTACCTTATTCAATCATTAAGTTTTTCTTGCAAATATGGCATTGCAAACCCTATAACGGTTTACCAAACCTAAATTCTTATACGCGTGACCGTGCCAATGGACGGGGAAGCTTGGGCGACTGCCTAGGGCCTCCAAATTTTTAGGGCCCCTATTCTTACATATAATATTTTATTATGTTAGTATAGAAAAAAAAGCCTTATATATATATCATGTATAGGAGTTGAGAGGAAAAAGGAAATAATATGGAGCCAAAACAAAATCTGTGGAAAGACAATGATACGTACAATTCTTATGCAATAATAATCATCGTATTGAGTCTCTCACCACCATCGATCGAAGAACTATATGGATCGATTTTGATTTTTCAATGATAACAAATGAATTGATTCTGATTTTTTCCCACAGCCTTCTGATTTCAATCTTTCTCAATACATACACAAGAATCATTCTATTACACAGCAAAGAAAAAAAAATGCAGTCATACACCATATTTCAACAAACAACACCAGAACCCCGGAAATACTCGAGATCCAAACCTAAATTTAAACCTACTGTATTGTATGTATAAAGAATAGGATATTGTGTAGTAAATCATATCATATATTACATATATTTATATACAATTTTCTTAAAGAAAGATGATTGTCCTTTTTTTCCCCTGGATCAATTAACAGCAGTGAGTGGGTATCGTGAGTCTCTCATGGAATGAGCACCAGCTTCAAGATGCTTTGCATCGCCCCCATTTAATATCAGCCTTGGAGATGATGATTTTGAATCCCAAAAATATTTCAACAACTCATCAAATGGTGGGGTCCGCAGCTCTTCAATGGAAGTGGTGGTTGGTAGATTGAATTCCCTCTTTCTTGGAGTCGAGCATGATTCTTCATCAACCTACACCAAAAGACTCAAGTACTAAGAAAAACTCAAAGTATACTGTTGTTTCCTCTTGCATTTAGCCTTAATTAATTTTATTGAGTAAATTACACTTTTGGTCCCTGCGTATAGCTGGTTTTTTCAATTTTGGTTCCAAAAAGTTTTCGTTTGCAATTTTGGTCCTTATTTGAGGTTTTTGTAACATTTTTTGTCCCAGAACCAAGTAAAATGGGGCCAAATGTGTGAAAATTGGCTATGTATAGGGACCAAAATAGTCATTTTACTTGTGACTGGGACCAAAAACGTTACAAGAACCTCAAATGAGGACCAAAATCACAATAGAAAACTTTTTGGGACCAAAATTGCAAAAAAGGCTATACTCATAGACCAAAAATGTAATCTTCTCAAATATAGTCATTGTACTTGGAACAGGGAACAAAAATGTTACAAAACATCAAATAAGGACCAAAACCAAAAAAGAGCAAAATCAGGGAATAAAACTGTAATTACTCTACGACATGTTTGGTGGATGAGAAAAGTTACCTTGTAGTCATTTAGGAGGGTTTTTCCTGCATTATCTGTGATCTCTACAATCTTGTCATAGTGTCCACCTTTCAATTCCCTCAATTCTCCACAACAAGGAACAATCATGGAATCAAGATTCCGACATGCATCATGATCAAGTTCTAAAGAATCTGAAACTCATTGTATATCAAAAATTAAAATAGTGAATTAAGTTTATTTTTTGAGAACTCAAAATGTTTTTAAAAGTAAATAAATACTCACGGTTAATTGAGGAAAGGAGGTTATTGCTTGCGACATTTGTATCATTAAGCGCCGATGATGCTGCAACCGAATATTGGGAACGCAAAATTTGATTGGCTTTTAATCCTTCCCTGTAAGAAGGGTAAAATGGGTATTATAAGAAATATACATATAAATGTTCAAAGTAGCAATTAGCAAAGTTTCTTGATTTATGGACTTACCTAACTATTTCATCCACAGAAGCCACATTGTTGTTCTCCAAACTGAGCAAAGATTCTTGAGCTTTACTCCATTGTTGTGATCCCATTTGTACCTTTTGCAAACTGTAATATAAATAAGACATAAATAATGAATAAGAAGTTGTAAAGGATAATAGGTATAATAATTATGGGAAAAAATGGGACCCACCAATTTTGAAGGACATCATTTAGGTTTTTCTTTCCATTTTCAACCGAAGCAGTGTCTTCAAGGTAGTGGGTTTCTGTTTTTTTAGTGTAATTTGTACATTGGATTCTGACAGAAGAGTTTGATTCTTTCATGGTTGACATTTCTTTTTGGAATGTTTTGGTTCTAGTAACTGCACTTTCTCGTAGACCATTTACTGATGTTGTAACCTACAAATACAATTACAAACAATGTGGTCAAAATAATGCCAAAAATAAAATAACCTCAAAAATCTTTACATGTTGAAGCTAAACATTGTCTAAAAATGCCCATACCAGTTCTTTCTTCCTAGCATTTGAAACTGCAAGAAGTTCTGCAACTTTTTCAAGCAGTTGTCTTTCTTCATTGGCAGCACATTCCTACATGTATAAAAATAAGAAAAAGACTAAAAAAACACATTTCCAAAAAAAAAAAATGTTAAAAATAATAATCATTATTACCTCAAACTTCCTTTCAAGTTCAGATAACTTTTGGTCATTTACAGTTTGGCCCTCTTCAATAATTTCTGTCAATTTCGTTGCATGCATGTCTAGGGTAACAAAAAAGTTTGCAGTAATGCCAGAAATAGCCCTCGAGGTTTCAACAGCTCGACAATGTGCCTCTTGTTGTTGTTGTGCGTATGTGGCTAGTTTATTTTCTTGGCTATGGAGAATGTTTTGAAGATCATTAAGTAAATCCTCAGCTTCTGATGCAATACCCTTAAAAAGCTGTTTAGAAGGACATAAATGTAATTAAACATAACTTCATACCAGTAACACAATCTTTCAAATAATTCTTGAATCAAAATTAAAACATACGTTTCCAAGAGCAGAAGAATTTTGGGAGACTTGAGAATTAAGATGTTCGAGTGTTGACTGTGAATTTCCATTGACTTCATTTGCTAGATTATCAAGGGAATTAATACCACAACCATATAGTGATTTCAACTTGTGTAAACCAGCTCTGAGTTCTTCAGTAGCCTGTAATACATTAAAAAACAGTTTTTATATTCAGTTTTTAATGTGTTTTTGGTTATATAAAGATTTTATATTGCTAAATTTAAGTCATACTTGACCCTTGGTTGATACAAATGATTGCATATCTTCTTCCATGCCTTTAAGCTGTTGTTCTTGTTGTGTGACAGAAGCTGCTACACTTTTATGCAAGATGTCAAGTTGTTGAGTCAACTCAGATTGGAATTGTTGGACAAGAATTCTGTTTCCATCTTCTATTTTGTCCTTTCTCTCTGGAATAACAATTTTTATTTTAGAAATTAGAACATATGATCTTTTGTAATTATTATTATTATTATTTTTTTGTGGAAAGTACCAATCTTGGTGAATAGATTTGACACGTCTGATGAAGCATTCTCAAGCTCTGATCGAAGGTCAAATGCACGCTCAACAAGAGCTTTTTCTGTTAAATTGCAAACATATAAGTATAAAACTTTGAAATTAGTTTGTTAATTAAAAAAATTTAGATATGATTCTGTTAAGATATATAGCAATGGCTTACCAGACTTTAGAAGGTTGAAGATAAGGAATTCTTTTTCTTTGATTGTTATATTTGCTTGTCTATGTCTTTCTTCAAGATCCAACAATGAATGTTCAGTTTCTTGGAGCTTTATCTAAAAATCCAATAAGTAAATGATTATTTCATGCTAGAAAAATGAAAATTATTAGATAAGTATTATCAAGAGAAGAACTTGAATAACAACATACTTCTGTCCTCTCAAGTTTTCCAGTTAAATTTGCATTCACTAGCTGCTGAGAGTTATAAAGCTCCTGAAGCTCCATAAATTGCTGTTTATAAAATTTATCATCATTAGTGTCATTTTTCTAAGAAAAAATTGAGAATTATGAGAATTATATGTCACAGATTCTACCTTGCCCCTTGACTCAGCATCGAGTTCCATGCGTTCTATTTTTTCCACCATTGCCTGAAGATTACAAGAACTTCAGTCTTGATTGCTATTTATAAGGTGTAAACTGTAATTTTAAATTGATGTGGTGTAAATTGTAATTACATGAAGATGTGTACCTTCTTCTCTTCTTCTTCCTGTAGATATCTATCTTTCGGTATGTAGATTCCATTCTTCTCTCTTGTAGCATAGACCTCTGGTCAACAAAAAGTCAAAGCATGTAAAAAAACATAAAATATGGATTCAACCAATGAGAAATTAAGGGTGGAGTTAAACCTTGCTTGAGTCGTTCAATCTCAGAATACAGGTCTTTCATCATTGCAGATTTCATCATCTTCTGATTAATCTGAAACATGAACAAGATAAGATATCAAAACTGGATGAAAGAGGACAACTTTTTCTATTAACTTTTTTTTAAAAAATTCAAAATTACTGACCTCTGGTTTGTTCTTGATATTTTTTGCTCGATGAGCATAGTCTAAAGTGCTGAGTGTCTCCTCCAAAGAATGGATAGAGGGGGAGATAGTTGCAATTATGCATGTCTTTGTTTTCCCTCCCAAGGAATCTCTCAACAACCTTGTTAATTTACTATCCCTATCAAATAAAAAATAAAAAAAGACATTAATATAGTTAGTTTACATTTCTTTAATTCAAATAATGTCTTTTTTCAGCTGTTGGTGTATAATAAATAGCCAATAGAATAATAATAATAATACCTATAGGGTATATGTCCTGAGTGCTCAACTAATGTATTTATGACTCTGCCAAGTGTAAGCAAGCTCTTGTTTATCTCACCAGCTTCCCTTGCTCTTCCCTGCAAAAAAGACAGGGATACCCTTTAGGAAACATTCTAAATTTCCACCATGTAAATGGGCATATATGTAATTTGAATTTGTTTACCTCTCTAGCACCAGACCTAGAAATATTCTCAGAACCAGCAAGATCAACAAGATTCAGCTTTCCACATCTAATAATCTCTTCTCCTTCTGGAGTTCTTTCCTTAATGTGAATTGTGATAGAAAATATGGAGTGAGAACGACTACTTTGTTTATTCAAAAGGGTCTCTGCTGTACGTCTTTTAGCAGATCCTTTCTCTAAGATTTTATAAATTTCATCTGCTGTTGAAACTATCTCCTCTTCCAAACCTCTTACAAGTACACCTCCTTTTCCATCCTCCATGAGTGCTATTGGTTTCTTTGATTTATCTTCAGGAAACTTTGAAGTTTCTTCAATAGCCAAAAGATCTGTTATCTCCTCATTGTAAAGTTCCAAGAATGTAACTTTCATACTGTATTCTGCATTTTGAGCTTCTAATATATCGAATATCTGTCGTACAGCTCTTGGAATGACACCTGCATCACTTGGGAATTCTCCATTCTAAAACAGAATCCAAGGGATTTTGGTTTAGTAAAAGTTTTAAAAAGTGGTTGATTGAACAATGCCATTATGGAACAAAAAGTTATACCTTTTTCCTCCCTCCTCCTTCCATTGTGTATGTTTTTCCAGTTCCTGTCTGGCCATAAGCAAATATAGTACAATTGTATCCCTCAAGAACTTCAAAAACTATGGGAGAGACAGCTGCATGATACAAGTCCCTTTGTTGAGAGTTTGGACCGAATACCTATCCACATTATATATATTGGGAACACCATCAGAGACATTATTTTTGTAAAAATAGAATAGGGAACGAAAGCCTTTTGTTCCTTGAGATAATATGAAATGTGGTTTTTGGATATATTTAGAAAGAATAAGAATAAATGATATTAGACAAGAGAATTACCTTGTCAAACACAAATGATCTATCAATCTGCTTGTTAGCTATATGTTGAACTGCACAAACTTCTTTCTTGTTCTCAGTACATGTAATCACTACTGGTGTGTGTGCTTTTGTCTCATCATCACTCAATGGTCTATATGTTTAGAAACACAACAATCAAGAAATTCTTGTATAAACAATCCAAATTCAGTTACATATATATGTTTTAATAGAAAATTTACAGACCTGCATCGCACAATGACTTGAACATTAACACCTTTTTCTCTATCATGTTTACCATTCATTTGTATTTCTGGTCTGATATCTCTTACTGCCTTGTCACTGGACCTTGGGGTGTGTGAGGGTGAGCTTGGGACCATATTTCCTCCTCTTTTCTCCATAGTTAAGATATGGTTGCTCAAATCACAAGTCTTGCAGATTTTGAAACTCGATGATTCAATGGATTCTAATCAGAAAAATCCAATGTGTGCATAAAATCAGTTTTTGATAGAAGCATTTTATGGAACACAACCTATCCTAAAAACAAATTCAATAAAAGCAATGTTCTCATACAGATTCTCGTAATGTACAAAGACCAATGACCTATGGGTTAATTAGTTCTAAGTCCAATTTAATAAGATTGTTATGGTTCTTTAATTCAATGTAGTTGAAGAGACAAGAGTAACATAGCTCTCGCTCTGTAGTCTGTGTAAGACCCGTTTATTTTGACATCCCATCATTAAAAAAAAAAAAAAAAAAAAAAAAAAAAAAAAAAAAAAGAACCCAAGGACGCAATACAAAAATTATAAGAAGCTTAACCTAAAACTTGGATTGCAAGTGTCGATTCATTACCATGGATGCGGATACATTGATAATAACCTGGTAAAGGACTCAAGTAATTAAGGTTATAATAAGCCTAAAAATTAATGAGAAGATACCTCTAGTCCCTGGTCGTTAAGGTCTTTCGAAGTATAACGAGTTTTTCCACTGAACTCACCGAGTCGACTCAATCCAAATCTGGAAATGTTTCTCTCCTTGAAAACACCTTAATAGACACAAGATATATAGAATTTAACCGCATTATCACAAAGAAATTCGCTGATTTGGTCCGATTGAACCGCATTGACTTAAACCAGTTCTCGATCGAGACAATTCATTAAAACATTAAATTCAACTGAAAATCTTATGGAAAGCGTGAAACCTGGAATCGCCGGCCGTTGACCCTTCCAAATGTTGCGAACTGATGGATTCAATGTCGGGAAACGATTTGTTAAATGGTGAAAGCAAAGCACACACCTATTGAGAGAGAGAGAGAGAGAGAGAGAGAGAGAGAGAGAGAGGTGAGGAAGGAAAGGAACTTCAAAACATTATGGCCGTTAATGGAGTGTTTGAACTTGGAATGACACTTAGCATCAGTCATTAGTAGTTTAATACTCATTTTTATTAAAAAAAAATATATCATAGATATTTATTACATTATAAAATACATTTTTAGTTAAATATATTCGTGTCACATATTAGGAAATTGACAGGGTAATATAGTGTTTCATTTTAGGAAATTTTGTTTTAAAATAAATGTTTAGAAATTAATCTACAATTTAAGTTTCCAAAATTTAATTTCTGATTAAGCTATTTATACTCTTTTAGTTATAAACTTATAACATAGGTCATTAAATACTAAACTTAATGATGCTTTTTTCTAAAATAAATATGATTTTGTTGAATGAAATAATATGAACCAGTTTTAGCAATTCTCTATATTTAACTTATTATCAAGAAAGTCCATGGTAGATTAGATTATATATTATGAAGACTATTAGGTTTTAAAGGGCAAAAAATTTGAAATATTTATAAAATAAACATTTGAGTTTTGAGAAATTTGAAATTGATAAATAATGAACAAAAAAATACCACAACTTGGGTTGGTGGCGGCAGGTGTCCAAGGGATGGCCCATCAGAAAATGAATGATGCAACGCCGGCACATGATTTTTGCATTTTTAGTCCCCTTCAATAAAACAAAAAGTAATCCAAATTTTTAACATAAATAAAAAGTATTTTATTTTTATGGTGAGAGAAAATATAATATAATTTCATGAAAGTGAAATACAAGGACATTAAACAATAAACAGAAAGTGAAGATCCCACTACAAAATCCCATGTCTAAGTAAATAGGTAAAGTGTGGTTATTATATTAACCGTTACTATATTGTCGTTATTTTAAATTATTATATTGTCATTATTAATAAATTTACAATCACTATATTATCGTTATTTTAAATTAATATCATAGAAAGAGGAATTTTCACTGGTCCCTAACAATAAAAAATTATATAATAGAAAACAATTTATTTAATCATATGCAAACATATGTTTGTATATAAATATTGATGTATATATGATCCTTATGTATAATAATATTTAAAATGGTTATAAAATATTAATAATATTATTTAATTCATGATTAATAAAAAAAAATATAATAATATAACATTAAAAATATTTAACTGGTCATCATAAAGAACAAAAAAAATATGAAAATGCAAAATGATGTTTTAAGAGGCTATAAAACCTATCCATTTGATAAACTCAAAAGCTCCAAAGAATATTTCATCTAACGTAGTCATTCATGTATTTAATTGTAAAAACATATCCATGCAACCCACATTTAATATGAGGTAACCAGACCAGTGACGATCAAAGAGTAAAAATCAAATATTTACTATGATAATATGAGAATCAAGTTTTAAAGAATATAATTTTAGTTGGGTTTATTAAGATATGTATATGATAATAAGTTGCAAATTATATAAGGAAAACAGAGTCTGGAGACATCAAAATTCACAATAGCTTCAGAACCATTAACACCTCCTTTCTAACTTGTTACATGACCTCTTTTTTGTTGGATATGATCTAAGCCTCTAATTTCCCAATTATTGAAGGCGCAATTAAAATCATAATCGTAAAGCACAGTCAACGACCATCATCATCTTTGCAATCTACTCCATAAACAAAAATTATAAGTAAGTTTAAAATTACATAAAAAAGATGAAATCATTAAAGAAGTAGCTTATAACTACATAAAAAAACAGGTGGTGGGATGACGCCCGGTATGATTTCAATTTGCAATACTCACTTTCCTTTACATTGAGAACTCATGTGATCAATCTCCATATTGATGAGTGTATTTTTTCAGAAAATTATAAAGAAAATTTCTACCAATAATCTTGAACATGAAGAAATACAAAGAAATCAAGTTAAAAAAATAAATAAGAAAAAAAAAGACTACAAACCTAGATACAATACGTGTAATTGAATATGAAAGGGTTGTTTTGATTTCAATTTGTATAAATAAAGAGATTGACATTTAATATTGAAAACAATTACCTTTACCTTTTGTTAGGATATTGATAATCAACCAAAAATCTCGGTTATTAGCAGTTAATTTCACGTATGCATAGCAAGAATGCGTAAAATATAATTAAGGATAATAGAGAAGTATCTAATTTTAATGCCTGGTTTTTCAGGAACAGTTTTATATGAAATAATACACTGAAAATATAGTAACGGTTTAAGAGAACATGTCATATGGTAAAAAAAAAAAAAAAGTCTAGAAAAAAACATGTGGCATGATTTGATTTTGTTTATTAAAAGAGGTAGATTTTGACATATATTTCTAACTAGGTGTGAAACGTATGTATATGATGAGTTGATTAAATAAAAAGATTAAATGTTGAAATATAAACATTAAGTAGTATTTTTTTTAAATAAAATTTTAAAATAAAGAAAGAAAAATAAATATTCATTGCGAATTTACTATTATATTTATTATATTTAATACTTTACATATATAAGTATAAGTATTATATGACTTTTTAATTTTAAAAATTAAAACAAACTAAAAGTTAACATTTGATATTATTTATTTCAAAAATATCACAAAAAGACAAGTGTCAAAATTAATGAGAGATTAACATGTAACAAAATAAATCTTTATTTATTATAGAAAACTATGTATAAGACTTGTGTATTACATAGGTTGATTAAAAAAAGGGGTTTAGGTTATTTTTGGTCGTTTAACTTTTTGTTTTGTGCTCATTTGGTACTTAACTTTTTTTAAGTTTTAAAAAGTCATCAAACTTTTGGCTTTGTACTTATTTAGTCACTTAACTTTTGGTTTGGTCACATTTAGTCACCTAACTTTTAAATTGCGCTCATTTAGTCACTAAACTTTTAAATTTTTTTTAAAGTTTAGTAACTAAATGAGCATAAATCTAAAAGTTAAGTGACCAAACAAAAAGTTAAGTAATTAAATTAGCACAAAGTCAAAAGTTTGATGACCTTTTAAAACTTAAAAATAGTTAAGTGATCAAATTAGCACAAAACCAAAAGTTAAGTGACCAAAAATGACTTAAACCTTAAAAAAAATATTAAAAAATAAGTATTTTTTAAAATAAAATTTCGAAATAAGGAACGAAGAAACATATTAATTTTAATTTACTGTCACATTTATTATATTTAATATTTTAAATATATAAGTATAAGGATTATGTGGCCTTTTATATATAAAAATTGAAAAAAAAAACATAAAATGACACGTGGATAGTATTTATTTCAAAAATATCATAAAATGACAAGTGTCAAAACTTATAAAAGATTGACATTTGGTAAAATGGATATTTATTTATTATACTAGATTAATGTTGTAGGTCTTTAATTTTATAAAAACAAAAACAATAACATTTTTCTATTATTTTAAATTGTGATCAAGATGAATAAAATTAAACGAGCGAAAACGTAAAAACAAATAAATAAATAAAAATTAATGTCCAAAGTAGACAAACTCGAATTTATGTGGACACATACATATAAAATGGCATGTATGTTTTTTTTAATTAACGAGCAAAAGTTCTAAATATACGTCGAAACGTTGACTACCTCGAATCACCATACCTCCATATTTTGTATGGTCTTGTCTCTAGAAGCATGGTGCTTAAAGTGAATATGTACAAAGGTAAAAACTAAATTTTAAAGTGTTAAAAGAAAGGCTCTCATTTCTTGGTGAGAGCTAGCAATTTTTGTAAACTGCATTCTCCCTCTTCCTATTCTTTGTTTGTTTCTTAAGTAGTTAAGTCACATGAAGAAGGTTTGATATTTGTATCTCTTTTTTAAGTTAGCACTTGGATTTGAACTTAAAGTTTAAGAGATCTTTATATTACAAGAATCCAAGACTAGTATCTTATCAAGTTGACAAATTGTTGGTGGATACTTCTTGAGAGCTTCTTCCTTGGAGCTTAAAGTCATCTTCATCAACTTCCTAATTGTCAAAAGGAACCAAAGTCTTCAAAAGGTCGTAATGTTTTCCTTCTATTTTCCTTCTATGGTTGTTTTAAAATTTCTAAGTCTTGCAAAACGATATTTGGGTAGGAATAAAACTATTTTTATTTTGTTCAAATCTAAAGTCTTCTGTTATGATTTTATAAAAATCATACATCTCTCATACAAAAAGTTGACTCATGTTTTTCTTCACTAAGAAAAGGGAACGTTATTTTGTAGAATCTTAAGAATTTATAGAGAAGAGGACAAATAGAATGTCTTACTGAAATAAGGAAATTCCATATTCAATCCTCCTCCTACCATGAGTCTTCTCTTTTGTTTCCATTAGAACAGTTGTATCCCACTATTGCTTCAATTTGTTTTGTTCTCAATACACCTAGATTTTTCCCATTAAAACATTACTTACTCTACCTCTTCCTCATCTAATTCATTTCTCTCAACTATCTTCTTATTTCTATTTTTCTACAAATGAACTGGTGGAACACATAAAAGAGACACCCCTCCCACTTTTTATTTCGGTCAATGGTACGATCGGTGGCTAGAATCAGATTAATTTTAATCAATTTTTTGCTTTTGAACATAAATCTATCACTCTACAACTCCTCCACTCCACTCCCTCACAGCATCTCCGCCTTCCCACCACCATAACTTCCACATATCGAAGGGGTATATCCTCATCCAAAGAAGAAATGCAACTGATAGACTTAACTTGCCAATCCATCAGTGATGATGGCCATAATGTGAGTCGCAGTTATCTCAATCATGAAAATGCTTGATATTATTTTTATTTATTTTTATTTAATAAATGTGTTCAATAAGGGTTATCTGTTAGACACCCTTGTTTTTCTTAGAGACAATTTTCTTGTAGCGGAGGTTTAAATTTGCTATTCCATGTGTAACTTTGGGTAATTCATTGGTAGAAATGTAGGATTTATTAGTATTTTTTTTAATAGGGAAGTAGTATGTAAATCTAGATGATGAATGGTTTAAGAAAGGAAGATATGTGAGTATCTATTTTTTGAGGATAGTTTACTTATATCTTCAAGAATCGAAACTTTACTGTTTATTCATTAAATACAATATGTTACAAAGTTGTTCGAGGTACAGATATGTCACAAAAGTAAAGTACAAAAGTAAGGCGCATAGACTTCGAGCTACATCACCGAGGTTACCTCCCTCTTCAATCGGGTTCATTCTCCTGAGAATACATGTGGTTTTCGAAAGGTCAACATAATGTTAGTGAGTCCACAGGTTTTATTGTTATAAAACGTTGTGTGTTATTTTAGTTATCTTGTTTATCCTAAAATCACTTCCTCGAGTTTGTGTGTACTATCACTACTATCTTAGGTTATTTCCTAGTAGTATTCTAAGATAGTTAGTCTTAGTTTAACAAAGTTACAATGAGTACCTATAATCAAGCTATGACTGTTGATTCCCGAAAACCACAACGCTTCATTGGACATCGCAAATGTGTTTAAAAAGTTATGACTGCTTTGACTTGTTGTTAGGTTGTAACTAGCAACCACAGGTGGGAGTGTCAATCATGTATAAATCTATACATATCTCTCATGCTCACTTAAGTTTAACGATTATTGGCCAGGAGCAAGCTGAGAATCTTTCAGCATGTTGATGAATCGTGTCTCATCTAACTCTTGTTATGGGGGCCTCCCCTGGTCAGTCGTGTTGTTATTCTTGTTGTATTCATACAATTTTACTTATTTTATGTGTGTGTGTGTGTATATATATATATATATATATATATATATATATGTAACACTCGTGTTTCTAGCCTAGGCATTTATATTGAGGTAATATTCTAGGTTAACCTTTGTAACTCATTTTGAAGAAATGAAAAGGAATTATGTGCATATTATGTGAATTATGTGTTTCATGCTTAATTATTAGGGCTTAATTAATTAAGAATAAAAATAAGCGTCAAAATTAAAGTGTGAGATAAGTCCGATATCTTTACACAAAGTTTTAGTGGTCGAAACAAAGATTTCGGGGATATAAAGAATGCCAAAATCCGAGTTATAACGAAGAAGTTATGACCTGTCGAAGTTTCGCGACAAAACCGGCACGGTGCCGAATGTCGTAAAAAGTGAGTTTTTGATAAACTACTTTTTCGACTTAGTGATCTAAACGAAAGTCGTAGTATTCGTTAAACCGAGAAGTTCGATAAAAAGAACGCCCAAATCTGACTTCGTATGAAGAAGTTATGATTTTTCGAAGTTTCAGCTTAGCAGTAGACAGCTAAAAACTCGAATTTTAGATCGTGCGATTTTTAGCCGACACAACCTAAACGAGAATCGAAGGTCTCTTTATTAGTGTCTAAGGCTACAACTATATTAGGCAAGTATTTGACCCGGTTGAGCATGTTCCTTTTGGGTTGCCTTCACCATAGCAACTTGACAAGATGATTTATAATGAGAGAAGGAATATTATTAATATATTATAAGAATAATATAAGGAATAATAATATTATTATTTGATTAATATAAGTCATAAATTAATTAGGAATTGATTTGGTGACTTAAAGAGATTAATTAAATAAAGGGGTATAAACTGTCAATTGTTTGATAGTTGCACTTTGGGCTATATATCCTTTATGGATAAGGGGTTGACGATTTCTAGTGCTAAGGATAGCCATAAAATCGTCCAAGGCTTATCATGGAAAAGATTTGGATTGCTTAGGGCTTAAGTTATCCAATTAGGGTTTAAGGGTGAAACCCTAGGAGCCTTACAAGTATAAACAGACCCCAAGGGCTAAGGGATTTCGGCACTTATGCTTAGAGAAGAAACCCTGGCCGAATTTCTCTTCCCTCCTCTCTCTCAAATCATCCTCCTTGCTAATTGGTGTTTGTAAGCCATTAGAGGAGTGACAATTGTGACTCTAAAGCCTCAAGGACAACAAGATCAAGCAAGTGATTCAAGGTAAACTTCTAATCTCTGATTTCATATTATTGTTATTGTATATTAGCCATTAGAAGTCTTGGATTCAAAGTATGTTCAATTAGAGAAACCTAGATCCAAGCATTAGGGTTGCATGTGCACATAGGAATGTTCATATGGCCAAAACCCATCAGTGGTATCAGAGTCTAGATTGGTTTCTATTGAATTCATACTTTGATTGCTTGTTTGTTGCTGAAAAAAAAATCGTTTTTTTTTCTCTCTGACTGATGAACTCGGCGAGTCCCATGGTGGTACTCGACGAGTAGGCTCAACTCGGCGAGTCCACCTGGGTACTCGGCGAGTTCGAGCGTCAGAAAAAGGAAACTTCGGGATTTCTTGCTGTTTATCTTTGAGATACTTGCCTTAATCATATTAGATCAATATAAATCCGATTTTATGATATATATATATATATATATATATATATATATATATATATATATATATATATATGAGTATATTCTTGACCTAATTGAAGATATTTATCAATTAATAAAATATTTGTTTCCTTATGTGATAATTGATTAATTATTTTATTAAATTGGTAAATTGTTTTGCAAGAAATCATTAAATAAATCAAATATGGATAATTATGGAATTAATTGTTAATTAAGATTATTTGTTATTTGATCCTCTATGTTTTTTAAAAGTTTAAAACTTGCCCTCAAGTTTTGAAATTTATGTTTTGTGATTAAAAGTTTAATTTAGACAATTTAAATTTCAAACCCTAGAATTTTACAAGTTTAAAATCCAACCCTATACTAATATAATATTACAAGATTAATATATATATATATATATATATATATATATATATATATATATATATATGTATGTATGTATAATTAAAATGCTAGTCTTACCGTTAGTAGGCCTCATTCACGAAGCCGGTCTATAACGTGGGTATAAGGTTGCTGCCTATAAAATTGCGCTTAATGGGTGTACACTCACACCCACCGCTTGCTTGATCGGTGGAGGGTCGTTAGCCGAACGGGTAGGATAGGGCAACCTCATCTCTTCATTAAAAGTATAATATAAAATACAAAGTAACTACATGTTTTTCAAAAAAAAATTCCAATCTTAGTTACTTTAGGAAAAGTGAATTGATGCAATCCCATGAAATTACACTTTGCACCCTTGCTAAGAAGTTAGTGGAGCGTGTGTGGTTTACCAGCACACTAATTGGTTCTAAGCAAAGGTGGCAAAGGGTGATTCATTGTTTATCATAGTTCGATGGGGCGTGTGTGGTTTACCGGCACATCGAATAGGTGATCGTTACAATGAAGGCACCATGTAAATTTGCATGATAATTCACACCCACTTTGTGATCCTCGGTATCCCAGTCACAAACGAGAGGGGCATATCGAGATTTAAACATGCCATTGAAAGGTTTTCAATGAATCTCATCCAAACCTAGGAATTCTCAATACATTTAGAACTTAAAGTTATGTGGTGGAGAATTAGTGAATCGTCATTCACTTACCTTCAAATTGTTTGCATGTTAGATTACGGCATCCCTTTTCTAATATGTAAATATTGTTGTTGGATCCTAGCCCTAATTTTTCTTATTGGGTAGGGATTCATATTCTAATCTATCCTTTTCCTTTCTATTTGTAGATGTCGAACGCAAACAACGTTGCTGCTAGTTCATTCACATTGATGAGCCTTTGTCAAAAGGTTACTTTCGATGGGACGAACTTTAGCGAATGGATAAGATACATTCGCACAATTGCTCGCTATGAGGACAAGGAGTATGTCCTAGATGAGAAGCTCGAGAAAATCAACCCAGAAATCGCTACTCCGGCTGAAATGACCGCTTTTGAAACTCACGAGCGTGATGCAACGAAGGTACATTGCATCATGATAGCCACCATAAATGCCGAATTCCAAAAGTCCTATGAGGACATGTATCCGTATGAAATGCACCAAGACTTGTTGGAGAGATACCACCAAAACGCGAGGCAAGAGCGTTACGAGATTTTCACTAACATGATTTCCGCTAAAATGGGTCATGGAGAATCTCTTACCGTGCACCTGCAAAAGATGCAAAGGTATGTCGATCGTCTTCGCAAGTTGAATGTTGACTTTGGGGAAGACTTGGCGATCGACATGGTGCTTCACTCTTTGCCTCCGTGTTACAATCAATTTAGGATGACCTACCACATGAACAAGGATGAGGTCACCCTAAGCAAGCTCCAAGGTCTCCTTAGGGTTGCTGAAAGCAACCTAAAGGACAAGTCTGTTGCACCCACTCCCAATCCACCTGTTGCTCCTGTTTTGGCCATTGGGAAAGGAAGAGGCAAGAAGAGGAAGGCTCCGTCTAAGAGCCACCGCAAAGGAAAGTCCCGAGATGGTTCCTCTTCTAGTGGGACCAAATTTGATCCTGCTAAACCCTGTCCTAACCCTAAGGAGGCAGAGTGCCATCATTGCCATAAAATAGGGCACTGGAAGAGAAGCTGCCCAGACTACCTGCAAGCCATAAGGGAAGGAAAGATCAAGCCATCTTTCGCAGGTATTTATACAATTAAATCTAATGATTCATCTCATGCTAATTCTTGGGTCCTTGATACCGGTTGTGGTTACCATATTTGTTCCGATTTGCAGGGACTAAGAAGAAATAGGGATGTGGAGCATGGAAGAATAAATCTAATCATGGGGAACAGAAGATCGTCGCCTGTGACCAAGATTGGAGTGTATTCTTTAGTGCTTAGGAATGGTTTATCTTTAGATTTGAACAATTGTTGCTATTCGCCAGAAATGGCTAGAAACATCATTTCATTTCATGGTTTGTTTAGACAAGGTTTTAGATTTTCTTTTAATAATGAGAATGCTTCTATTCTTGCTTATCTAAATGGTGTCTTGTATTTTGAAGCTATACCATGTAATGGAATTTATGAAACTGATATGATTGTAGATAACTTAGGAAATGATGTTTTATGCATGGATTATTCCAATGGTGTGGATAGAGCATCCTTGTGGCATTATCGTCTTGGACATGTCAACAAGAAGTGCATAGCCCAACTCCAAAAGGATGGAGTGTTGGAGTCATTCGACCTTAGGGAAGATGACACATGCGAGTCTTGTTTACTTGGAAAGATGACTAAGTCACCCTTCACAAGTACATGTGAAAGGGGTGAGGGTCTATTGGACCTAATACATACCGATGTATGTGGACCGTTTAGATCAACCACGAAGGATGGAAACCGCTTCTATGTGACTTTTACCGATGACTATAGTAGATATGGGTATATTTACTTAATCAAGCAAAAGTCGGAAACTTTTGAAAAGTTCAAAGAGTTCAAAAATGAAGTGGAGAATCAATTGGGCAGGAAAATCAAGATGCTTCGATCCGATCGAGGAGGACAGTACCTAAGTCTTGAATTCCACGATTATCTCAAGGAGTGTGGAATAGTTTCACAATTGACGCCACCTAGGACACCGCAGTTGAATGGTGTGGCAGAAAGGCGTAATCGAACCTTGTTAGACATGGTTCGCTCTATGATGAGTCGTGCTTCACTACCTATCTCTTTTTGGGGGTATGCCTTAGAGACCGCCACCCATATCCTTAACCGAGTCCCTACTAAGAAGGTTGCCAAAACACCTCACGAGATGTGGACAGGGAAAGCTCCCTCGTTGGCACATATCAAGGTTTGGGGTTGCGAGGCTTTCGTAAGACGAGATACTCACGACAAGCTCGAACCTCGTAGTGAGCGATGTATTTTCGTCGGCTACCCACAGAAATCCTTTGGATATCTCCTCTATAGACCGGAGGACAATGTTGTCTTTGTTGCGAGGAGAGGAGTTTTTCGAGAGCGAGAACTCATAAGCCAATGAGACAGTGGGAGGCAAATCGAGCTTGAAGAGATTCAAGAATCGATAAATGAAGGAACCTCTACCGCTAGCACTCAACCCGAGGAGGAAACTCTAGTTGAACCGATTGACGAGTCCTTACCTCTTAGACGTTCCGAAAGAGTTAGAGTTCAACCCTAGTTTTATGGTTTTCATATTACTACCGAAGGGGATACGTATATTAGTGATGGTACATTAATAAATATAGATGAACCTAATAGCTATAAGGAAGCTATGGCAGGCCCGGAGTCTGCGAAATGGAAAGAGGCAATGGACAGCGAGATCCAGTCCATGTATGACAACCAAGTTTGGAATTTGGTTGATAATGTGCCCGGACGTATTGCTTCCTCGTTCTATATGTCGATGACATATTGCTCATAGGAAACGACATCCCGACTCTGCAGGAGGTTAAGTCCTGGCTCGGGAAGTGCTTTGCTATGAAGGACCTCGGAGAGGCTTCCTATATTTTGGGAATAAGGATAGTGAGAGAAAGAAGTAAGAGACTAATAGGAATTAGTCAGAACACTTACTTAGATAAGGTACTAAAACGTTTTAGTATGGAAAACTCGAAGAAGGGAGAATTACCGATACAAAGTAATGCCAAGTTGAGTAAGACTCAAAGTCCGAGTACCGAAGCTGAAATAGCAGAAATGAGTCGAGTACCATACGCTTCCGCAGTTGGCTCAATCATGTATGCTATGACTTGTACTCGCCCTGATGTAGCCTTTGCTTTGAGCATGGTTAGCAGATATCAAGGGAATCCTGGCAGAGCCCATTGGATTGCGGTCAAGAATATCCTTAAGTACCTTCGGAGGACGAAGGAATGGTTCTTGGTCCTCGGAGGGAGTGATGAATTGAAGGTGCGAGGGTATAGTGACGCCAACTTTCAGATCGACAGGGACAATTACCGTTCGTAGTCGGGCTGGGTCTTTACCCTGAATGGAGGAGCAGTAACTTGGAAAAGTTCCAAGCAAGAAACCGTAGCTGATTCAACGTGTGAATAGAGTACATTGCAGCGAGCGAAGCGTCGAAGGAGGCAATATGGTTAAAGAACTTCATCGGTGATCTTGGAGTTGTACCCACCATAAAGGAGCCCATGGAGATTTTCTGTGATAATGAAGGAGCGGTTGTCTTGACCAAGGAACCAAGGGATCATGGTAGATATAGACATATCGACAGAAAATATCACTTTATTAGACATCGTGTAGAAGAAGGACAACTCGTAGTGAAGAGGATATCATCAGAAGATAACCCAGCAGATCCGCTTACGAAGGGACTGAGTAGGGTTAAGCACTTGCAGCATGCTAGGAGTATTGGGCTGAAGGATGATATTAGTATAGATTAGATAGTAGTAGAAACGTGTAATAGATAAATGTAATTAACATTTGATGATTAAATAAAAGAGTATTATTTATGAGTAATGTTACTGTCTTATGTTAATTGTTTAACTATTGTTTCATTTTGCATGTTTTGACTTCCAGAATAATTGAGTTTATTAAGAATAATCGAATTGTTCAAATTGTCCACAATCGTTCATATGTTAGAAGTAGGTATGAATGAAGATTGTCATGAATTGGTGTGTAGATTGTCTAAATGGTATTAGACATAGCAAAAGTTTGCTACAACGTTCATGAGTGCTTATGAACTAGTTTTGAGCATTGGAACAAACTCGCGCCTGCTGGAATCACCTTATGGAATGTGATAAAAGGGGTGATCGCAAGAAGATAATATCATATAGTCTTAAAACCAAGATATATAGTTTGTTATTTGTTGATTGGTTGTACATTGATAATGCGAAACTGCATCAGTAACTTGATGTTATAAAACGCATTGTTGTGTATGGATGATTAATGAATAAGTAAATGCATATAAGTCGAAGTTTATCTGTTACTTTTATCCCAAGAGGGTAAAAGCGATATCTCGGCCGCTCGATGATTTGATTTGACTTATGTGCCAAGCCCGGTCAGAACTGAATTGATGTGTTCGATTAAGTTGTATGTCAAATGAATTGGAGATCGAGAAACCAAATGCTAGACAAATTGTTCCATAGAATTGTCAGCATGATGTCTAAACAGATGACTGTACGATCCCTTATCTTAAGGACAAGATTGGTTAGATCAGAGTTTAACAGCGTCTTTGAGAGATACGATTGCTAATCGGAATATACTTGTATATATAGTTACTAGACTTATCCAAGTGGGAGACTGTTGGAATAGTGTCTAAGGCTACAACTATATTAGGCAAGTATTTGACCCGGTTGAGCATGGTCCTTTTGGGTTGCCTTCACCATAGCAACTTGACAGGATGATTTATAATGAGAGAAGGAATATTATTAATATATTATAAGAATAATATAAGGAATAATAATATTATTATTTGATTAATATAAGTCATAAATTAATTAGGAATTGATTTGGTGACTTAAAGAGATTAATTAAATAAAGGGGTATAAACTGTCAATTGTTTGATAGTTGCACTTTGGGCTATATATCCTTTATGGATAAGGGGTGGACGATTTCTAGGGCTAAGGATAGCCATAAAATCGTCCAAGGCTTATCATGGAAAGGATTTGGATTGCTTAGGGCTTAAGTTATCCAATTAGGGTTTAAGGGTGAAACCCTAGGAGCCTTACAAGTATAAATAGACCCCAAGGGCTAAGGGATTTTGGCACTTATGCTTAGAGAAGAAACCCTGGCCGAATTTCTCTTCCCTCCTCTCTCTCAAATCATCCTCCTTGCTAGTTGGTGTTTGTAAGCCATTAGAGGAGTGGTAATTGTGACTCTAAAGCCTCAAGGACAACAAGATCAAGCAAGTGATTCAAGGTAAACTTCTAATCTCTGATTTCATATTATTGTTATTGTATATTAGCCATTAGAAGTCTTGGATTCAAAGTATGTTCAATTAGAGAAACCTAGATCCAAGCATTAAGGTTGCATGTGCACATAGGAATGTTCATATGGCCAAAACCCATCATAAACTTCGGTGGCAAGCCTCGCATCCGACGCGTGTGTAGTGACTCATCCATCCGAGCCTCGCAGAAGGAGCCACGTCCGAAGCCTCGACTAGACCGCGGTCCAATCATGAGGCGACAGCAAGCCCCTCGCATGCGCAGACCATGTGCGAGCCATCCCCTGCGAGCTTCGGATCTGCGACGCGTGGCCTCTTCTCAGCCCTTGGACCAGAAGCCTCGCCCCTATATATAGAAGGGTGCAAGACCTCCCAGGTATATTTTGGAAACTTGTCATTTTTAGCCCCTAAACTCATATTTCTTTCATCTTAACATCCCCCAAAGCCCCGATATCAATTATAAGCCCCAGAATACTCCACGAAGTGCCCGAGAAGCCCGGAAAATTTATCTTTTTGGTTTCGAAGTCCGACCTTTGCAAAGCCCGGTTTCTCAATAAAACTCCCGGTTTTATTAGAAACGATCGTTTTAGGAAACGAATTGCTGCCCGATTATCATCAAATCATGTGAGTGTATAGTCACCTTCATCTTACTCCGAGATATGAAGTATTTTATATGAAATACGTGCTACGTGTAATTATATTAATTGTTTAACTAAGGTGACTGTTGAAGTAATGTTTTATACAAGTTTTAAACTGTATATGTATGTTTATCTACAAATATGTTGGGTAAAACATGGGTAGATAGTGATGTGTGATAAAATAAAAGTGATGAGAGACCTCGATGTGTTTTGAGATCCATTCATCTAGCGGAGTTTGGATGGCGACCACGGACTTTCTAGACAGTCCAGTGGGAAACATTAGCAGGTCTGCAACCTGTAGGTGTTAATGAACTAAGAGTGTTCATTCGCTGTACTCCATCCCCCTCATGGTTGCCTTTAGGACATGTATGGCTGAGGAAACCCCTTAGTAGTAGTGTCCATCCCGATGATATTCTTTAGGCTTGGTCCCTTGTGAAAAGTGTTTAGGGACGTAAAGTGAGGATAACGGGAATGGGTAATCAGGGTTATTGTTGATTGGTGAACTTAATAAAGTTTATTATTACTATGGGTTGAAAACCCTATATGCTCACCAGGCTCCGAAGCCTGACCCACTCAGTTTTTATGTTACAGGTAGTGGACCCCGAGCATAGTCGGAGGACGATGAAAGATTTTTGGATTATTGGCCAGTAGTTGTAAATAACTGTTGAAAGGCTTATAATGTGTTGTTTATGCTTTTGATCTATATCGGAACATGACATCCCGAGGTTTTGATATATATGGAAAATATATACCTTCTTAATGAAGGGTTTTGATAAACTTTTATCATATGTTGTTTGGGACCAATTCCGCAACATCTTTTAAAAAGATTTCTCTGATTTTATTTTAAAAAGCATAAATTAAATCGGTCTTTTCTGGCCAAGAAATTAGGGGATGTCACAGTTGGTATCAGAGCATTAGTTTAAGCGAACTAAGAAATTGTAGAATTTCTAAACTTAAACTTAGAATGCTATGTGTTTGCCATGTGTGCCATTATTTGTTCGGATCTATGGTCTATTGCCGACCGGATTTGGAAACCTTATGTGTGTAGGATTCTAAGCGTATGATTACGATATTAGAACTAACATGTAAACGTTTCGGAGTGATAAGGGAATTAATATGTCTAACAAGGATAAAGACCTAAATTCGCTTTATTCGTTATATAGATTGTAATGGCAAGAACTCGTAGTGGAGCTACAAATGCAAACAGAAACAGGGATCAACAACCTCAACCTCAAGTAGTTGAGCAAGTACCTGTTGTAGGAGCTACACCCGAGCCAATGATGACGGCTGGGGTACAAGCAATGATCCAGATGATGTTAGATCGCCAGATGGAGGAGACAAGGCGATTACTACAACAACATAGGGAAGAGACTACGATGCCTGTTGAGCAGCCCGTATTGGATGAAGGGCATTCAGTAGAAGGGAACTACAGTGGGACTTTTGGTCAAGCCAACCCACCGATAGTTAGACAAGACAACCAGGATGGAGGAGATGATGGACGCGGGTGCAAATACAAAGATTTCATGGCATCTAAACCGCCGTGTCTATCTAGAAGTCCGACACAGGTGGAAGTCATGAATTGGATCTCCGAAATGGAGACGATGTTTGAAAGTTGCGAGTGCAGCAACAAACAAAAGACTGCACTTGCAATTCCTCTGTTAAAGTCTGGTGTGTTGAGCTGGTCGAGGTTACTAGCTAATTCGATGCCCAAGGGAGAAGCTAGTAAGATGTCTTGGGAAGATTTTGTGGTACAACTGAAATTGAAGTACTGCTCTGAGCAGGATCTTCTGGAAATTAATAATGAGTTCCAGAATTTAAAGAAAGGAAAGATGAGCGTTACTGAATACGATGCTAGTTTTATGGAAAAGATGAAGCTTGTTCCTCATCTAGTTCCAACTGAACTCTCTAAGGTCAACAAGTTTGCCCTCAGATTACCAGCGGACTTTGGTCTGATGGTTAAGCAAGCAACCACTTTGAAAGCCGCCATCTGGGCTGCTAAGAATGTTGAGGTTCAGATCAGAGAGAAGGGTCTGGAGAGGGCAGAAGTTGGTGAAAAGAGAAAATTTGAAGGAACTTCAGGTTCCAACAAGAAAAGCAAATTTTCTAAGTCCAAGAAGTTTGGAGGAGGAGGAGGTGAAGCGAAATGGTGTGAGAAGTGCAAGAAAAAGCACTCTGGGAAATGTAGTGAGGAGGTGACTTGCTTCAAATGTGGAAATACTGGGCATTATGCCAACGTGTGTCCGTCCGACAAGAGGGTATGTTTTGAGTGCCATGAAGTAGGGCATGTTCTTAAAGACTGTCCAAAGAGGAAGGATGCAACAAAGCCCAATCTACCGCCAAAACCGGAGGCGAGAGCCTTTCAGATGACACTTGAAGCTGCAAAAGAAGAAGTCGATGTCGCTTCAGGTACCTTTCTCGTAAATGAATTGCCTGCCCAAATTTTGTTTGATTCTGGAGCCAATTACTCCTTTATATCGCATGAATTTGGTAGAAAGCTAGCTTTGCCTGTAGATAGGCTAGTTAATGCCTTATTAGTCGAGATTGCTAGTGGCAAGTTTGTACCTGTTAGCCATCATATGAAAAACATCCTCATTGACTTGGATGGGAATAAGTTCCATGAGGGATTATTTCCTATCGAGTTAAATGGATTCGACATAGTTTTAGGAATGGATTGACTTAGCGCCAACGATGCAGAAATATTATGTAGAAAGAAGATAGTAAAAGTAAGCCCGCCAGGGAAGGAGTCGTTTATGGTGTATGGAGACAAACGCAGAGTAAATTCTGGAATCATTTCTCTAATGAAAGCTCGAAAGTGTTTGGCCAAGGGATGTACATAATATCTAGTGTTCGTGATCGATGCTAAGATGGAAAAGAAAGAGGTGCAGAATATGCCGGTGGTGTGTGATTATCCGGAAGTCTTTCCCGAAGATCTTCCCGGATTGCCCCCTGATCGACAAGTAGAATTTCGTATCGACTTGTTACCAGGAACGACACCGATAGCAAAAGCAGCATATCGATTAGCACCAACAGAGATGAAAGAACTTATGACACAACTTCATGAGTTATTAGACAAAGGTTTCATTCGACCTAGTTCATCACCCTGGGGAGCCCTTATGTTATTTGTAAAGAAGAAAGACGAGAGCATGATAATGTGCATCGATTACAGAGAGCTGAACAAAGTGACGATAAAGAACAAGTACCTGTTGCCAAGGATCGATGACCTGTTCGACCAGTTGCAAGGTTTGAGCTATTTCTCGAAGATCGATCTTAGGTCGGGATACCATCAACTAAAGGTGAGAGAGCATGATATCAAAAAGACTGTGTTTAGAACAAGATATGGACACTATGAATTTTTGGTTATGTCGTTCGGACTAACCAATGCCCCAGCAACTTTCATGGATTTAATGAATAGGGTTTGTAAACCATTCCTAGATAAATCCGTGATAGTATTCATAGACGACATCTTGATTTATTCGAAAAGCAAGCAGGAGCATGAAAAGCAACTGCGTGAAGTGCTAGAAGTCCTGAAAAAGGAGAAGATGTATGCAAAGTTCTCCAAATGTGAATTTTGGATTCAAGAAATCCAATTTTTAGGTCATGTGGTTAACCAAGAAGGAATAATGGTTGACCCAGCAAAGATTGAAGTTGTGATGAAGTGGGAACAACCAAAAATCCCTACGGAGATTCGTAGCTTTTTAGGATTAGCTGGATATTACCAAAGGTTTATCCAAGGCTTTTCTTCGATTGCTACTCCATTAACAGCTTTGACCCACAAAGGAGCTACTTATGCTTGGAATGAGAAGCATAAGGAAGCCTTTGAGAAGTTGAAGAAGAGATTGTGTGAAGCACCGATTCTTTCGTTGCCTGAAGGAGTTGATCACTTCGCAGTTTATAGCGATGCATCTGGAGTTGGGTTAGGTTGTGTTCTGACCCAAAGGGATAAAGTGATAGCGTATTCATCAAGGCAATTGAAGGAACATGAAAAGAACTACCCCACTCACGATCTGGAGTTGGAAGCGGTAGTATTTGCCTTAAAGATATGGAGGCATTATCTTTATGGCACAAAGTGTAAACTTTTCACTGATCATAAGAGTCTTTAATATCTCTTTAATCAGAAGGAATTAAACATGAGGCAACGACGTTGGCTAGAGTTACTCAAGGACTACGACTGTGAGATACTTTACCACCCTGGTAAAGCAAATGTTGTTGCTGATGCTCTCAGTCGAAAGGTAAACCTTGAAAAGAAAAGGCCAAGAGCGTTGAGAATTGAAGTTGTCTCGACAATTGTGGAAAGTATAAAGAAAGCTCAAGAGGAAGCTTTAGAGAAAAATGACCGAAAGGAAGAACGTTTGGGCAAAACGTTAGTATTCGGTACAAACAAACAAGGGTTGAAGGTATTCCAAGATAGGATTTGGGTACCTAAAATGGGCGGAGTAAGAGATCTTCTGATGGAAGAAGCTCACAAGACCATGTACTCGATTCATCCCGGCAGTACAAAAATGTATAGGGATCTAAAACCATATTATTGGTGGCCGACGATGAAGCTCGATGTTGCTAAGTATGTGGCAGAGTGTGTAACTTGTGCTAGGGTTAAGGCACAACATCAGAAACCGTATGGGAGTTTAGAACCTTTACCCGTACCCATGGGTAAATGGGAAGACGTCACCATGGATTTTGTGACTAAACTGACGAGAACAAGGAACGGTCACGACTTGATTTGGGTGGTCCTTGATCGCTTCACTAACAATGCGCATTTCATAGCAGCCAAAGAGAAATGGTCTATGGATAAACTTGCGAATTCTTACGTGAAGGAAATTGTGAGGCTTCACGGTGTTCCGTTAACGATCGTATCTGATCATGACAGTGGTTTTACCTCAAGATTTTGGAGGAGTCTACAAGAGGAATTGGGTACCAAGTTGTGTTTAAGTACAACTTACCATCCACAAACCGATGGTCATTGCGAACGAACGATTCAGACATTGGAGGATATGCTAAGAGCATGTACCCTAGAATTCCAAGGTAACTGGGATGAACACTTACCTCTAGTAGAATTCTCCTATAATAATAGTTTCCACTCAAGCATTAAGATGGCACCTTATCATGCTTTGTATGGAGAAAAGTGTCGAACGCCATCATGTTGGTTGGAAGCTGGAGAAAAGCAGTTTATGGGACCTGAAATAGTCCATCAGACTGCTGAAAAGTTAAAAGTGATAAGGGAAAGGATGTTAGCTGCTCAAGATCGACAAAAGAGTTATGCTGACAAGAAAAGACAACCGATAACCTTTGAAGTTGGAGATTCGGTTTTACTTAAAGTCTCGCCGTGGAAGGGACTTATAAGATTTGGGAAACGAGGAAAGTTGAGTCCAAGGTTTATTGGACCGTTCAAAGTTCTTCAGAAGATCGGGAATCAAGCTTACAAGCTAGAATTACCAGAAGAACTGGAAGGTATTCATAACACCTTTCATGTGTGTTATTTGAGAAAGTTCACGGGAGATGTGCCCGACATAATTCCGATTTCTGAGTTAAGGTTGGATGAAAACAAGAGGTTGATCGAAGAACCTAAGGCAATCGTTGACCGTAAGACTATGAAGTTATGACGCAAGATGGTCGATTTAGTGCTTATGCGCTGGAAACATACGAATGGACCAAATCTCACTTAGGAAACGGAGAGTGACATGATGAGTCGCTACCCGCAGTTGTTTAGTGATATGTGATTCCGGGGACGGAATTATCCTAAGGGGGAGAGAATTGTAACACTCGTGTTTCTAGCCTAGGCATTTATATTGAGGTAATAGTCTAGGTTAACCTTTGTAACTCATTTTGAAGAAATTAAAAGGAATTATGTGAATATTATGTGAATTATGTGTTTTATGCTTAATTATTAGGGCTTAATTAATTAAGAATAAAAATTAATCCCCAAAACAGAGGAATTTCACACATGTGGACTTCGGCCACGTCACCCTCGCTCAAAACGTGCTACGTATCCGAGCTGCTGAGTCACGAAGCCACCTGGTGAGGCGTGTTATGTCCTTCCGAGTCCGAGCTGCGGTCCAATTCGCTGACTACACGTATAAACTTCGGTGGCAAGCCTCGCATCCGACGCGTGTGTAGTGACTCATTCGTCCGAGCCTCGCAGAAGGAGCCACGTCCGAAGCCTAGACTAGACCGCAGTCCAATCAGGTGGCGACAGCGAGCCCCTCACATGCGCAGACCATGTGCGAGCCATCCCCTGCGAGCTTCGGATCTGCGACGCATGGCCTCTTCTAAGCCCTTGGATCAGAAGCCTCGCCCATATATATAGAAGGGTGCGAGACCTCCCGGGTATATTTTGGAAACTTGTCATTTTTAGCCCTTAAACCCATATTTCTTTCATCTTAACATCCCCCAAAGCCCTGATATCAATTCTAAGCCCCAGAATACTCCACGAAGTGCCTGAGAAGCCCGGAAAATTTATCTTTTCGGTTTCGAAGCCCGACCTTTGCAAAGCCCAGTTTCTCAATAAAACTCCTGGTTTTATTAGAAACGATCGTTTTAGGAAACGAATTGCTACCCGATTATCATCAAATCATGTGAGTGTATAGTCACCTTCATCTTACACCTAGATATGAAGTATTTTATATGAAATACGTGCTACGTGTAATTATATTAATTGTTTAACTGAGGTGACTGTTGAATTAATGTTTTATACAAGTTTTAAAATGTATATGTATTTTTATCTACAAATATGTTGGGTAAAACATGGGTAGATAGTGATGTGTGATAAAATAAAAGTGATGAGAGACCTCGATGTGTTTTGAGATCCAGTCATCTAGCGGAGTTTGGATGGCGACCACGGACTTTCTAGACAGTCCAGTGGGAAACATTAGCAGGTCTGCAACCTGTAGGTGTTAATGAACTAAGAGTGTTCATTCACTGTACTCCATCCCCCTCATGGTTGCCTTTAGGACATGTATGGCTGAGGAAACCCCTTAGTAGTAGTGTCCATCCCGATGATATTCTTTAGGCTAGGTCCCTTGTGAAAAGAGTTTAGGGACGTAAAGTGAGGATAACGGGAATGGGTAATCAGGGTTATTGTTGATTGGTGAACTTAATAAACTTTATTATTACTGTGGGTTGAAAACCCTATATGCTCACCAGGCTCCGAAGCCTGACCCACTCAGTTTTTATGTTACAGGTAGTGGACCCCGAGCATAGTCGGAGGACGACGAGAGATTTTTGGATTATAGGCAAGTAGTTGTAAATAACTGTTGAAAGGCGTATAATGTCTTGTTTATGCTTTTGATCTGTATCAGAACATGACATCCCGAGGTTTTGATATATATGGAAAATATATACCTTCTTAATGAAGGGTTTTGATAAACTTTTATCATATGTTGTTTGGGGACCAATTCCGCAACATCTTTTAAAAAGATTTCTCTGATTTTATTTTAAAAAGCATAAATTAAATCGGTCTTTTCTGGCCGAGAAATTGGTTTGATCTTATCTATCAATGAAAGTCGGTATAACAACTAGGCATAATATTAATCTTAAAAGTTGGGCAGAGTATTTACCGGGAATAATATCATCCTAATGTTATGAGCATAATTATTTAACTACGATTAGTAATAACTATGTAATAGTTGCATTTTAGCATGTATCCTCCCCTTGAAACGTTTGAAAAATAGGGTAGTGAACTCACCTGTGAGTTATATTCATGTAGGTATCGACTTTGAAATTCCGTAACTCTCACATACGAACTCCTTTTTCAACGACTCATATATTCATGTAGGTATCGACGTACACTACAACATTCCTCTTGGTTGTTTTGGCTAGGTTTGACTTTCCTTTTTCGACTACTTTTTTATTACCGTTATGATTTTATAAAAATCATAACTCCTTCATACAGTTTCTGATTTATGTGTTATTTGTCTCATAATTCCTACTTTAAGTAACACTACAATTGTCCTTTTGGTGACTTTTTCCAAAAGTCCACCATTCTCCTTGTAGTTTTCGTTGTTGTAAATTCTTACGCACGGTAAATATTTATTTACTATAAAAGTCATATCTCATCCATAATGAGTCGGATTGTTGCGAAATTTATATTTCTGAGATCGTGGTAGCTTATATAATCTATAAATGTTAACCTGCTCTCATAGTGACGCGACCTTTCATGAACTTATTTTTTAGCCTAAAGTTTAACGTAATTAAGGACGAAAATTCGAATATATTAAAATATATCGAGTGGTTACAAGGCTACCCTTATTACATTTTGTCATTATATCTCTAAATATTAACGGCGGTCGATGAAGTATTTTTTTTAATTTGTCACAGAATTGAGGCATATGCCCTAATTCACGTTCTTAAGTTGTTTATTTCCTTCTTTTCATCTCTCCAACCAGGGGCGTAAGGATGTAGAGGCAAGAGTGGTCCTTGGCCCACCCTACACATACCCACCCTACACATAATTAAGATTACATATATATCATATACTAATATGACCTACCTACTCAAAAATTTAATTAATGTGTTTATTTTATTTATATCTTATATAACTTTTAATTGACTTAGTTCTTACCACTTGTCGTCTTCTCCGTGTGCCACATCACCCGGTATCCAAACGAATCGTGTGTCAATTTGCACACAGCGCACTGCGTGCGGGCTCGTGTGCCGGTAAAAATTCAACTTTAAAATTGCATAACTATCGCATACGAACTCCATTTCCAATTACTCTTATATATCCGTGTAGGTATCAACGTACACTACAACATTCTTCTTGGTTATTTTGGCTAGTTTTGATTTTCGTTTTTCGACTAATTTTTATTACCGTTATGATTTTAAAAAAACCATAACTCTCTCATACAGTTTCTGATTTATGTGTTATTTGTCTCATAATTCCTACTTTAAGTAGCACGGTAGATATTTATTTACTATAAAAGTCATATCTCATCCATAATGAGTTGGATTGTTGCAAAATTTATGTTTCTAAGATCGTGGTAGCTTATATAACCTATAAATGTTAACCTGCTCTCATAGTGACGCGACCTTTCGTGCACTTATTTTTTAACCTAAAGTTTAGCGTAATTAAGGACAAAAATGCGAATATATTAAAATATATCGGGTGGTTACAAGGCTGCCCTTATTACATTTTTGCATTATATTGTTAAATATTAACGGCGGTCGATGAAGTATTTTTTTAATTTGTCACAGAATTGAGGCATATGCCCTAATTCACGTTCTTAAGTTGTTCATTGCCTTCTTTTCATCTCTTCAACCAGGGGCGTAGGGATGTAGAGGCAAGAGTGATCCTTGGCCCACCCTACACATAATTAAGATTACATATATATCATATACAAATATGACCTACCTACTCAAAACTTTAATTAATTTGTTTATTTTATTTATATCTTATATAACTTTTAATTGACTTAGTTCTTACCACTTGTCGTCTTCTCCGTGTGCCACATCACCCAGTATCCAAACGAATCGTGTGTCAGTTTGCACACAGCGCACTGCGTGCGGGCTCATGTGCCGGTAAAAATTCAACTTTAAAATTGTGTAACTATCGCATACGAACTCAATTTCCAATCATACATACTTATAAAGCTAACATTTTTTCTTGAATCTCATGCATTTGAAACTCCCTTTTTTAACTTCCTCAAACCACATTCATTTGAAACCCCTTTTTTTAACTAATGCAACTCAAAAGTTTTCTAAATTATGATTTAACACTCAAAAGTTTTATAACTTATATTATATTTAATTAGCATTTAGTGAAAAGTTTAGTATAAAAAGGTCAATCTTTTGTGTCTTTTGTGTTATATAAAATCTTACATGTAAGAAGGATTTGAAGATATTGTGATTCAAAAGTTTTCATTTAGTCGAAGCATTCACGATCCAAATATGATGATTTGAAGAAATGGATTATGTCGATCCAAATATGATGATTTGAAGAAATGAGTTATGTCGCATCGATGGTAATTGTAATATGAATTTTTTCTTGCAAACCAAAACAAATGAAGCTTTTCTATTCTTTCTTTATATTCAGTTTCTCATTTAATCTTTATATGTGATTTGTGTGTATTACTCAATCTTGAATGTGACTCTCTAAACATCAATGTTTTGCTTGGAATATCTTTCTGATTCTTATTTTTCAAGAAAAATATTTTGATTGCAGGTTAGTGAAGAATTGTCATCAAGTTTCTATGGTTGAATGATATTAAATGGAGAAAGAAGATTCATAAAATGGATATAGGTTTTTTTGTTTGAGCAAAGTTGACGAATGTTAGCTTTTTCTTTTGATTTAAATGTATGTTTATGTAACATTTTTATTTATATATTCAACTACCAAATGCTCTTATTTATTTTATTGTAGTTTTTCTATTTTGATTATGTTTATTTTCTATTATATTTTTGTTGGATTATCCTACACAACATATTTAAAAGACAATATTTAAAAGATAACATATTTTTGAACATTTGATATGTAATTATGATAGACTTATCATGATATGTTCTTGATATGAAAGTAATTTATCCATATTACTATGACAAGAATTACATATGACATTTACGAATATATATATATATATATATATATATATATATATATATATATATATATATATATATATTATATGTGATTTGTTTAACATGTATATGCACCTATGTATGTTATAAATTTATAATTAAATATCTTTATGTTTAATAATTGAAGGGATTAAAATGATGCATCAAAACCAATTATTTACACGAATATAATAATAATAATAATAATAATAATAATAATAATAATAAAATATACATTTCTAAGTACCGCATTCATTTGAAACTCACACTACAACTCAAGAGTTTTCTAATTTATGTATATTTATTAGTTACAACTCAAGAGTTTTTAACTTATGATTATTAATTAGTAATCACTAATAACTTTTTATTTTCCTTTCTTTTATAAGGTTGTAAAGTTTCGCTCATTAAAAACATTAATGTATTTGAAGAGATTTGTGATTTAAATATGAAGAGTTAATATATAAATGTTATAATAGATGTTTTAGTGTTTTTATGTTATTAAAAGTTATAGTATTTAATTTTTCATATTTTTTATTATTCGTTGTATATATATCTTTTTTAATACAAATATTATAATATATGTTTTTCTATTTTTATGTTACTAAAATTGCAGTTCATATTTTTGTTCATATATTTTGTTACCCATTATATTATCATTCATTTGATATATAATTTACACAATATTAAACGGTTTATAAAATTATCAAATAATTGTGTATATCACAATGACTTAAAAATTAAACTATAATGTTTAATAAAACTAATATGTTAACTATATGTTTGCTTTACTACTAACATTTTGTTTCAAAGTAGAAATATTAAATAATAATTTGGTAAAAGTTATTATTTTAACTATACAATTTTATTATCGCGCAACGCGCGTGGATTCGCCTATATACTTATAATGAAAACATTTTTTTCTTTCACCACATTCATTTGAACCTCTCATTTATTTTTTCTTTCACCACATTCTTTTGAAACTCCAATGACTTTTCAATTTCATTCTAATAATGATTATAAGTTGGTTAATAAGGTTAAATAAATATAAAATCTAAAGTGTAATCATATATAAACAAAATTTCAATATTAAAAAAATATATTTTCTTCTACTTATAACGTTATGTTTTTAACTTTTAACATATTATACTTAATTTATTAGGTCTAATATGTTGTTGTATGTAAACCATTATCATTTTAAAGCTACAACTTTTGAACAATTTGTATAAAATACTTAAATTGTTAATTTAAATATAACCTTATATGATCAACTTAATATAAATTTTAATTCAACTTAAACAACTCAACGAATATTTTTTAAATAGTTAAACGTGATAAATTGTAGTGTCATTCTGATAATGAGTATAAGTTGGTTAATAAGGTTAAATAAGTATCAAACCTAAAGTATAATCATAAATAAACTAAATTTCAATATTAAAATAATATTTTTACTTCTACTTATAAAGTTATGTCTTTAACTTTTAACATATTATACTTAATTTATTAGATTTAATATGTAGTGGTATGTAAACCATTATCAGTTTAAAGCTACAACTTTTGAACAATTTGGACAAAATACTTAAATTGTTAATTTAAATATAACATTACAGGGTTAACTTCAATATAAATTTCAGTTCCACTTAAAAAACCCAAAGAATATTTTGTGAATAGTTAAAAGTGATAAATTGTAGTGCTAAATGCAAAAACTAAATTGTAATATCAATTTAACTAAAATATTTTTTAAAGATATTTTTATAATCGTTAAAAGTTTTCAAATAAGTAGCTTAAAATAACTTATAATAAAATAGTTCCAAATAACTCTATATGAATGATTATATTGCTACCTTTAAAATAAAATAAAAATGTTTGATGTTTTAAATAATTACAATGATAGAAATTAAAACATCAAGCAAATAAATTTTAAAAAATTAATTAACAATAGCAACAATTATAAATAACATTAAACCATATACTATATTTAATTTTATTTATGAGTAACCCGCGGGTAAAGGTTATTCAAAAGATTGAGATTGTGTAATTTTAATAGATGTATATATTATCATATACTTCAAAATAATCAATATATTATATCAACTTAGTATACAAATTATTATATCAAATTTAACAATATTATTGTTATGTTTAAAAAAAATATTTGTAAAGATTTCAACTATATAGATGTTTCTGTGCAACGCGCGGGTATTCGCCTAGTTACTCTTATATATCCGTGTAGGTATCAACGTATACTACAACATTCCTCTTGGTTATTTTGGCTAGTTTTGATTTTCGTTTTTCGACTAATTTTTATTACCGTTATGATTTAAAAAAAAAACCATAACTCTCTCATACAGTTTCTGATTTATGTGTTATTTGTCTCATAATTCCTACTTTAAGTAGCACTACAATTGTCCTTTTGGTGAACTTTTCCAAAAGTCCACCATTCTCCTTGTAGTTTTCGTTGTTGTAAATTCTTACGCACGGTAGATATTTATTTACTATAAAAGTCATATCTCATCCATAATGAGTCGGATTGTTGCGAAATTTATATTTCTGATATCGTGGTAGCTTATATAACCTATAAATTTTAACCTATGTTAGCCTGCTCTCATAGTGACGCGACCTTCCGTGCTCTTATTTTTAGCCTAAAGTTTAACGTAATTAAGAATGAAAATTCGAATATATTAAAATATATCGGGTGGTTACAAGGTTGTCCTTATTACATTTTTGCATTATATTGTTAAATATTAACGGCGGTCGATGAAGTATTTTTTTTAATTTGTCACAGAATTGAGGCATATGCCCTAATTCACGTTCTTAAGTTGTTCATTGCCTTCTTTTCATCTCTCCAACCTTTTCATCTCTCCAACCAGGGGCGTAGGGATGTAGAGGCAAGAGTGAGCCTTGGCCCACCCTACACATAATCAAGATTACATATATATCATATATTAATATGACCTACCTACTCAAAACTTTAATTAATTTGTTTATTTTATTTATATCTTATATAACTTTTAATTGACTTAGTTCTTACCAATTTAACATTAAGGTTTACATTGATTTTACACTTATATCGTATATTCATATATATTTTATAAATTAGGTTGTTAATTCTTGCGATGAATTAACTATTTGAATTATTGTATTATATGATGGATGATGTTTTTATTGCTAATAGTTTGGTTCTTTACATTGAGAAAGATATCGTTAAGATTATAAGTTTAGACTGCATTTTAGATGATTTTAATGATGTAAGAGAGCGTCGTATGCAACTTAAATTATCAATTTACTTTAAAATACATATATTGTTACATTTGAATATGTTGATACTTGTTTATATTTTGTAAATTATTTGACATACCCGAAACAAAATCCTAGCTACGCCACTGTCTCCAACATACTTCTGTTAATTTTCTACTTTATTATGAACACATATACTTAATTGATAAGTATAATCTATTGAATATTGCCAAAAAAAAATCCACTTTTAGGTGATGTCTCAAGAAACTTGCAACATTTAAACTCAGATATAGAAGCATGTTAATATTACACCTAACCCAATAACTACTTTCAAAATTAATGCTTCCCCTAAAAGTTGAATTGTTATAGGATTAAACAATGATATTTATATCTTACAATTCAAAACTGAAAGCAGTTCTCAACAATTTTCAATAAAAAAATCATTCATTATGATCCAGATACACATGATGATTTTAGGCCAACTAATAAGCTTGAGAATTCATGAGTCTCTCTAAAAGACATCACTGAGCATAGGGGCGGATCCAAGGGGATCCCGGGGTAGCCCGGGATACCCCTAAACAAAATTTCGATAGTGTAATTTTTGTTTACGTATCCCTCAAAAAAAAAATTGGTATAGTGTATATATACTCATCCCTCCACTTATAAACACAAACAAACAGTTAATCTGTTGGTTAAGGCATTGGCTTATTGAAGCAAAGGTCTCAAGATCAATTCTCGCTTCTTATATATTCTTTGTTTACTTTTGTTTTATTTTCCCAGCTATTCTATCCCACATCGCTAAACACATGTAAACTCAACCATTTTTTTCTATTATATAAACATGTTATCCTCATGCTTTATTTGACATCTACTTTGATTCCCACATCGATTCAAGTATCAAAATATACTTCAACTTCATGTTTATATAACAAGACTTGAGATTAGCTAAAGATTCGATTAAGATTTGGGTTTAAAACCGAAACCGGACCGGGGAAACCCAAGTACCCCAGGAAAAAAATTAGGTTACCCGAAAAAAATTGGGATACCCCTTTACTTTGATCATGGATCCGCCACTGATTAAGCAGTCAGTATGTTGCAAGTGACTGTATCATGATTCTTGTGCACTCGAAGTCATGTTCGGGCATTAGGATTTTTTTATTTGATTCATACCCTATTGGTATTGATGATTTTCATTTGGTTAAGCTGTTACCAGGGTTGTAAGATGTCAAGGACAATCCTATGACGATTTACATGAAGGGGATCCATATCGATCCCTTTGTGGGTTCAGCTTAACAGCATTCAAAATCTTATAAATAAAACAGTAAGTGCTCAAAGCATAAGAAATTTGTGTTACTTTTTTTTCTTCCTAAAGTTGTTTAAGCATTGTAAGATGTGGATTTCTTTTTATAGGAGTTTGTATAAATTATCAGAACATATTGAAAAAATGATGAGGTTAAGATTGTTGTGAAAGGTTCATGTAATATACACACTCTTAACTGGTGTTTTGCTAAGACAATTTGTTGATTTTTTTTTCTTTCTTGAACATATAATAGTCGTTGAATTAGAATGTTTGAAGTAACAAGCTTGTTTTGTATTTCTGATTATTGGATCATTTATGGAATAGAAGTTAGCCTATCTATCGATTAAATGCTACAAACTCAATTGGTTTGCAAGAAACTACTAGAAGTTTTCATACAAGTTTTACGACATATGTTCAAATTAGAGTTCCTGAATGAAAAAAAAATGACCCTGATACTAATCTAAGTAGTGATGACAACAATGCCCTTAAAAGATTTTAGATAAAAGGTATTCAAAATACTATTTAATCCTTCAAGAGAGTCTTAGATTACCAATATTTTTATTGAGAATTTGAATACATCAAAATAGTTCAATAAAATTTGTAATTGAGGGTTATTATCGTTCAAGTTTTTGAAAATGATACCTGAAAAAAAATCCCATCTATTTTGAGTTTGATATTGTATTGGTACGTAATATGCATTTACTGAGCATAGATACAATGCAAGAACAAGATGATTGGTGGGGTTAATAAGATGTCCATTTGTTTTTTTTAAGGGTTGGATGGTGGTTTCGGTAGATTTATCAGATGGACCCTTATGACTAGACCTTTCTACACATATGTCGTCGTTAAATCGTTTCATGGTCATGGTACCCATGTATTAGCTATTTCTTTTTTCTTAATAATTAGTGTTACTTGTCTGAATCTATGTTTATCGTTTCCACTTTTTTGTGATCCAAGAACATCTGGAAAGTGAATTAGCTTCTGTAATAGAAGAATTTTCTAACTTTCTGAGCATTTAAAGGTTGTTTTTGACTAAATTACAAATTTAGTCACATGATACTCTAAATCACACGTTTAGTCCAACGTAGGCGTGGAAACAAATGATGGTGCATTGAAAGAAGATAAAAATATCAAGAAGTGCATCGATTTATTTGGCCTTTATGCATCATCATGACATATATGATTACTCCAATTGCAACAGCATATGGAATACAATCATATTATCCATTTCAAAACATTTTACTAGGATTTTGAGGAGTGCGCAAAATTGTGTCATATGGTATTTGACAATATAACTCTCTCTAAGAGTCCTTTATCTTAAGCTCTTTAAGATCCTTGACAATTAATGTAATTTTACTTAATCCTATTAGTTGCCATGATGTATCTGTATACATCCTTATTCCAAGAATTAGCATGTCGACTACATATAAGACTAGGAAGGTTACTGCGCTCCCATTAGCTTTGTAAAAAACACAAGAGTCTTCTTGATTTATAATTAAATTACACTATGTAATTATCTTATAAGATAGAAGATTCTTACTTCGAGATGTTAGCTTATAATCTGAGAAGATTTTCATTCATGTATGTTTTCTCCCTTGAAAACTCACTTACTCTTTATAGTCAAACTATATCGAGAAAGATTAATCAAGCCCATACTTGATAATCATACATGAATGCATCTCTAAGTGTTTTATTTGTTTCTAATCAACTATTGAGAGGATTCAACAATAGTTGAAAACTTGCGAGTTCCAAACTATGATGCATTTAGTTTATGGATCTTTAGCTCTTAAAGTTCCAAATTGCTCCCACTTAGAAAATAAACTTTCTAAGCATTTGTCTTCTGGAAGGACAATTTGTGGGATTATTGGAGACTTCATCTTAAACAATCATTTAGGATAGTCTACATAAATGCAATTATTAGATGCTAAAGTGAGTAAGCTTATTGTCTAACATGAGCTCAATGACTCCATACCTTTTAGATAAGGATAAACCATTACGTCCTTAGCCTAAGAAAGTATTTAATCCATTTGTTTGGTTGGAATATGTGTGTGTGTATATATATATTTGTTGTAGTGAGCATAACTCCAAAATTTTATAAACTAAATAGTTCTTTTAAAACATCATATAATAGACTGCAAGGTCTATGTTTTATCCTCTTTAAAAATTATACTATCGACATTTAGCTAGTAGCCAGGTGACCATATCCCACTAGAGAATACGAAGGCTACCTCGAATATCAAAAGATAGATTCAATTGACCAGGTGACCTTGTGCCACAAGGGCCATACTAATAACAAGTGAGTGTTTTTGACGGAATGAGTTGTGAATCGATTCCACAATTCCTAAGATGTTACAAGAAGACTTGGTTTACAAAACTCATTTTCTTTATCACATCGAAAGGTTAATGATGATCTCATTAATGTGTATTTCAATCTTCTCTATGATAAAATTTGATCAAATCAAAAGGTTTCATCAACAATGAATAAAAGTCGTCAGTGAAATTGATTAAGTATCTATCACCAAATCTATTCATGGATTGAAAAAGATTACATATATCACTTATGTATAACTCTTTGTCAAGCCTTTTGTTCTTTAGCTACTAATAGACAGTGTTGCAAATATCGGCCTAGGCGGCCGATTAATCGGCGCCTAGGCGCTTGGCGGTCCTCAACTGATGACGATTATAACAAGTGAGTGTTTTTGACAGAATGAGTTGTTAATCGATTCCACAATTCCTAAGATGTTCCTAGAAGACTTGGTTTACAAAACTCATTTTCTTTATCACATCGAAAGGTTAATGATGACCTCATTAATGTGTATTTCAATCTTCTCTATGAAAAAATTTGATCAAATCAAAAGGTTTCATCAACAATGAATAAAAGTCGTCAGTGAAATTGATTAAGTATCTATCACCAAATCTATTCATGGATTGAAAAATATTACACACATCACTTATGTATAACTCTTTGTCAAGCCTTTTGTTCTTTAACTACTAATAGACAGCGTTGCAAATATCGGCCTAGGCGGCTGATTAATCGGCGCCTGGGTGCTTGGTGGTCCTCAACTGATGACGATTATAGCTAATTGGCCTCTCTAATCAGACGTGGTCAATATTGATCAAAGTCAGAGATTATCGGAGCTAGGCGGGTCTAGGCGCTCTAATCGGTCAATGCTGGTCAACAAAAATTAAAAATTTCTAGGGGCTAAATTGTCAAACTGTAAAAGTTGATGGTAAGGTTCCTTCTGATTACCCCATTCCATCACATTCAATTTTTTTTTCATTTTGAAATTCTCTCTATCGGACTCAAGGAAGGAAGGAACGAACGCCACCATGTTCTTCTCCATTCACAGCATTGTCATCTTCTTCTCCGTTCACGATAACACCATCTTCCTCATTTAAAGTTCGTCTGAAGCACACTAGTAACGTCTGAAGTTTGTCGTCTTCTGCTGAAGCTTCTGTGTGAGGCTTCGACGCCTTCCGTTCCTCGTCTGGCGTCTTCTGTTCATCCTCCGACTACTCCTTTAGGTTAGTCTCCAGTCTCCATTTCTCATTCTTCTATTTGTTGTACGTATTGCAATTTCTAGAAATTATTTGGGAAAAAATAGGTTTAAGCATTTTCTAGAATCTGTTTAAGCATTTTTTTTTCTAGAGTCTGTTTAAGCATTTTCTAGAAATTATTTCAGGTTAGTCTCCTTCTGTTCCTCGTCTACCAATGTCTAGAATATGTTTAAGCATTTTTGAACCTAATCTATTTCCAGTTCAAATTTCAAGCTCTAATCTATTTAATCTGTTATGTTATATACTAATTATTAAGTGATATTTCTTGAAATGATATGAGAGATCCTTATTGAACCTTTGGGAATGCGCAGGAGGTGAACTTTTTTGCCTGTCTGGTTTTTATAAATATAAATAACCTAGTAATCCTGATTCATGTTCTTGACTATTTGAGTTATGTATTCATCAATTATGGCATTTAAGGGATTTTTTAAATCGAATCTACACCTCTGATAAAGATAGAGAGTATGCTTCAGAAAGAGAGCAAAAGAACTACAGTCCAAATTGCAACCTGATTTTCCTAACTTCTTAAAACCAATGCTTATATCCCTTGTTTCGGGTGGGTTTTGGCTGGTAAGTTCAACAAAGTACCTCCCTAGGAAAACAGGATTTAGTGGAGGATGGAAAGCATTTGTTGAAGTTCATAAACTAGTTGATGGTGATGCACTAGTTTTCCAACTCATAAAGCCCATAGTTTTTATGGTTATTTAGATGTGATGTATGAAGGATCAAAGGAGTTTTTGTAATAATAGTTTCATGTTATAATGTTATATTTATTAATTTTTTAATAATTTTTTTAATTGATATAATTTTATATTTATTAATGTTATATTCTTATGATTAATGTTATATTTATTACTTTTTTAATAATTTTTTTAATAATTACTGGTCTCCGATTAATCCCCCGATTAATCTCCGCCTATCTGATTAATCATTTGACCTCAGTTCACCGTCGAGCGATTTCCGCAACCTTGCTAATAGATAAAGACACTTGTGAATCATCTACCCATATAAATATGATTTACATATATCAAATGAATCAAACTCATTTGCCTTAAAAAATTCCATCCTTTCGAAGTACGTATTTCTTATTTATATTATAATGATGATTATGACATAGATAAGTTCCAATCAAATATAATTTGATTATATAGGTGTTATGATCAAAACTATTAATTTAATGAAGATTATAGATTTACTTCATAATTAACATTACGAGAAAATATTCTTTAACACAAAATACATCGTTTCAGAACATGAATGTGAATATCCATTAAATGATAAGTAAATCTAGATTTATTCATAAATTACAGTTGTTACATGTCCCTATAAGGATGGGTACAAAACATCTATTGTTTAAATAAAGACTATAACAACACTTGTTATATCTTCAACACGAAATACAATCCATTTGTAATCAGTTGATTATTTATTCCAATCATCAACACATAATATCAATTATTAGTGTCACATGAAGTATTACATACTTAAGTGAATGATGGAAAAATAAATAGTTCTATCATATAGATATATGAAGTCTTGTCCAAGTCAAACTTTCCAGCTAGATGAGATGAGATGAGCAATTCCTCCTTTAGTGTCCAGTTTCTTCCATAATAGAAGCACCACTAATCATTTAGTCCTTTCTTGATTTCTAGGTTTATGTTGTATTTCCCTTAACTGAACTATAAGTCTATATGAGTGCACAATCTCTTAGACTTCTTTTTATTCAATGCTTGAACAGAATTGAAGCTATTTCTAGTGTTCTGATTGAATATTTGCTTTATTTAATGAGACATCTGATATGTTTCATAATTATCTAAGACTTTCTGCAAGTCATGGTTAATTTCTTCAGTATGATGTGAGACACATCATCACAATAATACTTCTATCAAAGTATCATGATCAGACTAACTGGTTGCAGAGATTATTCAGGTATGGGATCTTTCAGTATATATAATTCCTATTTATCTTAAAGGTAAAACCTCAAGATATTATATCAGCTATAGAAATTATAACCATCAAATGTTACTGTCTCTTGAAACTCAACTAGAGAGAGATTTTGCAGGGCGTAAAATTATTAACAGTTATCAACAGAATTTAACAAAGTTTCATTTAGTATTTTCAATATTTAGTATTTAAAAATTAATACCTTTTATTGTTTGTTAAAACATTAATTTATTAAAGTCTAGGATCCAAGTAACGAAACAAGTAAATGGTTAGGTGACCTTTATCCCATAAACTTAATCAAACTCGGTAGGTAGCGATTACTAATTACATATGATATGTAACTCCTATATTATAGGATCCTAAACAATTATTGCTCAACTTCACATGTTTATCCCATCTATGTCTCGAACCTTTCATGCTTAGATTACCTTTATCACATAAGATTCCGATCAAGTCATCCTACTTGAAACAACTTGTAGCATTGTAACTAACAAGTAACTTCCCCAGCCCCAACTGACCCACCATCTCCGTGGACGCTATGTTATCCGAACTCCCAGCATCAATGATCATCTTTGCACTGTCCAATTCGGACATAAATTCGGAATACAGCCTTCCGTCTCCTCCTCCTTTCTGCTGGCGTTGGCTCACGTTGCCACACAATATGTCTTCATCCATAGGCTCCCAAGTGCCCGGATCGATCAAAAGTTTGATTCTATCTGAACTACTCATTTTCAAATGATATCCACATTGTTCACAAAGATGCATCTTTGATTTAAAAAATTTCTTATAATTTAATCCATAAAAATTTTCGCATTGAACCCACAAATGTCGGTATTGTTGAGTTACACCCATATGAGTAGAACTTTCTGGTATAGTTTGATCACTCGTTGTGATATCCTCGTTTTGACTACTATTTTCACTTTGACTAGAAATGGAACTAGAAATGTTACCAATATTTGCGGGTTCCTTTATTTTATTTCTTCCACATAAAGGAAATAGGGTCATTAGGTGGTATACTATATGTATATGCATGTTAGAACTTCTTCTAACAGCCTATGCATTCTGTTATCATTTTCAATTGGACGATCCATTAATCCAACTAGTAGAGGATTATAAATGGATCAATTTTTTGATTTCCGTTGGAAATTAGGAATAGATGGACTGTCTATAGGACCCGTTTTATTAACAGGATTTATCACTACTTTAGCTACTTTAGCAGCCTGGCCTGTTACTCGGGATTCTCGATTATTCCATTTCTTGATGTTAGCAATGTACAGTGGTCAAATAGGATCATTTTCTTCTCGGGACCTTTTAATTTTTTTCATCATGTGGGAATTAGAATTAATTCCGGTTTATCTACTTCTATCCATGTGGGGAGGAAAGAAACGTCTCTACTCAGCCACAAAATTTATTTTATACACGGCGGGAGGTTCCATTTTTCTCTTAATGGGAGTTCTGGGTGTCGGTTTATATGGTTCTAATGAACCAACATTAAATTTTGAAACATCAGTGAATCAATCGTATCCTGTGGCTTTGGAAATAATATTCTATATTGGATTTTTTTATTGCTTTTGCTGTCAAATTACCGATTCTACCCCTACATACATGGTTACCAGATACCCACGGAGAGGCACGTTACAGTACTTGTATGCTTCTAGCCGGAATATTATTAAAAATGGGATCGTATGGATTGATTCGGATTAATGTGGAATTATTACCACACGATCATTCTATATTTTCTCCTTGGTTGATGATAGTAGGTACAATACAAATAATCTATGTAGCTTCAACATCTCCCGGCCAACGCAATTTAAAAAAAAGAATAGCCTATTCCTCCGTATCTCATATGGGTTTCATACTTATAAGAATTACTTCTATAACTGATACGGGACTCAATGGAGCTATTTTACAAATAATCTCTCATGGGTTTATTGGTGCTGCACTTTTTTTCTTGGCAGGAACGAGTTATGATAGAATACGTCTTGTTTATCTCGACCAAATGGGCGGAGTAGCTATCCCCATGCCAAAAATATTTATACCCGCATGCCAAGTATGGTTCGTAACAATCTATCTTCGGGGGCATACGATGATTCTTTCACCATTTGGGGCGTTAATTTACCTACTAAAATATCACATGTTTCCACCCAAGATCCCAGCATTACAATTCCATTTTTGTATAAATTTCGGAGTAAATGGACTTCTAAATGTGGTATTTCATTAGTGACCCTTTCGGAGCCTTGGTTAATCTGAATTTGATATTTAGCTCCGCTCTTGCAATTGGGTCGTTGCGATTACGGGTTGGATGTCTAATTATCCAGGCGGTAATGATAGTATCTTGTACCTGAACTGGTGGCTCACTTTTTCTAAGTAATGGGGAAGAGGACCGAAACATGCCACTGAAAGACTCTACTGAGACAAAGATGGGCTGTCAAGAACGTCAAGAACATAGAGGAGGTAGGATGGGCAGTTGGTCAGATCTAGTATGGATCGTACATGGACGGTAGTTGGAGTCGGCGGCTCTCCTAGGACAAAGTGACCGTTTAGAAACCAGAAACTACAAAACTATCCCGAACATCAAAATCCAATCCTAGGCCCAAGTGACCCCGTGACGCTAAAACCCTCAAATTATAACGAATGTTTTTCAAAAGGACGGCAATGACTTGCATTTTTAGAAAATGTTTTATATATGTTTTACAATTATAGTTTATAAAAACATGGTCTTGTGAATATTGCATGCATCCAACAATTCATGTACCCTTTTGTAAAATTCATATCACCTATTATGAGGTTCTTTTGGTGCCAAAAAAAAAACTTCGTTTTATTTGTCATTAATCGCGATCAATTATAAACTAAAATCTGGTATTTTAAAGTCTAGTCGTAGATCGGTTTTAAGAACCGGTAATAGTCTTAATAAAACTTTATTTTATACTTAAGACTTGGAGTTTTGAATGAGTTATAAAAGCATTATTTTAAACATCCTTTTAACAATCAAAAAAACTTATGACTTCATGACTTTGTAGAAAAAACTCATTTTATTTTATAAATTCAATTTTATGCATCTTATGATAAAAGTCATATTTTGATAAACCAAAACTTGGGTGATGATACTTATGTTTTAAATCTCATTTAGCATGCATAAAACATAATATCAACATGTTGCGTTATGTTTAAAACACCAATATCATATATTAAGTTTCGACGCAATAAATAATCACTAGTTTTATTATTTGTTGTTATAACGTTATAAAGCGATTTTAATCTTTTTAATAAAAACTCCTTATTTATTATAAAGACATGGAGTTTATATAATGTTTAACCATCTTTTAAACTGTTTCAAATATTTTAAAGTTGGGTATTTATAATGTAACGCCCGTGTTTCTGGGCTTGCCATTTTTAGCAATGTAATAGTCTAGGTTAACCTTTGTAACCCAATTTGAAATAATAAAAATGTATTATTTGTGAATTATGTGAATTATGTGTGTATTTTCTTAATTATTATAATTTAATGAATTAAGAATAAAAGGAGAGTCAAAATTTAAGTGTAAAATAAACTCGATATCTTTGCATAAAGTTGTAGCGGCCGAAACGAGGTTTCAGAATATATATATAGAACGCCCAAATCTGACTTCGTATGAGGAAGTTATGATTTTCTGAAGTTTCGACTTGACAGTATGCAACCCGAATACTCGATTTGAGATCGAGCGGTTTTTAGCCGAAACAATCTAAATGAGAATCGACGATCTCGTTGTTAGTAGCGAAAAGATGAAAAGTTAGGCGAGAACGGACGTCAGACGAAGAAGTTGTGAATTTATAACGAAGTTTTTCTGTCCCGGCCTTCTAAAAATAAATAATAAAAATTAAAGTCAAAATTAGCCGACGGAGTCTAAATGAAAGTTGTAGAGTATGGTCTGACCTACGCGTGGATATAAAGAACGTCGAAAACGGAGCTCGTATGCGAAAGTTACGCAATTTAGAAGTTTGACGAGTCAAATTACGCCGAGCGTAATTTGAGTACGCCCAGCGTACTCAGATGGATGCAACTTGTCTGACCAATACTCGAGTGCCACCAATTGACGCATGCAGTGACGTCAAAGTACGCCCAGCGTAACCAAGTTACGCCCAGCGTAATCCCAGACCCAGCAGCCTATAAATAGAAACCGAGATCAGCCATTTTCTCTTGTTCAAACTCTTTCTTCTCTCTAGTTTTTGCCACGATTTGCATGCCAATCATATCCCGAATCCCCGGTATCATTCCCGAGCCCCGAAGCAAGATCCAAAGCCCTGAGGATCCCGAGTAGTGAGATTTCTGAGCCGAAGCCCTGCCCGCGAGGAGCCCGGTTTTTGTGAAAATCTTCCAGATCTACAGAGAAACACTACTTTTGCAAGCCGTAGTGTTGCCCGATCATCTTCTGATCAAGTGAGTGTGTAGTCATTTTCTTCTAACACATTATTATGAAGTATTTTATACGAAATACGTGTTACATGTATACTTTGTTGATTATATGTGTGAAGGTATATTCACTTTCTTCTATCTCATAGATCTGATTTATTCTCTATGAAATACGTGTTATGTGTGTGTTCCTAATCTATTATGTGGAAAAATGTATTGATCGAGCATGCTATACAGGTTTTAAACTTTGTATAAAATGTATATTTTTATCTACTAATATGTTGGGTAGAACATGGGTAGATAGTTGGTGTGTAATAAACAGATGAGAGGCCTCGATGTTGTTGGTGTTATTCTAGTCATTCAGCAGAGTATGGATGACGACCACAGACTATTCTAGACAGTTCTGTGGAACACTAGCAGGCTCATAACCTGTAGGTGTTGTGAACGACGTGTTCACCGGTGTACTCTATCCCCCTCATGGTTGCCTTTAGGATATTTATTGCTAAGGAAGCCCCTTTGCAGTAATGTCCGTCCCGATGAAAATCCTAGATTAGGTCCCTTATAATAGATGTTGTTTTAGGGACGTAAAGTGAGGATAACGGGAATGGGTAATCGGGTTATTGTTGATTGTTGAGTTAAATATAATTATTTATTGTGGGTTGAAAACCCTATATGCTCACCAGGCTCCCAAACCTGACTCACTCAGTTTATTTCTATTACAGAAAGTGGCGCAAGGGCATAAGATGGATGAATCATCAAGTTGTTTTGTTTACAAGTCTGTATATGTATATATTTGTTGAATGACTTGTAATGTTATCGTTTATGCTTTATGGTCTGTATCGGAACATGACATCACGATTTTGATTATGAAATGAAATTATATTTCTTTATGAAATGTTTTGATAAAAGATCTATTTTATCATGTTTTGTTTTTGGGAACAGATTCCGCATCTCTTTTAAAATCAAAAGGATTTACTCTGAAAATGTTTAAAAAGCATAAATGAAAACGGTCTTTTCTGGCCGAGATTTTGGGGATGTCGCATATAAGTTTTACAATAAGACTATTTTCAACAAAAAAATTGAGTTTTAACCGGTTAACCGGTAAATTGAGCGTTACTGAATACGCTGCTAGTTTCACAGAAAAGATGAAGTTTATCCCGTATTTGGTATCAGCAGAACTCTCTAAGGTCAACAAGTTTTCCCACGGACTACCAGCGGACTATGGTCCAATGGTTAAGCAAGCAACCACATTGAAAGCCGCCATCTGGGCTGCTAGAAATGTTGAGACCCAGATCAGGGAAAAAGGTCTGGAAAGGTCAGAGGTTGGTGAAAAGAGGAAGTTCGAGGGATCTTCAGGGTCCAGCAAGAAAAGTAAATTCTCAAAATCTGGTTCGAGAGGAAGTGGAGGAAAGGTAGAGGCGAAATGGTGCGACAAGTGTAAGAAGAAACATCATGGGAAGTGCGGCGAGGAAGCCACATGCTTCAAATGTGGAAAGCCAAGGCATTATGCCAACGACTGCACCCTCACCAAGAATGTTTGTTATGGTTGTGGTGAGGAAGGGCATATCTCAAGAGATTGTCCGAAGAAGAAGGAGGCAGCAAAACCCAACATTCTGCCAAAGCCGAAGGCGAGAGCATTCCAGATGACACTGGAAGCTGCCAAAGATGAAGCCGATGTCGATTCAGGTACCTTTCTCGTAAATGAATTGCCTGTCCAAATTTTATTTGATTCTGGAGCCAACTACTCTTTTACTTCGCATGAATTTGGTAGAAAACTAGCTTTGCCTGTCGATAGACTAGATAATGCTTTATTAGTCGATGTTGCTAGTGGCAAGTTTGTACCTGTTAGCCATCGTATGAAAAACATCTTAATTGACTTGAATGGGAATAAGTTCCACGAGGAATTATTGCCTATAGAACTTAACGGTTTCGACATCGTTTTGGGAATGGATTGGCTTAGCGCCAATGATGCCGAAATTTTATGCAAGAAGAAAATAGTAAAAGTGAACCCGCCTGGGAAGGAATCGTTTATGGTGTATGGAGACAAACGTAGAATAAATTCTGGAATCATTTCTCTAATGAAAGCCAGAAAATGTTTGACCAAGGGGTGTACATCATACTTAGCATTCGTGATCGATGCTAAGAAGGAAAAGAAGGTGATGCAGAATATTCCCATTGTGTGTGATTATCTGGAAGTATTTCCCGAAGATCTTCCTAGATTACCGCCTGATCGACAAGTGGAATTCCGTATTGACTTGTTACCAGGGACGACGCCAATAGCAAAAGCACCTTACCGACTAGCACCGACGGAGATGAAGGAGCTGATGATGCAACTTCAGGAGTTATTGGACAAAGGTTTCATTAGACCTAGTTCATCTCCCTGGGGAGCTCCGGTGTTATTCGTTAAGAAGAAAGATGGAAGTATGAGTCCCTGGTAACATAATTGGCAAGACTTGACCCGACCCGGCATGGTCCATTTGGGTTGCATGGCATCATGCACTTGGATAGACTAAATGAGAGGAATAAGACACTTATGGTTATTAATATATTATAAGTTCTAGTATATTAATAATAAGAATAATAAGATTATTTAATTAGTAGTGATCAAGAATTAATCTAGGATTAATTAAGTGATCAAAAGAAGACTAATTAAATATATGGGTTGATTGTGCAAATCATCCATACTTATATAGTGGGCTAATGCTCCATGGATTATCTAGTTGGGCTAAAACCCATATGATGCTCCATGGATGCTCCATGGTGTATTTGTACCCATGGATCATGGAAATGAAAGGCCGTGTCAATTAGGGTTTACATGGTGTAACCCTAACTATATAAGCATCTTATTCTTGACCAAAATCGGCCACTAGAGAGGGTGAGAAAGGGCTAGCCGATTTTCATGAAGTGTAGAATTCTCTCAAGTTAATCCATGTGTATTTGGTGTTGTGTGAACCATTTGAGGTGTCACACTTGGGGCACTTGGCACTCAAGCTTCATGAAGACTTCCTACACCAAAGAGGTATGTATTCTATCTTGCTATAGTTATTGTTTTGTATGCTAGATTAGGATAATACCTTGGAAGTTCTTATTTGCATGTATAATAGAGAAAACATAGATCCAAGGTATTTAGGGTTGCATGTACACTTAGGAGTGTTAGAATGCTCAAAACCCAACAGTGGTATCAGAGCCTAGGCTTGCTTTCTCTTATACTTGATGCAAATTGCTGAAAAATGCTGAAAAACTCGATTTTCTGGCTTTCTGGGCACTGGACTCGCCGAGTCCACTGATGAACTCGCCGAGTCCATGAGTAAAATCATCCTACTCGCCGAGTAGGTTCATGCACTCGACGAGTAGGAGCCCCAGACAGCATATATTCGACGTTTTTGGCTAGAAATGGACTAGGAACATTACCCTAAGATGTTTTTGAACTTATAAACTTGTTTTTTGATGTGGTAATGTTCATGCTAATCCATTTTCAAAGATAATTGTCAATAGATTCATGTTTTGTATTAGTTTAAGGTTTAGACTAATTACATGATAAAGTTTGATTTGAATTATCTTGTTCTTATGAGTTGCTTAGATTAATAGAAAAGTTAATTGAAATAGTTGTTTTCAATCCATTTTAATCTAAGAGTTGAGTATAAAATGTGTTTGTGTAACTTGTCCTCAAGTTACATGAAGAGTCACATTAAAGACTCATAAAACTCATAATAGTTGGCAATGGTTACAAAATGAAGAGTCTTGTGTCATTGAATAATTTTTTATGACTCCATAACTTGTCCTCAAGTTATGGAAGTTCAAGAGTCACTTCATTAAAGAAAAATATGTAACCATAATTAAATCCATAAGTTATAAAATAAAGAAAAAGTTAGTTCTTTTATTAGTTTAAAGTCTTCCATAACTTGTCCTCAAGTTATGGAACTTGAAGAGTTTTTGGATTAAAACTACTTTAAACACATAAGTTATGGAATTAATTAGTTTTTGATAGTTTCAAAACTTGCCCTCAAGTTTTGGAATTTGAAAAGTTTTCCTTATGAATACTTTAATTCCAAGTTAGCCCTTAGAATTTTAAAAGTTAAAATTCAACCCTTATACTTTATAATATTATAAGTTAATAATATATATATATATATATATATATATATATATATATATATATATATATATATGTATAAGAGTAAAGTCAGTCTTACCGCTAGTACGCCTTATTCACGAAGCCGGTCTATAAGGTGGGTATAAGTTTGTTGCCTATAAAATGGCAACTTAATGGGTGTCCACTCTCACCCACCGCTTGCTTGACCGGTGGAGGGTCGTTAGCCGAACGGGTTTGACAGGACTATAATTCTCCCTTCATTAAAAGTATTAATGATTAATACTAAGTAACTAAACTCTTAATAATACCCAATCTTAGTTACTTAGGAAAAATGTGAATAAGGTGCTAACCCATGAAATTACACTTTACACTTTGTCTAAGTCGTTAGTGGAGCGTGTGTGGTTAACCGGCACACTAACTTGGACTTAACAAGGTAGGTAAAGGGTGACTTAATATTTATCATAGTATCGATGGAGCGTGTGTGGTTAACCGGCACATCGATTGAGGGGTAATTTATTAAAGGTACCAAATGATTTGCATGGTTACTTCACACATTGTTTTGTGATCCTCGGCATCCCAGTCACAAAACCTGAAGGGCACACTCGAGATTGAAACATGCCTTTGAAAAGTTCAATGAATCTCAAAGATCTAGGAGTTTCAAAACCAATTAAAACCTAATAATACATTTCGTTTATCTTGGTGGAAATTGGTGAATCGTCATTCACCTACCTTCAAATATTTTATAGCTTGGATCACGACATACCTCTTCTAAGTTATAAAATAGTTTGTTGGGTCCTAGCCTTAATATTTCATATTGGGTGTCATATTAAGGACTTTAAATCAACTATCTTGAATATCTCCCAAAAGATGTCTGGTTTAGACACCTGTGATCTTCCCAAATCTCTTGAAACAAGGTTTCCTAATGAAGATGATGTCCCATGGATATCATACTTCTTTCTCCTCCTCCAATTATTCTCCCTAACCCACAAGTTCTTGAAAAGTTTAAGGTCACTCAAGCCCTATTGGCAAGGCAAGGTCAAGGTGTGGTCACATCTTGGAGATGTAGTCACATATTGACAAGCCGGGAGAGTTGGGTGTCAAAGTCTTGAGAAAGTTGGTGGTTCAATCACTTTCTAAGTCACATAGTGAGTTCTTTTGGAACTCCTATGAAACAGACTATGACAAGACCCTTAATGATCTTATCTATTTGTTAAGATCAACTTCCTAAAACTTTATGGACATTGACAATGATGACATTGGATATCCAGTAAAGCATTCTCTTCCCAATGGAAAGGGATCGGCCATAGTCAACTCGGTTGACCAAATGGTAAAGGGAAAAGCTAAGTCTGTGATAGTCTCATGTACCATTATCAAAGGGTCCATATGTTTATATCGCCAAAGGAAGGGGCATTGGTTGCGAAGCTGCCAAAATTTACCTAAGGATGTTAAAGTCAATAAGTTTGACTCTACTTCAGGTAAAGTCCACTATCTAACTATGTTGAGTTTCTATTCTGAGATTCTTGATACATGATGTGACTGGGTCACATGGTGATGTTTTAAGAATCAAAGAAAAGTGAAGAAACTTAAAGAAAGAATATGCTGAATCTGATGGCGTAGATGGATTTCTATCGCATAGTTTGAAGATCGGATTCTTGAGCTACTTCTTAGGAGTTATGAGATATTGCTTAGGAATAGGTAACAACAAGTTTTCATATGGATTGTAAGGATAAGTTTTCCGCAAATTTTAAAATAAAAGAAAATTTTTTATTTTATTTATTTTAAAATATCCTTACAATGGCATTTGAGGAAAAATTGTTGCTTATGTGATTCCATTAAGAGCAAGAGTGGAAATATGAAGTTGATTCTTTCATTTGTGGTAATGTCTATATTTACCAAATAAGGAAAGATTCTCATCACCCAAGTTTCATTTGGACCGGAACTTGGAATCATGCAAGTTGTATAGCATGATGAATGAGAACTTTCAAGTATTAGAAAATTAAGACTGATTACTTGTTCACATGGATGTGTGAGTCAAGTGAAGGACTAAGGGATCGAGTACAAATTCATGTGCACTGATTAAGTCCACCACAAAAGATTGATTAAACAATTCGTCATAGATTACAAAAGATCAGTAAATATGATTATACTTACAAGCTTAAGTGTAACTCTGAGACATTGGAAAATGGTTTCAATGTATGACAGAGCGAATAAGAAGAATCAAATTAGGCAGAAGGATAAAAGTTTCTCAAATCTGAAAAGATGGGAGAGTACTTTAGTATCAGTTTTTGTGATCATCTTAATGATTAAGAAACCATAGCACAATTAGTTCTCTGAGGAAGTCTTAGTGCATTCTTATGACTAAGAAGAGGAACTTGAATTGTTGAAATGGTTAAATCAAGAAGATGAGTCATACTTCGTTCCAATACAAGTCTTAGAGTCATACTCCAAGATTGTAATTTGAGTGACATGTCTTAAAGAAGGTTTAAAACACTTGTCAAATGTAAGAGTAAAAGTTTCCTACTCTTGTACATTTGAAATTGGTAAGTTGTGATGTTTTGGATAAAACAAAGACCAACTTAGGCCAAATGTGTAAAGTGTTTGTCTTGATTAGAATCCACACTGTCTCTTGGATGTTTGACAAGGGAGTCTTATATGTCAAGAGGACAGTGGGAGTCTTAAAGGTCTTGAAAGTCTCAAGAACTAATCAAGAATAAAACCTAAAGTTCTTCTCTAGCACACAATTTGAGGTTTATAATCTATTGTGTTGACATATTCTGTGCCCATTCCAGTTAAAGTTGGCTTTGCATATGAGTTCTTAGAGTTCTCAATTGGTTGCACAACAACTTGGAAGCAATGGTAGGCCCTTGAGCTGCCAGGTGGCAAGAAATTAAGATTGAGTTCAATCCATATGAGTTTGGATTTGTCATTATCCTTGTCTTGTGACTATGGTTATGACAATTCACATGGATAAGAACACATACACCATTAAAAATCTAAGTGTAATAAGGTTTCTCTCCGATTCATGAAAATGATGGTGAGGAAACACTTTCACTAAGATGATTTTAGCTAGATAGCAATTGTGATATTTGCATTCTCAAAGTCGTTAGTGGAGCGTGTGTGGTTTACCGGCACACTAACCTGGACTTGTGAGAAGTGGCAAAAAGGTCTAACCATTATGATTACGGCATACCTCTTCATAATTGTTTAGATACACAAGTGTGCTATCTAAGGGAAGGTGTATGATTTTGATAAAGTTTTATCAAAACAATCTTGTATCAGAAATCTGAACTTTGGTAAGAAAGTCAATAAAGTATTGATTTCTAGAAGTCGAGCTTTCTAAGTACATGTCAAAGCTAGTGGGAGCATAAGTGTTATGCTAATAATCATCATGTTAGTGGGAGCATGATCATTATGATAAGTATTGCAAGCTAGCAATGTTAATTATAGAAAAACAAAAGGTTTCAATTGGGAAAAGGTTGTTTTGCTATAATTAAGGGAGAGGAAATTATACTTCATCTCAAATCTATAAGCTTAGATCGTGAGGTTTTAATCATTTAGTCAAGGATATATATGAATTTCATGTTGGAATGGCTCAACATAAGGAAATTCTGTATACGGGTCCATTATTTGCGTTCTAAAATTCGATTATGATTACGGCATAAAAGGTTTAGAACTGGATATGACTAAAAGGATTAAACAATTGTCGAGGAAAATCTAAGGTTTACCAAAGATTGGTTACTCAAGGACAATTGGAAGTATAGTGATAATTCTGGAAGGACCATATTGACATAATCTATAAGGAGGCAACTCTTGTTCAGAAGTGATAGTCAAAATGGAATCTGGAAATGTTTCAAAGTTAGAATTTTCAATCTGTGTAAGATTAAGGAAACTTAATGCAAGAAGGATATTTCCAAGGAGTTGATCTCCTTTGGAATACTCTGTAATGATTGTTGCCAAGTCTTTGTGAGTTTGTGCATAATCGTTACAAGAGTATCAATGCATATAAGTTTAGAATCTAACAGATTTCAGTAAATGGCATGAATTTGGAATTCTTGCATTTGCAGTAAGGATTTGGGAGTGTGAAAAGAGAATCATTGAAGTTATGTTCAATTGATCTAGTTCACAAAGTAAAGATCATAGACAAACATAGTATGCATACTTGGTGTGTGGCATGACTAGTGTTTAAGAAAACATAGTGTACATGCTTGGAGCATGGGACAACTATTGTTTTAAATTCAAGAATAAAGTTGATAGCTGAAACAGTATACAATGAATAATGTGTAATCATATGGTGATAAATAAAAGGTGTTTTATTTATATTCATAAGTTCTGAGACCATATTGGATTCGATTATTATTGTGTTTCATTTTGCATGTTTTGACTTCCCGAATAAACTGGGTTATTCTTTCGGAATGACTAAGTTATTCAAACCATCCACAGTCGGTCATATGTTGGAAGTAGATATGAATTAAGACTGTCATGGGTTGGCTTGTAGAGGTCTAAGGTGTTGGACAAAGGGCTACAACACTCATGAGTGCTCATAAGTTCTGAGTATTGGATTCAACCCGCGCTCATTGGAATCACTTCATGGATTTTATCACGAGTGATCATGAGACGATAATATCTTATATTCTACAAACCTAGAGATATGAGTTGTTACTATGAGTTGATAGTACATTGATAGCACGAAAACGCATTTGGTAACTCGGTGCTATAAAACGTGCCTTTGTGTATGATTCAACAAGTAGTAGAACAAGCCATATGAGTCGAAGTTTATCCGTTCCTTTTACCTTCGGGATAAAATCGATATCTGTGGGCCCCTCGATGATTTGATGATGACAAATGGAAGTGCTCGGCCGGGCCAGGACTGATTTGATTTGTTCAATTAGTCAGTCGTCATAAATCGAAAATCGGGAAACAACAAATGGACAGAGAGAATGATTATAATCCATGTCTCAGTCCATATGATATCTAGAATGGAGGAATATATGATCCCTTATCTAATGGACAAGTCATTGACAAAGGTCAGAGTTCATCTACAAGGTCAGAGTTCGACAGAAGCTTTTGAGAGCTACGATTGCCAATTGGTTCCTGAAGTCATACGCAATAATAGTTTTAAACTTATCCAAGTGGGAGACTGTTGGATTAATGTCTAAGTCCATAACTATAATTGGCAAGACTTGACCCGACCCGGCATGGTCCATTTGGGTTGCATGGCATCATGCACTTGGATAGACTAAATGAGAGGAATAAGACACTTATGGTTATTAATATATTATAAGTTCTAGTATATTAATAATAAGAATAATAAGATTATTTAATTAGTAGTGATCAAGAATTAATCTAGGATTAATTAAGTGATCAAAAGAAGACTAATTAAATATATGGGTTGATTGTGCAAATCATCCATACTTATATAGTGGGCTAATGCTCCATGGATTATCTAGTTGGGCTAAAACCCATATGATGCTCCATGGATGCTCCATGGTGTATTTGTACCCATGGATCATGGAAATGAAAGGCCATGTCAATTAGGGTTTACATGGTGTAACCCTAACTATATAAGCATCTTATTCTTGACCAAAATCGGCCACTAGAGAGGGTGAGAAAGGGCTAGCCGATTTTCATGAAGTGTAGAATTCTCTCAAGTTAATCCATGTGTATTTGGTGTTGTGTGAACCATTTGAGGTGTCACACTTGGGGCACTTGGCACTCAAGCTTCATGAAGACTTCCTACACCAAAGAGGTATGTATTCTATCTTGCTATAGTTATTGTTTTGTATGCTAGATTAGGATAATACCTTGGAAGTTCTTATTTGCATGTATAATAGAGAAAACATAGATCCAAGGTATTTAGGGTTGCATGTACACTTAGGAGTGTTAGAATGCTCAAAACCCAACACCTTAGACCCTGTTGATATAGTGAGGATAACTCACCTCGAAACTGCCGGTTGAAAGGATAAGATCCCGCTGCTCCAAACTCCGACACGAACTCCTCCACTGAACACCAAAACACTCAACTCAATAAATACCCTTAATTATCAAAATACCCCTGGAAGACAACTGGTCAACCTTTGGACAAGGTCAAAGTCAACCCCTGACTGACTCTACTCGCCGAGTCCCCAAGCTCAGAACTTCCCTCAATCCGCGACCTAACTCTGAGTCCACTCGTCCACAACTCACCGAGTCATCCCTTGACTCGCCGATTCTCAACTCAACCAGAAAATATTGGGACTCTTCGACAAGACTCGCCGAGTCCAAGAACAGAATCGCCGAGTCTAAGGCTATCTTCAACCTACTCACCGAGTTGTTCATACAACTCGCCGAGTTCCAGGCCATCTTCATCCAACTCGCCGAGTTGTTCTTCCAACTCGTCGAGTTCCAGCTCGTCTTCAAGCAACTCGTCGAGTCCACCCATGTGACTCGCCGAGTACCACCGGTCTGAATCCATACAGAAGCACTCCAGGCCATGCAATTGATCCAAAACATAGATCTAGCCTTCTACAACCCATCCATCACGTAAAGTGGCAAAATTTACGTGAATCCAAAGAGATCTAGGCCTTTAACACTTTAGGGCTAGGGTTTGGGACATGATAGCTTCTCTACACACTTAAACACAGGGACTTTCAGGCATTCCAACCCTTCTCCATTCTAGATCTGAGGTAGCAACCTCAGATCTAACCTCTAAACTCCAAAACACCAAAAGATAAACTCCCCACAAACCCCATAATGATGAATCCATAAGAACAACAGCCCAAGGATGAGATATTACCTCAAAAGAACGCCCCAACTGCAATGGAACTCGAATCCACGCAAAGCCCCTTGCTCCAAGCCTCCTACCCTTCAAGATTTCATCAACAATTGCTTCTCCAAGCTCCCAAATGCAACTTGATCCACTCACATACGAAGGTTAGGGTTTGTGGACTTGAGGATGAGTAAAGAGGCTGGGGGAATGGATGTTATGTTCTTTATATAGGGCTCAACCCCAAGAATTAGGGTTTTCTCCACTCAGCGCCTACTCGCCGAGTCCATCTTATTGACTCGCCGAGTCGGCTACTTAACACGCGACCAAGTCGCGACTCTACTCACCGAGTTCACCCATGGACTCACCGAGTCGCTCTTTCCCAATTTACTCTTTTAGCCCTTCAACTCTACTCTTGATATTTCGGGATGTTATAGAGTTGTTTATGCTTGGAATGATAAGCACAGAGAAGTTTTCGAGTTGCTAAAGAAGAGGCTATGTGAGGCACCGATTCTATCTCTACCCGATGGAGTTGAAGACTTCGTTGTTTATAGCAATGCGTCTGGGGTTGGATTGGGTTGTGTTTTGACCCAAAGAGATAAGGTGATCGCATATGCGTCTCGACATCTGAAAGAGCATGAAAAGAACTACCCGACTCATGATTTGGAGTTGGCAGCGGTAGTTTTCGCTTTGAAAATATGGAGGCATTACCTCTACGGCACGAAGTGCAAACTTTTCACTGATCATAAGAGTCTCCAATATCTCTTTAGTCAGAAGGAATTGAATATGAGACAACGACGCTGGCTAGAGTTACTTAAGGACTACGACTGTGAGATACTTTACCACCCCGGTAAAGAAAATGTTGTTGTTGATGCTCTCAGTCATAAAGTCAATCTTGAAAGGAAAAGGCCAAGAGTGTTGAGAATTGAAGTTGTCTCGACCATTGTGGAAAGTATAAAGAAAGCTCAAGAGGAAGCTTCTGAGAAGAATAACCGAAAGGAAGAACGTTTGGGCAAAACGTTGGTGTTCGATACAAACGATCATGGACTGAAGGTATTCCAAGATCGTATTTGGGTACCTAAGTCAGGAGGAATAAGAGATCTTCTGATGGAAGAAGCTCACAAAACCATGTACTCCATTCATCCTGGTAGCACAAAAATGTATAGGGACCTAAAACCCTATTACTGGTGGCCGACGATGAAGCTTGATGTTGCGGAGTATGTGGCGGAGTGTGCGACTTGTGCGAGAGTCAAGACACAACATCAGAAACCGTACGAGAGTTTAGAACCTTTACATGTACCTATAGGTAGTGGTAAGACATTGCTATGGATTTTGTCACTAAACTACCCAGAACAAAAAGTGGTCACGACATGATTTGGGTGGTCGTTGATTGATTCACTAAAAGTGTGCATTTCATAGCAGCTAATGAGAAATGGTCTATGGAAAAGCTTGAAAATTCTTACGTGAAGGAAATTGTGAGGCTTCACGGTGTTCCGTTAACGATTGTGTCAGATCGTGACAGTCGTTTCACCTCACGATTTTGGAAAAGTCTACAAGAGGAATTGGGTACCAAGTTGTGTTTAAGTACAGCTTACCATCCGCAGACTGATGGTCAGAGCGAACGGACAATACAAACACTTGAAGATATGTTGAGAGCATGTACCCTGGAATTCCAAGGTAATTGGGATGAACATTTACCATTGGTTGAATCTTCCTGTAATAATAGTTTCCACTCGAGCATTAAGATGGCACCTTATCAGGCTTTGTACGAGCAGAAGTGTCATACGCCGTCTTGTTGGCTTGAGGCTGGGGAAAAGCAGTTTATGGGACCAGAGATAGTCCATCAAACTGTTGAAAAGTTGAAAATAATTAGGAAGAGAATGTTAGCAGCTCAGGATCGTCAAAAGAGCTATGCTGATAAAAAGCAAAGACCGATGACTTTTGAAGTTGGAGATTTGGTTTTGCTTAAAGTCTCGCCGTGGAAGGGACTTATAAGATTTGGTAAAAGGGGAAAGTTAAGTTCAAGGTTTATTGGACCGTTTAAAGTTCTTCAGAGTATTGGGAACCAAGTTTACAAGCTCGAACTACCCGAAGAATTGAATGGAATTCATAACACTTTTTATGTGTGTTACTTGAGGAAGTTTACGGGAGAAGTTCCCGACATGATTCGACTTTTGGAGTTGAGAATTGATGAGAACAAAAGGTTGATTGAAGAACCAGAGGCAATCGTTGACCGAAAGACTAAAAAGTTGCGATGAAAGATGGTTGAGTTAGTGCTTGTCCGATGGAAACACACGAATGGACCGAATCTCACCTGGGAGACGGAGAGTGACATGATGAGTCGCTACCCGCGGTTGTTTGTTGATGTGTGATTCCGGGGACGGAATCATTATAAGGTGGGGAGAATTGTAACGCCTGTGTTTCTGGGCTTGCCATTTTTAGCAATGTAATAGTCTAGGTTAACCTTTGTAACCCAATTTGAAATAATAAAAATGTATTATTTGTGAATTATGTGAATTATGTGTGTATTTTCTTAATTATTATAATTTAATGAATTAAAAATAAAATGAGCGTCAAAAATTAAGTGTAAAATAAACTCAATATATTTGCATAAAGTTGTGGTGGCCGAAACGAGGTTTCCGAATATATATAGAACTCCCAAATCTGACTTTGTATGAGGAAGTTATGATTTTCTGAAGTTTCGACTTGACAGTATGCAGCCCGAATACTCGATTTGAGATCGAGTGGTTTTTAGCCGAAACAATCTAAACAAGAATCGAAGATCTCGTTGTTAGTAGCGAAACGATGAACAGTTAGGCGAGAACGGACATCGGGCGAAGAAGTTGTGAATTTATAATGAAGTTTTTCTGTCCCGGCCTTCTAAAAAAAAATAATAAAAATAAAATTCAAAATTAGCCGACGGAGTCTAAATGAAAGTTGTAGAGTATGGTCTGACCTACGCGTGGATATAAAGAACGTCGAAAACGGAGCTCGTATGCGAAAGTTAGGCAATTTAGAAGTTTGACGAGTCAAATTACGTCGAGCGTAATTTGAGTACGCCCAGCGTACTCAGAGGGATGCAACTTGTCTGACCAATACTCAAGTGCCACCAATTGACGCACGCAGTGACGTCAAAGTACGCCCAACGTAACCAAGTTACGCCCAGCGTAATCCCAGACCCAGCAGCCTATAAATAGAAACCGAGATCAGCCATTTTCTCTTGTTCAAACTCTTTCTTCTCTCTAGTTTTTGCCTCGTTTTTCATGCCAATCATATCCCGAAGCCCCGGTATCATTCCCGAGCCCCAAAGCAAGATCCAAAGCCCCGAGGATCCCGAGAAGTGAGATTTCCGAGCCGAAGCCCTGCCCGCGAGGAGCCCGGTTTTTGTGAAAATCTTCCAGATCTACGGAGAAACACTACTTTTGCAAGCCGTAGTGCTGCCCGATCATCTTCTGATCAAGTGAGTGTGTAGTCATTTTCTTCTAACACATTATTATGAAGTATTTTATACGAAATACGTGTTACATGTATACTTTGTTGATTATATGTGTGAAGATATATTCACTTTCTTCTATCTCATAGATCTGATTTATTCTCTATGAAATACGTGTTATGTGTGTGTGTCTCATCTATTATGTGGAAAAATGTATTGATCGAGCATGCTATACAGGTTTTAAACTTTGTATAAAATGTATATTTTTATCTACTAATATGTTGGGTAGAACATGGGTAGATAGTTGGTGTGTAATAAACAGATGAGAGGCCCCGATGTTGTTGGTGTTATTCTAGTCATTCAGCAGAGTATGGATGACGACCACAGACTATTCTAGATAGTTCTGTGGAACACTAGCAGACTCATAACCTGTAGGTGTTGTGAACGACGTGTTCACCGGGGTACTCTATCCCCCTCATGGTTGCCTTTAGGATATTTATTGCTAAGGAAGCCCCTTTGCAGTAATGTCCGTCCCTATGAAAATCCTAGATTAGGTCCCTTATAATAGATGTTGTTTTATGGACGTAAAGTGAGGATAACGGGAATGGGTAATCGGGTTATTGTTGATTGTTGAATTAAATATAATTATTTATTGTGGGTTGAAAACCCTATATGCTCACCAGGCTCCCAAACCTGACCCACTCAGTTTATTTCTATTATAGGAAGTGGCGCAAGGGCATAAGATGGATGAATCATCAAGTTGTTTTGTTTACAAGTCTGTATATGCATATATTTTTTCAATGACTTGTAATGTTATCGTTTATGCTTTATGGTCTGTATCGGAACATGACATCACGATTTTGATTATGAAATGAAATTATATTTCTTTATGAAATGTTTTGATAAAAGATCTATTTTATCATGTTTTGTTTTCAGGAACAGATTCTGCATCTCTTTTAAAATCAAAAGGATTTACTCTGAAAATGTTTAAAAAGCATAAATGAAAACGGTCTTTTCTGACCGAGATTTTGGGGATGTCACATATAAGTTTTACAATAAGACTATTTTCAACAAAAAAAAATTGAGTTTTAACCGGTAAATACGTTTTTATAAATATCCATTTATAAACATCTTACGTTATCTTTTAAATATTTTTTACTCAAACTCCAAGTGATATTATCTTATGTTAAAATGTTGTTTGGCATGTAAAACTCATTTTCATACACAAAACATAACATACAATTAACACAAAATAAACATCACAAGCATGCATTATAATGTGTATAAACCAAGTCATGTCTAGTAATAATTTTTGTGAGCCATCATAAGAATTATTAAGTCTTTCCTAAAGGACTTAAGGGACACTTCAAAAGGTCTTCAAGTTTCCACTTGCCAAGTCAACTCTTGCTTGAATAAGAACCTTAAATCTTCATGTTATGAAAGTTGCAACACTTAAACCATTAAGACTATAATTAATCCCAAAACCAAAAGTAGAAGCTTATGGTTTGGATTATGGTCTTAAATGGTTAAGTCGTCTTCAAGGAGGTCATTTCTTCATCTTGTTACATTTAAAATTAAATACAACTAGTCTAACTGATTTATTAAATGTAAGTCTCCAAAATTGCTTGTGTATCAATCAGATCCAATTGATGGTGCGGAATCCCAATCAATTGGATGATGTCAGATCAATATAGAAGAGAAGGAGACGAAGAACAACTTGAATCTAATGTATTGATGATATGATTGATGCTCCTTACAATAGATTCTCTCTCACACACACTTCTTCTCTCTAATTTTCTCTCTCTTCTCTAGCCTCTTCCTCCACTCTAACCGTACACTCCCACATGCACTCATCTATTTATATGGACCTCCAGTCATACACATGTGTACAGCCGCACACCTTGTGTACGGCCGTACACAGGGTGTGCGGCCGTACACACATGTACGGCCGTACACACAAACCGCAAACACATACAACATTACATAAAAATATATTTTCCTAGAAAAGCAAAGTATAAACCATATTTTTGACCCAACAATCTCCCCCCTTGGTTTATAGCTTTCTTTTCTAATTGGCCCAACAAACTCCCCCTAAAAAGTAGCTGGCCTTGTCTTGTTAATCTTCATTGGGAGCTTGGCTTCAGCATTAATCTTCAAATTTCTTCACAGCATCAAGATGAACATATGAATCTTCAATAATTGAATTCATCTTGAGCGGTTGGGTTTTTCTTCAAAATTTGACATTGAACGCACGTTGGGTGAGGAGGCTTCTTGAAAAGATTCTTGAAAGATAGCTCTTTCAGCTTGAGAATCTTCAGGGAGAACATCAGAGAGAAATAATCTTTTGGATCTCTTCAGCAGGTACAAGATAGCAGCAGACTGATTGAGGAAGCTCAATGCAATCTGTCACATAATCTTCAAGTATAGCTTCACCATGCTTCTGGGATTGACAGTTTGAATGTCGAAAGAATAATCTTCATTTCTTGATCCTTCGAATGCGAATTCTTCGATGCTCACGGATGAAGCCTTGGCTCAAAAGATCTTCAATACAGTCTCCACAAGTCTCATCTACGCCTGAAATCACTTTTCAAGACAAAACAAAACTAAAAGAAAAATTAGCACAAAAAAATATTTTTGGATTTTTCATATTTTCTGAAAAAATAAAGCAGAAACAAAATATATTTTTTTTGGACTTTCTGATTTTTCTGAACAAGAAATAACACTATTTTGGATTTTTTTAATTTTCTGATTTTTGTTTGATTTTTGATTTATTTTTAATTTTCCTCCTAAAATTTGTGCATAAAGGAAAACTATGAACAAATTTAAAAAAAATAAAATGATATCTAACTTTAAGAATGATTTGGGATCAAAGTTTTTAGACAGCCTTTATCCGCTTGTCGGTACCTTTCATATTCACATCTTTGTCTGATCGATCGCCGGTATTGTTGTCCACTTAAACACGAAAAATTGTGACAAAAATTAGGACATACTATAAGTGACAAGACAATGTGATCATAAGTTCCTAGATATTATATTTGGTCCTAAGTTTCTAGATACTATATCTTAAGGACCATTCAGCTGACGACGACCAGGGATATTGTTGTCCACCTAAATTGAGTAGTGAGATCTATAGACAATATTTGAGTGTTCAATTTTAATTGTACTGGAACATGTTTCCCGCTTCCAGATATGCCCCGGTAATCAAGGACTGCCAGAGTACTCCTTACATCGGATGAACAGACCATCATTAGGGAAGAAGACAGATTCAGAGTATTATCACTTATAGTGCATATGCTGTGTACCAGGTCGGATTGTTAGTCACGCAAAGGAGACAACATATGGCTAACAGATAAGAGGAATTTCATATATATATATATATATATATATATATATATATATATATATATATATATATATATATATATATATGTATACTATGCAGAGAAACAGAGTTGCATATGTTACAGTCCAGGTCGGATCTCTTCCAATCACGCAGAGGAGGTAACATATGACTAACAGACAGAAAGAAAGAAAATGATTTTCTACAGACCTAATTTATCGAAATTTACCAGTTGCCCCCATCAATACCGGAATTAAGGACAGAATCCGCACATGGAGGAAAATTTAAACCACGGTTCCAGATACGGGTTCATTTAATGTGACGAGTAGATTCCCATATATATTTCCCTGCTCAACCTATCCAAGCTTCGTATTGTCAGGCTAAACGGATCTAACTAGGTCAAGATTTGTCAAGTCATTTTATTTCTTAAGTTCAACTATGCCTAGTCATGTCCATTTAGAATCTTTCGTGCCTACCAACGCATCAAACCAGAGCATAGACCCTTCAACTTTGGGTACGTTACACAGAATCAGATTGCCTGTTATCACATAATCATATCACTTCCCAAAGCATCTCCTTCAAGCACATTCTATAACCAGCATAATAATTTTTTTTTGTTTTTATGATTTTCTAATGTTTTTGGATTTTCTAATTTTTAATGTTTTTGGATTTTCTAATTTTTATGTTTTTGGATTTTCTAATTTTTATGTTTTTTTATTTTCTAATTTTCTCCCCCTAAATTTGTGCATAGGAGAGAAACGAAAGTAAATGCGCAAATTTAAACTATCCTAAAACAAAAATTTGTCTTTAAAGTGAATCAGCTTAAGAAAAACTCAGGAGTATAGAGAAGAAAACTCAAACCGTAAGTCACCGATTGAATTTGCATCCAGAAGGTCTGAGAACAGCACGCGTAATCTCAGAACAGATCCGAAAATTCTTCATGTCATTAAGCACAAACCCCGTGAGTGATCTCTCCCTTTCTTCTTTTCTCGCAAAGGACACATACTCTCAAACAAAGGTCTGAATGTTGTACAGTTGAGAGATGCCTCCTATCAAGTGCCTAGAACAGCCACTACCAACAAACCGAAGTCTGATGATATGCCTCCATAGCTGCTCCGACACAGAGCGGGATCAGTTGGTCTTTTGGAACCCAGTCCATTTTGAAACTGGGTCGACATTTGTCATCCTTTCACGATACTTTCTCCCATGACATATCCTGCTTATCACAAACAGAAGATGTATAAATATTAGAATCGTTAGAAGATTTGGGAGACTGAGCCTTCGGAACCCATTTGTAGTTGGGTTTAACCCATTTCTTTTCCGATCTGATGGGTGGCTCAGTACTTGTTTTTGATCTAGATGTCGGCCGTTGAGATGACTTTGATTTTGACTTCATAGGAGCATCTCTTGGATTTGGCTTCTTGGCCGACATTCCCTTCTTGACCTTGGGATTTGATTTCTTGGCCTTAGGAGTTGAACTCTTGCCCTTCGTTGCATTCCAGTCGTCATTGTCCGAACGTGGCCTCGAAGGGTTTCTTTTGTAGAATCTCCCACTTTGCGTGTTTTGTCATCCTTGTGCATAGTAGGGAACATATGCTCGATTAGGACAATTTCTGGCAATGTGTCCAGGTGTTCCACAGTGAAAACATGTCTTTTTCTTCACTGTGGAGTTGTTTCTTCCTGCCATTGGTGGCGTATCTGTAACGCCTGTGTTTCTGGGCTTGTCATTAATGTTGATATAATAGTCTAGGTTAACCCTTGTAACCCGTTTTGAAATAATAGGAGTGTATTATTTGAGTATTATGTGTTTTGTGCTTAATTGCTTAATCATGTGATTTGATTAATTAAGAATAAAAATAAGCGTCAAAATTTAAGTGTAAAATAAACTCGATATCTTTACATAAAGTTGTAATGGCCGAAACGAGGTTTCCGAATATATATAGAACGCCCAAATCTGACTTCGTATGAGGAAGTTATGATTTTCTGAAGTTTCGACTTAGCGGTATGCAGCCGAATACTCGATTTGAGATCGAGTGCTTTTTAGCCGAAACAATCTAAATGAGAATCGAAGATCTCGTTAGTGGTAGCGAAGCGATATAAAGTTAGGCGAGAACGGACGTCAGACGAAGACGTTATGAATTTATAACGAAGTTTTCCTGTCCCGGCCTACTAAAAATAAATTCAAAATTAGCCGACGGAGTCTAAACGAAAGTTGTAGAGCGTAGTCTCACCTATGCGTGGATATAAAGAACGTCGAAAACGGAGTTCGTATGAGGGAGATACGAATTTTTGAAGTTTATTAAATATTTAATATTTAAATTTAATTCCAAATCTTGGTATTATCCGAAGAGGAGTCACCGGACTCATCCGAAGTACACCCAGCGTACTGTTGTACGCCCAGCGTACAGCGAAGCGTGACGTCCCTCGCACTCGAGTTCTTCGGATGACGCATGCAGTGACGATTTCGGACGCGTACGCCCCGCATACGGCTGTACGCCCAGCGTACTGCGAGGCTCCAGCCTCCTATAAAAGGGCATGCGAGGCTGCCGAGTTCTTTTGCCATTTTTCTCTTCTATCTCTCGTCTTGCATCGTTTTGCATGCCATTTATACCCCGAAGCCCCGGTAATATTCCCGAGCCCCGAAGATCCCGAGAAGTGCAATTCCCGAGCCGAAGCTCTGCCCGTGAGGAGCCCGATTTTTGTGAAGATCTTCCAAATCTGCCGAAGAATACTACTTCTGCAAGTCGTAGTGCTGTCCGATCATCTTCTGATCAAGTGAGTGTGTAGTTACTTTCTTCTAACGCATAATTATGAAGTATTTTATACGAAAAACGTGTTATGTGTATACTTTTGTTGTTATGTGTGTGAATGTATATTCACTCTCTTCTATCTCATAGATCTGATTTATTTTCTATGAAATACGTGTTATGTGGGTGTGCCTCATTTGTTATGTGGAATATGTATTGAATGAAAATGCTATACAGGTTTAAAACTATGTATAAAAATATATAACTTTATCTACTAATATGTTGGGTAGAACATGGGTAGATAGTTGATGTGTGATAAACAGATGAGAAGCCTCGATGTTGTTGTTGTTGATCTAGTTATTCAGCGGAGTATGGATAACGACCACGGACTCTTTCTAGATAGTCCTGTGGAACGCTAGCAGGTTCATAACCTGTAGGTGTTGTGAACGATGTGTTCACCGGTGTACTCTATCCCCTCATGGTTGCCTTTAGGATATCTATTGTTGTGGAAACCCCTTAGCAGTAATGTCAGTCCCGATGAAAATCCTAGATTAGGTCCCTTGAGATAGATGTTGTTTTAGGGACGTAAAGTGAGGATGTGACAACCCGATATTTCAACTCTATGTAATGACCTAAAAAGTCAAGTATTGTAACCACTTTTGTGATAATGAAATTAAATTCGGAAATAAAATGTCCAAAAAGTTCTTATTTAATTACCTACTATGTTTGATGTCATTAAACCATGATCGTACGTAAAAAGAATGCCCAAATCCGACTTCGTATATTGAAGTTATGATTTTTCCAAGTTCGGCTTAGCGACAGACAGCTAAAAACTCGAATCGGAGATCGAACGACTTTTGACCGGAATGACCTAAACGAGAATCAAAGGTCTCGACAATGGTATTTCATCGGTAAAAAGTCTGGCAAAAACAGACGTCAGATAAAGAAGTTATGAATTTCTAACGGAATTTCCTTAACGCGACATTTTAAAAATAAATAATAAAAATAATTTCAAAATTTGCCGACGGAATCTAAACGAAAGTTGTAGAGCATAGTCTCACCTACGCGTGGATATAAAGAACGTCGAAAACGGAGTTCGTATGAAGAAGATATGAATTTTAGAAGTTTATTAAATAAATAAAATTTAAATTTTATTATTTAACCTTGGTATTATCCGAAGGCAAGTCATCAGATAGGGTTGAGTTACGCCCAACGTAAGCTTGTACGCCCAGCGTACTCAAGGCCTAGGCCTCGCATCATCCACATCTCGCCCTATGCGAAGCTAGCACCCGTCCCATCCGAACTCCGAGGCAGTCGAGGATCCGGTCATGCGTGACGCACGCGTACGCCCAGCGTACCGAGGCGGTTCCCACCCCCTATAAAAGGGATGCGAGGGTTCCAAAGAAAAGGGTCATTCTCTCTCATTTCTCTTGCGTTGTTGCCTCGTTTTTCGTGCCCGTGCTAACCCGAAGCCCCGATCACTTTGCTCAAGTCCCGAAGGTCGTTTGTACTCCCGAGATTCCCGAGAATCCCGAGAAAATCCGTTTTCCCGAGAAGAAATTTTGCCCGGTTTTCACCTCGCCTTTCTTCGATCTTTCAAGTGAGTTCATACCCCCTTAATTAACCCTTTTAAATATTCTATAAATGCTTTTATATGCTTTCAAGGGGGGGGGGGGGGGGGGGAGGGAATACAAGTAAAACACACGATTATTATCGTGTGTTATATAAAGTTTTATTACACACTTTTATTCAACAGAATCATATGTGATTTATAAACTTTATAGGGAACTTTCGTATATAAAATATATCACGATAACATTATATCTTTTGAAATGTAAAATGTTGTCATATATGTATAAATTAAACATTTTGCTTAGATTATATGTATACGTGTCCAACTTAGACACTATAAAAATCTATACTTTCATAACACGTGGTTCATTTTCTAGGGATTTCTAAATAGACGAGACACACTTTTAGAAAGCTATAATAGGTATAGTTTTACGAGAATATTACTAACTTTTACATACTAGAAACACAATTTTCAAGAAGTCACTTTCATATACAAGAACAAACAAACATTTTAACACGTAAATCTGTTTTTATACTAAGTTTTGTGAGACATTAACTTCATGTACGTTCAAGTACACATTTCAAGTCCTGTATTATATACCAGAATCCCTTGGAGGGGGAGCATGGTGTTTGTGTATATATCTATACGGGCTTGACAACCCGCACCCTGACTGTTAGCTACAGTCCACCATTTGGGGTGACAAACGTCATAACATTCCAACGCCTGAAGAACGTTGTGTATAGGCAATCCGAGTCAATAGTATGGTTATAAAACTCACATGGGGTATTAAAAATACATTGATTTACGAGGTTTTTCAAACATATTGGATATTTTACACGTACATACATTTTCTAGAAACAAACATTAGTCTTGATAGAAGGCTACATTTATGCTAGTAGAAAATATGGGATTTTCTAGGAACAAACAAACAAAAACAAAACATTTCATTTCATACAAACATTGTCATTTAAATACTTATGAAACTCACCAGCTTAAATGTTGATCTACTCTTTCAAAACTACTTGTATGTTCCAGGGATTCAGTAATTACAGGTATCAAACAGCTTTTGAAGAAGGGACGCTGCGTCGTCAGTTTAACTTCATATTTTGGCATCATATTGTAATTGGTTTTGAACATGTACTTTTTAAACAATGTAAACCTTCAATTATATATATGATGGTTGTATTGCTTTCTTTACAATGTATTCATTTGTTATGCTACCACATGAAGTCATCCGCCCCCGAACGTTTCCGCCGTTCTGGTTTGGGGGTGTGACAGATTGGTATCAGAGCAATTTTTATAGTGAACCAAGTATATCGAACCACATAAGATATACAAGATATAAATGCTTAAGGGACTAATACTCTCTGATAAAACATTTTTTTTGTTTTACGCCTAAGCCGCGTTTCGTTTAACTTATAATGTTAGTTCATTCAAGTACAAATACATGCATACAACAAACTTATTTTCATGATTATAACTATACAAGAAGTATTTAGACAAGTTGGACACTACGATTAAGACTCGATATATGTAATCGGATTTGGGACAAATATAGCATAATCAACTATATTTATCCGAGATCGGACCAATATATATCGAGGATTGCTCGTAGTAAACAACAAGTCAAAACTTACCAAAACGTCACGGGAATCAAACACATGAATTTAAATACTATAGGAGTATTTATTACTTAGAATAGCTTAACATACCTGTTTAGTCTTACATGTTCCAAACATTATTCGATTCTTATAACCCTATTCTCGTACAGTCAAATGGCTGGATTTCACCACCCCGGCGACCCCTACTATCCCAACCAAGGCAACGGGGGATGGATCGAAGAGGATCCCGAAGAGGACGAAGAACCCATAGAATTGGATGATGACTCCGGTACCGACTCAGAGCCGGAAGTGATCAATCCACCACCCGCACAACCTCCCGTCTTCGTAAGGAACTTTCAAGGACCGACTCCCGTCTGGGGAAGTCACCTCCACCATTGGAGCCAACAACAAAACCTACGCCCTCCCTACGGCATGTGCTGAGACTTCTACGATGTCCGCGGCGGAGGTTCAGCTGATCGGGCACTACCAGTAATGGTGGGCAAGCTAGCCAATCAGTCCTACCAATCCGGAGTGCAAGCTAGCCGGATTCGGGATGTCAACGTGGAAGTACAGGTTCACACTTCTGACATCCGTAGGCTGGACAGAATTCAGGACAATGCCCAACTCCAAACTGAGGCATTCCAAGCACAAATGATTGCAGCCCTAGCCGAATTGAGGGAACAACAAGCCGCTTTTGATAGGCGTCTAATGGAATCGAAGCAATCGGATGCGGAGTCAAGCTCCAAGCGCAACCTACGTCGCAAGTAGTGCTTGCCAAAATCGCAAATTTTGTTATAAGTTAGGACCTCGGCTAAAAGTTTTTAATTTTCTTAAACTCTGTAACCGGAGACCCTTATAGGGGTCAAATTTTCGTGATCATTGTATCAATTATTATATTAATATAAGTGACACTATTATTACTACGTGGAGTATTTCATTCAATCCTTAAAAAGTTATGGAGAAACCAAATGCTTGTTCCATATTTTCAGTCTTACAAATAACTTTCATTCTTCTATTTTGAGACTCGTACTATCAGCTGTTGTTGGGCTATAGCAATTTAGTTCATAAGACACATAGAGTTTCTATATTATGGAATTCTTATCTTTATCTTTTCAACCTATAGTTGAAGGATGCCTCCGCGTAGGAACCCAAGACGAAACAACGGTGGGGAAGCACCTATACCACCACCACCTCCACCTCCTCAATTTGATGCCGTCATATTCCAAGCAGCAGTCACCGTAGCTGTAGCAGCTGCCATGTCACAGATCAACAACTCGAGTACTACTGTCTCGGGAACTGCTTTCTTTACTATGTATTCATTTGTTATGCTACCACATGAAGTCATCCGCCCCCGAATGTTTCCGCCGTTCCGGTTTGGGGGTGTGACAGAGGATAACGGGAATGGGTGATTGGGATATCGTTGGTTGGTGAAATTAAATATAATTTATTTATTGTGGGTTGAAAACCCTATATGCTCACCGGGCTCTCAAGCCTGACCCACTCAGTTTTATTTGTATTAAAGGAAGTGGCGCAAGGGCATAAGATGGATGAATCATCGAGTTGTTTTGTTTACAAGTCTGTATATGTATATATTTGTTGAATGACTTGTAATGTTATCATTTATGCTTTATGGTCTATATCGAAACATGACATCCCGAGTTTTGATTATATAATGGAAATGCATCTCTTAATGAAATGCTTTGATAAATATTATTTTATCATATTTTGTTTTGGGAACAAATTCCGCAACTCTTTTAAATCAAAAGGATTTACTATGAAATTATTTTAAAAAGCATAAATGAAACCGGTCTTTTCTGGACGAGATTTTAGGGATGTCACAGTATCCATGCCTTGTCTCTTGTTGTTCCCACATGCACACTTGCAACAAGAACTCTGTTGCGTTGGAATTGGTGGCCTATATTTCTCAACGGCAGGTTGATCATAAGCAGTTGATTTCGAAGCAACAGATTCAAAGTTCAAGGAGATGTTGGTTTGTTCAATGGTGTTCTCCTTGTTCTCATCCTTTGCTACTTTACCTACACATAAAGTAGAAGCATTAGTATCTTCAACTTGAATACCTCCTGACACAAATCCAACTGGTTTTCCATATCGAAGATGTGCCTCCCTGTCAATTTCGTCCTGTGTTATAAGGATGGATGTGTAGTTATGATTAAATGGTGGAGGAACACTATCATACCATAGACCCTTGTTTTGATTTTCTTTGAATTTTAATTGGGTTTCATATAAGGACTCGACTGTCTTACTTGACGCGGTGTAATTTTTGAAACTAACATCTGTTTTTCCACACTTTATTTTCAAAACGTCAAGTTTTTCAGTTACAGCATCAAGTTTTTTCTTAATGTGATCATAATTTTCACACTTGTTGCTGTAATCTTCTTGTATTTTCCGGAAATCCTTGATTTTTGTTTCTAATTGAGCTTTTAACGGTTTCTGTCCTTTCCTAAGAGTATAGCCTTCTTATTTGAGGTCCTCATTTTCTCTTTTTAACAAGTCAATCTGTTCGCGAAGAAATTTAATTGTAGCTTTACAAGATGGAGTACATGAAACTTCATTTACCGGAATTGATGTGGAACTCATTTTCTTTTTTTTCTTTTTTTTATTTTTTTATATATTTTTAATTGCCCTTTGACTAAAAAAACCGATAAAGTCAACCTTAAAAGTCAAATTTAAAAAGCCAAACTTGAAAAGTCAAACTTAAAAGTCAAACCGAAAAGCCAAATTTGAAAAATTAAAAGTCAAACGAGAAAGTCAAAATTAAAAGTCAAAGGTCAACTTTTTAAAAGTTGATAAGATATTAAATAATTGGAGATCGATTAGATCTTTGTAACAGGTAGTGCGTAGAACATAAAACAATAAACAAGACAAGATTGAATCACAATGTGACGAATGATTAATTCAAACAATCATCAGCAGAGCTCGACTAAGAATTACCGCTGTAGAGGATTTAGGGTTACAAGAACGATAATAAAACTTCTCTGATCAATCTATTCTATCGTTACTTCCTTTTCTATCGTTAACCTAAGATGCATGCAAGCACCTATATTTATAATAAACCCTACTATTCTCACGGATGGACGGGCCCATACCGGAGATACAAAAAATGGACTAACAAACGAGCCCAATAGATGCAACATTCAAAACACGACCCAACAATCTCCCCCTTTGCGTCAAATTGGAGCGAGACTACTTCTTCTTCTTGCTTAGGCCAGCAGCGGGAACTTTCTTTGTGGTGTCAAACAGACGTGTGATAAGAGCGAGAATAGTCTGTCTGAACCGAATGTACCATTGTATCATGTCATCGAAGTACTTGACATCATCCGCTGAGTTTTGCTTGCATCTGTGGATGATCCCCAAAACATGCTCTAATCAAGCAGTAGTGTACAGATGTTTGTCAGCCAAGGCAAAAAGACATTTCTGCCCTTCGTTCCTGGTGAACATGACCGAATTCCTTCTCGAGTCAATTTTGCCCATCTGCATTTGGTTCAGATCACTGGCAGAGCCAACAGGAGATATTTTTGGTTTCTTCTTAAATATGCTTGCAATCTCCTGATCCATCAGTGCAACTTCCATGATGTAGCACACCAGCATCCTCTTGAGATGGTCGATGATCGGACCGTATTCAGCTTCATTGGTTAGAAGGATTTTGTGCAAGATTATCCAATCATGGGGATTGAGGTTCTGAAGATCTGCAAGAGAAATGGCATGTTCGGTTTTGGCAGATCCCCGAAGTACCTAGAACCGAATGTTGATGAAGTTCCCTTCAATATACGGCTTCAAGACCCGAACGTTGATAATCTTCTGAGCGCTCCAAGTCTGATACTGAGGTTGAGCAGCCTTCAGATAGAAATCGATTAAGTCCCGATCAACCTGTGGATGAGGATGAGGGAACTCTAAAACGTTGGCGAAGGCGTGAAAGATGAACGCCTTTCGGGTCAGAGGCATGTCGAATTGAGAGTCGACAGTGTTGGAACAATCAAGTGATATTACAAGTTCCAGCCACAAGATACTTGGAGTGTCGATGGCTTCTTTAATCATCCTCTCGAGAGTCCAACCAGGAAAAAGAGTTTTCCTACTCTCAAGAAGGTCGTGGGCTTCCTTCTGTTTTCTTTCTGCTTCTTCAGCCTCTATTGCCACACGAGCACTGACATCAGCCTCATCATTTCGACGTTTTCGCTTTAAAAGATCAGCGATAGTCTCTTCATCTTCATCTTCTTCCTCAGCAATGTTCTTGCCTTTATCTTTCACACCAGAACTGGAGGCTTGGCCTACTGGAGGAGGTTCGGTAGTGTGAGTTGTCTTTGAGGAATGAGGTGGTTGGGATACAGATTCCTTCTCTCCCCCTTGTTTCGGAATGGACACGAAATCAAGTAACCCTTCAAGTTTACTTAGCAGGGCAAGGGCGGGAGCGAGCTTCTCTGCAAGGTCACGCCTCACAGTGTAGTTAAGGATGGGATCATGTGCTTCGAGGATGTTGGAGATGGCAGAGTGGACATCCGAAACACACGACTTTATCACCTCCCTTTCGGACCGAAGAGAGTCAATCACCTGTTGAGAGTGGGAAAGTTGAACACTCTTGACCTTCAGAGCAGTGGTCTTCTTGGCTAGAACATCCATCAAAGAATTCTCAGCAGCCAAATCATCTTGTAGCTTCGAGAGACGCTCGTCAATGGTTGCACGAAATGCTGAGTTGTCGTCAGAAAGCGTTTGACGAAATGAAGCGAATGACTTCAACTCAGTAGAAACTGACGTTGCTAGCTGTTGAACAACTGGTTCCAACGTAGTCTTTGCAGCAATTGCACTCTCCTGTAAAGACATTAACAGGGAAGAGGCATCAGAAAATAGTTTATCGACTTTTTCGGTCGCAGCCTGACAGGCTTTTGTTGAGGCGTCGATGGCGGAGGTTGCAGAAGCAATGGAATCTTGCTGAGCCTTTGAGAAAGCGTCAACAATCTTCTGAACTGCATCTTCAGAAAGGGATGACTGAGAAGTGGAAGAGGAGGCGATGAGTAAATCAACTTTGTCATGGAGCTCCTTGAGATGTCGTTTTGTGACAGGAGCGTCGTCATCGTCATCACTCTGTATTTGAAACGGACTATAGTAGACCGAGTCAAACGTCATATCTTCCCCGCCAAGGAATGGTTCTTCACCCTCTGAAACATGACCAGGAGAAGGTGGTGGTGGTGAAGCTGGTGGTGTAGTAGTATAGGTAGGTTCAGGATGGGTTGTTTCGGGTATAGGTGTAGGTTCGGATGCTTTTGTGGTTTCGGTTGCTGGGGTGGTTTCAGGTGCATCAGTATGAACCCCCGTATCAGATACATTGGCTCGAACATCTGCAGTGGATGTTGTGGTTGCTTCGGTGAATATTGGTGTTGGTATTGGGATGGAAGTGGGTGGTATTGAAGTAGTGGAGGTTATGGGGGGAATAGAAAAAGGAATGGTTCTAGGTGGAGAATTAATGGGAGAAGTAGAGACATGAATCTCTGGGGTAGGAGATCTGGGTGGAGTGTTGCCTCGTGGAGATTCGTCAGAATCCGAACTCTCACCCTCAGAATCGCTTGAGGAGGAAGCGATGATCAGCTTTCGCTTGGGCTGAGTTTTTCGGTGCTTTTGCTGCGGAGACTGAGCAGCCTTGGTTGGTTTCCTCTTCTTTGGAGAAGGGCCTTTAGCCCCTTTCGCCACCTGTTTCCCTTTATCAGCCTTTTTGCCTCTTGGAGCAGGCTTGTCGGCGTCATGAATAGACTTCAACATCTCCGGAGTAAGATCTCTCGGACCAGAACGCTTGAATCCTTTGTACGTCTGGATAATCCGGCTATCAGCAGGAACATCGCCATACATAGTTTCCGGAATTGAACCGTTGAATGGAAACTTTGAAGCGTCCGATACAATGATCTTCGTGGTATGAAAGGTACCAATCGAAGACATTGGAGCACCAGCGACAATGGGGACGTGGTACTTGTCCATCACCCATTTCGTGATCAAGGTCTAGAACCTAGCGTAAGAAACCTCTGAATGCCTGGAAGTAGAGGAGAGACTCTGGATTAGCTGTTTCCATAGAACAGACCCATAATCCATGTTGATGCCATAGGCTGCAAATTTCACTTTATCGGATTTCGAACAGGCACAGATTTCAAAGATTGTAGAGACCATACATTATGGACAAAAACAACTGACTGGCACCATCAGATCCAACACTTCTTTTAGATAACCATTTGAATAGAACAGTGAACATCCCGTTCCACTGTGGCGGTAGGCACGACTTCTTGAACTTCGTGACCGTAGTAAGCACCTCCGTATAACCCATGTTGTAAAACATGTTGAACAAATGCCCCATTGGAATCGTTTCAGCGTTAACCCTCAAAGAATCAGGTTCAAACCCTAACAACGAGCAAAATCTTTGCTTTGAAATTGAGGCCTTATGCTAAAAAATATCAAAGAAGATTCTGTCAACGACCTTGTCGTAGTGAGCAGTCGCAAAGATCTGCGACAAGAACTCCATCGGAACGGATTCAGCTCTTGTAAGTGCAGGAGCAATCGGCGAAAACTTCAAACACTCGATAATGGGGAACATGAAGGCATCGTAAACATGAGGGGATAAATCGATGATTAGGCTTTGTTGTGGGTGAATGGGCAGTATGTGGGATGTTGCGTGAACAGAAGATGAATCTGCCATTGCTTGAAGAAAGTGGAGAAGATGATGAACAGTGAAGGTTCAGGGATTTCTTGCGCTCTGGGAATTTTAATTGCAGTAAAGAGGTAAACAGAGGAGGATGTTTCCTTTTATACTGTGGGGTAAGGAGAGGGAAAGATCTTCCCAAATCTTCTATCAAAAAATGAAGGGTTTTCCCGGAGTTGACTGATGCGTGACAGTTGGGGTTGCCGATGATCACGCATGAGAGAGAGTGTCAGATCCCAAATAACACGCCTTCCCATCAGGCGCCGTTTGGAGACGAGACAATTCAGATTCACACGCGCCCTTCTTGCGTCGTTTGGAGTTTAAACGATTCCGATTCACACGCTTTCCCTTTTAGCGCCGTTTGAAATCAAATCGATTAGACTCCTGCCTGAGTCAGCATGTCTTCATCTTATCCCTTTGAATTGTAACGACATCTTTTGAAAAATACCGCCATGTGGATTAAAATCAACCACAGCCTTTAATCGACTGCCAATCCAAGAAAAAATCCTTGTAATTAATAGAACCTGAATTTTGGAAAATCAAAGATTTTCGTGCTTAGGGTGTAAAAGAAAAGAAATAAAGCAAAATTTTTTAGGAAAAAAATGTGATGTCAATAAAGACACGAAACAAATGATCCCGGACACGAATCTCTTCCTCCAAAGTCAAGAGAGACCTTAATGTGTTTGTGTGGTTTCCCGTTGAATAACGATCAAACACTTATTAAGAAGTGTTGAAAGGCTTCTTTTAACTATGCTTATTAAGGTGGCTATCGCTTCGATTCAAAATTCCTAGTCTTGATATAAGACAGAAATCGAACGAAGTACTTGTGAGACCGGTGTAGTCTATTGAACAAGTAGGTTGGAGATAATTTAATTTGGCTAGGACATTTTAAAAAAAATCTCAACAAAAATTTAAAACTGGATCCCAAGGGAAGAAATGTTATGGGTGTTAACAATTTCATAGGAATCACACAAAAGAAAATTTTGAGATTTCAAGGAGGTACGTACGTCAATTCATTAGTGAAAACTAGAGCAAATTAATTGTTCACCGTCAATTCGTAATGGGTATTGAATTTTGGGTTTCACTTAGATCGTAGTGACACGAAACTAAGATCATAAACACAGAAATTGTGTAACCATAAACCTCAGTGGTAATTTCTGAGAGTCTCAAGGGTTACTTTTGTGAAACGAAAGTGATGGAGAAATGCAATTTAGATGGTGTAAGAAAACAAAGTACCTCTGCTGTGAAAAACTGGACCAAGCAGAAAACTCTTATCTCATGTGAGAAGAGAGTTAGGTAGCTCATGATTAGAATAAATAAGGAAGCCTAATTGGGAAGACAAGGTTTGTTTATACCAAGTCAGTAAGGCCTATTATTTAGAATCAGGTGAGGCTTTGGACACATACAGCAGCATGCTTCTAGGGACACTTAGCTAATTCAATAATTTCCCCATAAACGAACACACACATAAAATTAAAGCCAAAAAGAAAATAAAGAACAAAATATTTTTGGAGTTTTTGAATTTATAAAAAAAATATTTTTGGAGTTTTTATGAATAAATAAAAGATGAAATAAAAAATAAGACAAAAGAAAAAAAATTACAGAGAGAAAAAAATTTGGAACCGAACCCGAGCGTTCGGTTTATTTCGGTTGTGAAAAACTTTAGAACCAAACCCGAGCGTTCGGTCTATTTCGGGTAAGAAAAATTTTGGAACCGAACCCGAACGTTCGGTATATTTCGGTTGTCAAAGAAAATAGGTTTTAAAAAGAGAATAACTTTGATAATAAAATAAATGCAATTGGAGCAATTATACATAAGATCTACAACCAAGAAAACTACCTTTGATTGATGAGCGAAAAGCAGATTATTCAACTGAACCCAACCGTTCGGTTCATTTCGGTACATTAGTACAAGACCCGAACCCGAACGTTCGGTCTATTTCGCTTCTTACTTTTGAGTTTGAGAGGTAATGTTTGGTACTGACTCCGATTCCATCATACCTAGCCCTTGTAGAATTTTGTTGAACGATGCTTCAGGAAGAGCTTTGGTGAAGATGTCAGCCAGTTGATCAGTGGTTCGAACAAAATGAATTTCGACGTTCCCATCTTCCACATGATCTTTAATGAAGTGATACCTCAGTGCTATGTGCTTAGTCTTCGAGTGTTGCACTGGGTTATGACAGATCCTAATTGCACTTTTGGAGTCGCAATATAGTGAGATCTTTTTCATATTGAGTCCATAATCCCGGAGTTGACTTTGGATCCAAATCACTTGAGAGGTACAGGAGGCAGCTGCGATATATTCTGCTTCAGCGGTAGACAGAGATACACATGTCTGTTTCTTTGATTGCCAACTAACCAACTTCACGTCTAGGAATTTGCAGCCTCCCGTGGTTCTTTTCCTGTCTAGTCCACAACCTCCAAGGTCTGCATCTGAGTAGGCTTGAACGAAGAAGCCTGAGTTGGATGGATACCATAGGCCTAAAGAGGTAGTTCGCTTGAGATAACGAAGTATGTTCTTCACTGCAAGCATATGAGGTTCACATGGATTCGCCTGAAATCTAGCACAGTAACAAACAGACAACATGATATCAGGCCTGCTAGCAGTGAGATACATTAGTGAACCGATCATCTGGCGATATAGCGTAATATCAACTGCTAGCTTATCCAATGATGGAGTAAGCTTGGTGCCGAACGCCATTGGAACTTTAACCTTTGAATCTCCCATCATGCCAAATTTTGCAAGGAGAGTCTTCGTGTAAGCTTCCTGATTAATAAAGATGCCTTCGGGTCCCTGTCTAATGTTTAAACCAAGGAAAAAGTTAATTGGACCCATTGAGCTCATTTCAAATTTAGTCTCCATCAGCTTTCTGAATTCAGCTGTTAAGCCAGGATTCGTTGAGCCGAAGATGATATCATCGACATAAATTTGAACAATCATAAGGTGGTTACCTTCCTTCTTACGAAAGAAGGTTGGTTCAACCGAACTTTGTTTGAATTTTGACATCTTTAAAAATTTGGTTAGCGTTTCATACCAGGCTCTCGGAGCTTGTTTCAGACCATATACGGCTTTGTCCAAAATGTAACAATGATTGGGGTACCTTTCATTTACGAATCCAGGAGGTTGCTCCACGTACACGGTTTCTTCAAGTTCTCCATTTAGAAATGCGCACTTGACATCCATTTGGTAGACCTCAAAGTTTTTGTGTGCAGCATAGGCAAGAAATATTCTAACGGATTCCAGCCTAGCTACAGGAGCGAAAGTTTCTTCATAGTCGATTCCTTCCTCCTGACAGTATCCTTTCACTACCAGACGGTCTTTGTTTCGTATCACGTTGCCTTCCTTGTCCATCTTATTTCTGAAGACCCATTTGAGACCAACAACTGAGGCATCTGGGGGAGTTGGAATGAGACGCCAAACTTTATTACTTTCGAATTCATTCAGTTCATCTTGCATAGCTTGAACCCAATCGGAGTGATCAAGAGCAGTGTTAACTGTCTTTGGTTCAACTTTTGAGACGAAGGAGTTAAACATACAGAATTCTACTTTTGAAAATAAGGAAGTTTGTTTTTCCTTTAGTTGTGATCGGGTCAGGACCTTTTTAGAGACATTACCGACAACTTGAGAAACAGGATGATCTCTGGTCCATTTGACAAGAGGAGGGTAATTTGGATCATAAGATGGATCCAATTCAGCGTTTACCATCTCTTCTAGTTCAGATTGACTATCATAGTCGTAAGACATATCTGCATTCTCCCCCTCGACAGATAAGCTTTCAGGTGTGTCTTGAGTTTCTGGAGTTATAGGAGTTTCGTGCGGCGTTGAGCTTTCGGGTACCACTGGACTTTCGGGTGCAGATGAGCTTTCGGGAGCAGCTGGAGAATAGTTTTCCCCCTCAACATGTGAGCTCGGCTGTGATGACGAAGATGTGCCCTCCCCCTCAACTGAAGTATCGTGCTGTGGAGGGTCGTCAGAACTTGATCCTCCTTCATTCATTCTCTTTGTAGTATCTTCGATGAGTTGCTTCAGATGATCTACTTTGTTGTCTGCTGCACTCGCTTCTGAGAGAGTTGCCTTCTCTGGTTCATCAAATAACTCGACGAACTTCTCAGATAGGTTTGCAATCGAGGCTGTGACTTGGCCTGTGTGAGAAAAGATTTCTCCAACTGTGTCTTCTTTGTCCTTAAGCTTTTTGACATAGCTATCATCAAAAGTCACATAATAGGTTTCTTCTATTTTCCTCGAGCGCTTGTTTAATACCCTGTACGCTTTAGAAGTGAGAGAATAGCCCAGAAATATCCCTTCATCGGCTTTGACATCAAAATTGTTACGATGTTCTTTAGAATTGAAGATGAAGCACCGTGAGCCGAATACATGGAAAAATTTGACATTTGGCTTCCTGTTGTTGATGATCTCATAAGGAGTGAGAGTGAATCGCTTATTGAGATATGACCTGTTCTGCGTAAAACAAGCAGCAGCAATAGCATCAACCCAAAAATATAAAGGTAACGAAGCAAAACTTAGCATGCTTCGGGCCGCTTCACACAAAGATCGATTTCGTCTTTCGACAATCCCGTTTTGTTGAGGGGTGTAGGAAGCTGAGAAGTTATGACTGGTTCCTTTGTCGGCTAAGAATTCTTCGAATTCTTTATTTTTGAACTCTAGACCATTATCGCTCCTGATGTTGCGAACGACTTTCTTTAGCTGTACTTCAATCTGCTTGATAAACGTCTTCAGCTTGAGAGTCGCTTCAGATTTGTGCTTCAGAAAGAACACCCATGTAAAACGCAAGAAATCATCAACGATGACAAGAATATACTTGCTACCGCCGATGCTTTCGATAGATGATGGACCACACAAGTCAGTGTGAATTAACTCTAATGGTTCAACAACTTTAGTGTTTACAATCGATGGGTGACTTTGACGACTCTGCTTCCCCATTTCACACGCAACACATAAATGTTCTCGATCGAATTTGAGCAATGGAAGACCTCGAACATGACCACCTATGACAAGTTTGTTGATATCCTTGAAGTTGAGATGAGAGAGCCTTCGGTGCCACAGCCAGCTTTCGTTAGATTGTGCTTTGGATAACAGGCAGATAGTTGGATTCCCTTTGATGGGTTTGAGGTTCAGGGGAAACATTTCGCCTTTGCGCTCCAATTTGAGAATGACTCTTTTCGTTTTCTTCTCAATTATTTCCGAACCCTCATCATCGAATGAAACCTTGAGATCGGTACCTCCAACAAACTGAGATACACTGATGAGGTTGTGATGTAGTCCTTCAACATATGCAACCTTCCTAATCGTAAAATCACCATTTGTAATCATTCCATAGCCTTTTATGGTGCCGAAGGAGTTGTTCCCGAACTTGACATTTCCACCGTTTGAAAGAGACCGAAATTCCCTCAGCTCTTCCTTCCTTCCTGTCATGTGACGTGAGCAGCCACTGTCAATATACCATTCTTCGTCAAACTGCTCGTCACTAATAACCTGCAAAAATTAAGCAGATTTAGGAACCCAAAGTTTCTTGGGTCCATGTGACCCTTTCATAGGAACAGGAATAGTAAGAGAGATGTCAACAAGATATGTTCTTTTTACTAACGTTGTTTCATCTTTCCTTTTAATGGTGAAAACCTTAATTTTATTGGGATTTGTGTCTTTCGGTTTGGATTCTGGTTTAGGTATTTGGACTCTGGGATTATTTTCATTTGTTTCAGCTGATGAAAACTTTGATTTTCCTTTCATATATGTTGATGATTTAGGTTTTTGAGTGCGAACAGAGTTGAATTTAGAAAGAGGTTGAGAGGAATTAGAAGAATTAGAAGAAGAGGAACGAGAGAAGTTAGACTGAGATGATTTCTTGGCTTGAGATTCTAAGTGACCCTTTTGTTTTTGATCATTAGTGGGACCGAACCTAGATCTTTGGTCTCTTTTGCTCTCGGAACCGAACCTCTACTTTCGGTAGATAGTGTTTTCTGAACCAAACCTTTGCTTTTGGTTGTCAAAATTTTCAGAGCCGAACGTATCCTTTCGGTTGTTTTGACTTTCAGAACCGAACCTCTCTCTTCGGTTGTTATTACTCTCTTGTGACCTAACAGTGCTTTTTTCTGACTTTAGATTTCTTTCATGATAAGAGAAATGGGCATTTTGAGATTGCCATAACTGTTTTCTTTTAGAGAGATTCTTCTTGTATCTCTGATTCCTTTGTTGTTTTTGATTTCTCACCTGCTTCGGCTGACGATGGATATTCGCTTTTTGTTTTTGCTTTCTGTCAGCAGGTTCACTTTGAACTGATGATGTGTCGCTTGAAGGAGTGACTTCTTTTGCAGAAACTCCTTTTTCTTCAGGAACATCTTTTGTACCACTAGTACTTGGCACGTCGAAGCTATCAGGTTTGTTCAAAGGTTATGGCACATATCTGCCTTTGGTTTTCCATGAAGTCCTTTCTGACAGACCAACTGTTTCGTCAGCATTGTCGATAGGAGCAGACCAGAAGAACTCATCGCAACCATCAGCATTATCTTCGTTTACAATAGCCGTGAGTTCGGCTGTCTGATGTTCTGTTACGCCTATGACTTTATACACCTGATTTGGAGTTGTTCTCACCTTTTGGTATACAACAGCCTTTTCTTCAAGGATCGGGGACTTTTGTTGGGACAGACGATCAAACTCCATAGAATTTTCTGAAATAAGATTTTTGTGGTTTTTAGGTTCGCTCTTGACAAACTCTGAACATTCAATTGTGTCTTCAACATAAATTTCACTCATATCATCGTCCTCATTGAGCTCAGATGCATTTTCAACATCAATTTTATTTTCTGTGCTCAGGTTGGCATTCAATGAGTCAAACTTTTGTATGGTTTCGGTTCTTAGTTTTAGTTTATCATTTTCATCCAAAAGATTTTTCAGCATGTCTTTATGGTCCTTGGACTTTATGAAAGATTCGATTTTGTCTAGACCATACATATATGTCGGATTAACATCCTCAGACGAAACAACACTTTCATTGTTATATGCCTCAGCGTCAATTTCATCCTCCTTAAACTCAAGGAAGGGCAAAATCATGCGATGAATTTTCTGCCCTATTTCACAGTTTAAATGAAGTTGAGTGATATTAGTGTAAAGACGCTTAACAATTAAACAAAAGACATTTCTCTGTTTTAAAAGTTTTAAATTGTCTCTTTGTAAATAAATGTTTTCATCATTGGATTTGATTAACTCCGACTCCTTTAGCTCGATCCACATCCTCCGTTCCTCACTTTTTGAAGATACCCTGCTTATTTGGTCAGTTAGGTTAGAATTGGTGACCCGTGTTTGAGTTAAACTGCTATCTAGATGAGAGATTCTTGAATTAACATTTTTTAATTCCTTTTCATATGAACTTTGTGGGACTTTGAATGAAACAAAAACTGATTGTACCTTCTTGATTAATTCATCAAGCTCATTAAACTGCACGCTGAGAGGTTTTGCTGTGAAGCACAAGTCCTCTCGCTCCTTTGTGTCTTCATTCCCACCATCTGTGTTGTATCCCCTCATCTGGGACACGTCTGACACCATTAAACACTTTCCACCGCTCCCTTCACCTTTCGCAACGTAGGCCTTTCCATGAGATGGCTTCCTGACTTCATCGTCCTCAGAATCGGTTGACCAGACCTCCACGCCACCGAACTCATCATCCGCTACCGAACCCTGCACAATTAAAGCATTCATAGAGGGGTTAGCAGTGGATTTCTTTCTTTTGATCTCTTCCAGCTTTTTCAACAGCACAGTTTTTTCGTCTTTCTCCTCATCCTTTTCTGCCATTTTCTTGAGAACACAATCTTTGGCATAGTGGTTCTTTCCTCCACAATAATAGCAGCTCACACCCGAATCTCCTTCAGCTTTCGGTTCCTTATTTGGTTCTTCTGCCTTCGGTTCTTCCCTAACCTTTTCAGAACTGTAACTTCCCTACCAATTTCGGTTTTTATTGGTAGGGAACCTTTTCTTGATGAACCTCTTTGGGTTTGACACCATCATTGCATAGTCTTCAGAGGTAAGGTCATAATCATCCAGGTTGAGGTCTTCATCTTCCATCACAGCTTTGCTTTTGGACAGAAGAGCCAATGATCCCATGCTTGAAACCACATTTTTCTCCTGTAACACAATCTTTTCTTGGGATTTCAAAATCCCTACCAGTTTCGCCAAAGAGTAAGATTTGAATTGCTCATGCGCTTTAACAGTGGACACAACCGCCCTCCACTCAGATCTGAGACCGTTTAAAAATGTAACCTTTTGTTCAATCAACTTCCTTTCAATATCATGTTTAATCATCTTACTAAGAAGATGATTGAATCGATCGAACGTCTGAGTTACAGTTTCTTCAGGACTCTGCTTGAATTCACCAAATTCGGACAAAAGTAAGGTTTGAATGGAATGCTCGAGATCTTCGTCCGTAGAATATAACTCTCGCAGCCTATCCCATATTTCTTTGGCAGTGCTGCATGAACTCACCAGCCTGAAAGTGTCAGATTGAAGAGCGAATCTGATTAGTCTCAATGCTTTAATATTGCACTGAAATTTATCTTTTTCGTCTTGAGCAATATCTTTAACATCTTTCAAAAGGTCATTATACTCCTTCTGATTTTTAATAATTCTTGAAGTTGCTGAATGAGCGAATGGTCCAAATACGATTGCTTCCCAGATTAGATATCCATTGTCCTCAGATCCGATGACATAATCTTCAAAGTGATGTGCCCAGACCTCGTAATCCTGGGTGTAAAGGATGGGAATCTTTGTCGTTGATCCAATGTTGTTTGAGATGTTAATGGGATTAGATTGTGACTCGTCAATGCTTGATCGAAAAAACCTGTTTAAAAGATCAGACTTGTAATATATTAAATTAGGGCAACACAAATAAATGTTGAGTTACATCAATTATGGGATGACGGCTCAATAAATATCAGTAAATGCGGAATAACCCTAATCGCAACCTTTTTCACAGAAAAGATGTGTATGAATTACACAGCCTCCTGCTCTGATACCAATTGATAAGATATTAAATAATCTTGGAGATCGATTAGATCTTTGTAACAGGTAGTGCGAAGAACATAAAACAATAAACAAGACAAGATTGAATCACAATGTGTCGAATGATTAATTCAAACAATCCTCAGCAGAGCTCGACTAAGAACTACCGCTGTAGAGGATTTAGGGTTACAAGAACGATAATAAAACTTCTCTGATCAATCTATTCTATCGTTACTTCCTTTTCTATCGTTAACCTAAGATGCATGCAAGCACCTATATTTATAATAAACCCTACTATTCTCACGGATGGACAGGCCCATACCGGAGATACAAAAAACAGACTAACAAACGAGCCCAATAGACGCAACATTCAAAACACGGCCCAACAAAAGTCAACGTCAAAATTTAAAGTAAAAAATCAAAAATAAAAGTTAAAATTTAAAAACTAAAATTTTTGGCTTGAAAAAGGATTTTAAAAATAAAATTTTGAATTTTTGGGGTTGAAAATGTCAATTTGCGAAATTAGAGGCGAAAAGGGTGAGTTATATTCGAAATTTCGGATGTAGGATACAAGGAGCCTCCTAGACGAGATGGTAAGACGCTGGGGCAATGACCCGGAGGTTTTAGTGTTCGATCCCTGGCACCACACTTTCAATTCTTTTTTTATACGAAGGTTGCTGAGCGAGGACGGCTGCGAAGCGAGGACTAGAGCTGCGAAGCCGAGAACGATGCTGCTGAGCCGTGAACCAGAGGCGAGACCGAGTTGTATACCGAGGCCGCACACCGAAACCCTAGCCGCACACCGAGGAGCACACTCCGAGCCGCACACACCGAGCCGTATACTCCGAGCCGCACACCGAGGCTGCTGAGCCGCACTCCTTCAACAGATTCGTGAAAAAAACGACGTTTTTCACACTTTTTTGCTCTAAAAATCGATCAAAAACTCATTTTTATGAAAAATGCAAAGAAGTAACCCCCCTTATTTTTGCAAGATCTATCCAAAAACGCTATTATCTTTTCAAAATAAGAATAAATAAGCTCCAGATCTGAAAAAATTAATTGATACAACCAAGCTCTGAAACCAATTGTAAGTCCCCAAAATTGTTTGTGTATCAATCAGATCCAATTGATGGTGCAGAATCCCAATCAATTGGATGATGTCAGATCAATATAGAAGAGAAGGAGAAGAAGAATAACTTGAATCTAATGTATGGTTTCAGATCTGAGTTTTAGTTGCTTGGTCTTAAGGCGTTAAGAAGTTTTCGCTTATATTGCATGGGGGTTGCGTACGCCGTGCGTAGCTTCCTTTACGTCGCGCGTACTGCCTCCTTAGTCACGAACTTCATGCTCTGGCCAGGTACGTTGTGCTTACCATTGAGTACATCGAACATACGGCCTTGTTTAGCTCGAAGTGTGTTTAGGGCCCAAATCGATGGGCTTGCTTGTTGGGGTTGGGCCTTGGACTTCCTTATGTTGGGCCACTTCAGTTTTCTAGACTCATATTGGAACTTGGATGATCCTTGGGTTTGGGCCTAAGACTTTATTGGGCTTTGAAGTCTAATTTGGCCCATCCCTTTTTGTACATTAGGCAAGTGTTGTAAGTCTTAGTCCAGATTTTGACCCAACTGTTTTTGGGACTTTATTGTTTAGTTAGCACGAGAATATCTCCAGTCTAGCAGCCAGAGTGTTTATCTGGGATTTCAGCAGTTGAGATGAGTTTTCTCAGTATATCAATGGGTCAAAGGCACCAATATCGGCCCATTTCTTGTTATGTGAAATGTGTGTTGCCTTTGTGATAAATGTATGAAAGACCATCGGGGTAACCCATGGCACTTGTGTGTAAGACCGGGATTTGGCCCTCAACAACGCAAGTAAAGACTATGGGGGTAGCCCATGACACTCGTATGTAAGACGAGGATTTGGCCCTAAGCATTGCGAGAAAAGACCATGTCGGTAGCCCATGGCACTTGTATATTTTGTGTGTATGTGGTACATTGGGAAAACTCTCTAAGATTTTGCTTACATTTTATATTTGTTGTTTCAGGTACTTCTGGTACTAAAGGGAACGGTCCGGCTTGATGGCGCAACATTCACTCCTCACTATTTTCCACATTTTTGATATTGTACTATGATGATTTGACATTATTATTACGGGTTGGTTTTTGGAACAATGTGATGGTTGTAACTCTCGTATTCTTAAAAATGAAAATTTTTATTCTAGTTTTTAGGCTGTAACACTAATCAATTAACTGGAGCACAGTCAACATTCAAAAACATTGTATCTTTGTTTTTTCTTATTATGACATTGTACTTTTTAAAGCTACTCAATTGTAGCTTCTTACGTCCACTTTTTACTAAAACTTAAGACCAATCATGGTCTAAATACCCCAAGTCTTCATACATGTTTTTTCTTGGAATGACTTGAAACAAGCTTACATATCAATTCTTCAAGGTCATGATTAGTTCTCTAGGGGTGTGATTATCACAGCCCTTTTAGTTTCACTAGTGTGTGTGTATATATATATATATATATATATATATATATATATATATATATATATATATATATATATATATATATATATATATATATATATATATATATATATATATACTAGTGAAATTATGTTAGTAGGTTTTGGAGAATTATAGGTGATTGTGTGGTAGATTAAATACTTTATAAGAAGACATAAAATTCTATTTTAGAGGTTAGAACATAACCAATATTTTAGTTTTTGTGATAAGTATGGTGTTCAAATAAACTATTATTATGATTTTATCTGTGTTTTTTCTTTATATTAAACTTCAATTTTGTATTTTCCATGTTGTTTCTATTATTAGATTATATGTATTTGTTTATTATTTTTAAAAAATCTACTTTAGAGGTTAGAAAATAAGCAACAATTTAGTTTTTTGTGATAGACATGTTGGTCATAGAAATTATTATTACGATTTCCTCTTTGTTTTCTCTTCTTATTATTTTTTTTTTTTGTATTTTTCATATTGTTTTTGTTATTAGAATTTATGCTTTTGTTTGTTATTTTAATATAGTTTATTGATTCCTTATATTCAATTTGAAGGTTATATTATTTGTTATCATTTTACAAACTATTAAAAAAAACTAAAGCCCAAAATAATCAAAAATTTTGTTAGGAGATGGTGTATGACATGAATAATATATAATGATTAATTATATATTAATTGTAAATTACTTAGGATATGTTAAAGTCATAAGTAATACACATGATATGCCTTCAGTTGAAAGTCATGAAAAACTGAGGTTCGAACGATATGTTTTAAACAAGTAACATTTTGTATTATTATTATGTGTTTATTTTTACAATTTAGATTTTGAAGTAATTCATGTATATGTGTTTCATTAGGTTTTAACATTGATCAAATAAATTAATTTTAAAATTAATTAACCATAACAATAATTAAAAATAATACTTAATCAAATTCATAATGTTTAAATTAATTAATCATTACAATTGTTAAAAATAACACTAAATCGATAGTTATATTTAATTTTATTCATGCATAAGTTGCAAGTCAAGGTTATTTGTAAAATATGATTTTAATAGATGTCTATCTAATCATATTGTTAATAAAAAGTTATAATTTTATCTATTTATAAGAATTATTATTATATAGGTAATGTCAATAAATTAATAAATCTCAACCATACATATTTTTCAAAATTTTAACTACATAATTTTAACTTGCATAACACGTAGGCATTCGTCTAATATTCATTATAAAATACAACATAAGGAAGAGGGCAAGAAAGCTAAATTTCCCAATAAAAATACTAGCCATCCATTATACATTATATTTAAGTTTAATAAAATGTGACATCCTCCATGATTCATATAATTTTCCCATTTAAATTCTATATACACTGTATTAATTGAACTTTACATAGTTAAAGGGAATATATTTTAAAAAAATAAAAATAAAGAGATTGTTTTTTTACAAAACACTAAAATTCAAATCTATATAAGAGTAAATTGTAGAAATGGTCCATGCGGTTTGGTCAAATTCACAAATTTGATCCAATCTTTGAAAAGTTGATATGTTAGGTCCTTGCGATTTTGAATAATTACAATGTTGGGCCCTTTTGGTGGATGCTGTTAAACATCAAATCGTTAAGTATTACAGATTGACTGTTTTACCCTTAAAATTTAAATAAAAACTAATAAAATTAAGGGACCAAATTTGTAATTTCAAATATTTTTTATACAATTCATTCATTTAAATGCCCTAGAACCGATGCATGGTTCCTCCTTCATCCTGCCACCTCCCTCGTTTAATCGTTGCCGCTCTCTTATGGCGAGGAGGTTCTCCCATACAGCCTTCCAAATACCCAACTTCCTTCTCCTCTTCCCTCCTCTATAGTCGTCGTCTCTGTCATCCCATCGTTGGGTCAAGAAACATCACCATCATGATCTCACTCGAACTTACAATCCAGTAAACCCTATTCGGTGAAAGCAGAGATTTGTTGGGCGATGGACCAATGACTCATCCCACTTCAACTCCGGTCACCACCACCGGTTCATCCCACTCTGCTGACATCGCACAAACATGAAATTGAAGGTACTTCGATTATTTGATTAAGGTAATCCATTATTAATCAAATTCACAACCCTAATCTCTTACTGTGAGATAAATTTGTTTATTATTTCTCCTCGCCTTCATAATTTAGACTTATAAAGAAGTGAGATCATGGGATTAGAGGTCAACACAATGAGTGCTCTATAATTCAAAGTTCTATGAAGGTCAATCATCTTTAGTGTTGTTCTGCTTGTTCTAGACAAATAAAAGTATAGGCTGTAGTACCTGGTTCTTGGTATGCGTTCTGTAATTAGTCTTCTTTATTTTTGGACTTTGGGCCCTGGACTCGGCGAGTCAAAGGACTAACTCGTCGAGTAGAAGCGGGAAGAGGCGCGGGATTTAAGTGCAGGACTCGGCGAGTCGAGTCCCGGACTCGGCGAGTAGCCGCTGTTTCGACAAAAACCCTAATCCGGGGGTTTGCACCCTATTTAAACAACCTTATGCAGCCACTTTTTCCCTTTATGCACCCAAACACTCCTCATAGCAAACCCTAGCCGTTTTTGTGAATATCTAAGGCTTTTTGAGTGATTCTTGTGAGTTTTGGTCTCAAGGAAGAAGGAAGATGTAACACTCGTGTTTCTAACCTAGGCATTTATATTGAGTTAATAGTCTAGGTTAACCTTTGTAACTCATTTTGAAGAAATGAAAAGGAATTATGTGTTTTATGCTTGATTATTAGGGCTTAATTAATTAAGAATAAAAATAAGCATCAAAATTAAAGTGTGAGATAAGCCCGATATCTTTACATAAAGTTGTAGTGGTCGAAACAAGGATTTCGGGGATATAAAAAATGCCGAAATCCGAGTTATAACGAAGAAGTTATGACATGTCGAAGTTTTGCGACAAATCCGGCACGGTGCCGAATGTCGTAAAAAGTGAGTTTTCGATAAACTACTTTTTAGCCTTATTGATCTAAAAGAAAGTCGTTGTATTCGTTAAACCGAGAAGTTCGAGAAAAAGAACGCCCAAATCTGACTTCGTATGAAGAAATTATGATTTTTCAAAGTTTCAGCTTAGCAGTAGACAGCTAAAAAATCGAATTTTAGATCGAGCAATTTTTAGCCGACACAACCTAAACGAGAGTCGAAGGTCTCGTCATTAGTAGCACAACGGTAAAAAATCTGCCGAAAACGGACGTCGGATGAAGAAGTTATGAATTTTTAACGGATTTCCTGTCCCGGTCTGTTAAAAATAATAATATAAAAATTAAAGTCAAAACTAGTCGGCGAAGTATAAACGGAAGTTGTAGAGCGTAATTTTAGCTACGCGTGCATATAAAGAACGTCAAAAACGGAGCTCGTATGCGAAAGTTATGGATTTCAGAAGTGTTAGCGCGAAAATCGAGAAAATTCGCATAGTCACGAGTTGCCATGTCACCCTCGCCTCGCATGCGCCACGTGTCCAAAAATGCTGCTGAGTCATCCAATCTGCTGAGTCATCCGAGCTGCTGAGTCATCCAAGCACGTGGCCTAATCCGAAGTGGTCCAGTGAAGATCCGACGCGTGTCTTCTCCCTCGTGTTCGAACCCTCGCAGAAGCCACAAGCTTCCCTCATCGGATCCGGACTTCGGTCCAATCACAGGCCGCCAGCAGCCTCTTCGCATGCGCAGCCACGTGCGAGCCTATGTCCTGCGAGACTTTGGATCTTCGCCACCTGGAGACTTCTCAGTCGTCCGATCAGAAGCTTCCCCCTATAAATAGAAGGGTGCGAACCCTCCCGGCTAGAATTTAGAAATTGGCAATTTTGGCCACTTTTTCACTATTTTGGCTATTTTCACATCCCCCGAAGCCCCGGTACTTATTTCAAAGCCTGGAATACGCCACGAAGTGCCCGAGAAGCCCAGAAAATTTATCTTTTCGGTTTCGAAGCCCGACTTTTGCAAAGCCCAGTTTCTCAATAAAACTCTCGGTTTTATTAGAAACGATCGTTTTAGGAAACGAATTGCTGCCCGACTATCATCAAATCATGTGAGTGTATAGTCACCTTCATCTTACACCTAGATATGAAGTATTTTATATGAAATACGTGCTACGTGTAATTATATTAATTTTTTAACTGAGGTGACTGTTGAATTGATGTTTTATACAAGTTTTAAATTGTATATGTATTTTTATCTACAAATATGTTGGGTAAAACATGGGTAGATAATGACGTGTGATAAAATAAAATTGATGAGAGGCCTCGATGTGTTTTGAGATCCAGTCATCTAGCGGAGTTTGGATGACGACCACGGACTTTCTAGATAATCCAGTGGGAAACATTAGCAGTTCCGCAACATGTAGGTGTTAATGAACTAAGAGTGTTCATTCGCTATACTCCATTCCCCTCATGGTTGCCTTTAGGACATGTATGGCTGAGGAAACCCCTTAGCAGTAGTGTCCATCCCGATGATATTCTTTAGGCTAGTGAGGATAACGGGAATGGGTAATCAGGGTTATTGTTGATTGGTGAACTTAATAAAGTTTATTATTACTGTGGGTTGAAAACCCTATATGCTCACCAGGCTCCGAAGCCTAACCCACTCAGTTTTTATGTTACAGGGTAGTGGACCCCGAGCATAGTCGGAGGACGACGAGAGATTTTTGGATTATAGGCCAGTAGTTGTAAATAACTGTTGAAAGGCTTATAATGTCTTGTTTATGCTTTTGATCTGTATCGGAACATGACATCCCGAGGTTTTGATATATATGGAAAATATATACCTTCTTAATGAAGGGTTTTGATAAACTTTTATCATATGTTGTTTGGGGACCAATTCCGCAACATCTTTTAAAAAGATTTCTCTGATTTTATTTTAAAAAGCATAAATTAAATCGGTCTTTTCTGGCCGAGAAATTAGGGGATGTCACAGTTGGTATCAGAGCATTAGTTAAGCGAACTAAGAAATTGTAGAATTTATAAACTTAAACTTAGAATGCTATGTGTTTGCCATGTGTGCCATTATTTGTTCGGATCTATGGTCTATTGCCGACCGGATCTGGAAACCTTATGTGTGTATGATTCTAAGCGTATGATTGCGATATTAGAACTAACATGTAAAAGTTTCGGAGTGATAAGGGAATTAATATGTCTAACAACGATAAAGACCTAAACTCGCCTTATTCGTTATATAGATTGTAATGGCAAGAAATCGTAGTGGAGCTGCAAATGCAAACGGAAATAGGGATCAACAGCCTCAACCTCAAGTAGTTGAGAAAGTACCTGTTGTAGGAGCTGCACCTGAGCCAATGACGATGGCTGGGGTACAAGCAATGATGCAGATGATGTTAGATCGCCAGATGCAGGAGACAAGGAGATTACTACAACAACATAGGGAAGAGACTACGATGCCTGTTGAGCAGCCCGTATTGAATGAAGGGCAATCAGTAGGAGGGAACTACAGTGGGACTTTTCGTCAAGCCAACCCACCGATAGTTAGAAAAGATAACCAGGATGGAGGAGTTGATGGACGCGGGTGCAAATACAAAGATTTCATGGCATCTAAACCGCCGTGTCTATCTGGAAGTCCGACACCGGTGGAAGTCATGAATTGGATCTCTGAAATGGAGACGATGTTTGAAAGTTGCGAGTGCAGCAACAAACAAAAGACCGCACTTGCAATTCCTTTGTTAAAGTCTGGTGTGTTGAGCTGGTGGAAGTTACTAGCTGATTCGATGCCCAAGGGAGAAGCTAGTAAGATGTCTTGGGAAGATTTTGTGGTACAACTGAAATTGCAGTACTGCTCTGAGCAGGATCTTCTGGAAATTAATAATGAGTTCCAGAATTTAAAGAAAGGAAAGATGAGCATTACTGAATACGCTACTAGTTTTATGGAAAAGATGAAGCTTGTTCCTCATCTAGTTCCAACTGAACTCTCTAAGGTCAACAAGTTTGCCCTCGGATTACCAGCGGACTTTGGTCTGATGGTTAAGCAAGCAACCACTTTGAAAGCCGCCATCTGGGCTGCTAAGAATGTTGAGGTTCAGATCAGAGAAAAGGGTCTGGAGAGGGCAGAAGATGGTGAAAAGAGAAAATTTGAAGGAACTTCAGGTTCCAACAAGAAAAGCAAATTTTCTAAGTCCAAGAAGTTTGGAGGAGGAGGAGGTGAAGCGAAATGGTGTGAGAAGTGCAAGAAAAAACACTTTGGGAAATGTAGTGAGGAGGTGACTTGCTTCAAATGTGGAAAGACTGGGCATTATGCCAACGTGTGTCCGTCCGACAAGAAGGTATGTTTTGAGTGCCATGAAGTAGGGCATGTTCTTAAAGACTGTCCAAAGAGGAAGGATGCAGCAAATCCCAATCTACCACCAAAGCCGAAGGCGAGAGCCTTTCAGATGACACTTGAAGCTGAAAAAGAAGAAGTCGATGTCGCTTCAGGTACCTTTCTCGTAAACAAATTGCCTGCCCAAATTTTGTTTGATTCTGGAGCCAATTACTCCTTTATATTGCACGAATTTGGTAGAAAGCTAGCTTTGCCTGTAGATAGGCTAGTTAATGCCTTCTTAGTCGAGATTGCTAGTGGCAAGTTTGTACCTGTTAGCCATCGTATGAAAAACATCCTCATTGACTTGGATGGGAATAAGTTCCACGAGGAATTATTACCTATCGAGTTAAATGGATTCGACATAGTTTTAGGAATGGATTGGCTTAGCGCCAACGATGCAGAAATATTATGTAGAAAGAAGATAGTAAAAGTAAACCCGCCAGGGAAGGAGTTGATGGGTTTTAGCCATAAGAACTTTCCTATGTGCGCATGCAAAACCCTAATGCTTGGATCTAGGCTTTCTAATTAAACATGCTTTGAATCCAAGACTTCTAATGACTATTTAGGTGTAATAACAATATTGAAACAGATCTAGAATCATGCCTTTGAATTCCTTGTTGATCTTGTTGTCTTGGAGCTTCTAGAGTCACAATTGTCACTCCTCTAATGGCTTACAAACACCAAATAGCAAGGAGGATGATTTGGGAGAGAGGAGAGGGGAGGAAATCGGCCAGGGTTCTCTTACTTTAGATGAAGTGCCGATTTCCCTTTGCCATAGGGTCTATTTATACTTGTAGACTCCTTAAGGGTTACAACCTAAACCCTAACTGGATAATCTTCTCTTAAGGCTATCCAAATCCATTCCTTAGATAAGCAATGGATGATTCAAGCTATCCTTTAGCTTCTAGAATCCGTCCAATCCATAGCTATATGGATTAACAGTCTAAAGTTTAACTATCAAACAATTGACAGTTTATACCCTCTTATTTAATTAATCTCTTTAAGTCACCAAATTAATTCCAATTAATTCTATGACTTATATTAATCAAATAACAATATATTATTCTTTATATTATTCTCATAATATACTAATAATATTTACTCTCTCTTAATAAATCATCCTATCAAGTTGCTATGGTGAAGGCAACCCAAAAGGACCATGCACAACCGGGCCAATTACTTGCCTAATATAGTTGCAGCCTTAAACACTATTCCAACAGTCTCCCACTTGGATAAGTCTAAATATATGCACAAGTACAATTCAGTTTGCAATCGTAGCTCTCAAAGACGCTGTCAAACTCTGATCTAATCAATCTTGTCCTTTAGATAAGGGATCGTACAGTCCTCTGTTAGATATCATGCTGACGATCCTATGGAATGGTTAGTCAAGCATTTAGGTTTCTCGATCTCTGATTTATTCGACATAGAACTTAATCGAACACATCAATTCAGTTCTGACCGGGCCCGGCACATAAGTCAAATCAAATCATCGAGCAGCCGAGATATCGCTTTTACCTTCTTAGATAAAAGTTACAAATAAACTTCGACTTATATGCATTTACTTATTTAATAATCAACTATACACAACAATGCGTTTTATAACATTGAGTTACCAATGCGTTTTCGCATTATCAATGTACAATCACTTAGCAAATAACAAACCATATATCTAGGTTTTAAGACTATATGATATTATCGTCTCGCGATCACCCTTTTATATCATATTCCATAAGGTGATTCCAGCAACCGCGGGTTTGTTCCAATGCTCAAAACCAGTTCATAAGCACTCATGAATGTCGCAGCAACCCTTTGCTATGTCTAATACCATTTAGACAATCTACGCACCGATTCATGAAAATCTTCATTCATATCTACTTCCAACATATGAACGATTGTGGACAATTTGAACAATTCGATTATTCCTAATAAACTCAATTATTCTGGAAGTCAAAACATGCAAAGTGAAACAATAGCTAAACAATTAACATAAGATAGTAACATTACTCATAAATAAAACTCCTTTATTTAATCATCAAATGTTAATTACATTTATCTATTACACGTTTCTAATACTATCTAATCTATGCTAATATCACCCTTCAGCCCAATACTCCTAGCATGTTGCAAGTGCTTAACCCTACTCAGTCCCTTCGTAAGCGGATCTGCTGGGTTATCTTCTGATGATATCCTCTTCACTACGAGTTGTCTTTCTTCTACACGATGTCTAATGAAGTGATATTTTCTGTCGATATGTCGTGATCTACCATGATCCCTCGGTTCCTTGGTCAAGGAAACCGCTCCTTCGTTATCATAGAAAATCTCCATGGGCTACTTTATGGCAGGTACAACTCCAAGATCACCGATGAAGTTCTTCAGCCATATTGCCTCCTTCAACGCTTCGCTCGCTGCAATGTACTCTGATTCGCACGTTGAATCAGCTACGGTTTCCTGCTTGGAACTTTTCCATGTCACTGCTCCTCCATTCAGGGTAAAGACCCAGCCCGACTGCGAACGGTAGTTGTCCCTGTCGGTCTGAAAGCTGGCGTCACTATACCCTCGCACCTTCAAGTCATCACTCCCTCCGAGGACTAAGAACCATTCCTTTGTCCTCCGAAGGTACTTAAGGATATTCTTCACCGCAATCCAATGTGCTCTGCCAGGATTCCCTTGATATCTGCTAACCATGCTCAAAGCAAAACTACATCAGGGCGAGTACAAGTCATAGCGTACATGATTGAGCCAACTGCGGAAGCGTATGGAACTCGGCTCATTTCTGCTATCTCAGCTTCGGTACTCGGACTTTGAGTCTTACTCAACTTGGCATTATTTTGTATCGGTAATTCTCCCTTCTTTGAGTTTTCCATACTAAAACGTTTTAGTACCTTCCCCAAGTAAGTGTTCTGACTAAGTCCAATTAGTCTCTTACTTCTTTCTCTTACTATCCTTATTCCCAAAATGTAAGAAACCTCTCTGAGGTCCTTCATAGCGAAGCACTTCCCGAGCCAGGACTTAACCTCCTGCAGAGTCGGGATGTCGTTTCCTATGAGTAATATGTCATCGACATATAGAACGAGGAAGCTTACTATACTCCCACTGGCTTTGACATATACACAAGACTCGTCTTCGCTTCGTACAAATCCAAACTCTTTGACTTTCTCATCGAAGCAAAGATTCCATCTGCGAGACGCTTGCTTAAGTCCATAAATGGAGTTCTCAAGTTTACACACTCTATTTGGATGCTTCGGATCCACAAACCCCTCTAGCTGATCCATGTAAACATCCTCAGCCAACTTTCCATTAAGGAAAGCGGTCTTGACATCCATTTGCCAAATCTCATAATCGTGAAATGCGGCAATCGCTCGCATCACTCTAATAGATTTTATCTTCGCAACTGGTGAGAAGGTCTCATCATAGTCAACTCCGAGAGTTTGAGTAAAGCCCTTCGCAACCAATCGCGCCTTATATGTGTGTACGTTTCCATCCACGTTGGTCTTCTTCTTGAAGATCCATTTGCACCCGACGATATTACGTCCGGGTACATTATCAACCAAATTCCAAACTTGGTTGTCATACATGGACTGGATCTCGCTGTCCATTGCCTCTTTCCATTTCACAGACTCCCGGCCTGCCATAGCTTCCTTATAGCTATTAGGTTCATCAAGATTTATTAGTGTACCATCACTAATATACGTGTCCCCTTCGGTAGTAATATGAAAACCATAAAACTGGGGTAGAACTCTAACTCTATCGGAACATCTAAGAGGTAAGGATTCGTCAATCGGTTCAACCAGAGTTTCCTCCTCGGGTTGAGTGCCAGCGGTAGAGGTTCCTTCATCTATCGACTCTTGAATCTCTTCAAGCTCGATTTGCCTCCCACTGTCTCCTTGGCCTATGAGTTCTCGCTCTCGGAAAACTCCTCTCATCGCAACAAAGACAACATTGTCCTTCGGTCTATAGAAGAGATATCCAAAGGATGTCTGCGGGTAGCCAATGAAAATACATCGCTCACTTCGGGTTTCGAGCTTCTCGTGAGTATCTCGTCTTACGAAAACCTCGCAACCCCAAACCTTGATATGTGCCAACGAGGGAGCTTTCCCTGTCCACATCTCGTGAGGTGTTTTGGCAACCTTCTTAGTAGGGACTCGGTTAAGGATATGGGCGGCAGTCTCTAAGGCATACCCCCAAAAAGAGATAGGTAGTGAAGCACGACTCATCATAGAGCGAACCATATCCAATAAGGTTCGATTACGCCTTTCTGCCACACCATTCAACTGCGGTGTCCTAGGAGGCGTCAATTGTGAAACTATTCCACACTCCTTGAGATAATCGTGGAATTCAAGAATTAGGTACTCTCCTCCTCGATCGGATCGAAGCATCTTGATTTTCCTGCCCAATTGATTCTCCACTTCATTCTTGAACTCATTGAACATTTCAAAAGTTTCTGACTTTTGCTTGATTAAATAGATATACCCATATCTACTATAATCATCGGTAAAAGTCACGTAGAAGCGGTTCCCATCCTTCGTGCTTGATCTAAATGGTCCACATACATCGGTATGTATTAAGTCCAATAGACCCTCACCCCTTTCACACGTACTCGTGAAGGGTGACTTATTCATCTTTCCATGTAAACAAGACTCGCATGTGTCATCTTCCCTAAGGTCGAATGACTCCAACACTCCATCCTTTTGGAGTTGGGCTATGCGTTTCTTGTTGACATGTCCAAGATGACAATGCCACAAGGATGCTTTATCCATACTAGTGGAAGAATCTATGTTCAAAACATCATTTCCTAAGTTATCAACAATCATAACAATTTCATAAATTCCATTACATGGTATAGCTTCAAAGTAAAAGACACCATTTAGATAAGCCAAAATAGAACCATTCTCATTATTAAAAGAAAATCTAAAACCTTGTCTATATAAACCATGAAATGAAATGATGTTTCTAGCCATTTCTGGCGAATAGCAACAATTGTTCCAATCTAAACATAAATTATTTCTAAGCACTAAAGAATACACTCCAATCTTGGTCACAGGCGACGATCTTCTATTCCCCATGATTAGATTGATTCTTCCTTGCTCCACATCCCTACTTCTTCTTAGTCCCTGCACATTAGAACAAATGTGATAACCACAACCGGTATCAAGAACCCAAGAAATAGCATGATTAGAATCGTTAGATTTGATTGTATATATACCTGCGAAAGATGGCTTGATCTTTCCTTCCTTGATGGCTTGCAGGTATTCCGGGCAGCTTCTCTTCCAATGTCTTATCTTGTGGCAGTGGTGGCACTCTGCCTCCTTCGGGTTAGGGCAGGGCTTAGCGGGATCAACTTTGGTCCCACTAGAAGAGGCACCATCTCGGGCTTTAACCTTGCGATAGTTCTTAGACGAAGCCTTCCTCTTCTTTCCCTTTCCTTGACCAATAGCCAAGACAGGAGAAGCGGGTGGATTGGGAGTTGGTGCAACAGACTTGTCTTTGAAGTTGCTCTCAGCGACCCTCAAGAGACCTTGGAGTTTCCTTAGGGTGACCTCTTCTTTGTTCATGTGGTAGGTCATCCTAAATTGATTGTACATCAGAGGCAAAGAGTGAAACACCATGTCGATCGCCAAGTCTTCCCCAAAGTCAACATTTAACTTGCGAAGGCGGTCGACATACCTTTGCATCTTTTGCAGGTGCACGGTAAGAGATTCTCCATGACCCATCTTAGTGGAAATCATGTTAGTGAAAATCTCATAACGCTCTTGTCTCACGTTTTGGTGGTATCTCTCCAATAATTCTTGATGCATCTCGTACGGGTACATGTCCTCGTCGAACTTTTGGAATTCGGAGTTCATGGTGGCTATCATGATGCAATGTACCTTCGTTGCATCTCACTCATGAGTTTCAAAAGCGGTAATTTCATCCGGAGTAGCAATTTCAGGGTTGATTTTCTCGAGCTTCTCATCGAGGACATACTCCTTATCCTCATAGCGAGCAATGGTGCGAATGTATCTTATCCATTCGCTAAAGTTCATTCCATCGAAGGTGACCTTTTGGCAAAGGCTCATCAACGTGAAAGAACTAGCAGCAGCGTTGTTGGCGTTCGACATCTACAAATAGAAAGGACAAAGATAGATTAGAATATAAATCCCTAATTATCACCCAATAAGAAAAATTAGGGCTAGGATCCAACAACAACATTTACATATTAGAAAAGGGATGCCGTAATCTAACATGCAAATAAATTGAAGGTAAGTGAATGACGATTCACTAATTCTCCACCATAAAACCTAACTATTAGTCCTAAATGTATTGAGAATTCCTAGGATCGGATGAGATTCATTGAAACTATTCAATGGCATGTTTAAATCTCGATATGCCCCTCTAGTTTGTGACTGGGATACCGAGGATCACAAAGCGGGTGTGAATTACCATGCAAATTCACATGGTGCCTTCATTGTAACGATCACCTATTCGATGTGCCGGTAAACCACACACGCTCCATCGAACTATGATAAATAATGAATCACCCTTTTCCACCTTTTCTTAGAACCAATTAGTGTGCCGGTAAACCACACATGCTCCACTAACTTCTTAGCAAGGGTGCAAAGTGTAATTTCATGGGATTGCATCAATTCACTTTTCCTAAAGTAACTAAGATTGGGAAATTTTAAAAATATGTGTAGTTACTTTGTATTTCCTATTATACTTTTAATGAGAGGATGAGGTTGCCCTATCCTACCCGTTTGGCTAACGACCCTCCACCGATCAAGCAAGCGGTGGGTGTGAGTGTACACCCATTAAGCGCCATTTTATAGGCCGCAACCTTATACCCACCTTATAGATCGACTTCGTGAATGAGGTCTACTAACGGTAAGACTAGCATTTTAGTTATACATATATATATATATATATATATATATATATATATATATATATATATATTAATCTTGTAATATTATATTAGTATAGGGTTGTATTTTAAACCTTTTAAAATCTAGGGTTTGAAATTTAAATTGTCCAAATTAAAACTTTTAATCACAAAATATAAATTTCAAAACTTGAGGACAAGTTTTAAACATTTAAAACATGGAGGATCAAATAACAAATAATTTTAATTAACAATTAATTTCCTAATTATCTATATTTGATTTATTCAAGATTTCTTTCAAGATAATTACCAAAATAATCAAAATAATTAATTAATTATCATATAAGGAAATTAAATATTTTATTAGTTGATAAATATCTTTAATTAGATCAAGATAATAGTCGTATATATCAAAAAATCGGATTAGGGTTGATCTAATATGATTAAGGTAAGTTTCCATAAGATAATCATGAAGAAATCTCGAATCTGGCCATTCCTGACGCTTGGACTCGCCGAGTGCACCAAAGGACTCGCCGAGTCAGGCCAACTCGCCGAGTCCACTATGGAACTCGCCGATTCCATGACTCAGAAACACAAAAATCGAATTTTGCAATTTAGTTTCAGACAATTAAGCAACAATTTAATGAAAACCAAGCTAGGCTCTGATACCACTGATGGGTTTTAGCCATAAGAACTTTCCTATGTGCACATGCAAAACCCTAATGCTTGGATCTAGGCTTTCTAATTAAACATGATTTGAATCCAAGACTTCTAATGACTATTTAGGTGTAATAACAATATTGAAACAGATCTAGAATCATACCTTTGAATTCCTTGTTGATCTTGTTGTCTTGAAGCTTCTAGAGTCACAATTGTCACTCCTCTAATGGCTTACAAACACCAAATAGCAAGGAGGATGATTTGGGAGAGAGGACAGGGGAGGAAATCGGCCAGGGTTCTCTTAGTTTAGATGAAGTGCCGATTTCCCTTTGCCATAGGGTCTATTTATACTTGTAGACTCCTTAAGGGTTACAACCCAAACCCTAACTGGATAATCTTCTCTTAAGGCTATCCAAATCCATTCCTTAGATAAGCAATGGATGATTCAAGCTATCCTTTAGCTTCTAGAATCCGTCCAATCCATAGCTATATGGATTAACAGTCTAAAGTTTAACTATCAAACAATTAACAGTTTATACCCTCTTATTTAATTAATCTCTTTAAGTCACCAAATTAATTCCAATTAATTCTATGACTTATATTAATCAAATAACAATATATTATTCTTTATATTATTCTCATAATATACTAATAATATTTACTCTCTCTTAATAAATCATCCTATCAAGTTGCTATGGTGAAGGCAACCCAAAAGGACCATGCACAACCGGGTCAATTACTTGCCTAATATAGTTGCAGCCTTAGACACTATTCCAATAGGAGTCGTTTATGGTGTAAGCAGACAAACGCAGAGTAAATTCTAGAATCATTTCTCTAATGAAATCCAGAAAGTGTTTGGCCAAGGGATGTACATCATATCTAGCGTTCATGATCGATGCTAAGATGGAAAAGAAAGAGGTGCAGAATATTCCGGTGGTGTGTGATTATCCGGAAGTCTTTCCCGAAGATCTTCCCGGATTGCCCCTTAATCGGCAAGTAGAATTTCGTATCGACTTGTTACCAGGAACGACGCCGATAGCAAAAGCACCAACAGAGATGAAAGAACTTATGACACAACTTCAGGAGTTATTGGACAAAGGTTTCATTCGACCTAGTTCATCGCCCTGGGGAGCCCCTATGTTATTTGTAAAGAAGAAAGACGGGAGCATGAGAATGTGCATCGATTACAGAGAGCTGAACAAAGTGACGATAAAGAACAAGTACCCGTTGCCAAGGATCGATGACCTGTTCGACCAGTTGCAAGGTTCGAGCTATTTCTTGAAGATCGATCTTAGGTCGGGATACCATCAACTAAAGGTGAGAGAGCAGGGTATCGAAAAGACTGCGTTTAGAACAAGATATGGGCACTATGAATTTTTGGTTATGTCGTTCGGACTAACCAATGCCCCAGAAGCTTTCATGGACTTGATGAATAGGGTTTGTAAACCATTCCTAGATAAATTCGTGATAGTATTCATAAACGACATCTTGATTTATTCGAAAAGCAAGCAGGAGCATGAAAAGCATCTGCGTAAAGTGCTAGAAGTCCTGAAAATGGAGAAGCTGTATGCAAAGTTCTCCAAATGTGAATTTTGGATTCAAGAAGTACAATTTTTAGGTCATGTGGTTAACCAAGAAGGAATAATGGTTGACCTAGCAAAGATTGAAGCTGTGATGAAGTGGGAACAACCAAAAAGCCCTATGGAGATTCGAAGCTTTTTAGGATTAGCTGGATATTACCGAAGTTTTATCCAAGGCTTTTCTTCGATTGCTACTCCATTAACAGCTTTGACCCACAAAGGAGCTACTTATGCTTGGAATGAGAAACATAAGGAAGCCTTTGAGAAGTTGAAGAAGAGATTGTGTGAAGCACCGATTCTTTCGTTGCCTGAAGGAGTTGATGACTTCGCAGTTTATAACGATGCATCTGGAGTTGGGTTAGGTTGTGTTCTGACCCAAATGGATAAAGTGATAGCGTATGCATCAAGGCAATTGAAGGAACATGAAAAGAACTACCCCAATCACGAACTGGAGTTGGCAGCGGTAGTATTTGCCTTAAAGATATGGAGGCATGATCTTTATGGCACAAAGTGTAAACTTTTCACTGATCATAAGAGTCTTCAATATCTCTTTAATCAGAAGGAATTAAACATGAGGCAACGACGTTGGCTAGAGTTACTCAAGGACTACGATTGTGAGATACTTTACCACCCTGGTAAAGCAAATGTTGTTGCTGATGCTCTCAGTCGAAAGGTAAACCTTGAAAAGAAAAGGCCAAGAGCGTTGAGAATTGAAGTTGTCTCGACAATTGTGGAAAGTATAAAGAAAGCTCAAGAGGAAGCTTTATAGAAAAATGACCGAAAGGAAGAACGTTTGGGCAAAACGTTAGTATTCGGTACAAACAACCAAGGGTTGAAGGTATTCAAAGATAGGATTTGGGTACCTAAGACGGGCGGAGTAAGAGATCTTCTGATGGAAGAAGCTCACAAGACCATGTACTCAATTCATCCTGGCAGTACAAAAATGTATAGGGATCTAAAACCCTATTATTGGTGGTCGACGATAAAGCTCGATGTTGCTAAGTATGTGGTCGAGTGTGTAACTTGTGCTAGGGTTAAGGCACAACATCAGAAATCGTATGGGAGTTTAGAACCTTTACCCGTACCCATGGGTAAATGGGAAGACGTCCCCATGGATTTTGTGACTAAACTGACCAGAACAAGGAACGGTCACGACATGATTTGGGTGGTCGTTGATCGCTTCACTAACAATGCGCATTTCATAGCAGCCAAAGAGAAATGGTCTATGGATAAACTTGCGAATTCTTACGTGAAGGAAATTGTGAGGCTTCACGGTGTTCCGTTAACGATCGTATCTGATCATGACAGCCGTTTTACCTCAAGATTTTGGAGGAGTCTACAAGAGGAATTGGGTACCAAGTTGTGTTTAAGTACAACTTACCATCCGCAAACCGATGGTCAGAGCGAACGAACGATTCAGACATTGGAGGATATGCTAAGAGCATGTACCATAGAATTCCAAGGTAACTGGGATGAACACTTACCTCTAGTAGAATTCTCCTATAATAATAGTTTCCACTCAAGCATTAAGATGGCACCTTATCATGCTTTGTATGGAGAAAAGTGTCGAACGCCATCATGTTGGCTGGAAGCTGGAGAAAAGCAGTTTATGGGACCTGAAATAGTCCATCAGACTGCTGAAAAGTTAAAAGTGATAAGGGAAAGGATGTTAGCTGCTCAAGATCGACAAAAGAGTTATGCTGACAAGAAAAGACAACCGATAACCTTTGAAGTTAGAGATTCGGTTTTACTCAAAGTCTCGCCGTGGAAGGGACTTATAAGATTTGGGAATCGAGGAAAGTTGAGTCCAAGGTTTATTGGACCGTTCAAAGTTCTTCAGAAGATCGGGAATCAAGCTTACAAGCTAGAATTACCGGAAGAACTGGAAGGTATTCATAACACCTTTCATGTGTGTTATTTGAGAAATTTCACGGGAGATGTGCCCGACATAATTCCGATTTCTGAGTTAAGGTTGGATGAAAACAAGAGGTTGATCGAAGAACCTAAGACAATCGTTGACCGTAAGACTATGAAGTTACGACGCAAGATGGTCGATTTAGTGCTTGTGCGCTGGAAACATACGAATGAACCAAATCTCACTTGGGAAACGGAGAGTGACATGATGAGTCGCTACCCGCAGTTGCTTAGTGATATGTGATTCCGGGGACGGAATCATCCTAAGGGGAGAGAATTGTAACACTCGTGTTTCTAGCCTAGGCATTTATATTGAGGTAATAGTCTAGGTTAACCTTTGTAACTCATTTTGAAGAAATGAAAAGGAATTATGTGAATATTATGTGAATTATGTGTTTTATGCTTAATTATTAGGGCTTAATATTATGTGAATTATGTGTTTTATGCTTAATTATTGGTCCCATATCAGTGAAGGTTGTAAGGACCAGTTGAGTGTGGAAGGGTTTTAGGGAGTCCAGACGCGAACCCGCGTCCAAATCCGCGATCATACTCGGCGAGTCTAGACTCCAACTCGCTGAGTCTCCTCACAAATTATCAAAAATAAATAAATGAATAATACCTGGGGATCCGGGCTGTTACAATTCTCCCCCACTAGAACTAGACTTCGCCCTCGAAGTCTCGCTCTACAAATAACTCTGGATGCTGCTCACGCATCTCATGCTCCGGTTCCCAAGTCATCTCGGACCCCTTCCGATGCTGCCACTGAACCAAAACCAGGGGTACCTCCTTGTTCCTCAGAACCTTGATTTTCCGATCTCTGATGGCCACTGGTCTCTCAGCATAATTCAGGCTCGCATCCACCTGAATATCCTCTAATGGAACCACTGTCGAATCATCGGCTATACACTTCCTCAGTTGTGATACATGAAAAGTGTTGTGAATCTGCCCCAACTCTGTTGGCAAATCCAAACGATAGGCTACCCGGCCTACCCTCGCGGTCACTCGGAATGGACCAATATATCGGGGCCCCAACTTGCCCCTTTTCCTGAATCGAATCACTCCTTTCCAAGGAGAGACCTTCAGGAGTACAAGGTCGCCGACCTGAAACTCAAGCTCAGACCGGCGTCTGTCTGCATAACTCTTCTGACGACTCTGAGCGGTCAACAACCTCTGTCTGACCTGTTGGATCTGCTCTGTCATGTGAAGCACGATCTCTGTACTGCCCATCAACTCAATCTCGCTTCTGAGGTCAGATCCGCTCCAACAACTCATAGATCTGGCCCTCCCAAGCACATTCATCACGTAAAGTCACAATCTTGGCTACCATGCAACGCCTACAAGGCTTCTTTTGAAGAAATGACCTCTAAAATGGTAACCTAAGTCTCCAACTCAAAAGGAAAGGCATAAAGCATGGCATTTGGGACTCTCTGGACCTTCTAAGGTCCAGATCTAGGTACCATATCCCCATGGGACCTCTCATACTTCCAAACACAAGGCAAACAAGGCATGAAGAAACCCTAGATTTGACCATATCAAGAAAAACACGAGTATAAGCTCTGAATGTTACCTCAAATAGCCTCTTCTGCCGAAATGGGAGTAGATCCAAGCTCCCCAACTCTCCTAGTTTGGCCTTCCTCTTCCTTTCTTGCAAATACACACAAAAATGGTGAATAATGGCCTCTTATCTCACTCACAAGAACTCTCAGCTGCTCTGGTGCTCTCAAGGTCGAAGGTAGCCGCAATGAAGGGGTTTAAGGTCCTTTAAATAGGGCTCAAGGCCGGGAAATTAGGGTTTCATTAAACAGCGCGGACTCGCCGAGTCCATTCCTTGGACTCGCCGAGTCCAGACGCGAACCCGCGTCCAAATCTGCGATCATACTCGGCGAGTCTAGGCTCCAACTCGCCGAGTCTCCTCACAAATTATCAAAAATAAATAAATGAATAATACATGGGGATCCGGGCTGTTATAGGGCGCTTGTTGATCATCTTGATCAATTAAGTGTCTTGTTGGAGTCGGTTTGTTTGTGTAATAGTCCTGATTCTTCGCGGTGTTCAATTGGTCCAAGTGATACGTTTGTGGTAAAGGAGCTAGAAGTAGATTGGGTAACTTGAATCTCCCTTCAAGTGGTTTGGTCACTAGGTGGAATACCTTTCTTCCTATTAAAATTAATATTTTTGTTTGGAGAATGCTTTTGGATAGGCTTCCTACGAGATGTAACTTGGATAGAATAGGGGTTGATCTTGAGTCTTTGCTTTGTCTGTGTTGTGAAGTGGAACAAGAGGAAATGAATCATCTATTTTTCGAGTGTAACTTTGCACGTCTTCTTTTGCTTAAAGTTGCTAAGTGGGTGGATAAGTCAATTCCTACTTTTCGTAAAGTGGCAAATTTTTTATATGGATTGATTGTATTTCGGCCGCCCGGTTCCAAAGGGTGATCGTGGAATCGATTTGTGCTACTCTTATTTGGGTTTTATGGACGTATCGGAACAACCTTGTTTTTGGCAACAAGAAGTGCAAGAAAGAGTTTATGTTTGATTCTATCATTTCCTTTTCTTATAACTGGTATTGTAATAGGAATCATAAAGTTAGCAAAAATTGGAATGAGTGGATGCTTAATCCTCTCATGAACTAATTTGTTCTTGTTTGTTAGCTCTTTGCTAGCCTTTTTAATACATTTAGCCGTTCAAAAAAAAATGATATCCAATTATTATTATATTTATTGCAATTATTACATTAAAATATTATGTGAAATTTAATAAAATATAAAAGCTTATATTATGTGAAATTTAATAAAATATAAAAGCTTATAAAATGACACGTGGAAAAAGAATTAATTCAAAATAACATTTGGCAAATTTAATGAGAGTTCGACAAGTAGTAAAAAAAAAATTATTTATTAGAGAGGACTTGACATCTTATTATAGTTGGTTTTATTCCATTAAATATCAAGTTGACATTCAATTTCTTTACACCAAATCTATTAAACCATAGTGGATGGCGGATGCTATTATCTCGAATGGTTTTCCCTAAAACAATAGCATTTTGTAAAATTATCGGTCTCCTTTTAAGTTGCAAGTTGCAGACACTGGTATTCTTATGGTTGGATCTTAAACAAGCCTACTGTTTGACCAACAAACAATATATAATTCATTATATTTGTACACATCCTTTAGGACGAACATGCATCCACGTTAGAATCTATGGTGCTCTAATTTTAATCAACTCTACATCAATCCATATTGAAGATTCTGGTCTTCATCCCAGTCATGGAGGTACCGCCTATACGGATTCTACCTAAAACAAACATCAAAATCTCTGAATATAACAAGGAATTTTTTCCTGCTAATTGATAAGTCCAGCACCACATTACGCCAAAACCCAAACCTAAACTGTATCATCTAGTTCACACAGTAGAAACACAGATCAAATCTGCTATATAATCACTTAGTTAAACATCAATCCATATTCTCGATTCATATATAGTAGAAAAAACATGGTGTTTTCCCGTGTTCTCATGGCTGCACTCTTTGTGATTCTAATTATCTCATCTTGCAGTGGTAAGCCTGTTTCAACATCTTGGTCCTTGTATATATTGTTCTTGTTTCTCTAGAGCTAATGAATGCTTTCATCTGTTTTTTGATCATACAGCTGCAAACTCAAATCTTTTCAGGGAGTACATTGGTGCTGAATCTGACTCGGTTAAGTTATCAGATGTTCCTATCAACTCTAAAGTTGAAGTCCATTTTATCCTAGCATTCGCAATTGATTACACTTCAGATAATCACCCATCACCCACCAATGGCAAATTCAATGTTTTCTGGGAAACTAAAAATTTGGGTCCTTCGGCAATAGCATCGGTCAAAGCCAAGAACTCTAATGTCAAAGTGGCTGTTAGCTTGGGTGGCGATAGTGTTGTTCATGATAAAAATAAGGTTTTTTTTTCTCCAAAATCTATCAACTCATGGGTCCAAAATGCAGTTTCTTCATTAACGAGCATGATCAAACAGTACAATTTGGATGGTATTGACATCGACTATGAACATTTTAGGTCGCATGATGAGGAAACTTTTGTTGAATGTATAGGACGGCTTATAATAATTCTAAAGAAAAACCGGATCATCAAATTTGCTTCTATCGCCCCCTATGAAGATGAAGGACCAGTTCAAAGAAATTACTTGGCTTTATGGAAGAAATATGGACATGTTATTGATTATGTGAATTTCCAGTTTTATGCTTATGATCAGATTAGTGTTTCACAGTTTGTAAAACACTTTCATCATCAACAGGCTTCAAGTTATAAAGGAAGTCAGCTTCTAGCAAGCTTCATAAGCAAAGGTAACTTAGGTTTGCCTCCTAATAAGGGATTCTTTGAGGCCTGCAAAGAGTTGAAGAGAGATGGAAAGCTCGGAGGCATATTTGTTTGGTGTGCGGACGAATCCAAAGAGTTCGGTTTTAGATATGAAAAAGCTGCGCTGGCCTTATTGGCAGCATGATCATCATCTTTATTTCATTATGCATGCATATATGGGCATATATGATATGATAATAATTAATAATATGTTCGATTTCATATGTCCGTAGTTTCCTTTCTTCTTCCTTCCAAATAAGAAATAAGATACTGTCTCTTGAATCATATTCGAAATTGTATTGTAATAACTGGATCAGAACATCATGACTTCTTCAGGTTTAAAAAAATCATGTATTAATTTCTACTAAACGTTTCAACTCCTATTCCAATTAATCATATAGAATCCGATAAAAAAAAGAATATTGGAAACTGAAGATCAAGATAAATTCATCAATCTCCGGGTTAATTTACATATAACAAATAATATCAAGAAACAAAAGACACGCAAAGACAATTATGGCAGGTTTTGTATACCTGTAAAGGTTGCTATGACAAAAAACTTGGCGTTTATGGCAATGTGGCGTTGACTACATGGTTTTTGTACTTTTACGCGGAAACTCAGAACATGATTAAAACAAAAAAGCTTTCAATTAAACAAATAAATAGAAATTACATGGGACTTGGAATAGATTTTTAACCTATTATTCAAGACAGAAAATATACAATTAATTAACATATAATATAACAACAGTAGAAGCACACTTACGCCACTTTAATTAACACTAATTAATCCGATCACATCGTAAACAATATATATGTCAGAAAGCTCCTCTATATAACTGTTGGCTTCCTATTTCTGTTCAACAACCTTCAAGCTTTCAACATAATCTGGTCTTTGAAGTTTGATTATTATGGGCTTCTCCAAACTTTTCATTGCTCTTCTCATTCTCATGCTACAAGTGCTTTTAGGGGTGGCATCATCAACACAAGAAAATATTAATGCACCAAAATCAGACCTATTCCGTGAATATATTGGAGCAGAATTCAACGGTGTCAAATTTACAGACCTACCCATCAATCCCAATGTCGAATTCCATTATCTACTTGCATTTGCAATTGATTATACCACTTCATCTTCTTCATCCCCCACCGATGGTAAATTCAATGTGTTCTGGGATACAGATAATCTCAGCCCTTCTCAAGTCTCTTCAATCAAGAGTCAGCATAGCAATGTCAAAGTAGGTTTGAGCTTAGGAGGAGACAGCGTGGGAGGAGGAAGCTGTTACTTCAGCCCTTCATCGGTGGATTCATGGGTTTCAAATGCTGTTTCTTCCCTCACTAAGATCATCCAAGAGTATAACTTGGATGGGATTGATATCGACTACGAGCATTTTCATGCAGATCCTGATACCTTTGCTGAGTGCATCGGGAAGCTTGTAACAACCCTCAAGAAAAATGGAGTCATCTCTTTTGCATCTATAGCTCCATTTGATGATGATGAAGTTCAAAGCCACTACTTGGCTCTTTGGAAGAACTATGCCCACGTCATAGACTATGTCAATTTCCAGTTTTATGCATACGACCAGGGGACCACCATCTCACAGTTTATCAAGTACTTTCAGACACAAAGCTCAAACTATAAAGGTGGTAATATCTTGGCTAGTATGTCCACCGATGGAAGTGGAGGTTTATCACCAGAGAATGGCTTCTTCACTGCTTGTAATCGGCTAAAAAGTCAAGGGAAGCTTGGTGGGATCTTTGTATGGTCTGCAGATGATTCCAAGGCTTCAGGTTTTCGCTATGAGAAGCAATCACAAGCTTTGCTAGCAGCCCCTCGTTAGTATGTATGTATATATATTTTGTTGTGTTTCTATGTGGTTGTAAAAGCGTAGATGTACGTACAATATGATTATCTACTAGTGAAATTATACAAATATATATTGTTTGTGACTTGTGATCATAGGTTCAAGTAAATTAAACTTTAATCTGGTAGAAGATATGCATCCACTGTTGGATAAATTAGGGTTTTAGTTGGAGATATGGATACCACTTGGATCGTGACAACACTTTCCGAACTGATATTTCTACCATATGTCTGGGTTGCAAGAAATTCAGCCTAAGATAATCCAAGAGGACACTTACGATTCTAGGCACAGAAATAGTAAGGCAAATTGCTAGAAAGATTCTAAGAGTAATTGAATAAAAACGAGAGCTAAATTTTGTGTGTCTCTTCTCAAAAGGAAGAATCGTTTATATGATAAACGAGATTAGGGTTTCATTAGGGTTAGGCCGTTATGAGTTTTTGTAGAAGCAAGTTAGGAAATCCGAAATTTAATGAGGATTTAGGGTTTCCAAAAACCAGGGGCGGCTCAACTAATTTGGGGGCTCTAAGAAAACAAAAAAATTGGGGCCCTTCAAGTAAGCTGACAGTTTCGCACTTGAGACCTTTAGTTTTATAAACCAATGCTTTTACCACTAGGCCAAGCTTCAACTTGTCTTTGTAACCCAAGAAATATATGTATATATACATATATAATAGAACAAGATTTAAAATTAGGGCCCTTTAGAATTAGGGGCCCTAAGCTTTTGCTTAGTTTTGCAAAGGGTAGAACCGGCCCTACCAAAAACTAACGAGTTTCATTAGTTTTACCATAATCATCCTTAAGAATTTGAATTTTCCACTATGTTCACATATGTAAAATTCGTAGAGGTTTTGGGGCGCTGCCCCTAGACCCCACCAAAGGGTCGCCGCCCCTTTGGAAACCCCGAACCCAGGGGCGCTGCCCCAGACCCCCGACTTGTCGTCGAACCGGCTTCTATTTCGATCTTATACATGCGTGCACTCCGCACAAACTCGTACATAAATTAGAGTACAAATTATGAAACCCCTTAGCTCACATGTTAGTTCCAATTACATAAAATGACATGGTGACACTAAACTCACCAACATCCACTTGAGGTTTGTTGAAGTTCTCGTTGTCGATCTTTGTTATAAGTATGATGGGTACAAGAAGCAATAACATTAACCAAGAACATGAGTATTTGGGTGGAAACTATCCTTGCGAGAAAAACCACAAGGCACACAAATTTGTATTAATAAATCGTCTTGGAGAATAAGGTATTACATGGCATAGAAAATCATAATTAGAAAAGAGAGTAGAACACAAAAGAATAATTAAAATTATGACTAATAGACTTCATTTATAAGCCTTGTACAAATAAAAGGAAGTAATGCATCGGCACCCTTTGTATTGGAGATACTAGATATGACAAAAACCTTTTTTCATAGACAATGTGGATTTAATCTTCAACATGGTTTCTCTTCTTTTTCTTTAAGGTGACAGCTCAGCACATGATTTAAACCAACGATCCTTCATTAATTAACAAATTCCACAATGGAATTTTCAAATTTCTTTTCACTCTGAAATCTTTATTAGTTATGGCATCACCGAAATCAGTCAAATTTCATGAATATATAGGATCGGAAGGCAATAATGTAAAATTTTCAGAGGTGGAGCTAGGAATTTTGGTATGGGGTACAAACATATATTGTCAAGAATCAATATAGTAAATGCAAAGAGTTTCTTAATTTTTAAACTCGTAAATCAAAAAAAATTAAGTAAAAGTTATAATTGAATCTGCCTATTCGTCATTTCTTGAAATTGATCAATGATATCTTCATCACGAACACATAGACACACATCTTTCTCAATAAAAGTGACTAAACGGTTGTTTAAAACTTGATTGTCCATGTTATTCCACAACTTATTTTTGACATGTGTAATTCCAGAAAAAACTCTCTCTATTTTTTGTTGTAGCTATCGGAAGAATCAACACTAACTTTATAAGCAAAAACACGAGTGGATAAGTCACATGATTGTTTGGATCAACAAGCCTCATCGCAAGGGAACTAACGATGTGTATATTTTGGATCATTTAGAAGCACCCTCGTTAGTATGTATGTATATATATTGTTGTGTTTCTATGTGATTGTAAAATTGTATATGTATGTACAATATGATTATCTACTAGTGAAATGATACAAATATATGTTGTTTGTGAATTGTGATCAAAGGTTCAAGTAGAATTTAATGTGGTAGAAGATATGCATCCACTTGAGGTTTGTTGAAGTTCTTGTTGTCGATCTTTGTTATAAGTATGATGGGCACAAGAAGCAATAACATTAACCAAGAACGTGAGTATTTGGGTGGAAACTATCCTTGCGGGAAAACCCACAAGGCACACAAACTTGTATTACTAAATCAAGTTGGAGAACAAGGTATTACATGGCATAGAAAATCATTAATGTGAAAGAGAGAAGAAGAGAATGGAATAATTAAAATTATGACTAAAAGACTTTATTTATAGCCTTGTGCAAAGAATATCCTAAGACTACTAAATAAAAGGAAGTAATGCATCGACACCCTTTGTATTCATGTGGAGATACTAGATATGACAAAAACTGTTTTTCAAACAATGTAGATTTAATCTTCAAACATGGTTTGTCTTTTTTTTTAAGGTGGCAGCTCAGAACATGATTTCAACCAACGATCCTTCATTAATTAATTAATGATCCTTCATTAATTAATTAACAGTTTCCAAATAGGATTCTTGAATAGGGTGGGTAGGTTAAGGAATGTCATTGTCATTCATCTCCTTCTCATATACATAAAACTGGAAATCAAAGATATGAATTTAGTCGATGATAAGGATTACTACATTAAACTTATCCCAAGCCCAAAAATATCATATAAATAAAAGGTGCTCGAACAAAGTTCTTAGACCATAGCCCAATGGAAAATGAAAACCAATAGAAAAATACACAACTAAAAACGTTTTCTAATTTTTCAAAAACAGAAAATGAAAAGTGAATAAGTTTTAACTAAACGTGTTTTCTAATTTTCTGAAGAAAAATTAAAACAGAAAAGGAAAATTGTTTTTTCGTAACTAAACGTAACCTTAGGGTGCGTTTGGTTGTGGAAAATTTTCCAATTTTGAAAACATGTTTGGTTGATTCAATTTTCAAAAAAAAAAATCCAAGAAAATGAAAATGTTTTATTTTATAAATTGTACTTAAATTAGAAAAGTGATTTTTAGAGTTCTCTAAAGTTTTTCTAAATTTCTAAAATGAAAAATTAAAATTATACTGGTTTCAAACAAACACGTTTTCTAAAATTTTCAGTTTCCAAGAAAAACATAAATTTTGAGAACACATTTGGTTTTTTTAGGTTTCCAAAGTTTTCTAACAAAATGAAAATTTTCATTTTTTCAAATTGTATGTTAATTGAAAAGGTGGGGTTTTTTATTTTCAATAGTTTTCAATTTCTAAAATATAAACCCAACAACACGCCTACCCCTCAATCCAACACCCACACCCACCTCTACCTCACCCCACCCCCACCCACTCTACCTCAATCCCCACATCTACCTCACCCCCACCCACCACCTACACACCAATCCCCATGTTTTCTAATTTTCTAAAATGAAAAGTGAAAAGTAATAGAAAATGTACGACCAAACATGTTTTCTAATTTTCTAAAATATAAAATAAAAACTCCACTAGCTCAACCAAAAACGTTTTCTAAAATTTTTGCTAAAACTGAAAAGAAAAACTCAGTTCCATTTGTTGAAAATGTTTTCTAGGAAAATAAAAACAATGGTGGGGGTGTTTGGTTGTGACGGCAACGGAGTGGCGACGATGATGGTGGTGGTGGTGGTTGTAGCGGCAACGAGGTGGTGATGACAGGAGGTAGTGGTGGCAGCAGCAATTGTGGCGGTGATGGTGATGGCGGCGGCGTTGGTAGTAGTGTTGGTGATGGGGTAGTGGTGGTGGTGGTGGTGATGGTAGGTCGGTGATTGTGGTAGTGGTGTTTGGTGGGTGGGTGGGTGTATGTGTGTAGGTATGTGTGGGGGTGGGTGGGTGTTTGTAGGTGTGGGGGTAGGTGTATGTGTATGTGTATGTGTGTGGGGGTATAGATAGGGGTGGGGTGGGTATGTGTGTGTGTGTATGTTTGTGCGTGCATGTATGTATGTTTATGGGGTAGGGTGGGTGGGTGTATATGTGTTTGTGGGGGTGGGTGTGGGTGTGTGTTTGTAGGGGTGGATGTGGGTGTGTGTAGGGGTGTGTGTGTTTGTGGGTGGGGGTGAGGTGGAGGTGGATGTTTGCATGTGTTTGTGGGAGCGTGTGTGTTTGTGTGTGTGTGTGTGTGTTTATTTGTAGGGGTGGGAGTGGGAGTGGGCTTGGGAATGGATGGGTGTGGGTAGGTAAGGGTGTGGTAGGTTGGGGGTGTTAAGGTGGGTGTAGGTAGAAATGGGTATGGTGGTAGTGGGTGTGTTTATATTTGACAAAATTGCAAGAATGGTCCCTATGGTATGTCAAAACTAGCAAGTTTGGTCCAAACAAATTTGGACTCGCAAGGGTGGTCCAAAAGTTTCATTTTGTTGCAAGTTTGGTCCAATTTGGTTTGATTTTTATAAAATTATGATTTTGCACTTTGTATTTTCCAGTTTTTTATTACATAAATCAAAAAAAATGCTCTCTCTCTCTCTCATGTTATCCATCCTAGATACATCTTCTTACCTATCTTCTTCTTCTTCCTCAAGAACATCTTTCGTTACCACCACCGTTCAACCACCGCAATTCGCCACTTCATCTCCACCTAAATCAGTCCAGATGAACACACACATAAATCAACACTAACATCCATCAATTTTTCAACGGATTCAATAAAACACACACACAATTACATAGAGAAAGAGAGAGAGAGAGAGAGAGAGAGAGAGAGAGAGGGAGATTAAACATACACGCACACACACACACACAAACTCGAACAAAACCAATTATTTGGCGAAGATGACGGGGAATCAGAACGTCACCACCACCACGACTTGGAAAACGAGATAGAGAGACGAAGGACTGTGTACAAACCCTTCTTCAGAGAGAGAGAGAGAGAGAGAGAGAGAGATGAGTATTTTCTTTTTTATATTTTTGTAATAAAATAACTGAAAAAGGAAAATACCAAGGACAAAATCATCATTTTATTAAAAAAAAACAAAACAAAAAACAAAACAAAATGGACCAAACTTGCAACAATGATTATCGGTTTTCTAAAAAATTTCAACTTCTTTGTAATTTTAGAAAACTGAAAATTTTCATTTTCCATGAAAAATTTAGAAAAATAGACGAACTAAGCGCATTTTCAAAATTTTTATTTTTCTTGGAAAAAATTTCCGAAATACGGCTCATTTTTCCGCAACTAAACACAACCTTAAAGTATGTTTGGTAGGGTGTGTATGGGGCGGTTTGATTCGGTTATTGGTCAAAACCGAACCATAACCATTACAATTGGTTAATGTATTTCGATAACCATTGGGTAGCGGTTAATATTGGGTATTGTCGCACCCCAAAACCAATAATGGCGGAATACGATTCGGGGTGGAGGACGTCATGTACAGTATCATCACAATTGCATAATAGTAAAAACAAGAAACAACCATTTCATTTACATAGTGAGTTTAAATACAAGCGTGTTCTGTAAAGTTTCAATAGACACCAAAATATATCAAAAATAAAAGATGGGTCTTGTATGCTCCATCTTCTCCAAAATGCTGCACCTGTACCTGTCTATCTTTGACCTGAGGATACAAGTTATTTTGAAAACGAGTATCAGCATAAAGCTGGTGAGTTCACAAGAATTTAGTGTGGTTGATGTATAAAATGTTTTAAAACTTATAGTGTGAAAAGCTGTAATTTATGTTTATAAGTAGTAGAAAACCCTAGAAAATCCTATATTTTCCAGAAAGTACATTGTAAGTGAAATCCTTTAAGTTGCGTGTAAGTTTTATCCTTGAAAACCTTTAGATGTAAAAGTATAGTAGTAAATCTCCAGTATGTAGTGTGGATAAGGAAAAGTTATGCTTGTTGTCAGTAGTAGTGGTGCAAACTTCCATTAGTAATAGATACTTACTTACTACGAGATGTTAGCTTAGACTTTAGTCTTAGTGTATTAATGTGGATATAAGTGTATTCCTTTATGTGACCAATAGTGTGAGAAATAGAGAGTCGGACGACCTTCCCGGTCATACGTAGTGTAGTGAAGTAGTGCCACCCCTGAGCCTGGTCGGCTCGGACTGTAGTTAACAGTCGGGATATAATAGTGTCTGCCCCGTATAGATCTATACATGTAGTGTCGCCTTCCTTCCGGAAAGCCCTGGTCACAGGATGTAAGCGCGATAGAGTGTCTCATAGAGAGATAGTGTGTTATACTCTGGATTTGTGTTTTCTCTTGTATTATAGAGTAGTAGTAGTCTTTTGTATAGTTCATAGAGTGTTCTCATATACATGTATCATCTTGTAATAATAATGGTTATAGCGTGTATAGTAGTAGGAGTAACGAGTAGAAGTAGTAGCCTTAACTATACCTATTATAGTTAACTTAGTGTGTATGGTTCTCGGCATTTGTATAACAAAGGTATTGAATATGATGAAGACTTTTATATCTAACACCAATATACATGATATATAACTAAGAAATCAACGACAGTCGGACGGATAACAGGTACCCTAAGACCACATCAAACAAGAACAGTAAATAAGGCGAGCTATCGGTCCTAAGTCCTTCAAGTCTTACTTATATAAATATATTAATGTAGATACATTTTTATAAGAAAAGTAACTTAAACACAGTTTGAAAATAATTTAATAACAATTTAACAAAAGAATGGATTTAGATATTGAAAATAGTTTTGTTCTCAAAGCAGTTTTAAAAATGTAGAAATCTTTTATAAAACATAGTGATAAATCACATGTGATTTGTACTATGAATTGTAAATCACATGTGATTGATTTCCATAAATTGTACATTTGACTTGTATCCCCCCCCCCCCCCTAAAACATGTAAAAACAGTTGAAAAGGTTCATTAAGGGGTATGAACTCACCTGAAATGAGTAAATCGGGTGAATGTGTCGGTTGAGCGTTTGGTGTCAAGTAAGGACTTGTACACCCTTTATGACCCTAGTAACATATGAGATATATGTTTTACAAGTAATTAGTGACTTATACTCTCATTAGAACATTTAGACATCCTAATTTGATTTAAGGTCTTATGGTTGAGTGCTAGAAGGTTAATGAGTTGTATGGAAGGAGTGTATGACCTCACCTTGGAGTTTACTCTCCTAAAACCCACCCTAAGTGAGTTTACGGTTGGGAGGCCACATCCCCCTTGAGTTTACGGCCGTAAACTCATGGGAGGAGTGTTTTTGAATGCTTTCAAGTCTCAAGTGGTTCTAGAAATGGTTCTAAGGGATTTTACAAGGCTATAGGGGTGTTTAGGGGTCCAAGAGTATACTCCCTTGGAGTTTACGGCCCAAAGGCCACTCCTTGGGAGTTTATGGCCATAAACCCTATGGTTTATGGTAGTAAACTCTCATACACCCCATTCCTTGATTTCTAGGACTTTGGTTTGATTTCTAACAAATTCTAGTAAAGGTTATAAGGCCTTTTAGGGGTTTAAACTCCCATTTATCATGATTTAGGGGAGTTTACGGCCTAAGCACATGCTTGGGCCGTGAACTCTATTTTACCCTTCAAAAGTATGTGTTTGAGTGTTCCAAGTCCGAAATGGCAAGTCCCTAATTCATATCTTAAGTCTAAGGGTGGTTTGGAAGTGTTTTTGGACCCTTTTTGCATGGTTAGAGGGTGTTTACGGCCTAAGCACATGCTTGGGCCGTAAACCCTCTTTTATACCCTAAAAGTTATTGTTTTGAGGTTTAAACACTCCTAGGTAAATTCCTCAGCTAGTGTCTAAGCCCAAAAGAAGGAAAATCGGGACATTTGGCACCATTTTAGGTGTTTACGGCCTAAGGAGGTTCTTAGGCCGTAAACTCCTTTTTGATGGCCATTTTGTGTGATTTTTGAGCTAATGAAACAATAAATGATGTTTAGAACAAGTTAGGGTAGAAGATCTTACGTTTTGGGAGGCGGAAACTTGCGGTTTTGAGTCGAAAACGAGCTAGAGAGAGAGAGAGTGGATCTTAGAGTGGTAAAAGAGTTCTAGGAAGTATTCCACCTTCTTTATATAGGTCTCGGGTGTTGCACCCAGTATACGGTTACCCGATGCTAAAGCTTAACGGGGTTTAAACTTTTTACCCGGGTAAAATGGTTGAAATAATATAACTTTATTCCATTGAATGGAAATGAAATTTACGAGTTATATTTATCTTGCTATGATAATAAACACATGAAATATAAATAAATAAATAACTATTTATTTATTTGACGACCCCAAATAACGGAACTTTTTATAAAATGACGTATTCCGTTAGCGGATACGGATTAATATAACGGAATAAACTTTGGGTTGTCACATCATCCCCCCGTTAGGGGAATTTCGTCCCGAAATTTAGAAGTTAATCAGTTAAGTTATTACAGTACTACTAAGCGAAGAGGTGGGAGTATTTGAGTTTCATTTGATCCTCGTGCTCCCAAGTGAATTCCGGTCCTCGCTTGGCGTTCCATCGAACCTTCACAATTGGGATGCGGCTTTGTTTCGTTTGTGTTACTTCTCGGTCCATAATCTCCGCAGGCTCTTCCACGAAGTTGAGGCCCTCGTTGACTTCGATCTCGTCGAGTGGAATGACAAGAGTCTCATCGGACAGGCATTTCTTCAAGTTCGAGACATGGAAGGCCCTATGTACCTTGGATTTAGCTTTCCACGCTTCCCGAAGCGTATCGTGCCCTTCCAGGGTGAGACCTTCAAAAGGACTCGGTCTCCCACCTGGAATTCCAACGGTTTTCTTCGTTTGTTTGCGTAGCTTTTCTGTCGATCCCTGGCGGCTTTTAATCGTTTTCGAATTTGTACAATCTTCTCGGTCGTTTCTCGAATGATCTCCAGACCCGTGAGAGCGCTGTCAGGAACTCGTCCTTTAACTAACTGGGAGTCACCCACCTCATCCCAGTACAGAGGGGATCTGCACTTCCGGCCATAGAGGGCTTCAAATGGAGCTTATTTGATGCTCGTATGATAACTATTGTTGTAGGAAAACTCCACAAGGGGTAAGTGTGTATCCCACGATTTACCAAAGTCAATCACACAGGCTCGCAGCATATCTTCTAAGGTTTGGATCGTCCTCTCACTTTGTCCGTCAATCTGCAGATGGTAGGCTGTACTCATGTCCAGCCTCGTCCCTAATGCCTTTTGTAGTGATTGCCAAAATCTCGATGTAAACCTACTATCTCTATCCGAAATAATAAATATGGGGACGCCATGCAGCCGTACTATCTCCTTAATGTATGTTCTTGTGAGTTTCTCCATCTTGTCTGTTTCCTTGATGGGTAAGAAGTGCGCGGACTTGGTCAATCTGTCGACGATGACCCAAATGGTGTCCAAACCACCCATTGTCTTGGGCAGCTTGGTTATGAAATCCATTGTAATCCGCTCCCACTTCCATTCCGGTATCTCCGGTTGCTGGAGAAGACCTGATGGCTTCTGGTATTCGACCTTAACCTTTGCGCAAGTAAGGCACTTACTCACGAAGGTAGCAATCTCTGCTTTCATATTAGGCAACCAGTAAAGCTTTTTGAGATCCAGATACATCTTATCTGAACCAGGGTGAACGAAGTATCAGTGTTGTGCGCTTCCTTCAAGACCAAGTCTCTAAAACCTCCGTGGCGCGGAGTCCAGATTCGGTCCATAAGATAATAGGCTCTGTCACCCTTTACCTCCAAGTTCTTATCCATTCCATGTAGGGATTCTCCTGTCACATTCTCAGGCTTTAAGGCTTCGAGCTGAGCCTCCTTAATCTGTGCGGATAGATGCAAATGGATAGTCATTGTTAGCGACTTGACTTTTCAACCAGAATACTCTTTTCTACTCAGGGCGTCTACTACTACTTTGTCTTTTCCTGGGTGATAACGAATCTCACAGTCGTAATCATTGAGCAGTTCGACCTATCGACGTTGTCTCATGTTGAGCTCTTTCTGGTTCAATATGTGCTGGAGGCTTTTATGATCAGTGTATACTATGCTCTTCGTTCCATACAAGTAATGTCTCCAGATTTTTAGAGCAAAGATGACCGCTCCTAACTCGAGGTCGTGAGTGGTGTAGTTTACCTCATGTGTCTTTAGCTGCCTGGAGGCATAGGCGATGACCTTACCTCGTTGCATCAAGACACAACCAAGCCCTTGATTAGATGCATCGCAGTATACCACAAAATCTTTTGTCCCTTCGGGAAGGGATAATACTGGTGCGGTGCATAGGGCTCGCTTCAGAGTCTGGAATGCCTTCTCCTGTTTCTCTTCCCAGTCAAATGTTACGCCTTTCTATGTCAACATGGTGAGAGGTTTCGCAATCCGAGAGAAGGTTTGAATGAATCTGCGGTAGTAGCCAGCGAGGCCTAGAAATTGACGAATTTCTGTAGGCGTCTTCGGTGCTGACCAGTTCTCGATAGCTTTAATCTTGGAAGGATCCACGTGGATTCCTTCTTCACTAACCACGTGTCCTAAGAATTCAACTCTTCGGATCCAAAATTCGCACTTAGAGAACTTCGCATATAACTTCTCTGATCGCAGGGTTTCTAGGACTCGTCGTAGATGATCCCTGTGTTCTTCCTCACTCCGAGAGTAGACGAGTATATCATCAATAAAGACGATGACGAACTTATCTAAGTATGGACGACACACCCTATTCATCAAGTCCATGAACACTGCAGGTGCGTTGGTCAGTCCAAAGGGCATCACCACGAACTCATAGTGTCCGTAACGGGTTCGAAAGGCTGTCTTCGGAACATCCTCCTCAAGCACCCGTAACTGGTGGTACCCGGACCTAAGATCAATCTTGGTAAAGTAACTCGCTCCTTGAAGTTGGTCGAATAGGTCGTCGTTACGAGGGAGAGGGTAGCGATTTTTGACCGTGAGTTTGTTGAGTTCCCTATAATCGATGCACATACGGAACGATCCGTCCTTCTTCATCACGAACAAGACTGGAGCTCCCCAGGGTGAGAAGCTCGGTCTTATAAAGCCCTTGCTGAGCAACTCGTTAAGTTGACCGGATAGTTCTTGCATCTCGGCAGGCGCTAAACGGTAGGGCGACTTAGCTACGGGGGTAGCTCCTGGGATTAGGTCGTTTCTGAACTCAACTTGACGCTTGGGAGGTAAACCTGGAAGGTCCTCTGGGAAGACGTCATGGAAATCGCACACAACCGGGATATCTTTTGGATCTCTCGCTTTCTGGCTTGTGTCAACGACGTGTGCAAGGAAGGCGCGATATTCTATACGCAAGTATTTTTGGGCCTGAATACTGGAGATGATACGAAGGCTCGTACCGGGTTTGTCTCCATAGAACAATAAAGTTTCGTGATTCGGTGGATTTAGGCGAATGGCTTTGTCGAAGCATAAAATATCGGCGCGATGAAGAATCAACCAGTCCATGCCAAAAATGACATCGAAACTCTTGATTGAGACTGGTATGAGGTCGATTGGGAATGAGTGATCGTCTAACGTGAGGGTACAACCTATGTAGATTTCGTTAGAACTTTCGGTCTTCCTGTTAGCCATTTCTACGACGAATGTTTCTTTTAGTGGTTGCGGGGATTGTTTAAGTAAGTGTTTAAAGTTTTGGTTTATGAAGCTTCTTTCTGCACCACTATTGAATAAAACACAAGCATATGAGTTGTTGAGAAGAAACGTACCCGTGACTACTGCGGGATCCGCCACTGCTTCGTTGTGACCAATAGCGAGTAGTCTTCCGGTTCCTCCCGCATTCCCAGCCTTCGGACAGTTTTTCTTGAAGTGGCCAGCTTCACCGCAATCGTAACAAGTCTGGGTCACTCCCGAACCGGGAACTTGCGAGATGGGTTTGGGTGGAGCTCTGCAAAACCGGACAGTATGGCCCTTCCGGCCGCAGTTGGTACAGTGCAATTCACGGCAGGGGCCATTGTGGTGGAAGGGGCATTTGGGACGCTTGGGCAGGTTCCCAATATAAGCTTTTGTTGGTGCAGGAGTAGCAGGAGTAGTGGCAGCATGGACAGCCACGATCTGTTGGTTTTTGGAAGAAGATTGAGTTCTTTTGTCCTTCTTCCGATCCCCACGTTTCCTCTTGTTGTCGGATGAATTAGGTGGTGCAATGGCAGTTGTAGTTGTTGTTGCTGGAGTGGAAGAAACCTCATGATTGATTAAACTCTGGGCCAATTCCTTGTCGTTGTCGAAAGTTGTAGGGCGTGAGGCTAGAACGTTTCCTCGATACGGAGGCATTAAACCCCAAATGTATCGTTCAATCTTCTTGCTTTCAAAAGGGATCATATTGGGATACATAGCCGCCAAGTCGCAGAACCTGGCTGTGTAAGCTGTTATGTCGGTCCCTTTCATCTTGAGGTTCCAGAGTTCCTCCTCAAGTTTCTGAATTTCGCCTCTAGGGCAGTACTCTCCTCTCATGAGGTCCTTCAGTGTGTCCCAGCCCATGGCGTTGGCTGTTACCAGAGAGAGTGCACTGACATGGCCGTTCCACCATGCCAGGGCCCTGTTAGTGAGGGTGGCAGTAGCGAACTTTATTTTTCTCTCCTCTGGGCATGAGCACATTTCAAAGACAGCCTCAGTTCTTTAGAACCACTGAGACAATGCTAGGATTCCTCCGGTCCCATCGAAGAAAGTGGGTTTGCAGTTCATGAAGTCCTTATAAGTACATCCCTGCACTCTTTGATGGACTTCACCAAATCTAGAGTTGCCACCGCTCGCATCACCAGAGTTCATTTGAGCCATGGCTGCGGTCACAGCCGTTTGAAACAGCACTGGATCGAACTGCGGAAGAGGAGGTGGGGGTGGGGTTTGAGTTGCTGGCCTGCCTCTGTTTGGACGCTTGCGTGGAGGCATCTTTCACTAGAAATTCATAGGAATGATAGCAATAGTAAGAGTCTATTGCTAATATGAATAGAGTGTTTTATGGACTAATTCAACATAATCCAAGGATCAGAAAGAGAGCCATAGCAATAGAGTAGTTAACTGCCAATTTACTGGTATTAATGATGTAATACAAGTTCGTGAAAAGTGACCTAACAGTAGGTCTTACATCAAACCATAAGGAAAATGTTGGCAGTCTAGAGGCCTAATTAGAGTATTTTCAAAGCTAGGAATGTTTACAGACAAGTGCTCTACGGAGCACAAAAAGGAAAGACTGGTCCTTATACAAAAGATTCAGGTAATTAGACATCTTCTACGGGTGACGGGTACTCGCTGGGTGAACCCTTAGATCAGCTAATTGATGCATAACCTCCTGAATACGTCGTTCATGAGCCCTTTGACGTGCTCGGAGTTCCCTAACTTCGGCTCGGGATGCAGCTAGTTGTTGCTGCAGAACCTCGTTGGTCCTCCTTGTCCTATCCATAGCTTCTTCAAGTTGGCGGATACGAACAGTGTTGAGATCCGAGTTGGCATCCACTTCTACAACTCGGCCTATGGCTGCCTGACTCTGCTCGACATTCCTGGCGATCCTTCGGACCATGATGGGCAGAACTCGGTCCGCTGATCCTCCCTCGCTTATCTTGTAGAAGCTTCGGTCTCCATTGTAAGTTAAAGGCTGGCCCCGCTCCTCGCTCCATCGGTTCAAGGATATGGCCCACATAGGAGTGGGACCCTGAAATGTCGGACGGGGGTTGGGGTTTGGAGCTTCAGGGGGTAGGCTGTTAACTTCTGGCTCGGAGCTGGATCTATCCAAGAAGCCTTCAGCATGATGATCGTCCAAAGGGATCGGGTGATCATCGTCTGACTCCTCATCGAGCCATCCTCCATTGCCCTGGTTTGGATAGTACGGATCGTCGGGATGGTGGAAGCCAGCCATGCTATCTACGCAAGAAAGGGCGAAGGAAAGTTAATAGACGTACTAATCTAGGATACTTATAAGATGAATCGTTATTAGCCGACCCAATACTTGCGTAGTGCATACCAATTACATGTAACCGAAGCAAGATAGTCCTTCGAATAAGCAACCCTAACTTCAAATCTCCAATCAAACAAGAACAGGAAATGAAGCAAAGGCCACAGATTCTGAGTCTATAGCGCCCTAGTCACATGTAATCGTGGTGTATCCACTAGCAACTATTGTCCTACTAGTAACGACCCTTTTAGTTCTCACATATGTATATTTTAGAGGCACAGAATACTCCTATAGTATTCTTATTCTAACGTTATTGTGGTAGTGTTGGTAAGTTTTAGACTTGTTGCAACACCACAATCAATCTTAGGAACATGTTAGTCACTCCTAGGAAAATGTAGTTGATCAGGCTACATCCCCACAGATGTGACCATATGTCTCTAAGCCCAATTGTGTTGTCCAACAATCTTAATACTTTTGTTCTGTTCTAGTGCGACACTGACTTCTGTATTTTATAGAGATGTATATATATATATATATATATATATATATATATATATATATATATATATACACTTAGTTAAATATTTTAGTACTTAAAAGTATATTTTCTTGGTCAGAGTGTTTTAGTCCCGAAGTGTTATTAGTTCGTATATCTTTTATAGGTTGATATACTTGATTCACTATAAACAATGCTCCGATACCAATATGTCGCATCCCAAAACCGATAACGGCGGAATACGTTTCGGGGTGGAGGACATCATGTACAGTATCATCACAATTGCATAATAGTAAAAACAAGAAACAACAACCACTTCATTTACATAGTGAGTTTAAATACAAGCGTGTTCTGTAAAGTTTCAATAGACACCAAAATATATCAAAAATAAGAGATGGGTCTTGTATGCTCCATCTTCTCCAAAATGTTGCACCTGTACCTGTCTATCTTTGACTTGAGGGTACAAGTTATTTTGAAAACGAGTATCAGCATAAAGCTGGTGAGTTCACAAGAATTTAGTGTGGTTGATGTATAAAATGTTTTAAAACTTATAGTGTGAAAAGCTGTAATTTATGTTTATAAGTAGTAGAAAACCCTAGAAAATCCTATATTTTCCAGAAAGTACATTGTAAGTGAAATCCTTTAAGTTGCGTGTAAGTTTTATCCTTGAAAACCTTTAGATGTAAAAGTATAGTAGTAAATCTCCAGTATGTAGTGTGGATAAGGAAAAGTTATGTATGTTGTCAGTAGTAGTGGTGCAAACTTCCATTAGTAATAGATACTTACTTACTTCGGGATGTTAGCTTAGACTTTAGTCTTAGTGTATTAATGTGGATATAAGTGTATTCCTTTATGTGACCAATAGTGTGAGAAATAGAGAGTCTGATGACTTTCCCGGTCATACGTAGTGTAGTGAAGTAGTGCCACCCCTGAGCCTGGTCGGCTCGGACTGTAGTTAACAGTCGGGATATAATAGTGTCTGCCCCGTATAGATCTATACATGTGGTGTCGCCTTCCTTCCAGAAAGCCCTGGTCACAGGATGTAAGCGCGGTAGAGTGTCTCATAGAGGGATAGTGTGTTATACTCTGGATTTGTGTTTTCTCTTGTATTATAGAGTAGTAGTAGTCTTTTGTATAGTTCATAGAGTGTTCTCTTATACATGTATCATCTTGTAATAATAATGGTTATAGCGTGTATAGTAGTAGGAGTAACGAGTAGTAGTAGTAGCCTTAACTATACCTATTATAGTTAACTTAGTGTGTATGGTTCTCGGCATTTGTATAACAAAGGTATTGAATATGATGAAGACTATTATATCTAACACCAATATACATGATATATAACTAAGAAATCAATGACAGTCGGACGGATAACAGGTACCCTAAGACCACATCAAACAAGAACAGTAAATAAGGCGAGCTATCGGTCCTAAGTCCTTCAAGTCTTACTTATATAAATATATTAATGTAGATACATTTTTATAAGAAAAGTAACTTAAACACAGTTTGAAAATAATTTAATAACAATTTAACAAAAGAATGGATTTAGATATTGAAAATAGTTTTGTTCTCAAAGCAGTTTTTTAAAATGTAGAAATCTTTTTTAAAACATAGTGATAAATCACATGTGATTGATTTCCATAAATTTTACATTTGACTTGTATCCCCCCCCCCCCTAAAACATGTAAAAACAGTTGAAAAGGTTCATTAAGGGGTATGAACTCACCTGAAATGAGTAAATCGGGTGAATGTGTCGGTTGAGCGTTTGGTGTCAAGTAAGGACTTGTACACCCTTTATGACCCTAGTAACATATGAGATATATGTTTTACAAGTAATTAGTGACTTATACTCTCATTAGAACATTTAGACATCCTAATTTGATTTAACGTCTTATGGTTGAGTGCTAGAAGGTTAATGAGTTGTATGGAAGGAGTGTATGACCTCACCTTGGAGTTTACTCTCCTAAAACCCACCCTAAGTGAGTTTACGGTTGGGAGGCCTCATCCCCCTTGAGATTACGGCCGTAAACTCATGGGAGGAGTGTTTTTGAATGCTTTCAAGTCTCAAGTGGTTCTAGAAATGGTTCTAAGGGATTTTACAAGGCTATAGGGGTGTTTAGGGGTCCAAGAGTATACTCCCTTGGAGTTTACGGCCCAAAGGCCACTCCTTGGGAGTTTACAGCCGTAAACCCTATGGTTTATGGTAGTAAACTCTCATACACCCCATTCCTTGATTTCTAGGCCTTTGGTTTGATTTCTAACAAATTCTAGTAAAGGTTATAAGGCCTTTTAGGGGTTTAAACTCCCATTTATCATGAGTTAGGGGAGTTTACGGCCTAAGCACATGCTTGGGCCATAAACTCTATTTTACCCTTCAAAAGTATGTGTTTGAGTGTTCCAAGTCCGAAATGGCAAGTCCCTAATTCATATCTTAAGTCTAAGGGTGGTTTGGAAGTGTTTTTGGACCCTTTTTGCATGGTTAGAGGGTGTTTACGGCCTAAGCACATGCTTGGGTCGTAAACCCTCTTTTATACCCTAAAAGTTATTGTTTTGAGGTTTAAACACTCCTAGGTAAAGTCCTCAGCTAGTGTCTAAGCCCAAAAGAAGGAAAATCGGGACATTTAGCACCATTTTAGGTGTTTACGGCCTACGGAGGTTCTTAGGCCGTAAACTCCTTTCTGATGGCCATTTTGTGTGATTTTTGAGCTAATGAAACAATAAATGATGTTTAGAACAAGTTAGGGTAGAAGATCTTACGTTTTGGGAGGCGGAAACTTGCGGTTTTGAGTCGAAAACGAGCTAGAGAGAGAGAGAGTGGATCTTAGAGTGGTAAAAGAGTTCTAGGAAGTATTCCACCTTCTTTATATAGGTCTCGGGTGTTGCACCCGGTATACGGTTACCCGATGCTAAAGCTTAACGGGGTTTAAACTTTTTACCCGGGTTAAATGGTTGAAATAATATAACTTTATTCCATTGAATGGAAATGAAATTTATGAGTTATATTTATCTTGCTATGATAATAATCACATGAAATATAAATAAATAAATAACTATTTATTTATTTGACGACCCCAAATAACGGAACTTTTTATAAATTGACGTATTCCGTTAGCGGATACGGATTAATATAACGGAATAAACTTTGGGTTGTCACAGGTACGTTAATGGTTTTAGTCGGTTATGGTTATGGTTAATGGCTAATATCGGTTAGCCAAAATGGTCCAAGATGACATAAAAATAAAAATATTTTTCTATAAAATTGAAAACACAAAGTGTATGTTATAAAAAGTGGATGATTGTGTATATATAATTGTACTGATAGAATATCAGTTATCATATCTAACTCTAAATAATTACCCTTTAAATTTTCAATTCCCAATATAATTACATACCATATATTTAATATTATATTATATTAAATCATCATTAATATTATTGGTTGGGTACGGTTTATAAAGGTTCGGTTTTTTATTGTAACCATAACCGAACCATATATATTTGGTCAATCAAAATTAGAAACTGAGTCATATGTTTTAGTAATGGTTTGGTTATATCAATTAATTTGGTTATGGTTCGGTTTTTCGGTTAATATGCTCACCCCTACTGTTTGGTTGTGAGAAATTGTTTTTATTTTTAAAAAAAAAAAAATTTCAAAAATAGAGTTGAGTTCTAATTTTCAGTTTTCAATATAAATTTTAGAAAATGCGTTTGGTTGGAACCGGTGGAGTTTTAATTTTTCATCTTAAAATTTTGAAAAACTTTCGAAAACTGTAAAAAACACTTTTCTAATTAAATACAATTTGGAAAACTGAAAATATTCATTTTCTTAGAAAACTTTGGAAAACTGAACGAACCAAACACGTTTCGAAATTTCCGTTTTTCTTGGAAAAATTTCCTAGAAAACTAGAAATTTTTCCACAACCAAACGCACCCTTAGGGTGCGTTTGGTTTTGGAAAACTATTCTAATTTTCTAAAAAAATGTTTTCAAAAAATAGAATTGAGTTTTCATTTTCAGTTTTCAATGAAAATTTTAAAAAACGCGTTTGGTTGGAAGCGGTGGAATTTTTATTTTCCGTCTTATAAATTTGGAAAACTATAAAACTCGTTTTTCTAATTTACATACAATTTAGAAAACTGAAAATTGTCATTGTCTTAGAAAACTTTGAAAACTGAATGAACCGAACGCGTTTTCAAAATTTCCGTTTTTCTTGGAAAATTTTTCACAACTAAACGCACCCTTGGATTGCGTTTAGTTACGAAAAAACAGTTTTCATTTTCTGTTTTTCATTTTCCCTTTTCAGTTTTTGTTTTTCGTTTTCGATTTTCATTGGAAAATTTAGAAAACACGTTTAGTTAAAACTTAATCATTTTTCATTTTAAGTTTTAGAAAATTAGAAAACATGTTTAGATGTGTATTTTTCTATTGGTTTTCATTTTTAGAAAACGGTAGCGGTGGTAGGGTGGGCGTGAGGACGGTGGCGGTGGTCGGGGGCAGTGGTGGTGTCGATGATGGCGACAGTGGTGGTGGTGGCAGTGGCAGCAGGGTGGCGGCGATGGTGGTGGCGACAGGCGGTGGTGGTGGCGGAGCCAATTGTGGCAGTCGTGATGATGGCGGCGGTGGTGGTGCTGGTGATGAGGTAGAGGTGGTGGTGATGGTGATGGTGATGGTAGGTCGGTGATTGTGGTGGTGGGGGGGGGGGGGGGGGGGGGGGTAGGTGTGGGGTTGGGGTTGGAGTGGGTGTGTGTGTGTCTGTGTGTTTGAGGGGGTGTGGGGTTGGGTATGGGTGTGTGTGTGTTTGCGGGGGTTGGTGTCTTTGTGGGCGTTGGTGTGTGTGTGTATGTTTGTGGGTGTGTGTGAGAGTGGGTGTGTGTGTGTGTGTGTGTTTGTAGGGGGTTGGTGTGTGTGTGTATGTGTGTGTTTGTGGAGGCGGGGGTGGGCTTGGGAGTGAGTGTAGGTAGATAGGGATGTGTTGGGTTGGGGTATTAAGATGAGGGTAGGTAGAGGTGGATGGGATGAGAGTGATTATTTATATTTTAGAAAAAATTTGGAATTAGAAGAACGTAGAAAAGTGGTTTTTAATGTTTTTTAGAATTTTCAATTTCTAAATATTTCTAAAATATAAACCCAACAACACACTTACAGCTTAATCCAACACCCACACCCACCTTTACCCTACCCTACCCCACCCCCACCCACCACTCACATCCCACATCCAAATCCAAATCCAAATCCAAATCCCTGTGTTTTCTAAAATTTTCATTAAAAACTAAAAATAAAAACTCAATTCCATTTTTTGAAAATGTTTTCTAGGAAAATAAAAACTGTTTTCCACACCAAACACACCAATTCCATTTTTTGAAAAGAATAATAATAATAATACTTTTTAGGTAAAAGGTAAAAAACATAATAATTTTTTGGTAATTTGTCATTTATTTGTTGCTAGTGTGCTGGTGAATCCAGAGCCTTTGTTTTCAGATATGAACAAGAATCTCAACTAGTGTAATTAAATATCACAACACTAGTGCCTCATACAAGAACATTATTCTTTTCTGTATTCTTTTCTGGAGCAGATAGATATGACAAAAAAAAATCGTTTTTTAGACAATGTGGAATCTTCAAAATGGTTTTTTCTTGTTTAAGACTGCAGCTGAGAACATTATTAAAACCAAAAAAAACTCCTTCATTAACATCTAAACAGAACTTACAAGGGATACCCATTTGCCAGAAAGCTCTTCAAATCTGTTATTTGATAAAAATGGGCTTCTCTGAGCTTTTCATTCTTCTTTTCACTCTACACTCTCTTTTAGCAATGGCATCAAGACAACCTACTGCACCAAAATCATACCTGTTTAGTGAATATATAGGAGCAGAAGATAACAATGTAAAATTTTCAGATGTACCCATCAACCCAAATGTGGAGTTCCATTACATACTTGCATTTGCAATTGATTATACAAATTCATCTTCTCCCTCACCAACAAATGGTGAATTCAAAATCTTTTGGGATACTCATAATCTCAGCCCTTCACAAGTCTCTTCAATCAAGACTCAGCATACAAATGTCAAAGTAGCTTTAAGCCTAGGAGTGGACACTGTGAGAGGAAAAACTTGTAATTTTACAGTCTCATCAGTGGATTCATGGGTTTCTAATGCGGTTTCTTCACTCACTAAGATCATCCAAGAGTATAATTTGGATGGGATTGACATAGACTATGAGCACTTCCTTTCAGATCAAGTTACATTTGTTGAATGCATTGGGAAGCTAATAACAGCTCTCAAGAACGATGGAGTCATTACATTTGCATCTATAGTTCCATTTGATGATGATGATGAAGTTCAAAAAATTAAAAATTAAAAATAAATAAATAAATAAATAAAAATAAAAACAACAACATGGCTCTTTGGAAGAATTAAGCCCATGCCATAGACTATGTCAATTTCCAGTTTTATGCATATGACAAGAGGACAACTGTTTCTCAGATTATGAGATACTTTCAGACACAAAGAGATAATTATGAAGGTGGAAATATCTTGGCTAGCATCACAACCGAAGGAAGTAGAGGTTTATTACCAAAAAATGGATTCTTTACAGCTTGTAAATAGGCTTAAAAGTCAAGGGAAACTTGGTGGGGTCTTTGTATGGTCTGCAGATAATTCAACAGCTTCAGGTTTTAAATATGAAAAGCAATCACAGGCTTTACTAGCAACACGCCACAATAATTTTAATGTGTAATCCTTCAGCTTACAATTACATATATGAAATTATTATTTAAATGAATTGGTTATGAGAATGTGTTATGTGGATGTGGATGTACCATTCGACAACTGTGATAACAGTTATTGATTCAGATGGAGACGCTGAAGTTGCAAAAGTCAACTGAATGCAATTCTAATTTCGCCCAAAAGCATTTTGATTTTGGAAACATCGAGATAAGAAATCAGTCGAGTATTTCTATTTTGGTACAATGATCCGAGGCTTAGACTAAGTACTAACAACATTTGATTTGATTTGAACAAGCAGTAGAAATCCCTAACCTAAGACCAATACCCACAGACTCTTTTCAGACCTTGAAAACCCTAACCACCGAATCCATACAGAGTTCGGCCTTGTCTCTTGAGCGCGTACACTACATCCATGGCAGTGACAGTTTTCCGGCGTGCGTGCTCTGTGTAGGTAACAGCATCTCTGATGACATTTTCTAGAAAGATCTTAAGAACTCCGCGAGTTTCCTCGTAGATCAAACCGCTGATACGTTTCACACCTCCTCTTCTCGCCAGACGTCGTATCGCCGGTTTTGTGATTCCCTGGATGTTGTCTCGCAGAACCTTACGATGACGCTTCGCACCTCCCTTTCCCAAACCCTTTCCTCCCTTTCCACGTCCTGACATCTTCAAATTACTCCGAAATCTGTGACATTTCGCGATCAAATAAAATTAGGAACTTCACAAACCGAAGCGAATGAATGTTGGAGGAACGGAAACTAATCTAACAATGTAATTAAGTTTTAATAGAATCAAAACGAAAAAATGGATAAGGATTCATCAAAAGTTGTTAATTAACATCTGTACCTGAAACTTCGTTGATTCGAAGAAATGCAAATGGAAGTGGTAATGTCGCCAATTGGGGGGTTTTGTATATATAGTGTGCGAGTTGAGGAGTTGGATCCTGGATGTGCTTCTTACAAGCATTTCTAACCGTTGATGAATAGTAATCTACGACTATGATGATATGAATTTTCACGCGGATCGGTAACGTGACAACGGTGTTTAACTGCGGGAAAAATACGCGGGCCAAGTTTAATTATTTATGCTCTCTAAAATTATAAATAAAAATTAAATAACTTAAGTCATTTATTTATGAAATCAAGTTGTCATAGAAAATAAAACATAATTTTAATTTTTAATTTTTAAATAAAAAATATTTTCAACATTTAATTTTTTTTTCAAAAGTTATAAAAAACTTCAAATTTTAGTCATAAATAATAACACAAAATGATAAAAGGTAAATTGGTAAAGGATAAAAGACATAAAGTGTTAAAAATAATTATCATTTGCAAAAATAAAAATAAAAATCAAGAGAAGGTAGGATCGGATCGGATCTCGATCCTACAATTTTACGATCATACCCCAAATATGATCTGGATCGTTTTTTATACCTATAATCGTACGATCCTACGATAAGGATCGCGATTTTGACAACCATATATAAAACGTTTGGTGATAACCGTGTTGGTTGACATTAAGATTATAAAAATAATAATAATTAATCATGCAAACAAATATATTTTTACATTGTTTGTACATCTAATCATTTAAAGTATCTAACTTGATTAGCGAAGGGTAAAATTGTCTTTTACCTTTGGAGTCAGGGTTAGTGGATTTAAGTCTCGATTATGGTTTATGATCCAATTATTAATTTAGGTTTTTATTTGATTGGTTAATTTGGGGATTTTCCGGTTCAACAGCACGAGCATCTATTTGACTGTCAGCAGATTGAGATGACTTTGCTCACTATATTATAGGACATTAAGGATTTTGACCCTATTCAAGCAATTCCGACATAACCAAAGTGTTTATTTTTCCAAACTCTATACATCCCACTGAATAAAACCTCAAAATCTCACCAAAAATTTCGTCGGAAATTTTGAGCCACCACGAGCCGCCGCCGGATTTTTCGTAAAAATCAAGTTGAAAGATTATTTTATAAAACAAGTAATGCATTTTGGCACCCATGAACAACGACAAAGCTTGGGCTCTCGGTAGCAGGTTTCGGGTTCAAGTTCAACTTTTAGGACAAAGACGAGTGAATCGGGTATCTTCTTTCCCTGACTTTCATTACATTATATTGTTCTAATACGATAATTGCTACCAATTATGCTTTGAAAATTGCTTAGGATCGTTAGTTATTGCCTAGTTTATTTAGAAAAATTGGTTTGAGAATGGTTAAAATTGGTTAATTCACTTGGGAATTTAATTAAAAAGTGTTTAAACTTTGGTTGGGATTTGTTCATTTTGACTAGAAATATTGTCAAATTTTTGTTGGATTTGTCAAATGGAACCGAGTGGTGTTGTTTAAAACAGTTTTGAATTGTCAAAAGTTGGGCGCAATTGTTTATTGGAATTTTTGTGTTTGGTTTAAATATAGTTGTATTATTTTGAGAGTGGTAAGAGATGGATTACTTTGGTGGATTGTTTTTGATATTGTAGGTATTGAAAATGGGCAAAACTACAACTCGGACACGCTCCCATGGATAATCCGTTGATCCTAATCTGCAAAAAGATGTTGTCGGTACATCGTGCAAAGCAGCCGGTAAACGAAAAAAAAGGGAGGAGAAGAGGGAAGCGATCCTTCCCTCATAAAAGCAGAAATCAAAACATATAGGTCAAACCTCCGCGGACGCCCAATCCGGCCCACAAAGTATTACCACATTGAGTCAATGAATAAGCTTGGGGTACACATCGGTGTGGAATCTATGTTTCGTGGTATGTCTTGGGTGATTTTCTTAACCTATGCGATAGGAACTACGAAGAGCCCACGCTAGAATTCATGTCCACTTTCGCCACTAATGATGAATCTGAAATCCTTACATTCCAACTACAGGGTCAAAGTCATCGGCTCACGTACGGGCGACTGAACTTTATCATGGGATTACATCGCACAAACGACATAACTATCTGTTCTCAAGAGTATGCCAGCTTCATGTGTTTCCCCAACGTGGAGTTTTAGTCGCAAATGACCGGTCTCGACACGTTCAACCCGAGCCGCCAGAGGGCCAAGCACATAGTCCATCCTTATTGGCCCATTGCACACCGTATTCTCACCACCAGTATTTTTGGTTGCCTTGAACCCGGTCACATAAATAGATGTGAGCTCTTCTTCCTAGCCTGCATGAGATATCAGGAAAAACTTGATTTCTCCACATTTTCCTCGATAAATGCAAGGCCGTTCGCCAATGTACCACCAGATAAATCCATATCGGGGGGCTTATTACCATCATAGGTCGAGCCATCAGCCTAGACTTCTGTGCCCCAAATTACTTGCCCGTTGACCACTACCAACCCAATTTTCTACTAGATTGTTTCACTCTTGAGCGGGAGAGATGTTGGTTAGTCAGGGAAATGACTCGTACAACTGGCTTGACGGTGACAAACATTCGGTTTACATCCTCCCTATCTGGGTTAGTGATTTATTCTCACCGACTGACCCCGACACTTGGCTTCCCCCGGATCAGTTGAATCCAGCGGGTGTACTACTCGACTCTAAGGATGAGGAACAATACGAAGAAGATGATGAAGAAATCTCCGAGGCAGAGGACCATTTTGACCAGCCTCCGGTGCAGCAGCCGATGTATCAGCATGACCACTTCTACACCCCTCCATAACATTTTGACCAACCTCAGTATCAGCCGCAGCAACAGGGGGACCCGAAATCCCAACATATTCCCCCCATACATTCTTTGACCAGTTCGCCATGATGTTCTCCATCGTTCAACGCATCGACACTCAGACACATGAGAACACCTGAGCCATTCACGATGTGGCGACTCGAGTTGGTAGACTGGAGCAGTCCTTTCCATCCACTTCCCGCCAGATCCAGGACATGTGGGATTACCACTACCGTTTCGGACACTTTCCGCCGCCCGATCCTCCGATTTAGGTCATTTTTGCTCTTACCTTAAGCATTGAGGACAATGCTTGTTTTAAGCTTGGGGTGGGGTATTTCCTTTTATCTTTTTTTCATGCATTTTTTATCTAGGTTGCATAACATTTTAGTTTTAAGTTAATTGGCATTCATTTTTTTGTTTTATAAAATTCCAAAAATATTTTATTTTTTTCTTTTATACTTTTTATTTTTGCATAACATTTATCTTAGGGCATTAGCATTCATGCATTTTTGTTGTCTATTTATTCTCACCCCTTTGGATGCGATGGAACAGATTCATAGTTATTGTATCATTATTGGTCCAGAATCTTGTTGTTATCTCACACATCAAACCAGGACCATTAGGCTGCAGTTTGGGACTTCATACTTGGGATCAACTGTTGGAGCTTAAAGGGGTAAGTGATCATGGCCAGGTAGTTTTCATGAAGAATTATGGATGCAATACTAACAACTGTAGGACATACTATAGCGATTGATGTTTTTAGCCTTGCGGTCCATACCGCTGAGAGGATCACACTTGATCATGTTTGAACCGTTAAGATTAAGCATTAGTGCTTGTCCCCGAATAGAATCCATATTTGGTCTCTTTACATCACCATTTTTTTTGCGGTTTACTTATGATTTTAGAGAGTCTTTTAACCCTCTTTTGGTCGTTTTCAATATATTTGGAAAATCACATGTTTGAAAATGAGTCTACATCTTTATGCTCCACACATGGTCATTTTCGTAATTTAGACCATCCGGATTATTATTATTATCTTTCAGTTCCACTTACATACTGTTGGGAACCAAATTTCGAGTAAAAAAATTTCTTGATAAAATTTTTGATATGTTAGTGCACTACCTTCAAGTATGTGTATTTAAAAAAGCGAGAAACTCAATCAAATTCCAAGCGGCGTTTATCCTAGATGGGTGACCGGTTCAATTATTGAACAATTTTTCCTATATTTTGGTCACCCGGCGTTTGATATTCATTTATATAGGTATGTTTTATTGTATTTAGATCGAGTTGTGTTTCACAAATTGGTGATGTTAGGGAGGCTGTCAAGTTGGATTCTACGGGAGTTTTGGGCCAACAATTAGTGAATTGATTCCTACAACGGTGCCCAAGCGATGAAACCCAATCACACATGAGAATAGCCGATAAACGTGAGATCACGCAACTTTCGTGATAAGAGTGTACACTAAAATAAGAGCTCCACAAGAGCCTGTCGATTTGCTTTCCCCCTACTACATATGTTCTTCATTGTATGCATGTTCCATTAAGGTTGTGACTAACCATCCCTCCTTACTCACCTAGACGAGTTGTCCTGGTTGTGGTTTATGATTCTATTGTCATCGGATGAAAAAGTCATGAGATAATAGCAAGATTAATTATGACCATGTTGACTAACTGTTATCAGGTTCTACGGTTTTATCCATTCTTTTTATTTTTCTTAGGATTGAAATGTCCCAAAAATATGACCCAAAAATTTCGTTTCCAAATCATTACTTAAAGTCATAAACCATCCAAAGTCATAAGTAAAATCGCAAATCATGTATCATAAAATATCATAGCATCTGTATCAAAACAAAATCTCATAACAAACATCAGAGTAACTTCTAGGCTGAAGATTGGGGTGTGTGTCATGTGATCATCCCGGGCCCTTCCCTTTGCTAGTGGAAGTACCTAAAACCAAAACTGAAACCATAAGCACAAATATTAGTGAGTTTCCCCCAAACTACCACATACCATACACATATAACATACAACTAAAAGATACGGGCCCCACCCACACTCAGCTACGTCGAGATACGAGCCCCGCCCACACTCGACTACTATGAGATACAGGCATCGCCCACACTCAACTGTTGCAAGATACAGGCACCGCCCACACTTCGCTACTAAACAAACATATAAGTATCACACAAACAACAAGTATAACTAAATCTATTAGTCGGGCATATATCCGTGAACAATCTAAACTGTAAGATACGGCCCCCGCCCACACTCGGCTACTATGAGATACGGGCCTCGCCCACACTCAGCTACTAACATATCATACTACGGGCCGACCTTGGTGCCTTAGACCCATTCCTACTGGAGGGAAACTCACCTCGTACGACTGACTACTGGAAACACGAGTGAAGAATCCTTGTCTGCTGCTCCGACGACTCTCCGGCTATCAATTCTGTGACAACCCGAAATTTCCATCTTGTACAACCGTTCAATTCAATCAAATTCAGACTCGATTCGGCTATCTATTAACATTGTCTGAAGTCTGATTGAGAGTTCTAAGCCTAATACCTTCAAGGTTAGGGTTTAGAAATGTGCTCCTTAAGTTCATCACTTTTCAAAAGGGCCAAACACTCCTTCATGAGGAGTGTACAGCCGTACACTTGGGTGTGTGACCGTACACCCCCCCTTATGGTCGTACACTCTAACATATATATGTGGGACTTAGCCATTTTCAATCACTTTTCACTCCTTCAAGCCAAGAAATCGATTCTCTCTCAATTATCATCGGATTTTTCACCTAGATCTTCAAAATGTAAGTGTTACTCCCCTTGATTTGTTGATCCATTACACTATCTAGTGAATATCCATGATTTCATCCATGAAATTACTTCTTTTAGTTAGATCTTCAAGAAACACCAAGAATACCAAGAACACCAGGAACACACATTAGTTCTTGGACCTTAAACACCCCTAAAGGCTTATAATTCGTAAGTATCTCTTCCATCTTATTGTAAGGCATGAGAATCACTCCTTTTCTAGCCTTAAATCATCATATTATGCATGAACTCAAAGTGTGTACGGCTGTACACCCTTCATATGGTCGTACACCCGTGTTTAGTGCATATTTGGCCTCAAACTCGTGATATACTCCAAAACAAGGTCAAGAACACTTAGGGGAGGCTAGATATAGCCTTAAACCACCCTTTTTGTCATGTTATTCAAGGAGTGTATGGCCGTACACTCCATGGCTGCACACCCTTAGCCGTACATACATTAGTGTGGCCTTAAAACCCATTTTATGAGATCCTTGGTGCTTCTAACACTTCAATGTATGTGTTTCCTAGTTCCTATAGTGGTTTTCTTGCATGATTAGTTGTATAAAAACTAATCATATCCATATATGTATCATTATATGCTTATTAGGATCCGTTTGTGCTCAAGGTTTCACTTGACACTTAGCATCCAATATCGATCTTACATTAGCATCACTCACTACAAATGAGTTCATACCCCTTTAACTTATCTTTTAATGATCTTAAATGCTTTTTGGGGGGAGAATACAAGTAGAGTTATTATAGTTATTATATCAATCACATGTGATTAATAACTATCAAACAAGTGGATTTTCTTATAATTCAACTGTTTTATCAAACAACTCTTCAAAACAATTTATAAACTGACATCAAGTCATCTATTGCCATTCAAATGGTTAAAACTCTTTTATATGTTAAACTTTTATTAAACTCTTTTAAACTTCTATATTGTTAAAATCATGTCTATATGGATGTAGTTATATAAGTAAGATTGAAAGGACCTAGGACTAATAACGCACTTTATTTCATGTTCCTTGTTTGGTTGTGGACTTAGGGTATCCGGTTATTTGTCCGAGTGTCGTTTGAATCTTAGTTATATATTATGTATATATGTATAGATATAAAAGATCTTCCATCAGTTAAGCACCTTTGGGTAGCAAAGGTGTACAAACATACTCAGTCATTCAAACAACATTACTAGTAAACTATAACAGGTATAGTTTAGGGATTTACTACTCACTACTTCTAGTACAAGGAAACATACAAGAGTCAGTTCATTCATGATTCAATACAGACTTACTATCATGAGAAATAGAAAGAACATACTATGATGAGAAACAAAGAGAACATACTATACACTAGAACAGAGAGAACATACAATACACTAGAACATACTATACAAACACTAGAATATTATAACATAAATGTGAGCCACTACTTCATGGCATGGAAATATATTGTTGTGTCATGTTTTGTAACCAGAGTCTCCTGGAGGGAAAGCGTGAATTTGTGTATAGATCTATAAGGGACTGACCGTCATACACCTTGTTGCTAGCTACAGTGGGACATGCACGTCTACGGGTGACGAATGTCATACCATTTCGACGTCTTCGAGCGTCGTGTTTTACTAGTCGATCAAGTATGGTTACAATAATATCACATTTTACCTTAATTAACAATATGGTTTAAGGTAGTTAGTACGTTGGTAGTCACTTATATACAATACTACAATACATTGTTATTTTCCCATTTCTTTCACATTGTGATCTTCTCACATAAACGGAAATGTAAACTATATTTTGGTAATGATAGTCATACTTGGGAAAGATACACACTTTTACAAACAAACAACACACAGAACATTCGGACCTTGGTAGAAGGCTACATTTAGTAGAAAATATTGGATTTTGTAAGAGGTACAGACATTTATTACAAACACTTACACACATTTACATCAAACATTTTCTTACAAACAATGGCACTAAAATACTTATGAACTCACCAGCTTTAATGCTGATCTACTCTTTCAAAATAACTTGTATTCTCAGGTCACCAGTAGACAGGTACCGATGACCAGGTTTTAAGAAAACGAAGCTTTCAAGACTTGTCTTTATTTTGATTATTCATTTTTGGTGTCTTATAAACTATACACAGAACACACTTGTATTAAAATTATATTATTAATGTAATGGATGATGTTGTTGCTTGTTTACTATTATGCATTGTTGTGATACTATACATGACGTCCTCCACCCCAGAATGTTTCCGTCGTTCATGTTTTGGGGTGTGACAAATTCCATAACAACAATTAATCAACATCTGATATTCCTTCTTATGGTAAAATGACCATTTTACCCCTAGTCAAAGTCAACGTCCTGGTCAAAGTCAACCTTCCAGGTTAACCTAACTCGCCGAGTCAGCCTATTGACTCGCCGAGTTCTAGAACTCAGAAACCCTAAACTTCGTGACTCGACTCGCCAAGTCACCCAATGACTTGTTGAGTTCCCAAACTAACCATCGTCGCGACTAAACGAACTGACTCGTCGAGTCGTCCTCAAACTCGTTGAGTCCTAACATAATCGTAAAAAGGGACAAAATCATACTACTCGCCGAGTTCCTTAATCAACTTGTCGAGTCCTATGAACATCATCAGGATTTCTTCATCGGACTCGCCGAGTTCCCTTATGAACTCGTCGAGTCCCTTGCGGATCTAACCTAGATAATTGGTTTCACACTTCTACAACTCCAAATTACATATTTATGTCGTTTCCAAGGCCCTTTTCTATAAAGTTGGAGACTTGATGGCTTTGCATGCCTCAAATGGACCCAAACTCGAGTTATAGCAATCTACTTCCAAAACTCCAAATTACATATCTATATCATTTCCAATGCCCTTTTCTATAAAGTTGGAGACTTGACGGCTTTACACACCTCAAATGGACCCAAACTCGAGTTATAGCAATCTACTTGCATAAATATGACCATGGCTTGGATGAAAATGGATTCAGGCCTCCTTTTATGACACTAAAGGCTAAATAATATAGGAAGAAGGGGTTACTTTGCATACAACCCATACAAACTAACTCATCCTTCTAAAAAGGGTCAAAAGACCCAAAAACTCAACATACAAAGAGATCTAAGATATAGCTCACCAAGCTAAGAGCTTTTTACCTCAGAAAGCTGCCAAAGATGAGTGTGTTCCATGATCTTGTTCTCTTTCCCCAATATTATTAGCTCCAAGCTCTTGCAACTACCTTCAATGGCACCAAAATACACTCAAAAACTCAAGGAAGAGGCTCGCTAACGATCTAGGTTTTCTGGGGGACAGGGAAGCTGATAAGGGAGGCCCAAAGGGGGTTTAAGATGTTTAAATTGGGTGTAAAACCCCGAAAATAGAGTTTCCCTATGGCATACCTACTCCTCGAGTCCATGATTGGACTCGCCGGGTAGACTCTTTAAATCTCGCGTCCTTTCTGCCATCTACTCAACAAGATAGGGCTACCAACTCGTCGAGTAGCTCAACTAATTACCTGAATAATTTAAATAATTGTGTACCAGGAACGGGGCGTTACAATTCTCCCCCACTCGTCTTAAAATTCGTCCTCGAAGTCTGCTACATCTGAAAACAACTCTGGGTAGTGCTCCCTCATTTCCTCCTCGGGCTCCCACATCCACTCCGAACCCTTGCGGTGCTGCCATTGAACCTTCACTAGCTCGACCCTTTTGTTCCTCAACTCCTTAGTCTTGCGATCCAGAATCGCCACTGGTCTCTCTATGTAATTCAGGCTGTCATCAACCTGAATATCCTCTAAGGGTACCACTGTTGAATCATCCACCAAGCACATCCGCAGTTGGGAAACGTGGAAAGTGTTGTGGATTTAGCTGAGCTATGCTGGAAGATCTAACCGGTAAGCAACCCGGCCCACCCGAGCCAAAACCCTAAACGGACCAATAAACCTCGGGCCCAGCTTGCCCCGTTTCCGAAACCTGATAAACCCTTCCAGGGTGACACTTTCAGGAGGACCATATCACCCACCTGAAACTCCTAGTCCGAACGCCGCTTGTCGTCCTAACCCTTCTACTGACAATGAGCAGTTTGGAGCCTTCTTTGGACTTCTTGAATCCGCTTCGTGGTCTTGAGTACTACCTCCGTACTCCCCATGACCCTCTGACCGACCTCACCCCAACAGATCGAGGTCCTACACTTCCTCCCACAAAGCATCTTGAAGGGAGGCTGGTCTATATTGGATTGGTAGCTGTTGTTATACGAAAATTCCGTTAATAGAAGATACGTATCCCAACTGCCACCGAAATCTAGCACACATGCACGAAGCATGTCCTCGAGAGTCTGAATGGTCCTCTCGCTCTGACCGTCCGTCTGAGGGTGGAAAGCGATGCTGAAATGGAGACGAGTACCCATCTCGTCGTGAAACCACTTCCAAAACCTGGAAGTAAAACAGGCATCTCGATGTGACACCACCAAGACAGACACTCCATGACGTGCCACAATCTCTCGCACATAAATCTCGGCCAACTTCTCGGTCGAGATGCTCTCCTGGATCGGTATGAAATGAGCGCTCTTGGCCAACCGATCCACAATGACCCATATCGAATCGACCCGATGTGCGGTCCTGGGAATCTTAGTAATGAAATCCATAGTGATATCCTCCCATTTCCACATAGGATTGTCTAACGTCTGCATCATGCCGTGAGGCCTCTAGTGCTCCGCCTTGACCTTCCTACAAGTCAGGCATCTGTCCACGTACCAAGCTATATCCCACTTCATGCAGGGCTACCAATAATCGGGTCGAAGATCTCTGTACATCTTCGTCGCCCATGGATGGATGGAGAACCGGGACTTGTGGTCCTCATCCATCAATACATGTCGTACTACGCCCCAGTACGGTACCCAGACCCTCCCATGCAGGGTCAACAACCCTCAGCTATCGTAATCAAATGAAGCTACTCGGCCCACAATCCTCTCGCACATCTGGCGCTCCTCCTCCAGGCCCTCAACTTGCGCCTCCCTAATCTGCTCCTGCAGTGGAGTAATCACTTTCATCCTCAAACAGATATCTCAGATTGGAGCCGCCACCGCCATGCGGCTCAGGGCATCAGCCACTACATTGGCCTTTCCCGGGTGATAAAGGATCTCACAATCGTAATCTTTCACCACGTCTAACCACTGACGCTGCCTCATATTTAGATTCGGCTAATCCATGAGGTACCTTAAACTCTTATGGTCCATGTAAATGGTACACCGGACCCCGTAAAGGTAATGCCGCCAAATCTTAAGGGCGAATACCACAAGCCCCAGCTCCAAATCATGCGTAAGATAATTAGCCTCATGAGGCTTCGGCTGCCTCGAAGTGTAAGCTATCACATGACCTCGCTGCATCAATACTGCTCCCATACTTGTGATCGAAGTGTCACAGTAAACTACGAATTCATCTACTCCCTCTGGCAGGGTGAGAATCGGAGCCTCATACAATCGTTGTCAGAGCATCTCAAAGGTTGTCTGCTGCTTAGAACCCCAACGAAAAACCACCGACTTCTTGGTCAGTCAGGTCAACGGAACTGCTATCTTGGAGAAGTCCTGGATAAATCTCCGGTAATACCCTGCCAGACCCAGGAAAATCTGAATCTCAAGTGGAGACCTTGGAATCTCCCACTGCATCACGACCTTTACCTTAGCCGAGTCTACCAAAATACCTTTATGGTTGACAAGGTGCCCAAGAAATTGCACCTCGTGCAACTAGAACTCACACTTGGAGAACTTCGCGAAAAGTCTCTCCCTCCTCAGTGTCTCTAGCACCTCTCTCAGGTGCTCCTCATGCTGCTCCCGAGTCTTGGAGTAAACCAAGATGTCGTCGATGAATATGATCATAGACCGATCCAGCATCGGTCTGCACACACGGTTCATGAGGTCCATGAACACGACTGGAGCATTGGTGAGCCCAAACAGCATCACCACAAACTCATAATGACCATAGCGGGTCCTAAGAGCTGTCTTCTGCACGTCATCATCTCTAACCCGCATTTGTTGATATCCGGACTGTAGATCAATCTTGGAGAACCAAGATGCTCCCTGAAGTTGGTCGAACAAATCATCTATCATCGGGAGTGGGTAATGGTTCTTCACCGTTACCTTGTTCAGCTCCCGGTAATCTATGCACATACGGTGCGACCCATCCTTCTTTACAAAAAGGATAAGGGCTCCCCATGGCGAACTGCTCGGTCTGATAAAACCCTTTTCTAGCAGCTCCTGCAGTTGCGTAGACAACTCCTGCATCTCGGGAGGAGCCAGCTGATATGGTGCCTTGGCTATCGTAGTCGCACCAGGGACCAGGTCAATCCGGAACTCAACCTGTCTCTCCGTAGGTATCCCAGGAAAATCCTTCGGGAATACGTTTGGGTAGTCTCGCACCACTTGTACATCATCAACTGTTGCATTACTCTTATCCCGGCTATCCATGACATAGGCGACGTATCCAACGCAACCCTGCTGAAAGTAGCGCCTCTCTCTCGCCGCTGAACATAGAATCGGTCCACGTTGTGGTCTCTCGCCCTGTATCACTAACTCTCCCCCACTAGGAGTACGAACCATCACTAGCTGCTATTCGCAGTCGATCACTGCCCCGTTGGGACTCAACCAATCCATACCCACTATAACCTTATTCCCTCGTAGGGGAATATGAGCCAATTCCACTGAAAACTACTCATCAAATAACCATAACGTACATCCTCTATGAACCCTCATGACCCTGACGGTCCTATCCTCTACTATCTCGACGTCGAGTGGACAATGGCTTATATGTCGTTCACTGAGAACGAACCTATAAACAAACACACAATCATAAGTAATAATCAGAGATAAATAACAGATAATGGAGAAGATACATACTCTTAACCACATCAGGAGATGCTTGTTCCTCCTCTGCTGTCAACTGGAAGGCTCTGCTCTTCGCCACTCGCACCTCGGCCCGACCCTGACGACCGTCTGTAATCCTCAATGTAGCAGGGGCGGGTGTCATCATCTTCCCTGCTGCTGCTAAACTTGGGCACCGGGACCTCTTGTGGTCCCTTTGATTGCACTAAAAGCAAACCAGGCCAGATGGTGCTGTGGTAGTAGTGGTAGAAGCAGCAATACAATCCCTGCTCACATGCCCTGTTCGGCCGCATTTGAAGCAGCCCGTGATGGGTTTTGGTTCTAAGAACATCCTATGTGCTCATACAAACCCTAATGCTTGGATCTAGGTTTCTCTATTGTACATGCAAGTTATCCAAGACTATAAACCCTAATTCTAGCATATGACAATCAATATAACATATAATTAGGTTTATAAGATGTTACCTTGATTTTTATGTAGCAATAACAATCCCAAATCTCCTTGTATTGACTTTGGAAGGCTTAGAGTCACAAGTGTCACTCCTCTAATGGTTCACAAACACCATAAGCAAGAGGATGAAGAGTAGAGAGGTTAGAGGCTGCCCAAAAACGTGTACAAACCCTAGAGAAGTCTTAGCCACGTTTTTGGTCATAAGGGATCTCTTTATATAGGAGGCAATTAGGGTTATCTAACAAGGAAACCCTAATTTGGATGCTTAATCCATAAGCAACCCATGGAGCCCTTTCCTTAAGGCCTTGGACGATTTCATATGGGCTTCCCCCATAGAATTCGTCCACCTTATAATAAAAGGCAATCCATGGCCCAAATTGCAATTATCTTATAATTACAATTCCAGTCCGTTAAGTTTAATTAATCTCTTTTAGTCACAAAAATAATTACCAATTAATTATTGACTAATATTAATTAAACAATATGATTTCTCCTTTAATATATTATTCTCATAATATATTAATAAATCATATTTAATCCTTTCTCTCCATAATTCATCCTACCAAGTTGCTTTGGTGAAGGCAACCCAAAAGGACCATGCACCATCGGGTCAAGTACATACCAAAATAGTTATGGACTTAGACACTAATCCAATAGTCTCCCACTTGGATAAGTCTAATAACTATTATGCGTATGACTTCAGATCCTGATCTGCAATCGTAGCTTTCCAAAGCCGCTGTCAACTCTGATCCTATCAGATACGCGTGTCCTTAGATAAGGGATCATATATTCCTCCATTCTAGATATCGTATGAGATATGATTTCAAATCATTCTCTTTGTACTATATCTCGATTCCCGATTTATGACGACTGACTAATTGAACAAATCAAATTAGCCCTATCCCGGCCGAACATTTACGTTTGTCATCACTAAATCATCGAGGGGCCCAAAGATATCGCTTTTATCCTACTTTGGATAAAAGGAACGGATAAACTTTGATACAATGCTTGCTTGCACTCACTCACCGAATCACACACGACAATATGTTTTATAACACCAAGTTACTAGTGCGTTTACATAATATCAATGTGCAACCGATTTGCAAGATACAACTCACACATCTCGGTTTCAAGAATATAAGATGTTATCGTCTCACCAATCACTCGTGATACAATTCAAGGAGTGATCCAAGTGAGCGTGGGTTTAATCCAATGCTCAAATCATATTCATAAGCACTCATGAACGTTGTAGCAAACATTTGCTTATGTCTAATACTCTTTTAGACAATCCACACACCAATTCACAACAGTCTTCATTCATATCTACTTCCAACATATGAACGACTGTGGCCCGTTCGAATAATTCGATTATTCTTAATAAACTCAATTATTCTGGAAGTCAAAACATGCAAACGTGAAACACAAGAATAATACTAATCTCATATGGCCTCAAACCTTTGAGTATAAATAAAACTCCTTTTATTTATCACCATATCGATTACTCATTATTTGTCGTTTCGGGTAATCAACTTCTTACTTGAATTATTACACTTACCCCATGCTCTTAGCATGCACACAATGTTTACCTATGGTTCTTACTTTTGTGAAATAGATCAAATTGAACACATTTCCAATCATTCTCATTTCACAACTCCAAATCTTTTTTCATAAGTGTGAGAATATCAAATTCTTGTTACTTATAAAATATGTTGGATTCTAACATTCTATGCAATGATCCTTTCGTAATGTCACTGCACCAAAGTCACAAAGACTATTGCCAATGATGTTACAAAGTCTTCTATCGGAGATTGTTACAAGACAATTCCATAGACGTGATGTCTCTCACTCAAAGTACATTCTTTGAACATCCTTTTGCATAAAAGTTTCTAATCTAGTCATAGATTTTCAATATTCAATTCCCAATATGGATACGCTTCCATATTTTCCATATAACAACTTATTCTTAATAGAATCTTATCTATTCGTAATGATGTCGATATGGTCCATCCAATATGGAAACATTTCCACATTTTCCATATGACAACTCATTCTTAATAGAATCTTTTCTATTCATAATAATGTCCATATGGTCCATTCAATACCATGCTTCCAACTACTCACAAGCAACCAATCCTCGTCAAACTTTGGATTGTCCTTTGATAGTTGTTTAATTATTTTAGTCAAAACCAATTCTAGTCCCTTTTCCCTTTAAATGCGCTTGACATTTGGAAAATTTTTTAGAATGGTCAACCATTACAGCATTTGCAATCGATCCTATACCCGAAGCGTATGGGACACGACGCATAATGTTTTATTTGCTATGTTCTCAAAATTCGAATTGTGAAGAGGAATGCCGTAATCACAATCGAAATTTTAAGAACACACTATGTACCTTTGACTAAATTTATTAACATTTCTCAACCTAATCCTTTAGATTTGAAATGAAGCATAATATTCTCTCCCTTAATTATAGCAAAACAACTTTACAACCCTTATGTGCCTTAATAATCATACAATCATAACATTTATGCTCCCACTATCATGATTATTATTATAAACATAACACTTATGCTCCCACTAGCTTCGACATGTATTCAGAAACAACTTAACTTTCAGAAAAACAATACTTATTGAATTTCTTAAGTTCATGTTTCTAATACTTAGTGCTTTGATAATCTTTTATCAATGCTTCTTGAACTTATACACCTTTGCCTCAGATAGTTCATATGTGTGTCTAAACAATTAAGACTAATTGCCAAACCTCACAATTCAAATCATGGAAAGGGATACCGTAACCATAATCGAATTAGAGAATGCAATTTTACAATCACTATCTTCTTAAAATCTTTCTTAGTGAAAGCATTTCCTCACAATCATTTTCATGAAGGAGGAAATCTTATGACACTTAGATTTAAACGGTGTATTTGTTCCTATCCATGTGAATTTGTCAAAACCAAAGTTTACAACAAATTCAAACTCATATGGATCGAACTTTTTTAATCTTGATTTCTTTGCCTTTATGGTAGCACAGCTGCCCACCATGTCTTCCAAGTAGTTAAGCAGCTCACCTTTTCTTATCAATGTACTTTCCATTGATCAAGGTCCTTGCCTTTTATGCATTCAAATGAGAACTCATAGGACTCACATGCATAATTAACTTGATTGGAACGACACAGAAACAAAATAATGTCAACACGATAGGTTGTAAACCTCAACTCGTGTGCTAGTGATGATCGATAAGGTTTATTTGATTTGTTCTTGAAACCTTTCAAGACCATTAAGACTCCCACTGACTCCTTGACATATAAGATTCTCTTGTCAATAAACATTTCTTGACAAACAAATATTCAAGAGTTAGTGTAGTTTTATCAAAACACTTCATAAATTGGACCTAGTTGGTCTTTGTCTTATCCAAGACATCACAACTTTCCACATTTGATGAATGTTACAAACCTTCTTAATACTTTTCAATCAATGTCACAATCTTAACTCTAAGACTTGTTTTGGAACGAAGTATGATTGACTTCTTGATTTAACCATTTCTTCAATTCTTGATTTCTCTTCTTAAACATACAATTGTGCTAAGATTTACTTAGAGGATCAATTGAGATATGGTTCTTAATCATTAAGACCTATCATAAAGCATAAAAGGTATTCTCCCTTCTTCTTAGAATGGAGAAACTTTTATCTTTCTGCCTACTTGATCAAACTTTTCGAACATAGCATGTCTTTTGTTGCCATTGTCTATATCCATAGAGGTCTTGAAGGCAGATTCACCGATCAACTTTGCTTTTCTATTGCGCTAAATCATTGCTGATTCAGCAGCAATAAGCATATAGGTGAGATCTATAAGGGTCACGTCGCAGTTCATCATATAGTACTCTCTTACGAACTCACTATATGATTTAGGAAGTGACTGAAGAACCCAATCAACAACCATCTCCTCACAGAAAACGGATTCCAACATTCTTAACCTATCAATGTGTGACTTCATCCCTAGGACGTGTGCACACACCGACTTTCCTTCTTCATGTTTACTTGCCAAAAGGGCTTGAGTGAGCTTGAACTTTTCAAGCCTTCGAACTTGTGGGTTAGGGAGAATAATTGGAGGAGGTGGAGGAAGTGAAGCATGATTTCTTGTTCCTTGATTGAATCGTGGAATATCATCTTCATGTGGAATGCTTGTTCCACGGGATTTGGGAAAACCATAGTTGTCGAACTTTGACATCTACAATATGGGAGAAAACGAATTCAAGTTAGTTGATTGAATGAGTCCTTAGCAAATCACCCAAATGAGATACTAAGGCTAGGACCCAACACAATATTCTACAACTCGGGAGAGGGATGCCATAACCCTAATTGCAGAATATTTGAAGGTAAGTGAATGACGATTCACTAATTTCCACCACGAAAAACGAAAAAGAATTTAAGTTTTAAATCTATGAAAACTCCTAGATCCTTTGAGATTCATTTAACTTTCAATGGCATGTTTGAATCTCGATATGCCCCTCTTGTTTGTGACTGGGATGCCGAGGATCACAAAGCGGGTGTGAATAACCATGCAAACTACATGGTGCCCTCACATGTTACAGTCACCTATTCGATGTGCCGGTAAACCACACACGCTCCACCGAACTATGACAAACATTGAGTCACCCTTTGCTACCTTTGCTTAGAACCATTTAGTGTGCCGGTAAACCACACACGCTCCACTAACGTCTTCGCAAGGGCACAAAGTGTAATTTCATGGAATTGCATCAATTCACTTTTGCCTAAGTAACTAAGATTGGGAATTTTAAAAACATTTAGTTACTTTAATAAATCATTATACTTATAATGGAAGGTTTCGTCCTATCCTACCCGTTCGGCTAACGACCCTCCACTAGTCAAGAGTGCGGTAGGTAAGAGTGGATACCCATTCAATCGCCATTTTATAGGCAATTTCCTTAAACACCCCTTATAGACCAGCTTCGTGAATGAGGCCTACTAACGGTAAGACTGACTTTTAATCATACATATATATAATGTTAGACTTTTAATGTTATATATAGTATAGGGTGTATTTTACACTTTTAAAATATTAGGTGGTTAAATTTAACAATTATACTTTTAATTCAATTAAATTGTAAACCAAAACTTTTATGGATTTATTAAACTTCTTTTAATTATACACCTTAATTAATTAATAAAACCATAAGGGTGTGATTTGAACTTTTTCAAAACTATACTAGAGTTTTAGAATTTAACATTCCTAATTAAACTTTTAATCAACTTTTAAATTCCAAAACTTGAGGGCAAGTTTTGAAACATTTCAACACATTAGGGTTTAGAATTTAAATATACATCAAATTAAACTATTAATCAAAAATTTAAATTCCAAAACTTGAGGGCAAGTTTTGAAACCTTTTTCAAAACATTAGGGTTTCAACTATTTAAATTTCAAAACAACAAAACTTTTGGGTTCAAAATTAAACTATAAAACCTAAGGGGAAAATATGAAACTTTTCATAACAACAAGGATCAAATAACAAATAATCTAAATTAACATTTAATCACATAATTATCCATATTTGATTTATTTAATGATTTCTTGCAAAACCATTTATCAATTTAATCAAAATAATTAATCAATTATCACATAAGGAAACAAATATTTTATTAATTGATAAATATCTTCAATTAGATCAAGAATATAGTCAAATATATCATAAAATTGGATTTATATTGATCTAATGTGATAAGGTAACTATCCAAAAGCAAAAACAACAAGAAATCCCGAGATATGCTCCATCTGACGAGTTGACTCGTCGAGTCAAGCTTGGACTCGTCGAGTCTGCATGGACTCGGCGAGTTCAGCTATGGACTCGGCGAGTCCAGCCTCCAGAAGATCAAAAATCGAATTTTTTGAACATGCAATGCATCAATACAATTGAAACCAGTCTAGGCTCTGATACCACTGATGGGTTTTGGTTCTAAGAACATCCTATGTGCTCATACAAACCCGAATGCTTGGATCTAGGTTTCTCTATTGTACATGCAAGTTATCCAAGACTATAAACCCTAATTCTAGCATATGACAATCAATATAACATATAATTAGGTTTATAAGATGTTACCTTGATTGTTATGTAGCAATAACAATCCCAAATCTCCTTGTATTGACTTTGGAAGGCTTAGAGTCACAAGTGTCACTCCTCTAATGGTTCACAAACACCATAAGCAAGAGGATGAAGAGGAGAGAGGTTAGAGGCTGCCCAAAAACATGTACAAACCCTAGAGAAGTCTTAGCCACGTTTTTGGTCATAAGGGATCTCTTTATATAGGAGGCAATTAGGGTTATCTAACAAGGAAACCATAATTTGGATGCTTAAGCCCTAAGATCCCCATGGAGCCCTTTCCTTAAGGCCTTGGACGATTTCATATGGGCTTCCCCCACAAAATTCGTCCACCTTATAATAAAAGGCAATCCATGGCCCAAATTGCAATTATCTTATAATTACAATTCCAGTCCCTTAAGTTTAATTAATCTCTTTTAGTCACAAAACTAATTACCAACTAATTATTGACTAATATTAATTAAACAATATGATTTCTCCTTTAATATATTATTCTCATAATATATTAATAAATCATATTTAATCCTTTCTCTCCATAATTCATCCTATCAAGTTGCTTTGGTGAAGGCAACCCAAAAGGACCATGCACCATCGGGTCAAGTACATACCAAAATAGTTATGGACTTAGACACTAATCCAACAACCCGAACTCCCTGCCCTGCACGTCCCCTCGTGCGACCTGCCACACTTGCCGCAGCGGCCTCGGCCCTTCTGGCCCTTCCCTCGGGAATCTTTCTTGGGCTTCTTTCCTGAGCCCTCCATGCCAGACACTCCCTCTCACGAGCCCTCGCTATCATATCCTACAACGTCTTGCAGCTGGAACGGCTCACAAACTGGCAGATATCACTCCGCAACATCTCATGGTACCAGGCCTTATTTATCTCCTCATCCGCACATACTATGGAACAAGAAGGACCCTTTCCCTAAACTTGGTGGTGATCTCCGCCACAGTCTCAATCGTCTACTGGAGGTCCTGAAACTCTCTAGCAAGCTGCTGCACCTCAATAACAGGTGCGAACTCGGTCCTGAATCGGGTTGTGAAATCAATCCAAGTCATCGCATCTAACATAGTGTTATCACTAATGGATCTCCCAACCTCCTTCCACCAGTCACGTGCCCTGTCCTTTAGAAGACAGGACAAAAGCCTAACCTTGTCCCCCTCGGGACATCTGCTGGTGTGGAACGAATTGGCAACTTCCGCCAACCACCTGGTACTCGCAATGGGGTCCCGAGCCCCATGGTAGTTGGGGGTTCCACAAGCCCTGAACTCCCTGAAAGTGAGTGTGCGCGACCCCATCATGGCTGCCATCTAAGTGAGGAATGCACTCAACCTCTTATCCAAAAGCTCAAGAATGCCCTGCTTGATCGTGCCAAATATCACATGAGTTAGGTCTAGTATGTTGCGTGTGATTTCTGAGGCGATGAACTCCATGGTATGCTCGTCTAGATGCTCAGCTCCAGATCCTGAGCCTGATCCCTCACTGGCACCTGAACTGCCGACTGTTGGTCTAGGGCGTAAAACCACCATTCTGAAAAACACAACATAACAACATCAGAATACTGAACATAACTCAAGGGATCTCATACACTACAATTTTCTTGGATTCATCTCAACCTTCCTAGGTTCGAGTACGGATCCTCTGCTTTCAGTAGTACGAGCCCATACTACTTTCCACATCTATCCGTACTTTCCTTAAGAACTGTCTTGACTCCACCAAGTCCCTTCTACTGCTACTGATTCACGCTCTACTCTCATTCTAGGCTTGCCCTAGGGTAATCACCGTCCCACTCTCTTCCATCAGCTGCATAAGAAGTCCATGTTATCTTCCCCTAACTAGCTTGTGAATACTATTACATATCACTAAGGCTAGATAATTCTTTGAATGAGAGATCCTACCCTACAACGGTTGGACTCAAACAAGAGTTGCACAATAGGGCTAGACCTAACCTTCTGAAATTATTTAATCCTTGCAATATGTAATGTAACATATTCATTTACTAGTTAGTAAAAGATAACTAAGACTCCTAAAAGTACAAAACAAGTAGCATTCGAGCATTGCGTACACATAATCAAGCATATACTACTCTGGCTATCATACTGACTAATCTGTACTAGCATGCAGTTCTCATAAAGCTGAAACACATGTAATATGGACATAAGGCATCCTTCCTAAATCCTTAGTCCTAATCTAGCATGTTGTTCTAATAAAGTTGATAATCATAACATAGCATAAACTTGTATGGGTAATTTGGGAGTACTTACTTGAGCTTGGCAGATTGCATGCACCACAACCTTTTTCTCTTTTCAAAATTCTTTTTGCTTTTTCTAAAACTCTTTCCCTTTTTTTTTCAAAATTCTTTTTTATAAAAAATTGATTTTTCCTTTTGAAAATTTCTATACCAATTCCTTAGTTTGAGTTCAGACACACCCAAAAGTGTGCCCAAATCCCTCAAACCATGGCTCTGATACCAACTTGAAACGTCCCAAAAACATGACCCAAAAAATTCGTTTCCAAATCATTATTTAAAATCATAAACCATCCAAAGTCATAAGTAAAATCATAAATCATGTATCATAAAACATCATAGCATCTGTCTCAAAGCAAAATCTCATAACAAACATCAGAGTAACTCCTAGGCTGAAGACTGTGGTGTGTGTCATGCGATCATCCCGAGCCCTTCCCTTTGCTAGTGGAAGTACGTGAAACCAAAAATGAAACCGTAAGCTAAAGCTTAGTGAGTACCCCCCCTAAACTACCACATACCATACACATATAACATACAACTAAGAGATACGGGCCTCGCCCACACTCATCTAACTAGGAGATACGGGCCCCGCCTACACTCCGCTGACTCTGAGATACGGGCCCCGCCCACACTCAGCTACATCGAGATACGGGCCCTGTCCACACTCTACTATTATGAGATACATGCATCGCCCACACTTAACTGCTGCGAGATACGGGCCCCACCCACACTCCGCTACTAAACAAACATACAAGCATCACACAGACAACAAATATAACTAAATCTACCAGTCAGGCATATATTCGTGAACAATCTAAACTGTGAGATACGGGCCCCGCCCACACTCGGCTACTATGAGAAACGTGCCTCGCCCACACTCAACTACTAACATACCATACTACAGGCTGGACTTAGTGCCTTAGACTCGTTCCTACAGGAGGGAAAACTCACCTCGTACGACTGACTGTTGGAAACACGAGTGAGGAATCCCTATATGCTGCTCCGGTGACTCTCCGACTATCAATTCCATAACAACAATTAATCAACATCTGATAATCCTTATTAGGGTAAATGACCATTTTACCCTTGGTCAAAGTCAACGTCCTGGCCAAAGTCAACCTTCCAAGTTGACCTAACTCGCCAAGTCATCCTATTGATCCGCCGAGTTCTAAAACTCAGAAACCCTAAAATTCACGACTCGACTCGCCGAGTCACCCTATGACTCGTCGAGTTCCCAAACTAACCATCGTCATGACTAAACGAACTGACTCGTCGAGTCCTAGCATAATCGGAAAAAGGGACAAAATCATACTACTCACTGACTTCCTTAATCAACTCGTCGAGTCCTATGAACATCATTAGGGTTTCTTGATCGTACTCGCCGAGTTCCCTTATGAACTCGTCGAGTCCCTTGCAGATCTTACCTAGATAACTGGTTTCACACTTCTACGACTCCAAATTACATATCTATGTTGTTTCCAATGCCCTTTTCTATAAGTTGGAGACTTGATGGCTTTGCACACCTCAAATGGACCCAAACTCGAGTTATAGCAATCTACTTCCATAAATATGACCATGGCTTGGATGAAAACAAATTCAAGCCTCCTTTTATGACCCTAGAGGCTAAATACTATAGGAAGAAGGGGTTACTTTGCATGCAACCCATATAAACTAACTTGTCCTTCTAAAAAGGGTCAAAAGACCTAAAAGCTCAACATACAAAAAGATCTAAGCTATAGCTCACCAAGCTAAGAGCTTTTTACCTCATAAAGCTAACAAAGATGAGTGTGTTCCTGGATCTTGTTCTCTTTCCCCAAGCTTGTTAGCTCCAAGCTCTTACAACTATCTTCAATGGCACCAAAATATACTCAAAAACTAGGAAGAGGCTCTCTAACGAACTAGGGTTTCTGGGGGATAGGGAGGCTGATAAGGGAGGCCCAAAGGGGGTTTAAGATGTTTAAATAAAGTGCAAAAACCCAAAAATAGGGTTTCCCTCTAGCAGACCTACTCGTCGAGTCCATGATTGGACTCGCCGAGTAGACTCTTTAAATCCCGCGTCCTTTCTTCCATCTACTCGATGAGTTAGGGCTACCAACTCGTCGAGTAGCTCAACTAATTACCTTAATAATTTAAATAATTGCGTACCAAGAACGGGGCATTACAAGGATAGTTCATTCCAAGTTCATTTTAGTCTTGCCTTACTTGAGAACAAGTAAGGTTTAAGCTTGGGGTGATTTGATAGTTTCATTTTATTTACTTCTTTTTATAGTTAATTTTAGCATTTTTCATTCATAATTTAGTTAATTTCCATGCATATTTTCCTTGTTCTTGTTTTATGACCATTTCAGGTACTTTCTAGTTTTGTGAGCTTAATTGTAGATTTTAATGAGTTTAGCGGAGCGGGATCTTTAAGAGGCGATTGGACTTAGAGGATGTCAAGGATCTTGGGATTTATAATAATGGAGTTGATGCTTGGAGTGGACTTGCTTATTAATTGAAGGCTTGGAAGAAATAAACTTTAAATTTGCAAGATACGGGAGAATATTCGAGCGTGCGTAGATTATTAATCAGATGATTATGTGAGCTATGGATCATTTGGAGAAGCCAAATTCGGCTTAAAATGAAGAAAACTTGAACAAAAATGGGCTAGGAGCTGATTGGACTCGAACTGGGCCAAGTGGGCTAAGCTGTGGAGGCCCAATTCTCAAAGAACCCACAATATGATGCCACCCACGCACGACACTGCAGGGTAATTTTGGGATTTCATATGGAAGGCTATACGGGGAAGGTTGGTGTACATCTTTTACACACTCTTGCACATCCAATTTTGAAACATTTCTCTGGAGATTTTGGAGCATTTTGAAGACAAAGAACACCTCAAGAACTTCATTATTTTCATCTCTTAATATTGTTGAATGTTTGGTACAATCTTTTATTATATTGTTTTCTTGAGTTTAGACATGTTAGGCTAAACTAAACTTAATTGGCTTTTGTGGAATCCTTTGAACTTTTGTGGAATGTTGAAGACTTCATGAACTTGTTCTTGAATCCTTATGAAAATGTTTTGTGTTTTAACATATCATTACTACTTGTATGTTTTTATTCATGAGTTTAAATATATTTATGGTGATTAGTTAGCTAATTTCTTGATCAAGTAAAAGATCCTCAAATTAGCAAGCAACAAGTGATTTTTGTGTTAGTTTTACTTCACACAATCATAAAATCATTTTCTCCAACATGGTAGTAGAAGCATTTGACTCATCTTGGATTTGGTGATTTTTTTGGTTCTTAATGCTAATTTATTTTCACTAATTACATGCTTAATGGAAATTGTGACTTTGACTAAGGAAATTGTTATGAGCTTCTCTAACCATTTTAATAACTAAGAAAAGTCTAGGTAATCTCAAGCTTCTTGAATTACTATAGCCAATTTAAGGATTTAAAACAAGTATTACACCATTGGATTCTAATGATATGTTCATCAAAAGTCAAAGTGAGGAAACGTTAAGTCAACCATTTTTCTCTTATTGATTTTACATCAAACTCTCATTTTTGTTGAATTGTCCATTTAAATCTTATTTTAATCATAGTTTTATTTCAAGTATTTAAAAACACCAAAACTCCCCATTTTTTTCTTATTGTCATTTTACAAGTACTTTTGCAAAGAGATTTTTCATAGAGTTATTAAATTGAACCAATCTTCGCGGATTCGAACCCTTTACCACTATACTCTATTTTAGTGTAAAACATTTAGGGTTATTAGTTTTGTTGGCCTCGACAACCACCAGTTAGGCACATCAGTACGATAATACTTTGGTTAGGCATGATAGTATAATAATACTTTGGTTAGGCACGATAAGTCACAACTTATTATTTCACACAACTCTCACTAACCTATCACATCCTCTATCTAACACAACCCTATCAAGGCCCCTTATTTATTATTTCATACAACCCTTCACTACCCAATCATATTATTAAGTATAATATACGATTAGATCAAGTAAAGATCATATCATATTGTACAAATATATAAGACACAACAAAAATAGTGTGCATATCATTAAGCATTTAGAATACTTGTATATATGTGTAAGTTGAAAGTAACTATGCACTCACTTGATAAAAATGGATGCCTCGGAATTTCGTTAGATATTCACCTCGATACTTTATCTTTTCCTCTTATGTGACCTAGGTTCACATTACTAAGTCTTGGTCGTATATTCCTGGCGACTAATGATTGTCTAGAATCCTCACTAATCTCAATGTCTACATCAAGATTTATCAAGTAAGGAACAAACAGGTAGGATCATATCGGAGGTAGGGTCCGTTTGGTATAGAGTATATTGTTAGGAAATCTTACTTTAAACACCTCACTTAATCCAACCTAAACATCACTCCTGTAAGTAAATCAATCAGTATAATGACTTTGTAATCACTAATAATTCTCAATTATAGGTTCATAATAACGACTATGATTATAATTATTAGTTACACTTAAAGTAGAATAAGTGTAGCTCAACTTACGGAGTATTCTGATGAAAACCAGGAATTATGCAGGCAAAACTCTTACCCGAGAGCTTCTAATTTCCAGATATTTGAGACCACATGGTCTCGCTGAAGTAACTGGGAACTAGGGAGTAAAAGACTAGAGATATAGGAGAAATTCCAGAGATGATCTGAAGGAATGGGGTGAGAAATAAGGCTGCAAATCGGATAATATATAGGGCCAAAAAGTGAATGTGAGGTGGTCGGAGCGCGTCACACAAATGGTCGGCAAGGTGACGTGGCCCGATCACAGTCTGACATGTGATAGAATCTTAGTGGTTACCAGATACGTGCCGCACATGTTGTCTATGTGTGCGGCTACGCGCGGAAAATTTTATTTTTAAAAAAATTCATATGTTGTTCATATGAGATCCATTCTCGACGCGTTTTATATCCACGCGTAGCTAATAAGCAATCTATCAAAAATTCACTTTTTACGATATGCAGAGCCGTGTCGTGTCGGTTTAATTGTGAAACTTCGAATAATCATAACTTCTTCATACGAAGTTGGATTTTAAAGTTCTTTATATGTATGTAATCCTTGTCTTATATACTATAATTTTGGTTAATATCATTTATCCTAAATAATCTTTTATGAAAAAGTCATATTTATCATTCATTATATCTTAATTGTCTAGTATGAATCTACATGCATTACAAATTATCAATTTCATATCCATCTTTGGTATGCAAGCTAAAAAAATCTCTTTATGGATTGAAGCACGCATCCTGTCAATGGTATGTCAAACTATCATCTTCTTTATACTCTAAAGGATACAAGCATTCTCAAAATGACCATTCATTGTTCTTGAAAACAACTCCAGATCTTATCATCATAGTTGCAATGTACGTAGATGATATACTGATCATAGACAATGATTTACAAGAACTTTCCTTATTAAAGGAGTTTCTTAATGATACTTTCAAAATTAAGGATTTGGGGAATATTGGTTATTTTCTTGGATTAGAATTCAATTATGTCCAAAATGGAATAGTTATTCACCAACAAAAGTTCATAAGAAAGTTGTTATCTTCATATTTTATGACAGATTATCACTCTGTAATCTCTTCGTTGCCTTCAAAGCTCTCTACTTCTAATGATCAAGATATCATTCTTCTCGATCCAACTGAATACATAAAGCTCATTGGCAAACTAAACTATTTGATACGTACTCGACCATATTTATCATATTCAGTTCAACATCTTAGTCAGTTTAATCAAAAGCCAAGTCAGTCACATTTTGATTCTATACTACATGTATTTCATATTCAGATTTATCATATTCAGTTCAATATGTGCTAAATTGGCTTGGCTTAGTCGACTATTTCACGATCTACATGTCACAAATACCACTCCAATTTCATTAAAATGTGACAACCAAGCAACAATTTATATAGCAAAGAATCTAATTTACCACGAGCATACAAAGCACATTGAGATAGATAGCTATTATTTTTGACAAAAACTTCAAGAAGGATTAATATCTTTGACACATGTTTCTACTACCAAGCAATTTGATGATGTTTTTACTAAACAACTCGTTGGTCAACATCATCTAGAGGTCATTCGCAATTTGTGTTTGCTTTCACACCCTCCAAATTGAGGTGGTGTTAGAACTAACTAAGGGCAACGTTGCCATTTTGTATTTATAATTAATTGGTTAGTTATTAATCAGTTAGCCTTGGTAGTTAAAGAGTTAGTCCGATTTTTTCTTTCTCTTGTATAAACATTTATTTGTTGATTCGAATAATGAGATTTGACATTTTGAGATCTTTCTCTCTATCATTTCATTTCATATTTTCTCGTTCTTCATGAAGCTGCAAACTCAAATCTTTTTCCAGGAGGTGTCGAATCTCACTTGGTTAAGTTATTAGATGTTCCTATCAATTAGGTCCGTCAGGAATAGCATCATCAGTTAAAACCAACAACTCGAATGTTAAAGTGGCCGTTAGCTTGCGTGGCGATAGTGTTGTTCATGATAAAATAAGGTCTTTTTTTTTCTCCAAAATATATCAACTCATGTGTCCAAAATGCAGTTTCTTCATTAACGAGCATGGTCAAGCAATATAATTTGGATGGTATCGACATCGACTACGAACACTTAAGGTCACATGATTAGAATTTGTTGAATGTATAGGAAGGCTTATAACAATTCTAAAGAAAGATTGGACCATCAAATTTGCTTCTATCGCCCAGGGCCGGCTCTATGTAGAGGTTTTTTAAGCTAGGGCTTAGGGCCCCCAATTCCAAAGGGCCCCATATTTTCCAAAATCCAAAAGTTTAGTCCATTAAAAAATCCAATCCGGTAACCACAAAATAAATGAAGTGGAAGAATAAATCAACGATCGCAGCTAGGGGTGCAACGATCGTTTGCACCCCTAATCGCAGCATTCATGAAACTGAAACGACATTGCATTCTTCTACCAATTCTATTTTTTGCGACATATTCATCTCAGCTGTTTTTGATTTCTGAGTATAGTAAAGGCTAAAAGGCCCCAAATTTTTGGCTTGCTTAGAGCCCCTAAAATAATTGAGCCGCCCATGCTATCGCCCCCTATGAAGACGAAGGACTAGTTCATAAAAATTACTTGGCTTTATGGAAGAAATATGGACATGTTATTGATTATGTGAATTTCCAGTTTTATGAGTACGTATTGTAATAAACTGGATCACAACATCATGACTTCTTCAGATTTAAAAACATCATGTATTTCTACGAAACGATTCTACTCGTACTCCAATTAATTATATAGGAGATTAGGATCTGATAAAAAAATTAATGGAAACTGACGATCAAGATAAATTCATCAATCTCCAGGTTTATAAATAATAAATAATATCATGAAGCAACAAAAGACAAGCAAGACAATAATGGCAGGTTTTGTATACTTGTAAAGGTTATGACAAAAACTTGGTGTCTGTGGCAATGTGGCGTTGACTACATGGTTTTTGTACTTTTACGCGGAAACTCAGAACATGATTAAAACAAAAAAGCTTTCAATTAAACAAATAAATAGAAATTACATGGGACTTGGAATAGATTTTTAACCTATTATTCAAGACAGAAAATATACAATTAATTAACATATAATATAACAACAGTAGAAGCACACTTACGCCACTTTAATTAACATTAATTAATCTGATCACATCGTAAACAATATAAGTATATGTCAGAAAGCTCCTCTATATAACTGTTGGCTTCTTATTTCTGTTCAACAACCTTCAAGCTTCAACATAATCTGGTCTTTGAAGTTTGATCATTATGGGCTTCTCCAAACTTTTCATTGCTCTTCTAATGCTACAAGTGCTTTTAGCGGTGGCATCATCAACACAAGAAAATATTAATGCACCAAAATCAGACCTATTCCGTGAATATATCGGAGCAGAATTCAACGGTGTGAAATTTACAGACTTACCCATCAACCCGAATGTGGAATTCCATTATCTACTTGCATTTGCAATTGATTATACGACTTCATCTTCTTCATCCCCCACGGATGGTAAATTCAATGTGTTCTGGGATACAGATAATCTCAGCCCTTCTCAAGTCTCTTCAATCAAGAGTCAGCATAGCAATGTCAAAGTAGGTTTGAGCTTAGGAGGAGACAGTGTGGGAGGAGGAAGCTGTTACTTCAGCCCTTCATCGGTGGATTCATGGGTTTCAAATGCTGTTTCTTCCCTCACTAAGATCATCCAAGAGTATAACTTGGATGGGATTGATATCGACTACGAGCATTTTCATGCAGATCCTGATACCTTTGCTGAGTGCATCGGGAAGCTCATAACAACCCTCAAGAACAATGGAGTCATCTCTTTTGCATCTATAGCTCCATTTGATGATGATGAAGTTCAAAGCCACTACTTGGCTCTTTGGAAGAACTATGCTCACGTCATAGACTACGTCAATTTCCAGTTTTATGCATACGACCAGGGTACCACCATCTCACAGTTTATCAAGTACTTTCAGACACAAAGCTCAAACTATAAAGGTGGTAATATCTTGGCTAGTATGTCCACCGATGGAAGTGGAGGTTTATCACCAGAGAATGGCTTCTTCACTGCTTGTAATCGGCTAAAAAGTCAAGGGAAGCTTGGTGGGATCTTTGTATGGTCTGCAGATGATTCCAAGGCTTCAGGTTTTCGCTATGAGAAGCAATCACAAGCTTTGCTAGCAGCCCCTCGTTAGTATGTATGTATATATATTTTGTTGTGTTTCTATGTGGTTGTAAAAGCGTAGATGTACGTACAATATGATTATCTACTAGTGAAATTATACAAATATATATTGTTTGTGAATTGTGATCATAGGTTCAAGTAAATTAAACTTTAATCTCGTAGAAGATATGCATCCAATGTTGGATAAATTAGGGTTTTAGTTGGAGATCTGGATACCACTTGGATAGTGACAACACTTTCGAACTGATATTTCTACCATATGTCTGGGTTGCAAGAAATTCAACCAAAGATAATCTAAGAGGACACTTACGATTATAGGCACAGAAATCGTAAGGTAAATTGCTAGAAAGATTCTAAGAGTAATTGAAGAAAAACGAGAGCTAAATTTTGTGTGTCTCTTCTCAAAAGGAAGAGTCGTTTATATGATAAACAAGATTAGGGTTTCATTAGGGTTAGGCCGTTATGAGTTTTTGTAGAAGCAAGTTAGGAAATCCGAAATTTAATGAGGATTTAGGGTTTCCAAAAACCAGGGGCGGCTCAACTAATTTGGGGGCTCTAAGAAAACAAAAAAATTGGGGCCCTGCAAGTAAGCTGACAGTTTTGCACTTGAGACCTTTAGTTTTATAAACCAATGCTTTTACCACTAGGCCAAGCTTCAACTTGTCTTTGTAACCCAAGAAATATATGTATATATACATATATAATAGAACAAGATTTAAAATTAGGGCCCTTTAGAATTAGGGGCCCTAAGCTTTTGCTTAGTTTTGCAAAGGGTAGAACCGGCCCTACCAAAAACTAACGAGTTTCATTAGTTTTACCATAATCATCCTCAAGAATTTGAATTTTCCACTATGTTCCCATATGTAAAATTCGTAGAGGTTTTGGGGCGCTGCCCCTAGACCCCACCAAAGGGTCGCCGCCCCTTTGGAAACCCCGAACCCAGGGGCGCTGCCCTAGATCCCCAACTTGTCGTCGAATCGGCTTCTATTTCGATCTTATACATGCGTGCACTCCGCACAAACTTGTACATAAATTATAGTACAAATTATGAAACCCCTTAGCTCACATGTTAATTCCAATTACATAAAATGACATGGTGACACTAAAATCACCAACATCCACTTGAGGTTTGTTGAAATTCTCGTTGTCGATCTTTGTTATAAGTATGATGGGTACAAGAAGCAATAACATTAACCAAGAACATGAGTATTTGGGTGGAAACTATCCTTGCGGGAAAAACCACAAGGCACACAAATTTGTATTAATAAATCGTCTTGGAGAATAAGGTATTACATGGCATAGAAAATCATAATTAGAAAAGAGAGTAGAACACAAAAGAATAATTAAAATTATGACTAATAGACTTCATTTATAAGCCTTGTACAAATAAAAGGAAGTAATGCATCGACACCCTTTGTATTGGAGATACTAGATATGACAAAAACCTTTTTTCATAGACAATGTGGATTTAATCTTCAACATGGTTTCTCTTCTTTTTCTTTAAGGTGACAGCTCAGCACATGATTTAAACCAACGATCCTTCATTAATTAACAAATTCCACAATGGAATTTTCAAATTTCTTTTCACTCTGAAATCTTTATTAGTTATGGCATCACCGAAATCAGTCAAATTTCATGAATATATAGGATCGGAAGGCAATAATGTAAAATTTTCAGAGGTGGAGCTAGGAATTTTGGTATGGGGTACAAACATATATTGTCAAGAATCAATATAGTAAATGCAAAGAGTTTCTTAATTTTTAAACTCGTAAATCAAAAAAAATTAAGTAAAAGTTATAATTGAATCTGCCTATTCGTCATTTCTTGAAATTGATCAATGATATCTTCATCACGAACACATAGACACACATCTTTCTCAATAAAAGTGACTAAACGGTTGTTTAAAACTTGATTGTCCATGTTATTCCACAGCTTATTTTTGACATGTGTAATTCCAGAAAAAACTCTCTCTGTTTTTTGTTGTAGCTATCGGAAGAATCAACACTAACTTTATAAGCAAAAACACGAGTGGATAAGTCACATGATTGTTTGGATCAACAAGCCTCATCGCAAGGGAACTAACGATGTGTATATTTTGGATCGTTTAGAAGCACCCTCGTTAGTATGTATGTATATATATTGTTGTGTTTCTATGTGATTGTAAAATCATATATGTATGTACAATCTGGTTATCTACTAATGAAATGATACAAATATATGTTGTTTGTGAATTGTGATCAAAGGTTCAAGTAGACTTTAATGTGGTAGAAGATATGCATCCACTTGAGGTTTGTTGAAGTTCTCGTTGTCGATCTTTGTTATAAGTATGATGGGCACAAGAAGCAATAACATTTACCAAGAACGTGAGTATTTGGGTGGAAACTATCCTTGCGGGAAAAACCACAAGGCACACAAACTTGTATTACTAAATCAAGTTGGAGAACAAGGTATTACATGGCATAGAAAATCATTAATGTGAAAGAGAGAAGAAGAGAATGGAATAATTAAAATTATGACTAAAAGACTTTATTTATAGCCTTGTGCAAAGAATATCCTAAGACTACTAAATAAAAGGAAGTAATGCATCGACACCCTTTGTATTCATGTGGAGATACTAGATATGACAAAAACTGTTTTTCAAACAATGTAGATTTAATCTTCAAACATGGTTTGTCTTTTTTTTTTTTTTTAAGGTGGCAGCTCAGAACATGATTTCAACCAACGATCCTTCATTAATTAATTAATGATCCTTCATTAATTAATTAACAGTTTCCATGTAGCACCTGGTTCCTGGTATGTAAGATTTATCTGAGTATTTTGTATTTTGGCCTTGGACTCGGCGAGTTGGAGGCCCGACTCGCCGAGTAGAGACGAGACTTGGGACGCGGTTAAGTTGGCGACTCGGCGAGTCCATATTATGGACTCGGTGAGTCCGCGCTGTCTGACGAAACCCTAATTTCCAAGGGTTTGCACCCTATTTAAACGACCATTTGCGCCCCAACTCTGCCCCCTTCACCCTCAGAAGCTCTCCATACATTCTAGCCCTTGTTCTTGTGAGTTTGAAGCCTTTGGTGTGTTCTTTTGAAGCTTTGGAGTGAGAAGGAGAGGAGATCAAGAAGAAGAAGAGGATGCCAAGCACCTTTGAGTAATCTCAGAGTGTTCACTAAGGTATGGCTCGTTTCCCCCATGTTTTCATACTTATGGCTCCATTAAAGCCCTTTTTGATCTGTTTCCAAGCTTATGTATGCTTGTGGACTCGTAATAAGCTGGGTAACTTCTAGATCTAGGTGAGATCGAGCTCCAGGAGCTTGGATCTACTACCTTTATGGACCCATGTTGCATGTACACCCTAGATCTACTCTTTTGGTGCATTTTGAGCCCTAAAACCCTCACTGGTGAATATCTACACGTAAAGTTGGAAACTTTACGTGTTATTCATGCTCTAGGAACCTAGATTTGTGAATAACATAAGCTGGATTCAAGGAAAATCGACCATATAGAGACTGCATGGTAGCGACTCGGCGATTCGTTCATCTGACTCGGCGAGTCTGCTCGCGAGTCTCCGAGTTTGTCCCCTTTTCGTTGTGTCGAGTAGAGTAGTGAGTCACGGGGTGTGACTCAGTGAGTTGGAAGCCAAACTCATCCATGAAGGAACTCGGCGAGTCAATTCCCTGACTCGGCGAGTTCAAGGCAATCTCCTTAGATCAAGATCAGACTCGGCGAGTTGTTCATATAACTCGGCGAGTCGTAGCATAAGTGTTCATCGGATGAAGATGAACTCGGCGAGTTGTTCATACAACTCGGCGAGTAGGATGAAGGACTTGAACATCAGTTTGGAAGGAGAACTCGTCGAGTCAACGCCTAACTCGACGAGTAGAGATGGGATCCAGGTCAGTCGATTGGACAGGGACTCGGCGAGTTGGCGAGCCAACTCGGCGAGTCGGGTCAACTGAAAGTTGACTCTGACTTTGACTTCGGGCATGATCAGGGGTAAAATGGTCATTTTACCCAAAGGACAGTTAGCAGTGTTTGATTGAGTATGTTATGGGAATTACAGCCGGAGGATTTCCGGAGCAGCAACAGCAGCAGTAGACAGTCAGTTCCCGATCAGATCAGCAGCTACTTCGAGGTGAGTTACCTTCCAGTAGCGGTGGGTCTACGGCCACAATGTCGGCCCACCAGTAGGAGTTGTATGTAGATGATTGTCTCTGTGATATTCATCTAGGGATTACTACTACCTGTGTTATGTTTATGTGCTAGTATGGTATGATGCTATGTGCTAGTGACAGTAGGGGGAGATAGTCCCCGAGATATCCGGTCAGTAGGGCCGAAGGGGTAGTCATACTCAGCCATGTTAGATAGATTATGATCTTGTGATACATGTTATGTGGTAGTAGTAGATGGGAGAAATAGTTCCCCAGCATCCGGTCGAGAGGACCGAAGGCGACGCCAGCACCCAGATATGCTAGGCAATATCCGGTCGAGAGGACCGAAGGGGAGGCCAACACCCAGGTATGCTAGGCAACGTCCGGTCGAGAGGACCGAAGGGGTAGGTTGGGCACCCAAATATGCCTGACAATATATGTATGTTATGTGATTATATGGTATGTGGTACAGTGGGGGAACTCACTAAGCTTTGTGCTTATAGTTTACAGTTTTGGTTTAAGGTACCTCTTCATCAAAGGGGAAGGAGCTGGCGCGGTAGCAGCACATCATGCACACACACTGGTTTCCGCATTTACTAGATTTCTCTGGGATTTATACTCTGATATTTCGATTGGTTGTATGATTTGGCTTTTAGACATGGTTTACGTTGTGATGTGGTTTGATCAAACAATGTTTTTAACTATTAATGTTTTCTAAAGTAATGTTTTAAAAAACGAAATTTTTGGACGTGAAAATTGGGTCGTTACATTCCAAATGGGATTCTTGAATAGGGTAGGTAGGTTAAGGAATGTCATTGTCATTCATCTTCTTCTCATATACATAAAACTGGAAATCAAAGATATGAATTTATTCGATGATATGAATTGCTACATTAAACTTAGCCCAAGCCCAAAAATATCATATGAATAAAAGGTGCTCGAACCAAGTTCTTAGACCATAGCCCAACGGAAAATGAAAACCAATAGAAAAATACACAACTAAAAACGTTTTCTTATTTTTCAAAAACAGTAAATGAAAAGTGAATAAGTTTTAACTAAACGCGTTTTCTAATTTTCTAAAGAAAAATTAAAACAGAAAAGGAAAATTGTTTTTTCGTAACTAAACGCAACCTTAGGGTGTGTTTGGTTGTGGAAAATTTTCCAATTTTGAAAACATGTTTGTTTGATTCAATTTTCAAAAAAAAAATCCAAGAAAATGAAAATGTTTTATTTTATAAATTGTACTTAAATTAGAAAAGTGATTTTTAGAGTTCTCTAAAGTTTTTCTAAATTTCTAAAATGAAAAATTAAAATTATACTAGTTTCAAACAAACACGTTATCTAAAATTTTCAGTTTCCAAGAAAAACATAAATTTTGAGAACACATTTGGTTTTTTCGGGTTTCCAAAGTTTTCTAACAAAATGAAAAATTTCATTTTTTCAAATTATATGTTAATTGAAAAGGTGGGTTTTTATTTTTTATTTTTTATTTTTTATTTTTATTTTCAATAGTTTTCAATTTCTTAAATATAAACCCAACAACACGCCTACCCCTCAATCCAACACCCACACCCACCTCTACCTTACCCCACCCCCACCCACTCTATCTCAATCCACACATCTACCTCACCCCCACCCTCCACCTACACCCTAATCCCCATGTTTTCTAATTTTCTAAAATGAAAAGTGAAAAGTAATAGAAAATGTACGATCAAACATGTTTTCTAATTTTCTAAAATATAAAATAAAAACTCCACTAGCTCAACTAAAAACGTTTTCTAAAATTTTCGCTAAAACTGAAAAGAAAAACTCAATTCCATTTTTTGAAAATGTTTTCTAGGAAAATAAAAACAATGGTGGGGGTGTTTCGTTGTGACGGCAACAAGGTGGCGACGATGGTGGTGGTGGCAGCAGCAGTTATGGCAGTGATGGTGATGGCGGCGGCGTTGGTAGTAGTGTTGGTGATGCGGTAGTGGTGGTGGTGATGGTAGGTCGGTGATTGTGGTAGTGGTGTTTGGTGGGTGGGTGGGTGGGTGTGTGTAGGTATGTGTGGGGGTGGGTGTGTGTTTGTAGGTGTGGGGGTAGGTGTGTGTGTATGTGTGTATGTGTGTGGGGGTATAGGTAGGGGTGGGGGTGGGTGTGGGTGTGTATGTTTGTGCGTGTATGTGTGTGTGTTTATGGGGTGGGGTGGGTGGGTGTATATATGTTTGTGGGGGTGGGTGTGGGTGTGGGTGTGTGTTTGTAGGGATGTATGTGGGTGTGTGTAGGGGTGTGTGTGTTTGTGGGTGGGGGTGGGGTGGAGGTGGATGTATGTATGTGTTTGTGGGAGCGTGTGTGTTTGTGTGTGTGTGTGTGTTTGTTTGTAGGGGTGGGAGTGGAAGTGGGCTTGGGAATGGATGGGTGTGGGTAGGTAGGGGTGTGGTGGGTTGGGGGTGTTAAGGTGGGTCTAGGTAGAAATGGGTATGGTGGTAGTGGGTGTGTTTATATTTGACAAAATTGCAAGAATGGTCCCTATGGTATGTCAAAACTAGCAAGTTTGGTCCAAACAAATTTGGACTCGCATGGGTGGTCCAAAAGTTTCATTTTGTTGCAAGTTTTGTCCAATTTGGTTTGATTTTTATAAAATTATCCATCCTAGATACATCTTCTTACCCATCTTCTTCTTCTTCCTCAAGAACATCTTTCTTTACCACCACCGTTCAACCACCGCAGTTCGCCACCTCATCTCCACCTATATCAGTCCAGATGAACACACACATACACACAAGAAATTAGATGAACGCATACACACACACACACACATGAAATCTGATGAACACACACAGATCAACACTAACATCCATCAATTTTTCAACAGCTTCAATAAAACACACACACAATTACTTAGAGAGCGAGAGAGGGAGATTAAACACACACGCGCACACACACAAACTCGAACAAAACCAATTATTTGGCGCAGATGACGGAGAATCAGAACGTCACCACCACCACGACTTGGAAAACGAGATAGAGAGACGAAGGACTGTGTACAAACCCTTCTTCAGAGAGAGAGAGAGAGAGAGATGAGTATTTTATTTTTAGATTTTTGTAATAAAAGAACTGAAAAATAAAAATACCAAGGACAAAATCATCATTTTATTAAAAAAAAACAAAAACAAAACAAAATGGACCAAACTCGCAACAATGATTATCGGTTTTCCAAAAAATTTCAATTTCTTTGTAATTTTAGAAAACTAAAAATTTTCATTTTCCATGAAAAATTTAGAAAAATAGACGAACTAAGCGCGTTTTCAAAATTTTTATTTTTCTTGGAAAAATTTCCGAAATACGGTTCATTTTTCCGCAACTAAACACAACCTTAAAGTATGTTTGGTAGGGGTGTGTATGGGGCGGTTTGATTCGGTTATTGGTTGAAACCGAACCATAACCATTACAATTGGTTAATGTATTTCAATAACCATTGAGTAGCGGTTAATATTGGGTATCGTTAATGGTTTTAGTCGGTTATGGTTATGATTAATGGTTAATATCGGTTAACCAAAATGGTCCAAGATGACATAAAAATAAAAATATTTTTCTATAAAATTGAAAACACAAAGTGTATGTTATAAAAAGTCGATGATTTTGTATATATAACTGTACTGGTAGAATATTACTTATCATATCTAACTCTAAATAATTACCCTTTAAATTTTCAATTCCCAATATAATTACATACCATATATTTAACATTATATTATATTAAATCATCATTAATATTATTGGTTGGGTACAGTTTATAATGATTCGGTTTTTTATTGTAACCATAACCGAACCATATATATTTGGTTAATCAAAATTAGAAACCGAGTCATATCTTTAAGTAATGGTTTGGTTATATAAATTAATTTGGTTATGGTTCAGTTTTTTGGTTAATATGCTCACCCTTACTTTTTGGTTGTGAGAAATTGTTTTTATTTTAAAAAAAATGTTTTTCGAAAATAGAGTTGAGTTCTAATTTTCAGTTTTCAATAAAAAATTTAGAAAATGCATTTGGTTGGAACCGGTGGAGTTTTAATTTTTCATCTTAAAATTTTGGAAAACTTTTGAAAACTGTAAAAAAACACTTTTCTAATTAAATACAATTTGGAAAACTGAAAATATTCATTTTCTTAGAAAACTTTGAAAAACTGAACGAATCAAACACGTTTCAAAATTTCCGTTTTTCTTGAAAAACTTTCCTAGAAAATTAGAAATTTTCCACAACCAAACGCACCCTTAGGGTGCGTTTAGTTTTGGAAAACTATTTTAATTTTCTAAAAAAATGTTTTCAAAAAATAGAGTTGAGTTTTCATTTTCAGTTTTCAATGAAAATTTTAAAAAACACGTTTGGTTAGAATCGGTGGAATTTTTATTTTCCGTCTTATAAATTTGAAAAACTATAAAACTCGCTTTTCTAATTTACATACAATTTGAAAAACTAAAAATTTTCATTGTCTTAGAAAACTTTGAAAACTGAATGAACCAAACGCGTTTTCAAAATTTCTGTTTTTCTTGGAAAAATTTTCACAACTAAACGCACCATTGGGTTGCGTTTAGTTACGAAAAAACAGTTTTCCTTTTCTGTTTTTCGTTTTCCATTTTCAGTTTTTGTTTTTCGTTTTCGATTTTCATTGGAAAATTTAGAAAACACGTTTAGTTAAAACTTAATCATTTTTCATTTTAAGTTTTAGAAAATTAGAAAACGTGTTTAGATGTGTATTTTTCTATTGGTTTTCATTTTTAGAAAACAGTAGTGGTGGTAGGGTGGGCGTGGGGACAGTGGCAGTGGTTGGGGGCAGTGGTGGTGTTGATGATGGCGACGATGGTGGTGGTGGCAATGGCAGCGATGGTGGTGGCGACAGGCGGTGGTGGTGGCGGAGCCAATTATTGCAGTCGTGATGATGGCGACGGTGGTGGTGCTGGTGATGAGGTAGTGGTGCTGGTGATGGTGATTGTAGGTCGGTGATTGTGGTAGTGGTGTTAGGTGGGTGGGTGTGTGTGTCGGTGGGTGTGGGTGTGGGTGTGGGGTTGGGGTTGGGGTGGGTGTGGGTGTGAGTTTGTGGGGGTGTGTGTGTGCGCATGTGTGTTTGTGGGGGTGTGGGGTTGAGTATGGGTGTGTGTGTGTGTTTGTGGGGTGGGGGTGGGTGTGGGTGTGTTTGCGGGGGTTGGTGTCTTTGTGGGGGTTGGTGTGTGTGTGTGTCTATGTGTGTGTGTGTATGTGTGTGTGAGTGGGTGTGTGTGTGTGTTTGTAGGGGGTTGGTTTGTGTGTGTATGATAAAAATCTAAACAGAACTTACAAGGGATACCCATTTTCCAGAAAGCTCTTCAAATCTGTTCTTTGATAAAAATGGGCTTCTCTGAGCTTTTCATTCTTCTTTTCACTCTACACTCTCTTTTAGCAATGGCATCAAGACAACCTACTGCACCAAAATCATACCTGTTTAGTGAATATATAGGAGTAGAAGATAAAAATGTAAAATTTTCAGATGTACCCATCAACCCAAATGTGGAGTTCCATTACATACTTGCATTTGCAACTGATTATACAAATTCATCTTCTCCCTCACCAACAAATGGTGAATTCAAAATCTTCTGGGATACTCATAATCTCAGCCCTTCACGATTCTCTTCAATCAAGACTCAGCATACAAATGTCAAAGTAGCTTTAAGCCTAGGAGGGGACACTGTGAGAGGAAAAACTTGTAATTTTACGGTTTCATCAGTGGATTCATGGGTTTCTAATGTTGTATCTTCACTCACTAAGATCATCCAAGAGTATAATTTGGATGGGATGGACATAGACTATGAGCACTTCGTTTCAGATCAAGTTACATTTGTTGAATGCATTGGGAAGCTTATAACAGCTCTCAAGAACAATGGAGTCATTACATTTGCATCTATAGATCCGTTTGATAATGATGATGAAGTTAAAAGAAACTACATGGCTCTTTGGAAGAGTTATGCCCATGTCATAGACTATGTCAATTTCCAGTTTTATGCATATGACAAGGGGACAACTGTTTCGCAGTTTATGAGATACTTTCAGACACAAAGAGATAATTATGGAGGTGGAAATATCTTGGCTAGCATCACAACCGAAGGAAGTGGAGGTTTATCTCCAGAAAAAGGTTTCTTTACAGCTTTTAATATGCTTAAAAGTCAAGGGAAACTTGGTGGGGTCTTTGTATGGTCTGCAGATAATTCAAAAGCTTCAGGTTTTAAATATGAAAAGCAATCACAGGCTTTACTAGGAACACGCCACAAGAATTTTAGTGTGTGATCCTTCAGCTTACAGTTACAATATCATGCTGCTTTTGTAGACACATCACCATAATATTGTACATATTGATGTTGTATCTTATCCCATGAGTTCGATCGTAAAGCTAAGTAAACTCAAAAATCATAGCACTTGTGATTCCACTCGTTTGTACACTTGTCTAGAATCCATGATACGATAAATCATTTGATTGCAAATGTAAATGTAGTCATGAAATGCGCCTACTTAGTCAAGATTCCCCTAATAAATATTCAAGTGCACTACAAAGTTGTACATGCATGAATAATGTCCTTTCGTGAGTTATGTTTTGAAGAGAAGCAAGAATGAATCTCATAAAGTCATTAATATCAGTAGGATCTGATGTGGGATTTGTTGTAAATGAGTAAAGGGAAAATGAATCAGGAGGGTAACCAACTGTTGCGTTTGTTCTCATTTGGTCCCTTTCCTTTTTTTTGTACTCAATATATTATCGAACTTGTTGTTTGTGTTCACCATAACCCTTTGACCGGCTATCACAGGTCAAAAGCCGGTCAAAAGAGCTATGGTAAACACCAACAACAAGTTCGATGGTATATTGAATACAAAAAAAAGGGGGATCAAATGAGTAAAAACGCAAAAGTTAATTACCCTCAAGAGTCATTTTCCCAATTATTTATGCTCTCTAAAATCATAAATAAAAATTAAATAACTTAAGTCATTTATTTATGAAACTCAGGTTGTCAATATAAGAATCATATATTGAATTGTTTTTAGGTTTGTAAAATTGGGATCGACATCCTAAAATGCTACAAAGTAAAACATGATTTTAATTTATAATTTTTAAACAAAAAATATTTCCAACGTTTAATTTTTTGTTCAAAAGTTATAAAAAAAACTTCAAATTTTAATCATAAGTCACAACACAAAATGATAAACGGTAAATTGGTAAAGGGCAAAAGACATAAAGTGCTAAAAATAATTTTCATTTGCAAAAAAAAAAAAAATCAACAGAAGGTAGGATCGGATCGGATCTCGATCCTACAAATTTACAATCCTACCCCAAATATGACCCGGATCGTTTTTCATACCTATAATCGTACGATCCTACGATCAGGATCACAATTTTGATAACCATATATAAAACGTTTGGTGATAACCGTGTTGGTTGACATTAAGCTTATAAAAATAATAATAATTAATCATGCAAACAAATATATTTTTACATAGTTTGTACATCTGATCATTTAAAGTATCTAACTTGATTAGCGAAAGGGTAAAATGGTCTTTTACCTGGGAGTCAGGATTAGTTGATTTTAAGTGATTGTGGTTTATGACCCAATTATTAATTTAGGTTTTTATTTGATTGGTTAGTTTGGGGATTCTCCGGTTCAGCAGCCCGAGCATCTATTTGACTGTCAGCGGATTGAGATGAGTTTGCTCACTATATTATAGGATATTAGGGATTTTGACCCTATTCAAGCAATTCTGACACCACCAAAGTGTTTATTTTTCCAAACTCTATACATCCCACCGAATAAAACCTCAAAATCTCACCAAAAATTTCACCGGAAATTTTGAGCCACCACGAGCTGCCGCCTGATTTTTCGCAAAAATTAAGTTGAAAGATTATTTTATAGAACAAGTATTGCATTTTGGCACCCATGAATAACGACAAAGCTTGGGTTCTCGGTAGCGGGTTGCGGGTTCAAGTTCAATTTTTAGGACAAAAACGAGTGAATCGGGTATCTTCTTTCCTTGGCTTTCATTACATTGCATTGTTCTGATACGATAATTGCTACCAATTATGCTTTGAAAATTGCTTAGGATCGTTATTTATTGCCCAGTTTATTTAGAAAAATTGGTTTGAGAATGGTTGAAATTGGTTAATTTACTTGGGAATTTAATTAAAAAGTGTTTAACCTTTGGTTGGATTTGTCCATTTTGACTAGAAATGTTGTCGAATTTTTGTTGGATTTGTCAAATGGAACCGAGTGGTGTTGTTTAAAACCGTTTTGAATTGTCAAAAATTGGGCGCAATTGTTTATTGGAATTTTTGTGTTCGGTTTAAATATAATTGTATTGTTTTGAGAGTGGTAAGAGATGGATTACTTTGGTGGATTGTTTTTGATATTGTAGGTCTTGAAAATGGGCAAAACTACAACTCGGACACGCTCCCATGAATCATACGTTGATCCTAATCTGCAAAAAGATGTTTCCGGTACATCGTGCAAAGCATCCGGTAGACGAAAAAAAGGGAGGAGAAGAGGAAAGCGATCCTTCCCTCTTAAAAGCGAAGATCAAAAAATATAGGTCAAACCTCCGCGGACGCCCAATCCGGCCCACAAAGTATTACTTCAAGGAGTCAATGAATAAGCTTGGGGTACACATCGGTGTGTAATCTATGTTTCGTGGTATGTCTTGGGGTGATTTTCTTAACCTCTGCGATAGGAACTACGAAGAGCCCACGATAGAATTCATGTCCACTTTCGCCACTAATGATGAATCTGAAATCCTTATCTTCCAACTACAGGGTCAAAGTTATCGGCTCACGTACGGACGACTGAACTTGATTATGGGATTACATCGCACAAACGACATAACTATACATTCTCAAGAGTATGCCAGCTTCATGTGTTTCTCCAACGTGGAGTTTTAGTCGCAAATGACCGGTCTCGACACGTTCAACCCGAGCCGCAAGAGGGACAAGCACATAGTCCATCCTTATTGGCGCATTGCACACCGTATTCTCACCACCAGTATTTTTGGTCGCCTTAAACTTGGTCAAATAAATAGATGCGAGCTCTTCTTCCTAGCCTGCATGAGATATCACGGAAAACTTGATTTCTCCACATTTTCCTCGATAAATGCAAGGCCGTTCGCCAGCGTACCACCGGAGAAATCCATATCAGGGGGCTTATTACCATCAAAGGTCGAGCCATCAGCCTAGACTTCCATGCCCCCAATTACTTGCCCGTTGACCACTACCAACCCAATTTTCTACTAGATTGTTTCACTCTTGAGCGGGAGAGATGTTGGTTAGTCAGGGAAATGACTCGTACAACTGGATTAACGGTGAGAAACACTCGGTTTACATCCTCCCAATTTGGGTTGGTGATTTATTCTCACCGACTGACCCCGACACTTGGCTTCCCCTGAGGCGGAGGACCATTTTGACCAACCTTCGGTGCAGCAGCCGATGTATCATCATGACCACTTGCACGCCCCTCCATAACATTTTGACCAACCTCAGTATCAGTCGCAGCAACAGGGGGGACCCGAAATCCCAACATATTCCCCCCATACATTCTTTGACCAGTTCGCCACGATGTTCTCCACCGTTCAGAGCATCGACACTCAGACACAGGAGAACACCCGAGCCATTCAGGATGTGGCGACTCGTGTTGGTAGACTAGAGCAGTCCTTTCCATCCACTTCCCGCCAGATCCAGGACATGTGGGATTACCACTACCGTTTCGGACACTTTCCGCCGCCCGATCCTCCGATTTAGGTCATTTTTGCTCTTACCTTAAGCATTAAGGACAATGCTTGTTTTAAGCTTGGGGTGGGGTATTTCCTTTTATATTTTTTGCATGCATTTTTTATCTAGGTTGCATAACATTTTAGTTTTAAGTTAATTGGCATTCATTTTTTTGTTTTATAAAATTCCAAAAAGATTTTATTTTTTTCTTTTCTACTTTTTATTTTTGCATAACATTTAGCTTAGGGCATTAGCATTCATGCATTTTTGTTGTTTGTTTATTCTCACCCCCTTGGATGCCATGGAACAGGTTCATAGTTATTGTATCATTATTTGTCCAGAATCTTGTTGTTATCTCACACATCGAACCGGTACCATTAGGTTGCAGTTTGGGACTTCATACTTGGGATCAACTGTTGGAGCTTAAAGGGGTAAGTGATCATGGCCAGGTAGTTTTCATGAAGAATTATGGATGCAATACTAACAACTGTAGGACATACTATAGCGATTGATGTTTTTAGCCTTGCGGTCCATACCGCTGAGAGGATCACATTTGATCATGTTTGAACCGTTAGGATGAAGCATTAGTGCTTGTCCCCGAATAGAATCCATATTTGGTCTCTTTACATCACCATTTTTTTTGCGGTTTACTTATGATTTTAGAGAGTCTTTTAACCCTCTTTTGGTCGTTTTCAATATATTTGGAAAATCACAAGTTTGAAAATGAGTCTACATCTTTATGCTCCACACATGGTCATTTTCGTAATTTAGACCATCCGGATTATTATTATTATCTTTCAGTTCCACTTACATACTGTTGGGAACCAAATTTCGAGTAAAAAAATTTCTTGATAAATTTTTTGATATGTTAGTGCACTACCTTCAAGTATGTGTATTTAAAAAAACGAGAAACTCAATCAAATTCCAAGCGGCGTTTATCCTAGATTGGTGACCGGTTCAATTATTGAACAATTTTTCCTATATTTTGGTCACCCGGCGTTTGATATTCATTTATATAGGTATGTTTTATTGTATTTAGATCGAGTTGTTTTCACAAATTGGTGATGTTAGGGAGGCTGTCAAGTTGGATTCTACGGCAGTTTTGGGCCAACAATTAGTGAATTGATTCCTACAACGGTGCCCAAGCGATGAAACCCAATCACACATGAGAATAGCCGATAGAAGTGAGATCATGCAACTTTCGTGATAAGAGTGTACAATAAAATAAGAGCTCCACAAGAGCCCATCGATTTGCTTTCCCTCTACTACATATGTTCTTCATTGTATGCATGTTCCATTAAGGTTGTGACTAACCATCCCTCCTTACTCACCTAGACGAGTTGTCCTGGTTGTGGTTTATGGTTCTATTGTCATCGGATGACAAAGTCATGAGATAATAGCAAGATTAATTCTGACCATGTTGACTAACTGTTATCAGGTTCTACGGTTTTATCCATTCTTTTTATTTTTCTTAGGATTGAAATATCCCAAAAATATGACCCAAAAATTTCGTTTCCAAATCCTTATTTAAAATCATAAACCATCCAAAGTCATAAGTAAAATCGCAAATCATGTATCATAAAATATCATAGCATCTGTATCAAAACAAAATCTCATAACAAACATCAGAGTAACTTCTAGGCTGAAGACTGGGGTGTGTGTCATGTGATCATCCCGAGCCCTTCCCTTTGCTAGTGGAAGTACCTGAAACCAAAAGTGAAACCATAAGCACAAATATTAGTGAGTTTCCCCCAAACTACCACATACCATACACATATAACATACAACTAAGAGATACGGGCCCCGCCCACACTCAGCTACGTCGAGATACGAGCCCCGCCCACACTCGACTACTATGAGATACAGGCCTCGCCCACACTCAACTATTGCAAGATACAGGCCCCGCCCACACTTCGCTACTAAACAAACATATAAGTATCACACAAACAACAAGTATAACTAAATCTATTAGTCGGGCATATATCCGTGAACAATCTAAACTGTAAGATACGGCCCCCGCCCACACTCAGGTACTATGAGATACGGGCCTCGCCCACACTCAACTACTAACATATCTTACTACGGGCCAACCTTGGTGCCTTAGACCCGTTCCTACCGGAGGGAAACTCACCTCGTACGACTGACTGCTGGAAACACAAGTGAAGAATCCCCGTATGCTGTTCCGGCGACTCTTCGGCTATCAATTCGATGACAACCCGAAATTTCCATCTTGTACAACCGTTCAATTCAATCAAATCCAGACTCGATTCGGCTATCTATTAACATTTTCTGAAGTCGGTTTGAGAGTTCTAAGCCTAGTACCTTAAAGGTTAGGGTTTAGAAATGTGTTCCTTAAGTTCATCACTTTTCAAAAGGGCCAAACACTCCCTCATGAGGAGTGTACGACCGTACACTTGGGTGTGCGGCCATACACCCCCCTTCAAGTACTTTTCACTCCTTCAAGCCAAGAAATCGATTCTCTCTCAACTATCATCGGATTTTTCACCTAGATCTTCAAAATGTAAGTGTTACTTCCCTTGATTTGTTGATCCATTACACTATCTAGTGAATATCCACGATTTCATCCATGAAATTACTTCTTTTGGTTAGATCTTCAAGAAACACCAACAATACCAAGAACACACATTAGTTCTTGGACCTTAAACACCCCTAAAGGCTTATAATTCGTAAGTATCTCTTCCATCTTATCGTAAGGCTTGAGAATCACTCCTTTTCTAGCCTTAAATCATCATATTATGCATGAACTCAAAGAGTGTACGGCCGTACACCCTTCATATGGTTGTACACACCTTATTTAGTGCATATTTGGCCTCAAACTCGTGATATACCCCAACACAAGGTCAAGAACACTTAGGGGATGCTAGATATAGCCTTAGACCACCCTTTTTGTCATGTTCTTCAAGGAGCGTACGGCCGTACACTCCATGGACGCACACCCTTAGTCGTACATACATTAGTGTGGCCTTAAAACCCATTTTATGAGATCCTTGGTACTTCTAACACTTCAATCTAAGTGTTTCCTAGTTCATAGAGTGGTTTTCTTGCATGATTAGTTGTATAAACACTAATCATATCCATATATGTATCATTATATGCTTATTAGGATCCGTTTGTGCTCAAGGTTTCACTTGACACTTAGCATCCAGTATCGATCTTACATTAGCATCACTCACTACAAGTGAGTTCATACCCCCCTTAACTTATCTTTTAATGATTTTAAATGCTTTTTTTTTTGGGGGGGGGGGGAGAATACAAGTAGAACTGTTATAGTTATTATATCAATCACATGTGATTAATAACTATCAAACAAGTGGATTTTCTTATACTTCAATTGTTTTATCAAACAACTCCTCAAAACAATTTATAAACTAACATCAAGTCATCTATTGCCATTCAAATGGTTAAAACTCTTTTATATGTTAAACTTTTATTAAACTCTTTTAAACTTCTATATTGTTAAAATCATGTCTATAAGGATGTAGTTATATAAGTAAGATTGAAAGGACTTAGGACTAATAACTCACTTTATTTCATGTTCCTTGTTTGGTTGTGGACTTAGGGTATCCGATTATTTGTCCGAGTGTCGTTTGAATCTTAGTTATATATTATGTATATATGTATAGATATAAAATTTCTTCCATCAGTTCAGCACCTTTGGGTAGCAAAGGTGTACAAACATACTCAGTCATTTAAAGAACATTACTAGTAAACTATAATGTGTATAGTTTAGGGATTTACTACTCACTACTTCTAGTATAAGGAAACATACAAGAGTCAGTTCATTCATGAGTCAATACAAACTTACTATTATGAGAAATAGAAAGAACATACTATGATGAGAAACAAAGAGAACATATTATACACTAGAACAGAGAGAACATACAATACACTAGAACATACTATACAAACACTAGAATATTATAACATAAATGTGAGCCATTACTTCATGGCATGGAAATCTATTGTTGTGTCACGTTTTGTAACCAGAGTCTCCTGGAGGGAAAGCATGAATTTGTGTATAGATCTATAAGGGATTGACCGTCCTACACCTTGTTGCTAGCTATAGTGGGACCTACAGGTCTACGGGTGATGAATGTCATACCATTTTGACGTCTTCGAGCGTCGTGTTTTACTAGTCGATCAAGTATGGTTACAATAATATCACATTTTACCTTAATTAACAAACTGGTTTAAGGTAGTTAGTATGTTGGTAGTCACTTATATACAATACTACAATACATCGTTATTTTCCCATTTTTTTCACATTGTGATCTTCTCACATAAACGGAAATGTAAACTATATTTTGGTAAAGATAGTCATACTTGGGAAAGATACACACTTTTACAAACAAACAACACACAAAACATTCGGGCCTTGGTAGAAAGCTACATTTAGTAGAAAATATAGGATTTTCTAAGAGGTACATACATTTATTACAAACACTTACACACATTTACATCAAACATTTTCTTATAAACAATGACACTAAAATCCTTATGAACTCACCAGCTTTAATGTTGATCTACTCTTTCAAAATAACTTGTATTCTCATGTTACCCGTAGACAGGTACCAATGACCAGGTTTTAAGAATACGAAGCTTTCAAGACTTGTCTTTATTTTGATTATTCATTTTTGGTGTCTTATAAACTATACACAGAACACACTTGTATTAAAATTATATTATTAATGTAATGGATGATGTTGTTGCTTGTTTCCTATTATGCATTGTTGTGATACTATACATGACGTCCTCCGCCCCAGAATGTTTCCGCCGTTCAGGTTTTGGGGTGTGACAAATTCCATAACAACAATTAATCAACATCTGATAATCCTTCTTATGGTAAATTGCCCATTTTACCCCTGGTCAAAGTCAACGCCCTGGTTAAAGTCAACCTTCCAGGTTGACCTAACTCGCCGAGTCAGCCTTATTGACTTGTCGAGTTCTAGAACTCAAAAACCCTAAAATTCGCGACTCGACTCGCCAAGTCACCCTATGACTCGTTGAGTTCCCAAACTAACCATCGTCGCGACTAAACGAACTGACTCGTCGAGTCGTCCTCAAACTCGTCGAGTCCTAACATAATCGTAAAAAGGGACAAAATCATACTACTCGCCGAGTTCCTTAATCAACTCGTCGAGTCCTATGAACATCATCAGGGTTTCTTCATCGAACTCACCGAGTTCCCTTATTAACCTGTCGAGTCCCTTGCGGATCTAACCAAGATAATTGGTTTCACACTTCTAAAACTCCAAATTACATATCTATGTCGTTTCCAAGGCCCTTTTCTATAAAGTTGGAGACTTGATGGCTTTGCATGCCTCAAATGGACCCAAACTCGAGTTATAGCAATCTACTTCCATAAATATGACCATGGCTTGGATGAAAATGGATTCAAGCCTCCTTTGATGACCCTAGATGCTAAATAATATAGGAAGAAGGGGTTACTTTGCATACAACCCATATAAACTAACTCATCCTTCTAAAAAGGGTCAAAAGACCCAAAAACTCAACATACAAAGAGATCTAAGCTATAGCTCACCAAGCTAAGAGCTTTTTACCTCAGAAAGCTGCCAAAGATGAGTGTGTTCCTGGATCTTTTTCTCTTTCCCCAAGATTGTTAGCTCCAAGCTCTTGCAACTACCTTCAATGGCATCAAGATACACTCAAAAACTCAAGGAAGAGGCTCTCTAACGAACTAGGTTTTATGGGGGACAGGGAGGATAATAATGGAGGCCCAAAGGGGGTTTAAGATGTTTAAATAGGGTGAAAAACCCCAAAAATAGGGTTTCCCTATAGCAGACCTACTCCTCGAGTCCATGATTGGACTCGCCGAGTAGACTCTTTAAATCCCGCATCCTTTCTGCCATCTACTTAACAAGTTAGGGCTACCAACTCGTCGAGTAGCTCAACTAATTACTTTAATAATTTAAATAATTGTGTACCAGGAACGGGGCGTTACAATTCTCCCCCACTCGTCTTAAAATTCGTCCTCGAAGTCTGCTACATCTGAAAACAACTCTGGGTAGTGCTCCCTCATTTCCTCCTCGGGCTCCCACATCCACTCCGAACCCTTGCGGTGCTGCCATTGAACCTTCACTAGCTCGACCCTTTTGTTCCTCAACTCCTTAGTCTTGCGATCCAGAATCGCCACTGGTCTCTCTATGTAATTCAGGCTGTCATCAACCTGAATATCCTCTAAGGGTACCACTGTTGAATCATCCACCAAGCACATCCGCAACTGGGAAACGTGGAAAGTGTTGTGGATTTAGCTGAGCTCCGCTGGAAGATCTAACCGGTAAGCAACCTGGCCCACCCGGGCCAAAACCCTAAACAGACCAATGAACCTAAGGCGCAGCTTGACCCGTTTTCGAAACTTGATAAACCCTTCCAGGGTGACACTTTCAGGAGGACCATATCACCCACCTGAAACTCCAAGTCCGAACGCCGCTTGTCGTCATAACCCTTCTACTGACAATGAGTAGTCTGGAGCCTTCTCCGGACTTGTTGAATCCACTATGTGGTCTTGAGTACTACCTCCGTACTCCCCATGAACCTCTGACCGACCTCACCCCAACAGATACGGGTCCTACACTTCCTCCCACAAAGCATCTTGAAGGGAGGCCGGTCTATACTGGAGTGGTAGCTGTTGTTATTCGAAAATTCCGCTAACAGAAGATACGTATCCCAACTGCCACTGAAATCTAGCAAGCATGCACAAAGCATGTCTTCGAGAGTCCGAATCGTCCTCTCGCTCTGACCGTCCGTCTGAGGGTGGAAAGCGATGCTGAAATGGAGACGAGTACCCATCTCATTGTGAAACCACTTCCAAAACCTGTAAGTAAAACGGGCATCTCGATGTGACACCACCGAGACAGGCACTCCATGACGTGCCACTATCTGTCGCACATAAATCTTGGCCAGCTTCTTGGCCGAGATGCTCTCCTGGATCGGTATGAAATTAGCGTTCTTGGTCAACCGATCCACAATGACCCATATCGAATCGACCCGATGTGCAGTCCTGGGAATCTTAGTAATGAAATCCATAGTGATATCCTCTCATTTCCACACGGGATTGTCTAACGTCTGTATCTTGCCATGAGGCCTCTGGTGCTCCGCCTTGACCTTCCTGCAAGTCAGGCATCTCTCCACGTACCAAGCTACATCCCGCTTCATGCAGGGCCACCAGTAATCTGGTTGAAGATCTCTATACATCTTCGTCGCCCATGGATGGATGGAGAACCGGGACTTGTGGGCCTCATCCATTAATACATGTCGTACTCCACCTCAGTACGGTACCCAGAACCTCCCATGCAGGGTCAACAACCCTCAGCTATCATAATCAAATGAAGCTACTCGGCCCACAATCCTCTCGCACATCTGGCGCTCCTCCTTCAGTCCCTCAAGGCATCAGCCACTACATTGGCCTTTCCCGGGTGATAAAGGATCTCACAATCGTAATCTTTCACCACATCTAACCACTGACGCTGCCTCATATTCGGATTTGGCTGATCCATGAGGTACCTTAAACTCTTATGGTCTATGTAAATGGTACACCGGACCCCGTAGAGGTAATGGCACCAAATCTTAAGGGAGAACACCACAGCCCCAGCTCCAAATCATGTGTCGGATAGTTAGCCTCATGAGGCTTCAGCTGCCTCGAAGTGTAAGCTATCACATGACTCGCTGCATCAATACTGCTCCCAAACCTGTGATCGAAGTGTCACAATAGACTATGAATTCATCTACTCCTTCTGGCAGGGTGAGAATCGGCGCTTCACACAATTGTTGTCTGAGCGTCTAAAAGGTTGCCTGCTGCTCAGAACCCCAACGAAAAACCACCGACTTCTTGGTCAGTCAGGTCAACGGAACTGCTATCTTAGAGAAGTCCTAGATAAATCTCATGTAATACCCTGCCAGACTCAGGAAACTCTGAATCTCAAATGGAGACCTTGGAATCCCCCACTACATCACGACCTCTATCTTAGCCGGGTCTACCAAAATACCCTTATGGTTGACGAGGTGCTCAAGAAACTGCACCTCGCGCAACCAGAACTCACACTTAGAGAACTTCGCGAAAAGTCTCTCCCTCCTCAGTGTCTCTAGAACCTCTCTCGGGTGCTCCTCATGCTGCTCCTGAGTCTTGGAGTAAACCAAGATGTTGTCAATGAATATGATCACAGACCGATCCAGCATCGGTCTGCACACACGGTTCATGAGGTCCATGAACGTGACTGGAGCATTCACCACAAACTCATAATGACCGTAGTGGGTCCTAAAAGCGGTTTTCTGCACATCATCATCTCTGGCCCGCATTTGTTGATATCCGGATTGTAGATCAATCTTGGAGAACCAAGAAGCTTCCTGAATTTGGTTGAACAAATCATCTATCCTCATGAGTGGGTAACGGTTCTTCACCGTTACCTTGTTCAGCTCCCGGTAATCTATGCACATATGGTGCAACCCGTCCTTCTTCTTTACAAACAGGATAGGGGCTCCCCATGGTGAACTGCTCGGCCTGATAAAACCCTTGTCTAGCAGCTCCTGTAGCTACGTAGACAACTCCTACATCTCGGGTGGAACCATCCGATATGGTGCCTTGGCTATCGGAACCGCACCAGGGACCAAGTCAATCCGGAACTCAACCTGTCTCTCCGGAGGTATCCCAGGCAAATACTCCGGGAATACGTCTGAATAGTCTCGCACCACTGGTACATCATCAACTGTTGCCTTACCCTTATCTCGGCTATCCATGACATAGGTGACGTATCCTGTGCAACCCTGCTGAAAGCAGCGCCTCGCTCTCGCCGTTGAACAAAGAATCGGTCCGCGTTGTGGTCTCTCGCCCTGTATCACTAACTCTCCCCCACTAGGAGTACGAACCATCACTAGCTGCTATTCGCAGTCGATCACTGCCCCGTTGGGACTCAACCAATCCATACCCACTATAACCTTATTCCCTCACAGGGGAATAAGATCCAAGTCCACTGAAAACTACTCATCAAATAACCATAGCGTACATCCTCTATGAACCCTCGTGACCCTGAAGGTCCTATCCTCTGCTATCTTGACGTCGAGTGGACAATCCAGCTCCCCCGGAGCTCTACTAAATCGCTTGCTAAGTGCAAGCGATACGAAAGATCGGGTAGCACCCGAATCAAAGAGTACCATGGCTGATATGTCGTTCACTGAGAACGACCCTATAAAAAACACACAATCATAAGTAATAATCAAAGATAAATAAGATATAATGGATAAGATACATACTCTTAACCACATCAGGAGCTGCTTGTGCCTCCTCTACTGTCAATTGGAAGGCTCTGCTCTTCGTCACTCGCACCTCGGCCTCACCCTGACGGCTGTTTGTAATCCTCAATGTAGCAGGGGCGGGTGCCATCACCTTCCCTGCTGCTGCTAAACTTGGGCACTGGGACCTCTTGTGGCCCCTCTGCTTGCACTGAAAGCAAACCAGGCCAGATGGTGTTGTGGTAGTAGTGGTAGAAGCAGCAATACAATCCTTGCTCACATGCCCTATTCGGCCGCATTTGAAGCAGCCCGAACTCCCTGCCCAACATGTCCCCTCGTGCGACCTGCCACACTTCTTGCAGCGGCCTCGGCCCTACTGTCCCTTCCCTCGGGAATCTTTCTTGGGCTTCTTTCCTGAGCCCTCCATGCCAGACACTGCCTTTGGCTTCCTCTTCCTCTCCATCTCTAAGTCAATCTCCCCTCTCACGAGCCCTCGCTATCATATCCTCCAGCGTCTTGCAGCTGGAACGGCTCACAAACTGGCAAATATCACTCCACAACATCTCATGGTACCGGTTATTATTTATCTCCTCATCCGCAAATACTACGGAACAAGAAGGGCTCTCTCCCTAAACTTGGCGGTGATCTCCGCCACAGTCTCAGTCGTCTACTGGAGGTCCTGAAACTCTCTATCAAGTTGTTGCACCTCAATAACAAGTGCGAACTCGATCCTAAATCGGGTCGTGAAATCACTCTAAGTCATCGCATCTAACACAGTGTTATCACCAATGGCTCTCCCAACCTCCTCCCACCAGTCACGTGCCCTGTCCTTCAGAAGACAGGACACAAGCCTAACCTTGTCCACCTCAGGACATCTGTTGGTGCAGAACGAATTGGTGACTTCTGCCAACCACCTGGTACTCGCAATGGGGTCCCGAGCCCCATGGTAGTCGGGAGCTCCACATGCCCTGAACTCCCTAAATTCAGTGTGCGCGGCATCATCATGGCCGCCATCTAAGTGCAGAACGCACTCAACCTCTTATCCAAATGCTCAAGAATGCCCTGCTTGATCGTGCCAAAGATCACATGAGTCGGGTCTAGTATGTTGCGCGTGATCTCTGAGGTGATGAACTCCATGGTCTGCTCGTCTAGCTGCTCAGCTCCAAATCCTGAGCTTGATCCCTCACCAGCACCTGACCTGTCGAATGCTAGTCTAGGGCATAAAACCACCATTATGAAAAACACAACATAACAACATCAGAATACTGAACATAACTCAAGGGATCTCTTACACCACAAGTTTCCTGGATTCGTCTCAAACTTCCTAGGTTCGAGTACGGATCCTCTGCTTTCAGTAGTACGAGACCATACTACCTTCCACATCTATTCGTACTTTTCTCAAGAAATGTCTTTATTCCTCCAAGTCCCTTCTACTGCTACTGCTTCACGCGCTACTCTCATCCTAGGCTTGCCCTAGGGTAATCACCATCCCACTCTCTGCCATCAGCTGCATAAGAAGTCCATGTTATCTTCCCCTAACTAGCTTGTGAATACTATTATATATCACTAAGGCTAGATAATTCTTTGAATGAGAGATCCTACCCTACAACGGTTGGACTCAAACAAGAGTTGCACAATAGGGCTAAACCTAACCTTCTGAAATTATTTAATCCTTGCAATATGTAATGTAACATATTCATTTACTAGTTAGTAAAAGATAACTAAGACTCCTAAAAGCACAAAGCAAGTAGCATTCGAGCATCGAGTACACATAATCAAGCATATACTACTCTGGCTATCATACTGACTAATTTATACTAGCATGCATTTCTCATAAAGCTGAAACACATGTAATATGCACATAAGACATCCTTCCTAGATCCTTAGTCCTAATCTAGCATGTTGTTCTAATAAAGCTAATAATCATAACATAGCATAAACTTGTATGGGTAATTTGGGAGTACTTACTTGAGCTCGGCTGATTACATGCACCGCAACCTTTTTCTCTTTTCAAAATTCTTTTCTTTCTCAAAAATTCTTTTTGCTTTTTCTAAAACTCTTTCCCTTTTTTTCAAAATTCCTTTTTACAAAAAAATGATTTTTCCTTTTGAAAATTTCTATACCAATTCCTTATTTTGAGTTCAGACACACCCAAAAGTGTGCCCGAATCACTTAAACCATGGCTCTGATACCAACTTGAAACGTCCCAAAAACATGACCCAAAAATTTCGTTTCCAAATCATAAACCATCCAAATTCAAAAGTAAAATCATAAATCATGTATCATAAAACATCATAGCATCTGTCTCAAATCAAAATCTCATAGCAAACATCAGAGTAACTCCCAAGCTGAAGACTGTGGTGTGTGTCATGCGATCATCCCGAGCCCTTCCCTTTGCTAGTGGAAGTACCTGAAACCAAAACTTAAACTGTAAGCACAAAGCTTAGTGAGTATCCCACAAACTACCACATGCCATACACATATAACATACAACTAAGAGATACAGGCCCCGCCCACACTCATCGAACTAGGAGATATGAGCCCCGCCCACACTCCGCTGACTCTGAGATACAGGCCCCGCCCACACTCAACTACATTCAGATACGAGCCCCGTCCACACTCGACTATTATGAGATACAGGCCTCGCCCACACTTAACTGCTGCGAGATACATGCCCCGCCCACACTCCGCTACTAAACAAACATACAAGTATCACACAGACAACAGATATAACTAAATTTGTCAGTCAGGTATATATTCGTGAACAATCTAAACTGTGAGATACGGGCCCCGCCCACACTCGGAGTCTATGACAAACGTGCCTCGCCCACACTCAACTACTAACAGATCATACTATAAGCCGACCTTAGTGCCTTAGACTCGTTCCTACTGGAGGGAAAACTCACCTCGTACGACTGATTGCTGGAAACACGCGTGAGGAATCCCTGTCTGCTGCTCCGACGACTCTCCGGCTATCAATTCCATAACAACAATTAATCAACATCTGATAATCCTTATTAGGATAAAATGACTATTTTACCCCTGGTTAAAGTCAATGTCTTGGTCAAAGTCAACCTTCCAGGTTGACCTAACTCACCAAGTCAGCCTATTGACTCGTCGAGCTCTAAAACTTAGAAACCCTAAAATTCACGACTCGACTCGCCGAGTCACCCTATGACTCATCGAGTTCCCAAACTAACCATCGTCGCGACTAAACGAACTGACTTGTCGAGTCGTTCTCAAACTCGCCGAGTCCTAGCATAATCGGAAAAAGGGACAAAATCATACTGCTCGCTAAGTTCCTTAATCAACTCGTCGAGTCCTATGAACATCATTAGGGTTTCTGGATCGTACTCGCTGAGTTCCTTATGAACTCGTTGATTCCCTTGCAGATCTTACCTAGATAACTGGTTTCACACTTCTACAGCTCCAAATTACATATCTATGTTGTTTCCAAGGCCCTTTTCTATAAAGTTGGAGACTTGATGGCTTTACACACCTCAAATGGACCCAAACTCGAGTTATAGCAATCTACTTCAATAAATATGACCATGGCTTAGATGAAAACGGATTCAAGCCTCCTTTTATGACCCTAGAGGCTAAATACTATAGGAAGAAGGGGTTATTAAGAGGCTCTCTAACGAACTAGGGTTTATGGGGGACAGGGAGGCTGATAAGGGAGGCCCAAAGGGGGTTTAAGATGTTTAAATAGAGTGCAAAAACCCGAAAATAGGGTTTCCCTCTGGCAGACCTACTCGTCGAGTCCATGATTGGACTCGCCGAGTAGACTCTTTAAATCCCGCGTCCTTTCTTCCATCTAATCGATGAGTTAGGGCTACCAACTCGTCGAGTAGCTCAACTAATTACCTTAATAATTTAAATAATTGCGTACCAGGAAGGGGGCGTTACAAGGATAGTTCATCCCAAGTTCATTTTAGTCTTGCCTTACTTGAGGACAAGTAAGGTTTAAACTTGGGGTGATTTGATAGTTTCATTCTATTTACTTCTTTTTATAGTTTATTTTAGCATTTGTCATTCATAATTTAGTTAATTTCCATGCATATTTTCCTTGTTGTTTTATGACCATTTCGGGTACTTTCTAGTTTTGTGAGCTTAATTGCATATTTTAATGAGTTTAGCAGAGCGGGATCTTTAAGAAGCGATTGGACTTAGAGGATTTCAAGGATCTTGGGCTTTATAATAATGGAGTTGATGCTTGGAGTGGACTTGCTTATTAATTGAAGGCTTGGAAGAAATGAACTTTAAATTTGCAAGATACGGAAGAATATTCGAGCGTGCGTAGATTATTAATCAGATGATTATGTGAGCTATGGATCACTTGGAGAAGCCAAATTCGGCTTAAAATGAAGAAAACTTGAAGAAAAGTGGGCTAGAAGCTGATTGGACTCGAACTGGGCCAAGTGGGCTAAGCTGTGGAGGCTCAATTCTCAAAGAACCCACAATCTGATGCAGCATCCCACACACGACACTGCAGGGTAATTTTGGGATTTCATATGGAAGGCTATATGGGGAAGGTTGGTGTGCATCTTTTACACACTCTTGCACATCCGATTTTGAAACATTTCTCTGGAGATTTTGGAGCATTTTGAAGACAAAGAACACCTCAAGAACTTCATTTTTTTCATCTCTTAATCTTGTTGAATGTTTGGTACAATCTTTTATTATATTGTTTTCTTGAGTTTAGACATGTTAGGCTAAACTAAACTTAATTGGCTTTTGTGGAATCCTTTGAAATTTTGTTGAATGTTGAATACTTCATGAACTTATTCTTGAATCCTTATGAAAATGTTTTGTGTTTTAACACATTATTACTACTTTTATGTTTTTATTCATGAGTTTAAATATATTTGTGGTGATTAGTTAGCCAATTTCTTGATTAAGTAAAGGATCCTCAAATTAGCAAGCAACAAGTGATTTTTGTGTTAGTTTTACTTCACACAATCATAAAAACATTTTCTCCAACATGGTAGTAGAATCATTTGACTCATCTTGGATTTGGTGATTTTTTTGGTTCTTAATGCTAGTTTATTTTCACTAATTACATGCTTAATGGAAATTGTGACTTTGACTAAGGAAATGTTATGAGCTTCTCTAACCATTTTAATAACTAAGAAAAGTCTAGGTAATCTCAAGCTTCTTGAATTACTATAGTAATTTTAGGATTTAAAACAAGTATTGCACCATTGGATTCTAATGATATGTTCATCAAAAGTCAAAGTGAGGAAACTTTAAGTCAAGCATTTTTCTCTTATTGATTTTACATCAAACTCTTACTTTTGTTTAATTGTCCATTTAAATCTTAGTTTAATCATAGTTTTATTTCAAGTATTTAAAAACACCAAAACCCCCCATTTTTTCTTATATTCATTTTACAAGTACTTTTGCAAAGACATTTTTCATAGAGTTATTAAATCGAACCAATCTCCGCGGATTCGAACCCTTTATCACTATACACTATTTTAGTGTAAAACCTTTAGGGTTATTAGTTTTGTTGGCCTCTGCAACCACCAGTTAGGCACATCAGTACGATGATACTTTGGTTAGGCATGACAGTATAATAATACTTTGGTTAGGCACGATAAGTCACAACTTATTATTTCACACAACTCTCACTAACCTATCACATCCCCTATCTAACACAACCCTATCAAGGCCCCTTATTTATTATTTCATACAACCCTTCACTACCCAACCATATTATTAAGTATAATATACGATTAGATCAAGTAAAGATCATATCATATTGTACAAATATATAAGACACAACAATAATAGTGTTCATATCATTAAGCATCTAGAATACTTGTATATATGTGTAAGTTGAAAGTAACTATGCATTCACTTGATAAAAATGGATGCCTCGGAATTTCGTTAGATATTCACCTCGATACTTAATCTTTTCCTCTTATGTGACCTAGGTTCACATTACTAAGTCTTAGTCGTATATTCCTAGCGACTAATGATTGTCTAGAATCCTCACTAATCTCAATGTCTACATCAAGATTTATCAAGTAAGGAACAAATAGGTAGAATCATATTGGAAGTAGGGTTCGTTTGGTATAGAGTATACTGTTTGGAAATCTTACTTTAAACACCTCGCTAAATCCAACCTAAACATCACTCCCGTAAGTAAATCAATCAGTATAATGACTTTGTAATCACTAATAATTCTCAATTATAGGTTCATAATAACGACTATGGTTATAATTATAAGTTACACTTAAAGTAGAGTAAGTGTAGCTCAACTTACAGAGTATTCTGATGAAAACCAGGAATTATGCAGGCAAAACTCTTACCCGGGAGCTACTAATTTCCAGATATTTGAGACCGCATGGTCTCGCTAAAGTAATTGGGAACTAGGGAGTAAAAGACTATAGATACAGGAGAAATTCCATAGATGATCTAAAGGAATGGGGTGAAAAATAAGGCTGCAAATCGGAGAATATATAGGGCCAAAAAGTGAATGTGAGGTGGTCGGAGCGCGTCACACAAATGGTCGGCAAGGTGACGTGGCCCGATCACAGTCTGACATGTGATAGAATCTTAGTGGTTACCAGATACGTGCCGCACATGTTGTCTATGTGTGCGGCTACGCGCGAAAAAATTTATTTTTTAAAAAAATTCATATCTTGTTCATATGAGATCCATTCTCGACACATTTTATATCCACGCGTAGCTAATAAGCAATCTATCAAAAATTCACTTTTTACGATATGCAGAGTCGTGTGGTGTCGGTTTAATCGTGACACTTCGAAGAATCATAACTTCTTCCTACGAAGTCGGATTTCAGAGCTCTTTATATGTATGGAATCCTTGTCTTATATACTATAATTTTGGTTAATATTATTTATCCTAAATAATCTTTTATGAAAAAGTCATATTTATCCGTTATTATATGTTAATTGTCTAGTATGAATCTACAGGAGTTAAATTATCAATTTCATATCCATCTTTGGTATGCAAGCTAAAAAAATCTCTTTATGGATTGAAGCACGCATCCCGTCAATGGTATGTCAAACTATTATCTTCTTTATACTCTAAAGGATACAAGCATTCTCAAAATGACCATTTATTGTTCTTGAAAACAACTTGTTGAAATATATATTCTCTTATTCAAACTTAACATTAATTAAGAAAAGGTAAGGTTTGTATTTTTTTTACTATTCTATAGGGTGTATTGTGAAATGTAGTGTGCAGGTGTGATCTTCGGGTTTACACGCGGACCTTATTCGGGTGTGGGTGCTCCATGGAGCTGCTTGCTCCGAGAGTATTTAATGTGTTAATCGTGTTCAGTTGCATAAGCTCTCTAGATATTTTTAGTGTTCTCTCTTTCTCTCTATATTAGGGTTTCTGTAAGGGTTTCGTTCCAGAACTTTTGATCTGTAATAACTTGTTATCATGTTTTTGTTTGAGTGTAAGAGAGTTTGATGTAGTGAGTTTTCTTTTGTATTTGTTTGATGTAAACCAACTGTTTCATAGTGAATGAAATGTTGATGTTGGGAAATTGTTGAGTTTATCTTTTCGTACATGGTATCAGAGCTTAAGGCTGCTTCATCTTGTTCATCGGTGTTTTTCGAAGGATTACGACTCAGAACAACGTTTTAAAAGGTTGTTTCTAACTCTTTTTCTTTTCTTTGGCAATTTCTGGTTGATCGATCGATTTAGGGTTTTATCTCTTTTCTTTACGATCTTTATGATCTTGGTACTGTGAGAGTTATTTGTGGTTCATTGCAGGTGTTCGTGGCTGATACTTGTTTTTATCGCTTGATAGTTGAACATCGATGACTTTACAAATGACTCTTCTTCAATCGATTAATTTGTTTAGTCTGAAATAACTCACTAGGGGTCGGATTTCATCACCGATAAACCCTACGTTGAGAACGGACAAACAGAGTCGATTCGTCTTCGTCTCGTCCTTCAAAGCACTGTGAGGGTTTTCTTGTTCCCTATTTTCTCTTTTATATCTTGTGATTGGGAGATCCTGGTTGTTTTGTATACACCAATTGTTTTTTTTTGTTTTTCCTTTGACTCTGTATTGATTGTCTTGGGCCCCGAAAAACGTGGTGACCATCTGGACTCTAAGTCAATACATGAGTCTGATTTCTATCTGATTTTGTATTTCTTGTTTTCCTGATTAATTGGTTGTTTTTTATTGAGTCAGTCTTGGTTGCTTGAAAGATCATATTGTCTGTTTGTTTGTTCTTTGTGTTGTTCTTATGGCTGGTCCTACTAAGTCTCCCGGTGGTAGTGGAAAGGATAATCAAGTTAATTTTGATGATCCTTTTTTTGTTCATCCTTCTGATAATTTTGTTGCTATTATTGTTACAATAAAATTAACTGGTAATGAGAATTTTAGACTATGGAAAACTTCTATGTCTAGAGCACTTAAGGCTAGAAATAAACTTGGTTTTGTAGATGGTACTTTTCAGAAAACTAAGGTAGATGAGTCTAAAAGTTCTAAATGGGATAGAGCTAAAGTTGTAGTTTGTTCTTGGCTTCTGTCATCTATATCTGATTCCATCTATCAGAGTCAAGCTTATTCTGATGTAGCTGAGGATATTTGGAACAGTATTTTTGAAACCTATAATAAGTCAGATGGATCTGTTGTTTTTAATATTCATCAACAGATCAATACTTTAAAACAAAATGGAATTTCACTTTCAGACTACTTTAATAAAGTTGACTCTCTTTGGAAGGAATTTGATGGTATTACTAGTCTTACTGAGTGTACATGTGAAGCATCTGTTAAACGTAAGGATCATTCTAATCTTATGAAACTTATGCAGTTTCTTAGCGGTCTAGATGATTCATATAGTCAATTCAAGAGTCATATTCTTCTCATGGAACCTTTACCTAATCTCAAAACTGCTTTTTCCATATTGTCTAGAGAAGAGTCACTTCAAAGAAATGGTTCTTTGTCTTCTCTTTAGCCCTCTAAGTCTCAGCCTACTGCTTTCAATAGTAGGTTTAATTATAGATTTAACTCAAGCAACTCTAATAAGAGTAAAAATCAAGTTGTTCAATGTAAAAATTGTGGTATTAAAGGTCATTCAATTGAGAAATGCTATAAGATAATTAGGTATCCAAAAGATTTTAAACAAAAAATTGAGTCAAATAGTCAAAAGGGTTTTTCTGCTAATTCTGTGACCACCACTTCTGTGGGTTCTAATGCTCCTATCTTAACTAATCCTGTTGGAGATTATGAGTTTCATCAGCTTACTAAGGAACAATCCATCAAGTTTTTGCAATTAATAAATGATAAACAAATATGTGAGGAAGCACCTACAAGTGCTAACATGGCACGTACTTGCTTGTTTCAAGCTTTTAATTCTTCTTTTGGTTGTCAAAAATGGATTGTTGATTCTGGAGCCAATCAACATATGATTGCTTCTGAATCATTTCTTCATGAAACTGTGGATGTGTCTAAATTGAATCTTCTTGTAAGTCAGCCTAATGGTATTTCTGCTAAGATTGAGAAGATTGGTAATATGAACATATCTAATTCTTTAACTTTGTTTGATGTTTTTGTTGTACCAGATTTTAATGTGAACTTGTTGTCTGTTCATAAAGTTTGTAAAGATAGTAATTGTGAGGTCATTTTTAATGAGCATAGTTGTAAAATTCGGGGTTTACAATCAAAGGAGATGGTGGGGAATGGTAAAGAATCTGGAGGTCTCTATTATATGAACAGTGTGCCGTCAGGTAATTTTCTTAATGCTAATCATTCCTCATCTGTTTGTTGTGTGTATAAGTTTACATGGCATAATAGGCTTGGACACCCCTCTGACCAAGCTTTAGTATCTCTAAAACATAAACTTAATTTTGAAAATGTTGTTCTTCCTCCTTGTGATGTGTGTCATAGGGCTAAACAAACTCGAGATTCTTTCCCTGTTAGTCAACATGTCACATCTAGTCTTGGTGAATTAATTCATCTAGATGTGTGGGGTCCTTATAGAGTGATCACATCAGAAGGATTTAGATATTTCTTGACCATTGTGGATGATTACACTAGAGTTACATGGGTTTATTTGTTAAAGACTAAGGAAGAAGTTTTTGGATGTGTTTCTGTGTTTCTTAATATTTTGCTCAATCAATTTGAAGTTAAAGTCAAAACTGTTAGGTCGGATAATGGAACTGAGTTTTTGAATCATAAGATGAAACAATTGTTTGAGTCTAAAGGAATTTTACATCAAACATCATGTGTTCATACTCCACAACAAAATGGTATTGTAGAAAGGAAACACAGACACATTTTAAATGTTGCAAGGTCTTTAATTTTTCAATCTAGTTTACCTTTGAAATACTGGGGAGAAGCTGTTTTAACATCTGTTTTTTTAATCTATAGAACACCTACATCAGTTTTAAATGATGCTTCTCCTTATGAATTGGTCTATAAATCTTCTCCTATATTTGATAAACTTAGAGTTTTTGGATGTTTATGTTTTGCAACAAAACTGAATAATTCAGATAAATTTTATGAAAGAGCTGATAAATGTGTTTTTCTTGGTTATTCTTCTGATAAAAAAGGATATAGAGTACTTAGTCTTGATACAAATCTTATTTTTGTTTCCAGGGATGAAAAGTTTTATGAATCAGTGTTTCCTTTCAAACTGAAATTTTCATATGTGAATGATAAATTGAATGTTCATGTGTGCTCTAGTGATCCTTTTTCCTATGATGAGTCTTTGTATTCTAGTTCTTTACTTGATAATCCTAGTAATGATAACTTTAGAAATGTCCATCAGTTGGATGGTGCTAGTGCAGACCAATACTTGGATGAGACTAGTTCCTTTGATGTCAGCAACCAGTTTGGTGAGACACATGTGCCTTCATTTGGTGAGATGATTCCTAGTTCTACATTGACTGAGGAAAGTGTTCCAAATAACACAAATCCTTTTGATGATCAGTCTTCTAGGACTACTAGGTCTGGACGTGCTATACATTTACCAGCTAGGTTTAGTGATTATGTTGTTGAAAGGAAGCATAAATATGGGATTGAAAGGTCACTTAACTATTCTTATATTAATAATGAAACTTATTGTTTTGTTTCAAATCTTAATAAAACATTAGAACCAAAAACTTATAATGAGGATGCTTTAGACCCAAATTGCGTAAAGGCAATGAATGGGGAAATGGAGGCCCTATATAGAAATAATACCTGGGAAATAATTGATCTTCCTAAAGGAAGAAAAGCTATTGGTTTTCGTTGGATTTATAGAATTTAATATAAGTCTATTGGTGAAATAGAAAGGTATAAAGCTAGACTTGTAGCAAACGGTTATAGTCAAAGGGAAGGTATTGATTACGAGGAGACTTTCTCTCCAGTAGCTAAAATGGTCTCTATAAGAATAGTTTTGTCTTTAGATGTTCATCATTCATGGCCTTTATATCAGCTTGACATAAATAATGCTTTTTTGTATGGTGATTTGTCTGAAAATGTTTATATGCAACTTCCTGAAGGATATCATTCTAAGAATGATATTAGAGTTTGTAGACTTATAAAGTCTCTTTATGGTCTTAAACAAGCTCCCAGAAAGTGGAATGAAAAATTATGTCAATCTCTTTCAACTTTTGGTTTTAAACAAAGTATAAATGATTATTCCTTGTTTGTTAGAAATTATGAAAACACAGTGGTAATTTTGCTAGTTTATGTGGATGATATTGTCATTACTGGAAATTGTGTTTCAGAGTTGGAAAAGGTCAAAGTTTTTTTGAAGTCACAATTTTTTATAAAAGATTTAGGAGAGTTAAAATATTTTTTGGGGATTGAAGTTATTAAAACTGAAAAAGGATTGTGTCTAAATCAAAGAAAATATTGTTTGGAATTATTAAATGATTTTGGAATGCTTGCTTGTAAACCAGTTAAAACTCCTCTTGAAGCAAATTTAGTTATTAAAAGAGAGTCTGATTTGGATAGTTCTGATTTTATTGTTAATATAACTGAGTTTCAAAAGTTAATTGGCAAATTAATCTATCTAACTATGACTAGACCAGACATCTCTTATGTTGTTCAAATTTTGAGTCAGTATATGCATAAACCTTATAAATCTCATCTCAATATTGCTTTTAGACTCTTAAGGTATCTAAAAGATTGTCCAGGAAAGGGCATTCATATAACAAAAACTGATTGTCTAAATCTTAAAGCTTTTGTAGATGCAGATTGGGCAAAATGCTTATTTAGTCGTAGATCAGTTACTAGTTTTCTAATATATTTTGGAGGATCTCTTGTATCTTGGAAAATCAAGAAACAAAGTATTGTTTCTCGTTCTTCAACTGAATCTGAATATAGGGCTCTAGGATCTGTGGCTTGTGAAGTTTTGTGGATCTTGAAATTGCTATTTGATTTTGGAATAACAGGTTTAACTCCTGTGAATGTTTTTTGTGACAATGAATCTGCTATTAAGCTGGCTTTGAACCCTGTGTTTCATGAAAAAAAAAAACTAAACATTTTGAAGTTGATCTTCATTTTATTCGTGAAAAAATTGAAAAAGGTATTTTCAAAATAAATAAGATTGAGTCATCAAATCAAACTGCATATATTTTGACTAAAGCTTTGGGTGTTAGTCAACATGACTTTCTCTAGTCGACTTGGTCTTATTAATGTTTTTAAAAAACTAAGTGATTAATTTAATATAATTAATGTTTAGTTTGTGGGGGGTGTTGAAATATATATTCTCTTATTCAAACTTAACATTAATTAAGAAAAGGTAAGGTTTGTATTTTTTTTACTATTCTATAGGGTGTATTGTGAAATGTAGTGTGTAGGTGTGATCTTCGGATTTACACGCGGGCCTTATTCGGGTGTGGGTGCTCCATGGAGCTGCTTGCTCCGAGAGTATTTAATGTGTCAATCGTGTTCAGTTGCATAAGCTCTCTAGATATTAGTGTTCTCTCTTTCTCTCTAGATTAGGGTTTCTGTAAGGGTTTCTGTAAGAGTATTTAATGTGTTAAGGGTTTCGTTCCAGAGCTTTTGATCTGTAATAACTTGTTATCAGGTTTTTGTTTGAGTGTAAGAGAGTTTGATGTAGTGGGTTTTCTTTTGTATTTGTTTGATGTAAACCAACTGTTTCATAGTGAATGAAATGTTGATGTTGGGAAATTTTGAGTTTATCTTCTCGTACACAACTCCAGATCTTATCATCATAGTTGCAGTGTACGTAGATGATATACTGATCATAGATAATGATTTACAAGAACTTTCCTTATTAAAGGAGTTTCTTAATGATACTTTCAAAATTAAGGATTTGGGGAATATTGGTTATTTTCTTGGATTAGAATTCAATTATGTCCAAAATGAAATAGTTGTTTACCAACAAAAGTTCATAAGAAAGTTGTTATCTTCATATTTTATGACAGATTGTCACTCTGTACTCTCTTCGCTGCCTTCAAAGCTCTCTACTTCTAATGATCAAGATATCATTCTTCCCTATCCAACTGAATACAAAAAGCTCATTGGCAAACTAAACTATTTGGTACGTACTCGACCAGATTTATCATATTCAGTTCAACATCTTAGTCAGTTTAATCAAAAGCCAACTCAGTCACATTTTGATTCTATACTACATGTATTTCATATTCATATTTATCATATTCAGTTCAATATGTGCTAAATTGGCTTGGCTTACTCGAGTATTTCATGATCTACATGTCACAAATACCACTCCAATTTCATTAAAATGTGACAACCAAGCAACAATTTATATAGCAAAGAATCTAGTTTACCACGAGCGTACAAAGCACATCGAGATAGATAGCTATTATGTTTGACAAAAACTTCAAGAAGGATTAATATCTTTGACACGTGTTCCTACTACCAAGCAATTTGATGACGTTTTTACTAAACAACTCGTTGGTCAACATCATCTAGAGGTCATTCGCAATTTGTGTTTGCTTTCACACCCTCCAGGTCAAGGGGGTGTTAGAACTAACTAAGGGCAATGTTGCCATTTTGTATTTATAATTAATTGGTTAGTTATTAATCAGTTAGCCTTGGTAGTTAAAGAGTTAGTTACTCCGATTTTTTCTTTCTCTTGTATAAACATTTATTTGTTGATTCGAATAATGAGATTTGACATTTTGCGATCTTTCTCTCTATCATTTCATCTTTTTTTGTACTTCATGAAGCTGCAAACTCGAATCTTTTCCAGGAGGTGTCGAATCTCACTCGGTTAAGTTATTAGATGTTCCTATCAATTAGGTCTGTCAGAAATAGCATCATCAGTTAAAACCAACAACTCGAATGTTAAAGTGGCTGTTAGCTTGCGTGGCGATAGTGTTGTTCATGATAAAATAAGGTCTTTTTTTCTCCAAAATATATCAACTCATGTGTCCAAAATGCAGTTTCTTCATTAACGAGCATGATCAAGCAATATAATTTGGATGGTATCGACATCGACTATGAACACTTAAGGTCACATGATTAGAATTTGTTGAATGTATAGGAAGGCTTATAACAATTCTAAAGAAAAACTGGACCATCAAATTTGCTTCTATCGCCCCCTATGAACTATGAAGACGAAGGACCAGTTCAAAAAAATTACTTGGCTTTATGGAAGAAATATGGACATGTTATTGATTATGTGAATTTCCAGTTTTATGAGTACGTATTGTAATAAACTGGATCACAACATCATGACTTCTTCAGGTTTAAAAACATCATGTATTTCTACTAAACGATTCTACTCGTACTCCAATTAATTATATAGGATCCGATAAAAAAAAAATAATGGAAACTGACGATCAAGATAAATTCATCAATCTCTAGGTTTATAAATAATAAATAATATCATGAAGCAACAAAAGACAAGCAAAGACAATAATTGTAAAGGTCATGTTATGACAAAATTAAAACTTGGTGTTTGTGGCAATGTGGCGTTGACTACATGGTTTTTGTACTTTTAGGCGGAAGCTCAAACATGAATAAAACAAAAAAAACTTTCATCAACAAATGAATAGAAATTACATGGGATTTGGAATAGATTTTTAACCTATTATTCAAGACAGAAAATATATAATTAAACATATATAACAACAGTAGAAGCACACTTACGCCACGTTAATTAACATTAATTACTGAAAGAAAGCTCCTCTATATAACTGTTGGCTTCCTATTTCTGTTCAACAACCTGGAAGCTTCAACATAATCTGGTCTTTGAAGTTTGATCATTATGGGCTTCTCCAAACTTTTCATTGCTCTTCTAATGCTACAAGTGCTTTTAGCGGTGGCATCATCAACACAAGAAAATATTAATGCACCAAAATCAGACCTATTCCGTGAATATATCGGAGCAGAATTCAACGGTGTGAAATTTACAGACTTACCCATCAACCCGAATGTGGAATTCCATTATCTACTTGCATTTGCAATTGATTATACGACTTCATCTTCTTCATCCCCCACGGATGGTAAATTCAATGTGTTCTGGGATACAGATAATCTCAGCCCTTCTCAAGTCTCTTCAATCAAGAGTCAGCATAGCAATGTCAAAGTAGGTTTGAGCTTAGGAGGAGACAGTGTGGGAGGAGGAAGCTGTTACTTCAGCCCTTCATCGGTGGATTCATGGGTTTCAAATGCTGTTTCTTCCCTCACTAAGATCATCCAAGAGTATAACTTGGATGGGATTGATATCGACTACGAGCATTTTCATGCAGATCCTGATACCTTTGCTGAGTGCATCGGGAAGCTCATAACAACCCTCAAGAACAATGGAGTCATCTCTTTTGCATCTATAGCTCCATTTGATGATGATGAAGTTCAAAGCCACTACTTGGCTCTTTGGAAGAACTATGCTCACGTCATAGACTACGTCAATTTCCAGTTTTATGCATACGACCAGGGTACCACCATCTCACAGTTTATCAAGTACTTTCAGACACAAAGCTCAAACTATAAAGGTGGTAATATCTTGGCTAGTATGTCCACCGATGGAAGTGGAGGTTTATCACCAGAGAATGGCTTCTTCACTGCTTGTAATCGGCTAAAAAGTCAAGGGAAGCTTGGTGGGATCTTTGTATGGTCTGCAGATGATTCCAAGGCTTCAGGTTTTCGCTATGAGAAGCAATCACAAGCTTTGCTAGCAGCCCCTCGTTAGTATGTATGTATATATATTTTGTTGTGTTTCTATGTGGTTGTAAAAGCGTAGATGTATGTACGATATGATTATCTAATAGTGAAATTATACCAATTCATCTTCTCCATCACCAACAAATGGTGAATTCAGCGTGTTCTGGGATACTCATAATTTCAGGCCTTCTGGAGTCGATTTAATCAAGAGCCGGCATTCTAATGTCAGAGTAGCTTTAAGCTTAGGTGGGGAGCTGTAACTTTAAAAATCAATAAACTTTGGGAAAATATAAAAATCACTTTTCTGGTTTACATACAACTTGAAAAACATAAAATTTTCATTATCTTGGAAATTTTTCGAAAAATGAATCAACAAAACACATTTTCAAAATTTTCATTTTCGTTTGAAAATTTTCCACAGTCAAACTCACCCTTAGTGTTTTATTGAAAAACTATGTTTGGCATTTAGTAGTGTTGTTATTGGGTGTACCAGGTTATCAATGTTTTTTTAAGAAAAAACATTAAAATGATATATGATTAACTGTAAAAATAATAATAATAATTTTTAGGTAAAAGGTTAAAAACATAGTAATTTTTCTGGAATTTGTCATTTATTTGTTGTTAGTGTGCTGGTGAATCCAAAGCCTTTGTTTTCAGATATGAACAAGAATCTCAACTAGTGTGAATAAATATCACAACACTAGTGCCTCATACAATATTTAAGAGTTAAAGTAACAATCATCAAACAAGAAAAGACAAGTGAACACATTGGCACCTTCTGTATTCTTTTCTTGAGCAGATAGATATGACAAAATAACTTCGTTTTTTAGACAATGTGGAATCTTAAAAATGGTTTTTTCTTGTTTAAGACTGCAGCTGAGAACATTATTAAAACCAAAAAAAAACTCCTTCATTAACATCTAAACAGAACTTACAAGGGATACCCATTTGCCAGAAAGCTCTTCAAATCTGTTATTTGATAAAAATGGGCTTCTCTGAGCTTTTCATTCTTCTTTTCACTCTACACTCTCTTTTAGCAATGGCATCAAGACAACCTACTGCACCAAAATCATACCTGTTTAGTGAATATATAGGAGCAGAAGATAAAAATGTAAAATTTTCAGATGTACCCATCAACCCAAATGTGGAGTTCCATTACATACTTGCATTTGCAATTGATTATACAAATTCATCTTCTCCCTCACCAACAAATGGTGAATTCAAAATCTTCTGGGATACTCATAATCTCAGCCCTTCACAAGTCTCTTCAATCAAGACTCAGCATACAAATGTCAAAGTAGCATTAAGCCTAGGAGGGGACACTGTGAGAGGAAAAACTTGTAATTTTACGGTTTCATCAGTGGATTCATGGGTTTCTAATGCTGTATCTTCACTCACTAAGATCATCCAAGAGTATAATTTGGATGGGATTGACATAGACTATGAGCACTTCGTTTCAGATCAAGTTACATTTGTTGAATGCATTGGGAAGCTTATAACAGCTCTCAAGAACAATGGAGTCATTACATTTGCATCTATAGCTCCATTTGATGATGATGATGAAGTTAAAAGAAACTACATGGCTCTTTGGAAGAGTTATGCCCATGTCATAGACTATGTCAATTTCCAGTTTTATGCATATGACAAGGGGACAACTGTTTCTCAGTTTATGAGATACTTTCAGACACAAAGAGATAATTATGGAGGTGGAAATATCTTGGCTAGCATCACAACCGAAGGAAGTGGAGGTTTATCACCAAAAAATGGGTTCTTTACAGCTTGTAATATGCTTAAAAGTCAAGGGAAACTTGGTGGGGTCTTTGTATGGTCTGCAGATAATTCAAAAGCTTCAGGTTTTAAATATGAAAAGCAATCACAGGCTTTACTAGCAACACGCCACAAGAATTTTAGTGTGTGATCCTTCAGCTTACAGTTACATATATGAAATTATTATTTAAATGTAATGGTTATAAAAGTGTATTATGTTGATGTACCATTATCAAAGTTATTTGATTCAGATGGAGAAGATGAAGTTGCAAAAGTCCACCGAATGCAATTCTAAATTTGCCCAAAAAACATTTTGATTTTGGAAACATCGAGATAAGTAATCAGTCAAGTGCTTCTATTTTTTGGTAAAATGATTCGAGTCTTACACAGAGTACTAACAACATTTGATTTGAACAAGCAGTAGAAATCACTAACCTAACACCAATACCCACAGACTATTTTCGGACATTGAAAACCCTAACCACCGAATCCATACAGAGTTCGGCCTTGTCTCTTGAGCGCGTACACTACATCCATGGCAGTGACAGTTTTCCGGCGTGCGTGCTCTGTGTAGGTAACAGCATCTCTGATGACATTTTCTAGAAAGATCTTAAGAACTCCGCGAGTTTCCTCGTAGATCAAACCGCTGATACGTTTCACACCTCCTCTTCTCGCCAGACGTCGTATCGCCGGTTTTGTGATTCCCTGGATGTTGTCTCGTAGAACCTTACGATGACGCTTCGCACCTCCCTTTCCCAAACCCTTTCCTCCCTTTCCACGTCCTGACATCTTCAAATTACTCCAAAATCTGTGACATTTCGCGATCAAATAAAATTAAGAACTTCACAAACCGAAGCGAATGAATGTTGGAGGAACGGAAACTAATCTAACAATGTAATTAAGTTTTAATAGAATTAAAACGAAAAAATGGATAAGGATTCATCAAAAGTTGTTAATTAAGATCTGTACCTGAAACTTTGTTGATTCGAAGAAATGCAAATGGAAGTGGTGATGTCGCCAATTGGGGGGTTTTGTATATATAGTGTGCGAGTTGAGGAGTTGGATCCTGGATGTGCTTCTTACAAGCATTTCTAACCGTTGATGAATAGTAATCTACGACTATGATGATATGAATTTTCACGTGGATCGGTAACGTGACAACGGTGTTTAATTGCGGGAAAAATACGCGGGCCAAGGTTTTTAGTTTAATTATTTATGCTCTCTAAACATAATTACAAAAAAAAAAAAAATAACTTACGTATTTATTTAATGAAACATTTTACATGTAAAACAACTCAATTAAAAAATAACGGATAATGAAATTTGAAGGTAATGAAGTTCTTGAATTTCACATATTTAATTATTTTTTATATTAATCTGAATAACAAATTTATATAGATTTTTCAAAATAAATATTATGGTCTATAATTATAGTATCTTTGGTTTTGACAACCAATTATTATTATTATTACTAAGCTTGGTTGTCATAACTTCTTTGTTACCTATAGTTGTTGGATCTTTTCAACTTTCAATCAAAATCAATCTACTTGTTTTTAATGTTATAGCAATTGTCAGTTGTTCTTTCTCTCTCCATGGCGTTAGTTCTCCCCTCTCCTTCTCCGAGCGGTTGAATCTCATAGAGCGTTCACCATCTCACGCCCAACGAATTTAAATTCCGCATGCTAACTAAATTTCCCCTATAACCTCCTAATAATTTCTCATATTGAGTCATTTAAGAACTCCCTCGTCACATCCATTACCAATTACCGTTTTATGTGGGTACGGTTGTTGAATAGGAAAGAAAGAAACACAAACATTGTTGATTAGTGGTAGATAGAGTTATAGAGAATGGGATCGAGACAGGGATATGAATATCAAGAATTAGTGAGAGTATGTGGTTATGAAGGGAATAAAGGAGCACTAGGGGCGGTTTTGTGATGTTGCAACGGTGTTGAGACCGTGAACAACAAGAAGATCAAGTGCATACGTGTAACTTCCCATCATTTGTCACAAAACCACATCGAAATATCCATCCTTCCCAACAATATTAAAGGAAAAAATGAATTTAATATCTTATTAACATATTGTGCAAGTCATGAATGCATAGCTAATTTCCTCCCATCCCACGAACTCCTAATTAATATATTTTTCTTATGTCTATACTTCTGGTTACTCATGTATCCCACTCCTTCGACTCATCCTTTAGTTTGCTACTTAGTTATCCATTTCATTTTTTTATTTTTATTTTTTGTAGAGACCACCCAAAGAATATGGGGAAGTGTTGTATAGAGAGAACGCGTATATGTTCTAATATGTTTCACATAATAAGTTGCAATGTTTTCATTTCCTCATATATTACGAATTTCATTTCATGTTATCGATAGATGGTACGTGTTTTTCTTATCTTGTGGTATTCTATACTAGGTGTGAGACCCATGTATTACATGGGTTTATTTAAAAAAAAAATGAAATTTTAACAATTTGAGAAGTTTGAATTTATAAGAAAAATGAGAAAAAATTTGAATTATTAAAATTAATGAGACTTTAATACATTGAATACATTACATATATAAATCATTTCTAATAAATACTTTACATATATATTACCTTATATATTAAATGTGGAATTTTAATTTAATAAAATGAAAATTACAATAAAATGACAAGTGGAAAATAGAAAATTAAAAAATTCTAGAAAATGTCATGTGTCCAAATGAAGGAGAAGAGGACATGTGGCAAAAAAAACCTTCATTTATTAAGGAGGATGCATCATAACAATTTGCAATTGGAATACCCATTACCATGATTTTTTGAGGGGTAGAACGTGCTACCCCTACCAACCATGTAGTTATGCCCTTGTCTCACACCATAATCACACTGACTTGATCGTCGGAGCGTCCTCCCGGGATCTCCTCCTTGAGAACGGCTAATGATTCTTCTCTTGCCGGACGCGACCGGTAAGTGAAGACTCACCGGAGATACCAAATCCACTTCACATCATGTATAAAATGGAGAAGAAACGAAGAGGAAACAAATAAAAAAACGGTAGAATAGTGGAACACGATTGTAATGGTTTACGTGATAGGACGAGACGAAGTCGGAGCCTAAAGATCGTCGAAGTCAATGTCTAATACACGGTGTCAGTGCTTATGATCGTAGATTGTATTGTCGAAGTTTGATGCAAGTCGTCAGTGCTTATCGGACGAGAGGGACGAGGGTGGACGCCAAATGGAGACTAGGACTCGTAGCCACGAACATGAAGTGAGTGGAGAACGGTTTTACTTTTTTGAGTATCTTTATATTCCGCTACATTAAAACTTTACAATCCTCTTGTATAGTTCACACCAAACCTGAAAATGGTTTTTATCATTGTTCGGTTAAGGAATAGCGTTTGATCATATCAAATCACAATACTCCCTATACTTAAGTCCCAATGTGTATCTCAGGTATTAAGGATATAAATATAATAACTTATAATAAAGTGTCACTCATGAATGTGAACTATGAGTTGATCTTGATGCGGGTCAGTTCAATACCAGTTCTCTGACAAGTAGCTATGAAAGTTGGTTACAACCACCTACCTACTTTCATATATTAAGAGTCAACCAATCCAATTCATATTAGTCTTACTTCATAATTGCTCCCACAGTTACAACCGACTATGAACTTTTAGAATAATAATATTATTCATGGACTAAACATGTTAATATAGAACACAACAAGTATTAATGTGATGATCATATCCCAGTATATCAAAACATTATGTAATAGTTGTTGTTACAATGTTCCAAAATTCAAATACTAAATCCAAATCAAAATTCCATTTCTAGAATAATAAAGTGATGTGGTTGAAGTGTGATTACTCATACTTAGCTCAAAAGGAAATATTTTTTAATGGGTTTGACTAAATTTAATTTGTATAAATTCCACGAATACTATAATCTCTGTATTTAACTTTACTCTCAGTATAATTAAATATCTTGGAGTATATGATTGGTGTTTGTTAGGTGTGTCAAACCCAAAAAATGATAACGATACAATATATTCTAAAAGAACACTATTATATTGCACTAAAAGATAGTACAAGGCAAGCAAAGTCGAACCACCAAGACATGGGACAATCAGTCTATACCTCTTTGCACAATGTACTTTGGTCACCAAAAGTAAAAATGGGGTTTTGTAAACGATAATTCAAGTAAAATATTGAAGAAACAATAAAGATGTTAACTAATTGAAATAAATTCAAAATTTATGAAAAACTCCAACTCTATGTATGACAATCTAGCAATTGGTTCAAAGATGACATGAAATGCACTAAATTCTACCTAAACTAGTACTTGAAAGTGTTAATAAGCTCTAAAACTTCTCATTCACCAAGTTTTCAAATTCAATATAAGCTCTTTGAAAATAACCTAACCTTCTAATTTAATTCTAAACAAACTCTTAGATAAAAATCAAAATGTTGCAATAAGCTTTATGTGAATGTTCCCAACAACATTCGATAATCCTCATAAGCTCGGGAGCGTAAGGGTGTGTGAATAAGATTTAAACTAAATTCATTCAATGGAAATCAGTTTAGCGCTTGTTATTTGGTCAAATTTACAAAACAATTACGGAATTTACAATTAGATAACTAGAATGACCCAACCCTAATTCAAATGGTCAATAAGAATTATAATTAGAATCAAACATTCGATTAAGAAAAAATCAAATTCACTAGATAGAAATTGAAAGTAAACATCAAGTCATATGATTTAAATCACAACTAAAAAGTCAAAACATGAAGTTAGAAAAATTAGGGTTATAGCCACACATGACTAAAACAATCAACATGTCTAGAAAAGATGAAATAAACCACATACGAGACTTAAAAATCCAACGAAAAATGTTTCCAAAGTTATTACAATCGAATCCTTGCAAAGACCTTCGAAATTGCTCTTCTCTCATGCTCTGGAAAGTGAATTCCCCTTGTGTAATGTCCCCAATCCCGTAATATGAAAAATAGGAAAAACTGTCAAAAGTTATTTTTTGGGACGAACATGCCCCGTGTCGAAATAGAGTAAATCAACATGGGTCGTGTTGGGTGGGAGTATGCAAGTGGTCATCGAGTCCTCTACCAAAGTATAATGATAAAAAACGCTCAGTTGGGCCAACATGACCCGTGTCAAAATAGGTTAAACTGACATGGGTCATGGTCAACATTGTCAACAACTTCTTCTTGGTCAAACACGACTTGTGTTCACTTTTCAATGCAAATCCAACACGCCCCATGTTCACTTTGCTTCCAAATTCACTTCTGAAGCATATGGGACACGATTCATGATGTCTCACATAAAGACATGATATTAGACCAGTCTTTTGTTATCATATTTTTGTATCTATTTGCCATGTTCTCAAAATTCAGATTATGAAAAGGGATGTCGTAATCATAATCGAATTTTAGAATGCAAATAATGTAATTATGACTAAATTTGATTAAAAACTCAATCTAAGCTTGTATAATTGAAATGAAGTATAAATTCCTCTCTCTTAATTTTTCAACCCTTGAAACTTTGCAAATTGAAACTTTTGTTTTTTATAATTAACATTGCTAACTTGAAAACACCTAACATAATAATCATGCTCCCACTAACATGATAATTATTAACATAACACTTATGTTCCCACTAGCTTTGACATGTATCCAGAAATCAGTTGGACTTCTAGAAATCAATACTTTATTGACTTTCTTACCAAGGTTCAGATTTCTGATACGAGAAGCTTTGATAAGACTTTATAAAAATCATACACATTTCCTTAGATAGCTCACATGTGTGTCTAAACAATTTTTAGAACTATGAAAAGGGATGTCGTAATCATAGTCTCAATTGTTTAGACCTTTTCCACTTATCATAAGTCCATGTTAGTGTGCCGGTTAACCACACACGCTCCACTAACGACTTTAAGAATGCAAATATCACAATTTATATCTACTTCAAATCTACTTAGCGAAAGCGTTTCCTCACCATCATTTTCATGAATCGGAGAGAAACCTCATGACACTTATATTTTTATGGTGTATGTGTTCCTATCCATGGAAATTTGTCATAACCATAATCACGAGACAAGGTTAGTGGCAAATCCAAACTATATGGACTGAACTTGTTTAATCTTAACTTTTTGCCACCTGAGGCCTACCATTACTTCTAGGTAGTTATGCAAACAATTGAGAACTCATAGAACTCACATGTATAGTCAACTTTAAATGGAATGGACACATAAACAAGAATATCTCAACAAGATAGGTTACAAACCTCAAGTCGTGTGCCAGTGATAAATAACATGATTTATTCTTGATTAGTTATTGAAAATTTTCAAGATCTTTAAGACTCCCACTGACCTCTTGAGATATAAGACTCTCTTTTCAAGAACCATTCCTTGAAAAAACCAATATTCAAGAGTTAGTGCAGATTCTTATCTAGACAAACACTTCACACAATTGGCCTTAATTGGTCTTTGTTTTATCCAAAACATCACAACTTACAAATTTCAAATGTACAAGAGTAATAAAACATTTTATTCTACATTTGACAAGTGTTACAAACCTTCTTAAGATTATGTCACTCAAGTTACAATCTTGGAGTATGAATCTAAGACTTGTTTTGGAACAAAGTATGATTCATCTTTTTGATTTTAACCATTTAAACAATCCATTATTCCCCTTCTTAGCCAAACAAATGCACTAAGATGTCCTTAGAGAATCAATTGTGATATGGTCTCATAATCACTAAGATAATCATAAAACAAGATACTCAAATAATCTCCCATCTTTTTAGATTGGAGAAACTTTTATCTCTGTGCCAAATTTGATTCTTCTTATTTGTTATGCCTTACAATGAAACTTTTTCAATGCTTCATAATTACACTTAAACTTGTAAGTATAACCATATTCACTAAACTTTAGTAAATCATGACGAATAGCCTTATCAATCTTTTTGGTGGACCTGACCAGCGCATAACCAAGTGTACCGATCCTATAGTCCTTCACTTGACTCGCATATACATGTGAACAAGGAATTAGTCTTAATTTCCCAAAGATGAAAATTCTCATTCATCACACAAGTTGCATGAATCCAAGTTTCTATCCAACTGAAACTTGGGTGGGGAGAATCTTTCCTTATTTGGTAAATTATGACACTACCATAAACGAAAGAATCAAATCCATTTTCCAATATTGCTATCAATGGAATCATATAAACAACAGTTTTTCACAAATGCATTGTAAGGATACTTAAAATAAATAAAATCAAAACTTTTCTTTTATTTTAAAACTCACGGAAAAACTTATCCTTACAATGCAAATGCATATGAAAACTATGTTGTTATCTATTCCTAAGCAATCTATCATAACTCTTAAGCAGCAACTCAAAATTATGATCTTCACGATCAGAATCAGCTTACTTTTCTTTTAAGCTTCCTTTGATTCTCCAAAACATCAAAATGTAATTACATTACATCATGTATTAAGAATCTCCAAAGGAATTTAATAGAGTTAGATAGCGGACTCACCTGAAGTAGAGTCATACATTATGACTTTACCATCCTTATGATCTTTCATGTAAATAGGGCAGTTTCACAACCAATGCCCCTTCTCTTAGCAATAGAAACATATGGACTCTTTAGTAATGGTACATGGAACTATCTCAGACTTAGTCTCTCTCTTTACCACTGGGTCAATTCGACTTGACCATGGCCAATCCCTTTCCATTGGGAAGATAAAGCTTTTTTGGACTTCTAATGTCACCATTGTCAATGTCCATGGAAGTTTGGAAAGTAGATCTTCCAATCAAAATTGCTTTACCAAAGTTCAAAATCATTGTTGATTCAGCAGCAACAAGCAGATAAGTAAGATCATTAAAAGTCGTGTCGTGGTCTGTCACATAGTAGTCCTTAATGAACTCACTATATGACTCAAAAAGTGATTGAAGAACCCAATCAATAGTCAACTTCCTTGAGACATCGACACCCAACTCTCCCAGCTTGTCAATATGAGACTTCATCTCCAATATGTAAGCACATATAGACTTTGCTTGCCAATAGGGATTGAGTGACCTTGAACTTTTCAAGAAAGCTTGTTACAAGAGATTTGGGAAGATCATAGTTGTCTGAACTAGACATCTACAATGGGAGAAATTCAAGTTAGTTGATTTAAGTCCTTAATATAACACCCAATATGAAATATTAAGGCAAGGACCCAACACAATATTTTATAACTTGGAAAAGGGATGCCGTAATCCAAGCTATAAAATATTTGAAGGTAGGTAAATGACGATTTACCAATTTCCACCACGAAAAAGAATTTTAGATCTTAAGTGAATTGAAACTCCTAGATCCTTTGAGATTTATTGAACTATTCAATGGCATGTTTAAATCTCGATTGTGCCCTCTCAAGTTTGTGACTGAGATGTTGAGGATCACAAACAAGGTGTCAATAACCATGCAAACTGACTTGCTACCCTTAATTTTCATCACCAAATCGATGTGTCTGTTACCTACACGCACTCCGCCAATCTATGATAAACATTAAGTTACCCTTTGCCACTCTTACTAGTCCATGTTAGTGTGTCGGTTACCCACACACGCTCCACCAACGACTTGGTAAGGTACAAAGTGTAATTTCATGGGTTAGCACCAAATTCATATTTTCCTAAAGTAACGAAGATTGAGAATTTAATAAGGTTTAGTTACTTTATATTTATCATTATACTTTTAATGAAAGGATAATTAATGTCTTGTCAAACCCGTTCGGCTAACGACCCTCCACCAGTCAAGGAAGCGGTGGTTGAGAATGAACACCCATTAAATTGTCATTTTATAGGCAGTAACCTTATACCCCCTTATAGACCGGCTTCGTGAATGAGGCCTACTAACGATAAGACCGACTTTTGTTCTTATACATATATATATATATATATATATATATATATATATATATATATATATAACTATTAACTATTAATATTATAATAGTATAAGGATTGAATTTTAACTTTTAAAATTCTAAGGGTTTAACTTGGAATTAAAGTATTCATGGGGGGAAACTTTACAAATTCCAAAACTTGAGGGCAAGTTTTAAACAATTCAAAAACCTTTGGTTTCCATAACCTATGACTTTAAAATAGTTTTAATGGAAAAACTCTTCAAGTTCCATAACTTGAGGACAAATTATGGAAGACTTTAAAGCATTTAAAAATGAGACTCTTCATTTTCATAACTTATGGAAATCTTATGAATTTTAAAAATCATAAATGATACTTTTCATATAACTTGAGGACAAGTTACAAAAAACACATTTTATGAACAACTTTTAGATCAAATTGGATAGAAAACAAATTATCACATATTTTTTCTATTAATCTAAACTAACTCATAAGAACAAGATAATTTGTTGGATTAGTGTCTAAGTCCATAACTATTTTGGTATGTACTTGACCCGATTATGAGCATGGTCCTTTTGGGTTGCCTTCACCATAGCAATATGTAGGATGATTTAAGGAGAGAAAGGTTTAAATATGATTTATTAATATATTATGAGAATAATATATTAAAGGAGAAATCATATTGTTTAATTAATATTAGTCAAGAATTAATTGATAATTAATTTTGTGGCTAAAAGAGATTAATTAAATTTAGGGGACTGGACTGCAATTATTGGATAATTGAGTTATTGGGCTAAGGAATGCTAAAGGAACAAGGGGTGAACGAAATTATGATGGAAGCCCATCATATTTTCGTCCATGGCCTTATCCAGAAGGTTCCATGGGCTACTTAGAGTTTAAGCTGTCCATTAGGGTTTTGACTGAAACCCTAGCAGCCCACACAAGTATATAAAGGACCCCTTAGGCTCCAAAAACGTGGACAACTGATTCTCTAGGGTTTCTAGTCGTTTTCGGGCATCCTCTCTTCTTCTACTCTTCATCCAAGTTGCATAAGGTGTTTGTGACTCCATTAGAGGTGCAGCACTTGAGGCACTAAGATTTTGAAGCCAATCCAAGCAAGGAATTGATTGTTATTGCTATATAACAATCAAAGGTAATTCTATATACCCTAATTCAGTTTATAATATGTTAGATCTAAGTTTATTAGTATTGGATTCAAAGCATGTACAATAGAGAAACCTAGATCCAAGCATTAGGGTTTGTATGAGCACATAGGATTGTTCTTATGCATAAAACCCATCAATTCATATCATCAATCTTCAAGAAATTAGCATGAACATATAAACTAATACCAATCTTGAAGTTATGACAAGTATCTTTGAAATTGGATTAGCATGATCATTACCACATCAAAAACAGGTTTATAATTTCAAAAACAGTTTAGGGTAATGATCATAGTCCAATTCCAGCCTTAAAAGTCGAAAATCTTCCCTCTGGAGCACCAACTCGTCGAGTGCAGGAACCAGCTCGACGAGTTGGTTGAGTTTACACTTGGACTCAGCGAGTCCACAGTCCAGAAAGCCAAATTTTTCGATTTTCAAGCTATTGCATCAAGTATAATTGAAAACCAAGTCTAGGCTCTGATACCACTGATAGGTTTTGTATACTACAACATCCTATGGTGCACATACAACCTTAAATACCTTGGATCTATGTTTTCACAAATTATACATGCAAGTGGTTTACAAGGCATTAAACATATAACTAACATGCATTTGACATAACCCATATAAGATACTAGTTAGGGTAACATACCTTTTATGTAGCTTGAAGTCTTGATGTATTTGGCCTTAAGAGCTTAGCCCCAATAGTGTGGAAGCCTCAAATGAAGTCACAACACATCATGGACAAAGGTAGAACTTGAGAGAGAATTCCTTCCACACCAAAATCGACTCTATAAGCTCCTAGAACTAGAAGTGGCGATTTTGGCTATGGAGTGACCTATTTATATGTAGGATTCCAAGGGTCATGGGTATAACCCAAATCCATACCCATGGGTATTATGATCCATGGTTCATGTAGCCCAACTATTTATGTATCCATACATAAACTTGGTCCAACATGGATCATAATTCCAACACATATAAATATAACTAATTACCATAAATAGTCCCCATAGATTTAATTAGTCTCTTTTGATCAGTAAATTAATTCCAAATTAATTCTTGATCATTATTAATTAAAACATATGATTTAATATTAATATATTAGAATTTATAATATAGTAATAAGTCATACATAACCTTCTCTCAAGAGTCTATCCTAACAAATTGTCCTGATGATATGCAACCCAAATAGACCATGCTACTCTCGGGTCGAGTATATACCAATAATAGTTATGGGCTTAGACATCTAATCCAACACTCCCACCAGTCTTGGGATATGTCTTTTAAAATACATTGGTCAAAATCTCAATCTAAGCTTTTAGAATTGAAATGAAGCATAAATTACTCTCCCTTAATTATAGCAAAACAACATTTTCAAACCCTGCAACTTTGCGAATTGAAACTTTTGTTCTTTATAATTAACATTGATAACTTGAAACACTTACAATAATAACTATGCCCCCACTAGCATAATAATTATTAACTTACCAACATAATACTTATATTCCCACTACCTTTGACATGTATTCATAAATCAGTTGGACTTATAGAAATCAATACTTATTGCTTCCTGTCTTTTAAAAGACATATCCCAAGACTGGTGGGAGTGTTGGATTAGGTGTCTAAGCTCATAACTATTATTGGTATGTACTTGACCCGAGGGTAGCATGGTCCATTTGGGTTGCATGGCTTCAGAACAATTTGGATAGACATTTGTGAGAATAGTATATTTATGATTTATTAATATATTATAAGTTCTAATATATTAATATGAAATCATATTATTTAATTAGTATTGATCAAGAGTTAGTTTGGAGTTAATTTTGTGATCAAAAGAGACTAATTAAATAAATGAGGATTGATTTGGTAAATCATTCATTCTTATATAGTGGGCTTATGATCCATAGTTTTTCATGTTGGGCTAAACCCATGTGGTGACGCATGGATACTCCATTGAGGTTAAAACCCATGGATCACGAGGAATATGGAAAGTCATGAGTTACATGGTGTAACCCTAACGTGCACACTATATAAGAAGCATCATAGCTCATGAAATTGGCACTAAGGAGTGACTAGTGATAGACACACGAGGGATAGCCGATTTTGAGTGTAAATAATATTCTCTCAAGTTATTCCAATTATTGGTGGTGCTGTGTGAACCATTTGAGGTGCAACACATAGGGCACTAAGCTCTTAAGGTCCAAGGAATCAAGCTACAATAAAAGGTATGCCATTCAGCTATATTTCATATTGTATGTACTCTATAATATGCTAGTTAGGATGATACCTTGGAAAAATTGATATTTGCATGTATAATAGAGAAAACATAGATAAGAGGTATATAGGTTTGCATGTACACCATAGGAGTGTTAGAATGCTCAAAACCCAACAAGGAGGAGGTAGGACATGCCTTGGGAGGTGAGGTGATTGAGTCCATGACTTGGGAGGATTTTGTGACGAGATTTTGGGCCCAATTCGCACATGTGATTAAGGTCCAATAGTTGGCATGGGAGTTTCAAGATCTTTGCCAAAATACTGAGACGATGGTTGAGATCATCGCTATGTTCTGCGAGAGGGCATTGTTGGTTCCTTAGTATGTGGCGGACGAGGAGATGAAGAAGGCAAGATATCATGAGATGTTGAGGAGCGATATCCGGCAGTTTATGAGACGATCCGGTTGTAGGACATTGGACGATACGATTACGAGAGCTAGAGAGTGATTAATTTAGAGATGGAGAAGAAGATGAAGCCAGAACAGGCTTGAACAAGAGGTCGAAGGTTTTTGATTCGAGATCAAGAGGCCAGCAGGGCCGAAGTAGTTATGGAAAGTGCGACAAGATGCACGATGGGGCGTGAAAGGTGCGTGGTTCTGGCTACTTCAAGTGCAACAGGACGGAACATATTAGCAGGGATTGTACTGCCACCACCACCATCACCCAGACATCTGACCTAATTTGCTTCCATTTCAATCAGAGGGGTCATAAGAAGATCAATTGCTTGAGTTTGGTAGCAGCGAGACCAGTGGTAGCACCCGCTCCAGTGACTCTACGAACTACTGATGGCCGCCAGGGCAAGGCGGATGTGACTGTTGCGAGAAGCATGGCTTTTCAACTGACGGTCAAGGAGGTTCGTGCAGTACCTGATGTGGTGAAAGGTACATATCTTATCCTTATCTTATAATTTATGTTGATTCTCTGCCTTGGTATTGTTTGATTCGGGGCTATCCAATCTTTGTATCTCTTATGCTCAACTAGAGGTTTGATGGTGCTCCGGGTGAGCTAGATTATCCATTGGAGGTTGAGATTGCGGATGACCGTTCTGTCTAGGTATTGAGGGTTCATCGGGGTTATGTTTTAGAGATGTTCAACGAGTATTATCCGATTGATTTGGTTTTTATTCCTTTGCACGGGAACAAGGTTATTGTTGGGATTGACTGGTCGAGCCCAAATGGGGAGTGATTGATTGCGAGTATCATATGGTACGCACTCAGACCCCAAGTGCGTGGGGGGGGAGTAAGTAGTTTAAGGAAAGAGTGCTCGGCGTGGACTGATTTTATGTTCAATAGCTAGGTCCAGAATCTATCTTCAACATGCTTGCTCCAAATATGTTGCCTATGTTATGGATACCCGGAAAAAGGGTAAGGCGATTGTGGATGATGTGTCAGTTATCCATGTGCGATTCCGATAGCCAAAGCACCATATTGATTAGCTCCTCCGGAGATGCAGGAGTTGTCTACACAACTGAAAGAGCCATTAGAAAAGGGGTTCATCCGACCGAGCACTGATCTTGTTTGTGAAGAAGAAGGATTGGTCGCATCAGATGTGTATTGACTACTGGGAGCTGAATAAGCTAACGGTGAAGAACCATTATCCACTCCCGAGGATTAATGATTTGTTTGACTAACTTCAAGTTGCATCTTGGTTTGCCAAGATTGATCTACATTCGGGTTATCATGAGATGAGGGCCGGAGAGGAGGATGTGCAGAAGACGACCTTCTAGACTAGTTATGGTCATTACTAGTTCGTTGTGATGCCATTTGGGCTCACCAATGCTCCAACCGTGTTCATTGTAACATCCCCATCTGGCACGTATAACAATATTGTCCGCTTTGGGCCACTCGACACGAGGACTTCCCAGGGGGTCACCCATCCCGGTACTACTCTAGCCCGAGCACGCTTAACCGCAAAGTTCTTATGGGATTTTTTGCCCTCACGGCTTCAAAACGCGTTGTGACAAGGAAGATATCCACACCCTTTATAAGGAAATGTTTCGTTCTCCTTCCAAGCCGATGTGGGATTAGGAGCAACCCACCTTCACCCCCAATTATAGGGTTCGACGTCCCTGTCGAACACATCGACTCGTGCCCTAGCTCTTATACCATTTGTAACATCCCCCTTTGGCACGTATCACAATATTGTCCGCTTTGGGCCACTCGACACGAGGACTACTCAGGGGGTCACCCATTCCGGTACTACTCCCGCCTGAGCACACTTAACTATAGAGTTCTTATGGGATCCATTGCGATCATGGATTTAAAACGATTTTTGACAAGGAAGGTATCCACACCCTTTATAAAGAAATGTTTCGTTCTTCTTCCAAGCCGATGTAGGATCAGGAGCAACCCACATCGCACACATCATGTGTTTGATATGTATGGTATGTGATATTTTGGGGAACTCAGTAGGCTTTGTGCTTACGGTTTTCAGTTTATATTTCAGGTACTTCCGGATCCAAGGGGAAGAGCTTAGGGTGATCGTATCGCACACATCACGATGTTTCGTACTTTACTTTACTATGATGTATTTGATGTTTGATCATACTTGATTTTATTATGGTTTATGGATATGTTTTGAAGGATGGTTTTTATTATAGTTAAAAATGAAATTTTTGGCCTAAATTTTTGGGACGTCACACTTTATGATGTATTTCATAAGTTGTTATTTCTCAAATTAATATTATTTCCATAAATAATGAATTCCCAAATAGTAAAATATTATTTCCATGAAATAATAATTTTCCAATTAAATACAAATGTTGATATATTTATTAATAATCAGATTATACTAATAAATAATCAATTGATGATAACTTGCTATAAGGTGTGATTCTATAAGATAATATATTATTAGCAATATCATTCTATAATAACTCTTGGGCATACTAGATCTTCTAACAAGAAGATAAAGATATTCAAGATCAAGACAACACTTCGTCGAAGCTATCGGAGCCGTCAACCATCATAAGTAATCCTCGACTTTTTGATGAGAAGGGTTTTCGGATCTACAAACGCGATCTTTAGCTCCATCGTGGTCACCGCCACCGGAGAAGTCAAACCGAGATATGAAAATTTAGGGTTTTTTAGTGACTAGATGGCAACACATCGAGTTTTTCTCGTCATCACCTTGAGATCGTTGCTGCTCCAGTGAGAGTGTGCCTACTTTAAGCCAATGGTGGTACATAGAGAATAAAGAAACAAGTTTTGGAAAGGGATCGTTACTAAGGACGATGTTTTCTGAAAGAGATATGCAAATAGGTGCCTTCATCTAAAAGGATATGGAAATAAGATCTTCACAAATCCATAACTAGATCTGGAAATCAATGTAGTTTTTGTCATTTATGTCAGCTCTGAAAGCAAAGAACAGAGCTTCACTGGATTTGCCAAAACCATATTCAGAAAGATGTTGTATATTATCCTTGTGAGCTCTGAAGAAGACCAGATGGGATGACATTTTTTGTCAAATCTATCTTTTGAAAGAAATGAAGCCAATGCACTATGTATCTTTATTTATGTTTATGAGAAATGTAACTTTTAAATGTGATATATGTGTATAGGTTAGAGAGAGAGAGAGACATGGTGGACTTTTTTTAATTATTAAAATGAATAAATAATTATTAAACTTAAAAATAAAAAATAAATACGTATTAAAGTTATTTCAGTTTACGGAATAACTAAATTTTGTAAACAAAATATCTCAAAAAATACCATAAAACCAAAATATGTGAGGTTTTAACTAAACTTCATAAATACATACCACAAAGACCATTTTTACAAGTTTATATATATATATATATATATATATATATATATATATATATATATATATATATATATATATATATATATATATATTTCAATTATTGCGGTGCGGTTATACAACCTAAATCCGAACCGCACCTAAATTTGCAGTTTTTTTAAAAATTAAAAACCGGACCATCGGTCTTTCGGTCCAGGTTTTTGCTTAGCCCTATATTATATTATTGTAAAAAGTTAAGGATCTTACTATTTTTCAATGAACTACGTTGGGAAGTTGCCAATATATCCATTAATAAGGAACCGAGGTACTCGTTGAAATATGTGGGTAGGCTTCCAATTAATCATTTGCCGTTCCCAATAAAATAAGGAACCATTTTATCACATCCGTCTATTTGAATACAGGGTCATCTCTACTGCAGTGAAAAAAAAAAAAAAAAAACATGGCTGCAACAGCAACTATATTAATTTGAACTCTTGATTATACGCAAAGTGATATCTTCTTCTGAAAAACCAAGCATGTCGACAAGGATATGTAATTTTATTCGCTTACAAGTTGGATCTCAAGAGATTGCTACAGTTTCCATCAAAATACCCAAAAGGAATTAGACTGTGCGTCTCAACATCCTAACTCCTAAGCCAAAGTTTGATTTCAGAGGTAATCGATGAAGTAATTCTATTCGTAATAAGGTTGAATCCAAATACATCGCTACACTTTACATTAAGATAGTCAAAACGAAAAGAAATTAGATTGTGCATTTCATCATATGCTAGACCAGCCATTGATTTAAGAGAGAAAAATGAAATTGCTTAATTAGTCAACCGGACATGTATGACAGATTTATGCAAATCAGCAGAAATGTCATCCAAAACTGAATCCAATTAAACCAAATTACACAAATCCTTTACCACAATTATAAAGCAACCAATTTGATTTTGTTTTTGGCGAAACCGAAATAGGAAATCCGTCTATTACTTCTGGTTTGGTTTAAGAAATAGCATAAAACTTACAACAGTTGATTTCAACAAGTAGTAGAAATCACTAAAGAAACACCAACACTAGTAAAACCCTAACCACCGAATCCGTAGAGAGTTCGGCCTTGTCTCTTGAGCGCGTACACCACATCCATGGCGGTGACAGTTTTCCGGCGTGCGTGCTCGGTGTAGGTAACAGCATCTCTGATGACATTCTCTAGAAAGATCTTCAAAACTCCGCGAGTTTCCTCGTAGATCAACCCGCTGATACGTTTCACACCTCCTCTTCTCGCAAGACGTCTGATCGCCGGTTTTGTGATTCCCTGGATGTTGTCTCGGAGAACCTTACGATGACGCTTCGCACCTCCCTTTCCCAATCCCTTTCCTCCCTTCCCACGTCCAGACATCTTCAAATTGCTCCGAAATCTATGATATTTGAAGATCAAATAAAATTAGAAATTTCACAAAAGCAGATAAATTGAAATCAAAAGAATCGAGTAACAGTTCGAACTTCAAATTAAATCAAACGCAAAGAAATAAAATTTAAACCGAACGTAGATTCTATCGAAAGTTGTTAATCGAACTAAAGTACCTGACACTTTGCAAATCTAAAGAAATGTAGATGAAGTTTATGATGAGTGTGAATTGGTGGTTTTGTATATATAGTGGGTGAGCGGGGGATTTAAAACCTGAGGCTGCTACTTAGATGCATTTCTATCCGTTGATGAATGATGACTGACGATTACGATGTCGTGGGATATCATGCGGATCGGTGACTTGGCAACGGTGTTTATGGAGTAAAGTAAATTGAAAAGGTGCGTGGTTTTGTGTGGGAAATTTACGCGGGCTGAGGATTTTAGTTTAATTAGGTTGACTCAAAAATTATAAATCAAAGTTAAATAAATTATATATCGATCTGCCGTTGAAAGTTAAAACAAATTATATATAATAAAATGAATTATTTTTAAAATAAATAAAAATCACATTTATTTATCTATCGTCGATTTAATGATCAGGATTTTTTACACTACTTATCTGGTGAATTATCAGATTTTATTCTTACAGATGTCAAATTTTACTAAAATTAAAACACATTAAAATTAAATATATTTATATAAAAGAAAATCTTTATATAAAATGAACAACAATAAAAATACACATATATCAACCTATTATATATTTCTTGTCCTTGTGCTTCTGTGTCTTTTCCTCTGGTATTAGGCATGGCAAACATGTCGTGTTCGGGTTGGCGGGTCAGAATATACCAACCCCAACACGACCTGTTTAATTATATTGGTCATGGGTTGACATGTCACGAGTCGGCGGGTTTGGAACGTAAAACGTATACGAACCGTCAACTCGTTTACTTATACGGGTTGGTGGGTCAAATTGGGTTTCGTGTGTGAAATTGTAAATTTCTAAATAATTAACAGCTTAATATAAACAAATGATTTTGGAATGCAATATCTTCGTTCAAAGGGTATAAGTCACAGATATCTTAAACCTGAAAATCTGCAAGACGGAGTGTACAATCAAGTCTTCGCTTTTCCGTGATTATCTGAAGTATCTGAAACATATTTTAATCCACAACTGTAAACACAACCGTCATCCTCAAATACACATCTTGAATCAAAGTATTAACCACCCTGCGGGTCAACGAATCGGCCACCATGTGGGCCTTACCCATATGGTACAAAATCTCATAATCGCAGCCATTTACTACGTCAGGCCATCTACGTTGCCTCGTATTCAAGTTAGGTTGATCCATCAGATATCTCAAACTCTTGTGTACCGCATAAATTGTACATCAGACTCCATAAAGGTAGTGATGCTAGATCTTTAGGACAAAAACCATAGCCCCATCTCAAGATCATGTGTAGGATTGTTCGCCTCATGAGGCTTCCGCTTCCTTAGAGCATAGGTGATCACATACCCTCCCTGCATTAGCACCGCACCCAAACCCATGATCGATGCATCACAATATACAACAAAATCATCGACCCCCTATGCGAGGGTAAGCAGTGCCGCCTCGCATAGCTTCTGTTGAAAAGTCTCAAATGTTGTTTGTTGATCAGGCCCCTGATGGAAGGCGGCATCCTTCATAGTCATTCTAGTGAGAGGAACTGCAATCTTGGAAAAATCTCTGACAAATCTCCGATAATATCCTTTCATCCCTGAGGAAACTGCGAATCTCAAATAGAGACTTATAGTTACTGCATGCCCACACTGCATTCTTGATTTCATTGAGGGAGATAGGAGATTCAATATATTGCCTGACATCATATGCTATTTTCTTGAAGTGATGGCTTTTTAGTTTCGGTCTGACAGACCACATTTATTTGAATCTATCAGCAAAAAATGAACGTATCTTCTGTTTTATGATTTTTGGATTCGTACACCACTCACCATTTATTAAGAGGCCATCAATCATGCTCTTACAGTTGTTTTTATTTATATACCCATGGAAAAACTTGGTATTTTCGTCTCCATCAACTAACCATTTGATCCTATATTTTTGTCCAAGATCAAGAGCCTTGATTTTTTCCAACTCAACTATTGATTTGTACCCCCTAACATCTAGCCTCAATCTTATAATTTGTTAGTTGACTTATCTCAGCTTCTGAATTAAGGTGGCCTGCTAGCTTCTTGAGTCAATTCAACTCGTATTCCTCCTTAGGGTTATCAGATGCCCTCCGTTCTTTTAAAACCTTCTTGATGTGCTTAAGCTTATGGGAATGAAAAATAAAAAATAAAAACTAATTAATAAAAACGTAAGGTAAGAAAAAAAACCGATTAATAACACACATGATTGAAGGTGGGGATAATAATAATTAAACATTGTCTATGTAAAAGGATACTATAACTCCTTTATGAAGATGTACACGTATGATTTATTTATTACAAAAACATCATTATTAAAAAAACAAACAAACAAACAAAAAAAGTTACAATGCCAAGGATCGAACATAGGCCAAATTTAAAAGGTTGGAATACAAGCAACACCGTTTGACAGTTGAACTATAAGACAATTTAAAAAATTTATGTGTAATGGGATATATATATATATATATATATATATATATATATATATATATATATATATATATATATATATATATATCAACATATTTACTATATAAGTTAGCTAAAATTTAGGCCCTAGTTTTTTCAGGGACCTGTACAGGTGCACATGCGACACCTCCAAATTCACGGTCATTTTAAAAATTTTATTTATGTTAATTTGAAAATCAGAGTATTAATTTTAAAGACTAATATTGCGGAATTTGTTCCCAAAAAACATGATAAACATATTATCAAAACATTTCCAAATAAATGTATTTTGTTTATATTAAAACTTTGGGATGTCATCGTCAATATATAAACATAAGCATAAACAAACATTACATTCATTTATATTAGTGATATACATCTCCTTTAATCTCTCAGTGTAATGTAACTTCGTATCGACACTTATGATACAATTAAACTGAGCGGGTCAGGTTGGAAAACCTAGTGAGTACATAGGGATTTCAATCTCACAATGCTACACACACACACACACACACATATATATATATATATATATATATATATATATATATATATATATTAAAACTCACAATATATATAATTTCACCTCATATAAGCAATTTTACTCCACCCCGTTGATCCTCACAGTGACACAATCTATACTCTCATATCTAAAATTAACCACTTTACCTAATCCATACTCCCGAATCTAAAATTAACCTCCTTACCTAATCCATATTCCCCGATTCGGTATGTCTAATCCATGCTCTCGGATCAATAACAATGTCCATTCCATACTCTCGGACTATGGATAATTGACTATATCTAATCCATACTTCGGGATTAATGTAACATCCTGTTTCGAATCGATTCTTAGTATGAGTATGTGGCCCGAAGATCGGTCATCATAAGGATTATGACTTTCGAAAAGGTAAGATCTAGGGCCATTTGGGTGTGCGTGATGTGTTAGAAGTGATACGGGTGTTCGGTTCGTGTTTTGGAGCATAAGGGTATGTCGGTAAAGTGGCAGTTCGGGCTTTTGTGGAAAATGGACTTTTGTTCGGAAGGTCTTAAGGAAGGTACGATTTGATAGAATTGTAGTGTTTCTCTTCACCTTTCCATGGATATAAGGATCGTCGTAATCGGGCTTATAATGAAGAAGTTATGGCCTTCAGGAGTTTCGTGTTTTCAGGCTAAGCCGAGTACACGGGGTGTACACAAAGAGTACGTGGGGCGTACTAGTGAGGAAGGAAGTATGTTGGGAGTACCTTGGAGTATGTTAGGCGTACTTGATGGGTTTTAGGTAAAACAAATAAACTAGAAAACAATTCCTAAGTTCACATGCAACCTACTTTGGATCTATGTTTTATCTATTGAACATACAACTTTGAATTGCAAAACAAGAACCCTAGAGGAGAGAGGCTAATTTCAAAATTAACAAGCTAGGGTTTAGTAATTACATACCTTTCAATTGTTATAGTAAACAATTGATAATTCCCTTGATCTTGATCTTGATCTTCTTGGAAGCTTAGCACCACAAGTGTAATGCCTCTAATGGAATCACACCCAAACTAGCAAGAAGGAAAGTACAGGAGAAAGGGGAGAGGGAGTATGCAAAATTTCGGCCCTTAGGGTTTCTTCAAAAGAAAAGAGTGACCAAAACATGAACCAGGAGGCTCCTTATATACCTGAGGGATTTAGGGTTTAGGGGAAACCCTAGTTATCCTTTGCTTAGGGCCTAAGCAAACCCAAGGGCCTTATCCAAGCCCCTATGGACGAAATTATTAGGGTTTCCCCTAAAGATTTCGTCCACCCTTATCCAAGGGGGTTCTAGAGCCTTCCACTCAACTATTAGATAATTGCAAACTAGTCCCTACACTCTATAATTAATTCTTTTAACCCCAAAATTAATTCTAATTAATTTCTGGCTAACAATTAATTAAACAAAATGATTTCTTATTAATATATTAATCTTTTAACATATTAATAAATTCATTTATATTAATTTATTAATCTATTAATAAATTAATACCACTCCTTTCATAATTTCCTTGTCTGGTTGCTAGGTTTGAGGGCAACCCAAAAGGATTGTGCTGCTATCAATTCAAGTACATACCAATTATAGTTATGGGCTTAGACACCTAATCCAACAGTCTCCCATTTGGATAAGTCTGTAACTATAATTGCTAGTATGCCTTCTAAATTTGACCAGCAAATTGTAGCTTCCAAAAAGCTGCTGTCGAACTCTGACCCAGTCAGTTACGTGTCCTAAGATAAGTGATCATATAATCCTTCGTTCTGCTAGATATCCCTAGACAAAAGACATGGAATGCAATCAACCTCTTTGTCCAGAATCTATGTTTCCCGATTCCTGATTTGTGATGATGTAGGACTTCTAATTGAACACATCAATTTAGTCTTGGTTGGGCCCAACACACAAGTCAACACCAAATCATCGAGGGGCCCACAGATATCGCTTTTCCCGTTAGGGCAAAAGGAACGAATAAACATTGACTCATATGCTTGTATCTTTTACTCATCAAACCATACATGATAATACGTTTTATAACACCAAGTTACTGATGCGTTTTCATATCACCAATGCATAGCCGACTTGCAAATCACAACTCATATATCTCTGTTTCAAGATTATAAGATATTATCGTCTCAGTATTACTCGTGATGAATTCCATGAAGTAATACTCTGAGCGAGGGTTTATCTAATACTCAAATCTCAATTTCTGAGTACTCATGAACGTTGCAGCAAATACATTGCCATGTCTATCCTTAGACAATCTACAATCCAGTTCATGACAGTCTTGATTCACTACTTACTTCCAAAAGTACGAGCGACTGTGGAGTTTGAATAATCTCATTATTCGGGAAGTAAAACATGCAAAATGAAACACAATAATAAACAATTGACAAAAGGTAGAACCCAAACTTATAAATAATACTTTATTATTTAATCACCAAAAGTCAATTACATTTACTTTGTTACAAGTTTCAGAAAACTAATCTAACTACTAAAACTAATATCATCTTTCAGTCCTATGCTCCGAGCATGCTGAATATGCTTAGCCCTACTCAGACCCTTTGTGAGGGGATCTGCTGGGTTATCTTCATATGACACCCTCTTCACTATAAGATGGCCTTCTTCTACTCTATGTCTGATGAAATGGTACTTTCTGTCGATATGTCTGGTTTTACCATGATCTCTCGGTTCCTTTGTCAAGGCAACCGCTCCTTCATTATCGCAGAACAGTTCCATAGGCTCCTGGATGGTTGGAACAACTCCGAGATCCCCGATGAAGTTCCTCAACCAAGCTGCTTCTTTCAACGTTTCACTTGCTGCTATGTACTCTGATTCACAAGTAGAATCAGCCACCGTATCTTGCTTGGAACTCTTCCAAGTAACTGCTTTTCCATTTAATAAGAATACCCAGCCTGACTGAGAACGGAAGTTATCTCTATCCGTCTGAAAGCTGGCATCACTGTAACCATCTACTCTCAAAGTATCATTGCCACCAAGTACAAGGACCCAGTCCTTTGTTCTTCGCAAATACTTGAGTATATTCTTCACGGCTATCCAATGAGCTCTACCTGGGTTTCCCTGATAGCGACTGACCATGCTCAAAGCAAATGCCACGTCAGGGCGAGTACATGTCATAGCGTACATGATCGATCCGACAGCGGAAGCATAAGGTACACGACTCATGTCATCTATTTCCTCATTTGTACTCGAGCATTGAGTCTTACTCAATTTGGTATTACTCTGGATAGGTAGCTCTCCCTTCTTGGAATTTTCCATACTAAACCTCTTTAGTACCTTATCCAAGTATGTGCTTTGACTAATTCCAATTAGTCTCTTCTTTCTATCTCTCAATATTCTAATCCCAAGAATATAGGCGGCTTCTCCTAGGTCTTTCATGGCAAAACACTTTCCAAGCCAAGACTTAACTTCATTCAAGGTTGGAACGTCGTTACCAATGAGTAATATGTCATCGACATATAACACCAGAAAAGTTACTATACTCCCACTAGCCTTGATATACACACAAAACTCATCTTCACTTCTAGAGAAACCAAACTCTTTGACTTTCTCATGGAAGCAAAGATTCCAGCTGCGAGATGCTTGTTTCAATCCATAAATGGATTTCTCAAGCTTGCATACTCTATTGGGAAACTTTGCATCAACAAAAACCTCTGGCTGACTCATGTAAACATCCTCAGCCAACTTCCCGTTAAGGAAGGCAGTCTTGACATCCATCTGCCAGATTTCATAGTCATGAAAGGCAGCTATGGCGAGCAATATCCTAATAGATTTAATCTTAGCCACCGGCAAAAAAGTCTCATCATAGTCAACCCCTGGGGTTTGAGTGAAACCTTTTGCAACCATTCGAGCCTTGAACGTATGCACATTCCCATCCATGTATGTCTTCTTCTTGAAGATCCATTTGCACCCAACTGTCTTCCGACCTGGTGCACTATCAACCAAATTCCAAACTTGGTTGTCATACATGGACTTAATCTCGCTGTCCATTGCCTCTTTCCACTTGGAAGACTCTGGGCCTGCCATTGCTTCCTTATAAGTGACTGGTTCATCTAAGTTTACCAGTGTTCTGTCACTTATGAATGTGTCACCATCTGAAGTAATATGAAAACCATACAACTCAGGTGGCACACTCACCCTACTGGATCTTCGAAGAGGTAATGATTTATCAACCGATTCAACAGGAACTGTTTCCTCTGGTTGAGTGCTATTGTCATATAAGGTTCCTTCATTGGTTGACTCTTGAATCTCTTCAAGGTCAATGGTACTCCCACTGTCCTCTTTGAATATGAGCTCTCTTTCTAGAAAGACTCCTCTTCGAGCTACAAACACCACGTTTTCACTAGGTCTGTAGAACAAATATCCAAAAGACTGCTTTGGGTAACCAATGAAAACACATTTCTCACTTCTAGCTGCTAGCTTGTCGTGAGTCTCTTGTCTTACGAAAGCTTCACAACCCCAGACTTTAATATGTGCTAACGAGGGAACTTTCCCTGTCCACATTTCATGAGGTGTTTTGGCAACCTTCTTTGTAGGGACAAGATTGAGGATGTGGGCGGCTGTCTCTAAGGCATACCCTCAGAAGTGAATAGGAAGCGAGGCACGACTCATCATATAACGAACCATGTCTAACAAGGTTCGATTACGCCTCTCAGCTACACCATTTAACTGTGGTGTCCTAGGAGGAGTCAATTATGAGACTATCCCACATTCTTTCAGATAGTCGTTGAACTCGGTACTAAGATACTCCCCGCCTCTATCGGATCTAAGTATCTTGATCTTTCTGCCCAATTGATTTTCGACTTCATGCTTAAACTCTTTGAACTTTTCAAAGGTTTCTGACTTATGTTTGATAAAGTAGATGTAACCATATCTGCTATAATCGTCAGTGAAAGTCACATAGAATCGATTAGCATCCTTTGTGGTTGATCTGAAGGGCCCACACACATCTGTGTGTATGAGATCCAACAGACCTTCACCTCTTTCACAAGACCCTGTGAATGGTGATTTTGTCATCTTTCCCAAAATACATGATTCACACATATCATCTGATTTTAGGTCAAATGATTCCAACACTCCATCCTTTTGGAGTTGGGCTATGCGTTTCTTGTTAATGTGTCCAAGACGACAATGCCACAAGCATGCCTTGTCTACACTATTATACAATTCAATATTAAGTACACTATTTCCTAAGCTATCAACACAAGTCACTGTTTCATACATACCATCACAAGGTAAAGCTTCAAACACAAAAACACCATTCTTATAAACAGAAATTGAACCATTCAAATCATTAAAAGAATATTTAAAACCTTGTTTGAACAATGCATGAAATGAAATAATGTTTCTCGTCATCTCAGACGAATAGCAACAATTTATTAAATCTAATCTAACATCATTACTGAGCAAAAGTTGATAAACTCCGATCTTGGTAACTGGTGAAGACTTTCTGTTCCCCATGATCAAGTTTATTCTCCCATGCTCTATCTCCTCACTTTCCCTTAGCCCCTACAAATCAGAACAGATATGAAATCCACATCCTGTATCAAGGACCCATGAACGAGAAGATAATGAGTTATTAGCAGAAATAGTGTAAATACCTGCCGAGGATGGCTTCACTTTGCCATCCTTGATATCTTGCAAATATTGTGGGCAAGATCTCTTCCAATGCCCCTTTTGATTGCAGTAAAAGCAAATGGCCTCTTTTGGATCAGAAACATGGGGAGTGGAAGCATTGGGCTTAGCCTTCGGGCCATTACTAGATGACACAGCTTGAGCCTTGCTCTTCCAGTTTTGCTTGGGAGGACCTTTCCTCTTCTTCCCCTTTCCATGTCCAATGGCCAAGACAGGGGCACTTGCAGGTGTGGAGGGTATACTTTTACCCTTCATCCCTGCCTTAGCTGTCTGCAACAAGTTGTGCAATTGGGCCAAAGTCTGCTCAGTGTTGTTCAAATGGTAAGTTAAGATAAACTGACCATAACAACCAGGTAACGAGTTCAAGACCATGTCAATGGCCAATTCCTCATCGAAGTGAATGTTGAGCTTGACCAAACGCTCTATGTAGCGTTGCATTCTTTGCACATGAGATACAACCGATTCCCCCTCTTTCATCTTGCAAGCCATGAGTGACTTGACTACCTCAAACTTTTATTGACGAGCTCGCTTATGGTACTTTTCCATAAGGTCCTTGTTCATCTCAAAAGGCCAGTAGTCCTCATAGTACCTCTGCAATTCTGGGGACATGGTTGCAACCATGATGCATGCCACTTTGGTAGCATCATCATAGTGTTTCTTGTAGGCAGCATACTCTTCGGGAGTGGCTTTTGACTCATCAAGTTCTTTGAGCTCCTTTTCAAGGACATACTCTTTGTCCTTGAATCTAAGCGCCATCTTGATGTTACGCATCCAATCGTTATAGTTGGAGCCATCTATAACGACTTTGGAGCAGATGTTTAGTAGAGAGAAGTTGTGGCTGGAGGATGATGAAGCAGAAGTGTTTCCAGGAGTAGACATCTGAAAAGAAAGATAGTTTTAGTTAGATTTCAAGACACCTCAATATAATAACCCAAAGATATCATATCAAGGTTAGGACCCAACTATGACGATTTACAACTTAGAAATGGGATGCCGAGATCCAAGTTCAAATCTCATAAAGGTAGGTGAATGACGATTCACCAATTCCACCATTAGACAAAATAAACGAAGTGAAATTACTAATTCTTTTTGAGATACATTAAAACTATTTAATGGCATGTTTTAATCTCGGATTATGCTCTACTATTTGTGACTGGGATACCGAGGATCACAAACTAGATGTGAATAACCATGCAAATGTGCTTGGTAACCTTATTGTCTTTATCATTACCTATTGATGTGCCGGTAAACCACACAGGCTCCATCAAAATGATAATTATAAGATACCCATTACTACTCTTTATTAGTGCCTTTTAGTGTGCCGGTTAACCACACACGCTCCACTAACGACCAATAAAGCATAATGTGCAATTTCATGGATTAGCATACTTTTCACATTTTTCCTAAAGTAACTAGAGTTGGGATTTTGAAAAATAGTGTTCTAGTAATTTCTTTAATAGCATTATACTTTTAATGGGAAGTAGTTGTCCTATCAAATCCGTTCTGCTAACGACCCTCCACTAATCAAGAAAGCGGTGGGTGAGAGTGGACACCCATTCAACTACCATTTTATAGGCAGTTTCCTTATACCCCCCTTATAGACTAGCTTCGTGAATGAGGCATACTAGCGATTTGACTGACCATATTCTTATACATATATGATATTTAACTTGTAATTATAATATATATATATAAGGTGTGTTTTAATAACATTTTAAAACTTCAAGGGTTTATATAATTTTTTTTCGAAATTTAAACTATTAAATTTTAAATTTAAATAAACCAATTAATTAGATTTAATATTTATCTATTAATTAACTTTTAATTAATTTATTAAATCTTGTAAGGATTATCTAATTAAATTAAACAATTAATTTAATCCTAATCCATATCCCTTCTAGATTTCGAAAATATGGGGATAGGATAATTTCCTTATTTTTTTCAATTATCCAATAAGGCAACTATTATCCAAAACAAAGAAACCCTAATCTTTATAGCATATTTCGAAATTTTCAAGGGAGGAGGCTAGGGTTTTCAAAACCCTAACCCTAATTTCGATTAGGGTTCTTTGGAGGCTAGGGTTTTCAAAAACCCTTTGATCCACAACCCTAAAAATCGAAAAAAATGGCCTTTAGGGTTTAATAGCTATAAACCCTAATTTGCAATTCAACAATTATAACAATTCAATTTTAAACAAACAATGGCTCTGATACCACTGATGGGTTTTAGGTAAAACAAATAAACTAGAAAACAATTCCTAAGTTCACATGCAACCTACTTTGGATCTATGTTTTATCTATTGAACATACAAATTTGAATTGCAAAACAAGAACCCTAGAGGAGAGAGGCTAATTTCGAAATTAACAAGCTAGGGTTTATTAATTACATACCTTTCAATTGTTATAGTAAACAATTGATAATTCCCTTGATCTTGATCTTGATCTTGATCTTCTTGGAAGCTTAGCACCACAAGTGTAATGCCTCTAATGGAATCACACCCAAACTAGCAAGAAGGAAAGTACAGGAGAGAGGGGAGAGGGAGTATGCAAAATTTCGGCCCTTAGGGTTTCTTCAAAAGAAAAGAGTGACCAAAACATGAACCAGGAGGCTCCTTATATACCTGAGGGATTTAGGGTTTAGGGGAAACCCTAGTTATCCTTTGCTTAGGGCCTAAGCAAACCCAAGGGCCTTATCCAAGCCCCTATGGACGAAATTATTAGGGTTTCCCCTAAAGATTTCGTCCACCCTTATCCAAGGGGGTTCTAGAGCCTTCCACTCAACTATTAGATAATTGCAAACTAGTCCCTGCACTCTATAATTAATTCTTTTAACCCCAAAATTAATTCTAATTAATTTATGGCTAACAATTAATTAAACAAAATGATTTCTTATTAATATATTAATTTTTTAACATATTAATAAATTCATTTAAATTAATTTATTAATCTATTAATAAATTAATATCTCTCATTTCATAATTTCCTTGTCTGGTTGCTAGGTTTGAGGGCAACCCAAAAGGATTGTGCTGCTATCAATTCAAGTACATACCAATTATAGTTATGGACTTAGACACCTAATCCAACAATACTGACCAGGATGGTCGCGAATGTTCTTCGGAGTATGTTGGGCGTACCAGAATTACGCTGACGTACGCCAGTCAGATCATAACCTTATTTTAGGATCTTGGACCCTATTTAAGCTCCTTATGTCATAACCTAACCCTAATATCTTCAACATCCACCCTTTAAAACCCTATAAATTGTCTTTAACCATTCATGGTGGCATTATGAGCTTATGGAGTCCATTTTTGGAGTGTTTGGCCCATTTTCAATAAGATAGTGCTTGATGAAAATATGGGAATCAAGGAGGAGTTTATGGATCTGGCTTTTGGGACTCATTCTCAACTTGATGAAGGTATAAAGCTTTGAACTTGATCATTCATCTCTTAGATCTACCATTTGTGAGTTTTTGTTCATTTTGGTCCCAAGTATGAGATCTAGTAGTCTTGATTTCATTTCAGGAGCTTTGAGTTGCCCCTCTTAATGTTTATGAGGTTCAAGGTCCATAAAGTTGGCACCTTTAAAGTTTAAGACCGTCTATGTTGGAGTTTGAGCCATTTCCATGAAAGTATAATGTTATTGGTCTTATTGGGGGCATGCAAAGTCACCAAGTCGGTGACTTTATGGGTTTAGACATTATGTGGTACTCATATTTGTGGTTTGGACTTATGACTTAAAGCATTAAGTGCTTAATGGCAGAAGTGAGACTAGAGGGTAGTACGTTGGGCGTACAAGCCAGTACGCACAACATACAAGCCATTAAGCGAGTACGCCTTGCGTACTCAGCCTGGTTGGGTTTCGGACTTTGGGCTTTGGGTTTGGGCCATCTGTTTGGGGCCTAGATTCTTGGGCCTTAATGGACCATTAGAATGGTTGTGTTTTGGACTAATTGAAGGATTGGATCTTAGGTTAAGGCCCAACAAGGAGCGTGGGCCCAAATTGGAAACTTGGGCCATTCATGGGCCTTTATGGATTTTATGGTTTTGGGCCTTGTTGGGCCATCAGGTTTTGGGGTTGATATTTATTTGTGGAGGCCCATTATGGTTTTGAGGCCAAATTGGAAAATTGGGCCGTGGATTGGGTCTTAGAGAATTTTTAGTAATTAGGCCTCGTGGACTATTAGGTTTGGGCTGAATTTGGAAATTGGGTCGGTAAAGGACTTATGGACATTATAGTGCCGGGATTTTGTTTTGGGATTGGACCTTAGTTTTGGATTATACTGGGCCAGGGGTAGAATGGTTATTTTACCCCATGCATGGATTAAGGATTATGGATGGGACCCAATTGTTAATTGGGTATATTGTTTGGTAGTGACAACTCGGGAAGCTGGCAGGGCAGCAACTAAGGAATTCATGCGGGAAGCTTCTGCAGTGTGAGGTGAGTCTTCTCACCATACCAATGGGTTCAATGCACTAAGATCGGCTCATTTTATGTTATGTGGTACACTAGCTTTAGTAAAGATGTGTGGTATGATTGTTAGCTTTATGCTAAGTGGTATGCTAGTGATTATATGATATTTGCATGGAAGACCTCGGGGGAAGCCTGTGACAGTTAGATATAAGACCATGTGGGGGAGCTCATGGCATTCTAGGTAAAGACCATGTGGGGGAGCCCATGACATGATTATATAAGACCATGGGGGAGCCTACGACATACTTATATGTTTATGTATGTGTTATGTAGTATGATAGATACTTCTGTAGTTCTGTGATATATGATATGCTAGTTTATTATGTGGTTATTGCATGGAAGACCCCGGGGGGAGCCCGTGGCAGTTGGATATAAGACCATGTGGGGGAGCCCATGGCATTCCTAGGTAAAGACCATGGGGGGAGCTCATGACATGAAGGTATAAGACCATGGGGGAGCCCACAACATCTTTATATGTTAGTATGCATGACTTATGTGATATATGTAGCTTTTGTAGCTAATATGGTATGTGATATGTGGATTGTGCGTGGGGTATGCTATGGGGGGCTCACTAAGCTTTGTGCTTACAATTTACAATTTTGGTTTCTGATATAATCGATTTGGAAATGAAGGGCTCAGATTGATCGTAGTGCACACACCTATGATTTCCACAATTAATGATTTTGGGATGAACTCTGATAAATGTTTTACTTAATATTGATTTGAAATGTTTGAAATAAATGGTATCGATGTTTTAGCTATATTAAAAATGAAATTTTTACCCTTGATTTCTGGGTCATTACAATTAATGACAAATAATACTCACAGAATAAGGACAAATGACATGGTCTCACAAAATTAACATGGTGTTAAATGAACTTATATATATATATATATATATATATATATATATATATATATATATATTATATAAGTTAATTTGTTAAAATATGATGTATTCTAAACAGTAACACAAACTACAATGGAAATTTATATAAAACACGAGAAAGATAAGAATAGATTTATTTAAGTTAACAAAAAGTTTTCCGATAGCGGATTCAATTTATATTTTCTACGCTTAAAATAAGCCATCAAAATAAGCATAGATTCAAACTCTGATTGAGGAATGTGTTTTTTCTTATTAGATTTGAGCAAACTGGTTTTGGGTTTTAGATTTAACCAAACTAATTTTGCCTTAATTCTTAGTAGATTTGGGTTTATGGTTTTTCCAGGATTGTTTGAAGTGGGGATAGGGTGAGGCAGCGACGGACACAGAGTGTTTATAAAGGTATTTAATTAATGATTTTAAGTTATGTATTGCTGGATGAAATACACGCCTTATATAGGCTGATTACACTATTGTGGTCATCCACATTTACAGGATAAGTCATAGGAACTATTGACTATACAATTTGACTATGTATTAAACATTTACAATATGATTAAATCTATCTAGATGGGCTTAATGGATCGGATGATCCATTCATAGTAATACGCCCCCGCAAGATGGAGGCTCCATCAGAGACACCAATCTTGGACCTGTTTCGAAGAAAAGGAGCTCGAGAAAGAGGCTTGGTAAGCATGTCGGCTAGCTGATCTTGAGAGTGGACATGAAGGACTCGAAGATGACCAGCAGTTACTTGTTCACGTACAAAATGGTAGTCCAAAGCCACATGCTTCATGCGTGAGTGATAAACCGGGTTTGCACACACATATGTAGCACCTGTGTTGTCACAAAATAAAGTAGGTGTAGTGTTAATGATAATACCCAGTTCCTGCAGCAGATTTTTTAACCATGTTAGTTCAGCAGCAGCATTAGCAAGAGCCTTGTATTCTGCCTCAGTTGATGATATGGACACAGATTTTTGTCTAGTAGAGCGCCAGGAGACAATATTAGATCCAAGATAAAGAATATAGGCAGTATTAGAGCGACCTGCATCGTGCACTCCACCCCAATCGGAATCCAAAAAGGTTGTGAGAGTGATAGGAGAGTTACGGTTTAGGAAAAGACCATAGTGGATGGTACCTTTGAGGTAACGAAGTAGACGTTTAAGAGCTTTCCAATGAGATTGACGCGGAGCATGCATGAATTGGGAGAGTTTGTTGATAGCAAATGAGATGTCTGGACGGGTGAAAGCTAGGTATTGAAGAGATCCAACGAGTTTTCGATAAGGAGTAGCATCAACCGTTGGTGTTGAATCAAGAAGGGTTAAGGGATCTGAAGTGCTTAGAGGGGTTGTGACATCTTTAGCACCTTCCATGTGAAATGAGGTGAGAACATATTGGATATAACGATGTTGGGAGAGGAACAAACCGGATTTGGTGGGAATAACTTCAACACCAAGAAAATGATGAAGCATGCCTAGATCCTTGAGAGATAACTTATTGCTAAGAGTTGTGATAAAGGAGGATAAAAAGGCTGAATTATTGCAAGTAAGGACAATGTCATCAACGTAAACTAGGAAGTAGCAAATGATATTGTTGGAGTGATAGATAAAAAGTGAGGCATCGGCAGATGATTTTTTGAAACCGTAGGTGAGCAGAAAAGATGTAAGCTCATTGTACCAGGCTCTAGGTGCTTGTTTAAGGCCATAGATGGATTTCTTGAGTTTGCATAGGTGTTTTGGAAATTATGGATCAATATAGCCAGGTGGTTGGGTCATATAGACTTCCTCATGGAGAGTGCCTTGAAGAAAGGCATTATTGACATCAAGTTGTCGTAGTGGCCAGTTGTTGGATAAGGGAATGGATAGTATAGTACGAATGGTGACAGGTTTAGTGTGACATCCCCAAAATCACGGCCAGAAAAGACCGGTTTGTTTATGCTTTGTTTAAAAATTAGAGTTACATTTTAAATGAAAGTGTTGCGGAATTTGTCCCAAAACAAAAATAAGATAAAGATTTATCAAAAGCATTTCCATAGAAATGTATTTCATTAAAAGACTCGGGATGTCATGTTCGTACAGATCAAAAGCATAAACAGTACAATATAAGCCTTACTACATTATTTCATATCTACAGGCCTATATCCGTAATCCCTCGTCCAAAACATCACACCTATGCTCATGCGTCACTACCTATAATACATAAAACTGAGTGGGTCAGGCTTGGGAGCCTGGTGAGCACATAGGGTTTTTAATCCACAATAAATAAGTTTATTAATTTCATCGATCAACAATAACCCGATTACCCGTTCCCGTTATCCTCACTTTATGTCCCTAAACACCTATCATAAGGGACCTAGCCTAAGGATCATCATCGGGACGGACACTACTGCTAAGGGGATTCCTCAGCAATAAATGTCCTAAAGGCAACCATGTGGGGGATGGAGTACACCGGTGAACATATCGTTCACAAACACCTACAGGTTGCGAGCCTGCTAGTGTTCCACTGGACTGTCTAGAAGAGTCCGTGGTCGTCATCCATACTCCGTTAGATGACAGAATCAACAACATCAACATCGAGGCCTCTCATCATTTTATCACACATCACTTATTGCATCTACCCATGTTTTACCCCAACATTTTCGTAGATATAAAATACATATACAGTTTAAATCATTGAAAACATGTATAACAACGTTCATCTAGCATAGATAGCAAGTATTCAGATAATATGCACACATAGCACGTAATTTATATAAAATACTTCATATCTATGTGTAAGTTGAAAGTAACTATGCACTCACTTGTTAAGGTGATAATTCCAAAATCGGGCAGCGCTTGCTTCTAACGATTCTATTTTCCTTCGACGAAACCTAGCATTATTATCGCTAAATTTTAGTCTAATATTTACCGTGACCAACTATTAGTCTTATTATTATTATTATTATATAAGCGTTAAACAATATTTTCCAACCACTATGTACAGACAGGGGCCAGACATAAAACACCGGAGGGCAGGACCATTTTGGCATATAGCACTTCTGAAATCCAACAACCCTATGCGGCCCTTTAAACCAGATTCCCCGTACCGCGAGTAGTTAAAAAAAATATTATAACGACACTTATATAAGTTATAATAATAGCTCAAATATTTATTATAAGTTCATAATAACAATACTAATTTTAAATATAAGTTATGTTAAAATAAGGTAAGCATAACTTACTTACAAGGGGGTTTTAGCTAGGAGTCGGGATCTGCAGGGGCAGAACTTCGTCGCTGAATCTTTCTAAGAAAGATTCGTGCAGCGCTTCAGCGCTCACCTTACTATACTAAGCTACAGAAAGAGAAGTCGAATCACGAGGGACCGAAATGCTCGGGGGATAAGGAGAGAAAGACTCTTAAATCAAGAGAATGGTGCAAGAAATATGAGAGCCCAAGGCTCTTATTTATACTAATTGAATTTTCAAAAACTACCCTCCATAATTACTTAATGACCTTTTAGTTATATAAACAACTAAACACCCCTCTATAATACTATTATAAATGGATTTAATGATATTTGTACTAAACTAATGTCGAAAGAACTCAGCATTAGTCTTATAATGACCGCGTCGTCGATACCTTTCTAATGATATATACATATGTATATATATGTGTACGTATACATGATTTATACTTTATTTTAATACGTAAATATGCTATTATAATTTGTAACTCGTTCATACGAACTCCGTTTTTGACATTCTTTATATCCACGCGTAGGTGAAGACGTACTCTACAACTTTCGTTTAGACTCCGTCGGCTAATTTTGACTTTATTTTTAAAGTTATATTTTTAACAAGCCGGGACATGATTGGTCTGTTTAAAATCTCATAACTTCTTCATACGAAGTCAGATTTGGGCGTTCTTTTTATCGATGTTCTTAGTTTAACATATTCTACGACTTTCGTTTAGATCACTAAGGCTAAATCTCGCTCTATCGTAAATTCACTATTCACGCTTCCCGGTATCGTGCCGGTTCTGTCGTGAAACTTCGACGGGTCATAACTTCTTCGTTATAACTCGGATTTCGGCGTTCCTTATATGCACGGAAACCTTGAGACATATTCTACAACTTTATGTAGAGATATCGGGATTATCTCACACTTTAATTTTGACGCTCATTTTTATTCTTTATTAATTTTACATTTATAATTAAATAATAAACACATATAATTCACATAATACTCAAATATTTCATCTTTATTACTTCAAAAAGAGTTACAAGAGTTGACCTAGACTATTACATTGACAAAAATGCTTAGCCCTGAAACCCGGGCGTTACAGTATTATCTGTGAGGAAGTCATCAGCATTAGGTAACAGGGAGGGTGAGGTGGAGTGATACAGAAAGATTGATTCAATAAATTCTACGTGTCTGGAATGGTAAAGCTTGTGGATTGATGGGTCATAACACTTGAAGGCAAATTTGGATGGAGAGTATCCTAAGAATATACACTTGGCTGATCGGGGATGGAGTTTAGTGGAAGCATAGGGTCTTAACCATGGATAACACTGTTGGGTTTTGAGCATTCTAACACTCCTAAGTGTACATGCAACCCTAAATACCTTGGATCTATGTTTTCTCTATTATACATGCAAATAAGAACTTCCAAGGTATTATCCTAATCTAGCATACAAAACAATGACTATAGCAAGATAGAATACATACCTCTTGATGTAGAAAGTCTTCATGAAGCTTGAGTGCTTAGTGCCCCAAGTGTGACACCTCAAATGGAATCACAATCATCAAAACACTTGGAATGACTTGAGAGAATTCTACACTCATCAAAATCGGCTAGCCCTCTCTAGAATCATACTAGTGCCGATTTTGCCAAGAATAATATCTTTATATAGTGTTACAATTAGGGCAAACCCTAATTGTCATGGCTTTCCATTTCCTTGGATCCATGGGTACAAATACACCATGGAGCATCCATGGACCATCCTATGGGTTTTAGCCCAACTTGATTATCCATGGAGCATTAGCCCACTATACAAGTATGGATGATTTACACAATCAACCCATATATTTAATTAGTCTTCTTTTGATCACTTAATTAATCCTAGACTAATTCTTGATCAATACTAATTAAATAATCTTATTATTCTTATTATTAATATACTAGAACTTATAATATATTAATAACCATAAGTGTCTTATTTCTCTCATTCAAGTGCATGATGGTATGCAACCCAAATGGACCATGCCGGGTCGGGTCAAGTCTTACCAATTATAGTTATGGACTTAGACATTAATCCAACAGTCTCCCACTTGGATAAGTCTAAAACTATTATTGCGTATGACTTCAGGAACCAACTGGCAATCGTAGCTCTCAAAGCTTCTGTCAAACTCTGACCTTGTAGATGAACTCTGACCTTTGTCAGTGACTTGTCCATTAGATAAGGGATCATATATTCCTCCATTCTAGATATCATATGGACTGAGACATGGATTATAATCATTCTCTCTGTCCATCTGTTGTTTCCCGATTTCCGATTTATGACGACTGACTAATTGAACAAATCAAATCAGTCCTGGCCCGGCCGAGCACTTCCATTTGTCATCATCAAATCATCGAGGGGCCCACAGATATCGCTTTTATCCCGAAGGTAAAAGGAATGGATAAACTTCGACTCATATGGCTTGTTCTACTACTTGTTGAATCATACACAAAAGCACGTTTTATAGCACCGAGTTACCAAATGCATTTTTCATGCAATCAATGTACTATCAACTCATAGTAACAACTCATATCTCTAGGTTTGAAGAATATAAGATATTATCGTCTCATGATCACTCGTGATAAAATCCATGAAGTGATTCCAATGAGCGCGGGTTGAATCCAATACTCAGAACTTATGAGCACTCATGATTGTTGTAGCCTTGTCCAACACCTTAGACCTCTACAACCCATCATGACAGTCTTAATTCATATCTACTTCCAACATATGACCGAATGTGGATGGTTTGAATAACTTAGTCATTCCGGAAGAATAACCTAGTTTATTCGGGAAGTCAAAACATGCAAAGTGAAACACAATAATAATTGAATCTAATATGGTATCAACCCTTTGAACATAAATAAAACACCTTTTATTTATCACCATATGATTACACATTATTCATTGTATACTGTTTCAGCTATCAACTTTATTCTTGAATTTAAAACAACAGTTGTCCCATGCTCCAAGCATGTACACTATGTTTTCTTAAACACTAGTCATGCCACACACCAAGTATGCATACTATGTTTGTCTATGATCCTTACTTTGTGAACTAGATCAATTGAACATAACTTCAATGATTCTCTTTTCACACCCCCAAATCCTTACTGCAAATGCAAGAATTCCAAATTCATGCCATTTACTGAACTCTGTTAGATTCTAAACTTATATGCATTGATCCTCTTGTAATGATTATGCACAAAGTCAGAAAGACTTGACAACAATCATTACAGAGTATTCCAAAGGAGATCAGCTCCTTGGAAACATCCTTCTTGCATTAAGTTTCCTAATCTTAAACAGATTGAAAATTCTAACTTTGAAACATTTCCAGATTCCATTTTGACTATCACTTCTGAACAAGAGTTGCCTCCTTACAGACTATGTCAATATGGTCCTTCCAGAATTATCACTATACTTCCAATTGTCCTTGAGCAACCAATCTTTGGTAAACCTTAGATTGTCCTCGACAATTGTTTAATCCTTTTAGTCATATCCAGTTCTAAACCCTTTCCCTTCTTAATGCCCCAGGCATTTGGAAAATTTTAGAACGGATGAATATAGCACATGTAATCGATCCTATATCCGAAGCATATGGGACACGATTCATGATGTCTTACATAAAGACTAAACCAGTCTTTTGCTATAATATTTCCATTTCAATTTGCCAAGTTCTCATAATTCAGATTATGAAAAGGGATGCCGTAATCATAATCGAATTTTAGAACGCAAATAATGGACCCATATACAAAATTTCCTTATGTTGAGCCATTCCAACATGAAATTCATATATATCCTTGACTAAATGATTAAAACCTCACGATCTAAGCTTATAGATTTGAGATGAAGCATAATTTCCTCTCCCTTAATTATAGCAAAACAACTTTTTCCTAATTGAAACTTTTGTTTTCTATAATTAACATTGCTAGCTTGCAATACTTAACATAATTATCATGCTCCCACTATCATGATGATTATTAGCATAACACTTATGCTCCCACTAGCTTTGACATGTACTCAGAAATCAGCTGACTTTCTTACCAAAGTTCAGATTTCTGATACTAGATTGTTTTGATAAGACTTTATCAAAATCATACACCTTCCCTTAGATAGCACACTTGTGAGTCTAAACAATTATGAAGAGGTATGCCGTAATCATAATGGTTAGACCTTTTTGCCACTTCTCACAAGTCCATATTAGTGTGCCGGTTAACCACACGCGCTCCACTAACGACTTTGAGAATGCAAATATCACAATTGCTATCTAGATAAAATCTACTTAGTGAAAGTGTTTCCTCACCATCATTTTCATGAATCGGAGAGAAACCTTATGACACTTAGATTTACTGGTGTATGTGTTCTTATCCATGTGAATTGTCAAAATCATAGTCACAAGACAAGGATAATGACAAATCCAAACTCATATGGATTGAACTCAATCTTAACTTCTTGCCACCTGGCAGCTCAAGGGCCTGCCATTGCTTCCAAGTTGTTGTGCAACAAATTGAGAACTCTAAGAACTCATATGCAAAGCCAACTTTAACTGGAATGGGCACAGATATGTCAACACGATAGGTTATAAACCTCAAGTCGTGTGTTAGCGAAGAACTTCAGGTTTTATTCTTGATTATTTCTTGAGACTTTCAAGACCTTTAAGACTCCCACTGTCCTCTTGACCTATAAGACTCCCTTGTCAAACATCCAAGAGATAGTGCGGATTCTAATCAAGAAAAACACTTCACACAATTGGCCTAAGTTGGTCTTAGTTTTATCCAAACATCACAACTTACCAATTTCAAATGTACAAGAGTAGAAAACTTTTACTCTTACATTTGACAAGTGTTTTAAACCTTCTTTAAGACATGTCACTCAAATTACAATCTTGGAGTATGACTCTAAGACTTGTATTGGAACGAGGTATGACTCATCTTCTTGATTTAACCATTTCAACAATTCAAGATCCCTCTTCTTAGTCATAAGAATGCACTAAGATTTCCTTAGAGAACTAATTGTGATATGGTTTCTTAATCATTAAGATGATCACAAAAGCTGATACTAAAGTACTCTCCCATCTTTTCAGATTTGAGAAACTTTTATCCTTCTGCCTAAATTGATTCTTCTTATTCGCTCTGTCATACATTGAAACCATTTTCCAATGTATCAGAGTTACACTTAAGCTTGTAAGTATAATCATATTTACTGAACTTAAGTAAATCATGACGAATAGTCTTATCAAACTTTTGTGGTGGACTAAATCAGGGCACAAGACTATGTACTCGATCCCTTAGTCCATTGCTTGACTCACACATCCATGTGAACAAGTAATTAGTCTTAATTTTCCAAAACTTGAAAGTTCTCATTCATCATGCTATACAACTTGCATGATTCCAAGTTCCGGTCCAATTGAAACTTGGGTGATGAGAATCTTTCCTTATTTGGTAAATTTAGACATTACCACAAATGAAAGAATCAATTTCATATTTCTACTCTTGCTCTTAATGGAATCATATAAGCAACAATTTTTCCTCAAATGCCATTGTAAGGATATTTTTAAAATAAATAAAATCAAAAATTTTTCTTTTATTTTAAAACTTTGCGGAAAAAACTTATCCTTACAATCCATAAGCACATGAAAACTTGTTGTTATCTATTCCTAAGCAATATATCATAACTCCTAAGAAGTAGCTCAAGAATCCGATTTTTCCAAACTATGCGATAGAAATCCATCTATGCGATCAGATTCAACATATTCTTTCTTTAAGTTTCTTCACTTTTCTTTCATTCTTAACACATCACCATGTGACCCAGTCACATCATGTATCAAGAATCTCAGAATAGAAACTTAACAGAGTTAGATAGTGGAATTTACCTGAAGTAGAGTCAAACTAATTGACTTTAACATCCTTAGGTAAATTTGGCAGCTTCGCAACCAATGCCCCTTTCTTTGGCAATACAAACATATGGACCCTTTGATAATGGTACATAGGACTATCACAGACTTAGTTTTTCTCTTTACCATTTGGTCAACCGAGTTGACTATGGCCGATCCCTTTCCATCGGGAAGAGAATGCTTTACTAGATGTCCAATGTCATCATTGTTAATGTCCATAAAGTTTTAGGAAGTTGATCTTAGCAAATAGATAAGATCATTAAGGGTCTTGTCATAGTCGGTTTCATAGGTGTTCCAAAAGAACTCACTATGTGACTTAGAAAGTGATTGAACCACCAACTTTCTCAAGACTTTGACACCCAACTCTCCCGGCTTGTCAATATGTGACTACATCTCCAAGATGTGACCACACCTAGACCTTGCCTTGCCTAATAGGGCCTGAGTAACCTTAAACTTTTCAAGAACTTGTGGGTTAGGGAGAATAATTTGAAGAGGTGAAGAAGTATGATATCCATGGGACATCATCTTCATTAGGAAACCTTGTTTCAAGAGATTTGGGAAGATCATAAGTGTCTAAACCAGACATCTTTTGGGAGATATTCAAGATAGTTGATCTTAAGTCCTTAATATGACACCCAATATGAAATATTAAGGCTAGGACCCAACAAACTATTTTATAACTTAGAAGAGGTATGCCGTAATCCAAGCTATAAAATATTTGAAGGTAGGTGAATGACGATTCACCAATTTCCACCAAGATAAACGAAATGTATTATTAGGTTTTAATTGGTTTTGAAACTCCTAGATCTTTGAGATTCATTGAACTTTTCAAAGGCATGTTTCAATCTCGAGTGTGCCCTCCAAGTTTTGTGACTGGGATGCTGAGGATCACAAAACGAGGTGTGAAGTAACCATGCAAATCACTTGGTACCCTTAATAAATTACCCCTCAATCGATGTGCCGGTTAACCACACACGCTCCATCGATACTATGATAAATATTAAGTCACCCTTTACCTACCTTGTTAAGTCCAAGTTAGTGTGCCGGTTAACCACACACGCTCCACTAACGACTTAAACAAAGTGCAAAGTGTAATTTCATGGATTAGCACCTTATTCACATTTTTCCTAAGTAACTAAGATTGGGTATTATTAAGAGTTTAGTTACTTAGTATTATCATTAATACTTTTAATGAAGGGAGAATTCTAGTCCTGTCAAACCCGTTCGGCTAACGACCCTCCACCAGTCAAGCAAGCGGTGGGTGAGAGTGGACACCCATTAAGTTGCCATTTTATAGGCAACAACCTTATACCCACCTTATAGACCGGCTTCGTGAATGAGGCGTACTAGCGGTAAGACTGACTTTACTCTTATACATATATATATATTATTAACTTATAATATTATAAAGTATAAGGGTTGAATTTTAACTTTTAAAATTCTAAGGGCTAACTTGGAATTAAAGTATTCATACTTGAAAACTTTTCAAATTCCAAAACTTGAGGGCAAGTTTTGAAACTATTCAAAACTTTTCATTTCTTGTAACTTATGAGTTTAATAGAGTAATAAAATGAGAACTTTTCATTTTTCTAACTCTTGTGTTCTTTTAATGGTTTTTTTTTAATCCAAGAGACTTTTGGTTTTTCCATAACTTGAGGACAAGTTATGGACTCCATTAAAACACATTATGATCAAGAATTAAACTACCATATAGGTTACAAATAATTCCTATGATCATCTAAACTTCATATGAACAAGAACATGAATATGAACACTTTCAAGAATCAAAATCACATTAAACTTTGTAATTTTGATAACTAGTTGTTGTAAATGAATTAGCAAAAACATTACACCAGCTAAAACAAGTTTTCAAGTACCAAAACAGTTTAGGGTAACGTTTCCAATCCATTTCCAGCAACTAAAGTCGAAAATCTGCACTCTGTCGACCCTACTCGCCGAGTTGCATGAACCTACTCGCCGAGTAGGTTGAAGATACTCATGAACTCGCCGAGTCCCCCCCATGGACTCGCCGAGTCCATTCGTCAGACAACAAGTTTTCGACTTTTTTCAACTTTTAATTACATGTATAAGAGAAAGCAAGCCTAGGCTCTGATACCACTGTTGGGTTTTGAGCATTCTAACACTCCTAAGTGTACATGCAACCCTAAATACCTTGGATCTATGTTTTCTCTATTATACATGCAAATAAGAACTTCCAAGGTATTATCCTAATCTAGCATACAAAACAATGACTATAGCAAGATAGAATACATACCTCTTGATGTAGAAAGTCTTCATGAAGCTTGAGTGCTTAGTGCCCCAAGTGTGACACCTCAAATGGAATCACAATCATCAAAACACTTGGAATGACTTGAGAGAATTCTACACTCATCAAAATCGGCTAGCCCTCTCTAGAATCATACTAGTGCCGATTTTGCCAAGAATAATATCTTTATATAGTGTTACAATTAGGGCAAACCCTAATTGTCATGGCTTTCCATTTCCTTGGATCCATGGGTACAAATACACCATGGAGCATCCATGGACCATCCTATGGGTTTTAGCCCAACTTGATTATCCATGGAGCATTAGCCCACTATACAAGTATGGATGATTTACACAATCAACCCATATATTTAATTAGTCTTCTTTTGATCACTTAATTAATCCTAGACTAATTCTTGATCAATACTAATTAAATAATCTTATTATTCTTATTATTAATATACTAGAACTTATAATATATTAATAACCATAAGTGTCTTATTTCTCTCATTCAAGTGCATGATGGTATGCAACCCAAATGGACCATGCCGGGTCGGGTCAAGTCTTACCAATTATAGTTATGGACTTAGACATTAATCCAACAAACACAAGCAGCCAAAAGGTTTTAGTTTAGTGTAGGTGGGTGAGTTATTGTAGAGTTTTTCATAGGGAGATATGTGGTGAAGGATTGAAGTAGGTAAGCGATTTATTAGATAAACTGTTGTTTGGAAAGCATGAGACCAAAAGGTGAGGGGAAGTTGAGCATGGTGAAGAAGAGAAAGGCCAGTCTCGACAATATGACGGTGGCGTCTTTCTGCCACCCCATTTTGTTCCGGGGTGTGGGGAGGAGTAGTAAAGTGAGAAATGCCTTGATCTTGGAGATATTTTGTGAGAGCAATATATTCTCCCCCATTATCAGTAAATAGAGAGATGAGTGGTGTATTATGATATTTTTCAACAAGAGTCTTGAATTGAGGGAATAGAGTGGAAACATCTGATTTCTTTTTCATTGGGTAGAGCCATGTGTATTTAGAGTAAAAATCAACAAAAATAACATAATAGACATAACCATCATTTGATTTTTGAACAGGACCCCAAACATCATAATAGACAAGTTCTAATGGTTTCGAGACAGTGAAAGAATTGCTACCAAATGGTTGCTTATGACTTTTATTAACTGAACATGCATCACAATGAAAAGAACTATTGGATATTTTTGGAGACTCTAACTTCAAGCTTTTGAGAAGTAGCTGGAGGACTTTGATGGAGGGATGGCCAAGCTTGTGATGCCAAGAAAGAAGCGATCTAGATGAAGCTGAAACCGAGTTTATTTGAGGAAAACTTTGAAGAGATCGAATAGCTGCATAATAGACATCATTGACGTTCACCCCCCGCATGAGGCACGCCCCCGTGCGTAGATCCTTAACAACAAAGTGATTGGGAAAAAATTCAACAGAAACATGGTTAGTTTTACAGAGTTTAGCAATGGACACAAGATTACTACATAATTTAGGAACAAATAGGACATTTTGTAAGTTTAAAGGACGTGATTGGGTGGGAAGGAAGGATTGACCAGTGTGAGAGATAGAGAGACTTGTACCATTTCCTAACACTATCTCATCAGGTCCGCCGTATTCCGATAAGGTGTGGAACGATGCAGGGTTGGATGCCACATGGTGGGAGGCCCCTGAATCAAACATCCAAGGTGGCGTTGGGGCTGTAGTGCCAGCAGTAGTCATGTTGACTGTTGGAGAAGATGCATTCAGAGAAATAGTGATGTTGTTCTCTTTTAGGAACCTTGCTAACTTTCTGCACTCCTTTGTTTCATGACCTGAAATATTGCAATATTGGCAATAGGTAGAGTTCCTGTTGCCTCGAGGAGAAAAATTGTTACCATTGGGAGAACCTTGATAGCGATTGAACCTGTTACCAGAGGCATTGTTTGACCTGTTAAAGGAGCGATTATTATTGTTCTGTCTAGGAGTGAATCGAGATTGTTGTGTCTGGGTATTGTTGATTGTGGTGATGACCGATGGTTGTTGAGTATCTTTGAGGGTTCTTTCATGGTCCACAAGTTTGTCGAATAAACCAGGGAATGTAATGGATGTATCTCTGATTTTTAGGGCCGCGACAATGTGGGCATAATCTTCTCCGAGTTGGCCCAATATATGAACAATTAAGTCTTCTTCTTCTATTGGGCTTTGAGCTAGGGCCAGCTCATCAGAAATAGTCTTCATCTCGTTGAGGAATTCAGCAACTAGTCGAGAGCCTCATGGGTTATTGGAAAGGCGTGATTTGAGAGATATAATACGGGATCGAGAAACACTTGCGTAGCTGTCATTGAGTCTTTTGAATGCTTGACGAGGTGTTTCTGCGGAGGAAACAATAGGTTGAATCGTGTCAGTACAGCTTCCAAGAAGAGCACCAAGAAGAATCTGATCTTGGCGGTACCAAGGGTTGTAATCGGGATTGGTTTTTGTGACATCACCAGCGAGTGTTTTGGCTGGTGCTTCTTCTGAACCGTCGACATGTTTGTCGAGACCTAGGCCGATTAGAGTGGCCATAACCTGCTTTCTCCATACTGGGAAGTTTGTGGCATTGAGCTTAATTGGGAAGTGTGTTTGTGCTGTGACTTCGATGATAGGCATTGTGGATTATCGGAGCGGAAGGGGTTTGGATCAATTAGGGCTCAGAGGAGCTATTGGAGCTCTGATACCATATAAAGGTATTTAATTAATGATTTTAAGTTATGTATTGCTGGATGAAATACACGCCTTATATAGGCTGATTACACTGTTGTGGTCATCCACATTTATAGGAGAAGTCATAGGAACTATTGACTATACAATTTGACTATGTATTAAACATTTACAATATGATTAAATCTATCTAGATGGGCTTAATGGATCGGATGATCCATTCACAGTAATAGTGTTTTAGTAGAGATGTCCCTTGTACTTCAAGTCGGTGCACCTAATAGAAAAAAAAATTACACTACATTCCAGAAATTGAAAAGTAGCCCGAGACCCCAATGCTCCACTAAGGTCCACCATTGGGGTGAAGTGAGGGTAGATTTCCCTATACGTGAGTTTTCAGTGGAGGTCATTTTAGTAAATGATTGGATTTGATCGTGAGTTTTCAGTGGAGGTCATTTTAGTAAATGATTGGATTTGATCCATAGACTGTATATTTTTGCACGATGTGTGTATTTTTGTGTTTCTTTGTGCCGTCTGATAAGAAACACACATGGTGAGGAGTTATACGTTTCAGATTTGTGATTCACCATTATTGTAGTATATATTTCAAGTGTTCTGAAATGATTTCCAGTTTTTAGAATCATTTGGGTTACATGTTATAGGTTTCAGAAATTTTATTTTTGATTCTCGATTTCTAGAGAAGAACAAATAGAGAGAGGAAGATAATAAGTGGGTGCTGGTGGTTAGGTGTTCAACAAACGAAAAAGAGATACAAATATATTAGGTTTAAAGTTAGATAGACCCACAATTTAAATTAAAATATTTTTAATAATTAAAAATAATCAAAAATATTAAAAACAAATGAAAAATAAAAATGATATTATAGTCCTTTCATGTCTTGCAAAAAATTAAACATGTAAATATAAACTCGCAAAGGATTAAACATGTAAATTTAAACTAAGAAAGGACGAAACGAAACTTTAAAACCAAACAACGATCGAAGTAAAGTAGGACCAAACATTGAACGATTCATGTAATTTACTCTAGATATTGCTATTACTGTGGTATTGACAAATGGGTTCTCGTGAGATTTTGGTAACATTTTTATACAAAAGTTGTTTTATCGTGGGAGTAAATTACAACTTCGATTTTACCAAAGCATCTAGTTCGGATTAATAGGTGATATTTTAATTGAATGGTTTATCAAATCAAAAGACCATAGCTAAAAGGGTTTCTGCACCATCTTAAAAGAAAAAAAAACAACATGACCATTTTCACAACCCACCAACTGTTCGACGAAATGTTCCACAAAAACCACAGGCAGTTTTATAGCAAACAATCATGTAAACTTCCTAAATCTAAGAGCCTAATTGAATAAAAGTTCTTAATATCATAATTACTTGTACAGATTGTTAAACGCCAGTTGATCCAAACCCACCCGCACCTCTTACAGTTGAATCAAGATCATCAACCTCAACGACTTCAGGTGTGATTATCTTCTCAATAATCAACTGCGCAATTCTATCACCAGTTTTCACTTCAAAATCACTATCAGAATGGTTGAACAAGATTACCCCAACTGGACCTCTGTAGTCGGCATCAATCACACCAGCCCCAACATCAATTGAATGCTTCCATGTGAGACCAGATCTCGGAGCTATAAGCCAGATGAATTGTAATCTGTAAGTAACACAACCCTAGTATACTGTATAAAAATAAACCAAAGAAGGATCAAAATGTATACCGATTCGAGCATATGTCCCTTCTGGTACAGCTATGGATAAATCTGTGGGAACCAGTGCTTTACCCCTTGCTGGCACTTTGGTATCAATTGCACTGAACCAATAACAAATCAAAATCTTAAAAAGAATCGTATGATCGTCAATCGAATCCGACTTTCGTTAATTTTCGCAACTAGGGTTTGATTGTGGATTTTTATAAGGAAAAAAGGAGAGGGGATTTACATACCTTGAAAGATCGTAACCAGCGGCAAGAGACGAACCTCTTGCAGGCAAAATAGCTTTCTCAGATAGCTTCTTCACTCTGAAAAGAGGCTGGTCAGAGTTTCCATTTCTATCGTCAATTTTTTGAACCTTTGGGATCGGCCCTTCGATTTCAGGGCTGCCGTTGTTGTGGGACATGGCTGAAACTGGCCTAAGAAAGGATGGTTTTAACGAAAAGTTGAATAGAGAAAAACGAGACGTAGGATGACGATAATGGCGGTAGGGGTAGGGTTTATTAGGAATGAAATAGCCCGCCAAAGAGAGGGTGCGTGGTATGGCGCCAAGAGTTCCCGCCATCTTTTACCTTGGACAGTTGAACTCTTCTTCCAGGTGGTTTATCCACTCCTCCATAAATTTGTAAATAAAATATATAATTTTGTTAGTAAAATACATTTTGGAAAAAAAAATATTTATCTATTAATATTTTCTTCACTGCTTACAAATTGGGTTCAGGGCCGGTCCAATAAGTTTTGAGGCCTGGAGGCCAAAACAAAAAAATAGTCCCTTAAAACATCATAAAATATAATGAAAATTCATGTATGAAATAATGAAACAAAAATACTTACAAAAATTCATATGATTATTCATTCTTATTAGCGATATTTCCCTTTTTATAAATAATATTATGATTTTAGTCGGTTATATTACCATTCATGTGAGTGTTATTTCTATTTTCATTCGTGTGTTATAGATTAGCTTTTTTAAGTTTTCTTCCAACAAGTTGCTAGGTAACTTCTTATTATTTTAGTTATAATAATAATTTATATTAAACAATGTCAATTATAAAACTAGTATTATAAGGAAAACAATATGATATTGTGTCTTCTATAGTTGATTTTTCTCCTTGGAAAATTGAAATACACTTGCGATACTATGTATTTAGTTCTCTTTTGATTTTGCTGCTAATAAAACCCCATTACATAATTTAACTATAATAGATGTTAAAGGAAAACGATAAAACAAAGAACACACATAAACTTACAAATCAATAGTCTCACAAAAACTTGAAGACTGATCAATGCTAGACAAAAGAAATATAGTCTTTGAAGTAGTTATAAAAATATAGTATAAAATAATAACCAAAAACATGAATTCTAAGAGTAGGAATAAAGATCAAATCACATGTCTTGAACTCTAAAAGATTAAAGAAGTAATGTTAACCACAAAAGGACACACAAGAAAACTCATAAGTTACATTTTTGCTTGCAAGAGCACATGTATGAGATTTCACAATACAAGTATGTAAGAATCAAGAATCAGATGTTTTGCTTGCAAGTGCACAAGGCTTACATATTTCAGAGTAACATGATGGCACATCTTCGATTTCTCACTTACCTATTTATGCCTTAATTAACCTTATTTATGCTTCAACAATCTTGAAAATTGCCATTAAGTTGTGTATTACGAAGAGACATCAATATACATTTATTGTTAGGTTTTGAGCATTCTAACACTCCTAAGGTGTACATGCAACCCTAGAAACCTTGGTTCTATGTTTGACTTTCCAAGGTTCTTAACCTATCTAGCATACCATGGGGAACTTTTAAACATAAATGCTAGAAGAAGAACATACCTTTTGTAGTTTGGATTCCTTGAGAACCTTGTGAGCCTAGCACCTCAAGTGTGATGTCTCAAATGTCTCACACAACACTACAACTATTGGAATAGACTTGAGAGAAGCTCACTTACACCTCAAAATCGACTAGCCCTCTATCTTGTACAAGTAGTGCCGATTTTGCTAGACTAAGGGTCTTTATATAGTTGTGGCACAAGTAGGGTTACACCATGTAAACCCTAATTGTCATGACTTTTCATATTCCATGATCCATGGGTTTGTAACCTCCATGAATTATCCATGGAGCACCTTATGGGTTTTAGCCAAATCCATACAAACCATGGATCATTAGCCCACTATATAAGAATAGATTATTTACACAATCAACCTCATATATTTAATTAGTCTCTTTTTGATCACTTAATTAATTACAAATTAATTCTTTGTTCAATACTAATTAAATAATATTATTAATATATTATAACTTATAATATATTAATAATCTTTAAGTGTCATTTATCTCATTTAGTTTATCTAAGTATTGCAATGTCAAATGGACCATGTTAATCGGGTCAAGTACATCCCATAAATAGTTATGAACTTAGACACCCAATCCAACATTTACTTGCTTCTTGAAAAATGAAACGTCATCTCCTGGAAAGACACACAAAATATCTATGTTAAGTAAAATATGAAAAAATTCTAATGTTGCAAAATTCAAACTCAATACCTCAATAATCAAAAGTCTAAGGTCTCAACCATCTGAACTGCAACAATCTTTTGTTATGTATTGCATATTATATTTTATATCATCTAAAACTATATATATATATATATATATATACACACACACACACACAATAATCGTAACTCGAAGGGGTCCTAGTTTTGGTGAAAAGACCTTAGATCAATCAATTTATCAAACAATGACAGTAAACAAGAACAAATAAGGATTCACAAAGAAAAACTTTCACTAAGAAAGATAATCTCACAAAGAGATTATCGTGTGCACAAAGCGGCTATTAGGGTTTGTGAAAGGTGTTACCTTTCACAAACTGATACAAAAGATTATATATTACTATTCTAGACAATCCCTATAAATCAGGGATATGCCAGCTAACTAATTTACGCTAACTATGGAAACAAGATAAATACAAAATCTGTTACAATGCACTGAATAAATCTAAATACACTGAGCTGCTGAAATGTTGATGTTGATGCTGAGATATGCGCTGATGCTGAAAGATTTATTTCAAACATCATCATATTTCAAGGTTTGACCTTACAATATCCCCCAATATGATGATGTTCAAAACCAACTAAATTAGAACACCTCTGGACAAGAACTCTTCATACTCAGCTTCAGCTTCTATTTTTACTGGCCAGTAAGGACTATCCAGCAACTCCTGTCTTCTATTCAGCAGCTCCATAGCAATAAGGATGTGAAACTCTCCGGAGAGATCTTTATGACTCATGCACATTTGCCTTAATCCAACGAGATGAGTGGTTGGAGCCCTTGGAATCTCAACAGTTCGCTGAAAACACATTTTTCTGTTTTTGTCGAGATAGAACATCCCGTGTTCAGGAACTGAGATAAATTTATGTTGAACTGGGTCAACACCGATAGGAAGAGAGTTGTTTATTCCACCAGCACCAAAGTTCAGAACCAACACATCTTCACTGTCAACTTGAAATTTGGTTCTTAGAATTCTAGGAACAGATGACTTTGGCCTTTATGCTGTGGTCGTTCTTTAGGAACAAGGTCCAAATGCTGAACTTTCTTGATCAGCAGATGAAGAGCACATGTCAGTTCAGAGGAGTGAGTTGAGGTTTGCTTGGATGCTAATTCAAGTAATTCCATCCATTCAGAATATCCATATTTGATCAGCTCATCCCTCTTGACAACTTCAGTGTATGAATGTTGTGGACCTTGACGAGTAATCAGCAACGTAAGAATTTTCTCATTGCGTGGTTTGGAAGCTTTAACTTTGATGATTTTATAACTACACACTCATCGTCTAATAACATCTTCAAACCTCTTTCGATCAATCCTGTCTAGAACACTATCAGTCTTAGGCTTACTGTTGCTAGGAGGAGGCTGAGAAGATTGAGATTTGGACTGAAATTCCAAGAATTTCTGCATCTGAGCTTCAAAAGATCCTTTGGCCTGAAGTTTATGTTGAATGAGTGATTCATCAGCTTGAGCAATGTTCTTTAGAAGCTGACCTTGATTGGATTCATCAAGAATTTGTTTAACTTGATCAGGAGACATGTTCCATTCAACCGCCAAATTTGATATACTGACTATGGACTTGGGTTTCTTGCAAGACAAAGAAGTATCAGTGTGTGAAGGAGCCAAGTCAGTATCTGCTGCCTTGCGCTTGCGAGATAGCGGATGAGAATCTTCACTAGCAACGTCTGAATCTTCTCCTTGGACCGGAATAATGGAATCAACAATGGGATCAACGAATTTCATGTCTGGCCTTTGAGATTCATTATCAAGATCATATGAATCTTCTTCTTGGACTGGAATAAAGGGATCAATGAAGTTCATATCTAGTATTTGACATTCATCATCTTGTTCATCATCATGCTCACTATCTTCAACAAGCTTTTCAGTAGCTGCTGGACTATTAGGCTCCGCAGAGTCAGACTCATGCATCGGCTTTGGTGATTCAGTCTGAACAAAGGTGTTGTCAACATGTTCGGTGTCTCTCTCTTTTGGATCATCATCAACATTATCATCATCATCAGCATTATCATCATTATCAGCATTATCATCATCATCAACATTATCATCAGTATCATTATCATCATCATCAGCATTATCATCAGTATCAGTATCTCCCCCTTTTTGAGCATCATCAGTTTGGGGGCTAGAGGAAGGAGTATGCAAGAGAACTTTCTTTAGCTGATGAACATCAGCCTCAATGCGTAGAAGACGCTGACTCATGTCCCGAGTCAGTGTCAGAAGTTCATTAAATGTTGAGGCCGGAATTTGAAGGAATGAAGTACCTAGAGCTGCTTGTGAGTGTGGTTGCATCCCCTGAGAAGGTTGGTCCCCCTTGGGTAGATTCCCCCCTGGGAGGGATGCTCCCCCTGAAATGGTTGCTCCCCCAGAATCAGTGGTTCCTCTTGAGCGGAGTGAACTTTCTCAGTGGCAGAGACTGTATGATGAGAGAGTTGAGGGGAGAAATGACCACCATCATGCGGTTCAGCCTCTTGAACGGCATGATCTGCATGGTTACCATCAGCTCCTTCATCAGTATCAGCGGTGAGTGAAGGAACAGTGTATGGATTTGCAATCCATTCTCTCATCCTATCAGAGATGCCGATGTCAGTATCCAACGGATCATCTTGATACATTCGAATTGACATGCGAGGGCATTGGATGGGATTTCCAGGGTGTGAGAAGTAATCTGCAACAAAGAATTTATTGAGCACAAGAGCAATCTAACGTGGAAAGGGAACGTGATCAGCGCGTACATTTGCACGAAGAAGTTGAACAAGTTGATCAAAGAATAAACCCCCATAATCAAGTCTTTTATTGAGAAGAAGTGAGCAGACGACTTGTTGCTCATAAGTGCTCAGTTGATCAACACTTTGAGACTTATGACCCACACATTTGCACAGAGCACCAGTGAAGAATTTCCATCCTGGGGTCATACATTGACGCAGAATAAGAGCTGATTGAGCACCAGCCTTTGAGTGATCATATCCCAGTTGATCGAATAGACGTCGACAACGTTCAATAGGAGGAAGTTCAGAGAAGCGTTCAAAGATTGGTAACCTGAGTGCAACACTGAGGAGTTCAGTGGTAATAAAGACAGAGTGTCTTCCACGGCCAATAGTCTCGGTGATGACATTGTTTTCATCATTGACTGTTTGCGGTGTAGTAGAACTCACAAACTTGTTCAGGGAAGAACTCTGATGGAATGTCACTGATGGCGTATCGGAGGCGGCAGGAGGCTAAGAAATTAACGAAATCATCGAGTCCAAGACCTCGATGAACATCTGGAATATCAGGGTTGAAAACAACGTTGGTGGCTTTGATGTATATTGGAAGAGGAGGAGAGTTTAGGGCAGGGATTACCCTTCGTGAAGTAGAGGAGAAAGTGAATAGAGATGCCGCCATTAAGGAGTTTTAGGATTATAGGGTTTTGAATATAAGAGAAGGAAATTTAAATTGTGGAAGGAAAGTTTGAAATAGGGGTGGAAAGAAGTTTAAATATGGAACTAAACGGGCTTTTTAAAAGGCAATGATTATCTTCTTCAAAAATAACTGCGTATTGTAACAACCTGTCAAATCAGAAAATAGCCGTTGGGTAAAAAAGAGTCGTTGGACAGAAGATGAAACGACAATCAGTGTCTGCGGAAGCGCTGAGATCAGTGTCTCAAAAGTTACATGCTGAGGATGGGTCTCCGTCAATTCAAAGTACAACTTGCTTGATTAAGGCTAGCAAGGAGGTTGGTGCGTGTGATAGATACTAGTTGTATTATCTAACCATCGGCACAGAGTGTCGTGTCTTTATCAGTGAGTGGTTTATCTTACTGAATCATTAGATACTGAATGAGAAGAAGGCAAAGAGAGGATTGTTGCGTGTGATAAACCTTGGTGTTTTGGTCTAACCATCGGCAAAGATTGTTAAATTCTCATCAGCGTGTGTTTTGTCACACTGAATCACGAAATCAGTGTAAGATTGGTAAGAAGAGATAGTTGCGTGTGATAGATCTTGGTGTTTTGATCTAACCATCGGAAAAGATTGTTAGATTTTCATCAGCGTGTGTTTTGTCACACTGAATCACGGAATCAGTGTAAGATTGGTAAGAAGAGATAGTTGCGTGTGATAGATCTTGGTGTTTTGATCTAACCATCGGCAAAGATTGTTAGATTATCATCAGCGTGTGTTTTGTCACATTGAATCACGGAATCAGTGTAAGATTGGTGAGAAGAGATAGTTGCGTGTGATAGATCTTGGTGTTTTTGATCTAACCATCGGCAAAGAGTTTCAAGTTGTTATCAGTGTATGGTTTAATACAGTGAATCATTCAACTTTAGTTTAGAAGAGTTGAAGAAGAGAGAAAGATAGGAGATCAAACCAAGTACTCAGTATGCAAATATCACCAGCATGTCATCATCAGCACAATGTACATCAGCTTATAAGACAATACCAAACATTAGCAAAAATTAATCAGCAAAATTAATTACAAAGTAATCATTCCAAGTTCTCCAATAATGTAAGCAGTTGTTTGAGAATCCAGTGCCTTGGTGAAGATATCAGCTAATTGTTCTGAAGTCTTGACATGTTCAAGAACAACCTTGCCCTTCTCAACATTATCTCTGATGAAGTGATGTCTGATTTCGATATGCTTTGTCTTTGAGTGCTGGACAGGGTTTTGTGTGATTTGAATGGCACTGGTGTTATCACAATATATGGGAGTTTTTGAGAACTTGATCCCATAGTCTAGAAGCTGATTTTGAATCCATAAGAGCTGAGCACAACATTTCCCAGCTGCAACATACTCAGCTTCTGCAGTCGAGATGGCTACTGATGTTTGCTTCTTGCTAGACCAGCTGATGAGACGATTTCCAAGGAAATGACATCCACCTGACGTACTCTTTTTGTCTAAGTTGCATCCTGCATAGTCTGAATCAGTGTATCCAAAAAGTTCAAATGCTGAGTCGCGAGGATACCATAGTGCTAAGTTATGAGTCCCTTTCAAGTATCGAAAAATACGTTTGACGACCATGAGATGAGATTCCTTGGGATTAGCTTGGAATCGAGCACAGAGAATGGTTCCAAACATGATATCAGGACGACTTGCCGTGATATACAAAAGAGATCCAATCATTCCTCGATATAGAGAGTGATTGACATCAGTGCCAGTTGGATCAGCGTGCATCTTATCAGTCTTGGACACTGGAGTAGAGGCTGGTTTACAGTCACTGAGAGAATACTTAACAAGCAGGTCAGAAATATATTTACTTTGGCAGATAGAAATACCCGATCTTTGTTGCTGAACTTCAAGACCTAAGAAAAAGGTCATCTTCCCCATCATGCTCATTTCGAACCTTTGAGACATGATCTATGCAAATTCCTTGCTTAGTTTCTCATTTAGAGAACCAAAAATGATGTCATCGACATAGATTTGAACAAGAATCATGTATGAGCCTTTGTTTTTGATGAAGAGAGTATTGTTGATTGCTCCTCGTCTGTATCCATTTTCAAGAAGATACGTTGTCAGCATCTCATACCAAGCCCTGGGTGCTTGCTTCAGTCCATAAACAGCTTTGTCTAATCGGTACACATAATCCGGGTGATCTTTGTCAACGAAGCCTGGGGGCTGATTAAGGAATACTTCTTCTTCCAACACACCATGAAGAAATGCTGTTTTCACATCCATCTGATAAACAATGAAATTCATGTAGGATGCGTATGCGAGAAACAATCTGATTGCTTCAATGCGATCAACTGGAGCAAAGGTTTCCCCGTAGTCGATGGATTCAATTTGAGTAAACCCTTGAGCGACAAGCCTTGCCTTGTTGCGAGTAATGATTCCATCTTTATCAACCTTGTTGCGATAGACCCAGCGAGTTCCGGTGATGGTCTTTCCTGATGGTCTTGGAACAAGAGTCCAAACCTTGTGCCTTTCAAACTCATTCAGTTCTTCTTGCATGGCTTTAATCCAGTCAGCATCTTGAAGAGCTGAGTGTATCTTGTCAAGTAAGATCATTGAAACGAAATTAACATACATGCAAAAATTATTAGATACACGAGATCTGGTTCGGACACCATCATGAATATTCCCAATAATTTGATCAACATGGTGATATCGATGTTCAGAAACTGATCCTGATTCCAATGAATTTGACACCGAGGAGTTATCAGTTGCAGGAGAATCTTCAGCTTCAAGGGTTTCATCAGCACCTAATGAATTATTTGATGATCTGGTTGCAGTATCTTGATTCAAGGAACTTGGAACTGAAACGATAGAATCAGAAATAGTAGCTTCATCTTCAGCATGAGGAACTTCATCATATGGGCAAGAGAGAAGCTCTTGAAAAATAGAGGAAGAATGAGTGACTTTTTCATCAGTATATGATTCCTCATCAAACTTCACATGAATGGATTCTTCAATGCACTGCCTGTTCATATGAAAAACATGAAAAGCCTTTGAAATAGATGAGTACCCAACAAAAATACCTTTGTCAGCCTTAGGTTCAAATTTTGATCTTGGGTCACGCTGATTAAGAATATAACAAATACATCCGAACATGTGAAAAAAGGATACGTCTGGCATTCGACCTTTCAACATTTCATATGGTGTCTTCTTGTGCATCCTGTGAATTAGAGATCGATTCTGAGTAAAGCACGTTGTATTGACAGCTTCAGCCCAAAACGACATAGGAAGACCAACATGAATCATTAAGGTCCTTCCTGCCTCAATCAGTGTTCTATTTCTTCGTTCAGCAACTCCATTTTGTTGAGGAGTACGAGGAGCTGAGAAGTTTTGCCCAATGCCTTTATGATCACAAAATTCTTCAAGAGTTGAATTCCGGAACTCAGTGCCATGATCACTTCTTAGCTGCTTAACTTTGAGACCTGTCAGTGTCTCATTTTTACGAATCAGTGAGATGATTTCTTGTGCAACATGACTCTTCTTCTTTAGGAAAACCACCCATGTAAATCGAGTGAACTCATCCACAACCACTAGAGTATACTTGTTTCCACCTAGAGAACGGACAAGAATAGGTCCGAACAAGTCCATGTGGAGTAAATGAAGAGGAACAAATATACCGGAACATAACTTGGGTTTGAAAGATGACTTGGTTTGTTTTCCTTGTTCACAAGCTGAGCACATCTTGTCTTTAACAACGCTGAATTTTGGGAGACCTCTAACTAGATCTTGATTGGATATTTTGGATAGATTCTTGAAGTTCAGATGAGAAAACCTTTTGTGCCAAATCCAGTTGAGATTGGTTTGAGACTTTGTAAAGAAGCATTGCATCAGCGCCTTGTCACATGAGAACATATCAAGAACATATATATCATCTTTTCTACTTGCAGAAAGTACGATGTTCTTGTCAGTGTTGACAACTCTTCCTTCCTTCTTTGTAAAGTGAACTTCATAGTCAGCATCACACAATTGACTGATTGAGATGAGATTGTGTTTGAGACCCTTTACATATGAAACGTTTTGAAAAACTACGTTATTGCACTTGATATTTCCATATCCTTTAGTGAAACCCTTTCCATTGTCTCCGTATGTAACTGTAGGACTAGTTTTCTTGACATAGTCTTCCAGGAGAGACTTGGATCCTGTCATATGTCTTGAGCAACCACTATCTAAGTACCAAAGATGCTCCTGACCCTGCAGTGCTGAGAAACTAGTTAGAACATACTGACCCATTCGAGGATGGGTCATTCACAAAGTTATTTGATAATAGGTTATAACACTCCTTAGGAAGACAGTTTAAAGAATTTGACTTAAGAGTCCATTTTTCATTTCTAACTTTAATATTATCAGCTCTTAAAGATAATTTATCAAATGAACATTCACTGATCTTATGAGAGGTATCACCACATCTGTAACAAACTCTAGTACCAAAGTTCTTCTTGGTGAGCAATTTTTTGAACTTTACACATTTTGACTTGTAAGATTCACCAAGAGAGCTTTGTGTCCTTTTGTTTATCATTGAATCACAACTGAATTCAGTGTCAGACAAATTATGATCAGTGATAGATGATGAGCTATCATCAATGTCTGATTTGGACTTATTCACAAATGCATTGCAATCAGGAAAGTCCTTAAGTTGTTCATGAACAGCGTGAAACACTCCATTAGAGATAGGGAAGGCAATAATATTCTCAGTGAGAGGAGTTGGTCTTACAAGATGTGCAGGGTAAGAGGTTGGATCAATTCCAGTAATTTCAACATTGCACTCAGTGACACCATTAGAGTTAGTAACACAGTATTCATCAATTAGACTCTGATTAATAAAGGAGTTACTGACAAACTTGTTTTTGAAACTGTTTTTCATCTCATTCATGGAGTAAAATTCAGATTTTTTTTTCTTGAGATTTAAAAACCTTTTCAGTTTCTGCAAAATTACCCCCGAGAATTTTCTCACATGAATGTGGAATTTGAGCAGAAATAATATAATTAACATTTTTGTGAGATTTTGCCCAAGTTTGAAGCACAGTTTGTTCTTTGATCAAAAGATTTTTAACATTATCAATTTCAGCAGACAAAGATGAGTTTGACAAACTAGTGATTCTAAGATTTTCTTGAGTGGAGTCAATAATGTTATTTTTCATGGATATTTCAGTTTTAAGAAGATCAAGTTGATTTTGCAAATCCCTTATTGTTTGATTCTGCTTAGAATTAATAACACCCAAATACTCAAACATTCTGATTTTTTCATTCATTGAATAGGAAACAAAGTTTTTGACCTGATACATTGAAGGAGAGTCAGAGTTGTGCTTCCTGGAGTTTTCAACTGCATCAGACATATCAACATCAAATGTACTTGTGCCTTTTTCAGAAACATCAGTGTCTTCTATCTTTACCATCAGACACTTGACTTCATCATCTGATGACTCCTCATCAGTCTTCCATTTTTCTTCTTCAGCAACAAGAACTTTATGTTCCAAGTTCTCTGCTTTCAGTTTCTCAATCAGCTTGTTGTACTTCTGCTTCCAGTATTCATCCGAGCTTTGGGTTCTTTGTTTACATTCCTTTGCAAAATGACCAGTGCTTCCACAGTTAAAGCACTGAGCTTTCCCTTTCTTATCAGTACCATGCTTTTTATCAGCTTCTGATCTTTTTGAAAACTTTCCACCCATCTTCTTCTGAAACTTTGAGAAGTTTCGGCCTGATTTCTCAAAAGTCTTTACAATCAAAGCTGCACTAGCCACTACCTTTTCAAGATCATCAGTGTCGGTTTTAGAGGAATCAGTGTATGAATGGCTGTCAATGTCTGAATCTGACACCAGCTTTTTGTTTGAGAACAAAGCTACAGATGATTCATGCTGAGAATTCTTCATCAGCTCCTTTCTCTGAAGCTTGGATTCCTCATAGTATCGAAGGTTTCCATAGAGACTTTGTAAGTCCATAGTGTTGATCTTCTCACTATTTTTCAGCACATCAACATGGTTCTCCCAACCTGCACCCAGAGAATCCAAAAACTTCTGCACTAGAACAGTTCTATGCTTCAACTGATCTAATCTCCGCAGATCATTAACAAGAGTATTGAACCTGTTAAAGGTTTGAGTCAAAGTTTCACCTTACTTTGCAAAAAAATGTTCATACCTTCTGTTAAGATCATTTATTTGAGTAGCCTTGACTTCTTCAGTGCCTTCAAAAGATACAGTCAGAGTATCCATCATCTCTTTTGCTGAGATGCAATTTTGAACCAGCCCGAAGATATTGTATGGCAAAGCGTAGCTGATTGCAGCACGAGCACGAACATCTAGACCATTTTTTCTTTTGTCATCTGTCGTCCAGTTTTCTCTAGGCGTTTTCTTCATAGCACCATCAGGAACGTTGTTTTTCAAAGGCTGATACATCGGGACGTATGGACCCTTTTCGACGATGTCCAACATGTCTTCATCTATTGACTCTAAAGCATATAGAGCCTTTATTTTCCACATGACAAAATTTGTTTCATCAAAAGGAGGAATTTTAGCGGAAGGATGATTTGATGAGTTTGACGAAGAAGAAGATGAAGCCATTTGTTTGATAAAAGAAACCTGCTCTGATACCAATTGAAAAGACCTTTGATCAATCAATTTATCAAACAATGACAGTAAACAAGAACAAATAAGGATTCACAAAGAAAAACTTTCACTAAGAAAGATAATCTCACAAAGAGATTATCGTGTGCACAAAGCGGCTATTAGGGTTTGTGAAAGGTGTTACCTTTCACAAACTGGTACAAAAGATTATATACTACTATTCTAGACAATCCCTATAAATCAGGGATATGCCAGCTAACTAATTTACGCTAACTATGGAAACAAGATAAATACAAAATCTGTTACAATGCACTGAATAAATCTAAATACACTGAGCTGCTGAAATGCTGATGTTGATGCTGAGATATGCGCTGATGCTGAAAGATTTATTTCAAACATCATCATATTTCAAGGTTTGACCTTACATTTGGTGAGTCCCGGGGCGGTCGTCCAGCTTGCCCATGCCCTAAGGCTGGCCCTGATTGCGATGTTTTAACAAACTCATCTCATAATCATTTTCTACAGAAAATATCACAAAACAAACATTTTTTTTTCACTAAAAGTATTACGAATTTGCAAACTTTTTCAATATTTCCAACTCTTAAAACCAATATTTATTCTTCGCGTTTTTTTAGTGTAGTTCCTGAAAATTCACGAGTGGGTTATTCATATTTTCATTTTGTTGTGAAAAATGTATTTTCAGTTATTTGTAAAATGAATACCTTACACATATACATAAAGTCAATTTTAATGTGTTTGGTATAAAGGTGTTTGGCTTTCAGGTTCTATATTCAAATATCTTTGAATTTTTATTATATATATATATATATATATATATATATATATATATATATATATATATATATATATATATATATATATATATATATATATATATATATATATATATATATATATATATATATATATATATATATATAAGAAGGGCATGAGCAATCCCACTTCATTTTTGTTATTACAATATATATAGAGTTTAGAATATACTAATGTTACAACCAATTCTATTTTATCCTTTATAAATAGAGAAATTAATAGTCACACTCTAAATTTGAAATATAAGTTATATCATCTCACACATTCTATTTTTAGAGTGTACAATAAAATTTAAAGTGGGGTTGAAGAACCACTATAAACTCTATTTTATACTCTAAAAATTAGAACGTGGCTTTTAGGTTCTTATCTTTTAAAACATTTTTCATCAGCATATGCATTTACCCTTTGTATTTAATTTAGTTTGGTTTACATTACAAATCATTTATCGACTTCACGGTTTTATATCTGCAAAACAAATTATTTTTTCGCTAGCTAATATCACGTGTGAAAAACATGTTATGCTCATAAAAAAATTTAATTTGTGAGTTAAGGAGTCAGAAAAAAATAACAACGAATTCATGAGCCTTTTTTTTATTTTATTAATTAAATGGTTATTTTGTGATATTTTCTAAACGATGAGTCAAGGGGTGACATGATGGTTTCATATAAGGTGATTTTAGTAAATATTTAATAACATTATGATTAAGAAATGAGTTTCGAATAGGGTGGGCTTTTTCACATTAGAAATGTGTACGGCGTTTGATTTTCTTATCTTTCTTAAATTTTTTGCTTCTTAGTTTGGTTTAGAGTAGTTATAAGCTCAGATTTTGATTTTGGCGGGCTTTTAGTTTATTAGACGCACTATATAGAATTAGCATGGTATTCATTCCAGACGTTAATGCCTGCGTGAAACATATTATGTAAAATTAGCATTGTATTTATCCTAGAGGTCGAAGCCTGTATGATGAAATAATATATTATGTAAACACGTTTTAACTCATCTAAACATGAAATGTTGATTTTTGAAGACATGTTTAATTTGTTGAAATGACGTTTTACTGTAAAAAAAGTTTGAAATGCACGATGCCTCACAAATAACATGAATTTAAAGCATGAACTTATGATAGAAACCTGAAACAAGATGTTATAACAAAGAAAAAAAATGAGAAAATTACACAAATGGTCCCTATGGTTTGGGGTAATTTACGCGTTTGGTCCCTAACTTAATTTTTTAACTCGGAAGGTCCCTACTGTTTGTTTTTGATACACGCTTGGTCCCTGTCTTACTTAAAATGACTATTTTTCCCTTGATTTATTTATTTATTTAAATAAACACACCCAAAATTCCACCCCTCTCATCTTATCTTACCCACCTCAACATTTTTCTCTATTTAAATAATAGTATTTTTAGGTAGAACAGGGATCAAGTGCGTAACAAAAACAAATAGTAGGGACCAAATGTGTAACAAAAACAAACAATAGGGACCTTCCGAGTTAAAAAAACAAGTTAGGGACCAAACGCACAAATTACCCCAAACCATAGGGACCATTCGTGTAATTTACTAAAAAAAATAGTAATTTTCTTTTAAAGTTCTGAAATATTTCATAAAATGCAAAATAATCTAACACGTATAATATATTATTATTACAAGTTAAATTGTAATATTGCATCTTCAACAGTCTAGCCAGTGAGTATATATGAAAGCACAACGTTCAACTTAGAAATAATTCACATGTACAATGTTATAAGAAAAGATAATAAACATTTCAATGCTATAATAAATTAAAAATGAAAAGTATGCTAGCATTTCTTGCATTTGGCCCGATTTGTCCTTTACTCTTCAACTTATTATTATGGTTTCATTTGAATGTCATGATCTTTACTTTTATATAAATTCATAAACACTAAGTTTCATAAAGTGTTACATATTCTAACTGAGTTTTTCTATCACTGAAAGTTGCAACCAATGCAAAAAAGAAGAAAAGGGAAGCAACACACAAAGATTGCAACAAAGGAAGACATGATAGAACATGGTATTAATATGTTCCAGTTTTGTTTCAAAAACTAATACTGAAAACATAAAGAAAAATAGTTTTCTAATTCTATCAGAAATCAAAACTAGTATAATAAATCAATGCCACAATACCAGGTCTTAAAGATTGCGAGCATTATAAGAAATATCAGCAAGTTTTGTTTTCACTGACTGAACCAACCTTGTGGTATCACTCACTCTGCCTTGTGCTTAGACGATTTTGCCCTCGTTTGTGCCCCAATTGTCCACCTACCCACAAACTTAAGGACCTCATCGATCAAAATAACAGGCAAAGCAACCGCCAACACCAACAGCCACTCATTCAGACTTAAAGGCACAATCCCAAAAACTTGGGCAAGAAAAGGAACATATAGAATCAAGAAATGAAGCCCAAATGAGATTGACATTGCAAGAAGTAACCATGGGTTGACCCATGGTGGCATGGTCAACAGGCTCTCGTCTTCTGAAAGGGCGTTTAGGGAATTAAACATTTCGATTGCGACCAATACGGAAAGGGATAGGGTCATGGCTTTGACTTTTCCGGTATGGAAGTAGTCACAAGGGTTGGAATCGAAATTGAAAACTTGGTCACCGGCTTTGAAGGGCGAAACGGTAAAATTCTCCCATGATTTACACTGGTCCCAGTTTCTGAGCTGGGAGAAGGTGACTAGGCTGTGATTGTCTCCGCTGAGGTCGATGCCCAGGAAAGAGTTGTGAGTGAACCAAATGACGAAGACGCCCACGGTTGCTAACCCTACGTAAAGTCCAATCACCTACACAAACAAAGACATGGTAAATTACACAACATTTAATAATCTTCCGATTCGATTTTTATATCACAATTCCATTATTTTTCAAAATCAAATGCAGGCTTAGGGTTTTAAAAACTTACGAGATATCGGAATAAAATCCAAGGACTAATCAAGGAATCATCACTTCTGCGAGGGGCTTTTTTCATGATGTATTTGTCTGGTGGATTAAAACCCAAGGCTGTTGCAGGTGGGCCATCCGTAACCAGATTCACCCATAGAAGCTGAACTGGAATCAGACCTTCTGGAATCCCAATGGCAGCAGTTAGAAAGATGCTAGCAACCTCACCAATATTTGAAGAAATCATATACCTGTCAGACACAAGTGGGACAAAATGCAATTAGTTTCATTTCAGACTACGTTCAACTATGGTAGTGTTTGGTTAAGATAAACTAACCGGATAAAGGCTTTCATATTGTTGTAAATGGATCTGCCTTCTCCAACTGCAGCCACAATCGTGCTAAAATTATCATCAGCCAGAACCATGTCAGCAGCCTCCTTTGCAACCTGGAGAAAAAAAAAAAAACCAAAAAGATTGGCATTAAATTATGTCTACAATTAGATAATATTTCAAAGCAGATATACCTCAGTTCCAGCAATGCCCATTGCAATTCCAATATCAGCCAATTTCAAAGCAGGTGCATCATTCACACCATCACCAGTCATGGCAACCACTTCACCAGCATCCTTTAGCAGCCTTACAATCTCTTGCTTGTGACGTGGCTCAGCCCTAGAAAAAAGCAGTCCTCCTTTCTGTGCCAAATGACCTTTTTGGTCATGATGTTCCATAAACTGTCTCCCTGTTATACTTTTTGAACTTATATCCTCATTTGGACCAAATACACCTATCTCACGACAAATTGCTTCAGCTGTATTCTTGTTATCTCCTGTTATCACCATTACTTGAATCCCAGCTTCTCTGCAGTCTTCAATTGCTTGCCTCACCTCTTTACGAGGAGGATCCTGGGAAAATAAAACTTTAGAATTCTTTTCTTGTTTCTTTTTGACTTAATGGGTTAAACACTTAACCTGGAGATTTTTTTGTTAGAATATAAGGGTAAAATGGTCATTTGGACACGTATTCACTGCTTACCCGAAGTCCTGCTAAGCCAGCAAAGGTTAGATTACTTTCGATTAAAGGATAAGAGGCAGGATTGAGTAAAAGTTTATGAGCAGCATGTTCTTCATCCCCATTATATGTTGCAAACTCTGAAGGGTCATCTTTGTATGCAAAACCCAATACACGTAATGCACTTGAGGACAATTCATTAAGGCTGTCTAAGATTACTGATTTTGCCTTCTGGTCAAGTTCAACAACAGACCCATCTGACAACTGGATGTAGGAGCTTCTTTCTAACAAGTTCTCAACTGCACCCTGTCAAAAATTTATCACCTATTTCGTTAATACTTTCCATTTGGACAAACATTAGACTTTAAAATGAGAAAAAAACATATGAGATTGTTTCACCTTTACAAGCAGGGACTTTTTCCCATAGTTTGAGGATACAATAACCCCCATAGATTTCCTATCACGATCAAACTCAAGAGTGGCAATCCTGTGCTCGTTTTGGTTCCATGCGTGAGAACAACCTTTATTTCACAACATTACATAGGAACAAATTAGCTCATATCCATAAAAACATTAAAAAAGAAGAAGAAGAAGAGAAGAAAGCCATTGTGACATACCCATAAGGTCGTTGTAATTTTTAGATGAACCAGAATCCAAACCTGCAGGAAGTCCCATTTTCTCAACAAGAACCTGAAGAATAGAAACAGGTTATATATATTAAAAAAAGTGTGGGTTTAATTGGAATAAAGATCAAGACTTGTTAAAGTTACTGTTTACTGTACCTTTAGTGCTGCCTCAGTAGGCATTCCACCAGCAACATACCCTTTGTCAGATCGCTCAATGCTAGCATCATTAGCCAAAGCAGCAATCTTTGCAATTGTTTGAAGGTTAGCATCCATTTTGCCAGCTGGCCAATCTTGTATTTTTCCATCTAACGGATTATATGTGGAGCCTTCCACATTAAAAGATCTAACAGCATTTGCTCTAGGACCCATAGCAACAAGCTTAGCCACAGCCATTTGGTTGGTGGTAAGAGTGCCAGTTTTATCAGAACAAATCACTGTGGTACACCCAAGAGTCTCAACACTTGGTAATTTCCTGACAAGGGCATTCTTCTGGGCCATCTTACGGGTCCCAAGAGCCAAACAAGTAGTAATCACAGCTGGCAAACCTTCTGGGATAGCAGCAACTGCTAATGCTACAGCTATCTCAAAGTAATAAGTACACTTTTCAAATGAAAATTTGAAATTTGTTGGCCAACCATCAACATACTCCCATGTGAGAAAGTACTTCACGTTTATAAGCCAAACCAAAACACAGATTATCCCAATCAGCATGGTTAATTGGTCTCCAAACTCGTTCAACTTCTTCTTCAATGGTGTGTCTTCTTCACTCTGTGAGGCCTCATGGATCTGGGAATGCACTTTTCCTAATTCAGTATTCATCCCTGTTTCTGTAACCAAACAAATACAATTCCCATTTACAACTGTTGTCCCTGCAAATACTATGCACTTCTTCCCTTGGATATCAGTCTCTTCAGCAACAGGTTTGGTGGTTTTACTAACAGCTTCACTTTCTCCAGTTAAAGAGCCCTGTTCCATTCTAAGTGTTGAACTGATTAGATTTAAGACCCTCATATCAGCAGGGACTTTATCCCCTACACGAAGCTCCACAATATCACCTGGAACAAGTTCTTTTGCGGGTAAGCCTGTAACTTTTCTGCCATTACGTATGACAGTTGCGTGTTCTGATTGAATTTCTTTAAGGGCCTCTAAAGCTTTCTCAGCATTACTTTCTTGCCAAACACCAACAATCGCGTTAAGAATTAGTATCAAAAATATTACCAGAGGCTCTACGAATGCTGTGATCTCCATCTCTCCCCCTTCATCACCATCATACCAGGCAAGGACAAAAGAAATCACAGCAGCAACGAGTAAGATTCTAACTAGTGTGTCATTGAACTGATCTAAAATTAGACGGAAAACTGATGGTCCTTCATGCTTCTCAAGTTCATTCAACCCATGGATCTCTAATCGTTTCTCAACTTCTGCATCTGATAGACCATATTCTCTATCCACCTTATATTTCTCTTCACATTCACGTGTTTCTTTCGCCCAAGCAGCATAACTATTTGAATCGGAGGTTGAAGCTTTGCCTGTGTTGTCTTTCTTCCCATAGTTTTGGGCTCCTTTACCCATCACTATTTTCTGAGAAAAAAATATCAACTAAATCACCAAAACTTCCCACAAGCAAACCCCCTGTATGAAAACAAATTCACCAATACAATATGTCAAGCAACTGAAAGCAATTTTGAAAAATTATCAGAAACGATAGAAAAAGACGTCAGATCGCATACATGTAAACCAAGAAGAATTCAACTACTAAACAACATCTATCACATTTACGCTCAGATCACCTACTCCTAACAACTACGATAACCTAAAGATCTAGGCTTATGCCACCAAATTATCAACAAACGCTTATCAGAACTCAGGTATCCAAAACAATCATCGTATTCGTCTGTACCCCATTGTATTACCTAACGTTCTAATTCAATAATACTTTATATAAACATAAATGAAATCAAACAAACACTCAACTACTCAATCAACTTACAGTAATCAAAATCCAAAACCCTAACCGTTGCAAAAATCGAAAGATCTAGAATTTCTTTTAAACAACACCAAAATCACACGCGATTATACAAAAAAACAGGCATGTATAATCTGAAAAGTGATTATAAACGTGTAAAATGTTGATTGAATTACCGGTAGAAGATCGGCGGGTATGGGAGAGAGCGGTGAGCTTACGGTTTTGGCGTTGGGCTTCACTTCTCCTTTTGAAGAGTCTGCGTGAGAGAGACGGGGAGAGTGAGATAAGACGAGATCTAATGATAAAACTTTGTTGCTTCTCGTGATGGGCTTTTGATTAAATTTTGATTGATTATGATTTACGATTATTTGTTAGATTCATTTATCTCAAACAAAACAATTAGGGGAATAAGGTTTTATTTAGCAATATATATATATATATATATATATATATATATATATATATATATATATATATATATATATATATATATATATATATATATATATACACGCCTCTATAACAAAATGACTTATAAGAAAATTGGAAGATTTCATCTTTATATATATATATGTTTTTTTAATAAATTTTACTAGCTGTGAGATCCATATATTTTGTGAGTTACTTAAAAAAAAATATATAAATGTCTAAGTATTTAATAACTTTGAATTTATAAGAAAATAAGAAAAATAATTATTAAATATAAAAACTAATGGACTTTAATTTTGGAAGTTTTAAATTAGAAGGTAAGCTCATTAATTACTATAATTATTACATTAAAATATCATGTAAAATTTAATAAAATAGGAAAACCTTTAAAATTACATGTAAAAAGAAATTAATTCAAAATAACCATAAAATGATATTTGACAAAATAAATGAAAGTATGACATGTGCAAAAAAATTTTCATTTATTATATTAGAGAAGAGATATAACATTTCATAACTTAAGTTTTTATCCATAATAGGGTTATAGAAAAAAAAAAACTATTTCCCATTCTAGTGATTTATAAGAAAATTGGAAGATTTCATCTTTATATATATGTTTTTTTTAATAAATTTTACCAGCTGTGAGATCCATATATTTTGTGAGTTACTTAAAAAAATGTATAAATGTCTAAGTATTTAATAACTTTGAATTTATAAGAATATAAGAAAAATAATTATTAAATATAAAATGTCATTTTATCTTTTAAATTTAACCAAATAATTTAAATAAATAAACTAAAGAAACTCCTGGACTTTAATTTGAGAAGTTTTAAATTAGAAGGTAAGCTCATTGATTACTATAATTATTACATTAAAATATCATGTGAAATTTAATAAAATAGGAAAACCTTTAAAATGACATGTAAAAAGAAATTAATTCAAAATAACCATAAAATGATATTTGGCAAAATAAATGAAAGTGTGACATGTGCAAAAAAATCTTCATTTATTATAATAGAGAAGAGATATAACATTTCATAACTTAAGTTTTTATCCATAATAGGGTTATAGAAAAAAAACTATTTCCCATTCAAGTATACATTCAAAAATATTTAACTTATTAGTATTATTCTAAATTTAAAACTAATATTATTGTTTAAAAAAACGTTTGTCCATGCCTCCTTGAATGAAACATCGAACAGAAAAAAAAAAATGAAAACTAGGGCTTCAATCGTCGTTCCTCAGCCAGTGGCCTCCTCCGCCTATCACCAATCACTTGCGGACTCATCTACACGTCGTCGACCACCTACTGCCTCCCTAACTTGTCGCCGATTTCAAGGTATGCAACCTTTTTTCTTGGTCATTTTTTTTTGTTTAATTCTTTCTATTATGATTCTTTCTTGATTCTGATCCCTCTCCACCGAATTGACGATTTCGCTTTTGTGTTGCTTTTTCTGTAGATAGATTTTATCACAACTTGCTTTTTATATTTTTTTAGATGGAACTTCTTTCTTTATTCTTTCATTATTCTTTCATTATGTTTCTTTCTTGATCAATTTTTGTGTAACGCCCCGTTCTTGAAATATCTATTTATGGGTTCCCGAGATCAAGAGTAAGGGCGTTTCGATCCTTAATGTGGATATAGAGTTTGACGGGAACGGACTTATGATGGAGGAGATGTTGTAAATTAAAGATATTGGCAACAATGGTCCCTAAGGGGGAAGTTTAGCAAAGGGGTCCCATGCATGCCAAGCATGCATGCACGTGTTTGGCTGGGTACGCCCAGCATAAGCTGGATGTACGCCCAGCGTAATGGAGGAAAGGAACGCGGAGGTCTCTCGACGTACGCCCAACATACTGGATGTACGCCCATCGTACGTCTATCATCCAAAAACCTTAAATTTAAGGTCAGCCACTATATAAGGAACATAATGGTTCCCACCCTAGCCTCCATAAACACTCTCTTATCCTCAGAAAACCTAGATAACCGTCCCACCTCCATTGTTGGGTGTGTTTGACCTTGGAAAGCTTGTTTTGGCAAAGGAGGGTCTAGAAGAAGAAAGAGGAAGTTGTCAAAGAAGGAGTTGAGTGACTCGAGCTTGTAGATCTGGAAAGACATCATCTTCTGAGGCCCTTTTGAGGTAAAAAGTCTCTGGTTTGACAATCATATTGTGTAGATCTATGTGTTGTGAAGTTTTGACATCATTCTTGTCCCAAAAACCTCATCTTGATGCATGATTCGAGTTGGTTGAGATTAGCTGTCCTTTTAGACCTTAGGAGAGGTCTTGAGTAAGAAAAATGAGGTCCCAAGGGCTTTGGTTGTCTCATATGTGATATAGATAGGTCTTAATGGATTAAGACCTTGGATTAAGAGCTTTATGGACGTCCCAAGTAATAAAGTATGAGACTTTATGAATCCTAGGCATATTTGGTCTATGGATCTGAAGTTTGGGCTTAAGAGCTTAAGCCATTAAGATCTTACGAGAAGTTGTGGTTTAGCGGAGTTACGCCCCGTGTAAATGGGAGTACGCCCAACGTAGTGGGTCTGTGTCCTGATCCCAATCCACGAGCATCGTTGTACGCCCAGCGTACCAAGGAGGGTACGCCCAGCGTACCAAGGAGGGTACGCCCAGCGTACTCTCTCTGATGGGTTTTCATTTTGGGCCTTAAGAGATTGGGCTGTTATTGGGCTATTAGAGCTTGGGCCGTGACTGGACATTATGGATGGAGTATTTTGGACTCACTAATTATTATGGACCTTTGATCTAGGCCCATTTGGTGAGGTGGGCCCAATTTAGTAAATTGGGCCAATATTGGGTTTTGCTTCGGACTTTTGGTCTTTGGGTCATTAGTGGGCTTGAGAGCTTACCTAGTGTTGGGCCTTTTATATTTTGATTATGGGCCTTAGTCTTGGACCAGATTGAGTTAAGGGTAAATTGGTTAATTTACCCTTAGGAGGATGTTGTGCTTGGACTAATGATTGTTTTGCTGCTTTAGAGAGTTCGAGATTTTTGGTGAGGCGGTGGTTCGGGAATCTGCTTCTTCAGCTCAGAGTTTCGGCAGTTGCGAGGTGAGTTATCCTCACTATATCGACAGGGTCTACGGCACCAAGGCCGGCCCTTTATCGGATTGTAATCCGGGTATCGTTGTTATGTTGTTGCTTTGCTATGTTTGCATCCTGGTAGCTAGGATGGTATATGTTAGAGACCTGGTTAAGGTCGGTATCCTGGTATATAGGATGATGCTATGTTAGTGACCGGTTAGGTCGGTATCCTGGTTAGGATGATGTTATGTTATGTATGTGATCTGCTAGATCGGTTTGATTGGGTGTGAATTATTATATGATTGAATGTTTATGTGCACATGGTTGTTGGACTGGGGTTGGGTTGAGGCGGGTCCTGCTTTGTGTTGTAGGCCAACATACCCAGGGCGGACCGGTTATCCCGAAGGCCCAGCGAGTTGTCCGAATAGGCTGTAGGCCCCAAGAGGGCGGACCAGATGTGCCGAGGCTCGGAGAGTGGACCAGACCGACTGAAGGCTCGGTACGGGCGGACCAGTCATACTGTAGACTCGGAGAGTGGACCAGGTGGATTGAAGGCCCGGTGCGGGCGGACCAATCACACTGTAGACTTGATGTATATGGCTAGACTCGGAGGGTGGACCAGGTGGATTGTAGGCCGGTGCGGCGATCTAGTCATACAGTAGACCCGAAGTGCATGGTTGTTTTGTTCTGTGTTATAATATGTTATGAATTGTGTATGGTATTGTGGTTGGTATTTTGGGGGTATCTCACTAAGCTTTCGGGCTTACAGTTGTGGTTTAAATGTTTCAGGTACTTTTGGAGACCGTGGCAAGGCAAAGGCATGATCGTACCGCTCCTCGTGCCTTATGTGTTTATGATGTGGTCCTGGGAAATACTCTGATAATAAATGTATTGAAAACCTTTTTGTAATAACTTTATGAAGTTGGGTTGTTTTTGAAAAGTTTAAATTGGTTGGAATTTCTAGAGCGTTACATTTTGTTTTTTTATTTGTTTTGTAGATGAATTATATTATAGACATGATAGACAATGACGATTTTTCTATAATCTCCCAAGTTGCTATTGTAACTAATGTGATGAATATAGACAATGAATTTGAGTTAAATGAAAATTTGGAAGATGGAATTGGAGATGAAAATGATGAAGAAGCACCTTTTGACAAGAATGTTCAAGTACCTTCAACTTTTATTAATATGCAAGGAACAAATTTAAATATTGATGACAATCGGAATGTGTCGCAATCAACGAGTAAGAATGATTTTACGCGAGAGTTGGGAAAAAGATTCTTTCAAGGATAAAGAAGAACTTGTTAGAGCAATCAAGATCCATTGCATTAGGACACATAGACAATTTGAGGTCATCAACTCACGCCCAACTATTTGGACTCTAAGATGCAAGTTATACTTAGAATCTGGTTGCAAATGAAAACGTCATGCAAGTAAACGTAAACATAGTGGATATTTGAAATCATAACTTATATCGATCCACATACTTTTTTACACTATAAGCTTTATCAAGATCATCCGGACCTAGATGCAAGCTTGATTGCTATGGAAACTAGGCACCTTATAAAAGCACAACCTTTTATCAGTATTCCTGCTTTGAGAACATAAATTGTTGAAACACTAGGCTATACTCCTTCATATAAGAAGGTTTGGGTTGGAAAGCAAAAACCAATTGAACATGTGTTTGGAGGCTGGGAATAGTCTTATGTCGCTTTACCAAAATATTGTAACAACCAAAACACTCGGTAAAAATTTTTATTTTTAAAAATCAAAATACCATAATAACTTGTTCCCAAAAATTCATTACATCATATTATATCAAATATCATAGTATCAAAACAGATAAGTGAGGAAATTGTTGGAGAGTGAATGTTGTGCCATCAAGCTGAGTCTTTCCCTTTTGTATCGGAAGTACCTGAAACACCCAAATAAATTGTAAACAAAAAATTAGTGAGTTTCCCAGAATATCACATTACATTCAACCACATAATGTGACACAACAAATATAGTTGCCATGGGCTATGTAACGCCCGCAGATCCGGGCTAGTCAATTTAGAGACAATAAGTGTCGAAAATGACTTTTCGGCAAAAGATTATCTATAATAAATAGTCTTAACCAAGTTGTATAATATGTCTCAAGGTTTCCGTACATATAAAGAACGTCAAAATCCGAGTTATAATGAAGAAGTTATGGCCCGTCGAAGTTTTACGGCAAAACCGACATGACACCGGGAAGCATAAATAGTAAATTTACGATGGAGCGACTTTTAGCCTTATCAATCTAAACAAAAGTTGTAGTATATGTTAAACCGAGAACATACAAAAAAAGAACGCCCAAATCTGACTTCGTATGAGGAAGTTATGATTTAAGATTTGGCTTAGCAGTGCACGACCCGAAACTCGAATTTTAGTTCGAGCGGTTTTTGGCTTACGCGACCTAAATGAGAGTTGAAGATCTCATTAATAGGAACTCAACGGTAAAAATATAGACGAAAACGGAGTCCGTATGAAGGAGTTACAAATTCTTCGCAGTCATTTAACAGTCTAAACGTCTCCTACTGTTAAATTTGAGATCGGTCGAGAATTAGCCGACGGAGTCTAAATGAAAGTTGTAGATCTTGATTTTACCTACGTGTGGAAAAAAATAACGTCAAAAACGGAGCTCGTATGCGAGAGTTATGATTTTTCTAAGTTTGAAGGATGATACGCGATAGGGGTGACGTGGCACCACCAGAATTGGACACGTGGCACCACCAGAAGGCTGCCACATGCCCCAACTCAGCGAGTAGGTCCTCCTACTCGGCAAGTCCGTCAGGATTTCACCCTATAAATAGAAGTGTCGGGCTCTCTCATTTCTCACACCTTTCCCCACTTCTTTCTCTCTCTACACTCTCTCTCTAGCCTATCCTAACCCCCCTAAAGTCTAGGTAAACCCCCTAGCACCCGAAGCCTCGAGAAAAGAACCTTTCAGCTCGGGAACGCTGCTCCAGCGAAGTCCGATTTTACGAAAAAACTCGTTGTAAGTGAGCTACGCCTACGCTATTTTTAATACAACTTGTAATTAATTATAGTAACATTATTAGGACCTTAAAATAATTATTTGGGCTATTATTATGAGTTATATTGAGTGTTATTTAACGCTTATATAATAATAATAATAGCTAGACTATTAATTAGTCGCGGTTAACGTTAGACTAAACCCTAGTCATATTGATACTTGGTTTTGTCGAGGAAAATTGTGTTAAGAGTAACGAAGTGTTGTTCAAGCACCGAGTCACCATCTTCTCAGGTGAGTGCATGGTCCCTTTCATCTTACAAATTGTAACGACCCAATTTTCACGTCCAAAAATTTCGTTATAAAACATTACATAAAAGCATCAATAGTTAAAACATTGTTTGATTAAACCATTACACATCGAAAACCAAGTTGAAAACAACAACATTCGATCAATCAAATATCAGAGTATCAATCCCAGAATAAACTCGTAACTGCGGAAACAAGAGAGTGTGTGTGTGTGTGACATGCTGCTACCGCGCCGGCTCCTTTCCCCTAGCTGAGGAGGTACCTGAAACCAAAACTGAAAACCGTAAGCACAAAGCTTAGTGAGTTCCCCCAACCTACCACATACATTGCAAACACATAACACAATTACTGTCAGGCTATTATGGGATGCCTGACTACCTGGTACGGCCATTATGGGGCGCCGACTACCCGTGCGGCCATTCTGGGGTGCCGTCCTACCCGTGTCAAGCCATTCTGGGGTGCTGACTACCCGTCGGTCCTGACAACCGATCCTCGGGGACTAGTCCCCTCTTACTACCTCTATCGCATATAACATAACAAGTCAGCATGCAAACATATCATCATATATTGTCAGACAAATTATGGGGTGTCTGCACCACCCTTCGGTCCTAACAATCGATCCTCGTTCTATCACATAAAACAGGGCACGCTAGCACATAACATATCAGGTAGTAGCAAACCAAGATGATATCACAAAGACAATCATCTAACAACAACTCCTACTGGTGGGCCGGCATTGTGGCCGTAGACCCACCGCTACTGGAAGGTAACTCACCTCGAAGTAACTGCTGATCTGATCGGGAACTGATTGTCTACTGCTGTTGTTGCTGCTCCGGAAATCCTCCAGCTGCAATTCCCACAACATACTCAATCGAACACTGCTAACTGTCCTTTGGGTAAAATGACCATTTTACCCCTGATCATGCCCTAAGTCAAAGTCAGCATCAACTTTCAGTTGACCCGACTCGCCGAGTTGGCTTTCCAACTCGCCGAGTCCCTACCCAAACGATTGTCCTGAATCCCGTTTCTACTCGTCGAGTTAGGTGACGGCTCGACGAGTTCTCCTTCTAAACTGATATTCAAGTCCTTCATCCTACTCGCCGAGTTGTATGAACAACTCGTCGAGTTCATCTTCATCCGATGAACACTTATGCTAAGACTCGCCGAGTTGTATGAACAGCTCGCCGAGTCCATCTTCATCCGAAGAACACTTATGCTGCGACTCGCCGAGTTGTATAAACAACTCGCCGAGTCTGTTCTTGATCTAAGGAGATTGCCTTGAACTCGCTGAGTCAGGGCATTGACTCACCGAGTTCCTCCATAGATGAGTTCAGCTTCCGACTCACTCAGTCACACCCCGTGACTCACTGCTCACTCGACACTACGAAAAGGGGACAAACTCGGAGACTCGCGAACAGACTCGCCGAGTCGTTGCCATGCACCCACTAAATACACATATTTGCTCGATTCTAGTCCATGCCATTCACAGATCTGGACTCCTAGAACACGAATCACACGTAAAGTTTCCAACTTTACGTGTAGATATTCACCAATACGGATTTTAGGGTTCAAAATGTACTTAAAATGGTAGATCCAAGGTTTTCAAGCAATGAGGGTCCATAAAGGCTACAGATCCGAGCCCTTAGAGCCCAAACATGCCTAGATCCGAAGTCCCTCAACATTATAAGCTCATTACACAAAGGTCAAGACTAGAAGAAGCCTTGAAATGGCTATCACAAGCTCTCAATGAGATAATAATGAAGGGACAGAGAGGGTTTCGAGTCCAATACCTCTAGAAGTTCTGAAATGGCACAAAGATTCTGGATCTTCTTCCTCTCCTCTCGATCTACCTTCTTCTTCTCTCCAAAACTTCAAAGAAATGCACCAAAATCACCCAAATTACCAAAAGAGGAGTTAGAGCTTCGAGAGGGAGTGTTCTGGACGCAATGGGGGCGGATATGAGGCACAAAACATCGTTTAAATAGGGTGCAACCCCTGAAACTTAGGGTTTCATCCAACAGCGGTGACTCGCCGAGTCCAGAATATGGACTCGCCGAGTCGCCAACTTAAACATGTCCCGGGTCCCGTCCTTACTCGGCGAGTCGGACCTATGACTCGCCGAGTCCAAGGCTAAAAAGAAGGAAAATACTCAATAAGATTTACATACCAGGAACCATGTAACGTCCAAAATTTCAAAACAATTAAAACTTTTCAAAATCACCCATTTTATTAACGTTGTTACAAAAAGGTTTTCAATACATTATTTAATAGAGTATTTTCCCAGGTTCATATCATAAAACACCAACGCGAGGAACGGTACGATCACGCCTTTGCCTTGCCACAGACTCTTGAGAACCTGAAACATAAAACCACAACTGTAAGCCCGAAAGCTTAGTGAGATACCCCCAGAATACCAACCACATATACGCCTTTCCAGGCCCTGACCTTCCGGTCCATGTGTCCCAGGGGACTTTCGTCCCTACTGGGTAAACCTTCCGGTCCTACCCACGCCGACCTTCCGGTCCACCACACAACGCCTTCCGGCCCATAACATAATCGCCTTCCGACCCATAACATATTGCCTTCCGGCCCATAACATATTGCCTTCTGGCCCATAAGCATAAAATGCATATATAACATAACAAATAATCATATAGCAGTTCATAGACAACAATCGATCAACAGATCACATATCATAGCATTACACTAAACAAGATATCGGTCTAGCCGGTCACTAGCATAACATTACCCTACGAATCAGTCAACATACTAAATGCATACACACGCCTTTCCAGGCCATGACCTTCCGGTCCACATAGCAATGCCTTCCGGCCCATAACGTGTAATGCCTTCCGGCCTATATCATAACAATGACAACTACCCGGATTTCCATCCGATAAAAAGGGTCGGCCTTGGTGCCATAAACCCTAGCGATATAGTGAGGATAACTCACCTCGAAACTGTCGACTGAACAGATAGCTCAAGCTGCTCCGATCACTGATACGATCTCCACCTCTGGACAGCCACCAATGCACTGAACTCAAACAATAAACAACAATTACCAAAATACCCCTGGAACCACTGGTCAATCCTTAGCCAAAGACAAGGTCAAAGTCAACCCCTGACTGACCTTACTCGCCGAGTCAACCCTATGACTCGCCGAGTCCCCATACTCAGGACTTCACTCAACCCGCGATCTAACTCGCCAGTCACCCCAAGACTCGCCGAGTTCAACAACTCTGAGTCCACTCGCCCTTGACTCACCGATTCTCTAAGATTCCCTTTCTACACATCGAGTATCCCCCTTGACTCGACGGGTTCCTCCTGGACAAATCGCGGGGCCACCCCGACTCAACTCGCCGAGTCTGAAGAACAACTCGACGAGTCCCAGTAAATCTTCAAGCTACTCGCCGAGTCTGTTCATCGGACTCGGCGAGTCCATGCCATGCAACCGCTCAAACTGCTTCCTAAGGTCAGAACTGCTCCGACCATTCATAGGTCTGGCCTTCCTACACTGATTCATCACGTAAGGTCCTCATTTCGGTGCTCATAATACACCCCATGACTCATAATTACATTTTGACCTAAGGTATAAGGATTCCAATCCAAAACCTCCATTGATTCCCGAAATACTCAGGCATGGGACATTCTGGACTTCCAAAGGTCCCAATGAAAGGTTCCAATTGCTTGGGGAACTAAGGAGACACTCAATCTAGCCACACAAGGGTTCAATAAACCCTAAATCCATATACACATCAACATAGAAGGGATTAACTCGAAATTATTACCTGACTAATGTTGCTCTGTGTCCTCAATCCTCAGAATGTGGCTTCTCCTGTTGTTCCCTTAACCAAGCCTCCTTTTTCTTGCAAAATAACACTTCCAAGATCAATAATGGTCTTCTTCCTTGCTCCAGGTACTCACAATCGGATTAGGGTTTCACTCACAGAACTAGGGTGAACAATGACGGCCATAAAGTCCCTCATATACGTCCCAACCCTGAACGGTTAGGGTTTTCGCTAAACAGCGCAGACTCGCCGAGTCCATATCCGGACTCGTCGAGTCCAGTCGCGAACCCGCGACCAGATCCGCGATTCTACTCGGCGAGTCTAGGCTCCAACTCGCCGAGTCCCCTCTTAAAACACCCAAAATCATCAATATAACAATACCTGGAATTCCGGGCTGTTACAAACCAGGTGCTACACACATAGATATGAAGTATTTTAATATAAATTACGTGCTATGTGTACATATTGTCTGAATACTTGTTGTCTATGCTGGTGAAAGATTTTTATACATGCTTTAAATGATGTAAACTGTATAAAGTATTTTATATCTACAAAATATGTTGGGTAAAACATGGATAGATGAATGATGAGGGATAAAAGCTGAAATAGAGGAACATTAGTAGTACGGACCTAGTGCCCTATGTAACGCCCGTAGATTAGAGCTAGTCAATTTAGAGACGATAAGCATCAAAAATGACTTTTTTATGGAAGATTATTTATAAGGATTAATCTTAACCAAGTTGTAGTATATGTCACAAGGTTTCCGTGCATATAAAGAACGCCGAAATCCGAGTTATAACGAAGAAGTTATGACCTGTCGAAGTTTCGCGACAAAACCGGCACGACCTAGCGCGACCCAGCGAGACGTAAATAGTGAATTTAAGGTAGATAGATATCTATCCTTAGTGATATAAATGAGAATTGAAGATCTCATCGATAGTAGTGCAACGACGGAAAGACGGACGGAATCGGAGTTCAGATGAAGGAGTTATGAATTTTGAACGGAGTTTTCCTGTCCCGGCCTACTAAAGATAATATATAAGTAATATACTTATAATATATTAAAAATAAAGTCAAAATTAGCCAATGGAGTCTAAACGAGAGTTGTAGAGCATAATCTCACCTTCGCGGCGATATAAAGAACGTCGAAAACGGAGTTCGTATGCGAAGGTTATGAATTTTTGAAGTTCTGACGACCAAGCCCACGACGTGGAAAAAGGTTGCCACGACGTGGCAAGGGCCAAATTTGCCCTATAAATAGATTTGAAGGGCCATCCGTTTAGGGTTGCTATTTTCTCTCTTCTCTCTCCCGTTTTGCATCGATTTGCGTGCCAGAAATACCCCGAAGCCCCGGTATTGTTCTCGAGCCCCGAGGCAAGTCCCGAGATCCCGAAGATCCCGAGATGTGCGGTTCCTGAGCCGAAGCTCTACCCGCGAGAAGTTCGATTTTTGTGGAGATCTTCCAGATCTGCTGAGGATTACTACTTCTGCAAGTCGTAGTGCTGTCCGATCATCTTCTGATCAAGTGAGTGTATACTACCTTTCATAAACACGATAATAATACAAGTATGGTTTGAGTGTATTAAGTATATTGTTGTTTATATGCGTGAGTGTATAGTCACTTTCATCTTACACATAGATATGAAGTATTTTATAAAATACGTGCTATGTGTATATATATTGTTGTTTATATGTGTTAGTGTGTGGTTACTTTCTTCTAACACATAAATATAAAGTATTAGCTATGAAATACGTGCTATGTGTTATATATTATTTGTCTATTTGAAATGGGCATGGAATTGAAGTTTTATACAAGTGTTAAATGATTTAAACTGTGTAAGTATTTATATCTACGAAAATGTTGGGTAGAACATGGGTAGATGGGATAGTTGGTGACTATGGAGTTAGCGCCTATTGTATAAACCTTGGTGACTATGGAGTTAGCGCCTATTGTTAGATAAACCTTGGTGACTATGGAGTTAGCGCCTATTGTATAAACCTTGGTGACTATGGAGTTAGCGCCTATTGTTAGATAAACCTTGGTGACTATAGAGTTAGCGCCTACTGTTAGATAAACCTTGGTGACTATGGAGTTAGCGCCTATCGTATAAATCTTGGTGACTATGGAGTTAGCGCCTATCGTATAAATCTTGGTGACTATGGAGTTAGCGCCTATTGAGTAAACCTTGGTGACGATGTGACTTCGTGCCTGTTAAGTGAACCTTGGTGACTATGGAGTTAGCGTCGCTTGAGTAAACCCCGATGACTATGGAGTTAGCGCCTGATAACTATGGATTTAGTACCTGATAGATAAACTTTGGCAGCAATGGACTTCGTGTCAATTCCTTAGGTAAATCCTTAGGAATGAATGAATGAAGGATAGTGGATTCTTAGGGTAAACCCTTGAGAAAATAAAGTAGATATGGGGATGGGTATTTGGGTTGGTTGTTTGATAATTGAATATAATAATTGTATTATTGTGGGTTGAAAACCCTATATGCTCACCAGGCTCCCAAGCCTGACCCACTCAGTTTTCTTTGCATTACAGGTAATGACACAAGAGTATAAGTTGGTGGACTTGACGAGAGGTTTTGGATTATAGATCAGTAGTTATAAATAACTGTTGTAAGGTCTATTTTATATTGTTTATGCTTTTGGTCTGTATCGGAACATGACATCCCGAGGTTTTATTATTTAATGAAAATACATTCTCCTTGAGAAATTTTTTGATAAGTTTTTATCATATCTTATTTTGGGAACAAATTCCGCAACCTTTTTCTTTAAACGATCACTCTGATTTATAAAACAAAGCATAAACAAATCGGTCTTTTCTGGCCGTGAAATTGGGGATGTCACACCCTATAGGTATACATTGGCAGCAGTGGACCTAGTACCCTATAGATGAGCACTGGCAGCTGCGCCACAACCCGTAGATGATTTAGATCTATGGTAAACGTCGTAGCAGTTGTGCTCTAAGGACAGTATCGGCAGCTGCGCCTAATAGGGAGCCTTATGACCATGACAGTAGCATTTAAAGGTCAATACCGGCAGAAGCGCCTCATAGAAAATGTCCCAATTATGGCAGATGCGCCTAAGTGACAATATTAGCAGTTGCGCTTGACCAATGTGTCATTGGCAACAATGAACTTCATGTTGTTTCCTTAGGATGATCCTTAGGAATGAATGAATGAGAAATAGCTGATTCTTAGGGTAGATCCTTAAGAATAAAGAGGATAATGGGGATGGGTAATTGGGTTGATTGTTTGATTGTTTAAACATAATAATTATATTATTGTGGGTTGAAAACCCTATGTACTCACTAGGTTTTCCAACCTGACCCACTCAGTTTATTTATATCACATGTGTTTATATGAACTCACATTACACTGAGAGATTTAAAAGAGATGTAGATCACTAGTGTAAATGAATGTAAGTTCTGTTTATGCTTATGTTTCTGCATTGACGATGACATCCCAAATATTTTAAAAGTGAATAAAAAATATATTTCTTTAGAAATGCTTTGATAACGCGATTATCATGTTTTTCTGGGAACAAATTCCGCAACATTTTTTATTAAAAGAGATACTCTGATTTTTATAAAGCATAAACAAAATCGGTCTTTTATGGCCGTAAAAATGGGGATGTCACATGCTACCCCCATGGTCTTAAGTGTCGGAGTCCCCTCCCCCCTCCTCGTGGTCTGATATCCAAGTGTCATGGGCTCCCCCCCACGGTCTTACCCTGGAATGCCACGAGCTCCCCCCATGGTCTGATATCCAAGCGCCACAGACTACCCCGATGGTCTTCACACAAACAAACAATCACATAAAAACTATCCATCCTATCTGTCAAATAATGGGCCGACATTGGTGCCTTTGACCCATTGATATGGTGAGAGAACTTGAAACGTCCAAAAATGTGACAACCTGAAACTTTTATTCTGTACGCTTGTTCAAATTTATCAACATTGAACTCGATTTTGTTACCTTTTAACGCCGTTTAAGAGTTCGTTTAAGTGTTCTAAGCTTGAGTACAATCAGGAATGAGATTAGAAATGAGTCAACAAGTCGTATAGAGACAAAACCGGGCCATACACCCTCTTGAGAGGTGTGTACGGCCGCATACATGGGTGTACGGCCGCACACCCATCTTCCAGCCACACACTCACCCATATATATATATATATATATATATATATATATATATATAGGGTGACCCCCTTCACTCATTCCTTTCTTTTCGCTGCACTCTACTTTCTCTCTCTAGAAACTTCATCCAAGAACACTCTAAGGGCCTAAAAACGTGAAGTACTCCACCATTTAGCTTGTTATATTGGTAAGATACCTTGATTTAAACCTAAAAATCTTCATGTTCTTCGTCACTTGAAGGTGTACGGCCGCACACCTTCATAAGGTGGTCGTACACACCTCAAAGACCCTCTAAAGTGAAAGTTTGACCCCTATCTTTTAGTTGGACTTGGTTTGAGCCTTAAAACATTTAAAAATCGACTTTTGAAGCATAAATGGATTGTGTACGGTCGCGCACCCCTGTGTGCAACCGCACACACATCCTGGCCGCACATACACCAAAACCCTTGATTTTGTGGCCATACACCTCCCTCGTTCGATCATTTATGGCTCCGACATTTAGTTCAAGCATTTCCAAGTCTTTAGGGCGGTTTCCCGTCATGTTTTGTCATGGGATACCTTAATCTAATGCATGTATGTGTTACTATATGTTAATAGGATCCACTTGCGTACAAAACATCAGTTGACACTCAGCACTCATAACCGATCGTACACCCGAAACCTACGTTAAACCGTGAGTTCATACCCCTACTCTTTTATAAGATTTTATAATATTTTTAGGGGGGATACAAACCAAACATAAACGTTTTCACAAGTTAAAAACTGATGCAATTACAACAAGTTTCACGTTAAACATTTAGATACTTTATCCCTTTTGTAATATGCGGAGCATAAGGGACGTTTTCTAAACATAATTGCATAGTTTTCAGAACAGTACATGACACAACTTTCCAGTCAAACTATAATATGTATAGTTTGGGGATTTCATTACCGGTTTTACATAATCAAACTTCATGCAAAGTCAAACATATAAACTATGACATATTTATTTTATCCATACACATAACAAGAGTATCTTACTAAATAATTATTTTATGTATAATTATTTATACTCTGCATCAATTACTAACGATTTCGAACTCGAGAACAACCGAACTACACGTAAACTAGTTAATACTGGATTGTGAGACTTATCTTCGTTATGCCCTTGGGGGTACCAAATAAATCCTCTCCGTTAGTATAATCAGAGTCTCTTGGAGGGAGAGCGTGAAATTTATGGATAGATCTATTCGGGACTGACAATCCCACACCTGAACTGTTAGCTATAGTTAGGCGGGCACGCCTGAGGTGACAATTTTTGTAAATCGTACGACGCCTGAAGAAACATCAAGGAGGTCCATCTGTCATATTAGTATGGTTATACAAACTCATAATACTATCAACTAACCTTTGTTTATAGGATCTCTTCTTCCATAGTTTTATTTAATCAATAAGACTACCTATCTACTTACTGAAGGGTATTCCAGGGACACAATCTTGGTTTTATTTTAAGTAATAAAACTACTTTACTTACTGGCGGTAGCCAGGGTTTTCTAACGAAATATACCGTATCTACTGGTGGTAGCCAGGGTTTCAAACAGAATATACTTTACACACTGGTGGTAGCCAGGGTTTCAAACAGAACATACATTGCATACTGGTGGTAGCCAGGGTTTTCAAACGGAACATATCTTTATACAGTAACAAGCAAACATGTTAGAAAATATTGGATTTTCTTGGAAAGCATGCTTACATATTTCAAGACTCGATAACAATGGTTTCACTACAAACGACATTTTACTTATAATGAAAAGAAATCATTTGTACAAATTCAGTGACTAGCTTTCAATACGCACTCATGAGAGCCAAAACAACCGGTGATATTTGCATTGGAGGATTTGTCACCCTTTTAGCCCGCAGTCTTGACATTGAGCTTCCGGACGACTACACGCCCGTCGCCAGCAAAATTCTCTTGGATGAGCGGGTTCTCACAAACATGCATCACATCTGTCGTAGGAACAGGAGCAATTTTACATGGTATTGTCCTCAAGGGGACGGATATCTCATTCTTCCCGACCATCGAGTTGCCAACTTCACCTTCCACGATCGCACTCAGTGGAGACTCGCGAGGACCATCATTCAATCAGTCAATGAGGATGCGCTCCATGATCAAGATGATGACGAGATGCATGTGGATGACTAGCCTGATGATGAGCCCACCCATGGTCCATAACACGCTCAATCCCAAGCACCTCCCGGATATTACACGCTTCCCCCTAATTTTGCCGAACAGTTTGAGACTCATTGTGTCTCCAACCAAATCATGTCCCAACAGATGCACCATATGTGGGGGTGGCACCAATCACAAAACCATTTCGAGAATGTCCCACTTCCTCCTCCCTATCCATACCCTCCACCCACCCATCCTTATCCACCTCCACCTTACCCTTACCCCTACCCCCAATACCCATATCCTCCTCCCGATCCCCCGGTCTAGGTACTTTCGCCTCGCCCCAAGCATTGATGACAATGCTTATTTCTAAGCTTGGGTGGGGTATTCCTTTTTCTTTTTGATTTCTCATGCATTTTAATTAGGTTGCATAGCATTTAGCCTTAAATTACATTCATTTATTTTTATTTTTTTTAAATTCCAAAAAGATTTTATTTTCTTCCTTTTCACTTTTTATTTTTGCACGACATTTAGCTTAGGGCATAAGCACTCATGCATTTTTGTTATCTCTTTATTCTCATCTTCGAACATCTTTACTTGAAAGACACGACACGCCTTAATTACAATTCTTTTGGAAACTCACATAACAAATAAGAATCGCTCTTAGGGACTTTCAGTTGTTGCTTATTCTCTTACATATACGTGGGGAGAGAGTGCAAGTAGTTGTGCATATGAATCGACTCATGTCAAATGTGGCATAAGTAAGGGGACAACTTAGCTCCGTGCCGACTAGTCCCTCACATGAATTTTCCTCACAAGCCACAATCAAACCCCAAAGAAAGGAATAAAAGATAGATTTTGCTATTTTGAGATCTTCAGTGTCTAACAGCTACAATTCACATCATATCTCATTATTTTATGATTTAGACATATTTTTCCCACTTGATCTCGAATTAGCCTTAGTGTAGTTGTGCTCGTTTGGCCTCATGTTTGGGTTAGACTTAGATTCTGTTTCTAGTTGTATATAGTTTTGTATTTTTATTTTCAGGCTATACTTGTAAAACTCCTGTGGTAAACTAAAAAAGTGAGGCTAAGAAAAGACAACAACCTTTTTTTTCTTCCAATTTTGTTTTGTTTTGTGAGTTAAAGTAAATTGTTTCAAAAGTGTCATTCGAAAAATTTTGCGTCAATTTACCAAAAATTTCAATAAAGTCTAGTATTTAGTTTGTGTACGTGAAATTTCATATGTAACCAACTTATTTGGAGAAGTCAATTTTTAATCTTTCGTGAAATTTGAGCCTTATATTTGTTGGTTTGTTTTGTGAGTTAAAGTAAATTGTTTCAAAAGTGTCGTTTGAAAATTTTTGCGTCAATTTACCAAAAATTTCAATAAAGTCTAGTATTTAGTTTGTGTACGTGAAATTTCATATATAACCAACTTATTTGGAGAAGTCAATTTTTAATCTTTCATGAAATTTGAGCCTTATGTTTGTTGGTTATAGTCTTTTGAAGTCTAGTAAAAAAAGGTTTGAAAAGTCGGATATTATTGCAATCATAAAATGCGAATGTAATTATATATTTTTTAGTGTTTTCCTCTTTGTGTCTTAAGTTATTGTATTTGTAACATGTCCTTGGGGTTTTGTTGTCAAAAATAAATAAATAAAAATAAAATAAAATAAATATAATAATCAAAGAAAAGGTCGGGCCACAGAGTTGTATCTGTTAGGGTGCAAAGTCATGCTTGGATGTATTGTTTAGGCTTTCCTCTTTGTATGTGTAAATGAGTTGAGTCTTTTCCTATAAATAGGAAGTGAGTGACTCCCATTATGTAAGAGTCCATATGGAGTGTTAGACTAGAGAGAGAAACTTGTACAAACTCATTTGTATATTCTTTCTAGATCTAATATGAGCTTACAAAGAATTATTTACTCCTTGTGTTCTTGAATTTGTATGATGAATCACTAGATCTTTTCTTATTCCGCACATGCCATCAGAATCAACACCACTACAATTGGTATCAGAGCTTGGTTTTCACGATCAACGTGACTTTTGAAGAACGATTCTCGGTTTGGCAATTTTTGTCGCAACTTGAACAATTTTGGTGAGTCTCTCTCTATGATCTCTCTTAATTTCGTTGAAATCGTGCGTAACGTTTTTGATTTTTGATCGTTTTGATTCATTGGATCTAATTCGTTTCAAACCTCATTGTTGATCCAATCAATTTTTGTTTAGATCAAATCCAAACCAAAAATAAAATCAAAATTTGTTTACTATTCATTGTTCAAATGTCCAAGCCCAATCAAATTGTCGAATACTGTTCATTTCGTGATTTAGCCCAAAAAGTGGATCTTACTGTTCATTCTTTAATTGAGCCCAAATTGTAATATTCGATAGCTCAAATGTGGTTGATCCGATTCCTAAATGATTGAGTCTGTATCAAACTGACTTGTACACAAGCTTTACAAGTTGTACTATTGGATGTTCTGTTCTTCATCGTTTTTGATCTTGAATTCCGTTTTCGATTCAATGTTCCTCTTTATTGATTTGAAGTAATTGTTATTCAAAACCAGTGAATCGATTTTACTTTACTGATTATGATCTCAATCTTGAGAAATCGTCAACTGTTTCTTTGATTGCGATGAACACTCAAGAACATTATGAACAATGATGAAGAACAGGTTGAATGAGTTTTCTTTTTCGATTATGAAAATCAATCAACGATTTGTGATTTTGAACTTGTGAATCGACTGAATCTATTTTGGATAATTATCAGTCGATTATGATCGAGCTGTAATTGAGAACTCAATAATTTCGTTCTTGATTTTGATTTACTGAAAATTGGATTTGGAATCGATATTGAGGATCGATTGGGGTTCCTGTAATGAAATGGATGAAGAGCGAACAGATGAAGAGAATTGATTGTTGAATTCGAATATTTGGAATCTGTGTTCATTGATTGTCGATTTTGGAATACGTCTTGCTCATGAAAAGCGAAGGGCAAAGGATTGATTTTGGGAGTCGATATCGACTAAAATGGTTAACATTCGATTTTGGAACTCGATTTTGATTGAGTGTTGTTCGCATGATTGGAATCGATCGATTGAAGGAGGATGCGAAAAGATAAAAGAAATTGGGTTCGCATTTGTATGATTGTAGTCGATGGTGAACGATAGATGATTACCTGTTAAAGCAAGTCGATTACGAGTGTGTACACGAAATCGATTTTGAGATGTTCGCAAATTTGGGGTTGATCTTGACTGAAACGCGAAGGATCGATTGTCAATAGTCGATTTTTTTGAGAAGTCGATCGATTATGCGAAGTTGATTGATACTGCATTTTAGTTCGCATAAGGTTGATTTGGGATCAATAATAGATTGGCCTGTAAAAGCAAAGTCGACTGGGAAGAAAACTTAGATTGGGAATTAAGTTCGTATCTTAGTTGAGTTCGCATATAAATTTTTGGTTCGCATCTGCAAGGAGTGTTTAATTCGCATTTGGAGTTTTGTATTGGAATCAAAATGCGAATTCATCTCATTATGATTCGCATTTTGGCGATTGAAACATGCGAAGGGATGCGAAGGGTATAAGAATGAAAATGCGAAGTCTGTTATTACCAGTTCAATGAAGAAGAAAGCCAAGAGTTTCGCATTTGGTCCCTGCTCTTTTTAAGAAATGACAAAAATAATCCAACTTCGCAAGTTTGAACATTATGCAGAAATTATCAAAACGAATGCCTGTAGTTTCACATTTTTGACAGTTTGTACCCAACTTCGCAAATGGGGTCATAAAATGCTGAAATTGCAGAATTTTCAAATCTGGTCCCCGCAGTTTGTGTGAATTTACACATTTTACCCAGTTTCGCAAATGGGAGTGTGTTTCGCATATTTGGCTGTTTTTGGCGCAACGGGTCACTGCAGAATTTTGAAATTGACGATTTCTACCCATTTTTGAGAAACTTTGTCAAAGACAATCCGTGAACGAAGCTAAAAATTCAATATTTTTTGAATTTTTCGGATTGAAGCACAATGTTTATGCCACATGTTAAGGGGGAGTTTTAACATGAAAAATTCCAAATAGAGCACGTTCTTTTTCCTTGGAGTTTTATAATCAAATTTCGATTATAAAAAGGGGGAGAAGTTTTATATGGAAATTCGAACTTGAATTTTTCATATTACGCGGATTTGAAGACCGAAGTGATCTTGAAGTTTTTGAAGATTACGAGATGATGCAATTGGAAGTTCGGAAGTGATATATTCGAAATGGGTTTGGTTTATTGAAGATTTTTGGGGTGTGTTTTTATGCGCAACTTTGGGGTGATTATTTGGAGTTAATCATTCGTTGCTGCTTGGTTTGTATGGTCTCACATCCTAGAGCCCAAATTGAAGAGTCATGGAAGAATTGAAGATTGAAGATCATTTTGACATGTGTCACCTTTGAGGCTCGAACCGCGTAGTGCTTGATTTTGGAAGATTTTAAGTGGGTCATTCATTCCTAACTTTGAGGGGGAGAATGTTGGGGTGCAAAGTTATTCATTCATGACTTTGTAAATGTTTGACTTTTGTAAAACCCACTTGCATGTGGAGTATTTGCCTTTAGACCCATTTGTTAGAGAGTGAGAGAGACATGTAAACACCTCTATAAATAGTGGGTTCATACCACTTGTAGAGGTGTGCTTGAGAGATGTAAAAGTGAGTGTGTAAGTGTGTGTTAATTATGTAGTCTAGATCTAGATCCTTTTTTTGTAACACCATATACATTCAATATATCTCTTAAACACCCAAATCACCATGTTCAATTATGCAAGCTTTAATTCCGCATGTCAAACCATGTTCTTTGTCACTACAGTATCAATTTGTTGCTTTTGTAGATGTTTAGCCTTTCTCGGATTTTAGCTCATGTAATTTGTTTCTAGTTTGATGTTTTTCTAGTTAAATATCATTTTTGTTGGCAACTACGATGACACTCTTCACTCATCGCGTGCTCGACTCTTTGCTCTACATGGATCTTATTTTGGTGGAAGCACTTACTCTTCAAGATGATTGTAGTTTGCAAACTCTTGTACATAGCTCGTTCCTTACCATTTTTGGCCTAAGTTATCTTTTTCTAGGTTTTATTTATTGACGTGGGGTTGAAGTTGTGAGGAGTGAGGAACATTCTAACCGAGGGACACTTTCTTATGGCTAGTGGGCTAGATCATACCACGAAACCATGTCACATAAACTATACTAGTGAAGTATGTATGCTCGTTTTTGCATCTTGATCAACATGTATCCCTTGCTAGAAAGGTAACAAAGGCTCGTCCCTTAAAGCGATTCTTACCCTAAAAATGGATTATATGTTTTTATTTTTAGGGCGTGTCGTGAATTTCTACCTAAGATGTTCATTTATTTTTCTTTTTAGGATAGCTCATCTCAAGTTCATTTTAGTCTTGTCTTACTCGATGACAAGTAAGGTTCAAGCTTGGGGTGATTTGATAGTTTCATTTTATTTACTTCTTTTCATAGTTTATTTTTAGTTAAAATCATATCATTTTAGTTAAGCTTCATGCATATTTTCTCTTTTTATTATTTTTTCTTTTGTCGGGTGCTTTCTAGTCTTTTGAGCTTATTTTGCAGGATTTACTGAAGACTATTCGTTACTGGAGGTATTGAAGGAGTACGAGACAATTGGAGGCTTGTAGATTGCTTGTAAACTTGAGGTGGTGCAATTGGGCTCGGTGTCAATTTAAGCAATAAGCGCGTTGGACTTAATCTTTGGACGAGAACTCGAGCTACGGAAGATTGAAGGAGCGTTGGATCATCATTGGAGGCTTTGGAATAACACAATGAGGCTCCTAATAGTTGTGCATGTGGGCTAGTGCATAAATTAGAAGATTGGACTGGATTGTATTTTAATGGGCCAAGGCATGCAATCAACGAGACCCACGCGGTCCGCGTGGATCCATACGCGGTCCGTGTGAATGGTGTTGAGGTGATTCCGGGGGTTGACTTGTTGACTCTATTTTGGGAAGGTTGGTGGATGGCTTCTGTGCAACTTTTGAATCCGAGATTAGCACCTTTTTTGCTAGAGATTGGAGGCATTCTACACATGAACACTTGGAGGAACCACTCATTTTTCTCCCAATAAGGTTTTGGAAGATTTGAAGATTTTGAAGACTAGTGTTATTTCTTTCCATCTTGCACTTAGAACAATGTTTGGTATTTCTAAACTACCTTGTATTTCTTCTATCTTGGCCATGCTTGGCTAAATTATCATTTGGTTGATTAGGGTTTAATCCCATGGATGATTGGTTGTTTTGAAGACTATTATTACCTTGTGTTTGAAGTTTAGAGAAATGTTCTCTAGTTAAACATCTTTTTATGATGAGCTTAGAAGAATAAACATATATTTTTGTTGATCAATTTCTTGGTTAGGTAATGGACTTTGAGATTGGTAAGCAACAAATGGTTTCTATGTTTGTTTTCATTTCATTTAAACCATGGGAACGTTTCCTCCATAATGATAATGTAAGCATTTGATTATCTTATGGGCTTGGTAACTCTTAGAACTCAAAGCTAATTGATTTTCATAAGATTATATGCTTCATTGATTTTGTGACTTTAATTAAGGGAATGTGTTACACCTCCTCTAACCATTTTAATATCTAAGAAGAGTTGAGGTGATTTGTGCTTATGAATTACCATAGTCAAGTTAAACCAATTCACAAGTGTTGTTCCTTTTAATCTAATGATAAGTCAATTATATCATCCATGTGATGTATCCCAAAATCAACCAATTTCACTTCATTGATTTTAATCAGCTTTTTTTTACTTGTTTACTTGTCATAATTACATTCTAGCTAGTTTTAATTTTGTCAAATAATCAAAAAGAATTAAACCCCCCATTTTACTTTCACTTTGTTTTACAGATACTTGAACAAGTGATTTACATAGAGATTTAAATTGAACCAATCTCCATGGATACGATCCCTTTACCACTATATACTATTTTAGTGTGTAATATTTAGGGTATTAATTTTGTTGGCGTCGACAACCACCAGATGTCTAGGTTGTGATTTAGTGAGGTGTTTAAAGTGAGATTTTCAAATAGTATACTTCGTATACCAAACGGACTCTACCTCCTATATGATCCTACCTGGTTGTTCCTTACTTGATAGATCATGAAAGTATACTTTGAGTTAATGATGAATCTAGACTAATAATTAGTCACAATAAAGATTAGACTAAAACTTAGCGATAATAATGTTAGGTTTCGTCGAAGGAAAATAGAATCGTTAGAAGCGAAGCACTGCCCGAGTTTATAATCATCGTTTTAACAAGTGAGTGCATAGTTTCTTTCATGAACATGATTTTAATACAAGTATTAATTGAAGTATTAAATATATGTTTATGTGCGAGTTATTTGATGTTGCTTGAAATACGTGTTAAATAACGTACCTGATTATATATGATGATTTAGGATAAATAGTAAACCTAAATTAATTATGGGAAATATTGGGTAGTATCTTCTTATGAGTACGAGTGAGTTATACACATATAATAGAACTTTAAAATATGTCATTGATCTGGGAGCATGGATTAGACATAGTCATTGTCCCTAGTCCGAGAGTATGGATTGGACATAATCAATTGTCACTAATTCGAGAGTATGGGTTATGTAACAGCCCGGAATCTCAGGTATTGTTAAAATTATGTTTTTGGGGTGTTTTAAGAGGGGACTCGGCGAGTTGGAGCCTAGACTCGCCGAGTAGGATCGCAGACCTGGTCGCGGGTTCGCGACTGGACTCGACGAGTCCAGATATGGACTCGGCGAGTCTGCGCTGTTTAGCGAAAACCCTAACCGTTCAGGTTTGGGACGTATAAAAGGGACTTATTGGCCGTCATTGTTCATTTTAGCCTTCTGAGAAGAACCCTAAATCGATTGTGTGCATCTGGAGCAAGATTATAGGCCATTGTTGATTATAGAAGAGTTGTTGTGAAAGGAAGAGAAGGGCTTGGCTAAAGGAACAGCAAGGGAGTCACGTTCTGAGGATTGGGGACACAGAGAGTACATCATCCAGGTAAGAATTCGAGTATACTCTGCTATGTTGATGTGTTTATGGAATTAGGGTTTATGGAACCCTTTTATGGCTAGATTGAATGTTACCCTAGTCCCCTAAACGATTGTAACCCTGTATTGGGACCTTTGGAGGTCCAGAATGTCCCATGCCTGTACATTTCGGGAATTGATGAAGGTTTTGGATTGGAATCCTTATGCCTTAGGTCAAAATGTGAATTATGAATCATGGGGTGTATCATGAGCACTGAAATGAGGACCTTACGTGATGGATCAGCCTAGGAAGGCCAGACCTAGGAATGGTCGGAGCGGTTCTGACCTTAGGATGCAGTTTGAGCAGTTGCATGGCATGGACTCGCCGAGTTCGACGAACAGACTCGGCGAGTAGCTTGAAGATTTACTGGGACTCGTCGAGTTGTTCTTCAGACTCGGCGAGTTGAGTCGGGGTGGCCCCGCGATTCTTCCAGGAGTAACTCGTCGGGTCAAGGAGGATACTCGACGAGTAGAAAGGGAGTTTTAGAGAATTGGAGGACGTCTAGACTCGCCGAGTCGCCATGGCACTCGCCGAGTCCGGTCAAGTTGACCGTTGACCAGAGTTGACCTATGTGTGACTTCTTAGGGGCAGTTAAACTTAGAAGATAAAAGTGTTAATAAGAGATATATGATGTTATAGGGAGGTTGTAGCTCAGCGGATCGAGCACGAGTGATTTCAGGATTTGCTAGCTTTCAGTATTCACGAGGTGAGTCTTCTCACTATACTGTACCCGGAAGGGTTTGATTGTGTGACCGGATGGTCAGATATGCTATGTGATATGTATGCTATATGTGGTAAGTTATTTGTTATATGTGCTATGTATGTCATGGGCCGGAAGGCGAATATGTTATGGGCCGGAAGGCGATATGTTATGGGCCGGAAGGCAATATGTTGTGTTATGGACCGGAAGGTCGGCGTGGGTAGGACCGGAAGGTTTACCCAGCAGGGACGGAAGTCCCCTGAGACACATGGACCGGAAGGTCAGGGCCTGGAAAGGCGTATGTGCGTAAGTAGTATATTGGGGAACTCACTAAGCATTTATGCTTACAATTGTCATGTATGTGTTTCAGGTACTAGCGAGGACCGTGGGAAGGCGCCGGCATGATCGATACACACTGAAGAATGTTTTTATGATCTTGGGATTTAGACAATTTGTATTTGACATGACACTTAAATTATTTATGCCTTGTTTTGAATGGAAATACTTTATTTTTAAAATGAAAAATTTGTTTGAAAATTTGCGTTGTTACAATTGGTATCAGAGCCTTGGTTTGAGGGATTCGGGTGCACCTTCGGGAGTAACAGAACTCAAACCAAGGATTTGAGGAAAACTTTTAAATAAAGGCATAAACTTTTGTAAATGGTTTTGTGGTAAGCAAGAAAGAAGCAGTGTGTACGATCAGTCAGCGCCCGAACGGTAAAGATCCCCAAAATACCTTACAATATTATATGATATGAATTGTTATGCATGCTAGAAGACTAGGTATTCATGATAGGACTAGAGTGGCCTGATTTGTGATGCCTTAGTCTAGGGAAGTTGCCGATATGAGATGCTTTGCTAGTGTGCGGGTAGATAGTGCATAACAGAAGTAGAGTACTCACTATCCGGGGTTTGGGGAGGAAGATTTGGGATGAATGCTGATGCGGTGTGGTCGGTAGTATTGGGCCCGTACTACCGAAGACACCGGGTCAGTGGGAGACCCAAGTAAGAATCCCTGGATATCGGAGACTGAGTAGGGTTGCATTATCGAGTACGATTATACTCGATGGAGTCTCTGATAGTTTTATGTTGTATTTCAGAGACATCATGGTTAGACCACGCCACGGAGCGAGTTCGAGCGGTGTGAGTGACGAGGAGATTCGTCAGATGATTCACGAGGAGGTAGCTGCGGCGATCCGGGCCGAGATCCCGGAGATGTTTGGGTCTATTAAGACCACCCTGATGGAGACGTTCGAGGAGCGGTACGCCGCATTGACTGAAGCTGCAGCCGCTGCAGCTACCGCAGCTGTGGCCGCTGCCAGGCCACAGGGGGGTGACTCGTTGCTGTTCCGGGAGTTCAGCAACACGAAGCCACCAGAGTTCGATGGGACACAGGATCCGATTGCTGCGATGAGGTGGATCGCGGATATAGAGGGGTGCTTCTACACTTGTTCTTGCCCGGAGCACCTGAGGGTACGGTTCGCTTTGAACCAGCTCCGTCTGGGAGCGAAGGACTGGTGGAAGTTCGTGACGGCGAACTTCACTTTGGCAGAGATTATAGTAGTGACATGGGAGGGGTTTACTGCTATGTTCAGGGACGAGTACGTTCCCCCGGTGGAGAGGGAACGATTGGTTCAGGAGTTCTTAACCCTCAAGCAGGGTACTGATTCTGTTGCGGTGATCACGCGGAAGTTTCATGAGAGGGAGATGTTCTGCCCCGAGCTGGTGTCCACTGATCAGGCTCGGATGAGCCGGTACTTGGGTGTGTTGAGGAGGGATATCCGAGAGTTTGTGTCAAACTCCACCTACCATACTTTTGCTGAGCTTCAGGCGAATGCCAGGAAGCGCGAGATCGAGTTGGAGACCCAGGCCAGGGAGGAGGCCGAGTCTCAGCGGGTGGACCGGCGACCGGCTCACTCCCAGCCGGCAGCCAAGCGGATAAAGTCCGCCGATTCGAGGACAGGAGGTTCGAAGGGCCGCACTTGCGGAAAGTGCGGCAAGGGTCATGATGGGGCATGTCGATCTGGTGCTTGCTACAAGTGTGGCAAGGAGGGGCACATTGCTAGGGAGTGCCCCAAGGGGTTTACGGTTTGCTTTCATTGCAACCAGACAGGCCATCGGAAGGCCGAGTGCCCTCAGCTTCTTCAGGGATCTACACCTGCTGCCAGAGCTACTGCGACTCGACCGGTGAAGGCCGAGGCCCCGAGGGCTCGGGGGAGAGCCTTTCAGCTGACTGCGGAGGAGGTCCGCGCTGCGCCCGATGTTGTGGCAGGTATGCTGTAATTCATGTAATTATTTTAATGTCGAGATGTTATGCTTATGTTATTATATGCGTAGGTACTTTCCTTGTGAACTCTGTGCCTGCCTTAGTGTTATTTGACTCGGGTGCGAGTAGGTCCTTTGTGTCCTTAGCCTTTAGTCAGCATATCAGCGTTAGTCGTGAGTCGTTGAGTCGACCTTTGAGAGTTTCTATAGCTGACGAGAGAGTGATTTGTGCCACGGAGGTTCTTCGGGGATGCGTGCTAGAGATTTTCGGGGTTGAGTTCCCGATTGACCTGATTCCTATTGCGATGGGTGACGTCTGTGTCATCGTGGGCATGGACTGGTTGAGCCGATTCGGCGCTGTCATCGACTGTGAGCGTCAGCTGGTGACTATACGAGACCATAGTGGGGGAGTCCTTTCGGTGTACGGCGAGGGTACCCGTTCGGGATCAGCTTTTTGTTCGGCCGCTAGGGCGAGGCAATGTCTACAACAGGGCTGTAAGGGTTTTGTGGCGTATGTGATGGATACGCGGGAGGTTTCCGAGAGACCGAGGTCAGTTGAGGAGGTCCTAGTGGTGCGTGAGTTTCCAGATGTTTTCCCCGAGGAGCTGCCGGGAGTACCTCCTGTGAGGCAAGTAGAGTTTGGTATCGATCTGGTTCCGGGGGCCGCGCCTATTGCTAAGGTGCCTTATCGTCTTGCACCTCCAGAGATGCAAGAGTTGTCCTCGCAGCTCCAGGAGTTGCTGGGGAAGGGATTCATTCGGCCGAGCAGCTCGCCGTGGGGAGCACCTATTCTGTTCGTCAAGAAGAAGGATGGTTTACACCGGATGTGCATTGATTACCGGGAGTTGAACAAGTTGACGGTCAAGAACCGTTACCCGTTACCGAGGATCGATGATTTATTCGATCAGTTGCAGGGAGCATCTTGGTTTTCCAAGATCGATCTGAGGTCAGGGTACCATCAGGTGAGAGTGCGGGATGAGGACGTCCAGAAGACAGCGTTTAGGACGCGATATGGGCATTATGAGTTTGTGGTGATGCCTTTCGGGCTCACCAATGCCCCGGCTGTGTTCATGGATCTCATGAACAGGGTATGCAGGCCGACGTTGGATCGGTCAGTGATTGTATTTATCGACGACATTCTAGTGTATTCGAGATCTAGAGAGCAGCATGAGGAGCATTTGAGGGAGGTCCTTGAGGTATTGAGGTCGGAAAAGCTTTATGCAAAGTTCTCCAAATGTGACTTCTGGTTGCGGGAGGTCCAATTTCTAGGACATGCTGTTAATCAGGAAGGGATATTGGTCGATCCGGCCAAGGTTGAGGCGGTGATGAGTTGGGAGGTGCCGAAGTCACCCTCTGAGATCAGGAGTTTCCTTGGGTTGGCAGGGTACTATCGGAGATTTATTAAGGATTTCTCCAAGATCGCAGTGCCGCTCACCAGATTGACCCGGAAGGGTGTTGCATTCTCATGGGGACCCGAGCAGCAGACTTCCTTTGAGACACTTCGCCAGAGGTTGTGCGAAGCCCCGATATTAGCTCTCCCGGAAGGGATGGAAGATTTTGTAGTATATTGCGACGCATCGATTTCGGGACTGGGTGCAGTGTTGATGCAGAGGGGTCATGTGATAGCTTATGCGTCGAGGCAGCTGAAGCCTCATAAGGCGAGATATCCCACGCATGATTTAGAGTTGGGGGCAGTAGTGTTCGCTCTCAAGATTTGGCGTCACTACCTGTATGGGGTTCGATGTACGATATACACGGACCATAAGAGCTTGAAGTATTTGATGGATCAGCCCAACCTAAATATGCGTCAGAGGAGGTGGTTGGATGTGGTCAAGGATTATGATTGTGAGATCCTGTACCACCCAGGCAAGGCTAATGTGGTAGCCGATGCATTGAGCCGCAGGGCGGAGAGTACTCCATTGCGAGATGTATGTTTGAGACTGACTGTGATGACTCCAGTATTGGATGCTATTCGTGGGGCACAGGCCGAGGCGGTGCGACCAGAGATGCAGAAGAAAGAGCGGGTCGTTGGGTTAATTTCAGAGTTCGTTAAGGACGGACGAGGGCTTCTGACGTTTCAGGGTCGGATCTGGGTACCGTTCGTGGGCGGTGCGCGTATTACTTTGATGGAAGAGGCTCATAGATCGAAATTCTCGATCCATCCCGGTGCTACGAAGATGTATTTGGATTTGAGAAAAGAGTATTGGTGGCCCTATATGAAGAGGGACGTCGCATGGTTCGTTGAGAGGTGCTTGACCTGCCGTAGGGTTAAGGCCGAGCACCAGAGGCCGCATGGCAAGTTACAGCCATTGGAGATTCCCGAGTGGAAGTAGGAACAGATCACTATGAATTTCATCACCAAATTGCCGAGGACTGCCAGGGGAGTTGATGCAATTTGGGTGATTGTGGATAGGTTGACGAAGAGTGCACACTTCCTTGCCATCAGCGAGAGTTCTTCAGCGGAGAAGTTGGCGGAGATATATGTGAGAGAAGTGGTATCTTGGCATGGGGTGCCGATCTCGATTGTTTCAGACCGTGATGTACGCTTCACTTCCAGGTTCTGGAAGAAATTCCATGAGGAGCTAGGTACTAAATTGCATTTTAGTACCGCATACCATCCCCAGACAGATGGTCAGAGCGAGCGGACGATTCAGACGCTGGAGGACATGCTTCGAGCGTGTGTGTTAGACTTCGGGGGTAGCTGGGATGCGTATTTACCCTTGGCAGAGTTTTCCTACAACAACAGTCATCATTCGAGCATTGGTATGCCACCTTTTGAGCTGTTGTATGGTAGGAGGTGTCGGACCCCCATTTGTTGGGGAGAGGTGGGACAGAGAGTGATGGGCAGCACAAAGATCGTGCTTCAGACGACAGAGCAGATTCAGCAAGTTAGACAGAGGTTATTGACCGCCCAGAGCCGACAGAAGAGTTATGCAGACAGGCGCCGATCCGAGCTTGAGTTTCAAGTCGGCGACTTCGTTCTCCTGAAGGTCTCTCCTTGGAAAGAAGTGATTCGATTCAGGAAGAGAGGCAAGTTGGGGCCCCGGTATATTGGGCCATTTCGGGTGATTGCAAGGATAGGCCGGGTAGCCTATCGGTTGGAGTTGCCAGCGGAGTTGGGACAGATCCACGACACTTTTCATGTGTCGCAATTGAGGAAGTGCATAGCCGATGAGTCGGCAGTGGTTCCATTAGAGGATATTCAGGTGGATGCGAGCCTGAATTATGCTGAGAGACCAGTGGCCATCAGGGACCGGAAGATCAAGGTTCTGAGGAACAAGGAGGTACCTCTGGTGTTGGTTCAGTGGCAACACCGGAAGGGATCGGAAATGACTTGGGAGCCGGAACGTGAGATGCGGGAGCAGCATCCGGAACTATTTTCAGAGTGAGACTTCGAGGGCGAAGTCTGATCCTAGTGGGGGAGAATTGTAACAGCCCGGAATCTCAGGTATTGTTAAAATTATGTTTTTGGGGTGTTTTAAGAGGGGACTCGGCGAGTTGGAGCCTAGACTCGCCGAGTAGGATCGCAGACCTGGTCGCGGGTTCGCGACTGGACTCGACGAGTCCAGATATGGACTCGGCGAGTCTGCGCTGTTTAGCGAAAACCCTAACCGTTCAGGTTTGGGACGTATAAAAGGGACTTATTGGCCGTCATTGTTCATTTTAGCCTTCTGAGAAGAACCCTAAATCGATTGTGTGCATCTGGAGCAAGATTATAGGCCATTGTTGATTATGGAAGAGTTGTTGTGAAAGGAAGAGAAGGGCTTGGCTAAAGGAACAGCAAGGGAGTCACGTTCTGAGGATTGGGGACACAGAGAGTACATCATCCAGGTAAGAATTCGAGTATACTCTGCTATGTTGATGTGTTTATGGAATTAGGGTTTATGGAACCCTTTTATGGCTAGATTGAATGTTACCCTAGTCCCCTAAACGATTGTAACCCTGTATTGGGACCTTTGGAGGTCCAGAATGTCCCATGCCTGTACATTTCGGGAATTGATGAAGGTTTTGGATTGGAATCCTTATGCCTTAGGTCAAAATGTGAATTATGAATCATGGGGTGTATCATGAGCACTGAAATGAGGACCTTACGTGATGGATCAGCCTAGGAAGGCCAGACCTAGGAATGGTCGGAGCGGTTCTGACCTTAGGATGCAGTTTGAGCAGTTGCATGGCATGGACTCGCCGAGTTCGACGAACAGACTCGGCGAGTAGCTTGAAGATTTACTGGGACTCGTCGAGTTGTTCTTCAGACTCGGCGAGTTGAGTCGGGGTGGCCCCGCGATTCTTCCAGGAGTAACTCGTCGGGTCAAGGAGGATACTCGACGAGTAGAAAGGGAGTTTTAGAGAATTGGAGGACGTCTAGACTCGCTGAGTCGCCATGGCACTCGCCGAGTCCGGTCAAGTTGACCGTTGACCAGAGTTGACCTATGTGTGACTTCTTAGGGGCAGTTAAACTTAGAAGATAAAAGTGTTAATAAGAGATATATGATGTTATAGGGAGGTTGTAGCTCAGCGGATCGAGCACGAGTGATTTCAGGATTTGCTAGCTTTCAGTATTCACGAGGTGAGTCTTCTCACTATACTGTACCCGGAAGGGTTTGATTGTGTGACCGGATGGTCAGATATGCTATGTGATATGTATGCTATATGTGGTAAGTTATTTGTTATATGTGCTATGTATGTCATGGGCCGGAAGGCGAATATGTTATGGGCCGGAAGGCGATATGTTATGGGCCGGAAGGCAATATGTTGTGTTATGGACCGGAAGGTCGGCGTGGGTAGGACCGGAAGGTTTACCCAGCAGGGACGGAAGTCCCCTGAGACACATGGACCGGAAGGTCAGGGCCTGGAAAGGCGTATGTGCGTAAGTAGTATATTGGGGAACTCACTAAGCATTTATGCTTACAGTTGTCATGTATGTGTTTCAGGTACTAGTGAGGACCGTGGGAAGGCGCCGGCATGATCGATACACACTGAAGAATGTTTTTATGATCTTGGGATTTAGACAATTTGTATTTGACATGACACTTAAATTATTTATGCCTTGTTTTGAATGGAAATACTTTATTTTTAAAATGAAAAATTTGTTTGAAAATTTTTAAAATGATTGGTCCAGAATCAATCATACATGCACACAATAGATAGTGAAAACAAAATAACCTAACCATATATATATATATATATATATATATATATATATATATATATATATATATATATATATATATATATATATATATATATATATATAACATTGTGGGATTGAAACCCCTATGTACTCACCAGGCTTCACAACTTGACTCACTTAGTTTATTTGTATCACATGTGTCGATACGAAACTACATTAAACTGGGAGACTAAGGAGATGTAGATCACTAGTGGAAATGAATGTAAGGTCTGTTTATGCTTATGTTTATGTATTGACGATGACATCCCAATGTTTTAAAATGAATAAAATACATTTATTCGAAAATTCTTTGATAATATATTTATCATGTTTGTTCTAGGAACAAATTCCGCAAAAAATTTCTTTAAAAGATACTTTGATTTTCAAAATAAAGCATAAACAAATCGTTTTTTTTTTGCCGTGAAAATGAGAATGTCACAACATATATTTACATGGTATTAGAGCCGACGCCCCATACCCTCGTGGCTAAGCACATCCATGTTTATCCTCATCAAGGCTCCGAATCTAAGGGGGAGTGTTAGTGTATCCTACATCGGTACGACACGGTGTTATAAGTGACTATATATGTTGGAGTTTCCATTCTCTCAAAAAGAGCTCTTTTGGAGATACAATATTGGACTCCACATATATTTACACTATTTTGATCGGTGACTATTCTTGAAGAACAATGTTTTCTACTTGATGATAAAAAAAACCTAAAGTTAGTTATTTTAAAAACTAAAAGATATAACTTTTAATTTGACGTATAGTATTGTATATTTAATAGTAACAAAATCAAATCTATAATAACCGAAACCGGTCTAGAAAAAAACGATTTAAAAAAAAAACATTAAAAATAAACAGTTTATAAAAAACCAAACTGTGCCTCTACTAATTGTTACAATATTTAGGATTTTGAAACCATAAATAATTGAAATCTTGGAAGACTTTATCTGAAATACGAAAAATAATAGAAAAGTAAACATAACTTTGGTTTTTCAAGGCAATTAACTTTTCTAGTTTCGGAAAAAAAAGAGTAAATTACATGAATGATCCATATGGTTTAGGGTAATTTTTACGTTTGTAACTTACTTTTGTAATTCGGAAAATACCCGACATATGTTTTTGTTGCGTGGTTGGTCCCTGTCGGAATTATAAAGACTATATATATATATATATATATATATATATATATATATATATATATATATATATATATATATATAGACAAAATTGCAAAAATGGTCCTTGTGGTATACATTTTTTTGGAGTTTTAGTCCAAACCCCGACTTTTTTGGATTGATGGTCATTTTGAGCTAGTTTCTTTGTGTTTTTGGTCCCTCCGTAAACTGAAAAGACTATTATGCCCTTCTCATATATTTTTTAATGTCTTTTCTATTTAATTTAAATGAAAAATAAAGTAATTAATTAATTTGGGGCCCACATCTCTCTCTCTCTCTCTCTCCTGTTTCTTCTTCTCCAGCAAATAAACACACATAAGAATTAAAAATACAAAGCACACTCTGGAAGCTGAAGAGTAGAATCCCCACATATATAGTCGCGATTTAAAGAAGAACGAGGGACAGAGGCAGTGGATTTGAAGTGAGAGAAAAAAGATTTGGCTTCCTGTCGACAAATTTATTGGTTGTGATTAGGGCTATATTGAAGCTCTGTATTTCATCTGTTTTGGTCATCTGTTCATTCAACAACTTCTTACCACAGGTTTCTCTTTTCTCTTTTTAATGTTTTGATTCCTTTAAGGTTTCTTGCACCATAGCTGTATGGCTGTTTTGGAGTAGGAATCATTAAAAGCAGCATAACCGAAGTGAGTAGCAACAGATAATGGTTGTAGTAGAGCCCTATTATAAATGTTCTTGAAGAGTGAAAGGGCACAAATTCTTCAGCCATAGGATTTACGTTCGATAAGATTTCCTCCAAATCTCTCATATCTTTCTTAAAACCCTCTTTGTGGCTGTGGCGATCAACCCCATTCTTCAGCCTATGATTGTTATCATTTGACCCCGAAATCAAAATCGAAGACTGTAAATCGATTTTGGAGAAGAAGATTGGCTCTCAATTAGAACAGGCCACACTCGATGAGGTGTTTGGGTTTGTGACTGAGAAGAATAAAGACAACATTTGGGTGTGTATGTGTCTATGGATGTGTGTTTGCAGCTTTGGATTCGTTTTTTGACCGATTTATGAAATGGTTTTTTGAATTTGGGTTTTGATTTTTGATTTCTGTAATGATGTATTTCTTAAAAATGAAGAACATTAACTCAGAGATGAACACTTGTGTATTTGATTTCTGGGTTGAAGAACAAACAGAAAAATGGTTTCCTGAAGAACACACATTTGATTTCTGTTTTTTTTTGTTATTATTTCTGGAAATGTATATCTATTTGAAATTGGATTTTGGTTTTTGATTTTTGGAATGTTGGGTTTCCTGGAAAGCACGAACATGTCTGAGTTTTTTATTTTTGGAAGAGAGAGAGAGAGAGAGAGAGAGAGATGGGTCTTTTATTATTTTTTAATTGTTAAAATAAATAAATAAATATTAAATTAAAAAAATGAAAGAAAAATGAAAAATAAATACCCCAAGGGTATTATAGTCATTTCAATTTTCGGAGGGACTATTTTCACATACAAACCACTCCAAAAGAACTCGAGTTTGGACTAAAACCCCAAAATTTTGCATACCACAGGGACCATTTTTGCAATTTTGTCTATATATATATATATATATATATATATATATATATATATATATATATATTTTAATTTATTTATTATATTTTAACGCCTTTATTATTAAAATATGACAATGGGCCCACTAATTATCCCACCCTATCAAAACTACTCTACTTCATTTCTAGTACTTCTCCGACAACCATGATACTTCATATTCGGCAACCACCACTAATTCATGCCTGATTACCACCATTGTCTCATAACCGACGACCATGACAACCATCTTTCTCAATGTCACTGATTTCAAATATAAAAGTCCCAACGATTGCAAAGACATTGAACCTACAAATCCATGAAGCAATTCCAGAGAGACGAAAATATGAAGACGACGTTGAGTGAAGTGATCCTGTGTCACTGTGTGGAGTCGACAATGAGAGAATGAACTTCAAAATGGAATTAGAAGCCAACAGATAGCAATCCGGATTCAAACTACTTTTTATTGTGAATTCCAAACCAAATCCAAACCAAATCAAAACCAAAATCAAAATCAAATCAAAACCAAAAATCTAGAGCGTGGTCTGTTTTCGAGATCGATTCAAAATTCACATACATCTGTCAACCAATCGAGTTAAAAAAAACACAGAGAACATCGTCTACTCCTTCATCTGGCAACTAATCGACCCGTTTTTCACTACCACTTTCGAGATTTACAAGGGTCGTTTTTTTATATTACCGGTGTCTCAGGGGCAGTGGATTTGGGGTGGGAGTTTCAATGGCATCAAATAGGCTGTTGTGTTCGCCGAACGTGAGGTTGTGTTCGCTAGACGTGACTATTAGTTCGTCAAAAGTTGAGCAACGATGCAGAGCCCTAAACAATGGTTTACGGTGGAGATCTACAACGTCGTCGATAGAGGCAATCTACAACATCGTCAAGGGCAGAGATCTTCCGTGGTCTCTGGTGGCGGAGCCCTAAACAACCAACTCTACCTTCGTTCGTATACGAGTTGTGGAGAGCTGAAGACGGCGTCTATGTTTTTGAAGATGAGATGAAGTCATAAATGTTCCAGGAGAAATGGAGAACGAAGACGAGACTGCGGTGAAGGTGAGGTAAAAGTCAACATGTAATAAAATATATCTTAGGGACCAAACATGTAATAAATAAGGTTGGGACCCAACTTATTTATTAAACAATTTTTTTATAAATAAATGATAGATAAACAATAAATAAATAGAAAATGAAATAAAAAAGGTAATTTAGTATTTTCACATCTGATAGGGACCAAACATATAAAAAAAAATATATCTTAGGGACCATAGGAGTTAAAAGTCACCAAACATGTAATAAAATATATCTTAGGGACCATAGGAGTTAAAAAGTCACTTAAAACTATTTCTAGGGTGAAATACAAACAATCGTACTATAATGTAGGGTTATAAGTGAGCAATGCAGATTCCAACTTTCGCCTTTGGCCCTTGTCTCTCATGATTAGGGTTCAACATCGGAATTAGATATCTGCTTACAAAACCGAAACCGTTTTGGAACCGTCGGTACTGGTTTCTAAAGTTTTGGAACAATATTAAGCGGTTCAGGTTATTTTTTCGGAATCGTTACTTGTTATGTGTGCGTATGTTAAAGGAATATGTGGAAGGTTCACAGATGAAGAAGTAGGTATTTAGATGTAAATTTAATCAAACTATAAAACCACAACAATTGATTGCATATATATATATATATATATATATATATATATATATATATATATATATATATATATATATATATATATCGTAGATGATTCACTATTTGGTTATCTATTAAAAATGTCGATCTTTTTTTTTTTTTTTTTTTTTTTTTAAATTAAAACCACCTAAAAGTTAATATAACGATGAGTGGAGGTATAAAAGTAAAAAAATTACAACTTATGTTCGAGAAAATATATGCGAACGTTTTTAATTTTTGTTTTAAGGATTGTTAACAGAACTACAGTACTCATAATGTTTAATTCCAATATATTTACATAAAACACCTTTGTTTTTATGTATTCATAACTTAAAAAAAAAAAAAGTCTAAAAATTAGCTTAACATTTGGTTGTCCCTCCCACATTGGTGCCTAGAAAGAAAAAAAAAAGGAGGAGTTTCTCCTTTATAAAATAGTTTTGAGAGGGGAGCAAGGAATTTGACATTTTTTTTGTGTCCCACCGTTGTGGGATGCTGAGATATTGTTTATGACTTATTTTTATCAGTTTTTTGTGTTTTGCTTGTTGGGTGAAGGAAGCTCTTTAGCTTGGTTAAGTTTCGAATTTTTTGGTTTTAGACCGGATATAGAGTTGGTTTAAATTGTTTAGTTATTAGTTTTTGGAAATAATTATTTTGTAATTTTTTTGAAAGTATGTATTCGGTAAGGGAACTGGAACCGGCGGTTCCGGTTCCGATTCTAAAATATTGAGAACCGATACAATTGATTCCGGTTCCGGTTCTAATATTTTGGGAACCGCGCGCCGGTTCCGGTTCCGTGAAAATCAGACGGGTACCCGGTTATGCTCATCTGTACTCATGATCGGTCATCTTTGTGTATACACACATAACTTGTAAACTCGATTTGCCAATTGAAACAACATGCTAATGAAATATTTCTTTTAAGATATCAAAATTTCAGTCAAATGATCCTGATACCGCTAGACGCATATCTTTTATCTACAACAAGATTTGAACCCTTAACCTCTGATACCGACTATAAACACTTTGGTCAAAAGCATAAGTGATTATTTTTGCTCAAAGTATTCCAATTATATTTTTCATGATATCAGAGTCGACCTCAAAGTGATTATTTTTGCTCAAAGTATTCCAAGTATATTTTTCATGATATCAGAGTCGACCTCAACATCAAGTTTCAAAGCTACAAATATGGTGCATATGGTCATTTTGACGTAGTTTTGTTGTGAATTTGGTATCCTCGAACCTAGAAGGACTATAATACACTCAATATAATATATATATATATTTTCAAATTCTAATCTCTCGTTGGAATTTTTTTTGGCTATTTTGTTGATTCACATATGATATATGGTTATTTTGGTGATTAAAAACATCTTTATAGTACAATAACATAATAAAACAACGAGATACATTAGGAGTGACCGGTGTAATAAATAGGAGAATCAATGTCAATCTTTATATCCATAAGATGCTTAGATCTTCGTTTTCTACAGAGACTGTAAGTGACGAGGATCATTCCAGCTAGACCTCCAGTAAAAACAATGAATCAACATGCAAAGTTGGCAAGTTGATAAAAATCCATTATTTATAATGTCGCAATCAAAACATATGTAAAATGTGTGCAAAGCCTATGTCCGCATTCAAAGAAGTATGTGATAATCGTAATCGAGATATTTATATCCGGAGCCGGCGATGGTTGCAAAATAAGTTTACATTATGTTAGGTTGTTAATTAGTAAGCTAGCTATTGATAATTGTTGAAGTTAATTACTTTTAGTCTTGCTCCATATATCTTTCTAGGACAAATTATCAGTGAATCAACATACTTTCAATGAGTATTATTATTTAAAAAGTCATTTCATTTTTTTTTTTCAGAATTCGTGTTGACTTTCAATCAATTTTTATTATTTAAAATGTAATTTTTTCTCTTAGAATCCATATTGTAAGTTTACTGTTTATATAACACAGCCAACTAACTAAAGCTTTGTGTTCTTTTCTGTCCAGAACGCTAGTTTGGCTGTAACCCCTCAATTAGATTTAAGAAAAAAGATATATACTTGCAACATAATTTTTAGATGTCTTGAAAATATTTTTATTAAGATAGAATACAATAAAGAATATCTTTTATATAATTATCGTTCTTTTATTTAGTTCGAGGCGTCGACTGGGTCTGGTACAGCGCGTATATTCCTATAGTTGACTCCCATATACGTACAAAGTAAACGTTAACTCATCCACTAATGTCAACGTGATTGATTGACTAAAATTTTACGACCCATAACCAATCGAATATCAACACGTGTAATTACCTTAAAAAGAAACGTCCAAAAAAGGAACAATCTCACTTGTCATTCGACAGCGAATACCACATATACAAACGAGAGTAAGCAAATTTAAGGTTTTCCTCTAACCAACTTGTTCAAAAATAAACTGAAGAATATTAGTTGTCATTTAACAGCGAATACCACACACAAAAACGATGATAAGCAAAATTTAGGTCCTCCAAAGTCTTCCCTTTTAAAGTCAACTTATGAAATCGACTATATAAACCTCACAAATATAATCAAAGCTTCGAACTCTCATAACCATGGCTGAACATTTCATTTTGTTTTCGGTTTTGCTGTCCCTACTTGCATCTTCGGTTTCTGGTCAGGGTAAGTATCACGTAGTCTTTTTTGGGTGATAAATAAACAAAGTTACATACCCACACCACTTAAGGTTTAAAATTCTTGTTTCATGTTTACCTTTCAACGTTAAAATGTGTTTTAATTTTCTGATGTGATTTTAGTGTTTTGGAGCGTAAATTGCGGGGAATCGGAGATCTACACTGATGGTAACCTAATGGTTTGGACGCCCGATGAAACTTTAGTTTCAAATGGGTTTGCTCGAGTAGTTCAGTCAAGTAACTCGATATCTACTGTGTTAGACTCTCTTAGAGTTTTCACTACCCGAAAAAAGAACTGTTATTCTACCCCGGTTACAAAAGGCGAAAAAGTGCTAGTTCGGGCAAGTTTCAATTATGGAAACTACGACCGATTGTCAAGTCCACCAACTTTTGATCTCCACTTTGATGGGAACTTTTGGACAACTGTGGAGACTACGAATAGTGGACTACAAATGTACGAAGCCACTTATGTTACAAAAGGAGACACCGTTAGTGTGTGTGTGGCTCAAACAAAGTCCGGTCAATTCCCTTTTATGTCCGCTCTTGAAGTCCGTAGTATTGACTCTGACGTTTATAGTATACTCGATGAAAATCGGGCTTTGTTCTTGATCAATAGGGTTTCTTATGGTGCAAGTGGAACCTTAAGGTACGTTTTTGAAGAACTTATATACTTTTTAAGTAATTAACTTCTCAATCTAAAGAAAAGATATACGTCACATCATCATATAAACATGTCCTACTCACAACATGGAGGAGGTAATCCGACTATTTTTGACTTGTAGCAACATTGATATTTCAGATTTCCGCAAGATCCATATGACCGAATATGGATACCCGCCCTTGGGGGAACCAAGGCGGTTACCAATGATGCAATTTTTGTTGACTCGACCGGAACCAATAATCCCCCATCGGGAATTTTTGATAACGCGATTGTAGCAGACAGTACAGCCGAGAGTTTGCTTTTGGCAACAGTTTCCCCTTCGAATACTCTCGTCTACATAACAACATACTTCTCTGAAGTAAACAACCTCGACATTACTGGTGAATCGAGGTCATTTAGGTTTTACGAGACGACAACTTCATCAAGTAGTTCAATATCAGATCCGATTTCACCACCTTATGGGAGTATGTTCGAACGCCACCTTTATAATTACTCGGTCGATTCCATCACCAACATATCTTTAATAGCTACCACTACTTCTGATCTCCCTCCTCTCATAAACGCCATTGAGGGATTCAATATTAGTGGACTTTTAACCGATGGGACCGATAGCAACGATGGTGAGTAGTATTTTTGAATGTTTTCTTTTTCTAGATCTATATATTGGATGTTGTTTGATTTGATTTTTTGATGTGTTATAAATGAAAACCATAACAGTGGAGGCTTTATATTTGTTACAAAACACATTCGACGTGTTGGGAGAATGGAGCGGTGACCCGTGTCTTCCCGCACCATACTCATGGGACTGGCTCAATTGCAGCAACGAGACACCACCTCGTATAACCTCATTGTAAATGTCTTTTCGCGAGTATCTCTTGCAATATTAATTTGCGATGGATTTATTCCGTCACAAAAGAATCTTAATTGATTGAGTTATAAGAAAATTTTATATTTTACAGGTTTCTTGATGGCTTCGAGCTTTCGGGCGAACTTCCAGACATTAGTTCCATGGATGCGCTCCAGACAATGTAAGTCTAACAATCGGATTTTGATAGTTTTTTAATCAACATTTGAAAATTCGACCTAATGTAATTACCTGTTAATTAAATTATTGATAATGCTTAAAAAAATTCCATTTAAAAAACCGATATCTCACTTAAACAATAGAATCGGAAAACCTATATTAAAATGCAGAATTTATCGCGCGTCTTACTTTTATTTGTCTTTTTTGGTTTGTAGTGACTTGCACAATAACAGCTTGGATGGAGAAATTCCTAGTTTCTTTGGTACCATGACTAATCTCCAACAACTGTAAGTATATTTTGTGAATTCATTAATTATCGGTTAGAATTGATTTCAATATAATAGAATCGCATATGATTTCGTGACAACAAATGATGCATGCCAAGAAAATATCTCATTATGATGTTAATTCTTCTTTATAGGAATTTGGCAGATAATGACTTTAGTGGACCCATACCCACTTCGTTATCAAAGAACAACAAACTGAAATTAACGTAAGTTGGATTGTTGTTTGTTATTTCTTCATATTACTTACACTGTAAATAATTTTTAATTTTCCATTTTCTTTTTCGGATTATGAACAGTGTGACTGGAAACCCTTCTGTGTGTACATCCGGTAAGTCATGTTCGACTTCTCCGGGGACTGTGAATTCATCTCCGGGGAGCACCACCTTAACTCGCAGCAAGAAAAAGAAAAGCAGCATGTTACCAGTAGTACTCGGCATTACGATCCCGATATTCTTTCTCATCTGGGTAGCTGTGGGTGTGTTTGTCATTTTGCGAAAGAAAAAGAAACCAATGATCAAGGCCATTAATATTATGCCAGTTGCTTCAGGTTAATTAGATCTCTTTTCTAAATCGCAATCTGACATGCAAAGCGAGGCTTTTGGGGAATTTTGTGACGATTTGTGTTATTGATTTTAATTTGTTAATTATGATAATTCGTTTCAGGGTATACAGCCGGCGGAGCAAATGGGAAACCAAGTGGCGGAGCAAATGGGAATTCCGATGAGTTGCATAAAAACAGTGAAGAAGTGATGAATAATGAGACAGTAGAACATGGGGTGCAAACAACTATGGGATCGCCTTCACCATTACTTGATAATTCTGGTCAAACTAGCGATATGTATGGACACACAGGAGTACATAACCACGAAGAATCGTAGATCTTAATGTCTTTTTATTTCTATAAAGTGGAAATAGCATTATTCTTCTTATTTTGGTGGTGTGTTATAGGGCATATATGTGTGTTGTGGGATTATGAGGTCGTTTGTGTTTGAGCAATTGTTTCAATGGTTATATGAGAAAGAGGAACCATTCATTCTTTTAACGTTCATGACATGTCTTGCATAACTTGATATTTTTTTTGGGAAAATGGCTTAAAAGCCCAACAAAGTTTTTAAACTATTCAAAAAATCTCAATCATGTTTTGTCTGTTAAAAAAACCCTACAAACTTAATTTTTTGTCTAAAAAGTCCAACAAAGTTCCAAACCATTCAAAAAATCCCAAGTTTGTTTTGTTTAAGTTCATTGGGGTTATTTTTGAACAGTCAAAACATGATTGGAGTTTTTTAAACGTTTTGGAAACTTTATTGGTCTAACAAATCATTTTCCCGATACAGTAATAAGCCACGTCATCCATTTCTCTTATTTGACTTTCAGGAAAATATAACTTAGTTGGGCTTTTTAGACAAAGTGTTAAGTTCGTTGGGTTTTTTTTTGACAGACAAAACATGATTGAGGTTTTTTGAACAGTTTGAAAACTTCGTTGGGCTTTTAAGTCATTTCCCTACTTTTTTTTGGAGTGGCAAATTCTATTATAAGCAACTATCAAGACACTAGAGCAATGAACACTAGTTGATAAAATTAAGTGATAGCTTTGAAAATTGATTTAAACTTTATCTTTTATTTGTATAGAATTGTTTGGCAAAAGCTTTTGAGAGGTGCTTTTAGTTGCATATAACTAGCCACAACACCGAAAAGATTAATACTTCGAGCAACTTTTGCTTCACCAGAAGAAGCAACCTAAAACTCCGATGAAAATCATGGAGGCCAACCGGAATCATCCGACATCAAGGTGAAGCAAAAGTCAGTACACTCGCCTGTAATGTCACAAAATTTAAAAATACTTGATTAGTAACACCATCCCGTCTAAAAGATAATAATTAAAATGTGAAAGGTTAGTACACCTTAAAACATTGAGTGAAATGTTAGTACACCTCCGGTCTAAAAGATAATAATTAAAATCAGGGCCGGTCCAAAAGTATATAGGTCCCGGGGCGAAAAGAAAAAAAAGGCCCCTTAAAGACAACTATTATAAAGATTAAAAAAAAATATCATTTATTCTTCACTATAAACACGTTCAATTAGCAATAACAAGCAAGCCAAATTGTTTATCTTTTGAACTAGTTTGAGTTTGAACCAACTTTAAGCCCTAAAAATTATCTAAGTAATAACTTATATATATATATATATATATATATATATATATATATATATATATATATATATATATATATATATATATATAGACACACACTACATAGCCATAAATTTTGGGCACCCTGGAGACATGGTCCTTGGGCGGTTGTCCAGGTTGCCCACCGTTTGGACCGGCCCTGATTAAAATGTTAATTATCTCATACATCAACATAAAATATGATGTTAAAATTTACTTTCATTAAATATAATTTAATGTTTTGGAGCCAAAACTATAAGGCATCATACTAATATAGTCTCAAATGGGGTTGTTCTAGTGATTTAGTCAAGTAAAGCGATATCTTCGGAGCTAGGACGTTTTCACTACTCAAAACAATAACTTTTATTCTAACCAAGTTACAAAAGACAAAAATCTGCTAAGACAAGTTTTAATTTTGAAAACTACCATCGATTGTCAAGTCCTTAAATATTAGATCTCCATGTTATGGGAGCTTTTAGTCCTTTTATATATTAGGGCTAATGTCATAAAAATCCTTAAGTTTTCAGGGTTTTGTCGGTTTTGCCCAAAGTTGAATTTTATGTCCGTTTTTACCATAACATTTTCCAAAAAATATTCAGTTTTACCTTTTTACCGGTGATAATAAGTTACCATTATATTAACTTCGCAAAAAAACCCTTAAGTTTATAGTTTTTTTTACGTTTTTACCCTTAAGGGTAAAAGTGTAAAAAAAATTATAAACTTAAGGGTAAAAACGCAAATAAATGGTAAACTTAAGGGTTTTTTTGCGAATTTAATATACTGGTAACCTGGAAAACCTGTTATCACCGCTAAAAGGGTAAAACCAAATATTTTTTCGAAATGTTTGGGTAAAAATGGACATAAATTTCAACTTTGGGTAAAACCGACAAAACAATGAAAACTTGATAGGTTTTCATGACATTAACCCTATATATTAATTAGGGTTTTTAAATTTGCAATTTTACCGGCAAATTAGTTATAGAATCTGACATTAATTAGTTAGACACAAATTTTGTTGGGAATTAGTCACTAAACGCGGCCATCAAGAAATATGTCACAAATGATTTCCGTCGGCAATCCATTAGAAACATCACAAAATCATCCCAAACAATTTCCTTCACAAAAGTCATGAAAACTTGTCCAGTGCAATATCATCGGGAAGTACCAAAGTAAATTTTTGGATAGGGTGTCACATATTCTATAGAAAATCTGTCACAAAAAATCATACAAAGATTCATTCCGATGGGAGTTTTTTATTTTTCGAAATGTAAAAGTGAAAAGTCTTATATTGATTTATTTTAAATAACTTAATATTTATTTATCTTAAAATTAAAATAAACACTTAAATGATTTCAACACAATGATAAATAATATTAAATTAAAAGCCAACAGGAAACTACATCGAAAAGCATAATGATTAATAAAAACGAACAAACACTTTAAAGATTTTAACAATACTAATGCAAATCGATAGTAAACTTCTTAGCATTATACTTCCTTCGTTTTTATAGGAGGTATTATCAATTTCTTGAATAGCGTTACAATTCATGCTTTCCAAACATAACAAAATACAACATTTGTTAGATATAATAGACGCCTATTACGAGAACTCACCAATAAGTTGATTGGATTTGGATCCTATTTCAAATAATGCAAATTTTGTTTTTCAGTTTCCATTAATTAAAAAGAAAAATTACATAATATGTATTATAAACTAGATATTTCATTAATTATATAAATATATTAATAACTAACACACTTATAAACAATGCACAGTTTGGCCTATTATCCGTTTCTCTACGGCTGTGTTGGATCTTCTTTGTGTATGTTGATTGGCTTAGAGCCAATTTTGTTGCATGCTTCAACTCACCGCTATTATCAACCAATCAATGTTCTCTACCTATTGTTAGGGGTGGTCAAAAATATCCGCATCCGAACATTCGATCCGAAAAATCCGAAAATACCCGAAAAATCGGATATCCGAAAATTCGGATACCCGAAAATTCGGATATCCGGTTTTTCGGATTCGGATACGGATATTAAAAGGTGAAAATTTCGGATATCCGAAATCCGAAATATATAATATAAAAAATTATTAAAAATAGTTTTAATGCATTGGGTTTTTTCATTTGAAATTCAAAAAGACAAATTATTAACATTTTGGTATAAATGTTACCTTTTTATGTTGATTTTAGTAATTTGAGTTTGATTTCTCAAGATCTTTAGGTATCATGAGGTAACTTGCATTTAACCGGACCAAATGAAGTCTTATTATACCTAACAAATGTACGGAAACGTTCTTGTTCTTCGAGAGTTTATTTTCTTTATTTAAAACTAATGAAATTCGGATATCCGGTTTAATATCCGAATCCGTATCCGAAATTTCGGATATGGATTCGGATATCAATAATCAACTATCCGAATTTTCGGATATCCGGTTTTGAACACCCCTACCTGTTGTGCTCTTCACCATCTTCTTTTTTCTTCTATATCCAAATGTATGTATATAGAGATGCTTATAGATTTCAAGCGACTCCTTGGTTTACTCTCTTCTCAACTCTCTTTTCGCAATTACTACAATTTTGAGTTGGATGAATCATTTGTAAAATTGTGATTTATCTCTAACCATTTACACTATTTTTTACACAAAAAAGATATTCTAATTATATGCATTTCATCTTACTTAAATAGATTTACAATAATATCCTTATATTTATCAACTTTTTACAAATTTGACTCGCATCTTTTTTTTTCCTTACAAAACCATCTGTAAAATCGTCTTCAACACCCATCAAAACACAATATTTTCTCAATAACCAAAATCTTGCAATGGCGGAGCTAGTAGGGGGCAGCATCGATGCTGCGCCCCCTCCAACCCTTTTAACCTTTTACTAATAATATTATAAATAGTTCAATTCATAATTAATTTTAAGCCCACTTCAGTAAACTAAAACCTAAAGCCCCCTCAATCTATTTTACTTTTTGAAAGTCATTACCTCTTTTATTTAATTACGACTATTTGTTCTAGTTTAGAAGACGTTTAATTTAATATACAACACAATTCCATTCTCCATCTAATAATAGGTAAACTCTAAATCTTATAACATATTTAATTCTTGTAATTTATAATTAGTAATTTAATTATGATTGATAATTTGGTTTTTAAAATCATAGGGTATAATAAACACGGAAAGAAGATGTTCGATTCTTTTTCAAACGAAAACAAAATGTTCATAATAAATATCGATGAACCAATTTTTGTTGACAAATTTAGGACATGTAAAATTTGATTTTTGATTCGTTATCCCGAAGAACAATTTTCAATCTTAAACAATTTTAGTAACCAATAATTTGTTATTGTTTTATTACTATGTAAGCCCTTTTATTCTTAAATCCTGGCTCCGCACTTGAACCCATATATCTACCATCCAAACTTTTGATTTCATTTGTTTTTGATGTTGAAACAATTGTGTGGTTGTGTTTAGTCGACATCATATTGATGGGCTTTACCTTACCTCCAATCTGTTTTTATATATGATGTGTTGATAATAAAATGCTTTTATTTATCCATGCTTTTTAATATATATCATTATTTGCCGTTCAAAAAAAAAATCATGCTTTTCTGATTAGTATTCCTAATATCATTAATATGCTCCCAAGGTAACCTTTTTCAATATATAGTAAAGACCACTTCAAACAAGAGAAAAAAAAATATGAAAGAGCATTTACGAACATCAACAATAACAATTCATACTTTTTTAGATTAGAATTCAAAATGTGTCCAACTCCCAACCCACTTCAAACAAGAGAAAAAAAAAGATCGAACATTTATCAACATCAAGAATAAAAATACGGGCCTAACAATAAAGCCCACTTCAAAATAGAAAAAAAACAAAAAAAGAACCAACATGGATATACTAGAATTACTTTATTAAGGGCTTTGTATGTTGTAAAACGGAAGGCTTCCTTGGACCTCGACAAAACTCTACAATATATTAGAATTGATTACTTTACTCTTCCTTCATATCTCCAATCAGTTTTTCTATACAAAGTATAATGTTCAATTAATTTCTAAAAGTCGACACTTTAAATTTATCATCTGTGTGGGTTTCTTCTTCTTTTTTATTTTATTTTATTTAATTAATTTTTATTTTTAACATTAACTTGGCAGTAACCCTCAATAAGATTATAGTAGATTAAATAACTTTTTAAATCTTTTGAAAATAATTGTTTCAAATAATTTTTTTTTCATATATATTCAGTTCATCCTTTTTCATTTTTGTCAAAGAGTCGCCTGGCAAAAGCGTATTTTTCCGATAGTTGACTCATCAAAGTAAACGTTAACGATGCCACTAAAGTCAACATCATTGATTTACTAGAACTTACAGCCAATAAACAATTAGATTTTCATAGAGACAATATCTTTGAAAGAAATATCAGTATCATTAAGGAACAACCTCACTTGTCATTTAAGTTTAACAGCGAATACCACATACAAAACGACAATAATTAAGCAAATATGAGGTTCTCCTTTAATCAAGTTATTCAAAAATAGACATACGAATATTCTTTAATTGTTATAAACTATATAGTTTATTTGTTACTAGTTCTCATCTACGAGAATACCACACATGCATGCATAAAACCGATATAAAGGCCCTCCAAGTCCAAAATCTTCCTTGTTAAATTAAGTCAACAAATGAGTTCCGGTATATAAACCTCACAAATCAAGCTTCAAAATCTCATAAGTCATAATCATGGCTACACGTTTCATTTTGTTTTCGGTTCTTCTCCTATCTCAACTTGCACTTCCCGTTTCGGGTCAAGGTAATCCTCACCAGAATTTATTGTTTAACATTTGATTAATTCATTGATATATAATTAAAAAATCACACATGCACCACTTGAGGTTTGAAATCTGGCTTCATATTTACCTTTTAACACTGATCTGTTTTTTCTGAATGTGATTTTAGTGTTTTGGAGCGTAAATTGTGGGGAATCAGTGATCTACACCGATGGTAACCTAATGGTTTGGATGCCAGATGCAACTTTAATCTCAAATGGGTTTGCTCGAGTGGTTCAGTCAAGTAACTCGATATCTACCGTGTTAGACTCTCTTAGAGTTTTCACTACCCGAAAAAAAAACTGTTATTCTACCCCGGTTACAAAAGGCGAAAAAGTGCTAGTTCGGGCAAGTTTCAATTATGGAAACTATGACCGATTGTCAAGTCCTCCAACTTTTGATCTTCATTTTGATGGCAACTTTTGGACCACGGTTGAAACTTCAAATAGTGGGGTAAATGTGTACGAAGCGACTTATGTTACAAAAGGAGACACCGTTAGTGTGTGCGTGGCTCAAACAAAGTCCGGTCAATTCCCATTTATGTCGGCTCTTGAAGTTCGTAGTGTCAACTCAGATGTTTATAGCGAAGTTGATGTAGATCGGGCTTTGTTCTTGATTAACAGGTTTTCTTACGGTGCAAGTGGAATCATAAGGTACGATTTGCAGTAGTTAAGTTTTCAAATTAAAAAAGGTAAATTTAATCTTATATATACTACCAACATGAGAGCCATAAATCAAAATGTCCATAAAAACAATATATGTCATCTCCAATTGTGAAAACTTTTGACTTTAAACAACGTACGTTTATATTTCAGATTCCCACAAGATCCTTATGACCGAATATGGAGACCCGCCCTTGGTGGAACCAAGGCAAAGACAGTCACAAACGACGCAATTCTTATTGACCCCACCGGAGCCAATGACCCCCCATCGGGAATATTTGAAAACGCAATTACAGTAAACAGCACGTCCGATAGTTTGTATTTGGGCACAATTTCCCCTTTGAATACTCCCGTGTCTATGACAATGTACTTCTCAGAAGTTAGCAATCTCAACCTCACTGGTCAAATGAGGTCATTTAGGTTTTACGAGACGACATCTTCTTCAAGTAGTTCAATATCAGATCCAATTTCACCACCCTACAGGACCATGATTGTACGCTACCTTTATAATTACACAGTGGATTCCATCACAGACATTTCTTTAATTGCTACTACTAATTCTGACCTCCCACCTATCATAAACGCCATCGAGACGTTTAATATTAGTGAAGTTTTAACCGAAGGAACAGACAGCAATGATGGTCGGTAGTATTTCCGAAAATTTTCTTTTTGGATTTGTTAAGATAAAGTTTATTTATGATTATTTTTTATTTGATTCGTTTTAAACGAAAAACAGTTGCGGCTTTAGCTTTGTTACAAACCACATTTGATGTGTTGGGAGAATGGAGCGGCGACCCGTGTCTTCCAGCACCGTATTCGTGGGACTGGCTAAAGTGCAGTAATGAGACGCCACCTCGCATAACCTCGTTGTAAATGTTCTCAATTTTGACTGGTTTTGTATTACAATAATAAAAAAAAAAGATAATCACATACGCTTCTAAAAGGGTTTATTTGCGAGAGGGATACTATTTTCAGAGATATGCCTTGCTATGTTTGAGACGGATTTATTTCTGTCACATTTGACTGAATCAAATGAACATTTTAAATTTTATAGGTATCTTAATGGCTACGAGCTTTCGGGTGAACTTCCGGACATTAGTTCCATGGACGCGCTCGAGATAATGTGAGTCTAACAATCAGATTTTGTTAGCTTTTAACCAACATTTGAAACCCGACCTAATCTAACCTGTTATATTGATTTGACTTTAATTTAAGCATTTTTTAAAATATTTGTCTTCTCTGGTTTGCAGTGACTTGCACAATAATACATTGGATGGAGAAATTCCTAGATTTCTTGGCACCATGACTAATCTCCAACAACTGTAAGTATATTTTATTATTTATAATCGATTACTGTACTGATCGATAATTATATCTTTTATTATTATAAATCTAAGGAAATGACTTATAAGAAAATTATGTTAACTTTTATTTATAGGAATTTGGCAAATAATGAGTTTAGTGGACCCATACCCACTTCATTATCAGATAACACCAAATTGAAATTGACGTAAGTTGGATAATTCTTTTAATTAACTTATCATCTGTTAATTCTCTTATTTTACATGCATGCACTGTAAATAAACTTTCATCTTCAATTTTTCCGGATTATGAACAGTGTCACCGGAAATCCTTCAGTGTGTACATCTGGTAAGTCATGTTCGACTTCTCCGGGGACTGTCAATTCATCTCCGGGGACTGTGAGTTCATCTCCGGGGAGCACCTCCATATCTCGCAGCAAGAAGAAGAAGAAAAGCAGCTCGTTACCAGCAGTACTCGGCACTTCAATCCCGACATTCTTTCTCATCTGGATTGCTGTTGGTGTGTTCGTTATTTTGCGTAAGAAAAGAAAAGCAGTCAAAGACACTAATAAGACAGCTGCTACAGGTTAGCGTTGCTTATATATAGTATTAATAATATATATATTTGGCCACATCCCTCGTTCATCATTTCTTCATCCATATTTTTTACGATTTATGCTAGTAGTTTTGATTGTTAGTTAATCATAATAATTCGTTTTATGGCATGCTACAGCCGGTGGAGTAAATGAGAATTCCAATTGGATGCATAAAATCGGTGAAGAAATGATGAATGGAGTGCCACAAACTTTCGGATCATCACCTTCACCCTTACTTGATGATTCTGGTAAAAGTAGCGATGTGAACGGACAAACAGGAGCTCAAAATCACGATCAACCGTAGATCATAGTTTTTTTTTTTTTTTTTTTTTTTTTTTTTTTTTTTTTTTTTTGTAACTTTTATATATATATATATATATATATATATATATATATATATATATATATATATATATATAAAGAGAGAGAGAGAGAAAGAAAGACAAAGGGGGAGAGAGACGTGTGTTCAAATAGGAACATTTTTTAATTTTGAGAACAAATCTAAACCATTAGTTTTTTAATTTAAGATTAATTAAACAAATGATTTCATTATTAAAATTTAAATATATTATTGTTTAATAATCATATCAGTATATCAAACTTTTTTGTATCCCTTTCTCTCTCTAGATCTCTCTCTCTCTCATAGGTAAGTCTGGAGTCTGGACCAAGACCGTAATGGGAACCACCGTAATGTCGTCGAAACTGTCGTCTGACAACCTCTTCAATCCCAACGAATTTGCTTGTTCGCCGTGTAACGCCCGTGTGTCTGGGCTTGCCATTTTTAGCAATGTAATAGTCTAGGTTAACCTTTGTAACCAAAATTTGAAATAATAAGAATGTATTATTTTGTGAATTATGTGTTTATTTTATTAATTATTATAATTTGAGGAATTAAGAATAAAATAAGCGTCAAAATAAAGTGTGGGATATGCCCGGTATCTTTGCACAAAGATGTAGTGGTTGGGGCGAGGTTTCCGAAAATATTAAGAATGCTGAAATCCGAGTTATAACGAAGAAGTTATGACCTGTCGAAGTTTCGCGACAAAACCGATGTGGCACAACGTGATGTAAATAGTGAATTTACGAAGGAGTGATATTTAGCCTTAGTGATCAACACGAAAGACGTAGATAATATTGAACCGAGAGCGTGCATAAAAAGAACGCCTAAATCTGACTTCATATGAGTAAGTTATGATTTTTCGAAGTTTCAACTTAGCAGTAGACAGCCCAAAAGTTCGAATTAAGATCGAGCGAGTTTTAGCTGAAACTTTTTAAACGAGAATCGAAGATCTCGTTGATAGTAGTGCATTGGCGAAAAAAACAGACGAAAACGGACGTCAGACGAAGAAGTTATGAATTTCTAACGAAGTTTTTCTGTCCCGGCCTACTAAAAATAAATAATAAAAAAATAAACTCAAAATTAGCCGACGGAGTCTAAACGAAAGTTGTAGAACATAATCTCACCTACACGTGGATATAAAGAACGTTGAAAACGGAGCTTGTATGCGAAAGTTACAAATTTTTGAAGATCGTGGCACACATACCAAAGCTTATCCGAAGCGTACGCCCAGCATAAACAAAATTACGCCCAACGTACTTGGAAATTACGCCCAGCGTACTGAGTACGCACAACGTAATTAAAAATTACGCCCAACGTAATCCCAGAACCAACAACCTATAAATAGAACTCGAGATCAGCCATTTTCCTTGCGATTTTTCTTACTTTCTCTCTAAGTTTTGCATCGTTTTGTGTGCCAATCATATCCTGAAGCCCCGGTATCATTCCCGAGCCCCGAAGCAAGTTCCGAAGCCCCGAGGATCCCGAAAAGTGGGATTTCCGAGCCGAAGCTCTGCCCGCGAGGAGCCCGGTTTTTTGTGAAGATCTTCCAGATCTACGGAGAAACACTATTTCTACAAGCCGTAGTGCTACCCGATCATCTTTTGATCAAGTGAGTGTATAGTCCCTTTCAATACACGATATTATACAAGTAATCGTTGAATGTATTTAAGAATACGGGTTGTGTGAGGGTATTATTCAGAGCCGGCCCAATACCTGGGCGAGTTGGGCGGAGGCCCAGGGCATCAAACAGAAAAGGGGCATAAATTTAGTCCATCATCTCAATTTTGTAGGGATTTGGCCCAAATGAGTTAAGGGTGTCGCTTATTCGTTTCGTTTCGATCTCCTTTCGTTTCCATATGGTTCCGTTTTCCTAATCGTCGCCTAGAATGACGAAACGTTAAGATGTAGAAGGTCGAAGAGTCAATTGGTTTTATAATCACCGATTGGTCAAGAGGCTATTATTCAGATACTCAATTGATACCCTCTACAATCATAATTTCTATAACTCTCCTCTCTTCTCTCTCGGTTTCCTTAAACTCTCATCCATTATCTCTCGAATTATGTCAAGGACACACGAAGAACTTTTTTTGGATACCGTTTCTTCTTCCATTTTTTGCGACTGCCGATATCATGCCCCTAATATGCCTCTAATAGCCCGGTTTTCAATTTGTTGCTAAGTCTTTCTAGATGTTTCTTCCTTGTTATGTTTTTGGCTTTGGAATTTTACCAAAGGTGTTATGTGTTCCAGTTTTTAGTTGGTTTTTGGCTTTGGAATTTGTTGTGCGGTAATGTTTGCCTGGCTTACTTTTTACGGTGTTCATTAAATTTTTTCAATCTAGACGGTTCTGCCTTTGATGTTCTAGAGGTGTATATTAATTGTCAAACTGAAATCCTCTCAACTTTGGTTTCAAAGCTTATTGAAGAGCTTGGGTTAACAATTATGCCCTTGGAGTTGATGGCCCTTTGAGGTTGATTGTCTTTATTGTGTGCTGCGCCAATTTTAAAAATGTTTTGATGTTGCTGTTAAAATTCCCTGTTCTCAATTTGACAATGAATTTAAAAAATATTTGTTTCAATTTTGAGATTATATTACAAACGAATGAAGATTTTAGAGTTTTTTTGTTTTCTGATTTTGATATTATATTGACAATTAAGGTAATAACAATTGGGGTAGTGTGTTTGTCATATTTTAATGTATCAATTTTTTTCCTACATAATAGTTTAAAGTTTTACTAAGACATCGCTATAGTGAAGTTTGCATGTTTTAGTTATATGGATAAAATTTTGTTTGAATAAACACCAGTTGCATTTTTGTGTTATAAATTTATAAAGTTTATGGATTTAATATGAATTGGGGCATTATTTAGTTTTTTCGCCCAGGGTATTAAAAAATTATGGACCGGCCCTGGTATTATTATTACCTTCTAACACATAGACTTATATGACTCTCCTTGAAATTTCTTGTTGTGTGTTTACGTATTACTTGCTATTTGAATGGAGTATTGAAAGAGCATAGTTTTTCTTTTAAAAATTTTGTATAAAACATGTATATTTTTATCTACTAATATGTTGGGTAGAACATGGGTAGACAGTTGGTGTGCAATGAAATAAATTGATGAAAGGCCTCGTTGTTGGTGTTATTCTAATCATTCAGCAGAGTATGGATGACGACCACGGACTATTCTAGACAGTCCTGTGGAACACTAGCAGACTCATAACCTGTAGGTGTTGTGAACGATGTGTTCACCGGTGTACTCTATCCCCCACATGGTTGCCTTTAGGACACTTATTGTTGAGGAAGCCCCTCTGCCGTAATGTCCGTCCCGACGAAAATCCTAAATTAGGTTCCTTATAATAGATGTTGTTTTTAGGGACATAAAGTGAGGATAACGGGAATGGGTAATCGGGTTATTGTTGATTGTTGAAATTAAATATAATTATTTATTGTGGGTTGAAAACCCTATATGCTCACCAGGCCTCCAAGCCTGACCCACTCAGTTTATTTGTATTACAGGAAGTGGCGCAAGAGCTTAAGATGGATGAATCATCAAGTTGTTTTGTTTACAAGTCTGTATTTATTTGTTAAACGACTTGTAATGTTATCGTTTATGCTTTATGGTGTGTATCGGAACATGAAATCCCGACTTTTGATTATGAAATGAAATTATATTTCTTTATGAAATGTTTTGATAAAAATCTATTTTATCATGTTTTGTTTTTGGGGACAAATTCCGCATCTCTTTTAAAATCAAAAGGATTTACTTTGAAAATGTTTAAAAAGCATAAATGAAATCGGTCTTTTCTGGCTGAGATTTTGGGGATGTCACACGCCGCCTCCCTCTCCCTTCAACCGTTGGAAACCACATTCTCCGCCCCTCCTCTTCAATTCTTAAATTGTCACCGGATCTCATTTTACTGGCCATAAGATCGTGTTTTCAGATCTCGTTTCATCTGTTACAAGATCTCGTTTCCCAATTTAGAATTAGAGTCCTCCGACCTCCGACAATAGCTCACCGACAAAGACCTTTCATCTCCGACCTTCACTCTGAAATTGGTTCCAGATCCCGTTTCTTCGGCCACCTACCGTTGCAACATTAGAGGTAATAAACTATAGATTGTTTATACGATCAGAGACAAACAGAGGTAACTAGTAAGTAAATTGAATTAATTTTATAAAAAGATAACAGAAGGCTTCCTTGGAGATCAGACAACTCAAATCGAATAACAAAGCATCTACATATAGTGAAGACAACATGGAATGGAGGTGTGACCTAGGGTTTTACTCGACTGTTGGTATGTCGGAGGTGCAAAGGAAGTCAAGAAGTTGTACAAGACCATTGAGCTAAAGAAATTTGTGGAGTGTTTGAGTCAGCAGCTTCGTCATTTTCTGCTTACTCGAAATTGTATTGCTGCTGAAACATGGATTTGAGCACAAGGTTTCATCCGGGAGGAAAGATTAGTGTGAGGAGGAAGCCACCGGAGAGGAACAGGTCGCCGAATATTTGGATGAAACATCATTTTTTTTGATGCGTTAAGTTGAGATCTCATGTTGTTTGTTTCATCGGGAAATAGAATATGTAAAAACAAATTTGATTGAGAGTGTTAAGAGAGAGAGAGACAGAGAAGCAGATCTAGATCTAGACTCATATCCATTTGAACAAGTCGATGTAATTATTTCAAACGAGGTAAGAGCAACTCCAACCATAAATCACTAAATTGGTGATTTGTTAAGTGTTTGCATTCCAACCAATCACTAAAGTTGTGATTTTTAGAGGCCAAGTCGTTTGGTCTTCATATTTGGTGTGTGAAGTTATCCCAAACATTAAAATGATGTTTTTAAAGGTTGATTGGAACGAAAACACCACTTTATTGACCTTTATAATTGTGTTTTAGTGGTTGATAGGAATTGGTCTAAGTGGCTTCTCTTTCTCTCTCTAAAAATTCAACGATAGGCAGGGTCGGAGCTTCAACATTTTATGTGTGTGTGGGGGGGGGGGGGGGGGGAGGGGGGCGAAAATATAATATGTGTAAAAATCGGTGAGCAGGGGGGGCCACAACCAAAATTTTATATTTTTGGGCCTAATATATATAAAATTAAAAGTATAAGGACTAATTGTAATAAAAAAAATCAGGGGGGACACCGCCCTTAGCCCTAATAAAGATCCGCCCTTGACGATAGGTTCTCTTCTTTAATTGACTAAAAATTTTATAGCAGACATAAATTTATTAGTTTATTGGGAAGCTAGAATGTCGAGCATAATAAACGGTAAAACACTCAAACTTAAAGAATTTGTTGATTATAAGCATGTTTCTTCAAAATCATATTTCTTATCCCATCCTATCCATAATTTAGTATAACTTTTTCTGTTTATAAAATATATTAGACAAAACTTCAAAAATGGTCCATGTGGTTTTTAAAAATATCAAGTTTAATCCCTAAGTTCAAAAAACCTTACAAATGGTCCCTGTGGTTTCAAAATTTTTAACAAATGGTCATTTTCGCTAACTCCGTTAACTTTTGGCCGTTAAGTAACGGACATTCCGTCAATTCACAAAAGAGGGACCATTTATGAAGTTTTTTGTTATTTAAAAAAATAAAAAGTATATATATATATATATATATATATATATATATATATATATATATATAATTATTTAAATAAAGGGTCTCTCTCTCTCTCTCTATCTCATCGAACTGAAGAACATATATCACTCTCTTCTGCAACCTCTATCGGACCAACATAGACATACACATACATTGATGATTCACTCTCCCTCCCTTTCATATACACACATTAATGATTCATTCTATCTAGTTCAATCGATGGATTAGGATCTAGCTCCACCTCTAAAGTCGTCGCTATCACAGCCAGATTTGGCTTTCCATTAAGAACCTGTTATGTGAAAGAAATACCCAACTCCCATTTATATGAAAGAAAAGTATCGACATCTTAATTACATCAAGAAAATATATAACAGAAGAAGAAATTAAAGCATGTATCCCCTTTTTATCCCCCTAATTGAATCACATACAGCCACCCCCAAATCAATACAAGAAACATATAGCAGGCGGTTGCAATTCAAACGGTGGTCAATTCACAATGTCTACAAATTCAAGCTTCGAAGGAAACAAGTTATGCGATTACACTTGCTAGAAATCAAACGAACTCTTTCCACAATCCCAAAATAGGAAATCCAGGTAAAGCAAAGGTGCGATTGCAGGTATAGAAATCGGAATCATAATGGAACATTATTCATTCTTCTACTCATGTTCTTGATCGTTTTTCGCGTAACAACCAGACAAGAAGTCGATCAAGAAAAAGAAGATAAAACCGATAACAACAAAGAAGAACACGAATCGAGACTTGTCATTCTTTTCTAGATTTCGAACGAAAACAACAAAGATCTTTCCCTCAATGATCTTTTGAAATCAACTAACAGTTTCGATCTAGAAAACATAATTAATTATGGACGATTTGGTCTCGTCTTCAAAGCCACCCTCGCAGACGGTCGGAAAGTACCTATTAAATGGTTGCCCGATAACGTTGGTCAAGTCGATCGCGAATTCCAAGCAGAAATGGAAACCCTTTTGCTTCTATGAAAGAACTGAGAGATGTTAAGAGAGGGTCGACAACAGACTGTAACTGGTAGTTTGAATTCGAGATTGATGGTTTAAGCGATTCGACGCCTGAAAGAAGAGAACAGAGGTCATCGAAAGCCATTATGAAGTCCTGATAATGGACCTTGCATACTTCTTCGATCTTAACCTCTTTGGATATGCAAAATGACAGAGGTGGTGGAGTCAGGTTGCGGGCTTACCCGAGGTGAAGGTTTTGATGATGAAAGGGGGTAAGTCTTCTTCGATTGATATGATGGAAGATGAGTTCATCGATGAATTGAAGATCCAGTTTAAGATAGGTGTGTGTGAGAGCGAGAGAGAGATGACCCTTTGTTAAATAATTATATATTTTTATTTTTTTTAAATAATAAAAAACTTCATAAATGGTCCCTCTTTTGTGAATTGATGGAAATGCCCTTTACTTAACGACCAAAAGTTAACGGAGTTAGCAAAAAGGACAATTTGTTAAAAGTTTTGAAACGATAGGGACCATCTGTGAGGTTTTTTGAACTTAGGGATTAAACTTGATATTTTTGAAAACCATAGGGACCATTTTTGAAGTTTTGTCAATATATTATGAATATCTTTTTCCCAACATATTCTGATAATATAGATATAATCTTGGTGCTTGGACTGGTGCCTTATGATTCTGTAGTTTTAGCTTGGACCTTATAACTATTTTATTCTCGTCACATTTGTACAACTTCCAGCTATGCGCTGAATTTAATATATATATATATATATATATATATATATATATATATATATATATATATATATATATATATATATATATATTGTCGTTTCAAAAAAAAATTTTGGTGGTATTTTCAATGGAGTTACGTGTTGCTATCATAGCTATAAAATAGGTTATCATTGTTTTCTTTTACGGATGAGCATATGGACCGGGGAACCGGCCGGAACCGGCATCGAACCGGAACCCGATAGAATCGGTCGGGCCGGGACTGGGATGTTATTTTTGTGGATTTTTAGAACCGGTAGAAACCGGAACCGATATAACCGGAACCGGTAGAACCGGCAAAAACTGGAACCATATGATGCTATTTTTCGAGGACCGGTTCCAACATCTGAAGATACAACAAGAACCGGTAGAACCGCCGGGCCGGTTCGGTTCTTGATTTTGGCCGAAGCCGATTCCCGGTTCCGGTCCGGTTCCGGCCAGTTCGGTCTTTTTGTTCATCCCTATTTTCTTTTCTTGAAAATCAATTTTTCCATGTTACTTTTAAAAATCTGTCCTATCGTTTCTTTTTGCTAGCATCTATAAATTACATCATGTTACTTTTAAAAATTTGTCTTATCGTTTCTTTTTGCCATTGACTAATATTATAAAAGTCCTAAATTTTTAACGTGTAATTGGAAAAAACCATAATATTTTTTTTATTATTGCTCTGGTCATAATTTTCTTGCAGAATTATCACTCTAGCCCACTTAACAAGTTTCATGGTTAACTTGGTTTTTTTTTTTTTTTTTTTTTTTTTTTTTTTTTTTTTTTTTTTTTTGCAAAATAAGTCCTAAAAAGTTCAAATTTGGTCCTTGAGGTTTGCAAAAAATTTCACCACATGGTTTGTTAAGTTTATTTTTCGTTTTTTGTAAACTTTATTATTTTCGGTTTTTTTTATAAATATATACATTTTTTATTTCTTTTTTATATACTTTATTTATTTTCATTTTTTAACTTTATTTTTCAACAATTTGTTTGTTTGTTTGTTTGTTTTACCTTTTTTTTTTTTTTTTTTTTTTCTATTTTAGTTATTTATGGTTTTTATAATGTTTTTATTTATTTTGATTCAAGTAAATGAACTTGAATTTAATTTAAATTACTATAACAAGTTTTTTTAATAGAGATCGACTATTATTATATTTTTAGTTCTTTATTTTAGTCTATTATCAAATTGAAAAATATTATCTTGAATTTAAACTATTGATATCACATATAGAAATATGATTTAATTTGCAAGTTATACAGCACATTGAAACACTAATTCTCAATAAACAAGCTAATTTTTTTTTTTAATTTTCATTTTGTCGTAACATAAATATAAGAACAGTAAAGAAAAAAAAGAATAAAAAGAAAATAAGTTGGACCGAAATTACAAATATAAACATAACTATTTTATTTACTTGAAAAAAATAAAAAAAATTACAAAAACAATAAATTATCAAAATTGTAATATACTCTAGTATATTAATACATTTTATATTTCAAAAAAGGTTAATAAAAAAGTTAAAAATCCAAAACAAAAAAAATAATTGGAAAACAAATAAGAAAAAAATTAAATGAAAAGATGAAAAAAATTAAAAATATAATATGAAAAGAAAAAAGAAAAAAAGAAAAAAAAAACTCTAATATACTCTATATATACACTAAAAAAATAGAAAACAAAAGGTAAAAAAATCAAATTATTGAAATGTTAAAAAAATGAAAATAAATAAAGTATATATAAAAAAAGAAAATAAAAAATGTATATATATTTATAAAAAATCCCGAAAATAAATAAAGTATACATAAACGAAAAATAAAGTTAGAAAATCATATGATGTCATTTTTTGCAAACATTAGGGACCAAATTTAAACATTTTAGGACTGATTTTGCAAAAAAGTTAACAAAGTTAACCATGAAATTTGTTAAATGGGCTAGTGTGATAATTCTGCGAGAAAGTTGTAGACAGAACAATAATAAAAAAAATCAAGGCCTTTCCAATTACACGTTAAAAATTTAGGGCTTTTATAATATTAGTGCAATGTAGCATCTATAAATCACATTAATAATATGATATTACTTTTTCATTCTTTGCGTTTGACATATATTATATGGTTGATATGTAATATTTAATATATAATAATAGTTATTTAGAATTGTTAATTAAAAATTATTATTAGGATTTGATTTTGAAAGTCCCACTCTCGGTTAATCTTTTGAAGCGATGTGTCTCGGTCACTTCGACTAGTGTGGTTTATGTGACAGAAAAGAAGAAACAATGGATCATGAATTTTTGGTTGTGACTTTGCTAAATTGGTTTGGAGGTGGATTGTTTCATAGTCTCTACTTTTACTTTGATTCCAAATAATCTCCTTGACTTTAAATGATCTGCTCTTTAACAAGAAACAAGTTTTTTTAGATGCTCACTTGTTTACATAGTTTTTTTTAGGAACAGTCGTTTTTTTATAAGAAAATTAGAACTACTCTTTTGAAGATGACGAGTGATGCTCAGTTTATTGCTTTTAACTGGATCAATATTAAATCCAAGTACAAACTTCTAGATTGGTCATTATGGTCTTGTTCTTTATTAAATTGTTTCTTGTTTTTTGCTTGATCTAACGTTTTAGTAGCTTTTGTTGGTTATAATATTCCTCTATTAAAAAAAAAGTTAAGCTTCTCCTCTAACCAACTTGTTGAAAAAAAAAGTAGATAGAGGGGTATTCATATATTGTTATATAAGCGGGAGGTCTTACAAGGTACCCACTATTTTACTTTTTTATTTGCCACTACTTATTAGATAACCAGTTATAATATTAAATATTTTGGTCATCAAATATAATATTGTTGGAAATTTCGTCTAAGAAAGTCATTTTGCTATATATGTTGTCAAATAAATTCAGTTACACAATTTACAATTGATAATATTCAAACGTTTTGCTTGTGTTTCGTATCACACAAGGGCGATTCTCCCTTATACCTATATGTATTTATAGACACCACACCACTTTGTTAATTGGTTATATAATGGACACCTTATATACTTTTAGATGGACAATGCAAGCAACGCACAAGAGAACAATAACAGGTTTTTATAGATTTTGAATCTGTTTGACAAAAATAACTTATGGTGTTAGCTTAAAACTGACAGTTGAAAGTTGGGACTTACATATTTTATTTATATAAAAATATTAAACAAAAATAGTCGTAAATTAACATTAAGTTGTATATTTTAACTAAATTGATTTTTTTTTTCTAGTTTCTGGTTTTGGCTTAACATTTTTAGAGTGAATTAACATAAAACCACAATACAAAATATAATTTAAATTAGACAAATTAAACCAACAAAATGTCAGATAGTTTATCATTATTATTTAATTATTCACAAAAGTCATTCACGTTTTAGGCTCAAATTACTATTATTTTGGATTTGACAAAAAAAATAACCCTCCAAACGAAAGTCTTCCCGTAAAAGTCAACAAATGAGATCGACTATATAAAGCTTACAAATTAAGCTTCAAACACTCATAACAATGGCTCGCCATGTCATTTTGGTTTCAGTTCTGCTCTCGCCTCTACTAACATTTTTGGTTTCTGGTCAAGGTAGTAGCTTTTTCTTGATTTTGTCAATCCATGTTTGACATTTAATTTGTTCATTGATTGTGATCTGCCTTTATATGTTATTTTGATGTTAAATTTTACTATCGTTGGATATAATTTTAGTGTTTTGGAGCGTAAATTGTGGGGCATCAGATTTCTACGTTGATGGTAACGCAATATCTTGGATGCCGGACACAGCTCTAGTCTCAAATGGGGTTGCTCAAGTAGTTCAATCAAGTAACTCGATATCTACGGTGCTAGACACCCTCAGGGTTTTCACTAGTCGTAAAAAGAACTGTTATTCTAACCCGGTTACAAGAGGGGAAAAGTTGCTAGTTCGAGCAAGTTTTAATTATGGAAACTACGACCGATTATCAAGTCCTCCAACATTTGATCTCCACTTTGATGGCAACTTTTGGACCACTGTCAAGACTTCGATTAGTGGGCTAAATATGTATGAAGCCACTTATGTTGCAAAAGGAAACTCCATTAGCGTGTGTGTGGCTCAAACAAAGCCCGACCAATTCCCTTTTATGTCTGCTCTTGAAGTTCGTAGTGTCGACTCAAATGTTTATAAAGTAGTCGATGAGAGTCGAGCGTTGTTCTTGCTTAGCAGGTTTTCTTATGGTGCAAGTGGAATTTTAAGGTACGCTTTCCATAACTTTCTCAAAACTTCTCATACTAAAAGAAAAGGTACCTATGTGTTCCAAACATGAGAGAGTCATTTCACAATATATTCATAATCGGATTTACACATTCTTAAAGCCAATGCAAAGAAAAGTTTGATGCATTAAACACAGCCATAAAGATATATCAAACTGGCACACAATAAATTTGGAGTTGAATGTGCATGATACAGTAAAATCCACGTTGAACTTTATAGAGTTGAAGATACTTTAGAAATTAAATGGCATATGGAAAGTAGAATGTTGATGTGACTTTTGATTTGGAACAATGCAATGTAATTAATTTTAGATTCCCCCAAGATCGTTATGACCGAATATGGATACCTGCCCTAGCTGGAACCAAGAAGCTCACAAACAATGCAATTTTTATAGACCCAACAGGAACCAATAATCCCCCATCGGGAATATTTGAAAATGCAATCACAGTAGATAGCACAGCCGATATATTGCTTTTGGGCACAGTTTCCCCATCAAAAACTCCAGTCTATATAACAACTTACTTCTCAGAAGTTACAAACCTCGACATTACCGGTGAAAAGAGGTCATTTCAATTTTACGAGACAACGGCCTTAAAAAGTGTTTCAATGTCGGATCCAGTTTTACCACCTTATGGGAGCATGACTGTACGCTACCTTTATAATTATACGGTCTATTCCATCACCAACATTTCTCTAATGTCTACTATGAGTTCTGATCTCCCCCCTCTCATAAACGCTATTGAGGCTTTCAATGTTAGTGAAGTTTTAACCGATGGGACCCATAGCAATGATGGTCGGTAGTATTTTTCACATGTTTTTTTTCCATTAGTTAAGATATAATGTATTGTTTTTATATTTTGTTGTTTGCTTTTTTAAATGAAAAACAGTCGGGGGTTTAGCTTTGTTACAAAAAGCATTCAACGTGCTGGGAGAATGGAAAGGTGACCCGTGCCTTCCCGCACCGTATTCATGGGATTGGCTCAATTGCAGTAACAGCACGCCACCTCGCGTAACGTCATTGTAAATCATCTCTCAGTTTTGCGGTATTTTATTACAAAATGCGAGAGAAATATTAAAGATTGAGTTGATAATCCACTCATATTCAATATTGGTGACTATTTATATTTCCATCACGAAAAGGAAGCTTGATTGAATTTATTAAAAAGTTTTAAATTTTGCAGGTTCCTTGATGGCTTCGAGCTTTCGGGTTCCCTTCCGGACCTTAGATACATGGATGCTCTCGAGATAATGTGAGTCTAACAAGTAACAATCAAATTTTGTTCGTTTAATAAAAGATCGTTCTCAACCTATTAGACTGGTTCAGATTTAGTCAGAAATTCACTCTTTAAAAAATCGTTTATATATCTTATCCCTGGAAAAATTAAGTTTAAATGATTAACACAAAAGAGTTAGAAACTTTGAGAACGGAATATCACATTTGAATAATCATATTCTGTAACACCTTTTTTTTAAGACATTTCAAGATTGATAATTTTTTATTCTTTAAGTTAAATATTAATGTAGATATATTTTAAGACAAAACAAATTTATGTACAATGTAAAATTTACAACTGGATGGAAGACTATTGTCATTCAAGTGTAAGAGTTGTAAGATAATTTTTTTTTGTCTTAAAATGTATGGATATTTTTTCACAGGTGGATGATAAAGTTATTAATATTGATATACATATTTGGTTAATTTTTTGAGTAAATTACACGAATGGTCCCTATGGTTTGGGGTAATTTGCGCATTTAGTTTCTAACTTATTTTTTAACTCAGAAAGTCCCTATTATTCGTTTTTGTTACGTGTTTGGTGTCTGTCTTATCTAAAAAGACTATTATTTAAATAAAGGAAAATAGTGAATAGATAAAGTAAGAAGAAAGGGATGAGATTGAGGGTGTGTTTATTTAAATAAATTTTAAAAAATCAAGAGCAGAATAGTTTTTTAGGTAATATTTGGACCAAGCGCGTAACAAAAATAAATAGTAGGGACCTTACGAGTTAAAAAATAAGTTAGAGATCAAACATGCAAATTACCTTAAACCATAGGGACCATTCATGTAATTTACTCTAATTTTTTTAGAAAAAACAAGTTTAAAAAATTATTTTAAAAAATCAATTATCTATAAATTACCTGTTTTCATAATTTATAATTTTTTAATGGCGTTCATTTGAACAATTACTCAACAATACACATTAAGGAAATCTATAATAAGATGCAAATTTTACTATATCTTATTTTAATTTGTTTCTTTTGGTTGTAGTGATTTGCACAATAATAGCTTGACTGGAACAATTCCTGAATTTCTTGGCACCATGCCTAATCTCCAACAATTGTAAGTATTGTTTTTAAACTAAAAGCTGGTTCAAAATATATTTCTTGCAATTTGCTCAATATGATTTTTTTTTTTAAATCCATATATTTCTTTGATTTGGTCTATAACAAGAATTGATTTCCAACCGAATCAAATATTAATGGCTCATGATCAGCTGAACAAAAGTCTATAAATTTTTATATTTGATCAAGTTTGTTTTTTTTCTTTTTTAACAAGTCCTAATCTAATCATAAATTATACAAATATTTCAAACAATACTTAAACCATCAACCTTTCAAGAAAATCCAGAGATATACTTTTTCCAACTTAAGATATCGCTAAGCTTTAAATCTTTATATTAGAGTCTTTTGGTAAAAATAAATAATAATAATAATAATAATAATAATAATAATAATAATAATAATAATAATAATAATAAATCGCCCTACCCTATCCGATTTTGATGTTATGATGTATGACTCTTATTTGTAGGAATTTGGCAGATAATCAGTTTAGTGGACCCATACCCACTTCATTATCGAATAACAACAAATTGAAGTTGACGTAAGTTGGCTCTATGTACTTTTCATATTAATTATTTGCTTATAGCTTTTACGAGACATTCCAATAACAACGTTTTATGTAATATAATTAGTTTTTCATATTGTTTTGGTCAATTATGAATAGTGTTACCGGAAATCCTTCTGTGTGTGCATCTGGTGAGTCATGCTCGAGTTCTCCGGGGAGCACCACCAACGTATCTGGCAGCAAGAAAAAGAAAAGCAGCAAGCTTCCGGTAATACTCGGCATCACAATCCCGACGTTCTTTCTCATCTGGGTTGCCGTTGGTATTGTTATCATTATTCAGAAGAAAAACAAGCCAGCAGCCAATGCCAATCTGCCATCTACTACAGGTTAATTAGGTCTTGCTTATAGTATACATCTGGCTACACGTGTCTCGTTGCTAAATTTGAATGATAATCATAATAATTTGTTGTTGGATGTACAGTCAGTGGAACAAATGAGAATTCCGGTGGTGGAGCAAACGGGGATTCCACCGGAGTGCATAATACCGGTGAAGAAATAATAAATGAGAACAATATTGTAGTAGTGCAATAGACTTTCGGATCACCTTCACGGCTTCACCATTACTTGATAATTCTGGTCAAACTACTCGATATGGACAAATTAACATGAGTACTAAACCACGATGAACCGTAGATCTTAATGTAACCTTTTTTTTTCATTCTTTGTAAAATGTGACAAAAGCATTATTCTGTTTGTTTTGGTGGTGAGAAACTTAGGGTATATTTTATTGTTGGATAATAAGTTCATCGGTGTTTGAGCGATTGTTTCAATGGTTATATGAGAAAGATGAGCCATTCATTCTTTTTACCTTGATGAGATGGCCTGAAGTTATATCAAAAGTAACTAAGTAAGATACTCGAACAAAAATAGAAATATATTACATAGAAAAGAAAGAAAAAAAAAAGGATTAATATAATAGAGGTGAAATGGGGATTGGGGAAGGAGGGAAAAAAAGGGAATTAAATGGGCTAATTAATAACACAATTTATGGGCTACAAGTATAAATATAAATGGGCTAACTAATAACATACAACATATGGGCTGCAGTAAGAATAAGAATTAAGAATACACTATTCCCTCCGTTTCAAAATTATTATCCGCACACAAAAAATACATAGATTAAGGAAACATTAATTACCACTAACTTTATACAATAAAATGACAGTTTTGTCGTTACTTTGCATTAAATGTTTAGTTGGTTAAGTAATATTGAGGGGGTATTTTGGTAAAAATATTATTTATTTTTATAAGTGAATTATTATTTTGAGACAAACCAAAAAGGAAATATGGACTATAATTTTAAGACGGAGGAAGTAATAAATAAGAGGCATCTAAGTGTCTAACAGGTTACATCTTCATTTCTACCTTGCCTTTTTGCATCTATTTTTAACCCAAGGATATGACAATACCCGAATGTCTTCAATAATCTTAGGAGGCGACCAAACATTTCCATGTTCCGAGAGTTCCAATAAGTTAGATTAACGTCTCGAGCTTCTTTTGCTTTTCGATGTTGAAGTCGAAAGAAACAAATCTCAAAAACATGTGGAAAGTGTTTAAACCTACGTACTCACCCATTGGTAAATCAGCTACAAACCTTTTTTTTGTACGGAAAATTTTTGATCAACAACTAGCAAACTAGAGAAGAAATGGAAATAGTCATCAATAGCTTTTGTAACCATCCACTTCAATTAATTTGTCGAGGCGTGGGTTTCTTTCCCAAAATGATCCCCTTCAATTCACTTTTATATTAGCACTTCTATTCAATAACTAAAAGTAATTAAAGATTGAGTCACATTTCTATAAAAAATGATATTTTTTCTTGGTTTTGTAGCAAAAAAATCCATGAATCTGAAAACTCCAAATAACCCATAGAGTAGTAATAACAACCACATCCAAACACTTTCTTTTAAGGCGTGTTTGGCACGAAGCTTTTGGAAGCGTTTGGAAGCTTCTAGCTTTTAGCTTTTGACAAAACGCTCTAGTTTAAACAAAAAGTTTCGTTTGGCAGTACGAGCGTTTAGCTTTTAGTTTTAACAAAACGCTCCGATTCTAAAAGCTACTTCATGTAGCTTTTAACAAAACGCTCCGGAGCTTTTGAAATCAATTTCCATAATTACCCTTAAAATATATATTTATATATTTTTTTATTTTTAATCAATTGTCCTTTTATGTAATTTTATATATTTCAAAAGTTTCCAGCTACTTTTGCCAAACATTCATATAACAAATAAAAGCTACAGCTTCCCGCTACCAGCTACCAGTTACCCGCTACCAGCTAACCGCTACCCGCTTCCAGCTAACAGCTACTTTTGCCAAACACGCCCTTAGCCTCTTCAAGTCATGTCCATCAAACTGATCGATTCTCTAACCGTGACAATGCTAAGCATATCATGATATCAATGTTCACCAATATCCAGTTTGTTGCCAAACGGAGGATGCTACACAACAATCGATAAATAAGTGTTCATTACTCTTTATATGGAAATTACTTATAGGACATGAAGTCGAATTTAAGTCAATTTCTCTATTATATGAGTTTACTATGGTCGCTACTCTATCAAATACAAGACGTTAAACCAAAATATTATTTTTAATAGGCACCAATCTATTTCATCTAGTAGCATTCTCTCTCGTAACCTGAGTATCATTGTCTATAAACTTTCCAACCGACTTAACCCATAATTCGCCTTTTGTTTCAAGATGCCACTTCCATCTATATTTTCATTTAAAACAACAAAATCTAATAAGTCACGATCAATTATGTTTCCTCCATTCCCCTTCATGGTTATCAATGCCAACTCAAACCCAATATGCATTGGCCACATCTACCATACATTTTTTTTGTCGGTTTCCAATGCAAATAATGTTGGACATTTAGAAGGCTTTTTCTTTTGTTTAGACTTCAAAGGATTTAGTGAAGATTGAGGGTTGGTTCAAGCCTATACATGACATGATGTTCGTGAAATGGTGTGATTTTGTCGCACTTTGTACGCTATTGAGGAACTTATATTTGTGGCTAGTGCAGATTGGACCAGCATGATCAGCGTTGACCACACACTGACTCTGTGGATAAACGCATACTTCCAAAAAAAGTGTCGCTTAAATAGAAATCAGCCTCATGTATGATGACGAGTTGTTTAAGTGTGTCGTCGTCATTGACCCATTCTTTTTATACTTCCAAAAAAAGTGTTGCTTAAATAGAAACCAGCCGCATGTATGACATATGGTGAGTTGTATAAGTGTGTCGTCGTCATTGACCCATTCTTTTTGGAGTCTCCATGGGTTTCTACAAATATAAATATGGATCTCTTACAGCCGTATTTCTCACCCTAAAATTCAAGATATGTATTATTTTCTCTCTGCAAACATCAAGCGTCATTTTTTCCGTTTCTAGGGTATTCAGTTTGTATTTATCGGTTCTTCCATAGTTTATGGAAAGAACAATAATATGCATTAAATAATAAGGTTTTACTCTTAAACTTATAGCCTTAGAGCCACGTAAAAACATTTATGGACAAGAGTCATTTTGTGACGTTTACTCTATATCGTATTTTAATTTGTTCGGCAATGTGACAACCTTCATCTACCTAACTTTATTACAGTTGATTCGATATTAGTTCACAATACTAATCGTGAGATTATTTATTATTTTGTCTGAAATACAACAAATAATCTATGAAAGTTGTTGCAAAAGACTTCACCAAACCAAAGATCTTCCAAAATTTTGATAAACGACCATTGCCCACTTTTTCTTTGGATATTACAAAAGTTCATTGCAAGATATAATAATAGTACTTCTACATACCTTTGTTTTTATTTGAATAAAAATTGTCCCAAATCACCTTCATATTCAAATAAAGACCTTATTACGAAATCCATAAGAGAATCTGATTGAGAAAGATATATCCACCTATATTCATCAACTAATGAATGATTGAAAGCAAAAAGGCATCCAAGTTAAGCTACTTGCCCTTTTTATTTTCCTAAACTTTTTCCATTTTAACTTACATTTTATTTTTTTCCCCATAAAAATCGATATCTTAGAGAAGTTTTTCTTTCTATGACAAGGTAAAGATCACCAAAGTTGTTAAATACGAGGAGGATTTGTCAAGTTTGGTAATCCTCCATAGAGAAACCAAACTACTCAAATTTAGTAGAACATGTATTTATGTAAGTAAATTGTCCAACAAATATAAAATGTTTTATTATGTTTGGGGTAATTAGGATATTTTGAAGATGAAATGGTTTGTAAGGGTTTGGTATGGGATAGTCTCCTGATCGTATGTATGTATGATAGGCATCGAGGATCCATTACTAATTAAAACTAAATGGATCTAGAAAAGACGTGTATTTTAAATAGTAGCAAGGATACCTACATCCGAGTGTAGGTGTGAAGTTTTCTCAGTATCCATTTACCATCTGTTGTCACTTGAATCTTGCAAGGCCAACATGATTAATATTATGGCAGAGCAATAGCTCCATTTGGTGTGAAGTGCTAACCATGTCTAAGGCATGGAAGGGACCACAAAGTGGGCTTAAGGGTTGAATCTAGACCTACTATTTCAGATTCAGCAGGCCTTATCCAAACTAGCTTAAAGATGTCGACAATGGGAAATATAGAGCAGCCCCTAGGTGCTATTGAAAAACAGTCCATTGTAGGGAAGCCAAACCAGTCCATATCTTTAGAGCCCAAGTCAAGTTGTTGCTTGAAGACTAGCTGGGCTAGCACTGATGGTGTTGATCTTTTGTTGGCGGAAGTTGCCTTAGTGAGGCCGCCGATCACTCCATTGACCAATATCATGATTTGACAGTGGTTATGTGAGTTCACTTATGTTAAACTAGACGAATACACGTGTGTTGCACATGATACAACAATATATTTGAAATCTCTATAAATATATGTTTTTTAAATATGTCAATGACGTTATCTTCTATATAATAAATCTTAAAATAAGTTGGTATAAACATTGTTTGTTTTGAATTATATGATAATGTAGACATCTTTAGAACTCTATAATCATAATTATCTCAATGGCATTTACTTACAGGTTACTCATGAATAAAATTAAATATAATATATGGTTTAATGATATTTATAGTTGTTGTTATGAATTAATTTTAAAAGGTTTATTTGCTTGAGATTTTAATTTTATCATTGTAATTATTTAAAACATCAAACATTGTTGTTGATTTTAAAGTTAACAATATAATTTTTGTATATAATGTTACTTTTAACTATTGTTGTTGTAAGTTATTCAAAATAACGTATTTGAAAACTCTTAATTATTTTAATTTGGTTTCAAAAATTTAACTTTTTAAAATTTATTTGATAAATATTGTTAGTTTCTTTTAGTGCAATTATTTAAAACAACAAAAATTGCTTTTGTTTTTGAAGATTACATTATTATTTTTTATATAATATTACTCACATACAACATATCTAAACTAATAAGTTAATTATAATATATTAAAAATATTAAAGTTAAAATTTTATAAATAGAAGTAAAACATGATCTTTTAATATTGTAGTTTAGTTTAATTTATGAATTTAGTTTTTGCATTAATTTAGCATTATTAACCAATTATAATAATTATTATAAAGAAATTAAAAAGTAATGGGGTTTCAAATGCATGCAAGTAAAAATATTTCTTTTATAAATATATATAAAAATATATAGATATAGATAGAAGATTTTGTTAAAAATCGATTATTTTTCAGTTTAAAAACTAGTTCGATTCAACTTTTTTTAGAAAAAACTGAAAAACAGTGATTTCAGTTTTTTTTAAAAATCTATATTAAGTCGGTTCATGTATAAAAAAAACGGCTAAACTTGTGGACCTCTAACTTACACTAACATCAGTTCATGTATTTGTTAGGAAGATATGCATTCATAATTTGTTAACAATCTTGTTACGTTTATGATCACTTGGGCTAGTAAAAGAAAATGGTTAAAGTCCGCCAAGAAAGCATACCGATGGAAGCAAAAATCCAGTATTTGAGGTCTCCCTTTCTATTGCGCCCCAAACCCAAAACTAAAATATGTTTGGAGTCTTTTTGACGGTATTTCGAACCTTTTTGAAGGCATATATAGTTACACATTCTAAAACGATTAAATTACCAGTCATGCCTAATTGAACCAAAAAGATCTTACTCAAAATGTATTTTTTTTTAGATTGCATACATGTTCTTGAACTCGGTATTCATAGGATCCGTATCTGAAAGTACAGAAATCGACCATGTCCTAGACCTCGACCCCGACCTACTTTCGGTACCCGACATTGATTTCCTTCTCATATTTTTCATATTTGATGTTTCAATTCGATGCATAATCACCCAATAACACATCAACCCCAAAGTCGTGACCATTATACACGTTCCTATAATGGTCACACAAATCGCTAGCCATTTCTCATGCTTCCCGACCACAATAAACGCAAGGGCCAAAAACGCCACCGATACAAGCACACAAGCCAACCACATTAGCTTGTTGATAACAGCCATCATTTGCTTCTTCGCTTTGCTTTCAATAACCACCACCGAGGTTTGAACCACAACAACTGCTAACGAGATAAATAGAGCCACGGAGTCGAAAACAAAGAAGATTATAAACGCGGGTTGTGGGGCAATATGCGCCTCACCGAGCAAAAAACCCTCAGGTATATTGCTTGGATCATCGACATATTGTCCTGGGACTGTAAAAATGGCGGCGAATGCAACCGTGGCAATTAACACAGCCACCACGGTGGTGGAGTTTATCGCGTTGTTGAGGCCCTCAGCGTGCATTTTGTTGAGGTGTTTTGCGATGCCTTGGACCCTTCGCCGAGTTTGGAGAGTGTGTTCGAGTTGATCGTGGACCTCATGTTTTATGTCGCTTACAGTTTGTTTTAGCTCTCGGGCCGGAGTTGTTGAAGGTTTTAGGACACGGGCACTTGGGACTCCGTGTTCTTCTAAGATGCATCCTATGTCGGGATGGCCCATTTTATGGGCCGTGTCAAATGCAGTCTCGTTCGACCTATTCACAACTCTTGTGTTTATTTCGTTACGAGCTAGTAGCATCTTAACAATCTGCATGAACACAATGATTATACATAAGAACGACAATTTTTTACTAATTGACATCTATAAATGCATTATTTTTTGTGCATATGGTGTCCAGAATATATGTTTCAAGACGTCATATGCATTTAATGACGGATTGAATGTGCATTCCATATGCCAGATACACATAACATACATATGAGTATATGACATATGAAATGTGCATTTCAGACGCAGCTCGGTGAGTTGCATCTAACATTCCTTGTTGCATTATTGTACCTGAACCCGGCCTTTACGGGTTGCAATATGCAAAGAAGTATTCCCCTTTGCATCAACCATATTTATCAACGATGGATCCGCCTTGATCAACTCTTCAACCACCTCATGATTTTGGCCTTTTGCCGCCATGTGAAGGGCAGTTTGTCCCTTCTTATCATTCCTTGAAGATATCCCGGGTACCTTCTCCAAAAGAGCCTTCACCACTAGAACATGCCCGTTTCTTGAAGCCGAATGTAAAGCCGTTTTCCCATTACTTCTTGCTATTGATGCCAAACTACTCTCAATCTCCAATAGATAGTTCACCACCTCAATGTTGCCTTGCATCGCCGCCGTGTGTAAGGCTGTGGTGTTTGATATATCAACCGTCATTGATAATTCTGGGTGGGCCTCCATTAAAACCATTAGAGTCTCTGTAAATTTAAAGAATGGAAATAGTTAAAAAGACAAGTTTTGGATGATGTAGAATTTACTAGAAAACATAGAGATTTGCATACCTAAATCTCCTTGTTTAGCAGCAATATGAAGAGCATCGAATCCATTATTGGCTTTAATACTGGCTGTTGCCATATCATATTGATCGATCAAGAGCCTAACCAAATCAACGTAACTGTATTCTGCCGCCACATACAGCGCCGTTTCACCGGCGTGATTCTGCTTGGAAAGCAATGAAATCAATTCTTCTTCACAATAACAATCACCTAAAATCTCCATTACTGCGTTGATGTTCCCTGCCCTTGCAGCTGTATGCAAAGGGGTATCATCTCGTTTCCCCGTCACCTGTTTAGACATCTTTTTCCGGGAAGCGGTGGTTGGGGTGGTGGTGGCCGGTGGCAACCATGTTTCTGGTGGTGCCTTCATCGAAGAATTTGTATAAAGCCTGATAATGATCCCCTTTTTGGTGCGTGGGGAGCTTTTGTAATCCTAATAATGAATAACGGAAATTCTTTTCTTCTTCCCCTCAAAAACCCAGATCAAAAATAGCATTTTCAAACCTAGAAAATCTTTCTTCATGTAAAAATCAACACCCCTGAAGAGCTAATTCAATTATTTAATCACCGAATGCAAATATTCTTTTAAATAAACTTCCCAAACTCCATTATTGTTGATTTGCAATCTCCTGGACCTCAAATTTATGCCCTGGTCGAACAACAATCATCACAAATCATCATTAGAAAAATAAAAACAAACGAAGAGAATGCCTATTTTCTAAGCGTCATTTTAACAAACAGAGGGCATTTTCAACGACGATAATAGATCACCATGAAAACTGCAAAACAGGGAGGCATTTCCATGAAAATGAAATGGGTTTTTGAAAATTAGAGGAAAAACAGAGGAAGAGGGAAAACAGTTACCTGGGTATGAAGAAAGGTGGACCTTTCGCACTCCTCCATTTGGAACCAAATAGTCCATGAATTGAAAATGGCTTTTTGAGATCACAACAATCTGTAAATGGCATTAAATGACAAAAGAACGAGAACTATCTCCTTTGTGCATGTATCTTTTTGTGTTTGGACAATGGAGGTGGAGAGAAAAAGAAAAAAAGGAAATGGTAGAGAGAGAAAGGAACGTCAATCGCACATGTATGCAACAAAGGTTTTGTAGACTTGTATATTTCATAAAATTAGAATCCGAATCACACCCAAAAGTCCTTTTCTTTTTTATTCAAAAGATAAAGAGAAGAATATATATATATATATATATATATATATATATATATATATATATATATATATATATATATATATATATATATATATATATATATATATATAATTTCAAAAAAAACGGTAATTTATTTATTATTATTTTTTTTGGATAAAAAAAGTGACGAACATAATATTTTTTTAAAAAAATTTCGAAAATTTTCAATTATTTTGTAATTTAAAAATGTTTTTTTATCTACAAAATAAATGGCTAGGATTACATCTCTCCTTCTCACAAAATATAGTGGTTTCACATATATATATATATATATATATATATATATATATATATATATATATATATATATGTAGAGAGAGAAGGTTAAAATGAAAACAATTATAAAATCAAGCACGCGAAAACAAATCTAGGCCATATATTTTAAATTTGTTGCAAAAACCATATATTTATATTCGTTGGAACTTAGTATTAGACACTTTTCACAATTACTTGTTTCTATAGGGTTATAGAGACAATTCGATTCGATTTCCAATTTCTTTTTTATTCCCCTATTTTGGTTTCATTCTCACATTCTTATTGATTTTAGACTTCCAATGATTTCCTTCTCCATTCACAATATAATTGAACACGTAGCTGACAAATTTTGGGCTCAAAAAATAGGAACAACAAATGTTTTCTATCCAATCGTAACTATATAAGAACACACCTGGAATTTTAGCAAAGGGGCGTGTGGGGTCGTCTATGTTGTCCACCGCCTGGCACGGCCATGCCCATAAATGCATGTTTGTTAACTATATAAATATGGAAAATAATATGTATTTTTCGTATACCGTTCCGTATTCTTTTTGAAATAAATATGAACTTATAATGCATGTTTGCAAAATTTAGGATAATGTATTCTTGTAGAATAATGTGTTTGTATACTATAGGATACGGTTAAATGTGTACTTATGTAGGATGTTGTATTCGTGTAGAATACAATACTTAGTTGATTTATAATGTGTACGTGTATGAAATTGTATTCTTGTAGAATAGAATACAATACAATATATAAAAATAAGTATTGTTTTAAACGTGTAGAAAAGTGTATGTATACTATAGGAGTTGCGACCAAAATTTTCGAAGATGTTTTTGATTTGTGAAAATCTTACAACTTTAAATAAGAGAGACCACAATTATAAACGTGGAAATTCACAACTGCACAAACAGAGGTTACAATCATTAATATCTCAGTTTATATTTTAGGTAATCATGTAACTAATCACACCTACTAATTTCTCATTATATAATCATATTCATTCCCTTCAATCATCCTAATTAGTAATACCCTCTCAATCAAGCACCTTCATAAATTTATTGTTTATCGTACCACATAATTGATAATTCACATATGTTGTAATCAGAGAAAATCTTACTAAATATTCTTCATACAAAAAATGCTGAATTAATTAATAAAATAAAACGAATAGAGATATATTCATTTTAGTTTACATTCGATTTGCCCATTTTTTAAAAGGAATACCAAGCTCAAGTTCCAATCACTTTTCAAATCAGTTATTCCTCCTCAAAAAGCTATTTGGCATATCAAACAAATACTATATACTAACATGCGCCTTGATACCTTCCACACATTCACTTGATGTTCTTCCCACATTCTAACATCAACTTGTAAAGTGCAAATCCTCCTCTGTGGCACCCCGGCATTTTAGATGCCATGTTCTCCAACTCACTCTGATATTTATACTCATTTAACATCAGTCACAGTCACAGTCACAGTCACAGTGTGACAAACAGACTAAATTACCATTTCTTAGACATAAATTAATTTGAAAGGATGAAATGAGAACTCACAGGTTGTATAATATAAAGTTTTGTTGACTCGAAGCCATCTTGTGCACTGGAATAAAGTTGTTGAACTTTTGTTGATTCAAGATTGCACTTGATGAAGAAAAAAGCAGTGGGTCTTACATTCAATACCCTACGCGATATACCAATGAATAAAGGGTCGCTCTGTATCAAATCAAATAACCAAACTAAGAGAATTAATTTGGTATTAGTTTAAGGTGAGAAAATCAAATGAAGAAAACTTGGGGGACCTGATTGCAATAAAGAGAAATATTATATTCTTACCAATGTTGAAGCAGGTACTCCTATTTCTTCAACAACTTCACGGATAATGCTGTCAAACATCTCTTGTGAAATATTTTTGTTTCTCAACTCTGAGTTTTCACACTTATGGGATGTAATTCCAACTTCTTCTGGCTATCAATCATAAAAATATATAATTCGCCAAATTTACGTTTTATTATTTTGAAAAAAGTAAAAAGAAAAAGATTGTTGATTTGATGTACCTCGGGATGCCCACCTGGAAAGACCAAGTATCCTGGAAATTCTCCAACATTATTACTTCTTTGGAGCACAAGTATCATATTATCAGATGTCTGTACAATTGCACCATTGCCTAATGGACTAGAAGTGTGTTGACACTGCTTACAATCATCTACAAAAAGATCATGTAACATGAAAAGTAAGTAAAGGGTATGATTGAATAATGATTCTTGAAAGTTGAAACAGCAGGTGTGAAAATGTATGATGTTTTTACCTTCAGATGCCACAAGAAATCTTTCCCATGAAGGATTTAAGTTTGTCCCCATAAAAGTCCTGAAATAGTAACATATTGTTTATAGGGTGAGAAGATGATACAGATTATACAAAAAAAAAGAAAAAAGGTATACATATGGAGATTGGAGAGAGAAGAAGAGAGAACCTATAATCTGTTAGACCAAGGTGAAGGCATACATGAGGTTCAAGGCCACTGTGTCCTCCATACTAAGTTGCAACAACCATTAAAGAGTAAGAACAATGTATATCATACTTTCACTGAATGTAACATGAAGATATTCAATTACTTAAACAGCTGAAGGTGTTAGAACTTAGAAGGTTGATTAAAAGATAAATCTACAAACCCTAAACTTTTTCCCATTGAACAGTGATGTGCTTTGTTGAACCTTTTGATCCCATATCTGACAAAAAAAAAGAGAGAGAGAGAGAGAGAGAGAGAGAGAGAAAGAGATGAAAGGGGAAGAATATTAGCTAGATATAAAAGATATTGCCCTTTGAATCAGAATTGTCATTTATGCAAATCTTATACGCCACTGACAGAGGGCTTATGATCTTGATGTATACTAATTCAAGACATTTACTTTTGATTTTGCTACCCTCAACAGGAAGATTTGAGTATGCCACTGGCCTAATACATGATTGAAGTCTAACAACCAGATTCCATAATCCTTATTAACTCTTCCCTAATTACAGTAAAGGATACAGTATTATTCGACCATTATTGCAATACTACGAATATGAGTTGAAGAACAACGGATTATATCATCTATGTTAGGGTTTGTTTCCTGCACAATGTTTGTGTCTACCTGGAGCAACAAAATTCAATTGAAAGAAAAATTAACTAGGAGAAAGAAAACTAACAGGGAATATATGATGCAATGAAGCAAAGCAATAAGAAGAGAAACATTGGTATGAACACCTCAGAAATGGAGTCATCTAAGTCAATGTCCGGATGAGGAACTCTATCGTACGATTCGTCGAATTTCACCGACACCTAATTAAAAAGCAAAGATATCACAATTTGTTATCAAACAATAACTTAAAATGACTTCTTTAAAGAAAATCGATCGGGAAAGTTAATGTATTTGCTCATAATACGATATTACGATGTTTTTAAAGGAAAATCGAAGTTTTACCTGTGAAGAAGAGAGACCAGAGGGACATGAAAGGAGGAGCTTGAACGCATTCTCCATGATCACCTTTCCAGCTTCCACAGATCTCCTCACAGCATGAAAGCCGATCTCCAGTTGGGTTAGGCTTCGTTTTGTGTTCGAATCGAGTTGGTTTTACGGTGAGTTGGACCACCTTGAGTTAACAGCGAGTTAATTAAGTCGAGTTCGTATGATTTCTAATTTATTTATAGAAAAGTATTAAACCGAGAGTAAATTACAATTTTTGGTTCATGTGTTTTAGTCTATTTTTTGAGTTTTTGACACGGATAGTCCTTTTAATTTTTTTACACGGTTGATACCGGTCCTTTCTGTTAAATTTAACTATTTAATTGTTACAATCATGAATATAAACACTTTACCTTCAACCAAAATTGATAACTACTCTGATTACACTGACCAAATGGTAAACACTATAAGAAAATTGAGTAATCTAACCAATTTACATAGACGTAGCGGGTAACGAACAACAAGTTGTGTCGCAACTCCTTTTTAGATGACAAAACTAATTTTTTTAAAAACAACATCTATAGATCTTGGAGTCATAACATTACTATGCATGACTCATTGGACTCTATTGAGTAGCTTCATAGCTTCTGGCGTAAGGAAACTAAAAGTATTAAATGCAAAATGTATAAACGTGTGTTGATTTTTCATGCACGTTTTCTCATGTTTTGCCACTTTGTTTGATGCAACTTTTAAAGCAGCTTGCCCCATAGTGAAAACTCTACTCCCCAAGCCCACAAGAGGGGAAACTCCTGTTAGATCCACGCATGCATGTTTTCCTCTAGCCTACATAGCTCATAATGGGTGCATTCCGGATCCATCTTTATAAAAAGAACCAAGGTTATAGAAATTTTGAAAAATGACCACATAGCTCATAATGGGTGCATTCCGGATCCATCTTTCTAAATGGGTCACCCACTTATATGATCACCCCCGTCATTCTGGTTCTCCTATATATTACTTCTGTATTTCCAACAACACTCCAAAACACCCATTTCGGATTTGCCGATGTTTCGAAGTTGGAAAAGATCACGCCAACGAAAGGAAAGAAAAAGATGGGCATGTGTCGTAGAGTTTTTCATTTTGTAATTAAAAAACAACGAAATGAAAGACATGGTAAACCGCACCATCTAAATGGTCCACACCAACGAAAGGAAGGAAAAGGTTGTAATGTGCGGGAAACAATGTTGTGTTCTTTTGTATTACAAGAAATTTGAGAAGCATCCAAAAGTTTGATAATATATGTAAATAGATTGATTACTAGAAGTATAATGTGGAGGTTGAAACGATTTGAAGATCAATTTGATGAGATCAAAATTATGACCGATACAATCTGATGATGTGATTTGAATGACATCCTATCAAAACTTCTAGAAACAAACACTGATTATGGGATTATAAATAAGAAATATAGTGTTATGATACCATGTTATGATTTTTGTATCAAATTTGATTACGAACCAGCTAATGAGAGCTATATTTGGAAGTAAAAAAGTTGTCGATGATATATTGATTCAACTGATAAAGATGTGTGCATGAATATATAATACGATAATATATGTAGAGTTAATAAATGTCTCTCCAAAAAGTCACTATGGAGAGATTGTAAAAGAAAAAATATAAACACTTAAAAGATTGTGTCTTAATATGAGATACATTGAGGGTGTGTTCGACACAAATCGTTTGAGGGCTTCTAACTTATAGCATTTGATAAAACGTTTCGTTATGAACAAAAAGTTCAGTTTGACACCACAAACATTTAGCATTTAGTTTAACAAAACTTTCCAAAACCAAAAGCTAGTTCACGTAGCGTTTAACAAAACGTTACCGACTACCAACTAGTTAACACACTTTAAAATTACAAAAGCTAAAGAAACTAAATAAGAAATTACCACTAATTATGGTAATGTATAAATATAATCCCTAAGAATCCAGGACATGTATGCGCTAATAAACTCTTTGAAAAAAAAATTGAATGTGTAAATGTTAAAAAAAGGTATTATTTCAAGGAAAATCAGTGTTTTTATTCGTGAAAGGAGAAGCTTAAACGCGTTCTCCTCACACAATATGAAAGTCGATCTCAGCTTTTTGGGATGGTCCTCGTTTTGTGTTCAATTGGATTTGGGATTTATACTTTTATGGTCGAACCATTTGACTTGACAGCAAGTAATCAAGACCAAATTCCGCCAAATCATAAAATATATTCCAATGTTTGGTCAATTTGGAAAAGTAGAAATTGTTAAATTCTTTTGTATTTCACACACAAATTTTCATAACATCACATAAACATGGAAAGCATCGAAATAGAAACCAAACACACATAGACTTATACAAACTAATACGCAAGATACACATGAAACTGAAGCAGTGTCTCCATTCCATCATTATTCTGCTGGTTTGTCCCCTGAAAAGTCTTCACCACCGCATGCCCTTTAGCATTCACATACTTCCCAGTGCCACCCATCACCGCCAGCTGGGACTCCGCCACCGCACTCCGGTGAACCCCCATAAAGCTCAAACTATCAATATAACTCCCGTGCATAAACATCACAGTAAACGCCATCGTCTGACTCTTCCCATCTATGGAACTCGATACATAATACCCTTGAGCCTTTCCGATCAAACCAGACCCAAGCTCGTGTCCTTCGGTCAACTCATCGTCAATCACAGTCAACGTTCCGAACATAAACTGTTGCAACGCGTTTCCTTGCGGGAGCTGTCCACCAATGGCAGCAAAAACATTGTTATTGTTGTTGTTATTATTGTTGTTTTGGAAGACATTTGAAGTGGTTCCACCTAGGCCAGTAAGAAACGGGAGATTGTTGTTGTTGAGGACTCCGCTGTTTCCGTCATCCTGTGAGACGCCATTGTTGACCGGGAGATTTGCTCCGTTAGGTTTAGCGAAGGGAACCTGACCATTCAAGGCGGGGTTAGTGACGGCTCCGGTGACTGCTTTAGCTGAGGGGTTTGACCCGCCGAGAATGTCGTGCATAAAGAAGGTGAGTGTGTGGTCGGGACCTTCAACGGGCACCACACCGGTAGTTCCGGTGGTGGTGGTGGAAGCTGGGTTAGGTGGGATGGCGCCCAAGGGAGTGACATCATCTGCATCGGGTGCAGCTACAGGGATCGCGGTCTCTGGGTCTTCTGTTAGGGTTCGAGCTGCAGTGGTTAATGAGAATGTGGTGGATAGGAGGAGAAGGGAGAGTAGTGAAAGACAAGTGAATGTAGACGTTGCCATGGTCAATTACAGAAGCTGATCAGGGTGTGTATGATTGATTTTGAAGTGGGTATTGAGGAATGAGATGATTTGAATATGTGAAGTTGATGTCTGTTTATATACAGAGGAGATGGAAGGTGTAAAGGTATATGGTGTAGTTGATTACATGGTGATGGAGTGGGTGCCATAAGAGTTGGTGACCTGAACTTTGTGCGATCAATACCAAAAGGTTCGGTTTATAGAAAGTAAAACCACTCCGACCTTTTGCCACCTTCGACCCTAATCAATTATTATGAGTTAAAGTTATTGAACCCAAGACCTTTGTTTTAGAATTTCATTTGACAAAAGCTAGTCTCATTTCGAAGGTCAAATAAAAGCTATTGATAATCACTACCTAAAATGTATCAAATGATTATATTTATCTAATCTACACAAATAATTCAAAATTACTATAAAAACTCAAAACATTGAAGAATTTGGGTCGAACGATTGGGAAAAATTGGAACGTCAATCTTAGTGTGTCGCAAATCCATGGGCAAGACTATGGATTTGTAAAGATTCAAACAAAATTATAAATCTTGATGAATGATTGTTTGGTTAGATACATAATTATGTCATAACTTGTGTATTGAATTATTAACCATATAACATTTGTTTTGAGTTTTGAGTTTGCCCCGTATTAAGCAACGTGGGTATTAGCTTGATGAAACCAAGTCAGTGATGATCACATGCCCATTTTTATCCCCACCGCAAGTGCTTGCAACCAATGCTTCCCAAGATCCCAAATCAGGGCACATTCGTCTTTTCACCATCTCCTCCATAACAAACAAACCATCTTCCATCTTCCCATTCTTAATCAACCCAACAACCAAACAACTAAACGTTTCCACACGCGCACAATGATTACTCATCATCATAGCGTTTAAAACCTTCAACCCCTCATCAAATTCTCCATTTCTACAAAAACCATCAACTATCATTCTATATGTGGCTGCATTTGGCTCAAAACCATCAACTTGCATCTCAACCAAGATCTTGTAAGCTTCCCCAACTTTACTTTCCTTACATAAATAATTGATCAATATGTTGTACATAACAACATCCGGCTTAATTCGCCTTTTCTTCATTTCAAGAAGTAAAGATTTAGCTTCATTAAAGTTTCCCCTTTTAGCAAGATCGTTCATCAAGATTCCATAGTTCACAAGCCGTGTTTTGCAGCCTTGGTATTCCATATCAAACATTATCTTTTTGGCTTCCTTGAACTTTTCTTGTGAGCACAAACACTCCATTAACAAGGCATATGATATAGCATTTGGTTTTTTCCCTTTCCGAATCATTTCATCAAACAAAGTCTTAGCCTCGGAAAACTTGCCCCTTTTACTCCAAAATCCGATTTGACAATTGTAAGTTACAACTGTAGGTTCGACCTCTCTCTCATGCATTTCATCGAACACCTTACGTGCTTCATCCCACTCGCCCTTTGCAAGCCACCCCTTGATCATGATATTAAATGTCACCGCATTTGGTCGAAATCCCATTTTGGAGCAAGACTTGAACATCTCATCGGCATCATTAAACCTTCCATTCTCGAGCAATGTATTGAGAATTGTATTTAACGACTGTAATGAACGGTAGCAATCAAACGACGGCATTTTCCGAAACAATTCGATGGCTTTGTCAGGCAAACCAGACTTTCCGTAATGCTGAATTAATCCGATGAACAAAGCTTCTTTACATTTAACGTTATAGTGCTGGAGTTGTTGAAGAAGGGTTTCGACTGCTTCGTAGTTTCTTCTACGTGCAAGTTTGTAAATGAGGGAAGAATAAGAAGGGTAGTCGTGCTTAAAACCGCCAGTTTCGCAGTAATCGTGGAAGAGAGCGAGAGCTTCATCTGGGCTTTGAATGTCTTTGAGGTCAGTGACGAAAGGTATTCGTTTTCGGAGGAGAGCCTTGGTAGGCTTGTGAGGTCTCTGTTTGTGATAATGGCGAATGAGAGTTCGATTAAAAAACATCTTCCGAAATACATACATGATTACTCGTTTCGTTAATGGAAGCCGGTGGAACGAATCAAGAGATCATAGAACATACGATAACCCGTAGAGAAGAAAAGGCGCTGCTGTAATTATCAATAAGAAATCGACACCACAGTTAAACACAAACCAAATTTCTTTACCGCTCTTTGTGGACGGGAACTTAATAAGGTTTTATTCCATATACCTTTTTATTTTAAAATTAAAAAACGGAAAATTAAGGAATCTAACCCATAAACAACAAATTTAATAATTTTTTTGGAAAAATGACCACTTGATTCGGAATACCATATTTCAGAGCACAACGTTTTATTCCAGAGGCATGCTTCGGAATACGATATTCTGAAGTATTTATGATAGTGTTCCGAAGGGGTTGTCAGTTGGTGGGGATGAGGTCCAGATTTTGACACTATCTACCTTCTGGACTAGAAAAGTGTATTCTGGAGCGGCCGTATATTCCTGAGTGGTGTTCCGGAGAGATAGAATTAGGGTTTTCTATGTTTTTCTTCCTAAGCAATACATTTGTGTTTTTAATATATTTGTGTGTTCGATACTTTCGAAAAACGTTCTGGAATGAGTATGTATACAGGTTTTTTTTTTCGAGTTCCAGTTTCTAATGGTGGGCATGACAGCGTATCGACGAATGTATGTAGTATCTTGCTTCGGATTATACATGCTTTGGTGTATATATAACCAATGATGTCAACTTCGTTGGGTTAGTTACGTTGGTTGCTTTCATGTCTAGGTTACACACAAATCAAATTCATCTATCTTTTCTATAAGAAACTAATCTAGAACAATTTCTTTTGTGTTGGGGAGAAACGAAACACAAGACAGGAAAAGAAATTCTTAACTTGCAAACAAAGTTTTATGAAAACGGTAGTACTTGAATTTAAAGTTCAAACTATTACATCCATCTATACTAATTGGATTAGAAACCTAATCAGACTCTAATACCTACATATGAGATAAAACAAATCCCCAATATAGTAACTTTCCTATATTACCCTTGACTGTAAAATTTGCTTTTGAAACCGATTAACCCAACAATCACCCCTTTAATCGGATTTGTCATACGAGCAACTCGTCGTTCAAAACAATGTCGATTCCTCTTCGATTAGATCCGTTTCTTCTTTTTCCCATTTAGGACAATCGTTTTTATAGTGACCAAGCTCACCACATTTGTAACATCTAACGTGACTTTTATCCCGGACACGTTCATTACCATCTCGACTTCTCCCGAACCCCCGGCCACTTCCCCGGTCACGTCCAAAGTCATCATGATTTGAACGTCCATTGCCACAATGCTTACAAACATGTGATTTTTCCTCACTAGCCAACAACAACCCACCTTGAGTGTCCTCCACTTTCTCGGTTCCTCTTATAGGCTCCTCGTATGCCTTTAATCTACCAACCGCTTCATCGAATAACATTGAATCCGACTCGAAACATTGCTCTATTAAAGCCACGATTTGAAGAAACGACTTAGGCATTGAATCTAGTAACCTTTTTACCAAATCACCTTCTGCAAGCTCATATCCAAGACTCCTTTCTTTTGAAGCTAAAACGGATAATTTTGTCACAAAATCATCGACCGTTTCACCCTCCTTCATGCGCAAACTTTCAAGCTATCTCTTTAATGTTGCAAGCTGAGTCGTTCTCACCTGATTCACTTCCAAATACCGTGTTTTCAGCCCATCCCACACTTTCTTTGGTTCGGTGTAACATACCATTTGCAACACCATGTCTTCGGGTATCGCTTGAAACAAAAAGGAAAGAGCTTGTTTTGACTTCTTTTGATCTGATGCTTCACCTAACGTCTTTGGTTCGATCGTCTCCCGTATGATGTGTGCATCTATAATCGACTTGACTTTGACCGCCCACACCGGATAATTCGTTGGAGTCAAAACCGGAACTTGATACGTCATCGAACCTCCTTCTTTAACCAACGACATCATTTTCTCCTTAACCCCGACTTCTTTAATCAAGCTTGTTCCGAGAGCACTCTTCCACCGGACAACAAGACAAGGTCACGACCACCTTCACTGTCTTCCATCACCAGTAAAACGAACTAAATCAAAGCAACCCACTTTGACGTCTTCCCGTCCGTTTATTCCGCGCCTCCGGTTAGACTTTCACAACCCCGATTAAAAGAAACCGTGGTTGATTGTAATCAACCTCGAATCACACCCCCTTCAACGAAACCGCTCTGATACCAAGTGTAAGAAACTAAACTAAAACAAATTCTTTTGTGCTGGGGAGAAACGAAAAACAAAACAGGAAAAGAAATTCTTGACTCGCAAACAAAGTTTTATGAAAACGGTAGTACTTGAATTTAAAGTTCAAACTATTACATCTATATATACTAATTGGATTAGAAACCTAATCAAACACTAATACCTACATACAAGATAAAACAAATCCAAAATATAGTAACTTTCCTATATTGCCCTTGACTATAAAATTTGCTTTTCAAACCGATTAACCCGACATTTTCAATGTCCTAGATCAAATATAGTTATGTAGATTCTTGACGATAGTGATGTTAGATATTTTCTTAGTTTTGTTAGTACTATGCCTCCTAATATAGTTTAATGGTTTGTTGTTAATAATGTTATGAATATGGTACTAATCGGTTTCTCGGGGAAAATTGTTCTGGAAATGGTTCTTCCGGTGCTGGAAGTAACCAAATTTGTGATTTATTACCTATGAAAACCAACCATGTTCCTTTTTACAACGACCATATACATAGGGGTGATTATAGGTCTAAAGGTAAGGTTGTTGTTCAAAATGACCTTATTGTTGATGTTGATGAATCCGTGAATGATGAGGCAAAACTAATGATGTTAATTGATGATGGGAATATAGTTCCACATGGAGAGCCAGTGGATTGAATTTAATGGGGATGATCATGAAGATGGAGAAGAGGAAACTGATACCTTACCACAACTCCGAAAAGCACAACAGGAAAAGTTTCCCTTTTATTTTTCCGATTATGAAGAAACACAACCCACCCTTTGGGGTATGCCTAATCCTTTACCACTGCCCGAATTAGCTCAAAAAATCATAAAAGGGCCACAACACAGAATTATAATTCTCATGTTAAGTTATTCCAACTCTTCAAAAACAAAGAAGAACTTAAGCTTAATTTAGGAAAGAAAAGTGTTAGTGAAAGTTTCTAATATAAAGTGAAAAAATCTACAAAAGACAGGTTTTAAGTTGTTTGTTATATGAAAAATTGTGACTGGCAGATTAGGGCAACAAAACATAATACTGGTGATTCATTTCAAGTGGTTAAACTATCGGAGAAACACACTTGCTCAAACACACATCACGTCTCCATCACCAACAAGCCAACAAAAAGGTATTGGGCCACTTCTTGAAGGGCATATTAGCTGATAGTACTGGTAATATGTTATGGGGAAACAGATACAACGAACTTTAAATGATCGTATTTGTGTACATGTTTCATACTGGCAAGCATGGAATGCTAAAATGTATGGTCTAAATCTATTGAGAGGGACCCCTAAAGAAAGCTTTCTTAGACTAACTATATATTATTACAAATTAGAGAAGAATAATACAAGGATAGTTACACATATAAAGAAGAGTGATGAAAACAAATTTGAATACTTTTTCATGGCTAGAGGTTGGGCGGTAATATATTTTATATACCTACTTCTTTATATTTAATGTGTATACACATGTGTTTGCTTTAATTAGATTATTAATTACTTTTTAGGTTCGAGCGTTTCAAAGATGTTTGCATCCTGTTATTATCATTGATAGCGCACACCTTAAAGGGAAATACTTGGGCACCATGTTCCTATCAGTAGGCATGGATGGTAATAACTAAATCCTTCCTATTGCATTTGGTGTTGGGAAAACTGAAAGTGGAGAGTCACGGATTTGGTTTTATGAAGACTCAATGAATGTATTGGGGACATGTCATCTTTGGCTATCATATCAGATAGAGCGAGTTCAATTGTAATGGCCATTCAAGTCGTGTTCCTGAATGCATATCACGGACTATGTTGTTGTCGTTTGTTGATGAACATGAGAACAAAGATCGGCAAGCAAGAGATAAAAGAGATTTTGTTTTGGCAGGTTGCAAAGGCATATCAAGAGTCAGATTTCAAAGAAAGATTGAGTAGGCTACGTCGTGCACTAAATGATGATTGTCAGACATGGCTAGACAAAATCGGTAATGAGAGATAAGCAAGGTCATGTTTCCCCGTGGTTCGGTACAATATTATGACATCAGAGAGTGCTGAGTCCGTCAATGCATTATCAAGAGATACAAGGAAACGACCGATAACAATGTTGATCGATTTCTTTCGAGCAAATATGCAACAATAATGGTGCCAGCGACGTAATGTTGGAGGTAAGTGTTTCCCTATGTTGTAGTAGTTAAATGATAATTATAGTGTAATTTACTGTGCATAACAACGTATACGTAAATGTTGTTATATATGAAAGCAAAAAAGATGTTACTGAGTATGCTGAGAAGGTCATCGATAGGGGATCAACAAATCATCTGGTTTTCGGGTATACCAAAATGATCAAATCAGATATGAGGTGACTAACCAAATGAAAAATGGTATAGTAAACTTGGAAGGTTGTTACTGTACATGTGGGAAATGGCAATTGTCGGGTATACCTTGTACTCATGCTATGACGGTATTCAAGGAACTGAGATATCAACACTGCAGTGCATGGGTGTCATCGTACTTCACAATGGAAACATATCGTTCAACAATTCAGAGGTTGTGTTTCTTGTACAAGTTCTAGTTGAATACGAAAAACCGGGTGAAGCTATGGTTGTTTTGCCACCATTGATGGACAAACGACAAGTCGGACGACCTAAAAACCATAACTATATCCCATCCCAAGGTGAATGTCCGATTCAAAAAAAAATGTAGTCATTGCCAAAGAATCGGTCACACAAGCAGAGACTGTGACACCTTGTTTACCATAGAGTCAACAAAAAGTGAATCTTCAAGTAGGACAAAGTCAAGTGGAAAAAATAATGTTCAGTCTAAGAGTAGACATACTCGTCAAAAAGGTAGCCAACAGTATGATACTATTGATTTAAAAAACTCATAGTGATGTTTGTAAGATATCATAATATTCTACAAAATGTTGTTCATAAGGACAAACTTGTTTTTGCTACATCTTCAAAAGAAAATTGTTTTAAAACATTAACAAAGAAAACTAGTGTAATATGCAACATCTATCCACTGGACACTCTCAATCCACCACCTAGCAGCACGCTCCTGCGTAGTAGACTACAACAACTCGTTGGGGTGGAGGGGATGCTGCATAAAAATTTAATATATAAAAGTTGATCGTAAGTTATTTATGTCATATCAACTTATAAATTATAAGGTGGACTAAACTACATACGTTAGTAATATTGGGAATACATGCATTGATAATCAGGTGCATGCAAACGCCTCACCCTAGGGTATGCAATTGCCTTAAGGATAACACCCGGTGTAACGCCCGTGTTTCTAGACTAAGCATTAGTATAATGGTATAATAGTTAGAGTCAACAATTATAACCTACTTTGAAGTAATAAAAAGGATTTATTTGAATATTATATGAATTATGTGATTTTATGTGCATTATACTTAATTATAAGATATAATAAGATACAATAAAAATAAGCATCAAAATTAAAATAATAAATAGACCCAATATCTATGAAGAAATTTGTAGTGGTCGGGACAAGGATTCCAGAGATATAAAGAACTTCGAAATCCGAGTTATTACGAATAAGTTATGACCTGTCAAAGTTTCACGACAAAACCGACATGACACCGGGAATCGTTAAAGAAAAAGTGTTTTTATGATAAATTACTTTTTAGCCTTAGGGGTCTAAATGAAAGTTGTAGAGTACATCTCCACCTACGCGTGGATATAAAGAAGGTAAAAAACGGAGCTCGTATGCAAAAGTTATGACCTTTCGAAGATACAATTGTCTGAGAGCATGACACGTGTCAGAAACCCTAATCTGATTGGACTCACGATGTGAGCATAGATTCTCATGGCATGAGGAGTCAAATGGACACTTTTCAAGCCTAGAATGCAGATGGCAAGTCTACGGAATGATTACTCAAAAGCTCATGACGTGAGCATGGATTCTCACGACGTGAGGAGTCAAACGGACACCTCCCGAAGCTATGGACACAAATGGCAAGTCTACGGGGTGAGAAGGCATGGCTCACGACGTGAGAGAGCCCAAAACTGCCTATAAATAGCAAATTCAACCATTTCATTCCTTACACCTAAACTTTCTTTATCTCTCTCTTGTTTGCTAAAGGCGTTCCGTGTCCTGAGCTCGAAGATCACGAATCGCTGACCGTTTCTAGTTAGATTCTATCCAATCATGCTACTAATGTGAGTTCATAGTTACTTTCATCTTACACATAGATATGAAGTGTTTTATATAAATTACATGCTATGTGTGTGCATATTATCTGTTTATCTGATATAAAATGTATATGTATTTTATATCTACAAATATGTTGGGGTAAAACATGGGTAAGTGAAATAGTTGGGGTGTGATGAAATAAAATGATGAGAGGCCTTGATGTTGATGATGATCCAATCATCTAGTGGAGTATAGATGACGACCACAGACTATTCTAGATAGTCTAGTGGAACGTTGGCAGGCTCGCAACCTGTAGGTGTTTGTGAGCGATGTGTTCGCTGGTGTACTCCATCCCCCTCATGGTTGCCTTACGGACGTATATGGATGAGAAACCGCCTTAGCAGTAGTGTCCATCCCGATGAAAATTCTTAGGATAGGTCCCTTACTTTAGATGCTCTAGGGACAGAAAGTGAGGACAACGGGAAGAGGTAGTCGGGTTGTTTGGTTTGAAATTTGATGAAATTAATAAAATTAATTATTGTGGGTTGAAAACCCTATGTGCTCACCAGGCTCCCAAGCCTGACCCACTTAGTTTTCTCGTATACAGGTAGTGACAAGAGAGCACAAGAGTGATGATCTGATGAGAGATCAATGGATTATAGGTCATTAGAATAAATAGATATTATAAGGCCTATGTTGTTTATATTTATGTTTTTGATCTGTATTACCAATGATATCCCGAGGTTTTTAATATAATACATTTCTTCGGAAATGCTTTGATAAATTCTTTATCATAATTTTGGGAACAAATTCCGCAACATATTTCATTAAAAATATACTATGGTTTTCAAATAAAGCATAAATAAACCGGTCTTTTCTGGCCGTGAAATTGGGATGTCACAGTTGGTATCAACAGTTGGTATCAGAGCATTAGTTTAAGCGAACTAGGAGTTTGTAGGATTTCTAGACTTAAACTTAGAATGCCAAACGATGGTTGTGAGATGAGTTTCTACTATATTTTAGACACGAGCACTAGTTTATTTTAGGGAGGATGCCTAAAATGCTTTTATGTGCTAAATGTTTTATGTTATAGCTATAAAGATGCCTTATATGCTATTATTTGTTTGGATCTATGGTCTATTGCCGATCGGATCTGGAAATTTTATGTGCTCAGGATTCTAAACGTTTAATTATGATATTAGAACTGACATGTAACTTTTTGGAGTGATAAGGATATTTATACATCTATCATAAATAAAGTTTTCCTATCTTAATTCTCGTCACTGCACATCGAACGTCTGATTTGGTGTATAGATCAATATGGAAAGAACCCAAAGTGGAGTCGGAAATGGAAATACAAATGGAAATCAGCAACATCAACCCCAAGTGATTGAATGTGCACCAGAAGTAGCATCTACACTTGAGCCAATCACGATGGCAGGAGTGCAAGCCATGATTAGGGCTATGATGGTTGAACAAATGGAAGAGATGAGGAAAATGTTACAGAACAATAGGGATGAACCAACTATGACCATTTTGCAACCTGAGTTGATCGCCTAACAGTCAGAGGAAGGAAATTATAGTAGAACCATTGGTCAAGTTGAACCGCTAGTGTTTAAGAGGAACAACCAAGATGAAGGAGTCGAGAGGAACGGATGCAAGTATAAGGGCTTCATAACTTGCAAGTCATCGACTTTTACTTGGAAAAAAGATCCAGTTAGAGTAATGGACTGGATCTCGGAGATGGAGTTGGATTTCATAACATGTGGTTGCAAGGGCAAGCTACAAACCACATATGCAGTGCGTCAGTTCAGAGGTGGCGTTGTTCGTTGGTGGAACACTCTGGGGAAGACCATAAGCCCCAATGAGTCACTACAACTGACATGGGCAGAGTTCTTAGTACACTTCAAACGTAAGTTCTGCTCGGCCCAAAATCTGCTAGATCTGGAGAACCAATTCCTAATGTTGAACAAGGACAACATGTCCCTTGATGAATACACCAATGTCTTTACATACAAAATGGAGTTTGCTTTGTGTATCGTCCCAGGCGAGCTGAAAAAAATAGACAATGAAACATCCCAAAAATATGATCCAAAATTTTCGTTTTCAAATCATCATTAAAACCATAATCATCCATATCATAAATAAAATCGTGTATCATGTATCACAAAGTATCATAATATTTGTCACATATCAAGATCTTATATCAAAATATCAGAGTAAAACTCCCAAGCTGAAGACTGTGGTGTGTGCCATGAGATCATCCCGAGCCCTTCCCTTTGCTAGTGGAAGTACCTAAAACCAAAATTGAAAACCATAAGCACGAAGCTTAATAAGCTCCCCCAAACTACCACATACTATACAAATATCATGCAACTAGGAGATACGTGCCCCACCCACCCTCATGCGGATTCGGGCCCCGCCCATACTCTGTTGTCTAGGAGATTCGGGCCCTACCCCCACTATGATGTCTAAGAGATTCGGGCCCCGCCCACACTCCGTTGTCTAGGAGATTCGGGCCCCGCCCACACCCCGCTGTCTAGGAGTTTTGGGCCCTGCCCATACTCTGTGGTCTAACATGCATACAAGTATCACACGGACAACAAGTATAACTAACAAATAATCACATATTTATACTCAAATAATACTATGAGGTTCGGGCCCCGCCCACTCTAGACTGCTACGAGATTCGAGCCTCGCCCACTCTAGACTGCTATGAGATTCGGGCCCCACCCACACTCGACTACTAACATATCACATATACGGGCCGACCTTGGTGCCTTGGACCCGTTCCTACTGAAAGGGAACTCACCTTGTACGACTGCCTGCTGAAAACTCGAGTGAGGAATCCCTGTCTGCTGCTCCGGCGACTCTCCGACTATAAATTCCATAATAACACTTAATCAAAAAATGATAACTCTTCATAGGGTAAAATGACCATTTTACCCTTGGTCAAGTCAACACTCTGGTCAAAGTCAACATTCTGGGTTGACCAACTCGCCAAGTCAACCTTTCGACTCGTCGAGTTCTATAACTCAGAAATCCTGAAATCGCGACTCAACTCGTCGAGTCGCTCCACCGACTTATTGAGTCCTATCGAGCTGTTCATTCGCGTCTTGGCTCATCCACTCGTCGAGTCCCTCTACACACTCGTCGAGTTCTACTAACTGAAATCAGGACAACACGACACGACTCGTCGAGCTCCCTTATGGACTTGACGAGTCCTTCTAGCTGTTTGGCCATCTTAACAGATTAAGCCCCTATCTTCTAGATCCATGGTCCTTAGCTTGTTTTCCCACTGGAAAGGCATTTCTAAGGGTAAAGTTTCCAACTTTACCCGTTTATAACCCTCCTAAAAGGGTTTAGACAAAACCCTAATTCCTATATGACATGGATCTAGTCCAAAAGGCCATAGAATCTCAAATCCACGCATACAAACCTAGATCTAGGGTTTTAGCATCTGTTGGACACATAAAGTTCCGAACTTTCCTTCCATGCATGGCCTTTTAAGGTTAAAAAGACCATAAACTTGCTTATATGCTTGCATGGGGCTTCCATGGTCATAAAGTTTGCACCTTTATGCCATGGAACCCTTTCTAGATCCTAGATATGAGATATAAGTCACTTGGGTAGCCCCAACCCCAAGGACCAAGGTTCTTGAACCAAAACTTCCATAAAATAGAAATAAATAGATCTAAGAGAAGAATGATCAAGTTGGAAACTTGATTACCAGAAAATGTACCAAAAGAAGTGTAGTTCCTGGATCTACTCCTTCCCTCTCGAGTCTTATATCTTCTACTTCTTCCACAAGTTTCACAAGGAACAAATAACACTCAGAATGGCAAGAAATAACTCAAGATCAGTTATGGCGGATTAGGGTTTCGATAATAGGGTTTGGAGGTGATGGAGGCTGGAATGGAGGCCATATATGATGCTTAAATAAGGTGCACACCCTAAAGATTAGGGTTTCATCCAGCTCGTCCTACTCGTCGAGTAAGGGTTGCGACTCTTCGAGTAGCTCATTTAAACCCCCGCGTCCAAACTGCCTTCTACTGGACGAGTCAGTGCTACCAACTCATCGAGTCCTTATTTCAAAATAAATAAATATTTAATTAAACGCGTACCAAGGAACCGACCGTTACAATTCTCCCCCACTTGTCTTAGACTTCATCCTCGAAGTCTGATGCGTCTGAAAACAACTTCGGGTAGTACTCCCTCATCTCCTCCTCGGGCTCCCATGTACACTCTGAGCCCTTGCGGTGCTGCCACTGCACCTTAACTAACTCAACCCTCTTGTTCCACAACTCCTTCATCTTGTGATCTAGAATCGTCACTGGTCTCTCGATGTAGTTCAGGTTGTCATCAGCCTAAATATCCCCGGGGGGTACCACTGCTGAATCATCCACTAAGCACTTCCGCAACTGAGAAACATGGAATGTGTTGTGAATTTGGCTGAGCACTGCTCGAAGATCTAACTGGTAAGCAACCCGACCCATCCGAGCCAACACCCTAAACGAACCTATGAACCTAGGGCCTAGCTTGCCTTGCTTCCAGAACCTGATAACACCCTTCCAAGGTGACACCTTCAGGAGGACCATATCGCCCACCTGAAACTCCAAGTCTGAACGCCGCTTGTCGGCATAACTCTTCTGCCGACTCTGAGCAGTTTGGAGCCTGCTCCGGTGTAACATCCAAAATTTCAAAACAATTAAAACTTTTCAAAATCACCCATTTTATTAATATTGTTGCAAAAAGGTTTTCAATAAATTATTAGACAGAGTAATTTCCCAGGTTCATATCATAAAACACCAACGCGAGGAACGGTACGATCACGCCTTTGCCTTGCCACAGACTCTTGAGAACCTGAAACATAAAACCACAACTGTAAGCCCGAAAGCTTAGTGAGATACCCCCAGAATACCAACCGCATATACGCCTTTCCAGGCCCTGACCTCCCGGTCCATCACACAACATAATCGCCTTCCGGCCCATAACATATCGCCTTCCGGCCCATAAGCATAAGATGCATATATAACATAACGAATAATCATATAGCAGTTCATAGACAACAATCAATCAACAGATCACATATCATAGCATAACTCTAAACAAGGTACCGGTCTGGCCGGTCACTAGCATAACATTACCCTATAAATCAGTCAACATACTAAATGCATACATACGCCTTTCCAGGCCATGACCTTCCGATCCATATAGTAATGCCTTCCGGCCCATGACATGTATTGCCTTCCGGCCCATAACATATAACAACTGACAACTACCCGGATTTCCATCCGATAAAAGGGTTGGCATTGGTGCCATAAACCCTAGCGATATAGTGAGGATAACTCACCTCGAAACTGCCGACTGAACAGATAGCTCAAGCTGCTCCGATCACTGATACGATCTCCACCTCTGGATAGCCACCAATGCACTGAACTCCACGATAAACAACAATTATCAAAATACCCCTGGAACCACTGGTCAATCCTTGGTCAAAGACAAGGTCAAAGTCAACCCCTGACTGACCCTACTCGCCAAGTCAACCCTAAGACTCGCCGAGTCCCCAGGCTCAGAACTTCTCTTAACCTGCGACCTAACTCGCCGAGTCACCCCAAGACTCGCCGAGTTCAACGACTCTGAGTCCACTCGCCCTTGACTCACCGATTCCTTAAGATTCCCTTTCTACACGTCGAGTATCCCCTTTTTACTCGACGAGTTCCTCCTGGAAGAATCGCGGGGCCACCCCGACTCAACTCGCCGAGTCTGAAGAACAACTCGACGAGTCCCAATTATTCTTCAAGCTACTCGCCGAGTCTGTTCATCAGACTCGTCGAGTCCATGCCATGCAGTCGATCAAACTGCTTCCTGAGATAAGTATTGTCCCGAAATACACAAGCATGGGACCTTCTGGACCTCTAAGGTCCTAATACAGGGTCACAATCGTTTGGGGAACTAGGGTAGCATTCAATCTAATCACAAAAGGGTTCCACAAACCCTAATTCCATAAACACATCAACAGAGCAGGGTATACTCGAATTCTTACCTGGATGATGTATTCTCTGTGTCCCCAAATCCTCAGAATGTGACTCCCTTGCTGCTCCTTAAGCCAATCCCTTCTCTTCCTTGCACAACCACTCTTCTATAACCACCAATGGTCTATAATCCTTGCTCCAGATGCACACAACGATTTAGGGTTCTTCTCAGAAGGCTAAACTGAACAATGACGGCCAATGAGTGCCTCTTATACGTCCCAAACCTGAACGGTTAGGGTTTTCGCCAAACAGCGCAGACTCGCCGAGTCCTATCTGGACTCGTCGAGTCCAGTCGCGAACCCGCGACCCGGTCTGCGATCCTACTCGGCGAGTCTAGGCTCCAACTCGCCGAGTCCCCTCTTAAAACACCCCAAAACATAATTATATCAATATTTGAAATTCCGGGCTGTTACAACTCTCCCCCACTAGAACTAGACTTCGCCCTCGAAGTCTCACTCTGAAAAGAGCTCCGGATGCTGCCCCCTCATATCACGTTCCAGACCACAGTTCATTTCCGATCCCCTCCGGTGTTGCCACTGAACTAACACCAGAGGTATCTCCTTATTCCTCAGAACCTCGATCTTCCGTTCTCTGATGACTACTGGCTTCTCGGCATAATTCAGGCTTGCATCCACCTGAATGTCTTCTAATGGAAACACTGCCGACTCATCGGCTACATACTTCCTCAATTGCGACACATGAAAAAAATATCATGGATTTGTCTCAAATCCGTGGGCAACTCCAACCGTTAGGCCACCCGGCCTACCCCCGCAATCACATGAAAAGGCCCAATGTACCGGGGCCCCAACTTGCCCCTCTTCTTGAATCGAATCACTCCTCTCCAAGGAGAGGCCTTCAGGAGTACGAAGTCACCGACCTGAAACTCAATCTCGGACCGGCGTCTGTCCGCATAACTTTCCTGTTGGCTCTGGGCGGTCAATAACCTCTGTCTCATCTGCTGAATCTGCTCTGTCTACTGAAGCCCGATCTCTGTACTGTCCATCGCTCTCTGTAACCGAAAATTACCCAAGATGCAACTCTGCTCTAAATCTCAACAATCACCCGACCCATGAGGGTTAGGAAACCATGAACCACCAGATCCCCGATCCAAAGCCCACTTTGTCCATTCCGGACTGACTGAGAGATCCATTCTCACCCTCAGAGCAACTCTCACAAGTTCCCCTCTTGCAATCACATACACCTGCTGATCGAGCCCCAACGCCCGCAGGTTGGAGGACCCGATACACTGATGGTATTCTCGAACATCTCCCAAGATGAACCATTACATCCATCCTACACTCTGATCAGAATCACACGGAGAATTTAAGATTCTCTCTCCCCCTGCATCCCTTCTGAGCCTCAACAGACATCTCCAACCCAGATGGGTTCCTACTTCGCTGCCGCGAACACGATGCTCAAAGTCATACTCGAAATACTCTAATCCTAATTCTGCTCTGTAGCTTTCATTCCTGTGAACTTGCACTCCCCTTCGGAGTTACACACCTTTCTCTTTTCCTTTCAAGGGACCCTCTTGGCCATAATGCCACTCCCACCGGTGCCACGGTGCTTGCCCCAAGCGACACCACCGTTTTTGCGTCACTGCTATTCACATACTCTGGTTCTCATTGCAAGGGCTCTCAATCCCATGCACTCTCTCCACTCATCAAAATCACTGCCTCAGCTAAACAAGATCACTAACCCGGGGCCAGACCTTCCAATGCAATCACACTGCAACATACACGATCCGCAATCTCAAACTGATCCAGCAATACCAACAGAGTCTCCAGCATGGCTGGACCGACTCTCATAACACATACTAGCCACTCGAGGCTATATCTCTGTGGGTCCGTACACCCAAACTCTGCGAACCCTCAGGTTCTAACTCTGGGAACCTTCCGGTTCCAACTCTAGAAACATGCACAACATAAATCCCATGGGATTAATGCAGTACAACCCATCACGTACATCAAGAATACAAATACCCTGATCGCATAACCCTGGTTACTTACTCAAGCTTGATCCCGGCCTTCTCTCAGGCCTCCACAATCAACTGCCCTAGGTCTGTATCCCGCCCCGCGTACCCGACACTCGCTTTCGTCGGCCTAAACTCTGAGCTGGCATACACTGCTGAATCCCAACAGCTATGCACCCTCACATATCCATCGATCTCCCGGAGAATTCTCCAATTCTCCCCCACTAAAGCACTGACTAACTGCCACCGATCGTCATTAACGACCTTTCAGAACAATCTTGCACAAAGAGAACATTTACCCACTGACTGCTCCCCACAAGCATAAGCAACCCTCAGCAAAACACATCTCCTCCCTGATCAATCCACTCAAAAGAATCCGGTCTTTCAATTGTCCACTCTACGACTGCAGATGCTACCCGACATTCAACCCAGTGCCGCATCTCCACTAACAACCCTCACGAACGATAACCAACGGAATTCCCAACAATAACCCGTAACCAAACCCACAACCTGCCAAAGGATGAATACCACATCGAAAACCGCACAAGGCTACCGGCACCAAAACACCAAACTATAACCATACCAACCCATCAGGGAACAACGAATGCCAAAGCGAAAATCTGAAGCACCAATCCATAACCATGCCCAACCCGCGAAATAACGAATACCGCATCGAAATCCACACAAGATACCAGCACGAACAATACGCCACAATCAACGCAAGGCAATCAAGACATCAAGAAAGCCTCATACCCGCAGCTGCCTCCGGCACCGCTTCGTCTCTCTCTGCCGCAAGCTAATAAGCACGACCCTGAGCCCTTGGGGCTCCACTCCATCCTATCCTCCTCCTGAACTCCTCAAGGTGGCCGGTGCTAGAGCCTGCACCGGTCCTGCAGAAAGTTGTGGACAGTTGACCCTCAAATGTTCAATCTGCCGACACTGATAACAAATCCTCAAATCCCGAATTGGCACTGACTGCCGACAACCCCGTGCACCGTGCCCCTCCTTTCCGCACTTGCGGCATGCACCACCGGACCAACAAGCTCCGGTGCCATCCCTCCCACACTTCCCACAAGTGTGACCGCTCCGATCCCCCATTCTAACGTCTACGGTCCTGGACCGTTTCGGCGCCGACTGCGACTGCATCGGGGCCTGCCTCAGCTCACGCAACTGCAACTCAACCTCTAACTCACGCCACATGGCGGCCTCCTGCAACTCCAACAAGGTCTCACACCTCTGCGCAGACACGAACTGTCTGATATCCCTCTTGAGCATACTCAGATATCAGGACATCTGAGCCTGCTCCGAAGCGAACGCAGGGCAAAACATCGCCCTCTCAATAAACATCCTGGTGATCTCAGTCACTGACTCCGAATCCTGCTTCAGCTCAAGGAACTCCCGAGCAAATCTATCCCTCTCATCTCGCGGAACATAGCGAGTACTGAACATCTCTCTAACTGATCCCCTGAAACCGCAGCCCTCTGCGCGTCGAAAAATGACCTCGTAGTCAATCTCCATCAATCCTTCGCTCCTAGCCTCAACAGGTTCAGAGCACACCTCACCCTCTGATCAGCAGGGCATAAACTCGTGGAGAAATACCCCTCCACGTTTGATAACCATCTCATAGCAACAATCGGGTCCTGAACCCTATCGAATGTGGGAGGCTTCGTATGACAGAAGTCCCGATACTGAAACCCCCGACTAGCTCCTCTCTTTGCCGTTGCTACAGCCGCTGTAACTGCTGCGGCAGCCGTCTCTGCGAGAGCCGCATATCGCTCATCAAACTACTCAATCATAGCGGTCCTGATCGACCCAAACAATTCTGGCGACTCAGCCCGCAACAATGCAGCAACTTCATCCCGCAGGATCTCGCGAACCCTCGCATCCCGCTCGCTCGTGCTCATCCGATCGATAATCTCTGACGGCACCGATCCACCCGGAACTCGCTCTCCAGCTCCCGATCCTGATCCGGATCCACTATCGTCATGCCTCGAGATCTCCATAATGAAGACACCCTACCAATCTCAGACACTTCCCAAAATCCTGGGATCCAACTCTCGCAACCCTACCCTAGAGACCATGGTTTCCCTGATACGCGTATGGGTCCTGTGCTTTCAGTAGTACGGGCCCATACCACCTTCCACACCTACCCATATTTGTATGAAGTACTACCACAATACCCTAGGAAACATGCATAACAACTATCAACCCTCACCACTAGAGGAACACTGAGAACATCCCATAAGGGACCCTAGGCTACAGGCATCACATATCAGGCAACATTATCATGAATTCCTGAAGATCCCTAGCCTAACTCTAGCATGCTGTTCTATCAAGCTCAAATAAACAAATATCATGTATGGTGTCTTGGGGTTACTTACTGGCTCCGGCTGATCGTACCTCCGCGTCCTCCTTTTACTAAATTTGAAAACCATTTTAATTTCTCATTTTAATTTTTTTTTTAAAATCCTCCTCGATTTGAGACTGGAGTCACACGAATGTTTCCCCAATTCACTCAAACCAAGGCTCTGATACCAACTTGTAACATCCAAAATTTCAAAACAATTAAAACTTTTCAAAATCACCCATTTTATTAACGTTGTTACAAAAAGGTTTTCAATACATTATTAAATAGAGTAATTTCCCAGGTTCATATCATAAAACACCAACGCGAGGAACAGTACGATCACGCCTTTGCCTTGCCACAGACTCTTGAGAACCTGAAACATAAAACCACAACTGTAAGCCCGAAAGCTTAGTGAGATACCCCCAGAATACCAACCACATATACGCCTTTCCAGGCCCTGACCTTCCGGTCCATGTGTCTCAGGGGACTTCCGTCCCTGCTGGGTAAACCTTCCGGTCCTACCCACGCCGACCTTCCGGTCCATCACACAACATAATCGCCTTCCGGAAAAACAACTTACCAAGTTAACAAAGTTACAATATTTGTAGTTTAAAAACTCTTATTAAACATAGTGTACATACCTTAAATGCATAGACAAATCCCTACAGAGTATATGTGTGTTTATTGTCGATTCTTGGCGCATTTGGGTTTAAATGATCCTCAATCTTATCATACATAATACACATTTGTTTATAAGTGAAATCCAATATCAATCTGCCCCGTGGGTACCTATGTCAAAAAATTATACTTAATAAGTATATGTATCATTTTGATATAATGTGGGTAAAAAAATGTATATCTGTTAAAATCCTATAAATTAGAGACGAATGCCATATGTTCATTAGTAGTTGGTTGTCGAGGGTATTGCTCCAAAAGTCCTTGCTGTAGCATATATAGCAGGGAGACTCTCACCACATCTTCATTGCTTGATTGATGAAGTAAGTTATTGAACACGTTTATAAGGTTAACCATACTCACTAAATGTGAAAGCAACACATATGGAAACACACATTCTCTGAATGCTACAAAACCATAACTGAGATGGAAATAATCCTCGAACCGCAAGTCGATGACCAAGTAGAATGATTTCCTGTCAAAACAAACTCGATAGTCGCCAATTGGAAATAGAAGCTCTTCTAGGTCAACTGGATCAAAAGTAGTTGCTTCCTTGCACATAAGATAATGACATGGTAAAGGGTGACATTCAACACCCATTGGCATGTCACGTAATCAATAAAACATGATTACCTAAACATCACCCCACAAACTGGTCGGTTTCGTAAGCGCACCATGATTTCGTGCCCAAGTTTTGGTCTGCAGGTTGTAATAACAACCGCTTCGTATGTTCAATCGTGATACAATCAAAAGAATTATTTGTAACGCCCACGGATTCAGGCTAGTCAATGTAAAGATAATAAACGTTAAAAATGACTTTTTGATAGGAGATTATTTAGGATAAATAATCTTAAAAAAGTTATAGTATATGTCACAAGGATTCCATACATATAAAGAGCGCTGAAATCCGATTTATAACGAAAAAGTTATGATCCGTCGAAGTTTTTGCGATTAAGCTGTCACGACTCCGCGTATCATAAAAAGTGAATTTTTGACAAAATACTTTTTAGCCTTAGCGATCTAAATGAAAGTCATAGTATGCATTTAAATCGAGAGCGTGCATATAGAGAACATCCAAATCTAACTTCATTTGAGGAAGTTATGATTTTTCTAAGATTCAGCGTAGCAGTATACAGCTCATAATTCGAATTTTAGATCGGTTGATTATTAGCCGATACAACCTAAACGAGAATTGAAGATCCCATTAATAAGATATCAACGATATAAAGACAGTCAAAAACAGACAACGGACGACAAAGTTATGAATTTTTAACGGACTTTAACTGTCTAAGCGTATTAAAATATAACTTTAAAACTAAAGTCAAAATTAGCCGACGAAGTCTAAACAAAAGTTGTAGATCTTGTCGATACCTACGCATGGATATAAAGAATGTCAAAAACGAAGCTCGTATGCGAAAGTTACGAATTTTAGAAGATAATTAGTTTTTGGAGTAACTAGTGAGTGACACGTGACACGATCTGGGCCGCACCTTCTTCCCCACAGCTTGCCACCATATGGTGACACGTTGCCACATTACGCCCAACGTAATGCTGGAGTACGCCCACCGTACGACCTTCTCACAACCTATAAATAGAATGCGCAAATCACTTATTTTCTTACACCTTTCTAACCCATTCTCTCTCAAACACCCCAAACCCTCTAAGCCTTTCCTTAGCACCTCCTAGGTGTTAGTAGCGAGTCTCAAAGCGCCAGAAGGCCCCGAGAAGAAGAGCTTTCGGGTCAGAAGTTCTGTCCGCGCAGAGCCCGGTTTCTCGCTAAACTCCCTTGTAAGTGAGTTATGTTTACCATACTTTAAGTATAACTTATGTTTAAGTTCATTATCGTTATTATGAACCTATAAACAAGATTTATCAGTGATTCCAAGTCGTTATATTGATTGATCTACTTACAGGGATGATGTATAGGCTGTGATTTAATGAGGTGTTTAAAGTGAGATTTCCAAACAGGTTCGTTAGGGACGAAAATGGGGATGGATGCCGATGAATATAGGGGTCTCAATAAGATAATGGTGCTTAAATAGGACTCAAACCCTAAAAATTAGGGTTTGGGCATCAACCACGTACACCCAACGTACCTACAAAAGGTGCGTTTTCCTATTAAGGAGCTAAGGGACCAATTTGCAAACAAATTCATACTAACAGGTAAAAACGGAAAATAACTGGATCAATGGTGTTACAATTCCACTGAGAACCCACATTCACTAATTCATGATTTTTAATAATAATAATAATTGTTTACACATTTATGACTTTTTTTTAATAATAGATTATAAAAGTTAAACAAATCAAAGTGCTTTGGATCAGTTTTGATTGTTTAGTATGTGAAAATATTAAATCCTAGTTATTGATTTTACCAATAATTTATGTTATAAATCGATCAAACTTTACATCAAGTAAAAAAACACTATAATAAAAATAAGGAGCTAAGGGACCAATTTGCAAACAAATTTCATACTAACAGGTAAAAACGGAAAATAATTAGATCAATGGTGTTACAATTTGGCTCATAAGTCATAACCCACATATTCACTAATTCATGATTTTTTTTAAAAATAATAATAATTGTTTACACATTTATGCCTTTTCTTTTTAATAATAGATAATAAAAGTTAAACAAATCAAAGGGCTTTGGATAGTTTTGATTTTTTAGTATGTAAAAATATTAAATCCTAGTTATTGATTTTACCAATAATTTATGTTATAAATCGATCAAATTTTACATCAAGTAAGAGAACACTATCATAAAAATAAGAAATAAAAAATAAAAGATTCATGTTTAGAAGAATTTTAATTTTTTATAAAACTCTAAATAAACAAAGAATCCATATTCTTATTCTTAATCTTCTTTTGACATGTGTCATCATATTAGGCCTTCTAATTAATACATATTTTATTCTTTTTTTGTCGTGTGTCACCCTATTAAACCTCTTAATTAATGCATGTCACTTGTCAACCTATTAATTATCTATTTTAAATTTTAAAATTTTCACTTTAATTACAATAAATTAATTACAATGCAATAAAAATTAAAATAAAATTAATACAAATTATAACGTGATATAATTTCACATATTTATTTAAATTAACGATTATAATTGATTAATAATTTTGTGTTCTAACTATTAAAGTTTAATTAATTTTGTAGCCGTGGTTTCACGGGTTATAAACTAGTAATCTAATAAAATAGTAATATTAGATATGTAACAAAATCATTGGCTATTAGTTAAAAAGAGTTTAAAAATACCATTTAGACGTCATAAAATAAGTTGTAAAGCAAAAAAAATAAACCTGAAATTAAGCAAAAATAGAGTGTGGCTGCTGGGATTCGAGCCCAGGTCTCCACGGCCACAACGTGGAATTCTTACCACTAAACTACAGCCACAATGTTGTCTAATTTATCAGCTATTTATTTAAAAACAACTAAACCATAGATTAGACTTAAAATGAGTTTTAGATAAAAAGATGGGAAAAAGATCATTATTTTCAATTTTTGGGTAAATCTTGCCTCATATTTTCATAATTATATCATTACAAACTGAAATTATTATTATTATTATTTTGTAAAAAAGTGTTTAGAATTAGATAGATAGTTGTTTTTAGTACCTTTTATAGTTTTATCAAGTTTGGATAACAGGATTGTTATTTGTTATTGTTGGGCGAATCTTGCCTCCAATTTATAAAATTATAATCTTCTTTCTTAAAATAATATATGGACAGATAGGTGTTTTTAGGGACAAGAGTAAGCATAAATAAGTTTTGTTTATTCCTGATTTTCAACTTTTCCATAGATGGTCTATGCCAATTGCCAGCCAATTGACATTTCCAATACTTGTCTACTTACTACTTAGAAGAGACTTGTGTTTTCTTGATTTATTTTCAGATAAAATGTAGATATTTAACTTTTAAACTGTAATTAATAGAGATTAGGGACTTTATTACATATTAATTGGATCGATGATCACTGAAATGTTTTTCATATGTCTAGTAATTTCAAAAATTCGATTGGTGAATGTGATGTTAGTTTGTTACAGATTATAATTTGTGAGGTAAGTTTAAGATGACATGGATTTGGTATTCTTTCTTGCAATTTGTTTATGTGACCATCAATTTACGTTTTCAAATTACATATCATTTTGCCGACTTCTTTTTCTGACAAATGTAGTTTGGAACATGAACTAGTTTCTAGATTTCTGTCCTTAATTCTTTATGTTGACAAGATATTTATGTCAACATTAAAAAACGGAACACGACCGACTTCGACATTCTTTGATCCTGTGATGTTTTTGTCCTATAATTGAAAGTTTTTGTAAGCACAGTGTACATACTACATATTATACTATTTAGTTTTGAATTTCTTGAAATACAATTTTCAGAAATTATTCAAAAAAAAAATCAACGTGTGATATATTTAAAGTTCTTTTGCAAACCACAGGATCATGGCATAGGAAGGTGATGTGATGTAGTGCATAACATCATAATGGAGGGACTAGGTTATAAATTTGCTAGCAGATATAGATTATTATGTGTCGATTCATTTGATGGTAACCAAGATGGATGTAGTAGATAGGCACTCCAATTTTTATTACCAACGTCATGGGGTGCATAATTTTATCAAAGATAGTTGATAATTATGATGTAACAGATCTTGTTGGTGTTTCTCGTTTGTTTGTATATAATAATGACATCTTTATGTTTATGTGTTAATATTGTTGTGCAAATAGAATTTATGTTAGATTTTAGTATGGTCTGAATGGAAATCAATCTTATTGGAATTATGCCTATAATAAGGATGTCAAAAACATCCCCTGACCCTACATGACCATGTGGTGCTTATGAAGTCAATTTCACAGCCCATATGATAATTTCCACAAAATTATTGGCTATTTATGTAAAAACCTAATTCTTTTGTCTAAATCTTGCATAAAGACTTATTGGATTAGTTAAATTTGTTTTTTTTTTTTACTCAAATCCTCCCTAATAAATAAAAAACTTTTTGACAGATGTCACACTCTCATTGATTTGGTCATATGTCATTTTATGGTTATTTTCAATTAATTTTTTTTTCCACATGACATTTTGCGGTTTTTTTTTTATTTTATTAATTTCCACATAATATTTAAATGTAATAATTACAATAAATGTAATAATAAATACATATTATTTTCATTAATTGACTTTCTTCAATTTTCAAATTTTCTAAATTAAAGTTTAATTAGTTTTCTTTGTTTATTTATGGGTTTAGGTCATTTTTGGTCACTTAACTTTTGGTTTTGTACTCATTTGGTCATTTAACTCTTTTTAAGTTTTAAAAGGTCATCAAACTTTTGTCTTTGTGCTCATTTAGTCACTTAACTTTTAGTTTGGTCACATTTAGTCACCTAACTTTTAAAATTATGTTCATTTAGTCACTAAACTTTTAAATTTCTTTGAAAGTTTTGTGACTAAATGAGCAAAATTTTAAAAGTTAGGTGACCAAATGAGCACAAATCTAAAAGTTAAGTGACTAAATGTGACCAAACCAAAAGTTAAGTGACTAAATGAGCACAAGGTAAAAAAATTGATAACCTTTTAAAACTTAAAAATAGTTAAGTGACTAAATAAACACAAAACCAAAAGTTAAGTGACCAAAAATGACCTAAACCCTTTATTTATCTAAATGGTTTGTTTAATTTAAAAAAATACAAAACAATTTAATTTTAATAATTCAATATTTTTTTTTTATTTTTTCTTATAAATTCAAATTTCTTAAATATTTAGAATTTCCTTTAAAATAAACTAATATAATACACCTGGTAACTAATAAAATCTTTGGATAATTAATTACTTTTACAGGAGAACTTGATTGGCTAAAAGGTAAAAACTAACCGTTTCTTTCCTCTGCTTTAACGCTTACGAGAGTGACAACCAAAATATGGTGGCGGGAAACTAGAGGGAGAAAACCCATGCATACACATACAGTAAACGGAATCAAGAATCCAAACTACAAACAATCAGTCAAACCTCTTGATTCCACATTTCATGTTTATATCTCCTAACCTCTGATTATTTCTTCTAAGAATCGATATCTCCCTATTTCAATCATTACATTTTTCAAATTACTTTCTACACACCACCCAATCGAGCTTCCATTCTGAACAATGTTCTGGACTCCGCCGGAAGGTGTTGAGCCCCAGCCCCTGACGCCGGTGTTGGAGAAGCCCGAAGTTCCGGACTCCCCGTTGCCTTACTTGGATACAACCACCAGTCGCCGGAAGTTTAATGGAGGGAATGATCATATCGAGGAGGAGGAGGAGGAAGTGATTCCGCCATCGGCTGTACCATTTCTGGCATTGTTTGCCTGTGCAGACGGGCTTGATTTTCTTCTGATTTTGTTGGGTTCGCTGGGTGCTGTTGTTCATGGTGCATCCCTCGTAGTGTTTTTACATTTATTTGGAAAGATTATTCATTTATTGAGCTTACGTAATAATGCAGATCAACTGTTCGACCATTTTTCCCAGGTACTCAGTGTCATATTCTATTCGAATTCTCTAATTTCTTTCAGAATTTCTCACGAACTGTTTGTTGTTTTTCAATATGCAGTATGCTCTGTATATCGTGTATATAGGCTTAACTGTTTTTACTGCTGGATGGATTGGTAAGATAAAAGTTTATTACATTTTAAAATTTACTAAATACCATATGAATCTTTTGATTTACCTTCATCTTACAGAGGTTTGGTGTTGGATTCTTACTGCTGAAAGACAAACTGCTGTAATTAGGACCAAATATGTTCAGGTTATATTAAACCAAAACATGACCTTTTTCGATACGTATGGAAACAATGGGGACATAGTCAACGAAATCTTGACTGATGTTCAAGTCATCCAATCCGTTATTGGTGAAAAGGTATAAAGATTTTCTCTCATATTTGTTCATAATCACTTCTGGTTTTTCCATATTTAATTTAAAGAACAAAATTTAATCAGGTTGGGAATTACATTCAGCACATAGCAACATGCTTGGGTGGACTTATCATTGCATTTCTAAACTGCTGGCAGATTGCATTTGTAGCATTAGCAACAGGCCCAATAATCATTGCTGCAGGTAGAATTTCAAATGTATTTTTCTATAGGTTTCAAGAAAACCTTCAAGATGCTAATGATCATGCTGCAAGTGTTGCTAAAGAGGTGTGTAAATATGTAAATCTTTTGTGGGTTTTCACATATGGAATAAAAAGAAAGGTTGATAACAACTTAATACTTTTTCAGGCACTATTAAACATTAGGACACTATATGCATTCACAAATGAAGCATTAGCCAAGCATTCTTACGCGTCTTCTCTTCAGGATACATTAAAATATGGGATCATAATAAGCCTTGTTCAAGGGCTTGGATTTGGATTCACATATGGATTTGGAATGTGTTCTTGTGCTTTACAACTTTGGGTTGGAAGGTTTTTAGTCACAACTGGAAAATGCACAGGTGCTGAAATCGTGACATCCATTTTCGCTATAATTTTAAGTGGCCTGTAAGCAAGCATCTTTTTCTTTTTAAGTTCTTGGAAAAGGGTATTATTGTCATTTTGTTTACTGATGTTATGTTGTAGTGGGTTGAATCAGGCGTCTAGGAATTTGTGTTCATTTGAGGAAGGGCGTATAGCTGCATACAGACTGTATGAGGTTATAAGACATGCGGGGTCTACTTGTACAGATGATGATGATTCAGATGGAAATAGTTTAGTTTCTGTTCAAGGAAAGATTGAGTTTAGGAATGTTTATTTCAGCTACCCTTCTTGTCCTGGGATTTCTATATTGAATGGAATTTACCTTACTATCCCTGCCAAGAAAACTGTGGCACTTGTGGGAAGAAGTGGATCAGGAAAAAGCAGCTTAATTCCTCTTTTGGAAAGGCATTATGATCCAACTTTGGGTAAACATGATTCTGACTCTACATGGGTTTTACATTCAGCTGTTACAATCTTGATTTTTTTTAATTGTATTACAAAAATAGTGTCTGTACTATCTGAGTTTTACTTTGTTTAGTCCAAAATTGAAATCTTTTTCAGTTTTGGTCCCCCTTACAAGGTTTTATTTTGATTTTGGTCCTAGAATGAAGAGTAAAGTACATTTTTGGTCCCTAACCATTGCTGATTTTTGCAACTTTGGTTAAAAAAAACAGTCATTTTACTTGAAACAAGGACCAAAAATGTTACAAAAACCTTAAACAAGGACTAAATTGCAAGAGAAAACTTTTGAGAACAAAAATTGAAAAACAGATATAGTGTCGAAAATGTGATTTACTCGATAAAGAACAAAATCCATATGCTCATTGAAATAAGGACAAAATTTCTAGTGACCAAATTGATATGAAAACTTGAAATAAGGACTACAACTAATAAAAAATAGAAATCACATGAACCCTAATTCTAATTTACTCTTTCTGTTTTCAGTTCTAATATTTGTCATCATCGTTATATGGGAACAGGTTCTGTTCTTTTGGATGGAGTAAACACTAAAACCCTAAAGCTAGAATGGTTGAGACGCCAAATAGGACTTGTTACAAAAGAACCAGCTTTAGTATCTTTAAGCATAGCAGAAAACATTGCATATGGACGCCCTGACATTACTTCAGAACAGATCAAAAAAGCTGCAAAATTAGCACATGTGCATACATTCATAACCTCCCTTCAAAATGGATATGAAACCCACGTGGATAAACTTGGTTTAGAATTCACAGATGAACACAAGATTAAAATTTCTATTGCTAGAGCTGTTCTTTCAAACCCTCCAATTCTATTGCTTGATGAAGTTACAAGCAATCTTGATTTGGAAGCAGAAAATGGTGTTCATGAAGTTTTAAGGATGATTACACTTGGGAGATCAACGGTCATGATCGCTCGGAGATTAAGTCTTGTAAAAGATGCTGACTTTATTGCTGTTGTGGAAAGTGGTCAATGTGTTGAGATGGGTACACATGATGAACTGATTAACACACGTGGTGTTTATTATGAGCTTCTTAAATGTGAACAAGTAGTCAAACTTCCTGAAAGGTATAATATTCTTTCACAAAAATGCAAGAAATTAACAATAGCAATGTTTATGATTTTTTTATATTTTGTAGATTACCAAGTAAGAATCACAATGAAAGGATAGATGATAATGTCCCTCAGTTAAAAGAGAAAGACAACAGTAAATATCAACATTCACCATCTTTAACAAGAGTTATGAAGCTGAGTTTACCAGAGTGGATGTATGCAGTTTTGGGAAGTGTAGGGGCTTCAATTTATGGATCTTTTAGACCTATTCTTGCTTACATTGTTGGGTTGATAGTGACCGCATATTATAAAGCTGATAAAAGCCATAACATTCAAATTGAAGTTAACAAATGGTGCTTGATAATCGCATGTATGGCTATCGTTATTTTAGTAGCCACAATTTTGCAACATTTTTACTTCGGAATTGTGGGAGAAAAAATAACAGAAAGAATTAGAAGAATGATGTTTTCAGCCATGGTTGAGAGTGAAGTAGGATGGTTTGATAAAGAAGAGAATAATAGTGACAAGTTGTTGACACACTTGGCTAATGATGCCACGTATGTTCGTGCTGCTTTCACTGATCAGCTTCCTATTCTCGCCCAAGACTTTTTCGCTGCTTTTACTGCTGTAATTATTGGGTTGACTCTCGAATGGAGGTTGACCATGGTGGCGTTGACCACCATACCATTTCTCACACTCTCTGCATCTGCACAGGTTTTTGACTTTTTTTTTCACTATTCACAATTTATCTTCACCTTTTTATCGCTTTTAAAACAATTGATCTTAACTTCTCAGAAAACATGGATTTTTGGATTCTCACGTAGCATAGAGAAGCTTCACAAGAAAGCATCCATGGTTCTGCAAGATGTAGTAGGAAACATCTCGACTTTCATGGCGTATTCAGCTGGAAACGAAGCATCAAGACTTTACAGTTTATACCTAAAGAAAGTTTACAGAAAAACTTTCTATCATGGAATGTCTGTAGGATTCATGTTTGGGTTTTCAAGATTCATCCTCTTCGCCTGCAATTCTGTTCTACTTTGGTACACTTGTGTTTCTGTAAAAAACGGGAACATCGATCTTCCAACAGCTCTTAGAGAATACATCGTTCTCTCGTTTGCAACATTCGCACTAGTGGAACCATTTGGGCTCGCGTTTAACATACACAAGACACGAAAAACTCTCACTAGGGTTTTTAAGATCATCGATCATGTTTCTGAGATTGATAAAGCTTCTGCACTTAAACCAGTTAGTGCGTACGGGACGATCGAGTTTAAAAATGTCGATTTCTGTTACCCAAATAGTCCGGAAATCATGGTGTTGAGAGATTTTACCGTGAAAATCGACGGCGGACATACGGTGGGTGTAGTCGGAGTTTCCGGCTCCGGTAAAAGCACGATACTTTCTCTGATTTTAAGATTCTACAATCCGATTTCCGGGGAGATTCTTCTAGATGGAGAAGATTTGAGAAAATTCAATCTACGATGGCTAAGGAACCAGCTAGGGTTTGTCCAACAAGAACCGGTAATCTTCGCGACGACGATTAAACAAAACATAACCTACGCGAGACGTAATGCGAGCGAAACTGAAATCAAAGAGGCGGCAAGAATCGCAAACGCCCACCATTTCATAAGCAGTTTGCCGAACGGATACGACACTCCGGTGGGTCCCGGTGGCGTGGAGTTAACACCAGGACAGAAACTGAGAATTGCGATTGCGCGTGTGGTGTTGAAAAACGCGCCGATTTTGTTGCTTGATGAAGCTGATGGGACGATTGAACATGAATCGAGACGTGTGGTGCAGGAGGCTCTTGATACGCTTTTGATCGGAAGTAAAACGACGATTTTGGTTGCGAGAAGGGCGGCGATGATGAAACGAGTTGATAAGATTTTGGTTGTCAATGGTGGTCAAATTGTGGAGCAAGGGACTCATGATTCGCTTGCGGCGATGAAAGATGGTGTTTATGCGAAGTTGACACAGCCTTGTTTTGTTACAGGACTTCGGCCTCGATTTATTGGTTCTACAAGGTAAGATTTGGAATTTTGGATAGTGTGTATGAATCACGTGTTATTTTATGATTCTTGGCATGTTTTTGTAAATCTTTAATTATATACATTTGAATTTGCACAAAGAGGTAAATGATATATTATTCTTTTATCTTTTGTAAAGGCTATTTATAATACTTTGAGTTGGTGAACTCGTGTGTATATAGAATACGAAGATGATACAATTACACAATGGTTTATGTGAGTGGTTTTGCTATTTGTTATTTGTTGGTTTTAGATTAGCTAAAGTCTCCGTTGTCAAGTGAATGGATGCATTTCCAGACTTTCTAGAAGATCTCGGGACACATAGTACATGTACTTTGTCACTACATGTTCGTGGACTGGAGTGGTGTAGACCAGTACAAATATCACGTTGGATTGAGATGTGTTATGGATGTACAACACCGTTGGTACCAATTTTTGAATGACACCGCTAAATACTTGTGTTTGGTAGAGTCAGAGTAGCGAAATGGGTGTTTCGGATGGAAGTCATGAGTCACTTAGAACACTCAATAATGTTGGCACACGAGTAGGGAATTGGGTAGTTCCCTTGGGATAGGATGCACGTAGAGACTCATACCTTTATAGGACGTTTTTGGGGATATATATTGTTTTTGGTGATATGTGATGCTTTTTGAGATGTGTTGCTTTTGGTGGTAAGTGTTGTTTTTGGTGGTATGGGATGATTTTGGTGATACGTGATGAATTTGTTGTTATATGTGTTGTATATGTGAGTAAGAGGTATTTGTTGCTTAATTTAGTTTTGTTGTAAATTGAATTGTTGGCCCGTGTTGGAATTGTAGTATCCTTACAACTATATGCAACTTTTATTAACTCACTCAGCAGAGTCTTCACCAAGTTTTCTAAACCAACGCCCATTTCACGTGGTCTTTCAATCACTCCTAATCTTTTTAATGAGGAAAAGCTTTTTGATTACTAATCCTCTAATACTTGCTTTGTGTATCTTTTAAAACATCATCCTTAAATCTCCTGATAGCCAGACTCTTCATCCTATGGTTATAGATGCAGTTGGAATCGTTATATTTCTTTTGAATGTCTTTCCATTTTGAGTTTACTTTGGTGTTGTTTGTTTTTCTGAAGCCAAAATGTCTTCAGTCTGCGGACCACATCTGTAAGCCTCTGCAGCAGAAGATGTGGACCAAACATTTGCAGTCTGCAATAAGAAGATTGTTTGTTTTTTAACGTCTGCAAACTGCTGAAATAAACTGAATTTTAAATAAAATGATTTTACAAACTTAAAATGATTTTCAACACCAAATTTTAATAATAATAGTCGTATAACATTGAAAATAAAATTCATACAACTAAATTAGTCATACAATAAAAAAAAAATTGGTTTTACAATAACAATTTCATTTAAAACAATTCAATCTATATTGTCACATTCAACAATGCTTTTAAGCACATTTAACAACAATTTGAGACAATAAATAGTATTTTTAGCAAAATCACAACATTCACATTATTATCTCAGAATTCTAAAACCAAATAACGATTTTAAGCACATTTAACAACAATTTTCAGCAACAATCACAACATTCACACCTGTGCATGGGTTGGTTTGGGTCAGTTTTGGACCCAAACCAACCCAACCCATAAATGGTCGGTTTCTGGTTTTCAGAACCCAATAGGATTGGTTTCTAGTCAGTTCGGTTTATCGGGTTCTGAGGTCGGTTTGGGCAGTTTTTCGGTTTCTTGGGTTCAACTCATACACTCATGGGTTCTGGGTTTAAACCCATGGGTTTTGGGTTTTAACCCATTTTCCATAAACAAAGCAACAAGTTAAATACTTTAAAAAAACACCAATAGAAGTTAAATACTTCAAAAAATATGAGTCTTACAACAAATAATCTATTACAAGTTACAACCAAAGCCCGAAATAGTCTATTACAACCAAAACACAATCAAGTATAGGAGGCTTCTCGGGTTGGATGGGTCGGTTTCTTGGGGCAATTTGTCGGTTTTAAGTATGGGTCGGTTTCTCGGGTTGGATGGGTCAGTTTCTGGGTAAAAACCGAAACCGAACCTGATTTCGGTTTTTAAAAATATCAAACCCAAACCGTCGGTTTCGGTTTCGTCGGTTTCTCGGTTTTTTGGTTAGGGTTTGCTCACCCCTAATTCACAACATTATTTCATGTTTCCTGGACAAATTTTCATATTTTAATCAAGAAAAAAGCTTGATTTCAGTACATTCTAATAACAATTTTAGCAAAAATAGAGTATTTTCAACAAAAATCATAACCATTTCAGCAACAAAAAAAAAAAAAAAAACAATCAAACAACAATTTCAGCAAATAACTATGTTCAACAACATTTAACAAGAATTTGAAGCAAGAAAATCTAGTTTATTCAATATTTTCGGATTTCCAATATCAAAAAACAAGAATTTCAGTGCATTAGAGAGTTTTTCCAGGAATATTAATCCTTAATTTCATGTTTGAAGTGAAAAAAAAAATGATTGCAAACTTGTTCGTCTGGTGGTCGTCGGGACACCTGCGATCGGAGAGGAGGCGACGATCGGAGAAGAGGGCGGCGATTGGAGAGGAGGGCGGCGATGGCCGTTGCTAATCGGAGGTGATCGTAGGTCGACGAGCAGGGCTAGATCGAAGATGAAGCGAGATAGTGGGAAGTTTGGACGATGGAGGCGAAAAAAAATGAATGCGTTTTTTTAGGTTAAATCACTTCGCAGACTTTAGAAGAGGTTGGCCCATGTCTGTGTGGTGAAGACCTTCCGCAAACCTTTTTATGTCTGCGGACTTCAGAAAAACAAACGCACTGCAAACCTTTATGTTTGCGCATGGTCTGCGCCGCGCAGACAGAAGAGATTACGCAGATCTGCGAAGAAAAAACAAACACCCTCTTTGTGTCATGACTGATCCGAACCTCCCATTTGAGCATTAAAATGCTTTAGAACCTGCTCCCAAAATGCATCTGACCTTTGTTGATTTCCACATTGTTTATCTTCAGAAACATCGACATATGCCCTAGCCAAAGCCAACTCTTCACGTTCCACCCATTTCTTTGATTTTTGGCGCTTTTTATAGTTGCGTTTTTACTCAACAATGGGTTGCAACTCGTCGTCTTCTTTGTTTCTTTTGGGAGTTGGGACGTCACTAGAACTGTCATATTTTATGTTCTGAGAATCACAAAAGTGGAAAGTCTTAGGATGAGAATATTGGAATTGAGTTTCTGGAACCCTTTGAGAAAACTGATTACATGGATAATAACCCATATTTTCCTCTGAAAGCCTAATTGTGTTGTAATATAATTGCACAGAGTAATATTGTTGTGGATAGTTTTGGTTTTGTTGGTAGTTTTGGTATTGTTGATAGTTTGAGTTTTGAAATCCTGAAGAAGAAAATGGATAATCTTGATTTGAATCGCCTTACGTGGATTTATGTCTTTGGCTATAACCGATTTGTTTAGCTTTGCCTCAAGAATCCATTGAAGGCAACTGAAGCGGAAAGTTTTTTATATAGAATTTGTAGTTTTGGTTGTAACATCTGGATCCTCGAGGTATGAAATTTGAAGTAAAATATGATTTTAGGTGGCTCACGGCGTGAGGGAAGCACCATCAAGTCGTGACATGGTCGCGATAAACGGGAAAGATCATTTAAGTGTCACGACATGACACTATGTTGGTCACGACGTGACACCTGATGGGGGATAAACCCTAATTTTCAAACATTGGACCGTATTTAAAGGAAGTGAAGGGCTAGGATTTCCTTCACCTTCAGCCTCCATCACCTCCAAAACCCTCTTGAGAAACTTTAATTCCTCTCCTCTATTTTTGAGCTTATTTTGGTGCTTTGGATTGTTTTTGAACGAAGAAGAAGGAATTGAAAGTGTTGAGAGCATCTTGGCAAGCTCGAGACTTCATTTTTGGGCATCTCTGGACCTATGTAAGTGTTCAAGATCCAAACTTTATGCTTCAAGGTTGCTAGATATAAGTCCTTGTCCCTTTATCTTCAAGTTTGAGCAAGTTGAAGTGATGGGATTCCATAAAGTTAGCAACTTTGTGGATCCTTGAAGCTATTTCAGTGTTATATGGTTCAGATCTAGAATTTGATTGTGTATTAGACCCATTCATGAGATCTGTAGCACTCGATTCCTGGTACGCATTTAATTCAAGCATTTTTATGTTTTTCTCTGGGACTCGACGAGTCGGAGGACCCACTCGTCGAGTAGAGTCGAGATCCGCAGACATCTTAAGTGATCTACTCGACGAGTTGGGAGACGGACTCGACGAGTAGGTGTTGTACGAGTAAAACCCTAAATCTGAGGGTTTGCACCTATATAAACACCTTAACTCAGCCTCCCTTGTCCCTAACACTCCCTTAGAGCTGGATATCGAAACCCTAGCCGTTTATGTGTGTGTTAAGGCCATTTTGGTGCTCTTGGTTGGTTTGTAAAGCTTAGAAGGAAGGAAGAAGCTGGGAAATTCGAGTTGGGGCTTGTAGATTCAGAGATCTCACGTCATCTTCAGCTTAAGCAAGGTAAATGCCCCTGTTTTGGTCTTCCTTTTTGGTTGTTCATCTTTAGGGCTTAGATTCATGGTGCAATTAGGGCTTCTTAAGCCATTTTTGGATTTGTAAGGTGATTTATGGGGTTCTACTTCCAGATCTGAGTCATTGGAGGGGTCTCATGGCATAAAGGTGCCAACTCTATGGCCATGAGAGCCCCATGCACATTGTAGAGCACCTTCTATGGAATTTTAAGCTAAAAAACCCATGCATGTGCATCAAGTTTGGAACTTTACGTATAAAATGGACATTAGGAGGCCAGATCTATGGTTTTGGTGTGTTAAATCCCATTTAGATCGACTGTATAGAAATGGTCAAGGTTGGACTCGGCGAGTCGGTGCGCTTTCAGCCATCTTAAACCCTTTTGCGATGGTCAGTTGTTAGAAAAGGGATTCCCATAGCTGTTTAGACGTGTTGGGAGACCTGGAGTTCATAGGACTCGACAAGTGCTAGAACAGACTCGGCGAGTCCAAGGCAATCTCCCAACTCTTGAAGATGAACTCGACGAGTTGTTCATACAACTCGGTGAGTTGAAGATAGGACTGGTTCATAGGATGAGGATGACCTCGATGAGTTGTTCATACAACTCGACGAGTCGGATGAAGGTTCATTCGTTGTTCGCATAAAAAGGGAACTCGTCGAGTCATTTCTAAACTCGACGAGTAGAGTCGTAGATAAGGAAAGTTAAAAGGATAGGGACTCGATGAGTTGGCGGCCCAACTCGGCGAGTCAGGTCAACTGGAAGTTGAATTTGACTTTGACTTTGACTTCGACTTGGTCTTGGTTAGGGGTAAAATAGTCATTTTACCCTAAGAGTAGATATCAGATTCTGACTGAGTGTTTTGTAGGGATTATAGCTGGAGGATTTCCGGAGCAACAACAGACAAAGACTTCCCGCACAGATTATCAGCAGCTACTCGTTTGAGGTGAGTTACCTTCCAGTAGCGGTGGGTCTACGACCACAATGTCGACCCACTAGGAGGAGTTGTATGTTAGATGATTATCTTCGTGATATTCATCTAGGTTTGCTGCTACATGTTATGTTTTATGTGCTAGCATGCTATGATGTTATGTGATAGTGGTAGTAGGAGGGGTGAAATAGTCCCCAGTTACCGGTCGAGAGGACCGAAGGGGTAGTTTAGTAGCCAACCATGCTACCCAGATTAGGATATATGTGATATGATATTATGTGGTAGTAGTAGGGGGTGAAATAGCCCCCAGCATCCGGTCGAGAGGACCGAAGGGGAGACCAGCACCCATATATGCTAGTTAGTATCCGATCGAGAGGACCGAAGGGGAGGCCAGCACCCAGATATGCTATTCAGTATCCGATCGAGAGGCCCGAAGGTGAGGCCAGCACCCAGGTATGCTAGGCAGTATCCGGTCGAGAGGACCGAAGGGGTAGGTCGGGCACCTAGATATGCTTGGCAGTATGTGTATGTTATGTGATTGTATGGTATGTAGTACGGTGGGAGAAACTCACCAAGCTTCGTGCTTACAGTTTATAGTTTTGGTTTCAGGTACCTCTTCAGCGAAGGGGAAGGAGCTGGCACGGTAGCAGCACATCATACGCACACACATTGATTTTCCGCACTTGAGATACTATGGGATTGTACTCTGACATGTTGCTATTATATTATTTGGGTTTTCAGACATGATACATTGATTTACAAAATGATATATATATATATATATATATATATATATATATATATATATATATATATATATATATATATATTTAAGTAGTTTTCTTATGAATGTTTTTATAATCAGTTAATCAAAATGAAATTTTTGGACTCGAAATTTGGGACGTTACAAGATCTTTGATGATATTTCTCCATGTTTGACCTAGTTTGAGCCTTAGACTCACAATGAGCATGCATGGCTAAAAAGCATCAATCTTTAGATAATATTGGATAGACTTCTAGAAAGATTGGATGGATGGCTTAATGAATTGAGAGCTTAACCCATTAAGCTGAGAAAGCTTGTCCTCATGACGTGACGGCTAGAGAACTCTTGATTGTATTGAACGGTTTATGTTACAGTGTGATGGGCTATTTATCATGACGTAACGGTGGCCTAGATTAAGACTGAATTGGATCATGACCTAGTTTGGACTGGGTTGAGTGCGTTCCTTACAACGAAAATAATATATATATATATATATATATATATATATATATATATATATATCCAAATTGATTGAGACAACAAATGTCATAACCAAAGTTGTTTGATTAATAATACTTACAGTTGCTTCCTACAACCATATAATAGATATACATGAACTTCAAGTTACTAATGGTGATATTTTTTTTAAAAATTGAATTGAAAGATTGAATACAAGTGGGATGCTATGTAATGTTAGATTAATGGTATGAGTTATGTCATGTGTGAGATTCCTATGTTTCTTAAAGTGGGAGAAACTTTTGCAAAGCCATAAAAGTAAAATATATTAACAACAAACAAATAACGATTGCTAAAAGGCTGAGGAAATGACTACCTTGTTTGCAGCTTCAACAACAGTCCCCATGAGTCCTTAATGATACTTGCACCATTCCAACCTACTCAAAATTATGGATGATTTCTAAGAAAATAAACATGAGTTTGCAGCTCCAGTGATCCCAAGATGATTAGCATTGAATCCACCACTCAATAAAGCAACCTGCATAAATTATTCATTAATAATTAAACGTCATTGACAAAAAGAAGCTATGGAAAAATAAGTATATTAAAATAAGGCATAGATGAAAAGTCAATGTTAACTTACATGTGCCTTATTTTGTTCAAGTTCTTGTTCAAGATGAAGCAGTTTCAAACGACTAACTTCTACCAAACATATAGGCCTAATAACAAAATGCAAGGTTCACAATAAGTTGTTAAATGAAAGCATACTAAAAATGATAATTTTATGCATATTTTTGTATAAATAGATGAGTGTTTAAACTTCATAACCTAAAGTAAAAGGCAGTTTTAGAATTCTAAATTCAAAAGGAAAGTGATTTCTCTTTTCATATCCCCTACCTTTTTCTGCAAACGGCTTTTATGAGGTTCTTCACTATTTTGTGCAAGACGTCTTTGAATTTGTAAAGTAAAATTTAGTTATTAATTGTAACTAAAAATATAAAATGGTAACTAAAAGTAGAATAACATGACTTCTAATATCGCTCAATAGCAAGGCTAGTCATTAGCATATTGTACCGTATCACATGGTTTACTTGCTTTTTGATCGAAATGATTAGAAGGTCCAATTGTTGTGTGTCAAGCATTCTCCGACTAAAAACACAACAATATATGTTTTTTTCTTCAGAAAATCAATAAAAAATCACAAGAAATAGGAGCATTTTAAATGATTACATGGTTGTCTAGCTTTGCATCCATCTCTATAATCATGGTAGCATATGCATCCTGATAGATGTTGCCTTTGAAATCTCCCCACATGCTAAACTAATGTATAAGAGCATCTATATCTGTCCTCTTTGAGTTGAGATACTGATTACATGAGGAATTCATGGTGTTTTGTTAGTCCACCTAAACATATTAGCTTAAACTTCAACATAACATCTTCACCATTAAAGCAAAAACTATGAGAATGAAAGTAAAAACAATCATACATGTTGGTTACTATAGAATTATGGATTGTAACATCCCCCTATGACATGTATCACAATATTGTCCGCTTTGGGCTCCCAACGAACTTCCCAGGGGGTCACCCATCCCTGGATTGCTCTCGCCCGGGCACGCTTAACTACAGAGTTCTTATGAGATCTGCTGCCAGCACAACTTTAAAACGCGTTGTGTCAATGAAGGTATCCACACCCCTTATAAGGAAATGTTTTGTTCTCCGTCCAAGCTGATGTGGGATCAGGTGTAACCCACCTTCACCACCCCCCCCCCCCCCATTACGACACGCTTGTTTTTCTGTCGTGAACTGTTTTGTACATTATTTTGGTAAAACTTTTTATAACACTTTATACAAATAGTCATCATTAAGTGTGTCTAGTTGTAACATTTGGTACAAACATAACATAATATCTTGAGCTCTAACCATGAAAATAGTGAATACAAGTTTACGACTATTTTATAAATCTAATTGTTTTTAGTAAAATATTAAACTATGTATTTATGTTTTGCACCTTGTCACCGGTTTGAGAGTTTTGAATCAAAATATTTTCATGATGATTTGACTCTAGGGAGTCATAATTTTTATATTATCACAAATGATAAATTTTTCATTTTATCCATATTTTTGTGTGAGTTTTATAAAAAGATAATATGTATATATCCAAGAGTTAAACATGCATGGGTATATACAAGACATATTTTCTAAACTTTTGAGTGTACAACCCATGTCCACAAGTTTTTATGTAACATATATGTTAATAAACACCCTCGTCACGATTTTTTATGAAGATTCACAAGATAAAACCCTTTTTGCACAAATACTTGTTCCATATTCAACACATAACTAAGATTCATGCAATTACCCAAAGGTTAAACACATAACACATAGGTACATGCAATTATCCAATGGTTAAACGAAACTTGACTTGTATTCTCCCCCTGAAAAGCATGAAAAATACAAAAACATGGGGGTATGAAGCTCACCTTGAAGATTTTGAGTGGTAGAAGAAGAAGAAATAAGTTGTTGAGCCTTGATTGGGCCAAAAATTCTGGGACCAAGACCCAAAATGGATTGGGCTTAGCTACTGGATCAAGTTTTAGGCTTGCATGAGGCTATTTTAACTTGATTCTCAATATATGAATGTATGAACTCAAATAACATTGTAGTTTGAATTTCACTAATTTGATGTTGCAAGGTTACATAGAGGAATTTTTGTACATGAATCACCCTCTTAACCCTAATTTTTCTAATTGTGACATCATCCCCCTGTTAGAGGGAATTTCGTCCCGAAATTCGTTCGAGAGTAGCCCTTAGGAACTAGAGATGAGATGGGTGTACTTTTGCATCATCTAGTAAGTATAGTTTGTAAGCCACCGGACCAATCCTAACAAGGATTTCGAATGGTCCGATGTATCTTGGGATCGACTTTCCCCATTTCCCAAAGCGTATCATCCCTTTCCAGGGAGAGACTTTTAGCAGCACACGATCACCCACTTGAAATTCTAAAGGCTTTCGCCTTTTATCTGCGTAGCTCTTTTGTCTGTCCATGGACGCTTTTAGTTGTTTCTTGGATAATTTCAGGAACTGTGAGAGTGTTGTTGGGTACCAGTCCCTTTGCCAATTGTGTGTCTCCTACCTCCGCCTAACAGAGAGGTGATTGGCATTTTCATCCATAAAGAGCCTTAAAGGGAGCGACTTTGATGCTTGTGTGATAGCTATTGCTGTACTAGAATTCAATCAGTGGTAAATGGACGTCCCATGCCTTGCCAAAGTTTATCACATAGACCCTAAGCATATCCTCTAATGTTTGGATGGTCCTCTCACTTTTCCCATCTGTTTGGGGGTGGTAGGCGGTGCTCATATCGAGTTGGGTTCCCAACGACCTCTGTAGTGATTGCCAAAACCGAGAGGTAAACCTACTATCTCTGTCCGAGATAATAGATATTGGCATGCCATGTAATCTCACAACCTCCTTTATGTAGATATGGGTCAGCTTGTCCATTTTATATGTTTCCGTTATTGGCAGGAAATGGTTGGATTTGGTCAATTGATCGACAACACCCAGATGGCATCCAACCCGTCTGTCATCTTGGAAAATTTGGTTATAAATCCATTTTGATTCTCTCCCATTTCCACTCAAGTATCTCCAGTTGTTGTAGGAGACCCGAGGGCTTTTGATACTCTACCTTAACCTTAGCGCAAGTCAGGCGCTTGCCTACGTAGGTAGCAATTTCGGTTTTCATATTCGACCACCAATATTGTTGTTTAAGATCCAAATACATTTTTTCGTAACCCATATGGACGGAGTACTGTGTCTTGTGGGCTTCATTCATGACCATGTCCTTGAACCCACCAAAATTTGGGGTACAGATTCGGTCCATGAGGTAGTAGACTCCGTCCTCTTTAATCATAAGATTCTTATACATCCCACGCAAGGCTTTGTTTGCGATGTTTTCCGGCTTCAAGGCTCCCAGCTGAGCCTCCTTGATTTGTGAAGACAAGTGGGAATGGATGGTCATCGTTAGTGTTCTCACTCGGCGACCCGAGTATTCTTTTCTTCTTAGGGCATCGGCCACCACATTGTCCTTGCCCGGATGGTATCGGATCTCACATTCATAGTTGTTCAGCAGCTCAACCTATTGCTGCTGTCTCATGTTTAGTTCTTTCTTGTTCATGATATGTTGGAGGCTTTTGTGGTCTGTGAAAATGACACACTTCGTCCCGTAGAGGTAGTGCCTCCAAATCTTTAGAGTGAAGACCACAACTCCTAACTCAAGATCGTGAGTGGTATAGTTCACTTCATGGGTTTTTAGCTGCCTTGATGCATAGGCTATAACGTTTTTGCGCTGCATAATCACACAACCTAACCCCTGATTGGATGTGTCACAATACACTACGAAATCTTATGTTCCCTCTGAAAGTAAGAAGGTCGAACGATTCATTTAGGGGCTAATTCCCCCGATTCAGGGGAACATGATTGCTGCAAACCCAACAACATTCGATAGTGCCAAGCGCCTGTCGCAAAAGCTTTACGACCATGGAGAACAAAAGGGCATGAAGACTTCTGTCATTGAACCAAAGAAGGGGGATGATAACAAGAAAAACTGGGAAAGAAGAGGAAGGGGCAGCAAACTCAAGAGTCTGCGAAGAAGCAACAAATCGTAGTAGTTCACACTGCTACCACTCCTGCTACATCAACAACAGCTGCACCAGCACCTGCAAAGCCATATGCAGGCTCTCTCCCAAAATGTGATAAATGTAATTTCCACCATAACGACACATGCCGAGATATGCAGTGCACCAACTGTAACCAGAGAGGGCACACCGCCCGGTATTGCAGAGCACCACCACAACAAAACAACCAACCCAACAACGCCGGGGCAAGTCAATCATGTTATGGGTGCGGGGAGACTATCCACTTCAAAAGAAATTGTCCCAAGGCCAACAATCGTAATGCAGGGGGGACAAGTAGAGTCCTAGCGATGGGAGATGAGGAGGCTGTAAGGGATCCGACGGTAGTCACTGGTACGTTCCACCTCAACAACATCTATGCATGCATATTATTTGATAGTGGGGCAGAACGAAGTTTCGTGAGTCATAAATTTAAACACTTACTAAATCAAAGTCCCCAAAAGTTAAACGAAACCTTCACGGTGGAAATGGCTAATGGGAAAACTGAAACAACCAACGATGTATTTCTAGGGTGCACGTTAACTTTAAATAATCACTCATTTCAAATCAACTTAATGTCGGTTACTATTAGAAGCTTTGATGTGATCATCGGCATGGATTGGTTAAGCCCCCATCGTGTCGATATTATGTACTACGAGAAGACCGTTCACCTTCATCTACCCAACAACGAAACCCTGATTATATATGGCGATAAACCCAGTACGAGCCTCCATCTCATCTTATGCATCAAGGCACAAAAGTGCTTGCACAAAAAGAACCATGCCTTCCTAGCCCACGTGATGGATAAAAAGAAGGAAGAGAAGAGCATTCAGGACATCCCGGAGGTGTGCAAATTTCCAGACGTGTTTCCTGAAGACCACCCGGGAATACCCCCTGAACGGCAGGTCGAATTTCGGATTGACCTAGTACCCTGGGCCACACCAATTGCCAAATCACCATATAGATTGGCTACTGTAGAAATGCAAGAACTCTCCAGCCAATTGAGCGAGTTACTAGATAAATGGTTCATAAGACCAAGCTTCTCTCTTTGGGGAGCTTCGATTTTGTTTGTCAAAAAGAAATATGGTTCTTTTCACATGTGTATCGATTACCGTGAACTCAACAAGCTCACCGTCATGAATCGATACCCTCTTCCTCGGATCAATGATCTATTTGACCAGTTATAAGGAGCCAGTTACTTCTCGAAAAGAGTACCTGATTGAAGTTGAGCGGAGAATAGATGGAGATTCGTTGTTTGGAGTCTACATTTCTAGTGTATAGTGGCAGGTAGTGTCATAGCGGTGTGACGTAGCAGCGATGGTGTTGTGATATTGGAGATGGAAGCAGTGAGCGGTGATGGTGGTATCGAGGTGGTGTTAGGTATGGGAGCTTATGAGAGAGAAAAGAGAGTGACGAGATTGGGGTAAAAAACAATAAGTCTCTACTCTCTAAGAACTATGAAGTAAAAGGGGACAGATATAAGAAATGGGGAAATATCAAATTTCATATATACTTTTTAGCTATAAACACTGATTCATTATTGAAAAGAGGATAAGAATAAGTTCAATCATTTTTGTGGCACAAAAACAAAATAGTAAAATCGCACAATAAAATTTTAGTGGCATATAAAAAATATATGACACAAAATATAAAGTTTTTTAGTGTCATTTTAAATTTTTATGCCATTAATAAATTTTAATATACGTGACATAAATTTTTAAGTGTCATTAAATCTATTAAATTTATAATGGCATATAAAATATGCCATTAAAAACATACTATAGTGGCATAAAAAAGATATGTCATGAAAAATATATGCCACTAAATGTCATTTTATTTGTAGTGTTTCATTAGATTTTAGGCAATTATGAGTTGTGAATTTTGATTTGGAACGTGTTTCATGACTTCAATAATAATCTTCAGATTTGAATTAAATCTATTATGACATGGATGATATTGATTTGTTGCAGATAAAAAAGGAGATTGCCACATTGAAAATCCCCATCTTGTTCCTTTAATGAAGGGTGTATGTATGTCGATCGTGTCCATATCCCTTGTTCTTATTTGAATCAGTTTTTTCTATGTTGGGTAAGTTTTGGTGTTGAGTTTGGTTGGTGGCTATAGACGTGTAGTGGTTCTTGATGGTGGTAGTGGCGATGGTGAGACTGAGTTTGTATGGCAGTGGCGGTGAGTAAATGATGGTTGATATGATCAGAGAACGGAGATGGTGTTGGAAGAGAAAGAGTGAATCGATTCTTCCTTTGCAACCCCTTTCTTTTCTTAGACGTATTTCTCTCCCTCTCTACCGATCGATCTCTCACACAATCTCGTTTCCCTATCAAAGAAGATGATATTCATATGTTTTTGTTTTTAGGTGCATGTTGTGGAGAGGGAGAGATGATGATGAGTGATTCATAAAGAAGATGATGAATAGTGGATCACTGAATCATGTAACGAGAGAGGGGGGGTGACCCTTTATATATATTTAATAATTATAAAATATTTAAGAAAATGAAAGAAAAATAGAAAATAAATACCCCAAAGGTATTAAATCATTTCAGTCTAGTTTTGTCAAAAATAAATAATGAATAACTTATATAGGCTAGTCCTCTTACCATTAGTTTTTGAGAAATTAAATATCTTCTTACTTTTTGTTCCTAAAAATCCTCATACTCAATTAAATTGTGACGTGTAGCTTTGTTTTATCCATTTATCCTTTAGATTCTTACCCCTATCACCCAAAAAATCATCATCCAAATAACTATATTCATTATATTTAACTGGGATGTTGGCTACCACAGCCATAGAAGCCCAAACAACCGACTCTTCCTTATTAATGTCACTATTCTCCATTAAAAGTGCCTTCACTATTTGACTCTGGATCCTTATAATTAGCATCAAAAACCCTCTCCAAATACTCCTCTAGTGCCATATGCTTGGCCTTTTCTTCTAAATCAACGCTTCTTGGTTCTCTCACAATTCGAGAAGCATGCTTACAAAGGTCTTTATAAGTGTATTCTCTACTCTCACGAGAATAAGGACATTTAAAAGTCTTTTCTGGAGACAAGACTTTGACCTTATGTTTTCTTAGTTCCTTGTAATAGTTGGATATATATTCCTCAAATGGATCATCACTAACGAATATCTCTTGCTCTAGTTCAGTCATCATGCAAGTATTCTATATGGAACTCTTTGAAGTTTGTGGAAGGTTAGGAATGATCGGATTTTTAGAGGCGAATCATCAAAACCGACAAATATTGTGGATTCTATCAAAACCACAATGTTTACTTGGAGACGGTATAGAAGTTAATGAGTCAAACAGGTGACAAATGGATTGGGATAAATGGTGTGTATCACCATTGAATTGTACATAATATATGCTCTCTTATTCTCTTTTTGATGCTTAATCTCTGTAACCCTGGCCTTTAGTATCTTGCTAAGGTGCATCATTAATAAAATTGTCGGTTCAAAAAAATGTTGACATGTATAATATTTTATGTCATTTAATGATATTTTAATATACTAATGTGATACCTGTCATCATTTAAATTGATAGAAACAAAAAATAAAAAGATATTTAATTTCTTTAAATTTGTATACATAATAAACATGTTACGTTTCTTATTTAACCTAGTTCGAGAACATTTAATTTTCTGGATCATTGGTTCTATTTATTGTCACCTCCTATGTTCGAGGTTTCAATAAATGTTATACTAATATTTAGAGATATTATATGGTTAAAAGAAACAAAAAGAAGACGGAAAGATTAAAGCGATGATAATATTAATTAAGGACTTTAAATTTACCTTTTTTTTTTTTTTTTTTTTTTTTTTTTAGGAAACATAAAGTCATAAACTCCATGTGACAAACTGAATTCACTTTAGAGATAATGTAATAAAATAGAAAAGTGATCGGATACCTTTCATCATATACGGAGAATACAAGATTCCGACTCTATATGAAAGTTTCTAGCACTTTAAATATTATTGTATCTTATGTACCACATATGACAAATCATTTATAGGAAAAATAACCTTACATCATCAATAAACTTATTTCAGTGCAACATCTGATATCGTCATGTGATTATATAAAATAGATTATCTCAACATCTTCACACAAGAAATTGAAAATCAAATCAAAACTTGCATAATCATCTTGATTAATGGAAATTCTTAGAAAATGGAGTCTTTATCTAATCGAGCGCCTAACCCCATTTTTGCTATATTTTATCATGGCTATCTTTATTACAAACAAATATTCATCAAATGACCACAAAAGGCGCAAGTGGTTGAAAAAAAAATACCAATTTTCATAAAATGACCATTATTTCCACGATGGTCTTTATGGAACTCATTCAGCTTTGAAGAATTGGAAAAGCTCTAAGGAAGTAACGTGACAAGGATAAATTTGTAAAAACACAAAAAATTAACAAAATTGAAAGGGTGTTGTGATAAAATTGTTTTAGAAACGTAGTTTTATAGTTTAATTTGTTATATTGAATCAATGATATGTGTGAAATTGTGAAACCTCTTTAAATTAACAAGAAAACACTTACCAAAATCGTCTTGTGGTCATGGTTATGCGAAGAACAATTCCTCAGAGGCATGTGTTTGAAGAACAATTCCTTAGAGATATTGTTCTTCAAACACATGCCTATGAGGAATTGTTCTTTGTATAATCATCGCCAAAAAGCGATTTTGGTATGTTTTTTCGATTTCAAACACAATTTTCTCAAACAGTTTCAAACACAATACAATTTTTTTGATTTTGGCAAGTTTAAACACAATTTTTTTGATTTCAAACATAATTTTTGTAATGTCCGTGTTTCTAGCTAGACATTAATTAGATGATTAGGATTAACAATTGTATCTTATTTGATATAACAAAGAGAAATTATTTGAATATTATGTGAATTTATGTGTAATTATTTGTAGTATATGTGCTTATGACAATATAATAAAATAAAATTATAATACACGTCCAAAATAGAGTAATAATTAGGCCGAGTACCCTTGATTAAAGTTGAAGTAATCGTAACAAGGATTCTGGGGATATAAGAAGTGCTTAATTCGGACTTATAACAAAGAAATTATAGTCTGTTAAAGTTTCACAATTCAACCCGATTCAGCATCGCGTGTCGTAAATAGTAAAATTTCATTAAATTAGTTTTTAGCCTTAGTAATCTAAACAAAAGTTGTAGTAGTTGTTAAACCAATAGCATGCATATAGAGAACGTCAAAATCTGATTTTATTAGAGGAAATTATGATTTTTCCAAGGTTCATCGTAGCTATAGACAACCTAAATATCAAATTTTAGATCGGTTGATTGTTAGCCGAAACAATCTAAACGAGAATCGAATATCTCGTTAACAGGAAATAAATAAAGTCAAAAATTAGCTGACGAAGTCTAAATGAAAGTTGTAGATCCCGTCAATAGCTACGCTTGGATATAATGATCGTCAAAAAACAGAGCTCATATGAAGAAGTTACGCAATTTTAAAGTTTGAAAAATGTTGCACGCTTCTGCGCCCCGCTCACGACCTTCTAGAAGCCGCCGCGTAGCACCAACCAAATTCCGACACATGGCACTACACTCGGGTAAGCACATCGACCATGTGCGTGGCATGCAAGGCCTTGCACAACGCGCATGCCCAAATCCCAGCCTATAAATAGACACCATAAACTCATTCCTTTCCTTAGTAGTTAGGATATTTTGGAAAGTTTAGAAGTTCCTAGGAGCCTGGTATGTAGTAGCTATCAGCTCGAAGTTTCGTTAGTGTAATTTTCGGACTTTTGTCTAGGGAATCTCTGTAAGTTAAATTACACTCTATATTATTTTAGTGTAATTTTGTTTAAAATTCATAGTCGTTGTTATGAATTTATAAATAAAATTCACTTGATCGGATTAAATTGAACTAATCCATCCAAACGAACATCCCTAATATAAATATAAATATTATTATTATTATTATTATTATTGTTTTTGTTTTATTATATGTGTGAGAGACCAATCATGATTGAAATTGAAGCCATAAAAACCATTCTTGAGGCCATAAAAGAAATTAGAGATTAAACTTGCTCAAAACCATAGAGATTATTTATGAAGATTTATCTTATTTTAATTTTAAATACAATATATTATTTAATTATATATTTACATCACATTATTAATAATTGTGATAAACCAATTAGCTTTTAACGAATTAATAATTGTCTGTTTTAGTTCGACTAAACATGTAAAATAAACCTTGAAATACAGTACAAAATCCAATTAGTTAAGAAAATTGATTATACATGTATAAATTATTCACTTTAATTTATTTTATTTTATTTTGTTTTGTTTTACCTTTATATATACACACTAGGTGAATGGTCTAGTTAAATTTTATATTTATATCTCAAATAGACAAACAAAAAAAATAGAGTTGTTTAAGATCGCGAAAATGTATAAAATAAACTAAACTTCCCGAACCATTTTATATAAAAAATAATAATTTTATTATTAATTTAATAACCATCAACGTATGAATTCTCTTTAATTTAAAAAAATGAAAAAATTATGTATTAACCAAAACCCTAGCGACCGAATCCATTTGAACAAATATTAAAACTAATTTGTTTTGATATATTATTTAATTTAAAACCCAATCCATTTTGCGATTTTATATGTTACCTTTGACACATAATTTTCTAAAACAAAACGACGAATTTTTAGGAGCTGACATTGGGGGTCACGGGTAAGTGCTGCCAGTGCAAATGATTACGATGGTCTAGCACACACCACAAAAAGTTCTCAATGGTCGGTTAAAAAATAAGCTCATCATCATTGGTGACCTCACCTTTGGACGGTTCTAATCCAACGATCTCAATCGCATCTCCATACCACGTGGCACCATCCAAACAACTTGGAGGCGCTTTACAACATATGTTGAAATTTTAAATTTGGGTCCCTACCTAAACCGGTTACCGTCTGGCAACCGGCTATTTTCCTCCCTAAATCGTTGCATACTACACTGCTATATATAACTGCCACTTAAGCAAACTCCAATCCAAGCTTTCACTCCCTCACTTGAATACAAAAAATATATTACACTGAAAGGAAAAAAAATGCCAATTTCCAGTATTGCCATTGGAACCCCAGCGGAAGCAAGCTCGCCGGACGCCCTAAAAGCCGCCCTTGCAGAGTTCATTTCGATGCTCATTTTTGTTTTTGCCGGCGAAGGCGCCGGGATGGCTTTTGGTAAAACTATTGTATTTCTATTAGTGTTAAATAATAAATGCGTTTACCAGGTCCAATTCTGGGACCCACAAAAATATCAGAAAACATGTTTAACAGAGTTCTGATTTTATTTGCAGGAAAGTTAACTGATGGTGGTGCCGCAACACCAGCCGGTCTTATTTCCGCATCAATAGCGCATGCTTTTGCGCTATTTGTGGCGGTGTCGGTTGGTGCTAATATTTCAGGGGGTCATGTGAACCCCGCTGTGACATTCGGCTTGTTTGTTGGTGGTCACATTTCGTTTTTGAGAAGTGTTGTATATTGGATTGCACAGTGTCTCGGGTCCGTTGTTGCTTGCTTGCTTTTAAAATTTGCAACCGGGGGTTTGGTAAGCAAGTGAACAAAATTTTAGTCAAAACAACATAAATCGAAAAAAAAAAGTAAATTTATTTATATTTTGTGTAGGAAACATCGGCTTTTGCACTTTCATCGGGTGTGGGAGAGTGGAATGCGGTGGTGTTTGAGATAGTGATGACTTTTGGACTGGTGTACACGGTGTACGCAACCGCGGTTGATCCTAAAAAGGGCGATTTGGGGATTATTGCACCACTAGCTATTGGGTTCATAGTTGGTGCAAACATCTTAGCTGGCGGTGCGTTCGATGGTGCATCTATGAACCCTGCTGTGTCATTCGGTCCAGCTGTCGTCAGCTGGACCTGGAACAGCCACTGGGTTTACTGGCTAGGCCCATTTGTGGGTGCGGGTATAGCCGCACTTGTATATGAAATTATTTTTATCGGGTCAAATACTCATGAGCCTCTCACAACCGTAGATTACTAAGAATCAATTGGATGGTGAAGTGATGGGTTTTAGCTTTTGAATTGTGTTGATGTTTGTTGGGTGTAATGGAAGTTGATTGTTTTTATTTTCAAGTATTTTTGCTATGTACTCATGTGAATAGTTTTTATCTGTTCTGAATCAAGTTGTGAATTTTATTCATTTTGGTTCATCATTAACTGTCCATTCAATAAAGAATAAAATAGTCATCATGGAGTAGTACAACGGGAATAAAACCAAACCACAGAATGAAAATTTTACTTTAAGGAACGAAATATGCATATACGAAATTTTTTAGTTTACCCTAATGTAAATGTGCAGTTATTTAAATACTAAAAGGTACATAGTTGCATAAACATGCATATATATATATATATATATATATATATATATATATATATATATATATATATATATATATATATATATATATATATATATATATATATATATATATATATATATATATTTATCACCTCAATTTTCTATGGTGAATCTTTACTTTCTCTTTTTTTGTTTCTCATTACGGGTACGTAGTTTTGAACGTCTTTGCTTGAACAGATAAAGATACAGTTGTAACCATAGAAATGGGTAGGAGATAAGGACCACCTGGAACAAAAAAAGTTCGAAAAGTATAAAGTTTATGAGCAAAATTTCCACAAAAAACAAAAAAAGAAAATGAAAAGGGCATATAGTATATACCTTAACAAATGTGTAGTAGGTGAAAGGGAGGGCAGAAAAGTAATTTGCATAAAGATTTTTCTCCATGATAACTGGGAGTGATTGGTACATAATCCACACTAAGAATAAGGAAAAATTGGGTCAGTATTTGCAATGTGTTAAGATTAGAAAACTGTTGAAGAATGTAACAAAGAAACCACTTACTTTCACCCAAAACCCCAATCGGATAAATCACGATGAAGGCTGTATACCTAGCAAAATGGTAAAAAAAAACTTTATTTTCTCAATTTACTATGAAAATTGTATTTCCAAAGTGTTGGTAAAACAAGTAAATCGAACCTGAGGTAGGTAATGAAAGAGGGACATTTACCCAAGCAACTCAAAGCATAGAACGGGTACCTAATTATCTGATTTATGAAAAATTGGTCAAAGTACTTTCATTTAACCATAATTTCATGAAGATAATGGAAGATAATGAATATAGGCAGAGGTTATAGAAAGAGAGAATTTAATTACCTCCATGCAACACCAAGCAACAAATGTAATAAAAACAGCTGGTGATTCTTGAACCTAGCTATGTGAAAACAGAAAAACAAAATGAGCACAAAAAGGTAACCAAATGTTGAAAATATCAAAGTTCATGGTAAATTGGAGAATTATAGACCTCAAGTAGTCTGTGTACAATTGCAATAACAAAATGTGTCCTTCCTCCCCATTGCATTAGAGGGAAGAGAAATCCACTAGGAACAATACCTTGAATACAAAAAAAAAAAAAAAATATAAAAAACATAAATTTTAGATATATTAAGGTTTGGGGAGTTGTGTTATCCTCTTGTATATACCCACCTAAAGCTCCATGTAACACTTCTATGAATCCAAGAGTTTGTAGCAAGCCTGTTAACAACACAATTTTGTCAAGAATGCAACATTATTGTACTTTAATGTTGTAATATAATCTCGGACAAATTATATGAAGTAGTAAACATATGATAATGATATAACCCAGAGTGGTTTAAGACAAAAAAGTTCATGTAATTTTATCTACAGAATAGCCTCTTCTAATACAGTTGACTTTTTTGAACTTTTTCAGAAATCATGAAAATCAGCATTGCTGCCGATACATGATACATTTGATGCATCTCGACAATTATGTGCCAAATTAACTAAAATTAAAAGTTACATTGACGATTTTAACTCCTCAATGTTTGATATAACGACTTACAGATCAGATCTCCAGCAGAAGCATACGCGCCGTTGATTGACTTCGTGGATACGAAGTCAATTACAATTCTAAACAAAGCAATTGCCCTGTAATTCTCGAAAACGCCGAACAATGTCAAAACTGTGTCTGTTAGAAGAGGAGATAGAGGAAGATGAACAATCATACCATCCTAAAGCTTGAACGGAGTTGTAAACGAAGAGATAGAGATTCGAGAGACTCGCCATCAGAAGTGAGAAGCTTTTAAGATTGCTGCAACTCCACCGCCGGGCGGAGTGTTAGACCGGTGGATAAGAAAGATATAGTGTTGAAGTGATTTAACGTGGGGCGAGCGGTTTCCTTCACCGGTGATGTTCTCACCCGTCTTGGTAATGTGATGGTGGTTATGCCACGTCTGGACGGGGACATTTTTACTTTTCAACCTAAACAGTAAACAGCCGTCTTAATATATTTCCAGCAAAGTTGTAAACATCGCTCAAACTCTAGCTGACGGTCTAATATGGTTAAAGGATTAATCGGTATCGACGGAAATTAGTTGAAAATTAATCGGGATTATAAATTATTAATAAAATATTAAAATTAATCAAAGATTAATATATCTTAAGTAAAATATAAGTACTTTAAAATTAAAAAATAAGAAAATTTGTAATTTGAAAATATGAGAATACGAAAATACCAACATTTTGGAATATAATTTTTGAAATTTTGAAAATTTTGGAGTAAATTTTTTTTTTGACTTTTTTTTTCATCTTTTGACTTTTTTTTACTTATTTTGAATTGTTGACTTTTGCTGACCGATTAATCCCGCCAAGACCGATTAATCCATAATTTCCGTCAAACACACTAATCCTAAACAGTTGGAAAACGCCAATGGATTAATCCACGATTAATCCCGATTTTTACAAACTTGATTTTGATGATACCCACATAAAGCTCTTACATTGTTTTTTTAATCATTTACCCAACTCACTTTTTTTTTTTTTCAATTTAACCACGTATTTTAGATTCATTAAAGCTCTTATGTTTAATAGAAATGTTCGATTTTTTTTTTTTAATAAAAGCCCTTAAATTTGGTTTTTTGGTTTATTAAAATCTTAAGTTTGGCGAAAATGTTTGGTTATACCAGGTAAATCTGTAGAAAGGGTAAAATCTAAAAAAATTGCAACTATCTGGTATTAGTGAACTTAAAATTCACAAAATGATAAATTGATATATTTCTATAAAATTTAAGGGCTTTTATGTCATTATCCTATATTTCGAGACCCTACTTTATTCTAGATTTATTCATATTATGTATCAACAAGAACCATAAATCAATATCTTAAAATAGTTTGATTTATTCATATTTACAAGCAAAGTAGGATGTTATAACTAAGAAATCTACAAAAATGATCTATGTCTAAGGTTTTTTTTTTATTTTTTTTTAATTTTTTTTTCTAACTACATGAGCCATATAATTAAGCTTTGATACATCGATAGTCATTTCGTTGTCTTCTATTTGATTTATGTCATTATCCTAAAGCAAGTGTCTCACACAAGAGAACAAAATAGTCTTTTTTCATCTCTTTAATGGAAGCCTCCATATATCATTTTTATTTCATTTCCTCTTCTTCTTGCCAACCATTCTTCTGCAATCTTCATTATTGGCTTTGTTAAAAATCTCATATGCAAAAGAAAAAATGGTGTTGTATTGTTGTGAAAGGACCATAGTGATTAAACTTATTGGACTCCAACATATTATGCAAGAAGATATTGGACTTATCTAACAATAAGGTCTAATTGCTAATTTTTGTCACCCAAATTTTCAATGTAAACTTGTAAAACGTTGAGCTTAGCCATTATTCTCACAAAGTAGTGGGGGGTTTCTCCTAAGTAACATATCTCATGTATTACTACATCAAGTTCTATAACTGATAAAAGATCTACATCAAAGAAATATACCATAATGAATTTACCTATTAAAGTAATTCCTTCATAGTGATTTGCTTAAATACCCACCATGGTGCAGTTTTGTCACACCCCAAAACCGGAACGGCGGAAACGTTCTGGGGTGGATGACGTCATGTCAAATATCACAACATATGCAATATAGTAATCAAAGTACAACAACCATTGCATTAATAGTAATAGTTTTACATAAGTTACATTTTATAGAGACATCAAAGTAATACAGAAACTAGTATAGATGCAGCTCGGTTCTAGGCTGGCTTCACAAAAGCTCCCGGGTGTACCTGTCTATTGCTGACCTAAGAATACAAGTTATTTTGAAAGCGAGTATCAACATTGTTTATAAATGTTGGTGAGTTCATAAGTATTTAGTATCATTTGTGTAAGTAGGCATTTTATTCAAAATAACTTTATAAAAAGTAGTAGTTTAGAATCTATGGTGTATTAGAGTCCTTTCCAGAAAATCCTATATTTTCTAATTAAGAGCAATATTCTACCAAGACTCGACAATGTTATGTTTTAAAGAGAAACTTTCCCTGAAATGCTATCATTACCAAAATACGGTATTTGACTTTAAAGAACGTAGGAGAATATCACCAGTAAAATACTAGGGGAAAATAACATATGCCTCAGCAGAAAATACTACTGACAAAGGCAAACGAAATCATAGACTCCAGGAGAGTATCGAATGAATGATATGCTTGGCTCAGTCTAACAAAAGGGAACACAGACCCAGACGGTATCAAATGTACGATACAACTAGCAAGGTAAAGCAAAGAAACACAGACCCCAGACAGTATCAAATGAACGATACAGCTATCAAGGTCTAAAATAAAGAAACACAGACCCCAGACAGTATCAAATGAACGATACAGCTAGCAAGGTCTAAAACAAAGAAACACAGACCCCAGACAGTATCAAATGAACGATACAGCTAGCAAGGTCTAAAACAAGAGTAATCCTAAGAGTGTTGTTTCAAGAATACAGTGTTATTTCTCGTTACCTTAAGGCCATGAATTATAAGGTAAACATGGAGATACTCGTAACCATACTGATTGACACTAGAGTACTTGACGCCCTGCAAGTGTCGGTGTGACAACCCAAAAATTTCCGTTAGTTTTAACGTCAAAATTAACGTCGAAATTAGTTACATCAAAAATTAGCCAAATTTATCCCGAAAATATTTTTGACTGGAATTAAACCCGTTGGAATATTTTAAATAATATTCTTCAAGCGAACAAAAATTAAGGCGGTATAATTTTAAAATTTGCCGTGATTAAGGAAGTGGTGAAAAACCCGTTCGTGGTTGGTGTCAGGAGAACCCCAGCCAGGCCATAAGCTCCACCCTATATAAGGGAGGAGTGGGTTTCACTCCCACCTTTTTCCCACCTTAGACTCACTCTCTCTACTTTCTCTCTCTACAAACGAGTTTTGGTCAAAAATCACTCATTCAAGCTCCAAATCGGTAAGTAAACCTTCCTAGCTTGTTATCTAACTTACCTAGCTTGCAAATTCGTGACTTAATCATCCGGAAACCCCAAGAACATGAGTTTACGGCCCATGAACACCTTCATGGACCGAAAACACTCATAAAGGGGTTTTAATGCTCAAAAACCCTTCCAAAACACTTCTCATGCTTAGCAATGGCTTAGAGGCTTACCCGAAAGGACTTAAAACACCAAAATCGGACCAAATGGGGAGTAAACATGAGTTTACGGTATAAGGATGTTCTTGGACCGTAAACCCATGCTCATGGACCATAAACACCTTTTAAGGTGTTAAACTACCCCTCCAACAACTCCACGGGCTTCCATGAACTTCCTAGAGTGCATAGAGCCTTATTTTCCTTCATTATATGCACCAAAGCATACAATTATGTGTCAAACTTGAGTTTACGGCCCAAGAAGGTTCTTGGACCGTAAACACCCATTCTTAGACCATAAACACCCCCAAAGGGTGTTAAAGTGCCCTTAACACTTTGTATGGCTTGGAATTGGACCTAGAACTTCGTATGCTTAACCTACAACCACAAAAACTAAAGGAATGGGCTAACATGAGTTTACGACCGTAAACTCATGTGTTTACAGCCGTAAACTCCTCAACGAGTAAACTATGGACCGTAAACTCCATATTATGCCCATTTTGAGCCTCAATCACTTCCTTAGCCCTTGATTTAACTCTAGCATGACTCCATGAGTGAGTTAAGACCTTTAAGCATCCCATGACACTACTACCATGAGTTTACGACCGTAAACTCATGGGGGAAAGGGTCTTGAAACCGTAAACATCCATAAGGGCCTTCATTTGAGGAGTAAACTCCAATGTGAGTCCATACACACCTTCTATGCAACCCGGGACACTTCTAGCACTTGTAGCAAAGTGTTTTTATGTCGTAAGACATCCTTACTTGCTAAATTAGTTATTAAATGACTAATTAGATACTTAAATGTATCATTACATGTTAAATAGGATTCGCGTGTGTGGTCAAGTCCTCACTTGACACTTAGCATCCTATACCGGCACCTTCACCCGATCCACTTACAACAGGTGAGTTTATACCCCCGAATTAACCTTTTCAATTGTTTTACATGCTTTTATGGGGGGGGGGGATACAAGTTAAACATGCCAGTTATCATATCAATCACATGTGACTGATAACCCGCATGCACAAGGATTTACTACACTATTAACTGTTTTACCAAGTATGATACTATAAATGGTTTTCTAAAACGTCTTTACTTGTTCAAAGCTTTCCTCAAATTGACTCTTGCGCTGAATGTTTTATTAAAGTTTCATTTAAAACTCGTTTACGAAAGGTTTTCAAAAGGTTTTCAAAATTATTTTACAAAAGAATACCAAGTCGTGATTTTCTTAAGTATAAAGGTTTCCCAAAGTTTTCATCAAAGCTTTCTTCCATGTTTTTATACTCTTACTTGGTTAAGATACTACTGCTTCACTTATACTTAGTTAATGCTCCTACTTTGTGATACGCTTTTACTTTGTGAAACATTTCTACTTAGTGATACACTTCTACTTCATAATACGCTTCTACTTCACGATACGTGTCACACCCCAAAACCAAGAACGGCGGAAACGTTCTGGGGCGGAGGACGTCATGTAAGGTAATCACAACACAGTAAATGTAAATAGGCAAACAACATCATCCATTGCATTAAATATATAAATTTAATACTTGCGTGTTCTGTACAGTTTTAGACACCAAAAATATAACGTAAATTAAAATAATAAAATGATGAGTCTTGAGTACGCTCCATCATCTCAAAAGATGGCATCGGTACCTGTCTACTGATGACCTGAGAATTCAAGTTATTTTGAAAGAGTTTATCAGCATTAAGCTGGTGAGTTCATAAGTATTTTAGTGTCAATGTTCGTTGTCAAAAACGTTTGAACCTGTCTCAATGTATAAGTTTGTAAAAATGTAAGTAAATGTTTAAAAGTGTTTGCAAAAGTTTGAATCTCTCAGAAAATCCTATATTTTCTACTAGTATAAAAGTAACCTTCTACCGAGGCTTAAATGTTTTGTAAACTCGTCTGTTGTAAAAGTGTGTAATTACCCAAGTATAACTATCATTTGATAAAATATAGTTTGTACATTAATGCTTAAGTGAGATTATCACCAAAATATGTAATGGGTAAATCATTGTAGTACTGTAGTTTTGTATAATAAGAACTACTGTTGTACTAATTACTACTACCTTAAACCGGATTTATATTAAGGTATAATGTGATAATTGCACCATACTATCGACTGATAACAACGACATAAAGAACGGTCGTAATAACGGAATGACGTTTGGCACCCGCAGACCTGCAGGTCCGGCTGTAGCTAGCAGCAAGGTGTAGGATAGTCAATCCAGTATAGATCTATACGCAAACTCAACGCTCTCCCTCCAAGAGAATTCTGGCTACAACTCGGGCCATGACATTTAAGGCATGCTCCGATACAGTGGATCACATTTGTTATCGTATTCTTGCATATGTGATGAAATGTTTCTTGTTCTAGTATAGTTGTATATATTCTCTTCCTAGTATAGACTCATGAATGAACTGACTCATTGATCTAGCAGTTGTAATAGTATGATTCTGTGTTACCCCGATGGTAACTTGTTAACGGTGCGTCTAGTACGTATGGTTATGGAAGTACTTTTATGTCTATATATGTATATTTGATATATACTTAACATGGAAACGACCTTCGGATGGTCACCCAAAATCCCACCAGACCACATCCAAATCGAGGAAAAGGAAATAGGGTGAATGGCCTTCCTAAGCCCTTTAAACATTATTTATACGTCTATACATGTATGGGCATGCAATTTATAATATAAAAACATAAATAAGTATTTATAAGACATTTGAAACATAAGTATTATTTTTAAAGAAAGATTGACTTGATGTCAATCTATAAAACAATTTGAAGGCGTAAATTTGATTAAAACAGATTAAGTATAAGGAACATTTGTTTAAATCACAGTTGCAGTGTAAATTCGAAAAGTAAATGGGTTTGGAAAACATTTACAAGTAAAACAGTTTGATAGATAGTTTGAATAGTGATAAAATCACTGATTTCCCTAGTTATTAATCACATGTGATTAGTGCAATCACATGTGATTGAAACAATAACTATAAGTATTTAACTTGTATTCCCCCCCTTTGGAAGCATATAAAAGCATTTAGAATATTTAACAGGTTGATTAAGGGGTATGAAACTCACTTGATTGATTGAAGAAAGCGAGATGGAAAACCGGGCAGAGTTTCGTCTCGGAAAACGGATTTTTCTCGGGATTCTCGGGAGTAAAATCGACCCTCGGGACTTGAGCAAAAAGACCAGAGCTTCGGGTTATAATGGGCACGGAAAACGAGGCAAGGTTGTGAGAGAGAGGAGAGAAATGAGCAACATTTTCGGAAAGCCTCGCATCCTATTTATAGGAAGGCTGAACCGCCTCCGAACGCGGGGCGTACGCTCGTACGCAGCACGTACGCGTACGTCATGCATGACCGAAGCCTCGACTGCCTCGGTTCGGATGGGACGGGTTGCTGGGTACGCGGGTCGGATGGGACGGCGGGTCGGACGGGACAGCGGGTCGGACGGGTCGGAGCTTCGGACGGGTCGGACGGGTTAGATTCTTCGGATAGTGCGACGTGGACGATCCGAGACCCTCGATCTCAGTACGCGGGGCGTACGAAGGTACGCAGGGCGTACTTCGGTCCTATCCGATGACTCCCCTTCAGATAATACCGGGAATATATAATTAAATTCATATTTATTTTAAATAAACTTTAAAAAAATTCATAACTTCCTCATACGAAGTCAGATTTGGACGTTCTTTTTATGTACGCAAACCTTGATATGATTCCTACTACTTTATTTAGTCCGAATAAGATTTTAGGAAGGTTACATTTTGACCTAAATTTGATCGGTTTTACATTACATTGACTCGAAATATCGGGTTGTCACATCATCCCCCCGTTAGAAGGAATTTCGTCCCGAAATTAAAATTTTAAGCAAGTTAGAAATTTCAAATAACTAAGCAAAAAGGTGAGGGTATTTCAGTTTCATCTGATCCTCACGTTCCCAAGTGAATTCCGGTCCTCGCTTGGCATTCCAACGAACCTTCACGATAGGGGTACGACTTTGCTTTGTCTGCTTGACCTCACGGTCCAAGATCTCTACAGGTTCTTCCACGAAGTTGAGGATCTCGTTGATTTCGACCTCGTCGAGTGGGATTACAAGAGTCTCGTCGGATAGACACTTTTTCAAGTTAGATACGTGGAATGTAGAATGTACGTTACGAAGTGCGTCTGGTAGTTCGAGTTTGTAAGCTACGGGGCCGACTCTTGCAAGAATCTCGAAAGGCCCTATGTATCTCGGATTAAGCTTTCCACGCTTGCCGAAGCGTATCAAGCCCTTCCAGGGTGAGACTTTGAGGAGGACTCGGTCTCCCACCTGAAATTCCAAAGGTTTCCTTCGTTTATCAGCGTAGCTCTTCTGTCGGTCTCTAGAGGCTTTCAATCGTTCACGGATCTAAACGATTTTCTCAGTTGTTTCCCGAATGATCTCCAGACCGGTGAGAGTACTGTCAGAAGTTTTCCCCCTGGCTAATTGGGTATCACCCACCTCAGCCCAGCACAGAGGGGATCTGCACTTACGGCCGTAGAGAGCTTCAAATGGAGCAGCCTTGATGCTCGTGTGATAACTGTTATTATAGGAAAACTTGACAAGGGGTAAATGAGTATCCCATGTCTTCCCAAAGTCAATCACGCAGGCTCGCAACATATCTTCCAGAGTTTGGATGGTCCTCTCACTCTGTCCGTCGGTCTGAGGATGGTAGGCTGTGCTCATGTCCAACCTTGTTCCTAGGGAATGTTGTAGTGATTGCCAAAATCTTGAGGTGAACCTACTATCTCTATCGGAGATAATGGACATAGGTACACCATGTAGCCGTACGATTTCCCTAATGTATGTTCTCGTAAGTTTCTCCATCTTGTCGGTTTCTTTGATAGGCAGGAAGTGTGCAGACTTGGTCAATCTATCAACGATGACCCATATGGTGTCAAGTCCACCCGTTGTCTTGGGCAACTTGGTTATGAAATCCATAGTGATCCGCTCCCACTTCCATTCCGGGATCTCTGGTTGCTGCAATAAACCAGAGGGCTTCTGGTACTCGACCTTAACCTTTGCACAAGTAAGGCATTTACTTACGAAGGTAGCAATCTCTGCTTTCATATTAGGCCACCAGTATAGCTTCTTAAGATCCAGATACATCTTATCTGAACCTGGGTGGACGGAATACCGAGTGTTGTGCGCCTCGGTCATGACCAAGTCATCACTGACTTAGGGCGACCATAATATTCCTTCCGACTTAGGGCGTCTGCTACCACGTTGGCTTTACCCGGATGATAACGAATATCGCATTCGTAATCACTGAGTAGTTCGACCCACCGTCGTTGTCTCATGTTGAGCTCCTTCTGATCGAAAATGTGTTGTAAACTCTTGTGGTCGGTAAAGATAGTGCTCTTCGTTCCATACAAGTAATGTCTCCAGATCTTCAGAGCAAACACCACTGCTCCTAGTTCAAGATCGTGGGTCATGTAGTTAACCTCGTGTGTCTTCAATTGTCTCGAGGCGTAGGCGATGACCTTACCTCGCTGCATCAGAACACATCCGAGCCCTTGATTCGATGCATCGCAATAAACTACGAAGTCTTCTATTCCTTCGGGAAGGGATAGTATTGGTGCGGTGCACAAGGCTCGTTTGAGCGTTTGGAACGCTCTTTCTTGTTTCTCTTCCCAGCCAAAGGCCACGCCTTTCTGGGTTAGGGTTGTAAGAGGCTTCGCTATTCGTGAGAAGTTCTGAATGAACCTGTGGTAGTAGCCAGCGAGACCTAGAAATTGACGAATTTCTGTAGGCGTCTTCGGTGCTGACCAGTTCTCAATGGCCTTAATTTTGGATGGGTCCACGTGGATTCCCTCTTCGCTTACCACGTGTCCTAAGAATTCGACTCTTCGGATCCAAAATTCACATTTCGAGAACTTCGCATAAAGTTTCTCCTTTCGTAATGTCCCTAGAACTTGTCGTAGGTGATCGCCATGTTCTTTCTTACTTCGGGAGTAGATCAGGATGTCGTCAATGAAAACGATGACGAACTGATCCAAGTAAGGTCGGCATACTCTATTCATCAGATCCATGAAGACTGCGGGCGCATTGGTCAATCCGAATGGCATCACCACGAACTCGTAATGTCCGTAACGAGTTCGGAAGGCGGTCTTCGGCACATCCTCCTCTAGCACTCGTAACTGGTGATATCCGGATCTCAGATCAATCTTAGAAAAATAGTTCGCCCCTTGCAGTTGGTCGAATAGATCATCTATGCGTGGTAGAGGATAACGATTCTTGACCGTCAGTTTGTTGAGTTCTCTGTAGTCAATACACATACGGAAGGATCCGTCCTTCTTCTTAACGAACAAGACCGGTGCTCCCCAAGGTGAGAAACTCGGTCTTATAAAGCCCTTGCTGAGCAGTTCGTTAAGTTGACCAGAGAGTTCCTGCATCTCAGCTGGTGCTAAACGGTAGGGCGACTTGGCTACTGGGGTAGCTCCTGGGACTAAGTCGATTCTGAACTGGACTTGTCGTTGCGGAGGTAATCCGGGTAGTTCTTCTGGGAAAATGTCGGGGAAGTCCCTCACTACTGGGAGGTTCTTTAGTTCTTTCGTTTCTAGGTTCGTGTCGACGACGTGAGCAAGGAATGCATGGTATTCCTTACGCAGGTATTTCTGTGCTTGAATACTTGATATGATGCGAAGACTTGCACCGGGTTTGTTGCCATAGACTATAAGAGTTTCGTTAGACGGAAGGTTTAGACGGACTGCTTTCTCGAAGCACATGATGTCGGCACGATGAAGGCTTAACCAGTCCATGCCAATGATGACATCGAAACTTTTTATTGAGACTGGCATGAGGTCGATTGGAAATGAATGATTATCTAGAGTTAGGGTACAACCTAAGTATATGCTACTCGTATTTTCAGTTTTTCCATTAGCCATTTCTACTGTGAATAGTTCTTTGAGTGCGTGCGGTGGTTGATTAAGCATGCGAGCAAATTTATGGTTTACGAAGCTTCGCTCCGCTCCACTATCGAACATAATGCATGCATAGGAGTTATCGAGGAGGAACGTACCGGTCACCACTGTCGGGTCAGCAACTGCTTCCCCGTGGCCTATAGCCAGTACCCTCCCTGCTCCTCCAGCATTCCTCGCTTTGGGGCAGTCCCTCTTAAAGTGGCCTGATTCGCCACATCCATAGCAAGTTGGGCTCGCACCTGAGCCAGGAACTTGGGAGATCGGTTGTGCCGGGAACTTACAGAATCGGACGGTGTGTCCTTTCCTGTTGCAGTTAGAGCACTGCAATTCACGGCAGGGGCCGTTGTGGTGGTAGCTGCATTTGTTGCACTTGGGCGAACTCCCAGCATACCGACTCACCGGAGCAGTAGTAGCAGTAGTAGGGGTTACTGCAGCATGAATTGCCACCAATTGCTGCTTTTTGGCAGCCTGATGCTTCTTCCTTTCATCCCAGAATTTCCGCTTAGTATCGGCGGGTTTGGAGGGTTCCGGGATGGCTAGGGTGGTTGTGGTTGCAGGGGTTTTGACTCCATGGTCAATGAGTCGTTGTGCCAATCGTTTGGCACTGTCGAAGGTAGCGGGGTTTGACGCTAGCACATTCCCCTGATACGGAGGCACTAGTCCCCATATGTACCTCTCGATCTTCTTCCCCTCGGTGGGAACCATATTGGGGCAGAGGGCCACCAGCTCGCTGAAGCGGGCAGTATAAGCGACCACATTGGTGCCCTTCATTGACAGGTTCCAGAGTTCCTGCTCCAGTTTCTGGATCTCGCCCCTCGGGCAGTATTCCTCAGTCATGAGGTCTTTCATTGTTTCCCAGCCCATGTCGTTGGCTACGACGAGAGTTAGGGCTTTGACGTGGCCGTTCCACCACGTTAGGGCTTTACCCTCAAAGGTGCATGCGGCATATTTCACTTTGCACGCAGCAGGGCATGAACAGATTTCGAAGACTGATTCAGTCTTCTCGAACCATTGCGAGAGAGCAATGACTCCGCCGGTGCCATAGAAAGGCTTCGGCTTGCAGTTTGTAAAATCCTTGTAAGAGCACTCCCTTGAGCGCACAGGGATTTCGATCGGAATAGATTCCACAGGGGTTCCACCTCTGCTGGCATCAGAAGAGTGATACTGAGCCATGGCAGTTGCCACTGCTGCAGCTACGACAGCATTCAGGGCTACAATATCGATGACCTGAGGCGGAGGAGGTGGTGGAGGTGCAGGATTATTCCTATTTCTGGGAGACTTGCGAGGAGGCATCCTTCAGCTATAAGTTTATAAAGATAAGAAAGATGGTAAGAATCAATTTGTAAGCAACGTGAGAGTGACACATGGACTAACTAACCATAGTCCAACAGTTGAAAGAGTGTTTGAAACCATAATAAGAAATATTAGTAGGAAAGCACAAGTGTATAGATTTTTCCCAGATAGATAGATCTCAAAAATACTGGTATTACTGATGTAATAAGTTCAGGGAAAATCGACCTAACAGTAGGTCATACATCATACCATATAGAAAAGTTTGACAGTTCTTAGATTTCAAATTTGAGTACGGAAGTTAGAAACATTTTACACACAAGTGCTACTTGGAGCACAGATGTTAAAGGCTATCCTTTAATTAAAAGACGGAGATGTACTAGACATCAACCAACGGCGATGGGAAAATCCCGGGCGAGTACTGCGGTCGGACACTTGACGAAACACCTCTTGAATGGGTCAATCCTGAGTCCTTTGACGAGCTCGAAGCTCCAAGGTTTCAGCTCGTGAGGCAGTCAACTGCTACTGCAGGGTTTTATTCGTCCTCCGGGTCCGTTCCATGTCTTCTTCAAGACGGCGGATGCTGACTGTGTTGACACCTGAGTCGGCATCAATCTTTATGACCCGGTCGACGGCTGCTCCACCTTGCTCGACAATACGAGCTATTCTGCGGATAATGACAGGCAGAGCTCGGTCAGTAGAGCCACCAGCGCTGACGTTGTAAAAGGTTTGGTCCCCAAAGTATGGTAAGGGTTGACCCTGATCATTATTCCAGCGGTTCAGGTTGTTTGCCCACAAGGGAGTAGGACCTGGAAACGCTGGTCGAGGGTTGTTGTTTGGGGCTTGACCTACAATCGGTAGGTTGTTGACTTCAGGCTCGAAGTCGGATCCATCCGAAATGCCTTCTGCGAGGTGATCATCCAAAGGGATTGGATGCTCAACTTCGGGCTCTTCATCGATCCACCCGGCATTGCCTTCATTGGGAAAGTACGGGTCGCCATGATGGATATCTAGCCATCAAGATCTACGCGAGCATAGAGGTATAAGAATATAGTATACGTGTAACTAGTAGCACAAAATACTCCTATAGTATTTTAAGTTTAAGTTCTATTGATCTTCTTGTGGTATTGTTGGTAAGTTTTTTTTTAGACTTGTTAACCTATCACAACCATTCTAAGGCATGTGCTAATCACTCCTAGGATCAGCATAGTTGATCAGGCTATGCCATTCCCAGGACTGACCATACATCCCCGAGCTCACTTGTGATATTTAACAATCGTAATACTTTTGTTCTTGTCATTTGTGACACTTATTTTAGTATGAATGCAGACTAGTATACTTAGTTAAATATTTTATTATTTAAAGTATAGACTCTTGGTCAGAGTTTAATCCCTAATGGGTTTATAGTTTAGTATATCTTTTATGGGTTGATATACTCAATTCACTATAAACAATGCTCTGATACCAATCTGTCACACCCCAAAACCAAGAACGGCGGAAACGTTCTGGGGCGGAGGACGTCATGTAAGGTAATCACAACACAGTAAATGTAAATAGGCAAACAACATCATCCATTGCATTAAATATATAAATTTAATACTTGCATGTTCTGTACAGTTTTAGACACCAAAAATATAACGTAAATTAAAATAATAAAATGATGAGTCTTGAGTACGCTCCATCATCTCAAAAGCTGGCATCGGTACCTGTCTACTGATGACCTGAGAATACAAGTTATTTTGAAAGAGTTTATCAGCATTAAGCTGGTGAGTTCATAAGTATTTTAGTGTCAATGTTCGTTGTCAAAAACGTTTGAACCTGTCTCAATGTATAAGTTTGTAAAAATGTAAGTAAATGTTTAAAAGTGTTTGCAAAAGTTTGAATCTCTCAGAAAATCCTATATTTTCTACTAGTATAAAAGTAACCTTCTACCGAGGCTTAAATGTTTTGTAAACTCGCCTGTTGTAAAAGTGTGTAATTACCCAAGTATAACTATCATTTGATAAAATATAGTTTGTACATTAATGCTTAAGTGAGATTATCACCAAAATATGTAATGGGTAAATCATTGTAGTACTGTAGTTTTGTATAATAAGAACTACTGTTGTACTAATTACTACTACCTTAAACCGGATTTATATTAAGGTATAATGTGATAATTGCACCATACTATCGACTGATAACAACGACATAAAGAACGGTCGTAATAACGGAATGACGTTTGGCACCCGCAGACCTGCAGGTCCGGCTGTAGCTAGCAGCAAGGTGTAGGATAGTCAATCCAGTATAGATCTATACGCAAACTCAACGCTCTCCCTCCAAGAGAATTCTGGCTACAACTCGGGCCATGACATTTAAGGCATGCTCCGATACAGTGGATCACATTTGTTATCGTATTCTTGCATATGTGATGAAATGTTTCTTGTTCTAGTATAGTTGTATATATTCTCTTCCTAGTATAGACTCATGAATGAACTGACTCATTGATCTAGCAGTTGTAATAGTATGATTCTGTGTTACCCCGATGGTAACTTGTTAACGGTGCGTCTAGTACGTATGGTTATGGAAGTACTTTTATGTCTATATATGTATATTTGATATATACTTAACATGGAAACGACCTTCGGATGGTCACCCAAAATCCCACCAGACCACATCCAAATCGAGGAAAAGGAAATAGGGTGAATGGCCTTCCTAAGCCCTTTAAACATTATTTATACGTCTATACATGTATGGGCATGCAATTTATAATATAAAAACATAAATAAGTATTTATAAGACATTTGAAACATAAGTATTATTTTTAAAGAAAGATTGACTTGATGTCAATCTATAAAACAATTTGAAGGCGTAAATTTGATTAAAACAGATTAAGTATAAGGAACATTTGTTTAAATCACAGTTGCAGTGTAAATTCGAAAAGTAAATGGGTTTGGAAAACATTTACAAGTAAAACAGTTTGATAGATAGTTTGAATAGTGATAAAATCACTGATTTCCCTAGTTATTAATCACATGTGATTAGTGCAATCACATGTGATTGAAACAATAACTATAAGTATTTAACTTGTATTCCCCCCCTTTGGAAGCATATAAAAGCATTTAGAATATTTAACAGGTTGATTAAGGGGTATGAAACTCACTTGATTGATTGAAGAAAGCGAGATGGAAAACCGGGCAGAGTTTCGTCTCGGAAAACGGATTTTTCTCGGGATTCTCGGGAGTAAAATCGACCCTCGGGACTTGAGCAAAAAGACCAGAGCTTCGGGTTATAATGGGCACGGAAAACGAGGCAAGGTTGTGAGAGAGAGGAGAGAAATGAGCAACATTTTCGGAAAGCCTCGCATCCTATTTATAGGAAGGCTGAACCGCCTCCGAACGCGGGGCGTACGCTCGTACGCAGCGCGTACGCGTACGTCATGCATGACCGAAGCCTCGACTGCCTCGGTTCGGATGGGACGGGTTGCTGGGTACGCGGGTCGGATGGGACGGCGGGTCGGACGGGACAGCGGGTCGGACGGGTCGGAGCTTCGGACGGGTCGGACGGGTTAGATTCTTCGGATAGTGCGACGTGGACGATCCGAGACCCTCGATCTCAGTACGCGGGGCGTACGAAGGTACGCAGGGCGTACTTCGGTCCTATCCGATGACTCCCCTTCGGATAATACCGGGAATATATAATTAAATTCATATTTATTTTAAATAAACTTCAAAAATTCATATCTCCCTCATACGAACTCCGTTTTTGACGTTCTTTATATCCACGCGAAGGTGAGACCATGATCTACAACTTTCGTTTAGATTTCGTTGGCAAATTCCGAAATTATTTTTATTATTTATTTATTAAAATGACGGGATTTAAGGAATTTCTTTAAAAAAATTCATAACTTCCTCATACGAAGTCAGATTTGGACGTTCTTTTTATGTACGCAAACCTTGATATGATTCCTACTACTTTATTTAGTCCGAATAAGATTTTAGGAAGGTTACATTTTGACCTAAATTTGATCGGTTTTACATTACATTGACTCGAAATATCGGGTTGTCACAATACGCTTCTACTTCACAATACGCTTCTACTTCACGATACGCTTCCACTTAGTTAAACGTACGCCTGTACATGTATAGTTATATAAATAATGATTAAAGGACTTAGGAAGGCTAGTTCGCCCTATTTCCTTTTCTTCGTTGAGATGTGGTCTGGTGGGATCGGATATCCATCCGAAGGTCGTTTGATCATTAATTATATATCATGTATACATGTATAGACATATGGGTTAACATTGATCGGTTTAGTTATAAGTCTCTACCACTAGTTCAACACTTACATCAGAATTCACAGTTTGAGATACATCTTCAGGACACGGCCTTCTCCGTTGTCTAGTTGGTAACCAGAGTCTCTTGTAGGGAGAGCGGACATTGTGTGTATAGATCTATATGGGATTGACACCCCCGCACCCTGACTGTTAGCTACAGTCCACGGCCTACCAAGCCAAGGGGTGACAAATGTCATATTCACACTGACGCTTGCAGGGCGTCAAGTACTCTAGTGTCGATTAGTATGGTTACGAGTATCTCCATGTTTCCTTATAATTCATGGCCTTAAGGTAACGACGTTTAACACTGTATGCTGAAAATACACACCTCGAGTATACACACCTAGAATTACACTATTTTTAGACCTTGCTAGACGTATCATTCAATTGATACTGTCTGGGGTCTGTATCCACTGTTTTAGACCTTGCTAGACGTATCATTCAATTGATACTGTCTGGGGCCTGTGCCTCACTGTTTTAGACCTTGCTAGACGTATCATTCAATTGATACTGTCTGGGGTTTGTGTCTCACTGTTTTAGACCTTGCTAGACGTATCATTCAATTGATACTGTTTGGGGTCTGTGTCTCACTGTTTTAGACCTTGCTAGACGTATCATTCAATTGATACTGTCTGGGGTCTGTGTCTCTCTGTTTTAGACCTTGCTAGACATATGGTTCATTCGATGCCGTCTGGGGTCTGTATCTCCCTTTTGTTAGACTGAGCCAGGCGTGTCGTTCATCCGATACTCTCCTGGAGTCTATGATCTCTTTTGCCTTAGGCAGCAGTCTTCACTGCTGAGGCATACATTATTTTCCCTGATATTTTCCTACTTTCTTTAAAATCAAACACCGTATTTTGGTATTGATAGTGTGTAAGGGAAAATTACTTTTACAACATAACTCTGACAAGTCTTGGTAGAAGACTGCTTTTAATCAGAAAATATAGGATTTTCTGGAAAGGACTCTAATTCACTGTAGACTCTAAACTACTACTTTTATAAAGTTATTTTGAACTTACACAAATGACACTAAAGACTTATGAACTCACCAACATTTATAAAAATGCTGATACTCGCTTTCAAAATAACTTGTATTCTCAGGTCAGCAAGAGACAGGTACATCTCAGGCGCTTTTGGTGAAGACGGTTTTGTACCAAGCTGCAACTATACTAGTTTCTGTAATACTTTAATGTATCTATGAAATGTAAACCATGTAAAACTATTCTATTAATGCAATGGTTGTTGTACTTTGATTACTATACTGCATATGTTGTGATACTTGACATGACGTCATCCACCCCAGAACGTTTCCGCCGTTCCGGTTTTGGGGTGTGACAGATTGGTATCAGAGCATTGTTTATAGTGAGCTAAGTATATCAATTCATAAAGGATATACAACCTATAAATACATAGGGATAAAACACTCTGACCAAGAACTATACTTTAAAATATAACCATATTTTACCAAAGTATAAGAACATCCAGAATCTAAACACTAGAACACAAGTATCACAAGAAGAACAAGAATAAAAGTCTTCGGATGTTGAGCATTACCGTCAAACATGGGCAGTTATGTAATCGTAAGCTGGAATAAATGTAACCTAATCAACTACATTTATTCGAGATGCGATGCACGTGTGCTTGGGAGTGATAGTGGTGTTGCAACAGGTCTGAAACTTACCAACTAGGAATTTTAGAGCCAAACATAAAGTTTAAAATACTATGGGAGTATTTTGGAATACTAAAAGACTCACATTAATCCCAGAATCACATTCAGAAGATAAGAACAAACAAGAAATTAAAATACCATAAGGGTATTTTAGGATCCATAGACAACCTTGTGTGAAGAACTAAAAAGATCCTTATTGATATACCTACAATTACAAAGGGTATACTCCCAAGGTTATATATAATAAGGATCCCATAGGCTAAGATTGTGTGGTTTCGCTCTACTTCCTTTTCCTCGTTGGGATGTGGATATTGAGTAGTATCACAAATTCGAAAGCCTATCGCATCTAAGCTATATATGATTTGTATACCCTATGTAATCGTAGCAGGACTCGATATGGATCCCCCAGTGAAATGTTAATAATCTCTTAGGATTCTTTAGACATTTCCGTTCTCGCACGAACCCTGTAGAAAACCCTGTCCACTTTAGTGCGCGACAGAAGAGTTGATTCAGACCCATAATAGGTTCATTGAGTAGATTTCCAGTTCGGAAATAAATGAACAAGGTCAAGACTATTGAAATCACCAAGTGCCTATATCTTTTTAGGGACATCGGTGAGAAATTCGCCTAAACTTCTTAGATTTCCAGTCATCCATCATGAAGTGATGACACCTAGAGTCGGATTCGGAAGTAAGGCGGAGTAGAAGTTTAATATGTCCATAGGAGAAGAGAACCCTAGGTAACTACCCAAAGGAAACCAACGCCGGCTCCAATCAAATATACGAGGTAGACAGAGGGAGCCAGTGCATGGAACCCGAGAAGTGTCTTTTCCTCGTGTTCGTCATGTTAATACACCCATAAAATAGTACAATTTAGTGAGTTAGTGATCACACTACTCACGCTATGTGTTAGGTAAAACGTCTTTTCCCGTTGCAAGTAACACGATTAGAGCCGATCCCCGCACCTCTATTGAGAGTATTTAGCCATAAGTCTTCATGAGCCTTTCTTCCCGCAGTCTTCATTCCGAACTGTTCTCAAATCTCTCCAAACCGGAGAGTGAAACTTTCCCAGTATAAAGGTAACTTAGTAGGAACGACTCCCATCTTATGGCTTTTTCTGATACTCACACTCCTACCTTGCATACCAGGACTACATCATAGGGATGTAGGTCGACACTCAGAAAACTAATATCCGAGGCGCGGGAAAAACTTATGCCTAATACAGTAAGGACAAATATGTCTAGGGTTAAACATCGTCTCTCATCAGCTTGTGTTCCTTTCCGTGTAGGAAAAACCATGCCTCCGAAGAAGCGTAACCCATCCGCTGGCAAGAAACCGACTCTCCTATTCGATGAAGCTACCTTCTAGGCTGCAGTCTCGACAGCCGTTGCAGCTGTCATGGCTCAACTGAATGCTAACAATGCCAATGTTAGCAAGAGCCCTATCGGGAATTCCGATCCTAGTAGTAGACAGCAGCAGCCAACCTCTGTGTATCCAGCCACCCAAGAACCTCAGTCAACTCCACTGAAGAGAAAGTTCAAGAAGGAGGAGGGAAGTACCTCGGCTCAAGGACCTTCCGGAGGGCAACGAGCTGAGACAGTCAGTACCCCTATCAACCCTTCCATCCCGACTTCAAAAAGACCATACCTAGGAAACGTTCCCCACTGCAGCAAGTGCAGTTACCATCATCATGGTATATGCCGGGAACTCTTATGTGCTAGGTGCAACATGAAGGGGCATACTGCTTGCATTTGCAGAGCCCCGGTTGAGTTCATTTCATCAACCACAAATGTGACGATCAATCTAGTTTGCCGTCTATGTGGTGAGATTGGACACTTCAAAAGGGACTGCCCAACTGAAGGAAACAACAAAGACATAGGAGGAGTCTAACTCTAATGCTTGGGGAGAAGCATCAAGGAACCCGGTAGATTTTTGGTACGTCTCTCAATCTCAGATAACTAACCGAAAACATTAAAAGGCTAATTCTAAATGTAATTACTTCCCCGTTAAGGCGAAAGTCGCAGCACTATTATAAAATTTAAAATTTCATTAGGTAAAACTATAATGGCTAGATATATACGTTACGGCCATGTATAATTAAGATGGAAAGAGCTAGAGTGAGTGAATGCCGCCTCATTTCCTGTTCCTCGTTTGGTTGTGGATTTAGGGCGGAGTCGCTCAGTCAACAGTCCTCCTCACCTTAATTATACATGAGTAGTATATGTTAGGCGATTATAGAAATGCCTCGTGAGAATCCATTGGTGAAAAAAGTACTCTACTCAGAAAAACTCAGGACTCTCTATAGTTCTGCGTCGATTCCATCGGCCCAAGTATCCGCGACAGGGATACATGGGACGAAACTCGAGACGCCTAGAACTTGTGTGCCCGTTCGGCACATGACTCTATCGATCCTCATTCTATACCGTGTCGAAGTGTGCCAACTTCGACGACTCTATCAATCATGGTTCGACTTCGTGCAACCATGTGTAAATCCCTAGTGCTGTGTAAAAAGAACTTTCTCCGTAGCCATCTCGACAATTAAAGGTTCTTCCGAACCTAAACATAATGCAGATAATCAAACCTAATGCGATTCGTCAGTCGTCCCTCTTACCTCGAACCTTCCGAAGTACCCAAGAGAGGGGTACCGCGCGCCGTTAATCAACCTCCTTAGACAGAAAGAAACCAAAGCGAAAGATACTGCAGGCATTCCGGAAGACGATAACCACCCGAAGCATACTCCGTAAACCCCCGGAAAGACCCTTCATACCTCGTAAGTAGGTTTGTGAATCAAGAGAATAGAACTCATAGAACTGACAACTGTAACTGAGTATATGCATAAGGGTGGTATATAATGGAGATCAAAGTTCCGAGTGATGGAACCCTATACCCACTAGATTTGACCTAGACCGAGAAAAACTCAGAACCTTCGGAAGAGTAGTTGCAGAAGATGTTCGCACTACTCAGGCACTTCGTCTACCCCGTTACCGAAAAGTAGTGCCGAGAACCCTTCGCCTTCTTACGTGGAGGAAGTCACCATCGCCATGTAGACGATAGACTGCATTCTCCGAAGCGAACACTAGAATGCCGAGAACCACAGGATAACCTCCGCAGCCAAGAATACTTGTATAAAGTGTGAAAGTAGGTTGCTTTAAGCCTTATAACCCAGATCCCGAAGAGATTATAGACTTGACACCAGTCTAGGTGTTAGTCGATGGGTTATACAAGAGCACGCGCTTTCTGCAACTGAAATGAACCAACGCCTTGGAGATTAGGGCATGTCTTACAAGATTCATTGGACTACTAGGTGTTCCACGAATACTATCTCGCACATAAATAGTAGAACCACCTCCCGAGATAGTCCAACACTCGTCTGGTGAAACCCTATCTCTCCGACCCTAAGGGTTTCCGTTAGAAATATCTCAAGAATTAGAAGTGCAGGTTCATTTTGCACAAGATTGAGATAGCCTCTCTGCAGCAAACAGATACCCGTAGACATGCAATCCATCCGATGATCCGGAAAACCTCTGAAAGCCAAATAGTGGAAACACGAAATCCAAGGACAACCCGAGCTTTCTAGGAACCAACCTGAAGGACTACACTCCCAGTATGAGAGAACGTTTGGAACTTCGGAATGGCGATCACGCCAGTGATGATCTCTCCATAGAAGTGAACTATGTTCTAAATATTGAAAAGCCCTACCTTTCTGAGAGCTTAGGACCATCCGAGATTCTTTACGGAGATTGGTCCAACCCTCGTCAGACCACTACTACTTTTAGATATTCCACAAATTTCACCCCAGATCAATCCACTTCTTCGACTTATTAAGCGTTTTCCTGACGTCACTCTTTATATCCCACTCATCTTGATAGGAACCATTGGAAACCCTAACTTCGTAAACGAACCAGTAAGAATCGCTAACTGCACGAGACGGAGTCCGCATCCCGTAAGTGAAGTTCGTTAGAACGCCAAGTGAAGGCCAAAGTTCACTTGGGTGTGCGAGGACCAACCGAACAGGAAGTATCCTCATACCTCTACTCGGTCATTCATACCTACTTCCTTGCCTAAACCTGAATATCGGGACGAAATTCCCTCTAACGGGGGGATGATGTGACAACACAAAAATTTCCGTTAGTTTTAACGTTAAAGTTAACGTCGAAGTTAACGTCAAAATTAGTTACGTCAAAAATTAGCCAAATTTATCCCGAAAATATTTTTGACCGGAATTAAACCCGTTGGAATATTTTAAATAATATTCGTCAAGCAAACAAAAATTAAGGCGGTATAATTTTAAAATTTGCCGTGATTAAGGAAGTGGTGAAAAACCCGTTCGCGGTTGGTGTCAGGAGAACCCAGCCAGGCCATAAGCTCCACCCTATATAAGGGAGGAGTGGGTTTCACTCCCACCTTTTTCCCACCTTAGACTCTCTCTCTCTCTCTCTCTACTTTCTCTCTCTACAAACGAGTTTTGGTCAAAAATCACTCATTCAAGCACCAAATATGTAAGTAAACCTTCCTAGCTTGTTATCTAACTTACCTAGCTTGCAAATTCGTGACTTAATCATCCGGAAATCCCAAGAAAACGAGTTTACGGCCCATGAACACCTTAATGGACCGTAAACACTCATAAAGGGGTTTTAATGCTCAAAAACCCTTCCAAAACACTTCTCATGCTTAGCAATGGCTTAGAGGCTTACCCGAAAGGACTTAGAACACCAAAATCGGACCAAATGGGGGAGTAAACATGAGTTTACGGTCTAAGGATGTTCTTGGACCATAAACCCATCTTCATGGACCATAAACACCTTTTAAGGTGTTAAACTACCCCTCAAACAACTCCAAGGGCTTCCATGAACTTCCTAGAGTGCATAGAGCCTTATTTTCCTTCATTATATGCACCAAAGCATACAATTATGTGTCAAACTTGAGTTTATGGCCCAAGAAGGTTCTTGGACCTTAAAAACCCATTCTTAGACCATAAACACCCCAAAGGGTGTTAAAGTGCCCTTAACACTTTGTATGGCTTGGAATTGGACCTAGAACTTCATATGCTTAACCTACAACCACAAAAACTAAAGGAATGGGCTAACATGAGTTTACGACCGTAAACTCATGTGTTTATGGCCGTAAACTCCTCAAGGAGTAAACTATGGACCGTAAACTCCATATTGTGCCCATTTTGAGCCCCAATCACTTCCTTAGCCCTTGATTCAACTCTAGCATGACTCCATGAGTGAGTTAAGACCTTTAAGCATCCCATGATACTACTACCATGAGTTTACAGCCGTAAACTCATGGGGGAAAGGGTCTTGAAACCGTAAACACCCATAAGGGCCTTCATTTGAGGAGTAAACTCCAATGTGAGTCCATACACACCTTTTATGCAACCCGGGACACTTCTAGCACTTGTAGCAAAGTGTTTTTATGTCGTAAGACATCCTTACTTGCTAAATTAGTTATTAAATGACTAATTAGATACTTAAATGTATCATTACATGTTAAATAGGATTCGCGTGTGTGGTCAAGTCCTCACTTGACACTTAGCATCCTATACCGGCACCTTCACCCAATCCACTTACAATAGGTGAGTTCATACCCCCAAATTAACCTTTTCAACTGTTTTACATGCTTTTAGGGGGGGGGGGGGAATACAAGTTAAACATGCTAGTTATCATATCAATCACATGTGATTGATAACCCACATGCACAAGGATTTACTACACTATTAACTGTTTTACCAAGTATGATACTGTAAATGGTTTTTCTAAAACGTCTTTACTTGTTCAAAGCTTTCCTCAAATTGAATCTCGCACCGAATGTTTTATTAAAGTTTCATTTAAAACTCGTTTACGAAAGGTTTTCAAAAGGTTTTCAAACTTATTTTACAAAAGAATACCAAGTCGTGATTTTCTTAAGTATAAACGTTTTCCAAAGTTTTCATCAAAGCTTTCTTCCATGTTTTTATACTCTTACTTGGTTAAGATACTACTGCTTCACTTATACTTAGTTAATGCTCCTACTTCGTGATACGCTTTTGCTTTGTGAAACATTTCTACTTAATGATACGCTTCTACTTCACAATACGCTTCTACTTCACGATACGCTTCTACTTCACAATATGCTTCTACTTCATGATACGCTTCTACTTCACGATACGCTTCTACTTCACAATACGCTTTTACTTCACGATATGCTTCCACTTAGTTAAACGTATGCCTGTAGATGTATAGTTGTACATGTATAGTTATATTAATAATGATTAAAGGACCTAGGAAGGCTAGTTCGCCCTATTTCCTTTTCTTCGTTGAGATGTGGTCTGGTGGGATCGGATATCCATCCGAAGGTCGTTTGATCATTAATTATATATCATGTATACATGTATAGACATATGGGTTTACATCTATCGGTTCAGTTATGAGTCTCTACTACTAGTCCAACACTTACATCAGAATTCACAGTTTGAGATACATCTTCAGGACACGGCCTTCTCCGTTGTCTAGTTGGTAACAAGAGTCTCTTGTAGGGAGAGCGGACATTGTGTGTATAGATCTATACGGGATTGACACCCCCGCACCCTGACTGCTAGCTACAGTCCACGGCCTACCAATCCAAGGGGTGAAAAATGTCATATTCACACTGACGCTTGCAGGGCGTCAAGTACTCTAGTGTCGATTAGTATGGTTACGAGTATCTCCATGTTTCCTTATAATTCATGGCCTAAAGGTAACGACGTTTAACACTGTATGCTGAAAATACACACCTAGAAAATACACACCTCAAGTATACACACCTAGAATTACACTGTTTTAGACCTTGCTAGACGTATCATTCAATTGATACTGTCTGGGGTCTGTATCCACTGTTTTAGACCTTGCTAGACGTATCATTCAATTGATACTGTCTAGGGTCTGTGCCTCACTGTTTTAGACCTTGCTAGACGTATCATTCAATCGATACTGTCTGGGGTCTGTGTCTCACTATTTTAGACTTTGCTAGACATATCATTCAATTGATACTGTTTGGGGTCTTTGTTTCACTGTTTTAGACCTTGCTAGACGTATCATTCAATTGATACTGTCTGGGGTCTGTGTCTCTCTGTTTTAGACCTTGCTAGACATATGGTTCATTCGATGCCGTCTGGGGTCTGTATCTCCCTTTTGTTAGACTGAGCCAGGCGTGTCGTTCATCCGATACTCTCCTGGAGTCTATGATCTCTTTTGCCTTAGGCAACAGTCTTCACTGCTGAGGCATACATTATTTTCCCTGATATTCTCCTACTTTCTTTAAAATCAAACACCGTATTTGTTGGATTAGTGTCTAAGTCCATAACTATTTTGGTATGTACTTGACCCGATGGTGCATGGTCCTTTTGGGTTGCCTTCACCAAAGCAACTTGATAGGATGAATTATGGAGAGAAAGGATTAAATATGATTTATTAATATATTATGGGAATAATATATTAAAGGAGAAATCATATTGTTTAATTAATATTAGTCAATAATTAATTGGTAATTAGTTTTGTGACTAAAAGAGATTAGTTAAACTTAAGGGACTGGAATTGTAATTATAGGATAATTGCAATTTGGGCCATGGATTGCCTTGAATCAAGAGGTGGATGAATTCTATGGGGAAACCCATAAGGAAATCGTCCATGGGCTTGATTAAAGGAGTCTATGGGTTGCTTAGGGCTTAAGCAACCAAATTAGGGTTTCCTTGTTAGATAACCCTAATAGCCTCACTATATATAGAACCCTTAAGGCTCAAAAACGTGGGGAACTTCTTTTCTAGGGTTAGAACATGTTTTGGGCAGCCTCCATCCTCTCTCCTCTTCATCCTCTTGCTTATGATGTTTGTGAGCCATTAGAGGAGTGACATTTGTGACTCTAAGCCTTCCACAGTCAATTCAAAGGAGGAATTGGGATTGTTATTACTACATAACAATCAAGGTAACTTTATAAACCTATTCTAATATCTAATATGATTACTTGTATGCTAGAATTAGGGTTTATAGTCTTGGATTCAAAGCATGTACAATACAGAAACCTAGATCCAAGCATTAGGGTTTGTATGAGCACATAGGATGTCTTATGACCAAAACCATCAGTGGTATCTGAGCCTAGCTTGGTTTCAATTGTATTGATGCATTGTATAACTGGAAAATTCGATTTTTTGGATTCTGGAGGTTGGACTCGCCGAGTCCATGGCTGAACTAGCCGAGTCCATGCAGACTCGACGAGTCCAAGGCTGACTCGACGAGTCAACTCGTCAGATGGAGGGTATTTCGCGATTTCTTGCTGTTTTTGCTTATGGATAGTTACCTTATCATGTTAGATCAATATTAATCCGATTATATGATATATTTGACTATAATTTTGATCTAATTGAAGATATTTATCAATTAATAAGATAATTGTTTCCTTATGTGATAATTGATTAATTATTTTGAGTAAATTGATAAATTGTTTTGCAAGAAATCATTAAACAAATCAAATATGGATAATTATGTGATTAAATATTAATTTTGAATTATTTGTTATTTGATCCTTGTTGTTATGAAAAGTTTCATATTTTGCCCTTTAGGTTTTATAGTTTAAATTTGAACCCAAAAGTTTTGTTGTTTTGAAATTTAAATAGTTGAAACCCTAATGTTTTGAAAAAGGTTTCAAAACTTGCCCTAAAGTTTTGGAATTTAAATTTTGATTAATTGTTTAATTTTGTTGTATATTTAAATTCTAAACCCTAATGTGTTGAAATGTTTCTAAACTTGCCCTCAAGTTTTGGAATTTAAAAGTTGATTAAAAGTTTAATTAGGAATGTTAAATTCTAAAACTCTAGTATAGTTTTGAAAAAGTTCAAATCACACCCTTATGGTTTTATTAATTAATTAAGGTGTATAATTAAAAGAGGTTTAATAAATCCATAAAAGTTTTGGTTTACAATTTAATTGAATTAAAAGTATAATTGTTAAATTAGACCACCTAGTATTTTAAAAGTATAAAATACACTCTATACTATATATAACATTAAAGGTCTAACATTTAATATATGTATGAGTAAAAGTCAGTCTTACCGTTAGTAGGCCTCATTCACGAAGCTGGTCTATAAGGGGTGTTTAAGGAAATTGCCTATAAAATGGCGATTGAATGGGTATCCACTCTTACCCACCGCACTCTTGACTAGTGGAGGGTCGTTAGCCGAACGGGTAGGATAGGACAAAACCTTCCATTATAAGTATAATGAAGTATAAAAGTAACTAAATGTTTTCATAAAATTCCCAATCTGTAACAACCCGGAATCTCAGGTATTGTTAAATTATGTTTTTGGGGTGATTTAAGAGGGGACTCGGCGAGTTGGAGCTTAGACTCGCCGAGTAGGATCGCAGACTTGGTCGCGGGTTCGTGACTGGACTCGACGAGTCCAGATATGGACTCGGCGAGTCTACGCTGTTTAGCGAAAACCCTAACCGTTCAGGTTTGGGACGTATAAAGGAGACTTACTGGCCGTCATTATTCATTTTAGCCTTCTGAGAAGAACCCTAAATCGATTGGGTGCATCTGGAGCAAGGATCATAGGCCATTGTTGATTATAGAAGAGTGGTTGTGCAAGGAAGAGAAGAGATTGGCTAAAGGAGCAGCAAGGGGTCACATTCTGAGGATTGGGGATACAGAGAATACATCATCCAGGTAAGAATTCGTGTATGCTCTGCTATATTGATGTATTTAGGGATTTAGGGTTTATGGAACCCTTGTATGATTAGATTGACTGTTACCCTAGTCCCCTAAACGAGTGTAACCCTGTGTTGAGACCTTTGGAGGTCCAGAATGTCCCATGTCTATGCATTTCGGGAATTGATGAAGGTTTTGGATTGGAATCCTTATGCCTTAGGTCAAAATGTAAATTATGAATCACATGGTGTATCATGAGCACTGAAATGAGGACTTCACGTGGTGGATCATCCTAGGAAGGCCAGACCTAGGAATGGTCGAAGCAGTTCTGACCTTAGGATGCAGTTTGAGCGGTTGCATGGCATGGACTCGCCGAGTTCGATGAGCAGACTCGGCGAGTAGCTTGAAGATTAACTGGGACCCGTCGAGTTGTTCTTCAGACTCGGCGAGTTGAGTCGGGGTGGCCCCGCGATTCTTCCAGGAGTAACTCGTCGGGTCAAGGAGGATACTCGACGAGTAGATAGGGAATCCCAGAGAGTTGGAGGACGTCTAGACTCGCCGAGTCGCCATGGTACTCGCCGAGTCCGGTCGAGTTGACCGTTGACCGTTGACCAGAGTTGACCTAAGTCTGACTTCTTAGGGATAGTCACACTTAGAAGATATATGTGTTAATGAGATATGTGATGTTATAGGGAGGTTGTAGCTCGTCGGATTGTGCACGAGTGATTTTAGGATTTGCTAGCTTTCAGCATTCACGAGGTGAGTCTTCTCACTATACTGTACCCGGAAGGGTTTGACTGTGTGACCGGAAGGTCAGATACGATATGTGATATGTATGCTATATGTGGTAAGATATTTGTTATATGTGCTATGTATGTTATGTGGGCCGAAAGGCAATATGTTATGGGCCGGAAGGCGTAGTGTTGATGACCGGAAGGTCAGGGCCTGGAAAGGCGTATGTGCGTAAGTTGTATATTAGGGAACTCACTAAGCATTTATGCTTACAGTTGTTACGTATGTGTTTCAGGTACTAGCGAGAACCGTGGGAAGGCGCCGGCGTGATCGTTACACACTGAAGAATGCTTTTATGATCTTGGGATTTTGAATATTTGTATTTGATAGAATACTTAAACTATCTATGCCTTGTTTTGAATGGAAATAACTATATTTTAAAAATGAAAAATTTGTTTGAAAATTTGCGTTGTTACACAATCTTATTTACTTAGGCAAAAGTGAATTGATGCAATTCCATGAAATTACACTTTGTGCCCTTGCGAAGACGTTAGTGGAGCGTGTGTGGTTAACCGGCACACTAAATGGTTCTAAGCAAAGGTAGCAAAGGGTGACTCAATGTTTGTCATAGTTCGGTGGAGCGTGTGTGGTTTACCGGCACATCGAATAGGTGACTGTAACATGTGAGGGCACCATGTAAGTTTACATGGTTATTCACACCCGCTTTGTGATCCTCGGCATCCCAGTCACAAACAAGAGGGGCATATCGAGATTTAAACATGCCATTGAAATGTTCAATGAATCTCAAAGGATCTAGGAGTTTTCATAGATTTAAAACATAAATTCTTTTTCGTTTTTCGTGGTGGAAATTAGTGAATCGTCATTCACTTACCTTCAAATATTCTGCAATTAGGTTTACGACATCCCTCTCCCGAGTTGTAGAATATTGTGTTGGGTCCTAGACTTAGTATTTCATTTGGGTGATTTACTGAGGACTCAATAAATCAACTAACTTGAATTCGTTTTCTCCCGTATTGTAGATGTCAAAGTTCGACAACTATGGTCTTCCCAAATCCCGTGGAACAAGCATTCCACATGAAGATGATATTCCACGATTCGATCGAGGAACAAGAGATCATGCTTCACTTCCTCCTCTTCCTCCAATTATTCTCCCTAACCCACAAGTTCAAAGGCTTGAAAAGTTCAAGATCACTCAAACCCGTTTGGCAAGTAAACATAATGAAGGAAAGTCGGTGTGTGCACATGTCCTAGGGATGAAGTCACACATTGATAGGTTAAGAATGTTAGGATCTGTTGTTTGTGAGGAAATGGATGTTGATTGGGTTCTTCAGTCACTTCCTAACTCATATAATGAGTTCATAAGAGAGTACTATAAGATGAACTACGACGTGACCCTCATAGATCTCACCTATATGCTTATTGCTGCTGAATCAGAAATGATTTGGCGCAATAGAAAAGCAAAGTTGATTGGTGAATCTACCTTCGAGACCTCTATGGATATAGATAATGGCAACAAAAGACATGCTATGATCGAAAAGTTTGATCACAAGAGAAAGGCAATGTCTGAAGTAGTTCCATGTCATGTTCCAAAAGAGTCAATTTGCTTTCATTGCCAAGAGAAAGGGCATTGGAGACAAAGCTGCCCTATTTACCTAAGAGATCTAAGAGATGGGAGAGTCGAAACGTATGGCTCTAATTTAGGTAAAATCCATTGACTAACTCTTTTAAGCTTCTATTCTAGATTCTTAATACATAATGTGATAAGATTACAATTGATGTTTTGTAGGATCGAAGAAAAGAAAGGAAGCTTAAGGGAAGAAGTGAGCAGAATCTAACCGTGTAGGAATGGATTTCGATCGCATTTCTCGAAGATTAGATTCTTAAGCTACTACTTAGAGTTAGAATTAGATTGCTAAGAAAGATGTATTAACATAAGTTTTTCAATGAGTTGCATTGTAAGGACAAATTTTTTCCGCAATAAAATAAATTTTGATTTTAAATTTTATTTATTTATCCTTGCAATGGCGTATATGAAAAATTGATGTTAAAATGTTTCTATTATTAGCAATAATGGATTTGGTTCTTATATTGTTATTTATGGAAAGTCGAGAATTTACCAAATAGGGAGAGTTTCTCATCGCCCAAGTTTCAATTGGACAGAAATTTGGAATCATGAAAGTTGGTTGCACGATGAATGAGAAATTTCATATTTGTAAATTAGACTAATTCATTGACAATGTGTCAAGTGAAGGACTAGGAGATCGAGTACACAAAGTTGTGTGCTGATCAAGTTCACCATAAGAGTAACAAAGATATTCGTCATGATTTACTAAAAGCTTAGTAAATATGATTATACTTACAAGATTAAATGTAGTTCTGAATTGATTAAAGGGTTTAGATCAATAGCAGAACGAATAAGAAGAATCAAGTAGGCAGAAAGATAAAAGTTTCTCCATTCTAAAAAGAAGGGAGAGTAGCTTTTATGCCTTATGATGGGTCTTAATGATTAAGAACCATATCTCAGTTGATCCTCTAAGTGAGTCTTAGTACAATTGTATGTCTAAGAAGAGGAATCAAGAATTGATGAAATGGTTAAATCAATAAGTCAATCATACTTCGTTCCAATAACAAGTCTTAAAGTTAAGATTGTGACATTGAGTGAAAGGTATTAAGAAGGTTTGTAACTTTCATTAAATGTGGAAAGTTGTGATGTCTTGGATAAGACAAAGACCAACTAGGACCAATTTATGAAGTGTTTTGATAAAAGCTACACTAACTCTTGAATATTTGTTTGTCAAGAAATGGTTTTTGACAAGAGAATCTTATATGTCAAGGAGTCAGTGGGAGTCTTAATGGTCTTGAAAGGTTTCAAGAACAAATCAAATAAACCTTATCGATCATCACTAGCACACGAGTGGAGGTTTACAACCTATTGTGTTGACATTATTTTGATTCTGTGCCAATCCAATCGAGTTAATTATGCATGTGAGTTCTATGAATTCTCATTTTGAACGCATAAAAGGCAAAGCACCTTAATCAATGAAAGGTACATTGATAGGAAAGGGTGAGCTGCTTAACTACTTGGAAGACATGGTGGGCAGCTGTGCTACCATAAAGGCAAGAAATCGAGATCTAGAAAGTTCGATCCTAAGTGTTTGAATTTGTCGTAGACTTTGGTTTTGACAAATTCACATGGATAGGAACAAATACACTGTTTAAATCTAAGTGTCATAAGATTTCCTCCTTCATGAAAATGATTGTGAGGAAATGCTTTCACTAAGACAGATTTTAAGAAGATAGTGATTGTAAAATTGCATTCTCGAATTCAATTATGGTTACGACATCCCTTTCCATAATTTGAATTGTGAGGTTTGGCAATTAGTCTTAATTGTTTAGACACACATATGAACTATCGAAGGCAAATGTGTATAAGTTCAAGAAACCTTGATAAAAGATTATCAAAGCACTAAGTATTAGAAACATGAACTTAAGAAATTCAATAAGCATTGTTTTTCTGAAAGTTAAGATGTTTATGAATACATGTCGAAGCTAGTGGGAGCATAAGTGTTATGTTTTATAATAATCATCAAGATAGTGGGAGCATAAAAGTTATGATTGTATGATTATTAAGGAAAGTATTGCAAGGTTAGCAATATTAATTATAGAAAACAAGAGTCATACTTTGCAAAGTCGCAATAGTTGAAGAGTTGTTTTGCTATAATTAAGGGAGAGAATATTATGCTTCATTTCAAATATAAAGGTTTAGGTTGAGAAATGTTAATAAAATTTAGTCAAAGGTACAAAGTGTGTTCTTAAAATTTCGATTATGATTATGACATCCCTCTTCACAATTCGAATTTTGAGAACATAGCAAATAAAACATTATGCGTCGTGTCCCATACGCTTCGGGTATAGGATCGATTGCAAATGCTTTAATGTTTGACCATTCTAAAATTTTCCAAATGTCGAGCACATTTAGAGGGAAAAAGGACTAGAATCGGTTTAGACTAAAATAATTAAACAACTATCAAAGGACAATCCAAGTTCGACGAGGATTGGTCTCTTGTGAGTAGTTGGAAGTATAGTATTGGAAAATATGGAAATGTTTCCATATTGGATGGATCATATCGACATCATTACGAATAGATAAGATTCTATTAAGAATGAGTTGTCATATGGAACATATGGAAGTGTGTCCATATTGGGAATTGAATATTGAGAAGTCTATGACTAGATTAGAAACTTCTATGCAAAAGGATGTTCAAAGAAAGTACTTTGAGTGAGAGACATCACATCTATGGAATTGTCTTGTAACAATCTCCGATAGAAGACTTTGTAATATCATTGGCAATGGTCTTTGTGACTTTGGTGCAGTGACATTACAAAAGAGATCATTGCATAAAATGTTAGAATCTAGCATATTCTATAAGTAGCAAGAATTTGATATTCTTTCACTTATGAAAAGGATTTGGCGTTGTGAAATGAGAATGATTGGAAATGTTTTCAATGTGATCTATTTCACAAAGTAAGAAATATAGGTAAACATTGTGTGCATGCTAGGAGCATGGGACAAGTGTTGTAATTCAAGTAAGAAGTTGATTACCCGAAACTACAAATAATGAGTAATCAATATGGTGATAAATAAAAGGTGTTTTATTTATGCTCAAAGGGTTGAGGCCATATGAGATTAGTATTATTCTTGTGTTTCACATTTGCATGTTTTGACTTCCAGAATAATTGAGTTTATTAAGAATAATCGAATTATTCAAACGGGCCACAGTCGTTCATATGTTGGAAGTAGATATGAATGAAGACTGTCGTGAATTGGTGTGTGGATTGTCTAAAAGAGTATTAGACATCAGCAAATGTTTGCTGCAACGTTCATGAGTACTTATGAATGTGATTTGAGCATTGGATTAGACCCACGCTCACTTGGATCACTCCATGGATTGTATCACGAGTGATTGGTAAGACGATAACATCTTATATTCTTGAAACCGAGATGTGTGAGTTGTATCTTGCAAATCGGTTGCACATTGATAATATGTAAACGCACTAGTAACTTGGTGTTATAAAAAATATTGTTGTGTGTGATTCGGTGAGTGAGTGCAAGCAAGCATTGTATCAAAGTATATCCGTTCCTTTTATCCAAAGTAGGATAAAAGCGATATCTTTGGGCCCCTCGATGATTTTGTGATGACAAACGTAAATGCTCGGCCGGGCTAGGGCTAATTTGATTTGTTCAATTAGTGAGTCATCATAAATCAGGAATCGAGATATAGTACAAAGAGAATGATTTGAAATCATATCTTATATGATATCTAGAATGGAGGAATATATGATCCCTTATCTAAGGACACGCGTATCTGATAGGATCAGAGTTGACAGCGGCTTTGGAAGCTACGATTGCAGATCGGGATCTGAAGTCATACGCATAATAGTTATTAGACTTATCCAAGTGGGAGACTGTTGGATTAGTGTCTAAGTCCATAACTATTTTGGTATGTACTTGACCCGATGGTGCATGGTCCTTTTGGGTTGCCTTCACCAAAGCAACTTGATAGGATGAATTATGGAGAGAAAGGATTAAATATGATTTATTAATATATTATGGGAATAATATATTAAAGGAGAAATCATATTGTTTAATTAATATTAGTCAATAATTAATTGGTAATTAGTTTTGTGACTAAAAGAGATTAGTTAAACTTAAGGGACTGGAATTGTAATTATAGGATAATTGCAATTTGGGCCATGAATTGCCTTGAATCAAGAGGTGGACGAATTCTATGGGGAAACCCATAAGGAAATCGTCCATGGGCTTGATTAAAGGAGTCTATGGGTTGCTTAGGGCTTAAGCAACCAAATTAGGGTTTCCTTGTTAGATAACCCTAATAGCCTCACTATATAAAGACCCCTTATGCCTCAAAAACGTGTACAAGACTTCTTCTAGGGTTAGAAAACGTTTTGGGAGGCTCCATCCTCTCTCCTCTTCATCCTCTTGCTTATGGTGTTTGTGAGCCATTAGAGGAGTGACACTTGTGACTCTAAGCCTTCCAAAGTCAATTCGAAGGAGGAATTGGGATTGTTATTACTACATAACAATCAAGGTAACTTTATAAACCTATTCTAATATCTAATATGATTACTTGTATGCTAGAATTAGGGTTTATAGTCTTGGATTCAAAGCATGTACAAGAGAGAAACCTAGATCCAAGCATTAGGGTTTGTATGAGCACATAGGATGTCTTATGACCAAAACCCATCAGTATTTTGGTATTGATAGTGTGTAAGGGAAAATTACTTTTACAACATAACTCTGACAAGTCTTGGTAGAAGTCTGCTTTTAATCAGAAAATATAGGATTTTCTGGAAAGGACTCTAATTCACTGTAGACTCTAAACTACTACTTTTATAAAGTTATTTTGAACTTACACAAATGACACTAAAGACTTATGAACTCACCGGCATTTATAAAAGTGCTTATACTCGCTTTCAAAATAACTTGTATTCTTTGGTCAGCAAGAGACAGGTACATCTCAGGCGCTTTTGGTGAAGACAGTTTTGTACCAAGCTGCAACTATACTAGTTTCTGCAATACTTTAATGTCTCTATGAAATGTAAACCATGTAAAACTATTCTATTAATGCAATGGCTGTTGTACTTTGATTACTATACTACATATGTTGTGATACTTGACATGACGTCATCCACCCCAGAACGTTTCCGCCATTCCGGTTTTGGGATGTGACAGTTGGAATAAATGTGAAATTTGTCACCCCTTGGCTTGGTAGGCCGTGGATTGTAGCTTGCAGTCAGGGTGCGGGTGTGTCTGTCCCATATAGATCTATACACACAATGCCCGCTCTCCCTCCAGGAGACTCTGGTTACCAACTTGACGACGGGGAGATCCGTGTTCAGAGGATGCATCTCGTATTCTGAATTCTATTAGAGGCGCTGAAGAAATGATATAGACTCGTGGATGAACTGACTTAATTTGAATTCTTGTACTAGAAAGAGTGAATAGGACCTCCTAACTATTCCTATAATAGTTACTAGTGTCTCTGATCTATGAGTGATGAATGGAAGGATGCCCTTGCTACCCAAGGGGAAATGAACTGGTCAATGTAAACCTTTATGTCTATACGTGTATACATGATATATAACTAATGTTTAAACGACCTTCGGATGGATATCCTTTACCCACCAGACCACATCCCAACGAGGAAAAGGAAATAGGGCGAACTAGCCTTCGTAAGTCTTTTAAACATTATTTATATAACTATACAAGTATAGGCATACATTTAACGAAGTAGAAGTGTAGAAGTATAGAAGAAAACTTTGGTAAAACCTTTGGAAAACCTTTAAAATTAAGAATTTACGACTTGATATCTTTATGTAAAACAAGCTTTGAAAACCGTTCATAAACACGTTTTGAATATAATTTGATAACACAAAATAAGTAAAGAAAACCTTTGTTTAAAACACTGCTGTAACTGGTATAGAAGTAACACATACAACACGAGAGATAATTTGAGAAAAGATTTAAACAAGTAGAGACGTTTTGGAAAACCATCTATAGTATTATGCTTGGTAAAACAACTGAAAGTGTGATAAATCCTTGTGCATGCGGGTTATTAATCACATATGATTGATATGATAACTAGCATGTTTTAACTTGTATTCCCCCCATAAAAGCATGTAAAAACATTTAAAAGGTTAATTCAGGGGTATGAACTCGCCTGTTGTAAGTGGATCGGGCGGAGGTGCCGGTTGGGTGCTCGGTGTCAAGTAAAGACTTGAACACACTTAGTGACCTATTAACATATGATGACATATGTTTACATACAATTAGTAATTATAATACTAATTAAACACATAAACGCATCCTAATGAGCGGAAAACACTTTGGTCAAGTGCTAGGAGTGTCCCGGGTAACATTTAAGGGAGTGTATGGCCTAGTTAGGGAGTTTACTCTTCAAGAGTAACTCTTTATAGAGTTTATGGCCCAAACGACCAACTCCCCATGAGTTTATGGCCATAAAATCATAGTGGGGGTGTTCTAGGATGCTTAATGGTCTTATCTCACTAGTGGAATTAAGCTAGGCTCAAATCTAGGGATTATGAAGGGTTTAAGGCCTCAAATAGACCATCCTTGGGAGTTTACAGCAGTAAACATAGAGTTTATGGCCATAAACTCCTACTAGCCCCTTCCTTTTGTGTATTAAGATCTTAAATAATAGAGAATAAAGTTCTATGCATTTTTTCCAAGCCATATAGGGAAGTTTAGGGCATCATTTCGCCATTCTATGGAGTTTACAGAGCATGGATCAATCCTAGGGGGGTTTACGGCCGTAAACTCCTATGTCCAATGTTTCTTTGATGTTTAATGCCTTTACTTCAATGGTGGTTGCTTCTAGACATTTTCCCAAGTCATAGGAGGTGTTTGAGGGCAATTCTAACACCTTAAAAGGTGTTCACGGCTCTTGAAGAGGGGTTTACGGTCCAAGAGTGTTCTTGGGCCATAAACTCATGTTTACTCTCCAAAATTCAAGGTTTTAGTGTTCTAAGCTCGAAGGTGTAAGTCCACAAGTCATATCTAAGCCCTAGGAGTAATTTAGAGGGGTTTTGGGGCTTCAAAACCCCACTTATGGGTGTTCACGGTCCAAGAGTGTTCTTGGTCTGTAAACACATGAATTGGCCCCTATTTGATGTCTTAAACACGAATTTGCATGTTAACTAAGCTACACAACAAGTTAGGATAGATTACTTACTAGTTTGGGGCTCGAAATGGACGTTTTTGGATCGAAAGCAAGTTGTAGAAAGAGAGTGTAGAGAGAGGATGGAAAGGCTTCAAATGGATTCCACTCCCCCTTATATAGGGGTTGAGCTTGTGGCTCAGTGGAAATCTACCCGATACTGACGTTAAACGGGGCTTTTGGTCGCACCCGATTAAATGGTCGTAATTTGACTTGGTTGAAACTAAAACTTTTCAAGGGATAATTGAGGGTGTTTCTAATTTGTTTCAACCCTTACAAAGTCATTATAAAAGTCCCAATTAAATTAACCTAATCCAAAAGGTTAATGGACAATTAACAAAGCGGGTTTTATTAACGGAAGATGTGGTTAAAATGACGGGATAAATTTCGGGTTGTCACGAGTTTTATTCCAAAATATATCATTTCTGGCTACAAAAAACATGGTGTAGTAAGAATAAAGAAATGACTGTGAACATATTATCAAACTAAAAAAACTTTTTAAATTAAATTGATCAACATAAGCAAAATCAAGATCAACATTTTGGAAGGCATCACCCATACCATGGATAACATTAACTTCCTCCCGTGTCCAATCATTAGTATTGTTCACAACCAAATGATGATCAAAACTATCTCTCAGTGACGATTGTATGTAAATAAGAAGACGTACAGTTAAAAAAGTTTGGGGGGGGGGGGATAAGTGATGGGTTTTAGCCATATAAACATTCCTATGTGCACATGCAACCCTAATGCTTGGATCTAGGTTTCTCTAATTGAACATACATTGAATCCAAGACTTCTAATGGCTAATAGAATATAATAACTATATGAAATCAGAGATTAGAAGTTTACCTTGAATCACTTGCTTGATCTTGTTGTCCTTGAGGCTTTAGAGTCACAATTGTCACTCCTCTAATGGCTTACAAACACCAACTAGCAAGAAGAATGATTTGAGAGAGAAGAGGAAAGAGAAATTTGGCCAGGTTTTCTTCTCTAAGGATAAGTCATGAAATCCCTTAGCCCTTGGGGTCTATTTATACTAGTAAGGCTCCTAGGGTTTCACCCTTAAACCCTAATTGGATAACTTAAGCCCTAAGCAATCCAAATCCTTTCCATGATAAGCCTTGGATGATTTTATGGCTATCCTTAGCCCTAGAAATCGTCCACCCCTTATCCATAAAGGATATATAGCCCAAAGTGCAACTATCAAACAATTGACAGTTTATACCCCTTTATTTAATTAATCTCTTTAAGTCACCAAATTAATTCCTAATTAATTTATGACTTATATTAATCAAATAATAATATTATTATTCCTTATATTATTCTTACAATATATTAATAATATTCCTTCTCTCATTATAAATCATCCTGTCAAGTTGCTATGGTGAAGGCAACCCAAAAGGACCATGCTCAACCGAGTCAAATACTTGCCTAATATAGTTGTAGCCTTAGACACTATTCCAACAGTCTCCCACTTGGATAAGTCTAGTAACTATATATACAAGTATATTCCGATTAGCAATCGTAGCTCTCAACGACGCTGTCAAACTCTGATCTAATCAATCTTGTCCTTTAGATAAGGGATCGTACAATCCTCTGTTTAGACATCTTGCTGACAATTCTATGGAACAATTTGTCTAGCATTTGGTTTCTCGATCTCCGATTCATTTGACATAGAACTTAATCGAACACATCAATTCAGTTCAGACCGGGCCCGGCACATAAGTCAAATCAAATCATCCAGCGGCTGAGATATCGCTTTTATCCTCTTGGGATAAAAGTAACAGATAAACTTCGACTTATATGCATTTACTTATTCATTAATCAGCCATACACAACAATGCGTTCTATAACATCAAGTTACTGATGCGGTTTCGCATTATCAATGTACAACCAATCAATAAATAACAAACCATATATCATGGTTTTAAGACTATATGATATTATCATCTTGCGATCACCCCTTTTATCACATTCCATAAGGTGATTCCAGCAAGCGCGGGTTTGTTCCAATGCTCAAAACTAGTTCATAAGCACCCATGAACGTTGCAGCAAACTTTTGCTATGTCTTATACCATTTAGAAAATCTACACACCATTTCATGACAATCTTCATTCATACCTACTTCCAACATATGAACGATTGTGGACAATTTGAACAATTCGATTATTCTTAATAAACTCAATTATTCTGGAAGTCAAAACATGCAAAATGAAACAATAGTTAAACAATTAACATAAGACAGTAACATTACTCATAAATAATACTCTTTTATTTAATCATCAAATGTTAATTACATTTATCTATTACACATTTCTACTATTATCCAATCTATACTAATATCATCCTTCAGCCTAATACTCCTAGCATGCTGCAAGTGCTTAACCCTACTCAGTCCCTTCATAAGCGGATCTGCTGGGTTATCTTCTGATGATATCCTCTTCACTACGAGTTGTCCTTCTTCTACACGATGTCTAATAAAGTGATATTTTCTGTCGATATGTCTAGATCTACCATGATCCCTCGGTTCCTTGGTCAGGGCAACTGCTCCTTCATTATCACAGAAAATATCCATGGGCTCCTTTATGGCGGGTACAACTCCAAGATCACCGATGAAGTTCTTTAACAATATTGCCTCCTTCGACACTTCGCTCGCTGCAATGTACACTGATTCTCACGTTGAATTAGCTACGGTTTCCTGCTTGGAACTTTTCCAAGTTACTGCTCCTCCATTCAGGGTAAAGACCCAGCCCGACTGCGAACGGTAGTTGTCCCTGTCGGTCTGAAAGCTGGCGTCACTATACCCTCGCACCTTCAAGTCATCACTCCCTCTGAGGACTAAGAACCATTCCTTCGTCCTCCGAAGGTACTCAAGGATATTCTTAACCGCAATCCAATGGGCTTTGCCAGGGTTCCCTTGATATCTACTAACCATGTTCAAAGCAAAGGCTACATCAGGGCGAGTACAAGTCATAGCATACATGATTGAGCCAACTGCGGAAGCGTATGGTACTCGGCTCATTTATGCTATTTCAGCTTCGGTACTAGGACTTTGAGTCTTACTCAACTTGGCAATACTTTGTATCGATAATTCTCCCTTCTTCGAGTTTTCCATACTAAAACGTTTTAGTACCTTATCTAAGTAAGTGTTCTAACTAAGTCCTATTAGTCTCTTACTTCTTTCTCTCACTATGCTTATTCCCAAAATATAGGAAGCCTCTTCGAGGTCCTTTATAGCAAAGCACTTCCCGAGCCAGGACTTAACCTCCTGCAGAGTCGGAACGTCGTTTCCTATGAGTAGTATGTCGTCGACATACAGAACGAGGAAGCTTACTATACTCCCACTGGCTTTGACATATACACACGATTCATCTTCGCTTCGTACAAATCCAAACTCTTTGACTTTCTCAATGAAGCAAAGATTCCATCTGCGAGACGCTTACTTAAGTCCATAAATGGACTTCTCAAGCTTATACACTCTATTTGGATGCTTCGGATCGACAAACCCTCTGGCTGAGCCATGTAAACATCCTCAGCCAAATTCCCATTAAGGAAAGCGGTTTTGACATCCATTTGCCAAATCTCATAATCATGAAATGCGGCAATAGCTAGCATCACTCTAATAGACTTAATCTTCGCAACTTGTGACAAGGTCTCATCATAGTCAACTCCGGGAGTTTTCGTAAAGCCCTTCGCAACCAATCGCGCCATATATGTGTGTACGTTTCCATCCACGTCGGTCTTCTTCTTGAAGATTCATTTGCACCCGACGGTCTTACGTCCGGGCATATTATTAACCAAATTCCAAACTTGGTTGTCATACATGGACTGGATCTCGCTGTCCATTGCCTCTTTCCATTTCACAGACTCCGGGGCTGCCATAGCTTCCTTATAGCTATTAGGTTCATCTAGATTTATTAGTGTACCATCACTAATATACGTATCCCCTTCGGTAGTAATATGAAAACCATAAAACTGGGGTTGAACTCTAACTCTTTCGGAACGTCTAAGAGGTAAGGACTCGTCAATCGGTTCAACCGGAGTTTCCTCCTCGGGTTGAGTGCCAGCGGTAGAGGTTCCTTCATCTATCGATTCTTGAATCTCTTCAAGCTCGATTTGCCTCCCACTGTCTCCTTGGCTTATGAGTTCTCGCTCTCGGAAAACTCCTCACCTCGCAACAAAGACAACATTGTCCTTCGGTCTATAGAAGAGATATCCAAAGGATTTCTGCGGGTAGCCGATGAAAATACATCGCTCACTACGAGGTCCGAGCTTGTCATGAGTATCTCGTCTTACAAAAGCCTCGCAACCCCAAACCTTGATATGTGCCAACGAGGGAGCTTTCCCTGTCCACATCTCATGAGGTGTTTTGGCAACCTTCTTAGTAGGGACTCGGTTAAGGATATGGGCGGCAGTGTCTAAGGCATACCCCCAAAAAGAGATAGGTAGTGAAGCACGACTCATCATAGAGCGAACCATGTCTAACAAGGTTCGATTACGCCTTTCTGCCACACCATTCAACTGTGGTGTCCTAGGTAGCGTCAATTGTGAAACTATTCCACACTCCTTGAGATAATCGTGGAATTCAAGACTTAGGTACTCTCCTCCTCAATCGGATCGAAGCATCTTGATTTTCCTGCCCAATTGATTCTCCACTTCATTTTTGAACTCTTTGAACTTTTCAAAAGTTTCCGACTTTTGCTTGATTAAGTAAATATACCCATATCTACTATAGTCATCGGTAAAAGTCACATAGAAGCGGTTTCCATCCTTCGTGGTTGATCTAAACGGTCCACATACATCGGTATGTATTAAGTCCAATAGACCCTCACCCTTTTCACATGTACTTGTGAAGGGTGACTTAGTCATCTTTCCAAGTAAACAAGACTCACATGTGTCATCTTCCCTAAGGTCTAATGACTCCAACACTCCATCCTTTTGGAGTTGGGCTATGCGCTTCTTGTTGACATGTCCAAGACGACAATGCCACAAGGATGCTCTATCCACAACATTGGAAGAATCCATGCATAAAACATCATTTCCTAAGTTATCTACAATCATAACAGTTTCATAAATTCCATTACATGGTATAGCTTCAAAATATAAGACACCATTTAGATAAGCAAGAATAGAACCATTTTCATTATTAAAAGGAAATCTAAAACCTTGTCTAAACAAACCACGAAATGAAATGATGTTTCTAGCCATTTCTGGCGAATAACAACAATTGTTCAAATCTAAAGATAAACCATTCCTAAGAACTAAAGAATACACTCCAATCTTGGTCACAGGCGACAATCTTCTATTCCCCATGATTAGATTTATTCTTCCATGCTCCACATCCCTATTTCTTCTTAGTCCCTACAAATCGGAACAAATATGGTAACCACAACCGGTATTGAGGACCCAAGAATTAGCATGAGACGAATCATTAGATTTAATTGAATAAATACATGCAAAAGATGGCTTGATCTTTCCTTCCCTTATGGCTTGCAGGTAGTCTGGGCAGCTTCTCTTCCAATGCCCTATTTTATGGCAATGATGGCACTTTGCCTCCTTAGGGTTAGGACAGGGTTTAGCAGGATCAACTTTGGTCCCACTAGAAGAGGAACCATCTCGGGACTTTCCCTTGCGGTGGCTCTTAGCGGAAATCATGTTAGTGAAAATCTCGTAACGCTCTTGCCTCGCGTTCTGGTGGTATCTCTCCAACTAGTCTTGGTGCATTTCATACGGATACATGTCCTCATAGGACTTTTGGAATTCGACATTCATGGTGGCTATCATGATGCAATGTACCTTCGTTGCATCACGCTCGTGAGTTTCAAAAGCGGTCATTTCAGCCGGAGTAGCGATTTCTGGGTTGATTTTCTCGAGCTTCTCATCTTGGACATACTCCTTGTCCTCATAGCGAGCAATTGTGCGAATGTATCTTATCCATTCGCTAAAATTCGTCCCATCGAAAATAACCTTTTGACAAAGGCTCATCAATGTGAATGAACTAGCAGCAACGTTGTTTGCGTTCGACATCTACAAATAGAAAGGACAAAGATAGATTAGAATATGAATCCCTAATTATCACCCAATAAGAAAAATTAGGGTTAGGATCCAACAACAATATTTACATATTAGAAAAGGGATGCCGTAATCTAACATGCAAAAAATTTGAAGGTAAGTGAATGACGATTCACTAATTCTCCACCACATAACTTTAAGTTCTAAATGTATTGAGAATTCCTAGGTTTGGATGAGATTCATTGAAAACTTTTCAATGGCATGTTTAAATCTCGATATGCCCCTCTCGTTTGTGACTGGGATACCGAGGATCACAAAGTGGCTGTGAATTACCATGCAAATTTACATGGTGCCTTCATTGTAACGATCACCTATTCGATGTACCGGTAAACCACACACACTCCATCGAACTATGATAAACAATGAATCACCCTTTGCCACCTTTGCTTAGAACCAATTAGTGTGCCGGTAAACCACACACGCTCCACTAACTTCTTAGTAAGGGTGCAAAGTGTAATTTCATGGGATTGCATCAATTCACTTTTCCTAAAGTAACTAAGATTGGGAAATTTTTGAAAAACATGTAGTTACTTTGTATTTTATATTATACTTTTAATGAAGAGATGAGGTTGCCCTATCCTACCCGTTCGGCTAACGACCCTCCACCGATCAAGCAAGCGGTGGGTGTGAGTGTACACCCATTAAGCGCCATTTTATAGGCAACAACCTTATACCCACCTTATAGACCGGCTTCGTGAATGAGGCCTACTAACGGTAAGACTAGCATTTTAATTATATATATATATATATATATATATATATATATATATATATATATATATATATATATATATATATATATTAATCATGTAATATTATATTAGTATAGGGTTGGATTTTAAACTTGTAAAATTCTAGGGTTTGAAATTTAAATTGTCTAAATTAAACTTTTAATCACAAAACATAAATTTCAAAACTTGAGGGAAAGTTTTAAACTTTTAAAAACATAGAGGATCAAATAACAAATAATCTTAATTAACAATTAATTCCATAATTATCCATATTTGATTTATTTAATGATTTCTTGCAAAACAATTTACCAATTTAATAAAATAATTAATCAATTATCACATAAGGAAACAAATATTTTATTAATTGATAAATATCTCCAATTAAGTCAAGAATATACTCATATATATATCATAAAATCGGATTTATATTGATCTAATATGATTAAGGCAAGTATCTCAAAGATAAACAACAAGAAATCTCAAAGTTTCCTTTTTCTGACGCTCGAACTCGCCGAGTACCCAGACGGACTCGCTGAGTTGAGCCTACTCGCCGAGTACCACCATGGGACTCGCCGAGTTCATCATCCAGAGGACAAAAAAACGATTTTTTTCAGCAACAAACAAGCAATCAAAGTATGAATTCAATAGAAACCAATCTAGGCTCTGATACCACTGATGGGTTTTAGCCATATAAACATTCCTATGTGCACATGCAACCCTAATGCTTGGATCTAGGTTTCTCTAATTGAACATACATTGAATCCAAGACTTCTAATGGCTAATAGAATATAATAACTATATGAAATCAGAGATTAGAAGTTTACCTTGAATCACTTGCTTGATCTTGTTGTCCTTGAGGCTTTAGAGTCACAATTATCACTCCTCTAATGGCTTACAAACACCAACTAGCAAGAAGAATGATTTGAGAGAGAGGAGGAAAGAGAAATTTGGCTAGGGTTTCTTCTCTAAGCATAAGTCACGAAATCCCTTAGCCCTTGGGGTCTATTTATACTAGTAAGGCTCCTAGGGTTTCACCCTTAAACCCTAATTGGATAACTTAAGCCCTAAGCAATCCAAATCCTTTCCATGATAAGCCTTGGACGATTTTATGGCTATCCTTAGCCCTAGAAATTGTCCACCCCTTATCCATAAAGGATATATAGCCCAAAGTGCAACTATCAAACAATTGACAGTTTATACCCCTTTATTTAATTAATCTCTTTAAGTCACCAAATTAATTCCTAATTAATTTATGACTTATATTAATCAAATAATAATATTATTATTCCTTATATTATTCTTACAATATATTAATAATATTCCTTCTCTCATTATAAATCATCCTGTCAAGTTGCTATGGTGAAGGCAACCCAAAAGGACCATGCTCAATCGGGTCAAATACTTGCCTAATATAGTTGTAGCCTTAGACACTATTCTAACAATAAGTTGACATAAGCTTGATACAATCAAAATTATTATTTGATGTTTGAAGGTGGCAATAATGGTAGGGATAAGAAGAAGTTGTAGGGAAAAGCTTTTATGTAACATCCCAAGATTTTTAAACTTTTTAAATGTTATGGTTATAAAAACATTTAGGTATTAACCTACATTTAATAAAAACCAGCCCCACAAACATATTTACAATTAAAACTTTGGGTGTTACCATTAAGCATCATCCAAACCATAGCAAGAAAACATGAATTACATCAATACCATTAATAAAGAACTTGACATGCTCCACTTCATTATCTATATCTTAACTTCTAACTTTCATCTATCATATTTACTCCTTAAGTATAACTTGGGATACATGACATTAAAAAGAGATACATAAGACAATAATATCTTGTGAGATACATGAGTTAGTGACCCAAAACATTTATCACATTTTCATCAAAAACATTTCAAAGCATTTCATGAAAACCATTTCATACAAACATAACATAACATATCATATCATCTCATATATATCCTACAATATCATATCATTAGATTTCTTTATCCATTTCCAAGGATGAGGTGGAAAGACAAAAATGAATCCACCAAGGTATCATAACTAGCCAAGGAAGACATAACCAAATCAACCCACCAAGGTATCATAGTTGGACAAGATGAACATAACCAAATTAGTCTGCCAAGGTATCATAATAAGACATCTACTTTGTGACATAAAGGTACCACCCCAATAGATTCCTTTAGTGCCTCTTATGAGGTATCATGGTCCGGAAAATTTTCATTTTGTCTTTTTTTATTTACGTTCTTTTCAGATTTCACATTCCTTATTATCAATACTATTATCATCATTTATAATATCATAGGTTACTAGAAAGATATACTTTAAAAATACACATTTCACATATCAAATATTCGTTCTTCCAAAACATTCTTTTACTTTAAAAAATGTTCTTGCTTTCTAGGCATTCCTTCAAAATATTCTTTTCAAAAGCATTTAACACTTTCATTTCAAAATGTTTCGTATGTCTGTTAGGTGCATAAATTTCACTTTTTCATATGTCTACATGATATTTATTCGTAGCATTACATTGCATTTTAGTAAAACTTTGCATACATTTTGCATTTTTGGGACATTTTCGAGGATCAATCTACTTTACACCATTTTTGTGGATGTTTCAGGGACATTTGAGGATTTGGCATGCTTAGGATGTTTGAGGGAAGCGCTATGAGAAATTTAGGATGAATTGGAGAAAGATTAAAGAAAGTGAAAAAATGGAAGTGGAGACTTATTCAGGGGATTCCATGGTCATGGAATGCCATGCCTTTACCATTCAATGGATGTGGAATGAGGATTTCGGCACTTCAACATTTTTGCCATTCCGAGGGCGTGGAATCGTTGCCGATAATTTTATTTGATTTTCCAACTTTCGTTTTAAAGAGGTTTCGGGGGTCATTTTGAACAAAATTCGACCAAGACTTCCCAAGGGGAGATTTTCATCAATTTTATCATCAATTAGCACTTTGGAAACATTTAGATTTCGAATTTGTAAGGTTGTTTGGAGATTTAACTTGTTGAATTTGTGGTTTGATTTAGCCATGTGTGGCTAACTTTTCCATCTATTTGAAGTTCTAGATTCTTAATTAATTGCTGTTAAATTGTGACGTGAACTAGATTTCATGTTTATTATCTAGTAATCTTTGATTTGGTCTTCATTATGTAATTGATTTGTACCCGTTTCACTTGATCAATGAATTAGGGTTCATATCATGGTTGTTAGTCAAATTATGAAATTCGTATATGTTTTATGATTTGTAATTGGTAACAAGCACTTAATTGGTTTCATTGGTATCAAAATTATTTTAATTAAAGATTAGATGTTCATTCTCTTGAGCATATGAGGAGTATTCAACATTGTTGATAATAGCTTCATGAACTTAAGGTATTTTAGTGATCTAATCTAAGAGCTTGTTTTGGATTTTATCTACTAAATGAATTTTTACTTAAAGAGTATGTTTTAAGTAAAATAGTTTTGTCAATATATAGATATTAGAGCTTATTAATATCTTAATTAACAACCTAGATTGAACATAAATTGAAGTCACATTACATCTTACAACATAGTACTATATAGGATTTAGAACCGAAATGTGTTTAAATCTTGAATTTTATCTTAATTTGTTTGCTTACGAACTTTAATTTGAAGTCAACAAACCCCCCTTATTTTAACAATTGTTATGGTGATGTGTGAAAACATGTTTAAACATTAAGTCCCGCATCTCTGTGGACCGACCCTGCTTACTCTATACTATCGTTAATATATTTAGTGGAAGTGATTTGTGTTGGATTAGTGTCTAAGTCGATAACTATTTTGGTATGTACTTGACCCGATGGTGCATGGTCCTTTTGGGTTGCCTTCACCAAAGCAACTTGATAGGATGAATTATGGAGAGAAAGGATTAAATATGATTTATTAATATATTATGGGAATAATATATTAAAGGAGAAATCATATTGTTTAATTAATATTAGTCAATAATTAATTGGTAATTAGTTTTGTGACTAAAAGAGATTAATTAAACTTAAGGGACTGGAATTGTAATTATAAGATAATTGCAATATAGGCCGTGGATTGCCTTGTATTAAGGGGTGGACGAATTCTATGGGGAAGCCCATAAGAAATCGTCCAAGGCCTTAAGGAAAGGGATCCATGGGTTGCTTAGGGCTTAAGCATCCAAATTAGGGTTTCCTTGTTTGATAACCCTAATAGCCTCACTATATAAAGACCCCTTATGCCTCAAAAACGTGTACAAGACTTCTTCCAGGGTTAGAACACGTTTTGGGCAGCCTCCATCCTCTCTCCTCTTCATCCTCTTGCTTATGGTGTTTGTGAACCATTAGAGGAGTGACATTTGTGACTCTAAGCTTTCTAAAGTCAATACAAGGAGATTTGGGATTGTTATTGCTACATAACAATCAAGGTAACATCTTAAACCTATTCTCATGTTAATATGATTACTTGAATGGTAGAATTAGGGTTTATAGTCTTGGATAACTTGCATGTACAATAGAGAAACCTAGATCCAAGCATTAGGGTTTGTATGAGCACATAGGATGTCTTATGACCAAAACCCATCAGTGGTATCAGAGCCTTGTTTGGTTTCTATTGTATTGATGCATTGTATGTTTCTTCAAGTTGCAAAATCGAGTTTTGAGCCATCTGCCTGATGAACTCGGCGAGTATGTAACAGCCTGGAATTCCAGGTATCTTTATTGATTTGATTATTTTGTGTTTTGAGAGGGGACTCGGCGAATTGGAGCTCAGACTCGCCGAGTAGGGTCGCGATTCTGGACACGAGATTCGTTTGGACTCGGCGAGTCCAGGATATGGACTCGGCGAGTCTGCGCTGTTTAATGAAACCCTAATTTCCCGGTCCTAAGCCCTATTTAAACGACCTTATGGCCCTCATTTGCGGCCACCTTGAACCCTAAGAGCCCCCATACGACTGTGAGCCCATGTGAGTGTATTTGGAGGCCATTTGTTCACCATTTTGTGTGATATTGCAAGAAAGGAGGGAGAGGATCAAACTTGAGGAGTTGGGGAGCTTGGATCTATTGCTAGTTCATCAGGGGAGTCTTCTTGAGGTAACTTTTAGAGCCAAACTTCGTGTTTTGTGTTGATGTGTCAAATCTAGAGTTTCTTCTTGCATTTCTTGGCTTAAATTGGAAGTATGAAAGGTTCCATGGAGATATGGAACCTAGATCTGGGCCTTAGCAGGTCCAGGAGACCCCATATGACTAGCTTTATGTCCATCCTTTTGAGTTAGAAGCTAAGGTGGTCATATTAGAGGTTGTTTCCCCAAAATAAGCCTTGTACGCATTGCATGGCAACCAAGACTGAGAATTTACGTGACAAATAAGCTTGGGAAGGCCAGATCTATGAATGGATGGAACGGATCTGACCGCAAAAGCCAGTTTTAGCTGGTGCATGGCATGGACTCGCCGAGTCTGATGAACAGACTCGACGAGTCTCTTGAAGATTGTCCTTGAGGACACCCAGTGTGTAGTCTTGACCGAGTTATGGTTGACTCAGTGAGTCAGGACGAGTTAGAGAGGGTCGACAGGTGGACTGAGTCGAGCTGGGACTCGCCGAGTTGTCCTTGAGACTCGGCGAGTTGAGTCGGGGTGGCCCCGCGACTCTCCCAGGTGGAACTCGTCGAGTCAGGGGAAGTACTCGAAGAGTAAGAAGGGAATCCTATGGAGTTGGCGGATGCGTCTAGACTCGCCGAGTTGCCCTTGTGCACTCGCCGAGTCCGGTCAAGTTGACCGTTGACCGTTGACCAGAGTTGACCTATGTTTGACTTCTTAGGGATAGTCAAACTTAGAAGATAAAAGTGTTAATAAGAGATGTATGATGTTATAGGGAGATTGTAGCTCGGCGGATCGAGCACGAGTGACTTTGGGATTTGCTAGCTTTCGATATTTACGAGGTGAGTCTTCTCACTATACTGTACCCGGAAGGGTTTGACTGTGTGACCGGAAGGTCGGATATGATATGAGATATATGTGCTATATGTGATAAGTTAATTGTTATACGTACTATGTATGTTATGTGGGCCGGAAGGCATTATGTTAAGGGCCGGAAGGCGATTATGTTATGGGCCGGAAGGCGATTATGTTATGGGCCGGAAGGCGTTGTGAGTCTTGGACCGTAAGCTTGGCGTGGGTAGGACCGGAAGGTTTACCTAGCAGGGACGGAAGTCCCCTGAGACACATGGACCAGAAGGTCAGGGCCTGGAAAGGCGTATGTGCGTAAGTTGTATTTTGGGGAACTCACTAAGCAATTATGCTTACAGTTGTTGTGTATGTGTTTCAGGTACTAGCGAGGACCGTGGGAAGGCGCCGACGTGATCTGTACACACTAATAGATGTTTTGTGATCTTGGGATTCGCATGATTTGTAATCTGTTATGACACATGGAATGTTTATGCCTTGTTTTGAATGAAAATACTTTATTTTGAAATGAAAAATTTGTTTGAAAAATTACGTTGTTACAAATTGGTATCAGAGCCTTGGTTTGAGGGATTTGGGTGCACCTTCGGGCGTAACCGAACTCAAACCGAGGATTTGAGGAAAACTTTTAAAATAAAGGCATAAACTTTTATAAATAATCTTGTGGTAAACAAGAAAGAAGCAGTGTGTACGATCAGTCAGCGCCCGAACGGTAAAGATCCCCGAAATACCTTACAATGTTGTGTTAAAACATAAGATATGATATGAATTGTTATGCATGCTAGAAGACTAGGTATTCATGATAGGACTAGAGTGGCCTGATTTGTGATGCCTTAGCCTAGGAAAGTTTGCCGATATGAGATGCTTTGATAGCGTGCGGGTAGATAGTGCATAACAAAAGTAGAGTACTCACTATCCGGGGTTTGGGGAGGAAGACTTGGGATGAATGCTGATGCGGTGTGGTCGGTAGTATTGGGCCCGTACTACCGAAGACACCGGGCCAGGGGGAAACCCAAGTAAGAATCCCTAGATATCGGAGACTGAGTAGGGTTGCGTTATCGAGTACGATTATACTCGATGAAGTCTCTGATAGTTTTATGTTGTATTTCAGAGACATCATGGTTGGACCACGCCACAGACCGAGTACGAGCGGTGTGAGTGACGAGGAGATTCGTCAGATGATTCATGAGGAGGTGGGTGCAGTGATCCGGGCTGAGATTCCGGAGATGTTTGGGTCTATTAAGACCACCTTGATGGAGACTTTTGATGAGCGGTACGCCGCATTGACTGAGGCTGCAGCCGCTGCAGCTACCGCAGCTGTGGCCGCTGCCAGGCTGCAGGGGGGTGACTCGTTGCTGTTTCGGGAGTTCAGCAACACGAAGCCACCTGATTTGATGGGACGCAGGATCCGATTGCTGCGATGAGGTGGATCGCTGATATTGAGGGGTGCTTCTACACTTGTTCATGTCTGGAGCATCTGAGGGTACGGTTCGCTTTGAACCAGCTCCGTCTGGGAGCGAAGGATTGGTGGAAGTTCGTGACGGCGAACTTCACTTTGGCAGAGATTTCAGCAGTGACATGGGAGAGGTTTACCTCTATGTTCAGAGACGAGTACATTCCCCCGGTGGAGAGGGAACGATTGGTTCAGGAGTTCTTGACCCTCAAGCAGGGTACTGATTCGGTTACGGTGATCACGCGGAAGTTTCATGAGAGGGCGATGTTCTGCCCCGAGCTGGTGTCCACAGAGCAGGCTCGGATGAGCCGGTACTTGGGTGTTTTGAGGAGGGATATCTGGGAGTTTGTGTCAAACTCCACCTATCATACCTTTGCTGAGCTTCAGGCGAATGCCAGGAAGTGCGAGATCTAGTTGGAGACCCAGGCCAGGGAGGAGGCCGAGTCTCAGCGGGTGGACCGGCGGCCGGCTCAGTCTCAGCCGGCAGCCAAGCGGACTAAGTCCGCCGATTCGAGGACGGGAGGTCCGAAGGGCTGCACTTGCGGAAAGTGCGGCAAGAGTCACGAGGGGACATGTCGATCTGGTGCTTGCTACAAGTGTGGCAAGGAGGGGCACATCGCTAGGGATTGCCCCAAGGTGTTTACGGTTTGCTTTCATTGCAACCAGACCGGCCATCGGAAGGCCAAGTGGCCTCAGCTTCTTCAGGGATCTGCACCTGCTGCCAGGGTTTCTGAGACTCGACCGGTGAAGGTCGAGGCCCCGAGGGCTCGTGGGAGAGCCTTTCAGCTGACTGCGGAGGAGGTCCGCGCTGCGCCCGATGTTGTGGTAGGTATGCTTTATTTCATGTATTTATTTTGATGTTGAGATGTTATGCTTATGTTATGTTATGCGTAGGTACTTTCCTTGTGAACTCTGTGCCTGCTTTAGTGTTATTTGACTCGGGTGCGAGTCGGTCCTTTGTATCTTTGGCCTTTAGTCAGCATATCAGCGTTAGTCGTGAGCCGTTGAGTCGGCCTCTGAGAGTTTCTATAGCTGACGAGAGGGTGATTTGTGCCATGGAGGTTCTCCGGGGATGTGTGTTAGAGATTTTCGGGGTCGAGTTTCCGGTTAATCTGATTCCTATTGCGATGGGTGATGTCTGTGTCATTGTGGGCATGGACTGGTTGAGCCGATTCGGCGCCGTCATCGACTGTGAGCGTCAGCGGGTGACTATACGAGACCCTAGTGGGGGAGTTCTTTCGGTGTACGGCGAGGGTACCCGTTCAGGATCAACTTTTTGTTCGGCCGCTAGGGCGAGGCAGTGTTTACAGCAGGGCTGTAAGGGTTTTGTGGCGTATGTGATGGATACGCGGGAGGCTTCCGAGAGACCGAGATCAGTTGAGGAGGTTCCAGTGGTGCGTGAGTTTCCAGATGTTTTTCCCGAGGAGCTGCCGGGAGTACCTCCTGTGAGGCAAGTGGAGTTTGGTATTGATCTGGTTCCGGGGGCCGCGCCTATCGCTAAGGTGCCTTATCGTCTTGCACCTCCAGAGATGCAAGAGTTGTCCTCGCAGCTTCAAGAGTTGCTGGGAAAGGGATTCATTCGGCCAAGCTGCTCGCCGTGGGGAGCACCTATTCTGTTCGTCAAAAAGAAGGATGGTTCACACCAGATGTGCATTGATTACCGGGAGTTGAACAAGTTGATGGTCAAGAACTGTTACCCGTTACCGAGGATCGACGATTTATTCGATCAGTTGCAGGGGGCATCTTGGTTTTCCAAGATCGATCTGAGGTCGGGGTATCATCAGGTGAGGGTACGGGATGAGGACGTCCAGAAGACAACGTTTAGGACGCGATATGGGCATTATGAGTTTGTGGTGATGCCTTTTGGGCTCACCAATGCCCCGGCTGTGTTCATGGATCTCATGAACAGGGTATGCAGGCCGATGCTGGATCGGTCGGTGATTGTATTCATCGATGATATTTTGGTGTATTCGAGATCTAGAGAGCAGCATGAGGAGCATTTGAGGGAGGTCCTTGGGGTGTTGAGATCGGAGAAGCTTTATGAAAAGTTCTCCAAGTGTGATTTCTGGTTGCGGGAGGTCCAGTTCCTAGGACACCTCGTTAACCAGGAAGGGATTCTGGTCGATCCGGCCAAGGTTGAGGCGGTGATGAGTTGGGAAGTGCCGAAGTCACCATCTGAGATCAGGAGTTTCCTCGGGTTGGCAGGGTACTATCGGAGATTTATCAAGGATTTCTCCAAGATCGCAGTGCCGCTCACCAGATTGACCCGGAAGGGTGTTGCATTCTCATGGGGTCCCGAGCAGCAGACCTCCTTTGAGACACTTCGCCAAAGGTTGTGCGAAGCCCCGGTATTAGCTCTCCCGGAAGGGATGGAGGATTTTGTAGTATATTGTGATGCATCGATTTTGGGGCTGGGTGCAGTGTTGATGCAGAGGGGTCATGTGATAGCTTATGCGTCGAGGCAGCTGAAGCCTCATGAGACGAGATATCCCACGCATGATTTAGAGTTGGGGGGCAGTAGTGTTCGCTCTCAAGATTTGGCGTCACTACTTGTATGAGGTTCGATGTACGATATACACGAACCATAAGAGCTTGAAGTATTTGATGGATCAGCCCAACCTAAATATGCGTCAGAGGAGGTGGTTGGATGTGGTCAAGGATTATGATTGTGAGATCCTGTACCACCCATGCAAGGCTAATGTGGTAGCCGATGCGTTGAGCCGCAGGGCGGAGAGCACTCCACTGCGAGAAGTATGTTTGAGATTGACCGTGATGGCTCCAGTATTGGATGCTATTCGTGGGGCGCAGGCCGAGGCTGTGCGACCGGAGATGCAGAAGAGAGAGCGGGTTGTTGGTTTGGTTTCAGAGTTCGTTACGGATGGACGAGGGCTTATGACGTTTCAGGGTCGGATTTGGGTACCGTTCGTGGGTGGTACGCGTATTACTTTGATGGAAGAGGCTCATCGGTCGAAGTTTTCGATCCATCCGGGGGCTACGAAGATGTATTTGGATTTGAGGAAAGAGTATTGGTGGCCCTGTATGAAGAGGGACGTCGCATGGTTCGTTGAGAGGTGCTTGACCTGCCGCAGGGTTAAGGCTGAGCACCAGAGACCGCATGGCAAGTTGCAGCCATTGGAGGTTCCCGAATGGAAGTGGGAACAGATCACTATGGATTTCATCACCAAATTGCGGAGGACTACCAGAGGAGTTGATGCGATTTGGGTGATTGTGGATAGGTTGACGAAGAGCGCTCACTTCCTTGCCATCAGTGAGAGTTCTTCAGCGGAGAAGTTGGCGGAGATATATGTGAGAGAAGTGGTATCTCGGCATGGGGTGCCGATCTCGAATTTTTCAGACCGTGATGTGCGCTTCACTTCTAGATTCTGGAAGAAATTCCATGAGGAGCTGGATACTAAATTGCATTTTAGTACCGCATATCATCCCCAGACAGACGGCCAGAGCGAGCGGACGATTCAGGCGCTGGAAGACATGCTTCGAGCATGTGTGTTAGATTTCGGGGGTAGCTGGGATGCGTATTTACCCTTGGCAGAGTTTTCCTACAACAACAGCCATCATTCGAGCATTGGTATGCCACCCTTTGAGCTGTTGTATGGTAGGAGGTGTTGGACCCCCATTTGCTGGGGAGAGGTTGGGCAGAGAGTGATGGGCAGTATAGAGATCGTGCTTCAGACGACAGAGCAGATTCAGCAGGTCAGACAGAGGTTATTGACCGCCCAGAGCCGACAGAAGAGTTATGCAGACAGACGCCAGTCCGAGCTTGAGTTTCAGGTCGGCGACTTCGTTCTCCTGAAAGTTTCTCCTTGGAAAGGAGTGATTCGATTCAGGAAGAGGGGCAAGTTGGGGCCCCGGTATATTGGGCCATTTCGTGTGATTGCAAGGGTAGGCCGGGTAACCTATCGTTTGGAGTTGCCAGCCGAGTTGGGGCAGATCCACGACACTTTTCACGTGTCGCAGTTGAGGAAGTGTAAATCCGATGAGTCGGCAGTGGTTCCATTAGAGGATATTCATGTGGATGCGAGTCTGAATTATGCTGAGAGGCCTGTGGCCATCAGGGATCGGAAGATCAAGGTTCTGAGGAACAAGGAGGTACCTCTGGTGTTGGTTCAGTGGCAACACCGGAAGGGATCGGAGATGACCTGGGAGCCGGAGCGCGAGATGCGGGAGCTACATCCGGAGCTATTTTCAGAGCGAGACTTCGAGGGCGAAGTCTAGTTCTAGTGGGGGAGAATTGTAACAGCCCGGAATTCCAGGTATCTTTATTGATTTGATTATTTTGTGTTTTGAGAGGGGACTCGGCGAGTTGGAGCTCAGACTCGCCGAGTAGGGTCGCGATTCTGGACACGGGATTCGTTTGGACTCGGCGAGTCCAGGATATGGACTCGGCGAGTCTGCGCTGTTTAATGAAACCCTAATTTCCCGGTCCTAAGCCCTATTTAAAGGACCTTATGGCCCTCATTTGCGGCCACCTTGAACCCTAAGAGCCCCCATACGACTGTGAGCCCTTGTGAGTGTATTTGGAGGCCATTTGTTCACCATTTTGTGTGATATTGCAAGAAAGGAGGGAGAGGATCAAACTTGAGGAGTTGGGGAGCTTGGATCTGTTGCTAATTCATCAGGGGAGTCTTCTTGAGGTAACTTTCAGAGCCAAACTTCGTGTTTTGTGTTGATGTGTCAAATCTAGGGTTTCTTTTTGCATTTCTTGGCTTAAATTGGAAGTATGAAAGGTTCCATGGAGATATGGAACCTAGATCTGGGCCTTAGCAGGTCCAGGAGACCCCATATGACTAGCTTTATGTCCATCCTTTTGAGTTAGAAGCTAAGGTGGTCATATTAGAGGTTGTTTCCCCAAAATAAGCCTTGTACGCATTGCATGGCAACCAAGACTGAGACTTTACGTGACAAATAAGCTTGGGAAGGCCAGATCTATGAATGGATGGAACGGATCTGACCGCAAAAGCCAGTTTTAGCTGGTGCATGGCATGGACTCGCCGAGTCTGATGAACAGACTCGACGAGTCTCTTGAAGATTGTCCTTGAGGACACCCAGTGTGTAGTCTTGACCGAGTTATGGTTGACTCAGTGAGTCAGGACGAGTTAGAGAGGGTCGACAGGTGGACTGAGTCGAGCTGGGACTCGCCGAGTTGTCCTTGAGACTCGACGAGTTGAGTCGGGGTGGCCCCGCGACTCTCCCAGGTGGAACTCGTCGAGTCAGGGGAAGTACTCGACGAGTAAGAAGGGAATCCTATGGAGTTGGCGGATGCATCTAGACTCGCCGAGTTGCCCTTGTGCACTCGCCGAGTCCGGTCAAGTTGACCGTTGACCGTTGACCAGAGTTGACCTATGTTTGACTTCTTAGGGATAGTCAAACTTAGAAGATAAAAGTGTTAATAAGAGATGTATGATGTTATAGGGAGATTGTAGCTCGGCGGATCGAGCACGAGTGACTTCGAGATTTGCTAGCTTTCGATATTTACGAGGTGAGTCTTCTCACTATACTGTACCTGGAAGGGTTTGACTGTGTGACCGGAAGGTCGGATATGATATGAGATATATGTGCTATATGTGATAAGTTAATTGTTATACGTACTATGTATGTTATGTGGGCCGGAAGGCATTATGTTAAGGGCCGGAAGGCGATTATGTTATGGGCCGGAAGGCGATTATGTTATGGGCCGGAAGGCGTTGTGAGTCTTGGACCGTAAGGTTGGCGTGGGTAGGACCGGAAGGTTTACATAGCAGGGACGGAAGTCCCCTGAGACACATGGACCGGAAGGTCAGGGCCTGGAAAGGCGTATGTGCGTAAGTTGTATTTTGGGGAACTCACTAAGCAATTATGCTTACAGTTGTTGTGTATGTGTTTCAGGTACTAGCGAGGACCGTGGGAAGGCGCCGACGTGATCTGTACACACTAATAGATGTTTTGTGATCTTGGGATTCGCATGATTTGTAATCTGTTATGACACATGGAATGTTTATGCCTTGTTTTGAATGAAAATACTTTATTTTGAAATGAAAAATTTGTTTGAAAAATTACGTTGTTACAGAGTACCACAGTGTACTCGGCGAGTAGGCCTCAACTCGGCGAGTACAGTGTGGTACTCGGCGAGTTCGAGCGTCAGATGGAGCTATTTTCGGGATTTCTTGCTGTTTATCTTTGAGATACTTGCCTTTATCACATTAGATCAATATAAATCCGATTTTATGATATATATGAGTATATTCTTGATCTAATTGAAGATATTTATCAATTAATAAAATATTTGTTTCCTTATGTGATAATTGATTAATTATTTTGATTAAATTGGTAAATTGTTTTACAAGAAATCATTAAATAAATCAAATATGGATAATTATGTGATTAACTGTTAATTTAGATTATTTGTTATTTGATCCTTGTTGTTATGTAAAGTTTCATATTTTCCCCTTTTAGGTTTTATAGTTTAAATTTGAACCCAAAAGTTTTGTTGTTTTGAAATTTAAATAGTTAAAACCCTAATGTTTTGAAAAAGGTTTCAAAACTTGCCCTCAAGTTTTGGAATTTAAATTTAGATTAATAGTTTAATTTTGATGTATATTTAAATTCTAAACCCTAATGTTTTGAAATGTTTCAAAATTTGCCCTCAAGTTTTGGAATTTAAAAGTTGATTAAAAGTTTAATTAGGAATGTTAAATTCTAAAACCCTAGTAATGTTTTGAAAAGTTCAAATCACTCCCTTATGGTTTCATTAATTAATTAAGGTGTATAATTAAAAGAGGTTTAATAAATCCATAAAAGTTTAGGTTAACAATTTAATGGAATTAAAAGTATAATTGTTAAATTAAACCACCTAGTATTTTAAAAGTGTAAAATACACCCTATACTATATATATAACATTAAAAGTCTAACATTATATATATATATGTATGAGTAAAAGTCAGTCTTACCGTTAGTAGGCCTCATTCACGAAGCTGGTCTATAAGGGGTGTTTAAGGAAATTGCTTATAAAATGGCGATTGAATGGGTATCCACTCTTACCCACCACACTCTTGACTAGTGGAGGGTCGTTAGCCGAATGGGTAGGATAGGACAAAACCTTCCATTATAAGTATAATGAATTATTAAAGTAACTAAATGTTTTCATAAAATTACCAATCTTAGTTACTTAGGCAAAAGTGAATTGATGCAATTCCATGAAATTACACTTTGTGCCCTTGCGAAGACGTTAGTGGAGCGTGTGTGGTTTACCGGCACACTAAATGGTTCTAAGCAAAGGTAGCAAAGGGTGACTCAATGTTTGTCATAGTTCGGTGGAGCGTGTGTGGTTTACCGACACATCGAATAGGTGACTGTAACATGTGAGGGCACCATGTAAGTTTGCATGGTTATTCACACCCGCTTTGTGATCCTCGGCATCCCAGTCACAAACAAGAGGGGCATATCGAGATTTAAACATGCCATTGAAATGTTCAATGAATCTCATAGGATCTAGGAGTTTTCATAGATTTAAAACTTAAATTTCTTTTTCATTTTTCATGGTGGAAATTAGTGAATCGTCATTCACTTACCTTCAAATATTCTGCAATTAGGGTTACGGCATCCCTCTCCCGAGTTGTGGAATATTGTGTTGGGTCCTAGCCTTAGTATCTCATTTGGGTGATTTACTAAGGACTCAATCAATCAACTAACTTGAATTTATTTTCTCCCGTTTTGTAGATGTCAAAGTTTGACAACTATGGTCTTCTCAAATCCCGTGGAACAAGCATTCCACATGAAGATGATATTCCACGATTCGATCAAGGAACAAGAGATCATACTTCACTTCCTCCTCCTCCTCCAATTATTCTCCCTAACCCACAAGTTCGAAGGCTTGAAAAGTTCAAGATCACTCAAGCCCTTTTGGCAAGTAAACATAAAGAAGGAAAGCCGGTGTGTGCACACGTCCTAGGGTTGAAGTCACACATTGATAGGTTAAGAATGTTGGGATCCGTTGTCTGTGAGGAGATGGCTATTGATTGGGTTCTTCAGTCACTTCCTAACTCGTATAGTGAGTTCGTAAGAGAGTACTATATGATGAACCACGACGTGACCCTTATAGATCTCACCTATATGCTTATTGCTGCTGATTCAGCAATGGTTTGGCGCAATGGAAAAACAAAGTTGATTGGTGAATCTGCCTTTAAGACCTATATGGATATAGACAATGGCAACGAAATACATGCTATGATCGAAAAGTTTGATCATAAGAGAAAGGGAATGTCTGAAATAGTTCCATGTCATGTTCCAAAAGAGTCAATTTGCTTTTATTGCCAAGAGAAGGGGGAATTGGAGACGAAGCTGCCCCATTTACCTAAGAGATCTAAGAGATGGGAGAGTCGAAACGTATGACTTTAATATAGGTAAAATCTATTAACTAACTCTTTTAAGCTTCTATTCTAGATCCTTAATACATAATGTGATAAGATTACAATTAATGTTTTGTAGGATCGAAGAAAAGAAAGGAAGCTTAAGGGAAGAAGTGAGCAGAATCTAACCGTGAAGGAATGGATTTCGATCTCATTTCTCGAAGATTAGATTCTTGAGCTACTACTTAGAGTTAGAATTAGATTGCTAAGAAAGATGTATTAGCATAGTTTTTCAATGAATTGCATTGTAAGGACAAATTTTTCCGCAATAAAATAAATTTTGATTTTATATTATTTATTTATCCTTGCAATGGCGTATATGAAAAATTGATGTTTGAATATTAGCAATAATGGATTTGGTTCTTATTATGTTATTTATGGAAAGTCGAGAATTTACCAAATAGGGAGAGTTTCTCATCGCCCAAGTTTCAATTGGACAGAAACTTGGAATCATGCAACTTGGTTGCACGATCAATGAGAAATTTCATATTTGGAAATTAGACTAATTCATTGACAAAGTGTCAAGTGAAGGACTTGGAGATCGAATACACAAAGTTGCGTGTTGATCAAGTCCACAATAAGAGTAACAAAGATATTCTCATTTGAATGCATAAAAGGCAAGGACCTTGATTAATGAAGGGTACATTGATAGGAAAGGGTGAGTTGCTTAACTACTTGGAAGACATGGTGGGCAGCTGTGCTACCATAAGGCAAAGAAATCAAGATTAAGAAAGTTCGATCCATATGAGTTTGAATTTGTCGTAAATTTTGGTTTTGACAAATTCACATGGATAGGAACACATACACCGTTTAAATCTAAGTGTCATAAGATTTCCTCCTTCATGAAAATGATTGTGAGGAAATGCTTTCACTAAGAAAGATTTTAAGAAGATAGTGATTGTAAAATTGCATTCTCGAATTCGATTATGGTTACGGTATCCCTTTCCATAATTTGAATTGTGAGGTTTGGCAATTGTTTACACACACATATGAACTATCTAAGACAAAGGTGTATAAGTTCAAGAAGCCTTGATAAAAGATTATCAAAGCACTAAGTATTAGAAACATGAACTTAAGAAGTTCAATAAGCATTGTTTTTCTGAAAGTTAAGCTGTTTCTGAATACATGTCAAAGCTAGTGGGAGCATAAGTGTTATGTTTATAATAATCATCATGATAGTGGGAACATAAAAGTTATGATTGTATGATTATTAAGGCACGTATTGCAAGTTGGCAATATTAATTATAGAAAACAAGAGTTATACCTTGCAAAGTCGTAAGGGTTGTAAAGTTGTTTTGCTATAATTAAGGGAGAGAATATTATGCTTCATTTCAAATCTAAAGGATTAGGTTGAGAAATGTTAATAAATTTAGTCAAGGGTACATAGTGTGTTCTTAAAATTTCGATTATGATTATGTCATTCCTCTTCACAATTCGAATTTTGAGAACATAGCAAATAAAACATTATGCGTCGTGTTCCATACGCTTCGAGTATAGGATCGATTGCAAATGCTTTAATGTTTGACCATTCTAAAAATTTCCAAATGTCGAGCGCATTTAGAGGGAAAAGGGACTAGAAATGGTTTTGACTAAAATAATTAAACAACTATCAAAGGACAATCCACAGTTTGACGAGGATTGGTCACTTATGAGTAGTTGGAAGCATGGTATTGGATGGACCATATCGACATTATTATGAATAGAAAAGATTCTATTAAGAATGAGTTGTCATATGGAAATTATGGAAATGTTTCCATATTGGATGGACCATATCGACATCATTACGAATAGATAAGATTCTATTAAGAATGAGTTGTCATATGGAAAATATGGAAACGTGTCCATATTGAGAATTGGATATTGAAAATCTATGTCTAGATTAGAAACTTTTATGCAAAAGGATGTTCAAAGGAATGTACTTTGAGGAATTGTCTTGTAACAATGTCCGATAGAGAACTTTGTAATATCATTGGCAATAGTCTTTGTGACTTTGGTGCAGTGACATTACAAAAGGATCATTGCATAGAATGTTAGAATCTAGCATATTTTATAAGTAACAAGAATTTGATATTCTCACACTTATGAAAAAGGATTTGGAATTGTGAAATAAGAATGATTGGAAATGTGTTCAATTTGATCTATTTCACAAAAGTAAGAACCATAGGTAAACATTGTGTGCATGCTAAGAGCATGGGACAAGTGTAATAATTCAAGTAAGAAGTTGATTACCCGAAACGACAAATAATGAGTAATCGATATGGTGATAAATAAAAGGAGTTTTATTTATACTCAAAGGTTTGAGGCCATATGGGATTAGTATTATTCTTGTGTTTCACATTTGCATGTTTTGACTTCCAGAATAATTGAATTTATTAAGAATAATCGAATTATTCGAACGGGCCATAGTCGTTCATATGTTCGAAGTAGATATGAATGAAGACTGTCGTGAATTGGTCTGTGGATTGTCTAAAAGAGCATTAGACATAAGCAAATGTTTGCTGCAACATTCATGAGTGCTTATGAATATGATTTGAGCATTGGATTAAACCCACGCTCACTTGGATCACTCCATGAATTGTATCACGAGTGATTGGTGAGACGATAACATCTTATATTCTTGAAACCGAGATGTGTGAGTTGTATCTTGCAAATCGGTTGCACATTGATAATATGTAAACGCACTAGTAACTTGGTGTTATAAAACATATTGTTGTGTGTGATTCGGTGAGTGAGTGCAAGCAAGCATTGTATCAAAGTATATCCGTTCCTTTTATCCAAAGTAGGATAAAAGCAATATCTTTGGGCCCCTCGATGATTTTGTGATGACAAACGTAAATGCTCGGCCGGGCTAGGGCTAATTTGATTTGTTCAATTAGCCAGTCGTCATAAATCAGGAATCGAGATATAGTACAAAGAGAATGATTTGAAATCATGTCTCATACAATATCTAGAATGGAGGAATATATGATCCCTTATCTAAGGACACGCGTATCTGATAGGATCAGAGTTGACAGCGGCTTTGGAAACCTGCGATTGCAGATCAGGATCTGAAGTCATACGCAGAATAGTTGTTAGACTTATCCAAGTGGGAGACTGTTGGATTAGTGTCTAAGTCCATAACTATTTTGGTATGTACTTGACCCGATGGTGCATGGTCCTTTTGGGTTGCCTTCACCAAAACAACTTGATAGGATGAATTATGGAGAGAAAGGATTAAATATGATTTATTAATATATTATGGGAATAATATATTACAGGAGAAATCATATTGTTTAATTAATATTAGTCAATAATTAATTGGTAATTAGTTTTGTGACTAAAAGAGATTAATTAAACTTAAGGGACAGGAATTGTAATTATAAGATAATTGCAATATAGGCCGTGGATTGCCTTGTATTAAGGGGTGGACGAATTCTATGGGGAAGCCCATAAGAAATCGTCCAAGGCCTTAAGGAAAGGGATCCATGGGTTGCTTAGGGCTTAAGCATCCAAATTAGGGTTTCCTTGTTAGATAACCCTAATAGCCTCACTATATAAAGACCCCTTATGCCTCAGAAACGTGTACAGGACTTCTTCCAGGCTTAGAACACGTTTTGGGCAGCCTCCATCCTCTCTCCTCTTCATCCTCTTGCTTATGGTGTTTGTGAACCATTAGAGGAGTGACATTTGTGACTCTAAGCTTTCTAAAGTCAATACAAGGAGATTTGGGATTGTTATTGCTACATAACAATCAAGGTAACATCTTAAACCTATTCTCATGTTAATTTGATTACTTGAATGGTAGAATTAGGGTTTATAGTCTTGGATAACTTGCATTTACAATAGAGAAACCTAGATCCAAGAATTAGGGTTTGTATGAGCACATAGGATGTCTTATGACCAAAACCCATCAATTTGTGTTGTATTGTCATTACTTTTATCCCTTTATTTGTTGGTTTGAGACACCAAACAATATCAAAGCATTGGTATTTCATTATCATAAAAATCATTTTGCCATGTACCCCAAACACTACCTCATTCAAACGAAGGTTAGCTATTCATCTTCTAGTTCTTTTCCTTAGAGAAATACTCTTCAAACACTATCTATACAATATGGACATAAATAATTAAAATGACCAAAATACTCCTCATAGTTTCCATTACTAAATTTTATTGCTTCAAACTATTTCTTATGAAAAACTATCAACATAGACGAAAACCGTGTGTAAATCTGAGCCTGTATGCAAAAGTTATGAAGAAAACAAGTGAATCTCTAACAAAGACTTCCATGACCGTGGATATTAAGGCATGGAAAATACTTGGCCGTGTTTTCATGTCTACACACACAAGTCGATTTTTCTCAAAATAATACTATACTTTGCATAGTTCTTGTAGACTCTTTTTCCAAATCACTTTGTATCATTTGTATAGACTCTCACACATGATTAAGAGGTGTTTTATGATATTAAACCACTCCACTTAATCAATTAAGTGCTCATTGAAACCTTTTAAGAACATAAATATCCTCAAGTTTTAAATGGAGAGTTAACTAGTCTAGTTTCCAATTGCACATTCTAAATTTCACATAGTTTGTTACAACCATTAATCTCATTGAATACTCATATGAAAGTTGTCAAGTATATAAAAAAGCCATTAATATCATTGTAAGCACATAAACTAACTATGGAGTCGTCAATTCCATTCCACGTTTCCCAAATTACCCTTGGTCCAAAACAATCACTAGAACTAGAACTTCACAAGCATCTGTTCACGTTTATGTTTCAATTTCATCTCTAGAGTGTCAATTCATGTTCATGAATTTCATTCACTCTTAGGTGTCAATCTTTATGTAGTTCACAATATATTTCCCAAAATACCCTTATAAGTATGAATTCCATGGATTCATCCAATAATCAATCAACACTTAGTATTTTGCATCAAAACCATTCTAATAGCATCCATTGATGGTTATGAAATTTATTTGCTTAACAATTATACCACAATGCATATAATCCTTTGATATCATCATATTTTTTCCAAAACCCCATAAAATCCATGTTTATGCAACATTCTACCATCAGGGATGAATTTTAGCATACTAGTTGGATTTGTTGCTATCAAATATCATCTAGTTAATAGAATCCAATACCAATATAACAAATAAACATGAAATCCCCAAATTTGGATTTCTAGGGTTCATGATGGGTTTCATCCAAAATCCTCAAATCCATTAATGGGATGATTGGATTAAGATTAGGATCATCAAAACTACTTAACGGAAGTTAGAAACCAATACCCTAATCATAAAATGAGAAGAAATAGAATACAAATCCAACTCCATAGATGAAACTCGAATTATACACTAAGGGAGGAAGAACTTTGTATACCTTGATCCACTTGATTTTTTCACAACTTGCACCAAATAAACCAAGAAGGCTTGAAATCGACTACTAGGGTTTCTCTTGAACTTGAATTGCCATTCCACTTCCTCCTTTTTTCAAAACACGAATGATATGAGTGAAGGAAGAAAGTGTGCATCTTATTTCCTTCATTTTTCAAATTTAGTCCCACTAGTTGGCTCATTTTGCCAATTTCCACTTTAAACTCATATTTTGTGATTTTAACTTAAGTTTTGACATATTAAATCATTCTCCATACATTATGTAAATTTTTTAGTCTCTTCCACTAATTGAGTCAACCATTTGGTCAGCTCACTTTGCTAACCTGACACTTTTGGCCCTTGGACTTTAAACTGTTGCTATTTCTACTTTTAACTGTCTTAACTTCATATCAACTAATGATATGATTATCCCATAATGATTTATTTACATGAATAATCCTTTATTTATTTACTTAATTAATTTAAGAACCCGGTCTTAAATTTTAGGATATTACATTTAGAATAAAGGGGGCTTAGAAGATATAAATTTTAGAATAAACGAGTCTGAAAATGGATAATTGGCTTTAATTATTATAAGATTTAGTTGGCTGTAGTTAAAAGAGATAGATTACAGACTTGTGGAGTAGTTAAAAGAGATAGCTTATAAGGCAGAGACCCACATACCTCCAACTAGCTACGCCACATGAGGAAAAGATCATTGAGCCCTCGTGTGAGAGGCATATACTCTCAATACTTTATATCTATAGATAAATAGGATATGTCGAAAGGATCGTGTTCATAACATAATAGAACCATAATTCACAAAAGGTTATAAATAAAAACTGGGACTTGTAGTCTAACAAACATACAAGCACAATAACTATTTCTTTTATTTACATTAATAGTTATAGTTAAGGAACTCACTAGTATATTTCACTACTAAAATATAGGCCTTTAATGACATGCAAAATATGACATGAACTGGATTTATGACTCGCAAATGTGCGCGTCGTAAAAATTATGTCATCTATCTGAAATTCTGAAGGATTTACGACATGCATTTGTGCGTGTCATAAAACTACTGCCACATAAAAATAATATAAAAACACAGAGTACCCCTGACAAATACGTGTGTTGTGTAGAGGCGTCACTTTTTCAATTCTTAAGTAAAACGCGTGTCCATTATTTCTGTTAGCAAACTAATTTTTTTGTTTAGAGCATTCAAGATCATTCGCTTTGCAATCAAAGACCTGATCCGCCTCGCCTCTCCTCGTCAGCAACCTCTGTCTCACTTCACTTCACCGACGATCTCCGACTCACTTCTCCTCGCCAGAGAATGTGACTCCTCAATGATTTAGGGTTGTGCTTTATGCTTCTCAACAAAATCAATTCAATTCTCTCTCCCTTCTCATATCGATTTAGGTTTTTTTGATACAAGGTATTGACTCTCAAACACCGAAGACTTAGGGGTTTTGCATACAAGGTGTGTCTGTGTGCTTTGATTACTCCAATTACAAATCCACAAAGTTTATCTCAGTGAAATCCAAACTTTAGAGTCAACCATTTTAATTCATATTAGTCTTACTTCTTAATTTTTCCCACAATTATAACCGACTATGAACCTACATAATAATTAAATTATTCATGGATTAAATATGTTTATATAAAACACAACAAGTATTTATGTGAAGATCATATCCCAATATATCAAAACAATATAAGAGTTGTTGTCACAATTTTCCAATATCCAAATACCAAATCTAAATCAAATCACAATTCTTTAATAACAAAGTCCTATAACTCAAGTGTGACATTTCATGCTTAGCTTAAAGGAAAGACTTTATTAATGGGTTTGACTAAATTTAGCTTTTGTGAATTTTACGAATACGATCATCTCCATATTTAAATTTATTCTAAGTATTGTTTAATATCTCGGAGAATACGATTGGTGTTCTAATGTGACCAAGAGTTCTTAGCTTGATTAAGTATACTCTTGAAGTCACAAAATATTTCTAGCTTATCCTTTAATGGAAGGACTGAACTTATTTTTTTGATGAACTCCTTCATCCAGTTATATTTGATTGCATGATAGTTTGTTTTATTTACTTCTTTTATTTAGTTTATTTAGCACTAGTAGTCCTTTTGGTGATTTTTCATCAGGTATTTTGTAGGTATTTGGAGCCTCGTTGTTGAGTTACTGGGCCTTCTGGACCTTCGAGGAGCTATTGGGCTTTGTTGGATCCATATGGGAGTTTCAGGATTGATGTGAAGACTTGGATGGGTCATGGATTCTTTAATATTGATTTGGACTATCCATTTAGGTGCTAGAAGATGATTGGTCCATATTTGAATCTTGTGCTATGTGAAGGGGGCTGAAGGAATCTCATGTAGTGGAGTGGGGTAGTGGAGGAATCAACCAGTGATATTTCAACATCATGTGCGTGGGTGAGGTGATCACCCACACAGATCTAAACGCGTATCCATGCAACTTCCTTCTCGTGGACATTTTGTTCATTTGGCTTATCATTTACCTTGTGGGTTAGGTCTTGCATCCCCTGGTTTGAAAATACCAATATTGGAGAAACTTCGGGCTATTTTGGAAAGCAAGAAGCATTCAACATCTCATTCTTCTTGTATTTCATAAATCTTTGATGTTTAAACACATTAGTGATCATTGTATTTTCCATGAGTGGCTAGGTACTTTGTTTTGGTTGACTTTGGCTAAAACCCCTGAATATTTGTGAGTTTGGAAGGATTCAAGTTTGCTTGTTATTTAGCTTATGTCAATGATTCATAGTTCTTCATTCTTATGCTTTTTTAATACTTTTGTTCATAAGCTTGGTATGTGATGATTAATTATTAGTCTATTTATTTGATTAAGTAATGGATCATTGAATTGATATAAAACAAAAGCTTTATGATGGTAGAAATCATCTCTAGCTTATGGGTCATGACTCCTTTATGGTTGTTTAAACATTGGCATCCTCTAAGAATGGGGGATCCCTTCATTCTTAAGGATAATAATTTTTCTTGGGTTTAATTACTTCAATTGAATCCTTGTATTTGATTAAGGAGTGTTTGATGGGTTTTAGCCATATGAACATTCCTATGTGCACATGCAAAACCTAATGCTTGGATCTAGGTTTCTCTAATTGAACATGCATTGAATCCAAGACTTCTAATGGATAAAAGAGTATAATAACAATGAGAAATCAGAATTAGAAGATTACCTTGAATCACTTGCTTGATCTTCTTGTCCTTGGAGCTTTAGAGTCACAATTGTCACTCCTCTAATGGCTTACAAACACCAACTAGCAAGAGGATGATTTAAGAGAAAGGAGAGAGGATCAAGAATCGGCCAGGGTTTCTTCTTAGAGCATAGGTGCCGATTCCCTTGACCCTTAGGGTCTATTTATACCAATGAGGCTCCTAGGGTTTCACCCTTAAACCCTAATTGGATAACTTAGGCTCTAAGCAATCCAATACCCTAATTGATAAGCTCTTGGACGAATTCTAAGCCTATCCTAAGCCCTAGAAATCATCCACCCTTTATCCATAAGGGATTATAGCCCAAAGTACAACTATTAAACACTTGACAGTTTGTGCCCCTTTATTCAATTAATCTCTTTATGTCACCAAATTAATTCCTAATTAATTTATGACTTATATTAATCATATAATAATATTATTATTCCTTATATTATTCTCATAATATATTAATAATATTTCTTCTCTCATAATAAATCATCCTGTCAAGTTTCTATGGTGAAGGCAACCCAAAAGGACCATGCACAACCGGGTCCAATACTTGCCTAATATAGTTGCAGCCTTAGACACTATTCCAACAGTCTCCCACTTGGATAAGTCTAGTAACTATATACACAAGTATAATCCGATTAGCAATCGTAGCTCTCAAAGACCCTGTCAAACTCTGATCTTATCGATCCTGTCCTTTAGATAAAGGATCGTACAGTCCTCTGTTTAGATATCATGCTAACAATTCTATGGAACCAATTTGTCTAGCATTTGGTTTCTCGATTTCAGATTTATTTGACATAGAACTTAATCGAACACATGAATTCAGTTCTGATCGGGCCTGACACATAAGTCAAATCAAATCATCGAGCAGACAATTTGAATAATTCGATTATTCTTAATAAGCTCAATTATTCTGGAAGTCAAAACATACAAAGTGAAACAATAGTTAAACAATTAACATAAGACAGTAACATTACTCATAAATAATACTCTTTTATTTAATCATCAAATGTTAATTACATTTATCTATTACACGTTTCTACTACTATCTAATCTATACTAATATCATCCTTCAGCCCAATACTCCTAGCATGCTGCAAGTGCTTAACCCTGCTTAGTCCTTTCGTAAGCGAATCTGCTGGGTTATCTTCTGATGATATCCTCTTCTCCACGAGTTGTCCTTCTTCTACACGATGTCTAATAAAGTGATATTTTCTGTCGATATGTCGAGATCTACCATGATCCCTCGGTTCCTTGGTCAAGGCAACCGCTCCTTCATTATCACAGAAAATCTCCATGGGCTCCTTTATGGCAGGTACAACTCCAAGATCACCGATAAAGTTTTTCAACCATATTGCCTCTTTCGATGCCTCGCTCGCTGCAATGTACTCTGATTCGCACGTTGAATCAGCTATGGTTTCCTGCTTGGAACTTTTCCAAGTCACTGCTCCTCCATTCAGGGTAAAGACCCAGCCCGACTGCGAACGGTAGTTGTCCCTGTCGGTCTGAAAGCTGGCGTCACTATACCCTTGCACCTTCAAGTCATCACTCCCTCCGAGGACTAAAAACCATTCCTTCGTCCTCCGAAGGTACTTGAGGATATCCTTGACCGCAATCCAATGGGCTCTGCCAGGGTTCCCTTGATATCTACTAACCATGCTCAAAGCAAAGGCTACATCAGGGCGAGTACAAGTCATTGATGGGTTTTAGGTAAAACAAATAAACTAGAAAACAATTCCTAAGTTCACATGCAACCTACTTTGGATCTATGTTTTATCTATTGAACATACAAATTTGAATTGCAAAACAAGAACCCTAGAGGAGAGAGGCTATAATCGAAATTTACAACCTAGGGTTTAGTAATTACATACCTTTCAATTGTTATAGTAAACAATTGATAATTCCCTTGATCTTGATCTTGATCTTCTTGGAAGCTTAGCACCACAAGTGTAATGCCTCTAATGGAATCACACCCAAACTAGCAAGAAGGAAAGTAGAGGAGAGAGGGGAGAGGGAGTATGCAAAATTTCGGCCCTTAGGGTTTCTTCAAAAGAAAAGGAGTGACCAAAACATGAACCAGGAGGCTCCTTATATAGCTGAGGGATCTAGGGTTTAGGGGAAACCCTAGTTATCCTTTGCTTAGGGCCTAAGCAAACCCAAGGGCCTTATCCAAGCCCCTATGGACGAAATTATTAGGGTTTACCCTAAATATTTCGTCCACCCTTATCCAAGGGGTTTCTAGAGCCTTCCACTCAACTATTAGATAATTGCAAACTAGTCCCTGCACCTTATAATCAATTCTTTTAACCCCAAAACTAATTCTAATTAATTTCTGGCTAACAATTAATTAAACAAAATGATTTCTTATTAATATATTAATCTTTTAACATATTAATAAATTCATTTATATTAATTTATTAATCTGATAATAAATTAATATCTCTCCTTTCATAATTTCCTTGTCTGATTGCTAGGTTTGAGGGTAACTCAAAAGGACTGTGCTGCTATCAATTCAAGTACATACCAATTATAGTTATGGGCTTAGACACCTAATCCAACAGTCTTCCACTTGGATAAGTCTGTAACTATAATTGCTAGTATGCCTTCTAAATTTGACCAACAAATTGTAGCTTCCAAAAAGCTGCTGCCGAACTCTGACCCAGTCAGTTACGTGTCCTAAGATAAGTGATCATATAATCCTTCGTTCTGCTAGATATCCCTAGACAAAAGACATGGAATGCAATCAACCTCTTTGTCCAGAATCTATGTTTCCCGATTCCTGATTTGTGATGATGTAGGACTTCTAATTGAACACATCAATTTAGTCCTGGCTGGGCCCATCACACAAGTCAACACCAAATCATCGAGGGGCCCACATATATCGCTTTTCCGGTTAGGGTAAAAGGAACGAATAAACATTGACTCATATGCTTGTATCTTTTACTCATCAAACCATACATGATAATACGTTTTATAACACCAAGTTACTGATGCGTTTTCGTATCACCAATGCATAGCCAACTTGCAAATCACAAATCATATATCTCTGTTTCAAGATTATAAGATATTATCATCTCAGTATTACTCGTGATGAATTCCATGAAGTAATACTCTGAGCGAGGGTTAATCCAATACTCAAATCTCAATTTCTAAGTACTCATGAACGTTGCAGCATATACATTGCCATGTCTATCCTTAGACAATCTACAATCCAGTTCATGACAGTGTTGATTCACTACTTACTTCCAAAAGTACGAGTGACTGTGGAGTTTGAATAATCTTATTATTCGGGAAGTAAAACATGCAAAAATGAAACACAATAATAAACAATTGACAAAAGGTAGAACCCAAACTTATATGTAATACTTTATTATTTAATCACCAAAAGTCAATTACATTTACTTTGTTACAAGTTTCAGAAAACTAATCTAACTACTAAAACTAATATCATCTTTCAGTCCTATGCTCCGAGCATGCTGAATATGCTTAGCCCTACTCAGACCCTTTGTGAGGGGATCTACTGGGTTATCTTCAGATGACACCCTCTTCACTATAAGATGGCCTTCTTCTACTCTATGTATGATGAAATGGTACTTTCTGTCGATATGTCTGGTTTTACCATGATCTCTCGGTTCCTTTGTCAAGGCAACCGCTCCTTCATTATCGCAAAACAGTTCCATAGGCTCCTGGATGGTTGGAACAACTCCGAGATCCCCGATGAAGTTCCTCAACCAAGCTACTTCTTTCGACGCTTCACTTGCTGCTATGTACTCTGATTCACAAGTAGAATTAGCCACCGTATCTTGCTTGGAACTCTTCCAAGTAACTGCTCCTCCATTTAATAAGAATACCCAACCTGACTGAGAACGGAAGTTATCTCTATCCGTCTGAAAGCTGGCATCACTGTAACCATCTACTCTCAAAGTATCATTGCCACCAAGTACAAGGACCCAGTCCTTTGTTCTTCGCAAATATTTGAGTATATTCTTCACGGCTATCCAATGAGCTCTACCTGGGTTTCCCTGATAGCGACTGACCATGCTCAAAGCAAATGCCACGTCAGGGCGAGTACATGTCATAGCGTACATGATCAATCCGACAGCGGAAGCATAAGGTACACGACTCATGTCATCTATTTCCTCATCTGTACTCGGGTGTGACATCCCCAAAATCACGGCTAGAAAAGACCGATTTCATTTATGCTTTTTAAAATAATTTCAAAGTAAATCCTTTTGATTTAAAAGTGTTGCGGAATTTGTTCCCAAAACAAAACATGATAAAATAATATTTATCAAAGCATTTCGTCCAGAGATGCATTTTCATTATATAATCAAAACTCGGGATGTCATGTTCCGATACAGACCATAAAGCATAAACGATAACATTACAAGTCATTCAACAAATATATACATATACAGACATGTAAACAAAACAACTTGATGATTCAACCATCTTATGCCCTCGCGCCACTACCTGTAACACAAATAAAACTGAGTGGGTCAGGTTTGGGAGCCTGGTGAGCATATAGGGTTTTCAACCCACAATAAATAAGTTATATTTAATTTCACCAACCAATCACTATCCCGATTACCTATTCCCGTTATCCTCACTTTACGTCCCTAAAATAACATCTATCTCAAGGGACCTAATCTAGGATTTTCATCGGGACGGACATCACTGCTAAGGGGTTTCTTCAACAATAGATATCCTAAAGGCAACCATGAGGGGGATAGAGTACACCGGTGAACACATCGTTCACAACACCTACAGGTTATGAACCTGCTAGCGTTCCACTGGACTGTCTAGAAGGAGTCCGTGGTCGTTATCCATACTCCGCTGAATAACTAGATCAACAACAACAACAACAACATCGAGGCCTCTCATCTGTTTATTACACACCAACTATCTATCCATGTTCTACCCAACATATTAGTAGATAAACATATATATTCTCATACATAGTTTAAAACCTGTATATCATTTTCATTCAATATATATTCCACATAACAGATGAGGCATACCACATAACATGTATTTCATAGAAAACAATTCAGATCTATGAGATGGAATAAAGTGAATATCCATTCACGCATACAATCACAAAATATACACATAACAAGTATATCGCATAAAATACTTCATAGTTATTGTTAGAAGAAAGTAACTGCACCCTTACACATATAAACCACAATCTACTTAATACACTCGAACCATACTTGTATTATTATCGTGTTTATGAAAGGTAATATACACTCACTTGATCAGAAGATGATCGAACAGCACTACGACTTGTAGAAGTAGTAATCCTCAGCAGATCTGGAAGATCTTCACAAAAATCAAACTTCTCGTGGGCAGAGCTTCGGCTCGGGAACCGCACTTCTCTGGATCTTCGGGATCTCGGGACTTGCCTCGGGGCTCGAGAATAATATCGGGGCTTTGGGGTATTTCTGGCACACAAAACGATGCAAAACGGGAGAGAGAAGAGAAGAAATTGGCAAAAGACTCGGCTGCCTTCGCATCCTATTTATAGAGGCTGGAGCCTCGGAGTACGCGGGGCGTACTGGCCTCCGAAATCGTCATTGCATGCGTCATCCGAAGTGTCGACACTCTTCGGAGTACGCAGGGCGTACTCGCGTACGCGGGGCGTACGTTGGATCGGACTGGTGACTCCCCCTTCGGATAATGCCGGATTTTTCAATTAAAAATAAATACAATTTATTTATCAAACTTCGGAAATTCATATCTTCTTCATACGAACTCTGTTTTCGACGTTCTTTATATCCACGCGAAGGTGAGACTACGCTCTACAACTTTCGTTTAGACTCTGTCGGCTAATTTCGACTTTATTTTTATTATTTATTTTTAATAGGCCGTGACAAAAACTTTCGCTATAAATTCATAACTTCTTCGTTTGACGTCCGTTCTCGCCTAACTTTTTATCGCTTCGATACCAACAACGAGACTTTCGATCCTCATTTAGATTGCTTCGGCTAAAAAACGCTCGATCTCAAATCGAGTATTTCAGGCTGCATACCGCTAAGTCGAAACTTCGATAAATCATAACTTCCTCATACGAAGTCAGATTTGGGCGTTCTATATATATTCGGAAACCTCGTTTCAACTACTACGACATTAACCAAAGATATTAAGTTCATTTTACACTTAAATTTTGACGCTTATTTTTATTCTTAATTAATCAGACCACATAATTAAGCAATTAAGCACAAAACACATAATACTCAAATAATACATTCTTATTATTTCAAAACGGGTTACAAAGGTTAACCTAGACTATTACATTGCTAAAAATGGCAAGCCCAGAAACACAGGCGTTACAATTCTCTCCACCTTAGAATGATTCTGTCCCCGGAATCACACATCAACAAACAAATGCGGATAGCGACCCATCATGTCACTCTCCGTCTCCCAGGTGAGATTCGGCCCATTCGTGTGTTTCCATCAGACAAGCACTAACCCAACCATCTTGCGTCGCAATTTCTTAGTCTTTCGGTCAACAATTGCCTCTGGTTCCTCAATCAACCTTTTGTTCTCATCAATTCTCAATTCAGAAATTGGAATTATGTCGGGAACTTCTCCCGTGAACTTCCTCAAATAACACACATGAAAAGTGTTATGAATTCCATTCAGTTCTTCTGGTAATTCGAGCTTGTAAGCTTGGTTCCCAATCCTCTGATGAACTTTAAACGGTCCAATAAACCTTGTACTCAACTTTCCCCTTTTACCAAATCTTATAAGTCCCTTCCACGGCGAGACTTTAAGCAAAACCGAATCCCCAAACTCAAAAGTCATCGGTCTTCGCTTCTTGTCAGCATAGCTCTTTTGACGATCCTGAGCTGCTAACATTCTTTCTCTAATTATTTTCAACTTTTCAGCAGTTTGATGAACCAACTCCGGTCCCATAAACTGCTTTTCCCCAGCCTCAAGCCAACAAGACGGCGTACGACACTTCTGTCCATACAAAGCTTGGTAAGGTGCCATCTTAATGCTCGAGTGGAAACTATTATTATAGGAAAATTCTACCAATGGTAAATGTTCATCCCAATTACCTAGGAATTCCAAGGTACATGCTCTCAGCATATCTTCAAGCGTTTGTATCGTTCTTTCGCTCTGACCATCAGTTTGCGGATGGTAAGCTGTACTTAAACATAACTTGGTACCCAATTCCTCTTGTAGACTTTTCCAAAATCATGAGGTGAAACGACTATCACGATCTGACACAATCGTTAGCGGAACACCATGAAGCCTCACAATCTCCTTCACGTAAGAATTTGCAAGCTTTTCCATAGACCATTTTTCCTTGGCTGCTATGAAATGTGCACTCTTAGTGAATCGATCAACGACCACCCAAATCATGTCGTGACCATTCTTTGTTCTGGGCAGTTTAGTGACAAAATCCATAGCAATGTCTTCCCACTTACCCATTGGCACAGGCAAAGGTTCTAAACTCCCATACGGTTTCTGATGTTGTGTCTTTACTCTCGCACAAGTCATACACTCAGCCACATACTTTGCAACATCAAGCTTCATCGTTGGCCACCAGTAGTAGGGTTTCAGGTCCCTATACATTTTAGTGCTACCCGGATGAATCGAGTACATGGTCTTGTGAGCTTCTTCCATCAGGAGATCTCTGACTCCTCCTGTCTTAGGTATCCAAATCCGATCTTGGAACACCTTCAGTCCGTGACTGTTTACACCGAACACCAACGTTTTGCCCAAACGTTCCTCCTTTCGGTCATTCTTTTCAGAAGCTTCCTCTTGAGCTTTCTTTATACTTTCCAAAATGGTCGAGACAACTTCAATTCTCAATGCTCTTGGCCTTTTCCTTTCAAGATTGAATTTCCGACTGAGAGCATCAGCAACAACATTAGCTTTACCGGGGTGATAAAGTATCTCACAGTCATAGTCTTTAAGTAATTCCAGCCAGCGTCGTTGCCTCATATTCAATTCCTTCTGATTAAAGAGATATTGGAGACTCTTATAATCAATGAAAAGTTTGCACTTCGTGCCATAGAGGTAATGCCTCCATATTTTCAGAGCGAAAACTACCGCTGCCAACTCCAAATCATGAGTCAGGTAATTCTTTTCATGCTCTTTCAGCTGTCGAGACGCATATGCTATCACCTTTTCTCTTTGGGTCAAAACACAACCCAATCCAACCCCAGACGCATCGCTATAAATGGCGAAGTCTTCAACTCCATCGGGTAGAGAAAGTATCGGTGCCTCGCATAGCTTCTTCTTTAGCTTCTCGAATGCTTCTTTATGCTTATCACTCCAAGCATAAGTAGCTCCTTTGTGGGTCAAAGCTGTCAATGGAGTAGCAATCGAAGAAAAGCCTTGGATAAACCTTCGGTAGTATCCAACTAATCCTAAAAAGCTTCTAATCTCCGTGGGACTTTTCGGTTGTTCCCACTTTGTCACAGCTTCAATCTTTGCTGGATCAACCATTATCCCTTCTTGGTTGACCACGTGACCCAAGAATTGGACTTCACGAATCCAAAAATCACATTTGGAGAACTTTGCATATAGTTTCTCCTTCTTCAAGACTTCTAACACTTCTCGCAAGTGTCTGCCATGCTCCTCTTGGCCTTTCAAATAAATCAGAATGTCATCTATGAACACTATCACAGATTTATCAAGGAACGGATTACAAACCCTATTCATTAAATCCATGAATGCTACAGGAGCATTGGCTAGTCCAAACGACATAACCAAGAACTCGTAGTGTCCATATCTAGTTCTGAATGCAGTCTTCTCTATATCCTGCTCTCTTACTTTCAGCTGATGATATCCTGACCTTAGGTCGATCTTCGAGAAATAGCTCGAACCTTGCAATTGATCAAACAGGTCATCAATCCTTGGAAACGGATATCTATTCTTTATTGTTGCCTTATTCAGCTCTCGGTAATCAATGCACATTCTCATACTTCCATCTTTCTTCTTCACAAATAACACCGGAGCTCCCCAGGGTGATGAACTAGGTCTAATGAAACCTTTGTCCAATAACTCCTGAAGTTGCATCATTAGCTCCTTCATCTCCGTCGGTGCTAATCGATAAGGTGCTTTCGCAATTGGCGTTGTTCCTGGCAACAAGTCAATACGGAATTCCACTTGTCTATCGGACGGTAATCCAGGAAGATCTTCGGGAAATACTTCCGGATAATCACACACAACTGGAATATTCTGCATCACCTTCTTTTCCTTCTTAGCATCAATCACGAATGCTAGATATGATGTACATCCCTTGGTCAAACATTTTCTGGCTTTCATCAATGAAATGATTCCAGAATTCACTCTGCGTTTGTCCCCATACACCATAAACGAATCTTTCCCAGGCGGGTTTACTTTGACTATTTTCTTCTTGCATAAAATTTCGGCATCGTTGGCGCTAAGCCAATCCATTCCCAAAACGATGTCGAAACCGTTTAGTTCTATAGGCAATAATTCCTCGTGGAACTTATTCCCATTCAGATCAATTAAGATGTTTCTCATACGATGGCTAACAGGTACAAACTTGCCACTAGCAACTTCGACTAATAAGGCATCATCTAGTCTAACAATAGGCAAAGCTAGCTTTCTACCAAATTCATGCGATATAAAGGAGTAGCTGGCTCCAGAATCAAATAAAATTTGGGCAGGCAATTCGTTAACGAGAAAGGTACCTGAAGCGACATCAGCTTCATCTTTAGCAGCTTCCAGTGTCATCTGGAATGCTCTCGCCTTTGGCTTTGGTGGAATGTTGGGTCTAGCTGCCTCTTTCTTCTTCGGGCAGTCCCTCGACATGTGTCCTTCCTCACCACAACCATAACAAACTTTCTTCGTGAGGGTACATTCATTGGCATAGTGCCCTGGCTTTCCACACTTGTAGCACGTGTTCGCCACCTCACATCTTCCATGATGCTTCTTCTTACATTTGTCGCACCACTTCGCTTCACCTCCACTTCCCCTCGAACCAGACTTCGAGAACTTGTTTTTCTTGTTGGACCCTGAAGTTCCATCGAACTTCCTCTTTTATCCAACATCTATCCTTTCCAGACCCTTTTCCTTCTGCTGGGCCTCCACATTCTTAGCTGCACGAATAGCCGTTTTCAGAGTAGTTGCCATCTTGACTGTCGGACCAAAGTCGGCAGGTAGTCCATTAGCAAACCTCTCTATCTTGGAGAGTTCCGTTGGCACAAGGTACGGAAACAACTTCATTTTCTCAGTGAATGCAGTAGCATAGTCATCTATGCTCATCTTCCCCTTCTTCAAGTTTTGGAACACATTGTTCAGATCAATCAGATCTATTTCTGAACAATACTGCACCCTTAGTTGTGCAAGAACTCCTCCCATGACATTTTCAGGGCTTCTCCTCGTAGCATAGTATCTGCCAACAACTTCCACCAACTCAAGACTCTAGTCTTCAGTTGTCTAACCGCAAAGACGGTATTCTGTTTGTTGCTACAGTCGCAACTTTCAAATACCATCTCCATCTCGGAGATCCAATCCATTATCTCAACAGACTTTGGGCTTCCAGAAAGACTTGGCGGCTTAGCGCCCAAGAAGTTCTTGTACATTCACCCATCCTTGTTGTTTCTCCTTTCCGGATCGTTCCTTCGTTCTCCTTGAGTCCCAACTTGACTCATAATGCGACTATTGTTCCCTTCCTCCGATTGCTCGGGGATCAATTCGGGTCCCTCAATAGGTATGATAGGTTCATCCCTATTATCACGCAACATCTGTCGCATCTCCTCCCTTTGTTCGGCTAGCATAGCCCGAATCATGGCTTGCACCGCAGCCATTGTTATTGGTTCTGGTGCTGCTGCTACAACAGGTATTTTCTCAATCACTGGCGGTTGATTCCTGTTTTCATCCGCGTTTCCAACGCCACTCCTTGTTCTCACCATTCTTGATCTACACACCGAATAAGGTGAAATTTAGATCTTCATTCACGATAGATATTCAAATCATCCTTATTACTCCGAAATGTTTACATGCTAGTTCTAATACCGTATACACACACTTAGAATCCTACACACATAAGGTTTCCAGATCCGGTCGGCAATAGACCGTAGATCCGAAGAATTAATATCATATATGGCAACATATAACATTTAGCACATAAAAGCATTTTAGGCAACTTTCCTAAAATAACTAGTGCTCGTGTCTAAAATACAACAGACACACAACTCACAATTCCACTTAGCATTCTAAGTTTAAGTCTAGAAATACCAACAAATTCCTAGTTCGCTTAAACTAATGATCTGATACCAACTGTGACATCCCCAAAATCACGGCTAGAAAAGACCGATTTCATTTATGCTTTTTAAAATAATTTCAGAGTAAATCCTTTTGATTTAAAAGTGTTGCGGAATTTGTTCCCAAAACAAAACATGATAAAATAATATTTATCAAAGCATTTCATCCAGAGATGCATTTTCATTATATAATCAAAACTCGGGATGTCATGTTCCGATACAGACCATAAAGCATAAACGATAACATTACAAGTCATTCAACAAATATATACATATACAGACTTGTAAACAAAACAACTTGATGATTTAACCATCTTATGCCCTCGTGCCACTACCTGTAATACAAATAAAACTGAGTGGGTCAGGCTTGGGAGCCTGGTGAGCATATAGGGTTTTCAACCCACAATAAATAAGTTATATTTAATTTCACCAACAAATCACTATCCCGATTACCCATTCCCGTTATCCTCACTTTACGTCCCTAAAATAACATCTATCTCAAGGGACCTAATCTAGGATTTTCATCGGGACGGACATCACTGCTAAGGGGTTTCCTCAACAATAGATATCCTAAAGGCAACCATGAGGGGGATAGAGTACACCGGTGAACACATCGTTCACAACACCTACAGGTTATGATCCTGCTAGCGTTCCACTGGACTGTCTAGAAGGAGTCCGTGGTCGTTATCCATACTCCGCTGAATAACTAGATCAACAACAACAACAACAACAACATCGAGGATTCTCATCTGTTTATTACACACCAACTATCTACCCATGTTCTACCCAACATATTAGTAGATAAAAATATATATTCTCATACATAGTTTAAAACCTGTATATCATTTTCATTCAATATATATTCCACATAACAGATGAGGCATACCACATAACACGTATTTCATAGAAAACAATTTAGATCTATGAGATGGAATAAAGTGAATATCCATTCACGCATACAATCACAAAATATACACATAACAAGTATATCGCATAAAATACTTCATAGTTACTTGTTAGAAGAAAGTAACTGCACCCTGACACATATAAACCACAATCTACTTAATACACTCGAACCATACTTGTATTATTATCGTGTTTATGAAAGGTAGTATACGCTCACTTGATCAGAAGATGATCGGACAGCACTACGACTTGCAGAAGTAGTAATCCTCAGCAGATCTGGAAGATCTTCACAAAAATCAAACTTCTCGTGGGCAGAGCTTCGGCTCGGAAACCGCACTTCTCGGGATCTTCGGGATCTCGGGACTTGCCTCGGGGCTCGAGAATAATACCGGGGCTTTGGGGTATTTCTGGCACGCAAAACGATGCAAAACGGGAGAGAGAAGAGAAGAAATTGACAAAAGACTCGGCTGCCTTCGCATCCTATTTATAGAGGCTGGAGCCTCGGAGTACGCGGGGCGTACTGGCCTCCGAAATCGTCACTGCATGCGTCATCCGAAGTGTCGACACTCTTCGGAGTACGCGGGGCATACGTCGGATCGGGCTGGTGTCTCCCCCTTCGGATAATGCCGGATTTTTCATTTAAAAATAAATACAATTTATTTATCAAACTTTGGAAATTGATATCTTCTTCATACGAACTCCGTTTTCGACGTTCTTTATATCCACACGAAGGTGAGGCTACGCTCTACAACTTTTGTTTAGACTCCGTCGACTAATTTCGACTTTATTTTTATTATTTATTTTTAATAGGCCGCGACAGAAACTTTTGTTATAAATTCATAACTTCTTCGTTTGACGTCCGATTTCGCCTAACTTTTTATCGCTTCGATACCAACAATGAGACTTTCGATCCTCGTTTAGATTGCTTCGGCTAAAAACCGCTCGATCTCAAATCGAGTATTTCAGGCTGCATATCGCTAAGTCGAAACTTCGATAAATCATAACTTCCTCATACGAAGTCAGATTTGGGCATTCTATATATATTCGGAAACCTCGTTTCAACTACTACGACATTAACCAAAGATATTAAGTTCATTTTACACTTAAATTTTGACGCTTATTTTTATTCTTAATTAATCAGACCACATAATTAAGCAGTTAAGCACAAAACACATAATACTCAAATAATACATTCTTATTATTTCAAAATGGGTTACAAAGGTTAACCTAGACTATTACATTGCTAAAAATGGCAAGCCCAGAAACACAGGCGTTACATCGGGCATTGAGTCTTACCCAATTTGGTATTGCTCTGGATAGGTAGCTCTCCCTTCTTGGAATTTTCCATACTAAACCTCTTTAGTACCTTATCCAAGTATGTGCTTTGACTAAGTCCAGTTAGTCTCTTATTTCTATCTCTCAATATTCTAATCCCAAGAATATAGGCGGCTTCTCATAGGTCTTTCATGGCAAAACACTTTCCAAGCCAAGACTTAACTTCATTCAAGGTTGGAACGTCGTTACCAATGAGTAATATGTCATCGACATATAACACCAGAAAAGTTACTATACTCCCACTAGCCTTGATATACACACAAAACTCATCTTCACTTCTAGAGAAACCAAACTCTTTGACTTTCTCATGGAAGCAAAGATTCCAGCTGCGAGATGCTTGTTTCAATCCATAAATGGATTTCTCAAGCTTGCATACTCTATTGGGAAACTTTGCATCAACAAAACCCTCTGGCTGACTCATGTAAACATCCTCAGCCAACTTCCCATTAAGGAAGGCAGTCTTGACATCCATCTGCCAGATTTCATAGTCATGAAAGGCAGCTATGGCGAGCAATATCCTAATAGATTTAATCTTAGCCACCGGCGAAAAAGTCTCATCATAGTCAACCCCTAGGGTTTGAGTGAAACCTTTTGCAACCAGTCAAGCCTTGAACCATGTCTGTCTTCTTCTTGAAGATCCATTTGCACCCAACTGTCTTCCGACCTGGTGCACTATCAACCAAATTCCAAACTTGGTTGTCATACATGGACTTAATCTCGCTGTCCATTGCCTCTTTCCACTTGGAAGACTCTGAGCCTGCCATTGCTTCCTTATAAGTGACTGGTTCATCTAAGTTTACCAGTGTTCTGTCACTTATGAATGTGTCACCATCTGAAGTAATATGAAAACCATACAACTCAGGTGGCACACTCACCCTAGTGGATCTTCGAAGAGGTAATGATTTATCAACCGGTTCAACAGGAACTGTTTCCTCTGGTTGAGTGCTAGTGTCATATAAGGTTCCTTCATTGGTTGATTCTTGAATCTCTTCAAGGTCAATGGTACTCCCACTGTCCTTTTTGAATATGAGCTCTCTTTCTAGAAAGACTCCTCTTCGAGCTACAAACACCACGTTTTCACTAGGTCTGTAGAACAAATATCCAAAAGACTGCTTTGGGTAACCAATGAAAACACATTTCTCACTTCTAGCTGCTAGCTTGTCGTGAGTTTCTCGTCTTACGAAAGCTTCACAACCCCAGACTTTAATATGTGCTAACGAGGGAACTTTCCCTGTCCACATTTCGTGAGATATTTTGGCAACCTTCTTTGTAGGGACAAGATTGAGGATGTGGGCGGCTGTCTCTAAGGCATACCCCCAGAAGTGAATAGGAAGCGAGGCACGACTCATCATAGAACGAACCATGTCTAACAAGGTTCGATTACGCCTCTCAGCTACACCATTTAACTGTGGTGTCCTAGGAGGAGTCAATTGTGAGACTATCCCACATTCTTTAAGATAGTCGTTGAACTCGGTACTAAGATACTCCCCGCCTCTATCGGATCTAAGTATCTTGATCTTTCTGCCCAATTGATTTTCGACTTCATGCTTAAACTCTTTGAACTTTTCAAAGGTTTCTGACTTATGTTTGATCAAGTAGATGTAACCATATCTGCTATAATCGTCAGTGAAAGTCACATAGAATCGATTAGCATCCCTTGTGGTTGATCTGAAGGGCCTACACACATCTGTGTGTATGAGATCCAACAGACCTTCACCTCTTTCACAAGACCCTGTGAATGGTGATTTTGTCATCTTTCCCAAAAGACATGATTCACACATATCATCTGATTTTATGTCAAATGATTCCAACACTCCATCCTTTTGGAGTTGGGCTATGCGTTTCTTGTTAATGTGTCCAAGATGACAATGCCACAAGCATGCCTTGTCTACACTATTAGACAAGTCAATATTAAGTACACTATTTCCTTAGCTATCAACACAAGTCACTGTTTCATACACACCATCACAAGGTAAAGCTTCAAACACAAAAACACCACTCTTATAAACAGAAATTGAACCATTCAAATCATTAAAAGAATATTTAAAACCTTGTCTGAACAATGCATGAAATGAAATAATGTTTCTCGTCATCTCAGACGAATAGCAACAATTTATTAAATCTAATCTAACATCATTACTGAGAAAAAGTTGATAAACTCCGACCTTGGTAACTGGTGAAGACTTTCTGTTCCCCATGATCAAGTTTATTCTCCCATGCTCTATCTCCTCACTTTCCCTTAGCCCCTTCAAATCAGAACAGATATGAAATCCATATCCTGTATCAAGGACCCATGAACGAGAAGATAATGAGTTATTAGCAGAAATAGTGTAAATACCTGCCGAGGATGGCTTCACTTTGCCATCCTTGATATCTTGCAGATATTGTGGGCAAGATCTCTTCCAATGCCCCTTTTGATTGCAGTAAAAGCAAATGGCCTCTTTTGGATCAGAAACATGGGGAGTGGAACCATTGGGCTTAGCCTTCGGGCCATTACTAGATGACACAGCTTGAGCCTTGCTCTTCCAGTTTTGCTTGGGAGGACCTTTCCTCTTCTTCCCCTTTCCCTGTCCAATGGCCAAGACAGGGGCACTTGCAGGTGTGGAGGGTATACTTTTACCCTTCATCCCTGCCTCAGCTGTCTGCAACAAGTTGTGCAATTGGACCAAAGTCTGCTCAGTGTTGTTCAAATGGTAAGTTAAGATAAACTGACCATAACAATCAGGCAACGAGTTCAAGACCATGTCAATGGCCAATTCCTCATCGAAGTGAATGTTGAGCTTGACCAAACGCTCTATGTAGCGTTGCATTCTTTGCACATGAGATACAACCGATTCCCCCTCTTTCATCTTGCAAGCCATGAGTGACTTGACTACCTCAAACTTTTCTTGACGAGCTTGCTTATGGTACTTTTCCATAAGGTCCTTGTTCATCTCAAAAGGCCAGTAGTCCTCATAGTACCTCTGCAATTCTGGGGACATGGTTGCAACCATGATGCATGCCACTTTGGTAGCATCATCATAGTGTTTCTTGTAGGCAGCATACTCTTCGGGAGTGGCTTTTGACTCATCAAGTTCTTTCAGCTCCTTTTCAAGGACATACTCTTTGTCCTCGAATCTAAGCGTCATCTTGATGTTACGAATCCAATCGTTATAGTTGGAGCCATCCATAACGACTTTGGAGCAGATGTTTAGTAGAGAGAAGTTGTGGCTGGAGGATGATGAAGCAGAAGTGTTTCCAGGAGTAGACATCTAAAAAGAAAGATAGTTTTAGTTAGATTTCAAGACACCTCAATATAATAACCCAAAGATATCATATCAAGGTTAGGACCCCACTATGACGATTTACAACTTAGAAATGGGACGCCGAGATCCAAGTTCAAATCTCATAAAGGTAGGTGAATGACGATTCACCAATTCCACCATTAGACAAAATAAACAAAGTGAAATTCCTAATTCTTTTTGAGATACATTAAAACTATTTAATGGCATGTTTTAATATCGGATTATGCTCTACTATTTGTGACTGGGATACCGAGGATCACAAACTAGATGTGAATAACCATGCAAATGTGCTTGGTAACCTTATTGTCTTTATCATTACCTATTGATGTGCCGGTAAACCACACACGCTCCATCAAAATGATAATTATAAGATACCCATTACTACTCTTTATTAGTGCCTTTTAGTGTGCCAGTTAACCACACACGCTCCACTAACGACCAATAAAACATAATGTGCAATTTCATGGATTAGCATACTTTTCACATTTTTCCTAAAGTAACTAGAATTGGGATTTTGAAAAATAGTTTTCTAGTACTTTCTTTAATAGCATTATACTTTTAATGGGAAATAGTTGTCCTATCAAATCCGTTCTGCTAACGACCCTCCACTAATCAAAGAAGCGGTGGGTGAGAGTGGACACCCATTCAACTACCATTTTATAGGCAGTTTCCTTATACCCCCCTTATAGACTAGCTTCGTGAATGAGGCATACTAGCGATTTGACTGACCATATTCTTATACATATATAATATTTAACTTTTAATTATAATATATATAAGGTGTGTTTTAATAACATTTTAAAACTTCAAGGGTTTATATAATTTTTTTTCGAAATTTAAACTATTAAATTTTAAATTTAAATAAACCAATTAATTAGATTTAATATTTATCTATTAATTAACTTTTAATTAATTTATTAAATCTTGTAAGGATTATCTAATTAAATTAAACAATTAATTTAATCCTAATCCATATCCCTTCTAGATTTCGAAAATATGGGGATAGGATAATTTCCTTATTTTTCTCAATTATCCAATAAGGCAACTATTATCCAAAACAAAGAAACCCTAATCTTTATAGCATATTTCGAAATTTTCAAGGGAGGAGGCTAGGGTTTTCAAAACCCTAACCCTAATTTCGATTAGGGTTCTTTGGAGGCTAGGGTTTTCAAAAACCCTTTGATCCACAACCCTAAAAATCGAAAAAAATGGCCTTTAGGGTTTAATAGCTATAAACCCTAATTTGCAATTCAACAATTATAACAATTCAATTTAAAACAAACAATGGCTCTGATACCACTGATGGGTTTTAGGTAAAACAAATAAACTAGAAAACAATTCCTAAGTTCACATGCAACCTACTTTAGATCTATGTTTTATCTATTGAACATACAACTTTGAATTGCAAAACAAGAACCCTAGAGGAGAGAGGCTATAATCGAAATTTACAACCTAGGGTTTAGTAATTACATACCTTTCAATTGTTATAGTAAACAATTGATAATTCCCTTGATCTTGATCTTGATCTTCTTGGAAGCTTAGCACCACAAGTGTAATGCCTCTAATGGAATCACACCCAAACTAGCAAGAAGGAAAGTAGAGGAGAGAGGGGAGAGGGAGTATGCAAAATTTCAGCCCTTAGGGTTTCTTCAAAAGAAAAGGAGTGACCAAAACATGAAGCAGGAGGCTCCTTATATAGCTGAGGGATCTAGGGTTTAGGGGAAACCCTAGTTATCCTTTGCTTAGGGCCTAAGAAAACCCAAGGGCCTTATCCAAGCCCCTATGGACGAAATTATTAGGGTTTACCCTAAAGATTTCGTCCACCCTTATCCAAGGGGTTTCTAGAGCCTTCCAGTCAACTATTAGATAATTGCAAACTAGTCCTTGCACCTTATAATCAATTCTTTTCACCCCAAAATTAATTCTAATTAATTTCTGGCTAACAATTAATTAAACAAAATGATTTCTTATTAATATATTAATCTTTTAACATATTAATAAATTCATTTATATTAATTTATTAATCTTATAATAAATTAATATCTCTCCTTTCATAATTTCCTTGTATGATTGCTAGGTTTGAGGGCAACCCAAAAGGACTGTGCTGCTATCAATTCAAGTACATACCAATTATAGTTATGGGCTTAGACACCTAATCCAACAGTCATATCATACATGATTGAGCCAACTGCGGAAGCGTATAATACTCGGCTCATTTCTGCTATTTCAGCTTCGGTACTCGGACTTTGAGTCTTACTCAACTTGGCATTACGTTGTATCGGTAATTCTCCCTTCTTCGAGTTATCCATACTAAAACGTTTCAGTACTTTATCTAAGTGTTCTGACTAAGTCCTATTAGTCTCTTACTTCGTTCTCTCACTATCCTTATTCCCAAAATATAGGAAGCCTCTCCGAGGTCCTTCATAGCGAAGCACTTCCCGAGCCAGGATTTAACCTCCTGCAGAGTCGGGATGTCGTTTCCTATGAGTAGTATGTCATCGACATACAGAACAAGGAAGCTTACTATACTCCCACTGGCTTTGACATATACACATGATTCATCTTTGCTTCGTACAAATCCAAACTCTTTGACTTTCTCATCGAAGCAAAGATTCCATCTGCGAGACGCTTGCTTAAGTCCATAAATGGACTTCTCAAGCTTACACACTCTATTTGGATGCTTCGGATTGACAAAACCCTCTGGCTAAGCCATGTAAACATCCTCAGCCAACTTCCCATTAAGGAAAGTGGTCTTGATATCCATTTTCCAAATCTCATAATCATGAAATGCGGCAATCGCTAGCATCACTCTAATAGCTTTTATCTTCGCAACTGGTGAGAAGGTCTCATCATAGTCAACTCCGGGAGTTTGAGTAAAGCCCTTCGCAACCAATCGCGCCTTATATGTGTGCACGTTTCCATCCACGTCAGTCTTCTTCTTGAAGATCCACTTGCACCCAACGGTCTTACGTCCGGGCACATTATCAACCAAATTCAAAACTTGGTTGTCATACATGGACTGGATCTCGCCGTCCATCGCCTCTTTCCATTTTGCAAACTCCGGGCTTGCCATGGCTTCCTTATAGCTATTAGGTTCATCTAGATTTATTAGTGTACTATCACTAATATACGTGTCCCCTTCGGTAGTAATATGAAAACCATACAACTGGGGTTGAACTTTAACTCTTTCGGAACGTCTAAGATGTAATGACACGTCAATCGGTTCAACCGGAGTTTCCTCCTGGGTTGAGTGCTAGAGGTAGAGGTTCCTTCATCAATCGAATCTTGAATCTCTTCAAGCTCGATTTGCCTCCCACTGTCTCCTTGGCTTATGAGTTCTCGCTCTCTGAAAACTCCTCTCCTTGCAACAAAGACAACATTGTCCTTTGGTCTATATAAGAGATATCCAAAGGATTTCTGCGGGTAGCCGATGAAAATGCATCGCTCACTACGAGGTTTGAGCTTGTCATTAGTATCTCGTCTTACGAAAGCTTCACAACCCCAAACCTTGATAGGTGCCAACGAGGGAGCTTTCCCTGTCCACATCTCGTGAGGTGTTTTGGTAACCTTCTTAGTAGGGACTCGGTTAAGGATATGGGCAGCAGTCTCTAAGGCATACTCCCAGAATGAGATAGGTAGTGAAGCACGACTCATCATAGAGCGGACCATGTCTAACAAGGTTCGATTATGCCTTTCTGCCACACCATTCAACTGCGGTGTCCTAGGTGGCGTCAATTGTGAAACTATTCCACACTCCTTGAGATAGTCATGGAATTCATGACTTAGGTACTCTCCTCCTCGATCGGATCGAAGCATCTTGATTTTCCTGCCTAATTTATTCTCCACTTCATTTTTGAACTCTTTGAACTTTTCAAACGTTTCTGACTTTTGCTTGATTAAGTAGATATACCCATATCTACTATAGTCATCGGTAAAAGTCACATAGAAGCGGTTCCCATCCTTTGTGGTTGATTTAAACGATCCACATACATCAGTATGTATGAGGTCCAATAGACCCTCACCCCTTTCACATGTACTAGTGAAGGGTGACTTGGTCATCTTTCCAAGCAAACAAGATTCGCATGTGTCATCTTCCCTAAGGTCGAATGACTCCAACACTCCATCCTTTTGGAGTTGGGCTATGCGCTTCTTGTTGACATGTCCAAGACGACAATGCCACAAGGATGCTTTATCCATACCATTGGAAGAATCCATGCATTAAACATCATTTCCTAGGTTATCTACAATCATAACAGTTTCATAAATTCCATTACATGGTATTGCTTCAAAATATAAGACACTATTTAGATAAGCACAAATAGAACCATTCTCATTATTAAAAGAAAATCTAAATCATTGTCTAAACAAACCATGAAATGAAATGATGTTTCTTGCCTTTTCTGGCGAATAGCAACAATTGTTCAAATCTAAACATAAACCATTCCTAAGCACTAGAGAATACACTCCAATCTTGGTCACAGGCGACGATCTTTTATTCCCCAAGATTAGATTTATTCTTCCATGCTCCACATCCCTATTTCTTCTTAGTCCCTGCAATTCAGAACAAATGTGGTAACCACAACCGGTATCAAGGACCCAAGAAATAGCATGAGATGAATCATTAGATTTAATTGTGTATATACCTGCGAAAGACGGCTTGATCTTTCCTTCCCTAATGGCTTGCAGGTAGTCTGGGCAGCTTCTCTTCCAATGCCCTATTTTGTGGCAGTGGTGGCACTCTGCCTCCTTCGGATTAGGGTTAGGGTTAGCGGGATCAACTTTGGTACCACTAGAAGAGGAACCATCTCGGGACTTTCCCTTGCGGTGGCTCTCAGATGGAGCCTTCCTCTTCTTGCCTCTTCCTTGCCCGATGGCCAAAACAGGAGCAGCGGGTGGATTAGGAGTGGGCGCAACAGACTTGTCCTTGAGGTTGCTTTCAGCAACCCTAAGGAGACCTTGGAGCTTACTTAGGGTGACCTCTTCTTTGTTCATGTGGTAGGTCAACCTAAATTGATTGTAACACAGAGGCAAAGAGTGAAGCACCATGTCGATCGCCAAGTCTTCCCCAAAGTCAACATTCAACTTGCGAAGACGATCAACATACCTTTGCATCTTTTGCAGGTGCACGGTTAGAGATTCTCCATGACCCATTTTGGCGGAGATCATGTTAGTGAAAATCTTGTAATGCTCCTGTCACGTTTTGGTGGTATCTCTCCAACAAGTGTTAGTGCATTTCGTACAGATATATGTCCTCATAGGACTTTTGGAATTCGGCGTTCATTGTGGCTATTATGATGCAATGAACCTTCGTTGCATCACGTTCATGAGTCTTAAAAGCAGTCATTTCAGTCGGAGTAGCGATTTATGGGTTGATCTTCTCGAGCTTCTCATCGAGGACATACTCCATGTCCTCGTAGCGAGCAATTGTGCGAATGTATCTTATCCATTCGCTAAAGTTCGTCCCATCGAAAGTCACCTTTTGGCAAAGGCTCATCAATGTGAACTAGCTAGCAGCAACGTTGTTCGCGTTCGACATCTACACATAAAAAGGACAAATATAGATTAGAATTTGAATCCCTAATAATCACCCAATAAGAAAACTAGGGCTAGGATCCAACAACAATATTTACATATTAGAAAAGGGATGCCGTAATCTAACATGCAAACAATTTGAAGGTAAGTGAATGACGATTCACTAATTCTCCACCATGAAAACATAACTTTAAGTTCTAAATGTATTGAGAATTCCAAGTTTTAGATGAGATTCATTGAAACTTTTCAATGGCATGTTTAAATCTCGATATGCCCCTCTCGTTTGTGACTGGGATACTAAGGATCACAAAATGGGTATGAATTACCATGCAAATTCACATGGTGCTTTCATTGTAACAATCACCTATTCGATGTGCCGGTAAACCACACACGCTCCATCGAACTATGATAAACAATGAAACACCCTTTGCCACCTTTTCTTAGAACCAATTAGTGTGTCGGTAAATCACACACGCTCCACTAACTTCTTAGCAAGGGTGCAAAGTGTAATTTCATGGGATTGCATCAATTCACTTTTCCTAAAGTAACTAGGATTGGGAATTTTTTAAAAAACATGTAGTTACTTTGTAATTCATATTATACTTTTAATGAGGAGATGAGGTTGCCCTATCCTACCCGTTCGGCTAACGACCCTCCACCGATCAAGCAAGCGGTGGGTGTGAGTGTACACCCATTAAGCGCCATTTTATAGGCAACAACCTTATACCCACCTTATAGACCGGCTTCGTGAATGAGGCCTACTAACGGTAAGACTAGAATTTTAATTTTATATATATATATATATATATATATATATATATATATATATATATATATATATATATATATCTTAATCTTGTAATATCATATTAGTATAGGGATGAATTTTAAACTTGTAAAATTCTAGGGTTTGGAATTTATATTGTCTAAATTAAACTTTTAATCACAAAACATAAATTTCAAAACTTGAGGGTAAGTTTTAAACTTTTCAAAACATAGGGGATCAAATAACAAATAATCTAAATTAACATTTAATCACATAATTATCCATATTTGATTTATTTAATAATTTCTTGCAAAACAATTTACCAATTTAATTAAAATAATTAATGAATTATCACATAAGGAAATAAATATTTTATTAATTGATAAATATCTTCAATTAGGTCAAAAATATAGTCATATATATCATAAAATCGGATTTATATTGATCTAATATGATTAAGGCAAGTATCTCAAAGATAAACAACAAGAAATCCCGAAATTAGCTCTTTCTGACGCTTGGACTCGCCGAGTACCACAATGGACTCGCCGAGTCGACCCTACTCGCCGAGTCCACTATGGGAATCGCTGAGTTCATCAGACAGAAACTCAAAATTCAAATTTTGATGGCACCAATCAAGCAACCAATGCATCAATTCAATAGATACCAACCTGGTCTCTGATACCACTGATGGGTTTTAGCCGTATGAACATTCCTATGTGCACATGCAAACCCTAATGCTTGGATCTAGGTTTTTCTAACTGAACATGCATTGAATCCAAGACTTCTAATGACTAATAGAGTATAATAACAATGAGAAATCAGAATTAGAAGATTACCTTGAATCACTTGCTTGATCTTATCACTCCTCTAATGGCTTACAAACACCAACTAGCAAGAGGATGATTTGAGAGAGAGGAGAGAGGATCAAGAATCGGCCAGGGTTTCTTCTTAGAGCATAGGTGCCGATTCCCTTGACCCTTAGGTTCTATTTATACAAATGAGGCTCCTAGGGTTTCACCTTTAAACCCTAATTTGATAACTTAGGCTCTAAGCAATCCAATACCCTAATTGATAAGCTCTTGGACGAATTCTAAGCCTATCCTAAGCCCTAGAAATCGTCCACCCTTTATCCATAAGGGATTATAGCCCAAAGTACAACTATCAAACACTTGACAGTTTATGCCCCTTTATTCAATTAATCTCTTTAAGTCACCAAATTAATTCCTAATTAATTTATGACTTATATTAATCAAATAATAATAATATTATTCCTTATATTATTCTCATAATATATTAATAATATTTCTTCTCTCACAATAAATCATCCTGTCAAGTTGCTATGGTGAAGGCAACCCAAAAGGACCATGCACAACCGGGTCCAATACTTGCCTAATATAGTTGCAGCCTTAGACACTATTCCAACAGCGTTGTGGGCTTCCCCAACCTCCATACTACATTTGAGGAATTTTGGCATATACTGCTTTATGATTGCTAGAACCAATTTGGGTTGAATGATAAACTTACATATTGGATCTTAATGATAAACAAACAAATATTAGTGGTGTTAAATTGTCTTAGTTGACCAATTATTTTTCATAGTTGAGCATCTCACCATCTTGTTTAATAGCAAGTATTATAGTGTTTTCAAGTCTTTTAGTTTTTTTAAAAAATGTCCACGAGAAGGAAGTTACATGGGTTTAAACCCCCCCCCCCCCACACACACACACAATTTGTTTGATATTATTTGTTTAGTTTTAATTCAATTATTCATTTGGATTGCATTGAAAATTGAATACAACCATTTATTCATTGATTTGATCCCTTTTTTACCATTATATTACATTTTATTTGCAAGCAAGGCTTGACATCCCACTAGCAGCTTCTAAAGTAGTGGTGTATTCTTATTTTATAGCAGACTGTGTAATTATGTCTTGGTTAGATATCATTCCAAAAAAAACCATTCTTCATTCACAATGAAGTCATAATCCAATTATAGTTCATAATTATCTTTATCTGTTTTTGAAGTTAGCATATTGTGTAGCCCTTTACATGAAGATCTTCTTCTAAACTGATTATCTCATGTATATTCTTGTAGATATTCTTAAGTACTCTTAGAATGTCCTTATAGTCATCAAAAGAATTTCCCATCTATCTTATTAGTATCTCATGTAGGGATGAGATTTAGAACCGGAAAACCGGACCGGAACTGGAACCGTTAGAACTGGAATATATAGAACTGGTTCCGGTTCCAGGTTTAAAAATTAGCTTTATCCAGGTTCCGGGTAATCCGGGTTTGGGTCCATCGGGTCCAGGTAAACCGTGTCTAAAAACCGGAACCGATGTTTGGAACCGGAACCACTTTTAGGGCCGGAACCAGTTTTTGTGAAACGTTTAAAAGATACATATCTCATCCGTTTCAACTCCGATTGACATGCGGTTTTTTCCAACATGTATTTTAGAGTTTGTACGTGATTTTAGACTATAAATTTGCCATTTTTAGTATTATCTTCATTGACTTACAGTCCTCCAAAGTCTAGATATCAAAGCTGGAAGTTTTTAGTTTTTCAGTTTTTTTGTATTCTGTGAAAGTTTTAAAACATGCATATCTAATTTGTTTGAAGTCGGATTGACATGTGGTTTTTTCCAACTTGTAGTTTACAGTTTGTACATGAGTTTATACTATAATTTTGTCATTTTTGGTTTAACATTCAACAATTTACAGCCCTCCGAAGTTGGGATATCAAAAATGAAAAATTTCAACTTTTCAGCTATTTGTTTTTGTACTTTGTATTATGTGAAAATGGTAACACATGAAAATCTCATTCGTTTAAAGTCGGATTGACATGAGATTATTTCTAGAGTGTATTTTAGAGTCTGTACATGATGTTAGACTATAATTTTGTTAATTTTGGTTTCATATTCAATGAGTTACAGTCACACAAAGTCGGGATATAAACATGAAAATTTTCAAAGTTCAACCCACTAAGTAGTAAGTAATTACCAAAAAATTCCGGTTTTTCCGGGTTTCCCGGTTCTAAAGACACTTTATCCGGTTCCAACCTACCTTTGATGTTTTCGGGTTTTCCAGTTCTAGACCCACTTTACCCGGAACCGTACCCGGAACCGAACCGGAACCGGTTCCTATATACCTGTCCGGTTTCCGGTTCTACAAAATCCCGTTAACCGGTTCCGGGTTTTCCCGGGTTCGGGTCCATCCGGTCCGGGTTTGGACCCACTTTCATCCCTAATCTCATGATATGTTCTTAGCATAATCATATACCTAATCATATGGATAATTTGGCATAAATGATGCATTCATTTGTCAAAGCAAATGGAATATACATCATTTTACCTAGCTCAAACCCACGTACTAGGTCCTTTTGCGGCAAGCTCAAAATTGGTGCCATGTGGCAATGCCAAGAGTCCTTTAAAAGAATCTTGTAACTTGATCTCTTTCATGAGATTGTCAACATATGCATCATTTTCATATTTTGGAAGGATATAAACTATAATAAGATTTTAAATAACTTACAAGGTTAAATCCTTTCAATTGATTTTTTTCTTCATCTTCATTTAACCAGTTGACAAGGTATTACTTGAATAGTTTTTATTTATTTTTCATCCTTTTCGTTTGCTTCCGGTTCAAGTTTTTCTTTTGACTTTATGTCTATCTACTTTTTCTTGTCATCTTATTATTTTTTTTGGTTTGGTGACTGGCTCATCCTCAATATAGCTTGTCTAAATTTATAATCATGTGTGAATTAATGTATAATCATGTATGAATTTAAAAATCTATTATTAATTTAGTATTAGAATCACATATGTTAAACTTATTGTTATTTGGATGTTGACGAATACTCTATATGGTGATTTTTTGATAGCTCTATCCTTCTCAATATAGTTGAGTATTTCAACCCATGAGTCAATTACACCATAGGATAGATATTCTCCTTGAAATATGCTTTCAAAGACATACTGATGGCCAACCTTTTTGTTGCTTGCTAATAATACTTCATCACTATAAATATAGAAACCATTTTGTTAGTTTAGATTTTTGTTTATTCGTAACTATAATTAAATATGATTATGCATGTAATCACATGTGATTGATCAATGTTTAACAAGTATGTTCAACATAACTATAATTAAATCTGATAATGCTTATGATCACATATGATTGATCAATATTAAACAAGTATGCTCAACAAAACTGTAATCACATGGGAGTGATCAATGTTGAATAAGTATGCTAATGTGATTTTATAAGTGTTAATACTAATTTGTAATCACATGTGATTATGTTCTAAAATAAATGAAAATTTTTAGTACAAGTGTAAAACATTAAATAACCAAATGTGATTAAATATTATTTTATATTAATAGATTATTCATCACATATGAATTACTTACTATATGCTTCCTTGTAAGTTGAATTACCATTCACTGAACATTTCTTCTTCTGTTGTCAGCTTAATCTTCAAGTGAATAACTCTCTCTTTGTAAGGGGACCTCCTGGTTGGTATAGGCATTATTTTCCTTTTTTTAAGGAGGTTATTTTTATTGGAAATAGGTGTCAAGTGTCATAAATAACTAGTATAACTTTGGGAATCATAACAAAGTCATCTATGGGTTGCCCTCAAGAGCTAAAATAGCTAGAACTAATTAGGAAGATTGAGATAAAGAATTTATTAATTTATTACAAGTTAATAAATTCATTAGAAACTAGTTATAATTAATTAGAATTAACATATAGTTAATTAGGAATTAGTTGGATTTAATTTAAAGATACATGTTTGAATGGTAATTATTAAATAATTGAGAAAAAAATATTTTGGATTGTTTCTAAGCATGGACGATTTTATGGAGGTTCCAGAAACCTTCCAGAAGCTATTTAGGAAAAAAATAATAGAGATTTGAATTAAGATTAAATCTGATAATGTAATTGATTCAAATCATAGGTACCTGGAAAATACCACAACTACTAGAGACCCCTCTAGGCCTTAGAAAAATCATTCATACTCTCCGTAAGGTTAAGAAAACCAAAATTTCCAAACTCTCTCTCTCTCTCTCTCTCTCTCTCTCTCTCTTTTTCTCTCTTAAAGTTCTAGGATTTTTAGTCTTTTGGGGATGTGAGCCATTAGATGCATTCTACTTTGGGTGCTAGACTTTCCAAGAGAAACTAAGGGGATCGAAATCATCAAGTGTTCAAGATACAAATTCAGTTTTTTTGAAGAGGTTAGTAAATCAATCCCTTTTTTTAGTTTATAATGCTAGTTTTCAAAGTACGTTATCATAATAGAAAAACCTACATCTTAGGGTGCATGTATACTTAGGGTTTATTATGAATGATTTTGTTGCCTATTTAATATGTATAGATGCCTAGTAAACCCATCAGTCGTATTAGATCTATTAGGATTTGATTATAGACAATATTATTCAAACTCATAAAAAATGAAGAAATTTGCTAGTTGGAGGGGACGACGTGCCCATACATGGACATGACGCGCTTTGTGGTGAATATCGTGTTTTGGTATTTTTCGCTATAATTTCGAATTTAGGGTTTATATTTAGTTTTACATATTATTTTAAAATCTTTAAATTGGATAATTAAACTGAGAAGATAAATATGCATAAAAGACTGGGAATTATAGATAATGTTTTGAAATTAATTAATTGATAAATTAATTAAACATAATTTGCTTAAATCATATAATTTCAAATGGTTTAAAATTTACATTACATATAATTATTGCGGTTTATAAAAGAATATGTAAAGACCAAAATAATTATATATGTAACAAAATTACTATATGTAAAAGAATAATACGACATATGTCCTCACATGTTTAATTAATGATCGTTAGTTGAATGAAAATTAGGCCTCATTCATGAAGCCATGCTACAAGAGAGGTATTATAACATTCCAATAATGAGGTATTTCCAAATTAAACCCGAAGTATGAAGATTTGTTGTATTTAGCCCTTGTATATGAGAAATGTTGCAAAAATGGACCATAGTGGCATTTTTGTAATATTTGGCATGAGGTCACGTATGTTGGGCGTACCTAGTGTACGTACATGATCCCTAAACCCCAATTTTAGGGTTTAGACCTTATTTAAACTTCCTTAAGTCCCCAACCTACCTTCTTTCATCAACCTCCAACTCACCTTCGTCCCCAAACAAACCCTAATCCACTTCTGAGCACTCTTGAGCTTTGTGTGTGTGCTTTGGTTACCTTGAAGGAGAGAGGAAGAAGAGGCGATCATCTTGGAGGAGTAGGAATCTTTGGATCCAAAATCTCATCACCATTTGGCATCACTTAGAGATAAAAATCTATTAACTTGATGAAGCTATGCATAAATCTAAGTTAGCCATGAAATTTGTGTCCTTTTGGTCCCATTAGTTAGGTATTTTGAGTATGAGCTACTCCAATCCATTTAAGTTGTCCTTTCATACATTTTGAGGTGTTTCGAAGAATAAAAATGTACTCTTGATCATTTCTTCCCTTCCATGCATCAGTTACAAGGTCCTAATGGGTTAAGTAGTTAAGGTTTTTAGTGTTAAGCACTTATTAGCCATGCAAGACCATAAAGTTGGAAACTTTATGGTCAAAGACAACATTTACGGCTTGGATATGGTTTTGGACGTAAGGAATTGATGTATTAAGCTCTTAATGAGAGTTGGGGCTGACTGGGTGCATACACTAGGTGTATTAAATGGTACGCTGCACGTACGCGGTCAAAGCCCGACTTCTGGGTCAAATGGAGTACGCACCACGTATAGATGAGTACTCCCAACATACTCGGTTGGGTTGACTTGGCTGGTTTATTGACTTTGACCTTTGACCAAGTTTGACCTAAGGGTATTTAAGGTAATTTGAGTGGTAATTGAGATAGGTCATTATTTGGTGTTTAGGTGACTAATTGAGTTGTCACTTGAAGTTGTGTTCTTTTAGATATCTTTTCAGACTACGTGGTGAGTTTTCCAATGCCGAGCCACTAGATTATTTATAATGATTATAGGATAGTGTTATGCTAGTATGTGATTGAGTAGTATATCTGTATGGTTATCTGTATTTGCTAGTTTTGTGTTTATGTTTGTATGTTACATATGTCAACATATTGTGGTTGGGTTGAGGCGGTCTTGCTTTGTGTTAAAGGTTAGGACACCCGGGGTGGTCCGGATAGGCTGCAGGCCCTGCGAGGCAGTCCAGTCAGGACGAAGGCTCCTAATTGCATGCTTTTTTTTGTTATGTGGCGTGTTGGTACTTTGGAGAAACTCACTAATCTTTGGCTTACAGTTTTAGTTTATTGTTTCAGGTACTTTAGAGGATTGTGGGAAAGCGAAGGTCTGACCATGCACATCCTCCTATTTTTCATGACTTTGACTTTTGGGACACTCTGATATGACTTTACTTTTAAGACAATGGTTCTTTTTGTAAAAAATAGTGGTTAATGGTTGTTTTTATGAAAATTTTAAATTTTTATGATTTTTAGGATGTTACAAGTTGATATCAGAGCCTTGGTTTGAGTGAATTGGATTATGATTCGTGTGAATCTAGACTCACACTAGGGAACTACAAAAGTTTTGAAAATGGTTTTTAATTTTTTTTTTCAAAAGTAACCAAGTAAGGATGTGATGTGTACGATCAACCGAATCAAGAAAGTATACCCCAAGATACCCACACTGTTATTTGATGTAATGTTATGGTAGAAAAACATGGTAGTGGTAGGCTAGGGATCTTCAGGAATTGCATGTTAGAGTCGCCTAATATGTGATGCTTGATAGCCTAGGATTATTTATTGTATAGAATTGACATCATTACTATAGTTGCTTAGTGTATGCATCATAGTTGTACTTAAATAAGATTCTATAGCCTGAGAATGTTTGGTTTGGCCTTATTTCCTTTTCTTGTTTGGTGAAAGGCTTAGGGTAGTATCAAGTGTTTGACTGTCTATAGGATCCAGTGTTATGTATGATTAGCATACACGAGTACTGCAGGGTTGGTTTAAGTTTCATGGATGTGTTTATGTGTGAGCAACCGACCAATTGTGGATTGTCTAGCCATTCTCTAGGGAGTGAGTATAGGATGTATGTGTATCCTAGTGTGTATTGTTAGGGACTTAGGGTTGTTGTGATGATCTTCTGAGACAAATACAGGTAGGTATGGAAGGTAGTATGGGCCTGTACTACCGGAAGCATAGGACCCATACACATAGCAAGGAAGTCACAACCCGTAGGGTTTTGTTATTTAGAATAGCTTGTATGGTATGAAATGTGTATCGTCTGATATTTTATGGTTTATTTTCAGCATGGTGCTCATGAGGGGATCAAGTTTAGGAGCCGGAGTGGGCGGAAAGGATAGGATAGGGTTGATAGAGGATCAAATTAGGTAGTTAATTTCTACTGAGGTGGTTACTGCTGTCCGGGGATCAATTTTGGAGTTGTTTGGGTCTATCAGGACCGCCATGATTGAGATTTTTGACAATCGTTATGCTGCACTTTATGAGGTTGTTGTTGCTGCAACTACCATGGCTGTTGCAACTGCTGGGGTTCGTGGAGAGAGAGAGCTTTCTAGTATTGGAACTTCGATAATACGAAGCCTCCGGTGTTCAACGGAGTTCAGGATCTGATCATTGCGATGAGGTGGTTACCCAATGTTGAGGGGTGTTTCTTTACATGCTCTTTCCCTGTTGAACACAAGGTCAAGTGCGCCTTGAACCTTCTTCTGTCACAGGAGAAGGACTGGTGGAGATTGGTAACTGGCCCATACACTCCTGAGAAAAGGGATGTTGTGACATAGGAGCAGTTCCCTAAGATGTTTCGCATGATGTCACACCCCAAAACCGGAACGGCGGAAACGTTCTGGGGTGGTTGACGTCATGTCAAGTATCACAACACATGCATTATAGTAATCAAAGTACAACAAAACATTGCATTAATAGAATAATTTTACATGGTTACTTTACAAGGTATCAAAGTAATACAAGTAATAGAATAAATACAACATGGTACTAAGCTATCTTCATCAACAGCTCCGGGGATGTACCTGTCTAATGCTAACCTGAGAATACAAGTTATTTGAAAAGCGAGTATCAACATTTTTACAAATGCTGGTGAGTTCATAAGCATTTAGTGACATTTCATTCAAATAACTTAATAAAGTAATAGTTTAAGAGATTTCAGTGTACTAGAGTCCTTTCCAGAAAATCCTATATTTTCTTTAAATAAAGCAGCCTTCTACCAAGACTGGCAGTGATGTGTGGTAAAAAGTAGTTTTCCCTAAGTTGCTATCATTATCAAAATACTGAATTTGATTATTGAGGAAAGCAAACGACATCAGGGAATATCATATGCCTCAGCAGTGAGGACTGCTGACTAAGGCAAGGAACCATAGACTCCAGGAAAGTATCAAACGAACGACACGCCTGGTTCAGTCTAACAAGTGAAGACACAGACCCCAGAAGGTACCAAATGCAAGGTACAACTAGTAAGGTCCAATACAATGAATACGGACTACATACAATATCAAATGAAAGATACGTCTGGCGAGGTCTAAAACAATGAACACAGTGAATAAAGTGAATTCTGTGAATACAGTGGATATAGACCCCAGACGGCATCAGATGAAGGATACGTCTTGTAGGGTCAAAACAGAGGAGACAGACCCCAGACAGTATCAAATGAAAGATACGTCTTGTAAGGTCAAAACAGTGTGACTCTGAAAATGAATTACCATCATACAATGTAAAATAGCTGGCGAAATACCGTTACCTTAAGGCCAAAGAATTATAAGGTAACCCGGGATACTCGTAACCATACTAACCGACACTAGAGTACCCGACGCCCTACAAGCGTCCATATAATGTGACATTTGTCACCCCATGGCTTGGTGAGCCGTGGATTGTAGCTAGCAGTCAGGGTGCGGGGGTGTCAATCCCGTATAGATCTATACACACAATGTCCGCTCTCCCTACAGGAGACTCTGGTTACCAACTAGACGACGGAGAAGGCCGTGTCCCTAAGATGCATCCCAAATAGTGGGTAATGACTTCCAAACAGTGGGTAGTGGGTTTCTAATGTAAGTGCTGACCTAGAGGTAGAGACTCTTAACTGAATTGACTAAAGAAAACTCGTATGTCTATGCTCGTGTACATAATATATAATACTAATGAATCGAACGACTTTTAGATGGACATCCGATCCCACCAGACCACATCTCAACGAAGAAAAGGAAATAGGGCGGACAAGCCTTCCTAAGTCCTTCAATCATTATTTATATACATCTATACAAGCATAAACATACATCTAACTACGCTTGAGTGTGTATTAAGTGGAATCATACGGTGAAGTATAAGTATACAGTGAAATATCCGAGTCGCGAAGTATAAGCGTACAGTGAAATATCTGAGTCGTGAAGTATAAGCGTATAGTGAAATATCCGAGTCGTGAAGTATAAGCGTACAGTGAAATATCTGAGTCGTGAAGTATAAGCGTACAGTGAAATATCTGAGTCGTGAAGTATAAGCGTACAATGGATCATCCGAGACGTGAAGTATAAGCGTACAGGGTGGGATAATCGAATCGTGAAGTATAAGTGTATTACGAAGCAGAGACGAAAATAAGTGAAGTAAGAACGTCTATCAAGTATAAGAGGCTACAAGTATAAGCGATATAGAGACAAAATACGGTATAAGCGTATCGCGAAGTGAAAGCATTATCGAGTAGGAATTTAAAATAAATAAAAGTGAAGCAGCAGTAACTAACAAGCGAAAGCATTCATGAAAACCTTGGAAAACCTTATTATTCAGGAAAATCGCATTTGTATCCTTTGATAAAATAAGTGTGAAAGCCTTTAGAAATCTTTGGGAATCTTTTATAAATCAGTTTGAAAATGGATCTTTGATAAGCAATAAAAGTAAGAACTTGAACAAGTGAAAAACCCTTTTTGAAAGCCATTTATAGTGTCCTACTCGGTAAAACAGTGTACAGTTGTAAAATATTATGCATGCGGGTTATCAATCACATGTGATTGATATGATAACTGGCATGTTTAACTTGTATCCCCCCTATAAAACATGTAAAAACATTTAAAAGGTTCATTCAGGGGTATGAACTCACCTGGTGTAAGTAGGTCCGAAGAAAGTGCCGTTTGGGTGTTCGGTGTCACGCAAGGACTCGATCACACACAATGACCTATTTAACATATGATAACATATGTTCACATACAAATAACATATATAATACTAATTAAACACATATACGCGCTCACAGGAGCGGAAAACACTTTGGCTAAGTGTTTGGGTGTCCCGGGTAGCGTTTAAGGGTGTGTATGGCTAAGGAATGGAGTTTACCTTCAAAGAATAAACCCTCATCAACTAGTTTACGGCCCAGGGACCTCTCACCATGAGTTTACGGCCGTAAACTCATGGTGATGGATTCTAGGGTGTTTAAGGCTTCTACTTGCATCATGGAATTATTCTAAGCACTTTTCCCAAAAGGCATGAGTGGGTTTGAGGCTTCTAAGGGCACTAACTTGGAGTTTACAGCCTAGGGACACTCCTAAGGGAGTTTACGGCCGTAAACTCTCACCCTTAGTGTTTTGTAAATTCTAAGCAATTTCTATTGGGGGTTTAAATCTAACATTTGGATGTGTTTTGGGGAGTTTACGGCCTAGTCTCTTGCTTGGGCCGTAAACTCCTTTTTACCCCTCCATTTCATGTGATTAAGTCCTTAAATCCTTCCTAGCATTTTATAGAAATAGTCTAGGGTCATTTGGGGGGAAAAAACTACTTTTTGGGCATGTTTTGGGGAGTTTACGGACTTGGTATAGACCTGGTCTGTAAACTCATTTTTATCCTTCATTTTGATGTGTTTAAGTGATCAAAACCCAAAGGAATAAGCCCTTAATTTATGTGTTAAGCCCTAGTGTGGTTTGGGAGTGTTTTGGAGGCATTTTAACAAGGTTTTGAGGGGTTTACGGCCTAAGCTTGTGCCTGGGCCGTAAACTCTCTTTTACCCCCTAATTCCATGAGTTTTAATGTTTAAACACTCCTAGGCTAATACCTCAATTTATTTCCTAGCCATTAGGGACAAGTTTGGGTCATTTTATGTGTTTACGGCCTAAGGAGGAGCTTAGGCGGTAAACTCCTTTTCCATTGCTTCTAAGTCTGAATTTTGGGCTATAAACACCAATCAATATGTTTAGAATAAGCTAGGGTAAGCGGACTTACAATTTGGAAGCGTTTGGTTGCGGATTCGGGGCGAAAACGAGTCTAGAGAGAGAGTATAGAGAGAGAGTGTAAAAAGTCTCCAATGGGCTCCACTCACCCTTATATAGGGTTCCGGGTCGGGGCTCAGTGGAATTCTACCCAATACTGCCGTTAAACGGGGCTTTTGGTCGCACCCGATTTAGTGGTCGTAATAATAAAACTTAACATTTTCCAAATAAATGGAAATGTGTGTCCCGTGTTATTATTTCCTTTTATCACGACTTAACGGCATGTTAAAGGTAACCAAATGGAATGTTTATTAAATTGACGCCCTTTAATTAACGGAACTTTTATACAGTGGACTATTTCGTTAACGATAACAGGGAAATGTAACGGGGAAACTTGGGTTGTCACACATGAGATAAGTTCCATTGATGGAGAGGTAGAGGCTGGCCCATGAGTATTTGGATATGAGGCAGGGGACTGAGTTGGTGACTGAGATCACCAAGATGTTTACTGAGAGGGCTCTGTTTTGTCTTGAGTTTGCTGCTTCTAAGCAAGCTCAGATGACATAGTACTTGAGCATGCTCAAGAAGAGCATCCGCCATTTTATGTCCACTCAACGTTATGGTACACTTGTATAGCTACATGAGGCAGCGAGGATGTGGGAGATTAACATGGAGCTCCAGGCGAGGGAGTGGAGGCAGGCACCGGTGCAGATGCAGCCTGCAGCGAAGCGGTTCAAGGCCGTTGATGTGAGATATAGGGGCCTAAGGGGCCACACTTTTGTCAAGTGCATCAAGGTTCATGATGCTTTTCGTTCTTCTTTTGGGTGCCACAAATGCGACAATGAGGTGTATTATGCCAAGGATTGTTTCCAGTAGGTCCCTATACCGAGCACCAAGATCTGTTATCACTTTGAGCAGTATAGCCATATTAAGGCCAACTGTCCCTTGCTCACTGCGGCACCGACGTAGGATCCAACACTAGCTAATATGAGGATCACATACAAGCACCATGGTAGGACAGAGCTCCCGAGGGCTCGAGGTTAGGCTTTTCATCTAACAGCAGAGGAGGCGAGGGCGGCGCCAGACGTTATTACTGATATGTTTCTATTTATCATTCTGTCAATTATTTTATGGTATGATTATGTTTATGCTTCTAATAGGTACCTTCTTAGTGAATTCTTTGTCTGCTCTTTTGTTATCTGACTCGGGTGCGAGTCGGTCCTTTGTATCCAAGTCTTTTAGTAGAGGCTTCGATATGACCCTTGGAGAGTTGGAGTGTCCGTTGCGGGTTTCTATCGCCAACGAACACAAACTTTTATGCGTCAAGTGTTTTTTGGGATTGTGTTTTGGAGATTTTTGGGGTGCCTTACTTGATTTATCTTAATCCCTTTTCCCATGGGAGACGTGTGTGTGATTGTAGGGATGGACTGGCTGAGTAGATTTGGGGCTATGATCGATTGCGAGAGTCAGCGGGTGGTAGTCTGAACCCCAAGTAGGGGAGAAGTGGTTTTTTATGAAGAGTATACCAGATTGGGATCAACCTTTTGTTTTGCTACCAGAGCTCGACAGTATATTCAACACGGATGTATGGGTCATCTTGTGTATGTGGTTGATGCCTAAGTTAGGAGGCATGCTTTGGTTTTGGATGTGCTGGTTGTCAGAGAATTTGTTGATGTGTTCCTGGAGGAATTGCCTGGTGTGCCTCCAGAGAGGTAGGTCGAGTTCATGATTGATTTGGTACCTGGTATGACCCTGATTACCAAGGCGCCGTACCGATTGGCACCGCCTGAGATGCAGGAGTTGTCCTTTCAACTTTTGGAGCTCTTGAGCAAGCAGTTTATTAGACCAAATAGTTCGCCGTGGGGAGCACCAATTTCGTTTGTCAAGAAGAAGGATGGTTCACACCGGATGTGCATTGATTACTGGGAGTTAAACAAGTTGACAGTGAAGACCTGATATCCCCTTCTACGGATTGATGACCTCTTCGATCAGTTGCAGGGTGCATCTTGGTACTACAAGATCGAATTAAGGTCAAGGTGTCATCAGATGAGGGTTAAAGAGGAGGATGTGGAGAAGACCGTGTTCCACGCTTATTATGGTCATTACGAGTTCATGGTGATGCCATTTGCGCTCACCAATACGCCTGTGGCTTTTATGGATTTGATGAATCGGGTATACAAGTTGATGCTCGATTGATTAGTTATTGTTTTCATTGATGATATCTTGGTATATTCGAAGACCAGGGAACAACACAAGGAGCACCTTAGAGAGCTTATGGGAGTGTTGAGGTGAGAACGAATGTATTCCAAGTTCTTGAAGTGTATGTTTTGATTACGAAAGGTCCAGTTCTTCGGACATCTCGTTAACCAAACAAGGATTTTGGTCGATTCAACCAAGATTGAGGCTGTGAAGCAGTGGGAGGTTCCAAAGTCTCCCTAGGAGATTAGGAGTTTCTTGGGTTTAGTAGGATATTATAGGAGATTTATTTAGGAGTTCTCCAAGATTGCAGTATCCCTCACTCGTCTTATGAGGAAGGGCATGAATTTCCGGTGGGTTCCTGAGCAACAGGTGACATTTGAGACTCTGAGACAGAAATTGTGTGAGGCCCCAGTGTTAACCCTCTTTGAGGGTGTCGAGGATTTTGTGGTGTTTTGTGATGTACCGATCATGGGTTTGGATGTAGTGCTTATGTAGCGTGGGAGAGTTATTTATTATGCTTCTCGGAAACTGAAGCCGCATGAGGTCCGTTATCCAACTCATGATTTGGAGTTTGGGGGCAGTAGTGTTTGCTCTCAAGATTTGGCAGCACTACTGTCACACCCTAAAACCGGAATGGCTGAATCGTTCTGGGGTGGATGACGTTATGTCAAGTATCACGACATATGTAATATAGTAATCAAAGTACAACAACCATTGCATTAATGGTAATAGTTTTACAAGGTTTACATTGTATAGAATCATTTAAGAAATACAAGTAATAATGTAGGTGCAACTTGGTACTAACTGTCTTCACCAAAAGCACCTGAGATGTACCTGTCTATTGCTGACCTGAGAATACAAGTTATTTTGAAAGCGAGTATCAGCATTTTTATAAATGCTGGTGAGTTCATAAGTATTTAGTGTCATTTGTGTAAGTTCAAAATAACTTTATAAAATTAGTAGTTTAGAGTCTACAGTGGATTAGAGTCCTTTCCAGAAAATCCTATATTTTCTTAAATAAAAGTAGTCTTCTACCAAGACTTGACAGAGTTATGTTTGTAAAAGTAATTTTCCCTTAAACACTATTATTATCAAAATACGGTGTTTGATTTTTAAAGAAAGTAGGAGAATATCAGGGAAAATAATGTATGCCTCAGCAGTGAAGACTGCTGACTAAGGCAAAAGAGGTCATAGACTCCAGGAGAGTATCGAATGAACGATACGCCTGGCTCAGTCTAACAAAAGGGAGATACAAACCCCATATGGCATCGAATGAATGATATGTCTACTAAGGTATAAAACAGAGGGACACAGACCCCAGACAGTATCAAATGAAAGATACAGCTAACAAGGCCCAAAATAGTGGAGACAGACCCCAGACAGTTTCAAATGAAAGATACAGCTAGCAAGGTCTAAAATAGTGGATACAGACCCCCGACAGTATCAAATGAAAGATACAACTAGCAAGGTCCAAAATAGTGGAGACAGACCCCAGACAGTATCAAATGAAAGATACAGCTAGCAAGGTCTAAAATAGTGGATACAGACCCCAGACAGTATCAAATGAAAGATACAGCTAGCAAGGTCCAAAATAGTGGAGACAGACCCCATACAATATCAAATGAATGATACAGCTAGCAAGGTCTAAAAACAATGTAATTCTAGGTGTGTAAATATTCAAGGTGTGTATTTTCCAAGTGTGTATTCCCAGCATACAATGTTAAGCGTCGTTACCTTAAGGCCATGAATTATAAGGTAACCCCGAGATACCCGCAACCACACTGATAGACACTAGAGAAGTCGATGCCCTGCAAGCGTCAAAATAAAGATGTGACATTTGTCACCCCTTGGCTTGGTAGGTCGTGGACTGTAGCTAACAGTCATGGTGCGGGAGTGTCAATCCCGTATAGATCTATACACACAATGTCCGATCTCCGTACAAGAGACTCTGGTTACCAACTAGATAACGGAGAAGGTCGTGTCCTGAAGATGTATCCCAAATAGTGGATTCTGATGTAAGTGTTGGACTAGCAGTAGAGACTCATAACTGAACCGATTGACGTAAACCCATATGTCTATACATGTATACATGATATATAATTAATGATTAAACGACCTTCGGATCGATATCCGATCCCACCAGACCACATCTCCACGAAGAAAAGGAAATAGGGCGAACTAGCCTTCCTAAGTCCTTTAATCATTATTTATATAACTATACATGTACAAACATACATTTAACTAAGTGGAAGCGTATCGTGAAGCAGAAGTGTATCGTGAAGTAGAAGCGTATCGTGAAGTAGAAGCGTACTGTGAAGTAGAAGTGTATCGTGAAGTAGAAGCGTATCGTGAAGTAAAAGTGTATCGTGAAGTAGAAGCGTATCGTGAAGTAGGAGCGTTAATAAGTATAAGTGAAGTAGAAGCGTTAACCAGTATAAGTGAAGTAAAAGCGTTAACCAATATAAGTGAAGTAGAAGCGTTAACAAGTATAAGCGTATCACGAGGTGGAAGCGTATCATGAAGTAAAAGCGTTATCAAGTAAGAGCATTAACTAAGTAGAAGTGAAGCAGTAGTATCTTAACCAAGTAAGAGTATAAAAACATGGAAGAAAACATTGATGAAAAACTTTAGAAAACCTTTATACTTAAGAAAATCACGACTTGGTATTCTTTTGTAAAATAAGTTTGAAAGCCTTTAGAAATCCTTTGAAAATCTTTCATAAACACACTTTGGTTATAGCTTTGATAAAACAATATAAGTAAATATTTGAACAAGTAAAGTCGTTTTGGAAAACCATTTACACTATCGTACTCGGCAAAACAGTTAACAATGTAATAAATCCTTGTGCATGCGGGTTATCAATCACATGTGATTGATATGATAACTGGCATGTTTAACTTGTATTCACCCCATAAAACATGTAAAAACACTTGAAAAGGTTCATTAAGGGGTATGAACTCACCTGACGTGAGAATCTCGAAAGAAGATTGATATGGGATCACCGGATGTCGAATGGAGTCGTGGGCAAAAACGTATCCTATTTTAACATGTAATAACACATATATGAATATATTTAGGGTATATAACCACTAATAGACACTTGAATACACTCTCAGGACATAAGAACACTTAGAATCAAGTATTACTAATACATATGAAGTCCCCAAATGAGTGTATGACCCTTAGGACGAGTGTAAGGCCACAAAACTCCACCTTTGTGAGTGTGCGGCCCTGTGTGCGGCTATGTGTGCGGTCAGGACACGTGTGCGGCCAGGCCTGTGTGTGGTCACACATGACGTGTGTGAGGCCGTACACCTAGTGTTCTTGGTGTTCTTGGTTAAAGATGCTACATTTTATGAAGATCCTCAAGGAGATTTGGATGATACTTGAGAGGATTTCAGGTCCTAGCTTTGAAGAAGTGTAGAAAGTGTTCAAAATGCCTAAGTCTTGAATATATAGGGGAGTGTGTGCGGTTGGGATGGGTGTGTGGCCGCACACCCTTGTGTGCGGCCGCACACACCTTGTGTTGGTTTGATTGGCTCAATTTCAAGGCGATACACCCACAATACTTATCCCCCGACTCCTACCCTGCTGATACTAGGCTTTAAACACTCTATTTGACTCCAAACAGTGCTAGAAAATAGTAAAAACGAGTTTAACTTTGACAAGAAATGAAGAGTGTAAGATAGAAATTTTCGGGTTGTCACATCATCCCCCTGTTAGAGGGAATTTCATCCCAAAATTCAGGTTTAGGTAAGGAAGTAATCATGATCAATTAGATGAATAATTGGGTAGAGGTATGAGGGCACTTCCTATTCGGTTGGTCCTCGCACTCCCAAGTGAACTCTGGCCTGTGCTTGTCATTTCAAACAAACCTTCACTTACGGAATGCGGATTCTGTCTCGTGCAGTTAGCAATGTCCTACAGGTTCGTCCACGAAGTTAGGGTTCTTAATGGTTTCTATCAAGATGAGTGGGATACCAAGAGTGGCGTCGACAATCACTTTTCAAGTCCAAGAAGTGGACTGATTTGGGGTGAAACTTGTGGAATTTCCGAAAGTAGTAGTGGTCTGACGAGGGTTGGACCAATTCTTGTATAGAATCTCAGATGGTCCTAAGCTCTCGGAAGGGTAGGGTTTTTCAGTACTTAGAACATAGTGTACTTCTATGGAGAGATCATCATTGGCGTGATCGCCATTCCGAAGTCCCAACGTTGTCTCTCATACTGGAAGTGTATTCCTTCTGGTTGGTTCTTAGAAGCTCGGGTTGTCCTTGGATTTGCGTTTCTACTGTTTGGCTTTCAGAGATTTTCTGGATCATCAGATGGATTGCATGTCTACGGGTATCTGTTTGTTGCAGAGTGTCTATCTCAATCTTGTGCAAAATGAATCTGCACTTTTGATTCTTGAGATATTTCTAACGGAAACCCTCAGGGTCAGGGAGATAGGGTTTCACCAGACGAGTGCTTAGAAAGTTTTTAAACTTTACATTATCGTCTAGTTAGCACTTTCACAACATGATCCTTAAAGGGAAAGGATCATGCTCTTACTTGCCTTGTTGTTTCATGAATAGCAGGCTCTGCTCTGGACTAACTTAATCCTTAGTGATTTTCTGAAGTTTTGGACTATCTCAGGAGGTGGTTCTACTATTTCTGCGCGAGATAGTATTCGTGGAACACCTAGTAGTCCAATGAATCTCTAAGACATGTCCTATTCTCCAATGCATTGGTTTATTTCAGTTGCAGAAGGTGCGTGCTCTTGTACAACCCATCGACTAACACCTAGACTGGTTTCAAGTCTATAATCTCTTTGGGATTTGGGTTATAAGGCTTACCGCAACCTACTTTCGTACTTTAATCAAGTATTATTGGCTGCGGAGGTTATCCTGTGGCTTTTGGCATTCTAGTGTTTGCTTCGGAGAATGCAGTCTATCGTCTACAGGGCGACGGTGACTTCTTCCACGTGAGGGGGCGGAGTGTCCTAGGCACAACTCGTCGGAAACGGGGTGGACGAAGTGCCTAAGTAGTGTGAACATCTTTTGCTACGACTCTTCCGAAGGTTCTGAGTTTTCTCAATCTAGGTCAAATGTAGTGAGTATAGGATTCCATCACTCGAAACTTTAATCTCCTCATCCACTCTTCTCAGAGTTTAACTTATCGTAGCTTCCAGGGATACGGGATATCCGCTGAGATGCCTATTTCTGGGAATTAAGCGTGATAGGATGGTCGTAGTCAATGTCCTTGACTCTTACGACTTAGATTTCCTTACCAACCGAGGGTGTTAGCTACTATGTTGGCTTAACCGGGATGACAAGAAATTTCGGATTTGTGGTCATTATAGTAGCTCAACCCACCGTGGTTCTCTTGACTCTAGCTCCTATTCTACGGAATAGGGTGAAGGGTTTTACTATGAGGTTCATGGTAGAGCTCATACTCGGCTTAACCACTAATACTTGGTGTATGCAAGCCGTATACAATTGAGGTCGGCAAGATGTTCAGTTGTGCGACTCCACCCCAAATCCACAACCCAAACGAGGAACAGGGAGTAGGGAGGAAGCACACATCTTAAATCTTTTTGATCTCAATTATATACCACTCTTATGCAAATACTCATTTATAGTAGTCAGTCCCATGAGTTCTATTCTCTGGATTTACGAACCTGATTGCGAGGTGCGAAGGGTCTTTTGGGGGATCTACAGAGTCTGCTTCGGGGGGTTATCATCCTCTGGAATGCCTGCAGTGTCTTCCGCTTCTGTTTCTATCTGTCTAAGAAGGGTCGGTTAATAGCGCGCGGTACCCTTCTCCTGGGTACTTCGGAAGGTTCGAGGTAAGAGGGACGACTGGCGGATCGCATTAGGGTTCATTATCTTTATTATGTTTAGGTTCGGAAGAACCTTTATTTGCCGATATGGCTACGGAGAAAGTTCTTTTTACACAACACTAGGGATTTACACATGGTTGCACAAAGTCAAACCATGATTGATAGAGTCGTCGAAGTTGGCACACTTCGACATGACATAGAATGAGGATCGATAGAGTCATGTGCCGAATGGGCACACCAGTTCTAGGCGTCTCGGGTGTCGTCCTGTGTATCACTGCCACAGATACTTGGACCGATAGAGTCGACGCGAAACTATAGAGGGTCCTGAATGTAGTAGAGTACCTTTTCATGAATGGATTCTCACAAGGCATTTCTATAATCTCCAAACATATACTAGTCATGTATAATTAAGTTGGGGAGGACTGTTGACTGAGCGACTCCGCCCTAAATCCAGAACCAAACGAGGAACAGGAAATGAGGTGGCATTCACTCACTCTAGATCTATCCATCTTAATTGTATATGGCCGTAACTTATATATCTAGCCATTATAGTTTTACCCAATGAAATTTTAAATTTTATAACAGTGCTGCGACTTTCGCCTTAACGGGGAAGTATTTACATTTGATTTAGCCTTTTAATGTTTACGGTTTGTTATCTGAGATTGAGAGACGTACCAAAATCTATCGGGTTCCTTGATGCTTCTCCCTAAGCATTAGAGTTAGACTCCTCCTGAGTCTTTGTTGTTTCCTTCGGTTAGGCAGTCCCTTTTGAAGTGTCCAATCTCACCACATAAACGGAAACTGGATTAGTCGTCACATTGGTGATTGATGCAATACACTCCACCGGGGTTCTACAAACGCGAGTCGTATGCCCCTTCATGTTGCACCTAGCACATAAGAGTTTCCGGCACATACCATGATGATGGTAGCTGCACTTGTTGCAGTGGGGAGGGTTTCCTAGGTATGGTCTTCTTGAAGTCGGGATGGAAGAGTTGGCAGGGGTATTGACTGTCTCAGCTAGCTGACCTTCGGAAGGTCCTTGAGCCGAGGTACTTCCTCCTCGTTCTTGAACTTTCTCTTCAGTGGAGTTGGCTGAGGTTCTTGGGTTGCTGGGTACACAGAGGTTAGTTGCTGCTGTCCACTACTAGGATCGGAATTCCCGATATGGCTCTTGCTAACGTTGGCGTTGTTAGTATTCAGTTGAGCCATGACAGCTGCAAAGGCTGCCGAGACTGCAGCCTAAAACGTAGCTTCATCGAGTAGGAGAGTTGGTTTCTTGCCGACAGATGGGTTACGCTTCTTCGGAGGCATGGTTTTTCCTAAACGGAAAAGAACTCAAGCGGATGAGAGACGATGGTTAACCCTGGACATATCTGTCCTTACTGTATTAGGCATAAATTTTTCCCGTGCCTCCGATATTGGTTGCCTGAGTGTTGACCTACATCCCTATGATGTAGTCCTGGTATGCAAGGTAGGAGTGTGAGTATCGGAAAAATCCATAAGATGGGAGTCGTTCCTACTAAGTTACCTTTATACTGGGAAAGGTTCACTCTCCGTCCTGGAAAGATTTGAGAACAGTTCGAAACGAATACTACGGGAAGAAAGGCTCATGAAGACTTATGTCTAAACACTCTCAACAGAGGTGTTGGGATCCGCTCTAATCGTATTACTTGCAACGGGGAAAAGGCGATTTACCTAACACATAGTGTGAGTAGTGTAATCATTAACTCACTAAATTGTATTATTTTATGGGTGTATTAGCGTGACGAACACGAGGAAAAGACACTTCTCGGGTTCCATGTACTGGCTCCCTCTTTCTACCTCGTATCTTTGACTGGGACCGGCGTTGGTTTCCTTCGGGTAGTTACCTAGGGTTCTCCTCTCTTATAGACATAATGAATTTCTACTCCGTCTTACTTCCGATTCCGATTCCGGGTGTCATCACTTCATGATGGATGATTGGAAATCTCGGAAGTTTAGGCGAATTTCTCACCGATGTGCCTAAAAAGATATAGGCACTTGGTGATTTCAATAGTCTCAACCTAGTTCATTTATTTCCGAACTGGAAATCTTCTCAATGAACCTCTTCTTGGTCTGAATCAACTCTTCTGCCGAGTACTGAAGTGGATAGGGTTTTCTACAGGGTTCGTGCGAGAATGGAAATGTCTATAGAATCCTAAGAGATTCGTAACATTTCACTAGGTGATCCATATTGAGTCCTGCTACGACTACATAGGGTATACAAATCATATATAGCTTAGATCCGATAGGCCTTCGAATATGTGATACTACTCTATATCCACATCCTAACGAGGAAAAGGAAGTAGAGCGAAACCACACATTCTTAGCCTATGGGATCCTTATTATATATAACCTTGGGAGTATACCCTCTTGTAATTGTAGGTATATCAATATGGATCTTTTTAGTTCTTCACACAAGGTTGTCTATGGATCCAAAAATACCCCTATGGTATTTTAATTTCTTGTTTGTTATTAACTTCTTGAATATGATTATGGGTTTAGTGTGAGTCTTTTAGTATTCCAAAATACTCCCATAGTATTTTAAACTTTATGTTTGGCTCTAGCATTCCTAGTTGGTAAGTTTCAGACCTGTTGCAACACCACTATCACTCCCAAGCACATGTTCATCGCATCTCGAATAAATGTAGTTGATCAAGTTACATTTATTCCAGCTTACGATTACATAACTGCCCAGGTTTGACTGTAGTGCTCAACATCCGAAGACTTTTATTCTTGTTCTTCTTGTGATACTTGTGTTCGAGTGTTTAGATTTTGGATGTTCTTATACCTTGGTAAAATATAGTTATATTTTAAAGTATAACTGTTGGTCAGAGTATTTTATCCCTATGTATTTATAGGTTGTATATCTTTTATGAATTGATATACTTAGCTCAATATAAACAATGCTCTGATACCAATCTGTCACACCCCAAAACCAGAACGGCGGAATCGTTCTGGGGTGGATGACGTCATGTCAAGTATCATGACATATGCAGTATAGTAATCAAAGTACAACAAACATTGCATTAATGGTAATAGTTTTACAAGGTTTACATTGTATAGAACCATTTAAGTAATACAAGTAATAATGTAGGTGGAGCTCGATACTAACTGTCTTCACCAAAAGCGCCTGAGATGTACCTGTCTATTGCTGACTTGAGAATACAAGTTATTTTGAAAGCGAGTATCAGCATTTTTATAAATGCTGGTGAGTTCATAAGTATTCAGTGTCATTTGTGTAAGTTCAAAATAACTTTATAAAATTAATAGTTTAGAGTCTACAGTGGATTAGAGTCCTTTCCAGAAAATCCTATATTTTCTTAAATAAAAGCAGTTTTCTACCAAGACTTGACAGAGTTATGTTTGTAAAAGTAATTTTCCCTTAAACACTATCATTATCAAAATACGGTGTTTGATTTTTAAAGAAAGTAGGAGAATATCAGGGAAAATAATGTATGCCTCAGCAGTGAAGACTGCTGACTAAGGCAAAAGAGGTCATAGACTCTAGAAGAGTATCGAATGAAAGATACGCCTGGCTCAGTCTAACAAAAGGGAGATACAGACCCCAGATAGCATCGAATGAATGATACGTCTAGTAAGGTCTAAAACAGAGGGACACAGACCCCATACAATATCAAATGAAAGATACAACTAACAAGGCCCAAAATAATGGGGACATACCCCAGACAGTATCAAATGAAAGATACAGCTAGCAAGGTCTAAAACAGTGGATACAGACCCCGGACAGTATCAAATGAAGGATACAGCTAGCAAGGTCCAAAATACTGGAGACAGACCCCATACAGTATTAAATGAAAGATACAGCTAGGAAGGTCTAAGACAGTGGATATAGACCCCAAACAGTATCAAATGAAAGATACAGCTAGCAAGGTCCAAAAGAGTGGAGACAGACCCCAGACAGTATCAAATGAAAGATACAGCTAGCAAGGTCTTAAAATAGTGTAATTCTAGGTGTGTATGTATTCAAGGTGTGTATTTTCCAGGTGTGAATTCCCAGCATACAGTGTTAAGCGTTGTTACCTTAAGGCCATGAATTATAAGGTAACCCCGAGATACTCGTAACCATACTGATAGACACACAATGTCCGCTCTCCCTACAAGAGACTCTGGTTACCAACTAGACAACGGAGAAGGCCGTGTCCTGAAGATGTATCCCGAATAGTAGATTCTGATGTAAGTGTTGGACTAGCAGTAGAGACTCATAACTGAACTGATCGATGTAAACCCATATGTCTATACATGTATACATGATATATAATTAATGATCAAACGACCTTCGGATGGATATCTGATCCCACCAGACCACATCTCAACGAAGAAAAGGAAATAGGGAGAACTAGCCTTCCTAAGTCCTTTAATCATTATTTATATAACTATACATGTACAGGCATACATTTAACTAAGTGGAAGCGTATCGTGAAGCAGAAGTGTATCGTGAAGTAGAAGCGTATCGTGAAGTAAACGTACCGTGAAGTAGAAGCGTATCCTGAAGTAGGAGTGTTAATAAGTATAAGTGAAGTAGAAGCGTTAACCAGTATAAGTGAAGTAGAAGCGTTAACCAGTATAAGTGAAGTAGAAGCGTTAACAAGTATAAGCGTATCACGAGGTGGAAGCGTATCACGAAGTAAAAGCGTTATCAAGTAAGAGCATTAACTAAGTAGAAGTGAAGCAGTAGTATCTTAACCAAGTAAGAGTATAAAAACATGGAAGAAAACTTTGATGAAAAACTTTAGAAAACCTTTATACTTAAGAAAATCACGAATTGGTATTCTTTTGTAAAATAAGATTGAAAGCCTTTAGAAATCCTTTGAAAACCTTTCGTAAACACACTTTGGTTATAGGTTTGATAAAACAGTATAAGTAAAGATTTAAACAAGTAAAGTCGTTTTGGAAAACCATTTACAGTATCGTACTCGACAAAACAGTTAACAGTGTAATAAATCCTTGTGCATGCGGGTTATCAATCACATGTGATTGATATGATAACTGGCATGTTCAACTTGTATTGCCCCCCCCATAAAACATGTAAAAATAGTTGAAATGGTTCATTAAGGGGTATGAAATCACCTGATGTGAGAATCTCGAAAGAAGATTGATATGGGATCACTGGATGTCGAATGGAGTCGTGGGCAAAAACGGATTCTATTTTAACATGTAATAACACATATATGAATATATTTAGGGTATATAACCACTAATAGACACTTGGATACACTCTCGGGACATAAGAACACTTAGAATCAAGTATTACTAATACATATGAAGTCCCCAAATGAGTGTATGACCCTTAGGACGAGTGTAAGGCCACAAAACTCCACCTTTGTGAGTGTGGGGCCCTGTGTGCGGCTGTGTGTGCGGTCAGGACATGTGTGTGGCCAGCAATGTGCAGCCAGTCCTGTGTGCGGTCACACATGACGTGTGTGCGGCCGTACACCTAGTGTTCTTGGTGTTCTTGGTTAAAGATGCTACCTTTTATGAAGATCCTCAAGGAGATTTGGATGATACTTGAGAGGATTTCGGGTCCTAGCTTTGAAGAACTGTAGAATATGTTCAAAATGCCTAAGTCTTTAATATATAGGGCGAGTGTGTGCGGTTGGGATGGGCGTGTGGCCGCACACCCTTGTGTGCGGCCGCACACACCTTGTGTTGGTGTGATTGGCTCAATTTTAAGGCGATACACCCACATGACTTATCGCCGACTCCTACCCTGCTGATACTAGGCTTTAAACACTCTATTTGACTCCAAAAAGTGCTAGAAAATAGTAAAAAAGAGTTTAACTTTGACAAGAAATGAAGAATGTAAGATAGAAATTTTCGGGTTGTCACAACTACTTTTATGGGGTTTGGTGCACTATCTACAAGGATGTGGAGAGCATGACGTATCTTATGGACTAATTGAACCTAAATATGAGACAACATATGTGGCTTGACATGGTCAAGGATTATGACTGCAAAATTATATATCACCCTGGGAAAGCAAATGTGGTCGCTGATGCTTTGAGACGCAAGATGGGTATTTCTTCTAATGGGAGTCTATGTATGAGGATATTGATTGACTCTCTGCTTCTTGTTCTGATTAGGTAGGCTCAGGCTGAGGGATTCATGAAGGAAAATTGGAAACAGTAGAGACTCAGGGGTGAGATTCACAGTTTACTACTGACAATCAGGGGTTATTACCTGTTATGGGCGTGTTTGGGTGCCAGATATTGGTGGGTTCAGATAGACTGTGGTGGAGGAGGCACACAAGTCCAAGTTTTCGATACATCTTAGAGCCACCAAGATTTATCAGGATTTGATGTTTAGTTATTGGTGGTCGTGCACTAAGAGGGAGAGAGATAGCATGGTTCGTCGAAAGGTTCTTGACCTGTCGGATGGTCAAGACCGAGCACCAGAAGCTGCATGGCTATTTGCAGACATTGGAGGTTCTCATGTGGAAATGGGAACATATTACTACGGATTTCATCACCAAGTTACCTCGGACGACTAATGGGTATGATACAATTTGGGTGATAGTGGATCGGTTGACCAGGAGTGCCCATTTCTTAGCTATTCCCGAGAGCTCATTAGTCAAGAAATTAGCCAACTTATATGTACACGATATTGTTGCTTGGCATGGTATTCTAGTATCCATTGTATCTGATTGAGATATTAGGTTCACATCTTGTTTATGGCAAAAATTCTATAAGGAACTGGGTACGAGGTTGCACCTGAACACTACTTATCATCCATAGACGGACGGTCAGAGTGAGCTGACCATTGAGACACTTGGGTACATGTTAAGATCTTATGTCATTGATTTTGGTGGGAGTTGGGACTCCTACCTTCCCTTAGCTGATTTTTTGTACAAAAACAACTACCACTCCAGTATCGATGTACCACCTTTCGAGCTCCTCGATAGGAGGAAGTGTTGCACCCCAGTGTGTTGCGAAGAGGTTGGTTATAGAGTCATGGGAAGAACTAAGGTAGTTCTTCAGACGATAGAGCTCATCCAGCAGATCAAATAGAGACTTCAGACAACTTAGAGTCAACATAAGAGTTATGTTGACAAGCGGCGATCCGAGTTGGAGTTATGGGTCGGAGACATGGTTTTACTGAAGGTATAACCCTGGAAGGATGTAATACGCTTCAGGAAGAGGGGAAAGGTGGGGTCTCGATATATTGATCCATTTTGGGTGATCGCCAGGGTTGGCAAGGTAGCATACAGATTGGATTTTACGGAGGAGCTTAGCTAGATCCACAACACCTTCCATGTGTCTCATCTTTGGAAGTGTGTGGCTGTTGATTCAACGGTCGTTCCTTTGGACGATGTTCAGATTGATGATCGTCTGAATTACATTGAGAGATTGGTGGCGATCTTGGATCGGAAGATGAAGGCTTTGCGCAACAAGGTGGTGACTTTGGTTAAGGTTCAGCGGCGACATTCAGAAGGCAACCCGAGTCTAAGATATGGGAGCATTACCTGGAGTTGTTCACAACAGTGGACTTCGAGGACAAAGTCTAGTCCAAGTAGGGGAGAATTGTAACATCCCGATGATGAGGTATTTCGAAATTAAACCCTAAGTATGAAGACTTATTGTATTTATCCCTGGTATATGAGAAATGTTGCAAAATGGACCATAATGGCATTTTTATAATATTTGGCCCGAGGTCACGTATGTTGGGGCATACCTAGTGTACGTTGCGCATACGTGCATGATCCACAAAACCTAGTTTTTAGGTTTTATACCCTATTTAAACATCCTTAAGTCCCCAACCTACCTTTTTTCATCAGCCTCTAACTCACCTTCATCCCCAAACAAACGCTAATCCACTTTTGAGTACTCTTAAGCTTTGTGTGTGTTTCGATTACCTTGAAGGAGAGATGAAGAAGAGAAGATCATCTTGGAGGAGTAGGAATCATTGGATCCAAAATCTCTTCACCATTTAGCATCATTGGGAGGTAAAAATCTTTAAAATTGATGAAGCTATGCATAGATCTAAGTTAGCCATGAAGTTTGTGTCCTTTTGGTCCCGTTTGTTTGGTTTTTTTAGTATGAGCTACTCCAATCCATTTAAGTTTTCCTTTCAGATGTTTTGAGGTTTTTAGAAGCATAAAAATTTAGTCTTGATCATTTCTTCCCTCCCATGCATGAGTTACATGGTCTTAATGGGTTAAGTAGTTTAAGTTTTTAGTGTTAAGCACTTATTGGGCAAGCAAGACCATAAAGTTGGAAACTTTATGGTCAAAGAAGACATTTGTGGATTGGATCTGGTTTTGGACGTAAGGACTTGATGTATTAAGATCTTAATGAGAGTTGGGGCTGACCAGGTGCATACGCTGGGCATACGCGGTCAAAGCCCCAACTTCTGGGTCAAGGAAAGTATGCCCTGCGTATAGATGAGTATGCCCAATGTACTCGGCTGGGTTGACTAAGTTGGTTTGTTGAATTTGACCTTTGACCAAGTTTGACCTAAGGGTATTTTAGGTAACTTGAGTGGTAATTGAGATCGGTCAGCATTTGGTGTTTAGGTGACTAGTTGAGTTGTCATTCAGAGCTATGTTCTGTTATATATCTTTTCAAACTGAGTGGTGATTTTTCGTCACTAGACTTGTTGGTCGAAGGCACCAATACCGGCCCACTAGATTATTTATCCTGATTAGAGGATAGTGTAATGCTTTGTGCTGAAGGCCAAGACACCCGGTCTAAATAGGCTGTAGGCCCTACGAGGTGATCCAGACAGCCCGATGGCCTGTAGAGCGGTCTAGATAGGCTGTAAGCCCTGCGAGGAGGTCCAATCATGCTGAAGGTTCATATTTGCATGCTTTGTTTGTTATGTGGTGTGTTGGCACTTTTGGGAAACTCACTAAGCTTTGAATTACAATTTTAGTTTATAGTTTCCGGTACTTTAGAGGATCGTGGGAAAGTGCAGGCCTGACCATGCACATTCTCCTATTTTTTCATGACTTTGACTTTTGGAACACTCTGATATGACTTTACTTTTGAGAAAATGGTTCTTTTTGTAAACAATAGTGATTCATGGTTGTTTTTTTGAAAAATTTTAATTTTTTGATTTTTGGGATGTTATAAGTATAAGGAAACAACCTAGAAAAAGATCGTTGAACGAGTGTCATTTTCACTCACTGCTTCTTTGTGTGTTGTGTTATTGTTAATCGAAAGGGTTCGATAGGATGATGTATCATTAAAAGTATAACAAAATAGTACTATAAACAAAATTTTCATTCTTAGTTATTTTAGGAAAATGTGAATGCTTGCTAGTTCATGAATAATGCAAATTTATTCTTTATTGTCTGTTTATGGAGCATTTATGGTTAACCGACACATAAATTTGAGGCATAAGTATAAGATGTTATGGCACTTGTGGTCATGGTTTGTTGGCGAAGTGTGTGTGGTTAACCGGCATGAAAATTTGAGGACCATGACATGATCAAGGGTTACACGTTATTCTATGGTTGGTTCACTATCTTATTTGTGAGACCTCGACATCTCAGACACAAATGGAGGATGTGCAAATATGATATTAACATGTCATTAAATAGTTTCAATGAATCTCAAAAGAACTAGGAATTTCATAGTGATTGAATTGGTAAAGTATATTTCTTACCTAAAATAAATTCCTTATATGATTACGACATCCCTCTTCATAAATCGAACTGAAAATATGGATCCGAGCCTTACAATAAATTGGGTAATAATTTAAGGATTAAAATCAAATAGATAAACTTTGTTTCTCTTTTTAAATGTCAGGTATCAATGGTCTTCCTCTCCCTCTTCATCCTGCCACCAATACCAATTTTCCCTCATTCATGTTCTTCATAGAGAGAAGCTAACTGGCGGGGCTAATTATCTTGCTTTGAATGAGAAACCTAATGATCACATTACGGTATGACACATGAATAGATGCCTAATGAACCGATCCCAGATGACTTTGAAAACTCAATTTATGAAGAGAAAGTTGTTCACGCCAAACATGTAGATGACTTGAATAAGGTTTCTTGCATCGTGATTGCCCCCATGTCATTGGACCTTCAAAATGATTTCGAGAACACTTGCGGGTATGAAATTAATTTGCAACTATCTAAAATGTTTCATCAAAAGGCAAGGAAAGAGTGAGTTCAGATTTTCAAATCCCTTGATAGGTTTTCTAGGTAACATTCAAACTTAATCAGCGTGATATGTACATCGGAAATTACACAAAACTATTTTATGAGCACATACAACCTAGAGATCTATGAATTTTCTCATAATAGCAACATACTTTGAAAAAAAAACTAAACTAACCTATGTATAATCAAAATTTATAGGATTAGAAACATACCTTTGCTATTATCGAAAATAACAATCTACTCATTTCAAGATTTTCCTTGGAAAGCAAGTACTAATAGTATAATGCCACTAATGGCTCACACCCAAAACCGTATAAATCTAAGGAATGATTTGGAGAGAGGAGAGGGGATGGAATTTTTGAATATGACTACTCAATAGGTTTTGTAGCCGAAAATTTTAAACCAAGGGGTCCTATTTATAGCTGTTAGGATACCAGGATAAACCCTAATTTGAATAACAAAATATTCTATATTTATCTTATTCAAGTGGTAATCCATGTTAGCTAAGGCAGGATTCTAGAAACCTTATGTAACCTATTTAAATCTCTCCATACTAAGAAATGTTATGGAATTTCTATCGTTGCTCAACTATTGAACAATTGCAACTTAACCCTTGTACTTTAATCAATTCAAGTTAATCCAAAATTAATTTATAATTAATTCTGATTAATTCTAAATGATTATTAATCAATTTTTAATTAATTTATTAATCATATAATAAATTATTTCCTCTCTCTCCTAATATCATTCTTAGTTATTTCTGGTTATGAGGGAAAACCAAAAATTACTTTGCATTTATTCACAAAGTTATACCACTTTAGTTACGATCTTAGATACCTTAATCCAACAGTCTCTCACTTGAATAAGTCGCTAAATATATAGTTACTCATATAACTTTGAATAACCAGTAAATAGTACATTCCAAAGTCACTCCCAAACTCTGACTTAAATCAGATACTAGCCCTAAGATAAGTGATCAACTGTTCCTTCTTTCTACAAGATATCGTATGGACATGAGACATAGATATAAATCGATCTCATAGTCCAAGATTTTGTTTCTTGATTACCGATTAATGATGACATTATTAGACTCCGAATTAAACACCTCAATTTAGTCCAAGCTGGGCCCAACATTATAATGTCAACATCAAATCACCAAGGATCCCAAAGATATTGCTTTTCCTTTATTAGGAAAAAGGAATTAATAAAATTTGATCTACATATTTATAATATTTACTCATCATGCCATACATGGAACTACGTTTTATGACACCACATTAAAGATACATTTACGTAAGACCAATGCAAAACAGACTTGCAACTTATAACTTATGTATCTATTCTAACCAATACTTAAATCCCCACTTAACGCACTCATGAGTACAACAACAATCTCTATGCCATGTCCAGTCTGTATTGACAATCTACTAATAGTCCATGAAAGTCTTGAATCAACACCCACTCCCTCAGAGTATGACTGACTGTGGTAATTTGAATAAACAAATACTTAGGAAGTAAACATGCAAAATGGTGCACAAAAGTAAACAATTGATGAAGGTAGCACACATACTCATAAATAAAATTTCTTTTTATTTAACCACCAAAATAATTATAATTTATTTTGCTACATTGTTTCAACCTATCAACTAATTACTAAAACTAATATTATCTCTAAATCCTATGATCCTAGCATGCTTGATGTGTTTTACCTTACTCAACGCCTTTGTAAATGGATCAGTAGTATTATCCTCTAATGATACTTGATTCACCAAGAGATCACCATCTTCAAATCTATGTCAGACGTCATGACATTTCCTCATATTGTCCCTAGACATCCCATGATCTTTTGGTTATTTGGTCAAACCAACCACACCTTAATTATCTCTCAAAATTTCTATGGATTCTTGGATTGAGAGAACAACTCTGAGACCACTGATGAAATTCATCAGCCACGTCGGTTCTTTTGCCACCTCACTTACTGCGATGTACTCTGATTCACAAGTCGAATCAACCACCATTTTCTTGTTGGAACTCTTACAAGTTACAACCCCACCATTAAGAAGGAATACCCAACCATATTTCAAACAATAATTTTCTATATCTTTTTGATAGCTGGAATCACAATAACCACTCACTCTTAACTCATTTTCCCTCCGAGAACTAAAAACATTTCTTTGGTTCTCCACTAATACTTCATAATGTTTGTAAATGTTGTCCAATGGGCAATGTATGGATTATCATGAAAGTGACTTACCATGATTAATATGTAAAACACACCCTGACGAGTACAAGTCATAACATACATGATTGACCCTATAGACCATGCTTAATTCTCCATACTGAAACATTTCATTATTTTATCCAAGTATGCACTCTGGCTAAGATCACTCAAACATTTCTTTCTCTCCATATGAATCCTTATTCCAATAATGTATGTCGCCTCTCCTTGATCCTTCATAGAGAAACATTTTCCAAGCCAAAATTTTAATTCTCACAAAGTCGGAATATCATTTCCTATAAGGAGTATGTCATTAACATACAAAACTAAGAAGGTTACAAAACTCCCACTAGCTTTGACATACACACAAGACTCATCTTCACTTCTAAAGAACCCAAACCATTTGACTTTCTCATGGAAGCAAAGATTCCAAATACAGATGCTTGTTTTAGTCCATAGATGGAATTCTCAAGCTTGCACACCTTATTAGGAAAATTGAAATATTCAAAACCTTCTGGTTGACTCATGTAGACTTCCTCAATAAGATACCCATTTAGGAAAGCAGTTTAACATCCATTTTCCATACCTCATAATCATAAAAGGTAGCTATGGTAAGCGTTATCCTAATAGACTTGATCTTATCTACTGGGAAGAAGGTCTCTTCATAATCAACCCCTTGGGTTTGAGTGAAGCCCTTCACAACAAACTTTAGCTTTGAATATGTGTACCTTCCTATCCATGTTGGTCATATTCTTGACAATCCATTTTCAACATAATGTATTTCGACCGGGTACATGATCAACCAAGTTCCACACTTGATTATCGTACATGGACTGAATCTCGTTGTCCATTACCTCTTTCCATTTTGTAGGCTCAGGTCATGTTATTGCTTCCTTTTAGTTAACTGGTTTGTCCAAAATTACCAATGTTATATAACTGAAAAACCTGTCATCATCTAATGTTATGTAGAATCCATAAAAACCAGGTGGCACACTAACTCTATTGGATCGACGAAGAGGTAATGAATTGTCAACTAGTAAAACAAGCGTTCCTTCCTCTGGTTGAGCACCAGTGTTAAATAAAGTCTCCTCATTGGTTGAATCTTGAATTTCTTCAAGATCAATGGTACTCCTACTATCCTTTTTAAATATTCTTTCTTTCTTTCTTTATCTCTCTCTCTCTCTCTCTCCTCCCCATCAAGGTATAAAGACCACATTTTCACTTGGTTTATATAACAAGTATCCAAAGGACTTCTGTGAATATCCAATGAACACACACCTCTTAGCCCTGGGTTCCATTTTATCTTGGTTCTTGCACTTAACAGGAGCCTCACAAACCCAGACCTTGATATGTGTGAGGGAATGATTTTTACCACTCCACATTTCATGAGGTGGGTTGGAAACTTTCTTGGATGGGACAAGATTTAGGATATGGGTGGTTGTTTTAATAGTGTACCCCCAGAAAGGTATAGGAAACAAAGCTCGGCTCATCATGGAATGAACCATGTCTAGGAAGGTTTGATATCTCCTTTCAGCTACACCATTTAGTTGTGGTGTCCTAAGAGGGCACATTTTTTAACTATTCCACATTCCTTGAGGTAGTTATGAATTCAATACTAAGATACTCTCCACCCCTATCAGAGCGAAGTATCTTTATCTTCTTGTCTAATTGATTATCTACTTCATGTTTAAACTCTTTTAACTTTTTAAAAGTTTATGATTTATCTTTGATTAAGAAAATATAAACATATTTACTATAATCATCAGAAAATTTCATGTACTAGCGATTGAGATGTCTTGTGGCATGTCTGAAGGGTCTAGACTCATCAGTGTGAATAAGGTCCAACAAATATTCACCTTTTTCACAAGTTACCTATGAATGGAGACTTAGTCATATTGCCTAAAAGAAAAGACTCTCATTCATCATTTTTTCCAAGATCAAATGATTCCAGCACTCCATTCTTTTGGAGTTGGGCGATGCACTTCTTGTTTATATGGCCAAGATGACAATGCCATGAGCACGACTTGTATAAATGATTAGAAGAAACAACGGTATACACATTATTTCCATCATTCTCAATACATACAATAGTTTCATAAACACCATTACAAGGATAAGCTTTGAAAAAAGAAATTATAAACAAAAATTGAATTAATGTCATTATCAAACGAGTAACAATATATTTTTCTAAATAGAACATGAAATGAAATGATGTTGTGAGTAATATCAAAAGAATAATGATAATTAATCTAAACTAAACTAACCATAACTGTACTATTAATTTTTAGCTTGATCTCTCCAATCAACGAATCATGCGACTTTCGCCTAATTTGCACGATTAGATAGGTCTTTGTAAGCTTATGTTTCTATCCTTCAGTTCTTGCAATACCAAACATATGTGAGCATCACATCCAATATCATGAATATATGTATTAGTAGTATTGATAAGTTTAATGATTATCTAAATCAGATTTCATTTCTTGAACACACTCATCCTTCAATTCATTCAAGTATTCCAGGAAAATTCTTTTCCTTTGGCTTTTCTCTTGATATTAAGGGAAATCAGCTTAATTTGAATCACGTTTTAGAGAAATTTTAGAATTTTCCTTTCTCTTGAAACCTTTATTAAATAATTCAACCAAAGATTTCTAATTTTCTTGATAAGCGAAAGTACCTTTTTCTTGAAGTCTTTACTATATTCAATTTCTTAGGAACGAGACATGGTTTCCTTTTCAACAATGTCGAATTCAACTGCCCCAACATTTTAGAAAGCTCTATGAGGGTCACATTGAGGTTCCTCATATGAAAAAAATTTACAAACCGTTTGTAAGAATCTGTAAGTAGGCACATAATCAAATCTATATCTTGTTCCTTTGGAAATTCAATACCCGTGCTATCCAATCTTTCAATGTACAATTTCACTTTGCCAACATACGTACACACAAAATTACCTTGTTTGTCTTTACATGTAAGTAAATATTTTATGATGTCAAATCTTTTTATCTGCATGAGGATAGAAATAGTTGAGGGTTGCTCTTCAGGTAGAAGAGGTGAAAGACCGTACATAATACGCAAGAATGAAGGATGGGAAAAATCCACTTTTCCTGGAATCTGTTATATGATAGGAAGTTTTAGTTTGTTGATTAATCAGTAATATTTTAACCCAAACTAATATCTAAGGCTAGGATCCATATTTTCAATTTGAACTTTGAAGAGGGATGCCCTAATCAAATTGCGAATTTTTTTAGGAATGTAAGTCTTTTACCAATTTCAATCTTATGAAATTCCTATATCTTTGAGATTCTTCATTAAATCATAACAATGAAATGTTTAATCTCAGATTATGCTCTCATTTTTATGACTCGGATGTGAAGAAAAAAAAACGAGATGCGAATAAGCATGCAAACCCGCGTGACGCTCTCAATGTCGTTTATGACCACTCATTGACATGTCGGTTAACCACACATGCTCCACAACATACATAATTTTGATTTTGTTACATCATTTCAACTTTGGCCCAAGTTAGTGTGATGGTTAACCACACACCCTCCACTAACAACCCACAAAGAAATGATGCACGTTTTCATAGATTAACATACAATTTCACATTTTCCTAAAGAAACTAGAGTGAGATTTTATAAAATATTACATTAGTTTATATTATAATTTGAATATGATTAGTGTCCTATCAAAACCCTTTAGTCTAACAAACCTACACTATGAAAAGAAGCGGTGAGTGAAAGGGACACCCGTTCGATGGTCATTTTATAAGTCGTCTCCTTAAACCTCTTGTAACACCCCGGATTTCCAGGTATCTTTTATGTTTATGTTTTTGGTGTTTTGAGAGGGGACTCGACGAGTTGGAGCTCAGACTCGCCGAGTAGGATCGCGGTTCTGGACGCGGGTTCGCGCCTGGACTCGGCGAGTTCAGGGTATGGACTCGGCGAGTCTGCGCTGTTTAATGAAACCCTAATTTCTCGGGTTTGGGACCTATTTAAAGGGCCTTATGGCCGTCATTTGTGCTCACCAGTCCCTTGAGTGAAACCCTAATCGAGTGTGAGCGTTTGAAGCATAGAAGGAGGCCATTATTGATCTTGGAGGTGTCATCTTGCAAGGAAAAGGGAGGATTAGCTAAGGGAAAGCAAGGGGAGCCACTTCCTGAAGGCTTGGGGTCCAGAAAATCGCATTTGAGGTATATTCTTCGAGCTATTTCTGCTATGTTGAGATTTATGTTGATTTAGGGCTTATTGAGCCCTTTTATGATAAGATCTAGTGCTTCCTTGGTCCCTTGAGTGAGTTAAGTTGTAGATCTGGACCTTTGGAGGTCCAGAGTGTCCCTTTGCCCAAGCTTTTTGTGTATCAATGGAGGTTTTGGATTGGAATCCTTATGCCTTAGGTCAAAATGCCATTTATGAGTCATGGGGTGTGTTATGGGCACCAAGTTACGGACTTTACTTGATGAATCAGTCTAGGAAGGCCAGATCTATGAGTTGTTGGAGCGGATCTGACCTCAGAAGCAAGTTTGAGTTGGTGCATGGCATGGACTCGCCGAGTCTGAAGAACAGACTCGGCGAGTAGTATGAAGATTGTCCTTGACCACTCAGTGAGTGGTCCAGCCAAGTTATGAGTTGACTCAGTGAGTCAGGGAGAGTTAGAGAGGGTTGACAGGTGGACCGAGTCGAGCTGGGACTCGCCGAGTTGTCCTTGAGACTCGACGAGTTGAGTCGTGGTGGCCTCGCGATTCATGCCAGGTGGAACCCGTCGAGTCAGGGGTGTACTCGACGTGTCAAAAAGGGAATCCTAGAGAGTTGGTGAAAACGTCTAGACTCGCCGAGTCGCCCTAGTGCACTCGCCGAGTCCGGTCAAAGTTGACTGTTGACCGTTGACCAGAGTTGACCAGTGTTGACTTCTTAGGGGTAGTCAACCTTAGTGTTAAAAAGTGTTAATTAGAGACATATGATGTTATAGGAGGATTATAGCTCGGAGGATCGAGAACGAGGGATTTCAGGATTCGTGAGTCATCGAGATACACGAGGTGAGTCTTCTCACTATACTTTACCTTGAGTAGGTAATCAGAGTTATGTGTCAGAGTATGTGTATGTTATGTGTATGCTATGTGTTGTACTGCATGATGTCTATGTGATTTATGTTGTGCATGTTTATAGAGTTGGAACCGGAAGGTTCCCCGAGTTAGAACCTGAGGGTTCACAGAGCTTGGGTGCACGGACCCACAGAGTTATAGCCTCGAGTGGCTAATATATATATTTATGTGGTATTTTGGGGAACTCACTAAGCTTTGTGCTTACAGTGTTAGTGTTGTTGTTTCAGGTACTAGCGATGACCGTGGGAAGGCGTCGGCTTGATCTGTACACACGCATGGGATTTTTGATATAGATTGATCTTAGGATTTTGTATAATGTGAATTGAGATTTAAACTTGATGTTTTTATGAAAAGTTAATGAGAAATGTTTTTATAAATTGTGAAAAATTATTTTGAAATTTAGGGTGTTACACCTCTCTTATAGAATAGCTTTGTAAATGATGCCTACTCTTGGTTTGATCGACAATAAGTTATTTTTTATATATAATATAAACTTTGATAAAATATAAGGGTGTATTATTAAGCTTTTAAGAATACAATGTTTAAAATTTATAATTAAATTAACTATTAATTATTTATTATTTAAACCGTTTTAAGATTTAATGATAATCTTTTAATTAAACTATTAATTAATTAAAATAAGTCTTTTATTAATTAAATATATATTTGAGCTAACCTTTAATTAAATAAGATTTAATTTATCACTTCCTTTTATTGAAAATTAGGGTTTATCAATTACCTAGTTTTTAGGTGTTTCAATTTTAGGTAAGTAAAATAACAAATAAGGAAACTAGTAATAACCTATCAATTTTCAAAAAAGCCAAGAGGCAAAATCAAAAATCCTCGAGGACTAGGGATTTTTTGAAAATCAGGTATAACTTGTTTTTTCCAGTTTTTCATTAGTATGCATATAATAGACAAAACCATAGGTTCTGATACCACTGATAGGTTTTCTATGTTACAATAAAATTTAATCAACATGATATGCATAGTAGAAATTATATAAAACTATTTTATAGACACATACAACCTATAGATCTATGGATTTTCTCAATAGTAGCAACATACATTGAAAAACATAAACTAACCTATGTATAATCGAAAATCATAAGATTAGAAACATACCTTTGCTATTATCGAAAATAGTAACATAGTTTCTTCAAGATATACCTTGGAAAGCAAGCACTGAAAGTATGATGTGTCTAATGTCTCACACCCAAAACTGTATAAATCTAATGAATGATTTGGAGAGAGAGGATAGGGGATGGAATTTCTGGCTAGGACTTATCTATAGGTTTTGTGGCCGAAAATTGTAAGCCACGGCGTCCTTTTTATAGCTACTAGGATACCATGATAAACCCTAATAAAATATTCCATGTTTATCTTATTCAAATGGTAATTCTTGATAACTAAGGACGACTTCCCGAAACCTTTTAGAACCTCTCCAAAACCACTCACCATAAGGAAGGTGCTGGATTTGCCTCCTTTGCTTAACTATTGAATAGTTGCAATATACCCTTGTACCTTTAATCAACTCCCGAAATTAATTTCTAATTAATTCTAAATTAATAATAATAATCAGTTTCTAATAAATTTATTAATCATATAATAAATTAATAAATTATTTCCTCTCTCTTCTAATATGTTTTTAGCTATTTTGTATTGTTATGAGGGCAACCCAGAAAGGAGTTTTATTTTATTTACAAGATTAGACCAATTTAGTTAAGACATTAGACACCTTAATTCAGTAACCCTAACGTCATGGAAACTTAAATAATGTGGCTTGGTGTGTGCTCATGCTCAACAAATAAAGAGCTATATAGATTGATTTAATGTAGTCTTTGACAAGAACCTAGTTTTTGATTCTCTCCCTAGTTTATATGATAATTTCATAATGACTTATCAATTGAATAGTATGGACAAGACATTGATGGATCTCTATGGCCTCCTCTGGATAGTTGAAGACTTTGTGAAGAAAACTCATAGCACACCTCAAACTCAAGTACTCGCCATTAAGAATGGTGGTGGTAACAAGAGAAAGCATTCTAATGAAAAGTGGAAAGGGAAGGTCGTGGCTTCACATTACCAAAATGGAAATGGGTATATTCAAAGTGTCATTGATCCTAAGGAATCATTGTATTTCTATTTTGGTATTAAAAGGCATTGAAAGTGAAGCTATCCAAAGTACTTGAAAGATCTCAAGGATGGGAAGGTTCAAGTGACCGTGTCCAGTTCAAGTACTTATATGATCGAACTTCACAATACTACTACCACTAATTCTTAGGTTCTTGATATAGGATGTGATACTATATATATACACTATATTGTAGGGACTAAATAAAAGAAGGAAGCTTATGCATGGAGATTTGAATATAATCATGAGGAATAGACGAACGCTGCCTGCTCGATGATTGGACTGTTTGATATGAAGCTTAGTATTGGAGTTATAATTAATTTAGTTAACTTCTGTTACTCTTCAGAGATGTCTAGAAACATTATTTCTTTCTATGCATTGTATAGACAAGGTTTTTAGTTTCCGTTTGTCAAGGAAAATGGTAATATTTTAGTTTATAAAGATGGTTGTGTTATATTTAAATCTTCCCCTTGTAATGGAATTTATGAAAGTGTTATGTGTGTTTTTATTAATAGCAATGTTAGCTATAACATTGATTCTTTTAATATATTAGATAAATTGTTCTTATCACATTGATTAGAGGGGGAGCCTTTATATATGAGACAACAACTTTCAGAGTAAGAAAGTGAAAATTTTGGTTGCATTTTTGGTCAAAATTCCCAAAAACTTCGTTTAATGAAGTATGTTGCTATTTTCAAAAATTTTAAGATATCTAAGGAAAAATGACATCATATTTTTGGATCCACAATCACATTTTTTGGCAAAATTCTTCAGAATTGATTTTTGGTCCAAAAAAATCCTCAAAGCGCAATGCGATCGCATTTTGATGAGAAGCGCAATCACATTTTTCATAAAAAATGCTTTTTGAACACTAAGTCTTCGGTTTTAGCAAATCCAACCCAGGTTCTAGCTTCCTCATGTATTTTCGCTCCATTAAGCTGAAAATATGCATCCAAAGCTGCTCTCAAAGTACCACCCCACTTAAACAGGGTGCCCAGTTCACCACTAGCAAGTATGGCTGGAGTGATACATGAGGTGAGGTGCAAATCTTACTCGAGACATGGTGTTCTGTTTCATAGCATTCGCTACACTGACATTGTGTATTAGAAGGATTCCACGTCATCGTTAAGGATCGGTACAAACAATGCCAATTCATCAAGTATGCATCCCAAATCCCACATGATGTTTGCTCAGGCTTTCCTCGTAGAGCCAAAATCACTCTAGTTCACCTGTCTTTAGGTGAACCTCTAACTGGTAGTCAAGAATAACTATTCGACTGGCTTTCCTCATAGAGCCAACATTAACTGACTTTCCTCACGGAGTCAGTAACCAGCAATCCTCGTTGAGCCAGTTTTACTTAGCTATCCTCGTAGAGCCAATGCATGTTGGATTTCCTAATAGAGCCAACACTAGTTGGTTTTCCCCATGTAGCCAACCCTAATTGGATTTCCTCGTGGATCCAACACTACCCTTTTCCCTCTAAGTGGATTCTCCATTTTAATTAATATATCATTAATTAGGCATTCAAGGGTTATACAACATCCTTCTCCATCCTTCCTAAGTAATCATGCTCTTTTATTAAGTACTATTGTAAGGCATATTACTTAAAAGTTCCTCACTATGTAAACATGCAAGTATGACATACCATGTTAAAGCATTTTACATCACTATATAACCATGCATATATCATCATTTCCATATTTAGGCACATTATATCACTAGCATGCATTTTCCTAACATCTTAAACTAATAGATTATCATAAACTCACATCATGCATACATCATACCATACATGATAACCAAATCACGACCTTCATACTAGCATGAACCTATCTCCTCAATACATGTCAAAACATCATACAAGGTATCTAACATGGAATACATCCTAAGCACTCCTACCATAGTAAGATATTAAAATTCCACAACACGTCACATTCAAAAGCTTCAAACAATATCTTAGGTTTGATTCACACTTTCTAGGATAAGAGGTTTCCATGACAATGTACTAGATTTACAACATAAGATAACTCAACTTTGTCACGAAGATGCTCTTTCCCACTTCAAAACTCGTGAATATTTGATATTATCAAAAGAATCCCTAATACTACACGAACAATCCTATTACTATGTGTTTTCAGTATTACTAATGGTTATTTTATACCCCAAACACATAGACGAGTTACTAGACTAAATTTCAGATTTTAACCCGAAACTGAAGCCTGTTCAAAGTCACTTGAACATCACCCAATCCTATCAAAGTTACAATATTTTTCATATTCTAGTATTATAGCCTTTTAGCTTTCTATCGACTTCTTGTACAGGTCCTTATGATTTTTCTACAATTAATTATGGATTTAAAAAAAATGGGATATCAATGCCGCTAATTTATGACCAATAAGTGAAAATGACAAATTTTACCTTAGTTAGATCCAATATCAGGTCAAGTGAAAGTTCAGGGACATACTAGACTCAAAACCTGAACTTTGAGAATTTACTAATCCTAAATCTGACTCCCAAGTCACTTTAACACCACCCAAGCCTATCAAAGTTACAATATTTTTCATATTCTAGTATTCTAGTCTTTTAGCTTTCTAGAATTTTTATAAAACATGTACATTATAGTTGGATTAATATTATTTCCCAACTTTAACTAGTAAAAGTCATTTTACATGTTAACCCATTAAGTCATTATAAAAGTAACCCCAAGCTAGAAATTAAGTTCTTAATAATTTCAACACTTCATTAAATAAAAAATGCAATTCCAACTTCAAACAATGACCCAAAGTACATTGCTTTAAAAGGAAAAATGAAAGTATGATGCTAATAAGAGAAAACACAATTTGGGCTTGGTTTTTCTCTACCATTAAGCCACATATAAAGACACTTAGGGGATTTTTTGAGAACCTTTTGGTCGGTTCAAAACATGGTCTTTATGCAAAAAAACATCACACATGAAACCTACAAGATTGGGCGATCCAAGAGACAAGAAACATATCCCTAAAAGGAGGCAATTTGACTCATGATTTCAACTATTTCATCAAGTAATTAGGAAAAGAACACATTAGAATGGAGACTAAAGAACTTAAACAAGTTTGGTTGATTAATTTTCATCCATAATCAAACTTGCAAGGAATCATAAGATTCGAGTTGAAAGAGCACAAGACTATTAACACCATTAGAAAGCAATTAAAAATCAATTTTGTAATCCAATTGCTAGAATTTTGAATTATGAACACAATAGAAGGAAGAATCAAGACTTACCAATTGGAATGATTGATTTATAGCTTCAATTTCTTTAATTTGAAGTCGATGTCTAAAACAAAAGATCCCATCAATCCTACCCCTCAGTTTGAGGTTTCTAGACATCGTCTCCTTTGCACTCGATCTCCTCCTTCGTTCCTTCCTACTATTCGATGTATTTACCAATAATCAAGAAGATTTTAACACGTCCTCCTAAAGTGGAATAATACGTTGGCTTGTAACTCATGAGGAGTTTAATGCGATTCTTTCCGATTTTGTCCCCTTAAGTCTCCATCTCGTATCCCTTCAACCCTATCCCTAATTAACTTAGCAAATCAAGTTCCTTTTTATGAAATTTTAACCCCCCAACACCATTTTCACCAATTAATGAATTACATTTACCCTAATACTTCCATGATACAATTTAATTGGATTTTATTCCTATTAATTATTAGTTAATTCTTTTAGATATTAAATAATACTATTTTTATTTAATTTATTCCATTTTAAGATCATAAAGATAAAATCATTCACATCAATAGTTTTTCGAGTAGCAGAAAGCTAGCATCATTTATGGAAATATTTTCGAGTCATTACAACTAAGATTAAGTCTATTAGGATACTCCTTGTCATACCTCATAGTCATAAAAGGCAACTGTGGTAAATGGATCAAATAAGGGCTTTCCATAATGGGAAAGTTCTAGAGGATGTGTACATGAATCAAAATCAAGGGTTTGAGCATGACTAGTATCCGAATAGAATGTGTAAGAGTGTAAGGTTCATTTGTGGAGTCAAATAAGCATCGTGTAGTTGGAATATGTGCTTCTAAGTGAAAATCAAAGAGCTTTATTTTTCGAGAAGTCTAGATGAGTCTTGTGTATATATCTAAGCCAGTGGGAGTATCGTTGTATTCCTATTGTTGTATGTAAATGGCATAAATCATAGGAAACAATATTCCAGAGGTAAAAAATGTAAAAACTTGGCTTGGGAAGTGTTTTGCTGTGAAACACCTAGGATAAGTGGCATATATACTTGGTATAAGAATCTATATAGATAGATCAAAATGTTGAATAGGACTTAGTCAGAGTACATATGTGGCTAATGTATTGAAAAGATTCAATATGGAAAATTCCAAAAAAGGAAACCTTTCTATGCATCATGGAATGAAATTGAGTAAGACTCATTGTCCTAGTTCTAGTGATGAACGGTATAGAATGAGTTGAATCCCATATGATTCGACTATATTGATCATGTATGCCATGACATGTACTTGTCCTGATGTATCGAATGCTTTGAGCATGGTAAGTCAATATTAGGAAAATCATGGACTTAGTCATTGGATTGTTGTGAAGAACATTCTGAAGTATTTGAGATATACTAAAGACATGTTTCTTGTATATGGTGGCGAGAAAGAACTGTTTATGAAGAGATATGGTGATGTAAGCTTCCAAACAAATAGAGATGATTCAAATTCACAATTTTGAACGGTTTTCACTTTGAATGGTGGTGCAGTGACATGGAAAAGTTTCAAGCAGGAGAAAATGGTAGACTCTACATGTGAGTCTAAATAAATTGTTATGAGTGAAGCGTCCAAGGAAGCTACGTGGATCATAAACTTCATAGGCGACCTTGGAGTTGTTCCGAGCAACAAAGATCTATTGGAGATATTATGTGATAAAGAAGGCACACTCGCTCTGACTAAAGAGCCTAAGGATCACAGAAGGTCGAGACATATTAAGAGGATATACCACTACATTCAAGATTGAGATGAGGATGGAGATCTAGTTATGAAACGAGTATCATCAAAGGAGAATGCAACTGATCTATTTATAAAAAGGGATGACCAAGGAAAGACATAGTATGCATGTTAGGAGTATAGGCATAAGAGACGACGTAGAGTATATTAGTTTGTTGATTAAATTGAAACATTTAGAACAATGAAATAAATTCTGTAATTGTTATGGTGATTAATAATGTAGACTTGTTTATATTCAAGTATGTTACCATCTACATATAATTTATTACTATGTTCCATTTTTGAATGTTTAGATCCAACTTACCGAGTATTTATATACAAAAACCCCAAAATCAATCATACTCTTGGGAGTAAGTATTGAATTAAGATTGTCATGAAATGTCAGTAGATTATCTATAGTAACTAAACATTGCATGGGGATTGTTGCTAACGTTCATGAATGATTAAGAGAGATTTAAGTGTTGGTGAAACCCACACTCAGAGAGATTACTTCATGGATTAAAATCATTAAATCACGAGTGAATTGAGATGATAATATCTTCTATTCATAAAACAACGAGAGATTTGAGTTCTTTGGATACACGTTGGTTGTGGATTAGTCTTATTAAACCGTTGTCCATAACTGGTGGTCATAACTGGTAAGTTGATGCATGATTTGATGAGTAAACAAAAGCTATGTAGCTGATGTTTGTTTGTTCCTTTCTGCCTTAGTAGGAAAAGGAATATTGTGCCCCCTTGGTGATTTGATGATGACATTAAAGTGCTAATCTTGATCTAGAATGAATTGATGTGTTCAATTCGTAGTCTGATTTGATCATCAAAAATCAGAAACCATGAAACTAAAAGTTGAACTGTTAGTTTGATTCATTATCCATGATTCAGTTCACAATGATATCTTTGAGAATAGTTAGTGAATATCAAGGAAATATTGGAACAACTCATTGGACAACAAAGAAAAATATAAGGATGCCAACTTTCAAATAGACCGAGATAATAATTATTCTCAATATGGTTGGGTATTCCTATTGAATGGTGGAGCAGTAACTTGGAAGAGTTCTAAGCAAAAAATGGTGGTTGATTCTACTTGTGAATCAACGTACATCGCAACGAGCGAGGTGAAAAAAGAAGCAACTTGGTTAAAGATATTCATTGGAGACCATGGAGTTCTTCCATCAATCCAAGAACTCATGGAGATTTTCTATGACAACTAAGGCGTAGTTGCTTTGGAAAAAGAACCAAAGTATCATGGGAGATCGATTCATATCAAAAGAAAATACCCTTACATCCGACATCAAGTTGAAGAGGGAAAGCTCATGGTGAATTGTGTATCATCAAAGGATAATCGCGTTGATGCTTTCATAAAGGGATTAAGCAAGTTCAGTCACTTCGAACATTCTAGGAGCATTGGCTTAAGAAATTATATTAAGTTTTAGTAAATAGTTGATAGTTTTGAAATAATGTAGCAAAGTAAAATTGGTTTTGGCTTTAGTGATTACATAACAGAGAATTATTTATGGGGTTTGACTACCATCTTCAATTGTTTTATTCTTATGTTTCACTTTTCATGTTTACTTTTTGAATATTAATTTATTTGTATTGTCATAGTCTGTCATAATTCTGGGAGTAGGTATTGATTTAATACTGTCATGGAATATTTGTAGATTGTCCATTGTGATTAGACATATCATATAAATTGTTGAAATATTCATGGTTACCTATAATAGGGATTTTGAGTGTTGGAAAACCCGCTCTTAGATATTACTTCATGGATTCTATCTCGAGTAATTCTAGGATGATAATATATTTTATTCTTAAAACATAGATATATAAGTTATAGTTTTCAATTCTGTTGTGTATTGGTTTTATATCAATACATATGTACTTGGATGTTATAAAATGTAATTCCATGTATGGCATGATGAGTAAAGGTTATGATTATGTAGTAAAAGTTTATTCTCTCCTTTTCCTATTAAGTAAAAACAATATTTTAGGGCTCCTTAGTGATTTGATGTTGACATTATAGTGTTGGGCCAATCATGGACGAAATTGATGTGTTTAATTTGTTGTATGATGACATCATCATAACTCAAAAAATTGAGAAGCAAGATCTTGGACCATGAGATTGATTTGTATCCATGTCTCGTGGCCATATGGTATCTTGAAGAAATAAGGAATAACTCATATCTGAGGGTTGATGTCTAATTTAAACAGAGTTTGGAAGTGGCTTTTGAAAGCATTCATTGTTGGTTATTCGAAATCTATACTTGCAATTGTAGTTGACGACTTATCCAAGTGGTAGACTGTTGGATTAAGGTATCAAAGGTCTTACCTAAATTGGTGTAATCTTAGTGAATAAAAGTAAAGTCCTTTTTGGGTTGTTCTAATAACCATAAACAACTAGAATTGATATTAGAAGAGACATAAAATACTTTGTTACTATATTAATTAGAAATATTAACAATTTATTAAGAATTAATCCGAATTAATTGGGGGTGCAAGGGTTGAGTTGAAATTGTTCATTAGTTGAGTAAGGGAGGAAATCCTAGAACCTCCCGTGCCTTGGATGGTTTTACGGGGGAACCAGAAGAGTTCTAGAAGCCTCTTGAAGCTGATAAGAAAATTAATTTGAATTGGTTTAACATACTATTATTTTATTCAAATTAGGGTTTCCACCAACTATAAATAGGGACCATAACCCAACCCAAACTGATGTCTACATACTCCATATAGAGAAATTGGTTTTTCTCTCCACATATATACTATATTTCGATCCTAAGGTTTCTAGGGTTTGGGTGTTAACCATTAGAGGCATCCACATCATTGGTGCTTGGTTTCCACGGAAGAACTCAAGAGTATTGTTTGCGCTATTCGATTTTTAAAATGGTGTGTGTTCTAACTTGTAAATTCCGATTTACATAGGTTAGAATTTTGTAAGTATGTTGTAACCTAGAAAGCCCATAACATATAAGTTTATAAATTACATCCAAAAGACTTTAAAGTATACAAATTACATGCAACAAACTTTAAAATAATTAATACATAAACAATTGTTCTTCAATACAACATTTTTAACAGAAAATAATGTTTAATACCTTCTCCTTCACCAACATTCTTCCCCATCGAGTCTTTATATAAGTAAAATGTGTTAATAATAATATGTAATTATAAAAATATATTTTTAATAATCATATCTAATTTAGAAATATACACTCATTTTTACCTCCTCCTTCAACATTTTTTTGCTTCAATATTATCAAAAAATTTACCTATCCGTTCACCTATAATCTTTCCTTCCAAAGCTGAATATAAGTAAAATATGTTATTAATTATATTTGATTATACATATATATTTTATATAGTGATATCTAATTTATAAATATATTAATCATATGTGATATCAAATAATCAATTTTATGATTAAAATGTTGTGCTTCTAATCACATGTGATTTTGATCATATATCATTTAAACATTTATGATTATAAAAGATGTTTATCATATAACTTAAAACATTATATTATCAAATTTAAGTGTTATTATGATAACAAATTCTAATTACATGTGATTATAACATACATAGTTATAACCTGCATTAATCATATGTGGTTATGTATAAATATTGATATGTTTTTTATAAACATGCATTAATCATATGTGGTTATGTATAAATATTAATTTGTTTTTTATAAACATATGTGATTATACAAAAACATATCAATATTTATAGACAATATTCAAGGAGAAAGTAATTACTTGTTTTCACCTCTTCCATCAACATTTTCATCTTCTTCACCATCAACTTCTTGTTGACTCGGCTGAGTTGACTCAGTTGGGTTGATCCAACTAGGTTAACTCAGTTGACTTATGGATTTTGACCAGTTTGACTTTGACTTTGACCAATTTTGACTAGGGGAATTTTGGGTATTTTGAATGGTATTTGAGAAATTGGTCATTTGGGTGGATAAATGATGGTTACAACTGAGATTCAGAGTCGAGACCACATCAACTTTTGTCCAGACCGAGAGGTGAGTTTTCCTCACTCTACTTATGGGTCTAAGGCACCAAGGCTGGCCCATTGGAATAGATATCATATTATGTAATAGTATGTTATCTTGTTGTAGCGATCTATTAGATATGTATCATGGTATATAGGATGATGATATGCTTAGTGATCTGTAGATCTGTCTGATTGTCTATTGACTGATTATATACTTATCTGTTACATGTGAACATATTTTGGTTGGTGGTTAAGGATTTACTGCTATGTATGTTGGCCACAGACCGGGGGCATTCCAACCTGATGGTTGATTGGCCCCGAGGGTATTCCATCTCAAGGATAATTGGACCTGTTGTACATTGCCATTCCAACCCGATGGTTGGCTGGGCCTGTAGTATTCCAACCCGATGGTTCACTGGACCTATTGTATATTGGCATTCCACCTAGGGTATTCCATCCTGAGGATGATTGGACCCGAAGGGTGATTGGGCCTCGGGTATTCCAACCCGATGGTTGATTGGACCTGACATGTTGTTGTATATGCTATTTGTTTATGTGTTGGTACTTTGGGGGAAATCACTAAGCTTTGGATTAAGGTTTTTAGTTATTGTTTCTGGTACTTTTGATGATTGCAAGAAGGCGAAGGCGTGACCTTACTCAACCTCTGGTTTATGTACTTTTCATCTATAGGATACACTGATATGGAACCATACTTCAAAAACCATGATTTTTGCAATCATTCAATGATTTGGGGTTATTTTAAAAAGTTCAAATTTGTTGTGATTTTTATGGGTGCTACAAGTTGGTATCAGAGACTTGGTTTTAGTTAATTGAAGGAACATTTGTATGAATCCAATCTCAAGCTAAGGAAAAGGGTTTTTAAAATGATTTTCAAATTGTTTTCAAAATAATCAAAAGAGGATGCGATGTGTAAAATCAGCCGGAGCCAGTAAGTAGACCCCAAATTACAACATTGTTATTTGATATTGTGATATGTTAGAACAATATGCTAGTGATAGGCTAGGGATCTTCAGGAATTGCCTGATAGAATTGCCTGATTATATGATTCCTGGTAGCCTAGGGTTTTTTTCTTATATGGAATTGATATCATAACTATAGTTACTTACTGTATGCATCATTGTTGTACTTAAGTACATAACTAAGATTATATAGTTACTTACTGTATGCATCATTGTTGTACTTATGTATGATTAGCTTACACGAGTGTTGCAGGGTGAGTGGAAGTTTCATGAATGAGTTATGTGGGGTCATCCGGCTAGCTCATAATGAATAGCCTTCCTCAAGGAAATGAGGATAGAGTGTATACGTATTCTAGTGAGTATTGTTAGGTTTGTTGTGATGATCCTCTGAGACAAATACGTGTAAGTGTGGAAGGTCGTGTGGGCCCATATTACTAGAAGCACAGGACCCATACGCATAGCAGGGAAGTCACAACCCCTTGGGATTTGTTGGGAATTGGTCCCTATGTTGTTATATGCATTTTATCTGATATCTACCTGATTTATTTTCAATATGGTGATTATGAGACGATTTGAGGCAAAATCCAGATTAGGATCAAGATCGGGTAGCCAGGATAGGCCTGCATTGATAGAGGACCGGGTTAGGGAGATCATTCAAGAGGAGGTTGTTTCCCTCTTCCAGGGGATTTACTGGAGATGTTTGGGTATATTAAGACCGCTATGATAGAGTACTTTGATGACCGATATATTTCACTTTCTGAGACTGTTGTTGTTACAGCCACCATAACCGTTGCTACTTCCGAGATTGGCGTTGGGAGAGCCTTCCAGTACTGGGACTTCGACAATACGAAGCCACCAGTATTTGATGGAGTTTAGGATCTGATCATAGCCATGAGGTGGCTGTATAGTGTTGAGGGATTTGAGGCACTTGCTCTTGGCCAGCTGACCAGATGAAGAAGTGAATAATCGAGTATTGGAATCAAAATCAAAGCAAACAAGTAAAGAACACGAGATCTAAATAGAATCCGATTTAGCTCATATTACTTTCAACGTTTTACAAAGAGAAAATCAGACAGAGAACTCAGAAAAAACTCATGTCTAACTCTAAGTAAACACCCCTATTTATAGGAGGACTGAAAGTTCAAAAAATACTAAGGACTAAGCATTCGACTTCATTACAAAGATGCCTTAGTAAATATATAACAAAACTAACAAAACACACATTACACAGACTTCGACATATTACAACATAATTTCGACCTTACAATATTCCCCTTTGTAATAATGTCGAACTTCTCAATTACTGAGAATCCGTGCAGCAATGCATCATTCTACGAATCACCGAATACCAGCTTATAACCTTCTTTAACTCTGCTTTATCACCATCATTATTCTTTTTGCATTTATTCATACGAACTATGAAGTTCATATATTGAGCTGTAGTATACCTCTCCACTTCATTTGCTTGAAACAAAAAACTTTTAGTTTTCCCTTTCTTATCTTTTCCAGCAAATACCAGTCCCAATGGCTTTAAGAATATCTCCCCATCATAATATTTCTTCAGTTCAGCTTGAGACTTCATCACTTCCATAGCCACTTTCACTTCCTTCCCAAGTACAGTTGATAATTCGACATCAGTCAAAGCTAGACAATCATAGTAATTGTATATGAAGATTTTGATATGACCAAGACCTAGTCTTAAAATTTCTTTATCAGTTCCTTGAAGTTGCGAAGCATCCATGTCTTTCAAAATTTGGGCAACTTGAATAAGATCATTCAAGTTCATAAGAAAGAAATCAGCAACTGAGAAATCACAAGTAACGTTGTTTGCTCTAACAACATGATAACGAAAGTTCTGTATCATGTTCTCAAACATCACATCTTTTGAAATACTTCACACCCTTGTGATCTTGATGAGTGACCAAACTTCATCTTGTTCTTTTCCAACAACAGCATGAAACCTAAGTTTCATATGAATAAAATCATTTTCATTCTTGAACTTCTCTATCACCTTATACTTAGCTGTTATGAACATCATTTTGTTAACTAGAAAATCAAGTTGATTCATATCGGAATTTTCGATAGAATAACTCTTTTGTGGTTTCTTCTCGAATGCATACATATGATTGTATGACACTCTGGCTTCGATGTTTTTATAACTGTGCAACTTCTTAGGATGTCCCTTATCCATGTGTGGTGGATCATTCTCTCGAAGCCTCAGTATGCTTTGGATTTGCCTCTGTTTCTCCATTTCAGCTTCTATCTTAACCTTTTTCTCTTCCTTTGATTTTTCAACCAAAATTTCTTTCCCTTTATCTTTTTCAGCTTCTGAAGTCTTTGGCTTTGAAGAACTTGAATTCGCTCCTTCAGTTGTTGAACCATTCACAATTCTTTTTACTATAGGTCTTGTTGTCTTTTTAATGGCTTGTGTTGTATTGACTTTCGAAACTATTGGGGTTAGAATTTGAGTTGACACTACCTTTGTTGAAACTTGAGTAGGCATCACCTTTTCGAAAATTGTAGGCTTATCTTCTCCTCCTTTAGAAGCTTTCGAAGTTTTACCCACTTGAGCTTTCTTCTCTTTTCTCCCCCTTGCACCCCTGTGACAGCAGGTGGGGCACCAGTAGGTAACATATTTGCAAACTTCAAAATTGGAGCAACAACCTTCTGAATAGCTTGATCCAGAACGTGTAACTTCTGAGTTAAAAACTCAAGAGTTAAGAAATAGTTGGAGCAGGTTTGGACACTAATTCTTTCAATTCACAAGGCAAAGCTCCCATCTTGTCGAAATTTTGAACATCTTCATTAGCCTTCGCTTCAAACTTAGGAATGAAGGATTGATACCATTCAGCAAACTTTGTGATTGCAGTTGCTATAGTGTCAACATTCGACTTAATTATCGAATAGTTTGAGTTCAGCTCATTTATCTCTTTTGAGACTTCAACCCTCAGCTCTTTAGGTTTTCGGTTGACATCTTCTCGTACAGTCTTAACATCTTTAACAAAAATAACATGACGTTCTTTTCGTACCATACGAAGATCTTTGATTTCAGAGTTAAATGAATCAGCATGATTCTTGACCCTCAACTTGTTATTTTTCTCAATAATGTCCAAATGTCTCTGCATTCTAAGCTCCATTGCCTTCATCATAACATCAACTTCTATTCCCGAAACTAAGTTCTTTGCTCTAGAATCAACTTGTGATTGTAGAATAAAGTTAAGTTTTCTATTCAGAATTTTGAATTGCTTACCAGACATAAACATGTGATCTGGTATATCCTATTCTTCTGAATCAAAATGTAAATCATCAAACGTTTCTCCGAAACCTCCTCCATCTGTTTCATCATCAGAATTGGGTTTTGGTGGATTGGTGGATTGAGATTGAAAAATAGTTGTAATTGGTTGTTGTAGAATTTGTTCGAATGTATATGAGGTGGTGACTATTTGAGCTTGAGTAACAAAAGGTGGAAGTGAAACATCTACAGTTGAAATAGGTTCAAAAAGAGATGGATTAGGAATACCTTGAGTAATTAGTGATTGTGATTCTTGAACACTCACCTTAACAAGTGCACCCGTATCAGATACGTTTGCAACAATGTTAGAAATTGGAACCTCCACAGTAGTTGATTTGGTAAGAATAATTTCGAGTGGACTTTTTATTGTTGGTGGTGGAATTGAGGTAGTGGGTAGTGGTAATGATAGTTATGGAGAATTCGATCCCAATGGTATGTCTGGGACAATTTCACTATCAGAGGAGTCTTCACTAATAATCAACTTCCTTTTCTTTCTCTTTTCGGCAGTATGCTTTGCCACATCCTCAACTCTTCTTTTCTTCGAGGATGGTGATACAGGGGCTGGTATATCACGAATAATTACTCCTCTGCTGTTTATCTGTGTCTTTCGAACAGTTGGTGATAGATCATCAGAAGAGGTTCATGATTTGTGAGACATCTTCCTTAGACGCTTATAACCCCCTAATTTCGAAGGGATTTACTCCTTCGAAGACTCAGTAATCATCTTCTTCTTAGGTTTCTCAATTTTCTTTGAAACTTTCTCCTTTTCAACAATGAGCTTCTTAGGAGACTTTGACTTAACTTTCTTGAGACTTTCTTGAACAATAACTTCATCAGTAGCCTTCTTGGACTTCTTAGACTTCTTTGAAGATCCTTCATTACTACTTTGTAACAATACACCAGTTTCAATTGAAGGGTTTACATTCTTCAAATAAGCCACCAAGACAGAGTTGGATGGATCAATCTTATTAAGCATACCATCTGAAATCCTAGAAACATTTAGGAAAACCTCTGAATCATCTTCCACTGACTTTGGAAAGTGATACTTCATAAATTATGCTTTAGCTTCATCAATGGGAACGATAATACCTTCCTTTTCATATGCATACTGAAGTATGAAACTCCAGTATCGAGCACACGGAATCCCCTGTACCACATTCGTGTTTTCCACATTCTTGATGAACTCCTTCCATAATTGCGTAGCATAGTCACATTAAGATCATAATATATACCAGCAACCATTGCGTACACCTCCAATCTTCCCTTGTCTAACCCTACACTTCGTACAGTTAAGCAACGAAGATAGATTCCAAACAAGAAGTTCCAAATACAAGGAAGACTTGACTTCTTGAAGTCACTGATCTTGGTGAGTGATGGCTGATGACCCATTTCGTTGAACATAAAAATTATATGATCAGTTGATACCTTGTAGAATGGAGGCGAGTTAGGAATTTCCAGAATTTGAGCAAACATCCGGTTTGTAAGACGGAACCACTTATCATTCACCAGATTGAATGTTACAACATCAAGAGCTTTGTTGTAGGTAGCAGTCGAACCAGCCATTGACAACCAGGACATCGGAACATCAAAGGCATTGAACATAGCAGTGGCAAGACCTGCATGTTGTAGAGCAACAATCAGTATTTTGAGTTCTTCTGGGTACATCAAAACATCAGCCTCAACTTGATAGTTGGTGCTTTGAATCTTCATGATTGGTTTAGAAGCAACCTTGTCAGTAGTATTGGTTTGAGCAGCAGCCATTGATTAGGGTTTTGAGAAAATTCATGAAGAATAGAGAAATTTTGGGGCTTTTTTTCGTCTGTGAATTAGAACGCATAATTATAAAAGGAGAAAATACTTCGTTTTATATGTATCCCCAATTGAATTCCAAACGTTTTCATTAAAGAGTAAGCCACGTCTGTCCTTGAAACGCGCAACACTAGCCGTTATAAGTACCATGTCAGATAATGTACCTTGAAAATCGGACCTAGTTGCCAAACAGTTACATCAACCTGTTTCGTTTTTGGGCTTAGAAACGAAGTCATATGCCAGACTTGCGAAATCTTCAGCTTGAGTTGGTAGTACTCAGAACCTCAAGGATTTCGTGAGTGCAGTGTGCCAAAAAAATGAGATAAGAAGCAAAATAACTAAAAATTTAGATCCGTGATGTCAAAAAAAAAATTCGACATAAAGGCAGTTAAATCCCGGACAAAGATTGCTTCGTTAATTATCAAGAGAGATAATCAATAGCTTGTGTGGTTTCCCGTGAATTACAATCGACTACTTGTAAAGAAGTATTGAAGGGCTTCTTTGGCATGGCTTCATGTGCGGTTTAAAAAATTTCGTTACATTTCAGCACTCAACATAAGGGTGATAAATTGTAATAAAAATTACTTGTTTGACCAGTGTAGTCAATGACAAGTATTCTTTGGAAATTATTGTTCGTGACAAAGACAACGAATGATACTCATACAAAAATCATATTCCATAAAATGAAAAGTGTTAGCTGGATCATGTAGGAAACAAATGTCATGGGATTCGAACATTTGATCAAGATCACTCACACGAAAGAATATGATTTCGAGTATACGGAAAATTGCTACTGAAACAAATGTTTCGTAACATCTGGATTTTAGTTCCCCGTCGATTCCTTTTTAGTTTACGAAGAATTGGGTTTCACCTTCATCACGACCTCATGAATTCGAATCATAAACACAGAGTTTTGATATGTCTAAATATTGATTGGTTTTGATCAAAGATCTCTTGGACATATGTCATAGTGTGTGATCGTGTAAGAAACTTTTGATGAAAAAGATTGTTTTTTCGAAACTTTTGTACCTCTGCTATATTTGGACCAAGCAGTAAACTCTTAACTCATATGAGAAGAGTAAGGTAGCTCATGGACTATTGTGAATACAGCCTGATTGGTAAAAAAAATTTTGTAATGAAAAATTTCATTAAGACTTTCGAAAATACACAATGAGTCAAAGGAGGCTTTGGTCGACATGTAACAACATGCTTCAAGGGACAACCCAACTAGTTCAAAATTTTCGAAAGATCACCTCACCCCAGAGTTGAAAACATGAAGCTTGATAGACTCCGTTAGAATCTACATGAAACAAGTCAAACCAACTACAAACAACAAAAATCTTTTTGGTTTTTATATTTTTGAAAATAATGAAAATATTTTTGTGATTTTTGATTTTTCAAAATAAGAAACAAATAACAAAAAAAAATCTTTTTAGTATTTTTGATTTGATGAAATATAAATCTAAATAACGAAAATATTTTGGTATTTTTCAAATTTTTCAAAAGTAAAAGACAAACGAAAAAAATAAGAATGTACCAAACTAACAAAAATTTTCTTTCCCAGATATCAAAAACGAAGCGTATCGAAGCGCTGAATGTGAACAGTAACATCTGGATGCTTAATACTATCAGCCTCTGAATGATTCATTTTTTCCTCTGAATCGACACATTTTCATCAACATCAACTTATCATTCTTTCAAAATTTGTTCTGGAACAGAATTTGCATCCATCATTCCCAAACCAGTCAAAATTCTAACAAATGATTTTCCGTCCAATGGTTTTGTAAAAATATCAGCAAGCTGGTCAATTGTTTTTACAAAATGAACTTCGATATTTCCATCTTCCACATGATCTTTTATGAAATGATAACGAAGTGCAATATGTTTAGTTTTCGAATGATGTATTGGATTATGACAAATTCAAATAACACTTTGTGAATCACAATACAATGGAATCTTTTTCACGTTTATTGCATAATCACGCAATTGACTTTGGACCCATATGATTTGTGAAGTGCAAGCAGCTGCTGCAATATACTCAGCTTCAGCAGTTGAAATTGAAACACAAGTTTGCTTTTTCGATTGCCAACTTAAAAGCTTCCCATCCAATAATTTACATCCTCCACTTGTACTTTTTCGATCAAGATTACATCCTCCCAAATCCGCATCTGAGTATGCTTGAATGAAAAAGCCTGATTTCGAAGGATACCACAATCCTAACGAAATTGTTCCCTTGAGATAACGAAAAATATTTTTCACAGATGTCAAATGTGGTTCTCTTGGATTTGCTTGATACCTAGCACAATTACAAATAGAAGACATGATATCAGGTCGACTTGCAGTTAGATAAAGGAACGAACCTATCATGCTCCTGTACAAAGTAAGATCAACAGCAGGTGTAAGCCTTATTCCAACCGCCATTGGCACTGTAAGCTTCATGCTATTTGTCATTCTAAACTTTTCAAGAAAATTATTATTATATTTTTCTTGATTTATGAAAATTCCTTCTCTACTTTGACGAATGTTTAGCACAAGAATATTGTTAAATTGTCCCATCATACTCATCTCAAACTGGCTTTTCATCAAACTCTCAAATTCACTAGACAAAGCAGGATCAGTAGAGCCAAAAATAATATCATCGACATAAATTTGAACAAACATTAGATGATTCCCAACTTTCTTTCAAAATAATGTGGGGACAACTGATCCTTGTTTAAATTTCGATTGTTTTAAGAAATTGGTAAGAGTTGCATACCATGCTCTTGGTGCTTGTTATAACCCATAAACTGCTCTATCTAAGATATAAACATGATTAGGAAATTCTTCATTTACGAAACCTGGAGGTTGTTCAACGTAAACTGTTTCTTCAAGTTCACCGTTGAGAAATGCACATTTAACAACCATTTGAAAAACATCAAAATCCTTGTAAGCTACATAGGCTAAAATATTCGAACCGCCTCGAGTCTTGCGACGGGGAAAAAGGTTTCTTCATAGTCGATACCGTCTTGTTACGAATAACCTTTAACTACAAGCCTAGCTTTATTTTGAACAATATTACCATCTTTGTCAGTTTCATTTTTGAAAATCCATTTTAAACCAACAATCGAAACATCACCAGGTTTAGGAATTAATCTCCAAACCTTGTTTCGTTCAAATTTAGCAAGTTTGGATTGCATCGCAACAACCCAATCCGAGTGTTCCGTTGCAACCATAACCGTCTTTGGCTCTATTTTCGAAATAAAAGCATTAAACATGCAAAACTCTTGATGAGCATTGAGTACCTCATTCTTTGCACGAATTTGAGCTCTTGTCAAAACTCCATCTTGTGGATTCCCAATGACTTGTTCTCTTGGATGATTTTTTGTCTATTTTTCTATGGTGGATATGTTGGATCAAAATCTAATGGAGCATCTTCGTACATTTCTTCATTTTTTGATCCTGCAATAAAAATATTATCAGTTGAATCATGAAAATTTTCATTTTGATTCCCATTTGACATATTCATATCAATTTGCTCCCCCTGGACATGATTATCATGATTTTGCCCACCCCTCAACATTTACATTCATACTCCTTGTCTCCCCTCGAAAGAATGCTCCCCCACAATCCGAGAAGAGGAATTCAAGTGCTCCCCCTCCACTTGATTATTCAGCATACTTTCGCTAATTCTTAGAGAATTCGATGTTAAGAGTAAATCTAAACTTCTGTGTGTTAAAGTCGAATCATCAGTGTGTTTCGATGCTTCAAGAATGTGACTATCCATTACATTAACTTATGCATCAACTGCCCTGTCAGGAACACTAAAGATTAAATCATAATCAAAATCTATTGAATTTTCATTTATAGGTTCAGTATTTGATTCATTAATAATTGGATGTTGTTCAAAGCATTTTTCGACTCTTTTAACATAATAATCATCAAATGTGAGATTAAACGTTTCTTTTATTTTTGCGTTCTTTTGTTCAACACTCAATAAGCAACCGAATTATGTGAATATCCCAAGAATATGCCTTCATCAGCCTTTGACTGAAATTCCGAAAGATTATCCTTGAGATTCATTAAGAAACACCTGCAACCAAAAACATGAAAGAATTTGACCTTAGGCTTTCGGTTATTGATAATTTCATATGGAGTAATATTGAAACACCGATGAATGAATGAACAGTTTTGAGTAAAGCATGCAGTAGAAACTGCTTCAGCCCAAAGATATTGAGGAAGATTTGCATATGTGAGCATCGTTCATGCTGCTTCGCAAAGTGAACGATTTCTTCGTTCAACCACACCATTTTGTTGCGGTGTATATGGTGAAGAAAATTATGCGAAATTCCTTTATCTGTTAAGAACGAGTCAAAAACATTGTTCTTAAATTCAATTCCATTATCAATTTTGATCTTTCGAACATTCTTCCTTAAGCTTTTCTCAATTTGCTTGATGAAATCGATCAGTGTCTGAGCTACCTCGGATTTTAACCTGATAAAATAAACCCAAGTGAATCGTGAAAAGTCATCAACAATAACTAAAACGTATCGTTTCTTGTTGAGTGTTTCAACAGTTGATGTTCCACATAAGTCAATGTGAAGAAGTTCCAACGGTTCGGTAATTTTCGAATCTATGAAAATTGGATGTCCTTGCCTATGTTGTTTTCCTTGTTTGCAAGTGCACACAATGTATCATTGTCAAACTTTAGTACAGGAAAACCACGAACAAGATCATTGACCACCAATTTGTTTATATTTCGAAAATTCAAATGAGAAAGTATTCTACACCATAACCAGCTAACATCTGATGAAGCTTTCATTAGTAAGCATACATAAGGTTTCCCATTGATTAGTTTAATGTCGAGAGTTAACATGTCACCATGTCTTTTGGATTTTAACAAAACTTCTTTGGTTTCAACATTTGAAATTATGCTGCCTTCTTCGTTAAAAACCATTTGATTGCCAGTGCCCACAACAAGTTGTGAAACACTTATTGAATTGTGTTGAAGACCTTCGACATAAGCAACACAATTTACAGTAAACTGTCCATTCGTTACTTTTCCGTATCCTTTCACTTGACACTTGTGATTGTTTCCGAACTTCACCACTCCAACATTTTGTAAACTTCAAAAATCTCATAAGTTTTCCTTCCTCCAAGTCATGTGACGCGAGCAACCACTATCAATATACCATTTTTCTTCATATTGCTCGTGACATAAAACTTGCAATTAGTGGAAGAATTTAGGTACCCAAGGTTGTTTGGGTCCTTGGTGATTAGTATGAAGACAGAGTGAAAAGTCGAATTTAAGATCCAATTGCGAACTTTTGATTTGACACTATCAATTAAGTCCACATCATGAGTTAAAGTCTCAGAAACATTAATTTTCGAAGATTTAGAGTTGTCACTGACAGTCGCCTTTTTCAAAGATTTAGAGATTCCATGCTTTAACAGAAGGAATATAATCTTTTGACGAAAAGCTTCCATTTGAAGATTCATTCAAATATTTCTCATATGCTTCTTTGATTTGTTGATGAGAGTATTTTCCAGATTGGAATGATTTCCCTTTGCCTTCAAGCCAATGGTTTATGTTATTCATTTCTAAACAACCCCTTGTGTATGCAACTTTCGAAGGTTGTTTAGTAGATGGATTTGGAAAGTTTGGTTTTTGTGGAATGAAATTCACTTTGCATTTTGTTCTAAAATCCTAAAACTTTTGATTCTCATTTTGTGAATGAAAATTTGGTTTTGTAAACCGATATTGTGAAAATCTTTGTGAATTGTTTGTTCGAAAATTCTTTGATGGAAAAGTTGGGTGAAATTCTGTTTGTTATCATTTTGTATGGGATGTTGTAACAAAAATGTGGTAGGTTTTAATTTCGAAAAATTGTCTTGTGAAAAAAACTTTTGCAATTGAGCGGGATTTTTCTTAACATTTGAATGTGCTAAAGACTTCGTCTTAACAAATTTAAATATTACTTTTTCAGTCGTTTTCTTTGTTAAGTCCTTTGATTTCTTTTCATTTTCCCCAACTTGCCAAAAAAATTTCTTTCGTGCTTTTCTTTTCGAAATTCCATTTTGTTTGGAAACTTTTTCAGCAAGATCTTTGAATTCTTGTGAATTGAGTTTAATGTCTTGATTAGTTTTGACAACATCTTGCTTTCAGATTTCTTTTGAAATCTCTTGTTTTTCAACCCACTTTCTTTGTGGTTTTTGTCTTTGAAAAGTGTACAAATTTTTGGTAAGATTATTTTCGAAAATGCTCTGATTTGAAAAGAATCCTTCATCTGAGGTTTTATTGTTATCTTCTTCAACCATCTTATTGAATTCTTGTTTGATATTATCAACATTCCTAGCAATGACAAACACTTGATTAGGAAAGATAACATCATTTGTGCACTTGAAATTTGGATAGACAACTGTATTGTCTCAAGATAATGAGCACCTTTTTCAGTCATCACTTTGTCGAATTTTTCAGTGTCTCCATACACTTGATCAACAACAACTCTTGGAATTTCATTTTCTTTCGAAATTTCTGTTTCGGACATCGATTTTTTTGAAACTTCGTCCTCTTTCTCATCATCACTACTATCAGTTTGACTATCTATGACACTCACATGATCGAAATCACTAATTTTGGAAGTAGAGGGCATGTCAGTGTCAACCTTAATCATCAAATCATTACATATTTATTTTCCTTTTGACTTAGATGTGACATTAATGATAGATAACTAAGAACAATCGATACTTTCCTCTTCCTTAATTTCACTGATTTCGCTAAAACTATCAGAATTATCTTCGATATCTGCAAAATTTGATTGAGAATCAGATTTTGAATTCTCAGTTCTTTTCAAAATTTTGATTTGTTCACTTTTGGTCAACGTTCCATTCACTATATCAACAAGTTTATTTGGATCAAGATATTCATCTATTTTAACAACACTGTTGGGTCCATTATGTGTTGCGTCTTGGGCTCGGTTCTTAGTCCAATTTTGTATCCGGATTGGGCCTGTCCATCCATGATTTAATAATTAGGGTTTCGTATTTATAGTTGCTTTCATGCAACTTTGTACGTAGCCTTTTAGTCGATCATTCATAACGATCATTATTGTTTTATCGATTGGAACCCTAAAAGCCTCTACAACGGAAGTTCTTCATCGAGCTCTGTTGAGGCGTGAATCTATTGAATCATTCAGCTCATTATTGATTCATTCTCTTGTTTGTTATTTTGTTTACATTATTCTGATTAACCTGTGTAAGATCTAAACGATCAAAGAGTTTTTCAACTCATCAATTGGTATCAAAGCAGGAGGCTATGTAATTCATACACATCTCTTCTATCAGAGAAGTGATTAGGGTTCATTTCGCATTCATTGATATTTAATGAGCCGTCACTCCATAATTGACGCATCTCATTAATTATTAATCTTGCCCTAATATTACGTATTACAAGTCTGATCTTATAACAGGTTAAACGATCAAGCATGGACGATTCTCAATCCAATCCCATCAACATCTCTAATAGCATCGGATCAACAACCAAGACCCCAATCCTCTACACTCAAGACTATGAAGTATGCATGCACCATTTTGAAGATTACGTTATTGGATTAGAAGATAACGGGTATCTGATATGGGAAGCAATCACAGTTGGCCCCTTCGCTCATTCAAGCACTTCAAGAATCATTAAAACTCAGAAGGAGTACAATGATCTATTGAAAGATGTAAAGGACGTCGCTCAGGACGAAAAGGAGAAGTTTCAATGCAACATTAAGGCATTGAGACTAATTCAATTCACCATTTAATCCGACACGTTTCGGTTAGTAAGTTCATGTGGTATAGCAAAGGAAATCTGGGATCGGCTGCGAGAGCTGTACTCCACAGATGAAGATCTGGAGCACTCGATTCAGACCCTACTTCTCTCAGAATTTGGAGAGTTCAAGTAGAAGCCAGAGGAGGTTGTTACACAAACGTTCGATCGGTTCAATCATCTTCTCAGTAAGATTGTAAAACATGACATAGAAAGAAAGCTCATCGAATAGAAGGTCACTTTCTTAAATGGCCTAAGACCCGAATGGAGGGTAGTTGTGTCGACGGTTAAAGCCCATGAGCAGTTCAAATCATATTCTTTGGCGAAACTTGTGAGGATTCTGAAATCCCAGGAAAAGATTGTGCTGCAAGAGAAGAGTGTGATTTCAAACTTGGGGTCTTTGACCCTTCTGTCTAAAGGTAAGAGTGCAGCAGAAGAAGAAGAAGAAGAAGAAGATCTGAATCTGGGAGACTATGATCTGACATCTGAAGATTATGCAATGATGGTGTCAAATCCCAGGAGGTTCATCAAGAAGATGTTCCCTACCAACAAGAACCGTAATTGGCAGGGAAGCTACAGCTCCGAAAAAGCGAAAGAGAAGCCGAAGGTTGAAGAACCAAAGAAAAAAGCGAAGGGTGAAGCTGATTCTGGTGTTAGCTGTTTTTACTGTGGAGGGAAAAACCACTACGCAAAAGATTGTGTGTTGAAGAAAATGACGGAGAAAGATGAGGAGAAGGATGAAGAAGCAAGTCTCCTGAAAAGACTGGAGGAGATTAAAAGGAAGAAAGCTGCTACTAATCCCTCTATAAATGCTCTAATTGTGCAGGGTTCGGTAGATGATGATGAGTTCGGTGGCGTACATGTGTGGTCGACCGATTCAGAAGATGATGAAGTGAGAAAGCCTACTCATAAAAAGGCTTATGTGGCGAAGTGTGGTGATGCTAGTGGAAGATGCTTGATGGTGACAGATGTGTTCCAGATGAGGGGATACATCACTAATGGTGGAAATGAAGTAGCTAAGGAGCGAGAGGACGTGTGCTTTACAACGAAGCCCCTCAGTGTGCAAATCAGTGAACTTGATGAACTAATCAAGAAGGTACAATCCATTTTTGTTTCATTTAAAATTCCACAAAAATCATATGAAAAATAAATAAATAACTTGAATTCAAGAATTTCAAATCTAGATAGTTGTTTAACTCAAACACGAGTCACGAATTCTAATCTGACTGACCAAATAAGCAGGGTGTCATCCAAGAGTGAGGAGCGAAGAATGTGGATTGAGCAGAAGGAGTTGGAGCTGGTTAAGTCTAGGGATGAAAATACCTATTTGCAAAGAGACAATCTTAAGTTGTTAAAACAGAGAAATGTTTTTTGTTTGATTGCAAAAAGACTTTATACTAACATTACACAACTGCATCTAGACTGTGAAATAGGCCAGAAAATACATCACATGATTTTGCCCTTCCTTGAGCTAAAGGAGGATGAAATCGATGCCGAAGCATAAAACTGTGAAAGTGTTGTATCTTCTGATGATGTAAATCCCACTTATATGTTTGGTCTGGACAAAATTGAATCATTTATAAAGTCCAAAGACCATAAGGACATGCTTAAGAATCTTTTGGATGAAAATGATAGGTTGAAACTCAGAGCCGAAACTATACAAAAATTTGACTCGTTGAGTACCAAATTAAGTTCAGAAAATAAAATTGATGTTAAAAATGCATATGAACTTAATGAGGACAATGACAGGAGTGAAATCTCATTAGAGGATGAGATTGACTATTCAGAGTTTCTTAGGAGCGAACCTGCAAACCACAAAAACTTGATTTCTGAAAATTCTGTGGAATTCGCTCGTCTGTCTAAAAATAAGTTCCCAATCCTTATAGAAAAGGCCGTTGTATACCAAAAGGTAAGAACCACTCCCAATCAGGTTTATAAGGTCACAGGAGTAACCGAACATCAGACAGCCGAACTCACTACATTGGTGAATGAAGATAATGCAGATGGTTATGATGAGTATTTCTGGACTGCACCGATAGACAATGCAGATGAAACAGTCGGTTTGTCAGAGCGAACATCATGGAAGGTCAAAGGTAGATATGTGGCAGAACCACTTAATAAACCTACCAACTTTGATGTGCCCAGTACCAGTGGCACAAAATAGGTTCCAGTGGAACACGTCTCCTCAACAAGTGAAACCTCTTCCATGGAAAGTGAACCTGTTGTTCAAAAGCCGAAACAAAAGGCAAATATTCACACACAACCGAAACAGGTGAACAATCAAAAGCAGCAGAGGAATGTGAGATACAAGAAAAATCTCTCAGACTTCCGTTGGATCAAAAGAACCAAAAGAAGACTTTCGGGCCACAGAAAGAACAAGACCGGAAGGATAAGTTCGGTCCTGAAAGTAACAACCACCGAAAGTCTGGTTTCGGTGTACCAAACAACAACAGACAAAGAGCAGGGTTCAGTCCTTCAAGCTTTTACAATAGAAGACCCAGCTTCGGTCCATCAACAAATAACAACCGATGGTCCAGGTTCGTTTTCTCAAATGATCACAACCGAAAGGGTCATTTCGAACCTCAAATCAGGAAAGTTTCTCATTCTAATTTCTATATCTCTAATTCTTCTCGGTCTCATTCTTCTTCTAAGCCTAATTCTCGTCCTACACCAAGCTCACAATCGACGAAGGATTTGAAAGGAAAAAGTATGAATTCCTCAGCAAATGAAGACCGAAAGCAAGCTAATGTCAAAACTCCTGAACCAAAATCCAAAACACTTGAATCTAACTCCAATTAAATCAAAGTGTTTACTATTAAGAGGAAAGATAAAACAACATTAATAAAACGAACTTATCTTGTTGATGATTCTCTTACTATTCCTGTTTCTGTAAAAGGCTCACGAGGACCCAAGAAACTTTAGGTTCCTAAATCTGCTTAATTTTTGCAGGTTATAAGTGACGAGCAGTTCGACGAAGAATGGTACATAGATAGTGGCTGCTCACGTCACATGACAGGAAGGAAGGAAGAGCTAAGGGAGTTTCGGTCCCTTCAAAACGGTTGTAACGTCAAGTTTGGTAACAACTCCTATGGAATGATAGAGGGTTATGGGATGATAACCAATGGAGATTTTACAATCAGGAAGGTGGGTTATGTAGACGGGTTGCAGCATAACCTCATCAGTGTGTCTCAACTAGTGGGAGGTACAGGTCTCAATGTATCGTTCGATGACGAAGGTTCAGAGATAATAGAGAAGAAATCCAACAAGGTTATTCTAAAGTCAAAATGAAAAGGTGAAATGTTCCCTCTGAATCGTAACCCAATCAAAGGGAATCCAACCATATGTCTATTGTCTAAAGCCCATTCAGACGAAAGTTGGTTGTGGAACCGAAGACTCTCTCACCTCAACTTCAAAGACATCAACAAGCTAGTCATCGGTGATCATGTTCGAGGTCTTCCACTGCTTAAGTTCGATCAAGAACACTTATGTGCTGCTTGTGAAATAGGGAAACAAAGTCGCCAAAGTTACCCAACTACCATAAACACCAAAGTTGTTGAACCACTTGAGTTGCTTCACATTGACTTATGTGGTCCATCATCAATCGAGAGCATTGGAGGTAACAAGTACATCCTTGTTATTGTCGATGACTTCTCACGGTTCACTTGGGTGTTCTTTCTAAAGCACAAATCTGAGGCTACTCCCAAGCTGAAGATCTTTATCAAACAAATCGAAGTGAAATTGAGAAAAATCGTTCGAAATATCAGGAGCGACAATGGACTGGAATTCAAGAACAAAGAATTCGAAGATTTCTTAGCAGAAAAAGGTACCAGTCACAATTTCTTAGCCCCCTATACACCTCAATAGAACGTAAATGTCGAAAGGCGAAACCGATCCTTGTGTGAGGCGGCCCGAACCATGCTGAGTTTTGCCTCTATTCCTCTATATTTCTGGGCAGACGCCATTGCTGCATCTTGTTTCACTCAAAACAGGTCTTATCTCAACAAGCGTTTCTCTCTCACCGCCTATGAGATTCTTAACAACAGGAAGCCGAATGTTAAGTTCTTTCATGTGTTCGGCTCGAGGTACTTCATTTTTAACTCCAAAGAGCATCGTAACAAATTCGATGTCAAAGCCGATGAAGGCATCTTTCTGGGATATTCTCTTACTTCAAAGGCGTACAGGGTTCTGAATAAGCATTCTAAACGTCTTGAAGAAACCTATTATGTAACGTTCGATGACAATTACGTCAAGAAGTTGAAGTCTACCGAAGGGGCAATTAGAGAAATTTTCTCTCAAACCGGTCAGGTTACAGCCTCAATCGCCAATTTGTTTGACCAGTTCATGGATTTATTTGATGAACCTGAGAAGGCTATTCACTATGAAGCCATGGCAGTAGACAACAAGATGGATCACCTTAAGAAGATTATCGAAGACGCAGCCAAACAAATGGCAGAAGAAGAACATGTTAGAAACGAACCTCCTCAGAGCAATACTTCAGTCGAGGGGGAGAATCAATTCTCTTCGGATCGACAGGACTCACATATCCAGGGGGAGAATCCAATCTTTAACAGAACCAAAAGCCCAACCAGAACCGAAAGCCCGATTGCACCCGAAATTCCTGTAGCGACCGAAAGTCCGGAACAGCCCGAAAACCCAGCCAGAACCGAAAGCCCGGTTGGACCCGAAAGTCATGTAGCAACCGAAAGTCCAGAACAGACCGAAAGTCCAGTCGGAGAAATAATTTTTGGTTCACATCCAAATGATTCATCATCTGTCAAGGGGGAGAATTCCAATATGCACTATGATAATGATATTCAATCAGAGATGGAAGAAATGGTAAATGCTGAATTGGATCCCTTTTATGATCCAAATTATCCTCCTCTCACCAAATGGACCAGAGATCATCCTGTATCTCAAATTATGGGTGATGCATTAGAAAAGGTTCTAACTCGATCACAACTGAAGGCGAACTAAACTGCTCTATTCTCCTAAGTAGAATTTTGCATGTTTAATTCTTTCATCTCCAAAATAGAGCCGAAGACCGTCAATATTGCTCTCGATCATTCTGATTGGGTTTAGGCAATGCAAGACGAACTCAATGAGTTCGAAAGAAATAAGGTCTAGAGACTTATTCCAACACCAAAAGATGCCTCGGTTGTCGGTCTCAAATGGGTGTTCAGAAACAAAATGGACAAGGAGGGAAATGTGATTCAGAATAAGGCTCGGTTAGTGTTGAAGGGATATTGCCAGGAAGAAGGAATCGATTACGAAGAGACATTCGCTCCGGTTGCAAGGTTGGAATCCGTTCGTATATTTCTTGCCTATGCTGCACACAAGAACTTTGAGGTCTACCAGATGGATGTGAAGTGTGCCTTTCTGAATGGGGAACTTGAAGAAAACGTGTACGTGGAGCAACTTACTAGTTTTGTAAATGAAAAGCATCCAAATCACTGCTACATCTTGGATAAGGCAGTTTATGGTCTGAAACAAGCTCCTATGGCATGGTATGAAACACTAACTAAGTTTTTAAAGATGTCTAAGTTCAAATAAGGTTCGGTTGACCCAACCTTCTTTTGTAAAAAGGAAGGTAACCACCTTATGATCGTTCAAATCTATGTCGACGATATCATCTTCGGCTCGACGAATCCTAGCCTAACAGCTGAATTCATGAAGTTGATGGAGACTAAATTTGAAATGAGCTCAAAGGGTCCGATTAACTTTTTCCTTGGTTTAAATATTAGACAGGGACCCGAAGGCATCTTTATCAACCAGGAAGCATACACTAAGACTCTCCTTGCTAAATTCGGCATGATGGGAGACTCAAAGGTCAAATTCCTTATGGCGTTCGACACCAAGATCACACCGTCTTTGGAAAAACTAGCCGTTGACATAACGCTATATCGCCAAATGATTGGTTTCCTGATGTACCTCACAGCTAGCAGGCCCGATATAATGTTTTCAGTATGCTATTGTGCCAGGTTTCAGGCAAATCCTCATGAACCACACATGCTGGCAGTGTAGAATATATTCCGGTATTTGAAGCGAACCACCTCTCTCGGTCTCTGGTATCCCTCAAACTCAGGTTTCTTCGTTCAAGCCTACTCAGATGCAGACTTAGGAGGATGTGGTCTAGACCGAAAAAGCACCACAAGAGGCTGCCAATTCCTAGACGGGAAGTTGGTTAGCTGGCAATCGAAGAAACAAACAAGTGTTTCTCTATCTACAGCCGAAGTAGAGTACATTGCAGCTGCCTCCTGCACATCACCAGTGATTTGGATCCAAAGCCAACTCCAGGATTATGGACTCAATATGAAAAAGATCCCACTATATTGCGACTTAGAAAGTGCAATTAGGATCTGTCATAACCCAGTGTAACATTCCAAGACCAAACATATAGCAATGAGGTATCACTTTATTAAAGATCATGTGGAAGATGGAAACGTCGAAATTCACTTTGTTCGAACCACTGATCAACTGGCCGACATTTTCACCAACGCCCTTCCTAAAGAAAATTTCAATAAAATCCTACAAGGCCTAGGTATGATGGAATCGGAGTCAGTACCAAAAACACCTTCTCAAAACTAAAAGTTGGAAGCGAAATGAATTGAACGCTCGGTCTATTTCGGGCTCGTTTCACACAGGAACCGAAATGAACCGAACTCTCGGTCTATTTCGGGTTCGGTCCCACTGCACTTGTTTTTGCTTATCTCAAAAAGGAGATGTCTTTGGTTGTGTACTTTTGTACAACTGTTTTCCAAAAATCCAAAAATATTTTTTTTAAGGAACCGAAATGAACCGAGCGTTCGGTCCATTTTTGGTTCGGTTCAAAAATTTTTTTCTCTTTGGTTTGTTTTGTTCTTCTCTTTTCAAAATTTCAAAATTCCAAAAATATGTTCTTTCTTTTGTCTCTACTTCTGTTTATGTTAACAGTTTCTGGAATATCGATGGGGCAGGTATCATTCCCACACTTTATATTAGCTAAGTGTCCCTAGAAGCATGCTGCTGCATGTTGTCCTAAGCCTCAACTGATTTTGAATAAAGCCTTATTGACTAGGTATATACAAACCTTGTCTTCCCAATTAGGCTGCTAAATTTATTCTAATCATGAGCTACCTTACTCTTTTCTCATATGAGTTAAGAGTTTTCTGCTTGGTCATTCCTTTTATAGCAGAGGTACTTTGGTTTCTTTACAACACCTCAAACACTTTTCTCCATCTCATTCCGGTCCATATATGTAACCCTTGAGACTCTCAGAAATAACCACTGAGGTTTATGGTTACACAATCTCTGTGTTTATGATCTTAGCTTTGTGTCACTACGTGCTAAGTGAAACCCAAAATTCAATACCCACTATGAATTGAAGGTGAACAATTAAATTTGCTCTAGCTTTCACCATTGAATTAACGAAACCACCCAAGTGGTTGTACCATGAAATATCTTTTTTGTTTTTGTGTGATTCTTATGAAATTGTTACACACCATAACATTTCTTCCCATAGAATCCAGTTTTAAATTTTTTTTAGATTTCACACCAAACATTTCCAATAAGTCACTAAATATAGACCAAACCTACTTGTTCAACAGACCACATCGGTCTCACAGGTACTTCATTCGGTTTTGGTCTTATGTCAAGATCCGGAATTCTGAACTGAAGCTAAAGCCACCCTTCTAAGCCTCATGAAATGATGCCTTTCAACACTTTTTAACAAGCGCTTGATCGTAATTCAACGGGAAACCACACAGACACTTTAAAGTCTCTCTCAACATTGAAGGAAGACATTCGTGCCCGGGATCCACTGTTTCGTGTCTATATTGACAGCACAAATTCCCACATAGATGTTGCTTTCTTTCTTTATCTTTGACACTCTATGCACGAAAATCTTTTTGATTTTCCAAAAGTCTGGTTTGGTTCTCTACACGCTATTTTCCTTTATGTAGCTTTGCTTCTTAAGGATATACTCAACAAGGGAATGCTGGGGTTTTTTCTAAGTCTTTGGTTTTATTTAATGATGACATCTCACTTAAAAGATAAGATGATGACTCAGCCGGAAGGTTAAAGGTTTCAAGAATTCAAAAAGGGATTTGGTGGGCAGGTGTGCTAAAGTGAAACGTTTTTCTCTCTCATGCGTAATCATCGGGGTTGCCTACTGTCACATTTCAATCAACTCAGGAACCGTTTCGTGTTTCAAGAGGATTTGGGAGCGAATTTTTCTCTCTCCTCCATACCCTGTATAAAGGGTAAAACCCTAATTGTTTTACCTCTTTACTGCAAACCAAATTTCTGAGAGCAAACAAAGGCAATTTTTCTCCCCCTGTTCATCCTCTTCTTCGAAGCATTCAACAATGGCGGATTCCTCCTCTGTTCATGAAACCTCCAACATTCTCCCAATCAGACCTCAGCAAAGCCTGGTCATCGACCTCACCCCAATCTCCTATGATGCTTTCATGTATCCCATCGTGGAGTGTCTCAAATACTCTCGACTGGTTCTCGCACTCACCAAGGTTGAAATTGTGCCTATGGAATGTCTATCCCAGATTTTCTCCACAGCTCACTACGACAAATCTATTGATCGCATCTACTTCGACATCTTTGACACCAAAATCTCCATCTCAAAGCAGCGATTTTGCTCGCTTCTAGGGTTTGAACCCGACGAATCGAGGGTTAACCCTGATTCGGTCACTGTGGGTCAATTATTTTCCATGTTCTACAACATGGGTTACACTGAAATCCTTACTACTGTCACGAAGTTCAAGAAGTCGTGCCTTCCTCCTCAATGGAACGACTTCTTCACGGTATTGTTCAAAGGTTTATCAGAGAGGAGTGCAGGTTCTGATGGGGCCAGTCGTTTATTCATGACAATTCTTTATGGGTTGTACAATGGGATCAACCTCGACTATGGCTCAGTTCTCTGGCAGCAGTTGATTCAAAGCCTTGCCTCTTCTTCTCGACACACTGAAATCTCCTATGCCAGGTTCTGGACGATCGTCACCAAATGGGCAATGGACAAGTATCATGTCCCTACTGTGGCCACTTCTCCACTCTCTTCGATTGGCGTGTTCCACACTACCAAGATCGTCGTTACTGATCCCTCTAAGTTCATCTTTGTCGGCTCAATTCCTGAGTCCATGTATGCTTGTGTATCAGCGGAGAGCCACATCATCAAGACTTACAAGGAATTTCTTCCTTCGGGTCCAAGAGAGCTGACTGCAGAGATGGTTCAATCCATCAACGACGCAGACAAACCTGCTCCCAGGGGCAAAAAACTAGAGAAAGGGAAAGGAAAGAAAGTGGTCAAAGGAGCGAAAGGCCCTACTCCTAAGAAGAGAAAATCCACAAAGGCAGCCCAATCACCTCCACTGAAGAAGGCGAAAACACACCCTAAACGAAAACTTATTCTTGCTTCTTCCTCCAACGAATCAGAGGATGAAAGTTCAGACTTAGAGGGGTCGGTTTGAGGCGACTCTCCTCCTCGTTCGCCTTCACCTGAGGTACCTATCACAACCGAACCTGTATCTTCTCCACCTATTACTATCTCTATTTCCATTCCCCCCATAACTTCCTCCACTCATATTCCACCCACCTCTATTCCTATACCACCTCCCATTTTCTCTGAAGCCACAAAACCAACAACCACTGGAGTTCGAACCAACATATCTGATATGGGGGATCGTACTTCAGCACCCAAACACACACCTACAACCAAACCCACTTCCATACCCGAACCTACTCCAACACCCGAACGTCTAACATCGCCTTTTTCTCCCAATCACTCAGCCGAAACCGAGACATTTCTAGGAGGGGAAGATATGACCTTCGATTCAGTTTACTACAATCCCTACCAGGTTCACAACGATGATGATAATGATGATGCTCCTTTCACCAAAAAGCACATCAAGGAACTTCGCGAGAAGATTGATAATCTCATCGCTTCTTCCTCCTCCTCTCGGTCCCACATCACGGAAGCTGTCATTCAGGGGATGGTCAACACTTTCACCAAGGCGCACAAAGCCTCCATCAACTCTGCTACTGTTGCTATTGATGCTTCAACAAAGGCTTGTGTTGCTGCGACCGAAAAAGTCGAAAAACTATTTCGAGATGCTACCATCTTCTTGGAGTCTTTGAAGGGGGCAGCCGAATCCAATGCTGCGAAGGTTAATTCGGTTGTTGAGAAGTTGGCTACCTCTTTTGAAACATAACAGAACCACTTCGCCAGTCTTCGTCAGACCCTTGAAGCAGACAACAAATCCTTTCAGACAACCATTGAGGATCATCTAACCAAGCTCCAAGAAGACCTTGCCACAAAAAATTCTGTGATGAATGCGCTTGCACGCAAAACAACTACGCTAAAAATCAAGAGTCTTCAACTTTCCCATACTGAGAAGGAGATTGATTCTCTTCGATCCGAGCGTTATGTGGTTAGAAGTTGTGTTTCGGATGTCCACGGAGCCCTCTCTAACATCATTGAGGCGCATGACCCGATTCTCAACTACTCACTGAGGCGAACTCTTGCTGAGAAACTTGCTCCAGCCCTTGCCATGCTTAGAAAAATTGAGGGGCTTCCTAAGCAAGTGGTCCATCCAAAACAAAGGGGAGAAGGAGCTTCAAAGGGCAGTAATCAATCTCAACCTCCTCCTGTTTCCACAGCTTAGTCCCAACCGCCTCTGATTTCTTCATCAGTTCCAACTAAAGCAACCGAACCACCAACAACTGGTCATGCATCAGGTTCGGGTGCTCAAGAAAAAGGCAAAAAGGTTCTCGATGACAGTGATGGAGACTAAGACAAAGAAACCATTGATGATATTTTCAAGAAACAGGCCAGGGACAAGGAACCAGACATGAATGCTCAGATTTCTAGGGATACGGAAGCAAATGAAAGGAAGATGAAGGAGGCTCATGATCTCCTTGAAAGTCGAAAAACCCTTTTCCCTCCATGGACTCTTAAGAAGCTTATCAAAGAAGCTATCGAGTCCCCTAGCATCCTCTGGCTTGAACCCGTGATCTCTTTGGACAGGGCTAATTCTGTCGATTCTCAATTCGACATGCCCTTGACCCGAAAGGCATTTATTTTTCATGCATTTCCCCACATAGCTGAAGTCCCTCATCCTCACCCGAAGGTTGATAGGGAACTTATCGATTTCTATCTGAGGTTTGCTCAGCCTTAGTATCAGACGTGGAGTGCACAGAAGATCGTCAATGTTCAGGTCCTCAAACCATTTCGAGAGGGTAACTTCACGAACGTCAGATTCAAAGTCTTGAGGGGGTCAGATAAAGTCAAACATGTCATTACTCTCGCTGATCTTCCTAATCTAAATCCTCACAATTGGATCATTGTGCATAACATCCTCTTCACCAATGAAGCTGAATATGGGCCGATCATAGATCACTTCAAGAGGATGTTGGTTTGTTATATCATGGAGGTTGCCAAGATGGATTAGGAAATTGCAAATGTACTTAGGAAGAAGCCCACCATCTCCCCAGTCGGTGCTGCAAGTGATCTGAATAAAATGCATATGGGGAGGATTGATCTGAAGCAAAACTCAGTTATGTTCACCAGGAATGAAGGCCAGAAATGTCTGTTCACTTTAGCTGAAAAACATCTTTACACCACTACGTGTCTGGAGCATGTTCTGGGGATCATCAATCGGTGTAAGCAAAATTCTGAAGATGATAAGAAATACTTCAATGACATGATCCACTGGTATATTCGTTTTCGACGAACTATTCTTGCCCTCATTCCTTGCCTATTCGAAACTAAGAAGAAGGTTAATGCAGCAGGATCCAGTAAGCCAAAGTAGAGTCTCGCCCGATTGACGCAAAGGGGGAGATTGTTGGGTCCATTATGTGTTGCATCTTGTGCTCGGTTCTTAGTCCAATTTTGTATCCGGATTGGGCCTGTCCATCCGTGATTTAATAATTAGGGTTTCATATTTATAGTTGCTTGTATGCATCTTTGTGCGTAGCGTTTTAGTCGATCATTCATAACGATCATTATTGTTTTATCGATTGGAACCCTAAAAGCCTCTACAACGGAAGTTCTTCATTGAGCTCTGCTGAGGCATGAATCTATTGAATCATTCAGCTCATTATTGATTCATTCTCTTGTTTGTTATTTTTTTTACATTATTATGATTAACCTGTGTAAGATCTAAACGATCAAAGAGTTTTTCAACTCATCAAACACCATATGCAAACCTATTGTCAGGAATTTTATCAAAAACAAGTATTGTTTCCTCACAATCATATGATATACTATCAACCTTCTCTCTTTCAAAAATAAGAAACGGTAATAATTTTCTATGCTGTTCTTTACTTATCTCAGAAGAATGATGTAAAACAGTTAACTTCGTATAAAGTCTTTTAGATGTATTACAGTATATGTTTCTCTCAGCCAAAAGCAATTTTACATCACATTCCAAGTTTTCCCTATCACAACCAAGGTTGTTCAATTGAATTTCCAAATACTCTACTATGCTTTTCTTTGTATCCAAGAACTTTTGGGTCTCTTGCAACTGAGTACTAAGTTTCTTAGCTTCATTACTAGCAAAGACAACAATAGTATCGAAATAAGCAACATTATCATCAAAAGCAATTATCTCAGAATCATAGGCTTGTAAAGGAATTTTAAAATATTGAAGAATAGAATGTAGCTTAGTTGTCAATTGTGATTTATCTCCTATTTTGGTCATGAAACAATGACCTTTCACCATCTTTTCTTCATCATTTACATATTTCGTGAACATAGCACCATGCGTAGGATTACGCATTTCTTCATCATCTGATCCAGATGACTAGATTTGATAAGTGTCATCATCCTCTCCTTCACCTCGTGCAACCAAAGAAATTCCTTTAGCTTTAGCACGAACCTCTTCCAAACGCTCCACATAGTAAGCTTCGTCCTTCAATTTATTCTTCTTTTGGTCTTTCTTACGAAGCATACAATGACTCGCCATATGATTAGTTCTGTGGCAGTAGTGACAATCAATTCCGGAATATCCTTTAAGTTTCTTCTTAGCTTTGGATTCATTAGTCTTTACTTCAATTTTCTCAAACTTTTTCTTCTCCTCAACAACTGACTTATTAACGAAACTTCCTTTAGCATCACCTTGTTTCATATTTGGATTGAACGGTTTCTTGAAAAACTTCTTTACTTGATTGTTTGAGTAAAAAGTAACCACCTCATCGTCTGAATTCATAAGAAATCCTTCTTCATCTGAATTCTCTTTTTCAATCGACTCTTTCTTACTAACCTTCGAAACTAGTGCCAAAGGACCTCCCACACTTAGTTTCGACTCTTCTGACATCTCAATCACCTATCCTTCGTGAGTTTTCAGAAGATTGTACAAGTCATTTAAAGACGAAGTATCAAAACTTGATTGTTTTTTTACCATCAAAGTAACACTTCTCCATTCCTTTCGAAGCCCCATGATGAAAGTAAGGTTGAATTCCATTGTTGACCTTGTAATCCCAAAGCGATTACACCTGTAGATAAGTTCATTCAAGCGATCATAGTAGCTTTCAATTATTTCGTTGTCTTTCTGCGTGAATTCCTTCAACTCAACCAAGCATTGCTTAACTAAATTCATCTTTGTTTTCTCACTCCCCTGAAATTTTTCTTTAAGAGTGTTCCAAATATCCTTTGCAGTTTTACAACCATGAGCATAATTGTAAGCAATAGGTGGCAAGGCACCTCTCAATTCTCTCATACAACGTTTCTCATTGTTCTCCAGTCTTGAATATTGTTCAGTAACAGTAGGTGTTGATCCTAATGATCCAATGTTTTGAACATTCAGTGGAGGTTGAGCAGTTCCTGAAATGCTACTCCAGAGTTCCTCATCCAATCTGTTCAAGTAATCCTCCATTTGATCAACCCATTGATCATATTACTCTGAAATCAACATAGGAATCTTCATAGAAGACCCTAACAGATGAGAAAATGAAGTCATCATGCTCATGTTGAAATTCGCCATTATCGTATGGATATGATTTTTAAGAAAAACTTGATGAAATTCAAAGATGAATGAATGAAATAATCAGAAACTCAAAGTCGATTACTCAATTACACATTTCGATTGCAGAATCAAATCAAAACTGAAGATCAGAGATGATTTTCAGAACTAGATCGTGCGTAAACTTTTGAGACAAATTTCGACTCAAAAACAAATGATTCAATTTGAGAATCAGATATTAGCAGTTAGATTCCTACTCTGATACCAAATGAAGAAGTGAATAATCGAGTATTGGAATCAAAATCAGAGTAAACAAGTAAAGAACAATTGATCTAAATAAAATCTGATTTAGCTCATATTACTTTCAACGTTTTACAGAGAGAAAATCAGAAAGAGAACTCAGTAAAAACTCATGTCTAACTGTAAGTAAAAACCCCTATTTATAGGAGGACTGAAAGTACAAAAAATACATTGGACTAAGCATTCGAATTCGTTACAAAAATGCTTTAGTAAATATATAATAAAACTAACAAAACAAGCATTACACAGGCTTCGACATACTACAACATAATTTTGACCTTACACCAAAGGGTCAAGTGTGCTATGAACCTTCTTCAGTCCAGAGTGAAAGATTGGTGGAGACTTGTTACCAGCTCATATTCTCTTGAGCAGAGGGTTGTCGTGACTTGGGAGCAGTTCTATGAGATGTTTCGTTCTAGATATGTTCCGTTGTTGGAACGGGAGAGGTTAGTCTAGGAATACCTGGATTTATGATAGGGGACTAAGTCGGTGATAGAGATCACCAAGATGTTTACGTAGAGAGCCATGTTTTTCCCTGAGTTTGTTGCTTCTGAGCAAGCTCAGATGAACTGGTACTTGAGCATGCTCAAGACGGACATTGAGAAGTTTGTGAGTATACAACACTATGGCTCTTTGGTACATTTGGAGGAGGCTGATAGGTTGCGGGAGATCGAGACGGAGCTCCAGACGAGGGAGCAGAGGCAGGCATCGATGCAGTCACAACAAGCGTCAAAGAGGTTCAAGGCCGCTGATGGTAGATCTAGGAGTCATAGGGGCCACACTTGCGGGAAGTACGAAAAGGTTCATGATGGAGCTTGTCGATCTTCTTTTGGATGCCACAAATGTGGCAAGCAGGGCTACATTGCGAGGGACTGCCGACAGTAGGCTCCAGTATCCAACTTTAAGATTTGCTATCACTGTGATTAGGTGGGCCAAATAAAGGCTCAATGCCCCTTGCTTGTTGCTAAGCCAGTGCATGCTCCAGCGTCGGCTACTCTAAGGATCACGGATGAAAGTTAGGGCAGGGCGGAGCCCCCGAAGGCTCGAGGTCGTACTTTTCATCTCACGGCAGAGGAAGCCATGGCGACACCAGACGTTGTGACCGGTATGTTTCTATTTATTTTTTCGTTCATTATATTTTTATGGTATGCTCATGTATATGCACCTAATAGGTATGTTCTTAGTGAAGTCTTTGCCTGCTCTTTGGTAATTTAACTCGGGCGCGAGTCAGTCCATTTTGTCACGGTCAATAGGGAGTTTGATATGCGTATTAGGGAGTTAGAGTGTCTATTATGGGTTTTTATCGCCAACAAACACATGTTTTCTACATCCAGTGTGTATCAGGAGTTTGGTCGACCCGACCAAGATCGAGGCGGTGATGCAGTAGGAAGCTCCGAAATCCCCCTTAGAGATCAGGAGTTTCTTGGGTTTGGTAGGGTACTATCGGAGATTTATTTAGGATTTCGCCAAGATTGTGGTACCCCTCACTCGTATAAAGAGGAAGGGAGTGGATTTTTGATGGGGGCTTGAGCAACTGTTGGCAAGACACTTTGGCGGAGGTTATGTGATCCCCTGGTTTTGACCCTTCCGGAGGGAGTCGGGGATTTTGTGGTATTTTGCGATGCATCCACCACTGGTTTGGGGCGGTCTTTATATATAGGGGACGAGTGATTGCTTATGCTTCACGGTAGCTGAAGCCGCATGAGACGCGATATCCCAAACCTGACTTGGAGTTGGGGGCAATGGTGTTTGCCCTCAAGATTTTGAGACATTATATTTATGGGGTACGTTGTATTATTTACACAAATCACAAGGGTTTGAGATATCTTATGGATCAGCCAAACCTGAACATGAGGCAACACAGGTGGCTAAACGTGGTCAAGGATTATGATTGCGAGACCCTTTACCATCCGGGTAAAGCGAATGTGGTAGAGGATGCATTGAGTAGCAATTCGGTTGGGTCTTCAGTTAGAGGGGTGTGGATGAGGATATTCGCTGATTCTCCGCTTTTAGGATTGATCAGAGAGATACGTGATGAGGGAGTTCAGAAGGAGAACTAGAAACAGGAAGGGATCATGGGAGAGATCGACATGTTTGTCACCAATAATCAAGGGTTCTTGACTCGATGTGGTCGAGTTTAGGTCCCAGTTTCTAGAAGGATTAGGCAGATTGTACTAGAGGAGGCTCATCAGTCTCATTTTATTATACACTCGGGAGCCTCCAAGATGTATCAAGATTTATGGTTGAGTTACTGGTGGCCGTGTATGAAGAGAGAGAGATAACCTGGTACGTAGAGAGGTGCTTGACATGCAGGATGGTCAAGGCCGAACATCGGAGGCCACATGGGAAACTTCAGCCTTTGGTGGTTCCCATGTAGAGATGCGAACAAATCACCATGGATTTTATCACCAAGTTGCCGAAGACGGCCATGGGATTTGATACTATATTGGTCATCGTGGAATGATTGACCAAGAGTGCCCACTTTTTGGCCATCTGGGAGAGCTCTTTAGCTGAAAAGTTGGCCAATGTATATGTCTATGAGATCGTTGCTCATCATAGGGTTCATATTTCCATTGTTTTTGACCGAGAGGTTCAGTTCACGTCTCGATTCTGGCAGAAGTTCCATGAGGAACTGGGCACGAGGTTACATTTCAACACCACTTATCATCCGCAGACTGATGGTCAAAGTGAGCAAGCCATCCAGACCATTGAGGATATGTTGCGGGCCTGTGTCATTGATTTTGGTGGGAGTTGGGACTCCTACCTACCTCTTGCAGAGTTCTCCTACAACAATACTTATCAATTCAGCATTGGTGCCCAACCTTTTGAGCTCTTGTATGGTGGGAGATGTCCTACCCTTGTATGTTGGGGAGAGGTTGTCATAGGGTCATGGGAAGGACCGAAGTAGTCCTTCAGACCACAAACCTTATTCAAAAGATAAGGCAGAGGCTGCAGACCGCTAAGAGTCGGTAGAAGAGCTATGCTAATCGACGTCGATATGAGTTGGAGTTTCAGGTCGTCGATATGGTATTACTGAAGGTCTCACCTTGGAAAGGTGTGATACACTTCAGGGAAAGGAGGAAATTGGGCCCTTGGTATATTAGAGATTTTCGAGTGATCACCAGGTTTGAAAAGGTAGCTTACATATCGGATTACCAAGTGAGCTCATGTCAGATCCATAACAATTTCCATGTCTCTCAGTTGCAGAAGTGTGTGTTGGACTGCGAGGCAGTGGTACCGTCGGATGATATTTAGGTCGATGAGCACCTGACCTATATTGAAAGACCGATGGCTATTCTGGAAAGAAATATGAATGTCTTGCGTAACAAGGAGATACCTTTGGTAAACATTCAACGGAAGCATCATAGAAGCTCCAAGTGAACTTAAGAGCCAGAGGCTAAGATGCGAGATCATTATCCTGAGTTATTCGCCGCAACCGACTTCGAGGACCAAGTCTAGCTCAAGTGAGGGAGAATTGTAACATCCCAATGATGTGGTACTTCTAATTTTGACCCTATAATTAAATTATAATTCATTTTGGTCCCTAAGTTTAAGAAAGAGTGCAAAAAGATCCCATAGTGGCATTTTGGTAAATTGGGTATTTAAGGAGTACGTTGTGCGTACGTGTGTACGCTAAGCGTACTAGGGCGCGCCTTAGTATGCTGGGTGTAAACCTCGTACAAGGCTTACATGGAAATCATAAAACCCTAACTTTTTGGGTTTTGGCTCATATATAACCATCATTAAGGTCACATATCTTCTTCTTACCCAACCTCATTCTGTAACATCGACCCCAGGAGAAAGAGATCAATTTTTGAGCCTTTAAGTGAGTTTTGAAGAAAGAAGAAGGTGGTGAGAAGATCTTGGATTTGAGAACACTTTGGATCTGGGATTTCTACCTTGTTTGCAACCTCTTGAAGGTATAAAGCTTGCAACTTTTTCCCCTCCATCATGTAGTTCAAGATTCTTACTCTTTTAAGTTACTTTTGTTGTCCCAAAATGGTGAATCTTGAGCATCGATTGTTCTTGACCCATTAAGCCATCCTTTCAGACCTTAGGGAGGGTCTTGAATAATAAAAATGGGGTCTTAATGGTTGGTTTTGCTCCATGCACTCTCTAAAAGGTCTTAATGTATTAAGACCTTGATTTAAACACTTAATGGACATGAAATGTCATAAAGTTGGAAAATTTATGATTCTTGAGGATGATTTAGCCTTGGATCTGAAAATGGGACGTAAGAGCTTAATGCATTAAGCTCTTAATGAGAATTTGGGAAGACTGGGTGTACGCCCTGTGTAATCTGAGTGCGCAGTGCATAAGTGGTCAACCTCCTCGATGGTGGTCAGAGATTGAGTACACCCCATGCACATTTAGAGTACGCCCCGTGTACGTGTTCTGTGTCGACTCGGCTTAGTTGACTCAGTTGGGTTGACCCAGCAGGGGTGAATCAGTTGACTTATGAATTATGATCGGTTTAACTTTGACTTTGACCAACTTTAACAAGGGGTATTTTGGGTAATTTGAATGGTATTTGATAAATTGGTCTATTAAGGTCTCATATCTTCTTCTTACCCAACCTCCTTTTGTGACATCGATCCCCGAGCAACCCTAAGAGAAAGAGAGTGATTTGTGAGCCCTTAAGAGAGTTTTGAATTGGTTTTGAAGAAAGAATAAGGTGGTGAGAATATATATGAGTTGAGATCACTTTGGATTTGGGATTTCTACCTTGTTTGTAACCTTTTGAAGGTGTAAAGCTTGCAACTTTACCCCTTCTTCATATATATTTTGATTCTTACTCTTTTAAGTCACTTTTTGGTCCAAAAAGGTGATTCTTGAGCATGGATTGCTCTTGACCCATCAAGTTGTCCTTTCATACCTTAGGAAGGGTCTTGAATCATAAAAATGGGGTCTTAACGGTTGGTTTTTCTCCATGAACTCTTTAGAAGGTCTTAATGTATTAAGACCTTAAGTTAAGAACTTAATAGACATGCAATGTCATAAAGTTGGAAACTTTATGACTCTTGAGGATGATTTAGCCTTGGATCTAAATATAGGACGTAAGAGCTTAAGGCATTAAGCTCTTAATGAGAGCTTGGGAAGACTGGGCGTACATCCTATGTAATATGAGTATGCATCGCATACGTGGTGAACCTCCTCGATGGTGGTCAGAGCTTGAGTACACCCCGCGTACATTTTGAGTACGCCCAAAATAAGTGTTCTGTGTTGATTCGGCTGAGTTGACTCAGTTGGGTTGACCCAGCTGGGTTAACTCAATTAACTTATGGATTTTGACCCGTTTGACTTTGACTTTGACCAAGTTTGACTAGGGGAATTTTGGGTAATTTGAATGGTATTTGAGAAATTGGTCTTTTGGGTGGATAAATGATGGTTACAATTGAGATTCAGAATCGAGACCCCATCAACTTTTTTCCAGACCGAGAGGTGAATTTTCCTTACTCTACTTACGGGTCTAAGGCACCAAGGCCGACTCTTTGGAATAGATATCCTGTTATGTGATAGTATGTTATCGTGTTGTAGTGATCTATTAGATCTGTATCATGGTATATAGGTTGATGTTATGCTTAGTGATCTGTAGATCTACCTGATTGTATGTTGAATGAATATATGTTTATCTGTTATATGTGCACATATTTTGGTTGGTGGTTGAGGATTTACATCTATATGCGTGGGCCAACAGAACGGGGGCATTCCAACCCGATGGGTGATTGGGCCCGAGGGCATTCCATCCCGAGGATTACTATACCAGTTGTATATTGGCATTCCATCCTGATGGTTGAATGGGCCTGGGGTATTCCAATCCGATGGTTGACTCGACCCATTGTATATTGGCTTTCCACATAGGGTATTCCATCTCGAGGATGACTGGACCCGGAGGGTGACTCGGTCTGGGGTATTCCAACCCGATGGTTGATTTGACCCAACATATTATTGTATATGATATATGTTTAAGTGTTAGTACTTTAGGGGAACTCACTAAGCTTTGGCTTAAGGTTTTTAGTTATTGTTTTAGGTACTTCTGATGATCGCGAGAAGACGAAGGTGTGACCATACACATCCTTTGTTTTACGTACTTTTGATCTATGTGATACTCTGATATGGAACAGTACTTTGAAAACATTCTATGATTTGGGGTTGTTTTGAAAAGTCCAAATTTGTTGTGATTTTTATGGGTGTTAAATGATTATAGTTGTTTAGATTTTAACATCTGTAAAAAAAACCCTAAAAATCACTTGTGATTAAAATATATTTTAGTATAAGAAATTTATTTTTAAATTACAAGTGATTATGGCAATTCAAATATTAAATTTGTAAAACTCCCTAAAAATAACATATGATTATAAATATCATGAGTTTTAGTTTTGACTTAACAACTTTACTTTTAAATCACATGTGATTATACCTATTCAGATTTTAAGATCTATAAAAAAACACTTGAAATATCATTTCATTATAAAAATAATGGCAATCACATGTGATCAAAATATTTTGCAATACAATCACATGTGATTAAAGAAATTTACTTTTAAATCACAGATGATTATATCATTTCAGATTTTAACAGAACTATAAAAACCCCTGAAAATATCAGACGATTATATAGATTGTAACATCCCGACTCCCGGGTATTGCATTTATTTATTTAATTAATTATTTTGGATTTAATAAAAGGACTCGATGAGTTGTGTGTCCGAATCGTCGGGTAGATTAGGATTAGTCACGTGGGTTTAATGACCGACTCGACGAGTCAGAGAGCCGACTCGCTGAGTTGGCGCTGTGTGATGAAACCCTAAATCCCTGGGTTTGGGGCCTATTTAAGGAAACTTATGTCCTCATTTCCGCCTCACCAGGTATCCAACTCCCCTGTGTCAAACCCTAATCGACCATTGAGCTAAGAGAGAGTGTTTGAGCTAATATTTGAGTGTTTTGGTGAATCATTTGGAAGGGAAGAAGTGAAATACAAGCAAGGGACGAGGAGAGGCTATGGGATCCAATATTCTTTCACTTGGAGCTTCTGTTGGAAGGTAAAAGCCATCACCTTGCTCATCATGTTGTTTAGATCTTACTAGTGAGGAACTTTTGGGGCTTTTTACATATTTCCTTGAAATTTGGTATGACTTGTTCTTGCCAAGAATTGAGACATCAGATATGCACCTTATGAGGTCCATAGATTCCAAAGGTCCCAACTTTATTCAGCCATGAAAGAGTTATTGTTCTTAAACAGCTTAGTTAGAGCTTTTAGTGGCATTATGGAGCAAATATGACATGCATGAACGTAAAGATCGAAGCTTTACGTGACATTCGAACCATGGGAGGCTAGATCTAGAGTTTGTAGTGCTAGATCTGCCTTAAAAACGCCTAAATAAGATTTTGAGTTAAGGGACTCGACGAGTCGGCTAGGGTTTTCCCCGATGAGTTTGGACAACGGTGACTTGGCGAGTTGATGAAACAACTCGACGAGTTAAGTTGGGTTTTCACGACGTTCTGAGGAACAGTGGGGGATCGACAAGTCACATAGATGCACTCAGCGGGTTGAGTCAAACATGGACTGTTGACTCGAGTTTGACTTTTGTTGACTTTAGGGTTGGTCAATTATGAGTCATGATGACCTTGGAGGGGTAAAATGGTCTTTTTACCAATCCTAGAGTTAGAGAGGGAAAATAACCTAGTTTGTTAGAATATGTGATTTAAGTGTTAACTAGATATAATCATAATATATGACTAGGCGGAGGCTAGGTTCGGTGCGAGGAGTACACATTTCCTTAGCTTTCGTATGAGGTGAGTCTTCTCACTATACTTACCATGAGTGGTATCTATGTGTGAGTGGAGGGTCTTTTGTGCTTATTTGAGTTATATGATGTTATGCATTTTGTCTGTGTGATATATATGCTATTTTCTGTGTTTACCAAGATAGGACCGGAGGGTCCAAACCGAGTTGTGGGACCGCAGGGTCTTAACTGAGATACTAGACTGGAGGGTCCAAACCAAGTTGTGTGACCGGAGGGTCCTCACTGAGACACATGACCGGATGGTCCACACCGAGACGCATGATATCGGAGGGTCCATGCCGAGTTATAGCCATGAGAGGCTTATTATTTGTGTATGTGGCATTTTGGGGAACTCACTAAGCTTCACGCTTACCGTGTAATGTGTATGTGTTTCATGTACCTCTCACGACCGCGGGAAGGCACCGACATGATTGTACACACCTGCCCGGGATTATGTTGGGGATTCTTGAATTTAACTTTTATGGTGGATTTATGTGGACATTTGAGACACTTTGTGGTTTTTATGAAATATTATAATAGTTTATGTGTTTAAAAATGAAAAAAATTGTTTTAAAAATTTCGGTGTTACAAGTTGGTATCAAAGCCTTGGTTTGAGGGATTCAAATGCACCTTCGGGTATCTCTGTACTCAAGCTGAGGATTTGAGAAAAAATTTCAAAGGAAATGACTTTTCTAAAACCGAGTAAGAGTTTCTGAGAGAAAAACGAGAAGGAACAGTGTGTACAATCAGCCAGAGCCAGAACGGTGGTTTCCCAAAATACCCTTTGTTGTTTACTTTATGAGATATTTATGAGATGTTTATGAAATATTAGAAATGCATGCTAGAGAATAGGCTAGGTATTTTATATTCTAGGGCTAGACTTGTCTGATTTTTGATGCCTTAGCCTAAGAGATGCTATTGATCAGTGTTAGCTATTATTTTCCCTGAGTATATGTTGTGTTTTGAGTCGAGCGGTAATCTAGGGAGATACCTAGATGAGCAGTCGAGTAGCCTACTGAGAGAGTAGTCTGATATTTGTGAGACATAGAGTACTTGTGAATTAGAATCCTAGGAGGAGGACTTGGGATGACTACAGGTTAATTGTGGAAGGTAGTATTGGGCCCGTACTACTGAAAGCACCAGATTTGTATGCAATCTAAGTAAGAATCCTTAGGGTGCTGAGGAGCATGTAGAGGCGGGAATCAAGTGTGAGTACGCTCGAGCGAGTCTCTGATGATTTTTATGTTGTGTTTCAGAGATATCATGGTGGGTACGCGCCATAACCCGGAGATCAGTGGGACCAGTGATGAGGAGATATGCAAGATCATCCATGAGGAGGTGGTCGCATCCATTCGAGAGGGGATACTGAAGATGTTTGGGGTCTATTAAGACCACCCTGATAGAGACATTTGACGAGCGATATGCTGTTGTTACTGAGGATGCTGCTGCAGCAGCCACTACGACTGTTGCTGCTGCTAGGCGATAGGGAGGTGACTCATTGTTGTTTCGGGAGTTTAGCAACACGAAGCCACCAGAGTTTGACGAGACGCAAGATCTGATTGATTCCATGAAATGGATCGCCGACATTGAGGGATGCTTTAATAATTGTTCATGCCCAGAGCATCTGAGAGTCCGGTTTGCCCTGAACCAGCTTCGCTTGGGAGCGAAGGATTGGTGGAAGTTTGTGAAGACTGATTTTACACTTGCAGATCATGCTGCAGTGAATTTGGAGAGGTTCACCAAGTTGTTTTCGATATGAATATGTTCCCCAGGTGGAGAGGGAGCGTTTGGTATAGTTGTTTTTCTCTCTCAAGCAGAAGAGGGAGTCGGTGACTGAGATTACGAGGATGTTCCATGAGACAGCGTTGTTCTGCCCTGAGCACGTGTCCACTGAGCATGCATGTGTGAGTCGGTATTTGATCATTTTGAGGAGAGACATTCGAGAGTTCATGGTGAACTTATCATATAAGACATCGGCTGAGTCGCAGACCAATGCCAGGAGGAGGGAGTCTGAGTTGGAGATTCAGTCGAGAGAGGAGGCAGAGCAGTAGGGGAGAGATAGGAGACCGACACGGTCGCAGCAGGCGGCTAAGTGGGCTAAGCCCGCTGATTCGAGGACTGGAGGCTAGACGGGCCACACTTATAGCAAGTGTGGTAATATCCACGAGGGATCTTACCGATCTGGGATTTCATGAAAATGTGGTAAGGAGGGGCATGTGGTGAGGGACTGGCCCAAGGAATTTTCGGTTTGTTTGCACTGCAACCAGACGGGCCATCAGAAGGCCGAGTTCCCTCAGCTCATTCAGGGATCAACCGAGGGTTCTGCTCCTACTGCTATTGGTGCTAGAGACAGTCGGCCAGTAAAGGCAGAGACACCGAGTGCTCGCGGGAGAGCTTTTCAGCTGACAGGGGAGAAGGTCCTCACAACACCTGATGTTGTAGCCGGTACATATTTCCTTTTTTCCTGTTATTTTGAGATTTGTGCATGATTGCATTGTTATATATATATATATATATATATATATATATATATATATATATATATATATATATAGTTACTTTTCTTTTGAGTTCGGTACCAACTTTGGTGTTATTTGATTCGGGTGCGAGTCGATCCTTCGTGTCCTTAGCTCTTAGTCGTCAAATTAGTGTTGAATGAGAGGCGTTGAGTCAGCCTATAAGAGTTTCTATAGCCAACGAGCATGCAATTTATGCGACTGAGGTATTCCAGAGATGTGTATTGGAGATCTTTGGTATGGAGTTCCCGATAGATTTAGTGCCGATAGCGATGGGTGACGTCTGTGTCATTATGGGCATGGACTGTGAGCATCAGATGGTGACTATACGAGACCCTAGTGGGGGAGTGGTTACCATGTACGACAAGGGTACTAGGTCCGTTTCAGCTTTTTGCTCTGCTGCAAGAGCCAGACAGAGTATACAGCAGGGCTGTATGGAATTTTTGGCGTATGTGGTGGATACGCTGGTTGCTACAGAGAGACCGAGTTCTATCTCCGAGGTTCCGATAGTGTGCGAGTTCCCAGACGTGTTTCACGAGGAATTGCCGGGAGTGCCTCCTAAGAGGCAGGTGGATTTTTAGATTGATTTAGTTTCGGGAGCGGCGGTTATCGCCAAGGCACCTTATCGCCTTGTGCCGCCTGAGATGCAAGAGTTATTAGACCAAGTAGCGCTGGATTTTCAGATTGATTTAGTTTCAGGAGCTGCTAGGGAAGGGTTTTATCAGACCAAGTAGCTCTCCGTGGGGAGCACCGATCCTTTTTGTCAAGAAGAAGGATGGTTCGTATCGGATGTGTATAGATTACCAGGAGTTGAACAAGCTGACAGTCATGAACCGTTATCCACTTCCGAGGATCGAATATTTATTTGATCAGTTGCAAGGGGCATCTTGGTTTTCCAAGATTGATTTGAGATCTGGATATCACCAGATGAGGGTGTGCGAGGAGGATATTCAGAAGACGGCCTTTAGAACTCGTTATGGGCATTACAAGATTACGGTGATGCCTTTTAGGCTTACCAATGCACCGGCAGCGTTCACGGATCTCATGAACCGGGTGTGCAGGCCTATGTTGGACTGGTCGGTGATCATGTTCATCGACGACATATTGGTGTATTCGAGGTCCAGAGAGCAGCGTGAGGAGCATCTGCGAGAGGTTCTTGGGGTTTTGAGGTCGAAGAGGCTTTATGCCAAATTCTCCAAGTGTGATTTCTGGTTACGAGAAGTCCAATTCCTGGGACACCTTGTTAATCAGAATGGGATATTGGTCGATCCGGCCAAGATTGAGGCGGTTATGAGATGGGAGGTGCCAAGATCCCCATCTGAGATCAGGAGTTTTCTAGGGTTGGCCAGCTACTATCGTAGATTTATCAAGGATTTCTCCAAGATTGCGGTTCCCCTCACCAGATTGACCCAGAAGGATGTTACTTTTGTTTGCGGGCCTGAGCAGCAGGCATCATTCGAGATTCTTTGCCAGAGGTTGTGCAAAGCTCCGGTGTTATCCCTTTCGGAGGGAGTGTAGGACTTCGTAGTCTACTGTGATGCATCTATTTCAGGGATAGGTACAGTGTTGATGTAGAGAGGCCATGTGATAGCATATGCGTCGAGGCAGGTGAAGCCTCATGAGATGAGGTATCCTACCCATGATTTGGAGTTGGGGGCGGTGGTGTTCACTCTCAAGATTTGGTGCCACTATCTTCATGGTGTCCGGTGTACCATATACACGAACCATAAGAGCCTGAAGTACCTGATGGATCAGCCCAACCTTAATATGAGACATAGGAGATGGTTGGATGTAGTGAAGGACTATGACTGCGGGATCTTATATCACCTAGGCAAGGCTAATGTGGTAGCCGATGCCTTGATTCACAGAGCCGAGAGCGCTCCGATTCGAGATGTGTGTATGAGGATGACGGTGATGACTCTAGTCTTATATACCATCCGAGAGGCTCAGGTGGAGGCTGTGAGACCGGAGAACCACAAGAGAGAGCATGTGGTCGGGCAGGTTTTCGAGTTTCAGACAAATAGTCGGGGGCTTATGACTTTTCGAGGTCGGATTTGGGTGCCATATGCTGGTGGAGCTCAGTGTATATTGATGGAGGAGGCTCATAGAGATTTTCGATCCATCCTGGGGCAACTAAGAAGTATTTGGATCTGAAGATGGATTATTGGTGGCCCTGTATGAAGAGGGGTGTGGCTTAGGTAGTCGAGAGATGCTTGACTTTTCGTCGGGTCAAGGAAGAGCACCAACGACCCCATGGTTAGATGCTGCCTTTAGAGGTTCCCCAGTAGAAGTGGGAACAGATCAACATGGATTTCATCACCAAGTTACCGAGGACCGCACATGGAGTAGACACGATATGGGTGATTGTAGACCAGTTGACGAAGAGTGCTTACTTCCTCGCTATTAGTGAGAGCTCTTCTGCAGAGAAATTAGCCAAGATCTATGTTCGAGAGGTGGTGGCACAACATGAGGTGTCGACATCGATAATGTCAGATCAGGATGTGTGTTTTACTTCCAGATTACGGAAGTAGTTTCATGAGGAGTTGTGTACCCGGCTGCACTTCAGTACAACTTACCAACCTAGACAGATGGGCAGAGTAAGCGGACGATACAGACGCTCGAGGACATGTTGTGTGCATGTCTCACAGACTTCGGTGGAAGTTGGGACACCTATTTTCCCTTGGCTGAGTTTTCTTACAACAAAAGCCACCATTCCAGTATTGGCATGCCTCCCTTTGAGCAATGATATGGGAGGAGGTGTCCGACTCCCATTTGTTGGGGAGAGGTGGGCCAGCGAGTGATGGGTGGCACTGATAGTGCAGAAGACGACGAGTAGTTTCAACATGTCAGACATAGGTTACTGACAGCCTAGAGTCGCCAAAAGAGTTATGCAGATCAATGATGATCTGAGCTAGAGTTCCAGGTCGGAGATTTTGTACTCCTGAAGGTATACCCATGGAAAGGGGTGATCCGGTTAAGGAAACGGGGCAAGCTGGGGCCCCGATACATTGGTCCTTTCAGAGTGATCGACAGGGTAGGTAAGGTAGCTTACCGGATGGAGCTACCTGTGGAGTTGAGTCGGATTCATAACACCTTCCACGTGTCTCAGTTGAGGAAGTGTGTAGCTGATGAGACGGTGGTGGTGCCATTAGAGGACATTTAGGAGGATGCGAGTCTGAATTGTATTGAGAGGCTGATTGCGATCTTGGATCGGAAAGTTAAGGTTTTGAGGAACAAAGGGATGCCCCTGGTTCAGGTCTAGTGGCAACATCGGAAGGCATCCGAGTGGACTTGGGAGCTGGAGTCTGAAATGCGAGAGCAGTATCTAGTGTTATTTATAGAGCATGACTTTGAGGGCGAAGTCTGATTCTAGTGGGGGAGAATTGCAACATCCCAACTTCCACGTATTGCATTTATTTATTTAATTATTTATTTTGGATTTAATAAGTGACTTGACTGGTTGTGTGTTCGACTCGTCGAGTAGAGTTAGATTAGTCACGTGGGTTTAATGACCGGCTCGACGAGTCAGAGAGCCGACTCACCGAGTTAGCGCTGTGTGAGGAAACCCTAAATCCCTAGGTTTGGAGCATATTTAAGGAAACTTATGTCCTCATTTCCGCCTCACCAACTATCCAACTCCCCTATGTGAAACCCTAATCAGCCATTGAGCTAAGAGAGAGTGTTTGAGCTAATATTTGAGTGTTTTGGTGAATCTTTTGGAAGGGAAGAAGTGAAATACAAGCAAGAAATGAGGAGCGGTTGTGGGATCTAGTATTCTTTGACTTGGAGCTTCTGTTGGAAGGTAAAAGCCATCACCTTGCTCATCGTGTTGTTTAGATCTTGCTAGTGAGGAACTTTTGGGGTTTTTTCCATATTTCCTTGAGATTTGGTATGACTTGTGCTTGCCAAGCATTGAGACATCAGATCTGGACCTTATGAGGTCCATAGAGTCCAAAGGTCCCAACTTTATTCAACCATTTAAGAGTTATTGTGCTTAAACACCTTAGTTAGAGGTTTTAGTGGCATTATAGAGCAAATATGCCATGCATGAACGTAAAGAACGAAGCTTTACGTGACATTCGAACCTTAGGAGGCTAGATCTAAAGTTTGGAGTGGTAGATCTGCCTTTAAAATGTATGAATAAGATTTTGAATTAAGGGATTCGACGAGTCACAGCTCGAAGAGTTAAGATGAGTTTTTGCGACATTCTGAGGAACAGTGGGGGCTCGACAATTCACATAGGTGCACTGGGCGAGTTGAGTCAAACATGGACTGTTGACTCGAGTTTGACTTCTGTTGACTTTAGGGTTGGTCAATCATGAGTCATGGTGACCATGGAGGGGTAAAATGGTCTTTTTCCCAATCCTAGAGTTAGAGAAGGAAAATAACCTAGTTTGGCAGAATTTTTGATTTAAGTGTTAACTAAAGATAATCATCAAATGTGACTAGGCGGAGGCTAGGTTCGGTGATTCGTGTTCGAGGAGTACACATTTCCTTAGCTTTCCTAAGAGGTGATTCTTCTCACTATATTTACCATGAGTGGTATCTATGTATGACCGGAGGGTCTTTTGTGCTATTTTCTATGTTTACCGAGATAGGACCGGAGGGTCCAAACCGAGTTGTGGAACCGGAAGGTCTTCACTAAGATACTGCACTGGAGGGTCCAAACCAAGCTGTGGGACCGGAGGGTCCTCACGAAGACACATGACTGGAGGGTCCACACCGAGACGCATGAGACCGGAGGGTCCATGAAGAGTTATAGCCATGAGAGGCTTATTATTTGTCTATGTGGTATTTTGGGGAACGCACTAAGCTTCGTGCTTACTGTGTTATGTGTATGTGTTTCAAGTACCTCTTAGGACCGCGGGAAGGTACCAGCATGATTGCACACACCTACCCGAGATTATGTTGGGGATTCTGGGATTTGAATTTTATTGTGGATTTATGTGGACATTTGAGACATTTGTGGTTTTTCATGTAATATTAAAATAGTTTATGTGTTTTAAAATGAAAAAAAATGGTTTAAAATTTTTAGTGTTACATAGATAATGAAATAGAAGAGAAGTTATTAAATATACCACTAAATAAGATCATGGTCAACCAAAATTTCCTGTTGAATTGGATGGATCATAAGATTATTTTGTTTTAGCCAAACATTTTATCAAATAGGAGCACCAGTCAATGTTGCTTATTTTTGTGTTCTTCATTATGTAGTATAATGGGTATGTGTTTTCGTTTCCAGATGCATTTGATTCAATCAAAGAGTTGATAAACAAATCCAAGCAATTCATTATAAAGTTGATATCGTCTTTGTTTGACGATAAAATCTTCATTTTTATTTATTGAAGTCTGATCATACTCTTACTTTCTAACTGTTGTGCCCATTCACCATAGGTGTTATCTTCTGATATTCTAAATGGAAGTTTCAAAAATATTCCTTCACAACGGAAATTAAAGAATTTAATTGACTGATTCCTTTACCACATTAATCTCACCCCTTTGAAGAATAATGTTCTTTGTTATTTGCTCGAACTTATTAAGTGTAAAGCAACTCAGTGCCACAAACACCTCCTTCAACTTCATCTTTAAAAATCGCCACATCACATATCTCTAATACAATCATTTTGAACTTTATTGAATCCTTGAATTATCTAAAGTAAAGCTCTAGGGAGCACTTACCATCAAATACAACATTTCATGAACTAAATTCTTATGTGATAATAAGAATTAGTGTTATTAGTATACATGCGTGATATTTAAATCATATGTGATTTAACTGAAAACATAGGAAATATAATCATATATGATTTATGTCTTTATTTATACAAATATTATAATACCATGTGATTATAACATACTATGGGTTGTTTACGTATATAATCATATGTTATTTATTTCATCAAATCATATATTGTTTTTGTCGTATATTACTAAAACATTTTTTATTATAACGAATGTTAATCATATATGATTTAAAATAGAATTTATAAAAGATGTTAATCACAAAAATATACATGTTTCTAATTGTATGAAAAATCTTCTTTACTTTCTTCTTCGTCCTTCTCTCTTTTTCCTTTGTTTCAAAATTAGATTCTTCATTTTCATCAACAATTTTTTTATGTACTTGAATCTATTACTTTTCTTCTTTTTAATTATGTTTTCTTCTCTGCGACTATCAAAACTGTTTTGGAAATCATATGCGATAATCATATGTTAATACAATTATCATTAACAAACAAGTTTTAATCAAAACTCATAATAAATAAGCATACAATGTTCAACTCAAATTCTAACTAATAACATATGATTGAATTATACCTTTGTAAATTTTCTTTTTGGATACTCTCTCTTTAGTTTCTTCTCCAGTTACCTGTTTTTCTTGGTTTGGTGATTATAAATAAGAATAGATTGTTCATAATAGATGTCAATCACATGTTATTAAACAAATTCATTATAAATAAGAATAAATTGTTCATAATAGATGTCAATCACATGTGACTGAATATATTTTATGTATATAAAAGATGGTACTCATACACGATTTAACTAGATTGTGGTTGTTTATGTATATAATAATTGGTGATTGTTGTATAAAAGATTTTTAGGCTCATAATTACATGCGATATAATTATACCTTGGTCATGTTTCTGTTTTTTCTCCTCTCTGTACTTTCTTCTCCAGTGACATTTTTTTTCTTGTTTTCGGGATCTCTAATATGTATAAATAATCACACGTGATTAAATAAAGACGATATTCGGAAAATCATAAACAACTAAAACAAGTCATGATAAGTAAAGCATAAAGTATCTAATCATATGTGATTTATGTATAAAATATATGCTTAAATCAATTTTCTGTTAAATATAATCATTTATCTTGAATATTTTTAAATTAATGATGCGTTTTTATAGTATCTAACCGTAGAATGTTAAGAACAAATATTAGTCATATGCGATAGAACCATACTCTTTGATGTTTTGTGTATCTCAAAGATGGTAATCATATTTGATTAAAACACAGTGTTGGATTTTATGTGTTTAATCACATGTAACACTTGGTTCAAAGTACTTTTCACGTTAGAACTATGATGTGTTAATTTTTGGCTCTTTGGTCCAAACGTTAGGTGTTTGGCATAGATCGTTAAGTGTTCAAATGCCATACATTCTATGATGGATGCCAGGAGTTTGCACGTAGAGACCAAACCCAAATTTTTAGGGTTTGCACCTTATTTCAAGAACATTATGACCTCAAAATCCTTCACCACTCCAGCCTCCATCCTCATTTTGAAAGTCGTAAGTGTGTATGAGAGTTTGAAGCCTTGTTTCATCTTTTTGGTATCATGTAGTATTCTTAATAAGAGAAGGAAGATCTTTGGAGTATTGTGTTTGATCTCTAGCCTATGGATCTGGACTCTTGGCATCTTGGAGCATCATTTTCTGGTATAAAGTTCTGAACTCGATCATCATGTCTTTAGATCTTGCTTATAGTAGAAGTTTATGCTTATTAGCACCATTTTCTTGGTGTTTTGGGTAGGAGCTACCTTAGACCAAAGGATTTGTCCTTTTGGACGTTTTAGGGTAGATTAAGTGATAAAGTTGTGATCTTTGAACTTATTCTCATTCCATGCAGGTTTTGAGGTGTCTTAATGGGTTAAGGGGTTGGAGTTTTAACTTTTAGGCTTATTATAACCATGCATGGCCGTAAAGTTTGCAACTTTATGACTTTAGACGTTCAATTAGCTATGGATCTAAAGTTTGGAATTGATATCTTAAGCCATTAAGTCATTTTTTTGGAAGTTGGTGAACATCGAGGAAACACCAGGCATTTGAATGTGAATGCTCGGTGTTCAGATGCCAGGCATCGTAGGAAGGAACGCCAAGCATTCTCATCAGAAGCCCAATGGATTGATTTTGGGCCTTGGCCCATTTGGGGTTTTGGGCTTAGTTTAATTTGGCTTTGGGTGATCATTTTGGGTTTGGCCCTTTCGACAAGTTGGATTGGGCCTTGGCCTTGGGCCAAGTTAGATAAAGGGCAAAATGATCTTTTACCCTACCTTAGACTCTTAGATATGGGTCGGAATTCAATTATTAATTCAATGTGTTTTATGACGACAGCATAGGGATTTGTTGGACCAGCAAACAGAGATTTATTTGAGTGATTCAACAGTTAAAGATGAGTCTCCTCACGGTACTCGTGGGTCGAAGGCACCAATGTTGGCCCACTAGGTTCTTTTATAATAGATGTCTTTGTGACTCTTGCATGGTATGTTGGGCAAGGTGCATTTGTATGTTGTACAAGGCCCATTGTACGATAGGCTTGGCCCATTTGTAGGTTGGGCTAGGCCTGTAGAAAAGGAAGGGCTAGGCCCATTGTATGTTATGTAGGTGCTAACTGTCTTTGTGACTTTTGCATTTGTATGATCGGGCTAGGCCTAATGGTTTGGCAGGGCTAGGCCTATTATGGTGGGTTAGACCCAATCTAGACCCATTGGTATGTATGGTATGTGGTATTTTAGGGGATCTCACTAAGATTTTTGCTTACGGTTTTTATGGTTATGGTTTCAGTTACTTTTGGTTCGAATTGATTGCAGCGCATCCACCCATGTTCCGCATTCTGATGATTTTGGGATTGTAGTCTGAGAACTATTTTCTTATAAAGTACTTTTGAATATTTAGGAAAAGGGTAATGAACATTTGACTTAGAGATAATTAATGTTTTGATCGAATTAAAAATGAAATTTTTACCTTGTAATTTTCGGGACGTTACAATTTGATATTAGAGCTTTGGTTTGAGGGATTCAGGCACACTCTCGGGTATGTCTAAACTCAAACTAAGAAATTGAAAATATTTTGAAAGAAAATGAGTTTCTAAAAATATTTTGTAAAGGAGAATAAATTTCTAAAAGGTTTTTATAAAGACAAAGGGGTGTGATGCGTGCAATCAGCCGAGATAAAGTAAGTGATTCCCAGAATACCCATACATGATGATATGTCATATGATATGAATGTTTTCATGCTAGGATAAGGCTAGGGTTACTTTTTGGAATTTCATGATAGATTGGCCTAATATGTGATGCCTTGTAGCTTAGGAAGCATTGGATGTTGTGCTAGAATGGGAATATGTACTGGTATTAGTAATTGCTAAGTATATGCTTTAATAATTGTATATGATTAAGATTATATAACCCTAAAATGATTGACTTGACCTTATTTCTTGTTCCTCGTTTGGTTGTGGTCCTAGGGTAGAGTCTTTTATTCGATAGTCTATTTGACCTTGTATTGTGTATAATTTGCATGCATAAGGCAACCAACAGTGAGAATGGAAGTTCCTAGCATGAGTTGTTGTATTTGAGTTTGAATGGTCTTTGGTTATTCTATGGATTGGAGTGGTACTGCATGACTACTGCTTGCTTTGTGCTTTGTAGAACTCTTAAGTGATGTGAGTTAGATATTAAGTGAATATGTTACGTCACACGTGACAAAGGTTGAATAATCTTAGAGTGATGGATTTAACCCTATTACACAACTCTCATTTGAGTCAAACCATTGTAGGAATGACTATTTTACTAGAAGGATTATCTAAGCATTATTGCATGTGATTTTATTCATGAGATGGTTAACTGGAATTATGGGGATTTCTTCAGCGGTTGATGGCAGGTTGAGGTCGGAAACCTAGGAAAGTTTAGGAAGTGCTTCAGTGGGTTTAGTTGCACTATTTTAGTGAGTGTTTGGACTATTAGTTTGAGAAGGTGACTTGGAGGATTCAGGATGATTCTTAAGGAAAGTATGGATAGATGTGGAAGGTCGTATTGGGCCCGTACCACTGAAAGCACAGGATCCATACTCGAATTAGGGAGAGTCTTGCAGAATCTAGGAAGCCTACAGAATGAGGATTCATGGATGTGTCTTGATCATTTGCATGTTTGTTTTTCAGTATGGTGATGAGCACTCGGGAAAGGGGGTTCAGGTTTAGGTTCAGGTGCAGGTAAAGAGCCGATTGATGAACGGATGTGGTATTTCATCTCGTCAGAGATTACCCGTGGTATTTTGGAGCAGACTCTTGTGATCTTTGGTACGGTTAAGGAGGGGATTTTGGAGATTTTGGATGAGCGTTTTGGCGCATTCTGTAACGAGGTTATGGCTAGTGTTGAGGCTCACACTCTTTATTTCCATGAGTTCCGTGCTTGTGGAGCTCCCGAGTTTTGTGAGGAGAATAACCCCATTTCCAATAGGAGATGGTTAGCAGATATGGCTAACGCTTTCAGGACAAGTTTCTACCCCGAGGAGTCGAAGGTCATATTGTCCTCCTGTCTTCTGAAGGACATAACATGAGATTGGTGGGAGGAGGTAGACTTCACTTTGGGAGGCGAAGCCCTAAAGACAATGACTTTGGATTAGTTTGTGACCTGATTTCGGGCCAAGTTTGCACCAACTATCGAGGTGCAGCACTTGGCGAGGGAGTTTCAGGACCTTCTTCAGACGACTGAGACAGTGGCACATATCAATGTCACAATTGGTAAAAATCGGTTAGAGTTCGACGGTTAAACCACCACAAACCGGTATTAATGACCAATTATGTGTAATTTTGTGTTTATAATGTATATTATATATATTATATATATAATTTCTTTTAGAACATCTCAAACTGCTCAAACCATCTATCGTTGTAGATCGAATCAAAGATCACCAAAAATTTAATTTATTTGTGGCGTTAAAAATAAAATTTTTGTATCAGATATATCTGAGAGTTACAGATAAGATATTTGAATAGATTATGGTCTCCTGAATTCATAAATATAAATAACATCCAAAATGGTGGTCGTATGAGAAAGTAACGCATTTTTAAAGTTATAAAAAGGGTTTAGGTCATGTTTGGTCGCTCAACTTTTGGTTTTGTGCTCATTTGGTCACTTAACTCTTTTTTAGTTTTAAAAGGTCATCAAACTTTTGTCTTTGTGCTTATTTAGTCACTTAACTTTTTGTTTGATCACATTTAGTCACCTAACTTTTAAAATTGTGTTAATTTAGTCACTAAACTTATAAATTTTTTCAAAAGTTTAGTGACTAAATGAGCACAATTTTAAAAGTTAGGTGACTAAATGAGCACAAAGTCAAAAGTTTGATGACCTTTTAAAACTTAAAAAGAGTTAAGTGACCAAATGAGCATAAAACCAAAAGTTATGTGACCAAAAATGACCTAAACCCTTCTAAAAATCAGTATTTACCTGATTTTTCCTGAAACGAACTATGTACTGCTTCGTATGGAATAGTTTGAATCTCGTAAACTCTTTTTAGGCATGTTTTGAGTTCAGATTATGGTTTATTATTTTATTATATTTTTATCATATTTTTAATCCTGACCAAAATCAAATTCGTAAAAATATGTCGAATATGAGCCAATTAATCGCAAAACTTTAAAGGCTGTTCCTAGAGTTTGGTATATCAGAATTGAATTTTGTCTGCATTTATGGAATCAACACAACCGAGACAATAAGAAGGCATACTCATAAATTTTTTATAAAGCGATATGATGGCACGAAGATCAATTCAATGGGTAATGACATCAAGATATGTCACCGATCAGGGATGATCTTTGATTGGTACTTAGAAATCTTGATTAAGTGGGTGTTTGGCTTCTCTTTTTGAGAGGAAAAGTCCTTTTTGGAAAAGTTACAAAAAGTCAGGTTTTTCTAACTTTTCCAAAAAGTCAGTTTTCCTTTTATCTAAATCCAAAAGTAGCTTTTAAAATATTTCTATCAAACATCTTTAACCTTTTAACTTTTCCAACAAGGACTTTTGCCTCTCAAAAAGACAAGTCAAACACCCCTAAATCTTCCCAAAATATATACAATGATCAGATTTTGTACATCCGATTCATCTCCAGTCTCAGTATTGTACCTCACTATCTAGTTCTAACACTCTTTATCGTCACCCTATTTTTCTGGCGAGGAAGGACCGCCGAACGTCACCTTCACAACCCTTCTCCACCCTTTCTTTTTCCTGTAGCATCCCTACCCTCAATCTCCCCTTCCATTGGCTGTGGAACACCACACAAATCACTCCATGTTCCTTCACTACTTGCTGGATCAGAAAAGAAGAGGAAACGAGGAGGCCGCTAGAGCAGCTTTCCTCGCCACCATTGCAGAAGACACCAATGACCACCAGCTGCCGCCTCTGCATCACGGTATCCTTTGTAAATCACCACCAGAAAAGCCATTTTCCCGTTCCTTTCTCCTGTCTGATCGAAGCTAACAACCCCCCCCCCCCATCGATTCTGCTTTCGATTTCTCCTAGTTGTGAGTCACCACCGAGAAAACACCACCACCATCAACAGTGGTGTTGATGTTGCTAGAACTATCATGACCAACCCCTTATCGAAATCCCTCCACCTCCATCCTCTCTCCTCCCCTCTCGTCGAACTCTTCGGAACAAAAAAATGGAAACACTAGAGCTGTCATCGATGCTCACCGTCGCCGCTGTTCTGTACTGCCTAGTCACCACAACCATCACCTACCACTGTGAATTTTGACCCTACCATTGTATTTTTGTTCCTCATTACTAATCAGGTAGACATGGGATAGAAATGTAGGGTGAGCATAATAACCGAAAAACCAAACCAAAACTAAATTAACCGATATAACCGAACCATTTTAAAAACCGTTGGTTCGGTTTCTAATTTTTGTTAACCGATAACTAACGGTCCGGTTATGGTTTTATAGGTTAACCGAACCATTATTAACCGAACTGCTAACTTTATATTTTAATATATAAAAAGTATAGATTATATTTAAAATAATATAGTCAAACTTATTTAAGATCCATTAAAATTTTGAAAATATAATCCATTAACCCTCACTTATCAGGAGACGGATGAGCAATCAAACCATCGAAGACTGATCACGCAGACACACATAATCTTCCAATCATACATTGAGTTAATTCTACAATTTGTAAATATTATTCACAATTAGTTTAATCGTCATACTCATAATCCTAATCGAAGACTTCTCACACTGTTAATCTTAATCAAAGATTGTTTGGACTTTATAGTCCTATTCGAAGGATTTTTTTTGACTTTATAATCAAGACTTCTAGGTAAGAGTTTTTATTTCTTTTTGACTCTGTGATATATTAAGAACGTATTTTTTTGAATTTTTTGATTTTTTTAATGTTTTTGACTTAATCACATTGAATGTAGATGAGTGATTGGCTTTTTTTATAATCCAATAACACATAATATGAATGTTTGGCTCTTTTATTTAATAGTTTTGATTTAATCGTATTGAACGTGTATTAATGTTTGGCTTTATTTTAATATAAATATCAATATCAATATATGAAATTATATGCCAATTTTTTTAATGTTTTATATTTTTATTAAATATTTTTTATTTTAAATGTGACTATGTGTTATCTCACTCTAAGTATTAAAGGTACACATTTTATTCTATTACTATAAGTTAGGTTACAAACATCGGCGTCGAGGACTTTTTGGTATTTTATTTTTATTTTTCATGCCAAATTACTTTCGTCGTTTATATTATTTTGAACATTATGGTTAACCAATATTAACCATTAACAAAAACCATTAACCGATAAAAACCACTAACCATAACCAATATTAACCATACCCAATGGCTACCAAAATGCATTAACCAATCATAATGGTTATGGTTAGGTTTTAACCAATAACCGAACCAAACCGCCCCATACACACCCTTATAGAAATGGGTCTTGTACTTTTCCCGTTCGTGATCTGTAAACAAATGTACAAACTTCAATTAATTTTGTTAAATTATGACCCTGAGCTTTCTGATACTTACAACTCTAGTCCCTTATATGAAATAAGTTATCAAGCTAAGTCAAACCTATATTTAAATTAAACAGATTTGGCCCCTTCCCCAGAAAAACCTAATAAATTAAGTCATAAACCCTAAAACAGTTTCAAATGCATATGTTTAACCCCCTATCTTGAGAGTAATTCGTAATATCAATCCCTGAAGTATGACTTTTGGCAAAATGAAACCCTAGATTTATTTATTTTAACAAAGACCACTGTATACTTAATAATTAATACTAAAACTACACTTTGATTTATTAGGAAACTAGTTTATAACCCGTGAAAACCACGGTTATAAAATTAATTAAACTTTCATATAAAAAGTCAAAATTATTATTTTAAATAAATTATTATTTAAGAGATATTTTTTTAGTTATATAAAATTAGAATCGTTGATTTAAATAAATACATGAAATTATATCATCTTATAATATGTATTAAATTTAATTTATTTTTCAATCTAATGTTATTAATTTAATATAATTAGAGTGGGAAAATTTAAAATTTGAAATTTAAATAAAAGAATCAATTATTAGTTTAATGTAAATAGAGTGCAAAAATTTAAAATTTAATATTTGAAATGAATAATTAATAGGTTGACAAGTGGCATGATAATGGATATATAACATTAATGAGGTGTTCTAATTGTATGACACATGTCAATAGGAGGTTAAACCTATTCTTTTATTAGAATAGGGAGATATAAATATACTTGGCGGTTCGTTTTTGTTGGAATAGTGTCGAAGGCTGCAACTATATTAGACAAGTATTTGACCCGATTATGGATGGTCCTTTTGGGTTGCCTTCACCATAGCAACTTGATAGGATGATTTATAATGAGAGAAGAAATATTATTAATATATTATAAGAATAATATAAGGAATAATAATATTATTATTTGATTAATATAAGTCATAAATTAATTAGGAATTAATTTGGTGACTTAAAGAGATTAATTAAATAGAAGGGCATAAACTGTCAATTGTATGATAGTTGTACTTTAGGCTATGATCTCTTAAGGATAAGGGGTGGACGAATTTAGGGTTTAGAAGAGCCTAGAATTCGTCCAAGGGCTTATCATAAAGGGATTGGATTACTTAGGGCCTAAGTTATCCAATTAGGGTTTTAAGGGTGAAACCCTAGGAGCCTTACAAGTATAAATAGACCCAAGGGGGGGTCAATGAAATCGGCACTCTTGCCTTTGGAAGAACCCTGGCCGATTTCTAGCTCCCTCCCCTCTCTCTTTAATCATCCTCTTGCTAAGTTGGTGTTTGTAAGCCATTAGAGGAGTGACACTTGTGACTCTAAATCTCCAAGGACAAGAAGATTCAAGCAAGTGATTCAAGGTAATCATCTAAATCTGAATTCTTATGTTATTATACTAGAATTATCATTAGAAGTCTTGGATTCAATGCATGTTCAATTAGAGAAACCTAGATCCTAGCATTAGGGTTTGAATGTGCATATAGGAATGTTCATATGGCTAAAACCCATCAGTGGTATCAGAGCCTTGATTGGTTTCTATTGAATTCATGCATTGGTTGCTTGTTTGTTGCTTGCAAAATTCGAATTTTGTCATTCTACATAATGAACTCGGCGAGTTCCATAGTGGACTCGGCGAGTAGGCCTCAACTCGGTGAGTCCATTGTGGTACTCGGCGAGTTCGAGCGTCAGAAAGAGCTAATTTCAGGATTTCTTGTTGTTTATCTTTTGGATACTTACCTTAATCTTAATAGGTCAATAGAAATCCGATTTGAATATATATTTGAGTATATTCTTGACCTAATTGAATATATTTATCAATTACTTGAATATTAATTTCCTTATGTGATAATTGATTAATTATTTTAATTGGTAAATTGTTTTGCAAGAAATAATTAAATAAATCAAATATGGATAATTATGTGATTAAATGTTAATCTGGATTATTTGTTATTTGATTTCCCATGTTTTTGAAAAGTTTAAAACTTGCCCTCAAGTTTTGAAATTTATGTTTTGTGATTAAATGTTTAATTTAGACAAATTTAAATTTCAAACCCTAGAATTTTACAAGTTTAAAATTCAACCCTATACTAATATAATATTACAAGACTAATATATATATATATATATATATATATATATATATATATATATATATATATATATATATATATATATATATATATATATATGTATAATTAAAATGCTAGTCTTACCGTTAGTAGGCCTCATTCACGAAGTCGGTGTTTTTCAAAAAAATTCCCAATCCTAGTTACTTTAGGAAAAGTGAATTGATGCAATCCCATGAAATTACACTTTGCACCCTTGCTAAGAAGTTAGTGGAGCGTGTGTGATTTACCGGCACACTAATTGGTTCTAAGAATAAGTGGCAAAGGGTGATTCATTGTTTATCATAGTTCGATGGAGCATGTGTGGTTTACCGGCACATCGAATAGGTGATTGTTACAATGAAGGCACCATGTGAATTTGCATGGTAATTCACACCCACTTTGTGATCATCGGTATCCCAGTCACACACAAAAGGGGCATATCGAGATTTAAACATGCCATTGAAAAGTTCAATGAATCTCATCAAAACCTAGGAATTCTCAATACATTTAGAAATTAAAGTTATGTTTTCATGGTGGAGAATTAGTGAATCATCATTCACTTACCTTCAAATTGTTTGCATGTTAGATTACGGCATCCTTTTTCTAATATGTAAATATTGTTGTTGGATCCTAGCCCTAATTTTTCTTATTAGGTGATAATTAGGGATTCAAATTCTAATCTATCTTTGTCCTTTTCTATTTGTAGATGTCGAACGCGAACAACGTTGTTGCTAGCTCGTTCACATTGATGAGCCTTTGCCAAAAGGTGACTTTCGATGGGACTAAATTTAGGTAATGGATAAGATACATTCGCACGATTGCTCGCTACGAGGACAAGGAGTATGTCCTCGATGAGAAGCTCGAGAAGATCAACCCAGAAATCGCTACTCCGGCTGAAATGACTGCTTTTGAGACTCATGAACGTGATGCGACGAAGGTTCATTGCATCATGATAGCCACAATGAAGGCCGAATTCCAAAAGTCCTACGAGGACATGTATCTGTACAAAATGCACCAAGACTTATTGGAGAGATACCATCAAAACGCGAGGCAGGAAAGTTACGAGATCTTCAGTAACATGATCTCCGATAAAATGGGTCATCGAGAATCTCTAACCGTGCACCTGCAAAAGATGCAAAGGTATGTCGATCGTGTTCGCAAGTTGAATGTTGACTTTGGGGAATACTTGGCTATCGACATGCTCCTTCACTCCTTGCCTCCATGTTACAACCAATTTAGGATGACCTACCACATGAACAAAGAAGAGGTCACCCTAAGTAAGCTCCAAGGTCTCCTTAGGGTTGCTGAGAGCAACCTCAAGGACAAGTCTGTTGCACCAACTCCCAATCCACCAGCTGCTCCTGTTTTGGCAATTGGACAAGGTAGGGGTAAGAAAAGGAAGGCTTCGTCTAAGAGCTACCGCAAGGGAAAGTCCCGAGATGGTTCCTCTTCTAGTGGGACCAAAGTTGATCCTGCTAAGCCCAACCCTAACCCAAAGGAGGCAGAGTGCCACCATTACCACAAAATAGGACATTGGAAGAGAAGCTGCCCAGACTACCTGGAAGCCATTAGGGAAGGAAAGATCAAGCCTTCTTTCGCAGGTATATACACAATTAAATCTAATAATTCATCTCATGCTATTTCTTGGGTCCTCGATACCAGGTGTGGTTACCACATTTGTTCTGAATTGCAGGGACTAAGAAGAAATAGGGATGTGGAGCATGGAAGAATAAATCTAATCATGGGGAACCGAAGATCATCGCCTGTGACCAAGATTGGAGTGTATTCTCTAGTGCTTAGGAATGGTTTATGTTTAGATTTTAATAATTGTCGCTATTCACCTTCTTTCGCAGGTATATACACAATTAAATCTAATAAGTGTCTTATATTTTGAAGCAATACCATGTAATGGAATTTATGAAACTGTTATGCTTGTAGATAACCTAGGAAATGATGTTTTATGCATGGATTCTTCCAATAGTATGGACAAAGCATCCTTGTGGCATTGTCGTCTTGGACATGTCAACAAGAAGAACATAGCCCAACTCCAAAAGGATGGAGTGTTGGAGTCATTCGACCTTAGGGAAGATGACACATGCGAATCTTGTTTACTTGGAAAGATGACCAAGTCACCCTTCACTAGCACATGTGAAAGGGGTGAGGGTCTATTGGACCTCATACATACCGATGTATGTGGACCGTTTAGATCAACCACAAAGGACGGGAACCGCTTCTATGTAACTTTTACCGATGACTATAGTAGATATGGGTATATCTATTTAATCAAGCAAAATTCAAAAACGTTTGAAAAGTTCAAAGAGTTCAAGAATAAAGTGGAGAATCAATTGGGCAGGAAAATCAAGATGCTTCGATCCGATCGAGGAGGAGAGTACCTAAGTCTTGAATTCCACGACTATCTCAAGGAGTGTGGAATAGTTTCACAATTGACGCCACCTAGGACACCACGGTTGAATGGTGTGGAAGAAAGGCGTAATCGAACCTTGTTAGACATGGTCCGCTCTATGATGAGTCGTGCTTCGCTACCTATCTCGTTCTGGGGGTATGCCTTAGAGACTGCCGCCCATATCCTTAACCGAGTCCCTACTAAGAAGGTTGCCAAAACACCTCATGAAATATGGACATGGAATGCTCCCTCATTAGCACATATCAAGGTTTGGGGTTACGAGGCTTTCGTAAGACGAGATACTCACGACAAGCTCGAACCTCGTAGTGAGCGATGTATTTTCATCGGCTACCCGTAGAAATCCTTTGCATATCTCTTCTATAGACCGAAGGACAATGTTGTCTTCATTGCGAGGAGAGCAGTTTTCCGAGAGCAAGAACTCATAAGCCAAGGAGATAGTGGGAGGCAAATCGAGCTTGAAGAGATTCAAGAGTCGATTGATGAAGGAACCTCTACCGCTGGCACTCAACCCGAGGAGGAAACTCCGGTTGAACTGATTGACGAATCATTACCTCTTAGACGTTCCGAAAGAGTTAGAGTTCAACCCCAGTTTTATGGTTTTCATATTACTATCGAAGGGGACACGTATATTAGTGATGGTACACTAATAAATCTAGATGAACCTAATAGCTATAAGGAAGCCATGGCAGGCCCGGAGTCTGCGAAATGGAAAGTGGCAATGGACAGCGAGATCCAATCCATTAATGACAACCAAGTTTGGAATTTGGTTGATAATGTGCCTGGACGTAAGACCGTTGGGTGCAAATGGATCTTCAAGAAGAAGACCGACGTGCATGGAAACGTACACACGTATAAGGCGTGATTGGTTGCGAAGGGCTTTACTCAAACTCCCGCAGTTGACTATGATGAGACTTTCTCACCAGTTGCGAAGATAAAATCTATTAGAGTGATGCTAGCGATTGCCGCATTTCATGATTATGAGATTTGGCAAATGGATGTCAAGACCGCTTTCCGTAATCGGAAGTTGGCTGAGGATGTTTACATGGCTCAGCCAGATGGTTTTGTTGATCCGTAGCATCCGAATAGAGTGTGTAAGCTTGAGAAGTCCATTTATGGACTTAAGCAAGCGTCTCGCAGATGGAATCTTTGCTTCGATGAGAAAGTCAAAGAGTTTGGATTTGTACGAAGTGAAGATGAATCATGTGTATATGTCAAAGCCAGTGGGAGTATAGTAAGCTTCCTCGTTTTGTAGGTCGATGACATACTACTCATAGGAAATGACGTCTTGACACTGCAGGAGGTTAGGCCCTGGCTCGGGAAGTGCTTCGCTATGAAGGACCTCGGAGAGGCTTCCTATACTCTAGGAATAAGGATAGTGAGAGAACGAATTAAGAGACTAATAGGACTTAGTCAGAACACTTACTTAGATAAAGTACTGAAACGTTTTAGTATGGAAAAATCAAAGAAGGGAGAATTACCGATACAATGTAATCCCAAGTTGAGTAAGACTCAAAGTCCGAGTACCGAAGTTGAAATAGCAGAAATGAGCCGAGTCCCATACGCTTCCGCAGTTGCCTCTATCATGTATGTTATGACTTGTACTCGCCCTGATGTAGCCTTCGCTTTGAGCATGGTTAGTAGATATCAAGGGAACCCTGGTAGAGCCCATTGGATTGCGGTCAAGAATATCCTTAAGTACCTTCGGAGGACGAAGGAATGGATTTTAGTCCTCGAAGGGAGTGATGACTTGAAGGTGCGAGGGTATAGTGATGCCAGCTTTAAGACCGACAGGGACAACTACCGTTCGCAGTCGGGCTGGGTCTTTACCCTGAATGGAGGAGCAGTGACATGGAAAAGTTCCAAGCAGGAAACCTTAGCTGATTCAACGTGCGAATCAAAGTACATTGCAATGAGCGAAGCGTCGAAGGAGGCAATATGGTTGAAGAACTTCATCGGTGATCTTGGAGTTGTACCTGCCATAATGGAGCCCATGGAAATTTTTTGTGATAATGAAGGAGCAGTTGCCTTGACCAAGGAACCGAGGGATCTTGGTAGATCTAGACATATCGACGGAAAATATCACTTTATTAGACATCGAGTAGAAGAAGGACAACTCGTGGTTAAGAGGATATCATCAGAAGATAACCTAGCAGATCCGCTTACGAAGAGACTGAGCAGGGTTAAGCACTTGCAGCATGCTAGGAGTATTGGGCTGAAGGATGATATTAGTATAGATTAGATAGTATTGGAAACGTGTAATAGATAAATGTAGTTAACATTTGATGATTAAATAAAGGAGTATTATTTATGGGTAATGTTACTGTCTTATGTTAATTGTTTAACTATTGTTTCACTTTGCATGTTTTGACTTCCAAAATAATTGAGTTTATTAAGAATAATCGAATTATACAAATTTTCCGCAATCGTTCATACGTTGGAAGTAGGTATGAATGAAGATTGTCATGAATTGGTGTGTAGATTGTTTAAATGGTATTAGACATAGCAAAAGTTTGCTGCAACGTTGATGAGTGCTTATGAACTAGTTTTGAGCATTGGAACAAACTTGCGCTTGCTGGAATCACCTTATGGAATATGATAAAAAAAGGGTGATCGCAAGACGATAATATCATATGGTCTTAAAACCTAGATATATGGTTTGTTATTTGTTAATTGGTTGTACATTGATAATGCGAAACCGCATCAGTAACTTGATGTTATAAAACGCATTGTTGTGTATAGTTGATTAATGAATAAGTAAATGCATATAAGTCGAAGTTTATCTGTTACTTTTATCCTAAGAGGGTAAAAGCGATATCTCGGCCGCTCGATGATTTGATTTGACTTATGTGACGGGCCCGGTCAGAACTGAATTGATGTGTTTGATTAAGTTCTATGTCGAATGAATCTGAGATCGAGAAACCGATTGCTGGACAAATTGGTTCCATAGAATTGTCAGCATGATATCTAAACAGAGGACTGTACAATCCCTTATTTAAAGGACAGGATTGATACGATCAGATTTTGACAGCGTCTTTGAGAGCCACAATTGCTAATCGGATTATACTTGTATATAGTTACTAGACTTATCCAAGTGGGAGACTGTTGGAATAGTGTCTAAGGCTGCAACTATATTAGGCAAGTATTTGACCGGATTGTGCATGGTCCTTATGGATTGCCTTCACCATAGCAGCTTGACAGGATGATTTATAATGAGAGAAGAAATATTATTAATATATTATGAGAATAATATAAGGAATAATAATATTATTATTTGATTAATATAATTCATAAATTACTTAGGAATTAATTTGGTGACTTAAAGAGATTAATTAAATAGAAGGGCATAAACTGTCCATTGTATGATAGTTGTACTTTGGGTTATGATCTCTTAAGGATAAGGGGTGGACGCATTTAGGGTTTAGAAGAGCCTAGAATTCGTCCAAGGGTTATCATAAAGGGATTGGATTGCTTAGGGCCTACGTTATCCAATTAGGGTTTTAAGGGTGAAACCCTAGGAGCCTTACAAGTATAAATAGACCCAAGGGTCAATGAAATCGACACTCTTGCCTTTGGAAGAACCCTGGCCGAGTAGGCCTCAACTCGGTGAGTCCATTGTGGTACTCGGCGAGTTCGATCGTCAGAAAGAGCTAATTTCAGGATGTCTTGTTGTTTATCTTTTGGATACTTACCTTAATCTTAATAGGTCAATAGAAATCCGATTTTAATATATATTTGAGTATATTCTTGACCTAATTGAATATATTTATCAATTACTTGAATATTAATTTCCTTATGTGATAATTGATTAATTATTTTAATTGGTAAATTGTTTTGCAAGAAATAATTAAATAAATCAAATATGGATAATTATGTGATTAAATGTTAATTTGGATTATTTGTTATTTGATTTCCCATGTTTTTGAAAAGTTTAAAACTTGCCCTCAAGTTTTGAAATTTATGTTTTGTGATTAAAAGTTTAATTTAGACAAATTTAAATTTCAAACCCTAGAATTTTACAAGTTTAAAATTCAACCCTATACTAATATAATATTACAAGACTAATATATATATATATATATATATATATATATATATATATATATATATATATATATATATATATATATATATGTATAATTAAAATGCTAGTCTTAGCGTTAGTAGGCCTCATTCACGAAGTCGGTCTATAAGGTGGGTATAAGGTTGCGGCCTATAAAATGGCGCTTAATGGGTGTACACTAACACCCACCGCATGCTTGATCGGTGGAGGGTCGTTAGCCGAACGGGTAGGATAGGGCAACCTCATCTCCTCATTAAAAGTATAATATGAAACAGAAAGTAACTACATGTTTTTCAAAAAAATTCCCAATCCTAGTTACTTTAGGAAAAGTGAATTGATGTAATCCCATGAAATTACACTTTGCACCCTTGCTAAGAAATTAGTGGAGCGTGTGTGATTTACCGGCACACTAATTGGTTCTAAGCATAGGTGGCAAAGGGTGGTTCATTGTTTATCATAGTTTGATGGAGCATGTGTGGTTTACCGGCACATCGAATAGGTGATTGTTACAATGAAGGCACCATGTGAATTTGCATGGTAATTCACACCCACTTTGTGATCCTCGGTATCCTAGTCACAAACAAAAGGGGCATATCGAGATTTAAACATGCCATTGAAAAGTTCAATGAATCTCATCAAAACCTAGGAATTCTCAATACATTTAGAAATTAAAGTTATGTTTTCATGGTGGAGAATTAGTGAATCGTCATTCACTTACCTTCAAATTGTTTGCATGTTAGATTACGGCATCCTTTTTCTAATATGTAAATATTGTTGTTGGATCCTAGCCATAATTTTTCTTATTAGGTGATAATTAGGGATTCAAATTCTAATCTATCTTTGTCCTTTTCTATTTGTAGATGTCGAACGCGAACAACGTTGTTGCTAGCTCGTTCACATTGATGAGCCTTTGCCAAAAGGTGACTTTCGATGGGACTAACTTTAGCGAATGGATAAGATACATTCGCACGATTGCTCGCTACGAGGACAAGGAGTATGTCCTCGATGAGAAGCTCGAGAAGATCAACCCAGAAATCGCTACTCCGGCTGAAATGACTGCTTTTGAGACTCATGAACGTGATGCGACGAAGGTTCATTGCATCATGATAGCCACAATGAAGGCCGAATTCCAAAAGTCCTACGAGGACATGTATCCGTACAAAATGCACCAAGACTTATTAGAGAGCTACCATCAAAACGCGAGGCAGGAAAGTTACGAGATCTTCAGTAACATGATCTCCGATAAAATGGGTCATCGAGAATCTCTAACCGTGCACCTGCAAAAGATGCAAAGGTATGTCGATCGTGTTCGCAAGTTGAATGTTGACTTTGGGGAATACTTGGCTATCGACATGCTCCTTCACTCCTTGCCTCCATGTTACAACCAATTTAGGATGACCTACCACATGAACAAAGAAGAGGTCACCCTAAGTAAGCTCCAAGGTCTCCTTAGGGTTGCTGAGAGCAACCTCAAGGACAAGTCTGTTGCACCAACTCCCAATCCACCAGCTGCTCCTGTTTTGGCAATTGGACAAGGTAGGGGTAAGAAAAGGAAGGCTTCGTCTAAGAGCTACCGCAAGGGAAAGTCCCGAGATGGTTCCTCTTCTAGTGGGACCAAAGTTGATCCTCCTAAGCCCAACCCTAACCCAAAGGAGGCAGAGTGCCACCACTGCCACAAAATAGGACATTGGAAGAGAAGCTGCCCAGACTACCTGCAAGCCATTAGGGAAGGAAAGATCAAGCCTTCTTTCGCAGGTATATACACAATTAAATCTAATAATTCATCTCATGCTATTTCTTGGGTCCTCGATACCAGGTGTGGTTACCTCGTTTTGTAGGTCGATGACATACTACTCATAGGAAATGACGTCTTGACACTTCAGGAGGTTAGGCCCTTGCTCGGGAAGTGCTTCGCTATGAAGGACCTCGGAGAGGCTTCCTATACTCTAGGAATAAGGATAGTGAGAGAACGAATTAAGAGACTAATAGGACTTAGTCAGAACACTTACTTAGATAAAGTACTGAAATGTTTTAGTATGGAAAACTCAAAGAAGGTGCGAGGGTATAGTGATGCCAGCTTTCAGACCGACAGGGACAACTACCGTTTGCAGTCGGGCTGGGTCTTTACCCTGAATGGAGGAGCAGTGACTTGGAAAAGTTCCAAGCAGGAAACTGTAGCTGATTCAACGTGCAAATCAGAGTACATTGCAGTGAGCGAAGCGTCGAAGGAGGCAATATGGTTGAAGAACTTCATCGGTGATCTTGGAGTTGTACCTGCCATAATGGAGCCCATGGAAATTTTTTGTGATAATGAAGGAGCAGTTGCCTTGACCAAGGAACCGAGGGATCATGGTAGATCTAGACATATCGACATAAAATATCACTTTATTAGACATCGAGTAGAAGAAGGACAACTCGTGGTTAAGAGGATATCATCAGAAGATAACCTAGGAGATCCGCTTACGAAGAGACTGAGCAGGGTTAAGCACTTGCAGCATGCTAGGAGTATTGGGCTGAAGGATGATATTAGTATAGATTAGATAGTATTGGAAACGTGTAATAGATAAATGTAATTAACATTTGATGATTAAATAAAGGAGTATTATTTATGGGTAATGTTACTGTCTTATGTTAATTGTTTAACTATTGTTTCACTTTGCATGTTTTGACTTCCAAAATAATTGAGTTTATTAAGAATAATCGAATTATACAAATTTTCCGCAATCGTTCATACGTTGGAAGTAGGTATGAATGAAGATTGTCATGAATTGGTGTGTAGATTTTTTAAATAGTATTAGACATAGCAAAAGTTTGCTGCAACGTTGATGAGTGCTTATGAACTAGTTTTGAGCATTGGAACAAACTTGCGCTTGTTGGAATCACCTTATGGAATATGATAATAAAAGGGTGATTGCAAGACGATAATATCATATGGTCTTAAAACCTAGATATATGGTTTGTTATTTGTTAATTGGTTGTACATTGATAATGCGAAACCGCATCAGTAACTTGATGTTATAAAACGCATTGTTGTGTATAGTTGATTAATGAATAAGTAAATGCATATAAGTCGAAGTTTATCTGTTACTTTTATCCTAAGAGGGTAAAAGCGATATCTCGGCCGCTCGATGATGTGATTTGACTTATGTGACGGGCCCGGTCAGAACTGAATTGATGTGTTTGATTAAGTTCTATGTCGAATGAATCTGAGATCGAGAAACCAATTGCTGGACAAATTGGTTCCATAGAATTGTCAGCATGATATCTAAACAGAGGACTGTACAATCCCTTATTTAAAGGAAAGGATTGATACGATCAGATTTTGACAGCGTCTTTGAGAGCTACAATTGCTAATCGGATTATACTTGTATATAGTTACTAGACTTATCCAAGTGGGAGACTGTTGGAATAGTGTCTAAGGCTGCAACTATATTAGGCAAGTATTTGACCCGATTGTGCATGGTCCTTATGGATTGCCTTCACCATAGCAACTTGACAGGATGATTTATAATGAGAGAAGAAATATTATTAATATATTATGAGAATAATATAAGGAATAATAATATTATTATTTGATTAATATAAGTCATAAATTACTTAGGAATTAATTTGGTGACTTAAAGAGATTAATTAAATAGAAGGGCATAAACTGTCAATTGTATGATAGTTGTACTTTGGGTTATGATCTCTTAAGGATAAGGGGTGGACGCATTTAGGGTTTAGAAGAGCCTAGAATTCGTCCAAGGGCTTATCATAAAGGGATTGGATTGCTTAGGGCCTACGTTATCCAATTAGGGTTTTAAGGGTGAAACCCTAGGAGCCTTAAAAGTATAAATAGACCCAAGGGGTCAATGAAATCGGCACTCTTGCCTTTGGAAGAACCCTGGCCGATTTCTAGCTCCCTCCCCTCTCTCTTTAATCATCCTCTTGCTAAGTTGGTGTTTATAAGCCATTAGAGGAGTGACACTTGTGACTCTAAATCTCCAAGGACAAGAAGATTCAAGCAAGTGATTCAAGGTAATCATCAAAATCTGAATTCTTATGTTATTATACTAGAATTATCATTAGAAGTCTTGGATTCAATGCATGTTCAATTAGAGAAACCTAGATCCAAGCATTAGGGTTTGAATGTGCACATAGGAATGTTCATATGGCTAAAACCCATCAGTGGTATCAGAGCCTTGATTGGTTTCTATTGAATTCATGCATTGGTTGCTTGTTTGTTGCTTGCAAAATTCGAATTTTGTCATTCTGCATAATGAACTCGGCGAGTTCCATAGTGGAATCAGTGAGTAGGCCTCAACTCGGTGAGTCCATTGTGGTACTCGGCGAGTTCGATCGTCAGAAAGAGCTAATTTCAGGATTTCTTGTTGTTTATCTTTTGGATACTTACCTTAATCTTAATAGGTCAATAGAAATCCGATTTTAATATATATTTGAGTATATTCTTGACCTAATTGAATATATTTATCAATTACTTGAATATTAATTTCCTTATGTGATAATTGATTAATTATTTTAATTGGTAAATTGTTTTGCAAGAAATAATTAAATAAATCAAATATGGATAATTATGTGATTAAATGTTAATTTGGATTATTTGTTATTTGATTTCCCATGTTTTTGAAAAGTTTAAAACTTGCCCTCAAGTTTTGAAATTTATGTTTTGTGATTAAAAGTTTAATTTAGACAAATTTAAATTTCAAACCCTAGAATTTTACAAGTTTAAAATTTAACCCTATACTAATATAATATTACAAGACTAATATATATATATATATATATATATATATATATATATATATATATATATATATAATTAAAATGCTAGTCTTACCGTTAGTAGGCCTCATTCACGAAGTCGGTCTATAAGGTGGGTATAAGGTTGCGGCCTATAAAATGGCGCTTAATGGGTGTACACTCACACCCACCACATGCTTGATCGGTGGAGGGTCGTTAGCCGAACGGGTAGGATAGGGCAACCTCATCTCCTCATTAAAAGTATAGTATGAAATAGAAAGTAACTACATGTTTTTCAAAAAAATTCCCAATCCTAGTTACTTTAGGAAAAGTGAATTGATGTAATCCCATGAAATTACACTTTGCACCCTTGCTAAGAAGTTAGTGGAGCGTGTGTGATTTACCGGCACACTAATTGGTTCTAAGCATAGGTGGCAAAGGGTGATTCATTGTTTATCATAGTTTGATGGAGCATGTGTGGTTTACCGGCACATCGAATAGGTGATTGTTACAATGAAGGAACCATGTGAATTTGCATGGTAATTCACACCCACTTTGTGATCCTCGGTATCCCAGTCACAAACAAAAGGGGCATATCGAGATTTAAACATGCCATTGAAAAGTTCAATGAATCTCATCAAAACCTAGGAATTCTCAATACATTTAGAAATTAAAGTTATGTTTTCATGGTGGAGAATTAGTGAATCGTCATTCACTTACCTTCAAATTGTTTGCATGTTAGATTACGGCATCCTTTTTCTAATATGTAAATATTGTTGTTGGATCCTAGCCATAATTTTTCTTATTAGGTGATAATTAGGGATTCAAATTCTAATCTATCTTTGTCCTTTTCTATTTGTAGATGTCGAACGCGAACAACGTTGTTGCTAGCTCGTTCACATTGATGAGCCTTTGCCAAAAGGTGACTTTCGATGGGACTAACTTTAGCGAATGGATAAGATACATTCGCACGATTGCTCGCTACGAGGACAAGGAGTATGTCCTCGATGAGAAGCTCGAGAAGATCAACCCAGAAATCGCTACTCCGGCTGAAATGACTGCTTTTGAGACTCATGAACGTGATGCGACGAAGGTTCATTGCATCATGATAGCCGCAATGAAGGCCGAATTCCAAAAGTCCTACGAGGACATGTATCCGTACAAAATGCACCAAGACTTATTGGAGAGATACCATCAAAACGCGAGGCAGGAACGTTACGAGATCTTCACTAACATGATCTTTGATAAAATGGGTCATGGAGAATCTCTAACCGTGCACCTGCAAAAGATGCAAAGGTATGCCGATCGTCTTCGCAAGTTGAATGTTGACTTTGGGGAATACTTGGCTATCGACATGGTGCTTCACTCCTTGCCTCCATGTTACAACCAATTTAGGATGACCTACCACATGAACAAAGAAGAGGTCACCCTAAGTAAGCTCCAAGGTCTCCTTAGGGTTGCTGAGAGCAACCTCAAGGACAAGTCTGTTGCACCAACTCCCAATCATCCAGCTGCTCCTATTTTGGCAATTGGACAAGGTAGGGGTAAGAAAAGGAAGGCTTCGTCTAAGAGCTACCGCAAGGGAAAGTCCCGAGATGGTTCCTCTTCTAGTGGGACCAAAGTTGATCCTGCTAAGCCCAACCCTAACCCAAAGGAGGCAGAGTGCCACCACTGCCACAAAATAGGACATTGGAAGAGAAGCTGCCCAGACTACCTGCAAGCCATTAGGGAAGGAAAGATCAAGCCTTCTTTCGCAGGTATATACACAATTAAATCTAATAATTCATCTCATGCTATTTCTTGGGTCCTCGATACCAGGTGTGGTTACCTCGTTTTGTAGGTCGATGACATACTACTCATAGGAAATGACGTCTTGACACTGCAGGAGGTTAGGCCCTGGCTCGGGAAGTGCTTCGCTATGAAGGACCTCGGAGAGGCTTCCTATACTCTAGGAATAAGGATAGTGAGAGAACGAATTAAGAGACTAATAGGAATTAGTCAGAACACTTACTTAGATAAAGTACTGAAACGTTTTAGTATGGAAAACTCAAAGAAGGGAGAATTACCGATACAAAGTAATCCCAAGTTGAGTAAGACTCAAAGTCCGAGAACCGAAGTTGAAATAGCAGAAATGAGCCGAGTCCCATACGCTTCCGCAGTTGGCTCTATCATGTATGCTATGACTTGTACTCGCCCTGATGTAGCCTTCGCTTTGAGCATGGTTAGTAGATATCAAGGGAACCCTGGCAGAGCCCATTGGATTGCGGTCAAGAATATCCTTAAGTACCTTCGGAGGACAAAGGAATGGATTTTAGTCCTCGGAGGGAGTGATGACTTGAAAGTGCGAGGGTATAGTGATGCCAGCTTTCAGACCGACAGGGACAACTACCGTTTGCAGTCGGGCTGGGTCTTTACCCTGAATGGAGGAGCAGTGACTTGGAAAAGTTCCAAGCAGGAAACTGTAGCTGATTCAACGTGCAAATCAGAGTACATTGCAGTGAGCGAAGCGTCGAAGGAGGCAATATGGTTGAAGAACTTGATCGGTGATCTTGGAGTTGTACCTGCCATAATGGAGCCCATGGAAATTTTTTGTGATAATGAAGGAGCAGTTGCCTTGACCAAGGAACCGAGGGATCATGGTAGATCTAGACATATCGACATAAAATATCACTTTATTAGACATCGAGTAGAAGAAGGACAACTCGTGGTTAAGAGGATATCATCAGAAGATAACCTAGCAGATCCGCTTACGAAGAGACTGAGCAGGGTTAAGCACTTGCAGCATGCTAGGAGTATTGGGCTGAAGGATGATATTAGTATAGATTAGATAGTATTGGAAACGTGTAATAGATAAATGTAATTAACATTTGATGATTAAATAAAGGAGTATTATTTATGGGTAATGTTACTGTCTTATGTTAATTGTTTAACTATTGTTTCACTTTGCATGTTTTGACTTCCAAAATAATTGAGTTTATTAAGAATAATCGAATTATATAAATTTTCCGCAATCGTTCATACGTTGGAAGTAGGTATGAATGAAGATTGTCATGAATTGGTGTGTAGATTGTTTAAATAGTATTAGACATAGCAAAAGTTTGCTGCAACGTTGATGAGTGCTTATGAACTAGTTTTGAGCATTGGAACAAACTTGCGCTTGCTGGAATCACCTTATGGAATATGATAAAAAAGGGTGATCGCAAGACGATAATATCATATGGTCTTAAAACCTAGATATATGGTTTGTTATTTGTTAATTGGTTGTACATTGATAATGCGAAACCACATCAGTAACTTGATGTTATAAAACGCATTGTTGTGTATAGTTGATTAATGAATAAGTAAATGCATATAAGTCGAAGTTTATTTGTTACTTTTATCCTAAGAGGGTAAAAGCGATATCTCGGCCGCTTGATGATTTGATTTGACTTATGTGACGGTCCCGGTCAGAACTGAATTGATGTGTTTGATTAAGTTCTATGTCGAATGAATCTGAGATCGAGAAACCAATTGCTGGACAAATTGGTTCCATAGAATTGTCAGCATGATATCTAAACAGAGGACTGTACAATCCCTTATTTAAAGGACAGGATTGATACGATCAGATTTTGACAGCGTCTTTGAGAGCTACAATTGCTAATCGGATTATACTTGTATATAGTTACTAGACTTATCCAAGTGGGAGACTGTTGGAATAGTGTCTAAGGCTGCAACTATATTAGGCAAGTATTTGACCCGATTGTGCATGGTCCTTATGGATTGCCTTCACCATAGCAACTTGACAGGATGATTTATAATGAGAGAAGAAATATTATTAATATATTATGAGAATAATATAAGGAATAATAATATTATTATTTGATTAATATAAGTCATAAATTACTTAGGAATTAATTTGGTGACTTAAAGAGATTAATTAAATTAAAGGGCATAAACTGTCAATTATATGATAGTTGTACTTTGGGTTATGATCTCTTAAGGATAAGGGGTGGACGCATTTAGGGTTTAGAAGAGCCTAGAATTCGTCCAAGGGCTTATCATAAAGGGATTGGATTGCTTAGGGCCTACGTTATCCAATTAGGGTTTTAAGGGTGAAACCCTAGGATCCTTACAAGTATAAATAGACCCAAGGGGTCAATGAAATCGGCACTCTTGCCTTTGGAAGAACCCTGGCCGATTTCTAGCTCCCTCCCCTCTCTCTTTAATCATCCTCTTGCTAAGTTGGTGTTTGTAAGCCGTTAGAGGAGTGACACTTGTGACTCTAAAGCTCCAAGGACAAGAAGATTCAAGCAAGTGATTCAAGGTAATCATCTAAATCTGAATTCTTATGTTATTATACTAGAATTATCATTAGAAGTCTTGGATTCAATGCATGTTCAATTAGAGAAACCTAGATCCTAGCATTAGGGTTTGAATGTGCACATAGGAATGTTCATATGGCTAAAACCCATCAGTGGTATCAGAGCCTTGATTGGTTTCTATTGAATTCATGCATTGGTTGCTTGTTTGTTGCTTGCAACATTTGAATTTTGTCATTCTGCATATTGAACTCGGCGAGTTCCATAGTGGACTCGGCGAGTAGGCCTCAACTCGGTGCGTCCATTGTGGTACTCGGCGAGTTCGAGCGTCAGAAAGAGCTAATTTCAGGATTTCTTGTTGTTTATCTTTTGGATACTTATCTTAATCTTAATAGGTCAATAGAAATCCGATTTTAATATATATTTGAGTATATTCTTCACCTAATTAAATATATTTATCAATTACTTGAATATTAATTTCCTTATGTGATAATTGATTAATTATTTTAATTGGTAAATTGTTTTGCAAGAAATAATTAAATAAATCAAATATGGATAATTATGTGATTAAATGTTAATTTGGATTATTTGTTATTTGATTTCCCATGTTTTTGAAAAGTTTAAAACTTGCCCTCAAGTTTTGAAATTTATGTTTTGTGATTAAAAGTTTAATTTAGACAAATTTAAATTTCAAACCCTAGAATTTTACAAGTTTAAAATTCAACCCTATACTAATATAATATTACAAGACTAATATATATATATATATATATATATATATATATATGTATGTATGTATGTATAATTAAAATGCTAGTGTTAGCGTTAGTAGGCCTCATTCACGAAGTCGGTCTATAAGGTGGGTATAAGGTTGCGGCCTATAAAATGGCGCTTAATGGGTGTACACTCACACCCACCGCATGCTTGATCGATGGAGGGTCGTTAGCCGAACGGGTAGAATAGGGCAACCTCATCTCCTCATTAAAAGTATAATATGAAATAGAAAGTAACTACATGTTTTTCAAAAAAATTCCCAATCCTAGTTACTTTAGGAAAAGTGAATTGATGCAATCCCATGAAATTACACTTTGCACCCTTGCTAAGAAGTTAGTGGAGCGTGTGTGATTTACCGGCACACTAATTGGTTCTAAGCATAGGTGGTAAAGGGTGATTCATTGTTTATCATAGTTCGATGGAGCATGTGTGGTTTACCGGCACATCGAATAAGTGATTGTTACAATGAAGGCACCATGTGAATTTGCATGGTAATTCACACCCAATTTGTGATCCTCGGTATCCCAGTTACAAACAAAAGGGGCATATCGAGATTTAAACATGCCATTGAAAAGTTTAATGAATCTCATCAAAACCTAGGAATTCTCAATACATTTAGAAATTAAAGTTATGTTTTCATGGTGGAGAATTAGTGAATCGTCATTCACTTACCTTCAAATTGTTTGCATGTTAGATTACGGCATCCTTTTTTCTAATATGTAAATATTGTTGTTGGATCCTAGCCCTAATTTTTCTTATTAGGTGATAATTAGGGATTCAAATTCTAATCTATCTTTGTCCTTTTCTATTTGTAGATGTGGAACGCGAACAACGTTGTTGCTAGCTCGTTCACATTGATGAGCCTTTGCCAAAAGGTGACTTTCGATGGGACTAACTTTAGCAAATGGATAAGATACATTCGCACGATTGCTCGCTACGAGGACAAGGAGTATGTCCTCGATGAGAAGCTCGAGAAGATCAACCCAGAAATCGCTACTCCGGCTGAAATGACTGCTTTTGAGACTCATGATCGTGATGCGACGAAGGTTCATTGCATTATGATAGCCACAATGAAGGCTGAATTCCAAAAGTCCTACGAGGACATGTATCCGTACAAAATGCACCAAGACTTATTGGAGAGATACCATCAAAACGCGAGGCAGGAACGTTACAAGATCTTCACTAACATGATCTTCGATAAAATGGGTCATGGAGAATCTCTAACCGTGCACCTGCAAAAGATGCAAAGGTATGTCGATCGTCTTCGCAAGTTGAATGTTGACTTTGGGGAATACTTCGCTATCGACATGGTGCTTCACTCCTTGACTCCATGTTACAACCAATTTAGGATGACCTACCACATGAACAAAGAAGAGGTCACCCTAAGTAAGCTCCAAGGTCTCCTTAGGGTTGCTGAGAGCAACCTCAAGGACAAGTCTGTTGCACCAACTCCCAATCCACCAGCTGCTCCTGTTTTGGCAATTAGACAAGGTAGGGGTAAGAAAAGGTAGGCTTCGTCTAAGAGCTACCGCAAGGGAAAGTCCCGAGATGGTTCCTCTTCTAGTGGGACCAAAGTTGATCCTGCTAAGCCCAACCCTAACCCAAAGGAGGCAGAGTGCCACCATTGCCACAAAATAGGGCATTGGAAGAGAAGCTGCCCAGACTACCTGGAGGCCATTAGGGAAGGAATGATCAAGCCTTCTTTCGCAGGTATATACACAATTAAATCTAATAATTCATCTCATGCTATTTCTTGGGTCCTCGATACCAGGTGTGGTTACCACATTTGTTCTGAATTGCAGGGACTAAGAAGAAATAGGGATGTGGAGCATGGAAGAATAAATCTAATCATGGGGAACCGAAGATCATCGCCTGTGACCAAGATTGGAGTGTATTCTCTAGTGCTTAGGAATGGTTTATGTTTAGATTTTAATAATTGTCGCTATTCACCATAAATGGCAAGAAACATCATTTCATTTCATGGTTTGTTTAGACAAGGATTTAGATTTTCTTTTAATAATGAGAATGGTTCTATTTATGCTTATCTAAATGGTGTCTTATATTTTGAAGCAATACCATGTAATGGAATTTATGAAACTGTTATGATTGTAGATAACCTAGGAAATGATGTTTTATGCATGGATTCTTCCAATAGTATGGACAAAGCATCCTTGTGGCATTGTCGTCTTGGACATGTCAACAAGAAGAACATAGCCCAACTCCAAAAGGATGGAGTGTTGGAGTCATTCGACCTTAGGGAAGATGACACATGCGAATCTTGTGTACTTGGAAAGATGACCAAGTCACCCTTCACTAGCACATGTGAAAGGGGTGAGGGTCTATTGGACCTCATACATACCGATGTATGTGGACCGTTTAGATCAACCACAAAGGACGGGAACCGCTTCTATGTAACTTTTACCGATGACTATAGTAGATATGGGTATATCTATTTAATCAAGCAAAAGTCAAAAACGTTTGAAAAGTTCAAAGAGTTCAAGAATGAAGTGGAGAATCAATTGGGCAGGAAAATCAAGATGCTTCGATCCGATCGAGGAGGAGAGTACCTAAGTCTTGAATTCCACGACTATCTCAAGGAGTGTGGAATAGTTTCACAATTGACGCCACCTAGGACACCACGGTTGAATGGTGTGGAAGAAAGGCGTAATCGAACCTTGTTAGACATGGTCCGCTCTATGATGAGTCGTGCTTCGCTACCTATCTCGTTCTAGGGGTATGCCTTAGAGACTGCCGCCCATATCCTTAACCGAGTCCCTACTAAGAAGGTTGCCAAAACACCTCATGAAATGTGGACATGGAATGCTCCCTCATAGCACATATCAAGGTTTGGGGTTACGAGGCTTTCGTAAGACGAGATACTCACGACAAGCTCGAACCTCGTAGTGAGCGATGTATTTTCATCGGCTAACCGCAGAAATCCTTTGGATATCTCTTCTATAGACCGAAGGACAATGTTGTCTTCATTGCGAGGAGAGGAGTTTTCCGAGAGCAAGAACTCATAAGCCAAGGAGATAGTGGGAGGCAAATCGAGCTTGAAGAGATTCAAGAGTCGATTGATGAAGGAACCTCTACCGCTGGCACTCAACCCGAGGAGGAAACTCTGGTTGAACTGATTGACGAATCATTACCTCTTAGACGTTCCGAAAGAGTTAGAGTTCAACCCCAGTTTTACGGTTTTCATATTACTATCGAAGGGGACACGTATATTAGTGATGGTACACTAATAAATCTAGATGAACCTAATAGCTATAAGGAAGCCATGGCAGGCTCGGAGTCTGCGAAATGGAAAGAGGCAATGGACAGCGAGATCCAATCCATGAATGACAACCATGTTTGGAATTTGGTTGATAATGTGCCCGGACGTAAGACCGTTGGGTGCAAATGGATCTTCAAGAAGAAGACCGACGTGCATGGAAACGTACACACGTATAAGGCGTGATTGGTTGCGAAGGGCTTTACTCAAACTCCCGGAGTTGACTATGATGAGACTTTCTCACCAGTTGCGAAGATAAAATCTATTAGAGTGATGCTAGCGATTGCCGCATTTCATGATTATGAGATTTGGCAAATGGATGTCAAGACCACTTTCCGTAATCGGAAGTTGGCTGAGGATGTTTACATGGCTCAGCCATAAGGTTTTGTTGATCCGTAGCATCCGAATAGAGTGTGTAAGCTTGAGAAGTCCATTTATGGACTTAAGCAAGCGTCTCGCAGATGGAATCTTTGCTTCGATGAGAAAGTCAAAGAGTTTGGATTTGTACGAAGTGAAGATGAATCATGTGTATATGTCAAAGCCAATGGGAGTATAGTAAGCTTCCTCGTTTTGTAGGTCGATGACATACTATTCATAGGAAATGACGTCTTGACACTACAGGAGGTTAGGTCCTGGCTCGGGAAGTGCTTCGCTATGAAGGACCTCGGAGAGGCTTCCTATATTCTAGGAATAAGGATAGTGAGAGAACGAAGTAAGAGACTAATAGGACTTAGTCAGAACACTTACTTAGATAAAGTACTGAAACGTTTTAGTATGGAAAACTCAAAGAAGGGAGAATTACCGATACAAAGTAATCCCAAGTTGAGTAAGACTCAAAGTCCGAGTACCGAAGTTGAAATAGCAAAAATGAGCCGAGTCCCATACGCTTCCGCAGTTGGCTCTATCATGTATGCTATGACTTGTACTCACCCTGATGTAGCCTTCGCTTTGAGCATGGTTAGTAGATATCAAGGGAACCCAGGCAGAGCCCATTGGATTGCGGTCAAGAATATCCTTAAGTACCTTCGGAGGACGAAGGAATGGATTTTAGTCCTCGGAGGGAATGATGACTTGAAGGTGCGAGTCCCATACGCTTCCGCAGTTGGCTCTATCATGTATGCTATGACTTGTACTCACCCTGATGTAGCCTTCGCTTTGAGCATGGTTAGTAGATATCAAGGGAACCCTGGCAGAGCCCATTGGATTGCGGTCAAGAATATCCTTAAGTACCTTCGGAGGACGAAGGAATGGATTTTAGTCCTCGGAGGGAGTGATGACTTGAAGGTGCGAGGGTATAGTGATGCCAGCTTTCAGACCGTCAGGGACAACTACCGTTCGCAGTCGGGCTGGGTCTTTACCCTGAATGGAGGAGCAGTGACTTGGAAAAGTTCCAAGCTGGAAACCGTAGCTTATTCAACGTGCGAATCAGAGTACATTGCAGTGAGCGAAGCGTCGAAGGAGGCAATATGGTTGAAGAACTTCATCGGTGATCTTGGAGTTGTACCTGCCATAAAGGAGCCCATGGAAATTTTTTGAGATAATGAAGGAGCGGTTGCCTTGACCAAGGAACCGAGGGATCATGGTAGATCTAGACATATCGACAGAAAATATCACTTTATTAGACATCGAGTAGAAGAAGGACAACTCGTGGTTAAGAGGATATCATCAGAAGATAACCTAGCAGATCCGCTTACGAAGAGACTGAGCAGGGTTAAGCACTTGCAGCATGCTAGGAGTATTGGGCTGAAGGATGATATTAGTATAGATTAGATAGTATTGGAAACGTGTAATAGATAAATGTAATTAACATTTGATGATTGAATAAAGGAGTATTATTTATGGGTAATGTTACTGTCTTATGTTAATTGTTTACCTATTGTTTCACTTTGCATGTTTTGACTTCCAAAATAATTGAGTTTATTAAGAATAATCGAATTATTCAAATTTTCCACAATCGTTCATATGTTGGAAGTAGGTATGAATGAAGATTGTCATGAATTGGTGTGTAGATTGTTTAAATGGTATTAGACATAGCAAAAGTTTGCTGCAACGTTGATGAGTGCTTATGAACTAGTTTTGAGCATTGGAACAAACTTGCGCTTGCTGGAATCACCTTATGGAATATGATAAAAAAAAGGGTGATCGCAAGACGATAATATCATATGGTCTTAAAACCTAGATATATGGTTTGTTATTTGTTAATTGGTTGTACATTGATAATGCGAAACCGCATCAGTAACTTGATGTTATAAAACGCATTGTTGTGTATAGTTGATTAATGAATAAGTAAATGCATATAAGTCGAATTTTATCTGTTACTTTTATCCTAAGAGGGTAAAAGCGATATCTCGGCCGCTCGATGATTTGATTTGACTTATGTGACGGGCCCGGTCAGAACTGAATTGATGTGTTTGATTAAGTTCTATGTCGAATTAATCTGAGATCGAGAAACCAATTGCTGGACAAATTGGTTCCATAGAATTGTCAGCATGATATCTAAACAGAGGACTGTACAATCCCTTATCTAAAGGACAGGATTGATACAATCAGATTTTGACAGCGTCTTTGAGAGCTACAATTGCTAATCGGATTATACTTGTATATAGTTACTAGACTTATCCAAGTGGGAGACTGTTGGAATAGTGTCTATGGCTGCAACTATATTAGGCAAGTATTTGACCCGATTGTGCATGGTCCTTATGGGTTGCCTTCACCATAGCAACTTGACAGGATGATTTATAATGAGAGAAGAAATATTATTAATATATTATGAGAATAATATAAGGAATAATAATATTATTATTTGATTAATATAAGTCATAAATTACTTAGGAATTACTTTGGTGACTTAAAGAGATTAATTAAATAGAAGGGCATAAACTGTCTATTGTATGATAGTTGTACTTTGGGTTATGATCTCTTAAGGATAAGGGGTGGACGCATTTAGGGTTTAGAAGAGCCTAGAATTCGTCCAAGGGCTTATCATAAAGGGATTGGATTGCTTAGGGCCTACGTTATCCAATTAGGGTTTTAAGGGTGAAACCCTAGGAGCCTTATAAGTATAAATAGACCCAAGGGGTCAATGAAATCGACACTCTTGCCTTTGGAAGAACCCTGGCCGATTTCTAGCTCCCTCGCCTCTCTGTTTAATCATCCTCTTGCTAAGTTGGTGTTTGTAAGCCGTTAGAGGAGTGACACTTGTGACTCTAAAGCTCCAAGGACAAGAAGATTCAAGCAAGTGATTCAAGGTAATCATCTAAATCTGATTTCTTATGTTATTATACTAGAATTATCATTAGAAGTCTTGGATTCAATGCATGTTCAATTAGAGAAACCTAGATCCAAGCATTAGGGTTTGTATGTGCACATAGGAATGTTCATATGGCTAAAACCCATCAGGTTTAGGAACGGCGAACGTCATGTAACAAATCTCACGATACGATGTTGGATTAGCATCTATGCTCGTAACCATATTTAGTAAGTACTTGACCCGCTTGTACATGGTCCTTTTGGGTTGCCTTCACCAAAGCAACTTGACTGGAGAAATAATAGAGAGAGAGAGAGAGAGGTTATTATGTTTTATTAATATATTATAAGAATAATATATTAAAAGAGAAATCATATTTGTTTAATTAAAATTGGTCAAGAATTAATTAAGAATTAATTTTGTGATCAAAAGAAGTTAATTGAGCTAAGGGGACTGAACTGTAATTATGTGATAGTTACAAAGTTGGGCAAGGAAACCCTATAGGATAGGGTGGACGAATTCAAGGGGAAAAAGGTCTTAGAATTCGTCCATGATAAGGGTTCTAGAGTTATCCTTTGGGCTGCTTGGTGGCCAAGCAACTAGATAAGGATAAGGACTGAAACCCTAATTCCTACACCTATATAAAGGACCCTTGGCATTAGAAATTCGGCCGCTTGATCCCTAGATTCCTAGAGTTGAATTTTTACCTCTCCCCTCACTCTCTCTTGCTTCTTCAATTGCTTTTGGTGTTTGTGAGTCATTAGAGGTACTACACTTGTGGTACTTGCTTTCAAAGACAAGAAGATTCAAGAAACAAGTTGTTATTACAACATAACACAAGAGGTATGTATTCCATTCTTCTTTATGATTTTTGAAATTACTAGGAGCATGATAGGTTTCCTTTGTGTTCATAATGTTGTATGACTAATAGTGAAAACATAGATCCGTATCTAGGGTTGCATGCACACATCGAATTGTTTATATTAAACCCATAAGTGGTATCATAGCATATGGTTTTGTTTTCAATTAGTTTTATACAAAAGTATGAATTTGACATATTAGGGTTTATAGCCAATAAACTCTTAAAGCATGATTTTCGAAATTAGGGTTCATAAACCCTAGATTTCGAAAATTGATAGGGTTTCCCAAACCCTTTCCTTAGCCTCCAAGATTTTGAGTTTTAGGGTTATACAACCCTAGGGTTTCGAAATTGCCTCCTCCCCAAGACAAGATCCCTAAATTTTAGGGATTTGGATAATGCCATATCTTGTAATTATCCCTTGATTGTTTAAATATGGTAATTAAAGATTTTTGTATTATCCCATCCCTATTTTCGAATTTTAGGGGATTTAAGGGATTAGGTTAAATTAATTGTTTAATTTAATATATAATCCTTCAAAATTTGAAAATTCAAATTAATTGTTTAATTTTGGGATAATTATTAAATCAAAGTTTTAATATTTAAAATTTTTAAAAAATTAAAAGGTACTAAATTTTAGAAATTTTAAATTTGATTAAAACTGTAGTATTTTGAAATGTTTAAAATACACCCTATACTATTATAATATTACAAGATTAATGTGTATATATGTATAACTTAAAATGCTAGTCTTACCGTTAGTAGGCCTCATTCACGAAGCCGATCTATAAGGGGTTATAAGGTTATGGCCTATAAAATGGTCGTTTAATGGGTGTCCACTCTCACCCACCGCTTCCTTAATTGGTGGAGGGTCGTTAGCCGAACAGGTAGGATAGGGCAAACCCTTCCTCCTTAAAAGTATAATGGATTATAAAAGTAACCAAATGTTTTACAAAAATTCCCAATCTTAGTTACTTTAGGCAAAAGTGAATTGATGCAATTCCATGAAATAACGCTTTGCACCCTTGCTAAGACATTAGTGGAGTGTGTATGGTTAACCGACACACTAATTAGGTTCTAAGCAAAGGTGGCAAAGGGTGACTCATTGTTTTTCATACTTCAATGGAGCTTGTATGGTTAACCGACACATCGAATAGGTGATGTAACAATGAGGGCACCATGTACATTTGCATGGTTATTCACACCCGCTTTGTAATCCACAGCATCCCAGTCACAAACTAGATGGGCATATCGAGATTTAAACATGCCATTGAAAAGTTCAATGAATCTCAAAAGGAATCTAGGAGTTTTCAATACATTTAAAACTTAATCTCTTTTTCGTTTTTCATGGTGGAGAATTAGTGAATCATCATTCACTTACCTTCAAATTATTTGCATGTTAGATTACGACATCCATCTTCTAATTTGTAAATAATGTTGTTGGATCCTAGCCCTAATTTCTCATTTGGGTGTTTAATTGGGGATTCATTTATAATCAAACTTTTGTCCTTTTCTATTTCATATGTCAAACGTCAACAACAATGCTTCTGGATCAAACTCCTCCGGCTCGTTCTCCCTCATGAACTTGTGTGGGAGAGTGATATTCGATGGGTCCAACTTCAATGATTGGATCTATAACATCCGAATGGTTACTCTCTACGAGAGCAAAGAGTATGTCTTTGATGAGAAGCTGAAAGAAATCAATGTCAACAGTGCCTCTCCCGATGAGATCGCTGCCTTTGAGGCCCACGAGCGTGATGCCACGAAAGTCCATGGCATCATGCTGGCGACCATCACTGCTGAACTCCAAAAGTCCTATGAGGACATGTATCCCTATGAAATGCATCAAGACTTGTTGGACCGGTACCACCAAAACGCTAGGCAAGAAAGGTACGAGATCATCACTTCGATGATCACTACAAAAATGGGTAATGGAGAGTCTCTTACCGCTCATCTGCAAAAGATGAAGAGATATGTTGACCGCCTGTTGAATTTAGATATTAACTTCGATGAAGAGCTGGCAATCAACATCATCCTAAACTCCTTGCCTACCTGTTATAACCAGTTCCGCATGACCCACCACATGAATAAGGAAGAGGTAACCTTGAGCAAGCTTCAAGACTTGTTAAGGATTGTTGAGAGTAATCTCAAGGATAAGTCCGTTGCCCCGAATCCTACTCCCACTGCTGCCCCGGTCTTGGTAATAAGGCAAGGGAAGGGTAAGAAGAGGAAGGATCCCTCAAAGGGCCACCGCAAGGGAAAGTCCCATGATGGTACCTCTTCTAGTGGAACCAAATTTGGTTCTGCTAAACCCAACTCTAACCCTAAGGAGGCACAGTGCCACCACTGGCACAAGATAAGGCATTAGAAGAGAAGCTGCCCGGAATATCTGCAAGCAATCAAGGATGGGAAGATTAAGCCATCCTTCGCAGGTATTTACACTATTAAATCTAATGATTCATCGCATGCTATTTCTTGGGTTCTTGATACATGATGTGGTTTTCACATATGTTCTGGTTCGTAGGGACTAAGAAGAAATAAGGATGAGGAACATGGAATGATAAATCTAATCATGTGAAACAGAAGATCGTCGCTTGTAACCAAGATTGGAGTTTATTCCTTAGTGCTTAGTAATGGATTAGGGTTAGATTTAAACAATTGTTGCTATTCGCTAGATATGGCAAGAAACATCATTTCATTTCATGGTATATATAGACAAGGTTTTAGATATTCATTTGATAATGAAAAGGGTTCTATTTATGCATAACTTACTAGTGTTTTATATTTTGAAGCATTGTCTTGTAATGGAATATATGAGACTATGATGGTTGTAGATAACTTAAGAAATGATGTGTTGTGTATCGATTCTTCCAATAGTATGGATAAATCATGCTAGTGGTATTGTCATCTTGGACATGTCAACAAGAAACGCATATCCCAACTCCAAAAGGATGGAGTGTTGGAGTCATTTGACCTTATGGACGATGACGTGTGCGAGTCTTGTTTAATTGGAAAGATAACTAAGTCACCCTTCACTGGCACTTGTGAGAGGGGTGAGGGTTTATTGGATCTCATACACACCAATGTGTATGGTCCCTTTAGATCCACCACAAGGGATGCAAACCGCTTCTATGTGACTTTCACCGATGATTATATCAGATATGGGTATATCTACTTAATCAAGCACAAGTCAGAAACCTTTGAAAAGTTCAAAGAGTTTAAACAAGAAGTGGATAATCAATTGGGCAGGAAAATCAAAATGCTTCGATCCGATCGAGGTGGAGAGTACCTAAGTCTTGAATTCCATGACTACCTCAAGGAATGCAGAATAGTTTCGCAATTCATGCCACCTAGGACACCACAGTTGAATGGAGTGGCTGAGAGGCGTAATCGACCTTGCTAGACATGGTTCGTTCCATGATGAGTCGTGCTTCGCTACCTATTTCATTCTGAGGGTATTCCTTAGAGATTTCCACCCTTATCCTTAACTTAGTCCCTACGAAGAAGGTTGCCAAAACACATCACGAGATGCGGACATGGAAGGCTCCCTCGTTAGCACATATCAAGGTTTGGGGTTGCGAGGCTTTCGCAAGATGAGAGACAAGCTCAAACCTTGTAGTGATTGGTGTATTTTCATCGGCTACCCGCAAAAGTCCTTTGGATATCTCTTCTATAGACCGAGTGACAATGTTTTCTTCGTTGCGAGGAGAGGGGTTTTCTGAGAGCGAGGACTTATAAGCCAAGGGGACAGTGGGAAGCAGAACGATCTTGAAGAGCTTCAAGAGTCGAGCGATGAAGAAACCTCTAACGCTGGCGTTCAACCTGAGGAGGAAACTCCAGTTGAACCGACTGACGATTCATTACCTCTTAGACGTTCCAGTAGAGTTAGTGTTCCACCCGTGTTGTATGGTTTTCATATAACAAGCGAGGGTGATACTTATATTAGTGATAGTACACTAATAAATTTGGACGAACCTAACAACTAGAAGGAAGCCATGGTAGGCCTGGAGTCTACAAAGTATAACGAGGCGATAAACAACGAGATTCAGTCCATGTATGATAACCATGTTTAGAGCTTGGTTGATCATGTACCAGGTCGTAAGATGGTCGGGTGCAAATGGATCTTCAAGAAGAAGACCGGCATGGATGGGAATGTGCACAATTATAAGATGTGATTGGTTATGAAGGTCTTCACTCAAACTCCTAGAGTTGACTATGATGAGACCATCTCACCAGTTGCGAAAATAAAGTCTATTAGGGTGATGTTGGCCATTGCTGCATTTCATGATTATGAAATATGGAAAATGGATTTCAAAACCGCTTTCCTTAATGGGAAGTTGGCTAAAGATGTTTACATGGCTAATCCAGAGGGTTTTGTCAATGTGAAGCATCAAAATAGAGTGTGTATGCTTGAGAAGTCCATTTATGGACCTAAGCAAGCATCTCATAGATGGAATCTATGTTTTGATGAGAAGGTCAAAGAGTTTGGTTTTCTACGAAGCAGGGATGAATCATGTGTATATGTCAAAGCCAGTGGGAGTATAGTAATCTTCCTCGTATTGTATGCCAATGATATACTGTTCATAGGAAACGACATCCCGACGTTGTAGGGAGTTAAGCCATGGCTTGGGAAGTGCTTCATTATGAAGGACCTCGGAGAGGCTGCATGTATTTTGGGAATAAGGATAGTGAGAAACAAGAGTAAAAGACTAATAGGACTTATTCAGAATACTTACTTGGACAAGGTACTAAAATGTTTTAGTATGGAGAATTCCAAGAAATGGGAGTTACCGATCCAAAGTAATGCCAAGTTGAGTAAGACTCAAAGTTCGAGTACCCAAGTCGAGATAGCAGAGATGAGCCGAGTACCTTATGCTTCTGCAGTTGGCTCGATCATGTATGCTATGACTTATACTCGCCCTGATGTGGCCTTCGATTTGAGCATGGTTAGCAAATATCAAGGGAACCCTGGCAAAGAACATTGGACTACAGTCAAGAATATTCTTAAGTACCTTTCGAGGACCAAGGAATGGTTTTTAGTCCTCGGTGGGAGTGATGAATTTTATTGAAGACCTTAGAGTTGTGCCAGCCATACATGAGCCTATGGAAATTTTCTATAATAATGAAGGAGCGGTTGCGTTGACCAAGGAACTGAGGAATCATGGTAGATCTCGACATATCGACATAAAATATCACTTTATTCGAAATCGGGTAGAAGAAGGACTCCTCGTAGTGAAGAGGGTATCGTCGGATGATAACCCAGCAGATCCGCTTACGAAGGGACTGAGTAGGGTTAAGCACTTGCAGCACGCTAGAAGCATTGGGCTGAAGGACAATATTAGTTTGGATTAGATAGTTTAGAAACGTGTAATATATAAATGTAATTGACATTTGATAATTAAATAAATGAGTATTATTTATTAGTAAAGTCACTGTCTTATGTTAATTACTTACCTATTGTTTCATTTTGCATGTTTTGACTTCCTGAATAATAAATTTATTCGAACGGTCCACAGTCGTTCATATGTTGGAAGTAGGTATGAATGAAGATTGTCATGAATTGGTGTGTAGATTGTCTAAAGTGTATTAGGCATAGCAAAAGTTTGCTACAATGTTCATGAGTGCTTATGAATAGGTTTTGAGCATTGGAATAAACCCATGCTTGCTGGAATCACTTCATGGAATTTATCATGAGTGATCGCAAGATGATAATATCATATGGTCTTAAAACCTAGATATATGGTTTATTGTTTGCTAATTGGTTATGCATTGATAATGCGAAAACGCATCAGTAACTTGATGTTATAAAACGAATTGTTGTGTATGATTTAATTAGTGAATAGTAAATGCATATAAGTCAAAGTTTATATGTTCCTTTTATCCTAAGAGGGTAAATGCGATATCAGGGCCCCTCAATGATTTGGTTTGACTTATGTGACGGGACCGGTCAGGACTAAATTGATGTGTTCAATTAGGTTCTATGTCAAACGAATCTGATATCGAGAAACAAATTGTTGGGCAATAAGTATGACTATGTTCCATGTGATTGTCCACACGATATCTAGAACAGAGGACTATACGATCCCTTATCTAAAGGATAGGTTACTGATAAGATCAGAGTTCGACAGCGTCTTTGAGAGCTAAGATTACTAATGGGTTTGTACTTGCATTTATAGTTACTAGACTTATCCAAGTGGGAGACTGTTGGAATAGTGTCTAAGCCCGTAACCATATTTGGTAAGTACTTGACCCGTTTGTGCATGGTCCTTTTGGGTTGCCTTCACCAAAGCAACTTGACTGGAGAAATAATAGAGAGAGAGAGAGGTTATTATAGTTTATTAATATATTATAAGAATAATATATTAAAAGAGAAATCATATTTGTTTAATTAACATTGGTCAAGAATTAATTAAGAATTAATTTTGTGATCAAAAGAAGTTAATTGAACTAGGGGGACTGAACTGTAATTATGTGATAGTTACAAAGTTGGGCAAGGAAACCCTATAGGACAGGGTGGACGAATTCAAGGGGAAAAAGGCCTTAGAATTCGTCCATGATAAGGGTTCTAGAGTTATCCTTTGGGCTGCTTGGTGGCCAAGAAACCAGATAAGGATAAGGACTGAAACCCTAATTTCTACACCTATATAAAGGACCCTTGGCATTAGAAATTCGCCCACTTGATCCCTAGAGTCCTAGAGTCGAATTTTTACCTCTCCCTTCTCCTTGCTTCTTCAGCTGCTTTTGGTGTTTGTGAGCCATTAGAGGTACTACACTTGTGGTACTTGCTTTCAAAGACAAGAAGATTCAAAAAACAAGTTGTTATTATAACATAACAACAAGAGGTATGTATTCCATTCTTCTTTATGATTTTCGAAATTACTAGGAGCATGCTAGGTTTCCTTTATGTTCATAATGTTGTATGACTAATGAGGAAAACATAGATCCATATCTAGGGTTGCATGCACACATAGGATTGTTAAGTTTGTATTAAACCCATCATAAGATTGACACCTCAAGCCTCGTTCACACTACGAAAGTGAGTTTCTATAGCCCCTCTTTTACTGTTTTCATATTTGGGGGAGAATACATGCGCTTCTATTAAAGTTTTGATGATTTTCATGTTTTATACACAAAATAGCATCATACTCTATTATTGGTCAAATTTTATGAAATAGCAATCCAAATTATATAAATTCTATCAGTTATAGTAGAATGCTATAAATGATGTAATTACACCTTGTTGTCATATATTAATTAATATTAATAAAAATCACATGATTTTAAGTAGATTACTATAAAATTATAAATATATTTGACGAATCACAAATTGTAAACCTTGTCGTATATATGCATTGAATATGTTGAGAAAGCATGAACAAACATAATGCGCGTAACCAAATATGCTATTCAACATAATTATGTACAAAAAGAATGTACATTGCCGTAAACGGTTGATAAACGAATATTTGGCAAATATATAATAATTAATTGAAAATACAAAAAAAATCAATTATTTTTATTATACTCTTGATCATCATGTTGAAACGATTTCCATGTAAACGATATATTTTATTTCTATTATTATTATAAAAATATTAATCATTTTTGTTGTAATAAGAAATTCGTCATATATGATAACATAATTGAATCTCGGATTTTAGGAATTGCTTCCTAATAAATTATACATCATATCAATTATGAAATTTATTTAATATTATGAGAACTGTTGGTTTCATGTTGGTTGAAACCTGGAAAATATAAGTAGTCGTTATGCTGCCCAAATTTCATCATAACAGACAATAGGAAATTTGGAAATCTGTTAAGTCTTATGAATCCCAAATACTAAAAGACTTAAATCAAATTCATTCCTAAACATCAAAGATTTATATATATTCTAGAATCTTGTATCGGAAAGTTCAGGATTAGGATGCCTAGACATATTGTTAGGATCCATCACACCCACGAGACGTTCTATATAAGTTGCGCTTGTTTCTAAAAGCTTTATGAGTTTGGATCATTACCTAAGCTACATGGGCTATGTTTGTAATCACACTAAGACCATACATCTTAGCAAAAATCCCTTTGAAATATAACTGTTAAATCGTACGGAACGAGGAACGTCGAGTATAAGTTCTAGATCATATACTTATACGGGTTGACATCCCGCTATCGGTTGCTAGCTACAACCATCGCCTGAAAAGTCGAGCATGGGCGTTGAAATTTACTTCACTAATTATTTCATCACGTCATCAAAAATGTGGTGTGGGATTTCAACACAAAATTTCAGTGTTGGTGTAGAGGTGTTCATCACAGTTCGGTTATGAGCTCGTTATAGATGTCAGATTTGCCTTGTTACCGTATAGAATCCATATTGGGTTTATACAGGGTTTTTGTTCACTTATACTAGTTGAAAGAGACTGTATGTAGTTGGATATGTCAAAACGATAAGTGTCAATACTAGAAATTAAGTCATATAACACTTAATTAATATCTCGACACGACTGAACGAGGTTTATTAGCTTACATAAAACAAGTTACTTATATAAACCCTTTTGTTTTTGTATGAAAACACGATGCTTATGTGGGAGGAGTTTGCTCCACTGTTTAAGTGTCGCTTCATAAATTAAGTAAGATTATACTTAATAACTACTACGGCACAACCATACATGTCTAATAAACTCAAAACCTATCACTTTTACCTATAAACTATACAAACATTTCTACAAGATTTCTATAGTAAAGTTGGCCATTTTATGTTTTCAAAAGATGTGATATGAGTTTATTTTATATAAATTGGCACTCGAAATCCATATAAAAAAGCATTTTGGCCATGAGAATCGTGTAATTTTGATATAAGTCTGAATTACATAAGTGTATTTTTCCAAATTTTGTACTTTTGGATTTGAAATAATGATACTTATGAATGAGTCCAAATACATTTTTATAACTCAATTATTTTCTACTTTTGATAGAATGATATGTATTTATAAAAGCTGGTCAATCAGATAAATTTTATAAAACACTTTTGGTTATAAAAATACTCTACGTCAAAACTTGTAGAGCTCGCCAACAATTTTGTTGATGTATTATAATGCATGTATTCTCAGGTTATTTAGCAGGGCGGAAGTGTTCACTCAGAAGACTGACTGTTATTTTATTATACCTTTGTAAATGCCAAATTGTTAGGCGTGTGTCTCGATTTTGCATTAGTTTTTTCAATGTAATTTCTATTCCTATAATAATAGAAGATTATATTTGTACTGCTCAATGTATGTTCAATAACTATGATTACTGATTTACGTCGTGCACCTTGGCATTTCCGCTGATGGTCAGGGGTGTGATAATCACTGCCCAGTTCCGCGAGAGAGCTTTGGTTGTTCCGCCATATGCAACGGACTAGGAGATGAAGAAGGTAAGGTATCATGACATGTTGAGGGATGACATCAGACAGTTTGTGAGTCTGTCAGGGTGCGAGACCCTAAATGATATGATTGCTAGATCCCGAGAGCAAGAGATTCATTTTGAGTACCATGGGAAAAGGAAGCCAGAGCAGACTCATATTTTAGTGGGTCGGGTAGAGAGGCCCAGGACTTAGGATTCACGTTTGAGAGGCCATCAGGGTCATGGCCGTTGTGCTAAGTGCGGGAGGACCCATGAGGGAGGATTTCGGGAGACAGGTCGATGATGTTTCAGTTGTGTTCATATGGTTCATTTTAGTAGGGATTGCCCCCGTGGGTCAGTTCCGATGTTTTTTCACTGCAACCAGGTGGGCCACAAGAAGGCCGATTGTCCAATGTTGAGGGTTGGAGCAATGAGTGCACCTGATCCAGTTACTTTGAGGATCACTGACGGTCGTGAGGGTAGGGCAGCAACCCTAAAAGTGAGGAGCCAAGCATTGCAGTGTCAGTCAGGGGAGGCCAGAGTTTCATCAAATGCTATTGCAAGTATGTTATCTTTTTGTTTCTTCTTGATTATTATAAGTGTTTATATTGCTTTGAAATCTTGTTTTGGTATCAGTAAGCATTATCTTTGGTTTAGTTCTCTGTTATTGCCTGGGTTATATTAACAAGAATTTTTATATGCCATTTTGCAAGCCAAGAGTCATAGCATCTTGTTGAGTGGAATTCAGTTTGTTCGGTTGTTGTACTGGATCTTTGATGGGATCAATTCAAGGTTATCGTTTGGAAGGTCTATGGTCTGATTAGTTGGTTAGCTCTCCAATGAAGTCAAAGTTTAGTTGTCTTGAATTTTTTCCGGTAGGATCGGCAGTCGTCAATGGAAGGACATTTGGGTCCAATCACTACCATTGTTAGGGAATGAGCGGTAACAAGAAGATGGTGATGGCAATCACATGAGTTCGTTTTGTAATTAGAAGTGCCCAGGGAATTTTATAATCACAAGGGTTGAAGATAGTTAGAATTTAGAGATCCTTCTGAGGACGGGAAGTTGGAGTGAAGATTCGCTAGTTCTGGTCAAGGGTTATAGTCTTTGTCACCAACATAAATGACCTAAAGATTTGGTGTTCTATCATGGGAAGTGACTAGAATTATCGGGTTTGCTAAGATTTCGGGGAGTATTCATCTGGATTTTAAGATTTGTGACCTCATCGAGATTGGCTTATAATGGAACGTTGGCATTTGTAAGCTCAGGATGTCGACAACTTGAATCGCAAGGTTACGAGATGGATTGGAAATCCATAAAATCTTATGGATTGGAAGGATACATTCGAGCCTAAATAGGGGAGAATCGTTGGTCTAAAGGATTGCACAAGGAAGAATATTCGGGTTTCGTTGCACATCTGTGGTAACACATGGTGGGTATGTGGATGTATCCAAGTCAAGGGTGGTGTCAGGGCCTCTCTACCTGTTCTTGTCTGATTAAGGCTTTGGGGTTCGAAGCATGACCCAAAACAACTGGTTGGGATATAGTTGGATGCGGTTTCAAATTAGGTCGATTTTTATCGATATGGTAGATGTGAGGTAAGACCATGAGCGGTGACCATGTCAGAATTGAAGTGTCGTAAGATTGCGGGGTGGCTGTAGCATTCACTGGATTGGTAGATAGTGTGGAAGTATTGTAAGACTACGAGGTAGTCATACCATTCACCAGGATACCAGACAGTCGTGGAAATGTTGTAAGTCTACGATGGGATCGTAGTATTCGCCAGATTGAGATAGACCATCGTTGAGGTGATCGTTAGTATAAAAGAGGATTAGTTTGTGCCTTGGACAAGGTGGAAAATATTGTTAGAGAGCATTTCTCTATAATAGGAGGATGACCATTGGGGCCATAGGAGAGGTTAGGCCAGTGTAGCTCTCAATGGGTTGATATTTGTAGGCATATCATGTTTGTTGGTATAGATTGGGTGAGACCCGTGGATGATATGATGATGAAAACGCAAGTGAGACCAGGTAGAGACCGGTGGGTCAAAGTATTAGATCATGGTTTTAGTGGGATTATAATGTGGTCAGTGAGTGGCATATGGTGATGCATAGGCTAGGGTAGCCTTGTTAGTCGGACTCTCAGGAACCTGGTGGGTGGACTAGGTGCAACATTGGCAGTCTCAGCGGTGGTTTGGGGATTTTTATATCTCATTTTAGTGAATGGTTACATTGAATCAGAATTGTAACACCCCGACTCTCAGGTATAAACTTTACAGTCTTATATTCATTTTTAAAGGTCTGCTCGACGAGTTGGATGCTATGACTTGTCGAGTAGGAAAGGATTTGACCGCTTGTTTTAAATGACCAACTCGACGAGTTGGAGGACATGACTCGAAGAGTTGGAGCTGGAGGATGAAACCCTAATTTCCAGGGTTTTTCACCCTATTTAAAGGGTCATTAGCCTCCCTTAGCCTCCCTTACAACCCTCCTTGAGCTCAGAAACCCTAAATTGTATTTACTCTCCATATTTTTGTGTTATTAAGCTTGAAAGGTGGATCTTGGTAAGAAGAGCTTGAAGATCAAGAAGCTTGGAGCAAGGAAAAGTTGTGGATTTGAGCTCTACTCAATTTTAACATCACTTGAAGGTAACAAGTCATTACCTTGACCTCCTTCTAGCTAGATCTTTCTATGTTTGAGATGGGGCCATTTTAGCATGTTGGTGATTCATTTCGAGTGTTGGGCCATGATCTGAAGTTGCAACTTCAATGCTAGGCTCATCTTGGTCCTTAAAGTCATAAATATTCAACCTTCAGTAATATAATGCTTTTTCCTCACCTAGAACCTCTTCTTTAGCTTGATTTTGGCCCTTAGCACCTTGCATGTACGTAAAGTTTGCAACTTTACGTAGGAATTATGTCCTAGGAGCTTAGATTTGCAATATGGAGCCTTGGGTGGCTTATAAACATCTGAATAAAGAAAGGAATGAAGAGACTCGACTAGTTGCATGGCCAACTCGGCGAGTCCGATGAAGATTAGCCTTTGAAGGTTTCTACATGAACTCGGCGAGTTAGCAAGACGACTTGACGAGTCAGTTAGGGTATTCTTGACTTGTGGACACACATGGACTCGACGAGTTGTCGGGAAAGTCGACGAGTTAACTGGGGGTTTCACAACTTCTCGAGTTCTATATGGACTCGACGAGTCAGTGAGCTGCACTCGACGCGTTGGGTAAACATGGACTGTTGACCTTGATTGTTGATCTTGAATTTGACCAAGGATTAACCAGTTTGACTTTTGGGGGTATTTTAGTAAATTGGAAATTTATGGAAGTGGTCTTATGGTAAATATAGGTGGTGGAGTCTTTGGCTGTGATTCGAGAGTTTAAGCTTATCAGTTCAGTAAGACATTTGTGAGGTGAGTTTTCCTCACTGTACTCAAGGGTCGAAGGCACCAAGGCCAGCCCTTTGGATTGTTATCCTTGTATGTTATGCTACTATGATCTATTAGATCAGTATCCTGGTAAATAGGATGGTATTATACTATTATGATCTATTAGATCGGTCTCCTGGTAGATAGGATGTTATTATGTTGCTATGATCCGTTAGATCGGTTTGTCTGTCTATAGATGGTTATGTGATTATATGTTGTGTGTACACATGTTTGATTGGTGGTTGAGGGTTATCTTCTTTGTATGAAAGCCAATAGACCTGGGCATTCCAAACCGATGGTTGTGGGCCGTGGGTATTCCATCCTGAGGATGATTGGACTCGTAGTACGTGGGCATTCCAACCTATTGGTTGTGGGCTTGGGGTATTTAATCCCGAGGATCACTGGACCCATAGTATGTTGGCATTCCATCCGGATGGTTGAGGGATTGGTGTACTCGAACCCGATGGTTGACTGGACCCATAGTATGTTGTTTGTGATTATATGTATATTGTTGTGTGTATGGGTATTTTGGGGGAACTCACTAAGCTTCGGGCTTAAAGTTTCAGTTTTGGTTTCAGGTACTTCAGATGATCGCAAGAAGGTAAATGCGTGATCGTACAGCTCCGCATATTTTCTGATTATGTTTATGGGATACTCTGATGTAGAACCATTTTGAAAATAAATTTGTAATAATCGACGATTTCTAAATGTTTTAAAAAGTTTAAATTTGGCATGACTTTTATAGATGTTACAAGTTGGTATCAGAGCCTTGGTTTGAGTGAATTGGAGGAACACTTATGTGAATCCAGTCTCAAATCAAGGAAAATATTTTCAAAATGATTTTCAAATAATAAAGGAGGATGCAAGTGTACGATCAGTCGGAGCCAATAAGTGGACCCCAAAATACAATATAGTTATTTGATTTTGTGATATGTTAGAACAACATGCTAGTACTACGCTAGGGATCTTCAGGAATTGCATGATAGAATTACCTGATGACATGATGCCTAATAGCCTAGGGTTTTTCCTTATATGAAATTGACATCATTATTGTAGTTGCTTAGTGTATGCATCATAGGTTGTACATAATTAAGATCTTATAGCCTGAGAATGTTTGGTTCGGCTTTATTTCCTATTCCTTGTTTAGTTGTGGGCTTAGAGTAGGACCGAGTATTCGAATGTCTATGGGGTCCAGCATTATGTATGGCTAGCATAAACTAGTGTTGTAGGGTTGGTGGAAGTCTCATGGATGGGTGGGTTATGCGAGGTCGGTAGGCCAATATGAGATATTAGCATTCCTCTAGGAGTGAGGATTGAGCGATCACCGTGCATATGTATATTGTCAGGGTGTTATGATGATACTTGAGACACATATGGGTCGGTGTGGAAGGTAGTATGGGCCCATACTACTAAAAGCACAGGACACATACGCATAGCAAGGAAGTCACAACCCCTAGGGTTTAGTTGGGAGTTGGTTCCCTGTTATTTGTGTGGATTATATGATATCTTCCTGGTGTATTTTCAGTGTGGTGGTTACAAGGCGTTTTGTGACTGGATCCGGATCAGGATCAGGGCAGGGCGATCAAGGTACCCCAGCGGCACCCGAGATTATCGGCCAGGATGGCCAACATTGACAGAGGATCGCTTCATGGAGATCATCCGCGAGGAGGTGGTCAAGATTGTCTAGGGTCAGATTCTAGAGATTTTTGGGTCTATTAAGACCGCCATGATGAAGTATTTTGATGACAAATATGCAGCCCTAGCTGAGACGACTGCCATAGCAACTACAACAGTTGTAACAGCGGCAGGGGGAGGAGCCAGTCGAGGCTTCCAGTACTGGGACTTCAATAACACGAAGCCCTCGACCTTCGATGGGACTTAGGATCCGATCATAGCCATGAGGTGGTAGTCTGATATAGAGGGATGTTTCTTCACGTGCTCATATACTGCTGACAAGAAGGTCAGATGTGCCTTGAACTTGCTGAGATCTAGGGCAAAGGACTGGTGAAGATTGATGATTGGGTCATATACAGATGACTAGAGAGTTGCTGTTAGTTGGGAGCAGTTCAGATATATGTTTCGCGCTCGCTACATTCCACGGGTTGAGCGTGAGCAGCTATCACAGGAGTTCTTGGATTTGAGAGAGGGTACGGAGTCGGTGATGGAGATCACCCGCATGTTTACTGAGAGGGTGATGTTTTGCCTAGAGTTTCTTCCGGTCTGGCTCAGATGACATGTTATCTGAGCATGCTCAAGACTGATATTCGTTAGTTTGTTGCTACCCAACGATGTGATACACTGTTGGAGTTATAGGAGGCCGCTAGGCGGCGGGAGTTGGAGATTGAGTTACAATTATGGGAGCAGAGGCGGGCCTCGGTGCAGTAGCAGTCAGTGCCGAAGCGGTCCAAGACCGCTGATACCAGGTCTGGGGGACAGTCAGGCCGCACTTGTGGGAAGCGCAGAAAGGCTCATTCGGGGATTTGCCGATCAGGGAGTGGGTGCCACAAATGTGGCAAGCAAGGCCATTTTTCCAGTAATTGCAGACAGTAGACTCCAGCTCCCGGAGACAGACTTTGTTACCATTGTGATTAGGTGGGCCATATGAAGGCCCAATGTCCACTACTAGGCGCCAAGCCGACGCAGATTCTTGCGCCAGCTACACTGAGGATTACCGATAGGAGGAAAGGTAGAGCGGAACCCACAAAAGCTCAGGTACGCGTCTTACTAAATATATATGTTTTATTCTTGTCTGTGTGTACTCGTGATTAGGTACTTTTTTATTGAACTCCTTACCTGCCTTGGAATTATTTGACTCGGGGCGAGTCGGTCGTTTGTCTCTCAGACATTTAGTAGGGAGTTCAGTGTGGCAGTAAGAGAGCTAGAGAGTCTGTTGTGAGTCTCTATCGCCAACAAATACGGGGTTCTACTTCTTCGGTCTACCAGAGATGTGAGTTGGAGATCTTCAGGGTGTCTTTCCTGATAGACTTGATTCTGATTCCTATGGGGGATGTGTGTGTGATTGTGGGTATAGATTGGCTTAGTCGCTTCGGTGTCATGATCTACTGCGAGGGTTAGCGGGTAGTGGTTCGAACCCCAAGTTGGGGAGAACTGATAGTTTATGGCGAGGGTACCAGATTAGGATCATGGTTTTGTTCAGTTCTCAGGGCTCGACAATACATTCAGCACGGGAGTGCGGGTTATCTCGCGTATGTGGTGGATACACAGGCCAGAGATCGAATTTCAGTTTCAGAGGTTCCGGTGGTCAGGGAGTCTGCCGACGTGTTCCCGAAGGAGTTACCAGGAGTGCCTCCGGAGAGGCAGGTCGAGTTTTGGATCGACCTAGTGCCAAGTGCAGCCCCTATCGTCAAGGCGTCGTACCGGTTGGCGCCACCAGAGATGCATGAGCTGTCATCACAGCTGCAGGAACTGCTGGGCAAGCAGTTCATCCATCCAAGTAGTTCCCCATGGGGAGCACCGATTCTCTTCGTCGGGAAGAAGGATGGTTCACACCGGATGTACATTGATTACCGGGAGTTAAACAAGCTGACAGTGAAGAACCGTTATCTACTCCCGAGGATAGATGATCTCTTTGATCAGTTGTAGGGAGCATCTTGGTTTTCCTGAGGACTGGGTACCATCAGGTCAGGGTTAGGGAGGAGGACGTGGAGAAGGCCGCGTTCCGGACTCGTTATGGACATTACGAGTTGATGGTGATACCGTTTGGGCTTACCAACGCACCAGCAGTATTTATGGACCTGACAAATCAGGTCTGCATACCGATGCTTGATCGCTTGGTCAGTGTATTCATAGACGATATCTTGGTTTACTCCAAGACCCGAGAGCAGCATGAGGAGCACCTTCGGGAGTTATTGGGAGTTTTGAGGCGGGAACGGCTTTATGCCAAGTTCTCAAAGTGCAAGTTTTGGTACGAGAGGTTCAGCTCCTTGGACACCTCGTTAACTAGGAGGCAATTATGGTCGATCCAGCCAAAATCAAGGCGATTATGTAGTAGGATGTTCCAAGATTGCACTACCCTTCACTTGTCTGACAAAGAAGGGGGTGGATTTCCGGTGGGGAACCGAGCAGCAGAGGGTGTTTGAGACCCTTCAAAAACGACTACGAGAGGCCCCAGTCTTGACTCTCCCGGTGGGAGTTGAGGATTTTGTAGTATTTTGTGATGCACCCATCACGGGACTGGGAGCCGTCCTCATGTAGAGAGGACGAGTGATAGCCTATGCATCGTGGCAATTGAAGCCGCACGAGACGAGATACCCTACTCATGATTTGGAGTTGGGAGCAATGGTATTCACTCTCAATATTTGGAGACATTACCTATATGGGGTCCATTGTACTATATACACGGACCACAAGAGCCTGAGACACATCATGGATCAGCCGAACTTGAACATGAGACAACACAGGTGGCTGGATGTAGTCAAGGACTACAACTGTGAGATCCGTTACCACCCAGGTAAAGCAAACGTGATTGCGGACGCTCTGAGTCACAATTCGGTTGGGCCTTTGACTCCAATGACATGTATGAGGATATCGGTGGATTCTCCACTTGTGGGTTTGATCAGAGAAGCTCAAGATGAGGGTATGCGTCAGGAGAATTGGAAGCTTGTGAAGATTAGGGGTGAGAACATTCGGTTTATGCAGGATAGCCAGAGGCTATTGACCCGCTACGGTCGGGTCTGGGTTCCGATGTCTGGTGGGGTCAGACAGACTGTATTGGAGGAGGCTCATAAGTCTTGCTTCTCTATTCACCTGGGGGCCACCAAAATTTATCGGGATTTTCGTTTTAGGTATTGGTGGCCAGGCATGAAGAGGGAGATTGCATGGTACGTTGAGAAGTGCTTAACCTGCCGGATGGTCAAGTTCGAGCATTAGAGACCGCATGGTCATCTACAGCCCCTGGAGATTCCTATGTGGAAGTGGGAACAGATCACGATGGATTTCATCACCAAGCTTCCGAGGACGGCAAGGGGCTCATCGTGGATCGCTTGACCAAGAGCGTCCACTTTTTAGCGATACAGGAGAGTTCATCGGCCGAGAAGCTAGACGACTTATATATCTGTGAGATCGTTGCCCGCCATAGGGTACAGGTCTCTATTGTTTCAGATCGTGATGTTCAGTTCACCACCCGTTTTTGGCAGAAGTTCCACGAGGAACTTGTTACTCGAATGCACTTCAGTACAGCCTACTATCCGCAGATAGATGGCCAGAGTGAGCGGACCATACAGAACCTCGAGGATATGCTGAGTGCTTGCGTTATTGACTTCGGTGGGAGCTGGAACTCCTACCAACCACTTGCGGAGGTCTTTTACAACAAAAACTTTCATTCCAGCATTGGCGCTCCGCTTATGAGATCTTTTATGGATGGAGATGCCACACCCCATTTTGTTAGGGGGAGGTCGGTCACAAGGTGATGGATTGGACCGAGGTGGTCCTACAGACTACCGAGAGGATTCAACAGATCAAACAGCAGTTGCAGACCACACAGAGTTGGCAAAAGAGTTACGCTGACAGACACCGATCTGAATTGGAGTTTCAGGTCAGTGACATGGTACTCCTGAAGGTCTCGCCCTGGAAGGGTGTGATTCGCTTCAAGAAGAGGGTCAAATTGGGTCCCCGATACATCGGGTTGTTCAGGATCATTGCCAGGGTTGGCAAGGTGGTATATACACAAGTGCTACCAGAGGAGCTTAGTCAGATCCACAACACTTTCCATGTGTCATAGATGTGAAAGTGTGTATTAGATGAGGTGGCAGTGGTGTCCTTGGATGATATATAGGTCGACGAGCACCTGAATTACATAGAGAGGCCAGTGGCCATTCTGGAGAGGAAAGTGAAGGTTCTACAGAACAAGGAGGTACCTTTGGTAAAGGTACAATGGGAGCACCGGAGGGGATCCGAGTGGACTTAGGAGCCGGAGGCTGAGATGTGGGAGCATTACCCGGAGTTGTTCAACGCAGCGGACTTCGAGGATGAAGTCTAGTTCAAGTGGGGGAGAATTGTAACACCCCGACTCTCAGGTATAAACTTTACAATCTTATATTTATTTTTAAAGTTCTAATCGATGAGTTAGATGCCCTGACTCATCGAGTAGGAACAGATTTGGACACATGTTTTAAGTGACCAAATTGACGAGTTGGAGGACACCACTCGACAAGTTGGAGCTGGAGGATGAAACCCTAATTTCCAGGGTTTTGTACCCTTTTTAAAGGGTCATTAGCCTCCCTTATAGCCCCCTTGAGCTCAGAAACCCTAAATTGTATTTACTCTCCATATTTGTGTGTTATTAAGCTTGAAAGGTGGATCTTGGTGAGAAGAGCTTGAAGATCAAGAAGCCTGGAGCAAGGAAAAGTTGTGGCTCTGAACCTTACTCCATTTTAGCATCACTTGAAGGTAACAAGTCGTTACCTTGACCTCCTTCTAGCTAGATCTTTCTATGTTTGAGATTAGGGCCATTTTAGCATGTTGGTGATTCATTTCGGGTGTTGGGCCATGATCTTAAGGTGCAAATTTAGATCTAGGCTCATTTTGGTCCTTAAAGTCATAAAGATTCAGCCTTTAGTAAGATAATGCTTTTTCCTCACCTAGAAGTCATAAAGATTCAGCCTTTGATTACTCATTATTCATTGTTTCGACTTATCAACTTAATACTTGAATTGATACAATAGTCAAGCCATGCACCAAGCATGCATACTATGTTTATCTATGGTCCTTTCTTTTGTGAAATAGATCAATTTAACATGACTCCAACGATACTCAATTCACAATCCCAATCCCTTTTGTAAATTTAAGAATACCAAACTCTTGCTATTTACTGTGATATGTTAGATTCTAAACTCATATGCAATGATCCCCTTGTAATGACTATGCACAAAAGTCACAAAGACTTGGCAACATACATTACAAAGTATTCTAATGGAAAGCAATTCCATGGAAATGAAGTCTCAAATTCAAAGTACATTCCTTTGAACATCCTTCTTTGCATTAAGCTCTTTAATCTTACATAGATTCGGAGAACAACTTCCACCTATGGAAACAATTCCATGTTACCATTTTGACTACCACTTCTGAACAAGAGTTACCTCTTATAAAAATATGTCAATATGGTCCGTTCCAAAGTTTACATTATACTTCTTATTGTCCACGAGTAACCAATCTTTAGTAAACCTCAAATTGTCATCGACAATTGTTTATTCATTTTAGTCATATCCGGTTCTATTCCTTTTCCCTCTTAATGCCCTAAGCATTTGGAGAATTTAGAATAGATGTATCGATCCTATACCCGAAGCATATGGGACACGATTCATGCTATAAAATTTTTATTTGTCATGCTCTCATAATTCGAACTATGAAGAGGTATGTTGTAATCATAATCGAATTTTGAGAACGCAACATATATAGAATCTCCTTATGTTGAACCATTCCAACATAACATTCATATATATCCTTGACTAAAGTTGATTAAAATCTCAATCTAAGCTTGTAAAATTGGAAAGAAGTATAAATTCCTCTCCCTTAATTATAGCAAAACAACTTTTCAAAGCAAATTGAAACTTTTGTTTTCTATAATTAACATTGCTTACTTGCAACACTTAACATAATAATCATGCTCCCACTAGTAGAATGATTATTATCATACTAGCATAACACTTATGTTTCCACTAGCTTTGACATGTACCTAGAAATCAGCTGGACTTCTAGAAATCAATATTTTATTGACTTTCTTACCAAAGTTCAGATTTCTGATACGAGATGCTTTGATAATACTTTATCAAAATCATACACCTTTCCTTAGATAGTTCACATGTATGTCTAAACAATTTTAGAACTATGAAAAAGGATGTCGTAATCATAGTCTCAATTGTTTAGGCCTTTGCCATTTCTCACAAGTCTATGTTAGTGTGTCGGTTAACCACACGCGCTCCACTAATGACTTTGAGAATGCAAAGATTACAATTGCTATCTACTTAAAATCTACTTAGTGAAAGCGTTTCCTCACCATCATTTTCATGAATCGAAGAGAAACCTTATGACACTTAGATTTTATGGTGTATATGTTCCTATCCATGTGAATTTGTCTAAACCATAATCAAAAGACAAGGTTAGTGACAAATCCAAACTCAAATGAACTGAACTTGTTCAATCTCATTTTCTTGCCACCCAGCAGCACAAGGGCCTACCATTGCTTCCAGGTTACAAACCTCAAGTCGTGGGCTAGTGATTAACAATACTCTTGATTAGTTCTTGAAACTATCTCAAGACTCCCACTGTCCTCTTGACATATAAGATTCTTTTTGTCAAGAACCAAACCTTGACAAAACAAATATTTAAGAGTTAGTGCGGATTCTTATCAAGGAGAAACATTTCTCACAATTGGTCTTAGTTGGTCTTTGTCTTATCCAAAATATCACAACTTACCAATTTCAAACGTACAAGAGTAAGAAACATTGTACTCTACATTTGACAAGTTTTTTAAACCTTTCTTAAGATTATGTCACTCAAGGCTCAATCTTGGAGTATGACTCTAAGATTTGATTTTTGAACGAAGTATGATTTATCTTTTGATTTAACCATTTCAACAATTCATGATTCCTCTTCTTAGCCAAGCAAATTTACTAAGGTGTCTTTAGAGGATCAATTGTTATACGGTTTTATAATCACTAAGATAATCATAAAACTAGATACTCAAGTACTCTCCCATCTCTTCAGATTGGAGAAACTTTTATCTTTCTGCCTAATTTGATTCTTCTTATTCATTCTGCCAATCATTGAAACCTATCCAATGTTTCAGAATTATACTTAAACTTGTAAGCATAACCACATTTACTAAACCTTAGTAAATCATAATGAATAACCTTATTAGTCTTTGTGGTGGACCTGACCAGCGCACAACCTAATGTACCCGATTCTTTAGTCCGTCACTTGACTCACATGTACATGTGAACAAGGAATTAGTCTTAATTTACCAAAGATGAAAAATTCTCATTCATCATACAATATAAGTTGCTTGATTCCAAGTTTCTATCCAACTGAAACCTTGGGTGATGAGAATCTTTCCTTATTTGGTAAATTATAACACTACCACAAATGAATGAATCAAATCCATTTACCAATATTGCTTATCAATGGATACATATAAACAACAATTTTTTCACAAGTGCCATTGTAAGGATATTAAAAAAAAAATAAAACAAAAATTTTCTTTTATTTTAAAACTTGCGGAAAAACTTATCCTTACAATGCAAATACATATGAAAACTTGTTATCTATTCCTAAGCAACATTTCATAACTCTTATGCAGCGGCTCAAAATTCTGGTCATCAAACCATGCGATCAGAATCAGCACACCTTTTCCTTAAGCTTCCGTTGATTCTTCCAAAACATCAAAATGCAATTACATTGCATTATGTATTAAGAATCTCCAAACAGGATCTTAATAGATTTAGATAATGGGCTTTACCTAAAGTAGAGTTAAACATTTGACTTTACTATCCTTATGGACTTTTAGGTAAATTCGGCAGCTTCGCAATTAGTTCCCCTTCCTTTGGCAAAAGAAACATATGGACTCTTTGGAAATGGTACACGAGACTATCACAGACTTAGCCTTTCTCTTTACCATTAGGTCAAACGAATTGACCATGGCCGATCCCTTTCCATTGGGAAGAGAAAGTTTTCTGGACTTCTAGTGTTATCATTGTTAATGTCCATGAAAGTTTGGGAAGTAGATCTTCCAATCTAATTTGCTTTACCAATGCTCCAAATCATTGCTGATTCAGCATCATCAAGAAAATAGGTAAGATCATTAAGGGTCATGTCGTGTAATGCCCGTGTTTCTGGGCTTGCCATTTTTTAGCAATGTAATAGTCTAGGTTAACCTTTGTAACCCCAATTTGAAATAATAAAATGTATTATTTGTGAATTATGTGAATTATGTGATTTATGTGTGTGTTCTTAATTATTATAATTTAATGAATTAAGAATAAAATAAGCGTCAAAATTAAAGTGTGAGATAAGCCCGATATCTTTGCATAAAGTTGTAGTGGTTGAAACAAGGATTCCGGAGATATAAGGAATGCCAAAATCCGAGTTATAACGAAGAAGTTATGACCTGTCGAAGTTTCGCGACAGAACCGGCACGACGCCGAGTGACGTAAAATATGAATTTAAGATCGAGCGGTTTTTAGCCGAAACAATCTAAATGAGAATCTAAGATCTCGTTGTTAGTAGCGAAGCGATGAAAAGATAGGCGAGAACGGACGTCGGACGAAGAAGTTATGATTTTATAACGAAGTTTTCCTGTCCGGGCCTCCTAAAAATAAATAATAAAAATAAAAGTCAAAATGAGCCGACGGAGTCTAAACGAAAGTTGTAGAGCATAGTCTCACCTTCGCGTGGATATAAAGAACGTCGAAAACGGAGTTCGTATGAAGGAGCTATGAATTTTTGAAGTTTAATAAATATTTAATATTTATTTTTAATTAACCTCCGATATTATCTGAAGAGGAGTCACCGGTCTATCCGAAGTACGCCCCGCGTACAGCGAAGGATGACGAAGTCAGCACTCGAGTACCTCCGATGACGCAAGCGCTTACGAACCGAGGCGTACGCCCCGCGTACGTGCGAGGGTTCAGCACTATAAAAGGGGATCCGAAGGCAGCTCTTTTTTCATTCACAATTTCTTCCTTCTCTCTAGTCCTTTGCCTCGTTTTGCGTGCCATTTGTACCCCGAAGCCCCGATATTATTCCCGATCCCCGAAGGGAGATCCGAAGCCCCGAGAATCCCGAAGAGCGTTATTCCCGAGCCTAAGCCCTGCCCGCGAGGAGCCGGTTTTTGTGAAGATCTTCCAGATCTACGGAGAGACGTTGCTTCTATAAGCCATAGTGCTGTCGGATCATCTTCTGATCAAGTGAGTGTATAGTCCCTTTTCAATACATGATATTATACAAGTAATCGTTAAATGTATTTAAGAATAGGGGAAGTGAGTGTGTAGTTATTTTCTTTCCAACGCAATATTATGAAGTATTTAATATAAAATACGTGCTACGTGTATATATTTTGTGGTTATATATGTGAATGAATATTCTCTATGAAATACGTGTTATGTGTATGTGCCTCATCTGTTATGTGGAATATGTATTGATTAAAGCATACTATACAAGTTTTTAAACAATGTATAAAAATGTAGATTTTTATCTACTAATATGTTGGGTAGAACATGGGTAGATAATTGGTGTGAAATAAACAGATGAGAGGCCTCGGTGTTATTGGTGTTATTTTAGTCATTCAGCAGAGTATGGATGACGACCACGGACTATTCTAGATTGTCCTGTGGAACACTAGCAGGCTCATTACCTGTAGGTGTTGTGAACGACGTGTTCACCGGTGTACTCTATCCCCCACATGGTTGCCTTTAGGACACTTATTGTTGAGGAAGCCCCTCTGCAGTAATGTCCGTCCCGATGAAAAATCCTGAAATAAGTTCCTTATAATAGACGTTATTTTTAGGAACGTAAGGTGAGGATAACGGGAATGGGTAATCGGGTTTATTGTTGATTGTTGTAATTAAATATAATTATTGTGGGTTTGAAAACCCTATATGCTCACCAGGCTCCCAAGCCTGACCCACTCAGTTGATTTGTATTACAGGAAGTGGCGCAAGAGCTTAAGATGGGCGAATCATCATGTTGTTTTTGTTTACAAGTCTCTATATGTATATATTTGTTGAACGACTTGTAATGTAATCGTTTATGCTTTATGATCTGTATCGGAACATGACATCCCGACTTTTGATTATGAAATGAAATCATATTTCTATATGAAATGTTTTGATAAATATCTATTTTATCATGTTTTGTTTTTGGGAACAAATTCCGCATCTCTTTTAAAATCAAACGGATTTACTCTGAAAATGTTTAAAAAGCATAAATGAAATCGGTCTTTTCTGGCCGAGATTTTAGGGATGTCACAGTTGGTATCAGAGCATTAGTTTAAGCGAACTAGGAATTTGTAGGATTTCTAGACTTAAACTTAAGATGCTAAGTGGAGATTGGGAGATGTGTGTCTGATAAATTTAGACACGAGCACTAGTTTATTTTAGGAAAGTTGCCTAAAATGCTTTTATGTGCTAAATGTTATATGTTGCCATATATGATATTGTTTGTTTGGATCTACAGTTTGTTGCCAACTGGATCTGAAGGTTTATGTGTTTAGGATTCTAAGCGTATGTATATGATATTAGAACTAGCATGTAATCGTTTGGAGTAATAAGGTGAAATTATTCGGTGTGTAGATCAAAAATGGTGAGAACAAGAAGCGGAGTTGGAAATGCTGATGAAAACAGGAATCAACCACCTGTAATTCAACAAGTACCTGTCGTAGCTGATGAACCTAAGCCGATAACAATGGCTGGTGTACAAATTATGATTCAAATGATGTTGGATCGTCAGATGGAAGAAACAAGACGCCTGCTTAGGCAGAATCGTGAAGAACCGTCAATTCAAGCGGAAGAGCCCGAGGAGAATGGAGGGCAGTCTGGAGGAGAAAACTTTAGTGGGATTATTGGTCAAGACGAACAACCAGTGGTTAGACGCAATAACCAGTATGGAGGAAATGATGGTCGTGGACGCTAGTATAAGGATTTCATGGCATCCAAACCACCATGTCTATCCGGAAGCTCGACGCCGATACAAGTTATGGACTGGGTCTCCGAAATGGAGACTATGTTTGAAAGTTGCGAATGCAGCAACAAGCAGAAGACCGCTCTTGCGATCCCTCTGCTAAAATCTGGTGTGTTGAGTTGGTGGAAGTTGTTAGCTGACTCTATGCCCAAGGGAGAAGCAAGCAAAATGTCTTGGGAAGACTTTGTGGAACAATTAAAACTGCAATACTGCTCCGAGCAGGACCTTCTGGAAATCAGTAATGAGTTTCAGAATTTGAAGAAAGGGAAATTGAGCGTTACTGAATACGCTGCAAGTTTCATAGAAAAGATGAAGTTTATCCCATATTTGGTGCCTATAGAACTCTCTAAGGTCAACAAATTTGCCCTTGGACTACCAGCGGACTATGGTCCAATGGTTAAGCAAGCAACCACATTGAAAGCCGCCATCTAGGCTGCTAGAAATGTTGAGACCCAGATCAGGGAAAAAGGTCTGGAAAGGTCAGAGGTTGGCGAGAAAAGGAAAATCGATGGATTTTCAGGGTCCAGCAAGAAAATTAAATTCTCGGAGTCTAGTTCGAGAGGAAGTGGAGGAAAGGTAGAGGCGAAATGGTGCGACAAGTGTAAGAAAAAGCATCATGGGAAGTGTGGCGGGGAAACCACATGCTTCAAATATGGAAAGCTAGGGCATTATGCCAACGAATGCACCTTCACCAAGAATGTTTGTTATGGTTGTGGTGAGGAGGGGCACATCTCAAGGGATTGTCCGAAAAAGAAGGAAGCAGCAAGACCCAACATTCCGCCAAAGCCAAAGGCGGGAGCATTCCAGATGACACTGGAAGCTGCTAAAGATGAAGCTGATGTCGCTTCAGGTACCTTTCTCGTTAACAAATTGCCTGCCCAAATTTTATTTGATTCTGGAGCCAACTACTCCTTCATATCGCATGAATTTGGTAGAAAACTAGCTTTGCCTGTTGATAGACTAGATAATGCCTTATTAGTCGAAGTTGCTAGTGGCAAGTTTGTACCTGTTAGCTATCACATGAAAAACATCTTAATTGACTTGAATGGGAATAAGTTCCACGAGGAATTATTTCCTATCGAACTTAATGGTTTCGACATCGTTTTGGGAATGGATTGGCTTAGCGCCAATGATGCCAAAATTTTATGCAAGAAGAAAATAGTGAAAGTGAACCCTCCTGGGAAGGAATCGTTTATGGTGTATGGAGATAAACGCAAAGTAAACTCTAGAATCATTTCTCTAATGAAAGCCAGAAAATGTTTGACCAAGGGGTGTACATCAGAACGCGATATGGACACTATGAGTTCTTGGTTATGTCGTTTGGACTGACCAATGCTCCAGCAGCATTCATGGATTTGATGAATAGAGTTTGTAATCAGTTCCTTGATAAATCGGTGATAGTGTTCATAGATGACATTCTGATTTATTCAAAAAGCCAAGAGGAGCATGGCAGACACTTGCGAGAAGTGTTATAAGTCTTGAAGAAGGAGAAGTTGTGTGCGAAGTTCTCCAAATGTTATTTTTGGATTCGTGAAGTCCAATTCTTGGGTCACGTGGTCAACCAAGAAGGGATAATGGTTGATCCAGCGAAGATCGAAGCTGTGATGAAGTGGGAACAACTGAAAAGTCCCACGGAGATCCGAAGCTTTTTGGGATTAGCCGGATATTACCGAAGATTTATCCAAGGCTTTTCTTCGATCGCTAGTCCATTAACAGCTTTGACCCACAAAGGAGCTATTTATGCTTGGAATGATAAGCATAAAGAAGCATTCGAGAAGCTAAAGAAGAAACTATGCGAGGCACCGATACTTTCTCTACCCGATGGAGTTGAAGACTTCGCTGTTTATAGCGATGCGTCTAGGGTTGGATTGGGTTGTGTTTTGACCCAAAGGGATAAGGTGATCGCGTATGCATCTCGACAGCTGAAAAAGCATGAAAAGAACTACCCGACTCATGATTTGGAGTTGGCAGCGGTAGTTTTCACACTGAAAATATGGAGGCATTACCTCTATGGCACGAAGTGCAAAATTTTCACTGATCATAAGAGTCTCCAATATCTTTTTGGTCAGAAAGAATTAAATATGAGGCAACGAAGCTGGCTGGAATTACTTAAGGACTACGACTGTGAGATACTTTACCACCCCGGTAAAGCCAATGTTGTTGCTGATGCTCTCAGTCGGAAAGTCAATCTTGAAAGGAGAAGACCAAGAGCGTTGAGAATTGAAGTTGTCTCGACTATTTTGGAAAGTATAAAGAAAGCTCAAAGCGAAGCTTCTAAGAAGAATGACTGGAAGGAGGAACGTTTGGGCAAAACGTTGGTGTTCGGTGTAAACAGTCACGGATTGAAGGTGTTCTAAGATCGGATTTGGATACCTAAGACAGGAGGAGTCAGAGATCTTCTGATGGAAGAAGCTCACAAGACCATGTACTCAATTCATCCCGGTAGCACTAAAATGTATAGGGACCTGAAACCCTATTATTGGTGGCCGACGATGAAGCTCGACATTGCGAAGTATGTGGCCGAGTGTGTGACCTGTGCAAGAGTCAAGGCACAACATCAGAAACCATACGAGAGTTTAGAACCATTACCTGTGCCTATGGGTAAGTGGGAAGACATTGCTATGGATTTTGTCACTAAACTACCCAGAACAAAAAGTGGTCACGACATGATTTGGGTGGTCGTTGATCGATTCACTAAGAGTGCGCATTTCATAGCAGCCAACGAGAAATGGTCTATGGAAAAGCTTGCGAATTCTTACGTGAAGGAAATTGTGAGGCTTCACAGTGTTCCGCTAACGATTGTGTCAGATCGTGATAGCCGTTTCACCTCGCGATTTTGGAAAAGTCTACAAGAGGAATTGGGTACCAAGTTGTGTTTAAGTACAACTTACCATCCGCAGACTGATGGTCAGAGCGAAAGAACAATACAAACACTTGAAGATATGCTGAGAGTGTGTACCTTGGAATTCCTAGGTAATTGGGATGCACATTTACCTTTGGTAGAATTTTCCTATAATAATAGTTTTCACTCGAGCATAAAGATGGCACCTTATCAAGCATTGTATGGACAGAAGTGTCGTACGCCGTCTTGTTGGCTTGAGGTTGGGAAAAAGCAGTTTATGGGACCGGAGATAGTCCATCAAATGGCTGAAAAGTTGAAAATAATTAGGGAAAGAATGTTAGCAGCTCAGGACCGTCAAAAGAGCTATGCTGACAAAAATCGAAGACCGATGACTTTTGAAGTTGGGGATTCGGTTTTGCTTAAAGTCTCGCCGTGGAAGGGACTTATAAGATTTGGTAAAAGGGGAAAGTTAAGTCCAAGGTTTATTGGACCGTTTAAAGTTCTTCAGAGAATTGGGAACCAAGCTTACAAGCTCGAACTACCAGAAGAACTGAATGGAATTCATAACACTTTTCATGTGTGTTACTTGAGGAAGTTCACAGGAGAAGTTCCCGACATAATTCCACTTTCGGAGTTGAGGATCGATGAGAACAAAAAGTTGATTGAGGAACTGGAGGCAATCGTTGACCGAAAGACTAAGAAATTGCGACGTAAGATGGTTGAGTTAGTGCTTGTCCGATGGAAACACGCGAATGGGCCGAATCTCACCTGGGAGACGGAGAGTGACATGATGAGTCGCTATCCGCATTTGTTTGCTGGTGTGTGATTCCGGGGACGGAATCATTCTAAGGTGGAGAGAATTGTAACGCCCGTGTTTCTGGGCTTGCCATTTTTTAGCAATGTAATAGTCTAGGTTAACCTTTGTAACCCCAATTTGAAATAATAAAATGTATTATTTGTGAATTATGTGAATTATGTGATTTATGTGTGTGTTCTTAATTATTATAATTTAATGAATTAAGAATAAAATAAGCGTCAAAATTAAAGTGTGAGATAAGCCCGATATCTTTGCATAAAGTTGTAGTGGATGAAACAAGGATTCCGGAGATATAAGGAATGCCAAAATCCGAGTTATAACGAAGAAGTTATGACCTGTCGAAGGTTCGCGACAGAACCTGCACGACGCCGAGTGACGTAAAATATGAATTTAAGATCGAGCGGTTTTTAGCCGAAACAATCTAAATGAGAATCGAAGATCTCGTTGTTAGTAGCGAAGCGATGAAAAGATAGGCGAGAACGGACGTCGGACGAAGAAGTTATGATTTTATAACGAAGTTTTCCTGTCTGCGCCTCCTAAAAATATATAATAAAAATAAAAGTCAAAATGAGCCGACGGAGTCTAAACGAAAGTTGTAGAGCATAGTCTCACCTTCGCGTGGATATAAAGAACGTCGAAAACGGAGTTCGTATGAAGGAGATATGAATTTTTGAAGTTTAATAAATATTTAATATTTATTTTTAATTAACCTCCGATATTATCCGAAGAGGAGTCAGCCGGTCTATCCGAAGTACGCCCCGCGTACAGCGAAGGATGACGAAGTCAGCACTCGAGTACCTCCGATGACGCAAGCGCTTACGAACCGAGGCGTACGCCCCGCGTACGTGCGAGGGTTCAGCACTATAAAAGGGGATCCGAAGGCAGCTCTTTTTTCATTCACAATTTCTTCCTTCTCTCTAGTTCTTTGCCTCGTTTTGCGTGCCATTTGTACCCCGAAGCCGCGATATTATTCCCGATCCCCGAAGCGAGATCCGAAGCCCCGAGAATCCCGAAGAGCGTTATTCCCGAGCCTAAGCCCTGCCCGCGAGGAGCCGGTTTTTGTGAAGATCTTCCAGATCTACGGAGAGACGTTGCTTCTATAAGCCGTAGTGCTGTCGGATCATCTTCTAATCAAGTGAGTGTATAGTCCCTTTTCAATACATGATATTATACAAGTAATCGTTAAACGTATTTAAGAATAGGGGAAGTGAGTGTGTAGTTATTTTCTTTCCAACGCAATATTATGAAGTATTTAATATAAAATACGTGCTACGTGTATATATTTTGTGGTTATATATGTGAATGAATATTCTCTATGAAATACGTGTTATGTGTATGTGCCTCATCTGTTATGTGGAATATGTATTGATTAAAGCATACTATACAGGTTTTTAAACAATGTATAAAAATGTAGATTTTTATCTACTAATATGTTGGGTAGAACATGGGTAGATAATTGGTGTGAAATAAACAGATGAGAGGCCTCGGTGTTATTGGTGTTATTCTAGTCATTCAGCAGAGTATGGATGACGACCACGGACTATTCTAGACTGTCTTGTGGAACACTAGCAGGCTCATTACCTGTAAGTGTTGTGAACGACGTGTTCACCGGTGTACTCTATCCCCCACATGGTTGCCTTTAGGACACTTATTGTTGAGGAAGCCCCTCTGCAGTAATGTCCGTCCCGATGAAAAATCCTGAAATAAGTTCCTTATAATAGACGTTATTTTTAGGAACGTAAGGTGAGGATAACGGGAATGGGTAATCGGGTTTATTGTTGATTGTTGTAATTAAATATAATTATTGTGGGTTTGAAAACCCTATATGCTCACCAGGCTCCCAAGCCTGACCCACTCAGTTGATTTGTATTACAGGAAGTGGCGCAAGAGCTTAAGATGGGCGAATCATCATGTTGTTTTTGTTTACAAGTCTCTATATGTATATATTTGTTGAACGACTTGTAATGTAATCGTTTATGCTTTATGATCTGTATCGGAACATGACATCCCGACTTTTGATTATGAAATGAAATCATATTTCTATATGAAATGTTTTGATAAATATCTATTTTATCATGTTTTGTTTTTGGGAACAAATTCCGCATCTCTTTTAAAATCAAACGGATTTACTCTGAAAATGTTTAAAAAGCATAAATGAAATCGGTCTTTTCTGGCCGAGATTTTAGGGATGTCACAGTTGGTATCAGAGCATTAGTTTAAGCGAACTAGGAATTTGTAGGATTTCTAGACTTAAACTTAAGATGCTAAGTGGAGATTGGGAGATGTGTGTCTGATAAATTTAGACACGAGCACTAGTTTATTTTAGGAAAGTTGCCTAAAATGCTTTTATGTGCTAAATGTTATATGTTGCCATATATGATATTGTTTGTTTGGATCTACAGTTTGTTGCCAACTGGATCTGAAGGTTTATGTGTTTAGGATTCTAAGCGTATGTATATGATATTAGAACTAGCATGTAATCGTTTGGAGTAATAAGGTGAAATTATTCGGTGTGTAGATCAAAAATGGTGAGAATAAGAAGCGGAGTTGGAAATGCAGATGAAAACAGGAATCAACCACCTGTAATTCAACAAGTACCTGTCGTAGCTGATGCACCTAAGCCGATAACAATGGCTGGTGTACACATTATGATTCAAATGATGTTGGATCGTCAGATGGAAGAAACAAGACGCCTGCTTAGGCAGAATCGTGAAGAACCGTCAATTCAAGCGGAAGAGCCCGAGGAGAATGGAGGGCAGTCTAAAGGAGAAAACTTTAGTGGGATTATTGGTCAAGACGAACAACCAGTGGTTAGACGCAATAACCAGTATGGAGGAAATGATGGTCGTGGACGCAAGTATAAGGATTTCATGGCATCCAAACCACCATGTCTATCCGGAAGCTCGACGCCGGTACAAGTTATGGACTGGGTCTCTGAAATGGAGACTATGTTTGAAAGTTGCGAATGCAGCAACAGGCAGAAGACCGCTCTTGTGATCCCTCTGCTAAAATCTGGTGTGTTGAGTTGGTGCAAATTGTTAGCTGACTCTATGCCCAAGGGAGAAGCAAGCAAAATGTCTTGGGAAGACTTTGTGGAACAACTAAAACTGCAATACTGCTCCGAGCAGGACCTTCTGGAAATCAGTAATGAGTTTCAGAATTTGAAGAAATGGAAATTGAGCGTTACTGAATACGCTGCAAGTTTCATAGAAAAGATGAAGTTTATCCCATATTTGGTGCCTATAGAACTCTCTAAGGTCAAAAAATTTGCCCTTGTACTACCAGCGGACTATGGTCCAATGGTTAAGCAAGCAACCACATTGAAAGCCGCCATCTGGGCTGCTAGAAATGTTGAGACCCAGATCAGGGAAAAAGGTCTGGAAAGGTCAGAGGTTGGCGAGAAAAGGAAAATCGATGGATTTTCAGGGTCCAGCAAGAAAAGTAAATTCTCGGAGTCTAGGTCGAGAGGAAGTGGAGGAAAGGTAGAGGCGAAATGGTGCGACAAGTGTAAGAAAAAGCATCAAGGGAAGTGTGGCGGGGAAACCACATGCTTTAAATATGGAAAGCTAGGGCATTATGCCAACGAATGCACCTTCACCAAGAATGTTTGTTATGGTTGTGGTGAGGAGGGGCACATCTCAAGGGATTGTCCGAGAAAGAAGGAAGCAGCAAGACCCAACATTCCGCCAAAGCCAAAGGCGGGAGCATTCCAGATGACACTGGAAGCTGCTAAAGATGAAGCTGATGTCGCTTCAGGTACCTTTCTCGTTAACAAATTGCCTGCCCAAATTTTATTTGATTCTGGAGCCAACTACTCCTTCATATCGCATGAATTTGGTAGAAAACTAGCTTTGCCTGTTGATAGACTAGATAATGCCTTATTAGTCGAAGTTGCTAGTGGCAAGTTTGTACCTGTTAGCTATCACATGAAAAACATCTTAATTGACTTGAATGGGAATATGTTCCACGAGGAATTATTTCCTATCGAACTTAATGGTTTCGACATCGTTTTGGGAATGGATTGGCTTAGCGCCAATGATGCCAAAATTTTATGCAAGAAGAAAATAGTGAAAGTGAACCCGCCTGGGAAGGAATCGTTTATGGTGTATGGAGATAAACGCAAAGTAAACTCTAGAATCATTTCTCTAATGAAAGCCAGAAAATGTTTGACCAAGGGGTGTACATCAGAATGCGATATGGACACTATGAGTTCTTGGTTATGTCGTTTGGACTGACCAATGCTCCAGCAGCATTCATGGATTTGATGAACAGAGTTTGTAATCAGTTCCTTGATAAATCGGTGATAGTGTTCATAGATGACATTCTGATTTATTCAAAAAGCCAAGAGGAGCATGGCAGACACTTGCGAGAAGTGTTACAAGTCTTGAAGAAGGAGAAGTTGTGTGCGAAGTTCTCCAAATGTGATTTTTGGATTCGTGAAGTCCAATTCTTGGGTCACGTGGTCAACCAAGAAGGGATAATGGTTGATCCAGCGAAGATCGAAGCTGTGATGAAGTGGGAACAACTGAAAAGTCCCACGGAGATCCGAAGCTTTTTGGGATTAGCCGGATATTACCGAAGATTTATCCAAGGCTTTTCTTCGATCGCTAGTCCATTAACAGCTTTGACCCACAAAGGAGCTATTTATGCTTGGAATGATAAGCATAAAGAAGCATTCGAGAAGCTAAAGAAGAAACTATGCGAGGCACCGATACTTTCTCTACCCGATGGAGTTGAAGACTTCATTGTTTATAGCGATGCGTCTAGGGTTGGATTGGGTTGTGTTTTGACCCAAAGGGATAAGGTGATCGCGTATGCATCTCGACAGCTGAAAAAGCATGAAAAGAACTACCCGACTCATGATTTGGAGTTGGCAGCGGTAGTTTTCACACTGAAAATATGGAGGCATTACCTCTATGGCACGAAGTGCAAAATTTTCACTGATCATAAGAGTCTCCAATATCTTTTTGGTCAGAAAGAATTAAATATGAGGCAACGAAGCTGGCTGGAATTACTTAAGGACTACGACTGTGAGATACTTTACCACCCCGGTAAAGCCAATGTTGTTGCTGATGCTCTCAGTCGGAAAGTCAATCTTGAAAGGAGAAGACCAAGAGCGTTGAGAATTGAAGTTGTCTCGACTATTTTGGAAAGTATAAAGAAAGCTCAAAGCGAAGCTTCTAAGAAGAATGACTGGAAGGAGGAACGTTTGGGCAAAACGTTGGTGTTCGGTGTAAACAGTCACGGATTGAAGGTGTTCCAAGATCGGATTTGGATATCTAAGACAGGAGGAGTCAGAGATCTTCTGATGGAAGAAGCTCACAAGACCATGTACTCAATTCATCCCGGTAGCACTAAAATGTATAGGGACCTGAAACCCTATTATTGGTGGCCGACGATGAAGCTCGACATTGCGAAGTATGTGGCCGAGTGTGTGACCTGTGCAAGAGTCAAGGCACAAAATCAGAAACCATACGGGAGTTTAGAACCATTACCTGTGCCTATGGGTAAGTGGGAAGACATTGCTATGGATTTTGTCACTAAACTACCCAGAACAAAAAGTGGTCACGACATGATTTGGGTGGTCGTTGATCGATTCACTAAGAGTGCGCATTTCATAGCAGCCAACGAGAAATGGTCTATGGAAAAGCTTGCGAATTCTTACGTGAAGGAAATTGTGAGGCTTCACAGTGTTCCGCTAACGATTGTGTCAGATCGTGATAGCCGTTTCACCTCGCGATTTTGGAAAAGTCTACAAGAGGAATTGGGTACCAAGTTGTGTTTAAGTACAACTTACCATCCGCAGACTGATGGTCAGAGCGAAAGAACAATACAAACACTTGAAGATATGCTGAGAGTCTGTACCTTGGAATTCCTAGGTAATTGGGATGAACATTTACCTTTGGTAGAATTTTCCTATAATAATAGTTTTCACTTGAGCATAAAGATGGCACCTTATAAAGCATTGTATGGACAGAAGTGTCGTACGCCGTCTTGTTGGCTTGAGGTTGGGGAAAAGCAGTTTATGGGACCGGAGATAGTCCATCAAATGGCTGAAAAGTTGAAAATAATTAGGGAAAGAATGTTAGCAGCTCAGGACCGTCAAAAGAGCTATGCTGACAAAAAGCGAAGACCGATGACTTTTGAAGTTGGGGATTCGGTTTTGCTTAAAGTCTCGCCGTGGAAGGGACTTATAAGATTTGGTAAAAGGGGAAAGTTAAGTCCAAGGTTTATTGGACCGTTTAAAGTTCTTCAGAGAATTGGGAACCAAGCTTACAAGCTCGAACTACCAGAAGAACTGAATGGAATTCATAACACTTTTCATGTGTGTTACTTGAGGAAGTTCACGGGAGAAGTTCCCGACATCATTCCACTTTCGGAGTTGAGGATCGATGAGAACAAAAAGTTGATTGAGGAACCGGAGGCAATCGTTGACCGAAAGACTAAGAAATTGCGACGTAAGATGGTTGAGTTAGTACTTGTCCGATGGAAACATGCGAATGGGCCGAATCTCACCTGGGAGACGGAGAGTGACATGATGAGTCGCTATCCGCATTTGTTTGCTGGTGTGTGATTCCGGGGACGAAATCATTCTAAGATGGAGAGAATTGTAACGCCCGTGTTTCTGGGCTTGCCATTTTTTAGCAATGTAATAGTCTAGGTTAACCTTTGTAACCCCAATTTGAAATAATAAAATGTATTATTTGTGAATTATGTGAATTATGTGATTTATGTGTGTGTTCTTAATTATTATAATTTAATGAATTAAGAATAAAATAAGCGTCAAAATTAAAGTGTGAGATAAGCCCGATATCTTTGCATAAAGTTGTAGTGGTTGAAACAAGGATTCCGGAGATATAAGGAATGCCAAAATCCGAGTTATAACGAAGAAGTTACGACCTGTCGAAGTTTCGCGACAGAACCGGCACGATGCCGAGTGACGTAAAATATGAATTTAAGATCGAGCGGTTTTTAGCCGAAACAATCTAAATGAGAATCGAAGATCTCGTTGTTAGTAGCGAAGCGATGAAAAGATAGGCGAGAACGGACGTCGGACGAAGAAGTTATGATTTTATAACGAAGTTTTCCTGTCTGCGCCTCCTAAAAATAAATAATAAAAATAAAAGTCAAAATGAGCCGACGGAGTCTAAACGAAAGTTGTAGAGCATAGTCTCACCTTCGCGTGGATATAAAGAACGTCGAAAACGGAGTTCGTATGAAGGAGATATGAATTTTTAAAGTTTAATAAATATTTAATATTTATTTTTAATTAACCTCCGATATTATCCGAAGAGGAGTCAGCCGGTCTATCCGAAGTACGCCCCGCGTACAGCGAAGGATGACGAAGTCAGCACTCAAGTACCTTCGATGACGCAAGCGCTTACGAACCGAGGCGTACGCCCCGCGTACGTGCGAGGGTTCAGCACTATAAAAGGGGATCCGAAGGCAGCTCTTTTTTCATTCACAATTTCTTCCTTCTCTCTAGTCCTTTGCCTCGTTTTGCGTGCCATTTGTACCCCGAAGCCCCGATATTATTCCCGATCCCCGAAGCGAGATCCGAAGCCCCGAGAATCCCGAAGAGCGTTATTCCCGAGCCGAAGCCCTGCCCGCGAGGAGCCGGTTTTTGTGAAGATCTTCCAGATCTACGGAGAGACGTTGCTTCTATAAGCCGTAGTGCTGTCGGATCATCTTCTGATCAAGTGAGTGTATAGTCCCCTTTCAATACATGATAAACAAGTAATCGTTAAACGTATTTAAGAATACGGGAAGTGAGTGTGTAGTTATTTTCTTTCCAACACAATATTATGAAGTATTTAATATAAAATACGTGCTACGTGTATATATTTTGTGGTTATATATGTGAATGAATATTCTCTATGAAATACGTGTTTTGTGTATGTGTCTCATCTGTTATGTGGAATATGTATTGATTAAAGCATACTATACAGGTTTTTAAACAATGTATAAAAATGTAGATTTTTATCTACTAATATGTTGGGTAGAACATGGGTAGATAATTGGTGTGAAATAAACAGATGGGAGGCCTCGGTGTTATTGGTGTTATTCTAGTCATTCAGCAGAGTATGGATGACGACCACGGACTATTCTAGACTGTCCTGTGGAACACTAGCAGGCTCATTACCTGTAGGTGTTGTGAACGACGTGTTCACCGGTGTACTCTATCCCCCACATGGTTGCCTTTAGGACACTTATTGTTGAGGAAGCCCCTCTGCAGTAATGTCCGTCCCGATGAAAAATCCTGAAATAAGTTCCTTATAATAGACGTTATTTTTAGGAACGTAAGGTGAGGATAACGGGAATGGGTAATCGGGTTTATTGTTGATTGTTGTAATTAAATATAATTATTGTGGGTTTGAAAACCCTATATGCTCACCAGGCTCCCAAGCCTGACCCACTCAGTTGATTTGTATTACAGGAAGTGGCGCAAGAGCTTAAGATGGGCGAATCATCATGTTGTTTTTGTTTACTAGTCTCTATATGTATATATTTGTTGAACGACTTGTAATGTAATCGTTTATGCTTTATGATCTGTATCGGAACATGACATCCTGACTTTTGATTATGAAATGAAATCATATTTCTATATGAAATGTTTTGATAAATATCTATTTTATCATGTTTTGTTTTTGGGAACAAATTCCACATCTCTTTTAAAATCAAACAAATTTACTCTGAAAATGTTTAAAAAGTATAAATGAAATCGGTCTTTTCTGGCCGAGATTTTGGGGATGTCACATGTCGTGACTTGTCATCTGGGAGTGACTGAAGAACCAAGTCAACAACCAACTACCTCGAGACTTCGACACCCGACTCTCCCAGCTTGTCAATATGTGACTTAACCTCTAAGATGTAAGCACATATAGACTTTGCTTGCCAGTAGGGATTGAGTGACTTAGAACTTATCAAGTCTTGAAACTTGTGGGATAAGGAGATTTACTGGAGGAGGTGAAGTATGATTTCTAGTCCCACTAATGCGCAACAAAGGGATTGATCTTTCACCTTGGTTGCCATTTGGGATATCATCTTCATTAGGAAGCTTGTTCCTAAAGATTTGGGAAGACCATAGTTGTCTGAAGGAGACATCTATAAGGGAGAAATTCAAGTTAGTTGATTTAAGGTCCTTAATATAACACCCAATATGAAATATTAAGGCTAGGACCCAATAACCTATTTATAACTGGAAGAGGGATGCTATAATCCAAATTATAAAATAGTTGAAGGTAGGTAAATGACGATTTACCAATTTCCACCATGAAAAACGAAATATAATTAAGTTTTAATTGGATTTGAAACTCCTAGATCTTTTGAGATACATTGAACTTTCAATGGCATGTTTGAATCTCGATTGTGCCCTCTCAGGTTTGTGACTGGGGTGCCGAGGATCACAAACAAGGTATGAATAACCATGCAAATTTACTTGGTACCCTTAGCTTTATCACCTAATCAATGTACCGGTTAACCACACATGCTCCACCGATCTATAATAAAGTCAAGTTACCCTTTGCCACTCTTACCATTCCTTATTAGTGTGCTGGTTAACCACACACACTCCACTAACGACTTGGTAAGGTACAAAGTGTAATTTCATGGGTTAGCACCTTTTTCACATTTTCTTAAGTAAATAAGATTGGGAATTTATAAGTGTTTAGTTACTTAGTATTTATCATTATACTTTTAATGAAGGGAGAATTATAGTCCTTTCCTACCCGTTCAGCTAACGACCCTCCACCAGTCAAGAAAGCGGTGGGTGATAGTGGACACCAATTAAACTGCCATTTTATAGGCAGTAACCTTATAACCCCCCTTATAGACCGGCTTCGTGAATGAGGCCTACTAATGGTAAGATTGACTTATCTTATACATATCTATATAATTAAAATTATAATAATAGTATAAGGTTGTATTTTAAACATTTAAAATACTTGGTGGTTTAATCTATTAATTAAGCTATACTCTTAATTTAATTAAACTTAAACAATGTCTTTATGGAATTATTAACTCTTTTAATTAAACACTTTAATTAATTTAATGAAGTCCATAAAGTTTGAATTTTAACTTTTAAAATTGTAGAGTTTGGAATTAAAGCATTAAAGTGTGTGAGACTTTACAAATTCTAAAACTTGAGGGAAAGTTTTGAAACTATTCAAAACTTTTCATTTCATAACTTATGAGTTTAATGGTTCATTAAAATGAAGACTCTTCATTTTTATGTAACTTATGTAGGCATTAAAACAATTTAATGAAAAGACTCTTCCTTTTTTGTGTAACCTATGGAACTTTTATGAGCTTTAAGATTCATAAATGTGACCTTTTATGTAACTTTGATGACAAGTTATAAAAACACCTTTTATGAACTTCTTTTAGATTAATATGGATTGAAAGCAACGAACAAGAAATATTTTTCATCAATCTAAATTACTCATAAAACAATGCAACACAAAAAAACTTTTGGTAATCCATAACTTGAGGACAAGTTATGGAGTCCATATAATTTCATCAAGATCATGAATTATACTTACAAACAATTTGCACATGATTTCTATGATCTAACAAAACTCATAAGCATGAACATTCATAATCAACAATTTTTCAAGAATTACATAAACACATTAAAAACTTGAAACTTTGATTATAGCATTGAAATTGGTTTAGCATAATCATTACCAAATTAAAAAAAAGGTTTTATAAGTCCAAAACAGTCAAAGGTAATGATTCTAGACCAATTCCAGCACCAAAACTCGAAGATATGTTGTTTGGGGGTCCAACTCGTCGAGTGCATGAACAAACTCGGCGAGTTGGATGAGTTTTGCCTTGGACTCGTCAAGTCCCTTTATGGACTCGTTGAGTCCCCTGTCCAGCCAGCACAAAACTTTGTTTTTTCCATCCAATTTTGCAAGTATAAGTGAAAACAACCCTTGTCTCTGATACCACTATTGGGTTTTGAGCATTTTAACACTCCTATGGTGTACATGCAACCTAAATACCTTGGATATATGGTTTCTCTATTATACATGTGAATATCAATTTCCAAAGTATTTATCCTAACTAGCATATTATGAAGTACAAGTAATATAAAAACTAGTAGAATTACATATCTCTTGGTTCGTGCTTGATTCCATGGAACTCAAGAGCCTAGTGCCCCAAGTGTAACACCTCAAATGGTTCACACAACACCAAATGCACTTGGAATAACTTGAGAGAAAAATGCACACTTCATGAAATCGGCTGGACCTCTACATACACACATAGTGTCCGATTTTGCACTAGAATAAGATGCTTATATAGTTGTTACAATTAGGGTAAACCCTAATTGTCATGGCTTTCCATTTCCTTGGATCCATGGGTTCAAATACACCATGGAGCATCCATGGAGTATCCTATGGGTTTTAGCCCAACTTGATAATCCATGGAGTCTTAGCCCACTATATAAGTATGGATGATTTACACAATCAACCCATATATTTAATTAGTCTTCTTTGATCACTTAATTAATTCTAGATTAATTCTTGATCAATACTAATTAAATAATCTTATTAATATATTAGAACTTATAATATATTAATAAACCTGAAGTGTTATTTCTATCATTTTAGTCTATCCAAATGCATGATGCCATGCAACCCAAATGGACCATGTCGGGTCGGGTCAAGTATATACCAATTATAGTTATGGACTTAGACACTAATCCAACAACATGTACTGTCGACCTTGATCGTTGACCTTGACTTTGACCAAGGATTAACCATTTTGACTTCTGGGGGTATTTTAGTAAATTGGAAATTTATGGAAATGGTCTTATGGTAAATATAGGTGGTGGAGTCTGTGGCTGTGATTCACGAGTTTGAGCTTATCACTTCAGTACAACATTTGAAAGGTGAGTTTTCCTCACTATACTCAAGGGTCGAAAGCACTAAGGTCGGCCCTTTGGATTGTTATCCTGGTATGTTATGCTAGTATGAACTGTTAGATCAGTATCCTTGTATATATGATGGTATTATGCTATTATGATCTGTTAGATCAGTATTGTGACAACCCAAAATTTCTATCTTATACAACCATTCAATTCAATCAAAGTCAGACTCGTTTCTGCTATCTTTTAGCATTGTTTAGGGTCTGTTTGAGTGTTCTAAGCCTAGTATATTCAAGGATTGAGTGCTAGGAAGTATCTGCTAGAGTTCATTGTGCAACATTCAAGCCGAAAAACTCCAACACTTGGAGTTTACGACCGTAATCTCTTGGTTGGCCGTGAACTCCTTCCATAAGTGTGATATTCCTTCATTTTTCTTCATTTCTCACACTTCCAACTCAATAACACTCATTTCTCTCTCAAGTATCATCAAGAGCACTTCTAATTCTTGACAAATTTGTAAGTGTTTCTTCCATTTATTAGTTGATACCTTTCTTAATCTAGTAAAACCCTATGATTTCATCCGTGAAATCATCTCTTTTTGGGTTAGATCTTCAAGAACACCAAGAACACACACTAGTTCTTTAGGCCTTGAACACCCCTTCAACCTTCAAAAACGTAAGTATCCTTTCCATATACTAGTTATCCTCTAGAAGCTTTTGAAATACACCCTTGAAACAACCATTTCATCCAAAATATCAAGAGTTTACGGCCATAAATTCTCCCTTGTCTGTAAACCCTTCTCAAGAACATCATTGGCCGTGAACATCTTAGGCTGTAAACACCCACGGACGTAAACACCATGGCTGTGAATACACCTAGGCCGTAAACACACTCCTGTGTGATCGTAAACACCTTTAGAACAATCATATTTGATTGTAACACTTCATTCCAAGTGTTTCCTAGTACCTAAGGTTGTTCCCTATCATGATTAGTTGTTATATACACTAATTATATACATATATGTGTCATTATATGCTTAATAGGACCTGTTTGTGCTCGAGACATCACTTGGCATACTTAGCATCCTGTATCGATCTTACATTTGAATCACTCACTACAGGTGAGTTCATACCCCTAAACTTATCTTTTAAATGATTTTAAATGCATTTAGGGGGGGGGGGAATACAAGTAGAAAACATTATAGTTATTGTATCAATCACATGTGATTAATAACTATCAAACAAGTAGATTTCTTATACTTCAAAACTGTGTTATCAAACAAGCTATCTAAAAACATTTTATAAACTGACATCAAGTCATCTATAACCATTCAAATGGTTAAAAACATATTTTATATGTTAAAACTCTTTTAAGCTTATATATTGTCAAAATCTTGTCTATATAGATATATTTATATAAATAAGGTTGAAAGGGCTTAGGACTGATAACCCACTTTATTTCTTGTTCCTTGTTTGGTTGTGGACTTAAGGTATCGGTTGTTTGTCCGAGTGTCGTTTAAATCTTAGTTATATATTATGTATATGTTTATGGATATAAAAATTTCTTACATCAGTTCAACACCTTTGGGTAGCAAAGGTGTACAAACATGCTTAGGCATTCAAGCAACATTACTAGTAAACTGTAATAGGTATAGTTTTAGAGGATTACTACTCACTATTTCTAAAACAATGAAACATACAAGAGTCAGTACATACATGAGTCAGTTCAAACATACTATAACGAGAAACATAAAGAACATACTATAATGAGAAACATGGAGGAACATACTATACACTAGAACAGAGAGAACATACAATACACTAGAATAGAGAGAACATACAATACAAATACAAGAATACTATAACATTAATGTGAGCCACTACTTCATGGCATGACAATATACTATTGTTTCACGTTTTATAACTAGAGTCTCCTGGAGGGAGAGCATGAGTTTGTGTATAGATCTATACGTGATTTACCATCCTACACCTTGTTGCTAGCTACAATGGGACCTGCAGGTCTACGGGTGACGAACATTATATCATTTCAACATCTTTTATCGTCGTGTTTTACTAGTCAATCAAGTATGGTTATAATCTCATCAAATTTTACCTTAATTAAACAATTGGTTTAAGGTAGTTAGTACAATGGTAGTTAGTATATACAATACTACAGTACATCTTTATTTTCCCACTAGATTCACATTGTGATCTTCTCACATAAATGGTAATGTAAACTATATTTTGGTAAGGATAGTCACACTTGGGAAAAACAATCACTTTTACAAGAGAATAAACATACAGAATAGTCGGGTCTTGTTAGAAGACTACATTTCATAATAAAGTAGAAAATATAGGATTTTATAGGAGATACAACATTTACATCAAACACTTACAAACATTTACAACAAGCATTCGCAAACACTTTCTTCAAACTTATACAAGCAATGACACTAAAGCACTTATTAACTCACCAGCTTAAATGTTGATCTACTCTTTCAAAATAACTTGTATTCTCAGGTCACCAATAGACAAGTACACTGGACCAGGTTTTGAGAAGATGCAGCATTCGAGACTCGTCTTTTATTTTGATTCATATTTTGGTGTCTTTCAAACTATACACATAACACATTTGTATTAAATTATATTATTAATGCAATGGATGATATTGTTACTTGTTTACTATTATGCATTGTTATGATATTGTACATGGCGTCCTCCGCCCCCGAACGTTTTTGCCGTTCCGGTTTGGGGGTGTGACAAGTGTCCTGGTAGATAGGATGTTATTATTTTGCTATGATCTGTTAGATTGGTTTGTCTGTCTATAGATTTTTATGTGATTGTTTGTTATATGTGCACATGTTTGATTGGTGGTTGAGGCTTATCTGTTTTGTGCGAAAGCCAATAGACCTGGGCATTCCAACCCGATGGTTGTGGGCCGTGAGTATTCCATCCCGAGGATGATTGGACTCGTAGTATGTGGGCATTCCAACCTGTTGGTTGTGGGCATGGGGTATTCTATCCCGAGGATGACTGGACCCATAGTATGTTGGCATTCCAACTAGATGGTTGAGGGCCTAGGGTATTCCAACCTGATGGTTGACTGGACCCATAGTATGATGTTTGTAATTATAAGTATATTGTTGTATGTATGGGTATTTTGGGGAACCTCACTAAGCTTCGAGCTTTCAGTTTTAGTTTTGGTTTCAGGTACTTTGGATGATCGTGGGAATGAAAAGGTGTGATCATACAACTCCTCATATTTTCTAACTATGTTTTTGGGATACTCTGATGTAGAACCATTTTGAAAATAAATTTGTAATAATCGACGATTTCTAAATGTTTTAAAAAGTTTAAATTTGGCATGATTTTTATGGATGTTAGAAGAATATTTCGGGTGAAAAGCAAGTGTAATCCTTGGATCTCAAGTTAAGATTTATGTACCGATTTGGATTTTAGTTGAGACTCAAATTGGGAATCGTTAGTGTATATGTGTAAGATCTTTATTTCAGCAAGATATGAATTAAGGAATCTATATGTCAAGGGCATCAGCTAAAGGGTTCAAGGTCAAAAGGGATGTTTTCAGTTCTGATGGTAGAAAAGGCCCTTGTGATTGTGATTTGGAATGGTTTTACCTATGTGTAGGTCTGGAAACTTATGGGGTTTTAGAATTATTGGTTGAGGCAGTTAAGAAATCAGTGACTTGTTCAACGCTAGAAGGTTTAACTCCCAGATTGCCTCTTGTTGCTCATTATGTTCATGGATTCGTTAACTTTAGGATGAGTCTTGCACCAGAAGGATTATCTAATCCCTTTTATGAAGTGAAAAGTTTCAGGCAGCAACGAATGGTCGGTGATTCTGTTTTCCAGTGGAAACATCAAGGTGATTAGAAGTTGGATGATTGGTTTGGAATAAAAAGTGGGGTTGAATTAGCAGTGGTTCAGTACAGGCTGTCTGTCGGGGAGTCATCCAAGTTTTAAGATTTCAGATTTCGGGCATAGTAGAAATGGTTATTCTTCGGGGGTTAATTTAAGTTGAGTAAGGATCTGTTCATCGTCAGGAATTGGGAGCCCTGATAAGGTTAGGTTCGGTTGCATATTATTTTGGAAAACTATTGAAAGTCTGGGGTTGCTTACTTGGTCCACATTGGAGTTGTGATTGGTTTGTTCAAGCTGTTTGGTGGACCTTCGATGGTAAGGAATCATTTCGAGGATGAAATCTAATTTAAGTGGGGGAGAGTTGTAACACCCGATTCAAATTACTTTTCAGTTTAGACCAGTGTTGTGTTAATTTTTGGCTCTTTGGTCCAAACGCCAGGCGTTTGTCATAGAACGCTAGGCGCTCAAATGCCAAGCGTTCTATGATGGTCGCCAGGCGTTTTCACGGAGAGACAAAACCTTGATTTTTAGGGTTTGCACCCTATTTAAAGACCATTATGGCCTCAAAACCCTTCACCACTCCAACCTCCATCCTCATTTTGTAAACCCTAAATGTATATGAGAGTTTGAAGCCTTGGTTCATCTTTTTGGTATCATTTAGTTTTCTTAATAAGAGAAGGAATATCTTTGGAGTATTGTGGTTGCTCTCTAGCTTGTGGATCTGGACTATTGGCATCCTGGAGCATCATTTTCTGGTATAAAGTTATGAACTTGATCATCATATCTTTATATATTTTCTATGTTAGAAGTTTATGATTATTAGCCCCATTTTCTTGGTCTTTTGGGTAGGAGCTACCTTAGATCAAAGGAGTTGTCCTTTTGGACATTTCAGGGTAGATTGAGTGATAAAATTGCGATCTTGGACCTTCTTTTCACTCCATGAAAGTTTTGAGGTGTCTTAATGGGTTAATGAGTTGGAGTTTTAGCTTTTAGGCTCACTGTAACCATGCATGGACATAAAGTTTGCAACTTTATGGCCTAAGACGTTCTATTAACTATGGATCTGAAGTTTGGACTTGATATCTTAAGACATTAAGTCATTGGTTTGGAAGTTGATGAATAGAGAGAAAACACCAGGCGTTTACATGTGAATGCTCGGCGTTCGGATGCCAGGCGTTCGAGAGAGGAACGCCAAGCGTTCTCAGCAGAAGCCCGATGGATCAATTTTGGGCCTTGTGTCATTAGGGGTTTTGAGGATAGTTTAATTGGGCTTTAGGTGATCACTTTGGTTTGGGGCCTTTCGAGTAGTTGGATTGGGACTTGGCCTTGGGCCAAGTTTGATAAAGGCCAAAAATAGTCTTACCCTAGCTTAGACTCTTACATATGGGTCGAAATCCAGTTATTAATTGGATGTGTTTTATGGTGACAACGTGGGGATTTGCCGGACCACCAGATAGAGATTTATCTAAGTGATTCAGCAGTTAGAGGTGAGTCTCCTCACTGTACTCGTGGGTCGAAGGCACCAATGTCGGCTCACAAGGTTCTGTTATGTTAGTTGTCTTTGTAACTCTTGCATGGTATGTTGGGCTAGGCCCATTTGTATGATGGGTCAGGCCCATTGTATAACGGAATAGACCCGTTTGTATGTTGGGCTAGGCCCATGGAATAAAAAGGGCTAAACCCATTGTATGTTATGTAGGTGCTAACTATCTTTGTGACTTTTACATTTGTATGATCGAGCTAGGCCCAATGGTTTGGTAGGGTTAGGCCCATTATGGTGGGTTAGGCCTAATATGTAGGTTGGGCCCAATGTGGGGGATAGGCCCAACGGTATGTATGGTATGTGGTATTTTGGGAAACTCACTAAGATTTGTGTTTACGGTTTTTATGGTTATGGTTTTAGGTACTTCCAGTTCAAAAGGAAAGGGCCCGACTTGATCGCAGCGCGTTCACCCATGTTCTGCATTAGGATGACTTTGGGATTGTACTCTGATAATTGGTTTCTTATAAAGTACTTTTGAATATTTAGAAAAAGGATAATGAATGTTTGACTTAAAGATAATTAGTGTTTTGGTCGAATTAAAAATGAAATTTTTACGTTGTGATTTTCGGGTCGTTACATCACATGTGATTGAAGTATACCTTTTTTAGTTCTCATGTGATAAAGTACTAATTTTTAAAAACATATGTTAATCACATATGACTATATAAGCGTGGCATGTTTATGTGACTAATCACATGTGATTGAATTATACATTTTTCTATTTTCTTTTTCAATGTCTTCTCTGTTGTTTCCTCTTATGTAATTTATTTTTTCATATGATTTAAACCAAGTCATTATAAATAAACATATAGTTTTTATAACATATGCAATTAACATGTGATTGAACCATAGTCTTGGATGTTTTGTGTGTGTCAAAGATGGTAAAATATCCTAATCACATGTAATAAACAAAGTTATGATAAATAAACACACATTAGTCATAAAAGATGTTAATCATATGTGATTGAATCTTTTTGTGTATATTTTCTATGGTAATTCTGATTATAATCCATTGTGGGTTGTTTATGTGTATAATCACATCTGATTTGATGTATAAAAGATGTTTATGTCTCTAAGCAGTTATAATTGAATTATACCTTTTTCATTCTTTTCTTTTTATCTTGTCTCCGTTGCTTTTTCCCCAGTCGCCTTTTTTTACCTTTGCTTTAGGATTTTCAAAGATATATATATATATATATATATATATATATATATATATATATATATATAAACTATATTATAAAGCATACTTAACTTTTCTTGAAATTTAAGAGGTGCATGCTTGATAACTTAATATACAAATCTATTATGCAAAAACTACTCATCTTATATGAACAAAAACTAATTATGGTAAAAAAATAATCAACAAACATATTTAAGGAAAGAAACATCGGTTGATTTTTTTTTTAGCATGGGCATGATGTTTGCTGAAATGTTGGACATGCAATTTTTCTAACATATTAGACACCAAATTTATAGCCATTGAAACAATCAAATGACAATTTCTGGAAAAAAAACATTAATCGAAACAGTAGTAATTGTCGCCACCGCTTTGCTCGGGTGTACACCTAGTATATATATATATATATATATATATATATATATATATATATATATATATATATATATATATATATAAATATAAATATGTATATATATATAATTAGAAAATCACATATGATTAAAACAAGTCATGATAAATAAGCTACAATGTTCATAGCATATGCTAATCACATGTGATAAAACATAGTATATGATTTTTATTTATATAATCATATGTGATTGAAATTATAAAATATGTTTAAGTATCTAATCACACATGATTGAATTATACCTTTGTTCTGTTTCTTTTCTGATCGGATCTTAGTTGTTTCTTCTTCGGTAACTTTTTTTTTTGTTGAGGATCCTCTAATACATATAGGTACAAATATAATCAGAGAGTCAAATATGAATATATGATTAAACCAATTCATTATAAATAAAGATTTCATAATAGATGATAATCACATGTGATTGATTATATTTGTGTATATAAAAATGTTAAATACATGTGATTAAACTAGAGTGAGGGTTGTTTATGTTTATAATTATTTATAATTGACTTGTTCCTTTTTCAACTATCCTCTTCGCCGTTTGTTTTTGTTATTTATATTGTTCTGTAATATATAAATATAGATATTATCAGAAAATCACATGTAATTAAATATAGTCATGATAAATAAGCATTCAATGTTCATAATAATTTTTTATCACATGTAATTGAACTTTTTTTGTATATAATCACACGTGAATGAATCACTTTATGTATATAAGATATTGTAGTCACATGTGATTAAACCAAAGTTTGAGAGGTTTATGTATATAATCATGTGTGATTGATGAATAAAAGTGGTTTTTCTCATCACATATGATTTTAATCATATATATATATATATATATATATATATATATATATATATATATATATATATATATATATATATATGATGGAACTTTTATGATTAATATAGATCTTAATCATATATGATTAAAAACCAAATATTGTCAAAATTAAGTCTTCAAAATAGATGCTAATTACATGTGATTGAATGTAAATCATATATATGATTTTTATCATATATATAGCATATATTATTACAAAATCATATATGATTAAATACAGTAAAATGTATGATTATAACACAATGTTAATCATATGTGATTTAAAACATGGTATTATCAAATGAAGTATTAAACATATATATTACCTTTAAGGTCTGATTTTTTTTCTCGTTTTTTTCTTTTGTATATTTTTTTTGAATGTTTTGGTTTTTCTACATGTATAAAGCGATATTATTAACATCATACTCGATAGATAATAAAATTAAAAATTCATTAATGAAAAATAGAGCAAAACATAAAAAAAAACCATAGATAATAGTTAAATTATACATATATTCAACTCAAATACTTCAACAAATTTTCCGATTTCTAAAGTAGATGAAAAAATATTAAATACGAGTGGAAATGTCAAATACGGTTAAAATCTAGTATTATTCAACTCAAATCATTTAATAAATGTTTTGATTTCTAAAGTAGCTGAAAATTAAATTCAAATACAAGTGAAAATGTCAAATACGAATGTTTTAAGTTAAAAAAATCACGTAATGACGATTTCGTTTATCATTAGATGAAGTAGTTGTCACAAACTCCATTGTGGAAGACATTACTGAATTTATCAAGTTTTGGTGTGCGATTCAGTAACGATCGTAAAATTTTAGGGTATGCACACGAGTCCAGTTAGTTATAAAATATTTTACTATAATACTCTCATGTATTATTGAATCTTTCACATTTGCATCCATATTTCCAGTTATTTACAAAATTGGCACCTTGTTAAATTAAAGGTTAAAAATTAAGAATTGTTGCAGGGCTATATATATATATATATATATATATATATATATATATATATATATATATATATATATATATATATATATATATATATATACACACACACACACACACAGAAAGAAAGAGAGAGAAACGTTCAATTGAAAAAAAAAAAGTTGAGAATAGAAGAATCAATCTTAGCCGCTCATTTATATCTTGTCGTAAAACCCTCCATTATACCGATGCGACGGAGGATAGGTAAATTCATATGTTAATACAAGTTTACATATATTCATATATGAATCAACCACCTCCTGTCTCCTCTAACACCTCCCCACTACCACTTTCACCACCTCTACCAGTACCAACACCTTCTCCACTGCCTCCTCCACCTCCCCAACCACTAGCAACCACCACCACTACCACCATCGACTATTTCTGCCACCACAATGATCTTCTCCACTATCCATGCCACCACCATCGCCGCTGTTGCCACAACTACCCTCGACACCACAACCATCGCCACCACCATAACTATTGTCACCGCTACCTCTGTCACCGTCACCACCACCCATCACATTGATATATGAATAATCACTTGTGAGCATATATATATATATATATATATATATATATATATATATATATATATATATATATCGGGTGAGGACTCATTAGAATTGAACTCTCTCTAGAACCGGACTCACTGAAAAAAGAGTCCTCATTAGAACCTGACTGTCTCTCTCTCTCTCTCTCTCTCTCTCTCTCTCTATATATATATATATATATATATATATATATATATATATATATATATGCGTATTTATATATAAATAAAATCTGTTCCGTCTTTCCAGTATGCGGAAACGTTTAAACGATAGATTTGAAACCAGTGTCTTAGATTCATTACTGCTTTCTCAACCATCCCCTTTTCTAATATTCAACTCAAATACTTCAACAAATTTTCCGATTTCTAAAGTAGATGAAAAAATATTAAATACGAGTGGAAATGTCAAATACGGTTAAAATCTAGTGTTATTCAACTCAAATCATTTAATAAATGTTTTGATTTCTAAAGTAGCTGAAAATTAAATTCAAATACAAGTGAAAATGTCAAATACGAATGTTTTAAGTTAAAAAAATCACGTAATGACAATTTCGTTTATCATTAGATGAAATAGTTGTCACAAACTCCATTGTGGAAGACATTACTGAATTTATCAAGTTTTGGTATGCGATTCAGTAACGATCGTAAAATTTTAGGGTATGCACACGAGTCCAGTTAGTTATAAAATATTTTACTATAATACTCTCATGTATTATTGAATCTTTCACATTTGCATCCATATTTCCAGTTATTTACAAAATTGGCACCTTGTTAAATTAAAGGTTAAAAATTAAGAATTGTTGCAGGGCTATATATATATATATATATATATATATATATATATATATATATATATATATATATATATATATATATATATATATATATATATATACACACACACACACACACACAGAAAGAAAGAGAGAGAAACGTTCAATTGAAAAAAAAAAAAGTTGAGAATAGAAGAATCAATCTTAGCCGCTCATTTATATCTTGTCGTAAAACCCTCCATTATACCGATGCGACGGAGGATAGGTAAATTCATATGTTAATACAAGTTTACATATATTCATATATGAATCAACCACCTCCTGTCTCCTCTAACACCTCCCCACTACCACTTTCACCACCTCTACCAGTACCAACACCTTCTCCACTGCCTCCTCCACCTCCCCAGCTCCCCAACCACTAGCAACCACCACCACTACCACCAACGACTATTTCTGCCACCACAAAGATCTTCTCCACTATCCATGCCACCACCATCGTCGCTGTTGCCACAACTACCCTTGTCACCGCTACCTCTGTAACCGCCACCACCACCCATCACATTGATATATGAATAATCACTTGTGAGCATATATATATATATATATATATATATATATATATATATATATATATATATATATATATATATATATATATCGGGTGAGGACTCGTTAGAATCGAACTCTCTCTAGAACCGGACTCACTGAAAAAAGAGTCCTCATTAGAACCTGACTCTCTCTCTCTCTCTCTCTCTCTCTCTCTATATATATATATATATATATATATATATATATATATATATATATATATATAAAATCTGTTCCGTCTTTCCAGTATGCGGAAACGTTTAAACGATAGATTTGAAACCAGTGTCTTAGATTCATTACTGCTTTCTCAACCATCCCCTTTTCTCTCTCTCTCTCTCTCTCTCTCTCTCTCTATATATATATATATATATATATATATATATATATATATATATATATATATATATATATATATATATATATATATGTATATATATATTAATTTCAAATTTGTCGACTTAAAATGATCTACTACTTTTAGGATGGCTAGTGCGTAACATGTTTAGGTTTTAAATTTATGTTTATATATATATATATATATATATATATATATATATATATATATATATATATATATATATATATATATATTAAGTTCAAATTTGTCGACTTCAAATGATTTACTACTTTTAGGATGGCTAGTGCGTAACATGTTTAGGTTTTAAATTTATGTTTATATATGGGGAAAAAAATGATATATCAAAAAAAAATATTTAAGTTTAAAAGATGGGTTGCTCTTTATGGTGTGAATCCACTAAAACACACAGTTCGCAAGTTTTTTGATTGTTATTTAGCAAGTGTAGTGGAATGATTACTATGGATGTGGGTCCAATTTTATTAATTCAAGTGTCCAAGGAGTGATATATTTTTTTTTTAATTTTCACGACAATGATATGTGATACACATGATGATATATACGGAATAAAGAAAACATTCATGGTAGATACATTGAGGGGCTAAAATAGGCAGCCGGCATAAGGGTTAAATTTTAATTTTTATCATATATTTTTATTTTTAATAAAAATTAGGTCTCATTATTTTTGCTAGTTCAAGGTCTTTGATTATATTTGATTTCTAGGATCAACTTCAACACACATATTTATTTCAATAAAGTTATATATATATATATATATATATATATATATATATATATATATATATATATATATATATATATATATATATATATATGGCAAAGTGAATATACTCTTAAGGGTATGTAAGCTTAGGTATCAAAACTCACAATAATACGTCGTTTTGTTTGATATATTCATTATAATGTTCTTAAGCTTCAATCCTTAACTTGATTTATTTTCAAAATTTTCAAATTTTCAATATTATCTTCCTCTTACATCACATTTTTTAACGAACACCTAGTAAGTTATATATATTATAGTTGAAAATGAAAATTATATAAAAGGAAGATAAATGCGAAATTTATAAAAATCTTTGAAATAAATCAAGTTAGAAGTTGAATTATAAGAACATTAGACAATTACAATGTATATAAATGATACAAAACGACATAATATTGTGAGTTTAGGACCATAAAAATCTTATATAACCTTAAGGTATATTCACTTTACCCATATATATATATATATATATATATATATATATATATATATATATATATATATATATATATATAGAATTTAGGACCATGCTGAGCACAACCCATAAAAAGTAATTTCCGATTTTAAAAAAAAAATGTGTGGTTTTATAATGTTCCAAATGAGTTAAATTTCATTGGTTAAGACAAGCATGAATGATTCTATTAAGAACAGTAAAGCATGTATTCAAATTAAGCCAAAAGTTATTTTCATATATCTTGTAATGTATTTTGAAAGTATGACTTTGTATCCAAAAGCATTAGGCTAGAGGGTGTGGCTGCAGTTTGGGGCCGCGGTTTGAGCCACCTCAGCCGTGCACACCGCCCCCAGATTGCGGTTTTGGCCGCACTACGGCTCGAAAGAACCGCGACTCGTGATTGGTTGTTGAATCTTTGATCGTTGAACGGTCCTCTTGGCGCATTAATTTTTTTTTCTTCCTTTTTACCTTTCTTTCCTGTATATACACATACATTTCATTTTTTTTCAATCAATACAAACCCCTCTCACTCAATTTTTTTTTAAAAAAGAATCACCAATCTCTCTCAAAAATGTCATCTTCTTCATCTTCTGAAGAATTTCAGACTATTTTTAATGTTGCTGTTGCGTGTGCTCAAATGGCGGAACAAACACATGATGCTTTATGCAATAACGCAGCTGCAAGTTCTCAACGGAAAACACGAAGATATATTTTCAGAAATCGTGAAGAAGCCAACCAACGTTTGATACAAGACTATTTTCAAGAGAATGCCACTTATCAAGGGTATTATTTCCGTAGACGCTTCAGAATGTTCAAAGGTTTATACGAACGTATAATTGAAGATGTAACGAGGGAGTGCAATTTTTTCAACAATGCTACGATGCTAGAGATACACCCAGTTTCACTCCCTTACAAAAATGCACAACCACACTTCGTCAGTTAGCATATGACATTCCGTCTGATGTGTTAGACGAAACTTCTGGGATGTCTGCTAGGACCGCACGAGACAGTCTCCATTATTTCTGCAAAACTGTGATTCAGTTTTATGGTCCTAAATATTTACGTAAGCCTACACGTAATAACATCTTGCAATTGCAAGTTCATCATGCTAGTGTGCATGAGTTTCCTGGAATGCTATGAAGCTTAGATTGTCTCCATTGAGCATCGGAAAATTGCCCTATGTTATATCAAGGGCAATTTACCCGAGGTGATCATGGTCACCCAACGGTCATACTTGAAGCAGTTGCATCACAAGATATGTGGATTTGGCATGCTTTTTTTGGTTCTCCTGGTTCGATTAACGACTCTAACGTTCTTAATCATTCACCTATATTTAACAACATATACGATGGATCTACACCAGATTCTTCTTATGAAGTGCGTAGAACACCATATAAGTATGGTTATTATCTGGTCAATGCAATCTATCCTGAGTATGTTGTGTTTGTTAAATCGTTTACGTGTCTATATGGTTCTAGACGAAAAAAATTCAAGAGAGCTCAAGAAAGAGCTAGGAAGGATGTTGAGCGTGCTTTTGGAGCTCTGAAGAAACGGTGGTTTATATTGAAAAAACCAACAGTTAATTTAGGCAAGGAAAAACTTCAAGAAATCATGTATACATGTCTCATATTGCATAACATGATTATTGAAGACGAAGGAAGAGCAATATGTGCGTTTGACGAGGAAGAAACCATACCAGAGACACAACCAATAAAAATTGGTGGCGAAGAGTATATGAATATGAGAGCAGAGATACGTTGCACTGAAACATTTCACAATCTTCGCAATGACTTAATGAAACACATTTACGGGGTTCAAAACATTAACCATAATTTGGATCCACCGGATGATTCTGAAGACGAGTTCTCGAAGAACGACTTTATGTAGTTTGCTTTACTTGTTTTATTTGTGTTTTTTTAAGTTTCTAAGATTATTTTAATGTCATGTGTGTATTTTTCGTTTTTTTTTTGTTTAATGCAATGTAATGTTTTTTGAATTTTCAATGTAATGTTTTTTTTTTTCAAGTAATGAAAAATTATGTTTTTTATTAAAAAAGAAGTTGTAAGTAAAATAGCTAAAAAAACCAAAAAAATAAAAAGAAAATAAGTGTGGCACCACTCCCTTGGTGTGGCAAGAAACCACACTTGTGTGGTAAAAAATGATGTGACGCTTATGTGGCGGTGAAGGGAGTGCGGTTTCGGTGACACCACTCCCTCCAGCCTTAAAAAAAAAAAAGTGGGTACAAAAGAGAAGAGGAGCATGAACTCCTATCCAATCTTAAAAGCTTAGAAGAACATTTTCTCAAATGACATCACCGAGTTCATCTTGTCCTTCAAAGTTGTATATGTATCTTGTTGTGTCAGAATATTTTGCATTTTCTCCCCATAAGCTTCTAATATTAAATATAATTAATATAGTCTTATGCTCTAGCGGATGTTAATCTACCAGTAGTTTATAGAATATTGTGTTAGTTATTTTCATAACCAAAACATAAAACGCGGAAGCATAACTTTGGATCTTTAATCTCGAATCTGATTAAAAGAAAACTTAAACAATAAGAATAAAGGATTCATACCTTATTTCATTATGATATTTGAATCCGAAGAACTAGGTTGAGTTTTCCAATTGATCTCAAGAACTCTCTAAAGTCCCTCAACAATTTGACCCACGAATCTTATGTGAGTATTCTATATGTCTTGATTTGCTCGTCATTACATGTATATATAGATGGAGATATACCCTAATGTGAGAGATGGAAAGGATCTTGAGGATCTTGAGTCAAACCAGGAACTCAACCCACAAGGTAAGTAAATATTCTATAAATCGGTCCATCAACAATTTATATTCTTACCATAATAACCAGAATTAATGATAACATTAAATATATATGAAGTGGTTCCATAATTATCGAACAATCTCCCACTGGACCACGAATATATAAATGTATATATAACTGTATAAGCGCTTTAATGAATGTTATTATAATATTGGTATCCTTAAACATTCTCGTCCACTAATCATAATAGTATAGGATCAAAGCGGTCTTCATTACAATTTACGTAACTAAACCTATGAATGGTCACATATACATATATAACTAACTACATAGATTAAACATGATGTGTGTTATTAAAATCTAAATAGATTTCCAACGAGATCCTCTTTAGATTGAAGTGAGATCAAACTTCAAATAAGTGCAACTAATAATGGAGTTAACCAAATTTTTAATTTTGTACGGAAAAACATAATTGTTCTTAAACAAGACATAAAGCACCATAAAACTCCCACTAAAACCAAATATCACACCAACGTGTGTATTATGCTCATGAAAGACCTAGGGTATATGAGCGGATCCGCTTTTATGGAGTTTATTCATATGTGCTATATATATTTCCATTTTGCACTACTGTGTTTATAGAAGAAAACTTGATGTCAATATGGGTGACTTAATAGAACCTCTGTTGTTGGAATATAACATTGCTGACTTATTATCACAACTTTAGTGGTCTTTCAATATCAATAATGTGTAGCCTCGTGACAAATTTCCACAACCATATTCCATGCTACAAATTATTCTTCCATTATGGAAGAAGCTACTGAAGTCTATTGCATGAAATGGCTCATCATACTAAAATGTAAAAGTATCCCGATATGGATCAGTAACCATTTTGGCATCTAATAAAAATGATCTCCAAAATATCTTATTTCCTATAGTTGAGCATATAGCATTTTGTTATATATAGATATCTCAAAATTCATTTGCTTGTTTTCTTATGATTGAAACTTGGGTTGTGTAGATATCTGCCCAAAAACCAAAACGATAAATTTACTCCCTTTTAATATGTGACACACAAAATCATCTACTTTATTTACCTCAAAACCAAATGAGATAATAAATTAATGAAAAATGTGGTACCACGCATAGGATATCTAAATTTGAGCTTGTTGAGTTTGCGTATTCAGAATAAGAGATTGAATAACATTGTCGATCACTAATTCATAACGTGCATAGTATCAAAAGCAATAATTGGAATCAAGATTGATTTCTCCTTAAGTACAATGTTTTAACTTTGTTTCTCCCCCAAACTCAACATCCCCAAAGAATGTTGCTCTATCCAAAATGAAAGGTCAATATTCATGCGATTGAGAACTAACATAATGCCCTCATTACATTCCCTAAAGTTAATCTCATTGAGTAAATAAATGTGATCAATGTTAACAGATATAATACCATAATTCAAATTTATTGTTTTGAGAACATAAGAAAATGTATTTTTATGCTCATTAATCCATAAACCGTAATCAATAAATTCAATTTATGACATCTTTACAAGGTATCAACACAACATTAATATGAAGTCTTTGGACAGTAATACTAACTTGCAAGAGATATCCTTGTTTTGGTGATAAAATTGACAATAAATCTCGTCAATTAACAAGCCTCTCTTTGGATTGACTTATTTATCACATGGAGGCAAAAAATTGTCACGTGTTTATCATCACTTATGTGTTTATTCGACCAAATATCAGTCTACCTTTGGGTCGGCTAATACCCGCATTAATAAATACATAAACTATAAAGTTTGATAATAAGAATTGACAATAAATCATGTCAATTAATAAGCCCTCTTTGGATTAACTTATTAATAACATGTAACCTAAAAAATGTCATATGTTTATTATCATATATGTATTTATTCGGCCAAATATCAACTTACCTTTGGGTAGATTGATATCCGCATTAATAAACACATAAACCAAAATAATAAAGTTCCTTATAAATTAATTTTCACAAAATATATCACTTTGGTGACATGATGTGTCAATTAATATACTTTGAAAATAAATTAACATGTCATAATTGTAGTTTATTAACAAACTAAAATATTTGCAAAACTGTATCTACCTTTGGGTCGAACACAATTTACATAAAACAATATCGTATAAAACTTAATTACAACCAAATTGATTAAAATAATAGATATTACTTTGTAACAATATTATATTAATCACAAACCCCCAAAACATAATATCTATGAGCCAAAAGATTATATGTTTGGTTTTGTATAAAAAGTTATCAATGTTGTTTCAACTACTAAACTGACAGCATGTGGAGATTTTCTATAGCAAAGATATTCGACATAACATACAAAACTTGTGAGTTTTCTTATAAATCTTTCACAACTTCTGCAAATATTTGAATCTTTTGGTATCCAAATATTGATTTCATAACTTCTTGCAAATATCATAACCATATATAATATAATCATACTTTTACATAAGCATAAATCTGAGCGTAAATCTGGTTGCGTTATTTCTTAAAAAAATGAAACCTTAGTTGTTCACCTAGAAATTAAAACAAAAATAAAGCCATAGAACTTTTATCCTTTACATAAGCTTCATATATTCATAATTGTACAAGACAAGATTACCTTTAATTGTTTAGAGAATAAATCAATTAAACCTTTAGCAAACCAAGAAAAACCTTAAGAATTCAACATCAAAGCATATGTATATAGCATATGTATATGTAATATTTACCAAAAGAATTAAACTTTAAAATGATAAATAACCAAAATAACAAATCATCATAAAGGATGATTAGAACCAAATCCATATATGAACCGATTAGCATATATATATATATATATATATATATATATATATATATATATATATATATATATATATATATATATATATATATATATATATATATATATCTTAGATTTACGTAAATGTAATCAGAGTATCTAAATATCTAATATTTCTTAACTTTATGAAAAAAAATAACGTTTCTTTATCTTTAGTATTTAGGTTTATTCCTTTGTGGCCACAATATTTGGTTATTAATTCACAAACCCCATTATATTTAACATCATAAGAATAGATACATGCATTAAAAAAATCAAAGAAAATAAAAAATTTTGATTATTAATTCTCGTGATTTTTTTTAATCACAACCATAAAAAAATGTCATTAACAAACTGGACATAAATTTATCATAGCAAATAAATGCTAACATAAAATTAATATGAACTAGAGGGAATACCCGTAGCGAAACATAAAATTAATATGAACTAGAGGGAATACCCTCGCTTCGCTACGGGTCGGGGAAAATAGAGGAATGGAGATGTGAGATTATGTAGGAAGCCAACAATCTAAATAGAAAATGAAGAGAAATTGGTTTCGTCAAATGAGAGTAAATCATTCTTGTCTTAAACCCAATAGTATGAATCTTTTACAAAATAAACCTGGATATGTTTTCACTTAGACTCGCAAAGATATGGACAGTTCATACATCAATCAAAGTGGTTTATAACTTCAATGATCTTTAGCAATATATTGGTTGCTTCTGTCTTGCTGTAACTTATACACGACCGTGAAAAGCTGTTTTTTTGAAAATAAAACAAACCCGTGACACACTACTAGAAACTTAAGTTTCAGCGATGGATTTAGAGACGGATAAATCATGTAGCAAAATTTTAGCCTTATAGCTAGGGATTTACAACAGATGTGCGATGTTTTAGACATTTCCTTTATTTATTCCACATTTTTTCATAGAAGCGAGGGTTTATCGAGGTATCAACTACAGATATCGTAAGTGTTTATCGACGCACCTCAATCCCTCGCCAATCGGTCGAAGATGAAGGCATTTCAACGAGGGTTCAGCGACAGAGAGAGAAATTGCCAACTTTTTCCATCTGGTACGTGTTTAGCGAGATAACGCCGACGAAAATTTTATTTGGGGTACGTGCATTTTTGTTTTACAATCGCCGATCTCTCGCTGAAATTGGCGCAACACAATTCTAGTTTCACGAAATTGTTGTAAGTTTCATTTCCTCCCAAATCTGATTTATCACACCGGAGTAAGTTCCCTACGCTATGTTAACCTAATATCACAATCTCCTTTCAAACAGATGACAAAACACCTCACCATTGCTGCCTTCCGATTCCGACAACCTCCATAAAATCTAAAATTTGTTTTCATTAACTTCCGATTCAGGTAAATCCAAGTTGGTCGTTTGTGATTATGCAACAATTAGGGCTACTTACTTATATCTCCCCTCTTTTCCCCCTTTCATTGACGATCTTCATTTTGATAGGATACATATGAGAGGCATAAAGTTGTGTTTACATTACTAACTTCCATAACATCTATTGGTACTGCTTGACTGGTATGTTTAGCTTACTTTACTTCAATGTCAAATTGATCGACCTATATTCATAATTTTTTTGGAAGAAATCTCCTGACTACATCTGTATCATACTAAATGTTATAAATAGAATAATTTTGTTCTTGAAATTGAAGAAGAATCCATAAGAATACGAGAATTAGGTTTAAGTATATGGATTTGTGTAAGTTTTTCAACATCAAACACCATAAAATTAACTCGAATTACAGCATGAGATGCTTCTATAATCACTAGATTATGTTTCCCTTAGTTGTGGTGTTTTTTTTTCTCTTTATGTCAAATTTAACTTAAATAGGTGAAAATGTTGCAGGCTATACGCTACGCCACCTTCATGAAACAAAAGATTAACAAAGGCTTGACTCAGTCGAAAATGCTGTTAGTAGTTTCCCTTTCTCATGCCTGAAACATAAATACTAGCAATAAAGTTGAAACAATGTTTAGAATATATAAAATATAATAATTAGATTGTGTTTATATGTTTTTTTGTAGATGAATCTCATATTCTAACCTGACATGTTCCTTCATCTCTTGAATGTTTGTCTTTAATTCAACAGGTTCTGTAGCTCTTTAGCTTTGACTAGCTTTGACCGGTGTTTCTAAGCTTCACTCCACTTGTTTCTCAAGTGTTTCTTCTGATTTTTTCTTTTCGGCATCAAGCTTTAAAGGTACATCTTCATTAGATAAAGACATATAACAATAACAAAATACGTCTCTAAATCACCAAATATAGAAACATCATACTTTTGTAATTAAAAGTTTCCAACTTATAGGAATGTATTAGCTCAACTATCTCTTGAGGTATGATATCCAATTGGCTATCACTTTCACCAGCTAAACCTAAGATCAATGATAAATGGACATCCTGATGAGAGCCACAAAAGTGAACTATGAGAATGAGATATTGTTTATTTAACAATAACAATTGCTTTAAGTTGCATTTCTTTCAAACTTTTGGGATCATGGGCTAGATATGCTTTATGTGGTAGCTATATGAGCGGTCTGCAGAACTGAGTGCCAAGGTTAATCAGGTAATTTTGTCTTACTGAAATATCATAAATTTAAGATTTTGTAAGAAGCAGTTAGTTTTTCAGCATCTTACTTGTTTTTGGGACTTGTGTTCTCAGTTTATTTGAGGAGAACTAATGCTTTGCTATCAAATCACTTACCACCAAAGGTATGAAATTGTACAATCACTTTATTCATACCTCATTCACTTTATTCATTCAAAAAATAATGTGTACAATTTGCAGATAGTTGAGGTTTCCAACGTTTTCTTGTAATCATTTCCAAGAATTCCCATGCTAAGTATGAATTTCCATTTCGTTTTTGTGATGCTCTATAGGTGTATGACAAAATGCCTAACAGAAACTGCTCAATCTGTCAATGATGCAGCTCTGGTGGCAGAGTTCTTTCTGTAGACTGTAGACTACACAGACTAGGTTGGGGAGCTTGCTAAAACACATAACCTAAAGCTTCATATAGACGGACCTCGTATCTTTAATGCATCTATTGTGAATTAAAGAAACCCTTTTCAAATTTCAACCTTCTTCCTCATCTTCCATCCATTCATTTTCAAGATTTTTTTTTTCAGGCTCTTGGTGTCCCTGTTCGTAGGCTTGTACAAGCTGCTGATTCTGTTTCAGTATGGCCTCACTTCTAATTTCCAAAACCTTTTTCTTATGAATTATGATCGTTATAAAATGGAAACAAGAATCATGTTATTGTTTTTAAAAATTGAATTCATAATATATTGTGTTTCAGGTATGCTTGTCGAAAGGGCTTGGTGCACGAGTTGGAAGTGTTATTGTTGGGACAAAGAGCTTCATTGACAAGGTATATAATATATATAGTATATCTTGTTATAGTTCTTGAAAGTTGACCATTTTTGGTTAACAGTTTCTTCTATTGAGTTAAAAGCTTCAATCTTTTTAACATATAGGCAAGGATTTTGTGAAAAGCTTTAGGTGGGGGACTGAGACAGGTGGGAATGAGGGAATCCAATGTGCTGGTGCTCTTGTAGCTTTAAAAGAAAATGTTTGAAAGCTTGGAAATGATCACAAGAATGCCAAGACTTTAGCTTGGAAATGATCACTTTATTTGTTCAAAAAATGTAAGTTTCTGTTTGGAAATTATTACTATATGCTCTTATATAACTGATATGTGTATTGATAGTGGTCTTAAATTGAAATTTGAACACACATGATTATAGGTGAAACAAGCAATTGTTGAAGATGTGAAACAAATAAAATTCTAGCTTATATAACTGTCTTGAAGAAGCTCTGCAATCATCCAAAGGTAAAACATTTTTGGAAGAATCACAACATTATTAGGACACAATTTTTTTCTGATGCATTTCTTTGATATTGTAGCTGATTTATGATACAATGAAAATGTTCTCCGGAAGGTAAAACTAAATCATGTCTTATTATGTTGTGTTATTTTGTACATTGTTCTTGATATTTATTAATTTGTTAGATCTGGATCTTGTACTGGTGGTGATGGTGGTGATGGATCTTGGACTGGTGGATGATGACCCGGTTGAAGTGTCATGAAAGATGCAAGTCTTGGCCTGTTTGTTGGCCCATGTTTGTAAGAGAACAAATGATCTAATTGTATTGGTTTCAAATTATACTCAGGTATAAATTACAAGTTCTTTTATGTAATTAGGAGTTTAATAAAAGTGATTAAATCTTTAAGTAGTTGTAATTCTTCAGATACCAGACAAAAGTTGCAGGATGGGTCCACATCAATTAGCATAATACAAAAGTTGGTCAATTGCTTCAATGATCCATCAAAGGTATTTAATTTTTAATCATATAATAAGTACATACTCATTTAATAAAAAAAAAATACACATCATTATGTTGCAGGATGAGTTTGCATTTCTTTTCAGCAGCGAAGCTGGTGGTTGTGACCTTAACTTGGTAGGTTGAAATAGACTTGTTCTGTTTGACCTGATTGGAATCCTGCAAATGACAAACATGTACTTAGACACTCAACTTTGTTTTTCTAGGGACAAAATCGTCTTTTTTTATACCTTTCTTTTCCATGTAGGCTGCTGCAAGAGTCTAGAGGGATGGGCAGAAGAAGAGAGTATACATTTATAGGTTTTTGATATTAAACATTGATATTTGATGTTTTTGGATGTTTTGTTAAAATTTGGTACTTGATTTTGGTATTTTAATATTAGTGTTTGTTTTGGATTGTATAATTATTTGATGTTTTTGGTATTTTATTATTGTTTAGTTTGGGATTCTATAATTATTTGATGTTTTTAGCATTTTTTTTTATTTTAGATTTGTAATAAAAAAAACTAATATTATATATTTGCGAGGGATCAGCTACGGAAACAAAAAAAAAATCACTTCTAAATTTTGTTAGGGATCAGCGACGGAATATAAAAAGACAGATATAGAGGTTTGCAAGGGATTAGCGACAGAAAATAAAAAGACGAATATAGAGCTTTGCAAGGGATTAGCGACAGAATATTTATTTAGTTTTGTCGCTGATGTCCTAAAATAACGGTATTAGGAGAGCAACTTGCGATGGAAATTCCGTTGCTAAAGTCGTCGCAAAGAAAATCAAGTCCGTCGCTAAATCTCTCGCTAAGCCATTAGCCACCTTTTATTTGGCTATGGAGTAAGTCTGTCACAGATCTGTCGCAAAAGACCTCTAGTGACGGAATAGCGACGGATTCATCCGTCGTTAAAACCCATGTTTCTAGTAGTGACATTAAAGCTAACTATGGTAGCTGAAATGACATAAAAATTTACCTAAAATGACTCATGTGTTGTTTTCTGTTTGGTTTGCAAATCTATCAAAAGAACTGAAGTGAAAATTACGATTAATGAACGAAATACCCTTTAGGTAGATTTTGTTTATAAAATAATATAATTGATATTTACCGGGAAAAAAATTATTTATAAAACAATTATTAAAGAGTTTATATTTACTGATAGTTATACTACTATAAAGCCATAAGTAAAATTGTCTTTATTGCAGAAAGATCCTCATCCACATCATCTTTGCTGAGCAAACGGCCTAGATGCTGGCCGGGTAAAGCATTATACGTCTGTCAAAAAACTCCATGTCATTCAAGTTTCACTTTATGGAAAGATGGAAATAAAATGTATAATGTAGAATGCAATGACCTTAAAATTCTCATGGATTAGGTTCGTGATCAAGTTCCCCATTATGTAAATGTGGTTTTCATTTCTGCCAATATTTTACTTGCCCTGTATCACATGAAATTATGAAATTCAAATATATATTCAATACTATTTTCATCATAGAAAAAGTTGATATTTAAGGAGTGGAAAAACCTCTCTGATGATCCATCTTCGTTATCATAAATATCTTCCTTTAATTTCCGACAACTCTTCTTCCATGTATTTATTTAATTTCTTTAATAATGCAAGCCCTTGAAGAAGGAGCAGCTTTGCTTCTAGTACCCTTTCTCGTGACAGTAGAAACACTCTGCTTCCTTAGGAATGGAAGAAGGAGCAACAGAACTAGCCTTGGTCTCACTTGAAGAGGATCCATCAAGAGACTTTCCCTTGCGTCTCTTTGAGGGAGCCTTCCTCTTCTTGCCCTTCCCTTTTCCAATTGCCAGAACAGGGGTGGTGTAACACCCTGAGATTCAGGTGTATTCCTTTCATCCTTGTTCTTTATTGTTTGGGCAAGTTTAGTCCTTGAGTGGAGGGTTTGTAGCAAGTGAGTAAGCTGGGCGTACCAGAGGGGTACGCTGCGCGTACTCACGCGCTTAATTTGGACGCGGAGTCGCCAAGGTACGCTGGGCGTAGCTAGAGTTACGCCGGGCGTACCCGGCCTAGGTGCAAAAACCCTAATCCTCCTTGTGCACTATTTAAAGGGTGTTATGGCTCATTCCTTAGCCTCCATATCAGTGAGTGAAACCCTAAAAGAGAGCCCCATCGTTATTAGTGTGTGAGAGTGTTGATTTGAGCTTGTTGGTGCTTTAGTGACTTAGTGAAGAAGAAGGAAGGGAGTTCTTGGAGGCTAAAGCTTGAGGTGCCATTTTGGATCTGAGATTTGCAGAGGAAAGGGCTATACTTGGAGGTATAAAGTTCAAAACTTTCCTCTTCTTTTGGTCGTTGTTGTATGTGTCCTTTTTAGAGCTAAAAACCCCAAAGGTGGAGACTTTATGAGTGTAAAGTGCTCCATGGTCCGAGATCTGTCCCTTTTCAGTGTTACTAGTGATTTAGAGCCATAAAGTTCCCATCTTGGATGTTACTTTGGAGTCATGCATGTGTTTTAAGCCTTCTAGAGTTGAAGGATGGATCATTTTGGGAGATAGTTACTTGTTCAGCCATGCAAAGGCTTAAAGTCATCAACTTTATGGATTAAGGGGATTAGATGGGGTTAGATCTAAAATATGGACGTAGGTCTTAACTGTTTAAGACCTTAAGAGCAAAAGGGCTGAAGCAGGGGAGTACGCCGGGCGTAATCCCTAGTACGCGCCGCATACTGGGTGGCGTTCCTCGTTTCTGAGATGCAACCGGGTACGCTCAGCGTACACATCTGGTACGCGCAGTGTAACCCGGGAATTTGACTTTTAGGGTATGGTCTATTGTGGGGCCTTTTGAGTTATGAGAGGGGCAAAACGGTCTTTTACCCTTCTAAGAGTGTCATAAGAGGACATAGTCTAGCCTTTGAGAATCTTATTAAGGATATTTATTTCATATGATTAGGCGGAGGCTAGGCCAGCGTTTACCGAGTCAGAGATTTACCGAGATACCCGAGGTGACTCTTCTCACTATACTTTACCTAGAGTGGTAATAGATTTATGTGACAGAGTTATTGTATGTGATGTGTGGCACCGTATTATTTCTATGTGATTTATGATGTGTGTATATCAGAGATAGGACCAGAAGGTCCACAGAGCTAGGACCAGAGGGTCCGCAGAGTTAGGGCCCAAAGGCCCATAGAGTTATAGCCTCGAGTGGCTAATATGTGTTATATGTGGTGTTTTTCATATTATGTGCCAGTATATTTGTATGCTATTTATATGTTGAGATTTATTGTGATATGTGATATGCATGATTCAGAGTTAGGACCCTTGGGTCCATAGATTTAGGGCCAGGGGGCCCACAGAGAGCTGGGACTGGAGGGTCCCACTGAGGCACACTGACCGGAGGGTCAACAGAGTTATAGCCTCAAGTGGCTAATATGTGTTAGAGTGGTATTTTGGGGGAACTAACTAAGCTTTGTGCTTACAGTGTTTTATGTTATGTGTTTCAGGTTACCACAGTATCACGGGACGATACCGGCTCGATTGTACACACCAGAGGAAGCGTTTATTTTGAGGATCCTGGTTTATTATTTGATTGGACAAAAGAGTCATGTATTTTAAATTAAACAAAATGGAGATTTTTGTGAAAAGTGTTAAAGAGATAAACGATTTTAAATGAAATATTTGTTTTGAAAATTTCAGTGTTACAAGTTGGTATCAGAGCCTTGGTTTGAGGGATTCGGATGCGCCTTCGGGTAAATTTTGACTCAAACTGAGGAAGTAAGAAAAGTTTTCAGAGAAATAATTTTCTAAAGCGAATAAGAGTTCCAAGAGAAAGCAAGAAACAACAGTGTGTACAATCAGCCAGAGCCTGAACGGTGATTTCCCAAAATACCCTTACCTTCGTGTCATGAAATATTTATGATGCAATTTATGAGATATTATTGCATGCTAGAGACAGGCTAGGTATTCCATATCTTAGGACTAGAGTGGCCTGATTTGTGATGTCTTAGCCTAGGAGTTGTTGTTATATGTGATGTGCTTTTGAGTATGTGATGAGTGAGAATATTCAGTTGGAATCCTTTTAGGGGATTTGAGTAAAGGAGTAATCTAAGGGAGATGCCTAGATGAGTACCGTGGTGCTTATCGAAAGAATAGTCCGAACCCGCGAGGGGTAGAGTTGCAGAGTTCGGTGGTTGATATTGCCATATTTATACTTATTTTTAGGCAATATTTAAGTACATTTTTATTAAAAAGTTGGTAATTTGTTTAGAATAATGGTACTTATGAGCTTAAATGTTATTTTACAGCAAAAAAGAAGACATTTTGAAGAAAAGGGGACTGAAAGCGTTAAAGAAAGAAACTTTGGGAATTAAAAGAGTAAAAGTGAAGAAAATCTGGAAAAAGGTTATTCACGACGTGAGACTTAAAGGATTCACGACGTGAATCGTTGGTTCCAGAAGATATGTACGCGGGTGAAGGAATCCTTGACGGGCACAGTTATCTGCAACTCACGACGTGAATTTCTTACTATTCACGACGTGAATTTATGGATATCATGTAACATCCCGAAATATCAAGAGTAGAGTTGAAGGGCTAAAAGAGTAAATTGGGAAAGAGCGACTCGGCGAGTCCATGGGTGGACTCGGCGAGTAGAGTCGCGACTTGGTCGCGTGTCAAGTGGCCGACTCGGCGAGTCAGTGGATTGGACTCGACGAGTAGGCGCTGAGTGGAGAAAACCCTAAATCCGGAAGTTGAGCCCTATATAAAGAACATTATGTTTCCTCCCCAACCTCCTTATCATCCCTTGAGTTCCAGAAACCCTAATTTCGTGAGGAAACCCCATTGTTGAGTGAATTGGAGTTTGGAGAGGTGGTTGTTGAAGAGATCTTGAAGGAAAAGAGACTTGGATCAAAGGGCTTTGCAAGGATTCGGGTTAATCTTCTCTTGGAGCTTCCTTTTGAGGTATCATTTCATTGTTGAGCTGTTATTGTCTAGATTCTTCATTTTGGGGGTGTTAGGGATCATATCTTTTGGTGTTTTGGAGTTTAAAGGTTAGATCTGAGGTTGCTACCTCAGATCTGGAATGGAGAAGGGTTGGAATGCCTGAAAGTCCCTGTGTTTGAGTGTGTAGTGAAGCTATCATGTCCCAAACCCTAGCCCTAAAGTGTAAAAGGCCTAGATCTCGTTGGATTCACGTAAAGTTTGCCAATTTATGTGATGGATGGGTTGTAGGATGCTAGATCTATGTTTTGGATCAATTGCATAGCCTGGAATGCTTCTGTATGGATTCAAACCGGTGGTACTCGGCGAGTCACATGGGTAGACTCGACGAGTTGCTTGAAGATGAGCTGGAACTCGACGAGTTGGAAGAACAACTTGGCGAGTAGGTTGAAGATAGCCTTAGACTCGACAAGTCTGTTCTTGGACTCGGCGAGTCTTGTCGAAGAGTCCCAATCTTTTCTGGTTGAGTCGTGAATCGGTGAGTCAAGGGGATGACTCGGTGAGTTGTATGTGATTGGACTCAGAGTTGTTGAACTCGGCGAGTCTTAGGGTGACTCGGCGAGTTGAGTCGCGGATTGGGGAAGTTCGGAGCTTGGGGACTCGGCGAGTCATCGGGTTGACTCGGCGAGTAGAGTCAGTAAGGGGTTGACTTTGACTTTGTCCAAGGGTTGACCAGTGGTTTCCAGGGGTATTTTGGTAATTGTTGGTTATTGTTTTGAGTTCAGTGCCTTGGTGGTTGTCCACTGGTGGAGATCGTATCAGTGATCGGAGCAGCTTGGGTTATCTGTTCAGTTGGCAGTTTCGAGGTGAGTTATCCTCACTATATCAACAAGGTCTAAGGTACCAAGGCCGGCCCGTATCGGATTGAGATCCGGGTAGTTGTTATGTTATTGCTTTGATATGTTTGCATCCTGGTAGCTAGGATGGTATATGTTAGAGGCCTGATTGAGATCGGTATCCTGAGAGATAGGGTGATGCTATGCTAGTGACCGGTTAGGTCGGTATCCTGGTTAGGATGATGATATGTTATGTGATCTGTTTGATCTGCTTGTTGACTGTGAATTGCTATATGATTGTATGTATATGTGCACATGGTTGTTTGGACTGGAGTTGGGTTGAGGCGGGTCCTGCTTTGTGCTGTAGGCCAAGATACCCAGGGCGGACCGGTTGTCCCGAAAGCCCAGCGAGCAGTCCGAATAGGCTGTAGGCCCCAAGAGGGAGGACCAAACGTGCCGAGGCTCGGAGAGTGGACTAGGCCGACTGAAGGCCCGGTACGGGCGGACCAGTCATACTGTAGACTCAGAGAGTGGACCAGGTGGATTGAAGGCATGGTGCGGGCAGACCAATCACACTGCAGACTCGATGTATGTGGTTAGATTCGGAGAGTGGACCAGGTGGATTGAAGGCCCGGTGCGGGCGGACCAATCACACTGTAGACTCGAGGTATATGACTAGACTCGGAGGGTGGACCAGGTGGACTGTTGGCCGGTGCGGCGGACCAGTCCCACAGTAGACCCGAAGTGCATGGTTGTTCTGTGATCGGATATGTTATGGCATGTTATGCGTGTATGGTATATGTGGTTGGTATTTTGGGGATATCTCACTAAGATTTCGGGCTGACAGTTGTGATTTTATGTTTTTCAGGTTCTTCAGGAGACCGTGGCAAGGCGAAGGCGTGATCGTACCGCTCCTCGTGTTTATATTGTGATGAGATTCTGGGAATACTTAAAATAAATTGTATTGAAAACCTTTTTTTAATAACTTTAATGGAATCGGGTTGTTTTCAAAAATTTTAAATTAGTTGAAATTTTTGGTCGTTACAAGTTGGTATCAGAGCCTTGGTTTGAGTGAACTGGAGAAACACTCGTGTGACTCCAGTCTCAAATCGAGGAGAGTTTTCAAAAGAGAATTTAAAATGGTTTTCAAAATGAGTAAAGGAGGACACGGAAGTACGATCATCCGGAGCCAGTAAGTAACCCCCAAAATACCATACATGTTATTTGTTTTTGAGGTTTAATAGAACAGCATGCTAGTGTTAGGCTAGGGATCTTCAGGATTTCATGATAATGTTTCCTGATTTGTGATGCCTGTAGCCTAGGGTTTCCTTGTGGGAGATTTCCAGTGTTCCTCTAGTGGTGAGGGTTGAGCGCTTGTTTGTATGTTTTCACTAGGGTGTTGTGATAGTACTTCATACAAATATGGGTAGGTGTGGAAGGTAGTATGGGCCCGTACTACTGAAAGCACAGGACCCATACGCGTATCAGGGAAACCATGACCTCTAGGGTTGGGTTGAGAGAGTTGGTTCCCGGGATAGTGGGAAGTATCTGAGTCTTTGTGGTGATTTTCAGTATGGAGATTCCGAGGCATGCTGGGAGTGGATCCGGGTCAGGATCGGGAGCAGGAGAGGGAGTTCCGGACGGGTCTGTGCCGCCTGAGGTTATTGGTCAGATGAGCACGAGCGAGTTGGATACGAGGATTCGTGAGATCCTGCGTGATGAGATTGCTGCGTTGTTCCGGGCTGAGTTGCCGGAGCTGTTCGGGTCGATCAAGACCGCTATGGTTGAGTATTTTGATGAGCGCTATGCAGCTCTCACAGAGACGGATGCCGCGGCGGCTACATCGGCTGTAGCAGCGGCAGGGAGAGGAGCTAGTCGGAGTTTTCAGTATCGGGACTTCGATAATACGAAGCCTCCCACCTTTGATGGAGTTCAGGACCCGATTGTTGCTATGAGATGGTTATCGGACGTGGAGGGGTGTTTCTTCACGTGTTCATGCCCTGCTGAGTAGAGGGTGAGGTGTGCTCTGAACCTGTTGAGGCTCGGGGCGAAGGATTGGTGGAGATTGACCACGGAGTTATATTCAGATGCGCAGAGGGCTGCGGTTTCATGGGATCAGTTCAGAGAGATGTTCAACACTCACTATGTTCTGCAAGTGGAGAGGGAGAGATTGGCTCAGGAGTTCCTTGAGCTGAAGCAGGATTCGGAGTCGGTGACTGAGATCACTAGGATGTTCACTGATAGGGCGATGTTCTGCCTAGAGTTCGCTTCGGAGCAGGCTCAGATGTCTTGATATCTGAGCATGCTCAAGAGGGACATCAGACAGTTTGTGTCTACGTAGAGGTGCGAGACCTTGTTGGAGTTGCAGGAGGCCGCCAGGCGGCGTGAGTTAGAGATTGAGTTGCAGTTGCGTGAGTTGAGGCAGGCTCTGGTGCTGTCGCAGCTGGCGCCGAAATGGTCCAAGACCGTTGATGCTAGAGTGGGAGATCTGAGCAGCCAAACTTGTGGGAAGTGTGGGAGGGGTCACCCTGGAGTTTGTAGGTCTGGTGGTGCATGCCGCAAGTGTGGAAAGGAGGGGCACTATGCGAGGGATTATCGGCAGTCAGTGCTGGTTCGGGATTTGAGGATTTGTTATCATTGTCATCAGGTTGGACATTTGAGGGTCAACTGTCCACAATTTGCTGCAGGACCGGTGCAGGCTCCAGCACCGGCCACTTTGAGGATCACGGGTGGAGGTCAGGGTGGAGCGGAGCCCCCAAGGACTCAGGGTCGTGCTTTTCAGCTTTCAGCAGAGGAGGTCAGAGCAGTGCCGGATGCAGCTGCGGGTATGTTTCTTTCTTGATGTCTTGTTATCTTGTGATTTTGTGGTGTATTGTTCATGTGCTGGTATCTTTGTGTGGTTTTCGATACGGTATTCGTCGTTTTTGAGGGTTGTGGTTTGGTTATGGGTTATTGTATTGGGAATTTCGTTGGTTATCATTCATGAGGGTTATTAGTGGAAACCTGGGATTGGTTTGAAGGTCGGGTAGCATCTACTTCTGAGGAGTGGTTAGATGCAGATTGAGTTTCTTTCGAGCGGGTTAATCAGTGTTGATTTGGGACCTTGTTAAGGTTGTTTATGCTTGCGAGAATCAGTCCGCGTGTAAGTGTTGGTTTTGTGCAGAGTTGTTTTGGGTGGTCGGTAATGGCAACTGGTGGTTGGTAGTCAGTACTACAAGTGGGGGAGAATTGGAAAATTCTCCGGAAGATCGATGAGCATTTGAGGGTGCTTAGCTGTTGGGATTCAGCAGTGTTCTTTCAGTCCAGAGTGTAGGCTGGCATGAGTAAGTGTCGGGCATGCAGGGCGGGATACAGACCTAGGGCATTTGATTATGGAGGGCCTGGGGATTAGGCCGGGATCGATTATGTGTGATGGAGATAGAGTTCGGAACCCCTAGAGGGCTAGAACAGTATGCATGGGAGGTTTTCCTAGAGAGATAGCTCGGAATGATGGATATTAGTTGAGCGGTCCGAATAGACTGAAGGCCGGTAGGCATACCAGTCAGGCCGAAGGCTCGGAGAACGGTCCAGCCAGACTGAAGGCACTGGAGGGCGGTCCAGATTGGCTGAAGGTTTTGAGAGTGGTCCAGATTGGCTGAAGGCCTGTGAAAGAGGTCCAGTCATGCTGAAGACTCTGCAGGTATTGATAGAGCGGTTCAAAGAAATGGATGGAGTATGTTGCGATGTGTTAGCTTTAGAAGGTCTGGCCCCGGGTAGTGATCTTGATTATTTGAGATAGTGCATGGGCTTGGGAGTCCCTGCGATTAGAGTCAGAGTATGTGTGTTGGATGGATAGCGGATATGCTTTGAAGGAGCGGTGTAGCATTGGGCGAGCGTCGTGGCACTTGTGGTAGTGTCAAGGCAGTCAAGTGGTTTTCCTTGGTAAGGAAAGAGAGAGGAGTGTAACTCCGAGAGGGAATGCGAATTCACGGAAGTGAAACGGCAGAGCAGAGTTATGATTAGAGTAATCCGAGTATGGTTATTGAGCAGTGTGTTTGCGGCAGTGGAATGGAAGCACATCCGGTTTGGGATGTCTGCTGTGGTCGCGAAAGGAATTCCGTGGGTGTAGAGCCAAGAGGCTCGGAAGGGATGCAGGGAAGGAGTCTTGGGCTCTCAGTGTGATTCTGATCAGGGAATTGTGTATGTAGTAGCGGTTCATCCTAGGGGATGTTTGAAGATGTCATCAGTGTATCGGGTTTTCCCAACCTGAGGGTGCTAGAGCTAGTCCAGCATGTGTATGTGATTGCAAGAGGAGAACTCATGGGAGTTGCTCTGAAGAATGTATCTTTCTATCAGCAGAATGATTAGAGTTGGACCCGGATCGGAAATCCGGTGGTGCATAGTTATTTTCTAGCTCATATGGGTCGAATGATGGTTGTGAATTGGAGCAGTGCTGCATCATGAGTAGTACTCAGTTGATAAGTGGACTTATCAGAGGGCTAAGCCGGTGGCCGGCTCGAGACGGTGCTCAGGACACCGTAAGGAAGGAGAAAATGAGTTTCTGGTTCTATGATTGTGTTTTGAGAAACCTGGTTGGGTTAATGTCAGGTGGTGCATGGCAGGAGTATTTCTAAGAGTTGAGTTGTTGCAGGCTTCGGGGACGAAGCCTAATGTAAGTGGGGGAGAATTGTAACATCCCGAAATATCAAGAGTAGAGTTGAAGGGCTAAAAGAGTAAATTGGGAAAGAGCGACTCGGCGAGTCCATGGGTGGACTCGGCGAGTAGAGTCGCGACTTGGTCGCGTGTCAAGTGGCCGACTCGGCGAGTCATTGGATTGGACTCGACGAGTAGGCGCTGAGTGGAGAAAACCCTAAATCCGGAGGTTGAGCCCTATATAAAGAACATTATGTTTCCTCCCCAGCCTCCTTATCATCCCTTGAGTTCCAGAAACCCTAATTTCGTGAGGAAACCCCATTGTTGAGTGAATTGGAGTTTGGAGAGGTGGTTGTTGAAGAGATCTTGAAGGAAAAGAGACTTGGATCAAAGGGCTTTGCAAGGATTCGGGTTAATCTTCTCTTGGAGCTTCCTTTTGAGGTATCATTTCATTGTTGAGCTGTTATTGTCTAGATTCTTCATTTTGGGGGTGTTAGGGATCATATCTTTTGGTGTTTTGGAGTTTAAAGGTTAGATCTGAGGTTGCTACCTCAGATCTGGAATGGAGAAGGGTTGGAATGCCTGAAAGTCCTTGTGTTTGAGTGTGTAGTGAAGCTATCATGTCCCAAACCCTAGCCCTAAAGTGTAAAATGCCTAGATCTCTTTGGATTCATGTAAAGTTTGCCACTTTACGTGATGCATGGGTTGTAGGACGCTAGATCTATGTTTTGGATCAATTGCATGGCCTGGAATGCTTATGTATGGATTCAGACCGGTGGTACTCGGCGAGTCACATGGGTAGACTCGACGAGTTGCTTGAAGATGAGCTGGAACTCGACGAGTTGGAAGAACAACTCGGCGAGTTGGATGAAGATGGCCAGGAACTCGACGAGTTGAAAGAACAACTCGGCGAGTAGGTTGAAGATAGCCTTAGACTCGACGAGTCTGTTCTTGGACTCGGAGAGTCTTGTCGAAGAGTCCCAATCTTTTCTGGTTGAGCCATGAATCGGTGAGTCAAGGGGATGACTCGGTGAGTTGTATGTGAGTGGACTCAGAGTTGTTGAACTCGGCGAGTCTCGGGGTGACTCGGCGAGTTGAGTCGCGGATTGGGGAAGTTCGGAGCTTGGGGACTCGGCGAGTCATCGGGTTGACTCGGCGAGTAGAGTCAGTCAGGGGTTGACTTTGACTTTGTCCAAGGGTTGACCAGTGGTTTCCAGGGGTATTTTGGTAATTGTTGGTTATTGTTTTGAGTTCAGTGCCTTGGTGGTTGTCAGTGGTGGAGATCGTATCAGTGATCAGAGTAGCTTGGGTTATCTGTCCAGTCGGCAGTTTCGAGGTGAGTTATCCTCACTATTGAAAACCTTTTTGTAATAACTTTAATGGAATCGGGTTGTTTTCGAAAATTTTAAATTGGTTGAAATTTTTGGTCGTTACATATCAGCAACTATGTAAATCCTTGACCATTACGAATAGAGGCACCTTTTGGCAAAAGAAAGGAATTCCAGAAGACGATTTGGAGCGAAAGAAAGGTTCTGGAAGAGGGTTTTCAACACCAGAAGGAGTAAAGGTTTATATTTTAGTTCAATAAGAACATGTCTTTCATTATTAGCTGTGTTGGTTTAGTTGCTATGATGAGCAGTTGAATCTAGCTACTCTTGTTTAGCTAGATGAAGCTTTAAACTTATGAATAGTTATATGTTTATGGATTAAGTTTAGTTGGTAAAAATTGCTTGTGTTTGATTCGTATAACCTAGCATGCTACTGTTTGTTTATCTAATTGCTTTATTGCATGTTCTGTGTAGCTTAGTGACCATTAAACTGCATGAACCTGTTTACCTAATGATTTAGTGAACATTGAATTGTTAGAGCTAGGATTGACCAATCTTAGTTAGTAATTAGAATAAATAAGCTTAGCTGTGCTAGAGAACGTGTATTGTGATCATAATTGTGTTTATATAACAAATCTTACATAGCATATTTACATTAATAATTAGTTCTATGTTAATTATATGTGAACATACATGGTTTAACATGAATTAGTTTATTATTGGTAAGTTAGAACTAAATTACTAATACAACTAAAAACCAGCTTAATAATCCGTAAACATTAGCTAGCCATAAGGGAGAAGTGGATTCAAACTAAAAAAGAGTGTGTGTTTTTAATTATTGAATTTGGATTTAAGTTCATCTGATCTTGTAAAACCAGATAAACCCCCCTCTAAACTTGTTAATAATTAGGTTAATTTAATAGTAAGTAAATTAATTAGTAACACCGTTCCCTGTGATCGACACCCGACTTACCCAAGCTATACTGTAATCTGACTAGGTACACTGCCGATAAGTGCATAGTTAGTTAAGTTTGTTAGGTTGTAAATATTAAAATTAGTGAGTACTTTTGTGCACATCAAGTTTTTGGCGCCGTTGCCGGGGAGCGGCTTAGATTATTAGTTTAATTAGTTGCATTAGATTAATCGCCCCTTTTTATGGAATAAAATATGCAAAAAGGTTAATTGGTTATTTATTTTTGCTAGCTTAGCTTAGTTTATTTTTTTCTGTTTCTGTCACAGAGTTCACGACGTGAGTTTTAATAAACTCACGACGTGAAAGCTGAGATTTCAGTTTTTAATTTTTCTTATTTTAGTCCAGTTTTACGTTTTTAGTTTAGCAAGTTGCAGGAGTTCATGACCAGAGACTCAAACACGCCCTTGGTGCCACCACTTGAAGATCCCAAGTCTGCAATTCACAAGAAAAAGACGCCCTTGCAAGAATTGAAGTCGGCTTTTTCAAGGAAGTCAGGAAAGAAGACAGGAGAGTCAGGTTCATCCGCAAGGCACAAGAGCAATATTGAGCACTTTGATCAGACACCCGTCCAAACCGAGTCTGAATACGATACCGAGCCGGAATTTGAAGAAAAAACGAGCGAACCCGAGAACGAGCCAAGGAACGAGATGGCAACGATTGAAGAAATGTCCATGGGAGCTTACAAGAAGCGGATCTGAGAAGATGTGGGTCTAGGTTTAGTCCAACCCGCAATACCTGCCACTGCCACATTCGAGCTGAAGGGACACATATTGACCGCCCTGAAGGACATCCCATTTTTCGGGAAAGATCATGAGGATGCTTTTAAGCATCTAGATGAAGTCAATGACATTGCGGATTACTTCAATGTCCCTAATGTCAACAGAAACACAGTCTTGCTTAGGATGCTTCCCATCACTTTCAAGGGAGCTGCTAAAGAGTGGTTGAAAGCACTTCCACCGGGTACAATCACCACTTGGGTGCAAATGCGTGAGCAATTCCTGGACCAATTTTGCCCGCCATCCAAGATAGCCAAACTCAAGAAGGCAATAGCCAACTTTGAGCAACAGCCGGGGGAGTCACTATAAGAAGCATGGGACTGGTACAAGGGCTTGCTTAGAAATTTCCCTCAACATGACCCAAATGTGAAGCAAGAGATGTCAATATTTTATGATGGGGTCAATGTGATGACAAGACAACTCCTTGATTCTCAAGGACCTTTGACAAAGAAAAATCCAAGGGAGGTCAAGGAGCTAATTGAAGAATTCGCGAAGCATTCTCGCGAATACCACAACCCGAGGCAAGAAGGAATCAAAGGCGGTGTAGGGGCCCAAACTGAAGAAATAGCACCGGTCATGGCCATGCTGAATAATATGGACCGTAGGATAACACAGATGGACCAGTCGATACATGCCATAAGAGTGGGTTGCGAGATATGCGGTGGTCTACACTTGACAAAGGACTGCAATGCAGATGAATATGGGAACAGAAAGGTTCAAGTGTGCTACTCTAGTGGGGATAAGTTTGATGAGGACTGGAGGAAACCGAAGAAGGGTGGCTGCCATATGAGGAGTATAAGAAGCAAAAAGAAGAGAAGTATAGGCAGACAGGTCGAGGCCTTTATCAAAAGGAGCAACCACCAGCCAAGAAGAAACCCGACCTAGAGACCATTTTAATGAAGTTTATGGAAGCTTCGGAAAAGAGACACGATGCCACTGATTCTGCCATTCTGGAACAACAAACTATGATAAAGAATCAGCAAGCCTCCATCCATAACCTTGAAGTACAATTTGGTCAACTAGCCACTCTAGTTCATGAGAAGTTATCCCCGAAAAATACTGAAACGAAGACCCAATCTCATGTAATGGCCATAGACACCAAAGAAGAAGCCATCTCGGAGTTCCTGGAAGCATTGGAAGAAGAACCACAGAAGCCCGATCAAAAGATGAAGAAGATCAAACTCGAAAATCATGAAGCTGCTGAGTTCCAGCATTCACGACGTGAACCTTATATGTTCACGACGTGGGCCCGTCATGAACAGCAAAATTCTGCAGTTAGTTCGGTTTATCATCCGCCCTTGACTTTTCCTTCCCAAGCTACCCTTAGTCCACTGGAGAGAGAGCATAGAGAGTTTGTCAAGCATGTGAAGGGGATCCTGATTAATACTCCCTTTGTCGAGTCCTTATCCAAAACTTCTGAGCATAAAAAATTACTGCAAGACTTGATAGACACTCGAAGGCAATTAAAGAAGCAGTCTACAGTGATTCTAAGTGAACAAACTTCAAAAGTTGTGTTAGGAGAAACACCAGAAAAGATGGGGGATCCTGGACGCCTCACTCTACCGTGTGAGTTTGGTAATAAATTGAAGGTTAATGCTTTAGCCGATTCTGGGGCTAGCATTAATTTGATGTCTTTTCCATTTTATCAAAAATTAGAGATTCAGAAGATGAAGGCTACAAGAATGAAGATTCACATGGCGAATCGTTCGGTGACACAACCCCGCGGCATCGTGGAGGATATTTTGGTGAAAATTGGAAAATTTGTTTTTCCAATAGACTTTGTAGTCTTAGACATGAAAGAAGATCCGGATGTTCCAATAATCCTTGGTCAGCCATTGCTTAACACTGCCGGAGCTCTTGTTGATTTCTGCGAGTCTAAACTCACCTTGAGAGTTGGAGATGAAAAAGAAGTTTTTGGGATAGAAGATGGCTTCCCAAAGGAATATGTTCAAGAAGAGTTGTTTACTATTAACAAAGACAATGAACTAGAAGAACTGGAGAAGCTTATGGAAGAAGAGATCAAGGCAGTTCATCAAGTCAAAAGAACAAAACCTAGAGCATCTGTTCCATTTTTGGTTAAAGTCATAGCTTACAAAAGTCCACCTTCTTGGGTGAGTAAAGAGGATGAGGAGATGACAAGTGATGAAGAGGAGGTCACTTCAAGAGTGACAAAGCCGGTGGTGAAAGAAGAGGAGGATGTGATGAGGTGCAAGGAAGAAACTAAGGGCACAAAACGCAAGCTTGAAGAAGAGGAGAAAGTTAAAAAAGAAAATTCAAAGAAGGCATATAAAAGGCGAGTTCAAGCTTACAAGAGACGATTCAAGGAACAAAAGATCCTAGTGGTGGATTCTTCCGAGGACTCGACGTAGGAGGTACGGAGTCCAGCTCAAGACTCCAAGAAAATGAAGCGCTTCTCGGGAGGCAACCCAAGTTTGGTTTGAAATTTTTTTTCTTTTTCTTTTTGCATTTTAGTTTTAAAAACTTAGATCAAGTCATCCAACTCTATTAGAACAAAATGTAGGGACCTTAAAATGGAAGTAGTAATAATTGAGAACTTAGTCAAAATTGATTTTTTTCAGACTTTATTCACGACGTGAATTATTAGCAAATCACGATGTGAATCATGGATGAACCGGACACATAATCCATGATATGGCTTAACCCATTAGACTATCAAGCCCAAGATCAGTCCGTGAGTACATGGCCCAAATTTAAGCCCAGACACTATTCACGACGTGAATCTTACATGATTCACGATGTGAATTTTTAAAAGTACGGGATCACATAATAAGTCCCTGGAAACCAGTAAACCCTTTCAATTGTTTATTGTTCATGAAGTGGAAGCACAAATTGGTCCCCATAGCTGCGATTTTAGCCAACAAATCCACAATTCTTCCTTGTGCTTACGTAATACTTCCAACAAAGGTACCAATTATTGATTATTAAGTTTAATTTTTGGTTCTAGTAGAGGAACTTAGGGTTAGGGTTTGTTAAATGACGAAATTAATTCTTTACAGTTCGTAATAACCTTGGAATGTTCATGCTAAGTGTTTGGAAGTAGTATAGGAGTAAAACCCAAGGATATTTTGACTGGATTTTTCCCGATTGTTAAGATTCTGCCTTTTGGGATTACGAACTCACGATGTGAATCTTACATGATTCACGACGTGAATTCTGGGGTTGAACAAAATTCATTTTTCTTCTATGTTTAATTTGTGGATATTTGTTTTGGCTGTTTCTTTTCCGTGTTGTTGCAGGAATGGCTCCAAGAAGAGAGGTTCCAGCTGGGGTTGCGGGTTTGCACCCGTTTTACAATTTTCCCACAACAACGGCCCGTGATGTTTTGACCCGTTGGAACAACAGATTGGCGTGGCTTTACAACAGGGAAATTACAGTTGCTCCAACAGTCAATTGGACAAGATTGAGGGAAGTAGGGCTCGTAGACCGGGTGGGCCCGTTCTTGACAAAGATATTCATTGGAGATGGGTATTCGTTTACCTATTCTGGTTGGCAGAATCTGTTCCGGGTGATAGAGCGGGTCTACAAGGAGTTTTGTGTCGAGTTTTTCGCAACGGTGACATTTCAGGAAACGGTCCAAGATCCACATTGGCCACAGGCGTTGGTATTTCGATTGGGGGGTGAGTACCGGGAGTGCATCCTGGTGGAGTTTTCTTGGAGAGTAGGACTGTATGATCGACAGGAGGCTATGACTCCCGAGTTTGGCATGTTTTTGAGTGGGGCCGCTAGAGGATATGCGGAGGGTGTCACGGGGTATTCTTTTTGGCATAACATTGCCTCCGGGATGTTTAATTCCGGAGTATCTCCCGAGAGCAGTATTCGGTCCCCGATCCATCGTTTACTCCACCGGTTCATTACCTTTTCCATCAACCATAAGAGGCATGGAGACAAAGTGACTAAGCATAACTTATTTTTCTTATGGTGCATCTTACAGCCTGGTGTCTGTTGCAACATCCCGTATTTTCTAGCCCGTTTTCTCTGCCGGGTCTTCCGCGAGTTCGCACCCTAGGAGCCCCATTTGTGGGGGGCATTTTGTTACTCGTTTGGCCCGTTGTTATCATTTGGTTGTTCCCGATATTACTAGATCCATGAAATGTGTGGACGAGCATGACTTTGGTATGGGATATTTGGAAACTATGCGGGTGGTCAGAAATTTTGGATCGCATTGGCGCATAGTTCCATCAAATGTTAAGGGTGATGATGAGGATGATCAGCCAGCCGATCAACCTGCGCCAGAGCCGAGACCGAGGCGCAGGAACGTGAGAGGAAGGGGAGACCGCGGGCAGCCGATACACCCACCTGCTTCCATGGTTGGTGCGCCTTTTAGGGGTGATATGGCTGGTTACTTTGACCAGTTATCGTTGAGTGTGAATTAGATAGACGACACGATGGAGAATGTTGTTCAGCATCTTGGGGTGGAGCAGCCGCCTCATTTAGGGTATCATTACCCGATTTGCCCACGATGGTCGGAGTATGGTGGTCGTGGAGGTGATGGAGCTGGTACCAGTGGAGCGCATGAAAACGAGGAGGATGATTGATCGTTATTTATTTTGTTTGAGTTGTTTTTAGTTTGTTTTGAGTTTGTTTTTATGGGATTGTAAGAACTACTTTGAATATTATGTTACTTTTATTCTTCGTTGTTGATTGTTTCTCAGAAATTGCTAAGGAGCGCCTAGGAGGGATAGCGAGTTATGAATGCGTACAGTTTTAGCCGAGAGTGTTTAATGCCGAGATTCGAGACCTATATTTTCAAAATAAGTGTGGGGTGAGTTAAGAGAGTGGAGTGTCAGTGAAAGAGTCATAAACTAATGACTTTGAAAGAGTCTTAATACATTAAGACATTAGAAGAATAATTGGGCAATGTTTTCTGCTAGTCCAGTTTTCACGACGTGAACTTTTATTATTCACGTCGTGAGTCAGTTATCAGGAGGATTTCAGAATACGCTCAGTTTTGATCTCACGTCGTGAATTGTTTCACACTCACGTCGTGAATATTAGATTTTTACAAGATTCCAGGCCCTTGACATTTTAGTCTTCTATGGGTTGATGCTATTCTTCTTGTCAATATATTCAAGATTATTTTGACTCATTTTTTTACCACCATGCAATGTGGCATATGCTTTCCCACATTGGTCATTCTACTTTTGGAGACTTACACCATATTTGAAGACGATTGAAGGCTCGATTTCGTGTTTTGCCGGTACATTCCTTATTTTTTTTTTGAGTTCAAGAACCAAGTTTCTATTTTTGGAGTCCATATTCAAGATGCACGTTTTCCACACTTTTGGAGATGTTCACGTCACTATCTCAGGGGAGTCTGTTCCTTTTTCTCCCTTTTCTTTAAGTTTCTTTAAATTTGATGCATACAATGAGGGCATTGTATGAAATAAGTGTGGGGTAGGGGTAGAAAAAGTAAATTGCTAGATAACCATAGAATTTGATAGTCAAAATTGAAAATTTGAAAATTTTGAAATTGAAATTTAAAAAAAAAAAATTAAATCTAGTAATAATAATTTGAGCTATAATTGCTAGTATTATGTGGGATGATCCGATGAAAGTTCAAATGTTTAGTTGAGCCAATATACGTTATAGTGCATTTGTGGCCTCCCTTATTTTAGTGAAATCATGGAACAAAAACATGACCCCGCTTGGTTTGAGGGATGCAATATGTTTAGCAGCCTAAACCTGAAATGTATCCAGGAAAATTATTATCATTAACCAATAAAGGTTGAGGTTGAGCGCCTCTGCTTAAGCATGTAGGTTTTGAGTGAAAAAGTGAGGTACATGTAATAATAAAAAAAAGAAGAGAATTACAAGAAAAGTTTGAAAAATTTTGGAGCGAATAAAGTGAAGATCAAAAGATCAAAATTCCAAGAAATTCAAAAGGCTGAAGATACCAAGAAATCAAATCAAATAAGGTGGTGAATTCAAAAGAAATCAAAGATCAAATTATCAAGGAATTGAAGAATTCCAAAAGAGCTCCATAGTGGTATCAATGATTATAATTCTAGATTATGTATGCTTAGGTTGCTCAACTAAAAATACCTTGAGGATAAGGAGGTTTTCTGCGGATGGATTCGGAGGGTTGCATAAAATGAGCATTGTTCGAAAAAAGTGGGCGAGTGTTTATGAAGATTGTGAGTATTTAAAGTATGGGGGGGTACTTTAGGAAAATTTTAGACACAAATGCATGCGTTGAGGTCTTGGCATAATGGCTGAGCTAGAGTCGGATTGTTCCATGTGATGTTAGTAATCAAGGATTAAATTTAAATTTGCTTGAGGGCAAGCAAAGCCTAAGTGTGGGGTATTTTGATATTGCCATATTTATACTTATTTTTAGGCAATATTTAAGTACATTTTTATTAAAAACTTGGTAATTTGTTTAGAATAATGGTACTTGTGAGCTTAAATGTTATTTTACAGCCAAAAAGAAGACATTTTGAAGAAAAGGGGACTGAAAGAGTTAAAGAAAGAAACTTTGGGAATTAAAAGGGTAAAAGTGAAGAAAATCTGGAAAAAGGTTATTCACGACGTGAGACTTAAAGGATTCACGACATGAATCATTGGTTCTAGAAGATATGTACGCGGGTGAAGGAATCCTTGACGGGCACGGTTATCTGCAACTCACGACGTGAATTTCTTACTATTCACGATGTGAATTTATGGATATCAGCAACTATATAAATCCTTGACCATTACGAATAGAGGCACCTTTTGGCAGAAGAAAGGAATTCCAGAAGACGATTTGGAGCGAAAGAAAGGTTCTGGAAGAGGGTTTTCAACACCAGAAGGAGTAAAGGTTTATATTTTAGTTCAATAAGAACATGTCTTTCATTATTAGTTATGTTGGTTTAGTTGCTATGATGAGCCGCTGAATCTAGCTACTCTTGTTTAGCTAGATGAAGCTTTAAACTTATGAATAGTTATATGTTTATGGATTAAGTTTATTTGGTAAAAATTGCTTGTGTTTGATTCGTATAACCTAGCATGCTACTGTTTGTTTATCTAATTGCTTTATTGCATGTTCTGTGTAGCTTAGTGACCATTAAACTGCATGAACCTGTTTACCTAATGATTTAGTGAACATTGAATTGTTAGAGCTAGGATTGACCAATCTTAGTTAGTAATTAGAATAAATAAGCTTAGCTATGCTAGAGAACGTGTATTGTGATCATAATTGCGTTTATATAACAAATCTTACATAGCATATTTACATTAATAATTAATTCTGTGTTAATTATGTGTGAACATACATGGTTTAGCATGAATTAGTTAATTATTGGTAAGTTAGAACTAAATTACTAATACAACTAATAACCAGCTTAATAATCCGTAAACATTAGCTAGCCATAAGGGAGAAGTGGATTCAAACTAAACAAGAGTGTGTGTTTTTAATTATTTAATTTGGATTTAAGTTCATCTGATCTTGTAAAACCAGATAAAACCCCCTCTAAACTTGTTAATAATTAGGTTAATTTAATAGTAAGTAAATTAATTAGTAACACCGTTCCCTGTGATCGACACCCGACTTACCCAAGCTATACTGTAATCTAACTAGGTACACTGCCTATAAGTGCATAGTTAGTTATGTTTGTTAGGTTATAAATATTAAAATTAGTGAGTACTTTTGTGCACATCAGTGATACCTTCGAGGATGAGCAGAGCAAGCGGAGTTATCACCCAGAGTGAGTCATATATATTCTTCGATGCTCGAATGCTGCTTGCTTAGTGCTTTGTGGAACTCTCGATGATGGGAGTCATCTACCAAGCAAATATGACGATATTCAGGAGGTAGATGGCTGGCATCATTAGGAGATCTTAAGCAGCTGATGGCAGAGAAGTGTGGGAATCTCGGAAGAGCCTAGGGAGTAACCTTAGCCAGATGAGTGCGCTGGCAGAGTAGAGAATTTCGCTGGGGAGCGAGCGTGCGACAGAATTAGTGAACTAGAAGGTCGAGAAGCTACTTAGGAGCTTCGGGATAGTCTGTGTGGAAAGTATGGGTAGATGTGGCAGGTAGTATGGGCCCGTACTACTAAAAGTAGAGGACCCATACTTGATACAGGGAGTATTCTGAAGGTTCTAATGAGCAGATTGAGGAGTGATGTTATGGTTTGAGTACCATACATCGGAGCAGATTAAGGAGTGATGTTATGGTTCGAGTACCATACATCGAAGCATATTGAGAAGAGATGTAATGGGATGAGTACCATGGTTCGTAGTGAATGATACTTGTGGTTCTTCGGTTATCCGGTCACGATTGATGAGGTAGAGATTGGCCGTTATGGGTTTTAGGCATGTGGGCCATGATTGAGTTCGAAGAGGCGTCCCTTGAGAGGGAGGGGAGAATTTCGGTCTGAGTTGAGCAATCAGTCGATAGAGGAGATGTCACCTTCTATGACCTGGGTGGCGCAATTTATGTTCGTGTGCGGAACATGAGAGGTATGATGTTTAAGTTACGGGTTTGGGGGTAAACCATGCAGGTTGTCATTGATGATGGTTGTCCATCAGAGTATCAGGTAGCATGTGTGCCGCAAGATAGTGATTTACCATGAGCAGATGGTCCGTTGGGACTGAGGTAGTTGAGGACCACGTTGCACCTATTTGAGTATAGTAGGGCGTATTGTAGAGGTATCAGTGGGGAGTCCAGTTGAGTTAATCAGTGCAGTGGTTTTTTTTATCTATGTTGGGTATTGAAGATAGGAGTGGGTCCTTGTTCTTGGGATGATCCATGTGTTGGAACGTCGGTTGATGAGTCGAGGTGGGGGAGTACGATGATTTCGTGGTCCAGTATATGAGTCAGTGATGTTATTGGACAATTGAGTTGTTTGGAATTGGATTGGTACAAGACTTGGAACGACTAGAGGCAGTCGTGACAGGAAGTTCTTGAGGAATTCGTCTGAGGTTCAGAGTTATGAGATCGATTGACTTCGTTAAAGGGGATTATCGGGCGTTGTGTAGCACTTTCCAGGGGCAGGTGCGTTATTGCTGGTGAAAATAGTTTGTGAGGTTGTTGATGTGTCAGATAGTGATGGTTCGAACCCTAAGTGGGGGAGAACCGGGTGGTTTATTGAGAGAACCAGAGATTTGTGCAAGAGCGGTTAGGGGTTGGATGCAGAAACCTGCGGCTTGAATTCATGAGATCAGGGTCATTGGTGATCAAAGAAAGGTGCAGGGCGAGATAATGCGTGTGGTATATGTCTGAGAGAAGAATGGGTGTTTCCACGGCAGGTGGTCAATAGTCAGGAATTTGGTGGTGATCAGAGTCGTTTCAAGTGGAAGACTCGTAATGATGCTATGGGCAGTTGAGAACTTCTGGGTTGAAATATGGTTAGAAGATTGTCAAGAAGCCAACTCCCGGGCTGGGATGTGTATTTGCTTGGATTTTAAGCAGTAGTGGAAAGCGTTTCGGAGGATCGTCAGTGTGTTCTGAAGAGTTAGCGCCTTCCTTGTATTCCAATTGAGTGTTTGGATGCACTGAAGTTGCGCATTGAGTGAAAGAGGAAATGTATTGTTGTATGTGTATGGTATTGGGAGTAAGGGAATCAGTGGTAGAGGCAGGACATTGTGATGCTCTGTTAGGGTGTTCCGTGGTTTCCACGTATAGCGTCCCGATTTCGGAGTTATTTAGAGTCTTGGGTTTAAGATGACTAGTGATGTATCATGTATCCACAATTCCAGTGGGAGCCCTTCGTATATTGTCATTAAGAGGGATTATTTAAGGAAGTGGATCTCCGCAGAGGAAGGTTCTGTGTTATGGCGGTTGCCGCCAGAGTCTGTAATGCATATAGGGGAAAGTGTGTGTGTAATTATCTATGATAGTCTTCGGTGCATGAGTTAGTGAACATAGTGTGGTGTTGTAATGAGAATGAGAGTATAGGGTGATGCTACGGGGAGCCGTAGTATTCGCCAGTCAGAGGGTGTTGTGATGCTACGGGGAGCCGTAGTACTCCCAAGTCAGAGAGAGAGAGAGAGAGAGTCGTGATGCTACGGGGAGCTGTAGTATTCGCCAGTCAGAGGGTGTTGTGATGCTACGGGGAGCCGTAGTACTCACAAGTCAGAGAGAGAGAGAGAGAGAGAGAGAGAGTCGTGATGCTACGGGGAGCCGTAGTATTCGCCAGTCAGAGGGTGTTGTGATGCTACGGGGAGCCGTAGTACTCACAAGTCAGAGAGAGAGAGAGAGAGTCGTGATGCTACGGGGAAGCTGTAGTATTCGCCAGTCAGAGGGTGTTTTGATGCTACGGGGAGCCGTAGTATTCACAAGTCAGAGGGAGGGAGTCGTGGTACTACGGGGAGCCGTAGTACTCACTAGTTAGTTGGCGTTGTGATACTACAGGGAGCCATAGTACTCACTAGTCAGAGGCTGTCGTAATGATGCGGGAAGCCATAGTACCCACTAGACGGCAATAGAGTGTGATGATGGAGTATTCTCTGATAGGTGCATGATGCAGAAGAGTTTTAGGTTTGAGTAGCCCTAGTGTCGAGTTTTTGGAGCCTAGTGGTTTAACCGGGGCGAGACTGGGGTCTCCGTCTCTGTCAGGGGGGTCAGCGAGGCGCGTGGGAGAATAGGCACAGCAGACGCCAGAGGTTAGAGCTGATTCGATCTTCGATTGGATTGTATTTTATGAGGAAAAGAGAATTTTGTGACTTGCGTATCATTGGGTCGTGATAGTGGTCATGGGGAGGAAGTTAGTGAGATATTTTGGATCATGTTATGTGTGACCATTGGGGGTTTAGCTGTGGGGCCAAAAGCTGACCTGGTGCTCGGTATTGAAGATGAATATGAGTAATGAGCTAGAGTTTACCATGGTTATGTCTGTGGACACTTCAGAGCGAGCGAACGATTCAGACGCTCGAGGGTATGTTTCGGGCATGTGTATTAGATTTCGGGGGGAAATTGTGGCCCGTATTTGCCCTTGGCAGAGTTTCCCACAACAACAGCCATCATTAGTGCATCAGTATGCCACCCTTTGAGTTGTTGTAGGGAAGGGGGTATCGGACCCCATTTGATGGGGAGAGGCAGAGCAACGTGTGATGGGAAGTACAGAGATCGTGCTTCAAACGTCAGAGCAGATACAGTAGGTCAGGCAGAGGTTGTTGACCGCTCAGAGTCGTCAGGAGAGTTATGCAGACAGGCACCGGTCCGAGCTCGAATTTCAGGTCGGTGATTTCGTGCTCCTGAAGGTATCTCCTTGAAAAGGAGTGATCCGATTCAGGAAGAGGGGCAAGCTGGGACCCTGGTTTATTGGACCGTTTAGAGTGACCGCAAGGGTGGGCAGGGTAGCGTATCGCTTGGAGCTACCTGCAAAGATTGGGTCAGATTCATGACACCTTTCACGTATCGCAGTTGCGGAAGTGTATAGCCGATGAGTCGGCGGTGGTGCCATTGGGGGAAATTTAGGTGGATGCGAGCCTAAATTATGCTGAGAGACCAGTGACGATCAGAGATCGGAAGATCAAGGTTTTGAGGAACAAGGAGGTACCTTTGGTTTTGGTTCAATGGCAACATCGAAAGGGGTCTGAGATGACTTATGAGTCAGAGTCGGAGATGCGAGGGCAGCATCCAGAGTTGTTCGAGGAATGAGACTTCGGGGGCGAAGTTTAGTTCTAGTGGGGGAGAATTGTAACACCCCGAGATTCAGGTGTATTCCTTTCATCCTTGTTCTTTATTGTTTGGGCAAGTTTAGTCCTTGAGTGGAGGGTTTGTAGCAAGTGAGTACGCTGGGCGTACCAGAGGGGTACGCTGCGCGTACTCACACGCTTAATTTGGACGCGGAGTCGCCAAGGTACGCTGGGCGTACCTAGAGTTACGCCAGGCGTACCCGACCCAGGTGCAAAAACCCTAATCCTCCTTGTGTACTATTTAAAGGGTGTTATGGCTGATTCCTTAGCCTCCATATCAGTGAGTGAAACCCTAAAAGAGAGCCCCATCTTTATTAGTGTGTGAGAGTGTTGATTTGAGCTTATTGGTGCTTTAGTGGCTTAGTAAAGAAGAAGGAAGGGAGTTCTTGGAGGCTAAAGCTTGAGGTGCCATTTTGGATCCGAGATCTGCAGAGGAAAGGGCTATACTTTGAGGTATAAAGTTCAAAACTTTCCTCTTCTTTTGGTTGTTGTTCTATGTGTCCTTTTTAGGGCTAAAAACCCCAAAGGTGGAGACTTTATGAGTGTAAAGTGCTCCATGGTCCGAGATCTGTCCCTTTTCAGTGTTACTAGATTTAGAGCCATAAAGTTCCCATCTTGGATGTTACTTTGGAGTCATGCATGTGTTTTAAGCCTTCTAGAGTTGAAGGATGGATCATTTCGGGAGATAGTGACTTGTTCAGCCATGCAAAGGCTTAAAGTCATCAACTTTATGGATTAAGGGGCTTACATGGGGTTAGATCTAAAATATAGACGTAGGTCTTAACTGTTTAAGACCTCAAGAGAAAAAGGGCTGAAGCAGGGGAGTACACCGGGCGTAGTCCCTAGTACGCGCCGCGTACTGGGTGGCGTTCCCCGTTTCTGAGATGCAGCCGGGTACGCTCAGCGTACACATCTGGTACGCGCAGCGTAACCCAGGAAGTTGACTTTTGGTTGACTTTTAGGGTATGGTCTATTGTGGGGCCTTTTGAGTTATGAGAGGGGCAAAATGGTCTTTTACCCTTCTGAGAGTGTCATAAGAGGACATAGTCTAGCCTTTGAGATTCTTATTAAGGGTATTTATTTCATATGATTAGGCAGAGGCTAGGCCAGCATTTACCGAGTCAGAGATTTACCGAGATACCCGAGGTGAGTCTTCTCACTATACTTTACCTAGAGTGGTAATAAAGTTATGTGACAGAGTTATTGTATGTGATGTGTGGCACCACATTATTTCTATGTGATTTATGATGTGTGTATATCAGAGATAGGACCAGAAGGTCCACAGAGCTAGGATCAGAGGGTCCGCAGAGTTAGGGCCCAAGGGCCCATAGAGTTATAGCCTCGAGTGGCTAATATGTGCTATATGTGGTGTTTTTCGTATTATGTGCCAGTATATTTGTATGTTATTTATATGTTGAGATTTATTGTGATATGTGATATGCATGATTCAGAGTTAGGACCCTTGGGTCCATAGAGTTAGGGCCAGAGGGCCTACAGAGAGCTGGGTTTGGAGGGTCCCACTGAGACACACTGACCGGAGGGTCAACAGAGTTATAGCCTCGAGTGGCTAAATGTGTTAGAGTGGTATTTTGGGAAACTCACTAAGCTTTGTGCTTACAGTGTTTTGTGTTATGTGTTTCAGGTTACCACAGTATCACGGGACGACACCGGCTCGATTGTACACACCAGAGGAAGCATTTATTTTGAGGATCCTGGTTTATTATTTGATTGGACAAAAGAGTCATGTATTGTAAATTAAAAAATGGTGATTTTTGTGAAAAGTGTTAAAGAGATAAACGATTTTAAATGAAATATTTGTTTTGAAAATTTCGGTGTTACAGGTGGTGGTAGGAGTAGTAACGACCGATTTACCTTTGAGACCACTTTCGACAGTCCTCAAAAGCCCTTGAAGTTTGCTAAGTGTGACCTCCTCCTTGTTCATATGATAGGTCATGCGGAACTGATGATAACATGGAGGTAAGGAGTATAGAATGATATCTATAGCCAGCTCCTCAGGGGAGTTCACATTTAACTTTTGCAATCGGTCCACAAACCTTTTCATTTTCTGGAAGTGTCCCGTGATGGGTTCACCATCCTTCATCCTGGTTGTTATCATGGAAGAGATGATTTCATACCTCTCTTGATGAGCACTCTGATGGTATCTTTCCATCGGGTCCTGGTGCATCACAAAAGGGTAGAAGTCCTCATAGGACTTTTGGAGTTCAGCTGTCATGGTGGCCAACATGATACAAGATACCTTGGTGGTATCCTTCTCAAGAGCCCTAAACTTAGCGATCTCCTTAGGAGTAGCAGAAGACTCACCGATTTCTTTAAGCTCCTTGTCTAGGACATATTCCTTGTCCTCATAGCGAGTGACCGTCCTGATGTTCCTAATCCAATCATTGAAGTTGGAACCATCAAAGATGACTCTCCCAGACAGATTCATGAGAGAGAATGAGCCAGTAGAGTTTAAGCCAGAAGCAGTGTTGGAAGACATCTAAAAAGAAAGAAAGACAAAGTTTAGATTAGATAAAGAGTCCTTAATATAACACCCAAAATGAAATATTAAGGCTAGGACCCAAAACAATATTTTACAAATTGGAAGAGGGATGCCGTAATCCAACTTGCAAAATATTTAAAGGTAGGTAAATGACGATTTACCAATTTCCACCATGAAAAATGAAATTGTTATTAAGTTTTAGTTGGATTGAAATTCCTAGATCATTTGAGATTCATTGAACAATTCAATGGCATGTTTAAATCTCAATTATGCCCTTTAGGTTTGTGACTGGGATACTGAAGATCACAAACAAGGTGTGAATAACCATGCAAAATGTGCATGGTACTCTCGATGTCATTTATCACACAATCAATGTGTTGGTTAACTACACACGCTTCATTGATCTTATGATAAACATTGAGCCACCCTTTTTCATCCTTACTAGTCCAAGTTAATGTTCTGGTTAACCACATACACTCCATTAACAGCTTGGCAAGGTGCAAAGTGTAATTTTCATGGATTAGCATCAATTTCACATTTTTCCTAAAGTAACTAAGATTGTGAATTTCAATAAAACATTTAGTTACTTTATTATTATCATTATACTTTTAATGAGAGTTATAGTCACATCCTACCCGTTCGGCTAACCACCCTCCACCAGCCAAGGAATTGGTGGGTGAGAGTGGACACCCATTAAACTGCCATTTTATATACAATAACCTTATACCCCCCTTATAGACCTGCTTCGTAAATGAGGTATACTAACGGTAAGACTGACTTAATCTTATACACACACAGACACACACACACACACACACACACATATATATATATATATATATATATATATATATTATTAAACCTATAATACTATAAAGTATAAGGGTTGAATTTTAAACTTTTAAAATTCTAGCGTTTGTAATTAAAGTATATTCTTATGTGTGACTTTAAAAATTCCAAAACTTGAGGATAAATTTTGACACTATTTAAAAATTTTCATTTTCTTAACTTATGAGTTTTAAAGACTTTTAAGGAAAAGGCTTTTGGAATTCCATAACTTGAGGACAAGTTATGGAGTCCATTAAAAGGCATTTAGATCAACAATTCAACTAACAAGAAATGTCAAATAATATCAATGATCTAGCAAAACTCATAAGCAAAGATAATTCACATCAACAATTTTCAAGAAATCATATAAACTAATATAAGTCTTGAAACTTTAAAAATTATCTTCTAATTTGACAAGCATGATCACTACATTATAAAAAAAACAGGTTTCATGGTTCAAAAAACAGTTTGGGGTAATGATCCTAATCTAATTTCTGGCCAAAAGTCGAAAATATGCCCCCTGGAGCACCAACTCGATGAGAACATGAACTGGACTCGTTAAGTTGGTCATTTAACAAAGGGACTCGACGAGTCACCCAATGGAATCGGCGAGTTCACTAGGCAGAAGGCTGAAATTCGATTTTTTACACTTTGAAAATCAATATAGCATCAAGTATAATAGAAAACAAGCCTAGGCTCTGATACCACTGAAGGGTTTTGAGCATCCTAACAACCTTAAGGTGTACATACAACCCTAAATGCTTTGGATCTATGTTTTCTGTAATTATACATGCAAAATGATTTTCCAAAGCATTACCCTAACTAGCATACAATCATGGGTACTTGTATAACAAAAATCTAGTTAGAAGACATACCTTTTCTTGTAGCTTGATTCCTTGGACCTTTAAGAGACTAGCACCCCAAATATGATGCCTCAAATGCTTCATACAACACCACCAACAATGGAGGACTTGAAAGAGAATACTTGCACTCAAAAATCAGCTATGGCTCTTTCAAGAACACTAAGGTACCGATTTTAGGAGCCATGTGGTCTCTTATATCATGTGGCAAAACTAGGGTTACACCATGTAAAACCTAATGTGCATGACCTTCCATATTCCTTAGGCTCCATGGGTTTAAACCTCCATGGACCATCCATGGGTTTTCACATGGGCTTAACTTAACCTAAGGAATCATGGAACATTGGCCCACACCATAAGCGTTAATGATTTTACCAAATCAACCCCTTATATTTAATTAGTCTCTTTTGATCACAAATTTAATTCCAAATTAATTATTGATCAACACTAATTAAATAATACGATTTCATATTAATATATTAGAACTTATAATATATTAATAAATCATGAATATCCTCTTCTCAAGAGTTCATCCTTACAAATTGTTCTAGTGCCATGTAACCCAAATGAACCATGCTACTCTCGGGTCAAGTACATACCAATTATAGTTAGTTATAGGCTTAGACACTAAATCCAACACTAACAACTACAAGGATGCCATGGTAGGCCAAGAGTCTCCAAAGTGAAAAGAGGCGATGGACAACGAGATTCAGTCCATGTATGACAATCAAGTTTGGAAATTGGTTGACAATGTACTAGGTGGTAAGACGGTCGGGTGCAAATGGATCTTCAAGAAGAAGACCAACATTGATGAGAAAGTACACACTTATAAAGTGCGATTGGTTGCGAAGGGCTTTACTCAAACTCCTGGAGTTTACTATGACGAGAGATTCTCACCAGCAGTGAAGATCAAGTCTATAAGGGTTATGATAGCCATAGCTACATTTGATGATTATGAAATATGGCAGATGGATGTCAAAACCGCTTTCTTTAATGGGAAGTTGGCTGAAGATGTTTACATGAGTCAGCTAGAGGGTTTTGTAGATGTGTAGTACCCTAATAGAGTGTGTAAGCTTGAGAAATCCATTTATGGATTGAAACAATCATCTCATAGATGGAATCTTTGTTTCGATGAGAAAGTCAAAGAGTTTGTTTTTTCGAGAAGCAAGGATGAGTCCTGCGTATATTTTAAAGTTAGTGGGAGTATAGTTACTTTTTCTCGTATTATATGTGCATGGCATACTGTTCATAGGAAACGACATCCCAACCTTGCAAGAGGTTAAGTCCTGGCTTGAGAAGTGTTTCACTATGAAGGACCTCAGAGAAGCTGATTATATTTTAGGGATAAGGATATTGAGAAATAGGAGTAAAAGACTAATAAGACTTAGTCCAAGTACCTACTTGGACAAGGTGTTGAAATGTTTCAACATGGAGAATTCCAAGAAAGGAGAATTGCTTATCCAAAGCAATACCAAACTGAGTAAGACTCAAAGTCCGAGTATTGATTCCAAAATGGCAAAAATGAGTCGAGTACCATATGCTTCCGTCGTTGGCTCGATCATGTATGCTATGACATGTACTCTCCCTGATGTGGCTTTTGCTTTGAGCATGGTTAGTTGATATCAAGGGAATCCTAGTAGTGCTCATTGGATTTTAGTAAAGAACATTATTAAGTACCTACGAATGACTAAGGACTGGGCCCTTATCCTCGGTGGGAATGATGACTTGAGAGTGCGAGGGTATAGTGACGCCAGTTTTCTGACCGACCGAGATAACTTCCGCTCTCAGTCGGGCTAGGTATTTACCCTGAATGGAGGAGCAGTAACTTGGAAAAGTTACAAGCAGGAGACTGTAGCTGATTCAACGTGAGAATTAGAGTACATAGCAGCGAGTGAAGTGTCGAAGGGGGCAATATGGCTAAAGAAATTAATTAGAGACCTTAGAGTTGTACCTTCCATAAAGGAACCTATGGAAATTTTCTGTGATAACGATGGTGCGGTCGCCTTAACTAAGTAACCGAGGGATCATGGTAGATCCAGACATATCGACAGAAAATACCACTTCATTAGACATCGAGTAGAAGAAGGACTCCTCGTAGTAAAGAGGGTATCATCAGAGGAGAACCCAACAGTTCCCCTTATGAACGGAGTATGTAGGGTTAAGCACTTGCAGCATGCTAGGAGTATTGGGCTGAAGGACGATATTAGTTTTAGTGATTAGATAGCTATTTAGAAACTTGTAATAGATAAAGTGTAATTGACATTTGATGATTAAATAAAGGAGTTTTATTTATTAGTAATGTTACTATCTTGTGTCATTTGTTAACTATTGTTTCATTTTGCATGTTTTGATTTCTAGAATAATAAGATTATTTAAACTATCCACAGTCGATCATACTTTGGAAGTAGTTATTAAGGCAAGAATGTCATGAATTTGCTTGTAAGATAGTCTAAGCGTTTAGACATAGAAAACGTTTGATGCAACATTATGAGTGCTCCTGAGATAAGATTTGAGTAGTGGATTAAACCCACACTCACATGAATCACTTCATGGAATTCATCAGGAATGATTGTGAGATGATAATATCATGTAGTGTTTAAATTGAGATATATGAGTTGTTGTTTACGAGTTGGTTGTGCATTGATAATGCGTAAACGCATCAGTAACTTGATGTTATAAAATGTGTTGTTGTGTACGATTTAATAAGTAAATAGTACAAGCATATAAGTCAAAGTTTATATGTTCCTTTTATCCTAAGTGGATTAAAAGCGATATCTTGGATTTCTCGATGATTTTGTGTTGACTTATGTGTCGGGCCCAGTCAGGACTGAACTGAAGGGTTCAATTAAGTTCAATGTCAAACTAATCAGAAATCGGGAAACAAACAGTTGGACAATGAGTATGACTCCATTCCATGTCTTTGTCCACATGATATCTTGAAGAATAGAGGACTGTATGATCCCTTATCTAAAGGACGCGTCATTGACCATGTCAAAGTTCGACAACGGCTATTAAGAGCTACGATTGCTAATCGGATCCTGATGTTACATTGGCAGTTATAGTTATTAGACTTATCCAAGCGGGAGACTTTTGGATTAGGTGTCTGAGCCCTAACTATAATTGGGATGTACTTGACCCGATAGTAGCATGGTCCTTTTGGGTTGCCTTCACACTTGTGACTGGACAATATGACTATTAAGGAGAGAAGCTGATTTATTGTTAAGAATAATAAATTGGGACATGAGTATGATTTATTAATATATTATAAGAATAATATATTAATTAGAAATCATATTATTAATTAGTATTTAATCAGAAATTAATTTGGAATTAATTTTGGGATTAAATGGACTGATTAAAAGTACAAGGGTTGTTTTGTAATTATTTGATAGTTAAGGCTTTGAGCCATTGGACCACCTTATTTAGCAAGGGCCGAAAATCCTAGAAGGAACTAATAGTTATCGTCCAAGGCTAAAGGGTAGGAGGTCCGTGGACTTGCTTAGGCCCTAAGCTAAGGAATTAGGGTTTCCACCCTAAAACCCTAACTAGTTGTTAGGCGTGTCAAAGCCCACAAATAAAGGTGTACAAATGACTCCAAATACACTACTACTTTGCACTAAAAATGTAATACAAGGTAAGTAGGGTCAATCCACAGAGACACGTGACAAATGCGTATACCCTTTTGCACAAGGTACAAATGAGATCACAAAAGCCGGGGGGGGGGGGGGGGTAGATGCAACGATTTAAATAAAGGACTGAAGTAATAAGTAAGAAATTGATTAAGTAAAATAAACTCAAGATTTGTAAGTACTCCAACTCTATGCAAGACTAATTAAAAATGAGATTCAAAATATGAAATGATATTTGTTAAATTCTATCTAAGTTCGTATTAGAAATGCTAACAAGCTCTAGCAATTTGCATTCACCATTTTAATTAATTAAAATAAGCTCTTTAATTAATTCTAATCTAACCAATCTAATCTAAATAAGTTCTTAGAGTTAGGTGGAAATATTGCATTATGCTTTATGTGAATTCACCAACAACATTCAATACTCCTTATAAGCTTGGGAGTGTAAGAATGTGTGAATTTGATTTACAAGAGAATTATTCTAATAAAATTCAATGTATTGTTGAAAATTCAATCTAGTGTTTTTTACTTGTTCTATATGAAAAAACAATTACGGATTTTGCATATTAGATAATTCGAATGAATCAACCCTAACTCAATTGGCCAAAAAGAACTATAAATGAAATCAAACCTTCAACTAAAACCAAATCAAATTCACTAGATAGCATTTAAAACAAACACCAAGTTAGATGATTTAATTCACACACATAATTGTCAATACATGAAGTTGGAGAATTATGTTTCTAGCCACTCATGACTAGAACAAAGCACAAACCTAGAAATGGAAATTAAAGTCTTACAAATTGAAATCCAAGTGTTTTCAAGCAACAATTATCTTCAAAATACTCCCCAAAATCGTCTCTAAAATTCACAAAAGCGACCCACCTCTTTTTGGAACCGGTTGCTTCTTTTTAGAAAGGAATTAAATTGTTTTAAACTGACGACCTCGTTTCCACGGCCCGTGTAAGTTAACACTACAATTTACACGGCCGTGTAAACAAAAAAAATTAGAATGCTCAATTTTTTCAAGCTTTCAAAGTTCGATGCTCAATAGTATGTGTTTACACGGCCCGTGTGAATACAAGGCTTGCATTTACACGGCCTGTGTAAATCTCTGTAAAGCCAAAATCTTCATTTTCTTGATATTTTCCTCCTCGATGCTCCACAAGTTCAGAAACTTCATCCACATCTCTTATTCATCACCTTAACTAAGAACCTTCGTCCAAAAATCCCTGAAATATCATAAAAGTGTGTGAATGGAATTGCATCATGAAAAATCCCGAAAAATATGCAAAAATGCATGAGTTTAAACCTAAATGCAATGCACTTTTATGTAGTAAAACTACAAAATGTATGCATGAAATGCACCTAACAAATCTCCCAACGCTTCAACCTTTCTTGTCCTCAAGAAAGAACAAGAAAAATCTAAACTGGAGAAAATAAAATAAAATTGAAGAAAATAGGATCAAAGTTAAAACTTTTGAAACTTAATGCCATAAATCAAAACAAAATGAAAAAGATCCAACCCAATTAACCCTGTTTTTGTACCATAGTTGAGAATGTATCTGTTGTGCCTTGAGTCAACTTGGCTTTAGTCTCAAATTATATAACAATAGAAATAAGAATTTAGTCGCTCCCTAATGCAACTCAACATAATCAAAGATCACAAAACTTGTTCTCTCTCAATATCATCAGGTCAATTCATGGAACAAAATATGGTCTTACACTCGTGAAATTGTATGTGACAAAACATGCTCAATCATCTTTGTTTCAAAAAATACAACAATGACCGACTCCATCTATTTGTTGATTAACAACAATCTTTTTCTAAAACTATCTTCTTAAAATTCCCTAATATTTACCTATATTGGTTACAAATTTCAAACCACTTACACCAGTCAAAGTAATTAACATTCAGTCCTAATGTCATAAGTTCAAATCCAAGTCCAAAGGAATCTTTTGGCAGCCAAGCATTTTTCCGAAACATATTATTCAATTAAACTATAAACACAAATATATATAAAAATGTTCTAATTACATTTTTTTCCAAATAAAGCTCATGGCTTTCTTTGAAATCCATGTAACGGGCTTCCAACCAACACATCCAAATCAAATGACCTTAGTGTGCTAGATTTAAAGAGACCCCTCAGGTTTACTTGCCTGAACCTCAAAGGCCACAGATTAGCTTTATTTTGTTATTATTAAGTTCATGAAATTATACTGAACCTGTGTAGCAAACTTTCAACCCAATCAGTCCCAAACAATTTAGCTTTAGGCGACTAGGTGTAGAACACCACTCGGACTTTACTTGTTCGAGTCCCAAAGGTCACAGATTAACTCAATAATATATATATATATATATATATATATATATATATATATATATATATATATATGATGGGTTTTGGTCCTAAGAACATCCTATGTGCTCATACAAACACTAATGCTTGGATCTAGATTTCTCTATTGTACATGCAAATTATCCAAGACTATAAACCCTAATTCTAGCATTCAAGTAATCATATTAACATGAGAATAGGTTTAAGATGTTACCTTGATTGTTATGTAGCAATAACAATCCCAAATCTCCTTGTATTGACTTTGGAAGGCTTAGAGTCACAAGTGTCACTCCTCTAATGGTTCACAAATACCATAAGCAAGAGGATAAAGAGGAGAGAGGATGGAGGCTATCAAAACTGTGTGAAAACCCTAGCAAGAACCTTAGCCACGTTTTTGGTCCTTAAGGGATCTATATATAGTGAGGCAATTAGGGTTATCTAACAAGGAAACCCTAATTTAGTTGCTTAAGCCCTAAGCAACCCATGGATCCCTTTCCTTAAGGCCTTCGACGATTTCATATGGGCTTCCCCATAAAATTCGTCCACCTTATAATAAAAGTCAATCCATGGCCCAAATTGCAATTATCTTATAATTACAATCCCAGTCCCTTAAGTTTAATTAATCTCTTTTAGTCACAAAACTAATTACCAATTGATTATTGACTAATATTATTAAACAATATGATTTCTCCTTTAATATATTATTCCCATAATATATTAATAAATCATATTTAATCCTTTCTCTCCATAATTCATCCTATCAAGTTGCTTTGGTGAAGGCAACCCAAAAGGACCATGCACCATCGGATCAAGTACATACCAAAATAGTTATGGACTTAGACACTAATCCAACAGTCTCCCACTTGGATAAGTCTAACAACTATTATGCGTATGACTTCAGATCCTGATCTGTAATCGTAGCTTTCCAAAGCCGCTGTCAACTCTGATCATATCAGATACGTGTGTCCTTAGATAAGGGATCATATATTCCTCCATTCTAGATATCATATGAGATATGATTTCAAATCATTCTCTTTGTACTATATCTCGATTCCCGATTTATGACGACTGACTAATTGAACAAATCAAATTAGCCCTAGCCCGGCCGAGCATTTACGTTTCTCATCACTAAATCATCGAGGGGCCCAAAGATATCGCTTTTATCCTACTTTGGATAAAAGGAACGGATAAACTTTGATACAATGCTTGCTTGCACTTACTCACCGAATCACACACAACAGTATGTTTTATAACACCAAGTTACTAGTGAGTTTACATATTATCAATGTGCAACCGATTCGCAAGATACAACTCACACATCTCGGTTTCAAGAATATAAGATGTTATCGTCTCACCAATCACTCGTGATACAATTCATGGAGTGATCCAAGTGAGCGTGGGTTTAATCCAATGCTCAAATTCATATTCATAAACACTCATGAACGTTGCAGCAAACATTTGCTTATGTCTAATACTCTTTTAGACAATCCACACACCAATTCACGACAGTCTTCATTCATATCTACTTCCAACATATGAACGACTGTGGCCCGTTCGAATAATTCGATTATTCTTAATAAATTCAATTATTCTGGAAGTCAAAACATGCAAAGTGCAACACAAGAATAATACTAATCCCATATGGCCTCAACCCTTTGAGCATAAATAAAACTCCTTTTATTTATCACCATACCGATTACTCATTATTTGTCGTTTCGGGTAATCAACTTCTTACTTGAATTATTACACTTGTCCCATGCTCCTAGCATGCACACAATGTTTACCTATGGTTCTTACTTTGTGAAATAGACCAAATTGAGCACATTTCCAATCATTCTCATTTCACAACTCCAAATCCTTTTTCATAAGTGAAAGAATATCAAATTCTTGCTACTTATAGAATATGCTAGATTCTAACATTTTATGCAACGATCCTTTCGTGATGTCACTGCACCAAAGTCACAAAGACTATTGCCAATGATATTACAAAGTCCTCTATCGGACATTGTTACAAGACAATTCCTTAGATATGATGTCTCTCACTCAAAGTACATTCCTTTGAACATCCTTTTGCATAAAAGTTTCTAATCTAGTCATAGATTTTCAATATCCAATTCTTAATATGGATACATTTCCATATGACAACTCATTCTTAATAGAATCTTATCTATTCGTAATGATGTCGATATGGTCCATCCAATATGGAAACATTTCCATAATTTCCATATGACAACTCATTCTTAATAGAATCTTTTCTGTTTATAATAATGTCGATATTGTCCATCCAATACCATGCTTCCAACTACTCACAAGCGACCAATCCTCGTCAAACTTTGGATTGTCCTTTGATAGTTGTTTAATTATTTTAGTCAAAACCAATTCTAGTCCCTTTTCCCTCTAAATGCGCCCGACATTTGGAAAATTTTAGAATGGTCAAACATTAAAGCATTTACAATCGATCCTATACCCGAAGCGTATGGGACACGACGCATAATGTTTTATTTGCTATGTTCTCAAAATTCGAATTGTGAAGAGGAATGCCGTAATCATAATCGAAATTTTAAGAACACACTATGTACCCTTGACTAAATTTATTAACATTTCTCAACCTAATCCTTTATATTTGAAATGAAGCATAATATTCTCTCCCTTAATTATAGCAAAACAACTTTACAACCCTTACGACTTTGCAAGGTATAACTCTTGTTTTCTATAATTAATATTGCCAACTTGCAATACGTGCCTTAATAATCATACAATCATAACATTTATGCTCCCACTATCATGATGATTATTATAAAACATAACACTTATGCTCCCACTAGCTTTGACATGTATTTAGAAACATCTTAACTTTCAGAAAAAACAATGCTTATTGAATTTCTTAAGTTCATGTTTCTAATACTTAGTGCTTTGATAATATTTTATCAAGACTTCTTGAACTTATACACCTTTGCCTTAGATAGTTCATATGTGTGTCCAAACAATTAAGACTAATTGCCAAACCTCACAATTCAAATTATGGAAAGGGATACCGTAACCATAATCGAATTTGAGAATGCAATTTTACAATCACTATCTTCTTAAAATCTTTCTTAGTGAAAGCATTTCCTCACAATCATTTTCATGAAGGAGGAAATCTTATGACACTTAGATTCAAACGGTGTATTTGTTCTTATCCATGTGAATTTGTTAAAACCAAGGTTTACGACAAATTCAAACTCATTTGGATCGAACTTTCTTAATCTCGATTTCTTGCCTTATGGTGGCACAGCTGCCCACCATGTCTTCCAAGTAGTTAAGCAGCTCACCTTTTCCTTATCAATGTACTTTCCATTGATCAAGGTCCTTGCCTTTTATGCATTCAAATGAGAACTCATAGGACTCACATGCATAATTAACTCGATTGGATTGGCACAGAAACAAAATAATGTCAACACAATAGGTTGTAAACCTCAACTCGTGTGCTAGTGATGATCGATAAGGTTTATTTGATTTGTTCTTGAAACCTTTCAAGACCATTAAGACTCCCACTGACTCCTTGACATATAAGATTCTCTTGTCAAAACATTTCTTGATAAACAAATATTCAAGAGTTAGTGTAGCTTTTATCAAAACTCTTCATAAATTGGTCCTAGTTGGTCTTTGTCTTATCCAAGACATCACAACTTTCCACATTTGATGAATGTTATAAACCTTCTTAATACTTTTCACTCGATGTCACAATCTAAACTTTAAGACTTGTTTTTGGAATGAAGTATGATTGACTTCTTGATTTAACCGTTTCATCAATTCTTGATTCCTCTTCTTAAACATACAATTGTACTAAGACTCACTTGGAGGATGAATTGAGATATGGTTCTTAATCATTAAGACCTATCATAAAGCATAAAAGCTACTCTCCTTTCTTCTTAGAATGAAGAAACTTTTATCTTTCTGCCTACTTGATTCTTCTTATTTGTTCTGCTATTGATTTAAGCTTTTTCAATCAATTCAGAATTACACTTAATCTTGTAAGTATAATCATATTTACTAAACCTTTAGTAAATCATGACAAATATCTTTGTTACTCTTATGGTGGACTAGATTAACACGCAACTTTGTGTGCTCGATCTCCTAGTCCTTCACTTGACACTTTGTCAATGAATTAGTCTAATTTCCAAATATGAAATTTCTCATTCATCGTGCAACCAAGTTGCATGATTCCAAGTTTCTATCCAATTGAAACTTGGGCGATGAGAAACTCTCCCTATTTGGTAAACTCTCGACTTTCCATAAATAACATAAATAAGAACCAAATCCATTATTGCTAATAATAGAAACATTCAAACATAAATTTTTCATATACGCCATTGCAAGGATAAATAAATAATATAAAATCAAAATTTATTTTATTGCGGAAAAATTTGTCCTTACAATGCAATTCATTGAAAAACTATGCTAATACATATTTCTTAGCAATCTAATTCTAACTCTAAGTAGTAGCTCAAGAATCTAATCTTCGAGAAATGCGATCGAAATCCATTCCTTCATGGTTAGATTTTGCTCACTTCTTCGCTTAAGCTTCCTTTCTTTTCTTCGATCCTACAAAACATCAATTGTAATCTTATCACATTATGTATTAGGAATCTAGAATAGAAGCTTAAAAGAGTTAGTTAATGGATTTTACCTATATTAGATCCATATGTTTCGACTCTCCCATCTCTTAGATCTCTTAGGTAAATGGGGCAGCTTCGTCTCCAATGCCCTTTCTCTTGGCAATAAAAGCAAATTGACTCTTTTGGAACATGACATGGAACTACTTTAGACATTGCCTTTCTCTTAAGATCAAACCTTTCAATCCTAGCATGTCTTTCGTTGCCGTTGTCTATATCCATAGAGGTCTTGAAGGCAGATTCACCAATCAACTTTGCTTTTGTATTGCGCCAAACCATTGTTGATTCAGCAGAAATAAGCATATAGGTGAGATCTATAAGGGTCATGTTGCGGTTCATCATATAGTACTCTCTTACGAACTCACTATATGAGTTAGGAAGTAACTGAAGAACCCAATCAACAACCATTTCCTCACAGACAACGGATCCCAACATTCTTAACCTATCAATGTGTGACTTCATCCCTAGGACGTGTGCACACACCGACTTTCCTTCTTTATGTTTACTTGCCAAAAAGGCTTGAGTGATCTTGAACTTTTCAAGCCTTCGAACTTGTGGGTTAGGGAGAATAATTGGAGGAGGAGGAGGAAGTGAAGCATGATCTCTTGTTCCTCGATCGAATCGTGGAATATCATCTTCATGTGGAATTCTTGTTCCACGGGATTTGGGAAGACCATAGTTGTCGAACTAAGACATATACAAAACGGGAGAAACAAATTCAAGTTAGTTGATTGATTGAGTCCTTAGTAAATCACCCAAATGAAATACTAAGGCTAGGACCCAACACAATATTCCACAACTCGGGAGAGGGATGTCGTAACCCTAATTGCATAATATTTGAAGGTAAGTGAATGACGATTCACTAATTTCCACCACGAAAAACGAAAAAGAAATTTAAAGTTTTAAATCTATGAAAACTCCTAGATCCTATGAGATTCATTGAACATTTCAATGGCATGTTTAAATCTCGATATGCCCCTCTTGTTTGTGACTGGGATGCCGAGGATCACAAAACGGGTGTGAATAACCATGCAAACTTACATGGTGCCCTCACATGTTACAGTCACCTATTCGATGTGCCAGTAAACCACACACGCTCCACCGAACTATGACAAACATTAAGTCACCCTTTGCTACCTTTGCTTAGAACCATTTAGTGTGCCGATAAACCACACACGCTCCACTAACGTCTTTGCAAGGGCTCAAAGTGTAATTTCATGGAATTGCATCAATTCACTTTTGCCTAAGTAACTAAGATTGGGAATTTGTAAAACATTTAGTTACTTTAGTAATTCGTTATACTTATAATGGAAGGTTTCGTCCTATCCTACCCGTCCGGCTAACGACCCTCCACTAGTCAAGAGTGCGGTGGGTAAGAGTGGATACCCATTCAATCGCCATTTTATAGGCAATTTCCTTAAACAACCCTTATAGACCAGCTTCGTGAATGAGGCCTACTAACGGTAAGACTGACTTTTACTCATACATATATATATAATGTTAGACTTTTAATGTTATATATATAGTATAGGGTATATTTTACACTTTTAAAATATTAGGTGGTCAAATTTAACAATTATACTTTTAATTCAATTATATTGTAAATCAAAACTTTTATGGATTTATTAAACCTCTTTTAATTATACACCTTAATTAATTAATAAAACTATAAGGGTGTGATATGAACTTTTCAAAACAATACTAGGGTTTTAGAATTTAACATTCCTAATTAAACTTTTAATCAACTTTTAAATTCCAAAACTTGAGGGCAAGTTTTGAAATATTTCAAAACATTAGGGTTTTAACTATTTAAATTTCAAAACAACAAAACTTTTGGGTTCAAATTTAAACTATAAAACCTAAAGGGGAAAATATGAAACTTTTTATAACAACAAGGATCAAATAACAAATAATCTAAATTAACATTTAATCACATAATTATCCATATTTGATTTATTTAATGATTTCATGCAAAACAATTTACCAATTTAATCAAAATAATTAATCAATTATCACAAAAGGAAATAATTATCTTATTAATTGATAAATATCTTCAATTAGATAAAGAATATAGTCATATATATCAAAAAATCGGATTTATATTGATCTAATATGATAAGGTAACTATCCCAAAGCAAAAACAGCAAGAAATCCCGAGATATGCTCCATCTGACGAGTTGACTCGTCGAGTCAAGCTTGGACTCGTCGAGTCTGCATGGACTTGGCGAGTTTAGCTATGGACTCGGCGATTCCAGCCTCCAGAAACCAAAATTTCGAATTTTTCAACCATATCAAGCATCAATACAATAGAAACCAGTCTAGGCTCTGATACCACTGATGGGTTTTGGTCCTAAGAACATCCTATGTGCTCATACAAACCCTAATGCTTGGATCTAGGTTTCTCTATTGTACATGCAAATTATCCAAGACTATAAACCCTAATTCTAGCATTCAAGTAATCATATTAACATGAGAATAGGTTTAAGATGTTACCTTGATTGTTATGTAGCAATAACAATCCCAAATCTCCTTGTATTGACTTTGGAAGGCTTAGAGTTACAAGTGTCACTCCTCTAATGGTTCACAAACACCGTAAGCAAGAGGATAAAGAGGAGAGAGGATGGAGGCTACCAAAACCGTGTGAAAACCCTAGCAAGAAGCTTAGCCACGTTTTTGGTCCTTAAGGGATTTATATATAGTGAGGCAATTAGGGTTATCTAACAAGGAAACCCTAATTTAGTTGCTTAAGCCCTAAGCAACCCATGGAGCCCTTTCCTTAAGGCCTTGGACGATTTCATATGGGCTTCCCCATAGAATTCTTCCACCTTATAATAAAAGGCAATCCATGGCCCAAATTGCAATTATCTTATAATTACAATCCCAGTCCCTTAAGTTTAATTAATCTCTTTTAGTCACAAAACTAATTACCAATTAATTATTGACTAATATTAATTAAACAATATGATTTCTCCTTTAATATATTATTCCCATAATATATTAATAAATCATATTTAATCCTTTCTCTCCATAATTCATCCTATCAAGTTGCTTTGGTGAAGGCAACCCAAAAGGACCATGCACCATCGGGTCAAGTACATACCAAAATAGTTATGGACTTAGACACTAATCCAACAATATATATATTATTTTTTTTAGAATTGTTAACTAAGATAACACATAACACTCTTATTAATTTATTTGCTAGGCCTATTTCTTTATATTTTTGTCATTGACATTTCTGTTGTGGGACATCTAACAGTCTATTACCGTGAGGGCTTCTAGATATTTTTCGGGGGACTAAAGTTAACATGCAAAGACCCGTAGGTAAAGTTGGAAACTATGTCCCCAAGCAGGGTATATAAAAGGGAATGAGTAGAAAGGACTTTTTAGAGCGCTGGAAGGCTCAGGAGATTGAAATTTTGTATTCTTTTTATGATTTCTTGAATTTGACATTTTGAGTTCAATTGAGCATTTACTACTCATAAGACCAGTCATGCGTCCAAAAGAATTTACGCATACCTGCTGTTATGCTTCAACGTTGACAATCTTCTCACTTTCTGTTTTGCACAAGTAGCTTCGGGAGGTGTGTTTGTGTGTGATTAGCTTGCTTTTAAATTTTTAATAAAAGAGCAAGCCTAATCTCAAGGCATACGGCTCACTTACCAGCTCAACTATTTTGAGAAGATTTGGTTGCTTGGGATTGGATCAAAACCTTTTTTTTAAACAAATGAATGCAATGCAAAAATTTAGATGCCAAATGCAAAGAATAATAAAGAAATAGAAAGAAAATCTTTTTGGTTTTTTTGAAAAATTTTCTATGCAAAAAAATGAAAAGAAAAAATAATGCAATATGTACAAAACAACATGCAACCTACATGCAACGGGATTTATGCATGGATGGATGCCCCTCCCCAAACTTAAAATAAGCATCGTTCTCGATGCTTGGAGAGAGGCGTAACCGACCTATTGAGAGCCGAGTGGTGGAGGATGTGGTGGGAACTGTGGAGGGTAATAGGGTTGATAAACGGTATGATAATATGGAGGCCATTGGGGTTAGGATGATGATGCTTTTTGTTGCGTGGGAAGGACAAGTAATCGATGAATATCGCTCAACAAGTGATGAATGTTTTTGTTATGTTGCTCCTGAACGGCCCACCGTTGATCGTGCTCGGCCCATCGTAGCTCTTGTTGGGCCAAACGCTCTTCTTGAAGGTTACAGTAGTCTTGAAATTTAGAAGTGTTTTCAGCAACACCCATATAAATCTCTCCTACCTCCTGCTTTAAGCTCGTGTAATGGTGGTCTAAGCGCGCAAATTTGCCCATCTAAAGGTTGTGTTTAGGAAAAGGAATGGGGTGAGATGAGCTGGAAGCACCTGCAGTTGCATCTGGAGCAGTAGGATTAGAAATGGTGGTTGGAAGTCTACGAGTTGCAGTAACACCCAAGTTGGATTGGAGGTGCCAATTAGTAGATGGGATGTTATTGGCCAAAGCTAATATCTTCTTATTTCGGTTGTCAATGCGTAGATATTCTCTACCATCGACGGTCCAATGAACATCTCCATTGGGATTGTAGTGAAAGAGGTGGATGGTCTCCATAACATCAAGTGATAAACGAGTACGACCCGAAATTATATTGGTTGGATTGTTGGGTAAATGGAGGCCAAGATTTTCAGCTATAATAGAAACCATGCCTCCACAATGATACTGGCCACCATTGCTCATGGATTTTCTAAGCATTTTCTGAATTAACCAACACCCGAAGTAAGGAACTTCCTCAGACTTGTAAATCATGCACCATAAGACTTCCAACTCTTTTTTGTTTGCCTTGCTAATCTCTTCTTGAGGAAACAGGAGAGAAGCAATGATCCGGTGGGTGACCTTAAGAACTGGATGAAGGATACTAGAAGCCTTTGTCGCGCCCAACTGAAACTCGTGTTCACAAGAGATGCTTCTCCAAAATCTTTCACAACTTTGCTCAAATATAACATTTTTCTGCCCTCTGTTGTATACACATCCCTTTTCGCCTTTGGAGCACCAATAATATCACAAAGGGTGTCAGCATGAATCTTATGGGATTGGTTGAGCAAACGGAAAGTAAGGATATGTGTTTGGTAATCAAAGGTGATGGATGACAAGAGTTCCAACATAGGTGTTTGATAGCTTAAGGCATGGAGATTCAATAAACCTTCCCAACCTATGTTCTTCAAGAACTTGTGGACACCTTTATAGATGTGAAGGTCCTTAAAGGCTTGGATGTCCACAAATTTTTGAGCTCCTTTTACCCTTCGAACAAGGCTTAAATACAAAATCTCTTGTGAATTGGACTAAAAAATAAGACCAAATTCATAGGGGTTTTCCATGGAATATTGGTCTTGTTCATCACTAGATTCTTGACCACCCATATGTAAGGTCCCAATTCTATCCCTTTTTCCACGAGAAGCCATTGCCCAATGAATTTAAAAAAGTTTTGCACACAATGTAGGAAAATTTTAAACTCTAGAGTATGCACAAGAACTAGTAATATCACCAAAAATTACCCCAAAAGAATGTGGTTCTAACTATATGCACAAAGTAAAGAGTTTGGAACAATTATACGAATTTGTGATTGAAAATGGTGGTAGGGTGATGTCCAATGCTTCCCCAAGCTTATCCTACAACATATTACAAACATTAGCATGAAATTTGGAGATTCAAAAATTCTAGGGTTTGCTCAAAACCCCCAAAATCGGCCATTAGTGGGTGAAATTGAGATGTATAATAAAGAAGATGAAGAAAAGAGAAGAATTTCATACCTTGGAGCTTGATTTTTGAAGCAAAATTGAGGAAGATGAAGTGTTTTGAGGGTTTTTCGAAGGGGGCAGTAGGGAGGAGAAGAATCGCAGGCTATGTGAAAAGAATGACTTAAAAAATCGAGTTTTAGGCTCAAAATCGTCTAGCTCTGTTTTTACGTTTACACGGCCCGAGTAAACAGAAGGGTAAAATTTACACGGCCCGTGTAAATGATGCGTTTCAACTGTACTGTCTGAACGTTTACACAGCCCATGTAAACCATAAGCATAAGTTTACACGGCCGTGTAAACTTCTGTAAAGGCCAAAATTTTTGATTTTCACTTTTTGAAATTTCAACCCGCTAATCCACTACTGCCCGGAAAATGATTTTTTTACGCTCTTTAAAAATGATAAACAACTTGGAGACTTGAAAACGAAGAAAATATGATGGAAAATTAAGAAATGACAAAAATACCCCTGGGTTGCCTCCTGGTTAGCCGCCCCTTTTTAATGTCGTTGGCTCGACGTGGACCCCTATTATTTGTCGATCTTGGTACTTTGGATCTGTTACATCCTCCACTCCTTTGTTTTTGACATGAAATCCTTCATAATAAGGCTTCAAACGATGACCATTTACCTTAAAGATCTTCCCAGTTTTCTCACTTGTGATTTCTATTGCAGCATGCTCAAAAACATTAGTGACAACAAATGGTCCCACCCAACGGGACCTTAATATACTAGGAATCAATTTAAATGAGAATGGCAGAGTAATACCTTTTGACCTTTTACAAATACCTTGTGTGCAATCATCTTGTCATGGTATACCTTTCTTTGTAGATCATGTCACTTTCATACGCATCATTTCGGATCTGCTCTAACTCTTGAATGTCTAGCTTCCTTTTGTTTCCCACTTCATATTCATTCAAGTTGAATTTCTTTATGGCTCAAAAAGCTTTGTGCTCGACCTCAACCAAGAGGTGACACGATTTTTTAAACACTATCTTATATGGAGACATACCAATTGGGGTTTTGAAAGTAGTACGGTATGCCCATAAGGCATCATCCAGCCTTATGCTCCAGTATTTGCGGTTTGGATTGACTGTTTTCTCCAAAATGCTTTTAATTTGCTTGTTTGAGATCTTTGCTTGCCCATTAGTTTGGGGGTGATAGGTTGTTGAGACTTTATGAGTCACCTCATACTTCTTCAGGACGGCTTCAAGCTTCCGGTTGCAAAAATGAGTCCCACAGTCACTTATGAGAGCCTTCGGAGTGCCAAACCGGGAAAAAATATGTGCCTTAAGAAAATCCACCACAACTTTGGAATCATTAGCACGGGTGGCTTTGGCCTCCGCCCATTTAGACACATGGTCCACCGCCAACAAGATATATAAACAACCAAAAGAGGGAGGAAATGGTCCCATAAAGTCGATACCCCATACATCAAAGATCTCACATACTAAAATGGGGGTAAGGGGCATTTGATTCCTAGAGCTTAAGGACCCGGATCTTTGGCATTTATCACAATGTGCACATAACACATAAGAATCGTGAAAAATGTTAGGCTAAAAGAATATGCTATCTAAGACTTTTCTAGTTGTCCTTTGGGGTCCAAAGTGACCTCCACAAGCATAAGAATGACAAAAGTTAAGGATGGATTGTACCTCTTTCTTGCTCAACACACCTTCGGATCATTTGGTATGCACAATAATTCCAAAGGCAAGGCTCATCCCATACGTATCGCTTTGCCTCCTTCTTGATTTTATCCTTTTGCCAACGGGTGGAATCCGGGGGAAATTGATTTGTGACCAAGTAATTGACGATATCTGCATACCATGGTGCTTCTTTGACTACAAATAAGTGCTCATCTGGAAATGTGTCACATATTGGTATACCATCTTCAAGTGATACAATATGTCTTAGACGATCCGCAACTAAATTCTCCTTCCCACTTTTGTCCTTTATCTCAATATCGAACTCTTGCAAAAGCAACATCCACCGTATTAACCTCGGCTTTGAATCTTTCTTGGTAAGTAAATGCTTTATAGCTGCATGGTCTGAATATATGATCACTTTGGCTCCAAGGAGGTACTGTCGAAACTTCTCTAATACAAAGACAATAGCAAGCAACTCTTTCTCTGTTGTGTTGTAATTGCTTTGTGTATAATCAAGGGTCTTGTATGCAGAGTAAATGACATGATGAGCTCGGTCCACCTTTTGTCCCAAAACCGCCCAACCGCGGTATTGCTAGCGTCGCACAGATCTCGAATGGAAGATCCCAATTTGGCGGTTGAGTGATAAGGACGGATGTCAACAGGTCCTTCAAACGATCAAATGCACTTTTACATGCATCACCAAACTCAAAATTGGCCTCCTTTTGTAAAATTTGACACATCAGCACCGTGATTTTGGAAAAATCCTTGATGAACTGCTGATAGAAACCTGCATGACCAAGAAAAGAACGCAATTACCAAACATTTGTCGGGTATGGTAAGCTCTTAATAACATCAATCTTCGCCTTGTCAACTTCTAAACCTTTTTGTGACACCACATGTCCAAGTATCAAGCCCTTATCAACCATAAAGTGACATTTTTAATAATTAAGGACTAGCTTCATGTCAACGCACCTTTGTAAGATTTGGTGAGATTCTGCAAAACATTCATCAAAAGAATTTCGATAAACAGTAAAATCGTCCATGAAAACCTCAATGATATTTTTGACATATTCTAAAAATATGCTCACCATACATCTTTGGAAAGTCGCAAGTGCATTGCACAAGTCGAAGGGCATGCGTCTATATGCAAAGGTGCCAAAAGGACATGTGAATGTGGTTTTCTCTTGGTCTTTCGGGGCAACCGGAATTTGGTGGAAACTAGAAAAACCATCAAGGCAAAAATAGTGATACCCGACTAATCTTTCTAACATCTGATCGAAGAATGGCAAAGGGGAGTGGTCTTTGCGGGTGGAAGCATTCAACTTCCTATAATTAATACAAACCCTCCACCCGTTTTGCACACGGGTGGGTACCAAATTGTAAAACCCCGTTTATTTATTAAATAAATAACCAAATTAATAAATGGGCTAGTATAATTTTGGAGAATTAATCGAGACACACGGGACTTATTAATAACTTGGAATATTAAATAATAATCTTTGGTGGAAATTAATCTAACCAATATTGGACTTAATGGATTAAGTCCTTAATGGGTTAAGTAGGAAACTTAACCCTAATCATCATTTTATGTGAAACCCTAATTTCACTTGCGTTTATTGTTGGGCCTTGATGATTGGGTTATTAAATGGGCTATCCAAGATCAAGCAAATGGTCTAGAGTAATTTAATGGGCCTAGGCTAAGGCCCATGTAAGGGGCTTGGGCCCAATTTGGAAAATTAGGCCATAGATGGGCCATAGTTTGGGCCTTAATGATTATATGATGTTGGGCCTTAGAATGAGACCATGTATAGGCCTAGGCCCAATTTGGAAAATTGGGCCATGCGTTCGGATTTGATTCCTAGTCGACTTTGGGCCTTTGGCTTGAATAAGCCAAGCTTTGGGTAATGTAGTAATTATCCAAAGTAAGTGTTTATGGTTATGTAGTGGGACCCAATTATTAATTGGGTTATGTTTTGATATTGACAGATCGGGAATCTATCATCCAACAGCTGGGGTTGAGTCTGCGGGACTTCAGCAGTGTAGGATTGTGTCTACGGGACTTCAGGAGTGTGAGGTGAGTTACCTTCCAGTAGCAGTGGGTCTACAGCCACAATGCTGGCCCACCAGTAGGAGTTATTGTTAGATGATTGTCTTTGTGATAATTGTCTATGTTTACTACTACCTGTTATGTTTATGTGCTAGCATGATATGATGTTATGTGATAGTGGTAGTAGGGGGTGAAATAGTCCCCGGTTATCAGTCGATGGGGCCGAAGGGGTAGATTAGTACCCAACTATGCTAGACAGATTATGATACATGTGATATGATATTATGTGGTAGTAATAGGGGTGAAATAGTCCCCACTTACCGGTCGATAGGACTGAAGGGGTAGGCCAACACCCAAATATGCTAGGCAGTATATGACTTATGTGTGTATGCTATGCTTTTATGTGGTAGTGTTAGGGGGGTGAAATACTCCTCGGTTATCGGTTGAAAGATACCGAAGGGGAGGCCAGCACCCAGATATGCTAGGCAGTATCTGGTCGAGAGGACTGCAGGGGAGGCCAGCACCCAGGTATGCTAGGCAATATTAGGTTGAGAGGACCGAAGGGGAGGCTAGCACCCAGATATGCTAGGCAGTATCCGGTCGAGAGGACCGAAGGGGTAGGTCGGGCACCCAGATATGCCTGACAGTATATGTATATTATATGATCGTATGGTATGTGGTATGATGGGGGAACTCACTAGGCTTCGTGCTTACGGTTTTCAGTTTTGGTTTCAGGTACTTTGTGTTTAAAGGAAAGGAGTCGGCGTGATCGTAACGCATCACACTATGGTTTTCCGCACATGAGATCTTTGGGATTACACTCTGATATTGTTTTATGATAACACGTTTGATTACTTCTACTTTGGTTTTGACATGAAATGGTGTTACATATGTTTTATTACATTCTTGGTTTTATAATAATGTATTTAAAAATGAAATTTTTGGCCTGTATTTTGGGGATGTTACAAGTTGGTATCAGAGCCTTGGTTTGAGGGATTCGGACATACTCTCAGGTGTGTCTGAACTCAAACTAAGGGCTTGGTATGAAATTTTTCAAAAGTAAAACCATTTTATAAAAAAGAGTTTGAAAAGAATCTGAAAAGAGAAAAGAACTTTGAGAAGAACAAAGTGTGTGATGTGTGCAATCAGCCGAGCTCAAGTAAGTTTTCCCCAAGATACCCATACATTTTATGTTATGTTATGACATGATATGATTATGAGAATTGCATGCTAGATTAGGGCTAAGGATATAGGAGGATGCCTTATATGCCTATTGTATGTGCTTGTAGACTTGCATGCTAGTACTGATCAGTCAGTGATAGGATAACCTGTTTTGGTTATGCCTGATTGTATGAGCCTTTGAATTACATGTACAGATTCCTGATTAGAGGATAGAATGATTTGATTGGAATATGATGGTTAGATTTTCCATTGTATGAATGCTACTTGCTTTGTGCTTCGTGGGACTCTTAGTAATGTGAGCTAACTATTAAGTGAATATGCTAAGTCACATGGGACACATGCCGGATAATCTCAGAGTGAGAGACTTGACCCTATTGCGCAGCTCTTGTCTGAGTCCAACTGTTCTAGGGATGGGTGTTTTACTCGAAGGATTATTTGATCTCTATTGCATGTGGCTATATTCATGAGATAGCAAGTTGACATTACTGGGAATCTTTCAGTAGATGAGGATTGGGTGAGTTCGGGAACCTAAGGAAACCTAGGATATATTACAGTGAGTTAGTAGTGAGGTTCAGTGAGACCTGGGTATACCAGTTTGAGGAAGTGACTTGGAGGATTCGGGAGGATTGCTGAGGAAAGTATGGATAGGTGTGGAAGGTAGTATTGGGCCCGTACTACTGAAAGCACAGGATCCATACTCGAATCGGTGAGAGTCTTGGAGAATCTAAGAAGCTTTAGGGAAGAGTTTGTGATCCAGTTTGGGGACAGAGGATGTTCCAGTTGTTGTGGCTTAGCCATTGTCAAGCGAGCTAGTGAGCATGACAGGGTGTCAGACCCTGAAGGATATGATTTCCTAGAGTTGCATATGCAGGATCGATTTGGAGCACCCTGGAAAGAGAGGGTTGTGCCAGGTGTGTATAGTAGAGGGTCCCGGGAAGAGACCCATGACTTCTGATCATCAGGTGAAAGGCCAGTAGGGCCAGAGTCAGTGCAGCACGTACAGGAAAGTGCACAAGGGAGTTTGTCACTCCAAGGGTTTAGGTTGCTACAGGGTAGTTGGGTTGGTCATGTCAGCAGAAGGTGATCAATATTCCTCCAGATTTTGCGGGTATGTCATCTTCTATTGCTACTAGATGGATTTTGGGATACGTATCACTTTTGGGATTGTGAGTGAGTTTAGACAAGTCAGATCTCGGGGCGGTTTCCTGCTAGTGTTTGGGTTATCAAGGATCATATATTCCATCCTGCATGCCAAAAGGTCCTTGATGAACCCACAGAGGGACGTACCTTGCGAAGCAGGTTCCGCGTGTACCGTTATCTTTCCGGATCTTTGTCAAGATCTGTGAAGGAGTATTATTTACTCGATCAGGGTTGAGTGATTGTTCTCCAATGAAGTTAGCGTTCAGAGGTTCTATTATTGTTCAGGTATGGTCGATAATTGTTTATGGATGAACTTTGGAATTCAAGGCACCTCCGTTGCTAGGATAGAATTGGTGACAGGAAGAGGGCAGTGTCAGTCGCGGGTGTTAAATGCATAAGTGGTTGGTCATTGGATGTCCAAGAGAATTGTGTTTTCGCATGGGTTGTGTTCGATTAGAGTTTAGTGGTACTGCAAGATTGGGAGTGGGAATGATGATTCGTCAGCTAGAGTGAAGATTAAGGTCTTCAATTGACAGCGTGTTAGATGGATTGGGGTGTCAGATTGGACCATATTTCAAGAGTACTCTTTAAGATTTTAGAGGATGGGCGATCTTAAGGCTTGATTGGTGATGGATCGCTAGCACTGGTAAGTACAAGTTATCATCAATGGACTATTAGAAAGTGAGAAGGATCGGGAATCCTTCAATTCTCATGTACAGTGAAGAGTTAGTCGAATCTAAGTAGGGGAGAGACTTTTTATAAAGTTCTCCAACTGCGAGTTCTGGTTGCACAAGGTGCAATCTCTTGGCCACCTTGTCAACCAGAAGGGTATTCTGGTTGATCCGGCCAAGATAGGGGCCTTGAGGCAGCGGGAGATTCCGAGGTCTCCAACCGAGATTTGGAGTTTCTTAGGTCTAGTGGGTTATCACTGGAGATTTATGCGGGGCTTATCCGAGATTGCAGTTCCTTTGACCCGACTGACCAAGAAGTCGGTGGCCTTTCTTTGGGGGCCTGAGCAGCAGGCAGCCTTCGAGTCTCTCAGACAACGGTTGTGCGAGACACTGATTCTCACCTTGCCATAGGGTGTAGATGATTTCGTGGTTTACTGTGACGCTTTGAACACATGCCTGGGTACGGTACTGATACAGTGGAGTCACGTGATAGCAGGTTTCGGGAACCAGGTTAGAGTTCCGGTTAGGATTCAAGCTCAGTTGTGTGTTAGGTAGAGTGCGTGCTCGACCAGTATGGAAAGTGTTGTAAGACTACGGGGATAGCCGTAGCATTCACTAGCAGTCAGATAGTATGGAAAGTGTTGTAAGACTACGGGGTTAGCCGTAGCATTCACTAGCAGTTAGATAGTATGGGAAGTGTTGTAAGACTATGGGGGTAGCCGTAGCATTCACTAGCATTCAGATAGTATGGAAAGTGTTGTAAGACTAAGGGAGTAGCCGTAGCATTCACTAGCGGCCAGATAGTGATAGAGTGTTGTGAGACTGTGGGTGTAGCCGCAACATTCACTAGGTTAGCAGATAAGTGTGAGCGCGTTGTTAGGACGCAGAAGGAACAGTAGTACCCACCAGTTCGGGTGTAGTAGTAAGGATAAGGAAATCCACGGATTGGATTTCGGAATTACCCAGATGGATTAAATCTGATTGAACCAGTGATAGGACTGTAGGAGCGTCACTACAGTTGTGGGATCAAGAAAGCAATGGACTGTATTAGATTGCGTGTGAGATAAGGCTACCATTGGTCAGGTAGCAATCACTTTTAGTCTTGGATTTGATGATGACAGGATTCGACGCATGGACCCGATTGGTAAGATCAGGGGCTTGTTAGAGCCACAGTGGCATGACAACTAGTGGGAACTAGTTCCAGAGAAGGATTTCGTTTAGAAGTCGTGTGAGACAGCTAACCGCAGCCGAGCTAGAACCCAATATTTCAAATGATTGGCGAGCGAATTGAGACCCAGGAGGTCTCGGTAGCTTGTGGGAAGCAGCCATGTGGTAACATACTGCTTTAGGCAATTCAGTGTTCGGGCAGTTTTAGCGTTTGGGCAGCATTAGTATTTGCATTTCAGGTTGCAAATACAGATGAAATAGCTGGTTGATTGGGAAGTGGTAAGTCACTTACAACAGGATTATCTGAGTTTTGGCCAAGTATAAGTGAACCACAGGGATAAGTGGAACTGTGATTCTGTTTTCTAGTGGGAGCCCTGAGTTATCAGGAGATGAGTAGGCAGCTAAGAGACAAGCGGACTGGATTTAGCAATAATGATTCGGTAAGAGTGGTCTGTTAGGGATTCAGGCCATCTCGAGACAACAGAATTCAGATGAGTAGATGTGATCTTGTTGCGAGGAATTAGTTCGCCTGCGGATTTTAGGGCTTTGCAAAAATTGGTCACGACTACCCTAGGAAGGCTAAGGCGTGCCCAGGATGATGACTATGTTACTAGAGTGGCTTGGTATGTAAGGATTGGTAAGGAATGATTTTGAGGATGAAATCTAATTTAAGTGGGGGAGAGTTGTAAAACCCCGTTTATTTATTAAATAAATAAACAAATTAATAAATGGGCTAGTATTTTGGTTGGAAACATAATTAGGGTTTGGAAAACCCTAATTTTGGGGAATTAATCGAGACACACGGGACTTATTAATAACTTGGAATATTAAATAATAATCTTTGGCGAAATTAATCTAACCAATATTGGACTTAATGGATTAAGTCCTTAATGAATTAAGTCCTTAATGGGTTAAGTAGGAAACTTAACCCTAATCATCATTTTATGTGAAACCCTAATTTCACTTGGGTTTATTGTTAGGCCATGATGATTGGGTTATTAAATGGGCTATCCAAGATCAAGCAAATGGTCTAGAGTAATTTAATGGGCCTAGGGTAAGGCCCATGTAAGGGGCTTGGGCCCAATTTGGAAAATTGGGCCATAGATGGGCCATATTTTGGGCCTTAATGATTATATGATGTTGGGCCTTAGAATGAGACCATGTATAGGCCTAGGCACAATTTGGAAAATTGGGCCATGTGTTCGGCTTTGATTCCTAGTCGACTTTGGGCCTTGGGCTTGAATAAGCGAAGCTTGGGGTAATGTAGTAGTTATCCAAAGTAAGTGTTTATGGTTATGTAGTGGGACCCAATTATTAATTGGGTTATGTTTTGATATTGACAGATCGGGAATCTGTCATCCAGCAGCTGGGGTTGAGTCTGCGGGACTTCAGCAGTGTAGGATTGTGTCTACGGGACTTCAGGAGTGTGAGGTGAGTTACGTTCCAGTAGCGGTGGGTCTACGACCACAATGCCGGCCCACCGGTAGGAGTTATTGTTAGATGATTGTATTTGTGATAATTGTCTATGTTTGCTACTACCTGTTACGTTTATGTGCTAGCCTGATATGATGTTTTGTGATAGTGGTAGTAGGGGTGAAATAGTCCCCGATTATCGGTCGATAGGGCCGAAGGGGTAGATTAGTACCCAACTATGCTAGACAGATTATGATACATGTGATATGATATTATGTGGTAGTAATAGGGGTGAAATAGTCCCCACTTACCGGTCGACAGGACCGAAGGGGTAGGCCAACACCCAGATATGCTAGGCAGTATATGACTTATGTATTTATGCTATGCTTTTATGTGGTAGTGTTAGGGGGTGAAATAGTCCCCGATTATCGGTTGAAAGATACCGAAGGGGAGGCCAGCACCCAGATATGCTAGGAAGTATCCGGTCGAGAGGACCGCAGGGGAGGCGAGCACCCAGGTATGCTAGGCAGTATCTGGTCGAGAGGACCGAAGGGGAGGCTAGCACCCAGATATGCTAGGCAGTATCCGGTCAAGAGGACCGAAGGGGTAGGTCGGGCACCCAGATATGCCTGACAGTATATGTATGTTATATGATCGTATGGTATGTGGTATGATGGGGGAAGTCACTAACCTTCGTGCTTACGATTTTCAATTTTGGTTTCATGTACTTTGTGTTTAAAGGAAAGGAGCCGGCTTGATCGCAACGCATCACACTATGGTTTTCCGCACATGAGATCTTTGGGATTACACTCTGATATTGTTTTATGATAACACGTTTGATTATTTCTACTTTGGTTTTGACATGACATGGTATTACATATGTTTTATTACACTGTTGGTTTTATAATAACGTATTTAAAATGAAATATTTGGCCTGTATTTTTGGGATGTTACAAAAATCGCCTTCGGAGTTTTTGACAACGGTGACTCCGACTTTTTTCGAGACAACTTGCACGAGACTTACCCATTTAATATCAGAAATGGGATAGATTACTCCTACATTCAAGAGCTTCATGATCTCATTTTTCACCACCTCCATCATAGATGGATTCAATCTCCTTTGGGCTTCACGGGTTAGCTTAAATTCCTCTTCCATCAATATTTTATGCATGCATAATGATGGACTCAACCCCTTTATGTCCGCAATGGTCCAACCAATAGCCTCCTTATACTTTTTCAAAATTCCAACCAACTCTTTTTCTTCTTGTTTTTCTAGCTTGGTTGAAATTATCACCGGTAATGTATCTTCCTCTCCAAGATAGACATACTTGAGATGATCGGGAAGAGTCTTCAAGTCAAGACTCGGTGGTTGTACTATGAATAGAAGGAGTTTCGGATTGGAATTTTTTAGCTTCATGCGGGGTGGTTCAACTCTCATAGGTTGTGCTTTTTCCAAAGAGTTGATTGCTTCAATCAACTCATTCTCCAAAGTGTACTTATCAGCCAGATTCTTGATCCCTGTCTCATCAAAATGCTTGCTCAATATGGTGGTTAACACATCTTGGCTTGACAACTCAAAACAATCATTAGTACATGAATCAACGGCATCTATGAAGTTTAAATAATGAATATCACTAGGATAATGCATAGCTTCAAAGATATTAAATTTGATCACCTCACCATCGAACTCCATATATAGAGAAAGTACCATTTACTACATCTATTTTTGTTTTTGCGGTACTCATAAAAGGTCTCCCCAAAAGGATGGAGCTCGATTTTAGGGTGTTTTCATCACCCATATCCAAAACATAAAAATTCACAGGAAATACAAGTTCATTGACTTGCACTAACACGTCCTCCAATACACCTTTTGTGTGTATCAAAGACTGGTCGGCAAGTTGAATGATGACTCTAGTTTTTGATAAATGTCCAATTCCCATTGTTTTATAGCTTGAATAGGGTAAGACATATATTGAGGCCCCTAGGTCTAGCATGGCATGTGGCACAAAAAGGTTACCCATTTTACAAGGAACCGTGAATACACCTGGATCCTTGCATTTTTTTGGTAGCTGTTTTTGTAACACAGCTGAAACATTTCCCCCAACTTTCACAGTGTGATTTCCTTTAAGCTTTTTCATAGATGTGCAAAGTTCATTTAGGAACTTAACATATCTAGGAATCTGTGTAATAGCATCTAAAAGAGGGATATTGATTTCAACCTTTCGGAACATTGCCATGATGTCGTCATCTTCCCCTTCTCTCTTTATGCTTGTTAGCCTTGAAGGAAATGGAGCTAGTGTGACTTTTGACTTTGAAGTATTTTTCCATTCCTCTTCTTTGACAACTTTTTCTATCTTAATCTCTTTCTCTTCCTCTTCTTCATCCGGCATCCTTAGACCTTCATAGCTTTTCCCACCTCTTAAGGTAATGGAACATGCATTGTGTTTCAGGTTCTTTTCGGTTTGAGATGGTAGCTTTCCTTGTGATTCCATCTTACTCACGAATTGAGCCAGTTGTGACACTTGTTGCTCCAAGCTTTTATGCTTGCCTTGGTTTCTTGTTGGAAGCTTTGAGTGCTAGAGGCAAGGCTTTTGACAATATCTTCTAGTGTCATGCTCGATGAACCGGCTTGTGGAGGTGGTTGTGGTGGATGCCTTGGCTGGAAATTTTGAGGTTGAAAAGGTGGTCTTTCTTGATTTTGAGGAAATGGTGGTCTTTGTTGGTATTGATGTGGTTGATTTGGTTGATAATTTCCTTGTTGATTTTCTCCCCATCCTTGATTGTTGTTCTGTCTTTGGCCAACCTGTGGCTGCTTAAATCCCCTTTGGTTTGACCCAGAATATCCTCCTAAAGCATTTGCTTCCGCATAATCTTCATCTTGAGGTTGCGGGCACATATCGGTTGGATGCCCCCAATTGAGCGCAAATACCGCATGGGAGCGGTGTAGGTTGTACACCTTTGTCTTTGGCTAGCATCATAACCACTTTCGTAAGCTCGAACAATTGAGCTTCAATTTGAGGAGTCTGGACCTCTTTTACACCTCGAGGTGCATCTGTGTACCATTCTTCATCATGGATTGAATGTTTAGAATCTTCAGCCATGTTCTTGATTAGGTTGCGGATTTGGGTTGGAGTCTTGTTGGGTAAAGATCTGCCACTTGAAGCATTAAGAAGCCTTCTATCCATTGGAGTCATGCCTTCAATGAAGTATTGGAGGAGTGGGTACTCAGTAATTCCGTGCTTAGGACAACGGGCACACAGTTTCTTGAATATCTCCCAATATGTGTGGAAAGCTTCTCTTTTATGTTGCTTGATTCCAATGATTTCCCTTCTTAGGGCTGAAGCTTTCATCTCGGGAAAGTATTTATCCAAAAAGAGGCGCGCAAGATCTACCCAAGTAGTAACTGTCCCCGGTGGGAGGTTATAGAGCCAGTCTTTTGCTGCATCTTGCACCGCGAAGGGGAATGCCCTAAGCGTGATTTGATCCTTCGTGACATTGTGTGGTTTCATGCCCACACATAGGACATGGAACTCAGTGAGAAACTTGTGAGGATCTTCATTTTCTAGGCCTCCAAATGTTGGGAGTAAGTGGATGAGCCTGGATTTTAGTTCCAAGTTGGTGGCAGCTGGATATGTGATGCAAAGAGGTTGTTACGTAACCTTCTGCCTCGCCCATTGGCGAAGGGTTTGCTCGGGTGGTAGATTTGGAGGTGGATTCCCTCCATGATTGTCTCCCATGGTATGAGTAGTGGTTGAAGTTTCTGTTGTGTGGAATTTGGGATATTATGAATAGGTGAAGAGCATGGAGTGGTATTTTTGGGTGAGGATGGTTGAGATGAGAGTGATAGGATTTCTGTTTCGGATGCGGACACACTTGAGAGAGGTATATCCTCCCAAATGTTGATTACTGGAGGGTTAGAGGATGAAGAAGTTTCGTAGCCCGATTGCTTCTTACGAAGCTTGGCTTGCTTCCTTAAGTTATTTGCAGTTTTCTCTATCTCTGAATCAGTTGGCAGTGGTGTACCTGTACGAAAAGATCTAGGCATAAACAATTAGTAACACCATGTCCTTGGCAACGGCGCCAATTTGTTAGGCGTGTCAAAGCCAACAAATAAAGGGGTACAAATGATTCCAAAAACACTACTACTTTGCACTAAAAATGTAATACAAGGTAAGTAGGGTCGATCCACAGAGACACGGGACAAATGCTTATACCCTTTTGCACATGGTACAAATGAGATCACAAAAACAGTGGGGGGGGGGGGGGGTTAGATGCAATGATTTAAATAAAGGACTGAAGTAATAAGTAAGCAATTGATTAAGTAAAATAAACTCAAGAATTGTAAGTACTCCAACTCTATGCAAGACTAATTAACAATGTGATTTAAAATATGAAATGACATTTGTTAAATTCTATCTAAGTTGGTATTAGAAATGCTAACAAGCTCTAGCAATTCACATTCACCATTTTAATTAATTAAAATAAGCTATTTAATTAATTCTAATATAACAAATCTAATCTAAACAAGTTCTTAGATTTAGGTGGAAAGATTGCATTATGCTTTATGTGAATTTACCAACAACATTCAATACTCCTCATAAGCTTGGGAGCATAAGAATGTGTGAATTTGATTTACACCAGAATTATTCTAAGAAAATTCAATCTAGTGTTTGTTACTTGTTCTATACGACAAAAAAAATTGTGGATTTTGCATATTAGATAACTCGAATGAATCAACCCTAACTCAATTGGCCAAAAAGAACTAGAATTGAAATCAAACCTTCAATTAAAACCAAATCAAATTCACTAGATAGCATTTAAAACAAACACCAAGTCAAATGATTGAATTCACACACATAATTGTCAATACATGAAGTTGGAGAATTAAGTTTCTATCCACTCATGACTAGAACAAAGCACAACCTAGAAATGGAATTAAAGTCTTACAAATTGAAATCCAAATGAAATCCAAGTGTTTTCAAGAAACAATTGTCTTCAAAATACTCCCCAAAATCGCCTCTAGAACTCACAAATCGACTCCCCTTTTTTGGAACCGGTTTCTTCTTTTTAGAAAGGAATTAAACAGTTTTAAACTGATGACCTCGTTTACATGGCCTGTGTAAATTAACACTACCATTTACACGACCGTGTAAACACAAAAAGTAGAATGCTCAATTTGGTCAAGCTTTCAAAGTTCGGTGCTCAATAGTTTGCGTTTACATAGCCCGTGTTAATACAAGGCTTGCATTTACACAACCCGTGTAAATCTCTGTAAAGCCAAAATCTTCATTTTCTTGATATCTTCCTCCTCGATGCTCCACAAGTCCTGAAACTTCATCCATATCGCTTATTCATCACCTCAACTAAGATCCTTCCTCCAAAAATCCCTGAAATATCACAAAAGTGTGTGAATGGAATTGCATCATGAAAAATGCCAAAAAAAATATGCAAAAATGCATGAGTTTAAACCTAAATGCAATGCACTTTTATGGAGTAAAACTACAAAATGGATGCATGAAATGCACCTAACACTAGCCTCAAGTATAAATAGACCCCCTAGGCATTATATTTTCGGCCAACCTTCAAGAAACCCTAGGAGTGCCGATTTCTAGAGCAAGCCACCCTCTCTCTCTCTCTCCTTTCTCTCATATTCATCCTTTCACCTTGTGTGTTTGTGAGCCATTAGGGGTACTAAAGTTGTGGTACTTGTTCTCAAGAGCTAAGGAAATTCAAGGAACTGGTTGTTATTACTATATCGCAACAAATATATGTATTCTAATCTTTTGTTTGTGTATTTCGAAATTTTAGATGCATGCTAGGGTTTTTCTTTTGTGTTCATTTGTTGTATGTCTAATAGTGAAAACATAGATCCAAATTAGGGTTGCATGCACACATAGGATTGTTTATATAAAACCCATCACTCACATCCTTACAATTCGAACTGTCGACAACCTAAGCTTACAACAACTGGCGTTCCATTACTAGCCACTCTCAAGTATCGCACAAAAATTCAAAATTCAGATGAATGCTTCTCGAGATCTCAGAAAGTCCAATGATTTAAAGCATTTCCCATGATAAAACACCAAATCTTTAAGTCCTTTATGCTTGACGAAGAGCTATAACTATTGACCGGAATGAACGAATCACCAATTCAACAACTCATATACTGAAGGATCGATGTATTCAAAGTTCGCCAAAAGATACCATTCAATTTATGATGACATCCCAATGACTAAAATAATCCATGCGAACAACACTTTACCACTACTTAAGAGTAATAAGTTACTACCGCTCAATCCCTATTAATGGTAGCATTCGGTAACCCGAACCTTACAACAACTAGCTTTCCTTGACCATCCATACCTAACACTTATACTTTCCAAGATCATCCGGTCATTCCCAATACCTCAACGAATTTCAAGATCCAAAGGAACTTCTTATTGAATCCACTACAAGTACTTAGCGACTGATCGGTTAATGAGGAACGATATCTCAATATTGAACAAGTACCTAATCTGTTCAACCACATACTTGCACTTAGAGCAATCCCCATGAAACCTACAATTGATCTCGCTTCGAAGGTGTGAACTTGAAAACTACCAATCTTACACCCATGACCGAACCAATTCCTAACTACCTCGAGGCCATGAGCACCCCTACACATCCTGGATTCAAACCCGACATGCCCACCTTGCGGATTCCTTGAATTCTCACTGATACCTACCAAAGATCAGACCGAATGCTAGTCTCCCATGTGGAATACTCATGCCTATTCTAAACAAGGCCCATGGCATGCAAAATGGCATATGACAACTTCCCGGATAAAATAACTATATTACTCATATATGTGCTTCTTTTCTTAGATAATCAAGTCATAACATTTCACACATGCCAACACAGAATTACTAGCATAATGATTAAAGCGTGAAAGAGAAGAATATGATACATACCAGTAGTATCTCAGGGTCCTGCTCCTCCTTCCTGCAGAAGCACTTGTAATGGAACCTGAGCCGCTCCAACCACTAAACATGGGCATTTTGCACTGATATGACCAGGATGATGACAATGATAACACAATTGTACTTCCATGGTGAATTCTTGGAGAAGGTGGCCCTTCCATCATCACCTGTCGCATTTAGACTTGTCATGCACACACTCATGGGTTCCTCCACCGTTAGCACAAATGTCGTGGCCCCTCAGATCTTTATCACCAGACATGACAACATCAAATTGCTCAGATGATGCTAACAGAGTCAGATCATGAGTCCGCTTCCTTTTCCCCAGTTTCCTCTCCAAACTAATTTCCTGCTCTCGAGTCACCTCAACCATCCCATCAACTGCCTGAATGGCCGAGATCCGATCCTCAAACCTGTCGACTAGTCTGTCATTAACATGACCAATAATGTCGGGTAAATCCTTGTGTAAGGCTCCCAAAACCTTAGTGGCAATCCAATCATGGAGTCGATCCCTCACAAGGCATGATGCATAAACCACCTTCCATCCATCATGACAAGAGATAGCAATAGGATCCTCCTCCATGAAAGATTCTAGGGCTCCACAAGCCTTGAGCTCTCGATGATCTCCCAACTGTCCTACTAAAATCTTAGCCCTAGAAGCGCCGAGACAATCATCCAATAATTCCATGATCGTCTCTTTGATGGTACCAAACATCATAGGAGTCGGCTCTATAATTTTGTGTGTGGTCTCCGAGGAGATGAAATCCCGTATCCGCTTATCCACTGACTCAGCACCAGCTCTTTATCCAGAATCAGATCCTCCTCCACGAGTGCTCATCACCAAACTGAAAAGCAACCATGCGCATAATAAATACATACCCAAAAAATCCTCATCCATAGGCTTCCTAGGTTCTTCGCGACTCTCCTCGACTCGAGTATGTATCTTGTGCTTCTAGTAGTATAGGCCCAATCCTTCCACACCTATCCATACTTTCCTCAAGAGTTATCTTGAATCATCCCAGTCACCATCTCAAACTAATACTCCAAATATCTGCTAAACAGCACAACCAACTCACTACAAAATCACATCCTAGTCCCTCCTAGGTTCCCGACCTCACCCTGCCCTCACCTGTTGAAGAGCTCCCAATAATGCCAGTTAACTACTTCATGAATACAATCAAATTCCTCTTCCCATTCAATCGAATTGCCTAAGCCATCATATTTTATAGAGAGAATGAGTAAGAGAATGGGAGACAACCGCATGCCTGGTGAAGTGGATTCTACCAGGTGGAGGGAGCGCTTCTAACAAAAAAACAGATTCTTCACCAGAAAATTAGGGTTCACGATGATCGAACCCAAAAAAAAATACTATCGAGTTTATAAAGGAAAAAGGGGAAGAGTCGGCTTTTCAATTCAAATGACACAAGTACTCTTTCGCTCAAATTGATCTAAAACTTAAAACTACATTGATTTCCTAATAGATAAATAACCCGATTTCAAGATGGATTACAACCTATGTGCTGATGAGAAAAAGGCAATGACTCTGAATAAGCCATAATAAAGCAAGGTGGCGGTAAAAGAAGCAGCACGTGGTAGCAAACATCTTGGGAGGAAACATCACCACTAAAGAGGAAAACCCAACTTAAAGTCAATAGAAGCAAGTAGACAGACAACCACAGATCCACTGGGAATGGAAACACATGTCTCAATAGAGAAGGTCAAAGATGATGATTCAGGTAAACAGTCAACGACAGATCCCCTTCCACCTGCTAACACATGAAACAGTCGCATTAATATATATATATATATATATATATATATATATATATATATATATATATATATATATATTATAAGCGGTTGAAAAAACATTAAAAACAAAAAGAAAATGGAAACAAAATCATTTTTCAAGTTCTTGGATAAGCTCGTTCACATCACTATTATGCATCAACACCTTATGACCAAATTGATGACCTTAAAATTAAGATATAAAGAATATAACAAACAATAATTTTAAGCATAAAGTGAATCGAAGAAGATAAAATAAAGATTTCAAACTAATACCATGTAAAAAGAAAAATAAGAGATCATTAATGATGATACATAATTCAAATTTAACCGAAACATTCTAGCAAACACTTGGTGTGCAATCAGATGCAAGATTATATTCTAGTACATCTCCACCAAGGTCGCATAATAACTCATCAATCATGAATCTTTTTCGATATATTTGAAGCTCGTGAATTGAAAAAATCAGCATAATTAGTAGAACAACAAAAACCGCATATACTAATCATAGATATAAAAAATGTAGAGTGGAAACATAGGTGTGGGTTTAGAACTAACATAAATCTTTATTTGGAGGGAGGCAACTAGAGCTATATACTTTAAAACTAAATCAACTGGGTGTTGCTATTAAGACACATTTTAGACACCCTATAGACATCTTTATCAAAAGTCAATCAATAGGTAACTATTTTTAATCATCTTTTAAAAAAAAACAATGTAATTTTAACCAATAAAAATACCTTAAAAATTATATAGGGTGTCTAAATGGTAAAATGGGGTGTCCATTTAGCCAACCCCAAATCAACCATATGCACCTATGAACCTAAATCAATGGAACAACGTTTGTAGTGGTGTTGAGTGGTGGGGTGCATTAATAAAACATAAACATCCTTGTCTAATTAAAAGACCCAATTACCAAATTGGTATGAGGTCGTGTATAGGACAATATGTAACTGGATTTTTTGGGAAGAAAGAGAGATGATCATACAAAAATTAGAGGCCCCTATTACCTGGTACATAAGGAGAGAGTGAATCCATTCTAGAACTGGTGGTGCTAACCGAAGAACATTTGGCAAAGCATTTGCAATTAAATGATGACTCGGGATGCAATAAAAAACATCAGTGGCAAGAAACTTTGGGAGGAATGCCACCGGCAACAAGAAAACACCCTAGTGAAGGTATCATGCCTCAATAGTGACGTCAAGATGACCGAAAGAAGGCATGTAGGCAAGCAACTCTCCATGAGGAAATGACATCGCTTGTTGAAATCCCTATGTGAAGTCAGGTTGAGGGTAGGTTGAAGAAGGCAGGCGGGCAGACGGCTGACCATAAGATGATGGAGGTCTGATTAAAGCAAGCTCCTCAATAACCTCTATAGGCTTAGAATCAAAAAGAAGGTTTCACATATAGGTAATTGATATATATATATATATATATATATATATATATATATATATATATATATATATATATATACACACACACACACACACTCTCATACACACATCGATGGAAAAAAATCCTCATACCGTATGGGGAACCCGAAACCTGCACCCGGTTTGACCGAAGAATACCCAAGTTGACTAGTGACTACGGATGGGGTCGGGGATACGGAATCCCCAAATATGAAAGCGGGAATGATGATGAGGATGTGGATACCCCTAATGTCTGATCATGGACCCAACCCCGATAGATATTTATATATAAAAATAAAGCAAAATATATAATTATAGTAAAATTTAAAATATCTAAAATTTGATCTAAGTTACCAAACTTAATAACTTATTAGTAATTAGTTTGTTGAAATTTTAGTTTTCCTTATTGTTTATCTAATTTTACCTTGTGTATATTTTTTTCTACTTGGTTTATCTATTATTACTTCAAATATCACGCTCATAATTTTTTTATAGTTGATTTTTCATGCATGTAAATAAATTTGTATAAAATTTGTTTATAGTTTTTCATACAATCTATGAATCTTTTTATGGTTTGTAAAATCTTTAATCTTATGTTTATAAAATTGAAATTTTGATTTTTTTTTTCTTTACGTAAAAGTTTTCATATTAAAATAGAAAAAAAAAATCTCTAAGAAACTAGATATTACCTGATAGTTTGGACACCCCTTGAATTTCCTCCATGGATTATCGACAGTTTTGGAGATCGAAAATGTCGCAGGTTCATCACACTCGCATCTCAAATCTTCAGACCAACAATTCCTTAAAGCCCATTCTCTGTACCCTTGTGTGTGCGTGTTGGAGGAGCTTGCCATCTTGTAGGATTGACATTGGAGAGAAGAATGGAACAAAATCTAGCTAACAACTGACCTCCAACATTTTTCTTAGCTTTGTAACCTGATAAAACCGATGAAACCGGCATTTTGCCATTTTATCATAATTCTATGAAAATATCGTGTCCACAGTCAACGAAATATTAAATTCATGACGTTTTTCAATTTAGTTCCAAAAATATAGGACTTTAGTGATATTAGTCATCATCCCCACCCCCACCCCACACCCTAAACACATAACAAACACATAGGTTTGAGTATGTTAGATTTTATTTAATGAAAGTTTGATAACTTTTATTAAAAATAAGAACAAGTTTCAAAAAATCAATAAATTTATATTTAGGTTATATCATATAATTTACTTTCTAATTCAATAGACCAATCCGCAAACCAAATTGAAAATGGATTACATTACATGCCAACGAAAAGCATAACAAATTCCAATTTTTTTTGCAATTTTTATTTGTTCCAAAAACATTATGTGAATCAAATGCCAAGTTTCTATCACCATTCTTATGGTCCAATTTCATCTATATATAGTAAGGTAGAGTTAGAATTTAAATTTTCAAAAAACTAGTTCAAACATGCTTTTATTTTGTGGATAATATACTACCAAAATTTGCTCTTAGTTCGAATCCTAAAAGCTTCAACTACACGTAAACAATCCATCTTCAATATTCAAAGGTGTATTACAAATTGTTGAGACAAATGAACAAGAGTGCAAGCTTATGATAAAAGGAACCATACATATATAATGGTCAAAATTTGCTATTCAAAAATTTGGTTGAAGTCAAATAAAAGAGAGCTGATTTGTACAATGCATTTTTTCTTTATAAACAACAATTTATTTTTTAAAATAATGCATTATAAAATCTTTTAAAATATAATTTTTTATGTATGAAAAAAAAATATTATTTAAAATCACTTTACTAAACGAAAATCTCCCATATTGCCTTTAAAGAAAAGGCGCCTCTATATTTATTTTCTGATAAAAGAATAAGGACACTAATAACATATATAGTGACAAACTATAGGTGAGGGTTCTGAATATTTAAAGTAAATAGGAATAAATGTTAATTTGTTAAAAATAAGCTTCTAATGAAATTAGAAAAATAATTATAAAGATAAGTTTTTTGTTAAATAAAGTTAGTGAAAATCAATACAACATAAGTTTAATCATAGTGGTTGGTGCCTAAGAAGATTATTTATACACTTACAGATCCATGGTGAACAATTAAGATCAAGAATGTTCATTATTTGGATAAATGAGATATAATAAGATGACATATTTACGAAAACACAATAAACGGAAATGAGAACAAGGGTTTGCAAGATAACCCTTAATTAACGAAATAAACATAATCTTTTTATTATGCATGCAAAAGATATTATTACAAAGAAGCTTTTCAAATAAAGATCTAAAGAGAGAATTATAAACTGGAGAGTGTTTCAGTGAAATTTATTGCATCTATCCACACCAAAATTAATTAATCAAATAAATTAGTCGGTTAACCCTGCGCTAAATTGTTGGCTTGTTAGGGAAATCATGTCTTTACCGAACTCTTCTTGGCCATTGAACGTCCACGAAGTGCTCGAACAGTAATTATATTCCCATGTAAGTGAAGGTACTGCTATTTCGCTATAAGGATCAAAAACTGGTTTTATACTATGATCATCTTCTAATAAATCTAAATCTATATCCTTCCATATATCATCCATTGAGCAATACCCTTCGTGTCCTTCACTAGAATCACTAACCCTGGTAGCAGCTTTCTTGAAACTATTATTGTTGTTCTTGTTTTTGCCTTTCATAACACTAAACATTTCGACTCCCCCAGTGTCATAAAAACTTCGTTCTTTGGTCTCAATCATTGGCATGGAATCAATGGTAGGATTGCTGGTACAGATTGATGATGAAGACGAACTGTGTGAGAAAGATGGAGATGGAGATCGAGATAATGATGTTCTTTTCTTCTCTTGAGCTTTCTTTCGCATATGAGTTCTCCAGTAGTTCTTGATCTCATTATCAGTTCTTCCTGGTAGTTTTCTTGCAATTTTTGACCACCTAAAATGTTAAATATTAAACTTAAACCTAATATTATTACTTAATGAAGTTGCCATATACAGTATATGGTAACTAATTGATCATCACTATTCAGAAAAGGAATATGAGCTCATGAAATAAAAGTAAACTTAGAACAAATGGAATAAATAATTCTTCGATTGGTTCCAAATATAGAAATATATATTTAAAAAAAAGTTGTTTGTAGAGTGAGACATCCATTAAGAAAGAAGGAAAACGCCAATTTATGGAAAATAAAATATTTATATTTTATAGAAATATAATATTCCCGCCACATATTAAAATATACTATTTAATTCCTCAAATAACTTTATAAAAGTATTTATTTATCTATTAAATATTTAAAATTTAAAATACGCTCACAATATATTTTTCTCATACATATGAATTACATAACTTTTCTTGCTATCTCGTGAAAAATTATAGTATTTTTTGTTTACATTTTTATTATCATGATTGCAAATATATTTTCTTCAAACAAACTTAAATTCCCTGAAATTTGTTGAGGCTTGATTGATATACATAATTAATCACTGGAAAATCTGTATAATTTAAGACAAATGGACGGAAGAAAAAAAACGCACATATTGAATAAAAAAAATAGAAAAAAACGTACACTGCTAAGTGCTAAATCTTTGCAAAGAGCATAGTCCAACTGCAACACTCAAACTAAAATTATTTTACAAATTATTTTAATTAGATAAAATTTGAAAATCAACTATTGATTTACTTATTTTCTTAAAGAAACATAAAGAGAATACTCATATAGAATCATAATTATAACAATAAAAAACAATAAATGGATCAAACCTGTTGCCAAATTTAGAATGAAGTTCAAGAACAAGCCGCTCTTCATGAGGTGCCATCTTTCCTCTTTTGAGACCTGGATGCAGATAATTAACCCATCTCAGTCTGCAACTCTTTCCTGTTCTTTTCAAACCTGAGAATCAAAAACCGCAACAAAAATAATCCCCAAAAAATGATTTTTTGGGGTTATACACAAGAAAAAACGTTAATTGTTTTTATGAACAAACATAAATATATTTTGATGCTTTTTTTCCTTAATTTTGCAGCCTAAGGGCCTATAGTTTCTTTTTTTTTACTCCCGCCACCTTCAAACCTGAAACATTTGCTATGAAGTCCCATCGTCGATCTCCAAACATATGAACGTGAAATACCAATTGATAATCTTCATGTTCTGTCCATGGACCTTTTCGCATCGTTTCGTCTTCTTGCACCATATTTTCTCTCTCTAGAATTTGAGTTTTTATCGTGTTGCAAGTGAGTTGGAATTGAAATTAGTGTTGGTGGAGGTTATTTATAGTGATGTTTTTCTATACTTTTTTTGTGGGTGGGAATGTAGAATTTTGTGATAATGTTTCATATTCAATGGCAAATTCTAAACAAATGAAAAAATCTTTTTGTTTCAAGATAAATTCAATACATTTTTGTTTTAAAAGTATTTGTTTTTAAACTGATTTTTTTTTTTTTAATTATGATGTGTTTAGCTGAAAACTGAAAGTTAATAGCTTTAATTTTGTTCTTGTCAACCCAAAATATGTTTAAATCATTGACCTACCATATTATATGTTTTGCTTTATGTTTTAGGATTATCGTAGATTTTTTTATATGTATGATTAAATGTTTACACTCCAGTATTTGTAAATCTAATGTTACATTTATTTTGCTACGTATCATAATATTATTATCTTTTTTTTCAAAGATAAATAGGCCATTTTATTAGACACGTAAAGCTCAAGACTATAGATGGCATCATGGCAAAATAAGTTGGGTTGATTAATGGGTCAAAGTGGCAATTGGTGCTTATATATATAAAATATATTTTTGTCCAATTTAATATTATTATAAATAATTAGTGTTCTTTATATGATTAAAATTATTTTATTATTATATTTACTCTAACTATTTTGATAACATTAATTAGAAGGTTTTATTCATTATGCATATATTTTTATTGATTTAATTTATATTTGCATATTAGTTGAAAAATTAAAAATTACTTGATATGACATAAAATAACATTTAAGATAATGAGTTTCTTTTAATTAATTAAGAATATATTTAAATTTTTTTTTTTTTTTTGAAAAAACTAATATTAAAAAAAAAACACTAATTCTGGTTCCCCAAACACGATCTTTAGCTTCTTTAACCTATTTTTATTTTAGCTACATGTGATATATATATATATATATATATATATATATATATATATATATATATATATATATATATATATATATATATATATATATATATATATATATATATATATATGAAGTCTTAAGGAATAGTTAAGTTCTGCCCATTCAAAATTTTGCCACATTACTTTCTCATATTTACATTTTGGTCCTTTGACCTGCTAGTGAATGTCAGCTTCCGTGTCTTGGACACGTGTTTTCTTCCTGTGCAGATCACTATCTCCTGCTGCCTTTCTCATCCTTCTTTAGCTAACGCCATGCACACGGTTTTATCATTTTCTGACAAAGGGTTTTCTCCCCGTTTCTCTTATAGATCTCAACCCTCTTCTCCGTCGTTTGCACTTTTCTTGTTCTCCTTCACCATTGTATACCCATTCTTCCATCGTTACAGGTGGTCGTGTCGACGTCCGTCTCCACCGCTTCCGTTACCAATCTTCTTCTACATCGTGCTTTCTTTCTTCAAAGAGGGAAGGCCCACATAGAGAGTGCAGTTGTTGGTGACATGGGGTCCCGACGGCAAAGGATGGAGATGACGATCGTTATCACCGCCTTTGCTCAGCCCCATCACTTCACCTGCCAAATTCTAGGTCAATTTCATCTGACTTTTCATTCTCCCTTACTAATTCAACACTAAGGTTTTTTTTCTTACTTTGTAAATGATTCCTTCCCATTATTTGGAATTCCGATCATTTGGAATTAAAAATGGGTTCTTCAAATGTTATTGCATGATATGAAATTTGGAAGTTGATTTGGTTGCTCTTACTTGCAGGTTGTGGATTGTACCGGTTATAAATTTGAAATCTATGAGATTCCACTTTACTTTACCTCAGTTATTACTTCATTATATTTCATTTAGATTATCATAATTTCAAAATGCTTTTTAATTATTTCTTTAATATTTGTAAATATTTTATATATTAGGATCTTGCATTTGACCTATCTCTATCTGAAGTGTTGGGAGAGCTTCTTGCATATCTAATTGTGAGTATTTTTTAACTTTCTAAATTGCGACATAATGTTGTTTTCCTGTAAAATGTGGGATATGCTTTCACTGTTTTTTTTTCCAAATAAAGAGTCTAATTGGTGATGATTCTGATGTTTCTTCTTCACCACAGCATTGGAGGAACTTTGTAAATCAACAAAGTAAGTTTTCCTTTCACAAACTAGTATTATATCTATTGGATTTTTATTTCTTAAAGTTCTTGCTGTAAATTAGTGGTTAAACTACTCAAATTATACAATGAACATAATTTTAGAAATAGATGGTATGCAAAATTGTATGAAAATTGTGCAAGCTCCTGATTCTGGTAGCCATGTGATGTGTAACGCCCGCAGATCCGGGCTAGTCAATTAAGACACAATAAGCGGCAAAAATGAATTTTTGATAGAAGGTTATTTATAATAAATAATCCTAACTAAGTTTTAATATATGTCACAAGGGTTCCGTACATATAAAAACGCCGAAATCTGAGTTATAACAAAGAAGTTACGATCTGTCGAAGTTTCACGACAAAACCGGCACGACACTACGTGACGTAAAAAGCGAGTTTACGATAAAGTACTTTTTAGCCTTAGCAATAAATGAAATTCGTAGCATACGTTCAAAACGAGAGCATGCATAAAAAGAATGCCAAAATCTGACTTCGTATGAGGAAGTTATGATTTTTCCAAGTTTCGGTTTAGCAATGTAAAGGCCAGTGTTCGAATAGTAGATCGAACATTTTTAGCAGAAACAACCTAAACGAGAATCGAAGATCTCGTTAATAGGAGCTCAACGATAAAAAGACAGACGGAAACGGACATCAGACAACAAAGTTATGAATTTTTAAAGAACTTTTCCTGTCCTGGCCTGTTAAAAATACAACTTTAAAAATAAAGTCAAAATTAGCCGATAGAATCTAAATAAACGTTGTAGAGTACGTCTCTACCTACGCGTGGATATAAAGAACGTCGAAAACAAAACTCGTATGCGAAAGTTATGAATTTTAGAAGTCGGAGATGCAATCTGCAAAGTTGTCCGAGGAGGAACGCCCCACGTAGAGGAAGGAACGTGCAGCGTTCGGATACTAGGCCTCGGTTCGGCCACATCGCTCCAGCCGAAGGATGACACGTATGTACGAACCTCGGATACCGGCCCCGCTCCTACGCGCTGCATACGAGGGTACACCCTACGTACCAGGAACGCCCAACATACCTCTGCAAGAACGCCCCACGTAGACCGAGGCTTCGGCCTATAAAAGGAGGTGCGAGGTCAACCAATCTTCTCACATCTTTCACTCTTTCTTTCTCTCTCTACTCTCTCTCTCTCTCTCTCTAAACCTCCCCAACCACCCCCGAAGCCTAGGAAACCTCCCTGACACTAGAAGAAAGCCCCTGAGCGCCCGAAGGCTTCGAGAAAAAGAGTTTTTCGGTTTAGAAACTCTGCCCCCATAGAGCCCAGTTTTTAAGCAAACCACCCGGTTTCGTCAAAGGAAACCATATTTTTAAGAAGCAAAGCGTTTTCCAAGTTGGAATCATCACTTTATCATGTGAGTGCATAGTCTCTTTCATGAACATGATTTTAATACAAGTATTAATTAAAGTATTAAATATATGTTAAAGAGTTAAATATTTGTTAAAGAGTTTATGTGTGAGTGCATAGTAACTTACACATAGATATGAAGTATTTTATATAAATTATGTGCTATGTGTTCATATTATCTGTTTACTTGAGATCTATGTTGGATGAAAGATCTAAACTTCTCTCTTCAGATTTAAGTTTTTTCTTTTCAAACCTAAACTTTTCTTTTTTTAGATCTAAACTGCATATGTATTTTATACATGAGATCGATGCTGGATGAAAGATTTAAACTTAGTTTTTCAGATCTAGATCTTTATTCTTCATATTTGAACCGTATATGTATTTTCTTTTCATAACTAAACTTTTTCTTCAGATCTGAATTATATATGTATTTTATATCTACGAATATGTTGGGTAGAATATGGGTAGATGAAATAGTTGGTTTTGATACTGCCTGAAATACGTGTTAAGAGCATATCTAATAAATATATGATGATTTAGGATACAGAGTAGACCTAAATAAATTAAGAGAGATATTGGGTAGTATCTCCTTGTGAGTACAAGTGAGATATATATGGAGGGAATAACTTTAAAACTTGTCATTTATCCGAGAGTATGGATTAGACTTAGCCAGTTGTCCTTAGTCCAAGAGTATGGTTAGGACGTAGTTACTTGTTTTTAGATCCAGGAGTATGTATCAAACATACCCGATCCGGGAGTATGGATTAGGTAAAAAGGTAAATTTTAGATCCGGGAGTATGGATCAGACATACTCGATCCGGGAGTATGGATTAGGTAAGGATGTAAATTTTAGATTCGGAAGTATGGATCAGACATACCCGATCCGGGAGCATGGATCTGGTAAAGAGGTAACTTTTAGATCTGGGAGTATGGATTAGGTAAAGATGTACATTTTAGATCTGGGAGTATGGATTAGGTAAAAAGGTAAATTTTTGATTTGGGAGTATGGATTAAGTAAAGTGGTTAATTTTAGAGTATGGATCGTCTTGTTTTGAGGATCGACGGGTGGGGTAAAGTTGCTTATATATGGTGAAATTTTATATTTTGTGAGTTCTAATATATATATATATATATATATATATATATATATATATATAACATTGTGGGATTGAAATCCTTATGTACTCACTAGGTTCCCAACCTGACCCACTCAGTTTATTTGTATCACAGATGTCGATATAAAGTTGCACTACACCGAGAGATTAAAGAGATGTAGATCACTAGTGTAAATGAATGTAAGTTATGTTTATTCTTATGTTTCTGTATTGATGATGACATGCCAAAGTTTTAAAATGAATAAAATACATTTCTTCGGAAATGCTTTCATAACATATTTATTATGTTTTTCTGGGAACAAATTCCGCAACACTTTTCTTTTAAAAAAGTTACTCTTATTTGAAAATAAAGCATAAACAAATCGGTATTTTTTGGCCGTGAAAATGGGGATGTCACATGATGCGTACAAATTATACCTACTAGTTTTAACAAATTATTTGTCTACTAATACACATATATGCAGTTTACCTAGTTAGTATATAATATAGTAAAGTAAGTTGGGTATCGAACTCAGGGAACGGATTTAGTATACTAACATAACTACTAAGATTAATCTAAAAGCAAAAATAGTTAAAAGGGGTTTATATGATTTTTCAAGTTCAGAAAAGCTTAAGAACTCAATTAAAAATTGTTTTAATCAATAGATTAAAAACACTTTCGTTTAGTTTCGAATCTATCTTTTTCCTATGGTTAGTTACTATTTATGGATTAATAAAGTTGGTTACCAATTGTTATGTAATTAATAATTTTGGTCCAATATACTAATATTTGCACTAGTTCATGTGCTACTAGTTCATGTATGGTCATACACAAGCAAACATAAAACTAGTTATTAATTGTAATTGAGCTATATAAGATTTATCTAGGGCAATTAAGCAAACACAATTATGATCACAATTATGTTCTCTAGCACAACTAAATTTGTTACTTTTATTACTTGATCTAGATCTAGATGTGGTCAGTACTAGCTCTAGTAATTTAATAGTCACTAAACTATTAGGTAAACAAGTTCATGTAATTTAATGGTCACTAAGCTACACTAACCTTGAATTTAAGCCACAAAGTCACAAATTTTAACATTCTAGGTAATGATAATCAAATACAAGAACAAAACCAACTTATAAAATCCATAAAATAATAAACTAAACCATAGATTCAAGGTTTCATCTAGCTAATGAAAGTAAACGAGTTTAGCTACCCATAACTGAAATAAAACACACAAATCTAGTAATAATTAACATGATTCATGTATGTAAACCGAATGTAATGATTTGATCTTTAATTCTTTAATCTAAAATCCAACTATCCTTCCTCCAAAAGAATGATTTACGCACTCTTCTGACCTCAAATCTCAAGTATCTCCGAATTTACTCTCTCCCAAAAGCCTTCTCAATCGTAAGTGTGAAGGGCTTTATACAGATTTTGAATTTACATGGCTCACGTCATGAGATACGAGTCTCACGTCACTAGCTTGGTATTTATCCGTATCATGCAAGGATTTTGGCTTCCACGTACTGATCTTCTAGAAGTTCCTCCTTACGCCGTGAGCTTTATGTCTCACGTCGTGAGTTTGGTTTTTCAATTGAAATCTTCTTCTTTTAAGCTCCAATCCTCCAAATTTCCAATGTTTGTCACTTCTGGTCTTTATTCTTCATGAGTGTCCACTTCTGGCTGCAAAATACAATTTAATTCAATAAGTATCACAAATCTTTGCAATTAACCAAAATATTACTTAAAATGTATTAAAATATTGCCTAAAATGTATATAGATATGGCAATATCACCGTGCAAGTTTGATTTGTTCTTCATTTTTTTAGGTTAAATATAGTTGTTAAAAGTGTGAAGAAGCCCTTAATGTATTATGATAACAATATCATTGGTACTTTAACTCCATTGCAAGTTATGAATGCCCATGGATGCAAAAAGGTAGGGTATCCCTTTATTGTTATTGTCTATTTGCTTACACCCAACCAAATCTAACAAAAGATATGAACGCCCTCATTGAATAATCTGTAATGAAACATTTCAGCTAGTGTTTTCATCATCAGCCACTGTTTATGGTTGGCCAAAGGAGGTACCTGCACTGAATATTTTCCTTTATCTGCAGTCAGTCCATATGGAAGAACCAATGTATGATTATTAAATAAGTGCTTGCTTACTAATACTAATGAACAAATATTAAGATTTATAGTGCCAAAATAAATAAATAAATAAATAAAGTAGATTGCAATGATCAAGTAGAATACTTTAATCTTATTTTTTTGTCGCAAACAATCAAATTATGTTTTCTTTTGGTTTGTCCATAGGTACTTTCTAGATCAATTTTGAAGCTTCACAAAGCAATTAAAGGTATTTTAGCAAATATGTACGAATTTTTTTTAAGCAAAATGAATATATAAAAGATTGTGCTCTTTTAAGCTAAATGGAGTTTATCTTTTTGTAATTAATTTAGTTGCTAATTCCAACATTCAACAGATTTATAATTTTGGTACAAATGTTAATATTTTAGGCTTTTAGCATCTTACTTACGTAACTAAAATGTGAAGATAATCAATGCTGAGGTTGAGAGTTGAAGTCCCGATCTAAAATGTTTTTGAAGGTATTTTGGATTTGTTTTTATCATTTGTTGACGTTTTATTTTTTTTTTAACCTTTTCCATTTATTATGTTTTGATATATTAAAAATAAAATCTTTAATCAATAACATCAGACATTTGATTAATTAATTATGATATTTGGTTGTTAAACAGGATGTACATGGGTTTGATAAATTACGAAGCAAAAACGAAAGTGTGATGAAGCATTTAAAAAAACTGCTGGATAGTCCGAACGAAGTCGTGTACGATATGGGATAAATTACTGCTAATGGAATGAATGAATATCCCTTCCGCTGATGATTGAGGAGTTTTGTCAGGACATAAATAAAAGGGTAATTTTGTAATACTATCATTTGTCATTAATATAGGCAATATACTTTGCTTTTTATTTGTTACATATTGCTATTATCATTAAATTATTTGAATTTATGCAACTATGTTTCTATTATTGCTCAAAAAGTGTAACTATGTTATTTTTTTGGGTTTAAAACGTGATAATGTTACTGTAATGGGATGGATTTTTTTATTGAATTAGGAAGAAATAAAAGTAGGATGTTACTATATATATATATATATATATATATATATATATATATATATATATATATATATATATATATATATATATATATATATAAATCAAAGTTATGTGCACATAACAATGAGTTGTAACTTGATTATTTTATTTCTAAAAATAATAACAATATACTTTAATGATATACAGGGGCGGAGCTTGAAGTTTCGATTAGGGGGGGCCGAAAATAAAATATGTATAAAAATTGAAGAACAGGGGGGGCCAAAGTAAAATTTTATAGAGTTGGACATAATATATAACTTTTTTAATACATAAAGGCTATATATAAAAAAAAATAGAGGGGGCACAGCCCCCTGGCCTTATATAACTCCGCCCCTGATGATATATTTTTTATTTTTTTAACCCTATATAACTTCTGCCCCTGATGATATATTTTTTATTTTTTAAAAATATTATTAAACTTCAATCAAAGCTACTAAAAAATGTTACTCAACTCTAGAAGTAGAAAGATTGATATATTTATATCAAATTTTATGTAAAAGAAGTATTATATTTTTTGGTTTAATTAAAGTTCAACTTTTATTTTTGAACGGTAATATTAAGTTCAACTGATAATTAAAATAAAATAAATAAATAAATAAGAAAGAAAGAAAGAAAAGAATGTACCTTTTGGACTAAGGCTTGGGTCATAATGCTTTTAGATGGATCATCCGACCCTAGCTCAAGGTATATGTTTGTGAGGTGACTATTCGCAAAAGTGGTTTGATAGGTGGATCTAGTTTTCATATGTTATATGGCATTTCTTAATTAAATACACGTGTGTGTGACATGTTTTATATTATTTTAATTTTTTAATTATATGTTTATATTTTTAATTCTATGTTTTTTTGTCATCTTCTAACCCAGAACACTATAAGCTATATGTTTCCAACAAAATTTAGAATGCAATTGTTCTTGATGGCTTCTGTTAGTTTATGAAACTAAAATCGAAAAAAATAATATTCAATTCACATAATTACAAAAGTGTGTAAAGTATATGAAAAGTATGTAAGTATATGATTAATACTTATTTTGTTTAAATACGTAATTATAATACATAAATATGAAGGGTGACTTCTGTGAAATAAAATATGAAGGAAAAAATAAAGCTAAGATATTACTCATATGAGTGGGGGAAAATATTTAAAAGCAAGTTGCTAAAATGTTCATAGTGGCAAAGTGTGTGTGGTCCAAGTTTGCTCCTTTTATGATATGATGAACATTAGTAGTACTAGAAGCCAAATATGCGAGTAAGGGTAAACAGGACAAAGGAAAGGGATCTAGACGGTTCTAAGCTTGGTATGGTAGTTAGAGAATATTTTAAATGAACAAAAAAAAAAGTAAATCACGATTAATTTCATTTATCAATTTTCTAAAAAACATGAAATAAGAGGATATTACGAGAATATAGAAGATATCCTACAGGAAATGGATATAATAGAAGATAAAGGAGAAAGAGGTAGTTGTCGATGATAATAAAAAATAAAAAAAAAATAAATAAATAAATAAATAAATAAATAAATAAATAAATAAAACATGTAGTTATGGGTACACTATAAAATAACGCATCTTTATAAGTTAAATGTGTTCATCTCTATATATAGGGTACATACAAAAATAGATCGATTGCTAGAAATCTAATTTCCTTTATGATGAGTAGTCATATGTAATTTCTTATTTCAATTTAATAAAATACCACATGTTTTAAGTTTTAAAAAAGTGCGAATAATTTATATCATAATTGAATAACAATGTCTTTTTTATTACATATTTTTCAAGCCATACATTAGATAAATACTTTGGTTTTATGACCTGTTAACTAAAGTCTGTGTTACTCGGTATTTCTTTTTTAGTTAAATTTTTTTGGTAACTAGGTTATAACTCGTGAACACCACGGATGAAAAAGAAAAACATTAAAACTAGATCATAAACGTGATCATTAGACAATGATTATAATAAATTTATTAATTTATCACCTTTACCCGATAAAGCATCTTGAGTATACAATGTTAAAACAACTTGTATTTGGATGAAGACATGAGCAAATTGTACTCCTCAAACATAGTCTCCACCTTCACCTGACTATGCTAAAAAAAACTCCAAATTTAATAACAAAACCAAACCGAATTCAAGATTTTAATGATTGTGTTGTACATACAAAAAAAAACACCAATCATAAAAAAAAGTCACACAACAAATATAACCAAACACATACACACAGACAACCACACATATAATGAGAAAATTCCACAACTTAAATGAAAGTGCATTGCTATGAATGGTAATAAAAACATAAACAAATAGCACTGTTTGATTAAACAACCATAGCTTACAATACACACACATTGTTTTTCAAAACAGAAAAGGAAAAAAAAAACACTAAGAAAAATATGATGCTATAATATATGCTAATTGGACATTAACAAAAGTTGATTGTTGTTTTTGCATTTAAAGGGATGTATAAATAAATGAAAAAAATAGTTTGGTCCTTTTGTAAAGTAAATTATGGGAGATAATTTTTGAAAAAGCTTAAACAAATGAAATGACCAAATTGTTTTTTTTGTCCTTTATTGTTTTTATTGCACTGGATCATCCATAGTTGATTTTAATAATACATATATTAAAATACGTTATTTTATAATCAATGTTAAAAGAACTATCATTATTTCTTATAAACATAAAAGTACCATTACGCCCCTTTTTTTATTAATATTGCGCCTTATCAAGAGAAAGAACCAGTCATGCTAGCGACTCCAAGAAATATCCAAAAAAGACCAATTTTCCCCCAAATATCAATTCTTAAACAAATTATGAATCAAACAAAACATACTCAATGGAGGATGTTTCTCCGAATTACGAATCCACATGTTTCATGATTATAGCACATAGAAACCATTAAAAACACCAGAAGTCATCAAATGTTTGAACCAAACAGACCACAATGTCAAAAAAAAAAAACTCATAATTATACTTAAAAGTAAAAATCAATTACTTTTTAACCTTCACCTTCAATCTATTCTCCTGGTGATGCTGACGATAGTTTTGACCTTTTTGCCTTTTATTCTTTTTATTGAACCAGATCATCCATCAATCAAAAATTGATCACTAAACACAATATATGTGACAAAATGTCAAAATGGTCAATTTAAGTTAAAAAAAATAAAAAATAAAAACTTAAACAAATGAATAAAAACATAAAAAATGGCATTGTATTTGGATTGAATGGTTGAGGATTTGGTAAGAGCAATCAAAGAACCATATTGCCCTTTTTCCCCATTATTCTTTTTAATGCACCAGACCATCCACCCTTAGAGTAAAAAGAATGAAAAGTCTAAAATTTCTGTTATAAGAGTTTTACATAAGAAAAGTATGATGCTATAATATGCTAATTAGACTTTAACAAAATAAGAATATTTGAGTAAAACACATCCTTGTTAAAAAGAATGAAATATAAAAAAAGGATTCATAATTTCAATGATGTGTAACCGGGACAATTTTTGAAAAAAAAAATCTTTTATCAGATGAATAAAAACATAAACAAATAGCATTGCAGTTGGATTGTATAGTGGATTTGAATAATAAATTTGAACTGAAACAAAATAAGCATATTTATATCAAGCAGAAAATACTAACCTTATGTTCTTTTTATCAATTCTTCTTAGTTTTGGTCGGTGTTTGAAGTTATGATCTACCATAATTAATCTGTATGGGTAGGTGAGAAGAAGCACAACATCGATTGAAATTTGTGGCAGAAGACCGGATTAAGCATATGTATATGATTTATTTTGACCCTGATTTGTTTGGGATTCAATCGAAAATTATATGTGTTTTAGTTATTATTTACATAAATAAATTCTGAAAATATTGGTACAACAGAGAAGCTGTAAAAACCGGTGGCAAAATTTTAGGGATTAAGGGTGTTTCGGTTATGATTGATTAGAGGTACTTTTGGTATAAAATAAGGCATTTAATAAAATTCCTGATTTTAAGGGATATTACTTATTACATTAAAACATGTTTTGAGCGGGAAAAACTTAAGTAGAATGAAGCAAAATGTGCCATGTGGCAAAAATAATTGTAAAAGGATGACACGTGGACAAAAAAGAGTCTTTTATTAGAGAATAGAATAGATTATAGTGTCACTAGACATTTTGGATAATTGGAACTAACATGTGACCTAAGGGGTTTATTATTTGTCCTATATATTATATGTTCGGTGAATATAGAGTGCATACATATATAAGATCAAAGTATAAACCGGTAAGATAAAAAGACAGGGGTCAAGGGGGTCGCGCCCCCTTGTAGGGTCTTAGGGGCAGTTCCCCTAGCGAGGTCCAAGGGCCAGAGCCTCTGGCGGTGGTTGGTAATATTGACAAATCTTGTCAGTTTTGTAAACTATTGATCAAGCCATTAATTTCACAATTTTCCTAACTAATTTAGAAGATAAAACCCTAATATGTCATGCATATATACGAGTCCTCTTTTTTGAGTCTTATATGACCTTTCTTAACTTTTTTTTTTTCTTGAAAAAAAACTCAGAACTCTTTGGTGATTTGGCTTGTGGTTCTGTGCCTATATACATACGTGTCCTCTTGGATTATCCTAGACTGGATTTCCTATAAACCAGTCATAGGGTGGAAACATCAGTTCAGAAAGTAAACTTACACGATCCATTAGAAATCTGGTTATCCACCATCACACTACTAATATTCCCCCAAGAATTTTTATGTCTATGTTGATGCTTCATCTTTATGAGTTGGGCAAAAGATGGAAACCTATTTGTAGTATGGAATTTTGGTGACATTAAGACTATATGTTTACGATTGGATCATCCTCTCTGATGGAATACAGTCAGTATTTTTCAGCTTAACACATTGATGTTTGTACATTGTTGGTGCTTTAACAATCATTATGTCATCAAAATTCTTCTATTCAAAAGGGACATAAAGAGGGTGTTGGTGATTTTAGTGTTAACAACATATTTAATGTAGTTATTTTAATATGACACAGTTGCAAAAATGGTCCATGTGGTTGGAAAAATTTTGTGGTTTTGGTCCAAAAAGGTTGGTGGTGCACCAATGGTCCAAAATTAGATATTTTTATTGGTTTTGGTCCCCTATCAACATAAAAAGACTATTATACCCCTTAGATTTTTTTACCTATTTATATTTATGTTAATATTTTTAATTATTTAAAAATAAAAAATACCCACCCACTTTCTCTCTCTCTCTCTCTCTCTCACACACACACTCTCTCTCTCTCTCTCTATGTCTATCTAGTTTTATATTAATGATTAAATTAATTAGAAATACAAGAAGGATGTAACGTCCCAAAAACCCAAGCTAAATTTTTTCATTTTTAACATAATATAACATCCATTTTTAATATAGTTACATTCAGAATAAATCATTTGTTCATTAACCATTATTCAGAAATCAGAGTTATAATGAAGGCATTGCGGAATCTCGAATAATAAAGTTGCTGATATGTGTGTACAGTCACGCCTTCACAATCTAATAAGTACATGAAAAATATTTAATCCATAATTGTAAGCACAAAGCTTAGAGAGTTCCCTAAAATATCTCATATATCACATTATAACAATAAGCTATGGGTTATCAGCAAACATGGGGACTATAAACAGTCTCAGTGGGCTAACAGCACACCCTGTGGATTAACAACACACCACTCAGGTTATCTACAACCTTAAGGACTATTAGCAGTCCCATGGACTTTTAACAGTCCGAGAGTCATCGGCAAATCAATTCATATATAACACTAATCAACAGATAAAACCCGTTTGGTCAACATGTGCATACTACCACATAGACAAGTATAGTGAAAGCACTCAAATGAAATACTCAACAGAAGCTCAACAACTACCCCAACAACAAAACACCCAATCCAAGCTACCTAAATCCAAACTGAGAACAGTCCTTAGTTAAATACTCAATTTTACCTTGGTCATGTCGTGAGGATGCAAGCACAAAACAATCGCAATTATGAGCACCATCACATCGTGATACATCCTGTGTCACGTCATGACTTCTAGTCAGAAAGCCAAATCTTCATTAAGTGCTTAATCTCTTCAGACCAAGGCCCATAACATTAGATCCAGATCCTAAATAACTTTATAATGAATAAAGTTTCCAACTTTATCAATTAAGATGGTGAAACATCCCAAAACTCATTAAATTTAAAATTTTCAAAAACAACCCATTCACCATAAAGTGTTTACAAAAAGGCCATTGTTCAAAAGTATAATCATAATTAGAGTATCATAAGATCCGACGTCATAAAAACTGGAACATGTTCACGATCACACGTTCTCTTTCCCACGATCCTCTGAAGTACCTGAAACTATAAATAGAAATCGTAATCCAAAGCTTAGTGAGTTCCCCCAAAGTACCAACACACAACATAACAAACAACAACAAGCAAAGATGAGCCTTCAGCCTGATTGGACCGCATCGTAGAGCCTACAACCTATCTAGACCGCTTTCTATGTCTTTGGACTGACTGGACCGCCTCACAAGGCCTACAACCAATCCGAATTACCCCGGGTGTCTTGGCCTTCAGTACAAAGAAGAACTGCCTCAACTCAACCCCAACATTTTGACATATACAACAAATAAAAATAAACACATAGCAAGCAAATACATGTAATCATACAGATCTACCAACCTATCATATAACCAACATAACATCATCCTATATACCCATATACACAATCTAGTGGGCCGACATTAGTGCCTTCGACCCACAAGTACACTGAGGAAAACTCACCTCTCAGTCTGAAAAGATCGCTGAACAGGACACTGCTCCGAATATTAGCTCTACCGGTCACCTATTTATCAAATAGTGACCAATCTCAAACACAACTAAAAATACCCAAAATACCCTCAAGTCAAACCCTGGTCAAACTCAAAATCAATCCACACTTGAAAGTCCCACAATCCACTAGTTATGTTATGACCCTTAATGGTCATGTTGTCACCTAATAAGTTAAACAGTCGAGGAATACCATCCTCATGTCGTGCCACCCATGTACTCACGTTGTGAAACGCTCTGATCATAATTTCTTAATGAAACTCTTAATCCCTTTTTGGCCAAACAACAAATCCTCCATAGTGCCTTATTTACTGCAGACCATCATGAAAATCGTGGCTTTTTGGACATGCATGTCCAATGCATGTCCCAACACTAATTAGGGCACAAAAAAGAAAATGACTCCAAATCTTATGCAAGAGTCTTAAAACTAAATCATATTCTAGATCTAGCATCTATACTACTCAAGGGACACTATAGATCCATAAAATTGGCACAATTGTAACGCTCGTAGATCAGGGCTAGTCAATTTAGAGACGATAAGCGTCAAAAATGACTTTTTGATAGAAGATTATTTAGAATGAATAATCTTAACTAAGTTGTAGTATATGTTACAAGGATTTCATACATATAAAGAACGCCCAAATTTGACTTCGTATGAAGAAGTTATGATTTATCGAATTTTCGGCTTAGCGGTATGCAGCCTGAAATACTCGATTTGAGATCGAGCGGTTTTTAGTCAAAACAATCTAAACAAGAATCGAAGATCTCGTTGTTGGTATCGAAGTGATGAAAAGTTAGGCGAGAACGGACGTCAAACGAAGAAGTTATGATTTTATAACGAAGTTTTCCTGTCCGGGCCTACTAAAAATAAAGAATAAAAATAAAGTCAAAATTAGCCGACGAAGTCTAAACGAAAGTTGTAGAGCGTAGTCTCACCTACGCGTGGATATAAAGAACGTCGAAAACAGAGTTCGTATGAAGAAGATATGAATTTTCGAAGTTTATTAAATAATTAATAATTAAATTTAATTATTAAATCCCGGTATTATCCGAAGACGAGTCATCGGACTCATCCGAAGTACGCCCCGCGTACTAGCCTATGCCCCGCGTACACCGAGGTATGTCGACATTCGCACTCGAGTATTTCGGATACGTAAGCCATGACGATCCGAGGCGTACGCCCCGCGTACCCTCGTACGCCCCGTGTACTCCGAGGTTCCAGCCTCTATAAATAGGATCCGAAGGCAACCGACTCCTTTGCTATCTTTCTCTCTTCTCTCTCCCATTTTGCATCTTTTTACGTGCCAGAAGTACCTCGAAGCCCCGGTAATATCCTCGAGCCCCGAAGCAAGTCCCGAGATCCCGAAGATCCCGAGAAGTGCGATTCCCGAGCCGAAGCTCTGCCCGCGAGAAGCTCGATTTTTGTAGAGATCTTCCAGATCTGCTGAGGATTACTACTTCTGCAAGTTGTAGTGCTGTCCGATCATCTTCTGATCAAGTGAGTGTATACTACCTTTCATAAACACGATAATAATACAAGTATGGTTTGAGTGTATTAAGTATATTGTTGTTTATATGTGTGAGTGTGTAGTTACTTTCTTCTAACACATAAATATGAAGTATTTGCTATGAAATACGTGCTATGTGTTTATATATTATTTGTCTATTTGAGATGTGCATGGAGTTGATGTTTTATACAAGTGTTAAATGATTTAAACTGTGTAAGTATTTATATCTACGAAAATGTTGAGTAGAACTTGGGTAGATGGGATAGTTGGTGACTATGGAGTTAGCGCCTATTGTATAAACCTTTGCGACATTGTGACTTCGTGCCTATTTGATGAACCTTGGCGACTATGGAGTTAGCGCTTGTTGAGTAAACCTTGGCGACTATGGAGTTAGCGCTTGTTGAGTAAGCCTTGGCGACTATGGAGTTAGCGCTTGTTAAGTGAACCTTGGTGACTATGGAGTTAGCGCCTGATAACTATGGATTTAGTACTTGATAAATAAACTTTGGCAGCAATGGAATTCGTGCCAATTCCTTACGAATAAATGAATGAAGGATAGTTGGTTCTTAGGGTAAAACCTTAAGAAGATAATAGGGATGGGTAATTGGGTTGATTGTTTACTAATTAAATATAATAATTATATTATTGTGGGTTGAAAACCCTATATGCTCACCAGGCTCCCAAGCCTGACCCACTCAGTTTTCTTTTCATTACAGGTAATGGCACAAGGGTATAAGTTGGCGGACTTGACGAGAGATTTTGGATTATAGATCATTAGTTATAAATAACTATTGTAAGGTCTATTTTATATTGTTTATGCTTTTGGTCTGTATCGAACATGACATCCCAAGGTTTTATTATTTAATAAAAATACATTCTCTTTGAGAAATGTTTGGATAAATGGTTATCATATTTTTGTTTTTGGGAACAAATTCCGCAACAGTTTTCTTTAAACGATTACTCTGATTTTAAAAACAAAGCATAAACAAATCGGTCTTTTCTGGCCGTGAAATTGGAGATGTCACAACAATTATGGATTTCAACCACTACATCATCTAGAATATGAAGGACTAAGCATAAAAACCTAGATCTAAGCTTATGGACTCATAAAGAAATGAACTTGAAACTCACAAAAGGTCTAGAAGGTGTGAGAATGCTTGATGGAGAGACTTGAATGTGGAAATGATGGACTAGATTCTCTTCCTCTTCTTCTCCTTATCTAGAATCACCACAAACAAGCACTAGATCAGATATGGGTGCTAGGGTTTCAAAGGGGAGTGCAAGGAAGTGATGGAGGCCGAGGGTTAGCTAAACCTAGCCTTCACTTCCTTTAAATATGGAGTAAAACCCCCAAAATTAGGGTTTCCTATCAGGATGGTCTCACATCGTGAGCCATATGTGCACACGTCGTGAGCCCAAAGATGCTGCATGATTGCACTAACCTCCTCACGATGTGACATACATACCTCACGTCATGAGTAGGGTTAAAACCTTTGAATTTTTAAACTTGACAATTTCTCACCTGAATTGAATATTTCAATCTCCCCTACTTAAACTAGACTTCGTCCTCGAAGTCCGTTGCTGTGAACAACTCAGGGTAATGCTCCCACATCTTTGTATCGGGTTCCTACATCAATTCAAAACCTTTCTGATGTTGCCACTGAACTTTAACCAAAGACACCACGTTGTTGCGTAAGGCCTTTATCTTTCGATCCAATATCATTACTAGTCTCTCAATATAATTCAGGCGATCATCAACCTAAACATCATCCAAAGGAACAACCGTTGAATCATCAGCCACACACTTCCGAAGCTACGAAACATGGAAGGTGTTGTGGACCTGACTAAGCTCATCAGGAAAATCCAACATGTACGCTACCTTCCTAACCATGGCAATCACTCAGAAGGGACCAATATACCGAGGCCCCAACTTTCCCCTATTCCTGAAGCGTATTACACCCATCCAGAGCGATACCTTCAGTAAAGGATGTCGTTGACTTGGAACTCCAACTCAGATTGACGTTTGTCAGCATAACCCTTTTGTTGACTCTGACCTGTCTGCAGCCTCTGTTTGATCTGCTGAATAAGCTTTATCGTCTGAAGGACTACTTCAGTCCTTCCCATAACCATGTGACCGACCTCTCCCCAAAAAATTGGGGTACGACACTTCCTCCTATAGAGAAGCTCGAAAGGTGGTGCACAGATACTAGAGTGATATATGTTGTTATATGAGAACTTAGCTAAGGGAAGGTAGGAGTCCCAATTCCCACCGAAATCTGTGATACAAGCTCTCAACATGTCCTCAAGTATCTGAATGGTCCACTCACTCTGACCGTCCGTCTGCGGATGAAAAGCAGTGCTAAGATGCAACCTCGTACCTAGTTTCTCGTGGAACGTCTTCCCAAAAAGAGATGTGAACTGAAAATCTCGATCATATACAATGGACACTGGAATACCATGTCAAGAAATGATCTATCGCACATATAATTCGGCCAATTTATTGGTCGAAGAGCTCTCTCGAATGGCTAGAAAGTGGGTGCTCTTAGTCATACGGTCCACTATACTCCATATTGCGTAGAATCCCTTAGCCGTCCGAGGTAACTTGGTGATGAAATCCAGAGTAATATGTTCCCATTTCGACATGGGAAACTCCGATGGCTGCAACTTTCCATGCAGTCTATGATGCTCGAACTTGACCATCCAAAATGTCAAGCACCTCTCAACATACCAGACTCTCTCTCCCTCTCCCTCTCCCTCTATCTCTCTCTCTCTCTCTCTCTCTCTCTCTCTCTCTCTTCATGGACATCCACTAATAACTAAGTCTTAAATCCCAATACATCTTGGTGTCTCTTAGGCGTATCAAAAATTTGTACTTGTGTGCCTCCTCCAACACCATCTGCCTGATCCCACCAAATTTTGGCACCCAAACCTGACCATACCGGATCAATAATCCAGGAATGTCAGTAGTAAACCTGTCAATCTCACCGCAGAGTCTCTCTTCTTTCCAATTCTCCTTCTTGACTCCCTCAACCTGAACCTATCTAATCACATATAACAATGGTGAATCAATCGAAATCCTCATATATAGGCTCTCAATAGTAGAACTAGCCATCTTGCAGCTCAAAGCATCAACGACCACATCCGCTTTCTGCGGGCAATATAGAATCTCACAGTCATAATCCTTGACTACATCAAGCCATTTGTATTATCTCATGTTTAGATTGACTGATCCATGAGATATCTCAAACTCTTGTGGTTTGTGTAGTTGGTACACCGAACCCCATATAGATAATGTCACCAAATATTGAGGGCAAACACCACTACCCCTAACTCTAAATCATGTGTCAGATATCAACCCTCGTGCGACTTCAACTGCCTAGAAGCATACGCAATGACCCTCCCACGTTGCATAAGCACCGCTCCCAATCCAGTGATAGATGCATCACCATACATGACAAAATCCTCAACACCCTCAAGGAGGGTCAACACTAGGGCCTCACACAACTTTTGTCTTAGAGTCTTGAATGCAGCCTGCTGCTCAGGCCCCCATCAGAAATTGATGCCCTTCCTCGTCTGACGGGTGAGGGGTACCATAATCTTAGAAAATTCCTGAATAAATCTCTGATAGTACCCTGCTAAATCCCAAGAAACTCCTGATCTCATATGGGTATTTTGGAACCTCCCACTGCATAACCGCATCTATCTTAGTCAGGTCGACCAAAATCCCGCTCCGGTTAACAAGATGTCCCAAGAACTGGACCTCTCATAACTAAAACTCACACTTCGAGAACTTGGCATAAAGTCGTTGCCGCCTTAATACTCCCAGAATCTCTCGAAGGTGCTCCTCATGCTACTCTTGGGTCTTGGAATACACCAAGATATCATCAATGATAACAATGACTGATCGATCAAGCATCGGCCTGAATACCCAATTCATCAAATCGATAAATGTCACTCGCACATTGGTGAGCCCATATGGCATCACCACGAACTTGTAATGACCACAACGAGTCTGAAATGTGGTCTTATATACATCCTCTTCCCTAACCCTCATTTGATGATATCCTCACCTCAAATCGATCTTGGAGAACCAAGATGCACCCTAAAACTGATCGAAGAGTTTATCAATCTGTGAAAGTGGATAATGGTTCTTTAACATCAACTTGTTCAGCTCCCGGTAATCAATGCACATCAAGTGTGAAGCATCCTTCTTTTTGACAAACAAGATCGGTGCTCCCCATGGCGAACTGCTCGGTTTAATAAACTGCTTGGCCAACAGATCCTGAAGCTGAGAGGACAACTCCTAAATCTATGGTGGTGCCAATCGGTATGAAGTCTTGGCAATCGGAGCCGCACCCGGAACCAAATCAATCCTGAACTCAACTTGCCTCTCGGGAGGCACACCGGGTAACTCATCTGGGAACACATTAGCAATCTCTCAAACAACATGCACATCTGAAACCGAAGCCTGCTTCCCAGCCCGAGTATCAACCACATACACAAGATAACCCACACAACTATGCTGAGTATACTGCCGAGCCTTGGTAGCAGAACAAAAGGTTGACCCAATCCTGGTACCCTATCCAAAAATAACCAGCTCTCCCCCACTTGGGGTTCGAACTACCACCCATTGAACCTCACAGTCAATCATAGCCCCAAACTTTCTCAGCCAATCCGTCCCTACTATCATGCATACATCCCCCATGCGGATAGGAATTAGATGAATCAGATAAGGCACCCCAATAACCTCCAAGACACAACCCTGATAAACGCTCGATGAAGAAACCCCGTGTTCGTTGGTGATAGAAACCCATAATAGACACTCCAACTCTCCAAGAGTCATATCAAAACCCCTACTAAAAGATTGAGATACAAAGGACCGATTCGCACCCGAATTAAAAAGCACAAGAATAGGCAAGGAATTCACTAAGACGGTACCTAGCATAATCATAAACATAAGCATACCATAAAATAACTAAAAAAATATTAACTAGAACATACCAGTAACGACGTCCAGCGCCGGCCTGGCCTCATCTGCAGTGAGCTGGAAAGCACGACCTTGAGCCCTTGGGGGCTCCACCATAATGTGGCGCCCATATGTGATCCTCAAGGTAGCCGGTGCTAGAGCCTACGTCGGCCTCGCAGTGAGCAACGGACAATTGGCCTTAATACGGCCAACCTACTCACAGTGGTAATAGATCATGGTGCTCGGTACTAGGGTCTGATGATGATAATCCCTGGCATGATGCCTCTGCTTGCCACATTTGTGGTATCCAGACGATGATCGATAAACACCGTCATGAACCTTGCCGTACTTGCCACAAGTACTGCCCCTCTATCCACCAAATCTCGAATCAGCGGGCTTGAACCGCTTTGCCTCATGCTGTGACTGAACATGAGCCTGCCTCAGCTCCCTTCCTTGGAGATCTATCTGAATCTCCCACCTCCTCGCGGCTTCCTGAAGCTCAGCGGGAGTAACATACGCTAGGTGGACACGAACGGGCGAATATCCTTCTTGAGCATGCTTAAGTACCGGGTCATCTGATCCTGCTCAGAAGCAGCAAACGGGGCAGAAAAGAGCCATATCAGTAAACATCTTGGTGATCTCCTTCACCGTCTCAGTTCCCTGTCTCAGATCCAGATACTCCTAAGCCAACCTCTCCCTCTCCAACAAGGAGTGTAAGAGCCAGTCACCAATCTCCACCAATCCTTCACCCCTGACCGGAGAAGATTCACGAGCATTTGACCTTCTGGTCAACAGGGCAAGAACATGTAAAGAAACAACCGTCCACATCAAACAACCACCTTATCGGCACAATCGGGTCCATGACCCCATCAAACTCCGAGGGCTTCGTATTGTCGAAGTTCTAATACTAGAAGGATCTCCCCCATCGAATCCCTATTGTGTAAATAGTCGTGGTAGCTACATCAACAACAGCCTCAGAAAGAGCAGCATATCGATCATCAAAGAGCTCAATCATAGCAGTCTTGATAGACCGAAACATCTTTGGAATAGACCTCTGGACAGTGGAAACCATCCAAATCGAGATGATCTCCCGAATCTGATTATCAGCCAATCATGGCTTATCCTGGCCACCCACTCCAGATCCTGATCCGCTCGTAAACACCATACTGAAAATGAACCAAAATATATCAGAAATTTCATAATTCATATCACCAAACTATCGCAGATAGAGTAAACCATCGGGTCTTGTGACTTCCTTGCTATGCGTATGGGTCCTATACTTTCAGTAGTATGGGCCTATACTACCATCCACACTTACCCGTGTTTGTCTCAAGGATCATCACAACACCCGAACAGTTACTCAACTAGAATACACATATATAGTATGGTAATGATGTCAAATATGATGGACACACTAAGCAACTATGGTAATGATGTCAATTCCATACAAGAAGTCTTCTTAGGCTACTAGGAATCATACATCAGACCATTTTGTCATGCAATTCCTGAAGATCCCTAGCCTATCACTAGCATGCAGTTCTATCATAATCATCATAAGCAAATAACAGTATGGGTAACTTGGGGTATACTTTCTGCTCCGGCTGATTGTATACATCGTGTCCTTCTCTGGTTACTTTTGAAAACTATTTTGGAATTTATTTTAGAAATTATTTTGAAAACATTACAGATCCTTAGTGTGAGCCTGGATTCACACGAATGCTCATCCAAATCTCTCAAACCAAGGCTATGATACTAACTTGTAACATGCCAAAAATCATTGAAATTTAAATGTTTCGAAAACAACCCATTAACCATAAAGCATTTACAAAAAGTCCATTGTTCAAAAGTATAATCATAATAAGAGTATCCCAAGATCCAACGACATAAAAAAAGGAACATGTGCACGATCACGTCCTTGCTTTTCCATAATCCTTTGAAGTGAAAGATCTAGTATGCTTAAGAATTATATTAAAGTGATATTGATAATTAACATACGATACTAATGGATCACACTAACAACAACTTGATACAATTGATTATTTTTTAGAAATTGATTTTAAAAAATATTCAATAAACTCTTATAATTAAATTGGAAATTATTTATTTCATGGATATATTAATTTTCATTAGCAAGTAGCATTACATAATTCATATGGTGTGAATTAATAAGTCATCCACAACATTTTGGACTACATAATTTTTTTTTTGTCTTTTACCAAAAAGTTAAAGTTTATATTTTATAAACTTGGTTTATAAAATATATAAGGCTTTATCTACCTTAGCTTTCTTTTTTAGAAATCATGGAAGAAAAAGGAGGGAATGAGCTTTTTATTAAACTAATCAAAAGCATGACTTGTATTAAAGGTATGGGAGATAAACTAGCTTTATGGACAGAAGTGCTTAACTAGTTAAGGACTTGTGTGTAATAAATGTGCTTTTTTAGAAAGACTTTCATCCACTTTCATTTTGGGGCTAGAAAAAATGTAACATGCATTGTTCTCTCTCAAGTTTGTTCATCTTTGGAAGATTAACTCGCTTGCTTTTTTTTTCTCTTGAAGTTCATATTGGTTATGACCTTCGAGCTTAAGAGATTCAGAGTGTTCTTTCAAGACTAGCATCTTAAATCAAGTTGAAAACTTGTTGTTATCTCTGAAGTTCATCATTCTTCATCAACTTCCAAGCCTTCGAAGAGGATCCAAAGAACTACAGAGGTTGTTATTTTTTCTTCTTCTTCTTTGGTTGAGTTTAAATCTTTCGACAATTTTCAAGATGATCCTTGGTGGGTTTAACTTGTTTATGTTATTGAAAAATGATCAAGTCTTCCGTTGCTGAAAATCATGTTTTTGAAACTAGTTTATGAATAAAAACCTAACAATTGGTATCAAGAGCCACCTTGCAAGTTGGATTAGATTTTTTTTATTTTTTGAAATCTTAGATTGTGGAGAATATGGATAACTTGGTTTTTTATAAAAACAAGTTCATACGTATTTTCTATGACAACTTTATGATTGTTATTTTATATGACAAAAGTTTTAATGCATCTTTTGTCATTTAAAGTTTTTTTGGAAATTTTTTTTTGTTTAATGTGTATGTTTATATATATATGATGTGCATAAACTAGCCAATGGCCATTGTCTTTGTTGTGTTGGTTGTTTTATAAAAATGGTTGTAATAATTTATTTATTCATATGATATGTAATAAATTTAATATATTGGTTTTATTGGTTTAGTTTTGTAAGTAATAGATTAGTTTCTAGCTTTAATTTATTTGTTCAAAAATATAACAAAAGATGATGTTGGAGCCATTGTTTGAAGACAAAAGAGCTATTTTCAAAGTTAAAATGTGTGCAGGATTTTCAGTGACAATTGCTAAATTTTAGCTTTCAAGAAGTTCTTTAAATCTTTTGCAATAAAATGGTGTTTACTCAAGTGGGAGCATCTACAACAACATTAGAAGAAGATTTTTGGTCCCTTAAAATTTCCGTTTAGGAATGGAATTGGCATTTTTTGAGTTGGCTCACAAAAAATGTCATTAGTTAGTTATGTTTATGCAGATATAATTTTATGTATGTTCGTGTTGTTTATTTTATGCAATTATTATGTGTGGTTGATAAATTGGTTTCTCACATGCTAAAATAATTTTAGACAAAATAAACATCATATTGAATTTGATTTTCAGAATTTATAATGTGGACATAAGATGTAAGAAGTTATTGGTTTAAAATAAAATCCAGTTTTATAAAACGTTAATAACATCAAATTTTGAAATACTCAAATATAAGTTTTAAAATGGTGATTTTTATAACTTATACAAACTCCAAACATATAAGTAATAAAGGAAGTTTTATTAAAGATATAAAAGGTTCAAATGCACTTAAACTTAATACATATTATTAAAATTGAATCGCATTAAAATTATATAAACACTAGTTTTTTATATAGAACCTTTAAAAGTGATTTTCTTTTTGAAAATTGATACCATGGTTTATTATGTGCATTTAATAACCATGATATCATGTGTTTTTATAACTAGAATTATAAAAGATACAAAAGACCCTTTTACAAACCTCAAATCTATGCAATTCATTTTGAAGAACACACACATCTCTTGTATGCACTAGTGGGATAAAGGATACCTAACCGCTTAGTGTTATATTTTGTTGGCCACGGTGTCTTTGCGATTTCTATAACCAAGTAATAGGCCAGTTACACATATTTTTCAAATTGGAAGATTTAATTGGAAATCTTTTGTGATAAAGTATACCTAAGCAAGATAGTTTTGATGTATTGATGGGATCAAACATGTCTCATTAAATTTGTTATTAGGGATCCGATGAATCTAGGAATTATATAGTAAGATATAATTGATAATCGATATCTACTAGGTTGAATTCAAATGGATGGGATAAAGGATACCTAACCAGTCATTTGTTTTTCAACTTGAATCCTACACTTTGATAATTAATGTTTTTGGAAACCAAAAAGGTATTAATTATTAAAGAGTTTAAATATTGAAAATACTAAATGAATTTTGTTAAAATTTTGTAGTTAAATAATTCATTCTCATTACCACAAAATTGTCATTTCTTTAATGACTTAATGAAACAATAACATTGAGTATATACAACTTCAATGAATGGGTTCATGTCAGAGAAAATCTCGTGAGAGATATGAAATTGTATACACTTAAAGGTCCAAGTCCTAAGCTATTTGTTTTGTGCAATAAGCCTGAACATGATACCTAGTAAAGGCATCACTGTGATGCTTAAGATGTTTCTAACATCAAACTAGGAATAGTTCAAGGCCCAAAAGAATCACCTCGTGTGATCTAGGAGGCCCATGTTTTATGGAATGAACAGATTTAAGCCGAAGATATCCAATAAGGCCCACATAGATGGATCTTGTTTCTTTTGTGGAGAAACTGGACACTGGAAGAGGAACTGCACCTGTTATTTGGAAAGAAAGTCTGGAAGAGACCAGTACTTTAGTATCTACTAGATAGAACTCATACTTTTCATATAGGAGTTAGGTACTTGGTACTTAAATGTTAATATAATATTTGTAAATGGCTTGTAGATATTTACAGAAGAGTAACCAGCTGAGCACAATCAAGTTGGAACTACACTCTCAGAGTCTAGTTTATTATGCTTGGGATATAATATACTTGTAATATGAAACAATGCTTGTTTTGGAACCATGCATGTTTTAATTTAGCTTGCCTAAATATATGTCTTAGTTTAATTTATTACTGATTGACTATTTACTTAAATCGTTTTTCATAACGATCACCGTCGTATTCAGAAATGATTAATATTATTTTATGAGACTAGATCTCTTAATTAGAATTATTAAGTAAATATCAATGTTTTATAATAATAAGTTCTATATGCAAAATACTTTTGACTTAAACTTGTTTTAAATCAAACTCACATTTGACATTGTTATCTTTGTTATATAAATAATATTCACATATTCCAACTTCAAGAAAGGGATCTTAGAAGGAAAATAATGTAGTTTTTTTGAAATATGTAAATCTTATTTATATTTAAAAGATTCATAATGATATTTTCAATAAGTATTAGGGAAAATAAATCATTAAGGAACTATACACTATAGTGTATGACTTCGTTTCTAATAAATGTCTAAGATTTAGCACAATATACCAAATCAACTTTATTAACAACTATAGTAGTTATATTATATACGTTACATGGTAAAACACAATTGTGAAATCTTTGTTGTAGGTTTCAAATATAAAGTTGAAATACAAATTGGAAAGAACTATCTAAGGCCTTAATGATAATAAAGGATGAATTAAATCTTACTTAATATGATTTACTTTATAATCGGTAAAAATACTCTCCTTTTATTTCCTTGGGCTAACACCTAGAACACTATTGATTGTACCTTGAGTACAAAAAGCAACTAATTAGTATATATAACATTTGTTCATAAGATTTTGTATGGAAAGGCTCCATCCCTATGTTATTAAATGTTTTATGGATTTAAAGCCTATGTTGGACTAAAGCTTTTAAAACCAAAATCTACTAGATACATATTTGTATAATACTCTAAATGTGGCTTAGATTATTATATACAAACCCACCAAGAATAATTTCTCTTATTCCCTTGATAGATGAGTTAGTCGAAAGCAAGCTTCTAATGAAAAAGCAAGTGAGAGGTACATGGAACTTGAAGCATGTCACACCCCCAAACCAGAACGACGGAAACGTTCGGGGGCGGAGGACGTCATATTCAGTATCATAACAGTTCATAGAAAGGAAAGTACACACCACCATACATATATAAAGGTTTTAAAAATGTTTACATAATTGTATTCATTACATGTTCAAAAGATAAATACATAAACATCTTTCAAAAGAAATAATTAATGCCAGCGCGTTAATTCCTAAAAGTTGATTTCCAAACCTGCTTAGCGGTTCCCTGAGAATACAAGTTATTTCAAAGAGAAAGTATCAACAATTAAGTTGGTGAGTTCATAAGTGGTTTAGAAAATTTGTATGCCATTCCAAATTGAGTGTATGTTTTCCAAGAAATCCCTTATTTTCTTATAATAGTGTGAAATGCATGAGAATATTTACATTGAATAACTTAGATAGTTGAATCAAGAAAATCCCTTATTTTCCTATTAGTTGTTTGTTTTGTATACAGGAAAATCCCATATTTTCCTAAAGTAATAGTTAGCCTAATGTCCTAGACTAAAAACCGAAAGCAAATGACATGCTTTAGAAGGTTGAAGCATAGATTCATATAAGAAAACCTATTAGAAGATTGCAGTTTGTTAGATGAAGAATAGTTTTAATAGCTACTCATTCATCAATCAGAAGTACTATAATAATTGTATATCCGATGAGTTTTATAACCATACTAAACATAATATGCCTGTAGCGACATTCTTTAGGCGTCGTAGCGTTATGACAAACTGTCACCCCAAAGGACGGACTGTAGCTAACAGTCAGGGCGCGGGATCATGACTTCCCGTATAGATGTATACATATTTGACACGTTCTCCGAACGCGAGACTCTGGTTATAGACATGACTTGTAGCGGTACCTTTTAGCAAAAAGGTATTATTTGAAGATATACACGTCTCACGGATTCTCAACTAAGTCTGTATTAAAGTCGTAGTTTTGTATGCAAAGTTTATCCTTTTTCACAATGTTTGACAAAGCATAAATCATAAGTTCTTTGAATTCATAAAATGATTTATTAAAGAATGTTACCCTTGATATGATGTATTTGTATGTAAACATATAAATAAAACATTATTTCTATTTATCAAAACATATTGTATCCCAAGAAGGTAAAGCTGTGTTGTGAGGTGTTTTGCATGATGATGACTTCATAAGATAGTTAAAACAACAGTATGAAAAGTATAGCAAAAGATCGATGTTTCACATGATTTTAGTCGTGTGTTTACTTGTATTCCCCCCCTTAAAAGTGTTTAAAAAGCATTTAAAGTGTGGTTGTAGGGGTATGAACTCACCTGAAGGTTTGAAGAAAGCGAGATGGAAACCGGGCAGAATTTCGTCTCGGGAAACGGATTTCCTCGGGATTCTCGGGAGTAAAAACGACCTTCGGGACTTGAGCAAAATGACCGGGGCTTCGGGTTAGAACGGGCACAGAAAACGAGGCAAGAACGCACAAGAGAAGAGAGAAATGGAGCCCTTTCTTCGGAACCCTCGCATCCCTTTTATAGGAGCTGGAACCGCCTTGGTACGCGGGGCGTACGCGTACGTCATGCATGACCGAGTCCTCGACTGCCTCGGATTTCGGATGGGACAAGGGGTAGCTTCGCATAGGTCGGGACGTGGACGATCCGAGGCCTAGGCCTTGAGTACGCGGGGCGTACGAGGGTACGCAGGGCGTACTTCGGCCCTATCTGCTGACTCCCTTCGGATAATACCAAACAATTATAATTAAATTTATATTTAATTTAATTAATAAACTTATAAAATTCATATCTTCTTGATACGAATTTCGTTTTTGATGGTCTTTATATCCACGCGTAGGTGAGACTACGCTCTACAACTTTCGTTTAGACTCCGTCGGCAAATTTCGAAATTATTTTTTTTATTATTTATTTTTAAAATGTCGTGATTAAGGAATTTCTTTAGAAATTCATAACTTCTTTATCTGATGTCGGTTTTTGCCAGACTTTTTACCGCTGAATTACCATTGTCGAGACCTTCGATTCTCGTTTAGGTCATTCCGGCCAAAAGTCGCTCGATCTCCGATTCGAGTTTTTAGCTGCCTGCTGCTAAGCGGAACTTGGAAAAATCATAACTTCAATATACGAAGTCAGATTTGGGCGTTCTTTTTACGTACGATCACGGTTTAAAGACATCTATCACAGTAGGTAATTAAATAGAAACTTTTTGGACATTTTATTTTCGAAGTTAATTTCATTATCACAAAAGTGGTTACAATAATTGACTTTTTAGGTCATTACATAGAGTTGAAATATCGGGTTGTCACAAAGCAGCTCAAGACGCATAACCTGATTTATTTATAGTTGATACTAGTTTTTAACAAGGATTGTTAAACTTGAATAATAGCTATTCACAAACACTAATTATTCGCATTAGTGGTAGAAATCATCTATGACTTGATAAATGTGGAATTTCTTACCCATCATTGGCACAAGTTGTCCCAGTAATCAAGCTAGTTTAGTTATGGATGAAGAAATTGTTGTAGACTATCCATCCTTGCCTTCCAAGACATGTCTAACATAAGAACCACCATTGGCTTACTCTACCGTACTCGAGTCCTCTATACCGCATACCCCAGTCAAAAGCACAACTACTCTTCAGCCTATCTTACATGAACTGCCCATTGGCAATTTTGAGTTTGGACTTTCTAGTTCTGATGACTCAAGTCATCGATTTTACCTCAAACAAAGAATCCCAAGAAACCTCAACTAAGTGTTTCTGATGTTTTCCCACCAAAGGTAGAAGCAAAATTGGCTATGGAAAAGGAAATTAGATCCCGATGTGAAAAGCGGGAAGCTGATTCCAAAAATAAATATTTAAAAAACCAGACCAAGTTTTCAAACAAAAGGAATTTTGAAAAACCCACCACTGCAAAAACTTTTCAAAATCCACTGTAGTTGATGGATCATGCAAAAAGACATGTCTAGTGACTAAATCTCTTGACTCAAACAAAACTGTAAAATTTCAAAAATGGGTCAAGTAAACATCATCAAATTCCTTAAAAGACACAAAAATGAGGGGTATTTTACACACTTCACAATTTTCAAAACCTCTTCCATCAGTCAACAGGTCGAAACTTACGACTAAGTCTTTTAACAAACTTGTTCAAAATCCAGTGGACAATTCCAAGAAACACCAACCTCGGACCAATCAAAAGCAAAAGACCACACCCTCCGGACCACTGACTAGGAATGGTCTGTGGATCAATGAAAAGAACTTATCTTTTTTGTTTTATCCACTGCCATCAAAGACAAGTCTAATCCCAACTCGAAAAACTCAAAAGGATGTAACACATCATGGTCCCAAACAAACATGGAAAAAGAAATATGTTTCCATGTCTCCCATGCATGCATATGTTAAAAAGGTTTCGCAAGTTAGCACGGGCTCCAAACTTGTTTGGGTGCCCAAACTAACCAACTGATTGTGCAGGGAATGTGCAAGGAGGAACTAGAAGAAGAATGGTTAATCGATAGTGTCTGCTCCATGCACATGACTGGAAGGTTGGAATACCTTCGTGATTTCAGGCCAATCAGTGGTGGTGGACACGTCACCTTTAGGAACAATGCAAACGAGATTATGAGGGGTTATGGAGTATTGACTACGAGGAGCTTCACTATTCAACAAGCTGCTTATGTAGAAGGTCTAAAACATAATTTGATCAATATGGGTCAATTATGCAAAGTTGGTCATCAGGTTGACTTTGATAGTGAATATTGCTACATCATGATGTATGACAGAAACACTTGTTTGATCAAATCTAAAGCCGAAGGGACAATGTATCCATTGGATGTCTCTATGATTATTGGTAAACCATAGTTGTATTTCCTGTCAAAGGCAGTGCCTGAAGTGAGATGGTTATGGCACCAAAAACTTGCTCACCTAAACTTCAGATACATCAACAACCTGGTAACAGGAGAATTAGTCCGACGACTAACAATCTTGAAGTACAAGAACAATAATTTATGCCCAACCTGTGAATGTGGTAAACAAACTAAGGGTACCCATCCTCTGATAGTTGATTCTTAAATCGTTGAACCTCTAGAGCTACTTCACATTGATCTATGCGGTCCATCAACTGTAGCCAATCATCACCACAAGAAATATATTCTGGTCATAGTTGATGGTTTCACTTGCTTCACTTGGGTCTTCTTTTTGAGACTCAAGTCAGACACACCATAGATAATGATCAACTTCATCAAGGGAATAGAGCTCCAGATCAAACTTCCAATCGGACAGATAAGGAGTGATAATGGCACTGAATTTATTAATCAGCTCTTGAATAGCTTTTTAGTTTTGAAGGGAATCAACCATAACTTCTCGACACAGTCTTGAATAGCTTTTTAGTTTCAAAGGGGATCAACCATAACTTCTCGACACCTTACATACCACAACAAAATGGTGTAGTGGAGAGAAGGAATAGAACGTTTGTCGAAGCAGCTAGATCGATGCTGAATTTTGCCAATTTACCTCTCTACTTCTTGGTAGAAGCAGTGTCAACTGCATGCTTTGTTCAAAATCAAAGAATCATTTTCAAATGCCTCAACAATACTCATTATGAAGGTCTTAACAATCAAAAACCCAATGGTCGATTCTTTCACATTTTCGGTTGTAGGTGTTTTGTGATCAACAACAAGGATCATCTTTACAAGTTTGCACCGAAGTCAGATGAAGGCATTTTCCTGGGTTACTCAACCAACAAAGTTGCATATAGGGTTCTCATACGGCATACAAGACTAATAGTCGAAAGCTTTGACATCAAATTCGATGACTATTACGTCCGCAACACTGCTCCTTCAATAGAAACAAAGTTCATCTTGGTAAATGATATCCCAACCTCATTGGGTCCGTTAAACATAGTTGAAGTTAACTATGATGAACTCTTCGATCCCGTATAGACAACAAGTCTTTCATAAGTTTTTGTGTCTTCGGTGGCCCAATAACAACATGCATAAGTGTTTGGACCAATCCTAGTTGAAAGAAAGTCATTCAATACTTCTACCTAGCCGGTTGAGGGGGAAAGTTCAATTCCTTTGGAAGTTACAACCATCGAGGTTCCAGTATTTGAAGATGCTGCTCAAACTCCTACCCGCAGACCAACCAATCAATCAACAATATCTGAAGAATCTGAGGATGAAGAAGTTGAAAATATTGATACAAGAACGGATCCAAGGATTATTAATCACTTGTTAGTCCAAGCGGAACCGACTTCACTGGTTCAGGGGGAACTCCCATCTTCAATCCAGGGAGAACTTCCTTTACACATTGCTGAACCCATCTCAACAGTCCAAGACTCATCTGCGGGCTGTTCACACATCGAGGGGGAACTACCTTTTTCAAGCAGACCCGAAGAGTCCTCTAACATAGAGGATATTCCCTCAACCACAGCCATAGACTTTCAATAATTTTGTCTACACATTTGGACGAAAGATCACCCACCAGGTCAAATCATCTGCAACCCGTCTTCAGGTATTCAAACTCGTTCTTCTACTGATTGTAAATAACCATTGTAACTGATATTTGCATATTTAGTTCATATTAAGTATACATTTTTATTCATTTATTAGCTAAATTATTGCATATTATGGACAAAAGGTACTTAAAAGTGTTAAATTATGTTTTTCAGTCCAAAGATGAAGCTCGGAAGAGAAAGGAAGCGGGAGAAACAGTTAGAATATCGAGAATGGAATAAAGAAGAAAAACATTAAAAATGGCACCTACTCGGCGAGTCAGATCGACTACTCGGCGAGTCCAATCGAAGAATCGAGAAGATAATGACTCGGGATCCCAGAGAGTTATCACAATACGGGGAATGTGAGAGGGACTCGACGAGTCACCACTTGACTCGACGAGTCGATTCGTATATTTAAAGATAATTCCACAGATCGATAGAGGAGAGTTCGGGGACGATACAAAAGTACTTAGCTACGATTGAGAAGCCAGAGAAACCCTAGAAGACGACGAAGGAAGCTAGAATTCAATCCCAGAGAGTAATTGAGGCAAAATTTCATCATTACATTTATTCTTTTGTTTTATCATTATGGTTAAGCAACTTGACTTTGTTTGTTTGCTGTTATTTACTTCAATTATGAGCTAAAACCTTTAGACTTCTGTTTGGGGATACAAAGTTGACAATATGGTTTGATTGATTGGTAGGATTAATTCCAAGTTGGTGAATTTTTGTTATTTTAGCTTGCTAAAGAACCTTGTGTGTGAATAATAATTAATTTTCTGTTAATAGGAAGATAACTGATTAGCATGGACATCTATTGATTATTAACCTCATATGCTATGTGATTACTATGCTATATGTCTAGGATTACTGAATATGAAACTAGAATTAATAAGAAAATTGAGTAAGTCCATGTGCAAGCTTGTAAGATGACCATCAAACAAGAAGTTAATTAAAAGAATAAATTAGTTAGCTATTGCAAGTCTAACTTAACCCGAATAATTAATCTAGTGAATATAATTAAATTAGACAACTGGCCACTGTTTAAGTTAGTTTATTTGCTAAGGATTAGGGTAGTGAATACGAATCTAATCACTTGAATCCGTAACCAACGAAAGAATTAATCCATTGCACCATTACCTTGAAATCAACCATAGAGTTAACCAAGTTGAACTAAATAGAAGTTCCTTTCCAATTATGGAATCTAGTTAAGTCTTTATTTCCTAATTCTTAAATTAGTAATAGATAGTAAGTTTCTAGTCTTGTAAAACTAGAGAAAACCCCTACTTATTAATTAACTTAGATAAGATTAGTTTTTAGTTTTAATTTGCCGTTCCCTGTGATCGATACCCTGCTTATTTAGCTATACCACAATTGATAGGTTCACTGCCTTTGGTGTGTTATTTGATAATTAAAAGTAGGTTTAAAACTAAGTGAGTTTGCACACATCAAGTTTTTGGCGCCGTTGCCGGGGAACGGTTCTAAAATTAATATTAAATTCTAGTTTAATCGATCCTTTGTGTGGGATTTATCTTACACAAAGTTATTTACAAGGTAATTCAGTAAGTAGAATTGGTTTATAAAAAATTCGTTTTTAGAATAACTAGAAATTTTCTTTTCTGTTTTTGCCTTGAACTCGCCGAGTGCACTCGTGCCGACTCGGCGAGTACATCGCTGTTTCAGTCTTTATTTTTTATTTCGTTTTTGTTCTTTTTACGCATTCTGTTTCTTTTGTTTTGTTTGTTTACAGTTGTTTCATGACCCGAGGATCTGATACACCTCTAGTCCCTCCTTTGGAAGACCCGGAATCCGCACTAAGAAGAAGCAAAGGAAAAGCTGTTGGAGAAACCACATCTTCAAATAACTCACCACTCAAAAACTTAAAATCCGTTTTCAGCAAGAAGAAGAGCAGCAAATCAGGAGCATCCAGTGCCTCGTTGACAGTTGAAGAACCAATTCAAGAAGATATCGAATACGATACCGAGGAAGAAGAAGAGCATACTTACGAGCACGAAACCGATTCCGAAGAAGAGTTAGTTAGCACAATGGCTAACATTGATGAAGTCCCCATGGGGGAATAGAAGAAAAGGATGCGTGATGACACCGGGCCGGGGCTTGTGCAACCCGCAATTCCCGCGACCGCTACTTTCGAACTAAAAGGCCATATTCTCGCCCAACTCAAGGAGATTCCTTTTTACGGGAAGGATCACAAAGACGCTTACAAGCACTTGGACGAAGTGAATGATGTGGCCGATTACTTCAATGTCCCGAATGTTCCACGCGAGACCCAGCTTCTTCGCATGCTTCCTGTCACATTTAAAGGAGCTGCAAAAGATTGGTTAAAGTCACTTCCTCCCGGATCGGTCACCACATGGGCCAAGATGAAAGAAGAGTTCATAGACCATTTCTGCCAGCCCTCCAAGATAGCCAAGCTAGAGAAAGCCATTGCCAACTTCGAGCAACAACCCGGAGAATCTCTTTATGAAGCTTGGGAAAGATACAAGAGCCTACTTAGAAATTGCCCACACCATGACCTTAATAGCCAACAAGAGGTCTCCATCTTCTATGATGGAGTCAATGTCACCACAAGGCAATTGCTTGATTCTCAAGGCCCGCTCACAAAGAAGGCGCCCCCGTTAATTAAAGAATTAATTGAAGAATTCTCTAAGCACTCTAGAGAATACCATAATCCGAGAAACGAAGTAAGTCGTGGGGTAGTGAACGCGGCAAATGATAGCATGGCGGCGGTGATAGCTAAGCTTGATAGTCTAGATCGAAGAATGACAAAAATGGATCAAGCAATCCATGCTATTAGGGTAGGATGCGAAAATTGTAGAGGGCCCCATCTCACAAAGGATTGTGATTTGGATGAGAATGGAAATAAGAAAGCTCAAGTCTTTTATTCAAGTGGTGATCGATATGATGAAAATTGGCGGAAACCTAAGATAAGAAGGCAAAGGAGGAGAAATACAAGCAGAAGGAGAGGGGACTATACCAAAAGGAAGAACCGGTAGAAAAGAAAGCCGATTTAGAAGAGTTATTCACTAGATTCATAGCCGCGTCCGAAAAAAGACACAGTGATCACGATGCTGCGATACACGAGACCAGAAACATGCTAAGGAATCAGCAAGCATCAATTCTCAACATTGAGAAACAGCTGGGGCAACTGGCACATCAAGTGAATGATAGAAGACCGGGTCAACTTCCGAGTAACACCGAACCCAATCCAAGAATGGAGAATGTAAGTGTAATAACCTCCAGCAGTGAAGAAACATTCACAAAAGCACTGAGAATCTCCAAGAAGAAGGCAAAAAAGGTAGAAGAATCGGATCCAGCAAAACCCGATCCGACTCGCCGAGTCACTCTAATGGACTCGACGAGTCCATACGTAAATAATAAAACTGCCAGTTCTTTGAAGCCTTATAATCCTCCTCTGCCATACCCAATCAAAGCCATGCCTGCAGAAAAAGTAGAAGCATACAGAACCTTCATGACGCATGTTAAAGCTTTACAAGTTAATGTGCCATTTGTGGAAACAATGCTCCAAACACCCAAGTACTTCAACTTGCTTAAGGGCCTTTTTGCTGCTAGGAAAGATTTGGCTGAAGTCGCGGAAATATTGATGAGTGAGCTACCTGAAAAGAAGGGTGATCCGGGAAATATTGTGATCCCGTGCCAATTTGGTAATGAAGTTTCCACCCGAGCATTAGCTGATTCGGGGGTAAGCATCAATATGATGCCTTTGTCATACTTTAAGAAGTTAAATTTACCAGAACCAAGGCCGGTGAATATGAAGATCCATTTGGCGGACAAGACGATAATTCATCCACAAGGCGTTTGTGAGGATCTCCTAATAAAAGTTGACAAGTTTATTTTCCCAGTAGACTTCGTGGTAGTTGATATGAAAGAAGACCCCGAAATTCCAATTATTTTGGGGAGATCATTCTTGAACACCGCGTGTGCTTTAATTGATATATGTGAGTCTACATTGACATTAAGGGTGGGTGATGAATCTATAATGTTTAAAGCTATTCCAGAAGCCAAGCAAGAAGAAGAAAAGAATGAAGAAATCTCAATTATCCAATTGGATGATGAGATATTACAAGAAGAGCTTGCACGTTTGCTAAAAGAAGATCCAAGCCAATTTTTGATACACTCTGAAGAAGATGTAGATGTTAACAAGGACTTGGAAGAGTTAGAAAAGCTACTGGAAGGAGCCAACTCAGAAAACATCCAAGAATTGATGGAACCCAATCAGACTTGCCGAGTCACCTTAATGGACTCGACGAGTCCAGTCGAATTTGAAAAAGACTTGGGTAACTTAGATCTGTTTGTTACTAGTTCTTCACATACCTTGAATTTAGATATTATTCATGATTCTTTAGAAGAACAAACAACAGAAGGAGGAAAGGGAAGGAAAGTTCAATACGCCGATGTAGCATGTCTTGATACGATTCCTTTTGAAGATGGGTTGAGCACAAGAAAGGATGAAGAGACAAAGGAGAGGAGGGTGGAAGCTGATCAACCATTCAGTACTAAACCTAAAGCACGAACCATCACGAAATATGAAGTAATTAAATTTAAAGAGAAAGAAGTGCAAGGGAAGGTGAAAAAGAATGGGGGAAAGAAGAAAAAGAGGAAAAGGGAAGCCCAAGCCGCTGAGGGTGATGCTGTGAAAAAGAAAAGAGATGCATTGAAAAGGGCTTACAAGAAGAAGATTCACGCTTACAAGACCAAGTACAAACCACAAAGGACTAGGCGTGCATTCCCGATGCTCGAGGATGACGAAACGTAGATGGGAAAGAGTCTAGCTAATGATTCCTTAAAAAGAAGCGCTTGGCGGGAGGCAACCCGTTATTTAGAGTTTGCTTTCTTTTACTTTTTAGTTTTGTTTGAAATTTTTATTTCGTTTTTAGATTGTTAATTCTCCAATTCATCGGACATGTATGCTTGAGAGTGTGCATGGGCTAAGTGTGGGGTGAAATGATTTTTAGATAAAAGAAATTTTTTTTATGAATTTTTGCAAAAGACTCGCCGAGTCTGACCACGACTCGATGAGTATATATGAATTTCAGAAAAATTTTGACATCGCGACCAGACTCGCCGAGTCTGACCCCGACTCGAAGAGTCGGTATTATTTACAGAAAAAAATAATAATTTTGAAATTACTTTTACAACCGGTAACTAGGGTTTTAAGCCTAGGAATCAATTTATTTTCACACACACACTCGCCGTGCGCCTCTCTCTCAACTCTCTCTCAAGCATTCATCTTTGTTCTTCAAGTTTTCTTCAAATTTCTCAAGTTCAATCTCAAAAGGTAACAAATTTCTTCTTGTTTTCTGTTAAGAACGTGATTATAAGGCCATCTATGGTAGCAATTGCATGAAAAAAACCGTTTTTGAAAAGTAAATTTCTAGGGTTTTGCTTTTTCATGAATTATGTTGTTTTGAAAGCTTATTCTGGCCTTAATACCTTAATAATGTATGCCTAGACAAAACCCTTGACGAAATTTCCATGTTTCATGGTCTAATTTTCATCGAACCGCCGACTGACTCGTGCAGTTCGTGCGACTCGCCGAGTCGTACCTGGACTCGTCGAGTCGAGTCGGGGAACATATGCGAGATGTTTTTTTTTAATTATACTCTGTGTTTTCTGGGTTTTGTGTATTTGTTTTGCAGAAAAGATGTTCAGAAGAGGGCAGAGTTCCAGTGGCCACCAAGGGGATTTTCCGTGGCTAAACTTCCCACAAATCGAGTCCGCTTCGACATTGCGGAAATGGAAAAAGAAGCTGGCTGACATAAAGAAGAAGGAGATCTATGTGCCCAACCGGATAGATTGGGATTGGCTGCAAAGTGTTCGCTATGAGGAGGAGTTAACTCCTTATCTTGTGAAGGAGTTTCATCATGAAGGCGAAACAATGGTTTGTGACGGGTGGAGCCGGGTCTTCCGTATTCAAGAGCCGGTTTATTTGGAGCTTTGTTTGGAGTTTTTCTCCACGGTATCTTTCACCGGGGGAGTGGATGTTTATCAACCGTCGAGCTTTAGTTTCTGCCCGGGGGGAGAATTTCACCAATGCTCTGTGATGGATCTTGCCTGTTGATTAGGGGTTTATGATCAGCGCTTGGTCTTAACACCCATCTTTCGGGCCTTTTTGGCACAAACCCATATGGTCTTTCCCGAAGGAGTTACGAGTACGGGCTGGTGGAATACAATTGGTAACAAGTTCTATATTCCGAAGTTGGCACAGGAAGGGAGCATTCGATCCCCAACACACCGCCTCATACACCGCCTCATTTCATCCACCATCAATCAACGAAAGGATGATGACAAGGTTTCCAACCTTGATGTCTTCTATTTATAGAGCATCATTACACCCGGCGTTTTTTGCAACATTCCTTGGTGTCTAGCTTCATATCTCTCGGAGGGTGCGGTCAAGGATCGCAAAACTTCCCGAATCAATGGTGGGATGTTTGTCACCCAGTTAGCCAATTCATTCGGGTTGATGAATCGCGGTGCATGGAATTTCATGATGATGATCCCTACACCTCCGTTCAATCCAATTCTTTTCCGGAGAGTGAGGATTATTGAAGATTATGGTGGTGGCCATTATGCCATCCCGAATGATGATCCGGTTGTTGGTCCCAAAGCACCGGGGAGGAGGGTTCGTTCAAGGAGAGAGCGGGATGTTGAGGATGAGCCGCCGGTGATTCCGGTTGAGAATGAAGAAGTACCAATGGATTGGTACAATGTGGAGATGAGGCGGCTACAAGACCAAATGGCGTGGGGCTTGAATTTTAGCAACCAATCTCATATCCGACTTTTTGACCACTTTAACATTCCACACATAGATGGTGGTAACTTTCCATATATTCCATCATGGGAAGAGGTGATAAATGCAAGACGAAGTGGTGCTGGAGGAACTGGAGCAGGGCTAGATGATGATGATGAGGAGGATTGATTTCTATGCATTTTTATTGAACAATTTTCAATTTTTATTTTTTTTGTTTGTTTTTTTTATTTGGTTTGTTTGATGTTTTTAAAACTTGCTTTTAATGTTTATTTGATGTTTGATGCTTTGACAATTTTTCAGAATTGAATTAGGAGTGCTAGCTTCAAAAGGGATTTAGAGTTATAGAATTAAAGTGAGAAAGAGAGTCAAGAAAGGGGGAGCATTAGAGTTAAAGTATTGAGTCCGGTCCTTAGAGATGCTGGCAAGGGAGTCTAGAAGTGAATAGAAAGTATAGAGAGTTTATTGGAAGCTGGATCAGATGCAGAATGCTATTATTTTCATTCAGTGACCAACTCGTCGAGTGCACTAAGCTGACTCGACGAGTGGCCCTTAATTCTCACAAATGCGAAGATTTTCCCGAAGTAACTCGACGAGTCTGGTATATACTCGACGAGTCGTTTGGTTTCATGTCGAAGGGGCTGCTGATTTGATGTTGATTAGAGTACCACTTGACTATCTATTCTTTCCATATTTATTCCTGAAGATCTTACACTGTTTTCTGCGTATTTGGAGTGACCCACACAAGACGAGACACCCAAGGCATGGATACCATGTCTAAAGTCAATTGAAGTTGGAGCTGAAAAGAAAGTGATCAACCTATCCACTGCTATCCCAGGGGAGTTTGTTCCAATTCCCTCTTTAGTTTCTTTTTATGTTTTTATCATACATAATATGCAATGAGGGCATTGCATCAAATAAGTGTGGGGTAGGGGGTTGGTTACATATTAGAAAATTTAGAGTCTTAATTTAGGCTAATTTTAAAATTTTGCATACCAAAAGTATTACTTAGGATCTAAATTAGAAAATTTTGGTAAAAGTAAAATTAGGATTCCATGTTAGAGTTGTGTTGATGATTGCATGAAAACCCAAATGTTTAGTTGAGCCTATATACGTTCTAGTGCATTTGTGGCTTCCTTATTCTAGTGAAATCATGGGACAAAAACACAACCCTACTCAGCTCGAGGGATGCAATATGTTTAGCAGCCTAAACCTGAAATGTATCCAGGAAGATTATTATCGTTAGCCAATAAAGGTTGAGATTGAGCGCCCCTGCTTAAGCATGTAGGGATTTGAGTGAAAAAAAGTGAGTTACATGTTAAAAAAAAGAAGAGAGAATTACAAGAAAAGTTGTATGAATGTTGGAGCAAATAAAGTGAAGATCAAAAGATCAAAATTCCAAGAAATCCAAAAAGTTGAAGATACCCGAAAATCAAACAATAAAGGTGGTGAATTCAAAGAGATCAAAGATCAAATTACCAAAGGAAGTGAGGAATTCCAAAAGAATTCCATAGTGGTATCGAAAAGTTGTAATTCTAGATTATGTATGCTTGGGTTGCTCAGTTAAAAACACCTTGAGGGAAAGAGGTTTTCTGCGGATGGATTCGGAGGGTTGCATAAAATGAGCATAGTTCGGGATGAGTGGGCAAGTGTTTACGAGGATTGTGAGTATTTAGAGTATGGGAGGTCTTTAGGAAAAATTTTAGACACAAATGCATGCGTTGCGGTCTTGGCATAGTGGATGGGTTAGATTGGAGTTGTTATATATGATTCTAATATGTTTAAAATTCAGTTTTGCTTGGGGGCAAGCAAAAGACAAGTGTGGGGTATTTTGATATTTGCATATTTAGTTCATATTAAGTATACATTTTTATTCATTTATTAGCTAAATTATTGCATATTATGGACAAAAGGTACTTAAAAGTGTTAAATTATGTTTTTTAGTCCAAAGATGAAGCTCGGAAGAGAAAGGAAGCAGGAGAAACAGTTAGAAGATCGAGAATGGAATAAAGAAGAAAAACATTAAAAATGGCACCTACTCGGCGAGTCAGATCGACTACTCGGCGAGTCCAATCGAAGAATCGAGAAGATAATGACTCGGGATCCCAGAGATTATCACAATACGGGGAATGTGAGAGGGACTCGACGAGTCACCACTTGACTCGACGAGTCGATTCGTATATTTAAAGATAATTCCACAGATCGATAGAGGAGAGTTCGGGGACAATACAGAAGTACTTAGCTACGATTGAGAAGCCAGAGAAACCCTAGAAGACGACGAAGGAAGCTAGAATTCAATCCCAGAGAGTAATTGAGGCAAAATTTCATCATTCCATTTATTCTTTTGTTTTATCATTATGGTTAAGCAACTTGACCTTGTTTGTTTGCTGTTATTTACTTCAATTATGAGCTAAAACCTTTAGACTTCTGTTTGGGGATACAAAGTTGACAATATGGTTTGATTGATTGGTAGGATTAATTCCAAGTTGGTGAATTTTTGTTATTTTAGCTTGCTAAAGAACCTTGTGTGTGAATAATAATTAATTTTCTGTTAATAGGAAGATAATTGATTAGCATGGACATCTATTGATTATTAACCTCATATGCTATGTGATTACTATGCTATATGTCTAGGATTACTGAATATGAAACTAGAATTAATAAGAAAATTGAGTAAGTCCATGTGCAAGCTTGTAAGATGACCATCAAACAAGAAGTTAATTAAAAGAATCAATTAGTTAGCTATTGCAAGTCTAACTTAACCCGAATAATTACTCTAGTGAATATAATTAAATTAGACAACTGGCCACTGTTTAAGTTAGTTTATTTGCTAATGATTAGAGTAGTGAATACGAATCTAATCACTTGAATCGGTAACCAATGAAATATTTAATCCATTGCACCATTACCTTGAAATCAACCATAGAGTTAACCAAGTTGAACTAAACAGAAGTTCCTTTCCAATTATTGAATCTAGTTAAGTCTTTATTTCCTAATTCTTAAATTAGTAATAGATAGTAAGTTTCTAGTCTTGTAAAACTAGAGAAAACCCCTACTTATTAATTAACTTAGATAAGATTAGTTTTTAGTTTTAATTTGCCGCTCCCTGTGATCGATACCCTGCTTATTTAGCTATACCACAATTGATAGGTTCACTGCCTTTTGTGTGTTATTTGATAGGTGTTGATTATGATGCAACATATGCACCAATGGCTAGGATGGAAGCCATACGTATTTTCTTAGTGTATGCAGCTCATAAAAACATCAAGGTCCATCAGATGGATGTGAAAGTGCTTTCCTAAATGAAGAACTGAAAAAGGAAGTATATCGGCAACAACCTCGAGGATTTGAAAGCTCAGAACTTCCAAATCATTGTTACAAGATGGAGAAAGCAGTCTACGGTTTAAAGCAGGCACCTAGTGCATGGTATGAGACTCTCTCAGAGTTTCTTATCTCTTCAGGGTACAAAAGAGGTGTGATTGATCCCACTTTATTTAGACGATCAAATGACAAACATTTGATGCTTTTTCAAATCTATGTGGATGATATCATCTTCGGTTCAATGGATCAAGAAATGGTGGATGAATTTGCAAAGATCATGGAAAGCAAGATTCAAATGAGCATGAATAGAGAGATTAATTTCTTTCTATGTATTCAAATTAAACAAGTCCCTCAAGGGATTTTCATCCATCAAGATAAATACACCTCCGAACTATTGAATAAGTTTTCAAGGGATAATTGCTCATCGGCAAAGGTCCCTATGGCCTTTGGTTACAAGATCTCAACTGACCCTACCGAAGAGTCATTTTTCATAAAATATACCGAGGAATGATTGGCTCAATGCGTACCTTACATTTAGTCGACCATACATTGTGTCTGCTATGGGTTTATGTGATAGATACCAATCGGATCCCAAAATATATCACTTGACCGCAGTCAAGCAGATCTTCAGGTATCTAAAAGGGAGTAATGCCTTCAGAATTTGGTACTCTGTGGGTAACAACTTCAGTCTTCAAGCTTTTACCGACGCTGATCATGTCGAATGCAAACTCGATTGAAAAATCACTTCAGGTGGATGTCAGTTTTTGGGTGCAAGATTAGGTAGCTGGTCTTCAAGGAAACAAAATTGTGTTTCATTGTCTACCACAGAGGCAGAATATGTAGTCGCAGCCAGTTGTTTCTTCCAAGTTCTTCGGATGAAGACACAACTTTTGGACTATGGGTACAGGATGCTACAGGTACCTATCTATTATGATTCAGAGAGTGCTATAGCGATTTCTCATAATCCTATTCATCACTTGAAGACGAAACACATAAAGGAAATAACTAATGTTTTCACTAAAGCACTTGACTCCAACAAACTAAATGGATTTTTTGAAATGTTGGGGATGATGAACCCTGACCCACAGTTCTTCTTGAAAGGATGGGTACCATAGACCTTATTAGGTATCAGGGTGTGAATAAACCGTTTCTTTTATTTTCAAAAGAAAACTCTTGAAGCACTTTATCCATTGCAGTTTATTTCTAGAATAACTGATATAGTATACACTGCATAATTGCTCCTCGATATACTTTGTATATTGAAGTCACTTGTGATCTATATACTCTACAGGTCTCCTTATTTCTTTTATGTCTAACCTTCATGATTAGTTTTTCTTTCAGCTACCACAGAGGCATTAAATGCTATCGCAGACGCATTAAATGAACATCCAGTCATTACTTCATAAATGCCTTAAATGTCAATGTGTGCTACTTAATGAAATTAAAAGCATTCTTCAAACATTCATTTTGTCGCACTTGATACTTTAGTCTCTTATCAAATGACTTTCCTCAACCAGGCCTATTTTTGGATAAAAAGAAATAAAACGGATTTGTCTTCTATAAAATCTTTTTGCAAATCCTTTCCAATCACATCAAGCAGCCGTTGGGATCTAATCCATTCCACTTCCCTAATTTTTACAACGGATAAACCATTTGTCACCCCACCTTTAACCGGCGTGTCATCATGGGCTTACAAAACATTTAATGCGCCTATTTTCCTGGAAAATATTTCTTTTTGATTTATTTTAATTTGATCTGATAATGGTAAAAAAAGCAAAGGTTTTTTTTTTTTTTTTATAACTTTAACAGCTGTAAATAAATTAATATTAATACTTTTTGAAATCTGGAGGTATAAAAACCCATTTTCTTCCCAAGAGAGCTTTTATGCTTTCTGAACTCACAGACGATCTTCATCTCTTTCACCTTATTGCAAAAATATTTTCGAGCAAGTTCTTCAAACCTTTTTTCTACAACAATGGTGAAATCAGACATCTCGAAGAAACAATCCAAAGCCTTTGGTTCAACACGACCAACTGGGTCAGAATCCAAGATCAAAGACCTAACTCCATCGATAGCAACCAACAATTATAGAGGAATCTTTAAAGGTCATCCATCGTACAAGGAAGCCATCAAACTTATGATTAAGTTTCATCCAACTCACCCTCTGTGTAGAGCTTTCAATTCCTTTAGCTGTACCACAAGAAGTTCTATTCAAGTGTGCATTCTCTGCATTCAAACCTCATGACAAACCTCAAGAAGTTCATCTCAATCTCATAGATGATTCTTTGGTGGTTTTGACAAAAGAAAAGTTCCTTGCTGCAATCAACCTTAGGGTTCTTCCTTCAACAAAGTTCTACTCTCCAAGCACAATAGATGTGTTTTCTGCACTTTATCAAATGGGGTACCAGGAAAAACTCGAAGGCGTATGAGAATTCAAGAAAACAAAACTACCTGTTTTTTGGTAATTTCTTTTTTCATTTTGTGATTCGGTGTCTCTCAGGCAGAATAGGAGGGACCGATAACATGGCAAAACAACTATTGGGCATAGTTTGGAGTATCTACACTGGTAATGCAGTCAACTATGGGCAAATCATCCGGGATGATTTTCTACAATAGATTTCCAAGGATGCCCCGAAGGAAAGCATGAGAGAACTGACGTTTGCAAGGTTCTAGTCATTATGTCTTGTTGATCTACACAAAGATGCTAAACTTAGCATGGGAAACGACACCAACTTGTTCTCAGCTCGCAATTTAAAAGGTATAATCCTTGCAAGGATCAATATATTTTTGGTCTGATTTGTCGTTTTCCAATGTATATTTTGGACTCCATTGGACTTACTACCATAGAGGTGGCTGATCATATTATGGCTACGAGAGATATTGCCCCATATCACTCTTCCCCGCCAAGAACCAGTCAGCTTACCGTAGTCTAGGACCCGCAGCCAAAACCAAAAAGGGTTAAATCCCTTGCTAGGAAAACCCCAATGAATGTTGTTTCTAAGGGTGTTGGCCCCTCAAAGAAAAGAAAGGCTAAGACAACAGAGTCTAATCCTAAAGCTCAACCTTCCCTTTCCAAGGCTCATGATCCACCTGTTAATGTTGTCGATGACAACCAAGACGAGCCTTCGAAATCCGTAGACATCTTTAGAAGGAAGAAGTTGAATCTCACCCCAAGTCATAGCCAAATGCAAACCCAGGCAAATGCCGGAGTCTCTCAAAAGACTCCTATAGCCATTCGAGTCACTGCAGACTCACCTGCTAGAACTCCAACTCACCACTCTGATACAAACATTGTATCCGTTTTATCTCATAATGGAGACATGCCCCCATCTGGAGCCCACATGGATCCAGATGTGAATACTTACCCTAAGGTCTCCACGGCTGCACGATTGCATGTTTTTGAACCCGAGGAGTTGCGCTCCATTTTTCTTCATGTCACACAAACATATCAAACACGTGTTACACCTCAAGGCACTTCTTCCGATGTCGTAGTTGGAATAGAGTCGAGGTTAAACTTGATTTTAGATCAAGGAGACCAAGCAAGCTCTGGAAATCCTGTACCGCTTACCTTTCAATCAAGCGGTTTAAGCATGGTGTGCACAAACGTGCAAGGATCCATGAACCCGAGGGACACCTCGACGCGCAAAGGATTTGACGGGTATGCATCTGATGACTCTTGGACCCAATACTGTCCAACAACAGAGTCTGGGCTAAGAAAATTTGAAGCTTTTAAAAGAGATTTTCAGGCAAGGAAGGCTCAATAGGTACAATAGCAATAAAAAGGAAGAATCTATCCTACTTGTGGCTAAATACTGGGCCACAACGATCAATAATGCAAAAATGGTGAATGACATTTTGGCAATTCAGTAATGGATGTCGAAGATGGAAAATACCGTTCAACAAGTTCAATACATGGAGGATGTTTTCCGGTCCTTTAAAGCCTCCTACAAACACTGAAGCTCACGATTCAAATGAAGATGGTACTGCAATTGAAATTAGCTCTACCCCAATATTTGGTCTCGATGATGTTCAACAGCCTCCTCTTTCCAATGACTTCATTATGGTTGTCGATGATGAAGAATCATGTGGATCTCAGCATTCCACTTCGAAGCCCAAGCAAAAGAAGATAGCCATATCCAGAAAAGAATTCCTCGACCATCAAGCCAAAGTCAATAAATTTTAGCTGCAGTCTCTTCCACGACCCCGCACAGCATCGAGACTCTAAGACAACAGTTACCCATTGATCGTGTTGAAGTCTTAGAAACTAGAGAACGAATGAATGCACAAAGGGTTATTCTACGGATAGAAATGGGCATCCAGCTACTCGACAATCAAAGAACTGCAGATCACAAGGAATTCATGTCAAAGGCTGAAGACTTTATCAAGGAAGTGAAAGAATTAAAAACAGAGCTCCAACAAACCCTTCAAACTCAAGAAAGCAACTCCAAGCAGCTTCTTGATGAAACTCACACCGCATATGAGTCAAGGTTTGTGGTACTCCAAGAAACAATAAAGGGATTGAGAAGATCACTCACTGCCAAACATAGTGTTGATGAAATTCTCCATCTCACAAAGGAGATTTATCAACATCTTTTCAATCCTGCAATCCACAACAACCAACAAGTGCGTTCTCAAATGAAAACTCATTTTGACGCCACATTTCAGAAGATTGATGAATTCAAACACTGGTTTGAGGAGAAGATGGAGCCTGCTTCATCAAAAGGGGGAAATGAACAAGGAAATCAAAATCAATCAGATAATTACTCTATTACTCCTCCTCAAGATCCATCCTCTCTAGTGCACCACAGAGAACAAACTCCTCCTCAGAACCAACCTCCAATCGCAGAGGTTAACAAAGAACCAACTCCATGACCATCTCCTCAAATTCCAACTCCTCAGGGTTCAACTCAACAAACTCGTACTCATCCCAAAAACATAGGAGAAGAAATGTCATCTGACCATACTGATGACTCTCCTGCTACAACACAAAAGAAAAGTGACTGGAGGGCTGCCAAGTTTGCAGAACAGATCTAGAAAGAACAAGGGTTTAACACTATGTTTGATGAAAACCTGATCAATTCATGGGTAAACCCAACCCATAGACTTCTGGATGATGATTAAAATCCTCTTATCACATATGCAGAACCACCATCAGAAGGCTATTTGGGATAATCCAGTTTCTCCAAAACTCCAAGTATTTCCCATTCTTTCAATCTCTTGATCTCAACGTTCCTGATGACAGAAGAATCCCCATGGAGTTTTAATGCGTAAACCACTTTCACGCTAAACACGGTTCTAAGCTTGAGAATATCTGGTCCGACGATAGACTAGACGGTGTAAAGAATTACAAAGTTAGAAAATTCATGAAAAGTGAATTTTTCCAACACACCCTAACCTGAAGAGGAGAAGAGTATGTCAGATCCCAAGCTGATTTTGTGCGTATGAACCCTAAAGAGATATTTTTGATAGCTCGGGTGTTTCAGCTTAAGGATGAAAAATATCTCAAGATGAAGATTGCTTTCGAAAGGGCTTATGAATTCTTGAAGGCCCTGGTATGTGACTTTGGCAAAATTAATGTTGAAATTCATCTTGTTCTTGCTAACAAGTATAATTTTCCTATTTTTGAGCATGTGTCAAACTTTACTAAAGGATTCCAAGATATGTCCCTTGGTGCAAACAAGCTACCCTGAGCTAGGGGTCGTGTACAAGAAAGCAGAGATTGTTCTTGTCCGTTGTGAACCACGGAGTTGAAGATGAACCGCATAGTGAAGTTATGCATGAAGATAGTTTAAGTTACTTTAACTGAGATTGCTTGTATTCTGTGTATTATCTGGTGAACCGTTCATGGTCACCGTAGTCAGTTACTTTAGGATTATTTTACTCTTTTGATGTAACTTTTAGGACTCTATAAATAGAGCTTCCAATTTCATGCAATCCTTACCAATTTACCAATTTATCAATCAATTGATCACTGAATGTTTATCAATATCAGATTTTTCACCTCTATATCTTATGTTATCTTAACTGATACTTAACTGAGTTCCTCTTTACTTGTGTTGTTCATCTTATACTAACTTGTGTTTGCATGCAAACCTTGTTTCGATTAAACCCTGTGTCTACTTGTTTACTGCTTATTGATATAAACTTGCTGCTATCTATTTTCCTTAAATTTCCGCAATTTAACTATTATTATTGTCGAGCTAACAAAATCCACTGAGATTAACTTTAATTCCGCAAATTATTATCTTGTACTAACGTTTGTTCAAGTTTTTCTCTCAACAACTTGAATGCAGAAATGATAGACTAGATGCTCTTCCTATTCTTTTCCTCAGCTAGAATCACCACAAACAAGATCTAGATCAAATATGGGTGCTAGGGTTTCAAAGGGGAGTGCAAGGAGGTGATGGAAGCTGAGGGTGGGCTAACCCTAGCCCTCACTTCATTTAAATACAAAGTAAAACCCCCAAAATTAGGGTTTCCTCTCAGGCTGGTCTCACATCTTGAGCCATATGTGCTCACGTCGTGAGCCCAAATATGGTGGCGATTGCACAAACCTCCTCACGACGTTACATACATACCTCACATCATGATTAGGGTTAAAAACTTTGGATTTTTAAACTTGACAAATTCTCACCTAAACCGAATGTTACAGATTGTCCAAACAACCAAGATCTAGTCTTTAAGTCAGAAAAGGACCAGGAATGCATATTTCTCAACTTAATCCATTAAGTCCAAGTTTTCAATCTTCATATCTAAATCAACATGATGTTTAGATTGATAAATTTTACAACATTATCCATAATAATGTTTCAAACATTCAAGATCTAAACTTTAATACAACAAAATCACCTAAATGACCAAGATAACTTGCATGGGTAAAAAGGACGGCAAAAGATCATAAATTTCCTAGTTTATGAGGTCCAAGAAGCATCCCAAACTGATAAAAAGATGTTGAAGTCTAGATATGAAACATACATTGTTCTTGGGAACTTGGAGAGTAATAAATTTGCAAGCTTTATTGCCGACTCTCACTCAAAACTCATTAAAACGGACCAAAACATCACATACTCTTAGATCCAAGATGAAATGCAATAAAGCTTCAAACTTTCTAACTTATAAGGATCTAGAAGGTAGATGAAAGTTGAGATCTTCAATTTCCAAGCTTCAAGGATCAATCTTGCATACAAATGTTGCTCCAAAACCACCAAAATCTCCACAAATGGATGAGAAAGGAGAAAGGAGGCTTAAATCTTGATAATGGAGGCTAGGATTCTCCCAAGGGGCTCTAGATATGATGGAGTCTAAGAAAATACCCTAATACCTAAATCCGTACCTTCAAATACCTTGAAAACCGAAAAAAAAATTGGATTAGGGCTGCAATGTTCTTACGACATGAGAATATACTTCTAACCTCGTGAGAACGGGTTTTCACCAATTTCCATTCAAATTTCAAACATTCATAACTTCTTCGTTTCAACTTCGTTTTCAGCGATCTTTAGATGTACAGAAAGGTATTGATGAGCCCCACAACCCTATCTAATTGCTTTTGACTTAATGCATATCGAACTAAGACTGTAATCCAAGAAAGAAGCCCAAAATATTACTTTTCCCATTTTACCCTTTTTCTTCGAAGCACAAATTGAAGGACTTAATCACTTAACCAACATTATCATAATCCAATAACATCTAAAACCCATTTCCTTGAAGCCCAAGTCTTTTACTCAATCCATTTATAGTCCATAATCTCGAAATAAGAAACTTTTTAAAATAGGATAGTACAATTCTTCCCCACTTAAACTGAATTTCATCCTCGAAATCCGTCTTGGTTAGGATCTTTGAAAACAATGCCAAGATATGCCATAAGTTTCCTCTAACCACTTCAAAATCAAGGCATCTTATAAATAAAGCTCGAGAGACCACTCAGAAACCCATAGTTGCCAACAACAACCCAATAGTTTTAAAGTACTAAACCGGAACAACTATCTTTCTCTCCCTAGTTGAAAGACCCAACTTCCAGTGAAAACCACTCAAACAGGAACTTCCATAACTGCATCTACTAACCATCTTCATCAATGTACTACACAAAATTTTGAGCCCAACAATCCAATTCTAGAGACATACGTAATGACTGGCGATCATCCACTCGTCATTCTTACCCCAAGTTTCTGATTAGGAACACCACTAAACTGCATAGCAACACTTAAAGCGTTTTGATCAAGAATTCTAATGCATTCTAACTTCTCAAATCGCCTAAAAGTTCCCCAAGTACACAATTAAATTCCTAACAAGTTGTGACTAACCAAATGTTACCACGAGTGTAAACATGGTAATTACAAAATCTCGCGTGGCACTTAAACTCCCCCAATAGCTCAGGTGCACAACCATATGACAAAACATCCAAGAGAATTATAACCACCTACTAATCTCATGGCATTCCAACCAACATACCTCTACCCCAACGTCAATCGAAACAACTATGGGTCATCAGCGATCCATAAATTATCAGCAGTCCTAAAAATACTTAGTACATCCATCAGCTACTAAGACTCAACTAGCTTAACATGCACACCACTATGACATAGGGAATATAAGGATAGAGCTCACATGAAACCTCATAATAAAACGAACACAAGTACACTAATAAGAGTCCCAATAATGAGCTGCTAATATACCAACATGACTTTTCTAGCAAGTCAACACCCTACAACTGCCCGACTCAACCTGACAGTCAGTGAGCCACTAGTGACAACACTATACTGAACAAACGGTCGTCTATGCCACATGAATAACAAACCAACACACGAGTCTTCACTACACAAATGACGACCCCACTCTCAAAAGTGAAATCCACGATGGCTCACGGCAAGCCATGACACTATCTAGCCATTGGGATGAGAAGCTCATGGATCATCACCATTATTTCGATCATCCGACCATAAGCATGAAGACTCCCGACCAACATCCAACATGCCTAAAGATAAAATGTTGTCATTCCATTGACCGGTAGTAACCCAGTCAACGTCACACTCAACACTTTCAATAAATACATGAGCGATACCATCCTAAAACACACATCTTCCATAATCCACTGCCACCGATACATAGCCAAGCCAAACATGACTATGCACAACCTGCACTAGATATACAATATAATTATCATTCCAAATTGAAAGCACAACTTTTCATACCCTCCAGTAGGAAACACAATGCTACCCAACTAACTGTTTTCCTTCTGAATCGTAATCTTACCCAAAATGTGATGTACCAGCGAATCAAATGATACGAGGAACCTTAACTGCTATTAGACACATTCTTCTACAACCACAACAAGATCCCACACCTTGAGGGAGGTGAACGGATCCCATCAATAATAAGAAGAACAAAGAAAACTTCAATTATCAATGAAGAACTCCAAAGTTATCCAAAAATTCTACCAAAATCCTAGTCAAATAAATCCAAAGACCAACCCAGCCAATGCGACCTGCCAAACCAAACTTTGCATGACCATGATGATACCTGAAAAACTAAACAACGTTGCTCCGATATCCGATCTTCCAATAACTAATGCAAACTGTCATCTCAATTCCAGTAGGGACCGCAATTCCATAACCAAGAAGTCGACAAAACACCTAAGCAGAGGCCATCATACAAACTTTACTCAATTTAACTAAGGGTTAACGCATCAAATGCACCCTCAACTGATACTTCTTGCAACCTTCGAATAACCTCAACGAACCCTGAGACTGATCAACCATTGCCTAACTCAACCAAAAAAATATATCAAACCCATATCGTGGGCTAACCATGCTTGCATACCCGATACACAATTAGATTGGTTTAAGCTCCTTCATTTAGGTCCATGGAGCTATCACAAAGGAACTACTGGCCACAAAAAATTCCCTACCCACCAGCTTCCTTCTGTGAGGATAGCACATACTCCTAATGACAACTTGCTCTGCACCCACGATCTGAACAAACCTTAAATTCTCCGCATTCATGGGGGGCTCCGGTAGACCCCTGAGGAACGTAACGAGAAACTTCTTGATCACAAACACTTTGATGATAGCCCACATTCTTTCCCCAATGCAACCATAAACACTAAACAAAAATCTAACATCCCTGAACTGCAGGTTACTCTGACCTATCATGAAGAAACAATAAAATCGGACCATTTGATGATTCTCCAAGCAGAATAGCTAGTTCTCCCCCACTTAGGGTTCAAACCATCATCGACATATCTGTGTAACCCTAAAGCCTCAGACCGACTTAACCATGAGCATACCCGTCTTGACTCTTAGGATGCATATAACAATGAAAGATGATCCTAAGAAGAAGAAATCTATGAATATCATATGGAGACTTCAGAGACCTTTCTCCCAGCATCACCCATTAAACTTAACAAAATTAGCCAGAACACCATTGAATAAACTTAGCACCTTCCAAACTAAACTTATGCAAAATAAACCTTACACTTGGAGAGTTGATCCACAACCTTATGCTACCATTGAACCTTCAAGAATTCCCCTATAGATGCTCAAAATACAGTTCTGACAAACTCAACACCTCCACATAACACTTCTGCCCATAACATAATAAAATTGATGTCTCCTCAAATACGCATGGTCTCCCAGAATCTGTGTTACATATTCCCCCTATGACATTGCCTTCACATTGACCATCAAGCTACGAAAACCACATAGTCTCAAATATCCATTCGTTGTGACACAGACATGATTTATTGTGAGCTAGAATTCACCTTCCTTCAACAAAATTGATGAGGAGATCACCATATTATATCTTAACCGTCTACTGAACACAACTGCTCTCTCCTCCCTTGAGCATAGGAGGCAGGAACACACAACCCGATGCAACAAGTAACATACCTTGCCATCGGCTCACCACTCAAGTTCAGGTTAAAATTCTCTTGTTGATCATCACAACATCTTCCTTTTTGAGTCCTACGAATCCGAATGGAACTACTTAGAGTAAGGTTATTGATGTCTCTGAATCAGGTAAACCTCATAGGTCTGCACCAACCAGACCCAAAATGTCACGAAACTCAGGCCTAAACCATTACTGGTCTCATGCTGCACAATCCTAGTCGACAGGCCAACAACAGCAAGGATGACTGTAATTAAATCCAGTGTTATACTACACTATCTACCCTCTACTAGATTCTTAGAAACCTTTTTGACCCTTCTTGATCCCCATAGAGATCATGTGCATTTAGTAGTATGGGCCCCTACTACCTTCTACACCCATCCGTACGTGTCCCAAGAAGTGTCTCAAAGTCCCTAAGTTGCTACACCAAACCAATATCAATCTCAGACACCGGTGTCACCACAGGCACACACTATCGCTCATCCTAGACTCTCTCCCTCTAGGATTCTTCTCATGTATGAGCACACACTAGAATGCTTTTCTAGAAACCCTACCACTACCAGGTGTATCAGCACAACCAAAACCTTAGTAACCCATCATAAACTTCCTAGATTCTCAACTTAGACTTCTTCATTCACAAGTGCCCAAATTAGCATACTCTAGCACTCCCCCATGGTCACTAGGTATACTCACCCCCACTTTACTATCAACTGAGAAAGAAACTTCTACCAATGTCAACTAACTATCTTACGAATACAATTACATGCAACAAGGATTAAACAGTCCTCCGATTGAAAGTACATGCACTACAACGGTTGGACTCAAAAAATAGATACATAATAGGCTAAATAAAACAGTCTAAAACTATTTAATTTTTATGGCATGTAACTTAAAGTATTCACTTAATAGCTAAATAACATAAATATAAGTCTTATATATCACAAAGCAAGCATCATTCGAGATTTAAAAACTAATGGGAAAAGGCATCATAAAGATCAGGGAATTCTAACGCACAATTCCTGAGGATCCTTGGCCTACACATGCATTACTAATAGCTCACATAGCACACAAAGGAAGGCATCTCTCCTACATGCACTCTAGCATGCAACCCTAAGTAGATACTTAGCCTATCTTATAACATACACATCATACTATAACATAGATAATAAAAAAAGTCAATCAGAACGTATAAAGAAAGTATAAATATTTTTGGATATCACTTTAAGAGCTCCGACTGACTGTACTTGTCTTGGAATGAATCTTTTCATCCAAAAATGATTAATAAAACTCTCAGTTCCATAATTGAGTGTGGAATCCCACGAATGTGCATCCAAATCCATGAAACTAGGGCTCTGATACCAACTTGTAACATCCCAAAAACCCAAGCTATTTTTTTTTTGTTTTTAACATAATATAACATCCATTTTTAAGAAAGTTACATTCAGGATAAATCATATTTTCATTGACCATTATTTAGAAATCATAGTTATAATGAAGGTAGTGTGGAATCTCGAACCATTATTTAGAAATCATAGTTATATGTGTGTATAGTCATGCCTTCGCAATCCGATAAATACCTGCAAAATATTCAATCCACAACTATAAGCACAAAGCTTAGTGAGTTCCCCAAAATATCTCATATATCACAACATAACAATCAGCTAGGCGTTATCAGCAACCGTAAGAACTACCAACAATCCCAATGGGCTAATAGCACACCCTTGTATTAACAACATACCACCTAGGTTATATGAAACCCTGAGGACTATTAGTAGTCCCATGGACTTTCAACAGTCTAGGAGTTATCAGCAACTCAATTCACATATAGTGGTAATCAACAGATAAGACCCATTTGGTCAATATTCACATACTACCACACATGCAAGTATAGTGAAAGGACCCACCTGAACTACGCAACAAAAGTTTAACAGCCACCCCAACAACAGAACAACCAGTCCTTAGTTAAATTCTCAATTCTACCTAAGTTTGACGGAAAGTCAAACTAGTCAAAAAGACTACGATCAAAATCCACAATGTGAACGGTCAAAATTAACATCAATGTTAGGTCATTACCGTTCCTTGGTCAAGTCGTGAGGATGCAAGGACAAAACAATCGTGATTCTGGGCACCGTCACGTCGTGACACATCCTATGTCACATCGTGGCTTCAGGTCAGAAAGCCAAATCTTCATTTAGTGCTTAATCTCTTCAGAATAAGGCCCATAACGTCAAATAAAGATCCCAAATAGCTTCATAATGGATAAAGTTTCAAACTTTATCCATTAGGATGGTCCAAACAACAAAGATCTAGTCTTTAATCCTAAAAAGAGCCAAGAATGCATCTTTCTCAACTTAACCCTTTAAGTCCAAGTCTTCAACCTTTATATATGAAACAACATGATGTTTAGATGGATAAGGTTTCTAACTTTATCCATAATAATGTTTTAAACTTTGAGGATCTAAACATTAATACACAAAAATGACCTAAATGACCAAGATAACTTGCAGGCTAAAAGGGAAGGCAAAATATCATAACTTTCCTAGCTCATGAGGTCCAAGAAGCATCCCAAATTGATAAAATGATCTTAGAGTCTAGATCTGAAACATACAATGTTCTTGGGACCTTGGAGAGTAATAAAGTTGCAAACTTTATTCCAAGCTCTCACTCAAAACATAATAAAATGGACAAAACACCAAATACACTTAGATTCAAGATGAAATCTAATAAAGCTTGGAACTGTATAACTTACAAAGGTCTAGAAGGTAGATGAAAGTTGAGATCTTTAATTACCAAGCTTCAAGGATCAATCTTGCATGAAAATACTTCTCGAAAACCACCAAAAAGTCCAAAAAAGGATGAGAGAGGAATGAGGAGGCTTAAATCTTGAAAATGGAGGCTAGGGTTCTCCTAAGGGGCTCTAGATATGATGGAGGATAAGAAAATACCCTAAAACAGGAATCCTTACATTTAAATACCTTGAAAACCCTAAAAATTTGTGGGCTTGGACCGCATAGTTCTGACGTCGTGAGAATATACTTCTCACCTCGTGAAAATGGGTTTTCATCAAATTCTATTCCAACTTCAAACGTTCATAACTTCTTCGCTTCAACTCCATTTTCGGCGATCTTTATATGAAAGAAAAGGTATTGACGAGCCCCACAACCCTATATGATTACTTATGACATAATAAATGTCGAACTAAAAGCATAATCCATGCAAGAAGCCAGGAATATTCCTTTTCCCATTTACCTTTTTTCTTCCAAGCACAAATCGATGGCTTTAATCACTTAACCAACAGTATCATCCTCTAATAAGGTCTAAACCCCATTCCCTTGAAGCCCAAGGCCCTTAATCAATCTGTTTATAGTCCACAATCCCAAAATGAGAAACCTCATATTTATATATTTCTCCCCCCTCCCCCGCCTACCAACACCGTTCTACACCACCATCCGCTGCTAACCACCATCATCCTCCGCTAAATACCTCTATTTACCTCACCCTTACCCTCATCTATCATTAATTAACTCGATAAAGTTCACCACCAGCCACCACACCATCATTTTCCAAGACTATTTGTTGCCACCTATCCTATCTCCACCATCCCCTTTACTCGTTGTCTCTCCATAAACCACTAGCAAAGCTGAAACCCACCATCAAAAGCTCCCCTTCTTGTCCAAATCTAAACAAGGTGCCTATAAATTATGCTTAGTTCCCATAACGATGCAAGGGGTGCTTAAACCTAGAAATTAAACCCATTCCCCAACGTCATCTTTACCCTATCTCACCATCGTCGATCTAAAAACCCAAAACCTCCGTCGCCGATCTGAAAAAACTCACAGGATAATCTCCATCTTCGATCTTTTTGCTATCTTCTCTCATTAGTTTTTCTCTAGGCTCGAATAGTCACAACATCACCATTTTCATCAAGTTAGCATTGCCGCCAATAGTTCAGATATACAGAAATTGACGGACACCTGAATAAATCTTCCTCTTCGGCAGATCTTACAACTATGTTGATGATCCAATGGTGACTTTAGGCAACTATCACGAATATATTTTGATATCTGCTCATCTCCTTTACACAATGACGATCTGGCGGTGGTAGTGGTAACCAAGGTGGTGGTGGAATTAAAAAGAATTAGGAAGAGAAAAAAGGTATGGCCCTGGTATGGTGATCGATGAGAAAGAGAGATAGAGGGGAAGAGAGAGGGGTAGGGTGGAATAGAGTGGGTAATGTTTTTTTATTGAAAATAATAATAAAATAATTAAAAGAAAATTAAAAAGATTTATATAAGGGTATGTTCGTCATTTCTTGTTGGGCCTGGACCAAAAAGACACCAAAATGTTGACATATGGACCAAAATTGCACAAGGTATCCAAAAATGCACCACTAATGCACCACCAAAACCTTTTGGATCAAACCACAAAATTTTGCCAACTATAGGGACCATTTTGTAAGTTTCTCTTTTAATATTGAGATCGGCTGATTTCTACTTACAGATACCAAGACTGGAGGTGTAGGGTGCACACTCGAAGGGATAAATATGAACTTTTATATATATATATATATATATATATATATATATATATATATATATAACATATGTCACAATAGCATTTTACCTTTTAAAATATAATGTTGTTGTAATGCATGTATAAACTAAATTGTTCTTAGATTTTTCTTGTCTATCCTAGACTCTACACCAAAAATCTATACTTTCATAAACAAGTGATTCCTTTTCTCAATATTTCTAAACAAACAAGACACGCTTTTTGGAAACTATAATAGGTATAGTTTTACGAACAGATTTCTAACTCTTATGTACTAGAAACACATATTTCAAGAAGTTTACTTTCGTATACAAGAACAAACGTAACATTTTAACAAGTAGATCTGTTTTTATACCACGGATTTGTGAGACACTAACTTCATGTACGTTCGAGTACACATTTCAAGTCCTGTATTATATACCATAATCCCTTGGAGGGAGAGCATGGTGTTTGTGTATAGATCTATACGGGCTTGACAACCCGCGCCCTGACTGTTAGCTGCAGTCCACCGTTTGGGGTGACAAACGTCATAACATTCCAACGCCTGAAGAACGTTGTGTATAGGCATTCAGAGTCAATAGTATGGTTATAAAACTCACAAGGGGTATCAAAAATGCATTGATTTACAAGGTTTTCAAACTCATTGGTTATTTTACATTTACATACATTTTGGAAAACAAACATTTGTCTTGAGTGAAGGCTACTTTTATACTAGTAGAAAATAGGATTTTCTAAACACAAACAAACAAAGATAAAACATTTCATTTCATTCAAACATTGTCACTTAAATACTTATGGAATTCACCAGCATAAATGCTGATCTACTCTTTCAAAATTACTTGTATGTCCCAGGAAATCAGTAATTTTAGGTATTCATTTCGCTTTTGATGAAGGGATGCTGCGGCGCCAGTTTAATCTCGTATTTTTGACATCATATTGTAATTGAGTTTTGAACATGTAACTTTTGACAAATGTAAACTTTCAATTATATATATGATGGTTGTATTGCTTTCTTTACTATGTATTCATTTGTTACGCTACCACATGAAGTCATCCGCTCCCGAACGTTTCCGCCGTTCAGGTTTGGGGGTGTGATAGATTGGTATCAGAGCAATGTTTATAGTGAACTAAGTATATCGAACCACATAAGATATACAAAATATAAATGCTTAAGGGACTAATACTCTCTGACAAAACAAATTTTCTTTTTACACTTAAGCAGCATTTCGTTCAACTTAATTTGATAATTCATTTAAGTACAATTACATGCATACCACAAACTATTTTCATGTTATACAACTATACGAATATTTAGACAAGTTGACACTACGATTGAGACTCGATATATGTAATCAGATTTTGGACAAATATAGCGTGATCAACTATATTTGCCCAAGATTGGACCAACGTATATCGAGGAATGATCGTAGTAAGCAACAAGTCAAAACTTACCAAACCATTACAAGAATCAAACACAAGAACTTAAATACTATAGGTGTATTTGCTATCTAAACTAGTTAAACTTACATGTTTTACATGTTCCGACTTTACTCAATTCTTATAACCCTATTTCTCGTACAGTCAAATGGCTGGATTTCACCACCCTGGCGACCCCTACTTTCCCAACCAAGGCAACGGAGGATGGATCGAAGATGATCCCGAAAAGGACGAGGAACCCATAGAAGTGGGTGATGACTCCGGTACCGACTCAGAGCCGGAAGTTATCGATCCACCACCCATTCAGCCTCCCGTCTTCATAAGGAACTTTCAAGGACCGACTCCCGTCTGGGGAAGTCACCTCCACCATTGGAGCCAACAGCAAAACCTACACCCTCCCTACGGCATGTGCCGGGACTTCTATGATGTCCGCGGCGGAGGTTCGGCTGATCGAGCACTCCCGGTAATGGTGGGTAAGTTAGCCAATCAGTCCTATCAGTCTGGAGTACAAGCTAGTCGACTCCGGGATATCAATGTGGAAGTGCAGGTTCACACTTCTGACATCCGTAGGCTGGACAAGATGCAAGACAACGCCCAATTCCAAGCTGAAGCGTTTCAAGCGCAAATGATTGCAGCCCTCGCCGAACTAAGGGAACAACAAGTCGCTTTCGATAAGCGTCTAATGGAGTCAAAGCAATCAGATACGGAGTCAAGCTCCAAGCGCAACCTTCAACGCAAGTAGTGCTTGTCTAGGACTCAAATTTTGTTATAGCTTAGGACCTCGGCTAAAAGTCTTTAAATTTCTCGAACTTTGTAATCGGAGACCCTTATAGGGGTCAAATTTTCATGATCGTTGTAACAACTTTTATATTAATATAAGTGGCACTATTACTACTATGTTGAGTATTTCGAACCTTGAATGGTCTTTGTGAACCCAAATACTTGTTTCATACCTTCAGTCTTACAAATAACTTTCATTCTTCTATTTTAAGACTCATACTATCATCTGTTGTTGAACTATAGCGATATAGTTCATGAGACACATACATTTTCCATTCTATGAAATTCTTATCCTTGTCTTTTCAATCTATAGTTGAAGGATGCCTCCGCGTAGGAATCCGAGGCGAAACAACGGTGAGGAAGCACCTATACCACCACCACCTCCACCACCCCAATTTGATGCTGTAATGTTTCAAGCAGCAGTCACCGCAGCGGTGGCAACTGCCATGTCACAGATCAATAACTCAAGTGCTAATGGCTCGGGATCTGGCACACACCCATCCAACCATGGCGAAAGTCATGGACCACCTCGAGAATGCACCTATAAGGACTTCACTAATGCCAAGCCCCAGATGTTTTATGGTACTGGTGGTGTGATGGCCCTGAGGCAGTGGATTGAAAGGACGGAGGCAGTCTTTGAAATCTGCTCCTGCCCCGAGCACAGCAAGGTCAAATTTGCAACTTTCACCCTTCTTGATAAAGCTTTAACTTGGTGGAATGGCCACGTTAAAGTACTTACCCTAATCGTGGCAAACTCCATAAGCTGGGAGAGCTTGAAGGCCATGATGATGAGAGAATACTGCCCACGGGGAGAAATTCAAAAGCTTGAACACGAGCTATGGACTCTCGGAATGGTGGGTACCGACATCGCTACTTATACCAACAGATTCTGCGAACTGGCAATCCTTTGTCCAGATATGATTGCTCCCGAGAGCAAGAAGATAGAAAGGTACATCTGGGGACTGACGCCCCAAATGCGATCAAGCGTGTTAGCTTCTAAACCTGACACCTTTGAAAGTGCTAAGGAACTGGCACAATCTCTGATCGACTACGGAGGTCATCAGAACTCAACCACTTCTGCACCAGCACCACAGAAAGGAAACAACAACAACAACTACTACAACAACAACAGCAACAACAACAACAATGGCAGGAAGAGAGCGTGGATTAAAGGGAAGGGTGGGTCTTCCCAAGAATCCGCAAAGAAACAACTGGTGTCAGTAAATGCTGCCATTGTACCTGCTACAGCCCCTATAAATACCTACCCAACAAAGCCTTATATAGGCAACCTCCCAAAATGCACCAAATGCAATTACCACCACCATGGACCTTGTCGAGATATGCAGTGCGCCAACTGCAGCAGGAAAGGACACATAGCCCGTTTCTACAAGGAACCCGCAAAGCCGATCACTCAAGTTCCCGGTGCGGGTGTAGGGCAGGCTTGCTACGGTTGTGGCGAGGTGGGCCACTACAAGAGAAACTGTCCTAAGGCAGCAGGCACCGGAGGTGTAGGACGAGTTTTGGCAATAGGCCACGACGAAGCTGTAGCTGACCCAACTATAGTTGCTGGTACGTTCCTTCTCGATAATTCATACGCATGCATATTATTCGATAGTGGAGCGGAGAGAAGCTTCGTGAGTCAAAACTTTATTCATTTACTTAAACCTAAACCTAGCAAGTTAGAAAAATCATTCACTGTAGAGATGGCTAATGGAAAAACCGAAAACACAAATTGCATATACATGGGCTGTACGTTATCATTAGATGGCCATTCTTTCCCAATCAATCTCATGCCGGTTCAAATTAAAAGTTTCGACGTCATAGTCGGCATGGATTGGTTGAGTCTTCTTCGCGCCGACATGATGTGCTTTGAGAAAGCAGTTCGTCTTAACCTCCCTAACAACGAAACATTAGTTATCTACGGCGACAAATCTAGTGCAAACCTTCGCATCATTTCGTGCATCCAAGCTCGAAAGTGCTTGCGGAAGGATTGTCGAGCATTCCTAGCGCACATCGTCGATACAAGTCAAGAACTGAAGGACATCAAGAGCATCTCAGTAGTACGCTACTTTCCCGATATCTTTCCAGAAGAACTACCAGGATTACCACCGCAACGCCAAGTCGAGTTTAGAATCGACTTAATTCCAGGAGCTACCCCAGTAGCGAAGTCGCCTTATCGTCTTGCACCAGCAGAGATGCAGGGACTTTCCAGTCAACTTAATGAACTCCTTCACAAAGGATTCATAAGACCAAGTTTCTCACCTTGGGGAGCACCGGTCTTGTTTGTAAAGAAGAAAGACGGATCGTTCCGTATGTGCATCGACTATAGAGAGCTGAACAAACTTACTGTCAAGAACCGCTATCCTCTACCCCATATCGACGACCTATTCGATCAACTTCAAGGGGCGAACTACTTCTCCAAAATAGACCTGCGATCCGGATATCACCAATTACGAGTTCTAGAGGGGGACATTCCAAAGACAGCCTTCCGAACTCGTTATGGACACTATGAATTCGTGGTGATGCCGTTCGGATTAACCAATGCACCAGCAGTATTTATGGACCTAATGAATAGGGTATGCCGCCCTTACTTGGATCAGTTCGTCATCGTCTTTATCGATGATATACTTATCTACTCTCGAAGTGAGGAAGAGCATAGTCAACACCTAGGAAAAGTCCTAGAAACACTGCGAACGGAGAAACTCTATGCGAAGTTCTCTAAATGCGAATTTTGGATTCGAAGAGTCGAATTTTTAGGTCACGTTGTTAGCGAGGAAGGTATACACGTGGACCCCTCCAAAATTAAGGCTATTGAGAACTGGTCGGCACCAAAAACACCTATAGAAATTCGTCAATTTCTAGGTCTAGCTGGCTACTATCGCAGATTCATAAAGAACTTTTCGAGCATTGCGAAACCTCTTACTTCATTAACCCAGAAAGGTGTGGCCTTTGACTGGGAAGCGAAACAAGAGAAGGCATTCCAGACACTAAAGCAGGCCTTGTGCACCGCACCGATACTATCCCTCCCCGAAGGGATAGAAGACTTCGTAGTGTATTGCGATGCTTCAAATCAAGGACTTGGTTGTGTTCTTATGCAGAGAGGGAAGGTTATCGCTTATGCCTCCCGATAGCTTAAGACACACGAAGTGAACTATACGACACACGATCTCGAATTAGGAGCAGTGGTATTTTCTCTGAAGATCTGGAGGCACTACTTATATGGAACAAAGAGTACTATTTTCACCGATCATAAGAGCCTTCAACACATTTTCGATCAGAAGGAACTCAACATGCGCCAACGACGATGGGTCGAATTACTAAATGACTACGAATGCGAAATTCGTTATCATCCTGGCAAGGCCAACGTAGTAGCCGACGCCCTCAGTCGAAAGGAATACACTGGTCGGAGGGTCAAATCTCTGACCATGACTATCCATTCCCACTTATCCACACAAATTAAGGAAGCACAAATGGAAGCTTTGCAACCTGAAAATGTGGCGGGTGAATCCCTGCGAGGAATGGAGAAGAATTTAGAAGTCAAGGGTGGCGGAGCCTACTATCTCATGGACCGAATCTGGACCCCAAATCATGGTGGTTTCAGAAACGTAGTCATGACCGAGGCTCACAACTCAAGATATTCCGTTCACCAGGGTTCAGATAAAATGTATCTGGATCTTAAGAATCTGTACTGGTGGCCTAACATGAAAGCAGAAATTGCTACCTTCGTGAGTAAATATCTAACTTGCGCTAAGGTTAAGGTCGAGTATCAGAAACCGTCAGGACTACTACAACAACCAGAGATACCGGAATGGAAATGGGAGCGGATTACTATGGACTTCATAACCAAGTTACCCAAGACGACAAGTGGACTCGATACCATATGGGTCATTGTCGACAGATTGACCAAATCCGCACATTTCCTACCCATCAAGGAGACTGACAAAATGGAGAAGCTTACAAGAACTTACTTAAGAGAAGTAGTGCGACTGCATGGTGTTCCGATATCCATTATCTCCGATCGAGATAGTAGATTCACTTCAAGGTTCTGGCAGTCACTACAAAGTTCCCTGGGAACTAGGCTGGACATGAGTACAGCCTACCACCCACAGACAGACGGACAAAGTGAGAGAACAATACAAACTTTAGAAGACATGCTGAGAGCCTGCGTGATTGACTTTGGAAAGGCATGGGATATTCATTTACCCCTTGTCGAATTTTCATACAACAATAGTTATCATACAAGCATAAAGGCTGCTCCGTTTGAAGCCCTCTATGGTCGAAAGTGCAGATCCCCTCTGTGCTGGTCTGAAGTTGGCGATACCCAGTTAGCTAGAGGAAGAGTTCCTGAAAGCACTCTCACCGGTCCGGAGATCATACGTGAAACAACAGAGAAGATCGTTCAGATTCGTGAACGATTGAAAGCCTCAAGAGACCGACAGAAAAGCTACGCTGACCAAAGGAGGAAACCTTTGGAATTCCAGGTAGGAGACCACGTCTTATTAAAGGTCTCACCGTGGAAGGGTTTAATACGATTTGGAAAGCGTGGGAAACTAAATCCAAGATACATAGGGCCTTTCGAGATTCTTGCCAGAATCGGCCATGTGGCTTACAAGCTTAACCTACCACGCGAACTTAGTAACATCCATCCAACCTTCCACGTCTCAAACTTGAAAAAGTGTCTGTCCGACGAGACTCTTGTTATTCCACTCGACGAGATCGAGATCAACGAGAGCCTCAACTTTGTGGAAGAACCAGTAGAAATCATGGACCGAGAGGTCAAACAAACAAAACAAAGTCGCATACCCATCGTGAAGGTTCGCTAGAACGCCAAGCGGGGACCCGAATTCACATGGGAACGCGAAGATCAGATGAAACAAAAGTACCCTCATCTCTTTCATGTTCACTAGTATCTTTACTACTTTAAATTTCGGGACGAAATTCTCTCTAACGGGGGGATGATGTGACAACCCGATATTTCAACTCTTTGTAACGACCAAAATGGGTCAAGTATTGTAACCACTTCTGAATAATAAAAAGTTACTTTCATAATAAAATGTATAAATAAGTTCTACTTAAATTCCATCTATGATTAAATGTCTTTGAACCATGATCGTACGTGAAAAGAACGCCCAAATCCGACTTCATATAGCGAAGTTATGATTTTTCCAAGTTCGGCTTAGCAACAGACAGCTAATAACTCGAATCGGAAATCGAGCAACTTTTGGCCGAAATGACCTAAACGAGAATCGAAGGTCTCGACAATGGTATTCCAGCGGTAAAAAGTCTGGCAAAAACCGACATCAGATAAAGAAGTTATGAATTTTCTAAGAAATTCCTTAAACACGATGGATTTTTAATAAATAATAAAAAATAATAATTTTGGAATTTGCCGACGGAGTCTAAACGAAAGTTGTAGAGCGTAGTCCCACCTACGCGAGGATATAAAGACCATCGAAAACGGAGTTCGTATGAAGAAGATATGAATTTTTGAAGTTTATTAAATAAATTAATTATTTATTTAATTCAAAATTCGGATATTATCCGAAGGGGAGTCAGCATCCTCCTCCGAGGTACGCGCTGCGTACCCCTGTACGCCCCGCGTAACCGAGAGGATTGGCCTCTGATCGTCCACGTCGCGCTATCCGAAGAAACCGACCCATCCGACCCGTCCGAAGCCCCGACCCGTCCGACCCGACGTCCCATCCGACCCGGCGTCCCATCCGACCCGCGTACCCAACAACACGTCCCATCCGAACCGAGGCAGTCGAGGCTTCGGTCATGCATGACGTACGCGTACGCGTTGCGTACGAGCGTACGCCCCGCGTACCGAGGCAGACCAGCCTTACTATAAATAGGATGCGAGGGTTTCCAAAGAAAGGGTTCATTTCTCTTCTCTCTCTCTCAACTTTGCCTCGTTTTCCGTGTCCGTTCAAACCCGAAGCTCTGGTCTTTTGGCTCAAGTCCCGAAGGTCGATTTTACTCCCGAGATTCCCGAGAATCCCGAGGAAAATCCGTTTCCCGAGACGAAACTCTGCCCGGTTTTCCATCTCGCTATCTCCAAAACTTTCAAGTGAGTTTCATACCCCTTAATCAACCTTTTTAATCATTCTAAATACTTTTATATGCTTTCAAGGGGGGGATTACAAGTAAAACACACGAGTATTATCGTGTGTTACATAAAGAAACTCTTTTATATACTGTTATATATTCAAATCACATGCGATTTATAAACATTTAAAGGAACTTTTATATATATATATATATATATATATATATATATATATATATATATATATATATATATATATATATATATATATAACATATGTCACAGTAGCATTTTACCTTTTAAAATATAATGTTGTTGTAATGCATGTATAAACTAAACTGTTCTTAGATTTTTCTTGTCTATCCTAGACTCTACACCAAAAATCTATACTTTCATAAACAAGTGATTCCTTTTCTCAATATTTCTAAACAAACAAGACACGCTTTTTGGAAACTATAATAGGTATAGTTTTACGAACAGATTTCTAACTCTTATGTACTAGAAACACATATTTCAAGAAGTTTACTTTCGTATACAAGAACAAACGTAACATTTTAACAAGTAGATCTGTTTTTATACCACGGATTTGTGAGACACTAACTTCATGTACGTTCGAGTACACATTTCAAGTCCTGTATTATATACCATAATCCCTTGGAGGGGGAGCATGGTGTTTGTGTATAGATCTATACGGGCTTGACAACCCGCGCCCTGACTGTTAGCTGCAGTCCACCGTTTGGGGTGACAAACGTCATAACATTCCAACGCCTGAAGAACGTTGTGTATAAGCATTCAGAGTCAATAGTATGGTTATAAAACTCACAAGGGGTATCAAAAATGCATTGATTTACAAGGTTTTCAAACTCATTGGTTATTTTACATTTACATACATTTTGGAAAACAAACATTTGTCTTGAGTGAAGGCTACTTTTATACTAGTAGAAAATATAGGATTTTCTAAACACAAACAAACAAAGATAAAACATTTCATTTCATTCAAACATTGTCACTTAAATACTTATGGAATTCACCAGCATAAATGCTGATCTACTCTTTCAAAATTACTTGTATGTCCCAGGAAATCAGTAATTTTAGGTATTCATTTCGCTTTTGATGAAGGGATGCTGCGGCGCCAGTTTAATCTCGTATTTTTGACATCATATTGTAATTGAGTTTTGAACATGTAACTTTTGACAAATGTAAACTTTCAATTATATATATGATGGTTGTATTGCTTTCTTTACTATGTATTCATTTGTTACGCTACCACATGAAGTCATCCGCTCCCGAACGTTTCCGCCGTTCAGGTTTGGGGTTGTGACATCACTCAACTCCTTGCTGTGAAGCATATGAACAATCCCTTTGGAATTTTCCATGTTGAAACCTTTGAACATATTATGATTTCACTGAATCCTATTAAACCTTTTGATCTATACATTTAGATCTGAAGACCAAGTATCAATGTCGCTTCTCTATGTGCATCTTACTGAACCTACTCTCGAGCTTTTGCACTTTACAACTTAGAGACAATGTTTCCTATGACTAGTATTTTCATCAGCATGCAATACCAGAAACACAACAATACTCCCACTAACTTTGACATGTACTCAAGACTCATTTGGACTTCTAAAAGGACAATACTCCTTGACTTTCTCATGGAAGAACAAATTCTTTGTTACGCGATGCTTTTCAAAATCTATGAATAGACTTCTCAAGCATACACACCTTGTTTGGATATTTTGTATGTTTAAATCCTTTCAATATGTATCATACATCCTTCGAAGGTTTCTTATTAATGAAATTCATTTAAAAATCCATTTTGCCATATCTTATTATCAAAGAGGACAACAATGGTAACAAATGACCAAATAGACCCTTTCTCAGCTAGTAGTGAGAATGTTTCCTCACAATCAATTTCTTAAGTTTGAGCGAAACCATTTCTACCATATTAGCTTTGAATGTGTGTACATTCCTATCCATGTTAGTCTTCACATTGAATATCTAATGGCAACCTACTATCATAAGATTGGGTTTTGGATCAACCAATCCCATATTTGGTTATCCTTCATGCACTGAAGTTCGTTATACTTAGACTCTTCTAATAGTAGCCATAGGGCCCACCATGTCTTCTTAGTAGCTATTAGGCTTATCGAAATTGATCAATGTTTTATCACTAATCAACGTATTTCCTTCCACTGTTAGATGAAAACACATAAAAATTAGAAGGTGCTCTAACTCTACAAGATTTGTGAAGAGGTAAGGTAATGTCATTAGACTCAACTGGTATTATAACCTCAAGTTGAGAGCTAGTACCAGCTATAGGTTCGTATTCGGTTATGTCTCGAATTTCTTCAAGGTCAATATGACTCCCACTAACTTCTTGATACGTGTATGTTCTTTCTCATAAGGAACACTCATTTTGAGCCATAAGAACTATATATATCATAAGTATTTTGTGAATAATCGACAATGTAACACTTCTCAATTGTTGACTAAAATTGTTCATTGGTTTCTCGTCTAACGAAAAACCTCACAAAACCAGATAAATGTGATGGAAATTTCCAACTCCATATTTCATGAGGTTTCTTCATAACCTACTTACTTTGTTACAAGGTTCAAGAATGCTCTACCAATTCAAGTGTATATTGCCAAAAATTTATTTGGTAGCAAAGCCAGACTCATCATAGATCGAACCATATAACATTCGATTCTCCCTTAAGAAACATCAAGACATTATGGTGTCTTTGGGGATGCTAATTATGGAAACCATTCCACAATCTCTATGATGATCGTAGAACTTGATACTAAGTCATTTCCCTTTCCTTTTAGATTGGAAACCCTTTATATTCCTGCCTAATTGATTCTCTACTTTGTTATGTTACTATTTGAAACTTTTTAAAGTGTCAGACTTATGCATAATCATATAAACATAATCACATCTACCAAGATTATCAAACAATATGATGTAGAAGTATATGCCATCCATTGTGGTGTATCTGATGAGTGTACACACATTTGTGTACACAAGATCCATCAATCCTTCACCTCATTCACATATCCATGTGGATGGTGATTTAGTGGTCTTGCCAATAAAACAATACTCGCATACATCATCCAAATAAAAGTTGAATGATTCCAAGTCCGGTCCAATTGGAGCTTGGTGAAGCGATTCTTACTTTTTTGGTTAAGGCAATTAAGCCACAAGCATGTTCTAATCTAAATTATTAGAGGAATAAATATTCAAGTTAACCTTACTATTAGAAACATAAACTACAGTTTCATGAAAGCCAATTGCAAGAAGATGTTTTAAACATAAACAACCATCTTTATAAACTAGACTTTCCACCTTTCCATTATTAAATGAAAAATGATATTTATATTTATATAACCATCAAAAAAGAATTTGGTTTCTAGACATACCTTAAGAGCACTATCAAATAACTAGCTTTATCGTAACTCCATTACTCAGCACAAGGTCAAAATCCTCAATCATCAAGACATGCGACACCTGTACATTCTAATGATTACGTTTTAGCTCTTGATGATTAACTTCTTTCTTTACTTTAGATCCTACAATGTCATCCAAATGTGATTACCACATCATTCATCAATGAACCATGAATTGGATGTATTTGGAGTTTGATTATTCAAGTACTTCATGTAGAGTCAAACATTTGACTTTACCATCTCCAAGATCTTCGAAGTACGTAAGGAAACTTTGTTTCCTATGCTCTTTGTCTTTGCATAAATTACAACTAGCCTCTTTTGAATGAAGGTTTTGTAAAATGGAGGATACACCAATTCTATTCCCTCATAATGGGAAGTTTCGGACAAAGCCATTCCTTTCCATTTAGGATTGAAACCTTTCGTCTTCATTCCAAGAACATTTAGAAAGACAATAAACAGAATTAGATAAGAAATCTAATTCCTTTCCTCTTTCCTCAGTTTAGAGAAGGTTTAATAATCCCATAAATGTCTTCTCCATACTATTTATATGATAAAGTAAGTTGAAATTATCATAAGAACTAATGAAAGATCCAAGCACAAGATCAATAGCACGACTCTTGTGAAGGGTAACATTGAGATTCTTGTGTTGTGAAAAAGCTTCAATTATGCCCATGTAAGTTTTATAGTTTAAATTAAAACTTAAAAGGTTTGTTTTGAAATTTAAATAGTTAAAACCCTAATGTTTTGAAATGTTTCAAAACTTGCCCTCAAGTTTTGGAATTTAAAAGTTGATTAAAAGTTTAATTTAGAAATGTTAAATTCTAAAACCCTAGTATAGTTTTGAAAAGTTCAAATCACACCCTTATGGTTTATTAATTAATTAAAGTGTATAATTAAAAGAGATTTAGTAAATCCATAAATTTTTGGTTTACAATTTTAATTGAATTAAAAGTATAATTATTAAACTTGACCATGTAGTATTTTAAAAGTGTAGAATACACCCTATACTATGTATAACATTAAAAGTCTAAACATTATATATATGTATGAGTAAAAGTCAGTCTTACCGATAGTAGGCCTCATTCACGAAGCTGGTCTATAAGGGGTGTTTAAGGAAATTGCCTATAAAATGGCGATTGAATGGGTATCCACTCTTACCCACCGCACTCTTGAATAGTGGAGGGTCATTAGCCGAACGGGTAGGATAGGACAGAAACCTTCCATTATAAGTATAATGAAATACAAAAGTAACTAAATGCTTTTATAAAATTCCCAATCTTAGTTACTTTAGGCAAAAGTGAATTGATGCAATCCCATGAAAATACACTTTGTGCCCTTGCGAAGATGTTAGTGGAGCGTTTGTGGTTAACCGGCACACTAAATGGTTCTAAGCAAAGGTAGCAAAGGGTGACTCAATGTTTGTCATGGTTCGGTGGAGCGTGTGTGGTTAACCGGAACATCGAATAGTTGACTGTAACATGTGGGGGCACCATGTAGATTTGCATGGTTATTCACACCCGCTTTGTGATCCTCGGCATCCCAGTCACAAACTAAAGGGGCATATCGAGATTTAAACATGCCATTGAAAATTTCAATGAATCTCAAAGGATCTAGGAGTTTTCAATACATTTAAAACTTAATCTGTTTTTCGTTTTCATGGTGGAAAATTAGTGAATCGTCATTCACTTACCTTCAAATGTTCTGCAATTTGGGTTACGGCATCCTTCTCCCGAGTTGTGGAATATTGAGTTGGGTCCTAGCCTTAGTATATCATTTGGGTGATTTACTAAGGACTCAATAAATCAACTGACTTGAATTCGTTTTCTCCCGTTTTGTAGATGTCAAAGTATGAAAATCATGGTCTTCCCAAATTTCAAGGAAAAGGTGTTCTTGCTAAAAATAAGTTGTTCCGCTATTCAAGTGAAGAATCAAGGTGGACTAGTTTGATTTCACTTCCTCCTCCTCCTCCCGTTGTTCTCCCTAACCTACAAGATCGAAGAATTGAAAAGTTCAATGTCACTAAAGCCCTATTGGAAATGAAACATGAAGACGGTAAGCCTGTGTGTGCCCACGTTCTAGGAATAAAATCACACATCGATAGGTTGATTATGTTGGGTGCATCATTCCCTGATTAGTTGGCTGTAGACTGGGTTCTGCAATCACTCCCTGAATCATATAATGAGTTCAAAAGAAAGTATTATATGATGGATCATGACGCAAACCTCATTGACCTAACTTACATGCTCATTGCTGCTGAATCAGAAATGATTTAGCAAAGCAATGGAGCATATTTGTTGGGAAAGTCAACCAACCATGCTTCCGAGGACGTTCTAGGAGAACCGACCTGCGTTTTCTGCCAAGTGAAAGGGCGTTGGATACAAGTCTTCCCTAAGAGCCTGAAGAATCCAGAAGATGGGAGAGTCAAAGAGTATGGATGTGCTTCAGGTAAAATCCACTATCTAACTCCATTAAGTTCCTATTCATTGATTCTTAATACATAATGTGATAAGATTGCATTTGAATGTTTTGCAGGATCAGTGAAAAGAGAAGAAGCCTGATGGAAAAGCAAGATGAGTCTGATCACGAAGAGATGGATCTCGATCACATGGATTCGAAGATTAGATTTTGAGCTTAGAAAGTTATGATAGAGTTGTTAGGAATATTTGATTACATAGTTTTTCAATTGATTTTGCATTGTAAGGACAAATGTTTTCCGCTGCTTTTATGAATAAAATAAATTTTTGTTTGAAGTATTTATTTATTTATTTCCTTGCAATAAAATCGTTATGAAAAAAATTGATGTTTGCATATTTCTACAACGAATGGATGTGATTCTTAATTATGTTAATTGTGGAAATGTCAAGAATTTACCAAATAGGGAAAGTTTCTCATCATCCAAGTTTCAAGTGGACAGAAACTTGGAATCATGCAACAAGTATTGCATGATGAATGAGAAATTTCATATTTGGAAATTAGACTAATTTGTTGACAAAGTTTCAAGTGAAGGACTGGGAGATCGAGTACACAAAGTTGTGTGTTGATCAATTCCACCACAAAAGTAACAAAGATATTCGTCATGATTTACCAAAGGTTTAGTAAATATGATTATACTTATAAGATTAAGTGTAATTATGAATTGATTGAAAGAGATTAAATCAATAGCAGAACGAATAAGAAGAATCAAGTAGGCAAAAAGATAAAAGTTTCTCTATTCTAAGAAGAAGGGAGAGTACCTTTTATTATGTTTTATGATAGGTCTTAATGATTAAGAAACATATCTCAATTGATCCTCTAAGTGAGTCTTAGTACAATTGTATGTCTAAGAAGAGGAATCGAGAATTGAAGAAATGATTAAATCAAGAAGCCAATCATACTTCGTTCCAAAACAAGTCTTAGAGTTAAGATTGTGACATTGAGTGACAAGTATTAGGAAGGTTGATAACATTCATCAAATATGGAAAGTTGTAATGTCTTGGATAAGAAAAATACCAACTAGGACCAATTTTATGAAGTGTTTTTGTCTTGATAAAAGCTACACTAACTCTTGAATATTCGTTTGTCAAGAAATGTTCATTGACAAAAGAATCTTATATGTTAAGGAGTCAGGGGAGTCTTAATGGTCTCGAAAAGTTTCAAGAACTAATCAAGAATAAACCTATCGTGTTGACACTATCTTGTTTATGTACCATTCCAATTGAGTTAATTATGCATGTAAGTTTTATGAGTTCTCATTTGAACGCATAAAAGGCAAGCACCTTGATTAATGAAAAGTACATTGATAAGAAAGGGTGAGCTACTTAACTACTTGGAAGACATGGTGGGCAGCCGTGTTACCATAAGACAAGAGATCAAGATTAAGAAAGTTCGGTCCATAAGAGTTTGGATTTGTCGCAAACTTTGGTTTTGACAATTCACATGAATAGGAACACATACACCGTTAAAATCTAAGTGTCATAAGATTTTTTCCTTCATGAAGATGATTGTGAGGAAATGCTTTCACTAAGAGAGATTTTAAGAAGATAGCGATTGTAAAATTGTATTCTCGAATTCGATTATGGTTACGGTATCCCTTTCCATGATCCGAATTGTGAGATTTGGTAATTAGTCTAAATTGTTTAGACACACATATGAGCTATCTTATACAACGGTGTATGAGATTATGAAGCTTAGATAAAATATTATCAAAGCATTAAGTATTAGAAATATGAACTTAAGAAATTCAATAGGTATTGTTTTTCTGGAAGTTAAGTTGTTTTCTAAATACATGTCAAAGCTAGTCGAAGCATAAGTGTTATGCTTATATGATAATAATCATCATGATAGTGGGAGCATAAAAGTTGTGCTAGTATGATTATTAAGGCAAGTATTGCAAGTTAGCAATATTAATTATAGAAAACAAGAGTTATACTTTGCAAAGTCGTCAAGGTTGAATAGTTGTTTTGATATAATTAAGGGAGAGAATATTGTACTTCGTTTCAAAAATCTGAAGCTTAGATTGAGAAATTTTAATAAATTTAGTCAAAGGATACATAGTGTGTTCTTAAATTTCGATTATGATTACAGTATCCCTCTTCATAGTTCGAATTGTAAGAACGAGACACATAAAATATTATGGCAGAAGATTGATAAAGTATCATATATTTATGTAAGACATTATGCATCGTGTCCCATACACTTCGGGTATAGGATTGATTGCCAGTGCTATTATATTTGACCATTCTAAAATTTTCCAAATGTCTAGCGCATTTAGAGGGAAAACGGACAAGAATCGGTTTTGACTAAGATAATTAAACAACTATCAAAGGAAGATCCAAAGCTTGCTAAGGATTGGTTGCTTGTGAATAGTTGGAAGTATGATATTGGATGGAGCATATCGACATTATTATGAATAGATAAGATTCTATTAAGAATGAGTTTTCATATGGTAAGTATGGAAAGGTTTCCATATTAGGAGTTGGATATTGAGAATCTATGTCTAGATTAGAAACTTTTATGCAAAAGGATGTTCAAAGGAATGTACTTTGAGTGAGAGACATCACATCTATGGAATTGTCTTGTAACAATTTCCGATAGAGAGCTTTGTAATTCATTGGCAATAGTCATTGTGACCTTAGTGCAGTGACATTACAAAAGGATCATTGCATAAAATGTTAGAATCTAACATATTCTATAAGTGGCAAGAATTTAATATTCTTTCACTTGTGAAAAAGGATTAGGAGTTGTGAAATGAGTATGATAGGAAATGTGTTCATTTGATCTATTTCACAAAGTAAGGACCGTAGGTAAACATTGTGTGCATGCTAAGAGCATGGGACAAGTGTAGTTATAATTCAAGTCAGAAGTTGATTACCCGAAACAACAAATAATGAGTAATCGATATGGTGATAAATAAAAGGTGTTTTGTTTATACTCAAAGGTTTGAGGCCATATGGGATTAGTATCATTCTTGTGTTTAACTTTGCATGTTTTGACTTCCTGAATAATTTAATTGGTTCAGAACAGTCAAATTATTCGAACGGACCACAGTCGTTCATATGTTGGAAGTAGGTATGAATGAAGACTGTCGTGAATTGGCGTGTGGATTGTCTAAAGTGTATTAGACGTAAGCAATTGTTTGCTGCAACGTTCATGATTGCTTATGAATATGATTTGAGCTTTGGATTAAACCCACGCTACTTGGATCACTTCATGGATTTTATCACGAGTGATTGGTGAGACGATAATATCTTATATTCTTGAAACCGAGATGTGTGAGTTGTATATTGCGAGTCGGTTGCACATTGATAATATGTAAACGCACCAATAACTTGGTGTTATAAAACATATTGTTGTGTGTGATTTGGTGTGTGAGTGCAAGCGAGCATTGAGTCAAAGTTTATCTGTTCCTTTTATCCAAAGTAGGATAAAAGCGATATATGTGGGCCCCTCGATGATTTAGTGATGGCACCTAAGCGCGTGGCCAAGCCGAGACTAAATTGATGTGTTTAATTGTAGTCTGTTGTCAGTCGTCATAAATCGGAAGTCGGGAAATAGTATAGAGAGAATGATTAAGTTCATGTCTCATATCTATACGATATCTAGAATGGAGGAATATATGATCCCTTATCTAAAGGACACGCATATCTGATAAGATCAGAGTTGACAACGGCTTTGGAAAGCTACGATTGCAGATCAGGATCTAAAGTCATACGCAGAATAGTTATTAGACTTATCCAAGTGGGAGACTGTTGGATTAGTGTCTAAGTCCATAACTATTTTGGTATGTACTTGACCTGATGGTGCATGGTCCTTTTGGGTTGCCTTCACCAAAGCAACTTGATAGGATGAATTATGGAGAGAAAGGATTAATTATGATTTATTATTATATTATGAGAATAATATATTAAAGGAGAAATCATATTGTTTAATTAATATTGGTCAAGAATTAATAAGAATTAAGTTTGTGGCTAAAAGACATTAGTTAAACTTAAGGGACTAGAACTGTCAATTGTGTGATAATTGAATATTGGGCTAATAGACTCCATATTAGAGGGGTGGACGAATTCTATGGGGAAACCCATTAGAAACCGTCCAAGGCCTCTAAGGAAGGAGTCTGTGGGTTGCTTAGGGCCTAAGCATCCAAATTAGGGTTTCCTTGTTAGATAACCCTAATAGCCTCAATATTTAAAGGACCCTTAAGCCCCAAAAACGTGGTGAACTTGTTCTCTAGGGTTTTCACACGTTTTGGGCAGCCTCCTCTCTCCTTATTGTTCATCCTCTTGCTCTTGGTGTTTTTGAGCCATTAGAGGAGTGACAATTGTGACTCTAAGCTTTCTAAAGTCATTACAAGGAGGATTTGAGATTGTTATTGCTACATAACAATCAACGTAATATCTTAAACCCATTATTATGTTAATATTGATTATCATATACTAGATCTAGGGTTTAAAGTCTTGGATGAATTGCATGTACAATAGAGAAACCTAGATCTAAGCATTAGGGTTTGTATGAGCACATATGATGTTCTTATGGTCAAAACCCATCAGGACTATCATCTTAGCAGTCGTCCAATGTCTTCCCAAACCATTGAGAAATTGAAGATTTGTCTCACGGTTGCTTCGAACCGTACCAGCATTGGATAACTTAGTGAAAATCAGATTAAACCTTTTGACGGAGTCTTCCAAACTTTCACCCGCATGATTTTTGAAATTGTTGAACTCATTGAGTGCGGTGGTGAGCTTCTTATCTTGAGCTTGTTTTGTACCCTCATATAAGTTCTTGAGAACAACCCATATCTCTTTTGCTGATTTGCAATTTATGATAATGTTGAAGTTGTCGGGAGCAACTCCACATGAAATTTCATAAAAGGCAATAGCGTCATTTTCCATTTGTCGAGATCATCTTTGGTGAGACGATTCATGACTAGTTGACCTCCTCCTAGTCAGGCCATGACGCCGTCGGTTTGAACTGGTGTAAGAATAGGGGCATGTGGCCCTTCTTCTATAGATCGCCATACATCTCTTCCAAGTCTGCTTAAGTATCTTTCCATTCTCTGAGACCAGTGATGATATTCATTTGCCACCAATATCGGGGATCTATTAGAATCACCAACACTGTTGGATATATTGAGAGATAATGCTTATGCCATATTTCCTTGTTTTGAAAATATATTTTTGTTTGTTGTTTTTTTTAAGAAATGAGCTTCAGTGGTATAGAAGGCTTTTTGAAAATCAGAGTTTTGCTTGAAAAGGCAACCACTTTGGCTCTGATACCAATTGTTGAGAGAAAAACATGAGGAACACACTTGAACAAACGTTAGAACAAGTTTATATTGCAGAATTTAAAGTTGAACTCAAAGGATCATAAAGCTCACAATAATAAAAGTTAGAGTTAGATAGTTAGATGATTAGATGTGGAAATATAAATGACAGAAAGTATTATATCAAGTATACACATAAGTTGGTTCTTAACAAGGAATGCAATCAGACTAAGTTAGTAAGTGATATCAAACTTAGTGATTAAGTCAAAACTCACTTGCTTCGAACGAGAGGTTTAGATCTGATATAATTCAGATTGCGTTTAGGACAGTTTAGAGAGTAAGCAGTAGGTGAGAGAGTAAGTTATGAACTTCAATAGATATGAGATTCAAGATGCTTAGATATGTGTATTAATTCAGAAAGAGAGAACTCCTTTTTATAGAGTCTCAAAGACTACAAAAGTCCTATCTGTTTAAAGTTGCCATGCAAGGCACATTGGATAAAAGAGATTACATTAAGAAAAACAGATAAAAGACTAAGACTAAGTGCTGATGACGATGACTACGGTTGCGGTACTTGATTGTGGATGAGAGAGTGGTTGCGGATAAGGGAGAGGTTGTCATTTGGATTAAGTTGAAGAGGGTCACTTCTATGTTTCAACAATTTGCCACATTCATAGACTGAGCAGAGGGTGTTGTTGTTGAATTTGAGAATTGGAAGACCTTGGATGAGTTCTCCGATGACCAGATTGTTTATATACCTAAAGTTAAGATGGGCTAGCTTACGGTGCGATAGCCAGCTGAGTTCGAATACTGCTTTGGAAAAAAAGCATAGTTGCAGTTTCCCAATTATCAAAGAAACATCCAAAGGATATATGGTCCCTTCGGACTTGGATTTGATCAAACATATGCTTCAATCGCTTGTCATTATGTAGCAGTATTCATTATCAAATTCAACCCTGTGGCCTGCTTTACACAGTTCGCCTACACTGATGAGATTGTGTTTAAGACCTTCCACATATGGTACCTTTTGAATAGAGAAGTTTCATGTAGTAAGCACACTGTAACCTCAAATTATTCCATTCACATTGTTGCCGAATGTGATGTTTCCTCAATTGCAAATAGGCCTGAAATCCCGAAGGTACTCTAACCTTCTGTTCATATGCAAGGAGAAGGCACTATCAATTACCACTCCTCTTCTTGATCCTCCTTGCACATTGCCTGAAAATTAAACGGTTAGTTTGGGCACCCAAACAAGTTTGGAGCCCGAGGCGACTGGTGGGTTTTTTAGAGATGCATGAACCGAGGTTGTAGGGACAGGTTTTACGTCAATCTTGAGGCCTAGTCTTGGATGTTTGAGAGCATTTGATGTGTTGTGAGGTTTAGAAAAATTACGAGGTTTCTAAAAAGAATGAGATTTGACATGTGATGATTTCTTTTGACAATGACATTTACATGAAAGGTTTTTGTCATTTACCCTAACATTCTGCTTGGTCAGCGGTCTGAAGGGTGTGGGAATATTTTTGTGACCAATTCGAGAAGAGTGAGATCTGACAATGGTGCTCTTGGATTTTGAAAAAGTATGACTTGAGTGTGTGTGTGTGTGTGTGTGTGTGTGTAAGAACATGTAGATATCCTAGGATATGATTTCTTAAAAATCTGAGGTGACTTTAAATGTGTTGGATTTGGTACATCCCCTTCCATTTTGGATCATCTGAGGAATAGATCTGAAAACCATTGCTTTGAAAAGACTTTACTTTCTTTTGGATTGTGTTAGAGAGGTTTGAAAATGTTTTAGAAACTCCACATCCCTTTTTTTCTTGACTGAAGAGTTTTTGGAAATGTAATTTGAGAAAACAAGTGTTTCTGAACTCTTGGGTTTTGAAATTTTGGTTTGTCTTTTGTTTTTTGAAATGATTTCCCGCTTTTTACCACGAGATTAAAGTTCCTCTTTGAAGGCCATTTTTGCCTGAGTTTTTGGAGAACCGCAATCATTGAGATTCGGTTGCGGTTTCTTAGATCCATTGGATTTATTTTGAATACTAGGACTTGATTCATCTGAACTAGAAAGTTCAGGATTCTGGGAACATTGAACAAACGCGAAATTCTCTATAGGTAACTCATAATGAATTGGCTTAATGGTTACTAAACTCTTAACAGTGGGCTGTAGTAAGGAAGATTGGACTACCGCAACATAAGACTGAGTTGTTTTCTTTGTGGGACATTTGATCAGAGGCAATTGGTCTAAATACGGTTTAGAATTGCAGTGAGTGGTACTGCAGTTTGAAGGTAGTGATGGGAAGTTCATGTGAACTTTAGGTTCCATAAGAACTTCTTCATCAGCAACTGATGAAGCCTAAGAATTGGGATAAATTGTGCCAAAGATAGGAATTTCATCACTTGAGTGACCCGAAATTTCATGAAGAATTTCCTCAATAAAACAATTATTACTCAGATTATGAAGTCGACCAAAATGAGTTTTGATGTCCTCGAGAAAGGTTTTTTCATTGACTAGGAAATGGAACCCTCGGTCCGGAAGGACATAAAGTCGGTCTTTGTTAAACCGGGGTGAGGAATCCTTTGCGGTAGGATACCCATTGGACCAACCCCAATTATAGGTGTTATCTACGGTTCCATTATTCACAAGATTTTCAATAGCTTCACTTTCATTGAAGAGTTTTTATATTAAAAGATTTAAACGTACAATTTCAGTTTGAGCTACATCTCTCTGATCTAATGCTATGCCTAATTGAGTTTCACATAACATTCTTGCATCCTTTTTTCTAATCCTAAGTCCTTTTCTAGCATGGAAACTTTGAGTCTTTTGTCATCTAGTCGTCCTCTAACATGAAACATTTCTTGGGACACAATGTTCTTCTCATCTAAGCCTTTGTTATAGCCAGAAAGGACGGCAGCACATGTGTCATTAAGGTTGTTAATAAATGGTTGACAATCATGCATGCTATAATTAAGAGTTTGGATCATAAGTTTTACCTGCCCAACGATGCAGAGAGTTCCATCCTTTTCCATGTAGCAGTAATTCTTTTCCAGTTTGGTTAACCCATCCTTGTCCTCAGTAGCCATCATGCAGATTTTGCCTTTTCCCTTGATGTTGTTGATATTTTCATCCTCATCTCCAGATGACCACACTGGATGGTCTCTTCTGACTTGGGCTACGTATACCCTTGCTTTCTCTTTTTCTTCCATTTCTTGAGCCATTCTGAGATAGAATTCTCTGTCTTTCACTACATTTTCTTTGCAATCCTTAGCAAAGTGATTTGCCTTGTTGCACATGTGACAAATTACAACAACAGATTTTTCTTCTGCTGAGGTACCAGAGTCAGTTGTTTTCATAGGTTGCAGTACCTCCTTTGGTTAAGAGTTTTGAGATTGCGGTGCTGGGTGAGGATTTTTGGTATATCGTGAGTGAGTGTTCTGAGGATTAAAGTTGCGGTTAAAGGGAGGCTTAGTAAACTGCTGATTTTTGCGGAAAGATGAAGGTGGTAGTCTGTTGAATTTTTGACTAACTAGAGCAATAGCGTTTTGAAATTCTTCTTCATCATTGTATTCTGAGTCTGCTTCGTATGACTGCAGAGGGTTGTCATACGAGGTGAGTAAGATTGAGTGTGAGGTGCTTGTGCTACGAGAGCAAGTGGTCCACTGAATTCATCACAATCTTTGAGTATTGTTGATTCTTGTGCTTGTACTTCACCATACAGTTTGTAAAGAGATAAAGAATGATTTTTTCTATCTCCTTGGACTATCATCTTAGCTGTAGTCCAATGTCTACCCAAACCATTGAGAAACTGAAGATTGGTCTCATTGTTACTTCGGATGGTGCCAGCATTAGATAACTTTGTGACAATTAAGTTAAACCTCTTGAAGGAATCTTCCAGACTTTCACTAGGATGAGCTTTGAAGTTCTTGAATTCGTTGAGTGCAGTTGTAAGCTTCTTATCTTGAGCTTATTTTGTACCTTCACATAAGTTCTTGAGAACATCCCACATTTCTTTGGCGGACTTGCAATTAAGGAGCAACACCACAAGATATCTCATAAAAAGCAACATCATCATTTTCCATCTTATCAAGATCGTCTTTGGTGGGACGATTCATGGTGGGTTGACCTCCTCCCAGTGTAGCTTGAGTGCCATCATTCTGAACTGGAGTAAGAATAGGGACATGAGGTCCTTCTTCTACAGATCTCCATACATCTCTTCCAAGTCTTCGTAGATACCTCTCTATTATTTGAGACCAGTGATCATATTTGTTTGCCACCAGTATTAGAGCTCTGTTCGAACCTCCAACACTGTTGGAAACATTTAAGGATAATGCTTGTGCCATATTTCCTTGTTTTTTTTAAAAGATTTGATTTTTTTTAAATGAGCTCCAGTGGTATAAAAGGCCTTTTAAAATCAGAGTTCTTGTTTAAAAAACAACCACTTTGGCTCTGATACCAATTGTTGAGAGAAAAACTTGAGTAACACACTTGAGCAAACGTTAGAACAAGTAATAATGTGGAATGAAGTTTAACTCAGTGGATCATAAAGCTCAAAAATAATAATAAGTTAGAGTTAGATTGTTAGATAATTAGGTGCGGAAATATAAGGAAATATAAATGACAACAAGTATTATATCAAGAAGACACTTGTCACACCCCAAAATCGGAACGGCGGAAACGTTCGAGGGTGGAGGACGTCATGTACAGTATCACAACAAAGCATAGTAGTAAACAAGCAACAACATCATCCATTGCATTAATAATATAATTTAATACAAGTGTGTTCTGTGAAGTTTAAAAGACACTCGAAAATGTAAATCGAAATAAGAGATGAGTCTTGAACGAGCTCCATCTTCTCAAAACCTAGCAGCGGTACCTGTCTATTGATGACCTAAGAATACAAGTTATTTTGAAAGAGTTTATCAGCTTTAAAGCTGGTGAGTTCATAAGCATTTTAGTGTCATTGCTTGTATGAAATGTTTGTAAGTGTTTGATGTATAAATTTGTAAATGTTCGTAGTAAATGTTTGTATCTCCTAGAAAATCTTATATTTTCTACTAAACGTAGCCTTCTACCAAGGCATCAAATTTTATGTATGTTTGTTTCTTGCATGAGTGTGTATTTTCCCAAGTGTGACTATCATTAACCAAAAATATAGTTTTTACATTACTCTTTATGTGAGAAGATCACAATTTGAATGTAATTGGGAAGAAATAATAGTACTGTAGTGTTTTATTATAGTAACTACTGCTGTACTATCTACCTTAATCCAACCGTTAATTAAGGTGTAATGTGAAATGGTTGCACCATACTATCAACTAATAATACGACGATGAAAGACGTCCGAAGAAATGACATTTGGCACCCATAAACTTGCAAGACCCACTGTAGCGAACAATAAGGTGTAGGATAGTCAATCCAGTATAGATCTATACACAAACTCACGCTCTCCCTCCAGGAGACTCTGGATACAAATCGGGCCATGGCAGTGATGCCATGCCCCGAACAATGGTTCACATTTATGTTATTGTATACTTGTTGATATGCGCATATTTAGCTATGGATTTAGTATAGATTCTTATCATTATTCGGCTAATTATTTACATTTTATGGAAAAAAGATACTTAATATTGTTCAAATTATATTTTCAGTCCAAAAAAGAAGCTCGGAAGCAAAAGGAAGCAGGAGATACGATTGGAAGCTCGGGAACGGAACAAAGAAGAAAAATGCCAAAAACAAGGACTCGACGAGTAAGGACGGCTACTTGACGAGTCATGTCGAAGATTCACGATCCTCTAGAAGTCCTTTCCGTACACGGATTTTAAGTGACGGACTCATCGAGTCAGTCATTGGACTCGACGAGTCACCTCTGTTTCCATAATAATATAAATAGGGACTTGGAGATGGAGATGGGGGACTTCTCTGCAACCCTAGGAGGCAAACATTACGATTAAAGGTGATGTTAGGTCGTGAGGAGCAGAGGAATCAACCCTACATTCAATCTTGAAGAGAATTAAGGCAACTTTAGTTTATTCTTAGTAATCTTTTGAATTGAATCATGTTTAAACTCTTTGAATTCGTTTTTGAGCTTAAGTTTACTGTAATTATGAACTAAACCCTTATTCTTCTGTTTGGGTAAGACAAAATTGAGACTATGGTTTGATTAATGGTAGGATTAACTTTAAATTGGTGATTTTGTTAAATTAAGCTTGTTAAAGATCCTTATGTATTAACCATAACTATTTTCTGTTAATAGGAAGGCAATTAGGCTGCATGAACACTTTGTTATGTGCTTAGGATTAGTGAATGTGAAACTATGATTAATTAGAGAATGGGTAAGTTAATGTGTGAACTTGTTTGATAAACCAACAACAAGAGGCTAATTGAATTATTAATTTGATTAACCATTACAAATCTTATTTAACCGAAATAAATAACCTAGAGAATTAATTAATTTAGACAACTGGCCACTGGTTGAATTAGTATATTTTCTAAGGATTAGAGATAGCGAATGTGAACCTAATCAACTGAATCGGTAGCTAATAAAAGGTTAATCCATTGCACTATTATCATTAAATCAACCATAGGATCAATTGAGTCGAACCTAAACAGAAGTCCTATTAATTATTGAATTTAGTGGTAATAACTTGTTTTAGCTGTTAAGTTAGTTAAATTGCGTGTTCGTTAGTTTATTTAAGTTTTCTAGTCTTGCAAAAGTAGAGAAAACCATTCCTTTTATTACTTGTTTTAGATAAAATTGGTTATTAGTTTCAATTTTTCGTTCCCTGAGTTCGATACCCTACTTATATAGCTACACCACAATTGACAGGTCCACTGCCTTTGTGTGTTAATTTTATAATTAAAAGTAGGTTTAAAACTAGTTGAGTTCACACACATCAAGTTTTTGGCGTCGTTGCCGGGGAACGGTTCAAAAATTAAATCTAATTTCTAGTTTTATCGATCCTTTGTGTGAGATTTATCTTGCACAAAGTTATTTTTTTAGGAAATTCAGTTAGTAGGATAATTTTTGATAGTTTCTGTTTTGAAAGATTAGTTAGTAATTTTTCTGTTTTTGCTCTGAACTCGCCGAATGCAATCAAATCGACTCGACCAGTCCATCACTGTTTCACAGTTTCGTCTTTTATTTTATTTTTGTTCCTTTTACGTGTTTTTCTTGTTTTGTTTGCAGGCATTACATGACTAGAGGATCCAACACACCCCTGGTTCCTCCACTTGAAGACCTAGAATCCACTTTAAGGAAAAACAAAGGCAAGGAGGTTGAAAGCTCTAATACACCTAAGAAATCACCTTTGAAGAGCTTGAAAATAGTTTTTGGAAAGAAAAAGAACAAGAAGGAAGGAGAGACCAGCAGTCAAAAGAGCAAAGAAAGCAAATTAGAAAATATTGAAGATAATCCAAAAGAGGCCGAATTCGAATACGACTACGAATCTGAATACGAAGAAGAAAGTGACTTTGAAGGCGAACTAGCTAACCCCATGGCTAACATCGATGAAGTTACCATGCGAGAATGGAAGAAGAGAATACGTGATGATACCGGCTCGGGACTTGTGCAACCTGCAATTCCCGCAACTGCCACCTTTGAGCTTAAAGGTCACATACTTGTTCAACTAAAGGCGATCCGCTTCTACGGTAAAGATCACAAAGATGCCTATAAACAATTGGATGAGGTCAATGATGTTGATAATTATTTTAATGTTCCAAATGTGCCCCGTGATACCCAGTTGCTTCATATGCTTCCCGTCATGTTCAAAGGTGCTGCAAAGGATTGGCTCAAGTCACTCCCTCTCGGATCCATCACTACATGGGATAAGATGAAAGAAGAATTTATCGATCAGTTTTGCCTACCTTCGAAGATAGCCAAGTTGAAGAAAGCTATTGCCAACTTTGAACAACAAGCTGGAGAGTCCCTTTATGAGGCATGGGAGAGATACAATGGCCTACTAAGGAACTGCCCACATCATGATCTAAACAGTCAACAAGAACTCTCCATTTTCTATGATGGAGTCAATGTAACAACTAGGAAACTCCTTGATTCGCAAGGACCCCTCACAAAGAAGGCACCCCCGGTGATCAATGAACTAATTGAAGAATTCTCTAAACACTCTAGAGAATATCATAATCCAAGGCATGAAGTAAGTCGGGGAGTGGTAAACATTGTTAACGATAGCATGGAGGCAATGATGGCTAAACTAGAAAGTTTAGATTGGAGAATGACTAAGATGGACCAATCCATTTACGCTATCTAGGTAGGATGTGAGAATTGTAGAGGACCTCACCTCACTAAAGATTGTGATTTGGACGAAAATGGGAACCAGAAAGCACAAGTTTTCTATTCAAGTGGTGATAGATTTGATGATAATTGGCGAAAACCCAAGAAGGAATGGCTCCCGTATGATGAGTACAAAAAGTCAAAGGAAGAGAAATACAAACAAAAAGAAAGGGGTTTCTATCAAAAGGAGGAATCGGTTATGGAAAAGAAAGCTGATTTGGAGGAAATTTTCACAAGGTTTGTAGCTGCGTTTGAGAAGAGGCACAATGATACCGACAATGAATTGAAGGAACAACGAATCATGCTTAAAGATCATCAAGCTATGATTAAAGATCAACAAAATTTGCTTAGGAATCAGCAAGCCTCCATTCATAACATTGAAAAATCCTGGCAAACTTTTGACTCTACGGCCAATTAGTGCCCTTGCTGAATCAAATGCGCAACTTATGCCTGATCCCTTTGAGAACCTTCTTGAGGAAAATGAGGATATTGAAGATGTTATCAATATTGGGAATGCACATTTTGCGTTTCTTGAAGCAATCATGGGAGGTGATGAGATTGTCCAAGAGAAGAATGAGGGAAGTTCAGAAGATGAAAACCACCATTATCCAATTGAATCACAAATTCTAGATCAAGAAGAAGTTTTGACCAAAAGAAAAAGGACCAAGCCTCGTGCCATTGTTTCTACTATGTTCGAAGTGTTAACTTTCACAACACCGGATCCTTTAATGAACAAAAAGACAAGCAAGGAAAGAATGGAGAGGAAAAATCATGGTAAGGGGTGAAGCGTAAAGCTGAAGAGAAAGCTGCAAAAAGAGAATGGAAGACTTGAGGAAGGCTTATAAAAGGACAATCCATCTTTACAAGACGAAATACAAAGTACAAAGGTTGAAGAAGGAGAGCCTCATGAAGGAAAACAAAGAAACGTAGAGCGGGAGGGAGTCCAGCTAACGACTCCTCAAAAAGAAGCGCTTAACGGGAGGCAACCCGTTACTAGAGTTTGCTTTCTTTTACCTTTTTCTTTAATTTTATTTTTCGTTTTTAGGATTTATCTATTTTCATCTTCTTTATTATCCAAAATGACTGCTTGAGGGCAAGCATGGTCTGAGTGTGGGGTGGGTTGAATATATTTTTAAGAAGGAATAAAAAAAATATATCAAATTTAAAAAATATATATATATCAGTTTTTCAAACCTAACGAGTGACTCGGCGAGTTAACTCGAAATTCAAAATCTTAAAATCGCGACCAGACACGCCGAGTCGGACCCTGACTCGATGAGTCCGTTTATTTTACTATAAAAAATAAATAATAATTTTTACATATCAGTTAAATTAGGGTTTTTTACCCTAATTGGTAACCACTTCTCATTTAACCAGTCGACACTCGACGTGCTCCCTCTCTCTCTCTCTCTCTATCTCTCTCAAAAAAGAAAGGTACTAAATTTCTTCTATATTTCTGTTAAAGCTTCAGTTTTTAGGAGGTTGGAAGTGTTAATTAGATAGAAAACCCGTTTTTGAAGTTTTAGAATTTCTAGGGTTTTGATTTTTACCTAATTAGAATGCTATGGACGAATTTTCTTATACTACTATGCTCGAAATACATCCTTGTACAAACCCTTTCAATCAATTTTGATTTTTATGGATGAAATTTCACAGACTCGTCAGCAGACTCGCGTAGTTCGTTTGACTCGTCGAGTCGGTCTACGGACTCGGCAAGTCATGTCTGAAGCAGTCCAGATTTTATTTTCTAATTGTTTTGTTCGTTTCTGGTTGTTTGTGTTACTTATTTATGTGGGAACATGTCTTCACGGGGTCGAAGCTCAAGAGGAAGCAAAGGGGATTTCCCTTGGTTGAATTTTCCACAAATCGAGTCCAAATCTACGATTACTAAGTGGAAGAAGAAGCTTGCAGAAATCAGGAAAAAGGAGATTTATGTCTCCAATGATATTGATTGGGAATGGCTGGGGAGAGTTCGTTACAAAGAGGAGTTGGCTCCATATATCGTCAAGACATTTGTGCATAATGGTGTGTCCATCACGTGTGATGGATGGAGTCGCATCTTTCGTATCCAGGAGCCGGTTTATCAAGAGTTGTGCTTTGAATTTTTCTCCACAATACATTTCTGGGGTGGGGGCGATTACTATAACCCCGGGAATATTACTTTTTGTATTGGGGGCGATATTCGCCATTCTTCTATGGTGGAATTGTTGGATTAATGTCTAAGTCCATAACTATAATTGGCAAGACTTGACTCAACCCCGCATGGTCCATTTGGTTGCATGGCATCATGCATTTGGATAGACTAAAAGGAGAGAAATAACACTTAAGGTTTGTTAATATATTATAAGTTCTAATATATTAATAAGATTATTTAATTAGTATTGATCAAGAATTAATTTAGGATTAATTAAGTGATCAAAAGAAGACTAATTAGATATATGGGTTGATTGTGTAAATCATCCTTACTTGTATAGTGGGCTAATGCTTCATGGATTGTCAAGTTGGGCTAAAACCCATAAGACGCTCCATGGATGCTCCATGGTGTATTTGAACCCATGGATCCAAGGAAATGGAAAGCCATGACAATTAGGGTTCACCCTAATTGTCACTAACTATATAAGCATCTTATTGTTGACAAAATTGGCACTAGAGTATGTGAGAAAGGGTTAGCCATTTCTCATGAAGTGTGGATTTCTCTCTAATCTATTCCAAGTGTATTTGGTGTTGTGTGAACCATTTGAGGTGTCACACTTGGGGCACTAGGCACTCAAGCTTCATGAAGACATTCTACATCAAAGAGGTATGTAATTCAACTTGATATATTCATATGAATCAATGTTATTATGCTAGTTAGGATGAATACCTTGCAAAGTTCATATTTGCACGTATAATAGAAAAAACATATATCCAAGGTATTTACGGTTGCATGTACACTTAGGAGTGTTAGAATGCTCAAAACATAACAGTGGTATCAGAGCCTAGGCTTGTTTTCTTGTTATACTTGAAAAATTGGCTTAAAAATCAAATTTTGATGATGTCTGCACAGCAGACTCGCCGAGCACAAGGCAAAAAGCATTCAACTCGCCGAGTTGGTTCGTGCACTCGACGAGTTGGACCCCCGGACAACATCTATTCGATTATTTTGGCTGGAATTGGACTAGGAACATTACCCTAAGATGTTTTTAGACTTATAAACTTGTTTTTGATGTGGTAATGTTCATACTAATTCAATTTCAAAGATAATTGTCAATAGATTCATGTTTTGAATTAGTTTAGTGATTAGGCTAATTACATGAAAAAGTTTGATTTGAATTATCTTGTTCTTATGAGTTGCTTAGATTAATAGAAAAGTTAATTGATTATGTGTTTTCAATCCTTTTTAATCTAGGAGTTGATTCTAAAATGTGTTTTTGTAACTTGTCCTCAAGTTATATGAAAAGTCACATTTAAGTTTCATAAAACTCATAAAAGTTGGCAATGGTTAAAAAAATGAAGAGTCTTGTCCTCAAGTTATGGAAGTTCAAGAGTCACTTTATTAAGTAATAAAATGTGTTACCTTAATTAATTCCATAAGTTACAACATAAAAAAAAGTTACATTCTTTTATTAGTTTAAAGTCTTCCATAACTTGTCCTCAAGTTATGGAACTTGAAGAGTCTTTTAATTAAAACTACTTTCAACACATAAGTTATGGAATTAATTAGTTTTGAATAGTTTCAAAACTTGCCCTCAAGTTTTGGAATTTGAAAAGTTTTCACTTATGAATACTTTAATACCAAGTTAGCCCTTAGAATTTTAAAAAGTTAAAATTCAACCCTTATACTTTATAATATTATAAGTTAATAATATTTATAAATATGTATAAGAGTAAAGTTAGTATTACTGTTAGTAGGCCTCATTCACGAAGCCGGTCTATAAGGGGGGTATAAGGTTACTGCCTATAAAATGGCAGTTTAATGGGTGTCCACTCTCACCCACCGCTTCCTTGACCGGTGGAGGGTCGTTAGCCGAACGGGTAGGACAAGGACTAGAATTCTCCCTTCATTAAAAGTATTAATGATAAATACTAATTAAATAAAATCTTAATAATACCCAATCTTAGTTACTTAGGAAAATATGAATAAGGTGCTAATCCATGAAATTACACTTTGCACTTTGTTTAAGCTGTTAGTGGAGCGTGTGTGGTTAACCGACACACTAACTCGTATTTAACAAGGTAAGCAAAGGGTAACTTTATGTTTATCATAGTATCGATGGAGCGTGTGTGGTTAACCGGCACATCGATTACGTGGTAAATATTAAGGGTACCAAGTATATTTGCATGGTTACTTCACACCTTGTTTTGTGATCCTCAGCATCCCAGTCACAAAACCTGAAGGGCACACTCGAGATTGAAACATGCCATTGAAAAGTTCAATGAATCTCAAAAGAATCTAGGAGTTTCAAAAACCAATTAAAACCTAATAATACATTTCGTTTATCTTGGTGGAAATTGGTGAATCTTCATTCACCTACCTTCAAATATTTTTTAGCTTGGATTACGGCATCCCTCTTCCAATTTATAAAATATTGTGTTGGGTCCTAGCCTTAATATTTCATATTGGGTGTTATATTAGGGACTTTAAATCAACTATCTTGAATATCTCCCAAAAGATGTCTGGTTTAGACATTTATGATATTCCCAAATCTCTTGAAACAAGCTTTCCTAAATGAAGATGATGTCCCATGGAAATCATACTTCTTTCACCTCCTCCAATTATTCTCCCTAACCCACAAGTTCTTGAAAAGTTTAAGGTCACTCAAGCCCTATTGGCAAGCAAAGGTCTATGTGTGATCACATCTTGGAGATGTAGTCACATATTGACAAGCCGGGAGAGTTGGGTGTCAAAGTCTTGAGAAAGTTGGTGGCTCAACTACTTTCTAAGTCACATAGTGAGTTCCTTTGACAAGACCCTTAATCATATTATCTATTTGCTAAGATCAACTTCCAAAACTTTATGGATATTGACAATAATGACATTAGATGTCCAGTAAAGCTCTCTCTTCCCAGTGGAAATGGATCGGCCATGTCAACTTGGTTGACCAAATGGTAAAGAGAGAGGCTAAGTCTGAGATAGTCCCATTATCAAGGGTCCATTGCCAAAGAAAGGGGCATTGGTTGCGAAGCTGCCAAATTTACCTAAGGATGTTAAAGTCAATAAGTTTGACTCTACTTCAGGTAAAGTCCACTATCTAACTCTGCTAAGTTTCTATTCTGAGATTCTTGATAAATGATGTGACTAGGTCACATGTTGATGCTTTAAGAATCAAGGAAAAGTGAAGAAACTTAAAGAAAGAATATGTTGAATCTGATCGTGTAGATGGATTTCTATCGCATAGTTTGAAGATCGGGTTCTTGAGCTACTTCTTAGGAGTTATTATATATTGCTTAGGAATAGATAACAACAAGGTTTTCATATGGATTGTAAGGATAAGTTTTTCCGCAAAGTTTTAAAATAAAAGGTAAATCTTTTGATTTTAATTATTTTATGTATCCTTACAATGGCATTTGTGAAAATTTTTGTTGCTTATAAGATTCCATTAAGAGCAAGAGTGGAAATATGAATTTGATTCTTTCATTTGTGGTAGTGTCTAAATTTACCAAATAAGGAAAGATTCTCATCACCCTAGTTTTAGTTGGATAGAGACTAGGAATCATGCAAGTTTTATAGCATGATGAATGAGAACTTTCAAGCACTAGAAAAATTAAGACTAAGTACTTGTTCACATGGATGTGTGAGTCAAGTAAATGACTAAGGGATCGAGTACACATTCTTGTGTACTGGTTAAGTCCACCACAAAAGATCGATAAAACTATTCATCATAATTTACTATAGCTTAGTAAATATGGTTATACTTACAAGCTTAAGTGTAATTATGAGACACTAGAAAAGGTTCCAATGTATGGCAGAGCGAATAAGAAGAATCAACTTAGGCAGAAAGATAAAAGTTTCTCAAATCTGAAAAGATGGGAGAGTACTTTAGTATCATGTTTTAAGACCATCTTAATGATTTTGAGACCTTATCACAATTCATCCTCTAAGTGCATTCTGATAGTTAAAAAGAGGAGTTATGAATTATTCAAGTGGTTAAATCAAGAAGATGATTCATACTTCGTTCCAAAAACAATTCTTAGAGTTATACTCTAAGATTGTAACTTGAGTGACATGTCTTAAAGAAGGTTTAAAACACTTGTCAGATGTAAGAGTAAAAGTTTCCTACTATTGTACATTTGAGATTGGTAAGTTGTGTTGTTTTGGATAAAACAAAGACCAAATAAGGCCAATTATGTCAAGTGTTTGTCTTGATAAATAATCCACACTATCTCTTGAATATTTGGCAAGATAGTCTTGTATGTCAAGAGGACAGTGGGAGTCTTAAAGATCCTAAAAAGAATTTCAAGATCTAATCAAGAATAAAAACCAGAAGTTCTTCACTAGCACACGACTAGAGGTTTATAACCTATTGTGTTGACATATTTTGTGCCCATTCCAATTAAAGTTGGCTTTGCATATGAGTTCTCAGAGTTCTCAATTGGATGCACAACAACTTGGAAGCAATGGCAGGCCCTTGAGCTGCCAGATGGCAAGAAATTAAGATTGAGTCCAGTCCATATGAGTTTGAATTTGTCATTATCCTTGTCTTGTGACTATGGTTTTGACAATTCAAATGGATAAGAACACATACACCATTAAATCTAAGTGTCATAAGGTTTCTCTCCGATTCATGAAAATGATGGTGAGGAAACACTTTCACTAAGTAGATTTTAGCTAGGTAGCAAGTGTGATATTTGCATTCTCAAAGTCGTTAGTGGAGCATGTGTGGTTAACCGGCACACTAACATGGAATTGTGAGAAGTGGCAAAGGTCTAAACAATCAAGACTATGATTACATGATTGTATGTGTTACATGTTTGAATATCAAATACAACATGGTGATCCAATATATATGTTACTAACGCCAGCACGTTAGTCTTCAAAAGTAGTTGCTACCTGGTTTAGCGTTTTCCTGAGAATACAAGTTATTTCAAAGAAAAAGTGTCAAAAATAATGTTGGTGAGTTCATAACTAGTGTTTTGAGAAAATGTATGCCATTCGAAAGTTCATGTTTGTTTTCCAGAAAATCCGATATTTTCTTAGGAGTGTATGAAATGAGTATGAATGATTGTTGTATAAATTGTATGTATTCGAACCAGGAAAATCCTATATTTTTTTAAAAGTGAGGAGCAGTCTTAAATGTCCAAGACCGTAACTTGTAAGCAAATATGCCATGCTTAAGATAATAACACATAGTCTTGATATAAAAGAAAACTATAAGACGCTTGTATTTGTGTGTGATAATAACTATAATATCACTTTTCATGTGAAAACATAATACCATAATAATTGTCTATCCAGTGAGTTTTGATAACCGTACTATGATGGATTTTCCTGTAGCGACGTTCTTCAGGCGTCGAAGCGTTATGATATTTGTCACCCCACGGACTGTAGCTAACAGTCAGGGTGCGGGATCACCAGTCCCGTATAGATCTATACACACTTATCACGTTCTCCGGACAGGAGACTCTAGTTATAAAACAGGGCTTTCTAGCGGTACCTTGATAGGTATAAAGAAGATGAATGACTCACAGATTCTCAATTAAGTCACGTATTCATGAAAATGTGCTTTTGTCTGAAATGATTACCCTTTCTATAGTATGAACAAAGGCATAATAATGAGTTGTATTTACTTGTAAAATACATAGTGTTATAGTTAAAATGGTTACCCTCGATTTGATGTAATATGCATGTTTACAAATAAAACATATTTCTATTTATAAAACATAATGTATCTTAATAGAGTAAAGTTGTATTGTGAGATGTTTTGCATGCTAATATTTGCGTATGATAGTTATAAATCACATATGATTGATTATATAATGAAAAGTATAGCAAAAGATTGATGTTTTTCACACAATTTTAACTGTGTGTTTACTTGTATTCCCCCCTTTAAAAGTGTTTAAAAGTATTTCAAAAACATTTAAAAGTTGTAGTGATAGGGGTATGAACTCATTTGGTTGAAGAGTGGTAGTTTGAAGAAGGCAAGACTAAACTTGAGCAGAACTTCGACTGGAAGAAAGTTGATTTCTCGGGAATCTCGGGAGTGTCGAGACTTGCGTCGTGAGCTAGTGGTAATACCAGGGCTTTAAGGTAGCTTAGAGGGGCCAGAGAGGCGTTTAAGGGTGAAGGAGTTGAGAGAGAAGCAACAAAACCCGGAGCCCTAGCCTCCTTTTTATAGTGCTGGGAGGCACAACGAACACAGTGTGTTCCTTTAGGAACGCAACGCGTTCCCCCTGTGAGGTCAGCGCTTACGTAATTACCTCTGGTGGACGATGGGATGGCTCTGTGTCACACCCCAAAACCGGAACGGCGGAAACGTTCTGAGGTGGATGACGTCATGTCAAGTATCACAACACATGCATTATAGTAATCAAAGTACAACAAAACATTGCATTAGTAGTAATAGTTTTACATGGTTACATTACAATATATCAAAGTAATACGGATAAATGTAATAAGTACAGCAAGGTACTAAGCTATCTTCATCAACAACTCCTAGGATGTACCTGTCTAATTTCTGACCTGAGAATACAAGTTATTTGAAAAGCGAGTATCAGCATTTTTACAAATGCTGGTGAGTTCATAAGTATTTAGTGACATTTATTCAAATAACTTTATAAAGTAGTAGTTTAAGTGTTTACTGTGTATTAGAGTTCTTTCCAGAAAATCCTATATTTTCTTTAATAAAGTAGCCTTCTACCAAGATTGGTCAGTGTTATGTGGTAAAAAGTCATTTTCCCTAAATTGCTATCATTATCAAAATACTGAATTTGATTATTGAGGAAAGAAAACGACATCAGAGAATAACATATGCGTCAGCAGTGAGGACTGTTGACTAAGGCAAGGAATCATAGACTCCAGGAGAGTATCGAACAAACGACACGCCTGGTTCAGTCTAACAAATAGAGACTCAGACCCCAGAAGGTTGCAAATGAAAGGTATAGCTGGTAAGGTCTCAAACAGTGAATACAGAGCCCAGACAGTATCAAATGAAAGACACGTCTTGTAAGGTCAAAACAGTGCGACTCTGAAAATGAGTTACCAGCATACAGTGTAAATTGCCGGTGAAATACCGTTACCTTCAGGCCAATGAATTATAAGGTAACCCGGGATACTCGTAACCATACTGACTAGAGTACCAGACACCCTACAAGCGTTTAAAATATGACATTTGTCACCCGTTGGCTTGGTAGGCTGGGACTGTAGCTAGCAGTCTGGTTGCGGGGTTGTCAATCCCGTATAGATCTATACACACAATGTCCGCTCTCCCTACAGGAGATTCTGGTTACCATCTAGACGACGGAGAAGGTCGTGTCCTGAAGATGCATCCCAAATAGTGGGTAGAGACTTCCAAATAGTGGGTAGTGTGTAAGTGCTGAACTAGAGGTAGAGACTTCCAAATAGTGGGTAGTGTGTTTCTAATGTAAGTGTAGACTAGAGGTAGAAACTCTTAACTGAACTGACTAGAGAATTCTTGTATGTCCATACTCATATACATAATATATAACTAATGAATCAAACACCTTCGAACGGCCATCCGATCCCACCAGACAACATCTCAACAAAGAAAAGGAAATAGCGCGGACGAGCCTTCCTAAGTCTTTCAATCATTACTTATATGTACCTATATAAGCACAGACATACATCTAACTACGACTGAGTGTGTATCAAGTAGAAGTGATTCTTGTGAAGTAGGAGTGTCTAACAAGTGAAGTAGGAGTGGTCGCAAGTGAAGTAGGAGTGTCGAACAAGTATAAGCATATCACGAAGTAGAGACGACAATAAGTGAAGTAAGAGCGTCTATCAGGTATAAGCGACTACAAGTATAAATGAAATAGAGACAATAACAGGTATAAGCGCTTCAAGAAGTGAAAGCGTTACCAAGTAGGAGTATAAAATAAGTATAAGCGAAGCAGCAGTAACTAACAAGTAAAAGTATACGTTGTGAAAGAGAAATTTGATTAAAATCTTGTAAAACCTTTATAAACCATTTTAAAGTGAGTTTTAAATAAATCAGTATACATAAGAGTCTCGAAACAAACGAAAAACCTTTTTGAAAACCATTATAGTGTCCTACTCGGTAAAACAGTATACAGTGTGGTAAACTCTTGTGCATGTGGGTTATCAATCACATGTGATTGATATGATAAATGGCATGTTTAACTTGTATTCCCCCCTATAAAACATGTAAAAACATTTAAAAGGTTCATTCAGGGGTATGAACTCACCTGGTGTAAGTAGGTCCGACGAAGGTGCCGTTTAGGCGTTCGGTGTCAAGTAAAGACTTGGACACACTTAGAGACCTATTTAACATATGATAACATATGTTCACATACAATTAGTATATTATATACCTATTAAAAAAGTATACACACTCAAAGGAGCAGAAAACACTTTGGATAAGTGTTTGGGTGTCCCGAGTAGCGTTTAAAGGTGTGTATGGCTTAGGAATGGAGTTTACTCTCCGAGAGTAAACCCTAAATATGTTGTTTACAGCCCAGGGACTATTCACCATGAGTTTACGACCATAAACTCATGGTGAAGGGTTCTAGTGTGTTTTAAGGCTTCTAACTTGTTCATGGAATTATTCTAGGTCCAAAACTATATAGTATGAGTGGGTTTAAGGTATTTAAGGGCATCTTAATGGAGTTTACGGCCCAGGGACAACTCCTAAGGGAGTTTACGGCCGTAAACTCTCATTCCTTGAGTTTATTGAAGTTTCAAGCCCCTAATACCTTGCTAGTAATTTATAATGAAGTGTGAGGCCATTTGGGGGAATTAAAACTATCATTTGGGCATGTTTAGGGGTGTTTACGGCCTTGGTACATGCCTGGGCCGTAAACTCCCTTTAATCCCCCAAATCTTTATGTTTAAATGATCTAAACCCAAGAGGATAAGCCCCTAATTTATGTATGAAGTCCAAGGGTGTTTTAGGAGTGTTTTTGGAGCACTTATACAAGTTTAAGAGGTGTTTACGGCCTTGGCATATGCTTGGGCCGTAAACTTTCTTTTATGCTCTAAATCCATGTGTTTTAATGTTTAAACACTCCTAGGCTAAACCCTCAATTTAATTCCAAGCCTTTAGGGACATTTTGGGGTCATTTTGGCCTTTATTTTGGGGTTTACGGCCTATGGAGGAGCTTAGGCCGTAAACTCCATTCTAACAGCTTCTTAGTCCGAATTTTAAGCTATACACATGAATCAATATGTTTAGAATCAGCTAGGGTAAGCGGACTTACGATTTGGAAGCGTTTGGTTGCGGATTTGGGGCGAAAACGGGTCTAGAGAGAGAGTATATAGAGAGAGAGAGAGTGGAAAAGGCTCCAATGGAGTTTACTCCTCCTTATATATGGGTGGGATTTGGAGCTCAATGATATTCTACCCGATACTGTCGTTTAACGGGGCTTTTGGTCGCATCCGATTTAGTATCGTAATAATAAAAACTAACTTTTTCCAATTAAATGGAAATGTGTGTTATGTGTTTTTGTTTCTCTTATCAGCACTTAACGACATAAAATATAAACAATGAAATGTTTATTTAATTGACGACCTCTAATTAACGGAACTTTTATAAACTGGAATATTCCGTTAACGGTAACAGGGAAATGTAACGGAACAACTTGGGTTGTCACATCCTCCCCCCATTGAGGGAATTTTGTCCCGAAATTCAGGTCTAGGCAAGGAAGTAGGTATGAATGGCCAAGTAGAGGTAAGAGAGTACTTCCTATATGGTTGTCCTCGCATTCCCAAGCGAACTCTAGTCTGTGTTTGTTATTCCAACAGACCTACACGTACGGGATGCGGATTCCGTCTAGTGTAGCTAGTGGGTTCCAACTGGTGTATCTGGAAGGTTAGGGTTCTCAATGGATTCTATCAAGATGAGTGAGGCACGAAGAGTGTTGTCAGGCAATTGCACATCACGTCTAAGAAGTGGATTGATCGAGTGTGAGTCTTGCAGGGTATCCGAAGGTAGTAGCGGCCTGAATAGGGTTGGACCAAATCTCCATGAGGATTCTCAGATGGTCCTAAGCTCTCGAAAGGATAGAGCTTTTCAGTACTCAGAACATAGTGTACTTCTATGGCAAGATCATCACTGGCATGATCGCCATTCCGAAGTTCCTAACGTTCTCTCTCGTACCGTGTGTGTAGTCCTTCAGGTTGGTTTTTAGGAAGCTCGGGTGGTCTTTGGTCTCGCGTTTCCTGTCAACTGGCTGATAGAGACTTTCTAGATCGTCGAGTGGGTTGCGTGACTATGGTTATTCGTTTGCTATAGAGTGTCTATCTCAAGCTTGTGCAAAATGAATCTGCACTAAGGGATCTTGAGATACGGAAACCCTGCAGGTCGGGGAGATAGGGTTTCATCAGACGAGCGTTGGACTATCTCAGGAGGTGGCTCTATTATCTCTGCGTGAGATGGTATTCGTGGAACACCTAATAGTCCAATGAATCTCTAAGACTTTGGTTTGATCTAGTGCGGAAAGCGCATGCTCCTGCATAATCCCTCGACTAATACCAAGGCTAGTGTCAAGTCTATAATCTCTTTGGGATCCGGGACATGAGGCTTAGCGCAACTACTTTTGCACTTTGATCGAGTATTCTTGGCTGCGGAGGTTATCCTGTGGTTCTCGGTATTCTAGTGTTCACTTCGAGAATGAAGTATATCGTCTACGGGACGATGGTGACTTCCTCCATGCGAGAGGGTGGAGGATGATAGGCACTACTTGTCTATAACAGGGTGGGCAAGGTGCCTGAGTAGTAAGAGCATCTACTGCAACTACTCTTCTGAAGGTTCTGAGTTTCCTCGGTCTAGGTCAATTCTAGTGAGTATAGGGTCTCATCACTCGGAACTTTACTAGCTTAACCCGCAGTGATTCTCTTGACTCCGGCTCCTATGTTATGGAATAGGGTGAAAGTGTTTTTCGAAGAGGTTCGTGGTAGAGCTCATGCTTGGCTTAACCACCAGTACTTGGTGTATGCAAGCAGTATACAATTGAGGTCGGCAGGATGTTCAGCTGTGTGACTCCACCCCAAACCCACAACCCAACGAGGAATAGGGAGTAGGGAGGAAACGCACACCTTAAATCTTTTTAATCTCAATTATATGCCACTTTTATGGATATGCCTAGTTATAGTGGTTAGTCTCATGAGTTCGTTTCTCTGGGCTCACGAACCGGATGTGCGAGGTGCGAAGGGTCTCCCGGGGGAATCTACGGAGTATGCTTCGGATGGTTACTGTCTTCTGGAGTATCTGCAGTTTCGTTCACTTTGGTGTCCATCTGACTACGAGGGGTCGGTCAACGGTGCGGGGTACCCTCTCTTGGGTACTTCGGAAGGTTTGAGATAAGAGGGACGATTGACGGATCACATTAGGTTTGATTTATTTGTGTTAGGTTTAGGTTCGGGAGAACCTTTATTTGCTGGCATGGCTACGGGGAAAGTTCTTTTTACACAGCACTAAGAATGTACACGTGGCTATACGTAGTCGAACCATGATTAATAGAGTCGTCAAAGTTGGCACACTCCGACATGATGTATAATGAAGATCAATAGAGTCATGCACCGAACGGGCACACAAGTTCTAGGCGTCTCGGGTTTCGTCCTGTGTATCACTACCGCAGATACTTGGACCGATAGAGTCGACGCGGAACTATAGAGGGTCCTAAGTGTTTTCGAATAGAGTACCTTTTCACGAGTGGATTCTCACAAGGCATTTCTATAATCGCCTCACATATACTAGTCATATATATTTAAGGTGGGGAGGACTGTTGACTGAGCGACCCCGCCCTAAATCCACAACCAAACGAGGAACAGGAAATGAGGCTGCATTCGCTCACTCTAGGTCTGTCCATCTTAAATATACATGGCAGTAACGTATATGTTTAGCCATTATAGTTTTACCTGATGAATTTTTAAATTTCATAACAGTTATGCGACTTTCGCCCTACTGGAAAGAATTTACATTTGAATTAGTCTTTTATTGTTTTTAGTTTAGTTACCCAAGATCAAGAGACGTACCAAAATCTAACGAGTTCCTTGATGCTTCTCTCTAAGCAGTAGAGTTAGGCTCCTCCTGTGTCTTTGTTGTTTCCTTCAGCTGGGCAATCCTTCTTGAAACGTCCCATTTCACCACATAGGTGACAAACGGGATTGGTCGCCGCATTAGTGATCGATGCAATACGCTCCACCGGAGTTCTGCATACACGAGCAGTATGCTCCTTCATGTTGCACCTAGCACAATAGAGTTCTCGGCAGGCACCATGATGATGGTAGCTGCACTTGCTGCAGTGGGGAAGGTCTCCTAGGTACGGTCTTCTTGGAGTCGGGAGGGAATGATTTACAGGAGCATTGGCCGTCTCAGTTCGTTGCCCTTCGGAAGGTCCTTGAGCCGAGGTACTTCCCTCCTCGATCTTGAGCTTTCTCTTTAGTGGGTTCGGTTGAGGTTCTTGGGTGACTGGGTATGAAAGTGTTGGTTGCTGTTGTCCATCGCCAGGATTGGAAATCCCGACAGGGCCCTTGCTAACATTGGCGGTGTTAGCATTCAGGTGAGCCATGACAGCTGCTACGGCTGTTGAGACTGCAGCTTGGAATGTAGCTTCATCGAATAAGAGAGCAGGTTTCTTGCTTGTGGATTGGTTACGCTTTTTCGGTGGCATGGTTTTCCTACACGGAAAGGAATACAAGGTAATGAGAGACGATGGTTAACCCTGGACATTTCTGTCCTGAACGTATTAGGCATAAATTTTTCCTGTGCCTTGGGTACTGGTCGTCTGAGTGTCGACCTACATCCCTATGATGTAGTCCTGGTAATCGAAGTAGGTGTATGAGTATCGGAAAAAGGCCATAAGATGCGAGTCATTCCTACTAAGTTACCTTTATACTAGGAAAGGTTTCACTCTCCGGCCTGGAGAGATTTGAGAACAGTTCGGAACGAAACTGCAGAAACAGAGGCTCACAAGGGCAAATGACTAAATTCTCTCAATAGAGATGCGGGGATCCGCCCTAATCGTGTATCTGGCAACGGGAAACGACGATTTTACCTAACACATAGCATGAATAGTGTAACCACTAACTCACTAAATTGTATTACTTTATGGGTGTATTAGCGTGACGAACACGAGGAAAAGACAATTCCCGGGTTCCATGTACTGGCTCCCTCGGTCTGCCTCGTATCTTTGACTGGAATCGGCATTGGTTTCCTTCAATTAGTTTACCTAGGGTTCTTTCCTCGTATGGACATATTGAATTCCTACTTGACCTCACTTCCGAATCCGAAAATGGGTGTCATCACCTCATAAAGGGCAACTGGGAATCTCGGAAGTTTAGGCAAATTTCTCACCAATGTCCCTAAAAGAATATGGGCACTTGGTGCATTCAATAGTCTCGACCCAGTTCATTTATTTTCGAACAGGAAATCTTCTCAATGAACCTCCTCGGGGTCGGAATCAACTCTTCTGTCAAGCACTGAAGTGGATAGGGTTGTCTACAGGGTTCGCGTGAGAATGGAAATGTCTAAAGAATCCTAAGAGATTATTAACATTTCACTGTATGATCCATATCGAGTCCTGCTACGATTACACAGGGTATACAAATCACATATAACTTAGATCCGATAGGCCTTCGAATATGTGATACTACTCGGAATCCACATCCAAACAAGGAAAAGGAAGAAGAGCGAAACCACACATTCTTAGCCTATGGGATCCTTATTATATATAACCTTGGGAGTACACCCTCTGTAGTTGTAGGTATATCAATAAGGATCTTTTTAGTTATTCAGGCAAGGTTGTTTATGTATCCTAAAATACCCTTATGGTATTTTAATTTTTGTTTGTTTCTTATCTTCTGAGTTTCATTCTGGGATTAGTGTGGATCTTTTAGTGTTCTAAAATACTCCTATAGTATTTTAACTTTGTGTTTGGCTCTAGCAATCCTAGTTGGTAAGTTTCAGACCTGTTGTACACCACTATCACTCCCAAGCACATGTTCATCGCATCTCGGATAAATGTAGTTGATCAGGTTACATTTATCCCAGCTTACGATTACATAACTGCCCAGGTTTGGCGGTAATGCTCAACATCCGAAGACTTTTATTCTTGTTCTTCTTGTGATACTTTTGTTCAAGTGTTTAGATTCTGGATGTTCTTATACTTTGGTAAAATATGGTTATATTTTAAAGTATAATTCTTGGTCAGAGTGTTTTATCCCTTTGTTTTTATAGGTTGTATATCTTTTATGAATTGATATACTTAGCTCACTATAAACAAGGCTCTGATACCAATCTGTCACACCCCAAAACCGGAACGACGGAAACGTTCTGGGGTGGATGACGTCATGTCAAGTATCACAACAAATGCATTATAGTAATCAAAGTACAACAAAACATTGCATTAGTAGTAATAGTTTTACATGGTTACATTACAATACATCAAAGTAATACAGATAAATGTAATAAGTACATCAAGGTACTAAGCTATCTTCATCAACAGCTCCTAGGATGTACCAGTCTAATTTCTGACCTGAGAATACACGTTATTTGAAAAGCGAGTCTCAGCAGTTTTACAAATGCTGGTGAGTTCATAAGTATTTATTGACATTTATTCAAATAACTTTATAAAGTAGTAGTTTAAGTGTTTACTGTGTATTTAAGTTCTTTCCAGAAAATCCTATATTTTCTTTAATAAAGCAGCCTTCTACCAAGACTGGTCAGTGTTATGTGGTAAAAAGTCATTTTCCCTAAATTGCTATCATTATCAAAATACTGAATTTGATTATTGAGGAAAGCAAACGACATCAGGGAATAACATATGCCTCAACAGTGAGGACTGCTGACTAAGGCAAGGAATCATAGACTCCAGGAGAGTATCGAACAAACGACACGCCTCGTTCAGTCTAACAAATAGAGACTCAGACCCCAGAAGGTACCAAATGAAAGGTACAGCTGGTAAGGTCTCAAACAGTGAATATAGACCCCAGACAGTATCAAATGAAAGATACGTCTTGTAAGGTCAAAACAGTGCGACTCTGAAAATGAGTTACCAGCATACAGTGAAATACCGTTACCTTAAGGCCAATGAATTATAAGGTAACCCGGGATACTCGTAACCATACTGACTAGAGTACCAGACGCCCTACAAGCGTCTAAAATATAACATTTGTCACCCGTTGGCTTGGTAGGTCGGGACTATAGCTAGCAGTCTGGGTGCGGGGTTGTCAATCCTGTATAGATCTATACACACAATGTCCGCTCTCTCTACAGGAGATTCTGGTTACCATCTAGACGACGGAGAAGGCCGTGTCCTGAAGATGCATCCCAAATAGTGGGTAGAGACTTCCAAATAGTGGGTAGTGTGTAAGTGCTGAACTAGAGGTAAAGACTTCCAAATAGTGGGTAGTGTGTAAGTGCTGAACTAGAGGTAGAGACTTCCAAATAGTGGGTAGTGTGTTTCTAATGTAAGTGTAGACTAGAGGTAGAGACTCTTAACTGAACTGACTAGAGAATTCCTGTATGTCCATACTCATATACATAATATATAACTAATGAATCAAACGACCTTCGAACGGCCATCCGATCCCACCAGACCACATCTCAACGAAGAAAAGGAAATAGGGCGGACGAGCCTTCCTAAGTCTTTCAATCATTACTTATATGTACCTATATAAGCACATACATACATCTAACTACGACTGAGTGTGTATCAAGTAGAAGTGATTCTTGTGAAGTAGGAGTGTCTAACAAGTGAAGTAGGAGCGGTCGCAAGTGAAGTAGGAGTGTCGAACAAGTATAAGCGTATCACGAAGTAGAGAAGACAATAAGTGAAGTAAGAGCATCTATCAGGTATAAACGACTACAAGTATAAATGAAATAGAGACAATAACAGGTATAAGCGCTTCAAGAAGTGAAAGCGTTACCAAGTAGGAGTATAAAATAAGTATAAGCGAAGCAGCAGTAACTAACAAGTAAAAGTATACGTTGTGAAAGAGAACTTTGATTAAAATCTTGTAAAACCTTTATAAACCAGTTTAAAGTGAGTTTTAAATAAAGCAGTATACATAAGAGTCTCGAAACAAACGAAAAACCTTTTTGAAAACCATTATAGTGTCCTACTCGGTAAAACAGTATACAGTGTGGTAAAATTTTGTGCATGCGGGTTATCAATCACATGTGATTGATATGATAACTAGAATGTTTAACTTGTATTCCCCCCCTATAAAACATGTAAAAACATTTAAAAGGTTCATTCAGGGGTATGAACTCACCTGGTGTAAGTAGGTCCGACGAAGGTGTCGTTTGGGCGTTCGGTGTCAAGTAAAGACTTGGACACACTTAGAGACCTATTTAACATATGATAACATATGTTCACATACAATTAGTATATTATATACCAATTAAACAAGTATACGCACTTAAAGGAGCGGAAAACACTTTGGATAAGTTTTTGGGTGTCCCGGGTAGCGTTTAAAGGTGTGTATGGCTTAGGAATGGAGTTTACTCTCTGAGAGTAAACCCTAAATATGTTTTTTACAGCCCAGGGACTATTCACCATGAGTTTACGGCCGTAAACTCATGGTGAAGGGTTCTAGTGTGTTTTAAGGCTTCTAACTTGTTCATGGAATTATTCTAGGTCCAAAACTATATAGTATAAGTGGGTTTAAGGCCTTTAAGGGCATCTTAATGGAGTTTATGGCCCAGGGACCACTCCTAAGGGAGTTTACGGCCGTAAACTCTCATTCCTTGAGTTTATTGAAGTTTCAAGCCCCTAATACCTTGCTAGTAATTTATAATGAAGTGTGAGGCCATTTAGGGGAATTAAAATTATCATTTGGGCTTGTTTAGGGGTGTTTACGGCCTTGGTACATGCCTGGGACATAAACTCCCTTTAATCCCCCAAATCTTTATGTTTAAATGATCTAAACCCAAGAGGATAAGCCCCTAATTTATGTATGAAGTCCAAGGGTGTTTTAGGAGTGTTTTTGGAGCATTTATACAAGTTTAAGAGGTGTTTACGTCCTTGGGGTTTACGGCCTAAGGAGGAGCTTAGGCTAAACCCTTAATTTAATTCCAAGACTTTAGGGACATTTTGGGGTCATTTTGGCCTCTATTTTGGGGTTTACGGCCTAAGGAGGAGCTTAGGCCGTAAACTCCATTCTAACAGCTTCTAAGTCCGAATTTTAAGCTATACACACGAATCAATATGTTTAGAATCAGCTTGGGTAAGCGGACTTACGATTTGGAAGCGTTTGGTTGCGGATTTGGGGCAAAAACGGGTCTAGAGAGAGAGGGTGGAAAAGGCTCCAATGGAGTTTACTCATCCTTATATATGGGTGGGAGTTGGAGCTCAGTGATATTCTACCCGATACTGTCGTTTAACGGGGCTTTTGGTCGCACCCGATTTAGTGATCGTAATAATAAAAACTAACTTTTTCCAATTAAATGGAAATGTGTGTTATGTGTTTTTGTTTCTCTTATGACCACTTAACGACATAAAATATAAACAATGAAATGTTTATTTAATTGACGACCTCTAATTAACGGAACTTTTATAAACTGGAATATTCCGTTAACGGTAACGGGGAAATGTAACGGAACAACTTGGGTTGTCACACTCTGGTCGAAGAATGCAGGGCGTTCCTTTAGGGAACGCAGGGCGTTCTTTCTTGGACCAGCCTCGGATTTTGTGCCCCGAACTTGTAAGAACCGTAACGTTCGCGTAAGAGCTCCAATTTCAACGTTCTTTATATCCACGCGTAGGTGACAAAATACTCTACAACTATCGTTTAGACTCCGTCGGTTAATTCTGAGTTTATTTTTAATAATATATTTTTAACAGGCCGGGACTGGAAAAGTCCGTTAAAAATCCATAACTTCTTCATCCGATGCTCGTTTTCATCAGTCTTTTTACTGTTTTATTACTATTGACGAGATCTTCGATTCTCGTTTAGGTCGTGTTGGCTAAAAGTCGCTCGATTTCTATTTCGAGTTTTTAGCTGTCTACCGCTATATCCGAAACTTCGAAAAATCATAACTTCCTCATATGAAGTCAGATTTGGACGTTCTTTTTATGTATGTTTATGGTTTTGGGATATCTACGACTTTCATTTAGATACCTAAGCTTAAAAATAAATTTATTGGAATTTCAATTTTCTGCTTAATAGTGTTTTATCGGTATTGTCGCGGATCTTCGATTGATCATAACTTCTTCGTTATAACTTGGATTTTAGTGTTCTTTATATTTTTGGAAACCTTGTTACGATATCTACCACTTAGTATACTCAATTATGGTTACTAAACAAATTTATTTTTGACCTAATTTTTGCTGATGTTACGGTTAGAACATAGTGTTCTATGATTTCAATAGATATATGCATTGATTTCTTGTATGGAAAATTAGAATCAAATGATACTTATATACTTCAAGAAGCTATTTCCATTAAATCCAATAATATTGGTTGGAATTCATCAAAACAAGATGATGGTTTTGATGAATATTATGATATTCAACATGGATTTGAAAGGAATATGAATGGAAATATGATTATTCTAAGTTTGGAATCAAATGATCGTTTCTTAAAGGATCATATTGGATTAAGTTGTAAAAACTAATAGTAGTTCTATCGTTTGAACTATTGAGTTTGAGAAATCATTGTGATTTAGTGGGTTTCAAAATGAGAAGTAAGAGCTGATGACATATTTGAAATATATGTTTGGATTACAAACATAAGAATGTCTTGATTAATCCCATGCTCTTATCATTATATGTGGTTGTAACTTCTCGAAATTTGGAAGTATATCATTCTGATATGAAACTAAAACTTCTAAACAAAGTTTTAGAAGTATAAATATATATGGAACTGCCAATCAGTTATCTTACCCGAGGGAAAGCAACAAAATGTGTGAGTAGTAAAGTCATTATATGATTAAAGCAAGCTTTGGAACAACGGGTATCAAAAGTTTGAATATTTCGTTCAACAACAATGGATGTGATGAAATAGATCCATATAAATGGCACTTTAAAGTGATATTCTATTTTATAACATAGTAGGATCCTTGAGACAGGATGCCTAAAGCATTTTACATGTAAATGGTTAAGACAAGAAATTGCATGGAAAAATATGATATTTGCAAGAAATCTCATGTATGTAATATTCATAATTACATTCGGCCAATGTTATTGTGAATTCACAAATACATGTAGTACATATGCTTATCGTATTATGTTGACACAATTATGCTTATTCAATAGTAGTAACTATGGTGTAGTTATAACCATATTGATAATGGTCAACATTTGTTGGAAAATATAGGAGAAAAAATTTAAAAGTTTATCCAAGGTTGGATAGTAAACTAAAGGGCTTTGTAAGTTCTTAGGAGACGTCCCATGGTGAGCCAATAACTCCTATATATATATATATATATATATATATATATATATATATATATATATATATATATATATATATATATATATATACATGATGATGTAAAGAATGGTGAGTCTTGATATATTTGTTAAAGACATAACACCATTCAACAATGATTCTCAAGATGAATGACTACATAAAGTCAAAATCAGATTGCGTATCCGCTACAAAAGGCTAGGAATGAGAGGTAGTTATGAGGAATGGTACAAAAACCCATAGATTAATAAGTTATTGCGAAGGAAAACCCATTTGACTGGAGATCCCAAGATGTAGGTTCAGTAGGACAGCCTACTTGCATATAACATTTGTGAATCACTGTGGGGGTTAAGCCCAACCCATTCCTAAAAAAAACAGTGATGCAGGTTAAGGTTATAGTTGTGGATGATAAATTGGAAATCATCACAAATTAGCTTTTAATGATTATTATAGAATCATCTATGTGAGAGACAAGTAGGGTCGCTTCAAAAGGAATTGTATAGGCACATTCCTAAGAGCTCTTACAGAACCAGGCAAGTGTCCATGACCATAACGGACACATCAATGAGAACCTAACTAGGTCAGGGAGAATCATGAGAGACACATATTGATTATTTACACAAACGGCAAAACAGTTGAAGGAAATCGAGTCTACTATTCCGCTAGTAAAATAAATAGGTATCTTAAGGGAAGGTTCAACGGGTAACACCTAAATATCCTATGCATGATTCAACTGTTGGATTTTATCTAGATAGCTTGAAAATGCTTGATCAATTTTCATTCATCTAGGGATCGTTGGAAAATTGGTGTTAACCAATTTATAAAAATGGATTTTTTTCCCATTTTTTTAACACGTCCAAAATGGATTTAATATGAATGAGAAATTAATCCTTAAAGTAAGGGTGTTGGAAGAAGTAAATAAAAGAGTTTAATGGGTGGGAGAAAGAAAAAGAAAAGTTCAGGGACCTTTCTTGCAAACATTTCTTTCTTTCGTAACTGAAATTGTAATTAATGTTACAATTTAATAACATATTAACACCCATTAATTTTTGTGATTAATAGAGGTGTTTAAATGAGAGGTTGTAGAATGTGTAGTATAAATATCACTACTCTACAACCATTTGAGTACACCAAATAAATGTAAGAAAACTCTATTCCTCCCCATTTCATCTTCTTCTTTTTCTTGCTATATCTAGAGGATATAATTCAGGCCTATTAAGGGTTCGGATGGTCTAGAAGAACCACTTCAAACTGTTGTATCATGGGAAACAAACACCTGGTAGCAGACGAATTTGTTTTAAGGACAATGTGTTAAACACATGTCTCAGTTTTTCTATTTTCTTGTTTGTTTTCGCGCATTACCGGAATATATATATATATATATATATATATATATATATATATATATATATATATATATATATATATATATATATATATATATATATATATAGGTTTATGTTCTATGGAAAACAAAAAACCCTAAAAATAAAAAAAAAAAATGCATAAAAATTACTTAGAGATCACAAAACTTTTTTTGAATTTTTTTTATGAAAACTCGTAGGTTTTAGTATAAAATCGTAGGTTTTAGTATAAAATCGCTGAAAACTTTTTAAAAAAAAAAAACAATTTATTTGAAAATAAATAAATAAATGATAATTTTTTATTTCTTTTTACAGCGATTTTATTAAAAAAGTTGCGATTTTTCTATAAAAAAAATTGTGATCTCTAAGTGTTTTTTTTATTTATGTTTATGATTTTTAGAGTTTTTTAAGGTTTTTTTTTTGTTTTTCAAATAACCATTCCCTATATATATATATATATATATATATATATATATATATATATATATATATATATATATATATATATATATATATATATATATATATATATATATATATGACGTCCACTAACAGAAAAGGTCCGAGGTGTTTAGGAAACTTTCCTAAAAAATCCCTCAGAAATAGTATTTTCCAAGGGATTTCATTTCCTCGGAAAAACTTTCCGAGAGATTTACTCAAATTTTTACTGAGCTTTTTTGGTGGAAAGTATCGACGATCTTCCGCACACGTGAAACGCCTTTGTTGGGAATGTTTCTGTTGAGATTCCAAGGAATACTCTTTATTAGTTCTAGACAAAATTGCAAAAATGGTCCCTGTGGTTGGCAAAATTATATAGTTTTGGTCCAAAACGAAATGTTGGTGCACCACTGGTCCAATTTTAGATATCTTGTGTGGTTTTGGTCCCTATGGTTGTATTTTCTTATGTTTTTGGTCCACATCCCACCTAAAATGACTAATATGCCCTTTAAATAATTATATTTTAATTTTATTTTTTTATTTTTTTATTCTTATAATAAAATAAAAAACAAAAACAAAATAAACTCTCTCTCTCTCTCAACACCATCATCGGACCACCCATTCCAATTAAGTCACACCCACCACACCCTAAAATAAGACCACCATCACCACCACTCCAACGGTGACTCTGTTACCCTAGCTCCGGTGGCGGCTTCTTTTGCGAGATCCAAAACAAGATATATGATACGACGGCGAGACATCTAGATGTTCAAAAGAAGTAGAAGTTGACTTAAATTGACTTCGTATCCTCTTATCCTCATCTTGTTCGAAAGAAGTAGAATTTGATCTGGGAGAAGGAGGTTAGGGAAGTAGAACCCTGGCCCTCAACTCTCTTTTGCTATGATTGCGTCGCCACCATCAACCTCACTTGTTCCCTTCAAGCTACCTTTCGCAACATCGACCATTCGATAACAAAATCGACATCAATCCACATTTCAACGCATAGAACAATTTTGTGGTTCAAGACCGCCACTAGAGAAAGATGGATATGTGGTTCAACATCCATCATTTTCTTTAAATCCGTCGATTTTTTGACGTTTTGGTTTGATTTTTCAGGTGAATGGTGGTGGCGAATGGTTATCAGGTTCGGGAAAGAGAGGTGATGGTGGGGGAGATGGAGGTGGTCGGGCAGTCGGCGGCGAACGGTGGTGACAAATGGAGATAATGGCAAGAGGAGTGAGAAAGAATAATTGTGTGTGCTCTTTAGGGGATGGTGGAGGACAAGGATGGTAGCAGGTGGATGGTGGTGGTAAATGGCGATGATGAAAGGCGGATGGTGGTAGTGAACGAAAATGGTAGTAGGCGATCGTGGTGGTAAATGATAATGGTCGGATATGTTGGATGTTCTTGAGAAGGTAGCACCTGGAGGGTGTTCTAGAGAGAGAGAGAGAGAGAGAGAGAGAGAGAGAGAGAGAGAGAGAGAGAGAGTGTAACGACCCGTCTCAGGTATGATAATTCCTTGGTATTTATTTTGAAGTTTTATAAGAGGGACTCGGCGAGTTCATAGCCTGACTCGCCGAGTAGGGTCGGGTTTTCGAGCACGTGTTAGCTGGCGACTCGGCGAGTCCATATTCTGGACTCGGCGAGTCTGTCCGTCTGGGAGAAACCCTAAATCCCCGGGTTGCCCACTATTTAAGCCACCTTATAGCCCCAATCTCGCCTCCTTCGCCCTCAAAAGCTGTGAGAAAACCCTAATTCGTTCTTGAGTGATTCTAAGTGATTTTGTGTGCTATTGTGAAGGCTTGAAGAAGGAGAAGAAGAAAGGAACAAGGAGAAGGATTGTAGAGCAGAGATTCAAGGGAAAGCAAGAGCTCTTAGAGGTATTTTCAGATCTCTTTCTCTTTTATGCCTTAAACCCCCCTTTCTAGATCTTATTAATGCCTTCTTAAAGCCTTATGTTGATATGGAAGCTCTCTTATGCCGAGATAACCTTAGATCTGTTCATTTAGGAGTTGTAGAGCCCAGATCTATTGCCTTTATGGAGCTATTTTGCATATTAACCCTAGATCTACCCCTTTTAAGCATCTTTTAGCCTTTATTCCCTTTTTCATGTGTTTGTACACGTAAAGTTGGAAACTTTACGTGGTAAATCAGCTTATTGGACTCAGATCTATCATTTGTATGTATTGGATTTGAGCAGAATCGAGTGTAGAATAGTTGCATGGCGGTGACTCGGCGAGTCGAGTTGCGAGTCCCCGATTTCTTCCTTTTGAGCGGTGTCGAGTGGGACCAGTGAGTAGTGGAGTGGACTCAGCGAGTTTGAGGGTAGACTCAGTAATGGAGGGACTCGGCGAGTTGTTCCTACAACTCGACGAGTCCAAGGCAATCTTCTTAAGCTCAAGAACAACTCGTCGAGTTGTTCATATGACTCGGCGAGTCGGATGAAGATTGTCTGAGTTCTTGGATCGAATGAGTACTCGTCGAGTCGATGCCATACTCGACGAGTAGCAACGAGTAGGGTCGAGGAGTGAGAATAGGGACTCGGCGAGTTGGCGGCCCAACTCGGCGAGTCAGGTCAACTGTGGGTTGACTTTGACTGAGAGTTGACTTTGACCGAGAGTTGACTTTGACCAAGGGTAAAAGAGTCATTTTACCCAGTGCAGTGTTTAGTATTTGATTGAGTGTGTTTATGGGCTTGTAGCCGGGGAGATACCGGAGCAGCAGCAGTTAGCCCTCAGAGCTATTCACTCAGCAGCCAGTTCACGAGGTGAGTTCCCTTTCAGTAGGAACGAGTCTATGGCCACAATGTCGGCCCGTTTAGCTAGCAGTAGTATCCGGATTTTTATCCGATGCAGTAGTTAGCATGTTTGATGCCTTCGTGGCTCAGACAGGATTATGTGTGTTCATGTTAAGTGATACGTTTATGTTATGATCAGTCAGCTTCGGACTTCGGTCCGATGTTAGCTTCGGGCTTCGGTTCGATGTAGGGAACAAGGTCCCAGTCAGCTTCGGACTTCGGTTCGATGTAAGGGACAAGGTCCCAGTCAGCTTCGGACTTCGGTCCGATGTCAGCTTCGGACTCCGGTTCGATGTAGGGGACAAGGTCCCAGTCAGCTTCGGACTTCGGTCTGATGTGAGCTTCGGACTTCGGTCCGATGTAGGGGACAAGGTCCCAGTCAGTCAGCTTCGGACTTCGGTCCGATGGAGGGGGCAAGGCCCCAGTATGTGCTTGATATATTCTTGTATGGTGTGTGGTAATTTGGGGGAGCTCACTAAGCTTCGTGCTTACAGTTTCAGTTTTGGTTTCAGGTACTTCCGCTAGCAGAGGGAAGAGCTCGGGTTGATGGCATCGCACACACCACAGCTTCAGCTTTTATCCTGGGAGTTGATTTAGTTCTTGATTTTTATATGACATGGATATGATACAGTTTTCCGCACAGTGTTTTATTATTATTTTGAGATACATCATGTATGGTTTTATGATATGACACTCAGATTATGGTTTTTGGTTATGTTGAAAAACGAAATTTTTGGGTCGTATTTTTGGGTCGTTTCAAGTTGGTATCAGAGCCCTGGTTTGAGGGATTCGGATGCACTTCCGGGTGTATCTGAACTCAAACTAAGGGGAAATAAAAAGATTTTTTCTAAAAAGGAAAATGTTTTCTAAAAGAGTTTTGAAAGAACTTAGAAGGAAAGAAATTTTTAAACAAGATAAGGGTGTGGTGCATGCGATCAGTCGAGCTCAAGTAAGTACTCCCAAATTACCCATACAAGTTAATTGTTCAGTTTCCGTTTCGGTAGAACAGCATGCTAGTATAGGACTAAGGATCTAGGAGGATGCCTTATGTGCCTGCTTTATGTGTTACAGCTTTATGAGTATTGCATGCTAGTATTGAGTAGACAGCAGTAGGATAGCCTGTTTAGGTTATGTCTGATAGTATGAGCTTAGCATTGTATGCTAGTACAGTTTCTCGTTATGAGAATAGTTTTGCCTAAGTATATTTCCTTTATCCGAATGCTGCTTGCTTCGTGCTTTGCGGGGTTCTGAGTAATGGGAGTTAGCCATTAGGTGAACACGACACACCACATGTGATCAGGGTTGAATAATCCCAGAGTGCCGGAATTGGCCCTATTGCGCAGCTCTTGTTTGAGTCCAACCGTTATAGGGACGAGTCTTTTACTTGAAGGATTATCTGATCCTCGTCACATGTGATGGTGTTCAGGTGGTGGCTAACTAGCATTATAAGGAGACCTGCAGCAGCTGAGGACTAGTTGGGTTGAGTTTGAGGTTTCCCTAAGGCAAGCCTAGGATGAGAGTAGCAGAGATCAGTAGTAGTAGAAGTGACTTGGTGGAGTCAAGGCAGTTCTTGAAGAAAGTACGGATAGATGTGGAAGGTAGTATGGGCCCGTACTACTGAAAGCAGAGGATCCGTACTCGAATCAAGAAAGGCTGAGACAAGACCAGGAAGCTAGTTGTAGTATCAATGATCCCTTGAAATATTTCGGTTTTCTGATGTAGTTGTGATATGTTTCAGAATGGTGGTTTTGCGTTCGAGACCAGCAGCCGGCAGTGGAGGTGCCGGGGAGGGATCAGGTTCAGGCTCGGGGGATGAGCGCATCAATGAGCAGACCCGAGAGTTTCTTTCTTCGGAGATTACGCACATCATTATAGAGCAGACTCCTGTGATCTTCGGTTCGATCAAGGAGGGGATTCTAGAGCTGATGGATGAGAGATTGGGCACCTTCCGTGCCGAGGTGGCGGCCATGATGGGGTCGCGCACCCTTACTTTCAGGGAGTTCAGGGCATGTGGAGCTCCGGACTATCATGGGGCGCGAGACCCCATAGCGAGCACCAGATGGTTGGCGGATGTGGCCAACGCTTTCCGTACTAGCAGATGTCCCGAGGGGGACAAGGTCAGATTGGCGTCCTGTCTTCTGAAGGACAGGGCACGAGATTGGTGGGAGGAGGTCGGACATGCCATTGGGGATGATGCAGCATTGGACGCCATGACCTGGGCTGATTTCTCTACCAGGTTCAGGGCGGAGTTTGCACCGGTCATTGAGGTGCAACAGCTAGCTAGGGAGTTTCAGGACCTCACCCAGACTACAGAGACAGTGGCGGAGATCTCCGCCAAGTTCAGGGAGAGGGCTCTTCTCGTTCCTCAATACGTAGCTGATGAGGAAATGAAGAAGGCCCGATATCATGAGATGTTGCGGAGCGATATTCGCCAGTTTGTGAGCCGGTCCAGCTGTAAAACGCTGGAAGATATGATTGCTAGGGCTCGGGAGAGGGAGATTGATCTCGAGATGGAGAAGAAGAGGAAACCGGAGGCGGTTTCGGGTTCAGGCGGTTCGGGCAAAAAGCCCAGGGTTTCAGATCACAGGTCCAGGGGACAGCTGAGCCACGGTCGATGTGGTAGGTGTGGGAAGATGCACGAAGGAGCGTGCAAGGCGGGGAGTTCCGGCTGCTACAAGTGCGGTCGGATTGGACATTTGAGTAGGGATTGTACGGCTCCTGCTACTGCCGTTGCAGCATCAGATCTGATTTGCTTTCAGTGCAATCAGAGGGGACATAAAAAGTCCCAGTGTCCGAGTTTAGCTGCAGCAGGGAAGGTGGCTGCACCTGCCCCTGCTACTTTGAGGATTATAGATGGCCGGCAGGGCCGAGCTGATGCGCCAGTGGCGAAGAGTAGAGCGTTTCAGATGACAGTAGAGGAGGCGCGGGTGACTCCTGATGTGGTGACGGGGTCGTTCTCGGTGAACGGCATTTTTGCTTTGGTATTGTTCGATTCGGGGGCTACCCGATCATTCGTATCGCTTGCGCTTAGCAAGAGATTCAGTAGAGCTCCTGGGGAGCTGGATTGTCCATTAGAGGTTGAGATAGCAGATGATAGGACCGTGAGGGTCGGCAGAGTGCATAGAGGGTGTTCTCTTCAGTTATTTGATGAGCAGTTTTCAGTGGATCTGGTACCTATTCCCCTGCAAGGGAATAAGGTTATTGTGGGCATGGATTGGCTAAGCCCCAATAGGGCGGTGATTGATTGTGAGCTTCAGCTAGTGAGGGTTCGCACTCCCAGTGGGGGAGAGTTAGTGATTCAGGGCAAGAGGCCACAGCGAGGACCGACCTTTTGTTCCGCCACAAGGGCGAGGCGCTATGTTCAGCAGGGTTGCGCCGGTTTTGTAGCTTACATCTTGGATGCCCGGGAGAAGGGCAAGACGACAGTTGATGATGTTCCTATTGTTCGAGACTACCCGGACGTGTTTCCCGAGGATTTTTCGGGGATACCTCCTGAGAGACAGGTCGAGTTCAGGATCGACCTAATTCCTGGTGCGACTCCGATAGCCAAAGCACCGTATCGACTAGCTCCCCCTGAGATGCAGGAGTTGTCTACACAGTTGCAGGAGCTGTTAGACAAGGGTTTCATTCGGCCGAGCAGTTCGCCTTGGGGAGCGCCGATCCTGTTTGTGAGGAAGAAGGATGGGTCGCATCGTATGTGTATAGATTATCGGGAGTTGAATAAGGTAACGGCGAAGAACCGTTACCCACTTCCAAGGATAGATGATTTGTTTTATCAGCTTCAGGGAGCGTCTTGGTTCTCCAAGATCGATCTACGCTCCGGTTATCATCAGATGCGGGTTAGAGATGAGGATGTACAGAAGACTGCTTTCAGGACCAGGTATGGTCATTATGAGTTTGTGGTGATGCCATTTGGGCTCACCAATGCTCCAGCCGCGTTCATGGATCTCATGAACCGCGTGTGTAGGCCGATGCTGGATCGGTCAGTGATAGTGTTCATAGATGATATCTTGGTATATTCCAAGACGCAGGAGCAGCACGAGGAGCACCTGCGGGAGGTGCTGGAGGATTTGAGGAGGGAGAGACTTTTCGCAAAGTTCTCCAAATGTGAGTTCTGGTTGCGCGAGGTGCAGTTTCTTGGTCACCTCGTCAACCAGAAGGGTATTCTAGTAGATCCGGCCAAGATAGAGGCCGTGATGCAGTGGGAGGTCCCGAAGTCTCCATTTGAGATTCGGAGCTTCCTAGGGTTGGCAGGGTATTATCGGAGATTTATTCAGGATTTCTCCAAGATAGCAGTGCCGCTCACCCAACTGACCAAGAAGTCGGTGGTATTTCGTTGGGGGCCTGAGCAGCAGACAGCGTTCGAGACCCTCAGGCAGAGATTGTGCGAGGCTCCGATCCTTACCTTGCCAGAGGGAGTAGAGGACTTCGTAGTCTATTGTGATGCCTCGATCACAGGTATGGGAGCAGTTTTGATGCAGCGAGGCCATGTGATAGCTTATGCCTCGAGACAGTTGAAGCCTCATGAGGCTAATTATCCTACCCATGATTTGGAGCTGGGGGCAATTGTGTTTGCCCTCAAGATTTGGAGGCATTACCTTTATGGGGTCCGTTGTACTATTTACACGGATCACAAGAGTTTGAGGTACCTTATGGATCAGTCGAGTCTGAACATGAGGCAGAGGAGGTGGTTGGATGTGCTAAAGGATTACGACTGTGAGATCCTTTACCATCCAGGGAAGGCCAACGTGGTGGCCGACGCCCTAAGCCGCAAAGTGTCGGCGGCCCCTATCAGAGATCTATGTTTGAGGATGACAGTGATCACTTCGTTGTTGGAGCGGATCAAGGAGGCTCAGGCGGAGGGCCTCAAGGAGGAGAAACAGAAGTGTGAGAGGATCGTGGGCCGAGTAGCCTCGTTTGATTATGATAGTCGTGGTTTGCTGACGCTTCATGGGAGAGTGTGGGTACCGTACTGGGGTGGAGTACGGCAAGTGTTGATGGATGAGGCTCATAAGTCTCGGTTTTCTATCCACCCAGGGGCGACGAAGATGTATCGAGATCTTCGACCTGATTATTGGTGGCCCTGCATGAAGCGGGACGTCGCCTGGTACGTCGAGAGATGCCTGACCTGCCGGAAGGTCAAGGCGGAGCACCAGAGACCTCACGGCAGGATGCAGCCGTTAGACATTCCCGTGTGGAAATGGGAGGACATCACCATGGATTTTGTCACCAAGCTCCCCAGGACCGCACGAGGAGTGGATTCGATATGGGTAGTAGTGGATCGGTTGACGAAGAGTGCCCATTTTATTCCGATCCAGGAGAGTATATCGGCGGAAAAGTTAGCCGATATCTATGTGCGAGAGATTGTGGCATGTCATGGAGTGCCAGTATCGGTGATGTCAGACCGAGATGTCCGTTTCACATCCAGATTCTGGAAGCGGTTCCACGACGAGATGGGTACTCGTCTCCATTTCAGCACCGCTTTCCACCCTCAGACAGACGGGCAGAGCGAGAGGACGATTCAGACTCTTGAGGACATGCTTAGGGCATGTGTCCTAGATTTCGGTGGCAGTTGGGATACGTATCTTCCGTTAGCGGAATTTTCGTATAACAACAGTTATCATGCTAGCATTGATCGACCTCCCTTTGAGATGATGTATGGGAGGAAGTGTAGGACCCCGATTTGTTGGGGCGAGGTCGGTCAGTGGGTCATCGGGAGCACAGAGGTGGTGCTCAAGACGACTGAGTTGATCCAACAGGTTCGTAGTAGACTGCAGACTGCTCAGAGTCGGCAGAAGAGCTACGCCGATAGGAGGCGTTCGGACTTGGAGTTCCAGGTGGGAGATATGGTCATTCTGAAGGTCTCACCTTGGAAGGGTGTCATCAGGTTCCGGAAGAGGGGCAAGTTGGGCCCCAGATTTATTGGTCCTTTCAGGGTTTTGGCCCGGGTGGGTCGGGTTGCTTATCGGTTAGATCTTCCTGAGGAGCTTAGTCAGATCCACAACACTTTCCATGTGTCTCAGTTGAGGAAGTGTTTGGTGGATGAATCAGCAGTCGTTCCCCTAGAGGATATTCAGGTTGATAGTAGCCTGAATTATATTGAGAGGCCGGTCGCGATTCTGGACCGGAAGACCAAGACCTTGAGGAACAAGGTAATTCAGTTAGTGAAGGTGCAGTGGCAGCATCGGAAGGGATCGGAATGGACGTGGGAGGCTGAGGAGGAGATGAGGGAGCACTACCCAGAGATATTTGCAGATTCAGCCGTAGCAGACTTCGAGGACGAAGTCTGAGATAAGTGGGGGAGAATTGTAACGACCCGTCTCCGGTATGATAATTCCTTGGTATTCATTTTGAAGTTTTATAAGAGGGACTCGGCGAGTTCATAGCCTGACTCGCCGAGTAGGGTCGGGTTTTCGAGCACGTGTTAGCTGGCAACTCGGCGAGTCCATATTCTGGACTCGGCGAGTCTGTCCGTCTGGGAGAAACCCTAAATCCCCGGGTTGCCCACTATTTAAGCCACCTTATAGCCCCAATCTCGCCTCCTTCACCCTCAAAAGCTGTGAGAAAACCCTAATTCGTTCTTGAGTGATTCTAAGTGATTTTGTGTGCTATTGTGAAGGCTTGAAGAAGGAGAAGAAGAAAGGAACAAGGAGAAGGATTGTAGATCAGAGATTCAAGGGAAAGCAAGAGCTCTTAGAGGTATTTTCAGATCTCCTTCTCTTTTATGCCTTAAACCCCCCTTTCTAGATCTTATTAATGCCTTCTTAAAGCCTTATGTTGATATGGAAGCTCTCTTATGCCGAGATAACCTTAGATCTGTTCATTTAGGAGTTGTAGAGCCCAGATCTATTGCCTTTATGGAGCTATTTTGCATATTAACCCTAGATCTACCCCTTTTAAGCATCTTTTAGCCTTTATTCCCTTGTTCATGTGTTTGTACACGTAAAGTTGGAAACTTTACGTGGTAAATCAGCTTATTGGACTCAGATCTATCATTTGTATGTATTGGATTCGAGCAGAATCGAGTGTAGAATAGTTGCATGGCGGTGACTCGGCGAGTCGAGTCGCGAGTCCCCGATTTCTTCCTTTTGAGCGGTGTCGAGTGGGACCAGTGAGTAGTGGAGTGGACTCAACGAGTTTGAGGGTAGACTCAGTAATGGAGGGACTCGGCGAGTTGTTCCTACAACTCGACGAGTCCAAGGCAATCTTCTTAAGCTCAAGAACAACTCGTCGAGTTGTTCATATGACTCGGCGAGTCGGATGAAGATTGTCTGAGTTCTTGGATCGAATGAGTACTCGTCGAGTCGATGCCATACTCGACGAGTAGCAGCGAGTAGGGTCGAGGAGTGAGAATAGGGACTCGGCGAGTTGGCGGCCCAACTCGGCGAGTCAGGTCAACTGTGGGTTGACTTTGACCGAGAGTTGACTTTGACCGAGGGTAAAAGAGTCATTTTACCCAGTGCAGTGTTTAGTATTTGATTGAGTGTGTTTATGGGCTTGTAGCCGGGGAGATACCGGAGCAGCAGCAGTTAGCCCTCAGAGCTATTCACTCAGCAGCCAGTTCACGAGGTGAGTTCCCTTTCAGTAGGAACGAGTCTATGGCCACAATGTCGGCCCGTTTAGCTAGCAGTAGTATCCGAATTTTTATCCGATGCAGTAGTTAGCATGTTTGATGCCTTCGTGGCTTAGACAGGATTATGTGTGTTCATGTTAAGTGATACGTTTATGTTATGATCAGTCAGCTTCGGACTTCGGTCCGATGTCAGCTTCGGGCTTCGGTTCGATGTAGGGGACAAGGTCCCAGTCAGCTTCGGACTTCGGTCCGATGTCAGCTTCGGACTTCGGTTCGATGTAGGGGACAAGGTCCCAGTCAGCTTCGGACTTCGGTCCGATGTCAGCTTCAGACTCCGGTTCGATGTAGGGGACAAGGTCCCAGTCAGCTTCGGACTTCGGTCTAATGTGAGCTTCGGACTTCGGTCCGATGTAGGGGACAAGGTCCCAGTCAGTCAGCTTCAGACTTCGGTCCGATGGAGGGGGCAAGGCCCCAGTATGTGCTTGATATATTATTGTATGGTATGTGGTAATTTGGGGGAGCTCACTAAGCTTCGTGCTTACAGTTTCAGTTTTGGTTTCAGGTACTTCCGCTAGCAGAGGGAAGAGCTCGGGTTGATGGCATCGCACACACCACAGCTTCAGCTTTTATCCTGGGAGTTGATTTAGTTCTTGATTTTTATATGACATGGATATGATACAGTTTTCCGCACAGTGTTTTATTATTATTTTGAGATACATCATGTATGGTTTTATGATATGACACTCAGATTATGGTTTTTGGTTATGTTGAAAAACGAAATTTTTGGGTCGTATTTTTGGGTCGTTTCAGAGAGAGAGACTTTTACTAATTAAAAACAATAATATAAATATAAAAAATAAAAAATACAAATATGATGGGCATAATAGTCATTTTAAGTGTATAGGGACCAAAAACACTAAAAAGATTCAATTTTGAACCAATCGTGCACCAACATTTCGTTTTAGACCAAAACTGCAGAAATTTGACAACCACAGGGACCACTTTTGCAATTTTGTCTTAGTTCTAATAAGTAAATTAATTTTATAGACAAAATTGCAAAAATGGTCCTTGTGGTTTGTCAATTTTGTGGATAAGGTCCAAAAAAAGTTTTTTTTTACAAAAAGGTCCCTATATGATGGTTTTGTTGCGGTTTTGGTCTCATCCTCGTTAAATTTAACAGCATGGCTGTTAACTTTGGTAAAATGATAGATTTACCACTAAAACCATTTCTGCAGTTTTATATTTTTACCAAACTACAAGGACCAATTATGAAAATTTTTCTTTTCAGAATTATTATATATTAATTATTCTTTTCTTTTTAACTTTTTTCTTATTGTATTATTTTTTATTGGATTATTTTATTTTTAATATATTATATTTATATATTAATAAATATTACTTTTTACTATTAATTTTTTAATTATTTTTTTTGAATTTCTTCTTTATTGCATTAATTCCTTTTTATTGGATTATTATATATTAACAAATAATATTTTTAACATATAATATTTTTCAATTAGTAAGTGTTACTTTTTTGAATTATTAAACTCATTTAATTATTTTTTAATTTTTTTTATTTCCTTAATTCTTTTGATTGGATTATTATATGTTAATAAATATTATTTTTAATGTATTATATTTATATGTTAATAAATAGTAATTTTTTATTATTAATTTTTTTATTGGATTATTATATATTAACAAATATTATGATTTTGACATATATAATTTCTTTAAAAATATTTCTACATAAATTACCAAATCTGGGTATTTGCTACTAGGTGGTCGACCAAACGAGTACCGAAAAACAAGTTCTACAACTTTGTCGCCACCTGTAGTGGCTATGGTGGTTTGAAAACCATCGATCTAACATTGTCGTCATCGATGGTGGTATCTGTAATGAATGATTGACTGAAGGAAGTATGTTTTCTAGGGTTTATTTCACATTGTGTAGGTAGTCAACTAGTGTAGTTTTCGTCGAGAATGGCCGACTGTAGTCGATGATCGATGATTTTCAGCGAGATGATAGGGCGATGAAAGGTGGAAAAATGCTACGAATGGAGTAGCTGACCCGGAATGTTTGGTACTTTTATTTAAAACAATAAAGAAAGAAATTAAAATAAAATAAAAACAATTAAATAAATATTATTAATTATACAATATATTAAATTTCTCTGGCCTTAGCTATAGTATTCTTTACTCTCTTTTGTCAAAATCCATCCTTCTAATATGCTGCTCTTGCTGTTGGGGGTTTGCCATCTTTTTAACTCCTTTGTTATGCATTTTCCCTTATCTATTTTGTTTTTCCTTTTTTTTTGTTCACCTCTCCTTGCTGACGCCTTATTTCTTATGAGACGTGTCTTCTTCCTCGATTCTACTTTCCACGTGTTTCTTTTTTGCTTCTTTCCCTTTCTTCTTCGTTGGATCTTCACCGACTTGCCTTCTCCTCTGTCGTTCTTTTCTTTCTCAGGTAATCTCTGTCGCTTTTGTCTTCCTTCACCGCCATAGAAGAAACCAACGTCGCCTTCTGCTTCTCAGATATCAAATCAATTTCCTAATACCTAAAATCGATTTCATTATGAGCAAGATTCTATAGCATATGTATGACATGGTCAGCAGTGATTGGAAAACAATTTACATTCAAGGGTTTTAATCAGAATTTTGAGTAAAAGTCAAATTGATTGAAGCTACCTCTTCTTCTTCGAAATCACGATAGTTTGACATGAAATTTAGACAAAATCTTCATAAATTTCATCGGCCACCATCAGATCGACTCTTTGGTTAAAGGTAAAGAAGACATTGCGCATGAATATTAGGTGTTGAGTTTATATTTTCTCTCCTTTTTTCCACCTTATATTTTAATTTTTTTTTCTATGATTTTGGAAATTAGGATTCTGATATTATGGTTAACTTTTCCGTAGAATTTTTATGCAGCGAGTTCTCCATGGCGAACGACCTTTTTATTCATAATCGTTTGTGGTTAGGTACTGTATCTAATTCTATATAATTGAGATTTTTTTTAAAGGTTCCATTACATTTTTTGTTTGAAGTTTTGTAAGCCCGTTGGTTTGATTGGTAGTTATGATTATATGGATTCAGTAATTGGTTAATTTCTTGGATTTTTTGTGTTTATAGGATGGTTTTTCGTTTCTTTAAGTTTTAAGGTTGTGTTTCTTGGTTCTTGGCTTTTGTGGAGTTTTAATTACTTTGTTTTACTAATTTTTTTTATATCTGTCGTTGTTTAGGAAGAACATGAGGGTATATGCTTAATCAAATTTCTATGTAATGACAATTTTTTTTTGTTAATTTCATGATTCTAATTCTATCTAATCTCCGCATAATGATTAGAAATTACATGGAAGACAAGTGTTTGCCTACATGTAATTGCTGAAGTCCAAAAACAAGCAGGTGAATTTCTTTGTTTTACTAATTTTTTTTATATCTGTCATTATGAATATAGGTGGTAAGGATTAGATCTATTTTTTGTGTTTCAGGTTGGAAAAAGTTTTCTAATACCTGGGAAAGCGACTAAGCATGAAATGACAATAATGCCCCTCTACTAAATATTAGTGAATGGTTTCTTCTTGGCAAGACTTTGATGGCATGTAGAAAGGTTAGAACTCAAGTCCTATTTTAATATTTATAATAGAATGATCTGAATTAAACTTGATAAAAGATTTGATTTTGGAACTTAGTTAGTAAATCTGGTCTCAAGCAACTCTTATCGAAATATGCAGCAGGTGTTTTACTATTGACTAAAATGGGTGTTAACCCTTTACTTGTATCATGGGACCGGTAAGTTTCCCTTCCTGCGGACACATTTACTTTTCGAATTGATCTTGTCAAGAGATCCACCATATCTGTTCTTATGTCGACTTTTTTTTTGGGTTGTTTGTATCTCAGATTGTAATTGACTTCCTTTCAAGGTCACCTACCTAAGGATTGCAGTTTGTTGATAGATTATACAGGTATTGGAATAATTAGGAATGGTATGCTAGGTTTGATTAGATGTTGAAACATTTGCCCAACAACTGTTTGTTAAAAGTTTTTACTGATTGCTGATATTTTTTATGTTGTCTCTAACTAATACTGATCATCTATTGGTTTATGATTTCTGTTCATGCTCATGTTCAAAAACTAAAAAAGTGTATTAATAGTTTCACCTGTGAAATCTGATGAAGAATCCAAATCTTAAATTGGTGATAAAGGGTAAACAAAGTTAATAGAGGTATAAAAGTTTTTTTGGGTTTGCCTTCTTAGTGTTATTCATTTGATATATGGAAATAAATAAAAATTAAAAAGATTGATTATAAAACTTTACAATAAAGATTTTTTTTTTGAAGTTTCATATTTTCTTTTTGCCTGTGTATTTTGACAGGAGCAAAGAAGAATGTGTTTACCAAAGCATCAGGTGCATGATATGAGGAAATAAGAATGTCTTTACCATAAGGACTCTTTCACACGGTTATTATTATTCTTATTATATATAAGACCTACAAAACAACATATTTCCACTTCACGTTTATCGCTTCTTCAAAATAATAATAATAATAATTTCTTTCTCTGGATAAATGCCATACTTTTAGAATATTAATAACCTTTTTTCATTAAACTCTTTCAAAATGGAATACATTAGTTTTGGATGGCCGCATTCATAACGCAAAACATTTGAGAGTATGGAAGTAAGTTTCTAACTCTCTGGAGGGTATTTTAGGTCACATTTTAAAGGTGGTTCTAAAATAGTCTTGTGGGCATGTGATAAGGTTTTCAATGCGAATGATGAAGTTTGTCCTGTTGATAAAGAATTAAACAACCATTTAAATGGTATGATTGAAGTATTGGCAAATGAACCTCTTTCAACCCTTGGCCTTTATTATAAGCAACTAGGAATTGAATTCCATTCCAAAGATGAGTTTCCATTTGAGGGGTATATTTTGATTGGCAAATGAAGCTCTTAGAACTGTCGGCCTTTGATTATATCTATGTATAAAGTAACTACAAAAGATTAAAAAAATCATGTTATTTTTCAAATCCATTTCAAGTTTATCTCCAAGAACATGTGAGATGCCACAATACAAAGGAGAACAAAGGATAGACTACAGAAAACCAATAAGCTAGAGTTGGTATGGGCTTACATTTTTATCACCTGTTTATTATTATTTTTACATTTTCATTTGGTTCATTTTCTATTTTTTGGTTATAAATGCAATAAATAACACTCTACTTTCAATTTACATATTTTCCCTATGCAATCTATGGCTATGGTGATGGAAATTTGAGTAATTTTAAGGAACTCCAACCCCCTACTGCAGCAAATCATTATTCTATATCCCATCATTATGCCATATTGGGTCTCACCATGTAAGCCTTTAACATATGATATCATGTTGGCGGTGCTTTCTGATTATTAAAAAAATAAGAAGTTACTGACAGTGTGAATGATCTGATTCAATATATTGGCACCTATCATGAAGACATTGTTGAGCAAGTTGTTAATCTTATGTAAGTTTTGCTAAATAATGATTTTGACAGACCTGTTATTGCATCTGCATTTACTTTTTTTTTATTAAGGCAATATACTACCTAACTGTACTCTGTTATTATAAAGTTCAGCCAATTTACTTAAAAGACAAAAAAGATTTGCCACTACATAGTAACAAACATTACACTTTCTTTTTTACAATATTGATACAGAAACCACAATACAGTGCCTTTCCGCTACACAATACACATAACCGATAAATAGAAGACCAAAATAATGAACAAATCCAAACCCCGCGTAGCAGGGTATCCCACCTAATTGTAAATAAAAATAATAAATAAAAATTAATAATCCAATAAAAAGAACTAATGCAATAAAAAATTTAAAAAAAACAATTAAATGAAGTTAATAATCCAATAAAGTAACACTTACTAATAGATAAATATTATATGCTAAAAATAATATTTGTTAATGTATAATAATCCAATAAAAAAGAATTAATACAATAAAGAATAAATTAAAAAAATTAATTAAAAACAAATAATAATAAGTAATTTTTATTAATATATAAATAAAATATATTAAAAATAATATTTATTAATATATAATAATCCAATCAAAAGAATTAATGAAAAAAAATTTAAAAATAATTAAATGAATTTAATAATCCAAAAAAGTAACACTTACTAATAGATAAATATTATATGTTAAAAATAATACTTATTAATATATAATAATCCAATAAAAAAGAATTAATGCAATAAAGAAGAAATTCAAAAAAAATAATAAAAAAATTAATAATACAAAAAATAATATTTATTAATATATAAATATAATATATTAAAAATAATATTTATTAATATATAATAATCCAATAAAAAAATAATACAATAAGAAAAAAGTTAAAAGAAAAAAGTAATTAAAATAAATAATATATAATAATTTAATAAAATGAAAAAGCAAAATTGCATAGTTGGTCCTTGTAGTTTGATAAAAAGATAAAATTGCAGAAATGGTCTCAGGGGTAAATCCGTCATTTGACAAAAATTAATAGTCATGATGTTAAACTCAACGAGGTTGGGATCAAAACCGCAACAAAACCATCAAATATGGACCTTTTGCTAATAAACTTTTTTTTGGAACTTACCCACATAAATTAACAAACCACAGGGACCATTTTTGCAATTTTGTCAATTTTATATAATAAAACCAACAAAACAGAACATGTTTGACTTAAGATGTAGTAAATATATAAATTTATAATACAATATTATCGTACGATGAGTGTAAAATATCAATTTTTATCGACTTATGCCTTCCAATAAAACTTAATTGGCAATATGAGTAAATATCTAACACTTTGATTGTCAAATTTTATATAAATCTCGATTTAAATTTTGAATAAACATATCAAAACAAGCAGGGACATATAATATAAGACCTCCAATTGAAGTTGTAAAGACTATTAAGGGGGTGTTTGGATAAAAAAAAAACAGGGTGTTTATTGCTTATTGCTTAATCCCACCGCATTAAGCAAATTTAAGTGTTTCGATAAAAGTCTTTAAAAATCAGCTTATTGTGGTAGGAATAAACCAAATAAGCTTATTTTAATAAACAATGGGGGGAATGATTATTGCTTATTGCTTATTGATCATTTTACTCATATAAGTTCTTTTGTTTGCCAAACACTTAAAATGCTTATTGTTTATTCCCACCGCAATAAGCTAATCCAAACACATTTTAAAAAAGTATTTATTCCCTCCACAATAAGCAAATATGCAATAAGTTAATAAGCTAATAACTATTTATAAGCGTATGTTTCACTTGCGTGTGCTTCCAATTTTCCATCACGCATCATATTTTATGTGAATTTCTTAATTAATTTTATAACACTTTTAATCTTAAATTTATAAAGATGATTTTAAAAATACATTATAATGTTAAATCAGTGGCCTATGTCAGTCCCTCAGTCGGTCATAAGGACTACATAGGAGGTTAATTACGGAACCGTAATTAATTTTTTTTATATGTTAATAAATATTAATTTTTTTATTATTATTTTTTTAATTCTTTTTTATTGCATTAATTCTTTTTTATTGGATTATTATATATTAACAAATATTATGATTTTGACATATATAATTTTCCTAAAAATATTTCTACATAAATTACCAAATCTGAGTATTCGCTACTCGGTGGTCGACCGAACGAGTACCGAAAAACAAGTTCTACAAATTTGTCACCACCTGTAGTGGCTATGGTGGTTTGAAAACCCTCGATCTAAAATTGTCGTCATCGATGGTGGTATCTGTAATGAATGATTGACTGAAGGAAGTATGCTTTCTGGGGTTTATTTCACATTGTGTAGGTAGTCAACTGGTGTAGTTTTCGTTGAGAATGGCCGACTGTAGTCGAAGATCGAAGATTTTCAGCGAGATGATAGGACGGCGCAAGGTGGCAAAATGCAACGAATGGAGGAGCTGACCCGAAGCGTTTGGTATTTTTATTTAAAACTATAAAGAAAGAAATTAAAATAAAATAAAAATAATTAAATAAATATTATTTATTGTAAATCAAAATAATTATTTTAAATTAATAATCCAATAAACAGAACTAATGCAATAAAAAATTTTAAAAAAATAATTAAATGAAGTTAATAATCCAATAAAGTAACACTTACTAATAGATAAATATTATATGCTAAAAATAATATTTGTTAATGTATAATAATCCAATAAAAAAGAATTAATACAATAAAGAAGAAATTAAAAAAAATAATTAAAAAAATGATAATAAAAAGTAATATTTATTAATATATAAATGAAATATATTAAAAATAATATTTATTAATATAAAATAATCCAATCAAAAGAATTAATGAAATAAAAAAAATAAAAAAAAATTAAATGAATTTAATAATAAAAAAAAGTAACACCTACTAATAGATAAATATTATATGTTAAAAATAATATTTATTAATATATAATAATCCAATAAAAAAGAATTAATGCAATAAAGAAGAAATTCAAAAAAAAAATAATTAAAAAAATTAATAATAAAAAATAATATTTATTAATATATATATATATATATATATATATATATATATATAATATTAAAAATAATATTTATTAATATATAATAATCCAATAAAAAATAATACAATAAGAAAAAAGTTAAAAAGATAAAAGTAATTAAAATAAATAATATATAATAATTCAATAAAATGAAAAAGCAAAATTGCATAATTGGTTATTGTAGTTTGGTAAAAAGATAAAATTGCAGAAATGGTCCTAAGGGTAAATCCGTCATTTACCAAAAGTTAATCGTCATGATGTTAAACTTACCGAGGTTGGGACCAAAACCGCAACAAAACCATCAAATAGGGACCTTTTGCTAATAAACTTTTTTTGGACCTTACCCACATAAATTAACAAACCACAGGGACCATTTTTTGCAATTTTGTCAATTTTATATAATAAAACCAAGGTTCTAAATAACGTAAGACGTGACTTGAAGGCAATGTCAAGCTTCAAGCTTTTCTGAGTCTTGGCGAGTCATGACGTTTGTAAGGCGTGGCTTAAGGCGACAATTTTCTATATAATTAATAATTTTATATGTATTTTTAATTATTATTCATTTTTATACACATATATGAGTTAAGACGATATTTTGACAAAGCTTGGCGGCAGGTTCAAGCCTTGGAGCCGTGGCGCGCCATGTCGAGCTTTTTAGAACCTTGAATAAAACTAACAAAACATAACATTTTGACTTAAGTTGCTATAAATATATAAATTTATAATACAATATTATTGTACGATGAGTGTAAAATATCAATTTTATCGACTTATGCCTTCCAATAAAACTTAATTGGCAATATGAGTAAATATCTAACACTTTGATTGTCAAATTTTATATAAATCTCGATTTTTATGCCTTCCAATAAAACTTAATTGGCAATATGAGTAAATATCTAACACTTTGATTGTCAAATTTTATATAAATCTCGATTTAAATTTTGAATAAACACATCAAAACAAGCAGGGATATATAATATAAGACCTCCAATTGAAGTGGTAAAGACTATTAAGGGGGTGTTTGGATAAAAAAAATAGGTTGTTTATTGCTTATTGCTTATTGCTTAATCCCACCGCAATACACAAATTTAAGTGTTTCGATAAGAGTATTTAAAAATCAGCTTATTGCGTTAGGAATAAACCAAATAAGCTGATTTTAATAAATAATGAGGGGAATGATTATTGCTTATTGCTTATTGGTCATTTTACTCGTATAAGTTGTTTTGCTTGCCAAATATTTAAAATACTTATTATTTATTCCCACCGCAATAAGCTAATCCAAACACATTATAAAAAAATATTTATTCTCTCCACACTAAGCAAATAAGCAATAAGTTAATAAAGTAAAAACTATTTATAAGTGTATGTTTCACTTGCGTGTGCTTCCAATTTTCCATCACGCATCACTATTTTATAAGAATTTCTTAACTAATTTTATGACACTTTTAATCTTAAATTTATAAAGATGATTTTAAAAATACATTAATCAGTGGCCTATGTCAGTCCCTCAGTCTGTCATAGGGACTACATAGGAGGTTAATTACGGAACCATGGGTGTAGCCAATATAGGGCAAGAGTGGGTCTTGGCCCACCCACAAAAAATTAAGGTTACATATATATTGTATGTACAATATATATTTTTGTTAAATAAAAAGAATTAGGGTTGAAGAATTTTGTCATTCGTTCATATTTTGTATATTAGTCGGTCTACCTTAAAACAAAATCCTAGATTTGCCGTTCCGTACAACGCTAACAATATTTTAGATGTAGGTAACGTTTCATCCATTTTCATTTATGACAAGCCTCCTTTCTCTTTGTGAGGAAACCATAAAATCCATATATCTGGTATGACGCCTAGAGCTCGAGCTTCACTCGAGAAAAACTCGTGAGGACAATAAAGTTATAAAAGTTGTTATGTAATTAGGGGCCAACAATATCAATGTGAAGTATGATTATTAAGTTGATTTACGAGTTTTATTTCAAAACTTTAAACACATACATGATTAAAAAATTTAGTTTTTATGTAATTAGGGGCCAACAATATCAATGTGAAGTATGATTATTAAGTTGATTTACGAGTTTTATTTCAAAACTTTAAACACATACGTGATTAAAAAACCAATAAAAAATCGAGTCAAGAGTTTCTATAAGATGGAGTTCTGACTTATATTCCAACCTCATTAGTAATCAAGCTCAAGCTTGAGCTCAATAAAATTTGGCATAACTATAATGGTTCAACAATTTTGCAGCCCTAATTTCATATTTGCAATTGATGGTGCCATCAAAAGATGTAGAATTGTTTTTGTTACATTTGTTGAAGCCTAGAATTGCATGTTAACGTAATGATTTTACATTCGCTCCAGAAAAAACTAAAAGAAAAAGGTAATCAACATTTTATGTACACCCTATACCAAATCCGTCTTGGGATCCATCATGTGGGAGATAAATTATGGAGTAACAATAACAATTTGTTATTATGGTAAACTTTGAACCTTAAATCTCTTTCACAAAATCCGCATCTCAATGGATAGGCTTTGGGAATCGGTAAAAAAAAAAAAAAAAAAACAAAAACAAAAAAAAAAAAAAAAACAAAAAAAAAAAAAAAAAACAAAAAACCCCTACTGTGATCTTCAAGATATCTATCTCGTTTTCAAAGTCCGTGTGATGTACGATTCTTATCAATGCTATAAAATATAATAATATAATATTAATCCAGATGTTATCAAAAGCATAATATTTAACTATGATGAATTGATAAGGCATGGATGGTTTACATATGCAAGGAGCACTAACCAAGTGGAATTGGTCTAAAAGCATAGTTCATACATCTCAAATTGGACTTTAAGCCATTTTAAATGTGTTACCACTGTATCCAACATCTTCAAGTAAATTTATGCCCTTTTGGCTTTCTAATCAATAATACTAAAAATATAAAATTATTTTTTCTGGTTTCATATGGTAATTTATGCATGTGTTAGATTTTGTAATAAGAAATTTGATTTATAATGTTGGTTTGCCATGTATTTCAAGTTGTTCTAAGTAGTTTCGTAATGGGTACACTACATGAAATTGGCCCAAGTGACATTAGTTTTAGCGACGACGCAATGATCGTCGATATAGGTTACTTTTAAGAGATGACATGTAGTTTTCATATGTGGTTATTTAAAGATGTAAAAATTTTCAACATTAACAATAACATGTCATTGTTGTATGGTAGGCAAGGAAAATTTGCCGCCGACAGCCCAATATTATTTTGGCTCCAATTTATAATAACCAACAACCATGACATTTCTTTGCTAATTATAGTAAATATATTTGTTAATGACTTTTATATCTATAAATATATTTGTTAATGATTTTTAAACCAATGGGTGGGACAGTTTGGGTCATGGTCTAGGGTTTTCAAAATTTTAAGCGTATTATATATATATATATATATATATATATATATATATATATATATATATATAGAGAGAGAGAGAGAGAGAGAGAGAGAGAGAGAAAGAGAGAGAGTTAGGTTTAAATGTTTTCACTATCTATTGTGTGCCTGTATGATTGATTCTGGACCAATCATTTTAGTTATTTTAAGAAAGTAATTAATGCATATTAAATGCTGAAGATGTAATTAATACCTATTATATCTTCAACATGTAATATGCATTATTTACTTTCTTAAAATAACTAAAATGATTGGTCCAGAATAAGTCATATATGCACACAATAGATATTGAAAACAAAATAACCTAACCATATATATATATATATATATATATATATATATATATATATATATATATATATATATATATATATATATATATGATCATTTGAGAACTCATAGTTTCCCGAGAACCTAAGAACTAAAAATGTAACGTTAGATCGTAATTTTTAATGGTTTAGATCAAATATGACACATTTGTAATTATCAACAATTTAAATGGTAAATCTGACTTTTTTAAACAAATAACGAGGGTATTTACAGTATAAAAGGTTAAGATACCTATTAATTACTAATTAATCAAAATAAATTTATAAACACAGATTTATATTTCTCCCCACGTCAATGTTCTATCTTTCTCTCTCTAACAACTTGATCCAGATCTAGATTTTCAATCGCCGAATCTCACATCTTGCAATCGTCGGAGTGGAATCGATCCTCAAAGTAGAAGGCGCTGTTAATCTCTCTCTGTTGCCACCATTAAAATTCAACTCGTAATCAAATTGAAGACTGCAAAATTGCCTTGTTCATCTTCCATAAGAATATAGATCTCTGAATGCATATATCGTTCGTCGGTGGATCCTCGATAGACTAAGTATTCACCTCCTACAGAACCAGATCACGATTGAAGATTTCATGAGACTATCATTCAAACGATCGATATATTAGGCATAACTGAGATTAATTCATATTTGAGAAAGGTCAATAGAGTGGATAGATCGGCAAATCCTAGTGTTTAATCTCCATCTCAACTTAGGGTTTCATCCGATTGTGAAAGGTACCATAAACCTCTGCTTTATCTTTTTTTAGTCAATGATAATCCTACCTAGTTGGAAATTTTTGAGAAAATGCTCAGTGCTCTTATGATGGTTTGTTTGTATTTCATCAGCAATTGTTTTTTTTTTCATTCAATATGATTCATTTCATTCATGTAATACATTTGTTTAACTGAATTTGCGTAAGAGTTTTTTTTAATGTGCATATTATTACAAATCAATTAAATCAATGTTTATAACTTATGATATCCGATATGTATTAATTGTATCATTTCACACTTGTTTATTATCCGAAAATCCTTTGTGTGTGTTGTGCAAATTAAGGCATCTTGAAAAATTCATGCTTCTAAATGTAGTTAATGTTGTACTTTATGTGAATTAAAGCATCCTGAAAAATCCTCATTTTCAAAACATAGTTAATGGATATCCCTATTCAGGTACTGCTTTTCTATATTAATTAATAAATTATTACCCACAACAAACAAGGAGTTGAAACTTGAAAGTGAAGTTAACATTATTATTTTTTATTCGATTGGCACAGTGCAATATGCTCCTGAATATAAATAACTCAAAATAACAAGTGTTTTTATCTAATGTGTTTGCAAGGGAAATGACGGAAGATTCACCTGTAATGAGTGTATTGCCATAAGATGGAATGAATTTGAGCATGAATATTGCAAATCATGAACCTAAAAACTGGATACAACAAATCATGTCTGTAGAGTAAGCTTTTCCCTAATTTCAATATAAATTCACAAAATTACCTAGTTTCAATCATGCGATTCATATGAATTACATATAATTCACATGTAAATCACATATGAATTACATGTGATTCACATGTAAATCACATGTAATTCACATATGAATTACATGTGCTTCACATGTAAATCACATATGAATTACATATGCTTCATATGTAAATCGCATGTAACTCACATATGAATTACATGTGCTTCACATGTAAATCACATATGAATTACATGTGCTTTACATGTAAATCGCATGTAATTCACATATGAATTACATGAGATTCACATGTAAATCGCATGTAATTCACATATGCATCACATGTAATTCATATGTGAATCGTCTGTGATTCATATGTTAATCACATATGTATTTTTGTAAGTGTTTTTGCATTATTCATTTTTTTTTTAATTTTCTTGTAGATTCGGATGAAATTGTGATGAATATTGAAGATGCGAAGATGATAAATTGAAGAAAATATTGAAATATTGACACGAAGACATGAACAAACTTTGGAATTTTATAACATTTCTTTATATTTTATTTTATATCGAATAAAATACTTATTCTATTGTAGATGAGGACTATAAATATTATAGTATAAAAAATATGAGTTTTTTTTTTAATGATTTACTTATAAATATTATAGTATAAAAAATATGAATACATGCATTTGAAAAAATATGAATATATGCACCTAAATTTTTTTATTTTTTTAAAATGCAACTTCTTTTTTTTTTAAATGCAGTTTTTTTTTTTTTGAAAAAAATGTAACTTTCTTTAAAAAACTTGCAGTTTTTTGAAAAAAAATCCAGTCTTTTTTTTTTTTAAAAAAATATTTTTTCAATTTTTTTTTCATAAATACATGTTTTCTATAAAAAATTAAAAAATTTGCATTTAAAAAAAATGAAAATACTATTTTTTAAAAAATCTGAAAATTTGATTTATGATGTAAATTTTTAGACATTTATATTAATATGTTAAATAACACAAAAAATTAAACATTAAATGAGATTGGTAAGATGACGATCGTGTCCTTAATGAATTACTTTTGATCTAAAGCTCCACTTTTAGTTCTCGGGTTCTCGGGAAACTATGAGTTCTCAACCGATTTCAACCCTATATATATATATATATATATATATATATATATATATATATATATATATATAAGAGAGAGAGAGAGAGAGAGAGAGAGAGAGAGAGAGAGAGAGAGAGAAAGTTCAATAGAAAACCAATATGGATCAAGGTACCAAAGAACCTATTTTAAACATTTATTTTTTCTTTTAATCTTGGCCATTAACCCTTAATTAACCAAAATAAACATGGAGAGGCATTTTGGTAAATTTAGGCTCTCATTTAATAGTCCTCCTTTTCTCCGTTCGCTTCTTCTGTTACTATGCATCATCTTCACCGTCGATTAATCCAAATATTCTCGTCTGTTCTTCGAAATCTCAACCTTTTTTCATCCCATTTACTAATAGTTTCTTTAGATTTCAGCTAATAATCATGTATTTTTAACATCTATTCATCTTTAGTAAATGATTATTACCTCAATTATAGATTTTCAATTTACCACTGTTCTTCCAATGCATTATTTATCAAATTATTTTTATTGTTATTGTACTCGTCTAATTGTCAAATTCTCATGATTTTACCGTTTAATCTTCAAATAGTTAGGTTTTTATTGTTAATTTGCCAATTTTTATTGTTATCTTTTTTTTCAAAGGATTGTTGTTTGATTCGTTGGACATCGGCCTTGACTTTTACAAGACTTATGGTTAAGAATCTAGTTTTGATGTGAATATGTCAAGTCAAAAAAGATACAATGATGACACAATTCGTCTTAGATATTCTACAAGTAGTAGATAAGGTTTCACGGAGTCGTTTAAGAATGAAAATATTAATGTGAACTTTTCAGATGCTAAGAAAAATAGAACTTCTTCTAAGAAGAACTTCTTCTTCTAAGAAGAATGGATGCCTTGCTGTTCTAAGAGAACTTCTTCTAAGAAGAACGGATGCGCTGCTGGATATAATGACAAACAAAAAATTCTGTTTCTCTAATTTTTCATTTGAGGTCCAAACAGATGTCGTTGATCATCTTACTAGACTTTTTTGGGTTGATGATACTTCGAAAGCCAACTATAAGGAATTAGGAGAAATACTGTTTTTTATGCTACTTATCAAACAAACAAGTAATTCCTAATCCTTATTTGTTCTTTTTATGGTATTTGTTCTTTTTAATAATACTTATAAAAAAATCAAGTATTCTATGGTATTTGTTCTTTTTACTGGAGTTGACTACCAAAAGCGTTCTGTTACTTTTGCTGGTGGTTTATTAGCTCGTGAGACAGCAGATGCAAATGTGTGGTTGCTTGAAGAGTTTCGTAAAGCACTTGTCAAGCTACCTATGATGATTGTAACAGATCAGGATTCAACAATGAAGAAAGTTGTTCATTTTGTTTTTCCTTTTTCCAAGCATAGACTATGTATGTGGCACATCACTTAAAAACTTGAGGAAAAGGTATATTCTTTGGTTCTTGATTCCTATATATGTTTATAACCATTTAGATCATAAAGCACACTGTGAATTCACAATGTAAATTTGCATATGATGAAAGAAACAAATCTAAATCTTAAATCACATTGTTAAGCACGACAATGCATGTAGGGAAAATCAACATGTGTTTGTTCCTTTTGCATTCGATACATTTGGTTTTCTCGCACCAGAGGCGGTGGAGCTCCTTAACAGAGTCCAACGGGTCATGCATTCTAATGTCATATCTCCTAGATCCACAAATGTTGTTTTCAAAAGAATAGGTTTTGCCATCCAAAAAGGGCTAGCGGCGCAGCTTGTTGCCCGTTTGCCTTCAATCGATATGTATTGAATTCAAGTGTTATTAATTAAAAAAAAAAAGTATTTGGAGCTTCCAAAAAATTACTTATAAAAAGACAATTATATATTAATGTGAAAAAATGTTATGTTACTATGAACTACATCAATATTCAACTTATGTAATGATTCTTATGTTTTTTTATATTCCTATCGATGTTTATAACCATCCAGACTTCCGAAAGACGTTTTTTATATTGTATGGAATCTGCAATGTTTTCCACAAGATTTTGAAAGTTCCTAGTCAACATTGCTAGATAAGTTTCATCTCAAAGAAGCTGACTGGTTAAAGACGGTTTTTAAAATAAGGGATTTATGGATTCCGACTTATATGAGAGATCTTGAAGTTTTTTGGTTTGATGCGAACTACTTCAAGATCAAATAGCCTGAATTATGCTTTCTCACATTTTTGCATCATAAACCAAATTTAGTGAAGTTCATGATGTCATTTGATAGTGCAATGGAGAAGCAAAGACATCATCAATCTTTATTAGATTATCAGTCCGTAACTACTACCCCAAGCTAAGGACTCATTTGGCTATTGAAAAGCATGCATCGGAAATTTATACACATAGTATTTTCTTGGACATTCAGAAAGAGTTATACAAATTTGTGTTTTATTGTGTTCAATAATCTTTAGTTATTGAATATGAAAGTGAAGTTTATGTTTTGAGAGATAAGAAGAAAAAAAAGGTTTATTGATAAAAATGTGAATGAGGATGAAGATTTTGATGATTTTTATCGAAATAGTATTCCTTCTCATTGTCCTAATACTCGTTACAAGGTATGACTCTTTGTCCTAATAGATTTTATTAAATATAAAATGTAGTTTAAAAATTCACACTGTGAATGTAGGATGTTTTACCAATTCACAGTGTGAATTCTCATAGAGTTATAAATTGGTTTGTACTTTTCATTAGATTAGTATGGAATATGTATTTTTTTTTTGTGAATTTGATTTGAAGTACATAATTATGTTATAGTATTATGATTTCTAAAGTTGATTAATAATGTGAATCAATGTTAATTTGTATAATTTTTATCGAATGGTATGAGATAAAATTTCTTATTCACATATTAATTTGGTTATTAATGATAATTTTGTAGGTTGTATTTAGTATAAGGGGTGATAGCATTAGCATCAGTTGCAGCTACATGCTTTTTGTCCAGAAAGGAGCATTATGTCGTTATATGTTTTTCATATTAAATATGAAAGAGTATGCTAAAATTCCATCAAATTTCATTTTGAGGAGATGGGGAAAAGATATCATAACTGATGGATTGTTGAGAAAAAAGTACTTGTATTCTCATAAAGGCAGTTAAAATGAATGTTTGATTCAAGATACTTATGTTATTCTTCATTTGTCCATTAACAAAATAGCAAATTATGAGGATGAATTGGCTAAATATATTAAGCACCTTCAGGAGGTTGATAGTGGTATTTTGTTATGTACCTCATCAAGGGCATCTTCGAGTAGATTGGTTCACATTGAAAAAATTATTAGAGCTGCAGTACCTGATGTTATCAACATTAATAATCCACAGGGGATCAGAACAATGGATGTGCTAGTGGTAAAAGAATGAAGAACACTACAGAGAAAGCAATTGAGACATCTAAAAAGGGTTCCAAGTTGTGCAGTTTATGCCATAAACCAAATCACAATGCTAAGAGTTGCATTTTGAGGTTAAAGAAGTCTGATTTAGAATCTGAGGTTACAAAATGCTGATTGTTTCTAATTTTTTAAAGACTACTAAAATAAGATTTGATTTTTTGTAATGATCATTCAATGCATAGAAATGTTTAATTATTCATGTTAATTTTGATATTCATTATTTTAGAATTTATTTCTAATAATATAATATATATTTTTTCGAATTTGTTGTTTTTGGTTAAAGATATTTTTTTTATTGTTAGTTTTTTGAATGTTTTCTAATAAAAATTTCATGTTAATGTTTTAATTTATGTATTTTAATTATCATTTTTAATCTCACATATAAAATTTTCATGTTAAATAACGTCTTTATGTAATTTAATTCACATTGTGAATCTCAACTATTAATTGTTCTAATGATCTATATGTACCGTAATTCACATTGTGAACCTCACATATGAAATATCCATGTTATAATATGTACTGTAATTCACATTGTGAATTTCACATATAAATTTTTCACAAGGTTAATGTTACTGTATATAAACAATGTAAATTTTTTACATCTATTGTATAGTTGATTAATTACATTAACATTTATTTATTTAGACCAAAAGAAATAAAGTAATTGCATGAAATGACAAGTTACTTTCAACTCTTTATTAAAAGTAGAAACATACCCACTCCCCCCCCCCCCCCCCCCCCGCCTCCACACTCTCACACACACCAATAGCATATCTTTAATAAAACATGTAATTGTATAACATACATGTACACATTCACATGAAAATATAAACATATTTTAAGTATTAGTAAAGTTCATTATATTTGATATAGAAATTCACATCAAAATGTAACATAACAACTATTTATATGTTCTTAAAGAAATCAAAGTGCATCTAAACTTATACCAATTATGAATAGAAAACTGAAGTTTTAAGTTTTACACTTCTTTTTCCAATCCTTGAAGTACTATATCCTTTCTCCCCTTTTTCCCCATCCCTTTTTGAGCAAATCATGTATTTCTTCATTAGTCTTTTTTGCAAACATAGATGTTTGTGCAATGATTTTTGAGCTGTATGTGTTTGCGTCACTCAATAGTATCTTTGTCAAATACTTAATGCGTAAATCATTTAACACACTTTGTTGTTGTTTTGATTCTTTTGGCAACCCACATGTCCAATTTACTGTTTTATCTCCCATATATGTCTGCATATGACACATGCAGAAAACTCCATAGTCAACATGATTATCCCTTGTGTGTCAATTCATGCTCACCCTTTCTAGTTCAAATCCCTCCAAGCTAATTTTTGATTGACACTCATCAAGTACATACTAATAAGTAGTTTCTGCAAAAAAAGAAATTGTCATTTTCTATAATTATTATTTTATTCAACTTATTAGCTTGTTAATATTTATATCTAGAATGTAAATTTACTACTCTTACCAATTCATTAGGTGCATCACGATAAGCTCTTGAAAACTTTGCAACTGATTTCCTATTGTCAATGACATCAACCGCTGGTTCCTCTAAGTTTATGCAGATGATGTAAAAGTGATTTTTTGATGAACTGGAAAGAACGCCAATTTTTAATATTTTAAATTGTTAAAATTTGTTTAAAAGATGTAATATATTCAACAAAAAGAACAATTTATTACCAAGTGAACCTTTTCAAATGTCAGAAGTTCTTTGTCTTTTTTCATTGCATCTTTGATATTTGACTCAAATTTATTAGATCTTTCAAAGAAAGGGATTTTTTTGTCAAATATGAACTGTCTCTGCAAAAAATTTAAATATACATCAAACTTTAAAGACTAAATTATTAAATTCACAATAAGATACATTTTAAATTTAAAGTTATTCACATTGTGAATCATAATAGATTCATTGTGCGAATTTTATTACTTATTCAGAACTATTGAAAATTTTATTTATTATATGATCAACATTATCAATCTATAAATGACTACATAAATTTAAAATTTATAAACACTATAACATTTGTAATGATATATATCTTTTAATTAACTTACCACCATTGATCTATCAAAGAAATACCTATTCACTACAGAATTTGATTTAAGCTTTTCTTCATAGTTCAAAACATCAGTCCAAGCATCAATGACATGTGCGTGTAGCCATAATCCTGTTTGCATGGTTTCAATCATTCCTTTTCCAAGCATATAACCTCTTTTAGTTTGAAATACCTTCTCACTTAATTTGTAATCAAATTAAACAAAAGCAGTCAATAGAAAATTAATTTATATTTGTATTTATATACTATTGTATATAAAGAAAAGATAACATGAATTATTACATGCTATTAGCAATTCTGGAAAAAATTCTATCTGGTACTTTTACTCCATCTGGATCTACAAATTTCGATGCACGAACCTCTTTTTGATTATAAGGAGAAGATACCTTTAGTGATGTTTTTTTAATCTTTTTCCTACATCTCTTCTTCCCTCTTGACCATCTTCAATTCCCAAGATATTATTGTCACATTCTGTTTCTTCTGAATCATAACTTTCTTCTTCATTAAGTTTTTCATCTTTTCTTTCTTTCTTTTCATGTTCATCTTCACTGCTTTCATCTCCTTCCTGAAACTCTTGTGTTAGACCAAGACCAAGTCTAAGTGAAAAACCAGGTGATAGGATAAAATAACAAACGTGAAGATCGATTAGATCTATGAAACAGGTATTACGATGAACTCAAAACAATAAATAAAACAAGAGTGGATAAAAATATGTCGAATGATTAGATCAAATAATCCTCAGCAGAGCTCGACTAAGAACTTCCGCTGTAGAGGATTTAGGGTTACAAGAACGATAATAATAAAATTCTGAATAATGCTCTGATCGTTCTATTCTATCGTTAACCTAAGATGCATGCAAGCACCTATATTTATATTCAACCCTACTAAACTCACAGATGGACAGGCCCATACCGGAGATACAAAAAATGGACTAGCTAATGAGCCCAATAGACGCAACACTTAATACAAAACACGACCCAACAATCTCCCCCTTTGCGTCAAATTGGAGCGAGACTACTTCTTCTTTGGGCCAGCAGTGGGAGCCTTCTTTACAGTATCAAACAGACGTGTGATAAGAGCGAGAATAGTCTGTCTGAACCGAATGTACCATTGTATCTTGTCATCGAAGTACTTGAAATCATCCGCTGAGTTCTGCTTGCATCTGTGGATGATCCCCAAAACATGCTCTAAGCAAGCAGTGGTGTAGAGGTGTTTGTCAGCCAAAGCGAAAAGACATTTCTGTCCTTCGTTCCTGGTGAACATGACCGAATTCCTTCTCGAGTCAATTTACCCATCTGCATTTGGTTGAGATCACTGGCAGAGACAACAGGAGATATTTTTGGTTTCTTCTTAAATACGCTTGCAATCTCCTGATCCATCAGTGCAACTTCCATGATGTAGCACACGAGCATCCTCTTGAGATGGTCGATGATCGGACCATATTCAGCTTCGTTGGTGAGAAGGATGTTGTGCAAGATAATCCAATCATGGGGATTAAGGTTTGGAAGATCTGCAAGGGAAATAGCATGTTCGGTTTTGGAAGATCACCGAAGTACCTTGAACCGAATGTTAATGAAGTTCCCTTCACTATACGGCTTCAAGACCCGAACGTTGATAATTTTCTGAGCGCTCCAAGTCTGATACTGAGGTTGAGCAGCCTTCAGATAGAAATTGATTAAGTCCCGATCAACCTGTGGATGAGGATGAGGGAACTCTGCAATGTTGGAGAAGGCATGAAAGATGAACGCCTTTCGGGTCAGTGGCATGTCAAACTGAGAGTCGACAATGTTGGAACAATCAAGAGAGATTACAGGTTCCAGCCACAAGATACTCGGTGTGTCAATGGCTTCTTTTATCATCCTCTCGAGAGTCCAGGCAGGAAAAAGAGTTTTCCTACTCTCAAGAAGGTCGTGGGCTTCCTTCTGTTTTCGTTCAGCTTCTTCAGCCTCTCTTGCCACATGAGCACTGATATCAGCCTCATTGCGTCGACTTCTACGCTTCAACAAGTCGACGATTGTTTCTTTGTCTTCTTCTTCTTCTTCCTCAGCAATATTTTTGCCTTTGTCTTTCACACCAGAACTGGAGGCTTGGCCTACTGGAGGAGGTTCGATAGTATGAGTAGCTGTGGAAGTAGGAGGTGGTTGAGACATTGTTTCCTTCTCTCCCCCTTGTTTCGGAATGGACACGAAATCAAGGAGCCCTTCGAGTTTGCTGAGCAGAGCAAGCGCGGGAGCCAGCTTCTCTGCAAGGTCACGCCTCACAGTATAGTTAAGGATAGGATCATGTGCTTCGAGGATGTTGGAGATGGTACAGTGGACATCCTAAACACATGACTTTATCACCTCCCTTTCGGACTGAAGAGAGTCAATCTCCTGTTGAGAGAGGGAGAGTTGAACGCTCTTGACCTTCAGAGCAGTGGTCTTCTTGGCAAGAACATCCATAAGAGAGTTCTCGGCAGCCAAATCTTCTTGTAGCTTCGAGAGACGCTCGTCAATGGTTGTACGGAAGGCTGAGTTGTCGTCTGAAAGCATTTGACGAAAAGAAGCGAAGGACTTCAACTCAGTGGAGACTGACGTTGCTAGCTGTTGAACAATTGGTTCCAACGTAGTCTTGGCAACATTTGCACTCTCCTGTAAAGACTTTAACATGGAAGAGGCATCAGAAAATAGTTTATCGACTTTTTCAGTCGCTGCCTGACAGGCTTTTGTTGAGGCATCTATGGCGGAGGTTGCAGAAGCAATAGAATCTTGCTGAGCTTTAGAGAAGGCGTCAACAATCTTCTGAACTGCATCTTCAGAAAGGGATGACAGAGAAGTGGAAGAGGAGGTGATGACCAAGTCAATCTTGTCATGGAGCTCCTTGAGATGTCATTTTGTGACAGGAGCGTCGTCATCGTCATCACTCTGTATTTGAAACGGACTATAGTAGACCGAGTCAAACGTCATATCTTCCCCGCCAAGGAATGGTTCTTCTCCCTCTGAAGCATGACCAGGAGAAGGTGGTGGTGGTGTAGTAGTATGGGTAGGTTCGGATTGGGTTGTTTCGGGTATAGGTGTAGGTTCGGGTGCTTTTGTGGTTTCGGGTGCTGGAGTGGTTTCGGGTGCATCAGTATGAACCCCCGTATCAGATATGTTGGCTCTAACATCTGCAGTGGATGTTGTGGTTGCGTCGGTGAATATTGGTGTTGGTATTGGGATGGAAGTGGGTGGTATTGAAGTAGTGGAAGTTATGGGGGGAATAGAAATAGGAATGGTTTTAGGTGGAGAGTTAATGGGAGAAGTAGAGGCATGAACTTCTGGGGTGGGAGATTTGGGTGGAGTGTTGCCTCGTGGAGAGTCGTCAGAATCCGAACTCTCACCCTCAGACTCGCTTGAGGAGGAAGCGATGATCAGCTTTCACTTCGGCTGAGTTTTTCGTCTCTTTTGCTGCGGAGACTGAGCAGCCTTGGTTGGTTTTCTCTTCTTTGGAGACGGGCCTTTAGCTCCTTTAGCCACTTGTTTCCACTTATCAGCCTTTTTGCCTCTTGGAGCAGGCTTGTCGGCGTCATGAATGGACTTCAACATCTCCGGAGTAAGATCCCTCGGACCAGAACGCTTGAATTCCTTATATGTTCTGATAATCCGGCTATCAGCAGGAACATCTCTATACATAGTTTCCGGAATTGAACCGTTGAACGGAAACTTGGAAGCGTCCGAGACAATGATCTTCGTGTTATGGAAGGTACTAATCGAAGACATTAGAGCACCAACGACAATGGGGACGTGGTACTTGTCCATCACCCATTTCGTGATCAGAGTCCAGAACCTAGCGTATGAAATCTCGGAATGTCTGGAGGTAGAGGAGAGACTCTGGATGAGTTGTTGCCATAGAACATACCCATAATCCTTGTTGATGCCATTGTAGATACCATACATTATGGACCGAAATAACCGACTGGCACCATCAGATCCAGCACTTGTTTCAGATAACCCTTTGAATAGAACAGTGAACATCCCGTTCCACTGTGGAGGTAGGCACGACTTCTTGAACTTCGTGACCGTAGTAAGCACCTCTGTATAACCCATGTTATAAAACATGTTGAACAAGTGCCCCATTGGAATCGTTTCAGGGTTAACCTTCGTAGAATCAGGTTCAAACCCTAACAGTGAGCAAAACCTTTGCTTTGAAATTGATGCCTTGTGCTGAAAGACATCAAAGAAGATTCTGTCAACGACCTTGTCGTAGTGAGCGGTCGCAAAGATCTGTGACAAGAACTCCATCGGAACAGATTCAGCTCTTGTAAGTGCAGGAGCAATCGGAGAAAACTTCAAACACTCAATAATGGGGAACATGAATGCGTCGTAAGCATGAGGGTTTAAATCGATGATTAGGCTTTATTGTGGGCGAATGGGCAAAATGTGGGATGTTGCGTGAACAGAAGATGAATCTGCCATTGCTTGAAGAAAGTAGAGAAGATGATGAACAGTGAAGGTTTAGGTATTTCTTGCGCTCTGGGAATTTGAATTGCAGTAAAGAGGTAAACGGTGGAGGATGTTGCCTTTTATACTGTGGTGTAAGGAGAGAGAAAAATCTTCCCAAATCTTCTATTGAAAAACAAAGGGTTTTTCCGGAGTTGACTGATGCGTGACAGTTGGGGTTGCCGATGATCACGCATGAGAGAGAATGTCAGGTCCCTAATAACACGCCTTCCCATCAGGCGCCGTTTGGAGACGAGACGGTTCAGATTCACACGCGCCCTTCTTGCGCCGTTTGGAGATTAAACGGTTCCGATTCACACGTTGTCCCGTTTAGCGCCGTTTGAAATCAAATCGATTAGACTCCCGCCTGAGTCAGCATGTCTTCATCTTATCCTTTTAAATTGTAACGACATCTTTTGAAAAATGCTCCCACGTGGATTAAAATCAACCACAACCTTTAATCAACTGCCAATCCAAGTAAAATGCCTTGTAATTAATAGAACCTGAATTTAGGAAAATCAAAGATTTTCGTGCTTAGGGTGTAAACGAAAAGAAATAAAGCAATATTTTTGGGAAAATATATGATGTCAATTAAGACACGAAACAAATGATCCCGGACACGAATCTCTTCCTTCAAAGTCAAGAGAGACCTTAAAGTGTTTGTGTGGTTTCCCGTTGAATAACAATCAAACACTTATTAAGAAGTGTTGAAAGGCTTCTTTTAACTAGGCTTATTAGGGTGGCTTTCGTTTCGATTCAAACTTCCTAATCTTGATATAAGATAGAAAGCGAACGAAGTATTTGTGAGACCGGTGTAGTCTATTGAACAAGTAGGTTGGAGATAATTTAATTTAGCTCAGAAATATGTATAGAAAATCTCAACAAAAATTTAAAACTGGATCCCAAGGGAAGAAATGTTATGGGTGTTAACAATTTCATAGGAATCACACAAAAAGAAAATTTGAGATTTCAAGGAGGTACGTCCGTCAATGCATTAGTGAAAACTAGAGCAAATTAATTGTTCACCATCAATTCGTATTATTGAAATTTGGGTTTCACTTAGATCGTAGTGGCACGAAACTAAGATCATGAACACAGAAATTGTGCAACCATAAACCTCAGTGGTAATTTCTGAGAGTCTCAAGGGTTACGTTTGTGAAACAAAGATGATGGAGAAATGCAATTTAGATGGCGTAAGAAATCAAAGTACCTCTGCTGTGAAAAATAGGACCAAGCAGAAAACTCTTATCTCATGTGAGAAGAGAGTTAGGCAGCTCATGATTAGAATAAATAAGAAAGCCTAATTGGGAAGACAAGGTTTGTTTATACCAAGTCAGTAAGGCCTATTATTCAGAATCAGGTGAGGCTTTGGACACATACACCAACATGCTTCTAGGGACACTTAGCTAATTCAATAATTTCCCCATATACAAACACACACATAAAATTAAAGCCAAATAGAAAATAAAGAACAAAGTATTTTTGGAGTTTTTGAATTTATATATAAAAAAAATATTTTTGGAGTTTTTGAATTTATATAAAAAAAATTTTGGAATTTTTAATAAAAATAAAACTAAAAAATAAAAGTGAAATAAAAAAAAAACAGGAAAAAAAATATTGGAACCGAACCCGAGCGTTCGGTTTATTTCGGTTGTGAAAAACTTTGGAACCGAACCCGAGCGTTCGGTCTATTTCGGGTGAGAAAAGTTTTGGAACCGAACCCGAACGTTCGGTATATTTCGGTTGCCAAAGAAAATAGGTTTAACAAAGAGAATAACTTTAACAATAAGATAAATGCATTTGGAACAATTATACATAAGATCTACAACCAAGAAAACTACCTTTGATTGATGAGCGAAAAGCAGATTATTCAACCGAACCCGAGCGTTCGGTTCATTTCGGTACATTAGTACAAGACCCGAACCCGAACGTTCAGTCTATTTCGCTTCTTACTTTTGAGTTTGAGAGGTAATGTTTGGTACTGACTTCGATTCCATCATACCTAGCCCTTGTAGAATTTTGTTGAACGATGCTTCAGGAAGAGCTTTGGTGAAGATGTCAGCCAGTTGATCAGTGGTTCGAACAAAATGAATTTCGATGTTCCCATCTTCCACATGATCCTTAATGAAGTGATACCTCAGTGCTATGTGCTTAGTCTTCGAGTGTTGCACTGGGTTATGATAGATCCTAATTTCACTTTCTGAGTCACAATATAGTGGGATCTTTTTCATATTGAGTCCATAATCCCGGAGTTAACTTTGGATCCAAATCACTTGAGAAGTACAAGCGGCGGCTGCGATGTATTTTGCTTCAGCGGTAGACAAAGATACACAGGTCTGTTTCTTTGATTGCCAACTAACCAACTTCCCGTCTAGGAATTGGCAGCCTCCCGTGGTGCTTTTCCTGTCTAGTCCACAACCTCCAAGGTCTGCATCTGAGTAGGCTTGAACGAAGAAGCCTGAGTTGGATGGATACCATAGGCCTAAAGAGGTAGTTCGCTTGAGATAATGAAGTATGTTCTTCACTGCAAGCATATGAGGTTCACGTGGATTCACTTGAAATCTAGCACAATAACAAACAGAGAACATTATATCAGGCCTGCTAGCAGTAAGATACATCAAAGAACCGATCATCTGGCGATATAGTGTAATATCAACTGCTGGCTTATCCAATGATGGAGTAAACTTGGTGCCGAACGCCATTGGAACTTTAACCTTTGAATCTCCCATCATGCCAATTTTTGTGAGGAGAGTCTTCGTGTAAGCTTCCTGATTAATAAAGATGCATTCGGGCCCCTGTCTAATATTTAAACCAAGGAAAAAGTTAATTGGACCCATTGAGCTCATTTCAAATTTAGTCTCCATCAGCTTTCTGAATTCAGTTGTTAAGCCAGGATTCGTTGAGCCAAAGATGATATCATCGACATAAATTTGAACAATCATAAGGTGGTTACATTCCTTCTTACGAAAGAAGGTTGGGTCAACCGAACCTTGTTTGAATTTTGACATCTTTAAAAACTTTGTTAGCGTTTCATACCAGGCCCTCGGAGCTTGTTTCAGTCCATATACGGCTTTGTCCAAAATGTAACAGTGATTAGGGTACCTTTCATTGACGAATCCAGGAGGTTGCTCCACGTACACCGTTTCTTCAAGTTCTCCATTTAGAAATGCGCACTTGACATCCATTTGGTAGACCTCAAAGTTTTTGTGTGCACCATAGGCAAGAAATATTCTAATGGATTCCAGCCTAGCTACAGGAGCGAAAGTTTCTTCATAGTCGATTCCCTCCTCCTGACAGTATCCTTTCACCACCAGACGGGCTTTGTTTCGTATCGCGTTGCCTTCCTTGTCCATCTTATTTCTGAAGACCCATTTGAGACCAACAACTGAGGCATCTTGAGGAGTTGGAATGAGACGCCAAACTTTATTCCTTTCGAATTCATTCAGTTCATCTTGCATAGCTTGAACCCAATCGGAGTGATCAAGAGCAGTGTTAACTGTCTTTGGTTCAACTTTTGAGACGAAGGAGTTAAGCATACAAAATTCTACTTTTGAAAATAAGGAAGTTTGTTTTGCCTTTAGTTGTGATCGGGTCAGGACCTTTTCAGAGACATTACCGACAACCTGGGAAACAGGATGATCTCTGGTCCATTTGACAAGAGGAGGGTAATTTGGATCATAAGATGGATCCAATTCAGCGTTTACCATCTCTTCTAGTTCAGATTGACTGTCATCGTCATAAAGCATATCAGTATTCTCCCCCTCGACAGATAATTTTTCAGATGTGTCTTGAGTTTCCGGAGCTATAGGGGTTTCGGTTGGTGTTGAGCTTTCAGGTGTTGACGCACCTTCGGGTGTTGTAGCACTTTCGGGTGTAGCTTGAGAACTATTCTCCCCCTCAACATGTGAGCTCGGCTGTGATGACGAAGATGTGTCCTCCCCCTCAACTGAAGTATCGTGCTGTGGAGGTTCGTTAGGACTTGATCCTCCTTCATTCATTCTCTTTGCAGTATCTTCGATGAGTTGCTTCAGATGATCTACTTTGTTGTCTGCTGCACTAGCTTTTGAGAGAGTTGCCTTTTCTGGTTCATCGAATAACTCGACGAACTTCTCAAATAGGTTTGCGATCGAGGCTGTGACTTGGCCTGTGTGAGAAAAGATTTCTCCAACTGTGTCTTCGTTGGCCTTTAGCTTTTTGACATAGCTATCATCAAAAGTCACATAATAAGTTTCTTCTATTTTCCTCGAGCGTTTGTTTAATACCCTGTAGGCTTTAGAAGTGAGAGAATAGCCCAGAAATATCCCTTCATCGGCTTTGACATCAAACTTGTTACGATGTTCTTTAGAATTGAAGATGAAGCACCGTGAGCCGAATACATGGAAAAATTTGACATTTGGCTTCCTATTGTTGATGATCTCATAAGGAGTCAGAGTGAATCACTTATTGAGATAAGACCTGTTCTGCGTAAAACAAGCTGCAGCAATAGCACCAGCCCAAAAATATAAAGGTAAAGAAGCAAAACTTAGCATGCTTCGGGCCGCCTCACACAAAGATCGGTTTAGTCTTTCAACAATCCCGTTTTTTTGAGGGGTGTAGGGAGCTGAGAAGTTGTGACTGGTTCCTTTGTCGGCTAAGAATTCTTCGAATTCTTTATTTTTGAACTCCAGACCATTATCGCTCCTGATGTTGCGAACGACTTTCTTCAGCTGTACTTCAACCTGCTTGATAAACATCTTCAGCTTGAGAGTCGCTTCAGATTTGTGCTTCAGAAAGAACACCCATGTAAAACGCGAGAAGTCATCAAGGATGACAAGAATATACTTGCTACCGCCGATGCTTTCGATAGATGATGAACCACACAAGTCAATGTGAATTAACTCTAATGGTTCAACAACTTTAGTGTTTACAATTGATGGGTTACTTTGATCACTCTGCTTCCCCATTTCACACGCAGCACATAAATGTTCTCGATCGAATTTGAGCAGTGGAAGACCTCGAACATGACCACCTGTGACAAGTTTGTTAATATCCTTGAAGTTGAGATGAGAGAGCCTTCGGTGCCACAGCCAGCTTTCGTTAGATTGTGCTTTGGATAACAGGCAGATAGTTGCATTCCCTTTGATGGGTTTGAGATTCAGGGGAAACATTTTGCCTTTGCACTCCGATTTGAGAATTACTCTTTTCGTTTTCTTTTCAATTATTTCCGAACCCTCATCATCGAATGAGACCTTAAGACCGGTACCTCCAACAAGCTGAGATACACAGATGAGGTTGTGCTGTAGTCCTTCAATGCATGCAACCTTCCTAATCGTAAAATCACCATTTGTTATCATTCCATAGCCTTTTATTGTGCCGAATGAGTTGTTCCTGAACTTGACATTTCCACCGTTTGAAAGAGACCGAAATTCCCTCAGCTCTTCCTTCCTTCCTGTCATGTGACGCGAGCAGCCACTGTTAATGTACCATTCTTCGTCAAACTGCTCGTCACTGATAACCTGCAAAAATTAAGCAGATTTAGGAACCCAAAGTTTCTTGCGTCCACGTGAGCCTTTCACAGGAACAAGAATAGTAAGAGAGATGTCAACAAGGTATGTTCTTTTTATTAAAGTTGTTTCATCTTTCTTTTTAATGGTGAAAACCTTAATTTTATTGGGATTTGTTACAGTCGGTTTGGATTCAGGTTTAGGCATTGGGACATTGGAATGCTTTTGATCGGTTTTGACTGAGGAGACCTTCGATTTTCCTTTCAAATCTGTTGAAGATTTTGGATTTTGAGTATTAACAGAATTCAATTTAGACTGAGGTTGAGAGGAATTAGAAGGATTAGAAGAGGTAGAATGAGAGTATTTAGACTGAGATGTTTTCTTGACTTGAGGTTCTAAGTGACCCTTTTGTTTTTGATCATTAGTGGTACCGAACTTAGAACTTTGGTTGCTTTTGCTCTCAGAACCGAACTTATGCTTTCGGTAGCTTGTGTTTTCTGAACCGAACCTTTGCCTTCGGTTATCATAATTTTTAGAACCGAACGTGTCCTTTCGGTTGTTATGACCCTCAGAACTGAACCTCTCCCTTCGGTTGTTATTACTTTCTTGTGATCTAACAATACTTTTCTCTGACTTTGAATTTCTGTCATGATAAGAGAAATGGGCGTTTTGAGATTGCCAAAAATGTTTTCGTTCTGAGAGATTCTTCTTGTATCTCATATTCCTTTGTTGCTTCTGATTCTTCACTTGCTTCGGCTGTCGATGGATATTTGCTTTTTGCTTTTGCTTTTTGTCAGCCGGTTCACTCTGAACTGATGAAGTTTCACTTGAAGGAGTGACTTCTTTTGCAGGATCTCCTTTTTCTTCAGGAACATATTTTGTACCACTAGTACTTGGCATGTCAAAGTTATCGGTCTTGTTCAGAGGCTCTGGTACATATCTGCCTTTGGTTTTCCAAGACGTCCGTTCAGACAAACCAACAGTTTCGTCAGCATTGTCGATAGGAGCGGACTAGAAGAACTCATCACAACCATCTGCATTGTCTTCGTTTACAATGGCTGTGAGTTCAGCTGTCTGATGTTCGGTTACACCTGTGACCTTATACACTTGATTTGGAGTCGTCCTTACCTTTTGGTATACAACAACCTTTTCTTCAAGGATCGGGGACTTTTGTTGGGACAAACGAGCAAACTCCATAGAATTTTCTAAAATAAGATTTTTGTGGTTTTCGGGTTTGCTCTTGACAAACTCAGAACAGTCAACTAGATCATCTACAAAAATTTCACTCATATCATCATCCTCATTAAGCTCAGATGCATTTTCAACATCAATTTTATTTTATGAGCTCAAGTTGGCATTCAATGAGTCAAACTTTTGTATGGTTTCGGTCCTTAGTTTCAATTTATCATTTTCATCCAAAAGGTTTTTCAGCATGTCCTTATGGTCCTTGGACTTTATGAAAGATTCGATTTTGTCTAGTCCATACATATAAGTCGGATTTACATCCTCAGACGAAACTACACTTTCACAATTATATGCTTCAGCGTCGATTTCATCCTCCTTAAACTCAAGGAAGGGCAAAATCATGCGATGAATTTTCTGCCCTATTTCACAGTTTAAATGAAGTTGTGTGATATTAGTGTAAAGACGCTTAGCAATTAAACAAAAGACATTTCTCTGTTTTAAAAGTTTCAAATTGTCTCTTTGTAAATAAATGTTTTCGTCCTTGGATTTGATTAACTCTGACTCCTTCAACTCGATCCACATCCTCCGTTCCTCACTTTTTGAAGACGCCCTGCTTAATTGGTCAGTTAGGTTAGAATTGGTGACCCGTGTTTGAGTTAAACTGCTGTCTAGATGCGAGATTCTTGAATTTACATTTTTTAATTCTTTTTCATATGAACTTTGTGGGACTTTGAATGAAACAAAAATAGATTGTACCTTCTTTATTAACTCATCAAGCTCGTTAAACTGCACGCTGAGAGGTTTTGCTGTGAAGCACAAGTCCTCTCGCTCCTTTGTGTCTTCATTCCCACCGTCTGTGTTGTATCCCCTCATTTGAGACACATCCGACACCATCAAGCACTTTCCACCGCTTCCTTCATTCTTCGCAACATAAGCCTTTCCATGAGATGGCTTCCTTACTTCATCATCCTCAGAGTCGGTTGACTAGACTTCCACGCCACCGAACTTATCATCTGCTACCGAACCCTACACAATTAAAGCATTCATTGAAGGGTTAGTGACAACTTTCTTTTTCTTGATCTCTTCCATCCTTTTCATTAACACAGTTTCTTCAACTTTCTCCTCATCCTTTTCTGCTATTTTCTTGAGGACACAATCTTTGGCATAGTGGTTCTATCCTCCACAATAGTAGCAGTTGACACCCGAATCTCCTTCAGCTTTCGGTTCCTTCTTTGGTTCTTCTGCTTTCGGTTCTTCCCTGACCTTTTCAGAACTATAACTTCCCTGCCAATTTCGGTTCTTATTGGTAGGAAACCTTTTCTTGATGAACCTCTTCGGGTTTGACACCATCATTGCATAGTCTTCAGAGGTAAGGTCATAGTCCTCTAAGTTGGAGTCTTCATCTTCCATCACACCTTTGCTTTTGGACAGAAGGGCCAATGATCCCAAGCTTGAAACTACATTTTTCTCCTGCAAGACAATCTTTTCTTGGGATTTCAAAATCCCTACCAGCTTTGCCAATGAGTAAGATTTGAATTGCTCATGTGCTTTAACGGTGGACACAACCGCTCTCCACTCGGATCTAAGACCGTTTAAAAACGTAACCTTTTGTTCAATCAACTTCCTTTCAATATCATGTTTAATCATCTTACTAAGAAGATGATTGAAGCGATCGAACGTTTGAGTTACAGTTTCTTCAGGACTCTTCTTGAATTCACCAAACTCGGACAAAAGTAAGGTTTGAATGGAATGCTCGAGATCTTCATCTGTGGAATATAACTCTCGCAGCCTATCCCATATCTCTTTAGCAGTGCTGCACGAACTCACTAGCCTGAAAGTATCAGATTGAAGAGCGAATCTGATCAGTCTCAATGCTTTAATATTGCACTGGAATTTATCTTTTTCGTCTTGGGCAACATCTTTTACATCTTTCAACATATCATTATATTCTTTCTGAGTTTTAATGATTCTTGATGTTGCTGAATGAGCGAATGGTCCAGACACGATTGCCTCCCAAATAAGATATCCGTTGTCCTCAGATCCAATGACATAATCTTCAAAGTGATGTGCCCAGACTTCGTAATCCTGGGTGTAAAGGATGGGAATCTTCGTCGTTGATCCAATGCTGTTTGAGATGTTAATGGGATTTGATTGTGACTCGTCCATGCTAGATCGAATAACCTGTTTAAAAGATCAGACTTGTAATATATTAAGTTAGGGCAAAACGAATAAATGCTGAGTTACGTCAATTATGGGATGACAGCTCAATAAATATTAGTTAATGCGGAATAACCCTAATCGCAACCTTTTTCACAAAAAAGATGTGTATGAATTACACAGCCTCCTGCTCTGATACCAATTGATTGGATAAAATAACAAACGTGAAGATCGATTAGATCTATGAAACAAACATTATGATGAACTCAAAACAATAAATAAAACAAGAGTGGATAAAAATATGTCGAATGATTAGATCAAATAATCCTCAGCAGAGCTCGACTAAGAACTTCCGCTGTAGAGGATTTAGGGTTACAAGAACGATAATAATAAAATTCTGAATAATGCTCTGATCGTTCTATTCTATCGTTAACCTAAGATGCATGCAAGCACCTATATTTATATTCAACCCTACTAAACTCACGGATGGACAGGCCCATACCGGAGATACAAAAAATGGACTAGCTAACGAGCCCAATAGACGCAACACTTAATACAAAACACGACCCAACACCAGGCATTGATTATTTTCTAGTATTTTTTTTATCATTTATTATTGTTTTTTATTTATTTGTTCTGTAAAACTTTCTACATTGAAAAAATCATTACAATCATCAAAATTTAAAATACATTGAAAAGAATCAGCAATATCATGCACTTTTGGATCATTGTAAAAAAATTCCTGGTGTTACCATTAATATGATTAGTTGATTCTTTATTTTTTTTTCTGGTCTAGTTTCTACCTCCACATCTTTATGTATATCACCCGTATCCCCATCCACCTTATTCACATCCCTTTCTCCATATTCGGGTTTTTCATGTTCATTCAAATTCTCATCTCTTCTTTCTTCATCTTCATTCTCGTCACTTTTTGCATCATCTTCATTCATCACATTTGTTTCATCTTCATTTTGACTTTTATAATTGAATTCTTGTTCAAATACTTTCTTCATATCTTTCAACTCATCGCTTTTTGTGAATTTTGTTGTGGAAAACTCAATTTCTGTGAATTAACTTTCCAAACTTCATTTTCATCATTCACTAGTTTTTTATAATTTTTTTTGCTTTAAATTCCGATTCCTGCAAAATGAAATAAAAAATGTTAATAACAATATTTTTTTTTAAAACTTTTTTCTATAATAAATTACAGCTTCACAATATGAATACATTGATGAGGTATCATACTTTTAATTCATTTTAATAAATTACATATTCACTATATGAATTTATTATAGAAAAATTAATAAAATACACCTTTATATTCACAATGTGAATCACATTATGAATTCATCTTAACTAAAATTTTATAAAATATATTTGTAATACAGCTTCACATTTTTTTTAACTATATAGATTATTAACTTACATCGAGTTTCATATCTTCATTTTCATCAGTGTCAGATTCTTCATCATTCTCTATAACATCATCATTCCATTCTAAAGTTCCAAAGTCACCATTCTTTAACTTAGCTTTTCCCTTTTCACCATCATGTCATAATCCCAAAAACGTCGTGCATTTATTTGTCTTTTTTCACTCTTATCATTTCTCATAAACTCCAAATAAGCTAGCTGTCTATGTAAACAAAAATATGATTAATTAGTTTTCCTATAATAATATAAATAAAAGTGTTCACTACAAGAAATTTTCTTACCAATAATACAATAAGTTACCAAAAATAGTAGATTCCTCTGTCGATTTCATGCCACGTCATCTTTGACATTTTCAAGCAATTGGTTATAAAGTCACACCAATCAATTTCTCTCATAGGTGTTTTCTCTAACAAATGTGGCAATACTGTTGTTTTACAAGTTCCATGCTTATTCTGTTCACAGATGGTATTAACAAACAGTAATAGAGAGTTTGTTCTGAAAATTATCCTTGAATCTGATGATTCTTTAATTTTCTCTTCAACATCTGATGGTCTTATAGCCTTGAAATTGTACTGTTGCTTCCAATCCATTAATTCTTTTCCTTCACATTGATCAGTGTTGTATATATATTTTTGAACCTAGAGGAATTCCAAGCAAATCATGAATAAGAGCTAGTGTTATATCTATCTTTGCATTAGGTAGATGTATTTTCATATCTGACGGATTGAATGAATTCACAACAAAACGTGCCAATTTCCCAGAAATTCGATTGGTTGCAATTCTCAGCAAAGATCCTAATCAAATTTCTCTAACAACTTTTTTCTGTTCTTTCTTTGAAGATTTAATCATATCATAAAACTTCTTTGGGCTCATTCTTGTTCTCAAAGATACTTTGTCATTTGGATTTATTGGAACTTTTGCCTTTCTTTCTTTTACTACTTCCAGAGTCTTTGTCTTGACAATCTTCATTTTTATCTTTGCTTCATTTGTTTTTCTTTTTCTTTTACCTGTTAGTCAATAATTTTCGTAAGCTTCTCATACTATAACATATACTATAAAATAACTAACAATACTACAAATTCACATGTGAAATTTTTTAAAAAGTTTGTTATTAAAAAAATATCATTCACAAGGTTTTTGCTTTGCAAAATATATAATACATAAAATAAACATGTGAATTTGTTGATATTGTAAATTAAACATGTGAATAGAAACAAACAAACATGTTGCTTTTTCATCAGATTCTTTCTTTACAAGACTATCATCGGCTTTAGCAGGAGTCACATATTTTTTTTGTATTCAACCATTTTAAGTCTTGGACTCTGTGTGATTTATGTTCATGTTTTAAATAAATTAATGAGAATTTATTTTATAATATGAAATTCAATTATAATTTTATAAATACTAACTTTTGTTGTTTTCTTTTCAGGTGTCTTCAAAACAGATTTGTCTTGATTCATCGACTATTTCGTTTTCTTTTTGTTAATCTTCTCAGCTTTTGAAGTTTTTTCTTTTTCAAAATTTTCATCATGAGTCTTTTCTACTTACTTTTTTCTTAACTTATTACCAATTTCCTCCGCGGTTCTCTTTGCGGTGTTTTTGGTATATATTTTTGAACCTTCAACTACACAATGTGAAAATTTGAATGTCAATTTCAAAAAAAATATAAGTAATATTATGAAGTACACCAAAGATTCACATTGTAGATTTACATTTCATACCAAAACATGCTAAAAAAATATAAAATTCACCATGTGATGCTTGAGTATTATGTACACATACACATGGTGGATCTTTTCATGTATTGTGTGCATAGTGAAAACAAGCGAAAATGGTAATCAACTTCCAAAACATTTTTAAGAGATTCAAAATGTAAATCTGTGAGGCTATGAGTTAAATTAAAGATTCACATTGTGAATTTATACATTTCATACCAAATCCGGTTGAGGTTCATCAAGTAATGTACACATACACATGGTGAATTTTTTCACATATTGCACACATAGTGAAAACAAGAGAAAGTGGTAAATCAACGTGTAAAGAATTTTTAAGAGATTCACAATGTGAATCTGTGAGGCTATGAGTTACATCAACGATTCATATTGTGAATTTATGCATTTCATACCAAACAGGTTGAGGTTCACCAAGTGATATACAAATACACACGGTGAATCTTTTCATGTATTGTGTGCATAGTGAAAACAAGCAAAAGGGATAAGCAACTTGCAAAACAATTTTAAAAGATTCACAATCTGAATCAGTGAGGCTATGAGTTATATCAAAGATTCACATTGTGAATTTATGCATTTCATATCAAAACAGGTTGAGGTTCATCAAGTGGTGTAAACATACACATGGTGAATCTTTTCACATATTGTATGTATAATGAAAACAAGCGAAAGAGATAAGCAACTTGCAAAACATTTTTAAGATATTCACAATGTGAATCTATGAGGCTATTAGTTGCATCAAAGATACACCATGTGTTCATAGTGAAAACAAGCGAAAGTGGTAATCAAATTGCAAAACATTTTTAAGATATTCACAATGTCAATCTGTGAGGCTACGAGTTACATAAAAGGTTCACATAGTGAATTCATGTATTTCATACCAAAACAAGTTGAAGTTCACCAAGTGATGTACAAATACACATAGCGAATCTTTTCACATATTGTGTGCATAGTGAAAACAAGCGAAAGGGATAAGCAACTTGGAAAACATTTTCAAGAGATTCACAATGTAAATCCATGAGTCAATGAGTTACATCAAAGATTCACCATGTGTTCATAGTGAAAACAAGCGAAAGGGATAAGCAACTTGCAAAACATTTTTAAGAGATTCACAATGTGAATCTATGAGGCTGTGAGTTACATCAAAGATTCACATTGTGAATTTATGCACTTCAATCAAAACAGGTTGAGGTTCACCAAATGATGTATACAGACACATGGTGAATCTTTTCACGTATTGTGTGCATAGCGAAAACAAGCGAAAGTGGTAATCAACTTGCAAAAGAATTTTAAGAAATTCACAATGTGAATATGTGAGGCTATGAGATACATCAAAGATCCACATTGTGAATCTATGCATTTCATACCAAAACAGGTTATCATTCACCAAGTGATGTACAAATACACATGGTGAATCTTTTCATGTATTGTGTGCATAGTGAAAACAAGCAAAAGGAATAAGCAACTTCCAAAATATTTATAAGACATTCACAATGTGAATCTATGAGGCTATGAGCTACATCAATGATTCACCATGTGTTCATAGTGAAAACAAGCGAAAGGGATAAGAAACTTGCAAAACATTTTCAAGAGATTCACAATTTGAATCTATGAGACTGTGAATTACATCAAAGATTCATATTGTGAATTAATGCATTTCATATCAAAATAGGTTGAGTTTCACCAAGTGATGTACATATACACATGATGAATCTTTTCACGTATTGTGTGCATAGTGAAAACAAACGAAAGTGGTATTCAACTTGCAAAGCATTTTAAAGAGATTCACAATGTGAAACTGTAAGGCTATGAGTCACATAAAAGAGTCACCATGTGTTCATAGTGAAAACAAGCGAAAGTGGTAATCAAATTGCAAAACATTTTTAAGAGATTCATTTTGTGAATCTGTGAGGCTATGAGTTACATAAAAGGTTCACATTGTGAATTTATGCATTTCATACAAAAAGAGGTTGAGGTTCACCAAGTGATGTACAAATACACATGGTGAATCTTTTCACGTATTGTGTGCATATTGAAAACAAGCGAAAGGGATATGCAACTTGAAAAACATTTTTAAGAGATTCATAATGTGAATCTGTGAGTCTATGTGTTACATCAAAGATTCACCATGTGTTCATAGTCAAAAAAAGATAAAAGGATAAGGAACTTGCAAAATATTTTTAAGAGATTCACAATGTGAATCTATGTAATTGTGAGTTACATCAAATATTCACATTGTGAATTTATGCATTTCATACCAATACAAGATGAGGTTCACCAAGTGAAGAACAAATACACATGGTGAATCTTTTCACGTATTGTGTTCATAGTGAAAACAAGCAAAAGGGATAAGAAACTTGCAAAACATTTTTAAGAGATTCATAATGTGAATCTGTGAGGCAATGAGTAACATCAAAGATTAACCATGTATTGATAGTGAAAACAAGCGAAAGGGATAAGAAACTAGCAAAACATATTTAAGAGATTCAAAATTTGAATATGCGAGAATGTGATTTACGTAATAGATTCACATTGTGGATTTATGCATTTCATACCAAAACAGGTTCAGTTTCACCAAGTGATGTACACATACACATGGTGAATCTTTTCACGTATTGTGTGCATAGTGAAAACAAGAGAAAATGGTAATCAACTTGCAAAACATTTTAAAGAGATTCACAATGTGAATCTATGAGGCTATGAGTTACATCAAAGATTCACATTATGAATTTATGCATTTCATACGAAAACAGGTTGAGGGTCATCATGTGATGTACACATACACATGGTGAATCTTTTCATATATAGTGTGTATAGTGAAAATAAGCGAAATGGATAAGCAACTTGCACAAAGTGTTAAGAGATTCACAATGTGAATCTGTGAGGCTATGAGTTACATCAAAGATTCACATTGTGAATTTATGCATTTCATACCAAACCAAGTTGAAGTTCACCACGTGATGTACACATACACATGGTGAATTTTTTCACGTATTGGGTGCATAGTGAAAATAAGCGAAAGTGGTAATCAACATGCAAAACATTTTTAAGAGATTCACAATGTGAATCTGTGAGGCTATGAGTTACATCAAAGATTCACATTGTGAATTTATGCGTTTCATACCAAAACAGGTTGAGGTTCACCAAGTGATGTACACATATACAAGGTGAAACTTTTCACGTATTGTATGCATAGTGAAAGCAAGGGAAATGGATAAGCAACTTGCAAAACATTTTTAAGAGATTCACAATGTGAATCTGTGAGGCTATGAGTTACATCAAAGATTCATTATGTGTTTATAGTGAGAACAAGCGAAAGTCGTAATCAACTAGCAAAACATTTTTAAGAGATTCACAATGTGAATATGTGAGGCGATGAATTACATCAAAGATTTACATTGTGAATTTATGCATTTCATAGAAAAATAGGTTGAGGTTCACTAAGTGATGTATACATACATATGGTGAATCTTTTCACGTATTGTGTGCATAGTGAAAACGAGCGAATGGTATAAGCAACTTGCAAAGCATTTTAAAGAGATTCACAATGTGAAACTGTGAGGCTATGAGTCACACAAAAGAGTCACCATGTGTTCATAGTGAAAACAAGCGAAAATGGTAATCAAATTGCAAAACATTTTTAAGAGATTCATATTGTGAATCTGTGAGGCTATGAGTTTCATTAAAGATTCGTATTGCGAATTTATGCAATTCATACCAAAACAGGCTAAGGTTCGCCAAGTGATGTATACATACACATGTTAAATCTTGGATGTATTGTCTGCATAGTGAAAACAAGCGAAAGGGATAAGCAACTTGCAAAATATTTTTAAGAGATTCACAATGTGAATCTGTGAGGCTATGAGTTACATCAAATATTAACGATGTGTTCATAGTGAAAAAAAAGAGAAAGGGATAAGCAAATTGCAAAACATGTTTAAGAGATTCACAATGTGAATCTATGAGGCTATGAGTTACCTCCAAGATTCACATTGTGAATTTATGCATTTCATACCAAAATAGGTTGAGGTTCACCAAGTTATGTACACAGGCACATGGTGAATATTTTTACGTATTGTGTGTATAGTGAAAACAAGCGAAAGGGATAAGCAACTTGCAAAACATTTTTAAGAGATTCACAATGTGAATATGTGAGGCTATGAGTTACATCAAAGATTCACACTGTGAATTATTATTTTTAAATAAATGTGTAGTATATGATTAGATAAATTAGTTTTTTTAATCCGAATGTGAATGTTTTAACCTGTTTTTTTTTATCTTGCATATCATCAATTTTTTCACTTGTAGTTGAAGGTAGAACATGTTTTAGATTTCTTGTCAATTTCATTCTTTTCTTATTATCCTTTTTTCGTTGATCCTTTCTTCATTTCCTGTTTTTGATTAACAAAGTAATTCGAACATTATTTTCATGATATGAAAGTTATGATTTATTCATATAATTGACAATGCGAATCAGGATTATAGATCAATTTAACATAACATTTATTCACATTGTGAATCAAAAAATTACCAATGCAAATCTTTATAAATTTACAATGTGAAGCATAATAAGAGATACACGACCAATTAAGCATAGATGCACAATGTTAATTTGCTCATGATGAAAAAATCAAAAATAAATGGTAAAGCACACAGTGAATTCACTATGTGAATCAATGTTATGTTAAATTAATATGTAATCGTGTTTCACTTTGTGAATTGTCAAAAATTGTTATACTCAGAAACATTGAGTTTTTTTTTTGAAATAATAAAATGTAAATCACAAAGGACACTGTGAATTCACAATGTGAAATTAGTTTTTCGATTTAATGAATAAACTCATAAACAAGTTAGATTCATAAAGTTTTAGGAAATTACGGTTTGATATTTAGATATTCATGATTTTGTATTGATTTGAAGAAAATTTAAATCATTAGTTTTTCGTTATATATACAAATTCACAAAAGTTCATCATTTGAGGCTTTCAAATCAGTCTAAAACGATTTTGTTAATAAAATTGTATTCATAGATTCATCAAATACATAATGTAAAAAATAATTTAGAGTTTTCGTTTTGAAATTTATCAATCGTAAAATTTGTTGTTTAAAATGCATTAAATAAGATAAGTGGAATTAAATAGCAGTCGAATATACCTTCTAGATTCATTTTTACGAACTTTCCGACGAAATTCACGGTTGATTTTGACTGAATTGTTGTCGGTCATGAGTTGAAATCGATGTTCATCGGTAAAGTAAAAAATCGCTTTCAATGAGAGTGTAAAATCTATTTTAACTGAGATGTGAATGTGATATAGATGAACAATAACTAATGTCGTTAATCACTATTGTTTTTCACACTTTTACAACTCAAATCCAATGGCTGTAATTTTTTTGATCCAACCATCTTAATTGGTTCATTGGTTTCTTGACCCATATTGGTTCTCTATTGAACCCCTCCATATATATATATATATATATATATATATATATATATATATATATATATATATATATATATATATATATATATATATATATATAATTTTGTGAGAAATAGAGACGCGATCGTAACCACTCATTTTGGAGATCAAAAAATAAAACAATAACATCTAAAATGCAAAATAAAAGGAAAAATCCAAAAAAAAATTTAATTATTATTTTCGTCCTTTTATTTACCAAAAAAATAAAAAAAATACCGTTTTTTTAAATATTCATGAAATATTCTAATAAAATATTACACTGTAAATATTAAAATGGATTTTTAGAATGTTAGAATATTTTAGTATTCAACTAAAATTGTTAGATATGTTAAAATATTCTAATATTCTACTAAAATTGTTAGAATTTATAGAATATTCTAATATTCTATTAAAATTGTATGAATATTTGTAGTATAATATTCCAATAGCATATGTGAATATCGTAACAATTTTGTTGTAGTTTTTATACTAAAATATTCTATTAAAATATTTTACAGTTATTTCAAAAAACAGTAAGTTTTAGTTATTTATTTATTTTTATTGTCTTCGAAAATATAAATGATGAAAATAATATTTAACTTTTTTTGAAACTTTTCAATTATTTTGCATTTAAAAAAAAATTGATCTCCAAAATGAATGGCTAAGATTGCATCCCCATGTCTCACAAAATATAGTGGTCTCAAATGAACCTAATCATCTATCTCTCTCTCTCTCTCTCTCTCTCTCTCTTTATATATATATATATATATATATATATATATATATATATATATATATATATATATATATATATTATTATCTTGTTAATATAAAAAAACGATGATACATCGTGTATAATCGGTTGTGGTGAAAAGAGAAAGAAAATAGAATGAAAACACAATCAACAGAGAAAACTAAGACATGCGTGATTCTTCTAGAATAATCATCAGACCGGGCCTCTCATCACCATTGAACGAAAAAAATTCTATGAATCAATTCTGATTTTTAAACGGATATATTGATTTTTTTTAGGTAGTCTTCTTATTTTTTATTTCAGTTTTGTTTTGTGATTTGTGATTTCAATATTTATTAATTCATCTAATATGATAATATGTTTTCATGCATTCTTCAAACAAATCAATTGTATATCCATTTTATTGTATTTGTGTTAAAATGATTTTATAAGGACTCATTGATTATAATTTTTGATTTCTACGTCGTGTAAACTATAATATTTAGTTATTAGTTATTGTTCAACACTTAGTTGATATTAGTTTTTTGAGAAAAATTTTATTTGAGTTTTCTTTATGATTTTCTATACATAACTTGAAATCTCACCATCATAAATTTTGAAATCCTTGTTGATAAAGCATAGAAAACCATACAAAAAGCGTTTTTGTTGTTGCTGAAAACAGTTATAAAAACGGTTCAACATCACAATTTTACAACTAGGTGTTTTTATTTTTTTATTTGTTTTTTTAATATTGACGTTGTTTTATAAGTTTAAAATAATAACATACTGCCTAGAAAACATTTAACTATTAGTGAAAAAAAGAAAAACTAATATTATTACAAAAACAATCCAAAGAAATTTGCTATTTTCTTTTTACTATAGGAGCCTCATTATTTTTTTCCAGGACTTCAAATCGGCTTGGAGAAACTCTGATCATTTAAAGCTATCAATTTTATAAAAGTGAAAAATATTTATGTAATAAGCATTCAGGAAAGACATTATGTTGCTATTTTTTTATATAATTAAATAAATTATGTTTCTTTATTTTATTTATATATTGAATAACATTACGAACTGTAACACTCCACTCCAGGTATTCCATTTTAGCCCTTGAAGTATTTCTTTTTGGGAAATGAGGACCTTTCGTACACTGGGCGTAAATATGCGTACGCTTGAGCATGTATCACAGAGCTAAGGCTCGTATACGGAGCATACGATTATGTACGCGGGGCGTACGAGGCTAGATACCAAACCCTTAATTTCAAGACTTGCACCATATTTAAACAACCTTATATCATTTAGACTAAACCCTAATCAGCCTCCGTAGCCTCATTTCTTCCTTAAACCCTATATTTACAAGAAAGTGCGAGATTTGAGCTTAAAGGTGTGTTTGGTGCCCTTTTATAGAGGGTGTACAAGAAGAAGAATGTGGTGTTCAAGTCTTGATTAAGGAAGGAGCCTTTGGATCCTGCATCTAGAGCATCTTGGAGAGCTTTTGAAGAGCTTTTAAGTAGGTTAGATTTAAGACTCTTTGACTTGTTTATAGTATAAAAATGCAAACTTGATGTCTTCTATGGTTCCATGCATGAGTTAAGACCTTTGGAAGGGTCTTAATGAGGTAGATTGAGTTGTTGGGACCTTATATAGCATGCAATGGCATAAATTTGCTAACTTTATGCCTTAGGATCATTAAATCGACTAAGATCTGAAATTTGAATGAAGAGTCTGCATACATTAAGCACTTAATGGTGTAGGTTGCATGACAGCTTGTACGCTGGGCATAATTTGTTGTACATTGCGTGTACAACCCTTAAGCCCAGTATACTAAGCGTACTGAAGAGGTACGTTGGCCGTAAGCTCTCTGTGAGCTTTAGGCCTCTGGTGGACTTTCAAGACCTTAGGCCTTAATTGCTTGGGTTTGGACTTGTTGGTTTTGTGGGCCTAAATTTATTACTTGGGCCAACGTTGGCATGTTGGGCCTTTTAGCCCTTGTGGCCCAATATTGAATTGGATTTTTCTGTTATGCCCATTAGTGAAGGAAAGGCCTTTGGGCAATTATGAAGGGACTTGGACTTAGGATTTTAGGCCCATGTCTAGCTTATGCGATAGTCCTAACGAGGGTTATTTGTGTATTGTTCAGTGTGAGATTTTGGGCTAGTAGTCGAGCAACTATTGTTTTCAGCAGACTGAGGTGAGTCTTCTCCATATACTAATGGGTCGAAGGCTCCAATTCCATCCCATTACTTGATATGAGGTTTCGATAGTTGAAAATGCAATAGTTTTGTTAGGTGGCATGTTATTGTTAGATTAGGGTTCTAAGCCCATAACTATAATTGGTATGTACTTGAATCGATAATAATATGGTCCATTTGGGTTGTAACACTCTGGAACAATTTGATAGGATGGATATTTGAGGAAGAGGTTATTGTGATTTATTAATGTATTATAAGTATAATATATTAATTGAGAAATCACATTATTTAATTAGTATTGATTAAGAATTAATTTGGTATTGATTTAGTGATCAAAAGAAACTAATTAAAGTTACATGGACTGATTAGGTAAATCAGTAATACTTCTAGTTTGACTCATGACTCATGTTGATAAGAGTTGGACTAAACCTATGTGAGAGTCTAAGAAGGTTTAGCAAAAAAAGGCCTAAGAAATATGAAAAGTCATTAGGGTTTGCATGGTTGTAATCCTAAGCTATAAAAGAAGTCAAAATCCCCCCCCCCCCCTATGCACACTAGAGTTGTAGCTAGCCGATTTTGATCTCCCAAACCTCTCACTCAAGTTTATTCTCTTGTTCTTGGTTTGATATAAGACATTTGAGGCATCACACTTGAGGTGCTAGGCTCCTAAAGGTCAAAGACATGCAAGCTACTATACAAGGTAATCTTCTAATTGTTTTTTTTATGATTCAGATGTTACCTTGCTGCTAGTTTGGGCTTTATGCTTTGGAAAAACAATTTTGCATGTATTATTAGAGAAAAATTAGATCCAAAGTATTAGGGTTGTATGTGAACCATTGGAATGTTAGAGTACATAAAACCCATCAGTGGTATTAGAGAAAACTTAGATCCAATTTTGCATGTATACCCCCCCCCCCCCCCTTATACACCGCAACAAAATGGAAAAGTTGAATGTGCCATTCGCACAATCAACAACATTGTACGCACTTTCATGTTCCAAGCCTATCTTCCTCCTAAATTCTGGGTCGAGGCCCTATTCACGGCTGTTCATATGGTCAATCTTCTTCCTACCTCCACTCTCTCTTTCAAGACTCCCCTTCGAGCTCCTCTTTGGATCTTTTCCAACTTATGATCATCTTCGTGTTTTTAGATGTCTTTGTTATCCAAATCTTTCCTCCATGTCCCAACATAAACTATCTCCTCGCTCTTCTGCCTGTATTTATCTTGGTCCCTCCCCCGATCATCGTGGTCATCTTTGCCTTGATCTCATCACCCAACGTGTGCTTATCTCTCGTCATGTCATCTTTGATGAAGATCACTTCCCTTTTACGGATTTTCACACTAAGCCTGATGAATCTGACTATGATCATTTCATTTCAGAAGACCTTCCCGCCACTGCTCCCTCTCTGTCTGTCCCTTAATCACCCTCTGTGAATCTGTCCACCTCCGACTCTCCTAGCAGTAGTGGCTCAGTTGGTGATACCTCACCCACCCCTCACCCTTCCTCTTCTCAACCCCTTTCTACTCACCCCATAGTTACTCATTCGCGTACTAGTTCTATCAGACCTAAACAAATCTTTAATCTCTCGGCTACTTCCGACATATCTTCCATACCTCGGTCCACTGCCTAGGCTCTTTGTGATCTGAACTGGAAATCTTCCATGGACTTTGAGAGGTCTGCTCTCATGGCCAACCACACTTGGGATCTTCTTCCTCCTTCCCCTCATGCTAACATTGTTGGTTGTCATTGGCTATATCGTCACAAGTTTGATAGTAAAGGTAATCTTGATCACTACAAAGGTCACCTTGTTGCATAAGGATTATCTAAAATTCTTAGTCTTGACTTTGATGATACTTTTAGCCCCGTTGTCAAACCTGCAACCATCCGTACTGTTCTCAGTATTGTTGTCTCAAAACACTGGCCTATTCACCAACTCGATGTTAAAAATGCCTTTTTTCATGGTGACTTATCTGAGGAAGTTTATATGAAGCAACCACCTGGCTATGTTCATCATTCTCTTCCACATCACGTGTTTTGCTTAAGGAAAGCACTTTATGGTCTTAAACAGGCTCCTCGATCTTGGTACCAGCATTTTTCCGTCTTCATCACCTCCCTTGGTTTTATTAACAGTCACTCTGACTCTTCATTCTTCACCTATCATTCAGGATCTGATCAGATCTACCTTCTTCTTGTTGGGTTTTGAGCATTCTAACACTCCTAAGTGAACATGCAACCCTAAATACCTTGGATCTATGTTTTCTCTATTATACATGCAAATATGAACATCCTAGGTATTATCCTAATCTAGCATACAAAACAATGAATATAACAAGATAGAATACATACCTCTTTTGGTGTAGAATGTTCTCAAGAAGCTTGAGTGCCTAGTGCCCCAAGTGTGACACCTCAAATGGCTCACACAACACCAAATATACTTGGAATAACTTGAGAGAAACTTGAACTCTTCTAAAATTGGCTAGCCCTTCTCTTCCTAAATTAGTGGCCAATTTTGTCAAAGAATATGATCTTATATAGTTGTTACAAGTAGGGTAAACCTTGATTGTCATGGCTTTCCATTTCCTTGGATCCATGGGTTCAAATACACCATGGAGCATCCATGGACCATCCTATGGGTTTTAGCCCAACTTGATTATCCATGGAGCATTAGCCCACTATACAAGTATGGATAATTTACACAATCAACCTATATATTTAATTAGTCTTCTTTTGATCACTTAATTAATTCTAGATTAATTCTTGATCAATACTAATTAAATAATCCTATTAATATATTAGAACTTATAATATATTAATCAACCTTAAGTGTTATTTCTCTCATTATAGTCTATCCAAATGCATGATGCCATGCAACCCAAATGGACCATGCCGGGTCGGGTCAAGTCTTACCAATTATAGTGATGGACTTAAACATTAATCCAATAGTCTCCCACTTGGATAAGTCTAAAACTATTATTGCGTATGACTTCAAGAACCAACTGGCAATCGTAGCTCTCAAAAGCTTCCGTCGAACTCTGACCTTGACGATGATCTCTGACCTTTGTCAATGACTTGTCCATTAGATAAGGGATCATATATTCCTACACTCTAGATATCATATGGACTTAGACATGGATTATAAATCATTCTCTCTGTTCATTTGTTTTTTCCCGATTTCCGATTTATGACGACTGACTGATTAAACAAATCAAATCAGTCCTGGCTTGGCCAAGCACTCACATGTATCATCATTAAATCATCGAGGGGCCCACAGATATCGCTTTTATCCCAAAGGTAAAAGGAATGGATAAACTTTGACTCATATGGCTTGTTCTGCTACTTGTTGAACCACAAAGACACGTTTTATAACATCGAGTTACCAATGCGTTTCGTGCAATCAATGTATAACCAACTCATAGTAACAACTCATATCTCTAGGTTTGAAGAATATAATATATTATCGTCTCCTGATCACTCGTGATAAAATCCATGAAGTGATTCAGATGAGTGCGGGTTGAATCCAATACTCAGAACTTATGAGCACTCATGAGCATTGTAGCACAACTTTGTCCACCAGCTTGGACCTCTACAAGCCAACCCATGACAGTCTTGATTCATATCTACTTCCAACATATGACCGACTGTGGATGGTTTGAATAACTTAGTCATTCCGGAAGAATAACCTAGTTATTATGGAAGTCAAAACATGCAAAGTGAAACACAAGAATAAATGAATCAAATATGGTATCAAACCCTCTGAATATAAATAGACCACTTCTATTTATCACCAAACTGATTACTCATTGTTTCGGTTTTATCAACTTTATACTTGAATTAAAACACTAGGTGTCCCATGCTCCAAGCATGTACACTATGTTTTCCTAAACAATAGCTTTGCCATACACCAAGTATGCACTTTATGTTTATCTATGATCCTTACTTTGTGAAATAAACCAATTGAAACTTTCAATGATTCTAATTTCACATTCCTAAATTGAAAGCTGTTAGATTTTAAACTAGAATGCACTACCCTCTTGCAATGAATGTGTACAATGTCACAAAGACTTATCAACAACCATTACAGGGTATTCCAATGAAGACCTACTCCATGGACACAAAGCCTTATGTTCAAAGGATACATTGCTTTGAACATGCTTCTTGCACTAAGTTCTTTCTAATCTTACACAGATTGCTTCTATCTATAGAGACAACTCTATATTCCCATTTTGACTACTACTTTTGAACAAGAGTTGCCTCTTTTCAGACTATGTCAATATGGCCCTTCCAAAATTCACACTATACTTCCAACTGTCCTTGAGCAACCAATCTTTGGTAAACCTTAGATTGTCCTCGACAATTGCTTAATCACTTTAGTCATATCCAATTCTAGACATTTTCCTCCTTAATGCCCCAAGGCATTTGGAAAATTCATAAAGAATAACTATTATAGCACATGTAATCGATCTTGTACCCAAAGTAAATGGGATACGATTCATGATGTTTCACATAAAGACATGGTTCTAAGCCAGTCTTTTGCCATAATAATTATTTATTTGTCATATTCTCAAAATTTTACTATGAAAAGGGATGTCGTAATCATAATCGAATTTTGAGAACGCAATATATAGAATTTTCTTAAGTTGAACGAATCCAACATGAAATTCATATATATATATATATATATATATATATATATATATATATATATATATATATATATATATATATATTCTTGACTAAAGGTGATTAAAATCTCAATATAAGCTCTTTAGAATGATTATAAACTCAATCTAAGCTTTTCATAATTGAAATGAAGTATAATTTCCTCTTCCTTAATTATAGCAAAACAACTTTTTCAACCCCTGCAACCTCACGAATTGAAACTTTTGTTTTCTATAATTAACATTCCTAACTTGCAATACTTATCATAATTATCATGCTCCCACTAACAGGATGATTATTAGCATAACACTTATGCTCCTACTAGCTTTGACATGTACTCAGAAATAAGCTATTGACTTTTTTTTACCAAAGTTCAGATTTCTGATACTAGATTGCTTTGATAAGACTTTATCAAAATCATACACCTTATCTTAGATAGCTCACAAGTGTGTCTAAACAATTTCAGAACTATGAAACAGAATGTCGTAATCATAGTCTTAATTGTTTAGACCTTTTCTATTTCTCATAAGTCCATGTTAGTGTGCTTACTAACAACTTTGAGAATGCAAAGATTACTATCTACTTACAAATCTACTTAGTGGAAGTGTTTCCTCACCATCATTTTTCATGAATCGGAGAGAAACCTTATGACACTTAGATTTAATGGTGTATGAGTTCCTACCCATATAAATTTGTCAAAACCATAATCACAAGACAAGGTTAGTTACAAATCCAAACTCATATGGATTGAACTCGTGCCATCTTAAGTTCTTTCCATTTGGCAGCACAAGGGCCTGGCATAGCTTCCAAGTAGCTGTGCAACCAATTGAGGACTCTAAGAACTCATATGCAAAGCCAACTTTAACTGGAATGGGCACAGAATATGTCAACACGATAGGTTATAAACCTCAAGTCGTGTGCTAGTGAAGAACTTCAGGTTTTATTCTTGATTAGTTCTTGAGACTTTCAAGACCTTTAAGACTCCCACTGTCCTCTTGACATATAGGACTTTCTTGTCAGATATTCAAGAGATAGTGTGGATTATAATCAAGAAAAACACTTCACCCAATTGGCCTTAGTTGGTCTTTGTTTTATCCAAAACATCACAACTTACCAATTTCAAATGTACAAGAGTAGAAAACTTTTACTCTTACATTTGACACGTGTTTTTAAACCTTTCTTTAAGATATGTCACTCAAGTTACAGTCTTAGAGTATAACTCTAAGGATTGTTTTGGAACGAAGTATGACTCATCTTCTTGATTTAACCACGTCAACAATTCATAACTCCTCATCTTAGCTATCAGAATGCACTTAGAGGATGAATTGTGATAAGGTCTCTTAATCATTAAGATGATCATGTATCATAAAGTACTCTCCCATCTTTTCAGATTTGAGAAACTTTTATCCTTTTGCCTTATACTTAGACTTATAAGTATAACCATATTTACTAAACCTTAGTAAATCATGACGAATAGTCTTATCCATCTTTTGTGGTGGACTTTGACAAGTGCACATAAATGTGTACTCGATCCTTTAGTCCTTTACTTGAATCACACATCCATGTGAACAAGTAATTAGTCTTAATTTTCCAATGCTTGAAAGTTCTCATTCATCATACTATACAACTTGCATGATTCAAAGTTTCTGGTCCAATTGAAACTTGGGTGATGAGAATCTTTCCTTATTTGGTAAAATTACCACAAATGAAAGAATCAATTTCATATTTCTAGTCTTGCTATTAATGTAATCTTATAAGCAGCAAAAATTTTCATAGATGCCATTGTAAGGATATTTTAAAATAAATAAAATCAGAAAATTTCCTTTTATTTAAAAAAAAACTTTGCGGAAAAACTTATCCTTACAATCCTATGAAAACTTGTTGTTATCTATTCCTAAGAAATATCTCATAACTCCTAAGAAGTAGCTCAAGAATCCGATCTTCAAACTATGCGATAGAAATCAATCTGCGCGATCAGATTCAACATATTCTTTCTTTAAGTTTCTTCAGTTCTCTTTGATTCTTAAAACACCAAGATGTGACCCAGTCAAATCATGTAATAAGAATTTCCTAATAGGAACTTAATAGAGTTAGACAATGGACTTTACCTGAAATAAAGTCAAACTCATTGACTTTACCATCCTTAGGTAAGTTTGGCAGCTTCGTAACCAATGCCCCTTCCTATGGCAATTTAACATATGGGCTCTTTGATAATGGTACATGGGACTATCACAGACTTAGTATTTCTCTTTACCATTTGGTCAACCGAGTTGACTATGGCCGATCCTTTTCCATTGGGAAGAGAATGCTTTTTCTGGATTTCTAGTGTCATCATTGTCAATGTCCATAAAATTTTAGGAAGTTGATCTTAGCAAATAGATAAGATCATTAAGGGTCTTGTCATAGTCTGTTTCATAGGAGTCCCAAAGGGATTCGCTATGTGACTTAGAAAGTGATTGAGCATCCAACTTTCTCAAGACTTTGACACCCAACTCTCCCAGCTTGTCAATATGTGACTTCATCTCCAAGATGTGATCACACCTAGACCTTGCCTTGCCAATAGGGCTTGAGTGACCTTGAACTTGTGGGTTAGGGAGAATAATTGGAGGAGGTGGAGGAAGAGAAGTTCCAAGAGATTTGGGAAGATCATAGATGTCTGAACTAGACATATTTTGGGAGATATTCAAGTTTAGTTGATTTAAAAGTCCTTAATATAACACCCAATATGAAATATTAAGGCTAGGACCCAACAACCTATTTATAACTGGAAGAGGGATGCCGTAATCCAAGTTATAAAATAGTTGAAGGTAGGTAAATGACGATTTACCAATTTCCACCATGAAAAACGAAATATTAATTAAGTTTTAATTGGATTTGAAACTCCTAGATCTTTTGAGATTCATTAAACTTTTCAATTTCATGTTTCAATCTCGAGTGTGCCCTTCAGGTTTTGTGACTGGGATGCCGAGGATCACAAAACAAGGTGTGAAATAACCATGCAAATTACTTGGTACTCTTAAATGTTTATCACCCAACCGATGTGCCGGTAAACCACACACGCTCCACCGGCCTATGATTAAACTTTAAGAAACCCTTTGCCTACCTTGTTAATGATGGGTTTTAGCCATATGAACATTCCTATGTGCACATGCAACCCTAATGCTTGGATCTAGGTTTCTCTAATTGAACATACATTGAATCCAAGACTTCTAATGGCTAATAGAGTATAATAACAATATGAAATCAGAGATTAGAAGTTTACCTTGAATCACTTGCTTGATCTTCTTGTCCTTGAGGCTTTAGAGTCACAATTGTCACTCCTCTAATGGCTTACAAACACCAACTAGCAAGAAGATGATTTAGGAGAGAGGAGAGGGGATCAAATCGGCCAGGGTTTCTTTCCAAAGCACAAGTGCCCATTTCTCTTGACCCCTAGGGTCTATTTATACTAGTTAGGCTCCTAGGGTTTCACCCTTAAACCCTAATTGGATAACTTAGGCCCTAAGCAATCCTAATCCCTCCATGATAAGCCTTTGGACAATTTTAAGGCCTATCCAAAGTCCTTAAAACCAGCCACCCTTTATCCATAAGGGATTTATAGCCCAAACTATAACTATCATACATTTGACAGTTTATGCCCCTTTATTCAATTAATCTCTTTAAGTCACCAAATTAATTCCTAATTGATTTATGACTTATATTAATCAAATAACAATATTATTATTCCTTATATTATTCTTATAATATATTAATAATATTCTTTCTCTCATTATAAATCATCCTGTCAAGTTGCTATGGTGAAGGCAACCCAAAAGGACCATGCACAACCGGGTCAAATACTTGCCTAATATAGTTGTAGCCTTAGACACTATTCCAACAGTCTCCCACTTGGATAAGTCTAGTAACTATATGCACAAATATAATCCGATTAGCAATCGTAGCTCTCAAAGACGCTGTCAAACTCTGATCCAATCAATCTTGTCCTTCAGATAAGGGATCGTACAGTCCTCTGTTTAGATATCATGCTGAAAATTCTATGGAACTAATTTGTCTAGCATTTGGTTTCTCGATCTCCGATTTATTTGACATAGAACTTAATCGAACACATCAATTCAGTTCTGATTGGGCCCGACACATAAGTCAAATCAAATCATCGAGCGGCCGAGATATCGCTTTTAACCTCTTAGGATAAAAGTAACAGATAAACATCGACTTATATGCATTTACTTATTCATTAATCAATCATACACAACAATGTGTTTTATAACATCAAGTTACTGATGCGGTTTCGCATTATCAATGTACAACCAATTAAGAAATAACAAACCATATATCTTGGTTTTAAGACTATATGATATTATCGTCTTGCGATCACCCTTTTTATCACATTCCATAAGGTGATTCCAGCAAGCGCGGGTTTGTTCCAATGCTCAAAACCAGTTCATAAGCACTCATGAACGTTGCAACAAACTTTTGCTATGTCTAATACCATTTAGACAATCTACACACCAATTCATGACAATCTTCATTCATACCTACTTCCAACATATGAACGATTGTGGACAATTTGAACAATTCGATTATTCTTAATAAACTCAATTATTCTGGAAGTCAAAACATGCAAAATGAAACAATAGTTAAATAATTAACATAAGACAGTAACATTACTCATAAATAATACTCTTTTATTTAATCATCAAATGTTAATTACATTTATCTATTACACGTTTCTACTACTATCTAATCTATACTAATATCATCCTTCAGCCCAATACTCCTAGCATGTTGCAAGTGCTTAACCCTACTCAGTCCCTTCGTAAGCGGATCTGCTGGGTTATCTTCTGATGATATCCTCTTCACTACGAGTTGTCCTTCTTCTACATGATGTCTAATAAAGTGATATTTTCTGTCAATATGTCGAGATCTACCATGATCCCTCGGTTCCTTGGTTAAGGCAACCGCTCCTTCATTATCACAGAAAATCTCCATGGGCTCCTTTAAGGCAGGTACAACTCCAAGATCACCGATGAAGTTCTTTAACCATATTGCCTCCTTTGACGCTTCGCTTGCTGCAATGTACTCTGATTCACACGTTGAATCAGCTACGATTTCCTGCTTGGAACTTTTCCAAGTTACTGCTTCTCCATTCAGGGTAAAGACCCAGCCCGACTGCGAACGGTAGTTGTCTCTGTCGGTCTGAAAGCTGGTGTCACTATACCCTCGCACCTTCAAGTCATCACTCCCTCCGAGGACTAAGAACCATTCCTTCGTCCTCCGAAGGTACTTAAGGATATTCTTAACCGCAATCCAATGGGCTCTGCCAGGGTTCCCTTGATATCTGCTAACCATGCTCAAAACAAAGGCGACATCAGGGCGAGTACAAGTCATATCATACATGATTGAGCCAACTGCGGAAGCGTATAATACTCGGCTCATTTCTGCTATTTCAGCTTCGGTACTCGGACTTTGAGTCTTACTCAACTTGGCATTACTTTGTATCGGTAATTCTCCCTTCTTCGAGTTATCCATACTAAAACGTTTCAGTACTTTATCTAAGTAAGTGTTCTGACTAAGTCCTATTAGTCTCTTACTTCGTTCTCTCACTATCCTTATTCCCAGAATATAGGAAGCCTCTCCGAGGTCCTTCATAGCAAAGCACTTCCCGAGACAGGATTTAACCTCCTGCAGAGTCGGGATGTTGTTTCCTATGAGTAGTATGTCATCGACATACAGAACGAGGAAGCTTACTATACTCCCACTGGCTTTGACATATACACATGATTCATCTTCGCTTCGTACAAATCCAAACTCTTTAACTTTCTCATCGAAGCAAAGATTCCATCTACGAGACGCTTGCTTAAGTCCATAAATGGACTTCTCAAGCTTACACACTCTATTCGGATGCTTCAGATCAACAAAACCCTCTGGCTGAGCCATGTAAACATCCTCAGCCAACTTCCCGTTAAGGAAAGCGGTTTTGACATCCATTTGCCAAATCTCATAATCATGAAATGCAGCAATAGCTAGCATCACTCTAATAGATTTAATTTTCGCAACTGGTGAGAAGGTCTCATCATAGTCAACTCCGGGAGTTTGAGTAAATCCCTTCGCAACCAATCGCGTCTTATATGTGTGTACGTTTCCATCCACGTTGGTCTTCTTCTTGAAGATCCATTTGCACCCAACGGTCTTATGTCCGGGCACATTATCAACCAAATTCCAAACTTGGTTGTCATACATGGACTAGATCTCGCTGTCCATTGCCTCTTTCCATTTCGCAGACTCCGGGCCTGCCATGGCTTCCTTAAAGCTATTAGGTTCATCTAGATTTATTAATGTACCATCACTAATATACGTGTCCCCTTCGGTAGTAATATCAAAACCATAAAACTGGGGTTGAACTCTAACTCTTTCGGAACGTCTAATTGTGAAACTATTCCACACTCCATGAGATAGTCGTGGAATTCAAGACTTAGGTACTCTCCTCCTCGATCGGATCGAAGCATCTTGATTTTCCTGCCCAATTGATTCTCCACTTCATTCTTGAACTCTTTTAACTTTTCAAACGTTTCTGACTTTTGCTTGATTAAGTAGATATACCCATATCTACTATAGTCATCGGTAAAAGTCACATAGAAGCGGTTCCTATCCTTTGTGGTTGATCTAAACGGTCCACATACATCGGTATGTATGAGGTCCAATAGACCCTCAGCCCTTTCACATGTACTAGTGAAGGGTGACTTGGTCATTTTTCCAAGTAAACAAGACTCGCATGTGTCATCTTCCCTAAGGTCGAATGACTCCAACACTCCATCCTTTTGGAGTTGGGCTATGCGCTTCTTGTTGACATGTCCAAGACGACAATGCCACAAGGATGCTCTATCCATACCATTGGAAGAATCCACGCATAAAACATCATTTCCTAAGTTATCTACAATCATAACGGTTTCATAAATTCCATTACATGGTATAGCTTCAAAATATAAGACACCATTTAGATAAGCATAAATAGAACCATTCTCATTATTAAAAGAAAATCTAAAACCTTGTCTAAACAAACCATGAAATGAAATGATGTTTCTTGCCATTTCTGGCGAATAGCAACAATTGTTCAAATCTAAACACAAACCATTCCTAAGCACTAAAGAATACACTCCAATCTTGGTCACAGGAGACGATCTTATGTTCCCCATGATTAGATTTATTCTTCCATGCTCCACATCCCTATTTCTTCTTAGTCCCTGCAATTTAGAACAAATATGGTAACCACAACCGGTATCAAGGACCCAAGAAATAGCATGAGATGAATCGTTAGATTAAATTGTATAAATACCTGCGAAAGATGGCTTGATCTTTCCTTCCCTTATAGCTTGCAGGTACTTTGGGCAGCTTCTCTTCCAATGCCCTATTTTGTGGCAGTGGTGGCACTCTGCCTCCTTTGGGTTAAGGTTAGGCTTAGCGGGATCAACTTTGGTCCCACTAGAAGAGGAACCATCTCGGGACTTTCCCTTGCGGTGGCTCTTAGACGGAGCCTTCCTCTTCTTACCTCTTCCTTGCCCAATGGCCAAAACAGGAGCAACTGGTGGATTGGGAGTGGGTGCAACAGACTTGTCCTTGAGGTTGCTTTCAGCAACCCTAAGGAGACCTTGGAGCTTAATTAGGGTGACCTCTTCCTTGTTCATGTGGTAGGTCATCCTAAATTGATTGTAACACGGAGGCAAAGAGTGAAGCACCATGTCGATCGCCAAGTCTTCCCCAAAGTCAACATTCAACTTGTGAAGACGATCGACATACCTTTGCATCTTTTGCAGATGCATGGTAAGAGATTCTCCATGACCCATTTTGGCGGAAATCATGTTAGTGAAAATCTCGTAACGCTCTTGCCTCGCATTTTGGTGGTATCTCTCCAACAAGTCTTGGTGCATTTCGTACGGATACATGTCCTCATAGGACTTTTGGAATTCGGCATTCATGGTGGCTATCATGATGCAATGTACCTTCGTTGCATCACGCTCGTGAGTTTCAAAAGCAGCCATTTCAGCCGGAGTAGCGATTTCAGGGTTGATCTTCTCGAGCTTCTCATCGAGGACATACTCTTTGTGCTCATAGCGATCAATTGTGCGAATGTATCTTATCCATTTGCTAAAGTTCGTCCCATCGAAAGTCACCTTTTGACAAAGGCTCATCAATGTGAATGAACTAGCAGCAGCGTTGTTCGCGTTCGACATCTACAAATAGAAAGGACAAAGATAGATTAGAATTTGAATCCCTAATTATCACCCAATAAGAAAAATTAGGGCTAGGATCCAACAACAATATTTACATATTAGAAAAGGGATGCCGTAATCTAACATGCAAACAATTTGAAGGTAAGTGAATGACGATTCACTAATTCTCCACCATGAAAACATAACTTTAAGTTCTAAATGTATTGAGAATTCCTAGGTTTGGATAAGATTCATTGAAACTTTTCAATGGCATGTTTAAATCTCGATATGCCCCTCTCGTTTGTGACCGGGATACTGAGGATCACAATGTGGGTGTGAATTACCATGCAAATTCACATGGTGCCTTCATTGTAACAATCACCTATTCGATGTGCCGGTAAACCACACACGCTCCATCAAACTATGATAAACAATGAATCACCCTTTTCCACCTTTGCTTAGAACCAATTAGTGTGCCGGTAAACCACACACGCTCCACTAACTTCTTAGCAAGGGTGCAAAGTGTAATTTCATGGGATTGCATCAATTCACTTTTCCTAAAGTAACTAAGATTGGGAATTTTTTTTTGAAAAACATGTAGTTACTTTATATTTCATATTATACTTTTAATGAGGAGATGAGGTTGCCCAATCCTACCCGTTCGGCTAACGACCCTCCACCGATCAAGCAAGCGGTGGGTGTGAGTGTACACTCATTAAGCGCCATTTTATAGGCAGGAACCTTATACCCACCTTATAGACCAGCTTCGTGAATGAGGCATACTAAAGGCAAGACTAGCATTTTAATTATACATACATATATATATATATATATATATATATATATATATATATATATATATATATATATATATATATTAATCTTGTAATATTATATTAGTATAGGGTTGAATTTTAAACTTGTAAAATTCTAGGGTTTGAAATTTAAATTGTCTAAATTACACTTTTAATCGCAAAACATAAATTTCAAAACTTGAGGGCAAGTTTTAAACTTTTAAAAACATAGAGGATCAAATAACAAATAATCTAAATTAACAATTAATCACATAATTATCCATATTTGATTTATCTAATGATTTCTTGCAAAACAATTACCAATTTAATTAAAATAATTAATCAATTATCACATAAGGAAATAAATATTTTATTAATTGATAAATATCTTCAATTAGGTCAAGAATATACTCATATATATAATGACGCTTGAACTCGCCGAGTACCCATATGGACTTGCGAGTACCACCATGGGACTCGGCGAGTTCATCAGGCAGAGGACAAAAAAACGATTTTTCAAGCAACAAACAAGCAATCAATGCATCAATTCAATAGAAACCAATCTAGGCTCTGATACCACTGATGGGTTTTAACCATATGAACATTCCTATGTGCACATGCAACCCTAATGCTTGGATCTAGGTTTCTCTAATTGAACATACATTGAATCCAAGACTTCTAATGGCTAATAGAGTATAATAACAATATGAAATCAGAGATTAGAAGTTTACCTTGAATCACTTGCTTGATCTTCTTGTCCTTGAGGCTTTAAAGTCACAATTCTCACTCCTCTAAACGCTTACAAACACTAACTAGCAAGAAGATGATTTAGGAGAGAGGAGAGGGGATCAAATCGGCCAGGGTTTCTTTCCAAAGCACAAGTGCCCATTTCTCTTGACCCCTAGGGTCTATTTATACTAGTTAGGCTCCTAAGGTTTCACCCTTAAACCCTAATTGGATAACTTAGGCCCTAAGCAATCCTAATCCCTCCATGATAAGCCTTTGGACGATTTTAAGGCCTATCCAAAGTCCTTAAAACCGGCCACCCTTTATCCATAAGGGATTTATAGCCCAAACTATAACTATCATACATTTGACAGTTTATGCCCCTTTATTCAATTAATCTCTTTAAGTCACCAAATTAATTCCTAATTAATTTATGACTTATATTAATCAAATAACAATATTATTATTCCTTATATTATTCTTATAATATATTAATAATATTCGTTCTCTCATTATAAATCATCCTGTCAAGTTGCTATGGTGAAGGCAACCCAAAAGGACCATGCACAACCGGGTCAAATACTTGCCTAATATAGTTGTAGCCTTAGACACTATTCCAACAGTTAAATCAAGCTAGTGTGCCGGTAAACCACACACGCTCCACCAACCGACTTAAGCAAAGTGCCAAGTGTAATTTCATGGGTTACCACCTTATTCACATTTTCCTAAGTAACTAAGATTGGGAATTTATAAAAGGTTTAGTTAGTTAGTATTTATCATTAATACTTTTAATGAAGGGAGAACTTATAGTCTTTGTCCTACCCGTTCGGCTAACGACCCTCCACCACTCAAGGAAGCGGTGGGTGAGAGTGGACACCCATTAAACCGCCATTTTATAGGCAGTAACCTTATACCCCCCTTATAGACCGGCTTCGTGAATGAGGCCTACTAGCGGTAAGACTGAATTTTACTCTTATACATATATATAAATATTATTAACTTATAATATTATAAAGTATAAGGGTTGAATTTTAACTCTTTAAAATTCTAAGGGCTTAACTTGGAGTTGAAGTATTCGTAAGAGAAAACTTTTCAAATTCCAAAACTTGAGGGCAAGTTTTGAAACTTGAAATCTTCTAAAATCGGCTAGCCCTTCTCTTCCTAACTTAGTGGCCGATTTTGTCAAAGAATATGATCTTATATAGTTGTTACAATTAGGGTAAACCCTAATTGTCATGGCTTTCCATTTCCTTGGATCCATGGGTTCAAATACACCACGGAGCATCCATGGACCATCCTATGGGTTTTAGCCCAACTTGATTATCCATGGAGCATTAGCCCACTATACAAGTATGGATAATTTACACAATCAACCCATATATTTAATTAGTCTTCTTTTGATCACTTAATTAAATCTAGATTAATTCTTGATCAATACTAATTAAATAATCCTATTAATATATTAGAACTTATAATATATTAATCAACCTTAAGTGTTATTTCTCTCATTATAGTCTATCCAAATGCATGATGCCATGCAACCCAAATGGACCATGTCGGGTCGGGTCAAGTCTTACCAATTATAGTTATGGACTTTGACATTAATCCAACACTTCTTTATGTTGATGATATTATTTTGACTGCATCTTCTTCTGCTCTTATCTCTCGTATCATCACTCGTCTTTCCTATGAGTTTCCAATGTCTGACTTAGGTTCTTTCTCCTTTTTCCTTGGGATCTCTGCTACTCGATCTTCCAAGGGCTTGTTTCTCTCTCAGTCCTCCTTTGCTAGGGATATTCTCTCTCGTGCTGACATGTCCAACTGCAACCCAACCAACACCCCCTCAGACACCAAATCCAAACTTTCCCCTGCTGGTACTCCTGTCTCGGATCAAACTCTCTACCAGAGCCTTGCTGGAGCACTTTAGTATCTCACTTTCACTTGTCCTGATATAGCATATGCTGTTTAGCAAATATGTCTTTTCATGCATGATCCCCGTGAACCTCACCTCCTTGCTCTGAAACGTATCCTTCGTTACCTTCATGGTACGTTGTCTCATGGTCTCTTTCTCTAGCCTTCGTCTACTGATTTCTTGGTGTCTTACTCTGATGCCGATTATGCCAGATGTCCTCATACTCGTGGGTCTACTTCTGGTTTCTGTGTTTATCTTGGTAACAACCTCGTTTCTTGGTCCTCCAAACGACAACATGTTGTCTCTCGCTCCTCAACTGAAGCTGAGCACCGTTGGGTGGCTAATGTGGTTGCTGAGGCCTCTTGGCTTCGCAATCTTCTCCTTGAGTTGTCTTGCCTATTATCTAAAGTTACGGTTGTGTTCTGTGATAATGTGACTGCCATGTATTTATCTTCTAACCTAGTACAACATCAACGCACCAAGCATGTAGAAATAGATTTACATTTTGTTAGGGAACATGTTGCTATCGGACATGTGTGTGTGTGTTGCACGTGCCTTCAGCACACCAGTTTGCAGATATATTTACAAAGGGTCTTCCTACTCAGTTATTTTTTGATTTTCGAAACAATTTAAACATTTGTAAACCCCATGCTCAAAATGAGGGGGAGTGTTAGTTATAGCTGTTTTGTATATTTTCTATACTTTAGGGGCCCTCTTGCAACTTTGTAATATTGTTATATATATATATATATATATATATATATATATATATATATATATATATATATATATATATATATAATACATATGTCTCCTATTAAGGAGACTTTTACCTAAATAACACATGTCGATTGAAAGATGTTGTCGACAATCATCACCAACAACTTCTGGTGTAAAACATGAGCGCCTTACCACCAAATTTACCCCCACATCTCTAGTTACAACTTCCTCTTCAAATTAAGGCACTTCGTCATACACAGAGGCATCTTCGTAATTTTCACCAACATCATTATTTTTCCAATCATCTTGCTCAACAAAAAAATGACATTTTCTGACCTTCTTTAACTCTGTTTGCCGGTGACCTATCTGCCCACAACTAAAGCACTTCAAGCTACCACTACCAGTTTTCCAAGGAGTTGGTCCAACACTATTAGATGTCGGTCTTTGTTGATTAGGCACAACACGGGGTACCATACCACCTATCCCAGAAATTCCTGCAACAATGGTAGCTGAAGACGAACCGCCCACCCGACGACTTTGTTTCTCAAGAGCTAATGCTCGTTGGTGTGCTTCGCAAATAGATACTGGGTCAAGCATATTTACAGAGTCCATGATTTAGACATATAGACCCCCAATAGATTGAGCAACGAGTTGTTCCTCTATCTCATGGATATCGTTTCGGGCAATCAATTAGTAGAGCTCAGTTGTGTAATCGTTAACTAAGTTGACCCCCTACTTTGGATTTTGTAAGCGTTGGTACGTCAACCTTTGAAACTTATGGGGTAGAAAATTTGACCATAAACACTTCTTCATCTTCCTCCATGTCACAACCTTTGACTTTCTGAGCCTGTCTCGTGTCAGTTTCAATTGTTTCCACCGTACAGATGCCCTACCACATAGCCTGGTAGCGATCAATGACACTCTTTTGTTTTTAGGGACTTCTTTGAGCTTAAAACTTCTTCAAAAGTTCCAAACCAGTCGATGAACCCCTCTGGATTCAAACAAACACCATCAAATTCAGGGATGTCAATTCTCATTCCTGCCTCTTAATGCCCATTGTCACCCACACGATCACGCATTGGTCGCCTTTCTAGATCGTCTTCAGAATACAAATCGTTATTGCTACCGAACGGGTTCCGAAACTCACCATCTTCCACCTGCAAATGAGTTCAAGACCTTTTCTCTCCTTGGTTCATAAGATTGACCATCCTATCAGTCAATTTATCAACCATTTGATCCATTCTATCCTACATTCATTCCATAATACGTTCTTCTAGTTCTTGCTAATGAACATTGGCGGGTGTCTTGTTTTTCCTCAAAGGCATTCTGAACCAGGTATTCGGCTCTGATACCAACTGATGTAGTGCACAAAAACAAACAAAGATAAACACGAATGAGCCTGTTGATTCTAAAAGAATAACTAGGACAATATCTTCAAAACCATGTTGATTCTACGAATATCGTGGGATTAGTCTGAAAATATGGGTTAACACGCACATAATTTTGGGAGAAAATTGAAAGTTCATAAAATTGATGATCGACCATCCAAATTATATCAGCAACAGTTAAAAAAGAAGCAGAAATTAAAACAGAACCCTAAAGGTCCATGGGCCAAATACAAACCCAGAAAATAAGGAAAAAAATTGTTCATAACTCCATTTAGAAAGCAATTTCTGGACTAAAAAATGGGTAAATCCCCTTCGAGTACTTATCATGATGTGCTCCTCATTCAGAGTTTTGATTTAACTGGTCTCTGACCCAAAATGGATTCCTATAGCCAAAGTTATGTCCATTTCCGTGAAGCCCCTTTAGTCACACGATCGTGGGCCTCTAGGAATGCAAGGGCCCGATCCCCCACACTAGGGCCCGCATCAGCTTCACTTTAGCACTTAGCCTTTCCTTTGATGTGAACTAGGTTCAATTTGTTGGGTTTTATATGTAATAACACGGAAAAATCCTTATACACTTTGGTCTACATGCAGCCTATTAGATCTAGTCATAATAGTATTGAAGTAACATTCTGTTGAACAACAAGAACCCTATAACCATAGCTAATTTCGAAAATTATAGAAGATTACATACCCTTTTTTATTGTTGTAGTAAACAACCAAACAATCCTTCTTGAAAAATCTTGGAAGCTAGCACCAGAAATCTCGTGCCTATGATGTTCACAACCAAACCCTACTAACTAGGAAAATTGAAGAGAGGGGAGGGGTGGGACAAATTTCAGCTGACTTCTAGGCTTATAGCATGGCCGAAATTTAGAGGTTGGAAGACCCTATTTAGCTGACCAAGAAACCCTAGATAACCCTTACTTGATTAGAATAATAATATCTTAAATCAGGTAACTATACGGTTGCCTAATTATCCTCAAGGCATATTCTAGAACCCTAATAAAGCCTCTAATTTTCGGCCTACCTGGGATTATTCTAGAGTTCCTCTCTTGTTCAACTATTGAACAATTACAACTTAGGTCCTTGCACTTTTAATTAATCCAATTTATCCCAAATTTAATTCTGTTTAATTTTTGATTAATTCTTAATTAAATAACACTATCTCTAATTAATATATTATTCTCACAATATATTAATAAATCATTTATTGTTACTTATTAATCATATAATAAATCACTGAACTAGTCTCTCTCTAAATGTTCTCATATCAATTACCAGGTTTGAGGTCAATCTAAAAGGACTTTGTTAATAATTTAAGTATATACCAATTTAGTTATTGTCTTAGATACTTAATCCAACAGTCTCCCACTTGGATAAGTCTATAATTACAATTGTCAGTATAACTTCCAAATTATCAGCAAAGGGTGCTTCGAAAATATGATCTAATCAGACATTAGTCCTGAGATAAGTGATCAAATATTCCTTTGTTCTACCAGATATCGTATAGAAACGAGACATGGATTAGAATCAATCTCATTGTCCAAAATTTTGTTTCCAAATTTCCAGATTTGTGATGACCTCATAAGACTTTATAATTGAACACATCAATTTAGTCCTATCTGGGACCAGACCTATAAGTCAACACCAAATTACCAAGGGGCTCAAAGATATCGCTTTTCCCATTAGGGCAAAAGGAACAAATAAACTTTGACTCATATGCTTGTATCTATTCCTCACCAAATCATACATGCCACTAAGTTTTATCACATCAAGTTACTAATGCATTTACACAACACCAATATACAACCAATTTGTAAAATACAACTTATATATCTCCATTTCAAGAATATAAGATATTATTATCTCAGAGTTAGTCGTGATATAATCCATGAAGTAATTGTCTGAGCGTGGGTTTATCCAATACTCAAATTTCAATTTTCTAATACTCATGAATGTTGTTGTTGAGAGAAAAACTTTTGAGAAACACTTGAATAAATGTTAGTACAAGTTATATATTGCGGAATGATGTTAATATCAAAGGATCATTAAGCTCAATAATAATAAGAAGTTAGGATTGTTAGAGTTGTTAGATGCGGAAATGTAATTGCGAAAAGTAAAGGAAATGTAAATGAAAACAAGTTATATATCAAGTAAACACTAAGCTGATTCTTAAAAAGGTTTGCAATCAAACCAAGTTAGTATACGTGATTAGCTATAAGTGAATGAAGTCACAGGGACTTGCTCCGAAGGAGATATGAGAGTTTGGTCTTAATATATTTGAGAGTAAGTTCAGAAAGATATTGAGATTTAAGAAGATAGAAAGTAATTAAGATAAAGAGAGAATAAAGATGTCATTGAGAGATAAGAGAGGTGTTCTCATTTAGAAGAAGAGAACTCTATTTATAGAGTCTCGAGAATGTACATGGAGAATAAACAACGACTGAATTTCTGATAAAGTGTCCATGCAAGGCACACTAGACAATACAATGTAAACATATAAGTTAAAGAGACAAAGTAACTAGTCGTTTTTGTGGATAAGGTTGTTGCGGATGACATCTTCACTAGAGGTTGCGGTAGCAAAAGATCTGTTGCGGTAGAGACATAGACTTCGGATAATAAGTTTATGAGGGTCACTTTCTTGATTCAACAATTTCCACCTAAGTGACCTCTTCAACTTCACTACTTGTTAAGCTTCAAAAACTTGATCAACAACCATCAAATCTTCCTTACTTCACCCAATCATGTGATCCTCATTGTAATTTCAAATTTTACTTCACCAGTTGTGTGCTTCGTCCTCTAAATCGAAGTCAAGGTGACTTCCAGTTGGGTGCGGGTTAGACAGTGCATAGCAGTGATGGGGACAAAATATTTAACATTGCTATTAACTCTCTTGAACATAACTCCTAATTCTGGAAAGTTGATTGCACGTAAGGATCGATCTTGATATCCTTTGGTGAAGAAAGGTGTTGGATCAAGTGTAGGAAGGTTGAATTTTTGGGCAAGGGCCGCATGAATGTCTGCATCAATCTTTGTAAAATCACACACTGCGGACTTAAGGTACTCACATGCATTTTCATATGCAATTTTCATCTTGGGATGTTTCTTCGACTTGATCTAAAACACCCTGGCAATCAGAAATATCTCCTTCGGATTCATGTAGGGAAAGTCTGCTTGAGTTCTGATATAATCTTCACCTCTTCTTTTCAGTGTGTACTGTACAAAATCTGTCTTCATGAATTTTATGATCTTTTAGCTCTTGACTGCGGAGGGTCTATCATTAGACCAGATACTTTCGAAATTGGATCCATGCTTGGCGTGAAAGCGACTGAGTCGTTCAAACTCAAGTGGCAATCTTTTTTCATCTGGTAGACTGCGGTCAAAGGGTTCAAAGACATTGAAGAATTTGGCATTGGGAGAAATTAGGATATCCCAATACCCATCCGAAGGTGGTTCAACATATGTCAAAATTGGTCTGTGGTCTTCGTCAAGCAGTCTTCGTGTAGGATTTACCCATGAGTTAATCAGGGTTTCATCCATTGTCGTGTCAAATCCATGGTCTCTCCAGATTTGTTCAGTAACCCTAGTGGCTTTCCAGTCTACTTTACGTTGTTTGGTTGCGGGAGAGTCATCAGAGTGTTTGGATGAAATGGGTGGCTCCATATTTTTGAAATGTGGTGGAGTTTCTTGACTAGGTGGGGATTGATGGATTTCTTGAATTGGTGATTGTTGTTGTTCTTGATGTGGTGAGTGTTGTTGGGGTGGAGGGGATTGATGAATTTGTATTGAAGAGGGAAGCTTGTATGTATCCATAGTTGCAATTGGAGTTTGCTGAGGAGAGTGTTGTAGAATTTCGATCCTTGGCTATAATGAACCAAAGTGGGATGCACCGAAGTGTGGAATGGGAATTCCTGTTGTAGATTGATGGTGTTGCAGATTTGAGTATTCAGTTCCCCCTTTTGAGGAAGTAACAACCTGTTGCTCCTCAAACCACTGTCTGAGGCCATCAATCTTGGAGAAGACATTGTTGAACTGGGATTTGAGAATATCACTGAGTTGTTGATCGTCTGGAATCTTGGTATTAAAGAGAATTTGATGAATTTCTTTGGCAAGATTCAGTATCTCTTGACCATCGAAGCTTGCAGATGGAGAGCACCTTAAGTTGTTGATTGTGGATTGAAGGACCGCAATTATGGACTTATAAGCGTTGTGAGCTTCCTCAAAAAGCTTCTTTGACTGGACTTCTTGATCCGCAATTGTAGATTGGAGGTCAGTTTTGATTGCGAATACTTCTTGGATCATGCATTCGACAGTTGCCATGAACTCTTTGTGATCAGCAGTTATGTTGTTGTCGAGGGCTCGAATGCCCATTTCCACCTTTAAGGAGATTCTCTCTATAGCCAAAAGTTCACGCGTATAAAGTCTTTCATCTTGTTCAGCGAAGGATTGAGGTCCAGCCATATCAGTTGACTGCGGTTGGCTAACTGTGACTGTGGCCAGAATCTGATCAACCTTTGACTGCATGGAGAGAAACTCTTTGCAGGAACAACTAGTTTCTTCTTCATCTTTTTCTCCTTTGGTTTTGGGGTGGAGTGTTGAGAGCCACTCGACTCTTCTTCTTCATAAAAGATCATCACGAAATCATCGGACTGAGCAGGATAATCAATTTCGTCAACATCGAGATCATCGAAACCAAACATTGGTCTAAAACTGATCTTAATTGTGGTGTCGTCTTCATTTGAACCTTGTGCTACTGTAATGGGGGGAGGTTTAGATGAACCAAAATCATGGAGATTTTGAGCGTTTTGCACCGTAGCTTCCATCTTGGACCTCCATTCCTGAATCTTTAGAAGATCATAGACAGTTTTAGCGTTGCTGAAAGCTTTTGCCCAGTATTTGGCTACAGTCTGAATTTCTTGTTCCTTTGGCTGCAGTTGCTTAGTTTGTTGAACCTTTTGATCCTGGAATGCCCTTCTGAAAGCTTCATACTTCTTGAATTCGGACTCAGTGGTTGGTTTACACTGAGACCATGAGTCATCAGAACAGTAACCGTCAAATCCTTGTGTACGCACCAGGGTGTCCCCCGGGTTCATGGATCCTTGCATAATTGTGGTCACCATGCCTAAACTACTTAAGTGTAATGGTGGCGGAGTAGGATTTCCCGGACTTCCTCGGTCTCCTTGACCTGTAGTCAAGTGTGACCTCGGCTCGGTTATGGCATGGGTGAACGAAGTGGCCTGCAATTGGTTATCTGATTGAAGTGTTTGGGTGACTGAAAGAAGGATGGAGCGCAACTCCTTTGGATCAATGATATGAAGTTCGGATGCCCTGGAGACCTTAGGGCATGTGGTGCCACTGAGATCCTCTTGGGATCTGATGGGGATGTGTCTCCATGTTCAAGTGAAACATATGCACTTCTTGCATCTAAGTTGCCAGAGAGGGTTGAAACAAGTATGCCTACGGGGGCACCAAGGACTACTAGAGTCTTTTAGGAGACTGTGATATCTATCCGGTCATGCATTTGGCTCTTGTTAGGGGTAAGCTTAAGCTTCTTTCGTCTGAAGAGATTATCAGACTCATCACTTGTGGATTCATCAACATTTACTGGTTTAAGAGTTTGGGATTGAGAAGGAAGGGAGTCAGTTGAGGATTCTACATCCATGTGTTTGCGTTTCTTGGGAGGGTTTTCACCCTTCTTGACTATGTTACAGGGGCAATTCTTAGAGAAGACAATTTGCTTGACATGCTTGGATTTTGGTTTAAAGGGTCTGCAGTACGAGGGACTGAGGTTGAAGTGGGAACTATGGTACTTAAGGGACCATGAGGTTTTGAGGAAACAACAATTGCCTGAGTGGGATGAGGTGGGGAAGAGTGGTATGGGTCAATACCATCTGTAGCCTCTATATGATTAGTGACTTCAAGGGTTTCAAGTCCAATAGATGTCAAGATGTGGGCATACAATCTTCTTAGAGGTCTAAAAATTGATTGATCTTTTGAAAAAGTGTACCTTTTTAAGTCGCGAGTGGCGAAGAGATCTGTGTCGTCACCCATATCAAGTCTCACATCTTTGTGTAGGTCCGATATGCATAGAGACCAGAAGCGTGCAAATGTGAGTTCAGTTGCATCCTCTCTTGGGTTCTCTTGGGGAACATATTATAGAAAATCGTCCCAGAGTATCTGACCGTAGTTCACAGCATTTCCTATGAAATGCTCCACATGATTTCCAGTAGTTTAAGACCCATGTTATTAGTGCCTCCAGTTCTACCAGAGAGACTACGGATGACAAAATGGTAAACGAATTGCCAAACTGAAGGTAATTGATTCTTCTTGAATTCGCCGATCCGTTTTAGCTTCTTTTGATAACCTATCTGGTATAGGGTTGAGGTGAATTCATTGGCACTGGAAGAGTAGAAACTTGTTCTGGGAAGAACAAAAAGATTAATTGCTTCCAAGAAATTGGATTTAGTTAGAATAACTAAAGAATCATTGATCAAATTCAGATGAACTTCTTGAGGGTTTGAGTTTGGGCGAAAAGTAGAGAAAGCGCATTTGAAGAGGTTGGGATGTGTTTCGCTATGAAGGACCTTGGAGAAGTTGCCTATATCCTAGGGATAAGGATTTTGAGAGACTGGAGTAAGAGACTAATTAGAATTAGTCAGAGTACCTACTTGGATAAGGTGCTGAATAGGTTCATCATGCAGAATTCAAAGAAAAGAGAGTTACCAATCCAGAGTAACGCCAGATTGAGTAAGACTCAGAGCCCAAGTATAGAGGTTGAGACAGCAGAGATGAGTCGAGTATCGTATGCTTTCGCTATGAGGGCAAGGAATACGTCCTCGAAAAGCCTCTTTTCTACATCGATCGATCCACTGCCACTCCTTCCCAATCCGGCATGAAACGGAAGGCCCGTGCTAGAGGATCTAGAAGTGGGGTAAAGTTGAATCGAAACATTGATGTCCACATGGTTAGTGATCCAAAGGAGGCTACTTGCTTCTATTATGGTGAAAAGGGCCATTAGAGAGGAAGTTGCCTTAAGTACATACAGGACTTGAAGGATGGTAAGATCAGGGCGTCCTCTTCAGGTATTTACACTATTCAAGTTAATAACACACAACTTTCTCATTCATAGGTCCTTGATACAGGATGTGGTTTCCATATTTGTTCTGATTTGCAGGGGCTAAGCGAAAGTGAGGAGGTGGAGCATGGGAAGCTCAATTTGATCATGGGGAATAGGCGATCTTCAACTCTTGCTAAGATTGGGACATATGTGTTTGTGCTTGATAGTGGTGTTAGGTTTAATTTGATTAATTGTTGTTATTTGCTAGATATGATGCAAAACGTTATTTCATTTCATGCATTGTTCAAACAAGGTTTTAGATTTTCATTTGATAATGAAGTTGGTTCTATTTATGCTTATCATAATGATATTTTTATGTTTGAAGCTTTACCTTGTAATGGTGTGTATGAAACTGTGTCTTGTGTTGATAGCCTAGGGAATAATGTGTTTCATGTTGATTTGTTCAATGGTGTGGACAAAGCTTGTTTGTGGCATTGTCATCTTGGGCACATAAACAAGAAACACATCACCCAACTCTAAAAGGATGGAGTGTTGGAATCATTTGATCTTAGGACAGATGATGAATGTAAATCTTGTTTCTTGGGAAATATGACAAAAACATCTTTCACCAGAACATGTGAAAGAGGTGAAGGATTGTTGGACCTAATCCATATAGATGTGTGTGGCCCATTCATATCTACCACAAGCAATGCTAATCGATGCTACATGGAATTTAGAATGTTTGAGAATGTTCCTCTTTCTCACTTATCCATGGCATATTCAACTGAAATTTAAATCAGATCTCTGGAAGTTACGAATTTTGAGGTTCAAAGTCATCGAACGTCAATTTCCAAAGAATTTTTTTCTAATTGCAAGGGTTTTCTTCTTCACACGACGTTATTCATCCTGATTCCATTAGCATTTCTTGTCTCATTGCTAAGTTTCATCAAATGGGGTATAATTCTAATCTTTCTATCCTATCGAAGTTTAACAAAACTGCTTTGCCTCCGTTCTGAAATGCATTATTTACTATTTTGTTCAAGTATTTATTAGAGAGAGTAACTGGTTCTAATAGTGCTAGAAAATTCTTGTACAATTTGATTTATGGACTCTTTTCTGGGCAGAATGTTGATTATGGAACATTTATTTGGTCTCAGTTTGCTTAAAGTGTGAGTTCTTGTTGGATTAGGGGTCAAAGTTCATAACTATTTCTGGAATGTACTTGACCCGATTAGCATGGTCCATTTGGGTTGCATGGCATGATGCATTTTGATAGACTAAAATGAGAGAAATAACACTTAAGGTTTATTAATATATTATAAGTTCTAATATATTAATAATATTATTTAATTAGTATTGATCAAGAATTAGTTTGGAATTAATAAAGTGATCAAAAGTAGACTAATTAAATATATGGTTTGATTGTGTAAATCATCCATACTTATATAGTGGGCTAATGCTTCATGGATTATCAAGTTGGGCTAAAACCCATAGGATGCTCCATAGTGTTTATAGAACCCATGAGTCATGGAAATGAAAAGTCATGACAATTAGGATTTACATGGTGTAACCCTAATTGTAACATACTATATAAGCCTCACATTATTCACCAAAATCGTCCACTAAGAATACAAGTGAGGGCTAGCCGATTTCTAAGTGTTCTTCATTTCTATATAAGTTATTGCAAGTGATTTGGTGTTGTGTGAGTCATTTGAGGCATCATACTTGAGGTGCTAGGCTCACAAGGTTCTCAAGGAATTCAAGCAACTAAAGGTATTTATTTCTTATTGTCTTTTATGTTTAAAAGTTCCCAAGTATGCTAGATAGGTTATGAACCTTGCATAAACAAATTTGCATGTATCATAGATAAAACATAGATCCAAGGTTTCTAGGGTTGCATGTACATCATAGGAGTTATAGAATGCTCAAAAACCCTTCAGTGGTATCAGAGACTAGGCTTGTTTGTTTGATACTTGGTGCAAAATTATGAAAAAACTCAGTTGTTCTGCACTCTGCAGCATGAACTCGCCGAGTCCATGGGGGGACACGACGAGTCCATGACTAAATTCGTCCTACTCGTCGAGTAGGTTCGTGTACTCAATGAGTAGGAGCCTCATAATGCAAATTTTCGAGTTTTGCTGCTGGAAATGGACTAGAAACATTACCCTAAACTGTTTTGGTGTCATAAAACCTGTTTTAGATTGTGTAATGGTTATGCTAATAAATTTTCAATATATATTATCAAAATTTCAAGTTTTATATGGTTAATTTTATGATTCTTGAAATTGTTGATATGCATGTTCATGAACTTATGAGTTTAGAAGATCATAGGAATTATTTGTAACTTGCTTGTTAGTTTAATTCTTGATCATTATGTGTTTTAATGGAATCCATAATTTGTCCTCAAGTTATGGATTACCAAAAGTCATTCTTTTAAAGTCCATTAAAGAAACACATAGGTTACATAAAATGAAAAGTCTCTCATTTTAATAAACGATTAACTCATAAGTTATGAAAGATGAAAAGTTTTGAAGGTTACAAAACTTGCCCTCAAGTTTTGGAACATGTAAAGTCACTTTAAAAACTTTAGTTCCAAATCCTAGAATTTTAAAAGTTAAAATTCAACCCTTATACTTTATAATATTATACGTTTAATAATAATTATATATGTATAAGATCAAGTCGTTTTACCGTTAGTAGGCCTCATTCACAAAGCCGATCTATAAGGGGGGTATAAGGTTGTTGCCTATAAAATGACAGCTTAATGGGTGTCCACTCTCACCCGCCGCTTCCTTGATCGGTGGAGGGTTGTTAGCCGAATGGTTAAGACAAGGAATTTAAATCATCATTAAAAAGTATGATGAATATAAGATAACTAAATGTTTTTTTTTAAATTCACAATCTTAGTTTAGTAAAATGTGAATAAGGTGCTAACCCATGAAATTACACTTTGCACTTTTATTAAGTCGTTAGTGGAGCGTGTGTAGTTAACCGGCACACTAACCTGGACTTAACAAGGAGGCAAAGGGGAACTTAATATTTATCATAGTATAGGTGGAGCGTGTGTGGTTAACCGGCACATCAATTGAGGGGTAAATATTAAGGGTACCAAGTAATTTGCATGGTTACTTCAGACTTTGTTTTGTGATCTTCGGCATCCCAGTCAAAAAACGTGAAGGGCACACTCGAGATTGAAACATGCCATTGAAAAGTTCAATGAATCTCAAAGAATCTTGGAGTTTCAAAACCAATTAAAACCTAATAATTTATTTCGTTTTTCATGGTGGAAATTGGTGAATCGTCATTCACCTACCTTCAAATATTTTATAGCTTGGATTACGACATCCCTCTTCTAAGTTATAAAATATTGTGTTAGGTCCTAGCCTTAATATTAAATTTGGGTGCTTTATTAAGGACTATCTTTATATCTAATTTAAACTTGTCTTTCTTCTTTTTAAGATGTCTTCCAACAAAGATGCTTCTGGCTCAAACCTTACCGACTCCTTCTCTCTCATGAACGTTTGTGGGAGAGTCATCTTTGATGGATCCAACTCTATGGATTGGATCAGGAACATCAGGATGGCCACTTGGTATGAGGACAAAGAATATGTCCTTGACAAGGAGCTTAAAGAACTCGAGCCCTCTGCTACTCCTGAGGAGATCGCTGAATATCAGGCCCATGAAAGAGATGCTATCACAGTGGCATGCATCATGTTGGCCACTATGACAGCCAAGCTTCAAAAGTCCTATGAGGACTACTATCCTTTTGAGATGCACCGGGATTTGATGGACCGCTACCATCAGAGTGCTCATCAAGATCGATGTGAAATCATCTCCTCCATGATAACAACCAGGATGAAGGATGGTGAACCCATAACATGCCACATGCAGAAAATGCAAAGGTATGTGGACTGTTTGCTAAAAGTGAATGTGAGCTTCGCAGAGGAGTTGGCAATTGATATCATTTTGCACTCCTTACATTCATGTTATGATCAATTCCACATGATATACCACATGAACAAGGAGGAAGTTGCACTAAGCAAACTTCAAGGACTTTAGAAGACCGCAAAAAGTGGTCTTAAAGGTAAATCGGTTGTTACCACTCCTACTCCTACCGCGGCCCCTGTATTGGCAATTGGGAAAGAAAAAGGAAAGAAGAGGAAGTGCCCTTCGAAGGGAACCAAGGGGATGACCCTTGATGGCTCCTCTTCAAGTGGAACCAAGAAAGTTTTCGTCACTCCTTCTGCTAACCCTAAAGAGGCAGAATGCTTCTATTGCCATGAAAAGTCGCACTAGAAGAGAAACTGCCCAAAGTACCAGCAAAATGTTTAGGATGGGAAAGTAAAACCCAAGATTGGAGCATGGAAAGACAAACTTGATCATGGGAAAGAGGAAAGTTACACTTGTCACCAAGATTGGAGTTTATTCTTTGTTGCTAAGTAGTGGGTTAACATTAGATTTGAATAAATGTTGTTACTGGTCTTAAATGGCGAGAAATATTATTTCCTTTCATGGTTTGTACAAACAAGGTTTTACTTTTTCATTTGATAATGATAGTAGTGGTATTAATGCTTTCTTTAATAATGTTTTTTTATTATTTTAAAGCATTACCTTGTAATGGTGTATATGAAACTGTGTTGGTTTTTGATAACTTGGGAAATAATGTATTATGTATCAATTCATCTACTAGCTTGGATAAAGCATCTTTATGGCATTGTCATCTTAAACATGTAAGTAAGAAATGCATAGGCCAACTGCAAAAGGATGGAGTCTTGGAGTCGGTTAACCTAAAGTCAGATGATAGTTGTGAATCTTGTTTGCTTAGGAAAATGACAAAGTCACCCTTCACTGGTACTTGTGCTAGGGGTGAGGGTTTGTTGGACCTCATACATACTGATGTGTGTGGACCCTTCAGAACCACCACAAGAGATGCTAACCGCTTCTATGTGACTTTTACTGATGATTTTAGTAGATATGGATATGTGTACCTAATCAAGCATAAGTCAGAGACCTTTGAAAGATTCAAAGAGTTCAAGAAGGAAGTGGAGAATCAGTTAGGTAGGAAGATTAAGATGCTTCAATCCGATCGAGGTGGTGAGTATCTTAGTACACAGTTCCTTGACTATCTTAAGGAGTGTGGGATTATCTCACAATTGACACCTCCCAGGACACCACAGCTAAATGGATTGACTGAGAGGCGCAATCAAACCTTGTTGGATATGGTTCGTTCCATGATGAGTCGAGCTTCTCTACGAATCTCATTATGGGGGTATGCGTTAGAGACTACCGCCCATATCCTTAATCTAGTCCCTACAAAGAAGGTTTCCAAAACACCATATGAGATGTGGACCGAAAAAGTTCCTAATCTAGACCACATCAAGATTTAGGGTTGCAAGGCTTTCGTGAGGCGTGAGTCTCATGATATGCTCGGACCTCGAAGTGAGGGATGTATTTTCATCGGTTACCCACAGAGATCCTTTGGTTACCTCTTCTATAGACCCATTAATAATGTGGTATTTATAGCAAGGAGAGGAGTCTTTTGAGAGAGAGAATTCATAAGCCAAGGAAACAGTGGGAGGCAAATTGACCTTGAAGAAATTCAAGAGTCAAGTGGTGAAGGAACCTCAAACCCTAGCAATCAACCTGAGGAGGAAACTCCTTTTCATCCGACAGAAGAGTCTGTACCTCTGAGGCATTCCACGAGAGTTAGGAATGCACCTAAGCATTACTATGGTTTCCATATTACTGCGGAAGGTGATACACTTATCAGTGATAGCACACTGGTGAGTTTGGATGAACCTAACAGCTAGACGAAAGCCATGGAAGCCCCTGGCGCTGTTAAATGGGAAGAGGCGATGGACAGCGAGATACAATCCATGTATGACAATCAAGTTTGGAACTTGGTTGACAATGTACCAAGTCGCAAGAAAGTCGGGTGAAAATGGATCTTCAAGAAGAAGACCGAAATGAATGGTAATGTACACACTTATAAGGCGCAACTGGTTGCAAAGGGCTTTTCTCAAACTCCGGGAGTTGATTATGAGGAGACCTTTTCTCCAGTAGCGAGGATTAAGTCTATTAGGGTTATGTTTGTCATTGCTGCATTTCATGATTATGAAATATGGCAAATGGATGTCAAAACCGATTTCCTTAACGGAAAGTTGGCTGAGGATGTTTTCATGAGTCAGCCAGAGGGTTTTGTTTGTACAGAGTACCCTAATAGAGTGTGTAAGCTTCAGAAATCCATTTACAGATTAAAGCAAGCACATACTAATATCCTAGGGATAAGGATTTTGAGAGACCGGAGTAAAAGACTAATTAGACTTAGTCAGAGTACCTACTTGGATAAGGTGCTGAATAGGTTCAGCATGCAGAATTCCAAGAAAGGAGAGTTACCGATTCAGAGTAACGCTAGACTGAGTAAGACTCAGAGCCCAAGTACAAAGGATGAGATGGCTGAGATGAGTCGAGTACCTTATGCTTCCTCTGTAGGCTCGATCATGTATGCTATAACTTGTACTTGTCCTGATGTGTCCTTTGCATTGAGCATGGTCAGCAGATATCAGGGGAACCCTGGCAAGGCCCATTGGACTTAGGTAAAGAACATTGTCAAGTATAGTGATGATAGCTTCCAGACTGATAGGGATAATATCCGCTCTTAGTCAAGCTGGGTCTTTACCTTAAACGAAGGTGCAATTTCTTGGAAAAGTTCCAAGCAGGAGACATTATCCGATTCAACTTGCGAATAAGAGTATATAGCGACAAGCAAGACAACGAAGGAGGCTATATGGCTAAAGAACTTCATTGGAGACTTTGGAGTTGTACCAACTATAAAGGAGCCTATCGATATTTTATGTGATAGTGAAAGTGAAGTTGCCTTAGCCAAGGTACCAAGGGATCACGTGAGATCCAGACACATCAACAAAAAATCCCATTTCATCAGACATCGAATAGAAGAAGGACTCCTTGTGGCAAATAGGGTATCATCGGATGAGAACCCGACAGATCCCCTCACAAATGGATTAGGTATGGTTAAGCATCTCCAACGTCTAAGCCGCATAGGGCTGAAGGATGATATTAGTTTTAGTAGTTAGATAGCTTTGAAATGTGTAAAGTGTAATTGTCATTTGATGATGAATAAAAGTTATATTTATTTATGAGTAAAGTGTTTCTATCTTTTGTCAATCGTTTACTATTGTTTCATTTTACATGTTTTGATTTCCAGAATAATTATGTTATGTTATTTCATATTATTCAAATTCTCCACAGTCGGTCATATGTAGGAAGTAGATATGAATGAAGATTGTCATGAGTTGGCTTGTAGATGTCCAAGGTACTGGATATAGCAAAGGGTTGCTACAACACTCATGAGTTCCCATAAGTTCTGAGTATTGGATTCAACCCACACTCGCTGGTATCACTTCATGGAATTTATCTCGAGTGATCGCGAGACGGTAATATCATATAAGTCTTCAAACCTAGAGATATGACTTGTTGCCTATGAGTTGTTTATACATTGATTGTACGAAAACGCATTGGTAATTCGATGTTATAAAATGTGTCATTGTGTATAATTCAACAAGTAGTAGAAGAAGCATATGAGTCGAAGTTTATCTGTTCTTTCTTGGATTAGAAGCGATATCTAGGCCCTCGATGATTTTGTGTTACCCATGTACCAGGCCCAGTCAGAACTAAGTTGATGTGTTCAATTAAGTTCTATGTCAAACAAATCAAAAATCAAGAAACAAACTGCTGGACAATAAGTAAGACATTCTTCCATTTATTTGTCAGGCTGATATCTAGAACAAAGGATTATATGATCACTTATCTTAAATGGTGTATTATCATCATCTCAGTTCCACGAGACCTTGAAAGAGCTACGATTGCTGATCGATTCCTGAAGTCATTCTTGCAGTTATAGTTATTAGACTTATCCAAGTGGGAGACTGTTGGATTAGGTGTCCAAGTTCATAACTATTTCTGGAATGTAGTTGACCCGATTAGCATGGTCCATTTGGGTTGCATGGCATCATGCATTTCGATAGACTAAAATGAGAGAAATAACACTTATGGTTTATTAATATATTATAAGTTCTAATATATTAATAATATTATTTAATTAGTATTGATCAAGAATTAGTTTGGAATTAATTAATTGATCAAAAGTAGACGAATTAAATATATGGGTTGATTATGTAAATCATTCATACTTATATAGTGCGCTAATGCTTCATGGATTATCAAGTTGGGCTAAAACCCATAGGATGCTCCATGGTGTTTATAGAACCCATGGGTCATGGAATTGAAAAGTCATGACAATTAGGGTTTACATGGTGTAATTCCTGCATCTTTGCAAGCAACTCTTAGTACTGTTGATATTCCAAAAAGAGGAGGAAAAAGAAAAATGAAAGCAACTGGTCGTATTTCAAAGAAACCGAAGCAACAAAGAATGCCAAAGTCTAAACCAACTTTAGTTGATGAAGAATCAGAGGATCGAACTTACAATAATGTTATGGGTGAAGATACTTTTTTTAATCAAGATGATATTTACATACTTCCAAAGTCCCTTCCAAGTCTTCTGATCTGATTGTCTCAATTGCAAATCCGAAGGTATCTTCTACCTGGCTCCATCCAATTTAACTTGACCAGATTCAAATGTTTTTGAACAAGTTTTAAATGAGCCATTTATCAACCTTTCTCAAACGCCTCCACTACCTCCTCTGAAATCAACATCTATTCTAACTGAAACTATTATACCACTTCATCATTTCAGATTTCAATTTTCATTTACTCAATCACAAATCATTATGTGCTACAAGCTACAACAGTCACAGAAGCTCCACTAAAATTTCGACTTTTGAATCCGATAAAGAGGAGAATAGAACTTCAGGCATCCCTGAGAACACATCTAATGTGGACTCAAATGTCAATATTGGTGTGATGTTATCGCAAAAAACATCTACTTCTATTCCACCATTTTCTCCAACTTCTAATGAAGAGTTTCTTGTTGGTGATTATCTTGAACCAATCGATGATTTTGCTTTCCCTACTTTCAATTTCCGAGTTGAGAGTGATGATGATAATTCTCCCATGTCTCGTGGTGAATATAAGTTGTTAAATAAAAAGCTAGATCAGATTATCTTGCATACCAATTCTTTTATCCAACTACCAATTGGAAAAACATGGTTACATCTCATCAAGAAACTATTGAGATGTTAACTAAATCAAGTGCAACTACCTTTGAAGCTCAAATGCCAAATTTGATAAAGTTGTTTCAGAAGTAAAAGAAACGTCTTCAAATATGACAACTTTTATGTCCAATTTTCAGCTACTTCTGATAAGAGTATCTCTTAAGTTAAGAAGATGATTGAAAGGTATTGTTAAACTCTTCAAACTGAGAAGGAAGCACTTTCAAGCTTACTTGTTGGACTTCAAAAGGACAATGCAAATCAACATACTTCAATTGCCAATTCGATTTTTAGATTGCAAAATGATCTTGCACACAAGAACAAAGTCATGGATGCATTTGTTGAATCTACACAAAGGTCAAAGCGTTGGATTAAGGTGTCTAAGCCAATAATGTAAGATCCCAAAAATCAAGACCAAAAATTTCGTTTTAATTCATTAATAAGCCATTGTTATCAAATCAAAGTATCCTTACAAAACACATATTCATTACATAAGATTAAAACATCCCAGACTAAACATCATGGTGTGTGCGATGCAGTCAACTCGAGCTCTTCCCTCCGCTACCAGAAGTGCCTGAAACCAAAATTGAAAATTGTAAGCAAAAAGCTTAGTGCCTTACCCAAACTACCACATACCATACATATAACCACATATTCGGCATCGGGACATGCCCGACATCGGAATCACTCCGGCATCGGGCCCTGCCCAGCATTAGGCCTTGCTTGCCATTTAGCCTCGCTCGGTATACATATATGCTTCTCTTAGCCCTCATTTGTCCATGGGCCCCACACATTATACATATACAATCACATAAACATACTAGCACATATAGCAAACACACTCTACTGTATTCCTATTTTAAGGACTCGCCTAACTTGGGCCTCCCACCAATTTTATTACCAATGAGTCGAGGAACCTTGTCCATACTCCTGCTTATAGTGAGATACGGACCCCCACCCACACTCACTTCCCTCCTATCACGGCCTCGCCCATACTCTGCTAAATGATGAGATATGGAACCCCGTCCACACTCGGATATTGATGAGATACGGTACCTCGCCCATACATGTATCACAAAGATAGCAAGTATAATCTACTATGCAACATATAAAATTCCTCGAGCTTACCCCGACATCGGACCCTAGTCTGGAAACATACTACCGATACATGCAAGAATCACAAAGACTTCTAGCATACTAACATGCCTCGGGCCTCGCCCGACATCAGATCGTAATCCGCAACATATACCGTAAAAATGCCTAGGGCTAACCCCCGAGTCTTCCTACTATACACAAATATAATGGGCCGACATTGTGGCCGTAGACCCATACACCTAGTGAGGAGACTCACCTCGCACTGCTGAAATCCCACCGATAAACCTCTGGCTACTAACTGGCAATTCCCCGAACTGCTCCTCCTCCGACTCCTTGAGCTATCAGTACCAAAATAACACTTAGCACAAAAACCAATAATCCTCCTTAGGGTAAAATGACCATTTTACCCCTAGTCCAACTTGGTCCATATCTAAGGCCAAAAACCATAATATAAAAGGCGCAACACTAGGTAGGCTTCCTAAGCCCACTAATGGCCCAATTTGCTATATTGGGTAAGCCCAAACATATTCTTGGCCCCATAACATCTGACTTCTGATGGCCCACTAAGGCACAAAGACCCAAAGTCCACTGCTTGGCGCAACCTGAGGCCCAAAACAAACCAAGCCTATAATTGATTAGTACGCGGGGCGTACTCCTTTGTACGCTAAGCGTACTTGCTGAATGGTGTGTACGCTGCACGTACCTACATGTACGCCCATCGTACTTCTCTGTTAAGCCACTTTTCCAATTAAGTGCTTAATTCTCTAATCCAGAAGCTACAATCACATATCCAAGTCCTTTACAACATCTTAATCCATAAATTCGATTACTTGGCGACTTGCAACCCACCAAATGAACCCAAACATAGAATATAGCAACAAACTCCCATCGAATTAGCGAGATCTCATGCATGAAATCATTAAGACATTCAAGATGGCAACTTTGTGACTTACAGACTCATTTAGCACTGAGAGTGGCAACTCCAAGCCTAGGAATCAGATTTGAACCATAAAGGTTAATCCTTTGGACCAAAATGGTCCAAAAACTCAACCTAAGAGATCTAAGGAAGTAACCACCAACTTCAGATCTTTATACCTTGAAATGGTCATAAATGAAGCAACAATCTCAAATCTACAACCTCTCCTTTGAACCACCACCTTGCTTGCTCTTCACTTGCTTGGAAAAATGGATCCACAAAACCAAAATGATCTTTAATGGCTTTCTTAGCTCCAAGAACACTCAAAGAAGATTAGGGTTTCGTGAAAATGTCTAAGTGTGAGAAGGAGGTTGATCCTTGAGGGTATAATGTTCTTTATATAGTGGCATACCCTAAAATTTAAGGTTTAGGGACTCTAAATGTACGTTTGGCGTATGCCTCTCCGCACTCGCATCCATATACCCTCATACGTTGGGCGTAACGAAGCTGATGATGGGCGTACGCAGCTTAACAAACGCATGCATTCCATGCATGCATAGGACTACCTTGCCACAAATCTTCATTAGGGACTAAAATTTTCAATAACTTCAGAGTGCTATACTTCTTCGTTCTTAGTCCGTTTTCGACGAACTTATCCACAAAAGGTGGCAAGAAAACCTACGCTGCTAGCAACTGCTCGTTACTTAAAACTTCCCGAACAAGAGCCCGAAATCTTCAAAAGACCGAGATTTCAAATTATGAGTATGCCCTTGGCCTCTGAAGCAACAATCAAACACTTAAATCTCGTATGCCCTAATACTCACATCCGAAATAGGCCAAATCCTTCCTTTCCCAAGGCCCCAACCCCATGACAACTTATCATTGGGCTGCAGCCCCTAGCAGCGAAGCACTTTCAGAACCAGGTGTTACAACTCTCCCCCACTTAAATTAGATTTCGTACCCAAAATCTCTCCTTACTAACACCCATCTCCTAACAACTGATCTGAGGAACGCAACCGATGATTCTACGTTTGAAACAATAATCCCAAGACGACTGAAATCCAAATCGAACTTCCATTCAGAAGAAAATGAACTTCAAACTTCTGCAAACCACATCTGACTTCCTAGAGTCCGAATCTTATAGTGTTCTGTCTCCCTGACCGAATACTCCTGTAACGCCCGTAGATCTGGGCTAATCAATTTAGAGACGATAAGCATCAAAAATGACTTTATTATAAAAGAGTGTTTAGAAGAAATAATCTTAACCAAGTTGTAGTATATTTCAGAAGGTTCCCGTGCATATAAAGAACGTTGAAATCTGAGTTATAACAAAGAAGTTATGACCTGTCGTAGTTTTGCGACAGATCCGGCACGACAAAACACGACGTAAATACTGAATTTATGATAGAGAGATATTTGGCCTTAGTGATCTAAATGGAAGTCTTAGAATATGTTAAACCGAGAGCGTGCAAAAAAAGAACGTCTAAATCTAACTTCGTATTAGGAAGTTATGATTTTTCGAAGTTTCGACTTAGCGATAGGTAGCCCAAAGTTTGAATATGAGATCGAGTGGTTTCTAGCCGAAACAATCTAAATGAGAATCGAAGATCTCGTTGATGGTAGCCCAACGGTAAAATGACAGACGAAAACGGACGTCGGATGAAGAAGTTATGAATTTTTAACGGACTTTTCCTGGCCCGACCTATTAAAAATATAATAATAAAAGTAAAATCAAAATTAGCCGACGGAGTCTAAATGAAAGTTGTAGAGCATAATCTCACCTTCGCGTGGATATAAAGAACGTCGAAAACGGAGCTCGTATGCGAAAGATATGAATTTCTGAAGTTCGAGGCACGCTTACCAAAGGGGGAACGCCCCGCGTAGAGCCTGTCCCGTCGCATGTCAAGTCTGAAGTTCGTAAGCCATGACGCACGGCAGAACGCGCTGCGTTCGGAGGCCAGACCCCTCCTATAAATAGGATGTGAGTCCAGCTGATTTGGTTGCTCATTTATTTCCTTTCACTCCCTTATTCTTCCTTTTTCTTGACAAAGTTGTACCCCCGGAGCCCCGGTATAAATCCTGACACACGAAGCAAGTCCCGAAGCCCCGAAGATCCTGAGAACTAAAGTTTACGAGCCAAAAATCTGCCCGCGAGAGGCCCGGTTTTCAAGGAAGCATCCCGGTTTCACCGAAGAATACTACATTTAGAGCCGTAGTGTTGTCTGATCATCGTTTTATCATTTGAGTGTGTAGTTACTTTCTTCTAACACATAAATATGAAGTGTTTGCTATGAAATACGTGCTATGTGTTATATATTGTTTGTTTATTTGAGATGGGTATGGATTTGATGTATTATACAAGTTTTAAATGATTAAAGTTGTATGTGTATTTTATATCTACAAGATAAATGTTGGGTAGAACATGGGTAGATGAAATAGTTGGTGTGAGATGAAAGATGTTATGAGTGAACCCTGGTGACTATGCAACGTAGTACCTATAGTATAAACCATGGCGACTATGAGACGTAGTTCCTATAGTATAAACCCTGGTGACTATGAGACGTAGTGCCTACTGTATAAACCCTGGCGACTATGAAACATAGTGCCTATTGTATAAACCCTGGTGACTATGAGACGTAGTGCCTATAGTATAAACCCTGGCGACTATGCGACGTAGTGCCTATAGTATAAACCCTGGTGACTATGAGACGTAGTGTCGATAGTATAAACCCTGGCGACTATGCGACGTAGTGCTTATTGTATAAACCCTGGTGACGATGAGACGTAGTGCCTATTGTATAAACCTTGGCGACTATGAGACGTAGTGCCTATTGTATAAACCTTGGTGACTATGAGACGTAGTTGCTATTGTATAAACCCTGGCGACTATGAGATGTAGTACTTATTGTATAAACCCTGGCGACTATGTGACGTAGTGCCTGTTGTATGAACCTTGGTAGCCATGGACTTTGGATAAATTCCTTAGGCCAATCCTTAGGAATGAATGAATGAAGGATAGTTAATGGGGATGGGTAATTGGGTTGATTGTTTAATGATTAAATTTAATAATTATATTATTGTAGGTTGAAAACCCTATATGCTCACCAGGCTCCCAAAATATGATTAAATTTAATAATTATATTATTGTAAGGTCTATTTTATATTGTTTATGCTTTTGGTTTGTATCGGAACATGACATCCCGAGATTTTGTTATTTAATGAAAAAATATTTCTTTAAAGAAATGCTTTGATAAATTCTTATCATATTTTGTTTTGGGAACGAATTCTGCAACTTTTTTAAATCAAAGGATTACTCTGATTTCATAAAACAAAACATAAACAAATCGGTCTTTTCTGGTCGTGAACTTGGGGATGACACAACTCGTATCTGTCCACTATCTGGAATATTGGATTCCCTCTGGTTACTGAACCAATGATCATCCTCGTATTCGCTCCCATCGACTTTTGAAAAAAACTTGGCTATAGAAACTGCTCTATCTACCTTGCCACTCTGGCTCTAATATTCCTGGGATCTCCGATCCCCAACTCTTGACCGTAAGGTTTCTACTAGGTCCCACCTGCCTTGTTACTGTCACACGGGCCTCGCCCACGGGTCTCACCAAAACCATACTACTGAGCGACCCTGCCCCCACGTTTTCCTATCTAGGGATACACGGTTCTAACTCCATCCTGAATCTCAACGAACTATCCTTTTCCTGATCCCTATCATGCTAACTAGGAGATATAGCCCCCGCCTACACTCCGTTAACTAGTCGTTAGTGAGTGTTGCAGCTATTCTGCAGTCTTACAACACTCTCCATGCTGTCTTAACCACTGACTATCAATTCGAAAACATTCCATGTCAGAAGTTCACACAGTCAACATCCCGACTCACTCGAATCCTGCCGGCGATCCTCTGACCTAGTTTCCCAAACACACCATCTACAATCAAGAAAACACAAACTCAACGTTGGGAAGTTTCTCAACTCCCAACTCACACACTCCTCTACTCACGCAGCCACTTGGGCTGCCTTCCTTCTGGATGAGAATGCAAACTCAACCCAAATACACGCTTCCTTCTACTCCTGAACCCTGGGATAACTCGCCCACACTTTGGTTCAAATAACACTTTACTGCACGCCTGGCCGGAAGGTTCCCGGTCCTTCGTAACATCTAGTGTTCAATCTTGTTGGAAACTAATGCTTACCACTGCTAGTGTTCCCAAACTAACCAACACTAAAGCAGTAAGACCCTTGAAGACATTCGACACACTTATCAGGTTCCAATTCCACTTGTTACGACTACCGCATCCTGAGAATCCACTTATACGGAGACATCGCCACACTACTAACCTACAACCCATGGTCTGCAGATGGCATATGATCCGAAAATAAACATGAAATACAATCCCAAGATGCAACTACTCACATGAATGCGAGAAAATAATAATACAATCATAAATAAAAATTGATAGAAAGTCAAAAGATACGCACCTACAACATCGGAAGCTGCTCGTGCCTCCTCTATGGTCAGATCGAAAGTGTTTCTCCTTACCATAGGCACCTCTGCCCGGCCCTGACGACTGTCGGCGATCGTCAATGTTGTAGGGGTAGGTGCTATCACCTGTCCTATGGTAACCAAAATCGGGCACTAGGCCTTCTTTTGGCCCCGCTGACTGCAATGGAAGTAGATCAGGTCTAATCCCTGGGTGGTGGTAGATGTACAATCTCTACTAAAATGACCAGTCCGGCCACACTTGAAGTAGCCAGAATCACCACCACTACCACTTCTGCACGCACCCTCATGCGTCCTGCCACACTTTCCACATCGGATGCGACTCTGATAGTACCTCGATCTTGAGTCTGGCCCCTTAGGTCTCTTTCCTGAACCTGTGGCTACCTGAATCTGATCTGGCATCCAGTTCCTGAGGTACTCTAGGTCGATCTCCCTCTCCATGGATCGAGCAATCATATCCTCAAGCGTCTTGTAGTTGTTCGTGCTCACAAAATGCCTGATGTCACTCCTCAGCATCTCGTGATATCGGGCTATCTTCATCTCCTCGTCCATGAAATACTACGGAACAAGAAGAGCCTCTCCCTGAACCTGGTGGTAATCTACGCCACAGTCTCAGTCATCTGTCGGAGGTCCTTAAACTCCCGCACTAACTATTACACCTCAATCACCGGTGCAAACTCAGCCTCAAACCTGGCTGAGAAATCACTCCATGTCATCGCGTCCAATGCGGCATCATGCCCAATGGCATGTCCAATCTCCTCCCACCAATCTCGTGATCTGTCCTTCAGAAGACAAGAGGCAAGTCGGACCTTGTCCCCCTCGGTACATCGAATCGTACGGAAAGTGTTGGCAACATCAGCCAACCGCCTGTTGCTAGCGATGGGGTCCCAAGCCCCATCATAATCTGGAGCTCCATAAACTCTGAACTCACGGAATGTCAGGGTACACGCCCTCATCATGGCTATCATCTCAGTATGGAAATCTCCCATCTTCTCATCCAAAATCTCTAGTATTCCCTCGTTGACCGTACTGAAGATCAAAGGAGTTTGGTCTAAAATACTGCGCATAATTTCTACTGAAATAAACTCTCTCATCTACTCCCCGACCTGCTCGGCTCTTGAGCCCGAGCTTGATCCCTCGCCTGCACCAAAGCTGCCCATTGGTCAAGTACGTAACGTCACCATTCTACAAACATATCACAATAACCAACTTAATACTCATTGATAGGCTATATTTTTGTGGTTTGGGCTAGGCATTGTCATGTATAGGTTATGGTAGGATGTTAGAGTGTGTTGTGGTGGTCATAGCATGTTAGTGGGTGTGTGCGGCCGCACACTCTATGTGCGGCCGTACACATGTGTGCGGCTGCACACTTGTGTGCTCCTTCTTGTGGTATAAATAGGGTGTGGCATTGTGTCAGAAAAAGTGACGTATATGCGTGTGTTTCAAGGTGTACCTGACATTTTTTTCGTAATAGATGTATGAATGCTTGATTTTATTCTCATTCTACTCCGTCTACACTCTGTTTGATTGCTTGCAATTCATTGATTACTGATTTGGATCTTTAGATTGGGACTTACAATTGGTATCAGAGCCAAATTCAGTGTCAATTTTGAAGAATCATAGAGTGTGCGGTTGAAAAGAATTGTGGTTTTTGAAGTGCATTCATACTTTTTGATTGAGAAATTGCTACTAATCATTATTTTTACTAGTTTGGAATCATATTTCATTCAAAAATCTAGTATTTTTGAGTGTGCGGTTGGAGCTTTGAAGGTGTGCAGTTGAGTGTGCAGCCAGTGTGTGCGGTTGAGTGTGCAGTCAGTGTGTGCGGTTAAGTGTGCAACCAGTGTGTGCAGTTGAGTGTGCAGCATGTGTGCGCGGTTAGAGTGTCCGGCTGGGTGTGCAGTTAGAGTGTGCGGCTGAAGTGTGCGGTTGCACTTATCCTAATGAACAAAGTTTTTGTTGATTTCTAGAACATGGAATCTCAAAGCATGTCAGCTCACCATGAATTGGATGCAATTATGGGAACCACTTCTCGAATTCCACGACTGTTATCTGCGGAAGGATTTCCAGAATGGAAATATCGGATCGAGAAGTACATCAAAATGAAGGATTTCAAGATATGGCAAAGTATTCTTAGAGGACCAATCCGCATTACAACTACATTGGAAGATGGAACCATAATTGATAAGCAAGTTGAGAACTACACCGATTATGATTTCGAGAGAGTCGAGGATCAGGAAAAGGCTCTTGCTATACTAACCATGGCATTATCTCCAGAAATCGCTCAAGGTTTTTGTGAGTATACATCAGCAAAGGCTTTATGGGAAGCATTCATAGAAGTCTATGAAGGCAATGAAGACATGAAACAGAGTCGCAAAGACATGTTGCGACAAAAATTCAATATGTTTAACTATGTCTTGGGAGAAACACTTGAGAATCAGTTGCAAAGGTTTATCACACTCACCACAAAAATAAGCTCTGCTGGTGTGACGGTTACGCGATCAGAAATCAACAAAAAGCTTCTGAACTCTCTGTCAAAATCCTGGGATATGAATGTCTCAGTGATTAAGAAGACCAACGATTTGAACCGTTTGAGTTTGGCTGAAACGATGGCGATCATCAAGGCTTGTGATCTCGATGATAAGCAAAGGTAGATTAACCATGTCAATTAATACTCCACAACAAATCTTGGGATCCATACCACCAACAACATTGCTTTCTTAAGCTTTTCCACTCCTCAATCTCCTCAAGTTCATGTTGCTCATGTTCAACCCTATGTGACTCATCAGCCCATTTCATACATTATACCTCAAATGCAACACATTCAAGTTCCTCAACCTCAAACTTCAGCTCAACAATTTGGTTCTAGTATTGGTTCATCCACAGCTGCACCAATTCAATCTCATGAAATCAGTCCTCAAGTTCATGTTCAAAAGAAAAGGAAGAAAATCGGCCCTAGTTTGGTAAACTGCTACAATGCTTTTGTAGCCGGAGAACTCTCTCCACAACTCTCAGTTGCTGACCTAGACCAGATTCATCTTGAGGATGTGGAAGGGATGGACATTACATGGCGTATGGCCATGGCGGTCTTCAGGGCAAAGCAGTTCTCCAAGAAAACAGGAAAGAACTATTGGAGTGAGAATTTCGATAAGAAAGTGGGATTCAACAAAGGAAAACTGAGATGTTACAACTGCCATGAGCCTGGGCATTTTGCAAGGGAATGTCCAAAGCCAGATCGAATAGAGAGTTTAGAACGAACCATGGTGCCGGTGACCTATGTCAACAAGGGATCTTCTTCAAGGAATCAGACTGCTAACTTGGCGATGGTGGCTCAATCATTTAATTGGGAAGACCAAGTTCAGGCTCTGAATATTTCAGGACCTGAAAATTCACATCTTGCCCATATTAAAATTGGTTTGGAAGAAGAAACATAGAAGGACCTGAAGAAGCAATGATGAATCTTCAGTTTGCATTCATGGTGCAAACCACTCCAGAGCCTGCCAAACCCGAGGTTAGTGAATTTGTTTGCTCTCAATCTTGTATTAAAACCATTAAATTTTTGCGAGACCAAATTGAATTAATCAAGAAAGAGAACGAAGACCTTAAATATGAGGGTTACACGCTTAGGAAAAATCAAAAGCCTTTATAGACACAATTAGAAAATAAAACAAAGGACTTTAAGAAACTGCAAGAGGATTACAGTAACAAATGCGAGAACTATGATCATCTCAAAAGAAAATTTGTTGTCGTAACCACTGAACTTGCGACATTGAAAAATCGTCTTGAAAATGCTGAATTATTTTTAACAAATTCGATGGGTCAAGTGAAATTTTTGCAAAAATGATAGAAGGACAGATGCAGTGGAAGGATATTACATGTGGTAATCAAATAAAAGTAGGATTAGGATTTTAGAGTGTCCCCCTCCCTTCAATCATAATTACACTGCTATTCCTATGTTTCAAGAAGGAATTGACAGAGAACCTTTCATGGTTTATGGGAAGTCAGCTTCTGAACAAGCAACACGGTCTATTGATAAAACCTTGGATACTAACATTTCTACCTCAAGTGCAGATAAGTCAGTAGTTCATGGGGAGCAAGAAGTTGAAAAGTCTGAGTCGAATAATTCTATGTCCAAATTTGGTGTTGAATTTTGTGATGAATCTGAGTTAAATTCAAACTCTAAATTTTTTGTATCTGGTGGTGTGTTGTTTCACACTGATAATTTTGAAAAGGATGGTGTTGTTTCCGATAAAATTGATAAATCTGATTTGAATGCTTCTACATCTTCCACGTTTGCTACACAATCTAGTACTTGTTCTTGCAAATGTGAAAATGTTAGAAAACATAATAAAAACCAGCTAGAAATTTGACAAGAGCAATACTCAATCCAATGATAATAAACAAATCTGTTTCAATGGTGGTACTGCTGGTCATATTGCCAGAAATTGTTTAAACCGAATGTGTGTGCATCACATGTCAAAGAGGGGAGAGAATGAGTCTAGAGGACAATCTCTAATTAGAAAATCCTTTAGAACTCACTTTCGAGATGATGACTGGAAAACAAATCAAAGCAAGAAAATGGCAAGTTTTCAAAAGAACAAACAGGTTTTCAATAAATTCACAAACAGTTTGCCAAAATCGACTCAAGCTAAGCCAAAGTCGAAAGCGAGGAAGTAATGACCTGGGTCCCCAAATCTAAATAATTCCGCTCATCGTGTAGGGACAGTTGCGGAGGAATGTCGTCAGACCCTAGTATGTCGACAGTGGCTGCTCCCGGCACATGACTGGAGATATCTCCCAACTACACGACATTTAGACATTTAATGGGCGATATGTTTCATTCGCGGGCGGAGAAGGAGGAAAGATCACTCAGAAAGGAACCATTTCCAATGGAGTGCTAAGTTTTGAGAACGTTAACTATGCTCCCGAGTAAAAGCATAGCCTGTTGAGTTTTTCCCAAATCTGTGACAAGGGTTATTCGACACACTTCACCAATAAAGAATTTATGATCTTAAAGTCGGGCATTGTCATCCCGGAGGAGTGGATTCTTGTAAAATAACAGCGGGATGGGAATGTCTATATTATCAACATGAACAACAATGTACCGAATGAAGTAACTTGTCTCTTTTCCAAAGTCTTAGAACAAAATGCAATGTTGTGGCATCGTCGACTTGGCCATGAAAATGCAAAGAATCTGAATCGTCTTGCTAAGAACGAAATGCTTCGTGGTCTGCCTGTCAGAGATTTTATTACTTTTGAAAAATGTGTTTCCTGTGCTCTAGGCAAACATCATCGGAAACCACATCTGCCAAAGTAGATCAACTCCATCAGTCAGGTGTTCCAATTGTTGCATATGGACTTATTTGGTCCGGTCAATTTCCTCAGCATCAATCGAAATTCGTATTGTCTCGTTTGTGATAGATGATTTCTCTTGTTTCACGTTGGTCTTCTTTCTGTCCAACAAAGTTGGGATCGCCGATCTTATCAAGAAGTTCATTGTAATGAACGAGAACCAAACCAACATCCAAGTGAAAGCGCTTTGTACAGACAATGGAATAGAGTTCATGAACGTTGTTCTTGATTATTTTTGCACTGAGAAAGGGATCATGCGTCAATTTAGCTCTATTCGGACACCACAATAGAACGGTATTGCTGAGCGGAGGAATCAAACATTACAAGATGCTGCAAGGACGATGCTTTGTGATTCTAAACTTCCAGTTTTCTTTTGGGCGGAGGCGATCAAGACATCTTGTTACGTTCAAAATCATGTCTTGATCAACAAAGCCCAGATGAAAACACCGTATGAGATTCTTTTTGGACACAAGCCATCTGTCAGCCATTTCCGAGTATTTGGCTGCCCTTGCACCCTTCTTCACTTGGAATCCAACCCAAAATTCAATGCCAAAGCTGATGATTACTATTTTGTCGGTTACACTGCTCATAGTGCTTATCGGGTATACAACAAGAAGACAAAGCAAATTGTGGAGTCTTTCGATGTCCGTTGGCTTGAAGAGAATGAGACAGATGCTAGGGTGGGTCCTGATTGGCTATTTAACTACACAACTTTATTCAAATCCTTTAGTGTGTCATCTGATAACCAAGCTGGGTCTACCTCTGGCTCGAAGACTATCATTGAAGACGAAGATGAACAGGTTGTCTACAGACCGCTATTGGTTTCTACTACTGATCCCCCGGTGGTGTCATCTGTTCCAATGGAACTTCTATTTCCTGGAACTTCTACTTCTCCAGAGTCCTCAACGCATCAATTTGCTCTAGATGCTGACGCTACTTTTCTAACTCCTGTTAAAAGAGAGTTCATGAACCAAGATGCTTCCGCTGTCACTCAAAATCTAATGGAACTTCTATTTCCTGAACAGATTGTAGATGAGTTTGTAGCAAATTCACCGCACGAAAGTGGTACATCTACCGTGGATTCTTCAGCACATGACAGAGCTATTAATATTCATAATCTTCCCGTCTCATTTAATGACATCAGTCACGAAATCCCCTCTCTCATACAACGCGATCATCCGATAGAAAACGTCATTGGCCAGCTGGGCGACGAAGTTCAAACGAGAAGTCAGAGTGGAGAAGTTAACACATGTCTTTATTCTTGCTTCATTTCTCAAATAGAGCCCAAGAACGTCGATATGGCTTTGAATGAGCCCAGCTGGGTAGATTCCATTCATGACGAGCTCAATCACTTCGAAAGGCTTGGGGTTTGGAAGTTGGTGGAGTATCCTAAAGGCAAGAAATCTCTCGACACTACATGGGTGTTTCGGAACAAGGAAGATGATTCGGGTGTTATTGTCCGCAATAAGGCGAGATTGGTGGTTCGTGGGTTCAGGCAAATTGAGGGTCTTGATTATATAGAAGTCTATGCTTTGGTGGCGCACTTGGAGGCCATTCGTATCTTCCTCGCTTTTGCTTCCTACATGAACTTCACTGTATATCAAATGGACATCAAGACAACTTTCTTGTACGACAAGGTGAAGGAGGAGATTTATGTTGACCAACCCTTTTGGGTTTGTTAACTCAAAACTTCCTAACCATGTTTACAAGATAGACAGGGCTTTCTATGGGCTGCATCAAGCTCCTAGAGCCTGGTATGCTACCCTCACACAACACTTGCTTTCCCACGGCTATTCCCGCGACACTATCGATCAGACCCTATTCATCAAGCATGTCGGTGCAAACCAGATTCTTGTCCAAATATACGTAGATGATATCATTTTCAGGTCGATGAGTCCTCAGTTATGGAAGGAATTCGAGAACGTCATGAAAAAGCGGTTCGAGATGAGTTCATTGGGGGAAATGACCATGTTTTTGGGGCTTCAGGTCAAACAATCTTCAGCCGGCATCCTGATTCATCAAGCCAAATATGTGGACGATATGCTCGAGAAGTTCGGGTTCAGAGACGATAAGCCTGCTTTGACGCCTATGGCGGAGAGACCACTGCTGACTCCTGATCTTGAAGGCGAATCTATAGATCAAACGTACTACAGATCAATGATTGGATCGCTGATGTATCTGACTGCAAGTTGCCCAGACATCATGTTTGCGGTCTATCAATGCGCGTGCTACCAGGCTAATCCTAAAATATCTCATCTTATTGTTGTTAAAAGAATTTTTTGGTATCTCAAAGGCAGCCCAAAACTGGGTCTTTGGTATCCGAAAAATTCCGAATTTGATCTTTATGCTTTTACAGATAGCAATAATGGTGGTTGCGAGCTTGACAGGAAATCGACTTCAGGCGGATGTCAATTTCTAGGAGATAGGCTGGTGTCTTGGCAATGCAAGAAGCAGCATACTGTCTCGACCTAAAAAACAGAAGCAGAATACGTAGCTGCGTCTTTCTGTTGCTCTCAAGTCATATGGATCCAACATCAGCTGTTGGATTACGGTTTGAATTTTCAAGAAACACCTATATTCTGTGATAATGAGGTTGCGATCTAAATTGCTAAAAATCCGGTCCAGCACTCAAAAACCAAGCACATCGACATCAAAATTCATTTTATCAGAGATTGTTTTGAGCGCTCGCTCATTCGGCTAGAACAGGTTCCCACTTCTAATAATGTGGTGGATTTGTTCCCAAAGCCATTTAACAAAGCTCGATTCGTTGTGCTGGTAAACTATTTAAAAATGATTCGCTTTTTGGATTAATTTTTGTTTAGGTTAGTTTAAATTTGCGCATTTTAATTTCATTCTCTTCCATGCACAAATTTAGGGGAGAAATAAACACAAACCAAACAAAAATTAGAAAATTTAAAAAAAATCCAAAAACAATAGAAAATCAAAAAATCCAAAAAAAACATTAGAAAATCAGAAAAATCAAAAACATTTCTGTTAAGTGATGTGATGGGAAGTGATATCAACAAGTGTTAATAGGCAATTTGAATCTATGTAAGGTACCAAAGCTGAATTATCTAGGCTTTGTGTTCGATGCGCTGGTAGGCACGAAAAAGTTTAACGAACTTGACAAGGTGCATATAATCTTAAGGAATCTAGAGACTTGATAAATCTTGACCTAGATAGTTCCGTTTAGCCTGAAAATATGACGATTGGGTAGGTTGAGCAGGGATATATACATGAGAATCCACTAGTCACATTAAGAGAACCCGTATCTAGAACTGTGGCTTAACTTTTCCTCAATGTACGGATTCTGTCCTTAATTCCGGTATTGATAGGGCGACTGGGGAATTCCGATAAATAAGGTCTATAGAAAGTTATTTTCTATCTTTCTTACTGTTAGTCATATGTTTCCTCCTCTGTGTGATCGAAAGATCCGACCTGGACTACAACATATGCAAATCTGCCTCTCTGCATCTTTTATCTATGCTATTCGTTCTACCTGTTAGCCATATGCTGTCTCCATTGCGTGATTAATAATCCGACCTGGTACACAGAATATTCAACCTTCTGCTTCTCAATCCCTCTGAAACTCTAGTTAGTCATATGTTTCACCCTCTACGTGATTGGAAGAAATCCGACCTGGGTGTACAACATATGCAGTCTAAATCTATCCTCTCTATGAATAATAGTCTTCTCACCTAAAGTAAGGAGTTTCTCGGAAGTTCTTGATTATTGGGGTATGTCAGGAAGCGGGAAACACGTTCTAGTTCATCTAAAATTGAACAATTCTAGATTGTCTGTAGATCTCGCTGCTCAACTTAGGTGGACAACAATATCCTTAGTCATTGTTAGATAAATGGTCCTTAGGAAGTTTTATCTAGGAACATAGGATTAACTTGTCTTGTAACTTATAGCTTGTCCAAAAATTGTCACAATTTTTCGTGCTTAAATGGACCACAAAACCGGCGATCGACCAGATCTATTCATGAAAGGAGAGGCACTGACAAATGGAGAATGATTGTCCAACAACTTTGATCCCACATCTCAAAAGGTTATTAATTTCATATAAAGGCGAAATTTAGGTTAAATTCAAATTTTAGTATCATTTTATTTTTATTTTTTATGTTTTATTTTTATTTTTATTTTAGGTTTGGTAATTCTTAGAAAATATTTTATTTTTAATTTTATTTATTTTAATTTGTAATTAATCCTCAAAATCTTTTATTTTTTAAATACATTTGAGTATTGGGCTTTTATTTTTAAATGGAGAATTGCAGCCCAGTTTAAAGAAGGTATAAAAAGGAGTGTGTGGTCAATGTATTTCACTTTTTCTTCCCTTTGAGATCGGTCGCACATAGCTCCCACTCGTCTCTCTCTCTCTCTCTCTCTCTCTCTCTCTCTCTCTAAAATCCTCAAAAACTCTAATTTTTCGTGAAATCGAAGCCGCATAATAGTAAGAACTGTGAAATCGACTCCCATAATGTAATTTTTGAGCAAAATCGATCTTGAACTAGTGGTCAATTGAAGGTTTTCGTGTGCGGCTGCACACTCTCCGTGTGCAGCTGAATGCATGTGCAGTTGAACACTCCTCGTGTGTAGTTGGACTTGTGTGCGGCTGGCACTATACAGTTGGAACTCATGTATAGTTGTACAACGTGTGCAGTTGCACACATTGTGTGTGGCTGGATATAGGTGTATAGTTGTACACGTAAAATTGACTGATATTTTTGATTAATGTAAATCTCTTAATTTTTCTAATGCTCTAATGAATGCTTGTGTTTTTTAGATCAACATTGGAGATCTTGAGTTTGCAAAGGTGCATAATTCAGCCATTTTTCTAGAAGATCCTCCGGCTGCCTACAACGATCTCAAATTCATTGTTGATGGTCTAAGAAAATGTTGCTTGGTCTCTGCCTTCTCCACTAGTCATACAATTAGTCAAAGATTGATTAAAGAATTTTGGAGAAGTGCATCTATGGAAAGAAGTGACAACGAAGGGAAATATCTTGAGGCAACTGTGCAAGGAAAGAAAGTCCAAATTACCAAGCAAATCATTTGAGAATCGCTACAAATTAATGATAGCCCTGAGTTTACCATGTAAATTGATCTGGAGCAAACCCAAGAAATCCTGGATCATATGGGTTATGAAGGATCATTTCCTCCTACTATCAAAAAGTTATTACCTCCTTGCTGGAAGTACTTAGCTCATGTATTTGTGAGTTGTATTTCCGGAAGGAGATCAGGACCTAACGAGATATCTCTCTTCAACATAGGAGCCATTGCAGCCTTGGCGTCAGGAATTGAATTCAACTTTTCAAAATTTATTCTGCATGAATTAATTCCCAACAATGATGGAAACAAGAGGGACAAGTTCTAATGTACCCTACGTTTCTGCAGAAGGGAAATGAAATTTTGGATCTCAAGTCTGTTGGTCCGAGCGCTTTTGGTTTAATGAAACAGAATAGTGCTGGAAAATTTCCGCTGATAAAATTTGGGATCTTTGCTAAAGATAGTGACCAGTCAGGATCTGAAAATCTCTCTAATCCCACAGGGACCAAGGATGTCGTAATCTCAGTTTCAGAGCCTGAGAATGAAGAAGGTCATGACTCTCCAGTGGCAATGGCGGCTGAGGAACATGATCATCTAGATAGTGTGGAGGTTGAGGGAAATTTTGATCAAGAGGGAGGTGATGAGGACTTCAATGGAGATGATGATTTTTTAAAAGACTTGGATTTTACTGGTATCAACAATGATGACATTTCTTTGGGTCTTGATCTTAATCTAGATTATGATGATTTTGGTCCTTTTCCGGGATTCGTTGACAGGCACTTTAGAAAGGTCAATGAAGTTGCTCAACCAACAATTAAGATCGGGGATGATGTTAACGCTCTCAAAAGTTTGCTTTCCTCTTCGAAACCAACAGAAGATTCTTCAAGTCTAAGAGATGTCGTTTCAGGGATTCCTCCCCTTGATACTAATGTCTCTACTTCTGTTCCATCACTGAGTGAACCGACACAACCACAAACCTCCTTTTCTTCTTTGAGGTAGGGAGTGTTCATTCAAAGCCAAGCATCGCCGGTTTCATCGACTGTTACTGCCACAACTGTCTCTACACCACCACTTCAAACTAAGGAAGGTCCAAGAACAGTGTATGAAGTAGGCGAATCGTCTTCTATTCCTGAAAATACCCCCACAAGGCCCTCGCTTGATGAAGCTTCTATCAGGCTAGCTAAGCATTTGGCTCAGAACATTGCAGATTCTCCTTCACGAGGAAAATGCATATCTTTTGAAGAAGAACATTCAGGGGATGATAAGACTTTAGTGTCTAAGCTTCGAGAAGAGATTGAATTTCTAAGGCAAGAAGTCATTGAAAAGAACATTTTTCTTGAGCAACATGATTCCTATACCATTGAGCTTCGAGAAAGAGATGAACTAAAGACTAAACAGATTACAGATCTGCAAACAAATCTTGGTTTTTTAACTGCCTTCTACTTCGGATTGAAGAACATATTGTATGATGCTTTTGGTGACAAACTCAAGGCTCTGTTTCATCAACCTCATGGAATTGAAGATCCTCCCACGGCTCCCACCCAGTCCTCAAAAGACGACCTTCCAGTTAATCAACCTCTTCCAAGGACAACAACCATTGTTAATCGCTTCAACAAAGAGCCTGAAAATGCCAGATCTCAGATCACGATTAAGCATGGAAAAAGGACCATCACTGCCAATAAAAGTGGAGGATTACTTTTTATGAAGAATTTGAACGAAAATCGCAAAGCAAAAGATCTTGTATTGACAGTGACAGATCTCAAGAAAAGAAAGTTTGGTGACGAGTTTGGTGATCGCTCTGGGATCAAGATGTGGGACTTGGACCATGAAGTGAACATGTGGGTCGTAAAGAGAAACTCTGGAATTTTTGAATACTACAAGAGCATTCATGACTTCAACTCATGGACGAAAGTTGATCTTGCCGAACTTTTAAGGGCCCCATTTCACAATACTTCACAGGATCCCAGTGCGACCAAGTTCAAACGATTTCTAGACAAGCAGGTCAAAGAAAATTTCTCAAAAATGAAAACTGCAAAAGCGTTGTTCAGAAAAGATGCAGACGTTATCAATCCTGAATCTGGTAAGCTAATGAAGATCATACTATTGCCAGCAACAAAGCATTTGAAAGAAATTCCTATCCCTCAACACTTCCATGAAGGATTTCTTAACGACATGGAATGTTAGGCATATGATGTTGAAACTGCTACTGCTGCCATCAAGTTCAAGAATAGTGAAGAAGTTCTAAGGCTTATCAGTGCAAAAAATCTTCTCAGATTCAGAGAAAGAGACATTCGCACCTTGGCTCGTCACCAAATCATCTGCAGAAAAGAAGTCATGGAGGCTGCTGCCAAGGAATTCACTGGAATGGTCACCACAATCATCCACGGAAAGCTATGGATGGGATCCATTGGAAAATCCGACCTGAAGTTGTATGAAACTCCTGAAGAATGAAGACCAAGTCAATGCTAGCCACAAACCAAGGGGGAGATTGATAGGCTATATTTTTGTGGTTTGGGCTAGGCATTGTCATGTATAGGTCATGGTAGGATGTTAGAGTGTGTTGTGGTGGTCATAGCATGTTAGTGGGTGTGTACGGCCATACACGTGTGTGCGGCCACACACTCTGTGTGCGGCCGTACACGTGTGTGCTCCTTCTTGTTGTATAAATAGGGTGTGTCAGTGTGTCAGAAAAAGTGATGTATATGCGTGGGTTTCAAGGTGTACCTGACATTTGTTCGCAATAGATGTGTGCATGCTTGATGTTATTTTCATTCTACTCCTTCTACACTCTGTTTGATTGCTTGCAATTCATTGATTACTGATTTGGATCTTTAGATTGGGACTTACACTCATCGCTACCGAGGGATCACACACGCATACTAAAAGTTTCCTGGTATTATCTCAGCCCTCCTTGATTTGAGTACAAATCCTCTGCTTTCAGTAGTATGGTCCCCTACCACCTTCCACATCTATACGTACTTTCTTCAGGAATTGCCTCAACTCCACCAAGTCCCTTTCACTACCACTATTTCTCCCATCACTAATCTCATCCTAGGCTTACCCTAAGGAAATCTCCAATCCCAAACCTAACCCTCAGTTGCTGAAGGACTCTTCATAATGCCAATTAACCACTACATGAATACCATCACATGTGACGAGGCTCAAATAATCCTTCGAGTAAAGGACTCATCCTTATAACGATTAGAATCAAACGAGAGTTGCGCAATAGAGTCAAATCCAACACTCTGAGATTATTCAACCCTGGTCACATGTTACTTAACGTATTCACATCATAGTTAACTCCCATCACTCAAAGTCCCACCAAGCACAAAGCAAGCAACATTTTCACCAACAGAAAATCTAACCAGACACATAAATCAAGCAATTCTATCCACATGTCAGGAATTTGTACTAGCATGCAATTCTAAGCTCATACACATATATGAGGCACATAAGGCATCCTCCTAGATCCTTAGCCCTAGTATAACATGTAGTTCTCGTAAGCACATCATATCTAAACAAACATGTACGGGTAATTTGGGAGAACGTACTTGAGCTCGACTGATTGCATGCACCACACCCTTTTATCTTTTCAAAATTCTTTTCTCATTTCAAAATTCTTTTATAGAAATAATTTTCTTTAGAAAACGGTTATACCATTTCCTTAGTTTGAGTTCAGACACACCCGAGAGTATGCCTGAATCCCTCAAACCAAGGCTCTGATACCAACTTGTAACATCCTAAAAATCAAGACCCAAAATTTTGTTTTAATTCATTAATAAACCATAGTATTCGAATCAGAGTATATTTTCAAGAACACATATTCATTACATCAGAGTAAAACATCATAGGCTAAACATCATGGTGTGTGCGATGTAGTCAACCTGAGCTCTTCCGTCTGCTACCGAAAGTACCTGAAACCAAAACTGAAAACTGTAAGCACGAAGCTTAGTGAGTTCCCCAACCTACCACATACCATAAACATAACCACATACTGCCCCCCCTCCCCCCTCCCCCCCCCCCCCCCCGTTGCTTCGGGACTTGCCCGACATCGAGCCCTGCTCGGTCTATAGATCTGCTTCTCTTAGGCCTCGTCTGTCCCTGGGCCCAACCCGCTATACATATACAATCACATAAACATACTAGCACATAAAGTAAACAACCTCTATTGTATTCCTATTCTAAGGCCTCACCCCTGTTATGCTACCGATGAGTTATGGAACCCCGTCCACACTCCTGCTGATAGTGAGATACGGGCTTCTCGGCCTCTCCCTACTTTGCTAAATGATGAGATATGGAACCCCATCCACACTCGGCTAGTGATGAGATACGGGACCTCACCCATACTCACCTCCCTACCAAGCACATACATGTGTCACAAAGACAACAAGTATAATCTACTATGAAACATATAACAATCCTCGGGCTTACCCCGCCATCACAAAGACCTCTAGCATACTAACATGCCTCGGGCCTCGCCTGACATCGGATCGTAATCCGAAACATATATCATAAAAATGCTTAGGGCTAATCCCCGGGGCTTCCTACTATACGCGAACATAACTGGCCGGCATTGTGGTCGTAGACCCATGCACCCAGTGAGGAGACTCACCTCGCACTATTGAAAATCCCACCGATAAACCTCTGGCTGCTAACTGGCAATTCCCAAAATTGCTGCTCCTTCGGCTCCTTGAGTTATCAGTACCAAAATAACACTTAGCCCAAAAGCCAATAATCCTCCTTAGGGTAAAATGACCATTTTACCCCTTGTTTAACTTGGTCCATATCTAAAGCCCAACACTAGGTAGGCTTCCCAAGCCCAATAGTGGCCCACTAATGGTCCAATTTGCTAAATTGGGCCCAATCCCTCTAATGGGCCTTACCCTAATCCCAAACATATTCTTGGCCCCAAAACATCTGACTTCTGATGGCCCACTTATACCCAAAGTCCACTTCTTGGCCCAACCCGAGGCCCAAAACACACCAAGCCCATAACTGTCACACCCCAAAACCGAGAACGGCGGAAACGTTCTGGGGCGGAGGACGTCATGTATGCATCACAACAAATGTAACGTAGTAAACAAGCAACAACATTATCCATTGCATTAATAGTATAATTTTAGTTACAAGTGTTTTCTTTCATAGTACAAGACATGATGATAACTTATCAAAATAAAAGACGAGTCTTGACTGCTCCGTCTTCTCTAAACCTTGTATCGACACCTGACTATTTGTAACCTGAGAATACAAGTTATTTTGAAAGAGTAGATCAGCATTTAAGCTGGTGAGTTCATAAGTATTTAATGTCATTGCTTTGATTAGTTTACATGAAAGACTGGTAAATGAATGATGAAACATTTAGTATAAGTATGAAAAGCTCTTAGAAAATCCCATATTTCCTACTAGTATAAAAGTAGTCTTCTACCAAGACTCGAATGTTTTGAAAGTAGTCTTTTACCTAGACCTGACTGTTTTGAAAGTACGTATCTCTTGAAAATGTGATGGTTTTTCCTTGTTTAACTCTTATTAGTAGTCCCTTAAGTATACCTGAAATGGTATCAACCTAGAACATTTGTAGACTGTTCATTTACCTCTGTTGCTAACAGCCGGGTTTAGGAATAGTTAGTCCCTTATGTATACCCACGATGGTATCAACCTAGAACATCCGTAGATTGTTCATTTACCTCTGTAGCTAACAGTGGTTGTCGGAATGGTTAGTCCCTCAAAGTATGATGTGGTACTAGGAGATAAAGTCCCAGTCTATCTCGTCGATGATGTGATTGAATCACAAGGTAAAGATAGAAAGGCGAACAATATAACCGTATCTAGACATATAACATGTAATAGAAATTTGCCATATAATGTCTATGTAAAAATATTCATGTATAAGTATTCATGTAAGAGTATTCCTTCATATAACATGTAGTAGTAATTTGCCATATAATGTCTATGTAAAATTATTCATGTATAAGTATTCATGTAAGAGTATTCCTTCATATAACATGTAGTAGTAATTTGCCATATAATGTCTATGTAAAAGTATTCATGTATAAGTATTCATGTAAGAGTATTCCTTCATATAACATGTAGTCTGGACTCATGAATGAACTGACTCTAGTGTAATTTCTTGTAGTAGGGAAAATGTTTTGTTTACTCTAAACTATTCCTATAATAGTTTACTAGAATGTAATTGATGAGTGACCAAGTAGGTTTATACACCATTGCTATCTACGAGTATCGGAACTAAATTAACTGATGGAACATTTATGACCATATATGTATACATGATATATAACTAATATTTAAACGACTTTCGGACGAATGCCCAATATCCCACCAGACCACATCTCAAGGCGCGAAAAGGAAATAGGGTGGATAGCCTTCCTAAGTCTTTTAAACATTTCTTATATAACTATACATATAGAGGCATGCAATTTATAATATAAAAGCATAAAGAAGTTTTGTAAAACCGTTGAAAAGTCTAATAAAGAATTTGTGACTTGATGTCAGTTTATAAAATGATTGAAAGTATTTTGTTTGATAAGACAGTTTAAGTACACGGAAAACCATTGTTTGAAAACACCTTTGTAACCGATTTTGAAAGGAAGCTTACAGTATGTAAGACAGTTTGATAACGAGCTTTAATCATGTAAAAACGTTTAAGAAAGTCATTTGAAGTAATATGTTTAGTGAAACTGTTAAACTTGTAGTAAATCCATTTGTATACTAGTTATAAATCACATAAGATTGATTTATTAACAAGAAGTATCCCAAAATATTGATGTTTTTCGTGCCAAAATAATCGTAAGTTTATAGTATGATAGGTGGGCACATATACATACAGTATAAGCAGTGTGTTTGATTTATATATAAATAACAACACTTTTCATTTCAAAAGATATGATGTTATCGTGATACATTTTTGCATACGAAAGTTTCTTTATAATAATTATAAATCACATAAGATTCCGTTGATAAAAAGTATAAAACGAAACTTTATATAACATACGATAATCATCGTGTGTTTTACTTGTATTCCCCCCCTTAAAAGCATATAAAAATATTTATAAAACATTTAAAAGTGTGGATTATAGGGGTATGAACTCACCTGAAAGTTTGAAGATAGCGAGATGGAAAACTGGGCAGAGTTTCGTCTTGGGAAACGGATTTTTCTTGGGATTCTCGGGAATCTCGGGAGTAAATCGACCCTCGGGACTTGAGCAAAAAGGCCAGAGCTTCGGGTTTGAACGGGCACGGAAAACGAGGCAAGACGCAAGAGAAAAGAGAAGAATTGAGCAACTTTTTCGGAAAGCCTCGCATCCTATTTATAGGAAGGCTGAACCGCCTCGGTACGCGGGGCGTACGCTCGTACGCAGCGCGTACGCGTACGTCATGCATGACCGAAGCCTCGACTGCCTCGGCTTCGGATGGGACGGGTTGCTGGGGAGGCGGGTCGGATGGGACGGCGGGTCGGACGGGTCGGACGCTTCGGACGGGTCGGACGGGTCGGATGCCTCGGATAGGGCGACGTGGACGATCCGAGGCCCTTGATCTCAGTACGCGGGGCGTACGAAGGTACGCAGGGCGTACTTCGGTCCTATCCGATGACTCCCCTTCGGATAATACCGGGGGTTTTTAATTAAATTTATAATTATTTTAATTAAACTTCAAAAATTCATATCTCCTTCATACGAACTCCGTTTTCGACGTTCTTTATATCCCCGCGAAGGTGAGACTATGATCTACAACTTTCGTTTAGATTCCGTTGGCAAATTATGAAATAATTTTTATTATTTATTTATTAAAATGACGTGATTAAGAAATTTCTTTAAAAATTCATAACATCTTTATTTGACGTCGGTTTTTGCTAGACTTTTTACCGCTGAAATACCATTGACGAGACCTTCAATTCTCGTTTAGGTCATTTCGGCCAAAAGTCGCTCGATCTCCGATTCGAGTTTTACGTAACTTTGTATTGTCGTTTTTCTGACGGAAAAACTTAGAATAGTCAGAACTCCTTCATTATAACTCGGATTTTAGTGTTCTTTATATGCTTGGAAACCTTGATACGATTCCTTCTACTTTATTTAACCCAAATAAGATTTTAGGAAAGTTAAATTTTGACCTAAATTTGACTTGCGTCCCAACATATCGTCTTAAAATATCGGGTTGTCACATCATCCCCCCGTTAGAGGGAATTTCGTCCCGAAATTAGAGTTTAAGCAGAATTGATACTACGCTACAGATAGAAGTTTTATTTGATCTTTGCATTCCTAAGTGAATTTAGATCCTCGCATGGCCTTCCAGCGAACCTTTCACTATAGGGGAACGACTTTGTTTCTTTTGTTGGCCTTACTGGTGTGATAACTCTTCTTGGTCGAACGTATGTTGAATGTTTTTGTGGCCCGTGAGGATAGTACATCTTGTATCCTACAAGTAGTGCCTCCAGATCTTCCAAATAATTACTGCTGTCCCTGACTCAAGATTATGTGTTGTATAGTTAACTTCCTGCGTCTTAAGCTGACTCGAGGTATAGGTAGTGACCTTTCCTCTTGTATAACAACAAAACCAATTCATATTGATTATGAAGTCAGAACCTTGTGGTTGATTAGATGACGTGAAGATCTAAAATAAAGTATGATTACTCATGACTTAAGGAAAAAGGATAGGTACTTTTGTTCTATCTGACTTTCTTGTCCCAATCAACAGAAAGGGCACGTGTTGGCTTCTAAGTTTATTCGCATGGTAGCATAATCACTTGTAAATCTTGGGCAGTCTCCGTCCTGCAGTTTATAGTAGAACCTATACCAGGCTCACCAATCGTAGTCTCGGGTATACGAGTCCTATATAAATAAGCTTGAAACTGTGGGTCTTTGGATTGAACTTGACGTATTGAACGAGTGGTACTTCGGGCGGTTTGCTAAATTTCTCTTTGGAGAGGATGAGAAACATGAGGTGCTCTATGAACGAGTACTTTGTTGTTCCGAAATAACGGTTTTGCTAGAAAGACGATTTTGGAGGAATAGATGTACGTATGAAGCTGTTTTTGTGAGGATAAATTGAATCAAGTAGTATGATAATGTCGTAATCATAAGGAAACTTAAAGACATTAGATTTGAACAAAAGATGTTTACAGACAAAACAACCGTGCAACCATCAACAGAGTTTCGGTACTTTAGATTTACCACAAGACTATTGCTGCGAATATGATATACTACAAAAGACAAGTATACGCATGACGAGAATTCCTATATAGACAGGATCTCGCAAAAGGTAAGACTCTAGTTGCACTAGTTCTAGATGGTTTATAAAACATACATATTACTAACGGTTGGAAGTGAACCTATACTATAGTAGGGTCCTTCGTTGTCTCTTTCCATAATGAGGTCAAACTCCTCCGGATTCACCATCATTCTCCTCTGTTGGACAGTCCCTCTTGAAGTGTCCCATGACGCCACATAGATGGCATATTCGAGAGATTTCGACATTGGTGGTTGAAGTAATGTGTTGGATCCGACTCTTGCAGTAACGGACGGTGTGTCCCTTTTTATTGCAGTTTAAGCACTGCATTTTCCGACAAAATCCATGATGGTGATATTTGCATTTGTTACACTTTGGGAGATTGCCAGCATACTGTTTGGCCGGGTTAGGGATGGTAGTATGAGGTACAGAAGTCGTGGCTGCGAAGGTTGCCACATGTTGTTGTCTTTTGCTCGTCCCTTGGGGTGATTCGCCTTTAGTCTTAGCCCAGAACTTTCATTTGTTATTCTTGGGCTTGGGATTCGGGGTGTTGTGGTAGTTTGTTTCTCGTTGAGGTACTTGACTGTTACTTGGATTGGAATTATTGTTAACGATCCCGCTAACATTCGCGTTGTTAGCGGTAAGGTGGGTCAGCACAGCTGACACGGCAGCCGAGACTGCAGCTTGAAAGGTAGCTGCATCAATCTGAAGAGTTGGTGTTTGGTAGATGGGTTGATCATTTTTCTTCGGCGACATGATTCTGTTATACGAAAAGAAAAATGAATTTGTGAGCGAGTATGGTTGAACCCAGACGTACTTTGATCGTCCATGTAAATAATAGAAGTATGTTCTTGAAGGATTGACCTACATCCCTATGATGCAGTCCTATTGCTGGATGGAAGTGTGTGTATAAAGGGTTGACCCTGATGTACTTAGAATGTTCATGTAAAGAGTACGACGATGTTCTTGAAGGTTTGACCTACATCCCTATGATGCAGTCCTAGTAATGAATAGAGGTAAGTTCGTAGAATGGTCTCAAGACGTTTGTTGTACAAGTTGAGGTATCGTGGATTGGTGAAAAACAAAATCCAACCACTGAAAGAGACTTGGAAATGTCTCCATATCTAACTTGCTATGGTCCAATGACTTAACTAAAGCAGGTTTCAGATAGACTCCAATGAGAGTATGATAAGAGTACTTGAATGAAGGAAATGACACAAAAGTTAGCCGGCTGTCAATATCTTGGATATTTACGGCGTAAAGGTTCAGGAAAATGACCTTGTAAAGGTCTTACATCATATCCACAGGAGATAGTTCCTGACAGCATAAAGACCTAACTAAAGTACTTACGGTACCAGATAATTTCATAGAAAATGCCACATCAGGCATAGACAGAAAAATACGATTCCTCTTTTTATAAGGGAAATAAAGTAAAGCGTCTACTACTGGCGACGGTAATTCCTCTGGTGAATTTTTAGTTCATCCAATTGACGTTCCATGTCAAGTAGGTGTCTCTAGTACACCCTCTGGCGTACTTGGAGCTCTATGACTTTGGCTCGGGTTTTCAGCTAGTGTTTGCAGCAGGTTCTCATGGTTTCTTTCTGATCTCTTGTGAGCATCTTCTAGATGAGTGGTGTGGGGGGTATGCATTCTCGCATCGGTGACAACTTCGGCAATCTGATGTTGGGCTGTCCTGCCTTGAATCTCGTTTTGGGCCACTCCACGGACCATAATTGGCAAGATTCTACCTGCTGAGCCCCCATTGCTCAGGTCGTAAAAGTTTCGGTCGCCAATAAATGGCATGGGCTGATCTTGGTCTTGGCTCCATGTTTCCAAGCATTCCACCGAATCAGGCGTCGGGCCTTGAAAAGCAAGACGAGGGTTAGGAATTGGAAAGGGAGTTGCTCGGGGTAGGTTCTCAACCTCTAGTTCGGAATTAGCATCGGCTGAAAGGTTTTCATCATGGTGATCATCCAAAGGGATAGGATGATCATTCTCTGGTTCTTCTCCAAACCAACCAGTTATGACTTCATTCGGAAGATACTGGTTGTCAAGGGGATGGAGTCCAACTATGATTTCTATGCGAGAATTTAGGGTAAGTGGATAATTATTAGACGAACTATCTAGATAATTATTTAGAAAACCCTCATTAGTTACATCACTATTTGTGAAGTGCATACCAGCTATGTGTAATCTAAACAGGATAGACCTTCGAATAAGTGACCTTATTTCCAAATTCACACAGAATAGGGGTAAGGCAAAATTACCACTGATTCTAAGTCTATAACATCCTAATTACATGTAGCCTTAGTGTATCCTCTTAGCAACTATCAACTTAGTAATGAGGATCCCGTTTTAATTCTCAAGTATAAAGTACTTATAGTAACACTAAATACTCCTATAGTATTTTAATTTTTATGTTATGTTCTATTGTTCTCATTGTGGTAGGGTTGGTAAGATTTTAGCATTGCTGCGACTACACACTTAAACTTAGGCACATGCTAGTCAACCCTCGGATAATATAGGCGATCAGGCTATATCTTCCCAGTTTTGACCATATGTCTCTAAGCCTACTTGTGTTGCCCAACAATCGTAATTCTTTTGTACTGTCCTAGTGACACTGATTTTAGTATGAATGCAGCACGTATACTTACTTAAATATCTTATTATTTAAAGTATATACTCTAAATCAGAGTATTTTTAATCCCATTGTATTTATAGTTAGTATATCTTTTATGGGTTGATATACTCAATTCACTATAAACAATGCTCTGATACCAATCTGTCACACCCCAAAACCGAGAACGGCGGAAACGTTCTGGGGCGGAGGACGTCATGTATGCATCACAACAAATGTAAAGTAGTAAACAAGCAACAACATCATCCATTGCATTAATAGTATAATTTTAGTTACAAGTGTTTTCTTTCATAGTACAAGCCATGATGATAACTTATCAAAATAAAAGACGAGTCTTGACTGCTCCGTCTTCTCTAAACCTTGTATCGACACCTGACTATTTGTAACCTGAGAATACAAGTTATTTTGAAAGAGTAGATCAGCATTTAAGCTGGTGAGTTCATAAGTATTTAATGTCATTGCTTTGATTAGTTTATATGAAAGACTGGTAAATGAATGATGAAACATTTAGTATAAGTATGAAAAGCTCTTAGAAAATCCCATATTTCCTACTAGTATAAAAGTAGTCTTCTACCAAGACTCGAATGTTTTGAAAGTAGTCTTTTACCTAGACCTGACTGTTTTGAAAGTACGTATCTCTTGAAAATGTGATGGTTTTTCCTTGTTTAACTCTTATTAGTAGTCCCTTAAGTATACCTGAAATGGTATCAACCTAGAACATCCGTAGACTGTTCATTTACCTCTGTTGCTAACAGTCGGGTTTAGGAATAGTTAGTCCCTTATGTATACCCACGATGGTATCAACCTAGAACATCCGTAGATTGTTCATTTACCTCTGTAGCTAACAGTGGTTGTCGGAATGGTTAGTCCCTCAAAGTATGATGTGGTACTAGGAGATAAAGTCCCAGTCTATCTCGTCGATGATGTGATTGAATCACAAGGTAAAGATAGAAAGGCGAACAATATAACCGTATCTAGACATATAACATGTAATAGAAATTTGCCATATAATGTCTATGTAAAAATATTCATGTATAAGTATTCATGTAAGAGTATTCCTTCATATAAAATGTAGTAGTAATTTGCCATATAATGTCTATGTAAAAGTATTCATGTATAAGTATTCATGTAAGAGTATTCCTTCATATAACATGTAGTAGTAATTTGCCATATAATGTCTATGTAAAAGTATTCATGTATAAGTATTCATGTAAGAGTATTCCTTCATATAACATGTAGTCTGGACTCATGAATGAACTGACTCTGGTGTAATTTCTTGTAGTAGGGAAAATGTTTTGTTTACTCTAAACTATTCCTATAATAGTTTACTAGAATGTAATTGATGAGTGACCAAGTAGGTTTATACACCATTGCTATCTACGAGTATCGGAACTAAATTAACTGATGGAACATTTATGACCATATATGTATACATGATATATAACTAATATTTAAACGACTTTCGGACGAATGCCCAATATCCCACCAGACCACATCTCAAGGCGCGAAAAGGAAATAGGGTGGATAGCCTTCCTAAGTCTTTTAAACATTTCTTATATAACTATACATATAGAGGCATGCAATTTATAATATAAAAGCATAAAGAAGTTTTGTAAAACCGTTGAAAAGTCTAATAAAGAATTTGTGACTTGATGTCAGTTTATAAAATGATTGAAAGTATTTTGTTTGATAAGACAGTTTAAGTACACGGAAAACCATTGTTTGAAAACACCTTTTTTAACCGATTTTGAAAGGAAGCTTACAGTATGTAAGACAGTTTGATAACGAGCTTTAATCATGTAAAAACGTTTAAGAAAGTCATTTGAAGTAATATGTTTAGTGAAACTGTTAAACTTGTAGTAAATCCATTTGTATACTAGTTATAAATCACATAAGATTGATTTATTAACAAGAAGTATCCCAAAATATTGATGTTTTTTGTGCCAAAATAATCGTAAGTTTATAGTATGATAGGTGGGCACATATACATACAGTATAAGCAGTGTGTTTGATTTATATATAAATAACAACACTTTTCATTTCAAAAGATATGATGTTATCGTGATACATTTTTGCATACGAAAGTTTCTTTATAATAATTATAAATCACATAAGATTTCGTTGATAAAAAGTATAAAACGAAACTTTATATAACATACGATAATCATCGTGTGTTTTACTTGTATTCCCCCCCTTAAAAGCATATAAAAATATTTATAAAACATTTAAAAGTGTGGATTATAGGGGTATGAACTCACCTGAAAGTTTGAAGATAGCGAGATGGAAAACTGGGCAGAGTTTCGTCTTGGGAAACGGATTTTTCTTGGGATTCTCGGGAATCTCGGGAGTAAAATCGACCCTCGGGACTTGAGCAAAAAGGCCAGAGCTTCGGGTTTGAACGGGCACGGAAAACGAGGCAAGACGCAAGAGAAAAGAGAAGAATTAAGCAACTTTTTCGGAAAGCCTCGCATCCTATTTATAGGAAGGCTGAACCGCCTCGGTACGCGGGGCTTACGCTCGTACGCAGCGTGTACGCGTACGTCATGCATGACCGAAGCCTCGATTGCCTCGGCTTCGGATGGGACGGGTTGCTGGGGAGGCGGGTCGGATGGGACGGCGGGTCGGACGGGTCGGCGGGTCGGACGGGTCGGACGCTTCGGACGGGTCGGACGGGTCGGATGCCTCGGATAGGGCGACGTGGACGATCCGAGGCCCTTGATCTCAGTACGCGGGGCGTACGAAGGTACGCAAGGCGTACTTCGTTCCTATCCGATGACTCCCCTTCGGATAATACCGGGGGTTTTTAATTAAATTTATAATTATTTTAATTAAACTTCAAAAATTCATATCTCCTTCATACGAACTCCGTTTTCGACGTTCTTTATATCCCCGCGTAGGTGAGACTATGATCTACAACTTTCGTTTAGATTCCGTTGGCAAATTATGAAATAATTTTTATTATTTATTTATTAAAATGACGTGATTAAGAAATTTCTTTAAAAATTCATAACATCTTTATTTGACGTCGGTTTTTGCTAGACTTTTTACCGCTGAAATACCATTGACGAGACCTTCAATTCTTGTTTAGGTCATTTCGGCCAAAAGTCGCTCGATCTCCGATTCGAGTTTTACGTAACTTCGTATTGTCGTTTTTCTGACGGAAAAACTTAGAATGGTCATAACTCCTTCGTTATAACTCGGATTTTAGTGTTCTTTATATGCTTGGAAACCTTGATACGATTCCTTCTACTTTATTTAACCCAAATAAGATTTTAGGAAAGTTAAATTTTGACCTAAATTTGACTTGCGTCCCAACATATCGTCTTGAAATATCGGGTTGTCACAATAACTGATGAGTACGCGGGGCGTACTCCTTTGTACGCTAAGCATACCGGCTGAATGGTGTGTACGCCGCACGTACCTACATATACAGCCAACGTACTTCTCTATTAGGATACTTTTCCCATTAAGTGCTTAATACTCTAATCCAGAAGCTACAATCACAGATCAAAGTCCTTTTCAACGTCTTAATCCATAAAGTCGATTACTTGGCGGCTTGCAACCCACCAAATGAACCCAAACTTGGAATATAGCAACAAACTCCCATGGAATTGGCTAGATCTCATGCATGAGCTCATTAAGAAATTCAAGATGGCAACTTTCTGCCTTAGGGACTCATTTAGCACTGAGAGTGGTAACTCCAAGCCTAGGAATCAGATTTGAACCATAAAGCTTCATCCTTTGGACCAAAATGGTCCAAAAACTCAACCTAAGAGATCTAAGGAAGTAACCACCAAGTTCAGATCTTTATACCTTGAAATGGACAGAAATGAAGTAACAATCCTAGATCTACAACCTTTCCTTTGAACAACCACTTTGCTTCCTCTTCACTTGCTTGGAAAAATGGATCCACAACATCAAAATGATCTTTAATGTCCTTCTTAGCTCCAAGAACACTCAAAGAAGATTCGGGTTGCGTGAAAACTGTCTAAGGGTGAGAAGGAGGCTGATCCTTGAGGGTATAATGTTCTTTATATAGTGGCATACCCTAAATTTAGTGTTTAGGGACTCTGGACGTACTTCTCGTACGCTGGGCATACACCTCTCTACACCCGCGACCATATACCCTTACACACTGGGCGTCACCCAGCTAACTCTGGGCATACCTAGTTAAATAGACGCATGCATTCCATGCATGCATATGACTACCTTGCCACAAATCTTCATTAGGGACTAAATTTGCCAATAAATTCAAAGTGTTATAACTTCTTCGTTCTTAGTTCGTTTCTGACGAACTTTATATCCACAAAAAGGTAGCAAGAAACCCTACGCTGCTAGCAACTCCTCAATACTTAGAACTACCCGAACAAGAGCCTGAAATCTTCAAAAGACCGAGATGTTAAATTACGAGTATTCCCTTGGCCTCTGAAGCCACAATCAAACACTTAGATCTCGTATGACCTAATACTCACATCTGAAATGCACCAAATCCTTCCTTTCCCAAGGCCCTAACCCCATAACAACTAGTCATTGGGCCGCAGCCCCTAGCAAGGAATCACTTTCAGAACCAGGTGTTACAACTCTCCCCTACTTAAATTAGATTTCATCCCTGAAATCTCTCCTTACTAACACCCATCTCCCAAAGACTGATCTGAGGAATGCAACCGATGATTCTACGCATGAAACAATATTCCCAAGGCGGCTAAAAGCCAAATCGATCTTCCATTCTGAAGAAAACGAACTTCAAACTTCCGCAAACCACATCTGACTTCCTAGAGTCCGAATCCCATGTTGGTCTGTCTCCCTGACCGACTACTCCTGCATAATCATCTACCTGTCAATTATACTTGAAAGAAGGCTCAGATAATCCTTCGAGTAGAAGATCCATCCCTGCAACGGTTGGACTCAGACAAGAGCTATGCAACAGGGTCAAATCCATTACTCTGAGATTATTTAATCCCGTGGCGAGTGACTTATCACTTTCAACCCACAAGCTACTTCGCACACAAGAACCCTCATGATCAACACTTGTGCCTGAACATCACGCTGCCTCTTGCCTTCTTTCCAAAAGAACCGAGACCTCCCAGCTCCGAACCTATATTTACACTATCCGGAATACTAGATTCCCTCTGGTTACTGAACCAATGATCATCCTCTTATTCACTCCCAGCGACTTTTGAAGAAAACTTGGCTATTGAAACTGCTCTATCTACCTTGCCACTCTGGCTCTACAATTCCTGGGATCCCCGATCCCCAACTCTTGACCCTAAGGTCTCTACTAGGTCCCACCTGCCTTGTTACTGTCACACGGGCCTCGCCCACGAGCCTCACCAAAACCATACTACTGAGCGATACTGCCCCTAGGTTTTGCCTATCTAGGGATACACGGTTCCAACTACATCCTGAATCTCAATGAACTATCCTTTTCCTGATCCCTAACATGCTAACTAGGAGATACGGGCCCCCGCCTACACTCCCTTAACTAGTGGTTAGTGAATGTTCCAGCTATTCCGCAGTCTTACAACACTCTCCATGCTGTCTCAACCACTGACTATCAATCCGAAAACATTCCATGTCAGAATTTCATGCAGTCAACATCCTGACTCACTCGAGTCCCGCGGGCGATCCTCTAAACTGGTTTCCCAAACCTTCCATCTACAATCGCGAAACACGAACTCAATGTTGGGAAGTTTCTCAACTCCCAACTTACGCACTCCTCTACTCACGCAACCACTTGGGATGCCTTCCTTCCAGATGAGAATGCAAACTCATCCTAAATCCACGCTTCCTTCTGCTCCTGAACTCTGGGAGAGCTCTCCCCCACTTTGGTTCAACTAACACTTTACCACACCCTTGGTGGGAAGGTTCCCGGTCCTTCGTAACATCTAGTGATCAATCTTGCTGGAAGCTAACGCTTACCATTGCTAGTGTTCCAAAACTAACCAACACTAAAGCAGTAAGACCCTTGAAGACAGTCGGAACACTTACCAAGTTCCAATTCCACTTGTTACGACTGCCGCATCCTGAGAATCCACTTATACGGAGATGTCCTCACACTACTAACCTATAACCCATGGTATGCAGATGGCATATGATCCGAACATAAACATGAAATACAATCCCAAGATGTAACTACTCACATGAATGCGAGAAAATAGCAATACAATCATAAATAAAAACTGATATGATGGCAAAAGATACGCACTTGCAACATCGGAAGCGCTGCTCCTTACCGTAGGCGCCTCTGCCCGACCCTGACGGCTGTCCGTATCCTCAATGTCGCAGGGGCACGTGCTATCACCTGTCCCGTGGTATCCAAACTTGGAAACTAGGCCTTCTTGTTGCCCCGTTGACTGCAATGGAACCCTAATCTAATAGGAATTTTGATTTCATGGCCTCTCTCCTCGGGTGTCTTGATATTCGTAGTTAGTTAATACGAATAGAGAAAACATAGATCATTTCTATGTTGCATGTGAAATTAAGGGTTTAAGTGCTTTTCTACCACATGTAATTTGTTTTATAACCTAGAAAACTCATCAGTAGTATTAGAGCCTTAGTTTTCTATTTGATTATGCACTAAAATGAATTGACCAAAATTAGAGTTTATAGAAATTAAACCCTAAAGGCTTAAATTTTGACTTGGCTAGGTTTTTTGAAACCATAGTCACCACCCCTTTATTTTCGATAATTATATGTTTATCTGTAGTGTTTTGAGTTTCCTTAATTATTATTTTAATATGAATTAGAAATTGAATAATTAAAAGCTGAAAAACCTTACCCTTTTTCGAAATTAGAAGGATAAGGGATTAGGATTAAATTTGAATTATTTGATTGATTATTTAATTGGTAAATAATTATTTAATCCATGTATTTAAATTCTTTAATTAATTGTTTAAGTGGTAAATAATATGATTTAAATTTTTTTAATTAAGATAAAGGATTAAATCATTATTTAGTTTAAAATTAATTATTTTTAATTGTTTAATTCGAAAGACTAATTTTAAACGCTAGTATTTTGAAAAAATTTTAAAATACACCTTATACTATATACATGATTAAAAGTTTAATATATTAAATGTATAAAACAAGTTAGTCAAATTGCCAGTACGCCTCATTCACGAAATCATACTATAAAGGGGGGGGGGGGAATAAGGAAGTGGCCTATAAAATGACCGTCATTGGGTGTCCACTCTCACCCACCGCTCCCTTGTATGGTGGAGGGTCGTTAGCTGATCGGATTTGTTAAGACATAACATCTTCAAAGTATGGAGGGTCATTATCCTAACTCTTGTTACTTTAGGATAAAAATGTGAAATGTATGCTAGTCCATGAAAATGCACATCACTCTTTATATGTCGTTAGTGGAGCGTGCGTGGGTAACCTGCATACTAATTTGGGACTATAAATTTGAATGATGGACAAATCGAAAATTATCATTGTTAATGGAGTGCATGTGGTTTACCGACACATTAATTTGAGATGATAAATGGCATCGAGGTTGTCAAGCGGGTTTGCATGGTTATTCACATCTTATTTGTGATCCTCGACATCCCATTCACAAATTTTAGGAGCATAATCTGAGATTAAACTTGTCATTGAGAAGATTCAATGAATCTCAAACGAACTAGGAGTTTCATGCTAGATTGAAATTGATAAATTTGTATTACCTACCTTAACAAATTCAAAATTAGATTACGGCATCCCTCTGATGTATTGTGTACTGTATTTTGGATCCTAGACTTGAATATTTATTTTGGGTTAAAATCATAAGGATTTATATCAATAACTAAAAACTGTCTCTTTTATAGATGTCCGGAAATGGTGATCTCGCTACTACTCAAGTTGGCTCCTCCAACTCTAATTTTTCTCTACTCTCAATCCAATCGAAATAGAAGTTTACCTCTACCAACTACATGGACTGGATGAGGAACTTGAAGATGAATCCTCGCTATGAGGGCAAGGAATATGTCCTCGAAAAGCCTCTTTTCTAGATCGATCGATCCACTGCCACTCTTGAGGAAATTTCCTCATACATCAAACATTTGTTGGTGCCAAAAAGGTTGCTTGCGTCATGGTGCCAAAAAGAATACTGGCCATACGAGATGGCTCTTGAACTTGCTGGAAAGTTCCACAAGAAGGTGATACAAGAGTGTTTCGAAGTGGTCAAATCTTTCATAACATGCAAACTCAAAGAAGGAGAGTATGTTTTCCCTCAGGTAGAAAATATGCAAAAGTAAGTGGATCAACTCCATAGGCTCAATGTATCGTTTGATGATGAGTTTGCCATTAACATGGTACTTAACTCACTACCTCCTTTTTATGATCGGTTCATTTTGACCTATCATTTGAACAACACGGAGACATCATTGACTGAGCTCCACAATTTGTTGCAAACTGCTAAACTAGGGATGAAGAAAACTCATGCTTCTACTGCAACAAATTCTCCTGTCCAGGCCATTGGATCTGGCGAAGGGAAAAAGAGAAAGGCTCCTTCCCTGTGACAATCCGAAGTTCGTTCGATCGCCGAAACCCGTTTCCATCTATAAATTCGTCTTTTTTCAAATCATTTCCGTTTACATTTTTTTAAAATTAAGTCATTTATTCAGAGACTTCTACTATGATTTAATTAGTATCCAAACCCATTAGAAACTCAAGAAAACACCCCAATATGATAATTGGATAAATTTTAGAATTTGTCCCGCCGGGTTACGACAATTTAATCGGGTACGACCAAAAGCCCCGTTTAACGTCGGTATCGGGTAGAATTCCACCGTGTCCTGAACTTAGGACCTATTTAAAGCTCAAAAGACTTCATTTGAAGCCTTTCCTCTCTCTCTCTCTCACTACTCTCTTTCTAACCTCTCTCCTCAAACTCAAGATTTAGGTCCAAAATCATCAAATTTAAGCTCCAAATCATCAAGGTAACTTCCCTAGCTCCTAGTATAACATCTTTAGCCTTCATTTTCGAGTTTAAATCATGAAATAGGACCATATTCATGAGTTTATGGCCCTAGAACACTCCTAGGCCGTGAACTCACATAAAATGGGTTTTGGAGCCCAAAAACCCTTCCAATCGACCTTTGGAGCTTAGATATGACTTAGGGGCTTACCAAAATGGACTTAGAACACCTTGAACTTAATTTTTGGAGAGTAAACATCAATTTACTGCCCAAGAACATTCTTGGGCCGTAAACTCCATATCATGGGGAGTAAACTCATTTTGAAGTGTTAAAATGCCATTTAAACACACCAATAGCCTTGGAATAAATTCTAGAATCAACAATAAACGAATTAGAAGCCTTAAACTCAATGAAAACCCCTCCCTTAGGAGTTCACGGCCGTAAACCCCCCAAGGATGGGTTCCTGGGCCGTAAACTCCTATAACATAGTCAAATGATGCCCAAAATTCCATCCAAGGCTTGTAAAATGAGTTCAAATCGCATGTGATTGTTCTACCACCACCAAAACACATAAGGAATGGGTATGGGGGAGTTTAAGGTCGTAAACTCCTAGTTTACGGCCGTAAACTCCTAGTTTACTGCCGTAAACTCCTAGTTTACTGCCGTAAACTCCATTAAATGGTCCATGTGTAAGTCTAATCAACTCCTATGCCCTAGATTTGATCCTAGCCAATTTTCCCAAGTCATATAAGGCCATTTAGCACCATAAAACCCTCACCCATGAGTTCACGGCCGTGAACTCATGTGGAGTTGGTCTTGGGGCCGAAAACTCCATAAGGAGTTAACTCTCGAAGAGTAAACACATTATCCCAGCCATATACGACCTTAGATGTCACCCGGGTCACTCCAAACACTTGATTTGAAGTGTTTTCGTGTCTTAGAGTGTATAATCGTATCTAATTAGTGATTTAAAGTCTAATTAGATACATTTGTATATCATTTCATATTACATAGGAACCTCGCGCGTTATCAAGCCCAGAACCGACACTTAGCGTCCAATCCGACACGTTTCTCGACCAGTGAGTTCATACGCCTACCCTTTTTCAATGTTTTTCAAATCTTTTCAGGGGGGGAATACAAGCAAAAGTACAAGGAAATCTTGTACTCAAATTTATCATTTTCAGTTCGAATATCTATATTTTGTATATTTTTAATATTGAAAATTGTGTTAATCAAATAGTTCGAAATTCGAAGTTAGCTTCCAGACTAGTTATAGATATCTTGCTAAATGTTACAATCTAAATTATATTTCATAATCTACGAATAATTCATACTAACCATCAATTAGAACGAATACGAATATGAAAATACAATTAGGAACAGAACGAATACGAAAGTACAACTAGGAACAAAATGAATACGAAAGTATAACTAGGAATAGAACGAATAGGAATACTAAAGTAATAATGCGAAGGTAATAATAGGAATACGAATACGAATACAAATAGGATTAGGAATAGGACTAGGAATACGAATACGAATGCGAATACGAATACGAATACAAATAGGATTAGGATTAGGAGTAGGAATACGAATACGAATGCGATTACGAATACAAATAGGACTACAAATATAAAGTACGAATATGAATATGATTAAGAATAAGAATACGAATATGAAGGCACATATCTAGGTACATGCAAGTGTAACACAATTAGGATATCAGAATATCTAGCTAATATAACAAGTATGATAGAAAATCAAACATTACAATTGGGATTCAATAACTAAACTTACTTTTAGGAAAATATAGGATTTTCCTGGGATAACAATTATTCATAACCAGAATTGTGTAATAAAATAGTTAATCAAACTTTACATATAAGAAAATATAGGATTTTCTTGGATAACAATCTTTTCGGAAAACCAAAGGGAACTTGTACATTTTCAGAAAACAAACATCTTATGAACTCACCAGCTTTATGCTGATTTTCAAACTGCTTGTATTCTCAGGTCTATTTTAGACAGGTACCCAGCGATCCTTTTTGGAGAAGACGGAGCGTACAGAAGACTCGTCTCTACTTTTGTCTCTCTCTCTCTCTCTCTCTCTCTCTCTCTCTCTCTTTATATATATATATATATATATACACACACACATATGTATGATCACTTGTAACACTTTACTTTTGAACAAACGTGAATTCTAATATGTAATGTAATGGTTCTTTACTTGCTTACTATGTGCATTGGATTTGATACTCAATGAGGAGTCCGCCCCGGAAATGTTTCCGCCTTCGGTGTTCGGGGTGTGACAGATCGGTATCAGAGCCCTTGTTTATAGTGAACAAGTATAACAAACCTTACATGGTATAAAACTATAAACACTAAAGGGCCTAAGTGCTCTGTACTAAAAGTTTACCTCGAATATAAGTATTTTTAAAAGTATACAAGTATACCCAACCGTCGAAATCCGTAACTACAAGTAGAACAAAACATAAGTAAATGGGTGTTGTACTTTGCGGTTAAACCTGGGCAGTTATGTAGTCGTGTCTAGGATCAATATAGCCTGCCAACTATATTCATTCGAGACATGGCCAGCATGTGCTTGGGAGTAACTGTGGTGTATGGCATGCCTAAAACTTACCCAATACCCAAACAATGAGTCGTCGTTGCAGCGAGACATGAAATACTATGGGAGTATTTCTCGAGCCAAATCCGTTATAGAAATCCTCATTCCAGCGTTACTCCCCAATCATTCCTTTAGCGATAATTTATCTGCTTTGATAACTCTTTCCTACTTTATCGCTTAATAGAAATTCTATATCTATCATAATGAGATATCCCTTGTATCATATCTCTTGATTCAATTCAGAGGACTTACCTTCTTCTTTTTCCTAATCTTTATAGATCAAGATGCCGCCAAGAAAGAGACCCAGCTCAAAGACCAACAACCCTCCACCACCACCTTCTCCTCAAATCGATCTAGTAACACTTCAGGCAACCATTACTTCCGCAGTGACAGCCGCTATGTCACAAATGAACCCTGGTAATCCAGGAAGTGGTTCCCAGCCCCAAAACCAGGAAAGTAGCCAGGGACAATGGAAGGAGTGTTCCTATAAGGACTTTATGAGTGCGAAACCTGCGTTCTTCGATGGCACAGGAGGTTTCATTGCTCTAACAAGGTGGTTAGAGAAAATCGAATCTATCTTTGAGATCTGTGCTTGTTCAGAATCCGACAAGGTAAAATTTGCCGCCTGCACTCTCACCGATAAAGCTCTAACTTAGTGGAACGGCCGGGTCAAATCCCTAACTCTACCTATAGCCAATGCTATGGGTTGGGAAGTTATGAAGGAACTTCTGCGAGCAGAGTATTTCCCTCGGGGTGAAATTCAGAAGCTAGAGCATGAACTCTGGAACCTGAAGATGAAAGGTTCCGATATCGCCGCTTAAACTTCAAGGTTTGACGACTTGGCGCTTCTTTGTCCAGGGATGGTTACCCCGGAAAGTAAGAAGATTGAGAGGTTTATCTGGGGGTTGACTCAACCAACCAAAGGGAACGTTTTAGCTGTGAAGCCAAATACATACGACAGTGCCAAATGCCTAGCGTAAATCTTGATCGACCATAGTGAGGATGTAGAGGAAGCAGCCACCACTCTTGAGCCGACAGAAAGAAGTGGTGAGAAAAGAAAGTTTTGGGAGGCGGGGGAGAAATGTTAGCCTTCACAGGAGTTCTCGAAGAAACAACAGATGGTGGCAGTCCACGCTGCCACTACCCCTGCTGCCGTATCTGTCATCGGTTCCTCAGCCCAAGCACCTATCACCGGATATGCCGGTATTCTCCCGTGGTGTAACCATTGGAGTTACCACCACTACATCCCCGGTCCCTGTCGTGTGAAATTTTGCAAAAATTGTGGCCAAGAGGGTCACCTTGCGCGGAGTTGCAGAACACCAACAAATCAAGCTTCCGAAGTAGGCATCATTCAGGCCTATTATGGTTGCGGTAAAGTCGGGCATTATAAGAGAAACTGCCCCAATGCAGCAACAAATGGCAACACTGGAAGAGTCATAGCTATAAGACAAGGTGAGACAGCCGCCGATCCCATAGTTGCCTCAGGTATATTCCTCTTCGACAACCCTTCTGCTTACAATCCTTTTTCAATTCTAGTCTTGAAAGATAAACTGTTACCTATTCATTCGAACCTCTTCATAAACATAGTCCTCAATTAGTAACTGAAACGTCCTCTATCAAGGTAGCCAACAATGAGAAATATGGCGTGTTACATTCTGAAACGCGTATCCCAAGGAACATAGAACTTTTCGAAATCCTCATTAGGATTGATTCCGTAGCCTACAAACTCCGACTACCCTCAGGACTTAGCAACATCCATCCGGTATCCCACGTCTCTGTCCTTAATAAGTATCTACCCGATGAAACCCTAGTAATTTCTTCGATAAGACCGAAATCAACGAAAGTCTGAACCCCATGGTAGAACCAATAGAAATCCTAAATGGAGAGACTAGCGTACGAAACAAAGTCATATCCCAACAGTGAAGATTCGTCGGAAAGCCACACTAGAACTCAAATTCACTTGAGAGCGCGAAAATCCATCAAAGTAGAAGTATCTGTATTTCTTTCCGAATCCTTGCATTGTATCTAGAGTTTGAATTTCGGGACGAAATTCCCTCTAACGGGAGGATAATGTGACAACCCGAAGTTCGTTCCATCGCCGAAACCCGTTTCCGTCTATAAATTCGTCTTTTTTCAAATCATTTCCGTTTACAATTTTTTAAAATTAAGTCATTTATTTCGAGACTTCTAATATGATTTAATTAGTATCGAAACCCATTAGAAACTCAAGAAAACACCCCAATATGATAATTGGATAAATTTTAGAATTTGTCCTGCCGGGTTACGACAATTTAATCGGGTACGACCAAAAGCCCCGTTTAACGTCGGTATCGGGTAGAATTCCACCGTGTCCTGAACTTAGTGTTGGATTAGGTGTCTAAGCCCATAACTATAATTGGTATGTATTTGAATTGATAGCAGCACAGTCCTTTTGGGTTGCCCTCAAACCTAGCAACCAGACAAGGAAATTATGAAAGGAGAGATATTAATTTATTATAAGATTAATAAATTAATATAAATGAATTTATTAATATGTTAAAAGATTAATATATTAATAACAAATCATTTTGTTTAATTAATTGTTAGCCAGAAATTAATTAGAATTAATTTTGGGGTTAAAAGAATTAATTATAAGGTGCAGGGTGTCACACCCCAAAACCGGAACGGCGGAAACGTTCTGGGGTGGATGACGTCATGTCAAGTATCACAACACATGCATATAGTAATCAAAGTACAACAAAACATTGCATTAATAGTAATAATTTTACATGGTTACATTACATAGTATCAAAGTAATACAAGCAAAATATATAAAGTGCAGCAAGGTACTTAAGCCATCTTCATCAGCAGCTCCGGGGATGTACCTGTCTAATTGCTGACCTGAGATTACAAGTTATTTGAAAAGCGAGTATCAGCATTTTTACAAATGCTGGTGAGTTCATAAGTATTTAATGTCATTTAGTCAAATAACTTTGATAAGTAGTAGTTTAAGTGTTTTCTGAGCATCAGTGTTCTTTCCAGAAAATCCTATATTTTCTTTAAATAAAGCAGCCTTCTACCAAGACTGTTCAGTATATTGTGGTAAGAGGTATTTTCCCTTAATTGCTATTATTATCAAAATACTAAATTTGATTATTAAAGAAAGCAAGAGACATTAGGGAATAGCATATGCCTCAGCAGTGAGGACTGCTGGCTAAGGCAAAGAATCATAGACTCCAGGAGGGTATCGATCTAACGACACGCCCGGTTCAGTCTAACAAAGGGGAGACACAGACCCCAGATGGTACTAAGTGAAAGGTACAGCTAGTAAGGTCTAAAACAGTGAATATAGACCGCAGACGATACCAAAAGCAAAGTACGTCTCACAAGGTCAAAACAAGGACTACAGACCCCAGACAGTATCAAATGAAAGATACAGCTAGCAAGGTCAAAACATAGACTATAGACCCCAGGCAGTATCAAATGAAAGATACAGCTAGCAAGGTCAAAACAAAGACTATAGACCCCAGACAGTATCAAATGAAAGATACAGCTAGTAAGGTCAACACAGAGGCTATAGACCCCAGACAGTATCAAATGAAAGATACAGCTAGTAAGGTCAAAACAGAGACTATAGACCCCAGACAGTATCAAATGAAAGATACAGCTAGCAAGGTCAAAACAGAGACTATAGACCCCAGACAGTATCAAATGAAAGATACAGCTAGCAAGGTCGAGACAGTGTGACTCTGAAAAGTGACATCAGTATACAGTGTAAATTGCTGACGAAGTACCATTACCTTAAAGCCATGAATTATAAGGCAACCCAGGATACTCGTAACCATACTGACTAGAGTTCCAGACGCCCTACAAGCATCTATATAATGTGACATTTGTCACCCCTTGGCTTGGTGGGCCGTGGACTGTAGCTAGCAGTCAGGGTGCGGGGTTGTCAATCCCGTATAGGCCTATACACACAATGTCCGCTCTCCCTACAGGAGACTCTGGTTACCAACTAGACGACGGAGAAGGCCGCGTCCTGAAGATGCATCCCAAATAGTGGGTTTCTAATGAAAGTGTAAAATAGAGGTAAAGGCTCTTAATTGAACTGATTGAAGTGACCCGTATGTCTAAGCTTGTATACATAGTATATAACTAATGAATCAAACGAACTTCGGATGGACATCCGATCCCACCAGACCACATCTCAACGAAGAAAAGGAAACAGGGCGGACAACCTTCCTAAGTCCTTCAACCATTATTTATATGCGTCTACACAAGCATAGACATACATCTAACTATGCTTGAGTGGGTATCAAGTAAAAGTGATTCTCGTGAAGTAGGAGTGTCTAACGAGTGAAGTGAGAGTGGTCGCAAGTGAAGTATAAGTGTCGGATAAGTATAAGCGCATCGCGAAGTGGAGATGACCACAAGTGAAGTAAGAGCGTATCACGTATAAGTGAAGTAAAGTCGATCTCAAGTATAAGCGAAGTAGACTCGTATTACTAAGTAAGAGTGTGAATAAGTATAAGCGTCATCATGTATAAGTGACTTTAGGTATAAGCGAAAGCATTACAGAGTAGGATTATAAAATAAGTATAAGCGAAGCAGCAGTAATTAACAATTAAGAGTATTCATGAAACCTTTGAAAACTTTATTACTCAGGAAAATCGCTTTTGTATTCTTTGATAAAATAGGTGTGAAAAACTTTTAGAAATCTTTGGGAATCTTTTATAAATCAGTTTGAAAATGAATCTTTGATAAACTATGAAAGTAAGAACTTGAACAATTTAAAAATCCTTTTTGAAAGCCATTTACAATGTCCTACTCGGTAAAACAGTGTACAGTGGTAAAATCTTGTGCATGCGGGTTATCAATCACATGTGATTGATATGATAACTGGCATGTTTAACTTGTAATCCCCCCTATAAAACATTTAAAAGCATTTAAAAGGTTCATTCAGGGGTATGAACTCACCTGGTGTAAGTAGGTCCGACGGTAGTGCCGTTTAGGCGTTCGGGGTCACGCAAGGACTTGAACACACACAAGGACCTATTTTAACATATGATAACATATGTTCACATACAATTAGCATATAATATACTAATTAAACAATTATACACACTCAAAGGAGTGGAAAACACTTTTGGTTGAGTGTTTGGGGTCCCGGGTTGCGTTTAAGGGTGCTAAGGGTCTCTTATCAGCTGTGGGACTTTGCTATACTCACATATCTAGTGTGTAAATGGATTTAAAACACCAACATAGACCAAACAAGGAGTTTACGGCCCAACCTAAGGGAGTTTACGGCCGTAAACTCCCAAGGTCCTCTTCTTGGGTGTTTCTGTTGGATTAATGTCTAAGTCCATAACTATAATTGGTAAGACTTGACCCGACCCGGCATGGTCCATTTGGGTTGCATACCATCATGCACTTGGATAGACTATAATGAGAGAAATAAGACACTTATGGTTATTAATATATTATAAGTTCTAGTATATTAATAATAAGAATAATAAGATTATTTAATTAGTATTGATCAAGAATTAATCTAGGATTAATTAAGTGATCAAAAGAAGACTAATTAAATATATGGGTTGATTGTGTAAATCATCCATACTTGTATAGTGGGCTAATGCTCCATGGATAATCAAGTTGGGCTAAAACCCATAGGATGGTCCATGGATGCTCCATGGTGTATTTGTACCCATGGATCCAAGGAAATGGAAAGTCATGACAATTAGGGTTTACCCTAATTGTAACACTATATAAAGATCTTATTCTTGACAAAATTGGTGACTAGTATCATTCTAGAGAGGGCTAGCCAATTTCATGAGTTGTAGAATTCTCTCAAGTTATTCTAAGTGTTTTGGTGATTGTGATTCCATTTGAGGTGTCACACTTGGGGCACTAGGCACTCAAGCTTCATGAAGACTTTCTACACCAAAGAGGTATGTATTCTAACTTGCTATAGTTATTGTTTTGTATGCTGGATTAGGATAATACCTTGGAAGTTCTTATATTTGTATGTATAATAGAGAAAACATAGATCCAAGGTATTTAGGGTTGCATGTACACTTAGGAGTGTTAGAATGCTCAAAATCCAACAGTGGTATCAGAGCCTAGGCTTGTTTTCTTGTTATACTTGCAAAAGAAGCTGGAAAAATCGAGTTTTGATGCTGTCTGCCCAGCAGACTCGCCGAGTCCATGAATGGACTCGCCGAGTCCAAGGCAAAATGCATCCAACTCGCCGAGTTGGTTCGTGCACTCGACGAGTTGGACCCCCAGACAGCATATATTCGACTTTTTTGGCTGGAATTGGACTAGGAACATTACCCAAAGTTGTTTTTGAACTTATAAACTTGTTTTTGATGTGGTAATGTTCATGCTAATCCATTTTCAAAAATAATTGTCAATAGATTCATGTTTTGTATTAGTTTAAGGTTTAGACTAATTACATGAAAAAGTTTGATTTGAATTATCTTGTTCTTATGAGTTGCTTAGATTAATAGAAATGTTGAGTGAAATAGTTGTTTTCAATCCATTTTAATCTAAGAGTTGAGTATAAAATGTGTTTGTGTAACTTGTCCTCAAGTTACATGAAGTGTCACATTAAAGACTCATAAAACTCATAATAGTTGGCAATGGTTACAAAATGAAGAGTCTTGTGTCATTGAATAATTTTTTATGACTCCATAACTTGTCCTCAAGTTATGGAAGTTCAAGAGTCACTTCATTAAAGAAAAATATGTAACCATAATTAAATCCATAAGTTATAAAATAAAAGAGAAAGTTAGTTCTTTTATTAGTTTAAAGTCTTCCATAACTTGTCCTCAAGTTATGGAACTTGAAGAGTTTTTGGATTAAAACTACTTTAAACTCATAAGTTATGGAATTAATTAGTTTTGAATAGTTTCAAAACTTGCCCTCAAGTTTTGGAATTTGAAAAGTTTTCAAGTATGAATACTTTAATTCCAAGTTAGCCCTTAGAATTTTAAAAGTTAAAATTCAACCCTTATACTTTATAATATTATAAGTTAATAATATATATATATATATATATATATATATATATATATATATATATATATGTATAAGAGTAAAGTCAGTCTTACCGCTAGTACGCCTCATTCACGAAGCCGGTCTATAAGGTGGGTATAAGGTTGTTGCCTATAAAATGGCAACTTAATGGGTGTCCACTCTCACCCACCGCTTGCTTGACCGGTGGAGGGTCGTTAGCCGAACGGGTTTGACAGGACTATAATTCTCCCTTCATTAAAATTATTAATGAAAAAATACTAAGTAACTAAACTCTTAATAATACCCAATCTTAGTTACTTAGGAAAAATGTGAATAAGGTGCTAATCCATGAAATTACACTTTGCACTTTGTTTAAGTCGGTTAGTGGAGCGTGTGTGGTTAACCGGCACACTAACTCGTAATTTAACAAGGTAGGCAAAGGGTAACTTAATGTTTATCATAGTATCGGTGGAGCGTGTGTGGTTAACCGACACATCGATTGAGGGGTAAACACTTAAGGGTACCAAGTAATTTGCATGGTTACTTCACACCTTGTTTTGTGATCCTCGGCATCCCAGTCACAAAACCTGAAGGGCACACTCGAGATTGAAACATGCCTTTGAAAAGTTCAATGAATCTCAAAGATCTAGGAGTTTCAAAACCAATTAAAACCTAATAATTCATTTTGTTTATCTTGGTGGAAATTGGTGAATCGTCATTCACCTACCTTCAAATATTTTATAGCTTGGATTACGGCATACCTCTTCTAAGTTATAAAATAGTTTGTTGGGTCCTAGCCTTAATATTTCATATTGGGTGTCATATTAAGGACTTTAAATCAACTATCTTGAATATCTCCCAAAAGATGTCTGTAATAGACACCTATGATCTTCCCAAATCTAGTGAAACAAGGTTTCCTAAATGAAGATGATGTCCTTTGGAAATCATACTTCTTTCACCTCCTCCAATTATTCTCCCCAACCCACAAGTTCTTGAAAAGTTTAAGGTCACTCAAGCCCTATTGGCAAGGCAAGGTCTAGGTGTGGACACATCTTGGAGATGTAGTCACATATTGACAAGCCGGGAGAGTTGGGTGTCAAAGTCTTGAGAAAGTTGGTGGTTCAATCACTTTCTAAGTCACATAGTGAGTTCCTTTGGGACACCTATGAAACAGACTATGACAAGACCCTTAATGATCTTATCTATTTGCTAAGATCAACTTCCTAAAACTTTATGGACATTGACAATGATGACATTGGATATCCAGTAAAGCATTCTCTTCCCAATGGAAAGGGATCGGCCATAGTCAACTCGGTTGACCAAATGGTAAAGAGAAAAGCTAAGTCTGTGATAGTCTCGTGTACCATTATCAAAGGGTCCATACGTTTATATTGCCAAGGGAAGGGGCATTGGTTGCGAAGCTGCCAAATTTACCTAAGGATGTTAAAGTCAATGAGTTTGACTCTACTTCAGGTAAAGTCCACTATCTAACTCTGTTAAGTTTCTATTCTGAGATTCTTGATACATGATGTGACTGGGTCACATGGTGATGTTTTAAGAATCAAAGAAAAGTGAAGAAACTTAAGGAAAGAATATGCTGAATCTGATCGCATAGATGGAGTTCTATCGCATAGTTTGGAAAAATCGGATTCTTGAGCTACTTCTTAGGAGTTATGAGATATTGCTTAAGGAATAGATAACAACAAGTTTTCATATGGATTGTAAGGATAAGTTTTTCCGCAAAGTTTTAAAATAAAAGAAAAATTTTTTGATTTTATTTATTTTTAAATATCCTTACAATGGCTTTTGAGGAAAAATTGTTGCTTATATGATTCCATTAAGAGCAAGAGTGGAAATATGAAGTTGATTCTTTCATTTGTGGTAATGTCTATATTTACCAAATAAGGAAAGATTCTCATCACCCAAGTTTCATTTGGACCGGGACTTGGAATCATGCAAGTTATATAGCATGATGAATGAGAACTTTCAAGTTTTGGAAAAATTAAGACTAATTACTGGTTCACATGGATGTGTGAGTCAAGTGAAGGACTAAAGGATCGAGTACACAGTCTTGTGCACTGATTAAGTCCACCACAAAAGATCGATAAGATTATTCGTCATAGTTTACTAAAGCTCAGTAAATATGATTATACTTACATGCTTAAGTGTAACTCTGAGACATTGGAGAAGATTCCAATGTAAGGCAGAGCGAATAAGAAGAATCAAATTAGGCAGAAGGATAAAAGTTTCTCAAATCTGAAAAGATGGGAGAGTACTTTAGTATCAGTTTTTGTGATCCTCTTAATGATTAAGAAACCATATCAAAATTAGTTCTCTAAGGAAATCTTAGTGCATTCTTATGACTAAGAAGAGGAACTTGAATTGTTGAAATGGTTAAATCAAGAAGATGAGTCATACTTCGTTCCAATACAAGTCTTAGAGTCATACTCCAAGATTGTCATTTGAGTGACATGTCTTAAAGAAGGTTTAAAACACTTGTCAAATGTAAGAGTAAAAATTTTCTACTCTTGTACATTTGAAATTGGTAAGTTGTGATGTTTTGGATAAAACAAAGACCAACTTAGGCCAATTGGGTAAAGTGTTTTTCTTGATTAGAATCCGCACTATCTCTTGGATGTTTGACAAGGGAGTCTTATAGGTCAAGAGGACAGTGGGAGTCTTAAAGGTCTTGAAAGTCTCAAGAACTAATCAAGAATAAAACCTGAAGTTCTTCTCTAGCACACAACTTGAGGTTTATAACCTATCGTGTTGACATATCTGTCCCCATTCCAGTTAAAGTTGTCTTTGCATATGAGTCCTTAGAGTTCTCAATTTGTTGCATAACAACTTGGAAGCAATGGCAGGCCCTTGAGCTGCCAGGTGGCAAGAAATTAAGATTGAGTTCAATCCATATGGTTTTGGATTTGTCATTATCTTTGTCTTGTGATTATGGTTTTGACAAATTCATATGGGTAGGAACTCATACACCATTAAATCTAAGTGTCATAAGGTTTCTCTCCGATTCATGAAAATGATGGTGAGGAAACACTTTCACTAAGTAGATTTTATCTAGATAGCAATTGTGATATTTGCATTCTCAAAGTCGTTAGTGGAGCGCGTGTGGTTAACCGACACACTAATATGGACTTGTGAGAAGTGGCAAAAAGGTCTAACCATTATGATTACGGCATACCTCTTCATAACTGTTTAGACACACAAGTGTGCTATCTAAGGGAAGGTGTATGATTTTTGATAAAGTTTTATCAAAACAATCTAGTATCAGAAATCTGAACTTTGGTAAGAAAGTCAATGAAGTGTTGATTTCTAGAAGTCCAGCTGATTTCTGAGTACATGTCAAAGCTAGTGGGAGCATAAGTGTTATGCTAATAATCATCATGTTAGTGGGAGCATGATAATTATGATAAGTATTGCAAGTTAGCAATGTTAATTATAGAAAACAAAAGGTTTCAATTGGGAAAAGTTGTTTTGCTATAATTAAGGGAGAGGAAATTATACTTCATCTCAAATCTATAAGCTTAGATCGTGAGGTTTTAATCATTTAGTCAAGGATATATATATATGAATTTCATGTTGGAATGGCTCAACATAAGGAAATTCTGTATATGGGTCCATTATTTGCGTTCTAAAATTCGATTATGATTACGGCATCCCTTTTCATAATCTGAATTATGAGAACTTGGCAAATAAAAATGGAAATGTTATAGCAAAAGACTGGTTTAGTCTTTATGTGAGACATCATGAATCGTGTCCCATATGCTTCGGATATAGGATCGATTACATGTGCTATATTCATCCTTTCTAAAATTTTCCAAATGCCTAGGGCATTAAGAAGGGAAAAGGTTTAGAACTGGATATGACTAAAAGGATTAAACAATTGTCGAGGACAATCTAAGGTTTACCAAAGATTGGTTGCTCAAGGATAGTTGGAAGTATAGTGATAATTCTGGAAGGATCATATTGACATTATCTGGAAGGAGGCAACTCTTGTTCAGAAGTGATAGTCAAAATGGAATCTGGAAATGTTTCAAAGTTAGATTTTTCAATCTGTGTAAGATTAGGAAACTTAATGCAAGAAGGATGTTTCCAAAGAGCTGATCTCCTTTGGAATACTCTGTAATGATTGTTGTCAAGTCTTTCTGACTTTGTGCATAATCATTACAAGAGGATCAATGCATATAAGTTTAGAATCTAACAGATTTCAGTAAATGGCATGAATTTGGAATTCTTGCATTTGCAGTAAGGATTTGGGAGTGTGAAAAGAGAATCATTGAAGTTATGTTCAATTGATCTAGTTCACAAAGTAAAGATCATAGACAAACATAGTATGCATACTTGGTGTATGGCATGACTAGTGTTTAGAAAACATAGTGTACATGCTTGGAGCTTGGGACAACTATTGTGTTAAATTCAAGAATAAAGTTGATAGCTGAAACAGTATACAATGAATAATGTGTAATCATATGGTGATAAATAAAAGGTGTTTTATTCATAAGTTCTGAGACCATATTGGATTCGATTATTATTGTGTTTCATTTTGCATGTTTTGACTTCCCGAATAAACTAGGTTATTCTTTCGGAATGACTAAGTTATTCAAACCATCCACAGTCGGTCATATGTTGGAAGTAGATATGAATTAAGACTGTCATGGGTTGGCTTGTAGAGGTCTAAGGTGTTGGACAAAGGGCTACAACACTCATGAGTGCTCATAAGTTCTGAGTATTGGATTCAACCCGCGCTCATTGGAATCACTTCATGGATTATTATCACGAGTGATCATGAGACGATAATATCTTATATTCTTCAAACCTAGAGATATGAGCTGTTACTATGAGTTGGTTGTACATTGATTGCACGAAAACGCATTTGGTAACTCGGTGCTATAAAACGTGCCTTTGTGTATGATTCAACAAGTAGTAGAACAAGCCATATGAGTCGAAGTTTATCCGTTCCTTTTACCTTCGGGATAAAAGCGATATCTGTGGGCCCCTCGATGATTTGATGATGACAAATGGAAGTGCTCGGCCGGGCCAGGACTGATTTGATTTGTTCAATTAGTCAGTCGTCATAAATCGGAAATCGGGAAACAACAAATGGACAGAGAGAATGATTATAATCCATGTCTCAGTCCATATGATATCTAGAATGGAGGAATATATGATCCCTTATCTAACGGACAAGTCATTGACAAAGGTCAGAGTTCATCTACAAGGTCAGAGTTCGACAAAAGCTTTTGAGAGCTACGATTGCCAGTTGGTTCCTGAAGTCATACGCAATAATAGTTTTAGACTTATCCAAGTGGGAGACTGTTGGATTAATGTCTAAGTCCATAACTATAATTGGTAAGACTTGACCCGACCCGGCATGGTCCATTTGGGTTGCATACCATCATGCACTTGGATAGACTATAATGAGAGAAATAAGACACTTATGGTTATTAATATATTATAAGTTCTAGTATATTAATAATAAGAATAATAAGATTATTTAATTAGTATTGATCAAGAATTAATCTAGGATTAATTAAGTGATCAAAAGAAGACTAATTAAATATATGGGTTGATTGTGTAAATCATCCATACTTGTATAGTGGGCTAATGCTCCATGGATAATCAAGTTGGGCTAAAACCCATAGGATGGTCCATGGATGCTCCATGGTGTATTTGTACCCATGGATCCAAGGAAATGGAAAGTCATGACAATTAGGGTTTACCCTAATTGTAACACTATATAAAGATCTTATTCTCGACAAAATTGGTGACTAGTATCATTCTAGAGAGGGCTAGCCAATTTCATGAGTTGTAGAATTCTCTCAAGTTATTCTAAGTGTTTTGGTGATTGTGATTCCATTTGAGGTGTCACACTTGGGGCACTAGGCACTCAAGCTTCATGAAGACTGTCTACACCAAAGAGGTATGTATTCTAACCTGCTATAGTTATTGTTTTGTATGCTAGATTAGGATAATACCTTGGAAGTTCTTATATTTGTATGTATAATAGAGAAAACATAGATCCAAGGTATTTAGGGTTGCATGTACACTTAGGAGTGTTAGAATGCTCAAAATCCAACAGTTTGATGCTTCTAGCTTGTTCATAGAATTATTCTAAGCACTTTTCCTCAAAGGCATGAGTGGATTTGAGGTTCCTAAGGGCCTTATAATGGAGTTTACGGCCTAAAAACAACTCCTAAAGGAGTTTACGGTCGTAAACTCTAAATCATTGAGTTTGGTGATGTTTCAAGCCCCTAATGTCTTTCTAGTGATTTCTAATGAAGTGTGATGCTATTTTGGAGGATTAAAACCAACATTTGAGGGGGTTTTGGGGAGTTTACGGCCTAGATAATGCTTGGGCCGTAAACTCCAAGAAATCCCTCATTTTCCTTGTGTTTAAGCCCTTAATTCCTTTCTAGCATTTTATAGAAATAGCCTTTGGTCATTTGGGGGGCAAAACTACTATTTTGGGCATGAATTAGGGTGTTTACGGCCTTGACCATGTCTGGGCCGTAAACTCCTTTCTTTAATTCATTTTGGAGTGTTTCAAGGGTCTAAACTCAAGAGGATAAGTCCCTAAATTATGTAACAAGCCCTAGGATGAGTTTAGGAGTGTTTTGGGGCACTTTTGACATGATTTTTGAGGAGTTTACGGCCTAAGCTTGTGCTTGGGCCATAAACTCTCCTTTACCCCCTAATTCCATGAGTTTTTATGTTAAAACACTCCTAGGCTATTACCTCAATTTATTTCCTAGCCAATGGGGACAAGTTTGGGTGGTTTTGGCCTTGTTTTAGGTGTTTACGACCTAAGAAAAAGCTTAGGCCGTAAACTCCTTTTCCATTGCTTCTACGTCCTTATTTTGGTCCATAAACATGAATCAATATGTTTAGAATAGGCTAGGGTAAGCGGACTTACAATATGGAAGCGTTTGGTTGCGGATTCGGGGTGAAAACGGGTCTAGAGAGAGAGTATAGAGAGAGAGTGTAAAAAGTCTCTAATGGACTCCACTCACCCTTATATAGGTTTCCGGGTCGAGGCTCAGTGGAATTTTACCCGATACTACCGTCAAACGGGGCTTTTGGTCGCACCCGATTTAGTGGTCGTAATAATAAAACTTGACATTTTCCAAATGAATGAAAATGTGTGTCCTGTGTTTTTATTCCCTTTTATCACGACTTAACGGCATGTTAAAGGTTATCAAATGGAAATGTTTATTAAACTGACGCCCTCAAATTAACGGAACTTTTATACAGTGGAATATTCCGTTAACGGTAACGGGGAAATGTAACGGGACAACTTGGGTTGTCACATCATTCCCCCGTTAGAGGGAATTTCGTCCCGAAATTCAAGTCTAAACAAGGAAGTAGGTATGAATGGCCAAGTAGAGGTAAGGGAGTACTTTCTATACGGTTGCCCTTGCATTCCCAAGTGATCTCTAGTCTGTGTTTGTCATTCTCACAGACCCTCACATACGGGATGCGGATTCCGTCTAGTGTAGCTAGCGGGTTCCGACTGGTGTATCTATGAAGTCAGGGTTCTCGATGTATTCTATCAGGATGAGTGAGGCACGAAGAGTGTTGTCGGGAAGTCACGTGTCAAGTCTAAAAAGTGGATCGATCGGGTGTGAATCTTGTGGCATATCCGAAGGTAGTAGCGTCCTGAAAAGGGTTGGACCATGTCTCCATGAGTATTCTCGGATGGTCCTACACTCTCGGAAGGGTAGAGTCTTTCAGTACTTAGAACATAGTGTACTTCTATGGCAAGATCATCACTGGCGTGACCACCATTTCGAAGTTCCTAACGTTCTCTCTCGTACTGGTAGCGTAGTCCTTCAGGTTGGTTCTTAGGAATCTCAAGTGGTCTTCAGTTTCGTGTTTTCTGCCATCTGGCTGATGGAGGCTTTCTAGATCGTCAAGTGGGTTGTGCGACTATGGTCATCGGTTTGCTATAGAGTGTCTATCCCAAGCTTGTGCAAAATGGACCTGCACTAACGACGCTTGAGATACGGAAACTCTGAGAATCGGGGAGACAGGGCTTCACCAGACGAGTGTTGGACTATCTCGGGAGGTGGTTCTACTATCTCTGCTTGAGATAGTATTCGGGGAACACCTATTAGTCCAAGGAATCTCTAAGACTGTGGTTTATTCTAGCGTGGAAAGTGCGTGCTCCGGCATAATCCCTCGACTAACACCAAGGCTGGTGTCGAGTCTATAATCTTTTCGGGATCCGGGTCATGAGATTTAACGCAACTACCTTTGCACTTGACCAAGTATTCTTGGCTGCGAAGGTTACCCTGCGGTTCTCGGTATCCTAGTGTTTACCTCGGAAAATATAATTCATCGTCTACAGGGCGACGACGATTTCCTCCTTGTGAGAGGGTGGAGGATGATAAGCACTACTTGCCTATAACTGGGTGGGCAAGGTGCCTGAGTAGTCAGAGCATCAATTGCAACTACTCTCCCGAAGGTTCTAAGTTTTCTCGGTCTAAGGCAAATCTAGTGGGCATAGGGTCTCTTCACTCGGAACTTTACTAGCTCAATCCGCAGTAGTTCTCTTGATTTCTGCTCCTATGTTATCGAATGGGGTGAAAGTGTTTTGCGAAGAGGTTCGTGGTAGAACTCATGCTTGGCTTAACCGCCAATACTTGATGGATGCCAGCAATATACCTGGTTATAGTGGTCAGCCTCATGAGTTCTATTCTCTGGGTTCACGAACCTGATGTGCGAGGTGAGAAGGGTCACCCAGGGGAATCTACGAAGTATGCCCCAGCTGGTTGTCGTCTTCTAGAGTATCTGCGGTGTCCTTCGCTTTGGCGTTCATCTGATTACGAGGGGTCGGTCCACAGTGCAGGGTACCCTCCCTTGGGTACTCCAGAAGGTTTGAGATAAGAGAGACGATTGACGGATCGCGTTAAGTTTGATTATTTGTGTTAGGTTTAGGTTCGGGAGAACCTTTATTTGCCGACATGGCTCCGGAGAAAGCTCACAGCACTAAGGGCGTACACATGGTTGCACGAAGTCAAACCATGATCAATAGAGTCGTCGAAGTTGGCACACTTCAACATGATATAAAGTGAAGATCGATAGAGTCATGTGCCGAACAGGCACAGAAGTTCTAGGCGTCTCGGGTTTCGTCCTATGTATCGCTACCGCGGATACTTGGACCGATAGAGTCGACGCGGAACTATAGAGAGTTCTAAGTGTTTCCGAATAGAGTATCTTTTCATGAACGAATTCTCACAAGGCATTTCTATAATCGCCTCACATATACTAGTCATGTATATTTAAGGTGGGGAGGACTGTTGACTGAGCGACCCCGCCCTAAATCCACAACCAAACGAGGAACAGGAAATGAGGCGGCATTCGCTCACTCTAGGTCTGTCCATCCTAAATATACATGATCGTAACGTATATGTTTAGCCATTATAGTTTTACCTAATGAATTTAAATTTCTTTAACAGTGCTGCGACTTTCGCCTTACTGGAATGAATTTATATTTGAATTAGTCTTTTATTGTTCTTAGTTTAGTCATCCGAGATCGAGAGACGTATCAAAATCTAACGAGTTTCCTTGCTGCTTCTCCCTAAGCATTAGTGTCAGGCTCCTTCTGTGTCTTTGTCTTTCTCTTCAGTTGGGCAGTCCCTCTTAAAGTGTCCATTTTTACCACATAGGTGGCAAACTATACGGGTCGCCACATTGGTGGTTGGTGTAATGAACTCAACCGGGGTTCTGCAGACACGAGCAGTATGCCCCAGCATGTGGCACCTAGCACAATGGAGTTCCCGGCAGGTACCATAATGATGGTAGCTGCACTTGCTGCAGGGGGAAGGTCTCCTAGGTATGGTCTTCTTGAGGTCGGGAGGGAAGGATTAACAGGGGTATCGACTGCCTCAGCTTGTTGCCCTTCGGAAGGTCCTGGAGCCAAGGTACTTCCCTCCTCTGTCTTGAGTTTTCTCTTTAGTGGGTTCAGTGGAGGTTCTTGGGTGGCTGAGTGTGGAAGAGTGGGTTGCTGCCGTCCATTGCCAGGATTGGAAATCCCGACAGGGCCCTTGCTAACATTGGCGTTGTTAGCATTCAGGTGAGCCATGAAAGCTGCTATGGCTGCTGAGACTGCAGCTTGGAACGTAGCTTCATCGAATAAGAGGGCAGGTTTCTTGCTTGCGGATTGGTTACGCTTCTTCGGTGGCATGGTTTTTCCTACACGGAAAGGAATACAAGGTAATGAGAGACGATGGTTAACCCTGGACATTTCTGTCCTAAATAGGTCAGGCCTAAATTTTCCCGTGCCTCGGGTACTGGTTGTTTGAACGTTGACCTACATCCCTATGATGTAGTCCTGGTAATCGAAGTAGGAGTATGAGTATCGGAAAAAGGCCATAAGATGCGAGTCGTTCCTACTAAGTTACCTGTATACCGGGGAAAGGTTTCACTCTCCGGCCTGGAGAGATTTGAGAACGGTTCGGAACGAAACCATGGAAAGAGAGGTTCACAAGGGCAGATAGCTAAAATTTTCTCAATAGAGATGCGGGGATCCGCCCTAATCGTGTATCTGGCAACGGGAAACGACGATTTACCTAACACATAGCGTGAGTAGTATAACCACTAACTCACTAAACTGCATCATTTTAAGGGTGAATTATCGTGACGAATACGACGAAAAGACAATTCCCGGGTTCCATGTACTAGCTCCCTCGGTATGCCGCGTATCTTTGACTGGAATCGGCGTTGGCTTCCTTTGGGGTAGTTTCCTAGGGTTCTCTACTCATATGGACATATCGAATTTCTACTCCGCCTTCCTTCTGATTCCAACTGTGGGTGTCATCACTTCATGATGGATGACTGGGAATCTCCGAAGTTTAGGCGAATCTCTCACCACTGTCCCTAAGAGAATATGGGCACTTGGTGCATTCAATAGTCTCGACCCAGTTCATTTATTTCCGAACAGGAAATCTTCTCAATGAACCTCCTCGGGGTTAGAATCAACTCTTCTGTCAAGCACTGAAGTGGGTAGGGTTTTCTATAGGGTTCGCGCGAGAATGGAAATGTCTAAAGAATCCTAAGGGATTATTAACATTTCACTGTATGATCCATATCGAGTCCTGCTACGATTACACAGGGTATACAAATCCTATATAGCTTAGATCCGATAGGCCTTTGAATATGTGATACTACTCTAGGACCACATCCCAACGAGGAAAAGGAAACAGAGCGAAACCACACATTCTTAGCCTATGGGATCCTTATTATATAAAATCTTGAAAGTATACCCTCTGTAGTTGTAGGTATATCAACAAGGATCTTTTTAGTTATTCACGCAAGGTTGTTTATAGATTCTAAAATACCCCCATGGTATTTTAATTCTTGATTGAGTCTTATCTTCCGATTATGATTCTGGGATTAGTGTGGATCTTTTAGCGTTCTAAAATACTCCTATAGTATTTTAACTTTATGTTTGGCTCTGGCATTCCTAGTTGGTAAGTTTCAGACCTGCTACACACCACTATCACTCCCGAGCACACGTTCATCGCATCTCGGATAAATGTAGTTGATCAGGTTACATTTATCCCAGCTTACGATTACATAACGGCCCAGGTTTGACTGTAGTGCTCAACATCCGAAGACTTTTATTATTGTTCTTCTTGTGATACTTTTGTTCGAGTGTTTAGATTCTGGATGTTATTATACTTTGGTAAAATATGGTTATATTTTAAAGTATAATTCTTGATCAGAGTGTTTTATCCCATTGTATTTATAGGCTGTATATATTTTATGAATTGATATACTTAGCTCACTATAAACAATGCTCTGATACCAATCTGTCACACCCCAAAACCGGAACGGCGGAAACGTTCTGGGGTGGATGACGTCATGTCAAGTATCACAACACATGCATATAGTAATCAAAGTACAACAAAACATTGCATTAATAGTAATAATTTTACATGGTTACATTACATAGTATCAAAGTAATACAAGCAAAATATATAAAGTGCAACAAGGTACTTAAGCCATCTTCATCAGCAGCTCCGGGGATGTACCTGTCTAATTGCTGACCTGAGATTACAAGTTATTTGAAAAGCGAGTATCAGCATTTTTACAAATGCTGGTGAGTTCATAAGTATTTAATGTCATTTAGTCAAATAACTTTGATAAGTAGTAGTTTAAGTGTTTTCTGAGCATCAGTGTTCTTTCCAGAAAATCCTATATTTTCTTTAAATAAAGCAGCCTTCTACCAAGACTGTTCAGTATATTGTGGTAAGAGGTATTTTCCCTTAATTGCTATTATTATCAAAATACTAAATTTGATTATTAAAGAAAGCAAGAGACATTAGGGAATAACATATGCCTCAGCAGTGAGGACTGCTGGCTAAGGCAAAGAATCATAGACTCCAGGAGGGTATCGATCTAACGACACGCCCGGTTCAGTCTAACAAAGGGGAGACACAGACCCCAGATGGTACTAAGTGAAAGGTACAGCTAGTAAGGTCTAAAACAGTGAATATAGACCGCAGACGATACCAAAAGCAAAGTACGTCTCACAAGGTCAAAACAAGGACTACAGACCCCAGACAGTATCAAATGAAAGATACAGCTAGCAAGGTCAAAACAGAGACTATAGACCCCAGGCAGTATCAAATGAAAGATACAGCTAGCAAGGTCAAAACAAAGACTATAGACCCCAGACAGTATCAAATGAAAGATACAGCTAGTAAGGTCAAAACAGAGGCTATAGACCCCAGACAGTATCAAATGAAAGATACAGCTAGTAAGGTCAAAACAGAGACTATAGACCCCAGACAGTATCAAATGAAAGATACAGCTAGCAAGGTCAAAACAGAGACTATAGACCCCAGACAGTATCAAATGAAAGATACAGCTAGCAAGGTCGAGACAGTGTGACTCTGAAAAGTGACATCAGTATACAGTGTAAATTGCTGACGAAGTACCGTTACCTTAAAGCCATGAATTATAAGGCAACCCAGGATACTCGTAACCATACTGACTAGAGTTCCAGACGCCCTACAAGCATCTATATAATGTGACATTTGTCACCCCTTGGCTTGGTGGGCCGTGGACTGTAGCTAGCAGTCAGGGTGCGGGGTTGTCAATCCCGTATAGGCCTATACACACAATGTCCGCTCTCCCTACAGGAGACTCTGGTTACCAACTAGACGACGGAGAAGGCCGCGTCCTGAAGATGCATCCCAAATAGTGGGTTTCTAATGAAAGTGTAAAATAGAGGTAGAGGCTCTTAATTGAACTGATTGAAGTGACCCGTATGTCTAAGCTTGTATACATAGTATATAACTAATGAATCAAACGACCTTCGGATGGACATCCGATCCCACCAGACCACATCTCAACGAAGAAAAGGAAACAGGGTGGACAACCTTCCTAAGTCCTTCAACCATTATTTATATGCGTCTACACAAGCATAGACATACATCTAACTATGCTTGAGTGGGTATCAAGTAAAAGTGATTCTCGTGAAGTAGGAGTGTCTAACGAGTGAAGTGAGAGTGGTCGCAAGTGAAGTATAAGTGTCGGATAAGTATAAGCGCATCGCGAAGTGGAGATGACCACAAGTGAAGTAAGAGCGTATCACGTATAAGTGAAGTAAAGTCGATCTCAAGTATAAGCGAAGTAGACTCGTATTACTAAGTAAGAGTGTGAATAAGTATAAGCGTCATCAGGTATAAGTGACTTTAGGTATAAGCGAAAGCATTACAGAGTAGGAGTATAAAATAAGTATAAGCAAAGCAGCAGTAATTAACAATTAAGAGTATTCATGAAACCTTTGAAAACTTTATTACTCAGGAAAATCGCTTTTGTATTCTTTGATAAAATAGGTGTGAAAAACTTTTAGAAATCTTTGGGAATCTTTTATAAATCAGTTTGAAAATGAATCTTTGATAAACTATGAAAGTAAGAACTTGAACAATTTAAAAATCCTTTTTGAAAGCCATTTACAGTGTCCTACTCGGTAAAACAGTGTACAGTGGTAAAATCTTGTGCATGCGGGTTATCAATCACATGTGATTGATATGATAACTGGCATGTTTAACTTGTAATCCCCCCCTATAAAAACATTTAAAAGCATTTAAAAGGTTCATTCAAGGGTATGAACTCACCTGGTGTAAGTAGGTCCGACGGTAGTGCCGTTTAGGCGTTCGGGGTCACGCAAGGACTTGAACACACACAAGGACCTATTTTAACATATGATAACATATGTTCACATACAATTAGCATATAATATACTAATTAAAAAATTATACACACTCAAAGGAGTGGAAAACACTTTTGGTTGAGTGTTTGGGGTCCCGGGTAACGTTTAAGGGTGCTAAGGGTCTCCTATCAGCTGTGGGACTTTGCTATACTCACATATCTAGTGTGTAAATGGATTTAAAACACCAACATAGACCAAACAAGGAGTTTACGGCCCAACCTAAGGGAGTTTACGACCGTAAACTCCCAAGGTCCTATTCTTGGGTGTTTGATGCTTCTAGCTTGTTCATAGAATTATTCTAAGCACTTTTCCTCAAAGGCATGAGTGGATTTGAGGTTCCTAAGGGCCTTATAATGGAGTTTACGGCCTAAAAACAACTCCTAAAGGAGTTTACGGCCGTAAACTCTAAATCATTGAGTTTGGTGATGTTTCAAGCCCCTAATGCCTTTCTAGTGATTTCTAATGAAGTGTGATGCTATTTTGGAGGATTAAAACCAACATTTGAGGGGGTTTTGGGGAGTTTACGGCCTAGATAATGCTTGGGCCGTAAACTCCAAGAAATCCCTCATTTTCCTTGTGTTTAAGCCCTTAATTCCTTTCTAGCATTTTATAGAAATAGCCTTTGGTCATTTGGGGGGCAAAACTACTATTTTGAGCATGAATTAGGGTGTTTACGGCCTTGACCATGTCTGGGCCGTAAACTCCTTTCTTTAATTCATTTTGGAGTGTTTCAAGGGTCTAAACTCAAGAGGATAAGTCCTTAAATTATGTAACAAGCCCTAGGATGAGTTTAGGAGTGTTTTGGGGCACTTTTGACATGATTTTTGAGGAGTTTACGGCCTAAGCTTGTGCTTGGGCCGTAAACTCTCCTTTACCCCCTAATTCCATGAGTTTTTATGTTAAAACACTCCTAGGCTATTACCTCAATTTATTTCCTAGCCAATGGGGACAAGTTTGGGTGGTTTTGGCCTTGTTTTAGGTGTTTACGGCCTAAGAAAAAGCTTAGGCCGTAAACTCCTTTTCCATTGCTTCTAAGTCCTTATTTTGGTCCATAAACATGAATCAATATGTTTAGAATAGGCTAGGGTAAGCGGACTTACAATATGGAAGCGTTTGGTTGCGGATTCGGGGCGAAAACGGGTCTACAGAGAGAGTATAGAGAGAGAGTGTAAAAAGTCTCTAATGGACTCCACTCACCCTTATATAGGTTTCCAGGTCGGGGCTCAGCGGAATTTTACCCGATACTACCGTCAAACGGGGCTTTTGGTCGCACCCGATTTAGTGGTCGTAATAATAAAACTTGACATTTTCCAAATGAATGAAAATGTGTGTCCTGTGTTTTTATTCCCTTTTATCACGACTTAACGGCATGTTAAAGGTGATCAAATGGAAATGTTTATTAAACTGACGCCCTCAAATTAACGGAACTTTTATACAGTGGAATATTCCGTTAACGGTAACGGGGAAATGTAACGGGACAACTTGGGTTGTCACATCATTCCCCCGTTAGAGGGAATTTCGTCCCGAAATTCAAGTCTAAACAAGGAAGTAGGTATGAATGGCCAAGTAGAGGTAAGGGAGTACTTTCTATACGGTTGCCCTTGCATTCCCAAGTGATCTCTAGTCTGTGTTTGTCATTCTCACAGACCCTCACATACGGGATGCGGATTCCGTCTAGTGTAGCTAGCGGGTTCCGACTGGTGTATCTATGAAGTCAGGGTTCTCGATGGATTCTATCAGGATGAGTGAGGCACAAAGAGTGTTGTCGGGAAGTCACGTGTCAAGTCTAAAAAGTGGATCGATCGGGTGTGAATCTTGTGGCATATCCGAAGGTAGTAGCGTCCTGAAAAGGGTTGGACCATGTATCCATGAGTATTCTCGGATGGTCCTACGCTCTCGGAAGGGTAGAGTCTTTCAGTACTTAGAACATAGTGTACTTCTATGGCAAGATCATCACTGGCGTGACCACCATTTCAAAGTTCCTAACGTTCTCTCTCGTACTGGTAGCGTAGTCCTTCAGGTTGGTTCTTAGGAATCTCAAGTGGTCTTCAGTTTCGTGTTTTCTGCCATCTGGCTGATGGAGGCTTTCTAGATCGTCAAGTGGGTTGTGCGACTATGGTCATCGGTTTTCTATAGAGTGTCTATCCCAAGCTTGTGCAAAATGGACCTGCACTAACGACGCTTGAGATACGGAAACCCTGAGAATCGGGGAGACAGGGCTTCACCAGACGAGTGTTGGACTATCTCGGGAGGTGGTTCTACTATCTCTGCTTGAGATAGTATTCGGGGAACACCTATTAGTCCAAGGAATCTCTAAGACTGTGGTTTATTCTAGCGTGGAAAGTGCGTGCTCCGGCATAATCCCTCGACTAACACCAAGGCTGGTGTCGAGTCTATAATCTTTTCGGGATCCGGGTCATGAGATTTAACGCAACTACCTTCGCACTTGACCAAGTATTCTTGGCTGCGAAGGTTACCCTGCGGTTCTCGGTATCCTAGTGTTTACCTCGGAAAATATAATTCATCGTCTACAGGGCGACGACGATTTCCTCCTTGTGAGAGGGTGGAGGATGATAAGCACTACTTGCCTATAACTGGGTGGGCAAGGTGCCTGAGTAGTCAGAGCATCAATTGCAACTACTCTCCCGAAGGTTCTAAGTTTTCTCGGTCTAAGGCAAATCTAGTGGGCATAGGGTCTCTTCACTCGGAACTTTACTAGCTCAATCCGCAGTAGTTCTCTTGATTTCTGCTCCTATGTTATCGAATGGGGTGAAAGTGTTTTGCGAAGAGGTTCGTGGTAGAACTCATGCTTGGCTTAACCGCCAATACTTGATGGATGCCAGCAATATACCTGGTTATAGTGGTCAGCCTCATGAGTTCTATTCTCTGGGTTCACGAACCTGATGTGCGAGGTGAGAAGGGTCACCCAGGGGAATCTACGAAGTATGCCCCAGCTGGTTGTCGTCTTCTAGAGTATCTGCGGTGTCCTTCGCTTTGGCGTTCATCTGATTACGAGGGGTCGGTCCACAGTGCAGGGTACCCTCCCTTGGGTACTCCAGAAGGTTTGAGATAAGAGAGACGATTGACGGATCGCGTTAAGTTTGATTATTTGTGTTAGGTTTAGGTTCGGGAGAACCTTTATTTGCCGACATGGCTCCGGAGAAAGCTCACAGCACTAAGGGCGTACACATGGTTGCACGAAGTCAAACCATGATCAATAGAGTCGTCGAAGTTGGCACACTTCAACATGATATAAAGTGAAGATCGATAGAGTCATGTGCCGAACAGGCACAGAAGTTCTAGGCGTCTCGGGTTTCGTCCTATGTATCTCTACCGCGGATACTTGGACCGATAGAGTCGACGTGGAACTATAGAGAGTTCTAAGTGTTTCCGAATAGAGTATCTTTTCATGAACGAATTCTCACAAGGCATTTCTATAATCGCCTCACATATACTAGTCATGTATATTTAAGGTGGGGAGGACTGTTGACTGAGCGACCCCGCCCTAAATCCACAACCAAACGAGGAACAGGAAATGAGGCGGCATTCGCTCACTCTAGGTCTGTCCATCCTAAATATACATGGTCGTAACGTATATGTTTAGCCATTATAGTTTTACCTAATGAATTTAAATTTCTTTAACAGTGCTGCGACTTTCGCCTTACTGGAATGAATTTATATTTGAATTAGTCTTTTATTGTTCTTAGTTTAGTCATCCGAGATCGAGAGAGGTATCAAAATCTAACGAGTTTCCTTGCTGCTTCTCCCTAAGCATTAGTGTCAGGCTCCTTCTGTGTCTTTGTCTTTCTCTTCAGTTGGGCAGTCCCTCTTAAAGTGTCCATTTTTACCACATAGGTGGCAAACTATACGGGTCGCCACATTGGTGGTTGGTGTAATGAACTCAACCGGGGTTCTGCAGACACGAGCAGTATGCCCCAGCATGTGGCACCTAGCACAATGGAGTTCCCGGCAGGTACCATAATGATGGTAGCTGCACTTGCTGCAGGGGGGAAGGTCTCCTAGGTATGGTCTTCTTGAGGTTGGGAGGGAAGGATTAACAGGGGTATCGACTGCCTCAGCTTGTTGCCCTTCGGAAGGTCCTGGAGCCAAGGTACTTCCCTCCTCTGTCTTGAGTTTTCTCTTTAGTGGGTTCAGTGGAGGTTCTTGGGTGGCTGAGTGTGGAAGAGTGGGTTGCTGCCGTCCATTGCCAGGATTGGAAATCCCGACAGGGCCCTTGCTAACATTGGCGTTGTTAGCATTCAGGTGAGCCATGAAAGCTGCTACGGCTGCTGAGACTGCAGCTTGGAACGTAGCTTCATCGAATAAGAGGGCAGGTTTCTTGCTTGCGGATTGGTTACGCTTCTTCGGTGGCATGGTTTTTCCTACACGGAAAGGAATACAAGGTAATGAGAGACGATGGTTAACCCTGGACATTTCTGTCCTAAATAGGTCAGGCCTAAATTTTCCCGTGCCTCGGGTACTAGTTGTTTGAACGTTGACCTACATCCCTATGATGTAGTCCTGGTAATCGAAGTAGGAGTATGAGTATCGGAAAAAGGCCATAAGATGCGAGTCGTTCCTACTAAGTTACCTGTATACCGGGGAAAGGTTTCACTCTCCGGCCTGGAGAGATTTGAGAACGGTTCGGAACGAAACCATGGAAAGAGAGGTTCACAAGGGCAGATAGCTAAAATTTTCTCAATAGAGATGCGGGGATCCGCCCTAATCGTGTATCTGGAAACGGGAAACGACGATTTACCTAACACATAGCGTGAGTAGTATAACCACTAACTCACTAAACTGCATCATTTTAAGGGTGAATTATCGTGACGAATACGAGGAAAAGACAATTCCCGGGTTCCATGTACTAGCTCCCTCGGTATGCCGCGTATCTTTGACTGGAATCGGCGTTGGCTTCCTTTGGGGTAGTTTCCTAGGGTTCTCTACTCATATGGACATATCGAATTTCTACTCCGCCTTCCTTCTGATTCCAACTGTGGGTGTCATCACTTCATGATGGATGACTGGGAATCTCCGAAGTTTAGGCGAATCTCTCACCACTGTCCCTAAGAGAATATGGGCACTTGGTGCATTCAATAGTCTCGACCCAGTTCATTTATTTCCGAACAGGAAATCTTCTCAATGAACCTCCTCGGGGTTAGAATCAACTCTTCTGTCAAGCACTGAAGTGGGTAGGGTTTTCTATAAGGTTCGCGCGAGAATGGAAATGTCTAAAGAATCCTAAGGGATTATTAACATTTCACTGTATGATCCATATCGAGTCCTGCTACGATTACACAGGGTATACAAATCCTATATAGCTTAGATCCGATAGGCCTTTGAATATGTGATACTACTCTAGGACCACATCCCAACGAGGAAAAGGAAACAGAGCGAAACCACACATTCTTAGCCTATGGGATCCTTATTATATAAAATCTTGAAAGTATACCCTCTGTAGTTATAGGTATATCAACAAGGATCTTTTTAGTTATTCACGCAAGGTTGTTTATAGATTCTAAAATACCCCCATGGTATTTTAATTCTTGATTGAGTCTTATCTTCCGATTATGATTCTGGGATTAGTGTGGATCTTTTAGCGTTCTAAAATACTCCTATAGTATTTTAACTTTATGTTTGGCTCTGGCATTCCTAGTTGGTAAGTTTCAGACCTGCTACACACCACTATCACTCCCGAGCACACGTTCATCGCATCTCGGATAAATGTAGTTGATCAGGTTACATTTATCCCAGCTTACGATTACATAACGGCCCAGGTTTGACTGTAGTGCTCAACATCCGAAGACTTTTATTATTGTTCTTCTTGTGATACTTTTGTTCGAGTGTTTAGATTCTGGATGTTATTATACTTTGGTAAAATATGGTTATATTTTAAAGTATAATTCTTGATCAGAGTGTTTTATCCCATTGTATTTATAGGTTGTATATATTTTATGAATTGATATACTTAGCTCACTATAAACAATGCTCTGATACCAATCTGTCACACCCCAAAACCGGAACGGCGGAAACGTTCTGGGGTGGATGACGTCATGTCAAGTATCACAACACATGCATATAGTAATCAAAGTACAACAAAACATTGCATTAATAGTAATAATTTTACATGGTTACATTACATAGTATCAAAGTAATACAAGCAAAATATATAAAGTGCAGCAAGGTACTTAAGCCATCTTCATCAGCAGCTCCGGGGATGTACCTGTCTAATTGCTGACCTGAGATTACAAGTTATTTGAAAAGCGAGTATCAGCATTTTTACAAATGCTGGTGAGTTCATAAGTATTTAATGTCATTTAGTCAAATAACTTTGATAAGTAGTAGTTTAAGTGTTTTCTGAGCATCAGTGTTCTTTCCAGAAAATCCTATATTTTCTTTAAATAAAGCAGCCTTCTACCAAGACTGTTCAGTATATTGTGGTAAGAGGTATTTTCCCTTAATTGCTATTATTATCAAAATACTGAATTTGATTATTAAAGAAAGCAAGAGACATTAGGGAATAACATATGCCTCAGCAGTGAGGACTGCTGGCTAAGGCAAAGAATCATAGACTCCAGGAGGGTATCGATCTAACGACACGCCCGGTTCAGTCTAACAAAGGGGAGACACAGACCCCAGATGGTACTAAGTGAAAGGTACAGCTAGTAAGGTCTAAAACAGTGAATATAGACCGCAGACGATACCAAAAGCAAAGTACGTCTCACAAGGTCAAAACAAGGACTACAGACCCCAGACAGTATCAAATGAAAGATACAGCTAGCAAGGTCAAAACAGAGACTATAGACCCCAGGCAGTATCAAATGAAAGATACAGCTAGCAAGGTCAAAACAAAGACTATAGACCCTAGACAGTATCAAATGAAAGATACAGCTAGTAAGGTCAAAACAGAGGCTATAGACCCCAGACAGTATCAAATGAAAGATACAGCTAGTAAGGTCAAAACAGAGACTATAGACCCCAGACAGTATCAAATGAAAGATACAGCTAGCAAGGTCAAAACAGAGACTATAGACCCCAGACAGTATCAAATGAAAGATACAGCTAGCAAGGTCGAGACAGTGTGACTCTGAAAAGTGACATCAGTATACAGTGTAAATTGCTGACGAAGTACCGTTACCTTAAAGCCATGAATTATAAGGCAACCCAGGATACTCGTAACCATACTGACTAGAGTTCCAGACGCCCTACAAGCATCTATATAATGTGACATTTGTCACCCCTTGGCTTGGTGGGCCGTGGACTGTAGCTAGCAGTCAGGGTGCGGGGTTGTCAATCCCGTATAGGCCTATACACACAATGTCCGCTCTCCCTACAGGAGACTCTGGTTACCAACTAGACGACGGAGAAGGCCGCGTCCTGAAGATGCATCCCAAATAGTGGGTTTCTAATGAAAGTGTAAAATAGAGGTAGAGGCTCTTAATTGAACTGATTGAAGTGACCCGTATGTCTAAGCTTGTATACATAGTATATAACTAATGAATCAAACGACCTTCGGATGGACATCCGATCCCACCAGACCATATCTCAACGAAGAAAAGGAAACAGGGCGGACAACCTTCCTAAGTCCTTCAACCATTATTTATATGCGTCTACACAAGCATAGACATACATCTAACTATGCTTGAGTGGGTATCAAGTAAAAGTGATTCTCGTGAAGTAGGAGTGTCTAACGAGTGAAGTGAGAGTGGTCGCAAGTGAAGTATAAGTGTCGGATAAGTATAAGCGCATCGCGAAGTGGAGATGACCACAAGTGAAGTAAGAGCGTATCACGTATAAGTGAAGTAAAGTCGATCTCAAGTATAAGCGAAGTAGACTCGTATTACTAAGTAAGAGTGTGAATAAGTATAAGCGTCATCAGGTATAAGTGACTTTAGGTATAAGCGAAAGCATTACAGAGTAGGAGTATAAAATAAGTATAAGCAAAGCAGCAGTAATTAACAATTAAGAGTATTCATGAAACCTTTGAAAACTTTATTACTCAGGAAAATCGCTTTTGTATTCTTTGATAAAATAGGTGTGAAAAACTTTTAGAAATCTTTGGGAATCTTTTATAAATCAGTTTGAAAATGAATCTTTGATAAACTATGAAAGTAAGAACTTGAACAATTTAAAAATCCTTTTTGAAAGCCATTTACAGTGTCCTACTCGGTAAAACAGTGTACAGTGGTAAAATCTTGTGCATGCGGGTTATCAATCACATGTGATTGATATGATAACTGGCATGTTTAACTTGTAATCCCCCCCTATAAAACATTTAAAAGCATTTAAAAGGTTCATTCAAGGGTATGAACTCACCTGGTGTAAGTAGGTCCGACGGTAGTGCCGTTTAGGCGTTCGGGGTCACGCAAGGACTTGAACACACACAAGGACCTATTTTAACATATGATAACATATGTTCACATATAATTAGCATATAATATACTAATTAAAAAATTATACACACTCAAAGGAGTGGAAAACACTTTTGGTTGAGTGTTTGGGGTCCCGGGTAGCGTTTAAGGGTGCTAAGGGTCTCCTATCAGCTGTGGGACTTTGCTATACTCACATATCTAGTGTGTAAATGGATTTAAAACACCAACATAGACCAAACAAGGAGTTTACGGCCCAACCTAAGGGAGTTTACGACCGTAAACTCCCAAGGTCCTATTCTTGGGTGTTTGATGCTTCTAGCTTGTTCATAGAATTATTCTAAGCACTTTTCCTCAAAGGCATGAGTGGATTTGAGGTTCCTAAGGGCCTTATAATGGAGTTTACGGCCTAAAAACAACTCCTAAAGGAGTTTACGGCCGTAAACTCTAAATCATTGAGTTTGGTGATGTTTCAAGCCCCTAATGCCTTTCTAGTGATTTCTAATGAAGTGTGATGCTATTTTGGAGGATTAAAACCAACATTTGAGGGGGTTTTGGGGAGTTTACGGCCTAGATAATGCTTGGGCCGTAAACTCCAAGAAATCCCTCATTTTCCTTGTGTTTAAGCCCTTAATTCCTTTCTAGCATTTTATAGAAATAGCCTTTGGTCATTTGGGGGGCAAAACTACTATTTTGAGCATGAATTAGGGTGTTTACGGCCTTGACCATGTCTGGGCCGTAAACTCCTTTCTTTAATTCATTTTGGAGTGTTTCAAGGGTCTAAACTCAAGAGGATAAGTCCTTAAATTATGTAACAAGCCCTAGGATGAGTTTAGGAGTGTTTTGGGGCACTTTTGACATGATTTTTGAGGAGTTTACGGCCTAAGCTTGTGCTTGGGCCGTAAACTCTCCTTTACCCCCTAATTCCATGAGTTTTTATGTTAAAACACTCCTAGGCTATTACCTCAATTTATTTCCTAGCCAATGGGGACAAGTTTGGGTGGTTTTGGCCTTGTTTTAGGTGTTTACGGCCTAAGAAAAAGCTTAGGCCGTAAACTCCTTTTCCATTGCTTCTAAGTCCTTATTTTGGTCCATAAACATGAATCAATATGTTTAGAATAGGCTAGGGTAAGCGGACTTACAATATGGAAGCGTTTGGTTGCGGATTCGGGGCGAAAACGGGTCTACAGAGAGAGTATAGAGAGAGAGTGTAAAAAGTCTCTAATGGACTCCACTCACCCTTATATAGGTTTCCAGGTCGGGGCTCAGCGGAATTTTACCCGATACTACCGTCAAACGGGGCTTTTGGTCGCACCCGATTTAGTGGTCGTAATAATAAAACTTGACATTTTCCAAATGAATGAAAATGTGTGTCCTGTGTTTTTATTCCCTTTTATCACGACTTAACGGCATGTTAAAGGTGATCAAATGGAAATGTTTATTAAACTGACGCCCTCAAATTAACGGAACTTTTATACAGTGGAATATTCCGTTAACGGTAACGGGGAAATGTAACAGGACAACTTGGGTTGTCACATCATTCCCCCGTTAGAGGGAATTTCGTCCCGAAATTCAAGTCTAAACAAGGAAGTAGGTATGAATGGCCAAGTAGAGGTAAGGGAGTACTTTCTATACGGTTGCCCTTGCATTCCCAAGTGATCTCTAGTCTGTGTTTGTCATTCTCACAGACCCTCACATACGGGATGCGGATTCCGTCTAGTGTAGCTAGCGGGTTCCGACTGGTGTATCTATGAAGTTAGGGTTCTCGATGGATTCTATCAGGATGAGTGAGGCACAAAGAGTGTTGTCGGGAAGTCACGTGTCAAGTCTAAAAAGTGGATCGATCGGGTGTGAATCTTGTGGCATATCCGAAGGTAGTAGCGTCCTGAAAAGGGTTGGACCATGTATCCATGAGTATTCTCGGATGGTCCTACGCTCTCGGAAGGGTAGAGTCTTTCAGTACTTAGAACATAGTGTACTTCTATGGCAAGATCATCACTGGCGTGACCACCATTTCGAAGTTCCTAACGTTCTCTCTCGTACTGGTAGCGTAGTCCTTCAGGTTGGTTCTTAGGAATCTCAAGTGGTCTTCAGTTTCGTGTTTTCTGCCATCTGGCTGATGGAGGCTTTCTAGATCGTCAAGTGGGTTGTGCGACTATGGTCATCGGTTTGCTATAGAGTGTCTATCCCAAGCTTGTGCAAAATGGACCTGCACTAACGACGCTTGAGATACGGAAACCCTGAGAATCGGGGAGACAGGGCTTCACCAGACGAGTGTTGGACTATCTCGGGAGGTGGTTCTACTATCTCTGCTTGAGATAGTATTCGGGGAACACCTATTAGTCCAAGGAATCTCTAAGACTGTGGTTTATTCTAGCGTGGAAAGTGCGTGCTCCGGCATAATCCCTCGACTAACACCAAGGCTGGTGTCGAGTCTATAATCTTTTCGGGATCCGGGTCATGAGATTTAACGCAACTACCTTCGCACTTGACCAAGTATTCTTGGCTGCGAAGGTTACCCTGCGGTTCTCGGTATCCTAGTGTTTACCTCGGAAAATATAATTCATCGCCTACAGGGCGACGACGATTTCCTCCTTGTGAGAGGGTGGAGGATGATAAGTACTACTTGCCTATAACTGGGTGGGCAAGGTGCCTGAGTAGTCAGAGCATCAATTGCAACTACTCTCCCGAAGGTTCTAAGTTTTCTCGGTCTAAGGCAAATCTAGTGGGCATAGGGTCTCTTCACTCGGAACTTTACTAGCTCAATCCGCAGTAGTTCTCTTGATTTCTGCTCCTATGTTATCGAATGGGGTGAAAGTGTTTTGCGAAGAGGTCCGTGGTAGAACTCATGCTTGGCTTAACCGCCAATACTTGATGGATGCCAGCAATATACCTGGTTATAGTGGTCAGCCTCATGAGTTCTATTCTCTGGGTTCACGAACCTGATGTGCGAGGTGAGAAGGGTCACCCAGGGGAATCTACGAAGTATGCCCCAGCTGGTTGTCGTCTTCTAGAGTATCTGTGGTGTCCTTCGCTTTGGCGTTCATCTGATTACGAGGGGTCGGTCCACAGTGCAGGGTACCCTCCCTTGGGTACTTCAGAAGGTTTGAGATAAGAGAGACGATTGAAGGATCACGTTAAGTTTGATTATTTGTGTTAGGTTTAGGTTCGGGAGAACCTTTATTTGCCGACATGGCTCTGGAGAAAGCTCACAGCACTAAGGGCGTACACATGGTTGCACGAAGTCAAACCATGATCAATAGAGTCGTCGAAGTTGGCACACTTCAACATGATATAAAGTGAAGATCGATAGAGTCATGTGCCGAACAGGCACAGAAGTTCTAGGCATCTCGGGTTTCGTCCTATGTATCGCTACCGCGGATACTTGGACCGATAGAGTCGACGCGGAACTATAGAGAGTTCTAAGTGTTTCCGAATAGAGTATCTTTTCATGAACGAATTCTCACAAGGCATTTCTATAATCGCCTCACATATACTAGTCATGTATATTTAAGGTGGGGAGGACTGTTGACTGAGCAACCCCGCCCTAAATCCACAACCAAACGAGGAACAGGAAATGAGGCGGCATTTGCATGTGAACTTAGGACTTGTTTTCTAGTTTATTTGTTTTACCTAAAACCCATCACTTAGGACATATTTAAAGCTCAAAAGACTTCATTTGAAGCCTTTCCTCTCTCTCTCTCTCTCTCTCTCACTACTCTCTCTATAACCTCTCTCCTCAAACTCAAGATTTAGGTCCAAAATCATCAAATTTAAGCTCCAAATCATCAAGGTAACTTCCCTAGCTCCTAGTATAACATCTTTAGCCTTCATTTTCGAGTTTAAATAATGAAATAGGACCATATTCATGAGTTTACGGCCCTAGAACAGTCCTAGGCCGTGAACTCACATAAAATGGGTTTTGGAGCCCAAAAACCCTTCCAATCGACCTTTAGAGCTTAGATATGACTTAGGGGCTTACCAAAATGGACTTAGAACACCTTGAACTTAATTTTTGGAGAGTAAACATCAATTTACTACCCAAGAACATTCTTGGGCCGTAAACTCCATATCATGGGGAGTAAACTCATTTTGAAGTGTTAAAATGCCATTTAAACACACCAATAGCCTTGGAATAAATTCTAGAATCAACAATAAACGAATTAGAAGCCTTAAACTCAATGAAAACCCCTCCCTTAGGAGTTCACGGCCGTAAACCCCCCAAGGATGGGTTCCTGGGCCGTAAACTCCTATAACATAGTCAAATGATGCCCAAAATTCCATCCAAGGCTTGTAAAATGAGTTCAAATCGCATGTGATTGTTCTACCACCACCAAAACACATAAGGAATGGGTATGGGGGAGTTAACTGTCGTAAACTCCTAGTTTACTGCCGTAAACTCCATTAAATGGTCCATGTGTAAGTCTACTCCACTCCTATGCCCTAGATTTGATCCTAGCCAATTTTCCCAAGTCATATAAGGCCATTTAGCACCATAAAACCCTCACCCATGAGTTCACGGCCGTGAACTCATGTGGAGTTGGTCTTGGGGCCGAAAACTCCATAAGGAGTTTACTCTTGAAGAGTAAACACATTATCCCAGCCATATACGACCTTAGATGTCACCCAGATCACTCCAAACACTTGATTTGAAGTGTTTTCGTGTCTTGGAGTGTATAATCGTATCTAATTAATGATTTAAAGTCTAATTAGATACATTTGTATATCATTTCATATTACATAGGAACCTCGTGCGTTATCAAGCCCAGAACCGACACTTAGCGTCCAATCCGACACGTTTGTCGACCAGTGAGTTCATACGCCTACCCTTTTTCAATGTTTTTCAAATCTTTTCACGGGGAATACAAGCAAAAGTACAAGGAAATCTTGTACTCAAATTTTTCATTTTTGGTTCAAATATCTATATTCTGTATGTTTTTAATATTGAAAACTGTGTTAATCAAATAGTTCGAAATACGAAGTTAGCTTTCAGACTAGTTATAGATATCTTGCTAAAGTGTTACAATCTAAATTATATTTCATAATCTACGAATAATTCATACTAATCATCAATTAGAACGAATACGAATATGAAAATACAATTAGGAACAGAACGAATACGAAAGTACAACTAGGAACAAAATGAATACGAAAGTATAACTAGGAATAGAACGAATAGGAATACTAAAGTAATAATGCGAAGGTAATAATAGGAATACGAATACGAATGCGAATACGAATACGAATACAAATAGGATTAGGAATAGGACTAGGAATACGAATACGAATGCGAAGACGAATACGAATACGAATACAAATAGGATTAGGAGTAGGAGTAGGAGTAGGAATACGAATACAAATACGATTACGAATACAAATAGGACTACAAATATAAAATACGAATATGAATATGATTAAGAATAAGAATACGAATATGAAGGTATGTATCTAGGTACATTCAAGTGTAACACAATTAGGATATCAGAATATCTAGCTAATATAACAAGTATGATAGAAAATCAAACATTACAATTGGGATTCAATAACTAAACTTACTTTTAGGAAAATATAGGATTTTCCTGGGATAACAATTATTCATAACCAGAATTGTGTAATAAAACAGTTAATCAAACTTTACATTTAAGAAAAGATAGGATTTTCTTGGATAACAATCTTTTCGGAAAACCAAAGGGAACTTGTACATTTTCAGAAAACAAACATCTTATGAACTCACCAGCTTTATGCTGATTTTCAAACTGCTTGTATTCTCAGGTCCATTTTAGACAGGTACCCAACAATCCTTTTTGGAGAAGACGGAGCGTACAGAAGACTCGTCTCTACTTTTGTCTCTCTCTCTCTCTCTCTCTCTCTCTCTATATATATATATATATATATATATATATATATATATATATATATATATATATATATATATATATATATATCATCACTTGTAACACTTTACTTTTGAACATATGTAAATTCTAATATGTAATGTAATGGTTGTTTACTTGCTCACTATGTGCACTGGATTTGATACTTAACGACGAGTCCGCCCCGGAAATGTTTCCGCCTTCGGTTTTCGGGGTGTGACATTCCCAATCTGGCATGAAAGGGAAGGCCCGTACTGAAGGGTCTAGAAGTGGGTCAAAGTCGAAACCCAATGTGATGTCCATGTGGTCAGTGATCCATGGAGGATACTTGCTTCCATTTTGGTGAAAAGGGCCATTGGAGAGGAAGCTTCCTTAAGTACATGCAGGACTTGAAGGATGGAAAGATCAGGGCGTCCTCTTCAGGTATTTACAATATTCAAGTTAATAACACACAACTTTCTCATTCATGGGCCGTTGACACAGGATGTGGTTTCTATATTTGTTCTGATTTGCAGGGGCTAACCGAAAGTGAGGAGGTTGGAGCATGGGAAGCTCAATCTGATCACGAGGAATAGGCGATCTTGAACTATTACTAAGATAAGGACATATGTGTTTGTTCTTGATAGTGGTGTTAGGGTTAATTTGATTATTTGTTGCTATTTGTCAAAAATGATGCGAAACATTATTTCATTTCATGAATTCTTCAAACAAGGTTTTAGATATTCATTTGATAATGAATTTGGTTCTATTTCTGCTTATCATAATGGTATTTTTATGTTTGAAGCTTTACCTTGTAATGGTGTGTATGAAACTGTGACTCGTGTTGATAACCTAGGGAGTAGTGTGTTTTATATTGATTTGTCCAACGGTGTGGACAAAGCATGTTTGTGGCATTGTTATCTTGGGAACATAAACAAGAAACACATCACCCAACTCTAAAAGGAGCGAGTGTTGGAATCGTTTGATCTTAGGACAGATGATGAATGTGAATCTTGTCTCTTGGAAAATATGACAAAAACATCTTTCACTGGAACATGTGAAAGAGGTGAAGGATTGTTGGTCCTAATCCATATAGATGTGTGTGGCCCATTCAAATCTACCACAAGAGATGCTAATCGATGCTACATGACATTTACAAATGATCTCCCTATACTAATAAAAGAGTAGTTCTTTTGCCATGTGTCACCATGTTAGGCATTGTAATAAATATCATGACACTTATCAATCTATTAATTCTCCATTTCAAATTTCAAATTTCAAAATTTAAATCACATTTTAATTACATTAAATTAATAATATTAGAATAAAAATAAAATAAAATTTATATAAATTATAATAAAATAAAATTTATACAAATTATAAGATGATATATTTTACGTATTTATTTGAATCAACGATTATAATTTTATATATAACTAAAAAAATATCTTTTAATTAATAAGTTATTTAAAATTATTAATTAATAGTTTTGAGTTTTTACTTAGAAAGTTTAATTAATTTTCTAACTGTGGTTCCCACGGGTTATAAACTAGTTATAAAATATATGGCTATATCTACTTAATCAAACATCAATCAGAATCCATTGAAAAATTTCAAAGAGTTTAAGCATGAGGGCGAGAATCAATTAGGTAGGAAGATAAAGATGCTCAGATGTGACAGAGGTAGTGACTATCTTAGTATCTATTTCCACAACTATCTCAAGGAATGTGGAATCGTTTCATGTTTGACACCTTCCAGGACACCATAACTAAATAGTGTGGTTGAGAGGTGTAATTAAACCTTACTAGATATGGTTCGTTACACGACGATTCGAGCTTCTCTTCCTGATTATTTCTGGCGGTATGCCTTGGAGACAGTCACCCATATCGTGAATCTTGTTACGAAAAAGAAGGTTGCAAAAACACCTCATGAAATATGGACTAGGAAAGCTCCCTTGCTCACACATATCAAGGTCTTAGGTTGTGAAACACTCATAAGATGACAGACGCATGACAAACTTGAACCCAAAGCCAGAAGTGTTATTTAGTTGGCTACCCACATAATTCCTTTGGGTACTTGTTCTACAGACCTAGTGACAATGCGGTCTTCATAACTTGAAGAGGAGTCTTTCACGAGAGAGATCTCATATTCAAAGAGGACAACGGGAGTGTTATTGATCTTGAAGAAATTCAGGAATCATCCAATTAAGGAATCTCAGACAACACTAGCACTCAACATGAGGAACAAGTTCCAATTGAGCTAGTTGACAACTCATTACCCATTTTTCGTTCCAGTAAGGTTAGCATGCCACCTAAGTTCTATGGTTTACAAATTATTATAGATGGTGTTGTTAGGTTTTGAGCAATATAACACTCCTATGGTGCTCATGCATCCCTAAATGCTTTGGATCTATGTTTTCTCTAATTATACATGCATATTTTCAATTTTCCAAAGCATATATCCTAACTAGCATACAAATTGTGAAATAAATAATACAACTAATAAGATGACTTACCTCTTAGAAGGACTTGTAGTTATTGACCTTTTAAAGCTTGAGCACCTCAAGTGTGATGTCTCTAATTGTTCACAAACACCAATATGCAAGAGGAGCCTTGAGAGAATAAGTTACTTGCACAAAATCAATATCACTCTTCAAGAATCTTGTGGCAACCGATTTTTGCTCTAAGGGGGTTTATTTATAGTGTCGCAATTGCTAGGGTTACACCTAGTAAATCCTAATGACCTTTCATATTACTTAGGCTCCATGGGTTAAAACCTCTATGGACTATCTATGGATTATCTCATTGGTTTAGCCTATCCTAAATAACCATGGATCATTAGCCCACACTATTAGAATCATTGATTTACACAATCAATCCCCATATATTTAATTAGCCTCTTTTGATCACTAAATTAATTCCAAATTAATTCTTGATCAATACTAATTAAATAATATGATTTCATATTAATATATTGTACTTGTAATATATTAATAAATCATAAATAACCTTATTGTCAAAAGTCCATCCTATCAAATTGCACTGGTGATGGCAACCCAAAAAGACCATGCTACAATCGGGTCAAGTACATCCCAGTTATAGTTATGGGTTTAGACACCAAATCCAACAGTCTCCCCCTTGGATAAGTCTAATAACTATAGCTGCTAATGCGACCTCAGGATCCGACTTAGCAATCATAAGCTTTCAAAAGCCGTTATCGAACTCTGACCTAGTCAGTGACACATCCTTCAGATAAGGGATCATATATTCCCCTGTTCTCAAGATATTTATGCGGAAAAATACATGGAACATAGGCATACTTATTATCCTGCAACTTGTTTCCCGATTTCTGATCCGTCTTACATTGAACATAACTGAACATATCAATTTAGTTCCGACCGGGCCCGACACATAGTAAAAAAAATCATCGAGGGGCCCAAGTTATCGCTTTTAATCCTCCTAGGGTAACAAGAACATATAAACTTCAACATTATATGCTTGTAGTAACTACTCATCAAGTCATGCACAACGACACGTTTTATAACATCAAGTTACTGATGCGTTTTCATGCCATGAATGCACAACCAACTCATAGTCAACAACTTATATATCTTGGTTTGAAGACTATATGATATTATCGTCTCACAATTACTTGTGATAAATTCCATGAAGTAATTTAGGTGAGCGCGGGTTGAATCCAATACTCAAATCTTATTTTAGAAGTACTCATGAATGGTGTAGCAAACTTTTGCTATGTCTAACGCCTTAGAAAATCTACAAGCCAACTCATGACAGTCTTCTTTCATACTTACTTCCAATATATGATAGACTATGGATAGTTTGAATAATTTTATTATTCTGGAAGTCAAAACATGCAAAGTGAAACAATAGTAAATAATTGACACAAGACAGTAACTTTACTTATAAATAAAACTCCTTTCATTTACTCATCAAATGTCAATTACAATTTAGCTATTACAAGTTTCTATTTATCTAACCACTAAAACTAATATCGTCAGTTAGCCTAATGCCCCTTCCATGCTGCAAGTGCTTAACCCTAGTCAATCCCTTTGTAAGGGGATCTGTTGGGTTATCCTCTGACGATATCCCCTTTACCACGAGGGTCCTTCTTCTACTTGATGTCTTATGAAGTGGTACTTTCTATCGATATGTTTAGATCTACCATTATTTCTCGGTCCCTTAGTTAAGGCAACCACCCTTTCATTATTGCAGAAAATCTCCATAGGCTACTTTATGGATGGTATGACTCCATGGTCTTCGATGAGGTTTTTCAACCATATCGCCTCCTTCGATGCTTTGCTTGCTGCTATGTACTCCGGTTCGCACATTGAATCAACTACAGTCTCGTGCTTGGAACTTTTCCATGTTACTGCTCCTCCATTCAGGGTAAACACCCAACCCGACTGAGAGCATAAATTATCTATGTCGGTCTGAAAGCTGGTGTTGCTATACCCTGTCACTCTCAAGTCATCACTCCTACCAAGGGTAAGTACCTAGTTCATAGTCCTCCACAGGTATCCAATGAGCTTTACCAGGATTCCCTTGATATCTGTTGACCATGCTCAAAGCAAAGGCCACATTGGGGCGAGTACAATTCATAACATACATGATCAAGCCAACTGTAGAAGCATATGGTATTCAAATCATCTCTGCTATCTCAGCCTCTATACTCAGACTCTGAGACTTACTCAGTTTGGAATTGCCTTTGATAGGTAAGTCACCTTTCTTGGAGTTCTCCATGCTGAAACGCTTCAGCACCTTGTCGAAGTAGGTACTTTGACTAAGTCCTATTAGTATTTTACTCCTATTTCTCAATATCCTTATCCCTAGGATGTAAGTAACTTCCCCAAGGTCCTTCATAGCGAAACACTTCCCAAGCTAGGACTTAACCTCCTACAAGGTTGGGATGTCATTTCCTATGAGCAGTATGTCATCTACATACAATACCAGAAAGCTCACTATACTCCCACTAGCTTTGAAATATACACAGGTCTCATCCTCGCTTCTTGAAAATCCAAACTCTTTGACTTTCTCATGAAAACAAACATTCCATCTGCGAGATGCTTGTTTTAATCCATAAATGGATTTCTTAAGCTTACACACTCTATTAGGGTACTTTGCATTGACAAAACCCTCTGCTGACTCATGTAAACATCTTCAGCCAACTTTCCATTTAGGAAAGTGGTTTTGACATCCATTTGCCATATTTCATAATCATGAAATGCAGGTATGACTAGCATAACCATTATAGATTTAATCTTCGTTACTAGTGAGAAGGTCTCATCATAGTCAACTCCATGAGTTTGAGTAAATCCCTTCGCAACCAGTCGTGCCTTATATGTGTATACTTTCCCATCCATGTCGTTCTTCTTCTTGAAGATCTATTTGCATCCAACTATCTTACGAGCGGGTACATTGTCAACCAAGTTTCAAACTTAATTGTCATACATGGACTGAATCTCGCTGTCCATAGCCTCTTTCCACTTTGTAGACTTGGGGCCTGCCATGGCTTCCTTGTAGTTGTTAGCTCCATCCAAACTTACCAGTGTGCTATCACTAATAAATGTATCACTTTCTACAGTAATATGGAAACCATAAAACTCGGGTGGAACTCTAACTCTACTGGAACACCTCAGATGTACGAATTCGTCAATTGGCTCAACCGGAATTTCCTCCTTGGGTTGAGTGCTAGTGTTTGAGGTTCCTTCACCGCTTGACTCTTGAATCTCTTCAAGGTTAATTTGCCTCCCACTGTCCCTTTGGCATATGAGTTCTCTCTCACGAAAGACTCCTCTCCTCGCAACGAAGAAAACATTGTCACTCGGACTATAGAAGATATATCCAAAGGATTTCTATGGGTAGCTGATGAAAATACATCGCTCACTCCAAGGTTCGATCTTGTCGTGAGTCTCGCATCTCATGCAACCCAAAACTTTGATGTGGTCTAATAGGGAACCTTCCTTGTCCACATCTCGTGAGGTGTTTATGGGCGACAGTCTCTAAGGCATACCCCCATAATGAGATAGGTAACAAAGATCGACTCATTGTGGAACAAACCATGTCTAGCAAGGTTCGGTTGTGCCTCTCAGTCACACCATTAAGCTATGGTGTCCTAGGTGGCGTAAACTGTGAAACAATTCCACATTCCATAAGATACTCCAGGAACTCAATACTTAGATACTCTCATCCATATTGGATCGTAGCATCTTTATCTTCCTGCACAATTGATTCTCCACTTCCTGCTTAAACTCTTTGAATGTTTCAAAAGTTTCTGATTTATGCTTGATTAAGTAGATATAGCCCTATTTGCTGTAATCATCAGTGAATGTCACTTAGAAGCGGTTAGCATCCCTTGTGGCAGTTCTGAATGGTCCACACACATCATTGTGTATGAGATCTAACAAACCTTCACCCCTTTCACAAGTACTAGTGAAGGGTGACTTGGTCATCTTTCCAAGTAAACAAGATTTGCAAGTGTCATCCGACATCAAGTCGTATGACTCAAAGACTGCATCCTTTTGGAGTCGGGCTATGCGCTTCTTGTTTACATGTCCAACACGACAATCCCACAAGCATGCCTTACCCAAATCATTGGAAGAATCAATGTGCAACACATTATTTCCTAAGTTATCTACAACCATCACAGTTTCATATATACCATTGCAAGGTAACGCTTCAAAATAAAATACACCATTGTAATAAGCGTTAATACCACCAATTTCATTATTAAAAGTAAAGGTAAAACCTTGTTTATACAAACTCTGAAAGGAAATAATATTTCTCGCCATATCAGCCGAGTAACAACAGTTATTCAAATCTAAATTTAAACTGTTACTAATCAATAAAGAATAAACTCCAATCTTGGTTACATACGACACTTTTCTATTTCCCATGATTAAGTTTATTTTCCCGTGCTCCACATCCCTACTTCATTTTAGTCCCTGCAAATCAGAGCAAATGTGACATCCACAACCTGTATCAAGGACCCAAGAATTAGCATGTGATGAGTTTTTAGATTGAATAGTGTAAATACCTGGAAAGGAGGGCTTAATCTTGCCATCCTTTATGTCCTTCAAGTACTTGGGGCAGCTTCATTTCTAGTGCCCTTTTTCATGATAGTGGAAGCACTCTGCATGCTTCAGAATGGAACAGAGATTAGCAGAACTAGATTTGGTCCCACTAGAAAAGGATCCATCAAGAGACTTTCCCTTGAGGCTCCTATAGGGAGCCTTTATCTTCTTTCCCTTCTCATGTTTGATTGCCTGAACAGGGGCATAAGTAGTAGTAGTAAGAGTAGACACAACTGACTTGCCTTTCAAGTTGTTTTCTGCAGTTCTTAGTAGGCCTTGAAGCTTGATAAGAGTGACCTCCTCCTTGTTCATATGATAGGTCATACGAAACTGATCCTAATAAGAAGTTAAAGATTATAGAATAATATCTATGTCCCACTCTTCATCAAAATTGACATTCAATTTAAGCAAGCGGTCCACAAATCTCTGCATTTTTTGCAAGTGGGCCATGATGGGTTCTCCATCCTTCATTTTGGTGGTGATCATGGAGGCAATGATCTCATACTTTTCCTGGCGAGCACTTTGATGTTATCTTTCGATCAAATCTTGATACATTTCAAAAGGATAGTAGTCCTCATAGGACTTTTGCAGCTCGTCAGTAATGGTAGCAATTATTAGACACGACACCTTTGTTGAATCCCTCTCATGAGTATTATGTTCATTGATTTGTTCGGGAGTAGCTATGGTGACATCAATCTCCTTAAGTTCTTTATCTAGGACATGTTCTTTGTCCTCATAGCGAATAGTCATTCATATGTTTTGAATCCAGTCACTGAAGTTCGAGCCATCGAAAATGACCCTCCCACATAGGTTCATGAGGGAGAAGATCCTGAAAGGATTGGGTTGGAAGCATTGTTTGAGATAGACATCTGAAAAAGAACAAAGTTTAGGTGAGATGATAATCCTTAATATTACACCCAAATGAAATATTAAGGCTAAGACCCAACACAATATTCTACAATTGCGAAAAGGGTTGTCGTAATTCAATTGTAAAATATTTGAAGATAGGTAAATGACGATTTACCAATTTCCACCATGATAAACAAAATAAATTATTAAGTTTTAATTGGATTGAAATTCATAGATCCTTTTAGATTCATTGAATTTTTCAATGGCATGTTTAAATCTCGATTGTGCCCTTCAAGTTTGTAACTCGGATGCTGAGGATCACAAACAAGGTGTGAAGAACCATTTTCACATTTTTCCTAAAGTAACTAAGATTGGGAATTTAATAAAAGTTTACTTACTTTATATTTATCATTATACTTTTAATGAGGGATAATTAATGTCCTATCCTACCCATTTAGCTAACGACCCTCCACCGGTCAAGGAAGCGGTGGGTGAGAGTGGACACCCATTAAACCACAATTTTATACGTAGTAACCTTATACCCCCATATAGAACGGCTTCGTGTATGAGACTTACTAATGGTAAGATTGAATTGTCTTATATATATATATATATATATATATATATATATATATATATATATATATATATACATATATATATATATATATATATATATATATATTATTAAACTTATAATATTATAAAGTATAAGGGTTCAATATTAACTTTTAAAACTCTAAGGTTTGGAATTAAGTTTCATTAGTGAGACTTTACAAATTCCAAAACTTGAGCGCAAGTTTTGAAACTTGTCAAAACTCTTCATTTCTATAACTTATGAGTTTAATGCATTTTTAAAGATGAGACCTTTCATTTTCCATAACTTGAGGACAAATTATGAAGGTCATTAAAATTCATTTAGATCAATTTATCATCAACTAAAATTATCATATAATTCAAGATTGATCTAGCTAAACTCATAAACAAGATAATATCAAGTCAACAATTTGCAAACAACTTTGTTTATCATATAAATCAACAATTATCTTAAAACTTTGAAAATTATCTTGTGATTGGATGTGCATAATTACTACCATATCATAAAAAAATTTAATGATATAAAACAGTTTGTAGTAGTGATTCCAATCTAATCTAGGCTAAGAAAACTCGAAATTCTGCAACCAGACCATGGTTTCGAAGAGTGCAGGAGCTGAATCATGAAGTTGTCCTTGTTACTGCATGGACTCGGCAAATTAATCAGTCAGAGGCCAAAAATTCGATTTTGTTCAACTTTGAAAAGCAACAAGCATCAAATATAACATAATACAATCATAGGCTCTGATACTACTGTTAGGTTTTGAGCACTATAACATTCTTATCGTGCACATGCAACTCTAAATGATTTGGATCTATGTTTTCTCTAATTATACATGCATATTTATAATTTTCCAAAGCATATATCCTAACTAGCATACAAATTGTCAAATGAACAATACAACTAGTTAGATGACTTGCCTCTTAGAAGGACTTGTAGTTCTTGACCTGTGAAAGCTTGAGCACCTCAAGTGTGATGCCTGTAATGGTTCACAAACACCAATATGCAAGAGGAGGCATGAGAGAATAAGTTACTTGCACAAAATCAATATCACTCTTTAAGAATGTTGTGGCAACTGATTTTGGCTCTAGGGGGTTTATTTATAGTGAGGCAAATGCTAGGGTTACACCTTGTAAACCCTAATGACCTTTCATATTACATAGGCTCCATGGGTTAAAACCTCCATTGACTATCCATGGATTATCTCATTGGTTTAGCCCATCCTAAATAACCATCGATAATTAGCCCACACTATTAAAATCATTGATTTACACAATCAATCCTCATATATTTAATTAGTCTCTTTTGATCACTAAATTAGCTACAAATTAATTACTAATCAATACTAATTAAATAATATGATTTCATATTAATATATTATACTTGTAATATATTAATAAATCATAAATAACCTTATTCTCAAAAGTCCATCATATCAAATTGCACTGGTGAAGGCAACCCAAAAGGACCATGCTACAATCGGGTCAAGTACATCCCAGTTATAGTTATGGGCTTAGACACCAAATTCAATAAGTGACACATTTGTCACTAATCATACACTAGTAAATTTGGATAAACCTACTAACTACGAAGAAGAAATGGCAGGCCCTAAGGATGCTACATGGAAGGAGGCAATGGACAGTAAGATTCGGTCTATGTATGATAACCAAGTATGGAACTTGGTTGATCATGTGCTAGGCTGGTTGCAAAGGGCTTTACTCAAACCCAAGGAATTTACTATGATGATACCTCTTCACCAGTAGCTAAGATAAAGTCTATCAGGATTATGCTTGCGATAGCTACATTTCATGATTATGAAGTTTGGCAGATGGATGTTAAAACCATGTTCATTAATAGGAAGCTATATGAAGATGTCTACATGATTCAGCCATAGGGTTTTGTACATGCCAAGTTTCTTCATAGGGTGTGTAAGATTGAGAAATTCATTTATGGAAACAAGCATCTCACAATTGGAATCTTTGCTTCCATGAGAAATTTAAAGAGTTTGGATTCTATAGAAGTGAAGATGAGTCCTTTGTATATGTCAAATCTGGTATGAGTATAGTTACTTTCCTAGTTATGTATGTTGATGACATACTCCTTATAGGAAACAACATTCCAACTCTACAAGAAGTTAAGGCTTGGCTTGGGAAGTGTTTCTCTATGAAGGATCTAGGGGAAGCATCATTTATTATATGAATAAGAATTCATTGGGATAGAAAGAATCGTCTTATTAGTCTCAACCATAGTACCAATTTTGGATAAAATACTGAAGCGTTTAAGTATGGAGAATGCAAAGAAAGGGGAATTCCCATTTACAATACTATCATGTTTAGTACGAATCAAAGTCCAAGTACTGATGAAGAGATTGCTAACATGACTCGAGTCCTATATGCTTCAACTATAGGATCAATCATGTATGTAATGACCTATACTCGCCCTGATGTGTCTTATTCTTTGATCATGATCAGTTGATTTTAGGGAAATCCAGGAAGAGCTCACTGGATTGAGGTGAAGAATATTCAAAAGTATATGCAAAGAACGAAAGACATGTTCCTAGTTATTGGCGTCAGTGATACGTTAAGAATGAGTGGTAATAGTTATGTCGGTTTTGAATGGAGGAACGGTTATTCACAATCTAGATGGGTGTTCTTGCTGAATGGAGGAGCGGTTATTTGGAAAAGTTCCAAGCAAGACATGGTGGTTGATTCCACCTATGAGTCGGAGTACATTGCAACAAGTGAAGTATCGAAGGAAGCAGCTTAGCTGAAGAACTTTATTGGAGATCTATGGGTCATTCCGACTATTCTAGAACCCATAGAACTATTCTGTGATAATGAAAGTGTGGTTGCTTTGACAAAAGATCCAAAGGATCATGGTATATCTAAGCATATCTATAGAAAGTACCATTATATTCGACATTGGGTAGAAGAAGGACACTTTATGGTAAAGAGAGTCTCATCAAAAGATAATGTTGCAGATCCTTTTACAAAGGTTCTGAGCAGAGTTTTAGTAGTCCTAAGAGATGATATTAGTTTTAGTAGTTAGGTGGTATGTTTGAAACCTGTAACAAAATAAATGTAATTGATTTGGTGAATGGATAATAGAGAATTATTTATGTGTATCGTAGTTCCTTATTCACTTATTTATTCTTGTGTTCCTTTTTGCATGTTTATACTTCCTGAGTAATTTGAATTATTCAAACTTCCACAGTTATTCATACTTTAGGAAGTAAGTAGTGAGTTAAGGTTGTCATGAATTGATTGTAGATTGTTGATTGAGCTTAAGACATTGCAATTTGAATTGCTACAATATTCATTGGTGCTTTGAAAATAAGGATCTTAAGTCTTGGATAAACCCACACTTAGAGATTACTTCATGGATCTTGTCACGAGTAATTCTAAAACGATAATATCTTCTATTCTTAAGAAAAAGATATACAGTTCATAGTTTACAAATCAGTTATAAATTCGTTTACACAAACCCTTAAACAAAATTAAGGAGTGTTTTTAGGGTTTTTGGAATATTTTCTTATGGATAATTAGGAAACTAGATAATTCCGGTTTTGAAATAATATTATTTTATTTCAAATTAGGGTTTCTAGGGTTTTCCTCTTAGTTATAAATAGGGTCCTTTGACATCATATTTTCGACCACCACTACACACATAGAAGAGCCGTAATTTTCCTCTAACCTCCTCCCTCCCCAAGTCTTCTTGCTACTAGGGTTTTGGGTACAAGCGATTAGAGGCATTCATTCCTTTGGTGCTAGCTTTCCAATATCTAGAAGAAGGATTCTACTTTGATTATTTACAAAAATAATTGAAAGGTATGTAACCCTAATCTAATATGAGTTTCGATTTTATAGTCTCTATCCTAGGCTTTCTTGATATTCATATTTAGTTTCTATCAATAGAGAAAACGTAGATCTTTTCTAGGTTGCATGTGAACTTAAGCTTTTAAGTGTTTTTACGCCACATGTAATTTGTTTTATAACCTAGAAAACCCATCCAGAAAGTGCTCAAGGAACAATTGAAGAATGCAACAATTGAGCTTGGAAAAAATGAGTGAATAAGTTATTTTTGGAGAAAGGAAAAAAGTTTGAGATCAATCAGCGTCTTGTTAGAATCATTTAAAACAAGGATGCTCCATATGCAGATTATACTTCACAGCTGACTGATGCCAAGATGAAACCTGTTCTTGGGAAACTTAATGATATTTTGGATGTTACACATAGATGGACTACTGCGCAACAAGGGGATATGAAGAAGTGAATGAAGATGAAGTTCCAGTAAATGAAGAAGTTGTTCCCAAAGTCAATTTGAAAAGTCCTTATCAAACTAGAAAAATGGCTAAAACGACGAGTGCTGATATGATTAGTTTGGGAAATAGATCTTTGAAAGAAATTTTGAAAAACCTTAAAGAAATAAAAAAATTGGTCGGAAGGGTATTGTATCTTCTGGATCAAGAAAAGGGAAAGTTAATATTGTTTCGGAAGAAGATGTTGATCTTAATCCCAACTTATCTGAAAAGGAATTGAAGGAACGAGAAAAGTGTTATAAGGAGCTTGATACCTTCAATGTTTTACAAGAAAACATTAATGCAGAAGAAGCTGAATAGAATAATGTTGAAGAAAATCTTGCTTCAAAGAAGGCTATGTTTCTTGAATGGACTATTGATCAGATTCAAAAAGAAGCAATTGATAAAGCAAATTTGTTTTGGTTAGAGCCGTAGACTTCCTTCTCTATTGAGAATGAAAAAGAATGTAAGCTAGATTTTTATATTACAGCAAAAACATTTTAATTTTGTTGCTTTGAAAATAATATGAAGGTTCCTTTGACGAATTTTGTTGTAAACAAGAAGATGTTCGATTTTATGTGGAAAACTCAAAGCCACAGTATGAATCTTGGAGTCTGAAGATGATCATTAAGTTGAAAGTTGGAAAACCTACTATTGTAGATGGCTTCACAAATGTTAGATTTAAAGCCTTCAGAAGTCATAATCATGAAATTCATGTATTTTCCATAGTAGATATTCCTTTTATCAATCCATATGATTAGATCTCGTTGCTCAATATTGTCTCAAAGGATACTATTAAATATGATTTGATCTATCAATTTTCGAGTAAAATGATACGAGCTTATATTCTTGAGGTTTCAAAAATGGATGTTGAAATTGCTGTTTTTCTTAAAAGAAATCCTATTTTGAATCTTTTTCCACCACCAGAGAACGTAAATGAATTCAAGAATTGTTTTATTGAAAAAAATGATCTTTGAGGAATAGCTTATAATATAAAGGAAAATGAATATGTGAAGCATTGCATGTTATTCTTGTGAGATAAGCATTTGTACTAAACTGCAACATTAAATCAAATACATGCAAGAGAAGAAGAGAACAAGTCAAACAGTGAAGGAGATTTGAAGTGTGTTTATGATATGCTTAAATGGTGGGTGGTTATTTGGATGACACTGTGGAAGACTATTTCGAAGGTTTTTAAAGTCGTGAGAAAGAGAAGGAAAAGACCACAACATCAACTTGCCATAAAGGGGGGGGGGGGGATTGTTAGGTTTCAGATTTTGTGTTGTGTCTAGTTGTATGCACTGTTTTCAATTTGTGTGTCGTGTTAAGTGTCTTCTCCTTATTCCGAAATGTGTTGTTTTTCCATTTTCAGAGTTTATTTAATATTAGGTTTTTAGTTTTGAGTTGTCAACTTGGGATTCCTATCTAGTGCTTCTTTGACTCTTATATATAGGAGCATTAGTTAGTAGAATGAGTAACTTTTTTCATAGAATAGTTCTGCACAACTTCTTGAAACGAATTGTTCTTCTTACCCATTAATGCAAAACATATCTTATTTACCTTCTTCTTGTGTTCATCTCAATTTTTCCAATCTTCTTAAGATGTTTTCATTCTAAAATCTATCGTTTCTAAAGTTCTATCAAATAGTTGCAATAATAAATTGAAAACTAGATCTGTACAGGTTGCACGATACACATAGAAATTGTTTTACTTGTTGGCTACCATATTAAAATAGTTTTAGAATTTCCTTTCACCTAACCGATGGGTGGTGGTGGGTGACGACGGAGGATGGTGGGTGAGCGGTTGGTGGTGTTCGTTGGGTGGTCGGTGGTGTTGGTTATATATATATATATATATATATATATATATATATATATATATATATATATATATATATATATATATAATAGAGAAACATTATCAATGGTTCTACAAGGAAATAATATTTTTTCAAGTTTTAGAGCTTATTATTTATCGGAAAAAAAGTAAAAATATATAAATTCATAACTTCACAATGTGAATGCTAAAAAATTAAATTATATGTTTTTTCGGATTTACCATGTGAATTTAGATTTGTATTGTATGAATCTGCATAGAATCATACTGTGAATTTGATGAAAAAAAAATTAAACATTTTTTTTATTGAATTTGATATCATTGGAAAATGGATAAAAATTTATGAATTTCTTTCTTTCTTTTTTTTGTACAAAAAATTTTCTTTAAAAATTAAAACAAAAAATTGGTTTCTTGGTTCCATAATCTATTTATGAATTTCTTTCTTTCTTTTTTTTTTATAAAAATTTGTCATATATATATATATATATATATATATATATATATATATATATATATATATATATATATATATATATATATATATATATATATATATATATATATATATATATATATATATATATATTATGCACCACCCCTTACATTCATATTGCTGATAAGTGGTGTATGTTTTAAAGTCATGATAAGATATGTTTCAATATTCAATCACGTCTGCTTCCCATCATTTAATTAGAGTAATTTTTGACTATGATTGGCAAAAAAGGACTATGGTTTATTATATTCAATATTGATGCAAGTATACCATGCACTAACAAAATAGTGCTATCAAAGTTCCACATGTCATTAACACATCAAAGAGGCCAATAATGTTTACTATTAATCGTTGCTTACAAAGTTCCGTAATTCATAATAAAATATCGCATAGTATATACTTATGAACGGATATCCTTTTAAAGGGAAAGTTTGCACATCTGAAATGAAAAAAAAAGTGTTCTATAAATCTTTCAAATTAAAACCAAAATAAAAATATCAATTACTAAAAAAAGATAGTGCTGCTAAAGGGAAGATTACATCACCTCACATCATCCAACAATGAGTGCCACAAGATCCTAGATTAATGGGATGTGTCACCCATTTTCATTGTTGCTTTTTGTTTTATATATATATATATATATATATATATATATATATATATATATATATATATATATATATATATATATATATATATATAATATATATATATATATATATATATATATATATATATATATATATATATAGAGGGTTAATTTATTTTGTTTTCACTATCTATTATGTGCATCTATGATTGATTCTGGACCAATCAAGTAATTAATGCATATTAGATATTGAAGATATAATGGATATTAATTTCATCTTCAGCATTTAATATGCATTAATTAGTTTTTTAAAATAACTAAAATGATTAGTCCAGAATCAATCATACATGCACACAATAGATACTGAAAACATTTGAACCTAACTCTATCTCTCTCTCTCTCTCTCTCTCTCTCTATATATATATATATATATATATATATATATATATATATATATATATATACTAGTTTATAACCCGTGGAAACCACGGTTACAAAACTAATTAAATATTCATAGTAAAAAATTTAAAATTATTAATTAATTATTTTGTATAAAATTTTAAATACATTTTTAATTAAGAGAATTTTTTTATTAGTTATGTAAAATTATAATTATTGATTCAAATAAATATGTGGAATTAATTTATCATATATATTAGACTCTTTTTATTTGTGAACTAACGAAAACAATAATATAAAATTTAAAATTTAAAATAAAGAATAAATATATTGACAAATAATATCACATTAATTAGGAGGTTTAATGAATTTAAAATAGAGAATTAATAGAATAACAAGTGACATCATATTAATTAGGAGTTCTAATATTATGACACTTGGCAAAAGGACTACTCTTTTATTAGAATATATATATATATATATATATATATATATATATATATGTATATATACCCTTAAATGTATAACCTTAGGTACCCTAACTCACCATACCACATTGTTTTGTATTATATAATACATTGTAATTGTACAAAGTTCTTCAAATTCAACTTCTAATTTGATTTGTTTTCAAGATTTTTATAAATTTCATCATTATCTTCCACTTAAATAGTTTTCTTTTTCTACTATAACATATATAGTTTGGACGGTGTTCAGTAGAAAGATATAATATAAGAGAAAAGTAATAGTGAAATTTCAAACATCTTTATAGTAAATCAAGTTATCTATTGAAGTTTAAGAACACTATAATGCATATATGATAGAAAATGAAAAATTGTGATGGTTTTGGATACATAAGCTCATACTCCCTTAATAATATATTCACTCCATATATATATATATATATATATATATATATATATATATATATATATATATATATATATATATATATATACATATATATATATATATATATATATATATATATATATATAGTATCAGGTGAGAGCTCGTGAGGACATCTTAAAAAAAATTTTAAAAATACAAATCATAAAATCGAGAATAGATCTATGTCCGGGAGAAAAAACAAATTGGGAAAAATAATTAGGATCATTAAAATTAAATCATGGATCATAATGATGCAAAATAAAAAATTAAAATTGAATCATGATCAATTTTAATGATACAAATTTTTTTTCCAGTTTCCTTTTCTCCCGGACATAGATGTATGCTCGATTTTATGATTTGTATATTTTGTTTTTTAGATTTTTTATCAATTTTTTTAAAGTGTCTCATTTATGAATTTTGATCTAATTATTATATTTGGTTTAAGCTATTATTGGTCATTAAACTTGTCTTTTTTTATTATTATTTTATTTTACTCATTATATTAGTGATAGTTGTTTTACTACATGGAACTTCCTCAAGGCTATAATTAGTCATTGATTTTTTTTTGGATGTTTATTTTAGTAACTATAATTCGTTTAAGTTATTATTAGTCATTAGACATGTTTAAAATTTTCATTTTAGCTAGTCTACTGTGTTATTATCGTTAAAAAAATATGAAAAAACTACTACTTTTTTCTTTACTCTATTACTAAACATGTTACACCATTTATTTTAGAGGAAATTATACGAATGCTCCTTGTTATTTAGGGTAGTCTGCACACAATCAACATCAATAATTAACTTCACTTTGGCATACTCTATCCTCTATATTTTGTTGTCATTATGATGTCTAGAATGTTAATGTCATCTCGATTCATTCCTAATATGTGTTTTGGATTTCGATACTTCAAAGGAAATATTTGATAAGAATCAATTACCATAAAATTAAGGCAGTCATCATAACTCTTATCCACATTCTCATTGGTCCAATTTGTTCATGTTTTCAAGTGCTTCATACAAAAACATGGTCCTTGTGCGTTGAAAGAGGATCGAGTCCCTTGATTTGAGTTCCCGAAAAAAGACGTAGATGTGTTCGTGTTTTCAAAATGTAGAGCTTAAATATGTTGTGAGATGACGAATCTTTAGTAGATTTTTAATTGTCAAATAGTCTGTAAATAGTGAAGGTCATCAAGACTTCGTTATCTTAATGTATTTACTAGGTACAATTGTGGTTCGTATTGTAATGCTTAGTCCTAGTATTTTTTATTTCCATGAGTAACCTATAAATAGGGTGAGTCCTATAAAGTGTCGTAACTTTTAAACACTTGTATTCATTCAACTCTCGTTCTCATTGCGATACTTTTGTGCTTTTCTCCGGATAAATTAAGCTGAAAACTAGATCTTATTTAGATATCTGTGTTCTTTACTTACTCTTACTCTTATTTCTATTGATTGATTAAAACATAAATCATTTCATCCTTCCAATTGGTATCAGAGCGGGAATCTACACATCGATAGAATAATATTTTTCTCGTTTCCATCTTATTGAACCGATCTCTCTGATTCAGTTAATCTGCAAGATCGAAACGTAATTTTTCGTTTGATCGATTGTGGTTAATGGATTTATAACAATTGGTTTCGAATCATTTCATTATTTAGGGTCGTGGCCCGATTATCGGTTATCATAAGGCTTAGGGACTTGGGGAAGAAGAGAATTAGTCCTTGTTGGATATGGTCATTATACTAGGTGATCCGAGAGTTCAATTTTGTTTCGGAGTCCAAGGGTATAATCGTAATTTCGCAGTTCAGGCCTTTATGAATTTTGGGTTTTTGTTCAGGAAATTTTAAGGAGAGGGTAAGTTGATAGAAGTGTAGGGATTCTCGTCACCTTTTCGTGGATATATAGTTCGTTGAAAACAGACTTAGGTCGAAGGAGTTATGGCCGATTGAAGTTTAAGTGTTTGGGAGCTTCGTCGAGTAAGCGGGGCATACTCACCAAGTAAGGGGTACACAGGGGGTACTCCCTTCAGATGGAAACCCTAGTTTTTAGGGTCCTGACCCTATTTAAGCCTCAGTTATTTTTGAGCCATGCCCCCTTAATCGGCCTCCAAGCCTCCTAAATCGTAATATTCAACCCCTAGCCACCATCTTGGAGTTATTAAGATTTTATGAGTAATCTTGGATTATTTTTTGTATTTTAAAGAGATTGAAGGTTTTCGAAGGATCATCACTTGGAGTGGGGATCGTAGATCCAAAAGTTTCTCATCTTTTGCAATCCATTGAACATAAAAAGCTATCATGTTTGCATCTCTTTGGTTAGATCTTGTTTGGGGTGGTTTATGGCACATTTTGCTCCCTTTGGTTTGTCTTTATGAGGTTGAGCTTGCCCCAAGAGTTTGGACAATAGATCTGGACATTTTAGGTGTCCCAAATGCACAAAAATGATCTTGATAGTTGATATCAACTCATGCATGTGTTTTAGCATCTTTGGTGGAGTTGTGAAGTTAGAAATTGGATTTGGGACCCATTGAGCCATGCAAAATCTCAAAGTTAACGACTTTATATTGAGAGAAAAACTTGAGAAACACACTTGAAGAAACGTTAGTACAAGTTTATATGGCTGAATTAAAGTTTAACTCAAAGGATCATAAAGTTCAACAATAATAATAAGTTAGATAGTTAGATAGTTAGATAATTAGGTGCAAAAATATAAGGAAATATAAATGACAACAAGTATTATATCAAGTATACACTTAAGCTGATTCTTAAAAAGGATTGCAATCAAACCAAGTTAGTAAATGAGATCAGACTTAGAGTGATTAAGTCAAGACTTACTTGCTCCGGATGAGAAATTATGTTCTTAATGTAGTTGTTTGGGTTCTGAAGAACATAGAGAGTAAGAGAGAGATGACAGAAAGAGTAAGAAATAAGATTCAAGAGATGAGTTGTGATAGATGTATTTCATTCATAAAATGAGAGCTCTATTTATAGAGTCTCGAAGATTACAAAGTTAAATCTGTCTTTGGCCATGCAAGGCACACTGGGTAAAGAAATGTAAAGACATAAGATAACAGTTAAAATTATAACTAAGATTAAGGATGGATGACGTCGACTGCGGATTCCTTTCTTGATTGCGGTTGAGATATTGACTGCGGATCTGGTGATGGCTTCAGATCTGTTCAAGTTTAAGAGGGTCAGTTTTATGCTTCAACAATTTCCCCCTAAGTGACCTCTTCAACTTTCCTTTCATTTGTCAAGCTTCAGGAATTTGATGAGAATCCACCAGAACTTCCTGACTTCTCTGAGCCAAATAATTCTTCTAGAGATTTCAAACTTTACTTCAGCAGTTATGTGTTTTGACTTGTTAACTGCAGTTTGAGTGACCTCTAGTTCCTTCCGGGTCAAGCGGTTCATGGCAATCATCGGAATGAAGTATTTTGTATCATTATTCTTGCGTTTGAAAATGACTCCAAGATCTGGGAAGTTAGTTGCTCCAACGGATCTCTCTTGAAAACCTTCGGTCAGCACCAGAGTTGGTTTAAGAGGAGGGAGGTTGAACTTCTTAGCAAGTACTAGGCGGATGTCCATGTCAATCTTTGCAAAATAACAAACAGTTTCTTTTAGAAACGTACAAGCCCTCATACGCAATCTTCATATTTGGATGCTTCTCACACTTGTTCTAAAGAACCTTAGCAATCAGAAAGATTACCTCAGGGTTCATGCAAGGGAAATTAGCTTGGGTTCGGATATAGTAGCCCTCATACGCAATCTTCATATTTGGATTCTTCTCACACTTGTTCTAAAGAACCTTAGCAATCAGAAAGATTACCTCAGGGTTCATGCAAGGGAAATTAGTTTGGGTTCGGATATAGTCTGAGTTTCTTCTTGTGAGAGTATATTGGATGAATTCTTCTTTCATAAACTTTCTGGGCTTGTAGTTCCTAACTACGGTGGGTCTGTTGCTTGACCAAATGTTTTCAATTACAGATCCATGCTTGGCATGGAATCTGTTAAGTCTTTCAAACTCCAGTGGCAACCTTTGATCATCGGGGAGGTTGCGGTCAAACAATTTGAAGACGGTGAAGAATTTTGCGTTGGGAGAGATGGGAATGTCCCAATAACCGTCAGATGGGGGTTCTGCATAGGTGAGATAAGGTCTGTAGTCATCATCAAGTAATCTTTGGGTAGGATTGATCTAGGAATTGATGAGGGGTTCATCAAATGTGATACCAAAGACATGATCCTTCCACATCATCTCTGCGAACTTAGCTGATTTCGAGTCAATTTTCTTTTGCTTGGTTGCGGGTGAGTCGTCGGAGTTTGGGGGAGATAGTTGCGGAGAATATTGCAGTGGAAATTGATGGGGAGATTGAATTGGACTTTTTTGAGGAGAGGGAACAAGAGCTTTATTTTGTGGGGGGTCTATTCGGTAAAGCCCAACGAATAAAGTCACCAATAATTTCTTAGATCCAACTTCCCTATACATTGATTTGGACTCTTTTTCGATTAAGTCTCTTTTGTAGAACACAAAGGATTAGGCCTTAGGGTTTAATACCGAATAACAACATGATTAAATAATATCTTAATACACGATCATGGTATATCTATCGACGTAATTTTTGTTACTAATTCTTCACTGGAATCTTTGCGCTTGTAGTTCTTGCAGAATAATGTTTTCTATGCATTACTTCTGGTTTACAAGGAGCATATATTTACTAAATTTATAGTCAAACTCGTACAACTCCTTGACTTAATTTCATCTCTCTTACTTTATGAAGGCATTTACAAGGAGCATATATTTACTAAATTTGTAGTCAAGCTTTTCCATGACTTGATTTCATTTCTCTTACTTTATGAAGGCAAGAATGGAAGATTTTTAGGTTGATTTGCATCAATGTTTTACAGAAAGTTCACAAGACTGGTATGACTTTATTATCCATCATATATGCAAGAAGCTACTAATCTATTCTGTTCCTCAAATCCATGTTGAAACTTTAACCATTGTCATTGCAAGAGACATTTCTCAACTACCTGATGTATCTGTTGCCCATATGACCAACACAATTGAAGGTTTTACTTTCAATTTATCTTATAGTTTTTATATTTATGTCTACATTTCTTGACACAATTTCTTTTTTTTTCTTTTTTGGGTACACCTAGATGCCAAGAAACCCATAGTTGCTACTGTAAAAGGACTTGCACTCGGGGGTGGCTTAGAACTTGCAATGGTTTGTAGTTTTTATGAGTCAAATTATTTTAGAAAATAGTTATTGTAGATGTGTTTTAATGTATTTGATTAACGTAGGGATGCCATGCGTGTGTTGCAGCTCCAAGAGCTCAACTTGGCTTACCTGAACTCTCTCTTGGAGTTATGTCAGGCTTTGGAGGTATGTCTGAATGAATCATGTTTAAAAATATATGAGAAAGTCAAAACACATTTGAGGAAAAAGAAAAAGGAAAAAAAATAAATGAGGGGATGAGGGCAAAGTTGTAAAAAGGTTGAAACTTGACATGAAAAGCCTTCTTTTTCTAACTTTCTTTGTTAAGTCATTCTTTTTTGCATCAAGTCAAAAAGAAATACATGTTTCTTTTTTCCCCTATTAACTCTTTTATGGATAAAACATTGTATATGCAAAGACATATTCTTTTTTAGACTAAATCAGTTATCCGAACATGATTAATTGACCATTTTAGCCTTTCTGTTTAGAAATGATGGTAAATAACAACACAACACCTTAGTTAATATGATTATCCAAATGGGATTTCACTAAAAAATGGAAAATATGGTTTTCAAGGTACCCAAAGACTTCCTAGGCTTTTGGGATTATCAAAGGCAATTGATATGATGTTGGTGAGCACATCTCTCCTCTCTCCCCTATCCTTGAATACTATTTAGTATTTACTGATTATGAATATTTAAACAAATTGATGATATTAATTTATGAATCTTATTTGTAGACATCTAAACCAATACTCTATGAGGAATGGGAAAAGTTAGGTCTAATTGACGCTATTGTCCCTCCTCAAGAATTGTTGAAAGTGGCTAACAAATGGGCATTAGACATTGTTGAGGCCCGTAAACCATGGGCCCGCTCTTTTCATCGCACAGACAAAATTGGGTCCCTTTCAGAAGCACGTGAGATTATTAAAGCTTGTCTTCATGTGCTAGACAATATGTGTTTGGATTTGTATTTTGAAAGTGATAAGTGATTTGATACTAGTTGTTACTTATATACCCTGATTTTATCTAGAGTAAATTACAAAATGGTCCTTGTACTATCCGATTAAAAAATTACCTAGTATAGTCAAAATGTGAAACCCTTTTCAATGTTGATTCTTTTTTCAAGGTTTTGGTCCTTGGAACCTTTGAAATAAGGACCAAAATGAAGAAAGATTTCATTTTTGGACCAAACATGGTTAAATCAGAAATCACATGGACCATTTTTGTAAGTAACTTGTTTATCAAATACTTCTAATAATGCAAACATTTTGTTCCTCAAGAGGTGAAGGTGTTAAATGAGCTTGTTGTTTCAGATACATCGAAAGGTCTTGTTCATATATTATTTGCACAATGTGCAATCTCAAAGGTAATTTAAACCTTTTTCTCTTATTTTTTTTTTCTGAAATATCAAAATTTCTACAAATCTAAACTTGGTTTTCTTTGATTTTACATTTACAGGTACCTAAAGTTACTGATGTTGGTCTAAAGCAAAGAAGTGTGAATAAAGTTGTTGTGATTGGTGGAGGTTTAATGGGGGTATGGAATAGCAATTTCCCTTATCCTTGGTAAAATAAAAGTTGTTCTCAAGGAAGTAAACTCTAAGTATCTTCAAAAGGGAATAAAAACAACAAAAGGTAGTTAGTTATCTCTTATATTTTGTAGCCATTTTATTATGTGACTTATTGGTTATATATTTGATGACTTTTTCAGCAAATGTTAAAGGATGGGTTGCAAGGAAGAAGCTACCACAGGGTCAAGGTGAAAAGGCGTTGTCATTGGTTAATGCGGTTTTGAATTACTCACAATTTAAAGATGTTGATATGGTTATAGAGGTATGATCTTTAAAAACACATAAAATGTAAACTTTATAAAAGACATCATTTGGCAACTCTATTTGTGAATACAGGCTGTAATTGAGAACATTCCTTTAACGCAAAAGATCTTTAGTGATATTGAAAACATTTGTCCCCCTTATTGCATTTTAGCAATCAACACATCCACCATTGAACTCAATTTAATTGGAGAAAAAATAAAATTTCAAGATCAAGTTATTGGGGCACATTTCTTCAGGTTACACGACAAAATCCATATATCTCCATCTTATAGGCAATTTTGAACTCATATTAACTTTTTATTAATTTTTTTCTTATTAAATGATTACAGTCCAGCTCACGTGATGCCACTACTGGAGATAGTTAGAACATAAAAGACAATGTAGGGAGAAATTACTTTCCAGCCACGCTCGGTGATCAGCCGCCCATGACACCAAGTTCAACATTTTTACGTGGTACACCAGCTGGCAAACCAATGACATGAAGGATCCGGCTATATAGTTAGGGATGTAGTATCAATTTATATAGTTAGGGAAAACCCCTTCATAACAATGTACTATCAGATTAATATCAATTTATTTCGATTTTTGATAACTTGTTTGACATGATGTTATTGGATCAAATTGATTATTTTGGTATATATTTGTTTCAATATTTTTGTATGCGTAAATGATTATCGTAAAGGCACGTCGTAAATGCATATTGTAAATGGTTGTTGAAGTTTATGACACACAAATGTGTGTCATCTTCATTTATGACAGGGGATTTAATAATACGCAATGCGTGTCAAAAACGTGTGTCGTAAAGTTATGACACGCAAATACGTGTCGTCTTCCTTTATGACAGGGGCTTCCTTGATACGCATTGCGCGTTGTAAATGCATGTCATAAATGCGTGTCGTCTATAGTCGACGCGCAAAAGAGCGTTATCTCTCGTTATGACAGGGTCTTCCTTGACACACATTTGCGCGTCGTCTGAGCGTTTTACGACATGCATTGTGCGTTGTAAAAGGTTGTTTTTCTAGTAGTGTACATTCCACACCTATCCATATTCTCTTCATGAATCATCATGAATCCTGTAAGTCACCTTCTCAAACTATTACTTCAAGTACCTGCTAAACAGCGCATCCAAACTCACTATTGAACTTCCTAGGCTCTCCTAGGTTCCCGACCTCACTCTACTATTAGCTGCTAAAGAACTCCCACAAATGTTAGCTAACTACTTCATGAATATAATCACATGAAACAAAGCTTAAATAATCCTTCGAGTAAAAGACTCAACCCTATATTAGACTCATACAAGACCTACACAATAGGGTCAAATCCATTACTCTGAGATTATTTAACCTTTTCAACATGTAAGTTAATGTATTCACGTAATAGTTAGCTCACATCACTAGGGGTCCCACAAAGCACTAAGCAAGCAAAATTTGTGTAGTAACACTGCAAGTCACAAAACAAAAAAATCACCTCCCAAGCTCACTTGCTACTTCCATCCTAGGAACTTCTATTGTCACTATCGATTGCCTTATGCATTCAAATTATACACAATATAGGAAATATGATCCTAATCATATACAATTTTTAATGCATCCACCTTGAGATCACTTCTACCAATATAGATTCCAAATCTAGCATATCATCCAATCCTCCTAGGCTACACGGCATAACATATCAGTCTGATCTATCCGTAGCCTCATCCTAGCATGTAAGCTTTCATATTATATAACATATCAACATGTATGGGTAGTCAGGGAGTCACTTACTTGAGCTCGGGTGAATGCATGAATCACACCTTCATTTTCTTTATAAAAATCTTTTTAGAACTTATTTTCTTTCAATAGATTACCAATTCCTCAACTTGAGTTCAGTCACACCCGAGAATATGCCTGAATCCCTCAAACCAAGGCTTTGATACCAACTTGTAACATCCCAAAAATTCAGAGTTAAATTTTTATTTTTAAAACAATAATACATATAAGAATTTGTTCTCAAAACCATTCAAGATGAAAATATTATTTAAACATCATAATAAAAATCATCAATGCAGAATAAACTTTGGGGGATGTTGTGTAGTCACGTTGTGCCCTTCCCTTTTGAATCAGAATTACCTGAAACCATAATTATGAAACAGTAAGCACAAAGCTTAGTAAGTTACCCAAAATAGAACACATCATACATATCCTTTGGACCAAGCCCACACAATGGGCCCAACTCAAAATAATGGGCCTAACACGTCCTACTCAATGGGTCTAGCCCAACATACAAATGGGTCTAGCATATCATATAATGGGCTTAACCATCCTATAACGGGTAGAGCCCTACATGCATGCCCTTGGGCCCATCCCATCATAAATATTCAAGAGTCAAAATTTCAACTAGCATCCTAAACAACATATCCTAGTGGGCCAGCATCGGTGCCTTCAACTCATAGGTACAACGAGGAGACTCATCTTAATCTGAGATAACCGAAACACACACATGTTCATGCTACCGGGTTCCTCACACTAAACACATCTAATTTATCCTTAATTAATTATTAGGACAATTTCCCATAATTCAAGGTCCAATTTCTATAACTTCATAACAATAGGTAAAAGACTATTTTACCCTTCATATCTTGGCCCAACAAAGCAAGGCCCAAACCCAAAATGAATCAAGGACCAAAAATGGCCCAAAATCCATTCAGGTGCCTATGCCCAACGTACAACACTAAAGCCCAATTTCATCTCCAAACCTCTTAATGCCATAAGACAACATGTATAACTTCTATATCTCATTCTTATGGGACATACGAAGCCATAAAGTTCCCGACTTTATGACTTTGCATTGCTTCATGGTGTCCAACCCAAATCCCTAAATCTCCAACTTCATCAAAAGACCACAAAATCATGCATGGAAGGAAAATAAGGATCAAGATCACATTTTTATGGTTCATAATAACTCCATAATAGATAAAGTTTCCAACTTTATCCATTAAGATGGTCCAAACACCTGTGACAACCCAAAATTTCTATCATGTACATTAGTCAAATCAATCAAAGTTGGACTTGTTTCTGGTAACTTTTAGAAACGTTTAGAGTCTGTTTGATCATTGTAAGCCTAGTACATCAAAGGGTTAAGTGTTTGGATGTGTCAACTGAAGTTCAAAACCATCAAACAAGCCATAAACCCCTTTACAAGGAGTTTACGGCTAGGGTACATGAGTTTACGACCATAAACTCATGGTGGCCGTAAACTCTTGGCTATACATATGATACCTGGCCATTTTTACAACACTTTTACCATTTCCAAGCCAAGAAATCGGGTTTTGCTCTCAACTATCATCAAGTATCTTCATTTTTCTTCAAAGATGTAAGTGTTTTATCCCTTGTCTAGTTACTGCATCTTCTTAACTAGCATAACTCATCGATTCCATCCATTAACATCATCTTTTGGGTTAGATCTTCAAGAACACCAAGAACACACACTAGTGTTTTGGTCCAAAATCAACCTTTTTAGCTTCTATATCGTAAGTATTACTTCCGTATACTCGATATCTAGTTGAAACACATGTTAAACACCTTGAAATCATCCATTTCCCAAGAACAAGAGGTGTTTACGGCCAAGAGCATCTCCCTTGGCCATAAACCCTAGTTAGAGGTGCACATGGACCATAACTCCTTCCTAAGGCTTGGTCTTGAGTCTAGAACACTTCCTTGTGGTTTTTAGGACCTTAAAACACCATTTGGGACAAATCATCATGAGTTTACGGCCGTAAACTCATGAGGCCATAAACTCTATGACCGTAAACTCCTAAGGCCATGAACTCCTTGGCCGTAAACACCATTGTGTGGCCATACACCCCTTAGATGCAACCCTTTGTACCTCTAACACTTCACTCTAAGTGTTTCCTAAGTCCTAGGGTGTGCTCCTTACATGATTAGTTGTATAAATACTAATTATATGCATATATGTGTCATTATATTCTAAATAGGATCCGTGTGTGTGCTCAAGTCTTCACTTGACACTTAGCATCCTATACCACTCGTTCGTCCAAACCACTCACTACAAGTGACTTCATACCCTTTTAACTTACCTTTTAAATGATTTTAAATGCTTTTATGGGGGGGGGGGGGAATACAAGTAGAAACATTATAGTTATTATATCAATCACATGTGATTAATAACTATCAAGCAAATGGCTTTCTTATATTTCAAAACTGTGATATCAAACAAACTACTTTAAATCGTTTTATAAACTCTTTTGCATATTAAATACTTTATTTCAACTCTTTTAAACTTATACGTTAACAAATCATGTCTATATAGATATAGTTATATAAGTAGGATTGAAAGGACTTAGGACTGATAACTCGCCTTATTTCCTGTTCCTTGTTTGGTTGTGGACTTAGGGTATTCGGTTGTTTGTTTGACGGTCATTTAAATCTTAGTTATATATTATGTGTATGTATATGGATATTAAAGTTCTACATTTAGTTCAATATCTTTGGGTAGCATAGGTGTACAAACATATTCATTCATACATACAACATTACTAGTAAACTATAATAGGTATAGCTTAGGAAGTTACTAATACTATTACTAGAACAACGAAACATACAAAGAGTCAGTTCATACATGAGTCGGTACATACTATAACGAGAAACAGTACTCACTATAAAGAGAAATAGATAGAGCATACTATAACGAGAAACAATACATACTACACATTATACACTAGAGAACATACTACATACTAGATAGAGAGAACATACAATACACTAGAACATACCATATAAACACTGGAACACTATAACATTAATGTGAGCCACTACTTCATGGCATGGAAATCTACTGTTGTGTCACGTTTTGCAACCAGAGTCTCCTGGAAGGAGAGCGTGAGTTGGTGTATAGATGTATACGGGATTGACTATCCTACACCTTGCTGCTAGCTACAGTGGAACTTGCAGGTCTACGGGTGACTAACGTCATACCATTTCGATGCCTTAGAGCGTCGTGTTATACTAGTCTATCAAGTATGGTTACAATCATATCACATTTTACCTTAATTAACAAACTGGTTTAAGGTAGTTAGTACATTGGTAGTTACTTACATACAATACTACTGTACATCATTATTTTCCCATTGCATTCACATTGTGATCTTCTCACATAAACGGTAATGTAAACTATATTTTGGTAATGATAGTCATACTTGGGAAAGATACACTTTTACAAACAATACAACACACAGAACATTTGGGCCTTGGTAGAAGGTTACTTTTAGTAGAAAATATAGGATTTTATAGGAGATACAAACATTTACTACAAACTCTTACAAAAATTTACATTAAACATTTACAAACACTTTCATACAAGTAACGACACTAAAATACTTATGAACTCACCAGCTTTAATGCTGATCCATGATTTCAAAATAGCTTTTATTCTCAGGTCATCAGTAGACAGGTATCGATGTCAGGTTTTGAGAAGATGGAGCACGTTCAAGACTTATCTCTTATTTTGATTCATATTTTTGGTGTCTTATAAACTATACAGAACACACTTGTATTAAATTATATCATTAATGCAATGGATCATGTTGTTGCTTGTTTTACTATTATGCATTGTTGTGATATTGTACATGACGTCCTGCGCCCCGGAACGTTTCCGCTGTTCAGGTTTTGGGGTGTGACAGATTGGTATCAGAGCTTTGTTTATAGTGAATCGAGTATATCAACCCATAAAAGATATACAAACTGTAAACATAATGGGATTAAAATACTCTGACTAAGAGTTTATACTTTTGAATAATAAATTATTTAACTAAGTATACATACCTGCATTCATACTAAAACCAGTGTCACTACGACAGAACAAAAGTATTACAATTGTTGAACAACACAATCAGGCTTGGGAACACATAATCAGATCTGGGAGTAATATAGCCTGATCAACTATATCTCTCCGAGGAGTGATTAGCATGTGCCTAGGAATGGTTGTGGTATTGCAACAAGTCTAAAAACTTACCAACTCTTCTACAATGAAAACATTAGAACAGAACATAAACTTAAAATGCTATAGGAGTATTTTGTGTTACTATAATTACTTATCTGAGAACTAATGGTCTTTATTAGTAGGTCAATAGCTGCTTGGTGGAGACGCTAAGGTTATATATGACTAGGATGTCATAGACTTAGAATCTATGATCTTTTCTTTATTTCCTGTTCCTTGTTTGGTTGTGGATTTGGAGTTAGGGTCACTTATTCGAAGGTCTATCCTGTTTTAAGTACATGTAACTGGTATGCACTATGCATATATTGAAGTAGCTGATAAAGATCATCCTATAATTATCTTAATTAGTATGTCTATTATTTATTTCTTTTATCCCTATTCTCGCATAGATAACATGGTTGGCTTCCATCCCCCGGCGACCCGTACTTTCCCAACCAAGGTAACGGAGGATGGCTCGATGCAGAGCCATAAGAGAATCATCCAATCCCTTTGGATTACGACTTCGCAGAGAACTTCTCGGAGGATTCTTACTCCAAACCCGAAGTTAACAATGTAACACCCAGAATCCAAAAGACCAAGAAAGGAAAGAAATGCCCTTAGTCAAACGAGTCAACTCGTCGAGTCCAAGGAGGAACTCGTCGAGTCGGAGCGTGACCCCTGTCGTGGATTAAGTGACCGACTCGGTGAGTCGGGGAGACTGACTCGGCGAGTCTGGTCTGGGTTGAGAAACCCTAATTTCGGGACTTGGCACCCTATTTAAGCATCTCATTCTCATTTATAGGTTTTCATTTATAGCCTCCATTGTCGAGAGACGAAACCCTAGCCACCCAACTTCATTCTTGAGCTTGTGTGAGAAGATTAAGGCTCTTGGTGTGCATCTTGAAGATTGTGGAAGAAAGGGAGCAAGGAAAGGAGTATAGATCCCTTTTCTAGATTATCTTTTGTTACATTTGGACCATTTCCAAGTGGAATCCGAGTGATAAGCCTTGGAGGATGGATTGGACATTAGATCTTGAAACTTTTGAGCTCTAGAAGCTCAGAGTTGTTGGCTTTATCTAGCTAAGGCTCCATGTCTTGACCTTGAACTTCTTATTAGCTTGGATTTGGTGTTATAGCCTCATAACCGCTTGCATGCACGTAAAGTTAGTAACTTTACGTGTAATACTAGCATAAGGAGTCCAGATCTATGAGTTGGAAGTGTGGTATAGGCTGAAATTGACAGATTAGAGTTGTCACTAGGAGGACTCGGCGAGTCAGTTCATGGACTCAGCGAGTCGGGTCGCAAACCCAAACCCTTCTGTTATGAGTCGGATCAGTGAGTGGAGTTAGAAAAGGACTCAGCCAGTCTGTGTCCGTGTTGGACATGAAGATCATGGTACTCGAGGAGTTCAAGGAGGGACTCAGCGAGTCCCAGGCAATCTCCTTATCTGATGAAGATGGACTCGGCGAGTCAGTTGAAGATATTCCCGAAGTGTTAGATGAAGGAGAACTCGTTGAGTTCTCGATAGACTCGACGAATGGAGTCGGGGATTGTTTGGGGTCTGAGGAGCATGGACTCGGCGAGTTGGTAGAACAACTCGACGAGTCGATTCAAATGGAAGGTTGACTTTGACCAGAGCTGACTTAGTTGACCTCGGGAGGACAGTTTAGGCTAAGTGTTATTATTGGTATTGGTACCTCAAGGAGCTAGAGGAGAAGCCTTTCGGAGAGTTGTCAGTTAGCAGCCAGAGGGTTATCTGTCGAGTTCAGCAGTTCAGGTGAGTTTCCTTCCAGTAGGAACGGGTCTACGGCCACAATGTCGGCCCGTTTAGATAGTAGTAGTTCCGGACTTTGGTCCGATGCAGTAGTTCAGTATGTTTGATGTCTTTGTGATTCAGGCATGTTTGTGTGTTAGTTAGTGGGGACCTTGGTCCGATGCAGTATGCAGTATATGTGCTTATGTTATATGTTATGATCATGTTATGTTATGTTCAGTTAGTCCGGACTTCGGTCCGATGCAGGGGGCAAGGCCCTAGTTAGTTCGAACTTCGGTCCGATGCAGGGGGCAAGGCCCCAGTTAGTCCGGACTTCGGTCCGATGCAGTGGGAAAGGCCCAATATGTGCTCTATATGTTATTGTATGGTATATGGTAGTTTGGGGGAGCTCACTAAGCTTTGTGCTTACAATTTTAGTTTTGCTATTAGGTACTCAGTTTTCAAAAGAGGAGCTTAGGAAGATTGCAGTTCACACACCATTTGCTCAGCCTGGGATGTTTATACTCTGATATACTTGACGGTTTTTATAATATTTCGAGATACATTGCTTATGATTTTTATATGAGGTTTATTGACTATGGTTTTTATTATTAAATTAAACAAAATTTTCGGACTGTGTTTTTGGGATGTTTTAAGTTAGTATCAGATCCTTGGTTTGAGGGATTCGGGCACACATTTGGGTGTGTCTGAACTCAAACTAAGGAAGTGGTATAAAGTTTTCAAGAGAGAAACCATGTTTACAAAAGGATTTTGAGAAAAGAAAAAAATTTTAGAAAAATTATAAAGAAATATTTTTAGAAAAAGCGAAAAGAATTTTGAAAAGAGAAAAAGGGTGTGGTGCATGAAATCAGCCGAGCTCAAGTAAGTACTCCTAAATTACCCACACAAGTTTATGTTATGATTATCAGTTTCAGTTTCAGTAGAACAACATGCTAGAATAGGACTAAGGATCTAGGAGGATGCCTTATGTGCCTGTTATATGTGTTTCAGCTTTATGAGAATTGCATGATAGTATTGAGTAGAAAGTAGTAGGATAGCCCGTTTAGGTTATGCCTGATAGTATTGAGTAGAAAGTAGTAGGATAGCCCGTTTAGGTTATGCCTAATAGTATGAACTTAGCATTGTATGCTAGTACAGTTTCTCATTATAAGAATATAATTGCTTGAGTAGTTCCTGTGTCCGAATGCTCCTTGCTTTGTGCTTTGTAGGACTCTGAGTGATGGGAGTTAGCCATCAGGTGAATACGTCACGTCACATGTGATCAGGGTTGAATAATCTCAGAGTGCTGGATTTAGCCCTATTGCGCAAGTCTCGTCTGAGTCTAACCTTTTTAGGGACGAGTCTTTTACTCGAAGGATTATCCGAGCCTCGTCACATGTGATGGTATTAAGGTGATGGCTAATTGGCATTACAAGGAGGCCTTCAGCAGCTGAGGATTTGTTTGGGTGGAGTCAGAGATTTTCCCTAGGGCAAGCCTAGGATGAGAGTAACAGATATCAGTAGCAGTAGAAGGGACTTGGTAGAGTCAAGGCAGTTCTTGAAGAAAGTACGGATAGATGTGGAAGATAGTATGGGCCCGTACTACTGAAAGCAAAGGATCCGTACTCGATTCAAGAGGGGCCAAGACAAAGCCAAGGAACTTGTAGTGTGTATGTGGAATCCCTTAGCAGTGAAGTGTATTTTGATAGTTATTGTGATATGCTTTCAGCATGGTGACGTTGCGTGAAAGGCCAGTGGGCAGATCAGGCGCCAGAGAGGGATCATGCTCGGGTTTAAGGACCGAGCAGCTCGAGGAGCATATGAGAGAGTTTATATCAGCTGAGATCACGCATAGTATCTTAGACCAGACTCATGTGATCTTTGGCACGGTGAAGGAGGGTATACTAAAGATTTTGGATGAGAGGCTTGGAGCCATTCGCGCAGAGATGATGGCTTTGATGGGAGCGCGTACGTTGGCATTTCGAGAGTTTAGAGTTTGTGGAGCACTAGATTATCATGGGGGTAGGGACCCCATTGCTAGCAGAAGATGGTTGGCAGATGTTGCCAACACTCTCCGGGCGAGCCAGTGTCCCGAGGGGGACAAGGTCAGACTCGCCTCCTGTTTCTGAAGGGCAGAGCGCGGGATTGGTGGGAGGAGGTTGTTCATGCCTTGGGGGATGATGCCGCGTTGGGCCCAATGCCATGGAGCGATTTCTCGGCTAGGTTCAGGGCTGAGTTTGCACCAGCTATTGAGGTGCAGCAGTTGGCACGAGAGTTCCAGGATCTTCAGCAGACTACTGAGATAGTGGCGGAGATCACCGCCAAGTTCAGGGAGAGGGCTCTCTTGGTTCCGCAGTATGTGACGGACGAGGAGATGATGAAAGCTCAATATCATGAAATGTTGAGATGTGACATCAGGCAGTTTGTGAGCAGGTCCAGCTGCAAAACGTTGGAGGACATGATTGCTCGGACGGGAGAGAGGGAGAATTATCAGGAGCAGATCAAGAAGGGGAAGCCGGAAGAGGTTCAGGTAACCACGGGTTCGGGAAAAAGGCCCAAGGGGTCAGATTCGAGATCGAGGGATTATCAGAGCCACAATCGATGCGGAAAGTCGGGCAGTACGCACGAGGGTGTGTGTAGGAGTGGTAGTGGTGGTGATTATGGCTGTTTTCGGTGCGGCTGAACCGGTCATTTTAGCAGAGATTATACTGTTACCACCACTTAGGGGTCAGGTATGATATGTTTCCTTTGCAGTCAGTGGGGCCACAGGAAGGCCTAGTGTCCGAGTTTGTTTCCGTCAGTACAGAAGATATCACCTGTGCCTGCCACTTTGAGGATCATCGACGGCCTTCAGGGTCGGGTAGAGGCGCCTGCGATGGGAAGTAGGGCTTTTCAGTTGTCTACAGTGGAGTCACGAGCAGTACGTGAAGAACTACCCGACAATATTGGCCTAGCAGCTAAGCTTCAGGTTCAGTTAGCGACTACTCAATCGATCAATAAGGTAGTCGGGGTAGCTCGAGAGAAGGAGATTTGTTTGGATGGGCAGCGCAGTAAAAGGAAGCGAGCACTTATTTCAGGACAATTGGGAAGAAGTGAAGAGTCATACTCATCTGACTTGGGTGTTGGAAATCGAGAAGACCTTGAGGTGGGTGGTAAGTTCGGAGGAACTCATGGGTTCGCTTATCACAAGTTCAGGTGTTTCAAGTGCGGGGAAAGGGGGCATGTGTATCCGGATTGTAAGAAGAATCAGATATGTTTTCGTTGCCACCAGCCTGGTCATTTCAAGTCTTGCTGTCCTATTTTGGTGGTTGAGAGAGTTCGGGTTCAGGCGGCCATTGTTCCGCAGGAAGTCAAGATCGAGCCGCACTAGATCGCAGGTATGTCATTTGAATTCTCCCTTTTGTAACAATTCTATTGTTAAGGTTCTACATCGGTAATTATAATGATACTTTAGAATTTTGTGCCCTGCTTGCAATTGAGTGATATGCTATCTGCATATCTTGGATTTTAGAATGATAGTTGGAGGACATCACCTGTAGAGCAGATTACATCCGGATAAACACCCAGTACGCTGGGCATAACATTAACTATGTGGGACATAGTCCGTGTTTCAGCATTATGCTTGGCGTAACTTATATTATGTTGGGCGTAATTGCTGTTTTCAGCAATTTTTGTTCTTTTAGGTTCTAAGTCCAATTTCCGCTCCAGTCTTTTCATTTCCGCTCTATCGACAACTAATAGCTGCAAATCATAATTCAAAGCATTATAAGTACTTTTTAGTTCTAAGAGAGAATAATATAGGCTAAAATATTAAGATATAACCCTCGTCTAGCATTTCAAGGCCCCACACCCCTGTGGGCAACAAACTTGAACAGATGGAGCCACGAACAGGGTCAATCCTTACCTTATAACGAAGATCGAAGCTTCTATAATTTGAGTGAGGGTGGCTCATAGGACAGAGTCCTACCTATTCTGGTCCGCAGGATTGCTCGTAATGATGAGCAGGGTAGAGCGGCCATCAACCAAATCATGGAAGTTGATGCCGATGCGGGAGTCAATACCATTTGCATTCTCCATCTAGAGTCTGCTTATGAAAGAACTCAGAACCTGAATGCGGCCCTACAGAGAGATCTTACTACAACCCAAGCTGAAGTTAGGGAGCTTCGAGCTCGGCAGGCAACGTATGAAAGACGCTTGAGGGATATGGAGCGTCGTCTGGCAGAATCAAGGACTCATTCTAGTGGTTCTCATCGTAGATATAGCCTACTTAACTTTCTCTTTTGGATATAACTTAAGTATATGTAAAAGCTCTAGTTTTAATTTCCTATCTATGATAAGACTTTGAACTTGTTAAGTCTTGTTTGGTTTTAGTTCTGTCAAATTTTTCCTATCTTGGTTTGATGTAAGACCTACTCCTAGGTCATTTTTTTCCTGAACTTATTACATCTGTAATACCAGTATTATTGAGAGATATCTAATCTCATGGAAATTAATATCCAATTTCTTTCATTTTTCTAGTACTAGATCTACATTCAATCATATTTTCAATTGTTTCTTACTTTCATTTTCATCTTTGTAAACTTTTAGTTGAACAATGCCTCCTCGAAGAGTGACGAGGCATAATCCTCCGATAACTCCTACGCAACCACCTCCACCTCCTCCTCAATACAACCCAACACTTATTCAAGCTGCTGTGAATGCAGCTGTTACGGCAGCTTTAGCACAATTCACCTCAACCAGTAGTAGCGGGAGTGGGACCTATGTGCCTCCTACTATTGTCGAAACTCCAGTGCACTCTAGATATTGCTCATATAAGGACTTCACCAGTTGCAAACCCAGGGCCTTCAATGGGACTGGTGGAATCATTTCCCTCTCGCAATGGTTCGAAAAGACGGAGTCGATCTTTGAGATTTGCTCCTGTCTGGAAGGGAGTAAGGTAAAGTTTATCGCCTGCACCTTCGAGGACCGAGCCCTGACATGGTGGAATAGCCATGTCAAGTCACTATCTCTTATAGTGGCAAATGCTATCGGCTGGGAAGCTCTAAAGGAGCTCATGATCGAAGAGTACTGCCCGAGGGGCGAAGTTCAAAAATTGGAGCAGGAGCTCTGGAGCCTAACCATGAAGGGCTCTAACATAGCCACCTACATTGCCAGATTCTGCGATCTGGTAGCACTCTTTCCGGGAAAGGTCCCTTCTGAAGCAAAGAAGGTGGAGAGGTATATCTGGGGGCTGGTGCCTCCATTCCATGGGAATGTACTAGCTTCAAACCCCGCTACCTTCGATAGTGCCAAGCGATTGGCACAATGACTCATTGACCATGGATTCCGTACCCCGTCAACAACAACCCTAGCCATCTCAAAACCCTCCAAAGCCGTTGATAACAAGCAGAAATGTTGGGATGACAAGAAGAAGAATGTTGCACAGAAAGCTGCCAAAAAGCAGCAGATCGTAGCAGTTCATGCTGCGATAGCACCTGTAGTTGCTGCACTGGTGAAGCAGTACACGGGGAGTTTGCCAAAGTGCAACAAATGCAACTTCCACCACAACGGACCCTGCCGAGAAATGCAGTCCTCTAACTGCAACAGGAAGGGGCACACTGCCCGTTTCTACAAAGCTCTGGCAAGGCCAATCAACCAAGTCCCCGACGATGGTGTGGATTGGTTGAGTCTACATCGTTCCATTCATTCTCAATCGACCTCATGCCGGTCTCAATTAAAAGTTTCGACGTCATTATCGGTATGGATTCGTTGAGTCTACATCGTGCCGACATCATATGTTATGAAAAGGATGTTCTCCTTAATCTGTTGTCTAACAAAATTCTAGTTGTATACGGCGACAAACCCGGCACGAACCTTCGTATCATCTCGAGCATTCAAGCCCATAAGTACTTGAGAAAGGAATGTCGCGCATTCCTTGCTCATGTTGTCGATGTGAGCCAAGAGACGAAATACATAAAGAACATCCCAGAAGTTTGCGACTTTCCCAACATTTTTCCAGAAAACTACCAGGATTACCTCCACAACGTCAAGTCGAGTTTAGAATTTACTTAGTACTAGGGGCTACCCCAGTAGCCAAATCGCCCTATCGTCTAGCACCAACTGAGATGCAGGAACTGTTCGGTCAACTTAACGAACCACTCAACAAGGGATTTATTAGGCCAAGCTTCTCACCATGGGGAGCTCTGGTCTTGTTCGTTAAGAAGAAAGACAGATCGTTTCGTATGTGCATCGACTACAGAGAACTAAACAAGCTCACCGTTAAGAATCGTTACCCTCTGCCTCACATAGACGATTTGTTTGACCACCATCAAAGGGCGAACTACTTTTCGAAGATAGATCTAAGATTCGGGTATCACCAGTTACGAGTGCTTGAGGAGGATGTTCCGAAGACAGCCTTCCGAATTCGTTATGGACGCTACGATTTGGTAGTGATGCAGTTCGGATTGACCAATGCGCCTGTAGTATTCATGGATTTAATGAATAGGATATGTCGTCCTTACTTGGATCAGTTCGTCATTATGTTCATTGATGACATACTTATCTACTCTCGTAGTAAGGAAGAGCATAGTAATCATCTACGTCAGATCTTGGAAACATTACGATCAGAGAAGCTCTACGCGATGTTCTCTAAATGCGAGTTTTGGATTCAAAGAGTTGAATTCATGGGTCACGTTGTTAGTGAGGAGGGAATTCATGTGGACCCTTCAGAAATCAAAGCCATTGAGAACTGGTCAGCACCGAAGACGCCTACAAAAATTCGTCAATTTCTAGGCCTCGCTGGCTACTATCGTAGGTTCATTCAGAACTTCTCTAGGATCACAAAACCGCTTACTACATTGACCCAGAAGGGCGTGGCCTTTGACTGGGAAGAGAAACAAGAGAAAGTGTTCCAAACACTGAAATGAGCCTTATGCACCGCACCAATAATATCCCTCCCAGAAGGAATAGAAGAATTTATGGTCTATTGCGATGCATCCAATCAATGGCTCAGCTGTGTTCTGATGCAACGAGGTAACTAGGTAAGGTCATCGCCTATGCCTCAAGACAACTAAAGACACACGAGGTCAACTACACCACACATGATCTTGAGTTAGGAGTAGTTGTGTTTGCTCTAAAGATATGGAAACACTACCTGTATCGTACAAAAAGCACTATCTTTATAGACCACAAGAGCCAACAACATATATTCGACCAGAAGGAGCTCAATATGAGACAATGATGGTGGGTTGAGCAACTCAGTGACTACAATACACTCATGATTTACCATGAGATCAAATACACTCATGATTTAACATGAGAAACAACATCGTACGCTTCATCAACACTGGAACAATAACAAATAAAAGGATAGTTCATCACTTGTTTTTGGTTGACTGTAGCTAACAGTCACAAGTGGGGTGGTCAGCCCGTATACTAATTATACACGATTTCCACGCTCACACGGGATTAACGGTTACAGTTCAGAGGATTTCCGCTAAGATCCCCAATCTTAGTTGATGAATACAATTACTCATGTAAACTTTGACGGCATCCTATAGCTCTAACAACAAAAGCATCTTCATGTCTAAAACCCTAAGTTACTAGACTATGCTTTTAAACATTACTCCTAACTTCATAATATTTAGGCAGTATAACAGCTATATCTTGAAGTAAAACCAGGTTTTATCTTGACCTAAAACCAATAATAACAACATATAATGTTTCTAGTTTTATCTTGATATAAAACTAACAATAACAACATATAACATAGCCAGTTTTATCTTGACATAAAACTAACAATAACAACATACAATGTTCCTAGTTTTATCTTGACATAAAACTATCAATAGCAACATACTTCATAACTTAACATATAGAACTTCCGAATATAACATCGGAACTATAACGCACACAACACACACACACACACACACACACACACATATATATATATATATATATATATATATATATATATATAGAATCCTAAGTATAATTCAAGATCTACATTAGTAATTTAACATACTAATACATTAGTAAATTAACATACTAATAAGTTGGTATTAGTTGTATACATAAAAATATTATATTTAGAACAATCATATCCCGATTATTATAAGTATATACTATCATATAGACATAATAATAACATATATATAATAACTAGCATGCGTTTTCCCCCGAAATATTAGAAAGTGGGGCGTGAAACTCACCTTAGTAGCGTGATTTTATGTTATCTAAGCAAAACGGTCAGGGTGCGAGATAGTCGGGGCTCAGGATGCAAGATGGCCTTAGCAAAGGAGAGAAAGGGAATAAGTTTTGGTGTAAGAATGGCTGAAGTCGGACCTGCTATTTATAGTAGGGATTTTGTACTCTTACATCGTGAGTGTCATAAGGCTCACGTCGTGGGTCTTGCATGATCACCCCATAGACTTGCCATTTACGTCCCTAGCTTCGGAAGGTGGCCATGTGACTCCTCACGTCGTGAAAAACACCTTGTTCACGTCGTGAGTTTGGATCCTATCCCCTCGCAACCTCATCACACTTTCTAGATTCCGAAATGTGGCAAAATGACTCCTCACGTCGTGAGTGTCATAAAGCTTACGTCGTGAATTTAGTTAGCTTAGGGTTTCTGAAAGATGAATCTTCGAAGGCCATAACTTTTGCATACGAACTCCGTTTTTGACATTCTTTATATGCACGCATAGGTATTTACGAGTAATACAACTCTCTTTTAGACTTAAATAGCTAATTTTAAGTCTATTTTAAATTCCTCTTATTATAGAGATTTATATTGTTCGGTTTATCATAACTTCTTCATGCGAAGTCATATTCAGATGTTCTATATATTTGTGGAATCGTATGGATGTATACATTGAGTTGTATCATAAAGAAAGTTCATATTTGTATTAGAATTTATCATGAAATACATAGTATATTTATCACATTACATGATTAGCATAATCACATGTGATTGTTATTGACCTAATTTTGACGGGTGTTACATTCTCCCCCCATTAGAACAATTTTGTCCCGAAATTGATCTTGTGGGTAATGTCTTGTCAAATAGTTGGGGGTATTTTGCTTTCATCTGATCTTCATGCTCCCAAGTAAATTCAGGTCCTCATAAAGAGTTCCATCGAACTTTCACTATGGGAATACGACTTTGCTTTAATCGTTTGACTTCTCAATTCATAATCTCAACCAGTTCTTCTACAAAATTGAGTTTCGTATTAACTTGTATTTTGTCGAGAGGTACAACAAGAGTGTCATCGGATAGACATATTTTGAGATTTGATACGTGAAAAACATCGTGTACCTTACTTAGCTCTTGAGGCAACTTGAGTTGGTATGCGCCAGAACCAATTCTAGCTAGAATTTCAAAAGGTCCTATAGACTGTGGGTTTAGTTTTCCTCGCTTACTGAATCGAATTACACCTTTCCAAGGAGAGACCTTCAACATTACTTTATCTCCAACTTGGAATTCTAAAGGCTTACGTCTTACGTCAGCATAACTCTTTTGACGTTCACGTGCAACCTTTAATCGATCCTTAATTTGCACGATCTTTTCAGTTGTCTCGTGGATTATTTATGGTCCAGTATGTAAGGTATCGCCTGTACGTTCTTTGGCCATCTACGTATCTCCAAATTCTGCCCAACATACTAGGGAACGACGTTTTCGTCCATAAAGAGCCTCAAACGGTGCATCCTTGATGCTGGTGTGATGAATATTGTTGTAGGAAAACTCAATTAACGGTAAATGAGTATCCCATGCATTTCTAAAGTCTATTACACAGGCTCGGAGCATATCTTCTAAAGTCTGAATGGTTCTCTCACTCTGACCATCAGTTTATGGATGCTAAGCTGTACTCCTGTCTAGACGTGTTCCTAAGGATTTTTGTAGAGATTACCAAAATCGTGAATTGAATCTACTATCTCGGTCAGAAATAATAGAACTTGGAACTCCATGCAATCTAACAATTTCCTTAACATAAACTCTAGTCAGCTTCTCCATCTTGTCGTTCTCCTTAATTGGTAAGAAATGGGCAGACTTAGTCAATCTATCGACTATTACCCAAATAGTGTCGAACCCGCAAGGAGTTTTAGGTAACTTAGTGATGAAGTCCATTGATATCTGCTCCCATTTCCATTCAGGTATTTCCGGTTGTTGAAGTAAACCTGAAGGCTTTTGATGTTTTGCCTTCACTTTAGAACAAGTCAAACATTTGCTCACATAAGTAGCAAATTCTACCTTCATGTTTGGCCACCAATAATGTACTTTTATGTCTAAGTACATTCTGTCAAAACCTGGATGCACGGAATATCTGGACTTGTGGGCTTCTTCTAAGACCAAGTCCCTGACTCTACCGAACTTAGGCGTCCAAATTCGGTTCATAAAGTTTCGCGTTCCGTCATCATTTTGTATAAGTTTCTTTTCCATTCCTCGCAAAGCTTCGTTCTTGATGTTTTCTTCTTTTAGAGCCTCAAGCTGAGCTTCTCTAATTTCCGCGGCAAGGTTAGAATGGATAGTTATGGTTAATGCTCGTACCCGACGGGGTTTAATATATTCCTTTCGGCTCAAGGCATCTTCTACCATGTTTGCCTTTCCAAGATGATAATGAATCTCACATTCGTAATCATTCAACAATTCGACCCATATTCATTGTCTCATATTAAGATCTTTTTGGTCGAAGATGTGCTGGAGACTCTTGTGGTCAGTAAAAAATAGTACACTTAGTACCGTATAGGTAATGTCTCCATATTTTTAGTGCAAAAACTACCGCTCCCAATTCAAGATCATGTGTAGTGTAATTATTCTCATGCACCTTAAGTTGTCGTGATGCATAGGCGATAACTTTTCCTCTTTGCATCAACACACATCCCAATCCTTGATTTGATGCGTCGCAGTATACGACGAAATCTTCTGTCCCCTCTGGAAGGGATAGGATTGGTGCACCACACAACATTTGCTTCAGACTCTGAAAAGCAACTTCTTGTTTGTCTTCCCATTTGAACTTTGTATCCTTCTGGGTTAGTGTTGTAAGCAACTTGGCTATTTTGGAGAAATTCTCTATGAATCTGCGATAATAGCCAGCAAGTCCTAGGAACTGACGCACCTCGGTTGGCGTCTTTGGTGCTTCCCAATTCCTGATTGCTTCAACTTTGGATGGGTCAACATGAATTCCTTCGTTGCTAACTACATGACCTAAAAATTATACTTCTCTAATCCAAAACTCACATTTGGAGAATTTAGCGTACAACTTTTCTTTTCTTTGTAGTTCCAAGATTATTTGCAGGTGTTGACCATGTTCTTCCTTGGTTGGTGAATATATCAATATATCATCGATAAATACGATCATGAATTTATCCAAGTATGGTTTGCAAACACGATTCATGAGATCCATAAACATTGTTGGGGTGTTGGTCAATCCAGAAGACACAACTAAGAACTCATAATGACCATAACGAGTTCTAAATGTTGTTTTTGGAATGTCGTCTTCTTGTACTCTGAGTTAATGGTATCCTGATCTAAGATCTATCTTTGAGTAGTAGCTAGATCCTTGCAGTTGATCGAATATATCATCAATTCTTGGAAGCGGATAACGATTATTGATCGTTAGCTTGTTCAGCTCCCAATAATCAATACACATTCGAAAGGATCCGTCCTTTTTCTTGACAAACAAGATTGGTGCTCCCCAAGGTGAAAAACTTGGTCGGATAAAGCCTTTGTCAAGAAGTTCTTGTAGTTGACAAGATAATTCTTGTATTTCGGATGGAGCCAACCGATAAGGAGATTTCGCTACTGGTGCTGCTCCTGGAATTAAGTCGATTCGAAACTCGACTTGTCGGGCGGGAGGTATTCCAGGTAGATCTTCAGGAAATACGTCAGGGAAATCACATACTTGAGGTATGTCCTTGATTTCTTTTATCTTTCTTCTCTTATCTACAATGTTGGCTAAGAATGCGCTACATTTCTTATGTAGATATTTATGTGTCTTGGTACAAGAGATGACTTTGAGGTTTTTCCCAGACTTATCACCATAGATAATCAGGGCTTCGCCGTTTGGTAAGGGTAGTCGTATGGCTTTCTCATGACATAAAATTTCGGCGCGGTGTGAAGATAACCAATCCCTACCAATTATGACATCAAAACTACCGACAGGCATTGGCATGAGGTTGACGTGAAAAATGTAGTTATTAAGAGTTAACAAACAGTTTTCTAGGATTTCATGTGTTTTCTGAGTTTGACCGTTAGCGATTTCTACTTCATAGATTTCTTTTAATATGCTAGACTTATGACTTAACAATTTTCTAAATGTCAGAGTTATAAAACTTCGATCTGCTCCAAAGTCGAAGAGTATGCTAGCGTATAGATTATCTATGAGAAACGTATCAGATACAACCGAAGGGTCCTGGATAGCCTCTCTGCTTCCGATCACAAATGCCCTACCACGCCCTATGCCTCCTTGACTCCTTAACTTTGGACCTTCTTTCTTGATGTGTCCAACCTCTCTGCACTCACAACACTTTCTTTCTTCATCACGACTTGTTCCAGTATTTGTTTGCTGATTGATTGTTGCAGGTGTTGTGCTCATGTAGTAACTAGCAGTATGCCCCCTTTTCTTGCACTTCGTGCAAACAAAACAGTCACCTGGGTGATGACGGTTGCAGTGGTAGCACCATGCAGACTTTGGTTGAGTAGGTACTGCTGTTGTGGCTGTGTAGTTGGTTGCCACTTCTTGTCTTTTCTCATATGATTGTTTGGGATTCTTCTTATTAAACTTGCGCTTATTTGTTCTAGCTTTGGGAGACTCATCCTTTGAGACCACTTCTGTTCCTTGGATCTCTGTGAGGGTTAGCTGATGAGCTATCCTCTTGGTGCTATCATAAGTCGTAGGCTTTGATGCGATCACCATGCCTTTGATTTGCGATGCTAAACCCCAGATATATCGCTCAATCTTTTTATATTCAGGGGTCACAAGTGCTGGACACATTACAGCAAGATCATTAAATCTAGCGGTATAAGCTTTTATCTTTGAACACTTTATGGTTAGAGTCCACAGTTCTTGTTCCAGTTTATGTATTTCCTCCCTAGGACAATACTCCTCTACTAGCATTATTTTTAGCTCCTCCCATTTCATGGAATTTGCAGTATCAATTCCCATTGTATTCACATGGATATTCCACCATGTAAGTGTTGCGTCAGTGAAAGTACATGCTGCAAATCGTACTTTACAATCATTTAGACAAAAGCTTATTTGAAAGACGGATTCTATCTTTTCTATCCACCTTGTCAAATTCACTACCCCTTCATTTCCATGAAGGATTTTTGGCCTACAATTCATAAAATCTTTGTAGGTACATGTTCTAGCGGTCCCTACATGGCCTTCATTTCTAACTCCATCTCTTGTGACATTAGATAGAGCCATAGCAATTCTTTGAGCTATGATTTCTTCAAGTTGCACTGTACTTATTGAGGGGTTTATTTCTGGCGGTGGTTGTGTTTGTTGTTGTGGTGCTGATGGTCGGTTAGGGTTTAGCCGATTACTCCTTCTAGGCATTTTGTTTTAGTTCCTATTATAAATAATAAGATTTTTTATGAGTTTTGTTGATCATTTAATACATGAGTACTAAATACTATAGTTATTATTCACAGCGTAAAACATAATAGACAAGATAATGATTACTATAACGTATGCTTCATATTATTACTAGTAGTTACATCAATTTATTTAGGTTTATAAGAGAAAAGTTTCTATAAACATTGCAAAATTTGCAAGGTTTTCTACATCCTTGCTATAAACTTTCCTCTTTTCTCCTTAACTAGTCTGAATTTCTCTATTTACATAACCACTAGTTGTAGCTTATCTACCAGAAACCTAAGTGATGACCCAGCACGTCAGTGACATTAACCACTTGCTCTTCAAGTGCTTGAGTTCTTTGCTCATGACTTCGCGTGCGTTCTTCATTTATTGAGATTTGATTGTAGAGATCTAACTCTGCAATCCTGGCATCGTGAGTAATCATATCATTATAAGCAAAATTTATACGATGGTGGACATCCATCACCGATTCCTGATCTCGTGTCCTTTGTCCTTCTAGCCTTCGCACTCTTCCAGAGAGATGAGTAGCCCTCCCTTTGACAATTTCCATCTTATCTTCAATTTTCACACTTTTCTCAAACAATTGAGATAAAGTGTTATCTTCAGAAGAATGTGGGATATGTGGTCGGGATGACTGACTAGTCTCATACATCTTGGCAGCTTTTGCCATATCGGTATAGATTTACGTGCAATGCGTTTCATTTTTACTCCTCCTGGAACTTTACGGTAAAGAGTGTTCAGTGGTGGTATAGATGATGCCACTGAATCTGTCTCCTCCATGGATTCGATTTCTTCCATTGGTTCACTCTCTTCCCATTCGTTGGAGGGTAAAGGTGCTCCATCGTCAGAAGGTATTGGATGAAAGGTGGTTGGAGTTACAGGATAGTAAGGATCGCCTAACATCATAGGGAATGAAAATTCCTCTTCCTCATCCGTATCCTCGATGATTATCCATTCTCGTGAATGTGCCATGTCGGATTCCTATACATTTTGGATCTCAAAGAGTTTAGTCTATCAAATATTTCTCCCAGATTAAATAGTTCATACGATCTGATCATAATAAAATGTAGTTCCGCACCTACACCTAGTTGTGATAGGATCTATGCACATATAAACTTTGGTTGGATTATTTGATCTAAATCCTTGAGATCAAAAACATTTCGGGTATTAAGGTGTATTCTCATCGCGGGTCTGAGTCTTCATATATGACTCTATATTCTTATTTATTGTATTCACGCTTTTACTATTGTTTGTTACTTTAGGTCTAACTGATAAGGCTCCGGCCAGTCAGGACTGTCGAAAGGGCAGGATCATTTTAGCATATAGCCGTTCTGAAATCCAGCAACCCAAATCGACATGTCTATCCATGTCACCGCTCCCGTAAGTAGTCCTTCAGTAGTATAATTAATAATACTTTTTATTTATAGGCTAAGGGATATACGTAAACCTAATAGAGTAAGCCCTAAACTATAGATGTGCTTTCCTAAGAAAGTACTAGTTCACTATAGTTAATAGCTCTGATAGCAATCTGTCACACCCCGACCATCGGTGGAAACACCGGGTAGGGTAACATTATTTTTCGTATAACAGTTATATAACATAAATTAAACAATACTTAAAGAAAATACATACCTTTACTGATGATTGAAAGTTACATTATTGTTTTCCTAGTATTTATTACATAATATCCGACTATGACATATTTCTTAATAAACAGAAAGATAATAGTAAAACTTCTCCTGTTCGAATCATATCAACTTTTCAAGTTCCTGAAAACACATGCATTTTAAAATACGTCAACATAAAGTTGGTGAGTCCACAGGTTTTGACTCCATAAAATAATACATTTTTACACATTCAAAAGTATAGTTTTGAAAGTATCATTTTGACTCTCCAACATTAGGTATAATAGTATACTTATCAATTAAGTGTTATACCTAAACATTTCTTTATCTTAAGGTATAAGTAGCGGAAAACTTATACTTAACATTAATACTTGTATACGACAAGGTATAATGTTTCTAACAATTTGCTACCATGAGCCTGTAACCGCTGCTATGACATAATACCTCTGATAGAACAATACACTCATGATTTACCATGAGAACAAATTCACTGATGATTTAACATGAGAAGCAACACCGTATGCTTCATCGACGCCGAAACAATAACAAATAAAAGGATAGTTCATCACTTGTTTTTGGTTGACTGTAGCTAACAGTCACAAGTGGGATGGTCAGCCCGTATACTAATTATACACGACTTCCTCGCTCACACGGGATTAACGGTTACAGTTCAGAGGATTTCCGCTAAGATCCCCAATCTTAGTTGATAAATACAATTACTCATGTAGACTTTGATGGCTTCCTGTAGCTCTAACAACAAAAGCATCTTCATGTCTAAAACCCTAAGTTACTAGACTATGCTTTTAAACATTACTCATAACTTCATAATATTTAGGCAATATAACAGCTATATCTTGAAGTAAAACCAGGTTTTATCTTTACCTAAAACTAGTAATAACAGCATATAACGTTTCTAGTTTTATCTTGACATAAAACTAACAATAACAACATATAACATATCGAATTTTATCTTGACATAAAACTAACAATAACAACATACAACGTTCCTAGTTTTATCTTGACATAAAACTATCAATAGCAACATACTTCATAATTTAACATATAGAACTTCCGAATATAACATCGTAACTATATCGCACAAAACATATATATAGAATCCTAAGTATAACTCAAGATTTACATTAGTAATTTAACATACTAATACATTAGTAAATTAACATACTAATAAGTTGATATTAGTTGTATATATAAAAATATTATATTTAGAACAATCATATCCCAGTTATCATAACTATATACTATCATATAGACATAATAATAACATATATATAATAACTAACATGCGTTTCCCCCCCGAAATATTAGAAAGTGGGGCCGTCAAACTCACCTTAGTAGCATGATTTTATGTTATCTAAGCAAAACGGTCAGCGTGCGAGATCGTCGAGGCTCGGGATGCAAGATGGCATCAGCAAAGGAGAGAAAGGGAAGAAGTTTTGGTGTAAGAATGGCTGAAGTCGGACCTGCTATTTATAGTAGGGATTTTGGACTCTCACATCGTGAGTGTCATAAGGCTCACATCGTGAGTCTTGCCTGATCACCCCGTAGACTTGCCATTTGCGTCCCTATCTTCGGAAGGTGGCCATGTGACTCCTCACGTTGTTAAAAACACCTTGTTCACGTCGTGAGTTTGGATCCTATCCCCTCACAGCCTCGTCACACCTTCTAGATTCCGAAATGTGGCAAAATGACTCCTCATGTCGTGAGTGTCATAAAGCTCACGTCGTGAATTTAGTTAGCTTAGGGTTTCTGAAAGCTGAATCTTCGAAAGGCCATAACTTTTACGTACAAACTCTGTTTTTGACGTTCTTTATATGTACACATAGGTATTTACAAGTACTAAAACTCTCTTTTAGACTTAAATTGCTAATTCTAAGTCTATTTTATATTCCTCTTATTATAGAGATTTATAGTGTTCGGTTTCTCATAACTTCTTCATGCGAAGTCAGATTCAGACATTCTCTATATTTTTGGAATCGTATGGATGTATACTTTAAGTTGTATCATAAAGAAAGTTCATATTTGTATTAGAATTTATCATGAAATACATAGTATATTTATCACATTACATGATTAGCAGAATCACATGTGATTGTTATTGACCTAATGTTGATGGGTGTTACAAACCATCAGGTTTACTTCAACAACCAGAGATACCTGAATGAAAATGGGAACGGATAACGATGGACTTCATAACCAGGTTGCCCAAGACAACAGGTGGTCTCGATTCCATTTGGGTGATCATAGACAGGTTAACCAAGTCTGCACACTTCCTGTCCATCAAAGAAACTCACAAGATGGAGAAGCTAACTAAAACCTACACTAGGGAGATAGTACGACTACATGGTGTTCCCATAAACATTATCTCAGATAGAGATAGTAGATTCACTTCGAGGTTCTGGCAGTTGCTACAAAGTTCCCTAGGAACTAGGTTGGACATGAGTACAACCTACCATCCGCAAACCGACAGACAAAGTGAGAGGACTATTCAAACTTTGCAAGGTATGTTGCGAGCCTGTGTGATAGACTTTGGAAAGACATGGGATATTCATCTACCCCTTGTCGAGTTCTCCAACAATAATAGTTATCACACGAGCATAAAGGTTGCTCCATTTGAATCCCTCTATGGCAAAAAGTGCATATCCCCTCTGTGCTGGCTGAGGTGGGTGACACCCAGTTAGCTAAAGGACACGTTCTTGATAGCACTCTCACAGGTCCGAAAATCATTCGAGAAACGACACAGAAGATCGTTCAAATTCATGAACGATTGAAATCCTCTAGAGACCGACAATAAAGCTACGCAGAGAAAAGAAGGAAACCTTTGGAATTCCAGGTTGGCGACCATGTTCGATTGAAGGTCTCACCCTGGAAGGGCTTGATACGCTTCGAAAAGCGTGGAAAGCTAAATCCAAGGTATGTAGGGCCTTTCGAGATTCTTGCTAGAATTGGCCCTGTAGCTTACAAACTCAAAGTACCTCGTGAACTCAGTAACGTACACTCTACTTTCCACGTCTCGAACTTGAAAAAGTGTCTGTCCGACGAGACTCTTGTAATTCCACTCAACGAGATCGATATCAACGAGAGCCTCAACTTCGTGGAAGAACCTGTAGAGATAACGGACAAAGAGGTCAAGAAAAAAAAGTCGTATCCCGATAGTGAAGGATCGCTAGAATGCCAAGTGAGGACCTGAATTCACTTGGGAGCGCGAGGATCAAATGAAATTGAAATATCCTCATCTTTTCGCTTAGTTATTTGTAATAGCTTAATCATTTAAACTCTAATTTCGGGAAAAAATTATCTCTAACGAGGGAATGATGTGACTACCCGAAATTTCTTTCCTGTACAGTTAATCAAATCAATCAAAGTTGGATTTGTTTCTGCTAACTTTTAGCCATGTTTAGAGTCTATTTGAGCATTTTAAGCCTAGTACATCAAAGGGTTAAGTGTTTGGATGTGTCAACTGAAGTTCAAAACCAACAAACAAGCCATAAACCCCTTTATGAGGAGTTTACGGCCATGACACATGAGTTTACGGCCATAAACTCATGGTGTCCATAAACTCTTGGCTATACATATGATACATGGCCATTTTCCAACACTTTTACCATTTCCAAGCCATGAAATCGGGTTTTGCTCTCAACTATCATCAAGAATCTTCATTTTTCTTCAAAGATGTAAGTGCTTTTATCCCTTGTCTAGTTACTACATCTTCTTAACTAGCATAACCCATCGATTCAATCCATTAACATCATCGTTTGGGTTAGATCTTCAAGAACACCAAGAACAGACACTAGTGTTTTGGTCCAAAATCAACCTTTTCAGCTTCTATATCATAAGTATTACTTCCCTATACTCGATATCTAGTTGAAACACATGTTAAACACCTTGAAATCATCCATTTCCCAAGAATAAGAGGTGTTTACGGCCAAGAGCATATCCCTTGGCCGTAAACCCTAGTTAGAGGTGCATATGGACCATAACTCCTTCCTAAGGCTTAGTTTTGAGTCTAGAACACTTCCTTGTGGTTTTTAGGACCTTAAAACACCTTTTGGCACAAATCATCATGAGTTTGCGACCGTAAAATCATGAGGCCGTAAACTATATGGCCATGAACTCCTTGGCCGTAAACACCATTGTGTGGCCATACACTCCTTAGATTCAACCCTTTGTACTTCTAACACTTCAATCTAAGTGTTTCCTAAGTCCTAGGGTGTGTTCCTTACATGATTAGTTGTATAAATACTAATTATATGCATATATGTGTCATTGTATGCTAAATAGGATCCGTGTGTGTGCGCAAGTCTTCACTTGACACTTAGCATGCTACACCACTCGTTCATCCAAACCACTCACTACAGGTGAGTTCATACCCCTTTAACTTACCTTTTAAATGACTTTAAATGCTTTTATGGGAGGGGAGAATACAAGTAGAAACATTATAGTTATTATATCAATCACATGTGATTAATAACTATCAAGCAAATGGCTTTCTTATATTTCAAAGCTGTGATATCAAACAAACTGCTTTAAATCGTTTTATAAACTCTTTTGCATATTAAATACTTTATTTAAACTCTTTTAAACTTATACGTTAACAAATCATGTCTATATAGATATAGTTATATAAGTAGGATTGAAAGGACTTAGGACTGATAACTCGCCTTATTTCTTGTTCCTTGTTTGGTTATGGACTTAGGGTATTTGGTTGTTTGTCTGAAGGTCGTTTGAATCTTAGTTATATATTATGTGTATGTATATGGATATTAAAGTTCTACATTCAGTTCAATACCTTTGGGTAGCATAGGTGTACAAACATGTTCATTCATACAAACAGCATTACTAGTAAACTATAATAGGTATAGTTTAGGAAGTTACTAATACTATTACTAGAACAACGAAACATACAAAGAGTCAGTTCATACATGAGTCGGTACATACTATAACGAGAAACAGTACTCACTATAAAGAGAAATAGATAGAACATACTATAAAGAGAAACAATACATACTACACATTATACACTAGAGAACATACTACATACTAGATAGAGAGAACATACAATACACTAGAACATACCATACAAACACTAGAACACTATAACATTAATGTGAGCCACTACTTCATGGCATAGAAATCTACTGTTGTGTCACATTTTGCAACCAGAGTCTCCTGGAGGGAGAGCGTGAGTTGGTGTATAGATCTATATAGGATTGACTATCCTACACTTTGCTGCTACCTACAGTGGGACCTGCAGGTCTACAGGTGACTAACGTCATACCATTTCGATGCCTTAGAGTGTCGTGTTATACTAGTCTATCAAGTATGGTTACAATCATATCACATTTTACCTTAATTAACAAACTGGTTTAAGGTAGTTAGTACATTGGTAGTTACTTACATACAATACTACTGTACATCATTATTTTCCCATTGCATTCACCTTGTGATCTTCTCACATAAACGGTAATGTAAACTATATTTTGGTAATGATAGTCATACTTGGGAACGATACACTTTTACAAACAATACAACACACAGAACATTTGGGCCTTGGTAGAAGGTTACTTTTAGTAGAAAATATAGGATTTTATAGGAGATACAAACATTTACTACAAACTCTTACAAACATTTACAAACACTTTCATACAAGCAACGACACTAAAATACTTATGAACTCACCAGCTTTAATGCTGATCTACGCTTTCAAAATAACTTGTATTCTCAGGTCATCAGTAGACAGGTACCGATGCCAGGTTTTGAGAAGATGGAGCATGTTCAAGAGTCATCTCTAATTTTGAATTCATAGTTTTGGTGTCTTATAAACTATACAGAACACACTTGTATTAAATTATATCATTAATGCAATGGATGATGTTGTTGCTTGTCTTACTATTATGCATTGTTGTGATACTGTACATGACGTCCTCAGCCCCGGAACGTTTTCGCCGTTTAGGTTTTGGGGTGTGACAACACCCAAGATCTATTCTTTAAGTCTCAAAGTGACCAAAAGTGCATCTTTTTCAACTTAATGCATTATCCAAGTCTCCAAACTTTAGATCTTCATCAATATCAAGTTTAGATGCATAAAGTTTCTAACTTTATCCATAACAAGGATACAAACATACAAGATCTAAACTTTATTCACTAAAGTCACCAAAAGCTCGTAACACCTGAGATTATCTAAATCTATCAAATGCATCATCAAGATTCAAGCTTTATACCTCCTGAAGAGAGATCAAGGTGAACAAGTTCTGAGTCTACAAGCTCCAATACAACCAACACTTCTCCAAGGAGTTCTTATTCTTCCAAATGCACTAAAATCCAAAAAAAATCACTTAAAGGCTTAATATCTTTCCAAATGGGGCTAGGGTTTTGAATTTAGGGTTAGAGGGGATAGAGGTTAAAGATAATGAAGGTTGAAAATGAGTTGAGGTCTTTAAATATGGTCCAATACCAAAAATTAGGGTTTACATCTGACCTGCATACGCCCAGCATACTCCAGGTACGACCAGGGTATTGGGTTGGTCATCCGCGATCACGCCTACCCAGGAGTGTAGGCCCTATATTCCCAGCATACCCGGCGTACCCCAATATCTTCGTAACTTCTAGCGGTCGTAACTTCTTCGTTCCAACTCCATTTTTGATGGTCCTTATATCCACAGAAAGGTCTTGAGGAGATTTACAACCCTATGTAATTACTTTTGACTTAAAACGCATCGAACTAAAACCCTTAATTCATTAAAGAAGTCTGAAACACCACTTTTCCCATTTTACCCTTTGACTCCAAAACACAAACCAAACTCTTGGATCACGTAATCTACATTACCCACATCCAAATGGGTCTAAACCTCTCTTTCCCCAAAGACTAAAGCCTTATGATGCTTGATCTTCGGGTCACGACACCGAATTATGAAACGACTCGAAAAAGGGTGTTACATGGGGAAGCCTCCCCGTACTCGGTTCCTACAGCCCTCTTCCCGCACCCTTAGTATTGTGTTCTGAGGTACATGAAACTTTCCCGCCCCACTCCATTCACTTATAATAATATGTTTTAGTAATGATATATCCTCCAAAATCTGTTGTTTGGACTTTTGCGATTGGGCATGAAAATTCGATTTTCCGTAGTGTATCCTTTAAACACATTTATAGGAGGATATATAATTACTTGATCTCTTCATATAACAAACATAAAATGTATTTATAGTTTTGTCTTAGAAGAGTGAGGACTAGTAAGCTAATTAAATGACTCACTTATGGAATCTAGATTCTACAAGTTCGTTTTAACATGTAAAATCTCCATGCTTAAACATATACATTTCCTTTGCATATACGTAATAGTTTTGTTATATCCATGAAGCTATCCACTCCTCACCACGACTACTGACCTTGAGGGCGATGCTCAATTGTCACAATGCATTCCACATACAATTCCTACATGTTCTTTTACGCCCATACTAGAAGGATTTGAAGGGCAGTCACATCACCAGTGGTGTTGATACTTTAGCACCGTAACTTAATATTTTAATCAAAATATATTCCACATACATATATGTTTCTTTATAAAAATACACACACACATACACACACACACACACACACACATATATATATATATATATATGTAGCTTCAGGTATTCTAACTATTTATTATGTGGATATAGAATCAATACGGACCAATCATTTCACAAACCTAAATAAGGGTAAATATGTAATCTTACCTATTATTTAATTTTGGTAACTAAATTAGTATTTAATTAATCCCTAATCTTCTTCAACCTTGCCATAACATTGAGCGTACCATTCATTCCTTTCTTCATCTGTATATACACTTACATTTGCAACTTCAATTAATATTGATTCATTTTCTGTTATCATTGGGGGTAAGGATGTTGTCTCCTTTTCCGTTAGAATCCATGGAAACCTAGGCCACGGATAAGCATTGTACAGTTGGTATTGAACCAAGAATCAATTCTGAAAGGATCATACTTCTTGATACATAGGTTTTCACATTTAAACTCCCAAACCTTTCTTTACCTTATGCTAAATTGTGTTGTATGGAATGCAACATGTTTATAGTCCATCGATTTCGGTTGTAATGATTAGACCTGATGGTTGCCCCAACCTAATCATATGAAGAACTCCATTACATATTTTTTACTCTTTCTTGACCTGATTTGGTCTGGTTCCCTCAAGCACAAGAGATTTCCTTTGTATTTACTATTTATGCATTTTTTTTCCTTGGATATTTTTCCAACATAATGCATACGGTAATTGAATCTTCAATTCTAATTCTATCGGAATGGAATCATTAATTCTAATTCTATTGGAATGGAATATGGATACTTTTCTCAATGATTTATGCATGCTCTACACTTCTTGGTTATTAGTTTTTTGTGCAATTCATAAGTCCGTATATTTTTTTAAAGGAATTTAGTTTTTTTTTTCATTTGCTAATGCATTATTGGATTGTAAAGTACAAATGGATTTGTTTTCACAGAAGTGGATGCTTGAAGATTGGACCACAAAATTGAAAGTGATTCTTAGCAACATTATTATTTTAGAATGTATTGGTGTCTTTGTTAGATTTGGATGTTTTTTCCCGATTTAAAAGTTTTTTTAGTTTTATTCTTTAACAATAAATGTAATTCTTAGCAATTGTTACTCGTATTCTATAAGAATTAATGTAATTTTTGTTTTTATTCTTCGATTGATGGTTAAAGTATTTGTTATTTTACAAGTTTTTTAAATCATGATCAAGAAATAGGTTCAAGAATTTTTTTTATTTTATAGTTCGAGAATATTTTTATTTTTGAATATACTCATAAACATATTCTGTCAGAATGTCCGAATTAAAAGAATTATAATTTGTAAAATCGGATTTTTAAAATTAATAGAATATATGATCCCTTAAAATATGCAATTTTCCTTTATTAAATCCATATTAATTGACTAAAATACCCTTGTAATTAAATTAGATGTATTTTTCAATTATATGTAATTCAATAATACGTATTAATCAATTTCTTAAAATAAGTAAAATGATTGGCCCACAATCATTCCTACATCCACACAATAATTAGTTAGAATACAATAACCAAAGCCTATATATATATATATATATATATATATATATATATATATATATATATATATATATATATATATATAGAGAGAGAGAGAGAGAGAGAGATGATATCGATTGAGAACTCATAGTTTCCTGAGAACCCGAGAACTAAAGGTGGAGCGTTGGATCATAATTAAGTCATTAAGAGCATGATCGTCATCTTACCAATCTCATTTAACTTTTTGTATTATTGGAAATATTAATAAAAAGCTTTCAAATTAACATTATAACATACCTCTAAAGGCGTCGGTATGTTACGTACTCGCCACTGATCGGAAAATCAAACGCTAAGAATGGATAAAGCAATTAGAAAACATGGACGGAAACCTAAAAATGCAGTGGACACAAAAGCATACCCTAACTCAAACATTGCCATTGCGGAAGAGGTGGTAGCTTCCTTAAGCGTTGTTGCTACTTCTACAACATCCGACCATCGTGGTTCCCAACGTCGTAGGAAGATTGGAAAAGAAAAAGTTGATGACATCGCCATTGTTGCGTCTCCTGAACGAAGGGCGTCTAGACATACTAGCCACAAGGGAGATTGCGACATCGTTGGGACTGTTGCGGATGGTCCTCTGCGGTGGGAGAGCGTCGGGAAGGTTGTTCCGTCGATGGATGTAGTGGTTAAGGTGTTTTGCATTCAAACAAAACTGAATTTATCATTGCCGTGGCAATGTAAAAGGAAGTATAGTTCAAATAGTAGCGGATTTATCATCGGAGGAAGGAGAGTTTTGACAAATGGACATTCTGTAGAGCATCATACTTAGGTCAAAGTTAAGAAACGTGGCTCCGATACAAAGTACTTTGCCACCATGCTCGCCATCGAAACTGAATGCGAAATAGGTCGGTGCATATTTTATTCATTGTTGCATAATTGTTGATTATCATTTTGCTTTTCCAAATAGAAACATGCCACAAACCATCAAATTTTATATTTGAAATGTAACTATCACTTCACTTGTCATCAGCCATGAGGTTTATTTTAACCTATCTATTTGCATGGTTTGTCTTAAACTAATATTTTTTACATGGTGTTGCAAAAATGTTGACTGTGAACGATGATGAATTATGGGAAGGAATTTCACCATTGGAGTGATGGGTTTTGAGCATTCTAACACCCTAAGTGTACATGCAACCCTAGAAAACCTGAGTTCTTCATTATTAGGCAGTCCCTCTGATTGTGTCCATTCTCACCACAACCATAACAGGCTTGGTTTTCTTCAGCTCCGAGGACTTAGGAGATCGGTTGAGCCAGTGCCCTGCAGTAATGGACTGTGTGTCCTTTTCTATGGCAGTTCAGACACTGCATTTCCCGGCACACTCTAGTGTGGTGAAAGTTGCACTTTCCACACTTTGGAAGGTTTCCATCATAACGACTGGCAGGTGCTGAAGCAGTAGGCGTCGTTGTGGCGTACATAGTACTCGCTTGTTGCTCTTGTGGAGTGTCTTGTGTTGTTCGCTTCTTCTTTCTCTTGTTCTCCGACTCCTGATTATAGTCCTCTTCCCTTGATGACTCGGAAATAGGGACTTTTACGCTGTGGTGGACTCCATGATCGATGAGTCGCTGAGCCAAGCGTTTAGCACTAGCGAACGTGGCTGGGTTAGAAGACAGCACATTTCCTTGGTCGGAGCAGTCAGACCCCAAATGTATCTTTCTATCTTCTTGCCCTCCGAGGTAATCATCTCGGGGCATAGAGCTGCTAGTTCACTGAACCGGTCAGTGTAGGTCACTATGTCTGAGCCGACCATAGTGAGATCCCACAGCTCTTGTTCCAGCTTTTGAATCTCGCCTAACGGGCAATATTCTTCCCGCATTAACTCCTTTAGGTTTTCCCAACCTATTGAGTTTGCCACTGATAGGGTCAGTGACTTAACATGGCTATTCCACCATGTTAGGGCCTTTCCATCGAAGTTGCAGGCAGCAAACTTCACTTTGCTTCCTTCTGGGCATAAACAGATTTCGAAGACCGACTGTTTTTTCTCGAACCATTGCAGGAGGGCAATGACTCCTTCAGTCCCTTTAAAGGACAATGGTTGGCATCTGGTGAAGTCCTTGTAGGAGGACTCTCCCTGGCGCACCGGGACCTCACCTTGAGTAGAATCAGTAGGCGTTTCACCTCTACTTGTACTGATGGGGTGATATTGTGCCATGGTTGTTGCCACAGCCACGGCCACTGCAGCGTTTAGAGTTGCTGCATCCATTTGTGGAGAAGGTAGGGGAGTTATCGGAGTAGCGTGTCTTAGTGATCTGTGAGGAGGCATCTTTGTTAAAAGAAAACAAAGATGAGACGGAATAAGTCTATAGTAACGGACACAAGCCGAAAGCTGAAAAGACAAGGTTATCCTAGTTCTGGATGTATCGGGTCCTGACTTCCACAGGGTTCTAGAAACAATTCATAAATGAGTCTATACCTAATAAACTCTATGAATTTGAAATAACTATCCTCGAATGAATATCTGTTTCCTGAATAACTGTTACCAGTTGCATGTATAGTTGGTACAACTCCAAGGTCTCCAATGAAGTTCTTCACCCAGATCGTCTCCTTTTCTGCCTCGCTTGCTGCTATATACTCCGATTCGCAAGTTGAATCGGCCACTGTCTCTTGCTTGGAACTCTTCCAAGTAATTGCTCCTCCGTTTAAGGTAAATACCTAGCCTGACTGAGAGCAGAAATCATCCCTATCAGTCTGAAAGCTAGCATCACTATACCCTACAACTCTCAAGTCATCACTCCCACCGAGGGTAACGATCTAGTCCTTAGTCCTCCGTAGGTACTTGAGGATATTCTTTATCGCGTTCCAGTGAGCCTTGCCAGGGTTCCCCTGATATCTGCTAACCATGCTCAAAGCAAAGGCTACATCAGGATGAGTACAAGTCATAGAATACATGATCGAGCCTACTGCAGAAGCGTAAGGTACTCAACTCTTTTATGCTATCTTAGCCTCAGTACTCGGGCATTGAGTTTTACTCAGTTTGGCGTTACACTGGATGGGTACCTCTCCTTTCTTGGAGTCCTGCATGTTGAACCTCTTCAACACCTTATCCAAGTAGGTACTCTGACTAAGTCCAATTAGTCTTTTACTCTGGTCTCTCAGAATCCTTATGCCCTGAATATAGGCAACTTCTCCTAGGTCTTTCATAGAAAAACACTTCCCATGCCAAGACTTCACTTCCTGCAAAGTTGGGATGTCATTTCCTATGAGTAGTATGTCATCCACATATATTACCAAAAAGCTAACTATACTCCCACTAGCCTTGACATAGACACAATATTCATCTTCATTCCTTTAAAAGCCAAATTCTTTGACTTTCTCATCAAAGAAAAGATTCCATCTTCGAGGTGCCTGTTTCAATCCATAGATGGATTTCTCGAGCTTACACACTCTATTAGGGTATTTTGTACATACAAAACCCTTTGGCTGACTCATGTAAACATCCTCAGCCAAACTTCCATTAAGGAAGGCGGTTTTGACATCCATTTGCCATATTTCATAATCATGAAATGCAACAATGGCTAACAGAACCCTAATGGATTTAATCTTTGCAACTGGTGAAAAGTTCTCATCATAATCAACTCCCGGAGTTTGAGAAAAACCCTTTGCAACCAGTCGCGCCTTATATGTGTGTACATTACCATCCATGTCGCTCTTCTTCTTGAAGATCCATTTGCACCCAACTGTCTTACGACATGGTACATTATCAACCAAGTTCCAAACTTGATTGCCATACATGGACTGTATCTCGCTGTCCATTGTCTCTTTCCATTTGATAGACTCGGGGCCTGCCATGGCTTCCGCGTAACTGTTAGGTTCATCCAGACTTACCAATGTCTCATCACTGATGAGTGTCTCACCTTCCGCAGTAATATGGAAACCATAATAATGCTCAGGTGCATTCCTAACCCTTGTGGAACGCCTCAGTGGTACAAACTTTTCAATTGGCTCAACAGGAGTTTCCTCCTTAGGTTGAGTGCTAGGGTTTGAAATTCCTTCACTACTTGACTCTTGAATTTCTTCAAGGTCAATTAGCCTCCCACTGTTTCCTTGGCTTATGAACTCTCTCTCTCTCTCTCTCTCTCTCTCTCTCTCTTTCTCTCTCTCGAAAGACACCCCTCCTTGTTACAAAGACCACATTGTTACTAGGTCTGTAGAAGAGGTAACTAAAGGATTTCTGTGGGTAGCCGATGAAAATACACCTCTCACTTCGAGGTTCGAGCTTATCATGAGTCTCGCGTCTCACAAAAGCCTCGCAACCCCAAATCTTGATGTGGTCTAGTTTGGGAACTTTACCAGTCTACATCACATGAGGAGTTTTGGCAACTTTCTTTGTAGGGACCAGATTAAGGATATGGGCGACAGTCTCTAAGGCATACCCCCAAAATGAGATTAGTAGCGAAGCTCAACTCATCATGAAACGAACCATATCCATAAAGGTTCGATTGCGCCTCCCAGCCACACCATTAAGCTGTGGTGTCCTGGGAGGTGTCAATTGTGAGATAATTCCACATTCCTTAAGATAGTCGAGGAACTCTGTACTAAGATACTCACCACCATGATCGGATCGAAGCATCTTAATTTTCCTGCCCAATTGATTCTCGACTTCCTGTTTAAACTCTTTAAACCTTTGAAAAGTCTATGACTTATGCTTGATTAAATAGACATATCCATATCTACTATAATCATCAGTAAACGTCAAATAATAACGATTAGTATCCCTTGTGGCAGATATGAAGGGTCCAAACACATCCGTGTGCACTAGATCCAACAAACCATTACCCCTAACACAAGAACCATTGAAGGGTGACTTTGTCATTTTTCCAAGTAAGCATGATTCACAACTATCATCTGACTTTAGGTCAAATGACTCCAAGACTCCATCCTTTTGGAGTTGGCCTATCACATGTCTAAGACGACAATGCCATACTGATGCTTTATCCAAGTTATTATTATCAGAAGAATCAATACACAACACATTATTTCCTAGATTATCTACAACAGATACAGCTTCATACACACCATCACAAGGTAATGCTTTAAAATAAAGAACATTATTAAAGAAAACATTTATTCCACCAATTTCATTATCAAAAGAAAAGTTAAACCCTTGTTTGTACAAAGCATGAAAGGAAATAATATTTCTTGCCATTTCTGGCGAACAGCAACATTTATTCAAATCTAAACTAAACCCCCTACTTAACAACAAAGAATAAACTCCAATCTTGGTGACAAGTGAAGCTTTCCTATTCCCCATGATCAAGTTTATCTTTCCATGCTCCACATTCTCACTTCTTCTTAGTCCCTGCAAATCAGAACATATATGAATACCACAATCGGTATCAAGGACCCAAGAGTTAGAATAAGGTGATTTATTAGATAGAATAATGTAAATACCTGCATGGTTGGGTTTAACTTTCCCATCCTTCACATCTTGCTGGTACTTTGGGCAGTTCCGCTTCCAATGCGACTTTTCATGGCAACAAAAGCATTCAAACTCTTTTGGGTTAGAAGAAGGAGTGAAGAAACCTTTCTTGGTTCCACTTGAAGAAGAGCCATCAAGGGTCCTAGCCTTGGTACCCTTCGAAGAGCTCTTCCTCTGCTTCCCTTTACTTTTCCAGATTTCCAAGACAGGGGAGGAGTTTAGAGTAGGAGTAGGAGTAGGAGTGTTAACAACCGACTTACCTTTAAGACCTGTTTCTGCGGTCTTTAGGAGTCCTTGAAGTTTGCTGAGTGTGGCTTCTTCCTTATTCATGTGGTATGTCATGCGGAATTGATCATAACACGAGGGTAAGGAGTGCAAAATGATATCTATTGGAATCTCCTCAGGGAAGTTCACATTAAGCTTCAGCAAACGGTCCACATACCTTTTCATTTTCTGCATGTGGCTCGTGACGGAGTCTCCGTCCTTCATCCTGGTTGTTATCATGGAGCGTATTATTTCATACCGCTCTCGACGGGCACTTTGATGGTATCTTTCCATCATATCTTGGTGCATCTCAAAAGGGTAGTAGTCCTCATAGGACTTCTAGAGTTTAGCTATCATGGTGGCCATCATGGTGCATGCCACTTTGGTGGAATCTCTTTCATGAGTCCGGAAGTCAGCGATCTCCTGGGGAGTAGCAGTGGACTCATTGATCTCCTTTAGCTCCTTATCGAGGACATATTCCTTGTCCTCGTAATGAGTCACCATCCTGATGTTCCGGATCCAATCCATAAAGTTGGAACCATCGAAGATGACCCCCACAAAGGTTCATGAGGGAAAAGGAGCCAGTAGGGTTTGATCCAGAAGCAGTGTTGTTGGAAGACATCTAAAAAGAAGAGAACAAGATTAGTTTAGATATAAAGAGAGTCCTTAATAAAACACCCAAATGTAATATTAAGGCTAGGATCCAATCACAATATATCATAACTTAGAAGAGGTATGCCGTAATCTAAGCTATAACATATTTGAAAGGTAGGTGAATGACGATTCACCAATTTCCCCCACGAAAAACGAAATATAAATATTAGGTTTTTAATTGGTTCTTAGAAATTTCTAGATTCTTTTGAGATTCAATGAACTTTTCAAAGGCATGTTTCAATCTCGAGTGTGCCCTCCAAGTTTTGTGACTGGGATACCGAGGATCACAAAATGAGGTGTGAAGTAACCATGCAAATCACTTGGTACCCTTAAAGTTTATCACTCAAATGATGTGCCGGTTAACCACACGCGCTCCACCGATACTATGATAATCTTTAAGTCACCCTTTAACTACCTTGTTAAGTCCAAGTTAGTGTGTCGGTTAATGACACACGCTCCACCAACGACTTAAACAAAGTGTAAAATGTAATTTCATGGATTAGGACCTCATTCACATTTTCCTAAAGTAACTAAGATTGAGAATTTAATAAAACATTTGGTTACTTTATAATATTCATCATAATTTTAATGATAATTTATAAGTCTTTGTCCTACCCGTTCGGCTAACGACCCTCCACCGATCAAGGAAGCGGTGGGTGAGAGTGGACACTCATTAAGCTGCAATTTTATAGGCAGCAACCTTATACCCCCTTATAGACCGACTTCGTGAATGAGGCCTACTAATGGTAAGACGACTTGCTCTTATACATATATATATATATATATATATATATATATATATATATATATATATTATTAACTTATAATATTATAAAGTATAAGGGTTGATTTTTAACTTTTAAAAATCTATGGGTTGGAACTAAAGTTTATTAGATGACTTTACATGTTCAAAAACTTGAGGGCAAGTTTTGTAACTTTACAAAACCTTTCACATTCATAACTTATGAGTCATTAAAATGAAGATCTTCATTTTATAACTTATGTGTTCTTTTAATGGTTTTTAACACAAAGAGACTTCTAGTTATCCATAACTTGAGGACAAGTTATGGACTCCATTAAAACACATAAGGATCATGAATTAATCATTTAAACAAGTAACTCCTATGATCTATCAAAACTCATAAGAACATGAATATTCATATCAAAGTTTCAAGAACATATGAAAAAAATAATCATGAAAATTTGATATTAGCACTTGTAAATGGATTAGAACAACCATTACACCATCTAAAACAAGTTTTACAACACTAAAACAGTTTAGGGTAATGTTTCTAGTCCATTTCCAGCAGCAAAAATCGAAATTTTGCACTCTGCCTGGCCAACTCGCCGAGTTGGTTACCTTTTCACTTGCACTCGTCGAGTCCTCCCCATGGATTCGTCGAGTCCCTTGTGCAGACAGCTAAAAAATTCGATTTTATCACTAGTTTGCATCAAGTATTCACAAACAAGCCTAGGCTCTGATACCACTGATGGGTTTTGAGCATTCTAACACCCTAAGTGTACATGCAACCCTAGAAAACCTTAGATCTATGTTTGTTTAAAATACATGCAAAATATGATTTCCAAGGTTCATAATCCTATCTAGCATACATGGGGAACTTTTAATCTAAAAGATGGCTAGAATTACATACCTTGTAGTTGATTTGATTCCTTGAAAACCTTGAGAGCCTAGCACCCCAAGTGTGATGCCTCAAATGCTTCCACAACACCAAATTCTTTGGAATGACTTTGAGAGAATGCAAACACTTCTAAAAATCGGCGTAGCCCTCTTGTAACTTGTTGTAGCCGATTTTGGTGGAGAAGATGTTACTTATATAGTGTGTCACGTCTAGGGTTACACCATGTAAACCCTAATGTGACATGACTCTTTATTTCCATGATCCATGGGTTTGTAACTCCCATGGAGCATCCTATGGGTTTAACCCAACTTGATAATCCATGGAGCCTTTTAACCCACTATACAAGTTATGGATGATTTACATAATCAACCCATATAATTAATTAGTCATCTTTTGATCACTTAATTAATTCCAAATTAATTCTTGATCAATACTAATTAAATAATACTATTAATGTATTAGAACTTATAATATATTAATAAACCACAAGTGTTATTTCTCTCATTTAGTCTATCCAAATGCATGATGCCATGCAACCCAAATGGACCATGTCGGGTCGGGTTAAGTACATACCAGAAATAGTTATGGACTTGGACACCTTATCGAACATGCAGTTCAGAGATTTGCCTAGATTACACGATGTTGTGCTGTTGTTGGCCATCTTATTGGAGGAGACAATCTTTGTTACTAGTGAAGTTGTCTCTCGCATAGAGATATTATCTTAAGTTCATGGATTAATAAAACTTCTCGGTTTGCAAGTAAAAATCTTCAATCTCATTCTCACTTCATTTATGATTGCCTCCTATTGTTTATGTGATTATTTTTTGCAGATTGATGTTGCAATAAACTCTAGGAATTCGGGTGGCCCTGCCTTTAACGACAAAGGAGAGTGTGTTAGTATTGCATTTCAGTCTCTTAAACTTGAAGACACAGAGAACATTGGTTATGTCATATTAACCCCAATTATCATGCATTTTATTCAACACTATGAGAAGAGTGGTGAATACATAGGTGATTTCCATCACTTTTACCTACTTATTCGATCCTTTTTTTCATTATCTTACAGTTTTTGAATCTTGATTTGATTAGGGTTTCCAATTCTTGGAGTTGAGTGGCGGAAGATGGAAAATCTAGATCCGAGGATGTCAATGGGAATAGGTAATGAACATAAAGGTGCGCGAATCAAAAGAGCCTACAACTCCAGAATCTAATGTCTTGAATCCTTCTGATGTAATCCTTAGCTTTGATGGGGTTAATGTTGCTAATGATGGAACATGTATGTTTGTCTTCTCTATGCAAAAGACGTGAATGCCCTCATCATCCTTATCATGTTTAATAGCTTTTTGAAAACTTTTCCAGTTTAAATATTTTTTACTGTTTGCTAGCTTATGACTTTCTACTACAGGCTGCACATGTGGTATAATTGTTAATATTTTTGTTATTATTCTGAACAAACCTACAAGATTTTTTTAAGATAAAGATTCTACACTATCACTATTTATATTTTATTTTAACCTTTATAAGGTTTTGTTGATGTGCATTCTTCCAATACTAAGAAAACCAATCCATTATCTCCAATGTGATTATCCATCCAGAATTTATTTTTATAAAGTGGAGCTTTTCCATTTGGTTTTGTTGGAACACTTTCCAAACTAAGTTACAATTCTAGTCCCTATTTATATTATATTTTTGCATATGGTCCAAAAAGAATATTTTTTTTCATTTTTTCATCTCTATTTTATTATTTATGAACGATTTAGTCCTTGACTTACATGCTATCTACAAATTGGTGTGAACCCCAAGTATAGTATGACCATTTTACCGCCTAATTTTTTGTATATGTGATTGATATTGCTACTATTTTTATACTTTTGAGTTCTTCCATTCTGTATATGTTATATCATTTTTCCAGTATTGTCCAAAAAAGAATATTTTTGCACATTTTGTCGTTATTTACCGTTTCCTAACGTTTTCAGTACCTAAGTTCCAATTAGATCACAAATAAACATGTAAAGCCCATGTAAAAATGACCATTTTACCCCTCCCTATTTAATAAATACTTACTCAGCTTTCCATTTTGATTGCTTTTAGTTCCCTTCAGGCATGGGGAGCGTATCGGTTTCAGTTACATTGTTTCACAAAATTTACAGGCGATAAAGCTCTTGTTAAAATCCTAAGAAAATCAAAGATACATGAATTCAACTAAAACCCGAGAACCCGAAGACTAAAGGTGGAGCGTTGGATAAAAATTAAGTCATTAAGGGCATGATCGTCATCTTATTTATAACCATTTAACTTTTTGTATTATTGAAAATATTAATAAAAAGCTCTCAAATTAACATTATAACTTAAATTTTCAGATTTTTTTATAAAGTCAACAATTTTTGTTTTTTTTTTTTTAAATAGCAGATTTTTTAATTTCTCCAGAAAACATAAATTTAAAAAAAAAAGTTGAAAAAAGCACTTTTTTGAATTCTGCATTTTTTTAAAAAAAAAATAAATTTTATAAATTTAGTAAAAAATTGGAATATTTTAAAAAAAAACAAAACTATAATTTTTTTAACCAAAAAATCAACATTTTAGGAGCATATATGCATATTTTTTCAAGTGTATGTATATATATTTCTTATACTATAATATTCGTAAGTAAATTATAAAAGAACACATTTTTACTTACTAATCTATAAACACAATAATACATGTATTTTATTCGATACAAAATAAAATATAAAAAACTAAGAATGCTACAAAATTTCAAATCGTTTTCATGTCTTCGTGTTAAGATTTTTATATTTTCTTCAATTTATCACTTTTTACCACTTCAATATTTTCCCAAAATTCTTCCAAATCTAGAAGAAAATAAAGAAAATTGATTAATGCAAGAACATTCACAAAAATACATACATATAAATCATGTAAGATTCACATGTGATTATATAATATGATATTCACCTGTTATATATTGTTTCCTTTAAGATTCATACGTAAATTACATGTGAATCACATGTAATTCATATTTGATTCACTTGTGGTTTACATGTGAAGCACATGTGATTTACATGTGAATCATATGTAATTCATATATGATTCACTTATGATTTACGTGTCAATCACATGTAATTGATACGTGATTCATTTGTGATTTGTTTGTGTATCAAATGTGATTCACATGTGAATTACATGTGATTTATATGTGATTCACTTGTGATTTACATATGAATCACATATGATTACATGTGAATCACATGTAATTCATATGTGATTCACTTGTGATTTACATGTAAACCACATTTAATTCATATGTAAATCACATGTAATTCATACGTGATTCATTTGTGATTTAGATGTGAATCACATGTAATTCATATGTGAATTATATGTAAGTAATTCATATGTGAATTATATGTGATTTAGATGTGAATCACATGTAATTCACTTATGATTTACATGTGAATTGTATGTGAATTACATGTGAATCACATGTAATTCACTTGTGATTTACATGTGAATCACATTTAATTCATATGTAAATCACATGTAATTCATACGTGATTCACTTGTGATTTAAATGTAAATTACATGTAATTCATATGTGAATTACATGTGAATCACATGCAATTCATATGTATGAAGCTTGATGTTTGCTAATTTACCAGCCATGTGTTAAGTGTTAACACACAAACACACATTCCCCAAAATAAACAACATATTAGTAGTAATCAGATATGCATAGGCATAGGCATAGGGAGGTGAAGAAAGAATTATAATGTCTAATATATGATTAGCATAGAGGCATACCATTCTCCAAAACAAGTCCTCTGGTCCCAAAGGTTGAGCAGGATGGGAGTATAAGAAATGTCTTGTATATTGTCATATGGTACAAAAAATATATAAGCATTAACAAAGGTTGAGCAGGAACAAAGGAATATTGCTTGAACATCATACAATTTCTTTCTAAACTAACTGTAATTATTTATTTATTTTTTCATTTACAAGATGAATTTAAGCAACAAGATGGTTAAAAAAAATTGGTAACTGACATAACCATACAAATAGGGTTTGAGAAAGATGGTGATAATAGGGCAACGGCGTTACAGTTATTAAAATAAAGTACCAGAAAACAAAGTTATAATCTTGTAGCATTGCATGTATAGTTGATGTAAGAGAAGGGCATATAAAAAAGAATTTAAGTTTCATATTTGGTTAAACTGTGATAAGATAAAGTTGAGCCATGTGAAAATTATATATATATATATATATATATATATATATATATATATATATATATATATATATATATATATATATATATATTTATATATATATATATTAAGACGGCAAATAAGGGATCGAAATTGCAGAAGTGGTGAAAAATCAATTCCCACATCAAAGTGTGTCGATTTTAGTATTTTGTAAAACTAAAGAATAAGAAACCTAAATAGACCTTTCCAAAGGACCGGGAGCATAGGCATAGCATAACTGGTAATGCAGAGCATACATCATGGAAACTGCATACATCATGCCAATAGGTTCAACAATCCCCTATTCCGACCACTGCAATTCCTCATTCCATCAATCTTCTCCTCAATTCAAACAATCTCCTATTCGGACCACTGAAATTCCTTTGCTCCCGAAGCCATTCCGACCACCACCATATTCACCTGATACCCGTTTCTCAAACCCGTAACCAGTCATTAGACCGGTGGTCAAAACATTCTCGGCTCACAAAGATCCATCCTTTTTACACCCACAAACAACCTCTTCAGAACAAAAACTCTGGACACATACAAAATCCAAGCTGGATTAAGTTTCATTTCATCAAATATATACCGATCCCATTCCAACAATTCACAATTCTATCGTCCTTTAGTGTTTCACTTACATGGATTCTGGTCGGTTTCCACTAACAAGCTTTGTATGGTGGCGTCCGCTCAGTAGCTCTCTAAACCATGCTTGAAAATCAAAACCAGATAAAAAAAATGTAGGAATCGAAGAGGGAATGGAATGGAATCGAAGATTACGGAGGAATGACGAATACCTATAGGAATAAAATGTGATTCCTTCTCCTGGGCTGATTTTCATTCCATGGAACGGAATTGTATATTAAGTATTATTAGTTTTGTTTATATAATTTTCAGAACTTCAATAACATTGATAATTTTATTAGAATAATTCCATTTTAAGATTTCATGGTTGTAATTTTGTAGACCATTTCATTAAAGTGATGAATAAACTTTTCTTGACTGTTTGAAATACATATAATATATATTTCAAACAACATAAAATATGTTTATATGCAATTTATTTAGTTTTACATAGTCACACATTTATCTATTTAGAATTTGTTTTTAAAAATACAACTTTCTTTATTGCAAATTAATGCTATTCTAGGAAATTTGAGTGTAAAGAAAAGCCAAAAAGAAAACAATATAACATTTCAATATTATGTAGTAAAATCTTGAAATGAACATACCCTCAATGTACCACGTGATTGAAGATTTTCCATCAACCATATGACTATATGAATTGTTTTATCCAAATTAGCAAGATCACTGATAGACAAACATGATAAAATTATAAGAAAATGATGAATAAAACAAAAGGTAGCAATATTAATTCTAGAAAAATACGATACTTTTATATTTGCAAAAAAATGTCAAATTTTAATTGTTTTGCTTTTGGCTATAAGATTCTCAGGATGTTTAAGCTTCCTTAAGGAACAGAAATATGTAGAAATGAATAATAGTTGGAGGAAAACCATTGCTTATTCTAGGAGTTGCAGAGCCAACAGTGTTGATGTAAAAGTTTATGTTCAAGTTTGCAAAAGATCAAAAGGATTTAGGGCAACCCCTTTTTCTAGCTTGGTCTGGATAATACTTTCTGACTATTATTCATATGATTAGGATACACTTTAAAAACATTTTATCACTTAACTTAAAAAATATATTTATATATTAATTTAAGTTACGTAATGTGAATGAGAATAGGTTTTGCGTTTGGACTGCTTTTTTGCTGATTCTGCTTTTTATTCTGGGTGCCTGCTTAATTATCAATAGATTCACACGTGTGGCTGGTGAATTATTTGGTCTTCTAATTGCAATGCTCTTCATGCAACAAGCTATTAAAGTGAGTATCAGTATATTCTAATTCATCTTATATAAACTTTTTAGAATAATATTTGCTAATATGACATAGGAAAGCCTAGTAGGAGCCCTTGCCTTTATTTTAAATCCATATCCGACCCTTAATAATCATATAATCAATATAATCAATATAATTAAACTACCCGACAACTAAAACTTGTTATTACATCTTTAAATTACATTTCTTACTTAGATAATCAGTTTATGGTTCACCAAAATAAAATAAATATCAATATTTCGTACCACCATCATAAGTTCATAACAATTAACAAAATAAATGAATAATGGTAGTAAAATGAGTGGTCAAAGTCATGATCATAAACCGTGTCTTTCCACCAGCCAATCCTTAAACTGCTATCATTCTGAAAGTCTGCATACATAAAACTAAACAACAAACAAACAAATTACCAAATTACCATTTTTGGTAATTTCGTCAAGAAGAAGAAGAAGAAGAAGAAGAAGAATGTTGAGAGAAAAACTTTGAGATACACTTGAACAAAAGTTAGAACAAGTATATAGCGGAATAGTTAATCTTGAAGGATCTGTTAGCTCAACAGCAATATTAATAGTTAGAAGTTAGCGAGTTAGATGCAGAAAGTAAAGAAATGTAAATGAATACAATTTTTATATCAAGTATACACATAAGTTGATTCATAACAAGGAATGCATTCAAACCAAGTTAATAAGGAAGATCAAACTTAGTAATTAAGTCTCAAAGACTTGCTCCGGAGAGAGGTTATAATCAGATATGTTTCAGTAATAATTGAGAGTAAGAAGTGAAGAGTTGAGAGGTAGAGAAGATAACTTTGGAGTAATGTATTCAAAATAGATCGTAAGTTATTAGTGTTTGATACAATAGAATGAGCTCTTATTTATAGAGACTCAAGAAGAACACTAGATTACAACTCTATGGTAGCCATGCAAGGCACACTAGACAATAGAGTGAATTACAGTAAGACAAGTAAAGTAATCTAGCTATGATGACTGCGGTAGCAAAAGACTCTTATTGCAGTTGCTGATGAGGAGACTGACTGCGGGTGTTGAAGAGGTTGCGGTAGCAAGTTTGGATGCGGTAGTAGTTGCGGTAGTTGAAGTTCAAGAGGGTCACTTTCATGATTCAACAATTTCCCCCTAAGTGACCTCTTTAACTTTGGTTCAGCTATCAAGTTTGAGGAACCTCATCAGAATCCACCAAAATTTCCTGACGTTTTGCAGCCATGTAATTCTTCTTATGATCTCGAGCTTGACTTCTACGGTAGTATGCTTCGATTTTTCAACTGCGATCCGGCATATGTCAAGTTGTTTCTTGGTCAGGCGGTGCATAGCAGTCATAGGAATGAAATATTTGACATTATCAATCTTTCTTTTGAATATCACTCCAAGATCAGGAAAGTTTGTTACGTGATATGTGCATAATTGGTGCATATTAAGTATACATTATTATTTATTTATTAGCTAAATTATTGCATATTAAGGACAAAAGGTACCCAAAAGTGTTTAAATTATGTTTTTCAGTCCAAAGATGAAGCTCGGAAGCGAAAGGAAGTGGGAGAAACAGTTAGAAGATCGAGGATGAAATAAAGAAGAAAAACGCTAAAAATGGCACTGACTCGGCGAGTCAGATCGACTACTCGGCAAGTCCAATCGAAGAATCGAGAAGATAATGACTCGGGATCCCAGAGAGTTATCACAATACGGGGAATGTGAGAGGGATTCGACGAGTCACCACCTGACTCGACGAGTCGATTCATATATATAAAGATAATTCCTCAGAACGATAGAGGAGAGTTCTGGAACGATTCAGAAGAGTTTAGCTACGATTGAGAAGGCATAAAAACCCTAGAAGACGACGAAAGAAGCTAGAATTCAATCCAGGAGAGTAATTGAGGCAAAATTTCATCATTCCACTTATTCTTTTGTTTTATCATTATGGTTAAGCAATTTTACTTTGTTTGTTTGCTGTTATTTACTTCAATTATGAGTTAAAACCTTTAGACTTCTGTTTGGGGATACAAAGTTGACAATATGGTTTGATTGATTGGTAGGATTAATTCTAAGTTGGTGAATTTTTGTTATTTTAGCTTGCTAAAGAACCTTGTGTGTGAATAATAATTAATTTTCTGTTAATAGGAAGATAATTGATTAGCATGAACATCTATTGATTACTAACCTCATATGCTATGTGATCACTATGCCATATGTCTAGGATTAATGAATATGAAACTAGAATTAATAAGAAAATTGAGTAAATCCATATGCAAGCTTGTAAGATGACCATCAAACAAGAAGTTAATTAAAAGAATAAATTAGTTAACTATTGCAAGTCTAACTTAACCCAAATAATTAATCTAGTGAATTTAATTAAATTAGACAATTGGCCACTGTTTAAGTTAGTTTATTTGCTAAGGAGTAGGGTAGTGAATACGAATCTAATCACTTGAATCGGTAATCAACGAAACAATTAATCCATTGCACCATTACCTTGAAATCAACCATAGAGTCAACCAAGTTGAACTAAACAGAAGTTCCTTTCCAATTATTGAATCTAGTTAAGTCTTTATTTTATAGTTCTTAAATTAGTAATAGTTAGTAAGTTTCTAGTCTTGTAAAACTAGAGAAAACCCCTACTTATTAATTAACTTAGATAAAATTAGTTTTTAATTATAATTTACCGTTCCCTGTGATCGATACCCTGCTTATTTAGCTATACCACAATTGATAGGTTCACTGCCTTTTGTGTGATATTTAATAATTAAAAGTAGGTTTAAAACTAAGTGAGTTTGCACACATCAAGTTTTTGGCACCGTTGCCGGGGAACGGTTCTAAAATTAATATTAAATTCTAGTTTAATCGATCCTTTGTGTGGGATTTATCTTACACAAAGTTATTTACAGAGTAATTCAGTAAGTAGAATTAGTTTTATTACAATTCTGTTTTAGGATAACTAGAAATTTTTTTTAGTTTTTGCCTTGAACTCGCCGAGTGCATTCGAGCAGACTCGGCGAGTACATCGCTGTTTCAGTTTTAATTTTTTATTTCGTTTTTGTTCTTTTTACGTGTTTTGTTTCTTTTGTTTTGTTTGTTTACAGTTGTTTCATGACCCGAGGATCTGATACACCTCTGGTCCCTCCTTTGGAAGACCCGAAATCCGCACTAAGAATAAGCAAAGGAAAAGCCGTTGGAGAAACCACATCTTCAAAGAACTCACCACTCAAAAACTTAAAGTCCGTTTTCAGCAAGAAGAAGAGCAGCAAATCTGGAGCATCCAGTGCCTCGTTGACAGTTGAAGAACCAATTCAAGAAGATATCGAGTACGAGACCGAGGTAGAAGAAGAAGAGCATACTTACGAGCACGAAACCAATTCCGAAGAAGAGTTAGCTATCACAATGGCTAACATTGATGAAGTCCCCATGGGGGAATGGAAGAAAAGGATGCGTGATGACACCGGGCCGGGACTTGTGCAACCCGCAATTCCCGCGACCGCTACTTTCGAACTAAAAGGCCATATTCTCGCCCAACTCAAGGAGATTCCTTTTTACGGGAAGGATCACGAAGACGCTTACAAGCACTTGGACGAAGTGAATGATGTGGCCGATTACTTCAACGTACCGAATGTTCCACGCGAGACCCAGCTTCTTCGCATGCTTCCCGTCACATTTAAAGGAGCTGCAAAAGATTGGTTAAAGTCACTTCCTCCCGGATCGGTCACCACATGGGCCAAGATGAAAGAAGAGTTCATAGACCATTTCTGCCCGCCCTCCAAGATAGCCAAGCTAAAGAAAGCCATTGCCAACTTCGAGCAACAACCCGGAGAATCTCTCTATGAATCTTGGGAAAGGTACAAGAGCCTACTTAGAAATTGCCCACACCATGACCTTAATAGCCAACAAGAGGTCTCCATCTTCTATGATGGAGTCAATGTCACCACAAGGCAATTGCTTGATTCTCAAGGCCCGCTCACAAAGAAGGCGCCCCCGGTAATTAAAGAATTAACTGAAGAATTCTCTAAGCACTCTAGAGAATACCACAATCCGAGAAACGAAGTAAGTCGGGGGGGGGGGGGGGTAGTGAACGCGGAAAATGATAGCATGGCGGCGGTGATAGCTAAGCTTGATAGTCTAGATCGAAGAATGACAAAAATGGATCAAACAATCCATGCTATTAGAGTAGGATGTGAAAATTGTAGAGGGCCCCATCTCACCAAAGATTGTGATGTGGATGAGAATGGAAATAAGAAAGCTCAAGTCTTCTATTCAAGTGGCGATCGATATGATGAAAATTGGCGGAAACCTAAGAAGGAATGGCTACCATACGAAGAGTATAAGAAGGAAAAGGAGGAGAAATACAAGCAGAAGGAGAGGGGACTATACCAAAAGGAAGAACCGATAGAAAAGAAAGCCGATTTAGAAGAGTTATTCACTAGATTCATAGCCGCGTCCGAAAAAAGACACAATGATCACGATGTTGCCATACACGAGACCAGAAACATGCTAAGGAATCAGCAAGCATCAATTCTCAACATTGAGAAACAGCTGGGCAGCTTGCGCATCAAGTGAATGATAGAAGACCGGGTTAACTTCCAAGTAACACCGAACCCAATCCAAGAATGGAGAATGTAAGTGTAATAACCTACAGCAGTGAAGAAACATTTACAGAAGCACTGAGAATCTCCAAGAAGAAGGTAGAAAAGGTAGAAGAATCGGACCCAGCAAAACCCGATCCGACTCGTCGAGTCACTCCATTGGACTCGAGGAGTCCATGCGTAAATGATAAAACTATCAGTTCTTTGAAGCCTTATAATCCTCCTCTGCCATACCCAATCAAAGCCATGCCTGCAGAAAAAGTAGAAGAATACAAAACCTACATGAAGCATGTTAAAGCTTTACAAGTTAATGTGCCATTTGTGGAAACAATGCTCCAAAAACCTAAGTACTTCAACTTGCTTAAGGGCCTTTTTGCTGCTAGGAAAGATTTGGCTGAAGTTGCGGAAATATTGTTGAGTGAGCTACCTGAAATGAAGGGTGATCCAGGAAATATTTCCGTGCCAATTTGGTAATGAAGTTTTCACCCGAGCATTAGCTGATTCGGGGGCAAGCATCAATCTAATGCCTTTTTCATTCTTTAAGAAGTTGAATTTACCAGAACCAAGGCCAGTAAATATGAAGATCCATTTGGCGGACAAGACGATAATTCATCCACAAGGCGTTTTTGAGGATCTCTTTATAAAAGTTGACAAGTTTATTTTTCCAATAGACTTCATGGTAGTTGATATGGAAGAAGACCCTGAAATTCCAATTATTTTGGGGAGATCATTCTTGAACACCGCGTGTGCTTTAATTGATATATGTGAGTCTACATTGACATTAAGGGTGGGTGATGAGTCTGTAATGTTTAAAGTTATTCCAGAAGCCAAGCAAGAAGAAGAAAAGAATGAAGAAATCTCATTTATCCAATTGGATGATGAGATATTACAAAAAGAGCTTGCACTTTTGCTAAAAGAAGATCCAAGAAAGTTTTTGATACACTCTGAAGAAGATGGAGACGTTAACAAGGACTTGGAGGAGTTAGAAAAGCTACTGGAAGGAGCCAACTCAGAAAACACCCAAGAATTGATGGAACCCGATCAGACTCGCCGAGTTACTTTAATGGACTCGATGAGTCCAGTCGAATTTGACAGAGACTTGGCCGACTTAGATCTGTTTGTTACTAGTTCTTCACATACCTTGGATTTAGATATTATTCATGATTCTTTAGAAGAACAAACAACAGAAGGAGGAATGGGAATGAAAGTTCAATACGCTGATATAGCATGTCTTGATACGATTCCGTTTGAAGATGGGTGGAGCACAGGAAAGGATGAAGAGACAAAGGAAAGGAGGGTGGAAGCTGATCAACCATTCACTACTAAACCTAAAGCACGAACCATCACGAAATATGAAGTAATTAAATTTAAAGAGAAGGAGGTGCAAGAGAAGGTGAAAAAGAATGGGGTAAAGAAGAAAAAGAGGAAAAGGGAAGCCCAAGCAGCTGAGGATGATGCTGTGAAAAAGAAAAGAGATGCATTGAAAAGGGATTACAAGAAGAAGATTCACGCTTACAAGACCAAGTACAAACCACAAAAAGTTAGGCGTGCGTTCCCGATGCTCGAAGATGACGAAACGTAGATGGGAAGGAGTCTAGCTAATGACTCCTTAAAAGGAAGCGCTTGACGGGAGGCAACCCGTTGTTTAGAGTTTGCTTTCTTTTACTTTTTTTTTAGATTTTTGGTTTTGTTTGATTATTTTTTTTCTGAATCATCGAACATGTCTGCTTGAGAATATGCATGGACTAAGTGTGGGGTGAAATGAAGATTCTTTTCTAAACAAATGATAAAAATTTTAAATTTTTTTTAATGGTTTGCAAGACACTCGCCGAGTCTGACCATGACTCGGCGAGTCCATTTAGAATTCAGAAGGAAGTATCATCGCGACCAGACTCGCCGAGTCTGACCCTGACTCAACGAGTCGGTCTTATTCACAGAATAAAAAATATTAACTTTTACAATCGGTAATTAGGGTTTTCACCCTAAAGTTTTCAGTTTTCTTTCACACACACTCATCGTGCCTCCTTTTCTCTCCAATTTCTCAAGCATTCATCTTTTTCCTTCAATTATTCTTCGAATCTTTCAAGTACCATCTCAAAAGGTAATGAATTTCTTCTTGTTTTCTGTTAAGAACATGATTATAAGGCTATCTATGATAGAAATTGCATGAAAAAACCCGTTTTTTGAAAAGTAGTAAATTTCTAGGGTTTTGATTTTTCATGAATTATGTTGTTTTGAATGCTCATTCTGGCCTTAATACCTTAATAATATGTGCCTAGACAAAACCCTTGACGTAATTTCCAGGTTCCATGGTCCAATTTCCATTGACCCGCCAACTGACTCGTGTAGTTCTTGCGACTCGCCGAGTCGGCCATGGACTCGACGAGTCGAGTCGGGGACCATCTGGTTGATACGTTTTAATCTGTGTTTTTTGGGTTTTGCATTTTTGTTTTGCAGAAATCATGTTCAGAAGGGGGCAAAGTTCCAGTGGCCATCAAGGGGACTTTCCTTGGTTGAATTTCCCGCAAATCGAGTCCGCTTCAACATTGCTGAAGTGGAAGAAGAAGTTGGCTGACATAAAGAAGAAAGAGATCTACGTGCCCAACCGGATAGATTGGGATTGGTTGCAAAGTGTACGCTATGAGGAGGAGTTAGCTCCTTATCTTTTAAAGGAGTTTCACCATGAAGGCGAAACAATGATTTGCGACGGGTGGAGCTGGGTCTTCCGTATTCAAGAGTCGGTTTATTTGGAGCTGTGTTTGGAGTTATTCTCCACGGTATCTTTCACCGGGGGAGTGGATGTTTATCACCCGTCAAGCTTTAGTTTCTGCCTTGGGGGAGAATTTCAGCAATGCTCTGTGGTGGACCTTGCCTGTCGATTAGGAATTTATGACCAGCCCTTGGTCTCAACAGATATCTTTCGGGCCTTTTTGGCACAAACCCATATGGTGTTTCCCGAAGGAGTTACGAGCGCGGGCTGGTGGAATACAATTGGTAACAAGGTCTATATTCCGAAGTCGGCACAAGAAGGGAGCATTTGATCCCCAACACACCGCCTCATTCATCGTCTCATTTCATCCACCATCAACCAAAGGAAGGATGATGACAAGGTTTCTAACCTTGATGTCTTCTATTTATGGAGCATTATCACACCCGGTGTTTTTTGCAATATTCCTTGGTGTCTAGCTTCATATCTCTCGGAGGGTGCAGTTAAGGATCGCAAAACTTCTCGAATCAATGGTGGTATGTTTGTCACCCGGCTAGCCAACTCGTTTGGGTTGATGAACCATGGTGCATGCAACTTTATGACGATGATTCCTACACCTCCATTCAATCCAATTCTTTTCCGGCGCGCCAGGATTATTGAAGATAATGGTGGTGGCCATTATGCCATTCCGAATGATGATCCGGTGGTTGGTTCCGAAGCACCGGGAAGAAGGGTTAGATCGAGGAGAGAGCGGGATGTGGAGGAAGAGCTGCCAGTGATTCCGGTTGATAATGAAGAAGTACCAATGGATTGGTACAATGTGGAAATGAGGCGGCTACAAGATCAAATGGCGCGGAGCTTGAATTTTAGTAACCAATCACATATCCGACTTTTCGACCACTTTAACATTCCGCAGATCGATGGTGGTAACTTTCCATATATTCCATCATGGGAAGAGGTGGTAAGTGCAAGAAGAAGTGGTGCGGGAGGAAGTGGAGCAGGGCTAGATGATCATGATGATGAGGAGGATTAGTTTCATTGCGATTTTTTTTAAAACAATCTTTTTATTTTTGTGTTTGTTTTTATTTGGTTTGTTTAATGTTTTTAAAAGTTGCTTTTGATGTTTATTTGATGTTTGATGCTTTGACAATTTTTCAGAATTGAATTAGGAGTGCTAGCTTCAAAAGGGTTTAGAATCATAGAATCAAAGTGAGAAAGAGAGTCAAGAAAGAGGAGCGTTAGAGTTAAAGTATTGAGTCCGGTCCTTAGAGATGTTGGCAAGGGAGTCTAGAAGTGAATAGAAAGTATAGAGAGTTTATTGGAAGCTGGATCAGATGCAGAATGCTATTATTTTCATTCAGTGACCAACTCGTCGAGTGCATTAAGCTAACTCGACGAGTCGCCCTTAATTCTCAAAAATCAGAATATTTCCCGAAGTAACTCGATGAATCTGGTATATACTCGACGAGTCGTTTGGTTTCATGTCGAAGGGGACTGCTGATTTGATGCTGATAAGAGACCACTTGACCATTTATTCTTCCTATATTGATCCCTGAAGATCTTACACTGTTTTTCCGCGTATTTGGAGCGACCCACACGAGATTTGACACCCAAGGCATGGATGAGATGATACCATGTCTAAAGTCAATTGAAGTTGAAGCTAAAATGAAAGTGACCAGCCTATCCACTGCTATCCCAGGGGAGTTTGTTCCAATTCCCTCTTTATTCTCTTTTTATGTTTTTATCATGCATAATATGCAATGAGGGCATTGCATAAAATAAGTGTGGGGTAAGGGGTTGGTTACATATTAGAAAATTTAGAGTCTTAATTTAGGTTAATTTTAAAATTTTTGCATACCAAAAGTATTACTTAGGATTTAATTTAGAAAATTTTGGTAAAAGTGAAATTAGGATCCCATGTTAGAATTGTGTTGATAATTGCATGAAGACCCAAATGTTTAGTTGAGCCTATATACGTTCTAGTGCATTTGTGGCTTCCTTATTCCAGTGAAATCATGGGACAAAAACACGTCCCTGCTCAGCCTGAAGGATGCAATATGTTTAGCAGCCTAAACCTGAAATGCATCCAGGAAGATTGTTATCGTTAGCCAATAAAGGTTGAGATTGAGCGCCCCTACTTAAGCATGTAGCGATTTGAGTGAAAAAAAGTGAGTTACATGTTAAAAAAAAAAGAAAGAAAGAAAGAGAGAATTACAATAAAAGTTGAGGAATTTTTGGAGCATCAAAGTTAAGTATGAAATTAGAAGATCAAAATTCCGAAGATTCAAAAAGTTGAAGATACCAAAAATCAAACAATAAAGGTGGGGAATTCAAAGAGATCAAAGATCAAATTATTAAAGGAAGTGAAGAATTCCAAAAGAGCTCCATAGTGGTATCGAAAAAGTTGTAATTCTAGATTATGTATGCTTGGGTTGCTCAATTAAAAACACCTTGAGGGTAAGAGGTTTTCTGCGGATGGATTCGGAGGGATGCATAAAATGAGCATAGTTCGGGATGAGTGGGCAAGTGTTTATGAGGATTGTGAGTATTTGGAGTATGGGAGGTCTTTAGGAAAAATTTTAGACACAAATGCATGCGTTGTGGTCTTGGCGTAATGGCTGGGTTAGATTGGAGTTGTCATATGTGATTCTAATATGTTTAAAATTTAGTTTTGCTTGGGGGCAAGCAAAAGACAAGTGTGGGGTATTTTGATATGTGCATAATTGGTTCATATTAAGTATACATTATTATTCATTTATTAGCTAAATTATTGCATATTATGGACAAAAGGTACCTAAAAGTGTTTAAATTATGTTTTTCAGTCCAAAGATGAAGCTCGGGAGCGAAAGGAAGCGGGAGAAACAGTTAGAAGATCGAGGATGAAATAAAGAAGAAAAACGCTAAAAATGGCACTAACTCGGCGAGTCAGATCGACTACTCGGCGAGTCCAATCGAAGAATCGAGAAGATAATGACTCGGGATCCCAGAGAGTTATCGCAATACGGGGAATGTGAGAGGGACTTGACGAGTCACCACCTGACTCGACGAGTCGATTCGTATATATAAAGATAATTCCTCAGAACGATAGAGGAGAGTTCTGGAACGATTCAGAAGAGTTTAGCTGCGATTGAGAAGGCAGAAAAACCCTAGAAGACGACGAAAGAAGCTAGAATTCAATCCAGGAGATTAATTGAGGCAAAATTTCATCATTCCACTTATTCTTTTGTTTTATCATTATGGTTAAGCAATTTTACTTTGTTTGTTTGCTGTTATTTACTTCAATTATGAGATAAAACTTTTAGACTTCTGTTTGGGGATACAAAGTTGACAATATGGTTTGATTGATTGGTAGGATTAATTCTAAGTTGGTGAATTTTTGTTATTTTAGCTTGCTAAAGAACCTTGTTTGTGAATAATAATTAGTTTTTTGTTAATAGGAAGATAACTGATTAGCATGAACATCTATTGATTATTAACCTCATATGCTATCTGATCACTATGCCATATGTCTAGGATTAATGAATATGAAACTAGAATTAATAAGAAAATTGAGTAAATCCATATGCAAGCTTGTAAGATGACCATCAAACAAGAAGTTAATTAAAAGAATAAATTAGTTAACTATTGCAAGTCTAACTTAACCCAAATAATTAATCTAGTGAATTTAATTAAATTAGACAATTGGCCACTGTTTAAGTTAGTTTATTTGCTAAGGAGTAGGGTAGTGAATACGAATCTAATCACTTGAATCGGTAATCAACGAAAGAATTAATCCATTGCACCATTACCTTGAAATCAACCATAGAGTCAACCAATTTGAACTAAACAGAAGTTCCTTTCCAATTATTGAATCTAGTTAAGTCTTTATTTTATAGTTCTTAAATTAGTAATAGTTAGTAAGTTTCTAGTCTTGTAAAACTAGAGAAAACCCCTACTTATTAATTAACTTAGATAAAATTAGTTTTTAATTATAATTTACCGTTCCCTGTGATCGATACCCTGCTTATTTAGCTATACCACAATTGATAGGTTCACTGCCTTTTGTGTGATATTTAATAATTAAAAGTAGGTTTAAAACTAAGTGAGTTTGCACACATCATTGCACCTAGAGATCTTTCTTCGAAGCCTTCAGTAGGCATTGGCACAGGTTCAAGAGGTGAGAGATCAAACTTCTTGAGGATGGTGGGGTAGATATCTGCATCTATCTTGGCAAAGTCACAGACTGTATCCCTCAGAAAAGAACTAGATTTTTCGAGCACAATATTCATCTTGGGGTGCTTCTCAGACTTATTTTGAAACACCTTGGTAATGAGGAAGATTTCTTCCGGATTCATGCAAGGGAAGTCTGCCTGGCTACGGACGTAGTCATGTTCCCTTCTTGTCAGGGTGTACTGGATGTATTCAGCCTTCATAAATTTCCGGACTTTGTAGTTCTTGTCTGCGGATGGTCTGACGTTAGACCATATGTTTTCGATGGAGGAGGCATGCTTATCATAAATACAATTCACTCTCTCAAATTCCATCGGTAGTCGTTTGTGATCTGGAAGGCTCCGGTCAAACTGCTCAAATACAGTGAAGTACTTGGCATTTGGAGAAATTGGTATATCCCAGTACCCGTCTGAGGGGGGGGGGGTTTCAGCGTATGTAAGGTGCGGTCTGTAATCTTCATCTAGCAAGCGACGGTGCGGATTGACCCATGAATTAATCAAGGATTCGTCTATCATAGTGTCAAATCCACATTCTCTCCAAATTAATTCTGCCAGCTTGGCTGCTTTCCAATCATGCTTTCTTTGGGCGGTGGTAGGAGAGTCTATGGTGCTTGGAGAAGACATGTATTCAACCAAGTTCTTGAAGTGGGGAGGAGTCTCTGGTTTTTTAGGAGAGACTTCCCTCGGTGGAGTCGTATGTGGTGGAGTGTGATGGGATGGTGAAGGAGTGGGAATTTTCTCTGTGATGATGGGGGAACTCTGATGAATGGAAGTATCAGAGTGATGGACTTCTTCTTCGTCTTCACTTCCCCCTCTTGAGGGATGCAACATAGGTGCTTCCTCAAGCCATTGCTTAAGTCCATCAACCTTGGCACGGACCTCTTGGAATTGAGCTTTGAGGGTTTCTGCCATTCGGGAATTGTAAGGAGTAGAGGAGCTGAAGACTAGTTTGTGAATTTCCTTCATGAGTTGGAGGATATCTGAACCATGGAAGTTAGAGGAGAGGGATTTCTGCAGCGTGTTGATTGTGGCATGAAGAACAGAGATAGTGGACTCATAAGCAGTATGAGTCTCGTCTATCAATTTCTTAGACTGAGAAGCTTGATCAGCGATGGTTGCCTGGAGATCCGCTTTGATTGCGGTTACCTCAGTGATGAGGCGATCTACTGCAGCCATGAATTCTTTGCGGTCAGCCTTGTGATTGTTGTCAAGGGACCGAATCCCCATCTCTACTTTTAGAGAGATTCTTTCTATAGCCATGCGTTCCCTTGTTTCTAGACGTTCTATTCTTTCAATCAGTGACTGTGGTCCTGGGGTGTCATCAGGTTGCAGTTGAGTTGGCGTGACCGCAGCCATAATCTAACCAACTTTGGCTTGAAGGCTCATGAACTCCTTCCGGGTGACTACATTCTTCTTCTTTTTCTTTTTCTCTTTAGGCTTGGAAGTCGAACGATGAGAACCACTGGAATCCTCTTCTTCATCAACCATCATTAAGTCATCATCCGAAGGGTTTGGCTTGTTGACTTCTTGGATGTCTTCATCATCAAAACCAAATATGGGAGCTGAGCTGAGTTCGATTGCGGATCCTTCCTCTTGTGATGGATTGACTGTAGGAGTGTGAATTGGAGGGGGAGTTGAAGTAAGAGGGACTTTGGAGGTACCTGCGACTGTACCTGAAGCTTGAGCTTTTAAGACTGTTTCAGCCATCTCATCCATCCAGTTTTGAACTTTGAGAATGGTGGCTACGGTATTGGCATTGCTGATAGCATTTGCCCAATACTTGGCCACAGACTGGATTTCCTGCTCCTTTTGTTGTTGTTGCTTTATCTGTTGTTCCTTGCGGGCTTGAAATGCTCTTTTGAGATTGTACTGTAACCAAGAGTCATTGGATGCATCACCGTCAAATCCTTCAAAGTGCACCAAAGTGTCCTTCAGGTCCATGGATCCTTGCACGTTTGTGCTCACCGTGCATAAACCACCTGTAGCAGATGTAAGTAGAGTAGGATTTCCTGAGCTTACTCGGTCTCCTTGACCCATGGTCAAGTCTGGCCTCTGCTCAGTTCTGGCATGGGCGAAAGAAGTGTCCTACGGGTGGGAAGGTGTTTGAAGTGTTTGGGTGACGTTTAAAAGGATGGAACGCAACTCCTCGAGAGAAAAGAAATGCAGTCGGGAAGCCCTGGAGACCTTAGGGCGAGCACCAGTATCATCCTCGTGGGAGTGAACTGGGGGGGAGTCTCCACGAAGTTGTGAATCAGACTCACTTTCTGAGTCTGACTGGAAAATGATGGTGGTGATGAATGGGTTTGTGGCTACCCCAAGGACTACTGGAGCCTTTTAAGAGGCTTCAGCATCAGTTCGGTCACGCATATGGATAGTGGTATCGGTTGTTTTTCCTTTTCTTGAGGATAGAAATCGGCTGCCTATCCTCATTTGAATCATCGCTAGATACGTTTGGGGGAGGTTTTGTTTTGCGTTTCTTGGTGGGTGCGGTTTGTTTGGGAGCATCCTTCTTGGGTGTTCTTTGTTTCTTCTTGGATGCCAACTGCTTTCTTCTTTGAGAAAGATTGGATAGTGTAGTAGAATAGGGGACTGCAGTATCCTCAGGGTTAATAGCTGTGGATGGAAGAGGCGGGGTAGAAGGGTATAGGGCAATACCCTCCGAAGCCTCAATGTGGTATGAGACATCAACAGTCTCAAGACCAAGAGAAGAAAGGATATGATTAGGGAGTCTGCGGATCAGTCCAAAAAAAATTTGATCAGAAGAAGGGTGGTACCTTTTAAGATCCTTAGTGATGAAAAAGTTGATGTCACTACCCATGTCTATTCCAGCGTCCGTATGTAGGTCTGATATGCAGAGAGACCAGAATCTTGCAAATGTGAGCTCGGTTGGGTTCTCCTTCGGGTGCTCCTTGGGAATGTACCGAAGGAAATCATCCCATAGGATCTGCTCGTAGTTGATGTCGTGTCCTGTGAAAATGCTCCATACTAATTCCAAAAGCTTTAGTCTCATGTTGTCAATGCCTCCTGTTCTGTCGGATAGACAGCGGATGACAAAGTGATATACGAACTGCCAAACCGCAGGCAGTTGGTCCTTTTGAACTCACCAATCCCTCAAATTGATTTTTGATACCCCCTCTGGTAGAGGGCTGATGTGATGTCTAATGGGTTTTGGTCCTAAGAACATCCTATGTGCTCATACAAACCCTAATGCTTGGATCTAGGTTTCTCTATTGTACATGCAAGTTATCCAAGACTATAAACCCTAATTCTAGCATACAAGTAATCATATTAACATGAGAATGGGTTTAAGATGTTACCTTGATTGTTATGTAGCAATAACAATCCCAAATCTCCTTGTATTGACTTTAAAAGGCATAGAGTCACAATTGTCACTCCTCTAATGGTTCACAAACACCATAAGCAAGAGGATGAAAAGGAGAGAGGTTAGAGGCTGCCCAAAAACGTGTGAAACCCTAGAACATGTCTTAGCCATGTTTTTGGTCATAAGGGATCCATATATATAGGAGGCAATTAGGGTTATCTAACAAGGAAACCCTAATTTGGTTGCTTAAGCCCTAAGCAACCCATGGAGCCCTTTCCTTAAGGCCTTGGACGATTTCATATGGGCTTCCCCCATAGAATTCGTCCACCTTATAATAAAAGGCAATCCATGGCCCAAATTTCAATTATCTTATAATTACAATTCCAGTCCCTTAAGTTTAATTAATCTCTTTCAGTCACAAAACTAATTACCAATTAATTCTTGACTAATATTAATTAAACAATATGATTTCTCCTTTAATATATTATTCTCATAATATATTAATAAATCATATTTAATCCTTTCTCTCCATAACTCATCCTATCAAGTTGCTTTGGTGAAGGCAACCCAAAAGGACCATGCACCATCGGGTCAAGTACATACCAAATTAGTTATGGACTTAGACACTAATCCAACAGTCTCCTACTTGGATAAGTCTAATAACTATTATGCGTATGACTTCAGATCCCGATCTCCAATCGTAGCTTTCCAAAGCCGCTGTCAACTCTGATCCTATCAAATACGCGTGTCCTTAGATAAGGGATCATATATTCCTCCATTCTAGATATCATATGAGATATGATTTCAAATCATTCTCTTTGTACTATATCTCGATTTCCGATTTATGACGACTGACTAATTGAACAAATCAAATTAGCCCTAGCCCGACCGAGCATTTACGTTTATCATCACTAAATCATCGAGGGGCCCAAAGATATCGCTTTTATCCTACTTTGGATAAAACGAACGGATAAACTTTGAGACAATGCTTGCTTGCACTTCCTCACCGAATCACACACAACAATATGTTTTATAACACCAAGTTACTAGTGTGTTTACATATTATTAATGTGCAACCGATTTGCAAGATACAACTCACACATCTCGGTTTCAAGAATATAAGATGTTATCGTCTCACCAATCACTCGTGATGCAATTCATGGAGTGATCCAAGTGAGCGTGGGATTAATCCAATGCTCAAATCATATTCATAAGCACTCACGAACATTGCAGCAAACCTTTGTTATGTCTAATACGCTCTAGACAATCTACAAACCAATTCATGACAGTCTTCATTCATACTTACTTCCAACGTATGACTAACTGTGGTCCGTTTGAATAATTTGATTATTCTTAATAAACTCAATTATCCAGGAAGTCAAAACATGCAAATGTGAAACACAAGAATAATACTAATCCCATATGGCCTCAAACCTTTGAGTATAAATAAAACACCTTTTATTTATCACCATATCGATTACTCATTATTTGTCGTTTCGGGTAATCAACTTCTTACTTGAATTATTACACTTGTCCCATGCTCCTAGCATGCACACAATGTTTACCTATGGTTCTCACTTTGTGAAATAGACCAAATTGAGCACATTTCCAATCATTCTCGTTTCACAACTCCAAATCCTTTTTCATAAGTGAAAGAATATCAAATTCTTGCTACTTATAGAATATGCTAGATTCTAACATCCTATGCAATGATCCTTTCTTAATGTCACTGCACCAAAGTCACAAAGACTATTGCCAATGATATTACAAAGTCCTCTATCGGAGATTGTTACAAGACAATTCCATAGACGTGATGTCTCTCACTCAAAGTACATTCTTTGAACATCCTTTTGCATAAAAGTTTCTAATCTAGTCATAGATATTCAATATCCAATTCCCAATATGGACACGCTTCCATATTTTCCATATGACAACTCATTCTTAATAGAATCTTATCTATTCGTAATGATGTCGATATGGTCCATCCAATATGGAAACATTTCCATAATTTCCATATGACAAGTCATTCTTAATAGAATCTTTTCTATTCATAATAATGTCGATATGGTCCATCCAATACCATGCTTCCAACTACTCACAAGCGACCAATCCTCGTCAAACTTTGGATTGTCCCTTTTCCCTCTAAATTCGCTCGACATTTGGAAAATTTTAGAATGGTTAAACATTAAAGCATTTGCAATCGATCCTATACCCGAAGCGTATGGGACACGATGCATAATGTTTTATTTGCTATGTTCTAAAAATTCGAATTGTGAAGAGGAATGTCGTAATCATAATCGAAATTTTAAGAACACACTATGTACCCTTGACTAAATTTATTAACATTTCTCAACCTAATCCTTTAGATTTGAAATGAAGCATAATATTCTCTCCCTTAATTATAGCAAAACAACTTTACAACCCTTACGACTTTGCAAGGTATAACTCTTGTTTTCTATAATTAATATTTCCAACTTGCAATACGTGCCTTAATAATCATACAATCATAACATTTATGCTCCCACTATCATGATGATTATTATAAAACATAACACTTATGCTCCCACTACCTTCGACATGTATTCATAAACATCTTAACTTCCAGAAAAACAATACCTATTGAATTTCTTAAGTCCATGTTTCTAATACTTAATACTTTGATAATCTTTTATCAAGGCTTCTTGAACTTATACACCTTTGCCTTAGATAGTTCATATGCGTGTCTAAACAATTAAGACTAATTGCCAAACCTCACAATTCAAATTATGGAAAGGGATACCGTAACCATAATCGAATTCGAGAATGCAATTTTACAATCACTATCTTCTTAAAATATTTCTTAGTGAAAGCATTTCCTCACAATCATTTTCATGAAGGAGGAAATCTTATGACACTTAGATTTAAACGGTGTATTTTTTCCTATCCATGTGAATTTGTCAAAACCAAAGTTTACGACAAATTCAAACTCATATGGATCGAACTTTCTTAATCTTGATTTCTTTCCTTATGGTAGCACAGCTGCCCAGCATGTATTCCAAGTAGTTAAGCAGCTCACCTTTTCTTATCAATGTACTTTCCATTGATCAAGCTCCTTGCCTTTTATGCATTCAAATGAGAACTCATAGGACTCACATGCATAATTAACTCGATTGGATTGGCACAGAAACAAAATAATGTCAACACGATAGGTTGTAAACCTCAACTCGTGTGCTAGTGATGATCGATAAGGTTTATTTGATTTGTTCTTGAAACCTTTCAAGACCATTAAGACTCCCACTGACTCCTTGACATATAAGATTCTCTTGTCAAAACATTTCTTGAAAAACAAATATTCAAGAGTTAGTGTAGCTTTTATCAAAACTCTTCATAAATTGGTCCTAGTTGGTCTTTGTCTTATCCAAGACATCACAACTTTCCACATTTGATGAATGTTATAAACCTTCTTAATACTTTTCCAGTTAATGTCACAATCTTAACTCTAAGACTTGTTTTGGAACGAAGTATGATTGACTTCTTGATTTAACCATTTCTTCAATTCTTGATTCCTTTTCTTAGACATACAATTGTACTAAGACTCACTTAGAGGATTAATTGAGATATCGTTCTTAATCATTAAGACCTATCATAAAGCATAAAACCTACTCTCCCTTCTTCTTAGAATGGAGAAACTTTTATCTTTCTGCCTACATGATTCTTCTTATTCGTTTTGCTATTGATTTAAACCTTTTTCAATCAATCTAGAATTACACTTAATCTTGTAAGTATAATCACATTTACTAAACCTTTAGTAAATCATGACGAATATCTTTGTTACTCTTATGGTGGACTTGATCAACACATAACTTTGCGTACTCGATCTCCTAGTCCTTCACTTGACACTTTGTCAATGAATTAGTCTAATTATAAAATATGAGATTTCTCATTCATCGTGCAACCAAGTTGCATGATTCCAAATTTCTGTCCAATTGAAACTTTGGGCGATGAGAAACTCTCCCTATTTGGTAAATTCTCGACTTTCCATAAATAACATAATAAGAACCAAATCCATTATTGCTAATAATAGAAACATTCAAACATCAATTTTTCATATACGCCATTGCAAGGATAAATAAATAATATAAAATCAAAATTTATTTTATTGCGGAAAAATTTTGTCCTTACAATGCAATTCATTGAAAAACTATGCTAATACATCTTTCTTAGCAATCTAATTCTAACTCTAAGTAGTAGCCCAAGAATCTAATCTTCGAGAAATGCGATCGAAATCCATTCCTTCACAGTTAGTTTCTGCTCACTTCTTCCCTTAAGCTTCCTTTCTTTTCTTCGATCCTACAAAACATCAATTGCAATCTTATCACATTATGTATTAAGAATCTAGAATAGAAGCTTAAAAGAGTTAGTTAATGGATTTTACCTATATTAGAGCCATACGTTTTGACTCTCCCATCTCTTAGATCTCTTAGGTAACTGGGGCAGCTTCGTCTCCAATGCCCTTTCTCTTGGCAATAAAAGCAAATTAACTCTTTTGGCACATGACATGGAACTACTTCAGGCATTGCCTTTCTCTTATGATCAAACTTTTCGATCATAGCATGTCTTTCTATCCATAGAGGTCTCAAAGGCAGATTCACCAATCAACTTTGCTTTTCTATTGCGCCAAACCATTGCTGATTCAGCAGTAATAAACATATAGGTGAGATCTATAAGGGTCACGTCGCGGTTCATCATATAGTACTCTCTTACGAACTCACTATATGAGTTAGGAAGTGACTGAAGAACCCAATCAACAACCATTTCCTTACAGACAATGGATCCCGACATTCTTAACCTATCAATGTGTGACTTCATCCCTAGGACATGTGCACACACCGACTTTCCTTCTTTATGTTTACTTGCCAAAAGGGCTTGAGTGACCTTGAACTTTTCAAGCCTTCGAACTTGTGGGTTAGGGAGAATAATTTGGAGGAGGTGGAGGAAGTGAAGTATGATTTCTTGTTCCTCGATCGAATCGTGGAATATCATCTTCATGTGGAATGCTTGTTCCACGGGATTTGGGAAGACCATATTTGTCAAACTTTGACATCTACAAAACGGGAGAAAACGAATTCAAGTTAGTTGATTGATTGAGTCCTTAGTAAATCACCCAAATGAGATACTAAATCTAGGACCCAACACAATATTCTACAACTCGGGAGAGGGATGCCGTAACCCAAATTGCAGAACATTTGAAGGTAAGTGAATGACGATTCACTAATTTCCACCATGAAAAATGAAAAAGAAATTTAAGTTTTAAATCTATGAAAACTCCTAGATCCTATGAGATTCATTGAACATTTCAATGGCATATTTAAATCTCGATATGCCCCTCTAGTTTGTGACTGGGATGCCGAGGAACACAAAGCGGGTGTGAATAACCATGCAAACTTACATGGTGCCCTCACATGTTACAATCACCTATTCGATGTGCCGGTAAACCACACACGTTCCACCGAACTATGACAAACATTGAGTCACCCTTTGCTACCTTTGCTTAGAACCATTTAGTGTGCCGGTAAACCACACACGCTCCACTAACGTCTTCGCAAGGGCACAAAGTGTAATTTCATGGAATTGCATCAATTCACTTTTGCCTAAGTAACTAAGATTGGGAATTTTATGAAAACATTTAGTTACTTTAATAATTCATTATACTTATAATGGAAGGTTTCGTCCTATCCTACCCGTACGGCTAACGACCCTCCACTAGTCAAGAGTGCGGTGGGTAAGAGTGGATACCCATTCAATCGCCATTTTATAGGCAATTTCCTTAAACACCCCTTATAGACCAGCTTCGTGAATGAGGCCTACTAATGGTAAGACTGACTTTTACTCATACATATATATAATGTTAGACTTTTAATGTTATATATAGTATAGGGTGTATTTTACACTTTTAAAATATTAGGTGGTTAAATTTAACAATTATACTTTTAATTCAATTAAATTTTAAACCAAAAACTTTATGGATTTATTAAACCTCTTTTAATTATACACCTTAATTAATTAATAAAACCATAAGGGTGTGATTTGAACTTTTTCAAAACAATACTAGGGTTTTAGAATTTAACACTCCTAATTAAACTTTTAATCAACTTTTAAATTCCAAAACTTGAGGGCAAGTTTTGAAACATTTCAAAACATTAGGGTTTAGAATTTAAATATACATCAAAATTAAACTATTAATCAAAATTTAAATTCCAAAACTTGAGGGCAAGTTTTGAAACCTTTTTCAAAACATTAGGGTTTTAACTCTTTAAATTTCAAAACAACAAAACCTTTGGGTTCAAATTTAAACTGTAAAACCTAAAGGGGAAAACATGAAACTTTTCATAACAACAAGGATCAAATAAAAAATAATATAAATTAACATTTAATCACATAAGTATCCATATTTGATTTATTTAATGATTTCTTGCAAAACAATTTACCAATTTAATCAAAATAATTAATCAATTATCACATAAGGAAACAAATATTTTATTAATTGATAAATATCCTCAATTAGATCTAGAATATAGTCAAATATATCATAAAATCGGATTTAGATTGATCTAATGTGATAAGGTAACTATCCCAAAGCAAAAACAGCAAGAAATCCCGAGATATGCTCCATCTGACGAGTTGACTCGTCGAGTCAAGCTTGGACTCGTCGAGTCTGCATGGACTCGGCGAGTTCAGCTATGGACTCGGCGAGTTCAGCTATGGACTCGGCGAGTCCAACCTCCAGAAACCAAAAAATCGAATTTTTCAACCATATCAAGAATCAATACAATAGAAACCAGGCTAGTCTTTGATACCACTGATGGGTTTTGGTCCTAAGAACATCCTATGTGCTCATAGAAACCCTAATGCTTGGATCTAGGTTTCTCTATTGTACATGAAAGTTATCCAAGACTATAAACCCTAATTCTAGCATACAAGTAATCATATTAACATGAGAATGGGTTTAAGATGTTACCTTAATTGTTATGTAGCAATAACAATCCCAAATCTCCTTGTATTGACTTTAGAAGGCATAGAGTCACAATTGTCACTCCTCTAATGGTTCACAAACACCATAAGCAAGAGGATGAAAAGGAGAGAGGTTAGAGGCTGCCCAAAAATGTGAAACCCTAGAACATGTCTTAGCCACGTTTTTGGTCATAAGGGATCCATATATATAGGAGGCAATTAGGGTTATCTAAGAAGGAAACCCTAATTTGGTTGCTTAAGCCCTAAGCAACCCATGGAGCCCTTTCCTTAAGGCCTTGGACGATTTCATATGGGCTTCCCCCATAGAATTCGTCCACCTTATAATAAAAGGTAATCCATGGCCCAAATTTCAATTATCTTATATTTACAATTCCAGTCCCTTAAGTTTAATTAATCTCTTTCAGTCACAAAACTAATTACCAATTAATTCTTGACTAATATTAATTAAACAATATGATTTCTCCTTTAATATATTATTCTCATAATATATTAATAAATCATATTTAATCCTTTCTCTCCATAATTCATCATATCAAGTTGCTTTGGTGAAGGCAACCCAAAAGGACCATGCACCATCGGGTCAAGTACATACCAAATTAGTTATGGACTTAGACACTAATCCAACAATGTCAGCCATTGATGGGGTGAAGATTTTGATGGAGGGGTGAACCAGAATGTTAATGGCTGAGAGGAACTTTTCTTTGGACAAGATGACCAAAGAATCGTTAATGAGATTGAGGTGATATTCTTGGGGGTTTTCCAGTGGACGATAAGCAGAAAAAGCACATTTGAAGAGAGTAGAAACTGGAACAATGTCTGTAAATGCATCAAATGGACCAATCAGAGGGTGGTTCTTGAGAAATTTAGTCATAAGCTTGATGGAAGCATTATATGAAGGATGATCTTCAAAAACTGCTCTGAAATTGCTTGATGCGATTGTTGGAGAATTCAAACCTGTTGGATTCACTGAGCCTGAAGCCTTGGATTGCTTCTTTGATGCACCTGATTTCACCATTGTTGAAGTTTGAAGGAATTTATAGAAGAAGTAGAACACAGAGTTCATGAAGGTTTTTTTAGAGGGAATGATCGATATTCAGAAAGCGTAAAGTGAATTTGGGAAAAAGATGTGTTTATAAAGGGGGAGTGAAAAGTGTTTAACCCTAGGTAAATGGTAAGGATAGGGTAAAACGTCGTTTGAATTGGGGGGAATCTTTGAATTTGGGATTAAATCTCAAAATAAATTAGAGATTTACTAAAACGGGTTTGCATTTAATGAAAAAATCAGACGCATGTCAATACGTCAGGTGATCGTGGGGGTGAAGGGAGAGGAAGTTGTAACAGATGGGACGTGCTGGGGAGAGGAAAAGACAAATTAAGGATGAGTTTATGGAAACACGTTCCTTTTTTCATTATCCCTAAAATAGGTTTGACACAAGGTTTTGGGAGAGAAGAACGTGACAGTTTCTTAAAGGAATGTTTTTATTTAATGCTTTATTTAATGAAGGATCATTAAATAACACACTATGTTTTTTTGTTGTTTTCCAAAGAGAATGAACCGTCTGGAAGGTGATTAATGTGACTGCGGATGAACATATCATTGCGGATGATTTCTTTGATGTTGCGGATGACTGCAGTGTAAGAAACTGAGAAGAGCACTTGTACAAAAGTTAGTAATCACAAAGAAGAAGGACCCATGAAAGATAGATATAATATATGGTTGCGGTACATTGACTGCAGTACAGGGAATGTTCCAAAACCATCTATTATCAATATCTTTCAGTAAGAACCGCAATGGAGACCATGAAGGTTTGCGGTGCTTTGTTAATTCAAGAAGAATTTAGGGTCCGAATTCATCATTCCCAACATTTGTAGGAACACATTGAGTTTTGTAGAGTCAGGTGCTTTTGTAAAAACATCAGCAATCTCTTTATGAGTAGGAACAAAGATGAGTTCAATATTACCTTTCAAAATGTGGTCTTTGATGAAGTGATACCTTAGTTCAATATGTTTAGTCTTGGAGTGCTGAATAGGATTATGAGAAATCGCTATGGCACTTTCAGAGTCACAATAAATTGGTATCCGTAGCATTCTGTATCCGTAGTCTAACAGTTGTGTCTTCATCCAAAGAACTTGGGAACAGCAGCTGGCTGCGGCCACGTATTCTGCTTCTACGGTAGATAAAGAAACACATCTTTGTTTTCTTGAGGACCAGCTGACAAGTCTACCTTCTAAAAATTGACATCCACCAGATGTACTTTTTCGATCAAGTTTGCATCCGGCATGATCCGCATCAGTAAACGCTTGAAGATTGAAGTCATTGCCTGCGGGGTACCATAGACCAAGAGATTTGCTTCCTTTTAGCTACCGAAGAATTTGTTTGGCTGCGATCATGTGAGACACTTTTGGGTCAGCCTGATACCTTGCACACACACCACTTGGAAAGACAATATTCGGTCGGCTTGTGGTGAGATACATTAAAGAGCCAATGATACCTCTATAAGTCTTGTGATCCACAGATTCGCCAAAGGGATCAGTAGAGATCTTATATCCGAAGGCCATAGGAACCTTAGCCGAAGAACAGTTGTCCATAGAGTATTTCTTCAGAAGTTCAGTGGCGTATTTCTCCTGATGAATGAATACCCCTTGATGAATTTGTTTGACTTGAAGACCTAGAAAGAAGTTAATCTCTCTATTCTTGCTCATTTGAAATTTGTTTGTCATGAACTTAGCAAATTCATCCACCATTCCTTGATCAGACGATCTGAAGATGATATCATCCACATATATTTGTACAAGCATAAGGTGAGATCCGTTTGCTTTTCTAAATAGTGTGGGGTCAATCACTCCTCTTTTGTAGCCTGAAGAGACTAAGAATTCAGAAAGAGTCTCATACCAAGCTTTAGGGGATTGCTTCAGACCGTAGACTGCTTTCTGAAGCTTGTAGCAGTGATCAGGGAACTCGATACTTTCAAAGTCAGGAGGTTGTTGAAGATAAACCTCTTCTTTTAATTTCCCATTGAGAAAAGCACTCTTAACGTCCATTTGGTATACTTTGATGTTTTTGTGAGAGGCAAATGCTAAGAAGATTCAGATTGCTTCCATTCTAGCCACCGGAGCGTATGTTTCATCGTAGTCAACACCTTCCAGTTGACTATAGCCTTTAGCAACTAGTCTTGCCTTATTTCTGATATCCGCACCAGATTCATCTAGATTGTTCTTGAATACCCATCTTGTACCAACAATAGTATGGCCTTGTGGAATGGGAACAAGTTGCCATACTTTGTTTCTTTCAAATTCTTCCAGTTCTTCTTGCATTGCAGAAATCCAATCTGGTTCCAATAATTCTTCATTGATAGATCGAGGCTTGACTGCAGACATAAATGCTGCATAGTGACAATGATCAGATAAATCTTTGGAAAATCGAGTTTGGATACCTACGGATGGGTTGCCAATAATTTGGCCTGGTGGGTGATCCTTCGTCCATACATGTAGACGATGCATCAGATGATCAGCAGCTGCAGTTGAAGGAATGTTTTCAATATCAGATGTTGCTTCGGATGGGGAAGGAAGTTCCCCCTAGATTTGTGAATAGCTTGCTGAATCATCTTGACTTGTTGGAGCGAGAGAGGAATTTTCTTTAGTTTGGAGAGGTTCCCCTGGATTGTTGAAGGGTGTTCATCTGGAACCTGAGAAGGTTCCCCTTGGACTGCTGATGGATGTTCATCTGAATGCGAAGATGAAATTGATTTTCTGAGAGTGGGAGCTTGAGAATCATCAAGTACTGGAACCTCGATGGTTGTAGTATGAACCGGAGTAGAGCTTTCCCCCTCAACAGGAGAGATGGAAGTATTGAGAGATGCTACTTCGGATAGAGATGGACCAGAAACATCAGCGTGTTATTGTTGAGCAGTTGGTGATACCAGAACATCGGATAGTTTTGCCGTTTCAACAGGGTCGAAAAGATCATCATAATTTACTTCAACCAGGTTTAGAGGTCCTGAAGAAACAGGAATATCGCTCTCCATAATGGCAGTGGTTTCTTTAGATGGAGGGGTGTTGCGGATGTAAGAGTCATCAAACGTTAGGTCAAAACTTTCAATGATTAACCTTGTACGTCTGATGAGAACCCGATACGCAACCTTATTTGTATAGTAACCAAGAAAGATACCTTCATCAGACTTCGGTGCAAATTTGTTAAGTTGATCTCGGTTATTGATCACAAAACATCTACACCCAAAGATGTGAAAGAAACGCACATTTGGCTTTCGGTTGTTGAGGCCCTCATATGGTGTCTTGTTGAGGTGTTTGCATACGATGCTTCGGTTCTGAACAAAGCATGCAGTGGCTACAGCTTCAGCCCAGAAGTAAAGAGGAAGATGGGCGAAGTTAAGCATGGATCTGGCTGCTTCAACAAGGGTGCGGTTTCTTCGCTCAACAACACCATTTTGTTGAGGTGTATACGGAGCTGAAAAGTTATGTGAAATACCTTTTGACACCAAGAAGTTTTTGAGTGGATGATTGGTGAATTCAGTACCATTGTCACTGCGGATGCATCTTACGGGAAGCTTGATCTGAAGTTCTATTTCTTTGATGAAGTTTATTAGAATCTGTGGTGTTTTTGATTTGAGTCTGGGAAAGAATATCCAAGTGAAGCGAGTGAAGTCATCAACTACAACCAGTATATATTTTTTATGATGAAGACTAGCTACGGTTGATGGACCGCAGAGATCAATGTAGAGAAGTTCGAGTGGTTCAGATATGGAGGAGTCAATCACCATAGGGTGACTTGCTTTTGACTTCTTACCACATTCACAAGCAGGACATAGAGTGTCATTATTGTACTTGAGAATGGGTAGGCCTCTGAACAATTCTTCAGTGACTAAGGTATTGATGTATTTGAAGTTGGATGAGCGAGCTTGCGGTGCCATAACCAACTAACTTCGGTTACGGCTTTAGAGAGGAAGTACAGCTGCGGTTTACCAATGATGAGAGACACATCCAGAGGATACATGGTGCCTTCAGATCGTGACTTGATTAAGCAAGTGCTTCTATCACTTGTCATTATGTAACATAATTGATCATCAAACTCCACTCGATGGCCTGCCTAACATAGTTGGCCAACACTGATGAGATTGTGTTTAAGGCTTTCTACATAAGCGACCTTCTGAATTGAGAAATTCCCGGTAGTGAGTACACCATAGCCGCGTATGATCCCATTCGCATTGTTTCCGAATGTGACATTTCCACCATTGCATATAGGCCTGAAATCCCAAAGGTATTCTAACCTTCCGGTCATGTGCAAGGAGCAGGCACTGTCGATCAACCATTCTTCTTCTTGATCTTCCTTGCACAAAGCCTGCAGAAATTAAGTGGTTAATTTGGGCACCCAAGCGAGTTTGGAGCCTGGAGTCACATACGATGTGTTAATTGATGCATGATGCGAGGTGGCAGGGACAGGTTTTAAGTCAACTTTCAAGCCTAGTCCTGGGTGTTTGAAGTTCTTTGGAGTTTTGTGAGATTATGGATAGTTACGAGTTTTTTGGGAGAGATGAGATGTATCATGAGAGAGAATTTTTTGACATTGACATTGACACGTGAACTTTTTGTCATTTTCCCTGATATTTGACTTAGTCTGAGGTTTTAAAGAAAAAAATATGCTTTTGTCCAGTTCGAGGATTGTGAGATTTGACCCTTTTGGTTGTGTGTCTCGAAAAAGTATTTTGTGCAGGTCTTGCAAGTGTTTAGACACATGCAAACCTTTTGTGATGTGATTTCTTAAACACTTGAGATGACCTTTTGAGTGCTGGAGTTGGTAAAATTCCTTTCCATTTTTGAGATTTTCAAAGTGACATTGGAAGGGTTGGAGTAGGTAGAATACCTTTCCATTTTGGATCATTGAGTGAATAGATTTGAAAACCATTTGATTGAAAAGACTTATCCTTAGAGTTTGATGTTTTTTAAGTATTGTCAGAAACGGTGAACTCCTTCCTTTTGTTATCTTGGAAACAGATTTCTTGAAATCATAATTTGAGAAACAAGTTTTTCAAGACTTTTTGACTTTGGACATTTCACATATTTCTTTTATTTTGAACAAATTTCCCATTGCTTCCCATGAGAACGAAATTCTTCTTTAAAAGCTCTTTTTGCTTCGCTCTTAGGAGAACCGCAGTCAGTGACATTTAATTGTGGTTTCCTTAAATCTTTTGAGGATTTTGAAAAATAGTGATTCGATTCATCCGAACTTGAGAAGTCAGGACTTCAAGAACATTGACCAAATTCAAAATTTTCAATTGATAATTCATGATTTATTGGTTCAATAGTCACAGAAATTTTGACTACGGTCAGCGGTGTAGTGCTTTGGACTACCGCAGAGTAAGTCTTGGAGGACAATTCGATGGGACATTTGATATTGTGCAATGGGACGGATTGCAGTTCATGACTGCGGTTAGAAACACTGCAGTCAGACTGCAATGATGGGAAGTCTAAAAAGACTTCAAGACTTTCAATAACAATTTCCTCATCGGCTACGGATGATGTCTGAGAATCTGTGTTATCAACATGAGTAGGAAATTCAGGGAGAATTTCTTCTATAACACAATTATTACTCAGATCCTGAAGTTTACTAAAGTAGGCTTGGATGTCCTTAGGAAATGTTTTGTTATTGACTGGAAATAAGAAGTTGCGGTCTGGTTGGATATAGGGACGTTCCGGTGTGAACCAAGGTGAAGAGTTCGTTGCGGTTGGATAACCATTGGACCAACCCCAACTAAAAGTGTTATCAACATTCCCATTATTAACAAGATTCTCAATGGCCTCAGTTTCATTAAACAGTTTTTCAATTAAAAGATTTAAGTGTACAGTTTCATTATGTGTTAAATCTCTCTGATTCAAGGTTATTTCCAATTGTGTTTCACTTAACATCCTAGCATCTTTTTCTAGCATTAAATCCTTCTCTAACATTGCCATTTTGAGTCTCTTATTGTCCAAAAATCCTCTAACATGAAACATCTCCTGTGAAGCGATGTTCTTCTCATCTAGGGCTTTATTGTAGTCTGTAAGGACGGCATCACAAGTGTCATTGAGTGTGTCTATGAAAGGTTGGCAATCATGTACGCTGTAATTTAAAGTTTGAATCATAAGTTTTACCTGTTCCACAATGCTGAAAGTTCCAACTTTTGCCATATAGCAATGATTCTTCTTTAGATTGGTTAAGCCGTCTTCATCAGCAGTTGCTACCATACAGATCTTGCCTTTTCCTTTACTGAGATTATCTTCATCTTCATCTCCTGATGACCACACTTGATGATTACTTTTCACTTGAGCAACCTAGGCCTTTCCCTTTTCTTTGTCTTCCAATTCTTGAGCCATTTTGAGATAGAAGGCTCTATATTTCACTATGTTTGCCTTGCAATCCTTGGAAAAATGGTTTTCCTTGTTGCACTTGTGACATATAATAATGTCACTCTTGTCTTCTAAAGAAGTACCGGAGTCAGTTGATTGGGACTGCGGTGGTACTTCTTTGGGTTGTGTTTGCTGAGGCTGCGGTGGAGGGAGAAGATTCTTGGTGGAACGGAAGTGATTGTTTTGAAAGTTGTGGTTGAAAGGTGGTCGATTGTATTGTTGGTTTTTGCGAAATGAAGGTGGTAAGCGATTGAATTTCTGACTGATAAGAGCAATGGCATTCTGAAACTCTTCTTCATCGTCATATTCTGAGTCAACTTCATATGACTGCGGTGGTGATTCATACGAAGTGGGATAGGTTTGAGTGTGAGGTGATTATGCTACTAATGCAAGTGGACCTCCGAAGTCTGAGCAGTCATTGAGCACGGTGGACTCTTGAGCTTGCAACTCTCCATAAAGCTTATAGAGAGATAATGAGTGAATCTTCTTGTTAGCTTGTACAATCATTTTAGTTGTTGTCCAGTGTCTTCCTAAGCTATTAAGGAACTATAGATTTGTTTCATGATTGCTACGGATGGTACCCGCATTGGACAGTTTTGTGACGATCAAGTTGAATCTCTTAAATGAGTCTTCCAAACTTTCACCGGAGTGGGCTTTGAAGTTGTTGAATTCATTGAGTGCTGTAGTGAGCTTCTTGTCTTGAGCCTGCTCTGAGCCTTCGTACAAGTTTTTGAGAACATCCCAAATCTCCTTTGCTGATTTGCAATTTATGATGATGTCGAAGTTGTCAGGAGCAACTCCACAGGAGATTTCATAAAAGGAAATTGCATCATTTTCCATCTTGTCTAGATCATCTTTGGTGGGACGGTTCAAAGCTGGTTGACCTCCTCCTAGCCTTGCTGTGGCTCCATCAGTTTGGACAGGTGTAAAGACTAGAACATGGGTCCTTCTTCTATGGATCTCTAGACATCTCTACCAAGTCGTCTGAGATATCTTTCCATCCTCTGAAACCAGTGATGATACTCATTTGCAACCAGTATTGGGGCTCGATTGGAACCACCAACACTGTTGGAGACATTCAGTGATAACGATTGTGCCATTTGAAGATTTTTTGTTTAGAAATGAGCTTCATTGGTATAGAAAGCTTTTCGAAAAAACCAGAGACACACTTGAACAAAAGTTAGAACAAGTATATAGCGGAATAGTTAATCTCGAAGGATCTGTTAGCTCAACTATAATATTAATAGTTAGAAATTAGCGAGTTAGATGCGGAAAGTAAAGAAATGTAAATGACTACAATTGTTATATCAAGTATACACATAAGTTGATTCATAACAAGGAATACATTCAAACAAAGTTAATAAGGAAGATCAAACTTAGTGATTAAGTCTCAAAGACTTGTTCCGGAGAGAGGTTATAATCAGATATGTTTCAGTAATAATTGAGAGTAAGAAGTGAAGAGTAGAGAGATAGAGAAGATAACTTTGGAGTAATGTATTCAGAATAGATCGTAAGTTATCAGTATTTGATACAATAGAATGAGCTCTTATTTATAGAGACTCAAGAAGAACACTAGATTACAACTCTATGGTAGCCATGCAAGTCATACTGGACAATAGAGTGAATTACAATAAGACAAGTAAAGTAATCTAGCTATGATGACTGCAATAGCAAAAGACTCTGATTGCGGTTGCTGATGAGGAGACTGACTGCGGGTGTTGAAGAGGTTGCGGTTGCAAGTTTGGATGCGGTAGTTGAAGTTCAAGAGGGTCACTTTCATGATTCAACAAAGAAGAAGAGACTTACAGAAATACCAACAGAGGCTAAGAAATAGCAATCAAGATAAGGGAATAAAGCAAGAACAATGCCATGCATATTTGTTGCATAAGCTAATCTTAAACTCCATGCTTCGGTTTCTTATAATTTGATTCCATCAGAACTGTTATTATAAATATCATCAGGGTTGCTGCAAAGACTACTACTTGAAAGTTCTCCTCCATAGTCACAAAAAGGGGAACTTCTTTTTGAATAAAATGATATTGATCCACTATCTGAGTTTTGTTTGTGTTTAAGGCACATGACTATTAATCTGGCTTTTGTACTGTAAACATAAAAAACAATTCAAAACACATTCGTGTATGAAAAAGAATAGACTAAATAAGAAAAATGGGTCCTTATGCTTTCTTATTTTTACTTGAGTTACTAGAGAAGAATGTAATTTACACTAATTACATTATATATTCAGATACTAAAAATGTAATTTACACTAATTATATATTCTTTCAGAATGAAGCTATCATTACCCCTAGAAGCTTAGTGATAGGGAGTGGCTCCCCAGTGAAACTAGACTCATCTACTGTGCTTCTGCTAGCTGTAACTATACCATCAGCAGGAATACGATCCTAAATGATAATAAACATAACATTTTGTAAATGGATTAATTTATAACAATAGTTTATATTACAGAAGGTAATAACTTTTTTTTTACTTATTCCAGGTAGTACAATAATTTTATCTCCAACAAAAATACTATCACGAGGAGCATCGACTGTTGAGGTTGACTTTTCAACATCATCACCATCCACTAAAAGACGAGCTTTTAGTGGAAGAACACTAAGAAGCCCTGTCATATCACTAGTTGCCTTAATCACAGAAGAAGCCCTATCATATCACAGAACTTGTATGATGAAACACCTCTGAATATATATATATATATATATATATATATATATATATATATATATATATATATATATATATATATATATATATATATAACTTCTTCACATGGGTTATTGATCTAATTCAACAAACCCTAATACATTTGGGAACATCAAAAGAACTAAGGGTTTAAGTACTTAAGTGATTGATGTTCATGGATATTACAAACATGAATGAGGAAATGAGGACTATAAACGTTATCTTGCAATGAATTTGCATCAAAAAATATTCAAGACCTAGAACATAGGATCTTCTGCATGAAAAGATATTTTCAATGTTGAGCGTATCCATCAAAGAGATAAACATGTCGATAATGAAGGATCTTCATTGTAGTCGCTATCGACATCTTGTGGAAATACAGTTGAGCGTTTAGGGCAATAAATCAGATTATCGTCCTCCTTCAAATCCGACGATTAGGTTTTCTGATTGTTGACAGGAGAAGGGAGGCGATCATGGAGGAGAGAGTGGTGAAGAACATCTAAGCGATAGAGAGAATAGATAGATAGATAGATAGAGAGAGAGAGAGAGACTAATTTGGAGATTTTTCCTTTTACTGATAGTGGTGTTAGATAGAACGGTACCTTCAATTTCAATTGAGTTCCGAATTTGAAGAATTTGTGGTTTCCGACTTTAAGGAATTTGTGGTTTGAACTGAATCGTATCATCCATAATAAATCCAATCGAGTTTGTGATTTCTTCCTGAACTGTTCGTGTAGCATTGGTGGCAGCGGGGGTAACTGCGTCATGCTCGTGAATGATTAGGTTACTATGAACGTAAGGTCGGAGGTGAGGGTTTGAAACGGGAATGGTGGCGATCGGAGGAGATGAGGTAGTTGGTATGACGATATGATACACAGATGCCAAGAAGGCGATAGAAGCCGTTATATTTAGGGTCATTTTCATCGGGATAGAACAAACATTTGTGTTTCACACATTACCCTTGCCCTTTTTAAGTTAAGATACCCCCTCTCATATAAGTTTCTTTTTATTTACAAAAATGCTACAAGTAATCTTGATCATCTGTTTTTTTATCTAACGTTCCACATTTAGTTCTCAGGTTCCCAGGAAACTATGAGTTCTCAGATAATCATTCATCTCTCTCTCTCTCTCTCTCTCTCTCTCTCTATATATATATATATATATATATATATATATATATATATATATATATATATATATATATATTAAGTTGGAGTAAAATCGTATTAATTACAAATGAAAATGAAAATGAAAATGGTGTAACAAGAGCTGTTAGTAGGCCATTAAACTCTATGTTGTTGAAATATACAACATTAACCAAAATTACGGTCATCTCATCTCTTAGGCAATTACTCAACTTGTTAGGCAATAATAAAACAATCAATCATCTAATTCATTATGCATGATATGGGCAAGCAGCACGTGAGTTTTTTAGAAATTCAAAACGTATTGGTAGAACATTCTATAAAAATATAAAAATTGAAAATTAAAAATTAAAAAAATTAAAAAAAAAAAATTAAGGTTTTATCATATTCTAACATTTAATAGTTTAATATCCCCCAAGAATTTTGTTTATAATCTTTTTGAAACATAATCATATAATCTCTTTATAAACTTCAAAATAATGAAATACTTGGTTATGAATATTAATAAAAATATATATTCAAGTGAGATCTAAAAGGTCATAAATAACTCGACTTTGCATAAACAGAGACACATAATTCGTTGTTCTTCACCATCTTCGATCGCTCCCAAATCTCAAAATAAACTATGATTTAACAAATCTGCCGGATTATTGGTACAGAAAAGAAATAGAGAAAGCTCGCAGAGACCTACGTTATTTGATCTTCTGCAAAAATGTGCGCCAATCATGCTTCGTTTAGCGTAAGATCCTTCTTGTATAGCGCGCATATATATATATATATATATATATATATATATATATATATATATATATATATATATATATATATATATATATATATATATAATCGAATTGAAATTGATGATTATAGTGTATGTAGATTTCATGATGCTGGAACGTATTGCAAACGTACGGGGACCGGAGGTCCAAATGGCTCCATCAGGAAGCCTGAAGAGTTTGAACAAATCTGTAATAGAGGACTAAAAACAGCCATTGATTTTTGTGGTAAAATGCTTATATATGTTGTTGATATTTACTATGGATTATTATATAAAATGATTTGCTAGCGGTGTCATAGGAAAATCCTTCATTCAGATGTTAGAAACAAAGAGGTTTTGTTTGTTGATTTATTCAAAATCGATTTTCCAATTTCTGTCTAGGAACGGCCGGACCAAATGCTATAACATCACGCTTCATCGCTTCTTGCCTGATCAGTAATTATAGTCGATAAATAATTGGTTAATTTCTCCACATTTTTTGATACTTCTTTATCTAGCTTAAATCAAATGGTCTACAATACAAATGTTTTACATTTTCTGATAGCATTTGCATTTCCATGGTTAACTTTCCTTTACAACAACAATGTAATTAAAATTAGTTCAATTTATTAATTGACATTTTTTTGGTCCACTGCAGAAGAAATTAAGTTAAAGCATCCGATGATCTCATATGCAGACATATATCAGGTTATTTTAATCTTACTTATTGATATAAGTTTTTTTAATAGATTAGAGCAATCTGTCGATTATGACCAAGGTGATATATTAAAATCGGTGTTTTCCTTTTGGTGCCTGCCTACCTTTTTAGCAACTTGTGAAAGGGCAATGTATTCATCGGGTCGATAACTGATTCCGTGTCACTTAACTTACTTCCAATTAAGTCAGACAAACTACACTTCTGTGGATGTACAAACGACTTAGACAATGTGTGACTAAAGGTTTTTGGTTCATGTGTAGTTTAAATTACGTACTTGAACAATAAGTGGTCTATTGGCAGCTTGCAGGCATTGTTGCTGTGGAGATCAGTGGTGGCCCTACCATTGAATTCATTCCTGGTAGAAAGGTATATTGATTTTCGCCAATTGATAATAAAATTTTCCTTATTCTTATGTCTAATCCATCTGTAAGCAAATTTCCAAAACTTTAAAAGGCCCCCTCCCCCACGTGTACTGCGACTCCCCGATATTGCGAGGTTTGGGGAGAAGGCCCGGATATGGCAATGATACTAGGGAGCCCCTATCGGAACTAGGCCGCACACCTTCTTCCGGCCAACCCTTAATTGAAACCCCAAAAATATGAATTTGAGACCTCCCTTATTGGGTGCCTCCCCTATGGGGTGCCCAAGTGTTACCCGATGATCCACCAATACACCTTGGAATATATATATATATATATATATATATATATATATATATATATATATATATATATATATATATAGTTGGGAATTAAGGCATTCTAAACACACTAAATCTACACAGCGAAATAATCAAAACAAACCCTATGTATACATACACTCTAAAGATCTAGGTTTTACTAGTAATAGCAACCTACTTTGAGATTAAACAAAAGATGGAATTACTAACCTTTTGATCTCTTGACTTCTCGATTAACATCTCGTGACAACAACAATTGCAAGGATGACAAAGATCCAAACCATGAATCATTATAATGAAATTCATAATAAATTAACAACTTATTTTATCTTAATTCCTTAATGCTTAATTGGGTAAAGAGGGCAACCCAAAAGGACCTTACTAATATTAGAAATATTACAATTTAATTAATGACATTGGACACTCAATCCAATAGTTTTCCACTTGGACAAGTCATCAACTATGTGTGGTACAATACATCCCTGATAAATATCATATATCATACAATGCAACTTGTAAACTCTAATCTAATCGAGAATCAATCCTTAGATAAGTGATCATTTATTCCTTTCTTCTAGATATCTGTATGAAGCTGAGACATGGAAAAGGGTCAATCTCAGTGTTCAAGATTATGTTACCGATAAATATTTTTGACGACTATTTATAACTACTAAATTGAACATATTAATTTTGGTCGGGTCTAGGCCAAGCACTTTAGATATCAGCACCAAATCATCAAGGGCCCTATAGATATCACTTATCTTGTTAAAGCGGAAGGAACAAATAAACTTTGACTTCATAGATTTTGTCTACTCAACATATCATACATGGACATACCCTTTATTACTACCAGTTATGGATAACATTGGAGCAAACCAATACACAACATATTTTTAAATAAAAACCCCACATGCATCTAACTTTGAAGAATAAGAGATATTATTATCGTAGAATTACTCATGCCTTCATGAATGAAGTAATCTCTAAGTACAAGTCGATCAAATACTTAAATCTCTATTCACGTACTCATTAATGTTAGCGCAATCTCTATGTTATGTCTAAACTCTATGGACAATCCACTAACGCTCATGATTGTCTTAAATCACTACTTTCTTCCAAGAGTATAACTGACTATGGAGGTTTGAATAACTTAATACTCGAGAAGTGGGTTCCAAACATTCAAAAGGAGAACATGGTGATAAGCTAAATAAAATGACTGGTTCCATCATATATTAAGATCTTTACTTAATAATCACCAAACTAAACTAAGTGTGCTCAAGATTATCTTCCTATACGACTCTATAGACTATGATGTCTTCACATTCAAACAACTATCAAATATGATTGTACTTACTGAGCATGTGTTATGTGATCTTGTATGAATTAAGATCCATAATTAAGGTGAATTCACCCTTATAGTCGTAAAGAAACTTCAAAAGGACCATCAATGATTGAGTTTTAATATCGATATCACTAATGAATATCTTTTAGTCATATAGTCTTCTTTTACAGTATAACTAGCTGAAGTATACTCTAAGTTTCTTGTTAAATCTATTGTGGTGTATTACTTGGTACTCATCCAAGCTAATACTTCACCATTTAGTAACTAGCTGAAATATACTCTAAGTTTCTTGTTAAGTCTATTCTGAATACAAATAAAATTGTCTTTATTAGTGTGGAACTTATCATTAATGTAACATTTACATTGATATCTTCCATACTAACAATATATTTTCCTTTGTCCCTCTAGGAAACTTCAAAATGTTCTTGATTTCGATTCATTCATTCTTGTCAAATGGATCTGATTCGGCCTTTCATGCATAAGGCATACGAGTCATTAGATCTAACACATGTTACATTATCCATGATCAATCCCATAGAAGAAACATGTAGGGCTTTACTCATTTTCTCTAGCTAAATAGTAGAACTAGTACATTAGTATTGCTTAATGGCATGCCATACATTGTAAGCACATACTCAATTGGAGTTTGCATCTTGAGTTTCATCAAGACTTTATGTACTTTAGCTTAATCCAATGAATCACTTAGATCTATCTCTATATATCCTTATATATTATATATGTGTGTTGCGTATCCCATGTTTATCATAGAAACAAAATCCAAAACCAAGCAAGGCTTTTACACTTTCTAAGTTAGAACATTGTTTCCTATGAATTCATACATAGTTTATGTATATGAACAAGGTTAAGACAATGCTCCCACTAGTATTGACATGTATATGGCTCATCTACGTTTCTCGAAATTCAAACTCCTGAATTATGTCATTGAAAAAAAATCCAATTGTTCCTATTGGATTTGACATATATATGGTTCATCATCATTTCTCGAAATTCCAAATCTTGATTTCACTCATTGAAACAAGAATTCCAATTTGTGAGATGCTCGTTTCAGTTCATAAATGAACTTCATAAGCCTACACATCTTCACAACATATCTTGGTTTGAATATGTGTTTGTTCCCATCTATGTTTTGTCATTCTTAAAGATCTAATTACACTCAATGTTTTAAGGCTAAGTGTGTGATCAACCAATTTTCAAAACTTACATGGACTGAATCTCGCTCTTTATGTCCTACTTTTATCTTGAAGCCTTTAGGGTCTTTTATTGCTTATGATAGCTGGTCTAATCTTATTTCCATCTACTAGTGACTCATAATCCTTAGTAATATAGATTTTATATTACTAGGTCTATGACTTCCTCTATCAAGTCTATAAGGAAGAGGTTGTTATATGTCAGTTTCCTCAATGGCACTATCAATCTCGAATAAAATACTTGGGTTGACTTTATGTTCTTTGTTGATTGACTATTAAATCTTATCAAGATCAATATGGCTCCCACTAGCACTTTTGGATATTAGCTCCCTCCCTTGGAAGATTGTCCTTTGAGCAATAAACATTTTTTTTCTAAGAAGATTTATAAAACAAATACCTAAAAGTCTAATTAGGATATTCAACGAGATAACGCATCTTTATACTATGTCCTAGATTTTCAAGCGATTCACGACGTGCGTAAGCCTCTTAATCGTAGACTTCCATTTGTGTTAGTGAGGGATGAACCCTAATCCACATCTCAAAGATTGTTTCATAAACCTTCTTAGTTGGTTCAAGACCAAGGACTCTTGTAAAACTATTTGTGGTACAATGCATGAACTGTTTTGTGAAGCATAATTCGACACATCAAGTATCAAATCAAACAATGATTTGTTTTTCTTTCAAACTAACATTTTTTGTGACATTGTTCTGGGTGGAGACAACTCATGAAACTATTTCACAATTCCTTAGATGATCGATAAAGTTTATGACTAAGATGCTCACTATCCCTATTAAATTTGTGTATCTCATCCTATTGCCCAGTTAATTCTCAACTTCGCTTTATGAGAGCTCTGAACACTTGAAAAGTTCCAAATTTATGTTTATTCATGTAACGTCCTGATTTTTCACCATAAAATTTTTCATTTTTAGTTATTCAATTAGATCAAAGTAAAATTAATTTATGCGAAAAACATGTTTCCAATGCGTCTTTACAGTTGAGCCTTTCCCTTCTCATGATTTGAAGAGGTACCTGAAAACATTTTTAATCAACTACACAAGCATGAAGCTTAGTTCCCCAAAATACCATAGATCACAATGTGTATACAATGCATACACATAATGGCCTTCAGCATAAAGTTGGTCCACCGTTTTACCTTTAGCATAAAGCTAGTCCACTACTTTGCCTTCAATACAAAGTTGCTCCGCTACTTAGTGAATATCTATACTTACAACTCTTAATGTTGATATTGCCATCAACTCAACCCTTGGCCTTCAACATAAAGTTGGTCTGCATGCATCTTGGCCTTTCGTACAAAGTAGGGAAGACTCATCCCTCCTAATGCATCTTATTTACATATAAACTAATAGTATTACAAGAAGCGACCTAACAAGTCTATTAGTCTCATAGCATATCACATCCTAGGAGGATATTGCAACCTGACATTAAGGACATAAAGGCTATAATTTCTACTCTTATATCCTAACATACATGGATATATATTGTAATACATAGTATAGCGAGGGAATTCAACTATAAAATTACTCAAAGGATACACAAATATTTGGGTGATTCAACTGGTGAGCAACGCACCAAACAAGTGTTAACGTATAATACTATAAATTATTAATCTCTATGGTAGTCAGGTAATGAAGCTAGATCTTTCACTAATCCTAGTAAATACCGATCTATAGCAGATAAGGAAAACTAGGTAAGATCATATTGGAGGTAGGGCCTCTTTTGTATACTGTTTGGAAATCCCACTTTAAACACCTCACTAGATCTAGCCTAAACATCAATCCCGTAAATACATCAATCAGTGGTATGACTGGAATCACTGATAAATCTTATTTATACATTCATAACAATGACTATGAATATAAATATTAGTTACAAGTAAAGCGTAGTAAGTGCAGCTTAACTTACACGAATTTTTAGTGAAAACTAAGAAGATCAAAGGTACGAATCCGACCCGAAAGCTTCTGCTCCTCCGGCCTCTCTAATGCTCCAGAGTTTCACTAAAGTGAAACTTCCTTGACTCCTGTAAAACTCCAGAAAAGTCGGAATTAGAGAAAGATATAAGTGAGTTTTTAGTGTGTGGAGTTAATGAGCTTAAGGTGATATTTATAGGCTTTTGAGGGGGCAGGGGGCTCAGCTAGGTAGCTAGGGCGGCTCTTAGACGTAACACGTGGCACAATGTGAATGGTTTTGCGGCGCCCTATCCGGGTAAAATCATGAATCTTAAAAAACTCATATCATTCACATACGAGCTCCTTTCAACATTCTTTATTCACACATAGGTATTTCCGGGTACTAAAACTATCATTTTGACTTTGTCGGTTAATTCTCAATCCATTTTAAATTTAACAGACTAAGGTGATTACACTGCAAAAGACCATGCAAAATTCAAAACTTATTCATATGAAATCCATTCTCAATGTTCTCTATATCGACAAATTGGTATCTACGAGCACTTTGATTCTCGTTTAGATTGTTTTAGCTAACACGCAACCGATCTTCATTTCGATTTCTGTGTTGCAGACTGCTACTCCGAAACTTCGAAAAACAATAACTTCCTCATACGAATTCGGATTTAGGCGTTCTTTATGTTCACGCTCTCTAATTTAAGATTACTACATCTTTTGTTAAGAATACATTGGCTAAAATGCAATGTATCAATACTTCAAATTTTGTAATTAGTTGTCTATATTGTAAGGTGAAAACAGGGTGTTACAACTCATATAAACATGTTCATACAAAGTTGTTCTTACCATGTATCGTAGTTATTCTGAACGGTAACCTAGTGTGAACTAATTCCAACAAATATTCACATCAGCTAGTGATGTATTCATCATCTATCTTGATAAACAAGATTTGCATTTATCATAAGACTTGTTGACAAATGATATCCAAAATCTGATCCAACTGAATACTTGGTAACGCATTTCTTGTTTATGTGTCCAAGAATATGATTCCACAAATACATTTTACCCAAACTTTTAGATGTATTTGAATTTGTATTTATTATGGTTAATCTAAATGGTACATTAGTTAGATTAATTCCAATAGGCATTCACACTATCGTACAATGCTTTTGTCATCCATCTTAACGAATGAAACTTGCATTTATCATAAGACTGTGGTCAAATGAATTAAAAAAATCATATATGACTGGATATTTGGTAATGCAATTATCATCTATGTCCACGAAGATGATTTCATGATAATATATTTTATTCAAATATTTGAATCAACTATGAACTATTGTCAATATACTTGTGTTGCAAATTTTATTGACTTTCTTTTAACATGTTCAAATTTTAAATAAGTCAGAACGATCTCTTGAAACATTTTATAAACAATTTGAATCATAATACTATAGACCCAACATTTAGGAAAAATAGTTGTCTTTTGATCCTACTAATAGTAGCAAGGGCTCGGTATTCGTGATCAAGTTATCTTCATTGTGTTTTTGTCTTAATACTTCTTTTGGTCATTACACATTTTTTTCAAATGATAGTACTTTATCCTTAGTAAAGTATTCAAAGGATTAGAAGTAATATTCTAATGGTATTGTGAGTTCATATATCTTATTGTAGAGTAAACATTCAGGAACGAGTTTTATTTTAATCATATCGATGGTAGCATGGACTCATAATCCATGTTCAAGTTATCTTCTCCGTGTTTTAGTCTTTACTTTCCTTTAGATATATTGGGAATTTATGATTTATTGGTCATTCTCTTGTTTTGGAAACAAATAGCCTATCATAACATGTCTCAAAATAATCCTTCATATTGTCCTTGGCGTTTAGGGTCAAGTTATGTATACCAACACTAATCGCCTTTTTAGTCATGGGAAACTAACTTTCTTATTCTTGATAGTTCCATTAATGATAGTAATTATAGGAGCATTTGATGTTTGAGTTTCTATGATTGGTCATGTTAGTTCCAAAATGGACATATCAACATGTCATGCAACTCCTTCATGGAAATTTCAAAGTTGTTCATGTCAAAATCAGTGTGAACTGATTATCTGTACATGTCATCTAGTTGATTATGATAATCATATACAACTCCTAACTTAATTAAATTTTCATTTCACTTCAACATTTTAATTATAGTTTTGCAATATAGTGGTGGTGGTTGTCGAAGCCAACAAATAAATACCTTAAATATTGCACATTAAAATAGTGTATACTGATAAAGGGAACGAATCTGCGACGATTGGTTCAACTTGTAACACAAGAAAAATCTCTTAGGAAAAATACTAGAAAAAGACAATAAAAATAAGGGTTTTAGTTTTTGTTATAAATTGAATTTTAACTAGCACAAATGAAACCAAAGGGCTTCTAGCCTAGCGGTATCAGGAGGTGCCCTCTCTCTTTGAGGTTGAGGGTTCAATTCTCGTCGTGGACATAGGTGGAATCAGGTGTTAGTTTAGGAGTAGATTATATATTTGTATTTACTGATTCAAAAAAAAAAAAAAAAAAAAAAAAAACTAGCACAAATGAAACAAAAATAAATCTAAATTTTTTTTATGTAAATCAACATGGAGGAAATGGTTAACATTGAAACCTTCATCACTTGAACATTTGGTTAAATAATCATTATAATCTCATGGTGTAATACTTACGTCCAAAATCTAATTTGGTTATAACAACTTATAAGCATAAATTACATCAACTATTCTTAAATATTAAAATGACTTGAGAAGCTCATAACACATTTCCTTAATCAATGTCACAAAATTAATGAAGCATGTAATTAGTGAAAATCAATTAGCATTAGGTTTTCAGAATTACCAAATCCAAAGGTAATCAAAATGCTTCCATAAACCATTATGGAGAAAATATTTTCTTAGTCTAAATGAAATGAAAACAAACATTCAAACTAATTGTTGCTTGTTAATTTGGATATGCATTACTTAATCAAGAAATTAACTAACAAGATTAATATCCATACAACTAAACTCATGATTAAAGATATATAAATATGAAGGAAGATTTTCTAGAAATATCTTCATAGACATTTAAACCCAAGTTCATGACATTGTTAAAAATAACCAAGCATTCAAGAAACTACGTCCAAGTCAACCAAAGATAAACTTATCCTAACATGGCTAAGATTAAGGAAAAGTAAAACAGTTTAGAAATGCCCAACATAATATAAAAGAAATGAGATGAAAAGATGCAACTTCAAGCTTTCTTCTTGTCTTCAAAAACTCTAGAGAAAAGTTCTTTGATGTTGGTTTTCGATCTAGGAAAACATACCCACGAATCATCCACAAATAGCAACAGAAGGCAAAATGACAACCCCCCCCCCCCACCCACGAGCAAAGAGTCACATAGGGGTATACACTTCCAAGAGTAAATTTTTCACTTGTCTTTTAGCCTAGTTCCTTAATCTTCCATTATTAATTAAGCCAAATGTGCAAACACATAGTCCATAAATCTTAATATTCTAATCCTTTCTTCCATATAATCTTCAAAATAAGCTCCAATCACATTAACCTTTAATCCAACTATCTTTGATAGTCCCCAACAATCTAGATCATTTGATCATGATCCACTTGTCTTCTGAATCTCCCCCCAATTTTTGCTACATTCCGCATAATCTTCAGTAAATCTAAAATTAAAGTAAGTAAATAAAATGAACCTATCAAATCATTTCAAGCTTGAACCTTACTTGTCCTCAAGTAAGACAAGACTAAAATGAGCTCGAAATGATCTAAACTAGAAAAATAAAAACAAAGGTGGAGCCATAGAACTTGGTCAATGTCATTCAACATGGTCAGAATTGATCTCGTTTGTACCCCCCATCAAATTTCTATCAAGCTACTTTCTAAAAACATAAACCACAGCCCAAAGCAACTTCTTTGGGTGAGTAAAGAGAGAAGGTCAGTCGAAGCCCACATTAAAAAATGCATATAATGAAGAACCTCTGTAGCTATGGAGAAAACATATAGATGAGCTCACTTGGTGCTCTTTTTAAGTGTTCACTTAATATCATAAAGATGTGTGATCTCACGTTTGAAGGTCACTTTCAAGACGTAATTGGGTTTCATTACTCTGTCATCGGTGTAGGAATCAGTTCACTTAGTGTTGGCCTAAATCTCCCGTACCAATCCGACACAATATCCTTTATAACCTCACCAAAGTTGTGAAAAAAAGGAAAAAAGAAAAAACTCGATCTGTGGACAATCAACCTACCTAAAATCAATAACATTGTCGGGTAACCAAAGATATAGCAAAATGTGTCTAATAATTGGACCGATCAGCAATCTAAAATATTTTCCAATTTAAAATTTCTTATTCAATTCTTTTCTTCTCTTTTTCTTTTTCATTTTCATTGTCTTTTTATTTGTGTTTTCTTTTTTTCTTTTTTTATTTATTATTCAAATAAGGGCTTGAAAATGAACACATAAATCAAGACTTCTACCAAAACTTGACTCAAAAACTTGGTTCTAAATACATGTGCATAGAACCTATGGATAATGATATGAATGGTCAAAAATTATGAACATTACCATATCATAGAGCACAAAATTGTATGCTACTATACATTACATCTCATTGCAAGATGTGATGAAGACCTCTAACAAGTACGTAAATGATTTTCTAAAAAAATAACAAAAATATTGCAAAAATGGCGAGTAAAAACACCCACTAAAAATGCTCAAAAATCTATATATGGATTACTACTCGGGGGCAAGCACCAATGCTTCATCCTAATCGATTCAAACATGATCAAGTTTGATCCCTCTCCGTGGAATAACCCACATGTGTGAACATCCATTACTATAGTATATCCTACATTTTTTTAGTAATGTATACATAATTGTTAATGTAAACTAACCTTGACAATGATCATTTACCTCTTTTAGCACCTGTAGTTGATCCCAAGCATGACGTCCATACTTTGGCCTAGTGATCTCACTATTAAAGGGGTATGCAAAACAATCCAACCCTCTATCCAGTGTTTTATCCTAATCATCTCCTTATTAAACTCGTGATGACAAGTAGTATTCTAGAGCATTCTCGAAGGATACAAACTCTAGGGTTTTATCCTGATCATTTCCGAATATTCCAAATAATCCCTTGTATTAATTAATATTCAACCTCCTTAATCTATTAAAACCTTTTATTTAATTTATCAAATAATTCTATTTAATTTATTAATTCCTTAATAAATTAATACATTATTAATCTCTATTTTCTTATGCTATCTGGGTCATGAGGCCAACCCAAAAGGACCTTGAACCCAAAAGGACCTTGTTATTATTGGAAATATTATCAAAACAATCAAAATATTTCTCAAATAATCAACATAGAGTAGTCATCTTATGCAACTGTCAAACTCTGATTAAGAGTCAATTGTAAGTCCTTAGACATGTGATCTTTTGTTCTAGATATCTCTCTGAACATGAGTCATGGATATGAGTCAATCTCATTGTTGGACATTTTGTTTCCCGATTAACAATTTCTAACATTACACCTGACAAATAAATCGAGCACAATAATTTAGTTGAGGCTCAGCCAAACACTTCAGATGGCAGCACCAAATTATCGAGGGTCCCATAGATATCGCTTCCCGATTATGAGAAGGAAAAAAAATAAAGTTTAACTATATATTTTTGCCTACTAGTCTAATTATACATGGAAATGCCCTTTATGACTACCACTTACGAATTGGGTTGGAGCACTCCAATGCACAATGGATTTCGTAAACAAAACCCAATATGTAGCTAGGTTTGAAGAATACAAGATATTGTCACTTACAATTACTTGTGACAGGATCCATGAAGTAATATATAAGTACAAATGGCTCCAATACTTAAATATGTATTTCAAGTACTCGTGTAGTATTGGTGCAATTTCTATTGCTATGCCCAAAAGAAACTTTGCTCAATCAACCAATGTTCATGGCAATCTTTAATTCCATCATTGACTCCCAACAATGTGACCGATTGTGGAGTTTTTAACATAATTAAATATTCTGGAAGTTGGTTCAAAACATACAAAAGTGAAACACGATATTTTGAATTGACAATACTTTGATAGTAAATTAAAACTCTTTATTAAGAATCTTCAAAATAAAACATCAAAAACTTACATAATATATACTATAAATGTTTCATAATGATTCAAACTACCGGCTAAACTACTACGTCAAATCACTCTTTAGTTTCATGCCAATTGTCCTAGCATAACCATTGTGTTTCTCTCATGATAGTAGTTTTGTGAATGGATCAGCATGATTCTCATCAGGTGATACCTAACTTGTGATGATGTGCAACACCCGTATTTTCAATAATAATTGACTACATTTATTTTACGACGTTAGTTATCTATTATTATCCATTATATATCGAGTTATATTCCATACTCCAATATTATATTAATTCGAAATTTATTAACATATATTTCATAGCTTACAATTTATATCATATTGACAGAAAGAGAAATATAATTATAAGTGATCATACATTTAATCTAAGATATATGCATATATCAATAAAATATATAATCGTGTTGTGGATATATAACTTGATTGGACAAAGTTTTGTAAATTATACGCAAATATACATATATCGAATTAGTTATTAATTATTGAATTTAAATAGGCCGTAGAGTAATATTCGATAATGATAATATATTATTTTTATATATTTAGTCAATTCGAAATTTATTGATATATAATTCATAAATTAGAGTTTCTATTATTTTGACTAAATATTTGTAAAAAAATGACTTAAAGTTTATATATTATAAACGTTTATTTGAGTTAGTCGAGAATTTATTTGTTTGACTTATATATATAACAAATATATTTAAACTACAATTATATATATATATATATATATATATATATATATATATATATATATATATATATATATATATATATATATATATATATATATATATATATATAAAAGAAGATATAAATAAATAAAAATAAAAACATGTGTATGGCTTATTGGTTTAAAAGGGTTATGTTACTTTAATTAAACATATATCCATATATGTAGATATATACACGGTTATATATAGATTATATTAAATATAATTTATGAAGGTTTTTAAGAAATAAGAAATATGCATATTTGTATATAGATATATATAGAGTACACACGTATACATGTAAATTGGATAAGATAAAGTGGATTGCATGTTAAGAAACAATCAAACAGTAGTCACTATCATGGTTGTAGACTCGCTACTTGATACCTACTCGGCCGACTACCGAGTAGTCGGGAGTACTCGGGGAGTACTCGGATTCGGTAATTCATATAGAAATATTTTTAGGGAAATTATATATGTCAAAATCATAAGTTAAAACCATAAGTTGAATGAAATATATAACAAAATTAGATACATGTAAATACACAAAAACTAAAAAAACACACAATGGTCCCACTTCGTGAATAATTATTGAAAATTTAAGATATATATGTAGTAATAATTACATATGTGTGTGTTAAATAATAAATCATCAAGTATACTATACATATTAATCATCGAGTTGGCCGAGTTTTACAACGGTGTTCACTTCAACAAGGGGCCGATCGGGGAGTACTCGGATTTTGTAACTCGCCTCGGCAAGGGGCCGAGTAGCGAGTACTCGGATGAGTACTCGGCAAACTCGGAGAGTTTTACAACACTGGTCACCATATTAAAGCCTATGTGGATAGTTTAATTTAAGGATAAGTGGCATAAACGTGTCAATAGGTGAAGAGCACCATTTAATTGTTTGTACGATTTTTCTACGTCATCATAAATTTTGATGTAGTATATATAAAGCTCTTATGAAGAACCAAATTGTGATATCTTTCTACATATTAGTAAGAGGGAAATATAGGAAGTTTTCAATAAAACGTAATATCACAAGAGATTGATACGTGTTGGTCAAATTGTCTGCAAAATCACATACTTGGCGGTTTCAAGAGTGTTCAGGAGAGTTATCTCACTATACTATGTATTACAATATATATATATATATATATATATATATATATATATATATATATATATATATATATGTATGTATATTCATGTATGTTAAGATAGAGAGCTAGTAGAGTAAAAAGATAGTCTTTATCTGCTTTATGTTATTATACATGAGTTATTGGGTAGAGCCGAAAGTATAATCTCTATGTGCTTATTGTTACTGTACTTAAGCTAGTAGAATAGTGCTGAAAGTATAATCTGTATGTGTTTAAATGTTATTATATTTAAGTTATTACAGTTAAGTTAGGGGTTGACGGCGGAACGACGACAGGTCGGGAGCCTATAGACCTGTGTGTTGACGACGAAATGGCAAGTAGGCCGTAAATCTAGATACACATATTATTGGTGGATCGGCAAAAGGCCGTGCGCCATTGTTTGTATGCATGTATATGTATTGTGATATATGGTATCTTGGGAAACTCACTAAGCCTCGGCTTACAGTTGTTGAATAACTATTTTTCAGGTTGATCTTCTGATCATCAAAAGGCTCCAGCGTGACTATACTTGCATCGAAGAAATTAATAATGTTTTAGACTTCCACTAAATCTCTCTTTTATATTTAATAAATGTATGACAATGATCTTTTAATAAAGATGGGCTTTTGGATTTGTGTTTTATATATATTTTAAAAATGATAAATTTTGTGTTGAAAATCGGGACATAACAAGTTGGTATCAGAACCCTGGTTTGAGAGAATTGGAAGAACATTCATGTGATTCCAGACTCAAACTGAGGATTTGAATATCTTAACACATCTTTTTAAGAAAAAGAACTTTAAAAAAAAATATATGATGCGTACAGTCAGCTAGAACTCTGAAAGGAAAGTGATTCCCAAAATATTCATATTTGTTATGTCTGTTGATATATGAGATGGTAAAAATGCTTGCTAGTATGTAGGCTAGGGATCTTTTCAGGAGTTGCTAGTTAGAATTTTCTGATACTTAATATGCCTTATAGCCTAAGGATTTGCTTCTTAATTGCTAGTATGTAGGCTAGGGATCTTTAGAGCATCGGTTTTCACATCACTCTTAATAATTGGATTTTCGATTGGAATGACCTCAATTTCTTCATCATCCTCTCTTGACTTCTTCTTTGAGCTGCTTTTCCAGTTTCTTTTCCGCTTCTCATGGTCCCCACATTGACATTTGGATTCTTTTCGGTTTGAGAAGGTATTTTTCCATAGGATTCCAACTTGCTTAATGATGTAATTATATCTCACACTTGTGTTTCAAGGTTGGAAATACTAGTCCTTTTCTTTTTTGGAATCATTGGGTGCTAGTGGCAAGAGACTTAACAATGTCTTCTAAAGATATTCCAGAGCTACATTATTGAAATTGATGAGGTTGTTGGTAATGTTGTTAAGGGTGTGGTTGATGGTGTGGCTTGGATTGTTATTGGGGTTGGTGTTGTGGATGTTGGTGATAGGATTGTTTTGGTAGGTAGGAAGGTCTCATCAAGGCAATTTTAGGTAAAGATCTTAGGTTCTAGTTCATGTTAGGATTGGGCTTCCAACTTGATTTGTATGCATTTTAATAACTAGATAGCTTGTTGTGGAAATTTAAAAGTTGTCTCATGGCATTTAGGCCTTCCATATCTTCTTGAAGAATGGGACACATATATGTGGTATGCCCATTGTTGCACATATACTAGAAGCCATCATTTGTGGAATTCCTCCCATGGCTAACTTTTGAGCAACGCATATACCGTGGGATTTCACATTGTTTCACATATACAACATCTTCTTGACTCTATGTTTAATATAACCACGTCATTGAATTTGGGATGTGCGTCTCTGTTCATATCTTATTGTGGACCAAAGTGTTAGCAATTTGCGGCTGTGGTGTTACAGAGTTATCCTGTTTACTGGGGAGATTTGCTAAGGACACCTCCACCACTTGAAGTGTCTCCAAGTTTTCTTTTCATTGGTAACAAGCCCTCATAAAAGTGTTAGAAAAGGAGTTTCTTGGGTATTTGATGTTATGGGAAACTCAAACACAAACTATTGAATCTCTCCCAATAATAATGAAATGTCTCCTTTTAACCTTGGAGGATTCCACAAATCTTATTCTAAGACTTGAGAGTCCAGAAGCATGGTTGAACTTGTCAAGCAAAGCTCTCGCTATGTTGGTCCAAGAATTTATCGGCCCCAATGAAAGATAAAATAACCAATATTTTGCTCTATCAGCTGATAAAAATCATAATGCCCTTAGCTTGATTTGGTCATCGGTTGACCCTCGTGGCTTCATGCAAGTGCAAATGATGTGGAACATATTCAAATGCTTGTGAGGGTCTTTATTCTCCGATCCATGAAAAGTGGGAAGATAATTAACTAAGCTTGACTTTAATTTTGAGCCTCTTTCCAAAACGAGATAATTGATGCCAATTGGAGTTTTTGTGACATCAGTTTCCGTCATTTGCCTCAAGGTTCTTTTGGGAACTCCGTCCCCCATTACATCTATGATGGTTAGATTGGGTTGTATGTGTGGTATATATGGATTGTTTGGAATTGGGTATGTGGGTGGTGATTTGGGAATTTCTTAGCAAGGATCGGGACTTAATTCAGATTCCACTTTGGTTTTAATGTCACTGGAAGAAGCAGTTTCAACTTCTGGAGAAATGTTAGTATTTGAAGCTTGATAAAATTCTAGTCTGCTTTCTTTTGCCAAATGCCTTACTTCTTTCTCACTTTCAGGATCGTAAACTAGAGTACTTATACGATGAGATTTGAGCATAGAGAAAGAAACTAGTTATATATAAACCAATCCCTAACAACGATGCTAAAATTTGTTTGTTGTCGAAACCAACAAATAAATACCGAAACATTGCACACTAAAATAGTGTATAATGGTAAAGGGATCAAATCCATGAGGATTGATTCAATTTTTAACTCAAGAAAAATCTATTTGTAAAAATACTTGTAAAATGAAAATAAAAGTAAAAAATAGGGATTTTAGTTTTTGTTATAGGTCTATATTTAACTAGCACAAATGAAATCAATACAGAGGAAATGGTTGACATTGGAAGTTTGCAACTTCATCACTTGAAGAATTAGAATCTAAAGTGTCAATACTTGTATCTGAAATCTAATTTGACTATAGTAACTTATATGCATAAATTACCTAAACTCTTCTTAATATTAAAGAGGCTAGAGAAGCTCATAACACATTTTCATAATTAATGAAGCATGTAATTTGTGAAAAACAATTAGCATTATGTTTTAAGAGTTATCAAATCCAAAAGGTAATCAAAATGTTTCCATTACCATATAGGAGAAAATATGTTCTTAGTCTAAATGAAATGAAAATAAACATTCAAACTAATTTTTGATTGTTAATTTCAAGATCCATTACTTAATCAAGAAATTTAACCAACAAGATTAATATTTATACATCAAAGCTCATGAATAATAATATATAAATATGAAAGGAGTTTTTCTAGAAAATATCTTCACAGACCTTCAAACCCAAGTTCATGACATTATTCAAAATAATGAAGTATTCAAGAAACTACATCCAAGTCGACCAAAGATAAACTTAGCCTAACGTGGTTAAGATTAGGGAAAAGTAAAACAGTTGAGAAATACCCAACATAATCTATGAGAAATGAGATAAAAATATCCAACTTCTAGCTTTCTTCTTGTCTTGAAAAACTCCATAGAAAAGTTCTTTGATGTTGATTTTTGATCTGGGAAAAGATAGCCACCAACCATCCACAAATAGCAGCAAAAGGAAAAACTAAACAACCCCCTAACAAGTCATGTGGGCCGAACACATCCAAGAGTAAATTCCACGCGGGCCGTGTGACTTTCCTTCATGTGGTTTTTAGGTTTTTTCAGCAACTGGGATTTTACACTTGACTTTTGCCCTAGTTTTTCAATCTTCCATTCTCTTCCATTGTTAATTAATCCCGAATGTGCAAACATATAGTCCATGAATCTACAACCTCTAATCCATCAAGTTCAACTTTCTACCAACCTCTAATCCATCAAGTTCAACTTTCTACCATATAATCATTAAAATAAGCTTCAATGACATAATCTTTAATCCAACTCCCATTGATAGGCTTGAAAAGTGTCGATCATTTTCTCGTGCTCCATTTTTTTTTCGAATCCCCCCTCCCCACTTTTTGCTCTATTCCGCATAGCCTACAATAAATCTAAAATTAAATCAAAGACCAGAAAGTTTCCGAAATAGATATAAACAATAAGGAAAAGGAAAATATGCATGTTGATTAACTAAAATCAACATGAAATATGTTAAAACAAACTATCAAAAGAAGTAAATAAAATGAACCTATCGAGTGATTAGAGAAACATCAAGAAGAGAGTTTATCAAAGGAATGATCTTTCTTTTCATTAATGAGAACAATTACCAAACTACAAATTTAAACAAGACTGATCATCTTATCAGCTTATTCTTTTATCGGTGTATAGCAATAGATTTTAGTGGATGAAATTCTAGACATCACTCAATATTATTTTTGTTCAAGTTTATTTTATTTATCCTAATGAATAACTACCCAAATTATTTAATGAGGCTAGGGTCCCTATTTGGTTCTATGAGGTGTAAAGGGATGTCTTAAACACACCACAAACTTATTTAGGTAGATAATAGTCTTTGCAAGTTTCAATCACCATGAACCTCCTAGATCTTTGAGATTCATTGAAAATTAATGGCATGTTAATCTCATATTGTGCTCATTTTATTTCTATGACAATGATGTCGTGGATTATAGAACAAATGGTGAATTAACCATGAACAAATTGCATGATGCTCGACTCAAGTTGAACATGAGATTCGCGAGTCTCACATCATTTCCAACCATAATCCTCAAATTGATGTGCCACCTAACCATACATGCTCCATCAATAGATTATAAGGAAATTTTCATTTTTCTTGGGTAACACGTGATTCAAATTTTTAATTATATCCAACAGGAATTTTGTTTTATTATTTAGTTAGCACTTTTAAGTTTAAACATATATTCTATCAAACCCTTTCGATAACTCCACTCTCAAAATGCAAAGAGGCGGTGACGGTGGTAAGTTATAAGCTTTGAAAAACTGACATCATTAGGAATTTAGCAGACCTCCTTAAACCTCTCTTATAATATTAGAGGGGGTGAAGTTAATCATGGTTCAATTGATAATGTTTTAATTAAACATGTGAATGCACATGTCGTAAATACATCATACATATGGTAATCATACTATATAATAAAATTAAATATATTCAAATTTAATTCTCTATAAAATATTATTTAAACTTTTAATTGTAAATGTTTAAATTTAAATCTAACTGAAATAACATTAAAATACAAATTAAATATTATTTAAATGATATTAAAATAAATGGATTTGTTAATTTAGAGATATGTTAAATATTCAACTCTCTATTTAAATAATATTTAAAGATTTGAATTAAATTAAATTTCTAGGAAAAATCTTATTTAAATGACATTTAAAATTAATGTGTTTGCCTAAATCAAAAATCCAGCAGGAAACCCGCCGAGTCATGCAGCGTCTGATGAACATATTCATATTTTTTGTTTTTCTTGTTTAACAGTGCATCATTAAAATATATTGTCTCTGATACCACTGTTGGAATTAAGGTATTCTATGTACACTAGATCTACACAACTTAATAAAAAATCCTCTTTGTACATGTACTCTCATGATCTAGATTTTACTAATTATAACAACCTACTTTAAGATTAAACAAAAGATGGAATTACTAACGTTTTGATATATTGATTTATCGATTCACATCTCGTGAGAACGACAATTGCAAGGATGAAAAGAAAGCAAACTAGGAATCCCTCTAGTGTAATCACACATTAAACACCAACAAGCAAAAGGAACTTTAGGATACAGGAGGCTTGGAACAAAAATTCCAATAAACCTAGAAGGGTTATAATTTTTGTCCATATGGAGAGAGAGAGAGAGAGAGAAAGGGAGAAGGAGGACTCGACGAATTTTTAGAGACAAAAAGAAGCGTCAGGGTCTAACCCCTAACATCCTATTTATAGTCTCGAGTTTAACTTAAATCTCCAAATATCAATCATTATCCTTATTTGAATCAGTTTATATGTTTTATCAATAAAGATACATTTGATCCAATAGATTTCAAAAAGATCTGGAATATTCTAATTAATTACTAATAAATTAATTAATATTCAACCTATTTAATTAATTAAAATTATTTAAGTAATTCCAAAATACTTTCCATTTAATTTATTAATTAATAATAAATTAACAACACATTTTCTCTTAATTCCTTACTGGTTAATTAGGTCATGAGGGCAATCCAAAAGGACCTACTAATATTAGAAATATTATCAATTAGTTAATGACATTGGAAATTATTTTCTGGCACAAGTTTACTTCTCTTATATATGTTTTGTGTTTCATTTAGGATTCGGACGAATGCACAATGGAAGGCAGACTCCTAGATGATGGAGATGGTTTGAATCCTTTATTTATGTACACTCAATCTACATTTCATGTAACGGTTTAAGTTGTTTGTCATTGGTTCTGAGAGACGTATTTATAATTGTGCCGTACTATTAAATTGCTACAGAGATAAATATAATGAATTTTGAAATCTTGTCAACTGTTGTTCAGAAATAATGTAAATTTTAGATTAATAAAGAAAGCTCTATTTTCATGACCAAAAGAGGGGTTACATACGAGAAATAGCATCATATCTCCATTGATTTTTTTATTATAGCATTTCACTTTCATAATTTTCTATTATATAATTGTACTTCCATAAATCTATCAAAATATGGAAATATCAACAATATACACAACAATTTCCATTGTTATAATTTAGTAGATTTTTCAATGTACATTATCTTAATAATATTTTTTAATGTACAAGGTTATAATTGTGTAGTGTTTTCAAAGTATAATGGCTTATTAAATAGTTGATTTGCAATGCTAATAGAAAGAAGTGAAAGTGTGAGGCTATATAAATGGGCTACCGAGTTAATTCCACATTCATACTATTGATCACACAACTATAAACCATTAATTTTATTCTATTGTTGAAATTCTTAAACTTATTGCAGGAACATTAGATCTAAAGGACAAGTTTAAGCACATGGGCTTAACGCAACGAGACATTGTGGTTCTTACAGGAGCCCAGACTTTGGTAATTTGTATCGTAGTTGTTTTTTTATAGGTTGCATAAAATAGATAACTTCCAAGTTTTTTTTATCATAACATTGCACTTCTATTTTTTCTTCTATTTTTTTCTTATTACAACATTGTAATTTTGAACATATTCATATTAGGGAATTATGCTTTGGAAAATACTTCTTGGTTTTAAAACGTAATGCTCCAAAAAATAAAAACAATGTTGTAATAAGAAAAAAAGTAAAATAAAAGTACAATGCTATAATAATTTTTTTCCAAAAGTACATGTTATCTTTTGCATTTAATCATTTGCTTTATGCTACCAAAGTTTTTTTTTCTTAAAGGAACCTAATATGATGTTCAATTCGTTATATGAAAGAATTTACATTTTTGTCACTTGTATTTACCATATTTTTTGTTATCAGCTAAGAACCTATGCAGATAGATCAGACTATGATGTCCCTTGGACTAGAAAGCCACCAAGATTTGATAACTCATACTTCAAGTAAGGCTTGCTGTTTTTTTTAAACAATACCACTTATAATTTTCTATGGACTAGTTTAAAAATTATTTCATTTATTTGTGAACTATAGCCTCCTCCTTTATTTTCTTTTGTACTTCACAAAATCTACTCAATTATAGGATTGTACCTTTCAGTTTTTATTATTAGGCCATTACACTTTGAAATTTTTTTACCGTTGTAGGCGCAAAAATTGCTTTGTATTTAAATGAGTTTCCTATAATTTGATATAATTTTCAAAATATAATGTTGGAATAGAAAGAAATGAAAACATAATATTATAATAAACACAATGCATGTTTTATTTCTTGCATTTCACCTATTTTCTCAATATTTGATAACACCAAGTATTTGGAAAGCATGTATATGTTTATGTTAAAATAAAAAAATACACTTTGTGGAACACTTTTAGTTAATACCATATGATTTTTGTTAAACTAGGGAGCTACATAGAAAGCAGTTGAAAGGGATTTTAGAGCTTCCTTCAGATATATCATTGGTGGATAACTTTGGGTTCTCCTTAATGGTTGACATCTATGCCAAGGTATAGAGCGAAATCCCTATTCTAAATTCAAGACATAGCAACACTTTCATTTTTTTGTTTATTATGGTGTTGCACTCTAGTTTCTTCCTGTTACAACATTTTCTTACTAATCCATTATAAAGTATGTTGAAAACAATGTACTTTACCTTTAGTGCCAATATGGATAATGTACTTTGTTTTTCACCCATCATAGAAAAGTAATTATAATTATTAGATAATATAGAAGAGTGCTTTATTTTATACCTATACAACCAACTTACTTGCATCTTGCTACAATATGAGCATCATAAGTTTTATTCAAGGATTTGTAAGTACATTGTGGTTATGTATATAGAGAATATACATATTGTTATTATTTGTTACATATCACTGTAGATAAATTTTGAGGTATAATACATTTTGTTTTATTTAGTATTTTCTCATGGAAATGTAATTTTTTATTGTTTATGCTGAATTATTAAAATCAATCAATTGTAGGAAGAGGATACATTCTTCCTACACTATGCAATATCACACAAGAATCTTTCTCAATTAGGATTCATTCGAAAGGTAGATTTTCCTTATTTTTACAAGAAGGAGGAGAGTAATGTGTTGGCAAAAAGCATCGTCGGAGCTATCATATTTGCTTCTATCATAATTGTTTGTTTTTGTATAAGGTTGTATTGAGTAAAATCCATGGGAATGTAGAAAAAAATATTCTAAAAAGTAATTACAATACTAGAACCTTGTGCACTTGAAATGTATGAGACAGACTGTATGAATTTTGATAAACTGATATGCATTAATAATTGAAATAATACAAGTTTGATTTTAGGAGTTTTTGGTTTTGTTGCATGTGTTTGTAATAGGTAAACAAGTGAAATTACATTGACATGTAATTACTTTAATTGGACCTGTTAAGTCTAAATTAGTGTTGTGTCAAATGTATGCTTATAGTGTTGTTGCCTTATTCCGATTCCGAAATGGGCATGTCCATGATCGGAATTGATGTTTTATTTAGTCTATACATAATGTGCATGTATACTCTAGGGTGACAACTTTTGAAGTAAGTATAGAGTAGTTCCACCTCAAGAACTATTCTATTTCTATGATTAATAATCATTCGGCACCTTTTTGATCATTGTCGTTTCTTGTCTTTAATTCATCTCACAAATATAGAATCTATCGATAATTATTGTTTCTCACAATTGGTATCAAAGCAGGAGATACTATAATCAATTTGCTATTCCTATATTGAGTGAAAGGTTTTTATTAGGGTTTTACAATTCTCTTAGATCTGTTCTTGATATCTCAATCGTTTCAATTGATTGTAGATCTCAAATCTAGATCTGTCGTTTTCCTTTGAACTCGATTCAAGTTTACACATCTGATTCAATATTTTGTTTCATTGAATTCTCATTAATATGGCTAATGACGATCTTCACTCTCTCTCATTCCATCTCCCAAGTAGCGTTGTTTTAACAACAAGGATTCCTATCCTTTTTCTAGAAGATTATGAGGTTTGGGCTCTTCACTTTAAAGATTACATATTGGGAATCGATGAACATAGTTCTATTATTTGTCATGCAATGACTATTGCAACATACAAATATTCATAAACAAAGAAAGAAGTCAAAACTCAGAAGGATTATGATGCAATGATTGCATACAATCCTGCAAATGATGAGAAGATCAAGCTAATGTGAAATCCAAAGGCAATGAGAATTATTCAATTTGATCTTCCTCCTGACACATTCCGTCTTGTTAGTGCATGTGATATTGCAAAAGGAATATGGGATAGACTGAAGGAATTGTTTTGGGGTGATGACGACTTGCAACATTCTTTGCAGACGACACTTTTGTCGGAATTCGGATCTTTTGTGCAGAAACCATATGAGAATTTAGAAAAGACAGTCAATTGCTTCGATCACTTGTTAAGCAGAATGCATAAATACAGTCTTTAGCTACAATTCATTGCACAGAAGGTAACATTCATGAATGGCCTCAAATCCGAATGGAAGGCTAGAGTTTCTATTGTTAAGGCTCATGAACAATTCAAAAGTTATTCGCTGGAAAAACTTGTGGGTATTCTGAAATCTCATGAAGATGAAGCTACTAAGGAAGCAAAGCTTGTTTCTAGTGTTGGATCCTTGGTGTTAGTTGCTAAAGGTAAGAAGTTAGTTTTTGATGATTCTGAATCTAGCATTTCGGATGATGAACTCTTAAAAGAATATAAAGCGTTAATGGTGTCTAACCCAAAGAAGTTCTTTAAGAAAAACTACTCTCGTTTCAGAAACAAGTACAAGCAGGGTAATTCCAGTTATGAAAAGCCAAGAGATGAGAGTTACAAGAATTCTTAGAATGACAAAGAAAAGAAAGAGAAGAAGTTAGCGGGTGATTCTAGTTATGACTGTAACTATTGTCATGGCAAGAATCACTTCGCAAAGGAATGCATGCTGCGTAAGCAGAATGAGAAGAAGGAGAATGTTAAAGACAAAACTTACTACACTCAGAAGATAGACGAACTCTTAAAGAAGAATGCATCATCTGCGAAACCTATTCTAATGGTACAAGAAGATAGTGATGATGGTCAGGTTAAAGTGTGTTCTACTGACTCAGAAGATTATGAAGTTAGGAGATCTACCCATGGTAGGTGTTTTGTGGTGAACTCCGAGAAGCATGGTTATGTAGGCAAGTGTTTGATGGTTCAGAGTGATAGTTCAGAACAGAGAGGATATGCAACTGATGGTGCAAATTCTTCAGAGAGCTGTTTTGCTGCAAAGACAGTCATACAGTAGGTGAGCGAATGTGAGAAGGTCGTCTATTCTTAAATCTCTTAATATTCCTACTTCTCATTATCATTCTGAATTGGATGATTTACGTTATACGATTTCTGATTTTAGTGATAGCTTAAAAAGTACTTGTATCAGTAATTCTAATCTGAATGATAAATTTAATAGGGTAACATTGAAGAATGAGGAGAGGCGAATAAAAATAGAAGCCTTGGAAGTTGAGCTTAATAGATCAAGAGATGATATTAATTTCCTTAAAAGAGATAGTAGGGCACTTTTGAAACAACGGATTATTTTTTGTTTGATTGCTAAATGTTTGTATTTTAATATTACTCAGCTTCATTTGGATTGTGAAATAGGTAAAGGTTTGCATAAGATGATTTTGCCATTTCTTGAATTAAAAGAAGATGAAATTGATGTAGAATGCTATAAATGTGAATCGATTGTTTCTTCAAATAATGTTTCTAATTCTTATAGGGTTGGACTTGAGAAAATTGATGAATATATTAAGTCTAAAGATCATAAAAACATGTCGTAAAATGTTTTAACTGAAAAAGATAAACAAGAAGTCAAAATGAGTGTTATGTAGAAATATGACTTATTATGCAAGAAAATGAAGTCGGATAATACTCTCAATTCTAAGAACACTTCTGATTTTAATGAAAGTGAAATGAGTGAAATTTTTGTTTATAGGATGAAATTGATTGTTCTGCTTTTGTGCAAACCTTTGATGAACTAAAGAAAATTTTGAATTCTAAAAACTCAATCAAATTTATTCGAATTGTTGAAAACAAAGGTTCAAAAGTTTTAAAAGAAAAAGAAATAGTTTTTCCAAAAGTGCAAACACTTCCAAAATCAAGTTTTTGTAAAGAAAGGATTGAACAAAAATGACACTTTTGAATTAATGTTCATGGTTGCTGATGATAATGCAAAAGGGTGTGATGAATTTTTTTGGTCAAAGCCAATGGACAATGCTAATGAAACAAAAATTCTCTTAGAAATGACTTTCTGAAAAAAAAAAAAAAAAAAAAAAAAAGGAAATACGTTTCAGAACCATTGAATCATGTGGACATTTGTTACAATCAGGCCGGACCAAGTGGTAAAAAAGATATTTCAAGTGAAACTTCTTTAGAACATAATGAAACGTCAATTAGAAAGGAAAAACTGAAAGCTAACATTCATAAATCAGGAATTAATTGCAAAGAAAAGACAAATGAATGCATGATACAGAAAGAATTTAATTAAAAGAAAAAAATTATGGAAGAAAGTTGGAATGAATTCAAATCAAAGTTTTGTCAATTCATCAAGATATTTTAGTGAAAATGATGATTCATCTCAAATTTCGAAAAAAAAATCAACCTTTTCACCAAAGTCACAGTTTTCAAAACCGATTGCTAAAACAATAGATTTTAAGGTTGAAACCAAACTTGCTTCAGAACCAGAAATTACTCTTAAAGAATATGAAGCAAAGTTGAAAAGGGAAGAAAAAGAATTTTTGAAAAGGATGGCTCCAAAATCCAAAGAAAATATTCTTTGAAAATCCAATTTTATTAAAATAAATCTTTGTGATAAGAAAATTGAAGTTTTCAAAATGGAAAAAGGGATGAAAAATACTTTGATAAGAAAATCCTTTTGGGTTGACAAAACTAAGTTTTTCCGATGCAAAAGAGATTCTCACAAGGACCCAAGATGGTTTGGGTTCCTAAACCTTTTGAAATTTTGCCGGTTATGCATGACGAACAATATGATTCAAAATGGTACATCGATAGCGGCTGTTCTCGTCACATGAAAAGTAGAAGAGAGGAATTAATAGAGTTTCAGACTTTAAAAGATAGCGTAAAAATGAAGTATGCAAACAATGTCACTAGAGAAATAAAGGGATATGGAATGATGACAAATGGAGAATTCACGATTCGGAAGGTAGCTTATGTTGAAGGATTGCAACATAATCTAATAAGTGTTTCTCAATTGGTTGTAGGTACTGGTTTCAAAGTGTCTTTTGATGAAGAAGGTTCTGAAACCATAGAAAAAAAAATCTAAAGCTTTTCTTTTAAATTCAAGGAGGAAAGGATAATTGTACCCCCTAAATCTAAATTCGATCCAAGAGAAACCATATATTTTCTTGCTTACGACAGCTTCTTCGGATGATAGTTGTTTGCAGCACAAACGACTCTCTCATCTGAACTTCAAATATATCAATAAGATTGTGCTTGGTGATCTTGTTCGTAGTCTTCATCTTCTGAAATTTGAAAAGAAAACACTTATGTGTTGCATGTGAGCTCGGAAAACAAAGTAGAAAGAGTCATTCTTCTATAATAAATACCAAAGATCATTGAACCACTTGAATTGATGCATATTGATCTTTTTGGTCCATCTATTATTGAAAGCATTGGAGGTAACAAATATATTTTGGTTATTGTTGATGATTTTTCACGTTTTACTTAGGTATTTTTTTCTTAGAGAGAAATTTGATGCCACTCAGAAGCTCATTGATTTCATCAAACAAGTTGAGCTACAATTGCGAAAGCCAGTTCAGAAAATTCGTCGTGATAATGGTTTAGAATTCAAAAATCATGCATTTGAAGACTTCTTGACAAAAAGTAATTTATCACAATTTCTCTTCGCCTTACACTCCACAACATAACGGTGTAGTTGAAATACGAAACCGTTCACTATGTGAAGCTGCAAGGACAATGCTTTCATTTGCGAATCTTCCTTTATATTTCAGGGATGATGCTATTTCCATTGCTTGTTTTACTTAGAACTATTCTTACATTAATAAATGATTTCTAATTACTCCATATGAAGTTCTGAACAATCGTAAGCCTAACGTTAAATTCTTTCATGTGTTTGGATCTAGGTGCTTCCTGTTCAATTCAAAAGAACATTGGAACAAATTTGATGAAAAACTTGATGAAGGAATCTTTCCAGGGTACTCATTAACATCTAAGGCATATCGTGTTCTAAACAAGAAATCAAAGAAGATCAAAGAAACCTACTACGTTATGTTTGATGACAATTATATGAAGAAATGTCAAAAGCGTGATTGTCAATCTGAAGAAATCTTTCAGTCAACAAATTCTAAGACTACTCCTCTTATGAATCTATATGAAGATTTTCTAAATTTGTTTGATAAACATGAAAGGGAAATCTCCTCAGAATCAAAAGCCAAGGACAATCGTGAGGATTAATTAATCAAGATCGTTGATGAAGCCGCTGAAGAAATCGAAACTCCTCTCGAGAAACCAATTCCAAATGCTTAAGACATCCCAATTCCTCCAGCAACTTTTGGTGATCCAATCCAAGGGAGAGTTCAAATCCAAATACCGATGTTCCACTTTTGGGGAGAACTCAACTCAAAATGATAGGTCACATGCAAATTTCCAAAAAGAGAATACTAAAAATAATGACACGGATGCAGAATCGGAATTTGAAGATATTTTTGCTGAAATTGATCCAGCCAACGATCAGAACTATCTACCAATGACAAAATGGACTGAAGATCATCCTTCATCTCAAGTGATCAAAGTATCTTCTTCAGGAGTTCTTACTCGTGCTCAACAAAAAGCGAAACAAACTACATTATTTTCTAAATTGGAATTTTGCATGTTTAATTCTTTTATTTCAAAAATTAAACATAAAACGGTTAAAATTGCTCTTGATCATGCAAATTGGGTTGAAGCAATGCAAGAATAACTTAAACTAATTTGAACGAAACTAGTGTGGAGATTAGTTCCTACACAAGCAAATGCATCTGTGGTTGGTATGATATGATTTTTTTCCAGATACAAGATGGATAAAGAATGAAATGTCAATCGTAATAAGGCACACTTGTTCGTTAAAGGTTATTGTCAAGAAGAAGGAATTGACTACAAAGAGACATTTGCACATGTGGATAGACTCAAATCATTTCGCATATTTCTTGCTTATGCAGATCACACAAATTTTGAAGTTTATCAAATTAATGTGAAGTGTGCCTTTCTGAATAGAGTACTTGAAGAAACAGTCTACGTTGAACAACCTCCGGGTTTTGTGAACAAAAAATTTCTAAATCATTGTTACATTCTGGACAAAGCAGTATATGGTCTTAAACAAGCTCCAAGGGCATGGTATGAAACTCTAACTCGTTATCTTAAACAATCTAAATTCAAACAAGGTACTGTTGATCCTACCTTCCTTCGGAAGAAGGAGGGTAACCATTTAATAATAGTTCAGATTTATGTTGATGGCATTATTTTTGGATCTAATAATCCGAGTTTAATTGCTAAATTCCGAAAATTAATGGAAAAAAATTGAAATGAATTATGTGGGTAAAATTAACTTTTTTCTTGGCTTAAATATAAGACCGGGTTCAGAGGAAATATTCATCAATCAAGAAGCCTTCACAAAGACTTAATTGGCGAAATTCGGAATGCTAGGTGATTCAAAGATCAAAGTTCATATGTCGTTCGGAATGAAACTCGCTCCTTCTCTTGATAAAGCAGAAGTTGATTTCACCTTGTTTCGTCAGATGATCGGATCTTTGTTGTATATAACATCTAGTCGTCCTGACATAATGTTTGTTGTGTATTATTGTGCCAATTTTAAAACAAGTCCTCGTGAACCTCACATGTTGACAGTTAAGAACATATTCAGATATCTGAAGTGTACTACTTTTCTTGGTTTATGGTATCCATCCAATTCTGGATTCTTTATGTAAGCATACTCGAATGCTAACTTAGGAGGTTGTGGTCTTGATTGTAAAAGCACATCAAGGGGATGTCAGTTTCTGGATGGCAAGCTTGTTAGTAGGCAATCTAATAAGAAAACATGTGTATCCTTATCTACAGCTGAAGCAGAATACATTGCAGCAACATCTTGTACATCCCAAGTGTTGTGGATTCAGAACCTGCTATGAGACTATGGACTCAATATAAAGTGAATTCCTCTATATTGTGATTCTGAAAGTGTTATAAGAATCTGCCACAATCCAATGCAACATTAAAAGACAAAGCATATAGAACTGAGATACCATTTTATAAAAGACCACGTTGAAGATGGAAATGTGGAAGTTCTTTTTGTTCCTTCCTTAGATCAATTGGTTGATATATTTACAAAGGCCTAACCGGAAGCAACTTTCAATCATATTCCACGAGGACTGGGAATGATTGAAGTTGAACCAGTTCCAAAAATTGTTGGATTAGGTGTCTAAGCTCATAACTATATTTGGTATGTACTTGATTTGATTATGAGCATTGTCTTTTTGGGTTACCTTCACTCATGCAACTTGACAGGATGACAAGTGGAGAGAGAGAGAGAGAGTATGATTTATTATATGAATAATAAATTGGTACTTAGAATGGTTTTACTAATATATTATAAGATTACAATATTATTTGGAAATCACATTATTGATTAGTGATTAATCAAGAAATTAATCTAGTATTAATTTTGGGATTAAAGGAACTGATTAATAATGGAGGGACTGATCATGTAAATCAGTAATAGTTGTAGTTTGGGCTAATGGACCTTATTGATAAAAGGTGGATGAAAATCTATGGGAAGCCCATAAAGTTTACATCCAAGGCCTATCATATGGGGGTCCATGGATCGCTTAAGGCCTAAGCATGGAAATTAGGGTTTCCACCCGAAAACCCTAATAGCCCCAACTATATACAACCCTCTTGCTTAAGGATTTCGACCGAATGGTTATCTAAGAGACATTGGCCGAAAATCCTGTCTCTCCATCTTCATCCTTTGCATAAATTGTTTATGAATCCATTAGAGGTGCAACACTTGGGGCACTAATCTTTCAAAGGTCAAGGAGTTCTTGTTATTGCTACATAACAAGTGAGGTAATGTTCTTGATGGGTGTTATACATAGTAAACAATCTTATGTGTGTATGCAACCCTAATTTGAGGATCTATGTTTTCATTAGTAGACATACAAGCATTGAACAAAAAAAACTAGAAACCCTACGAGGCACATGTAATTTTCGAAATTAACATATAATTAGGGTTATGATACATACCTTTATTGTTATATTGTAATAACAAACAAATCCTTGAAGATCTTGAACTTTGGTAGCAAGCGCCACAAGTGTCACGCCTCTAATGGCTCACAAACAAACCTAGCAACCAAGTATTACTATGGAGAGAGAGAAGGGAAGTGGAAAATTTGGCTCTAAGCCTTTCTTGGAGAGTATGGGACGAAATCCAACCCTATAGGGATTTATATAGGTGATAAGGAAGGTTTAGGATAAGGCAGATGTATCTTAGATAACCCTAATCCCTTAACTTTCTCACTAAGGCTTCCAAGGCACCCTTAGAGCCCAAGGAAACCCTAGGACACTCTAGATTTCGTTTCCTACCTCTAAGTGAGGTTCTAGATTGCTCAATCCTCCACTTTTAAACATTGTCACCTTTAGTCCCTACAGTTTTAATTAATTCATTTAATCCCAAAATTAATTCCAAATTAATTTCTGATTAAATATTAATTAAACAATATGATTTCTAATTAATATATTATATCCATAATACATTAATAAATCATTTATCTTGATTTCAAATTAATTTAATAACCAAATAATAAGTTAATAAATCATTCTTCTCTCTCTAACATTTATCCTGTTCAATTGCTAGGTTTGAAGGCAACCCAAAAGGACATTGCTACTATCAATTCAAGTACATACCAATTATAGTTATGGGCTTAGACAACTAATCCAAAAGTCTCCCACTTTGATAAGTCTAATAACTATAGTCACAAGTATAACTTCAAATTTTGACTAGCAAATTTTACCTACCAAAAGCCACTGTCGAACTCTGACCTAGTCAGTGACGTGTCCTTAGATAAGGGATCAAATATTCCTCCATTCTACAAGATATCGTATGGACATGATACATGGATTATAATCAATCTCTGTCCAATAGTTGTTTCCCGATTTACATTAATGATGACTGACTAATTGAACAGATCAAATCAGTCCAGGCTTGGCCAAGCGCTTAGCGTGTCATCACTAAATCATCGAGGGGACCACAAATATCGCTTTTAACCCATTTAGGGTATAAGGAATGGATAAACTATGTCTCATATGCTTGTACTATTTACTCATCAAATCATACACAATAATACTGATGGGATTAAAATAACCTTTAATCTATGAAGATCGATTAGATCTTGAACAAGTATGTAAATATAAAATTATAAGAACACGAAAATAAGAACGAAACAAGATTGAATCAAACGTGTCGAATGATTTAAACAAAATCCTCAGAAGAGCTCGATTAAGAACATCAACTGTAGAGGATTGGTAGGTTACAAGAACGATTAAAGAAACCTGTAATGCTATCGTTATGCTCTAGATGAATCGCTAAAATCGTTAACCTAATATGCATGCAAGCATATTCTTATATATAAAACATAAAAGGCTCTCGGTTGGACAGGCCCAAACCGGAATACAAAATAACTAAACTATCGAGCCCAAAAGACGCAATCTTCAAAATAATCTTCAGCCCAACAATCTCCCCCTTTGCGTCAATTTGGAGCGAGACCTTCACTTGTTACTTGGGCCAGCAGCTGAAGCAGGTACCTTCTTTTTCACGGTGCTAAACAGACATTTGGTGATAGAGAGAATGGTCTGTCTAAACCGGATGTACCATTGGATCATGTCGTTGAAGTACTTGATGTCATCAGCCGAATTCTCTTTACACCGTTTGATGATCGATAACACATGCTCTAGACAAGCAGTGGTGTAAAGGTGTTTGTCAGCTAAAGCAAAGAGACATTTTTGTCCTTCTACTCTAGTGAACATAACCGAGTTGCATCTCGGGTCGATCTTGCCCATTTGCATTTGGTTGAGATCACTGGCCGATCCCACAGGAGCTATCATCGGTTTCTTCTTGAAGACTGTGGCGACCTCCTGATCCATAAGGGCAACCTCCATGATGTAGCAGGCTAACATCCTTTTGATATGGTCTATAATGGGACCATATTCGGCTTCATCAGTCAAAAGGATATTATACAGGACAATCCAATCATGAGGATTTAAATTCGGTAGATCTGCCAGGGAGATAAGATGAGCAGTTCTTGCAGATCCCCGAATCAACTTGAACCGAATGTTTATAAAACGACCTTCGGTGTAAGGTTTCAGCACACGAACGCTTACAATCTTCTGGGCGCTCCAAGTAAGGTATTGAGGACGAGCAGCCGCCAGATAGAAGTCAATGAGCTCCCTGTCAAGCTCAGCGTTCGGGTGAGGGACTTCAAAGATGTTAGAGAAGGCGTGGAAGATGAACGCCTTTCGAGTCAGCGGCATGTTGAACTGCGAGTCGACAGTATTATTGCAGTCGAACGAGATAACCGGCTCGAGCCATAAGATGCTGGGAGTATCTATGGCCTCTTTGATCAAACGTTCCCTAGTCCAGGCAGGGAAGAGAGTCTTCCGGCTCTCAAGGAGATCGTGGGCTTCCTTTTGCTTGCGTTCGGCTTCTTCAGCCTCTCGCGCCACACGACTGGCATCATCATCAGCATTGCGACTGTTCTTTCGTTTTAACATGTCAGCAATGGTCTCCCTGTCTTCATCTTCATCTTCTTCCTCAGCTATGTTTTTGCCTTTGTCCTTCACACCCGAACTCGAAGCTTGACCAGTCGGAGGTGGTTCGGTTGTGTGAGTAGCTTTGGAGGAAGGAGGTGGTTTCGATCCGTCTTTCTTCTCATCTCCCCCTTGTTTTGGAATGGACACGAAACTCGGAAGGCCTTCGATTTTGCTGAGAAGGTCCATGGCCAGAGAGAGCTTTTCAGCAAGGGTTCGCCTCACTGAGTGGTTGAGAATAGGATCGTGTGCTTCTAGGATGTTGGATAGGGCAGCGTGTACATCCGAAACACAAGTTTTGATCACCTCCCTTTCGGATCGAAGAGCTTCCAGTTGTTGTTGTGAGTTGGAAAGTTGCGTGCTCTTGATCTTGAGGGCGGTTGTTTTGCTCGCCAGAACGTCCATTAATGAATTCTCGGCTGCGAGATCCTCCTGTAGCTTAGCGAGGCGCGCATCGATGGAGGCACGAAGGGCCGAGTTGTCGTCGCTTATGTTTTGGCGCAGGGTAGCGAACGAAGTCAACTCCGTGGAGACGAACTTGGCCAATTGCTGAACAATCGGTTCCAAAGTTGTCTTTGTGGCGTCGGCGCTTTCCTGCAAGGATTGCAACAGGACAGAAGCGTCGGAGAATAGTTTATCGACTTTTTCGGTCGCAGCCTCACAGGCTCTGGTTGAGGCGTCAATCGCAGCAGTTGCTGAGGCTACCGAATCATGTTGAGCCCTGGAGAAGGCGTCAACAATTTTCTGAAGGGCAGCTTCAGAGATAGAGGACTGCTGGTTGGAAGATGATGCGAGAAGTAGGTCAACCTTCTCGTTGAGCTCCTTTAGATGCCTTTTTGTCACTGGAGCATCATCCTCCTCATCACTCTGAACCTGAAACGGACTATAGTAGACCGAATCAAAGTTCATGTGTTCACCACCAAGGTAAGGGTTTTCGCCATCAGAGGCATTTTCTGGAGATGGAGGGGGTGGTGAAGCTGGAGGTGTTGTGGGTTTGGTAGGTTCAGGTTGAGTGGGTGTGAGGTTGAATTTGGGTGGTGGTTGAGTGTGGGTAGGTTCGGTTGTGTGGGTTTCGGTTTGAGGTGGTTCGGTTACGGGTGGGGTTTCGGTAACTGGTGGTGTTTCGGTTGCGGTTGTGAAAATGGGTGGTGGTATAGGGAAAGATGTTGGTGGAATAGTAGTAGTGGGGATTATGGTCGGAATGGAAGTAGGAATGGTTGGAGGAGGTGAAGGAACTGGTGAATTATGAAGTTCCATTTCTGGGGTAGGTGACCGAGGTGGTGTATTGCCTCGTTGTGGGGTTTCGCCTCCTTGAGAGCCGTCCGAACCCGAACTTTCGTGCTCTGATTCACTCGAAGATGAGGGAATAACAAGCTTTCGCTTCTGTTGAGTCTTCCTCCTCTTCGGTTGTGGGGACTGTGCAGCCTTTGTCTGTTTCCTCTTTTTGGGAGAAGGACCCTTTGGAACTTTGGTCGCTTGCTTCCCTTTGTCAGCCTTTTTGCCCCTGTTTACCGGTTTGTCTGCATCGTGGATAGACCTGAGCATATCCGGTGTCAGTTCCCTAGGACCAGTTGGCCTGAACTCCTTGATCGTCCGAATCAACCTGCTGTCAGAGGGCACGTCGCCATACATTGTCTCCAGAATGGAGCCAATGAACGAAAATTTCGATGCATCTGAGACGATGATCTTCTTGGTATGAAACGTACCAACGGAAGACATCGATGCACCGGCAGCAGTGGGAATTTCGAACTTGTCCATCGCCCACTTTGTAATCAAAATCCAGAACCGGGCCAACGACACCTCAGAGTGTCGTGATGATGAAGAAAGGCTCTGGATGAGCTGTTGCCAGAGGACCATCCCAAAGTCCAAATTTACCCCGTTGTAGACAGCATACATGATCGACAAGAAAAGTCGACTGGCACCGTCAGATCCTGAGCTCCGTTCAGACAAGCCCTTGAAGAGGACTGTGAACATGCCATTCCATTGTGGCGGCAAGCAGGACTTCTTGAATTTTGCGACGGAGGTGAGAACCTCCGTGTACCTCATGTTGTAAAACATGTTATACAGATACCCAACCGGAATCGTTTCCGAATTGATTCTTGATGGGTCAACAGCCAACCCAAGCATGGTGCAGAAACGTTGTCGAGAAACGGATGTCTTGTGTTCGGCAATTTCGAAGAACACCCGTTCGACTGCCTTGTCGTAATAAGCAGTCGCATAAACCTGCGAGAGGGCCACCATGGGAACAGACTCGATCCTGGAGAGAGCGGTGGCTATTTGAGAGTACTTCAGGCACTCGATGATCGGCGACATGTAGGAGTCGTACGCCAGAGGATTGAGGTCGATCACCAGGCATTGTTGTGGACGGATGGGTAGGATCTGTGAAGTAGCATGGACGGAAGAGGATTCTGCCATTGTTTAAGGGATGAAGAAGATGATGAACAGTGAAGCTTCTTGATAGTTTTTGCTCTCTAGAAAATCCGGAAGCGGTAAAAAGGTAAATGAGATTGTGGACTGCCTTTTATAGTGAGGGATTGGAGAGAGAAAAATCGTTTCATATCTTCTATGCGAGGATCACGTAGGAGAGAGATTGTCAGAATCCTAGGATCACGCTACCCAACAAGCGCCGTTTCAGAAGAAAATCGCTTCAAATCCGCACGCGCCTTTAAATGCCAGAGGGATGTCGCTTGGATTTCGCACACGCGTCCAAAATGTCAATAAAAGCATGGCCGTTTCAAATTCACACACGCCCATTTTTTACCGTCGTTTAAATTTCAATCCGTTTAACTCCCGCCGAGTCAGCAACCTTTCGTCTTATCCTTTTAAACGCCATCTTTTGAATTAAATGCCCACGTGGATTGTTTTTGACCACAGCTTCATAATTAACCACCAAGCAATAATACAGCCTGTAATAATTAGTAACGGAAATTTGGAAAATCAAATATTTTCGTGCAAAGAGTGTAAAAGAAAAAGAAATAAAGCAACTCTTTTAAGGATATTCTGTGATGTCAATAATGACACGAAACTGATGATCCCGGGCACGAATCTCTTCCTTCAAGGTCAAGAGAGACCTTAAAATGTTAGCGTGGATTCCCGTTGAATTACGATCAAACATTTATTAATAAATGTTGAAATGCTTCTTTTAATTAGGCTAAAGAAGGGTGGCTTTCGCTTTGATTCAGCAATTCTATTCTTGAAATAAGAAAGAAAGTGAACAAAGTACTTGTGAGACCGGTGTAGCCTGTTGAACAAGTAGGTAGGAATTTATTTTAAATTGGCTTGGAAAAATATAAAATCTCAGATAAAAAAAATTAAAACCTGGATCCCAAGGGAAGAAATGTTATGGTGTTTAACAATTTCATAGGAATCACACAAAAGAAAATTTGAGATTTCATTAGGGTACATTCGTCAATCCTTTGGTGAAAATTTGAGCAAATTAATTGTTCACCGTCAATTCATTAGGTGTTGAATTTTGGGTTTCACTCAGCTCGTAGTGACACGAAACTAAGATCATAAACACAGATGTTGTGTAACCATAAACCTCAGTGGTAATTTCTGAGAGTCTCAAGGGTTACGTTGATGAAACGAATGTAGTGGAGAAGAGTTATGGAGATGGTGTAAGAAGATATAGTACCTCTGCTGCGAAAATAAGGACCAAGCAGGAAACTCTTAACTCATGTGAGAAAAGAGTGAGGTAGCTCACGATTAGAATAAATGTGTTAGCCTTATTGGGAAGACAAGGTTTGTGTATACCAGGTCATGAAGGCTTTTATTCAAAATCTTATGAGGCTTGGGACACATACAGCAGCATGCTTCTAGGGACACTTAAGTAATTCATCAAATATATCCCCATAAACAAACGAACACACAAGAAGAGAAAAAAAATAAAAGATATTTTTTGAGTTTTTGAGATTTATTAAAAAAAATAAAATAAAATAATAAAAAAAAGGAATAAAAAAAAATAAGTAAGAGAAGAAAAAAAAAGACTTAAAAAAAACTTTGGAAAAAATATGAAAAACCGAACCCGAACGTTTGGTTGGTTTCGGTTGGGAAAAGGTTGAAAAACCGAACCCGAGCGTTCGGTTGGTTTCGGTTCCAGAAAAGTTTGAAAAACCGAACCCGAGCGTTCGGTTGGTTTCGGTTCAACAAAATTTTGAAAAACCGAACCCGAGCGTTCGATTGGTTTCGGTTCAACAAAATTTTGAAAAACCGAACCCGAACCTTCGGTTGGTTTCATTTTTGGAAAATTTTGAGAAACCGAACCCGAACCTTCGGTAGGTTTCGGTTTTGGAAAATTTTAAGAAACCAAGGAATTTAGACATGCAATAAGAAAATACTTTTAACACAAAGAAAAACAAAATTGTAAAAGAAATATACAACAGAGAAAAACTACCTTTGAAGTAATGAGCGAGTCAGATGGTTGAACCGAACCCGAACGTTCGGTTGGTTTCGCTTCTTACGTTTGAGGTTGAGAGGTAGTGTGAGGTACTGACTCTGATTCCATCATACCTAGCCCTTGCAATATTTTATTGAATGATGCTTCAGGAAGAGCTTTGGTAAAAACGTCATCCAGTTGATCAGTGGTTCTTACGAAGTGAACTTCGACGTTTCCATCTTCCACGTGATCTTTGATGAAGTGATACCTCAGTGCTATGTGTTTGGTTTTAGAGTGTTGCACTGGGTTATGACAGATCCTAATTGCACTTTCAGAGTCACAATATAGTGGGATCTTCTTCATATTGAGTCCATAGTCTCGAAGTTGACTCTGGATCCAAATCACTTGTGATGTGCAGGATGCAGCGGCAATGTATTCCGCTTCAGCAGTGGACAACGACACACACGTTTGTTTCTTGGATTGCCAGCTGACCAACTTCCCGTCAAGGAATTGACAGCCACCAGTTGTGCTTTTTCTGTCGAGTCCACATCCTCCAAGATCAGCATCAGAATAGGCTTGAACGAAGAAGCCTGAGTTGGATGGATACCATAGACCTAAGGAGGTGGTTCGCTTGAGATAGCGTAAGATGTTCTTCACTGCAAGCATGTGAGGTTCGCGTGGGTTTGCCTGAAATCGAGCACAATAACACACAGAAAACATGATGTCAGGCCTGCTAGCAGTAAGATACATTAGTGAGCCTATCATTTGACGATAGAGCGTGATATCGACAGCCGGTTTGTCTAGAGATGGAGTTAGCTTGGTGCCGAATGCCATTGGGACTTTGACTTTGGAGTCTCCCATCATACCAAACTTTGCTAGGAGAGTCTTCGTGTAAGCTTCCTGATTGATAAAGATGCCTTCGGGTCCCTGTCTAATATTTAAACCAAGGAAAAAGTTAATGGGACCCATTGAGCTCATTTCAAACTTAGTCTCCATCAGCTTTCTGAATTCAGCTGTTAAGCTGGGATTCGTGGAGCCAAAGATGATGTCATCGACATAAATTTGAACTATCATAAGGTGGTTACCTTCCTTTTTGCGAAAGAAGGTTGGGTCAACCGAACCTTGTTTGAATTTAGACATCTTTAAAAATTTAGTTAGTGTTTCATACCAGGCTCCCGGAGCTTGTTTGAGGCCGTACACAGCTTTATCCAGAATATAGCAATGGTTTGGATACTTTTCGTTCACGAACCCAGGAGGTTGCTCAACATACACAGTTTCTTCGAGTTCTCCATTGAGAAATGCACACTTGACGTCCATTTGGAAAACTTCGAAGTTTTTGTGAGCAGCATAACCAGAAATATTCTAACAGATTCTAGCCTAGCTACTTGAGCGAAAGTCTCTTCATAATCTATCCCTTCCTCTTGACAGTATCCCTTTACCACCAGACGAGCCTTGTTCCTTATAACATTACCTTCCTTGTCCATTTTGTTCCTAAAAACCCATTTGAGACCAACAACCGAAGCATCTGGAGGAGTTGGAATGAGGCGCCAGACTTTGTTCCTTTCAAATTCGTTCAGTTCGTCTTGCATTGCTTGAACCCAATCAGAGTGATCGAGGGCAGTGTTAACTGTCTTCGGTTCAACTTTTGATACGAATGAGTTAAACATACAAAACTCAACCTTTGAAAATAAGGATGTCTGCTTTGCCTTCAGTTGTGATCGGGTCAGAACCTTTTCAGATACATCACCAACTACTTGAGAGATAGGATGATCTCTGGTCCATTTGGTAAGAGGAGGGTAATTCGGATCAAAGGTTGGGTCTAGTTCAGCATTGATCATTTCTTCTGGCTCAGATTGGCTATCGTAATCAAGCGTCATATCATCATGCTCCCCCTCGATTGATGAGCTATGAGAAACTTGAGGTTCAGGGGTTTCTTGTGGTGCTAGACTTTCAGGCGTTGAAGCATCTTCGGTTGGAGAGGCACCTTCGGTTGGAGAGACACCTTCGGTTGGTGAAGGACCTTCAGTTGAAGTTGTAGAACTTGGCTCCCCCTGGATTTGTGAGCTTGGCTCCCCCTCGACATTTGAGCTTGGCTCCCCCTCGACTGAAGCATTGTTGGATGGAGAGTCATCAGTAGTCGATCCTCCTTCATGCATTCTCCTTGCCGCATCTTCGACAATACGCTTCATGTGATCATCCTTGTTGTCTGCAGCTCCTGCTTCTGAGAGAGAAGCTTTCTCTGATTCGTCAAAGAGGTCCAGAAATTTATCGTATAGGTTAGCGATCGAGACTGTGACTTGGCCAGTTTGAGGAAAGATTTCCCCAGCGGTATCTTCTTTGGCCTGCAGCTTTTTGACATAGCTATCGTCAAAGGTCACATAGTATGTCTCTTCAATTTTTCTCGAACGCTTGTTTAGGACCCTGTACGCCTTGGATGTGAGAGAGTAGCCCAGAAAGATTCCCTCGTCGGCTTTGACATCGAACTTGTTGCGGTGTTCTTTAGAGTTAAAGATGAAACACCGTGAGCTGAACACATGGAAAAATTTCACATTGGGCTTTTTGTTATTGAGAATCTCGTATGGTGTGAGCGTGAATCTCTTGTTGAGATAAGACCTGTTCTGTGTAAAACAAGCAGCAGAAATGGCGTCAGCCCAAAAATAAAGAGGTAAGGAAGCGAAATTTAGCATAGTTCGGGCAGCTTCACACAAAGATCGGTTTCGTTTTTCGACAATTCTGTTCTGTTGTAGTGTGTAGGGAGCTGAGAAGTTGTGACTAATTCCCTTTTCTGCAAGAAACTCTTCAAACTCCCTGTTCTTGAATTCAAGACCATTGTCGCTCCTGATGTTGCGAACAACCTTCTTGAGCTGTACTTCAATTTGCTTGATAAACACTTTCAGCTTTTGAGTCGCTTCAGATTTGAGCTTTAGAAAGAACACCCATGTAAATCGTGAAAAGTCATCAAAAATAACAAGAATATACTTGCTACCACCGATGCTTTCGATAGATGAAGGACCACACAAATCGATATGAAGTAATTCGAGTGGTTCAACAACTTTTGTGTTGATTAAAGATGGGTGACTTTGACGACTCTGCTTCCCCATTTCGCATGCAGCACACAAATGATCTCTGTCGAACTTGAGCAATGGAAGACCCCTAACATGACCTCCAGTGACAAGTCGATTGATATCTTTAAAGTTGAGATGAGAGAGTCTTCGGTGCCACAACCAGCTTTCGTCGGATTGAGCTTTTGATAACAGGCATATAGCTAGGTTTCCTTTGATGGGTTTAAGGTTTAAGGGAGACATTTCACCCTTTCGCTCCGACTTGAGAATCACTTTCTTTGTCTTTTTCTCTATGATTTCAGAACCTTCATCATCGAATGAGACTTTGAGACCTGTACCTCCAACAAGCTGAGATACACTGATGAGGTTGTGTTGGAGTCCTTCCACATAAGCCACCTTCCTTATAGTAAAGTCCCCATTTGTTATCATCCCGTATCCCTTTATGGTGCCGAAGGAGTTATTTCCAAACTTGACGTTGCCACCATTTGCAAGAGATCTGTATTCCCTGAGCTCCTCTTTCCTCCCTGTCATGTGACGTGAGCAGCCACTATCGATGTACCATTCTTCGTCGAACTGCTCGTCACTTATAACCTGCAAAAATTAAGCAGATTTAGGAACCCAAAGTTTCTTGGGTCCACGTGAGCTTTTCATGGGAACAGGAACAGTAAGAGAGATGTCAACTAGATATGTTCGTTTTATAAGAGTTGTTTCATCTTTCTTTTTAATGGTAAAAACTTTTATCTTATTAGGATTGGGTGCGTTCGGTTTGGACTCTGGTTTGGATTCATTAACCTTCTGTTTGCCCTTTTGTTCAGCTGATGAATGAGATTTTTGAGAACGAACAGAATTAGCTTTAGAGCAAGATGGAGATGAATTGGTAGAAGAATTAGAAGAAGTAGAAGAAGTAGAATGAGTAGGTTTGGATTGAGAGGACTTCCTGGCTGGAGACTCTAGATGACCCTTTTGCTTTTGATCATTGGAGGGACATAGCTTAGAGTTTTGTTCTCTTTTGACTTCAGAACCGAACCTTTGCGTTCGGTTGGAATCGTTCTTTGAACCGAACCTTTGGTTTCGGTTGAAGTCATTTTCAGAACCGAACCTTGGCTTTCGGTTGGAATCGTCTTGTGAACCGAACCTTGGCTTTCGGTTGGAATCGTCTTGTGAACCGAACCTTGGCTTTCGGTTGTTGTGGCTTTCAGGCTTTCCGACAGGATTGTTTTCATTCTTCAGATTCTTGTCTTGATGTGAGAAGTATGCATTCTGGGATTGCCAGAATTGTCTCCTTTCAGAGAGATTCTTCCTGTATCTTTGGTTCCTTTCTCTCTTCTTATTCCTCATCTGCTTTGGTTGATGATGAACATTAGCTTTCGTTTTCTGTTTCTCCTTGGCTGGTTCCTTTTGAACTGAAGGAGTTTTACTTTGAGCTGAGGGAGTAGAGGGAACGTCTTCTTTTGCCGAACATTCATCCTCCTGAGGAATGTCTTTCGTACCACTGGTGCTAGGCTCGTCGAAATTATCCGGTTTATTCAAGGGTTCAGGTATGTATCTTCCTTTACTCATCCAGGAGGTTCTTTCAGATAAGCCAACGGTTTCGTTTGCATTATCTATTGGAGCAGACCAGAAGTACTCATCACAGCCATCAGCATTGTCCTCGTTTACAATAGCTGTGAGTTCAGCTGTCTGATGTTCGGTTACTCCAGTCACCTTGTATACTTGATTCGGAGTGGTCCTGACCTTTTGATACACAACTGCTTTCTCTGCTAATTTCGGGGACTTTTGTTGGGACAATTGAGCGAACTCCACTGAATTTTCAGAAATAAGATTCTTGTGGTTTTCAGGTTCGCTTTTAACAAATTCTGAGCAGTCAACCGTGTCCTCTACAGAAATTTCACTTATGTTGTCGTCTTCGTTAAGCTCAGATGCATTTTCAACATCAATTTTGTTTTCTGAGCTTACGTTGGCGTTTAAAGAGTCAAATTTTTGTATGGTTTCGGTTCTCAGTTTAAGTCTATCATTTTCATCTAAAAGATTTTTAAGCATGTCCTTGTGGTCCTTGGATTTAATGAAGGACTCAATTTTGTCCAGTCCATACATGTAGGTCGGATTGACATCATCAGACGATATCACACTCTCACAATTGTAGGCTTCGGCATCGATTTCATCTTCCTTAAACTCAAGGAAGGGCAAAATCATGCGATGGATCTTTTGGCCTATTTCACAGTCCAAGTGAAGCTGAGTAATATTAGAATATAGACGTTTTGCAATTAAACAAAAAACATTCCGCTGTTTTAATAATTTTAAATTATCTCTTTGCAAGTAAATGTTTTCATCTTTAACTTTAACTAATTCAGACTCCTTCAACTCGATCCACATTCGCCGCTCCTCACTCTTTGACGCCACCCTGCTTAATTGATCAGTTAGGTTAGAATTGGTGACTCGAGTTTGAGTTAAGCTACTATCTAGATGAGAAATTCTTGTATAAACGGTTTTTAGTTCTTTCTCATATGAGGATGGTGGTACTTTAGATGAAATGAAAACCGATTGTACCTTCTTTATCAGTTCATCGAGCTCATTGAACTGCTGGCTGAGTGGTTTGGCCGTAAAGCACATGTCCTCCTGCACCTTCGGTCCATCGCTTCCACCATCGGTGTTGTATCCCCTCATTTGAGATACGTCAGACACCATGAAGCATCTTCCTCCACTGCTCTCCTCCTTTTCCACATAAGCCTTTCCATGGGTAGGCTTCCTCACTTCATCGTCTTCTGAGTCGGTAGACCAAACTTCCGTGCTACCGAACTCGTCATCAGCAACCGAACCCTGCACAATAAGAGCATTAATAGAAGGGTTAGCGGTAGACTTCTTCTTTCTCAACTCATCCAGCCTCTTCTGCAACACAGCTTCCTCATCCTTTCCATCATCCTTTTCAGCCATCTTCTTAAGGACACAATCCTTAGCATAGTGGTTTTTCCCACCACAGTAGTAACAGCTTACTCCGGAATCGCCATCCACCATTGGTTCCTTCTTGGGCTCCTCAACCTTCTGTTCATTGTTCACCTTTTCTGAGCTGTAACTCCCCTGCCAGTTTCGGTTTTTATTGCTGGGGAATCTCTTCTTTATGAACCTCTTGGGATTGGACACCATCATGGCATAATCCTCAGACGTGAGGTCATACTCCTCCAAGTTGAGGTCTTCATCCTCCATCACAGCTTTACTTTTTGATAGGAGGGCCAATGAACCAAGGCTTGAAATGACGTTCTTCTCTTGCACCACAATCTTCTCTTGGGATTTGAGAATACCCACCAGTTTCGCCAAAGAGTATGATTTAAACTGCTCATGGGCTTTGACTGTAGAAACCACTGCTCTCCATTCAGACCTCAGACCATTTAAGAATTCTGCTCGATAAGCTTCCTTTCAATATCATGTTTGATCATCTTGCTGAGAAGATGATTGAAGCGATCGAACGTCTGGGTCACTGTTTCTTCGGCTCCTTGCCTGAATTCTCCAAACTCAGATAAGAGCAAGGTTTGGATAGAATGTTCAAGATCCTCATCTGTAGAATACAATTCGCGAAGTCTATCCCAAACTTCCTTCGCCGTCGTGCATGAGCTGACCAACCTAAAGGTGTCGGATTGAAGGGCGAATCTGATTAACCTTAACGCCTTGATATTGCACTGAAATTTGTCCTTTTCATCTTGTGCAATATCCTTCACATCCTTTAGCAGATCATTGTACTCCTTTTGTGTCTTAATGGTCCTGGACGTTGCAGAATGAGAAAACGGTCCATTGATGATGGCTTCCCATATGAGGTACCCATTATCTTCAGATCCAATCACGTAGTCTTCGAAGTGATGCGCCCATACTTCATAGTCATGGGTGTATAAGATTGGAATCTTTGTCGTCGAACCGATGCTATTGGAAATATTAATAGGGTTTGATTGCGTCTCGTCCATTATGATCGAAAAAAAAAACTGTTCAAAGATCAGACTTGTAATAAAGCAGATTAGGGCAAAACAATAAATATCAAGATACGTCAATAATGAGATGACGGCTCAATAAATATCGATAGTTGCGGAAAAACCCTAATGGAAATCTTTTTCACAGAAAAGATGTGTATCAATTACACAGCCTCCTGCTCTGATACCAATTGATGGGATTAAAATAACCTTTAATCTATGAAGATCGATTAGATCTTGAACAAGTATGTAAATATAAAATTATAAGAACACGAAAATAAGAACGAAACAAGATTGAATCAAACGTGTCGAATGATTTAAACAAAATCCTCAGAAGAGCTCGATTAAGAACATCAACTGTAGAGGATTGGTAGGTTACAAGAACGATTAAAGAAACCTGTAATGTTATCGTTATGCTCTAGATGAATCGCTAAAATCGTTAACCTAATATGCATGCAAGCATATTCTTATATATAAAACATAAAAGGCTCTCGGTTGGACAGGCCCAAACTGGAATACAAAATAACTAAACTATCGAGCCCAAAAGACGCAATCTTCAAAATAATCTTCAGCCCAACAAATACTTTTTATAACATCAAGTTACTGATGCGTTTACGTATTATCAATGCACAACCAACTCGTAAAAACAACTATATGTCTCCGTTTCAAGAATATAAGATATTATCGTCTCACAGTCTATTATGATAGAATCCATGAAGTGATTCAAGTGAGCGTGGGTTTAATCCAATACTCAAATCCTATTTTTGGATTACTCATGAACACTGCAACAAACATTTGTTATGTCTAAGCACTTAGACAATCTACAGTCATGTTCATGACAGACTTAATTCACTTCTTACTTCCAAAGTATGATTGACTGTGGATGTTTGAATAGTTATATTATTCGGGAAGTAAAATTTGCGAAGTGAAACACAAGAATAACTTAATTCAATATGGTCGCAAAACTTTTGAATATATAAATAAAACACTTATTATTTAATCACCATATTAATTATACTTTATTCATTGTACAATGTTTCGAACAATCAATTAAATACTTGAATTAAAAGATCTGTCATGCCATGTTCTTAGCATGGACACCATGTTTATCAATGGTCCTTACTTTGTGAAATAGATCAATTGGATACATTTTCAATTATACTCATTTCACAATCCTTATTACAAGTGTAAAAATACAAAATTCATGCCACTTCTACAATATGCTAGAGTCTAAACTTTCATGCAATAATCCTTTTATAATGTCAAGACATCAAAGTCACAGAGACTTTGCGAACAATATTACAAAGCATTCCATTGGAGATTTGTTACAAAACAATCCATGGAAGCGAAGTCTCATATTCAAACTACATTCCTTTGAACATCCTTCTGGCATAAAAGTTTCTAACTTATATATAGACTCTTAATATCCAACTCCCATAATGGAAACATTTCCATATTGCCATTTGACATTCATTCTTAACAGAATCCTATCTATTCAGAATTACGTCAATACGGTCCATTTATTACTATACTTCCAACTGTCCATAAGCAACCAATCTTTAGCGAACCTCATGTTGACCTTGACAGTTGTTAAAAACTTTAGTCATATCAAGTTCTAGTCCTTTTCCTTCCTAATTCCTTGGGCATTTGGAAAATCATAACGAGTGAATATTATAGCATGTGCAATCGATTCTATACCCGAAGCATATGGGATTCGATCCACATTGTCTTAGATAGAAACATGATACTTGACCAGTCTCCTTTATAATATTTCCATATATAGAGTTTTCAATGTTGAAACATTTTAACTTGATATTCATATATACCCATGACTAAGATTGATTAATACTTCAATCTAAACTTTTAGATTAGAAATGAAGTAATAGTACCCTCTCCCTTTCTATAGCGAAACAAATTTCAAACTCTGCAACTTTGCAAATTGAAAACTTTTTTTCCTATAAATAGCATTGCTAACTTGCAACACTCATCATAATGATTATACTCCCGTTAGCATAATAATTATATTCTTACTAGCATAACGATTATGCTCCCAATAGCTTTGAAATGTATCCAGAAATCAGCTGGACTTCTAGAAATCAATACATATTGACTTTCTTACCAAAGTTCAGATTTCTGATACGAGATGCTTCAATAAGTCTTTATCTAGGCTTCTCATTCCCAAAAATCATTCAATAAATAGCTTATGTGTGTGTCTAAACCTTTCTGAACTTATAGCAACAACTCTCGAATGTTCAAACCTTTTGCCATTTCTCACAATTCGAACTATGAAAAGGGATGTCGTAATCATACTCGAATTTGAGAACGCAATTGTCGTCGCTGCTAACTCTAATGATATTTATCAATCCTTTTAGCATCTACTAGTGAAAGCGTTTTCTCATAATTATTTTTATGAAGTAGAGAGAAACCACTTGCCACTTAGATTTCATGGTGTATGTGTTCCCATCCATATGGATTTTTCATTTCTAACCTCTATCATAAGACAAGGTTTATGACAAATTCAAACTCATTAGGACTGAACTTGCTTAATCTCAATTTCTTGACATTCGGAAGCACATGAGCCTACCAGTGCTTCCAGGTTATTGAGCAACTCACCCACACTGACCAATGTACCTTCATAGATTGTAACAATTGGTAAAAATTAGTCAGAGTTTGGCGGTCAAACCACTGTGAACCGCTATATATTAATGATCAATTGTATGTAATTTTATGTTTAATACGTATATTGAATATAGTATAAATTTATAATTTCTTTTAGAACATCCCAAATTGCTTAAACCGTCTATCGTTGAAGATTGAATAAAAAAAATGAACAAAAATTAAATCTATTTGTGACATTAAAAAAAAAATCTCATTAATATTATTTGAAAGTTATGGATAAGAAAAATTAATTGATTATGTTCTCCTGACTTCGGAGATATAAACAACACCCAAAACGGAAGTCATATGAGAAAGTTACGTGCATTTTAACCTACAAAAATCAACATTTATCTGATTTTCCTATAACAAATCGTGCACTACTTCGGTTGGGATAACTACAAGTCTCGTAAACTGTTTTGAGTGTGTTTGTGAATTCAGGTTATGGCTTATTATTTTATTATATTTTTACTACATTTTTAAAATTGACCAAAATTATATTCATAAAATCTGTCGAATTCGACCATATTAATTGCGAAACTTTAAACGTAAGTTCATAGAGTTCGGTATATCGGAATTGGAATCTATCTGTGTTTCTGAAATCACAACGACTAGGGCAATCAACAAACAAATTATAATAATATTATGGAGTCGATATGGAAGACACGAAAATCGAGAAAAAAAATACAAAATCACAAAAATACGCAACACATATATACAATACTAGGTTAAAACCCTTGGAAACCACGGTTGAGAAAGAAAAACACTATTGATTTGCAAAAAAAATCGTAATGACTAATTAAATATTAGCAAAAAAAAATTATTAATTTACAAATATAAAAATTTTGCTTGTAGTTTTAAAATGATTAGTTAAAATTAATATATATATATATATATATATATATATATATATATATATATATATATATATATATATATATATATATATAATGTTATAAATATCTGATCTACGTTCCATATGTGTAGATATTTGATAAAATCATCATTTTTTTGGCATTTGGTTTTCAACATTTTTCTAAATTACTTACTCTTGCTAATAATAACATTGTACATACAACTATTTACTCAAAATAGCAACATACTTGCATTGCTTTACCAATAATAATAATATCTAACAAATAAGATATAATTCCACGTCGGTAGCAAAATACAAGTGTTATTATAAGTAAAAACCAAAGTACATCATTGTTATCTGCAAGGATATGAACCCATTTTGCTATTATAGGTAAAAGATAAAATGCATGAACAAAATCGTGTTTCTTGGTTTTTTTCGGTTTGGTTAACCGAACCGACAAAATCTCTGGTTTTCAGTTAGGTTTGTCACAAATGGTTAATCGAAAACAAGATTGTTCTCTTATATATGATGCTTATGTGAGACTTTAAACTTTAAACTTTATAAATATTTATTATTCGATTGTATATAGTTGAGCCAAGAATGAGAACACATACACTTCAGCTCATATTCCTCTTGAAAGAGTGGAGGACACTTGTTTTCTTCCCTTTAGATTTGTATAAACCGTGAAGTGCACCAAATATAAATGTATTTTATTAATTTTTTGTTATTGCTTTTATCAATAATTTAATATATTTGTACTGCAACTTTAATATATTTTATTAATATTACTTTACTATGTTTTATACCAAGGTTAAAAATTAAACTTCATGTAAATGTTTTGTTACTGTTTTTTATATATTTAACATTTTTTTATTTAGCATTTAATACAATTTTATAAAATATATATTAGATTCATGTAAATTAGTGTTTTTTTAGAATTATATAAGTAATTCTACATTGCCAATCTTGTCGGTTCTTTTAGATTTGTAGAAGTGTGGTATTTCATATAAATAATCACGGTTTTATTCGCAACAGCTTGCCGAAGTTTATTGTTATAACAGGTATACTTTTTGGAAGTTTTTGCTACTACTGTGGTGCTAATTTTGGTTGTTGCATCAACAGTTATGGTTGCAGTTTCACTGACTAACATAGTTATCGGCCTCTGGCGTTTCACCATATCACATGCTTGAAATGGCTTAACATGAAGAACTCGATTTTGCACCACAAACTGCACCAGAATTAATATTCAAACACTGTAATAATTAAAGCCATGGGGACAATAATAGCAATACACTTTCATTAATTTTTAAAGTATGTTGTTATTTCATGGATTTAACCTAAAATTTCTCAAATTAGAACATCTAAACAGTTACAACAATGTTTGTAATTTTCCAGATGAGAAGTGCTAAGGCCTAAAAACCTTCATGAACTGAAAGTATTCCAAAGAAACACGAAGTAATTAAGAGAAAAAATTTTACAAAAAAAATAGACAATAAGTGAAACCCTAGAATGAATGAACTTTTGGTTAGATTTCAGTTAACTCCATCACCGACAACCATGTCTGTTGATTGTTGAATTTCCACCACCTTGTTGGGTGGTTGTAGATGTTCCTATTCTAAACTCCATGTATGTTCTGGTCAAAGTGTTATAACCACTGGTCATTACTTGAAACATTTTTACCTTAACTACACAAAGATGAAATGATTTTTGATATACCATGTATGAGGAAACAACTAACACTATTTGCTTATGTGTCCAGTGTGACATCCCCATTTTCACGGCCAGAAAAGACCTATTTGTTTATACTTTGTTTTATAAAATCAGAGTAATCTTTTAAAGAAAACAATTGCGGAATTTGTTCCCAAACAAAATATGATAAAAGTTATCAAAGCATTTCTTTAAGGAAATGTATTTTCATTATATAACAAAATCTCGGGATGTCATGTTCAATACAAACCAAAAGCATAAACAGAACAAAATAGACCTTACAACAGTTATTCATAACTACTGGCCTATAATCCAAAATCTCTCGTCAAGTCCACCAACTTATACTCTTGTGCCATTACTTGTAATGCAAAGAAAACTGAGTGGGTCAGGCTTGGGAGCCTGTGAGCATATAGGGTTTTCGACCCATAATAATATAATTATTATATTCAACCATTAAACAATCAACCCAATTACCCATCACCATTATCTTCTTTATTTCTTAAGGTTTTACCCTATTAATCAACTATCTTTCCTTCATTCATTCCTAAGGATTGACCTAAGGAATTAGCACAAACTTCCATTGCTACATAAGGCGCATCTGCCAACATTATCCTTTAAGCGCCTCTGCCAGGATTACGACATTCACTATTAGGCGCATTTGCCAATATTATCCTTAAGCGCACCTGCTAGCATTATGGCATTCTCTTTTAGGTTCATCTACCAATATTATGCTTAAGTGCATCTACTAGTATTATGGCATTCTCTACTTGGTGCATCTACCAATATTATGCTTAAGCGCATCTGCTAGCATTATGACATTCTCTAATTGGTGCATCTGCTAATATCATTCTTAATCATCTTTCATACCTCATCATTTTATCACATACCAACTATTTCATCTACCCATGTTCTACCCAACATATTTGTAGATATAAAATACATATACAGTTTAACTCATTTAAAAACTATATAAAGCATCCATTCCACACTCATCTCAAATAAACAACAATATATTAAACACATAGCATGTATTTCATAGAAAATACTTTATATTTATGTGTTAGAAGAGAGTGACTACACACTCACCCAAAACATATACTTAATACATTCAAACAATACTTGTATTAATATCGTGTTTATGAAAGGGACTATACACCCACACAAATAAGCAAATATATATATATATATATATATATATATATATATATATATATATATATATATATAAACATAGCACGTATTTCATAGAAAATACTTAATATTTATGTGTTAGAAGAAAGTAACTACACACTCACTTGATCAGAAGATGATCGGACAACACTACGACTTGTAAAAGTAGTATTCTTTGGTAGATCTGGAAGATCTTCACAAAAACCGAACTCCTCGCGGGCAGAGCTTCGGCTCGGGAATTGCACTTCTCGGGATCTTCGGGGCCTCGGGACTTGCTTCGAGGCTCGGGAATGATACCGGGGCTTCGGGATAATTCTTGCACGGAAAACGATGCAAAAACGCGAGAGAAAGGGAAGAAATGAGCAAAGAACTCGGCTGCCCTCGACATCCTTTTATAGAGGGTTGGAACTTCGATTTACGCTGGGCGTAATGGGGATAAGACCGCTGACTACCCCCCCCCCCCTTTGGATAATATCGGAATTTATATTTAAATTAAATACCAAAAATATTTAATAAACTTCAAAAATTTATATCTTCCTCATACGAACTCCGTTTTACGACGTTCTTTATATCCCCGCGTAGGTGAGACTACGCTCTACAACTTTCGATTAGACTCCGTCGGCTAATTTTGAATTTATTTTTATTATTTATTTTTAGTAGGCCGGGATAGGAAAACTCTGTTATAAATTCATAACTTCTTCATCCAAAGTCCGTTTTCGCCTATCTTTTTATCGTTTTACTACTATTAACGAGATCTTCGATTCTCGTTTAGATTGTTTCGGCTAAAAACCATTCGGTCTCAAATCGAGTATTCGGACTGCATACCGCTAAGTCGAAACTTCGAAAAATCATAACTTCCTCATTCGAAGTCAGATTTGGGCGTTCTTTTTATGCACTCTCACGGTTTAACGAACTCTACGATTTTTGTTTAGATCGCTAAGCCTAAATATCGCTCTAACGTAAATTAACCTTTTTACATCGCGCTGTGTCGTGCCGGTTCTGTCGCGAAACTTCGACATGTCATAACTTCTTTCATTATAACTCGGATTTCAACGTTTTTTATATGTACGAAATCCTTGTAACATATACTATAACTTAGTTAAGATTATTCATTCTAAATAATCTTCTATCAAATAGTCATTTTTGACACTTAACGTCTCTAAATTGACTAGCCTGGATCTACGGGCGTTACATCCAGTATAATAGAATGAAAAATAGAGCATTTGTTTTAATAAAAATTCAATGATATCACATTTAGTGTATAAATGAACTAATTGGCTTTTTGACAAATTATGAGGTAATTACACGTAACTTGTTTAATCATATAAATGGGAATTGGAAATAGTAAGAAGGTTAAACTAAATTTCGACTTAAATCACCTCATTTGTTTCTGAGTCATTTGATACAATAGCCTTAGCAAAAATAATATCTCCTTCTTTTGACGTATCTGTCTATCATATTTTGACCAATATCTGCTTCTTTGACCTACTGAAATGAAAAAAGAAAGTAGTTTGTTGATGGTTTATATGAAAAGTGACAAAACAAATTAGATTAAAAATGAAACAGTGAAAACATGACGATGCGTCTTTGTTTCTTTTTTTCTTAGATCTCATCTAGTTTCTCATGAGTTTACAAAACTAAGTCCAAAAACATTTCTGGAGATTTAGGCATGCTTTTTAATACCAAAACATCATATTTCAGCGAGATAAGCAAACCCACCAAGTATGCTTTAATATATTGCTATATTTAAGGAACGTCACCTGCAAATATCAAAGATTATATTTTTTTTTTCTCCTTTAAGAAGTTTAAACAGAAACAGAGACACCACAAAACATGGGGGGTTTAGAGGGGGCGCAAAGTGGGCAGCTGCACAGGGCTCAATTTTTGTCATTATATATTTTTATTTAAAAATACAAAATTATAATAAAGATAAGGGCCTTTTTTTCTTGTTCGTCCCGGGCCTTTAAGAATATTTCATTTTTCAGAACCGGCCCTGCCACAAAAAACATATATATATATATATATATATATATATATATATATATATATATATATATATATATATATATATATATATATATATATATTATAAAATAAGATTAGAAATATGAGAGAAATAGAAATCAAGGATTAAACGTGTGTATTTTATCCTCTAAAATAGCAAGATGTCCTCAAAATTATCATTCTTTCTCCTTCGATCCCAACCTAAAAATTACTAAAACCTGTCAAATGACTTGATTTCCGGAATAAAATAAAATAACAAAGCTAGCTAGAGTTTCAAGCAAATGAACAAATGATAGAACATGGAGTGATGGTGAAAGGTTTCAACAGATAAACTATTACCTGCAGGAAGCCGGAGGCGAGCTAGGTGAATGGGTTGAGTTGTTAGGGATTTCGGGATTTTTAGATTGAATGTTATATAGGAAACTAATGTAGTCATGGTTTAAAAATGAAACCATTGTGGGAAAATTTCTATCTGTATAAATCAACTAATCAACTAAATTCTTATCAAAACTTAGGTGGAATGAGCGGATTTCCATAAAATTTGTTCCGATCATGCTAATCAACAATTCGAATAGATGATTGCTGATTTTTAGGATGGAGATATGTTTCTGATTTCTTGGGATACCATTTTTTACATTCAAAATCAAAAAATCAAAATATTAGAAATAGGTCGTGTAATGCTACATGTTATGGGAGTTTAAAAGGCTAGAAGGGTATTTTCGGTATATCACAATGGAACATTTAGGCAGGAAATTTATTTGGAGAAGGGTTTAGAAGATGCCATGTGGCATTTAGATACTGTTTTATTATAATAGTATATATATATATATATATATATATATAGAGAGAGAGAGAGAGAGAGAGAGAGAGAGAGAAAAAGAGAAAGAGAGCTAGGTTCAAATGTTTTTAGCAAGTATTGTGTGCTTAAATGCACCAATGAGAATTTAAGAAATAATAAACAATTAAATAAATCATTTAAGGGTATTCTGGACATTTTGTACTTTTTAATTAAGAAATCATTTAATTGAAATCCTGCAATTAAGGAAATAAAATCAATAATTTTGACCTAGTCTCTCTCTTGCATCGTGTCTTATATTCAAGGAATTACCAAGATGAATGACCGACACCTCACAACACAACCGATCAAGACCTTGATTTCTTCTTTCTTCTTCCAGTCGACACATATCACAGATAGAAGGAGTCGATCGCTTCTTCGTTTTTTTCTGATGCGCACACACGAGATGGAGAAGAGAAAGCACGACCCCTTTTCTTCCCTCCTGACGATCGATTCTTAATCTCGCATAATATGGAGAAGAGAGAACACGAGGTACATGCTGTTTCTTTTCCTTGGATTTCCCCAAATATGGACCCTATTTGTAAAGGAACAATTTCCAGTTACTCGTTTTGTCATCTGTGATCAACATAGATCACAGGTTAAATTCAGTTCTGTAAATACTTTGGCAATTTGCAGGAAATACTCCCAATTCTCATGGACAACCGAAATGTCTAGTACAAATCTGTTAGAATTCATCAATGCCCACCATGTGTTTGATGTAATTACTAAACCAGGAGTACAACAAATTATCTCTATTAATGTTATTATTTGTGTGCTATAATGTTATTGGAATTTGATTTTATGTTTGTTCACAGGTTTTCGTTACAATAATGATTCAGTTGCTGTGGTTAAAAAATGGGGGTTCTACCATTTTCAATCAAAACCGAAGCCACATAAACATTTATGCTTTTTTTTCTTCGATCGTATGGAAACCGAACACAGGAGATATACCCTCTTGTGTAACTCATTTGATGTTGATGGTTCTGAATTGGTTTTTTTTCATTCATGATTCATAGAAAATATGGTGATTTAGGGAGCGCCCTTAAAGTGTTTGATGAAATGCCAAAGAGATATATGACAATCTCACATTGTATACATGGTTAGTGATGGAATCACCGGTTAATGAGGAGATGCTGGTAAGTTTACATGAAGTTTATTGATCTTTGATTAAGTTTTTTGAGTTGGGTTTTTGTAATTTTTTATTTTTTTCAGAAATTCAGAGACACCATTCTTTGATGGCAGAGAACTTGTAGTTGGAAGTATTGATGATTCAATCATGTTTATGATGTTGAAGCAAACATCTATCCTGATCATAGATTTGATGTTGAAGCAAACTGACTTTTCCTTATGTTTATGATGCTGAAGCAAACAGACATATGGGTTGATCATAGCTTTGACCTTGTTTATCTTTTTATAATATTTCCATTCTGAAAGAATAGTTTATTATATAAGAGTATTATTGCTTTATTCTGATAGAATTTGTAGTTAATTAATTATATGTTTAATGTGCAGTTGTTACAAGTGTATCACTACAAAGTATTTGACAATGAATTTGTGATAGAAATGACTTGAAGAATGGCTTGAAAACCTTATGGGAAAGGCTCCTTGTATAAAATCAATCTCATGCAATACAATTATGACAGAATGTCAATGTCACAAAATGTCAATCTCATAGAATGCTAGCATATTTTGAATTGGCTTAGAGGTCAAACATACACAAGACATCTAGAATGTTGTTATTTTTTAAGAATTATACTTTGTATTCTTTCAGAATGTTTGTTATAATTCAATGAATCACAATCGTACAATGTAATTATTTGGTATATTATTAGTTCAAGAATCGATTTTGTGTATTCTTTCAGAATATATTTACTAGTTTATGGTTGACATTCTGTCATTCTAACAGAATAAAATCGAAAAATATGTTTACTACTTTATGATTAAAATTCTATCATTCTGACAGAATAAAAATCGGATTTTTAATTTTAAATTAATTTAAAATATGTAGATTTTTAAAAATAAAGGAATTAATTATCCCTAAAAATCCGAAAATTTCCTTTTTTAATATAGGTTAATTGACTAGAATGCCCTTATGCTCAAATTTATGTGATTATATGGTACATGTTATCATATTCTACTATCATAGACCCTCAGATCATGATCTTTGATTATATTTCATCCAATGGTCCAGATCTGTGTATTCTGGCACACAATAGTTACTAAAAATAAAATAATCTAACCATATATATATATATATATATATATATATATATATATATATATATATATATATATATATACTAGTAGAAAACTCGCGCGATGCGGTGGCACCAATTAGCTCCTTTCGTCAGATAATTTTCATGCGGCGATTAGTTTTTCTTTTTGCGTCAGGTAGTTCGTATCAACCTTTTTGATGGATTGTTTGTGTCAAATAGTATCTTTGACATGTTATTTCAACACGATGCAGTGAGAAATAATAGTTTTTATTAGCGATTAGCTTTCTTTCGGCATGTTATTTCAGGAATAGTTTCTTTAGTTCAATTAGTTTATTTTCACTAAGCGGCAAATAAATTCTTTTCGGCAAATTTATTATTGTTGACGATTAATTTCCCTAAAAATATGTGTTTCCATTTATAGTATATGTGAGTATAATAATAGAAAATCAAACTGAAACCTATTTAAACAAATATGTTAAAATAGGTGGTGCGGCTTATATTATTGTTAATCGGATATATATATATATATATATATATATATATATATATATATATATATATATATATATATATATATATATATATATATATATATATATACCAGGTGTGATACCCGTGTATTACACGGTTTTATTAAAAATAAAAATTTAATATTAATATATAAATATGAAATATTTTATAATGTAATACTTTACATAACATAATGTAATCTTCTAAAAATTTGCAAAAGAAATTAAATCGTTAAGTATTTATGAGAATTTATTACCAAGTGATATTATTTCCTTACAAAACCCATTACAATTTTATGGAATTTTATTTTAAGAAAATGAAAATCCCTAAAAAATGACAAGTGGAAAATAAAATTTTAAAAATTCTCACAAAATGACAAGTGTCAAAATGAAGGAGAAGATGACATGTGGCAAAAAAAACCTTCATTTATTAAAGAGCGTGTATATATATATATATATATATATATATATATATATATATATATATATATATATACACACTAGTTTATAACCCGTGAAACCACGGCTCTAAAACTAATTAAACTTTAATAGTTAGAACACAAAATTATTAATCAATTATAATCGTTAATTTAAATAAATATGTGAAATTATATCACCTTATAATTTGTATTAATTTTATTTTAATTTTTATTGCATTGTTATTAATTTATTGTAATTAAAGTGAAAATTTTAAAATTTGAAATAGAGAATTAATAGGTTGACAAGTGGCATGCATTAATTAAGAGTTTTAATAGGGTGACACATGACAAAAAAAAGAATAAAATGTATATTAATTAGGAGGCCTAATATGATGACACATGTCAAAAGGATATTAAAACTATTCTTTTATTAGAATAGGGATATATATATATATATATATATATATATATATATATATATATATATATATATATACTAGTTTATAACCCGTGGAAACCACGGTTACAAAATTGATTAAATATTCATAGTAAAAAATTCAAAATTATTAATCAATTATCTATATAAAATTTTAAATACATTATTAATTAAGAGATTTTTTTATTAGTTATGTAAAATTATAATTATTGATTCAAATAAATATGTGTAATTAATTTATCATATATATTAGACTCTTTTTATTTGTGAACTAATGAAAACAATAATATAAAATTTAAAATTTAAAATAAAGAATAAATAGATTGACAAATAACATCACATTAATTAGGAGGTTTAATGAATTTAAAATGGAGAATTAATAGAATGACAAGTGGCATCATATTAATTAGGAGTTCTAATATTATGACACTTGGCAAAATGACTACTCTTTTATTAGTATATATATATATATATATATATATATATATATATATATATATATATATGTGTGTGTGTGTGTGTGTGTGTGTGTGTGTATGTGTTTTAAATTGGAAAACTATGTAAAACAAACATAGCAATATACCATTAACTCAACCATTTAGATATCATTAATCGGATATATATATATATATATATATATATATATATATATATATATATATATATATATATATATATACTGATAAAGTTAGTATTTTTTCTAGAATCTCATGCATTTGAAACCCCCTTTTTTAACTTCCTCAAACCACATTCATTTGAAACTCCCATGACTTTTCAATTTCTTTCTTATAATGATTATAATTTTGTTAATAAGATTAAATAAATATTAAACCTCAAGTATAATAATATATAAACTAAATTTTAATATTAAAAGAATATATTTACTTCTACTTATAAAGTTATTTTTTTTTGAACTTTTAACATATTATACTTAATTTATTAGTTTTAATATATTGTTGGATATAAGTCATTATCATTTTAAAGCTACAACTTTTGAACAATTTGTATAAAATACTTAAATTACAAATTTAAATATAAAATTACAGGATTAACTTAAATATAAACTTTAGTTTAACTTAAACAACCCAAATAATATTTTGTAAATAGTTAAAAGTGATAAATTGTAGTATCTTTCTAATAATTATTATACGTTGGTTAATAAGGTTAAATAAATATCAAACCTAAAGTATAATCATAAATAAACTAAATCTCACTATTAAAATAATATCTTTACTTCTACTTATAAAGTAATATCTTTAACTTTTAAAATATTATATTTAATTTATTAGATTTAATATGTTGTTGTATATAAACCATTAGCAATTTAAACCTACAACTTTTAAACAATTTAGACAAAATATTTAAATGGTTAATTTAAATATAACATTATCCTGTCAACTTAAATATAAATTTCAGTTCCACTTAAAAAACTCAATAAATATTTTGCGAATAGTTTAAAGTGATAAATTGTAGTGGTAAATGCAAAAACTAAATTACAGTATAAATTTAACTAAAATATTTTCTAAAAACATTTGTATAATCGTTAAAAGTTTTCAAATAAGTAACTTAAAATAACTTACAATAACAATAGTTAAAAATAACTTTATATAAATGACTATATTGTTACCTTTAAAATAAAAAAACAATGTTTGATGTTTTAAATAATTATAATGATAGAAATTAAAACGTTAAACAAATAAATTTTAAAAAAATAATTAACAATAACAACAACTATAAATAATAGTAAACCATATATTATATTTAATTTTATTCATGAGTAACTCGCGGGTAGAAATCATTCAAACGGTTGAGATTATACAGTTATAATAGATGTATATATTATCATATAATTCAAAATAATCAATATATTATATCAATTTAGTATACAAATTATTATATCAAATTTAACAACAATGTTATTGTCATATTTTAAAAAAACATATATTTGTAAAGATTTTAACTATATAGTTGTTTCTGCGTAACGCGCGGACTTTCGCCTAGTATATATATATATATATATATATATATATATGTGTGTGTGTGTGTGTGTGTGTGTGTGTTTTAAATTGGGAAACTATGTGAAACAAACATACCATTAACTCAACCATTTAGATATCCATCTTTTTTTATATGTTAAATCTATATTTTATTTATTTATTTATTTTTTTATAAATTAAAGTATATTGTTTTTTGGGTGTAGAAAATAAAAATACCTTGTTATATTGTGTTATGAATAAAAGCAATTTTGTTATCTTATATGTGAAAAATAAAAATACCATTATTTTTTGTTTCAAATTACATGTTATTTCGGTTAAAAAATACATTCTTGGTTTATGTTATTATGTTTTATTCATATAATTTATTATGTTAAAGTAAAAATGATAGAAAATAAAATTTTAAAAAACAGGTTATATTGTGTAAATTTTATTAAGAAAAGGGCTATGAATGTAATTACAAATTGAATTGAACTCTTTAAACCAGAAAACACAACGTTAACATTTTCGTTTTTAATGTAAGAGAATGTAAAAACAACATTTTTGTCCTTTCATCTATAATCAAAACAACTTAATTAAAGTGTAATTAACTAAATATTAATTTAATATAATAAAATAACAAAAAAAATAAAATAAAGATACTATAAAAAGAACTCAATTGATTTGAATGGATTTCTCATGGATTGTATTATTTTTATTGTGTAATCTCTAAAATTTAACTACAAAAATTGTAAAAAAAATCCATGATGAAAACTCCTTTCAAATATACAATATGATAATTTACTCTTTAAAGCAACGTAGTTTCTTTTATTCTGATAAGAATAAACTTGCAATTTTTATCCATTAGACTAGTTTCACTTTTACTTTTGGTTTGTCAATTTCAATATGATAAGTTACATAACTTCGAACTAATGATGAAATTCGCAAACATCATACTTTTAGCAAATTTTAACAAAACTTACAATATTTTATTAAAATGATATTTTACATAAAAAGGCCTCAAAGACATGTAAACATTTCTATTAACATTGTTTTCACAAAATGAACGCTTGTACAATTTTATAAACCAATAATAAGAAATTACTTTTTAATCTTGTATTTAACAAATATTAGAACAGAGGCAACAAGCTATGATGCAAGAACAAAAGTAAAAACTAATACATAAACCACAAAACATGAACCTACATTACACTTGCAATTAGCACCTTTAAATAAATATGCAAATGGTTGTACAGTGAAATGTGAAAGAAAAAAACCTATAATGTAAACCTAAAGAAAACCAAAATCGATATGTAAATAATAAAAAAATAAAGAAGAATTCGAGATCTTGTGATGGACACCTTTTGTAGGTTTTATCTGTTGATCTTCATGTCAACCATGTTTTTTCTTATTCTCCATTAAACTTGCAACCAAACCAAGACAAAGATCAAGAAAACCGTTTCGTTCTTTTTGTTCCATTTGAACCTTCTATATATTAAAAATAATAAATAAGAAGAAAGCCACATATCTGAGACAAGAACAAGTTTTGTAAGCCTAAATCAAGAACAAAGATCATCAGTGTGTGATAAAATATAGATTTTGTTGCATTTGTACATAAAATCAAACAAACCAAATCTAAGAAAAAAACCATTAATGACTCAAAATGCTCAGGGCCCTAAACTCTGTTTTGTTACTGAGCTATTGTCGCTTCAATATTTTGTTTCTGGTAATAAATGAAAACAAAAACTTATACACTAAAACTTTCAAACAATAATAAAAACTACATATTGCAATTCTCAAACAAAAAAAATAAACATTTAACTACAAAAACTCAAAATAAAACCAATAAGAACGTGAAATTCAGATCTTAAGAGGGTTACCCACAATTGCAATGAGATCTCAATTTAAATCAATCAATTTCAGGTCCTGTAAGCACACATAGCTAGAGGAAGAGGGTCAGCACAAGTTGTATTTTAGAAGAAGATAGAGAGGAAACTCATATAGCTAGGGTAAAAACCCCAAACCCAATCACAAAGCAAAATCAGACCATATCTGACATTCAAACACAGATTTAGATCAACCCACATACAATTTTTCGGGTTTAATAAAGATTCGGTTCTCAATTAGAACAAAAAACGCAAAATATTAAAGAAAAGCTACATCGATTAAATTCATGTGCCTACAATCACCGAGGAGTCAACATCGGTTTAATGGATGAAACAATGGCACATAGAACCTTAGGTTTTGAGAGGGTGATGGAGATATCAATCAATTGATTGTGGTGATGAACCAGGGGAAGACGACAATAGACGACAACACTGAGATCCTTATGGTTGAATAAAGATAGAGAGAGATCTTACTGAGGTGTAGCAACGAAGGAAGTGTGTTGGTGGCCTGTGGCGGTTGATGGTAGCAAACAACGTAGAGTTTGAAGGAGGTGTTTCGGTATCAGATAGGGGAAGACGACAATAGACGACAACACGGAGACTCAAAAAAACCGAAGTAACATGCAAAAACCAAAGCCGAATAACCGAAACCGAAACAAAAACCGATGCTGCGGTTTTTAATTTTGAAAAACATAAAAATTGCGGTGCGGTTCGAACCGCACCAAATTAACCGAAATAACCGCAAACCTCGTAATTTAATATATTATTGAAATATTTATAATAATTATATTTAAGTGATAAAAATAAATTAGTATGTCGAAGTTAGACAATGTTTAAATTTATCAATTTTATCATCTGACGAGTTTTATTGTTTAATTTTTGGTGCGTAAATGGTTGTTAGTAACTGTTAGACATATTGTTAATTGTTTGAATGAAATGAATTCAATATAACATAATAAAATGCTAACTTGAAAGAATAAAAATGGACCAAAATTGTGATTTATTTGCAATGAAAATCAAGAAATAAATGAAAGTCGGCTAAATTTTTTGTTTTGAACATGAAAAACCGCACTCTTTTAACCGAAAAACCGCACCACCTCATTTTGTGGTTAAAAACAAAAACCGCACCGAAATAACCGCAAAACCGAACCGAATCAAAACCGCAATTTTCGGTTTTTGGTTTTAAAAAACCGCAATTTGTGGTTGCGGTTGCGGTTTTATACAAAAACCGCTCCGAACCGCACCATGCTCACCCTCAGAGAAATAGGAGGAGGAGGGTAGATGCGTAACCCTAACTGGGTCGGTGGGAGAAATTGAGGTTTCAGGTTTAGGAAACTTAGGGAATGATGGATTGTGTTTCTTCACATCCTTGTGTATTCGTTGGATCAAATATACATCTCAATATTCGTTGGATCAAATATGTGTTAATTGACACGGTGGCAATCCGTGTATATGAAAGAAGAGGAGTCTGAGATGAGGAAGGGTATTGTGCATATAATGTGGTACCTCTTAAAGTGAAGTCTTAAAATTAAGACTTTGTGCATAAAAGACTTGTACAATTATGTATGAATTATATAATAGTATAGATATATGAGTAGAGTAGACAAGGAATGAAAATCTCTCTCTTTGTCTATGATGTCTAAATGGAAGAAAAATTAGGATCCAACCCTATTTATCTTAACCTTAGGTTAATTTACTTTGCCGAAAGGGAGCAAAATGGGCCGAACCTTTATTCTTCATTATTCTTATTAGAAAATACATTCTTGGTTTATGTTATTATGTTTTGTTGATATAATTTATTATGTTAAAGTAAAAATGATAGAAAATAAAATTTTAAAAAACAGGTTATATTGTGTAAATTTTATTAAGAAAAGGGCTATGAATGTAATTACAAATTGAATTGAACTCTTTAAACCAGAAAACACAACGTTAACATTTTCGTTTTTAATGTAAGAGAATGTAAAAACAACATTTTTGTCCTTTCATCTATAATCAAAACAACTTAATTAAAGTGTAATTAACTAAATATTAATTTAATATAACAAAATAACAAAAAAAATAAAATAAAGATACTATAAAAAGAACTCAATTGATTTGAATGGATTTCTCATGGATTGTATTATTTTTATTGTGTAATCTCTAAAATTGAACTACAAAAATTGTAAAAAAAAAATCCATGATGAAAACACCTTTCAAATATACAATATGATAATTTACTCTTTAAAGCAATGTAGTTTCTTTTATTCCGATAAGAATAAACTTGCAATTTTTATCCATTAGACTAGTTTCACTTTTACTTTTGGTTTGTCAATTTCAATATGATAAGTTACATAACTTCGAACTAATGATGAAATTCGCAAACATCATACTTTTAGCAAATTTTAACAAAACTTACAGTATGGATGGTCTTACGCATTTAACCTCATTACTCAAAATGATAATATGTTAATATCTTTTGTACCCAAATTTGCATGTCCTTTGCATATGTGAAAGAAAGAGATCGTTTTACATATGCTTTCCACTAGAAAAATGACACATTTGTAGAGTATCTTTCATCACGGTCTAGTTTATTTATAAAACAACATATATATTATAATCTGGAGTCTACAAGGTGTTCATGTTGTGATGGGTTGTTAACCATGTTTTTTCTTTTCTTGTGTTATTGCTTATCAAGTGTGGCAGGGAATTGAAAGTTGGTTGGGTCTTGTTTTTCCTACGTATGGGAACTTGGAAGATATGTTTGAGTGGATTGATTCTATACATGTGACACATTTGAAGCGTGATATTTTTTTTCTCGATTTGCTATATATGGTTACGTGAGTACTTTGGTGTTATTGTAATGTCGTAGTTTTTTAGTCTAAGAAATATCAAAAGAATACAACTATAGATACGTTTATGATGTACTCTTTTAATTGATTTTGTTTTAGGAACTCGAAGGCTTTAGGAATTAGCTTGCATGGTTAAAAAAATCCAATGAAGCCTTAAATGTTGTTTCTTTTTGTTCCTTGCTAACTCCTAACTAGCTTTTAATTTTATTCATGTCGTTCAAAAAAAAAAAGTTTGAACATAGACAATTAATTAGACAAAAATATGCTGTTTTAAGACATGAATAGTGGCTATCTTTTATTTTGTAAATCATATGTCACTACTATCTTTTAGAATAAAAATGCATATCACGTTTAAAAAAAATAAAACCCATTAAATTTAATGATTAAACACACATAAAAAGAATATTTGAAGCATCATGAGCTATGTGCCAAGACTTAATCAACGCTAGTTTTATAATATGTTTTTTTTATAATAAATATAGATAATTCATTTGGTTGTACATTTGATAATTCTGAATCATGATAAACTTTTAACTAATTATTGTAAAAACGACTCTTCTTTATTTTGTTGGTTGGTTAAACAACCATTATTTACTTTGTTTTATTTTGTAATTTGTTTTGGTAGTTTCATGTTGGTTTAGGTTTAATTGAAATATGTGTTGTAAAAATAAATACAAAAACTATTAAAAAAAAAAAAAGAAGCTGCCAGAGCTATATATATTACTAGAATAAAAAGTTTATAACAAAAATAAATATTTTCAGTCATTTGTTGAAAAGTAACTATATAATAGTTAATTAAAAAAAAAACAAATCTAATAAAATTCTCTAATCATTTACAAAAAATTAACCAATAATAATAATAATAATAATAATAATAATAATAATAATAATAATAATAATAACTAGAAATGTTACCCCCGAGTAGCCAGAGGCTTTCAAGGTTGTTTCCGAATCGATAAATATGACAGACATAGAAAGTGCAATGATGAAAAGCACGGGCTTTGCCCAGGACCGTTTTTTTCATGTTTTTATGAAAAAATGTAAAAGTTTTGACTGCAAGGACCAGAAGTGTCAAAATGGCTAAAGAATTAAAGGGGTATGAATTAACAACTTTTTAGAAAATGGATCAAAGTTGTAAAACCGTTAAAGTTTTGTGGCCAAACTTTAAATATTAAAAGGTTCCCAAAAAGTGTAAAAATATTGATTGTAAGGACCAAAAGTGTCAGAATTGCTAAAGAATAAGAAGCAAAGTTGTCAAAAAACATCCAAATTTACTATTCATAATTTTGAAGCCCAATAATAATGTAGGGGCCAATTCTGCCAAAAAATGGCAAGTTTAGTATTCCTCAGATTCATTTCTTTAATATATATATATATATATATATATATATATATATATATACACACACACACACACTAGCCGTTTATCCGTGCAAAACGATGGATGCGGATCAACAAAATGACATAAAAAAATTGTTAAACAAAATGATGAGCAGATAGATTAAACGTAAGACATTTTTGGACTTATTCGATTTTAATAGAAAGAAAAACAAAGGAGGAGGTAGCGAGCATGAAAGAGAACCAAGGTTTTTGCGGTCAATGGCAAGACATTCATGATAGACGAATGCTAGATCAATGCGCCTCTTCCAGTTTATATGAAATGTTTTATAATGTGTAACATCGTATTAGACCGATTCAAATGGGTATGAAGAACACTTGGTCAAACTTTGACTCATTCAAAATTTTATCATCATCTTATTTGACTTTTTCATTATTATTGACAGATTCAATATATAGCGATTCAATTGGATATGAAGAACACTTGGTCAAAGTTTGACCCATTCAAAATCTTATCATCATCATCTTATTTGACTTTTTCATAAATGTTGACCGGATAAGATTTAGTATTTACCGATTC